>NC_134085.1:100076536-105076536 GCF_000715075.1 Nicotiana tabacum
CACAGAGATCCATAGTTTTCTCGGATTAGCAGGCTATTATTGCTGGTTTGTTCAGCGATTTTCATCTATTGCATTGCCCTTGACCAAGTTGACTTAGAAAGGTGCTCCATTTGTATGGTCAGACGAGTGTGAGGAGAGCTTTCAGAAGCTCAAGACAGTTTTGACCACAACTCCAGTATTGGTTTTACCATCAGCTACAGGTTCATATACTATATATTGTGATGCTTCGAGAGTTGGGATTGGCTGTGTGTTGATGCAGGAGGGTAGAGTTATTGCTTATGCTTCTCGTCAGCTAAAGCCCAATGAGAAGAACTACCCTGTTCATGACTTAGAGTTGGCTGCTATAGTTCATGCCTTGAAAATTTGGAGGCACTATTTATATGGCGTATCTTGCGAGGTATTCACTGATCATCGCAGTCTTCAGCATTTGTTTAAGCAGAAAGACCTTAATTTGAGGCAGTGGAGGTGGCTAGAGTTGCTAAAAGATTATGACATCACTATTTTGTATCATCCGGGAAAGGCCAATGTAGTGGCAGATGCCTTGAGCCGAACGGCAGTCAGTATGGCGAGTTTGGCATACATTCCAGTTGGGGAGAGGCCCTTTGCAGTTGATGTTCAAACCTTGGCTAATCGGTTTGTGAGACTGGACATTTCTGAGCCTAGTCGAGTGTTGGCTTGTGTGGTTTCTCGGTCTTCCTTATATGATCGTATCAGAGAACGCCAGTATGATGATCCGCATTTGCTTGTCCTTAAGGACAAAGTTCATCACGATGATGGGGATGTGACTATAGATGATGATGGTGTATTGAGGATGCAAGGCCGTATCTGTGTGCCCAATGTAGATGGACTTAGAGAGTTAATTCTGGAGGAGGCCCACAGCTCGCGGTATTCTATTCATCCGGGTGCCGCGAAGATGTATCAGGACTTGAGACAGCACTATTAGTGGAGAAGAATGAAGAAAGATATTGTAGGTTATGTAGCTCGGTGTCTCAACTGTCAGCAGGTGAAATATGAACATCAAAGACCGGGTGGTTTGCTTCAGTGGATGATTATCCCAAAGTGGAAGTGGGAGAGAGTTACCATGGATTTTGTGAGTGGACTCCCTCGGACTTTGAAGAAATTTGATTCTATTTGGGTGATTTTGGATCGGTTGATCAAGACCGGGCACTTCATTCCGGTGTGTACTACTTATTCTTCGGATTTGTTGGCAGGGATATTTATCCGAGAGATTGTGCGATTGCACGGTGTTCCAGTTTCCATTATCTCAGATAGAGGTACTCAATTTACTTCCCAGTTTTGGAGGACTTTTCAGCGAGAGTTGGGTATCCAGGTGCAGTTGACCACAATATTTCATCCTCAGACGGACGGACAGTCCGAGCGTACTATTCAGATATTGGAGGATATGTTGCGTGCCTGTGTGATTGATTTCGGAGGTTCTTGGGATGAGATTCTACCGCTTGCAGAGTTTGCCTACAATAACAGCTATCAGTCCAGCATTTAGATGGCACCGTATGAGGCTTTGTATGGGAGGCGGTGTAGATCTCCAGTTGGTTGGTTCGAGCCCGGCGAGGATAGGGTATTAGGGACACGTTTGGTTCATGATGCCTTAGAGAAGGTGAAGGTGATTCAGGAAAGGCTTCGTACAACGCAGTCGTGTCAGAAGAGTTATGCGGACCGGAATGTTCGAGATGTGTCCTACATGGTTGGTGAGAAGGTCTTGTTGAAGGTTTCGCCCATGAAGGGTGTTATGAGATTTGGAAATAAAGGAAAGTTGAATCCACGATTCATTGGACCTTTTGAGGTACTTAGGAGGATTGGGGAGGTGGCCTATATGCTTGCTTTGCCACCCAGCTTGTCGAGTGTGCATCCGGTATTTCATGTTTCTATGCTCCAGAAGTATGTTGGGGACCCGTCCTATGTTTTGGATTTTAGCACGGTTCATTTGGATGTTGATTTGACCTTTGATGTGGAGCTAGTGGCTATTTTGGGTCGTCAGGTTCGGAAATTGAGGTCAAAGGATATATCTTCTTTAAAAGTGCAATGGAGAGGTCGTCCCGTTGAGGAAGCTACCTGGGAGACCGAGCGGGAGATGCGGAGCAGATATCCTCACCTGTTTGAGGCTCCAAGTATGTTTCTTGACCCGCTCGAGGACGAGCGTTTGTTTTAGTTGGGGAGGATGTGACGACCCGGCCCGTCGTCACATGAGTTACCGCCCCGTTTCCCCCATTTTATGCTTCTTCATATTTCGTTATCGGTATTCGGTGTGATAGAGTTAAATCGGATTGGTTTTGATAGGAAATGAGACACTTAGTCTCTTTTAAGGAGGTTTAAGTTGGAAAAGTCAATCGAACATTGACTTATGTGTTAGAGGGCTCGGATTTGAATTCCGATGATTCGGTTAGCTTTGGGGGATGATTTGTGACTTAGGAGTGTGATCGGAAGTAATTTTGGAGGTCCGGTGTAGAATTAGGCTTGAATTGGCGAAGTTAGTATTTTGGTGATTTCCGGTTGATAGGTGATATTTTGATCCGAGAGTCGGAATTGAATTCCGAGAGTTACTGTAGCTTTGTTATGTCATTTTGGACTTATTTGCAAAATTTGAGGTCATTCGGACGTGGTTTGATTGGGTTTTTGATCAAAAATGGAATTTGGAAGTTCTTGAGATTCATAGGCTTGAATCCGATGATGATTTGATGTTATTTTTTGTGTTCCGAAGGTTGGGACAAGTTTGAATGATATTGTAGGACATGTTGATATAATTGGTTAAGGTCCCGAGGGTCTCGGGTGGATTTCGGAAGGTTAACGGAATGGAATTCGGACCCAAAAAGAAAAGAAAAAAACTGCTGCAATTTCTGCTGCTAAGCTGTCTTTGGACAGCAAATGTGCAGTCATGGAGCGTACTTCAGATGTCTATATCTTTTGATCTACAAGGAATTTTGAGAGGATTCAAAAACGGAAGTTATAGCCCTTCGTGTCTAGTTTCCAGAAAGCTAAGGAAAGCATAATTTGGACATCTGTAGAGAAAGTTATTATCGATTGAAGATGACTGGTGGAGCAGTTTCTCCAGAATTTTCTAATTTCATGGAGCCGACTTTAGAAGTTCATATCTCGGGATATATAAAGAGTTATAGGGTGTACAACCTATCAAAATAAAGATCTTCGAGTCTAGTTTCTAAATCTTCAAACCGTTTGTAATTTGGATATTTATAAAAGACGTTATGGGTGTTTAAACAGAAGGTGTCCAACAAGGGAAAATTTTAATAGGATGTACAACTTGTATAACACAAGTGCAAGGTACAACTCGACGAGGCACAGGCAGATTCTTTAAACACGGATTTGGCTTATTTCTTTCATTTCTTTCATTTGGCTTGGATGATTTTGGAGAGAATTTCAAGGGGGATTTTATCAAGCATCAAAGGTGAGTTGTTTCTACTTATTTCCAAGTTAAATACAAGATTATATGTGAATTAGAACATGAAAATCAGTAGAAAAGTGGGGTTTTAGGGCTTGTGCTTTTGAGATTTTCTAGGGTCGATTTGAAGGGTCAAACGAGCTCCGATTTTTGTGTTCTTTATATGTACGGACTCTCGAGAGGACGAAGAACATTTTCGTATAAAAATTTCTGAGTTTTGAGACGTGGGCCCGGGGCTCGGGTTTTACCAAATTCGTTAATTTTGATATTTTTTCGAGTGTTTTCGATTGGGTATTGTCCTTTTAGCATAATGCGACATATTCGTTGTGATTTTGAGCAGATTCGTCGCACGAGGAGGCTAATTTGAGAGGCAAGGGCATAGCGAGCTAGAACTTTGGCCGGTTTGAGGTGAGTAATTGATGTAAATGATGTCCTGAGGGTTTGAAACCCCGGAATTTCACATCGTAACGCTATGTTGAGGTGACTTGCACGCTGGATAATGGGCGTGGGGTAGAGCACCATTGGGGATTATGACTTGGTCCATCCCGAGAAATGTTTTTACCGTATTTTCTACTTGAACTAAATTGAGAATCATCCTTACTTGGATTTAATTGTTACATTTGGGTTTCTTGCCAATTATTTGAATCCTTCAGGGACTGACATCACTGTATTCACATACATGCATATCATTTGATCTCAGTCCAAGGTTTTTAAATACTGTTTTGCAAACTCAGCCATCTTTCTAAGATTTGAAAACTTAAATGGTATTTTTAAATGATATTTCGGGTTGAGAACTACTGTTTTACAAATTCCCAAGGGGCTTATGATGATTTCTAGACTGAGCATGGATCGGGCTGCGCATCGCAGCAGTGTTGTATTGATATTGAGGCCGAGAGCCTGGTTGATTACATTGATATTGAGGCCGAGAGTCTGGGTGATTATACTGATATTGATATGAGGCCGAGAGCCTAGATTTGATGCCACGAGATGGCTTGATATTGCGCTTGGGTTGTAGGAGCCCCTCCGGAGTCTGTACACACCCCAGTGAGCGTCGTCGACGATAAATAAAATGGATGGCTCGGGTTGCACGCCACAATGGGTACTAGAGAGTACCATCATATGCATTGCATTGTACACATGCATAGAGTGTACCATCATATGCATTGCATTGCACTCATGCATTTATTTTTATCTGTTATACGTGTATCAGTATTTGGTACTCTGATTTAATCGACTTGTTGCTCCACTGTTTGTTGTTCTAACGTGCCAGTTATATTTTACTTTGTATTTTTCCATGATTTCTTATTCTCAACCTTTATTTATGTTTATTACTCACTGGGTCGGAGTACTCACATTACTCCCTGCACCTTGTGTGCAGATCCAGGTATACCACAGACTGAGTGAGGATTTGTTTAGCTGAGCAGCAGTATCCGGGAGTATTGAGGTAGCTGCATGGCGTTCGCAGCCTTGATCTCTCCCTTCTATCTCTATCTTGTATTCCGTATTTTTCCTAGGCAGACTTGTAATAGGTGGATATTCTGTATTAGAGGCTCATATTCGTGACACCGGATTCTATTGGGCTATGATGTGGTATTTTAATTGAACTTCCGCAGATTTTATTATGAATTATACACTTGAATGTAATGACTTAGTAAATTCTCTGTGATATTTATCTATAATCTGAATAAGGATTTGGAATAATGTTGTTGAATGGTCGGGCTTGCCTAGCAGTGTGTTGGGCGCCATCATGACCGGGGTTGGGATCGTGACAACTTCATTTGTTTTGCATTTAAGGTATTATGTGTATTAATTAAGAAATAAAAGGAAGAAGAAAATTTATACTACTACTCCATATAACAAGAAGTAAAGAGAAGATAAAGGCCATTTAGCCTAAAGCAAAATCCCTAAAACCTAAACTATACTCGGACCTCCCCTTTCTCCCGCCGCCATTTCCCCTTCCACACTTCTCCATTTCATTCTTTAATCACGGCTAAACTAAGAAGACCGAGAACGACAAAGAAGAGCGAGAGAGAACCTCCATCGCTTCTATATTCTTGGACAAAAGAGGTACCTTTATATATCTATATTTTAGGGTTTGTGAATCTTTTTATACCTACTTGAATTTCGGGGTACAATTTTATAGACGATTCCAGCAATTTGACTGATATTGTATCTTATTCTTGATAAGTGAGATTGAGGATTTGAAGATTTTGAAATTATGGGAGAAGCCATAGTTCATCAGTTGTAACATAAATATTACAAAATTGGGATGAAGATCATTTAAGGTGTTTAAAAAGTGTTCAAAATTTTCTTTTTTACTTTTGTTGCTTTGTATTTTTTGCTTTTGTTCTCTGTTATAAATTCTTGTAAATTTTTTATCAAGACATATTTTTTGTCTGCTTGAAATTCTCTCAATATTTTTTACTAATGGAAATTACATCTTCGTATTAAAGTTTCAACTCAGTTATATCTGTTAAACATATATAATCAGTTATTTTTGCTTCGTGATGTTAAAATACTTTTTCATTGACAGGTAAATTGATGGAGTTAAAGCAATGACAAGTTAAGACCAAGATAAAGTGCAGTTGAAGACCCGAGGAGGAGTGTAAGAAGAAGACGGTGCCTGGTGTTGTAGAAGAAATGTGTATTGTGAATACTTTAAAATTTACAATTATGTGTAACTTGAAACCTATTGTGTAAATTCTTTTTATTCTTAGCTACATTATTAAAAGCCTTGTGTAATTTTGAATTTGTTTTGGGATCTAAAATATTTGAAATTTTAGCTATTATGAAAATTATTGTGACTAGATATTCTTGTAGCAAATTTTTTAATTTGTGCCAATAAAAGTTTGAATTCGTGACTCTATATATATATATTTCATGGCAAGAAAATGGATTCTTTGCTACCTAAATATTTGTGGCAAATACTTAAATTCGCAGCTATGATTTTTTGATCTTGTAGCTGAAAAAAGTACAATTGTCACGAAACTAAAATATAAAAATAGCCACAAGATCTGAATTTTCGTAGCAAACAAACTAAGTGTTTTGCCACGGTAAAACACCTTGTGGCACAATATAAAGATTGCTACATAATTTATTTGCCGTGGCAAAATACTAGGATTATTTGCTATGAGTATATATTTCGTAGCAAAAAAGTATTATCATTATAGCTACAATGCAGAAAACTTTCGTAGCAATAATTATTAGTCCTTAGCCACGGATCATATAAAGTCTGTAATAGCTATGCTACATTTTGCTACGGAAGCTACGAAAAAAAATATTGTGACTAAAGTGTTTAGCTACAGAAAGTTTCATATTTAGCCATGATGTATTTTGTAGCTATATATGCAAAGTGTTGTAGTGAGTCTTGCACGCCCTCGAGAAGCGGACTTGATCAGCGTTCGTTTAGGAGAAATTTGGTCGTATTGATTAGGTCGAAACAACCGAGGTCAAAAAGAGGAGGCGTGGCCAACAAGGCTGCAATTGGTGTGACTGGCATGGGGTGATGTCACAGCCACATGCATCATCATTACGCATCTTCCCTACCGCGGAGGAGGTAGCTCCTAGAAATTCTTTGGCTAGAAACGATTTTCCAAAGGAGCCTGTTCCTACTCCCGCTCATGTGCTCTCCGATACTGGACCGTCTCATATAGCCGACCTTTGGTCCAAGTATCGCATCCCTCCCCATGTCGAGATAATTCCGGCCGGTGGCGACATCGTGGAGGTCCATCGACCCGGGTATTATGCCTTCTATGTCTACCCATTCTTGATCGGTTATACTCTTCCTCTTCTTCCTCTAGTGGAGGAATTTTGCTAGCTTTACAACGTCTGCCCGACGCATTTCTCTCCTTACTTGTATAAAGCTTTCTTGATGCCGATGAAGTACGCGGAGTTGGCTGGTTGTGAGGTCAATATTCGCCACTTGCTGAACTTATTTTCGCCTAGTTTTTGTAGAGGTACTATGATACACCTACGACATCACGGGACCGGGGGGTTGGTAGTCGGAATGGATGACAGAATGAATTGGAAGTTTTGGCATAAGTACTTCTTCATCACGACCGAGTACTTGGTGGGGGACCTGCCCTGGTTTCCCGAGCAGTGGAATCATAATCGTAAGTATATCGTACGCTCGTTCTATTCTTTCGTCCTTTCGTTCTTAGCTCACTTACAGTTTGTTTTTCAGCTGAAAGGCATGCAACCTCTCCCATCTTCGATATTGAAGATTGGGTAGCTCGCGTGCTGCCTCACATGGCGAGGATTCGTGATTGGGCGGCTTTCCACAAGCGTTTTGGACCCAAGGTCCCGTCTGGTAAGTGTTACTTCTGCTTCAGCTTTGTTGTTTACCATTTCTCATTGATGCGACCTTCTTTTGATGCCAGGTTGACGAATTTTCAAGAGAAAGGCTCTAGTGCCAGCGTTTCGCCAAGCTATCGCATCTGCTGGGATGCAATTCTCTTTTAGCCGAGTCTATTCGTGGAGGCCGTAATCAAGCTCCGTCAATGAGGGATTCCTCCCCTCAAACTGTTGCTATGCGAGATGAGATCTCTTCCCAACGTATCTATCATCTTGTAGACGAGTCATCTAATGTAGATGAGTCGCCATCGAGAAAAAGAAGAAGGATGGAGCTTGGGAAGATCATCGTTGCTGATATTGAGCCGGAGAGACTAATTGCTCCGGAAGCAACGTCTGTACTTGCACCAGACATAGGATCCGTTTTTATGGCGGATGCCCTTATGGAGAGGAGGCCCTCTATGGCCGAGGGGGCGCATGATGGCGGGGAACCTGTAAGGATTGCAGAGGGTGGCGCATCATTGGCGGCAGGGAGAGATAGAGCGGTACATGTGGGGGATGACGATTCTGGTTCAGATATCGATCCTGAAGAGGTACGGGCCTTTTTGGAAAGGAATACTCGCGTGGAGGCGATGACAGAGGGTCCTACCCGGCACGTAATCATTCCCGTGGGTTATGACCTTTTGGCCAACTCAGAACGGGTGGTGCCATCCTTTGCCCCTTGTGTGCGGCTTCCGAGAACACGGCGCTACAGGCGATGAGCGATGTGGAGTTGTCACAGAGTATATCTGGCATGGCCCTGCGAGTAAGTGCTTTTTTTAATGTTAGGATTTGTTTCGCATGTGTAATCTGCTCATATTGACTCCTTTCCTTTGCATGTTAGACTCTTATCATGGGGATCGATCGTGACCGGCGGGAGGAGCGGAGGACGGCCATCTTTAAGAAGGTGACCTCTAAGTATAGGGAGTACCGTACTAAGCACCGAACGCTGGCCGATGTCTTTAACCAGGATAGCGAGTTTCAGTTGTTTCGCGACGGGCTTAAACAGAAGGACGAAGAGTTGGCAAAGAAAGATGAGGAGCTAAAGGAGAGGGATGATGAGCTAATGAGAGCCATCGGTCGGTGTAACAAGCTTGAGGTAGCTCTAAAGGCCAAAGAGGATGAGCTCGAAGTGAGCAAGAGGGTGATGGCCGAGAATGCCGACCTTCAAGCACGGGTGGCATCTTTAACTGCTAAACTTGGGCAGAGGGAGGCGAAGGTTGTTGATCTGAGGGGCGAGTTGAGTGTCAAGATCAAAGAATTGACTCGCGCTGAGAAAGGCAGAGTGGCTGCTATGGCTGAAACAACGGCCTTAGAAGAGGCTCTTCGAGTTTGTAGGTTCGAGCGGGAGAATGAATTGGGGACATTGGCGCTTATGGTGGCAAGGTTAAAAAAGCGGATCCAGGATCTGGAGGCAGAGTTATCTGGATTGAATGAGCAGGTCATTACCTTGAAGGCCGAGGAGGCTCGACGACAGCTGCAGCCATCCACGTCTCATACTTCTACCGATCACGGCGTGCCGCGGGAATTGTACGAGATGTAGGTTAACGCCGAGGCTCATCTCAACGTGTATAAGTCTTTGAAAGCCGTCGGGAAAATTTTCGAAGCAGAACTTGAAGGCATCCGCGTTAAGGCACGCGCTACTCGTGCACTACAACAATAAGGGGATTTAGCGGCAATTATTTAGCAACAATAAACTAATTGCCGCTAATTTATTCGCGGGAGACAAATATTAGCGGCCAATAAATATTAACCGGTAATTAGTATACTTTTAATGGACATTCAAGAGAATCGAGAGTAAAGCTATTGTTTTTACTTTTAATAATGCCTCCAATTTTTATTTTTGGCTAATTCATCTCCCGCCAAAATCTCTCAATTTAGCCTAAAGACTAAAAAAAAGGACATGAATTACTTTAACTGAAAAACCCTTACAATCTCTCCGCAAGCCATTTAAGAGCAAAATCGCCGGCCACTTTATCAACCAAAAAAGTAACCCTCATATAATACAATCTCATCCGTAAGCCATTTAAGAGCAAAATTGCCGACCACATTCTCAACAAAAAAAGTAAGTTTCTTTCTATATCTTTGATGTTTCATTGTATGGGTCTTTCTTTATCTTTAATTTTATTGTATCGGAGTTGAGTTGAAATTTGCTAATTAATTGGATCTAGAAATTACCTAAAGACTACAAAAAAGTTAGGAATAAACTTAATTGAAAAAATTCATAGTATACAAATCGTATCCGCAACCAACACCGCAAGCTGTCAATAAGTATCTCTCTCTAATATGTAGTATTTGATTGTGTGGGTGTTGGGTTGATGAAAATTGCTTACTGGTTAGGTCTATGGCTTCGATTTGTCAAAGTTCAATTCACCAAATGAGTTAATCTTTATATATTTTCTAATTTAGTATTGACAAATCTATGGCATTGATTTTGAATTAAACAAATTATTAACTTTTATAACATATTTTTTCATATGGAATTATTCTTATAGTTATTTAACTTTATTTTCCTATATTCTGGATCAATAGTTCAGAAATTTTAATAAATAAATCTTAATAAATAAATATTTTTCTTTCAATTTAAGTCATTTTATAGAAGATACATGTTAGCCATCTATGTATTTTCCATATTTGTATTGGTTGATCATTGGATGTTTGAGTGAATTCTTTGTGATTTTTTTACTTATATTTTGTTGGTTGTGGCCTTACATTGGAATATGCTAAGGTGTTATTATCATTGGGCAATTATTTTTTTTTGGTGCATTAATGCCTCTTGTCTCTAGAACTATCTATATCGCAAGGCTTTGTTTGTACGTACGAATCGCTACTTGTTTGTTTTTCACAGCCTGAGGGTGATGCTTTCTCCTATTTTGCATGTGACCTACTGATCTATTGGAGTTAATCTAGTACTAGTATAACTTAATGCAGCTAGATAATTTCTTTATTTTAGAAAAAAAGAACTATGCAAACTAGAGGTCGCAATCGAGTTGGTAATTGAACAAAATGATGATGAAGATGTGCGACTTTATATTGAGCAATTGATGGATGGTCAAAACTACTTTAGAGACCAACCATATATTGAGCATTTGATGGATGATCAAAATTACTCTGAAGCCTAAGCACATGATGATCAATCTAATGAGCCGAATAGTTCTGCTGGTGGCACTGAGATTCAACATAATGAGGATCAGGTAATACTTTTTTAGTATTGCAATCTGTTGCTTTTGTAGTATAGATTAAAGTACAACTAAAAAAAAAGAGCTCGCTTAATATCAATTGCACATTTCCAGAAATTAAATTTCTCCTAATATCTTTTTATCAAGTGAAATTGCTTTAGTACAGTTTCTCTTTAGCTTGTTGAAAGCTGCATGTGAAATTACTCAGTAAAAAAATTAGACCATCAAGCACCGAAGAAGTAGTTCTACATAATGTTTTACCATACCATCCCAATTATAAGTAAGCAGCTAGCTAATACAATAGTATGTGGGCTTATCATTCAATTTTATTGCTTCTGTGTAGTAGCTCACGGCTTTGTTCCACTGCTTGCCTTTATATGCAGTATTTCCCTATATAGAGCACCATGATAAATTAGAAACACATACTAATGAAAGATCTCATAACTTTCAAAAGGTAGTAAAGTGAATATGAATAACTATTAGGCACAATATTTTCATTGCATATACTGTTACTTAAGGCTGAAATTAAAAATTTGCTAGGATTATGGTAACTACATAATAGTAGCAACTCAACCAGAGATCAATGTAACAACAATCATTGTGAAATTGATTGTTTCTGGTGTGGCTTATTAGCAGACTCTTCTTCTCCGGAGTCGAGAGACCCGACGAAAGTGAAAGTTAATATTTGTTAGTGCCCTACATGCTGCTCATCAGAGAGAATATTAAATTCCAATGCTGCAGCTAAAAGATGTAACAAGGAGATGTGAATTATACTTTAGATCTTTGTAGCCTCTCAGACGAGGATATAAAATGGTTTGATGCCACAAAGCGAATTAAGAAACATAATATAATCAAGTTGAACAAAACTTACGGTTGATCTTAACATACTAAAAGAGAAAAAGGTGAACAACACATTTCTTTTTAAAAGTTCAGATGCATCAACGTTCCCATTGGTACCTGGTAATGGTAATTCACTGGATTGTATACTTAATTCCTCTTGAAGAGATGAATACATATCCAAGACACAAGTAGAAACTTCTCATTCCCGTGAGATGCAATAAATGACAAGGATATATGATAGTTATCATGTTCTCCAAAAGGAATGATACCTTGACTTTTTTTTCTTTTTTTCTGTAGATGCATTAACAATGAAGTTGTGACTTTTATATTCACACTTTAAGTAATGAATTTGTTATATTCTTCTTTAATGAAGTGTGAGGCTAATCAAGTTTGTATGAAAAATAATTTTGGCAGGTGCATGGTTCTTATTTCTTAATCTTTGGAAATTGAACATAGCTGTTGTTTTTTTGGTTATTCTGACATTTATAGTAATATTCATGATTTACTAGTGTCTTTAAGTAGCATAATGCTAACGTATCTTGAGTTAGGATTCTTAAGAAATAACGTATCAGACGATTCAAATATTTTTCATTCTAGGTAATTCGGAAACAAGAAAGGTTCGTTGGCCTACCTTACTAAAAGATATTTGGAAACTTCCGCCAGGAAAGACCATTAATTTGTTCTAGTATTTCGGCTTACCTTAGATGCTTCTTGCTTTTATGTATTTTTTTTTTCACTGTTGTTGATGTCGTAAGTTTGTGATAGTAGTGAATCATTTTAAAAATAATCTTTTTCCAGATTGTGATTATATGTGTAATATTATTATATCCTTCTTATGTACACACATAGTGAAAAAATATTTATTTATTCTATTAAATTGACATCATTTTTTATCTTTAAATCAATTCATATTTGTCTGCTTGAATTCTTCGGATGGTTGACAAACCTATAGCCTTAAACCTTAAAGTCAATCACAACTTCTCCATTTACAACAAGCAGCACCCATTACTCTAGCACTAGAGATGAGAACGACTGCACAAGAACCACCTGTGTTGGTGTAGAGTTATAAATTTAAGAAGTGATAATTCCTAACGAGTTTTCTTTTCTGTTGTTAGTGATGGGATGAATGGCTTTAAAAAGCAAGCCGATGTCATCTCTTCAAGTGATTTAAGAGGATCTTTGTTTTTTCCTCTTGCCATGTCTTGTGTTGCATTATAGTAACATAGGTTCGGTTTGTTACTTTCTATGACACCTTGGCCGTTGCTTCTATCTAAGCAAAGGTTTGTAAATTGCTTGGTAATGTTCTGTCTTTGGAATTATAAATAGATGGTATCTAACTTCTGATTTTTATATTAACATTGCATACTCTATTTTGAATCTTGTGCCACTAGTCCTTGGCGATTTTAGTTATTCAAATAAATATAAAGATGATTGTGACTTTTCTTTTAGTTCCATAGATGTTAAGAAAGTTAAATAGAATGTTCAAAAAATTGATTATCTAATTTATGTTGTATGAGAAAACTTTTTCTTTCTAGATGCATAGTGAGTTATGAAATGTGTGGGTGGATTTAAAAAAACCTTTCGGTATGTTGAGTCTTTGTTGGGTAAGTTTGAACCTCCAACGATTGCACAAAACATTTGCATTTCTTGAGACCGGATGCTGGTAAATATTCTTTTCCGATAAGGTAATGTAAATTTCATTAAAAATGTACCAAGAAGATACAGAAAGCATATAAAAGTTCTTTTTAATTCTCCAAGCTAATACTCTGCTTTTGATATTTTTTGTTTCTTCTCTGTCATAACAAAGAAAGAAACTTTCTTTTATTATTTGCACATCCATTTTGCTCGTCTATTAATCCATCTAGTTGTCTCTGCTTGTGAATGTTAGGTGAGTGAGTTGGGTAAAAAACAATCTGACAGTGATGGAGTCTTCAAGATATTTTTTCACATTATATTTTATCTTTTGACATAGTTAATTTATAATTTCAAGTCATACAGTCTAATGTTCGATATTTTTGCGGGTGGAAGATTTCAATATGATGAAAAGTTGTGGAAACTATTTGAAGACTATCATTTGTGAGGATTACTTTTAATGACATTAGCTATTTAGTTTAGACAATATTAGTTGATTTTTTAAGTTATTTTGACATTAATATTTTTTATTAGTACTTACTTTTATTTGTTAAGATTTAATGAGATATATTATATTTTTTGAATCAATATTAATATATTTTGTTGTTTGGATTATATTTTGGACGAATGTCGAAACTATTATTAATGGTGGCTAAATTATTGCTATTATAGCTTGTAAATTTTAGTGCTAATTTAATTGGATATACTGACTATAAAATTGGACGATAAAAGGAAAAATTAAGATAGTTCCATAAGGGATATTGTAGCCATTATAATTGTCGAAAAATAATTATTGTTAAAAATATTGACTTTTAGTGGCAATTTAATTTAATATATTAGCCACAAAAATGGACGTTGAAAGGGAAAACTAAGATGTTTTCAGAAGGGATACTATAGCCATTCTAATTGCCACAACACAAATACCGTTAGACATACGAACTTTTAGCGGCAATTATTTTAAATTAGCGGCTATATAAATTGACGCTAAAGGAGTATAATTAGCCGTTTTGGATTGGGTTTAACAGCCATCATAATTGCCGCAAACAATTGCCGTTAAAGCTTATAGTTTTTAACGGCAATAATTTATACCATTTACCAGCGTTTATAACAATCGCCGTTAAAGGCCTTACCGACCCCGGCATCAGCGACTAATTAATAATGGCCGGTAAAGGATATAGCGGTAATTGTTATTGCCGCTAATGGCCTTTCTTATTGCTGCTAAATCCCCTTTTTGTTGTAGTGGTGAAGCTTGTGGTTACGACCCTGGTACGCTTGGTGGAGATAAGGACGATGGTACCACGAATAGGCTTGCCTCTGACCCTTGGTACGATGATGAGTACGCTAAAGGGGATGATGTGGCGTGAGACTGTTGCACTTAGTTTTTGTTTTGTTTTGTTAGTTTAGCGAGGGCATTCTCGAACCCCTCTGTAAAATGTAATTTGTACAGTTTAAATGGAATGATTGCCTTTTTGCTATGTATTTCCGGATTCTCGTTAAATTTTTGTTTGCTGTGCGGTGAAGTCCCTGACTTTTTCGGCCAGTTGTGTGTAGTGTTTTGGTGTAGTCGATCGTAGATCGTAAAGTAATTCAAGCGAGGTCGAATGTAAAGTAATTCGAGCGAGGTCGAATGTAAAGTAATTCGAGCGAGGTCGAATGTAAAGCAATTCGAGCGAGGTCGAATGTAAAGTAATTCGAGCGAGGTTGAATGTAAAGTGATTCGAGCGAGGTCGAATGTAAAGTAATTCGAGTGAGGTTGAATATAAAGTAATTCGAGCGAGGTCGAATGTAAAGTGTAGAGCGACTTGGTGGAGATGTGCAAAGATGCTGCTTTATTTCATTCTTTGGAGAATATTACATGTTTCTGTTTATTCCATACACATATTGGAGAAGTTCTAGTGTACCTAGTCCCTTTATCGTTCGACCTGGAGAAGAAATCGGCAGGCGGAGCGATAAATCATACTTGAACTTCGAGATGTCCCCTTCGTCGCCTCGTTAAAAACCTAACGAGAAAACCCAATTGGAACAAAACCCGGGTGATGGAAAAAGAGTACGACTTTGGGGGCATCCGTTTTCAGAAGTTGAAGTATTTGAGGGGGGCGACGTTCTAATTATTTTGTAGTAGTTTTCCCTCCATTGTTTCTAGCTGGAATGATTCTTTGTTTGCTGCTGCCGTGATTTTGTATGGCCTGTCCCAATTGGTTCCTAGTTTGCCTTCTCTTGAATCTTTGCTTGCCTGTGTTTTGGCTTTTAGTACATAGTCTCCGACTTTGAATGGTCGTACTTTGGCTTTTTTGTTGTAGTACCGTTCTGCTTGTTGTTTTTGGGCTACCATTCTTATGTAAGACATGTCTCGTCGCTCCTCTATTTCGTCAAGGTCTTGTTTCCTGTTCTCATCATTGCTTGGCCCGCTTTCATTGGAGTATGTCAAACTAGGTTCCCTGACCTCGACCGGTATTATGGCGTCAGTCTCGTAGACTAATGAATATGACATTTCTCCAGTGCTTGTTTTTGGCATGGTGCGGTATGCCCACAGTACTTCTGGTAGTAACTGTGGCCATAATCCCTTGGCATCCTCAAGATTTTTCTTCAAGATATTCAGTATTGTTTTGTTGGATAATTCGGCATGGCCGTTTTTGATAGGGTGATATGGGGTGGAGAGTATTCGCTTGATGTGCCATTTTTCGAAGAATTCAGCAGTCCTTTTTCCGGTGAATTGTGGTCTGTTGTCGCAGCTGATTTCTTTGGGGATGCCGAAGCGGCATATAATGTTTCTCCATATGAATGTGATAACTACATGCTCGCATATTTGGGCGAACACACCTGCTTCCACCCACTTGGAAAAATAGTCAGTTAAAACCAAAAGAAATCGTATGTTACCTCGCCATGTCGGGAGGGGTCCGATAATGTCCATTCCCTATTTGATAAATGGCCATGGCGATGTAACTGAGTGGAGGAGCTCGCCTGCTTGGTGTATCATGGGGGCATATTTCTGACACTGCTCACACTTCTTGACGTAGTCGTCGGCTTCCTTCTTCATTGTAGGCCAATAGTAACCTGCCTGAATGAGGCATCTAATTAGGGCTCGGTTGCCGGTATGGGCACCGTAGTGGCCCTCGTGTACTTCCTCGAGGATATGCCTCGTTTGGTTCGGCCCTAGACATTTTTCCAAGGGGCATCCAAATGTTCTTTTGTACAGGTCATGGTTGATGATGTTGTATCTAGCTGCTTGCATTCGAAGCTTTTTGGCTTCCTTTTTGTCTGATGGGAGTATTCCCTCCTGCAAGTATGTTATAATGCGGTTGTGCCAATCCCAAGTTAAATTCACAGAGTGTACCTCGAGTTAGTCTATTGACGAGTGGAGGAGGTTGATCACGTTTTCCTTTATAATGTTTTTGGTGGCCGCTGCTAACTTGGCGAGGCCATTTGCCTCGATGTTTTGCGCTCAAGGTATCTGGTCGAGGTGACATTCGTTGAATACCGGCAGCAGTTTATGAATTTCTGCCTGGTACATTTTTGGCCTATGCTCTTTGACTTGGAAAGTCCCTGTGACTTGGTTGACAACGAGTTGTGAGTCGCATCTGAGGATGACTCGTCGTGCTCCGTATTTGAGAGCTAGCTTTAGTCCTGCAATTACGGCCTCAGACCTCATTGTTAGTCATATCGAGGCACCGTATGGATTGGCGAATAACTTCGCCTGTTGGGACCTCGAGTACGAGTCCCAGTCCAGATCCTGACACGTTGGATGTGCCGTCAATGTATAGGACCCATAGATCGGCTAGCCCGGGAGGGGTACAAGAAGTTTCTTGCTCGACCTCGGGCATTATTTTGGCACTGAAGTCAGCGACAAAGTCAGCGAGTACCTGCGATTTTATCATTGTTCACGGCTGATATCTTATATCGTGCTCGCTTAATTCTATGGCCCACTTGGCCATTCTTCCCGACAATTTGGGTTTATGTAGGATGCTCCACAGGGGGAAGGTCGTTACACCTGATATGGGATGGCACTGAAAATAGGGTATATGCTTTCGTGAAGCTATAACTAGTGCCAAGGGCAATTTTTCGAGGTGGGGGTATCTCATTTCGGCATCGACCAATGTTTTGCTAATGTAATATATTGGAGATTGTGTACCTTCGTTTTTGCGGACCAACACTGTGCTTACCGCAACCTCTGAGTAACACTCTCCATAAGGCCCGCTTACCGAGAGACAGTTGGTGCTACAGGAAGTATGCCGACCTGAGTAACACTCTCCATAAGGCCTACTAGTCGAACCAAAACATCCTGAAGCACCGGGGTAGCTATGAACCTCTCTGAAACCTGAGTTAGCCCTGCTGGAACGGTCTGGGCTGGAACCTCATCACCAAACTCTACCTGAGGCTCCGCCGCTGGTGCTGCTGCTCGAGCTCTGGGATGAGTCCTGCCCCTGGCTCAGCCTCTAGAACGGCCTCGTCCTCATCCTCTGCCCCTCATAGGAGCTGCCACTGGGGGCTCGAGTTGCTGATCAGCTGATGAAGCAGTACATGTTCTCGCCATCTGCGAAAGAACAAAGTAGAGAGTTCAATTATCATTGAGAGATCAAAATTGCACGACAGAGAAGAATAAAAGTTAAGTTGTTCCTAACTCTGTAGCCTCTGGGGGATAAGCACAGACGTCTCCGTACCGATCCCTCAGACTAGAATTGTGAGACCTAGGCAACCTAGTGCTCCGATACCAACTTGTCACGACCCGAATTTCCCACTGTCGGGACCGTGATGGCGCCTAACATTGCACTCGCTAGGCAAGCCAATGTTACAGAATTTTACACCTTTTTCCTTTGCTCATTTATAATTAAAGTCTAATAAAACTAAATCAGCGAAAATAAAAGCGAAAGTGCATGATTCAACTAATTACTCTTATACTATTAACGAAAACAGGAGTAAATACCACCCATAAACTGGTGTCACAACTCACGAACATTCTACAGATTTCTGCAAATACTGGTCTGAAAGAAGAGAATACACCTGTCTCTAAAGTAAATAAAACGGAGATATAGAAAGTAGAAGGGGACGCCAGGGCCTGCAGACGCTTGCAGGTCTACCTTGGATCTCCTGAATGCAGTAACAACAATCAACCTCTCGATCAGCCACTAGCTCCGAAATCTGCATAGAAGGTGCAAAGTGCAGTAGCAGTACAACCAACCCCATATACTGGTAAGTGCCGAGCCTAACCACGATGATGTAATAACGACGCTACGATGGGGCATAACAACATATATAACCTGCAATAGTTGATACTAAAACTGAAAGGAAATACAGAATGAAATATAACAGTAACTGGCATTAAAAAATACGGAGCCCGGTCTTCTACCAATACTCAGCTATAACCAATCCTTAAGAGAGTTTCAACACCACAATAATGAGTCTCAGCAGAAATGAATACATGAACAACAATTGATGCGACGTGCATCCCGATCCCACCAAATAATCAATAACAGTATAAATATTCATCCTTATTACTCCTTGCTTCGGCGTGCAACCCGATCCTACCAGTCCACTCTTATTACTCCTCAATATATATACCCTTATTCCTCCTGTTGCGGTTTGCAACCCGATCCCACTTGTCCACCCTTATTACTCCTTGTTGCAGCGTCAACCCGATCCCACCAGACAATCACATTCACCCTTATTCCTCCTGTTGCGGCGTGCAACCCGATCCCATTATATATCAGCACCAATCACAAAATAAAGACAAGTATTTCACAAGTTAACTCAAATCCTTCACAACACTTATACCTCGATCTAACACAATGGAATATCACTACAATTATGAAGCTTCACCAGTTAAAACTACACAGCGAGACCAACTAAAGTGTACCATGAAACACCAATACACTAATATAACCCAACAAGGAAATAAAAATGAAACTACGAAACAATTAATACTCAATAGAGAAATCAACAGTTAATATGAAGCAATTAGACATGGAAATATTTATGAGAAGTAGCAATTAAGACAGGAAACAATATAATAGGAAACGGGGAAGGGGACAGGCTAAAACGATAATTTGGTGGCGCACAGGTACTCGTCACCACACCTATATGCCACACACATGGGAATTCACACCGCAATTAAGTTAGGGATCCCTAATCTCTCAAGTCAAAGTTAGACCAAACACTTACCTCAAGACAACGAGTATTTCAAAGCTCAATCACCGCTTGACCTCTCGATTCCACCACCAATTCACTCGTATCTAGTCATAATTAACTTAATAATATCAATAAACGCTAAAGAAATCAATCCCAATGCAGAATTATAGGTTTCCCAACATTTTTCTCAAAAAGTCAAAACCCAACCTCGGGTCCGCTTGGTCCAAACTCGAAATTCGGACAAAACCCGATTACTCATTCACCTCGAGCCCAGATATACAATTGGTTTTGGAATCCGACCTCAATTTGAGGTCTAAATCCCCAAATTTCAAAATTCCAAAATTCTACCCAAAAACACCCAATTCAACCATGAAAAACCCTAGATTCTAGGATGAGATCTCGTAAAAAGATGAAATAGATTGGAAGAAATAAGATAAGAATCATTTACCTATGATTTGGGAAAGTACTTGCTCTAGGAAAATCGACTCTTGGAGTTTATGTTTTGAAAAATGGGAGAATGAATGAAAAATCCCGTCTAAGTTATGTTTTGATCAGCTGCAAATGTCGCATTTGTGACCTAAGCTTCGCAATTGCGAAGCTCGCAATTGCAAACCTGCCGCATTTCTGCTATTGTCGCAAATGCGATGATCCCCTTTCCCTGACTACTTCGCATTTGTAAAGGTTTGTTCGCATTTGCGAACTCTGCTGGCGTAGCTTTCTAATCGCATTTACGATGATAGGATCGCAAAAGCGGACCCTACAGGGCTCACAATTGCGATGTCTGATCTCGCAATTGCGAGATCAGGGGGCCTGCAACAGCTGAAGCATACCAGCAACATTTCCTTAAGTCCAAAACACTCTGTAGCTTATCCAAAACTCACCCGAGCTCTCGGGGTTCCAAACCAAATATGCATACAAGTCTTAAAACATCATACGAACTTACTCGCGCGATCAAATCACCAAAATACTAGAACTATGAATTCAACACCAAAACACATGAAATTTTCAAGATAGTTTTAAACTTTCTATTTTCTCAACTAAAGGTCCGAATCACATCAAATCACTTATGTTTTTCACCATATTTCACAGATAAGGTTTAAATATTATAACGGACCTGTGCTGGACTCCGGAACCAAAATACAGGCTCGATACTAACATGATCAAGCATTATTCAATTTTTAAAAATCATTATATTTTCAGTTTAACAATTTTCTTCAAAAATTCATTTCTCGGGCTAGGGAGGTCGAAATTCGATTCTGTGTATACGCCAGATCCCATATTTTACTACAGACCCTCCGGGGCCGTCGGAACACAGGTTCGGGTCTGTTTATCTAAAATGTTGACCGAAGTCAACAAAATCATCTTTTTAAGCCAAAAATCATCATTTCTTAAATTTTCACATAAGGGCTTTTCGGATACACGTCCGGACTGTGCACGCAAATTAAGGAGAGATACAATGTGATTTTCAAGGCCTCAGACACATGGAAGCGGATTCTAACACAAAAGATGACCTTTTGGGTCATCCCACCATGACTGATTGTTTCTCTTAATCACACGGCTGTTAGGTTTTATTAAAGCGTATGACTGATCCAAATTATTCGCAGTAGTACCTATCAGTAATATTTGGTAATCAACAACAATTATAGGTATAAAATTCTCTGCTTGTCACAAGAACCATACACTCATAAAGAATCACAATGCAGTTAAGATGAGTCTGAATGTCATTGAAATAGTGTAAGATTATAATAAAAGAATCAGGAAGTTGTCAAAAATCTTAATTTGGTCCAGAAAAGCAAATAAAAATGGGATAAAACAAACAAAATTCTGTTGCGGGAATATGGAGAAGAAGACATACCTGGACTTGGTGAGTTGACGAAATCAGAGGTGCCGATTTATTGGCGAACTTTGATTCATATTCACTTTTCCTTTATTGAACAATGATTTGATCGATGGAATTTGGTTGCATCTTGTTTATGATGATTTCGCAGTTAACTTTTTTTTTTGGGTAGGTTTAGGGATTTTGATCGAGAAAATGACAGATGATCCATTTATTAGGATATATATATATATATATATATATATATAGGTCTAAAATAGTCTCTTAAATTTATTTTTGAGCAATTTTGGTTCTTTTAGTCTGTCAAGGCAAATAATTTTGCTCTTCATCAAATATACTAACTCTTCTTCACCAAAAACTGTATAAAGAAAATTTTAACAAAAAATACCAGGAATGTTTGATGTGTGACTATAATTTCATAGTTTCCGTACATTTTTGCCTTGCATTTTATATGCTTTAATGATAAATTACATTTTATTTGCTCGTAATGAAGTCTATTTTATGTGTAGGTGAATTCAACATAAAAGTAGAGTAAAAGGGATACTTAAACGTTAAAAGCGTGCTCGAGAACAGTGAAAAGGAGAAAGCTGGCAACGCCAGGCCTTAAGCAGGCTTTATAGCTGGCGACGCCAGGCCTTAAGCAAGCTTTATACCTGGCGACGCCAGGCCTTAAGCAAGCATTAGACCTGGCAACACCAGACTTGGGGCCAGGTCCACCAGGTGTTATGCCTGGCGACTCCAGGCCTGGGGCGAGATCCATTCCGAGTTTTGAAGACTTATTTCGTCTCCTGGTTTAACTAGGACTTGGCCTACACGTTTAGGTCTTTTCCTACACATATAAATAAATCTAAAAACACCACTTAGACGGGGATTGGACAGAGAAACCGACATTAGATAGAGGATTCGACCTAAGGAGCCAAGAACACACTAGGAGCAAGGAGGAGAATTCTTCTACGAGTTTTCACTTCCTTCTTCCTATATTCAATTATTGGTTATAAATTCTAGTATTGTAGTTTTGCATACTACTATGAATAGCTAATTTGTTATCTAGAGTTTTGATGGAACCTATTGGAGGATGATTTTCTTGTTACTTTAATATAGATTTGCTGTATCTTTTTCTCTATTTGTTCAACTACGTTTATGTTGTGGTTGGTTGAAGAGCTCTCAATCGACTGTGCCTATTTAGTGTGTGTTACTCGGGAGAGAGTACATATTTAGGTAGATATTAAACAACATTACTCCTAACGTATATGAGGGATCAATACGGAGGGTTTAAAGGTGGGATCAGGGATAACGAAACCTTGGTGTGATCGGAGTGAGCCGTACTTAATGCCAACTAGCGTAACAGAAGAATATGTCTAGTAAATTGTGGTAATTACTCGGAAGAGAGTTACGACAGTCAGAGTGATCATGATCATAAAGAAGACTTATGCAAATTTATAGAAGACGTAGCGGAAAGGATTCTGACAATAGAAAAAAATCATAATTCTAGACCTCTGTAATCTTCTCTCCAATTCTTATCCTTGTTAATTGATAGTTTTACTGATTTCTAGTATCTGTTAGTTAATTAGATAAAAATAAATATTATAATCTTTATAATTAGGAAATTGTTTGGGACTTGTGTTTCTTAGCGATATTGAACAACTGTAGCTAAGCCTTAGTTCTCTGTGGGATTCGACTCCAGACTTGTAAACCGGATTATATTTGCAATGACCGCTTAGTCCTTTTTATAAGGCATAGTTGGGCGTGATCAAATTTTTGCGTCGTTGCCGGAAAACTAATGGTGTAGTTGTAGGTGTACATATTGTTAATGTACTTGTTGATTTGAGAACATGACATCTTGGAATTATGAGAGTTTTGATGTTGGTAATTCTATTTTTGATCCTCCTTATACATATTGTGGAGGAAACCACCCATTGCAAAATTATCAAAATATTTTCGAGAGCGAGTTATGTGCACCAACTCAATCTTATGTGTGGAATGTGTGTGATATGTGTGGTGGTCAAGATAGTCACTTTTATTGTTGTGATTATTTGTCTTATCCTCTCCAACCCCTTACTATGATGGTTCTACTTTTTCTGGTGAAGTTAATAGGAACAAAGAACCCAGAGAAGCTGACCTGAAGGAGATCAAAGATATGTTAAACTGACCATGGATATGTTACAGTGCCTTGTGGAACAAAAGAGTAAAATACAACTGCAGATAGAAAGGCAAGAGGAAGCTATTCACAAGTTGAAGTTCAAGTGAGTCAACAGGTTGAAGATTTTAATGCTCAACAAGCCAATATTGTGAATAGTATCCAAGAAGCACGTGAATTAGATATAGAAATTGAGGTGCTAGTGGAGAAGGCCAGAGTAGAACACCAACATTCAATCAAACTAGATTTTGAGGATGCCATTGTTGTAGAAAAGATACTAGAATCAACCAAGGACATTGATTATATGTATTTTGTTGACTCTAGTGTCATTAGTGTTAAGGATGTTGACAATCCCAATGTTCATGTAGTTGAGCGCATTGGTCCACACTTCAAACATTTTTCCATATTGTGTCTAGATAATGATATGGAAATAGAGTCGTCCGAGCCGCTTGAGGAGTCAAGGAATAAGGAACAAGATGCTTACATTCTGGAGTTCTTCTCGCCAGAAAGTCAGGATTATACATCTCATCTAAAGACCAAGAAGTGCAGCATACTACATTGTTTTATTGGGCCGGTCAGATTCGTTCCACCACCCTAGGAGCATGATCATAGAGCAGAAACAAAACTTGGGGTCCAATTAATAAGTTCAAAGTGGAGGCAAAAAGTGATTTGCGTCGTGTCGCGACGTTAAATCAAGCGCTCGTTGGGAGGCAACCCAGCTTTACTGGTTTTTTAAATTGTATTATTGTTGTAGTATCGATTTTTGGATTTTCTAGGAGCATGGAAAGCAAAGCTATTGGAAGGATGCAACAACAAACCAGATGATTGGAACTAAGTGAGGTACCCGCACGAAGGACCAAGCCTGAGAGAAGTTTAAGTAACCCATGAGCTGCTAGTGCTTCGGCCTTTGGCCTACCAGGGAGTTTCTTTTACCCTCTTATTAGTATGGTGTGCATTGGGACAATGCACAATTTTAAGTCCATCAATGGTGAGGAGATTGTCTGGGTGACTTTCTATGTTATTTTAGTTGTGTTAGTTTAATTAAATAATTTTTTATTTTATTTTTTAGAAAACACAAAAAAAAATGATTGTACTTTTACTGACGATGGATATCCTAGACAATTTTATTGAGGGATTTAAGTCTAAAGAAAAAAGGACAAAAAGATTTTCTTTGTAGGTAGTGTAGTAATTCCCCCTTGGTTTTCTTTGTGTTGCGGTTCTTTTCCAAGTGTTTTTGTTTGAACGAGGTATAGTTAGTTTTATTTTTTTAGTAGTAGGAGCCACTGTGAGATGAATTGAATTGCAGCGATATCTCTTGACTTTGTTATACCTTGAGAATAGTGAGTACTCTAGTTGTGACGCTTATGCTCAATGTTTGACTCTAATATAAGCACTTTAAACCGTAGATTTTTAAATTTTCTTAACTACTTTGACTAGAGTGTCTTGATGAATCTAATCTTGAGTGAGTTATGTGCCATGTGTGTGTAAGGTTTTGTTTATTTTATGCATTGCATTTGATGTCTAGAACTTGCCCCCTGTGTTTGCAAAGCGAAATAGTAGTTTTTTTAGTCTTGGAAGTGATATAGGCATTCTTTGTTGAGCCAGATATGTATATTTTACCCGCTTAATTGTTATTTATCGTAGTTAACCCCTTTGATCCTATAATCCTGTTTCTTTGGCAACCAAATTACAAGCCTTACCCCTTTGTTTGAATTAACCATCTATTTGAACCTTTTCACCTCTCATGAGCACTTGAATTGTAATGAACTTTGTAAAAGTTAAAGTGTGGGGTGGTTGGTTTGGCTTTTGAGTGGAGCTAATGAAATAAGGAGAAAGGTGCACTGTTTTGGAAAAGTAAGAGCCACTTGAAAAAAAAAAGAAAAAAATAGTTGTATTGTTGTGAAAAATATTCTTTAATAGTGGTGACTCTTGATATAATTGTGCTTAAAGAAGTAGGGAGTTAATATATATTGATGTGAAGATGGAGTTTTGGTTTGACATAAATGTGGGGTTTGAATATTAAAGTATATGTATTAAAGTGCTTAGGGAGCTGTAGTCACTCTTACATCCAAATGTATCCTACCCGATCCGCAGCCTACATTACAACCAATTGAAGTCCTACTTGATCCTGGACTGAATGAGCTCGATTAGTATAGTAGTACACTACGGGCAAGCCTATGGTGCATCTTTTGTAGCATATGAATGTTATTTCTGAGAGTGAGTGAATTCTTTCTATCTTGAGTTCCTAATTGTTCTTAAATTTTATTGTGTGTGGAACTACTCTCTTTTGTTGTGTGAGGGCACGTGATTCATGAAGGAAAGCTAATGTCATTGACCTCCGTGTTAGAGTAAGTGAGTGAGTTGTGAATAATGCATGGTACTTGCGAGTCAAATCTTGAGGTGAAGATGTTACACCTTGGTACTTAGACTATTTTAAACATTCTTGGTGTAATGAGTTAAGGGAACTGCTTAAAAGGTCATGTCTATAAGTGTAGTTTGATTGCTCGAGGATGAGCAATGTTAAGTGGGGTATTGATGTGTGGCTATAATTCCATAGTTTCGTACATTATTTGCCTTGCATTTTATATGCTTTAATGATAAGTTACATTTTATTTATACATAATGGAGTCTATTTTATGTGTAGGTGAATTGAAGATGAAGTAGAGCAAAAGGGATACTTAAACGTTGAAAGCATGCTCAAGAACAATGAAAAGGAGAAAGCTGGCGACGCCAGGCCTTAAGCAGGCTTTATAGTTGGCGAGCCAAGCCTTAAGAAGGCTTTATACCTGGCGATGCTAGGACTTAAGAAGGCATTACACCTAGTGGCGCCAGACCTGGGGCCAGGCCCACCAAGCGTTATGCCTGGCGACGCCAGGTCTGGGGCGAGATCCATTCCAAGTTTTGAAGACTTATTTCGTCTCTTGGTTTGACTAGGACTTGGCTTACAAATTTAGGTCTTTTACTACACATATAAATAGACCTAAAAATGCCACTTAGACGGTGATTGGACAGAGAGACCGACATGAGATCGGGGATTCGACATAAGGAGGCAAGAACACACTAGGAGCAAGGTGGAAAATTCTTCTACAAGTTTTTCACTTCCTTCGTCCTATTTTCCATTATTGGTTATGAATTATACTATTGTAAAAGCATACTACTATGAATAACTAATTTGTTATCTAGGGTGTTGATGAAACCTATTGGAGGATGATTTTCCTGTTATGTTAATATAGATTTGCTGTAGTTTTTTCTCTATTTGTTCAACTACGTTTATATTGTGGTTGGTTGAAGAGCTCTCAATCGATTGTGTCTATTTAGTATGTATTACTCGGGAGAGAGTGCATATTTAGGTAGTTTTTGAATAACATCACTCCTGACATATATGAGGGATCAATACGGAGGGTTTAAATATGGGATCAGGGATAACAAAACCTTATTGAGATTCGAGTGAGCCGCACTTAATGCCAGCTAGCGTAATTTGGGAGAATATGTCTAATAAATTATATTAATTACTCGAGAGAGAGTTATGACAGCTAGAGTGCTCATGATCGGTAGAGAAGACTTAGGCAAATTTATAGAAGGTGTAGCGAAAAGGATTCCAATAATAGGGGAAATCATAACTCTAGACCTCTGTAATCTTCTCTCCAATCCTTATCCTTGCTAATTGATAGTTTTACTACTTTCTAGTATTTGGTAGTTAATTAGATAAAAATAAATATTATAATTTTTATAATTAGGAAATTGTTTGGGACTTGTGTTTCTTAGCGATATTGAACAACTATAGCTAAGCCTTAGTTCTCTGTGGGATTCGATTCCAGACTTGTAAACTGGATTATATTTGCAACGACCGCTTAGTCTTTTTTATAAGACATAGTTGGGCGTGATCAATGTCCCATCCAAAAATTGCAACATACAAAACTACACCGAACAGTAGAAGTAGATCAATTATAGCAGAAGTTGTACCTTAAAAATTGCGCCTAACACAAAAAAAATTAAAAATAGCAAAAGTGCTATGTGATATGACAACAATAACAACCCAATATATTCTCATAAGTAGGGTCAGGGGAAGATAGGATGTTGATATTTAGCTTAAAGTATATATATTTATATGTAGATCACCTCATGTTTTACTCGTATTTCGTGGATTTTGGAGATGAAATGTATTCATTTATGCTTATTCGTGGTATTTTTATATGTAGGAATCATCTGAGGCAATAGGGGGAAAAAGGTACGTGATTAGAGTCAAAAAGAAGCAAAAGATGAAAAATTGGCCATTGTAGCGCCATAGGCAGCATGGGGCGCTACCTGTGGCACCATTCTAGAATACTTATTTTCCCAGCACCAGGGCTAGATCCCCACGCTGCCCTGTGCGCTGGTGAGGGGAATTTCTCCAACTTTAATCGGGACAAGGTTATTTCGGTCCAATACCTACCCAACGCGTATAAAAGCAAGACTATGCCTGTTCTGAGAGGGGAGACGCCACTTTGAAGGAAAAATACACACGAGGAACATACGGGAGCGAGGATATCTTAGTTTTCTTCATCTTTTCTTAGTATTTTCAATTATTCAACACTTGTGAATTTGTTTTGATATTATCATGAGTGGCTAAAATCTATAGTTCCGGGGTTGTAATTTAGCCATGAATATTGTTATCTAAAGTTGACTTAACCTTGATTACAATTCACCAATATATGGTTGTTTCTTTAATTTGGTGATCAATTGGTTAATTATCTAGCCAACAGTTAGGTTCTATTTACTATCTATGCTATGTTTGGTAGAGCATGTTTAGATTAGAGAAGAATTAAAGAAAGTATGATCTTAACTCTAGGGGGGGGGGGGAGGGGAGAGGGAGGATTTATGGTTATGATAGGAATATACATACCTAGTCACCATGCTTAATTAAATATCATAATCTTAATACGTTCTTAATAGATTAATTCCATAAGAATATAGGCGTTAATCTATTTTGAATAGGCGAGTAGTACTTTGGGAGAAGGCTACGAGAGCAATTATTCGATTAATTAGCAACCATGAGTGAATTATATGAAAGGAAGAGTTAACTAGAGCACAATAGGATTGGTGAATCGATCACAACCCTAGAATATTTGTCTCTACTGAGTACACAACAACCATTTTGTTGCTTGATAACTTAGCTACTAGTTAGAATTATTGTTTAGTATAATCACACTTTTAAGACTCTGATTGACTTGGCTGAATAACAATATTGGTGAATTTGGTGAGTAGTTAATTGATGAGTGATGATGTTACCACTCATTCTAGTGTCTTTTCTTTAGTTTTGTGTCATTTAATTATAAAATGAGGTGATTTATGGTGTGCATTGCTCGATTTTCATGCCATGAAGTGATTTGAATTCAATTGAAGCGGAATTGAGCAAAAAGAGTAACAAAAGTGCAAAATTCTTTAGTGATTCCGCATCTACGGAACATTGTTCGCATATGTGACTTCGCATCTGCGAAGGACAAGACCGCATCTGCAGAAAGGAGTCACATGCACTGGAACCGCATCTATAGTTAGTGATCCGCATCTGAGGAAAGGAGTCACATGCATTGGAACCGCATCTGCGATTTCGCTTCTGCGACGACAAGTTCCGCATCTACGGAGAAAGGCAACCCCCTCAAGTTTCGCATCTACGATTAGATGTCCGCTTTTGCGGAACCGTACCTGCGATGACTCTTCCGCAAGTGCGGCCAATGGGCTTCAGAACTGTGCAGACTTGGAAATTCACATCTCCTAAATTTCAAACCCACAAATACATGACCTAGCTCATATTTAGCATATCTTTGGCTTATTTTCAATCCTTAGACTAGAGAGAAACAAGTTTTGGAGCTAGGGTTCTTGCACACACACTTGGGTCTTGAAGATTTGAAGCTTTTGGTTGAGAATTTCTTACCCATTTATGTTCATTTCTTCATTTCCTTATTTTGTATTGTTTATCTAAGTGTGTAGTATTTATTCCAACACTTGAATCTTGTTTATGGAAATATTCATGTTAAAGTGTGGATTAAATATCTTGTTGTGCTTATGTATTGAACGATTTTTATTTATTATGAAGTGAGTTATTGTTTCTTTAATTATTCTTGTTCTTTAATATTTCCAAAGGGATTAGCTAACCTTAGGACTCGCCCATTAACTTCAAATTAATTTTGGGAAAGATTATTTGGGGTTGGGAAAGATTAATTAACAAGAACTTGAGGCTTTAACCCTCATTTTATAGATTCTACCTAGGGATAGGGTTGAACTACTTGAGCCATAATCGGGTGTGCTTAATCTCTTAATTGATTTAGGGATATTCAATTCGGAAGTCTTGTTAGTCTTTGGAAGAAGCTAATATAGAATTATTATCCGAGGCTAATTAACATAAACTCGCTCATATTTGTAAAATCGTGAAATACATTGGATCATTACTTGAGTGTAATTCTCCGTGTATCCATGTTTGTACCCATTGATCATTTTACTTGCTTTCTAGATTAGTTTACATTTTCGTATTAGTTATAAATATTTTCTCAAAACTATTCTAAGTGTTTGGCATTGCATACCAAGTAATAATTCTCTTACACGCCTAATCGCCTACATATTGTTCTCTATGGGATTTGACCCCGACTCATAGTTGGGTAAATTATATTGCATGCGACCGTGTCCATTTACTTTTTAGTAGTGGATTTGGACGTCATCAAAATTGGCGCCGTTGTCGGGGAACGATTTGGTATATTTAGGTTGTTTGAGAAATAAGCGTAAGTGCTTTGGTCCAAACTTATGAATATTTGCGTAATTATCTTTCTTATCTTGGTCTATTTTTCTTCTTTGTTTCTTGTTTATTTTCTTAGTTTTTAAAAAATGGCATCATGTAATAAAAATTGGTCGGATGGTAGTTGTTCATACTTTGATGAGCCTTGGCCTTATTGTGGAGGACCACACTCGTGGCAAAATTATTTAAATTCTCCCGGGGCAGATTGTGCGCACAATCTCAAACTCATGAGTGAAGTATTTGTGATAAGTGTGGTCGTCAAAATGGTCATTGGGATAATTGCGCTTATTTGTCCTTTCCTTCCCCAATCTCCCGCTATGATGATTCTACTTTTTGTAATGAAAATTATAGGGATAGGGAGGTGGAAGAAATTGAGAATGGTCGAAATGGAAAGTTCAAGCTTATGTTAGAATGCCTACTTGAAGGAGGAAACAAAGAGCAAAGTGCCTTGGAGGAGCTTTTAGAAAATAGTCTCCAAAATGACTTGGTGCTTGAAATGTTGAACTTACAAAGGGGAGAAATGCTTGAAGCTTTAGAGGTTCAAAAAGCCTCGGAAGTGAATGATAGCCAAGAACCTTCCTTAGAGTTTGAAGCCGAAAATCCTTCTTTAGCACTTGATCAAAACCAAGAAGAACTCTCAAATGCTCAAAATGAGAAGATGATGCTCATGTTGGAGGCCATTCTTGAAAATGAGGAGAAGCACAACTTTGAACTCGAGACTTGAAGTAAGTCTTGACTTAAAATGATGAGAATATCCGCACTTTGGAAGATCAAATGAAAATATTGGTTGAGGCTAACTATGCCCCCCAACTTGAAAGTGTGGAAAGAGGTCAAGAAGAGTCCAACTCCGAGGAAAAAAATGAACTTTACTTTGAGGAATCAAGAATTGAACATCCGCCAACCGACTCCATGCTTGTTAGTGATGCCAAGAAAAATATGGAATTAGTCAACTAAAAACTTTGAAGATGTGGTTAAAAATGACTCTAATTCGGAGGAAAAAGAGGATGTCAAAATCCGGGAAGAATTGCATTTTGAAGGCTTGATGTCACATTCCAAGCATTTTTCAATATTAGAATTTTGTGGTGATATGGGAATTGAACTACACGAGTCAATGAGGGATTGCAAGGAGGAAAGGCAAAGGCCATACATCTTAAAATTTGAGGGAACAAGAAGGCAAAATGACATTCCTCACATGAAAGCCAAGAAATGCAAAATAAGAAAATTAAAGTTTGGCTTGATCATCTACTTACCACCCCCCACCGCTTGGGGTCACAAGTTTGATTCCAAGTTAGGCGCCCAATTCATATCATCCAAGTACCGAGAAAAGTGGTAAAGTTGATATGCGTCGTGCTACGACCTTAAATGCAGCGCTTGGTGGGAGGCAACCCATCATTTTCAAATTTTTTTGGTCATTTGTTTAAATTTTCTTTTTTAGGATAGTTTATTATATTATTTTTAACTAATCTACCAAGTTTCAGATTTTTTGGAGTTGGATTGAGGAGTTGAGGTGTTGGAGTGCACAAAAATATCTATGCACAATCATCTGGTGTAACCGCCTTTGAGGAACATTTGCCGCAGAAGTGGCCTCGTAGAAGCGCCCAAAGAAGCGTAGAAGTAGCTAAAATCGCAGAAGCGGTTTGGTAGCCGTAGAAGCGCTCCCGCAGAAGCGTTACAGTAGCCGCAGAAGCGGTCATTAAAATCCAATTTTCATTTTTATTTTATTTTATTATCACTATTAATTTTAGGAGTGAGGGACATTGGTTGAGAGTGTTCTTGTGTGTGCTGTGATGATAAAAAAACAAAAACACTTCAGGGGAATTCTGAGTTCCCGATTTGTGTAAAGAAGCATAATTTCTTTGTGCTAGTCATATGCTCGACGAAATGTCCAAGTGAAATAATGTTGTCGTTGGCCTTGAAATCATGTTAATCATGTCGTAAAAATATGTATTGCACTAATTTAGAAGTCTTGAGTATAAATTATATGCTAAAATCTTGTTTGAGAATTGAAAAGAGTCGAAATTTGTTGGGTTTTTGAAACCCCTGACAAACACCGTAGAAGCAGAAAACCTGCTACAGATGTGGCCTTGCATCTGCGATACCTTCTTCACAGGTGCGACCTCTATTCAGTTGGGCATTTCCACAGAAGTGATCTGAATCTCGCAGATGCGCAACCGCACCTGCGACAAAACTTCTGCAGGTGCAAAAACTGGGTAGTTTTTCCAAAACCAGAACTGGAGCTTCCGGGGCTCGTTCGACTTGATTCATTGGCCTAATTGTATTGTTTTGAATTTCTTAACATGATTCTACTGCCCGACTAACATTGTTTTGATTTTTTGAAGGTACTTTAAGCAAAAATGGACCTGAACATGAACAAAAATGCTCCGCTTGATCATGAAATTGAGGAGGAGGTTGTGGAGGAACAATTTGATAATGTACGCTTCATGTTTTCTGATTGTCATCGCCGGTATTATGAAAATATACTCACAAAAAAGATCGTGCTTGAAAAACGGATCGCTGAGGATAAATTGGCCAAGCTGCTTCCAGAATTCTACGGCTATCTACAAACCTCCGGCTGGTCGTGCTTCATGCCTACTCCGTGCAAAGACAATGAGGAGTGGGTACATGAATTTTACGCTAATCTTAAGCGTACAAACTTCGCCGACCTACAACTCACCATTAGAGGCAAAATAGTGAGGTTTGGGACTGAGCAGATTAATGACATTCTCAGGCTTCCTGACCATCCACTTGAGCCAATGCGAGAAAAGGATCATTGCAACAATGGAGAACGGCTTGTTTCTAAACTCTATCCCGCAAGCATGAGAGAAAAATGGGCCAACAACATAAAGGGTTTGAAGTCGATCGACTTCACAACTGAAGCTAAAATATGGCTCTACATCCTCTACAACAGGGTATCACCCTGTGGAAATGTTTCAGATGTCTCATACACCAAAGCCTTGATCATTGCATGCCTTCTAGACGATATTCCCGTGAATGTTAGTCACTATATCCTACAGGAGTTGAGAGCGTATTTGCTAGACGACAACTCAGGGTTGATGTTTCCTTCACTGATTACACATTTGTGCAGGTGGACAGAGTAACTACAACACCGATTGCTGGTTGCCGGACGACAAACCCTTTCATCCGTTGAGAGTAACGGGAGAGGGTAGTGCAGTAAAGAGAAAGAAGAGGAAAGTCACCACTACTGTTGCCGGACCAGAGTCATCCTCACAGGCAGTTGTGCCTGAGGGACCATTTGGGGTGCTAAACTCGCTGCTTGCATCCATTCGTGATTTAGTTTCATAGCTCCCTAGTGGACCCTCATCCTTGTAGCCTATGCCCGCATATTTCACCAGGGAAGAAATAAAGGCCTACCTAGATTCACAAAAAAAGCAGGTAGAGTCTCACGAGAAGATGGCAGCTACTGTTGACAGACTTGAAGCAGCCTATGGCAACTTGGCCAAGGCACATGCAGACCTTCAGTCAGACTTGCAAAAGAAGAAGGTGAAGAATAAGAAGAAGGGCAAGTTTATGATCAAGATGTGGAGGGGCATCAAGGCCATCTTCAAATGGGGGCAGCCGGACAGGAAGATACCAGCTGGGGATGATGATGATAGCGAGGAGTATTCCTTCATGTCAAATGATGCTGGTGATGATGCTGATGATACAGATGATGATGAGGCCAAGAGTTCTTCACGACAGTGATTAGCCTTCCTCCCACAGTTTGCTTGTCTGATGCAGACCTCAAGGAGACCCTCAAACTACTTTTATTTTTATTTTGATATTGTGCAGTGAGGATACAACAGTGTTTTTAGTTGGGTGTGACTTTAGGGAGTACACTTTGTTTAATACATTGATACTTGACTTGTGCCCTTGTCGGGCTTATTGTTGTGGTATGGACTTTGTGTGCCATTGTCGGGCTTGTTTTATTATTGCTTACCATGTGCTCTTGCTAAGCGTAGTTGTGATGGTTATAAACGTGCAAGTTAGTCATTTGTGTTATTCTATTTTATTTTTCTTTCTTTATTTATTTCCTTTAGTAGTTTTTAGTTTATGCTATTTTTGTTCCTTTAGTATTATTTGCTTTTGTTATTTTATTTTCTTTAGTAGTTTTTATTTTTTAATTTCTTTAGTGTTTATTTTATCCTCTTTAGTAGTTTTAATTTATATTATTTTTATTTCTTTAATAGTATTTCCTTGGATTTTCTTTATGCTACGGTTCTTTCCCGAGGAACATTTTTATGTTGAACCGGGTGACTTTTTCTTATAATGGATGGCGTGACGACTTTTTTAAGGGAATTAGTCTTGTTTTGTTATGTGGAGACTTTTGGATTGTTTGGTACTGATAAATTAATCTCTTGTATGTGAAGTGTGAATAAAGAATACCTCTCTGAATTTTAGTTTTAAATTGAAAAGTAAGTTGCATGGGGAAGAATAATTTTTGTGATAACTTTTTGGCTCTTTTGGTAACTCTTTGCCCATTAGTTGGCATGATATTTGTGACGACTCGGCCGGTCGTCTTAAGAATTAACGCCCTGATCCCTTATTAATTGCTTTTCTCGTGTTTATTTCTGCTATTTTGATTTGCCGGGGTTCAGTTTTAGTTTCGGAGAGTTTTGGGACACTTAGTCCCTAAATGAGAGTTTCAGTGTTGGAAAGTTGACCATAGTCGGAACAGTGTAAAGACGACCTCGGAATGGAATTTCAATGGTTCTCCGTTGGGTGATTTTGGACTTAGGGGCGTGATCGGATGGTGTTTCGGAAGTCCGTAGCTAATTTAGGCTTGAAATGCCGAAAGGTCGAATTTTGAAGTTTCTGGTTCGATAGTGAGATTTTTATCCGAGGGTCGGAATGGAATTCCGGAAGTTGGAGTAGCTCCATAGTGTTGAATGTGATGTGTGTGCAAAATTTCTGGTCATTCGGACGAGGTTTGATAGCCTTTTTGATCGAAAGCGTATTTTTAGAGTTTTGGAGTTCTTAGGCTTGAATTCGTGGTTGATTCGTCATTTCGATGTTGTTATAGGTGTTTTAAGGATTGGCATAAAATTGGACAGTGGTATTAGACTTGTTTGTGTCTTGGTTGAGGTCTCGGGGCCCTCGAGATGATTTCAGATGGTTGTCGGAAGAATTGGAAGTGGTTTGAAGCAGCTGAAGCTGCTGATATCTATCATAACCGGACCTGCCGTTGGTGTTGATACCCATTTTTTCCCTATGTATTTTTATATACAAAATACTTTCAAAATAGCATATATATGCTTATATAAGCATGCCCAAGTGTTTTGGTATTTTTTTCTAATTTTTTTTAAAAGATTTTTAAATCAATTTATTGTCCACTTTAGCAGTACAAAAACCAATAATTATTCCCAAAATTATCATTTTGGTGAATAACTTATCTTATTCTCATATTTATACCAATATATAGTTAAGGTGATTGTTGTATATTTTTACAAATTTTATTTGGTATTTTTAAAGCTAAATTGCATGTAATTGCAATTCTAGCCTACTTTAAGATTAATAGCATTTTATAATTGTAAAATTATTTCCAGTATTTTATAATTTTAGTTTGCTTTAAAATTATTTTTTACTATTTTTTGTAAAATAAATGGGAAAACTAGCTATTTAACATCTAGCCTCATTCTATTTCAAATACATCCTTTTTACCTTTCAATTTTAACTATTATTTGACCTAATCTTAACTTATTTGGACCAGCCCAATTTTTTAATTTGACCAAACCCACAACCCGATCCAAATGACCCTTACGCGGTAACCACCTACCCTCCTAAATCTGGGCCGTTGATCACATAAGATCAACGGCCGTAACTCACCCTTCCATAATTAAACCAAACGACCTACTCTAATCTCCCTCATTCTCACCTGACCCGCCGCCTTTGAATCCCAAACGCTCTCAAATCCTCTCATCAACTCTTCGAAACCCTAGCTTTCTCCTACCTTATTTCACCATGTTTTCACCGGAATCCATGGCTTCTCAGGCCATAGACGGTCTGTACTCACCCCTCTCCATCATTATACCTTGGGGGTTCGAGGTTTTGAAGGCTGATTTCGATGGTTCTTCTATATCTTCTCAGATCTTCATTTCTATAGCTTCTCTGGCCATGCTCCGGCACATTCAGGCCTCAGGAGCCTGATTCCTCACCTCTTCGACTCAGGATCTGATTTTTCTTTCAAGCCTTTCTCATTTCTAGAGTTTCTCCGAAACCCTAAGTTGTTTGAGGGTCTTCTCTGTTTATTTTCTTAGATCTATGGTATGTTCGTGTTCTACTGGGCTTCTAAAGTGTTTACCCCAAATTTTCTTTTCAAAAATTGTTTCTGAAAAAGTTTTCAAAAATATCTTTCTGATTCTTTCTTTATGTATATTTGTCTGTGCTATTCTCGTATGGCTTCTTTTACTACGTGTGTACTGTTCTCCTACTCTTCTTTTTCTACTATACTTGTTACTCCTGTTAATCCTAGTTATGTTTCCCTTACTCTTCTACTATATGTGCTTACTGTTGAGTTTTTCATTTATTTTTGTTTGCTCTATTAGACTCTGTTTGCATTCTTGCTGAACATGTTTGCTCTTTTTTAATTTAAGTTTGTATTACCTCTTCTTTTCTGAACTTGTTTAAGTTCCCAGTTTCTCAAATATGTTCTATATGACCTCAAATTAGCTTTCTTTCTTTGTATCATGTCTGTTTGTTTCTCATAAGTCTTTGAAAGAGGCTTCTGAGCCTATTTCAATGACTTGCTTTCTCATCTCTATGAAACCCTAGGATTTGAGGGTTTCTTGGCAATTTTGAATTTGTGCGAGTTAGGGTTCTGCTTTGGGACCCTGAACTCTCAGACTCATTGTGAGTCTGCAAACTGGACTTGTACCCTTTCTTGCTCATGATTCTGAACCTCTCTTTGAGTGAACTCTCTTCTATATAACTTCTTGATTCACGTGTTTGTGTGCTTTATACATGGGAGCTCTTCTTTCAAAAGGTCTTTACCGACTAATTGATTGATTTCAAATTCCTTTTAATGAGTCCTGACTGATTGTTACTGATTCTCTCTAATTGAACCTTCTTTTACCTTTCATGGCCTGGCAGCATCCAAGTTGCTGCTTAGGTCTGAACCTGATCCTCAATGGATCCTAACTCCCAACTTTGGCTAACAGGCTGGTCAGGGGTGTGTCAGCACTCCCAATTGCTGGGCATGACCACCAGCCTATCATGGCCTTCCCCTAAATCCCCTCTATGAACTTGCACTCTCTCTTAGATTCTAAGTTCTGCCCCCTGCTATGAGCCTTGCTTTGGGACCTTGAGTTCCCTCTGAACTTGGACATTTGAGGGCTGGCTCTTCCCCACTGCACTTGCTTAAGTCTGCAATATATTTTGGGTGTAAGAACTGCCCAGAGTCCACTTGAGGCTCTTAGGGAACTTTGACACATCCCAAATGAGAGAAAGGCTTTGGAAATCTGATCTTGGAAGTTGGTTCATCTCATATTGTTAGACCTTGAGTCTGCATTAGGCTCCTTGGTTATAGATTAAATTTGTGATGTAATTTTACTTTTCTTGATTCATTCTGGTATGTAATATTTTATAATAACTTATAGGGTTCTAAGTAAGAAGAGAAGGGTCATTTATGTATGCAAAGGGTAGACAACATGCTCATAGGTGTAAATATTTACAAGTTCTGCACTTATGCATTTCATATAGAATTCCTGCCTATAGTTTCTGCACTTTCGCATTAGAAATCCTGCTTATAAGTTTCTGCACTTCTGCATATCATATAGAAATTGTGCCTATAAGTTTCTGCATATCATATAGAAATCCTGTCTGTAGGTTTTTTCTGCACTTCTACATATAGAAATCATGATTATAGGTTTTCTGCTCTTCCGCATATACCTCCATCATTAGGCAAATAGTTATAGGTTAAAAAAATAACAAAATGCATCCTAGATACCATGTCTATAGGACTCCTGCACTTTCATAATTGTTTTAAACCAACGACGCTTAGAAAGCATGCCTATAGGAGTAATTAACCGAATCTGAATCGTTTGCAAGTCTAAAGTCAGTAGTAATGTCGTTTAATATCTGCAGATCTTTTTTTATATATATAATCAGTAAGCCTTCTTTAAAATCAGAGTAAGCATCGTTAGATATTGTTCCTATAAGTTTCACCTAGGCAAGCCATTAGGTAATTAATTAATTGCATTAGTCTTTGATAATTACAACCAGTGAAGGCCTAATTTGGACTTCTCATCTGAGAAATATGTGATAAATCAACCTTCCCTAACGCTTTAAATTTAATTCAGACCATAACCAGTATTTGTAAGTCATGCTAAACAATTTGTTTCTTTAATAAGGAGGCCCGTTCGAGCCCTTTAAACTGTTATGTATTCTCCCATACCTGCCTTATATGTTTTGATTGTCGCCCTAGAATTTTATCCTTTTAAAACTCTGAAAAGCCAAATCTCCATCCCCTTTAGGACTAGTAGTCCCAAATGCTTCCGGGACTGATGGGATTGGGGCGGATACTAGCATGTAATAAGTAACGATACTATTCCGCGCTTAACACCTTAACGGGGTGGGGAAGGGTAGATATGGATATGATGACCGGTGCTCTAATACCACGTGTAACCCCTCTTCTGAGCAGTGATTACCGGGTATTGCATTGATGTGATCCATATTATTTGTAAACCTAGGACCCCATTTCCTTTATTTGTTTATTTCATTCTTAAACTATTTCTTTAAAATTTCTGCTTTCTTTACTTTTGTCAAAATCTCAACTTACTTGCAATATTATGTGAAAACCCTTTCTATTTGAGACTTCTATTTGCTTACTTGTTATTCAAAGTCATAATTGTAGCATGGTCGGGAACCACACTAGTGGATCTTGGGGGGTGCCTAACACCTTTCCCTCGAGATAATTTCTAGCCCTTACCCGAACTCTGGTTTTCCAACTCGAACTCTTCTTTAGTGACCTAATGCACTTTAATCATTAGGTGGCGACTCTTCAAAAAACCCAATTCCCAATAGGGAACGAGTTGTCCTCCTAAATGTCATGAACACGATTTTTCTTTTAGAAAAAAGGGGCGCGACAGCATGGCGTCTCTGCTGGGGACTTCTTTAGGCTTTTACCATCTCATGTTACTTGTGACTTCACTGCTTCTTTATTACCTTTATTTAATGTCTTTACCTCCTTTCTGCTATGAAACTGACTTGGCTCTTTGTTTCTTTTCTTTAATGCTTTCTTTTATCGCTTTCCTTCAATGCCGTTGTAATTATGAGCAATTATTGTAATCATTACTTTATGAACATGCAAATACGTGACAACCTGTTTCATTCTTGTAATTGCATATTCAACATCATATTCCACTCGTGCCAAACAAAATACCATAGCAAAGCTTATAATGAGTGGTTGCGCCCTTCCAATATTATCACCCCTAAATTTGGAAAAGGCGTATTTGCGGTAAAACCAGTCGATCAGCGGTGCAGTCGACGGTTTCGTGCCTTTCCCTCTTGAGTTGTCTACTCAAGGGTACCGGTCTAATACCCCACAGAAACCTTACTCTGTTCAATTATGCATCCATCACTGTCAAACCTAGCCGAGTCAGTTATGTTGTCCGCATAATGACTCTTTAAGATAGCCTTGTCCAGAGTCCACTATGTTCCCTTGGAACCCAAACGGACATTACCACGTCTGTGCATTTATTTGGAGAACTAAATGCTGCTTATGCCAATTATTGATATTTAAATAGTCGGGTCTGGCGGGGGTAAGGGTCTAACACTTTATTTTGTAGAAAATGAGGCACGAAGTCCCCAGATTCGGCATGGTAACCAACATTCACCCAAGGTTGCTAAGTTGGTGGGAAGACCGTCACTCCAGTGATCAGACCCTCGTCCGCAAATATTTGGGAAATTTGCCTTCTCTTTTGGAGATCCAACCCGACAATAAAATCATAGAGGCTGCAACTCTATTCTAGGATGGTGATAGATCGGTGTTCCACTTTGGGGACCTTGAAATGACACCTCTGCTAGAGAAAATAGAGGGATTAGCTGGTATTCCATGGGAGACTCCGAGTTTACTTATGCCGGAAAATTGCAAGGGTAGGGGCTTTCTCAAAATGATGGGACTAAAGAAGAACACAAACTTGACCTGCTTGAAGGATTCCTAAATTCCCTTCGACTATCTGTACGAGAGGTACGACCATAGCAAGTCCTACCGCACTTACCTAGATGAATTCGCCCGCACATCATTAGGGCATATCCACAGAAGAGTCTTCGTCTTTATGTTTTGCTTTTTGGGGATGATAGTATTTCCTATGAAGAAGGCTAGGATCCATACCAGACTGGCCATGGTCACCAAGACTTTGATGGAAGGAATTGGCGGGCGACCTTTTAGCATAATACCTATGATCGTTGTGGAGATATACCGAGCCCTGGAAAACTATCAACGAGGCGCCAAACACTTTGAGGGTTGTAACTTACTGCTCCAACACTGGCTCATGGAGCACCTCCAAAAGGGTGAATATCGACAAGAGATTATGCGCAGAGACTGGGATGATCATATCGCCTTCCATCAGCCAAGGCGAATGAACTATATGCCTAACATGTTTTCCCAACCAAAAGATGCTAAAGGGTGGGTAGAGTTGTTCGGAAATCTAAAAGAGGACCAAGTGCAATGGATGTACGAATGGTTCGCTACTAAAGAGTTCATTGTCCGATCTCGGGATGCACCGTTTCTTATACTCATTGGTCTGAGAGGAACTTATCCTTCTCCCTATCCGAGTCATGATGAAGGCAGGAAGGAAGTAGGTTATACCAAGTGTAGACAAAATTAGTCACTTCAGGGCCGACTTTCAAGATGACGATAGTCCATATAAGTGTCAAGCTCGGCATATCTGGCACTGAAAAATCATCCTAGGAAAGGATTCCATAAAACCAAATAGGTACCATGCTGGTTATACTCCATACTATCCAAGTTGGTTGGAAGATGATCATAGTGGGTTAGGACAACCTGGGCTTGTTCGAGGTCACAGAATCATCAACGAAAAGGCTGAAGTACAGGTTAAGTACAACCAATTGCGCAAGAGGATTCGGGAATGCGAAAGTGAGCACTGGGGAAATCGGGAAGCCCATCAAAAGCTGATTGAAGAATGGAAAGACATGGGCAGCGCCAACAAGCAGCTGGGATATTTGGAGCGGGGTTTAGTGGAGCTAGAAAAGAAGTTCATCCAGAGGATCGAAAACTGCCAGAATGTTGAGGGAAACGAAGGAGGATACCTGGCTAGAGCCTACTTGCTGCTGGGACTGCGTGAGCTAGTGAAGCTGTTCAATGGAGCTAAAGATGTCGAGTTTGGGGAAGGTCCTTCTAGGACCAAGTAGTTAGGATCTTTTTATTTAAATTTAATAAGTCCAATGGCCATTAGGGACATTTTATTTTCTGCTATTTTTAGTGTCGTTTTGGGATTCGTCTTATTTTTATCAATAAAATGAGGCATTTAGCATTATAAGTTCTCCAAATCAACTTGTCGCTAGGCCCACCTGGGGCACAACGAGGCTCCCAAATTAGGACACGAATTATATTCTCGCACTATGTGCTTAAATATCGCAACCTCTTTTTCTTACGATCCGCACTAACTTGCTACCTTTGTTTTTATTTTTTTTGTTTTATTCCCCTCCCCAAAGGTTAGTTCGTGCACTTTGGCATCGTCATCATACTCCACAAGATCCAATGGCCCTTTTATACAAGCAGTAAGCCGAGGAGAATGCCTCAACAATTGGTCCATCAGAACCACCAGGGCCCGGAAAACTTCGGGGTAGCAATGCTGAACAAAGCACCATGCATTATCTTTATTTTTCGCTAGTTGACTTTCTTTCCGCATTTTTAATATTGAAATAAGAGCTCCAATGTTCAAAACAATTATGAAATTTATCAAAGCATTTCAATTTCTTATAAATCTTGCTCTTATTACTTTTTATCGTTTACTTTATTTACACAGCATTACTATTACTTATATTGATGAACCGATGATTGTGACATGCAACGAGACAACACAAAAAATGGATATAGACTCAGAAGAAGATGATATACCAAAAGAGGTTGTTAAAGAGGTTGAGGATTTTGAGAACAGACCTAAGTCTAACCTGGACGAAACTGAGATTGTCAACCTGGGAGATGCAGAAAATGTCAAAGAAACGCGCATCAGTGTTCATCTGTCACCATTAGAAAAGAAAGAGTACACGGAATTTCTAATGGAATATGAGGACATATTCGCCTAGTCTTATGATGACATGACTGGTCTCAGTACATATATTGTAGCTCACAAACTGCCAACCGATCAGACATGTCCACCAGTAAAATAGAAGCTCAGGAAGTTCAAACCCGAAATTAGTTTGAAAATCAAGGAAGAAGTCACCAAGCAAGTCAAAGCCAAGGTTCTCAGGGTAGTAGAGTATCCAACATGGTTAGCCAATATTGTGCCAGGGCCGAAGAAGAACGGAAAAGTTAGAGTCTGTGTCGACTACCGAGATCTCAACTGGGCCAGTCCGAAAGACGACTTCCCCTTGTCGAACATACACATTCTAATTGACAACTGCGCCAAGCATGAACTGCAGCCGTTCTTTGATTGTTTTGCTGGGTATCATCAGATATAGATGGATGAGGAAGACGCAGAGAAAATAGCTTTCATTACGCCGTGGGGGATGTATTGTTACAAGATGATGCCGTTTGGGTTAAAGAATGCTGGGGCCACCAGCATGAGGGCCATGACTACTATTTTCCATGACATGATACATAAAGATATCAAGGTGTATGTAGACCACATCATCATCAAATCCAAGAGAGCCACTGACCACATGGAAGATTTGAGGAAGTTCTTCAACAGACTAAGAAGGTACAACTTGAAGCTGAATCCCGCCAAGTGTGCCTTCGGGGTTCCTGCCGGAAAACTACTTGGGTTCATTGTGAGTCGCCAAGGAATAGAACTGGATCCATCAAAGGTCAAAGCCATCCAAGAACTACCACCACCGAAGAACAAAAAAGAGGTTATGAGTTTCTTGGGAAGACTTAACTACATTAGCCGGTTCATATCTCAATCCACTATCATTTGTGAGCCAATCTTTAAGATGTTGAAGAAGGACGCCGCTACCAAATAGACTGATGATTGTCAGAAAGCCTTTGACAGAATCAAGGAATACCTGTCAACACCGCCAGTTTTCGTCCTTCCCGAGCCGGGTAGACCTCTATTACTCTACCTTGCAGTACTGGATGGGGCTTTCGGTTGTGTCCTGGAGCAGCATGATGAAACGGGAAGAAAGGAGCAGGCCATCTATTATCTCAGTAAGAAGTTCACCCCGCACGAGGCCCAGTATTCTCTATTGGAACGCACCTGTTGTGTTCTGACTTGGGTAGCTCAGAAGTTGAGGCACTATTTCTGTGCCTATACTACTTATCTCATATCAAGAATGGATTATTTTAAGTACATCTTTTAGAAGCCCATGCCCACTAGCAAGCTAGCCAAGTGGCAAATCCTGCTGAGTGAATTTGACATTGTTTACGTGACTCAGAAGGCAATCAAAGGACAAGCACTGGCAGATCATCTTGCTGAAAATCCCGTGGATGGAGAATATGAACCTCTAAAGACATATTTTTCTGATGAAGAGGTATCTTTCATAGGGGAAGATATTGCAGAATCCTATGATGGTTGGAGAATGTTTTTCGTCGGAGCAGCAAATTTCAAAGGAGTTGGCATAGGATCAGTCCTAGTATCAGAAACCCGTCAGCATTATCTGGTATCTGCTGAGCTCAGGTTCCCGTGCACTAACAACATGGCCGAGTACGAAGCCTGCATCTTAGGGCTCAAGCTGGCCATTGACATGAACATTCAGGAATTACTAGTGATCGGAGATTCAGACCTGCTTATACATCAGGTCCGAGAAGAATGGGCAACCAAGAACTCTAAGATACTCCCTTATCTGCATCATGTACAGGAGTTGAGGAAGAGGTTCACAAAGAAAGATTCCAACATGTTCCTAGAGTTCAGAATGAGTTTGCTGATGCATTGGCTACCCTATCGTCCATGATACAACACCTAGACAAGAACTTCATTGATCATATTCCGGTAAAGATCTATTATCAGCCAGCTTACTATGCTCATGTAGAAGAAGAAGCAGACGGAAAACCTTGGTTTCATGATACCAAGTAATATTTGACGAAGGGAGAATATCCAGAACTCGCAAATCCTAATTAGAAGGGCACACTTTGGAGACTATCTAACAACTTCTTTCATAGCGGAGGAATCCTGTATAGGAGGACTCCTGATTTGGGATTACTAAGGTGTGTTGACGCAAAGGAAGCATCCAGATTATTGGAGGAAATTCATGTGGGGACCTGCGGACCACATATGAACGGCTTTGTCTTAGCCAAGAAAATACTCCGAGCTGGTTATTTTTGGATGACTATGGAAACAGACTGCATCCAATATGTCCGAAAATGCCATCGCTGTCATATACATGCAGACATGATAAAGGTGCCTCCAAATGAGCTTACTGCAACAAGCTCGCCATGGCCGTTCGCCGCTTGGGGAATGGATGTTATCGAACCTATCGAGCCTGCCGCATCAAACGGGCACATGTTCATTCTAGTGGCAATTGATTATTTCACCAAATGAGTTGAAGCAGCATCGTACAAAGCAGTGACTAAGAAAGTGGTAGCAGATTTTGTCTGCGACCGTATTGTTTGTTGGTTCGGAATTCCAGAGTCAATCATCACTGATAATGGTTCCAATATCAACAGTGACCTGATGAAAGCCATGTGTGAAACCTTCAAGATCAAACACCAGAATTCTACGGCTTACAGACCTCAGATGAACGGAGCAGTAGAAGCCACCAATAAGAATATCAGAAAGATACTAAGGAAGATGATAGAGAAACATAAGCAGTGTCATGAGAAGTTATCATTTGCTTTATTGGGATACCGCACCACAGTTCGCACATCAACCGGGGAAACTCCCTATTAGTTGGTTTATGGTACAGAAGTAGTCATTCTCGCCGAGATAGAAATTCCCTCTTTGAGAATCATACATGAAGCAGAACTTGACGATGTAGAATGGGTAAGGAGTCGCTACGAGCAGTTAACTCTTATAGATGGGAAAGATTGAATGCAGTTTGCCATGGTCAACTTTATCAGAACAGAATGTCCAGAGCCTTCAACAAAAGAGTCAAGCCGAGACAGTTTACACCGGGGCAGCCAGTGTTAAAGAAGATTTTCCTGCATCAAGATGAAGCCAAAGGGAAGTTCTCTCCCAACTGGCAGGGTCCATACATAGTTCACCGGGTTCTAACCGGAGGAGCCCTCATACTTGCAGAAATGGACGGTGAAGTTTGGCCGAAGCCGATCAATTCAGATGCAGTGAAGCGATACTATGTGTAACTCTTACGATTTCCTGTATAATGTATTTGAACTACGCCTAACCTGATTCCCGTTTAAGAGGGGATACGTAGGCAGCCATATGGGTTCGGTCACAATTCAATAAAATTTTCATTTCCCCCCACTATTGGAAATTGGGGCAGAATTTTGAGGAGGACCCTCAAAATTCCGAAGATGATTTCAGCCATTTATCGCACGCAGCCGTCAAAAGCACCAGCCCAGTAAACTGGGGCAGAATTTTAAGGAGGACCCTCAAAATTCCGGAGCGAGAGAGGTTGCAATGTCTTGAACCGCGTTGCATTCGTCGGTTCATCTAAAGAAAATTATTCTTAATTATGCACTTATATTATGCTTTTACTAAATCATGCATGTTCATCACTAAAATTGTCTTGTTTAGCAATGCTACCCCAATGATACGTACAGTATCACTAGATCAAAGCCGAGCAGGTCAAGCAAAGCCAGCGGGGATATGAACTAACTTTTCCCCCTTTACAAACTCACGATTTTTCTTTGGATGCAGACACTTGAGTTGCAAAATCATCAAATGGACTATACGCTCACTCACAAAGTTCAGGAATACAACTCTCCAAACCGTTACACTTGCTCGCAACTGCTATCCCCACAACAGTGTCCCCAGCAGGCACAATATCCCCAGCAGTCACGATATCGCAATCCGCTATCAGCTAAGAAAACTCTATTGCCATTTGCCATTTTTACTTCCTGCATAAGGCTACCATTCTACCTTCCAAGGTTAAGCTCTACCTCCATCTGCATTTCTCTGCATTGCATAAGGCTACCTTTCTGCTTTCTGAGGTTAAGCTCTATCTCCATCTGCCTCTTTTCCATTGCATAAGGCTGCCTTTCTGCCTTCCGAGACTAAGCTCTGTCTCCATCTGCATTTTCTGCATTTCATAAGGCTACCTTTCTGCCTTCTAAGGTTAAGCTCTACCTCCATCCATACATTTTCTGCATTGCATAAGGCTACCTTTCTGCCTTCCGAGACTAAGCTCTGTCTCCATCTGCATTTTCTGCATTGCATAAGGCTACCTTTCTACCTTCCGAGGTTAAGCTCTACCTCCATCTGCATCTTCTGCATTGCATAAGGCTACCTTTCTGCCTTCCGAGGTTAAGCTCTATCTCCATCTACATGGCTGAAATAGCGCCACCTTATTTCTCTTGCACGGCTGAAATATCGCCACTCTATTCCTCTTGCACGGCTGAAATACCGCCATCTTATTTCTCTTGCATGGCTGAAATACCGCCACCCTTTATTTACATTTTGTATCGGCTAAAAGAACGCCACTTTCTGCATTTTCATGGGATGAAAGATCGCCAATTTGTCCAAAGGCGTCATTGTTCGGAGGCACCATTTTCATAGCCCTAGAACGCCATGCCATGGACTGAGTACCCCATCTTTATCTTTTGCATATCATTATTCAAAGGCATCATGTTTCAGAGGCATCGTCCTCATAGCCCGAGAACATCATTTCATAGCCTGTGAATCCTTTATCATACGCTTCATGGCCCAGGACATCATGGTCCGAGGACGTCATCCTAACCATCCAAAGACAGCATTCACGGTCCAACAGGAACTTGCATCACGTTTAAATTTATGCAAAATATATATGCTGGTATTGTTCATTCGCAGGTACACCAGCTAGCAACGGCCGTCACAGCAGGAGCGATCCAGCTCCAGTTCCCGCAGCCTATCAGACTCTGACCACCCTTTCTCAACCTGAACATCGCGTCCGCTTTTCGAAAATCTCCATCGGCATACTCCGCCGATGGATCCCAAACTACATATGGCCTGATTCCTGTAATACCAGGGATATGTAGGCAGCTCAGAAATCATAGCTCGGTCAAAACTCTTTCATCCTTCCCAGGTAAAGAGGGGCAGCTGTTGATACCCAATTTTTCCCTATGTATTTTTATATACAAAACACTTTCAAAATAGCATATATATGCATATATAAGCATGCCCAAGTGTTTTGGTATTTTTTCTAATTTTGTTTTAAAAGATTTTAAAATCAATTTATTGTCCACTTTAGCAGTACAAAAACCAATAATTATTCCCAAGATTATCATTTTGGTGAATAACTTATCTTATTCTCATATTTATACCAAAATATAGTTAAGGTGATTGTTGTATGTTTTTAAAAATTTTATTTGGTATTTTTAAAGCTAAATTGCATATAATTGCAATTCTAGCCTACTTTAAGATTAATAGCATTTTATAATTGTAAAATTATTTCCAGTATTTTTAAATTAATATTTATATATTATTAATTGGCTCAGTACTTTTAGTTTGCTTTTAAAATTATTTTTTACTATTTTTATAAAATAAAAGGGAAAACTAGCTATTTAACATCTAGCCTCATTCCATTTCAAATACAGCCTTTTTACCTTTCAATTTTAACCATTATTTGATCCAATCTTAAACCATTTGGACCGGCCCAATTTTTTAATTCGACCAAACCCACAACCCGATCCAAATGATCCTTACCTGGTTCCCACCTACCCTCCTAAATCTGGGCCATTGATCACACAAGATCAACGGCCGTAACTTACCCTTCCATAATTAAACCAAAACCTACCCTAATCTCCCTCATTCTCACCTGACCTGCCGCCTTTGAATCCCAAACGCTCTCAAATCCTCTCATCAGCTCTTCGAAACCCTAGCCTCCTCCTACCTTATTTCACCATGTTTTTGCCGGAATCCATGGCTTCTCAGGCCATGGACGGTCTATACTCATCCCTCTCCATCATTATACCTTGGGTGTTCGAAGTTTTGAAGGCTGACTTCGATGGTTCTTCCAGATCTTGTCAGATCTTTATTTCTATAGCTTCTCCGGCCATGCTCCGACACATTCAGGCCTCAGGAGCTTGATTCCTCACCTCTTCGACCCAGGATCTGATTTTTCTTCCAAGCCATTCTCATTTCTAAGGTTTCTCTGAAACCCTAAGTTGTTCGAGGCTCTTCTCTATTTATTTTCTTAGATCTATGGTATGTTCGTGTTCTACTGGGCTTCTAAAGTGTTTACCCAAAATTTTCTTTTCAAAAATCGTTTCTGAAAAAGTTTTCAAAAAGATCTTTTTGATTCTTTCTTTATGTGTGTTTGTCTGTGCTATGCTTGTATGGCTTCTTTTACTACGCGTGTACTGTTCTCCTACTCTTCTTTTTCTACTATACCTGTTATTCCTGTTAATCCTTGTCATGTTTCCCTTACTCTTCTACTATATGTGCTTACTGTTGAGTTTTTTTTTTTATTTTTGTTTTCTCTATTAGACTCTGTTTGCATTCTTGCTGAACATGTTTCCTCTGTTTTAATTTAAGTCTGTATCACCTCTTCTTTTCTGAACTTGTTTAAGTTCCGAGTTTCTCAAATATGTTCTCTATGACCTCAAATTAGCTTTCTTTCTTTGTATTATGTCTTTTTTGTTTCTCATAAGTCTTTGAAAGAGGCTTCTGAGCCTGTTTTAATGACTTGCTTTCTCATGTCTATGAAACCCTAGGATTTGGGGGTTTCTTGGCAATTTTGAATTTGTGCGAGTTAGGGTTACACTTTGGGACCCTGAACTCTCAGACTCATTGTGAGTCTGCAAACTGGACATGTACCCTTTCTTGCTCATGATTCTGAACCTCTCTATAAGTGAACTCTCTTCTATATAACTTCTTGATTCACATGTTTGTGTGCTTTATATATGGGAAATCTTCTTTCAAAAGGTCTTTACCGACTAATTGATTGATTTCGAATTCCTTTTAATGATTCCTGACTGTTTGTTACTGATTCTCTCTAATTGAACCTTCTTTACTGTTACACCCTAGGTTTTCGTGCGTGAAAGTACTCCATAAGTAAAATGATGAAAGTCTGAAAATGAGATATTATATTTCGCATTTTCGTACATTAAAGCGTCGTCGTACAGTTAAGCTTCGTCGTAAGATTAATCGACGAAAATTCGGGAATGAGATTTATTTTGGGATTATAAGTAATACGCTATTTATATGAAGCGGTAAATAAGTGCTATGAAGGATAAAGGGCCGAATTAAAGAAAAGGAGTTTCGTTAAAAGTGGTCAATTTGGGATAAAATAGGGGTCGAGCGATAATATCCAATAATTATAAACTAGTATCATGTAAGGTACCATATGACCACGGTAGTATAATATATAAAGTATATATGAATAATATTAAAAATAAGTTGAATTTTAAGTAATTTTAGGTAATTTTTAAATTATGCGTGTAATTGGTTAATTATCGGGTAACGGGACATTACCTGATTAACTAATAAGCGGATAAAAACCTAAAAGTTATCCCCAACCACGTGGAAAGAGGCCACTAAGATAAGAAGTGACTAAGTAAGTCACTTATAGCCACCTATGCAAAAACAAGATTGAATAACTAACTAACTTATCTTCCAAAGTCAAAATATGAACCAAAATGACCAAAAGAAATGTCATTCTTTCCAAGGCTTCAAGGAACAGAAACGTTCCATCTCAAATTCTCAAGCAACCAAAGAAAAACGTTTTCCTCCGAAAATCAAAATGAATTCAATGTCATTCTTTCAAAACTAAGAAGAACCAGAAACGTTTTTCTCCAAAATCAAAAGAATTCAATGATCATTCGTTCCAAAGTTTTAGGAACCAGAAAATATTTTCGTCCGTGAATTTTTAAGGAGCAAAGGCAAATTTCGTTCAAACAACGAAGGTCTTCCAACGAAATATTATACGGTGTTTCTCCAACTCCAGGTATGTTAAGGCTATCCCTTCTTTCTTTTGTCATGATCCATACGATACGAACGAAACGTGCAAATGCACAAATTCCATGAATGACTCTATTCATAGAAGTATTAGAGATATCTATATTCTTGAATTTATGTGTGTTATAATATCTTATCATCTGTTCATGGGTCTCAGAAAAATACGAAAGTTGAAAAGAGTTTACTTTATAATATTTGTCTTATGACATTCCGAATGATTTTATTGACATACTTTTTATGTACTGCATTCATATGCATTCACCCATGACCAGATAGCGTTATATACGCGTATATATGTAAATATATGTATATGGGATATGGGAAAAGGTTACGGCATTATATACGCATCATCACCTGATCAGCTGGTATATGATGATGATGTTGCCCACAGTGGCTGAAATATGATTCAAACGGCGTTATATATAAATATGATTCAAACGGAGTTATATACGCATATATATGTATGCATATATATATATGGGATATGGAAAAGGTTATGGCGTTATATACGCACCACCACCTGATCAGCTGGTATACGATGATGATTTTGCCCACAGTGGCCGATATGATATGATGGGATGCCCTTAGAGGCTGATGATGTTATGAAACATGTACCTATGCACGACATGACATTCATACGCATATGCATGACGTTAAAAGTAATTTATGATTTACAAAGTTATTCAGACTTACAGGTTGAGTCCTGTACTCTATATGTCTTCCATGTCTCTTATGTATTTATTTATGTGCCTTACATACTCAGTACATTATTCGTACTGACATCCCTTTTGCCTGGGGACACTGCATTTCATGCCCGTAGGTCCCGATATACAGGTCGAGAGCCCTCCAAGTAGGCTATTAGCTCATCAGAAGATGTTGGTGCACTCCATTTGCTTTGGAGTTGCTTGTTTGGTTAATATGATTTAGATGTGTATTGTTTGGTATGGTGGGACTCTATCCCGACCTCTACGACATTTATGTATTCTTAGAGGCTTGTAGACATATGTCATAAACGTGAAAGATCGTACGACCTTGTCGGCCTATGTTTGAGTTTATAAATGATTATGTTGGCCTACTAGGCCCGTATGTCACGTGTATATAATGATGTAATAAGAAAGATACATTACGTTGGTACTCGGTTGAGTAAGATACCGGGTGCCCGTTGCGGCCCATCGGTTTGGGTCGTGACAAAAGTGGTATCAGAGCAGTTCTGTCCTAGGGAGTCTACAAGTCGTGTCTAGTAGAGTCTTGTTTATGGGTGTGTCGTGCACCACACTTATAAGCAGGAGGCTACAGGGCATTTAGGATTGTCACTCTTTCTTCTTACTCTAGATCGTGTGGTAGAGCTCACTTATAAGAATTCGAATTTCGAAATTCTTTTTTTATTATTCGTAATAAGATGATACCTACATCTGGAAAGAAGGATTGGAAAGAGTGATAGTTGTGGAAGAGCTGAGTCAGAGGAATTGAATTTTTGTATAATGCCTACGATAAGTAAATGTGAGGTCTTTAGCAGATCATGGGTGTACTGAAAGGTGCAAGCTTCCTGATAAGAAGCCTTAAGGAAAAAATGTCTATCCATCTTTATGGAAAAAAAAACAATGAGAGATTAAAAAGATAAATACAGGTTTAACAAGCAAAGGAAGCAAGATGAAGAAGGGTACGAGGCACCCAAATAATGAAGGCTAACGACGTTTATAATTGAGGCAGAGGAACATAAGCTTTTTGAGTTATATTCAATAGTAACAGAGTTATATACAATTGGTCGCACCCCTTCTAGATATGCCCTATGGGGGTTAACAAAAGTAGTATAAGAAGATATGATGGATGAATTGTTTGTGTCAGTTGACATTTCCGAAGGATATTGCAAATATGCTAATAGATCTCCTTATGAGACACCAGATGGTGCACTCTGAAATAGTGCTGCCAGATATGAGTACTACAAAGACATGCACTATAAGCCTTGAAGGAATAAATACCTTAGTGTGGCTCGCGTCCCTAGTAAAGCGAGAACGTTAAGCAACTTGAAGAGCCATTGAATAGAGCAAAGGGAAGCTAAGAGCAAAAGAATGTCTTGTCAAGTTTTTAGAATAAAGTGATAGGCATAAATGTTAGCAGGAAATAAGAAAAGAGTTAATAAAGCATTATGAGTAAAATGTGATACATGGATGACAACGGTATATAAAAAGATGACAATATTACAAAATCTATAGTCAAGTGAAGGAAGAAACGAGAAGTGACAGGCCTTGGGACAACAAAAAAGTATAGGCCATACAATCATGTCCTCATTTCGAGAAATAAGTTCGCAACTCTAGCACGATTACCAAGAGGAAAGGTTAGACCCCAGAGTAATAGAAATCAATATGGGCTGGTGAATAAGATAAACTAAATATGAATTAGGGACTGAGTCATTTGGTAATAGTCAGCATCATGAGAATTTCAGATCGCATTCCGGCAATAATAGGATGGACAACAGAAGAAGGTTCATGAGAAATTTAGAGAATGGTCAATCAGGAAGACGCTTCCCTAAAGCAAGCAATGTTAGCAAAGTTAAACTTAAGGGATTGTATGTACTAGTTACATTAAGTGTCACCCTCGTGAGTAAGGGGATTTGTCATCCTTGGTACAGAAGGATAGCCACAAGGCGAGTAAGGATCATTGATGTTGAGAAACAACGCCAAAGATGAAGAGGTAAAACATCTATAGGTAGATCCTTGTGGCTTCAGCTCTTAGTACACCCCCAAAGGGGGGAATATGGAATGACGTGACATTACGTCAGAATTAAGTGGTTTAAGTTATTATGGAATGGTAAAGGAAGAATACGATAAAATGAAAAAGGGATGAGATTGCACTTATTCAAAGCCTATAGTTACGCCACGATACAAGAGAATTATTTAAACACGACGTCAGTAAAAGGAAGTAAGGGTTCCTGCCGAGATATTATTAATTAATATAGAGCTAGTGCGAGAGGCAAGTTAAGACAAAAGAAATGACCCAAGAAAGATTACGCAGAATATTGATACGGGAATGGTCCAACAAACAATTAGTCGTTGATTCAAGAAGAGCCTATCTACGACTAGATAAGAGAATACAGACAAATTAATAGATCGTACAAGATAAACATAGGGAACCCCAATATGAGGAATTCAGCCCCACAGTTATGACATTGTGATCCTGGAAAAGCATCCATATAGGAGTTGGGTAAGTTAAAATGAGTGTTGCGGAAATAAAAGAAAGTACCACCGTGAAGATAGTCAAAATATTAGTTCAGGAGTAGCCCTACAAGCATAATGTCGTGGAGATAAGTAACTACGGGTAATTATAGGCAAGGAAGAACATCGAAAATTCTGCCAAACATACAATGTGATAAGCTTGCAGCCTTACAAGAGTCAGAGGACCCTCCCTAAATACTACAATAAAAGATTAAATGAAAAAGTAAGGAAGAAGGCTTCAACCTAAGCTCAGTGACCTAAGGAGATAATGGTCGTATAATAACAGTCTCACAACAATATTGGAAGCACTCCAAAGGAAAGTGGCACCTACCGTGGCTAATGAACAGGAAGGAAAAATTAAAAGTAATACTCGAGATCATATGAGTTGCACAAAAACTCTGGCATGTGTGGGAACTGAGATAAGCCAAGTATGGATGCAACACGGGGGCAGAAAGACTAGGAAAAGTAATAGCTTATCTTGAAAGAAAGCTAAGATGGAACGAAAAAAATTATTCGATCAATGATCCAGAGTTGGTTACGTTATGAACGCACTTAAGGGTTCAGGGCTTTATATATGCAGTATATACAGCCGTAGAAGATTCTGGTATACGTTAAAAGAAAGAATTAAGCCTAGGTCATAGACGAAGGATTGAATTATTAAAGGGTTCTATCATGGATATTCCTCAGTATCCATAAAAGGCTAAAGTAATAACTAATACCATGAGCCGCAGGTCAGGAGATAACTTAAGCCTACATAAAGGCTGATCAGAAGGAAGAGGAAACTAAAGAATTACATCACCCAAGTAAATTAGGAGTCTGATTATTGGACCTAGAAAAATATTTATAGAAGTTGTGCTTCAGAACGTGACAGAATCACTCTTAATATCAGATGTTCTAGAGAAATAACACAACAACCATAATCTATAATTGCTCTACAAGGAAGCCAATTAGAAGAAGTATCAGCCTCATAAGAAGTTAGTACGAAGCTCCCACCGGATTGTGTATGTACCAGAGGTACGAGTATTATAATAGAACCTAAAGTTATGTACATGAATTACACCTAGGTGGAAGGGAGGTCAGGAAAGAGATAGAAGATACGATGCGAGATTTTAAGGTAAGTAAGGTAAAGGTGAATAACGTACGAGATACTCAAAGGCAGAATATGTGCATAGTCCATACTTCGGATAAAAGGTTAGAAGTGCTGAGATTCAATATCCAGGAATGATAGCGGCATCGTTAGTAGCATACCTTTCAACCTATGGTCTAGGTATCGAAAAGCTTGACTAACAGAGCAAGGAAGAATTAGAGACGATGCGATGTCTCGCTTGATGTTCCAAATGACATAAGGAAATCTATAATGCAGGCAAGTTGAAATGTTGCACGTAATATAAATAGAGATGTGTAGGTCAAAAGTTATTGTATGGTGAAGCGACAAGGTTCTAGAAGACAGGAGCAAGGATAAGAATGTGCGAATGGGAAAAACAAAATGGATAAGTCCTTAGAAGTAAGCCCATGAAAACAATAAGAGCATATGATTTCTCTATGTTATACAAAGCTTAGTGTAGCCTGAATGAACTCAAAGAAGTCAAAGACAAATGGCATTTAGAAAGAATGAATTGCTGACCCAGTAATAAAATGAGGGTATAGTTGTCACAGATAAAGGATGAAGTTTGGACCTTCGTTTGAATAATGATTTGAAAAAAATAGAAGAAGAGGAGGAGAAAAAGATTTCACGGACGGCACGAAATTAAGATACCCCATAAGGTGAATCATATTGAGACACTATGAAATACGATTATGGGAATCACTTCAAATATTCCTCGATGCAACTTAAGCCCCAGTGGCAATGTATTACGTAAGAAGTTTCAAGTTATCGATGGAAGATTATAGATAAACATTGAGGTGAATCGACAATGGATGGATAAAAGTTACAAAGTACGAAATGAAATTAGACAATCATTCCTAAGATGAACAGTAGTGAGGAAGTATTAAAGGACTTAGACTTATACATATATGATAAGCAGTGGAAGAGTAACCTGGAGTTTGGTGGTTGACCTCAGTAACTAAAAATCGAAGTAAGAGTTATGGTATAGTATGACCCATCTGGATGCAGTAAAGTCATACGGATGGCTAAACGGACCCATGCGATAAGATATAGCAATATTCGTGAGTTCAATAAAGTACCGAGAGAAGAACTTCAGTATACTCATAGATACCCAAAGGGACATCTTGTTGAGTTCTGTATATGTTCCCAAAGTAAGAAAAGGTGATTGGCTAAAAGCTAAAGGAAAGAGTCTCATAGGCACACATAGTAGGAAGAAGTCGTACAGGCTGCATGATAAAAGGTAGCAACAGTTACAAGATTGGACGAATTCCGATTACAAATCGTGGGGTGTGAAAGAGGCCTAAAGGAGGGAATTCCCTAGCATTTGGATTTACTCACAGAACAGTTGCCATGATGGAAAGAAGAGCACAAAGTATTTAGAAGACATAAGTTACGAAAACGTTAAGTGCACCAGTCAACATTCCAGGACGAATATTCCAAAGGGGGGAATGATGTTACACTCTAGGTTTTCATGCGTGAAAGTACGCCATAGGTAAAATGATGAAATTATGAAAATGAGATATTATATTTCGCATTTTCGTACATTAAAGCGTCGTCGTACAATAAAGTTTCGTCGTAAGATTAGTCGACGCAAATTCGGGAATGAGATTTATTTTGGGATTATAAGTAATACGCTATTTATATCAAGCGATAAATAAGTTCTATGAAGGATAAAGGGGTACACAAATTAAAGAAAAGGAGTTTCATTAAAAATGGCCAATTTGGAATAAAATACGGGTCGAACAATAATATCCGATAATTATAAACTAGTACCATGTAAGGTACCATATGACCACGGGAGTATAATATATAAATTATATATGAAGAATATTAAAAATAAGTTGAATTTTAAGTAATTTAAGGTAATTTTTAAATTATGCGGGTAATTGATTAATTACTGGGTAACGAGACATTACCCGATTAACTGATAAGTGGGAAAAAAACCTAATAGTTATCCCCAACAACGTGGCCAAAAGCCACTAAGATAAAGAAGTGACTAAGTAAGTCACTTATAGCCATCTATGCAAAAACAAGATTGGATAACTAACTAAGTTATCTTCCAAAGTCTAAATATGAACCAAAATGACTAAAAGAAATGTCATTCTTTCCAAAGCTTCAAGGAACAAAAACGTTCCATCTCAAATTCTCAAGCAACCAAAGAAAAACGTTTTCCTCCAAAAATCAAAATGAATTCAATGTCATTCTTTCAAAACTAAGAAGAACTAGAAATGTTTTTCTCCAAAATCAAAAGAATTCAATGATCATTCATTCCAAAGTTTTAGGAACCAGAAAATACATTCGTCTGTGAATTTTTAAGGAGCAAAGGCAAATTTCGTTCAAACAACGAAGGTCTTCCAACAAAATATTATACGGAGTTTCTCCTACTCCAGGTATGTTAAGGCTATCCCTTCTTTCTTTTGGCATGATCCATATGATACGAACGGAACGTGCAAAATGCACAAATTCCATGAATGACTCTATTCATAGAAGTATTAGAGATATCTGTGTTCTTGAATTTCCGTGTGTTATAATATCTTATAATCTGTTCATGGGTCTCAGAAAAATACGAAAGTTGAAAAGAGTTTACTTTATAATATTACTCAGAGGCAAAATGGTCTTATGACATTCCGAATTATTTTATTGACGTACTTTTTATGTACTGCATTCATATGCATTGACCCATGACTAGATGGCGTTATATACGCGTATATATGTAAATATATGTATATGGGATATGGGAAAAGGTTACGGCATTATATACGCACCACCACCTGATCAGCTGGTATATGATGATGATGTTGCCCACAATGGCTGAAATATGATTCAAACGGCGTTATATACGCATATATATGTAAGTATGATTCAAACGGCGTTATATACGCGTATATATATTATATACGCGTATATATGTATGTATATATATGTATATGGGATATGGGAAAGGTTATGGCGTTATATACGCATCACCACCTGATCAGCTGGTATACGATGATGATTTTGCCCACAGTGGTCGATATGATATGATGGGATGCCCTCAGAGATTGATGATGTTATGAAACATGTACCTATGCAAGACATGACATTCACATGCATATGCATGACGTTAAAAGTAATTTATGATTTACAAAGTTATTCAGACTTACAGGTTGAGTCATGTACTCTATATGTCTTTCATATCTCTTATATACTTATTTATGTGCCTTACATACTCAGTACATTATTCGTACTGACATCCCTTTTGCCTGGGGACGCTGCATTTCATGCCCGCAGGTCCCGATACACAGGTCGAGAGCCCTCCAAGTAGGCTATTAGCTCACCAGAAGATGTTGGTGCACTCCATTTGCTTTGAAGTTTCTTGTTTGGTTAATATGATTTAGATGTGTATTGTTTGGTATGGGGGAACTCTATCCCGACCTCTATGACATTTATGTATTCTTAGAAGCCTGTAGACATATGTCGTATACGTGAAAGATTGTACGGCCTTGTCGGCCTATGTTTGAGTTTATAAATGATTATGTTGGCCTACTAGGCCCGTATGTCACGTGTATATAATGATGTAATAACAAAAATACGTTACGTTGGTACTCAGTTGAGTAAGATACTGGGTGCCTATCGCGGCCCATCGGTTTGGGTCGTGACATTTTACCTTTTCTGACTTGGTTCATTCGAGATTAAACCTGTAATTTTGATTTCCCTGGTTGTTTGATTGATTCCCTTTCCTTATTTTTCTCAAGCCGTGTACCGCTGAGTTTTTCCTTAAATAAACTTCAATGTATTTACCCCTTTTGTGCTACTTTGAAAAAGGTTTTAATCAAAAAAAAATTCCTTAAATGTCTTCTACCCATTTGAAATCAAATCCCTTAACTGAAGGGAAATCCTATGTGAATGATTGCAAGTTATTTTCTTACCTTTCTTACTTGCTTCTCTGCAATATAAAAGGGACTACCCTTCCGCACTTTTAACACACTTCCAATTCAATACTTTTACACAACTACTTTGAATTGAATACCTCGAGCTTTTAGTTCAATACTTTCGACTTACTTACATACTCACAATACTGCTTTGAGTTCAATACTCTTACAGCATTCCACTCTTTCTGAGATCTTTTGGAACTGTTTGCTTGCAACTTGGCTTTCTCAAGACTGCTTTTACTTGTTTGTTTTCCCTGAAACTGGTATGTTCTAATTCAACTTTTCTGCCTCACTCCCCTATGTGTTTATTTACAGTTTCTGCAAGCTTGTTTACTTTGCTATTCATGTTCAGTGATTAATGTTAACTATATAAACTGTTTCTTTTTCTTTACATCTGATGTTTGTTATGAATTCCCTATACCCCTACTCCCTTCTATGTGTTTGAGTTAAGGTTCATGGCCTGACAGCATCCAAGTTTCTGCTTAGGTCTGAACCTGATCCTCAATGGATCCTAACTCCCAACTCTGGCTAACAGGCTGTCAGGGGTGTGGCAGCACTCCTAATTGTTGGGCATGAACACCAGCCTGTCATGGACTTCCCCTAAATCCTCTATATGCACTTGCACTCTCTCTTAGATTCTAAGTTCTGCCCCCCTCCTATGAGCCTTGCTTTTGGACCTTGAGTTCACTCTGAACTTGGACATTTGAGGGCTGGCTCTTCCACACTGCACTTGCTTAAGTCTGCAATATATTTTGGGTGTAAGCACTGCCCGAAGTCCACTTGAGGCTCTTAGGGAACTTTGACACATCCCAAATGAGAGAAAGGCTTTGGAAATCTGATCCTGGAAGTTGGTTCATCTCATATTATTAGACCTTGATTCTAAATTAGGCTCCTTGGTTATAGCTTAAATTTCTGATGTAATTTTACTTTTCTTGATTCATTCTGGTCTGTAATATTTTATAATAACTTATGGGGTTCTAAGTAAGAAGGGAAGGGTCATTTATGTATGCAAAGGGGAGACAACATGCTCATAGGTGTTACTATTTACAAGTTCTGCATTTATGCATTTCATATAGAAGTCCTGCCTATAGTTTCTGCACTTTCACATTAGAAATCCTGCCTATAAGTTTATGTACTTCTGCATATCTTATAGAAATCCTGCCTATAAGTTTCTGCACTTCTGCATATCATATAGAAATCCTGGTTATATGTTTCTGCATATCATATAGAAATCATGTCTGTAGTTTTTTTCTGCACTTCTGCATATAAAAATCATGATTATAGGTTTTCTGCACTACCGCATATACCTCCATCATTAGGCAAACAGTTATAGGTTAAAAAAATAACAAAATGCATCCTTGATACCATGTCTATATGACTCCTACACTTTCATAATTGTTTTAAACCAACGATTACAACTAGTGGAGGCCTAAATCGGACTTCTCATCTGAGAAATATGTGATAAATCAGCCTTCCCTAACGCTTTAAATTTAATTCAGACCATAACCAGTATTTGTAAGTCATGCTAAACAATTTGTTTCTTTAAATGAGGAGGCCCGTTTGAGCCCTTTAAACTGTTATGTGTTCTCCCATACCTGCCTTATATGTTTTGATTGTCGCCCAAGAATTTTATCCTTTTAAAACTCTGAAAATCCAAATCTCCCTTCCCTTTAGGACTAGTAGTCCCAAATGCCTCTGGGACTGATAGGATTGGGGCGGGTACTAGCATGCAATAAGTAACGATACTATTCCGCGCTTAACACCTTAACGGGGTGGGAAAGGGTAGATATGGATATGATGACCGGTGTGCTAATACCACGTGTAACCCCTCTTCTGAGGAGTGATTACCAGGTATTGCATTGATATGATCCATATTATTTGTAAACCTATGACCCCCTTTCATTTATTTGTTTATTTCATTCTCAAACTATTTCTTTAAAATTTTTACTTTCTTTACTTTCGTCAAACTCTCAACTTGCTTGCAATATTATGTGAAAACCCCCTTCTATTTGAGACTTATATTTGCTTACTTGTTATTCAAAGTCACAATTGTAGCATAGTCGGGAACCACACTAGTTGATCTTGGGCCTAACACCTTCCCCTCGAGATAATTTCTATCCCTTACCCGAACTCTGGTTTTCCAACTCGAACTCTTCTTTAGTATCCTAATGCGCTTTAATCATTAGGTGGCGATTCTTCAAAAAACCCAATTCCCAAGAGGGAACGAGTTGTCCTCCCAAATGTCATGAACCCAATTTCGCTTTTAGAAAAAGGGGGTGCGATAGTTGGGTCCCGCAGGTGCGGAGCTGCAGAAGCAGCGCAGCAATCGCATAAGCGGAATTGGGGAGGATCAGCAGGGTCCGCAGATGCAGGAGACTTACCGCAGAAGCGGTACCACATCTGCAAATGGGTAATCACAGGTGCAGAAGCTGGTCATTAAGTTAAAGGTCACAGATGCGACCATGGCCTCGTAGAAGTGGGACCGCATCAAGGCCGCAGAAGCGGATTAACTTGGCAGAAACATATAAATACTTGCCTTCGCAAAATTTAGCTATTTTTCACCTCTTTTCAAACGGGAAGAAGCTTGGGGAGCATTTTTCAAGAGGGACTTTCAGAGGAGTTCATTGGAGTAAGGTCTTTGGTCCCTAAACTCGTTATTGGAGTGATTTTTATCATTATAAGCATGAAAAATTAAGGAAAATCAGTGGTAATTTGAGGGTTAGGGCTTGATTAATTAGAGGCCTTTGAGTGATGATTTGAGGGACCATTTGAGGTCCGATTTTGGTACTTTTGGTATGACTGAACTCGTGAGAGTGTGAGGATTTTGGAAAAGTAAATTTTACTTGATTTCGAGATGTGGGCCCGAGGGGCGTGTTGGTCATTTTACCTAATTTCGCGTATTAGCTTAGAATTTCTTTGTAGAATCAGTTACTTGAAGTGTTATTTACATTATGAAATTGAATTGAATAGATTTGTGCCATTTGGAGTCGAGTACTCGTGGCAAGAACATGATTTTGAGTTGATTTTGAGCCGGTTAGAGGTAAGTGGCTTGTCTAACCTTGTGTGGGGGATCTTCCCCTTAGGATTTGGTATTACTGTTAATTAAAATGCCTTGTACGTGAGGTGATGAGTGCGTACTTGTGCTAATTATTGAAAATCTGATTTTCATTAAGTAATTACTAGTATGTCTCCTTCCCTGTTATATTACTTGCACTTTAAGCCTGTTGTTAGCGTAGGAAAACATGTCTAAGTGATTTATTTGCTTTATTTGTTCAAACTGTTTTACCTGAATTCTGTGCAGTATGCTAGACTAGAATTACTTGTTTACCTTAATATGAAATTGACATTTGCTAAATATTTTCCTGTTGCTGCTGTGTATTTACATTGGGACTACGGATGTGGGATTCCGGTAGATCCCCCTGCACAGTTATATGGAACTACGGTACTGCACCCGATAGATTCCCCTAGTACTGGGTGTTTACATTTGGGACTACGGAACGGGATTTTGGTAGATCCTCACGCACTATGAGTTGGACTACAGGACGAGATCTGGGGGGATCCATTGGATATGCATATTTGGGACTACATGACGGTATCCTTGGAGATCCTTGATTGTTATTTTGGTGCTGAGCCGTATTTCTTTCTGTGTTTACCTTACCTCTATAATAGTTGTTGCTTTATATATGGTATTACTTTTACTATTGTACTTATTTATACTGTTCTGTTCTACACTATTGAACTTCATATTTTATTTAACCTCAGTAGGGCCCTGACCTTCCTCGTTACTACCCGATCGAGGTTAGGCTTGGAACTTATTGAGTACCATCGTGGTGTACTCATGCCCTTTCTGCGCATGTTTTTCATGTGCAGATCCAGGTACTTTGACTTAGTCCTATCACCCTTGTGGCGAGGCGACTGCTCCAAAGACTTCGAGGTATATCTGCCGCATCCGCAGACTGAGGAGTCTCTTTCCATTCTATTTTGTAGTGATAGCCCTTCTATTTTCTTCTGTTGATGTAGACATTCATGAGTTAGAGCATTTTTGTTATATTTGTAGCTTGTGATTCATGAGTTTCCGAGTTTTGGAAAAAATGTATTGGTTTTAAGAGGTTAATATTGTGTATGCCGAGTGGCACTTTTAACGCTGTTTTATTACTCTATTCCGGTTTTAAATTGTTTTCTTCTGCAAATTTAGTTTATCTTCCGCATTTTAGGCTTACCTAGTTGTAGAGACTAGGTGCCATCACGATGGTTCACGGAGGGCGAACCGGGGTCGTGACAATATTGCTCTAGATACTCTTATTAAGAAGTGAAATTGATCAGTCTTGATTAATTCACGTGCCATGTATGTTAGTTTTTGTTATAAATAATTCTTATGTTTACTTCTATCATCTAGAACTTACCCGGTTGGTCTTTCAATGCTAATGTTAATTATGGTTTGTTGGAGGGATAACCTTAGGTATTCTTTGTGATCTTTGAAAAAGCCTCTTTAGCCTTTAAAGCCTACCATTGCATGAATATTATCACTAGTCTACCCTATTTGAGCCTTTATGTTACATCCCGTACTTTTCTGCATTGGATTTGTCATAAGATGATTGGCATAATTTCAGGTACAAGACTATTTTTTGAGGTTATAAGTATTTATGATATGTCAAACAAGTGATAAGTAAGTGTTATGAAGGTCAGAAGGTAAACAAATCTACAAAATTGAGTACCACCGAAGTTTGACATTTTGGGATAAAATACGATCCAAGCTATAATATTTATAGATTAATATTATAAAATATATCACACAACCATAACTGCTTGGGCATTGAGTGTTCCGCTGCTTGAGGAAGTATGTGAGAAGATCGATGTTGAGCAGAAGTGGGGTTAAAGCAGCCAACAACACATCCCCCTTTACTTAGTAGGGCTTAAAAGGCTAGACAGTTTGTTTTCCTTTCCTGTCCAGTATTTTCAATCCAAGCCATAGTAAAGTATATTGTAGTAAGGTATATGAAGTATACTAGTACTTAAGTGACATGAGACATAGAAATTATTATGTGGCTAATTGGTTAAATATTGGATTTTAGTGGAAGATTAATAGATTAAGTAGTAGATAATTATTGTGTGGGCATCAAACCACGTATAAGTAGCTAGAATAACTAAGCATTATAAGTTAGTAGGTGGCCTCTTAGGAGTTAAAGTACTTTATTAGGTAGAATAAAGGGGTGGGTATGTGTGCAAATTAGGTGAGGTTATGGAATGGGTGTTTAATTTTAGTAGGTGACTAGTGCAAGTATACACTCATGTGTCATCAATTAAGGAAAGAGTGGAGGGAGAAGGATCTCATGTGTAGTTGTGGGAGACAACATTTAGTGACTAAGCACTACTAAAGGTAAAGGTGGCACAAAATGTGCATATATGAGTCATATCACTTAAAGTGCATTGTTTACACATGTAAAGGAAAAGAATAACCCTTAAGCCTTCATTTTATTCTTTCTTTTACATTTTGAGATATGAAGAGGATGCTGCAATCTTTCTTTGTATTTTTTTTTGGGAATTTTCTTTGTTACAAAGATAAAAATTATTTTCTCATAATAAAAGTTATCTTTACCCATTTTGAGAATTAATAGTACAAAAATTTATGTTCTTGATATTAGGTTGACAAAATCTGGATTTGATAAATTAAATAGGTGTCAATAAGTAGTCATGCACATTATTTTATTAATGACCTAAAGTTATTAATTTAGTGTGCGATGTAGAGTATAATATTTTATATTATTTATACCGTACACTTACATATATTCCAATACTTCTACATGAAGTAATGTGGTAAGCATTAACTTTTGGTGAACACGTGCTCAACTTGCATGAGAAGTTCCATCTTTATCTAACTAGTCATGTTTCCACCGACAAAGATAATCAATGTTGCATCACATCCTTTCCTTTCCTTCTTTATAAATCAATAAGTAGCAATTTACATTCCTCTTCTTTTCAAATCAATAAAGTACAAAAAAAGTGTTGTTTCTTCTTTCTATTTTTACAAAGAAGAATAGCTCTTAACTGGAGGTTCCTTTTATCAAATTATCTCAATTGAAGTAAGGTGTAGGGAAGATTTAAAGAAGGCGACCTCTCAAGTTCTTATGAGCAATTAAGGTATGTTAAGACTAATCCTTCCTTCTTTTGGCATGATCCAAGTAACGATGCGTAAACTTAATGCTATTTCATAAGTGGTTCTACTCTTAGAAGTCAATCATGTCTATGCTATTCATTCCTGTAAAATGATATTCAAGCATGTCTAAGTATGTTCCTAAGTCTCTATTGAGGTATATGATAAAGATGTTAATGTTTATAATATAGTGATACATGCATCTTCATGCATTTACCATCACGCTAAGGCCGGTTGGGTAGATATGCATCTTCATTTACCATCGTGCTACGACCGGTTAGGCAGTCATGCATATTCATTTACCACTGTTCCATGACCGGTTGGGCAATCATGCATATTCATTTACCACTATGCTACGGCCGGTTGGACGGTCATGCATATTCATTTATCATTGTGTTACGGCCGGTTGGGCAGACATGCATCTTCATTAGCCATCGTTATATGGCCAATTGGGCGGTCATGCATTTACCATCGAGCTATGGCCGGTTGGGCAGTCATATATTTACCACCGTGTGACGGCCGGTCGGGCAGTTACCACTGATCAATTAGGCAGTCATGCATCATACGATATGGATAATAGAAATAGTCTCAAAAAGAAGCATTGATAATAGTCTCGAAGAGAAGCATTATATATATAAGTATGCATATACGGTGGCACTTCAGAGATTCAGGTTGATTCTTATATGTCTTTAATTAATGTTGACTTATTGTCATGTTTCTGTTCTGCCTTACATATCTGGTACATTATTCGTACTGACGTCCTTTTGTTGGGGACGGTGTATTCATGCCTACAGGTATAGATAATCAGTTTGAGGAGACCTCATAGTAGACGAGGTTAACATTCAACGAAGGATCGGTAAGACTCCACCTCATTCGGAGTGCAGCCAAGTCTATAAGTCATCGTATTAGAGTTCTGCTATAGACTTATGGGTAGGCCAGTACCCTGTCCCATTTGATATCGAATAATCTTAGAGGCTTTGTAGACAAAGGTTTATTTTGTACAGTATGGCAGAGGCCTTGACGGCCCGTATATATTCATGTTTTAAGAACAATGGTTCATTGATACAACATTCGCCCACTTATATTTATACATTACGAGTTCTGGCCATGTTGGCCCATGATAGTTACAGAAAAAAAAAGTTACAGAGTGGTTCGCTCGGGTCAGTACGACACCGGGTTCTAGCCACGCCTTCCCAGGTTTGGGGTGTGACACTTTAACCTATTCTTTGGTCACCTTATTACAAACCTTTACCCCTGTGTAAAATAATTCCCTCTTTTGAACCCATCCCTCCTTGAATATTGAAAATAAGTCTAAAAGTCTAAGTTGAGGGTGTTGGTGTCAAGTTGGAAATTGGTAAGGTTGTACATTGAGGGTAGAAACATATACCTTAAAGTTGTTCATATGAAGTTACTCAAGCTCCAAAAGAAAATAGTTATAAAAAAAAGAAAGAGAAAACTATGTATATATATAAATATGGAGTCTTGAAAAAATTGAGAGGTACTTTAAGGTTGTTCTATATGGGTAACTAAAGGCCAATAAGGGCTATGTGGTTTAAAAAGAAGCAAAGTGCAAAAAGAAAGTCAAATGTGAGTAGTGTTCAAAGAGGGAGTAGTCATGTGTATCCCAAATGTTTATCCTACCCTTCCCTAAACCTACATTACAAGCTTAAAAAGTCCTTATGGGATCTCCAACCGAATGTTCTTGAATAGGTGGCGAATGAAAATAAGGGCAAACTTATGGCATGACATTTTGTAACACTTGAAATTCTTTATTGAGAGTGAGTGTCTTAGTGCATTTATCCCTTGTGTTGTTATTGTAAATATGGTGATTTTGGGACTTTCTTTCTTGTGAGGGAACATAAATTAGGATGGATTGGTGACATTAATGTATCCTGAAATGAGTAAATTGAGCATATGTAGTAGACTAGTGCTTTTGAGTCACTTCTTGGGGCTTTTTGTTATCACTTGATTATTTTGAAATTCCTTTGTATATTGAAGTTGTTTCTAAATGAGAAAGTTATTTGATTAAGATTCACATGCTTGAGCCTAATTATTAGTACCAACCAAATGCATAAGTATGGTGCTTAATTGGAAAGTAGGGGTGAGCGTCGGTCGGTTATTACAAAAGTACGGTTCGATTTATCGGTTTTCGGTTTTGTAATATTAATAACCAAATCAAACCAATGTATTTATAGTTCAGTGCGGTTTTTTCAAAGTTCGGTTCGGTTATTTCCGGTTTATTTTTTCGGTTTTAAACGGTTCAAAACAAAATCTGGCCAGACAGAAATACAAAATTTAGCAATGACACGCCAACACAACTAGGACTACGTCCAAAGGACTTCTTATCGCTTCAGATTATATCAGTGCTGTAACTTATGAGCACTTACTGGCTGGTTCTACAACAACTTCCTTTACATTGTCTTCTATTATCTATTTGGTTGCTGGCCATCCAGAGGTTGAGCAGAAGTTACATATTTGACAATACACTCATAGAAATAGAGACAAAATATATAGCTAGGGTGTTTCTTTTTCTTTTCATTTAGCAGTTGAAATAGCAGAAGCAAGCAAATCCAATTCAGACCTCAGTAGCAGCTGCTCGTGCCTATGACAGTGACACTGTTATTTTTTTACTTGAGACTTGAGAGGCCCTTATGCTAAACTTAACTTCCCACAATTCATAGTTAATAATAAAAACCATGAACTTCTCAGTTCACAACCAACTCTCTACTTCTGATATTGAATATAATATTAATTTTGAATGAATCCTTAACTAAAACTCAACACTATAGTGAACATAGCAGCAAAGCTGCAACTTGCAAGCCTGCAAAATACTTAAGTTTAGAATTTCGGCTTTTCGGTTTAACCGAAAACCGAAATACAAAAACCGTGAACCGCACCGAAAACCAAAAATTAATAATTTTAAAATCGTGCACCGACCGAAAAACCGATTAAACCGGAAAACCAAAATTCACGGTTCGGCTAATTTTTTCAGTTCGGTCGGTATTATGCCCACCCCTATTGGAAAGTGTGATTTATAAATTATAGCTCTACTACTTGTGCTTTAAATGGAAGAACCTCATTGAATTGTTGGTTTTGATTTCCTTGAGGAAAAATAAAAGCTTTAAGTTGGGGTTGTTGATGAGTGGTTATTTTACCACTCATTTTAGTCTCTTTTATTCTTCTCTACATTCCTTCTTTTTAGCTGCTTCATTAGGATAAGGAATGGGACCCTCCCTCACCTCAGGTAATCACACCTTTCTCTCTTGACGATCAAAGAGTCAAAATTAGCTTTCGAGCTAACCAACCATGGAGCTACCAGCCAACAAGCAAAACGAGTTCTCATTCACGGATAACTAAGGCTCGGCAGGGAAGGAATGGGAAATCGTCAAGGATGACTTCTTTGTTGGCGGAACGAAGGGCTAAATAGCGAGGAGTTGTAGGACAAACTACATTCAAGAGGAGAAAGGAAACTTTGAATAGAAGGATCAGTGCCTGTAGCAGTGCTATAGTTAGTCTTTAGTTTTTGTGTCCTTTAATTATAAAATGAGGTGATTTATGATGTGCATTGCTAGATTTTCAGGTAAATGATACCATGAAGTGATTTGAATTAATTTGAAGTGGAATTGAGCAAAAAGAGTAACAAAAGTACAAAATTCTTCAGTGATTCCGCATCTGCGGAAAGGAGTCACATGAACTGGAATGGCATCCGCGGTTAGTGATCCGCATCTACTATATCGCTTCTATGACGACAAGTTCTGCATCTTCGGAGAAAGGCAACCCCTTCAAGTTTCGCATCTACAATTAGATGTCCCCTTTTGCGGAACCATACTTGCGATGACTCTTCCACATGTGGCCAAGGAGTTTCAGACCTAGGCAGACTTGGAAATTCACGTCTCCTCAATTCCAAACCCATAAATACACGATCTAGCTCATCTTTGGCATATCTTTGGCTTATTTTCAGTCCTTAGACTAGAGAGAAACAAGTTTTGGAGCTAGAGTTCTTGCACACACACTTGGGTCTTGAAGATCTGAAGCTTTTGGTTGAGAATTTCTTACTCATTTATGTTCATTTGTTAATTTTCTTGTTTTGTATTGTTTATCTAAGTGTGTAGTATTTATTCCAACACTTGAATGTTGTTTATGGAAATATTCATGTTTAAAATATGGATTAATGTCACGACCCGGATTTCCCACCCTCGGGAGTCGTGATGGCGCCTACTAGTGAAAGCTAGGCAAGCCAACCAACTGAACTATTTACCGTGTTTCCATTTTGAATCCGATAACAGTTTAGAGCCAACAATGAGATAACAACAGAATTGAATAAGCAGAAGACTGCATTGTAAAGATTTAATAATACTGCTAATACCAATCCATAACAAATTCTACCCAAGACTGGTGTCACAACTTCACAAACTGTCTAGGAGTACTACAAATAAGGGTCTGAAAGAAATAAATATAACACTGCCTCTGAAAATACATGAAAGAAATAAGAATAGTATGTAAAGGAGATGCCAAGGCCTGCGGACGCCTGTAGGACTACCTCGGGTCGCCTGATGAACAAAAAACAGCAATCTCACTGCGGTCCAAAGTCTACAGCAGTGGGATCTGCACAAGAGAGTGCAGAGTATAGTATCAGCATAACCGACCCCATGTGCTGGTAAGTGCCTAGCCTAACCTCAGTGAAGTAGTAACGAGGCTAGGACTAGACTACCAAATAAACCTGTGCAGTTAAATCATATACAACGAAAAAGAAGAACAGTAATGTACAGTTAAGTATGGGAGGGGGTAACATGCTGTGGGGACATTGAATAATAACAGAAGAACAACAAATAAATATGAGGATCACCGTAGTTCAATTGAAAATAGGAAGGGGAGATTATGCTACGGGGTATAACAAGTATCAACAGGAAACCACAATTAATGTAGAGAAACCGTAACTCAGTTATCGATAAAAATCAGGAAAACAAAGACAAGTGCACGACATCACCCTTCATGCTTTTACTCTCGTCCTCACCATAAGAATCAATATAAACTGCACGCATCACCCTTCGTGCTTTTACTCTCATCCTCACTATAAAATCAATATAATCGGTACGGAATTGTATATCGTGCGGCACAACATCGCCCTTCATGCTTTACACTCTTCCACAAAAAATCATACACGGAATCACCCTTCGTGCTTTACACTCTCTCACCAAAATAATACACGACATCACCCTTCGTGCTTTAACACTCTCTCACCAAAATAATACACGACATCACCCTTCGTGCTTTACACCCTTCCTCACCCAAGCAACAAACACAAGGCAAATAGGGTAAGGGAATCTATAACTTCAAAATAAAATCAAGTAACAACAAAAAATCAGTAAATAAATGTAAAGGACAACTTAACTCAATTATCAGCAAGAATCAGGAAAATCAAGGACAAGTAAACGGCATCACCCTTCGTGCTTTTACTCCCGTCCTCACCATAAGAATCAATATAAATTGCACGGCATCACCCTTCATGTTTTTACTCTCATCCTCACCATAAAATCAATATAATCGGTGCGGAATTGTACATCGTGCGGTACGACATCACCCTTCGTGCTTTACACTCTTCCTCACAAAATCATACACGATCACCCTTCGTGCTTTACACTCTTCCTCACAAAATCATACACAGCATCACCCTTCGTTCTTTAACACTCTTCCTCACACAAACAACAATCACAAGAAATAAGGGCAAGAAAATAAATGAAATCATAATAAAATCCCAGCAAGGGAACAATAGTACAACAATCAAATCCCGGCAAGGGAAACAATATCAAAACAATAACACCCCAGCAAGGGAGACAATATCATGATTCTCTCTCTTCTTTCTTCTTTCATATTTACTTCACAACTCGATTCACAACTTGAGCCAATGCTCTATAATGTTCAACCAATTCTATTCTTAACTTGAGCCAATGCTCTATAATGTTCAACAATTCAATTCTCAACTTGAGCCAACACTCTACCATGTTCAACAATTAATTTTTCAACTTGAGCCAACGCTCTACCATGTTCAACAATCAATTTCTCAACTTGAGCCAACACTCTACCATGTTCAATTAACAATAATACTTCCACAAGTTATATTCCTCAATAGAAATTATCATATAGAGCATGAACAATACAAAACAGAATCACATTAATCAAAGCATAAGGCTCACGAGCATGCTTGACACAAACGTATAGATACTCGTCACCATGCCTATACATCGTACTCAACAAATAGCACATAGCAAATAGGACACAATCCTAATCCCTCAAGATAAGGTTAGACCAAACACTTACCTCGCTTTGCAACCAAATTCAAGATTCCAATAAACCTTTGCCTTGAAAATTCGTGTCTGAAGGCTTCAAATCTAGTAATAAATAATTTAATATACTCAATACAAATAGTAGAAATTAATTCCATATGAAAGTACTATATTTTTCAAATAAATATAAACAATTTCGAAATTAACTCAAAAATCACCCATAGGGCCCACGACTCGGAACCCAACAAAAATTGAGACATATGAACCTCCGTCCAACCATGAGTCCAACCATACCAAAATCATCGAATTCCGACGTCGAATTGCCTTTCAAATCCTTAATTAAAGTTTTGAAGATTTCAACCCTTTTTAACCCAATCTTTACCTATTTGAAGTCAACAATCTTCCCATAACCTTATTGTTACATGTATGTATAACTAATACTCAAGCATCCAATTATCATCTTACTAATTACCCATTTCTAGTTAGATTTCGAAATTGAAGAATTAGAGAAAAGAAATTCTTACCTCTTTGAAGCCTTAGCAACCCTTTGATGTGATTTCAAGGCTTGAACAAGATTTTTGATGAACAAGGCACTTGAGCTTATTCCTCTCTGTAGAATTGCTCCTCCCTCTCTCTAAAACCACCAAAAAAATCCCAAAATAACAAACCCCAAACGAGTTAAATGAAATGGGGTTCGGGTCTTAAAACCCCGTTTTTATACTACCACGGCGCATGGGGCGCCGTGGGTGACTTGGAAACTGTGCAAAATGTGCTCAGAAAACTTTTTCTAATGCTCTCTCGATTTTCCCACAGGCGCGCCGTATGAGGCGCCGCGGTAGTGCAAGTTTCTGCCAGCCTTCGGTAATTTGATCATAACTTATTGTAGGAGTGTTCAAATGACGAACAGTTTGATGCATTGGAAACTAGACTCAAAGAGATTTAATTTGATAGGTTTTGCATCACACAACTTCTTATATACATGTATATATGTTCGTCCAAAGTAAGGTATTGTGCGTACTCATTTGCAACTTTAGTATATTACGAAAATTTCCAACTTGGCTTAGACTTAGGACTTTCCTTAGACCCCATATATCTTATAGATGCCTCATACACTTGCTATCATATCCAATTGGTATTCATCATGGTAATAGACCTCTTCCACATATAAAATAATATAATTAGAACACGTCAACTTTCTTATTTCGCCAAAATGCACTGAATTGTCCTATGGACTTCCAAATTCAAATTCGGACACACGTCTAAGTCTGAAATCACCATACGAAGCTATTGCCATCATTAAAATTCTAATTTGGGGTCTTTTGCTCAAAAGTCAACTCTTCGGTCAACTCTTTCCATTTGCTTCAAAAACAAGATTTTTATTTTCTTTAAATTTAAATCTGAATCTTACGAAAAACCAAACTTGACCATACATGCGGGTCATAATGCATATTACGAAGCTCCTCGAGGTCTTAAGCCGTTGAACGAGACGCTAATTCTTAAAACGACAGGTCGGGTCGTTACAATTAAATATCTTGTTGTGCATATGTATTGGACGTTTTTTATTTATTATGAAGTAAGTTATTATTTCTTTAATTATTCTTGTTCTTTAATATTTCCAAATGGATTAGCTAACCCTAGGACTCGCCCATTAACTTCAAATTAATTTTGGAAAAGATTATTTGGGTTTGGGAAAGATTAATTAACAAGAACTTGAGACTTTAACCCTCATTTTATGGATTCTACCTAGGGATAGGATTGAACTACTTGTAGCCATAATCGGGTGTGCTTAATCTCTTAATTGATTTAGGGATAATTCAATTAGGAAGTCTTATTAGTCTTTGGAAGAAGCTAATATAGAGTTATTACTCGAGACTAATTAACATAAACTAGCTCATATTTGTAAAATCGTGAAATACATTGGATCGTTATTTGAGTGTAATTTCCCGTGTATCCATGCTTGTAGCCATTAATCATTTTACTTGCTTTCTAGGTTAGTTTACATTTTCGCATTTAGTTATAAATATTTTCTCAAAAACTATTCTAAGTGTTTGGCATTGCATAACAAGCGATAATTCTCTTACACGCCTAATCGCCTACATATTGTTCTCTGTGGGATTCGAAGCCGACTCGTTGTTGCGTAAATTATATTGCATGCGACCGTATCCATTTACTTTTTAGTAATGGATTTGGACGTCATCATTAATACAAGTCTCTGTAAGTTCGACACTCGACTTATGATTTTATTACTTGTACGACTATGTATACTTGTGTGCGCTTTTGGGAGCAACAAAAGATGCCTTATCCCTACCTTGGTGGACACAAAGGTTGTTTCCGATAGACCCGCAACTCACTTATATATGTGAGTTCCAGTTAAATCTTTTTTTATCACAATTCACGAAAACCTAAAACTATCATTTGTTAAATATTTGGCTATGACTAAAAGTGCTCGCTATTGACAAATTTAAGGAATTAAAATTACTCAGGACTATATTTAACTAATTGTTTTAGACCTTTATATCACTCTACCTTTAATTTACGATTTTAAATTAGATGTCTTCACCTTTTTTTTATTGCATTGAAGATTGTTTAGTTACATGGCATATAACAAGGGCTAAAATAACCTAATTCCTTAAGTACCATTTCGATATTTTGTAACGACCCGACTGGTCGTTTTGAACTTTTGCACTTTGATCGCCAGTTCTCAGGCATGACTTGCCCCGTGTAATGTATTTTGACTGATGTAGATCGTTGGTTTTGGTTTTCAGGAAAAATCAGAATAAATTTAAAGGAAAAGTCTCAATTGAAAGTTTTGAATTTTAAAGGTTTGATTAAGAGTTGACTTATTTGTATATGACCTCGGATCGTAAATTTTATGATTTGGATAGCTTAGTTGGGTGATTTATGACTTAGGAGCGCGATCGAAATGCATTTTGGAAGTTCGTGGAAGGATTTGGCTTGAATTGGCAAAGTTAATATTTTGGCGAATTCCGGTTGGAAGGTGAGATTTTGATCCGAGGGTCGTAATGGAATTCCGAGAGTTGCTATAGAATTGTTATGTCATTTTTGATGTGTGTGCAAATTTCAGGTCATTTGGACGACGTTTGGTCGACTTTTTGATCGAATTTGGATTTCGGAAGTTTTGGAATTCTTAGGCTTGAATTCGAGGGTGATTTGATGTTTTGATGTTGTTTTGAGCATTCCGAAGGTTGGAACAAGTTTGAACTATGTTATGGGGTGTGTTGGCATGATAGGTCAGGGTCCCATGAGTCTCGGATAAGTTTTGGAAGAGTTTTTGGAAGATTTTGCCGTTTTGAGCATAAGCATGTAATGATCCAAAGATCCATTTTTAGTTCTAGAGATCGAAATTTGATTTCGAGACTTCCAGAATTTTGATAATGAATTATAGGACTGATCTGGAAAGTTTGGTCTAATTTCATCCAGTCGCGATTGGGTTTTAGACACGAAACATGAGTTAATTGTTTAACGAGCGAAATGGGTATTGAACTGAGCAAATGTGCTCTGAATTGAGTTTCAACTGAAGGGCTATGTTCTTATTATTATTTGTGACTCATAAGAATAAGAATCATCGAATTCCGAGTTGGTATGATGGAGTTAGAGCCTTTTTAGTGAAAAGAAAAGTTGCTGCAATTTTCTGGGCAGTTTCTGCGTTTTTCGCACATGTGAATAGTTACCGCACCTGCGTGAATAGTACCGTGTACAGTACCCCCTGAACAGTACTGTGTTGAGTACCCCGTGAACAGTACCCCATGAACAATACCCCGTGAACAGTACCAGACAGAATGTTAAGTTCTGGAAAATGGGACAAATCCCATTTTCCATTTTTACCAAATTGGAGCTCGGGGAGAGGCGATTTTCGGGAGATTTTCAGAGAAAATAATGGGGTAAGTGTTCTTAACTTAATTTTGGTTAGATTACCCGAATCTATTACTAGTTTTGGCATTTAATTGGTGATTTTAGTTCGGAAAATCTTGAAAACCCTCTTGGTTTAATTTGAAGATTTGAGAGTCGAGTTGATATCGGATTTAAGTAAAATTGGTATGGTTGGACTCGTGGTTGGATAAGGTTTCATATTCCGTAATTTTTGTCGGATTCCGAGATGTGGGCCCCACGGGCGAATTTTGAGTGCAATTTCGGATTTTTAATGGAAAATATAGAATTTCATATGGAATTAATTCCTATAATTTTTATTAACGGAATCGAATTATTGTGGATAGATTCGAGGTATTCGGAGGTCGATTTGAGAGACAAAGGCATCGCAAGCTAGAGGATTAGCCGGTTCGAGGTAAGTAATGATTGTAAATACTGTCCTGAGGGTTTGAAACCCCGGATTATACATCGTTGTATTACTTTGAGGTGACTTGCACGTTGGATGACTAGCGTGGGGTAGAGCACCGCTAGGGATTGTTGCCTAGTCCATACCGAACGAATATTTTAATGCGTATTTGATAGTTAATTGTTTGACATTATTATATTTTTGGGTTGTATGTCATGTTTGGGGCCTTGTGACGACTTGTTGAGACCCTTAGGGGCATTTGTACTATCTTTCCTCACTCTATTTGTTTGAAAGCATATTCTCAGTCATGTTTTACCTGTTTATTGCTCAAATCTGGCTTTATCACTATATTCTTAACATGTGGAAATTGTTTTGGGCTGAGTTCCCTGTTTTACTAAGATAGACCGAGGGTCTGATTGTGAGATTGATGACTGAGATAGACTGAGAGTCTGATGGTGAGGTTAATGACTGAGAGAGGACGAGGGCCTAGTTATGAGGATTATATATCTATGGATCGGGCTGCACGCCGCAACAATATAGCGCTTGGGCTGTAGGAGCCCCTCCAGAGTCTGCACACTCCCAGTGAGCGCAATCGACTATTTATATGGATCGGGCTGTGCGCCACAGCGATACATGAATCGGGTTGCACGCCGCAACAGTTACATTGATTTCAGTTATTGTGAGAGATATACGGATTGGGCTACACGCCGCAGCGGTTACTATATGGTACCAATTGAGCGTGAATGCTGAGTGCGAGTACTGATTGGTAAGAGTTGAGTCACGAGTGACAGAGAGGCTATCCTGAGGGGCGATAGATATATACATGCATATGAGTGGTGTTTTGCCTGAGAGGCCTGTTTATGGACTTATTGATTTCTATCGAATATTTTGATTTATTGACTGTTTTCACTCATCTTTATATTGAGCCTCTGTCGGAAAGTTGCACAAATTTTTCAAAACAACTTTTATTTAAACTTGGGTTTATGAGATGTTCAGAAATTAATCACTGATTTGACATTGGTTATTTCCACTGAGATTTTCAAGTTATGAAGTGTTTGTGATTACTGTTTTGCCTGAGGGGCTGTTTTACGAACTATGCTTTGCTTGAGGGGCCGATTATGACTTTAATCTCTATTATTATTTTAAATGGTATTGAACCCCTACTGAAACTGTTGGAAGGTATTTCAAAGAAGCTTTTTACTAAAAGCTGGATTTTAAAAGGGAAGATTGACTCGTATTATGATTTGAAAGTCTGTTGTATTAATTGAACCCAGCGTAAATGTGGATTCATTGTTTCCTACTGCTTAGCCTTTATTTACTCTTATTACTTACTGGGTTGGAGTACTCACATTACTCCCTGCACGTCGTGTGTAGATTTAGGTATATCGGAACTCGGTAGCGGGTGTTGATAGCTCAGCCGCGGAGTCATCAGAGTTAGCAATGTGGCTGCATGACGTTCACAGCACCGCTTCCTTCCCCTCATTGTTGTTACTGTATTTAGTACATTTTTAGACTTTTGTTGTACTCGGACCTTGATAGTTGCTCATGACTAGTGACACCCCGATGTCGGGTTGGTACTTTATTTCGCACTGTTATTCTAGGATTTTATTATGAAACATTGTTTAATTTAAAGACTTAAAACTGACTCTTAATGCTTAAAGGGTTAAGGTGAGTGTTGTGTCGGCTAGCCTTGTCTTCATGAGAGGCGCCATCACGACTGGGCCGGGTTGGGGTCGTGACAAGTTGGTATCAGAGCCTAGGTTACATAGGTCTCGCGAGTCATGAGCAGATTTAGTAGAGTCTTGTGGATCGGTACAGAGACGTCTGTATTTATCCTCGAGAGGCTGCAGAACCTTTAGGAAAACTTCACATTCTTGAATTCTTATCGTGCGTCCTTTGATTCAGCTTGAAATGTAACTATTTGAATTCCTTCCACGCATTTGTATGCACGCATGATCACTCAGTATCAGACGTGCCTTGATGGTTTGTGATTTTTCGATCGAGGGGCGAGGTGTGATCTCTGTAAGTTGATGTTGGGCCAGTCTGAAGGACTTGAGGCCGGATCTTTGCCTATGGCTTGAGCACCGAGGTGCTGATTGTGTGAGCAAGTGTTTTGAACTTATATGTTCGGTATTGTTCCTGTTAGTGGAAGTGATGGTTGAATAACTATGTGATGAGTATGTTAGTACTGCGAGATGTATTCATATGATTTGGAAACGACAAAAAGGGTCTGCTGGAGGATAGAAGAACTATTAGGTTCTTGAATTCCATCTTGATTAGAGGTATAGCCCCGAGTTATAGGCGTGTGAAGAATCTTTTCGTGTTTCCCAGTTGTGAGTGAATTAAAAAAAAATTCATGTTGCGGTATAAGTTCAGACTCAAGAAGACTAAGTGACTGCGTACAGTTTATGATGGTGGAAGGTATACATAAATGTTAGTTAAGGGGGAGCAGGTGGGTTATCTCCTGCAAAGTGTTCTGGAGTTGTGTGATCTTTATGTTGTCCGTTAGAAGATCCTATTTACAAGTGAAATATATATATGTGAATTTAATTTGGGTTGCTTAGCAGAGTGGGTTTAATTGTTATGAGAGTAAATACAGATTTGTAGAAGATATGAAGTACCAGATGGTCTGTGTTCCACGAGCTTATGAAGGATTGAGTTAATCTCACTATGGTATTATGGTAGCAATAAAGCGTATGTGTTATGAGTTATGGTTCGTGTTTGACTTATGGCTTTGAGCCAAGTGGGGGAGTCCGCTATTGAATAGTTGATTGCACGGTTATATGCTCTAATAGTCCCAGTTCGAGGTGCATTTGTGAATCAGTTATGGCTTGAGTAAAGGAAATTACAATAAAGGCTATGTTATGCTTTATAGGTGTACGAGAATCGGGGAATGACTTGAGTTGTGGTTGGTAAGGAATGCCCGATGCATAAGGCAAGAAGTTTCTTGGTTATATTGGAATGAGGTCACATTCTACAATGTCTGAGTGCTAATGAAGCACAGGTTGTTCGGTTCGTTTAATCAATCTAACTATGGTTTGAGTAGTGTGGATGACTCTAAACAATGGTCCTATTGTGTTCAAAACTCTACATGCAATAATTGGAGGCTTCTAAGTTGTACTTATGGATAGAAACTGACTTTTCAGTGGAAGATGGCAAGACTTGTGGTATTTTCTATATTAATTATGGGATTCTATATATCAGTATCGGGAAGTTGAAGGTAATGGCTTTGGGAAACACTTAAAGAGTATTCAGCGGCTTAGGAGCCTTAGACGGTGTAGCTTTATGCTTGGGTTTCGTGTGATAAGCCTAGGTTGAGGAAATTGTGGTGCTACATCCAGAAGGAATATCAAGTTGAAGATGAATCAGAACGAATTTAGATAGATGGGGTATCTTGATAGTAGACCAAATCGGTATGGAAAAGATATGATGAATTCCTTGTATGTGTTCGAGGTAATGAGTTCCTACAGCTATTTTGCAACAATGCTCTTAGGTTTTGATGGCTTGCTTAGCTTGGTCTAGTTAGAAGGGTTCAGTCCTGGCAGTTGAATTTGTGCAAATGGAATTGGGAGAGTTCTTATTGATTTCTACCGTGGTTGGAGAGGTGTAATTTCTCCGAGTGTCAGAAGCATAGGATATGTAATGATTTTTCTTCTAGATGGGATCAATGGAAGTTCTTGGCTAGATGAGTTACAGTTCAGTTCTGAAAGAAAGTTCATAAAACTCTTAGGCAGTAGGTAGCCTAAGATGATTAAGGAAATGGTACTACTAATTGGAAATGAATTGACAAGAGTCTATGTTTTAGTAAAAGGACAATGTTATTAAGTTGATAACACTTCGGTAGTATTGCGGCAACTTCTTTTTAGATCGACTGGTGATATTTGGGTTTGCTTGGTGGCACAGGGAAATTTTAGAGTATCTATAGTGGAATGATTAGGTATTAGAGATTGTGAGATGATACGATCTGTTGGTTATAGGCACCTATGGTGCGGTTCTATCAGAGTTTCATAATGGAAGTCAAGCGGGAAGAGTAGTTTGGTGTTGCTCGGTGAATGATGTATCGGTCATGTCCTATCGGGTGTGCGTGGTGTATGTTATTTGCTTCATCGTGAGTATGATGAATTGCTTTGGTTCCAAAAATCAAATTGTGCGTGGTTGTCGATTTCGAGCTCGTGACTTAAGGTGGTTCCATGTGGAGCAGTTTTAAATAAGGTCGCGCATTGCAGTGAATATATATGGAGGTATGACCTTGCAGGTTAGATTTGTATGTTCTGTTCCTATGATGTGAGACGGGTTCTCAGTCTTGTGTTGTGGTGGTACTAGTGAACTTGAGGTTCAGCTCTTTCATTTGAGTCATTTTCATGATTTGAGTATGTTCGGATTGTTGCGTATTGATGTGTGTATTGTGCAAATTGTGGCTTAGGTCTGTATGGATGTGTCATGTCACCAGAGTAATGTGTTGGATTAGAGGAGATCGTTGGGGATCATTAATAAATACAAACGGATTCGATTTCAGAATGTTTGATGGGTAAATATCGAGGTTTGGCTTAGAAATTTGCTATGGTGCTTGCCAAAGGAGAAGTAACCTTATGGATGACTGATCTGAGAGATGGTTATGATTTATTGTGTGTTTCATTTATCATTGGCAGTATATGGAAGTGTTGGAATGAGACTTTAGTTGATAAGAGGTTTCTACCGGTATTTGGGTTTTGTGTGCAGCTGCTGTAAATGGAAGTTATCGCTACATGTGTTTTAGTTATGTGGTATATCGGATAACTGCACTTGAGATTGCAGGCATGGGTTACTACAGCTAGTTCGGGTCTATTCAAAGTATAGGTGTGAGGTTCTGATCGTATTGAGGATTTTAGAAGCAGAAATGTGGTTCTATGGTTTATGGACTAGGATGGATTGTGAAATTTCAGTTATATTGTGTTATCGAACCTATATGAGGTAGGGTAACGTGGGATCACCCCTGGGTATATGCATGGTAAAGTTATTCAGCAATTGGTTGGCTTCTGGAACAACTCTGGGCACATTCGAGGATGAACGTGTGTTTAAGTGGGGGAGGATGTAACGACCCGATCGGTCGTTTTGAACTTTTGCACTTTGATCGCCAGTTCTCGGACATGACTTGCCCCGTGTAACATATAATGACTAATGTAGATCGTTGGTTTTGGTTTTCAGGAAAAATCAGAATGAATTTGAACGAAAAATCTCAATTGAAAGCTTTGAATTTGAAAGGTTTGACTAAGAGTTGACTTATTTGTATATGAGCTCGGATAATAAATTTTATGATTTGGATAGCTTCGTTGGGTGATTTATGACTTAGTAGCGCGATCGAAATGCATTTTGGAAGTTCGTGGAAGGATTTGGCTTGAATTGACAAAGTTAATATTTTGGCGAATTCCGGTTGATAGGTGAGATTTTGATCCGAAGGTCAGAATGGAATTCCGAGAGTTGTTGTAGCTTCGTTATGTCATTTTTGATGTGTGTGCAAAATTTCAGGTCATTTGGACGTCGTTTGGTCGACTTTTTGATCGAATTCGGATTTCGGAAGTTTTGGAATTCTTAGGCTCGAAACTGAGGGTGATTTGATGTTTTGATGTTGTTTTGAGCGTTCTGAAGGTTGGAACAAGTTTGAATTATGTTATGGGGCGTGTTGGCATGTTTGGTCGGGGTCCAATGAGTCTCGGATAAGTTTTGGAAGAGTTTTTGGAAGATTTTGCCGTTTTGAGCATAAGCATGTAATGATCCAAAGATCCATTTTTAGTTCTAGAGATCGAAATTTGATTTCGAGACTTTCGGAATTTTGATAATGAATTATAGGACTGATCTAGAAAGTTTGGTCTAATTTCATCAAGTCGCGATTGGGTTTTTGACACGAAACATGAGTTAATTGTTTAACTAGCGAAATGGGTATTGAACTGAGCAAATTAGCTCTGAATTGAGTTTCGACTGAAGGGCTATGTTCGTATTATTATTTTTGACTCATAGGAACAAGAATCATCGAATTCAGAGTTCGTATGATGGAGTTAGAGCCTTTTTAGTGAAAAGAAAAGCTGCTGCAATTTTCTGGGCAGTTTTTGCATTTTTCGCACGTGTGAACAGTGACCGCACCTGCGTGAACAGTACCGTATACAGTACCCCGTGAACAGTACCATGTACAGTACCCCGTGAACAGTCGTGAACAGTACCAGACAGAATGTTAAGTTCTGAAAAATGGGACGAATCCCATTTTCCATTTTTACCAAATTGGAGCTCGGGGAGAGGCGATTTTCGGGAGATTTTCAGAGAAAATAATGGGATAAATGTTCTTAACTTAATTTTGGTTAGATTACCCGAATCTATTACTAGTTTTGGCATTTAATTGGTGATTTTAGTTGGGAAAATCTTGAAAACCCTCTTGGTTTAATTTGAAGATTTGAGAGTCGAGTTGATGTCGGATTTAAGTAAAATTGGTATGGTTGGACTCGTGGTTGGATGAGGTTTCATATTCCATAATGTTTTGTCGGATTCCGAGATGTGGGCCCCACGGGCAAATTTTGAGTGCAATTTCGGATTTTTAATGGAAAATGTAGAATTTCATATGGAATTAATTCCTATAATTTTTATTAACGGAATCGAATTATTGTGTCTAGATTCGAGGTATTCGGAGGTCGATTTGAGAGACAAAGGCATCGCGAGCTAGAGTATTAGCCGGTTCGAGGTAAGTAATGGTTGTAAATACTGTCCTGAGGGTTTGAAACCCCGGATTATACATCGTTGTGTTACTTTGAGGTGACTTGCATGCTGGATGACTAGCGTGGGGTAGAGCACCGCTAGGGATTGTTGCCTAGTCCATCCCGAACGAATATTTTAATGCGTATTTGATAGTTAATTGTTTTACATTATTATATTTTTTGGTTGTATGCCATGTTTGGGGCCTTGTGCCGACTTGTTGAGACCCTTAGGGGCATTTTTACTATCTTTCCTCAATCTATTTGTTTGAAAGCATATTCTCAGTCATGTTTTACCTGTTTATTGCTCAAATCTGGCTTCATCACTATATTCTTAACATGTGTATTGTTTACATCTACCCTTGTTAGACTATCAGGCCATATCTATCCTTATCATTAATAAAACTTTTTAAAAATACCATCCACCTAATAAAGCCACCGGATTAAAAAAAATTATTTTAAAATAAATTCATGAACCCATAACTCATTAAACCCATCATATAAAAACAAGGAACGTAGAATTCTGAGACGTCTTAACACATTTTATTCATTTAGAGAGAGACCGAATATGCTGGTGATAGTAGGAATAGTAAGAACTTATATTTTTGGTTCTTAGTTGTTCATGGTGGCATTAAGATGTCAGGTTATCACATTCTGTTGTATTTTTTGCGTGCTTATAATATGGCATCCCTTTATATAATGTAATGCACACTTGACACTTGATTTGTATCACTACTAGAAAAGGCAAATTTCCGACCGTCAAAACCGTCGCAAATTGATCGAAAATCGACCTTTTCCGATAGATTACCAATCGAAAAAGGTCGATCGGAAAATGCATGGTTGCAAATTGAAAAATCAAGGACGCATTTGAATTTAAGTGGTTTGCGACTGAATTGGTCGGTAAATTTTCGATAGATTCGGTTGCAACGTTAAATAATAAAATAAATAAACAATTAATATATATTTTTAGGTTAAATGTAATTTTTTGACGAGTATAGATTTCTGACGTAATACTCTCTCAACTTTACGCCACTTACACAATGAACCACGCTTGCCTTACTTTATCCTATTTTCACCAAAGGAATGAAGTTCTACACAATCATGGGCAAAAAGAACGCGAGGAAAATGTTCTTTTATTTCCCTTTACAGTGGAGGACAGAGCCAGAAGTGTTACATCTAAGCATAATGTTTCATTCAAGAAATTGACTAGATCAAGATTAGCCTTTCAAGTGAGATTTTGATGGATCTTATAATAGTAAATAATTGCGGATTTTATTAATAATGATCAAGTAAAGATATTTTTAAAGATTTTATATACTGAAGGTGGCTTCTTTAAATCGGGAGATTCCTTGTTTTTTAGCCAGTGGTAAGTATATATGTGCCTACAGATGCATAGTTTATTATATCCCTAGTACTAAACCTAAACCAACGTGCCAAGTGAATTTATAATCTAAAGGTTACCATTCTTTTTTCGTTCTACATACTTGACTTCAAGCAAAAGTCTTCTTTTCAGTTTTATTATTCTTATCTCCTTCTTCTTAATTATCTTTTCAGTTTTATTATTCTTACCTCCTCCTTCTTAATTAGGTATTGTCCTGATCTTTTTATTATATTTGATTTTCATATCTCTTGAAAGAAGGACAACATATTTACCATAATCGATTTTACTTTTTACGAAAAGAAAAATATAATTCTTTCATATTAGGCTAGTCCTTTTTATTGGGAAAAAATATCTTGGACCTATATAAATTGAGGATTCTTCCTTCTCATTTAGTAGCCTCCACAATGTAACTGTAAGGCATTTTAAATTTTTGTTTAAGGGGGAAATTTTTGGAACAAGTAACGCCTGCGTTTGTTTGTGCCTCTTTGTGAAGTTGTTCTCTCGGTATTTTGTACTATCTTTTATATAGTGGATTGTTCATCTTTCCCTATAGACGTAGGTCAATTGACCAAATGACGTTAAATATTTGTGTCTCTTTTGATATATATTTCTCTTTTGTTGTTTGATTTATCATCGTTCAAGGTTTATTTTACTAGCTTCCATATGACACCTAATTTAGATCTTAACAAGTGGTATCAGAGATTGTAGTTATATTGATTGGTGATATTTCTATTTAAATGATGGAGGCAATATGAGCAAGATGGTATGTTTAAATAGCAGCAATTATCACATTTGGAAAAGCAAAATGAGAGATCTTCTATTTGTCAAGAAGATACATGTATATTGGTTTCCAACAAGCCTGATCTCTGTCGGATGAGAGATGAGAATTTGATCACTTACAGGTTTGTGGTTATACTAGACAAGGGGTTGAAGATAATATTCAAAATCATACTATGAATGAGACACATGCTAGAATTTTGTGGGAAAAGCTCGAGATACTTTATGCTTCAAAGACTGGAAATAATAAGTTGTTCATGCTGAAAAAATTTATGAATATTCGGTACAAAAAGGGCAGTCTAATTTTGATCATATAATAATTTTCAAAGTGTCATTAACTAGGTGTCAAGAATAAGTGTAAGATTTGATGAAGAAATACATGGACTCTGGTTGTTGAATACTTTGTCTGACTCTTGGGAAGCTTCGGGTTTCTTTTAATAAATTTTGTCCCCTGTGGTGTTGTAACTATAGAATATGCTAAGAGGGATGTATTAAATGAAGAGATGAGAAGAAGATCTCAAGCTTCATCTTCTTTAGATTCACACTCTGATGTTTTGGTTACTAAATACATGGGGATGAGTAACTTCAGAAGTTAGAATGACATAGGTAAAATTTGACGACCCAATAGGTCTTTTTGAGTACTAGCCCTTATCTACGTATTTCAAGACCTCCTGTAACTTCGTTTGACATTTCTTGATTTGTGTGCGTGGTACGTGCCTTTTTTCGAAAAGTTTTTACGTAAAAATTTGAAGAAAATGTGATTTTGGTTTTAAAAATAACTTAAGTTCACTACGATTAATATTTTGGATAAACAATCCCGGATCTGTATTTTTATGACTCCGATATGTTTGTATTATAATTTTGGTCTTGGGCGTATGCCCGGAATCAGATTTGGAGGTCCCTAGGTTGATTTGACTTGTTTTGCCGAAAGTTAGCAGTTTGAATGTTTAGAAATTTCCCAAGTTTGACCATAGGTTGACTTTATGGATATCGAGTTCGAATTTTAAGTTTGGAACTTGGTATAGGTCTGTTTTTCTATTACAAACTTATCTATAAAATTTGGTGCAATTCGGAGTGGTTTGATAAGATTCGGACGCTTGGTTTGATTTTAGAGGTTATTGAGTTGCCTTTTTGAATTTCATGTGTTTTGATGTCAGATCATGGTTCTAGATGTTATTTTGGTATTTTGATCAAGCGAGTGAACTCGTATAATATTATTACACTTGTTTTCATGTTTGGTTTAGATCCTGCGGGATTCAGGTGAGTTTCGGATAATTTTGAACTTGTGCAACAATTGTTTCTGGTGTTCTGTGTATTGTGCTTCACTATCGCGAAGCTTCTCTCGCAATCGCAAAGCTTCTCTTGCTATCGCGAAAGGGAAGTTTGGGGTTGGGGCTAGTTGTTTGTCGCGAACGCGGAGACCGGGTCGCGAACGCGAAGCAAAGTGGGGCTTACCCTTCGAGAACGCAACCTGAGACATGCGAACGCGATGCGTTATGGTGATCAGGAGGATGGCAGGTGGTTACTCTTAAGCAATGTGGACCTTGGCTCGCGAATGCAAAGGCAGGCAGGGAAATAAGACTACGCGAATGCGAAGGCCAAATGGCCAGTGCATCGCGAACGAGTCAGGTGCATCGCGAACGCGAAGAACACGTGATGCCCAGGTATTAAAAGAGCTTAAAATCGGGGTTTGAAACGTTTTCACCATTTTTGAAGTTAGAGCTCGGCCTATAGGTGATTTTGAAGAAGTTTTCATCCCCACTTTATTGGTTAGTAAATTTTAACTTATTTTCTTATATTTCATAATTACCCATTGATTTTAGCCTTTAATCTAGGATTTCCATGGTAAAAATTTAGGGATTTAGATAGAAATTGGGGATTTTGTAAAATTAAGATTTAGACCATAAATTGAGGTCGAATTTTGAAACAAATCACATAAACAGGCTCAAGAGTGAATGGGTAATCTAGTTTTGGTCTGAATCTCGGATTTTGACAAGCAAGCACGGGGTTGACTTTGTTGACTTTTTCCAATTTCATCAAAGATCAAACTTTTTTACTCGTGGGTAGTTTCTAAAGCTTATTTTGAATTATTTGAATTATATTTGGTTAGGTTTGACCAGTTTGAAGACTAATTCTAAAGGAAAGGTCATGGTTGAGAGTTGATTTGATTGCGAAAATAGGTAAGTGTTGTGTCTAACCTTGACTTGATGGAATTAGGACTTGTTGGATGTGACGACCCAAAGGGGTCATCACTTGTTTTCTTACCCATTCCGTGCTTTCGAGGCCTTGAAAACATTATTTTTAGTCGCCTCGATTTGCGTGCGCAGTCCGGGCATATAGCCGGAAAGCTTACATATGAAAATCTGTGAAAATGCTAAAATTTGATATTAAAATGAGTAAATTTAACTCTGGTCAATATTTTGGGTAAATCGACCCGGACCCATGATTTGACGGTCCCAGAGGGTCCGTAGGAAAATATGGGACTTGGGCGTATGCCCGGAATTGAATTCCGAGGTCCCAAGCCCGAGAAATGAATTTTTGAGTAAAATTATTTTTCTGAAATTTATAAAGAAAATTGAAATAAAAATTGGTTAGAACGTGTTAGTATCGGGCTCGTATTTTGGTTTCGGCTCTCGGTACAGGTCTTATATGTGGTTTAAGATATTTCTGTGAAGTTTAGTTGAAATTGGACGTCGTTTGACGTGTTTCGGACTTAAAACTCTAAATTTGAAAGTTTATGAAGTTTGAAGAAAAACAAGTGATTTTGAGGTTTGATTCGTTGTTTTTGATGTTATTTTGGCGATTTGATCGCACAGTTAAGTTCGTAAAATGTTGTTGAGTTGGTGCACGTGTTTGGCTAGGAGCCCCGAGGGCTCGGGAGTGTTCCAGAGTGGTTTCAAACTTAGAAAAATTGTAGATTTACTTCAGCTGTTGCAGACCCAGTTTCTTCTACGCGTTCGCATTGTACCTCTCGCGTTCGCAATGCTCTAATTTTTCCTCCTTCTCGTTCGTGTTCCTGCCCTCACGTTCGCGTTGGGTTATTTGACTCTAAGGGCTGAGTCTCCTTTTCTTCATCGCGTTCGCGTAAGCCTACTTGCGTTCGCGTAGTTTTGCAGGATTTCCTCTTTGCGTTCGTGTGCCTCTTTCCGCGTTCGCATAGACCAATTTCAGGGCCTCACCATTTTACTCTCCGCGTCCGCGTGCCTCCTTCCGCGAACACGATGGTCTGTTAAGCGCTACCCTTCGCGAACGCAACCAGCCTGTCGCGAACGCGAAGGGCAATTTCGCCCAGTTATATTTTTAATTTTCAGAAACAGTAGCTACGGGATTTCATTAAGTTTTCACGAACTCCTTCTTCTCCAAGGTCCTTAGGCGTCCATTGAAGCTATCCTTCACCAAAGACTTCGTGGGTTAGTAATCCTTGCTTGATTCCTTCCATTTTCTTCAACATCTCATGAATTCCTAAGCCTAAAACATGTAATTTATGGTAGAAAATTGGGGATTTGGGTAGAGTTAGGGCTTTTTGATTTTTCTTGATTTAGTCCTCGTTTTGGGATCGAATTCGAAAATAAATTATATATTCGGGCTCGTGGGTAAATGGGAGTTATGAATTTGGTCCGAACCTCGCATTTTGACCAAGCGGGCCCGGGATCAATTTTTGGGATTTTTGGAAGAAAGCTTGGAAATCTATAATTAGGCATTGCGTTTGATTTGTTTAGCATATATTGATATTATGAAGTCATTATTGTATAGGCTTGATTTAGTTGGAGCCGAATTCTAGAGGGAAAGAGGTTGTTGTGGATTGATTTGGTCGTGGAAGTTGAGGTAAGTGTTTGGTCTAACCTTAGCTTGAGGGATTAGGAGTTGAGTCTTATTTGCTACGTGCTAATTTTCGAGTACGACGTATAGGCATGGTGATGAGTATCTATACGTTGGTGTCTAGCATGACCGTGAGTCTTTATATTGCGGATATTCTGATCTTGTTGTATCTTTCATGCCTAAATGATGATTTCTATATGTTGTAGAAAGCATGTGAAAGAAATTGTGATCTTTGAACTTCGAGAAGCATTGGCTCGAGTGGTAATACGAATTGTGAAAGTATATGAGATAAATGAAACCTTTGGAGCATTGGCTCAAGTGGTAAAGTGAGTTATAAAGTAAGAAGTGAAAGAAAGAGAAAAAGTTATTAAACTGTTCCTTTGTCGGGATGCTTGTTGCTTTGTTGATTATCTCCCTTGCCAGGATGTTGAGATTTATTGATATTGTTCCGTTGCCGGGACTTAGCTGTTTAATTGTATTCCCTTGTTGGGATTTCTGTTATTATTATTTGTTTAATCCCTTGCCCCTTGTTTGTGATTGTCGTTTGGGTGAGGAAGAGCGATAAAGCACGAAGGGTGATATCGTGCATTGTTTGCTATTGTGAGAAAATGGTGTAAAGCATGAAGGGTGATGCCGTGTCGTACGATGTACCATTCCGTACCGATATTTATTGATTACTATTGTGAGGAAAGAGTGTAAAGCACGAAGGGTGATGTCGTGCCGCACGATGTACCATTCCGTGCCGATTTTATCGATTATATGGTGAGGAAAGAGAGTAAAAACACGAAGGGTGATGCCGTGCATTTGTTGATTTCTGATTTCCTTGTTGATATCTGAGTTATGTTGTTTCTTTCATTACCTGTTGTTATTTGATTATTTCGAGGTATTAGATTTCCTTACCCTATTTGCCTTGTGATTGTTGTTTGGGTAAGGAAGAGCGTAAAGCACGAAGGGTGATGCTGTGTATTGTTTTGGTGAGAACGAGAGTAAAAGCACGAAGGGTGATGCCGTGCAAATTGTTGATTTCTGATTCCTTGTTGATATTCTAGTTATGTTGCTTCCTTCCTTACTTGATGCCTTTCTATTTAGAACTATATTCACCCCCACAGCATGTTTCCCCTACCCGCATTGACTAGTTATTCCTGTATCTTTTCCCGCTGTATATATATATATATATATGAACTGCACAGGTTTATTTGGAGTCTGGTCCTTGCCTCGTCACTACTTCGCCGAGGTTAGGCTAGACACTTACCAGCACATGGGGTCGGTTGTGCTGATACTACACTCTGTGCTCTTTTACACAAATCCAGGTCTTGGATAGCAGCAGTAGCGCGGGAGCCAGCCTTCAGTCCAGTGAGACACCGAGGTAGCCTTGCAGTTGTCCGCAGGACCGACGTCTCCTCTATCTTTTATTTCAGTCTGTTATCTCATGTTTCCGAGACAAACATTTTATATTCTTTTTTCACGGTTGTATGTAGTACTCTTAGAAGTTCGTGAGTAATGTGACACCGGTTCTTGGGTAGAGACATATGTTGATTTCCGCATTATTATTCAGTTTCTTTAATTTACGTCTTCTGCATATTTATTTAATTCCGTTGTTTTCGTGATATTACTGATAATTGTCAAAAGAAGAAATTTGAGTAGCAGTTAAGAATTGGCTTGCCTAGCTCACATTAGTAGGCGCCATCACGACTCCCGAGGGTGGGAAATCTGGGTCATGACAAGTTGGTATCAGAGCTCTAGGTTACATAGGTCTCACAACTCACGGACAAGCTCAGTAGAGTCTAAGGAATCGGTACAGAGACGTCTGTACTTATCCCAGAGGCTATAGAGTTAGGAAAATTTCACACTTATTCTTTCTTGTCGTGCGGATTTGTTCCTCAGATGCTAATTGGATTTCTATTATGTTCTATCGCAGATGGCGAGAACACGCACTTCCTTATCTACCGCTCAGCAGCCCGAGCCCCCAGTAGCAGTTTCCACTAGGGGCAGAGGGCGAGGACGAGGCTGTGCTAGAGGCCAAGGTCGTGCTAGAGGCCGAGGTATGGGCAAAGCTCAGCCCCGAGCAGCAGCATCAGTGGCAGAGCCTCAGGTTGATTTTGAGGAGGAGGTTTCGGCCCCAGCAGTTCCGGTGGGCCCAGCTCAGGTCCTAGAGGGGTTCATTGCCACCCCAATTCTTCAGTATGCTCTGGTCCGATTAGTAGGCCTCATGGAGAGTGTCACCTGAGCGGGTTTGCTTCCCGTAGCACCAGCCACTTCTCAGGATGGAGGAGGTGCTCAGACTCCTGCTACGCGCACTCCAGAGCAGGCAGCTCCCTAGGTTCAGATTCCAGCGGTTCAACCAGCTGTGGCGGTTTAGTCGGGTGTAGTAGCTCAGACCGGCGATGGAACGGCTATGTCCGCCGATGCTTTGTGGAGGCTGGATAGGTTCACCGAGCTCTTCACTTCTACATTCAGCGGTCCATATACTGAGGATCCCCAGGATTATCTGGATAGTTGTCACGAGGTTCTTCGGAACATGGTGATCGTTGAGACCAATGGAGTTGATTTTGCTACCTTTTGGCTGTCTGGATCCGCCAAGACTTGGTGAAGGGATTATTGTTTAGCTAGATTAGCCGGTTTGCCTTCTTTGACATGGGAGCAGTTTTGCAGTGTTGTTTCTGGAGAAGTTTCTCCCCCTGACTCAGCGAGAGGCCTTTCGGAGGCAGTTTGAGCGCCTTCAGCAGGGTTACATGATGGTCACTCAGTATGAGACCAGGTTCATTGATCTAGCCCGCCATGCTCTTGTCATACTTCCCACCGAGAAAGAGATGGTGAGGAGGTTTATTGATGGTCTTATTTAGCTGATTCGTCTTCAGATGGACAAGAAGGCCGGGAGTGAGATCACATTTCAGGAGGCGGCCAATATGGCCCACAGAGTTGAGATGGTTCTGTCATAGGGAGGTGGTCATGAGTCGGATAAGAGGCCCCGTCATTTAGGCAGATTCAGTTGTACCTCGTCTGGAGGTAGAGATTCATATGGTAGAGGCCATCCTCCTAGTCCTTTTCAGTCAACTCTCCAGGTCTTTCATGGTCCTTCAGGTGGTCGTGGTTCTCAGACACACTATTCTGATCAGCAGCCTTATAGTGCACCACCAGCTCCCATCAGTGCACCGCCGCTTCAGAGTCTCCGAGGTGGTCATTTAGGTCGACAGAGCCAATAGCTTTAGCAGCCGAGGGCTTGTTACACTTGTGGTGATCCCGGTCACATTGCCAAGTTTTGCCCTCGAGCACCAGGTAGCACTCAGCATCAGGGTTCTCATGTTATGGTACAGGCACTAGGCGTTCCACAGCCCACCCAGCTAGTTAGAGGTGGGGGTAGAGATGCTAGAGGTGGAGGTAGAGGTCCTAGAGGTGGAGCTCAGGCCACCAGAAATAGAGGCCAGCCAGCAGCAGGCCATCCCAGAGAGGTAGTTCAGGGTGGTGGGGCACAACCCCGATGTTACGCCCTTCCAGCTAGGCCCGAGGCTGAGGCTTCAGATGCAGTCATTACAGGTACCATTCTGGTTTATGATAGAGATGCTTCAGTGCTATTTGATCCAGGGTCTACGTATTCGTATGTGTCATCTTATTTTGCACCGTACCTGATCATGCCTAGTGATTCATTGAGTATTCCTATTTATGTGTCTACACTGGTGGGTGATTCTATTGTGGTCGATCGAGTTCATTGTTCCTGTATTGTGGTGATTGGGGATCTTGAGACCCGTGTTGATTTGGTCAACTTCGATGTTATATTGGGGATGGACTGGTTATCCCCGTACCATGCCATCTTGAACTGTCACGCCAAGACTGTGACCTTAGCCTTACTAGATTTGCCCCGTTTAGAGTGGAGGGGGACTCCTGGTCATTTTACCCGCAGTGTTATCTCATACGTGAAGGCTCGACGTATGGTCGAGAAGGGGTGTTTGGCCTATTTTACTTATGTTCGCGATTCCAGTACTAAGGTTCCCTCTATTGATTCGGTGCCCATGGTTCGTGAGTTTCTTGGTGTTTTCCCTTCAGACCTGTCGGGTATGCCACCCGACAGGGATATTAATTTCTGCATCGATTTGGTTCCGGGCACTCAACCCATTTCTATTCCGCCATATCGCATGGCCCGGCCAGAGTTGAAAACGTTGAAGGAGCAGTTGCAAGACTTGCTTGAGAATGGTTTTATTAGACCCAGCGTTTCGCCTTGGGGTGTGCCAGTGTTGTTTGTCAAGAAAAAAGATGGTTCGATGAGAATGTGCATTGATTACCGGCAGTTGAACAAGGTCACCGTCAAGAATAAGTATCCACTGCCGAGGATTGATGATTTGTTCGATCAGCTTTAGGGTGCCAAGGTATTTTCAAAGATAGACTTGAGATCTGGCTACCATCAGTTGAGGATTAGGGCACCTGATGTCCCTAAGACAGCTTTCATGTCATTTGGGTTAACAAATGCCCCAACAGCTTTTATGGATTTGACGAACCGAGTGTTCAGGACTTATTTGGACTCGTTCGTGATAGTCTTCATTGATGATATTCTGGTATATTCCTGCAGCCAGGAAGAGCACGAGCTGCATCTCAGAGTGGTTCTTCAGACTCTGAAGGATAGTCAGCTATATGTGAAGTTCTCGAAGTGTGAGTTCTGGTTGAGTTCAGTTGCATTCCTGGGTCATGTCATATCAGCAGAGGGTATTCAGGTTGACCCGAAGAAGATTGAAGCAGTCAAGAACTGGCCTAGACCAGCATCAGCTATAGATATTCAGAGTTTCTTGGGGTTGGCAGGCTACTATCGTCGGTTCGTGGAGAGGTTCTCATCTATTGCAGCCCTGATGACCAGGTTGACCCAGAAGAGTGCCCAGTTCAAATGATCGAACGAGTGTGTGGCGAGCTTTCAGAGGATCAAGATAGCTCTGACTACGACACCGGTATCGGCTTTGCCCACAGGTTCAAGGCCTTATACAGTCTATTGTGATGCTTCCCGTATTGGGCTTGGTGCAGTGTTGATGCAGGATGGCAAGGTCATTGCTTATGCTTCGAGGTAGTTGAAGATTCATGAGAAGAACTATCCAGTGCATGATTTGGAGTTGGCAGCCATTGTTCACGCATTGAAGATTTGGAGACACTATCTGTATGGCATGGCGTGTGAGGTGTTCACTGATCACAAGAGTCTTCAGTACTTGTTCAAGCAAAAGGAGTTGAATTTGAGGCAGAGGAGGTGGTTGGAGTTGTTGAAGGATTATGATATCACTATCTTATATCACCCGGGGAAGGCCAATGTGGTGGCCGATGCTTTGAGTAGGAAGTCAGCTAGTATGGGCAGTCTTGCTTTTATTCCGGTCAGTCAGAGGCCGCTTGCTTTGGATGTTCACGCCTTAGCTAATCGATTCGTGAGGTTGGATATTTCTGAGCCTACTCGGGTATTAGCTTACACAATCGCTCGTTCTTCGTTATTAGAGCGTATCTGTGATCGGCAATTTGATGATCCCCATTTGTGTGTCCTTAGAGACACGGTGCAGCGTGGAGGTGCCAAGAAGGTTACCTTAGATGTTGATGGAGTTTTAAGACTGCATGGGCGAGTTTGTGTGCCTAATGTGGAGGGGCTTCGAGAGTTGATTTTAGAGGAGGCCCATAGTTCGTGGTACTCTATTCATTCGAGCGCCGCGAAGATGTATTAGGATTTGCAGCAGCAGTATTGGTGGCGTAGAATGAAGAAGGATATTGTGGCATATGTGGCACGGTGTTTTAATTGTCAGCAGGTTAAGTACGAGCATCAGAGGCCTGGTAGATTGTTTCAGAGGATTGAGCTTCCCGAGTCGAAGTGGGAGCAGATTACTATGGACTTCGTTACTGGACTTCCGTTGACTCAGAAGAAGTTCGACACAGTTTGGGTCATTGTTGATAGGCCGACCAAGTCAGCGCATTTCATTCCTGTGGCAGTCTCTTATTCATCCGAGAGGTTAGCTGAGATCTATATCCGGGAGATTGTTCACCTTCATGGTGTGTCGGTATCTATCATTTCGGACCAAGGTACGCAGTTTACTTCACGTTTCTGGAGAGCAGTTCAGCGAGAGTTGGGCACCTAGGTTGAGTTGAGTACAGCATTTCATCCTCAGATGGATGGGCAATCCGAGCGGACTATTCAGATATTGGAGGATATGCTCCGAGCTTGTGTTATTGACTTTGGAGGTTCGTGGGATCAGTTCTTGTCTTTAGCAGAGTTTGCCTACAACAATAGCTACCAGTCGAGTATCCAGATGGCTCCTTTTGAGGCTTTATTTGGTAGGCGGTGTCGATCTCCGGTTGGATGGTTTGAGCCAGGAGAGGCTCGGTTGTTGGGTACAGATTTGGTTCAGGAGGCCTTGGAAAAGGTCAGGATCATTCAGGATAGGCTTCGTACAGCCCAATCTAGGCAAAAGAGTTATGCAGACCACAAGGTTCGAGATGTGGCATTCATGGTTGGTGAGCAGGTATTGCTCCGAGTGTCGCCTATGAAGGGCGTGATGAGATTCCGGAAGAAGGGCAAGCTTAGCCCTAGGTTCATTGGCTCATTTGAGATTCTTGATCGAGTGGGAGAGGTGGCTTATAGACTTGCATTGTCGCCTAGCTTATCAGCCATGCATCCAGTTTTTCATGCATCCATGCTCTGGAAATATCACGGCGATCCATCCCACATGTTAGATTTCAGCATTGTCCAGTTGGACAAGGATCTGTCTTATGAGGAGGAGCTGGTAGCTATTCTAGACCGGCAGGTTCGTTAGTTGAGATCCAAGAGTTTTCCTTCGGTTCGTGTTCAGTGGAGAGGTCAGCCTCCTGAGGCATCGACCTAGGAGTCCGAGTCCGATATGCGAAGCCGTTATCCCCATCTATTCCCCGACTCAGGTACTTCTTTCTTTTGTCCGTTCGAGGACGAACGGTTGTTTTAGAGGTGGACAATGTGACAACCCAAAGGGGTCATCACCTGTTTTCTTACCCATTCCGTGCTTCCGAGGCCTTGAAAACCTCATTTTTAGTCGCCTTGATTTGCATGCGTAGTCCGAGCATGTAGCCGGAAATCTTAAATATGAAAGTTTGTGAAAAATGCTAAAATTTGATATTAAAACGAGTAAATTCGACTCCGGTCAATATTTTGGGTAAACGGACCCGGACCCGTGATTTGACAGTCCCGGAGGGTCCGTAGGAAAATATGGGACTTGGGCATATGCCCGGAATTGAATTTCGAGGTCCCAATCCCGAGAAATGAATTTTTGAGTAAAAGTATTTTTCTGAAATTTATAAAGAAAATTGAAATGAAAATTGGTTAGAACGTGTTAGTATCCGGCCCGTATTTTGGTTCCGGCGCCCAGTACAGGTCTTATATGTGGTTTAAGATATTTCTGTGAAGTTTGATTGAAATTGGACGTCGTTTGACGTGTTTCGGACTTAAAACTCTAAATTTGAAAGTTCATGAAGTTTGAAGAAAAACTAGTGATTTTGAGGTTTGATTTGTTGTTTTTGATGTTATTTTGGCGATTTGATCGCATGGTTAAGTTCCTAGAATGTTGTTGAGTTGATGCATGTGTTTGGCTAGGAGCCCCGAGGGCTCGGGAGTGTTCCGGAGTGGTTTCAAACTTAGAAAAATTGCAGATTTGCTTCAGCTGTTGCAGACCCAATTTTTTCTTCGCGTTCGCGATGCTCTAATTTTTCCTCCTTCTTGTTCGCGTTCCTTCCCTCGCGTTCGCGTAGGGTTATTTGACTCTGAGGGCTGAGTCTCCTTTTCTTCATCGCGTTCGCGTAAGCCTACTTGCGTTCGCGTAGTTTTGCAGGATTTCCTCTTTGCGTTCGCGTGCCTCTTTCCGCGTTCGCATAGACCAATTACAGGGCCTCACCATTTTACACTCCGTATTCGCGTGCCTCCTTCCGCGAACGCGATGGTCTGTTAAGCCCTACCCTTCGCGAACGCGACCAGCCTATCGCGAACGCGAAGGACAATTTCGCCCAGTTATATTTTTAATTTTCAGAAACGGTAGCTACGGTATTTTATTAAGTTTTCACGAACTTCTTCTTCTCCAAGGTCCTTAGGCGTCCATTGAAGCTATCCTTCACCAAAGACTTCGTGGGTTAGTAATCCTTGCTTGATTCCTTCCATTTTCTTTTCAATATCTCATGAATTCTTAAGCCAAAAACATGTAATTTATGGTAGAAAATTGGGGATTTGGGTAGAGTTAGGGCTTTTTGATTTTTCTTGATTTAGACCTCGTTTTGGGGTCGAATTTGAAAACAAATTATATATTCGGGCTCGTGGGTGAATGGGAGATATGAATTTGGTCCGAACCTCTCATTTTGACCAAGCGAGCCCGGGGTCGATTTTTGGGATTTTGGGAAGAAAGCTTGGAAATCTATAATTAGGCATTGCGTTTGATTTGTTTAGCATATATTGATATTATGAAGTCATTATTGTATAGACTTGATTGAGTTGGAGCCGAATTCGAGAGGGAAAGCAGTTGTTGTGGATTGATTTGGCAGTGGAAGTTGAGGTAAGTGTTTGGTCTAACCTTAGCTTGAGGGATTAGGAGTTGAGTCTTATTTGCTACGTGCTAATTGCCGAGTACGACGTATAGGCATGGTGACGAGTATCTATACGTTGGTGTCTAGCATGACTGTGAGTCTTTATATTGCGGATATTCTGATCTTGTTGTATCTTTCATGCCTAAATGATGATTTCTATATGTTGTAGAAAGCATGTGAAAGAAATTATGATCTTTGAACTTCGAGAAGCATTTGCTCGAGTGGTAAAACGAATTGTGAAAGTATATGAGATAAATGAAACCTTTGGAGCATTGGCTCAAGTGGTAAAGTGAGTTATAAAGTAAGAAGTGAAAGAAAGAGAAAAAGTTATTAAATTGTTCCCTTGCCGGGATGCTTGTTGCTTTGTTGATTATCTCCCTTGCCAGGATGTTGAGATTTATTGATATTGTTCCCTTGTCGGGACTTAGCTGTTTAATTGTATTCCCTTGCTGGGATTTCTATTATTATTATTTGTTTAATCCCTTGCCCCTTGTTTGTGATTGTCGTTTGGGTGAGAAAGAGCGATAAAGCACAAAGGGTGATGTCGTGCATTGTTTGCTATTGTGAGGAAAGGGTGTAAAGCACGAAGGGTGATGCCGTGCCATACGATGTACCATTACGTACCGATATTTATTGATTATATGGTGAGGAAAGAGTGTAAAGCATGAAGGGTGATGTTGTGCCGCACGATGTACCATTCTGTGACGATTTTATTAATTATATGGTGAGGAAAGAGAGTAAAAGCACGAAGGGTGATGCCGTGCATTTGTTGATTTCTGATTTCCTTGTTGATATCTGAGTTATGTTGTTTCTTCCATTACCTGTTGTTATTGATTATTTCGAGGTATTTTATTTCCTTACCCTATTTTCCTTGTGATTATTTTTTGGGTGAGGAAGAGCATAAAGCACGAAGGGTGATGTCGTGTATTGTTTTGGTGAGAACGAGAGTAAAAGTACGAAGGGTGATGCCGTGCAAATTGTTGATTTCTGCTTCCTTGTTGATATTCTAGTTATGTTGTTTCCTTCCTTACTTGATGCCTTTCTATTAGGAACTATATTCATCCCCACAGCATGTTTCCCCTACCCGTATTGACTGGTTATTCCTGTATCTTTTCCCGCTGTATATATATATATATATGAATTGCACAGGTTTATTTGGAGTTTGGTCCTAGCCTCGTCACTACTTCGCCGAGGTTAGGCTGGACACTTACCAGTACATGGAGTCGGTTGTGCTGATACTACACTCTATGATCTTTTGCACAGATCCAGGTCTTGGATAGCAGCAGTAGCGCGGGAGCCAGCCTTCAGTCCAGTGAGACACCGAGGTACTCTTGCAGGCGTCCGCAGGCCCGGCGTCTCCTCTATCTTTTATTTCAGTCTGTTATCTCATGTTTCCAAGACAAACAATTTATATTCTGCTTTCAAACGGTTGTATTTAGTACTCTGAAAAGTTCGTGAGTAATGTGACACCTGTCACACCTCCCTTTTGCGCGCCGGCCCGAAGGGCGAAATGCGCGAGGGAGTTTTTTCCAATTTAAGTGACAATATTCGAAATGGTATTATTTATTTATTTCAGAGTCGCCACTTGAGAAAGGTTTGGCTTTTGGTGTCCCAAGTCACCGGTTTATCTTGAATCCCAAATCGAGGAAAATATTCGACTTTCCAAATGAAGTATGCGAACCAAAAATTCTAAGTAAGGAATTATGTTGACCCGAGGGAAGGTGTTAGGCACCCTCGAATCCCGTGGTTCTAGCACGGTCGCTTAAATTGTTATAATGGCTAGATATCTGATTTAATACATGTTATTACTTATGTGCTTTTATTAAGTTTAAACCGCTTTTATTATTATTATTTTATAGAATTGCAACGTCGTGAAAATGCATCTCGAACCACGTCACAATCAATGCACCCGTGGTTGTTAATACATTCCGACTCCGTCGAGATTTGAATTTGGGTCACATAAATGCGCACTCGAACTTAAGAATGTAATTTAATTAAATCGCGCCTAAAGAGTCTAATGCGTTATTATCTTTAGGGAAAGCGGTGAAGTTCACTAAATAGCCCATCCCGAGAAATCTAAATATTTATCACAACGAATTATTGAGGGCCCCACAATTTGCATCTGTATATGGCTGAGGCTCGTCTCATTTTCTGAAAGGATAGAACCTACAGTGACTACATTTCTATTATGTTTGTCTCTAGATAAGGAAGATCCTACTTAATTGCAGGTTTGAAAAAGGTATAACTTCTTAGTCATTAGATCAAGACGAACGTAAATTCGCGCTCAAATATGTACAAAAGATAGTCAGTCACAAACCTTTGAACCCAACCCAAATGGAATTCTAATTTATAGGAAATGAAGATATGTTAAGTAGTTACGTCATGCATTTAGTAATCATCCAGAAAGGGTAGTGCGTGCCTATTCAAATTAACAAATACTGATTGTTTGTTTCTCGTTGTACGTACAAAACTTCCTTCCTAATTATCTACTTATGGGTTTCGTAATGTTATTGAGAGTAAGAAAACGACTAGGAGATCATATTGAAGCTGGCATTGAGATTTTAACAAAACAAAACTGATGTATCAACTTCCATTCATTACTAATATGTCGTTACCGTAGGAATTACAGATTCCAGAACCATTTGCCTGTTTCAATTACCCTTTGATGTTCAACAGCTGAATGTACATGAGCTATAAATGTGGAGACAAGTGGATGACTATTGGTTTCCTATTCTAAGTTTAACTACAACATCTAGCATGAATTTAAACTAAGAATCAGTTTTCAGTCCATAGTAGGTTACTGATACCAAAAGTTCACAGCAAAAACCACTTCCTAACAAACTAAATATTGAACAACTACAAATCAGTTGAATGTCCATAACTACAAGTGTGTAGACATGCTCAGATTAAGAATGTGGCTTCATTTCATTCAAGTTCAAAGTTACATCAGGGTGAGCTTAAACTGTGTACCTGAAATCGTAACGCAAAATGAAGAGGAAGGAAGGGTCAGCCAAAGCAGCGATAATAAGCAACAACAATAGCCAACATCAACCAGTAGATTAAAACTAAGCAATAACCCAGAATCCAGTTGCAATTTCAGAAAGATCAAGCAACAAATAATAACAAACAAACCAACAGCGACATGGCCAAAACCCAGGAAATCGAAATACGGCCCAGAAACAACAGATCGCAGAGAAGAATCTACTAATGTTCAAATGAGTCCGACAACTTCAAAACTTCAAACACTGGACAGGATTGCCTATTTCAAACTATGCTTTTGTTCTTTCAAGAGATGCTGGAGCTGAAATCCGGTTTAGAAACTGAATTTGAAGGCTAACCCCTGACTTTAAAACCAAGAAACTGAATTTAAAAACCTCTCTCGACTGATTCTCACTCCAACTAGTTCTCTTTTATGTTCTGCCCCTTCCCTTTTTCTGATTTCCTTCTCCCTTTTTCACTCCTTTTTCTCCTTTAGAACTCCTGATGTCTGACCCCTTTTAAACTCTTTTTTTTTCTCCTTCCAACTCTTGGTTGTCTCCCTGTTTTTATATCCTAGAATCAACCCATTCACCAGCCTGTTAAACAATTGAACTCCCCCCATGTTCTCCTCCTGTTTTTTCCACTCACGGACTAAAAGAAAAGCCCTTCCCATGAGATTCCCCTGACAGCCCCCCTTTTTTATTGCTAAAGTGGTTTATTCTTTATTAAATTAAGCAAGTATGGGTAGCATGAGTATGTCCTGACAGCACATGCTGTCCATTCTTTAAATTCATTAAAAACTATCAATGCACATGCTGCCCAAGGTCTAAAATGATTAAACATGCCAGCAATTTCATATCAATTCAAAACTAAACTCTGGGATCTATATCAAAATTACAGCTATAACCAATCCTTAAGTGATTTTTGATTTAACTAACAGGCTAACACACAGTGATAATCAATTCTCAGCTGATTCAACAATGCCTCAGTAAATCAAATTAAATAGCATGAGTCAGATTACTATCATTCCAAACTAAAACTAATTGACGACATATATCGAATCGACTATGCTAATTACAACACATACAATCAAAGCCAATGATCAGAATCCAACAGTATTAACATGTGATTCAAATTGTACTAACCAAAACAAAAAGTTGCCTTGGAAACTAATTAATCGACCAAATTCATTTTCAGTCGATTGTATAGTTTACACACATACACCCAATCAGTAACAATAGAGAAAAACTTGACCAAATAAAAGGGTCTCACGAAGACGGAGGTAATTGAAGAACATATCAGAAATATCAAACAAATTAATTAAACATGCTGACAAACTAAAACAAACATTTAAACAAAAATAGACAAGAAAGAGGGAACTCACTCTGAAAGTTTAACAACAAACGACCCCAGCTTTGACTAGATTTGCCCATTTTGGGGTCGAACAGACCTTAATCGAGGTGTTCTCGATCGAGAACACTTCGATTATGGTCTATTAGACCCCAACCTTCTGTTTAATCTAACCGGATTCCAAAATATTCTTGTGTTCTAGGGTTCGAACGGTCAGATTTGGGGTTTTGGGATTTGTGGGTAGATTCGGACCAAACCAAGCTTGGTTTGGTCACAAGTGAAGCTAGGGTAATGGCTGGTGTGAATCCGGGGTGATTTGGTGTAGATCGGGGTTTTGCTCGAAACTTTAAACGAAGATTCGAGGCGATGGGGAATGATTCGAGGCAAGGGGGTAACAGATCCGTGTTCAGGGTGGTGAGGTGCATCAGGGGTGTTACTTTGGTGGTCACCGGTGTTGTTGCCGCCGGGTTCACGGTGAGAGTGCACAGGGGCGGCTAGGGTTTGGGAGGTCTGGGTTTGGATTTGGGTTTAGGACGATGAAGGGGGGTGTTCGGATGGGGGCGTGGGGTAAGGGTTGGAGTTTATATACGTAGTGGGTGGTTAGATCCTGGCCGTTGGATGAAGTGAGATCGAGGGCCAGGATCTTTCACTTAATGAGGAACGGTGTCGTTCCACTTAAAAGGAGGTTGGGCTGGTCCGGGGTTGAACGGGTCGGGCATATGGGAATGGCCTGAGGCCGTTGGATGGGATTGGGTTAACGGTTGAGATTAGACGGCCCTATACGGCGTCGTTTGGGTAAGTGATTGGCCTGATCTGGGTCGTTCCTCTGAATCAATCAATGGCTCAAAAGGATGATGCCTATACGGTGTCGTTTGGGGCGTCTCTAAGAAGACCTGGTTGGACTGGGTCATTTGTATTGGTTTGGGCCTGATTTCATTTGAATTTTTGGCCCAAATCCAATATTTTCCTTCTTGTAATTTAAACCAAAAATTCCTAAAAACCAAAATTAAACTACCCAAATGTTAATTAACACCTAACAACAGTTATCACACGAATTAAAACATTTAATAAAATCACTACGACAACAAAATAGAATAAAAATGCCTATTTTGTGATTTTCGTTTTTTTTAAAAAAAAACAAATAATGGTTAAATAATTCCTAAATGTATCATGCATGCGACATGTATTTTTGTATTTTTTAACTATAGCAAGGCGATCATTTATGGACAAAAATAATTATCAAAATGTCACACAAATCCTCAAAATTGTACCCGAAGGTAACTTGTTTTATTTCTTTTCCGATTTCTTTTGGAGTAGTTTCCGTAAAGCAAAAATTACGTGCTCACAACATCAGTTCTTGGGTAGAGGCATATGTTGATTTCCGCATTATTGTTCAGTTTCTTTAATTTACGTCTTCTACATATTTATTTAATTCCATTGTTTTCATGATATTACTGATAATTGTCAAAAGAAGAAATTTGTTAATGAAGAGCAGTTAAGAATTGGCTAGCCTAGCTCACATTAGTAGGCGCCATCACGACTCCCGAGGGTGGAAAATTCGGGTCGTGACATAGGACTATTTTCTATGTGAATTATGTGGAAAATCGGCGTATATGCAAGGTGACGAGTGTATATGCACCGTCATGGGATTTAGCATGCGGGGTTGGGCTATTTATTTTTATGTCTTCATTTATTCCATGTTATCTCTGTATATGCTTTAATTGTTATATTCTCTTACCTGACATTTATACATTACTTATTAATTGCTTTGATTTGTACATTTCACACCCAAAACCTATTTACCTGCTACATGCTTCTAATTTCATAACTTGTATATTTTCGTTGTCTCATGTTATACTTGCTTTTACCCTTATATTACTTGATGTACTTTATTATGTTACTCCATTTATGTGAGCCATTTAGCTATTTTGGTATTATTATTTTGTCAAGGTTTGGATATTTGAAGCATTGTTTATTCTCCATTTGTTTTGGTAGTTTCTTACTGTTCCACATATTTTATTTCTCTTTGTGTTGATATTACAGAAATAATGGTGTTTAGTTGTTTCTGTTGATAAATTAATATTATGGGATTGGGTTGTGCGCTGCAATGGTATTGATAAGAATTTATATAGTGGAATCGGGTAGCACACTGCAACGGTATTGAAATGGCATGCTATGATATGAAAAAATAAGAACGGAATGTGATATGAATAGATGATGATGATATCGTGGGATCAGGTTGCATGCCACAATATATTTGATGTGTTATAAGTTGTTTGTGGTTGTAGAGATTGTTACTCGGTATTGTGATATGAGGTTTGATATTTTGTTACTGTGGTGCCCTTTTGATAGTCTACTTTACGGATCCAGTTATTTGGCTTTACTGTTTTATTTTTATTATTCTTGTTTCTGTTATTATTGCTTCGTACAGGTTTATTATGAGTGTCTTGTCATAGCCTCGTCACTACTTCGTCGATGTTAGGCTCGTCACTTACAGAGTACATGTGGTCGATTGTACTCATGCTACACTTTTGCACTTTTTGTGCAGATACTGGTGTTGGTCCCAGCGGCGCGTAGCGGAGACTGCTAAGATTCAACCATTTTTGGGAAACTTGAGGTAGAGCTTCTTGCCTTCGCAGCCCCTAAAGTCCCCTTCTATCCTATTTTTACTGTTTTTCTGATTTCAAACAGTTGTATTTTGTTCAAACTTTATCTCTAGAATTCTAGAATGCTCATTTATTCGTGACTCCAGATTTCTGAGATATGTTAGTTTACGCTACATGGTATTTAACATATCTATTTCAGACTATCATATTTTATTATTTTAATGTTTTGTTTTAAAATGTTAAAACTGGTTAAGTAATTAGCTAACGTTGGCTTACCTAGCAAATGAAATGTTAGGTGCTATCATAGCTTCGAGGTTGGAATTTTGGGTCGTGATAAGATGGTATCAGAGCACTAGGTTGCCTAGGTCTCACGAGTTATAAGAAAGTTTAGTAGAGTCTGGAGGATCGGTACAGAGACATCTGTACTTATCTTCTAGAGGCTATAGAGCTTTAGGAAAATTTCACTTCTCTGTTTCTCTATCTTGCGACTTTATTCTATTACTAAAGTTTGACCCATTCTATTCTTATTCTCTCGCAGATTGTGAGAACATGCACAACATCTATAGCAGGGTAGGAGTTGGATCCCTTTGTTGCAGCCACTACAAAAGGTAGGGGCTGGGGCCGAGGTAGGGGTTGAGGCAAATCTCAACATAGAGCACATGCAGCAACACCTATTGTTGAGCCTCAAGTCAAGCAGGAGGAGGAGATCTTTGTTCAGACTACACTAGTTGGACCAACTCAGGTCCTGGAGGGGTTCACTGCCACTCCTATACTTCAAGACGCTCTAGTCCATTTGGTGGGCCTTATGGAGAGTGTGGTCGTGGTCGGAGTATTTCCTATGGAACCAACCGTCTCTCCGGCTAGGGGAGGAGCCTAGACTCCGGATACCCATACTCTGGAGAAGATGGCTCCCATATATCAGACTCCGGAAATACCAGTAGCTGGAGTGGTTCAGCCTTTTATTGCTACATAGACCCGGGGGAGGCCTGCTATATCTTCTAAGGGATTGATGAGATTTGATAAGTTCACAAAGCTCTTTCCAATCTATTTTGGTGGTACACCTTCTGAGGACCTACAAGATTATTTGGTTTGTTTCCACGAGGTGCTCTGCTACATGGGTATTGTGGAGTCTAGTGAAGTCGACTTTGTAGTGTTTCAAATGACCGATTCTGCCAAGAGGTGGTGGTAGGATTATGAGCGAGGCAGACCAGCAGGTTCACCGCCACTCACTTGGGATCAATTTTCACAACTATTTTTGGAGAACTTCATTACTTTCACTCTGAGGGAGGAGTATCGGTGGAAGTTTGAGTGCCTTCAGCAGGGTAGCATGACTGTTACCCAGTATGAAACCAGATTCGTGGATTAGCTCTCCATGTAGTTGTCTTGCTTCCTACTAAGAGGGAGAGAGTGAGGAGATTCATCGATGGTCATGATCCATCTCCGTAACACCCGAACAAATAAAATTTTATCAATGCTTAGCCTCATCAAGTATCATCTCCCTCGAACCATCAATACTGGAAACGCTGATTCGACTCAAAAATCATAACACACAGTCACCTCTAATAACCACTTTTTAGATACCATTACACAACATTGTGCCCTAAAGGAAAACAAATAAAGATCATCATATTAACGAGCCTTAATTCTAAACAAGGATGGCAATGCTGAAACACAAATAAGAAGAATTCCATCAAGTCCATAAATATCCAATCTCGTTGCTCCCTTTGATGGGATTAAATGTGAAATCTTTAGTAATCCTCCTCTCGAGTCATTCACTGTTGCGACACATAATTAAGCACCCTACCATTTACACCAGCACTATGCGATAATAACACATAGACATCATAATACTGTATGCACAAGCTCGAAACCGTAGGTAACACTAACACTGAGCTGAAAGGACAAAACACCCTTCCACAATGTGACGATAATAGTCCGACCAAATACACAGAGAAAAATATCCTACACCACATCTGCAGCACCACTACAGCTCCTCGATACCCAATTGATAACAAGTGCTCAACATCATATAAAAATAAGTAGGAAGGAACTGAAGACATAAGCTTCAATAAAATCAAATCGCATGGTGAGGAATCAAGAAGGGAAGTTCTCCTAATAGCCTTGTAGCCTCTCGAAGATAAGTACAGATGTCTCTGTATCGATCCGCAAGACTCTACTAGACATGCTCATAACTCTTGAGACCTAAGTAAATCTAGTGCTCTAATACCAAACTGTCACGACCCAATTCCCACTATAGGTCGTGATGGCGACCAACGTCGTCGTTAGGTAAGCCAACGGGGAACTGTCAACTTAGTTATTCATTTTATTACTTTTAAAATTATGAGTTTTTTAAATAAAGAAAATCAATGCAGATAAAACTATGGTCGTGGCATGCATGAGTATAGGTGTACATAACATCATCAAGCCACTGAGGGCATCCTATCATATCGTCTCGGCCACTGTGGGTAACATCATCAATATGTACCAACTGATCAGGTGGTGGTGTGTATATAACACCGTAACCTTTTATTCATATCCCATATACATAAATATATACATATAAATACGCGTATATAACGTCATCTGGTCATGGTTCAATGTACATACATAAATGAATAAAACACATGAAAATATGTTAAAAATCTCAATATTCTTCGCGGATAAACTTTATCATCTACGTATTATTTTAAGACCCATGAACAAAAGATATAACAATATGTCACATGGGGAATCAAGAACAAGGAGACCCCTAGTATTTCTATGAATAGATTTGTTTATGGAAACTGTGCATTTGCTCGTTTCTTCTGTATAACTTGGGCCATGCCAAAAAGAAAGAAGGAATTACCTTAATATACATGGAGTAGGGAAAACTCCGTATAATATTCTTGGCGAAGATTGCACCGTACTCTTTTTGAACCTCAAAATTTGAATGGAATTAAGCTTCTGCTTCTTTGAAGTGTTCGAAGGAATTTAAGTTTCTGATCGTTGAAGTGTTTGAACGATTTTGAGCTTCTGTTCTTGAATTCAAAGTTCAAACCAAGAAATGGAATGGAACCTTGTTTTAAGATTTTTGGTAATCATTTGGTTCCTTTTCACTAAATGAAAAATGGAATTAGTTTGTGAATCAAACTTTTCCTATAAAGTTCTAAGGTAGCCACCTAATTACTTAAAATGACTAAGAGTCATTTTATGCTGTCACGTTACTAGGTTGTAATTTATTAAGTATTTATTCACTTATAAGTCAATTGGGTAATGTCCTGTTACCCGGTAATTAATCAACTACCCACATAATTTAAAATTTACCTTAAATTACATAAAATTTTACTTATTTTTAGTATACATTATATATACTTTATACATTATACTACCGTTGTCATATGGTACCTTGCATGATACTAGTTCATAATTATCGGGTATTATCGCTCGACCCGTATTTTATCCCAAATTGGCCACTTTCAATGAAACTTGTTTTCTTTAATTCGTGTACCCTTTATCCTTCATGACACTTATTTATCGCTTGTTATAAATAGCGTAAGTACGTTAACCTCATGATAATTTCATCCCCAAGTCTACATCGATTAACTGAAGACGAAACTTTTAACGTACAAAAATGCGAGATGTAACATCCTTCCCCCTTAGAACATTCGTCCTCGAATGTTCAACTCCCCGGGATCTATATAACTTTTGGTAGGGTCACCCTTGTAACAACACTACTACCAACTCTCCCTGTAGAATCTTAATAATCCAACGCCATACAGGACCACAATCATCAATAACGACAATGGCTTCACACGACCAACAATAATAACTAACACAAGAATCCGTACACGTACCTTGAGGTAATGGCGTCTCAGTCGGATCCTTTCCCAGAGGAGTAAATAAGTAGGGATATCTAGACTTCATGTCTTCATCGGCTTCCCAAGTCATTTCTTCCACATTGTTATTCCTCCAAAGTATTTTCACGGAGGCTACCTCCTTATTCCGTAGCATGCAGATTTGTCGGTCTAGGATGGCAACCAAAATTTTCTCGTAAGACAAGTCCTCTGTAATCTGTACATCATCTGTGGGCACCACTCGGGTAGGATTTCCAATGCACTTTTGTAACATAGATACGTGAAAAACCGGATGGACAGACTCCAATTCCGAGGGAAATTCTAACTCATAAGCTACTTGGCCCACTCTCCGAATGATCCTATAAACCCTAATATACCGTGGGCTAAGTTTGCCTTTCTTGCCAAACCTCATCACACCCTTCATAGGTGACACTTTTAAGAATACCCAGTCATTAACCCAAAATTCTAAATCTCGTTGCCGCACGTCAGAATATGACTTCTGACGACTTTGAGCTGTCAACAGTCAATCCTGGATAAGCTTTGCTTTTTCTATGGCTTGCTGAACCAGGTCTGGCCCATGTAACCCAGATTCTCCAACTTCAAACCACCCAATAGGCAACCTACATTTCCGTCAGTAAAGAGCTTCGTATGGAGCCATATGAATACTAGAATGGTAGCTATTATTATATGCGAACTCAATAAGCGGCAGATGATCATCCCAGCTACCTTTGAAGTCTATTACACAAGCTCGTAACATATCATCCAGTGTCTGAATAGTACGCTCAGCCTGTCCATCTGTCTGGGGATGAAATTCTGTACTAAGACTTACTTTAGTCCCCAATCCTTTTTGGAAGGACCTCTAGAAGTTAGCTGTAAATTGAGCTCCTCTATCCGAGATAATAGATACAGGGACACCATGTAGTCGTACTATCTCCTTAATATAAAGCCTTGCATAATCCTCTAAGGAATATGTAGTTCTAACGGGCAGAAAATGGGCTGACTTTATAAGCCTATCAACAATCACCCATGTCGAATCAAACTTACGCTGGGTAGGAGGTAAGCCTATGATGAAATCCATATTGATTACTTCCCATTTCCAAGTCAGAATCTCCATAGCCTGCAATAACCCACCAGGTTTCTGATGCTCAATCTTAACCTACTGACAGTTAGGACACTGATCAACAAACTCTGATATATCCTTTTTCATTCCGTCCCACCAATATACTTTCTTGATATCATGATACATCTTTGTTGCTCCTGGATGGATAGAAAAATTAAAATAGTGAGTTTCTCCCATAACTTGCCGACGCAACCCTACAACATTAGGCACACATAATCGCCCTCGATATCTGAGGACCCTATCTCTTATAATTTTAAACGGTGTCTTCTCCTTCTGAGGGGTGGTATCCCTATAATGAACTAACAAAGGATTCTCGTACTGGCATTCCTTTACTTCAGTTACTAAGAGGATGTTGTCGTATCCTGAATAGTAATTCCAATATCACCCGAGTCCAGTAACTGAACTCCAAGACTAGCTAGCTGATGAACCTCATGGGCTATTCCCCTCTTTTATGGCTATAAATACGATAGGCTGCCCATAGATCTACGGTTAAGGGCGTCGGCTACTACGTTCGCCTTCCCTGGATGGTATAAAATATCAATGTCATAGTCTTTAAGTAGCTCCAACCATCTCCTTTGATGTAGATTCAATTGATTTTGCTTGAAGATGTACTAGAGGCTCTTATGATCGGTATAGATATCAACATAAATGCCATACAAGTAGTGCCTCCACATCTTTAGTGCATGAATTACCGGTTCTAACTATAAATCGTGGGTCGGGTAGTACTTCTCGTGCTTTCTTAGTTGTCTAGAAGCATAAGCCACAACCTTACCATGCTGCATCAGCACACAACTCAATCCAACGCCTTAAGCGTCACAATAGATAACATAACCATTGGTCTCTTCTGGGAGAGTTAGAACCGGTGCTGAAGTTAATCTGTACTTTAATGCCTGGAAACTCCGTTCGCAAGCATCAGTCTATTGAAATTTTGCTCCCTTCTGAATCAACTTTGTCAAAGGTGCTGAAAGGGAAGAAAATCCCTCTACAAATCTCCTATAATAACCTGCCAAACCGAGAAAGCTACGAACCTCCGTCGGTGTTGTGGGTCTAGGCCAAGTCTTTACTGCCTCAATCTTTTGTGTATCCACCTGTATGCCTTCACCCGAAATGATATGCCGAAAGAAAGCTACAAAATTCAACCAGAATTCACATTTAGAGAATTTTGCATACAACTTCTCTTTTTGTAGAACTCTAAGCACAGTACGTAAATAATCTTTATGTTCAGCCTCTGAACGAGAATACACAAATATATCGTTGATAAATACAATTACGAACAGATCTAAAAAGGGCCATTGGTCAAACGGAACGACATAATATGAAACTCAAAGTGCCCATATCTGGTCCTGAATGTTGTCTTCGGAATATCTTCATCCTTAACCCTTACCTGATGGTACCTGGACATCAAGTCTATTTTTAAAAAACACTTGGCACCTTACAACTGATCAAATAAATCTTCAATCCTCGAGAGCGGGTACTTATTCTTGATCGTCGCCTTATTCAACTATCTATAATCAATACACATCTGTAAGGAACCATCTTTCTTCCTCACAAATACCAAATGTGCTCTCCACGAGGATATACTAGGTCTGATAAAGCCTTTTTCAAGCAAGTCCTTTAGTTGATCTTTCAATTCTTTCAGCTCTGTGGGGGCCATTCTATAGGGAGGAATAGATATTGGATGAGTCTCTGGTAGTAGGTCAATAGCAAACTCAATTTCTCGCTTTGGCCGAAAGTTCATCGGGAAACTCATTAACCACTGGGATGGACTGAATGGTTGGTGACTCTACTTCCATATCCTGAACCCGAACTAAGTGATAGATACAACCCCTATTGATCATCTTCCTTGCCTTGATATTGGAAATAAATCTCTCTTCTACCAGATCTAACTCGATTAAGTCTGCTATGATAGATCGACCATGAACTACTATTATATAACCCCTATTTACTTGTTTAGCTATTACTGAGTCCCCAACAGGTGTAGACACCTCAAAAGGTTTAACCAATTCAGGTTTTATTTCAAACTTACTAGCAACCAACGGAGTAACGTATGATATGTGGAACCTAGGTCAATTAGTGCATATACATCATATGAGGAGACTGATAATATACCTGTAACAACATCAGGCGATGACTCATGTTCCTATCGTCCTGCCTACGCATAAATGCAGTTCTGAGGACTGCTCGAGCTAGATGCTCTGCCTCCACCTCTACCACGACTCATTGGTGCTTGTGGTCCTTGCCCAGGGGGCGTACTAATGATGATGACCCATGTATAGATCCCGCTGGCTGAGCTATGCTTGCATCACCTCTCATCGGACAATCCCTCACAACGTTTCCCGGATAACCACAAGTATAACAAACACCCAATCCCATATGACACTGCCCGACATGCTGCTTACCACATTGAGCATATCGTGGCAAGGGCAGCCTCATCTTAGTTGCTCTTTCAATTTTTTCAGCTCTGCGGGGTCCATTCTATAGGGAGGAATAGATATTGGATGAGTCTCTGGTAGTAGGTCAATAGCAAACTCAATTTCTCGCTCTTGTGGAAGACCCGGAAGTTCATCGGGAAACTTATTAACCACTGGGATGGACTGAATGGTTGGCGACTCTACTTTCATATCCTGAACCCGAACTAAGTGATAGATACAACCCTTACTGATCATCTTCCTTGCCTTGATATTGAAAATAAATCTACCTCTCCGCGACACCGTATTACCCTTCCACTCCAAAACAAGTTCTCCTGGAAATTGAAATCGAACTATCTTTGATCTACAATCAATGTTGGCATGATAAGAAGCCAACCAATCCATACCCATTATAGCATCAAATTCTACCATATCTAACACGATTAAGTCTGCTACGATAGACCGACCATGAACTACTATTATACAACCCCTATATACTTGCTTAGCTATCACTGAGTCCCCAACAGGTATAGATACCTCAAAAGGTTTAACCAATTCAGGTTTTATTTCAAACTTACTAGCAACCAACAGAGTAACGTATGATAAGGTTGAACCTAGGTCAATCAGTGCATATACATCATATGAGGAGACTGATAATATACCTGTAACAATATCAGGTGATGACTCCTGATCCTATCGTCCTGCCAATGCATACATGCAGTTCTGAGGACTGCTCGAGATAGATGCTCTGCCTCCACCTCTACAACGACTCATTGGTGCTTGTGGACCTTGCCCAGGGGGCGTACTAATGATGATGACCCAGGTATAGATCCCGCTGGCTGAGCTATGCTTGCATCACCTCTCGTCGGACAATCCCTCACAATGTGGCCCGGATAATCACAAGTATAACAAACACCCAATCCCATACGACACTGCCCGACATGCTGCTTACCACATTGAGCACATCGTGGCAAGGACGACCTCATCTGACTTGACTCACCCCTATAATGAGAACCTAAGGCCCTGAAATTCTGACCAAACCATGAATATGTGGAACGATCAAATCGCTTTCCGCCAAACTGGATACCTCGGGTACTACTGCCTTTGACCACCTCAAAACTCACCAGAAGGACCCGAAGACCTCGCTCTCTTATTTTGAGCCCTATCATGCTCATGATCGGCCTTATATTTCTACTTATGCTCCTCTACAACCTGAGCATATGCCTGAATATGAGAAATATCTATGTCCGGCTGAAGTGAGACCGACATACAATCATTAAGTAAGTAAGGCTCTAATCCCATCACGAACCGGTGCACCCGATCCTCCATCTTACATACAATAGTGGGAGCATACCTAGCCAACGAATCAAACTGAAGGTTGTACTCCCGAACACTCATGTTACCCTGCCAAAGGGTCATGGACCTATCAACTCTGGACCGTCTAAGCTCTGGTGTCAGATAATGACGAAAAAAAGCCTTTGTAAACTCCTGCCATACTGCTGGAGGGGTATCCTCTCCTCCGGACAATTCCCAAAACTCGTACCAATTAACTGCAACATCTCGGAGTCTATAGGAAGCTAGCTCAGCTGACTCAGTTGCAGTGGACTTCATTACCCATAACGTCCTATGTACTCTATCAATAAATACCTGAGGGTCCTCATTTGGATGTGCCCCAGTGAATACCGGAGGGTCTAAATAAATAAAGTCACGATCCCTCACACTGATGGACCTATCTGCATGACCAATAACTATTTCCTAACGCCGAGCCTACGTGGCTACTAATCGGGTTAATAGCTGAATAGCATCTCTCATCTCCTGATCCGGTGCATCTGGCTGAGGAGCTGGACGTATAGGGGCATGCACTGGAGCTGGTGCCCCGCGGAGCTCTTCTGGAAAAGCCGATATGTAAAGTTTGAGATGGAATCTCACTATAAGATTCTCCCCGAGTCCTGGTAACTCGTGGCGCCTTGACTAATAGTCTCAACAGCCACGGATTTTCCTTTCTGGGCGGTTGTAGTTTTTGGAGGTATTGCTGAAAATATACCATATCGTTAGGATCATAAATTCTTATATCGCACGATCTAAGATAAAAAGAGAGGATAACATCCTATATGTCCTGTAGCCTCATATCTATAAGGGTGGTGCACAACACACCCATAAACAAAGACTCTACTAGACACGGTCTATAGACAACCCTAGGATAGAACTGCTCTGATACCACTTTTGTCACGACCCAAACCAATGGGCCACGACAGGTGCCTACCTGTCAAACACCCCTAAGCATGCGTCTAAAATATAAACCTGAATAACATCTGCTGAATTATGAGAATAATATACATGAAGGAAACCTGCCTAAAAAGGCATACATACATATACGTGTAACCTACGTAGGGCGAGCCGATAAGACTGCTATAGACAACTATATACCTCAAAACAGCAAGCCGGCAAAGCCACAAACAACCCAAACATACTGTCTATAGAATTCTAATAGAAATATAATTGTACAAAGACAGGAATGAACCACATCATACCCATATATATATATATATACACAAACATATTGTACCAAAATCAAAAGCAGCTCTGGATCAAGTGAAGCACGCTAACTCTCGCTGATCAAGAATCCTAAGAAGGGGGACTGTCAGCTTGCCTACCTGCACCTGCGGGCATGAAATGCATGCCCCGTGAAATAGAGCGTCAGTACGAAAAATATACTGAGTATGTAAGGCATGAAAATCAGTACGTAAAAGACATAGATAAAATATGGAATAAAGAAATCCATCTTTAAATCTGAATAACTTTATAAATTTTGAAACATTTATAATGTTATGCAGGTGTATATCAATTTTGTGTCATGCATGGGTATAGGTGTACATAACAGTATCAAGCCACTAAGGGCATCCCATCATATCGTCTCGGCCACTGTGGGCAACATCATCAACATGTACCAACTGATCAGGTGGTGGTGCATATATAACGTCGTAACCTTTTTCCCATATCCCATATACATAAATATATACATATAAATATGCGTATATAACGTCGTCTGGTCATGGGTCAATGTATATGCATAAATGAATAAAACACATGAAAATATTTTAAAAATCTCAATATTCTTCGTGGATAAACTTTATCAATTGCGTATTATTTTAAGACCCATGAATAGAAGATATAACAATATGTCACATGGGGAATCAAGAACAAGGAGACCCCTAGTATTTCTGTGGATAGAGTCATTTATGCAAATTGTGTGTTTTCTCGTTTCTTCTCTATAACTTAGACAATGTCAAAAAGAAAGAAGGGATGACCTTAACATACTTGGAGTAGGGAAAACTTCGTATAATATTCTTGTCGGAAATTGGACCGTACTCTTTCAGAACCGCAAAATTTGAATGGAATTAAGCTTCTGCTTCTTTGAAGTGTTCGGACGAATTTAAGTTTCTGATCGTTGAAATGTTTGAACGATTTTGAGCTTCTATTCTTAAATGTTCAAACAAAGAAATGGAATGAAATATTCAAAGTTCAAACCAAGAAATGGAATGGAACCTTGCTTTAGGATTTTTGGTCATCATTTGGTTCCTTTTCTCTAAATGAAAAATGGAATCAGATTGTGAATCAATCTTTTCCTATAAAGTTCTAAGGTAGCCACCTAATTACTTAACTTAGTCATTTTATGCTGTCACGTTACTAGGGTATAATTTATTAAGTATTCATCCACTTATAAGTTAATTGGGTAATGCCCCGTTACCCGGTAATTAACCAATTATCCACATAATTTAAAATTTATCTTAAATTACATAAAATTCTACTTATTTTTAATATACTTTAGATATTATACTACCGTGGTCATATGGTACCTTGCATGGTACTAGTTCATAATTATCGGGTATTATCCCTCGACCCATATTTTATCCCAAATTGGTCACTTTCAATGAAACTCGTTTTCTTTAATTCGTGTACCCTTTATCCTTCATGACACTTATTTATCGCTTGTTATAAATAGCGTAAATACGTTTACCTCAAGATAATTTCATCCCCGAGTCTACGTCGATTAACTGAAGACGAAACTTTTAACGTACAAAAATACGAGATGTAACACCTTTTATTGGGATTATCAATCTCTCAATTTACCCAATTTCTTGTTAGCCAAGTTTTCCTAGACTAAGTCTCTCTTTCTCAAGTAGAGACTAAGTCAAATAGGCATGAACTAACGTTTGCAACCATTAATTCACAAATTAAAGCATGAACAATGCTAAATAATAAACACCCCAACCATAAACAAGCATTAAATCAAACACCCATAAGGTTTATATACTAGGGTTGGGTCACAACCCTAATAAAAATCTAGCTACTCATGCTTGAAATTGAAGGAATATAAGAAGAGATGCTAATTAAACCATTGTAAAATCAAAATGATAAAATCTATGCTAGAATATCCCAAAATATGAAAAATTACTAAAAGAAGTAAAGAGAAACAACTACTGTAGCTGCTGATGTAAAAAATTGACCTAAAATTGTGAAACTCGTCTATTTATACAGGGCTAAAAATTTTGGACACAAATGCCCTTCGGGAGGTTCTGCGGCCACACAATTCCTTGTGCAGTCCACAGAATTCTTCAACTTGTCAAGATTAGAAATATGTGGCTGCATAATTCTGATCTACGACCTCAATGCTCTGTTTTTGCGACTCGCAGAATTACAATTACGGCCGCATCTTGCTCTTCTGCAGTCCGCACTTTTACATCTACGGCCGCAAAGCTCTTCTTCTGTGGCCGCACAATTCTTGTGTTGTCCGTACTCCTGGGAGACTTGGAATGCAACTTTTGGTCCTAGCCTTTGTTTGTGGCCGCACAATTCATGTGCTGACCACATTTTGTGTTAGATTCTACTGGCTTTTCCTTCATCATCTGCGGCCGCAAATGATATGATGCGGTCCGCAATTTTAGGCTTTTGTGCCTTTTATGGCCTTGAGTTCAAATTACTCCTTTTTGAGTTGGATTTCATCTTGGTAGTCCATCTTCCAATATTCATGCAACTTAGCACATCTCATCAGTTTTGAGAACACAATTAAGCGTGGTTAGACCAAAACAAAAGCTAAAAGGCGCCAATAAGTAGTTAAAATTCCCACTTATCAACTCTCCTAAATATAAGATTTTGCTTGTCCTCAAGCAAATAAAATAGTTCTCACCTCCACAAGTTAAGGTCCATTCCAACCAATAAAAAGTGAGTCATTCACAAATCAATTGGACCAACAGTTACCCACACTACTCATGCATTATCAACAAGCCGACAGTTAAACTTTTATGCACATATAGTTCTAATGTGACACTTGAGCATCAAGAGTTGACTTTATTCATCAAGGAAGCTCGCTCTTTCATGTAGGTCATTGTGGATCTCAAACTTCTCCTCCTCTACTCTCCATTTGCCTATCTCGCTTAAGAAGTTTAGCACTCAATCCAAAGATTTGCGAAAGGTTCACCATCTCTCTCAAAAGAATGTCTCAAGTACGGCTTTAAGTACTATAGGCTTGCCCCTCATGTAGATCGTCACTAATGTAAGCTCACTTGGCTTGAAATCACGTAGGGCTTTTTTGGGATGTAATGAAGGCTTTAGGACTAAGGTTGGATACACTATGGTTGAGTTGGTTTCCTTTCCTTAAGCACTCCATTTTTCTTGTTCTTGGCTCATGCTTTACCTATTCTTTGAGGCATTTTATTTTACTTAGGGGAACTAGAGAGACTTAACATCACTCTTTCTTGACCATGACATTCATTTTCTCCCTCTTTGATTTCACCATGCTTTGCATCATTACTTTTCTTTGATCACTTCAACTCTTCAACTTATTCACTTTATTTTTGTATTTTTCTTTTTGTTCTTTCCTTTTCTTGCCTTTCCTTCTCATCATTTCTTTTATCTTTTTGTGCCTTGATACCTCTTTTAAGTTCCTTGCCTCTCCCCCACACTTACGCTTTTAGACAATTATTTCACGAGAGTGTTAAGGAAAGCTCGGGTGCCAAGAGAGGATCACAACAAGACGGGTAAAGGCTTGTAACATGGTTATCAAATGAGAAAGGTTTGAGGCTCAAATGGATTGACTAGGGATAACAACATAGGTGGGCAATGTAAAACTTCAAGCGGGTCAAGGAGAGCCTACAATCACTTCTCAAGCCAAGCAAAACTTAAAATTTCGCATTGAAACACATTTGGGGCAAGTTCTAGACCATTTGCACGGGTACTTGGACCTTCAGCAAAAACATCTCACCTCTCACGTAGCTAGATTGTTAGAGAGGATAGAGTCGAGGGCCCACAACAACGATTGAGTAATTATTCAAAGAGAAGGGATTTCATGAATTGCATGAGATTAGAATACCCACATTATATGAATCATGTTTAGATACGATGAAATATGGTTATTGAAGTATAGTATCGTCCCTAGGTGGATCAAGCAAATAACTTCAGATGTTCCCCTATGAGACGTGAGCCCTAGTGACAATGTATTACATAAGAGGTTTCAAGTTATCTGTGGTAGATTATAGATTAACATTAAGGTGAATCAACAATAGGCGGAAAAAAGTTCCAATGTATGAGATGAGATTAGGCGATCATACTTAAGATGAACAGTACACCTATATATACAGGGAGGAACAACTCGTCATAGTTTTGTATATGTTCCCAAAGTAAGGCCTAGAGATTGGCTAAAAGCTGGAGGAAAAAGTACAGAAGAGTCGCATAGGTGCACATACAAGGACAAAGTCGTACATGCTGCATGACAGAAGATAGCAACAGTTATAAGATAGGAAGAATTCTGATAACAAGTCGTGGTGTGAGAAAGAGGCCTAAAAGAGAGGAATGCCTGGCCTTCGGATTTATTAACAAAACAGTTGCATAAATGTTAAGGAAAGTACTAAATTATTCGTAAGAGCTATAGGTTATGAAACTGATAAGCGCATCAATCAATATTCGAGGACGAATGTTCCAAAGGGGGGAATGATGTTACACACCATAGTTTCATATGTGAGAGTACGTCTTAAGTCAATTGATGTAAGCTATGAAATGAGATCATTTTTAAAAGTACATAAAGTAAGTTAATTTTGTTAACTTGGAGGTTACAAATATTTATGATCATGGAATGCAAGTACTAAGAGGATTGGAAGGCTTAGAAGCTAAACGAATTGAAGAAAATAAGTTTTGTCGAAAGTCAACAAGTTGGGAATGTTATAACTTTTACTTTTGGGGTGAGAATAGGGTGCTTAAAATTATAAGGAGATTATTTTATGAGTTATTTTAGTCATATGATAGGCGTGTGTTATGTTTGAAAGTCAAACGAGCTGTGGAATAAATGTTGGAAAAGGTCATCACAAGTTACATTCATAAATGTGTTGAAACTTAGGTCAAATGTAGCTGAGCTTTTCTCCCAATATACTTGGAATTAGGGGATTATCTACTACAAAATTGAATATCTACAAGTCTAGTTTCTAACGCATTAAACCGTTCATCAATATAACATAAGAGTAGAGAGATATTTGTAGTTTCGCGACACTGCTCAGACTGCATAGGTGACAAGTAGGTGTGTCATAAATCTTTTTGAGCAATACATTTCATGTGTTATATGAGGTCTTTTTTGGGACATATTATATACCAAATTTAAGGACTTGAAATGTAGTTTCTAAGGCTCTTAACCGTTTGTTCATACGACATTTGAATAAAAAGATATAAGCGTCGGAAGAAGGATGAATGCTAGGGTGCCAAGCTAGCACCTCTTTGACTTTTCAAAAGTTGATATATATAGGGTTTTAAATCGTCTCTATCCTCATTTTTCAATGAAAATGACCAGAGAAACCCCCCAAAACTTACCCTCAAGCTCTCCATAGAGGTTTCCAAGAATATTAACATCCTGGGTACGAAATCAAGAAGTGTAACACTAGAACGATCCCTACGACGTAAGTATCACTATATCACCTCTCTTTTTCTTTGTAGTTTGAGTTTTAGAAGGTACTTCATAGTTAAGAAAACGTATAATTTCTTTATTTAAGCTTTAAATATCAAGGAAGATTGATAAATTTGTTTCCTAATAGTTAGAACTCACGGGACGGTGATCGGAAGCCATGAGTTCGAGTTATTCGACTTGTAGTGGACTGTTTTGTGGGCTGTTTCGTGTTGCTTTTGGGCTGTCTATTTCGCTGATGTTTTATGGAGTTTTGGAGGATAAAAGGTGCAGTGAAACACCATATAATGTTGGAATGGTGGGCTGGTCATTCGTCGTTACATTTTTTAGGTTGTTTGGCACTACTTTTGTTGTCGTTTTATGTATGAAGTGATTAGGGTGTGTGGGCTATTTTGTGGTATATTGTGATGGCGATAAGGTTGGAAAATGATGCATACATGTTGTTATTGTTTTGTTCCTTTTATTGTTGGTATATGGTATTGGAGAAGGGCCTTGTTACGAGGAAGATCTGCCCAAATTTACGTAAACGAGTTACTAGTTTAAGTTGGGGATTTATCCTTTACTCAGCACTGATTTTGAATCTCCTTATGTTGTGGTAGATTGAGTTGAGTTGTTTGAAGAATTGCTTGGAAGGTATTAAGGACTCAACGGAGTTAAGGTATGTTAAGGCTAAACCTTTCCTTCATTTTGGCATGATCCAGTAACTACATGTGTTTGATAACGAGACATAAAAAGAAGTTCATATTCCTGAATTTATGTACATTATCCTAGTCTCATGAGTTACAACATTCTTCCTTATCGGGACTTCATATTCAGTTTAGTTTTGTCATCTTTCAGCCAAGAGAGCACATAGTCCATATATATATATAGTATTAGTATTAAAAGTATTTAGTATTTTCATTACCATCGAGCTATAATCGATGGGCAGGCCCCTATTGGGCAACCTCTGATCAGATGGTGAGTTATATACCGAGCGCCTATGAGCGAGCCCAGAATAGTCGAGATACAGAGCCTAGTATGGCCGAGCGCCTATGTGCGAGCCTACTACGGCAGAGCAGTTACACATACCGAGCCTTATAAAGCCGGACATCTGTTTTACTTACTATATTGAGAGAGTTGAGTCAGTATCAGCAGGTAAGCATATCTTCAGATTATCTTTGACTCCCAGTTACTTTCAGTTATTATATTATCAGTTCAGTTTCAACTTTATTTTGTTGCCTTACATATTCGGTACATTATTTCGTACCGACGTCCCTTTTGCTAGGGATGCTGCATTTCATGCCTCGAGGTCCTCATTGACAGTTGGACAGACCCTCCCAGCAGACAGAGTCAAACATCATCTTGGTTGGTAAGTTTCACTTCCTCAAAGTTACCAGGTCTAGACCTTGGAGTCCATTTTATATATACAGGTTTGATGGGTAGGTCGAGGTCGTGTGCCGACCATAATACAGTTCAGCTATCTATAAAGGCTTGTAGACAAGTCCTGTATAGTTTGTATATCAGTAGATGTTCATGGCGGCTTCGTCAGCCTGCACGGTTTATATATATATATATATATATATGAGCTTTTGGGTATATTTACTCCTTCAGATGAGAGAGATGATATTTTCAGATGATTCAGAATATGGCCTCATCAGCCTAGGTTGAGGGTTATCCCTCTAGAGTTCACAGTTATAGAGTGGTATGCTCGGGCCGAGTATGGCACCGGATTCCGGCCATGCCTCTTCAGGTTTGGGGCGTGACAATATCAAAGGCCTTGTTGCAAAATGTGACCCCCCCCATCGCTTATCATAGCCCGTGGAATACCACACATTGTGAAAATATTCTTCTTCAAGAACGCCACCACACTTCTTGCCTCATTGTTGGGTAGAGCAATGGCCTTAACCCATTTGGATAGATAATCAACCGCGGCCAAGATGTACGTGTTCCCACAAGAACTCACAAAAGGGCCCAGAAGTCACACATCGAAAATATCAATCTACAAAATGATGGTGAGGGGCATTTTATTTTTCTTTGAGATTCTACCGTCCCTTTGACATTCATCACACCGCTTGACTAGATCGCTTGCATCTTTGTAATGAGTGGGCCAATAGAAACCGTAACTTAGCACTTTGGCGTCGTTCTTTCTCCACCATGGTGACCACCATATGGCGAAGAATGACAAGCCTCAAGAATTTCACATTACTCCTCCTCCGGTACACATCTTCTAATCACTTCATCCGTACAAATCCGGAAAAGGTGTGGTTCATGCGAATAATAGTCTTGACAATCCTGTTTGAGTTTCTTCCTTTGGTTTGAAGAGAACTCAACCGGAATGATACCACACACAAGAAAATTTGCTAGATCCATGAACCATGGAACCTCCTTCATTGAAATAGCCAAAAGTTGCTCATCGGGGAAGGAGTCATTGATTTCAAGGCCATCATGCGACCTCCCTTCCTCCTCCAAATGAGACAAGTGGTCCGCTACTTGGTTTTCACTTCCTTTTCGATCTTGGATGTCAATATCAAACTCTTGCAACAAAAGCACCCATCTCATCAATCGGGCTTTGGAATCTTTCTTGCTCATAAGATAACAAAGTGTCACATGATCCGTGTGGACAATCACTTTTGCACCCATCAAGTACGGGCAGAACTTCTCAATAACAAATACAATGGCAAAGAGCTATTTCTCCTAAGGTACAATTGACTTGGGCACTGTTCATGGTATTACTAGCATAGTTGACCAGATAAAAAATCTTATTGATGTGTTGCCCCAAAACAGCCCCAACCGCTACATCACTTGCATCGCACATGAGGTCAAAAGGAACACTCCAATTTGGAGCGGTGATAATGGGAGTATTAGTCAACTTGAGCACTTTATCCAAGTTTGCGAGACAATCATCAAAAGAATTCCCAACCATCGAGAAGTCATCCATGAAGACTTCAAGGTAATCCTCCACCATGTCCGTGAAGATTGCCATCATACACCTTTAAAAAGTTGCCGGTGCATTGCACAACCCAAATGGCATCCGCTTGAAAGCAAAAGTACCATAAGGACATGTAAAGGTAGTTTTCTCTTGATCCTCCGGAGCAATGAGAATTTGGTTGTAGCCAGAATACCCATCAAGAAACATTAGAAAGCACGGCCGGCCAATCTATCAAGCATTTGATCTAGGAAGGGAAGTGGAAAATGTTCCGTCCTTGTGACTTTGTCGAGCTTACGATAGTCCATACACACTCTCCACCCAGTTACCGTTCTTGTAGGAATAAACTCATTCTTGTCATTGGTGACCATCGTCATACCCTCCTTATTTGGGACACATTGATCCGGAGAAGTCCACAAACTATCAGAAATGCGATAGACAACCCCGACATCCAACCACTTGATAATCTCCTTTTTGACAACCTTTTGCATGGCTTCATTGAGTCTCCTTTGATGTTCAATAGATGGTTTGGCACCTTCCTACAAATTAATCTTGTGCATGCAAAATGCGGCCTTATCCCCTGAATATCTGCCAATGTCCATCCAATAGCCTTCTTCCTCTTTTGTAACACCCCTAATGTAGAGTTTACCTGCATGTTAGTCAAACAAGAGGAAAGAATAACCGGTAAAGTAGAAGAAGGGCCAAGAAATTCATACCGATGATGTGGAGGCAATGGCTTAAACTCCAAGATAGGAGGCTCTTCAATTGAAGGCTTTGTAGGAGGAGTTGTCCTATTTTCAAGATCCAACGACAATTTGTGTGGTTCATAAGTGTACGCCCTCAGTCCTTGCAAAGAGTTCACACATTCCACGAAGCCATCCATCTCGTCATCATCAAAGTTGAGCAAGACGGCCTCCAATGTGATAGCATCCTAGGAATATCAACACTATTCAAGGACAAGGATAAAGCTTTCGAATCTCAAAGATGGCATTTAACAAGATGTCAAGCTAAAGAATTACAAAACAAGGTCATTAGACTTCAAGTGCAAATAAAGAAGTTATTAATTGGGAGGAAGAGCTCAAGGATAAAGCATGTGAATTGGCTAGGTGATAGCATCAAGGACAAGGATAGAGTTTTGGAATCTCCAAGGCCCATATATAAGATCTCAAGCTAAAGAGTTGCAAACTAAGGTTGCTAGACTTCAATGGCAAATAAAGAAGCTTTTAATTGTAGAGGAAGAGCTCAAGACCAAAGGAGATGAATTGTCCAAGTTTTACAATTATATGGTGGTCCAAATTGAAGTCCAAGAGGAGGAAGATTGGATCACCAAATCAGCCCTTGAAGCCCACCAAAAAGGACTCAAAATAAGTTTAAAAGAGGTCCAAAAGGGGGTGTTTCAAAAGGAGCTCAATTGGAGTCCAAACCAATGGCTCAACTAGTTGTTTTAAGACCCAAATCTGCCCTAAAGGGTCTTGGTAGCCCCTCACCTAATTTTGATGGCTTTTGTTACCCCTTAGGAGCCCCCTACCTAAGTTTGATGGCTATTGTGACCCCTTAACAGCCCCTACCTAATTTAGATGACTTTTTAGCAACCCCCAACATTATTTTAAGGATTTTTTTACTCCTATAAATAAGGAGTTCTTCTCATTGATAAAACTACAGTATTGATTAAGTATATCATACTTTGAGAGTTCTTTTGAACCTTTGTTATTGTGCTTTGAGATTTATCTTTCAACATTTACTAGTTCATAGTTCAAGGTAGTAAGATTACTTCTCTTTTGTGATATCTTTGATTCGTTTGTAGTATTCTTAGAAGGCGATAAATACTAGTTATTAATTGTTGTCTCAAGTTACTCGTAAAGCGGTCAAGATTCGAATCAATTGTTTTGATTTGCTTTTAAGTAAAGGCGTTTGATTTCTTCCATAAATCAAGATGTTGTTACTTTGATCTTGTCAAGGCTATAGAACTTGCGTTCTTGGAAGTTCTTGGAAATTCTTTCCTTAAATTTTCCCATATCCTTTATTTTCATCTCTTTAATTCTAGTTATTCAATTCCTTGTTGTTATTGCTTCTGCATTTATTTCTCAAATTATTACTCTAGTTTGGATTCCCGACCTAGTTTCTATCAGAAAGTCACTCTCAATACTCGAGACCTGAATGAAGGGAAACTAGGCCCGAATTGGGAAGGACCGTATCGAGTCGTTGGAGTTATCGGTAAAGGATCTTAAAAACTCGGCACGATGGAAGGCGAACAATTGCCAAACAATTGGAATGTATCACTACTCAAACGATATTACTGCTAAGGTATGACCTTCTCCTTTTTCCATTTTAATTTAAAACTAACTTATTGCAGGTGTTCGATCGAAGATGTCGAGGGCACCTTTCTATACAAAGACCTTAGGTTTTAAAGCACGCATTGCACTCTTTTTGCCTTAGATCGGGTTTTATCCCAAATGGGTTTTTCCGGCAAGGTTTTTAACAAGGCAACAACTATGTGCTACCTAAGGAGAATTCAACAGTATCTAGGGATTCTTTTCAATCAACCTCGAATACTGGGGGGTATCACCCTCGGAGTTATATTTTCGAGGAAAATACTTCACTCCAAAGAGGACCTCAATAGGAAAACTTTGTAATCGGCCAAACGGTCAGATGAACTGTGTCCATATAGAATAGTCGAGCCCCGACGGCAAAATATGTATGCATGTATCATTTATTCAAAGAAGCTTTCTTCCTATATCAAAACACTTTGTGTTCCAAAGAAATTTGCTACTATACAAACATCATACTTATGATTCTGCGTGAAACGGCTCAAGGGCCAAAATGTGAATACACCTTGAATACTCGGGGAATGTCATCGACAGTCAACACATTCGAATATCTAAACTCAAATTTATAAGACCTCGAAGAGGCATCCCCTGACTAAAAGGCCAAGACCATCATACTCGGGGAATAACTTTTCGGACAAGTTTGAAAAGTTATCGGAAAACAAGTCCAACAGACACACCCGAAGGCTACAGCTATATTAAAGACTACGGTCATATAAAAAGGCTACGGGTAAAATAATGCATCTCGGATATGTCCGACTTCCGTCATAAGTTAAAGGCATTCAAACACTTTGAAAAATCAGTTAAATAAGGTTACTCTCGACAAAGCAAATAAAAAAGGGCTTCGATAAAATCAGCCCTCGAATAGTTTGAAGGCTTCGATAATATTAATCTTCGAAAAAGCCTCAAGAGGTATTAACACAAATGGGTTCTGATCGATTGAACCCTCGAAAAAATCCAACGGGTTCAAAAAACACATGCTAAGGCATAAAGAAATTTCCACTAAGTCTTTCAGCCGAAAAGATGGAAAAATTATAGTCGTTTTAGAGGACCAATTGGCCCAACTTAAAGAGCCTAAGAGCCAATATAAAACAGCCTAAAGGCCGAAAAATGTAGAGTTCGAGACCTTGCTCTCACTCAATTCGGACCCGAGAGTCCCATCATCCTGAGCTCGCATCAAATCGACTTAAGCACAACTCGAGGGTTATCAAAAAATCTTAAAAAGTATTCTGCTATAAGATCACTAAAAAACCTAAGGGTTTGTTCTTTTCTGAGTCTGATCCAGTGTTCACTTGATCATTGATGTTATAACATCAAAAAATTTCACAAAATAAAGACGAAGCAAAATTCAATACAAATCGGGGATGAAGCAGAAAGAAAGAGAATTCCTTATATTTATAAAAGGTATTTACAATGACCACGAGGGGCCTTACACAAAAACAAAGAAACAAAAATAAAATCCTAAGAGCCTAATCTACTTTGGGAGCTGCATCCTCTGGAACCGCATCTTCGGGAACCTCCTCCTCGGGGACTCCATCCTCATCTCTCCCGATATCAGAGCCACTAACATAATCTTCATCATCGGAAGAAATGATAAACCTGGCATCGGTTTCCAGCACCCTTGCTTGGGCTATCTCTTTAGTGGGGTCGAAACCCCGGGCATGGATCTCTTCGAGGGTCTCCCTCTGGGATTGGCACTTGGCCAAATCATTACTCCATTTTTCCCGGTAGGAGGCCTCCCTTAGCTTCGCTTGAACGGCCTCAGCATCCCTTAAGTATACAATGATGGTTTTATCAGTCGTGGCCTTCGTCTTCTCAACTTTGGCCTTGCCCTCAGCAACCTCAGCCCCGACTTCAGCGAGTTTCGCCTCGAGCTCCTCGATCTTCTTGGCCTAGGCTAGATTTTTCACTTTATCACCCCAGAGTTGGGTCTCATCCGAGGCCAGTTAGGCAAGAGCAACCTCTTTATCAGCTGCAAGACGATCCATATTTTCCTTCCATCAGTTGCAGTCAGTTTTAACCTGATCGACCTCGCCCCGAAGCTGCCCGATCATCTCCAATTTTTGCTTCAACTGAGACATTGAAGTGTTAGCCTCCATAGTAAGGTCAAGTAGACCATACTCTTTTAAAATCACGGTTACCTGCTTGTCTATCCTGGCCTCATTTTTATGAGCTTTGGCCAAATCTGCCCGACGGTCCTTGATCTCCTCCTCCTTTTGGCTACAAAGGAGCCTCAGGGCCTTCTCTTTATCCGAAGGCTTCTTGAGCTCGGCCTCACATTGGCTCAGCTCGGCCCTAATCATGGTAATGGCCTACACAAAAAACAAAAAGATATCAATAAGGATAAGGAAAGAAGAAGAAATTGCAATGGTAGGAGCTAATACTTACCTGGGAGAAAAGACGATGAGCCACTTCGAAGAGGGTAGATGCGTAGTTGAGGTCGGCGGTATCATCGACCCTAGTAAAGCAATCCTGGAAAGGATCTTCTTCACCGGGGACTCTGCTCGGGTCAGGTGTTCGTAAAGCTCGAGCTTCATTTATTGCCTCCTTAGAATAAGATGGCAAAGAAGGAGAGTGACCTATTGTCACGACCCCGAGCAAGTCAATCGGGGCGCTCTGTTTAGACCCAGGGGTCTCGGTACTTTCCCCCTATTGGTGTACTTGTTGAAGGTGGTGGAATTATCTCAACCCTAGGCGATTCAGGGGCTTTCCCCGAGCCTTCCTTCGGAGTTTCCTCACCACGAGGCAAGGTCCCCAGCTCGGAGGGTTTGGCGGCCTCAACTGGTTTCCTAGTTCGGGTCACTAGCGTCGCTTCCTCGCCCTCATTTCCTTCATCATCCAGAAACTGGTGGGCCGAGTTTACACCCACATGAATAACATTCCTGCTGCATCTTCGAGGAGGAGCCTTTTGGTCCTGGGGGTCTTCGGGTTTCGAAACCCTTTTTCTCTAATTATCTTTCCCCGATTTAAGAATCAGGGACTCGATCTCTTCCCCAGGAGGGGCCGGCCTTATCTCGAAAAAATCTCCGATCCCTACATAAATCAAAAATTGAGTATGAGGAAACAAACGACTTCGGTAAAGAGGGGAAGCATTAAAAAGCTTACATAGAAAAACTCACCATGGTGTTTGGCTTCCCATTTGCCCCTCGATAAGTCAAGCCATTTGTGCTAGTCATACGAGAAGGTCGTGACTAACTTTAAGACCTAGTCTTCGAGGTCGGGGATCGCATGAGGCATCCAGGAAATAGCTGCAAAAAAGGTAAAGGCATCACGCAATGCGAAGACGAAGTGCAAAAGGATACCGGGAAAAGGATTTCACTTACGATTGGGGTTCCATTTCTCTGGGAACATCCAACCTCGGTCTTTGGCCTCATCATTGCTAGAAAATAAGGCTTTGCTCGATCGGTGTTGGATCTTGATTAGTCCTTGGAAAAGTGAGGTCGATACAATTGGATGAGGTGATTGAGAGTAAACTCCAGTCCCTTGACCTTGTTGGAGAAATAACGGAGCATGATCACTATGAGCCAAAAGGAGGGATGGATCTGGCCGAGGGTGACTTGATATCTTTTGCAAAAGTCAATCACGACTGGATCAAGAGGGACCCAATGTGAAGGGGTAAGTATAAATACTTAGAAACCCCTCCACGTAGGTGGTGACACTCTCCTCGGGGGTCGGGATCTGTACCACGACCTCACCCCCCAGCCACAATCCTTTCTCACAGCCTCGAGGTGTTTCTCTATTATCGAACAGATATACCTTGATGCATGTTCACATCAGCCTGGAATTGCAGGGGGCTTTCGGCGTCAAAATCTTTCTTTATGACGCACGCGACGGGAACAATCTCGCGAAGGGCTGGCGCTTTGTCACCGGCCGGACGGGAGGAAGAGGAGGAAGCCTTTTCTTTTTGAGGAACTATTTTAGAGGTCTTTGCCATGGTTTTGGGTTTAGAGATGCAGAAGCTGGCGGAGTTTAGCGTTTCCGGCACTAAGAGGACGGTAGAAGCAGGTGGTGAGAGAAAGAGATGAAGAGAGGGAGAAACCAGAGAAGTTGCAAAGACCTCTAAATCAAATGAGGAGCCTCGTATTTATAGGTAAGCGGCGATGGTTCAGCGGCGTTAATGGCCGACCGTTACTGGCACGCATTTAATATTTTAGGGAAGCAAACCGACGAGACATTTGTTCACCTCGAGTGCTTACATAATGGGAATGACATCATCATTAGATACTCCGAAGAACCGAGGATCCAATCGTTTCTGATCATTTTATTCTAAGAAATGCGGGGACTATCTGTATACAATCAAAATCATATGCCCCCGATTTTGTGGGCTCGAGAGGTCGCATCGAGGACAAGTTCAATATAGACCGAGCTCAGGCCCAAAGGCAGACTAGGAGGCTCGAAGATCTAAGTGCTCGAGGAACATCGGAGCCAAGTATGACCAACCCCGTGATAATGTCGTTATGAATTCGTAACAGAAAGAGCAAGATTCCTGCCACGTCCCCAAGATCATGGCGTAAATTCCGGAATAGATTTGTACGGGTTAGTACAAATCCATACCAGGCTGTTGGATAGTTGTCCCAATAAAATTCCTTACTGTAAATAGAAATGTACCTTATTTAGGGTTCCCCTGCTACATAAAGGGGTCCCCAATCATTTGTAAACATGATCAATCATTGGCAAGGAATATACTCTCTTACTTTCTGGCTCATATTTTATCAGAATTGCCTCTTTACTTGATTGTTCTTATTTTACTATTCTTAACCAACCTCGAGGGCACCTTAGCTCGAGGTCGAGATTGTCTTGAACACTGGTTTGATTTTACTTACTTCTCTTATTTATTCATCAGATTACTTAGTTATTAATTAATTTTGAACTAAATCACAAATCTTTAAAATTGTAAACAAATTTAATTGTTACTCGTATTTTCAAGGTATATAATTCTGTTTTTAAAACAAGTTATACAACGATTATTAACACATTGATTAGCTTTATAGGAACTATAATATAAGGATTATTTATGGAGAAACAAAGTAAACAAATAGTAATCAAATAATACATTAGTTAGTAAATTTGAACAGTGAAACCATCCGAAGAAGCAAATTAAAAAAAAAGCTCTTGCTGTCTGATAAATAACTTTATTGGTGCAACCAAACTAAAAATCTATCCATACAAAATATCAGAAAAGAAAAGACAATGAGTTAAAATAGCGGTAGACTTTACCGAAAATTAATTTGAAAAGAAGAAATTCTTTTGATAATGTGAATAAATTAGAATCAAAATTCAAGAGAAAGTGTCAAAATTATGGGTATCGAGAAGAAAGGGGGTAAAAGAACATAAATTCAAGTGAAGTAATTTTGTGAAAGGGAATTAAACAAATACAAAAGTATTATGTAGATAGGAGGTATTTAAAGGAAAAAGTTACATTAGTTTTATACAATCACCGGTTAATGGCCAGATCTTGAGATATAGGGATGTTGATTAAATCGCAGAGCGAGAACATATTACCGTATCTGTCAATAATGCTGCAGAAGAATTGTTCAACTCACCACAAAAATAATAGCCGCAAGTCGTACTCTAATTCTATAGGAAAACAGAGTTCTTGTCACAAATTAAATGCCTTAACTTTACCGTGTTCTATCTTTTTGTGTGAGGGAGAATCTCTGTGTATTGTCTCTATTCCTAATCTCTACTGAAGATAAATATATAGAGAAGAGGAAATGGGGAGAACTGCCAATCACTTGTTCTATTTCCACGCTCCCACTATCCGTTTAACGTTCAGCACTTCTCCTATTCTTTGGGAGTTAATAGACATCCCTGATAATTAACTTTCATCAGCCTTATCTCTTATAAGTGGGTCGGTCAGTCCACATGGGCCACCCATAACTTAAATCCATATCCTACATCTTTCACTTCGCACGTGGTGGACTAGATCCAAGCTAGTACCATGGCAATAACACACGTAATTCCTACTAGCAAGTAGTTCGTGCGACCTACAACATTAAGAGCTATAATATTTTTAAACCATTTAAGGTTGTTTAACAGCTCCATGTGAAAATTCAATCACATGGGGAAAAGGATTTATTACTACCATGAGGATATTATTATTACTCGCAATATCCCAGACATCATTCGCTATTCCAGTAGATACTTATTCGATCTCTCATCCTCGAAAGAGGTAAACTCGAGTTCATGTTTAACTTTGTATCCACAATTACACCCAATACCCTCATGGTAAGTGTAATGATCGACCTATGAATACAGGTTAAATTACTAAATTTTAGTCGTCTTCCCTTTCTACTCGAATCTTTTCATTCCAAATCAACTGTTTTCCTAGACATGCACTGCATTGCCGAATCACTCATGGCTATTAGTGATATGCTAGAGTAGCAACATCGATTAGCACTTCAAGAAACAATAAAAGATTAAAGGGTATTCTAATAAAAGTTAATATAACTTTTGGAGATTCACACAATAAAGAAACAGGGATTAATTCTTCCATTATCCAATTGGTCATTAGCACATGTGGTATTAAACACATGTTACAGTGTTTTCACCATATATTTGTGCATGTGTCTTATTCCTTTACTCATTCAACGCTGTACAGATCTTGGTCTAGACACCTATAAATGTCTAACCCGAATTTCTCACTTCAATAATTCTCAATCCATCTTCTTAGAGAAACTCGCATCTGGCTTACATCATAATCGACTAGTTGAATTCTTAAGTCTGACTAGTTGTCAAGACCAACCTTTACAAGTGAAATATGACTTCGCACTATTCAAGGTTTTGTAAGGTCTCATCTCTTCACGATTCTCAATGTAAGAGGTGATTACTCGTGTGAGTGAGTCAATCTTGCGACTTGTTTGACACACTTTGTCAACAAAATATCATTACATGCATACTAGGTACGAACATAAATTCAAAAGTCAAATATCGATGAGAAAAATATAATAATCAAGTCATTTTATAATATATAAACATGGTCATATCCTTCACAAACATATATCCATAACATGTTTCTCAAACAGGTCTCTAGATATTGCCTTTGTAAAAGGATCAAGTATCATATTTCGCTACAGAATGTATTGTAAGTTTATCTCTCCACTTGCTACCATGTCTCTCATAAAGTTATACTTGATGTCAATGTGTTTGGTCTTGTTGTGATACTTAGGATCTTTTGATATGCAATAGCTGCTTGACTATCACAATATAGAGTCATGGGACCCTGAGGTTCTTTGTAATATCCAAATGCTCAAAAACTCTCTTCAACCAAACATCTTCTTGTATTGTAGATGTCACACCTCCTTTTTACGCACCCGAGGGAGCGCGAGGGGTTTTTTCCAATTAAAGGACAATCGAAACGGGATTTGTTTAATTATTTCAGAGTCGCCACTTGGGAGATTTAGGGTGTCCCAAGTCACCAATTTTAATCCCGAATCGAGGAAAAGAATGACTCTATATTACAGTCTGCGTACCAGAAATCCGGATAAGGAATTCTGTTAACCCGGGAGAAGGTGTTAGGCATTCCCGAGTTCCGTGGTTCTAGCACGGTCGCTCAACTGTTATATTCGGCTTATTTATCTGATTTTTAATACAATTATGAACCATGTGCAAATTTTGTCTTTTAACCGCTTTATTAATTATTATTATTAAGAAAAGTGAACATCGCTTAAAACATATCTTTGGACTGTGTCACATGAAATGCACCCACAATCCGAAACATATTTTATTTGATGTTTTAGGATTTGGATTTAGGTCACATGAAATGCACACCCAAGTTTAAGAATATAGATTATTAAACACGCGCCTAAAGAGACTATCGCGTTATTATTTTGGGAAGGCCGTGAAATTTCGCTAAACGGCCCTCCTGACTTCTAAGTAATTTAAAACAAGTATTTACTGAGGGCCCCACAATTTGTATTTTTATTCGGCGAGGCTCATCTCATTCTTATTTTTTGAAGGAATTTGCAACGACGTGGAAATGCGTCTCGGGCCACGTCACAATCAATGTGCCCGTGACTAGAGACATATTTCGATTCCGTTGAGATTTGGATTTGGGTCACATAAATGTGCACCCGAGTTTAGGGAGATAACATTATTAAAGGCGCGCCTAAAGCAACTAGCGCATTATTATTTTTGGGTAGGGCCGTGAAATTTGCTAAAACGACCCATCCCGGAATCTAAGTATTTAATACATATATTTTTGTGAGGGCTCCGCAACTTGTATTTTTTGGCGAGGCTCGTCTCATTTTATTTTTTTTATTATTATTTATTATTTTTTTATTTTTTTATTTATATATTTTTTTATATATTTTAAAGGGATGCCATTTTTACGCTTTTAACCACACTAAACCTTACGGCTTCTTTACAACTAAAATCTCATAACTTGTCAAAAAATTAATAAAATGAGTTTAGTGAACGAGTGTTTCGGAAGTAGTAACAACAAGTACCAATGCTAATTTTTTGTCCGAATGAACTAAGCAAAAGGAAGGGCGAACGGACTAACATCAAAACTTGTGTCATCGAACAACTAATACAACTAAATCAAATGACATCAAGTAAACAAGAATAGCATAATACAAAGATGAACCAAAATGCATACGGTGAAACATAAGCAGAAAAATTTCATGTCAATCTCTATATTGCATCTTTGAACATTTAAAGTAACGTTTCTTTATCTAATAAATTGAGGCTTACTAACATGAACAAACAGAAACGAATAGAACCATGGACCAAACCTCTACATCGACCTCAACGACCAAACTCGACGTCAAGCTCAACGATATCAGACCGGAAACCACGAGCACAACCCAACGACGACCTCGGCGGACTACACGACGACAGCGAGGAAATAGCGGTCACTGGACACGCGAATGGCGACTGTATAATCGCCCGGTTGCGATGGGATTGGAGGAGAAGGGGTGGTTGTTCGGAGAGTGGTCGACGATGAGGCTTGACGATGCAGCAGCGATAGCTGCTGCTTGACAGGCAGCAGCTGGGCGATGGAGGGGTCTATTTAGTGGTGGTGTTGCTGGTTTTGGTCGTTGGGACAGAAGGGACGGAGGGAGCTGTTTGGGGTGGTGGTTATGGGCGATGGGGAGTTGACGGGGTTATGGTCGTTTGGTGGTATTCTTGGCGTTGGTGAAGGTGACGGAGGGGGCTGTTTGGACGGTGTCGGAGGTGAAGGTGGGATGGAGGGAGCTGGTGTTTGGACGTGAGGATGGGTAACAGGGTCGACGGAGTTGGGAGGAGACGGGGTAGGGTTTTTTGGACTGGTTTTTTGAAGAAGACGGAGGAACAGTGGTCGTTTGGGCAGCTGGGAGGTTGTCGATGGTTTGGGGTCTGTTTGGTGGTGACGGGGAGATGAACGGAAGGCTGTGTGGTTGTTGACGGAGGGAGATGCTAGGGCTTCTTCTTCTTCTTCTTGTTGAAGAAGAAGATTCAACAGTAGACGTTCCCCCCTCTCCCAAAATTCAAAAGTCCTCCCTTTTGTTTGTCCGTGTATTTAGCATGGGTTTGCCCAGAAAAATGAGCCCACGCGTGGTGGGGTTCAAGGCATATGTCCCCCACGCATGGTGGGGTTCCCCACGTGTCCTGGACACGGTTTATTATGGGCTAGGTCCGAAAATTAGGCCTAAAACCGGGTAGTTTTAACCCGAATATTATTCTTTTGCCCGGACCCGAGAAATAGGAACACGTTGCTTAACTAGTCCTATGTAAGCAAAATAACTACCGAAAATAAGACTAGTATTCAAACAAAACTATATCTTCTTTTTTTTTTAAATATTTTTTCAAGATTTAAAATAGCTACAAAATATTAATAAAACTGTTTTTGTAATTTTCGTTTTTTTTTAAATATTAAGATAAAATATGAAGCAATATTTTTTGTATTTTTCAAAGTTAAAATGACTATAAAATATTAATAAAACTATTTTTTTTTGTAATTTTTGTTTTTTAATAAAGACAAAATATAAAGTAATATTTTTTTGTATTTTTCCAAAATTAAAACGACTACAAAACATTAATAGAATTATATTTTTTTGTAATTTTCGAATTTATATAAAGTACCAAAATAAAGTACAATTTTTGTATTTTTCAAGTTTATGAGAAATACATAAACTAAAATTTATATATATATTTTTTTTGAAATTTTCTTTTTGCAACGAAACAAAGTAAAAATAGTTAAAATAGCTATATTAGTCCTAAATTAGATATTTAAGCTTAAGAACGTAAAAATTCCCGGGGAGGGTCAAAAATCACGTGCTTACAGCTGCCCCTCTTTGACTGGAAACACGAAGAGTTTTCCGACAAAGAACGACTAGACGTGTTTTTGACCCGACCATTACTTGGACGGACTACACTAAGGAAAGGGAGGGAATGTGACCGAGCCCTGGCATCTGAGCTGCCTACATATCCTTGGTTATACAGGAATCAGGCCACGTGTAGTTCGGGAATGAGAGAGAGATGGTAGAGTGCACCGAGGTGGAGAGCCGATCGAGGTGCCGTTCCGTTGAGGTTCCGGTCCGCGGTCCTGTCATTACAACAAAAATGAAAACTGAAAAAGACTAACTAAGCCTATCAGCTACTAGTTACAAGGATTCCTATATCTTAAGTCTTCTGAAATTTGGTCTTGAGTCTTGAATGGTGCTTCATACAGACTTTGGATTTGAACCTTAATACTTGTTAGTTGTAAGCGCTAGTTCTTGAGCAGATCACATCTGTTCTCCACTTCCGTGCTTTGGATTCATTCATTTTTTCTTTTTCTTTTTTTTTTCTTTTTTTTCTTTTTGTGACTAGCTTTTGTTGACCCTCTCAGACTGTTGACTCGCATTCTTGGGGCGAGCTTCTTGTTGCTTCTATCTTGGATTGAGTGCTGAGGATTTTTGTTGTAGCCTTCTGCCTTCCAATGGGTTACGGCTTGACTTTGAACGATCCCGTTGTTCTACAGGCGGACCCCTAACTTCTTCAATCTTTGACATATAACAACTCCCGCTCTACAAGCAGGCTCCTGCCAACCAAAACAAACAACACAAATGAAATTTCCTAACCCAGTTTGCACTGGGAAGGTTTGTGAGTCGTTAGCAAAATCGTAGCCCACTGATACTACTGATGCAGTGCTGAGAGTGAACTAAACACTAGATTAGGATGTATTCCCTTGTTATACAGGTGGGCGCCTGGTTTTAGGAAAATGACTCTTTTTTCAAAATGTTTTTTTTAGCATCTTAGGAGAAAGATTCATCGGACTAAGATTTTGATCCTAGGAGAAGGTTCGTCAGACTAGGTCTCTATCTTAGGAGAAAAATTCATCAGACTAAGATTTTGATCCTAGGAGAAGGTTCATCAGACTAGGTCATTTTTGTTTTTTTGGTTATCTTAGGAGAAAGATTCATCAGACTAAGATTTTGATCCTAGGAGAAGGTTCGTCAGACTAGGTCTCTATCTTAGGAGAAAAATTCATCGGACTAAGATTTTGATCCTAGGAGAAGGTTCATCAGACTAGGTCTTGTTTGTTTTTGGTATCTTAGGAGAAAGATTCATTAGACTAAGATTTTGATCCTAGGAGAAGGTTCGTCAGACTAGGTCTCTATCTTAGGAGAAAAATTCATCAGACTAAGATTTTGATCCTAGGAGAAGGTTCGTCAGACTAGGTCTTGTTTGTTTTTGGTATCTTAGGAGAAAGATTCATCAGACTAAGATTTTGATCCTAGGAGAAGGTTCGTCAGACTAGGTCTCTATCTTAGGAGAAAAATTCATCAGACTAAGAGTTTGATCCTAGGAAAAGGTTCATCAGACTAGGTCTTTTTTTGTTGTTGTTTTTTTTTATATCTTTAACAACCACTTAGGAGGAAATGCATTTCCTATGGGTAAAACATAAACTTAGGAGGGAATGCGTCTCCTATGGGTAAAAACAAACTTAGGAGGAAATGCGTCTCCCATGGGTACAATAAACTTAGGAAGTGCGTCTCCTATTGGGGATAACTGTTCTTAGGAAGTGCGTATCCTACTGGGTTGAAACTATTCTTAGGAAGTGCGTCTTCTATTGGTACAATGGATCTAGGAAGTGCGTCTCCTATTGGTAAAATTTAACTTAGGAAGTGCGTCTCCTATCGGTGAACTTAACTTTTTAGGAAGTGCGTCTCCTATCGGTGAAACTTGTCTTAGGAAGTGCGTCTCCTACTGGTAAAACTTGCTTAGGAAGTGCGTCTCCTATGGTAAAACTGAACTTAGGAAGTGCGTCTCCTATGGTAAAACTTTTTAGGAAGTGCGTCTCCTACTGGTACAATGGATTTAGGAAGTGCGTCTCCTGTGGGTACAGTAAACTTAGGAAGGAAATGTATGCCTCTGTTATCTGGGCGGGCTCCCAACTTCAACACTTGAAAGTAAAGACTGAAATGTATGCCTCTGTTATCTGGGCGGGCTCCCAACTTCAACACTTGAAAGTAAAAACTGAATGTATGCCTCTATTATCTGGGCGGGCTCCCAACTTCAACACTTGAAAGTAAAAATGAATGTATGCCTCTATTATCTGGGCGGGCTCCCAACTTCAATACTTGAAAGTAAAAACTGAATGTATGCCTCTATTATCTGGGCGGGCTCCCAACTTCAACACTTAAAATAAAAGACTGAAACCAACATATCTTATTTGAGGGCGGATGAACCCGACAGATCCTATTTGAGGGCGGATGAACCCGACATATCCTATTTGAGGGCGGATGAACCCAACAGATCCTATTTGAGGGCGGATGAACCCGACATATCCTATTTGAGGGCGGATGAACCCAACATATCCTATTTGAGGGCGGATGAACCCAACATATCCTATTTGAGGGTGGATGAACCCAACAGATCCTATTTGAGGGCGGATGAACCCAACATATCCTTAGACTAGTTATTTGTCAAATTGATTGTTCTTATCGTGTTTATGGGATTTTGTGATAATTGAGTGTTGATTCCAAGTTGAGATTGGTATTGTGGAACCGTTGTTGAAGTCAAGCTTGTACTTGTTGATTCTATCTCCCTGTTATTACTTGTTCATTGTTATGTTGTAAGGGAGAGTGTTAATGCACGAAGGGTGATGTCGTGCTGTATGGGAGTGTTTATTTAGGAAGAGTAATGTCGTTGCCATATTGTGAGTGTTAATGCACGAAGGGTGATGTCGTTTCATGTTATGAGAGTTAATGCACGAAGGGTGATGTCGTGCCGTACCTATTGATTTATACTGTGAGTGAGAGTAAAAGCATAAATGGTGATGTCGTGCAGTATCATTATTTCATTGTAAGGTTTAGAGTAAAAGCACGAAGGGTGATGCCGTGTAATTTTCTTCATTGTGCTTAATTGTTTTTACTGGTTAAAGGCATATCGAATGTTATAGTTATCATTTCCGCTGTACCTCACGTATCTGGTATCCCCTTAGAATGTCCCCCTCCCGATAGTACATATTTAGCTTTTATTATTGTTATCTTGTATATACACTATTATCTGCACAGGTTTATCATATAGGTGCCTTGTCATAGCCTCGTCACTACTTCGTCGAGGTTAGGCTCGATACTTACGAGTACATGGGGTCGGTTGTACTCATACTATACTCTGTATTTCTTGTGTAGATTTTGGTACCGCCCTAGCTGTTCGTGAGGCGTAGCAGCTTGGACTTGCTTACTGGAGACTTGAGGTAGATCTGCTAGCATCCGCAGATTTTGGAGTCCCCTTCTATTTTTCTATTTTATTGTTTCTTTTCATTCAAAACAGTTGTATTTCTTTCAGGCTCTGTTTGTAAAGAAATCTTAGGATCTTGTGAGTTGTGACTCCATATACGATTTGTAGTAGATATTATGGGAATTTATGTTATTCTGCACTCGGTTTTATTTCATTTTTATTTAATTGACTGTATCTATTGAATTGAATAATAACTGACTTAACGGTTCTCTAATGTTGGCTTGCCTAACAAGTGAAATATTAGGCACCATCACGGTCCTGAAGGTAGAAATTTCGGGTCGTGACATCCACATAAAAAGAAAGATTTACAAACATCCCATTGGACTTCTTCACATAAATGTAATGGTATTAATTGATCATGGTGAAATCATACAAGATCACCTCCTTGTGAAATCTCAAATACTTTTGCCTTGAAGATTGCTTCAGGCCATAAATAGATCTTTTCAATTTACAGACCTTCTTTTCTTGGCCTTTAACAATCAAGCCTGCAGGTTGTTCCAAGTAGATTTCTTTGTTTAGTTCTCCATTGGGAAAAGCTGTCGTCACGTCCATTTGGTGTAATTCCAAATCCAAACATGCAACAATAGCCAAAAGTAAGTGAATTGAGGTAAATTTCACAACTGGTGAAAATATTTCCTCATAATCTATTCCAGCTTCTTGAGTAAAGTTTTTTTCCACTAATTGTGCCTTGTATCTTTCTATTGACCTATCTGCTTTGCGTTTAACTTTGAGAACCCATTTGTTCCCAATGGCTCTACGCCCAGGCGGAAGGTCAACTAAATCCAAGACTTTGTTGGTTTTATCTAATTTTTCTTTCATTGCTTTCATCCACTCATCTTTTCCAGGGCTCGATAAAGCCTTAGTCACAGACTTTGGCTCATCCATTTCTGTGAGAGATACCAAGAAAACGTAATCTTTAATCTCATAAGTACGTTTGGGAATATTTTTCCTGGTACTCTTTTGTAGTTGAAATTCGGATCTGTTAGAAGGATTTTGGGATTGAGAACTCCCACTCCCACTCAGATCAAGAAGAATATCTTGATTGATTTGATTATCAATTTGTATCAAAAGGCATTTGCTGACTATCCGAGTTCAACATCTCCTAAAGAGGCTCTCCATTATTTACCTGGCCCTTTATTAGAAAATCATTTTCTAGAAATGTGACATCTCGTGATTCAATCTCAGTAACACTTCCATCCTCTAATTCACCAATGAACACATATCCTTTAGAGTGTTCTGAATATCTTACAAAGATACATTTCATGCCTTTTGGCCCTAATTTACCAAACATGATAAAAGAATCTTTTAAATATGCAACACAATCCCAATGTCGTAAATTATTTAAGTTTGGTTTATGACCAGTCCATAGCTTATAAAGAGTGGAAGAAACTGATTTATAAGGCAGTTTGTTCAATATGTAGGCTGCAATCAATAACATATCTCCCCAAAAGGAGATAGGTAAATTTGATTGCGCCATCATGGACCTTATCATGTCTAATAGTGTTCTATTCCTCCTTTCTGCTGCACCATTTTGTTGAGGTGTGTAAGGAATAATTAACTTTCTAGTGATGCCCTTTTTATTACACAATTCTACAAATTGTTTTTGATAGATATTCATGCCCTATATAAGTTATTAACGTTGTAATCCCTTTGTCTAATTGATTCTCAACTTCATTCAAATATTTCTTAAAGCACTCTATGTAACACCCCAGACTATAGACAGAGTCCCACATCGGCAAAACACAAGAGGGATGCTGGGTATATAAGTTAACAAGCCTTAGACCCTAGTGACGCGTTTTAAACCAGTGAGGGCCTAGGCCTAGAGCGGACAATATCACTAGCAGGCTGGGCTGTTACAGATGGTATCAGAGCCACTCTTGTGTCAGCCATGCCGATGTGGGTCAGAGTTCAACTGAGTTTAGGCAAATTCCGATTAGGCGGGGCAAACCTCAGTGCTGAGTCTAGGCAAATCCCATGCGGTGGGGCAAACCTCAGCGAGGACGCTGAGTCCATAAGAGGGGGTGTATGTAACACCCTAGACTATAAACAGAGTCCCACATCGGCAAAACACAAGAGGGATGTTGGGTATATAAGTTACCAAGCCTTAGACCCTAGTGATGCATTTTAAACTCGTGAGGGCCCAGGCTCAGAGCAGACAATATCACTAGCGGGCTGGGCTGTTACATTCAAGTGCTTCAGATTTATGAGAAATCAAATAGACATAACCAAAGCGCGTGAAATCATCAATAAACGTAATGAAATATTGATAAGTGGGGATTTTGACTGCTTATTAGCACCTTTTAGCTTTTATTTTAGTCCGAAAGTATTGAATTGTGTTCCCAAAACTAATAAAATTGTGCAAATTCCAGGAATGCTGGAAGTTTGGTCTCTCAAGATGAAATCCGACTCAAAAGAAGTGTTCCGAAGCACAAGGCAATAATGGCGCAGAAACAAAAATGTGCGGTCTGCAGAAGGAATTCTGTGGCCGCATAATAAATTGCAGACCGTAGAATTCCTTCTGCGGTCGCAGACCAAGAAGCAAAACCCAACAGGATTTTCAGCAATGTGCAGACCGCACATAAATTGTGCGGCCGCAGAACTGGACTTTCAATGACAAATATTCATAGTTCAGAGAGTATGCAAAAAGACCAAGTCCTGGAGCCTTTGTGAAGTGTGGATCGCACAAGAATTGTGTGGCCGCAGAAGTTACCTTGCGGCCGCAGTCCAAAAATGTACGACCGCAAAACTCATCTTCCTGTCAACTGACGAAATCTGCGGACCGCACATGGAATTGTACGGCCGCAGAACCTCCCGAGGGGCATTTTTGTCCGCAATTTTTGGCCATGTATAAATAGACGAGTTTCATAAATTTAGGTCAAGTTTGAACATAAAAAGATGCTTTAGCCGTTTGTCTTTACTATTTTAGGAAGTTTTAGCTTATTTAAATATTTTAACATTAGATTTCGTCATTTTAATCTTCCATTATGAGTTTAATTAGCTTTTCTTCTTTATTTTCTGCAATTTCTATTATGAGTAGCTAGATTTTTACTAGGATTGTGACGCAACCCTAGTGTGTAAACCTTATGGGTATTTAATTAGTGCTCGTTTATGATTGGGTATTGATTATTTAGATTAGTTTATGCTTCAATTTTAGAATTAATGGTTGCAAACATGGATTCATGCCTATTTGACTTAGTCTCTACTTGAGAAAGAGGGACCTAGTCTAGGATAACTTAGCTAACAAGGAATTGGGTTAATTGAGAGACTAATTAACCTAATTAAAGGGTTCAAACTAGAGATAGTAAGAACCCGTGAACTCTTATCATTGATTCCCATTTGGGCTTGAGAAAGCTAAATTAGGCAAAATCACTCTCTGACCGAGAGGTATTAAGTGGGTAATATAGAGTTGAGAGCTATAATATACCCGAATCAACAAAATAAGCATTTACGTTTTTATCCTATTAGGCAAACACCTAGGTTATGGTCACAACCCTAGGCCTTTAACCCATTTGGAAAAACCTCAAAAACATTTATCACTAATCTATTTTCTTTAGCTTGCATTCATTAGAGTAACAGAAGAAGTAGAAAACAAAGCTTAGTTGTGGAAGTGCAATCTTAGATAACCCATTTGCTTGCTTCAAATATATACTCCTAACTCCCCCCATAACTTCCAGTGGATTCGACCCCGACTCATAGTTGGTAATTATTATTTCATACGACCATATCATATCTCTTATTGAGGTGTGTTGTGGACGTCATCAAATATAAAGCATCAGAACTAGCCCTTACATTCATTGGACCACAGATATCAGAATGAATTAATTAAATTAAAAAATTAGCTCTATTAGCCTTTCCAAATGGTTAACGTGTAATCTTTCCAGCAAGATAATTTTCACAAATTGGCATTTCAACTTTTGAGAAAGAACCTAGATGTCTTTCCTTAGCCAATCTATTCATTTGATCCAATCCTATGTGAACTTAATCTTGCATTCCATGTAATAACATCCAACACTTATTACTAGAATAATATGCTATTACACAACGGTCAACATAATAGTTATACGTAGAAGTATTATAGTCTAACACAATAAAACCATCATAATGATGTCCAAAGCCATAAAATATTGTCTATAATAATTCTAAGACTATTGCGACTAAAGTTCAAATTGAAATCTAAATTTAGAAGAACAGACACGGAGACTAAATTTCGTCGAATCTTTGGAATAAATAGGACATCATGCAACATCAAAGATCGGCCACCACGTATGTCCGTTCTATAAGTGTCTATCCCTTTGACTTCAAGTTTTGCATTATTTCCCATATATACATGCCTTGATCCAAGTAAAACCCGACAAAACTCTATAAACGCTTCTCTATCACGACTCACATGGTAGGTGGCCCCTAAGTCTACAATCCACACATGATAAGATTCAGTTAGTAAAATAGTGCTAGAAACATATATAGCACTTAGATATGCATTTTGAAATGATACTTTTTTCGCCTTAGCGCACTCACGAGCAAAATGCCTTGGAACTTAGCAATTGTAGCACTTCATCTTGCTCTTGTCTTTCTTCTTATAAAACCATTTTCCTGTCACGACCCCAATTTCCCTCTGTAGGATGTCATGATGGTAACTAGTCCTAGGAACTAGGTGAGCCAAATATTTACTGAATTAATGGCAAACTCAACCAACAACTATTAAATATGTACGAAAATTTTTCTATATAAGCCAACAATCCCAAAACTGGTAATACAAGACATAAGCTCTATTGAATTTACTAGAAAATCTCTAAATACAAATGCTCCGGAATAGAAATTAATAGTACAAATTAAAATTTCAGAAGGTGACTCTGAGGCCTACGAACGCAACAACAGGTATACCTGGAGTCTCCACAACTAATTAGTGATCAACCAACTCCGAAGTACCTGGATCTGCACAAAAATATGCAGAAAGCGTAGCATGAGTACAACACAACGGTACCCTGTACGTATCAAGACTAACCTCGGTGGAGTAGTGATGAAAGACAGTTAAGACACCTACTAGACTTAATAACCTGTACAAGTATGAATATGAAACTAACAGGGAACAATATCATTATAAAGCTAAGCATGGTAGAAATAACAAAACAACACTCACAGTAGGAAACTAGAGAAAACAATTAGCAACAGGGAACAAATAGGTAATACGCCGTAGAGTAAGCGGAACACAGTTTAAGTCTGATGACAACAAATAAAGGAAAGTAAGTAAAAACTCAATAAGAACAACCGCTTTTGCACAAGATTTGTTCAGGGAATTTCCCGAAGTGCTTTACCTTATAGTCACATTTCACAGGTTCCAATTCCTGAACCGTAATCTCTTTGCATCTGGTGCCTATATTAAGTTTCATAACTGCACAGACAACTCACGTGCAAAAGGGTGTCAATATCTCATATTCGCACGGACAGCTCACGCGCCAACAATAACAATGACTCATGATTACACGGACAACTCACGTGTCAATAGGACAACTCTCACACTGAAGGCAAGTAAACGAGAGTACATGTAAAGGGTCAATAACATCAGGATTCATCCTCTTATACCGATATGGGTGGTTAATTATATGTATGCTTGTGCAAGTGTTCTATCACTGCTCAAGTCAACAAGTAAAAGTATAGACAATAAATAGCACATAGGAAACAATCATCATGAAATGTACAGCGTATAACTCACACAAAGTAGGCACACCACTTCATAATATCATCAGTAACAATGCTTCCAGGCCATCACAAATCATTCCCGACATAGCCCATCTTGTTTTGCCACATGCGCAATAATAAAGTACATGCCCGCTTTGTCTCGTTGCATGCGCATAATACTATTCCCACCTTGTCTCGCCATATGCACAAACCCACATATATAGCCCATCTTGTCACACCGCATGTGCAAATATCAATAATAACAATAGCACAGACAACTCACGTGCGAACACCCCAACAATCCTCTTAACAATACCACATGTGCCAAAGAACATAACAACCATAATATAAGGTCTTTCACCACATGTGCCCATATGCCACCACTATTCCTCAAACAATTTCAATATTACAACTACGCATAGACCTCGGCTTAACAACACTGAGTACATTAACAACAACAACAATAACACGAGAGTACGATAAGTAAATCAACACAAGAACTACAGAACACAAGGAAATGGAAGAACGAGCTCACAATGGAATAAACCACAGATAATAATGGTTTCAACAAGAATAGCTCAACAAGGGGAGGGATAATGTGTAACAATGATTCTACTTAAGTACAACTTGACGATAAGAGAGATAGCATGAATCAAAAATTCCAAATAAGGATAAGTCAACAGTGAAAGGGAAAATGAAACTTCAGTTAAGGTTAAGCAGTTACAGAAAAGATAATGTTAAGTTCAATGTACGGAAAAGACATCAACAACTTCAATTAAGGTCAATAAGAGTTTACTGGCAACAAGCGTAGAACATGAACCGATCAACTCCAAATAACACACATAAGGGTGAATTTAGTAAGTGGACGATTTAACATGATAAGACAACTTCATTTTTAATGGACATAAGAACCTAAGAGTCTAAAACGATCAAATTTTCACAAATAAGCCCGAGCACGTACTCGTCACCTCGCGTATATGGCCTTCACATGATACAATTAGCACAATTGACTCAAATCCTAAAGGGTAGTTCCCTCATGCAAAGTTAGGCAAGATACTAACCTCAAAGAAGCTAGACCGGTACTCTAAAATGACCTTCTCGTGTGAGCAACCCCCGAACGACTCAAATCTAGCCAAAATAACTTTATCTCATGAATAAAAACCATAGGAAACAAATTCGGATAATAAAGCTTCAATCTTTAACAAAACAAAAAAGTCTACCCCGGGCCTGCCCCTCGGAACCCGATAAAATTTACGAGTTCCAAACACCCAAAGAATACGAGTCCAACCATACAAAAATTATCAAATTCCGATATCGAATCGCCCTTCAAATCATCATTTTACATTTTGAAAGAGTTTTACAAAAAAATTCATTTTCTTTCATTCAATTCACTAATTTAATGATGCAAATAATTATAGAATCATGAAATATAACCAATTTAAGATAAAGAACACTTACCCAAATCAAACACGTGAAGAATCCCTCAAATATCACTTAAACCCGAGACCTGTAACTCAAAATATGATAAAAATGGTCAAACCCTCGAATTAGAGTTCTTATATTTTTGCCAAGTGAATTATACATCGCGATCACGGAACATTCCTTGCGATCGCGAAGAACAAAAATGAAGGCTGCCAAAACGTGCTTCCCAAACGCGAGACAAAGGTCGCGAATGCGGTGACCAAATCTTTAGACTCTACACGAAAGCGTCTATGAGAAATGATGCCTGATGCACTTCCTGCCTTACCTCTACACGATCATGGACCATTGCATGTGAACGCGAAGGCAAAAGTCTTCCAAGCTATGCAATTGCGAGCTCCTATTCGTGAACGCTAAGAACAACACTGCCTGCCTCCAAATTACACTATGCGAACGCGATTCCAATGATGCGAACGCGATGAAGAAAAACCAGATGACAGAACCAGCAACTCTAAAGCATGAAGAAATGGTCCGTAGCCCATCCGAAACACATCTGAGGCCCCCGATACCCCGTTGAAACATACCAACAGTTCCGTAACATAACGCGGACCTGCTCGAGACCTCAAATCACATAAAAAAATCAAAAATATGAATCACATCTCAAATCGAACTTAATGAACTTATGAACTTTCAACTTCTACAACTCGTGTCGAAGCATAGCAACAGAGCTAATCCAACTCCCGGAATCAAAATACGAACCCGATATCAACAAAGTCAACTCTCACTCAAACCTCTCAACCTTCCAAACCTTCAACTTTCCAATTTTCGCCAAATTGCATCAACTTAGCCTACAGACCTCCAAATCTAAATTTGGACACACGCCTAAGTCTAAAATAACCATACAAAGCTATTGGAATCATTAAAATACCATTTCGGAGTAGTGTACATAAAAGTCAATACTCCTGTCAACTCTTTTCACTTAAGCTTCTAAAGTAAGAAATCTTCTTCCAAATCAATCCCGAATCATCCGAAATATGAAATCGACCACACACGCACGTCATAATACATAATACGAAGCTGCTCGAGACCTTAAACTACCGAACGGGATACTAATTATCTAAACGACCAGTCGTGTCGTTACATTTCCTTTCTTGGAATTTGTCTTGTTTCTTTTCTTAGAGGATCCTTCTCTGGTCTCCTTACTCTTTCCAGTCATTTTCCAGTTTCTCTTTCTCTTGAAGCTTGATCTCTTTGTACCACTTGATTCTTCCAAAAAGGCACTAGGTACAGCTTTAGCAGCACCAAGCTGCTCGTCTTCAAGCTCCTCATGACGGGCAACATAAGCAAAAGTTTTGATACTATCATTGTGGGTCAAGTTAACCTTCAGATGGTCCCAATTATTAGGAAGAGACCGAATTACTGCCTGAATCCGCTACTCATCAGAGAGAACATGGCCAACACTTTTGAGTTGAACAATCATATTTGACATCACCCTTAGATGTTGCTTGACGCAGTGATCATGATGCTTTTTATACGTGTCAAACTTGATTGTCAGCTTTCTAAGGCCAGTCACAGTTGTACCGCCATATGCCTCTCTTAGATGTGCCCGCATGGCTTGAGCAGCAAGATATTGCTCACATTCGTGGATAAGATCATCAACAACTAAACTTACAATAATTTCACATGCAGTGAAATCTTTCTTTTTCCAAATAATGTAAGTTTCTAGATTCTCCTGTGTTGGGCAGTGTTATCCTCCTCTGAGTGACTCATAACATGGTTAATACTTTCAAGAACATCTTGCTGTTCGAGTAAATACCACATCTTATGTCTCCAAATGTCGTAATTTTCACCATTTAGTTTGTTACCCTTGTTCAAGTCAGCAATGATACTTTTTGATGGCATGCCTATTATTAGAGACAATATTATAATTTTAATTCATCAGTACATACTTCAGTCAATTTATGCATGTGATTACACAAGTAGGTTAATTATAATATTAATTCCATATTTAGTATAGAATCGAAATGTCACTATAGTTTCATTCATCATCTATATCTAAATATTTTAATTGATATTAAAATCACTTCTTATTGTGTACTTTATTTCAAGTCTCAATCCATTACAAAATAAAATAATAAATAATAAATGTAACTGGCGAGACAAATAACATAATTCAAATTTCATTAATGTAAAACACATAATAACAATTTACATGTTTGTTAGGACATACATATACCAATTGAATACTAACTCTTGCACATATACGTTAAAAGGAGCACTAGGATAGATATCATGATAAATATTAGTAAAAGCTTCACCCAAAGGATCTCGAAGAGAGTCTGTTAAAATAGCTAACGCTTCCCAATTAGCAATCTCTATATAATTAGACAATTCAGCTCTTTTTAACTGAAAAAGGTAGAAATGTTCAGGAATGGAAATATCAGGGCCCATTTTGAATTCTTTAAACTTCCTAAATTTCTTTCTCCTTCCCTTCGTTTAACCCTTCGATCCCTTAACTCATTTTGCATCGCTCTCGCGACATTCCTGATGACTTCAGGCTCCAAGTCTAAATCATTACAGAAATACGTCATGCGACGCCGCATCCTTCTATGTTGTCTCCTTGCTCGACTTCGAGAACTCCCACTTGAAATTTTTCGAGCTTGTCCCTGTCCAGCCATGTCTGAAATAGGATCAAGGAAATATTTAGAACGGCTACAACCATTCATTATTGCAAATATATCACAATAACTTGTAGAAGTATATCAATTTAAGAGATTAGGACTAACCAAAATTTTCTATTTAAGAAATCAAGATTTATCCACTGGCCAAATAAAAAAATGCAATTGTCAGTGAGGTAACTAACACCTATGTGTTCAACTACTGAAACATGACCAAGAGATGAAGAACCTTTCATGTTAATATTGAGTTGGCATATTCTGAAATATATGTATATTAATTATGAAAGGGCAATACGTAGTTAGATAAGTCAAAAACCTTTCCAAAGAAAGATACCACTGATAACATGACTGAAAAAGAAACAATCATTCAGTTAAATAGTTTCCATTGGTATGTTAGAAGGTATCATATGGTACATTTGGCCTAACGAAACTCATTCCTGAAATACTTTAGAATTCAAGATAAAGATACAAATAAGCACTTTATAGTAATATCTTTCAAACTTACTGCAATAAGAAAGTGCTTAATGATCTATCCTTCACTTTAGATATATTCAAGGAAAGAATTTATGAATACTTATATCTTGAAGAGATTACTGTCTGTGATGCCAAAAGAATAAAATATAGGCACAACAACTGTTCTCCTTAAAAAAATATCAACTGGTTTTATCTTCAATTTCGCAAACGATCCCCAATATAACTGCAACCATTATTCTTTTTAGTTTTAAATACTAAGTTTGCTTTACATACTCAAAAATATTTAACAGTCCGAAAGAATAATGAGTATTTGGATCCTAGTATAATTGGGAAAGCTCCCACTGTTAATTTTTCACATTAGTCTAAGGCACCATGAATATTTGAATCCTTGTGTCATTAAAAGGACGTAGAAGAAAATATATGTTTAGCTTTGAGTCTACAGATTTCATCTCCGTAAATCATGGATTACCAAAGAAATCACAAAGTGCATATTACCGGCAATAAACCAATTTCTTCGACGCATACGACACTAAAATCATACGGGACAGTTAAAGAGAAATCTGCAATTCTACTTTATTTATTCCATATTTAAAGAAACAAAACAATCAATTAAAAAATATTTATTTCATTTCCACAACTTAGCCATAACGCCCACACACTGTTATCACATAATTCGATGGATACTAAATAAGGGACTCTACCAAACATAGTATTTTATGAAGGCAACCAACAAACATGAACAAATAACCTGACTCTGATACCATTGTTCGATTAAATTGCAGGGCGAGAACATATTACCGTACCTGTCAATAACGCAGCAGAAGAATTGTTAAACTCACCACCAAAATAATAGCCCTAAGTCGTACCCTTGATTCTCTAGGAAAATAAAGTTCTTGTCACAAACCAGATGCCTTAACTTTACTGTGTTCTATCTTTTTGTTGGAGAATCTCTGTATATTGTCTCTATTTTTAACTCTACTGAAGAGTAATATATAGAGAAGAGGAGATGAGGAGAACTGCCAATCGCTTGTTCTGTTTCCACGCTCCCACTATCCTTTTAACGTTCAGCACTTCTCCTATTCTTTGGGAGTTAATAAACTTCCCTGATAATTAACTTTCATCAGCCTTATCTCTTATAAGTAGGCCGGGTCAGTCCACATGGGTGACCCATAACTTAAATCTAATATCCTACATCTTCCACTTCGCACGTGGTGTAAGATTCAAGCTAGTACCATGGCAATAACACACGTAATTCCCACTAGAAAATAGCTTGTGCGACCTAAGAGCATTAAGAGCTATAATATTCTTAAACCCTTTAAGGTTGTTTAACAGCTTCATGTAGAAATTCAATCACATGCGAAAAAGGATTCACTACTACCCGTAATTTAAACCCAATATCCTGCAAGGGAAACAATATATTTAATCTAAGGAGAGGAAGTTTCATTTCTTGGAAAAGTTGGGAAAAGAATATGAATTCACTCGAAACGGGTACATCTGATTCAATTCGTTCTTTGTTATGGCTAAGCTGCAAGCAGCTCAAGACAAGTTTATTGTAAAGATTAACTTATTAGAAATGATTAGAGACTTAAGTAAATACTTATACGATTTGCAGTCTCAAGTCTACTAAATACCAAATACGTATGAGAAGAAATTTGTGACTTTGGTTGCTATAAACTAACGCTTGAAATTTATTTATATATTCACCGATAACTAAGAAGCCAAAATAATAAAATTCTAAATCGAACCGAATTGACTTATACTATAACGACTTGACCGTTCGTTTTGCTTTCTAGATCCCTGTCCCCCTAAATAAGACTCCTAGTATGTGCTTTTACTGCTTTATGGCTTGCGGGGATGGTTAGTTTGGGATTTAGAAGGCTTCAGGTCAAACTCGGAACACTTGGTTCCTTAATATTGGCAAAAAGGGCTAAGTTTGACTTGAGTCAACGTTTTAGTAAACAATCTCGGAACTGGGATTTAACGGTTTCAATAGGTTCGTATGATGATTTTGGACTTAGGCATATGTTCGGATCGGGTTTTGGATGACCTGGGATAGTTTCGGCGCTAATTATTGATAGTTGGCACCTTGAAGGTTTTAAAGTTCTTTAAATTTGGTTTGAATTAGGTTTTGGTGTTATCGAGGTCTGTTTGGAATTTCGAGCCTGATAGTTCTGTATGGTGATTTAAGACTTGCACACAAATTTTAGTGTCATTCTGAGTAGTTTAAGTACGAATCGGCGCATTCGGAGTCAGTTGGAAGAATTGGAATTTCATAAGTTGACCCTATTGGTTTTGGTTTCCGATTCTTCGTTTTAATGTTATTTTCCGTGTTTCGAGGGTTCAAGTGAGTTCATTTTATGATTTCAAACTTGTTGATATATCTGGACGGGGCCTCGGGGGCCCCGTATGCCATTTAGACTATGCGCGAAAGTCGTTTCGCCTTGGATGAATAGTTGAAGCACTAGGTTTCTAGTGCAATCGCACCTGTGAGGCTATGGCCGTAGGTGCGAGCTCGTAGAAGCGAGTGGGGGATTGCATAAGCGGCCTAAGGCTGGCTAGGCCTGGACCGCAGATGCAGCGAATCTTCCGCAGAAGCGGAGCCCGTCCGCAGAAGCGGGCTCGCAGATGCTCGACGTGGCCGCAGTTGCTATGGGCCAGTAGTCGAGCGTGTTCCACAGAAGCGAATAGTTGACCGCAGAAGCGGAGGTCCTTCCACGGTGCGGAAATACTGCTGGGCAGAAGGGTTGCATTTAAGTCGAGATTTAGGCTCATTTTTTCATTTCTCTCACTTGTTGGTCGAATATAGAGCTATTGGAAGGAGGATTTTCACCTAGCACTTTGAGGTAAGTGATTTCTGTACAATATGAGTTTAAAACATAGATTATGGGTAGATTTTAACATGTAAAAATTGTGAAAATCATGAATTTAGATGAAAAACCTAGGTTTTTGATAAAAATGGGATTTAACCACGAAAATAGTTATGGAATTGAGTGAAAATTATATATTTGTGTTCATGAGATTATGGGTAACGACTTTCTTCGAAAATTTCCGAAAACAGGGCACGTGGGCTCGGGGATGAATTTTAGGAACCTTTCAATTGGGGTTGGGTAATCCGGCACGCATCCCCGTTACTCGGAGGCCTAGTGGTGAGCTCCTTCCTGAGCCGTTCCGCAACCCCTAGAGTCTCTCCTTTGCATTCATTTCTGTCTATTTTTCATTTCAGATAGTAGTTAGAGTTTTGTATAATCTATTATTGCTCATACACTTGTGACACCAGGTCTTGGAACATATTAGCATACTTGTGGTTTTGGATTTATTACTCTGGTTATGATTGCACCCAGCTGCTTTTGTTTTATTTATTTAAATTGTTGTTTCTTAAATCGTTTAATTAAGAAAAACTTAATTACTTGGAAATTTATTAAAAAGAGAAATCACGTAGTTAATTCACTTTGGCTTGCCTAGCGGCGGCGTTGTCGACATCACATCCTATAAGAGAATTGGGTCGTGACAACATGGTATCGGAGCACTAGGTTCACGTGGTCTCACAAGTTATGAGCAGGCCTAATAATGTTTTGTGGATCGGTGCGGAGACGTCCGCTCTTATCTTCGAGAGGCTATAGGGTGTTAGGAAACTACTCTTTTTTCTTCTCCTATCATGCAGTTGATGTGGTTCTATATATCTCTCTCTTATTCTCTCACAGATGGTGAGAACGCTCGTAGCGGTTGTTCCAAACCACTCCCTCTGTTGCTAGAGGCCAAGGCAGAGGCCGAGAGAGGGCTCGTGGTAAGGGATGAGGACGTCCCAGAGTTGCTTTATATGCAACCAACGGATCTAGTAGAGGATCTTATTATTGAGGAGCAGGGCGAGGTGCCTGCTGCGGAGCCAGTCCCAGTGGATTTCATGTCCGCGCTAGGTTTCTAGGAGGTCATGGGCTGTATGCTGCGGATCATGGATTCTATGACTCAGGATAATTTATTTCCAGTAGACCCGGCCACATCTTGGGGGGAGGGGGAGGGGAGCACAAACCCCTACTGCTTAGGCTCCTGGGCATGCAGTTGCCATATAACCTCGGGTGCACTGCCCGTGGGCGGAGCCCAGCCAGTTACAGCAGCTATACCTGAGCCCAGAGCAGCTACGGCCGGTGAGCCGCAGAAGCTATTGGATAGATGGACAAGACTTCATCCTCTTGTCTTTGGAGGTGAGCGACATGAGGACCCCCAAGACTTCATTGATTGGTGCAGGAATAGACTGCACAACATGAGGATATTGGAGTCCCGCATGGTGGATTTTACTACTTTCCAGTCGGAGGGTGGGGCCCCTAGGTGGTGGAAGTCATATCTCCTCGGCAGACCAACAAATTCTCCTCCCATGACTTGGGACTGGTTCACCCGTAATTTTTTGGATATATATATTCCGCCCTCTCAGAGGGAAGAGTTGCGGTTTCAGTTCGAGTAGCTCCAGCAGGGTCTGATGGCGGTGACTGACTATGAGGAGAGGTTCTCTAAGTTGTCTCGCCATGCACTGATGATACTTCCTACCAATGCAGAGAAAGTGCGGAGGTTTGTTGCAGGTTTGCACACTGGTATTCAGGCCACTATGGCCCGAGAAGTTGAGATAGGGACTTCTTACGAGTTAGTTGTGGAGATAGCTTAGAGGATTGAGGGTGTACATCACTATAGCCGAGGGTAGTCTATGAGGGATAAGAGGTTTCGATATTCTGGAGAGTTTAGAGTTGCCCCGACTAGGGGTAGAGGTCAGTTCATGAGAGGTCAACCCAACAGGCCCACATATCTTAACACCGCCTCCTCTTCAGGATACTCTAGTGCGACCCTATTTCAGCGTCATGCCAGAGAGTTCCTACCGACCACCAGCTATTCAGGGTTCCTCCAATATCTATTCAGGCCATCACGATCAGACTTCAAGTCAGTATTCCACCGTACCAAGAGGTTGTTTTGAGTGTAGGGATCTTAGTCACGTGCGTAGGTTCTACCCCAGACTTTGGGGCAAGGCAGTGCAGCAAGGTCAACAGCCTATGATTATAGCACCAGCTGCCCCACTAGTCGTTCGGCCGTCCAGAGGTGGAGGGCAGGTGGGTAGAGGTCGTCCTATAGGTAGAGGCCAGTCAGGTGGCACTCCAGCTAGGTTCTACGCTTTTCCGTCCAGACCAGATGCAGTAGCCTCAAATGTCGTGATAACAGGTATATTTTCTGTCTGCGGTAGGGATGTTTTAGTGCTATTTGATCTAGGGTCTACCTATCCATATGTTTCATCTTTGTTTGCTCATTTCCTGGGTATTCATCGTGAGTCCTTGGGTACTCCTGTTTATGTGTCCACTCTTTTGGATGATTCTGTTATTGTGGATCGGATCTATCGGTCCTGCATTGTCACTTTCTGTGGTTATGTTTCCTTTTGATCTTCCAGGTATGCCACTAGAACGTTATATTGTTTCTGTATTGATTTGGCTCCAGGTACCCAGCCTATCTCTATTCCACCGTACCGCATGGCTCCGAAAGAGTTGAAGGAACATCTTGAGGAGTTGCTAGCAAAGTGGTTCATTCGACCGAGTGTATTGCCTTGGGGTGTACCAATGTTATTTGTGAAGAAGAACAATGGGACTATGCGAATGCGCATTGATTACCGCTAGTTGAACATAGTTACCATTAAGAACAAGTACATGTTGTCGTGTATTGATGATTTGTTTGACCCGATATAGGGTGTCAGGGTGTTCTCTAAGATCGACTTGAGATTGGGGTACCATCAGTTGAAGATTCGGGATTCAAATGTTCCGAAGACTGCTTTCTGGACTAGATATGGCCATTATGAGTTTCTAGTGATGTCCTTCGGTTTGACTAACGCCCCGGTGGCATTTATAGATTTGATGAACTGAGTGTTCAGGCTGTATATTGATTCATTTGTTATTGTCTTCATTGATGACATCTTTATCTACTCGTGTAGCATGGAGGAGCACGAGCAGTATTTGAGAGTGGTGCTTCAGACCTTGCGAGAATAGAAGCTATATGCTAAGTCTCCAAGTGTGAGTTTTGGCTAGATTCTGTAGCATTCTTGGGGCATGTTGTATCAGGCGAGGGTGTTAAGGTGGATCCCAAGAAGATCGGGGCAATTTAGAGTTGGCCTCGTCCTACTACGGCGACTAAGATCAGGAGCTTTTTGGGGTTAGCAGGTTATTATCATCGGTTTGTGGAGGGCTTCTCTATTACAACACCTTTGACTAGATTTACCCAGAAGGGTGCTCCTTTCCGGTGGTCCGATGATTGTGAGGTGAGCTTTCATAAGCTCAAGACCACATTAACTTCAGCACCGGTGTTAGTCTTGCCTTCCGATTCTGGGATGTATATTGTGTATTGCGATGCTTTACGCGTTGGTTTGGGTTGTGTATTAATGCAAGAGAGGCGTGTTATTGCATATGTTTTGCGTCAACTGAAGCCCCATGAGAAGAATTATCATGTACTTGATTTGGAGTTGGCCACAATTATTCATACTCTTAAGATCTGGAGGCATTATCTTTATGGAGTGTCTTGTGAGGTTTACACCAATCATTGCAGCTTGCAGCATTTATTCAAGCATATGGATCTCAATTTAAGCCAGCGCAGGTAGCTTGATTTATTGAAAGATTAAGATATTACCATCCTTTATCATCCGGGCAAGGCGAATGTAGTTGCGGATGCCTTGAGCAGAAAGGCGGAGAGTATGGGTAGTTTGGCATTCATTTCAGCAGAGGAGAGGCCACTAGCTTTGGACATTCAGTCCTCGGCTAAAAGACTTGTGAGGTTGGATATTTCAGAACCCAGTCGAGTTCTTGCATGCGTCGTCGCTCTGTCTTCACTATTCGAGTAGATCAAGGCTCGCCAGTTTGATGATCTGCACTTATTGGTTCTCAGAGACACGGTACTATAGGGTGGTGCCAAGGAGGCTACCATCAGTGAGGATGGTGTTCTGAAACTCCAGGGTCGCCTATGTGTTCCTAATGTTGATGGATTAAGGGAGAAGATCCTAGAGGAAGCATACGGTTCTCAGTATTCTATTCATCTAGGTGCTACGAAGATGTACCGCAACCTAAGGCAGCATTATTGGTAGCGGCGGATGAAGAAGGATATAGTTGAGTATGTTGTGAGGTGTCTTAATTGTTTGCATGTTAAGTATAAGCATCAGAGGCTAGGTGGCCTACTCCAGTAGATAGCTATACCTAAGTGGAAGTAGGAGAGCATTACTATGGACTTCGTAGTTGGGTTGCCGAGAACCTTGCGGAAGTTTGATGTAGTTTGGGTCATTGTCAACAGGTTGACCAAGTCGGCACACTTCATTATGGTTGTGACCACGTATTCTTCGGAGAGATTGGCGCATATGTACATTCATGAGATTGTTTGGTTGCATGGTATTCCTATTTCCATCATATCAGATAGAGGCCCTCAGTTTACTTCGCATTTCTGGATAGCAGTACAGAGCGAGTTGGGGACCCGTGTAGAGCTCAGCATAGCCTTTCATCTGCAGACCGACGGGTAGTCAGAGCGATCAGTTCAGATCTTTGAGGATATGCTCAGAGCATGTCTGATTGACTTCGGAGGCCAGTGGGATCGATTCTTGTCTTTGGTCGAGTTTGCATACAATAAAAGTTATCAGTCCAGTATCGAGATGGCTCCATTTGAGGCTTTATATAGTCGGCGATGTTGTTTGCCCATCAAATGGTTTGATCCCGGCAAGGCTAAATTATATGGCACTGATTTGGTAAAGGATGCCTTGGAAAAGGTAAAGTTGATTCAGGAGCGAATTCGCACAGCACAGTCCAGACAAAAGAGTTACACGGATCAGAAGGCGCGTGATTTATCATTTATGGTGGGCGAGAAATTTCTCCTGAAGGTCTTGCCGATTAAGGGAATCATGAGGTTCAGAAAAAAGGGCATGTTGAGCCCCAGGTTTATATGTCCATTTAAGGTGTTGAGACGAGTTGGGGATGTTGCTTACGAGCTTACCTAGCCTCCTACTCTATCGGGAGTTCATCCGATTTTCCACGTGTCTATGCTTCAGAGGTATCATGCCGACAGGTCGTATGTGTTATACTTCAGCATGGTTCAGCTAGATGAGAGCCTAGGTTATGAGGAGGAGTCAGTTTCCATTGTTGATAGACAGGTTCGCCAGTTGAGGTCCAACAATATTTCTGCAGTGAAGGTTCAATGGAGGGGTCAAACAGTGAAGGATGCGACTTGGGAGACCGAGGAGGACAGGTAGAGCTGATATCCACACTTATTCGGCACTCCAGGTATGATTCTAGACCCGTTTGAGGATGAACGTTTGTTTAAGAGGTGGAGCATGTAACGACCTGATCGGTCATTTTGCTTTCTAGATCCCCGTCCCCCTAAATAAGACTCCATGTATGTGCTTTTATTGCTTTATATCTTGCAGGGATGGTTAGTTCGGGATTTGAAAGGGTTCGGGTCGAAATCTGAACACTTGATTCCTTAGTGTTGGCAAAAAGGGCTAAGTTTTATTGAGTCAATGCTTTGAGTAAATGACCTCGAAACTGGGATTTGATGATTCCAATAGGTTAGTGTGATGATTTTGGATATGGGCGTATGTTCGGATCAGGTTTTGGATGACCCGGAAGCGTTTCAGCCCTTAATATTGATAGTTGGCACCTTGAAGGTTTTAAAATTCTTTAAATTTGGTTTGGAGTAGGTTTTGGTGTTATCGAGGTCCTTTTAGGATTCCAAGCCTGGGAATAGTCTGTATGATGATTTAAGACATGCATGCAAAATTTGGTGTCCTTCCGAGTAGTTTATGTAAGAATCGGCGCATTCAGAGTAAGTTGGAAGAATTGGAAGTTCTTAAGTTGATCCTATTTGTTTTGGGTTGCCATTCTTAATTTTAATGTTATTTTCCGTGTTCCGAGGGTGTGAGCGAGTCCGTTTTATAATTCCAAACTTGTTTGTATGTCTGGACTGAGCCTCGGGGGCCCCGGATGCCATTCGGATGATGCGCGGAAGTCGTTTGGCCTTGGATAAATAGCTGAAGCACCAGGTTTGTAGTGCAATCGCACCTGCGAGTTGTAGCATGTGACCACGCCGGGTAGACTATGTAGTTATGCATGTGACCACGCCGGACAGATAGTGATGTTATGTCTGTGGCCACGCAGGCGGATTGTGTTGTTATGCCTGTGACCATGCCGGGCTGATTGTGATATTATGCTTGTGACTACGCCGGGCGAATCCATGATATTGAGCCTATGACTACGGACGGATTATGATATATAGCCAATGGCGGCAGAGTATGATTATTGCACGTGACTATGCCATGCAGCATGTGGATATGGATTCATCCCCCTAGAGTCACCCTCTCATGTTTCTCTCTTGATGGTGTACACGCATGTCACGACCTAAAATCCAACTAGTCGTGATAGAACCTAACTCCAACCCGCTAGGTAAGCCAATTAACAACAATCCAATTCGATGAGATTTAGTGAGAAAATAAATGAAGAAATAACTTAACTTTATAATAAAATCCGAAGGACTGGTAGTACAAATTATGAGCTTCATGGCTGCTCTCTTGTCTCTCATGAAAAGCTCTACGCTAAATGCCTAAACCCTAGCTTTCATGGATGTTCAGGCCACTGGCGAGCCTCCTTCTGAGGTTGGTCAGTTGTTTACAAACCCTAAGCAGCCTTCCCAACACCTACAAACCCTACTTCGATCCATAACTATGCAAAATTATTACAGCCCCAAGCATTAAATGCCCCCATGCACGTAGCCGCTCCAAACCTAATGGTGCGATAGAAGAAAACAGAAGTTAAGCAATCAATAATGCAACAAGGATTGTATCTCGCAGTTCTGGGCAAGTTTTCCTATGGAAAACCAGTAATACAGGAGTTAAGGAAGGTTATCCCAATTCAATATGAATTAAAAGGCCCATGCTCAGTAGGTTTGATTGAGGATACATATGTTTTGATCAAGTTGACGTTAATGGAGGATTACATTCACTTGTTGTCCAAGCCAGCCTTTTACTTGAAGGCTCAAGGTGATTTTTGGCAGATGAGATGTACTAAATGGAGTCCGTGGTGGAAACCTGACGAGGAAACTCCCATTGCAATTGCTTGGATATCTTTTCTGGACCTTCCCCCCCCCCCCCCCCAATTTTTTTCCTAAGGATTTTGTGTTTTCATTACCTAATGCAGTTGGTAGGCCTCTTCATGTGGATTGGGCCACTCAAAATGGCACAAGACCTAGTTGTGCTAAAGTCAAAGTGGAGGTGAATATGTTAGCTACACTGCCTCAAAGGATTAAGATCATTAAAGAGGAAGATGAAACTGGACCTGAGGAATCTAAATAGGTGAAGATCAAGTACGACTACATGCCAAAATATTGCAAAACTTGTATGAAACAAGGTCATAATGAGAGTTAATATTGGGACTGTTGCAGCTTCACAAAAATTTTAATGAAGAAGGTGGTGATCAAGTAAAGGAGAAGATTATTATTGTGCAAAGTGATGTTGTTGAAACTGTTGCAGCTTCTACGAAGGTCCTAACAAGTGGGATAACACTGGGCAAGCCAGTGCCAAATGCTACAAGAAGTGAGAGGATGCAAAGGAGAAAGAATAAATATAAAAGGGATAATAGAGGTTATATAATTGAAGAGACTGGGGATGGAGATGTTACGAACTCTCAGGAGTCAAAGGAGAAGAAAGGCGAGGAGTTAACTGGAAAATCTGATGATGTTGGGAAAGAAAAATCTATTTCTCCAGTGCAAACTAGTAATATGTTTGCATTGTTAGAAGAAGGTGAGATTGAAGTTGATAAACAAATAAAGAAGGAAGCGGTGGATAAGGTGTTAAACAAGGAAAAGGTTGAAGCAAAGGTGAATTATACTCATACTGGGAAAGGTACACCAAATAAGGCAGGAATGCAAAATCCGGCAAATCAAATTCCTAGTCCTAGTGATGTTAGGATTGGGATTGAGGAGGTTAACAAAAAGGAATCCTCAATTGAGTGGGTCTATAGGAGATTTGACACGAGTAAGGAGGAATTGAGGGAGATGAATGCTACATTAAATCACTCATGTCATGAAATTCCATCACAAATTTATGACGATTCAAAGGGGAATGAAGCTAATGTTGAGGCCAGTTCTGGTAGAATGTTATGGAGTGATGAAGCTGAGATTATGGAGGTTGAAAGAACCACAAATAATAGTACAAAAATCATGGAAGAAAGAGGCATCATGCTTGAGAAAGTAGCATCAATTGTAAGCCCACTATCTACAATAAACCCTAGAATTTTTGAAACTAGGGTTGAGGGTGGTGAATGGGCTAATCGATCATTATCTAATCTGATGATTGAAGAAGGTCAAGGAACAAATAAGGCAGCTGATAATGCAATTGGATCAGCTGAAAAAGCCTCAGCTAAGAAGAGAACCAATGGAACAGTAACCCCTAGAGAAACTATTCAAAATTTTGATCAGTCTAGAGAGGTTCCGTTGGAGATTTTGGGGAAAGGAAAGGTTGACAAGGTAGATGTGAATGCCTTTAATAATACAGTGATGGCAAATCAACACACAGCTCAAGGAAAGACCACTGATTTCAATAGAACAGTAAAACCTGGACAACTGGCTACAGAGATTTCTGGAAACCCTAACTTGGGAGATGTGTATACACTGTAGAAGTGGCTTGAGACTGGCCAGGCCTGGACCACAGATGTGGCGAAGCTTCCGCAGAAGCGGGGCCCGTTCGCATAAGCGGCCTGGCAGATGCACGATGTTGCCGCAGGTGCGATGGGCCAGTGGTCGAGCAAGTTCCGCAAAAGTGGACAGTTGACTGCCGAAGCGGTCCCGCAGAAGTAGAGGTCCTTCCGCAGGTGCGGAAATAACGCTGGGCAGAAGGGTTGCATTTAAGTCGATATTTTGGCTCATTTTTTCATTTCTCTCACTTGTTGGTCAAATATAGAGCTCTTGGAAGAGGGATTTTCACCTAGCGCTTTGAGATAAGTGATTTATATACAGTATGAGTTTAAAACATAGATTATGGGTAGATTTTAACATGTTAAAATTGTGAAAATCATGGATTTAGATGAAAACCTAGATTTTTGATAAAAAAAAATAGGATGTAACCACGAAAATGGTTATGGAATTGAATGAAAATTATATATTTGAGTTCGTGAGGTTATGGGTAAAAACTTTCTTCGAATATTTTCGGAATCTGGGCATGTGATATCGAGGATGAATTTTAGGAACCTTCAATTGGGGTTGGGTAATCACTCTAATAGGTAGAATATGAACTTTTGAACGTGTTTGACTAATTTATACAATATTTGACTAGTTTCGGATTTGGTCGGCACCGAGTTGAGGCTTTAGAATGAATTTGAGGCTAGAAAGTGAGCCTTGAGACGAGGTAAGTCTCTTGTCTAACCTTGTAAGAGAGAATGTACCCCATATGTAATATAAATTAATATTTGCTTCTAACTATAAGGGCTACTTACGCACGAGGTGATGAGGGTCCATGCGTAGCTACTATTTATGCTTATGCCCGGGTAGTTTAGGACCCAAATTATGAATTTGCTTGCAATGTTTGTGCCCTACTTGTTAATTAGATTATCTAAATCATATTGGAACTTGATAAAGGAAAATTAAGAGACTGAATTTCACTTGCTTGAATTTAGAGCGAATTACTTGACCGTTAATGAAAATTGTTTTACATTGTGTATTAGCATTGTAATAACGTTTAAGTCAAATGCTTATAAAGTATCCTCATTTCTTGTGGAGCGGTCCAAACACCTCGGCAGTAAAATAGATGCATCTATGGATCGTGCCACACGTCTCTCGGCAGTGTACCCGTTATTCTGGATCGGGCCGTATGAACTCGGCATAGATCGTGCTTAATAACACCTGGAGCCTAATCATACTTGATATTATTTTGTGGCTTATGAGGTTACAATTATTAATTCACAGGAATTTACTTGAAATTTATTAATTTATGAAAGAATTATTTGTTCCTGCTTGCTAATGATTTATTATTATTATTATTTACATGACCCATATTTATTTAGAATTTTTGCATTCACATTGTTAGCCCATAGTAAGTGTCGAAGTCGACCCCTCGTCACTACTTCTTTGAGGTTAGACTAGATACTTACTGGGTATATGTTATTTATGTACTCGCGCTACACTTTTGCACAGACCGTGGAGTATTTGAGGCAGGTGCATCTAGCAATCACACTGGCGCGCATTCCCGTTACCTCGAAGGCCTAGTGGTGAGCTGCTTCCTGAGCCGTTCTGCAGCCCCTAGAGTCTCTCCTTTGCATTCATTTTTGTCTATTTTTTATTTCAGACAGTAGTTAGAGTTTTGTATAATTTATTGGTGCTCATACACTTGTGACACCAGGTCTTGGCACACATTAGCAGACTTGTGGTTTTGGATTTATTACTATGGTTATGATTGCACCCAGCTGCTTTTGTTTTATTTATTTAAACCCGCTGTTTCTTAAATCGTTTAATGAAGGAAAAACTTAATTACTTGGAAATTTATTAAAAAGTAAAATTACTTAGGTTATTCACTATTGGTTTGTATAGCGACGGCGTTGGGCGCCATCACGAACTATAAGAGAATTGGGCCGTGACAGATACCCACCCTAATTGGTTTATATCTAGAATTATGAAAGATTTACCTGGCTATACTATAATAAAAACTTATTTACCAGTTTTCTTTAGGTTCCTTACAAATTACATTCTCTATCTTTATTTATTATTTATATACAAAACCTTAATAAAGAGAGCATTCCTTAAAATTAGGAGGTAACTGATATACATACCCACCCCCACCCCCACCCCAAACCCCACTCTCATGTATATCAGTTATACAAAGTCTCTAAAATCATATTTTCATTCCATTTTCAAAAACATTTCGAAATATTTCTTTCTCTATCATACAAATAAACTGAAATCTCTCCCTCTTCATACAAATCCATCGACATTATCTCTAAAATTGCAGCAGCAAAGGATTCAACCATTAAAAAGTTTCGAAGCTTTGAATTCAATATTTAGGTTTTACGAATTTATGATTTGTTTGGACTAGGTGTTATTGAAAATGATTGAGAATATACCTTGGTATTTATATCTCAATTTTGAGGGAGATTGGTTAAGTTTAGAATTGTTTTAAGATAAAATTTCATATTGAAATTCAAAAAAGAAGAAGAATTAGTTTCTAAAATTGTATCACAACTGTATGATAATTGTACCATAGTTGTATCAAAAAAATATAGTTGCTAAAAGTTTTTTCAACAATTCAAAAATCGTTAAACTCTAGCAAAACTATTAGTAATAGGATAATGGCGCGTATAAAATCAAAATGTGAAATTGGTCACAAACTTACAGTTGACGATCGCCATATACAATTATCCTATATTTGTGATACAATTTTTGCAACAATTATGATACAAATACAATTATGATACAATCATGATATAATTCTGAAAAATTGTGATACAATTATGATCTTCATCTTCTTTAAGTTTCAATCATAACTCTAAACTTAAATTCTGCTACAATATTTTATTATAAATATATTAGCGTCTTATCAGGTATTGTTTTAGGTATTGATGTATCATATACAATCCAAATACAACTTTGATACAATTATGAAACAAATTTGATACAATTATCATACAATCGTGATAAAATTCATATACTTCTTCTCTTCTTTTTCGAGTTTCAATATGAAATTTTACTAAAAATTACTATAAAATAATTAATCTCCCTCAAAATTAAGATATAAACTCTAAGTTATATTCTCAATCATTTTCAAGAATACCGAATCCAAACAAATTACAAATTCTTAAACCCAAATATTGAATTCAAAGCTTCAAAACTTTTTAAAGGTTGCCAATGGAGAATCCTTTGCTGCTGCAATTTTAGAGATAATGTAACACTTTGTAAATACGGATTAGGTGTGAACGTGAATGAATATTAGTATGATATTTTAGACATATGAATTCCTATTGGGATAAGTTGTCACGATCCAAATTCTCACTCCGTGAATTGTCGTGATGGCAACACTTTGTGGAATAAAATGAAAACATGAAAATTTAACAACTAACAAGAACATCTAAATAAGCAATTTAGATGTCGCTCGGCATATACATTGATCACTCTTGAAATGTACATAACTAACCCAAGACCCGGAACAACGTAAATCACAAACTACAGAACGAAATCAATATCTCTATACTCTAGAGTCTAACAAAAAGAAAATACAGAAGTGGTTGACATGGGGAAGAGTATAAGGGGACACTGAGATCTACGGACGCAGCATATATACCTTGAAGTCTCCAAAGCTGTCTCGACTTGCTGATAATACGGCTGGTAAGCGGTACCAGGATATGCACACGAAAAACATGTGCAACGAAGGGCATGAGTACACCACAATGGTACCCAGTAAGTGCCAAGCCTAACCTCGGTCGAGTAGTGATGAGGTCAGGTCCGGCCCTACTGGTGTGTGTGTGTGTATATATATATAAGATAAAATGAAATATCGCAGTAGAATAAATGTGCAGGGGGATCTCCCGAGATACCGTCTCGTAGTCCTAAATGTAAATGTGTGCAGGGGGATCTCCTGGAATACCGTTCCGTAGTCCCAAAGTATATATGCAGTGCAGGGGGATCTCTTAGAATACTGTTCTGTAGTCCCAAAGTAAATATGTAGTACATGGGGATCTCCCGGAATATCGTTCCGTAATCCCAAAGTAAATATGCTGCTTAACCAACGGAAATAACTGTTACAGCAAGAAGACCGACAGTTTAGACTAAGTTGAAGTCAAAGAAAAGCAGGAAATTTACTAAACATGCCGCACTAAGTTCAAATAAACAGATAAGGCAAGTAGACATACTATTCTAAGCTAACAAGTTACTACACATGCTGATATAACTCAAATATTGAGGAAAACGTGTTATTACTTAGTGGAAATTGGGTTTTTATGACAATTAGCCCATGTACGTACTTGTCACCTCACGTACACGGCACTCACAAATCAAAACAATACCAAATTCTAAAGGGAGTTCTCCCACAGCGGGTTAGGAAAGTCACTTACCTAGGACCAAGCTCAAATCAATCCGTAATAATGCTTTTTCCACGAATATACGACTCCAAATGGCCCAAATCAATTACATAACATAAATATAACTACAACAAAATAGTCTAGCTAATGAAATCAAAGCTAAAGTAAGAAATTGGAAAATCGCTCAAAAAGCCTCCCTAGGCCCACGTCTCGGAATCGGGTAAAAGTCACAAATTATGAACACTCATTCATTTGCGAGTCTAACCATACCAAATTTACTCAAATCCGATAACAAAATCTCGATCAAAACCCCAAAATTCAGCGTAAGAACTCTTCTCAAATTTTTCCCAATTTTTCACCCCAAATCACTAATTAAATAATAAAATTAAAGTCATAATCATGAGAATTAACCAAAACTAAGTAAGAATCACTTACCCAGACACCCACGCAAGAATCTCTCCAAAAATTGCCTTCTGCCCAGCTCCCAATTCAATTTTGTGATATGAACTCAAAACCCTCGATTTTGAACTTTAAATTCTGCCCAAGTGCTCCCTTCTTCGCGAACCCGGTCAAAGTCTCGCATTCGCGAAGAACAAGCTGCCCCAATCCTAAAAACACTCATCACGAACGTGATGCACTGGTCGTGAATGCAAAGCTTACATCGCCTGACCCTTTGCGAACGGGGGAAACTCATCGCGAACGCGTAGGCTATTTTTCCTGGAACTCATCACGAATGCGAGGTCCTTATCGTGAAAGCATAGCGTTAATGTTCCATACCTTCAAGAACACGGTAACAACATCGCGAATGCGAAGAACAAACCCAGCTGGCCTCTCAGGTGACCTACGCGAACATGAGACCTCTCTCGCGAATGCGATGAAGAAATGGTCTACAACAAAACATCAGAAAATTTGTCAACTCCCAAAGTCCAAAAATGATCTGTTAAGCACCCGAAACTCACCCGAGGCCCCTGAGACCTCAAACAAACATACAAACCAATCTTAAAATACCATACGAACTTAGTCAAATCCTCAAATCACATCAAACAATGCTAAATTCACAAATCATCTTCCTATTCAAACTTAAAGAACTTAAAACTAAAGATTTCCACAATCGATGCCGAAACCTATCAAACCACGTTCAATTGACACCAAATTTTTCACACAAGTCATATTCAACCTTACGGACCTACTCCAACTTTTGGAATTAGAATCCAACCCCGATATTAAAAATTCCACTACCGGTCCAAACCTCCAAAAATTTAGTTTGGGTCGTGACAAACTTGGTATCAGAGCAAGTCTGTCATATGGGTTATCTATGAGCCGTGTCTAGTAGAGTCTTGATTATGGATGTGTAGCATGCCACATTTATTATCAGGAGGCTACATGACATCTAGGGTTGTTACCTTCTTCCTGAGTCTAGATCGTGCGTAGAGTTGAGTCACAAGTGTTCGTCTCTAATGTTCACCTTGTTTTCTTTCAGTGATACCTTCGACTAGGAAGCAAACGATTAGTAGACGGCTTGATACAGTTGTGGGAGAGAGTACTAGTCAGATTCCTTAAGCCAGAGCAGGCCAAAGTGAGGCTCAGAGTGAGATGTCGTCTCATACCTCAGCTACTTTGTCTCCTCCAGAGGATATTAGGAGGCACCCAACACCACCAGTTCCTCCGTCTGGTACTACAGACCAGGATATGCAGAATGCGGTACAGTTATTGACTAGATTGGTAGCTGCTCAGGCTCAGAGGCAAAATACCGGTGTTGTTTCTAAACCAGTTAGTACGGGAGTTCATGTTTTTATTAATTTAGACCCTCCAGTGTTTACCGGATCAGACCCCAAGGAGGACCCGCAGACTTTTATTGATCAGGTTTATCGTACACTGCGGGTTATGCATACTAGTGATACAGAGGCAGTAGAGTTGGTTTCTTATTGGCTACGGGATTTAGCAGTTTTCTGGTATGATAGTTGGGAGAGATCCAGGGGTCTGAACGCTCCTCCAGCTATGTGGAAGGAATTTTCTGAGGCCTTTCTTTGTCACTACTTGCCAGTTGAGATACGACAAGCTAGAGCTGATAAGTTCTTGAACCTTTGGCAAGGTAATATGAGTGTGCAAGTGTATAATATGCAGTTTGATTCTTTAGTAAGATATGCTCTCCATATGGTAGTCGAGATAAGCGATAGGGTGCATCTGTTCATGAACAGGTTGGGACCACATCTGATAAATGAGTGCATGACAGCCTCCTTGGTGGAGGGCATGGATATTTCCCATATTCAGGCTTATGCCTAGACCTTAGAGGATCGTAAGCACCAGCAAAGGGCAAATAGGGAGCAGGATAGGGGCCAGCATAAGAGGGCGAGATTTGCAGGGTATTTTGATGACTTCAGAGGTAGTATTAAGACAGTCTTCGAGGAGTTTGGCACCACCTGTAGCTAGTGCTCGTCCACTATTTCAGAGGCCTCGGTATGATCGATATACCTATTCTGTCTATGTCAGAGTTCGCGGGCGTCATGCTCGCATTATCACAGTGATACTAGTTAGATGAGATGCCCAACACCCCATTGTGATCAGTGCAGCAAGGCCTACTTTGGACTGTGCCGTCGAGGTTCTGATGCGTGTTATTCTTGCGGACAGCCTGGCCATGTGATGCGGGATTGTCCTAATAGAGGAGGTGGTGGTATGGCTTAGCCGACTGGATCTGTGTTTGGTTCTTCCTCATCATTTCGAGCTCCAATACGGGGTTTTCAGCAGTCAACATATCGTGGTAGAGGTAGAGGTGTAGTGTTGAGTTAGAGTGGTGCTCAAAATCGAACCTATGCTCTAGTAGGTCGACAGGATCTCGAGTCATCTTTGGATTTTTTACAAGTATATTGTCTGTGTTTTCTTAAGATGTATATGTGCTGATTGATCCAGGATCTACATTATCATATGTTACACCCTTTGTGGCTAATAAGTTTGCGTTGAACCTGGATTAGTAAGTAAACCACTTGCGGTATCTACTCTGATAGGAGATTCTGTAATTGCTCGAAGGGTATATAGAGGTTTCACAGTGATGATTTGTAGTCGTCAAACCTCGGCGAATTTATTTGAGTTAGAAATGGTTTATTTCGATGTGATAATGGGAATGGACTGGTTGGCCTCATGCTATGCAAATGTTGACTGTCGTATGAATATGGTTAAGTTTCAGTTTCCTGGTGAACCTGTCATTGAATGGAAGGGGAACATTGCTACGCCGCAAGGTAGGTTTATTTCCTATCTTAAGGCAAGAGAGATGATCTCAAAAGGTTAAATTTATCATCTCGTTCGTGTTAGGGATGCGGAGGAGAAGCCGCCTACTCTACAATCAATCCTTGTGGTCAATGAATTTCCAGATGTTTTCCCAGATGAACTTCCAGGCCTTCCTCCTGAAAGGGAGATTGAGTTTAGCATTGATGTGTTGCCTAACACTCAACCCATATCTATTCCTCCATACAGGATGGCCCCAGCAGAGTTGCGAGAGTTGAAGGCGTAGTTGAAGGTCTTGCTGGATAACGGCTTCATTAGGCCTAGCACTTCACCTTGGGGTGCGCCAGTTTTGTTCGTGCGGAAGAAAGACGGGTCATTAAGGATGTGTATTGATTATCGACAGTTGAATAAGTTTACTATAAAGAACAAGTATCCACTTCCATGGATTGATGACCTGTTTGACCAACTCCAGGGTGCCAAGTATTTCTCTAGGATTGACTTACATTCAGGGTATCATCAAGTAAGGGTTAAGGAGAAGGATATTCCAAAGATAGCCTTCCAGACAAGATATGGGCACTTTGAGTTCTTGGTGATGTCGTTCGGGCTAACAAATTCCCCAGCAGCTTTTATGGATCTCATGAATACTGTATTCGGGCCTTATCTTGATGTGTTCGTGATCGTATTTATTGATGACATTCTGGTGTATTCTAGTTCGGAGGCGGAACATGCGGGCCACTTGCGGATAGTATTACAGACGCTTCATCGTAAGTTATATGCTAAGCTCTCCAAATGTAAATTCTGGCTGAACTCAGTAGCATTCCTTGGCCATGTGATATCTGGCGAGGGTATTAGTGTCGACCCTCAAAAGATCGATGTAGTAAAGAATTGGACGAAACCTACAACACCATTAGAAGTCAGCAGCTTCCTGGGGCTAGCAGGATATTATAGGCGATTTGTAGAAGGTTTTTCCTTTATATTAGCACCATTGAATAAGTTAACATAGAAAGCTACTAAGTTCCAGTGGTCTGACGCTTGTGAACAAAGTTTTCAGGAGCTAAAGAATCGATTGACATCCGCGCCAGTGCTCACTCTCCCAGAAGGAACAGAAGGTTATGTGGTATATTGTGATGCCTCAGGTATAGGTTTAAGGTGCGTATTGATGCAACGTAGGAAGGTGATTGATTATGCATCAAGACAATTGAAGAAGCATGAAAAGAATTACTCGACCCATGATTTGGAATTGGCTACAGTAATATATGCTTTGACGATGGGGCAGAACTACTTATACGACATCCATGTTGACATCTACACAGATCACAAGAGTTTACAATACATCTTCAAGTGGAAGGAGTTGAATTTGAGGCAGCGTAGGTGGCTTGAATTACTAAAAGATTACGATGTCGAGATATTGTACCATCCCGGTAAAGCCAATGTTATGGAATACGCTCTCAATCGTAAGTCAATGGGAAGCTTAGTACATATTGAGGCAGGTAGATAGGGGTTGACTAAAGAGCTTCATCAGCTAGCCAATATGATAATCAGATTGTTAGACTCGATGATGGAGGTGTTATTGTACAGAATATATCAGAATCATCTTTGGTAGATGAGGTAAAAGCATGGAAATATGAAGATCCTACCTTAGTACGATTGAGATACAGCATTCAGCAGTGTAAAATTACGGCTTTTGAGATCGGAGGAGATGGGGCACTGAGATACCAGGGTTGATTATGTGTGCCTAACGTGGCAGGGTTGCGAGAGAAGATTATGAATGAGATTCATCAATCCCGATATTCCATCCATCCCAGCTCGACAAAGATGTATCATGATGTCAAGGAGCAGTATTGGTGGGATAACATGAAGAAGTCTATTGCAGAATTTTTAGACCACTGTCTTAATTGTCAATGAGTAAAGATCAAACATCAAAATCCCGGTGGATTGCATCAGAATATAGAGATTCCGACCTGGAAATAGGAGGTGATTAATATGGACTTCATTATTGGATTACCTCGCTCTTATCATAAGTTTGACTCCATCTGGGTGATAGTTGATCGACTTACAAAATGTGCACATTTTCTGCCAATTAAGACAACTTACACGGTGGAAGATTATGCGAAGTTGTATATCAAGGAGATTGTTAAGCTTTAGGTGTGCTGGTATATATTATATCAGACAGAGTAGCTCAATTAACGGCTAACTTTTGGAGGTCTTTTTAGAAGGGTTTAGGCACACAAGTGAATCTCAGCACTGCATTCCATCCATAGACTGACGGATGAATATACAATTCAGACACTTGAAGATATGCTACGAGCATGTATTCTAAATTTTAAGGGGAATTGGGATGATCATCTACCACTCATAGAATTTTCCTACAATAATAGCTACCATTACAGTATTAAAATGGCTCTATACGAGGCGATGTATGGGAGAAGATGTAGATCACCAGTTGGATGGTTTGAAGTCAGTGAAACCGAGTTATATGGGTCATATTTGATTCACCAAGCTATTGATAAGGTGAAAATGATACAAGAACGACTGAGGATGGCGCAAAGAAGGCAAAAGTCTTATTCCGATATCCGATGTCGTGATTTGGAGTTTAAGGTTGGTGATTGGGTTTTCCTAAGGATCTCACCAATGAAGGGTGTTATGCATTTCGGGAAGAAAGGTAAGCCGAGTCCGCGGTATATCGGTCCATATAAAATTCTTGGACGAATTGGACAGGTTGCTTATGGGTTAGAATTGCCATCCGAATTGGAATTTGTCCACCCGGTATTGCATGTATCTATGTTGAGGAAATGTATTGGAGACCCTTCTCGAGTCGTCCCTATAAAAAATGTACAAGTTACAGAGGATCTATTAAATAAAGAAGTGCCAGTGGCTATATTAGATCAGCAAGTCCGCAAGCTGAGAACAAAAGATGTAGCTTCCGTCAAAGTATTGTGGAGAAACAAGAATATGGAAGAAATGACATGGGAAGCAGAAGAGGAGATGAAGTCTAAATACCCTTACCTATTCTAGAATGAAGATAACGAGGATGCCAGGGAACGCAAGATGCATTAGAAGGTGAAACAACTCTATGAGGTAAGCAATAGCTTGAGAATACTCTTCCTTAATACAAAATGGTAATATGCAGATAATGTACATATGCATAATGCTTTGTGTATCCTTGTGAGGTAATACGTTGGGTTCGACTGCTTGCAAGTTTGGCTAGTGTCCATATTATAGGGGAAACTCGGTGAAAATTTCCATTGTCCACGATGATTTAGACTCCCCATAAACCCTTACATTCGAGGACGAATGTTCCTAAGGGGGGGAGGGTGTTACAACCCATATTTACGTACGTTAGTTCATACCGTAAGTTAGTCAACGTAAATACGAGAAGATATTATCTTTGAGATGATAGGAAGTTAATCCTATTGGTCTTAAATGATACAAGGGTGTATAAGGGGGGTTAACAAGTATTAGAAGTTAAACGAATCAAGGATGTTGTAACCCGTATTTTCGGGTAAACCTAGAGGTGCTTAATATACTCAAGAGGTCATTTTTAAGGTATTTTAATCATATGATAGCTGTATCATAAGTCTTTAAGTCAAACGATTTATGAAACAAAAGCCGACAAAAGTTGGCACAACTTACGTTCATAATTTTACTTAAACTTTAGGTCAAATGTTACTACGCTTTTCTCCCAATCTACTTGGAATTACGGGGTGATATACCCAACAAATTGAATATCTATGAGTATATTTTCCAGCGTATTAAACCATTCATCCATGCGATCTTGTAGTAGAGAGATATTTGCGTTTTCACGAGACTGCGCCAAACACCTCTCTATGAGGCCCACATAGGCGGTTTAAAATATATGGATATATATAAAAGAGTCTCAATCCCGTTTTAAGTCATTTTTCCAGTTTTTTCAGACCTTAGAACCCTAAAAACATCCTCTCAAGTTTCTCTCATGATCCAAGACCCAAACAAAGGGCAGACAACACAAATCAAGTGTTGGGAATCCCGTGGCGCTAGTAAGTTTCTTGTTCTTCTTGTTGTTGCTCATTTTTGCATTGTTCCAATTCGTGTGGGAGGTTGTTTTAAGTGTTTTATGTTCTCTAAATACTCCCTCAAGTTTTTAATATCAACCCTAGGTGATTTCAAGTCTTCTAAAGTGATTCTAGTGTCGAAAAAGCCTAATTGATTGCTAGTTTCGCTTCCTTGTTCTTGTGGCAGCATTGGAGGGATATTTCATGGAATATTAAGGTCAAAATGGAGTTGTTATTTCTGTTTAAATGTAGGGAACCTATTACTCTATATGTATTTAATATTATCCAAGTTGCGGTTAAGTCATTGAAGCTAGAACTTGTGAAATATATATCGATAGGCTTGATAGTAGTGTTGTTGGTTGGTGAACTGTTTTGGGAGGCTCAATATGATTATTATTGATGTTGTTTGGGTTGTTTAGTGGTTGTTTTGACTTGTGGGAATTCATATAAATAGGGGGGTTCTGTCCGTATCCACGTAAAATAGGTTGTGGTAGATACATAATAGTTACGACGCCTAAACGATAACGATAGTGTCATTTCGCTTATTGTAGACTAAGGAGTTGTGAAATTTGCATAGCTTGAGGTTGGAAAGTATATACAAGGTATGTGAGGCTATCCCTTTCCTTCTTCTGCATGACTCCGATTGTACATAATGTAATGAACGAGCTTCCAAAGATACTCTACTCTTACAAGCTAGCAGTACTTACATTGTTTCCCTTCTTATGGAGCGATTGATGTTGATGTTGCTTCTCTTATTCTTATGTTATCAATATTGTTGATACTTCCTTATTCTTATAAGAGTCATGATGAAGAATTAGTCCTAATAACGTGTATAGAGGACACCGACCTTACATCATTCCGAAAGGTTCATAATATTATCCCAATGAGTCCAGCATGCATTATATATATATATATATATATATATATATGTATATATATCTATTTTACTTTACCGAGCCACGCTATAGACGGCCGGGTATGGCACCTATCGTGCAACCACTGATTAGTTGGGTTTTACCGAGCTTTACGTGGTCGGGTATGATTCTACCAAGCCTTATGATGGTCAGGTACATTTTTATCGAGCCTATTACAGCCGGGTACGATATGATGATGATGATGCCCACAGAGGCTTATGTTTTAAAAGTTTATGTATATATACATATGTATTATGCATTTCATATCAGTATCACTCAGAGGTACCTAGATGTTACAGGTTGTATATTCTCTATCTTTGCTTATATTATTGTCTGTACTTATGGTTCCCTGCCTTACATAATCAGCACTTTATTCGTACTAACATCCTTTTTATTTGTGGACACTTCATGTCGTGTTGTAGGTCTTGATAGACGGGTAGACGCAGCTCCCCTACCACAGTAGGCTGTCCAGTTCAGCGGTTATTGGCGAGATCCCCTTCTCCGGGCTTGTTATGGTCTTGGTATGCATTTTTGTTATAGACATTATGGGTATGTCAGGGCCTTGTTCCTGCAATAATGCAGCACTTATGTTCCTTTAGAGGCTCATAGACAGGTGTTGACTTATGTATAGTTTGGTATGCCTTGTCGGCTGATTTTTGTTGTATAGTCTTTCATGGCAGCGTGATAGCTCGTACCTTATATATAGTTTCTTGGTTGTCTGGTCATCCCATGTTATGTATGTTCATGCTATTATCTTTCATTGTTGGTTGTTCATGATCCATGTCTACTAGTTATATTAATCTCGTCGGCCCTTAAAGATAATAAGGAAGGTTAGATAAAATGTAGGTTGGTGCTCGACAAATATGGCCCGGGTGCTAGTCATGACCCTCCAGTTTGGGTCGTGACAGGAAATCACCCTACTGTCCTTCATCAACACCACGTCGAGACTAATCCGCGACGCATCACAATAAATAGTATAAGACCTCGAACCTGTAGGTAATACCAATACTGGGGTTGTAGTCAAAGCTGTCTTGAACTTTTGAAAGCTCTCCTCACACTCATCTGTCCACCTGAATGGAGCACCTTTTTGGGTCATCCTGGTCATATGTGCTGCAATAGATGAGAATCCCTCAACAAACAAACGATAGCCAAACCAAGGAAACTCCGGATCTCTGTAGATGAGGACGGTCTGGGCCAACTCTGCATTGCTTCCACTTTCTTCGGATCCACCTTGAAACCTTCATTCAACACTACGTGACCCAAAAATGCCACGGAATCCAATCAGAACTCACATTTTGAGAACTTTGCATATAACTTCTTTTCTCTCAGGGTTTGAAGCACAGTCCTCAGGTGCTGCTCATGATCCTCTTGACTCCGAGAGTACACCAGAATGTCGTCAATAAAGACAATGACGAATGAGTCAAGATAAGGCTGAAATACATTGTGCATCAAATGCATAAATGTTGCTGGGGCATTGGTCAGTCCAAATGATATCACAAGGAACTCGTAATGGTCATACTGAGTCCTGAAAGCAGTCTTTAAGATATCTAGCTCCCGAATCTTCAATTGATGATAACTTGAACATAAGTAAATCTTGGAAAACACTCTAGCATCCTATAATTGATCAAATCGGTCATCAATACAAGGCAAAGGATATATGTACTTCACTGTGACTTTGTTCAATTGGCGATAATCAATGCACATACGCATAGAAAGATCCTTTTTCTTCACAAACAAGATAGGAGCACCCCAAGGTGACACACTGGGCCGAATGAAGCCCTTATCAAGCAATTCCTGTAATTGTTCCTTCAACTCAAGAGGGGCCATACAATAAGGAGGAATAGAGATGGGCTGAGTGCCCAGCAACAAATCAATGCTAAAATCAATATCTATATGGGGCGGCATACCCGGAAGATCACCTGGAAATACATCAGGGAAATCCCTCACTTTTTGGACTGACTCAATTGTAGGGGTATCAATACTGCCATCTCCACATAAGTTAGATCCGTGTCACACCCCTTCTCAACCATTCGTTGAGCTTTAAGAAATGATATAACTCTATTGGGAGTGTAATCTAAGGTGCGCGGTAAACCTGGCATAGCCAGCGTCACGGTTTTGGCATGACAATCAAGAATAGCATAATGGGGTGACAACCAGTCCATGCCCAAGATAACATTAAAATCTACCATGTTGAGCAATAATAAATCAGCTCTGGTCTTAAAACCACTAAGAGTAATCAAACATGACCGATACACGCGATCCACAACAAGAGAATCTCCCACAGGAGTAGACACATAAATAAGGAAACTTAAAGAATCCCGAGATACACCCAAATGCGGGGCAAAATAAGATGACACATAGGAATAAGTAGAGTCTGGATCGAATAGAACAGATGCATCTCTATACAAACCAGAACAATACCTATAATGACATATTACGAGCAGGAAGGGCATAGTTTCTGGCCTGGTCTCTCCCTCTAGGGCGACCTCTACCTTCTCGACCTCTACCTCGGGCTGGCTGAGCAGATGGGGGGCAGCTAATGTTGTAATCATAACATGATGACCCAGTGGAGCACATTATGGCTAAGATGTCTGTGGAGGTGCAACCCTCCTAAGTCTGGGGCAACCCCTCACCATATATCGAGTGTCACCACATTTAAAACAAGATCTAGGAGGACATGGCTACTGTGGGTGACTCGGGCCAGGTCTGTTGGACTGATCGCTAAAAGCACCCCGTGCAGGAGGCACACTAGATACTGGAGGGGCATAATAAGGTTCCAGAGGCCTAGAAAGGGCTGGAACACCACTGGTGGCTGGAAGAGCTGAATGAACAGGGCGACTCACACAGCCCCTATCATGACAAACTGCAGCTGGGGCACGGGCACCAGAATAATGGCCAAACTCTCGAGACCTCTTGGCCTCTCTCTCCTTCCTATCCCGAGCAAGCATGCCCTCCACTCTCATAGCAACACTCATCACCTGCTAATATGAGATATCCATCTCTAGCTCCCGGGACATGCTAGTCCTTATGTTGGGATGGAGTCCCTCAATAAACCGACGGACCCTCTCTCGAACTATAGAAACCAAGGTTGGTGCATGTCTAACCAAGTCACTGAAACGGACTACATACTCTGAAACAGTCATAGTACCCTGACGCAACTACTCAAACTCCGTGCGCCATGCGTCCCTGAGGCTCTGAGGGACATACTCTTCCAAAAACATGTCCGAGAACTAAGTCCATGTAAAGGAATCTGCCTCAGCCGGACTGTCCAACTCATAAGTGCGCCACCACTGATAGGCTGCTCCTCGATGCTGAAAAGTATTGAAAGAAACCCCACTCGATTCTGTGATGCCCATAGTGCGAAGGATACGCTAGAACTCCTCCATAAATCCCAGAGCATCCTCTAACGCTAGACCACTAAATATAGGAGGGTCGTACTTCTTGTACCTCTCGAGCCTACGTTGTTGCTCCTCATTAAACTACTGCCCTACCCTCGGGCTGAACTGGGGCTACAGGTGGTACCGGTATAACCTATGGAATCTATAAACCTGAATCCAATGCTCTGGGGTGCAAGAGGCGGGAGTCTGTGCTTCTCCCCCGGCCTGAGATATGGCTGGAGCAAGGGGAATCAACCCTGCCTGATCTAGAGTACCAAATATGCTTAGGAACTGTGTAAGGGTCACTTAAAGAGCTGGTGTAGTAGTAGTAGTAGGCACCTCGGGTGTCTGCGCTCCAACTGGAGCTACTGGTGGCTCATTTGGAGCAGCTCGCTCGGGTACTCTGGCTGCCCCATGTGGGCATCCTCAGCCTCTACCCCGGCCTCTAGCGGCTCTAGCAGGGGGGCGCGAGTTCTTGGTCATCTCCGGCTGCACGTGTCCTCACCATCTGTGAGAGAATAGAAACAGAAGTTTAGAATTTCAAAGTCAATAGGTTCGCATGACAAGGAATCAAACGAAGTGAAATTTTCCTAACAGTTCCATAGCCTCCCGAAGATAAGTACAGACGTCTCTGTACCGATCCGCGAGACTCTAATAAACTGGCTTGTGACTCATGACTCCTATGAACTTAGAGCTCTGATACCAACTTATCACGACCTAAATTCTCCCTCCGTGAATTGTCGTGATGGCACCTAGTCTCTACGACTAGGTAAGCCTAACACTTTGCGGAAATGAAATGAAAACATGAAAATTTAACAACTAACAAGAACATTTAAATAAGAAATTTAGATGTCGCTCAGCATATACATTAATCACTCTCGAAATGTACACAACTATCCCAAGACCCGGAACACCTGAATCACAAACTACAGAACGAAATCAGTATCTCAATATACTCTAGAGTCTAACAAAAAGAAAATACAGAAGTGTTTGACATGGGGAAGAGTAGAAGGGGACTCTGAGGTCTGCGAACGCGGAAGATATACCTTGAAGTCTCCAAAGCTGTCTCGACTCACTGATAATGTGGCTAGTAAGTGGTACCTGGATATGCACACGAAAAATATGTGCAAGGAATGGCATGAGTACACCACATATTGGTAAATATATAATAAAACAATATAAGTGTAATGCCGCAATAAAATAAAGGCTGAAATTTAACAACAATGAAATCATAGAAGGTAACATCTCAGTACACAGAAACACAACAAGGGATCTCCCGAGATACCGTCTCGTAGTCCCAAACGTAAATGTGCAGGGGGATCTCCCGGAATACCGTTCCGTAGTCCCAAAGTAAATATACAGTACAGGGGGATCTCCCGGAATACCGTTCCGTACTCCCAAAGTAAATATGCAGCTCAACAAACGGAAATAACAGTTACAGCAAGAAGACCGACAGTTTAGACTAAGTTGAAGTCAAAGAAAAGCAGGAAATTTACTAAACATGCCGCACGGAGTTCAAATAAATAGATAAGGCAAGTAGACATGCTATTCTAAGCTAACAGGTTACTACAAATGCTGATAAATTACTCAAATAAGGAGGAAAACAGGTTATTACTTAGCGAAAATCGGGTTTTTTACGACAATTAGCCCATGCACATACTCGTCCCCTCAAGTACACGGCGCTCACATATCAAAACAATACAAAATCCTAAGGGGAGTTCCCCCACACAAGGTTAGGCAAGCCACTTACCTAGAACCAAGCTCAAATCAATCTGTAACAATGCTCTTTTCACGAATATCCGATTCTGAATGGCCCAAATCAAGCCAAAATCAATTACATAACATAAATATAACTACAACAAACTAATCTAGCTAATGAAATCAAAGCTAAAGCAAGAAATTGGAAAATCGCTCAAAAAGCCTCACCGGGCCCACATCTCGGAAATGGGTAAAAGTCACAAATTATGAACACTCATTCACTCGCGAGTCTAACCATACCAAATTTACTCAAATTCGATAAAAAAAATCTCAATCAAAACCCCAAAATTTGGCCTAAGATCTCTTCTCAAATTTTTCCCAATTTTCCACCCCAAATCACTAATTAAATGATGAAATTAAAGAAATAATCATGAGAATTAACCAAAACTAGGTAAGAATCACTTACCCCAAACACCCACGCAAGAATCTCTCCAAAAATTACCTTCTACCGAGCTCCTAATTCAATTTTGTGATATGAACTCAAAACCCTCGATTTTGAACTTTAAATTCTACTCAGGTGCTCCCTTCTTCGCGAACGTGGTCAAAGCCTCGCATTTGCGAAACACAAGCTATCCCAGCCCTAAAAACACTCATCATGAACTGTGATGCACTGGTCGTGAACGCAAAGCTCACATCGTATGACCCTTCGCAAACGCAGGAAACTCATCGCGAACGCGTAGGCTATTTTGCCTGGAACCCATCTGATCATTGACTCTACACAAACGCGAGATCCTTATGGTGAACATGTAGCATTAATGTTCCATACCTTCGTGAATGCAGGAACAATGTCACGAACGCGAAGAACAAACCTAGCTGGCCTCTCAGATGACCTACGCAAACGTGAGACCCCTCTCGCGAACGCGATGAAGAAATGGTCTACAACAAAATACCAGAAAATCTAGCAATTCTCAAAGTCCAAAAACAATTTGTTAAGCACCCAAGGCCCCCGGGACCTCAACCAAACATACCAACCAATCCTAAAATGCCATACGAACTTAGTCGAGCCCTCAAATCACGTCAAACAATGCGAAATTCGCGAATCACCCTCCTATTCAAACTTAAAGAACTTGAAACTTCAAATTTCCACAACCAATGCCGAAACCTATCCAAACGACGTCTGATTGACCCCAAATTTTGCACACGAGTCATATTCAACCTTACAGACCTGTTCCAACTTCCAAAATCAGAATCCGAACCCGATGTCAAAAATTCCACTACCGCTCCAAATCTCCAAAAATTCAACTTTCGCTATTTCAAGCCTAAATAAGCTACGGACCTCCAAAACACAATCCGGACACGCCCCTAAGCCCAAAATACCCAACGGAGCTAATGAAACTAATAAAACTCCATTCCAGAGTCGTCTTCATATAGTTCCGAATACGGTCCAAAACCTAAGACTTAAGCTTCTGTATAGGGACTAAGTGTCCCAAAACACTCCAAAAATGAAAACAAAACCTCCCGGCAAGTCACAATAGCAGAAATAGATACGAGGGAAATAGTTAATAGGGGATCGGGGCTATAACTCTCAAAATAACCGGCCAGGTCGTTACATGAGTATGGGTGGAAATAGTTAGTTTGTAATTAAGACGGAGAGTGAGGTGCATAAGATTCGATAAAATCGACTATGTTTATATAAGGTTTGTCTTCCAGCTTAATTTCATGAAAATCTATTAGGAATTTGAGAAACCCTAAAACATGAAATTGTAGCTCTTTGAAATACTTTTCCAATGATATATTGTGGAGCCAAAGGGATCTCTGTAAAAAAAATATTATGTGCATTTTACTGAACAATGCGCAGTATGCGCCCAAATGGGTGCCCAATTGTCACGTGTGCGGCAGCGCACTTGTGGCAATGCCACTGCCCTTGCTGCACATTCAGGTGAGATTTTGGGTATTCAGATGCGTGGGACCTCACCCGGGGGAGTCGTTCTAAAAGTCCTACTTCGTCCCCCACACCCCAAAGTACAAAAACTTGCTCTAGAAAGGGAAGCTCTCAAGAGCCTAACTTCCTCCAAGGTCCCTACACCATCCAAGGTAAGTTTTAATGGTGATTCTAAGTTAATTTCAATTCTCCAACACTTTATTAACATGGATAACTCTTTCAAATCATTAGTTATTCGATTGAGGCATCATTGTTGAGAAAAGAAACCCTAGAACTCGAATTCAAGAGCATTGAGCCTCAAAAAGGTAATATCTTTACCCTCAAAATGATTATAGCATTAGATTCATGATTATAGACTCTAATTTCATGAGATATGAGTTTATGGGTTTGATAGAAAAGCATGAGCAGTTGTAAGTTTGGGTTGTTGATTGTTGATTATTGATTAAGAGTGTTGTTTATCTTATGGGTGATGATGAACGATATTGATTATAACAATTTGAGATTTTAGAATTATCTAAGAGCAAGATAATGGGTTGTTGGTGTAGAAACGCCATTAAGAAGGGTTATGAAGCTTTATGCCCATCAAGTATTTGATAAAATGCCTAAATGACCAAACATGAGTATTATTGCTAATATGGAATCCCTTTGACTTGTATTGCTATAGATTAAAGTTGAAAGGGTTGGCAAACGTTATATTACGCTCAAGAGTAGGAAGTTAAGGTATGTGAGGCTAACTCTCTATGTTTAGGAATGTTAATGATTCTCCCTACACTACGTTTCTTCTACAAGGTTACTGATTTCCTCAGAAATATAATTAAGCTTAGTTCCTTGAATAACTGCAGAATTTCTATTCTCTAGCTTCGTAATTCATTCATGACTTTCACTGCGAACGTTGCGATCTTAGTGCATAATCAATATAGACTTGTGTTGATGTCCATGAGTCTTAGTCTAGATTAATCAGCATGACATAAACAGTTAAAGCTTCAGTTCTTATAATCATTTCATGAATACATGTCGTAGTCTAATTCTATCCAGCATTCCAGTATCATGTAACTCAATATGGTTCAGTATTTCAATACCATGTATTTCACTATGATTCTCAGTTTTTTATTTTAATTCCCTGAATGTTGAACACCTGTATTTGGGCCTGAGGCCATAGTTTATCTGTTTTATGCATCTTTGGACCTAAGGTCGTAGTTATGTATACATGTGGTTCATTATTAAGAAAAGGGAGTATTCATATCCTTACTTCCTTTGTTCAGTACAGTTATTAGTTATCAGTTCAGTTACCAGTTATCAGTTCTCAGTTATCAGTTTAGTTTCAGTTTCAACATTTACAGTTTTTTCTTTCAGTTGCTTTATATACTAGTGCAATTCAAATGTACTGACATCCCTTTTGCCTGGGCCTACATCTTACGATGCAGGTAACGATTTACAAGTGACAATTCAGAGCGCTAGGATTCTCGTACCAGCTATTTGGTGAGCCTTAATTCTTTCGGGCATTACCCTTGCTTTACAGTCTTTCAGTATTTACATGCAGTTAGTGTTTTCATACTTCATTAGTGTCACGACCCAAAACCCAATCGTCGTGATGGTGCCTATCATGGAACTAGGCAAGCCACTACTCAGCCATTTCAACACAATAAAGACTTTGAAAATACGGAAGCAGTTAATATTTAAAGAAAACCTTTTAAAAACAGAATAAAATTCGCTAATCAATACAAATCTCTCCCAAAACCGGGATGTCATCAAGTATATGAGCAGATATACAGGGATACAGTCTACTACAATGTCTAAGGAATAAGAACTGAAACATAAGTAAAGATAATGAAAGAGAGTCCAGGTCTACGAACGCCATGCAGCTACCTCGATAGTCACCCAAGATCCCGACTCCACACTCAGCAGGTACTGTGACCGGAAGCATCTGTATCTGCACACGATGTGCAGGGTGTAGCATGAGTACAACCAACTCAATAAGTAACAAATCCAACCTTTGGACTGAAAGTAGTGACGAACTCAACCGACATAGTTCACGTAGGCATACTTTCAATTTCAACAGATAAACACAAAACAGTAAGATAGATCAAATCTGAATGGTATGAAGAATATACTCCTCTACTTCTACATGCCAGTGCACATGCTGTATGTGATGCACCATGCAGACAACCTCATATGCTCACACTCTCAAATGCTCAATCACTCAGTACTGTATATGGCCAATCCGACCCAAGGAAGATCCATCCCGGAATATATACATCAACTGACCATTAGTCACTCTGTACTGAATAGGGCCAATCCAGCCCGTGGGAAAGATCGATCCCCAGGTATATAAATGCTTCAGACAAGATCCATGTACAAGGAGGATCCATCCCTCAATATAATCAACCGCGTTCACTGGGGTATGTGCAGACCCCGGAGGGGATCCTTCAGCCCAAGCGCTAACTTAAATCAGCATAATCGCTGCGGCGTGTAGCCCGATCCCATAATTGTCATTCATAACAGGCCCTCGGCCTCACTAAGTGATCAATCTCTCCAGTCTCTCTTACGGGCTCACTATGTCATGAAACTAGCCCGAACATGATGATATAATGTATCAATAAATAAAAATAGAGACTGAGATATGATATGGAATGAATGAATATGACTGAGTCCAAAATATCAATGAAATCAGTAAGTCAACAGCAAGAAACGACCACTATGGGTTCCAACAGTACCGGCATATAGCCTAAACATGATCTCTAGCATGATTGACAGCTCAATTACTTTATCACATGATGAAAATGCAGATATCAATAATATAGAACCACTATACAGTGCCATGGAATTGACAAGGTCACAATTCTCATGTTGCACGCCCGCACGCTCGTCACTTGGCATATGTGTCACCTCAACACCAATCATATAGCACATAATTCGGGGTTTCGAACCCTCAGTGCCAAGTTTAGAAGTGTTACTTGCCTTAATCCGAGCAAATCTCTACTCCAACACACCGTTGCCTCGCAAATCGGCATCCAAATGCCTCGAACCTAGCCACAAACAATTCGATACAATCAAAACGAGCTAAAGGAATCAATTCCAAAAGAAAATACTAAGCTTTAAGTCAAAAGTCAAAAAGTCAACTCAAAAGTTGCCCCCCAGGCCGACGTCTCGGAATCGGGTAAAAGTCACAAAGTTCGAATCACGAGTCCAACCATACCAAAATTAGTCAAATCCGATCATAATTCGACCTTCAAATCCCCGAATTATTGTTTATGAAGTTTCTATAATTTTTCCCAAATTTTCATCTCAAAGTACTAATTAAATGATGAAACCAATGATATATTCATGTATATTAACCAAATCCGAGTTAGAATCACTTACCCCAATAAATTTCTTGAAAAATCGCCACAAACCGAGCTCCCAAAGTCCAAATGTGAAATAATACCCTAATCCTTGTTTATATAGTACACAGTCTGACCTCCCATTTTGCTGACCATACATTTTCTTGTGCGACCGCACTTCCCAGGTTCCGCGGACGAAATCCCACATTGTGCGGTCGTACATCCATGGTGGTTGGACTAACCAGGTTATAGTAAATTGACAATCACTTTCTGTACAAATGTCCAAATGATGAATGGTTTAACTTTCTGAAAACTAGATTCAAAGGGACAACTTTCATTTTTCGCTCATCTCCAAATTCCTTATAGATTAAAAGATAAAAAATATAAGCTTCCGAAGTCAGACCATCGAACCTGCAGTTTCCTTCTTTTTGCAGCCGCAAGAGGATTTCTGCGGTCCGCACTTTTCCTCTACATTCCACACATGAGGCTTTGCCTCAACACTCCAAAATGTGCCCCTGGACACCCGAAAGTTACAGAACAATATCAGAGTGTCGAAATGATCAAACTCGCTCAAAACTCACCCCGAAACACACGCGAGCCACTCGGGACTTCAACCAAACATACCACCAAGTCCCAAGACATTATACGAACTTAGTCGAACCCTCAAATCACCTCAATCAACATCAAAAACACGAATCACACATGGATTCAAGACTAATGAACTTCGAATTTCCAAATTTCCACGACCGACGCGAAACCAATCAAATCACGTCCGATTGACCCCAAATTTTGCATACAAGTCACAAATGACACCACGGACCTACTCCAACTTCAGAAAATGGAATCCGACCCTGATATCAAAAAATTCACTCCCAGTCAAACTTTCCAAAAATTCAACAATCGTCATTTCAAGCCTAATTCAACTACAGACCTCCAAATCATAATTCGGACACGTTCCTAAGTCCAAAATCACTCAACGGAGCTAACAGAACCATCAAAACTCCATTTCGGAGTCATTTACACATAAGTCAATATCCGGTCAACTTTTCCAACTTAAGCTTTCAATTATGAGACTAAGTGTCTCAATTTATTTTGAAATCCTTCCGGACCCGAACCAACTAACTCGGTAAGTCATATAACAGCTATAAAAGCCACAATAGGAACAGTAAATGGGGGAACGGGGCTATAACTCTCGAAACGATAGGGCGGGTCGTTACAATTAGAGGCTTCATAGACTAAAGTAGCAGTTAGACAGAGTCGCAGGGTTATCACATTAAGCAATATTGGCTACAGATATGTTTCAGACTTATGTTAGTGTTTTCGCACTTTGATTTTTATCATTCAAACTTTCGGTATATCAGCATATGTTAGTTTATCTTCTGCACTCAGTATGTTATGATATCACTTGTTAATTCATCCATCCAGTTGGTTCGCTTGGTCAGGTACCGGGTGTCGTGTTAAGTCCAGGCCCAAGTTCGGGCATGACAGATAATGTCTATGGATTTGTATAAAAAGGGAGAGATTTGGGTTGATTTGTATGAAAGAGAAAAATATATTTCGAAATCTTTTTGAAAGTGAGATCAAAACGTGATTTTAGGCGCTTTGTATAACTGATATACAAAAGAGTTTGGGGTGGGGGTGGGGGAGGGGGAGGGGGAGGGCTATATTAATTACATCTTAATTTTAAGGGATGCTCTCTTTATTAATGTTTTTTTATATAACTGATAAATATAGATAGAGAATGTAATTTTTAAGGAACCTAAAGAAAAGTAGTAAATAAATTTCTATTACAGTATAGCTAGGTAAATTTTTCATAATTCTAGATATAATCCTATTAGGGTGGGTATCAGTCTGTTCAGTTCGATTTTGAATGTTATCAGTTCGTCATCTTAATTATCATTGAATAAATTTATCCAATAATCGAACCAATAAATTTTGATTATCAGGTATTGCTTAATTGGTTATCGATCGGATAAATCATTAATAAAATTGGACAAACAGATTGTCCGATACCGATAAATCAATAATCAAATAACATTAAATTGTTACCAAATCATTAACTCAATAACTCGGTACTGATAACTCGTTAATATTTTTTCGGTTCAGACTATTAGTTTTACCCGAAATATGCTCAGCCCTAAACCCTACGATCTTTGAAATGGATCATGCAATACTTAATTTGAGGAAGAGATCATCGGTCAAGAATAAATTTCTACATTAAAAATTAATAAGAAAAAGAAACTATATTATTTTTGAATTCTGACAGTGCCTAGCCTTTTGAGGATAATGTGCACCATCCAGTATTCCAGTTTAGTAAGTAGCAGTTTCATGAGAAGAAACTATAGGACCATACAAATTACAGATGCAAGCCATAATTAGACCTTCTGACAGCGTAAAAATATTAAAAGGTTTAACTTTTATAAACTCATACTATAAATTTTCTTAACACTCAAGTCACTATTATTCAAAGGTTCTGGGTTGCAACAAATATGATCTCTCTATCTTTAATTAAAGGTTGTGCTCCTTCATTTAATGGACCATATGTGGGCCAAATCGGATTAGTTGGAAATTCAAAGCGAACCGATCACCGGGTGAAAACCGAGAAAAAAACATTCATATCACTTGAAAGATAACTGTAATATACTAAATCTTACTATTACTAATATGTAAGTAGATATGCTACAAATACTGATCAATAATAAATAAAATTAACTTCGAAGGAGAGAAATATTGAAGTGTGTAGTTGTGAAAGCGCTAAGTCCTTGCATTAATTTCACTTCACGTGATTCGGAGCTTCTCTGTTTTTGTCTTCTACTAGAAGATGGTTACTTAGTGATATGCAATGGAGACTGCACCTCAGATCTTGATCAGTTTCAAGTAAGAAGTTTGAGAATAAGGACAATACCGATATAGAAAAAAGAAACAGGCAGTAATGCACTCAACATACTTCGATGCAACGCAGCAAAACAACTACTAACAGGAAAAACAAGAAAGTTACATCAATCAAAACGACAGCTTGATATTATTTTTTAAAAGAAGTCTACTTTTATGGTAAAACAAGAACATATAGATAATAAATGGAGTAAATAAAGAAGGTGTCTAACTCTAACACAGAGTTGGTGTGACCCAAATTGGAGGACAAAAATGACTGAGGGAAACGCCCTTGTAATGCGGCTGGATACTTCCATCTGCTAAGCTGAACACCCCCATGTCCAACCCGCCTCCTTCTTCATAGTGGAGGTATGTCTCCCAATAGTCGTCTGTAAAATAAATATGATTGGGCTTGATTCCTGGAAATTGAGAAGCTTGGACCGAAATAGAAGCATTAGCACCTAGAAAAAAAAAAGATCTGTCCCCTAATTCCTTGGTTCGTGTCACTTTGCCAGAAGCTAAATCGACCTGGAAAACTTGAAAATCGGTTGTCCCATATGTTAGCTCCGCCACAACACCTTCTACTGGGATAAAGGTCAGTGGAATCCTGTCGTAATCATCTTTGACGTGCCTTGCTCGGCCACCAACGCGCACAACTACAAATAAGGATCCTAATGATTCTAGGATGTATAACTTATCTCGAGGGTCCCTAGGACCAAATGGTTGCTGAGCTACTATGTGAGTTTTAGTGGGTTCAGGGCCATCAACATCACGCGGCCAAAAAAAATCGAATGCATAAAAATGGCCATTAAAGTGTACCACATCACCAATTGTAGACTGAGGGGTTTGTTCCTCAATTCTGGTCCATCTCAAATCTCCTGGTCTCCAAAAACTGAGAAAGTCGATGTCTCCCTCGATGACCATGAGAATGTAGTCCGATGTATGAGGACTACCTGACAAAACTGCTTTTTGGAAGAAGGTCATTAAGTGAAGCGTTGCGTGGTTATCATAATTCTCGGTGGTATTTTGATGCGGCAATTCAAACTGAACACCGGAAAAAGGATGTAGCAAATTAATTTCACCTTCGTCATCTCCAACAGTAATAAGCCATCCCATAGACTCCATACATCGTTTTCCGGTGGCCTTTGGAATCCGCTTATGCAAAACCATGCCATTATTGATAACGGAATCCAAATTAGAGTAAGAATTTGAGAAGTAAATATGGAAGCAATAACAACAAGAAATTGAACAACTAGAATTAAAGAGATTAAAATAAAGGATATGGGAAAAATTCAGGGAAAGAATTTCAAAAACTTCCAAGAATGCAAGTTCTATAGCTTTGACAAGATCAAAGTAACAACGTCTTGATTTATGGAAGAAATCAAACGTCTTTACTTAAAAAGCAAATCAAAACAATAGATTCGGATCTTGACTGCTTTACGAGTAACTTGAGACAACAATTAATAACTAGTATTAATCGCCTTCTAAGAATACCACAAAGGAATCAAAGATATCATAAAAGAGAAGTAATCTTACTACCTTGAACTATGAACTAGATTATTGATTAAGTATATCATACTTTGAGAGTTCTTTTGAACCTTTGTTACTTGTGCTTTGAGATTTATTTCAAGGTAGTAAGATTACTTCTCTTTTATGATATCTTTGATTTCTTTGTGGTATTCTTAGAAGGTGATTAATACTAGTTATTAATTGTTGTTTCAAGTTACTCTAAAACGGTCAAGATACGATTCTATTGTTTTGATTTGCTTTTTAAGTAAAGGCGTTTGATTTCTTCCATAAATCAAGACGTTGTTACTTTGATCTTGTCAAGGCTATAGAACTTGTGTTCTTGCAAGTTCTTGGAATTCTTTCCTTGAATTTTTCTCATATCCTTTATTTTAATCTCTTTAATTCTAGTTGTTCAATTCTTACTCTAATTTGGATTCCCGACCTAATTATTATCAATTATAGAGGCTGAAGAATTGTCTACAAGGATCATCATTTCCTTCCTCCGCTAACATCAACCAAGGAACTCGAGGCAAGTCACTGTTAAAATTGCTCTTAGTGGCGGTAGAGTGCCAGATTTACATACCGCATAAAAATTTAGATAGCCTTCAATCAAATTTAAACGCTTACCTACAAGAACCAGCAGATCATGTTGAAGTTCCGACCACTCACGCGCCATTGGCGTACAAGAAGGAAATCTCAGGTTAAGGATGCACACGCCAACCCTCCTATATATAAGAATCCCTAGATTCTGAGAAGAAAGTCCCACATAGATTCGGAATGGGGAATCCTATTTAATTTGCGCCGATTGTTTCTCACAACCCCTCTAATTACTGTCTCCCCTTTTACTTAGTTTTGCCTCATTTTTTTTTTAAATTTTTTTCCAGGGATATTGTGGCCTCAATACTGTCCACAGTCAATAAAATTGTCGTTGTGTACTTGTGTCCTTTGCCAAAAAAGCAGGGTTTCATAAGTTTCCATTTGAATTTGGTTTTCCATCTTCAAGTTAATTGTATCTTTTATTTCAGTCCATAGAAAAATAAATTATTGTAATTAAAAAATTAGATTACATTTTAGTGCATGATATATGTATTGAAAATACTAGTTTCTTGGCATGTACGTTGCACATGTATGCCGAGTTATGTATTAGAAAAATTTGTAAAATAATATCATTATTATTAAACAAAGCTTTGAGTAAATAATAATGCATAAGAATAATAATTAATATGGATTGTCATATCGAGACTTGTTTGTTGAGGTCAAAATGATTGGATATGCTTGTTGTGTCCACTTCCACGGAGGGCTTCCAATCCGTTGGATCCAAGCTCTTGATTTGCATCTTCATCCATACTCTGAAAAATTTAAGTTCAAAACTTACTTGAACAATATATCAAGTACACTAGAGGGAAGAAGTGAGCAAAGAAAAAGTTACACTCTATATCTTTGTACGTGAGAGTATACGTAAGTCAATTGATGTAAGCTCAAAAATGAGATCGTCTTTTAAAGCACATAAAGTAAGTTAATCGTGTTACCTTGGAGGTTACAAAATTTTAAGATCATGAATAACAAGTACCAAGAGGGTTCGGAAGCTTAGAAGCTAAACGAAAAATAATTTTCGTCGAAAGTCGATAAGTTTGGAATGTTATAACATGCACTTTGGGGTGAGACTAGGGTTATTAACATGATAAGGAGGTTATTTTATGAGTTATTTAGGCTTATGATAGTCTTGTGTTATGTTTTGAAGTTAAGCGAGTTGTGGAACAAAAATTGGCAAAGATCATCACAAGTTACATTCATAAATGTGCTGAAATTTAGGTCAAATGTAGTGGAGCTTTTCTCCCAATATTCTTAGAATTATGGGATAATTTACATATCAAATTGAATATCTACGAGTCTAATTTCTAACGCATTAAACCGTTCATCGATACAACATCGAAGTAGAGAGATATTTGCAGTTTTGCGAGACTGCAGACTGCATAGGTGACAAGTAGGTGTGTCACTAAAGCTTTTTGAGCAATACATTTCGTGTGTTATATGAGGTCTTTTTGGGACATATTATATACCAAATTTAAGGTCTTGAAATTTAGTTTCCAACGCTCTTAACCGTTTGTTAATACGACATCCGGATAAAAAGATATAAGCATCGGAAAAAGGGCCAATGCTAGGGTGTCAAGTTAGCACCTCTTTGACTTTTCAAAAGTGGATATATATCCCTTATGTCGTCTCTTTATTCATTTTTCCACAGATCACGACCAAAATAAGACCATAAACTTACCCTTATGCTGTCTACAAGGGTTTCAAATAAGGTTAACATCCCGGGTACGAAATCAAGAAGCGGTAACAGTAGAACGACCCCTACACGTAAGTATCGCTATATCGCCTCTCTTTTTCTTTGTAGTTTGAGTTTTGGAAGGTATTTCATAGTTAAAAAATGTCTACTTGTTGTATTTAAGCTTTTATATATCAAGGAAAGTTGATAAATTTGTTTTCTAATAGTTAGAACTCAAGGGACGGTAATCGGAAGCCGTGAGTTCGATTTATTTCACTTTTAGTATACTGTTTTGTAGTCCACTTGTGTTAGCCTATTGTGCTGGTGATTTGTGGAGTTTGGAAGGACGAAGGGCGTGGAGAAACGCCACATGCGGTACGGTAGTAGGCTGGTCGCTCGTCATTGCAATTTCAGGCTAATTGATAACTTGTTAATTGGGTGTACTATGGTGTATTAGGGATTTTGCTGTATTAGAGGTCTTGAATTATAGTTATATTATTTTTGAGTTGCTAATTGTATTGTGTTACTATCTCTCCTATAGTAGGCTTGAGGAGGCAGTAAAATCATGGGAAATGTTGCTCGCTTTCTTACAGATTAAGTTACTTTCATTGCATAAATGAGAGAGCCATTTGTATCTTGACAATGGCTTCACTGTCGTTATCGTAGATTAAGGTGCAGTGAGTTGAGTTTAGCATTGTTATTGGACGGATTTCTATAAGGTATGTTAAAATTATCCCTTCTTTCCTTTTGGTATGATCCATATGATACAAACGAAACGAGAAAACGCGCAACTTTCACAAATGACTCTATTCTTAAGTCCCCATGTGTCTTATTATTATATCGGCTGTTCATGGGTCTCAGAAAATATAAAGTTGATGAAGTTTTTCCAAAGGCATATTGATCTTATAACATTCCGAGAGATCTTATTGACTTACTTCTTATGCATTGCATTCATTTATACATGTAAATTGACCTATGACTAGATAGCGTTATATACGCGTATATTATATGTATATCGGGTATGAGGAAAGGTTATGGTGTTATATATGTACGCACCACCATCCGATCAGCTGGTATACGTTGATGATTTTGCCCACGGAGGCCGAGATGATATGATGGGTTTCCCTTAGAGGCTTGATGATGTTATGTACGCATACCTATGCATTATATAATATTTATACGCATATACATGAAATTCTAAACGTTTTATGATTCACATATCTATTCAGACTTATAGGTCGAGTTCTTTACTCCATATTTCTTTCATGTCTTTTATATACTGCTTTCATACTTTATTTGTACTAACGTCCCTTTTCCTGGGGACGTTGTGTTTCATGCCCGCAGGTCCCGATAGACAAGTTGCCAGTCCTTCAAGTATGTTATCAGCTTAGCAGAAGGTGTTGGAGCACTCCACTTGCTCCGGAGTTGCCTATTTGGTCAGTATGCTTTGGACATATATTGATTGGTATGGCAGGGCCTTGTCCCGACCTTTATAATATTTATGTACTCTTATAGTCTTGTAAACAGATGTCAGGTATATGGATACTTGTGTGGCCTTGTCGGCTTATGTTTTGAGTTTACAAATGATCATGCCGGCCTTATAGGCCAGTATGTCACATGTATAAGTTTCTATATCATGTTGGGTCGTCCTATATCTAGTATTCCCTTATGTTTTACTTTGGTTATCTCATGACGGCCCTTTTGGCCTATATATCCATGATAGTACAATAAGAAAGATATGTTACATTAGTACTCGGTTGAGTAAGGTACCGAGTGCCTGTCGTGGCCCTTCAGTTTGGGTCATGACAAAAGTGGTATCAGAGTAGTTCTGTCCTAGGGAGTCTACAAGCCGTGTCTAGTAGAGTCTTGTTTATGGGTATGTTGTGCACCACACTTATAAGCGGGAGGCTACAAGGCATTTAGGATGGTTACTCTTTCTTCTTACTCTAGATCTTGTGGTAGAGCTCAATTGTAAGAATTCAAACTCCTAAATCCTATTTTATTTGTAATATAATGATACCTGCATCCAGAAAGACAGTTGGTAAGAGATTGAATGTGGTTGTGGAAGAGTTGAGTAAGAGGAACTCGATTTTGCATCATGCTTATGATGAGTAAATATGAGTTCTTCAGCAGATCATGTATGTACGTGTAAGCTTCTTGATATGGAACCTTAAGGCATGAATATCTATCCACCCATATGGTATAAAGCAATAATAGAATCAGAAGATAGATAGAAGTTTCAACAAGTAAAAGAAGCAAGGTGAAGAAGGGTACGAGGTACCCAATTGATGAAGATTATCAGTATTTACAATTCAAGTAGAAAAATATAAGCATACTGAGTTACTTTCAATAGTAACAGACATACATGTCACACCCCTTTTTTTACACCTCTAATTCTCTCTTAAAATTAAAAAAAAAGATTTTTGAAGCTTGAAAAGATTTTCAAATTTAAAAAGTGACAAGGAATTGTGTTCAAAAGGATTTTTCAGAGTCGCCACCTGACATTGGTTTCGTTGTGCCAGATCACCGTTTTTAAAAATAATTTTTCCTTTTAAAACACTTAGGACTCCAAAACTAATCTGCACCAGAGATTCGGGTAAGGGGATTCATTTGACTCGGGGAGAAGGTGTTAAGCACTCCCCAAGTCCCGTAACTAGTACAGTTGCATACTCGATCTAGTTGGCTTTAAAAACATTCAAATTGAGGTAAAATCATAGAAAAGAAAAATAAACACAAAAGAAGCTCGAGGTCGTCCTCATATAAATGAAAGAAAATTTAAAGAAGGAAAATTAAAGTTCTAAATTATCCTACGCTACTTCTTCTACGATGTTCGCCACAACCTCCGTTTACATGTACGATGGGGCATTCCCCAAAATAATATATATACAAATCCTTCGGGGCATTCTTCGGATAAATTTAAGTAAGGGAACGACCTCTCGCCTCTAAATTAAACAAAACAAAATCCTATAGTTTGCCTACCCAAGCGTGGTCGGCCTAAACATGCTCCTAGCGGTAAACAATAAAGAAAAGTGAGGTATTAAAACATCTATGGTTCAATTCCTTTTTCGGTTTTTAACCAAGCTCCATGGCCAAATTCTTTTCCATTTCTGTTCCTTTTAAAAGGAATACCGAATTGACTGTGAGTCTAAAAGGCATACATCAACAATAATTATGTGCGAATTGTTACAATACTGGACATTCCAGTAATTTTCCATTGAATCATGTAATTAAATTTCATTTCAAAATCACACTTTCCAATTCAAGATATCACAAATAGGCATGAAATTCCCACAAGTCTTAACCTAAACATCATACAAGACAAATTCAATAAATAAAGGGTAAGATGGTGACAGACCTCAAATCCCAGTGATTTTGAATCTCAAATTGCTTAAACATCGGGAAACTTAGACAGCGACAACCTCGACGGAAACCTTCTAACTCGAATGGATTTTCGGAACTCGAACTTCGATTTCGCCTGAACAGTCATGGAAATGAACTATTTGGGGTAGTTTGCAACTGTCAACTCTCTGTCCTCTCTACTGTTTGTGTGTGTGTGAGAGAGTGGTGATGCGGCGGCTAGAGTAGATTGGAGGAGTTCTGGCCGGCCGCTTTCTTAGTTGATGGAAGGTTGGGTGGTGGGTCTGTTGGTGAGGTGAGGGAGTATGACTGGAGTGTGGAGAAGAAGGAGAAGGGTTTGTTTTGTTACTTGGGGCTGCGACAGCAATGGATTTTGGCAGGGGTGGTTGTTGGGTCTTGGAAGATGGAGATGGGAGGGTCGTTTTGTGTGAGGTAAAGAGGAAGCAGCGGCTGTTGTAGGTTGAAGAAGAAGATCGGCGGTGAGGGGTCTCTTGGTGAGGGTAACGGCTGGGAGCTCCAGAGATTAGGGTTAGGGTTTTGTCCAGGGGAGGGATTCCAAAGGTTGTCTAGTGTTTTATGTATTAGGGTAAGATAAAAACATGGGCCTAGGTTTGAATTGGGCTCTAAATCTACAAAATTGGGCTAAGAAAACACTGAAAATTTAATTTACTTCTAAAAATATTTATAAGAAAATATAAAATAACTCTTAATTGAAATAAACTATTATATTTCAAATAAAACTAAAAATTAAAGTTAAAATTATTTTTGGTATTTTCAAAGATTATATTAAAATAAAATAGGTTCAAAATAATATATCCTTCTAAAAATACCTAATACGTGAATTAAATAGAGAAATATAGAACTATTTCTGTAATTTTCAATTTTTGTTCTTAAAATAAAGTAAAAGAGTCAAAACTAGTTAAAATAGCGATATTAGACCTAAACTAAGTATATAAGCACTAAATGGTATAAAATATCGAGGAGGGTCAAAAATTACACGTTTACAGCTGCCTCTCTTTGACTAAAAATACGAAGAGTTTTCAGACAAAGAACAACGAGACAAATTTTTTGACCCGACCCTTATCTAGAGAGACCAAAAACTAAAAGAAAGGAGAATGTGATCGAGCTCTTGTATTTGAGCTATCAACATATCCTTGGCTATAAAGGAATCAGGCCACGTGTAGTTCAAAATTAGGAAGAGTGATGGAGTATACCGAGGTGGAGAGTCGATTGAGGTGTCGTCGAGGTTCCGGTCCGCGGTCCTATTATTACATCAAAATCAAAAAAATGAATAAGACTAACTAAGCATGTGAGCTATGAGTTACAAGATTCCTATCTATAAGTCTTCTAAAGCTTGATCTTGAGTCTTGAATGATTCTTTATGTAGACTTTAGATTTGAACTTTGACGCTTGCTAGCTGCATGTGCGAGTTCATTCTTCTTTAGCTTTTCGGATCACGACGGGACATGCGAAGCTCGTGACTCAGTCATGTCTTGAGCAATCCATATCTTATCTCCGATACTGCATTTCGGATACTTCTTCTTTCATTCTGGATTAAGACTACTTTTGTTGGTCATCTCGGATTGTCGACTCACATTCTTGCCGCGAGCTTCTGTCACATCTAACATGAATTGAATTTTGGAATGATTTTCCTCATTCTCCAGGTGGGCACCTGCTACTGACTTGAAACTTGAAATGACTCTGAAATGTATTCCCTCATTCTCTACGTGGGTGCCTGCAATCAAAACAACAGAACAAACAAAATTTTCTGCCCCAGTTTACACTACGAAGATTTGTGAGTTGTTAGCAAAACTATAAATCACATGCTATTGATGCAATGATGAGAGTAAAACTAGAGACTCGACTAGGATGTGCGTCTCCTAGGGATGAACTCACACTAGGAAGTACGTCTTCTAGGGATGAAACTTGAATGAATCAAACTAGGAAGTGCGTCTCCTAAGGATAAAAGGATAAAAGTCGAATGACTCAAACTAGAAAGTGCGTCTCCTAGGGATGAAACTTGAATGAACCAAACTAAGAAGTGCGTCTCCTAAGGGATGAAACTTGAATGAACCAAACTAGCAAGTGCGTCTCCTAGGGGTGAAACTTGAATGAACCAAACTAGGAATTTAAAATCTCAATTTAGGAAGTGTATCTCCAAAAACAAAAATTTAACGTGAAAGACCCATACTAGGAAGTACGTCTCCTAGGGGCAAAACTTCAATCACTCAAACTAGGAAGTGCGTCTCCTAGGAATGAACTTAAATGACCCAAAACTAGGAAGTGCGTCTCCTAGGGGTAACCTTAATCTAGAAAGTGTGTCTCCTAAAACAAAAATCTAACCTGAAAGACCCAGACTAGGAAATGTGTCTCCTAGGGGCGAAACTTCAATGACTCAAACTAGGAAGTGTGTCTCCTAGGAATGAACTTAAGTGACCCAAAACTAGGAAGTGCGTATCCTAGGGGTAACCTTAATCTAGGAAGTGCATCTCCTAAAATAAAAATATAACCTGAAAGATCCAGACTAGGAAGCCTAGGGGTGAAAATTCAATGACTTAGGAAGTGCGACTTCTAGGAATGAACTTAAATGACCCAAACTAGGAAGTGCGTCTCCTAAGGGTAAAATATCAATTTAGGAAGTGTGTATCCTAAAACAAAAATATAACCTGAAAGACCCAGACTAGGAAGTGCGTCTCCTAGGGATGAAACTTTAATGACTACTAAAAAGTGCGTCTCCTAGGGGTGAAACTTCAATGATTCAAACTAGGAAGTGCGTCTCCTAGGGGTAAAATATCAATTTAGGAAGTGCATTTCCTAAAATAAAATATATAACTTGAAAGACCCAGACTAGGAAGTGCGTCTACTAGGGGTGAACTTAAACGACTCAAACTAGGAAGTGCGTCTCTTAGGGATGAAACTTGAATGAACCAAACTAGGAAGTGCGTCTCCTAAGGATTAAACTCGAATGACTCAAACTAGGAAGTGTATCTCCTAGGGATGAAACTTAAATAAATCAAAACTAGGAATTGCGTCTCCTAGGGGTAAAATCTCAATTTAGGAAGTGCGTCTCCTAAAAGAATAACCTGAAAGACCCAGACTAGGAAGTGCATCTCATAGGGGTGATGTGTGATCTTCTCAATAGCCTTTGCATAAGCAGAATTGGGGCATTACACCTGGAAAATTCAAGCTTTGATATGAACATAGCCTTCATTCCTGTTTCAGACAAAGAAAACTTATGAGTTTAAAATATGGTGGTTAGTTTGTGGCCTTGATTATGAGGGCGATTTCTCTTGCACTTGTCACGATCATCTTGGACTTCAACTTGGAAGATAGTGCTTGTTATCGGCCAACCATTTTTTCGGGCAACCCCTATCAAAAGAAAATTCTTGATTCGCTCAAGTCCAATACCTTATGCCCGATGCATTGCACTCATGTTGTAACATTCACCAAATCTTTGCATTTTACATCAATCCCAAAGAACTTCTATTATCACCAACTCAGTGCACACACCATTCTCCTGTCTCTTATGCCATTTTGATGTTCTTGCCAGACTTGGCTTTGTGTGATTAAAAAGCTGGTAGTAGATTTTGAAGTCATTTCTCACTTTCTTCGACAAAAACAGACTCAAAAGGGACTCAAACAAAACAAGAGGAACAAAATAAGGAAAAAACGAAAAGAGATGGTATCTAACAAGAAAATATTTTTACCTAGGGAAAAGAACAAACATAGAAACTAATCTGATTTGAAGGCCATCTCCACTGACCATGACATGCATTTTGGATTAAACTGCCTGATCTGTCAAGCGAGTCTAATCTTCAACTCTTGTTATGCCTCTAAGTTGTGAAACTGGGCTTCAACGCTCCAATTGTCTTATTTGATCTACAATCCTCAGTCGACTTGTAGTGCCCTGAAGAGTTTTCACCATCAAGCCTCTCTCATTTTGCTTTTTTTCTCAACTCAGCGTCACCTTACAGTGCCCATGAGAGTTTTCACCGATAAGACTCTCTCATTTTATTATTTTCTCTCTTTGTGTTGAGAACAAGGTATTACCCATGATAAAGAAGATCATACTTTTACCACACGCTTTATTTGGCATCCTCAAAGATTGGTCGGAAGGTCTTTCTTTGGACCGTAATACAAGCTTCTGGACAGTGTTGGAAAGAAATGGTGGCATGAAGACTCAAAATAATTTAAGATGAAAGGGTTCAAAATTATAACTTTTGGAATCAGATCTTTTGGCCAAATTAAAACTTCTGCCCTAGTTTCTTGGAGTCAGGGGAAATTTTTTATTTTTTATTTTTTTATTTGGATTTTTGCTTTGATGGGACCGAATAAGCAAGGCTACCTACGTATTCTTAAAAGGAATCAGGTCGAACGTAGTTCCAATACAAAGTTGGTTTTTTGTTGTTGTTGTTTTTTTTCTTTCTTTTTCTTCTTTTCTTTTTCCTTTTTTTTTCTTTTCTTTTTTTCTCTTTTTCTCTTTTCTTTTCTTTTTCTAGTTCCTAACTCTATTTTTGATTCCAAAAGAAGGGTATGAAAGAAAACAAATTAAGGATCAAAAGGGGTAGCAAAAGATAAAAGTGTTTGGGTAGCAGAATAAAATATTTTTGTCATACCAACCTTTTAAAAATGCCAAGTACAAAATACAATTGAAGACAAGCAAAGAAATCACACATAGTATCTATTGATGGCATCAACACAAACAAAAAGTGCCAATGGGCAATACCTTTGTCCCGATGAATGACCCTTACAAATTCGAAGCAGACTTGACTCAACCTTATCTTGGTGTGGAAGAATGCATTATAGCATTGACCGATCTACCTCAAACTACTTGAGAGACATTACCTTGTTGTATGCTCTCATCCACCTCTTGATTTCCCAGACTAACTGCCTCAGTTCCACTCAATTCAAACTTCAGGCTATCTCAGAATGTGTGAATCTTTACGAGTTTCCTCAAATGCATCTTTTATCATATTCAAAACTATATTTTATTATTCCATGATTAGATTGGCTTTCAAGATCTGGCTAAAAACTCTGCATGCATGTCATGTCACTAGAATTGGCCTGAAGAGAACTATATACAAGAAAAGAACTAAACGAGGACTGCAAATAACAGAAAAACAAAATCTCATTTGACCAAAGGATGGAATGTTTGAACAACAGAATAAAATATATATTAAAGACCCGAAACAACCCTAGGCGACTGACTTAGATACACAAAACTAACTAACAAGGCTCGTAGAGATAGGAAAAAGAGGATAGAAGGGTTTGAACCACCAAAACAAACAAGAGGAAATCTGGATTACAATCCTAAAATAACCAGATAGCAGAAAAACATCAAAACAAGCTACCAAGATCCCTTTCTAGTGAGGAGAGAATGACATTTCAATTGCTAAGCTTGACATTTAGCCACAAATTCGCTCATCTGAATCACCAGGGACTTCTCCAATTTCAAAATCATTAACTTTAGTCAGCAAGTTCCCGAGAGGATTCTTATACTCCCTGTCACCACGCATATCCCCACAAAGTGTGCATCATCATGTGCAGGTAATGGATTCTGCACGATGTTCTGAGTGTCACTGTCATGGACCACAATTATCCCTTCTTGAATCATTCTTTCTATCTCCCTTTTCAAAGCACGACAATCTTCAATGCTATACCCTTGGACATTAGAGTGGTACATGCACCGTATAACAGGATCAAAACCTTTTGCATATGGGTCTGAAGTATAGCCGAGGAGCGGCTCAATCAGGCCAAAATGTTTTAACTTTTCAAACAAGCTTGTGTAGGATTCTCCGATTGGCGTGAAACTATTTCTTTGCCTTTGTTCTCCTCAATGCCCTTGTTTTTTAAGGTTGTTGGATGCTTGAAAATATTGTGAAGGCAAGAGTGTATTATGCGGTGCTGGAGCTTGCCCTGAGGAGTGACATAGTGGTTGGATAGATGACCAGACGTTATTCGGAGGATAAAACTGAGGTGGATTATGTGGATCTCGGGAATAGGTTTGGGGTTGGAGTCGGCGTCGAGACTGAGTATATTGGTGAGGCGGACCCATTGGTCCATGTCGTGATACTGAGACAACCATGGCAACATCATCCTTTTTATTCTGACCTAGCAAGCTTCCTGTACCACTCTGGATTGCTTGGGTGGTTGCTTTTATAGCAGAGTAGCTCATGATCTTGCTTGACTTGAGCCCCTCTTCCACTATTTCTCCCATCTTTACCACATCATTGAAAGGCTTACCAATAGTTGAGATTAAATGGCTGAAGTAAGTAGGCTCCAGGGCTTGAAGAAAGTATTCAACCATCTCATCGTCTTCCATCAGAGGATTGACTCGTGCAGCTTGCTCCCTCCATCAGAATCCATATTCCCTGAAACTTTCACTTGGTTTCTTCTCTATCTTGGTCAAGGATAGGTGATCCGGGACAATGTCTATGTTGTACTAAAAATGCCGAGCAAAAGCCTGAGCCAAATCGTCCCATGTGTACCACCTGCTGGCGTTTTGGCGGGTGTACCATTCTAAAGCTGCCCCACTCAGACTCTAGCGGAAGTACACCATCAGTAATTCGTCTTTCTCCCTGGTTCCTCTCATCTTACTGCAATAACCTCTTAGATGGGCTACAAGATCCCCATGTTCGTCATATAAGTCAAACTTGGGCATCTTGAACCCGGTGGGCAGTTGGACATCAATGAACAGACACAAATCCTTATAAGAGACACTCACCTAGCTTCCTAACCCTTGCATATTTCTCAATGATTGCTCCAGACTCTTTACTTTCTTAAATATCTTCTCTTGCTCCGCGTTCTTGGGTAGTTTCTCAATTTCAACATGAGGCTCAAAGTGAAGAGTGTAGGAATGAGGATCTGGGACTTTAAAGTGGGTTCCACGGCATAGTAGTGGGTATTTGGAGCTTGGAATGCGGGCTCACTAGAGGATCGGTGGAGGGTAGCTTGTGGAGGGGATGCAAAAACATGATTGATCAAAGGAGCGGAGTATGAGGTGCTTTTGGGAAGTGAAAAGGCTGTGGGGAGATATCAGTACCAGTGGGAATTTGGATTTGTGACAATGGCGGAATGGTGACGAGGCTTTCAGTGTAGTTAGTGAGAAATAATGGTGGAGGACGCCCACTAATCCAAGCTTGGTACATTTTGGCCATGTGTCCTTTCAACCTTAGGACCTCTTCTTTCAACTCAGATTCTGATTCAACAATCTCCTTAGGCGGATTGACAACACATATGTCCCAGTTTTTGCTAGCCATGGCTTCCTAGCTTTTTGACCTTGTGTTGTATGGACGAATCGCCAAAGTGCCACAAACTAACCACCCTCTGTTATGATAACAATGAAAGTAACAAAGAGGAGCAAAACAAAGCCAACATGTTAGCATTAGGACATTTATCAAATAGAAAAATCACATTGCGTGCAATACCCCTAGTAACAATTAACGGTTCTAGAATGACTTCGAGGGTCACAAGGTCATTTGGCATCATCCTAATTTTGTTCATTTCAATCTTCTCTTTTCTTTCTTTTCTAGCACTTCTTGGCTTGCTCATTTTTCTTCCTCCCTTTCTTTCTGATTACCACTCTTTCCTTTCCTCACATTTCTCATATCTCACAATTTTTTTTTATAATTAAATGATTCGATCAAACCCTATGTAGGTTGCCTACGTATCATGTCCCTCAAGAATTAGATCAAGCGTATTTCTAGAAAAGTAATGGACAAAATAAACTAAGAAACAAAAATCTTTTTGGATTTTAAGACAAACTCTGACACCAACTAAAAGACTCAATTTTACTGGACAAGACTAGAAAGTAAAACATGAACAACAGACCTAAAATAACATAAAAAGTCTCCTCAAGCAGCTCCTGTTTGCAATGATCTTGGGGTATCTGTCATGCTCGAGCTCTGGTACATGGATCCATGCTTGAATGAGAAAAATAAGACCAAATAGATTAGTGACTCAAGACACTATACGATGCCACGACACCTTCTATTGGACACATGCAAGGCATGGATGAGGTTGTTTTTGCAAAAAAAAAGGCTTACGTAGCCAAAAGTGACTGAAAGTGCAAAACTCAATAAGGAAACACCTCAGAAAGGCCTATATGGACTTAAACATCAAGGAATCATAACGTCTAAAGTTACTTTGCAAAAATGACCCCATTTTGCAGAAATGGCCTATGTGGCCAAAAATGGCTAAGCATGAAAATTCAACAGGAATGGACCTTAAACAAAGAGGACACCTTGTTGTGGACTTAGGACCTAATACATGGGTCACTGAACCACTTCTACGAAAATGACCCCATTTTGCAAAAATAGTCGATGTGGTCGAACGTGGCTAGACACGCAAGATTTGGCTAAAACCCCACGAAGCCAAGAACCTAAGACTTACTAGGAAGATCGGACCCTATGTGGGTTGCCTACGTATCTCACCCCGAAAGACTAGAATCAGGTATGCGTAGTTCGGACATAGGAGAGAATTTAAAAACAATTGATTTGGAGAAAACATATTTTGTCTTTTTGAAAAATGATGGAAAATGTAAAATCTTTTGGATTTTTTTTTTTTGATTTTTGGAAAATGATGAGAAAGTGAAAAATCTTATTGGATTTTTCATTTTCAATTTTTGTCTTTTCTTGAAAAAGTTGTGAAAGAAAAATATAATCAGGCCCTACTTGCTTAATATTTATACTTCACCCTCTTTTGTTTCTCATTTACCATCAACTATCATTGGTCCGTCAAATGACCTTTCTACCCTCAAAGATGCAACATGTATCACATAGGGATGATTGAATGTCCTTTTGGGCCATGGGGCCACTTGACATAATTTGGATAAGCCTCCTACAATGGGACACGGTGCTTGGGACCGAGCCCTGCTAGGTCTAAATGACATGATGCAAATAAAAATGACCTACAGACTGACCTAAGTTTGGGGTTCACTAACAAGGCAATTCGGGGGAGCGTATGGTCGATGGTGGATACTCAAGCTTTCCACCCACTCCAAACATCCGACGTCCCTCCCCCCTTCCTAATATAAGGGTGACTCAATAAATAGTTCATGTATGCGATGCGTACTCCGAGACTTGTTGCAAAAAAAGACCCAGGGTTATGCAAATGATGATGGTTTATAAAGCAGTAACACATAAAGGAAAAACTATAACAAATAAGCAACTAGCAAATAATAAAATGACATAAACAAAATGAAAATCAAATAAATCAAACAAAACACATAAAAACCTCAACCAAATATCCTAAAAACCAACATGATCAAGTATAAGATCGAACTCGCAACTCCATAGTGGCGTCACCAAAGCTGTCACACCTCTTTTTTGCACCTCTAATTCTCTCTTAAATAAAAAAAAGAGATTTTTGAAGCTTGAAAGGGTTTTCAAATTTGAAAAGTGACAAGGAATTTTGTTCAAAAGGATTTTTCAGAGTCACCACCTGACATTGGTTTTGGTGTGCCAGGTCACCGTTTTTAAAAATGATTTTCCTTTTAAAACACTTAGGACTCCAAAACTAAGTCTGCACCAGAGATTCGGGTAAGGGGTTTCATTTGACTCGAGGAGAAGGTGTTAGGCACTCCCCAAGTCCCGTAACTAGTACGGTTGCATACTCGATCTGGTTGGCTTTAAAAACATTCAAATTTAGGTAAAATCACAGAAAAGGAAAATAAACACAAAAGAGGCTCGAGGTCGTCCCCACCTAAATGAAAGAAAATTAAAAGAAGGAAAACTAAAGTTCTAAATTATCTTACGCTACTTCTTCTATGATGTTTTCCACGACCTCCGTTTACATGTACGACGTGGCATTTACCGGAATAATATATATACAAATCCTTCGGGGCATTCCCCAGATAAATTTAACTAAGGGAATGACTTCTCGCCTCAAAATTAAACAAAACAAAATCCTAGAGTTTGCCTACCCAAGTGTGGTCGGCCTAAACATGCTCCTAGCCGTAAGGAATAAAGAAAAGTGAGGTATTAAAACGTCTACAGTTCAATTCCTTTTTCGGTTTTTAACTGAGCTCTATGGCCAAATTCTTTTCCATTTCTGTTCCTTTCAAAACGAATACCGAATTGACTGTGAGTCTAAAAGGAATACATCAACAATAAGTATTTGTGCGAATTTGTACAATACAGGACATTCCATTAATTTTCCATTGAATCATGTAATCGAATTTCATTTCAAAATCAGACTTTCCAATTCAAGATATCACAAATAGGCATGAAATTCCCACAAGTCTATCACCCAAACATCATACAAGACAAAATCTATAAGTAAAAGGTAAGATGGTGACAAACCTCAAATCCTAGTAATTTTGAATCTGAAATTGCTTAAATACCGGGAAACATAGACAGCAACAACCTTGACAAAAACCTTCTAACTCGAACGGATTTTCGGAATCCGAACTTCAATTTCACCTGAGTAGTCATGGAAATGAACTATTTGGGGTGGTTTGCGGCTGTCAGCTCTCTGTCCTCTCTACTGTTCATGCATGTGTGTGAGTGGTGAGGAGCGGCAGCTGGAGTATATTGGAGGAGTTATGGCCGGCGACTTTCTTAGTTGATGGAAGGTTGGGTGGCGGGTTTGTTGGTGAGGTGAGGGAGTATGACTGGCGTGTGGAGAAGAAGGAGAAGGGTTTGTTTTGTTGCTTGGGGCTGCGACAGCAATGGAATTTGGCAGGGGTGGCTGTTGGGTCTTGGAAGATGGAGATGGGAGGGTCGTTTTGTGTGAGGTGAAGAGGAAGCAGAGGCTATTGCAGGTTGAAGAAGAAGATCGACGGTGATGGGTCTCTTGGTGAGGGTGACGGCTGGGAGCTCTAGAGATTAGGGTTGGGGTCTTGTCCAGGAGAGGGATTCTAAAGGTTGTCTAGTGTTTTATGTATTAGGGTAAGATAAAAACATGGGCCTAGGTTTGAATTGGGCTCTAAATCTACAAAATTGGGCTAAGAAAAGACTGAAAATTTAATTTACTTCTAAAAATATATAAGAAGATATAAAATAACTCTTAATCGATTTTAATAAACTATTATATTTAAAATAAAACTAAAAAATAAAGTTGAAACTATTTTTGATATTTGCAAAGATTATATTAAAATAAAATAGGGTCAAAGTAATATATCCTTCTAAAAATGCCTAATACGTGAGTTAAATAGAGAAATATGAAACTATTTTTGTAATTTTCAATTTTTGTTCTTAAAATAAAGTAAAAGAGTCAAAACTAGTTAAAATAGCGATATTAGACCTAAACTAAGTATATAGGCACTAAATAGTGTAAAATCTCGGGGAGGGTCAAAAATTACATGTCTATAGCTGCCCATCTTTGACGGGAAACACGAAGAGTTTTCAGACAAAAAACGACGAGATAGATTTTTTGACCTGACCCTCATCTAGAGAGACCAAAAACTGAATGAAAAGAGAATGTGACCGAGCCCTTGTATCTGAGCTGCCTGTTCAGATAAAGGAATCAGGCCACGTGTAGTTCAGAATTAGGAAGAGTGATGGAGTATACCGAGGTGGAGAGCCGATTGAGGTATCATCGAGGTTCCAGTCCGCGATCCTGTTATTACATTAAAATCAAAAAAATGAATAAGACTAACTAAGTATGTCAGCTATGAGTTACAAGATTCATATCTATAAGTCTTCTGAAGCTTGATCTTGAGTCTTGAATGGTTCTTCATGCAGACTTTAGATTTGAACCTTGACGCTTGCTAGCTGCAGGTGCTAGTTCATTCTTCTTTAGCTTTTCGGATCACGACGGGACATGCGAAACTCGTGACTCAGTCATGTCTTGAGCAATCCATATCTTATCTCCGCTTCTGCATTTCGGATACTTCTTCTTTTTTTTCCTTCTTTCATTCTGGATTGAGACTACTTCTGTTGGTCATCTCGGATTGCCGACTCTCATTCTTGCCGCGAGCTTCTGTTACTTCTAACTTAAATTGCATTTTGGAATGATTTCCCTCGTTCTCCAGGTGGGCACCTACTACTGACTTGAAACTTGAAATGACTCTGAAATGTCTTCCCTCGTTCTCCTGGTGGGTGCCTGCAATCAAAACAACAAAACAAACAAAATTTTCTTCCCTAGTTTGCACTATGAAGATTTGTGAGTTGTTAGCTAAACCGTAAATCACCTATGCTATTGATGCAATGATGAGAGTAAAACTAAAGACTCGACTAGGATGTGCATCTCCTAGGGATGAACTCAAACGACTCACACTAGGAAGTGTGTCTCCTAGGAATGAAACTTGAATGAACCAAACTAGGAAGTGCGTCTCCTAAGGATAAAAGGATAAAACTCGAATGACTCAAACTAGGAAGTGCGTCTCCTAGGGATGAAACCTGAATAAACCAAACTAGGAAGTGCATCTCCTAAGGGATGAAACTTGAATAAACCAAATTAGGAAGTGCATCTCCTAGGGGTGAAACTTGAATCAATCAAACTAGGAATTTAAAATGTCAATTTAGGAAGTGCATCTCCTAAAACAAAAATATAACGTGAAAGACCCAGACTAAAAAGTACGTTTCCTAGGGGCGAAACTTCAGTGACTCAATTTAGGAAGTGCGTCTCCTAGGAGCAGTGCTACCTAAAACAAGATGCAGCACTGCTACAGGGAATCAAACAAAGTCGTTGACGAACTAGCTACTATTAGCCATGTTCATAAACGTTGCATCTCTTTTGCAAGTCTTGATAGGTTGCCAATGAGAGTTAAGGGTCTCATTCAACTGGATAAATTGGAAACTACAGCGTTCAGAATTAGGCAAATGAAGGCATCAGAAATCCAATTTGAGCCGCCATGATATGTACAGTTATAGCTCTTTCTTTCTTACTATTTCACAGAGGATAGAAAGTTAGATCAGAGGTTGGAATGCCAGCGTCTCAAATTTGATTAGGGGTTACTAATTAACCTCTCAGCTCTGTGACTCTTTTTAAAAGTTGAATGGAAAGTGGCGGTTTCTATTTAAAAAAAATTATTATGTAGATAGGGAGGTTGATAATTTAAAGAGCAAAAGTTACATTACTTTTATACATTCACCGGTAAATGGCCGGATCTTGAGATATAGGGAATTAATATCTTTAATCCAGTGGTGGAGAGAAAGTTTGCATTTCTTGGAAAAGTTGGGAAAATAATATGAATTTCACTCGAAAGGGTGGAAACCGACAAACCCCACAAAATCGATAATCCGAATCAAATCGAAAAAAATAATCTGACTATGGTTCGGTTTGATTTGGTTTGGTGTTGGAAAGAAATCCCCCGACCGTAATTGGGTTGGTTTGATTTTAACTAAAAAAAGTCAACCGAAACCAAACCAACACGACATTACATATATAGAAATATTTAGATATATTTAATATATAAATATACTTATTGTGATGTAATTTGTAGATATTTCTTAAACTTTTTCATAATTTTATCTTTTAAGGTATTATTTCAATGTTGGACTTAGAACTTTTGAATGTTCCAAAAAGCTTTATAGCCATTAATATTAGTAACTCAAATAATGCTAACAAAAGCCCAAACCAAAATCAAATCAATAATAATGCTAACAAAAAACATTCAATTCAATACTAGGAATGATAATGTATTGAATATCTATTTTTTGTTTTGCAATGATTCAGATAAAAATGCATAACCTATTTTTATTCTTTCTTAAGTGTTTAGTCATGTAACTAATACTCCCTTATTAGTCTATTTATTTTAGCATGACTTAGTACTTTTAGATTACATTTATTCTTATTATGATTTTTTAATTAGCAATATTTATATTACGTGATTTTATTGTCTTTATTATTGAATATTTTAGGATAATGCCATGACACATCTCATATTTTGTATTATTTTCTTAGAAAATACCTTATATAGTTGTAATTAAAAAAATATTTAGAGCACAAGTTATATGTTTTATGCTACGAAGATTTTACCGGGAAAAACCCCCAAAAAATCCAAAAATCCGAGAAAAATTGAGATTGAAAAACTCGAATTTTATTGGTTTGGTTTGGTTTTTAGATTTTAATAATCTGACACAATTGGTTTTGTTTGATAATTGCAAAACCCGAACCAACCCGGCTTATGTATACCCCTAACTTTTATATCATCAACGGTTAATAGCCGGATCTTGAGATATATGGCATTAATATCTTTAATCTAATGGGGGAGAGGAAGTTTGCATTTCTTGGAAAAGTTGGGAGAAGAATATTAAAATCAATCGAAATGTGTATGTCTGATTCAATTCGTTCTTTGTTATGGCTAAACTGTGCAGCTGTATTGGTGAAAAAAAAGGCATGATACGTGGACTACCATCAAGGTGACTAGTGGCACATCCAATCAAGCAAATTATAGAATTCAAGAAGGTGTGGGAGAAACACCCCTGGTGTTTCTTTATAAAAGGCACCGGACCTGACAGCTGGAAAAGAAGAAATAAGAATGGAATGGATAAAGCATAAAGAGGGAAGGTTCATGAATATGCTATAAATAAGGAAGGAAAATCGATATTGATCGTGGTTATAAGGAATCCTCAATCATTAATGCTGCCGTTACAATTATATATTGTAACGGCCAATCAAGGCAATTAGTGTCATTAACAAGCCAGAATTAAGTAGGAAAATCGTTATAATTATGTACCCTTATATAAGGACCATGTAACGAACCGGCTGGTCATTTTGAGAGTATTAGCCCCGACCCCTATTTATTGCTCCCTCTATTTCATTTTATGGTTATGTGGCTCGCCGAGAGGTTTGGTTTTTGGTTTCGGAGTCATATGGGACACTTAGTCCCTAAAATGGAAGCTTAAGTTCTAGGATATTGACCGTACCTTGAATTGTGTGAAGACGACTTCAGAATGGAGTTCGTTTGGTTACAATAGCTCCATAGGGTGATAATGGTCTTAGAAGCATGTCCGGGTGTTGATTTGGAGGTCCGTAGGTCATTTCGGCGTTAATTGGAGAAAGTTGGAAAATTGGATATTTTTGGAAAGTTTGACAGAAGGATTGACTTTTTGATATCAGGGTCGGATTCTGATTCCGGAAGTTTTAATGGGTCTATAATGTCATTTATGACTTGTGTGCAAAATTTGAGGTCAATCGGACTTGATTTGATAGGTTTCTGCGTCGAATGTAGAAGTTTCTAAAGTTAATTACGCTTGAATCGATGCACAATTTGTGTTTTTAGCATTGTTTGATATGATTTTAAGGCTCGACTAAGTCCGTATAATATTTTAAGACTTATTGGTGTATTCGAACGGGGTTCCGGGAGCCCCAGGTGTGTTTCAAACTTGAATCCGGAACAAAAAATAGGACTTGGTGCACAGCTGAAGCATTGTTGTGTGTGGTGCAATCACACCTACGAATTTTGGGTCACAGAAGCAGGATTTGGACTACCCAGTTGAGACTGCAGATGCGATTAGGGTCCCGGAGAAGCGGACTCGTAGAAACGAGTGTTTGATCGCAGAAGCGGATGGGCTGGTCTGGATTGTGGTCGTAGAAGCGAGAGGTTCATCATAGATGCGGTCTCGCAGGTGCGAGCCCAGGTCCACAGAAGCGGAAAGCATGGCCATAAATGGAATCCGCACCTACGATTATTTTCTTGTAGGTGCAGCATCGCAGGTGCGACTGAGAACCCGCAAAAGCGGAAATGCTAAGAAGAATGGTTTAAAATCGAGGGTTTGCCATTTTCTTCATATTTTGAGACATAGAGCTCGGATTGAGGCGAAATATTGAGAGATTTCTAGATGAAACATTTGGGTAAGGATTCTACACTCATTTTGTTTTTAGTATCCACTAATCTATCATTAATTTCTTCATTTAATTAAGGATTTGGAGTGTGAGATTGGAGGGAAATGGTAAAAGTTCTTAGACCAAATTTTTGGGAATTGAAAGGCGATTTGAGGTTGGATTTGAGTAATTTTGGTATGGGTGAACTCGATATTGAATGGATGTTCGTATTTTGTGACTTTTACCCGATTCAGAGACGTGGGCCTGAGTCGACTTTTTGGGGCAATTTCCTGTTAAAGTCTTTATTTCATTAATTAGATTAGTTTCTTATAGTTATATTTATAGTATGAAATTGCTTTTGGCTAGATTTGGGCTATTCGGAGCCGGAAAGTCGAGGGAAAGGCATCCTTATTGATTGATTGAGCTTGATTTGAGGTAAGTGACTTGTCTAACCTTGTGTGGGGGAAATTCCCCTTAGGTTTTGGTACTGTTGTGATATTTGAAATACGCGAAGGCCGTATACACTAGCTGCCGAGTGCGTACACGGGTTATATGTTGAAAAATTCGGTTCTTGCTGAGTAGTTCTCTTTTAATTCCTTAATTGAGTTGTCCTAGCATGTGTATTCATCATGTTTAGTATAATGTCGCATGCCTATTTGTTTAAACTCTTACTTGCAACTTGTGCAACATGCTTAATTGAATTACATGTTTCCTTGATTTGTATTCAGTCTTAAGTTGTAGGATTTCTTGCTGTAAATTCATTGCTCCTTAAGTTGTGAGTTGTGTATTTACTTTTGGGACTATGACGCAGTACCTCGGAAGATCCCCTGTTGCATATTTACTTTTGGGACTACGAGGCGGTACCTCGGGAGATCCCATGTTGCGTATTTACTTTTGGGACTACGAGGTGGTACCTCGGGAGTGCCCCTGTTGTTATTCCTATTCGTTGTGTAGTTTCCTTTCTGTATTTCTCATTGTTAAATTCTCAGTTGTTTCATCATATTATATTAGCTCTTTTGCCTTGTTTCTTTTATTCATGTAGGACCCTCACCTGATCTCGTCACTACTCTACTGAGGTTAGGCTTGGCACTTACTGGGTATCGTAGTGGTGTACTCAAGCTATTCTTCTGCACATCTTTTTGTTCAAATCCAGGTACCTTCTTCTAGCTCCGCTATCAGTCAGCAGTAATTACATGGAGACTTCAAGGTATACCTGCCAGCATCCGCAGACCTCGAAGTTCCCCTCTATCTTTTGATGTTGTTTTCCCTTATCTTTATTATACTCTGATGTATAGAGACATTTAGTATTTCTTTTTAGAATCTTGTAACTTATTTCTATTGGGTTTTGGAAATTGTAAACATTTTTAATTGTGGTTTTATTTATTTCAGCTATTGAGACTTGAGTTTTAGCTTATGTTCAGTTATTTTTCATAATTGTTAGGCTTGCCTAGTCTTAGAGACTAGGTGCCGTCACAACATCCTATAGATGGAAAATGGGGTCGTGATAGTTTGGTACCAGAGCTCTAGGTTCATAGGTGTTATGAGTCACAAGCAGGTTTAGTAGAGTCTCGCGGATCATTACGGAGACGTATGTACTTATCTTTGAGAGGCTATGGAACTGTTAGGAAAGGTTTCACTTCTTTGATTCCTTATCATGCGAGATTTTTACTTTGGATAATAAATTTATGTCTTCTATTCTCTCACATATGCTGAGGACACGTACAGCTGGATCAGATGACCTGACACTCGCGCCCCTACTAGAGCCGCAAGAGGCTGGGGCCAGGTAGAGGCCGAGGACGTCCACGTGGTGCAGCCAAAGCACCCGCACGAGCTGCTACAGAGGAGCCACTAGTAGCTCCAGTTGGAGCGCAGGCACCTGAGACGCATGTTATTGCACTAGCTCTTCAGGAGACTCTTGCCTAGTTTCTGAGTATGTTCAGCACTTTAGCTCAGGCAGGGTTGATCCCACTTGCTCCTGCCACATCTCAGGTCGGAGGAGAAGCATAGACTCCTACCGCCGGTACCCTAGAGCAGCGGGCCCAAGTCGAGCAGGTTCCAGAGATCGTATCGATCTAGCTGGTAGCTCCAGTTCAGCCCGACGTTAGGACAATAGTTTCTGAGGCGGAGCAGTTCATGTTCGAGAGGTACATCAAGTACTACCCTCATACTTTTAGTGGCTTGGCGTCAGAAGATGCCTAGTGTATTCTTGAGGAGTGCCAACGTATCCTCCGTACTATGGGTGTTGTAGAGTCTAGTGGGGTTTCTTTCAGTACGTTCCAGCTTAGAGGAGCGACCTATCAGTGGTGGTGGGCATATGAGTAGGATAGTCCGGCCGAGGTAGTTTCACTCACTTGGACTCAGTTCTCGGATATGTTCTTGAGGGAGTACATTCCCCAGAGTCTCATATATGCATGGCGCGTAGAGTTTGAGCAGCTGCGCCAGGGTTCTATGACCGTGTCAGAGTATGTGGTCTGATTCAGTGATTTGGCTACGCATGCACCAGCCTTGGTTGCTACTATTAGAGAGTGGGATCGTAGATTTATTGAGGGGATCAACCCCAGTATTAGATTTAGCATGGCCCGAGAGTTGGAGATGGACATTGCATATCAGTAGATAGTGGGGATTTCTAAGAGATTGGAGGGTATGCTTATTCAGGAGAGAGAGGAGAGAGGCCAAGCTGTCACGACCCATTTTCTGAACAAGTTGGGACCGGCACTCGATCACTAAACATGACCGAGCGGACCATCTCTGCTTATCAAATCTATTATAACCTCAAACTTTATATTTCACAAGGCACTACTGTAACCAAACACTTTTAAATAATTTAAATATCTAAAATAAGCCAACTTTAAAACTTTATTCGTAGTAATCAATAAAATGCTGCAAAGTTATTATAAAAAATATCTGAATCTTAACCCAACGACTATGTCTACGAAGCCTCTACTGATAAACTGACGCACTGCTCAGAACATGAGATTTTCCTGGCTAGTTCTCTAAGTAACAAAGAAATAACTAAATAAAGATAACTCTAAGGAATACTCCACGAACAAAAGCGGAGCTCACCAATAGCACTGGAAGAGAATGAAGTCCTAACTCGTAGCCTGCTCGCCTGCAAATCTGGTTCATATGTTGTACCGCAGACCAACGTAGGTTCCCAAAAGAGAACGTCAGTACCATCTATTGTACTCAGTGAGTCTCAACAATAGGGGCGAAACTTTAATTACATATACATTATGAACAAAGGTTCTAAATGCATGTAAAACATAAAGCTTATAAGAATAATTCTAAAATAATTGCATAATAGCACTTCATGAATATTCTAAAAGAAACTCTTTTCTTTTTCTTACTTATAAAAAAAATACTTCACTTTATACTTTGGGAGTTCCAACAATCCTACCTTAATTCTATCTCAGTCACCGTGTGATCGGCACGGGTTCGATCCCAACCTGATCGAATAGGCCCAATCCACGAGGTGCCACTCGCTTCATAGTTCTCAGCGCTCATGTCTCATACCTTAGCATGGATAAGTAAATTCTCAGCAACGAGTCCCTCGGCTCGTGTGCTCCCTACTTTGGCACAAGTAGTTTCAGGAAGTCAACGCCTTGATTAGGACCCTAGGCCTGGACAATGATCCCTTCTCAGAATAAAGGATACTCCCCAAAAATCTTTTGTTTCTAAAACTTCTTCTTGTGACTTTTCAAGTCTAAATCTTTTATACATACTCATACTGGTATCCTTAAATGTAAGGCATGATATAAGAATCAAATAAACATTCAAAAAGTATTTATAAAGGTTCTTGGCCTTCATGAATTTTCAACATGAAAATGGCATATAAGAATAACATGAAAATCTGAAATTTATGCGCATATATCCAAATAATCATCTAAACTTTAGCTAGAAAATAATTCTAAGCTAATAGGTACTTACTACTCCCATTAAGTATATATTAACTCTTTTATGCAATTCATCAAACACTTTGTGTGTGTGCTTTTGTGAGTTAAACCACTTTAGTAAAGGGTTATATCAACTCACCTCAAAACTTCTCAAGCCAATACGTAGGCCTCAGTCCAATTGACACCAGTTAAACAATCGATTCTACAATAACCAGTGCATTTTAATCAATTTTAAAGTTTCACACCTAAACATGAAATTTATTTTTGTTATAGAGGAAGAAGAAAATTAACTATCCAATTCTTACATACCTGAGTTCAAGAATAAGTGAGTTGTGAAGAACCCTAGAATTTTCCGTGCGTGAGAATTTTCTGGCTGCTGCCGTTCGTAAGGTTGCGTTTTCTATATTTTGTGCCGGGAATGTTCTGTATTGCTTTTAAGGCCTTAAGCCTTTTCTCTTTTGAATGAAGAGGCTTTAGGCTTTTAAGGCTTTAAGCCTTTTCTCTTTTGTGTCGTGACTAAAACAGAACAACGCAGTTGTTCTGTATTGTTTCTTACCTTTTTCAAGTCTTTAGGCCTTTGTTTGTTTTTCTATGTTTTATTATTATTATTATTATTATTATTATTATTATTATTATTATTATTATTATTATTTTATGTTCACTTAACTAATAATTAATGATACCTACTTTTACTAATTAATAATATTAAAATTATTAATATTCTCCTAATTATATATTCAATTATTTATAAATAGGGAGGTAACTCAAAATCAATCACAAGGGTTTAAAATCTGTAATAGAAGTATAATTTAAGATTATGAAAATTAAATTCTTTATTTAGCGGGTCTTGAAACTTTTATAGATTTGAGGAGTGTTACAATCTTCCCTCCTTAAAAAAAACATTCGTCCCCGAATGTTGCTAGGGCCTTATTCTTAAGCTAACAATCATTCCTTAGGTCCTTGAACCTCTTAAGTTTTCTTAGCATTACTCACTCCTCCAAGGGATTCAAAATTTTGGCTTACTCCCTAAATTTTTAAAAATTTCGACAGAGTTTCCCTTGTAAATTGGACTACCCAAAAAAATATCCCTGTCACAAATACCACAACTACACTAACAACAACCAAATATACTATAACAGGTCATTCATAGGCACCATACACAGCTCATAAATTAATTACTCACACTCCGGCAAGGAGGTACCACAATAACTAACAAGAATCTAAAGCACAACAACTTTAGCACAAGTAAATCACTTTATGGATTAAATATGCTATGGCATAACTAAATTACTACAACAACTAAATATAATCTAGGAAGGACATAAATACTTGCTAACTTGTATTTAATAAATGAAATATAAATGTCAATCCAAACCTAGGTTCACATACCTTCTTCCTCAAATAAATATGGATACTTCTTTTTTATATCTTCCTCGACCTCCCACGTAGCTTCTTTTGAATCATGATTACTCCATAAAACTTTTACCGATGCTATATCTTTTGTTCTTAACTTTCTTACTTGTCTATCGAGAATTTCTATAGGTACCTCTTCATAAGTCAGGCCTTCCTTAATTTCTATGGTATCGACATGTATTTTATGCGACTCATCATGGATGTACTTTCTAAGCATAGACACATGAAAGACAGGATGAACAGAGGATAACTCAACGGGTAGTGCTAGCTTATAAGTCACGTTTCCTTTCTTTTCTAGAATTTCATAAGGTCCGATAAATCTAGGGCTAAGTTTCCCTTTCTTACCAAACCTCATAACTCCTTTCATTGGTGAAACTTTCAAAAACACCTTATCACCAACCATGAACTCTAACTCATGATGCCTCTTGTCAGAATAAGACTTTTGACGACTCTAAGCCGCTTTAAGTCTTTCTCTAATTATCTAAACTTTCTCCAAGGCCTCACAAACAAACTTTGGACCAATCAACGGCACCTCTACTGGTTCAAACCAGCCCACTGGAGACCTATATCTCTGCCCATACAACGCTTCATAAGGAGCCATACCAATGCTCGCCTGATATCTGTTATTGTAAGCAAATTCTATAAGTGGCAAGTGATCATCCCAATTACCTCCAAAATTTATAACACACACACGCAGCATATCTTCGAGAGTCTGAATGGTTCTTTCTGCCTGGCCATCGGTTTGTGGATGGAAAGCAGTGCTTAAATTGACCTTGGTACCTAATCTTTTCTGAAATGCCTGCCAAAAATGCGCTGTAAAATGAGGGCCTCTGTCAGATATGATTGAAACTGGAGTAAGACTATTTCTTTGATGTACAACTGTGCATACTGCTATGCGGAGTCTGTCGTCTTTACTGGTAGGAAATGCGCGGACTTTGTCAGTCGGTCTATAATAACCCAAATTGAATCATGTTTACGGTATGTGCAAGGTAGACCTACTACGAAATCCATATTAATCATCTCCCACTTCCACTGTGGTATCTCTATGTCTTGAGCTAGACCACCAGGCCTCTGATGCTCGGCTTTGACTTGCTGGCAATTTAAACATTTAGCCACATGATCTGCTACTTGTTTCTTCATGCCTTTCCACCAATATAACTCTTTCAAATCTAGATACATTTTGGTAGCACCTAGGTGGATAGATTACCTCGAACTGTGAGCTTCCTCCATTATGGCCTTCCTAAGATCATCTACATCAGGCACACATAACCGATCATTCAACTTCAAAACTCCGTCACTTCCTAGAGTGAAAGCAGTGATTTCTTTGTTTCTGAATCCTTCTTTTAATTTCATTAGGTACGGATCTTCATCTTGCTTAGCCTTAACATGCGCAATAAGGGAGGATTGCGCTTATATCTCCTTCTTCGGTCTTATCCAATCTAACTCCATCATTTGCTAGTTTTTGAATTTCTCAACCCAAAGATCGCCTGTGTACTACAAGATGGGCCAAGACACCCATTGACTTCCTACTAAGTGCATCTGCTACTACATTAGCTTTGTCCGGGTGATAAAGGATATTGATGTCATAATCTTTCAATAGCTCGAGCCACCTCCTTTGTCTCAAATTTAGTTCTTTTTGCTTGAAAATGTACTGGAGACTTTTGTGATCTGTAAACACTTCAGAATGCTCGCCATAAAGGTAGTGTCGCCATAAATTTAATGCAAACACCACTGCTGCAAGCTCCAAGTTGTGTGTGGGGTAGTTCTTTTCATGATTCTTTAACTGCCTAGAAGCATAAGTAATAACTTTTTCATTTTGCATAAGAACACAACCAAGGCCCACTCTAGAGGCATCACAATACACTGTGAACCCACCCGAACCTGTTGGCAAGGTTAACACAGGTGCAGTGGTCAACCTCTTCTTTAACTCTTGAAAACTCTGCTCACAAGCGTCTGACCATTGGAACTTAACTGCTTTTTGAGTCAACTTAGTTAATGGAGATACAAGTGACGAAAACCCCTCTACAAACCTTCTATAGTAGCCAGCTAGCCCCAAGAAGCTCCTGATTTTGGTTGGCGTTGTCGACCTAGGCCAGTTCTTGACTGCTTCTGTCTTCTGAGGGTCTACTTTTATTCCTTCGCTAGATACCACATGGCCTAAGAATGCCACTGACTGCAACCAGAACTCACATTTTGAAAACTTGACATAAAGCTCGTTCTCCTTCAAGGTCTACAAGGCTATTCTAAGGTGTTCTGTATGTTCTTCCTTGCTCTTAGAGTATACTAAAATATCGTCTATAAACACAATAATAAAGGTATCCAGGAATGGCTTGAAAACTCTGTTCATGAGATCCATGAATGCAGCTGGAGCATTTGTCAACCCGAAGGACATCACTAGAAATTCATAGTGCCCGTAGTGAGTCCTAAAGGCTGTTTTAGATATATCCTCTTTTCTGATTCTCAACTGATGGTACCCCGACCTTAAGTCTATTTTTGAAAAGTACTTTGCACCCTGAAGTTGATCAAATAAATCATCAATTCTTGGCAGTGGGTACTTGTTCTTAATGGTAACTTTATTCAACTGCCGATAGTCAACACACATTCTGAGAGACCCATCTTTCTTCTTGACAAATAGGACTGGGACACCCCATGGTGAAACACTCGGTCTGATGAAACCCTTGTCAAGAAGGTCTTTCAACTGTTCTCTCAACTCATTAAGTTCTGCTGGAGCCATCCTATAAGGAGGTATGGATATGGGCTGAGTGCCTGGCATGAGATCAATGTCGAAGTCTATGATCCTTTCGGGAGGAAGTCCGGGAAGGTCATCTAGGAAAACTTCTGGAAATTCTCGAACAACTGGCACTGACTGAAGAGTTGGTGGTTTTGATTCTGGATTAATAATGTGAGCCAAATATGTGAGACACCCTTTACCGATCATTTGTTGTGCCTTAAGGTAAGAAATAAACTTACCTACAAGAGATGCTGAGCTACCCTTCCACTCTAAGACTTCTTCATTTGGAAATTGGAACCTGACTATCTTGGCATGACAATCTAACATGGCATAGCAGGAAGACAACCAATCCATACCCATGATCACATCAAAATCCACCATTTCTAACTCTATGAGATCGGCTTTGGTGTTGCGACCTTGGATCGAAACTATACAACCTCTATAGACTCTGGTGACTTTCACTGACTCGCCAACTAGAGTAGATACTAGGAACGACTCACTAAGTTGTTCAGGTTCTAGTCCGAGGTTAATTGCAAAGTATGGAGTCACATATGAAAACGTTGAACTTGGATCCATTATGGCATAAGCATTATGTGAGCAGACTAAAAGTATACCTGTAATAACTTCTGCAGATGCTTCTGCACTCTGACGATCAAGTGTATCAAACAAACGGGGTTGTCCCCCTCCCTGAGTAACTCGGTCTGCACCTTTACCTGCTCCATGCCCGGTCTGATTATGAGAATCACGAGCCTGGGGGGTGCAACTGCAGTAGCTGAGGAACTAGAAGGACGAGTTGATCCACCACTGAAATTACGTCGCAACTTTGGGCAGTTGGCCTTTATATGACCAATGTCTCCACAATGGTAGCAACCATGAAACCCGAGCTTGCACTGACCTGAATGTTGCCGCGCTTACATGTTCCACAAAGACTTTGCTGGTGTGAGTGTTGCTCAGTATGACTCTGGCTATGTGAGGATGGTGTCCTAAAATTCTGATTCTGGCGAGACTAATTTCCATAACTCTGAGTACGTCTGAAGGAAGACCCACCACCTGACTGATAACTGGACTGAGCTGGTGTTAATGACTCCTTATTAGAGGAATTCCTTCCACCTCCGCTGGATGTACCATTAAACTTGCCAATTGTTCGGGCTTTCTTGTTATGCTCTTTTTCTTCTCTCCTTAGTTGTCTGTCTTTCTCTAAGTGCTTGGCAAATCCCACAACAGGGGAGAAGGTTTCCATCTCTACTGCTGCAGCTGATGTCGTATCCTTAATGTGGTAAGCTAAACCGCTAACAAACCTGCAAATCTTTGCTTTTTCAGTCTTCACCATGTGAGGAGCATGCTTAGCTAACCTTATGAATTCCATGTAGTACTCTTGCACACTTTTATTCCCTTGCTTGAGTTGTTCGAACTCCGTAGCCTTAGCTTCCCTATCCTCTTCTGGGATAAAGTTAGCCATGAAGGCCTCTTCAAATTTTTCCCAAGTAGGCGGACCATCATCTTCATCTCTTTCCTTTTCACATATCTCAAACCAAGTGCCGGCCACATCTCTAAGCTGGTAAGCAGCTAGCTCCACAACTTCATCATCAAATGCTTTCATCACTCGGAGGGCTTTCTTGACACCCTCCAGCCACAACATCGGATCTTCATCAACTATAGAACCATAGAACACTGGAGGACTCAACTTTAAAAATTCATTCACTCATGAGGACTCAGAATTGTTCTGTCTATTTGATTGAGGTGGAATCTCATCTCTTCTCTCGTTCTGGTTGGCCATAAAGGCTTTAAACATCTCCATAGCACTGTTGACAACATTAAACATCTGACCCACCTTGGGAGATATAGTTGCCTGAGCCGGGGCTGCTGTTGGGGGCGGTACTGGATCCTGAGGTACTGGATCATCATGCTCCACCCCTTCTTCTCGTTCAACCTGGGGTATTTGGACTCCCTTTGTGGATTTTCCCCTCCTTTTCTGGGTTGAAACCTTCTTAGTTCTACCTTGAGCCACAATAGTAGCAATAGTTTCTTGAGTAGCATCCTGAGTGTCGGTGTCAGAGTTGCGAGTACGAGCCATTTCTGCAAGTTTTGGAGAAACGGATAAATTAGATAACTCCTTAGAGGTAGACTCTACTGCACGATCTAAAGTATGAAAAAAATGACTTTTGCTAAATGCTTGTAGCCTCTTGTTTATAAGTATGGCGCGCTTCATACACAAAAACGAGACTCTACTAACACGGCTTCATAGACCCCTAGGACCCCATAAACCTGAGAGTCTGATACCAAGTTTGTCACGACCCATTTTCTGAACAAGCCGGGACCGACACTCGATCACTAAACATGATCGAGCGGACCATCTCTACTTATCAAATCTATTATAACCTCAAACTTTATATGCCACAAGGCACTACTGTAACCAGACACTTTTAAATAATTTAAATATCTAAAATAAGCCAACTTCAAACCTTTATTCGTAGTAACCAATAAAATGCTGCAAAGTTATTATCAAAAATATCTAAATCTTAACCCAACGACTATGTCTACGAAGCCTCTACTGATAAACTGACGCACTGCTCAGGACATGAGATTTTCCTGGCTAGTTCTCTAAATAATAAAGAAATAACTAAAAAAAGATGACTCTAAGGAATACTCCACGAACAAAAGCGGAGCTCACCAATAGCATTGGAAGAGAAGGAAGTCCTAACTCGTAGCCTGCTCGCCTGCAAATCCAGTTCCTACGTTGTACCGCAGACCAACGTAGGTTCCCAAAAGAGAACGTCAGTACCATCCATTGTACTCAGTGAGTCTCAACAATAGGGTCGAAACTTTAATAACATATACATTATGAACAAAGGTTCTAAATTCATGTAAAACATAAAGCTTATAAGAATAATTCTAAAATAATTGCATAATAGCAGTTCATGAATATTCTAAAAGAAACTCTTTTCTTTTTCTTACTTATAAAAAAAATACTTCACTTTATACTTTGGAAGTTCCAACTATCCTAACTTAATTCTGTCTCAGTCACCGTGTGATCGGCATGAGTTCGATCCCAACCTGATCGAATAGGCCCAATCCACGAGGTGCCACTCGCTTCATAGTTCTCAGCGCTCATGTCTCATACCTTAGCATGGATAAGTAAATTCTCAGCAACGAGCTCGGCTCGTGTGCTCCCTACTTTAGCACAAGTAGTTTCAGGAAGTCAACGCCTAGTTCAGGACCCTAGGCCTGGACGATGACCCCTTCTCAGAATAAAGGATACTCCCCAAAAATCTTTTGTTTCTAAAACTTCTTCTTGTGATTTTTCAAGTCTAAATCTTTTATACATACTCATACCGGTATCCTTAAATGTAAGGCATGACATAAGAATGAAATAAACATTCAAAAAGTATTTATAAAGGTTCTTGGTCCTTCATGAATTTTCAACATGAAAATGGCATATAAGAATAACATGAAAATCTGAAATTTATGCGCATATATCCAAATAATCATCTAAACTTTAGCTAGAAAATAATTCTAAGCTAATAGGTACTTACTACTCCCATTAAGTATATATTAACTCTTTTATGCAATTCATCAAACACTTTGTGTGCGTACTTTTGTGAATTAAACCACTTTAGTAAAGGGTTATATTAACCCACCTCAAAACTTCTCAAGCCAATACGTAGGCCTCAGTTCAATTGACACCAGTTAAACAATCGATTCTACAATAATCAGTGCATTTTAATCAATTTTAAAGTTTCACACCTAAACATGAAATTTATTGTTGTTGTAGAGGAAGAAGAAAATTAACTATCCAATTCTTACATACCTGAGTTCAAGAATAAGTGAGTTGTGAAGAACCCTAGAATTTTCCGTGCGTGAGAATTTTCTGGTTGCTGTCGTTCGTAAGTTTTCTATATTTTGTGTCGGGAATGTTTTGTATTGCTTTTAAGGCCTTAAGCCTTTTCTCTTTTGAATGAAGAGGCTTTAGGCTTTTAAGACTTTAAGCCTTTTCTCTTTTGTGCCGTGACTAAAACAGAACAACACAGTTGTTCTGTATTGTTTCTTACCTTTTTCAAGTCTTTAGGCCTTTGTTTGTTGTTTTATGTTTTATTATTATTATTATTATTATTATTATTATTATTATTATTATTATTATTATTATTATTATTATTTTATTTTCACTTAACTAATAATTAATGATACCTACTTTTACTAATTAATAATATTAAAATTATTAATATTCTCCTAATTATATATTCAATTATTTATAAATAGGGAGGTAACTCAAAATCAATCACAAGGGTTTAAATCTGTAATAGAAGTATAATTTATGATTATGAAAATTAAATTCTTTATTTAGCGGGTCTTGAAACTTTTATAGATTTGAGGAGTGTTACACCAGAGGTCTCGAGAGTCTGGCACATATAATGGTACTTGTGCCCCAGCTGTAGCTCGTCATGGTAGGGGCTATGTGGGCTGCCCCGTTCATTCAACACTTCCAGCCGCCAGCGGTGCTCCGGCCACTCCCAGGCCCCAGGATCCCTATTATGCACCGCCTCTGTCTAGCGCAACTCTTGCGTGGTGTGCTTATAGCGGTCAGTCCAGCCGATCAGGCCCGAGCCAGTCACAACTGTCACACCTCCTTTTTCCCGAAGGATAGGGAGTTTTTCCAATCAAAGTGACATTAATTGAAATGGGATTAATTATTTAATCAGAGTCACCACATGAAATAATTTTAGGTGTCCCAAGTCATCGGTTTATTTTAAATCCCAAATCGAGGAAATTTGACTCTGTTTTAAAAGTCCGCAAAAACCAGAAGATCGGATAAGGAATTCTGTTAATCCGGGAGAAGGTGATAGGCACTCCCGAGTTCCTTGGTTTTAGCACGATCGCTTTTAATCATACCTGGCTTGGTCAATTTGTTTAATTACTTATTTTAGCACCTATGTACATTTACCCTTTCACTACTTTTAATTATAGCGTTATGGATCTATCTTTGAAATGGATTATATGTGTGTAAATCCGTTTTATTTGGGGCGCTAAAATCATGTCGCACGAAATGTGAACACAACTAATCACGCTTTATTATGATTAAGGTTGTTTTGTTCAAAGTTGCGCAAACGCATACTTCGGTTTATTTGTGAAAATCATAATTATGTCATGCAAACGTTTATATAATCACGATAATACATTAAAACGCACCTAAGATATTCTGCGCATATTCATGAATCATCTAATTTCCTGGCGTTCAAAGTCAAATGTGTGAGTTTGAGTATTATGGATTTTATTTCACTGGATTTTAAACTCGACAATGATTCTCCTAGCAATTGTTCTCGAGAGTCTGAAGTTATGTAGATTCGTTGGATTTAGGGAAAATGGTAGAACTCAAACGTGAAGGAAACAACCAACTAACACTATTTGAATTAGTTTAAGGTTGAGCACACATGGTCTTCACAAATATAGGCCTGTTAGAATAGGCCCGTTACATTGAGCCTGAAGCCCAATAGCCTGGAGCGTCTAGATTCCTTCGACCAAACCCAACTGAGTTGTCTTACAGGTGTGGCCCTATGCATTTATTATTTGGAGTTGGGCCTAATATGACAAGCTTGATTGAACGAGTTCCCGTGGACCCCCTTAAATAATATACCCTCAACAGATTCAATAGCTATACACAGAATCAATATATTACAAAGTGGTCTGCAAATTTCAAACTATGGGGAATTAAAATAGAATCAACTATTATACATGACCACTTTCACGCATATAAAACTTTGAGCCTAAACTTCAATATTAACTATTATTTCATCTTCTTAGTCACAGATCTAACAGTAAATAGTTGAAAATCCACAGGTGATATCAATTACATCAATAACAAATTCAACCTTAAGCTGTTCTTGCAAGTCACGAGATCAAATCTCATATTCATCCTCTCATCAGTTATTTGGATTTACATCATGCTTTAGACATTAACTACATCAAACAATTCAAGCTCAATTATAATCTATAATTAGATATAAGGGAATATCTAAGAAACACATAAAGAGACAAATTGAAGCAGGTTTTATTTTGTCATGGCATCCGCATTGGCAACTACATGATTTGGGACTGAGAGCACTACCTGGTAAACAGCAAAACAACCAAAAGAAAATAAGTCTCTGGTTTCTGAAAAAAAAAATCACAACAGAACTAAAAGCCCTGCTACAACTCAATAAACAGCAACGCACAACAATGAATCAACAAAAACGTGAAGCCAAAACAAACTTCAAGCCCAGAAAACTGAAAACTGAATAATAGAAAATAAAGCCAACTGAGAAACCTTTCTTTTTTGTTCTTTTTCTCAAATTTAAGGATAGAATTCCGGAAAAAATGAAAAGATGAAGATGAATGGTGTGAGCACGTGATTTTTGTTTCGCGCGACAATCGCTCCAAAAGAAATAAAAAAATGTGACAAATGGTCCTGCTGTACAGGTTTTGGATTTTGTGTGGCATATTCGTTAGTTATCTGTAATCCCGTCCGTGTTTATTTTTAAAATAAATAAATAAAAAATGTGCATCTTTCATTTTTATTTCTGTCATTAAGTGATGTTAGTATAATTAATGTCAATTGTATGTAAAATGTTGTTTGGTTTTATATGGTATTATTTGGTAAATTAATTCAAAAAAAAAATAAATAATAAAAGAGAAGAAAGAATTCTCGGACTTGGGCTAGTCCAATTTTAAATAAATTGGCCCAAACAACTCGGCCCAAAACCCGTGCCTGCCCCGGTCCAGACCAGCCTACTTCAAGAACGTCCAAACGACGCCGTTTTAATCCAGCCTGATCTGGGCCGTTGATCTCAGATTGATCAACGGCCAAGATTACTTCCCTATAACCCACTGATGAACCCGACCCATTCCACCCGGACCGACCCAACCCCCTCTAGTTTTGAAACGACACCGTTTCCTATTAGTTGAAGGATACTGGCCCTACATCGTGTCTCATCCGACGGCCAGGATCCGTTTATCCACTCCATATATAAGCTCCCACTCGTACCCTGCCCCCCCTATCCAATACCCCAGCTTTCATCATCTTCACAAGAACCCCAAACCCTAGAGCCGCCCCCATCTCCCTTCACCAGAAACCCGGCGGCATGAACGCCGTTGACCTCCGCCTGAACACCATAGAACCTCCTCACCGCCCTGAACATTGATCTGTTGGCCGTTTAGTTCGAATCCCTTCCCACCTTCTCGAATCTTCATTTGAAGATTCGAGTCGGAACTTGACTTACGCCAATCGACCTCAACTTCACACCAGATAGTCCCCAGACCCCCCTCGTGACCAAACCATGCTTGGTTTGGTCCGAATCTAACCAGGGAAACACGAATCCCAGATCTGATTTTTTGAACCCTAGGTTTCCTCGTGCCTATTCCGTATCTGTTTAAGCCGAAGAGATTAAGGTCTAATGGACCTTAATTGAAGTGTTTCTCATCTGAGAAACACTTCGATTAAAGTCCGTTCAGCCTTAAGAAAAGCCTGTTCGAATCCAAACTGAGGCTCTTTGATTTTTCGGGATTTAAGGTGAGTTTTGTTTTCTTTTTTTTTTTATTATTCCATGTGCTAAGTAAAGGTCTGTTCATGTTTTGTTTTAATTCGTGTTTTTGAATTTTACCAACTGTGTCCTGTCCACCTTGCCTGAACCTCTGTGTTTGATTGAGTCTTTCCTCTACTTGTTACTGATAATGTGTATATGTGTATGTGCTGTGCGAACAATTGAACTTCAAATTTTGACTGATCAACTGATTCCTCGAGTACAATTTTGCTTAGTCAATACAATTCAAATCATGTGTTCGATACTGTTAAATGTCTGATTTTGGCTTCGATTGTATCTATTTTAACTAGTATAGTCGAATCGATATACGTCGTCAATTGGTTTCATGTTAGAATGGTAGCAATTTGACTCAGGCTTTTGTAATTTACTGAAGCATTGTTGAATCAGATTAATGTTGTTGCCACTCGGTATTAATTTGTTTAGCCAAATCAGAAAGACATTTAAAGGATTGATTTATTAGCTAGGTTTCAGATTTTAATTTAGTTGATAGCATTGTTTACTCATCTCTCAGCCTTGGGCAGCATGTGCATTACAAAGTAATGGACAACATGTGCTGTCAGAATACATTCTGCTGCCCATATTCTGCTTTAGTTTCAGAAATAATAAGCATTACTCAAAAGGTAAGCCTGCCAAGGGAATATCATGGGGTTGTGTTCTTATTTAAATAGTGAGTGGAAACTGAAAAGGGTTAGCACATGGGAGGGTGTTCTAATTGTCTAAACAGGCTGTTAAAGGGTTGATTTTAGGTTTATAAAAGAGGGGACTTCCATCAGTTTTAGACATCGGAGATAGATACACCTGGAGAGAGACACACACAAAAGGGAAGCTGAAACCAAACAGAATCAGTTTCTAAGTGAGAAAGAGAGTTTGTTTTGGAAATCAGGAGGGGGATTTAGAAAAGAAATTCTTGCTCGACTGGAAAACACTACTTTTCATCATCCCTTCGTGTCTGAAGTCCAGTATCCAGTTTGTTTTGTTTCTATCAGATTTTAGGATTTTCCCTCTGAGTTTTGAAAAGATCAAACATTGAGTATTGTACCATTGGTTTACTGCTTTGGTCTGTTGGTCTGGGATTGTCATTGCTGCTGTATTGCTTTGTTGTTACTACCATTCTTGTGCTGCTGCTGCTGACTCTTCTGCTTCCACTTCTTCTTTGCATTTCAGTACCCAGGTACACACTTCAAGTCCCATATTGGTGTAACTGTAACAGTCTGAAAGCATGAAATGAAAAGTTGGAGAAGTTTAAATGTCTATTTGTAATACTCATAGCATGTTGATCTCTTTCTATATAATTGATTAGTTTGTGAATTTCAATAGCAGGAAAAGATCAGTTGATGTTTAACTGAGTTCTAGTCTCTTGCGTCTTAGTTTATAGTTTGTTTGTTGTTACGAGGTATGTAATTGTACAGTACACAGAATGTACGGATAATTGACATAGCGACTGACCAGATTCCCGTTAGCTATAGTGATATGCATACAATAGAGTACTTCCATTTTTTACACAATGATGTTCAGTTTTTAGTTTCCTTTATCAGGACCCGCTAGGCAGCATATAGAAGCGCGTTCGAATCCCTATCAGTAATAACACCTAGTAGTTAATTCCCTTAATCCAGCCTAAATAACTCTAGTTAAATTCAATTCAAGAAATGTTGGGATGCAAGTATAGTATTTGGTCAATCTCGCATGTTTCACAAGGTATGACGTCTCTCCACTTTGTAAATAATTAATTAGAAATTGATAGGAATCTGGATTAGGCCAAAGCATATAATTAAATTAGCATGTACCTTTTTCTTCTAGTTTTAGAGACAAATGCTTTAGAAATGTAGCCACTTTAGGATATCCTTTCTAAAATAGAGACGAGCCTCGCCAAATAAAAATGCAAAATTGCGGGGCCCTCAGTAAATAACCATAATAATTATTTAGAATTCAGGATAGGCCGTTTAGCGAATTTCATGGCCTTCTACAAAAATAATAACGCGCTAGACTCTTTAGGCGCGGCTTAATTAAATTACATTCTTAAACTCGGGTGCACATTGATGTGACCCAAATTCAAATCTCAACGGAGTCAAAATGTGTCGACGACCGCGGGTGCATTGATTGTGACGTGGTTCGAGATGCATTTTCACGACGTTGCAATTCTATAAAAATAAATGATAACAATAACAGCGGTTTAAACTTAATAAAAGCACATAAGTCACAACATGTATTCAAATCAGATATTTAGCCTTTATAACAATTTAAGCGACCGTGCTAGAACCACGGGATTCGAGGGTGCCTAACACCTTCCCTCGGGTCAACAGAATTCCTTACCTAGAATTTCTGGTTCGCAGACTTCATTTGGAAAAGTCGAAAATTTCCTCGATTTGGGATTCAAGATAAACCGGTGACTTGGGACACCAAATGCCAAACTTTCCCAAGTGGCGACTCTGAATTAAATAAATAATCTCATTTCGAATATTGTCACTTAAATTGGAAAAACTCCCCTCGCGCATTTAACCCTTCGGGGCCGGGCGCGCAAAAAGGAGGTGTGACAGCTCTGGCGACTCTGCTGGGGATCCAAACCCAGAACCACTGGTTCAGGGTTCAAGAATTCGAGTTTAGAATAATTGTTATATTTGGCTTTATTATATGATCTTTATTACATGTTTTGCATAACGTGCTAAATGTTAATTTTTTTTTACCGCTTTGATATTATCTGAACTGTATATAAACTGTGCCGAAACCCTTCTCTTCTTACCTCCGGGGAGAAGCTCGCTGGTCGAGACTCCCTATTCCGTTAGTGTCAATACCTGAAATAAGAAAGAGGTCGGACAAGTTACAAAGCCGGACGATCTCGCGGGTCCCCGGTACGTATCCCCCTCCTCGACTCGAGTTGTCCGCTCGGGTACACAGTCTAGAACAAACACCCAGGTTGTAAACCTAGTATAACGAAACTTCATGCCGGATCCCTAGTAGGAACGCTTATTTGCATCATGTTGCATTTGACTTAGGGGACTCAACACAGGGGTTGGGTCCGTCTAGGACTAGCGACCTGAAATGAAAAGACCATCCTGTTGCATCCTATTTGTTTCCGCGCATTTATTTGTCTTCAGTTCCGCATGCTGACCGGTTTCTAAAAATGAAAGGGAAAAATAGCAGCGTAGGGAGATAATTACTTCTTTTGGAAAAACCAATGTCCGAGTAGTGTCGAAACCTCGCCGGAATTTCTTCTAAAAAATATATATAAAAAAAAAGATTGTCTTCTAGTTTGATTTTAAAAAAAATAATATAAAAATTTTCTTTTTATCATTTTCAAAATCAAAAAAAAAAGAGAAGGTATTTATTTAAAAGTAAAAAAAACGGAAAATTCATAATTCAAAAAAAAAATGTTGTTTCTTTTGTAGTACCCCTTTTATAAATTCAGACTAATAGTCCAAATATTTCCTAAAAAAAATAATAAATATTTTCTTTAGTCTTTATCTCTTTTCAAAAGAAAAAAAAATATATATTCTTGTTTTCTAGGTTTATTTGATTTTCTCTATTCACGATATCCCGAACTACGCAGGTTTGATTCTCACCGGATGTGAGATACGTAGGCAACCCTCGTCGGGTTCAACCCTATTTTTGCTAAAGTAGCCAAAATCAATAAGTAAATAAAAAAAAAAGAAAAAAAAATGTGTTTCAAATTTTAAAAAGAGTCATAAATAAATCGGGTGCTGCTGTTTTGTCATAAATAGCCGAATATTCCCGAAAGAGACGCCGGAAGGCTGACTTTGCATAAATAGCCACCTTTGGGTCTTGTTTGGTATTTTGTCCAGTTGACCCACATGGCTTTAAAATCTTCGTCCCCGAGGCGCTTAAGGGCCGTGTTCAAAACTTGATCCCCGTTGTAAAATATTATTGAGTCAAGTCATTTTGTTAAAATCACCTTAATAAATGTGCAGGATGAGCACGATGCAAAATGAACATTTTTCAATAATGACCAAAATCCCTGTCAAGTTACGGCTATGGTGGAATGATCTAGGTGTTGAAGGACAAAATGAGGTCAAGAAATATCTGAAAGGTCTCGTGGGTTTGTTGGAAATCCAGCCTCGGGGAGATATCATAAGAGCTTTGGTTACCTACTGGGACCCGGCACACAATGTTTTCCATTTCTCTGATTTTGAACTCACCCCGACTTTGGAAGAAATGGCCGGGTACATCGGGAATGCTGAACTTCCGTTGAGGCAAAAATACTTGGTCGCCCCAAGAGTTGTCACGGTACATCGGTTCCTAGATTCATTGAAGATACCCAGAATGGTCCACAACCCGGATCTGGCAGCCGGATTTTGTACTCCATGCTTCATGTATGATAGGTACGGTCATGAGGGAGGATTCAATAATCCGATCAACAAACTATGCAGCAAAGGTGTTCGTCAGAAGTGGGACAAACACAGACGGGTAGCTTTCATGATGATGTTCCTGGGCCTTCTGGTATTTCCAAGGAAAGACGGAAACATTGATTTGAAGATATCCGGGGTCGTCAGCACTTTACTCACGCAAAATGACAGTACTCTCGCACCTATGGTGGTATCTGACATCTTTCGAGCTCTTACAGCTTGTAAAGCCGGGGGAAATTTCTTCGAAGGTTGTAACTTGCTCCTACAAATGTGGATGACTGAGCACCTTTGCCATCGTTCCGAGATTTTGAGCCATGGTTCCCCGGAAAAGACTTGCATAGAAGAATTTTACACGAGAACCAAAGAGATCAGTTTGCCCAAAGGAGTCCTGGCATGGACCTCGTTCTTTCAAGCTCTTACTGCCAGCCAAATACAATGGACGCTAGGATGGTTGCCTGTTGATGAGATCCTATATATGTCGGCAGCTAAAACTCATTTCTTACTGATGGGGCTTAAGAGTATTCAACCTTACGCACCCTGCCGAGTTTTGAGACAGTTCGGAAGATGCCAGACAGTACCTCATGAGGAAGATCTTAGCACTCAAGCAGTTGAGATAAGTCCTAACGGACAATTCCCAGAAGCGAAGATTCGCCAAATCTGGAGTGAGTGTCAATATTTGAAATTAGATACTTGCGTGCGGGATCGAGCCAAAGGAGAGACGGCGCCAGGTTACCTTGCATGGTATAGAAGGGGACTTGAGCATGAAAAGCCGGCTAAGAGACCCCACATCCGGAATTTCTCCGAATCATCGCAAAAGCAGTGGGATTGATTAGCGAAAGAAAGAGGCTATTGCGCCGAAATCAGCAGGTTAAAGCAACAAGTGGAAAGTTTGAAATATGAGCACAACGTGCAAGTTGTTACCAATCTGGGAGAGCGGAACATGTTAATTCAGGAAAACGAAATAAACAGATAAGGGTGGATGCGGATAAACAGCCAAGGCGTCGATCAGACGAGCAGCTGATAAAAAGGCTAAAAAGTGAAATCAGGGAATGGCAAGATGGTTTAGAGAGATCTGAAAACGTCATAGCAGAGCTCAGGGCACAGTGGGATACAAGAGCAGATAAGCATCGCCGATACCTGAATCAATTGGAAGGCGACCACGAGAAAACTGTTGCTAAAATAAAGAGAGAGGTGGCTACACTTGAGATCAAAGCAGCTAATCAGGCCAAGGATCTCTGAATTGAGAGCAGATACTGGTACGACTTGTTGGCCCGAATGAAGTTAGAAGTACGGCAACTGAAGAATCAGCATATTCAGGATGCTCAGGTATTCAAGATGTGCAGCGATCAAATAAAAGGCCTACTTATAGAGAAGAAGCAAACCAGAAATAGGATCAAGGCCATTGCCCATGCCATCACCAGACGATGTCTACGATGTGAGAACATGACCAGCGTCACCGTCCTCTCGGCAGTGATGAGTTATGTCAAGCAGACCATGCATGAGCTGGAACAACTCGAGAGGGATCTCACACCTAGGACCGCGGCAAGGCCGAACGATTCCCCGCGGACACCAATTTTCAAAACCATAATGTACTCATAAGTCAAGTCTATGTCTTAGCATCTTCTACCTGTTTTTCCGTAAGAGTGATTTTAGTCTGTTTTGAGTCTAGGTTTATTTTCAAAGTTTGCTTTTCCTTTTGCAAAATATAGCCTGTAATAGACCATTTCAACAATAAAAGGTGTGCTGCTTTCTACGCTCATTTGTGTGTTTTGAACTACGTAATGATCTGATTCACGTAGACATCGTGATACGTAGGCAATCCTCATCGGATCCGGTCGCATTTCTTTGACTGCAAAATAAAAACATAAAAGAAAAACAAAAAAAAAGAAGGAAAAAGAAAGGGGGAAATAAGAGGAAAAATGCCGGAATGACGCATGCTCTCGTAGCAAACATGTAGGAATCCACTTAACTGTATAGGTGCATCATGCCCAACGTGAGATTGCCTATCTATTATTTCCTGCAAATTAACCGTGCGTTTGTCGTTGAGTACCCAGGTTTTTGTTGGAAAAGACGGTTGGTTTGGTGAAAGTCTGGCCTCACACTCATACTTCACGAGGTCAAGGGGAAGTGTTCAACTACCTGTTGTTAGGACCAGAAGCAGTACTCACACTTACTTCACCAGGTCAAAAGAAAGTGTGGAAATGTCTTCCGAGATTCCGTTGCAAACAATCCCTGTTTCCGAGGAGAGCTCGATCTCAACCGTCCTCACGCCTGAATCCGCAACTGCGAAGGAAAATAGAATCCTACGGCTCCGCATGTTGGAAATGCTGGACGACTGGAATAATGGGAAAGAGCCGCCAAGTGTCGTCCCCGGATTCCCTGAATTATTCTCCAGGTCAAGTGGGACTTCTAATGTCCCCATAAATTATCCTGCTACCCCATTCGGGTACCCAGCCACCTCAGCCTTCTCTGCTGGGTCACCTTCTGAGCCTCATCCCCGAATATCAGCCACCGATGCAAGCATGAACATCTTTACTGCACTGCCCTGCCCGATTACGGCACAGCCTGCTACGTACAAGCCAAGCTTTGACTCATCCTCTTTTACATTCCAAGCACCCTCATTCTCAATGGAACCAACTAGGTTCACTACCAACACTAATCCTCCACCGCCTCAGTGCGAGCTTGCACCCGGGCAGGATCAGAACCCCAGAATTGCAGAACAAAATGAGATGGCCAAAAGAATGAGAAGCCTTGAACAAAGTTTGAAGAATATGCAAGGTTTGAGTGGATAGAAGAGCGTCTCCTACGCCGACCTATTCATGTTCCCTCACGTGCACCTGCCGGTGGGTTTCAAGACCCCGAAGTTTGAGAAATACGATGGGCACGGTGACCCCATTGCACATCTTAAGAAATACTGCAACCAATTGCTGGGAGCCGGCGGAAAAGAAGAACTGCTAATGGCATATTTTGGGGAAAGTCTAGTAGGGATAGCCTCGGAATGGTATATGGACCAGGAAATGTCCCGATGGCATATATGGGATGATCTCGCCAGAGATTTTGTAAAACAATTCCAGTATAACATCGACATTGCACCAGACCGAAATTCTCTGTCGAATTTAAAGAAAAAACCTTCAGAAAGCTTCAGAGAATATGCTATTAAGTGGCGTGAGCAGGAGTCGAGGGTGAAGCCTCCCATGGATGAAGTGGAAATGGTCACTACCTTTCTCCAAGCTCAAGAGTCTGACTATTTCCAAAACATGATGTCAGCCATGGGAAAGCCGTTTGCAGAAGCAATTAAGATTGGAGAGATGGTGGAGAATGGTCTGAAAACAGGTAGGATTCTGAGTCAAGCAGCCATAAGGGCGACCTCCCAAGCCATCCAAAGTGGGTCCGGAGGAATGGCAAGAGGGAAGAAGAAGGAAGAAACGACCATGGCAGCCTCGGCAGCAAGGGAGTATCGTCATCCCAGGCCCCGTTTTCCGGAAAGGACCCCACAACACTACTACCCCCACTCAAATCTGGCATATGCTCATCAACCCTATATGGTCATGAATGCCCAGCCTTATGCCCATCCGCCGCAACAAGCCAACCGAGGCCCAGATCCACCTCCCAGAAATCAGCCTCCTTACCGCAACCACTATAATCCACAACCCCCGCAGAATAACTTCCGCCCTTAGGAGCCACCTCGAAGGCGGACTTTCACGCCCATCGGTGAACCATACTCTACTTTGTTCCCGAAGCTAGTCCAGTTGGGTTTCTTACAACCAATCCCTCAAACAAGGCAAAACCCGATGTCACCTTCTTACAAAGCTGGAGTCAGATGCGCCTATCATTCAGGGGCCGAGGGACACGATACAAATGATTGCTGGTCGTTGAAAAGAGTGGTCGAGAATTTGATAGAGCAAGGGAAAATAGTGCTAAGGGACGAGGAGATCCCAAATGTGACTAACAATCCATTGCCTGCTCACAATAATGGGCCGCTGATCGGGATGATTTGTGAAGACAAAGAGTTCGACCCTGCTCTGAAAGCTATAATCGCCATTGTCAACACGGGGAAAAGGCCTGAGACAGACCAGAAACCAGAAAAGGGGGAGGAGGCCAAGGCTATAAAGAGCAAGCCTGAAAAGAAGGTGGAGAAGAAAGTGGTACCGGTAAAGGATGTAGTTCTTTACATACCACGTGGTCGAGCTGAGAGGACGCAGAACTTCGGGATCAAAAAGACAAAACCTATGTACGTGCCAAAAGGGGCCTATGTGGTATGGGGGACGATTCAACCACCTCGGCTGAATGAGCCAGTGGTTATCGGACGCGTGCCACAAAAGCCGATGACCAACTCGTCCACAGTACCGTGGAATTATCAGAAAACTTTGGTAATGTACAAAGGTAAAGAGGTCATGGGAGAACTTCCAGAAAATACTTTCATTGGAAGGTATTCAAATACCCAAGAGCTGAACAACGCCACACAAAGGCGCTTCCCACCAAAGAAGCCTGTAAGCGTTGAAGAAGCGGAAGTGTTCTTCCAACAAATGAAAATGTCGGATTACGAAGTGATAGATCAACTGCGCAAGTACCCCGAGCAAGTGTCCATGCTATCATTGTTGATGAGGTCGGTCGAGCATCAAAAGATCTTACTGAAGACCCTGAATGAAGCATATGTGCCAGTTGAAACCTCGTTTGAACAACTAGAGCGGATGACAGAAAGATTCTTCGCCGTAAACCAAATCTTTTTTAGCAAGAACGATTTACCCCCGGAAGGAGCGGCACACAACAAGGCCTTGCATCTAACAATTAAATGCGAGGACTACTATGTCAAGCGGGTAATGTTGGATGGGGGATCAGGTGTTGACATTTGCCCGCTCTCCACGCTACAAAGAATGGAAATTGGGACCGGAAGAATCCGACCCAACAATGTCTGCGTAAGGGCTTTCGACGACATCAAGAGAGATACCATGGGAGAAATAGACCTGTTGTTGGTCATAGGACCAGTCGAATTTCAAGTAACCTTCCAGGTGCTCGACATGGATACATCCTACAATTTTCTCCTCGGCAGACCTTGGATCCATGCGGCAGGAGCTGTGCTTTCCACTCTTCACCAGATGGTGAAGTTTGAGTACAAAGACCGAGAGATCGTGGTCCATGGAGAAGATGAGCATGCTATTTATCGGGACCCATCCATCCCATATCTTGAACCGACAGAAGGGAGTGAACCTACGGTCTATCAAGCTTTCGAGATTGTACTGGCAGAGCAGTACGAAGAGGGAATACCTTGCCCCCAGCCTTTCTTGTCTAACGCCTCGGTCATGGTGGCCAAAGAGATGATCCGGCATGGATTTAAGCCAGGGAAAGGGCTTGGACGAACCCTGCAGAGAATAACCGAACCTATCACCTTACCGACCACCAAGAAACCCTTTGGACTAGGCTTCAAACCTACTCCAGCAGACGAAGAGTGGGCAAAGAAAAGGAAAAATGAGGGTTGGAAGTTACCTCGACCACTGCCGGATTTATATGCAACTTTCATCAGGCCAAGGTACGCCGAAGAAGAAGATGATGAGGTCTTCACAGCTGAGGAAATCGAGGAGATATGTGGGGCGATGAGAGAGATGCTCTACGAGGTCCACATGATTCAACCAGGTGAAGGCACAAGCACTGCTGAGATGCTGTACGTGGGGCCGAACGCCAAACTTCAAAACTGGGAGGCCACGCCATTCCCGACTAGACGGAAGTCCGGTTATAATAATGCGGCTTTAAATATGACATGCTTGTGGACTTCACGCCCAGATCACAACGAGCTATTTAACTGTGAATTAATGAACCCAGAACCAGAATATGATGAGGAAGAAGCTTTTAGGGAAATAAACCGAGAGTTGGAACATTTTAAGAATAAACCTAAGCCAAATCTGAATGACACCGAACCGGTTAATTTAGGAACTCCTGAAGAAATCCGGGAGACCAAAATAAGCATTCACACGGATAAGAAAACGCGAGAGGCGATAATTCAACTTCTTTTTGAATTTAAAGACGTGTTTGCTTGGTCATATGATGACATGCCGGGTCTAGGTGTTGATCTAGTGGTTCATAAATTGCCGATTCATTCTGATTGTCCTCCAGTTCAACAAAAGCAACGAAAGTTCAAAACTGAGGTCAGTGACAAGATTAAAGAGGAGATCACCAAACAATTGAAAACGGGAGTGATTCGGGTAGTCCAGTATACAACTTGGTTGGCAAATGTGGTTCCAGTACCGAAAAAGGACGGGAAAACTCGGGTATGTGTAGATTACCGAGATTTGAATAGAGCAAGTCCCAAAGATAATTTCCCACTGCCCAACATCCACATCCTCGTTGATAATTGCGCCAAACAAGAGATACAGTCTTTCATAGATTGTTACACTAGGTATCATCAGGTATTGATGGATGAAGAGGACGCCGAGAAAACTGCCTTCACCACGCCTTGGGGCACCTACTGTTATCGGGTCATGCCATTTGGTTTGAAGAATGCTGGGGCTACTTACATGAGGGCCATGACTGCCATTTTTCATGACATGATGCATCAGGAAATAGAGGTGTACGTGGACGACGTGATAGTCAAGTCCCGGACGCAGGATAATCACATCCAAGATTTGAGGAAGTTCTTCGAGAGATTAAGGAAGTATGACTTGAAGCTGAACCCAGCCAAATGTGATTTCGGAGTTCCGTCGGGCAAACTTTTGGGCTTCATCGTAAGTAGGAGAGGTATCGAACTAGATCCAACTAAGATAAAATCTATCAGAGATTTACCTCCCCCGAGAACAAAGAAAGACGTGATGAGTTTACTGGGCAGATTGAACTACATCAGTCGATTTATTGCCCATCTGACAAGCACGTGTGAACCCATATTCAAGCTGTTAAGGAAAGATGTGGCGATCAAATGGACAACTGAGTGTCAAGAAGCCTTTGATAAAGTCAAAGAATACCTTTCGAATCCCCCAGTTTTGGTCCCTCCAGAACCAGGTAGACCACTTTTCTTGTATCTGACAGTCTTGGAGAACTCTTTCGGTTGCATCCTCGGGCAACACGACATAACCGGAAAGAAGGAGCAAGCAATCTACTACTTGAGCAAGAAATTCACCGGCTACGAGGCCAAATACACTCTGCTGGAAAGGACATGTTGCGCTCTCACGTGGGTTGCTCAAAAGCTGAGACATTATCTCCAAGCCCACACTACGTTCCTCATAAGCAGGTTGGATCCTTTGAAGTATATATTTCAGAAACCAATGCCTACTGGGAGACTGGCTAAGTGGCAAATCTTGCTTACTGAATTCAACATAGTCTATGTCACTCGCACGACAATGAAAGCCCAGGCGTTAGATGATCACTTGGCCGAAAATCCGGTCGATGAGGAATACCAGCCATTGAGTACCTACTTTACAGATGAAGAAGTAAACACCGTAGAAGTGGTCTCGGAGGACGTTCATGTTTGGAAGATGTTCTTTGATGGAGCCGTGAATGCCAAAGGTGTAGGGATTGGGGCAATTCTGATTTCGCCTTCTGGTCAGCATTATCCCGCCACAGCTAGACTTCGTTTCTTTTGCACAAACAATACAGCTGAGTATGAAGCCTACATCATGGGCATGCATATGGCAATCAATCAGGATGTCAAAGATTTACTGATTATGGGAGATTCCGACCTGATTATCCGGCAAGTCCAAGGCGAATGGGAAACTCGGGATGTCAAACTTATCCCTTACCGACAGCATGTGGAGGACCTCGGCAAGCGCTTTACATCAATAGAGTTCAGGTATATCCCGAGGTGTCACAATGAACTGGCGGACGCACTTGCTACTCTGGCTTCAATGCTACCCTACCCGGGCAACGCCCACGTCGATCCTTTGGAAATCCAAATCAAGGAAAGACACGGTTACTGCAATGTAATCGAGGCGGGATCAAATACGCAGCCTTGGTACCATGACATCAAGAGGTTCTTAAAGACGCAAGAGTACCCCGAGCACGCTACTGGAGATCAAAAGAGAACCATTAGGCGACATGCAAGTGGTTTCTTTCTGAGCGGTGAATTGTTGCACAAGAGAACCCCGGACCTCAATCTCTTAAGATGTGTCGACGCCGAGGAGGCGAGAAAGATCATGCACGAAGTACACGCAGGTGTGTGCGGACCTCACATGAACGGGTATGTTTTAGCAAAGAAAATCCTTCGAGCAGGTTATTACTAGATGACCATGGAAAAAGACTGCTTTAGCTTCGTTCGGAAGTGTCATCAATGTCAGGTGCACGGTGATTTGATTCATGTACCTCCCACGGAGCTGCATCCCATGTCTGCACCTTGGCCATTTGCCGCTTGGGGCATGGATGTCATTGGACCAATCGAACCAAAGGCTTTGAATGGACACAGGTTTATACTGGTTGCCATCGATTACTTCACAAAATGGGTAGAGGCTGTCACTCTCAAGTCGGTCACTAAAAAAGCTGTAGTGGATTTTGTACACTCAAATCTTATCTGTCGTTTCGGTATTCCTGCGACTATCATTACAGATAATGCAGCAAACTTGAATAGTCACTTGATGGGAGATGTATGCGAGCAATTCAAAATAACGCATAGGAATTCTACTCCTTATCGGCCAAAGGCCAATGGTGCTGTAGAAGCGGCGAACAAAAACATCAAGAAGATTTTGAGAAAAACAATCCAAGGTTCCCGACAGTGGCACGAGCAGTTACCATTTGCGTTGTTGGGATATCGTACTACGGTACGCACGTCAGTAGGAGCGACTCCTTATCTTTTGGTTTATGGGACCGAGGCTGTAATACCGGCAGAGGTAGAAATTCCTTCGCTTCGAACCATTGTCGAAGCAGAAATCGAAGACAGCGAGTGGGTCAAGACTCGGTTAGAGAAATTGACTTTGATTGATGAAAAGCGAATGGCCTTGGTTTGTCACGGACAATTGTACCAACGAAGGATGGCCCGTGCTTACAACAAGAAAGTTCGACCCAGGAATTTCGAAGTAGGTCAGCTGGTACTGAGGCGTATTCTGCCGCATCATGAGGAAGCAAAAGGGAAGTTTTCTCCAAATTGGAAAGGCCCATACATCATAAGGAAGATATTGCCGAGAGGAGCATTGTATTTAGGTGATATCGAAGGAAATGACCCCGAAACAGCAGTAAATGCGGATGCAGTCAAGAGATACTACGTCTGAATGGTACTCCAGTAGTCTTGACACATTTGAAATGACGAAGGTTTTATTCCCCACTACTCCCCAAACACTACCCAATTCTCTCTACAAGCCTTTGAGCCGCTTACAAAAAAAAAAAAACAAAACAAAACATTGATTGAGGCCTGAACTACGTTTGACTTGATTCCGAAAGGATACGTAGGCAGCCTCTCCCTGAGGTTCAGTCACACCAACAATAAAATCCCATTCACCCTGAAATTGAAACCGGGGCACGTCGAGTAGTTTAGAAGTTAGCATCATCTACCTATCTTTACCAAGCACGAGCCTTCAGATCAATTACCAAGATAGTGGGAAACCAATAAGCATCACAAATGGAGACCGGCACACTCCGAATTGAGAGAGATAAAATGAGAGAGTCTCGTCGGTGAAAACCATCGGGCACCACGAGGCGACGGGAGTAGAGAAACCAAAATGAGAGAGCTTGTTTAGTAAAAACTCACAAAGAGTGCTATCAAGCGATGACAGGAAGAGAAATGAGAAAGGTCAGCCGGCGAAAACCCGCAAAGGGCGCTGTTGGCCGAAAAGAAGGACTCCACCCCAAGGAGGTCTCGGCAAAGTTCCACCGGTTTGGAATCACAGATCCGTTCTGGTTCAAGGAAACGCAAGTTCATGGAAGGTCAGGCGTCCAGTCCAAAGAGCATGTCATGTCATTTAAAGTCAGCGTTATCTTCCTCAGATAAGTCTTTCACGTCCCAAAAGGGACACTCCCTTCCTGAAATTTGTTTTCTCCTTTCTTTGTTTCTCTTCGAATCCCTTTTATGTTTTAACCCCAAGTTCAGGATACACCGGAGAGGGCAAGTGGCAGGTTTGTTTTCACGGAATTCCGTTTCATGAAGGAAAACACCTCGTTTCGTTGGTACGTCTGTCCAAACTTGATGAATCATGATGTTTGATGGAGTTCGAAGTAAAGAGGAAAAAGAGAAATTTCCCCCAGCAAGTCCGCCTTCGGACGAATCCCCACAGAGCCTCCCTTTGTACAATCCCCCACAGAGTCTCCCCAATATATATAAAAAAAAAAATCCCCGTTGGAATTTCCCCAGCACATTTCCAGCGAGCCCCTTTGTAAATATTCCCCAACAAGCTTACCCCAACAAATCCTAGAAAGCCCACTTTGAAACAAATCCCCAGCATGCCCCCATTGTACAAAAATCCACACAAAGAATCCGCTTTGTAAATATTCTCCCACAGGACTTCCCTTTGTACAAATCCCCACAGAATACCTCCAATAAAATCCCCGTTGAGAACCTCCAAGCAAAACGGGACAAAAAAAAGAGAGAAAAGAAAAAGAGCCTTACGAGGCAAATCATCACAGAATCTGGAAATACAAGCCTGGGCAGTCTAAAGGGTTTCGACATATGAATCAAATCAATGGCGGGACTTCGCAACAAAAATGAAGACGCAACAAAGCAACCGGGAACGATCAAGGTCACCAAACCGACCGTCATTTCCGAACTAACAATTGTTCTTGGTCTGAAAGGTTGAAACATGTTTAATCCAAGACAACCGTGCAAGAAGCAGGTGTCACCCAAAGAAGAAGGTACATGGGTACAAGAAATATTTTGGCAATAAGGAATTCACTCGAAAGGTAAGTTTCCACGAAAATCCCTTTTATCTTCTATCAAAACAAGAAAATTCAAAAAAAGAGGTCAGTTGTTGTGTTCTCGAATTTTGTCCCCAGCCAGTCAACATTAGGGTTTTAAACCCTAAACTGAATTTTCCATTGAGCCAGCATTAGGATTTTAAACCCTAAACTGAGCTTTTCCATGCAATCAGCATTAGGGTTTTAAACCCTAAACTGAATTTTTCCTTTAGTCAGCATTAGGGTTTTAAACCCTAAACTGAACTTTTTTCCATTCAGCCAACATTAGGGTTTTAAACCCTAAACTGAGCTTTTCCATGCAATCAGCATTAGGGTTTTAAACCCTAAACTGAATTTTTCCTTTAGTCAGCATTAGGGTTTTAAACCCTAAACTGAATTTTTTTCCATGCAGCCAAGCATTAGGGTTTTAAACCCTAAACTGAGCTTTTCCATGCAATCAGCATTAGGGTTTTAAACCCTAAACTGAATTTTTCCTTTAGTCAGCATTAGGGTTTTAAACTCTAAACTGAACTTTTTTCCATTCAGCCAGCATTAGGGTTTTAAACCCTAAACTGAGCTTTTCCATGCAATCAGCATTAGGGTTTTAAACCCTAAACTGAATTTTTCCTTTAGCCAGCATTAGGGTTTTAAACCCTAAACTGAGCTTTTCCATGCAATCAGCATTAGGGGTTTAAACCCTAAACTGAATTTTTCCTTTAGTCAGCATTAGGGTTTTAAACCCTAAACTGAACTTTTTTCCATTCAGCCAGCATTAGGGTTTTAAACCCTAAACTGAGCTTTTCCATGCAATCAGCATTAGGGTTTTAAACCCTAAACTGAATTTTTCCTTTAGTCAGCATTAGGGTTTTAAACCCTAAACTGAACTTTTTTCCATTCAGCCAACATTAGGGTTTTAAACCCTAAACTGAGCTTTTCCATGCAATCAGCATTAGGGTTTTAAACCCTAAACTGAATTTTTCCTTTAGTCAGCATTAGGGTTTTAAACCCTAAACTGAATTTTTTTCCATGCAGCCAGCATTAGGGTTTTAAACCCTAAACTGAGCTTTTCCATGCAATCAGCATTAGGGTTTTAAACCATAAACTGAATTATTCCTTTAGTCAGCATTAGAGTTTTAAACTCTAAACTGAACTTTTTTCCATTCAGCCAGCATTAGGGTTTTAAACCCTAAACTGAGCTTTTCCATGCAATCAGCATTAGGGTTTTAAACCCTAAACTGAATTTTTCCTTTAGTCAGCATTAGGGTTTTAAACCCTAAACTGAATTTTTTTCCATTCAGCTAGCATTAGGGTTTTAAACCCTAAACTGAGCTTTTCCATGCAATCAGCATTAGGGTTTTAAACCCTAAACTGAATCTTTCCTTTAGTCAGCATTAGGGTTTTAAACCCTAAACTGAACTTTTTTCCATTCAGCCAGCATTAGGGTTTTAAACCTTAAACTGAGCTTTTCCATGCAATCAGCATTAGGGTTTTAAACCCTAAACTGAATTTTTCCTTTAGTCAGCATTAGGGTTTTAAACCCTAAACTGAACTTTTTTCCATTCAGCCAGCATTAGGGTTTTAAACCCTAAACTGAGCTTTTCCATGCAATCAGCATTAGGGTTTTAAACCCTAAACTGAATTTTTCCTTTAGTCAGCATTAGGGTTTTAAACCCTAAACTGAGCTTTTCCATGCAATCAGCATTAGGGTTTTAAACCCTAAACTGAATTTTTCCTTTAGTCAGCATTAGGGTTTTAAACCCTAAACTGAACTTTTTTCCATTCAGCCAGCATTAGGGTTTTAAACCCTAAACTGAGCTTTTCCATGCAATCAGCATTAGGGTTTTAAACCCTAAACTGAATTTTTCCTTTAGTCAGCATTAGGGTTTTAAACCCTAAACTGAGCTTTTCCATGCAATCAGCATTAGGGTTTTAAACCCTAAACTGAATTTTTCCTTTAGTCAGCATTAGGGTTTTAAACCCTAAACTGAATTTTTTTCCATTCAGCCAGCATTAGGGTTTTAAACCCTAAACTGAGCTTTTCCATGCAATCAGCATTAGGGTTTTAAACCCTAAACTGAATTTGACTTTTAGTCAGCATTAGGGTTTTAAACCCTAAACTGAACTTTTCCTTTTAGTCAGCATTAGGGTTTTAAACCCTAAACTGAACTTTTTCCTTTCAGCCAGCATTAGGGTTTTAAAACCCTATACTAAGCTTTTCCTTGCAATCAGCATTAGGGTTTTAAAACCCTAAGCTGAACTTCTCCCCAGTTGGTTAGTATTAGAGTTTCAACTCTAAAACTGAACTTCTCCCCAGCTAGTCGGTATTGAGGCTCCAACCCTGAACTGAGCATTTTTATCTTCCTTCATCAATTTTATGAACTTCCTGGCGAATAATTCACGAAATTTTCCTAGTGAAACTGGGGCAGAAAATTTCGTTTGTTTGTTTGTTTTCTCCCGCAGGTCTAACCTCGAGCCACACGGATCGAAACGACCCACGAAGTGAGTCTTAACTCAGAATCAAAGAAGAAAAAGACAAAAAGAAAATGTCCCGAGATATCGGAGTAAATGGAAGGCGGATCGACTCCAACATTTGATTAAGATTCAGAACTCTGCCAGTCACGCCTCACTCAGCATCCCAGAGAATAAGCAAGCACCTACAACTCGCAAGCATCAAGATTCGGATCGAAGTCTGCAAGCAAAATCAGCTGAGACCCAAGAGCAAGTCACAAAAGAATCATAGATAGGGATCTTGTAACTAACAGTTGACATGCATATAAGTATTTAGTTCAGTTTCAATTTTCCTTTGGTTGTAATAAGGTGGTCAGTAAAGCAACGGTGACAACAGCAACAGCAGTAACAGCAAGCATTGCAGTCCCATGGTAGTCCCAACTATCAAGAATTTCCCGAACTACATTGACCTGATTCCTGTTTAGCCCAGGATATGTAGGAAATCTTTGAAGCAAAGATTCGGTCAGATCTTTCAAAACATGCTTCACACGGAGTAGTCCATAGGCAAAAATCGCTCATACCCGCTCACTTTATCTTTGCACGAAAACTCTTCGTGTTTCCGAACAAAGAGGGGCAGCTGTGAGCACGTGATTTTTGTTTCGCGCGACAATCGCTCCAAAAGAAATAAAAAAATGTGACAAATGGTCCTGCTGTACAGGTTTTGGATTTTGTGTGGCATATTCGTTAGTTATCTGTAATCCCGTCCGTGTTTATTTTTAAAATTAATAAATAAAAAATGTGCATCTTTCATTTTTATTTCTGTCATTAAGTGATGTTAGTATAATTAATGTCAATTGTATGTAAAATGTTGTTTATGGTTTTATATGGTATTATTTGGTAAATTAATTCAAAAAAAATAAATAATAAAAGAGAAGAAAGAATTCTCGGACTTGGGCCAGTCCAATTTTAAATAAATTGGCCCAAACAACTCGGCCCAAAACCCGTGCGTGCCCCGGTCCAGACCAGCCTACTTCAAGAACGTCCAAACGACGCCGTTTTAATCCAGTCTGATCTGGGCCGTTGATCTCAGATTGATCAACGGCCAAGATCACTTCCCTATAACCCACTGATGAACCCGACCCATTCCACCCGGACCGACCCAACCCCCTCTAGTTTTGAAACGACACTGTTTCCTATTAGTTGAAGGATCCTGGCCCTTCATCGTGTCTCATCCGACGGCCAGGATCCGTTTATCCACTCCATATATAAGCTCCCACTCATACCCTGCCCCCCTATCCAATACCCCAGCTTTCATCATCTTCACAAGAACCCCAAACCCTAGAGCCGCCCCCATCTCCCTTCACCAGAAACCCGGCGGCATGAACGCCGGTGACCTCCACCTGAACACCATAGAACCTCCTCACCGCCCTGAACATTGATCTGTTGGCCGTTTAGTTCGAATCCCTTCCCACCTTCTCGAATCTTCATTTGAAGATTCGAGTCGGAACTTGACTTACGCCAATCGACCTCAACTTCACACCAGATAGTCCCCAGACCCCCCTCGTGACCAAACCATGCTTGGTTTGGTCCGAATCTAACCAGGGAAACACGAATCCCAGATCTGATTTTTTGAACCCTAGGTTTCCTCGTGCCTATTCCGTATATGTTTAAGCCGAAGAGATTAAGGTCTAATGGACCTTAATCGAAGTGTTTCTCATCTGAGAAACACTTCGATTAAAGTCCGTTCAGCCTTAAGAAAAGCCTGCTCGAATCCAAACTGAGGCTCTTTGATTTTTCGGGATTTAAGGTGAGTTTTGTTTTCTTTTTTTTATTATTCCATGTGCTAAGTAAAGGTCTGTTCATGTTTTGTTTTAATTCGTGTTTTTGAATTTTACCAACTGTGTCCTGTCCACCTTGCCTGAACCTCTGTGTTTGATTGAGTCTTTCCTCTACTTGTTACTGATAATGTGTATATGTGTATGTGCTGTGCGAACAATTGAACTTCAAATTTTGACTGATCAACTGATTCCTCGAGTACAATTTTGCTTAGTCAGTACAATTCAAATCATGTGTTCGATACTGTTAAATGTCTGATTTTGGCTTCGATTGTATGTGTTTTAACTAGTATAGTCGAATCGATATACGTCGTCAATTGGTTTCATGTTAGAATGGTAGCAATTTGACTCAGGCTTTTGTAATTTACTGAAGCATTGTTGAATCAGATTAATGTTGTTGCCACTCGGTATTAATATTTTTAGCCAAATCAGAAAGACATTTAAAGGATTGATTTATTAGCTAGGTTTCAGATTTTAATTTAGTTGATAGCATTATTTACTCATCTCTCAGCCTTGGGCAGCATGTGCATTACAAAGTAATGGACAACATGTGCTGTCAGAATACATTCTGCTGCCCATATTCTGCTTTAGTTTCAGAAATAATAAGCATTACTCAAAAGGTAAGCCTGCCAAGGGAATATCATGGGGTTGTGTTCTTATTTAAATAGTGAGTGGAAACTGAAAAGGGTTAGCACATGGGAAGGTGTTCTAATTGTCTAAACAGGCTGTTAAAGGGTTGATTTTAGGTTTATAAAAGAGGGGACTTCCATCAGTTTTAGACATCGGAGATAGATACACCTGGAGAGAGACACACACAAAAGGGAAGCTGAAACCAAACAGAATCAGTTTCTAAGTGAGAAAGAGAGTTTGTTTTGGAAATCAGGAGGGGGATTTAGAAAAGAAATTCTTGCTCGACTGGAAAACACTACTTTTCATCATCCCTTCGTGTCTGAAGTCCAGTATCCAGTTTGTTTTGTTTCTATCAGATTTTAGGATTTGCCCTCTGAGTTTTGAAAAGATCAAACATTGAGTATTGTACCATTGGTTTACTGCTTTGGTCTGTTGGTCTGGGATTGTCATTGCTGCTGTATTGCTTTGTTGTTACTACCATTCTTGTGCTGCTGCTGCTGACTCTTCTGCTTCCACTTCTTCTTTGCATTTCAGTACCCAGGTACACACTTCAAGTCCCATATTGGTGTAACTGTAACAGTCTGAAAGCATGAAATGAAAAGTTGAAGAAGTTTAAATGTCTGTTTGTAATACTCATAGCATGTTGATCTCTTTCTATATAATTGATTAGTTTGTGAATTTCAATAGCAGGAAAAGATCAGTTGATGTTTAACTGAGTTCTAGTCTCTTGCGTCTTAGTTTATAGTTTGTTTGTTGTTACGAGGTATGTAATTGTACAGTACACAGAATGTACGGATAATTGACATAGCGACTGACCAGATTCCCGTTAGCTATAGTGATATGCATACAATAGAGTACTTCCATTTTTTACACAATGATGTTCGGTTTTTAGTTTCCTTTATCAGGACCCGCTAGGCAGCATATAGAAGCGCGTTCGAATCCCTATCAGTAATAACACCTAGTAGTTAATTCCCTTAATCCAGCCTAAATAACTCTAGTTAAATTCAATTCAAGAAATGTTGGGATGCAAGTATAGTATTTGGTCAATCTCGCATGTTTCACAAGGTATGACGTCTCTCCACTTTGTAAATAATTAATCAGAAATTGATAGGAATCTGGATTAGGCCAAAGCATATAATTAAATTAGCATGTACCTTTTTCTTCTAGTTTTAGAGACAAATGCTTTAGAAATGTAGCCACTTTAGGATATCCTTTCTAAAATAGAGACGAGCCTCGCCAAATAAAAATGCAAAATTGCGGGGCCCTCAGTAAATAACCATAATAATTATTTAGAATTCAGGATAGGCCATTTAGCGAATTTCATGGCCTTCTACAAAAATAATAACGCGCTAGACTCTTTAGGCGCGACTTAATTAAATTACATTCTTAAACTCGGGTGCACATTGATATGACCCAAATTCAAATCTCAACGGAGTCAAAATGTGTCGACGACTGCGGGTGCATTGATTGTGACGTGGTTCGAGATGCATTTTCACGACGTTGCAATTCTATAAAAATAAATGATAATAATAACAACGGTTTAAACTTAATAAAAGAACATAAGTCACAACATGTATTTAAATCAGATATTTAGCTTTTATAACAATTTAAGCGACCGTGCTAGAACCACGGGATTCGAGGGTGCCTAACACCTTCCCTCGGGTCAACAGAATTCCTTACCTAGAATTTCTGGTTCGCAGACTTCATTTTGAAAAGTCGAAAATTTCCTCGATTTGGGATTCAAGATAAACCAGTGACTTGGGACACCAAAAGCCAAACCTTTCCCAAGTGGCGACTCTGAATTAAATAAATAATCCCATTTCGAATATTGTCACTTAAATTGGAAAAACTCCCCTCGCGCATTTAACCCTTTGGGGTCGGGCGCGCAAAAAGGAGGTGTGACAGCTCTGGCGACTCTGCTGGGGATCCAAACCCAGAACCACTGGTTCAGGGTTCAAGAATTCGAGCTTAAAATAATTGTTATATTTGGCTTTATTATATGATCTTTATTACATGTTTTGCATAACGTGCTAAATGTTAATTTTTTTTTACCGCTTTGATATTATCTGAACAGTATATAAACTTTGCCGAAACCCTTCTCTTCTTACCTCCGGGGAGAAGCTCGCTGGTCGAGACTCCCTATTCTGTTAGTGTCAATACCTGAAATAAGAAAGAGGTCGGACAAGTTACAAAGCCGGACGATCTCGCGGGTCCCCGATACGTAGCCCCCTCCTCGACTCGAGTTGTCCGCTCGGGTACACAGTCTAGAACAAACACCCAGGTTGTAAACCTAGTATAACGAAACTTCATGCCGGATATAACAAACTTCTAGCATAAAATCAGGGAATGTCAACTGAAATTTTGGGATAGGCCATCTTTTTTAACTGAAAATTGTCAGATGTCCAATTCAAATATTTTCCTACATTTTTTCAGACCCCCTAACTTCGTTTACCCAAATCTGTCCTAAATTCGTTTACCCAAATCTGACCTAAATTACCTTGTTTTATTATATTTGAACCCCTTCTAGAGGTATCTTGTCTAACTACCTAAGATTCCCTGATTTTCAAATTCCTTTCGACCCCTTTTACTTCTATTATTACCCTTTCACTCTCTAAAATTCCAATTGTGTCATATAACCACACCAAACAAAATATATGGATTTGAACAAACCTAATGCAACAAATAAATCATTAAGCTTATGCAATTTAAACTAATAAACAAAAATTGAAGCTAATCATAATTATGTAATGAACTGATTATCCTAACAAATGAACATTGAACCCGGAATTATTACTAAATGCAAAATTAAACTAAATGAAACAAGAAACAGTTACCATTTGAAGAAAAGAACGACTACTTGGCAAAAGGGGAATTAAAGAAATGGCTGGTTGACGACGGTGTAGTCAGGCTCCGACATCTTTGAAATAATCAAAAATTAATGTTAATCACTTATTCTCATTGATAAAAAACGATCAACACAAGTCTTAAGTCAAATCGATTCTAAATTACTAAAGGAAGCTACAAGAAGCGAACTAGGGTTTTGAGGGTTCTAAGATCTGAAATTAAAGGGATTCTAGAGGGAATTGAGGGATGAGGCTATGATATTTGGAGAGAGGAGAAGACATAGGTTATCTGGTGTTGATTTGAGGTTAATTGGAGATGAACCGCCACCGTGAGGCAATTTCTGGTGGGTGGCGGATGGCGGAGGTTTGTTGAGAGAGATAGGGTTATGAGAGAGATGAGAAGGGAGGGTTCTGTGAGGGGTTTTGGTGGTTAGAGGGTGTTTGTTCCGACACTTAAAAGGGGTGGGGTAATCAGTTCTGGTCCATTAGATCTCATTAGATCAACTGTTGAGATTGTCGTTACTGGAACGACGTCGTTTTGGTTAAGTGAAGGCTAGACTAGACTGGTTGGGGGAATTGGGCTAGGGTAGATGGTTTTTAAGTGGATTGGGCCTTTGAGAGGCTTTTGGCCTAGATTTAAACAAGATTATCATTTCCCTTAAATTCTCTTTCTTTATTCTTTCTTCCTTTCTTTTTCTTTTAATTTTAAAAATTAAAAATCCTAAACATACTAACTAAAATCCTAAACTAGATCCTAAATTAATCTATTTTGTAAAATTATCCTTAAACTTTTTTTCATTAATTTAAACGCTAATCAACTTAACTAAAACTATTGCAATTTAAAACTAAAAGCTAATTAATCTCTGTTCACTAATCCTAAATTACTTACTTTGATTTTGTTTAATAAAGCACTTAATTAATGTAATTAAATCCTAAATGTAATTAAGATCTAAAATGTTATGCAATGAAGAATTAAATATTTTTGGTATTTTTCATGACTTTAAAATATTAAAAGTGCACAAAAATGCAACTATATGCAAACAACTAACAAAAATTCCTAAAAATTCTATTAATAAAAAATAAAAAAAAAGTAAGAAAAAATTCTATTTATTGATTTTTATAGGAGTATTTTTGATGCGGCAAAAATTACGTGCTCACAACTACCTCTCTTTGCTCGGAAACACGAAGAGTTTTTCGGTCAAAGATAAAGTGAGCAATCATGAATAATATTTTGCCCGTTTGATACTCCATGGAAGCATTTTGGAAAAGTTTGACCGAACCTTGCTTCGGGGGTTGCCTACATATCCTTAACTATAAAGAAAATAGGTCAGTGTAGTTCTGGAAGTCTTGGTAGCTAGGACTACCAGAAAATCTGTGATTTCACTGCTGTTGTTGCTTGCTGAGCTCCTTATTACACCAAAATCAAAAATGGAAAAAACTAATTAAGCCTATAAACTATGAGTTACAAGATGCTTATCTATGAGTCTTGATCTTGAGTCTTGGCTGGTTCTTCACACAGACTCTGATCATAACCTTGATGCTTGCCAGCTGCAGGTGCTAATTCATTTTTCTACAGCTTTTTCGGATCAAAATGGGACATGCAAAGCTTGTGACTTCAGTCATGTCATGAGCAGTCCACATCGTTTCTCCGCTTCTGCACTTCGGATTCACTTCTTTTCTTTTCTTTATTTTGGACTGAGACGTCTTCTTTTTGTCATCTCGAACCCTGTGCCTTGAGGTAAAAACCTGCTCTGACACCAAAACAAACGAAGTGAGTTATTTGTAACAAAACTCTATACTATTTTATTATTGAAAGAAAATAAAAGATTCGGATTGGTATACCCTGAGAAAACAAAGACTAGGGAGTGGAGACCCTATGTCTAAAATGAAAACAACTAGGGAGTGGAGACCCTATATTAGAAAAGCGACTAGGGAGTGGAGACCCTATGTCTCAAAATAAAAATCAACTAGGGAGTGAAGACCCTATGTTGGAAAAACGACTAGGGAGTGGATACCTTATGTCTAAAATGAAAGCAACTAGGAAGTGGAGACCCTATGTTGGAAAAGCAACTAGGGTGTGGAGACCCTATGTCTAAAATAAAAATCAACTAGGAAGTGGAGACCCTATGTTGGAAAAGTGACTAGGGAATGTATACCCTATGTCTAAAATAAAATCAACTAGGGAGTGAAGACCCTATGTTGGAAAGGCAACTAGGGAGTGGAGATCCAATGTCTAAAATAAAATTAACTAGGGACTGGAGACCCTATTTTGAAAAAGAGACTAGGGAGTGGAAACCCTATGTCAAAAATAACTTCAACTAGGGAGTGAAGACCCTATGTTGAAAAATGCAGCTAGGGATTAGAGACCCTGCACTACTATGATTTTGAAAATTTTCTTCCTTTTCTTTCTTTGTTTTTTTTCATCATTTTTTTCTCTTTTTTTATTTCAGAGAATGAGTAAATGCGGGAAATAATTTTGGAAGAGATTTCCCTTTTTGGAGTTGTTGCTGCAAAGTTGTTTCTAGCCCTTGCGCAGTTTCTTTTTTGTTGCACCTGTTTCTTGCAAGGTTGCTTTTAGATTGATGTTTCCTATTTTTTTAAACAAAGAAAAATTTGTAGGTTGAAACGGTGGTTGGTTTTGTGGCCTTGATTGTTTCAGTCACTTGATCTCGGCCCTTTCACCTGCAACTGGTTGTTTCATGAATATCGATTGCATTTCTATCCTCGGAGAACCTCGGCCTTTTCCAGACATTGCCATGCCGGTCGACTATGGGACTTAACCTTTTCAACTTTATTTTGACTTTGTGGGTATTTGACTTTAAATTTCCTCTTTCAACAGTTTTTGATTTTGAAGCATCGGCCACAATGGCCAAATAGAGTTGACTTCATGCCCCTGCCGAGGCTGGGTGCCTTTTTTGCATATTGGGCTCGTATCAAGCGATAATCCTGTAAATCAGTCTTTCCATCCCTTCTCTGTCTTAGTTTTAGAACAAAGTTAGACTGAAAGAGATTCAAAGAAAAGCAAACAATGGAATGGATAAATGAATTTAGACGAGAGGTATCCCTTTCGGGGGAAAAAAAGAAGGACTTATCTGGAGTATATGCGGATTTCAATGAACATGGCAAGCCTCTTGGACTAGATGCCTGATCTATGTAAACCGTCCAACTCTCAGAAATTCATCACAAATTATGCCTAAAAATCGAGAAACCTTGCAAGGACTCTGTCGATGCCGATGGCTGTGAGGATCCTCTCTTCGATTAGTGGCGCCCTTTGCAGGTTTTCACCAGCTAACCTCTCTCATTTATCTTCTCACTGTCTCCTTATAGTACTCTTTGCGAGTTTTCACTAAAAAGACTCTCATTTTTAATTTCTCTGCTTACCATCGCCGTATGGCCCGTGAGGGTTTTCACCGATAAGACTCTCTCATTTTATTTCTCTCATTTTGTTGTATCATATTCAAGTAATTGTATCCTCCCATTTTGAACCTCTTTGTTGTGTGATCAGAAGGACTTGAACAGGATTTTGGGGTAAAAAGCATTTGGATTGAATTACAACCTTGGAACCTTTCAGGCGAACCCATCGCCGAACCATTGTAACTTCTGCCCTAGTTTTCCTTTTGGGAATTTGGATTTTTGTTTTGGTGTGACTGAACCCCAACCAGAGGCTGTCTACGTATCCTTTCGGAATCAAGTCGAACATAGTTCAAGGAACTTTGTTTTTGATTTTTTTTGTTTCTCTTTTCTTTTTTTCTTTTTTTATATTTTCCCTTTTTTTAAAATTATTTTCAGGCTCCAAAGAGGGTAATCAAAGAAAAAGAACCGGCTCAAACGGTTTGCAAGGATTGATAATGTTTGGATAGTGAGAATGAAAGTGTTCATCATCCCAATCGGAGAGTATTAAAGTTGCGTAAAAGGATCAAACATAATACCTTTTGACCGCATCTGCATTGACAGCTACTTCAGGGTCATTTATTCGATGTCCTCCAAATACAGTGCTCCTTTCGGCAACACTTTTCTTATGATGTACGGACCTTTCCAATTTGGAGCAAATTTTCCTTTTGCTTCCTCATGATGAGGGAGAATACATCTCAGAATGAGTAGCCCCACTTCGAAATTCCTGGGCTGCACTTTCTTGTTGTAGGCACGGGCCATTCTTTATTGGTACAACTACTCATGGCAAACTATGGTCAGCCGCTTTTCATCAATCAGAGTTAATTGTTCCAACCAGGTCGTAATCCATTCATCATCCTCGATCTCGGCTTCAACAATAATCCGAAGAGAGGGTATCTCAACTTTTGCATATATTATGGCTTCAGTTCAATAAACTAATAAATAAGGCGTGGCCCTAACTGAGGTGCGCACGGTTGTGTGATATCCCAATAATGCAAAAGGCAGCCTTAAATGCCATTGTCTAGAACTTTGAATCATTTTCCTGAAGATCTTCTTGATGTTCTTGTTTGCAGCTTCGACAGCGCCATTAGCTTTGGTTCGATAAGGGGTAGAGTTATGATGCATAATCTTAAATTGTTCGTATACCTCCCTCATCAAGTGGCTATTTAGATTTGCAGCATTGTCTATAATGATAGTTTTAGGAATACCAAAACGACAAATAATGCTAGAATGCACGAAGTCTACCACCGCTTTCTTGGTGACGGCTTTGAAAGTGACTGCTTCAACCCACTTGTGAAATAGTTAATGGCAACCAAGATGAACCTGTGCCCATTTGAAGCTTTCGGGTCGATTGGCCCAATGACATCCATACCCCAGGCAACGAATGGTGAAGGTGCTGACATATGATGCAACTCTAGCACTAATGACACTTCTGGACAAAACTGAAGCAATCCTTTTCCATAGTCATCCAGTAATAACCTGCCCGAAAGATTTTCTTTGCAAGGACATATCCGTTCATGTGAGGCCAACATACTCCTGAATGTACTTCGTTCATGATCTTTTCAGATTCTCGGGCATCTACACACCTCAAAAGATTCAAATCTGGAGTTCTTTTGTATAGAACATCTCCGCTCAAAAAGAAACTGTTGGCAAACCTTCTGATAGTTCTCTTTTGGTCTCCACTGTCCTGCTCGGGTTATTCCTTTGTTTTCAAAAACATTTTGATATCATGATACCATGTCAGAACATCTGGTTCTATTTCAATTGCATTACAATAACCGTGCCTTTCTTGAATTTGGATTTCCAACGTGTCAATATGGACATTGCCCGGATACGTCAACATTGAGGCCAAAGTAGCTAATGCATCAGCTAACTGATAAGTGGGGATTTTAGCCTATTATTTGCTCTCTTTTACTTGTGTTTTGGGCCAAAAATGAGTGAAGGTATTTCCAGAAACTAACTTAATATTCTTGCTTGCAGGGGATTGTTCAAAATGAGCCAAAAGAGCCATACTCAACTCATAAAGGAGTCAAAACTTGAACAAAAACCAAGACTAGGCCAACAAATGAGAACTGCGGACCGCGCCAAGATTGTACGGCCGCAAAAGTATCAACGCGGACGCGAACACTATTTCGAGGTCAGCGAAATGAAGAACCAGAGAGATGGATTTTTGGGCTATAACATGAATGCGGACCGCGTCAGAAAAGTGCGGATGCGAAAGTACCGGCGCAATCCCGATTGGAATTCCGCAGACCGCGGTTGCTGAGGTTCAGAGAGTTCATATTTCAAGCTAAAGCGAGAAGTGCGATCGACTTTATAATTAAGCATCCGCGAATGTCTCCTACATGACCGTGATGAAAATTACACGATCCGCGAAACCATGCTCAACCCAGATCTAGAAGTTAAAAACATGGACCGCGATCAGAATTACGCGACCGCGAAAGCAATATTGCGGCTGCAGTCAGAATTACGCGGTCGCGAAACCTCTGCAGGGATATTTTTGTTTGGAAATTTCAATTTAGTATAAATAGATCTTTTTGTTATTTTTAGGTCAAGTTATGTTTTAGAGGAGCACCTGAGACGACTGACTTTACTGCTTTTGGAAATTTTGTACTAGATTCATCTTTTAACATTAGAATTTTATCTTTTAATCTAGTAATATGAATTTCATCTTTTTTTTTTATCTTTTATTTATGTTATTTCCATGAGTAGCTAAACTCATAGCTAGGATTGTGACCCAACCCTAGTGTGAGTATTTGATAGGTATTGAATTTTAGGGCTTGAATGTGTATGGGTTAGTGATATTTAGCCTAGTTCTTGCTAGAACTATAGAATTAGTGGTTGTAAATATTGATTCATGCCTTTATGACTTAGTCTCTACTTGAGAAAGAGGGACTAAGTCTAGGAAAGCTAGGCTAACAAGGAATTGGGATGAACTCAAGAAATTGATAGCCCCAATTAAAGGGTTAAACCTAGAGACAGTAATACCCGATAAGAGCTAAAATCACTTGAATTGCATGAATACCCATTTGGATTTGAGAAAGCCAAATTGGGCAAAATCATTCAAACTACCGAGAGGTACAGAGTGAGTTACCCGGGTATGATTGCTATATTACGACCCCAATTAATCACACGATTGCCCTAGATTCTTGTTAGCCGTTAGATATCCACCTAGGTGGAAGTCACAACCCTAGTCCCTTTAAACCTTTGAAAATCAACAACAAAAACATCGTACTTAGTTTCAAATATTGCATGCGATATAATAGAAGTAGAAATAGAAATCAAACCAAACATTTGTGGAAGTGTAATTAGATTCAAAACCCGCATCTAGATTAGATATAAACCTAATTCTAATTTTTAACTCCTTGTGGATTCGATCCCGACCTAGTTTGGTTAAAACTACATCGACCATCCTCTCTACTCAATAGTAGTATAGGCTTGGATCCGATCAATTTTTGGCGTCGTTGCCGGGGAGTTAGACGGTTTTAGCTATATATCTGAGTATTTGTGTGTTTTGTTTTTCTTTCCTTCCATTTTTCTAATTTGTGTGTGAATTGCTTTTAGGTACCAAATGGCTCTTAACAATGAAGCCCTCGAAAATTTGCCATTGGGGGAGGAGGTAGATGATGATCACGTGGATGATATTCAACCCGAACCTCAAGTACAAAGGAGAGGCCGACCACCTCATGATAATATTCCAAACCCTCCCCCACCTCTTTCAAGGGCAGCACACCGGGTGTTTTCCAACAAAGGCTATGCAAGTGCAATAGTCCCGCCTCGGATTAGGGCAAGCAACTTTCAAATAACCAATGTCATGCTTACACTCTTGGAATAAAGGTGTTTCTTCACCAGAGCTCCACACCAAAACACCTACAAGCATCTTAATGGTTTTGTTGACACGTGTTGGGGAGCAAGCAAACTAACGTCTCCGAGGACGTATTGAGGTAAGGATTTTCCCATTTTCTCTAAGGGGGAAGGATTTGGATTGGCTAGAAGGGTTGTCGAACCATTCTATCACCACTTGGAATGAGTTGGCAGAGAAATTCATCGCAAAGTTCTTTCTCCGGGACATATGGTGACGCTAAGAGATGAGATACTTGCTTTTAAACAAGAGCCAAATGAACCGTTACATGAGATTTGGGAGAGGTGTCGGAAAATGGTAAAGGAGTGCCCTAACAATGATATGATTGAGGCCATGATCGAACAGACCTTCTACAGGGGGATCAACACTACAAATAAATGTGTAGTTAACCAACCCGCACCGGGGAACTTCATGAACACGCCATATGATGAAGCGTGTGAAATACTTGATAAGATGGCAGATACCTCTTCGGCGTGGCAAAGTCAAGCTAATGTGCCACAAGGTGACCCTAATGTTATTCACCTACACAAGGAGCTCCATGACCACGACCAAGCTATAGCCGAGTTGACTACTACCATGAACCAATTGGCCAAAGCTCAGTTGTAACAAGTTCAAGGTCCAAAATAAGTGAATTCTATATAAGGAGTGAATATGATGATCAACAAGTTCAAGGACCATGAACCGCAGTAAATGCTATAATTTTTGCACGAATTAGTGAAAACCCTAGTTGTTAGTGTTCTTCAGTGCCGATTTCATTTAAAATTTGCGGCTATGGTAATTTTTCGGCGGTCCGTGATAGGGTATGCGACCGCGTCCAAAACTCTACGGTCCGTGATACCCTAACTTCAAATAACTGAGGGTTGTTTAGCTTTTGCGGATGCAGTCACTTTTCTACGGTCCGCAGTTGGTCCTTCGCGATCGCATCCAAGTTTTCGCGATCCACACTTTTGAACTCCAGAGAGTCTATCAATTGTCTTGCAACCGCGTTAACTTTTATGCAGTCCGCGATGACCTGTTCCAAGAAGCACTGTTGTTCATTTCATCTGTACTGCTTTAAGGCATGATTGAACCCCAACTCTAACTATCTTTCACTACTTGTGTGTTGCAGAAAATGGTTCGTTGTCGTGTGTGAAGGAGCCAAATCAAAAGGGAGGGCAGAATCCTCCCGAGGCCAGGGCAAAGGAAAGCAGGCATTGCCCTTAACAGCTCAAAGATTAATAAGAAAAAAGGCTACTCTTGTGAGACCTCCTACTGACTCCTCGGACACAATGAATACCTCCTATCCCAGGAGACTTCTGAGGGAGAATCTGCACAACAACAACCGGAGGCTCAACCAAAACCTTTTAGATTGGTCAATGAACCTACCTCCTCTTCTGGGTCGTCTGATGGCTTAGAGGGAGGTAGTGAGGCTTCGGCACCATCTTCCCTAATTGCTCCAACATTAGCCTCAACAGCTGCCCCTATTAATGTTGTTGATGATGACGAGGTCCCGGATGAAGGGAGAGGGGTGATACCAATATGGGGGTTGGCCAAGTCAAGAAAGCCCGAGGTATGGGCTAATTGATTCGTGAGCAAGAAAAATTATTTGAAATTTCGGGAATGGTGGCCCCAACGCTCGCTCACCCTTGAGCGACAGTTCATAGAGAGAGATCTCTTTCCCCACAATCCAAATGTCAAGAGATAGTTTGAGGAGAGAAAAGGGTGGAAGTAATTCCCCAGCAAAGTGGTGGATGCAAATGAGTACCTTGTCAAAGAGTTCTACGCAAATGTTGCCCACATCAAAAAGGGCACCACTGTGACAAAGGTCCAGAACTTGAAAATCTGGTTTGATGGCCACACTTTGAACAACTATGCTGGTTTTGAGGATGTGGAAGCCGTGCAATACTCGGAGAAGCTGGCCCTACATGATGCAACACATCCATGGCTAGCAGAGATAATAGCCATTCCAGGGATGACACCAACATGGCTCACAACTGGAGTCCCAATACCCGAAACACCCTCAGTTTTGAAGCCAAAGGGTGGTCCACATTTGTGTGCAGCCGGATGGACCCGTGCCAGCATGATAATGTCCTCCCACTCTCCTGGATGATCTTAATAGCTTCCATCATGGTGGGATAGCCAATCAATGTGAGGAACCTCATGTCCTACCATATCTCCAAGGCAGTTTGAAAAGAAGAAAGATCATATCCCTACCCCAACTTCATCATCATGTATCTCAAGGACGAAGGGTTCGAGAAGAGGTACTATGACACAAAGGTGAGGCCTAAAAATCCTTTCTCCTGGTATAGCCTCCAAAGACCGGACAACCCAAAAGCAAAGGGTAAAGTCACTACCCCCATTGGCCCATCTGAAGATCCAAGGGTAGTGGCCACCGAGTCAGGGCCTTCCACAGCAAAGGGATCTTCAGCTGCCATGCCTCTTCCTTCATCCGGGCCATCCATCACCGTGCCATTATCTATGCCCTCATCTTCAACTTACCCTCAAACTGCACTACGGGTTTCTTAGACATTATCTAGCATCAACAACTGGATGCAGACAGCTACATCAAAGCTGTCTATCTTATCCAGTGCAGTAGCAACACAGTCAGCCCCAACACAGCTTCAGGTACCTCCATCAGTGGAGGATTTATTGAAGGAGCTTCTAGACAACCAGAAAAAGCTCATGGATAACCAGAAGAAGACCCTAGAGACTTTGGATACACATGGAAAGGTTATCAAGGATCTAGGCAAGCAAGTGAAAAAGATGAAGAAGACTCAGGCCTCAAAGGTTATCAAGGTCAGTGGAGCTGCTGAAGAAAGAGGTAGAGAAGTTTACATCTGCAGGAGACATCCCATTGGACTTTCTCATGGAGAAGCAAGCCCCAGCAGCACAGGTAGCAAAGCATGAGGCACCAGATACAGCAACTGGCCAGTTTAAGGAGTCTGCTGCCACTACACATATTGCTGAGGAGATGATCCAGATGCTCCGCAACCCTGTGGTCCCCCAGTTAGAGGATGTAGAGATCCAGTTAGAGGATTCGGAGGGAGCTAATGATCCTATGCAGTCCGAGTACCCCACTCATATGCCTGACCCGATGCAGACATAGACCGTATATGGAGTTTATTTTGGTTTGGTGATGATTTGATGACATTGGCATGTAATAACTATGATACTATTTTTTTATCTTTATTGATCGTTATTTTCACTTTTGATATGTATATAACTTTACCATTCGATGTATATATTCATTTCCATTTGGTACTCCATTATTGTACATATTCATTTTACTTTCCGTAGTTACTTCATAACTTCTTACGTATTTCTCCTTAATAGCTTAGCTTTTTATTTCCTTAGTAGATTCTTTTTTAAGTTTTTAGCTTCTTTTTACATTTTGCGTGATCAATAAGCCTTTGGTTTTCGTAATGCCACGGTTCTTTCCAAAGGTGGATGTTGTGTGAACCCGGGTGGCTCTTCCCAATGATGGATGGCGTGACAACCTTCTTAAGGGATTGAGTCCGTTTTCTTTTTGCTTTGATATGTAGTAGTATTGAACAAAACTGTCTCAAGCAGGCTTCACTTGTTACTAACACATTTACCTTTGACCTCCTGGTTAGAGACAAGTTGATTGATAAAGAATAGCTCTAGTTGTGACCTTTAGACTCTTGAGTTGACTAAAACAATCATCGAGTGATTTCTTTGAGCCATTTGTGATGTTCATTCTTAGCTAGGGTTGTTGTGGGCCCTATTCTCTTTAACAATCCAACAGTTTATGAGGTGATGTATTGAATTGCGAGTCCAAATTCCGTGCCACTAAGTCTAGAACTTGCCACGAATATTTGTCTAGGCGAAATTCTAAGTGTAACTCGACTTGGGAAATGATTGTAGGCTCTCATTGATCCAATTTGAAACTTGAAAGCTTCCGTAGAATACCAATATGATATCCCTAGGCATTCTTGATAGACAAGTAGCAAAAGCATAAGTTTGGGGGAGAAACGAGGAATGTGAAAGTGATAAAAGGTACAAAGAACAAAAAGAAATGAAGAAAAGGGATGAAAAAAAGAACAAAGAAAAGCCACAAAGAAATATGTCAAAAAGATAGTGAATAAGATAGAAAAGTAAAGGGATTCAAAGAAATCAATGATGAAAGGCATGAAATGATTAGAAAAGGAGAAAAATGATTTTCATGAGCAAAAAGGAGTGACAATGTGCCTCTCTAGTTCCCCTAAAGAAGAAGAGAATGACTCAAAGAGTCAAGAAAGTATGAGCCGAAATGAGAAAATGGAGACCTTAAGGAAAGATGAAACCATCATATGCCTATAAGTCCTACCTTGATCCAAAAGCCTTCATTACATTCCCGCAAAAGCCCTATATGATTTCGAGTTGAGTGAGCTTACATTAGTGGTGATTTACATAAAGGCAAGCTTATGGTACTTAGAACCAGACTTGTGACATTTCTTTGAGAGAGATGAGTGTGCTTCTTCACAATCCTTGTTTTGAGTGCTACAATTTAAAATGAAATTTGCTTATGGAGAGTAGAGGAGGAGGAGTTTGGGTTCCACAATGACCTACGTAATAGAGCGAGCTTCCTTGATGAATTAAATCAACTCTTGATGCTCTAATGTCGCATTAGAAGTGTAGTACTCAAAAAGGTTTTTTGTTGTTCATAATTCATTTGTGTTGAGGGTAATTTGTTAGTCCCAATTGATGCTTGATGGAGTCACCTTAGGCCAGCTGAAATATCTTTTCTTTTTTCTTGTGGAGGTGGGAATTACCTTATTTGCTTAAGGACAAGCAAAAGTTTAAGTTTGGGGGAGTTGATAAGTGGGGATTTTAACCTATTATTTGCTCTCTTTTACTTGTGTTTTGGGCCAAAAATGCGTGAAGGTATTTTCGGAAACTAACTTAATATGCTTGCTTGCACGGATTGTTCAAAATGAGCTAAAGGAGCCAAACTCAACTCATAAAGGAGTCAAACTTGAACAAAAACCAAGATTGTACCAACAGATGAGAACCGCAGACCGCACCAAGATTGTGCGACCGCGAAAGATTCAACGCGACCGCGAACACTATTTCGAGGTCCGTGAAATGAAGAATCAGAGAGATGGATTTTTGGGCTATCACACGAACGCGAACCACGTCAGAAAAGTACGGCTGCGAAAGTACTTGCGCGACCGCGATTGGAATTCCGTGGACCGCAGTTGCTGAGGTTAAGAGAGTTTATATTTCAAGCTAATACAAGAAGTGCGATCCGCATTACAATTACGCGGCCGCGAAAGTATCCTATGCGACCTTGATAAAAATTACGCGGTCCTCAAAACCATGCTCAACCTATAAGTTAAAAACATGGCCCGCGATCAAAATTACGAGGCGACGAAAGCAAGAGTGCGGCCGTGGTTAGAATTACACGGCTGCGAAACCTCCGTAGGGGTATTTTGTCCGAAAATTTCAGCTTAGTATAAATAGATCTTTTTTGTCATTTTTAGGTCAAGTTATGTATTAGAGGAGCACCTGAGATGGCTGACTTTACTGCTTTTGGACATTTTGTACTAGATTCATCTTTTTACATTAGATTTTTATCTTTTAATCTAGTAATATGAATTTCATCTTCTTTTTATCTTTGATTTCTGTTATTTCCATTAGTAGCTAAACCCATAGCTAAGGTTGTGACCCAACCCTAGTGCGAGTATTTGATGGGTATTGAATTTTAGGGCTTGAATGTGTATGAGTTAGTGATATTTAGCCTAGTTCTTGCTAGAACTATAGCATTAGTGGTTGCAAACACTGATATGCCTTTATGACTTAGTATCTACTTGAGAAAGAGGGGCTAATTCTAAAAAAGCTAGGCTAACAAGGAATTAGCGTGAATTCAAGAGATTGATAGCCCCAACTAAAGGGTTAAACCTAGAGATAGTAATACTAGACTTGAGCTAAAATCACTTGAATTGCATGAATACCCATTTGGACTTGAGAAAGTCAAATTGGGCAAAATCACTCAAACTACCGAGAGGTATAGAGTGAGTATCTGGGTGTGATAGCTATATTACGACCCTAATAAATCACATGATTACACTAGATTCTTGTTATCCATCTATGCACCTAGGTGGAAGTCACTACCCTAGTCCCTTTAAACCCTTGAAAATCAACAACAAAAATATTGTACTTAGTTTCAAATATTGCATGCCGATAGAATAGAAATAGAAGTAGAAATCAAAGCAAACATTTGAGGAAGTGTAATTAGATTCAAAACCTGCATCTAGATTAAATATAAACCTATGAACAATTATTAACTCCCTATGGATTCGATCCCGGCCTAGTTAGGTTAAAACTGCATCGACCATCCTCTCTACTCAATAGTAGTGTAGGCTTGGATCCGATCACTAACTCATTGTGGAATTAAGGAATATACTTGAACTAGACTGACTTGAATAGTTTGCTCAGATCTTCCACATGTTGCCTGTATGGGATAAGCTTTATGTCTCGAGTTTCCCATCCACCTTGGGCTTGATGAATGATCAAATCAGAATCCCACATTATTAACATTCCTCTACATCCAGATCAACTGCCATGTTCATGCCCATGAGACAAGCTTCATACTCGGCAGTGTTGTTAGTACAGAAGAATCGAAGCCGAGCTGTGGCTGGGTAGTGTTGACCGGTGGGTGAAATCAGAATTGCTCCAATCCTGACACCTTTTACATTTAGAGCTCCATCAAAGAATATTTTCCAAGCATTGGTGTCCTCTGGAATCACTTCAACGGAATTTACTTCCTCGTCTGGGAAATAGGTGCTTAGAGGTTGGTATTCATCATCGACCGGGTTTTCCGCTAGATGATCTGCCAAGGCTTGAGCTCTCATCGTCGTACGAGTGACATAGACAATGTCAAACTCAATGAGTAGGATTTGCCATTTTGCTAACCTTCCCGTAGGCATTGGTTTCTAGAATATATACTTAAGAGGATCCATTCTGGTTATGAGATATGTGGTATAGACCAAAAAGTAATGTCTAAGCTTCTGGGCGACCCAAGTTAGGGCGCAACAAGTTCTTTCCAACAAAGTATACTTGGCTTCATAACTGGTGAACTTCTTGCTCAGATAGTATATGGCTTGCTCTCTCTTCCCGGTCACATCATGTTGCCCTAGGACATAGCCGAAAAAATTTTCCAAGACTGTCAGGTACAAGAACAAAGGTCTTCCTAGCTCAGGTAGAACCAGCATTAGTGGATTTGACAGATATTCTTTGATTTTATCAAAAGTTTCTTGACACTCATCTATCTATTTGATCACCGCATCTTTCTTTAATAGTTTGAATATGGGTTCACAAGTGGTAGTGAGCTGAGCGATGAATCTGCTAATGTAATTCAATCTTCCTAATAGACTCATGACCTCTTTTTTGGTTCTCAGAGGTGGCAAATCCCGAATAGACTTTATCTTTGTTGGATCTAACTCAATACTCCTCCGGCTGACTATAAATCCCAGAAGCTTTCCAGATGGAACTCCAAATGCATATTTAGCTGGATTCAATTTCAAGTCATACCTATGCAGGCATTTAAAGAATTTCCTCAGGTCTCGCACATGGCATTCTTATGTTCTGGATTTAGTGATTACATCATCCACATACACTTCAATTTCTTGGTGCATCATGTCGTGGAAGATTGCAGTCATGGATCTCATGTAGGTTGCCCCGGCATTTTTCAAACCGAATGGCATGACTCTGTAACAATAAGTGCCCCACGGTGTGGTGAAAGCCGTCTTTTCTGTGTCGTCCTCATCCATCAGAACCTAGTGGTACCCAGCATAACAATCCACGAAAGACTGTATCTCATGTTTAGAACAGTTGTCAACAAGAATATGAATGTTTGGAAGTGGAAAGTTGTCCTTTGAACTTGCTTTGTTCAAATCCTGATAATCAACACACACTCAGGTTTTCCCGTCTTTATTTGGCACTGGGACCACATTATCCAACCAGGTGGTGTATCGGACCACTCGGATCACACAAGCTTTCCATTGTTTTGGTGTATTCTTCTTTGATCTTATCACTGATATCCATTTTGAACTTTATTTGCTTTTGTTGGACGGGTGGATAACCGGGATAAGTTGGTAATTTATGCACTACCAAATCAACACTCAATCCTGGCATATCATCATAGGACCATGCAAACACATCTTTGAATTCAAACAAAAGTTGGATCAATGCATCTCTAGTTCTTTCATCGTCGTAAATGCTTATAATGGTTTCCCGAACCTCTTCTGGACTGCCCAAATTAACTAGCTCGGTTTCATTTAAGTTTGGCTTAGGCTTATTCTCAAATTGTTCCAATTCTCGATTTATTTCCCTAAAAGCCTCATCTTCATCATATTTGGTTCTTGATTCATTATTTCACAGTTAGGCAGTATTTTAGGATATGGGCATGAAGTCCGCAAGCATGTCATGTTATTTAAGTCTGCATTAGTAGAACTGAAAAGAAAAGGATAAGAAAATAGCAAAAATCAGAATAAAGATAAAAAGGAGACATCCATTGACGATGAAATATTAATTTCATTTCATTGAATTGAAGATAAGACGGTTTACATCAAAAATAAAAACATTCGAGTTACACCTTGAAATAACTCGTAATGTAGAAAAGATGACAAGACTGAACTACCAGGATTCCCACTTGATAGGGAATGGGGTAGCCTTCCTTTTCTGAAGCTTGGCATTTGGTCCCATGTATAACACCTCAGCAGTGCTCGTTCCTTCCCCCGGCTGGACCATGTGAGACTCGTACAACATTTGTTTCATAGCTTCACAAATATCCTCAATCTCTTCGGCCGTGAAGGCCTCTTCTTCCTCTTCTTCTGCATATTTGGGCTTGACAAATGACTTGGCGAGATATGGTATGGGCTGGGGTAGGACCCACCCATTTTTCTTGCGCTTCTCAGCCCATTTTCAGTCGGCCTTTGTAGCTCGGAAACCTATGCCAAAGAAATTCTCATTGGTGGTCGAGGTGATGGGCTCTGTGATGCCTTGTAGAGATACCCCGAGCCCCTTTTCGGGCTTGTACCCATGTCTAATCATTTCAGTAGCGACCATGATCGAGGCATTAGATAAGCAAGGTTGAGGGAATAGGCCCCTTCTTTGCATTGGTCGGCGACCACAATTTCAAAAGCTTGGTTTTCAATGTGCTCACTTCCTTCTCTAGATTTGAGACACGGGACTGAAGGGTCCCTTTAAATGGACTGTTCATCCTCCCCATGGACAACAATTTCTTGGTTTTCATGTTCAAGCTTGACCATTTTGTGGAGAGTGTAAGGCACAGCTCCTGCAGCATGAATCCATGGTCTTCAGAGGAGAAAATTATATGATGTAACCATGTCTAGAACCTGGAAAGTCACTTCAAAATCCACGGGACCAATAGTCAAAATCAAATCGATTTTCCCTATTGTATCTCGCTTGATAGCATCAAAAGCGCGCACATAGACATTGTTTGGTCGAATTCTTTCTGTTCCAATTTCCATCCTCTGGAGCGTTGAGAGAGGGCAAATGTCGACCCCTGACCCACCATCTAACATGACTCTTTTCACATAATAACCTTCGCATTTGACAGTCAAGTGAAGGTCTTCGTGGCTGAAAGAAATCCTATTGACTTGGAAGAATCGTTCAGCCATTCTCTCCAATTGTTCAACTGAAGTTTCAAACGGGACATATGCCTCGTTCAATGTTTTCAAGAGTACCTTCTGATGTTCATTCGAGCTCAACAACAGAGATAAAAGCGAGACCTGGGAAGGACTCTTCCGGAGCTGGTCCACTATTGCATATTCTGAAGATTTCATTTTTTAGAAAAACTCTTCTACTTCTTTAGTGCTCACAGGCTTCTTGGGTGGAAACTGTTTAGCCTTGTTCACTTTTAACTTCTTTAACTCTTCTGGGTTGTGATACTTCCCAGATTAGTTCATTTCGTTCACCTCTCCCATAATCTCTTTCCCCTTGTAAGTAACCATTGTTTTGTTATAATTCTAGGGGATTGCTGTGGGATCTCTCATAGTGCTCTATGGTTCGTGACTGATCACCACAGGCTTAGTCAGCCTTACTAGAATTACTAGCCCCCGCGCCACATAGGTTCCTTTTGGCAAATACAACTTCGGCACATTCAATATGGCTTTCTTTTGCTCGAATCTTTTGGGAATGTTCAACATGAGCTGTTCTTTTCTTGGGGCCTTAGGAACATAGGGAATTGCGTCCTTGGCAGGTGTTGGCTCAGTTTTTGTTTCTACAACCTTTTCTACAACTTGAGGAATTGGAGTGATTTTCTTCTTATTTCTAGCCTGTTTTGCCATCGCTTTGGGTCTTTCATCTGAATCGGTGATGGCGATGATTGCTTTAAAGGCTGGATAAAACTCTTTATCATCACAAATCATTCCAATGACTGGCCTATTATTGTAAGCCGATAATGGATTGTTAGTCACATAAGGGACTTCCTTGTCCTTCAGCACCACTCGTTTTTGTTCTATTAAACTTTCAACTGATCTCTTTAGGGTCAAACAGTCCTCCGTGTCATGACCCTCTACTTCCGAATGGTAGGCACACCTGGTCCGGGGCCTCTATGATGGGGATTCAGGATTTTGTCGGTTTGGGGGTATAGGTTGCAATAGACCCATCCGGAATAACTTCAGAAACACGTTAGAGTAGGATTCACCAATAGGAGTGAAGTTGTTTCTCTTAGGAGGCTCACGAGGGCGTGAACTATGTTGGTAGTTGTTTTATAGTGGATGGGGGTTATATGGAGCTTATGGTTATTTATGAGAGGTGGAGCTCGGCTTTGGTTGTAATGTTATTGTGGCCGTGTATAGGGTTGGGCATTCATCGCCGCATAGGGAGGTGGTGCTACGACATATGCTACATCTTGGTGGGGGTAGAAGTGTAGTGGGGTTCTAGGAGGCATGTAAGAATGATCATGTGATCGACGAGGGTCTCTCGAACCTGAAGCCATCATGGCTCCTTCTTCCCTCTTCTTTCGACTTGCTAAACCGCCCGAGCTGTTCTGGATGGCTTGGGAGGTGGCTCTCAAAGCAGATTGACTTATGATTTGGCCAGTTTTCAGGCCGTTCTCTACCATTTCTTCGATCTTTATGGCCTACGCGAACGGTTTGCCCATGACAGACATCATATTCTAAAAGTAATCGGCCTCCTAGGCCTGTAAGAAGACCGTAACCATCTCAATTTCATCTATGGGAGGCTTTACCCTGGCAGCCTGCTCACGCCATTTAATTGCATATTCACGGAAGCTCTCAGTGGTTTTCTTCTTCAAGTTAGACAAGGAATTCCTTTCCGGAGCTATATTAACATTATATTGAAACTATCTGACAAAATTGCGAGCGAAATCGTCCCGTATGTGCCAGTGGGAGATTTCCTGGTCCATGTACCATTCTAGAGCGATTCCAGTCAAGCTTTCCCCGAAATAAGCCATCAATAATTCTTCTTTTCCACCAGCACCCCTCAGCTGGTTGCAGTATCGTTTCAGATGAGCGATCGGGTCCCTGTGCCCATCATACTTTTCAAATTTCGGCGTTTTAAAGCTAGCAGGCAAGTGAACATGGGAAAACATACATAGGTCTGAGTACGAGACACTCTTTTGGCCACTCAGGCCTTGTATGATTTTCAAACTTTGTTCTGGGCTTCTCATCTTCCCAGCCATTTCTTCCTGCTCGGGGTTTCTCACTATTCTTTCCTGTCTCATGGGAGACTCATATTGCGGGTGCTGAGGGTAATAGTTTGGGGTAACATGAGTTGTGTCTAGCTGAAATTGCGAGCCTTGAAAAGTGAAAGTTGCAGGCTCAAAGCATGGCCTCAGCACTGTCGATTGTGCCGTAGTAGGTACTGGTGGTGCGGTGAATACTGTAGAAGGTACTCATGGGAACGGTGCCTGGGGGCGAACCATAGAAGGGCATACCAGTAAAATTGGCTGATATAGTGGGGTACCCAAACTGGATGAATGGGTTGATTACGGGGATGGGGACACTGGTGGTTCCACTTGTCCTGGGAAGCAATTCACAAAATCCGGGGATTGTACTGGGCGGTTCTTTGCCATTAGACCAAGAATCCCATATCTCTAACATACGACAACGCAACCTTCTATTTTCTTCAGCAGTTGCAGACTCTGGCTGTGGAATAGCCGATATCGGGCTATCCTCAGGATCAATAATTGGTAGATGACTTTCGGATGCCACAGGAAGACTGCCTTTGGATCTTGCGAAGTAAGGATGGGAAGCCAGATTACCAACAAAACCAACCACCAAACATGACCTGTCTATTTTTGCACACACAACAATCTTGTCAGTTCGAGACATTTGACAAATAGGGAATCGCATATTGGGGATGCAGTGCACCGGAACAGTTAAATGTTTCTAAATGTTTTTGCAACGGCTATGTGTTTCTTCCCGGCTTTACTATCTTTTTTCTCAAATTTCACATCCTGATTTTGTTCCCTTTCTCTTTTGCTATTTTTCCCCTCTTTTATGTTTCACTCTTTTCTTTCTTTTTCACTCAATTTTTCTCTTTTCTTTCCCCGCTTTTTATTCTTTGTCGGTTTATTTTTCACTCAAATGGTCTACGATTATGATCGAATTTGATGGGGATTTCCTACGTATAATGATGCCGCATGAATTAGATGATTACGTAGTTCAGGGAATAAATGCAGAATAAAAGAAAAGATTTTTTTTGGGCTTTTCAATATTCCATTAAACAAAAATCTTTTTCTTTTGGGTTTTATATTACAAAGACTCGGAAATTTTGTCACGACCCAAACCGATGGGCCGCGACGGGTGCTTGAGTCCTACCTGTCAAACACCCCTAAGCATACGTCTAGGATATGAACATGTATAACATCTTCTGAATTACGAAGATAACATACATGAAGGAAACCTGCCAACAAGGCATATGTAGGTATATCTGCAGAATATAGGGGTGAGCCGGCAAGGCTGCTATAGACAACTATACATCCAATAACTGAAAGCCGACAAGGCCACATACATCCCAACTAGACATACTGTCTACAGGCCTTTAATAGAAACATAACTGTACAAAAACAGGACTGAGCTACGTCATATATATATATATATATATATATATATATATATACACACACACACAAACGTATCGTACCAACATCAAAAGCAGCTCCAGATCAAATGGAGCACACCAACTCTCGCTGATCAGGGATCCTAAGAAGGGGGACCGTCAACTTGCCTACCTGCACCTGCGGGCATGAAACGCAGGCCTCGTGAAATAGGGCGTCAGTACGAAAAATGTACTGAGTATGTAAGGCATGAAAATTTGTACGTAAAAGACATAGATGAAACATGGAATATAGAAACACATCTTTAAATCTGAATAACTTGTAACTTCTAAAACGTTTATAAAGTCATGCACATGCGTATAAATGTCGTGCCATGCATAGGTATGTGTGTACATAATATCATCAAGCCACTGAGGGCATCCCATCATATCATCTCGGCCACTGTGGGCACATCATCAACGTATACCAGCTGATCAGGTGGTGGTGCGTATATAACGCCATAACCTCTTCTCATATCCCATATACATATACATACATATATACATGTATATAACACCGTTTGAATCATATTTCGGCCATTGTGGGCAACATCATCATCATATACCTTTTTCCCATATCTCATATATATATATATATATATATATATATATATATATATACATATATACGCGTATATAACGTCATCTAGTCATGGGTCAATACACATGAGTGAAATGCATGAAAAATACGTAATAATCTCAATATTGCTTCCGGTTAAACTTTTCCAACTGCGTATTATTCTGAAACCCATGAATAGAAAATAATAATAATTTTCATGGGGAATCAAGAATATAGACACCCCTAATAATTCTATGAATAGAGTAATTTGTGAAAACTGTGTATTTGCTCGTTTCTTCAATATAATTTGGACCATGCCAAAAGAAAGAAGGGAGGGTCTTTAACATACTTGTTCCTTGAATTAATCGAACAAAGTGAAGCTTCTGTGAAATATGCTGAAACTAGATAATGAAGCTTCTGCGTTTTTTTGAATTTGAACGAATGCTTGGTAAAAAGTTCCTGACCTCTAACGTTTTTCTTTATCAAAGTTAGTCTTCTAACTTTTAAGACTAAGAAAGCAAAAGTTTTCTTGCTATTTGGAATCTTAACGTTACTGCCCTTATCCCCAAAATGAATTAGGACAACAACTCAACTAATTCAAATACACTATAGATAGCCACCTAGGATAGTTACTTAGTTATATTCCAAATCTTGTGGCTTCTTGCCATGTGGGGTGGGGTGGGATAATTTATTAATTATTTATCCACTTATTAGTTAATTGGGTAATGTCCTGTTACCCGGTAATTAATCAATTACCCGCAAAATTGAGAATTATTCCCACTTACTTGAAATATTACTCATTTTTCACATAATACTTCATATATTATACGACCGTGGTCTTATGGTACCTGACATGGTACTAGTTCATAATTATCGGGTATTATCGCTCGACCCGTATTTTATTCCAAATTGGCCACTCTCAACGAAACTCATTTTCTTTAATCTGTGTACCCCTTTTATCCTTCATAACACTTATTTATCGCTTGTTATAGATAACGTAAATACATTAACGTCAAGATGATCTCATCCCCGAGTCTACATCGGTTAACTGAAAATAAAATTTTAACGTACAAAAATGCAAGATGTAACAAACTTTGTCTATAAAAAAGAATATATAGACACAAAATAGAAGAACAAACAAACTTGAAAAAGATAAACAGACTCGAAAAGGTAAAATACAGAGTCGAAACCAAAAAAAAGAAGTCAAGAATACATAAGAGCCTCCAATGCTACTCCGGGGGTCCGCGGAACATCAATTGGTCTTGACACGAGCCTGCGTGCAGTCTCTTGTTGAAGGTACTCTAAATCAACTATCACCTGACGGACAAAGGTCATCATAGAAGCGAAGAACATGGACCTGGTCTTATCTTCACATTCATGGCACTTCATTGCCACATAATCAACGATTTCTTTAATCCTCATTCTAATGACACCCTTCTCTTGGAGTAGGCGTCTAATTTGCTGAGACCGGGCCTCCAACACCTACGTGGCCATGTGGTTTTGGTCTTGCAATTGTTGCATGTCCTCTTCCAATCGGGAAATTAATGTATAGCAATGCTCTCTTTCTGCTTTGAAATTCTTTGTTTGCTGGACCATTTCATTTTCAAGAGTAGTTAACTTTTTCTTTAAGATCGTAAATCCTCTATCATATTTTTGCTTTAACTGCTGAGTTAATCTTGTCCGTTTTTCTGCACTTTTCGCCAACTGTGCTTGATCCCTCAAGAAGTCTTTCTCGGCCTTTGTCAGGTCGGCCTCATAATCATTCACCTTCAACCTTAAGCTGCTTATGAGTTTCTCATCCTTCTCGCTCCTCGCAGGCTTTTCAGCCGCTACTCTCATGTCCCGGAGTTGGGCTCGGAGTGCCTCGTTCTCCCGGGTCAACCTTCTCCTTTCACCTTCAGCTTCTTGTGCCTGTAAGTCATTATCAAATGTGAGGTTTCTCAACTTGTCTTCTAAGGCGTGAATGGTGGCTTGATATTTCTTCTCCTTTTCTCCCCAGGCCAACCTTTTTCGGATTTTATCATCAAAAGCCTGAATATGAGGTCTTTTAGCGGGCCTTTCAGGCTCGGGCTCTGGCTCATCATTAGCACAAGACCTTCTCTCAAACCATATGGCATAATCTGGGTCCACTTCTCCTCTCGTATGATCTGGTACCTGGGTGTCATCTTTCAGATATCGACAACCATTACAATCTTACTAAAGCCTCGGGTAGTGGAACTTCTGGGTGTAGTTTGGGTACTCAAATCTTCATCTTCGGGCACCACTATCAATCTTCCCAACTGTCTTAAAACTCTCTGCGGTGCATACAGTTGGACACTTCCTAAACCCATCAACATCAAATTGCTTTTTGTAGCTGTCATATGTATGACTTCCCTCACCGGGAGCCATCCCAAAGTCCATTCATTCTCGCTTTCCTTTAGAGTTCTTTAGATGGAAGATCCAGGCTTCAACACCTTCTGGAGAATTGTAATCTCTCGCCCTCTCCTCATAAACCCCAATGAAGTTGTTCTTGCTTGGGCCATAACTCATGAATTTGGGGTGATGGCGGAGATGCTCGATCAACTACATTTGCAAAAGAATATTGCAACCTTCAAAAAACTAAGCCCTAGATTTACACAATGTTAATGCTCAATAGATGTCCGCCAATATAAGCGGGGCAAGAGTGTGATCTCCTTTGGTAGTGAGGACTTGCGCAATTCTGGCCATGCGGATATCTATTATCCCTTCTACATTTGGGAAGACCATAATTCCCAAAAATGCCACTATGAAAGTAAAGCGACGATGAATTTTCCAGGTACTCTTATTTTGCTTGTTGTTTAACCCATTTTCATGTGTTTCAAACCCAGTTGAGTGCCCAAACCTGGAGTATCGGAGGTAAAAGGAACAACATCCTTTGTTTATATTGGTCTTCTTCATTTGCTTACTGATGTTCAAGAGATCAAAGAATCAGTGCATGGAGGGAGGCCTTGGGAATATAAGTTGCTAATTTCTCATGTCCCGACCAAAACCAGCATATCCGGCTATTTCTTCCAAGGTGGGAGTAAGCTCAAAATCTGAGAAGCGGAAGACGTTGTGGGTGGGATCCCAGAAAGTTACTAAGGCCTTAATTAGATCATCCCGAGGTTTAACATTCATAATATCTGTGAGAGCGCCCAAATGCTCTGTTACCCAATCCTGACCATCTTTATCTAAGTCATACCACCACATTTGAAGCTGTAGTGGAGCCTGCTCTACGACCGTTAATGGCAGATTCTGGACAGTATTCATCTGGTACCTGTGAATGATTAGGGTTAGGGTTGACTTCAGTGGACTCTTTTTGCAAAACAAGTTTTCAATTTTCTAATGAAAAATTAAAGGAGGGTGGCTATTTATGCAAGATTAGCAATAGGCATCTTTGCAACAATGGCCCCTTCACACTTTTAAATAAAGTTTGAGGCCAGAAAAGGGCACTTTATGGAAAAAGTGACGTCCCATTGACAGACACGTCTGTTCTTTGCGAGAATAGCCTTTCGACAATTTGAAAATATTCTAAGGCTATTCCGACAAAAACAGATCAAGACGCAACCGAAGCTGGGTGGGCTTATTCCTTTGACCAAAGCACTGGATATATTTATTTTATTTTTGGTTATTTTTGCAAAAATGAGGCCGAACCCTATGTTAGTTGCCTACGTATCTCACATCCGGTGAGAATCAGACCTGCGTAGTTCGGTCGGTTTTGACATAATCGGGAAAATGTGACACTAACTCATTTTGAAATGACTCTTTTTGTTTTTTTTTTCAATTCTCATCATTTTTCTTTTTTTTTTTGAAAAATTTCGGCAGAGTTTCGAGACATTTTCAAATACCGAAATTTTCAGAATCGGGCTTAATTTCTCCCCTACCTCACTCTTGTTTTTTCTCTTGATTTTCTTTCCCTAGGCGATCAACATGCAAGCCGAAGAAAATAAATGTACAAATAGCACGTAAGATGCATCAGGAAAGTTTTTTATTTTGGGTACACTTGTACTAGACGGACCTGTATTGAGTCCCCAATGTCAAATGCACGTGATGCAAACAAACGTTGCTACCAGGGATCTGGTATGAGGCTATGTTATAAACCTGAGGGTGTGTTCTAGACATGGCTTACCCAAGGGAATAGCTTGAGCCGAGGTGGGGGCAATGTATTGGGAGCACGAAAGTCTACCCGGCCTAGTTGCTGACCTAGCTCATTCTATTTGGTATGACTTCTAACAGAAAAGTGGGCCGCGCGTATGTATGCACCATATTTTTAGAAGACTCAGAAAGGAGGCGCAAGAAGACAGTTTATTACAGTTTAAATAATATCAAAGCGGTAAATGAGCGGCAATTAGCACATTAGGCTCACAAACACAGTAATTTCAACATACAATAAAGCCAAGTACAGACTAAATTACAAGCTCGAATTCTTAACTCTGAACCAGAGATTCGGGGTTCGATCCCCAGCGAAGTCGTCTGAGCTGTCACACCTCCTTTTTCCCGAAGGAGATAGGAAGTTTTTCCAATTAAAGTGAATTTAATCGATATGAGATTATTTATTTAATTTTAGAGTCCTCACTTGGGATATTTATTATGGTGTCCCAAGTTTTATTTTAAATCCCAAATCGAGGAAATTTGACTCTGTTTTAAAGTCTGCGAAAACCAAAAGACCGAGTAAGAAATTTTGTTAACCCAGGAGAAGGTATTAGGCATTCCCAAGTTCCGTGATCTTAGCACGGTCGCTTTTAATCATACCTGGCTTATTCAAATTGTTAATTATGTATTTTAGAAACCTATGTGTATATTAATATTTTACCGCTTTTAATTATGGTGTTATGGATTTAATCTTCGAAGCCGATTACATGTGTATAAATTCATTTTATTTGGGGCGGTAAAATCATGTTACGCGTACATGTACACAATTTATCACGCTTTATAATATTCAAGATTGTTTGTCCAAAGTTGCGCAAACACATACTTCGGTTTATTTGTGAAAATCATAATCACGATAATGGATTAAAATGCGCCCAAGGCATTCTACGCATATTCATGAATCATCTAATTTCCTGGCGTTCAAAGTCATATGTGTGAGTTTGAGTATTATGGAATTTAATTTACTGGATTTTAAACTCGACAATGATTCGCCTAGCATTTGTTCACGAGAGTCTGAAGTTACGTAGATTCGTTGGATTTAGGGAAAATGGTATTACTCAATCGTGAAGGAAACAACCAACTAACACTACTTGAATTAATTTAAGGTTGAGCACACATGGGCTTCACAAATATAGGCCTGTTAGCATAGGCCCGTTACACTGAGCCTGAAGCCCAATAGCCTGGAGCGTCCAGATTCATTCGACCAAACCCAACTGAGTTGTCTTACAGTTATGGCCCTATGCATTTGGGGCATTTGCATCTATACCTGTTTTTTATACCACATTTTAACTTGTGCCCGCTTTGTAAAAAAATTTGTAAGCGTACCCGCTTTTTCGCATAACTTCAGCATACGGGGCTGAAGTAGCAAAGGCAATCACGCAAAACTTCAGCATTCTAGTAGCCGGGCCGGAAGTTCAACTCTAGAGCTGAAGTTTTTGTGTTGTAAATGGGAAACTTCAGCTCTAGAGCTGAAGTTTTTTACCACCTATTAATATTACATACTAGAGCTGAAGTTTCCAGTTACAACACAAAAACTTCAGCTCTAGAGCTGAAGTTTTTGTCTTTGTAACAGAGAAACTTCAGCTATAGAGTGTTCAATATAGCAACATGCGAAACTTCAGCTCTAGAGCTGAAGTTTTTTACCACCTATTAATATTACATCTCTAGAGCTGAAGTTTTTTTACCACCTATTAATATTACATACTAGAGTTGAAGTTTCCAGTTACAACACAAAAACTTCAGCTCTAGAGCTGAAGTTTTTGTATTGTAAATGGGAGACTTCAGTTATTCAAGGTGCTAGGATCGTCAAATATCATGCTTCAGAGAATCATATGAACGTCATTTAAGCAACATGTATTACATACAGTAAATCCTTGGATATTAGCTACCTTTGAGATCGAGGATTAAAGAACTACAAAAACAGACTAAAAGATGACAGTTGGTTGGCATGACATTAACAGAGGGTTGGGAACACATAATCATAAAAGATGAATGTTGCAATGAGGAGTGCCCACAAATCTCTTCTAGAATCTTTTTTCTTACTCTTTTTCTCAACTAAGATGGAAATACATTACTCCTGCTTGCTAATGCATAAGCAAATTTTATTAATGTTAACCAAGCACAATAGAATGATGATACATCAGAAGAAACAGATAGATACTTCACTCCCAAAAAAGAAGCAGAGTTTTGGAACCTGCAGGAATCAGAATTTAGCTTGATAAAAATTATTTTAGTCTTTGAGTTGAGAGGAGTAGGAGCACAAAGGAAAACGAAGAGGAGAAGAAAAAGGAGAAAAGGAGCTGAAGTTATTTAAGAAGTGGGTACAAGTTAAAATTTTTTAAAAAAATGGGTATCGGTTAAATGGGGGCAACCAAATAGGGCGCCCAGTGCAATATTTACATGCATTTGTTATTTGAAATTGGGCCTAATATGACAAGCTTGATTGAATGTGTTCCGGTAGACCCACATTAAAAATATACCCTCAACAGATTCAATAGCTATACACAGAATCAATAAATTACAAAGTGGTCTGCAAATTTTAAATTAAAATAGAATCAACTATTATACATGACCACTTTCACGCATATAAAACTATGAGCCTAAACTTCAATATTAACTACTATTTCTTCTTAGTCACAGATCTAACAGTAAATAGTTGAAACTCAACAAGTGATATCAATTACATCAATAACAATTCAACCTTAAGTTGTTCTTGCAAGTCACGAGATCAAATCCCATATTCATCCTCTCATCAGTTATTTGGATTTACAGCATGCTTTAGACATTAACTACATCAAACAATTCAAGCTCAATTCTAATCTATAATTAGATATAAGAGAATATCTAAGAAACACATAAAAAGACAAATTGAAGCAGGTTTTATTTTGTCATGGCATCCACGTTGGCAACTACATGATTTGGGACTGAGAGCAATACCTGGTAAACAACAAAACAAACAAAAGAAAAAAAAGTCTTTGATTTCTGGAGAAAAAACCACAACAGAACTAAAAGCCCACCTACAACTCAATAAACAACCAACTGTGGAACTTTAAAACTTAAACTTAAAACCAGATAACTTAAAACTGAATAATAAAAATTGAAGCCAACTGAGAAACCTTTCTTTTTTGTTCTTTTTCTCAAATTTAAGGATAGAATTCCAGAAAAAATAATAACATGAAGATGAATAGAAGGGACTTTCTGAAATTGCAGTATATCAGTGTAGAATTAGTGAGGAAATGAAAAGAGGAATTCTGAACCTCAGGGTATTTTTTCGTGTGTAAAAAAATCTGTCCATTCTCTCTAAAATGAGTGTATATATACTACTCTAAGCCAAGAATGAGAGAGGGTCTGATTGGGAATATTCTAGCATGAAATCAGAGAATTTTAACTGAAATTCAGGGATAGAGCATCTTTTTTTAACTGAAAATGGACAGCTGTCCAATTCAGATATTTCCCTACATTTTTGTAGCTCCCCTAACTTCTGAAAATAACCCTCCTTTACCCAAATCTGACCTAAATTACCTTGTTTTATTACATTTGAAACCCTTCTAGAGGCATCTTATCTAACGACCTAAGATTCCCTAATTTCCAAATTCCTTTCGACCCCTTTTACTTATGTTATTACTCTTTCACTCCCTAAAGTTCCAACTATCACACAACCACACCAAACAAAACATACGGATTTGAACAAACCTACTGCTACACATAAATCATTAAGCTTATGCCATTTAAATTAAGAAACAAAACTTGAAACTATTCATGATTATGTAATGAACTGATTATCCTAATAAATGAACATTCAACCCGGAATTACTACTAAATGCAAGATTAAACTAAATAAAACAATAAATAGTTACCCTTTGAAGAAAAGAATGACTGCCTGGTAAAAGGGGAATTAAAACATTGGCTGGTTGACGACTGTGTAGTCAGGCTCCGGCATCTTCAAAATAAGCCGAAACTAATGTTAATCGTTTGTTCTCATTGAGAACAAACGATCAACACAAGTCTTAGGTCAAGTCGATTCTGAAATTACTAAAGGAAGCTACAAGAAGCGAACTAGGGTTTTGAGGGTTCTAAGATCTGAAATTCAAGGGATTCTAGAGGGAATTGAGGGATGAGGCTATGATATTTGGAGAGAGGAGAAGACATAGGTTATCTGGTGTTGATTTGGGGTTAATTGGAGATGAACCACCGCTGTGAGGCGATTTCCGGCGGGTGGCGGACGACAGAGGTTTGTTGAGAGTGATAGGGTTATGAGAGATATGAGAAGAGAGGGGTCTGTGAGGGGTTTTGGGGGTGTTTGGTCCGACACTTAAAAGGAGTGGGGAAATCAGTTCCGTTCCGTTAGATCTCATTAGATCAACAGCTGAGATTGTTGTTACTAAAACGGCATCGTTTTGGTTAAGTGAAGGCAGAATCAGACTGGTTGGAGGAATTGGGCTAGGGCGGATGGTTTTTAAAGGGATTGAGCCTTTGAGAGGCTGTTGGCCCAGATTTAAACAAGATTAGCATTCCTTAATTCTCTTTCTTTGTTCTTTTTCTTTTGATTTTAAAAATTAAAATTTTAAACATACAACCTAAGATCTTAAATTAGATCCTAAATTAATCTATTTTGTAAAATTATCTTTAACTTATTTTCATTAATTTAAACGCTAATTAACTTAAAACTAAAGCTATTGCAATTTAAAACTAAAAGCTAATTAATCTATTTTCACTAATCCTAAATTACTTACTTTGATTTTTATTTAATAAAGCACTTAATTAATGTTTTGCAATGAAGAATTAAATACTTTTAGTATTTTTCATGACTTTAAAATATTAAAAGTGCACAAAAATGCAACTATATGCAAACAGTTAACAAAAATTCCTAAAATTCTATTTACAAAATTAAAAATAATTAGGAAAAAATCTAGTTATTGATTTTTGTAGGAGTATTTTAGGTGAGGCAAAAATTACGTGCTCACAACATCAGCCAAGTCATCTGAGATCTTGTTTTGAGTGTGGTGACACTTGTCATGTGGTGAGGGATTGCCCCAGACTCGGGAGGGGTGCACCTCCACATGCTACTCAGAATCTACGTATTCCACAGGGTCCTCAGGCTTCTCAATCCATGGTTGCAGCCCCAGTTGCCACCCTACCTGCATAGCCAGCTAGAGGTGGAGGTCGAGCAGGTAGAGGCCGCCCTAAAGGGAGAGGCCAAGCTAGATATTATGCTCTTCCTGCTAGGACGGAGGCAATTACATCCAGCTCTATCATCACAGGTATTGTTCCGGTCTGTCATAGAGATACGTCAGTCTTATTTGATCGAGGCTCCACTTATTCCTATGTGTCATCTTATTTTGCTCCGTATTTGAGCGTATCCCGTGATTCTTTGAGTTCTCCTGCCTATGTGTCTACACCCGTGGGGGACTCTATTGTTGTTGACCGTGTGTATCGATCGTGTTTGGTTATTATCAGTGGTTTTGAGATCAGAGCTGATTTATTATTGCTTAGTATGGTAGATTTTGATATTATTTTATGCATGGACTAGTTGTCTCCCCATTATGCTATTCTTGATTGTCACGCCAAGACTATGACACTGGCTATGCCAGGATTACCATGGTTAGAGTGGAGATGTACCTTAGATTTTGCTTATAGCAGAGTTATCTCATTTCTAGAGGCTCAACGGATGGTTGAGAAGGGTGTGATGCGTATCTGGATTATATGAGACATGTCAGTGTTGATACTCCTATCGTTGAGTCAGCTCCGATAGTGAGGGACTTTCCAGATGTATTTCCAACAGATCTTCCAGGCATGCCGCCCGACAGGGACATCGACTTTGGCATTGATTTGTTATCGGACACTCAACCCATCTCTATTCCTCCATATCATATGGCTTCACCTGAGTTGAAGGAGTTGAAGGAGCAGTTACAAGAGTTGCTTGATAAGGGCTTCATTCGGTCTAGTGTGTTGCATTAGGGTGCTCCAGTCTTGTTTATAAATAAGAAGGATGGTTCCATGCGCATGTGCATTGATTACCGCCAGTTGAACAGATTTACACTGAAGAACAGGTATCCATTGCCTTGTATTGATGACCTATTTGATCAGTTAAAGGATGCCAGAGTGTTTTCCAAGATTGACTTGCATTCATGCTATCATCGGTTGAAGATTAGGGAGCCAAATATCCCGAAGACTGCTTTCAGGACTCGGTATGGTCACTACGAGTTCCTTGTAATGTCATTTGGGCTGACCAATGTCCTAGCAACATTTATACACTTGATGCATAGTGTATTACGGCCCTATCTTGACTCTTTCCTCATTGTGTTTATTGACACCATTCGGTGTACTCCCAGAGTTGGGAGGATCATGAGCAGGACCTAAGGATTGTGCTCCAGACTTTGAGGGAAAAGAAGTTAAATGCAAAATTTTCAAAGTGTGAGTTCTTGCTAGATTGAGTGGCATTCTTGGGACATGTATTATCGAGTGAGGTGATCATGGTAGATCCGAAGAAGATTGAAGCAGTGTAGAGTTGGACCAGACCGTCCTCAGCTACGGAGATTTGGAGTTTTCTTAGCTTGGCAGAGTATTACCGTCGATTCGTGGAGGGTTTCTCATCTATTATAGCACCTATGACCATATTGACCTAGTAGGGTGATCCGTTCTGGTGGACCAAGGAGTACGAGAAGATTTTTCAAAATCTCAAGACAACTTTGACTGCGGCCCCAGTGTTAGTATTGCCTATAGGTTCGTGGCCCTATACAGTATATTGTGATACGTCGTAAATTGGCCTCGCCGCAGTGTTGATTCAGGACGGTAGGATATTACCTACGTGTCTAGACAGCTGAAGGTGCATGAGAAGAACTATCTTGTCCACGACCTCGAGTTAGCATCTATTGTTCATGCCTTGAAGATCTGGCGGCACTATTTGTACGGTGTTCCTTATGAGGTCTTCACCGATCACTGGAGTCTACAACATCTGTTTAAATAGAAGGATCTTAACTTGCGACAACGGAGATGGTTGGAGTTGCTTATGGATTATGACATCACCATTCCTTATCATCCCGGAAAGGCCAATGCCTTAAGTCGCAAGGCAGAGAAATTGGGCAGCTTAGCATATCTACCAGAAGTATAGAGGCTTTTAGCCTTGGATGTTCAGGCCTTGGCCAACTAGTTTGTCAGATTAGATATTTCTGAGCTGAGTCGAGTATTGGCTTGTGTGGTTTCTCTGTCTTCTCTTTATAATCGTATCAGATAGCGTCAGTATGATGACCCCCATTTGCTTGTCCTCAAGGATACGATTCAGCACGACAATGCTAAGGAGGTCACTATTGGAGCGGATGGTGTATTACGGATGCAGGGCAGGCTATTTGTGCCCAATGTTGATGGCTTGCATGAGTTGATTCTCTAGAAGGCTCATAGCTCGCGGTACTCTATTCATTTGGATGCCACAAAGATGTATCACAACTTGAGGCAGTACTATTGGTGGATGCGGATGAAGAAGGGCATAGTAGATTATGTAGGTCGGTGCCTAAATTGTCAGCAGGTGAAGAAGTATGAGCATCAGCGTCGAGGTGGATTGCTTCAGAAGTTAGAGATTTCAGAGTGGAAATGTGAGCGGATCACTATGGATTTTGCTGTTGGGCTCCCATAGACATGGAGGAAGTTCGATACAGTATGGGTGATTGTGGATAGATTTTTAATTTTTATAAATTAAAAATTTTAAACATACAACCTAAAATCGTAAATTAGATCCTAAATTAATCTATTTTGTAAAATTATCTTTAACTTATTTTCATTAATTTAAACGCTAATTAACTTAAAACTAAAGCTATTGCAATTTAAAACTAAAAGCTAATTAATCTATTTACACTAATCCTAAATTACTTACTTTGATTTTTATTTAATAAATCACTTAATTAATGTTTTGCAATGAAGAATTAAATACTTTTGGTATTTTTCACGACTTTAAAATATTAAAAGTGCACAAAAATGCAATTACATGCAAACAGTTAACAAAAATTCCTAAAAATTCTATTTACAAAATTAAAAATAATTAGGAAAAAATCTAGTTATTGATTTTTGTAGGAGTATTTTCGGTGAGGCAAAAATTACATGCTCACAACAGCAGCCATGTCATCTGAGATCTTGTTTTGAGTGTGGTGACACTTGTCATGTGGTAAGGGATTGCCCCAGACTCGGGAGGGTTGCACCTCCACAGGCTACTCAGAATCTACGTATTCCACAGGGTCCTCAGGCTTCTCAATCCATGGTTGCAGCCCCAGTTGCCACCCTACCTGCATAGCCAGCTAGAGGTGGAGGTCGAGCAGGTAGAGGCCGCCCTAAAGGGAGAGGCCAAGCTAGATATTATGCTCTTCCTGCTAGGACGGAGGCAATTACATCCAGCTCTATCATCACAGGTATTGTTCCGGTCTGTCATAGAGATACGTCAGTCTTATTTGATCGAGGCTCCACTTATTCCTATGTGTCATCTTATTTTGCTCCGTATTTGGGCGTATCCCGTGGTTCTTTGAGTTCTCCTGTCTATGTGTCTACACCCGTGGGGGACTCTATTGTTGTTGACCGTGTGTATCGATCGTGTTTGGTTGTTATCAGTGGTTTTGAGATCAGAGCTGATTTATTATTGCTTAGTATGGTAGACTTTGATATTATTTTATGCATGGACTAGTTGTCTCCCCATTATACTATTCTTGATTGTCATGCCAAGACTGCGACACTGGCTATGCCAGGATTACCATGGTTAGAGTGGAGATGTACCTTAGATTATGCTCCTAGCAGAGTTATCTCATTTCTAAAGGCTCAACGGATGGTTGAGAAGGGTTTGATGCGTATCTGGATTATATGAGACATGTCAGTGTTGATACTCCTATCATTGAGTCAGCTCCGATAGTGAGGGACTTTCCAGACGTATTTCTAATAGATCTTCTAGACATGCCGCCCGACAGGAACATCGACTTTGGCATTGATTTGTTATCGGGCACTCAACCCATCTCTATTCCTCCATATCATATGGCTTCACCTGAGTTGAAGGAGTTGAAGGAACATTTACAAGAGTTGCTTGATAAGGGCTTCATTCGGTCTAGTGTGTTGCATTAGGGTGCTCCAGTCTTGTTTGTGAAGAAGAAGGATGGTTCCATGCGCATGTGTATTGATTACAGCCAGTTGAACAGATTTACACTGAAAAACAGGTATCCATTGCCTTGTATTGATGACATATTTGATCAGTTAAAGGATGCCAGAGTGTTTTCCAAGATTGACTTGCATTCAGGCTATCATGGATTGAACATTAGGGAGCCAAATATCCCGAAGACTGCTTGTAGGACTTGATATGGTCACTACGAGTTCCTTGTAATGTCATTTGGGCTGACCAATGTCCCAGCAACATTTATACACTTGATGCATAGTGTATTACGACCCTATCTTGACTCTTTCCTCATTGTGTTTATTGACGCCATTTGGTGTACTCCCAGAGTTGGGAGGATTATGAGCAGGACCTAAGGATTGTGCTCCCGACTTTGAGGGAAAAGAAGTTAAATGCAAAATTTTCAAAGTGTGAGTTCTTGCTAGATTGAGTTGCATTCTTGGGACATGTAGTATAGAGTGAGGTGATTATGGTAGATCCGAAGAAGATTGAAGCAGTGTTGAGTTGGCCCAGACCGTCCTCAACTACGGAGATCTGGAGTTTTCTTAGCTTGGCGGAGTATTACCGTCGATTCGTGGAGGGTTTCTCGTCTATTATAGCATCTATGACCATATTGACCTAGTAGGGTGCTCCGTTCAGGTGGACCAAGGAGTACGAGAAGATTTTTCAAAATCTCAAGACAACTTTGACTGCGGCCCCAGTGTTAGTATTGCCTATAGGTTCGTGGCCCTATACAGTATATTGTGATACGTCGTAAATTGGCCTCGCCGCAGTGTTGATTCATGACGATAGGGTGATTGCCTACGCGTCCAGACAACTGAAGGTGCATAAGAAGAACTATCTTGTCCACGACCTCGAGTTAGCATATATTGTTCATGCCTTGAAGATCTGGCGGCACTATTTGTACGGTGTTCCTTATGAGGTCTTCACCGATCACTGGAGTCTACAACATCTGTTTAAATAGAAGGATCTTAACTTGCGACAACGGAGATGGTTGGAGTTGCTTATGGATTATGACATCACCATTCCTTATCATCCCGGAAAGGCCAATGCCTTAAGTCGCAAGGCAGAGAAATTGGGCAGCTTAGCATATCTACCAGAAGTATAGAGGCCTTTAGCCTTGGATGTTCAGGAGTTGGCCAACTAGTTTGTCAGATTGGATATTTCCGAGCTGAGTCGAGTATTGGCTTGTGTGGTTTCTCTGTCCTCTCTTTATGATCGTATCAGATAGCGTCAGTATGATGACCCCCATTTGCTTGTCCTCAAGGATACGGTTCAGCACGACAATGCTAAGGAGGTCACTATTGGAGCGGATGGTGTATTACGGATGCAGGGCAGGCTATGTGTGCCCAATGTTGATGGCTTGCATGAGTTGATTCTCTAGAAGGCTCATAGCTCGCGGTACTCTATTCATCTGGATGCCACAAAGATGTATCACAACTTGAGGCAGTACTATTGGTGGATGCGGATGAAGAAAGGCATAGTAGATTATGTAGGTCGGTGCCTAAATTGGCAGCAGGTGAAGAAGTATGAGCATCAGCGTCGAGGTGGATTGCTTCAGAAGTTATAGATTTCAGAGTGGAAATGTGAGCGGATCACTATGGATTTTGCTGTTGGGCTCCCATAGACATGGAGGAAGTTCGATACAGTATGGGTGATTGTGGATAGATTGAACAAGTCAGCTCATTTTATTCCCGTGGTTACTATTATTCTTTTAGAGAAGCTGGCTCAGGTTTACATTCGCAAGATTGTCAGGATTCATGGTGTACCGGTATCTATCATCTCTGACCAGGGTACGTAGTTTACATCACGGTTCTGGAGAGCCGTACATCGAGAGTTGGGTACTCAGGTGGAGTTGAGTACATCATTTCACCCTCATACGAACAGACAGTCTGAGCGCACTATTTAGATATTGGAGGATATGCTTCGTGCATGTGTCATGGATTTTGGGGGTTCTTGGGATCAGTTCATGCCACTTGCGAAGTTTGCCTATAACAATAGTTATTAATCGAGCATTCAGATGGCACCATATGAGGCTTTGTATGGTAGGCAGTATCGGTCTCTAGTGGGTTGGTTTGAGCAGGGCGAGGCTAGGTTTTTGGGTACAGATTTGGTTTAGGGTGCGTTGGAAAAGGTTAAATTGATTCAGGATCGACTTCATACAGTCCAGTCCAGATAGAAGAGTTATGCGGATTAGAAGGCTCGCGACAATTCATTCATGGTTGGGGAGAGGGTCTTGATCCGGGTTTCGCCCGTGAAGGGTGTTATTAGATCCCGAAAAAAGGGAAAGTTGAGCCCTAGGTATATTGGGCCTTTTGAGATTCTTGAGAGGGTTGGAGAGGTGGCTTACAGACTTGCACTACCACCTAGTCTCTCTGTAGTTCATCTGCTGTTCCATATTTTCATGCTCCGGAAGTATCACGGTGATCCGTCTCATGTGTTAGACTTCAGCTCAATCCAGCTGGACAAGGATCTATCATATGTTGAGGAGCCGGTGGCCTTCTTAGATAGGCAGGTTCAAAGGTTAAGGTTAAGGAACATGGCTTCACTGAAGGTTCAATAAAGGGGTTATCTGGTCGAGGAGGTGACTTGGGAGACTGAGCAAGGTATGCTCAGTCGTTATCCTCATCTTTTCACCACTTCAGGTATATCTTTATACTTGTTCGAGGACGAACTTTTGTTATAAGAGGGGAAGGATGAATGACCCGGCCGGTCGTTTTGAGAGTATTAGCCCCGAACCCCAATTTATTGCTCCCTCTATTTAGTTTTATGGATATGTGGATCGTCGGGAGGTTTGGTTTTTGGTTTCGGAGTCATATGGGACACTTCGTTCCTAAAATAGAAGGTTAAGTTATAGGAGATTGACCGTAGCTTGCACTGTATGAAGACGACTCTAGAATGGAGTTTCATCTATACTAATAGCTCTATACGATGATTTTGGTCTTAGGAGCATGTCCGAATGTTGATTTGGAGCTCTCCAGGTCATTTCGGCGTTAATTGGCAAAAGTTAGAAAATTGGATAATTTTGGAAAGTTTGACCGGGGGTCGACTTTTTGATATTGGGGTTGGATTCCAATTCTGGAAGTTCGAACAGGTCCGCAGTGTCATTTATGACTTGTGTGCAAAATTTTACGTCAATCAGACTTGATTAGATAGATTTTGATGTCGAATGTAGAAGTTTGAAGTTCTAAAATTCCTTAGGCTTGAATCGATGCGCAATTCGTGTTTTTAGCATTGTTTTATGTGATTTGAAGGCTCGACTAAGTCCATAATATTTTAGGACTTGTTGGTGTATTCGAACGGAGTCCTAGGGGCCCCGGGTGTGTTTCGGACTTGAATCTGGAACAAATATATTGGACTTGGTGCACAGCTAAAGCATTGTTGTGTCTGGTGCAATCGCACCTGCGCATTTTGGGCCACAGGTGTGGCACCGCAAAAGAGGCCATCAAGTCACAGAAGCAGGATTTGGACTACCCAGTTGAGACTGCAGATGCGATTAGGGTCCCGGAGAAGCGGACTCGTAGAAACGAGTGTTTGATCGCAGAAGCGGATGGGCTGGTCTGGATTGTGGTCGTAGAAGCGAGAGGTTCATCATAGATGCGGTCTCGCAGGTGCGAGCCCAGGTCCACAGAAGCGGAAAGCCTGGCCATAAGTGGAATCCACACCTGCGATCGTTTTTACGCTGGTGTGGCATTGCTGCAACTGAGAGCCCGCAGAAGTGGAAATGATGGGCAACATGGTTTAAAATCGAGGGTTTGCCATTTTCGAGGGAATGGCATCCTTATTGAGCTTGATTTGAGGTAAGTAACTTGTTTAACCTTATGTGGGGGAAATTCTCCTTAGCTTTTGGTATTGTTGTGATATTTGAAATACGTGAAGGCCGTGTACGCGAGGTGACGAGTGAGTACACGGGTTATATGTTGAAAAATTTGGTTCTTGCTGAGTAGTTCTCTTTTAATTCCTTAACTGAGTTGTCCTAGCATGTGTAGTCATCATGTTTAGTCTAATGTCGTATGCCTACTTGTTTAAACTCTTACTTGCAATTTGTGCAACATGCTTAATTGAATTACCTGTTTCCTGGATTTGTGTTCAGTCTTAAATTGTAGGATTTCTTGTTGTAAATTTGTTGCTCCTTAAGTTGTGAGTTGTGTATTTACTTTTGGGACGACGAGACGGTACCTCGGGAGATTCCCTGTTGCATATTTACTTTTGAGACTATGAGGCAGTACCTCGGGAGATCCCCTATTGCGTATTTACTTTTAGGACTACGAGACGGTACCTCGGTAGTGCCCCTGTTGTTATTCCTATTCGATGTGTAGTTTCCTTTCTGAATTTCTCATTGTTAAATTCTCAGTTGTTTCATCATATTATATTAGCTCTTTTGCCTTGTTTCTTTTATTCTAGTAGGTCCCTGACCTGACCTCGTCACTACTCTACTGAGGGTAGGCTTGGCACATACTAGATACCGTTGTGGTGTACTCATGCTACTCTTCTGCACATCTTTTTGTGCAAATCTAGGTACCTCCTACCCAGCCCCGCTATCAGTGAGTAGTGATTACCTGGAGATTTTAAGGTATATCTGCCGGTGTCCGCAGACCTCGGAGTCCCCCTCTATCTTTTGAAATTATTTTCCCTTATCTTCATTAGACTCTAATGTATAGAGACACTTAGTATTTCTTTTAGAAGCTTGTGACTTATTTCTATCGGGTTTGGGGAATTGTAATCATTTTTAATTGCAGTTTTATTTATTCTAGCTATTGAGACTTGAGTTTTAGCTTATATTCAGTTATTTGGTATAATTGTTAGGTTTACCTAGTCTTAGAGACTAGGTGTCGTCACGACATCCTACGGAGGGAAACTCGGGTCGTGACAGACCCGGTCCTCATTTGTAATGGTATCTGAATTTTTATCAACATATGCAATTATTCTTTTACTTTATTCAAAAGGTTAAAATTGTAATTCTGGGAGAGATTATCGATATATTTTGAGTTTTCTTTCCTTTTCAATTATTTCCATTATTCTTTTTATTCTTCAGTCTACCAAGAAAGTGAAGTAATTTTGGTTATCAGTAACCTGATTTCTTCTTGATATTGATTGTGACCGAGAAATCTATTTTTTGGTTGAACAAATTGGTTCCATTACCGGAAATCTGATAATCTGTTCACTTTTCAAACTTTATTGTTAGCAACAAAATATGTCTACTACTGATGAAAACAAACAACTAAATCAACAAGGTGGAACTTCACCATAGCGCATACCCATGGCTACTCCTCAGCACTCACATGAAAGTTCACCTGAAAGGTCTTCTTCGCGCACCGATGGACAACATGGAGGTGACCAGACCGTCGAGCAGGATGTTTTGAAGTAGTTGATCACAGAAAATGTGAACGAAGCAATGCATGCTTTTGTTAGAGGATTACCCAATGCAGCACAAATTCCACTACTAATTAATACGACCACCTTGGAGAATCCACATTCGTGACTCAATAACTCTGGAAGTGGGGAATTGCCTAATGAATCTCGCGATGGAGGGTCAGGTACACCAAATAATTCCAGTTTACAAAGTTTAGTACTAACTTTGCCGAAACAGTTGAAAGAGCAAAATGAGCGTATAGAACAAATACCTGGCGCGCCTCCTGTGATCAAAGGTGTGGATTTTGACAAGTATTCACAACAACCCTATAAGCCATGTGCAACATCTTTGCTAATTCCCAAAAAGTTAAAAATGCCCGATATTTTTAAATATGACCAGACATCCGACCAACGGGATCACGTTACTACATTCACTACAGGCGTGAAAGGCAATTATTTAACCAAGCAGGAGACTGAATCGGTTTTTGTTAAGAAATTTGGCGAAATTCTCACAAAAGGGGCATTAACATGGTACTCACTCTTACCTGAAAACTCCATTGATTCTTTTCTAAGCTTGCAGATTCATTTATAAAGGCGTATTCGGGGGCTCAAAAAGTTGAAAAAGGGATGGAGGATGTCTTCAAAGTTAAACAAGGGAGTACAGATTACTCAGAGAATTCGTAGATAGATTCCAACGTGAGAGAATGATGCTACTGTGAGTACTTGATAACTGGGTGGCTATGACAGTTGCGAGCAACTTGAACGAGAAAAGTTTAGCAGCCACGAGGATGTTGAAAGAAAGTTTGCGGGAGTTTCCTGCAACAACTTGGAACGATATGTACAATCGATACAGCACAAAGATATGGATAGAACAAGATACGGTTATACAGTCAAGGGTTGATGAAAGACAAGGTTCAAGAATCTCAGAATCAAAGAGAAGGTCTGGTAAAAATAGTTACGAGCCTTACATGGGACCCGCAGGCTGAGATTCCCGACTTAAACAAGATAAGGCACGATTTGATTCAAGATCAAGGCAAAAAGAGGCGAGTTCTTCTTCCAAATTCAAAAAGGAGCAAGACGCCCAAAGCAACGATTCCAGTACTAAAGCAAAAATAGGAGATTATAGCTTTAACGTCAGCATCTCTGAATGGTGGTTGTTCTAAGAGGAATGGGAGATAAGGTGCAATGGACAAAAAAGATGAGATCCGATCCAAACAAAAGGAACCCAGATTTCTAGTGCGAGTTTCACAATGACCATGGTCATATAGCAGCAGACTGCAGGCTTTTGCAAGGGGAGGTTGAACATCTACTGAAGCAAGGCTATCTTATTGATCTGTTCAGTGAGAAAGGGAGACAATAATACATGAAAAACATGCAAGAACCCCCAAAGCCTCCATCACCAAAGAGAACGGTCAACGTCATAATTAGAGGATATGAAGTCAATGGGGGCAACATACATGGCTGCAAAAAAAGACACTAAAGTTACTATCACTCACGTGAAATGTGTTTGCCAAGTCTTTGAAGGTGTTTGATAATCAAGATGCAAATAGCTTGATGATTCCTCATAACGATGCACTAGTAATATCTTTACTAGTACATGATACTAATGTAAAACGAGTTTTGATTGACCCAGGTAGCTTAGTAAATATCATTTTACTGAGGGTGGTAAATGAAATGCAAGCTAATGATAAGGTCATACCAAAGGCACAGTCTTTATCTGGATTTGATAATTCAAGCGTCGTTACGAAAGGAGAAGTTTTACTGGCTACATTTGCACAAGGAGTCATCACAGATACAAAGTTCCAGGTAATAGACGCGGATATGGCCTATAATATAATCTTGGGAAGTCTATGGATTCATGATATGGATGTTGTCCCTTCCACGTTACATCAAGTTATAAAATTCCCTTCATAGCGGGAGTCCGAAAAGTCCGGCGAGATCTATAGGCTTCGTGGAGCATTAATTTAGTGGTGATTGAAAATACAACAACCAATGATGCAGACGTGAACTAGCAATTAAAGAATTAAGTTGGGGACGCTTCTATCCATACCTCAACTGAAAGCACACAAGGTCAAACTGATGTAGATTCAAGACCTGATGTGATTTAAGAGCCAGAGGAAAATGAGAACATTAAAACAACTATGGGGGAGCTCGAAGCTGTGATATTATTTGTCCACTGACCAGATAGAAAAGTTTACATCAGAGCAAATTTGAGCCCAGAAATGAAAGGTAAGTTAATTGAATTTTTATGTGCTAACGCAGATTGCTTTGCTTGGTCGCATTCAGATATGACAGGTATACCACCAGAGGTGATGACTCATAAGCTAAATGAGGATCCGTTACACCCACCTATAAAGAAAAGGAAAAGGAATCAAGGGGCCTTCAAAAGTCAAGTGATCTAGGATGATGTACAAAAACTTCTGAAAATTGATTCAATACGAGAGGTAAACTACCCTGACTGGTTAGATAATATTGTTGTGGTAGCAAAAAGAATAGAAAATGGCGAGTCTATGTAGATTATACTAATTTAAATAAGGTTTTTCCTAAAGATTTATTTCATGTACCACACATATATCAATTAATTGATTCTACCACAGGTCATGTGCTTTTAAGTTTTTTAGATGCTTATTCTGGTTATAATCAAATAAAAATTGACCCTTTAGATGAGGAAAAAACCTCGTTTATCACAAACAAGGGTACTTGTTGCTATAAAGTCTATGTCATTTGGTTTGAAAAATGCTGGAGCCACAGAGAGAGTTTTTCACTGTTCAAGCGGACTTTGATTCAACTGAGATGATCAAAAGAAAGGCTGTGGTTGAGTGTGAAGCAACAGAAGAAGAGTTCAAACCCCCATCCATATTTCCACCTTCGCAACATGTAGTAGAAGAGAATGAGAAACAAATGGTCTTGGTCATACCAGAGGAATATTTACTTGACCTTTCTTCTTTGTTTTCTTATTCTAACCTTGATCATGTGGATTTTATTTTTGGGGATTTATAGAAATATGTATGGATTGATCCTGTGAAAGAATGCAGGAACAAGTTGAGGATCACCATGAACGTGAAATTCACCGCTCAAGATGAGGACACGAAAGAAAAAAAAGAGCGGGTCTTGCAGGTACCCTCTGAAGAATTGGGCCTAATGAGCTCCATAAAGAATCATAAGGAGCAAAAATGAGGAATGAATTCAAAATTAGGGGTGGAGTTCATAAGTTCTTGGAAAAGAAGGAAATTCAAGGAAGTTTCCTTTACCTCTTGCTTTTTAATTGTGTGTCATGGGGACATGCCACAACTTAAAGTGTGGGTGGGGTATAATTGTATGTTGTATGTATATTTGTCTTAGTTTTGCTTTAGTTAGCTTGACTGTTTTTGCTTTTATTAGTTTGAGTAGCAGAAAAAATTGAAAACAAACATAAAAAATTTAAAATTTTCGATTTTTCCCGACAATGGATATCATTCGACAGGTTTCTTGAGGGATTAAAGTCAAAAGAAAAATACCAAAAATATTTTCTTTTGTTAGGTATTGTATCAATTTATCCTTGTTTTTTCTTTATGTCGTGGTTCTTTTCCAAGGGTTTTGTTTGAACTAGGTGTAGTTAGTTTTTGTTTTTTTAGGTATAGGAAACCTTGTGCTATGATTTGAACCCAAAGTAATGCCTTTTGACTTTATTATACCTTGAGAATAGTAAGTGCTTTAGTTGTGATGCTTAGGCTCAGTTTTTGACTCTTGGATAAGTGTATTAATTTGTATGATCTTCACTTTGCTTAGCTGCTTTGACTAGAGTGCCTTGATGAGGCCAATCCCGAGTTAGTCATGTGCCATGTGTGTGTGAGATTTTTGTATTATTCTGTGCATTGCATTTGATGTCTAGAACTTGCCCCGTGTGTTTGCAAAGCAAAATAGTAGTCTTATTCAGTCTTGGAAGTGATATGGGCGTTTCTTTGTTGAGCGAGTTATATGCTATTACCCACCTAATTGTTATGTATCTTAGTTAAATCCTTTGAGCCTGTAGTCCTGTTTTATTTGGTAACCACATTACAAGCGTTACCCATTTGTTTGAATTGACCATCTATTTGAACCTTGTAACTCCCTAGAGCACTTGAAATCATTATGAACTTTGTAAAAGTTGTAGTGTGGGGTGGTTGGTTTATCTTTTGAGTGAAACTAATGAAATAAGAAAAAAAGGTGCAGTGTTTTGAAAAAATAAGAGCCACTTGAATTGAATAAGAAAAGAAAGAAGAAAATGGTTGCATTGTTGTGAAAAATATTCATTGATAGTGGTGACTCTTATTGTATTTGTGCTTAAATAATTTGGGAGTTAATGCATATTAATGTGAAGGTGGAGTATGGTTTGACACAAGTGTGGGTTTTGGAATGTTAAAGTGTATGTATTAAAAGTGCTTAGGGAGGTATAGTCAGTCTTATATCTAAATGTATCCTACCCGTCCCGCAGCGTACGTTATAACCAATTAAAGTCCTACTTGATCCTTGACTGAATGAGTTCAATAAGTAGAGTAGTACACTACGGGCAAGCCTATGGTGCATCTTTTATGGCACATGAATGTCGTTTCTGAGAGTGAGTGAATTTTTTCTATCTCGAGTTCCTAATTGTTCTTGAATTTTATTGTTTGTGGAACTATTCTCTTTTGTTGTGTGAGGGCACTTGATTCATGAAGGAAAGGTAATTCTTGATCTCTATGTTAGAGTAAGTGAGTAAGTTGAGAATAATGCGTGGTGCTTGTGAGTCAATTCTTGAGGTGAAGATGCTACATATTGTACTTAGTCTATTTTAAATATTCTTGGTGTGATGAGTCTTGAGTGTTGTTTAATAAGGTTGTGTCTATATAAAGTGTGGTTTGATTGCTCGAGGACGAGCAATGGTTTAAGTATGGGTGTTGATGGTAGGCTATAATCTCATATTTTAGTCGATTATTACATTCCAATTTACTGCACTTCAGTTGAGTTTGAGCTTTAATCGCTAGAGTTTTGCACTAATTGTGTGTTTTATGCCTTGTAGGAGTGATTCTGAGGTATGTAGATGTTATGGAATGAATTCAAGTGATTTGGAGCTTTGAAGTCTAACTAAAAGCCCAAGGAATTAAACCGGGATCGCGTTCGGGGATCAACGAATGATGGTTAAGAACGAACGAAGAATTGAGCAGGCATACTATGCACTATCTAGTAAAATAACATAACGTTTTGCTCAGAACTCCACAATATATCATTAGAAAGATAATTCAAAGGGATACAACTTTTATGTTTTACGTTTTTTCAAATTCCCAACAGAACAGGATGAAAAGTGCGCGGCAAGTGCGTGGCCGCGCACTGACTGCCTATATGGGGCAGAACAGTGTGAAAAGTGCGCGGCCAAGTGCACGGACACACTTCTTGGTGCGCGGCCGGGCACGTCCTTTATGAAAAAGTGTCCTTTTTGCGCAGGAGAAAGTGTATGTGTTTGGGCCCGACCCTACTTGGTATATAAACATGGGAAAATGGTATTTTGAGGACTATTTACATAATTTAGACCTAAGGAAGCTAAGGAGAAGATGGAGAAGCAAGAGCACAAGGATTTTACCATTCGTCCTCACTCAAGGCAAGGGTTTGGATGTTTTATATTTTCCTTTGACTTAAACGTAATTGTGTTGAATTTCTTCATATCCATGGAGTAATTCTTCTTCAGGGTTTGATGGATTTGGTATATTAATACTTATTTGTGGATAATTAACTTTAGTTTTTATGTATTGAATCGTTTTGGATGCTTTAATCATTGCTTCGATATTCACTAGTTCATGTAATCGAGCGAGTCATAACTTATGATATCGTTGCTTTATATTTTGTTGGTTAAAGTCTTTAATTCTTCTTAATAATCGAAAGAGGCTAGTTGAATTGTTGATTGAACTTAGTTAGGAGAATAATCGAGAAAGATTCTCCTAAAGACCAATTCACTACGAATTCTTGCATATATTGGTTTATCTTGTGAGGTTGAGACTTAATCGAAAGAGGAGTTTCTACTAAACAAGTGAACTAATAACCAAGTGAATTCGAGAGACTCACTTGAACATTAGAAGTGAATTATCTAGAGTTAAATCCCAAGCATTTGTCTTGCACCTATCCTATCAATCCTATTTTCTCCCAATCTTCCTTTGCCTACTACTTGCGTTGTTTGTCATTAGTCAATAGTTTAGACTCTTAGTTAATTTTAGTTTTAAATCACATAATTCTCAATTGTTGATCATCTTGAATAGCAATCTAGCTAAAAACTACGATAATATCTGTTTAATTCCAATCTCTGTGGATACGATATTATAATTTACTATATTCGACCAGCGAGCATATTTAGTGTATGTGTTCAGAGCTAGTCGGGAAGGTTTATATCCAAGTCATCAGAAAAATGCTTTAAGTTCTTTTCAGTATTGAAAAAGCAAAATCAGTTTGAATGGACTGATAAGCATCAAAAAGATCTGATAGACTTAAAGGTGTATCTATCAAATCCACATCTGTTAGCAAAACCAAAAGATGGAGAGAGATTACTTATATACCTTGCTGTGTCAGAAGTAGCGGTAAATGGGGTATTGGTACGTGAAGATAAAGGTAAACAATCTTCGATTTATTATGTTAGTAAGTCTTTACTAGATGCTGAGGCACGTTACGCTCACCTAGAAAAATATCACGACCCAGAATTCCCACCCCCGAGACCGTCATGGCACCTAATATTTCACTTGCTAGGAAAGTCAATGTTAGATGTAGTTATTAACCATTTTTAACAATTCAAATAAAATGAAAACCAATAAGATGAATAAACTAAAATAGAATAAATAAACTAATAAACGGCGATATTCAAATACAATCCAAGAACTGGAGTCACATATACACGAACGTCTAGAGTGGTACAAATAATAGTTGTCACACCTCCTTTTTCCGCCCCCGCGAGGGGTGAAGGAGTTTTTTCCAATTAAAGGACAATCGAAAAGGGATTTGTTTATTTATTTCAGAGTCGCCACTTGAGAGGTTTAGGGTGTCCCAAGTCACCAATTCAATCCCGAATCGAGGAAAAGAATGACTCTATATTACAGTCTGTGAACCAGAAATCCGGATAAGGAATTCTGTTAACCCGGGAGAAGGTGTTAGGCATTCCCGAATTCCGTGGTTCTAGCACGGTCGCTCAACTGTCATATTCGGCTTGTTTATCTGATTTTATACAATTATGCGCTCTTGTGCAAGTTTTAACTCTTTACCGCTTTTATTATTATACTTTTAAAAAAAAATGTGAACATCGTCTAAAAACATGTCTTTGGATTGCGTCACATGAAATGCACCCGCAATCCGGAACACAGTTTTATTCAATGTTTTGGGATTTGGATTTGGGTCGCATGAAATGCGCACCCAAGTTTAAGAAGATAACATTATTAAATACGCGCCTAAAGCGACTAACGCACCATTATTTTGGGTAGGTCCGTGAAATTTTGCAAAACGGTCCATCCAGGAGTCTAAGTAATTTTAAAACAAATATTTACTGAGGGCCCCGTAATTTTGAATTTTTCATGTTTTCGGCGAGGCTCATCTCATTCTTATTATTAAAAAGGCAATCCTAAAAGTGGCTAAGGTTTTCTATTAAATTTATCTCTAAACATGAAAGAAGACAAAGTCCTGATTAGTTCACATGCTTGAAAAGTCCGGGCCCTTTAATAACTTTTGCAGATTTGATTAGTTCCGAAATGTCGTTACAAAGTAAAACGCGTCGGAATCCTGGCATGATTCGAGCAACCAGAAATTGCTAGCTCACCAACTCACGCGTGCCTATCCTGGCTTGCTACCTTAACTAGCAATCTTAGACTTACAACTATGCTTCTTTTTCCTTAAAGCGTTACAGTACCCTTTTTGAGTAACAATTGAGGGTAAGATTAATGCTACGATCTAATTGACCAAGAACTCAAACAATCATGCTATAATCTGAGATTAGTTAACAACTTACTAGCTATTTCAGGGATCAAACCACAAGTGCCATTTTGCAAATTATCGGAAGTTATACCCAAACATCCATTACATGATCAAGTTCTGTTTGAATACGAGCTAAACTACGTTATTCCAACACACTATCTAACGCATAGTAGTTTTCTACAGTCCCTTACAAACAACTAGAATGACGAAACTATATTTTACAAATTACAGATTCAGTAATGCCTTAAGTAACTAAACAAAATAGTAACAACAAAACAAAACAGATTGCTTTTCTGTTTTTCATTTTAACTTCAATTTTTTCACATGCATTCATGCTTCACATTTTTCCGGCTTAAAACAGCCATGGTAAAGGCGTGTAACTGATAGAAGAACAGAAACAGAGTAGAGAAAGAAGTCAGCAGCAGTTGCAATGGCACAACAGTAAATTCAGCAACACAGCAGCAACCAAAAATAACCCAACAGTAGATTAAAAACCCAACAGTAGCTTCAGAAAATGCCACGCAGCGACACCAAATGCACCAGAAAATCCCAGAATACAACCCAAATGCCCCAACAACAATATATATCACCACAATATGACCAAAACTTGAGTTTGCAACAGAAGACGGACCAACAGACTTTCAGCAAATTTCCACAACTCTCAATGCAACAGTAATAGAGGTGAATACTGATTTCAACAGTAAAAGTAAAGCAGATTTTTCTTCTTTCAATCTCTCTCTGGTCTCTTAGGATTAGAAAAACCAGCCTATCCTCTCAAAACTAAACTGACCTCTCAAAGTTGGAAAAACCAGCCCCTTTCTTGTTCTAAATGAGCCTATTTATAGGCAGAAATGGCAGGCCCCAGGCTGCCTTGATTCCTTCAGCCTTTTCCTGCCCATACCCTTTAGTTTCTCATGCCTAAATGTCTTTTCTTGATGCTAGTTATATTGTTCCCCATGCTTGTCCTTTTATTTTATTCAAGAGGTATGGGTGATTAAAGTATTATTAGTCAGCCCCCATGCTCCACTATTTGGTTCCCTATTAACAACTAAACTAAGGTTAATTATTAACAACTGGGCAGACTTGAGCTCAGGGCCTGTTGAGACCCTATTAGACTTACCAAACTTACCCTTTTAATCCACTGTTATTACTGTCTAACCCTAAACTCAGAAGTTAGAGTCACAGCCTATATAAGATTGCACCTTAAGACTAATTTCTGGTTAAATACTCAGGGTATTACAACTATGTTTAATTCTCAGTTTAGGCTTAACCAATGGCTCGGATTTAATCCAACAGGGGTGCTAATCAGAAGGTGTGAGTTGGCCATATTGGAAACCAATCCTGACCAACTCACACTCAATTGATCAGGGGGCAGTTGAGCAGGCAAACTAAAATCGAAATACTACTGATTAGGCACATTGATACTAGTCTCAATATGGATAAGAGGAATAGGCTAGTATGATAATCAGTTGGCGACATTTATTTAATCAACTATATGTACACAAAGGATAACAACAAACACGAAGGAATTGACCAAATGAAAGGTTTACTGAAGACGGGTGGAACTAAAAGAAAAACGGAAGAACAATCAAACAGGAAAACAAACAAAAATTATCATGCAAACACACATTATCAGAATCATAATAAAGCAGAAGACAGAAGAGAATACCTTAATTCCCGTAGGACAACAAATGACCCAGGAGCGAACCGGACTCGACCTTTTTGAGGTCGAATGGACTTTAATCGAAGTGTTCTCGACTGAGAACACCTCGATTAAGGTCTATTAGACCCAAACCTGTTGTTGATTTGGACGAACCCCCATGGATTCGATTTTTAGGGTTCTTGAGCTCAGATTTTTGGTTCGAAGAGTTCTACCTAGATTCTAACGAAACCAGCATTGATTAGGGTATGAGGGATGTCAGGGGAGTGGCTGGTGTGAATTTGGGACTCATTAGGTGATTTAGGGTTTTGGCTCGAATCTTTGATCGAAGATTCGAGAACCCTGGAGATGATTTGAAGTTAAGTGACCATGGATTCGTGTTCAGGGTGGTTTGTAGGTTCAGTGGTGTAGCTATGGTGACCGGTGGCGTTGTTGCCGCCGGGTTTACGTTGAAGGGGAGCTATGGCGGCTGCTAGGGTTTTGGGGGGTGTTTGGGATCGTCTCTAAGAGAGACGATGAAACAAGGGGGGTGTTTGGATAGGGGGCGGGGTAACAAGGTTGGTCTTATATACGACTTAGGGGGTTAGATCCTGGTCGTTGGATCAGGTGAGATCGATGGCCAGGATCTATTCACTGAAGGGGGACGACGTCGTTTGGAGTAGTGGTGGGTGAGACCGGGTATAAGAATGGATCGGGTCAGGTCAACGGGTATGAAGGATGTGATCTTGGCCGTTGATCCATTTGAGATCAACGGCCCTGCTCAACTGGGACAGAAACGGTGTCGTTCGGGCACCTCTGAGGAGACGGATCAGTTTAATACATTGGGCCAGCTCGTTTGGGCCTATTTTTATTTTAATTTTTTGGCCCAAACCGAATATTCTTACTATTTTCAACTCTTTTTCTTTTTCTACTTTAATTAACAATCAACAAAATTCTAAAATAATTTTTGTAAAACCAAAATTAGCCTACAACAATGTTAAATCTTAACAACAATTAACACACAAGGTCAAATATTTAATTAAAAATAAAATTACACCAAGGCACACATAAATGACAAAACACAACAAAAATGCATATTTTTGTGATTTTCTTTCTTTTAAAATAAAACATGGTTTAATTGACTCCACAATGCACAATTAAATCTTGAATGCGCATGCAACATGTATTTATACATATATATATTTATATCAATCACAACATATATATACATATATATATTTATATCAATCACAACAACGGCAAGCATTTACGGACCAAATAATTACCAAAATGTCACGTAAATTCTAAAAATCGTACACAGATGGATTTTGTTTTATTTTTTGATTTCTTTTGGAGTAATTTCCGTGAAGCAAAAATCATGTGCTCACAGCTGCCCCTCTTTGTCCGAAAGCACAAAGAGCTTTCGCGCAAAGATAAAGTGAGCGGATACGAGTGATTTTTGCCCTGTTGGAGTACTCCGTGTGAAGCATTTTTTGAAAATGATTTAACCGAACCTTTGCTTCAAAGGTCTCCTACATATCCCTGGCTAAAAGGGAATCAGGTTAATGTAGTTCGGGAAGTTTTGGTAGCTGGGACTACCATGTGACTGTAATGTTTGCTGCCACTGCTGTTGTATGCTGTTACTGCTGCTCTATCGGTCTCCTTGTTACACCGTGCTAAAAAAGAAAACAAGATGCTAGACTAGACTACGGATCACAAGATCTTATCTATCTTCAAACTTGTTCTTGCTGTCTTGCTTTCTTGATCGGCTGGTGTTTCTTCCGGTGCTTCTCTTTTCTGACAATTGCTGGTGATGACACTGGCCTATTGCTTTCCCGAATACCAGTATTCATCATTTTGTTCTATCCGCTGAGGATGCGGCTTTCTCCATTTTGCTGGGGATTTTTGTTGTAACCCTCTGCCTTCCGGTGGGTTACTGCTTGATCTTGTAAGATATTCCTCTATTCTACAGGCGGGCTCCTGACTTCTTCATTTTTTCAACACATAACAACCTCCGTTCTACAGGCGGGCTCCTGACTTCTTCACTTTTCAACATATAACAACCTCCGTTCTACAGGCGGGCTCCTGACTTCTTCATCTTCGACATACAACAACCTCCGTTCTACAGGCGGGCTCCTGACTTCATCATTTTTTCAGTTTAACAACCTCCGTTCTACAGGCGGGCTCCTGACTTCATCAATCTTCAACATATAACAACCTCCGTTCTACAGGCGGTCTCCTGACTTCATTAATCTTCAACATATAACAACCTCGGTTCTACCGGCAGGCTCCTGACTTCATCATCTTGAATTTAACAACCTCCGTTCTACAGGCGGGCTCCTGACTTCATCAATCTTCAATATATAACAACCTCCGTTCTACAGGCGGGCTCCTGACTTCATCATCTTGAATTTAATAACCTCCGTTCTACAGGTGGGCTCCTGACTTCAACAATATTCTCAAAATAATTCAGCCTCCATTCTCCAGGCGGGCTCCTGACTTCAACAATTTCTTAAAATTTAATTCAGCCTCCATTCTCCAGGCGGGCTCCTGACTTCGACAACTGTTCTCAAAATAGTTCAGCCTCCGTTCTCCAGGCGGGCTCCTGACTTCGACAATCTTCAACATATAGAAACCTCCATTCTACAGGCGGGCTCCTGACTTCATCATCTTGAATTTAACAACCTCCGTTCTACAGGCGGGCTCCTGACAGCAACAACTTGAATTTAACAACCTCCGTTCTACAGGCGGGCTCCTGACTACAACAACTTTCTCAAAATAATTCAGCCTCTATTCTCCAGGCGGGCTCCTAACTTCAACATTTTCTTAAAATTTAATTCAGCCTCCATTCTCCAGGCTGGCTCCTGACTTCAACAATTTCTTAAAATTTAATTTAGCCTCTATTCTCCAGGCGGGCTCCTGACTTCGACAATCTTCAACATATAACAACCTCCGTTTTACAGGCGGGCTCCTAACTTCATCAATCTTCAACATATAACAACCTCCGTTCTACAGGCGGGCTCCTGACTTCATCAATCTTCAACATATAACAACCTCCGTTCTACAGGCGGGCTCCTGACTTCATCATCTTGAATTTAACAACCTCCGTTCTACAGGCGGGCTCCTGACTTCATCAATCTTCAACATATAACAACCTCCGTTCTACAGGCGGGCTCCTGACTTCATCATCTTGAATTTAACAACCTCCGTTCTACAGGCGGGCTCCTGACTTCATCAATCTTCAACATATAACAACCTCCGCTCTACAGGCGGGCTCCTGACTTCATCATCTTGAATTTAACAACCTCCGTTCTACAGGCGGGCTCTTAACTTCAACAACTTTCTCAAAATAATTCAGCCTCCATTCTCCAAGCGGGCTCCTGACTTCAACAATTTCTTAAAATTGAATTCAGCCTCCACTCTCCAGGCGGGCTCCTGACTTCTTCAACTTCTTAAATTCTATCACCTCCATTCTCCAGGAGGGCTCTTGACTTTATCATCTTCTTAAAATAAATCACCTCCATTCTCCAGGCGGGCTCCTGACTTCGACAATCTCTTAAAATAAATCAGCCTCCATTCTCCAGGCGGGCTCCTGACTTCAACAACTTCTTAAATTCTATCACCTCTATTCTCCAGGCGGGCTCCTGACTTCTACAACTTTCCTAAATTCTATCACCTCCATTCTCCAGGCGGGCTCCTGACTTCGACAATCTCTTAAAATAAATCAGCCTCCATTCTCCAGGCGGGCTCCTGACTTCAACAACTTCTTAAATTCTATCACCTCTATTCTCCAAGCGGGCTCCTGACTTCAACAATCTTTTATTGAGAGAAAATTTTCGTAATGAGAGAAAATTTTCTGCCCCAGTTTGATAATATGCTTTGTGACTCTGTCTTCCTGCGGTCAATAATATTTCTTTTCCCTGTTTCAAATCAAAGAAAAATTTGTTAGTTTAACATGGGGCAAGTGGTCGTGCCACTTCTGCTGAGGATGGTTTTTCCCATTTCTTTTCCTTGCATTGCTATAAAACTTGCTGGGGAGAATATTGATTGCTGGGGCTGATATTCCCGCTGGGGATGGTTGTCGTTTCTCTTCCTTCCCCACTCCGTGTCGTCCGACCATTGTGGAGCTTAATTGAGAATCTGTCGGAGTTGTCCCTGTCTCTCGCAAATCTGCTGCGGATCATCCTGGAATTTGATCCTTAACTTCCCTTGGAAATTTGGGGCTCTTAGGATCTAGACCCATTCCTCATTCGGTCTTGCGACAAACTTCTTTTCGTTTTGTCGCCTTATCTTTGGCTTGTCCTTTCCGTATTTCTCCTTGCACCATTTTGGCAATTGGTAGTAAACTCTGAAAATCCTTTTCAAAAATAAACTGTTGGGGGGAAATAAAATCAAATGAAAGAGTGATAATTTTAAAGATAGAAAAAGAAGTCTTTCTGAACAAATGCTGGGGAAAAAGAAAAGAAAAGAACTTATCTGAATGATATAACCAATCCCAACGATCATGTCGTGCATTCCGAATTGATCAACCCAGTCTATTTGTATCAATCAATCTTTCGGATGGCATCATCTCGCTGGGGATAAATAAATACTCAACTTTTGCCAAAGGCGGACCCTTTCCGCCGATCTCGCCTTGTCGCCTCATAGTGCCCTTCGAGGGGTTTTCACTAATAAGACTCTCTCATTTCTCTCAACTCCCGTCACCTCATGGTGCCTGTGAAGGTTTTCACCAATAAGACTCTCATTTTCTTTTATTTTTCAGCTGGGGATTGGAGCGTGTCGATACGACGCTCTTTGTTGGGGATTCTTTCGGCTATCAATTCGTTTCCAGTTTATGATCCTTTTCTCTGCTGGGGATTAGAGTGTTGTTCCTGACTTCCACGTGCATGAACTTGGCACTTCTCGAATGCTGATCGGGAGGTCTTTTTTGGACATCGATATGGTTTTTTGTGTATGGCTAAAAAAAGGAAAAGGGGTATCAAAAGGCTCAAAATAATTTTGATGGGTAAAATATTACAACTCTTGGAATCAAACTTTCTTTTCCAAAATTATAAACACAACTTCTGCCCCAGTTTTGTTGCTTGGGGATTCTTATTTTTTGTTACACTATGACCGAGCCGTGAGGCGCCTACGTATCCTTCTTTGAGGAATCAGGTCAAACATAGTTCCCACGTTCTTTGTGTTTTTTTGTGATTTTTCTTTTGTCTTTATCATTGTTTTTCTCTCTTTTTATCTTTTATTTTAATTACTGATTCCAAAAGAGGGATATGAAAGAATAAATGAGGCTCAAAAGGGTAAGAAAAGGTTAAAGTGTTTTGATAGAAGAAAGAATTGCCTCCGTCATTTCATTCTCCGATAAATGCTAATCCATAAACATGTCTCAATTACAATCAAAAGAGATCACACATAATATCTCTTAACTGCGTCGGAATTGATAGCCATGTCGACGAATTTTCCTTCGATATCAGTTAAATATAGAGCGCCATTGGACAATACTCTGGTTACAATGAATGGTCCTTGCCAATTTGGGGCGAACTTGCCCTTTGCTTCCGTTTGGTGTGGCAGGATTCATTTCAACACTTGTTTCCCCACTTCAAATTTTCTGGGGCGCACCCTCTTGTTGTAGGCTCTTGCCATTCTCCTTTGATATAACTGGCCATGACATACAACTGCCAATCTCTTTTCATCAATCAAGCTCAACTGTTCCAAACGGGTTTTGACCCACTCATCATCATCAATCTCAGCCTCGGCGACAATCCGAAGGGATGGAATTTCCACTTCCGCCGGTATCACTGCTTCAGTTCCATACACCAACAAATAAGGGGTTGCACCTACTGAAGTCCGGACGGTAGTGCGATAACCCAACAATATAAATGGTAAATTTTCATGCCATTGTCTAGATCCTTCTACCATCTTCCTAAATATCTTCTTGATGTTCTTGTTGGCTGCTTCAACAGCTCCATTTGCCTTGGGACGATATGGTGTGGAATTATGGTGTGTAATCTTAAACTGTTCGCATACTTCTCTCATCAAACTGCTGTTAAGATTAACACCATTGTCTGTGATTATCACTTTTGGGATCCCAAATCTACAGATGATATGGGAATGGACAAAATTCACCACTGCCTTCTTGGTTACAGACTTGAGAGTTTTGGCTTCAACCCATTTAGTAAAATAATTGATGGCCACCAGAATGAACCTGTGACCATTCGAAGCTGCCGGCTCAATAGGCCCAATGACGTCCATCCCCCATGCCACAAATGGCCACGGTGCTGACATTGTGTGCAATTCTGTTGGTGGAGAATGAATCAGATCGCTGTGTATCTGACACTGATGGCATTTCCGCACGAAATTGATACAATCATGCTCCATAGTGAGCCAATAATACCCTGCTCGAAGAATCTTCTTTGCCAATACATATCCGCTCATATGGGGCCCATAAACTCCAACATGTACCTCTATTATAACCGTCGTGGCTTGACTGGCGTCTATACATCTCAGTAATCCCAAATCTGCGGTTCTCTTGTATAACACTCCTCCACTGAGGAAGAAACTACTTGACAATCGCCGAATGGCTCTTTTTTGATCTCCGGTGGCATGCTCCAGGTATATCCCCATCCTGAGATACTCTTTGACGTCATAAAACCATGGTTTGCCATCCACTTCTTCCTCTATCATGTTGCAATAGACATGCTGATCGTGAACCTGGATGTGCAATGGGTCAACATGAATTTTGTCTGGGTGGTGCAACATTGATGCTAAAGTGGCCAATGCATCGACAACCTCATTGTGAACTCTCGGGATGTGTCTGAACTCTACTGATCGAAATCACTTGCTTAGATCGTGCAAACATTGTCCATATGGTATGAGCTTCAAATCTCGTGTTTCCCATTCACCCTGAATTTGATGCACCAGGAGGTCCGAGTCTCCCTAGACCAAGACGTCCTGGACATCCATGTTTGCCGCTAATCGCAAACCCAAAATGCATGCCTCATACTCAGCCATGTTGTTAGTACAATAGAAATGCAGTTGAGCTGTAACAGGGTAATGATGTCCTGTTTCAGAAATAAGCACTGCTCCTATTCCAACTCACTTCGCATTTGCGGCTCCATCAAAGAAGAGCTTCCAACCGGGTTCCTCAGGTAACTCCAACTCATCTATCTGCATTACTTCCTCGTCGGGAAAATACGTCCTCAACGGCTCGTATTCCTCGTCAACAGGATTCTCAGCCAAGTGATCTGCCAATGCTTGGGCCTTCATGGCTGTCCTCGTCACATAGACGATATCGAACTCCGTGAGTAATATTTGCCATTTTGCTAACCTTCCTGTGGGCATAGGTTTTTGGAAAATATACTTTAATGGATCCAAACGGGAAATGAGATAAGTAGTATATGAGGATAAATAATGTTTCAACTTCTGGGCCACCCAGGTTAGGGCGCAACATGTCTTCTCGAGTTGAGTGTACTTAACCTCGTATACTGTAAACTTCTTGCTGAGATAATAGATGGCTTGCTCTTTTCTTCCTGTAATGTCGTGTTGCCCCAACACGCAACCAAAAGAATTCTCCAAGACCGTTAGATAAAGAATTAACGGTCTTCCCGGCTCAGGGGGAACCAATACAGGTGGATTTGATAAATATTCTTTGATCTGGTCGAATGCCACCTAGCATTCCGCCGTCCATCCTATTGCAGCATCCTTCTTCAACAGCTGAAAAATGGGTTCACAGGTTGCTGTGAGTTGAGCAATAAATCTGCTGATGTAATTCAACCTTCACAACAGACTCATTACTTCTGTCTTGTTCTTCGGCGGTGGCAACTCTTGGATAGATTTGATTTTTGATGGATCCAGTTCAATACCTCGCCGACTGACAATGAATCCCAAAAGCTTCCCAGATGGAACACCAAATGCGCATTTGGCCGGGTTGAGCTTAATATCATACCTTCGAAGTCTTTGAAAGAACTTCCTTAGGCCTACTACGTGGTCTTCCTGATGCTTGGACTTTATGATCACATCGTCTACGTACACTTCAATTTCTTTGTGTATCATGTCATGAAACACAGTGGTCATTGCTCTCATGTACGTTTCCCCAACATTCTTCAAACCAAATGGCATTACCCGGTAGCAATAAGTTCCCCACGGCGTAATGAAGGCTGTTTTTTCCGCATCTTCCTCATCCATCAGAATCTGATGATACCCAGCATAGCAATCCACAAAAGATCCGATCTCACGCCTGGCAAAATTGTCGATCAAGATATGGATGTTGGGTAAAGGGAAGTTGTCTTTAGGGCTTGCCCTGTTCAGATTGCGGTAGTCGACGCACACCCTGATCTTTCTATCTTTCTTTGGTACCGGCACCACATTAGCCAACCAATCAGGATATTGAGTGACACGAATAACCTTTGCTTGTAACTGCTTGGTTACTTCTTCTTTAATCTTCATACTCATATCCGTTTTGAACTTCCTCAATTTTTGCTTGACGGGAGGGCATGCCGGGTCAGTGGGCAATTTATGAACCACCAAATTTGTGCTTAACCCCGGCATGTCATCATATGACCATGCAAAAACATCTTTGAACTCAATAAGTGTTTTGATCAATTCCTCCTTGATATTTGGTGCAATGTGGATGCTTATTTTAGTTTCTCTGATATCGCCGACATCCCCTAAATTGATGGCTTCTATGTCATTTAAGTTGGGTTTGTATTTTTCTTTAAACTGGCTCAACTCCCTGTTTATCTCCTCGAATGATTCATCCTCATTGTATTCCGATTCATTATCATAATCGACCTCTTGTATGTTTAGCTCGGAATCAGGTTGATCTTTTAGGCTAGGTTGAAGATCCGTTGTGCATGCCATGTCATTAGAATCAGTATAAAAAGAAATGTTCAGAGAAAGAAACGAAAGAAGCAAAATTAAAATAAATAAAAAAAAGAAGATAAGAAATAAAGAAGAAACTCTTTGTTTTATTGAATTACGAGATAACAAGGTTTCACACTGTATTCGACATAATAAAAAGAAATCTGGATTACAACCTTGGAATAATCCAGAAAACAGAAAAGGAAAATCAGAGTCAACTACCAAGACTCCCTCCAAGTAGGAAGATGAGTAGCCATCCAATTGTTGACCTTGACCTTGGGACCCACAAACTGTATGTCTGCCTTACTGGAACCCTTTCCAGCTTCTATCATGTTGACGTCGGCAAACACTCTTCCAAAGCTTTCGTTCAAATCTCCGTTTGGCCCCATCAGAGGTCCAAGAACTTCCGGGACTGGCAACTTTCTGCACCCTGCTTTGACAAATGACCTGGACAGGCGTGAGACTGGTTTAGGAAGGACCCAAACTCTTTTCTTCAATTTGCAGGCTCGCTTCACATCCGCTGCGGTGGGCTTGAATCCCAACCCAAAAGTTTCCAGGTTCTTGGGCAAAGAAACTGGCTGGATCATTCCCTACAGACCAACCGCCAGACCTTTCCCTGGTACAAACCCGCTATTCAACATTTCTGACGCTATCATGACGGTTGCGGCTGTGATTCTGGGAAGTGGAAGGCCCTCGCCCTCAGGAATTTTATCCACCGAGACTGCATCAAAAACCTGATAAACCCATGGGCCCTTATCATCGTCGGTTTCTATGAAGGGCACAATAGTATCACTGGCGGCGTATGTGCCGTCATCCCCGTGTACCACAATCTCTTGTCTATCCCATTCAAATTTGACCACTTGATGTAGCGTAGAAGGCACTGCCTTAGCTGCTTGGATCCATGGTCGCCCCAACAAAAGATTGTACGACACTGCCACATCTATTACTTTAAATTCCATGGTGAACTCAACTGGGCCAATGGTTAGTTCCAGTACGATATCACCTACTGTGTTAATGCCTTCCCCATCAAAACCTCGGACGCAGACACTGTTCTGGTGGATCCTGTCATCAGAAACCTTTAGCTTGTTGAGAGTGGCCAGAGGACAGATATTGGCACTTGACCCGTTATCAATTAATGCTCGAGTGACCACCGATTCTTCGCACTTTACCGTCAGATAGAGTGCTCTGTTGTGTTCAGTACCCTCTACTGGTAACTCATCGTCAGAGAATGTCACTCGGTTTGCTTCAAAGATCTTGTGCGCTACTTTCTCCAAATGGTTCACTGAGAGCTTGTCCGGGATGTAGGCCTCGTTCAGAATCTTCATTAAGGCCTGACAGTGATCGTTTGAATGGATTAACAAGGATAGCAACAATATCTAGGCTGGGGTCTTTCTCAATTGCTCTATAATTGAGTAATCATGTGCCTTCATCTTCTTCAGAAATTCCTCTGCTTCTTCCTTTGTTACAAGTTTCTTTATTGTTTCAGGATTGACCCTTCTCAACTCTGCGGGAGCAAAACACCTTCCCGATCGAGTTAACCCTTGTGCTTCGCATACGTCTTCCACAACCTCCTTCCCCTTATGCGTCACCGTCACTTGACTGTAGTTCCACGGCACAGCCTTCTCACTTGTCATCGGCAACTGTATGACTGGCTTGATAACAACTGGTCCCACATGGACCCCTTTTACTACCAACCTTGGTTTGTTTGCTATTCCCTGCAACACTGCTCTGACTGACTCTGGCCTCTTCGCAGTAATAGACGACCCTTTCCCTACTATCACAAAGGGCTTGTCATATACCTCTCCCAACTGTACCACTGCCTTTCCACTGGTCGACTCTTCATTAGTACTGGCGCGAATCATCATTACCGTTTGTGAGGGTGTTTTTGGTTTCCCTCCCTCGTGCACTAATTCGATCATGTGAGCTTCATGGTGCACCGATAATGGATTTTCATTGATGTTGGGTGCCCCTGGTGCCTGAACCTCGATCCTATTTGTGTCAATAAGATCTTGTATGGCAGTCTTCAACTTCCAACATTTCTCAGTATCAAGCCCGGGAGCACCCGAACAATATTCACAGCTCACTGAATGGTTCAGATTTCCGGGGAGGAGATTTGGAAATTTGGTTTCAACAGGACTTAGTAGGCCTATCTGCTTCAACTTGTGAAACAGAGTAGTAGAGGTTTCTCCCAACGGAGTGAATGTTCTTGGCTTCTGCATCCTTTCATTCCTGAAAGCCTGATTTCCGCGGAAGCTCGGTCCTGAAGGATTCTTGTAGATCCTCGGTGACGGATATGAATTTTGTGAAGGTGAATGTGTGTTTTGTGGAGGTGGGTATGTATGTTGGGGAGCCGGTACACGCCATTGCGGATGAGTCGGAGGCTGGGTGTAAGTTTGGGCGTGATGTACGGAAAAATATTGTTCTTGTGGTGGGTAGTAGGGTTGTGGAGGGTTGTATGGATTGTGTGGGTAGTTTAGATGATGGGGTCTGGGTTGGTAATGAGGGGAAGGACCTTTAGATCTGGACCAATTGCCTGCCTCTATCGTCGTGACCTCCTCTCTCCTTTTCTTTCCGAGCGCACCTCCCGTGCCGCTCTGAATGGCCTGAGTCGTCGCCTTAATCGCTGAGTAACTCAGGATCTTATTGGACTTAAGTCCCTCTTCTATCATACCTCCCATTTTCACGACTTCATTGAAGGATTTGCCAACTGACGTCACCAAGTGACCGAAATAAGTCGGCTCTAGAGTTTGTAGAATGTAATCTACCATTTCTCCCTCTCTCATTGGAGGATCAACTCGGGCTGCCTGTTCTCTCCATCGGAACCCAAATTCCCTGAAGCTCTCTCCGGGTTTCTTCTCAAGCTTTAGCAATGTTAGACGGTCTGGGACTATCTCGAGGTTGTACTGGAAGTGTCCTGCGAAAACTTGTGCCAAGTCATCCCAGGTGTACCACCTGCTCGGATCTTGTCTTGTATATCACTCCAGTTCCGACCCGCTCAAACTCTGGCCAAAGTAAGCTATAAGTAGCTCAGCTTTTCCCCCTGCTCCCCTCATTTTGCTACAAAATCCCCGTAGATGTGCCATAGGATCGCCATGCCCTTCGTACAAATCGAACTTGGGCATCTTGAACCCAGCCGGGAGTTGGACGTCCGGGAAAGGGCATAGATCCTTGTAGGCCACGCTGACCTAGTTGCCCAATCCGTGCAGGTTCCTGAAGGATTGCTCCAGGCTTTTGAACTTCCTCATTACCTCATCTTGTTCCGGGACCTTAACCGGCTTTTCAATCTCTTCCGGTACCTCAAAATGGGGATTATAGTTATGTGGCTTGGGTGCTTTGAATGTGAGTTCAGAGGGGTAATATTGTGTGTCGTGAGCCTGAAACAGCGGCTCACTGGATGATCTGTGCAATGGGGCTAGGGGAGGCGCCCCAAAGACGGGAACATTTGGTGGAGGAGGGTTTTGACTGGGTGGTGGAGCTTGGGAATCATAGGCCTCTCTTCCCTGATAGTAGCGATGGCTCGGGAAACTCGTTGAAGGACCAGGAAAGGGATATTCTGACGTGTGTCCTGGTTGGAGAGTAGGAGTGACAGGCAGCTCTTGCCCCTTTTGGGCTCTAGCTAAGGCTATCTGCATTTCATTCATTTCCAGCCTCATCTTTTCCATTTTTTCCATGGCTTCCTTCAACATTTGATTTGCTGTCTTTTACGACTCAACACTGTTGTCTGAACCAGTCATGCTTTCTGGTATGGGCCCTTTTGATCGTGTTTGATAATGGTATGGTGCCAGTACGCTTTAACAAACTAACTGTCTGATATGTGGAAAACAACAAACTTGTTAGCGTTAAAGTTTAACAGATTTGATAATAGCACATTGTGGATGCAATGCTCCTAGGCAACAAACCATTTCTAACATGCTTTCCTTCAAACACATGCGTCATCCCGGCTTGCTTATTTGCCCTTTTAAAGTACTTTGGGAACCCCTGTATTTTATTTTTATTTTATATATATATTTTTTTCCTTTCTTTTTCTTCTTTTCCCTTCTCTTTAATGGCGGTCGAATCTTATGTGGATTGCCTACGTATCACGTCCCCGCGTGAATCAGACCGGGCGTAGTTCTGCCACAAAGTAAAGACACGCAAAAATTCTTTTGGAATCATTTAATTCATCATCAAAATTTGCTATTACAAATTACTTATCTCAAACCAAGAACAACAATTGTACAGATTCCAAAGTTCTTAACTTGCCTCGACGAAAAGAAAAGAAAACAACATATGGGAAGACAACAAAGCCAATTAAACAAAACTTGAACTAGGGACTAAAATTCCAACTTAAGGGCTCGCGAGGCATCGTTTGGCCTTTCCGCCGACTAAAATTCATTTGGATTTGTGCTCATCCTGCACATTTATTAGGGTAATTAAAGAAAAACTCTTATTATACTCAAAACAGAACTATCTATATTCGATTTTTCTGAATTTTGAAGATGAAGGACTCGGTTTTTCAAATACGGCCTTTCAGCACTTCAGGGGCGAAGATTTTAAGGCTGCGTGAGTATACCGGTCAAAAAATAAAAAAAAATGGCCGTTTGTACAAATTCAACCTTCCGGCGTCCCTTTCGGGAATACTCGGCTATACATGGCAAAACAACCTGACTTGATCTGATGAAATTAACATTTGACATGTTTTGGTTATTTTTAGCAAAAAGGGGAGGTTGGACCCGATGAGGGTTGCCTACGTATCTCACACCCGGTGAGAATCAAACCGGCGTAGTTCGCCCAATTTAAACAACTATATAAAAAAAACTATTTTTGCTTTTGTTGGCAAATAAGCTAAAACAAAAATCAAGACACTTTCCTCATAACAGCACAAATTATCTTTTCATTTTCCATTTATGCAGACCAGACAAACTAAAAAGGATAGACTTTTTTTTTTCTTGAATAAAACAAACTATATTAAAAGTAAAATATTTTTTCTCAAAATTTTGTCAGAGTTTAGACGCTATTGGGACATTGTTATTTTCTTTTCAAACAGAAGATTAACCCTATACACTGCTAAAAAAAATCTTTTTTTTTATTTTTTATTTTTTATTTTCTTTTTATGTATTCGGAGTCGGTCGTCATGCAAATTCAAAACAAGTAAATGCACAGCGTTGAGTAAGATGCATCAGGATGGTCTTTTCTGTTTCAGGTTGCTATTCCTAGACGGACCCAACCCCTGTGTTGAGTCCCCTAAGTCAAAAATGCACATGATGCAGATAAGCGTTCCTACTAGGGATCCGGCATGTGGCTTTGTTATACTAGGTTCAGAACCTGGGTGTTTGTTCTAGACCTGGCTTACCCGAGCGGACAGCTCGAGCCGAGGGGGTAGCGTACCGGGAATACAGAAGCTTCACCGGCTTAGCAACTTGTCCGAACCTCGTTCTAAATTGGGATTTGACACTATACAGAAAAGAAGTCGTACGAAGTACACCCTTCTTTATGATTCAGAAGACTCAGAGAGGATATGGGTTTCGGCACAATTTATATACAGTTCACAAAATATCAAAGCGGTAAAAGCAGTTAGTTATCACATTAAGCACAGATCATGTAACAAAATCAGATAAAGCTAAACATAACAATTATACTAAGCTCGATTTCTAACCCTGAACCCGTGGTTCTGGGTCAGGTCCCCCGCAGAGTCGCCAGAGCTGTCACACCTCCTTTTTCTTCCCCCGCGAGGGGTGAAGGAGTTTTTTCCAATTAAAGGACAATCGAAACGGGATTTGTTTATTTATTTCAGAGTCGTCACTTGAGAGGTTTAGGGTGTCCCAAGTCACCAATTCAATCCCGAATCGAGGAAAAGAATGACTCCATATTACAGTCTGCGAACCAGAAATACGGATAAGGAATTTTGTTAACCCGGGAGAAGGTGTTAGGCATTTCCAAATTCCGTGGTTCTAGCACGGTCGCTCAACTGTCATATTCGGCTTGTTTATCTAATTTTATACAATTATGCGCTCTTGTGCAAGTTTTAACTCTTCACCGCTTTTATTATTATATTTTTTTAAAAAAATGTGAACATCGTCTAAAAACATGTCTTTGGATTGCGTCACATGAAATGCACCCGCAATCCGGAACACAGTTTTATTCAATGTTTTGGGATTTGGATTTGGGTCGCATGAAATGCGCACCCGAGTTTAAGAAGATAACATTATTAAATACGCGCCTAAAGCGACTAACGCACCATTGTTTTGGGTAGGTCCGTGAAATTTTGCTAAACGGTCCATCCCGGAGTCTAAGTAATTTTAAAACAAATATTTACTGAGGGCCCTGTAATTTTGAATTTTTCATGTTTTCGGCGAGGCTCATCTCATTCTTATTATTAAAAAGGCAATCCTAAAAGTGGCTAAGGTTTTCTATTAAATTTGTCTCTAAACATGAAAAAAGACAAAGTCCTGATTAGTTCACATGCTTGAAAAGTCCGGGCCCTTTAATAACTTTTGCAGATTTGATTAGTTCCGAAATGTCGTTACAAAATAAAACGCGCCGGAATCCTGGCATGATTCGAGCCACCAGAAATTGCTAGCTCACCAACTCACGCGTGCCTATCCTGGATTGCTACCTTAACTAGCAATCTTAGACTTACAACTATGCTTCTTTTTCCTTAAAGTGTTACAATACCCTTTTTGAGTAACAATTGAGGGTAAGATTAATGCTACGATCTAATTGACCAAGAACTCAAACAATCATGCTATAATCTGAGATTAGTTAACAACTTACTAGCTATTTCAGGGATCAAACCACAAGTGCCATTTTGCAATTATTGGAAGTTATACCCAAACATCCATTACATGATCAAGTTCTGTTTGAATACGAGCTAAACTACGTTATTCCAACACACTATCTAACGCATAGCAGTTTTCTACAGTCCCTTACAAACAACTAGAATGACGAAACTATATTTTTACAAATTACAGATTCAGTAATGCCTTAAGTAACTAAACAAAATAGTAACAACAAAACAAAACAGATTGCTTTTCTGGTTTTCATTTCAACTTCAATTTTTTCACATGCATTCATGCTTCACATTTTTCCGGCTTACAACAGCCATGGTAAAGGCGTGTACCTGATAGAAGAACAGAAACAGAGTAGAGAAAGAAGTCAGCAGCAGTTGCAATGGCACAATAGCAAATTCAGCAACACAGCAGCAACCAAAAATAACCCAACAGTAGATTAAAAACCCAACAGTAGCTTCAGAAAATGCCACGCAGCGACACCAAATGCACCAGAAAATCCCAGAATACAACCCAAATGCTCCAACAACAATATATATCACCACAATATGACCAAAACTTGAGTTTGCAATAGAAGATGGACCAACAGACTTTCAGCAAATTTCCACAACTCTCAATGCAACAGTAATAGAGGTGAATACTGATTTCAACAGTAAAAGTAAAGTAGATTTTTCTTCTTTCAATCTCTCTCTGGTCTCTTAGGATTAGAAAAACCAGTCTATCCTCTCAAAACTAAACCGACCTCTCAAAGTTGGAAAAACCAGCCCCTTTCTTGTTCTAAATGAGCCTATTTATAGGCAGAAATGGCAGGCCCCAGGCTGCCTTGATTCCTTCAGCCTTTTCCTGCCCATACCCCTTAGTTTCCCATGCCTAAATGTCTTTTCTTGATGCCAGTTATATTGTTCCCCATGCTTGTCCTTTTATTTTATTCAAGAGGTATGGGTGATTAAAGTATTATTAGTCAGCCCCCATGCTCCACTGTTTGGTTCCCCATTAACAACTAAACTAAGGTTAATTACTAACAACTGGGCAGACTTGAGCTCAAGGCCTGTTGAGACCCTATTAGACTTACCAAACTTACCCTTTTAATCCACTGTTATTACTGTCTAACCCTAAACTCAGAAGTTAGAGTCACAACCTATATAAGCTTGCCCCTTAAGACTAATTTCTGGTTAAATACTCAGGGTATTACAACTATGTTTAATTCTCAGTTTAGGCTTAACCAATGGCTCGAATTTAATCCAACAGGGGTGCTAATCAGATGGTGTGAGTTGGCCATATTGGAAACCAATCCTGACCAACTCACACTCAATTGATCAGGGGGCAATTGAGCAGGCAAACTAAAATCGAAACACTACTGATTAGGAACATTGATACTAGTCTCAATATGGACAAGAGGAATAGGCTAGAATGATAATCAGTTGGCGACATTTATTTAATCAACTATATGTACACAAAGGATAACAACAAACACGAAGGAATTGACCAAATGAAAGGTTTACTGAAGACGGGTGGAACTAAAAGAAAAACAGAAGAACAATCAAACAGGAAAACAAACAAAAATTATCATGCAAACACACATTATCAGAATCCTAATAAAGCAGAAGACAGAAGAGAATACCTTAATTCACGTAGGACAACAAATGACCCAGAAGCGAACCGGACTCGACCTTTTTGAGGTCGAATGGACTTTAATCGAAGTGTTCTCGACTGAGAACACCTCGATTAAGGTCTATTAGACCCCAACCTGTTGTTGATTTGGACGGACCCCCATGGATTCGATTTTTAGGGTTCTTGAGCTCAGATTTGTGGTTCGAAGAGTTCTACCTAGATTCAAACGAAACCAGCGTTGATTAGGGTATGAGGGATGCCAGGGGAGTGGCTGGTGTGAATTTGGGACTCATTAGGTGATTTAGGATTTTGGCTCGAATCTTTGATCGAAGATTCGAGAACCCTGGAGATGATTCGAAGTTAAGTGACCAGGTATTCGTGTTCAGGGTGGTTTGTAGGTTCAGTGGTGTAGCTATGGTGACCGGTGGCGTTGTTGCCGCCGAGTTTACGTTGAAGGGGAGCTATGGCGGCTGCTAGGGTTTTGGGGGGTGTTTGGGATCGTCTCTGAGAGAGACGATGAAATAAGGGGGGTGTTTGGATAGGGGGCAGGGTAACAAGGTTGGGCTTATATACAACTTATGGGGTTAGATCCTGGCCGTTGGATCAGGTGAGATCGATGGCCAGGATCTATTCACTGAAGGGGGACGACGTCGTTTGGAGTAGAGGTGGGTGAGACCGGGTATGGGAATGGATCGGGTCAGGTCAACGGGTATGAAGGATGTGATCTTGGCCATTGATCCATTTGAGATCAACGACCCTGCTCAACTGGGACAGAAATGGTGTCGTTCGGGCACCTCTGAGGAGACGGATCAGTTTAATACATTGGGCCAGCTCGTTTGGGCCTATTTTTATTTTAATGTTTTGGCCCAAACCGAATATTCTTACTATTTTCAGCTCTTTTTCTTTTTCTACTTTAATTAACAATCAACAAAATTCTAAAATAATTTTTGTAAAACCAAAATTAGCCTACAACAATGTTAAACCTTAACAACAATTAACACACAAGGTCAAATATTTAATTAAAAATAAAATTACACCACGGCACACATAAATGACAAAACACAACAAAAATGCATATTTTTGTGATTTTCTTTCTTTTAAAATAAAACATGGTTTAATTGACTCCACAATGCACAATTAAATCTTGAATGCGCATGCAACATGTATTTATACATATATATATATATATATATATCAATCACAACAACGGCAAGCATTTACGGACCAAATAATTACCAAAATGTCACGTAAATTCTAAAAATCGTACACAGATGGATTTTATTTTATTTTTTGATTTCTTTTGGAGTAATTTCCGTGAAACAAAAATCACGTGTTCAAAATAGTCTAAATAAAAACATAATTGTCTGAATCGAAATAAACAGCTAAGGTGATGTAGAAGGGGACTTCAGGGCTGTGAACACTGTACAGTTGTTACCTCAAGTCTCCGTTAAGAACTGGATCCGAGCAAATCTACTCAATGCCACTAGGAACCACTCCAAAATCTACACAAGAGGTGCAGAGTGTAGTACGAGTACAACCGACCTTATATACTCTATAAGTGCCAAACCTAACCTCGACGAAGTAGTGACGAGGCTAAGGTGGGCCACTTACAATAACCTATACGCAGTAATAATAGTAGTAACGGGGAAAGAAAATAGGAATAAAAGTAAAGCAATTAATTTATGAAAATGAACTCAACCTTATAACCAAAGAACCCAGAATAACAAGCCTCGTAACTTCATATAAAAATGTAGAAAATTAAACAATAACAACAACGAGTACAATACACATAATCCGTTGCGGCGTGCAGCCATCCCACTGCATACACACAATCCTCCCTTATATTATTATAGCCATCATTTATCAATATCAAGAATCACGTATACAATCCGTTGCGGCGTGCAGCCATCCCACCGCATACACACAATCCTCCCTTATATTATTATAGCCATCATTTATCAATATCAAGAATCACGTATACAATCCGTTGCGGCGCGCAACCCGATCCCACCATATCATCATAATCAATATTATAATCCTATCTTATTACGCAAAATCACAATTTATCAATATCAAGTATTACATACACAATTGTTGTGACGCGCAACCCGATCCCACCATATCAATATCAAAATTCTGCCTTATTATTCCACCATATCACAATCATTGCGGCGCGCAACCCGATCCATAAACAATTTCAATAAACGCAATCAATCCAATAGTTCAATTTAAAGGAATCTCTACAATCAAAGGATATGAAAGAAAAGCGATAAAAGAACCACGAACTGATCAAATAATACAAAAAGAAACAATACATGCCAAATACGTGACAATTAAGGTGTGCAAGTAAGACAATTAAGGCAAGTAGCAATTAATCACAGAGTCATGAAAAGGACGAACAATCCAATACAAGAATAATTAATAACAAGTAATAAATTACGGCATAGAAAGCAATTAAAGCATGTAACAGTTAAGGCATGGAATGAGATAATTCATGAAATATGAGAAGACATGGAAACAATTATTTTGATAGCGTATATACACTCTCACCTTGCATATACGCTATTAGACACCTAATTCTCTCAAATGAAGATTAGACCCACCACTTACCTCGCTCCGTAACCAAATCAAAGCTCAACCGGGGCCTTTCCTCTAAAATTCTCCTCCAAACAAATCGAATCTAACCAAAATAGACTTAATATCATCAAGCAATGCTAGGGAAATCAATTACAATAGATAAAGCGAAGATCTTTACACTTTTCCCAAAAAGTCAATAAAAGTAAATCCAGGGCTCGCTAGTCAAAACTCGGGTCCATTGGTAGATTCTGATTACCCATGATCCCACGAGTTCATATATGTTATTAGTTTCAAAATTCGAATCCAAATCGACTCTCAAAGCTCAATTTCTTAATTTTCAAAAACTTGACAAAGTTTCACAAATTTTCATTTTGATTCAAATGATTTTGATGTTACAATCTAAGATAAATTGATGGAATACGATTAGAATCGATAGAATCACTCACCTAAAGTTTGTAGATAAAATTTCCTCTTCAAAATCGCCTCCTACCTAGCCTAGGATTCCAAAATATGAAAATGAGGGTAAAAATCCCGTCGCTCAGCTCTTGTCCAGTCGCAGGTGTCACAATTGCAACCCGCAAATACAAAGAAACCATCGCAAAAGCAAATTCCGTCACACCTCTGCTACAGTAGCAAATGCAAAGAAACCATCGCAAAAGCGAAGTTCCTCACACCCTACTATAGTCGCAAGTCCCTCTACCTATTACTCCATGACTACCGTTAAATAACCAGCTGAAGACCACCATCAAACTCAAGTAATACACCATGAAATATTCATGAAAACAGCACCTCCATAGCCAGTAAACCACCCAAAATTCTGGCCAAGACAAAAACAACCGTGAACCCACCACCATTTTTAAAAACTTATTTTTCATCAATTTTCGTTCTCCATTGGGTTTAAATAGAGGGGTTGAAGGTGTTGATTCTACTAGTTCCGGTCCAGATTACATTCGAGGTTGTCGGCGTATGTTTTCAAGAGTTGTCTAGTCACTATTTACTATAATTAAGCTCACATTTCATTTATACAAAGATCCATTATTTCTCCTCTTAGAAGGATATAAGAGGAGAATTCAAGAAATCGCGTCGAAAATTAATAGGACAGAGAGAGAAGTTGCCAGTGCCGCAATGTGACTGTGAATTTATCACAACGCTGGAATGTTCATTATAGAAATTATCTAGATCTAGTGAAATAACAGCACAATCAAAATAAGTAAAATAATAAAGAGGATGGATGAAAGAGGTTACAGGAAGTGGGGAAAGTAATGGGGCATATGGGTGGAAATATGATTTTGGATACAACGTCGGGTCAATATTTTACATAACTTGGGCATTTTTATCTTTATCCCAACTACTAACCCAATATAGTTTTGCTCGTGCAATTGACTCTATCCGAAACATGCCCAGTCCTAAGCCCTACGATCTATGAAATGGGTTATATGATACTTAAATTCGAAGAAGAGACCATCGGTCAAGAATAAATTCCCACATTGAAAATTGATAGTAAGAAAGGGATCCTTTTATATTTCCAAGAAATGATTACAAAGTATAACCACGACACCCTCGCAGGATACTTACACAAGAACAAAGAAGAAAAAAACAAAAGCCAAAAAACCTAATCCACTTTTAAGACCACGCCCTCGAGAGCATCGCCTTTGGAAACCTCCATCCCGGGACACCATTTCCGATCTTTGGAAAAAGAGATTCAGGGTAGAAGGCCCTCGATGGATATAATTATATCTCCAGCGGCCGATATTGAGCATTCCGTTGAAGTTTTGGGCTATAATACATTGAAAAAGAACAAGCTAAAGGAAAAAAACAGAAGGGAAGACCAGAAGAGAAGCTTCACCTTTTGTCACAAGAAAAACCAAAAGGGGGTGCAAGATGTATGAGCAACAATCCAAGAGTGTTCGTCCTCGAAACACTGTTCCGATGTGGGATGCAAAAGTTAGTAGATGATGGTTACACCTCGAAGCAAAAGGAATAAAGCGCCACACCAGGTTGAAGTTAAGAGAGATGAGCAGCAGTATAAAGTTTGCATATCTTCAGATATGAGAAGGATTCGATGCCCTTCTCTCATTGTCTTGAGCCAAAGCTTTGGAGAAGGGAGCCTTGGTGTAACTGGTAAAGTTGCTGCCATGTGACCTTGCGGTCACAGATTTGAACCATGGAAATAGGTGATTAGAGGAGGAAGTAAAAAAGGGGGAGGACTAAAAGTAGGTGAAGAGGGAAGATGTACAGTTTTGTTCAGCCAAGTGGCCTCTTATTTATAGAAAGCTGACGATGGGACCAGTGGCGCAAGTGGCCAACAAATGCTAAAACATATTTGATGTGTTGGGGAAGCATGCTGACATGACATTTTCGATCACTTTAAGCGCCTATGTCACGGGCAAGACTTCATCATGAGAGGTCCGAGAAAATCTAAGTTCTAATCGTTTCTTATCATCTTATTCTAAGAAATGTGGGGACTATCTATATACGGTCAAAATCTGAGAGCTCGATTTTGAAGACTTGATCATACCCCGAGCTCGAGTTCAGGGAGCTCGAAGTAAGGATCAAGCCCGGATTAGATGCGCACGCCTTGAAAAGAAAGTCGGAGACCCGTCATGGTTCACCTTGAGGGTAGTACAACTTGGATGACACTCAAGAAAGAGCGGGAATTTCTCAAGGACACGTGGGTCAGTGCATAAATTATGGAATAAGATTTGTACGGAATAGTACAAGTCCATATTAGGTTGTTATACAACTGTACCAATAGAATTCTTTACCATAATTGGAAATGTACCATAGTAGGGTTTTTCCCTCCTATATAAAGGGGGCTTAATCATTTGTAAAGCACACATTACTCACTGCTATAGATTATTCTACTCTATTTTTCTTGTTTACTATGCTCTACAATTGTTCTTCAGCTTTATTGCTTTTACTTCATAATTCGTATTTTATTTTTCTTAGCTGACCTCGAGGCCCCTGAGATAATCGAGCTCGAGGCCCCTATGGCTCAAACAATACTGGTTTGGTTCATCAATTCTTCTTACTTAAGCTTAGTATTACTTGTATATTCACTAGTATTAGAATAAATCACATATCTTTAAACCCACAAATCATATTTAATTGTTACTCACATTTTTCGAGGTAAACAGTTTGGCGCCCACCGTGGGGCTAAAGATAATAGTGATTATTTCTTTACTGATTCTCGTTACACAAGTTATCTTTACACTTTTTCTTGTCAAGATTTGTTGATTCTCAGGCCTAAACATGTCTAGCACACAGAATGCACCTATTCACGAGGACGAAGGTCTTGGAGAAAATAGTGGTATAGGGGTCGGTGTACCACCCATAAATCCTGAGAAAGTGCCAAATATGGAGCCGGTGGATATCAGCTCATATAACGCTCTAAATGCGAATTCAGGTGCAGACCCCGTAGGGAATGCACATAGGGAAGCCCCTCCCGATGGCCAAAGAACACGAGGAATGAAAGAAGAAGGAGTCAGCTTCCAGGTGATATTCGAACTGTTGCAAGCCCAGCAAGTCGCCATCGCTCAACTTCAGAGTCAGAATAGAACTCCAAACACACCAGAACCAGTGAACACTCAGCGTGCTGAACTAGCACTACTGGTGAAAGTTGCTCGGGGACTGAACCTACGATTATGAAAATGCTCGAAGAGCTCGCCAAAAGGCTTGAGACCTGAGAAAAGAATATTGAATAAAATGACAAAAGGTGGAAACGTATAACTCAAGGGTCGACCAAATACCGGGAGAACCTCCGATTTTAAAAGGATGGACTCGAAGAAGTTTGTGCAAAAACCATTCCCCCAGAGTGCAGCTCCGAAGCCCATCCCGAAGAAGTTTCGAATGCCGGATATCCCAAAATACAATGGAACCACTGATCCCAATGAGCACATCACCATATATACTTGTGGCATAAAAGGAAATGATTTGGAAGACGATGAGATTGAGTCTGTTTTGCTAAAAACGTTTAGGGAAACTCTGTCTAAAGGTGCCATGATTTGGTACAATAACTTACCCCCGAACTCTATCAATTCATTTGCTTTGTAAGGGCACATGTCGGTTCTATAAAAGTAGCAACAAGGAAGTCCGATGTGTTCATAATAAAGCAAAGGGAGAATGGGATGCTGATAGCAAAGGTAGAATGGGATGCTGAGGGAGTTTGTATCCCGTTTCCAGTCAGAACGAATGGAGTTACCACCGGTCTCCGAGTCCTGGTACATACAAACCTTTACTCAGGGGCTAAACGAACAAAGTTTGATAGCTTCGAAGCAGCTGAAGAAAAACTTGATCGAGTATCCTACCGTGACTTGGTCGGATGTGCATAACATGTACCAATCAAAAATCAGGGTCGAGGACGACCAGTTGGGAGGCCCCTCGGGCTCAGTTTATCCAAGCAGGTTATTAGCAAAAGAGTTAGAAAATGCAGACAGGGCATCAAGGTTGAATAATGAGAGATATCAGCCATACGTCGAGGATCGAAGGAACATTTCAAAGCGTAACATTCCTCGGAATGATCAAAGAGTAGATCGAGGTCAAAGTTCTTAGGGGCTCATGATCAAAACCAGGTTTGATAGGCACTTGGGACCGGCAGAGGCACCCCGATTATCGGAGTACAATTTCAGCGTCGATGCCTCGGGAATTGCCTCAACCATTGGCAATATTAGGGATACTAGGTGGCCTAAGACTGTATAGACCGATCCTTCTCAGAGGAACCCCAACTTGATATGCAAGTATCATGGTATTCATGGGCATAGGACCGAGGATTGCAGGCAACTTAGAGAGGAGGTAACCCGATTGTTCAATGAGGGGCATCTTCGTGAATTTCTCAGCAACTGATAATTAGGGATTATGGTTTATTTTATGCTCCTTCTTACTTGAGTTTTGATTAAAAATATATACAAAATAGTCCCAAAGGCTTACATGTTGTACTTGTTTGCAAGGTTTGGTCAAAAAGGTGACAATTAGTCAAAACCAGCTCAAAAAGGAGTGAAACATGTACAAGTACCAAGAACAAGTCCAAACACAGTGCAACAGATCCACTACGACCGCATTCCATTTAGTGCGGTCCGCCGTGAGGAGATTCAGAGAGGTGCATATTTTGGAAACTCAAGCATTGCAGCCGCAAAGCATTTTGTGCGGACCGCAATGGTCTCATCGCAGTTGCAATCGAGTTTGTGCGGTCCGCAAAGATGAGGTTCAGAGAGTTGGGAGTTTTGAGGACATAGCCAATGCGGTCCGCGATCCTTTTTGTGTGGACCGCAGAAGAAGCCACCACGGCCGCAGTGCATTTTATGCGGCCCGCGGTGGCCAAGTTTAAAGAGCAGAGATCTAATGCCAAGAAGCCTCACTACGGCCGCACTCGATTTTGTGCGGACCGCACTACCCCCGCAGGGGTATTTTTGTCCAGAAAATACGGCCTAGTATAAATACTTCCTTTTCCCATTTTAGGTCATCAATTGTAATCTAACTTTGAGCTGTGCTCGTGAACGGTGGTTTTTGACCATTTTGAGTAATTTGTAGCTACTTTAACACTGAAGTTTCTTTATCTTAGTTTGTAATTAAATCTTATGGGTTGTTCTTCATCTATTTTTTTATTTTCTTCTATTATTATGAATAGCTAGACCCATTAGCTAGGGTTGTGGCTCAACCCTAGTGTAGGTATTTGATGGGTCTTGAGTTTTATGGCTTGAATGTCTATGGGTGTTTGATATTTGGACTAATTTATGTTTTCCATGTTGAATTAGTGGTTGCAAACACTAATTTATGCCTTTTTGACTTGGACTCTTCTTGAGAAAGAGAACTTGAGTCTAGGAAAATTAGTCCAACAAGGAATTGGGGAGCATTCAAGAGATTGATAGCCCCAATTAAAGGGTTAAACCTAGAGATAGTAATACCTGACTTGAACCTCAATTGCTTTCACAAATTATCATACCCAATTGGTCTTGAGAAAGTCAATTAGGACAAAAATACTCAAACTATAGAGTGAGAAGTTTCGTGCAGTAGTTATATCGTAATCCCCAACATGACAACCTTGTCTTAGACTCGAGAACCCATCAAGTATTCACCTAGGAGAAAGTCACTTCCCTAGTACCTCTTTAACTATTTAGAACACCCTACAAGCAGTCACTCTTAGCTTAATTTAGCATCTTATTAGCATAATATTAGAAGTAATGAAAAGACCAACTAAGATTGGAAGTGCAATTAAGAGCAATTACGCATCTTTAGTTTAGATAGGAATCCAATTCCCATTTTTAGCTCCCTGTGGATTCGATCCTAACCATCTCGGGTAAAAGCTACTTAGACCACTCTCGCTACTTTGTAGTGGTGCAGGGTTGGCTGCGATTACGTTTTGGCGCCGTTGCCGGGGAGCTAACGGTTTTGGCTATCTATCTAAATAGTTTTGTGTATTGTTCTTCTTTCCTTCTGCGTTACTAATTTGTGTGTGTCGCATATTCAGGTAAAAAATGGCAGCAAAATACGCACCTCTTGGAGATCTTCCGCCGGGGGAGGAGGTAGATGACAACATTGATGATGAGGTTCCTATTGTGCCTCAAGGAAAAAGGGGAGGCTGCCAAGATAATGATAATATTCCAGACCCTCCCCCGCCACCTCCAAGAGTGGCTCCTCGAGTACTTCCCAACCAAGGATATGTAAGTGCAATTGTCCCACCCCGAATCCGGGCGAGCAATTTTCAAATTACAAATGTGATGCTGACATTGTTGGAGCAACAAGGGTATTTCACGGGCGCTGGCAATCATAATGCTTACAAACATCTCAAGGGTTTCGTGGATACCTGTTGGGGGAGCAAGCAAACTAATATGTCAGAGGATGCACTTTGGTTGAGACTATTCCCTTACTTAGAGGAAAGGCACTGGATTAGCTTGAATGACATCCCAACAATTCCATCACTACTTGGGATGAGTTGGCGGATAAATTCATTGCAAAGTTTTTCTTGCCGGGGCACATGGCAACATTGAGAGATGAGATCTTGAGGCGATGATCCAACAGACTTTCTACCGGGGCATTAACACAACAAACCAGTGCATACTGAATCAACTTGCTGGGGGTAACTTCATGAAGCTGTCTTATGATGAGGCTTGTGACATTCTTGACGAGATGGCTGACACGTCCTCCGCTTGGCAAAGTAGAGCCAATGTGCCACAGGGTGACCCCACGGTCACTCACTTGCACAAAGATCTACATGATCATGGGCAGGCTATAGTAGAGCTGACAATAATAATGAACCAGCTAGTGAAGACACAATTACAATAGGTTCAAAATCCATGCCAAGTAAATGCTATGGAGGGTATCAACATGCTAGCGAACAAAAGAAGACAAAGAGGTCAACAGAACCAAGGGAGTTCAGATCAATATGACAATGATTGTGGTGGATTCAAAGATGATGGTTATGATGGGCAGAATGAAGAGGTGCAATACGTGAACAACTATCAAGGCCAAAGGGGCAATTCTTCCAACCAACAACAATGGAGACCCCAAGGCAACTGGGGCAATCAACAACAACAAGGGAATATTAATTGGGGGAACAACAACCAAAATTCCAATTGGGGCAATCAGAACAATCAAGGTAATTGGAATGGCAACAACAACAATTGGGGTGGTAACAACAATCAGGGAGGTTGGAACAATGGCAAATAGGGAAATCGGTGGCAAGGCTTTCAAAGGCCCCCAATGTATCAACAACCAAACAATCCACCCCCATTTCCATCCCAAGGTCCTATTTCTTCCAACAATGAATTGGGGAGAATTGAAATGACGTTCGAACATATGATGAAAAAGAATACGGACTCTGATGCTCAATTGGCTTCCCACAATACTTCAATCAGAAACTTGGAGGTTCAATTAGGCCAAATCTCACAATCCTTGAATACTCGCCCTAAGAGGGCTCTACCAAGTGATATGGTAGTTAACCCGAAGGGTGGGAACAATCATATTATGGCAGTAACTACAAGAAGTGGACGAGACGGTGATGTGAATGCCTCCAAGCAAAACAAAATTTTGAGTGATGAAGTTGAGTTGCAAGAAGATGAGATTCCTTTGGTGGTTGAAAATGTGATGGATGAGAACGTGAATGAGGAAGTGAGGATTGATATTCAAGATGCCGAGGTGGAGACTCAGAATGACGTGAACCCGTCTAGGGAACACGTAATAGACATGCCAGAAATGGTTGTGCCTAAATCCAAGGCTCCTTTGCCAAGGCCACCTCCACCTTATCCTCAAAGGCTCGCGAAGCAGAAAAATGAGAATTAGTTTAAGAAGTTTATTGACATGATGAAGAGCATATCCATTAATGTGCCTCTGGTGGAGGCTCTAGAGCAAATGCCGGTTTATGCTAAATTCATGAAGGACTTGGTGACAAAGAAAAGATCCATGGATTGTGAAACTATCAAGATGACCCACCAAGCTAGAAGATACTGGTCCTTTCACCATTCCTTGCACCATTGGAGTGCAAACTTTGCAAAAGCTCTATGTGATTTGGGGGCAAGTATCAACTTGATGCCATACTCAGTTTTCAAGACTTTGGGTATTGGGCAACCGAGGCCGACTTCCATGAGATTGCAAATGGCTGATAGAACTATGAAGAGACCATTGGGTATAATTGATGATGTCCTTGTCCAGGTGGACAAATTTATCTTGCCAGATGATTTTGTGATCTTTGATTGTGAGGTAGATTATGAAGTTGCAATCATACTGGGAAAACCTTTCCTTGCTACTGGGAAGGCCTTAGTTGATGTGGAAGTAAGGGAACTCACCTTCCGGGTGGGTGATGAGAAAATGGTCTTTCATGTGTGCAAGTCAATAAAGCAGCCCAATAATTCTGCGGTGTGCTCCTTTGTCGACCTTGTCACGGTAGTGATAGTTGATGATACTAGTACAATGATCAATGTGGAGGACCCTCTAGAGGCAGTATTGTTGAATCTTGATATGAAGGCCGAGTGGAGTGCGTGAATACTTTACATGGAATGGGCTCTTACTCTTATGAGCCTAGGGAACTCTCTTTGGATCTTGAGAATAGGAAGACTCCACCAACAAAACCTTCAATAGAGGAACCTCCGGTGTTGGAGTTGAAGCCGTTGCCTCCACACCTTATGTATGAGTTCTTAGGCCCTAGTTCAACTTTTCCAGTTATTCTTTCCTCTTGTCTTACTAACATGTAGGTTGATGCTACATTGGAGGTGCTTTAAAAGCGGAAGAAGGCAATTGGATGGACCTTAGCTGATATTCGGGGGATAATCCCCGCATTTTGTATGCACAAGATTATTCTAGAAGATGATGTAAAACCCTCCTTGGAACATCAAAGGAGGTTGAACTAGGCAATGCAAGAAGTTGTGAAAAAGGAGGTGATCAAGTGGTTGGATGCCGGAGTTGTGTGCCCCATCTCTGATAGCTCTTGGACTTCGCCGGTACAATGTGTGCTGAAGAAGAGTGGCATGACCGTGGTTGCAAATTCACACAATGAGTTGATTCCTACCAGGACCGTCACCGGGTGGAGGATGTGCATGGATTACAACAAGTTGAATAAAGTGACCCACAAGGATCACTTTCCATTACCTTTTCTTGATTAGATGTTAGATCGACTTACTGGCCGTGCCTTCTACTATTTCTTGGATGGGTATTCTGGATACAACCAAATCTTGATTGCTCTGGAAGATCAGGAGAAGACCACCTTCACTTGTCCATATGGCACCATTGCCTTTTCTAGAATGCATTTTGGGTTGTGTAATGCACCGGCTACATTTTAGCGGTGTATGATGGCCACTTTCACCGATATAGTGGAAGATATTTTGGAGGTGTTCATGGATGACTTTAGTGTTGTGGCTGATTCGTTTGATGACTGTTTGAAAAATCTTGATAGAGTGTTGGCCCATTTTGAAGAAACCAATCTTATTCTTAATTGGGAGAAATGCCACTTCATGGTTGAGGAGGGCATAGTTCTTGGGCATAAAATTTCAAAGCATGGTATAGAGGTGGACAAAGCAAAAATTGATGTGATTTCAAGGCTCCCTCACCCTACCTCTGTCAAGGGAGTTAGAAGTTTTCTTGGGCATGCGGGGTTCTACCGGACATTTATCAAAGACTTTTCGAAGGTAGTGAACCCCTTATGCAAGTTATTGGAAAATGATGCCAAGTTCGTGTTCGATGAGAGATGTATGCAAGCCTTTGAACTTCTCAAGCACAATTTGACCACCACTCCTATTATTACCGCACCCAATTAGAGATTACCTTTTGAGCTCATGTGTGATGCGAGCGATGTTGCGGTTGGGGTGGTCATGGGTCAAAGAGTGAACAAAATGTTTCATCAGGTGTACTATGCGAGCAAGACAATGAATGATGCTCAAGTTAACTACACGGTGACTGAGAAAGAGCTTTTGGCTATTGTGTTCGCAATGAAGAAATTTCAACCATATCTCATGGGTGCCAAGGTCATAGTCATACCGATCATGTCGCACTCCGGTACTTGATGATGAAGAAGGATTCCAAAGCTAGATTGATGTGATGGGTCTTATTTATTTCAAGAGTTTGATTTGGAAATTGTGGACCGGAAAGGTAGTGAAAACCAAGTGGCGGACCACTTGTCCCTCTTGAAGGAGGAGGGGAGGCCTCGTGATGGCCTAGAGATCAATGATTCATTTCCCGATGAGCTACTCCTTTTGGTGTAGGTGAATGGTATGCCATGGTTTGCGGACGTTGCTAATTTTCTTGTGACTGGTATAATCCCATGTGAGCTCTCTTCTAACCAAATAAAGAAGCTCAAACGGGATAGTTTGGATTTCTATTGGGATGAGTCGTACTTGTTCAAGATTTGCACGGATGGTGTGGTCCGAAGGTGTGTCCCGGAGGAGGATCAATTGAGTATCTTAGAGGCTTGTCATTCCTCTCCCTATAGTGGGCATCATGGCGGGGCAAGGATGGCTTTCAAAGTTCTTAGTTGTGGGTTTTATTGGCCAACTTTGTACAAAGATGCAAGTGAACTTGTGAAGAGATGTGACGAATGTTAAAGAGCGGGTGGAATTTTGAAGAAAGATGAGATTCCTCTCAATACCATTCTTGAAGTTGATATTTTTGATGTATGTGACATTGATTTTATGGTCCCGTTTGTTAGCTCGTATGGGGACACATACATTTTTGTGGCAGTTGACTATGTTTCAAAGTGGGTTGAAGCCTTGGCTTTACCCAACAATGAGGCCCAGAGTGTTGTTGCATTTCTCAAGAAATGCATTTTTACTAGGTTTGGCACTCCTCGTGCAATCATAAGTGATGATGGTCTTATTTTTGTAATAGAGCTTTTGACACTTTGCTTGCAAAGTATGGTATCAATCACAAAGTTTCTACTCCTTATCATCCTCAAGCGAGTGGCCAAGTTGAAGTCTCAAACAGGGAAATCAAGAGTATATTGTCAAAGACAGTCAATGCAAATAGGACTGATTGGTCAAAGAAGTTGGATGATGCTCTATGGGCTTATAGGATTGCGTACAAGACTCCGATTGGTATGTCTCTGTATCGGTTGGCATTTGGTAAAGCTTGCCATCTACAGGTTGAGTTAGAGCACAAGGCCATCTGGGCTTTGAGGAAGTCGAATCATGAATGTGATGTGGCAGCAAATCTTCGTGTGGAGCAGCTTAATGAACTTGATGAATTCTGATTCCATGACTACTCCAGTTCGTCCTTGTACAAGGACAAGATAAAGTACCTTCATGATAAATATGCTCGTGGCAAAGAGTTCAAAGTGGGTGATTTGGTTCTCTTGTTCAACTCTCGGTTACGTTTGTTTCCGGGAAAGCTTAAGTCGAAATGTAGTGGACCTTTTGAAGTGGTGTTTGTGACTCCGTTTGGTGCACTTAACTTGTAGAACAAACATGGGGAGGTTTTCAGAGTTAATGGGCACAGACTCAAGCACTACCTAGGCAAGATTGATGACAGCCACGTGGTGGCATTGCTCCATCTAAAGTGAATTGATGGTAACCTGCGTCATGCCGTGACATTAAATCAGGCGCTTCTTGGGAGGCAACCCATGTGTATTTCTTTTCGTTTTTCTTTGATTTTTTTTGTAGTATAGGATTTGCTTTTGGACTAACTGGTTGTGAGATGTTGTAGGATTATTTTGATGCAGTGTAGGACTATGTTGGAAAAAATGCACACTCTCTGAAGCTGGCACTGCGGCCGCATTGCATTTTGTGCGGCCACAAAGGCCGTAATGTGGGGGAAACAATTCAATGCGGACCGCAGAGTTAATTGGTCTAAAATGAGGAGTCTCTGAAGTTTGCCACCGTGGCCGCAATGCATTTTGTGCGGTCTGCGGTGGACCACTGCGGCCGCATTACATTTCTTGCGGTCCGCAGTGGAATCTCCCAGTGCCTCTTGATTTTGAGTACCGTAGACTGCGGTGCCATTTTGTGCGGTCCGTGGTGGGTAGGTGAATTGGGCCCTAGGTCCTTTTTCTATAAATAGGGCCTGAGGGCTTCATTTTGAACTTTTCGCTCTTCTGTGCACTAAATAGAAAAAATCACTCTTCATCACTTATACCTGCTTGAATTCAACTGCTAAGTCTCATTAATCTACATTGTATCTCACTTCTAGTAATTTTAATTTTTTCTTAGTTGTTTAACTTTGTTATTTTCTTTTAACTTTTATTTTTCTTAGTTTTCTTCTTTTTCTTTCAATTCTGTATCGTAGGATTGTTTAATCATGCTGGGATTAGGGTTAATTAGTGACAACTAATGATTAAACACCTGAGGAATTAATGATATATGATTTTAGGCTTAAATTGAGAAAAAATTTGAAAACCTAGGTTGGTATTACTGTTCCTGGCTTACCGTGGTCTGTGATGGTATTTTGTGGAGTCCGCGGTGCTTCTTCGCGGTCCGCAATACAATTTTGTGCGGACCACAATGGTATAACTTCAGAAAGTGGAGAGTTGAGGACCGCAGTGCCTTAATGCGGACCGCAATACCATTTGTGCGGTCCGCAGTGGCCTTTATCAGAGAGTGGGTAGTGTGACCCCCACCTCAGTGCGGACCGCGGTGCATTTTGTGCGGTCCGCAGAGGCCTTTATCAAAGAGTGGGTAGTGTGATGTAATGACCCGAACCGTCATTTCCTGTATTTTCGTCCCGTATTCCCCGTTAAGTGCTTATTCATGTTTCAATATGTGTACTTGGTGAATTTGAGTCAATTCGGATCGAGTTTGGTAAGAAATGGGACAATTAGTCTATTTAAGGAAGAATTAGTTTGGAAAAGTCAACCGGATGATGTTGACTTGTGAGTTAGAGGGCTCGGAATTGAATTTCGATGATTCGGTTATTTTCAAGGGATGATTTAAGGCCTAGGAGCGCAATCGAAATTAATTTTGGAGGCCCGGTGAAGAAATTAGTTCATTTTGGCGAAGTTAGTGTTTTGGCGATTTCCGGTTGATAGGTGAAATTTTGATCCGACGGTCGGAATGGAATTCTGAGAATTTTTGTAGCTTCGTTATGTCATTTTGGACTTATGTACAAAATTTTAAATCAATCGGACATGATTTGATAAGTTTCGGCATCGGAAATAGAAGTTGGAAATTCTAAAGTTCATAAAACATGGATTGGAGGTTGATTCATGATTTTAGCATTGTTTGATGTGATTTGAGGCCTCGAGAAAGTCCGTAATGTATTTTGGGACTGGTTGGTATTATTGGTCGGGGTCCCGGGGGCCTCGGGTGTGTTTTGGATGCCCAACGGGTCATTTTTGGAAGATTTTTGCCGTTTTGAGCATAAATGTAATGATCTAAAGGTTCATTTTTAGTTCTAGAGATCCAAATTTGATTTCGAGACTACCAAAATTTAAATCATGAATTATAGGACTGATCTGGAAATTTTGGTTTAATTTCATCAAGTCGCGATTAAGTTTTTGACGTGAAATGTGAGTTAATTGTTTAACGAGCGAAATGGGTATTGAACTGGTCAAACGAGCTCCGAATTGAGTTTCGATTAAAGGGTTGTGTTCGTATTATTATTTGTGACTCATAGAAATAAGAATCGTCTAATTCCGAGTTCTTATGATGGAGTTAGAGCCATTTTAGTGAAAAATGATTGTGCTGCAAATTTCTTAAAAGCTGTTGTATTTTCTGCAGCAGTGAACAGTACCCGCGCATGAACAGTAACCGCACGGGTGAACACTGAACAGTGACCTCACGCGCGTGAACAGTGCCCCGCATGAACAGTACCGAAAATTTCTGGACAGATTTAATGTCCAGCAGTCCGAGTTTGGTCATTTTTTTTGACTTCCAAGCCAGATTTTGGGCGATTTTTAGCAAGAAATCTTGGAAAATCTTGAGGTAATTCATTTGTGATTATTTCTACTCTATAATATTGAATTATCATCGACTAATCCGACTAGATTACATGTTTTTGAGGAGTAAATTGAAGCCTAGGGATTTGAAAATAAGATTTGAAGATTTGAGGGGTCATTTGAACTCCGATTTTGGTAAATTTTATATGTACGGACTCGTGGCGAGACGAGGAATCCGATGATGTGACTTTCGTAATTTTTCGAGAAGTGGGCCCGGGGCTCAGGTTTTGCAAATTTCGTGAATTTCGATATTTTTCGAGTCTTTTCGATTGGGTTATATTCCCTTAGCCTATTGTAATGTATTCGTTGTGGTTTTGACCAGATTCGACGCACGAAGAGGTAAATTCGAGAGGCAAGGGCATAGCGGAGTAGACGTTGGACCGTTTTGAGGTGAGTAATGATTTTAAATGATGCACTGAGGGTTTGAAACCCCGAATTGCACAACATACTGCTATGTTGAGATGAGACACGCGTTGTATGACGAGCGCGGGGTTATTTACTATTGGGGATTGTGACTTGGTCCATCCCAGTTGATATTTTTACCGCGTAATTGATAAAGATTTATTGTTTTTCACTATGATTGGGCTTATTGCCATATTTGGGCTTCGTGCCAATTATCTGAAATCTTTGTGAATTTACATCACTATTTTCCTCACGAATTGAAATATTATTTGAACTCAGTCCAATTGAATTATATTATTTTGTGAACTCAGCTACATTTATACTCAACTCGAGATTTAATGATATTTATAATGCTGTTGAGCTGAGCACTATTGTTTTACTGATGCCCAAGAGGCTTATGATTATTTTCTGGACTGATTGAGGCCGAAGGCCATACATGAGGATACCTCGAGTGTTATATGAGGAGGCTTTCAGGCCTCGAGTGTTATATGAGGAGGCTTTCAGGCCTCGTGTGTGATGTGTGAAGGCTTTCAGGCCTATTGATATTGCGCTTGGGCTGTAGGATCCCCTCCGGAGTCTGTACACACCCCCAGTGAGCGCAGGGTACCCAGGTGAGTTGGGAGTGGGCCCGAGAGGCCGTTGCTTGTGTGTGGTGAGTTGGGAGTGAGCCCGAGAGGCTGATACTATACTGAGATTTACATATTGAGCCCGAGGGGCAAGTTTTTGATTTATCCTTACTGTGGAAATTATTTGTCTTTACTGTTTTAAAAGAAGAATTATCTGATACTCACTATTTTACTGTATAACTGAATTTTACTGCTTGGGATAACGCTATATTGTGTTGTTATGAGATTTCATGTTTTCAGTCGTTATTTATTTTTATTACTCACTGGGTCGGAGTACTCAAATTACTCCTTGCACCATGTGTGCAGATACAGGCAGAGCTGAGTTCGCTCTTGAGCGTTGATTCTTTCCAGACCAGGCGATGACTAGGAGTAACGAGGTAGTTGTTGACGTCCGCAGCCCCATTTTCTCCCTTATCTTTGTTATTTATGATAATTCCAGACTTTGTAAAATATTAGTAAACTCTGTAGTAGCTCATGACTTGTGATACCCCGATTTCGGGCTGAGTTGGGAGGGTTTTCCTTGTTCTATCACATTTATTTCGCATTTAAGATTATATTGCCCATGATTTAGACTTATTCCTGCTAAGTAATTATAAAGAGATGTACTGTTTTGTTGATTGGCTGGCCTTGTACTTACGAGAGGCGCCATCACGACCGGGTTGGAATTTTGGGTCGTGACATGTGACCCCCACTGTAGTGCGGATCGCGGTGCATTTTGTGCGACCCGCGGTAGCTTCTTTGCGGCCACACTTCATTTTGTGCAGTCCGCGGTCTACAATTCTGCTTTTCATTTTCTACTACCTACAATCTTATTCTGCACTGCTTCATCTAATACTGGGATACTAACTAGAATAGAATGCATTCTCATTGCAGATAATGGTGAAATCACGAGGTAGAGGCGGTAAACAAATAGGGAAAGGAGAGTCCTCCTAGGGTAGGGGACGAGGCATGATTAGATTGAACCCACAAGCCCGGAAAGTTATCAAAGACATCAGGAGAATCATAAGGGCTGCTGAAAGAGCTGCTTCCAAGTCGAGAAGTGAGTATATGCCCTCTAGGGAGGCATCCGACTCCGTGCCAGAATATGTTCCTGACTGGCCGGAGAGTTATGTTCTTATGTATATATTCATTCTCCCTTATGTATATTCTACTAAATCCCCTCTTGTATATATTCATTTTACTTTCCACATTTTTCCTTCATAGCTTCTTATTTTATTTTCGTAGCTTCTTGTTTTGATTTTTTGCGTGCAATAAGCCTTTGGTTTTCTTAATGACACGGTTCTTTCTAAAGGTGGAATTTGTGTGAACCGGGTGGCTCTTCCCGATGATGGATGGCATGACAGCCTTCTTAATGGTTTGAGTCTGTTTTCTTTTTGCTTCTTGTGTAAATAGTAGCTAGAGAGTAATGGTGCCTCAGGCAAAGCTTCACTTGGGCCTAACACATTTGCCTTTGATCCTATGGTCAAAAATAAATTGTTGTGTATAGGATAGTGAAAGTAGTGACCTTGAGACTCTTGTGTTGGACAATAATCATCAGGTGATTTTTCGAGACCATTGTGTCGCTCAAATCTTAGCTAAGGTTGTTGTGGGCCCCCAACTTTGTCTCTTTAGCAATCCCATAGCTTGTGTGGTGAGAAGTGGAATTGCAAGTCCAAGTCCCGCGCCATTAGCCTAGAACTTGCCCTGAATGTTTGTCTAGGCGAAATCCTAAGTGTATTTGACTTGAGATGTGATTATAGGCTCTCCTTGATCCGAATGATGTCTTGAACACTTCCATAGCCTACCAATGATAATATCCCTAGTCAACCCTTTTGAGCCATAGATCTTTTTTCTTTCAAAAACCACAATACAAGCCTTTACCCGTTCTAAAAATACCCTCTCTTGGCACCCGATCTTTCCTTAGCACAAGGCAAAAGCATAATTTTGGGGGGAGAGACGAGGAATGCATAATGTGGTAAAAGGTACAAAATGAAGAAAAGAAAAGGCAATGAAAAAGAAAGAAAATCAAAAAGACAAAAAGAATGATCAATGTAGAAAAAAATGAAGGGATTCAATAAAAGTAAAAAGATGAAAGGTGTGGAAAGTTGAGAAAGGAGAAAAAGGTTTGAAATGAACAAGAAAGAGTGATAGTGTGTCTCTCTAACCCCTCAAAAAGAAGTTAAATGACTTAAAAAGTCAAGAGAATATGTGCTAAAATGAAGCAAATGAAGTGCTAAAGGGAAGATGGAACCTACTTAGACCAAACATTTCTTACCCTGAACCAAAAGCCTTCACTATATCTCCACAAAAGCCCTATATGATCTTGAGTTGAATGAAGCTTACATTAGTGGTGACTCACATAAGGGGAAAGCTTATGATACTTAGAGCCGGACTTGTGACCTTTCTTTGAGAGAGATGAGCGTGTTTCCATTATCCTCGTTCTGAGTGCTACAATCTAAAAGTGAGGTTTGCTTAGACTTACATATATGGAGTTATTATGGAATTATGAGTATGAATCAAGTATTACAACTTATGGTATGGTTATTGGAAGACATAAATTCCCAATTTAAATACATGACCATGGTAGGATTTAAAGGTGATTATTTGATAGGATTTGTTGGTTGTGTGTGAATGGATGGTCATACATATGTTGTTGGAAGTTATAAATTGGTTGGGAATGATGGTGGAATGAATTGTTGGTTAATGGTGATGATTGGATGAACCAATACTATAGTTATGAGATGTAAATATCTATGCCTACAAGGTGTTTGATAATATGCCTAAATGGCATAAGTTATGGAATTCGTTACTAATATTGGTCTCATTTAATATTGTATTGTAGATTGAAGTTGCTTAAGTATATTGGATCATGGTAGTATTATTAAGGGGCGAATTTGAGGTATGCATGACTAACTTTAACTCTTGAAGAATCCCCTTGTTATGACGAGCATACGGTATGTGTACCTTGTATGAAAATGTGTAAATTCATATGGGATTAATTCCTGCGACTTGCATTGAGTATATTGAATTATTATGACTTGATTGGAAGCTTCGGACGAATTCGAGAGGGCAAGCGTGTTGCAGAGTAGCTTTCCGGGCTAGTTCGAGGTGAGTAATTGATGTAAATGATGTCCTGAGGGTTTGAAACCCTGGAATTTCACATCATAACGCTATATTGAGGTAACTTGCACGCTGGATAACGGGTGTGGGGTAGAGCACCATTGGGGATTGCGACTTGGTCCGTCCCGAGAGATGTTTTTTACCGTGTTTTCTACTTGAACTAAATTGAGAATCATCCTTACTTGGATTTAATTGTTACTTTTGGGCTTCTTGCCAATTATTTGAATCCTTCAGGGATTGACATCACTGTTTTCGCATACATGCATATCATTTGATCTCAGGCCAAGGTTTTTAAATACTGTTTTGCAAACTCAGCCATCTTTCTATGATTTGAAAACTTAAATGGTATTTTTAAATGATATTTCGAGCTGAGAACTACTGTTTTACAAATGTCCAAGGGGCTTATGATGATTTCTAGACTGAGCATGGATCAGGCTGCGCACCGCAACAGTGTTATATTGATATTGAGGCCGAGAGCCTGGTTGATTACATTGATATTGAGGCCGAGAGCCTGGGTGATTATACTGATATTGATATGAGGCTGAGGGCCTAGATTTTGTGCCACGAAATGGCTTGATATTGCGCTTGGGCTGTAGGAGCCCCTCCGGAGTATGTACACACCCCCAGTGAGCGCCGTCGATGATAAATAAAAATGGATGGCTCGGGCTGCACGCCGCAGTGGGTGCTAGAGAGTACCATCATATACATTGCATTGCACTCATGCATAGAGTGTACCATCATATGCATTGCATTGCACTCATGCATTTATTCCTTATTTGCATTATCTGCCATAACAATTATGTGCTCTTATTTCATTGACTGGTTTCTTCATACAGTTCTAAGCCTGAGGGGCTGATACTGTTCTAAGATACTGAGCCCGAGGGACAGATTTCTACTTATTATTTTGATACTAAGCCCGAGGGGCAGATTTCTAATTATTATTTTGATACCGAGCCCGAGGGGCAGATTTCTACTTGTTATTTTAATACTGAGACCGAGGGGCAGATTTCTACTTGTTGTTTTGATATTGAGCCCGAGGGGCAGATTTCTACTTGTCATTTTACTGCTAAATTACCTGTTTTACTGGTTTAAAAGAAATTTCACATGATATTTCACTGAATTGTTATTTTAAATGATTTCACTGCTTATGTATATAATGTTGTGTGCCTTAACGTGTTTTCTTACCTTCAGTCATTATATATATTTATTGCTCACTGAGTTGGAGTACTCACTTTACTCCCTGCACCTCGCGTGCAGTTGTAGGTATTTATTCACCCGGTAGCGGGTATTAGCTGCGGGAAGGCAGCGTTGTAGAGGTTTTTGCGAGGTGACTGCCAGCGTTCGCAGCACCATTGTCTCTCTATGTTATTCATTATTCTTGTTCAGTGTATTTCTAGACCGTAATGTGGAAATTTCATTCTTATAGATTCTCGTGACTTGTGACACCCCGGTTAGGGCTGAGTTGGGTTGGATTTCCGTATTTTATCTATATTTTCCGCTATTGGATATTATTAAATCATGTTTATACTATAATTGTGTTAATTAATTGTTTTAAAGGATGAATTGGGTTGAATGGCTGGCCTTGTCTTCATGTGAGGCGCCATCACGACCAAGTTCGAGAATTGGGTCGTGACAAAGGCCCTCTTTGAGATTCCAAAGCTTCATCCTTGTCCTTGAATAAATTTGATTTTCCTAGGATGCTATCATTCCCCTCTTCTTGAAGAAAATCTGTCCTCGAATTTTGACCTTGCAAGAAAACGAAGACATGCACTAGTAAATGGCATCCACTAATCTGAAAAAATGGTAAAAATAAAACAAGATAGTGACCATGTGTCCACTTAACCCAATTAAGCTTAATAGGTGTAAATACTCCTTTATAAAGCATATGGACATCATCATCCCAATAAAATTTATGCCTACTTAGATTTGTCCCATAAAAACATCTCTTAAGATAGTAAAAAAATGTGCATGACAATGAAATTACAAAAGATTGATCATGTGTCCATTTAAAACAAGTGTCTCTACCATATATATCAAATAAGATACTTTTATGATATACCCAAGTATCAATTACAAATTTCATGGATTCTTCTACATATAAGCTATTTAAAGAAGCACATAAATTCACAAAGAAGAACCCATAAATTCCAAAATAAAAATTTCAATATATTCAAGATCATGATTATAACTTTCCCCAATAATATTTGCAATATCAATGGATTCTACATAATTGCTCAAACCGTCACAGTAAGAGTCATAGATAGGTTCATGAAAGAGTATTTGATGACTAATGTCACAATAATCATGCATATCCTCTTTACTAGAAGCAAGTACTTTTACAGGCTCACAATCAACAAGACTAGATGAATGATTTCCCATCAAATAACAAAACTTATATTCTAGAAATTTATCACATGAAAATTCACTAGGCACTTGAATAAGAGAATAAAGAATATTTAACTCATTAGCAAGTTTCTTCTCATAAATTTCATGACTCTTTCCACCCAGTTGGAATGCATAATCATCTATGTCATACTCAATTTTAAAAGGAAGCAAATTACTCTTGAACTTGAACTTAGATATTACAGTTAATGACTTGATATGCATGAAAATATCATCATCCACAAAAATTATAAAGTCATTAACATAAGAAATTAGAATATAGTTCATTACCTCCAAAAATACCTTAGGTGTCCTAGAAAGGCCAAGAATTCTAATAAATCAATTATACATACCATACTTGGACTTATTTACCAATGGAACATTTTCACCTTGTATTCTTCTATGTAATGGCTCCAACTTAGAAATGCATTTAGGCAACTCCATGTCATAAACTTGTAAGTAAGGATCAAAATAGTCAAAAGGTTCAACAACAAATAAATTAATCAAGCTTTTATCTTCCACCATCCATCAAGAAATAATTTCGCCTAATTCATGTTGGAATCCAATGGGATCCTTTACCTCTATCTCTGGCACCTCACCTATCCTTTTAAAAGGTCTTTCAACTTGTGGCTGCACAAAAACACAAGAACTAAAACAAGAAAGAGTTAATGGGTTAGGAAGTAAAGAACATATTTTTTTACGTACACTCTCTTTGGCTTTTATCTCAAGACTAATGTTTTCCTCACCCATAGCCTTTTTTCTCTCACTAAAGTTTTCTTCTTCTTTTTCATTCAAACCCTCATATTTTTCTCTCTCTACCTCACATACTTTTGTTATCTCATTGCCTTTCTTCTTTTCTTTTCCCTCAAGCTCACTCTTTTTCTCACTTGACATCCCATTCTCTTCACTCAACACAACCTCTCCTTTTTCCTCTCTTGGGATGTCGACATGCACTCCCTTACTCCTCTCATTCTTTTCTCTTTCATATTTTTCCATATTTTCTTTAACGGTCTTTTCATCTTCACAAATTTGTGAGGGAGTCAAAGGTCCAAGAATGAGTTTCTTCCCGTTAATCTTAAAAGAGTATCTATTTTTTCCCATGTTATATGAAGCTCTCCTGTAAACATACCATGGCTTTCCCAACAAGACATGATAATTATTCATGGGAATCACATCACACCAGATTGCATCCTCATACATTCCAATAGAGAATAGTTATAACTCTCTTGTATCTACCTTTACTCCTCCAAACATGTAGGGTTCAATATGCTCAACATAAGGCAAGTTCAATTTCTCAACCATATAAGTGCTAATTGAGTTATAGCCAAACTCTTTGTCAATTCTAAGGGCACAAATTGCAGACATCACTTTAGCTCTTGTTTGAAAAAAAAAACTTTACCATTGTCTTCCTTCTATTCGGTATACTGTAAGTTCGACTTTTCAAGTTGTTGAGTCATAGCTTGCCTGTTTTCACAATAACTACCAGTTTAAAACATCTTGACCAAAGATTAGAAGAATTATGTCTCTCTCAAATATTACTTTTTTCTTCTAATATTCTCACCTCTCTTGCATTTTTCCACTCAATGCAACTCTTGGTCGTTAATCTTTAGATTTATCAATAAACCTACCTAGTCACAATCCTTAGTGATAAGAATATGGAGTTATAAAAAGAAAGAAAAGTGAATGACCAAACCTAGGAAGAATAGGAATTGGTTAGTAGAAAAAAAAAGGAAAGAATTTTAGAAAACCCAAAACCCATAAGAATAAGGAAAGAAGTTTTCTTAATCTTCAAGTACAAGGATCCCCTCTTCTTGTTTCCTTTCTTGACTTGAAAACCAAATAATACTTGAATTCTAAATATAATAATAAGCAATAACACCTTTTTTGGGTTAATTTTCGTTTTATTTTGTTTTTTTGGGTTTTTTTGTTGCTCAAGAACCTCCCAAGATTATCAAGATTGAAATCTTGATTAGTCTATGCTCTGATACCACTTGATAACAACACGATAGGGGATTCAAGAATTACTGAAGAAAAAACAAGAAAATCAAGAAACGTGCGAAAGTTAAAAGAAAATAAAGAAACGAAAAAGGACGGAAAATTAAAGATAGATTGAATTCAAGAAAGGGTTTCTTGAATTCAAGAAGTTTATTCTTGAAATTGAATCCTAACAACAACAATTAGCTAACAAAGAACTAATCGCCTTTGGTAGAGAATTAAAAACAAGAGATAGATTGTGAAGCCCGACCATTTAGAATAACAAGAACAACAATAAGCCTAAACTTATAACCTTTCTTGAATACCTAGAAGTGGTCTAAGATTTCTATAGAGTTTAATCTTACCACCTTAAGTTGAGTCTTAAAGGTTGAAGAATAAATCCATGAGTAGCCACATACAAGAGTGCAAGGAAAATCTCACAATTTTTGTTGATAATAATCTGAGTTAAAAATAAAGAAGATACCCCTTATATAGGTAGCAGGGGGTCACAAATTAAGGCTAAAAAAATAAGGAAATAAAGTCATAAACTACTTTGGACAACAAGTCCAACTACCTTAGGAAAAGAAAAATACTAGGAAGCAAAAACCAAGTCATTCTTGGAAAGTAATTCCAAAAATCTTAGGAAAAGGAAACATAACCTTAACTAACTAGAAAAACAATAAATATAGTCCTAAAATATATGGGAATACATCTCAAACCAATCTTGGATAGAATCTTGGAAATCTTGAAGGAAATTTGCAAGCAACTTGGCACCAACTTGCACTCAACATGTAACACGCCTATTTTATCCTTCTTGGACATCATTTAAGTCCTTTTTATACTATTAAAAACGTGGTTTTATGTAGAACTTCATGGGCTGCAAGTTTGGACACATTTTAGATGCCAAAATTGTCCCACAGTGGCCTGATTTGGACTTTCTTCAGAGGATGTTTCTTGGGATCTAATCCGCCTCTTCTTGGACATGAACATGAGCCATAAAATAATTATAACACTTAGATAACTCATATACTTTATCCTTAAGCTCTTCCTCTCAACTAACAACTTTTTTGATCGCTCCTGAAGTCTAATGACCTTGTTTTGCAGCTTTTTAACTTGAGATCTTGTTAAAGGCCCTCTTTGAGATTCCAAAGCTTTATCTTTGTCCTTGAATAGATTTGATCTTCCTAAGATTCTATCAATGAAGAAGCTTTTTCTTTTTGAGAAATGGGTTTAGAGGTTTTAGCCATCGCAATCCGGAAGATCCTAGAAAATGAAGAGCGTTGATAGTGAAGAGAAGGGATAATTCAAGGAAATTGAAAAAGGCTAATGAGACTTTGAGAACAATATGAGAATAAAGTTTGTAAGGTTGTGGAATTTATCTATTTATAGAGGTCATTTAAACGTTCTGGGAAAGCCAAAAGGTCGACCGTCAGCTGCCCCCAATTAATGACTTTGGGAATCGCACAAAAAATAACTTTTCAGTCGCTTCAGCCGCTGATGTCACGATATTGGCATCAGGATCAAGGCATCAAGGATTAAGTCGTCAAAAATCATAAAGGGCAGCCTATAAGTAAAGGTCGAATAGAGTACCCACTCGATTACTAAGCCCAAGGGCTATCCGAGTTTGAGGAATTTCTCACTCGAGGACTATGAAAAGGCTTTAGGGCTAACTTTTTTATAAGTTCGTGCAAATGGCCGCTCGACTGCTAAGCCCAATGGCTACCAGAGTCGGAAAAATTTCTCACTCGGGGACTGCAAAAAGATCTAACGATTAACTTTATTCCAAGATCTTGTTCTCACCTAACTCGGATTCAGGAATCACGATGTTCCGAGTTCACATTCAAGCTCAACTCAAGGATTAACGAGAACCTCGAGGGGTATTAATTTGGTCGATTAAAACCTAAGGGTTAACTATGTCCTAAGACTTGGTATTTGGGCTAGTCATTAAAATTATAAAATTTTCTACAAGTAAAGATAGAACAAATTCGGCATGGGCCGAAAGGGATCCTTTTATATTTCCAAGAAATGATTACAAAGTGTAACTACGACACCCATGGAGGATACTTACACAGGATCAAAGAAGCAAAAAACAAAAGCCTAAGAACCTAATCCACTTTTAAGACCACGCCCTCAAGAGCATCGCCTTCAAAAACCTCCCTCATGGGGACACCATTTCCGATCTTTGGAAAAAGAGATTTAGGGTAGAAGGCCATCGATGGATATAATTATATCTCCAAACGCCTAAGATTGAGCATTCCGTTGAAGTTTTGGGCTATAATACATTAAAAAAGAACAAGCTAAAGGAAAAAACCAGAAGGGAAGAACAGAAGATATAGATTAACCTTTTGTCACAAGAAAAACCAAAAGGGCGTGCAAGATGCACGAGTAACAATCCAAGAGTGTTCGTCCTCGAAACACTATTCCGATGTGGGATGCAAAAGTTAGTAGATGATGGTGCCACCCCGAAGCAAAAGGAATGAAGCGCCACACTAGGTTGAAGTTAAGAGAGATGAGCAGCAGTGTAAAATTCACATATATTCTGATATGAGAAGAATTCAATGCCCTTCTCTCATTGTCTCGAGCTAGAGCTTTGGAGAAGGGAGCCTTGGCATAGCTGGTAAAGTTGCTGCCATGTGACCTTGCGGTCGTAGAGAACCATGGAAATCGGTGATTAGAGGATGAAGTAAAAAGGCAGAGGACTAAAAGTAGGTGAAGAGGGAAGAAGTACAGTTTTGTTCAGCCAAGTAGCCTCTTATTTATAGAAAGCTGACGACGGGACCGGCGGCGTAAGTGGTCGACAAATGCTGAAACGTATTTGATGTTTTGGGGAAGCATGCTGACATGACATTTTTGATCACTTCAAGTGCCTATGACACAGGCATGAAGTCATCACGAGAGGTCCGAGAAAATCGAAGTTCTAATAATTTCTTATCATTTTATTCTAAGAAATGCGGGGACGATCTGTATACGGTCGAAATTGGAGAGTTCGATTTCAATGACTTGATCATACCCCGAGCTCGAGTTCGGGGAACTTGAAGTAAGGATCAAGCCTGGATTGGATGCGTGCACCTCAAGAAGAAAGTCGGAGACCCGTCATGGTCCGCCTCGAGGGCAGTACAATTTTGATGACACTCAAGAAAGAGCGGGAATTTTTCAAGGACACGTGGGTCAGGGCATAAATTTTGGGATAAGATTTGTATGGAATAGTACAAGTTCGTACTATGTTGTTATACAGCTGTGTACCAATATAATTCTTTACCATAATTGAAAATTTACCATATTGGGGTTTTCCCCTCCTTTATAAAGGGGATCCCAATCATTTGTAAAGGAAACATTATTCACTGCAATAGAATATTCTACTCTACTTTTTTCGTTTACTGTTCTCCACAATTGTTCTTCAGCTTTATTGCTTTTACTTCATAATTCATATTTTATTGTTCTTAGCTAACCTCGAAGCCCCTGAGATAATCGAGCTCGAGGCCCCTATTGCTCTAACAATACTGGTTTGGTTTATCAATTCTTCTTACTTAAGCTTAGTATTACTTTTATATTCACTAGTATCAGAATAAATCACATATCTTTAAACTCACAAATTACATTTAATTGTTACTCACATTTTTCGAGGTCAACACATAGGAAGAAGGAAGGATTAGAAATGCTCCAATCAAATATGAAAATATGATTTGCTATTTAAAAATTAAAATTCAAACATAATGGCGAATCTTTGTCTACTTTTACATCAAATTATAGCTTTGAGCTTGAAAGAATGGAGCTTCAGCAAGTATCTTAAAATCGGGTGATAAGAAAAAACAAGTATCTGAAATCGCAAGAAATATAGGGTGTGTTTGGTATGAACGAAAGTATTTTTAGGAAAATATTTTTCAATTTTTACATGTTTGGTTGGATTAAGTATTTTGAAAAATATTTTTCTCATGAAATTTTTCAAAACTCTTTCTATTCTATTCATTCTATTCTTATTCTATTCTTATATTCGATTGTGCATGTTTACTACAAATGTTCAATAATATCATCAGTCTTAACAGAATGATTGTAACTTTATTATTCGGAATAGATTCCTATGGTATTAAGTTATTGTGGCTAGATTCGAGTCGTCCGGAGTTGGATTTTCACGGAAAAGGCTTACTAGCGGGTTGATTTAGCTTGTTTGAGGTAAGTATCTTGCCTAACTTTGTGTGGAGAACTGCCCCTTAGGATTTGGGTTGATTGTGCTATTTGTGTTACGTGAATGTTACACTCCGAACCTGGGCCTGGACGTAACACGACACTAGGTGCCTGACTACATGTGACCGAGCGAACCAACTGGCTGGCTGAATCAACATGTGATATCATAACATACTAAATGCAGAAGATAAACTAACACATGCTGATATACTAAAAGTCTGAATGATAAAAATCAAAGTGTGGATACACTATACAAGTCTGAAACATGCCTGTAGCCAACATTGCTTAGCATAAAAAGCTTGTGACTGTATCTAAATGTTACTCTAGTCTATGAAGCCTCTATTGAAGTACTGAAAACACTGACTATCTGTAAATACTGAAACACTATAAGGTAATGATAATGCCCCGAAAGAACTAGGGATCACCAAATAACTGGTACGAGAATTATAGCACTCTGAATCGTCAACCTGTAAATCAGTACCTGTGAGATGCAGGCCTCGGGCTAAAAGGGACATCAGTGCATTTGAATTGCACTGGAATGTAAAGCAACTAAAAGAAAGAACTGTAAATACTGAAACTAATATTGAGCTGATAATTGAGAATTGAGAATTGATAACTGAAATTATAACGGTTGAAACTGAAACTGAAACTGAAACGGAAACTGAAATCATAACTGATAGTTGATGATTGATAACTGAGAAAATAACTTATAACTAATAACTGATAATTGAAATGATAGGTTATAACTGAACTGAACAAAGAAAGTGAGGATATGAATACTCCCTCTTCAGAATGAGATGAACAACCTATTTATTTGAATATTAAACTGCGGCCTCGGGCCCAAGTATACATATACATAACTGCGGCCTCAGGCCCAAAAAAGCATAAAGCATAAATTGTGACCTCGGGCTCAAATACAGGTGTTCAACATTCAGGAATTTAGAATTAGGAACTGAGAATCATACTGCAATACATGATACTAAAATATTGAACCATACTGAGTTACATGATACTGGAATAATGAATATGACTAGACTGAGATGTGTATTCATAATAAGTTGATTTGTCATAACTGAAACTCATAGAATATTGAATGATTATGAAACTACGCCATCTAGAGAATTGATGTTCTACGACTATTCATGGAACTAAGGCATAATTACTTTCTGAGGAAACTAGTAATAGTCATAATGAACGGGACGTAGGGAGAATCATAGACATTCCCAAGCATAAAGAGTTAGCCTCACATACTGTAATTTCGTCCCCTTAGTGATACTATAATGATCCGCAATACTAAGAACCTTCAATCTACAATAGCAACATCCAAACCAATATTAGTAACAAATTCCATAACTTAAGCCATTTAAGCATATTATCAAATACTTTGTAGGCATAAATCTCTACATCTCATCACCATATAATTAGTTCATCTAATTACCACCATTCATCAATAATTTATCCCACCATCATGATTAACTAATTTATAACTTCCAACATCACATATATGACCATCCATCCACACACAACCAATAAATTTCCATTAAATAATCATCTTTCAATCTCAACAATAGTTATGTAATTAAATTGGGAACTTATGGCTTCCAACCACCGTACCAAGAGTTCCAATACTTATTCATACTCATATTCCCTTAATAAATCCATACATGTAAGTCTAAGGGTATAGGATTACCTTTTTGGAAGAAATCTTGCAAAGCCCTCCTTTGAGTTCTTGAAGAAATCTCTTGAAGATCTAAGTATTTTATGTGTAGATTTCATCAATACTAGTGTATAAATGATAAATTTCACACCAAGATAATGGGGATTGCTTACCTTGAAGATGGGAGGGGTAGGAGGTCTTGAGAGAGTGGAGAAGAGCTCCAAAATCTGCCAAATGAAGTGGGAAAAATAACCCTCGAAGGTCTTATATCAAAATAGGGTCGGGTTAAAAAAAACCAAGACATGCACAACCGCGGTGCATAGGGCGGCGTGTGGGTGGCGCGATAATGAAAAAATGTGTCTAGAACGAATTTGGAAGTGTTCTGGAAATTTACACAGCCGTGCCACATGGGGCGACACCTGGGGCGGCGGGGTAGTGTAAAATTCTGCCAGCTTTTGGTAATTTGGTCATAACTTTTGGTAGGAGTATCCAAATGACGAACGGTTTGAAGTTTTAGAAGATAGAATCCAAGATATTTCATTTGATATGTTTTGAATCACATAACACCTTATATAAATATAGATATGCTCGTGCAAAGTTTGGTCTTGTGCGTGCTCATTTGGAATTTTAATCTATCATGAAATTTTCAAACTTGACTTAGACTTAGGCCTCTCCTTGGACCCCAAATTACTTATGATATGCCTCGTACACTTATTATCATATCCAGTTGATAACAATCACATTAATACTTATTTAATACATCCACAACTGATTCAAATTTACGGGGTGTTACATTATCTCCCCCTTGGGATTATTCGTCCTCGAATGATTGTCCTGGCTGTATCTTCGGCTAACTCCGGACCTTAAATGGGTCTGGTGGGAACATGAAATTTCATTAACACGTGCATACTAAACTGAATGAATACATGATTACTGAACTAATGAGATACTGAACTAAATTGGTACTAGATTAATGGCTACTAAACTGACGAAACACTGAAAGACATGGAGATTGTAATATAAGGTCTGAATGAGAAGGTTAGATACCTTCGACATTTTTCCAAAATACCTACTAGCTAACAGAGCATAACACTAGCTCCATAGGGCATAATAATAAGCATAACATGATACATATACATAAATACTTATTTGTTATGGATACGTGAATTCTGAACTAACGTGGATATAAGAATACTGAACTGGCACGAATAATCGAGTGTGGAACTAATGTGAATATCTGATCACTGAACTCACATCAATATCTGAGTATTAAGTTAGCATAAATATCTGAGTATTGGACTGATATGAGTATCTGAGTACTGAACTGACTTGAATGTTCTAACATGAGATCTAAATACTGGAAACACAAATGTCGTGACATGAGATTTCAATACTGGAAACTTGAATGTTATAACATGACACGTGAAATACTAGTGTACAACCGCTAATTATGGTGGAAATTCTAACTCATAAGCTACTTACCCAATTCTTCATAGGATCCTATATGGGCCGATGTATCTGGGATTGAGCTTTCCTTTCTTCCCAAATCTTATAACACCTTTCATAGGTGAAACCTTAAGAAACACCCAATCATCAACATAGAAACTCTAGGTCTCTATGTTGCATGTTTGAATATGACTTTTGGCGACTCCGAGCTGTCTTCAAATGAGCTAGAATCAACTTGACTTTTTCCATATACTGATTGACCAAATCTTGTCCCAGCAACTCTGATTCGCCAACTTCGAACCAACTAATTGACAATCTACACCTTTGCCCATAAAATGCATGCATTCAAAATGAGTGAGATAATCCTATTATAAGGCCCATATTTACCATCTCCACTAAAGGATGTGTGTTTTGAGATAAACACTTAGCTTTCTGCTGCTCGACTTTCACTTGCTGACAATTCAGACACTTGGCCACAAAGTCTGCAACCTTCTTTTTCATGTCGTTCCACCAATAAATCTCCTTAAGATCATGACACGTCTTTGGAAAACCTAGGTGATAGAATACCTAGAATTATGGGCTTCTAACATCTTCCTCCCTTTCTAAGTCCATCTATGGTTGGAACACACAATCTATTCTGGTACCTCAAAGTACCATCATCTCCCCCTTGTTCAAAAGCCATCGTCTTATGCATGTGAATCCCCTCTTTCAGCTACAACAAGTAGGGATCATCAAACCGTTTCTCTTTCACTTCGGCTACTAAGGAGGAACAGGTCCTGTTCTAGACAACAACTCTACTATCTTTGGAGTATGCAAATTGAACTCCTAGCTGGGCTAAGCGGTGAAATTCTTTCACCAGAGTTCTCTTATCTACCTCAATCATGAATTATACTTCCCACACTTGATTATCTTCTTAAGCACTTCCTAAAAACACTTATAGTATTATTGTGAACTCAGTCTTTGACCTGTACTCCAAATTTTAGAGCCTCGTGCAATGGCACTACCCTCATAACACATAAATGGGCATGATTTTATAGTTTTTATGTGATCACTTTATCATCAATAACTAAGCTCAGTGATCAGTCTACTCACTTTGCGTTTCTTACACGTGTTAGACATATTCTTTGTGGTAATTATATAATTTTCCCTCATCACCGAACTGATTTTGTTTTTCATATCACATGCTAATTCAAATCTCTAACTGGACTAACTGAAAATTTTCACATCACCCCTTAGACCAAAGATCTTATACTTGCTAATCCTTCTCTTTTTGTTGGATCCAAATAACTTTCCTTATTTTCTACAATTCTTTGCACTCTACGTCAATGACGACTCGTCTTCCAACTTACTTCTGAGCTAGGAAAAACTAAATTATTCATATAACGGAAAACTAATGTATTCACAGCTATCATACAAAATCTTAATAATTTAACTCTACTCACACTGTCAGTCATGGAGAAACCACATTTTGACTATTCTTCTATAGCTTGCTCTCTCATTGCTAGCTAATTTTTCCCACTGTCACTGTACTTTGGGTATAACCTAAACTCTTTTGATTCTAACACATGTTCTATATTTCAAACTGTCATCCACTCACTAGAGTTAACCTGGCTAAGTGAATCAAATCTTACCTCTACTAGCTCTGCTGAAATTGCTAATTCACTGTATTTACTCAAAATTTATTTACTATTCTTTTACTAACCACCTGCAAGCATCATGTTTCTTGCTCTTCTTTGAATAACTAAAGTGAAGCATAAGGTATGTCCTAACTTCCCTCATCATCTAACCATATTCTTTTGCCGTACATTATCATTTTTTTGAACTATGCACATGGATCACACTTAGGGAAATTTCATCTGTCTTAAACAAAATTGGAATATCTAACCCCAAACTTTCTATATACTTCAAAATCACTTCAGACTATAAAACTCAGGCCTAAACACATAGTCACATCATGTGAAAGGGAACTATTATATCTTTTATCTCACAATAATAGCTACTTCATATACAAATTCACTAACACCGTAGTTTCTAGTTCTAATTTGAATAGATCTAAACAACTTAAAATCATTCCCTAAAATTCAATGTCATGTGTTCTTGGTTCTCATTTCGTACATCATATTATTCTTAGCTATATTTCCCTTAGGCTCTTTTCTGTCCAAAATTATAGTGATCAATTCTATGCACGCTGCGGTTGAATTCTTAACCTGATGCACCATGGGGTCTGACATACGGATACACTGCCATTCACATCTGATAAATCACTTCATGCACCATCCGGTGGCTTGGGTCTTAATCCCTAAAACATGCGAAGATTCCGCTATAATATTTGGATATTTGGTAAACATATAACTGAATACTGGCGTATTGAATAACCATAAACTTGCTAGTTGAAAGGCTGCTAACTGGTAACTGAGATAAACTGATAACCATAAAATAGGATAACTGCTTTTGTACTTTCTGATTAGGTTATGCTCTAATACGTACTACTATCTATTGCATCCCACTTTCAACATACCCTCAAATCTCATTTGTTAGCAACCTACATGACATAAATATACCCAAATGGGCAATCATCCTCTCTAGAACCTTAGGTTTGTCCTGAGCATCATTTGGGCATCCAATACATTTGGAATTCGATAGGAAGAGAAGGTTAACTATTTCTCTAAGCTTTATGGCACGATTTAGAGTAGAAAGAAGTGAGACAATCCTGAATGTCTTGGTAGTCAACCGTTTATTTGAGTGGCCGGCACACACATATAAAGGAAACTTCACTGGACACAGCTTCATAGACTCCCTAGGACTCTTAAACCTAGTGCTCTGATACCAAGCTTTGTCACGCCCCAAACCTGGGCCTGGACGTAACATGGCACTCGGTGCCTGACTACATGTGACCGAGCAAACCAATTGGCTGGCTGAATCAAAATGTGATATCATAGCATACTAAATGCGGAAGATAAACTAACAAATGTTGATATACTGAAAGTCTGAATGATAAAAATCAAAGTGTGGAAACACTATACAAGTCTGAAACATGTCTGTAGCCAATATTGCTCAACATAAAAATCTTGTGACTCTGTCTAACTGTTACTCTAGTCTATGAAGCCTCTATTAAAGTATTGAAAACACTAACTATCTGTAAATACTGAAAAACTGTAAGGTAATGATAATGCCCCTAAAGAACTGGGGATGATAGCTGCATCGTGTGATGCAGACCCTGGGCAAAAAGGGACATCAGTATATTTGAATTGCACTGGTATCTAAAGCAACTAAAAGAAAGAATAGTAAATACTGAAACTAATACTGAGCTGATAATTGAGAATTGATAATTGATAACTGAAATTATAAACCTTGAAACTGAAACTAAAATGATAACTGATAGCTAATGACTGATAACTGAGATAATAACTAATAACTAATAACTAATAACTGAAATGACAGCTGATAACTGAACTGAACAAAGGAAGTAAGGATATGAATACTCCCTCTTCCAAATGGCACGACAATACCTTCGTGCACTTGTCTCATTCTCACCCAATATATATATATATATATATATATATATATATATATATATATATATATATATATATGTTCACAAACTGCAACCTCGGGCCCAAGTATACGTATACATAACTGCGGCCTCAGGCCTAAAAACGCATAAATCATAAACTGCGACCTCGGGCCCAAATACATGTGTTCAACATTCAAAAATTTAGAATCAGGAACTGAGAATCATACTGCAATACATGATACTAAAATAATGAACCATATTGAGTTACATGATACTGGAATAATGAATAGGACTAGACTAAGATGTGTATTTATAATAAGTTGATTTGTCATAACTGAAACTCATAGAATATTGAATGATTATGAAACTATGCCATCTAGAGAATAGAACATCTACGACTATTCATGGAACTAAGGCATAATTACTTTATGAGGAAACTAGTAATAGTCATAATGAATGGGACGTAGGGAGAATCATAGACATTCCCAAACATAAAGAGTTAGCCTCACATACCTCAATTTCTCTCCCTTAGTGATACTACAATGATACACAATATTAATAACCTTCAATCTACAATAGCAACATCAAATGAAACTAATATTAGTAACAAGTTCCATAACTTAAGCCATTTAGGCATATTATCAAACACCTTGTAGGCATAAATCTCTATAACTTATCAACATATAATTAGTTCATCCAACTACCATCATTCATCAACAATTTATCCCACCATCATGATTAATCAATTTTTAACTTCCAACATCACATATATGACCATTTATCCACACCCAACCAACAAAGTTCTATTAAATAATCATCTTTCAATCTCTACAATAGTTATGTAATTAAATTGGGAACTTATGGCTTCCATCACCATACCAAGAGTTCTAATACTTATTCATACTCATATTCCCTTAATAAATCCATACATGTAATTCTAAGGGTGCAGGATTACCTTTTTGGAAGAAATCTTGCAAAACCCTCCTTTGAGTTCTTGAAGAAATCTCTTGAAGATCTAAGTATTTTATGTGCAGATTTCATCAATACTAGTGTATAAATGATGGAATTCATACAAAGATAATGGGGATTGCTTAACATGAAAATGGGAGGCGTTGGAGGTCTTGATAGAGTGGAGAAGAGCTCCAAAATCCGCCAAATGAAGTGGGGGAAAATAACCCCCGAAGGTCTTATATCACAATAGGGTCGGGTTGAAAAAAAAACAAGATTTGCACAGCCGTGGTGCATAGGGTGTCATGTGGGGAGGCACTGTAATGAAAAATACGTCTAGAAATGAAATTTGGAAGTGTTTTGGAAATCTACATAGCCGCGCCGCATGGGGCGGCGCTGTGGTGTAAAATTCTGCCAGCTTTTGGTAATTTGGTCATAACGTCAGGTAGGAGTGTCCAAATGACGAACGGTTTGAAGTGTTTGAAATAGACTCCAAGATCTTTCATTTGATAGGTTGTTCATCACATAAGACATTATATAAATGTAGATATTCTCGTGCAACATTTGGTCTTGTGCGTGCTCATTTGGAATTTTAGTCTATCTTGAAATTTTCAAACTTGACTTAGACTTAGGCCTCTCCTTGGACCCCAAATCACTTATGATATGCCTCGTACACTTATTATCATAACCAATTGATAACCATCACATTAATACTCATTTAATGCATCCACAACTGATTCAAATTTACGGGGTGTTATAGTGAGTATCCATATCGATTTGGTGACGAGTGGGTACACAGGCTATATATGGTATTTTGACCTGTTTTGGCTATTTAGACTCTTTCCATGCTTTAAATTGAATTGGTATAACACATCACATCTTTCATTGTTAATGTACTCTTACATTTGTCAATCTACTATTACATGCTTTATTTGACGTTGTAGCACTTATTATACCTCTTCCATGTTATATTTGCTCTCATATGTCTTAGTTGAAGTTGTTATTTTCCTTATTGACTTGTTATCTCTTTATTGTTAAATTACTCTTATTTGAGATATCTTTCCTTGTTGAGTATTCCTCATCCATCATGTGGTTATTGAGATTTTTGTATACATTGTGATTAAGCAAGGGGCTATCTGTTGTGAAAACATTAGTATTGATGACTTTTTGGCAAGTTGTGGCATATGTTCACTTGCGGTGTGATGAGCGCAAAACACAATATGAAATGGTTGCTCGCTAGCCAAAGATAGTATAGTTTAATTATCATCTTCACAGGGATTGGATTTAAACAATGTTCAAGTAATTTCTGGCTTAAATGGTATTCAATAAAATTAACACTTTGGTTGGAATGATTACAAACTACACCTAACTATTAAAAGTAAAGCAAATGACAATTGATTGCTAAGAACTAGAGACTAGCAGAATTGGGTTGTTATCAATGTGAGAAATAAGGGTCATGACATGATAAGTGAGAGATTGTTATTATGGAATTAACATTGTTAAATTTGACTCTTAATGTTCTATTGATTCTCTCGAATTCAACGGGTTATTATCCTATTATTCTGATTCAGGTTCCTCTCTCGATTAAACCTAAACCGTTCAAATAATTTAATATGAAGTGCGGTAAAACTTTCAAGAATCTATTGGTGAGAATGGTCTAAGAGAAACTTCTCTCAGATATTTCTCAATCGTAATTCAAAATGTAGATCAGAAAGCTCTTTCAATTACTTTAAAGAAGCACCACAATGACTTAAGGCATCCGTTGCAATAACATTCAATATTACACTCCTCTTCTGATTAAATACAATAATGAATATAATCACAACTAGAGTTAAAGCTCTTCCAATAAATTCAAGCAATTAAACAATAGTCAAATTCATAGATAACAATCAAGTCACAATATCATGTCAAATGCTATTAGAAACTACTCCATAATTATGGGGGAAGTCATCACAAATAGAATTAAAGAGTAAGAAAATATCAATCCAACGTTGCAATCCAAACTCCCGTATTGTATTGATAGAAAGATGATGAAATCTTGCGTCTTGTAGTATCCAATTCTCTCTAAAAGCTTCCAAGGTCAAAGGTCCTCTAAAAATCACGTTTTTGGTGTATTTATACCATGTATGAACGGGCCCGGATGAAACTACCCTCTCTAAGCCGAAGTGAAAAAGTTGGATGAGAAAATACACTATCATGGCACACCGGGCGATGCTCCATGCACCGCATTAGTGGGAAAGTTCAGAGAGTTGATTTTTTCACTCTTTAGGAATTTTTTACTAGCACCCTCGCCCTGCGGTGCATAGCGCTGCGTGGTAGTGTATTTTTTCCAGAGTAATCTTTTTTTCTCCTTTTTTGACTTCTAGACTTGGTCCTCGACCCCCAGACATGATCCTGGCTTAATTTCTTGGGCTTCTACTCGGACTTCAAAGCTCTAAATCATCCATTTTAGCTCCAAACTTGTTTCTCCACTCGAATTCACATCTTACATAGCATAACACACGTAATAAGTACAAAGTACTGGCAACTAGGCTCAAATACAATCAATGTGCAGTAACTAGAGTACAAAATGTAGTTAAAAACGTGAGTTCCTAGCCTACCATCATGGTGCGAGTTGTGATCATGTTGTGATATTGATATGCATGCGGTGACATAAGGTTAGGGCTTGATATGCATGCGGTAAGATAAGATGGTCTTGACACGCATGGTTCTAGTAGGGGAACTACTTAAAGCCATCCGGTGAGATAAGCTGGGCTAAAACGCGTGTAGCTATTTCGGGAAAAATAATTTTCAAAACTAAATATAAGGCTCACATGGTGATATAAGGAAATATTGTGATTGAAATTGTGAATTGTGAATACGAGACAGTACCTCAGTTGTGATTGCTGTTGTACATTTCATATTGAAAAGATTTATTGGTGAACTGTTCTTGTTGATTTTATTCTTCCCTGTCTTACTAGCTTTGCCCGTATTTGATTATTTGTGGCTCTCATTGTGTGTTTCCTCCTTGCTGCCTTTTTTGCTTGAAATTCTGTCATTAGCTTACATTACTAAATTGCTTTGTTATCACTTATTTCTCCGTTTCCATTACCTCCCATTATAATATTATTGTTTTGTTTATCTTGTCGTAGTAGGTGCCTTGACCTGGTCTCGTCACTACTCTACCGAGGTTTTTATAGTGTACTAATACTACACTTTTGCACATCCTTTGTGCAGATCCAGGTACTTCTGCCCGTGTTGGATGCTAGTAATTGATTGATTAGCTGCTTTCCGGATACTTCAAGGTATACTTGCTCGACTTCCACATGCCTCGAAGTCACCTTCTGCTATCTCTTATTACTGTTTATCCTTTATTCAGACAGTGATGTTTATTGATATTTTCATATTTTCTGTAGATCTTATGACTCAGTCTCACCGGATTATGGGAAATATTGCGTTGTAGTTCAGTATTGAGATTTTCTGAGACTTACCAATATATATCATGCTTTATTCGAAAATTTCTTTCTTACCCGTCTTAGAGACTAAGTTCCATCACCCTAAGGCAGAAAATTGGGGTCGTGACAACTATTTAAAAATATAAAATTAAAACATAACGATGAATCTTTGTCTACCTGTATATCAAATTATAGCTTTGAGCTTGAAAGAATGGTGCTTTAGCAAGTATCTTATAATCGGGTGAAAAAGAAAAAACAAGTATCTTAAATCGCAGGAAATATAGGATGTGTTTGTGTCACAACCTAGAACTCCCACCATCGAGACCGTGATGGCACCTAACATTCCACTTGCTAGGCAAGCCGATGTTAGAGAATTTTCAAGCCAGTCCTTATTCAATTCAGTAAATAATAACAAATAAGCTAAAATGAAATGCAGCGAGTGCGAAATCATATAAAAACTTCAATATTTATTACCACCGGGATCTGGAGTCACAATTCACGAACTTCTAGGATTTACTACAAATAAAAAGTCTGAAAGGAATACAACTGTTTGAACGAAAGAAACAGTAAAAACAGAAATGATAGACGAGGACTTCAAGGTTTGCGAACGCCGACAGATCTACCTTGAGTCTCCGGTGAACCAGCCCAAGCTGCTACGCCTCTCGATCAGCTGGGACCAATACCAAGATCTATACAGGAAGTGCAAAGTGTAATATCAGTACAACCGACCTCATGTACTGGTAAGTGTCGAGCCTAACCTCAGCGAAGTAGTGACGAGGCTATGACAAGACACCTACAAATAAACCCGTACAATTTAATAGTATATGTACAAAGATAATGACAAGTAAAAGCTAGACAAGTAATATCGGGAGGGGGACATACTGAGGGGATCACAAGATAAAGAATCACAACAGTGATAAGAACTTGATCAACCAATATACCTTGAACAAATAAGAACAAGTAAACACAGTAAAGGAAATTGCACGGCATCACCCTTCGTGCTTTTACTCTCAACCTCACCATATGAATCAATAGAAACTGCACGGCATCACCCTTCGTATATTAACTCTCTCATAACATGGCACGACATCACCCTTCGCGCATTAACACTCACAATATGACACAGCATGACCCTTCGTGCATTAACACTCACAATATGGCACAACATCACCCTTCGTGCATTAACACTCTCCCTTACCATAAAGCAATGAACAATGAAAACAGGGAGATAGAAATAACAAGAACAAGTCTCACTTCAACATTTGGTTCCACAATACCATCCTCAACTTTGAATCAATACTCAATTATTACCAAAGTCCATAAACATGATAAGAACGATCAACTTAACGATTAACTAGTCTAAGCATGGATAGTATGATCAAAGAAAGCAACAATTACAAGAATAAGACTCACCCACATGCTATAACCTGACAACATTGCATAGGTACTCGTCACCTCACCTATATGTTGTACCCAACATTCAAACATGTAGCAAATAGACAAATATGTCATAATCCTTCAAGCCAAGGTTAACCACGACACTTACCTCGCTCCAACAGCCAAACTCAAAGCTCAACCATGGCTTTTCCTCTCAAACAAGCCTCCAAACTAATAGAATCTAGAAAATTACCAACCAAACGATTCAAATTAAGCCTTAGGAACTACCCACGATTGCAAAGAATTCAATTTAGGCCATCATTAAAAAAGTCAACAAAAGACAACACCTGGGCTCGATTGGTCCAAACTCGAAATTCGGACCAAAACTCGATTACCCATTAACCCCCGAGCACGGTTATATAATTGGTTTTGGAATCCGACCTCAATTTGAGCTCTAAATCCCCAATTTACCAAATCCCTAGTTTCTACCCAAAAACTCTCAATTCCACCATGAAAACTCTAGCTTTTAGGTTGAAAACTTGTGAAATGTATTGGAAGATTGAAAGAAATTAAATTAGAATCACTTACCAATGATTTGGGGAAGAAAAGTTCTTTGGAAAATCACCTCTAGGGTTCTTGAATTTGAAGAATGAACCGAAAATTCCGTCTAAGTCCCATTTTGATTAGGTGCAGATGTCTCATTTGCGACCTGGGATTCGCATTTTGCGAACCCCACAAATGCGAAGAAGCCATCGCAAATGCGAAGCTCTTCACACTTCTGCTTCCTTCGCAAATGCGAAGAATTATTCGCAATTGCGACCAATGATCTCCGCAAATGCGACCAAATTTTTCGCATTTGCGATCACTGCCTCCCCCTATCCCTCTTCGCAAATGCGAAGCTATGTTCGCAAATGCGAACTCTGGTCTTCCAAGCTAGTCTTCGCAAATGCGATGAGTATATCACAAATGTGAACCCAACAGTGGTCGCAAATGTGATGATTGACCTTGGTTGACCTTTTTTACCGTTATATGTTAAAGCGTTTCGGATAGCACCAAAATGGATATGGATAAAACCATGGTATCTCCATTGTCTACAACAATAATCTGAACACCAGAAACATTTTCCGAGTCAAATTTCACTCCGTAGCCCATTTGAAACTCACCCGAGCCCTCGGGGCTCAAAACCAAAAGTGAACACTAGTCTAAAAATATCATACAAACTTGCTCGCACGATCAAATCACCAAAATAATACCTAGAACTACGAATTGAACACCAAATCAAATGAAATTTTTAGGAAAACTTTGAAACCTCTATTTTCACAACCGGACGTCCGAATTATGTCAAATCAACTCCGTTTCTCAAAAAAATTCACAGACAAATCATAAATGTGGTATTAGACCTATACCGGGTTCCAGAACCAAAATACGGACCTGTTATCCAAAAAGTCAAACATTTCAAATTCATTAAGCCTTTAATTTCAAATTTTGACAAAGTCCGATATCTCGGGCTAGGGACTTCCGATTTCGATTCCAAGCATATACCCAAGTCCCAAATCACGATACAGACCCACTGGACCATCAGAACATGAATCTGGGTCTATTTACCAAAAATGTTGACCGAAGTCAACTCAAATGAAGTTTTTAGTCAAAATTTCTTATTTTTATCAATTTTTAACATAAAAGCTTTCCAGAAAGACGCCCGAACTGCACACGCAAACTGAGGAAGGTTAAAACATGATTTTAAGGCTTCGAATCACAAAATTAGGTTTCAAAACATGAGATGACCTATCGGGTCATCACATCCTCCACCTCTAAAATAATCGTTCGTCCTCGAACGGATATAGAAAAGTACCTAGACTGGTGAAAAGGTGGGGATATCTACTTCGCATGTCTGACTCAGACTCCCAGGTAGTTGCCTCAATGGGTTGACCTCTCCACTGCACTCGATCTAAAGGATAACTCTTCGATCTTAACTAACGAACCTGCCGGGCTAGAATAGCCACCACCTCCTCCTCATAGGTCAAATCCTTGGCCAACTAGACAATGCTGAAATCTAACACGTGGGATGGATCACTATGGTACTTCCGGAGCATAGACAAATAGAACACTAGATGAACTGCTGATAAACCAGGTGGTAATGATATACCTAGGGCTCAACTTGCCCTTCTTTTCGAATCTCATTACACCCTTCATGGGTAATACCCGGAGCAACACTCTCTCTCCGACCATAAATGCAACATCACGAACTCTACGATCGGTATAACTCTTCTACCTGGACTGAGCTGTGCGAAGTCGATACTAAATGATCTTGACCTTAACTAAGGAATCTTGTACCAAGTCTGTACCCAATAACCGAGCTTCCCGCGCCTCGAACCACCTAACTAGTGATCAGCACCGCCTACTATATAACGCCTCATAGGGAGCTATCTAAATGCGCGACTGATAACTGTTGTTGTAGGCAAACTCCATAAGCAGCAAGAACTGATCCCACGAACCTCCGATAACACAAGCGCGAAGCATGTCCTCCAATATCTGAATAGTGCGCTAGGACTGCCCGTCTGTGTAAGGATGGAATGATGTGCTTAGCTCAACCCGCGTACCCAACTCCCGTTGAACTGCCCTCCAAAAATACGAGGTGAACTGCGTACCTCGATCAGAAATGATAGACTCGGATACACTGTGAAGTCAGACAATTTCGCGGATATAAATCTCTACCAACCACTCTGAAGAATAAGTAACTGCCACACAAATGAAATGCACTGACTTGGTTAGCCTATCCACAATGACCCAAACTACATCAAACTTCTTCAGAGTTCGTGGGAGTTCAACAACGAAATCCATAGTGATACGCTCCCACTTCCACCCAGGAATCTCTAACTTCTAAAGCAAACCACCAGGTCTCTGATGCTCACAATTTACCTGCTGACAATTTAGACAGCAAGACACATATGCAACTATATCTTTCTTCATTATCCTCCACCAATAATGCTGCCGCAAGTCTTGATAAATCTTGGCGGCGCTCGAATGAATATAATACCGGGAACTATGGGCCTCCTCAAGAATCAAATCATGAAGTACATCTACATTAGGCATACAAACACGACCCTGCATCCTCAAAACTCCATCATCTCCAATAGTAAACGGCTAGGCACCACCGTGTCGTGTCCCTAAGGACAAGCAAATGAGGGTCATCATACTTGTAACAACCCGACCGATTGTTTTGAGCATTGCACTTCGCTCGCCAGTTCTCGGGCATAACTAACCCATATGGTGTATTATGACTTATGTAAATTGTCGGTTTTGGCTTTCAGGTTAATCGGAATAGATATGGAAGAATGATTTCAGCTTAAGCTTTAAATTTGAAAGGTTTGACCAAGTTTTGACTTTTTAGTATTCGATCTTGAATTTAGATTTTTATGATTTGGCTAGCTTCATTAGGTTTTTTTGGACTTGGGAGCGCATCCGGAACGTATTTTTGAGGTCTGTGGTAGAATTAGGCATGAATTGGCGAAATTGGAAATTTGGTATTTTCCGGTCGGTAGTGAAAATTTTGATATCGGGGTCGGAATAGAATTTTGAAAGTTGGAGTAGGTCCGTTGTACCATTTGGGATGTGTGTGCAAAATTTCATATCATTCGGAGGTGATTTGATAGGTTTTGGCATCGTTTGTGGAATTTAAAAGTTTATAAGTTCTTAGTCTTGAATCCGAGGTTGATTCGGTGTTTTGGTGTTTTTGAGTGATTCGAAGGCTCAACTAAGTTTTAATGATGTTATAGGATGTGTAGGAATGTTCGGTTGAGGTCCCGGGGCCTCGCGTGAGTTTCGGGTGGTTAACGAATCATTTCGGACTTTGGAAAGGTAGCAGATTTTTTGGTATTTTTATTGCAGAGATTTGTTCTTCGCATTCGCGAAGGGGAGCTCGCATTTGCAAAGGTGTGGCCAGTGGACAGATCACAAATGCGAGGATTTGAACACGTTCGCGAAGAGGAAATATGGAACAGGTGGACCCCAAGGATTTCTTCTACGAGTTCGAGTAGAGGTCAACGCGTTTACGAAGGGTCTGGCAGGTGAAGCTAGGTGTTCGCGAGAGGGTACTCGCGTTAGCGAAAGTGGAAATTTGAGAAGTGGATTTTTGTGCTTTGTGAACACGAGGCTATAACCGCGTTCGCGAAGAAGGGTGCACCTGGGCAGAATGTTTAAGTTAAAAATTGAGGGTTTTGGTATATAATCTAAAAAATTGATTAGAGAGCTCGGGAGAAGGCAATTTTTGAGGGGATTTTCAGAGGATTGATTGGGGTAAGTGTTCTTCACTCAATTTTGGTTAAATCACATGATTATGTCTTGATTTTTATCATTTAATTTGGCAAATTGGGGTGAAAATTGGGGGAAAATGGAAGAAAATTTGGAGAGTTGAATTGGAGATTTGAGGTGCCATTTGAGGTACGATTTTGATGTTCTCTATATGTATAGACTTGTGGGAGGATGATGATTCTTGTGATGTAATTTTTATCAAATTTCGAGACGTGGGCCGGGGAGTCGGATTTGAGCAAATTCGGAATTTTTTATCTAATTTGATAATTTTCGTATGGATTTCATTCTTTTAGCGTATATTGATGATAATATACTGATTTTGGTTAGAGTCGGAGCATTTGGAGGCCGAATCGAGAGGCAAGGACATCACAGGCTAGAGTTTTGGCTTGGTTTGAGGTAAGTAACGCTTCCAAACTTGGTTCTGAGGGTTCAAAACCCCAAACTATGTGTTCTATGATTACTATTAAGGTAACGCAAATGCCAAGTGATGGCCGTGTGGGCGTGCACCATGAGAATCACGGCCTGGATCATTCAGTCGCACCACTTAATGACTCTTTCTTGCTGATATCTGTGTTGTGGTTATGTGATTAAGTAAATGAACTGTAAATCATGCTAATTATCATGTTAAGGATTCACGCCGATACTATTGAGACCCGAGAGGTTGTTTCTTGCTGTCACATCATTAGCTTCATTGATATTCTGTACTCAGTCTTGTTCATGCATATTTTATCATGTCTCAGTCTTTATTATTGTTATTTGGCATAACATATCATTATTTCGGGCTAGTATCATGGCATTTTGAGCCTATGCGTGTGAGATTGGAGAGTGATGACTGACTGAGGCCGAGAGCCTGATATTGAGTGACAGTATGGGATCGGTCTGCACGCCGCAGCGAGATATTGATTATGCCTTCGTTGGCTTGTTATAGCGCTTGGGCTGAAAGGAGCCCCTCTGGAGTCTTTAAACCCTCAGTGAGCGCAGTTGATGTTATTGAAGGATGGATCTTACTTGAACATGGATCTTGTCCGAATTATTTATATCTGGAGATGAATCTTCTCTATAGGCTGGAATGGCCTTCCTCGGTACTGGATGACTGCTATCAGAGATGTATATATTCCAGGATGGATCTTCCCTGGGCCATATACCATATACAATACTGAGTGGATGAGGATTTGAGATTGTGGGCACATGAGGCACACAACATGGTGTATTTCATATAACATGTGCATTGGCATGTAGACGTAGCAGAGTTACACTTTCTTATCCTTTATTTACCTCTTCTGTTTCACTATTCGAGCTGTTTAATTAACTGAAAGCATTCCTATGTTTCTCTACATTATTTTTGTTACCTTTGATGAGGCTGAGTTCGTCACTACCTATCAGTCCGAAGGTTAGACTTGTTACTTACGGAGTTGGTGTACTCACGTTACTCCATGCACCTTATGTGAAGATCCAGGTATCTCAGGCCATGATAGCGGTCGCTGATCATTTCAGTCGTGGACTTTCATTGGAGATAGTGAGGTAGCTGCCTGGCAATCGCAATCCCGCCTTTCTCCTTCCTTATCTTCCTCTTAGTGTATTTGTTGGCTATTCTCAAACTATGTTAGTCTTGTTTTATTTCGAATAGTTGTAGTATTTGGCTCATGACTTAGTGACACCCGAGGCCGGGCTTGTATATTTCTGCTTTGTTTTGATTTTTACTCTATACCTTTCACCGGATTTCAGTTGAAAATATGGTTTTACTTAAGTTTAAAACGAAATATGGATTATTGGGAAATGAATTGGCTGGCCTAGTTTCACGATAGGCGCCATCACTACCTGGTCGGTTTTGGGATCGTGACAAGTTGGTACAAAGCCTAGATTACATAGGTATCACGAGTTTTGAGCAGGTTTAGTAGAGTCTTGCGGATCGGTACGGAGACATCTGTACTCATCTTCAAGAGGATGCAGTACCTTTAGGAAATCCCACATTCTTGAATTCTTATCGTGCGACATTGATTCAGCTTAAAATGTAACTCTTTGAGTTCCTTCCACGCGTTCGTATGCGCGCATAAGCGCTCGGTATCAGTTGTGCATCGATGGCTTGTGAATCCCTTATTGAAGGGAGAGATGTGATTTCTATGTGTTGATGTTGGGCCAGTCTGGAGGACTTGAGGCCGAGTTCTGCCTATAGCTTGAGCACTGGGGCGTTGATTACGTGAGCACGTGCTTCTAGATTATATGTTCCGTAGTGTCCCTATTAGTGGAAGTGATGAATGGATGGCTACGTGATGAGTATGATGTGACTGAGAGATGTGTTCATATGATTTGAATGTGATGAGAAGGGTCTGCTTGAGGATAGAAAGAACTATTTGGTGCTTGATTTCCATCTTGATTTGATGTATAGCCCCAAGTTATGAGTGTGTGAAGGATCTTTGCATGTTGTCTAGTTGGGGAATGGAGTAGATTTCATGTTATGATATGAGTTCAGACTCAGAAAGATTAAGCGATTGTGTGATGTTTATGATGGTGGAAGGGTATGAAGAGATGTCAGTTTGAGGCAAAGCAGGTGAGTTATCTCCTGCCGGGTGTTCTGAGGTTTGTGTGACCCCTATGTTGTTGGTTGTGAGTCCTCTTTACAGTGAAATATATGTGTGTTGTTGCAATTTGATCTTGGGTTGCATATGAGAGTGTGCTTGTCTGTTACGAGGATGAATGTGAGATTTCCAGATGATTTGAATTACTAGATGGTTTGTGTTGCACAAGCTTATGAAGGATTTAGCTTAACCTCACCATTGTATTATGGTAGTAGTAGAGTATGGGCATTGTGAGTTCTATGTGTTTTGACCTATGGCTTTGAGCCAAATGGGGGAGTCGGCTATTGATTAGTTGATTGCACGGTTATGTGTTGTATTTGTTTCAGTTTGAGGTATATTAGTGAATCATATGTGGCTTGCAGGGGTTGAGATCGAGGATGGCTCGAGTAAAGGAAATTTTAATAAAGTTTATGTTATGCTTTATAGGTGTATGAGAATCACAAAATGACTTGAGTTGTTATTGGTGAAAGATGTACGGTGCATAGAGCAGGAATTTATTTGGTTGAATTAAGGTGGGGTTACTTCCATAGGTGTTGTTGTTCTAATGGGCCACAAGTAGTTTGGTTCATTTGATCAGTCTAATTGAAACAGTAGAGTGGATGACACCCGAGAATGGATTTGAAGGATTCAAGATTTACATGTAGTAATTGGAGATCTTCAGGATGTATATTTGCCTAGGAATGGGGATTTACATTGGAGGGTTTCAAGACTTATGGTATTTCTATTTCAATTATGGGATTCTACATATCAGTATCAGGAAGGTGAAGGTAATGGCTTTGGACTCGCAAGAAGTCTCTTCAGGGTAGATAATTTGAATATGGTTCTTTTGGGGATATTTAAGAGAGTATTCAACGACATATGAGCCTTAGACGGTGTGGTTTTATCTTGGGTCTCGTGTGGTGAGTTTGGGTTGAGGATTGCGGTATTTTGGCAAGGAGAATTATCAATTCGAAGGTAACTCAGAAGAAACTCAGATAAATAGGACAGCTTAGTAGTAGGCCGGATCAGTATGGTAAGGGATATAATTAGTTCTTTGGGTGCTTATGAGGTAATGAGTTTCTACATGTGTCGCATGGTTCTTGGGTTTTTGTTGACCTTCGTAGCTTTCTTGAGCTAGAAGGATTCAGTTCTAACGGTTTGGTTTTGTGCAAATGGGATTCGGAGAATTCTTGATGGTTTCTACCACGGTTAGAGATGCATATTTTCTACTGGCGTGTAGAGCATGTGATGAATAGTGATTTTCTTCTAGATGGGATCAAATGGAAAGTCCTCGGCTAGTTGAGTACTGATCGGAGTCAACCCTGCACCACTACAAAGTAGCGAGAGTGGTCGAAGCAACTTTTACCCGAGATGTCGGGATCTAATCCACAGGGAGCTAGAAGTGGGAATTGGATTCTTATCTAAACTAGAGATGCGTATCACTCTTAATTACTCTTCCAATCATCTTTTGGTTGGTTTTTACCTCTAATATTTATGTTAATAGTATGCTAAATTAAACTAAGAATGATTTCTTGTAGGGTGTTCTAAATAGTTAAAATGGCACAAGGGAAGTGACTTTCTCCTAGGTGAATACTTGATGGGTTCTCGAATCTAAGGCAAGATTGTCATGTTGGGGATTACGATATAACCAATGCACGAAACTTCTCACTCTATACCTCTTGGTAGTTTGAGTGATTTTGCCCTAATTGACTTTCTCAAGACCAATTGGCTATGATAATTTGTACAAGCAATTTAGGTTCAAATCGGGTATTACTATCTCTAGGTTTAACCCTTTAATTAGGGCTATCAATCTCTTGAATACGCCCCAATTCCTTATTGGACTAATTTTCCTAGACTCAAGCTCTCTTTGTCAAGAAGATCCCAAGTCAAAAAGGTACAAATTAGTGTTTGCAACCACTAATTCAACATGGAAAACACAAATTAGTCCAAATATCAAACACCCATGGACATTCAAGCCTTAAAACTCAAGACCCATCAAATACCCACACTAGGGTTGAGCCACAACCCTAGCTAATGGGTCTAGCTACTCATAATAATGGAAGAAAACAAAGAAATAGGTGAAGAAAAACCCATAAGATTTAATTACAAGCTAATAATTGAAGATTCAATAATAAAACCACTATAAAATGATTAAGAACAGCCGTTCATGTGCTCAACCCAAAGTCAGATTACAACTGATGACCTAAAAATGGGAAAAGAAAGATTTTATACTATGTTGAATTTTTTGGACAAAAATACCCCGGTGGGGGTAGTGCGGTCCGCACAAAATCAAGTGCGGCCGTGGTGAGGCTTCTTGGATTTAGATCTCTGCTCTCTGAACTTGACCACCATGGCCGCAGTGGCTTCTACTGCGGTCCGCACAAAAAGGACCGCGGACTGCATTGGCGTTGTCCCCAAAATTCCCAAATCTCTGAACCCAACATTGCGGACCGCACAATCTCGATTGTGGCCGCGGTGAGGCCAATGCGGTCTGCACAAAATGCTTTGCGGCCACATTGCTTGAGTTTCCAAAATAAGGACCTCTCTGAATCTCCTCACTGCGGACCTCACTAATGGAATGCAACCGTAGTGGATCTGTTGCACTGTGCTTGGACTTGTTCTTGGTACTTATGCAATTTCACTCCTTGTTGAGCTGGTTTTGACTAACTATCACCTTTTTGACCAAACCCTACAAACAAGTACAACATGTAAGCCTTTGGGACTATTTTATATATATTTTTAATTAATACTCAAGTAAGAAGGAGTGTAAAATGAACCATAATCCCTAGTTATCAACTCCCCCAAACTTATGCTTTTGATTGTCCTCAATAAAACAAAATAAAACCCACCTCCTTAAGAGTAAATCCAAGAAAATTCAACTGACCTAAAGTGACCTCATCTAGCATCAATTGGGACTAACAATTGCCCTCAATTCAAATGAATCATTAACAACATTTGACCTTCTAAACACCATGGATTTAGTGCAACAGAAGAGCATCAAGAGTTGACTCAAACCGTCAAAGAAACTCTTTCTACTACTTTGGTCATTGTGGAACTCAAACTCACACTCCTCAACTCTCCCTAAGCAAACCTCACTTTTAGATTGTAGCACTTAGAACGAGGATAGTGGAAACACACTCATCTCTCATAAAGAAAGGTCACAAGTCCGGCTCTAAGTACCATAAGCTTGCCCCTTATGTGAGTCACCACTAATGTAAGCTTCATTCAACTCAAGATCATATATGGCTTTTGTGGAGATATAGTGAAGGCTTTTGTGGTTCAGGGTAGGAAATATTTAGTCTAAGTAGGTTCCATCTTCCCCTTAGCACTACAATTTGCTTCATTTTGGCACATATTCTCTTGACTTTTTAAGTCATTTAACTTCTTTCTGAGGGATTAGAGAGACACACTGTAATTCTTTCTTGTTCATTTCAAACCTTTTTCTCCTTTCTCAACTTTCCACACCTTTCATCTCTTTACTTTTATTGAATTCCTTCATTTTTTTTTCTACATTGATCATTCTTTTTGTCTTTTTGATTTTCTTTCTTTTTCATTGCCTTTCATTTTTTTCATTTTGTACCTTTTACCACTTTGTTGCATTCCTCGTCTCTCTCCCCAAACTTATGTTTTTGCCTTGTGCATAGGAAAGATCAGGTGCCAAGAGAGGGTATTTTTAGAACGGGTAAAGGCTTGTATTGTGGTTTTTGAAAGAAAAAGGTCTATGGCTCAAAAAGGTTGACTAGGAATATTATCATTGATAGGCTATGGAAGTGTTCAAGATATCATTCGGTTCAATGAGAGCCTATAATCACATCTCAAGTCAAATTACACTTAGTATTTCACCTAGATGTTATTTAGGGCAAGTTATAGGCTAATGGATCGGGACTTGGACTTGCAATTTAAATTCTCACCACATAAGGTGTGAGATTGCTAAAGAGACAGAGTCGGGGGCCCATAACAACCTTAGATAAGATTTGAGTAACACAATGGTCCCGAAAAAACAATTGATGATTATCGGCCAACACAAGAGTCTCAAGGTCAAAACTTTCATCATCCTATACACAACAGTTTGTTTTTTATCATAGGATCAAAGGCAAATATGTTAGGCCCAAGTGAAGATTTGCTTGAGGCACCATTACTTACTAGCTACTATTTACATAAAAAGCAAAAAGAAAATAGACTCAAACCGTTAAGAAGGTTGTCATGCCATCCATTATCGGGAAGAGCCACCCGGTTCACACAAATTCCACATTTGGAAAGAACCGTGGCATTAAGAAAACCAAAGGCTTATTGCACGCAAAAACTCAAAACAAGAAGCTATGAAAAAAAATAAGAAGCTATGAAAGGAAAAATGCAGAAAGTAAAATGAATATATACAAGAGGGGATTTAGTCGAATATACATAAGGGAGAATGAATATATACATTAGAACGTAACTTTATATACAAACCAAAAGTAAAATGTACTAAAAGTGCAATAAAATGATAAAATTATGTACATACCAAAAGTAAAAATAAAGCATAAAGAAAAAGGTAATGTCATATATACAATCATCCAAATAGGATTACCCCTTCAAATGAAAGCTAGCATTGTCCTCAATGCTAACTAACCAAAATAAGCACAAGAAAATATAGAGAGGAAAAATAAAGTCCCGATTGGCCCTCCATCTGCATAGGATCCTGATTCTGGGTCCCTGGGTCCTCAGACTGCTCGGGAACCTATGACTGGCTCCTTCTAACCTGTGTCTCCATTGGGACCTGGGCCTGTACTAAGTCCTGGACCTGTACTGGAATCTGGGGGTGGCTAGAGGAACCTCCCTATGGGTCCTCCAACTCTATAACAGCATCATCCGTACGGGGAATCACCCTCTTCCTCTTGGGTGGACTCTCTGTCTCCTGCTCCGCCTCAGGCTAGGTTACTGGAGCCGGGTCATACAATAAAAGGTCCAAAGGCAAGTGATCCGCCTTCAACCTCTCCACCTCCACTCTCAACTCTTTCACCGACTCCTTGGATGCCCGAGTCTTCCTCAGTTTCTTTGGCCAAATCCTCAATGCTTTTCTGTGTGAATCACGTCCAATATTAATTGCTGGTTCTCCAGAAGCTCCTTGAGAGTGTCCTCCACTGATTGTGGGACCTGTGGATGAGGGGGTGCAGACTGGGCTACCACCGAAGTAGAAAGTACAAACAGCTTAGAAGTGGCCGTCTGCATCCAGTTGTTAATATTGGCAAAGGTCTGGCTCAAGCGGTAGGCAGTCAAAGTATATGAGGGGATATCTGGAACTGTAGAAGTAGAGGATTTTGGGGCCATGTCTGATGTGGCTGAAGAAGGCTGAGTAGGAACCACTACTACTACTGGCTCTTTAGACTGGCCAGTTGAGGTAGTGGCTTTGCCTTTAGGGTCCTTGGGGTTGTCAGGACCCTTGGTGTTTTACTCGGATAAAGGTTCCTTGGCTTTCACTTTCACATCAAATCTTCTCTTCTCCACATCTATATCCTCAAAAATATGGTTAGGAAATTTGGGAAGGGGTAGGATCTATCACCTTCGTTCAGCACCCGTGTAATCACCCTGGACATCACATTCCTGATATTGATAGGGTACCCCACCATGATCGATCCCACCAATATAGCCCAGGAGATAGGAAGAGAGTTTTCATGAGTGGTGGGGTCTATCCTGCTACAAACAAATGTCTCCCACCCTTTTGCTTCGAAGTTCAGGGTCCTCAAAATTTTCACTCCCACAATCAACCAAGCTGGGGTGGTACATGGGATTGTCAAGTACTCTGATAACCAAGGACGAGTAGCCTCACCCAATGCCACCTTTTCTAAGTACAATGCCTCATCCTCCTCCGGGAAGCCCAGGTAGGCATTGATCATTTTTCCATCAAATTTTACTTTCAAATTTCGCACCTTGGTCACTGTGGTGCCCTTTTATTATGTGGCCAACATTCGTGTAAAACTCCTACACCAAGTGCTCATTTGCATCCTCCACGTGGCCTATGAAATAGTCCCATACTGCTCTTCTTCTGAACTGCCTCAGCACATTGGGGTTATGAGGTAAAAGGTCCTTTGTGATGAATTTCCGCTCAGGTATTAACTTCCTCTCAGGCCACCATTCTCTGAACTTGTGGTAGGCCACTTCACTCACAAACCAGTCATTCCATGCCTCCGGGTTCCTGGTTCTCTCCATCCCTCCTACTTGGGTCTCACCCCCTCCTTCTTCTTCTACGGGATCCTCACCGGATTGTGAAGCTGTAGGTGAGGTAGAATATGCATTGTCACTACCCGCAGCTGAGCCCTCAGATGACTCAGAAGAAATATGCACTGATGTTTGGGCAGTAGGGGAGCCCGGAGGTGTATCCCTCAATCTGTTCCTCTCCGACCAGTCAGGAACATATTCTGGCACGGAGTTTGAGTCAGACGCCTCCCGGGAGGGCACATACTCACTCCCTAAGTGGTAAATAGCTCTATCAGCAACCTTTATGATTCTCTTGGTGTCCTTGATAGCTTGTCGATCTTGTGGGATCAATCTAATCATGCCTCGTCCCCTACACCATGAGGACTCTCGTTTCCCTGTCTGTTTATCACCTCTGCCTCGTGATTTCACCAGTATCTACAAGGAGAATGCATTCTGTTCTTGTTAGTATCCTAATATCAAATGAAGCAATGCAGGATAAAATTGCAGATAGTTGAAAATGAAAAGCAGAATTGCAGACCGCGGACTGCACAAAATGTAGTGCGGCCATAAATAAGCTTCTGTGGACCGCAAAAAATGCACCGCGGTCTACACTGAGGTGGGGGTCAGACTACCCACTCTCTGATAAAGGCCATCGCGGACCGCACAAAATGGTATTGCGGTCCGCATTAAGGCACCGCGGACCGTACAAAATCCACTGCGACCGCGGTCCTCAACTTACAACCTTTTTGAAGTGATATAATTGCGGTTCGCACAAAATGGTATTGCAGACTGCAGAGGAGCACCGCAGACCACACAAAATACCATCGCAGACCGTGATAAGCCAAGAACAGTAATACCAACCTAGGTTTTCAAATTTTTCTCAATTAAGCCTAAAATCATATATCATTAATTCCCCAGGTGTTTAATCATTAGTTGTCACTAATTAACCCTAAGCCCAGCGTGACTAAACAACCCTACGATACAAAATTGAAAGAAAAATAGGAAGAAAAAGAAAAAGAAGAAAAACTAGCTAAAAAAATAACAAATTTAAACAACTAAGAAAAAAATTAAAATTACCAGAAGTGAGATGCAATGTAGATTAATGAGACTTAGCAGTTGAATTCAAGCAGGTATGAGTGATGAACAATGAATTTTTTTTACTATGGAGAGCAAAGGATCGAAAAGTTTGAAATGAAGGCCTCATGTCATATTTATAGAAAAAGGACTGGGAGCCCACTGTACCTACCCACCGCGGACCGCACAAAATGGCACCGCGGTACTCAGAAACATGAAGCAATGGGAGATGTCCACTGCGGACCGCAAGAAATACAATGCGGCCGTAGTGGTCCACCACGGACCGCACAAAATGCATTGCGGCAGCGGTGGCAAACTTTAGAGACTCCTCATTTTTGACCTATTAACTTTGCGGTCCGCATTGAATTGTTGCCCCCGCACTAAGGCCTTTGCGGCCGCACAAAATGCATTGCGGCCGCAGTGCAAACTTCAGAGAGTGCATTTTTCCAACTTGGTCCTGAACTGCATCAAAACATTCCTACAACATCTCACAACTAGTTAGTCCAAAAGCAAATCCTATACTACAAAGAAAATCAAAGAAAACCAAAAAGAAATACACATGGGTTGCCTCCCAAGAATTGCCTGCTTTAACGTCGTTGTACGACGCACCATCAATTCACTTTAGATGGAGTAGTGCCACCACGTGGATGTCATCAATATTGCACAGGTAGTGCTTGAGCTTGTGCCCATTAACTCTGAAAACCTCTCCATTTTTGTTATTCAAATCAAGTGCACCAAACAGAGTCACAAATACCACTTCAAAAGGTCCACTCCATTTCGACTTAAGCTTTCCCAGAAACAGACGTAATCGAGAGTTGAACAAGAGAACCAAATCACCCACTTTGAACTCCTTGCCACGAGCACATTTATCATGAAGGTACTTCAATCTTGTCCTTGTACAAGGACGAACTGGAGTAAGCATGGAATCAGAATTCATCAAGTTCATTAAGCTACTCCACACGAAGATTTGCTGCCACATCCCATTCAAGATTCAGCTTCCTCAAAGCTCACATGGCCTTGCGCTCTAACTCAACCAGTAGATGGAAAGATTTACCAAACACCAACCGATATGGAGACATACCAATCAGAGTCTTGTAAGTAGTCCTATAAGCCATATAGCATCATCCAACTTCTTTGACCAATCAGTCCTATTTGCATTGACCGTCTTTGACAATATACTCTTGATTTCCCTATTTGAGACTTCGACTTGGACACTCGCTTGAGGATGATAAGGAGTCGAAACTTTGTAATTGACACCATACTTTGCAAGGAAAGTGTCAAAAGCTCTATTACAAAAATGAGATCCCCCATCACTTATGATTGCACGAGGAGTGCCAAACCTTGTAAAAATGCTCTTCTTGAGAAATGCAACAACACTCGGGGCCTCATTGTTGGGTAGAGCCACAACTTCAATCCACTTTGAAACATAGTCAACCGCCACAAGAATGTATGTGTTCCCACACGAGCTAACAAAAGGGCCCATAAAATCAATGCCCCATACATCAAAAATATCAACTTCAAGAATGGTATTGAGAGGCATCTCATCTTTCTTTAAAATTCCACCCGCTCTTTGACATTCATAGCATCTCTTCACAAGTTCATTTGCATCTTTGTACAAAGTTGGCCAATAAAACCAGCAACTAAGAACTTTTGAAGCTGTCCTCGCCCCGCCATGATGGCCATCATAGGGAGAGGAATGACAAGCATCTAAGATACTCAACTGCTCTTCCTTCAGGACACACCTTCGTATCACACTGTTCGTGCAGATCTTGAACAAGTATGGCTCATCCCAATAGAAGTCCAAACTATCCCATTTGAGCTTCTTCCTTTGGTTAGAAGAGAGCTCACACGGGATTATACCAGTCACAAGAAAATTAGCAACGTCTGCAAATCATAGCATACCATTCACCGACACCGAAAATAGTTGCTTATCGGAAAATGAATAATTGATCTCTAGTCCATCACGAGGCCTCCCCTCCTCCTCCAAGCGGGACAAGTGGTCCGCCACTTGGTTTTCACTACCCTTCTGGTCCACAATCTCCAAATCAAACTCTTGAAGTAATAATACCCATTGCATTAGTCTAGCTTTGGAATACTTCTTCTTCATCAAGTACCAGAGTGCGGCATGATCGGTATGAACTTCGACCTTGGCACCCATGAGATACCGAAATTTCTCCATCGCGAGCACACAATAGCCAAAAGCTCTTTTTAGTCACCGTGTAGTTCACTTGAGCATCATTCATTGTCTTGCTCGCATAGTATACCAGATGAAACATTTTGTTCACTCTTTGACCCAAGACCTCCCCAACCGCAACATCACTCACGTCACACATAAGCTCAAAAGACAAGCTCTAATTGGGTGCGGTAATAATAGGAGTAGTGGTCAACTTGTGTTTGAGAAGTTCAAAGGCTTGCATACATCTCTCATCGAACACGAACTTGGCATCTTTTTTCAATAACTTGCATAAGGGATTCACTACCTTCGAAAAGTCTTTGATAAATCTCCGATAGAACCCTGCATTCCCAAGAAAACTTCTAACTCTCTTGATAGAAGTAGGGGGAGGGAACCTTGAAATCACATCAATTTTTGCTTTGTCCACCTCTATACCATGCTTTGAAATTTTATGCCCAATAACTATGCCCTCCTCAACCATGAAGTGGCATTTATCGCAATAAAGAACAAGATTGGTTTCTTCACAACAGGCCAACACTATCAATATTTTTCAGACATTCATCAAACGAATCACCCACCACACTAAAGTCGTCCATGAACACCTCCAAAATATCTTCTACCAGATCGGTGAAAATGGCCATCATACACCACTGGAATATAGATGGTGCATTACACAACCCAAAAAGCATCCTAGAAAAGCCAAAGGTGCCATATGGATAAGTGAATGTGGTCTTCTCCTAATCTTCCGAAGCAATCAAGATTTGGTTGTACCCAGAATACCCATCCAAGAAATAGTAGAAGGCACGCCCAACAAGTCGATCTAACATCTGATCAAGAAAAGGCAATGGAAAGTGATCCTTGAAGGTCACTTTATTCAGCTTGCAGTAGTCCATGCACACCCTCCACCCGGTGACGGTCCGGGTGGGAATCAACTCATTTTACAAATTTGCAACCACGGTCATGCCACCCTTCTTCGACACACATTGCACCGGTAAAGTCCAAGAGCTATTAGAGATAGGGTACACAACCCCGACATCCAACCACTTGATCACCTCCTTTTTCACAACTTCTTGCATTGCCTCGTTCAAGCTCCTTTGATGTTCCAAGGAGGGCTTTGCATCATCTTCTAGAATAATCTTGTGCATACAGAATGCGGGGCTTATCCCCCGAATTTCAGCTAAGGTCCATCCAATTGCCTTCTTCCGCTTTTGTAGAACCGTTAATGTGGAATCAACATGCATGGTAGTAAGGCAAGAGGAAACAATAACTGGCAAAGTTGAACTAGGGCCTAAGAACTCATACCTGATGTGTAGAGGCAATAACTTCAACTCCAACACCTGAGTTCCTCGATTGAAGGTTTTGTTGGTGGAGTATTCTGATTTTCAAGATCCAAAGAGAGTTTCCTAGGCTCATAATAGTAAGAGCCCATTCCAAGTAAAGCATTCACGCACTCCACTCGGCCTTCATCCTCATTTACATCAAGATTCAACAAAACTGCCTTTAGAAGGTCCTCCACATTGATTATTGCACTAGTATCATCAACTATCACTGCCATGACAAGGTCCACAAAAGAGCACACTTTAGAACTATTGGCTGCTTCATTGACTTGCACATATGAAAGACCATTTTCTCATCACCAACCCGAAAGGTGAGTTCCCCTGCTTCCACATCAGCTAAGACCTTCCCAGTAGCAAGGAAAGGTCTTCCCAATATGATTGGAACTTCATAATCTACCTCACAATCCAAGATCACAAAATCAGCTGGCAAGATAAATTTGTCCACCCGGACAAGAGCATCATCAATGATACCCAATGGTCTCTTCATAGTTCTATCTGCCATTTGCAATCTCATGGAGTCGGCCTCAGTTGCACAATACCCAAAGTCTTAAAAACTGAGTAGGGCATCAAGTTGATACTTGCCCCCAAATCACATAGAGCTTTTGCAAAGTCTGCACTCTCAATGGTGCAAGAAATGGTGAAGGCACCGGGATCTTCTAGCTTCGGGGCCATTGAGTGCACTATTGCACTAACTTGGTGGGTTATCTTGATAGTTTCGCAATCCATGGATCTTTTCTTTGTCACCAAGTCCTTCATGAAATTAGCATAACCCGACATTTGCTCTAGAGACTCCACCAAAGGCACATTAATGGATAAGCTCTTCGTCATGTCAATAAACTTCTTAAACTGATTCTCATTTTTCTTCTTCGTGAGCCTTTGAGGAAAAGGTGGAGGTGGCCTTGGCAAAAGAGCCTTGGCTTTAGGCACAACCATTTCCGGCATGTCTATTACGTGTTCCCTAGACGGGTTCACATCATTTTGAGTTTCCACCTCGGCATCTTGAATATCAATCCTCACTTCCTCATTCATTTTCTCATCAATCACATTTTAAACCACCAAAGGAATTTCATCTTCTTGCAACTCAACTTCATCATTCAAAATTTCGTCTTGGAGGCATTCACATCACCGCCTCGTCCACTTCTTGTAGTTACCGCCATAACATGATTGTTCCCACCCTTCGAGTTAATTACCGTATCACTTGGTAGAGCCCCCTTAGGGCAAATATTCAAGGATTGTGAGATTTGGCCTAATTGAACCTCCAAGTTCCTGATTGAAATATTGTGGGAAGCCAACTGAGTATCAGATTCCACATTCTTTTTTATCATCTGTTCAAACATTATTTCAATTCCCCTATTTCATTGTTGGAAGAACTAGGATCTTGGGATGGAAATGGGGGTGGATTGTTCGGTTGTTAATACATTGGGGCCTTTGAAAGCCTTGCCCCTGATTTCCCTGATTGCCATTGTTCCAACCTCCCTGATTGTTGTTACCACCCCAATTGTTGTTGTTGCCATTCCAATTACACTGATTGTTCTGATTATTAATCTGATTACCCCAATTGGAATTTTGGTTGTTTTTCCACCAATTACTATTCCCTTGTTGTTGTTGATTGCCCCAATTGCCTTGGGGTCTCCATTGTTGTTGGTTAGAAGAATTGCCTGTTGGCCTTGATAGTTGTTCACGTATTGCACCTCTTCATTCTGCCCATCATAACCATCATCTTGGAATCCACCACAATCATTGTCATATTGATTCGAACTCCCTTGGTTCTATTGACCTCTTTGCCTTCTTTTGTTCACTAGCATGTTGACACCCTCCATAGCATTTACTTGACGTGGATTTTGAACCTGTTGTAACTGTGTCTTCGCTAGCTGGTTCATTTTTGTTGTTAGCTCTACTATAGCCTACCTATGATCTTGTAGCACTTTCTGCAAGTGAGTGACCGTGGGGTCACCCTGTGTCACATTGGCTCTACTTTGCCAAGCGGAGGACATGTCAGCCATCTCGTCAAGAATGGCACAAGCCTCATCATAAGACAACTTCATGAAATTGCCCCCCAGCAAGTTGGTTCACTATGTACTGATTTGTTGTGTTAATGCCCGGTAGAAAGTCTGTTGGATCATTACCTCAGTCATATCATTGTTAGGACATTCCTTTACCATGGTTCTATATCGCTCCCATATCTCATGTAATGGTTCGGTGGGCTCCTGCTTGAAAGCTAAGATCTCATCTCTAAATGCTGCCATGTGCCCCAACGAAAGAAACTTTGCAATGAATTTATATGCCAACGCATCCCAAGTAGTGATGGAATTGTTGGGAAGTCGTTCAAGCCAATCCAATGCCTTCCCTCTAAGTGAGAAAGGGAATAGTCTCAACCGAAGTGCATCTTCTGACACATTAGTTTACTTGCTCCCCCAACAGGTATCCACAAAACCCTTGAGATATTTGTAAGCATTCTGATTGGCAGCACCCGTGAAATACCTCGCTGCTCCAACAATGTCATCATCATATTTGTAATTTGAAAATTGCCCGCCCAGATCCGGGGTCGGATAATTGAACTTGCATATCCTTGGTTGGGAAGCACTCGAGGAGCCACTCCTGGAGGTGGCAGGGGAGGGTCTAGAATATTATCATTGGCCTGGCGGCCTCTCCTTTGTCATTGAGGTACAATAGGGACCTCATCATCAACATTGTTATCTACCTCCTCCCCCCCCTCCAAGAGGTGCATCGTTTGCTACCATTTTGTACTTGAAGTTGTGACACACACAAATTAGTAACGCAGAAGGAAAGAAGAACAATATACAAAACTATTTAGATAGATAGCCAAAACCGTTAGCTCCCCAACAACGACGCCAAAAAGTGATCGGAGCCAACCCTGCACCATTAAAAAGTAGCGAAAGTGGTCGAAGCAGCTTTTACCCCAGATGGTCGGGATCGAATCCGCAGGGAGCTAGAAGTGGGAATTGGATTCCTATCTAAACTAGAGATGAGTATTACCCTTAATTACTCTTCCAATAATCTTTTGGTTGGTTTTTACTTCTAATATTTATGCTAATAGTATGCTAAATTAAACTAAGAATGATTTCTTGTAGGGTGTTCTAAATAGTTATAAAGGCGCTAGGGAAGTGACTTTCTCCTAGGTGAATACTTGATGGGTTATCGAATCTAAGGCAAGATTGTCATATTGGGGATTACGATATAACCAATGCACGAAACTTTTCACTCTATACCTCTCGGTAGTTTGAGTGATTTTTCCCTAATTGACTTTCTCAAGACCAATTGGGTATTTGTGCAAGCAATTTAGGTTCAAGTTGAGTATTACTATCTCTAGGTTTAACCCTTTAATTGGGGCTATCAATCTATTGAATATGCCCCAATTCCTTAATGGACTAATTTTCCTAGACTCAAGCTCTCTTTTTCAAGAAGAGCCCAAGTCAAAAAGGTACAAATTAGTGTTTGCAACCACTAAGTCAACATGAAAAACACAAATTAGTCCAAATATCAAACACCCATAGGCATTCAAGCCTTAAAACTCAAGATCCATCAAATACCCACACTAGGGTTGAGCCACAACCCTCGCTAATGGGTCTAGCTACTCATAATAATGGAAGAAAACAAAGAAATAGATGAAGAAAACCCCAAAAGATTTAATTACAAGCAAATAATTGAAGATTCAATGATAAAACCACTATAGAATGGTTAAGAAAAGCCGTTCACGTGCTCAGCCCAAAGTCAGATTACAACTGATGACCTAAAAATGGGAAAAGAAAGTTTTTATACTAGGCCAAAATTTCTGGACAAAAATACCCCTGCGGTAGTGCGGTCCGCACAAAATCGAGTGTGGCCACGGTGAGGCTTCTTGATAGCATCCTAGGAATCTCAGATCTATTCAAGGACAAGGATGAAGCTTTGGAATCTCAAAGATGGCCTTTAACAAGATCTCAAGCTAAAAAGCTGCAAAACAAGGTCATTGGACTTCAGGCGCGATCAAAGAAGTTGTTAGTTGAGAGGAAGAGCTTAAGGATAAAGTATATGAGTTATCTAGGTGTTATAATTATTTTATGGCCCAAGTTCATGTCCAATAAGAGGTGGATTTGATCCCAAGAAACATCCTCTGAAGAAAGTCCAAATTAGGCCACTATTGGACAATTTTGGAATCTAAAATATGTCCAAACATGCAGCCCATGAAGTCCTACGTAAAACCACATTTTTAATAACATAAAAAAGACTTACTTAATGTCCAAGAAGAGTAAAATAGGCGTGCTACATGTTGAGTGTAAGTTGGTGCCAAGTTGCTTGAAAATTTCCTTCAAGATTTCCAAGATTCTATCCAAGATTGGTTTGAGACTTACTCCCATATATTTTAGGACTATATTTATTGCTTTCCTAGTTAGTTAAGGTTATGTTTCCTTTTCTTAAGATTTTTGGAATTACTTTCCAAGAATGACTTGATTTTTGCTTCCTAGTATTTTTCTTTTCCTAAGGTAGTTGGACGTGTTGTCCAAAGTAGTTTAGAACTTTATTTCCTTGTTTTTTTAGCCTTAATTTCGTGACCCCCTCCTACCTATATAAGGGGTATCTTCTTTAGTTTTAGACTCAGATTATCCAGACTATTATCAATAAAAATTATGAGATTTTTCTTGCACTCTTGTGTGCGGCTACTCTTGGATTTATTCTTCAACCTTCAAGACTAAACTTAAGGTGGTAAGATGAATTCTTCGAAATCTTAGATCACTTCTAGGTATTCAAGAAAGGTGATAAGTTTAGGCTTATTGTTGTTTTTGTTATTCTAAAGGGTCGGGTTTCACAATCTATCCCTTGTTTTTTAACCTCTACCAAAGGCGATTAGTTCTTCGTTAGCTAATTGTTGTTGTTAGGATTAAAATTCAAGAATAGACTTCTTGAATTCAAGAAAACTCTTTCTTGAATTCAATCTATCTTTAGTTTTTTTCTTTATTTTCTTTTAGCTTCGGCACGTTTCTTGATTTTCTTGTTTTTCTTTAGTAATTCTTGAACATTCTATCGTGTTGTTATCCAGTGTTATCAGAGCATAAACTAATCAAGATTTCAATCTTGATAGTTTTGGGAGGTTCTTGAGCAAAAACAAAAAAAAAACAAAATTAGCCCCGAAAAAGTTATTATTGCTCATTATTATTTTTAGAATTCAAGTATTATTTGGTTTCCAAGTCAATAAAGGAAACAAGAAGAGGGAATCCTTGTTCTTGAAGATTAAAAAAACTTCTTTCCTTATTCTTGTGGGTTTTGAGTTTCCTAAAATTCTTTCATTTTTTTTCTACTAACCAATTGCTATTCTTCCTAGGTTTGGTCATTCACTTTTCTTTCTTTTTCTAACTCCATATTCTTATTACTAAGGGTTGTGACTAGGTAGGTTTATTAATAAATCTAAAGTTAACGACAAAGAGTTGCATTGAGTGAAAAAAGGCAAGAGAGGTGAGAATATTAGAAGGAAAAAGCAATATTTGAGAGAGGCATAATTCTTCTAATCTTTTTTTCAAGATATTTCAAATAGGTAGTTATTGTGAAAGGAGGCGAGCTATGACTCAACAACTTGAAAAGTCGAACTTACAGTATACCGAATGGAAGGAAGACAAGGGTAAAGTTATTTTCAAACAAGAGCTAAAGTGGTGTCTGCAATTTATGCCCTTAGAATTGACAAAGAGTTTGGCTATAACTCAATTAGCACTTATATGGTTGAGAAATTAAATTTGCCTTATGTTGAGCATATTGAACCCTACATGTTTGGAGGAGTAAAGTTAGATAAAAGAGTGTTATTACTATTCTCTATTAGAGGTATGAGGATGAAATCTGGTGTGATGTGATTCCCATGAATAATTATCATGTCTTGTTGGGAAAGCCATGGTATGTTTACAGAAGAGCTTCATATAACATGGGAAAAAATAGATCTCTTTTGAGATTAACGGGAAGAAACTCATTCTTGGACCTTTGACTCCCTTACAAATTTGTGAAGATGAAAAGACCGTTAAAGAGAATATGGAAAAATATGAGAGAGAAAAGAATGAGAGGAGTAAGGGAGTGCATGTCGACATCCCAAGAGAGGAAAAAGGAGAGGTTGTGTTGAGTGAAGAGAATGGGATGTCAAGTGAGAAAAAGAGTGAGTTTGAGGGAAAAGAAAAGAGGAAAGGCAATGAGATAACAAAAGTATGTGATGTAGAGAGAGAAAAATATGAGGGTTTGACTGAAGAAAAAGAAGAAAACTTTAGTGAGAGAAAAGAGGCTAAGGGTGAGGAAAAAGTTAGTCTTGAGATAAAAGCCAAAGAGAGTGTAAGTAAAAAAACATGTTCTTTACTTCCTAACCCATTAACTCTTTCTTGTTTTAGTTCTTGTGTTTTTGTGTAGCCACATGTTGAAAGAGCTTCTAAAAGGATAGGTGAGACGCAAGAGATAGTGGTAAAGGATCCCATTGGATTCCAACATGAATTAGGCGAAATTAATTCTTGTTGGATGGTGGAAGATAAAAGCTTGATTAATTTATTTGTTGTTGAACCTTTTAACTATTTTGATCCTTATTTATAGGTTTATGCAATGGAGTTTCCTACATGCATTGCTAAGTTGGAGCCATTACATAAAAGAATACAAGGTGAAGATGTTCCATTGGTAAATAAGTCCAAGTATGGTATGTATAATTGGTTTATTCGAATTCTTGGCCTTTCTAGGACACCTAAGATATTTTTGGAGGTAATGAACTATACTCTAATTTCTTATGTTAGTGACTTTATATTTTTTGTGGATGATGATGTTTTGATGCATATCAAGTCATTAACTGTAAGATCTAAGTTCAAGTGCAAGAGTAATTTGCTTCCTTTTGAAATTAAGTATGACATAGATGATTATGCATTCCAATTTGGTGGAAAGAGGCATGAAATTTATAAGAAGAGACTTGCTAATGAGTTAAATATTCTTTATTCTCTTATTCAAGTGCCTAATGAGTTTTCATGTGATAAATTGCTAGAATGTAAGTTTTGTTATTTGATGGGAAATCATTCCTCTACTCATGTTGATTGTGAGCCTGTAAAAGTGCTTGCTTCTAGTAAAGAGGATATGCATGATTATTGTGACATTAGTCATCAAATACTCTTTCATGAACCTATCTATGACTCTTTCTGTGACGGTTTGAGAAATTATGTAGAATCCATTGATATTGCGAATATTATTGGTGAAAGTTATAATCATGAGCTTGAATATATTGAAATTTTTATTTTGGAATTTATGGGTTCTTCTAACCTTCTTGTGAATTTATGTGCTTCTTTAAATAGTTTATATGTAGAAGAATCCATGAAATTTGTAATTGATACTTGGCTATATCATAAAAGTGTCTTATTTGATATATGTGGTAGAGATACTTGTTTTAAATGGACGCGTGATAAATCTTTTGTAATTTCATTGTCATGCATATTTTTTGACTATCTTAAGAGAGGTTTTATGGGACAAATATAAGTAGGCATAAATTTTATTGGGATGATGATGTCCATATGCTTTATAAAGGAGTATTTACACCTATTAGGCTTAATTGGGTTAAGTGGATACATGATCACTATCTTGTTTTATTTTTACCATTTTTTCAGGTTAGTGGATGCCATTTACTAGTCATGTCTTCGTTTTTCTGCAAGATCAAAATTCGAGGATGAATTTTCTTCAAGAAGAGAGGAATGATAGGATGAAGCTTTGGAATCTCAAAGAGGGCCTTTAACAAGATCTCAAGCTAAAAGCTGCAAAACAAGGTCATTGGACTTCAGGAGCAATCAAAGAAGTTGTTAGTTGAGAGGAAGAGCTTAAGGATAAAGTATATGAGTTATCTAGGTGTTATAATTATTTTATGGCCCAAGTTCATGTCCAAGAAGAGGTAGATTAGATCCCAAGAAACATCCTCTGAAGAAAGTCCAAATCAGGCCACTGTTGGACAATTTTGGCATCTAAAATGTATCCAAACTTGCAGCCCATGAAGTCCTACATAAAACCACGTTTTTAATAGCATAAAAAGTACTAAATTGATGACCAAGAAGGGTAAAATAGGCATGCTACATGTTGAGTGCAAGTTGGTGCCAAGTTGCTTGCAAATTTCCTTCAAGATTTCCAAGATTCTATCAAGATTAGTTTGAGACTTATTCCCATATATTTTAGGACTATATTTATTGCTTTCCTAGTTATTTAAGGTTATGTTTCCTTTTCCTAAGACTTTTGGAATTACTTTCCAAGAATGACTTGGTTTTTGCTTCCTAGTATTTTTCTTTTCCTAAGGTAGTTGGACTTGTTGTCCAAAGTAGTTTAGGACTTTATTTCCTTATTTTTTTAGCCTTAATTTCGTGAACCCCTCCTACCTATATATGGGGTATCTTCTTTATTTTTATACTAAGATTATTCAGACTATTATCAATAAAAATTGTGAGATTTTTCTAGCACTCTTGTGTGTGGCTACTCTTGGATTCATTCTTCAACCTTCAAGACTCAACTTAAGGTGGTAAGATGAATTCTTTAAAATCTTAGATCACTTCTAGGTATTCAAGAAAGGTGATAAGTTTAGGCTTATTGTTGTTTTTGTTATTCTAAAGGGTCGGGTTTCACAATCTATCCCTTGTTTTTTAACCTCTACCAAAGGCGATTAGTTCTTCGTTAGCTAATTGTTGTTGTTAGGATTAAACTTCAAGAATAGACTTCTTGAATTCAAGAAAACTCTTTCTTGAATTCAATCTATCTTTAGTTTTTTTCTTTATTTTCTTTTAGCTTCGGCACGTTTCTTGATTTTTTTGTTTTTCTTTAGTAATTCTTGAACATTCTATCGTGTTGTTATCCAGTGTTATCAGAGCATAAACTAATCAAGATTTCAATCTTGATAGTTTTGGGAGGTTCTTGAGCAAAAACAAAAAAAAACAAAAAAATTAGCCCCTAAAAAGTTATTATTGCTCATTATTATTTTTAGAATTCAAGTATTATTTGGTTTCCAAGTCAATAAAGGAAACAAGAAGAGGGGATCCTTGTTCTTGAAGATTAAAAAAACTTCTTTCCTTATTCTTGTGGGTTTTGAGTTTCCTAAAATTCTTTCATTTTTTTTCTACTAACCAATTGCTATTCTTCCTAGGTTTGGTCATTCACTTTTCTTTCTTTTTCTAACTCCATATTCTTATTACTAAGGGTTGTGACTAGGTAGGTTTATTAATAAATCTAAAGTTAACGACAAAGAGTTGCATTGAGTGAAAAAAGGCAAGAGAGGTGAGAATATTAGAAGGAAAAAGCAATATTTGAGAGAGGCATAATTCTTCTAATCTTTTTTTCAAGATATTTCAAATAGGTAGTTATTGTGAAAGGAGGCGAGCTATGACTCAACAACTTGAAAAGTCGAACTTACAGTATACCGAATGGAACGAAGACAAGGGTAAAGTTATTTTTCAAATAAGAGCTAAAGTGGTGTCTGCAATTTATGCCCTTAGAATTGACAAAGAGTTTGGCTATAACTCAATTAGCACTTATATGGTTGAGAAATTAAACTTGCCTTATGTTGAGCATATTGAACCCTACATGTTTGGAGGAGTAAAGTTAGATAAAAGAGTGTTATTACTATTCTCTATTAGAGGTATGAGGATGCAATCTGGTGTGATGTGATTCCCATGAATAATTATCATGTCTTGTTGGGAAAGCCATGGTATGTTTACAGAAGAGCTTCATATAACATGGGAAAAAATAGATCTCTTTTGAGATTAACGGGAAGAAACTCATTCTTGGACCTTTGACTCCCTTACAAATTTGTGAAGATGAAAAGACCGTTAAAGAGAATATGGAAAAATATGAGAGAGAAAAGAATGAGAGGAGTAAGGGAGTGCATGTCGACATCCCAAGAGAGGAAAAAGGAGAGGTTGTGTTGAGTGAAGAGAATGGGATGTCAAGTGAGAAAAAGAGTGAGTTTGAGGGAAAAGAAAAGAGGAAAGGCAATGAGATAACAAAAGTATGTGAGGTAGAGAGAGAAAAATATGAGGGTTTGAGTGAAGAAAAAGAAGAAAACTTTAGTGAGAGAAAAGAGGCTAAGGGTGAGGAAAAAGTTAGTCTTGAGATAAAAGCCAAAGAGAGTGTAAGTAAAAAAACATGTTCTTTACTTCCTAACCCATTAACTCTTTCTTGTTTTAGTTCTTGTGTTTTTGTGTAGCCACATGTTGAAAGAGCTTCTAAAAGGATAGGTGAGACGCAAGAGATAGTAGTAAAGGATCCCATTGGATTCCAACATGAATTAGGCGAAATTAATTCTTGTTGGATGGTGGAAGATAAAAGCTTGATTAATTTATTTGTTGTTGAACCTTTTAACTATTTTGATCCTTATTTATAGGTTTATGCAATGGAGTTTCCTACATGCATTGCTAAGTTGGAGCCATTACATAAAAGAATACAAGGTGAAGATGTTCCATTGGTAAATAAGTCCAAGTATGGTATGTATAATTGGTTTATTCGAATTCTTGGCCTTTCTAGGACACCTAAGATATTTTTGGAGGTAATGAACTATACTCTAATTTCTTATGTTAGTGACTTTATATTTTTTGTGGATGATGATGTTTTGATGCATATCAAGTTATTAACTGTAAGATCTAAGTTCAAGTGCAAGAGTAATTTGCTTCCTTTTGAAATTAAGTATGACATAGATGATTATGCATTCCAATTTGGTGGAAAGAGGCATGAAATTTATAAGAAGAGACTTGCTAATGAGTTAAATATTCTTTATTCTCTTATTCAAGTGCCTAATGAGTTTTCATGTGATAAATTGCTAGAATGTAAGTTTTGTTATTTGATGGGAAATCATTCCTCTACTCATGTTGATTGTGAGCCTGTAAAAGTGATTGATTCTAGTAAAGAGGATATGCATGATTATTGTAACATTAGTCATCAAATACTCTTTCATGAACCTATCTATGACTCTTTCTGTGACGGTTTGAGAAATTATGTAGAATCCATTGATATTGCGAATATTATTGGGGAAAGTTATAATCATGAGCTTGAATATATTGAAATTTTTATTTTGGAATTTATGGGTTCTTCTAATCTTCTTGTGAATTTATGTGCTTCTTTAAATAGTTTATATGTAGAAGAATCCATGAAATTTGTAATTGATACTTGGCTATATCATAAAAGTGTCTTATTTGATATATGTGGTAGAGATACTTGTTTTAAATGGACGCGTGATAAATCTTTTGTAATTTCATTGTCATGCATATTTTTTGACTATCTTAAGAGAGGTTTTATGGGACAAATATAAGTAGGCATAAATTTTATTGGGATGATGATGTCCATATGCTTTATAAAGGAGTATTTACACCTATTAGGCTTAATTGGGTTAAGTGGATACATGGTCACTATCTTGTTTTATTTTTACCATTTTTTCAGATTAGTGGATGCCATTTACTAGTCATGTCTTCGTTTTTCTGCAAGATCAAAATTCGAGGATGAATTTTCTTCAAGAAGAGAGGAATGATAGGATGAAGCTTTGGAATCTCAAAGAGGGCCTTTAACAAGATCTCAAGCTAAAAGCTGCAAAACAAGGTCATTGGACTTCAGGAGCAATCAAAGAAGTTGTTAGTTGAGAGGAAGAGCTTAAGGATAAAGTATATGAGTTATCTAGGTGTTATAATTATTTTATGGCCCAAGTTCATGTCCAAGAAGAGGTAGATTAGATCCCAAGAAACATCCTCTGAAGAAAGTCCAAATCAGGCCACTGTTGGACAATTTTGGCATCTAAAATGTATCCAAACTTGCAGCCCATGAAGTCCTACATAAAACCACGTTTTTAATAGCATAAAAAGTACTAACTTGATGACCAAGAAGGGTAAAATAGGCATGCTACATGTTGAGTGCAAGTTGGTGCCAAGTTGCTTGCAAATTTCCTTCAAGATTTCCAAGATTCTATCAAGATTAGTTTGAGACTTATTCCCATATATTTTAGGACTATATTTATTGCTTTCCTAGTTATTTAAGGTTATGTTTCCTTTTCCTAAGACTTTTGGAATTACTTTCCAAGAATGACTTGGTTTTTGCTTCCTAGTATTTTTCTTTTCCTAAGGTAGTTGGACTTGTTGTCCAAAGTAGTTTAGGACTTTATTTCCTTATTTTTTTAGCCTTAATTTCGTGAACCCCTCCTACCTATATATGGGGTATCTTCTTTATTTTTATACTAAGATTATTCAGACTATTATCAATAAAAATTGTGAGATTTTTCTAGCACTCTTGTGTGTGGCTACTCTTGGATTCATTCTTCAACCTTCAAGACTCAACTTAAGGTGGTAAGATGAATTCTTCGAAATCTTAGATCACTTCTAGGTATTCAAGAAAGGTGATAAGTTTAGGCTTATTGTTGTTTTTGTTATTCTAAAGGGTCGGATTTCACAATCTATCCCTTGTTTTTTAACCTCTACCAAAGGTGATTAGTTCTTCGTTAGCTAATTGTTGTTGTTAGGATTAAACTTCAAGAATAGACTTCTTGAATTCAAGAAAACTCTTTCTTGAATTCAATCTATCTTTAGTTTTTTTCTTTATTTTCTTTTAGCTTCGGCACGTTTCTTGATTTTCTTGTTTTTCTTTAGTAATTCTTGAACATTCTATCGTGTTGTTATCCAGTGTTATCAGAGCATAAACTAATCAAGATTTCAATCTTGATAGTTTTGGGAGGTTCTTGAGCAAAAACAAAAAAAAAAAAAAAATTAGCCCCTAAAAAGTTATTATTGCTCATTATTATTTTTAGAATTCAAGTATTATTTGGTTTCCAAGTCAATAAAGGAAACAAGAAGAGGGGATCCTTGTTCTTGAAGATTAAAAAAACTTCTTTCCTTATTCTTGTGGGTTTTGAGTTTCCTAAAATTCTTTCATTTTTTTTCTACTAACCAATTGCTATTCTTCCTAGGTTTGGTCATTCACTTTTCTTTCTTTTTCTAACTCCATATTCTTATTACTAAGGGTTGTGACTAGGTAGGTTTATTAATAAATCTAAAGTTAACGACAAAGAGTTGCATTGAGTGAAAAAAGGCAAGAGAGGTGAGAATATTAGAAGGAAAAAGCAATATTTGAGAGAGGCATAATTCTTCTAATCTTTTTTTCAAGATATTTCAAATAGGTAGTTATTGTGAAAGGAGGCGAGCTATGACTCAACAACTTGAAAAGTCGAACTTACAGTATACCGAATGGAAGGAAGACAAGGGTAAAGTTATTTTCAAACAAGAGCTAAAGTGGTGTCTGCAATTTATGCCCTTAGAATTGACAAAGAGTTTGGCTATAACTCAATTAGCACTTATATGGTTGAGAAATTAAACTTGCCTTATGTTTAGCATATTGAACCCTACATGTTTGGAGGAGTAAAGTTAGATAAAAGAGTGTTATTACTATTCTCTATTAGAGGTATGAGGATGCAATCTGGTGTGATGTGATTCCCATGAATAATTATCATGTCTTGTTGGGAAAGCCATGGTATGTTTACAGAAGAGCTTCATATAACATGGGAAAAAATAGATCTCTTTTGAGATTAACGGGAAGAAACTCATTCTTGGACCTTTGACTCCCTTACAAATTTGTGAAGATGAAAAGACCGTTAAAGAGAATATGGAAAAATATGAGAGAGAAAAGAATGAGAGGAGTAAGGGAGTGCATGTCGACATCCCAAGAGAGGAAAAAGGAGAGGTTGTGTTGAGTGAAGAGAATGGGATGTCAAGTGAGAAAAAGAGTGAGTTTGAGGGAAAAGAAAAGAGGAAAGGCAATGAGATAACAAAAGTATGTGAGGTAGAGAGAGAAAAATATGAGGGTTTGAGTGAAGAAAAAGAAGAAAATTTTAGTGAGAGAAAAGAGGCTAAGGGTGAGGAAAAAGTTAGTCTTGAGATAAAAGCCAAAGAGAGTGTAAGTAAAAAAACATGTTCTTTACTTCCTAACCCATTAACTCTTTCTTGTTTTAGTTCTTGTATTTTTGTGTAGCCACATGTTGAAAGAGCTTCTAAAAGGATAGGTGAGACGCAAGAGATAGTGGTAAAGGATCCCATTGGATTCCAACATGAATTAGGCGAAATTAATTCTTGTTGGATGGTGGAAGATAAAAGCTTGATTAATTTATTTGTTGTTGAACCTTTTAACTATTTTGATCCTTATTTATAGGTTTATGCAATGGAGTTTCCTACATGCATTGCTAAGTTGGAGCCATTACATAAAAGAATACAAGGTGAAGATGTTCCATTGGTAAATAAGTCCAAGTATGGTATGTATAATTGGTTTATTCGAATTCTTGGCCTTTCTAGGACACCTAAGATATTTTTGGAGGTAATGAACTATACTCTAATTTCTTATGTTAGTGACTTTATATTTTTTGTGGATGATGATGTTTTGATGCATATCAAGTCATTAACTGTAAGATCTAAGTTCAAGTGCAAGAGTAATTTGCTTCCTTTTGAAATTAAGTATGACATAGATGATTATGCATTCCAATTTGGTGGAAAGAGGCATGAAATTTATAAGAAGAGACTTGCTAATGAGTTAAATATTCTTTATTCTCTTATTCAAGTGCCTAATGAGTTTTCATGTGATAAATTGCTAGAATGTAAGTTTTGTTATTTGATGGGAAATCATTCCTCTACTCATGTTGATTGTGAGCCTGTAAAAGTGCTTGCTTCTAGTAAAGAGGATATGCATGATTATTGTGACATTAGTCATCAAATACTCTTTCATGAACCTATCTATGACTCTTTCTGTGACGGTTTGAGAAATTATGTAGAATCCATTGATATTGCGAATATTATTGGGGAAAGTTATAATCATGAGCTTGAATATATTGAAATTTTTATTTTGGAATTTATGGGTTCTTCTAACCTTCTTGTGAATTTATGTGCTTCTTTAAATAGTTTATATGTAGAAGAATCCATGAAATTTGTAATTGATACTTGGCTATATCATAAAAGTGTCTTATTTGATATATGTGGTAGAGATACTTGTTTTAAATGGACGCGTGATCAATCTTTTGTAATTTCATTGTCATGCATATTTTTTGACTATCTTAAGAGAGGTTTTATGGGACAAATATAAGTAGGCATAAATTTTATTGGGATGATGATGTCCATATGCTTTATAAAGGAGTATTTACACCTATTAGGCTTAATTGGGTTAAGTGGATACATGGTCACTATCTTGTTTTATTTTTACCATTTTTCCAGATTAGTGGATGCCATTTACTAGTCATGTCTTCGTTTTTCTGCAAGATCAAAATTCGAGGATGAATTTTCTTCAAGAAGAGAGGAATGATAGGATGAAGCTTTGGAATCTCAAAGAGGGCCTTTAACAAGATCTCAAGCTAAAAAGCTGCAAAACAAGGTCATTGGACTTCAGGAGCAATCAAAGAAGTTGTTAGTTGAGAGGAAGAGCTTAAGGATAAAGTATATGAGTTATCTAGGTGTTATAATTATTTTATGGCCCAAGTTCATGTCCAAGAAGAGGTAGATTAGATCCCAAGAAACATCCTCTGAAGAAAGTCCAAATCAGGCCACTGTTGGACAATTTTTGCATCTAAAATGTATCCAAACTTGCAGCCCATGAAGTCCTACATAAAACCACGTTTTTAATAGCATAAAAAGTACTAACTTTATGACCAAGAAGGGTAAAATAGGCATGCTACATGTTGAGTGCAAGTTGGTGCCAAGTTGCTTGCAAATTTCCTTCAAGATTTCCAAGATTCTATCCAAGATTAGTTTGAGACTTATTCTCATATATTTTAGGACTATATTTATTGCTTTCCTAGTTAGTTAAGGTTATGTTTCCTTTTCCTAAGACTTTTGGAATTACTTTCCAAGAATGACTTGGTTTTTGCTTCCTAGTATTTTTCTTTTCCTAAGGTAGTTGGACTTGTTGTCCAAAGTAGTTTAGGACTTTATTTCCTTATTTTTTTAGCCTTAATTTCGTGAACCCCTCCTACCTATATATGGGGTATCTTCTTTATTTTTATACTAAGATTATTCAGACTATTATCAATAAAAATTGTGAGATTTTTCTAGCACTCTTGTGTGTGGCTACTCTTGGATTCATTCTTCAACCTTCAAGACTCAACTTAAGGTGGTAAGATGAATTCTTCGAAATCTTAGATCACTTCTAGGTATTCAAGAAAGGTGATAAGTTTAGGCTTATTGTTGTTCTTGTTATTCTAAAGGGTCGGGTTTCACAATCTATCTCTTGTTTTTTAACCTCTACCAAAGGCGATTAGTTCTTCATTAGCTAATTGTTGTTGTTAGGATTAACCTTCAAAAATAGACTTCTTGAATTCAAGAAAACTCTTTCTTGAGTTCAATCTATCTTTAGTTTTTTCTTTATTTTCTTTTAGCTTCCACACGTTTCTTGTTTTTCTTGTTTTTCTTTAGTAGTTCTTGAATCCCCTATTGTGTCGTTATCATTTCTTGGCTTTATATCTCTTCTCTCTGAACTTGGCCACCGTGGGCCGCATAAAATGCACCGCGGCCGCGGTGGCTTCTACTACAATCCGCACAAAATGAAACGCGGACCGCATTGGCGTTATCCCCAAAATTTCCAACTCTATGAACCCCATCATTGCGAACCGTACAATCTCGATTGCTGCCACGGTGAGGCCAATGCGGTCCGCACAAAATGCTATGCGACCACATTCTTGAGTTTCCAAAATAAGCACCTCTCTGAATCTCTTCGCTGCGGACCGCACTAAATGGAATGCGGCCGTAATGGATCTATTGCACTGTGCTTGGACTTGTTCTTGGTACTTGTGCATGTTGCAATCCTTCTTGAGTTGGTTTTGACTAACTTGTAACCTTATTTACTAGACCATGCAAACAAGTACAACATGTAAGCCTTTGGGATTATTTTGTAAACATTTTTAATCAAAACTTAAGTAAGAAGGAGTGCAAAATGAACCATAATCACTAGTTATCAAGTACCTAGTTGCTTGTGGCTCGGAATGGATATGAAGTTCTTATGTTTATCCTAGGATGATATGATATATGCAGTATGTTATGTAGGATTGAGATTTGCATTTGTAAGGTCACGGTTCAATTTTGAAAGGAAGGTCATAAATTCTTAGACAGCATGGGTAGTTTCAGACGACTAGGAAAACAATATCACTAATTGGTATGGCTTGATAAGAGTATACATTTCAGAAAGGGGAAATGTGTTTGAGTTAAGGGTACTTCATTGGTATTGCAGCACACAAGACTACTAATATTCAAGTTTGCTTAGTGGCATAGAAGAATTATAAGAGTATCCGTCGTGGAATGATTGAGTATTAGAGGCGTACTATATATTCGAGCGGTGGAGTTGGGATAAGATATGGTGATTCATACGCTTTATGTATTTGGAGACTGAGAGTTCTCATAAACAGTTTATGTCGTGGTTGTGGATCGCGTATATCGGTCTTGTGTGGCGACTATTGAGGGTTTGGAGACTCGAGTGGATCCTTGTCGCTTAGTATGGTAGATGTTGGCGTGATATTGGGTATGGACTGGTTGTCTCTGCGTTGTGTTATTCTGGACTATTGCGCTAAGATGGCGATGTTGGTTATGTTGGGAATGCCACGGATTGAGTGGCAAGGTTCGACGGGTTATGTTCCTAGTAGAGTAATTTCATTTTTGAAGACCCAGCTGATGGTTGGGAAGGGTTGTCTTTCTTATTTGGCCTTCGTGAGGGATGTCAGTGTAGAGACTCTTCAGTTCCGGTGGTGAGGGATTTTCCGATTATGTTTCCTGCAGACTTGTCGGGCATGCTGCCGGATAGGGTTATTGATTTTGATATTGATTTGGTGCCGGGCACTCAGCCCATTTCTATTCCATCGTATTGTACGGCACCAGCGGAGTTAAAGGAGTTGAAGGAGCAGCTTCAGGAACTCCTTGATAAGGGGTTCATTGGTAGGCCTATATGGAGGTGTTCTTTACCAAGTCGATTATGTTGACTCCGAATTGCTAGTGTTGAATGATGTGCCGTTTGATTGTTATTGAGCTTATTCATGTTCTGGGGTGATCTATGAGTTACCTTTTCGTGTTTCGAAGAGTTATGATTTGCTGGTTATGTACACATATGGAGCGGGAAGAGTATTGGGTATTGCTCGGTGGATGGTGTATTGGTTATGTTCTTTTGGGTTCTGTGTGGTGTTAGGTCATTTACTTCTCCGTGGTTATGGTGATTTACTTTTGGTGCTAGACATCAAATTGCGCTTGGGCGATGATTTTGAGCATGGTAACTTGAGGTGTCTCATGTGGACCAGTATTTGTATAGGGTCGCGCATTGGAGCGAAGTTGTAGGGAGGTATGATCCTTCGGGTTAGATTTGTGTGTTCTGGTTCTACGATGTGTGATGGAATCTCAGCATCGCATTGTGGTGGTATTGGTGCGCTTGCGGTACAACTCTCTCATTTGAGTCATTTTCCATGATTTGAGTACATTTGGGTTGTTGCTTTTTGGTGCACAAATTGCACGGATTCTGGCTTTAGATCATATTGATGTGTCATGTCACCCGAGTAGTCGTGTTGGATGCGATGAGGTCATTGATCCTAGAATGAATACTATCGTATTCTATTTTAGCATGTTGGAAGGATAATATCGAAATTCGGCTTAGAAATTTGCTATAGTCCTTGCGGAAGGAGAGGGAGCTCCATGACTGGTTGAACTGAGGAATGATTACGATTTATGCATGTTTCTTTCCACATTGGCAGTATACGAAAGTGTTGGAATAAGGCTTTGGTTTGGTAAGAGGTTTATTAATGGAATTGGGTTGTTTGAGCAGTTGTCGCGATTAGAAGTCATCGCTACGAGTGTTTGAGTTATGTGGTATGTCATGTGATTACATCTTGAGTTACGGATATGGTTGATACAGCTTGTTCGGACTTATACAGTGTATAGATGTGAGATTTTGATCCTATAGATGATTTCGGAAGTGGAAATTTGGTTCTAAGAATTATGGGCTAGGATGGATTGTGAAATTTCAGTTATGTTGTACTATCGAACCCATATAGGATAGGGTGATGTGAGATCATCCCCGGGTATGTGCATGGTAAGATTACGTAGTGATTTGATGGTTTTTTGAACAACTCTGGGCACGTTCGAGGACGGACGTATGTTTAAGTAGGGGAGGATGTAACGACACGACCGATCGTTTTGAGCATTTGCACTTCGCTCTCCAGTTCTCGGACATGACTAGCCCCCTATGGTGTATTATGAATTCTGTAAATCATCGGTTTTGGCTTTCAGGTTAATTGAAATAGATATGGAAGAATGATTTTCAGCTTGAAGCTTTAAATTTGAAAAGTTTGACCAAGTTTTGACTTTTTAGTGTTCGATCTCGGATTTGGATTTTTATGATTTGGCTAGATCTGTTAGGTGATTTTGTACTTGGGGGTCCGCCCAGAATGTATTTAGGAGGTCCGTAGTAGATTTAGACTTGAATTAACGAAATTGTAAATTTAGCGTTTTTTGGTCAGCAATGGAAATTTTAATATCGGGGTCGGAATGGAATTTCGGAAGTTGGAGTAGGTCCGTTGTGCCATTTGGGACATGTGTACAATATTTTAGGTCATTCGGAGGTGATTTCATAGGTTTTGGCATCGTTTGTGTGATTTGAAAGTTTATAAGTTCTTAGGCTTGAATCGGAGGTTGATTCGGTGTTTTGGTATTGTTTTGAGTGATTCGAAGGCTCGACTAAGTTTGAATGATGTTATTGGATGTGTTGGCATGTTTGGTTGAGGTCCTAGGATCCTCGGGTGAATTTCAAGTGGTTAACGGATCATTTTGGACTGTGAAAAGGTAGCAGATTTTTTGGTATTTTTGTTGCAGAGATTTGTTCTTCGCGTTCGCGAAGGTGTGGCCAGTGGAAGGATCGCGAACGCAAGGAGTTGAATGTGTTCACGAAGAGGAAAGATGGAATAGCTGGACCCCAAGGATTTCTTCTACACGTTCGCGAAGGGTCTGGCAGGTGAAGCTACCCGTTCGCGAGAGGGTACTCGCGTTCACGAAAGAGGAAATTTGAGTAGTGCATTTTTTGCTTCGCGAACGCGAGGCTTTGACCGCGTTCACGAAGAAGGGCGCACCTCGGCAGAATTTTATGTTAAAAATCGAGGGTTTTGGTCCATAATCTCAAAAATTCATTAGAGAGCTCGGGAGAAGGCAATTTTGGAAGGGATTTTCAGAGGATTGATTGGGGCAAGTGTTCTTCACTCAAATTTGGTTAAATCCCATGATTATGTCTTGATTTTTATCATTTAATTTAGGAATTTGGGGTGAAAATTGGGGGAAAATGGAAGAAAATTTGGAGAGTTGAATTGGGGATTTGAGGGGCCATTTGAGGTCCGATTTTGATGTTCTTGGTATGTATAGACTCGTAAGAGGATGAGGATTCTTTTGATATGATTTATATCGAATTCCGAGACATGGGACCGGGGGGTCGGGTTTGAACAAATTCGGCATTTTAATCTAATTTGATAATTTTCATATGGGTTTCATTCCTTTAGCATATATTGATGATAATATACTAATTTTTGTTAGAGTCGGAGCATTTGGAGACCAAATCGAGAGGCAAGGACACCGCGGGCTAGAGTTTTGACTTGGTTTGAGGTAAGTAACATTTCCAAACTTGGTTCTGAGTGTTCGAAACCCCAAACTATGTGTTCTATGATTACTATTGAGGTGACGCAAATGCCAAGTGACGGGCATGTGGGCATGCACCGTGAGAATCATGACCTGGATCATTCTGTGGTACCGCTTAATGACTCTTTCTTGATGATATCTATGTTGTGGTTATGTGATTAAGTAAATGAACTGTAAATCATGCTAATTATCATGTTATGGCTTCATGCCGATACTGTTGAGACCCGAGAGGTCGTTTTTTGCTGTCATATCATTAGCTTCATTGATATTCTGTACTCAGTTCAGTTCATGCATATTACATCATGTCTCAGTCTCGATTATTGTTATTTGGCATATCATATCATTATTTGGGATAGTATCATGACATTTTGAGCCCGTGTGTGTGAGACTGGAGAGTAATGACTGAGTAAGGCCGAGAGCCTGATATTGAGTGACAGTATGGGATCGGGCTGCACGTCGCAGTGGGATATTGATTATGCCTTTGTTAACTTGTTATAGCGCTTGGGCTGAAAGAAAACCCTCCGCAGTCTTTACACCCCCAATGAGCGTAGTTGATATTATTGAGTGATGGATCTTCCCTGGACATGGATCTTGTCTGAAGTATTTATATCTGGAGATGGATCTTCTCCATAGGCTGGAATGGCCTTCCTCGGTACTAGGTGACTACTGTCAGAGATGTATATATTTCGGGATGGATCTTCCCTGGGCCGTATGATCCATATACAATATTGAGTGGACGAAGATTTGAGATTGTGGGCATATGAGGCACGCAACATGGTGCATTTCATATAGCATGTGCATTGGCATATAGACGTAGTAGAGTTACACTTTCTTATCCTGTATTTACCTGCTCTATTTCACTGTTTGAGTTGTTTATTTAACTGAAAGCATGCCTACATTTCTGTACATTATTTCTGTTACTTTTGATGAGGCTGAGTTCGTCACTATGTATCATTCCAAAGGTTGGACTTGTTACTTACTGAGTTGATGTACTCACGTTACCCCCTGTACCTTGTGTGCAGATCTAGGTATCTCGGGCCACGGTAGCGGTCGCTGATCATTTCAGTCGTGGGATTTCATTGGAGATAGCGAGGTAGCTGCCTGATGATCGTAGTCCCGCATTTGTCCTTCCTTATCTTCCTCTTAGTGTATTTGTTGGCTATTCTCAGACTATGTTAGTCTTGTTTTATTTCGAACAGTTGTAGTATTTGGCTCATGACTTAGTGACACCCGAGGTCGGACTTGTAATTTTCTACTTTGTTTTGATTTTTACTTTATACCTTTTATCGGATTTAATTAAAAACATGGTTTTACTTAAGTTTTAAATGAAATATGGATTATTGGGAGATGAATTAGCTAGCCTAGTTTCACCATAGGCGCCATCACGACCGGGTCGGTTTTGGGGTCGTGACAAGTTGGTATCAGAGCCTAGGTTACATAGGTCTCACGAGTCATGAGCTGGTTTAGTAGAGTCTCGCGCATCGGTACAAAGACGTCTGTACTTATCTTCGAAAGGATGCAGAACCTTTAGGAAATCCTACACTCTTGAATTCTTATCGTGCCACATTGATTCAGCTTGAAATGTAACTCTTTGAATTCCTTCCACGCGTTCGTATGCGCGCATAAACGCTCGGTATCAGCGGTGCATCGATGACTTGTTATTCCCTGATCGAAGGGCCAGATGTGATTTCTATGTGTTGATGTTGGGCCAGTTTGGAGGATTTGAGGCCGGGTTCTGCCTATAGCTTGAGTACTGAGGCGTTGATTGTGTGAGCACATGCTTCTGGATTATATGTTCGGTTGAGTCCCTATTAGTGGAAATGATGATAGGATGGCTATGTGATGAGTATGATGTGACTGCGAGATGTGTTCATATGATTTGAATATGACGAGAAGGGTCTGCTTGAGGATAGAAAAAACTATTTGGTAATTGATTTCCATCTTGATTTGATGTATAGCCCCGAGTTATCGGTGTGTGAAGGATCTTTTCATGTTATCTAGTTGGGGAATGGAGTATATTTGTGTTATGATATGAGTTCAGACTTAGGAAGATTAAGTGATTGTGTGATGTTTATGACGGTGGAAGGGTATGAAGAGATGTTAGTTTGAGGCAAAACAGGTGAGTTATCTCCTGCAGGGTGTTTTGAGGTTTGTGTGACCCCTATGTTGTTGGTTGGGAGTCCTCTTTACCAGTGAAATATATGTGTCTTGTTGCAATTTGAGCTTGGGTCGCTCTTGAGAGTGGGCCTGTCTGTTACGAGGGTGAATGTGAGATTTGTAGATGATGTGAAGTACTAGATGGTTTGTGTTGCACGAGCTTATGAAGGATTTAGTTTAACCTCACCATGGTATTATGGCAGTAGTAGAGTATGGGCATTGTGAGTTTTGAGTGTTTTGACCTATGGCTTTGAGCCAAGTGGGGGAGTCTGATTGCACGATTATGTGTTGTATTGGTTTAAGTTTGAGGTATATTAGTGAATCAGTTATGGCTTGCAGGGATTGAGATCGAGGATGGCTCGAGTAAAGGAAATTTTAATAAAGGTTAGGTCATGCTTTACGGGCGAATGAGAATCACAGAGTGACTTGAGTTGTTAATGGTGAGGGATGTATGGTGCATAGAACAAGAATTTATTTGGTTGCATTAAAGTGGGGTTACTTCCATAGGTGTTGCTGTTCTAGTGGGCACAGGTCGTTCGGTTCGGTTGAATTGAAACCTGAGTAGAGTGGATGACTCCCGAGAATGGTTTTGAAGGATTCAAGATTTACATGTAGTAATTGGAGATCTTCAGGATGTATATTTGGCTAGGAATGGGGATTTACATTGGAGGGTGTCAAGACTTGTGGCATTTCTATATCAATTATAGGATTCTACATATCAGTATTAGGAAGGTGAAGGTAATGGCTTTGGATTCGCAGGAAGTCTCTTCAGGGTAGGTATTTTGAATGTGGTGCTTTTGGGGATATTTAAGAGAGTATTCAGCGAATTATGAGCCTTAGACGGTGTGATTTTATGCTTGGGTCTCGTGTGGTGAGTCTGGGTTGAGGATTGCGGTATTATGGCAATGAGAAGTATCAATTCGAAGGTAATTCAGAAGAAACTCGGATAAATAGGATAGCTTGGTAGTAGGTTGGATCGGCATGGTAAGGGAAATGATTAGTTCTTTGGGTGCTTACGAGGTAATAAGTTTCTACAAGTGTCTCGTGGCAATGCTCTTAGGTTTTTGGTGACCTACGTAGCTTGGTTGAGCTAGAAGGATTCAGTTCTGATGGTTTAGTTTTGTGCAAATGGGATTCGGAGAATTCTTTATGGTTTCTACCACGGTTAGAGATGTATATTTTCTACTGGCGTGAAGAGTATGTGAGGAATAGTGATTTTCTTCTAGAGAGGATCAAATGGAAAGTCCTCGGCTAGTTGAGTACGTAGTTGCTTGTGGCTCGGAATGGATATGAAGTTCTTATGTTTATCCTAGGATGATATGGTATATGCAGTATGTTGTGTAGGATTGAGATTTACATGTGTAAGGTCACAATTCAGTTCTGAAAGAAAGGCCATACATTCTTAGATAGCATGGGTAGTTTCAGACGACTAGGTAAATAATATCACTAATTGGTGTGGCTTGATGAGGATATACATTTCAGAAAGGGGGAATGTGTTTGAGTTAAGGATACTTCATTGGTATTGTGGCACTCTCTTGTTAGATAGACTACTGATATTCAAATTGCTTGGTGGAATAGAAGAATTAGAGGAGTATCCCTCGTGGAATGATTCAGTATTAGAGGTGTATTATATATTCGAGTAGTGGAGTTGGGATCAGATATGGTGATTCGTACGCTTTATGGATTTAGAGACTGGGGGTTCTCATAAACAAGTTGTGTCGTGGTTGTGGACTGCGTATATCGGTCTTGTATGGCGACTATTGGGGGTCTAGAGACTCGAGTGGATCTTTGTCGCTTAGTATGGTAGATGTTGACGTGATATTGGGTATGGACTGGTTGTCTCAATGTCGTGTTATTCTAGAGTGTTGCGCTGAGAGAACGATATTGGCTATGCTGGGAATGCCACGGATTGAGTGGCGAGGTCCGAGTGGATCTTTCTTATTTGGCATTCGTGAGTGACGTCAGTGTAGAGACTCCTACAATTGATTCAGTTCCAGTGGTGAGGAATTTTTTGGATATGTTTCCTATAGACCTGTCGGGCATGCCGCCGGATAGGGTTATTGATTTCGGTATTGATTTGGTGCCGGGCACTCAGCCCATTTCTATTCCACCATATCGTACGACATCGGCGGAGTTAAAGGAGTTGAAGGAGCTGCTTCAGGAACTCCATGATAAGGGGTTCATTGGTAGGCCTATATGGAGGTGTTCTGTACCGAGTCGGATATGTTGACTTCGAATTGCTATTGTTGAGGGATATGTCGTTCGATTTTCGTTTCTGGGGCGATCAATGAGTTACCTTTCCATATTTTGAAGAGTTATGATTTGTTGGTTATATGCACATATGGTGCGGTTTTATTGAGGTCTGATAGCGGAAGTTGAGCGGGACGAGTATTGGGTATTGCTCGGTGGATGGAATATTGGTTATGTTTTTTTGGGTTCTGTATGGTGTTAGGTCATTTGCTTCTCCGTGGTTATGGTGATTTACTTTTGGTACTAGACATCAAATTGCGCGTGGGAGATGATTTTGAGCATGGTGGCTTAAGGTGTCTGATGTGGACCAGTATTTGGGTAGGGTCATATATTGGAGCGAAGTTATGGGGAGGTATGATTCTTCGGGTTAGATTCGTGTGTTCTAGTTCTATGGTGTGTGATGGGTTCTCATTTGATAATTTCGGCATTTTTAATCTAATTTGATAATTTTCGTATGGGTTTCATTCCTTTGGCATGTATTGATGATAATATACTGATTTTGGTTAGAGTCGGAGCATTTGGAGGCCGAATCGAGAGGCAAGGACATCGCGGGCTAGAGTTTTGGCTTGGTTTGAGGTAAGTAACACTTCCAAACATAGTTCTGAGGATTCGAAACCCCGAACTATGTGTTCTATGATTACTATTTAGGTGACGCAAATACCAAGTGACGGGCGTATGGGCTTGCACCGTGAGAATCGCGGCCTGGATCATTCCGTGGCACCGCTTAATGACTCTTTCTTGATGATATATGTGTTGTGGTTATATGATTAAGTAAATAAACTGTAAATCATGCTAATTTTCATGTTAAGGCTTTACACCGATACTGTTGAGACTCGAGAGCTCGTTTCTTGCTGTCACATCATTAGCTTCATTGATATGTTGTACTCAATCCTGTTCATGCATATTATATCATGTCTCAGTCTCGATTATTGTTATTTGGCATATCATATCATTATTTCGGGCTAGTATCATGGCATTTTGAGCCCGTGTGTTTAGACTGGAGAGTGATGACTGAGTGACGCCGAGAGCTTGATATTGAGTGACAGTATGGGATCGGGCTGCACACCGCAGCGGGATATTGATTATGCCTTCGTTTGGCTGAAAGGAGCCCCTCCGAAGTCTTTAAACCCCCAGTAGCGCAGTTGATATTATTGAGGGATGGATATTCCTTGGACACAGATCTTGTCCGTAGTGTATATATCTGGAGATGGATCTTCTCCATATGCTGGAATGGCCTTCCTCGGTACTGGGTGACTACTATAAGAGATGTATATATTCCAGGATGGATCTTCCCTGGGCCTTATGATCCATATACAGTACTGAGTGGACGAGCATTTGAGATTCTGGGCACATGAGGTACGCAGCATGGTGCATTTCATATAACATGTGCATTGGCATGTAGACGTAGTAGAGTTACACTTTCTTATCCTGTATTTACCTGCACTTTTTCACTGTTCGAGTTGTTTATTTAACTAAAAGCATGCCTACGTTTCTATACATTATTTATGTTACCTTTGATGAGGTTGAGTTTGTCACTACCTATCAGTCCAAAGGTTGGACTTGTTACTTATTGAGTTGGTGTACTCAAGTTACCCCATGTACCTTGTATTCAGATCTAGGTATCTCGGGCCACGGTAGCGGTCGCTGATCATTTTAGTCGTGGACTTTCATTGGAGATAGCGAGGTAGATGACTAGTGATCGTAGTCCCGCCTTTATCCTTCCTTATCTTCCACTTGGTGTATATGTTGGCTATTCTCAGACTATGTTAGTGTTGTTTTATTTCGAACAATTGTAGTATTTGACTCATGACTTAGTGATACTCAAGGTCGGGCTTGTATTTTTCTGCTTTGTTTTGATTTTTACTTTATACCTTTTATCGGATTTCAGTTGAAAACATGGTTTTATTTAAGTTTTAAATGAAATATGGATTATTAGGAAATGAATTGGCTGGCTTAGTTTCACGTTAGGTGCCATCATGACCGGGTCGGTTTGGGGTCGTGACAATACTGCCAATCTCTGATGCTCTCAAACAAGGAAGATTGAACGATTGTACAAGCTAAAACACGGCTGGGCTCAGAAACATCCAACCTAATGAACTGATTGGCCAAGCCTGAACATCCAATGAAAGAGGTCTCTCACCTACTAGAATGTACGCAAGACTACCCATACTCTCTGACTTTCTACTCAAAGTATTGGCTACCACGCTGGCCTTTCCGGTATGATATAAGATAGTGATATCATAGTCTTTCAATAGCTCCAACCACCTCCTCTGCCTCAAATTGAGCTCCTTCTGCTTGAACAAATACTGCAAGCTACGATGATCTGTGAATACCTCACACGACACGTCGTACAGATAATGCCTTCAAATCTTCAGCGCATGACAATGGCTGCCAGCTCTAGGTCATGAATGGGGTAATTCTTCTCGTGAACCTTCAGCTGTCGTGAAGCATATGCAATTACCTTGCCACCCTGTATCAATTCTGCACCTTGTCCAATACGAGATGCATCACAATATATCGTATAAGATCCTAAACCTGTGGGCAACACCAACATCGACGTCGTGGTAAAAGCAGTCTTGAGCTTCTGAAAGCTCATCTCACACTAGTCAGACCATCTGAACGGGGCAGCCTTCTGGGTCAACCTGGTCAACGGGGTTGCTATAGATGAGAACCCCTCCATAAACCGATGATAATAGCCCGCCAAACCGAAGAAACTCCATATCTCCATGGCTGAAGTAGGTCTAGGCCCGTTCTGAACTGCCTCAATCTTCTTGGATCCACCTAAATACCCTCTGCTGATACAACGTGCCCCAAGAAGACGACTGAGTCCAACCAAAACTCGCATTTGAAAACTTAGCATATAACTAGTTGTCTCTTAGAGTCTGAAGTATGATCTGAAGATGTTGCTCATGCTCCTCTCGACTGCGGGAGTAGATCAAGATATCAATAATAAACACAATCACGAAAGAATCCAAATAAGGCTTGAACACCCGGTTCATCAAATCCATAAATGCTGCCGGGGTGTTTGTCAGCCCAAATGACATCACTAGAAACTCATTATGCTCGTACTGAGTCTAAAAAGCTGTCTTAGGGACATCGGATGCCCTAATCCTCAATTGATGGTAGCCAAACCTCAAATCGATCTTTTAAAACACCTTGGAACCCTGAAGTTGATCAAATAAGTTATCAATCCTCGGCAATGGATATTTGTTCTTGATAGTGACATTGTTCAACTGCCGGTAATCTATGCATATCCTCATCGATCCATCTTTCTTCTTCACAAACAATATGGGTGCACCCCAGGGCAAGACACTAGGTCTAATGAAGCCCTTATCAAGCATATCTTGCAACTGCTCCTTCAATTCTTTCAACTCTAGTGGGGCCTTACGGTATGATGGAATAGAAATGGGCTGAGTGCCCGGAACCAAATCAATACAAAAGTCGATATCCCTGTCGGGTGGCATCCCTGGCAGGTCTGCAGGAAATACCTCCGGGAACTCTCGAACAACTGGTACCAAATCCATGGAAGGAACCTCCGCACTAGAATCGCGGATATAAGACAAATAAGCTAGACACCCCTTCTCGACCGTACACTGAACCTTCATATAAGAGATAACTCTACTGGTAGAATGACCAGGAGTCCCTCTCCACTCTAAGGCTAAGGTCACCGTCTTGGCATGACAATCCAATATAGCGTGATAAGATGACAACCAATCCATACCCAAGATAACATCAAAGTCTACCATATCGAGAAGTAGAAGGTCCACACTAGTCTCAAGACTCCCAATAGTGTGACCACACACGAATGATAAACGCAGCCTACTACAATAGCATGTCCCACTGGTGTGGACACATACACTGGGGCATTCAAAGAATCACGGGGCATAACCAAATATGAAGCAAAGTTGGATGACACCTACAAATAAGTACAACCCGAATCAATTAAACTGAAGCATCTCTACTACAAAATGAAATAGTACTTGTGATAACGGCATCAGAGGACTCAGCCTCAGGCCTGGCTGGAAAAGCATAGCATCGGGGCTGGGGCCCAGCACTTTGGACTGCATCTCTAGGATGGGCTCTAGCTGGCTGGCCTTCACCTCTAGCAGCCAGACCTCCACCTCTAATGGCCTGACCACCACCTCTGGTTGCCTGACCCCTACCTCTTGCTGGCTAAGCGGGCGGTGAAGCACCCGGTACTAGGAACATGGCACGAGAACCCTGATGCTGAGAACTACTCGATGCACGAGGGCAAAATCTAGTAATGTGCCTCAGATCACCACAAGTATAATAGGACCTCAACTGTTCTGACTGCTGACCTTGAAACTAACCCTGTTGACCCTAGTAACCACCCTGAAAGGTCTGGAGTGGAGGTGCACTAATGGGAGCTGGTGGTGCACTGTAGGCTAGCTGGTCGGAATAATGCATATGAGGGCCACGACCACCTGAAGCACCATGGGATGTCTGGAGTGCTGAATAAAATAGCCTGGGAGGATGGCCTCTACCAAAAGTACATCGACCTCCAGATGATGCTCCACTGAATCCACCGGAGTGACACGGCCTTTTGTCAGACCCCTGACCACTCCCCTGAGCTAGAACCATCTCGACACACCTAGCAACATTGGCAACCGTCTGAAAAGAAATCTCATTCCCAGTATCCTTAGCCATCTGCAATTTGATAGGTTGAGCAAGTCCCTCAATAAACCTCCTCACCCGCTCTCTCTCGGTAGGAAGCAGAAGAATAAAATGATGGGCCAGATCCATAAAACGGGTCTCATACTGAGTGACGGTCATACTGCCGTGATGAAGACGCTTGAACTCCCAGCGATAATCCTCTCTCAGAGTGACAGGAAAGAACTTCTCAAGAAATATCTGACATAAATGGTCCCAAGTAAAAGCAGGCGACCCAGCTGGTCTGATTAATACAAAGACATTCCACTATCTCTTGGCAGAACCAGTCATATAAAACATAGCAAAATTGACCCTGTTGGTCACCACTATCCCCATGTTCTGCAGCACCTCATGGCAACAATCAAGATAATCATATGGGTCTTTAGAAGATGCCCCACTGTAGTGAACTGGAAAGAGCTTGGTGAACTTGTCCAACCTCAACAAGCTCTCAGAAGACATAGTTGATCCACCACCGGCCTGTGCCGTAGCAACCGGCTGTACCACTCCATCTGGTTGAGCTATTGGGGTCTGATACTAGGGAGCCATCTGCTCCGGGGTGTGAGAAGTAGGAGTCTATGCTCCTCCTTCAGTTTGAGAGACGGCTGGTGCCATTGGAAAAGTGCTAGCCTGGGCTACACTCTCTATAAGGCCCACCAAACGGACCAAGGCGTCCTGAAGCACTGGGGTGGCGATGAACCCCTCTAGACCTGAGATGGTCCTACTAGAACAGTCTAGGCTGGAGCCTCCTCATCAAACTCCACCTGAGGCTCCGCCGCTGGTGCTGCTGCTCGGGCTCTAGGCTGAGCCCTGCCCTTGCCTCGGCCTCTAGCACGACCTCGGCCTCGACCTTTGCCCCTCACAGGAGCTGCCACTGGGGGTTCTGACTGCTGCTCAGTTGAGGATGTGGTACGTGTTCTAGCCATCTACGAGAGAACAAAAGTCGAAAGTTCAATTAGCAATGAGAGAACAAAATCGCATGAAAAAAAAGAATAGAAGTGACATTGTTCCTAAACTCCGTAGCCTCTACAAAATAAGTATAGACGCCTCCGTACCAATCCTCCAGACTCTAGTAAGGCTGCTCGTGAATTATGAGACCTAGGCAACCTAGTGCTCTGATACCAACTTATCACGATACAGAACTCCCATCGTCGGGACCATGATGGCGCCTAACATTCCACTTGCTAAGCAAGCCGATGTTAGAGAATTTTCAAGCTAGTCCTTATTCAATTCATTAAATAATAACAAATAAGCTAAAATGAAATAAAACGAGTGCGAAATCATATAAAACTTCAATATTTACTACCACCCAGATCTGGAGTCACAATTCACAAACTTCTAGGATTTACTACAAATAAAAAGTCTGAAAGGAATACAACTGTTTGAATGAAAGAAACAGTAAAAACAGAAAAAATAGACGGGGACTTCAAGGTCTGCGAACGCCGACAGATCTACCTTGAGTCTTCGGTGAACCAGTTCGAGCTGTTATGCCTCTCGATCAGCTAAGACCAATAACAAGATCTACACAAGAAGTGCAGAGTATAGTATCAGTACAACCGACCCCATGTACTGGTAAGTGTCAAGCCTAACCTCGGCAAAGTAGTGACGAAACTATGACAAGACACCTGCAAATAAACCTGTACAATTTAACAGTATATGTACAAAAATAACAGCAAGTAAAAGCTAGACAAGTAATATCGGGAGGGGGACATGTTGAGGGGATCACAAGATAAAGAATCACAGAAGTAATAAGAACTTGATCAACCAATATACCTTGAACAAATAAGAACAAGTAAACACAGTAAAGGAAAATGCACGGCATCACCCTTCGTACTTTTACTCTCAACCTCACCATATGAAATAATAGAAACGGCACGGCATCACCCTTCGTGCTTTTACTCTCAACCTCACCATATGAAACAATAGAAACGGCACAACATCACCCTTCGTACATTAACTCGCTCATGACATGGCACGACATCACCCTTCGTGCATTAACATTCACAATATGGCACGGCATCACCCTTCGTGCATTAACACTCACAATATGGCACGACATCGCCCTTCGTGCATTAACACTCTCCCTTACCATAAAGCAATGAACAATGATAACAGGGAGATAGAAATAACAAGAACAAGTCTTACTTCAACATTTGGTTCCACAATATCAACCTGAACTTTGAATCAATACTCAATTATTACCAAAGTTCTTAAGCATGATAAGAACTATCAACTTAATGATTAACTAGTCTAAGCATGAATAGTATGATCAAGAAAAGCAACAATTATAAGAATAAGACTCGCTCGCATGCTATAACCTGACCACAACACATAGGTACTTTTACACTTTCCTTCACCAAAACGTAATACAATGACTACAGGGAGATAGAAATAACAAGAACAAGTCTTACTTCAACATTTGGTTCCACAATACTAACCTCAACTTTGAATCAATACTCAATTATTACCAAAGTCCATATACATGATAAGAACAATCAACTTAACAATTAACTAGTCTAAGCATGAATAGTATGATCAAGGAAAGCAACAATTACAAGAATAAGACCCACCTGCATGCTATATAACCTAACAACAATGCATAGGTATTCGTGACCTCACCTATACGTTGTACCCAACATTCAAACACGTAGCAAATAGACAAATAAGTCTTAATCTTTCAAGCCAACGTTAACTACGACACTTACCTCGCTCCAACGGCCAAACTCAAAGCTCAACCACGGCTTTTCCTCTCAAACAAGCCTCTGAACCAATAGAATTTAGCAAATTACCAACCAAACGATTAAAACTAAGCCTTAGGAACTACCCACGATTGCAAAGAATACAATTTAGGCCATCATTAAAAAGTCAACAAAAGTCAACACCCAGGCCCGCTTGATCCAAACTCGAAATTTGGACCACCGATTATCCATTCACCCCCGAGCCCGGTTATATAATTGGTTTTGGAATCCGACCTCAATTTGAGGTCTAAATCCTCAATTTACCAAATCCCTAGTTTTTACCCAAAAATCCCCCAATTCCACCATGAAAACTCTAGATTTTATGTTGAAAACTTGTGAAATGTAGTGGAAGATTGAAAGAAACAAATTTAGAATCACTTACCAATAATTTAGGAAAGAAAAGTTTTTTGAAAAATCACCTCTAGGGTTCTTGAGTTTGAAAATTTGAAGAATGAACCAAAAATCCCGTCTAAGTTCCATTTTGATCAGGTGCAGATATCGCAATACTATCTGGGGTTCGCAAATGCGAACCCCGCAAATGCGAAGCTCTTCACACTTATGCTTCCTTCGCAAACGCGAAGAATGGTTCGCAATTGCGACCAATGATTTCTGCAAATGCGACTATTTGATCTCATTTGCGATCACTGCCTCCCCCTATCCCTCTTCGCAAATGCAAAGCTATGTTCGCAAATGTGAACTCTGGCCTTCACAGCTACACTTCACAAATGCGATGAGTAGATCGCAAATGTGTACCCAATAGTGGTCGCAAATGCGATGATTGACCTTGAAAATGCGAAGTCTGAGGCCTGCAACAAAAATCTGAACACCAGCAACATTTTCCAGGTCAAATTTCACTCCGTAGCTTATCCGAAACTCACCCGAGCCCTCAGGGATCTAAACCAAAAGTGTACACTAATCTAAAAAATCATACGAACTTGCTCACGCGATGAAATCGCCAAAATAACACCTAAAACTACGAATTGAACACGAAATCAAATAAAATTTTCAAGGAAACTTTGAAACTTCTATTTTCACAATTGCACATCCGAATCACGTCAAACCAACTCCGTTTCTTATCAAATTTTACAGACAAGTCATAATTATGGTATGGGACCTATACCCGGTTTCGAAACCAAAATACAGACCCGTTATCCAAAAAGTCAAACATTGGTCAAATATTTCAAATTCATTAAGCCTTTAATTTTCAAATTTCGACAAAATCCGATATCTCGGGCTAGAGACTTCCGATTTCGATTCTGGGCATACGCCCAAGTCCCAAATTATGATACGGGCCCACCTGGACAGTCAAAATATGAATCCGGTCCGTTTACCAAAAATATTGACCGAAGTCAACTCAAATGAAGGTTTTAGGCAGAATTTCTTATTTGTTCAGTTTTTAAGATAATAGCTTTTCGGAAAGACACCCGGACTGCGCATGCAAATCGAAAAAGGTTAAAACATATTTTTTAAGGCTTCGGATCATTGAATTAGGTTTCAAAACATGAGATGACCTATCGGGTCATCACAGTTTGGTATGAACAAAAGTATTTTTAGGAAAATATTTTTTTATTTGCCATGTATGATTGGATTAAGTATTTTGAAAAATATTTTTCTCATAAAATTTTTCAAAACACTTTCTCAACCTTCTTCATCCTATTCTTCAACACCCACCCACCCACCCACCCACCCACCCACCCTCCAACCCCAACCCCACACCCACCTACTTGCCTATTGAAAAATCATTTTTTTCTCCATAGAGATGCATGGTTAAGAAAATGTGTTTAACCATAATTATTTTGATAAGTGTATTATTCTTTTATTTGATTATGCATGTTTACTACAAATGTTCAGTAATATCATCACTCTTAACCGGAAATTTTGTGTTCGAGCCTTGAGAATGCGAACGGTCATCCCCCCCCCAAAAAACATTGCCGCACCCTCACTTCCAGACTCCGACCTACCACCTTCCCTTGTCCTAACCCATTTCTTCCCTACCACCTTCCCCCACCCTTACCCATTTCTTCTCATATAATGTTTGTCTAAATTATATATTTTCAAAATATATTTTCTTTTATCTAATCAAACACCGAAAAATAAATTAAAAAATTACTTATTTTTCAAGAAATAATTTTCCAAGGAATTATTTTCTTCACACCAAACACACCCTATGTGCTACAAGTGCAAAACTTGGGAGAGACATTATAACATCCTGTCCTGCCCATATATCTCAGGCACACTCCTTGCCACCATCATAGATTAACATTTCCTTTCTTTTATCTTATTATTTCAAATTGGGTTTTATTGTCATATCGAATTATCTTCTTATCAATTAGGTTGTATCTCCACTATAGATCAGGCTAAACATTCAATATGGGCTGTCATTAAATATAGTTACTCACTTTTTTCTTTACTTTGGGGAGGTAGATGGGCTAAGAGTTCAAGAGTAAAAGAAGAAAGTAGTATTTTCTGGCATTGAGATCAACTTGTAAAGTGGTTGTGGCCTTGTGGATCATAAAAATACAATATTATGTTAACTTATTAAAATTTGTAATAAGACATTATTGTATTAAAAAAATGAGATGTTTTGTTTTGTTCCCTAGAACAACTATTCTCCTTTGACGTGTCAATTGTTTTAACTCGGTGGTGGCTAGTCATGACAAGTAGGATTTTTATTAAAGTTTGTCTTCTAATATTTTTTTTGAACATAAAAGCACGATATTTATATTACTTAAAACAAATTGCAGGAGTAAGACATGTCTTAAGGGCATTACTATTGCACATACTTGCTAGGTAAGTGCAAACATCAGTAGAGATAGTTCTTATACTATTACAAACTTCATGCTTGTTCTTTTGAACTTCTTCTTTAGCAAAAAAAGACGGACGAGCATGATAAACACATTTGTTACCGCGAGGATGCTTCATTGCTTCTTTAGCCAGTCGATGAGCCACTTCATTTCCTTCCCTAAAATTGTGCTTCAGTATTGGGAGCCTTAGTTGGTGCATTAACCATCTGCATTCAAAAAGAATATTGTAAAAAGTAGTACAATATTCGTGCATTATTTTAATAACGTCCATGCTATCAATTTCAATTTCCATATTTGTCTCTTTAAAATCCATTGCAATTCTTAGTCCTTCAAGTAGGGCCAATAATTCTGCATGAATTGGGGAGGAGGCATGTATCAATTTATGATATCTCATAATCCAATCACCATTGCTGTTACGGAATAATCCACCAATTCCTACTGCATTGTTAGTAGAAGAGAAAGAACCATTACAGTTTAGTTTAACAATATATTTTGGCGGTTTACGCCACTTGATTTCAATAGGAACTCTTTTGGTGATGAAAGGATTTTTTTCCGTAAAGAAAATATATTCTCATGCAAAGTGCATGAGTTTTTTCACGTCCAGAGAGCAACTAAGATTATTTACGTTATTATTATTTATGTTTTTCCATAGTTCCTATATGCAGAATGGGAAGAGAGTTTCCCAACTTATGTTACGGGAATTTTGGTTAATGAAGGCATCACGGAGGTCCCTAAGCCATTTAACATTGCCATTAATGTTATGGTAGCTGATACCCATGGATTTCCAAAATTGTTGAGTAGAAGAACAATTCAAGAAGATGTGTTGGATGATTTCAATGCTAATTTTGCATGTAGTGCATGTGACATCAATGTTCATACCAATTTTATAAAGATAGGCTCTACAAGGAACACGATTGTGAGAACATTTCCAGAGAAGATCTTAAATTTGTTAGGACAACGGAGATCCCATATCCATTTATAGGAATTTCAAGGGGGATAGGGATTGGTGAGGAGATCATAGCAAGATTTTGTAGAGAAGATGCCATTAGAGCTTAGTTTCCAACTAAATTCATCGATTTTGGAATTATTGGAAGGAGTTGGAATAATACTAATGTTGTGGATCACTTTAGGAGGTAATTCAAAACAAATTTTCTTCATGTCCCAATTATTACCCTTGGTTAAATTTCCCAGGGAAATATTACACTCATTTTTATTAATGGGGCCCTCAATAGAGCTTCTAAGGGAGGAGGAATTATAAATCCAATTGTTGTACCAAATGTGTAAACGGGAATTTTTAGAGGGGTGCCAAAGAAATCCCTTTTGGCATATTTTCCATCCCTGGAGAATGGATTTTCGGATGAAGGAAGTATTAGTGATAGATTTTGAATGAGCATATTTGGACATGATGATATGACACCATGGGGCGGAAGGATTTTTTAAGAGCCTCCAAACAAGGCCTGATAGGGTAACCAAGTTTTTCTGTTTTGCCTTGTGAATACCCAAACCACCCTCTTTTAGGTCCTTGGTGATAGTATCCCGGCTAATTAGATGAAGATTTTTGGTAGTACTTGTAGAGCCCAATGATAAAATTCCTTTGAATTTTATCAATGGATTTTAGTATTTTGGGTGGAAGGAGAGTGTATTGCATAATGTGTGAGAGGATTGCTCCTAGAGTACGTGTTGCTAGGGTGGTACGCCCAGCCATATTGAGAAATGAACATTTTCCGTAAGATAGTCTCGAATGTAACTTGTCTAGGATGAATTAGAAGCCCTTGGTTTTAGGATAGTTACTAAGGATTGAGAAACCAAGGTATTTACCAAACTCAGTGGTAGATTTTATGTCAAAAAGAGATGTTAGGAAGTTTGATTGATCTTTTGAGCAAATTGGTGGAATAGCATTCTGGAATTAGTTTTGTTTATGGCAAGTGCAGATTCCATAGAGAAAAAATCCATCCATCTTTTTATGCAAAGGCTAGTTTTTTTATTTGCTTTTCTCATAAGAGTTAAGTCATCCGCGAAAAGTATATGGGACAAAGAAGGGCCTCTATGGCCAATTTGGATGGGATCCCAATTCCTAAGGTTAACTTGGTGATTAATAAGTCTAGAAAGAAGTTCAACACATAATATGAAAATGTAGGGGCAGAGAGGATCACCTTGACGAATACCCCTAGTAGATTGGAAAAAGTTTGTTCTTGACCCATTGACTAACATACCTATTGAGCTAGTAGTAATACAATGAATAATTAGTCTAGTAATATTAGGAGGAGATTTAAAGTAAAGAAGGGTCTTATGAACAAAAGACCATTCTAGCCTGTCGAAGGCCTTCTCAAGATCCAGCTTAATGAGCATATCAAAAATTAATTTTTTTGAACGTCTAATGCTATTCATAATATCCTATATTTTTATAGCATTATCACTAGTTTTTCTATTTTTAATTAAACTTGATTGCATAAGACTAATAAGGAGGGGTAGGAAAGGCTTCAACCTATTAGCGATGATTTTAGTAATAACCTTGTAGACAGTATTGCACAATCCAATAGGTCTAAAGTTTTTGAGATTGTTAGCATTTGGGAATGAGACATAGGTAAGTAGCATTGACACCACTAGGAAGAGATTGGGAAGAGAAAACTTGGTGACAATACGAATTGAAAGAGTTTTTTAAAATGTGCCAATACTTTTGATAGAAAAAAGGGTGGATGTCATCCGAACCTGGAGCCTTAAAGGGTTTAAAAGAAAAATGGCCTTAGTGATTTTTACATTGGTAAGAGGGTGGTCTAGATAGTGTAGGTCAAACTTATTAACAATGGAAGGATCCGAGATGGAATTTTTATTGGGGGGGTAATTTTTGCACTTTCAAAGGCTTCTCTAAAGAAGGTAAAAGTGTGATCTAAAATTTGATTTGGGTCAGTAATCCATTCTCCTTTATCATTGGTGAAGTATATAATGGCATTATGACGTTTACGATTGGAAGCCATAATATGAAAAAACTTTGTGTTGGCATCACCATCATTTAGCCAATTGCTCCTATACCTTAACTTCCAAAAGTTCCATATGAAGGATATTGTTGTATTCTAATTGGAGGGTGGACTCACGGTTTTGAAGGAAGTGACTACTTTGGTAGTGAGGGGAAGATTGGATTCCATTTAATCTAGCAAGGATTTTCCTCTTTTTTTTTAAAGATATCCCCAAACGTAGTATTTTTCCAATTAATAACCTCCTTTGTAAATTATTTTTGGGCATCAACTAAGTCTTTCCCTAACCAACTTTGCTTGATAATATTAATGAAGTCTGGATGCCTACACTAAATAGTTTCTAATCAAAAAGGTTTATCCTTACTGTTGTCATCCCTAGGGCTTAAGTTTAATAGAAGAAGATTATGGTCCGAATTGGGTTTTTGGTAGATGAATGACCACAGCCTTAGGGTAAAAATCAATCCAATCTTTGTTAACAAATATCCTATCAAACCATTCCATAATTAAACCTTTTGATTTTTTCCTATGGTTAGACCAAGTGTATTTATAACCCTTGTAGTCTAAGTCTAAAAGATTACAATGATTAATACTATTCCAAATTGTTTTGCTACGTCTACGATTAATGGTGTTACCTCCAAGCTTATCACTTGAAGTAAGGACATCATTGAAATCACCCCTAGTAGACAAGGGCCCTTGATAGTATTGCTAATTTTTTTCTATGTTATTCCACATTTCCATACGTTTATACAGTTTAGTACTAGCATAAATGGAAGAAAAAAGCCAAGTAGTTTTTAAGGGGAGTACCTCAATTGTGACATGTATCTCTTGGTTGTTTCTAACAAAGTCATGGACTTTGACAATATTTGCATCCCATAGAAGCACAATACCACCTGACTGACCTTCACTAGGCACTTCAATCATTTGTAAAAACTCCAAATCCCTAAGAAGGGACATATGACTTTCCATTCTAGTTTCTAATAAAGTAACCATGCAGGATCTATGAGTGTCCATCATTTCACAATAATTAACCCTAAAATTCTCATTGTTACCACCCCGGATATTCTAGATTATAATATTAGTAGGCCTATACATGTTTGCATGTTTGGTTGGTGTCCCATTTTCCCTCTGAGCTTGAGCAACTGGGTTTCTCTTTAATGATGGAACTAGAATTATTGTATGATTTCCCACCGTTGGGTCCTGAGGGGGTCTCACGTCCATTGAAAATTTGTATAGTGCTACTAGGTAGCTTAGAATATATCTTTTCTCTCTTTGATCCCTGAAGAGGTATACTTTTACCTCGTTGATTCTTGAAAACTCTAGGACTGGACCTGATCCCAGTAGGTTTACTTCTTCCTCCTCCTCCATTTCTATGTTTTCTTGTTCTTGAGCATTGGAAGGGACCTGAGCTTGAGGGATTATTTGGGGGATCTAAGGTGGTGCATGGGGATCCTGTGGAGGGGGGATATGCATGTTATGGAAGTGGTGCATGGGGTGGTGGCTGCATGTTGGGATTGTTTTGTGGGGCTACAGTGTCGAAAGGAGTTGTCCAGGGGATGAAGTGGGATTCATGTTGTTGATCTCCCCTAGAGGGAAGAATGGGAGATCCATTGGGACTTGTTGAGATTGGATAGGATTGAAGTGAGGTGGTAGACTCCATTGAGTTCTCATGGCTTGAGCTTGACTCAGGTTTAGGGATGAGGCTAGAGGGTAAAGGATGTTGTTCATCCACATGTGATTGAAGTAATTATTTATGGCCATGTTCATCCCCTCCGAAACTAGTTGAGCTAGGAAGTGAGAGTTTTGGAGCACAATGATCGTTTCTTGACCATTGATGACCATGTTGAATGTTATTGCATGACCCATGAGGGCTTGTTCCACCCACGAGAGAGGTTGATGATCTTGTGGTAATGGTAGTTGGATGAAGAAAATTTGGTTGTCTATTGCTTGATTTTGTGGAGGGGTGGGTTGGACATGTTTAGGGCTCGTTGGTGCTGTAGAATTTGCACTAGACGATATCTTCTTCTTAGGGTTATTGGGATCCTTGGCATTATCAAGAGAAGGGGTAGGGTTTATATGAATACTAGGAGGGTAGTCATCTAGGTTTTCGTTGTGAGTAGCCGAGTTAGAGAGACTGGCAGTGTTGATATCTATATGGATATCTTTTAGGTTACTTGGAGCAGTGGTGTTAGAAAGATTTGGTTTGGATTTTGTTAGGGAAACGTGGTATGATTCATTGGCCATTGGGGCTGGGAGGATAGTCCTTTAGCCACGTGGTTGGATAATAGAGGTGAAGGATTACTCTCCATACAGTAATATAATTTATTATTAGTGAGGGACTGGGCATTATTAGCTGAATTAGTAATGTTTGTGTGTGAAAAACCATTAGGTTTAGGAGGCATTAGGGCATCATTAGTAGTAGGGGAGTAATTATTTGGTTGCATGTGATTTAATTGGTTTGTTTTTGAGTTTTCCAAATGGAAAGCCATTGGCTCATTGATTGCCAAACCAATTTCCATGCATGAAGTGTCGATACTTCCTAGGCTCCTTGTGTTTGCATTGGTGTTATTTGGCGGATTATCCAATGCATCAAACGAATTGTTTGTGGCAATGGTATTTTCATTTAGATTAGTTTTTTCAGCATGTAAAAAAGGAGAAACAATGTTCTTATTAAGATTAATATTTTGAGATAAGGGGGTGGGGGAAGACTTATCTGGGGTGCGAATTAATTGAACCATTACCTTACCTGTGTTATTTGCTGTGGTTTCGGCTTATGCATAGACCTTTTCTTCTTGGGAAAAGTAACGGTCTACCAGGCATCCTCTTTGGGCAGGGAAATCCTTTTTGCATGCCATAACTTGAAGTGTCAAGTACCTTGGATTGGCTAGTGACAGTATCCCCTTCTGTAATGGAAGATTTGCTTCCTTTCTTGGTGCAGTTGTATGAGGCCATTGAATGCCCTAATCTACCACAATTCTTGCATAGGAAATTGACCCCTTCATAGTGGATTTCTTGCTTATGTTGTCCAATATAAATGAATGGTGTAACAGGGACCTCCAATGGAATTTAATACATAGCCTAGCATAACGACCCCTTAGAGCAGAAGAGGTGCATGCATCAATTTTTAACAGTTTATCAATCTTGTTGCCAACTTTTGAGAGTATTTGACCATCATAAAATTCTGTTGGCAATTGTGGTAACCGTATCCAAATAACAGCCAGTGAAATCTTAGCTTTTGAGGCAATAAAATTTGGTACTTATTTTTGAACGGATAAGAAATGGCCAAAGATGAACCAAGGACCATTGTGAAGGACTTTGAACATGCTAATTTCATTACTAAACTTCGTAATGTAATAATCTGATCCTAGGTCTATAAGTAGAATTTTCTTTTAGTTTCTACAAGTCCTGAATTTTCCTTTTGAGTAGTTGATGTTGGATTCTCATTACTTGTAGCTTTTTAATTGTTGAGTATTTCCAGGGAGAGTAAATAAGGTGAAGGTCTTCTGGAGATAGATGAATGAGATGATCATCATTTAAGTGAGGGATTGAATTTTCAAGGCCATTAGAAGGAGATGGATAAGATTGGTCATGGGAATCAATGATCATGTTGATCTGACCATCTTGAATTCCATCAATTAATTTGTCCTTGAAACTTGGGTTTGAAGGGATAGGAGTTAGTGGGGAATGCATTTGATCAATGTCATGAGGCTTAGAAGGAATTAAGTTAGAGATTTTTGAATTGTTTGTGGTTTGGGATTTTAGCGAGAAGGAGGAGATTCTCTCTCTTCAGAAATAGTTCAGGAGATGATTCGTCTTCTAACGTTAACGCATTATAAAACTTCAATTGTATTAGTTAGAAATTTGATAGTTATCCCTTTATTTTGATAGGTCATTAAGTTTTGACTCATCAAATTATACTATTTTGACCCATTCAGACTTAATATTTTGATGAATCATTTTGTGTTCAAGCTATTATTATTTTCTTAACTCCTTAATTGATATTCAAATCCGTTCAAGTTTAAACTAGTTAAGTAGGTGACAAAATAATGAGTTGATTTTGTCATGCTTAACCAAATCTTACTCATCCCCTTATTTTGATAGGTCATTAAGTTTTGACTCATCAAATTATACTATTTTGACCCATTCAGACATAATATTTTGATGAATCATTTTGTGTTCAAGCTATTATTATTTTCTTAACTCCTTAATTGATATTCAAATCCGTTCAAGTTTAAACGAGTTAAGTAGGCAACAAAATAATGGGTTGATTTTGTCATGTTGTGATGACCCGGCCAGTCATCTCATGAGTTACCGCTCCATTTCCTCTATTTCTTCTTCTTATTGCTTTCTCTATCGGTACTATATGTGATCGGATTGGTTGGCTCGGGTTCGAAAAGGATTTGGTAAGGTTTGAGACACTTAGTCTCTTTTGAGGAAGCTTAAGTTGGAAAAGTAAACCGAATATTGACTTATGTGTTAGAGGGCTCAGATATGAGTTGTGATGGTTTGGATAGCTTCGGGAGGTGATTTGGGACTTAGGAGCGTGATCGGAATATGTTTTGGAGGTCCGGTGTAGATTTAGGCTTGAATTGGCGAAATTAGATTTTTGGCATTTTCCGGTTGATAGGTGAGATTTTTATATAGGGGTCGTAATGCAATTTCGAGAGTTAAAATAGTTCCGTTGTGTCATTTGGGATATGTGTGCAAAATTTTAGGTCATTTGGATGTGTTTTGGTTGGGTTTTTAATAAAAAGCGTAATTCTGAAGACTTTGGAAACTTAGGCTTGAATCCGATGTGTTTTGGTTGATTCGATGTTGTTTGAGGTGTTTTGAAGATTGGTATAAGTTTGAATAAGGTTTTGGGATATGTTTGTACTTTTGGTTGAGGTCCCGGGGGGCCTCAGGGTGATTTCGGATGGTTAACGGAGAGTTTGGGGTTTTAGTGAAGCTGCAGATTTTCTTCTTCTGTTATTTCTGCACTTGCGGATTGGAGACTGCAGGTGCGATGCCGCAAATGCGAGGAAGAAGGCCGCAGAAGCGGAAAAGGCTTGGGAAAGTTGTGACCGCAGAAGTGGTTGGTGAACCACACCTGCGATAGCGCAGGTGCGGCTTGTGCATCGCAGATGCGATTCTTGCCGTTTAAGTGAAAACCGCAAAAGCGGTTAAAGGACTGCAAATGCGGTACCGTAGAAGCGGGGATTTGGCTGCAGGTGCGGAATCGCTGGGCCAAAACATATAAATTGTTTCCTTCGCGATTTTTGAGCTATTCCACCATTTCTTAGTAGACTTTGGAGATTTTCGGATGATTTTGAAGAAGGATTTCAAGGGGACTTCATTGAGGTAAGGATTTTGGACCTAAAACTCGTTCCTATGGTATTATTTCACGGATTAGAGGTTAGGGAACTTTTACTGATATTTCCTCATTGTTTTGGTTTTATACTTGAACTCAGTCATGCTTTATTCTACTGTTTTCATAACTCAGCCATGTTTACTCTGTTTTTAACACTTAAATGATATTCTGGGCAGAGCACCATATTTTACTATGCCCGAGTAGCTCGTGAGATTCTGACTGAGTAAGGCCGAGGGCTTATGTTGTGAGGAAACACTGATTATAATTATGAGGCCGAGGGCCTGAGATTTGTACGCCACGAGGTGGCTTGTTGGTATGAGGCCGAGGGCCTAGTGATGATGCCACGAGATGACTTGATATTGTGCTTGGGCCGAAAAGGGCCCCTCTAGGCGTCTGCACACCCCCAGTGAGCGGGGGTACCCATTGTGATGTGAGATATAGCCCAAGGGGCTGGTGTTGTTCTATGATATTGCCCGAGGGGCGATCCTTTATGTGTTTACCTTTCCTAATTGCCTGTCATTTACCTGCTTAATTGTTAAAAAGTCATTTCATGAAGTTAAACTGAACTAAAATGACTTACACATCTTTACTGCTTCGCTGCTTTTACTGGCTTTTACTGCTTCCTTATAGCCTGTTATGTGTCTTACGTGATTTCTTACTTCTCAGTCTTTATTTATGATTTTTACTCACTGAATTGGAGCACTCACTTTACTCGCTGCACCCCGTGTGCAGATTCAGGCGCATCAGGTCTGGCTACCGAGTGTTGATCTTTCCAACTCAGGCGGATTCGAAGATTCTCTAGGTAGCTGTCGGCATTCGCAGCCCAGAGCTTCTTCCCTCATCTTATCTTTCTCTATTTTAGATCTGTATTAGACTATGTATACCTTTCTTGTATTATCTGGATTTGTAGTTGCTCATAACTGGTGACACCCTGGTATCGGGCTGTGTTGGGTTTTATTTTTGCAAACTGTAATGTTCAGTGCTTACTTTGGAATTATTTATTACATTTTAGACTTAATTCTTATTATTTAATTGCTTAAAACTGATACGGGAAAGTGTCGGTTGGCCTTGTTTTCATGAGAGGCGCCATCACAACCGGGTCCAGATTTAGGATCGTGACACATGTTTAACTAAATCTTACTCTTATTATGTTTAACTTTTTTTATGCAGGGCGGGGTGTTCATATATACTACGAATTTTATAAGTTAATATCTATTTTATCCTCTCTAGTCCTTTTCATCATCCTTTTTTCCGGTTGTTACATCTGGACGTGCATGAAATAAGAGAGCATTATAAGTTATAATGATTAGAAATTAAACAGGTGGAGGATCAAAAGTTTGTGCATGTGAAAGAAAAGACATCACTAAAGTCTACATCGCTTAGAACTTCAAATTTAACAAACAAAAAGACCTTTTTCTTTCTCTACAAAATACACTATTTGAACTTTATTATTTTGGCTAAAGCTTCTTTTTATTTTATTAAAATAATAGTTATAAATATTTGGCCCAAAAAAAAAAGAAATACATAGTCGAAACAAATACCATAGTATCTAAAAGAAAAACAATTGGGATAAAATATTCAATTATATTAAGATGAGACAAGGAAAAATAGAGTTGAAAAAAATTTAATTATTGTATTTGATTATGTGGGAATTCATATTGAAAATATCCCACATGAAAGCTAATTTTTAAATTTTTTTCCCTTCCACGCGCCTAAAATAAAGTTGTTAAAATCAAGACCTAGGTCCATCATGTCTGAGCTTCTCATAAGGATCGAGAGCAGAGATGAAGAGAGAAGAAGAAGAGAAGAGATAGAGAGAGAAAAAATTCAGCTCATTTTCTTTATTGATAAAATGAAATGTACTGTCCACCTATTATAACAAACTAACCGACCTATTACACTTAACCATCAACTAACAACTTATATACACCTTCTAGAACAGTACTAGTTAAATAGCTTCAGGTACAACTATACTAAGCTAATAATTTCTACAATTCCCCTCAAGTTGCGAATGAAAAATATTTTTCATTCCCAACTTGGAGACCAAAACTGCTTGATGTTGGTGTCCTAAAGCCTTTGTTAAAATGTAAGCTGGTTGCTCATTACTTCCTATGTGTGCAGTCTTGATTAACCCCTCTTGAATCTTCTCTCTTATGAAATGGCAATCAATTTCTATGTGTTTTGTTATTTCATGGTAGATGAGATTTGCAGCAATTTATAAGGAAGCTAGCTTTGTTATCACAATATAACTTCATAGGTTCTTTAATATCTACTATTAACTCCTTCAGTAAACCATTCAACCATGTTAACTCTGCCACTGTATGGCCATACTTCTGTACTCAGCTTCAGCTGAGCTCCTCGAAATAGTAGTCTGATTCTTTGCCTTCCATGAGATAAGAGAACTCCCCAACTTGATATAGAAACCTATAATTGACTTCCTGGACATGGGACATGATCCCCAATCTGAATCACAGAATCCCGAAACTATCTATGCACTATTGCTTGACATGAGAAGTCCAAGTCCCGCCTGATCCTTGATGTACCTCACAACATGCATTGCAGCCTCATAATGAGGCTTCTTTGGAGCATGCATAAACTGGCTTAGACATTTTACTGCATATGCAATGTCAAGTCTTGTGATTGTCAAATATAGAAGGTTGCCAACCAGTCTTTGAAAAGGACTTCTGTCGTCCAAGACACTGTCATCAGTGTTCTCATTCACAATTTTATCAAATTTTGTGCTTGTAAGTTTCAAGTTTGTTCCATTGGAATCTTCTTGGGCTTTGATCCTAAGAGTCTTGCCTCTAAGATCATATACAAGGAATACTTCCTCTAAGACATAAGGATGCCTTCTGCTGATCTAGCAATTTTAATTCCCAGGAAGTATCTCAATTCTCCAAGATCTTTCAATTTGAAGTTCTGATCCAAGGATGCTTTTGATGCATTAATCTCCTCTTGATCATTACTTGTAATAAGTAAGTCTACATAGACAAGTATAAGAACAAACTTTCCATTAGTTGTTTTAGTAAACAATGAGTAATCATATCTGCTTTGATCAAAGCCAGACTTGAGAAGTGCTTGTGTTAGCTTCAAATTCCATTGCCTAGAGGCTTGCTTCAAGCCATAGAGGGATTTGAGTAGTCTACACACCCTATTCTCCCCCCTAGCTACCAAATCCCCGAGGCATAGTCATGTAAACTTCTTCATGTAAATCTCTATTCAAAAATATATTATGTATATCTATTTGGTAGATTGGCCATTTTATGAATGTGGCAATTGCTATAATAGTCATCACTATGGTTATTTTGGACACAGGTAATAAGGTGTCATGAAAATCAATCCCCTCCTGCTGGGTATAGCCCTTTGCTACCAGTTTGGCCCTAAATCATTCTATCGTGCCATCGACATTGTACTTAATTTTGTATACCCATTTACATTCTATAGGGAACGCCAGAAGGCAAATTCACTACTTCCCAAGTATTGTTTTGTTCTAGTGATTCAATCTCAAGTTTCATAATCTTGATCCACCTATAATCTTTAACAGCTTGGCAAAATGAGGCTGGTTCAGTGTTAGAAGGAGAAGAAGCTAGGTAATGTGAGCATGTGATTTTTGCTCTATTCAAAATACTTCTATAAAATTAAAGAAATAGATTTTTCTCAATTATTTGCAATTTTATCTGATTTTTTAGGATTTTATTAATTATTTGATAATTTTGTGCACGTTTAATTTTGTTAAAATCATGAAAATGCCACTAAAAATGTCAAAAATATCATGCATTATATTTACATTTTGTATTCATATTTTATGATTAATTAGTTAATTAATTACTTTATTAAATTAAAAATCACAAAAAATATCATTCATTTTACATTTCTTAGCTTTTAATACTAAATTAGCAATTTCCTTTTCACTCATTTAGGTTTAACTAATTTTGTTAATTATTATAATTAGATAATTAGCTTAATATTTTCAAATTAGATTAATTTAGAATTTTAGTTAATTAAAGAAAAAGAAAAGAAAAACAAAGAGAAAAAGAAAAATGGAAATAAGGTTTTTGTCTTAGTGTATTAGGCCAGATTTCCTTTCAGCCCAAATACAATTCCAATTCCGCCTAAACCCAAAACCCAGCCTACCCGGTCCAACTCTACCCCAAAACTACCCCGTATTGATCCTTCCCTAATCCCAGCCGTTGATCATGGGAACTGATCTTGCTTTTTATATAAAAGTGTCCGAACCTTGTGAAACCCTAGAGACCCCCCCCCCCACTTCCGTCTCCATCTCGCTAAACCAAACCCTAGCCGCCCTGATATCCCACGCCGGCTCCCCCTCGCTCCGCCGACCGGAAATCGCCTTACGGTGGAAGAGCTTCTCCAAACTCGACCGAATTAATACCATGTAATCACCTTTTCCTCCCCTTTCTAAATCGCCAAACCATTTCCCTCAAATCTTCATCCAACTACTCGAATCTTGGATCCGAAATCCAAACCTAAAAATCCTAAGTCGCCCAAATTCATACCATAGGACCCTCAACCTTCCCTCACCACTGTCTTACCTTTGATTTCCCAAAAATCCCCGCCGAATTCTTCGAATCTTGAATCTATGATCTAGTGAACCCTAACTTTTTCCCCTCTTTTGATTTTTCGGTCAATTTTTGGTTGTTTGAACCCAAAACTTCTATTAGTCGACTGTTCTTGTTGAGAACATTCGATTAATGGTAGTTCAAGTTTATCTTACCCTGTTGAAGTTTGGACAAATTCCTAGCTGGTCCAGTTTTTAAAATGAGCTTAGGTGATTTCTTTCGTTTTTCTATTTATTTCATCTTTTTCATTGTTGTTCTTCTTCACGTTTAATTGCCTCTTCTAGCCGCATGTTTTAGATTTGCAACTTTAGGTTTTCTTTTATTTTGTTCACGACTGTTTAGTGTGTTTAATTGCTTCTGTTTAGTAGGTTAATTAAAGTATGTTGGAATTTCATTATTTGAAGCTTATTGTCAATTGCTTGAATTTAGATTAATTAGGGTTCACTTTTAAGTTTGATACATAAAATGATTCTTCTGTTTCTTCCATGTTTCCATCTTATGCCTATGTTCAATGTTTGTTTTGGGTTAATAACTTTATTCAAGATTGATTAACAAATTGTTTAGTCTATTTTTGTTAGCTATCAAAATTAGTTGTTTAATTGTTTAACTTGCAAACTGAGTAGGTTAAACCTAGGTTTTCTTTGCAGTTTCATTTTGATCCTGGTTTGATTACTGTTTAGGTGTATTAGTCGTTTAAATCTAGTTTTGCTTAGAGTTAATTAGATAAGCACTTTTATTTACTGATTAATTTAGTTTTTAGGTTTAAATTGCATCATCGTGATTCTATTTGTCATTTTGATTTGAATTTTTGATCCCTTTTGATTTTGCCTCTGTTTGCCTTGATTTGTAACTCACCAAAAACATGTAGGGGCCTAATTAAACTAAAATAAAAACTTAGAAGGATTTCAGAACTATAGAAAACAAATATCTAATAGAAGAAAGTTCTAAAAATATACCAGCTGTCCAAAATTGGTTTTAAAAGATACTAAAAATGGACAGTTGGACATTATTCTCTGTCACAACAGCTGTACTATCCAAAGAATTAGGGTAGAATATTCTTTGATGCTATTTTTGGATATACACTATATAAAGAATAGCATTCACTCATTCTCACACACACACATCAGATTTTTCAGAACCCTAAAAACACTAAAAAGGTTTAGCTACTATTCCATTGGTAGCTAGTTCTATTTTTCTTCTAATTTTAGAAAAAACTTAAAAACTTTTGCTGGGATTTCTGGTTTTCTTATCCAAGTCTAGTTTAAGTTGAGGTTGTGCATTGCTGTTATTGGCTATTATCTTTTACGCATTTCTTGCTGAAGTTCTTACTGTATTTTGTTCCTTGCTGCATCCAGGTACCTCATGAACTTTGAGTGATAAAAGAAGAAGTTATAACATGTTATTTTGAAATTGAACTTCAGATCTTTCCTTTTGCTTATGATGTATTCTATGTATTTAGCTTTATAGTTTTTTTTAAAACTTTGTATAAAGCATGCTGAAGTTAGTGTTCTACTCTATAATATAGTTAAAATATTTGTAAGTATAGATGCTCAAAATAGTTTAGTTGTTCCATGTGATGTTTTGATAGTTTTGAAATGCTAAGTAGTCACATTAGCTCATCTGGTCGTTTATTGGGAACACTGGATAAGTACTGGATATGTCTAAAGTAGGCCATGTTTGATTTTTGGGTATACTCAGTTGAAGTATTTTCGCATTTCAACAGTGTTTAAAGGAACTGTATGTTTAAGTTGTTTCATGAATAAGTTTAGGGTTTAATCTTTCATTGTTAATGGCATGCTAATAGGTTAAATTCACGATATGGTTTTGTCAGCCTATGATCTTTGTCCAGAAATTTTGTATTGTTTTGTGTACATATGACTTAGAGGATATTAGCCTCAATTGGGCCTTAATGTCAAAGGCCCTTTTATGTAGTTCCAGTATTTATGTGGTTCCTTCTTGTTATATGTAAAAATAAAGGGAATCAGGCCTTATTGGAGCCTAAACATTGCAGGTCCTCTTGTTAAAATAGTTGGGCCTGATGTTGGCCCAGGTGAGACAGTTTGTTAAAATCAGACTCGACGTGTACCTGTTCCATTTTTTCTTTCACTTTTGGGATCAATTTTGAGCCCAGCCACCTTCAGCAAGTTTAGCCATTAAGTTTTTTGTTTTAGTATAACAAGAAATGGATCTCTAATATTGAAAGCATATTCGTGAAAAGCTGGGCCTGACATTTGGCCCAGTCAAAACTGTTGTAGCCACATGTACCTCTGTCATCACTTCTAGGCTCAATTTTGAGCCCAGTTCCCATCAACCATATTTCTCTTAAAATATTTTTTTAGATAAAGTATTGGGCCTGCTACTGGCCTAGTTCTTTTCCAATAATTAAAGACTTGCCTTATATTTCCATACATACTTAATTAATAGCTTTATATTGATTAGTTTTTAAACATGAAAATATTTTGAAATAAATTGAGGCGTGCCATCCACAAATGAAATCTATAACTCATGGCCCTCACATTAATACCGAAACTAGTGTGAAAAATACTTGAAACATTCATGACTAGTGTAGAGAACACTTTGAACATTCGTAGTTTTCTTTAGGAGCGTTTATAATAAAATCATCATAGCTACGGGTACGGTTCCCGTGACGTAGTTGTAATACCTAATTTTTAAATCCGGAGGTATATTTATATGACCAGGCCACAATTTCTAATAACGTTAATAAATTAAACATATTGTAGATCGTGAGTACGGTTCCCGTGGCACGATTCACAATGTGTATCAAACAAGCAAGTGTACGACAATCGTGACTTGTTCCAGAATAATTTCATAATTAGTTAAAAGTGGTTATAAAACTAAAATGCACAATAGGTTATAAAATATGTAGTAAATCAGATAATTAGTCCAATATTAATAGTTAAGCGACCGTGCTCGAACTACGAAACCCGGGATGCCTAACACTTTCTCCCGGATTAACAGAATTCCTTACTTAGAATTTTTGGTTTCGCAGACTTTCAATAAAGTCAAAATTTCCTCGATTTGGGATTTAAAAAAACTCGGTGACTTGGAACACCTTAAATTATTCCAAGCGGCGACTCTGAAAAATTAAATAAAATAATTTCATTTCGATTAATGTCACTTTAATTGGAAAAACTCCCTTATATCCCCCTCGAGTGGTAAAAAGGGAGTTGTGATAGCTCTGGCGACTCTGCTGGGGAGTCAACCCAGAATCTCTGGTTCAGGGTTCAAGAATTCGAGCTTAGAATAACTTTTATAATTGGCTTTTATTTATTATCTGATTATTTATTAGATGTTTGGGCCTAGTGTGCCAAATGCCGCTTTTTACCGCTTTGATATTATTTGAACTGTATATAAGCTGTTGTGAAACCCCACTCTTCTAATCTTCTGGGAAGTGCATGCTGGCGTGACTTCTTTTCTGTTAGTGTAACGACCCGACCAGTCATTTTGATCTCTAGTGCATTGTTCAATAGTTAGAGGCCATGAGAAGCTTCACTTCAGGTATTATGACTTGTACGCATGGTCGGAATTGAATTCCGTAAAGTTCGGAATTGATTTGGAAAGAGAATTCTCATTTCGGTAGCTTTAAGTTGAAAGAATCGACTAAGATTGGATTTTTGAATAAACGACCTCGGAATCGGGATTTGAAGGTCTCAGCAGGTTCGTATAATGATTTCGGACTTGGGTTTATGTCCGGATCGGGTTTTGAAAGACACGGGAATTTTCGACACGTGTTGTGGAAGTTAGCAGTTTTGGAAGAATTTCATAAGTTTGGGTAGTAGTGCATTTAAGTGTTATTGATGTCCGTTTGGGATTCTGAGTCTAGGAATAGCTCCGTATGGTGATTCTGGTATTGGGAGCGTGATCGAAAGTAAATTCAGAGGTCCGTGGGTCATTTTGGAGTCATTTCGCTAAAGTTGAAAACTTGAAGGTTTTTGAGAAGTTTGACCGAAAGTGGATTTTTTGATATCGGGGTCGGATTTCGATCCGAAAGTTGGAGTAGTTTCGTAATGTCAAATATGACTTGTGTTCAAAATTTGAGGTCAATCGTATGTGATTTGATAGGTTTCGGCATCGAATGAAGAAGTTCAAAGTTCTAAAGTTCATCAAGTCTGAAATGGGGCGTGATTTGTGATTCTAGCGTTATTTGGTGTGATTTAAGGCATCAAGCAAGTTCGTAAGGTGTAATGAGACTAGTTGGTGAGATTCGACGGGGTCTCGGGGGCCCCGGGTGGATTCCAGATGGTTAACGGGTCGAACTTTGAATTTGAAGAAAAACTGAGGCAGCTGATATCTGGTGTAACCACACCTGTGAGGTTGTGGCCGCAGGCGTGGAGCCGCAGAAGCGGCGTGGGAGTCACAGGAGCGAAATTGGGAAGCCAAGGGAAGGACCGCAGATACGGAGTACTGGCCGCATCTGCGCAAGCTTAGAAGCGAGGGAGCTGACCGCAGAAGCGGTGGTGGGGGCCGCACCTGCGGGATCGCAGAAGCGGTCAAGTGACCGCAGGTGCGGAAATGCTGGAGGTAGTGAGTTCTTTATAAAATCGGGATTTGGCCCATTACCTTTCATTTTTCTTCTTGGTTGGGTGATTTTGGAGCCTTTGAGGAAGGGGATTTCATCATCAAGCATGAGGTAAATTACTTCCACTCCTTGTGAGTTAAATACATGATATTACTACGGATTAAAGTACGGAAATTGGTAGAAACTTGGGGTTTTGGTGGAACGACCTAGAATTTGTATTTTTGAATTTTGACCATGATTTTGGGTATGAGATTGAGAGTAAATTATATATTTGAGTTCGTGAGGTTGTGGGTAAACTTTATCTTCGAAAAATTTCGGAATCCAGGCACGTGGGCCCGAGGGCAATTTTGTCAACTTTTCGATCGGGGGTTAGGAATTGGTATAAATTGGATTATTATGAGTAATTGAACGCACATTAATGGGTTTGCATAATTGTTGGCTAGTTTTGGAGCATTTTACATCGATTTGAGTCTTCGGAAGAGTGTGGAATGCCGGTTATGGAACTTCGGAACGAGGTGAGTCTCCTTTCTAACCTTGTAAAAGGGAATCGTCCTCATATGTCAATTAATTGGATTTGTGCTTCTATTTGTGGGGGCTACATACGTGCGAGGTGACGAGAGTCCGTGCGTAGCTACTATTATGCTTAAGTTCGGGTAGTCTAGGACCCAAAAGCATGCTTTACTTTCAATATTTGAAATCTTGTTGTCAATTTAAAATTCTTAAAATATATTGAACGTGTAAAAATGAATTTCTAAACGACTAGACATCTTTTCTAGATTTTTAAAAGAGAAATTGCTTTTTCTTGAATGATCGCTCCCTGATGAATTCTTGATTTACTGTTTGTTGTGTTTATTTATATTTGACCGCGCCGCATGTATGATACGCGAGCGGGGTAATATATGCATCTATGGTTTACGCCATTCGACCTTCTAGCAGTGCACAATTTAAATATTGTGGATCGGACCGTCCTCGGCATGATTTGCGCATGCTTGTATTGCTTGTCTTAGATTTATAGATGTTGATAATATGCCTTCTCTGGCCTAAGATATATTGATAATGATGATGAAATATAAATCTTTGGAAATCCCTTGTTATTTGAGGAAATGTTTACCTGCTTTTTTTCAGGGTTTATGAGTTCATATTTGTTTATAAATTCCATGATTTCTCCACATTTTAATTACATCATTATTGGACCACTAGTGAGTGTCAAAGTCGACCTCTTGTCTATACTTCTTCGAGGTTAGACGGGATACTTAGTGGGTACACGTTATTTTCGTACTCATACTACACTTGCTGTGCATTTTGTTGCACAGGTTCATGTGTGGCTAATGACTTAGTGGCATAGTGACATGGTTGATGCGGGGACTTAGGTGAGCTGCATCTTGCGAGACGATCCGCAACCAGCAGAGTCTCCTTCAAAGTATTGTACTGTATTATTTCATTCCTGTCGAAATGTATTCCAGACAATTATGTCACGACCCGGATTTCCCACCATCGGGTGTCGTGATGGCGCCTACTATCGGAGCTAGGCAAGCCAAATATTTAAAACACCTTTCCTACTTTCTTTCAAACAATATAATAAATGAGACAAAATTTAAGCGGAAGACTTTAAATCTAAAGCAACTGAAAACCAAAAGTGCGGAAGTTTAATACACATCACTACCCAAGGTCTGGTGTCACTAGCTCACGGACTACTACAGAATACTACAAACAATGTCTGAAAGGAAATACATCATGTTTGTCTGATACAAGATGAACAAACGAAAAATATGGAAAGGGACTTCGGCCTGCGAACACCAGCTAGACTACCTCGAGAGTCCCTGGACTGAAGACAGCTCCCAGAAATCCTACTGCTGTGGTCCGTAAGCTGCTCCCTGATCTGTGCACAAAAATGCACCGAGTGTAGCATTAGCACAACCGACCCCATGTGCTGGTAAGTGTCTGGCCTAACCCCGGCGAAGTAGTGACGAGGCTAGACAATACCTACCACAATTAACCTGTACAGATATATATACAACAAGTGTAAGAAAACAATAACAAGATAATACATAGTAAAACTGGGAGGGGACATGCTATCGGGGAGTAACAGATAAAAATGAAATATCGGAAATAAGCAGAAGAGACTCTGGTTCCCATGATATGTAAATATATATATATATATATAAGTGGACGGTGTGCCACACGATCCCATAATATTATATTATAAGTGGACGGCATGCCACACGATCCCATAATATTATATATAAGTGGACGGCGTGCCACACGATCCCATAATATCATATTTAAGTGGACGACGTGCCACACGATCCCATAATATCATATTTAAGTGGACGGCGTGCCACACGATCCCATAATATCATATATAATGGACGGCGTGCCACACGATCCCTTTTAACAATATATAGGTGGACGGCATGCCACACGATCCCAATTCCTCCTTATCACAGTGCACAATATGTCACCGGCAACGGAGGTCAATAACCAAGTGGACGGCGTGCCACACGATCCCCTTTTAACAATATATAGGTGGACGGCGTGCCACACGATCCCATAATATAGTTCATACTATCTGACTTCATATAGTAGACCCCTTCAGGGGAGAATAACATCTCAATACCTTTAACCCGGCAAGGGTACAACTAACAGCCCAAAATATCCCGACAAGGGAGAGTATATATATCAGTCTACACATCCTGGCAAGGGAGTAATCACAACGCATTCTCTTTTTAAATCACTTCTTCCTCAACTAACACATTCATGTTCGAGCTAACACTCCAAGAGTACACCAATCACAATTCTACTTCGACCGTTCACATCATATGAAAATCATCAAATAAACAAGGAGCTTGTGTCACATTATTCGAATTAAAAGCAATCAAGACTCACGGTCATGCTAGACTCCGGTGCATAGATAACCGTCACCATGCCTATACACCGTACTCCACATTAGCAAGTAGCAAATATCATCCTAATCCTATTCCCTCGAGCCAAAGTTAGAACAAACACTTACCTCGAATGCTCCAAACTCAACTCACGCTTCTAGTATAGCTTTACCTCTTCATTCCACCACCAATCCGCTCGAATCTAGTCATAAGTTACTTAATCACATTAATAATTACTAAATGAATCATCCCCAATGCATGAAAAATAGATTTTTCAAGGTTTTTACCAAAAAGGTCAAAAATACCCCCGGACCCACATGGTCGAAACTCGAGGTTCGGACCAAAACCCGGTTACCCATTCCCCCATGAATCCCAATATATGATTTGTTTTTAAATCGGACCCCAAATTGAGGTCCAACTTCTCAATATGTAGAAAACCTAGGTTCTACCCAAAACACCCAATTTTCCCCATGAAAATCTTTGATTTGAAGTTGAAATTATGTTAAAATATGTTAAGGAATAAAGAAATTAAGTTAGAAATCACTTACCAATCGTTTTGGAGAAAAAAAGTTGTTTGGAAAATCGCCTCTTAGGTTTTGGGTTTTTGAAAAGTGAAAAATGACTGAGATTTTTCCGAACTTCTATACCTTTCTGAGGACCTGGCGCGGACTGCACAAAAATGTGTTGCGGCCGCGCCGAGTGGGAGAAAAGTGGGGCTTCTCTGAACCCTTCTAGCGCGGACCGCACTGTTTTGGTGCGCGGCCGCGCTGGTTAACCTGAAACCCTAACCCTCAGACTCAGCCACGCGGACCGCACAAAAATGCATCGCGGCCGCACGGCTCCAGCGCGGACCGCGCGGAAATGACCGCGGCCGCGCTGGTGTCTGCAACACCTGAACGTGCATTTTCTTAAGTCCAAGACCTCCCGGGCCCCACTCAAAACTCACCCGAGCCCTCGGGGCTCCAAACCAAACATGCACATAACCTTAAAAACATCTTACGGACTTACTCGTGCGATCAAATCGTCAAAATAACATCATATACATAAGATCAAGCCTCAAACGCATGATTTTCTTTCTTCAACTTTCATAACTCAAACTCTCCATTTTTAGTCCGAAACACGTCATATGATGTCCGTTTTTAGCAAAACTTTACAGATAGTGCTTAACACATATTTAAGACTTGTACCGGGCGTCGGAACCAAAATACGAGCCCAATACCTATATTTTCTAACCCCTTTTTCATTTCAAATTTTCATATCAAATTTCAGAAAAACAATTTCTTTCAAAAATTCATTTCCCGGGCTTGGGACCTCAGAAATTGATTCCGGGCACACGCCCAAGCCCCATATTTTTCTACGGACCCTCCGGGACCGTCGAATCACAGGTCCGGGTCCGTTTACCCAAAATGTTGACCGAAGTCAACATTATGCATATTAATAACAAAATTCATCAAATGTTTCACATAATTCACATATTCTAACATAAAAACTTTCCGGCTACGCGCTCGAACTGTGAACGCCAATCGAGACAACTAAAAGCGAGGGTTTCAATGCCTCGGGAGCACGGAACAAGGAAAAATTACGGTGATGACCCCTTGGGTTGTCACATTCTCCACCTCTAAAACAATCGTTCGTCCTCGAATGGACAAAAGAAAGAAGTACCTGAGTCGGAAAATAAATGAGGATAACGGCTCTGCATATCGGACTCGGACTCCCAGGTCGATGCCTCAGGAGGCTGACCTCTCCACTGAACCCGCACCGAAGGAAAACTCTTCGACCATAACTGTCGAACCTGCCGGTCTAGAATATCCACTGGCTCCTCCTCATATGATAGATCCTTGTCCAATTGGACAGTGCTGAAATCCAACACGTGCGATGGATCTCCGCGATACTTCCGGAGCATAGATACATGAAACACGGGATGCACAGCTGACAAGCTAGGTGGCAAGGCAAGTCTATAAGCCACCTCTCCCACACGATCAAGAATCTCAAATGGACCGATGAACCTAGGGTTGAGCTTGCCCTTCTTCCCAAATCTCATCACGCCCTTCATAGGCGATACACGGAGCAATACCCGCTCACCAACCATGAAAGAAACATCTCTGACCTTGCGGTCTGCATAACTCTTCTATCTGGATTGAGCTGTACGAAGTCTATCCTGAATAATCCTGACCTTGTCCAAGGCTTCCTGAACCAGATCTGTACCCAATAATCGAGCCTCTCCAGGCTCAAACCATCCAACTGGCGACCGACATCGCCTACCGTACAATGCCTCATACGGAGCCATCTGAATGCTGGACTGGTAGCTGTTGTTGTAGGCGAACTCTGCTAAAGGCAAAACTGGTCCCACGAGCCTCCAAAATCAATGACACAGGCTCGGAGCATGTCCTCAAGAATCTGAATAGTCCTCTCGGACTGACCGTCCGTCTGGGGATGAAATGTTGTACTCAACTCAACCTCGGTGCCCAACTCTCGCTGAACCGCTCTCCATAAATGCGAGGTAAATTGCGTACCCCGATCCGAAATGATAGATAGCGGCACCCCATGAAGGAGAACAATCTCCCTGATATAAATCGCGGCTAACCTTTCGGACGAATAGGTGGCTGCAATAGGAACAAAATGCGCTGACTTGGTCATCCTATCAACAATGACCCAAACTGCATCAAACTTTTTCCGAGTCATCGGAAGTCCAGTAACGAAATCCATCGTAATCCCCTCCCACTTCCACTCTGGAAGTGCAATCCTCTAAAATAGACCACCTGGTCTTTGATGCTCGTACTTAACTTGCTGACAATTCAAACACCGAGCCACGTGCGCAATAATGTCTTTCTTCATCTTATGCCACCAATAGTGCTGCTTCAGATCCTGATACGTCTTTGCGGCGCCCAGGTGAATAGAATACCGAGAACTGTGGGCCTCCGCCAAGATCAACTCTCGAATCCCATCAACATTGGGCACACAAACACGCCCCTGCAATCTCAATACACCATCATCATTTAAGGTTACTTTCTTGGCACCTCCACGCTGTACCGTGTCTCTCAAGACACACAAATGGGGATCCTCAAACTGCCGCTCGCGGATACGCTCTAATAGTGAGGAACGAGCAACCATGCAAGCTAACACTCTGCTAGGCTCAGAAATATCCAACCTCAGAAGATGATTGGCCAAGGCCTGAACATCCAAAGCAAGCGATCTCTGGCTGACTGGAATATAAGCAAGACTACCCATGCAGGCGGACTTCCTGCTCAATGCATCGGCCACCACATTGGCCTTCCCCGGGTGGTATAAGATAGTAACATCATAATCTTTTAGCAACTCTAACCACCTCCTCTGCCTCAAATTCAACTCTTTCTGCTTGAACAGATACTGAAGACTCTTGTGATCAGTGTAAACCTCACACGTCACGCCATATAAGTAATGCCTCCAGATCTTCAAGGCATGAACAATGGCTGCCAACTCGAGATCATGAACCGGATAATTCTTCTCGTGGATCTTCAACTGCCTCGAAGCATAAGCAATGACTTTGCCTTCCTGCATCAACACTGCACCAAGCCCAATACGAGACGCATCACAATAGACCGTATATGGCCCTGAACCTGTGGGCAAAACCAATACTGGTGCCGTAGTCAGAGCCATCTTGAGCTTCTGAAAGCTCGCCTCACACTCGTCCGACCACCTGAACTGGACACCCTTTTGGGTCAATCTGGTCATAGGGGCTGCAATGGATGAAAACCCCTCCACGAACCGATGGTAGTAACCTGCTAACCCCAGGAAACTCCGAATATCCGTAGCTGAAGCTGGTCGAGGCCAGTTCTTGACTGCCTATATCTTCTTCGGGTCTACCTGAATACCTGCTGCTGATACGACATGACCTAGGAATGCGACCGAACTCAACCAAAACTCGCACTTTGAGAACTTAACATACAATTGACTATCCTTTAGGGTCTGAAGGACCACTCTGAGGTGCTGCTCATGCTCCTCCTGACTGCGGGAGTATATAAGAATATCGTCAATGAAGACTATCACGAACAAGTCCAAATAAGGTCTGAACACTCAGTTCATCAACTCCATGAACGCTGCTGGGGCATTAGTCAATCCAAATGACATGACCAAAAACTCATAGTGCCCATACTGAGTGCGAAATGCTGTCATAGGGACATCAAACGCCCTAATCCTCAGCTGGTGGTAACCAGATCTCAAATCTATCTTCGAGAACACCCTCGCACCCTGAAGCTGGTCGAATAAATCATCAATCCTCGGCAGTGGATACTTATTCTTAATTGTAACCTTGTTCAATTGCCGGTAATCGATGCACATTCTCATCGAACCATCCTTTTTCTTAACAAACAATACCGGCGCACCCCAAGGTTAAACAATGGGTCTAATGAAACCTTTCTCAAGCAAATCCTGCAGTTGTTCCTTTAACTCTTTCAACTCCGGTGGGGCCATACGATATGGCGGGATAGAAATTGGCTGAGTGCCCGGGGCCAAATCAATACAAAAGTCGATATCCCTGTCGGGCAGCATACCCGGTAAGTATGAAGGGAAAACCTCAGGAAACTCCCGAACAACGGGCACATAATCAATAGAAGGGGCCTCCGCGCTAGAATCGCGAACATACACCAAGTAGGCCAAACATACCTTCTCGACCATACGCCGAGCTTTCACATACGAGATAACACTGCAGGTACAATGACCAAAAGTCCCCCTCCACTCTAAACGGGGTAAATCCGGTAAGGCTAAGGTTGCGGTCTTGGCATGGCAATCCAAGATAGCATGGTACGGGGATAACCAATCCATCCCCAATATAACATCGAAGTCGACCATGTGCAAAAGCAACAAATCAACACGGGTCTCAAGACCCCCAAACACTATGATACAAGAACGATGAACTTGGTCGACCACAATAGAATCACCCACCGGTGTTGACACATAAATAGGAATACTCAACGAGTCTCTAGGCATAACCAAACAGGGTGCAAAATAGGACGACACATATGAATACGTAGATCCGGGATCAAATAGCACAGAAGCATCCCTATCACAGACCAGAATAGTACCTGTAATCACAGCATCTGATGACTCAGCCTCTGGCCTGGATAGCAAAGCATAACAACGGGGTTGGGACCCACCTCCCTGAATCATATTCCTAGTACGATCTGCTGCTGGCTGATCCCTACCTCTAGCGGTCTGAGCTCCACCTCTAAGACATCTACCTCCACCTCTATGTCCTCTACCCCAGCCTCTAGCCGGCTGGGCAGGCGGTGGGGCAACTGGTGCCTGGATCATCGGGCGAGAACCCTACTGCTGCAAGCTGCTGGATGCTCGAGGGCAATATCTGGCAATGTGACTCACATCACCGCAAGTATAACAAGCCCTCGGCTGCTGAGAAAAAACGAAGTGGTGGTGCACTGATAGGTGCTGATGGTGAACTGAAGAGCTGCTGGTCAGAATACTGCAGCTGAGAACCACGACCACCTGGTGTACCATGAAAAGCCTGGAGAGCTGACTAAAAGAGCCTCGAAGGATGGCCTCAACCATAAGAATCCCTACCTCCAGACAAGGTACCACTGAATCTACCAGAATGATGGGGCCTCTTATCAGACCCATGACCACCTCCCTGAGCAAGTTCCATCTCTATCTAGCGGGCACCATCTGCCGCCTCCTAAAATGAAATCTCACTACCGGCACTCATGGCCATCTGAACACGGATCGGCTGGGCCAACCCATCAATAAACCTCTGCACCCTCTCTCTATCGGTGGGGAGTATCACAATGGCATGACGAGCAAGATCAATGAACCGGGTCTCATACTGGGTGACCATCATAGGACCCTGCTGGAGACACTCAAACTGCCTGCGAAGAGCATCTCGCTGAGTAACTGGAAGAAACTTCCCCAGAAATAACTCTGAAAACTGATCCTAGGTCAATGATGGCGACCCTGCTGGCCTGGCTAAACAGAAATCCCTCCACCAAGTCTTGGCGGATCCTGCCAGGCGAAAAGTGGCGAAGTCGATCCCATTGGTCTCTACAATGCCCATAGTCCGTAGAACCTCATGACAGCTGAAAATGAAATCCTGAGCATCCTCTGAGGGAGTGACACTATATGTGGTTGTGAAGAGCTTGGTGAAACGATCAAGCCTCCACAAAGCATCCGCGGACATAGTCGCACCATCGCTGGACTGAGCTGCAATACCTGGCTGGGCTGCCACAGCTGGCTGAACTGCCACGGCTGGCTGAACCGCTGGAACCTGAGCCTAAGGAGCTACTGGCTCTGGAGTACGAGTATCGGGAGTCTGAACTCCTCCCCTAGCCTGAGATGTGGCTGGAGCTACGGAAAGCAAACCCGCTCTAGAAATGCCCTCCATAAAGCCTACCAGTCGGACCAAAGCATCCTGAAGCACTGAAGTGGCTATGAAACCCTCTAGGACCTAAGCTGGGCCCACTGGAATAGCTGGGGCCGGAACCTCCTCCTCAACATTGACCTGAGGCTCCGTCGCTGGAAATGCTGCTCGGGGCTGAGCTTTGCCCCGGCCTCGCCCTCTGCCCCTAATAGGGGCTGCTGCTGGGGGCTCAGGCTGTTGCGCGGTAGAAGAGGAAGCACGTGTCCTCGCCATCTGCGAAAGAACAGAGTGGAAAGACAATCAGTACTTGAGAAACAGAATCGCACGACAAAAATGAACAAGGTAAAGTTTTGGTAACTTAGTAGCCTCTGCGGGATAAATACAGATGTCTCTGTATCGATCCCTCAGACTCTACTGAGCTTGTCCGTGAGTTGTGAGACCTAAGTAACCTAGTGCTCTGATACCAACTTGTCACGACCCGGATTTCCCACCATCGGGTGTCGTGATGGCGCCTACTATCGGAGCTAGGCAAGCCAAATATTTAAAACACCTTTCCTGCTTTCTTTCAAACAATATAATAAGCGAGACAAAATTTAAACGGAAGACTTTAAATCTAAAGCAACTGAAAACCAAAAGTACGGAAGTTTAATACACATCACTACCCAAGGTCTGGTGTCACTAGCTCACGGACTACTACAGAATACTACAAACAATGTCTGAAAGGAAATACATCATGTTTGTCTGATACAAGATTAACAAACGAAAAACATGGAAAGGGACTTCGGCTTGCGAACGCCAGCTAGACTACCTCGAGAGTCCCTGGACTGAAGACAGCTCCCAGAAATCCTACTGATGTGGTCTGTAAGTTGCTCCCTGATCTGTGCACAAAAATGTACCGAGTGTAGCATCAGAACAACCGACCCCATGTGCTGGTAAGTGTCTGGCCTAACCCCGGCAAAGTAGTGACGAGGCTAGACAGTACCTACCACAATTAACCTGTACAGATATATATATACAACAAGTGCAAGAAGACTATAAAAAGATAATACAAAGTAAAACTGGGAGGGGACATGCTATCGGGGAGTAACAGATAAAAATGAAATATCGGAAATAAGCAGAAGAGACTCCGGTTCCCATGATATATATATATATATATAAGTGGACGGCGTGCCACACGATCCCATAATATCATATATAAGTATATATATATATATATAAGTGGACGGCGTGCCACACGATCCCATAATATCATATATAAGTGGACGGCGTGCCACACGATCCCATAATATCATATATAAGTGGACGGCGTGCCACACGATCCTATAATATCATATATAAGTGGACGGCGTGCCACACGATCCCATAATATCATATTTAAGTGGACGGCGTGCCACACGATCCCATAATATCATATTTAAGTGGACGGCGTGCCACACGATCCCATAATATAGTTCATAATATCTGACTTCATATAGTAGACCCCTTCAGGGGAGAATAACAACTCAATACCTTTAACCCGACAAGGGTACAACTAACAGCCCAAAATATCCTGACAAGGGAGAATATATATATCAGTCTACACATCCAAGTGGACGGCGTGCCACACAATCCCATAATATAGTTCATAATATCTGACTTCATATAGTAGACCCCTTCAGGGAAGAATAACATCTCAATACCTTTAACCCGGCAAGGGTACAGCTAACAGCTCAAAATATCCCGACAAGGGAGAGTATATATATCAGTCTACACATCCCGGCAAGGGAGTAATCACAACGCATTCTCTTTTTAAATCATTTCTTCCTCAACTAACACATTCATGTTCGAGCTAACGCTCCAAGAGTACACCAATCACAATTCTACCTCAACCGTTCACATCATATGAAACTCATCAAATAAACAAGGAGCTTGTGTCACATTATTCGAATTAAAAGCAATCAAGACTCACGGTCATGCTAGACTCCGGTGCATAGATAACCGTCACCATGCCTATACACCGTACTCCACATTAGCAAGTAGCAAATATCATCCTAATCCTATTCCCTCGAGCCAAAGTTAGAACAAACACTTACCTCGAATGCTCCAAACTCAACTCACGCTTCTAGTATAGCTTTACCTCTTGATTCCACAACCAATCCGCTCGAATCTAGTCATAAGTTACTTAATCTTATTAATAATTACTAAATGAATCATCCCCAATGCATGAAAAATAGATTTTTCAAGGTTTTTCCCAAAAAGGTCAAAAATACCCCCGGACCCACGTGGTCGAAACTCGAGGTTCGGACCAAAACCCGGTTACCCATTCCCCCATGAATCCCAATATATGATTTGTTTTTAAATCGGACCCCAAATTGAGGTCCAACTTCTCAATTTGTAGAAAACCTAGGTTCTACCCAAAACACCCAATTTTCCCCATGAAAATCTTTGATTTGAAGTTGAAATTATGTTAAAAGATGTTAAGGAATAAAGAAATTAAGTTATAAATCACTTACCAATCGTTTTGGAGAAAAAAGTTGTTTGGAAAGTAGCCTCTTAGGTTTTGGGTTTTTGAAAAGTGAAAAATGACAGAGATTTTTCTGAACTTCTATACCTTTCTGAGGACCTGGCGTGGACCGCACAAAAATGTGTTGCGGCCGCGCCGAGTGGGAGAAAAGTGGGGCTTCTCTGAACCCTTCCAGCGCGGACCGCACTGTTTTGGTGCGCGGCCGCGCTGGTTAACCTGAAACCCTAACCCTCAGACTCAGCCACGCGGACCGCACAAAAATGCATCGCGGCCGCACGGCTCCAGCGCGGACCGCGCGGAAATGACCGCGGCCGCGCTGGTGTCTGCAACACCTGAACGTGCATTTTCTTAAGTCCAAGACCTCCCGGGCCCCACTCAAAACTCACCCGAGCCCTCGGGGGCTCCAAACCAAACATGCACACAACTTTAAAAACATCTTACGGACTTACTCGTGCGATCAAATCGCCAAAATAACATCATATACATAGGATCAAGCCTCAAACACATGATTTTCTTTCTTCAACTTTCATAACTCAAACTCTCCATTTTTAGTCCGAAACACATCATATGATGTCCGTTTTTAGCCAAACTTTACAGATAGTGCTTAACACATATTTAAGACTTGTACCGGGCGTCGCAACCAAAATACGAGCCCAATACCTATATTTTCTAACCACTTTTTCATTTCAAATTTTCATATCAAATTTCAGAAAAATTATTTCTTTCAAAAATTCATTTCCCGGGCTTGGGACCTCAGAATTTGATTCCGGGCACACGCCCAAGCCCCATAGTTTTCTGCGGACCCTCCGGGACAGTCGAATCACAGGTCCGAGTCCGTTTACCCAAAATGTTGACCGAAGTCAACATTATGCATATTAATACCAAAATTCATCAAATGTTTCACATAATTCACATATTCTAACATAAAAACTTTCCGGCTATGCGCCCGAACTGTGCACGCCAATAGAGGCAACTAAAAGCGAGGTTTTTAAGGCCTCAGGATCACGGAACAAGGAAGAATTATGGTGATGACCCCTTGGGTCGTCACAAATTATTGTATTTTATTTCATTCCTTAGTAAATGCTCATGCACTTGTGATACTTGGTTCTAGGATAATTATGGGGTATCTTGTATTGACTCCTTAATGTTTATATTTAATTTGAAATAATTATCTTTTACTAGTAAAATTGAAGGAAAATCATATTTTTCAAAATTATTAAAATGAGAATTTAATTAAGAATTATAGTTAGCTTGCCTGACAGCGTTGTTCGGCGCCATCACGACCCTTAGTAGATTTTGGGTCGTGACAGTTATAGTCATACCATAATTTAGAACGAGGTTCGGACAACTTGCAAAGACGGATGATCTTTTGGTTACTGGTACGCTGCCCCCCCCCCCCCCTCCGGCTCGAGTTGTCCGCTCGGGTAAGCCAGGTATAGAACAATACACCCAGGTTTTAAACCCAGAATAACACAGTCTCATGTCGGATCCCTAGTAGGAACGCTTGTTTGCATCATGTGCAATTGACTTTGGGGATTCAACATAGAGGTTGGGTCCGTCTAGGACAGGTGTACCCAAAAATCAAAAGACCATCCTGCTGCATTTTTACGTGCTACTTGTTCAATTATTTGCCTCGGTTTGCATGTTGACCGGTTTCTAGAATAGGGAGAAAATTTGGAAACATCAAATTGAGGTATGAGAGAGATAATTACCCGCTTTTGAAAATCTGATGTCCCAAATATACCGAAACTCTGCCAAAATTTTGAAAAAAAAAGAGAAAAGAAGGGGAAATTGTTTCAAAATACTTCATGTTTATTGACCGAACTACGCGGGTTTGATTCTCACTGGATGTGGGATACGTAGCCAACCCTCATTGGGTCCAACCCTATTTTTGCAAAAATAATCCAAAAATTTGAAAATGTTGTCATTGTTGTCATAAATAAAGTGGGTGATGACGTTTTTGTCTAAATAGCCGAACGTCCCGACGGGGTGCCGAAAGCCTGTTTTTGCAAAAATAGCCACCGATGGTTTCTTTGCCAATTTTTGGCCACCTCGCAAACACAGCCCTAAAATCTTCCATTTTGAAGTGCTGAGGGGGCCGTATTTGCAAAAGTGGCCGTGTTTATTTGAATTTTGAATTTTGTAAAATGACACCTTTTTATCAGCTTTAATAAAATTCACTTTGTTTTAAACCAATCACCTTAATCTAAATGTGCAGAATGAGCACGAGTCAAAATTTACCAATGAAGGTTATGACCAAGATTCTGTTGAAACTACACATGTGGTGGGAAGATCTGGGTAAGCAAGGACGAGACAGGGTCAACTATTACTTGGGGGTGCTCACCGGATTACTAAAGATCAGGCCTAGGGGGACATAATAAAAGCACCGGTGACATTTTGGGACCCAGCTCACAACGTTCTGCATTTCTTGGACTTTGAACTCACACCTACTTTGGAGGAGATACCGGGTTATGCCGGGAGTACCGAGGGTCTAAGACATAAATACCTGGTCGCTCCAAGGGTCGTCACGCCTCACAAGTTTCTGTATTTGTTAAAAATAAGCAGGTAGGTCCAGTGTGCAGACTTGGCAAGTGGGTTTTCCACTCTATACTTCATATACTAGCGGTACAGGCATATAGGAGGATTTGACAACCCGAAAAGTGGAATCTGTAGCAAAGAGAACCGATCAAAGTGGGAAGAGCATAAATACTTCGCTTTCATGGTGGCATTCTTAGGTCTTCTATTGTTTCCCAGAAAGGACGGGAATATTGATCTACGGGTAGCTAGATTCGTCAAAGTTTTGATTACCAATGCCATGAGTACCCTCGCCCCTATGATCGTATTTGAGATATTCCAAGCTCTCACGGCTTGCAAAGCCAGAGCAGATTTTTTCGAAGGGTGCAATTTGTTACTACAAATGTGGATGATTGAGCACCTGTGTCATCATCCTCAATACATGAATTACAGATCTACAGGGAAAAGATGCATTGAGGAGTTCGGCACAAGGGTCTCGAGGTTCAAAATGCCAGAAGGGGTCGGAGAATGGATATCCCGCCTTCGCTCCATAGCTGCGGAGCAGATAGAATGGACACTGGGTTGGCTTCCTTTTGAAGAAATTGTGTACATGCCTGCCACTGGTCCTTACTTCCTCCTAATGGGCCTTCGGGGCATCCAGCCTTATGCCCTATACCGGGTGTTGAGACAGTTGGGAAAATGCCAGGTAGTTCCCCAAGATGAAGATCGTAGTGTTCATGCAGTTGAAATTCGTGCGGATGGTCAATTTCATGAAGAAGTGGTTCGCTACATTTGGAACGAGTGCCAATATTTGACGGCGAACACCCGAGTGCATGACTTGTCCAGGGGGGAGGTCTCGCCTAGTTATCTTGCTTGGTATAGAAAGAAAGTCACTGCAAGGGATGAACCTGAAAGGCCAACTAAAAGGCCTCACATCCAATAATTTGTTGAAGCGTCGCAGGAACAATGGGCTTGGTTGACCAAGGAAAATGAATACACAGCCACCATACACAAGTTGGAAAAGCAAGTAAGAGATCTTAAATTTGATAATGGTTTGCAAGCCGCTGCGGATGAGGGTGAAAAGAAAAGATTGGTGCAAGAAAATGAAGCCCTCTAAGCCCAAATCCAGAAAATGAAGATAGCTGCTGAAAACCCGGGAAGGAGCCATTTGGCGGAAATTATGTTTGGCAAGAGCCCAGGCAAAGTTGGCGAAAAACACTTAAGGACGGGCAGAGTTGTTCTGCAATTAAAAGTAAAATATGATAGAGAAGTCGCAAATCTAAAGAAAAAGCTAACCACCCTCGAGAATGAAATGGCTAAACTGACAAAGAACTTCAAGGCAGAGAGGGAACATTGTTATGTGTTGATGTCTCGACTAGAAGAGGGAATGAAACAGTTGTAGGAGGAAAGCCATAATGACACCCAACTTCTGGAAGTTAGATCCCAACAAATTGGGCGCCTGCTCCAAGAGAAAGACATCATTAGAGAAAGGATTAGAGGAATTGTTGATTATATTGTCATTAAATGCCATGAGTGTGAGGACATGACTAGGTCCACTTTCTTCGCTGCAAGTGATGACTTTTGTTCGCTAGATAATGGATGACCTGGATCGCCTCCAAGGAGATCCTTCAAGTAGGCCCGCGTCGAGACCGACTGATGTCCCGCTGGCCCTTGGAGTAGTTTTGGAGGCACTTATGTATTCCTGATTTTTCTTTTCGAGTCTGTATTTCAGTTTCCTTTTAGAGTCTGTTTTGAGTCTATTTTAGTTTTTCAATTCTTAGGTATGTATGATGGTGTCGTTGTAATAGAGAAAAATTAGAAGTTTTTATTTTAATGAAAATTTGAAAAAACCAAAAAAATTGCTTCTTTCTTTTATTTCGCATTTATCCCTTAAACTACGTAATGATCTGATTCACGCAGCGTCGTGATACGTAGGCAATCCCTATCGGATCTGGTCATAGCTATAGATAACTCGAATAATAGAGAAATGATGAAAAGAGGGCACAAGAAAATAAAAAGAAAACGAGAATAAGAGAGAAAACAATGCAAAAGAGAGAGTGCGAAGAAAAGAGAGGAAATAATGAAATAGGCAAAGAGAAAAGAAGTATTCAAAGATCTGGGAGGTCACAAAAGTCGCGATAGAACACGCAATAGTTGCAAAATATGTAGAAAAACATTTAACTGTCTAGGTGCATTGCATTCCCCAACGTGTGATTTCCTATGTGTTAATTGTCTCAAACTAACCAGTTTGTTGTGTATGTTGTTGAGACCAAGTTCTGTTTTTCAAGGTGGTTGGTTTTGTGGCAACCTGGCTTCGCACCCTTACATTACAAGGTCCAAAGAAAGTGTCGAAATGATGTAAGAGAGTCATCTACCAACAATTCCCCACATAGAGGACAACCCGTTGTCGGTTATCCCGATGTCACAGTCAGCAGCTGCTGAAGAGAACAGGGCACTGCGCCTTCGCATGTTGGAAATGTGGGATGCTTGGTCTAATGGTAGAGATCCGCCTAGTGCAATACCTGGTTTTCCTAAACTGATTCCAAGAACAAGTGGGACCTCCAACATCCCTATAAATTACCCGACCACCCCATTCGGATACCCCCACTATGTCAGCCCATTTCGTCGGAACGCCTTTTGTGGTTCGCCCCCAGGCACTGGTTTTGGGAGTGTCTTCTAACATATTCACTGCACCACCAACCTCGGCTACGGTTCTCCCCCAGGCACTAGTTTTGAGACATCATCCTTTACTTTCCAAACACCACCATTTCCATCGGACACGGCTCATGTCACCCCAAACTCCTACCCTCAACAACCTTGGTATGAGTTTACCATGGGACAAAAGAGAACTGTAAAGAATCCCGAGCAAGAAGAGATCACTAGGAAAATGAAAAACATAGAACAAAGTCTAAAGAACATACAAGGCCTGAGTGGCCAGAAGAGTGTCTCCTACGCTGACTTGTGCATGTTCCCTCATGTTCACCTGCCCATCAGTTTCAAGACTCCCAAGTTTGAAAAGATGACGGACATGGAGACCCCATAGTTCACCTGAAAAGATATTGCAATCAGTTAAGAGGAGCGGGTGGAAAAGAAGAACTCTAGATGGCTTACTTTTGGGAGAGTTTAGCCGGAATTGCATTCAAATGGTATATGGACCAAGACATCTCCCGCTGGCACATATGGGATGACTTGGCCCGAGACTTCGTTAGAAAGTTCTAGTACAACGTAGACATAGCTCCAGATCAAAACTCTTTGTCCAATTTCAAAAATAAGTCTTCAGAGAGCTTTCAGGAGTATGCCATCAAGTGGCGTGAACAAGCTGCCAGGGTGAAACCCCCAATGGATGAGACCGAGATGGTCAGTGTCTTCTTGCAAGCCCAAGAGGCTGATTACTTCCAGAACATGATGTCCGTTATGGACAAACCATTTGCAAAAGCCATAAAGATTGGGGAAATTGTGGAGAATGGTTTGAAAACGGGTCACATCTTGAGCCAGTCAGCTATAAGATCCACCTCTCAACCTATCCAGAGCAAGTCGGGGTGTGCAGCAAACAGGAAAAAGAAAGAAGAAGCAGCAATGATGGCCTCAAGCCTGATAAACACCCGTCAACCCCGAGGTTACTTTGGTTCCTCTTCAAGCACCCCGCAACATTACTACCCTCACCAAGATTCGGCATATGCCATGACTCCTCAGCCTTATGCAGTTATGAATGCCCAACCGTACGCTCGGTCGAAACAACACTATAACCAGAACGGGGCTCCACCTCCCAGAAATAACCCTCCTCACCAAGCTCCATAAATCCCCGTCCACCATAGAACAATTTTCCATATAACGCCCGTGCCCGTGAACCACCCAGAAAAACCAACTTCACACCTATCGGTGAATCATATTCCAGCCTCTTCCCAAAGTTGGTCCAAATGGGTTTGTTGCAGCCCATACCTCCAAAGAGGCAAAACCTAGAGTCACCCTCCTACCGACCTGGTACCCGATGTGCTTATCATTCAAGGGCAGAAGGGCACGACACTGAGGATTGCTGGACCCTTAAAGGGCAATCAAAAATCTAATAGAGTAAAAGCGGGTAGTGTTGAGAGATGAGGAGGTCCCCAATGTAACCAATAACCCATTACCAGTTCATAACAATAGGCCAGTTATTGGTATGATTTGTGAAGACAGCGAGTTTGACCCAGCATTGAAAGCTATCATTGCCATTCCCGATGTTGAAAAGAAACCCAAAGCAGCGGCAAAGCAAGCTAAGGGTGAGAAGAAAAGCAGCGCCACTCCTCAAAGCATAGAAAAAGTTGTGGAAGCTAAGATAGGGGTAGTACCTCCTAAAGATATCGTTCTTTATGTTCCCAGGGCCCCTAGAAAAGAACAGTTCTTGTTGAGTCCCCCCAAAAGGTTCGAGAAAAATAAGGTTACACTGAAGGTACCAAAGATGTACGTACCGAAGGGGACATATGTGGTGCGGGGGGCGATAATTTCACCCAAACTGACTGAGCCCGTGGTTATCAGTCGTGCACCACAGAAGCCCATAAAGGACCCCACTGTCGTCCCCTGGAACTACAACAAAGCAGTAGTACGTACAAGGGAAAAGAAATTATGGGGAAAGAGAATGAAACAATCCCGTCTGGGAAGTACCTCAATTTGGAAGAATTGAACAAGATCAAACAGAAACGTTTTCTGCTTAAAAAGCCAGTCAGTCCTGAAGAGGCAGAGGAATTCTTTCGAAAGATGAAAACATCAGACTACGTTGTGATCGATCAACTCAGGAAGTCCCCCTCTCAGGTACCATTTTTGTCCCTGCTGATAAGCTCAAATGAGCATTAGAAAGTGCTGTTAAAGACGCTCAATGAAGCATTTGTTCTAGTCGAGACCACAGTTGAACAATTGGAAATAATGGTGGAACGATCTTTTGAAGTTAACCGGATCTCCTTCAGTCGAAATGACTTTCCACCAAAAGGGGTTGCCCACAACAAAGCTCTTCATTTGACCGTTAAGTGTGAAGGATACTACGTGAAAAGAGTCATGTTGGATGGCGGATCTGGGGTTGATATCTGCCCTCTCTCGACCTTACAAAGAATGGAAATTGGGACTGAAATGATCTGAACCAACAATGTTTGTGTATGTGCTGTTCATAGCGTCAAAAGGGACATGATAGGGAAGATTTATTTTATCCTAACCATCGGCCCTGTGGATTTTGAAGTAACATTTCAGGTTTTGGAAATGGATACCTCCTACAATTTTCTCCTAGGAAGGCCTTGGATCCATACGGCAGGGGTCGTACCCTCTACTCTCCACCAAATGGTTAAGTTTGAACATGAAGACCAAGAAATCGTGGCCCACAGAAAGGATGAGCAATCAATCTACAGGGACCCGTCAGTCCCATGTCTGGATGCTAGAGAAGGTAGCGAGCACATAGTCTACCAAGCTTTTGAGATTGTGGTCGCGGACCAGTGTGAGGAAGAAATCCCGTGTCCTCAACCCTTCTTGTCACAAGTGTCAATCATGGTCGCCAGTGAGATGATCAAGCATGGCTACAAGCCCGAGAAAGGACTCGGGGCATCTTTGTAAGGCATTACAGAGCCCATCACCTTAACTGCTAGTGAGAACATCTTTGGTGTCGGTTTCCGAGTTACAAAAACCGACGTAAAATGGGCTAATTAATGAAAGAATGATGGGTGGGTTCTGCCTCAGTCGGTCCCGCATATCGTCGAAACTTTTGTTAAGCCAAGGTACACAGAAGAAGAAGAAGATGAAGAAGAAGAAGAGGCCTTCACATTCGAAGAAATTGAAGACATCTGTGAAGAAATGAGGCAAATGTTATATGAGGCTCACATGGTACAACCGGGGGAAGGCTCAAGCACTGCTGAGGTGCAATATATGGGGCCAGACGCAAAACTTTAAAATTGGAAGGCTACTCCGTTCCCAGTCAGGCGGGAATCCCAGTAGTTCAGTCTTGCCATCTTTTCCGCATTCCGAGTTATTTCAAAGGTGTAACTCGAATGTTTTTAGTTTATTGTCTTTTAAATTCCAATGTAAACCCTTCTATATTCAAATTAAATGAAATTAAATCAATATTTTATCGTCTATGAATCTCTCTCTGTATTCTTTCTTATTTTTCTTATTTTTCTTATCTCTCTTTTTCAGTTCTAACAATGCGGACTTAAATAACATGACATGCTTGCGGACTTCATGCCCAGATCCTAACACGTTGTCTAACTGTGAAATAATGAATCAGGAACCAAAATATGATGAAGATGAGGCTTTTATGGAAATAAACCGAGAATTGGAACAATTTGAGAATAAGCCTAAGCCAAACTTATATGAAACTGAGCCAGTTAATTTGGGTAGTTCGGAAGAGGTCCAGGAAACCATGATAAGCATCCACGCTGATGAAAGAACTAGGGATGCATTGATCCAACTTTTGTTCAAATTCAAAGACGTGTTTGCCTGTCCTATGATGATATTCCAGGACTGAGTGCTGATTTAGTGGTGCACAAATTGCCAACTTACCCCGGTTATTCCCCTGTCCAACAAAAACAGAGAAAGTTCAAAACAGACATCAGTGACAATATCAAAAAAGAAGTCACCAAACAGTTGAAAGTCGGTGTGATTCGAGTGGTCCGATACACCACATGGTTGGCTAATGTGGTCCCAGTGCCAAAGAAAGATGGGAAAACCCGAATATGTGTTGATTATCGGGATTTGAACAAAGCAAGTCCCAAGGACAACTTCCCATTACCAAACATCCACATTCTTGTTGACAATTGTGTGAAGCACAAGATACAATCTTTCGTAGATTTTTATGCTGGGTATTATCAGGTTTTTATGGATGAAGAAGACGAAGAAAAGACAGCTTTCACCACACCTTGGGGTACTTACTGTTACATGGTCATGCCATTTGATTTGAAGAACGTCGGGGCAACTTACATGAGAGCCAGGACTTCCATCTTTCACGACATGATGCACTAGGAAATTGAGGTGTACGTGGACGATGTTATCATTAACTCCATGACGCAGGACGACCATGTACGGGATTTGAGAAAGTTCTTTGAGCGCCTGAGTAAGTATTTTTTGAAATTAAATCTGGCTAAATGTGCATTTAGAGTTCCATCTGAAAAACTTTAGGGGTTTATAGTTAGTCGGAGGGGCATCGAGCTAGATCCAACAAAGATAAAGTCTATTCGGGATTTGCCCTCTCTGAGAACCAAGAAAGAGGTTATGAGCTTGTTGGGAAGGTTGAATTACATCAGCAGATTCATTGCGCAGCAGACTACAACATCTGAGCCCATATTTAAGTTGTTGAAGAAAGATGCGGTGATTATATGGACAGATGAATATCAAGAAGCTTTCGACAAAATCAAAGAATATCTATCAAATCCGCCAGTGTTGGTTCCACCTGAGCCTGGAAGGCCTTTGTTATTGTACTTGATAGTGTTGGAGAATTCTTTTGAATGTGTTCTCGGCCAACATGATGTGACCGGGAAGAAAGAACAAGCCATATATTATTTGAGCAAGAAGTTCACTAGTTATGAAGCCAAGTACACTTTGTTGGAAAGAACTTGTTGCGCCCTAACATGGGTTGCTCAGAAGCTCAGGCATTACTTGTTGGCTTATACCACCTATCTCATCACTAGGTTGGATCCTTTTGAATACATATTTCAAAAGACGATGCCCACTGAAAGGCTGGCAAAATGGCAAATCCTGCTCACCGAGTTTGACATAGTCTATGTCACCCGCATGGCAATGAAAACTCAAGCTTTGGGGGATCACCTAGCTGAAAATCCTGTTGATGATGAATATCAGCCTTTGAGTACTTACTTTCCGGACGAGCGGGTACATTCAGTTGAGGTAACTCCAGAAGACACAAATGCTTTGAAAATGTTCTTCGACGGAGCTGTGAATGCGAAAGGTGTCGGGATTGGGGGAATTTTGATTTCGCCTACTGGACAGCACTATCCGGCCACAAACTGGCTTTGATTTTTCTGTACGAACAACATTGTCGAGTATGAAGCCTGCATTATGGGCATTAACATGGCAATCGATCAGGGTGTGGAAGAATTGTTAATCATGGGAGATTCCGACTTGAATATTCGACAAGCTCAAGGTGAATGGGAAACTCAGGATATCAAGCTTATCCCATATAGGCAACATGTGGAAGATCTTAGCAAATGATTCAAGTTTGTTAAATTCAGGTACATCCCTCAATTCCACAATGTGTTAGCTGACGCATTAGCTAATTTGGCCTCGATGTTGTCGTATCCGGGCAATGTTCACATTGACCCACTGAAAATCCAGATCCGAGAAAGACATGGTTATTGCAATACTATTGAGATGGAACCCGATGTTCAGCCATGATATCATGATATCAAAAGATTTTTGAAAAAAAAAAGGAATATCCTGAGCAAGCCAATGGAGACCAAAAGAGAACCATTAGAAGGCTCGCCAGTGGTTTCTTCTTGAGCGGAGAAGTCTTGTATAAAAGTACTCCAGATTTGAATCTTTTAAGATTTGTGGATGCCCAAGAGGCTAGAAGAATCATGAATGAAGTGCACGAAAGAGTGTGTGGACCCCATATGAATGGATACGTCCTAGCAAAGAAAATCCTTCGGGCAGGTTATTACTTGATGACCATGGAAAAGGATTGCTTCAGTTTTGTCCGAAAGTGCCATTAGTGTTAGGTACACAGTGACCTTATTCATGAGCTGCATCCTATGTCAGCACCGTGGTCATTCGTTGCTTGGGGTATGGATTTCATTAGGCCAATCGAGCCAAAAGCTTCAAATGGGCACAGATTCATCGTAGTTGCCATTGACTATTTCACAAAGTGGGTCGAAGCAGTCACTCTCAAAGCCGTCACCAAGAAAGCAGTGGTGGACTTCGTGCATTCCAACATTATCTATCGTTTTGGTATTCCTAAAACTATCATTACGGACAATGCTGCAAATTTGAACAATCATTTAATAAGGGAGGTATGCGTACAATTTAAGATCACGCATCGGAATTCTACCCCTTATCGGCCCAAAGCTAATGGTGTTGTCAAAGCAGCAAACAAAAATATCAAGAAGATCCTCAGGAAAATGATCCAAAGTTCTAGACAATGTCATGAAAAGTTGCCTTTGCATTATTGGGATACCGCATAACCATGCACATATCAGTTGGGGCAACACCCTATCTATTGGTTTATGGCACTGAAGCCATAATACCCGCAAAAGTTAAAATTCCATCTCTTCGAATCATCATTGAAACTGAGATTGAGGACAAGACCCGTCTAGAACAGTTAACCCTGATCGATGAAGAGTGGATGGTCATAGTTTGGCACGGGCAGTTGTATTAATAAAGAATGGCATGTGCCTACAACAAGAAAGTGTAGCCTAGGAACTTTGAAGTGGGGCAACTCGTCTTAAGGCGTATTCTTCCGCATCATAAAGAAGCAAAAGGAAAATTCGCTCCAAACTGGAAGGGTTCATACATTATAAGAAAATTGTTGCCAAAAGGGGCATTGTACTTGGGAGACATTGAAGGAAATGACCCTGAAATAGCTGTCAATGCAGACGCGGTTAAAAGGTATTTCGTTTAAACCTTCTGAAATACTGATATTCTCCGATTGGGATGACGAAGGCTTTCATTCTCGCTACCCAAACACTATTAACCCTTTGTAAATCCTTTGAGCGGGTTACCTTTTTTTGATCACCCTCTTTGGAACTCGAAATGTTGTAAAAAAATCGAAAACAAAGTTTCTTGAACTACGTTCGGCTTGATTCCGAAAGGATACGTAGGTAGCCTCTCTCTGGGGTTCAGTCACACCAAAACAAAAATCTGCATTTCCCCAAAACTTGAAACTGGGGCAGAATTTATAATAGTTCGGCGACGGTTCGCTTGAAAGGTTCCAAAGTTGTAATTCAATCCAAACGCTTTTTACCCCAAATCCTGTTCAAGCATTTCTGATCAATCGGTAAAGATGTTCAAAAGGGGAGGATGTTGATTACTTGGATCTGATATAGTTAAATGAGAGAGTCTTATTGGTGAAAACTCACATGGGCACCATAAGGCGATGGTGAGCAGAGAAATTGAAAATGAGAGACTTCTGTTAGTGAAAACTCACAAAGAGCACTATAAGGAGATTGTGAGAAGAGAAATGAGAGAGGTTGGTCGACAAAAACCCACAAAGGGCGCCACTGATCGAAAAAAAGGAATCCCTTACAACCATCGGCGCTGATAGAGTTCGGACAGGGTTTCTCGGTTTTGAGGTATAAGTTATGATGGGTTTATGAGATTTGGATGGTTTGCACTGATCGGGTATCCAGTCCAAGAAGCATGTCATGTCTATTGAAGTCTGCATGCACTCCAGATAAATCCTTCTCTCCTTTCCCCGAAAGGGACACTTCTCATTTAAATTAATTATCTTGTCCGTTGTTAACTTTTCTTTGAATCCCTTTCGGTCTAATTCTCCTCCGAAACTAATGCAAAGAAGAGATGGGAAGATTGGTTTTACAGGTTTTTTGTTTGACAAAAGCTAAAATTCAAGAAAAAAGTACTCAGCCTCAGCAGGTGCATCAAGTCGACCTCGACTGGCCATAATGGCCGATGCTCTAGATTTGAAAACTCTCGAAAAGAAAAGAAATCAAAGTCAAGTTCCCATAAAGGCAAAATAAGATGGAAAAAGGCCAAGTCCAGTACGGGTCAATCATCATGTGGAATCTTGGAAAGTCAAGATCCCTGAGTTTAGAAATGAAACCAATTTATAGAACATCAGCAAGCAATGAAGATTTTATTGAAAGAGCTGGGCCAAGATCAAGTAATTGAAACGATCAAAGCCGCAAAACCAACCACCGTTTCAAACTGACAAATTGTTATTTGATTTGAAAAGCAAGGTACATAGAGACCAAAACAATTCTGCAGCAAAAGTTAGCTCAAAAGGGAAGTCCCTTTAAAACTCTTCATTCATTCTCCTAAATAAAATGAAAAGTGACATGAAAAGAAAGAAGAAAAAAAATCAAAACTATAGTAGCATAAGGTCTCCAATCTCTAGCTACGTTAGGGTCACATTCCCTAGTCGATGCTAGCATAACCTGACAATCTTTACAACATAGGGTCCTACTCCCTAAGTTTTCCCGGTATAACCTGAGGTCTTTTCCGACATAACCCGATGACTTCCCCAGCATAACCCAAGGACCTTCCCTGGCATAACCCGAGGACCCTTTCCAGCATAACCCGATGACTTTCCCGGCATAACCCGAGGACCTTTCCGGCATAACCCGATGACTTCTTCGACATAACCTAAGGACCCTTTCCGGCATAACCCGATGACTTCCCCGGCATAACCCGAGGACCATTCCGGCATAACCCGATGACTTCCCATAACCCGAGGACCCTTTCCGGCATAACCCAAAGACTTCCCCAGCATAACCCGTGGACCCTTTCCGGCATAACCCGATGACTTCCCCGGCATATCCCGAGAACCTTTCCGGCATAACCCTATGGATTCCCCGGCATAACCTGAGGACCTTTCCGGCTTAACCCGATGACTTTTCCGGCATAACCCGATGACTTTCCTGGCATAACTCAAGGAATTTTTTGGTATAACCCTATAACTCTGCCAGCATAACCTGGTAATCTTTCCAACTTAGGGCCTCCAATCCCCACTTGATTTCATTTTAGATATAAGGTTTCCACTACCTAGTCTCTTTTTCTCAAGAATACACAATCCTAATTTTATTGCTTTCAATAAAAAAATAGTTTAGATTCTTGTTGCAATAAATCACGAAATTTTCCTAGTAAAAACTGGGGCAGAAAAATTTTGTTCTTTGTTTGTTTTGGCGCCTGAACAGGTTTTTACCATAAGGCACTAAGTTTGAGATGACCAAAGGAGGAAGTCTCAATCTAATTAAGAAAAGAAAAACAAGAAAAGAAGTTGAACTCTAAGTGTAGAAGCTGAAAAAAAGATGCAGATTGTTCAAGATATGAGTGAAGTCACAAGCTTTGCATGTCCCACCTTAATCCGAAAAGCTAAAGAAGAATTAACCAGTGGTTGCAACTAATGGGCATAAAGATTCAGATTAGAGCCTGCAGGAAGAACCAACCAAGAGTCAAGATCAAGCTTTAGAAGGTTTATAGATAGGAATCTTGTAACTCGTAATGGATAGGGTTAGCTAGTTTAGCTTTTCATTTACCATTTTGGTGTAATAAGGAACTCAGCAAGCAGAAACAGCAGCAACAGTAGTGAAATCACAGTTTCTCGGTAGTCCCAGCTACCAAAACTTCCAGAACTACACTGACCTGATTCCTTTATAGCCAAGGATATGTAGGCAACCTCTGAAGCAAGGTTCGGTCAAACCTTTTCTAAAAAAATTCTTCCCATGGTGTTTCAAACGGGCAAAAATCGCTCGTAATTGCTCATTTTATTTTTGCCCGAAAACCCTTCGTGTTTCCGAGCAAATAGGGGGAGCTATGAGCATGTAATTTTTGCCCTATTCAAAATACTCCTATAAAATTAAAGAAATAGATTTTTCCCAATTATTGGCAATTTTATAGGATTTTTTAGGATTTTATTAATTGTTTGCATTTTTTGTGCACGTTTAATTTTGTTAAAATCGTGAAAAATGCCCCTAAAAATGTCAAAAAACCATGCATTGCATTTAGATTTTGTATTCATATTTTAGGATTAATTAGTTAATTAATTTATTTATTAAATTGAAAATCGCAAAAAAATGTCATTCATTTTACATTTTTTGCTTTTAATGCTAAATTAGCAATTTCCTTTTCACTCATGTAGGCTTAACTAATTTTGTTAATTATTATAATTAGATTAATTTTTGTAAATTAGACTAATTTAAGATTTCAATTAATTAAAGAAAAAGAATAGGAAAACAAAGAGAAAAAGAAAAATGGAAAAAAGATTTTTGTCTTAGTGTATTGGGTCAGATTTCCTTTTAGCCCAAACACAATTCCAATCCCGCCCAAGCCCAAAATCCATCCTACCCTGTCTAACTCCCCACACCCCAAAACGACCTTGTATTAACCTTTCCCTAATCCCAGTCGTTGATCATCATGGATCTAACGGATGGGAACTGATCTTGCTTTTTATATAAAAGTGTCCGGACCCTGTGAAACACTAGAGACCCCCCCCCCCTTTCACTTCCATCTCCATCTCTCTAAACCAAACCCTGGCTTCCCTGATATCCCATGTCGGCTCCTCCTCGCTCTGCTGCCCGAAAATTGCCTTACAGTGACGGAGCTTCCCAAATTAATACCATGTAATCACCTTTCCCTCCCCTTTCCAATTCCCCATACCATTTTCCTCAAATCTTCATCCAACTGCTCGAATCTTCGATCCGAAATCCAAACCTAAAAACCCTAAGTCGCCCAAACAACCCCAAACTCACACCATAGGATCCTCAACCTTCCCTCACCACTGCCTTACCTTTGATTTCCCAAAAATCCCCTCCAATAAAGTTTCCATTCTAGTTTCTAATAAAGTAACTATGCAGGATCTATGAGTGTCCATCATTTCACGAAAAGTAACCCTAAAATTCTCATTGTTACCACCCCGGATATTCTAGATTATAATATTAGTAGACCTATACATGTTTGCATGTTTGGTTGGTGTCCCATTTTCCCTCTGAGCTTGAGGAACTGGGTTTCTCTTTAATGATGGAGCTAGAATTATTGTATGATTTCCCACCGTTGGGTCCTGAGGGGGTCTCACGTCCATTGAAAATTTGTATAGTGCTACTAGGACAACTTAGAATATATCTTTTCTCTCTTTGATCCCTGAAGAGGTATACTTTACCTTGTTGATTCTTGAAAACTCTAGGACTGGACCTGATCCCAGTAGGTTTACTTCTTCCTCCTCCTCCATTTCTATGTTTTCTTGTTTTGGAGCATTGGGAGGGACCTGAGCTTGAGGGATTATTTGGGGGATCTAAGGTGGTGCATGGGGATCCTGTGGAGGGGGGCTATGCATGTTATGGAAGTGGTGCATGGGGTGGTGGCTGCATGTTGGGATTGTTTTGTGGGGCTACAGTGTCGAAAGGAGTTGTCCATGGGATGAAATGGGATTCATGTTGTTGATCTCCCCTGGAGGGAAGAAGGGGAGATCGATTAGGACTTGTTGAGATTGGATAGGATTGAAGTGAGGTGGTAGACTCCATTGAGTTCTCATGGCTTGAGCTTGACTCAGGTTTAGGGATGCGGCTAGAGGGTGGAAGATGTTGTTCATCCACACGTGATTGAAGTAATTATTTATGGCCATGTTCATCCCCTCCAAAACTAGTTGAGCTAGGAAGTGAGAGTTTTGGAGCACAATGATCGTTTCTTGACCATTGAGGACCATGCTGAATGTTATTGTATAGCCCATGAGGGCTTGTTCCACCCACGAAAGAGGTTGATGATCTTGTGGTAATGGTGGTTGGATGAAGAAAATTTGGTTGCCTATTGCTTGATTTTGTGGAGGGGTGGGTTGGACATGTTTAGGGCTCGTTGGTGCCTTAGAATTTGCACTAGACAATATCTTCTTCTTAGGGTTATTGGGATCCTTGGCATTATCAAGAGAAGGGGTAGGGTTTATATGAATACTAGGAGGGTAGTCATCTAGGTTTTCGTTGTGAGTAGCCGAGTTAGAGAGACTGACAGTGTTGATATCTATAGGGATATCTTTTAGGTTACTTGGAGCAGTGGTGTTAGAAAGATTTGGTTTGGATTTTGTTAGGGAAACGTGGTATGATTCATTGGCCATTGGGGCTGGGAGGATAGTTCTTTAGCCACGTGGTTGGATAATAGAGGTGAAGGATTACTCTCCATACAGTAATATAATTTATCATTAGTGAGGGATTGGGCATTATTAGCTGAATTAGTAATGTTTTTGTGTGAAAAACCATTAGGTTTAGGAGGTATTAGGGCATCATTAGTAGTAGGGGAGTAATTATTTGGTTACATGTGATTTAATTGGTTTGTTTTTGAGTCTTCCAAATGGACAGCCATTGGCTAATTGATTGCCACACCAATTTCCATGCATGAAGTGTCGATACTTCCTAGGCTCCTTGTGTTTGCATTGGTGTTATTTGGCAGATTATCCAATGCATCAAATGAATTGTTTGTGGCTATGGTATTTTCATTTAGATTAGTTTTTTCAGCATGTAAAAAAGGAGAAACAATGTTCTTATTAAGATTAATATTTTAAGATAGGGGATGGGGGAAGACTTACCTGGGGTGGGAATTAATTGAACCATTACCTTACCTGTGTTATTTGCTATGGTTTTGGCTTGTACATAGACCTTTTCTTCTTGGGGAAAGTAACGGTCTACCAGGCATCCTCTTTGGGCAGGGAAAATCCTTTTTGCATGCCATATCTTGAAGTGTCAAGTACCTTCGATTGGCTAGTGACAGTATCCCCTTCTGTAATGGAAGATTTGCTTCCTTTCTTAGTGCAGTTGTATGAGGCCATTGAATGCCCTAATCTACCACAATTATTGCATAGGAAATTGACCCATTCATAGTGTATTTCTTGTTCATGTTGTCCAATATAAATGAATGGTGTAACAGGGACCTCCAATGGAATTTAATACATAGCCTAGCATAACGACCCCTTAGAGCAGAAGAGGTGCATGCATCAATTTTTAACAGTTTACCAATCTTGTTGCCAACCTTTGAGAGTATTTGACCATCATAAAATTCTGTTGGCAATTGTGGTAACCATATCCAAATAGCAGCCAGTGAAATCTTAGCTTTTGAGGCAATAAAATTTGGTACTCATTTTTGAACGGATAGGAAATGGCCAAAGATGAACCAAGTACTATTGTGAAAGACTTTGAACATGCTAATTTCATTACTAAACTTCGTAATGTAATAATCTGATCCTAGGTCAATAAGTAGAAAATTTTCTTTTAGTTTCTACAAGTCCTGAATTTTCCTTTTGAGTAGTTGATGTTGGATTCTCATTCCTTGTAGCTTTTTAATTGTTGAGTATTTCCAGGGAGAGTAAATAAGGTGAAGGTCTTCTGGAGATAGATGAATGAGATGATCATAATTTGAGTGAGGGATTGAATTTTCAAGGCCATTAGAAAGAGATGGATAAGTTGGTCATGCGAATCAATGATCATGTTGATCTGACCATCTTGAATTCCATCGATTAATTTGTCCTTGAAACTTGGGTTTGAAGGGATAGGAGTTAGTGGGGAATGCATTTGATCAATGTCATGGGGCTTAGAAGGAATTAAGTTAGAGATTTTTGAATTGTTCATGGTTTGGGATTTTAGCGAGAATGAGGAGATTCTCTCTCTTCAGAAATAGTTCAGGAGACGATTCGTCTTCTAACATTAACGCACTATAAAACTTCAATTGTATTAGTTAGAAATTTGATAGTTATCCCTTTATTTTGATAGGTCATTAAGTTTTGACTCATCAAATTATCCTATTTTGACCCATTCAGACTTAATATTTTGATGAATCATTTTGTGTCCAAGCTATTATTATTTTCTTAACTCCTTAATTGATATTCAAATCCGTTCAAGTTTAAACGAGTTAAGTAGGTGACAAAATAATGTGTTGATTTTGTCATGTTGTGATGACCCGGCCAGTCGTCTCATGAGTTACCGCTCCATTTCCTCTATTTCTGCTTCTTATTGCTTTCTTTATCGGTACTATATATGATCGGATTGTTTGGCTCGGGTTCGAAAAGGATTTGGTAAGGTTTGAGACACTTAGTCTCTTTTGAGGAAGCTTAATTTGGAAAAGTGAACCGGATATTGATTTATGTGTTAGAGGGCTCAGATATGAGTTGTGATGGTTCAGATAGCTTCGGGAGGTGATTTGGGACTTAGGAGCGTGATCGGAATGTGTTTTGGAGGTCCGGTGTAGATTTAGGCTTGAATTGGCAAAATTAGATTTTTGGCATTTTCCGGTTGATAGGTGAGATTTTTATATAGGGGCCATAATGCAATTCCAAGAGTTGAAATTGTTCTATTGTGTCATTTGGGATATGTGTGCAAAATTTCAGGTCATTCGGATGTGTTTTGGTTGGGTTTTTAATCAAAAACGTAATTCGTAAGACTTTGGAAACTTAGGCTTGAATATGATGTGTTTTGGTTGATTCGATGTTGTTTGAGGTGTTTTGAAGATTGGTATAAGTTTGAATAAGGTTTTGGGATATGTTTATGCTTTTGGTTGAGGTCCCGGGGGGCCTCAGGGTGATTTTGGATGGTTAACGGAGAGTTTGGAGTTTTAGTGAAGCTGCAGATTTTCTGCTTCTGTTATTTCCACACTTGCGGATTGGAGACTGCAGGTGCGATGCCGCAGATGCGAGGAAGAAGGCCGCAGAAGCGGAAAAGGCTTGGGAAGGCTGTGACCGCGGAAGCGGTTGGTGAACCGCACCTGCGATAGCGTAGGTGCGGCTTGTGCATCGCAGATGCGATTCTTGCCGTTTAAGTGAAAATCGCAAATGCGGTACCGCAGAAGCGGGGATTTGGCTGCAGGTGCGGAATCCCTGGGCCAAAACATATAAATTGTTTCCTTCGCGATTTTTGAGCTATTCCACCATTTCTTAGTCGACTTTGGAGATTTTCGGATGATTTTGAAGAAGGATTTCAAGGGGACTTCATTGAGGTAAGGATTTTGGACCTAAAAATCGTTCCTATGGTATTATTTCATAGATTAGAGTTTAGGGAATTTTTACTGACATATCCTCACTGTTTTGGTTTTATACTTGAACTTAGTCATGCTATATTCTACTATTTTCATAATTCACCCATGTTTACTCTGTTTTTAACACTTAAATGATATTTTAAATGATATTTTGGGCTGAGTAACATATTTTACTATGCCCGAGTGGCTTGTGAGATTCTGACTGAGTAAGGATGAGGGCCTATGTTATAAGGACACACTAATTATGATTATGAGGCCGAGGGCCTAAGATTCGTACGCAAACATTGATTATGACTATGAGGCCGATGGCCTAGTTATGATGCCACGAGATGGCTTGATATTGCGCTTGGGCTGAAAGGGGCCCCTCCAGGAGTCTGCACACCCCCAGTGAGCGCGGTTACCCATTCTGATGTGAGATATAGCCCGAGGAGCTAGTATTGTTCTATGATATTGCCCGAGAGGCGAATCCTTTATGTGTTTACCTTTCCTAGTTTCCTGTCATTTACCTGCTTAATTGTTAAAAAGGCATTTCATGAAGTTAAACTGAACTAAAATAACTTACACAATGTTACTGCTTCACTGCTTTTACTGGCTTTTACTGCTTCCTTATAGCATGTTATGTGCCTTACGTGATTTCTTCCTTCTCAATCTTTATTTATGATTACTACTCACTGAGTTGGAGGACTCATTTTACTCCCTGCACCCCGTGTGCAGATTCAGGCGCATCAGGCGCTGATACCGAGTGTTGATCTTTCCAGCTCAGGAGGATTCAAAGATTCTCTAGGTAGCTACCGGCGTTCGCAGCCCAGAGCTTCTTCCCTCATCTTATCTTTCTCTATTTTAGATCTGTATTAGACTATGTAGACCTTTCTTGTATTATCCGGATTTGTAGTTGCTCATGACTGGTGACACCCCGGTATCGGGCTGTGTTGGGTTTTATTTCCACAAATTGTAATGCTCACTGCTTACTTTGGAATTATTTATTACGTTTTAGACTTAATTCTTATTGTTTAATTGCTTAAAATTGATATGGGAAAGTGTCGGTTGGCCTTGTCTTCATGAGAGGCACCATCACGACCGAGTCCAGATTTAGGGTCGTGACAAGTTGGTATCAGACCCTAGGTTACATAGGTCTCACGAGTCATGAGTAGGTTTAGTAGAGTCTCACGGATTGGTACGAAGACGTTTGTAAATATCCTCAATAGGCTGCAGAACCTTTAGGAAAACTTCATATTCTTGAAATTCTTGTTGTGCGACTTTGTTGATCCGAGCACTAAACTTCTGTTATTCTATTGTCTCACAGATTGTGAGGACACGAGCTACCGGTAAGGATGGACGACCACCAGTACCACCAGTTATGGCCACTAGAGGCCGAGGATGCGGTCGTGGCACGGTAGGGGCAGAGGCGTGGCCCGCACATCAACTAGGGCAGCACCTACAGATCCATCAGCCGCCCCAGTTCAGGATCAGGTCCCAGTTATGGACGCTCCAACAATACCAGCTCAGGCACCAGCTGTGCCCATTGTGATTCCAGGTCTTCAGGAGGCCCTAGCTCAGATTCTATCAGTTTGCACTGGCCTAGCTCAAGCGGTTTCAGTCACTACAGCCGCAGCTACTTCTCAGGCCGGGGGAGGCAATCAGACTCCCACCACTCGCACACCTGAGCAGGTCGTGCAGGGACTTCAGACGCCGGGGGCACATCCAGCCCAGCCGGTTGCAACTGCTCAGGACTATGTAGTTCCTACCATGCCAGAGGACGAGCAGCGTTGGTTGGAGAGATTTGGTAGACTTTAGCCTCCGACCTTCAGTGGTGCAGAGGGCGAGGATGCCCAGGGTTTCTTAGATAAGTGTTTGAGGATGCTTCGTACAGCGGGTATTTTGGAAACCAGCGGGGTCGCTTTCACTATTTATCAGTTTTCTGGAGCTGCCTTCACTTGGTAGGAGACTTTTGAGAGGCATAGGCCTGTTGGTGCAGCACCCCTTACCTGACAGTAGTTCTCCGTTCTCTTCCTGGAGAAGTATGTGTCGCAGTCTCGCAGAGAGGAGCTGCACAGGCAGTTTGAGTGGTTGTGTTATAGAGAGATGACTGTGATGTAGTATGAGATGAGGTTCTCCGAGTTAGATCGTCATGTTATTTGGTTGGTTCCGACAGATAGAGATAGGATTAAGAGGTTTGTGGATGGCCTCACTTATCAGCTTCATATTCTCATGACCAGGGAGTGGGTGACTGGTGCTACTTTTGAGGAGGAGATGGACATTGCTCGTGATATTGAGTCTGTTCATCGCCAAGAGCGAGAGGAGAGGGAGGCCAAGGGGCATCGAGGATTTGGTAGTTATGGTGGTGCTCCTTCGAGAGGTCAGTTTAAGCACAACAAAGGCCATCCATTCAGGCATGTCATCCAGCTTGCCCAGGTTATTATGGGGCATCATCCGGTCATGGTTCTCATAGTTCTCATTAGGTCCAGTCATCACTTAGTGCCCTTCCAGCTCAGAGCTCGCCCCGTGCTACATCAGTTCAGGGCTCTTCTATGCCAGGTGCATCTGCTAGTCACTCTGGTGTGAGGGGTTCCCTTCAGTCCCCTTCTCCAGCACTTGGGAGTTGTTATGAGTGTGGAGAGATGGGTCATATATGAAGACAGTGTCCCCATCGTCTTGCGAGTTCATCTCAGCAAAGGAGTCAGCCATCGGCTTCAGCGCTAGTTACTTCACCACCACCTGTATAGCCAGCTAGGGGTGGAGGTCAGTCAGCTAGGGGTCGCCCTAGAGGGGGAGGTCGATCAGGTAGAGGTCAAGCCCGTTTCTATGCACTTCCAGCTAAACTTGATGATATTGCTTCCGATGCTATTATTACAGGTATTGTTTCAGTCTGCCACAGAGATGCCTCTGTATTAAGAACAAGTATCCTTTGCCTCGCATTGACGATTTATTCGACCGCCTTCAGGGAGCGAGAATGTTCTCCAAGATTGATCTCCGTTCAGATTATCACTAGTTGAAGATCAGGGACTCAGATATTCTTAAGACAGCTTTCAGGACCCGATATGGTCATTATTAGTTCTTGGTGATGTCTTTTGGGCTGACCAGTGCCCCAGCAACTTTCATGCATTTGATGAACAGCGTGTTCCAGCCTTATCTTAACTCATTTGTCATAGTCTTCATTGATGATATTCTGGTGTATTCGCGTAGTCGGGGGAGCACACGGAGCATTTGAGAGTTGTGTTGTAGAGATTGAGGGAGGAGAAGCTCTATGCAAAGTTCTCCAAGTGTGAGTTTTGGTTCAGTTTAGTGGCTTTCTTGGGGCACGTGGTGTCTAATGAGGGTATTCAGGTTGATCCGAAGAAGATAGAGGCGGTTCAGAGTTGGCCCAGACCATCCTCAACCACAAAGATTCGTAGCTTTCTTGGTTTGGTAGGCTATTATCACCGGTTTGTCCAGGGATTCCTATCTATCGCATCGTTTGTATGGTCGGATGAGTGTGAGGAGAACTTTCAGAAGCTCAAGACGGCCTTGACCACGGCTCCAGTGCTAGTTTTGCCATCTACTTTAGGTTCATATATCGTGTATTGCAATACTTCGAGAGTTGGTATTGGGTGCGTATTGATACAGGAGGGTAGAGTTATTGCTTATGCTTCTCGTCAGTTGAAGCCCCATGAGAAGAACTACCCCCGTTTATGATTGGAGTTGGCTACCATAGTTCACGCGTTGAAGATTTGGAGGCATTACTTGTATGGTGTGTCGTGTGAGGTGTTTACTGATCATCGTAGCCTCCAGCACTTGTTCAAGCAGAACGATCTTAATTTGAGGCAGCGGGGTGGTTGAAGTTGCTAAAAGATTATGATATCACTATATTGCACCATCCGGGAAAGGCCAATGTGGTGGCCGATGCTTTGAGGTGAAAGGCGGTAAGTATGGGGAGTTTGGCATATATTATAGTTGGGGAGAGACCTCTTACAATTGATGTTCATACCTTGTCCAATCGGTTCATGAGGTTAGATATTTTAGAGCCCAGTCGGGTATTGACTTGTGTGGTTCCTTATATTATTGCATCAGAGAGCGCCATTATGATGATCTGCATTTGCTTGTTCTTAAGGACAGAGTTCATCATGATGATGCCAGAGATGTGACTATTGGTGATGGTGGGGTGTTGAGGATGTAGGGCCGGATATGTGTGCCCAGTGTGGATGGGCTTCAATAGTTGATTCTGGAGGAGGCCCATAGCTCGCGGTATCCCATTCATCCGGGTGCCGCGAAGATGTATCAGGATCTGAGACAACAAAATTGGTGGAGGATAATTAAGAAGGACATTGTGGGATTTGTAGCTCGGTGTCTCAATTGTCAACAGGTGAAATACGAGCATCAAAGACCGGGTTGCTTGCTTCAGCAGATGGATATTCCAGAGTGGAAGTGGGAGCTGATCACGATGGACTTTGTAGTTGGACTTCCACGGACTTTGAAGAAGTTCGATGCTATTTGGGTGATGGTGGATCGGCTGACCAAGTTCGCGCACTTCATTCTTGTGTGTACTACCTATTCTTCAGAGTGGTTGGCAGAGATTTACATCTGAGAGATTGTTCGTTTGCATGGTGTCCCAGTTTCCATCATTTCAGACAGGGGCACTCGGTTTACTTTGCAGTTTTGGAGGTCTGTGCAGCGACAGTTGGGTACTTAGGTTGAGTTGAGCATAACATTTCACCCTCAGACGGACGGACAATCCGAGCGCACTATTTAGATATTGGAGTACATGTTGCGTGCTTGTGTCATTGATTTCGGAGGGTCATGGGATCAATTTCTACCACTTGCAGAGTTTACTTATAACAATAGCTACAAGTCGAGTATTCAGATGGCTCCATATGAGGCTTTGTATGGGAGGCGGTGTAGATCCCTAGTTGGTTGGTTCAAGCCAGGTGAGTCTAGGCTATTAGGGACAGACTTGGTGCAGGATGCTTTAGACAAGGTGAAGGTGATTCAGGAGAGGCTTCATACAGCATAGTCGAGACAAAAGAGGTATGCTGACAGGAAGGTTCGTGATGTGTCCTACATGGTTGGTGAGAAGGTTCTGTTGAAGGTTTCACCCATGAAGGGTGTTATGAGGTTTGGGAAGAAGGGTAAATTGAGTCCTCGGTTCATTGGGCCTTTTGAGGTGCTTCGGAGGATTGGGGAGGTGGCTTATGAGCTTGCTTTGCCACCCAGCTTGTCGAGTGTGCATCCGGTATTTCATGTTTCTATGCTCCAGAAGTATATTGGGGATCCGTCTCATGTTCTGGATTTTAGCACGGTCCAGCTGGATGGTGATTTTGCTTATGATGTGGAGCCAACAGCTATTTTGGAGCGTCAGGTTCGAAAGTTGAGGTCAAAGGATATAGCTTCAATGAAAGTGTAGTGGAGAGGTCGGCCCGTGGAGGAGGGTACCTGGGAGACCGAGCGGGAGATGCGGAGCAGATATCCTCACATGTTTGAGGCTTTAGGTATGTTTCTTGACTTGTTCGAGGACGAACGTTTTGTTTACGAGGGGGAGGATGTGATGACCCGGCTAGTCGTCTCATGAGTTACCCCTCTGTTTCCCCCATTTTTGCTTCTTATTACTTTGTCTATCATTTCTACATGTGATCAGGTTGGTTGGCTCGGGTTCGGAAAGGTTTGGTAAGGTTTGAGACACTTAGTCTCTTTTGAGGAAGCTTAAGTTTAAAAAGTCAACTGGATGTTGACTTATGTGTTAGAGGGCTCGGATATGAGTTCCGATGGTTCAGATAGCTTTGGGAGGTGATTTGGGACTTAGGAGCTTGATCGAAATATATTTTGGAGGTCCGGTGTAGATTTAGGCTTGAATTAGCGAAATTGGATTTTTGGCATTTTCCGGTTGATAGGTGAGATTTTGATATAGGGGTCGGAATGGAATTCTGAGAGCTGAAATAGTTCCTTTGTGTCATTTGGGATGTGTGTACAAAATTTCAGGTCATTCGGACGTGGTTTGGTTGGGTTTTTGATCAAAAGTGTAATTCAGAAGATTTTGAAAACTAAGGCTTGAATCCGATGTGTTTTGGTTGATTCGATGTTATTTGAGGTGTTTTGAAGATTGGTATAAGTTTGAATAAGGTTTTGGGATATGTTTGTGCTTTTGGTTGAGACCCCGGGGGCCTCTGGATGACTTCGGATGGTTGACGGAGAGTTTGGAGTTTTAGTGAAGCTGCAGATTTTCTGCTTCTGTTGTTTCCACACCTGCGGATTTGGGACCGCAGGTGCGATGCTGCAGATGCGAGGAAGAAGGCCGTAGAAGCGGAAAAGGCCTGGGAAGGTTGTGACCACAGAAGCGGTTGGTGATCCTCACCTGCGATGGCGCAGGTGCGGCTTATGCATCACAGAAGCGGTTAAAGGACCGCAAATGCGGTACCGCAGAAGCGGGGATTTGGCCGCAGGTGTGGAATCTCTGGGCCAGAACATATAAATTATTTCCTTCGCAATTTTTGACCTATTCTACCATTTCTAAGCCGGCTTTGGAACTTTTTGGACGATTTTGAAGAAGGATTTCAAGGGGAGTTCATTGAGGTAAGGATTTTGGACCAAAAACCCGTTTTGATGGTATTATTTCACGGATTAGAGCTGTAATTAATGGAATTTAAGGGTTAAAAATTGGGGAAACTAGGGTTTGGTATTGGAGACCTAGACTTGAATATTTGAGGACCATTTGTGGTCGGATTTTTGTAATTTTGATATGTATGAACCCGTGGGGAGATAAGGAATCTATTGAAGTAAAATTTATCGAATTCCGAGATGTGGGCCCAGAGGTTGGGTTTTGAAAATTTCGGGATTTATGTTGTAAATTGATTATATTTGCTTGGGCTTCGTTCCCTTAGCATATTTTGACGTCGTGATTTTGATTTTGGATAGATTCGACGCGTGCGGAGGCCGATTCGAGGGGCAAAAGCATTGCGGGCTAGAGTTTGAACCGGATTGAGGTAAGTAATGATTGTAATTGATGTCCTGAGGGTATGAAACACCGGAATGCACATCGTTGTGCCATATTGAGGTGACGCACATGCTAGATGACGAGCGTGGGGTGGTGCACTGTTGGGTCCGTCCCAAATGACTATTTTACCGCGTATTTGACTGAAAACTATTTGATATCATCTTGTTTTGGGCTGAATGCCATATTTGGGCCTTGTGCCAACTGTTTGAACCCTTAGGGAATTTTTACTGATATTTCCTCATTGTTTTGGTTTTATACTTGAACTCAGCCATGCTATATTCTACTGTTTTCATAACTCAGCCATGTTTACTCTGTTTTTAACAATTAAATGATATTCTGGGTTGAGCACCATATTTTACTGTGCCCGAGTAGCTCGTGAGATTCTGACTGAGTAAGGCCGAGGGCTTATGTTGTGAGGAAACACTGATTATAATTATGAGGCCGAGGGCCTGAGATTTGTACGCCACGAGGTGGCTTGTTGATATGAGGTCGAGGGCCTAGTGATGATGCCACAAGATGGCTTGATATTGCGCTTGGGCCGAAAAGGGCCCCTCCAGGAGTCTGTACACCCCCAGTGAGCGCGGGTACCCATTGTGATGTGAGATATAGCCCAAGGGGCTGGTGTTGTTCTATGATATTGCCCGAGGGGCGATCCTTTATGTGTTTACCTTTCCTAGTTGCCTGTCATTTACCTGCTTAATTGTTAAAAAGTCATTTCATGAAGTTAAAGTGAACTAAAATGACTTACACATCTTTACTGTTTCACTGCTTTTACTGGCTTTTACTGCTTCCTTATAGCCTGTTATGTGCCTTACGTGATTTCTTACTTCTCAGTCTATATTTATGATTTTTACTCGCTGAATTGGAGTACTCACTTAACTCCCTGCACCCCGTGTGCAGATTCAGGCGCATCAGGTCCGGCTACCGAGTGTTGATCTTTCCAGCTCAGGCGGATTCGAAGATTCTCTAGGTAGTTGCCGGCGTTCGCAGCCCAGAGCTTCTTTCCTCATCTTGTCTTTCTCTATTTTAGATTTGTATTAGAATATGTATACCTTTCTTGTATTATCTGGATTTGTAGTTGCTCATAACTGGTGACACCCCGGTATAGGGCTGTGTTGGGTTTTATTTCCGCAAACTGTGATGTTCACTGCTTACTTTGGAATTATTTATTACGTTTTAGACTTAATTCTTATTATTTAATTTCTTAAAACTGATATGGGAAAGTGTCGGTTGGCCTTGTTTTCATGAGAGGCGCCATCACAACCGGGTCCAGATTTAGGATCGTGACACATGTTTAACTAAATCTTACTCTTATTATGTTTAACTTTTTTTATGCAGGGCGGGGTGTTCATATATACTACGAATTTTATAAGTTAATATCTATTTTATCCTCTCTAGTCCTTTTCATCATCCTTTTTTCCGGTTGTTACATCTGGACGTGCATGAAATAAGAGAGCATTATAAGTTATAATGATTAGAAATTAAACAGGTGGAGGATCAAAAGTTTGTGCATGTGAAAGAAAAGACGTCACTGAAGTCTACACCGCTTAGAACTTCAAATTTAACAAACAAAAAGACCTTTTTCTTTCTCTACAAAATACACTATTTGAACTTTATTATTTTGGCTAAAGCTTCTTTTTATTTGATTAAAATAATAGTTATAAATATTTGGCCCAAAAAAAGAAGAAATACATAGTCGAAACAAATACCATTGTATCTAAAAGAAAAACAATTGGGATAAAATATTCAATTTATATTAAGATGAGACAAGGAAAAATAGAGTTGAAAAAAATTTAATTATTGTATTTGATTATGTGGCAATTCATATTGAAAAAATATCCCACATGAAAGTTAATTTTTTAAATTTTTTTCCCTTCCACGCGCCTAAATGAGAGTTGTTAAAATCAAGACCTAGGTCCATCATGTCTGAGCTTCTCATAAGGATCGAGAGCAGAGATGAAGAGAGAAGAAGAAGAAGAGAAGAGATAGAGAGAGAAAAAATTCAGCTCATTTTCTTTATTGATAAAATGAAATGTACTATCCACCTGTTATAACAAACTAACCGACCTATTACACTTAACCATCAACTAACAACTTATATACACCTTCTAGAACAGTACTAGTTAAATAGCTTCAGGTACAACTATACTAAGCTAATAATTTCTACACTTCCTCTCAAGTTGCGAATGAAAAATATTTTTCATTCCCAACTTGGAGACCAAAACTGCTTGATGTTGGTGTCTTAAAGTCTTTGTTAAAATGTCAGTTGGTTGCTCATTACTTCCTATGTGTTCAGTCTTGATTAACCCCTCTTTAATCTTCTCTCTTATGAAATGGCAATCAATTTCTATGTGTTTTGTTATTTCATGGTAGATGGGATTTGCAGCAATTTATAAGGCAGCTAGCTTTGTTATCACAATATAACTTCATAGGTTCTTTAATATCTACTATTAACTCCTTTAGTAAACCATTCAACCATGTTAACTCTTCCACTGTATGGCCATACTTCTGTACTCAGCTTCAGCTGAGCTCCCCGAAATAGTAGTCTGATTCTTTGCCTTCCATGAGATAAGAGAACTCCCCAACTTGATACAAAAACCTGTAATTGACTTCCTGGACATGGGACATGATCCCCGATCTGAATCATAGAATCCTGGAACTATCTATGCACTATTGCTTGACATGAGAAGTCCAAGTCCAGCCTGATCCTTGATGTACCTCATAACATGCAGTGCAGCCTCATAATGAGGCTTCTTTGGAGCATGCATAAATTGGCTTAGACATTGTACTGCATATGCAATGTCAAGTCTTGTGATTGTCAAATATAGAATGTTGCCAACCAGTCTTTGAAAAAGACTTCTGTCGTCCAAGACACGGTCATCAGTGTTCCCATTCACAATTTTATCAAATTTTGTGCTTGTAAGTTTCAAGTTTGTTCCATTGGAATCTTCTTGGGCTTTGATCCTAAGAGTCATGTCTCTGAGATCATATACAAGGCATACTTCCTCTAAAACATAAGGATGCCTTCTGCTGATCTAGCAATTTTAATTCCCAGGAAGTATCTCAATTCTCCAAGATCTTTCAATTTGAAGTTCTGATCCAAGGATGCTTTTGATGCATTAATCTCCTCTTGATCATTACTTGTAATAAGTAAGTCTACATAGACAAGTATAAGAACAAACTTTCCATTAGTTGTTTTAGTAAACAATGAGTAATCATATCTGCTTTGATCAAAGCCAGACTTGAGAAGTGCTTGTGTTAGCTTCAAATTCCATTGCCTAGAGGCTTGCTTCAAGCCATAGAGGGATTTGAGTAGTCTACACACCCTATTCTCATCCCTAGCTACCAAATCCCTGAGGCATAGTCATGTAAACTTCTTCATGTAAATCTCTATTCAAAAATATACTATGTACATCCATTTGGTAGATTGGCCATTTTATGAATGTGGCAATTGCTATAATAGTCCTCACTGTGGTCATTTTGGACACAGGTAATAAGGTGTCATGAAAATCAATCCCCTCCTGCTGGGTATAGCCCTTTGCTACCAGTTTGGCCCTAAATCATTCTATCGTGCCATCGACATTGTACTTAATTTTGTATACCCATTTACATTCTATAGGGAATGCCAGAAGGTAAATTCACTACTTCCCAAGTACTGTTTTGTTCTAGTGCTTCAATCTCAAGTTTCATAATCTTGATCCACCTATAATCTTTAACAGCTTGGCAAAATGAGGCTGGTTCAGTGTTAGAAGAAGAAAAAGCTAGGTAATGTGAGCATGTGATTTTTTCCCTATTCAAAATACTTCTATAAAATCAAAGAAATAGATTTTTCTTAATTATTGCAATTTTATAGGATTTTGTAGGATTTTATTAATTATTTGATAATTTTGTGCACGTTTAATTTTGTTAAAATCATGAAAATGCCACTAAAAATGTCAAAAATATCATGCATGATATTTACATTTTGTATTCATAATTTAGGATTAATTAGTTAATTAATTACTTTATTAAAGTAAAAATCATAAAAAATATCATTCATTTTACATTTTTAGCTTTTAATACTAAATTAGCAATTTCCTTTTCACTCATTTAGGTTTAACTAATTTTGTTAATTATTATAATTAGATAATTAGCTTAATATTTGCAAATTAGATTAATTTAGAATTTTAGTTAATTAAAGAAAAAGAAAAGAAAAACAAAGAGAAAAAGAAAAATGGAAAAAAGGTTTGTCTTAGTGTATTGGGTCAGATTTCCTTTCATCCCTAATACAATTCTAATTCCGCCTAAACCCAAAACCCAGCCTACCCGGTCCAACTCTCCATACCCCAAAACGATCCCGTATTGATACTTCCCTAATCCCAGCCGTTGATCATGGGAACTGATCTTGCTTTTTATATAAAAGCGTTCGAACCTTATGAAACCCCAGAGACCCCCCTCCCCTCACTTCCGTCTCCATCTCTCTAAACCAAATCCTAGCCGCCCTGATATCCCACGCCGGCTCCACCTCGCTCCGCCGCCCGAAAATCGCCTTACGGCGGCGGAGCTTCTCCAAACTCCACCAAATTAATACTCTGTAATTACCTTTTCCTCCCCTTTCCAAATCGCCAAACCATTTCCCTCAAATCTTCATCCAACTACTCGAATCTTAGATCCAAAATCCAAACCTAAAAACCCTAAGTCGCCCAAACAACACCAAACTCATACCATAGGACCCTCAACCTTCCCTCTCCACTGTCTTACCTTTGATTTCCCAAAAATCCCCGCCGAATTCTTCGAATCTTGAATCTTGAATCTATGATCCAGTGAACCCTAACATTTTCCCCTCTTTTGATTTTTCGGTCAATTTTTGGTTGTTTGAACCCAAAACTTCCATTAGTCAACTATTCTTGTTGAGAACATTCGATTAATGGTAGTTCAAGTTTATCTTACCCTGTTGAAGTTTGGACAAATTCCTAGCTAGTCCAGTTTTTAAAATGAGCTTAGGTGATTTCTTTCGTTTTTCTATTTATTTCATCTTTTTCATTGTTATTCTTCTTCACGTTTAATTGCCTCTTCTAGCCGTATGTTTTAGGTTTGCAACTTTAGGTTTTATTTTCTTTTGTTCACGACTGTTTAGTGTGTTTAATTGCTTTTGTTTAGTAGGTTAATTAAAGTATGTTGGAATTTTGTAATTTGAAGCTTATTGTCAATTGCATGAATTTAGCTTAATTAGGGTTCACTTTTAAGTTTGATACATAAAACGATTCTTCTGTTTCTTCCATGTTTCCATCTTATGCCTATGTTCAGTGTTTGTTTTGGGTTAATAACTTTATTCAAGATTGATTAACAAATTGTTTAGTCTATTTTTGTTAGCTATCAAAATTAGTTGTTTAATTGTTTAACTTGCAAACTGAGTAGGTTAAATTCTAGGTTTTCTTTGCAGTTTCATTTGATCCTGGTTTGATTACTGTTTAGGTGTATTAGTCGTTTAAATCTAGTTTTTCTTAGGGTTAATTAGATAAGCACTTTTATTTACTGATTAATTTAGTTTTTAGGTTTAAATTGCATCATCGTGATTCTATTTGTCATTTTGATTTGAATTTTTGATCCCTTTTGGTTTTGCCTCTGTTTGCCTTGATTTGTAACTCACCAAAAACTTGTAGGGGCCTAATTAAACTAAAAGAAAAACTTAGGAGGATTTCAGAACTATAGAAAATAAATATCTAATAGAAGAAAGTTCTTAAAATGTACCAGCTGTCCAAAATTGGTTTTAAAAGATACTAAAAAATGGATAGCTGGACATTATTCTCTGTCACAGCAGTTGTACTATCCAAAGAATTAGGGTAGAATATTCTTTGATGCTATTTTTGTATATACACTATATAAAGAAAAGCATTCACTTATTCTCACACACACTCATCAGATTTTTCAGAACCCTAAAAAGCACTAAAAAGGTTCAGCTACTATTCCATTGGTAGCTAGTTCTATTTTTCTTCCAATTTTAGCAAAAACTTAAAAAAGATTTGCTGGGATTTCTGGTTTTATGATCCAAGTCTGGTTTAAGTTGAGGTTGTGCATTGCTGTTATTGGCTATTATCTTTTACGCATTTCTTGCTGAAGTTCTTACTGTATTTTGTTCCTTACTACATCCAGGTACCTCATGAACTTTTAGTGATAAAAGAAGAAGTTATAACCTGTTATTTTGAAATTGAACTTCAGATCTTTCCTTTTGCTTATGATGTATTCTATGTATTTAGCTTTATAGTTTTTTTAAAAACTTTGTATAAAGCATGCTGAAGTTAGTGTTCTACTCTACAATATAGTTGAAATATTTGTAAGTATAGATGCTCAAAATAGTTTAGTTGTTCCATGTGATGTTTTGATAGTTTTAAAATGCTAAGTAATCACATTAGCTCATCTGGTCGTTTATTGGGAATACTGGATAAGTACTGGATATGTCTAAAGTAGGCCATGTTTGATTTTTGGGTATACTCAGTTGAAGTATTTTCGCATTTCAACAGTGTTTAAAGGAACTGTATGTTTAAGTTGCTTCATGAATAAGTTTAGGGTTTAATCTTTCATTGTTAATGGCATGCTAATAGGTTAAATTCACGATATGGTTTTGTCAGCCTATGATCTTTGTCCAGAAATTTTGTATTGTTTTGTGTACATATGACTTAGAGGATATTAGCCTCAATTGGGCCTTAATGTCAAAGGCCCTTTTACGTAGTTCCAGTATTTATGTGGTTCCTTCTTGTTATATGTAAAAATAAAGGGAATCAGGCCTCATTGGAGCCTAAACATTGCAGGTCCTCTTGTTAAAATAGTTGGGCCTGATGTTGGCCCAGGTGAGACAGTTTGTTAAAATCAGACTCGACGTGTACCTGTTCCATTTTTTCTTTCACTTTTGGGATCAATTTTGAGCCCAGCCACCTTCAGCAAGTTTAGCCATTAAGTTTTCTGTTTTAGTATAACAAGAAATGGATCTCTAATATTGAAAGCTTATTCGTGAAAAGTTGGGCCTGGCATTTGGCCCAGTCAAAACTGTTGTAGCCGCATGTACCTCTGTCCTCACTTCTAGGCTCAATTTCGAGCCTGTGAGCACGTGATTTTTGTTTCGCACGACAATCGCTCCAAAAAGAAATAAAAAATAATAATTGGCCCTGCTGTACAATTTTTGGATTTCTGTGCAGCACTTTGTTGATTTATTTGTGACTTTGGCCCATTTTATTTATTTACTTTATTAAAACAAAATTCAAAAAAATGTGTACGTATCATGCATAATCTGAACCGTAACATGGTTTAAATAGAAAAGCATAAACATGCATCTTTGTCCGTGATTTTGTTTTGTTTAATTTTACTTGTCTTGAATTATTTTAACGTGTGTGTGAATAATTGTATTGGGTGTTTATTTTAATTTGATTTTATTTAGTTTTGTATTTTTTTTTTTTTATAATAATAAAAGAAAAAGAAAAAAAAAGAAAAAGAAGAAAAAGGGCCCTGCCTTTCCGGACTTGGGCCAATTTATTAAAATTGGCCCAAACAAAACAATGCCCAAAACCCAGGCCTGCCCAGTCCAGTCCAGTTTGATACCGAGGGTGTCTAAACGACACCGTTTTAACCCAGTGTGGTCTGGGCCGTTGATCTCAGATTGATCAACGGCCAAGATCACATTTCCATAACCCACCAATGGCCCCGACCCGTTTTCACCTGGACCAACCCAAACCCTCAACCCTCAAAACGACACCGTTCCATTTAAGCCTTCAGATCCAGACCGTAGATCTAGATTGATCTAACGGTCGAGGTTCACCCACCCACTAACTATATAAACCATTCACCATACCCTGCCCCCCTAGCCAACACCCCCGCCTTCGTCTTCACCAAACCCATCCCCTTCAAACCCTAGCCGCCCCTGCACACCTTCACCAGAAACCCGGCGGCCTGAACGCCGGTGACCTCCACTTGAACACCATAGAACCCCCTCACCACCCTGAACATAGACCTGTTAACAGTTTGGTTCGAATCACCCCCCAGGTCCTCGAATCTTCATGTGAAGATTCGAGTCAAAACTCGATCTAACCCAACCAACCCCAGTTTCATACCAGACACTCCCCGGACCCTCCTCGTGACCAAACCATACTTGGTTTGGTCCGAATCTAACCAGGGAAACACGAATCCCAGATCTAAGTTTTTGAACTCTAGTTTTCCCTGTGCATGTTCCGTCACTGGTTCAACCGAAGAGGTTAAGGTCTAATGGACTTCAATCAAAGTGTTTCTCATCTGAGAAACACTTCGATTAAAGTCCATTCAGCCTTAAAAAAAAAGTTTGTCCAAATCCGAGTTCAAACTGTTGAACTTTTCAAGATTTGAGGTGAGTCTTGTTTTCTTTTCTTTATTTTTGTTTTATTTCCGTGTGATTTGTTTTTAAAAGTCTGTTCATATTTGTTTTGATTTTATCAATTTTGTTTGTCCACTATGCTTAAACCTCTGTGTTTGTCTGAATCCCTCCCCTCCTATTCTGATAAGACATGTGTATTGGTTGTATTCCAAATCTGTACTGACTAACTGATTCCTCAAAGTATATTCCTGCTTAATCAGTATAAGTCGAGTCATGTGTCTCATGCTTTGAATTTCTGATTTGGCTACGTTTGTGTATGTTAATACTAATATAGTCGAGTCGACATGTGTCGTCAATTAATTTCAACTGTCTGAGCATAGTAAATCGATTTGCTTCTGTTGAACATTTGTTGAATCAATTCAGAACCAATTTTGTTTACTTATAGCTGTTGATTTGGATCAATAATGAAAAAGGGATGTTTGTTTTAAATGCTGAATTGGAGGGCATGTGCACTCTTGCACAGCATTTGCACTGGTGCACCTCATGTGCATTGGTGCACCTCATGTGCTTTGTGCACAGCCTGTGGCCTGTATAAAGGTCCTTGTTTAATTTTAAAATGGTCTGACAGCATATGCTGTCAACATATTCTACTGCCCCATACTTTGCTTTAGTTTAAGAAATGTTAAACCTCTTAAATTTTAAGCCTGCCGAGGGAATGATGGGGTTAATACTTAATTAGCTAAAGTGAAACTGAAAATGGAAGGCACATGGGAGGGGTATGGTGATAGTTTAAAACAGGCTGTTAAAAGGGGTAAGCAGGATATAAAATGGGGGACATCTGACTGAAAGAGAGAGACCCAAGAGAGGGGAGGGAAAAAATACACACACTGTGAGGATATAAGAGAAAAGAGAGAGCTGATAGAGGGACACAGATAGAGCATACAGAGAGAGAGAGATACAGATATATAAAGAGATATATACAAACCTGGGGGAAGAGAGATAGAGAGATAGACATACACAGATAGAAGGAGACAGAGGGAACTGGAAAAGACTTCTTCTAATAACTTCAGTATAATTTCAAAACTGAAGATTGATTTTGGATTTTGGGAAGAAAGAAGATAGAGGGTGGATATACAGAAAGCAGAAACTGCCTTCTTCTTCCTGCTAATTGTTCGATTCCCCATTTGTTTAACCTGTTTCAAATAAGTGCTGATTTCCCCCCAAGTATCAGCTAGGTTTCTACTGTTTTGGTTCTTATTGGTTTGCCTTCTTTTGGAGCTGGACCGTTTGAATCCTGAGCCCACTACTCTACTTGTTGCTGTCATTTTTGCCCATTGGCTATAACTGCATCTTGTACTGGGATTTTGTTTCTATTTGGTTATCTGCTGTTGCTGCTGCTATTTGATCTCCTGCTGCTGCTGACCTTTCCCTGTCATTCTCTTCTTCCTCTTTGCATTTCAGCATTCCAGGTACACATTTCAAATCCTATGTGGGTGTAACCGAAACAGATTGAAAGCATGAAATGAAAAAGGGTTGAAGAAGTTCAAAGTTATTTGTTGTAATATTTGTGGTATATTAATGGGCTTGTGTAGTTGTTAGTTTACAATTCAACAGTACGAAAGTGTATGTTAACTAACACTCATCTGAGCTTAGTCCTTCATGTTTTAGTTTGCAGTTGTTTGTTAATACGGGGTATAGATACTCCAAACTTATACTATGCTGCCTTTTAGTCCTTTGATGTGTCTCGTTAGGTAGTACATAAGATCACATTCAAATCCCATTAATAACAATGCCTAGTAATTAATCCCTTTAATCTTGCCTAAGTAAGTTTAGCTAAAATTCAACTCAAGAAATGTTCGGAGTATGCAGCGTTTCACCAGTTTGTATGTCATTTTCTTTGAAATAGGGTCCATGAAATACTGCATTTTTCATCTTGCAAACAATTCACCAAATGAATCAAATGATTGACAGGAAATCCGGATTTGGTTAAGTAAATTAACACGTACTTTTTTTCTTTTTTTTTTTTTTATTTTAGAGACAAACATAATAGAAAATGTAGCCACTTTAGGATATCCCTCGTAAATAATAAGACGAGCCTCGCTAAATAAAAAATGCAAATTGCGGGGCCCTCAACAACCAATCATAATATTTAGAATTCGGGCTAGGCCGTTTAGTGAATCTCATGGCCTTCTCAAAAAATAATAACGCGTTAGACTCTTTAGGCGCGGTTTAATTAAACCATATTCTTAAATTCGGGTGCACATCGATGTGACCCAAATCCAAATCTCAACGAAATCAAAATGTGTTGACGATCACGGGCGCATTGATTGTGACGTGGTTCGAGATGCATTTTCACGACGTTGCAATTCTATAAAAAATAAGTGATAATGATAAAAGCGGTTTAAACTTAATAAAAGCACGTAAGTCATAACATGTATTTAAATCAGATATTTAGCCATTATAACAATTTAAGCGACCGTGCTAGAACCACGGGATTCGAGGGTGCCTAACACCTTCCCTCGGGTCAACAGAATTCCTTACTTAGAATTTCTGGTTCGCAGACTTCATTTGGAAAAGTCGAAAATTTCCTCGATTTGGGATTCAAGATAAACCGGTGACTTGGGACACCAAAAGTCAAACCTTTCCCAAGTGGCGACTCTGAATTAAATAAATAATCCCATTTCGAATATTGTCACTTAAATTGGAAAAAACTCCCTCGCGCATCTTAACCCTTCGGGGCCGGGCGCGCAAAAAGGAGGTGTGACAGCTCTGGCGACTCCGCTGGGGACGCGAAACCCAGAACCGCTGGTTCAGGGTTCAAGAATTCGAGCTTAGAATAATTGTTATATTTGGCTTTATTATCTGATCTTTATTACATGTTTTTGCGTAACGTGCTAAATGTTGTCTTTTACCGCTTTGATATTATCTGAACTGTATATAAACTGTGTCGAAACCTTTCTCTTCTTACTTCCGGGGAGAAGCTCGCTGGTCGGGACTCCCTATTCTGTTAATGTCAATACCTAAAATAAGAAAGAGGACGGACAAGTTACAAAGCCGGACGATCTCGCGGGTCCCCGGTACGTAGCCCCCTCCTCGACTCGAGTTGTCCGCTCGGGTGCACAGTCTAGAACAAATACCCAGGTTACGAACCTAGAATAACTTGACTTCATGCCGGATCCCTAGTAGGAACGCTTATCTGCATCATGTTGCATTTGACTTAGGGGACTCAACACAGGGGTTGGGTCCGTCTAGGACAGGCAGCCTGAAACGAAAAAGACCACCCTGGTACATCCTATTTGTGTTGTGCATTTATTTGCTTCGGTTCCGCATGTCGACCGGTTCCTAAAAAGGGGAAAATAGCAGCGTAGGGGAGATAATTACTTATTTTTGGAAAATAAAACCAATGTCCAAGTAGTGTCAAAACCTCGCCGGAATTTTTTCTAAAAAAAAAACTGTCTTTTATTGAGAGTTATTAAAAAAATATATATATATAAAATTTCTTTTATCACTTTCAAAATCAAAAAAAAAAGAAAAAGTATTTATTTTAAAAGTAAAAAAATGGAAAATCCATAATTCAAAAAGTGTGTTGTTTCTTTTGTAGTACCCCTTTTATAAATTCAGACTAATGGTCCAAATATTGCAAAAAAAAAAAAATATTTTTTCTTTAGCCTTTATTTTTTTCAAAATAATAATACTTATTCTTGATTTCTAGGTTTTCTCTATTCATGATATGCCCGAACTACGCCGGTTTGATTCTCACTGGATGCGAGATACGTAGGCAACCCTCGTCGGGTTCAACCCCATTTTTCTAAAATAGCCAAAAATCAAAAATATGTTTCAAATTTTTAAAGAGTCATAAATAAGTCAGGTGATGCTGTTTTGTCATAAATAGCCGAATGTTTCCGAAAGGGACGCCGGAAGGCTGACTTTACATAAATAGCCACTTTTGGGTTTTGTTTAGCATTTTTAGACCCACACAGCCTTAAAAGCTTCGTCTTCGAAGTGCTTAAAGGCCGCGTTCAAAACTTGGTCCCCTCTGTAAAATATTTTGAGTCAGTCATTTTTGTTAAAATCACCTTAATAAATGTGCAGGATGAGCACGATGCAAAATGAACATTTTTCAATAATGACCAAAATCCCTGTCAAGTTACGGCTATGGTGGAACGATCTAGGTGTTGAAGGACAAAATAAGGTTAAGAAATATCTGAAAGGTCTTGTGGGTCTGTTGGAAATCCAGCCTCGGGGAGATATCATAAGAGCTTTGGTTACCTATTGGGACCCGGCGCACAATGTTTTCCATTTCTCTGATTTTGAGCTCACCCCAACTTTGGAAGAAATGGCCGGATACATCGGGAATACTGAACTTCCGTTGAAGGAAAAATATTTGGTCGCCCCAAGAGTCGTCACGGTACATCGGTTCTTGGATTCATTGAAAATACCCAGAACAGTCCACAACCCGGGTCTAGCCGCCGGATTCTGTACTCCATGCTTCATATATGATAGATACGGTCACGAGGGGGGATTCAATAATCCAATCAACAAACTGTGCAGCAAAGGAGTTCGTCAGAAGTGGGACGAGCACAGACGGGTGGCGTTCATGATAATGTTCCTGGGTCTTCTGGTATTTCCGAGAAAAGATGGAAACATTGATTTGAAGATATCTGGCGTCGTCAGCACTTTACTCACGCAAAGTGGCAGTACTCTCGCGCCAATGGTGGTATCTGACATCTTTCGAGCTCTCACAGCTTGTAAAGCTGGGGGAAATTTCTTCGAAGGTTGTAACTTGCTCCTACAGATATGGATGACCGAGCACCTCTGCCATCATTCCGGGATGTTGAGCCATGGTTCCCCGGAAAAGACCCGCATAGAAGAGTCTTACACGAGAATCAGAGAGATCATTTGGCCCAAAGGAGTCCTGGCATGGACCTCGTTCTTGCAAGCTCTTACCGCCAGCCAAATACAATGGACGTTGGGATGGTTGCCTGTTGATGAGATCTTATATATGTCGGCAGCTAAAACTCATTTCTTACTGATGGGGCTTAAGAGCATTCAACCTTATGCACCCGGCCGAGTTTTGAGACAGTTCGGAAGGTGCCAGACAGTACCTCATGAGGAAGATCTTAGCACTCAAACAGTTGAGATAAGTCCTAACGGACAGTTCCCAGAAGCGAAGATTCGCCAAATCTGGAATAAGGGTCAATATTTGAAATCAGATACTTGCGTGCGGGATCGAACCAAGGGAGAAACGGCGCCAGGTTACCTTGCATGGTATAGAAGGGAACTCGAGCATGAAAGGCCAGCTAAGAGACCCCACATCCGGGATTTCACCGAGTCATCGCAAAGGCATTGGGATTGGTTAGCAAAGGAAAGAGGTTATTGTGCCGAAATCAGCAGATTAAAGCGACAAGTAGAAGGCATGAAATACGAGCACAACGTGCAAATTGCTACCGATCTGGGAGAGCGGAACAGGTTAACTCAAGAAAATGAGATGCTCAGAGCTCAGGTCAAACAAATAAGGTTGGATGCAGATAGACAACCAAGGCGTCGATCGGACGAGCAGCTGATAAAAGGGCTAAAAGGTGAAATCAGGGAATGGCGAGATGGCTTGAAGAAATCTGAAAACATCATAGCAGAGTTCAAGGCACAGTGGGATACAAGAGCAGATAAGCATCGCAGATACCTGAATCAATTGGAAGGCGACCACGAGAAGACTGTTGCTAAAATAAAGAGAGAGATGGCAGCACTTGAGATCAAAGCAGCCAGTCAGGCCAAGGATTTCCAAATTGAGAGCAGATACTGGTATGACTCAATAGCCCAGATGAAGTTGGAAGTACGGCGATTGAAGCATTCATAATGCATTCATAGGTCAAATCTGTATCTTAGCATCTTCTGCCTGTTTTCCATCAGGGTGATTTTCAGTCTATTTTGAGTCTAGGTTTATTTTCAAAGTTTGCTCTTTCTTTTGCAAATGTAGCTTGTAATAGAATGTTTCAACAATAAAGAGGTTGTTTCTTTTACGCTCATTCATGTTTTTCGAACTACGTAATGATCTGATTCACGTAAGCATCGTGATACGTAGGCAATCCTCATCGGATCCGGTCGCATTTTCTTTTACTACAAAAATAAAAAAAAATAATAATAATAATAATAAAATAAAAGGAAAACAAAAGAGAAAAAGAAAAGAAAAGAAAAAGAAAGAGGGAAATAAGAGGAAAAATACCGGAATGACGCATGCTCTCGTAGCAGACATATAGTAATCCACTTAACTGTATAGGTGCATCATGCCCAACGTGAGATTAACTATCTGTTATTTGCTGCAAATTAACCGTGCGTTTGTCATTGAGCATTTTTCCAGGGTTTTTGAAAAGACGGTTGGTTTGGTGAAAGTCTGGCCTCGCACTCATACTTCACGAGGTCAAAGAGAGGTGTTCAACTACCTGTTGTTAGGACCAGAAGCAGTACTCACACTTACTTCACCAGGTCAAAAGGAAGTGTGGAAATGTCTTCGGAAATTCCATTGCAAACAGTCCCCGTCTCTGAGGAGAGCTCAATCTCAGCCGTCCTCACACCTGAATCCGCAACTACGGAGGAAAATAGAATCCTACGGCTCCGCATGTTGGAAATGCTGGATGACTGGAACAATGGGAAAGAGCCGCCAAGTGTCGTCCCCGGCTTCCCTGAATTATTCTCCAGGTCAAGTGGGACTTCTAATGTCCCCATAAGTTACCCTGCTACCCCATTTGGGTACCCAGTCACCTCCGCCTTCTCCGCAGGATCACCATCTGAGCCTTATCCCCGAATGTCGGCCACTGATGCAAGCATGAACATCTTTACTGCATCGCCTTGCCCAGCTACGGCACAGCCTGCCACATACAAGCCAAGCTTTGACTCATCCTCTTTCACATTCCAAGCACCATCGTTCTCAATGGAACCAACCAGGTTCGCTACCAACAATAATCCTCTACCGCCTCAGTGCGAACTCACACCGGGGCAGGATCGGAACCCCAGGATTGCAGAACAAAATGAGATTGCTAAGAGAATGAGAAGCCTTGAACAAAGTTTGAAGAATATGCAAGGGTTGAGCGGACAAAAGAGCGTCTCTTACGCCGACCTGTGCATGTTCCCTCACGTGCACCTGCCAACGGGTTTCAAGACCCCCAAATTCGAGAAATACGATGGGCACGGTGACCCCATTGCACATCTTAAGAAATACTGCAACCAATTGCGGGGAGCCGGCGGAAAAGAAGAACTGCTCATGGCATATTTTGGGGAAAGCTTAGTAGGGATAGCTTCGGAATGGTATATGGATCAGGAAATGTCCCGATGGCATATATGGGATGATCTCGCCCGAGATTTTGTAAAGCAATTCCAGTATAACATCGACATTGCGCCAGACCGAAACTCTCTGTCGAATTTGAAGAAGAAGCCTTCGGAAAGCTTTAGAGAGTATGCTATTAAGTGGCGAGAACAGGCGTCGAGAGTGAAGCCTCCCATGGATGAAGTGGAAATGGTCACTACCTTTCTCCAGGCTCAAGAGTCTGACTATTTCCAAAACATGATGTCGGCCATGGGTAAGCCATTCGCGGAAGCGATCAAGATAGGAGAGATGGTAGAGAATGGGCTGAAAACGGGTCGAATTCTGAGTCAAGCAGCCATAAGGACAACCTCTCAGGCCGTCCAAAGCGGGTCTGGAGGGACGACAAGGGGGAAGAAGAAGGAAGAAACGGCTATGGCAGCCTCTGAAGCAAGGGAGTATCGTCATCCCAGGCCCCATTTTCCGGAAAGGGCCCCACAACACTACTACCCCCACTCAAATGTGGCATATGCTCATCAACCTTATATGGTCATGAATGCCCAACCTTATAACCATCCACCACAACAAGCCAACCGAGGCCCAGCTCCACCTCCCAGAAATCAGCCTCCTTACCGCAACCACTATAACCCACAACCCCCGCAGAATAACTACCGCCCCCAGGAGCCACCTCGACGGCGGACTTTCACGCCCATCGGTGAACAATACTCTACATTGTTCCCTAAGCTAGTCCAGTTAGGTTTCTTGCAACCAATTCCCCAAACGAGGCAAAACCCGACATCTCCTTCTTATAAAGCCGGAGTCAGATGCGCCTATCATTCAGGGGCCGAAGGACATGATACAAACGACTGCTGGTCATTGAAAAGAGTGGTCGAAAATTTGATAGAGCAGGGGAAAATAGTGCTAAGGGACGAAGAGATCCCAAATGTGACTAACAATCCATTGCCCGCTCACAATAATGGGCCGCTGATCGGCATGATTTGTGAAGACAAAGAGTTCGACCCTGCCTTGAAAGCCATAATTGCCATTGTCGACACGGGGAGGAGGCCTGAAATAGACCAGAAATCAGAAAGGGGGGAGGAGGCCAAGGCTGCAGAAAGCAAGCCTGAAAAGAAGGTGGAGAAGAAAGTGGTACCAGCAAAGGGTGGAGTTCTTTACATGCCGCGAGGTCAAGCCAAGAAGACGCAGAACTTCGGGATCAAAAAGACAAAACCTATGTACGTGCCAAAAGGGGCCTATGTGGTCCGGGGGACGATTCAACCACCTCGGTTGAATGAGCCAGTGGTTATCGGACGCGTGCCACAAAAGCCAATGACCAACCCGTCCACAGTGCCGTGGAATTATCAAAAGACTTTGGTAACATACAAAGGTAAGGAGGTCATGGAAGAACTTCCAGAAAATACTTTCGTTGGAGGGTACTCAAATACCCAAGAACTGAACAACGCCACACAAAGGCGCTTCCCTCCAAAGGAGCCCGTGAGTGTTGAAGAAGCGGAAGTGTTCTTCCAACAGATGAAGATGCCGGATTACGAAGTGATAGACCAGCTGCGCAAGCACCCTGAGCAAGTGTCCATGCTGTCACTATTAATGAGGTCAACCGAGCATCAAAAGATCCTGCTGAAAACCCTGAATGAAGCATACGTACCGGTCGAAACCTCGGTGGAGCAACTAGAGCGGATGACAGAAAGATTCTTCGCCGTCAACCAAATCTCTTTCAACAAGAACGATTTACCCCCGGAAGGAGCAGCACACAACAAGGCCTTGCACTTAACAGTTAAATGCGAGGACTACTATATCAAGCGGGTAATGCTGGATGGGGGATCAGGTGTTGACATTTGCCCGCTCTCCACGCTACAAAGAATGGAAATTGGGGCAGGAAGAATCCGACCCAACAACGTCTGCGTAAGAGCTTTCGACGGCATCAAGAGAGATACCATGGGAGAAATAGACCTGTTGTTGGTCATAGGACCAGTCGAATTTCGAGTAACCTTCCAGGTGATCGACATGGACACATCCTACAATTTCCTCCTTGGCAGACCTTGGATCCATGCGGCAGGAGCCGTGCCTTCCACTCTTCACCAGATGGTGAAATTCGAGTACGAAGACCAAGAAATCGTGGTCCATGGGGAAAACGAACATGCCATCTACCGGGACCCATCCATCCCGTATCTTGAACCGAGAGAAGGGAGCGAACATACGGTCTATCAAGCTTTCGAGGTGGTACTGGCAGAGCAGCACGAAGAGGGAGTACCTTGCCCCCTGCCTTTCTTATCTAACGCTTCGGTCATGGTGACCAAAGAGATGATCCGGCACGGATTTAGGCCAGGGAAGGGACTTGGACGAACCCTTCAGGGAATAATAGAACCCGTTACTTTGCCAGTCATCAAGAAACCTTTTGGACTAGGTTTCAAACCTACTCCAGCAGACGAAAAATGGGCAAAGAAAAGGAGAAATGAGGGCTGGAAGTTGCCTCAACCACTGCCGGATTTATATGCGACGTTCGTCAGGCCAAGGTACGCTGAAGAAGAAGATGATGAGGTCTTCACAGCTGAGGAAATCGAGGAAATATGTGGGGCGATGAGAGAAATGCTCTACGAGGTCCACATGGTTCAAACAGGCGAAGGCACAAGCACTGCTGAGATGATGTACATGGGGCCAAACGCCAAACTCCAAAACTGGGAGGCCACGCCATTCCCGACTAGACGGAAGTCCGGTCCTAATAATGCGGCTTTGAATATGACATGCTTGCGGACTTCACGCCCAGATCACAATGAGCTATTTAACTGTGAATTAATGAACCCAGAACCAGAATATGATGCGGAAGAGGCTTTTAGGGAGATAAACCGAGAGTTGGAATATTTCGAGAATAAACCTAAGCCAAATCTGAACGACACTGAACCGGTAAACTTAGGAACCCCGGAAGAAGTCCGGGAGACCAAGATAAGCATTCACACGGACAAGAAAACGCGAGAGGCGATAATTCAACTTCTTCTTGAATTCAAAGACGTGTTTGCTTGGTCATATGATGACATGCCGGGACTAGGTGTTGATCTAGTGGTTCACAAATTGCCGATTCATCCTGGTTGTCCTCCAGTTCAACAAAAGCAACGAAAGTTCAAAACTGAGGTCAGTGACAAGATTAAAGAGGAGATCACCAAGCAGCTGAAAACGGGAGTGATCCGGGTAGTCCAATATACAACATGGCTGGCGAATGTGGTTCCAGTACCAAAAAAGGACGGGAAAACTCGAGTATGTGTAGATTACCGAGATTTGAACAGAGCAAGTCCTAAGGATAATTTCCCGCTGCCCAACATCCACATCCTCGTTGATAATTGCGCCAAGCACGAGATACAGTCTTTTGTAGATTGTTATGTCGGGTATCATCAGGTACTGATGGATGAGGAGGACGCAGAGAAAACTGCCTTCACCATGCCTTGGGGCACCTACTGTTATCGGGTCATGCCATTTGGTCTAAAGAATGCTGGGGCTACTTACATGAGGGCCATGACCGCCATTTTCCATGACATGATGCATCAGGAAATAGAGGTGTACGTGGACGATGTGATAGTCAAGTCCAGGACGCAGGATAACCACATCCAAGACTTGAGGAAATTCTTCGAGAGGCTAAGGAAGTATGACTTGAAGCTAAATCCAGCCAAATGCGCTTTCGGAGTTCCGTCGGGCAAACTTTTGGGTTTCATCGTAAGCAGGAGAGGTATCGAGCTAGATCCAACTAAGATAAAATCCATCAGAGATTTGCCTCCTCCAAGAACAAAGAAAGACGTGATGAGTCTTTTGGGCAGGTTGAACTACATCAGTCGGTTTATTGCCAAGCTGACAAGCACGTGTGAGCCCATATTTAAGCTGTTAAGGAAAGATGCGGCGATTAAGTGGACAACTGAATGTCAAGAAGCCTTTGATAAAGTCAAAGAGTACCTTTCGAATCCCCCGGTCTTGGTCCCTCCAGAACCGGGAAGGCCACTTTTCTTGTATCTAACAGTCTTGGAGGACTCTTTCGGCTGCGTCCTCGGGCAACACGACGTAACCGGAAAGAAGGAGCAAGCAATCTACTACTTGAGCAAGAAATTCACCGGCTACGAGGCCAAATACACTCTGCTGGAAAGGACATGCTGCGCTCTCACATGGGTTGCACAAAAGCTGAGACATTATCTCCAAGCCCACACTACATTCCTCATAAGCAGGTTGGATCCTTTGAAGTATATATTTCAGAAGCCAATGCCTACTGGGAGACTGGCTAAATGGCAAATCTTGCTTACGGAATTCGACATGGTTTATGTCACTCGCACGGCAATGAAAGCCCAGGCGTTAGCAGATCATTTGGCCGAAAATCCGGTCGATGAGGAATACCAGCCATTGGATACCTACTTCCAAGATGAAGAAGTAAACACCGTAGAGTTGACCTCGGAGGAAGCTCATGTATGGAAGATGTTCTTCGACGGAGCCGTGAACGCCAAGGGTGTAGGGATTGGGGCAATTTTAATCTCGCCTTCCGGTCAGCATTATCCCGCCACAGCTAGATTGCGTTTCTTTTGCACAAACAATACAGCTGAGTATGAAGCCTGCATTATGGGCATGCATATGGCAATCGATCAGGATGTCGAAGACTTACTGATTATGGGAGATTCTGACCTGATCATTCGACAAGTTCAAGGCGAATGGGAAACTCGGGATGTCAAACTTATCCCATACCGACAACATGTGGAGGACCTCAGCAAGCGCTTTACCTCAATAGAGTTCAGGTATATTCTGAGGTGTCACAATGAACTGGCAGATGCACTTGCTACTCTGGCTTCTATGCTACCCTACCCGAGCAACGCCCACGTCGATCCTTTGGAAATCCAAATCAAGGAAAGACACGGTTACTGCAGTGTAATCGAGGCGGGATCAAATACGCAGCCTTGGTACCATGACATCAAGAGGTTCTTAAAGACGCAAGAATACCCCGAGCATGCTACTGGAGATCAAAAGAGGACCATTAGGCGACATGCAAGTGGCTTCTTTCTGAGCGGTGAATTGTTATATAAGAGAACTCCGGACCTCAATCTCTTAAGATGTGTCGATATCGAGGAAGCGAGAAAGATCATGCACGAAGTACACGCAAGTGTGTGCGGACCTCACATGAACGGGTATGTCTTAGCGAAGAAGATCCTTAGAGCGGGTTATTACTGGATGACCATGGAAAAGGATTGCTTTAGCTTTGTCCGGAAGTGTCATTAGTGTCAGGTGCACGGTAATTTGATTCATGCACCTCCCACGGAACTGCATCCCATGTCCGCACATTGGCCATTTGTCGCTTGGGGCATGGACGTCATTGGACCAATTGAACCAAAGGCTTCGAATGGACACAGGTTTATACTGGTGGCCATCGATTACTTCACAAAATGGGTAGAAGCTGTCACTCTCAAGTCGGTCACCAAGAAAGCTGTAGTGGATTTTGTACACTCAAATCTTATCTGTCGCTTCGGTATTCCTGCGACCATCATTACAGATAATGCAGCAAACTTGAACAGTCACTTGATGGGAGATGTGTGCGAGCAATTCAAGATAACACACAGGAATTCCACTCCTTATCGGCCAAAAGCCAATGGTGCTGTGGAAGCTGCAAATAAAAACATCAAGAAGATTTTGAGGAAAACAATACAAAGTTCCCGACAGTGGCATGAGCAGTTACCTTTTGCATTATTGGGGTATCGCACTACGGTACGCACATCGGTGGGAGCAACTCCTTATCTTTTGGTTTATGGGACCGAGGCTGTAATACCGGCAGAGGTAGAAATTCCTTCGCTTCGAATCATTGTCGAAGCAGAAATCGAGGACAGCGAGTGGGTTAAGACTCGGTTAGAGCAATTGACGCTGATTGACGAAAAGCGGATGGCTGTAGTTTGTCACAGACAGTTATACCAACGAAGGATGGCCCGTGCTTACAACAAGAAAGTCCGACCCCGGAATTTCGAAGTAGGTCAGCTGGTACTAAGGCGTATTCTGCCGCATCATGAAGAAGCAAAAGGAAAGTTTGCTCCAAATTGGAAAGGCCCATACATCGTAAGGAAGATATTGCCGAGAGGAGCATTGTATTTAGGTGATATCGAAGGAAATGACCCCGACACAGCAATAAATGCAGATGCAGTCAAGAAGTACTACGTCTAAATCATACTCCAATGGTCTTGACACGTTGAAAATGGCGAAGGTGTTTATTCCCCACTACTCCCCAAACACTACCCAATCCTCTCTACAAGAAGAAAAGAAAAACAAAAAAAAAAAAAAAAAAAAAAAAAAAACAAAACAAAATTTGATTGAGGCCTGAACTACGTTTGACTTGATTCCGAAAGGATACGTAGGCAGCCTCTCCCTGAGGTTCAGTCACACCAACATAAAATCCCATTCACCCTGAAATTGAAGACCGGGGCACGTCGAGCAGTTGAGAAGTTAGTATCACTACCTCTTTTTACCAAGCACAAGCCTTCAAATCAATTACCAAATATGGTGGGGAATCAATAAGCGTCACAAACGAAGACCATCACACTCTGAATTAAGAGAGATAAAATGAGAGAGTCTCGGCGGTGAAAACCTTCGGGCGCCACGAGGCGACGGGAGTAGAGAAACCAAAATGAGAGAGCTTGTTTAGTAAAAACTCGCAAAGAGTGCTATCAAGCGATGACAGGAAGAGAAATGAGAGAGGTCAGCCAGCGAAAACCCGCAAAGGGCGTTGTTGGCCAAAAAAAAAAGAATGACGCCACCCCAAGAAAGTTTCGGCAGGGTGCCACCAGTTTGGAATCACAGATCCATTCTGGTTCAGGAAAACGCAAGCTCTTAGAAGGTCAGACGTCCAGTCCAAAAAGCATGTCATGTCATTGAAAGCCAGCGTTGTCTTCCTCAGATAAATCTTTCTCATCCCGAAAAAGTTGCTCCTTTTCTGATTTGTTTTCTCCTTTCTTTGTTTCTTTTCGAATCCCTTTCGCATTTTAACCCCGAGTTCAGGACACACCGGAAAGGACAGGTGGCAGGTTTGTTTGCACGGAATCCCGTCTCATGAAGGAAAGCGCCTCATCTCGTTGATATGATTACCCAAGCATGATGAATCATGACGTTTGATGGTGTTCCGAAGTAAAGGAAAAAGAGAGAAATCTTGAAATCTTCCCCAGCAAGTCTACCTCCGGACAAATCCCCACAGAGTTTCCCCTGTACAAAACCCCACAGAGTTTCTCTTTTGTACAATCTCCCACAAAGTCTCCCCGCTGGAATTTCATCGGCGCATCCCCAGCGAGTCCTTTTGTAAATATTTCCCAACAAGCTTACCCCAACAAACCCTGGGAAACTCATTTTGAGGTAAATCCCCAGCCCCATTGTACAAAAATCCACACAAAGAATCCACTTTGTAAATATTCCCCACAGAGCTTCCTTTGTTGTACAAATTCCCACAAAATACCTCCAATAAAATCCCCGTTGAAAACCTCCAAGCAAAACGGGACACACAAAAAAAAAGGAGCCTTACGAAGCAAGTCATCGCAGAATCCGGAAAATACAAGCCTAAGCAGTCTAAAGGTTTCGCCATTCGAATCAAATCAATGGCGGGACTTCGCAACATAAATAGAGACGCAACAAAGCAATTGGGAACGATCAAGGTCACCGAACCGACCGTCATTTCCGAACTAACAATTGTTTTTTGCCTGAGAAGTTGAAACAGGTTTTTAATCCAAGACAACCGTGCAAGAAGCAGGTGTCGCCCAATGAAGAAGATACGCGGATACGAGAAACAAGAACATTAGAGTTTTAAACTCTAAACTGAGCTTTTTCATGCAATCAGCATTAGGGTTTTAAACCCTAAACTGAATTTTCCTTTTAGTCAGCATTAGGGTTTTAAACCCTAAACTGAACTTTTTTCCTTTCAGCCAGCATTAGAGTTTTAAACTCTAAACTGAGCTTTTCCATGCAATCAGCATTAGGGTTTTAAACCCTAAACTGAATTTTCCTTTTAGTCAGCATTAGGGTTTTAAACCCTAAACTGAACTTTTTTCTTTCAGCCAGCATTAGAGTTTTAAACTCTAAATTGAGCTTTTCCATACAGTCCGCATTAGGGTTTTAAACCCTAAACTGAATTTTCCTTTTTGTCAGCATTAGGGTTTTAAACCCTAAACTGAACTTTTTCCTTTCAGCCAGCATTAGAGTTTTAAACTCTAAATTGAGCTTTTCCATGCAGTCCGCATTAGGGTTTTAAACCCTAAACTGAATTTTCCTTTTTGTCAGCATTAGGGTTTTAAACCCTAAACTGAACTTTTTCCTTTCAGCCAGCATTAGAGTTTTAAACTCTAAATTGAGCTTTTCCATGCAGTCCGCATTAGGGTTTTAAACCCTAAACTGAATTTTCCTTTTAGTCAGCATTAGGGTTTTAAACCCTAAACTGAACTTTTTCCTTTTAGCCAGCATTAGAGTTTTAAACTCTAAACTGAGTTTTCCCATGCAATCAGCATTAGGGTTTTAAACCCTAAACTGAATTTTCCTTTTAGTCAGCATTAGGGTTTTAAACCCTAAACTGAACTTTGTCCTTTCAGCCAGCATTAGAGTTTTAAACTCCAAACTGAGCTTTCCCATGCAATCAGCATTAGGGTTTTAAACCCTAAACTGAATTTTCCTTTTAGTCAGCATTAGGGTTTTAAACCCTAAACTGAACTTTTTTCCTTTCAGCCAGCATTAGAGTTTTAAACTCTAAACTGAGCTTTTCCATCCAATCAGCATTAGGGTTTTAAACCCTAAACTGAATTTTTCGTTTTAGTCAGCATTAGAGTTTTAAACCCTAAACTGAACTTTGTCATTTCAGCCAGCATTAGAGTTTTAAACTCTAAACTGAGCTTTTCCATGCAATCAGCATTAGGGTTTTAAACCTTAAACTGAATTTTCCTTTTAGTCAGCATTAGGGTTTTAAACCCTAAACTGAACTTTTTCCTTTCAGCCAGCATTAGAGTTTTAAACTCTAAACTGAGCTTTTCCATGCAATCAGCATTAGGGTTTTAAACCCTAAACTGAATTTTCCTTTTAGTCAGCATTAGGGTTTTAAACCCTAAACTGAACTTTTTCCTTTCAGCCAGCATTAGAGTTTTAAACTCTAAACTGAGCTTTTCCATGCAAATCAGCATTAGGGTTTTAAACCCTAAACTGAATTTTCCTTTTAGTCAGCATTAGGGTTTTAAACCCTAAACTGAACTTTTTCCTTTCAGCCAGCATTAGAGTTTTAAACTCTAAACTGAGCTTTTCCATGCAATCAGCATTAGGGTTTTAAACCCTAAACTGAATTTTCCTTTCAGCCAGCATTAGAGTTTTAAACTCTAAACTGAGCTTTTCCATGCAATCAGCATTAGGGTTTTAAACCCTAAAACTGAATTTTCCTTGTAGTCAGCATTAGGGTTTTAAACCCTAAACTGAACTTTTTCCTTTTCAGACAGCATTAGAGTTTTAAAACTCTAAACTGAGCTTTTCCATACAATCAGCATTAGGGTTTTAAACCCTAAACTGAATTCTCCCTTTGTTCGGAGTTAGGGTTTTAAACCCCAAACCGAACCTCTCCCCAGCTAGCCGGTGTTAGGGCTCCAACCCTGAACTGAGCATGCATATCCTCCTTCATCAATTTTATGAACTTTCTGGTAAATAATTAACGAAATTTTCCTAGTTGAAACTGGGGCAGAAAATTTCGTTCGTTTGTTTTTTTCCCCCGCAGGTCTAACCTCGAGCCACACGGATCGAAATGGCCCACGAGATGAGTCTCAACTCAGAATCAAAGAAGAAAAAGAGATGTCCCAAGATTCGGAGCAAATGGAAGGCGGATTGACTCCAGCATTTAATTGAGGTCTTGAACCCTGCCAATCGCGCCTCACTCAGTATCCCAGAGATTAAACAAGTTACCACAACTCGCAAGCATCAAGATTCAGATCGGAGTCTACAAGCAGAATCAGCTAAGACCCAAGATCAAGTCGTAAAAGAATCATTAGATAGGAATCTTGTAACTAGCAGTTGACATACACATAAGTAGTTAGCTCAGTTTCCAATTTCCATTTGGTTGTAATAAGGCGGTCAGTAACGTAGCAGTGACCACAGCAGCAGCAGTAGCAGCAAGCATTGCAATCCCATGGTAGTCCCAGCTACCAAAACTTCCCGAACTACATTGACCTGATTCCTGTTTAGCCCAGGATATGTAGGAAATCTTTGAAGCAAGATTCGGTCAAATCTTTCAAAAACATGCTTCATACGGAGTAGTCCATAGGCAAAAATCGCTCATACACGCTCACTTTATCTTTGCACGAAAACTCTTCGTGTTTCCGAACAAAGAGGGGCAGCTGTGAGCACGTGATTTTTGTTTCGCACGACAATCGCTCCAAAAAGAAATAAAAAATAATAATTGGCCCTGCTGTACAATTTTTGGATTTCTGTGCGGCACTTTGTTGATTTATTTGTGACTTTGGCCCATTTTATTTATTTACTTTATTAAAACAAAATTCAAAAAAATGTGTACGTATCATGCATAATCTGAACCGTAACATGGTTTAAATAGAAAAGCATAAACATGCATCTTTGTCCGTGATTTTGTTTTGTTTAATTTTACTTGTCTTGAATTATTTTAACGTGTGTGTGAATAATTGTATTGGGTGTTTATTTTAATTTGATTTTATTTAGTTTTGTATTTTTTTATTTTTATAATAATAAAAGAAAAAGAAAAAAAAGAAAAAGAAGAAAAAGGGCCCTGCCTTTCCGGACTTGGGCCAATTTATTAAAATTGGCCCAAACAAAACAACGCCCAAAACCCAGGCCTGCCCAGTCCAGTCTAGTTTGATACCGAGGGTGTCTAAACGACACCATTTTAACCCAGTGTGGTCTGGGCCGTTGATCTCAGATTGATCAACGGCCAAGATCACATTTCCATAACCCACCAATGGCCCCGACCCGTTTTCACCCGGACCAACCCAAACCCTCAACCCTCAAAACGACACCGTTCCATTTAAGCCTTCAGATCCAGACCGTAGATCTAGATTGATCTAACGGTCGAGGTTCACCCACCCACTAACTATATAAACCATTCACCATACCCTGCCCCCCTAGCCAACACCCCCGCCTTCGTCTTCACCAAACCCATCCCCTTCAAACCCTAGCCGCCCCTGCACACCTTCACCAGAAACCCGGCGGCCTGAACGCCGCTGACCTCCACTTGAACACCATAGAACCCCCTCACCACCCTGAACATAGACCTGTTAACAGTTTGGTTCGAATCACCCCCAGGTCCTCGAATCTTCATTTGAAGATTCGAGTCAAAACTCGATCTAACCCAACCAACCCCAGTTTCATACCAGACACTCCCCGGACCCTCCTCGTGACCAAACCATACTTGGTTTGGTCCGAATCTAACCAGGGAAACACGAATCCCAGATCTAAGTTTTTGAACTCTAGTTTTCCCTGTGCATGTTCCGTCACTGGTTCAACCGAAGAGGTTAAGGTCTAATGGACTTCAATCAAAGTGTTTCTCATCTGAGAAACACTTCGATTAAAGTCCATTCAGCCTTAAAAAAAAAGTTTGTCCAAATCCGAGTTCAAACTGTTGAACTTTTCAAGATTTGAGGTGAGTCTTGTTTTCTTTTCTTTATTTTTGTTTTATTTCCGTGTGATTTGTTTTTAAAAGTCTGTTCATGTTTGTTTTGATTTTATCAATTTTGTTTGTCCACTATGCTTAAACCTCTGTGTTTGTCTGAATCCCTCCCCTCCTATTCTGATAAGACATGTGTATTGGTTGTATTCCAAATCTGTACTGACTAACTGATTCCTCAAAGTATATTCCTGCTTAATCAGTATAAGTCGAGTCATGTGTCCCATGCTTTGAATGTCTGATTTGGCTACGTTTGTGTATGTTAATACTAATATAGTCGAGTCGACATGTGTCGTCAATTAATTTCAACTGTCTGAGCATAGTAAATCGATTTGCTTCTGTTGAACATTTGTTGAATCAATTCAGAACCAATTTTGTTTACTTATAGCTGTTGATTTGGATCAATAATGAAAAAGGGATGTTTGTTTTAAATGCTGAATTGGAGGGCATGTGCACTCTTGCACAGCATTTGCACTGGTGCACCTCATGTGCATTGGTGCACCTCATGTGCTTTGTGCACAGCCTGTGGCCTGTATAAAGGTCCTTGTTTAATTTTAAAATGGTCTGACAGCATATGCTGTCAACATATTCTACTGCCCCATACTTTGCTTTAGTTTAAGAAATGTTAAACCTCTTAAATTTTAAGCCTGCCGAGGGAATGATGGGGTTAATACTTAATTAGCTAAAGTGAAACTGAAAATGGAAGGCACATGGAAGGGGTATGGTGATAGTTTAAAACAGGCTGTTAAAAGGGGTAAGCAGGATATAAAAGGGGGGACATCTGACTGAAAGAGAGAGACCCAAGAGAGGGGAGGGAAAAAATACACACACTGTGAGGATATAAGAGAAAAGAGAGAGCTGATAGAGGGACACAGACAGAGCATACAGAGAGAGAGATACAGATATATAAAGAGATATATACAAACCTGGGGGAAGAGAGATAGAGAGATAGACATACACAGATAGAAGGAGACAGAGGGAACTGGAAAAGACTTCTTCTAATAACTTCAGTATAATTTCAAAACTGAAGATTGATTTTGGATTTTGGGAAGAAAGAAGATAGAGGGTGGATATACAGAAAGCAGAAACTGCCTTCTTCTTCCTGCTAATTGTTCGATTCCCCATTTGTTTAACCTGTTTCAAATAAGTGCTGATTTCCCCCCAAGTATCAGCTAGGTTTCTACTGTTTTGGTTCTTATTGGTTTGCCTTCTTTTGGAGCTGGACCGTTTGAATCCTGAGCCCACTACTCTACTTGTTGCTGTCATTTTTGCCCATTGGCTATAACTGCATCTTGTACTGGGATTTTGTTTCTATTTGGTTATCTGCTGTTGCTGCTGCTATTTGATCTCCTGCTGCTGCTGACCTTTCCCTGTCATTCTCTTCTTCCTCTTTGCATTTCAGCATTCCAGGTACACATTTCAAATCCTATGTGGGTGTAACCGAAACAGATTGAAAGCATGAAATGAAAAAGGGTTGAAGAAGTTCAAAGTTATTTGTTGTAATATTTGTGGTATATTAATGGGCTTGTGTAGTTGTTAGTTTACAATTCAACAGTACGAAAGTGTATGTTAACTAACACTCATCTGAGCTTAGTCCTTCATGTTTTAGTTTGCAGTTGTTTGTTAATACGGGGTATAGATACTCCAAACTTATACTATGCTGCCTTTTAGTCCTTTGATGTGTCTCGTTAGGTAGTACATAAGATCACATTCAAATCCCATTAGTAACAATGCCTAGTAATTAATCCCTTTAATCTTGCCTAAGTAAGTTTAGCTAAAATTCAACTCAAGAAATGTTCGGAGTATGCAGCGTTTCACCAGCTTGTATGTCATTTTCTTTGAAATAGGGTCCATGAAATACTGCATTTTTCATCTTGCAAACAATTCACCAAATGAATCAAATGATTGACAGGAAATCCGGATTTGGTTAAGTAAATTAACACGTACTTTTTTTCTTTTTTTTTTTTTTATTTTAGAGACAAACATAATAGAAAATGTAGCCACTTTAGGATATCCCTCGTAAATAATAAGACGAGCCTCGCCAAATAAAAAATGCAAATTGCGGGGCCCTCAACTACCAATCATAATATTTAGAATTCGGGCTAGGCCGTTTAGTGAATCTCATGGCCTTCTCAAAAAATAATAACGCGTTAGACTCTTTAGGCGCGGTTTAATTAAACCATATTCTTAAATTCGGGTGCACATCGATGTGACCCAAATCCAAATCTCAACGAAATCAAAATGTGTTGACGATCACGGGCGCATTGATTGTGACGTGGTTCGAGATGCATTTTCACGACGTTGCAATTCTATAAAAAATAAGTGATAATGATAAAAGCGGTTTAAACTTAATAAAAGCACGTAAGTCATAACATGTATTTAAATCAGATATTTAGCCATTATAACAATTTAAGCGACCGTGCTAGAACCACGGGATTCGAGGGTGCCTAACACCTTCCCTCGGGTCAACAGAATTCCTTACTTAGAATTTCTGGTTCGCAGACTTCATTTGGAAAAGTCGAAAATTTCCTCGATTTGGGATTCAAGATAAACCGGTGACTTGGGACACCAAAAGCCAAACCTTTCCCAAGTGGCGACTCTGAATTAAATAAATAATCCCATTTCGAATATTGTCACTTAAATTGGAAAAAACTCCCTCGCGCATCTTAACCCTTCGGGGCCGGGCGCGCAAAAAGAAGGTGTGACAGAGCCGAGTTCCCATCAACCACATTTCTCTTAAAATATTTTATTAGATAAAGTATTGGGCCTGCTACTGGCCCAGTTCTTTTCCAATAATTAAAGACTTGCCTTATATTTCCATACATACTTAATTAATAGCTTTATATTGATTAGTTTTTAAACATGAAAATCTTTTGAAATAAATTGAGGCGTGTCATCCACAAATGAAATCTATAACTCATGGCCCTCACATTAATATCGAAACTAGTGTGAAAAATACTTGAAACATTCATGACTAGTGTAGAGAATACTTTGAACATTCGTAGTTTTCTTTAGGAGCGTTTATAATAAAATCATCATAGCTACGGGTACGGTTCCCGTGACGTAGTTGTAATACCTAATTTTTAAATCCGGAGGTATATTTATATGACCAGGCCACAATTTCTAATAACGTTAATAAATTAAACATATTGTAGATCGTGAGTACGATTCCCGTGGCACGATTCGCAATGTGTATCAAATAAGCAAGTGTGCGACAATCGTGACTTGTTCCAGAATAATTTTATAATTAGTTAAAAGCGGTTATAAAACTAAAATGCACAATAGGTTATAAAATATGTAGTAAATCAGATAATTAGTCCAATATTAATAGTTAAGTGACCGTGCTCGAACTACGAAACCCGGGAATGCCTAACACTTTCTCCCGGATTAACAGAATTCCTTACTTAGAATTTTTGGTTTCGCAGACTTTCAAATAAAGTCAAAATTTCCTCGATTTGGGATTTAAAATAAATTGGTGACTTGGAACACCTTAAATTATTCCAAGCAGCGACTCTGAAAAATTAAATAAAATAATTCCATTTCGATTAATGTCACTTTAATTGGAAAAACTCCCTTATATCCCCCTCGAGTGGTAAAAAGGGAGGTGTGATAGCTCTGGCGACTCTGCTGGGGAGTCAACCCAGAATCTCTGGTTCAGGGTTCAAGAATTCGAGCTTAGAATAACTTTTATAATTGGATTTTATTTATTATCTGATTATTTATTACATGTTTGGGCCTAATGTGCCAAATGCCAATTTTTACCGTTTTGATATTATTTGAACTGTATATAAGCTGTTGTGAAACCCCACTCTTCTAATCTTCTGGGAAGTGCATGATGGCGTGACTTCTTTTCTGTTAGTGTAACGACCCGACCAGCCATTTTGAGCTCTAGTGCATCGTTCAATAGTTAGAGGCCATGAGAAGCTTCACTTCAGGTATTATGACTTGTACGTAGTGTCGGAATTGAATTCCGGAAAGTTCGGAGTTGATTTGGAAAGAGAATTCTCATTTCGGAAGCTTTAAGTTGAAAGAATCGACTAAGATTGGATTTTTGAGTAAATGGACTCGGAATCGGGATTTGAAGGTCTCAGCAGGTTCGTATAATGATTTTGGACTTGGGTTTATGTCCGGATCGGGTTTTGAAAGACACGGGAATTTTCTGCACGTGTTGTGGAAGTTAGCAGTTTTGGAAGAATTTCATAAGTTTGGGTAGTAGTGCATTTTAGTGTTATTGATGTCCGTTTAGGATTCTGAGTCTAAGAATAGCTCTGTATGGTGATTCTGGTATTGGGAGCGTGATCGAAAGTAAATTCAGAGGTCCGTGGGTCATTTTGGAGTCATTTCGCTAAAGTTGAAAACTTGAAGGTTTTTGAGAATTTTGACCGAAAGTGGACTTTTTGATATCGGGGTCGGATTTCGATTCCAAAAGTTGGAGTAGTTTCGTAATGTCAAATATGACTTGTGTACAAAATTTGAGGTCAATCGTATGTGATTTGATAGGTTTCGGCATCGAATGAAGAAGTTCGAAGTTCTAAAGCTCATCAAGTCTGAAATGGGGTGTGATTTGTGATTCTAGCATTATTTGGTGTGATTTAAGGCATCAAGCAAGATCGTAAGGTGTTATGAGACTAGTTGGTGAGATTCGACGGGGTCTCGGGGGCCTCGGGTGGATTCCAGGTTGTTAACGGGTCGAACTTTGAATTTGAAGAAAAATTGAGGCAGCTGATATCTGGTGTAACCACACCTGCGAGGTTGTGGCCGCAGGTGTGGAGCCGCAGAAGCGGCCTAGGAGTCACAGGAGAGAAATTGGGCAGCCAAGGGAAGGACCGCAGATGCGGAGTACTGGCCGCATCTGCGCAAGCATAGAAGAGAGGGAGCTGACCGTAGAAGCGGAAAGAGACCGTAGAAGCGGTGGTGGGGGACGCACCTACAGGATCGCAGAAGCGGTCAAGTGACCGCAGGTGCGGAAATGCTGGAGGCAGTGAGTTCTTTATAAAATCGGGATTTCGCCCATTACCCTTCATTTTTCTTCTTGGTTGGGTGATTTTGGAGCCTTTGAAGAAGGGGATTTCATCATCAAGCATGAGGTAAATTACTTCCACCCCTTGTGAGTTAAGTACATGATATTACTACGGATTAAAGTACGGAAATTTGTAGAAACTTGGGGGTTTGGTGGAAAGACCTAGAATTTGTATTTTTGAATTTTGACCATGATTTTGGGTATGAGATTGAGAGTAAATTATATATTCGAGTTCGTGAGGTTGTGGGTAAACTTTATCTTCGAAAAATTTTGGAATCCAGGCACGTGGACCTTAGGGCAATTTTGTCAACTTTTCGATCGGGGGATAGGAATTGGTATAAATTGGATTATTATGAGTAATTGAACACATATTAATAGGTTTGCATAATTGTTGGCTAGTTTTGGAGCATTTTACATCGATTTGAGTCTTCGGAAGAGTGTGAAATGTCGGTTATGGAACTTCAGAACGAGGTGAGTCTCCTTTCTAACCTTGTAAAAGGGAATCGTCCCCATAAGTCAATTAATTGGATTTGTGCTTCTATTTGTGGGGGCTACATACGTGCGAGGTGACGAGAGTCCGTGCGTAGCTACTATTATGCTTAAGTTCGAGTAGTCTAGGACCCAAAAGCATGCTTTACTTTCAATATTTGAAATCTTGTTGCCAATTTAAAATTCTTAAAATATATTGAACGTGTAAAAATGAATTTCTAAACGACTGGACATCTTTTCTAGATTTTTAAAAGAGAAATTGCTTTTTCTTGAATGATCGCTCCCTGATGAATTCTTGATTTACTGTTTGTTTTGTTTATTTATATTTGACCGCGTCGCATGTATGATACGCGAGCGGGGTAATATATGCATCTATAGTTCACGCCATTCGACCTTCTGACAGTGCACAATTTAAATATTGTTGGATCGGACTGTCCTCGGCATGATTTGCGCATGCTTGTATTGCTTGTCTGAGATTTATAGATGTTGATAATATGCCTTCTCTGGCCTAAGATAAATTGATAATAATGATGAAATATAAATCTTTGGAAATCCCTTGTTATTTGAGGAACTGTTTACCTGTTTTTTTTCAGGGTTTATGAGTTCATATTTGTTTATAAATTCCATAATTTCTCCACATTTTAATTACATCATTATTGGACCACTAGTGAGTGTCAAAGTCGACCTCTCGTCTGTACTTCTTCGAGGTTAGACGGGATACTTAGTAGGTACACGTTATTTTCGTACTCATACTACCCTTGCTGTGCATTTTGTTGCACAGGTTCATGTGTGGCTAATGACTTAGTGGCATAGCGATATGGTTGATGCGGGGACTTAGGTGAGCTGCATCTTGCGAGACGATCCGCAACCAGCAGAGTCTCCTTCAAAGTATTGTACTGTATTATTTCATTCCTGTCCAAATGTATTCCGGACAATTATTGTATTTTATTTCATTCCTTAGTAAATGCTCATGCACTTGTGACACTTGGTTCTAGGATGATTATGAGGTATCTTGTATTGACTCCTTAATGTTTATATTTAATTTGAAATAATTATCTTTTACTAGTAAAATTGAAGGAAAATCATATTTTTCAGAATTATTAAAATGAGAATTTAATTAAGAATTATGGTTGGCTTGCTTGACAGCGTTGTTCGGCGCCATCACGACCCTTAGTAGATTTTGGGTCGTGACAGTTATAGTCATACCATAATTTAGAACGAGGTTCGGACAACTTGCAAAGACGGATGATCTTTTGGTTACTGGTACGCTGCCCTCCCCCCTCCCCCCAGCTCGAGTTGTCCACTCGGGTAAGCCAGGTATAGAACAATACACCCAGGTTTTAAACCCAGAATAACACAGTCTCATGTCGGATCCCTAGTAGGAACGCTTGTTTGCATCATGTGCAATTGACTTTGGGGATTCAACATAGAGGTTGGGTCCGTCTAGGACAGGTGTACCCAAAAATCAAAAGATCATCCTAAAGCATTTTTACGTGCTACTTGTACAATTATTTGTCTCGGTTTGCATGTTGACCGGTTTCTAGAATAGGGAGAAAATTTGGAAAAATCAATATAAGAGATATAATTACCCGCTTTTGAAAATCTGATGTCCAAAATATACCGAAACTCTGCCGAAATTTTGAAAAAAAAAAGAGAAAAGAAGGGAAAACTGTTCCAAAATACTTCATGTTTTCTGACCGAACTACGCGGGTTTGATTCTCACTGGATGTGGGATACGTAGGTAACCCTCATTGGGTCCAGCCCTATTTTTGAAAAAATAATCCAAAAATTTGAAAATGTTGTCATTGTTGTTATAAATAAAGTGGGTGATGACGTTTTTGTCTAAATAGCCGAACGTCCCGATGGGGTGCCGAAAGGCTGTTTTTGCAAAAATAGCCACCGATGGTTTCTTTGCCAATTTTTGGCCACCTCGCAAACACATTCCTAAAATCTTCCATTTTGAAGTGCTGAAGGGACCGTATTTGCAAAAGTGGCCATGTTTATTTGAATTTTGTAAAATGACCCCTTTTTATCAGCTTTAATAAAATTCACTTTATTTTAAACCAATCACCCTAATCTAAATGTGCAGAATGAGCACGAGTCAAAATTTACCAATGAAGGTTATGACCAAGATTCTGTTGGAACTACACATGTGGTGGGAAGATCTGGGTAAGCAAGGACGAGACAGGGTCAACTATTACTTGGGGGCGCTCACCAGATTACTAAAGATCAGGCCTAGGGGGACATAATAAAAGCACTGGTGATATTTTGGGACCCAGCTCACAACGTTCTGCATTTCTTGGACTTTGAACTCCCACCTACTTTGGAGGAGATAGCGGGTTATGCCGGGAGTACCGAGGGTCTAAGACATAAATACCTGGTCGCTCCAAGGGTCGTCACGCCTCACAAGTTTCTGGATTTGTTAAAAATAAGCAGGCAGGTCCAGTATGCAGACTTGGCAAGTGGGTTTTCCACTCTATACTTCATATACTAGCGGTACGGGCATATAGAAGGATTTGACAACCCGAAAAGTGGAATCTGTAGCAAAGAGAACCGATCAAAGTGGGAATAGAGCATAAATGCTTCGCTTTCATGGTGGCATTCTTAGGTCTTCTAGTGTTTCCCAGGAAGGACGGGAATATTGATCTACGGGTAGCTAGATTCGTCAAAGTTTTGATTACCAATGCCAAGAGTACTCTCGCCCCTATGATCGTATCTGAGATATTCCGAGCTCTCACGGCTTGCAAAGCCAGAACAGATTTTTTCGAAGGGTGCAATTTGTTACTACAAATGTGGATGATTGAGCACCTGTGTCATCATCCTCAATACATGAATTACGGATCTACAGGGAAAAGAAGCATTGAGGAGTTCGGTACAAGGGTCTCGAGGTTCAAAATGCCAGAAGGGGTCGGAGAATGGATATCCCGCCTTCGCTTCATAGCTGCGGGGCAGATAGAATGGACACTGGGTTGGCTTCCTTTTGAAGAAATTGTGTACATTCCTGCCACCGGTCCTTACTTCCTCCTAATGGGCCTTCGGGGTATCCAGCCTTATGCCCCATACCGGGTGTTGAGACAGTTGGGAAAATGCTAGGTAGTTCCCTAGGATGAAGATCGTAGTGTTCATGCAGTTGAAATCCGTGCGGATGGTCAATTTCATGAAGAAGTGGTTCGCGACATTTGGAACGAGTGCCAATATTTGACGGCGAACACCTGAGTGCGTGACTTGTCTAGGGGGGAGGTCTCGCCTAGTTATCTTGCTTGGTATAGAAAGAAAGTCACTGCAAGGGATGAACCTGAAAGGCCAACTAAAAGGCCTCACATCCAATAATTTGTTGAAGCATCGCAGGAACAATGGGCTTGGTTGACCAAGGAAAATGAATACACGGCCACCATACGCAAGTTGGAAAAGCAAGTAAGAGATCTTAAATTTGATAATGGTTTGCAAGCCGCTGTGGATGAGGGTGAAAAGAAAAGATTGCTGCAAGAAAATGAAGCCCTCTGAGCCCAAATCCAGAAAATGAAGATAGCTGCTGAAAACCCGGGAAGGAGCCATTTGGCGGAAAGTATGTTTGGCAAGAGCCCGGGCAAAGTTGGCGAAGAACACAGAAGGAATGGCAGAGTTGCTCTGCAATTAAAAGGAAAATATGATAGATAAGTCGCAAATCTAAAGAAAAAGCTAACCACCCTCGAGAATGAAATGGCTAAACTGACAAAGAACTTCAAGGCAGAGAGGGAACATTGTTATGCATTGATGTCTCAACTAGAAGAGGGAATGAAACAGTTGTAGGAGCAAAGCCATAATGACACCCAACTTCTGGAAGTTAGATCCCAACAAATTGGGTGCCTGCTCCAAGAGAAAGGCATCATTAGAGAAAGGATTAGAGGAATTGCTGATTATATTGTCATTAAATGCCATGAGTGTGAGGACATGACTAGGTCCACTTTCTTCGCTGCAAGTGATGACTTTTGTTCGCCAGATAATGGATGACCTGGATCGCCTCTAAGGAGATCCTGCAAGTAGGCCCGCGTCGAGACCGACTGATGTCCCGCGGGCCCTTGGAGTAGTTTTGGAGGCACTTATGTATTCCTGATTTTTCTTTTCGAGTCTGTATTTCAGTTTTCTTTTAGAGTCTGTTTTGAGTCTGTTTTAGTTTTTCAATTATTAGGTATGTATGATGGAGTCGTTGTAATAGAGAAAAATTAGAAGTTTTTATTTTAATGAAAATTTGAAAAAACCAAAAAATTGCTTCTTTCTTTTATTTCGCATTTATCTCTTAAACTACGTAATGATCTGATTCACGCAGCATCGTGATACATAGGCAATCCTCATCGGATATGGTCATAGCTATAGATAACTCGAATAAGAGAGAAAATGATGAAAAGAGGGCACAAGAAAAAAAAAGAGAAAACGAGAATAAGAGAGAAAACAATGCAAAAGAGAGAGTGCGAAGAAAAGAGAGGAAATAATGAAAAAGGCAAAGAGAAAAGAAATATTCAAAGATCTGGGAGGTCACAAAAGTCGCGATAGAACACGCAATCGTTGCAAAATATGTAGAAAAACATTTAACTGTCTAGGTGCATTGCATTCCCCAACGTGTGATTACCTATGTGTTAATTGTCTCAAACTAATCGGTTTGTTGTGTATGTTGTTGAGACCAGGTTCTGTTTTTTAAGGTGGTTGGTTTTGTGGCAACCTGGCTTCGCACCCTTACTTTACAAGGTCCAAAGAAAGTGTTGAAATGATGTCAGAGAGTCATCTACCAACAATTCCCCACATAGAGGACAACCCGTTGTCAGTTATCCCGAAGTTACAGTCAGCAGCTGCTGAAGAGAACAGGGCATTGCGCCTTCGCATGTTGGAAATGTGGGATGCTTGGTCTAACGGTAGAGAGCTGCCTAGTGCAATACCTGGTTTTCCTGAACTGATTCCAAGAACAAGTGGGACCTCCAACATCCCTATAAATTACCTGACCACCCCATTCGGATACCCCACTATGTCAGCCCATTTCGTCGAACCGCCTTTTGTGGTTCGCCCCCAGGCACTGGTTTTGGGAGTGTCTTCTAACATATTCACCGCACCACCAACCTCGGCTACGGTTCGCCCCCAGGCACTGGTTTTGAGCCGTCATCCTTTACTTTCCAAACACCACCATTTCCATCGGACACGGCTCATGTCACCCCAAACTCCTACCCTCAACAACCTTGGTATGAGTTTACCACGGGACAAAAGAGAACTGTAAAGAATCCCGAGCAAGAAGAGATCACTAGGAAAATGAAAAACATAGAACAAAGTCTGAAGAACATACAAGGCCTGAGTGGCCAGAAGAGTGTCTCCTATGCTGACTTGTGCATGTTCCCTCATGTTCACCTGCCCATCAGTTTCAAGACTCCCAAGTTTGAAAAGTATGACGGACATGGAGACCCCATAGCTCACCTGAAAATATATTGCAATCAGTTAAGAGGAGCGGGTGGAAAAGAAGAACTATAGATGGCTTACTTTGGGGAGAGTTTAGCCGGAATTGCATTCGAATGGTATATGGACCAAGACATCTCCCGTTGGCACATATGGGATGACTTGGCCCGAGACTTCATCAAAAAGTTCTAGTACAACGTAGACATAGCTCCAGATCAAAACACTTTGTCCAATTTCAAAAAGAAGTCTTCAGAGAGCTTTCGGGAGTATGCCATCAAGTGGCGTGAACAAGCTGCCAGGGTGAAACCCCCAATGGATGAGACCGAGATGGTCAGTGTCTTCTTGCAAGCCCAAGAGGCTGATTACTTCCAGAACATGATGTCCGCTATGGACAAGCCATTTGCAAAAGCCATAAAGATTGGGGAAATGGTGGAGAATGGTTTGAAAACGGGTCACATCTTGAGCCAGTCGGCTATAATATCCACCTCTCAACCTATCCAGAGCAGGTCGGGGTGTGCAGCAAACAGGAAAAAGAAAGAAGAAGCAGCAATGATGGCCTCAAGTCTGATAAACCCCCGTCAACTCCGAGGTTACTTTGGTTCCTCTTCAAGCACCCTGCAACATTACTACCCTCACCAAGATGCAGCATATGCCATGACTCCTCAGCCTTATGCAGTTATGAATGCCCAACCGTACGCTCGGTCGCAACAACACTATAACCAGAACCAGGCTCCACCTCCCAGAAATAACCCTCCTCACCAAGCTCCATAAATCCCCGTCCACCATAGAACAATTTTCCATATAACGCCCGTGCCCGTGAACCACCCAGAAAAACCAACTTCACACCTATCGGTGAATCATATTCCATCCTCTTCCCAAAGTTGGTCCAAATGGGTTTGTTGCAGCCCATACCTCCAAACAGGCAAAACCCAGAGTCACCCTCCTACCGACCTGGTATCCGATGTGCTTATCATTCAGGGGTAGAAGGGCACGACACTGAAGATTGCTGGACCCTTAAAGGGCAGTCAAAAATCTAATAAAGTAAAAGCGGGTAGTGTTGAGAGATGAGGAGGTCCCCAATGTAACCAATAACCCATTGCCAGCTCATAACAATGGGCCAGTTATTGGGAAGATTTGTGAAGACAGCGAGTTTGACCTAGCATTGAAAGCTATCATTGCCATTCCCGATGTTGAAAAGAAACCCAAAGCAGCGGCAAAGTAAGCTAAGGGTGAGAAGAAAATCAGTGTCACTCCTCAAAGCATAGAAAAGGCTGTGGAAGCCAAGACAGGGGTAGTACCTCCTAGAGATGTCGTTCTTTATGTTCCCAGGGCCCCCAGAAAAGAACAGTTCGTGTTGAGTCCCCCCAAAAGGTTCGAGAAAAATAAGGTTACACTGAAGGTACCAAAGATGTATGTACCGAAGGGAACTTATGTGGCACGGGGGCCGATAATTTCACCCAAACTAACTGAGCCCGTGGTTATCAGTCGTGCACCACAGAAGACCATAAAGGACCCCACTGTCGTCCCCTGGAACTACAACAAAGCAGTAGTACGTATAAGGGAAAAGAAACTATGGGGGAAGTGAATGAAACAATCCCGTCTGGGAAGTACCTCAATTTGGAAGAATTGAACAAGTTCAAACAGAAACATTTTCTGCTTAAAAAGCAAGTCAGTCCTGAAGAGGCAGGGGAATTCTTTCGAAAGATGAAAATATCAGACTACGTTGTGATCGATCAACTCAGGAAGTCCCCCTCTCAGGTACCACTTTTGTCCCTGCTGATAAGCTCGAATGAGCATTAGAAAGTGTTGTTAAAGACGCTCAATGAAGCATTTGTTCCAGTTGAGACCACAGTTGAACAATTGGAAAGAATGGTGGAATGATTTTTTGAAGTTAACCGGATCTCCTTTAGTCGAAATGACTTCCCACCAAAAGGGGTTGCCCACAACAAAGCTCTTCATTTGATCGTTAAGTGTGAAGGATACTACGTGAAAAGAGTCATTTTGGATGGCGGATCTGGGGTTGACATCTGCCCTCTCTCAACCTTACAAAGAATGGAAATTGGGACTGAAAGGATCATACCCAACAATGTTTGTGTACATGTTGTTGATAGCGTCAAAATGGACACGATAGGGGAGATTGATTTTATCCTAACCATCGGCCCTATGGATTTTGAGGTAACATTTCAGGTTTTGGACATGGATACCTCCTACAATTTTCTCCTAGGAAGGCCTTGGATCCATACGGCAGGGGTCGTACCCTCTACTCTCCACCAAATGGTTAAGTTTGAACATGAAGACCAAGAAATCGTGGCCCACGGAGAGGATGAGCAATAAATCTATAGGGACCCGTCAGTCCCATGTCTGGAGGCTAGAGAAGGTAGCGAGCACATAGTCTACCAAGCTTTTGAGATTGTGGTCGCGGACCAGTGTGAGGAAGAAACCACGTGTCCTCAACCCTTCTTGTCACACGTGTCAATCATGGTTGCCAGTGAGATGATCAAGCATGGCTACAAGCCCGAGAAAGGACTCGGGGCATCTTTGCAAGGCATAACAGAGCCCATCACCTTAACTGCTAGTGAGAACATCTTTGGTGTCAGTTTTCGAGTTACAGAAACCGGCGTAAAATGGGCTAATTAATGTAAGAATTATGGGTGGGTTCTGCCTCAGTCGGTCCCGCATATCGTCGAAACTTTTTTTATGCCAAGGTACACAGAAGAAGAAGAAGAAGAAGAGGCCTTCACATTCGAAGAAATTGAAGACATCTGTGAAGAAATGAGGCAAATGTTATATGAGGCTCACATGGTACAACCAGGGGAAGGCTCAAGCACTGCTGAGGTGCAATATATGGGGCCAGACTCAAAACTTTAAAATTGGAAGGCTACTCCGTTCCTAGTCAGGCGGGAATCCCAATAGTTCAGTCTTGCCATCTTTTCCGCATTCCGAGTTATTTCAGGGTGTAACTCGAATGTTTTTAGTTTATTGTCTTTTAAATTCCAATGTAAACCCTTCCATATTCAAATTCAATGAAATGAAATCAATATTGTATCGTCTATGAATCTCTCTCTGTATTCTTTCTTATTTTTGTTATTTTTCTTATCTCTCTTTTCCAGTTCTAACAATGCAGACTTAAATAACATGACATGCTTGCGGACTTCATGCCCATATCCTAACACGTTGTCTAACTGTGAAATAATGAATCAGGAACCAAAATATGATAAAGATAAGGCTTTTACGAAAATAAACCGAGAACTGGAACAATTTGAGAATAAGCCTAAGCCAAACTTATATGAAACTGGGCCAGTTAATTTGGGTAGTTCGGAAGAGGTCCAGCAACCATGATAAGCATCCACGCTGATGAAAGAACTAGGGATGCATTGATCCAACTTTTGTTCAAATTCAAAGACGTGTTTGCCTGTCCTATGATGATATTCCAGGACTTAGTGTTGATTTAGTGGTGCACTAATTGCCAACTTAACCCGGTTATTCCCCTGTCCAACAAAAACAGAGAAAGTTCAAAACAGACATCAGTGACAAGATCAAAGAAGAAGTCACCAAACAGTTGAAAGTCGGTGTGATTCGAGTGGTCCGATACACCACATGGTTGGCTAATGTGGTCCCAGTGCCAAAGAAAGATGGAAAACCCGAGTGTGTGTTGATTATCGGGATTTGAACAAAGCAAGTCCCAAGGACAACTTCCCATTACCAAACATCCACATTCTTGTTGACAATTGTGCGAAGCACAAGATACAATCTTTCGTAGATTTTTATGCTGGGTATTATCAGGTTTTTATGGATGAAGAAGACGCAGAAAAGACAGCTTTCACCACACCTTGGGGTACTTACTGTTACAGGGTCATGCCATTTGATTTGAAGAACGCCGGGGCAACTTACATGAGAGCATGACTGCCATCTTTCCGGACATGATGCACCAGGAAATTGAGGTGTACGTGGACGATGTGATCATTAACTCCATGACGCAGGACGACCATGTGCGGGATTTGAGAAAGTTCTTTGAGCGCCTGCGTAAGTATGATTTGAAATTAAATCTGGCTAAATGTGCATTCAGAGTTCCATCTGGAAAACTTTAGGAGTTTATAGTTAGTTGGAGGGGCATCGATCTAGATCCAATAAAGATAAAGTCTATTCGGGATTTGCCCCCTCTGAGAACCAAGAAAGAGGTTATGAGCCTATTGGGAAGGTTGAATTACATCAGCAGATTCATTGCGCAGCTGACTACAACATGTGAGCCCATATTTAAGTTGTTGAAGAAAGATGCGGTGATTAGATGGACAGATGAATATCAAGAAGCTTTCGACAAAATCAAAGAATATCTGTCGAATCCGCCAGTGTTGGCTCCACCTGAGCCTGGAAGGCCTTTGTTATTGTACTTGATAGTGTTGGAGAATTCTTTTGGATGTGTTCTCGGCCAACATGATGTGGCCGGGAAGAGATAATAAGCCATATATTATTTGAGCAAGAAGTTCACTAGTTATGAAGCCAAGTACACTTTGTTGGAAAGAACTTGTTGCGCCCTAACTTGGGTTGCTCAGAAGCTCAGGCATTACTTGTTGGCTTATACCACCTATCTTATCACTAGGTTGGATCATTTGAAATACATATTCCAAAAGCCGATGCCCACCCAAAGGCTGGCAAAATGGCAAATCCTGCTCACCGAATTTGACATAGTCTATGTCACCCGCATGGCAATGAAAACTGAAGCTTTGGGGGATCACCTAGCTGAAAATCGTATTGATGATGAATATCAGCCTTTGAGTACTTACTTTCCGGACGAGCGGGTACATTCAGTTGAGGTAACTCCAGAAGACACAAATGCTTTGAAAATGTTCTTCGACGGAGCTGTGAATGCGAAAGGTGTCGGGATTGGGGGAATTTTGATTTCGCCTAATGGACAGCACTATCCGGCCACAACCCGGCTTCGATTTTTCTGTACGAACAACACTGTCGAGTATGAAGCCTGCATTATGGGCATTAACATGGCAATCGATCAGGGTGTGGAAGAATTGTTAATCATGGGAGATTCCGACTTGAATATTCGACAAGCTCAAGGTGAATGGGAAACTCAGGATATCAAGCTTATCCCATATAGGAAACATGTGGAAGATCTTAGCAAATGATTCAAGTTTGTTAAATTCAGGTACATCCCTCGATTCCACAATGCGTTAGCTGACGCATTAGCTACTTTAGCCTCGATGTTTTCGTATCCGGGCAATGTTCACATTGACCCACTGAAAATCCAGATCCGAGAAAGACATGGTTATTGCAATACTATTGAGATGGAACCCGATGTTCAGCCATGATATCATGATATCAAAAGATTTTTGAAAAAAAAAAGGAATATCCTGAGCAAGCAAGTGGAGACCAAAAGAGAACCATTAGAAGGCTCGCCAGTGGTTTCTTCTTGAGCGGAAAAGTCTTGTATAAAAGTACTCCAGATTTGAATCTTTTAATATGCGTGGATGACCAAGAGGCTAGAAGAATCATGAATGAAGTGCACGCAAGAGTGTGTGGACCCCATATGAATGGATACGTCCTGGCAAAGAAAATCCTTCGGGCAGATTATTACTGGATGACCATGGAAAAGGATTGCTTCAGTTTTGTCTGAAAGTGCCATTAGTGTTAGGTACACGGTGACCTTATTCATGAGCCGCCTTCAGAGCTGCATCCTATGTTAGTATCGTGGTCGTTCGTTGCTTGGGGTATGGATTTCATTGGGCTAATCAAGCCAAAAGCTTCAAATGGGCACAGATTCATCGTAGTTGCCATTGACTATTTCACAAAGTGGGTCGAAGCAGTCACTCTCAAAGCCGTCACCAAGAAAGCAGTGGTAGACTTCGTGCATTCCAACATTATCTATCGTTTTGGTATTCCTAAAACTATCATTACGGACAATGCTGCAAATTTGAGCAATCATTTGATGAGGGAGGTATGCATACAATTTAAGATCACGCATCAGAATTCTACCCGTTATCGGCCCAAAGCTAATGGTATTGTCAAAGCAGCGAACAAAAATATCAAGAAAATCCTCAGGAAAATGATCCAAAAGTTCTAGACAATGGCATGAAAAGTTTCCTTTGCATTATTGGGATACCGCACAACCATGCACATATCAGTTGGGGCAACACCCTATCTATTGGTTTATGGCACTGAAGCCGCAATACCCGCAAAAGTTAAAATTCCATCTCTTCGAATCATCATTGAAGTTGAGATTGCGGACAAGACCCGTCTAGAACAGTTAACCCTGATCAATGAAAAGCGGATGGTCGTAGTTTGGCATGGGAAGTTGTATTAATAAAGAATGGCTTGTGCCTACAACAAGAAAGTGTAGCCTAGGAACTTTGAAGTGGGGCAACTCGTCTTAAGGTGTATTCTTCCGCATCATAAAGAAGCAAAAGGAAAATTCGCTCCAAACTGGAAGGGTTCATACATTATAAGAAAATTGTTGCCAAAAGGGGCATTGTACTTGGGAGACATTGAAGGAAATGACCCTGAAACAGCTGTCAATACAGACGCGGTCAAAAGGTATTACGTTTAAACCTTCTGAAATACTGATATTCTCCGATTGGGATAACGAAGGCTTTCATTCTCGCTCCCCAAACACTATTAACCCTTTGTAAATCCTTTGAGCGGGTTACCTTTCTTTGATCACCCTCTTTGGATCTCGAAATGTTGTAAAAAAATCGAAAACAAAGTTTCCTGAACTACGTTCGGCTTGATTTCAAAAGGATACGTAGGTAGCCTCTCTCTGGGGTTCAGTCACACCAAAACAAAAATCTGCATTTCCCCAAAAGTTGAAACTGGGGTAGAATTTATAATGGTTCGGCGACAGTTCGCCTGAAAGGTTCCAAAGTTGTACAATCTAAATGCTTTTTACCCCAAATCCTGCTCAAGCATTTCTGATCAATCGGTAAAGATGTTCAAAAGGGGAGGATGTTGATTACTTGGATCTGATACAGTTAAATGAGAGAAATAAAATGAGAGTCTTATTGGTGAAAACCCACATGGGCATCGTAAGGCGATGGTGAGCAGAGAAATTGAAAATGAGAGACTTCTGTTAGTGAAAACTCACAAAGAGCACTATAAGGCGATTGTAATAAGAGAAATGAGAGAGGTTGGTCGACAAAAACCCACAAAGGGCACCACTGATCGAAAAAAAGGAATCCCTTACAACCATCGGCACTGATAGAGTCCGGATAGGGTTTCTCGGTTTTGAGGTATGAGTTATGATGGGTTTATGAGATTTGGATGGTTTGCACAAATCGGGTATCCAGTCCAAGAAGCATGTCATGTCTATTGAAGTCTGCATGCACTCCAGATAAATTCTTCTCTCCTTTCCCCGAAAGGGACACTTCTCGTTTAAATTCATTATCTTGTCCGTTGTTAACTTTTCTTTGAATCCCTTTCGGTCTAATTCTCCTCCGAAACTAATGCAAAGAAGAGATGGCAATATTGGTTTTACAGGTTTTTTGTTTGACAAAAGCTAAAATTCAAGAAAAAGCACCCAGCCTCAGTAGGTGCATCAAGTCGACTGGCCATGATGACCGATGCTCCAAATTTGAAAACTCTCGAAAAGAAAAGAAATCAAAGTCAAGTGCCCATAAAGGCAAAATAAGATGGAAAAAGGCCAAGTCCCGTACGGGTCAATCATCATGTGGAATTTTGGAAAGTCAAGATCCCTGGGTTTAGAAATGAAACCAATTTCCAGAACATCAGCAAGCAATGAAGATTTTATTGAAAGAGCTGGGCCAAGATCAAGTAATTGAAATGATCAAGGCCGCAAAATCAACAACCGTTTCAAACTGACAAATTGTTGTTTGATTTGAAAAGCAAGGTACATAGAGACCAAAACAATTCTGCAGCAAAAGTTAGCTCAAAAGGGAAGTCCCTATAAAACTCTTCATTCATTCTCCTAAATAAAATGAAAAGTGACATGAAAAGAAATAAAGAAAAAATTCAAAACCATAGTAGCATAAGGTCTCCAATCTCTAGCTACGTTAGGGTCACATTCCCTAGTCGATGCCAGCATAACCTGGCAATCTTTCCAACATAGGGTCCTACTCCCTAAGTTTTCCCGGTATAACCTGAGATTTTTTCCGACATAACCCGATGACTTCCCCGGCATAACCCGAGGACCTTCCCTGGCAAAACCCGAGGACCTTTCCAGCATAACCCGATGACTTCCTAGACATAACCTAAGGACCCTTTCCGGCATAACCCGATGACTTCCCCAGCATAACCCGAGGACCGTTCCGGCATAGCCCGATGACTTCCCCAGCATAACCCGAGGACCCTTTCCGGCATAACCCAATGACTTCCCCAGCATAACCCGTGGACCCTTTCCGGCATAACCCGATGACTTCCCTGGCATATCCCGAGGACCTTTCCGGCATAACTCGATGAGTTCCCTGGCATATCCCGAGGACCTTTCCGGCATAACCCGAGGACCTTTCCGGCATAACCCGATAACTTTTCCGGCATAACCCGATGACTTTCCTGGCATAACTCAAGGAATTTTTCGATATAACCTGATGACTCTGCCAGCATAACCTGGCAATCTTTCCAACTTAGGGCCTCCGATCCCCACTTGATTTCATTTTAGATATAAGGTTTGCACTCCCTAATCTCTTTTTCTCAAGGATACACAGTCCTAATTTTATTGCTTTCAATAAAGAAATAGTTTAAATTCTTGTTGCAATAACTCACGGAACTTTCCTAGAAAATATTGGTGCAGAAAAATTTTGTTCGTTGTTTGTTTTGGTGCCTGAACAGGTTTTTACCATAAGGCACTAAGTTTCAGATGACCAAAAGAAGAAGTCTCAATCCAAATAAAGAAAAGAAAAACAAGAAAAAAAGTTGAACTCTAAGTGTAGAAGCAACAAAAAAGATGCAGACTGTTCAAGATATGAGTGAAGTCACAAGCTTTGCATATCCCGCCTTAATCCGAAAAGCTGAAGAAGAATTAACCAGTGGTTGCAGCTAATGAGCATAAAGATTCAGATTAGAGTCTGCAGGAAGAACCAGCCAAGAGTCAAGATCAAGCTTTGGAATGTTTATAGATAGGAATCTTGTAACTCGTAATGGATAGGGTTAGCTAGTTTAGCTTTTCATTTTCCATTTTGGTGTAATAAGGAACTCAGCAAGCAGAAACAGCAGCAACAGTAGTGAAATCACAGTTTCTCGGTAGTCCCAGCTACCAAAACTTCCAGAACTACACTGACTTGATTCCTTTATAGCCAAGGATATGTAGGCAACCTCTGAAGCAAGGTTCGGTCAAACTTTTTCTAAAAAATGCTTCCCATGGAGTTTCAAACGGGCAAAAATCGCTCGTAATTGCTCATTTTATTTTTGCCCGAAAACCCTTCGTGTTTCCGAGCAAATAGGGGGAGCTGTGAGCATGTAATTTTTTCCCTATTCAAAATACTCCTATAAAATTAAAGAAATAGATTTTTCCCAATTATTTGCAATTTTATAGGATTTTTTAGGATTTTATTAATTGTTTGCATTTTTTGTGCACGTTTAATTTTGTTAAAATCGTGAAAAATGCCCCTAAAATGTCAAAAAAACCATGCATTGCATTTAGATTTTGTATTCATATTTTAGGATTAATTAGTTAATTAATTTATTTATTAAATTGAAAATCACAAAAAAAATGTCATTCATTTTACATTTTTTGCTTTTAATGCTAAATTAGCAATTTCCTTTTCACTCATGTAGGCTTAACTAATTTTGTTAATTATTATAATTAGATTAATTTTTGTAAATTAGACTAATTTAAGATTTCAATTAATTAAAGAAAAAGAATAGGAGGAAAACAAAGAGAAAAAGAAAAATGGAAAAAAGATTTTTGTCTTAGTGTATTGGGTCAGATTTCCTTTTAGCCCAAATACAATTCCAATCCCGCCCAAGCCCAAAATCCAGCCTACCCGGTCCAACTCCCCACACCCCCAAAACGACCTCGTATTGACCTTTCCCTAATCCCAGTCGTTGATCATCATGGATCTAACAGATGGGAACTGATCTTGCTTTTTATATAAAAGTGTCCGGACCCTGTGAAACCCTAGACCCCCCCCCCCCTTTCACTTCCATCTCCATCTCTCTAAACCATGTAATCACCTTTCCCTCCCCTTTCCAAATCCTCATACCATTTCCCTCAAATCTTCATCCAACTGCTCGAATCTTCAATCCGAAATCCAAACCTAAAAACCCTAAGTCGCCCAAACAACCCCAATCTCACACCATAGGATCCTTAACCTTCCCTCACCACTGTCTTACCTTTGATTTCCCAAAAATGCCCGCCAAATTCTTTGAATCTTGAATCTAAGATCCACTGAACCCTAACGTTTTCCCTTCTTTTGATTTTTCGGTCAAATTTTGGTTGTTTGAACCCAAAACTTCCATTAGTCGACTGTTCTTGTTGAGAACAGTCGATTAATGGTAGTTCAAGTTCATCTTACCCTGTTGAAGTTTGGACAAATTCATAGTTGGTCCAGTTTTTAAAAAGAGCTTAGGAAATTTCTTTCTTTTTACTGTTTATTTCATCTTTTTCTTTGTTGTTCTTCTTCACATTTAATTGCCTCTTCTAGCCGCATGTTTTAGGTTTGCAACTTTAGGTTTTCTTTTCTTTTGTTCATGACTGTTTAGTGTGTTTAATTGGTTCTGTTTAGTAGGTTAATTAAAGCATGTTGGAATTTCATTATTTGAAGTATATTGTCAATTGCATGAATTTAGCTTAATTAGGGTTCACTTTTAAGTTTGATATATAAAATGATTCTTCTGTTTCCTCCATGTTTCCATCTTATGCTTCTGTTCAGTGTTTGTTTTGGGTTAATAACTTTACTCAAGATTGATTAACAAATTATTTAGTCTGTTTTGGTTAGCTATCAAAATTAGTTGTTTAATTGTTTAACTTGCAAACTGAGTAGGTTAAATTCTAGGTTTTCCTTGTAGTTTTATTTTGATCCTGGTTTGATTACTGTTTAGGTGTATTAGTCGTTTAAATCTAGTTTTGCTTGGGGTTAATTAGATAAGAACTTTTATTTACTAATTAAGTTAGTTTTTAGGTTTAAATTGTATCATCGTGATTCTGCATCGACAGCTCTTGCCACTCTGTAGTGGTGTAGGGTTAGCTCCGATGACTTTTTGTGGCAAGAGCAGTTGATGCAGCTTTTACCCGAGAAGGTCGGGATCGAATCCACAGGGAGCTAGATATATTTGGAGTTAGATTCCTATCTAATCTAGCAATGTGTAGTGCTCTTGATTACACTTCCAATCATTCTTTTGTTTGTTTTCTATTGCTAATTTTATACTAATGATGCACAAAATTAAGCTAAGTAGATGTTTTTGTAAGATTTTCTAAATGGGTAAAGAGGCACTAGGGAAGTGACTTACTCCTAGGTGAGTATCTAACGAGATCTAGAACTTAGGGCAATAATGTTATAGTTGGGATCATGATATAGCCAATGCACGAAGCTACTCACTTTATACCTCTCGGTAGTTTGAGTGACTTTGCCCTAATTGGGTGTTCAATTTGTGCAAGCAATATTGGCTCAAGTCGGGTATTACTTACTCTAGGTTTAACCCTTTAATTGGGGCTATCAGTCTCTGGAATACACCTAATTCCTTGTTGGTCTGAAATTCCTAGACTTAGTCTCTCATTATCAAGAAGAGCCTAAGTCAAAAAGGCACAAATTAGTGTTTACAGCCACTAATTCAACATAGGAAAACATAAATCAGGCCAAATATCAATCACCCATAAACATCTAAGCCCTAAAATAAGAGACTCATTAAATATCCACACTAGGGTTGAGCCACAACCCTAGCTAATCGGTTTAGCTACTCATAACTGAAGAAGAAATCATAGATTGAGATGAAGAATAACCCATAATATGTAATTACAAGATAAGCAACTAAGATTAATTGCTAAACAAGTTACAAAATTACTCAAAATAGGTAAAATACGGCATTCATGTGCTCGCTATTTTTGGCACCGTTGCTGGGGAGCTAAACAATTTTGGCTATCTATCTGACTAGTTTTGTATTTTGTTTTTCTTTCCTTCTGTGTTACTAATTTGTGTGTGTCATCAATTCAGGTACAAAATGGCAAACAATGATAATCTTGGAAATGCTATTCCGAGGGAGGAGGTAGATGATAATATTGATGATGAGGTACCTATAGTGCCTCAAGCTCAAAGGAAAGGCCGCCAGGCCAATGATAATGTTCCAGACCCTCCCTCGGCTCCTCCAAGAGTCGCTCCTCGGGTGCTTCCAAACGAAGGATATGCAAGTGCAATTGTCCCACCCCAGATCTGGGAGGGAAATTTTCAAATTACAAATGTAATGTCGACTTTGTTGGAGCAGCGAGGCTACTTCACAGGTGCTTCCCATCAGAATGCATATAAACATCTCAAGGGCTTTATGGATACCTGTTGGGGAAGCAACCAAACTAATGTGTCGGATGATGCATTGAGATAGAGATTATTCCCTTTCTCACTTAGAGGGAAAGCTTTGGACTGGCTCGAGAGGCTTCCCAACCATTTTATCACTACATAGGATGAGTTGGCCGATAAGTTCATAGCCATGTTTTTATCACCGAGACATATGGCGGCATTGAGGGAAGAAATCTTAGCACTCAAACAGGAACCGAATGAGCCCCTTCATGAAATCTGGGATCGATATAGAACTATGGTCAAGGAATGACCCAACAATAATATAAATGAAGCAATGATTCAACAGACATTTTATCGGGGTATAAATTCGACCAATCAATGTGTGGTGAACCAGTTAGCAGGGGTAATTTCATGAAGTTGCCTTATGCTGAGGCCTATGATATTCTTGATGAGATGGCTGATACTTCTTCAGCTTGGCAAAGCCGAGCTAATGTGCCACAGGGTAACCCATTATCATTCACTTGTACAAAGAGCTCTATGACCATGGCCAGGCAATAGCAGAGTTGACCACAACAATGAACCAGTTGGAAAAAGCTCAATTGCAACAAGTTCAAGCTCCTAGACAAGTAAATGCTATGGAAGGTGTCAACATGTTGGTCAATAAGAGGTGACAAAGAGGTCAACAAGGTCAAGGTAGTTCGGATCAATATGAGCAAGGTAGTGGTGGTTTCAATCAAGATGATGGGTATGACGAGCAAAATGAAGAAGTCCAGTACGTAAACAATTACCAAGGACAAAGGGGCAATGCTCCTAACCAACAACAACAGTGGAGATTCCAAGGCAATTGGGGGAATCAAAAACAACAAGGAAATAGCAACTGGAGGAACAATAATCAGAATTGGGGCAATCAGAACAACTAGGGCAACTAGAGTGGCAACAACAACAATTGGGGAGGAAATAACAACCAAGGGGGTTAGAATAATGACAATCAAGGAAATTGGGGGAAAGGCTTTCAAGGACCTCCGATGTATCAACAACCAAACAACCCGCCTACATTTCCGTCCCAAGGTCCTAGCTCGTCAAATAATGAGATGGGACGGATCGAGATTATGTTTGAACAAATGATGAAAAAGAATGCCAACTCTGATGCTCAGTTGACATCCCATAATTCTTCATTCCGAAACTTGAAGGTTCAACTTGGCCAGATTTCACAATCTTTGAATACTCGCCCTAAGGGGGCTCTACCTAGTGAAACGGTAGTAAACCAGAAGGGTGGGAACAATACCGAGCATGCAATAGTGGTGATTATTAGAAGCGGTCGAGATGGTGAAGTGAACACTTCCAAGCAAAAGGAATTTGTGAATAATGAGGTTGAAGTACAAGATGATGATATTCCTATAGTTGGATTTGAAGTCGTTGCCTCCACACCTCAGGTATGAATTCTTAGGCCCTAGTTCAACTTTACTTGTTATTCTTTCCTCTTGTCTTACTAACGTACGGGTAGATGCCATATTGGAGGTGCTCCAAAGAAGAAAGAAGGCAATTTGATGGACTCCGCCTGATATTCAGGGAATAAGCCCCGCCTTTTTCATGCACAAGATTATACTTGAAGATGATGTCAAGCCCTCCGTGGAACATCAAAGAAAGTTGAATGAAGCTATGCAAGAGGTTATCAAAAAGGAGGTGATCAAATGGTTGGATATAGGGGTTGTGTACCCCATCTCGGATAGTTCTTGGACTTCGCCGATGCAATGTGTTCAGAAAAAGGGTGGTATGACTGTGGTTACCAATGCACAAAATGAGTTGATGCCCACCAAGACTATCACCGGATGGAGGGTGTGCATGGACTATCGCAAGCTGAATAAAGTGACCCACAAGGATCACTTTCCATTGCCCTTTCTTGACCAAATGCTAGATAGACTTGCTGGGCGTGCCTTCTACTATTTTCTAGATGGGCACTCAGGTTACAACCAGATTTTGATTGCTCCACAAGATCAGGAGAAAACCACCTTCACCTGTCCGTATGGCAGCTTTGCCTTTTCTAGGATGCCATATGGTTTGTGTAATACACCGGCTACATTCCAGCGGTGTATGATGGTCATATTTACCGACATGATGGAGGACATTTTGGAGGTGTTCATGGACGACTTCAGTGTTGTGGGTGACTCTTTTGATGAATGTTTGAAGAATCTTGACAAGGTCTTGGCCCGGTGTGAAGAGACAAATCTTGTGCTTAACTGGGAAAAATGCCACTTTATGGTCAAGGAGGGCATTGTCCTCGGCCATAAGATCTCAAAGCACGGCATAGAGGTGCACAAGGCTAAAATTGAAGTGATCTCAAAGCTTCCTCCTCCTACTTCAGTCAAGAGGGTTAGAAGTTCTCTTGGGCATGCAGGGTTCTACCGAAGATTCATCAAAGACTTTTCTAAGACAGTGAATCCTTTGTGCAAGTTATTGGAAAAGGATGCCAAGTTCGTGTTTAATGATGAATGCATGAAGGCTTTTGAACTTCTCAAGCAAAAATTGACAACCACTTCCATTATTACCACACCCAATTGGAGCTTACCTTTTAAGTTCATGTGTGATGCAAGTGACTATCACGACCCAAACTGGAGGGCCATGACTAGCACCCGACCACACTTGCCGAGCACTAACATACATTTCATCTAACCTTCATTATTATCTTTTAGGGCTGACGAGATCAATATAAATGGTAGACCTGGATCATGGACAACCAGCAATAAAATATGACGGCATGAACATACATAGCAGGGGATGACCAGACAATCAAGAAACTACATATAAGGTATGAGCTACCACGCTACTATGAAAGACTATACAACAAAAACTAGCCGACAAGGCATACAAAACTATACATGAGCCGACACTTGTCTATGAGCCTCTAAAAGAACATAAGTGTTGCAACATAGCCGGAACAGGGCCCCGACATACCCATAATGTCTATAACAAAAATGCATACCAAGACCAAGGCAAGTCCGGAGAAGGGATCTCGCCAATCACCGCTGAACTGGACAGCCTACTGTGGTGGGGGAGCTGCACCTGCCTATCTATCAGGACCTGCAGCACGACATGCAGCGTCCACAAATAAAAGGACGTCAGTACGAATAAAGTACTGAGTATGTAAGGCAGGGAACCATAAATACGATCAGTAATGTAAGCAAGGATAGAGAATATACAACATGTAACATCTTAGTACCTCTGAGGGCTACTTACATGAAATGCATGATACATATGTATAAATACATAAACCCTTAAAACATTCGCCTCTGTGGGCATCATCATCATCATATCGTACCCGGCCATAATAGGCTCGGTAAAAAACGTACCCGGCCATCATATGGCTCGGTAGAATCATACCCGGCCACGTGGAGCTCAGTAAAACCCAACTGATCAGTGGTTGCACAATAGATGCCGTACCCGGCCAACTATAGCGTGGCTCGGTAGAGTAAAATAGATACATATATATAATGCATGCTTGACTCATGGAATCACATTCTAAACCTTTCGGAGTGACGTAAGGTCGGTATCCTCTGTACACGTTATTAGGACTAACTCTTCACTATGAACCTTATAAGAATCAGGAAGTACCAACAACATTGATAACATAAGAATAAGAGAAGCAACATTAACATCAATCGTTCCATAAGAGGGAAAACAATGTAAGTACTGCTAGCTTCTAAGAGTGGAGTATCTTGGAAGCTCGTTCATTACATTATGTACAATCGAAGTCGTGCAAAAGAAGGAAAGGGATAGCCTCACATACCTTGTATATACTGCCCCAATCTCAAGCTATGCAATTGTCAAAACTCCTTAGTCTACAATAAGAGAAACGATACTATCGTTATCATTTAAGCGTCATAACTATTATGTATCGACCACAACCTATTTTACGATGAAACGGACAGCACCTCCCCTATATATATGACCTCACACCATTCAAAACAGTCACCAAACAGCCCAAACAACATCAATAATAAACATATTGAGCCTCCCAAAATAGTCCACACACTGCCTAATCACTCCATACATACGACGACCACCGTAGTCGTGTCAAACAACCTGGAAATGTTACGAATAACTATCAGCCCATAACCCTACATATATATGGTGTTTCTCCACACCCTTCCTCCTCCAAAACTCCACAAAACAGTAGTAAAATACGCAGCCCAACAGCAACGCAAAACAGTCCACAAAACAATAACATTACTACCAAGCCTTTCGATATATATTTCACAAGTTCTAGCTTCAATGGCTTAGCCGCAACTTGGATAATCTTAGTAAGAGGTTCCTTGCCTTTATACAGAAATAACAACTCCAATTTGACCTTAAATTTCCATGAAATATCCCTCCAATGTTGCCACAACAACAAAAAAGCAAAACTAGCGATCAATTAGTTTTGAAGGCTTGAAATCACCTAGGATTGATATTAAGAACATGAGGGAGTATTTACAGAACATAAACCCTTTAAAACAACCTCCCACATGAGCTGGAACGACACAAAAATGAGCAACAACAAGAAGAACAAGAGACTTACTAGCACCACGGAATTCCCGAAACTTGATTTGTGTTGTTTGCCCCTTTTTTGGGTCTTGAATCTTGAGAGAACCTTGAGAGGATGCTCCTAGGGTTCTAAGGTCTGAAAATAGTGAGAAGAAATGACTTAAAACGGGTTGGAGGCATCCTATATAGGTCCAAATATCTTAAACCGCCTTAGTGGGCCCCATAGAGAGGTGCTTGGCGCAGTCTCGCGAAAACGCGAATATCTCTCTACTCCGAGATCGTATCGATGAACGGTTTAATGCGTTGGAAACTAGACTCATAGATCTTTAATTTTATTGGTATATAACCCCGTAATTCCTTGTAAATTAGGAGAAAAGTTTAGAAACATTTGACCTAATGTTTAAGTAAAATTATGAACCTAAGTTGCGACAACTTTTGTCGACTTTTGTTTCATAACTCGTTTGACTTCAAGACTTATGATGCGGATATTATATGATTAAAATACCTTAATAAATGAACTCTTGAGTGTATTAAGCACCGCTAGATTACTTGAAAATTCGAGTTACAACATCCTTGATTCATTTAACTTCTAATACTTGTTAATCACCCTTATACACTCTTGTATCACTTAAGACCAATAGGATTGACTTCTTATCATCTCAAAGATAATTCCTTCTTGGATTTATGTTAACTAAAAAAGATATATGGCATGAACTAACACATGTCGATATGGGTTGTAACACCCTCCCCCCCTTAGGAACATTCGTCCTCGAATGTAAGCGTTTATGGGGAGTTTAAATCATCGTGGATTCCAATGAAAATTTCCGATCAATTTTCCCCTATAAAATGGTCACTAGCAAAACTTGCAAGTAATTAAGCCCAACATATGGCTTCACAAGGCTACACAAAGCATTATGCGTATTTACATTATCTACATATCACCATTTTGTATTAAGGAGGAGTATTCTCAAATTATTGCTTACCTCATAGAGCCGTTTCACCTTCCAATGTATCATGTCTTCCACCAGCATCCTTGTTATCTTCATTCTGGAATAAGTAAGGGTATTTAGACTTCATCTCCTCTTCTGCTTCCCATATCATTTCTTCCATATTTTTGTTCCTCCACAATACTTTGACGGAAGCTACATCTTTTGTTCTCAGCTTGCGGACTTGCCGATCTAATATCGCCACTGGCACTTCTTCATATGATAGGTCCTCTGTAACTTGTACATCTTTGATAGGGACGACTCGAGAAGGGTCTCCAATACATTTTCTCAACATAGATACATGGAATACCAGGTGGACAAATTCCAATTCGGATGGCAATTCTAACTCATAAGCAACCTGTCCAATTCGTCGAAGAATTTTATACGGCCCGATATACCTTGGACTCAACTTACCTTTCTTCCCAAAACGCATAATACCCTTCATTGGTGAGATCATCAGGAAAACCCAATCACCAACCTCAAACTCTAGATCACGACGTCGGACATCAGAATAAGATTTTTGCCTGCTTTGTGACGTCCTCAATCGCTCCTGTATCACTTTCACCTTCTCAATAGCTTGGTGAATCAAATTTGTCCCATATAATTCTGTTTCACCGACTTCGAACCATCCAACTGGTGATCTACATCTCCTCCCGTATAGTGCCTCGTATGGGGCCATTTTAATACTGGAATGGTAGCTATTATTGTAGGCGAATTCTATGAGTGGAAGATGATCATCCCAATTCCCCTTAAAATCTAGAACACATGCTCGTAGCATATCTTCCAGTGTCTGAATGGTACGTTCAGCCTGTCCGTCAGTCTGTGGATGAAATGCAGTGCTGAGATTTACTTGTGTGCCTAAACCCTTCAGGAAAGACCTCCAAAAGTTAGCCGTAATTGAGCTCCTCGGTCTGATATAATAGATACGGGCACACCATGAAGCCTAACAATCTCCTTGATATACAACTTCGCATAATCTTCAGCCGTGTAAGTTGTCTTCACTGGCAGAAAATGGGCAAATTTTGTAAGTTGATCAATTATCACCCAGATGGAGTCAAATTTATGATAAGAGCGAGGTAATCCAATAATGAAGTCCGTATTAATCACCTCCCACTTTCAGGTCGGAATCTCCATATTTTGAAGCAATCCACCGGGTTTCTGATGTTCTATCTTTACTTGTTGACAATTGGGACACTGGGCTACAAATTCTGCAATAGACTTCTTCATATTATCCCACCAATACTGCTCCTTGACATCATGATACATCTTTGTCGAGCCGGGATGGATGGAATATCGGGATTGATGAATCTCATTCATAATCTTCTCTCGCAACCCTGCCACATTAGGCACACCCAATCGGCTTTGGTATCTCAGTGCCCCATCTTTTCTGATCCCAAAAGCCATACTTTTACACTGTTGAATGCTTTCTCTTAATCGTACTAAGATAGGATCTTCATATTGTCGTGCTTTTACCTCGGCTACCAAAGATGATTCTGATGTATTCTGTACAGTAACACCTCCATCATCAGAGTCTAACAATCTGATTCTCATATTGGCTAGCTGATGAAGCTCTTTAATCAACCCCCATCTACCTGCCTCAATATGTACTAAGCTTCCCATTGATTTTCGGCTAAGAGCGTCTGCCGCAACATTGGCTTTATCAGGATGATACAATATCTTGATGTCGTAGTCTTTCAATAATTCAAGCCACCTACGCTGCCTCAAATTCAACTCTTTCTGCTTGAAGATGTATTGTAAACTCTTGTGATCTATGTAGATGTCAACATGGACGCCGTATAAGTAGTGCCGCCATATCTTCGAAGCATATATTACTGCAGCCAATTCCAAATCATGGGTTGGATAATTCTTTTCATGCTTCTTCAATTGTCTTGATGCATAAGAAATCACATTCCCATGCTGCATCAATACGCAACCCAAACCTATACCTGAGGCATCACAATATACCACATAACCTTCTGTTCCTTCAGGAAGAGTGAGCACTGGTGCGGATGTCAATCGATTCTTTAGCTCCTGAAAACTATGTTCACAAGTGTCAAACCACTGGAATTTGGTAGCTTTCTGTGTTAACTTAGTCAATGGTGATGATATAGAGGAAAATACTTCTACAAACCGCCTATAATATCCTGCTAGCCCTAGGAAGCTGCGGACTTCTGATAGTGTTGTAGGTCTCGGCCAATTCTTTACTGCATCGATCTTCTGAGTGTCGACACTAATACCCTCATCAGATATCACATGGCCAAGGAATGCTATCAGCCAGAATTCACATTTGGAGAGCTTAGCATATAACTTACGATCCTGAAGCGTCTGTAATACTATCCGCAAGTGGCCCGCATGTTCCGCCTCCGAACGAGAATACACTAGAATGTCATCAATGAATACAATCACGAACACATCAAGATAGGGCCTGAATATAGTATTCATGAGATCCATAAAAGTTGTTGGGGCATTTGTTAGCCCGAACGACATCACCAAGAACTCAAAGTGCCCATATCTTGTCCGGAAGGCCGTCTTTGGAATATCCTTCTCCCTAACCCTCACCTGATGATACCCTGAATGTAAATCAATCTTGGAGAAATACTTGGCACCCTGGAGTTGGTTAAACAGGTCATCAATTCTTGGAAGTGGATACTTGTTCTTTATAGTAGACTTATTCAACTGTCGATAGTCGATACACATCCGTAACGACCCGTCTTTCTTCCGCACGAATAGGACTGGTGCACCCCAAGGTGAAGTGCTAGGCCTAATAAAGCCCTTATCCAACAAGTCCTTCAACTGCACCTTCAACTCTCGCAACTCTGTCGGGGCCATTCTGTATGGAGGAATAGAAATCGGTTGAGTGCCAGGCAATACATCAATGCAAAACTCAATCTACCTTTCAGGAGGAAGGCCTGGGAGTTCATCTGGGAAAACATCTAGGAATTCGTTGACCACGGGGATTGATTGTAAAGTAGGCGGTTTCGCCTCCGCATCCCTAACACGAACGAGATGATAAATGTAACCTTTTGAGATCATTTTCCTTGCCTTAAGATAGAAAATAAACCTACCTTACGGTGTAGCCATGTTCCCTTTCCATTCAATGACGGGTTCACCCGAAAATTGGAACCTAACCATCTTCGTACGACAGTCAACATTTGCATAGCATGAGGCCAACCAGTCCATTCCCATTATCACATCAAAATCAACCATTTCTAACTCAAATAAATTTGCCGAGGTTTGACGACTACAAATCATCACAGTGCAACCTCTATATACCCTTCTAGCAATCACAGAATCTCCTATCGGAGTAGATACCGCAAGGGGTTTACTTATCAATTCAGGTTCAATGCCAAACTTATTAGCCACAAAGGGTGTAACATATGATAATGTAGATCCTAGATCAATCAGTACATATACATCATAAGAAAACACAGATAAAATACCTATAACAACATCTGGAGACGACTCGATATCCTGTCGACCTACTAGAGCATAGGTTCGATTTTGAGCACCACTCGAACTTGGCACTGCACCTCTACCCCTACCACGACCTGTCGACTGCTGAAAACCCCGTGCTGGAGGTCGAACTGATAAGGAAGAACCAGACACAGATCCAGTCGGCTGAGCCATACCATCACCTCCTCTATTAGGACAATCCCGCATCATATGGCCAGGCAGTCCGCACGAATAGCATGCATCAGAACCTCGACGACACAGTCCAAAGTGGGCCTTGCCGCACTGATCACAATGTGGTGTTGGGGGTCTCATCTGACTAGTATCCCTGTGATGTTGCGAGCCAGATGCCCGCGAACTCTGACCTGGACCAGAATAGGATCGATCATATCGAGGCCTCTAAAACTGTGGAGGAGCACTAGCTACAGGTGGCGCCGAACTCCTCCTCGAAAACTGTGGCCTGATGCTGCCTCTGAAGTCATCAGAATACCCTGCAAATCTCGCCCTCTTATGCTGGCCCCTATCCTGCTCCCTAACTGCCCTCTGTTGGCGCTTACGATCCTCTAGGGTCTGGGCATAAGCTTGAATACGGGAAATATCCATGCCCTCTACCAAGGAGGATGTCGTACACTCATTTATCAGATGTGGTCCCAACCCATTCACGAACATATGCACCCTATCACTCATCTCGGCCACCATATGGGGAGCATACCTTGCCAAAGAATCAAACTGCATACTGTACTCTCGCACACTCATATTACCTTGTCTAAGGTTCAAGAATTTATCAGCTCTAGCTCGACGTATCTCAACTGGCAAGTAGTGACGAAGAAAGGCCTCAGAAAATTCCTTCCACGCAGCTGGAAGAGGATTCGGGCCCCTGGATCTCTCCCAACTATCATACCAGAGAACCGCTAAATCCCGTAGCCGATAAGAAGCCAACTCTACTGCCTCTGTATCACTAACATGCATAACCCGAAGTGTACGATGAACCTGGTCAATAAAAGTCTGTGGGTCCTCCTTGGGGTCTAATCCTGTAAACACTGGAGGGTCTAAATTAAAAAAATCACGAACTCTTGTACTAACTGGTTTCTTAGCAGCACCTGTATTCTGCCTCTGGGCCTGAGCAGCTACCAAGCTAGTTAATAACTGCAAAGCACTCTGCATATCCTGGTCTGGAGTGCCAGACGGAGGAACTGGAGGCATTGGGGGCCTTCTAATATCCTCTGGAGGAGATGGAGTAGATGAGGTATGAGAGGGCATCTCACTCTGAGCCTCACTTTGTCCTGCTCTGACTTGGGGCACCTGACTGGTACCCTCTCTCACTGCTGTATCAAGCCGTCTACTAATCGTTTGCTTCCTATTCGAAGGCATAACTGAAAAAACAAGGTGAATATTAGAGACGAACACTTACGACTCAACTCTACGCACGATCTAGATTCATGAAGAAGGTAACAACCCTAGATGTCATGTAGCCTCCTGATTATAAATGTGGCGCGCTACACATCCATAATCAAGAATCTACTAGACACGGCTCATAGACAACCCCTAGGATAGACTTGCTCTGATACCAAGTTTGTCACGACCCAAACTGGAGGGCCATGACTAGCACCCGACCACACTTGCCGAGCACCAACGTACATTTCATCTAACCTTCATTATTATGTTTTAGGGATGACGAGATCAATATAAATGGTAAACCTGGATCATGGACAACCAGCAATAAAATATGACGGCATGAACATACATAGCAGGGGATGACCAGACAATCAAGAAACTACATATAAGGTATGAGCTACCACGCTACTATGAAAGACTATACAATAAAAACTAGACGAAAAGGCATACCAAACTATACATGAGTCGACACCTGTCTATGAGCCTCTAAAGGAACATAAGTGCTGCAACATAGCCGGAACAGGGCCCCGACATACCCATAATGTCTATAACAAAAATGCACACCAAGACCAAGGCAAGTCCGGAGAAGGGATCTCGCCAATCACCGCTGAACTGGACAGCCTACTGTGGTGGGGGAGCTGCACCTGCCTGTCTATCAGGACCTGCAGCACGACATGCAGCGTCCACAAATAAAAGAACGTCAGTACGAATAAAGTACTGAGTATGTAAGGCAGGGAACCATAAATACGATCAGTAATGTAAGCAAGGATAGAGAATATACAACCTGTAACATCTTAGTACCTCTGAGGGATACTGACATGAAATGCATGATACATATGTATAAATACATAAACCTTTAAAACATTCGCCTCTGTGGGCATCATCATCATCATATCATACCCGGCCATAATAGGCTCGGTAAATAAATGTACCCGGCCATCATAAGGCTCGGTAGAATCGTACCCGGCCACGTGGAGCTCGGTAAAACCCAACTGATCAGTGGTTGCACAATAGGTGTCGTACCCGGCCAACTATAGCGTGGCTCGGTAGAGTAAAATAGATACATATATATAATGCATGCTTGACTCATGCAATCACATTCTAAACCTTTCGGAGTGACGTAAGGTCGGTATCCTCTGTACACGTTATTAGGACTAACTCTTCACTATGAACCTTATAAGAATCAGGAAGTACCAACAACATTGATAACATAAGAATAAGAGAAGCAACATTAACATCAATCGTTCCATAAGAGGGAAAACAATGTAAGTACTGCAAGCTTCTAAGAGTAGAGTATCTTGGAAGCTCGTTCATTACATTATGTACAATCGGAGTCGTGCAAAAGAAGGAAAGGGATAGCCTCACATACCTTGTATATACTGCCCCAATCTCAAGCTATGCAATTTTCAAAACTCCTTAGTCTACAATAAGAGAAACGATACTATCGTTATCATTTAAGTGTCATAACTATTATGTATCGACCACAACCTATTTTACGATGAAACGGACAGCACCTCCCCTATATATATGACCTCACACCATTCAAAATAGTCACCAAATAGCCCAAACAACATCAATAATAAACATATTTAGCCTCCTAAAATAGTCCACACACCGCCTAATTACTCCATACATACGACGACCACCGTAGTCGTATCAAACAGCCTGGAAATGTTACGAATAACTATCAGCCCATAAACCTACATATATATGGTGTTTCTCCACACCCTTCCTCCTCCATAACTCCACAAAACAATAGTAAAATACGCAGCCCAACAGCAACGCAAAACAGTCCACAAAACAATAACATTACTACTAAGCCTTTCGATATATATTTCACAAGTTCTAGCTTCAATGGCTTAGCTGCAACTTGGATAATCTTAAATACATATAGAGTAAGAGGTTCCTTACCTTTATACAGAAATAACAACTCCAATTTGACCTTAAATTTCCATGAAATATCCCTCCAATGCTGCCACAACAACAAAAAAGCAAAACTAGCGATCAATTAGTGTTTTTCGGCACTAGAATCACTTTAGAAGGCTTGAAATCACCTAGGATTGATATTAAGAACATGAGGGAGTATTTATAGAACATAAACCCTTTAAAACAACCTCCCACACGAGCTGGAACGACACAAAAATGAGCAACAACAAGAAGAACAAGAGACTTACTAGCGCCACGGAATTCCCGACACTTGATTTGTGTTGTTTGCCCCTTTTTTGGGTCTTGAATCTTGAGATAACCTTGAGAGGATGCTCCTAGGGTTATAAGGTCTGAAAATAGTGAGACGAAATGACTTAAAACGGGTTGGAGGCATCCTATATAGGTCCAAATATCTTAAACCGCCTTAGTGGGCCCCATAGAGAGGTGTTTGGCGCAGTCTTGCGAAAACGCGAATATCTCTCTACTCCGAGATCGTATCGATGAACGGTTTAATGCGTTGGAAACTAGACTCATAGATATTTAATTTTGTTTGTATATCACCCCGTAATTCCTTGTAAATTAGGAGAAAAGTTTAGAAACATTTGACCTAATGTTTAAGTAAAATTATGAACCTAAGTTGCGACAACTTTTGTCGACTTTTGTTTCATAACTTGTTTGACTTCAAGACTTATGATACGGATATTATATGATTAAAATACCTTAATAAATGAACTCTTGAGTGTATTAAGCACCGCTAGATTACTTGAAAATACGAGTTACAACATCCTTGATTCATTTAACTTCTAATACTTGTTAATCACCCTTATACACTCTTGTATCACTTAAGACCAATAGGATTGACTTCTTATCATCTCAAAGATAATTCCTTCTTGGATTTATGTTAACTAATATATGGAATGAACTAACACATGTGGATATGGGTTGTAACAGTGACGTTGTGGTAAGAGCGGTCTTGGGTCAAAGAGTCAACAAGATGTTTCATCTGGTGTATTATGCAAGCAAAACAATGAATGATGCTCAAGTGAATTACACGGTGACGGAAAAAGAGTTGTTAGCAATTGTGTTTGCAATGGAGAAATTTAGGCCTCATGGGGGCCAAGGTGATAGTTCAAACTGACCATGCAGCACTCCACTACTTGATGACAAAGAAGGATTCCAAAGCGAGGTTGATGAGATGGGTTCTATTACTTCAAGAGTTTGACCTTGAGATTGTTGATCGGAAAGGGAGTGAAAACCAAGTGGCGGACCACTTGTCTCGCTTGGAGGAGGATGGAAGGCCTTGTGATGGCCTTGAAATTAATGATTCATTCCCTGATGAGCAACTCCTCTCCGTATCTCTGAATAGCATGCCAGTTTGCGGATGTTGCCAACTTTTTTGTGACCGGTATTGTTCTCTGTGAGCTCTCTTCTAACAAAAGGAAGAAGCTCAATTGGGATAGCTTGAACTACTATTGGGATGAGCCTTATTTGTTCAAAATTTACAATGATGTTGTGATCCGAAGATGTGTTTCGGAAGAGGAGCAATTGAGTATTCTTGATGCTTGTCATTCATCTCCCTACGGTGGTCACAATGGTGGGGCGAGGACAGCTTCGAAGGTGCTTAGCTGTGGATTTTATTGTACTATATTGTACAAGGATGCGGATGATCTTGTGAAGAGATATGATGAGTGTAAGAGAGCTGGCGGAATTTCAAAGAAGGATGAAATGTCTGTCACCACTATTCTTGAGGTGGACATATTTGATGTGTGTGGCATCGACTTCATGGGACCTTTTGTAAGCTCATGTGGTAACACATACATTCTGGTGGCCGTTGATTATGTTTCTAAGTGGGTTGAGGTCGTGGCTTTACCCAACAACGAGTCCTGGAGTGTGGTGGCTTTTCTTAAGAAGAACATATTTATTCGGTTTGGCACTCCTAGAGCAATCATCAGTGATGGGGGTTCTCATTTCTGCAATAATGCATTTGATACTTTGCTTGCAAGGTATGGTGTCAATCATAAAGTTTCAACCCCTTACTATCCTCAAGATAGTGGGCAAGTTAAGGTCTCCAACAGGGAGATTAAGAGCATATTTTCAAAGACCGTCAATGCAAATAGGACCGACTGGTCAAAGAAGTTGGATGATGCTTTGTGGGCTTACAAGACTGCTTACAAGACTCTGAGTGGTATATCTCTGTACTGGTTGGTGTTTGGGAAAGTTTGCCATCTACCGGTTGAGTTAGAGCACAAGGCCATGTGGGCTTTGAGGAAGTTAAATCTTGAATGGGGCGTTGCAGCAAATCTTCGGGTAGAGAAACTTAATGAGCTTTATGAGTTCCGGTTTCATGCCTATTCCAGCTCGTCCTTGTGTAAGGACAAGATGAAGTACCTACATGACAAGTATGCTCGTGGTAAGGAGTTCAAAGTGGGTAATTTTGTTCTCTTGTTCAACTCCCGATTACGACTGTTTCCGGAAAAGCTTAAATCAAAATGGAGTGGACCTTTTGAGGTGGTGCTTGTGTCTCCATTTGGTGCTCTTGATTTGAAAAATAAAAATGGTGAGATCTTTAGAGTTAATGGGCACAGAGTCAAGCACTATCTTGGCAAGTTTGATGATAGCCACATGGTGGCAATGAACCATCTCAAGTGATTGATGGTAACCTGCGTCGTGCCGCGATGTTAAATCAGGCGCTTCTTGGGAGGCAGCCCATATGTTTTTCTTTTTTCTTTTTTTGATTTTCTTCTTAGTGTAGGATTTGTTTTTGAACTAAGTGGTTGTGAGATGTGTGTAAGGATGTTTGATGCAGTGCAGGACTAAGCTGGAAAAATTTGGCACTCTCTGAAGTTTGGACCGCTGCCGCGCTCCATTTTTCGCGGTCGCAGTGGACTTACCGCGGAGACAGAATTTGATCACGGTCAGCGGTGCTAAACGGTCCAAAATAGGGGTTCTCTGAAGCTTCAAACGTTGTCGCGGTGCATTTTTCGCGGTCAGCGGTGATCTCAAACCTGCAGTCCTTCTGAACTCCACAACCGTAGGTAAGATCGAGTGGGTCCCCTAGGTTTTGTCTATAAATAGGTGGTAAACAAGCCTTTTACCCTTTTCGCCATTTTCACTCTCATACTAAACTCTCTACTGTTCATCCACGAACCACGCCCTAAGTTGCACAAAAACAAGAATTAGATTGCATTTTTCACCACTCATTTCACATCCGGTAATTCCAATCAATCCTTAGTCTTTAATTTTGTAATTATTTGCTTTTAATTGATACTTCTTACTTCTTCTTCTTCTTCCTTTTTCTTTTAATTTTGACTTAGGTTCTGTTATAGTAACTAGATTAGGTTTAAAATAGTTTGAATTGATTATTGAACACCTAGTGGGATTAATAATGTTGATTTTATTGCTAGAATGCATGAAAAATTAGAAACCCTAGGTTTGTTGAGCCCTAGTTTGCCTTCCGCGACCGCGGTTGATTTTCTACGGTCCGCGGTCATATGCTTTATTTGAGAAGTTTTAAGTCATGATAACCGCGGTCAACGGTGACAACTTCCGTTGACAGTAGTGCCTCTCCTCGGCCGTGATGGATTTTTCGCGATCTGTGATGATCAAGTTCAAAGAGGCACATTTGAGGGTCTGCGGTCGCGGTTGATTTTTCGTAGACAGCGGTGCAACTACAGTGATCGTGCTTCTTTTTCCGTGATCCACGGTGCTATTGAATTAGAGAGTGGGTAGTCTGAGTCCCATACCTCCGAGGCCGCGATGCATTTTCTGCGGTCCGCATTCTGCAATTGTTTTTAAGTACACTATGAATTGTTCTACTATTTTCTTCACGTCTTCTTCTAGTAACTAACAATATGCCATGGATTATGTTTGCAGACAATGGTTAAATATAGAGGAGGCGGTGACAAACAAAAAGGGAAAGCGGAGTCCTCCCGGGGTAGGGGATGAGGACAGATTAATTAACCCCAGCAGTTCGAAAATCAATTGGGGAGATGAGGAAGAGCATCAAAGCTACAAATAGAGTTGCTTCCCATTTTGAGGGGAGTGAGTATTTGCCCTCCCGGTAGGCATCAAAGTCTGATTCAGTGCCAGAATATGTACCCGACTTCCCGGAGAGGCATAGGTTGAGAGATGAACCCACACCTCCAGCCTCTCCTACTGCTCGTGCTTCTATTCATGTTTCTTCTGAGTCGTATGAGGGCTCAGCAGAGAGCAGTGATAGTTCAGCTTCAACTTCACTTACACCTTCATCACCTGGACAGGATGTAAATGCTGGGGTACCGAATAAAGAGAGAGGGAGTGAGACCCAACCCGGGGGTGTGGAAAGAATAAGAAACCCTGAAGCGTGGCAAGGAGGTTTATCAGTAAGCTGGTTTATCACAAGTTCCGGGAGTGGTGGCCTTTAAGGTCACTTATTCATGAGCGCCAGTTCATAGATCGGGATCTTCTGCCTCACAATCCCAACGTGAAGCAGCATTTCAATGAACGAGTAGGATGGGATTACTTCACCAACAGGGTATCGAATGCAAATGAGCACTTAGTCAAGGAATTTTACGCCAATGACTCGCACATTAAGAAGGATACAAAAGTGACTAAGGTGCGGAACTTGAAAGTTAAGTTTTATGGGAAGACAATCAATGAATACATGGGATTCAATGAGGAAGATGAAACATTGTACTTGGAGAAGGTGGAACTAGATGAGGCATCCCACCTGTGGTTGGTATCGTACCTGGCTATCCCGGATACCACTCTAGCATGGTTGACAATAGGGGTTCATATCTTGAGGAACACCCTAAACTTTGAGGCGAAGGGTTGGGAGACTTTTGTATGCAGCAGACTAGACCCCACTACCCATAAAAAAATCTTGTCGGTCTCTCGGGCGATATTAGTGGCGGCTATTATGGCAGGGTTCCTAATCAATGTTGGGAATATCATGTCTAAGGTGATCACCAGAGTGGTCAATGAGGGTGATAGATCATACCCCTTCCCAAACTTCCTTACCATGTACTTGGAAGATCAGGAGGTGGAGAAAAGAAACTTTGATGTGAAAGTAAAACCCAAAATGCTCTTTTCATGGTACAGCCTCAAGGGTCCAGACAACCCCAAAGCCAAGGGATCTAAGGGCAAAGCTACTACTTCTACTGGCCAGTAGCGGTAGTCACTCCTTCACTTCCTTCCACTGCCATGCCAGATCCTACCTCCGCACCATCTACCTCCTTGCCTCCAGACATTTCATCCTCCTTTGAATACCCATTGACTGCCCACAGATTGAGCCAAACACTCTCCGGTATCAACAACTGGATGTAGGCAGCAACTTCTAAGTTGTCTGTGCTTTATAGTTCAGTGGCAGCTCAGTCAGTTCCCCCATAGCTACAGGGACTAGCTTTGGTAGAGGAGTCTCTCAAGGAGCTTCTGGACAACCAGAAGAAGCTCCTAGAGAACCAAAAGCTGATAATGGATGCTCTTGCAGATCAAGGAAAAACACATCAGGAGCTGAGCAAGTACACAAAGAAGCTGAAGAAGACTCGGGCCTCAAAGGATTCTGTGAAGGAATTAAGGAGGAGGTGGAGAAGATGAAGGCAGCTGAGGTGCCTTTAGAGCTACTATTTGCATGATCAGCCTCCAGCGGCTCAGACAGAGCAGGTTTAGGACCAGGAGATTGAGAGAGTGCCCAAGAGGAGGAGAATGATGCCCCAGGTGGATGATGTAGAGATTAAGCTTGAAGAGACCGAGGGCATTGCTTCTGGCCAGCCACAGGACCCCGAGACAGCTGATCCAAGCACCCATCCACAGGCCCCGATGCAGACAGAGGACCCCTAAGGAGTTTTCTTTACCCTCCATCTTTCTTTTTGAGCTTATTTTTGGTTAGTTAGCATTGAGGATAATGCTAGCTTTCATTTGAGGGGGTGGCTCTACTTTGATTTGTTAGTTGGTTTGTAATTATGATACTATTATCTTTTTTTATGCTTATGTTTCACTTTTAATATGTATATAACTTTACCTTTTATTTCACTTTTCATTATTTTTCGATCTTTGTATGTATATAAAGTTACTCTCTCATGTATATATTCATTCCCTCTTATGTATATTCATCTAAACCCTCTATTGTACATATTTAGTTTACTTTTCGCATTTTACTTCATAGCTTCTTTTGCAATTTCCCTTAATAGTATAGCTTCTTATTTCATTTAGTAGCTTTTTTTTCGGTTCGTAGCTTCTTATTTTACAATTTTTTGTGATCAATAAGCCTTTAGTTTTCTTAATGTCACAGTTCTTTCCAAAGGTAGAGTTTGTGTGAACCGGGTGGCTCTTCCCGATGATGGATGGCATGACAACCTTCTTAAGGGTTTGAGTCTGTTTTTCTTTTCGTTTTGTGTAAATAGTAGTTAGTGAGCAATGGTGCCTCAGGCAAAGCTTCACTTGGGCCTAACAAATTTACCTTTGACCTTATGGTTAAAAACAAATTGTTGTGTATATGATGGTGATAGTTGTGACCTTGAGACTCTTGTGTTGGCTAAACAATCATCAAGTGGTTTTTCGGAACCATTTGTGTTTCTCAAATCTTAGCTAAGGTTGTTGTGGGCCCCCGACTCTGTTTCTTTAGCAATCCTATAGCTTGTGTGGTGATTTTCAAGTCCAAGTCCCGTGCCAATAAGTCTAGAACTTGCCCTGAATGTTTGTCTAGGCAAAATCCTAAGTGTAGCTCGAATTGAGAAGTGATTATAGGCTCTGCTTGATCCCAATTGAGACTTGAAAACATCCTTAGCCTACCAATGATGATATCCCTAGTCAACCATGTTGAGCCTTAGCCCTTATTCTTTCAATAACCATGATACAAGCCTTTATCCGTTCTAAAATGATCCTCTCTTGGCACCCTATCTTTCCTTAGCACAAGGCAAAAATATAAGTTTGGGGGGGCAAAAACGAAGAATGCAAAAGTGATAAAAGGTACAAAATGAAGAAAAGAAAAGGCAAAGAAAAAGAAAAAGAAAGAAGAGCCAAAAATTCAAAAAAAGAAAGAGAACAATGTAGAAGAAATGAAGGGATTCAATAAAAGCAAAAGATGAAAGGCATGAAAAGATTAGAAAGGAGAAAAAGAATTGAAATGAACAAGAAAGAGTGACAGCGTATCTCTCTAACCCCTAAAGAAGAAATAAATGACTCAAAGAGTCAAGAAAATGTGTGCCAAAAAGAAGCAAATGAAGTGCTTAAGGGAAGATGAAACCTTCTTAGACCAATATATCCTACCTTGAACCAAAAGCCTTCATTACATTCCCACAAAGTCCTATAGATCTTGAGTTGAGTGAGCTTACATTAGTGGTGACTTACATAATGGGCAAGCTTATGGTACTTAGAGCCGGACTTGTGACCTTCCTTTGAGAGAGATGAGTGTGTTTTCCGCAATCCTTATTCTAAATGATACAATTTAAAAGTGAGGTTTGCTTATGGAGAGTTGAGGAGTATGAGTTTGGGTTCCACAATGACCAATGTAACAGAAAGAGTTTCCTTGATGAGTTGAGTCAACTCTTGATGCTTTTGTGTCGCACTATAGCCATGGTGCTAAAAGGTTGTGTATTGTTGATAATGCATTTGAGTTGAGGGTAATTGTTAGTCCTAATTGATTCTTGATGCGGTTACTTTAGGACAGCTGAATTTTCCTTTCTTTTATCTTGAGGAGGTGGGAATTACTTTGTTTGCTTGAGGACACATCACTCTTTAGTCTCAAGAGAAAAATCCATGTCATTCTAGTATAGTCATCAACAAGAGTTAGGAAGTATTTGAAGCCATTATAAGTACATACTCTATAGGGTCCCCAAACATCCATATGGACTAGTTCAAAAAAGCAAACAGACTTAGAAGTACTAATGGAAAACGACAATCTAAATTGCCTAGCAAGAGGACAAACAGGACAATTACAAGTAGATGGCTTAGACAAGTACTTATTTATTTCAGGTATATTTTGTAAGAATGTCATAGGGGCATGGCCCAGTCTTTGATGCCACAGGAACCTTGAGCTTGGTTGATGTAAGACTGTCATACAGTTGGAAGTAGAAGAGGTAGTAGCAGGTGCTGAAGGATTGAAGATGTAGAGCCATCCTCTAAGTCTACCAATACCCTTCACCATGCCACTAGAGTAGTCCTGAAAGATACAAAAATCAGGATAAAAGTGGACAGAACTATTTAATTCATTAGTGTATTTGGAGATAGACAACATGTTATATCTGAATACAGGTACATAGAGTCACCATGAATGGTTTCTGAGTTAAATAGATTTCAAAAACCAGTGTGAGTAATTTTTGTGCTATTACCATTAGGCAGATGTACTGAGGAAGATTTAGGCTCAGGTATTTGAGTGAAACTTGACAAAAGATTCAATGTCACGATCCTAAAACAGACCCAGTCATGATGGCGCCTAACGTGAAACTAGACCAGCCGACACAAATCCCAAACCAACTAGAAATTTCATAATAAGTCATTTTAAGCCATTAATTAACTAAAATCCCATAATATAAGTTAAAAGAGACAGTGTAGAAAATATATAACACAGCCCGACATCAAGGTGTCACCAGTCATGAGCAACTACAACTCGTCTAGGAATAAGTAAGGACAACATAGTCTAAAATCAAATGCTAATACAAAGTTGAATAAGATAGGAAGGAGAAGCACTGGGCTGCAAACGTCAAACAGCTACCTAGTCAACTTCGGAGACCTACTGAAAGACTGATCCGCACTCACTATCGCGCCTCGAGACTCTTGGATCTAACACAAGGTGCAAGGAGTAATGTGAGTACGCCAACTCAGTAAGTAATAAAAGTAAAAGTAGTTGAGCAGTAAGAAAACACGTAACGCTACAGCAAAACATTGTAAGTCCAGAACAATGCAGTAAGGCAATAAAACTCGTAAAAATAACTTAGTTCAGTATAACCTTTTAAAACAACTTTCAATAGTTTCAAACGAGTGATGAAAATAGTGAGTAAAAGGATAGAAACGTAAACAACCCCTCGGGCAAAACATGTACCACAACAACCCCTCGGGCAATATCACATCTCACACTGGGTACCCGTGCTATTGGGGGTGTTCAGACTTCGGAAAGGCTTCTACAGCTCAAGCGCTATCACAAGCCATCTCGTGGCATAACAAATTAGGCCCTCGGCCTCTCATATATCACAAATCAATACACATGTTGTGGTACACAGCCCGATCCCATAATGTCTTCACAATACATGTCATCGGCCTCCCTCAATCAGAAATCTCTCATGTCACTCGGGCAACAGTAAAACATGATGCTCAGCCCAAAATATCATTTAAAAGTATCAAAACGAAGTAAATATGGCCGAGTTATGAAAATAGTAGAATACAACATGACTGGGTACAGATATTAAGTCAAAACAATGAGGAATAACAGTAAAAAGCCCCTAAGGGTAAACAGTTGGCACGAGGCCCAATTATGGCGTTCAGCCCAAAACATGGTAAAAATTTCCAAAACAGAATGATAGCAAATAGGTTCTAATCAAATACGCGACTCAACAGTCATATGAGATGGAGCAAGTCACAATCCTCAACAGTGCACGACCCCACACTCATCATCTAGCATGTGTTCCACCTCAAAGTAACAGAACGATGTGAAATCTGGGGTTTCATACCCTCAGGACAATATATACAATCATTACTTACCTCAATCCGGTCCAAACTCTAGCCCACAATGCCTTTGCCCCTCGACTCGGCCTCTGAATGCTCCAAATCTAACCAAAACTAGTATTATTATACCATTAATACACGCTAAAGGAACAAAGCCCAAGCAAAAATAATCAATTTAACTCAAAATACCCGAAATTGGCCAAACCCGACCCCGGGCCCATGTCTCGGATTCCGATAAAAATCACAAAACTAGAATCCTTACTCTCCCACGAGTTCATACATATCAAATACATCAAAATCCGACCACAAATGACCCCTCAAATCCCTAAATCAAAGTCTCCAATCTTAAGCCCTAATTCCCCAATTTTAGGCTTTAATCCCATAAATTTCATGTCTAATTAAGTAGAAATCACCATAAAAACGAGTTTTAGTTCCAAGAATCTTACCTCCACGAAGTTCCCTTGAATTCCATCTTCAAAATCTCCCAAAAAGCTCCATAATCGCTCAACAATGGTGGAAAATAGACCAAAAATCATGAAAGCAACTATTTAAACATTCAGCCAAGATGATATTTCCTTCTTCGCGAATGCGGTCAAAGCCTTGCATTCGCGAAGCACAAAAATCCATTAACCACTTATTCCTCATTCGCAAACGCGACATACTTCACGCGAACGTGATGCTTCAACCGTCCAAGCCTTCACGAACGTGAAGCACAAAATCTTGGGGACCCAGCTGCTCCAATTACTCTACGCGAACGCGGGACCTACTTCACGTTCGCGATGCACACTCTGCCTCACCCTTCGTGAATGCAGGACCAACATCACGAGCGCGAAGGGCAATTCTCCTGCCTCACTCATTATCTCTTCGCGAACGCGAGGACCCTTTCGCGAACACGAAGAGCAAAACTCTGCAACACAGAACGAAGAAATCTACAACTTCTAACAACAAGAGTTTGATCCGTTAACCACCCGAAACTCAGTCGAGGCCCTCGGGACCTCAACCAAACATGCCAACACATCCCATAATATCATTCAAACTTATTCGAGCCTTCGAATCACTCAAAACACCACTAAAACATCAAATCACCCTCGGATTCAAGCCTAAGAATTCCAAAACTTCCAAATTCTGCTTTCAATCAAAAAGTCTATCAAACCTCGTCCGAATGACCTGAAATTCTGCACACACATCCCAAATAACACAACGGACCTACTTCGATTTTTGGAATTCTATTCCGACTCCTATATCAAAATTTCCACTACCAACCGAAAAACGCCAAAATTCCAATTTCGCTAATTCAAGCCTAAATCTACTCCGGACCTCCAAAATATATTTTGATCATGCTCATAAGTCCCAAATCACCTAACGAAGCTATTCGAACCATCGGAATTCACATCCAAGACCTTTTTCACAAAACTCAACATCTGGTTGACTTTTCCAACTTAAGCTTACTTAAAAGAGACTAAGTGTCTCATTCCTTTCCAAAACCCCTCCAAACCCGAACCAACCAAACTGATAACATATAATACAGTTGAACAAGACATAAGTGAAGCAGAAATGGGGGAAATGGAGTGGTAACTCATGAACAAACGTTCGTTCTCGAACGAGTCAAGAAACATACCTAAAGCCTCAAATAGGTGAGGATATCTGCTCCGCATCTCCCGCTCGGCCTCCCAGGTAGCCTCCTCCACGGGCCGACCTCTCCACTGCACTTTCAGTGAAGCTATATCCTTTGACCTCAACTTTCGAACCTGACGCTCCAAAATAGCTACTGGCTCCACATCATAAGTCAAATCACTATCTAACTGAACCATGCTGAAATCCAAAATATGAGACAGATCGCCAATATACTTTCGGAGCATAGAAACATGAAATACCGGATGCACACTCGATAATCTGGGTGGAAAGGCAAGCTCATAATCCACCTCCCCATTCCTCTGAAACACCTCAAAAGGCCCAATGAACCAAGGGCTCAATTTACCCTTCTTCCCAAATCTCATAATACCTTTCATGGGTGAAACCTTCAATAGAACCTTCTCCTCGACCATGTAGGACACATCATGAACCTTCCTGTCAGCATAACTCTTTTGTCTCGACTGCGCTATACGATGCCGCTCCTGGATCACCTTTACCTTGTCCAAAGCATCCTGCACCAAGTCTGTACCCAAAAGCCTAGACTCATCTGGCTCAAACCAACCAACTAGAGATCTACATCGCCTCCCATACAAAGCCTCACATGGAGCCATCTGAAATACTTGACTGATAACTGTTGTTATAAGCAAAATCTGCGAGTGGTAGAAACTGATCCCATGAGCCACCGAAATCAATGACATAAGCACGTAACATATCCTCCAATATCTGAATAGTGCGCTCGGACTGTCCGTCCGTCTGAGGGTGAAAAGTTGTGCTCAACTCAACCTGAGTACCCAACTCTCTCTCGACGGCCCTCAAAAACTACAAAGTAAACTGAGTACCTCTATCCGGCCCTGCATCCTCAATACCCCGTCATCACCAATAGTCACATCTCTGGCATTGTCGTGTTGAACTCTGTCCTTAAGGACAAGCAAATGAGGATCATCATAGTGGCGCTCTCTAATGTGATCAAACAAGGAAGATCGAGAAACCACACAAGCTAAGACCCAACTAGGCTCTGAAATATCCAACCTCATAAACCGATTGGCCAAGGCCTGAACATCAACTGTAAGAGGTCTATCCCCAACAAAATATACACCAAAGTCCCCATACTCACCGCCTTCCTACTCAAATCATCAGCAACTACATTGGCCTTTCCCAGATGGTACAAGATAATAATCATAATCCTTTAGCAGCTCCAACCATCTTCGCTGCCTCAAATTGAGATCCTTCTGCTTGAACAAGTGCTGGAGGCTACGATGATCACTAAACACCTTACAAGACACACAATAGAGATCATGCCTCCAAATCTTCAACGCGTGAACAATGGCAGCCAACTCCAAATTATGAACAGGGTAGTTCTTTTCATGGGGCTTCAACTAACGAGAAGCATAAGCAATAACTCTACCCTCCTGCATCAACACACACCCAATACCAACTCTCGAAGCATCATAATACACTGTATATGAACCTGAAGCTGATGGCAAAACTAACATTGGAGTTGTGGTCAAAGTAGTATTGAGCTTCTGAAAGCTCGCCTCACACTCATCCGATCACCTGAATGGAGCACCCTTCTGAGTCAATTTGGTCAAGGGTGATGCTATAGATGAAAGTCCCTGAACAAACCGACAGTAATAACCCTCCAAACCAAGAAAGTTGTGAATCTCTATGGTTGAGGACAGTTTGGGCCAACTCTGAACAGCCTATATCTTCTTCGGATCAACCTGAATACCCTCACTGGACACCATGTGCCCCAAGAAAGCCACTAAACTAAGCCAAAACTCACATTTGGAGAACTTTGCATAAAGTTTCTCCTCCCTCAATCTCTGCAACACAACTCTCAAATGCTCCGCGTGCTCCTCCTGACTACGCGAGTACACCAGAATATCATCAATGAAGACAATCACAAACGATCGAGATAAGGCTGAAACACGTTGTTCATCAAATGCATGAACGTTGCTGTGGCATTGGTCAGCCTAAAAGACATCCCAAGGAACTCATAATAACCATAGCGGGTCCTGAAAACTATATTAAGAATATCCGAGTCCCTGATCTTCAACTGGTGATAACCTGAACGGAGATCAATCTTGGAGAACACTCTCGCTCCCTGAAGCTGGTCAAACATATCATCAATACGAGGCAAAGGATACTTGTTTTTTATTGTAACTTTGTTCAACTGCCTATAATCAATGCACATCCTCATCATGCCATCCTTCTTCTTCACAAATAGAACAGGCGCACCCCAAGGCGATACACTAGGCCGAATAAACCCCTTATCAAGGAGCTCCTGAAGCTGCTCCTTCAACTCCTTCAGCTTTGCTGGTGCCATACGATACGATGGAATAGAAATGGGCTGAGTGCCCAGCACCAGATCAATAACAAAATCAATATCCCCGTCTGGTGGCATGCCCGGCAGGTCAGCAGGAAGCACATCAGGAAAATCCCTCACTACGGGAACAAAATCAATACTAGGGGTCTCTACACTAACATCCCTCACAAAGGCTAAGTATGAAAGACAACCTTTCCCAACCATTCGTTGGGCCTTCAAGAACGAAATCACCCTATTGGGGACAAAATCAGTCGAACCTCGCCACTCAATCCATGGCAACCCCGGCATAGCCAACGTTGTTGTCTTAGCATGATAGTCCAATATAGCACAATACAAAGATAGCCAATCCATGCCCAATATCACATTAAAGTCCACCATATAAAGCAACAAAAAATCCACTCAGGTCTTCAAACCCTCAATAGTCACCACACACGGCCGATATACGTGGTCCACAACAATAGTATCACCCACCGGAGTAGATACACGAACAGATGAAACAAGAGACTCACGGGGTGTATCCAAATAACGAACAAAATATGATGACATATATGAAAAAGTGGAACCAGGATCAAATAACATAGAGGCATCTCTGTGGCAGACTGAGACAATACCTATAATCACAGTATCTAAAGCAATAGCATCGGGTCTAGCTGAGAGTGCATAGAAATGGGACTAACCACCGCCTAATCGACCTCCCCCTCAAGGGGAACCCCTAGCTGACTGTCCTCCACCCCTAGCTGGGTGGGTTGGTGGTGAAGTAACTGGTGCTGAAGTCGATAACTAACTCCTCTGTTGAGATGAACCCCCAAGATGATGAGGACACTGCCTCCACATGTGCCCCAACTCTCCACACTCATAACAACCCCTTGGTGCTAGAGACGGGGACTTAAAGGAAACCCTAGCACCAGGATGACTGGCAGAAGAACCTAGCATAGAAGAGCCTTTAATTGATGAAGCACGGGACGAACTCTAGGCTGGAAGGGCACTGAGTGATGAATGGCCCTGATGAGAACTGTGAGAACGGTGGCCCAATGATGCCCCACGATAACCTAGGCGAGCTAACTGAGCATGCCTGAATGGATGACCTCTATCGTGCTGAAACTGACCCCCATGAGGAGTACCACTAAATCCACCCTGACCGCGAGGCCTCTTAGCCTCCCTCTCGATCCTCCTAACCACGAACCATCTCAATCTTCGAGCGATGTCAATAACCTCATCAAAGGTAGCACAAGATACTCTATCTAGTCATAAGCAACCGAAGCTGAAAACCTCCTGATCCTCTCTCGATCTGCGGGAAACAACCATATCGCATTATGAGCCAACTTAGAGAACTGCATCTCATACTGTGTAACAGATCTATCACCCTGACGAAGCTGCTCGAACTGCCTGCGCAGCTCCTCTCGGCAAAACTCAAATACAAACTTCTCCAGGAAGAGAACGGAGAACTGCTACAAAAAAAGGGGCGCTGCGCCAACCGGCCTATGCCTCTTGTAAGCCTCCCACCAACTAAGTGCAACCCCGGAGAACTGGAAAGTAGTGAATGAGACACCACTAGTCTCCAGAATACATGCGGTTCAAAGCATCCTCTAACACTTATCCAAGAAACCCTGGGCATTCTCGCCCTCTATACCACTGAAAGTCGGAGGCTGAAGTCTACCAAACCTTTCCAATCTGCGTTGCTCGTCCTCTGACATAATAGGAGCTACATAGTCCTGAGCAGCTGCAATCGGGTGAGCTGGAGGTGCCCCCGGTGTCTGAAGTCCCTGCACAACCTACTCAAGAGTGCGAGCGGCGAGAGCCTGAGTGCCTCCCCAGGCTTGAGAAGTAGATGCGGCTATAGTAACTGAGACCACCTGAGCTAGGCCAATGCACACTGATAGAATCTGGGCCACGACCTCCTAAAGGCCTAGAATCTTAATAGGCACAGCTGGTGCCTAAGCTGGTGCTGCTGGAGCGTCCATAACTGGGACCTGATCATGAACTTGAGTGACTGGTGGATCTGTAGGTGCTGCCCTAGCTACTGTGCGGGCTACACCCCTGCCCCTACCACGGCCTCGACCGCGTCCTCGGCCTCTAGTGGCCCTAGCTGGTGGTACTGGTAGTCGTCCATCCTGACCGGTAGCATGTGTCTTCACCATCTGTGAGAGAATAGAATAACAGAAGTTTAGTACTAGAATCAATCAGATTCAAACGATAGGAATTCAAGAATATGAAGTTTTTCCTAAAGGTTCTGCAGCCTCCCGAGGATAACTACAGATGTCTTCGTACCGATCTGCGAGACTCTATTAAACCTGCTTATGACTTGTGAGACCTATGTAACCTAGGCTCTGATACTAACTTATCACGACCCTAAAACTAACCCGGTCATGATAGCGCTAGGCCATCCGACACTAACCCCAAACCAACCAGAAATTTCATAATAAGTCATTTTAAGCCATTAATTAACTAAAATCCCATAATATAAGTTAAAAGAGACAGTGCAAAAAATATATAAAACAACCTGACATCGGGGTGTCACTAGTCATGAGTAACTACAACTCTTCTAGGAATAAGTAAGGACAACATAGTCTAAAATAAAATGCTAATACAAAGCTGAATAAGATAGGAAGGAGAAGCACTGGGCTGCGAACGTCAAGCAGCAACCTAGTCAACTCCGGAGACCTGCTGGAAGACTGATCAGCACTCATTATCGCGCCTCGAGACTAATAGATCTACACAGAAGGTGCAGGGAGTAATGTGAGTATAAAACTCAGTAAGTAATAAAAGTAAAAGTACCTGAGCAGTGAGAAAACACGTAAACCACATCATAACGCTACAACAAAAAGTATAAGTCCAGAACAATGCAGTAAGGCAATAAAACTCATAAAAACAACTCAGTTCAGTAAAACCTTTTAAAACAACTTTCAATTATTTCAAATGAGTGATGAAAACAATGAGTAAAAGGATAGAAACGTAAACAGCCCCTCAGGTAAAATATGTACCACAACTGCCCCTCGGGAAAAATATCAACAGAACCAGCCCCTCGGGCTACTTCACAATCACTCGTTATTAGCCTCTCGGGTAATAACATGAAATAACAACAGCCACTCGGGCAATATCACATCTCACACTAGGTACCCGCGCTCACTAGGGGGTGTTCAGACTCGGAAGGGGCTCTTACAGTCCAAGCGCTATCACAAGGCATCTCGTGGCATAACAAATCAAGCCCTCTGCCTCTCATATATCACAAATTAGTACACATGTTGCGGCGCGCATCCCGATCCCATAATGTCCTCACAATACAGGCCCTCGGTCTCACTCAGTTAGAAATCTCTCAAGCCACTCGGGCAATAGTAAAACATGATGCTCAGCCCAAAATATCATTTAAAATATCCAAAACGAAGTAAATACGACTAAGTTCTGAAAACAATAGAATACAACATAACTGAGTACATATATTAAGTCAAAACAGTGAGGAATAATAGTAAAAAGACCCTAAGGGTCCAAAACAATTGGCACGAGGCCCAAGTATGGCATTCAGCCCAAAACATGGTAAAATTTTCCAAAACACAATGAGAGCGAACAGGTTCTAATCAAATACGCGACTTAACAGTCAGACGGGACGGGCCAAGTCACAATCCCCAACGGTGCACGACCCCACACTCATCATCTAGCTTGTGCATCACCTCAAAGTAGCACAACGATCTGAAATCCAGAGTTTCATACCCTCACGACAACATTTACAATCATTACTTATCTTAATCCGGTCCAAACTCTAGCCCGCGATGCCTTTTCCCCTCTACTCGGCCTTCGAATGCTCCAAATCTAACAAAAACTAGTTTATACCATTAATACACGCTAAAGGAACAAAGCCCAAGCGAAAATAATCAATTTAACTCAAAAATTCCGAAATTAGCCAAATCCGGCCCGCGAGCCCATGTCTCGGATTACGATAAAAATCACAAAACTAAAATCCTTACTCTCCCACGAGTTCATACATATCAAATACATTAAAATCCGACCACAAATGACCTCTCAAATCCCTAAATCAAAGTCTTCAATCTCAAGCCCTAATTCCCCAATTTTAGGCTTTAATCCCATAAATTTCATGTCTAATTAGGTAGAAATCACCATAGAAATGAGTTTTAGTTCCAAGAATCTTACCTCCACGAAGTTCCCTTGAATTCCCCCTTCAAAATCTCCCAAAAAGTTCCAAAATCGCTCAACAATGGTGGAAAATAGACTAAAAATCGTGAAGGCAACTATTTAAACATTCTACCCATATGATATTTCCTTCTTCGCAAATGTGGTCAAAGCCTCACGTTCGCAAAGCACAAAAATCCATTGACCACTTATTCCTCCATCTCGAACGCGACATACTCCACACAAACGCGATGCTTCAACAGTCCAAGCCTTCGCGAACGTGTCCACACCTAAGCGAACGTGAAGCACAAAATCCTGGGGACCCAGCTGCTCCAATTACTCTACGCGAATGTGGGACCTACTTCGCGTTCGCGATGTACACTCTGCCTCACCCTTCGCGAACGTGGGACCAACATCATGAACGTGAAGGGCAATTCTCCTGCCTCACTCATTATCTCTTCGCGAACGCGAGGACCTTCTCGCGAACGCGAAGAGCAAAACTCTGCAACATAGAACTGAAGAAATCTACAACTTCTAACAATAAGAGTTTGATCCGTTAACCACTCGAAACTCACCCAAGGCCCTCGGGACTTCAACCAAATATGCAAACACATCCCATAATATCATTCAAACTTAGTGGAGCCTTCGAATCACTCAAAACAACACTAAACATCAAATCACCCTCGGATTCAAGCCTAAGAATTCTAAAACTTTCAAATTCCGCTTTCGATCAAAACGTCTATCAAACCTCGTCCGAATGACCTGAACTTTTGCACACACGTCCCAAATGACACAACGGACCTACTCCAATTTCCGGAATTCCATTCCAACCCCAATATCAAAATTTCCACTACCAACCGAAAAATGCCAAAATTTCAATTTCGCTAATTCAAGCATAAATCTACTCCGGACCTCCAAAATACATTTCAATCTTGCTCCTAAGTCCCAAATTACCTAACGAAGCTATCCGAACCATCGGAATTCACACCCGAGACCTTTTTCATATAAGTCAACATCTGTTTGACTTTTCCAACTTAAGCTTACTTAAAAGAGACTAAGTATCTCATTCCTTTCCAAAACCACTCTGAACCCGAACCAACCAACTCGATAACACATAATACAGTTGAACAAGACATAAAAAAGTAGAAATGGGGGAAATAGAGTGGTAACTCATGAAACAACCGACCGGGTCGTTACATTCAAGGATGATACTATATGATTTGAAGCACCAGAATCAATAATCCAACAGCTTTGTTCAATCAGTGATTTACTTGCCATGGTAGCAACTTCTGATAGCTGAGGTTCTTTACTTAATAGCTTGAGAATCTGCTGATATTGTTCTGGAGTGAAGGCCTACACAGTTGGAACAGTTGGAGCATTTTGCATAGCATATGCATTTCCTGCATTCTGAAACTCATCCCATGCATTCACATTATGAGCCATATGTCCACTATTGTCTTGTGTTCCTCTCCTCTTACTGTTGTTGAACTTAAAACCTGGTAGATATCTATTTAGCTTATAGTAGGTGTCATTTGTATGTCCTTTCATCTTGTAGTAATCACGTATCAATATAGTGTTCCTCCTAGGTCTCGTGTTGGAAGCATTGGCAGTTACAAGTGCACTGTTGTCCATACCTACAGGTGCACCACCTAGAATCCCATTCTGTGTAGCAGATCCACTACTCATTCTCTTACTTTCCTCTTGAATAATCTTAGAATATGCTTGATCAAGTGTTGGTGTTGGATGCATCATCAGTATCTGACTTCTTTGTGGTGCATAAGTCTCATTTAGTCCTATTAGAAACTTCATAAGTTTCTGCTGGTGTAAGAACACAACAAATTGTCTGGATTTCTCACAGTCACAACCAGAAAAAGGGATAATCGACTCAAATTCATCCCACAGATATTCAACCTAGAAAAGTACACAGATACACGAGAGATTCCTTGTGTTAAGGAACTTATTTCCTTGTTCATATGATAGATTTTTGTGGCATTCACCTTATCAAATCTATCTTTCATGGATTTCCACGCCTTTTGCGCGTCTGAAGAGTATACAATTCCTCTTCTAAGTTCTGGTGCTACTAAACTCCTTATCTAGTACTGGACTATAGCATCACACAGTTCCCATTGCCTTAACCTAAAAATATTTTTCTCATATTGTTCTCTAGTACATGTTCCATCTATAAAACCTAGTTTACTTTTCACTAGTAGTGACATTATCATATATCTACTCCATTCCGAGTAATTTTCTGTTCCAATTAGTAATTCTGGCACAAGTGAGATACTTGGCGTGTCCGAAGGATGCACATATAGCGGATCATTGCAATCAATTGTTTGAATATTTTGCATGTGATGATCCAGCACTCGCATCAGGAGTATTGATCATTATTTCAGCAAAAAATTGATGAATTTTAAAGATTTCACAAGCAATGAAAATTTTTAGAAGAAAACGAGAAAAAATTGGGGAAATTAGAGATTTGAAGAGATTAATGAGATATTGGAGCTCGACTATCAGAATCGTATGGAGCGCCCTGATACCATGTTAAAATCAAGCCCTAGGTTCGCCATGTCTGAGCTTCTCATAAGGATCGAGAGCAGAGATGAAGAAAGAAGAAGAAGAGAAGAGATAGAGAGAGAAAAAGTTCAGCTAATTTTCTTAACTGATAAAATGAAATGTACTGTACACCTATTATAACAAACTAACTGACCTATTTACACTTAACCATCAACTAACAACTTATATACACCTTCTAGAACAGTACTAGTTAAATAGCTTCAGGTACAATTATACTAAGCTAATAATTTCTACAAGAGTATATTCACGCTCTTTTTTACATAAGCATCCACGGGGTCGAGGTTATCAAATTGCCAAGTTTAGGAAGGTAACTAAGCCAATGTAAAGTTTAAATATATACAAAATTAAAGTTATCAAGGTCAAGGGTGGTCCCAATCTATTCTGCCAAAAAGAAATAGTAGAAGTTAAAATTACCAACAAAAAGAGACACCAAAAATTGAACTCACACTTATTAATTTATACTAGTGTTTTACCTATACTTCATGGCTTAGCTGTAAACTCTTTTACTTGAGTATGAAAAGCAAGGATTCATGTAGCAGAATCTTATCCTGATGAGTATGAAAACTGACTGATACTGGCCTACCCTTGTCCAAAAGTTATATTTAAACAAATGGGTTAATAGGATGAATTATGTGGTCCAATTGACATCTCGTGACTATAAATTCACCATTTCGGGTAGCACTTAGGCTTTTCTTCTCTTTCTTGTAGAGATCATCTCTCAAATTTGCATCTAGATTCATGTTAATGTTTAACAATTATAAAAAGTTTTGAGGTACTTAAACGAATATTATCACGATTAAATTACTTGCTCGGCATATTTGTTTTTTTGTTACAAATGTTTTCTCTCATGCGATCTATAGACTGACCTAAACTCAATTATCAACTACGGGAAAACCTTGTCCTGTCAAAACTTAACATCTGGATTAAATATCCGAGTTATTTAAATATTGACTCACCTATCAAGCATTAAATTGTATCATTATAAAGTTGATAGCGATTTCCACCGTATTAAATTCTTTTGTGGAAGTTGGGTCAGGAAAGAAATGATAGAATCTATTAATTAAATGACTCCATCTCCTATTGTTAATCAAATCGCAATGAAACTAGACATTGAATAAATTCTTCATTCTTCATTCTCTACTGATTATTTTCTGATGAAGTCCACCTATTAATGAATAACAGGTCCACTTTCATAAGAAATCTCATTCTATGGTTCGTGCTTGCTTCCCATTTGCCACTATAAATTGATGACACGTACGATAAAAATTTTGTCTTGTTCTACATGGACATTTTGCACTAACAACGCTAGAGCTAGAGCTATGGATTTCCATTTTTTTTTAGCTTCTTTCATTATATTGAATCTGTTGTTTCACTGATGAAATTACCAAAGATTGGTTCAAACATCATTTTATCCCAGACTTTAACTAGTAATATTCTCAAACACTATATCAATTTTTTCCAATTCAGCAGACAGGCAAAAGAAAATTTTCATATAAAAGAAGAACAACAAAGCCATCTAAGATCAGCACGGTACGCCCGAGCTGTTATTTTAGAGAAAAAATGGACAAATTTAAGGGGCCGCGTATGTATTCAGAGGCGGACCTGTGTGAAATCTTGAGGGACAAAGGGTCACCGGACCCTATAGGTTTCGGCAGAAATTTTATATGCGTATACCTCAAAATGATTAATTTAAATCATTTGACATCCTGATACTAAAAGCTTTAGGAGGCACTTGTTGAACAGAATATGGGTGCCTTTGTCGCGTTAAAATCTTGGGTCCGCCTATTTATGTATTCAGCCTAACTGTATAGATCAAGTTGGGGAGGAGCAAACTCGTGAGACTACCATCCAAGAGTCTTAACAATTTTATTTGGAATGCTGGTAAAACACGTGTAAAGAGTTTTTGGGAAGGGAAGATAGTGTAAAGTCTCGTTTGCCCATAAAACTTTTTTCCTTTTTTTCAAAATCTTTTTTTATTGTTCATCAAATTTGGTAAGTTTTTGAAAAAAATTTGAAAATTAGTTTTTCAAAATCAAAATTTTCAGAATAACTTTTTTCCACATTCACCAAACTGCAACATTTTCTCAAGTGAAATGCATGTCCAAACATAATTTCAAATTCCAAATATATCATTTTTCAACTTAACTCCAAATACTATTTTTTTAAAAAAAATTACAATACATATGTCCAAACGCCTACTAAGTATTGTTTGACCAAAAAGTGCTAGGCTTTTTGTTAAACCAATTATGAAGAAAATGAAGGATAAATCTTAGCCAAACATAATTAACTCTAGATCTAAGCGTAATGAACATGAAAATCGAATGAGGTCAAGTTTATATAGCTCTTCTTAAGTTTATAAAAAGGCATCAAACATAAATGATAAGCTTACATGTTTGATACATTGTTCCATACTTGGAAGAGCAAAGAGGGAAGGAACGCTATTGACAATTATGAGATCTATCTTTGTTGAATCAGCCATGGAGATTACAGAGATTTGCGACCAAAATCTAGGCCTTTACCTTGTTTGAGGTTTTCTCCAATTCCTATGTTCCTTTCTCTTTCGGGAGTCGGACCCCTTTTCTTGCCTTCTTACCTTCTATTTATACTACCAATGTTCTCATTTGTCCAACGGTCTTTAACCAGAGTATTCTCTCTTGATTATATGTTTCATTATTCCTCTCAAGCATTACGACACGTGCTTCGCCGTGCAAGCTTAGTGATGGCTCGATCTCGGCAATGGCCGAGATGCTTATCGTTGTTATGCCTTGTGAACACGACCACGGCTCAATTGACCCCCTACTATTCCTTTTAGCGTCGATTTTCATGGACAGATTTTGACCCATACAGTTAGTCCCTCCGCTTGTTGGGGTCGCCTCTTGGCGAACTCGATGGGTGGACTCTGCTGATTCGAAAAGTGGGAGAAATATGATCGTCTTACACAAGGGACGAGATCCTCATGGCGAGATAGCGACGTGACGATTCAAGAATTGTGCCGGACCGTTACGTCCGCTAGGAATTGGACTGTCACCTCAATTCAAGATGTCATAACTACTTCTCAAGCGTCATTATGGCGCAAGTTTCCTAGGCATCATATCGTTTCCCATGCCCTTTCCGTTTTTCTTTCTTAATTGGCGGCTCTTGATTTTCCCGCTCAGGACATTTATACCTTTATAAATAGAGGGGGAGTCTCCCATTTGAATGTTGCATTTTTCAACTGTTTTAAGAAAAGAGTTCTGCAAATTTTCTCTTCCTTCTCTAGTTCATCATACTTCTGCTTCTGCTAGAATTCGCTGTGACCATTGTCTTTTTCCCTTCACTGTTTTCGTTTCTTTCAATCAAAGACAACAAATTGCTGGTACTTCTTCCCATTCTAATAAAGTTGTTGGTGCTCCGGTGCTGGAGGATGGCGTATCCCTACTTGCGGAAGGAGTAGGGGTAGTGGAAGATGAGGGGTTCCCGACGGTGGATGAGGTGGTTCCCCACCCGGGAAAAGCGAGGACTGATTTTAACAGCCCTGTCAGAGATGAATCGACGCCCGTTCCTTCTACTATGGATGAGGTGGCGATCACAGTGCTCAAAGCCAAGTGGGAAATCCCCGCTCATATCGAAATGGTGCCGACGGGGAGGGATATAGTGCACTTGCACCTCCCGGTATACTGCGCGTTTTACGCGTATCCCTTTGTTGTTGGGTACACGCTTACCCTTCCTTCGCTAGTGGTCGACTTCTGCCGCTTCTATAAAGTGTCTCTTCGTATGCGTACAACCTCTTTCTTATGCTTATCAAGTACGCGGAACTGATCGGCCGAGGTATTTTCCTAAGGCATATGCTCCACATCTTCTCCCCTCATTTTCTTCGGGGTACAATGATTCATCTACGCCATCGAGGAACCAAGATTTTGGTGGTGAAGATGGACGATAAGGCTAATCACCACTTTTGGAAAAGCTACTTCTACGTGCGGACAGAACACCTTGTGGCGAACTCGGCAGGGTTTCGGAGATGTGGAACTTCGCTCGTGAGTTTCCCTCTGTTTACTTTATGATTTTTCTTAAGACAGGCGTCGACCGTCTTCCTTTTGGTGACTTTGCTGAGGATTCCTTTTGTTTGTTTTTTTGTTTTTACAGTTGAGAAATTACCTCCCCCGCTAGTTGTCGACATACACGAATGGGTGAGTACAATTCTCCCCCACATGGAGGGGATTCGTGAGTGGGCGCCCTTCCATGAGAAGTTCGGGTGCAAACCTCTTACTGGTGAGTTGGCTTGTAGTTTTGCTTTTCTCTCTACTTCATAGTTTCTTTAACCTTGTCGTTATATGATCTAGTCCTTCCTTGTTGATAGGTCGAAGAGGAGTGAGAAGGACGAGGACTCCTCCACTCGCATTCCGTCAACCGGTGCTCCCTGCTCGGCCCGCACCAAGAGTTATCGCGGGTGAGGGCACGGGAAGCCTAACAGCTCGTCAGACCACGCCCGCAGCCGAGGTCGTACGTGTGGAGGTTGTTCCCCGACCAAAGACTCTGGTCCCCCCAGTTCGTTCAACGGGCGAATCTTCTCATGTTGGTAGTAGAGAGGCTCCATAGAAGAGACAGAGGGTAGTGCTGGAAGAGGCTTCTGTAGCCGAAATGTCCTCGAGGAGCGACATTATTTCGAAGGTTCCTAATATCGGCGGTGGGGCTACCCAAGAGGTGGAGGCGACGCCCGTTGCTAACATTCAAGGGGCCAATGTAGCAGAGGTACGGAGTCCCGAGGCCGCCGTAATTGTTCCAAGTAGACCATCATCATCCCGGCAGAATCATGCCCCTTCTTCGGCCAAAGAGAAAGGGAAAAGTATCATGGTTGAGGATATAAAATTGAGTCCGACATCGACCCTGATGACATGAAGATGTTCGAGGAGGGCTTTACCAGGACTGTGGTAATGGCGGAAGGCCCCTCCTGCATACTCGAAATTCCGTCGGATCTCAATCTGCTACAGGATACGGTGGATTTGGTGCTGCAGTTTGATCTTCTCTGCTCCACCGCTAAAAGTGGACCCCTCCAAGAGGTTAGCGATTCTCAGTTGTCACGGGGTGTGGCCGCGATGGGCTTAAGGGTGAGTTCCCTTTTGTTTCTTTGTTTTGCGACCCCTTACCTTTACTGGCTCTTCCCCTTTCTTTTTGTAGACTTACTTGCTGGAGGTTGAAAGCACTCGTAGGGGTGAGACGCGAGCTGAGATCTTTCTATAAATGGCCAAGAAGTATAAGTGGTATCGTAACATATGCCGTGAGATGTATGAGCGGCTTAGGGCGTACCCAGTCCGCCAGGGAGGAATTGGAGAAAAGAAATAAGGACCTGATGCGATCTATCTGCAGGTGCAGTGAACTCAAGGAGTTACTTCATGCCAAGAACGAGGAGCTCGAGGTGGGCAAAGGGGTCGCCGCGGAGTGCGAGGATCTTCAGACCAAGGTGCTATCATTACTAGTTGAGCTCGAACAAAATGTTGCTAGGGTCGACGCTCTCAGTGCAGAATGGGCGAAGAAGATGGCCGAGTTAGAAAAGAAAGTGGCCTAGTTGGAGCTAGCCTAGGATGCTCGAGTGTCAGCTTTGGCAAGGGCTGTGGTGCTAGAAGACACTATCCACGTCCTCAAATCCGAGCAGGAATCCGAGAGGGCGACGACCACGATAAGGGAGGAGAGGCTTGAGGAGCGCATCGGCAAAATTGACCAGGAAGCTTCAAACTTGGGAGATCGGGTCACGACCCTCGAGGATGAGAAGGCGCAATTGTTGGCTCAGGTTGAATCCGCCTCTGCTGATGTTCCCCACCACTTGTATGAGCTATGGGTCCATGCTGAGGCCCAACGAGACATATACAAGGGTTTGTGGGAGGTGGGAAGTGTTCCTGAGGATGCCTTTGAAGATGCTCAAGCTAAGGCACGCGAGGATCGTGTTACCTGCTGCTACGACCCTGCAACACCGGAGGGTGGTGAGGGCGCTGATGTTGAGGATGGGTTTTCTGATGATAATGATGGGGAGAACGGCGGTGGTGATGGCGCCGAGTGAAACGTTGTCGCAGCTTTCATACTTAGTTTTTTTGTTCTTCTTGTTTGTTTTCATTTCTTTTCTTTTTTTGTGGGCCCGTTTCGGCCTTTTGTAAGGTGCGACTGTTGCGCACGGGTATTTGAATGAAACAGTTGCTTTGCCTTCGTTTGTGTATCTTTTGATTTTCTTTTTCCTTCCCTCCCATTTGTTATATATTTTTTTTTTGTGTAGACCTTCGGGTTTCTTTGTGACGAGTCCCTGATCTTTTTAATTAGGAATCTGACCTTGCCCGGATCAAGTAGGATCTCATCATGTGAGTCCGAATGAAGTCACTTCGGATGTGCAAATCCGGGCGAGGTTGACTTTTGATTTGCCGACTTAGGTAGGATCAACCTTAATTCAAACGAGGTCGAATTCAGACTCGCCATCTTGGATGAAGTTAGTTTCGACTTGTACATTTAAGTGGGATTGAGTTCAGACTTACCAATTTAGGCGAAGTCAATTTTTCCATATGTATTCGAACGAGGTCGAACTTGGAATCGCCATCTTGGGCGGAGTCAGTTTTTGACTTATGTATTCGAACGAGGTCGAACTTTCCTTTTGTTTGGCAATGGCCGATGGCCGTAAGGGTGTTAATTCGATCGAGGTCGGAATTATAACCCATTGTAAAGTCGAGCGAGGTCAAACTTTCCTTTCATTTGGCGATGGGCGATGGCCATAAGGGTGTTAATTCGAGCAAGGTCGGAAATGTAACCCATTTTAAAGTCGAGAGAGGTCGAACTTTCCTTTCGTTTAGTGATGGCCGATAGCCGTAAGGGTGTTAATACGAGCGAGGTCGGAATTGTAACCCATTGTAAAGTCGAGCGAGGTCAAACTTTCCTTTTGTTTGGAAATGGCCGATGGCCATAAGGGTGCTAATTCGAGCGAGGTCGGAATTGTAACCCATTGTAAAGTCGAGCGAGGTTGAACTTTCCTTTTGTTTGGCGATGGCCGATGGCCGTAAGGGTGTTAATTTGAGCAAGGTCGGAATTGTAACCCATTGTAAAGTCGAGCGAGGTTGAACTTTCCTTTCGTTTGGCGATGGTCGATGGTCGTAAGGGTGTTAATTCAAGCGAGATCAGAATTGTAACCCATTGCATTATCTTTTGGAGAACACTCGTCGTCGTATCATTTATGCGTGCATCGAGGCGAGTCCCGGTTCACTTAGTTTCGCTTTCATTGGAGAATATTGTGCGTTTCATGGGAGAGTTACCTGTTTTGGAGATAATTTCTCAACAGTCGACCCATGCCGAACTGTTTTTTAAACTAGCAGTATGGTACAACTTAGAGGGCTTTGCTCGGTCATTACTTCCTAGATGGCATGGTATAGAACCTTCTCCTGGGTGTTTTGGTGGCGTTCGTTCCTTGTTCGTGTACCTATGAGAATGCTCGTGTTCCTCCTTTTGTACCGACAAAAGAATGTAATAAGTTAAACCCAAACGAAATTATGTTACCTTGGCATAGAAAGCCGGCGAAAGGAGGAACGGTGTTGTAGGGTCGCTCGCCTCGCCTTGTACTCGAACGATGGTCTCAGATTTGGCAGTTGTGTCCAGCCTTGTAGTTAATCGCACCTAGGCTCCTCGTGGGTTGGACCTACCTTTCCCGTTGGGATATCGAGATCGAGTCCCAGTTCGAAATGCGCAAATAAGGGAAACATATCATACTTTGTTCATAAATCATTCAGTGCGTATGGGTACGAAAATAAGGCAGGATATGCCCGCTATTTCAAAGGTCACACAGTAGGCTATCGTCTCTTCCTAAGAGGTGGAAGTACAGGCCGATGTGTAAGGTGAATACGTCGAATGGGGTTGTGGTCATGCCAAGCGCATAGTGATCGTGATTCTACTTCAAACATGCATATGACATGCCAAACCCATCACTACAGGTGAGGTGTAGGTTTTGCATAGACGTCGGATATAGTCTCTATTTTATGTGGAGATCTGACCCAGATTGGGTTGGTTATATCAACCACTTATCTTCTACTTTTTCGAGTTGGTGTCCGCACCGAGATGGTGAGGCTATGACAGTTGGGAAGTGGTACTTTGGCTAGTTTTAGATCTAAAGGAAACTACAAATTTGACTAGAAAATCCCCACAGACGGCGCTAAATTGTTTGACCAAAAAGTGCTAGGCTTTTTGTTAAACCAATTAATGAAGAAATGAAGGATAAATCTTAGTCAAACATAATTAATTCTAGATATAAGCGTAATGAACATGAAAATCGAATGAGGTCAAGTTTATATAGCTCTTCTTAAGTTTATAAAAAGGCATCAAACATAAATGATAAGCTTACATCTTTGATACATTGTTCCATACTTGTAAGAGCAAAGAGGGAAGGAACGCTATTGACAATTATGAGACCTATATTTGTTGAATCAGCCATGGAGATTACAGAGATTTGCGACCAAAATCTAGGCCTTTACCTTATTTGAGGTCTTCTCCTATTCCTCTGTTCCTTTTTCTCTTTAGGGAGTCGGCCCCCTTTTCTTGTCTTCTTACCTTTTTATGTATACTACTAATGTTCTCATTTGTCCAATGGTCTTTAACTAGAGTATTCTCTTTTGATTATATTTTTCATTATTCCCCTCAAGCATTACGACACGTGCTTCGCCGTACAAGCTTAGTGATGGCTCGATCTCGGCAATGGCCGAGATGCTTATCGTTGTTATGCCTTGTGAACACGACCACGACTCAATAGACCCCCTACTATTCCTTTTAGTGTCGATCCTCAAGGACAGATTTTGACCCATACAAGTATCAATTTATTTCTCATTGCCTTTCAATTCCCCATCTTTTGGCTACTGTTCCATTGTTTTTCCTATTTGTAATTGCTTGCAGTTCTAGTTATCAGTCAAATCTGATGGAGTCCTTATTCTATATTTGGTTATTTGAGTTAGGTAATTATTGCACTCTCCAATCGTTTGGTATATGGATTTGGGATTGATGAAATGATAAAACTCTAGTACATTATTTTCTTTAATTTTTCATCATTCTATAGTAATGGATATTCGAGGGGATTATTACTCTCTTTCATGGAAAATATCATCCTTTTCGTGGACAAAAGGAATATCTTTTATCCGATGGAATAAAGGCGGGTTCCACTAATTGCTCTGTACCTAAGTATTTTTTTAAAAGAAAGAATTATGTGTTAAGAAATTAAGCTCAAAGTAACAATATGAATAGTAAAATGGACAAAATATATAAAAGGGAAAGAGGGGAGAGATTCTTATTTCTTCCATGTATTCAAGTGTATTACAAAATGACTTCTCGTCCTCTATTTATAGTGCTACATAGAGGTATACCAAAAGAATTCCATAAATATGCTATTAAACATTTGAGATCATGGAAGAAGATTATGGAGGAGATTATGGAGGTATGGGAGTTGCAACCATAAGTATTGGAGTAGTGGGAGTTGTGAAGATAATGGATAAGATTAGTGGGTGTTATTCATTTAGGAGTTATGGACATCCACCATAATATAATGCTTCATAACACCCCCTCCCCTGGATGTCCATGGATAATTTGCCTCGTTAAAACCTTACTAGAAAAAAATCCTGTGGAAAAAAATTTCTAGTGAAGGAAAAAGAGTACACATATCTAGTAGTATGCATTTCTTGCTGCCTCATTAAAAAACTTATCAGGAAGATCCAGTGGGATAAAACCTTGGCTAAGGAAAAAAGAGTACAGCGCGTGCTATACTCCCCCTGACAAAAATATCACTTGATATCTCGGAGACGATGAATTCCAATCTAGTATAACAACTTCTCAATTGCTGAGGTCGGGAATGCCTTGTGGAGAAGTTTGCTAAATTATCACTTGAACAAATTTGTTGAACATCGATCATGTCTTAAATAGAACTTTGGTGAAATATGTTTTATTTTGTCTCCTTCGATAGTCCTTTCAATTGAGCTATGCATGCAGTATCATCTTCAATGTAATTAGAATCTTGTTGAATATCGTAATATAGCAGTACCCTCACATGCAAATAGATTGTTTGAAGAACGAACTTTAAAAAAAATGCATGCATTTGCAAAACCAACAAAACCTTGACAATATTTGTTAGAATAAACAAATCTATATCAAGGATTTCTTTTACAATATAATACTAATAGTATTCCAATATATTTATATAAGAATTAAATTATATCTCGCTAGCATATTGTTATACTTATGGTTCTAGCAAGATACATAGTGCACCAATTGCAATAGACACAAAAATAAATCATTTACGCCATGATTGTTAATCCACATAAGGATTTGCTGAAGCTTTATTTAATAAATTTCTTGAGAACCTTTTTTTTGGTAATGAAGATATTTATTCCGCCCTGTTTAAGAGTTATTACAAATTGGGACTTTTCTAGGACACAAAGTTCCTAGCTTGTCCAGTTCAAAAGTAGGAACAATAAAAGGGGGCGGGGAGAAGTACAACATAGGATTTTCAAAAAAGTTCGAGTTGCTTCCATGTTTTGCCATAGCATCAGTCACTCCATTTGCTTCTCTGAAGATGTGAGTGACCTGAGGCTCTCCTGCTCTGTAAGCATCCATCTGCAATCAGTAATCAAATTTTGATACGGACCATTATCATTAGTAAGCATGTTAACTAAGACATTGCAATCTGTTTCAACCACTAGTCGCCTAATGTTTTGTTGAATAGCTATTTTTAGACCCTGAATAAGGGCGTGTCCTTCCATGTATATGTTAGTAGCGTGGGTAATGGACATGTTAAAGCCTATAATCCAATTGCTTTCCCAGTCCCTGATAACCCTTCCAATGCCGCCCCTCCCAGGGTTGCCTAAGCTAGAACCATCTATGTTTAATTTAAAGTTTCCCCGATCAGGTGGCCTCCATTTTATGTAGATGGTCGTCCTGGAGTTAGGACTCTGTATAGACTCTGTTACAACTTAAATTCCGTTGCACTTTTAACGATGGTTTTTAAGGAGAGAGGAGATTTATTGTTATTAAAAATGATATTATTCCTGTGGATCCAAATGTGCCAAAGGGAAGGATATCTGCCTTAGTTAAGTATCTGTTAAAGGAGGATTTAGTGTGGCAAAAGGGGTTTTAGCCAATTATGCATAGTGAGCTCATTACGAGGCTGATCTGGGTATTTGTAAGAGTTTCCCAATTGATCCCAAATAGGTTTTGAGTGTCGGCAGTTGAAGAACATATGTTCCATGTCTTCTTCTTCATTTTGGCAAATATTGCAAATGCTAGAGTTAATGATTTTCCTATTATATAGCATTTTGGAGGTGGGTAACCTATTATGGACAACTGCCCATAAGAAGGACTTGATTTTGTTTAAGGTGTCAAGTTTCCATAGCCAAGAAAAGTCAGACCAGTTTCCTTCTTCTTTGGACTAGGCTTGGATAATTTTGTAAGTAGCCTTTGCCGAGAAGGATCCATTAGGTCCCTCTTCCCAAGTAAATTTGTCTACTGCCGGCTCGCTCTGCTTGACATATGTGCTAAAAAAAATTTAAGAATGGTTTCTGGTAGTTCGAAAGAGAGGGTATTGATATTGAAGGAGCCCTCCACTAGAATAGAACTTAGGGGGATATTTATTTCATTGAGAGGCAGAGGCCCCTGTATGAGAGATCGAAGGGGGCCTGAGTCTATGATCCAGGCATCATGTCAAAGGTTTATGGATTCCCCATTTCCTACTTCCCAGTGTATGCCTTTTTCGCAAATTTCTCCTCCAATACAGATATTTTTCCAGGTGTGGGTTCCTCCTTTTTTCTCTAGGTCCTTCCACCTAGAAGAGTCCATATTGATGTTATATCTGTTTTGTAGGACTTGAACCCATAGAGAATGTTTTCACCTTGCAAATCTCCATGCCACAGTTGCATTAAATGATTGGTTTTTCCATTTAGCTTTATATAGTCCCAGACCTCCTTCCTTCTTGTCCCTAGTTACTGTGTTCCAATTTATGAGGTGGCATTTTCTCTTTTCAGATGTACTCCCCCATAGGAAGTTTCTTTGAATGGTGTCAATTTGTTTAGGGATTGCTACAATAGTGGATTTTATTAGGGTAGTCCTACCTGCTGTAGTCAGGAGATTAACTTTCCATCCCTGTAGTCTACTGTTAAGGCTATCAATGATAGGTTGGAAATCTTTTTTGGATGGATTTGAGTTCAGTATTGGGAATCCTAAGTATTTCCCTACTTCATTCGAGTGTTTCATGGATAAACATTGACTAATGTATTCCTTGTTTCTAGAGGAGGTATTTTTGGAGAACATAACTCTTGACTTGTGAGAGTTAATGGATTGTCCCTAATAGTTACAGAATTTATTGAGGGTGTCTATTATTGAATTACAGCTTTTTTGGTTGGCTTCTGCCATCAGGATTAGGTTATCTGCAAAGAACAGGTGAGACAACTGTGGTCCTTTATTAGACATTTTAATGGGGATCCATCTGCAACAGTCAATTTCATGGTGTATAAGCCTAGATAGCATTTCCATGCAGATTATGAATAGGTATGGGTATAGGGGATCCCCTTGTCTAATCCCACCTCGTTGGTATAAAAAAGTCCGTGCTAGACCCGTTTATCAAGATTAAAGTTTGAGTGGTCAAAATGCAGGACATTATTAGGTCAATCATATCTTTGGGGAAATTTAAAGAGATTAGTGAGAATATTACGAAGGACCATTCTATTTTGTCGAAGGCTTTTTCCAGGTCTATTTTAATTATTATTTTTCCTTTCTTCCCTTTAGTTCTTTTGAAGTAAGACACTACTTTGTTCACAATGATGGCATTATTAGAGGCTCTTCTCCTTTTTAGGAAGCTTGTTTGTGTGGGGTGTATGACTTTTGAGAGTAGTGGTTTGATTCTATTAACCAAAATCTTTGTAATTATTTTGTAGGAAATGTTGCAGAGGCTTATAGGTCTAAATTGATTAATAGTTTCCGGACTCTTATATTTTGGAATTAAACAGATGTAGGTTTTGTTCATTTCCTCCGTCATTGTTTTATTTCGAAATGTCTCCTTACAAAATCTAATTAAAGCATTTTTTGTTCCATTCCAGAACTTTTGGTAGAAGAAAGGGTGAAGGTCATCCGATCCTGGCGCTTTATAAGGTTTAAAGGAGAAGACTGCTTGTTTAATTTCCTGGAGGTCTGGTTCTAAGCTCAGTGTAGGGTGGTCCCAACTACTAAGAGTAGTATAGTATGACATTGGCATTTGGTTAGTTATGGAGGAAGTATGACTTGTTTTAAAGAGATTGTGGAAGAATTTAATAATTAAAGGAATAATCTCCTTTTGGTCGTAGAACCAATTACCCCCTCATCTCTTAAGCTAAGGAGTCTATTTTTTCTTCTATGTAGCATTGTGGTAATGTGGAAGAACTTTGTGTTAGTGTCTCCATCATTTAGCCAATGTACTCTTGACTTGAGTTTTCAGAATTCCTCTTCTAGTTTTAAAAGTCCATTAAGGTCTTCTGTTAGGGTTGATTCCAGATCTCTTAGAAATTGACTAGTAGTATATTTAGGGGATTTTTGTATCCCATTGAGCCTAGCCAGGGTAACATTTTTCTATGGAAGATATTCCCAAATGTAGTTATGTTCCAGTTTTTTACTTTTTTTGTGAAGTTTTCAATAGCTGTTAGAATAGAGTCATTGACATTCCAATTGGCTTCCACTAGAGGTTTAAAGGAGGGGTGGGACAGCCACATTGATTCTATTCTAAATACTTTATTTTCATGAGGCATACTTCTTCTTAATTCAAGTTTTATAGGGTAGTGATCCGAGTAAACCCTGGTTAAGTGAGTTACTTGGGCTTCAGGGTATATATTAATCCAGTTGGTGTTTTCCATATATCTATCTAACATTTTCATTATTATTAACTTAGATTTTTTCCTTTTATTTGACCAGGTGTACTTTGGACCTTTAAACCCTAGGTCTAGGAGTTCACAATAGTCAATACAGTTTATGAAGTTGGAAACCCTATTATTGTTGACTGGTAATCCACCAAATTTTTCATTTGCCCCTGTCACTTCATTAAAGTCCCCTGTGATTAACCGGGGGCCTTTAAAGGAGTTTGCTACTATTTTTAGGTTATTCCATAAGATACTTTTTTCCTCTAATAAACAGCTAGCATAAATTACTGATAAAAGCCATTGGTGTGGGGAATCTTTTACCTTTACCATGGCGTGGATTTCCTGCTCAGTGTTAGCTACTTGATCCACTGTCACCTCTGTTTCATTCCACATCATAACTATTCCACCTAAGTTGCCCTGAGCTGCAACTTGGATCATTTTTGTAAACCCAAAGTCCTCAATTATAGCTTGGTGTTCCGCTAACTTTGTTTCCAGTAAGGCCACCAGAAAGGGTCTGTTATAGTCTAACATTGATCTAAATATCCTCCTGAACTCCTCATTACCCGCTCCCCTGCAATTTCAGATTATGACACTCATTGATCTATTTAGGGTTTGGGATGTATCTACCTGTGTCTATCGTGAAGTCTCTTGATGTGGACTCCCCCATGCCATGTTGACTTGGTTCATCCAGTGGTGCTCGTACAAGGTTGGGATTATTACTGTCCCATACTTGTAAATTCTCGGGGGGCTATGAAGAATTCTTATATTGATCGAGAATTTCCTCAAGTCGTGCGGGCAGCGTAAGATGTATCTTTTTTCTCTTCTTTCCTTGAACACCAGCGTCTTTGGGTCCCTTATCATGTCGTACTCCACTCGTCTTGCTGTCGATAATCCTTTCTCGTCTTCCCCCTCGTCCGTCTATGTTTGAGCAAGTGCATGGGGACTGTTTGGTACCATTACTGTAGCTAGGTTTTGGGCTGCTACTATTTGCGTTTGGTTTGTGTGTGGTATTGGATTATTGTGGTTGTCTACATTGTGGGTTGCCTGTTGTTGCTGGAAGTGTGTTTGAATTAAGGGTATGGTTTCTTGGAACAAGGGTAGTTGCATGCTCAGCCCTATAGGAGTAGCAGGAGTTGGTCGTGGTTGTCTGCTCCAAGGTGATGGGTGAATTCCCAAGGTGGGGTGGATTGGGGGAGGCATTTGATTGTTGAACATGGCCAGCCATGGGTGATTTGCAACGTTGTCCAGCCCTATCCTCAACCCCTCCGTCACTATTTGATCAAGGTAGCTCGGATTTTCCAGTTGAATCGTGATGTCTTGCCCTTCCAACTGGAGGTTTAGATTGAGGGAGAAGCCTGTCAGCCCGTACTCCATCCATGACTGTGGAGCATGATTCATTGGTAATGGTGGTGTTGTGTAGATTATTGTCTCCGGTGGGTTCATGGGTAGGTAAGGATCATGGTGTGGTATTTTTGGTTGTTGTCTCATCCAAACATTTCTCCTATTTCTGGTGTGCCTGCGTTGGTAGTTGGTGTGATGAAATCTGGCCATGGTGTTGTTCGTTGAGCTTTGGTAGTAGGGGAGTTGTATTTTTGGATGGTGAGAGCTTGTTGGAGTTGGAAGATAAAGAAGTTGATTTGTTGAACATTGGTGTAATGTACAAGGTTGATGGGACTTGATTATCAGCTTTTTGGTTTGATTTTTGTTTTGAGAGGATTTCTTCAATGGTTTTTGTTGGAGTGATTTGTGATAGAAAGTCGTTTGAGGTAGGGTCTTTTTTTATGGATGTAGGAGACCTAGTTGTAGGATGATTGTAATCAACATTAAATGTTGATGGGGCTTTGTCTAAAGTGGGATTATGGTCTATGTCCATCGGATTGTACCTGTTTGTTAAGCTTAGGACTTTGTCTTCAGTATGTTCTTTTGTTTCTTTGTTCTTTAGTTATTGTCCGCTGGTTTTTGAGGTAGAGTCTGCCTTCTTTTTTGTTGCAGAGTATATGGGTTCTAAGGTAGTGAATTGGGGCATTAATTGTGATGTGGAGGGGTTTGACAAAGGAGGGGTAGGGGGTTGTCCAATGTACTTTTGTACAAAGGGGCTTTAGGGCTGGTGCAACAGCTAGGTTTTCCTAGGTTTTTTTGATTATTTTTGATGGGTAGGTTCCTAGGGTTGACTAGTGTTTCCACAATGTGGACTAGGTTATGTTTTTGGTTGGGGGGAAAGGTATTCACCGCAGGGTTAAGCACGTTGTTGTCCTTGGGCAAAGGAGCCTGTTGTGAACGTTGGAAGTTTTCCAGATTTGGCTCCTCATTTCTGGTTTCCTCGTTTCTGGTTCTTGTGGTTCCAGTTGGCCCGGTTTTGTTTGAGGCAATGGTATCATTTAGGTTAGACCTAGTCCAGGTTTGAGTTTTTTTTGTTTTTTTTGGTGTGTCACAATTGTCCAGTGGTCTATTTCTTTGGTTAGGGTTTCAACCTCCATAGACCTACCATTGTTAGTATCATTGCTTGGTTTTGAGGTAGATGTTGCATTGGGGCAGTTATTTGAATTGTGCCCTAGCCGTCCACAAGACTTGCATAACAGGTTAAAACCTTCGTATGCTATTTTTTGGTAGTGATTTCCTATGATGATATGTGTTTTAAGGGGTTTCTCAATAGGTGTTAATATACATAATCTTGCATATTTACCTCTAGTGGTTGAGGTGGTCCACGCGTCGATCCTAAGAAGTTTTCCTAGTTTGTTTCCTATTTTGTGAAGAATCTCATAGTCGTAGAACTCTGTTGGGAGCTCTAGTAATCTGGCCCAGATTGCTGAGAAGGTTAGTGATGTTGTTGAGGCGATGAATCTGGGCTCCCATTTCCTTACAGTGAGGAATTGGTTTCCGATGAACCAAGGTCCCCTGTGTAGTGCTTTGTCATAGTTTTCCGGTCTAGTGAATTTTATGAGATAATAATCGTAGCCAAGGTCTATCAGTGATAAGTGCTCGGTGGGTTTCCATATAGCATGTATTTTTTGTTGTAGAAATTGGTAAGTTACTCGTCTTCCGAATATTTTGATGATTAGAGCATTTTCCCAGTTTTTGTATATTCGTTCCTTATCCTCCGAAGTTATTGGTATGAAATTGTCCGAGTCAAAGATGTTTTCAGTTTCTCCGAAGTATCAAAGCCAAGGATAGATTTTTGCACTGTTATTTGGTTTTTGATTTGAAGATTGTCTAGGTTTGTTTGCAGCTTGGATAAGAAGGTATTTTTAAGGTTTTGATTGCCATTGCCATGTTCAGGATGAGTTTGGTGACCCTCCATTGTTTGGGAGCTCAAGAGTTGTTGTGAGCTTTGTGTAGTTATTTTGTTGTCTTCAACATGTTCTATATCCGTGTCTTTATCGGTAGGAGTTTGTGTCGTTTTTTCATTGTGGTGTTGTACTTGGTTTAAGACTTTCAGCATGTGTTTGTTTTGATGTTCTTGTTGATGGAGTGTTATTGTGGTTGATGAATGGAAGAAGCTAGGGTTCTTCTAAGTTCTCTAGAGAGAAGACAGACATTCTCTCTCCTTCCTTTGAGAACCTTAATATATTTCAGAACAATTTAAATCCTTCAATGATTTTTATATACACATATTAATTTTTCAAGTATTGCTAGACTAAAATCTGAAAGCAACTGCATCTACCATAAGAGAACATGTTTCCATATAATTAGTGCCAGGAAATTTACAAATCTTCTTGTGCCAGAAATCGTCCTTATGTCTATCGACTTGATTTTTTATTTAACTTTTCACACAAGAACACATTTATACCTTCACCAGCTTTATATTTTCAAGTGTTGGGGCTATCCGTCCAACTTCACATTTTTCAGATGAAGTCCATTATCATTGCATATTTTTCATTTGGCCAATCATTTATTTGTCCAAATTTCATGACAGATTTGAGCTCAAGATCCTCGTCAATATTAATAATATTGAGTTCTACATTATACTAACAACATCGTCGGCGATCATTTTACATCAGTTCCATCATCACTCAATAAAGACATAACTTATCGAGATCTCAATAGTTTCAGGTACCTGAGCCTCTCCCATGAGGTATTATAAAGTGTTATGTCATGGCGAGAGCACTTGCCTCCTTATTATGACCATCTTGATCATTTGCTCCACTGCTTCTTCAAGGAGTTTTATCTTTGGAACCAATTAGTCTATTACGTTTCATGTGTTCCATAGACTATGTCCATCATAGACTTTATTCTATTTGGAGCATTAGCAGCTAAAATATAACATTTAGCTTTGGGTCAGCAAATGCGCCTGGCAATATTTTGAAAAATGAATTATCAATTGAACTTCAAGTTCACATTTTCTTGTACGAGGATCTGGGTGCACTCATAATAATTCATTCCACTTATCACTTTTTCAGCTGCCTATTTACTCCCCCTAATATTGGGATCACCAACACATATCCCCAACCTTCTTTGGGGATCCATCTTTATGCATTATGCTAGAACAATTAAATCATATAGCACATTCATATTTTTAGATGAAAATTATTTAGTTCCTGACCCTGAACCAATTGTAATAGGGAGAATTTATCATAACTTGTTGGCTAGACGAGTACAAGTGCTATTGTCTATTAAATAATACACCTCATACCAATTTTTTTTTGGAATTTTTGTTCTCATAACCGATGGTTTAGCTATAATTGGAAACATACAATTTCTACTAAACCAACTTGGATTTAACCCACCATTATCAAGATAATTATCATAATTTATATTCTGGAACTGTGCTCTAGCAAGTTGAGCAATCAACCTTGCAAAATCCAAACTGCAAGTTGATAACAAACGCACATGTGACCATACAATAGATGCATCTATTAAAATCATATAATAGTAAACGGTCCACATGGCAGGTGGCTGGGCCCATATATTTATCATCTTTTATTTGTTCTATATATATATATATATATATATATATAGACACACACACACACCACCTTTTTTCGTACCAGAAATTAAGGGATTCAATCTTAACCTTAACTGGTATATCATGAGAATAAGCAGCACAAGAGAATTCTTGAAGAATCTTCTATTTTTTCAATATATGCCAACGTGAATTCTCAATTAATTTCCGTATCGTAATTGAACCGGGATGGCCAACCGGTAATGCCAACTGATATTTATTTTAGTAAACATCTAATTTACAATGGCATGTGATTTCATCATCATGCTTATACTTGTGTAGTACAAATAGAAGAAAAAACGGGTAACCTTTTATATTTACCCGGTGTGATTATAGTAATATGAAGATATTCAATATTCATTTCATTTATAGTCTCAAATGCCAACCACTTTGGCTAATATATTTAAAACTCAAAAAGTTTCTTTTGAGATTATTACAATATCAATGTCATGCACAATTTTATTCATCCAGTAGTAACAAATTAATTATTCCGGAGCTTTTTAATTAATTTTTATACTACATGATCTTTTGTCACACCATCCATATGGTGAATGTCTTCTTCAGAAAGAAAATTATATCATAATAATTGTCATGGTCAAAATCATCATAAGCAAAATCATTTCTTGCTTTAACTTTGCCTTTAATAACCTTTTATAAAGCACGACAAAATATTTTTGGTGTACCACATGTACGCGACCAATGACATATTCATGTAACCACACAGTAATATTCATTATTTTTCTTTCTCTCAAACCTCCCAGTAGGGGTGAGTTGTAGTGTTTATTCAACCATACATAAGCACATCCTTTTGCATAATTTATATTATATATATATATTCACATTCACTTTCACGAATGAGTCTGCATTTACAATGCTTATCACAAGTCGCATTCTTTCAAAAAATGGACTATAATCGTCTGAACGTGCCTCATATTCACAGACCATATTGCTACACATTTCTTTCACCTTTGAAGGATTATTTTGAAAACCCTTATTGTTCTCCTTTTTACAATTACTATAATGATGAATGTTATTATTTTGATCTTTAGCATACCCACGTTCATTGGTCAACACTTGTCTTCATTTAGATTTATTATGCACCACTATCATATTCACTTCAAGAATCGAGCAAATCAATTGGGACAAGGTTCATGCTTTTTCATGAAAAATACATTATTTTTCTTTAGTCATCATTATATCATCAATATGGTGCATTGGGACTCAAACCCAACCCAACCCTTATCATCATGGTGCACCGGGACTCGAATCTGATGTCTTACACTCAAGGTGCGATAGGACTTGAACCCACCGTCTTACCCTCAACCAATAGCATAATAGGCCACAGTGCAACTGAGATTCATCCTCGGTCCTCTAAATCTGTTACCTACAGATTACGACTATAAAACTCATTGCATGTAGTTTTGACCTCTTTAAGATAGAAATAAGATAAACTATTTCTTACAGACTGAAAAAATTTAGACCACAGTATATTTGTCAAAAATGACAAAAAATGTAAGTTATACAATTTCTGTGTACTTCAAAAGTGTGAGAACAATTTCATAGGTACTAATAACTCAAACTTGTGGAAGAGGGTGTAGCTTTGATTGCTCAAGTTGCTACAACTAACATAACAGCCAGCTGAAAAACGTTAGCTAGCTAAATGACGTAGGTATATTAATTCCAGGGTGACCGGGTTTTATTCCCTATAGAGTTGCTAATATATGAATATCAGCAAGGCTATAATTATCCAAGGGTTGGATACTAGGGTATCAGACAGGCAACTCCCCGAATTCACTGATTCAAGGGTTTTAGATGGGATGGACAGAAGAGTTTGAACGGGCGAGTGACTTTAGGGTACCATTATCAATGTCACTAACAAAAAAAAAATTAAGCACAAAAATATATCCTCGGAATAGTCACTTTTTATATTATCCAGTAAGCTCAAAGTTATCAGACCAGGCCACTCACTAGTAAAAGTGCACACAATTATAGGGGTCATTGAGTGATGGGCAAATATTTATTAAAATTATAATCACCGATTTTCTTTCCTTTTTAATCAAAATATTGGATGCAATGGAGGAACTATTACTAGCATAACATAAGCTATAACCCCAAGAATACATGTAACTGACACAAGCTCAAACTCAAAAAGATTCAATTACCTATTCGTTTTTCTAAACTTTAATGATTTAGACAAGGTCAAGAAAAAATTGTCAACTCAAAAGACTTTAAAAAAATAACATAAGTAATGGAGGAGTAAACCTGGAGCATAGCAGAACTCTCTTTCAAGTCCAATCTCACACTTCTCTGCTTTTGTACTTACTAATTATAGCAGTTATTCTTTTCTGATTCTCGTAATGAGTTTAATCAGAACTTGGGCGGAAGAAGAACCAAACTCAAATCTCAATTGACTAGAGGCTCGTGCTGATAACGTGTTAAGAAACTAAGCTCAAAGTAACAATACGAAAAAATAAAATAGACAAGAGATATAAAGGGGAAAGAGAGGAGAGATTCGTATTTCTTCCATATATTCAAGTGTATTACAAAATGACTTCTCATCCTCTATTTATAGTACTATATAGAGGTATACCAAAAGACAACAACAACAACCCAGTAAAATCCCACTAATGGGGTCTGGGGAGGGTAGTGTGTCTGCAAACTTTACCCCTACACCGCAGGAGTAGGGAGGCTATTTCCGAAGACCCTCGGCTCAAGACAAAGGACAAAAGGAGACAATATTAGTATCACCATAGAAATCATAAGAAAAGTAGGAACAACATAAAATCCAGAAGAAAGATGCAAAGCAAAAGCAAAAGCGATGGCTAGTAAATAGGTCATGCACTCGAAAGCGAAAATAGTAAGAGACAACATTGTCACTAAATATGCCAAAAGAATTCCATAAATATGTCATTAAACATCTGAGATCATGCAGGAAGATCATGGGGGAGATTATGGATGTATGGGAGTTACAACCATAAGTTTGAGTAGTGGGGGTTATAAAGATAATGGATAAGAGTAGTGGGTGTTATTCATATAGGAGTTATGGACATCCATCATCATCTAATGTTTCATAACATTATGTTAGATTTTTACATTTACAAGTTACAACTAACTTTGTATTTGTATAGTAGCTTTTTAAAATTTATATTTAAACATTAGTTTCATGCCTACTTTGATGTAACTTGTAACATACATGATACGTCTAACCCATCTAGATTATTCAAATTTACTCTTTAAATAAAGATATTTTTGTCACAAAAATTCTATCTCAATTTTAATGGGGCCCAACCTTATATTTCTCAATTATGTATAATCTCCCCATCTGAAACTATATTCTTCTACATAATCAAGTAGTACACAATCTCATCTTATCCTATTCGTAAACTTAATGACCCTCTAATAAGTTTTAATTGTTCAGGATCTTCGAATGAAATTCATAAACTAACATCATCTAGGATTGTGACGAAATGAATAAAATTCTTTTATTCTTAACCAGAAATCTTAGGTTCGAGTCTTAAGTATCAAAAAAATTTAATAGAAAATACTTCCTCCTTTAATCGGTCTATGCACACGAATCCAAACTAGTCGAACGCAAAGCGAATACTTAGAGAATAGTAATAGTGATTTCCAATTCCACTGGTGGTAAATTATTGTACTCACCTAATCATCCTTCTCAAAAATTTAGATCGCTTTGTTTTTAGAGGGACAACTTTCTGCTAAGCTAAATATAGATAATTCACTTCGTAAGGGTAAGATTAACTAGGCATAAATTAAGTTAAATTTTTAATAAATAAAGTTAGATATTCAAAACTTACACGAAATACATTTTATAAATTGCTATTGTCCCATTTCAAAATGACAATATTAAAACGTCAAAAATCTTATGAAACTCTCGAAAACGAATGTGAAATAAATCTTGTGTTAGAGAAATTAAGTGCATCACAAGGAGTGAAGAACAACCTTAATAGTCAACGAAGAGGAATAAGTAGGCGCTTGGACATAAAAGTTGTAATTTTTGGGGAAAAAAAAGTTGTATTTGGAATTAAGTTGAAATATGGTATTTGGAATTTGAAATTATATTTTGACATGCATTTCACTTGAAAAAATATTGCAGTTTTTTGAATGGGAAGAAAAATCCAAAAAAAATTGAAAGGTGGTCAAAACCACTTTCTGATTTTTCAAAAACTAAATTTCAAAAACTAAATTTTGAAAAATCTCAAAAAACTTACAAAATTTAATTTTATGAACAAACACATTTTGAAAAAATTTCTGAAAAAGAAAACTATGGACAAACGGGTCCTAAATACCTACAATGAATTTTTTTATTTTTTTTTGGGAAAACGATAAGGTCTAAGACCATGTTTACCCTTAACAGCTTGTTTAGATGGTCGTTACCCATTGTATCGTATCGTATTGTTACTTTAAATACAATGTTTGTTTTGATTGTTATTTAAATTTTATTGTATCGTATTGTTAAATCTGTCGTTACATAACAACGAAATATGCCACTTTATGTAACGACCGATTTGGTGTGGTCGCGTCGTTACCTTGTCTTTTTCTCTCAATCTCACCCTTTATTATTATTAAATTATTTTATTTTTATCATTTACCCTACCTTTTTATATAGAATTTTACCCTGTATCATAATTTTTCTTTATAATATTGCAAGTTTATTCTTTATATTCTTGGTGCATGATATTAAAAAACGATGGCAAACGACACAATCTATCCAAACATTATATTTATCAAATGATATTATATAATACAATACAGTACGATACAATACATTATGAAACGATGCGTAACAACCATCCAAACAAGTTGTAAACTTGGATAACAATTAAACTTGGTTTTAAGGATATGTGATTTCACTTGGCGCAAATTGAGAATTATGAGAATTAATGCTAGGAATTAACAGTAAAATAAAGCAAACCAATATGATGAACAACTGTGGCCCTCGAGCTAAACCGCCCTCGAACCAACTGAGTATGCTTAATGAAAAGTATGAACTGAACAACAGAGCTTGCGAGAGAAAAAATGTAATATATTGCCTTGTTATGCGTGAATGCATCCCCTTACAAAATGATTAGAACCCCCTTTATATAGTAGAGGAGTTCTACTTATGGTAAAATTCTAACTATGGAAGGAAAACCAATGATTGGCTAAATGACCGATATTGACTTTATGCATGCCAAGATGTTTGCCACGATCCTTGACCGATCACGGATATCTTGGCTTTCCGTTATCCGACTTAATATGCTTCCTTCGATCTCGCTCGATCTCTTTCTTTATTCGACTTCGGTCATGGCTGGTTTCGATCTTGATTGGCCCTTGAGTCATGAGCTTAGCAATTTATCCCCATGTCATGGCCCGTCATAAATCGGTGCCGATCCTGACTTATCGAGCTCCATCCTCGATCAGTCTCTCAAAAAGGGAGAAGCCCGACTTTGACCGTATACATATAGTCCCCTCGTTTTTTGGAGATTAACGATAAGAAACAACTTGATTTTTCCCAATCCTATCTCGATGAGCCATGACGTAAGCGACGAGCTCGACCGTGACGTCAGTGACAAGTGGGTACCGAAATGCTCCACCGGTTTAGATGTTGAGGCATTAAATGTCTGTCAGTTGTTGTCGGCCACTACCAGATCTGAACCATCATCTTCAACCTATAAATGTATCTTCCTTCTTTTGCCCAAACTTTACTTTCAATCTTCATATTCCGTTGCCTTCTACATAACCTTTTACCTTCAAGCTTTTGAGTTTCTTTGTTTGTTTTTCCCAAAAACACCAAATATCCCATTCTCTGTTCTCCCTTGTTCAAAAAAACAAAATGGCCAAAATATCTAAAATCGTTCCGCAGAAAGAAAAAGCTTCCTCGTCTCAGTTGGCTTGCAAGCAACCAACGGCGGAGCCATGCGCTGAAGAATTCGTTCCTGGAGGGTGCGTCCTTGATTCTGACTTCAAGGTTGAAAAGACCCCCTTGGTTCCGGGACGATGCGAGCCAATGTCGAGGTACATATGCATGATCACCGGTGACATTCTCGACCAAGTCAAAGAGGACTACAACTGGGTTGACAAGCACATGGTGGTGCCCTCGCCTGAGGAGTCAATCACTACCTATATGGAAGGGTTTCTAAGTGTTTGCACTTACCCTTTCACATTGGGTCCCTTGTACCCGGTCATTGTAGATTTTTGCAAGAAGTACGAAGTGACCCTCGGTTAAATTCACCCCTCCTTCTGGAGGATAGTGATTTTGCTCCGCTTCTTTGTGAGCCAAGTCGATGGTCTTCCCTTTACCCTCGACCACCTTATACGCTTATATAGCCCCGACTTTATCGAGGGGGGTTAATAAAGCTTCAACGTCGGGCCTACAAGGTAGCTTTCTCGAGCATAAATGAGGACAAAGATTGGGGATGGATGGGCCGGTTTGTCCGAGTGAAGATCTCGAATTTGATCCCAGCCGAGAGCATGCCATTTCCGAAGAAATAGAATATGAAATGTAAGTATAACTCCATTTTTAATTTCCGCCTATTCTCTTCATTTTTTCATCCTTTCTTATTGGCGTCTTATTTGATGCAGTCGCTGCCTAGATGCCGAGTGCAATCCCCCGGCTTGAGAATTGGGTCAGGAGCTCAGTTTCGAAGTCGACACACGTTGAGCGTGCATGGCACGAATTGGCGAAGGGCCTATAGGAGGCCCGAAACCACAGTAAATTTTTGTATGACTTGACAATTCTGATCGTTGTTCGAATTTTTCCTTGATCTTACTTGTCTTTCTCTTGCAGGTCTCGGGAAAGATGTGTCGATGAGGCCCCCATATGGCGACGAAGAAGACCTTCCCCAACCATTTGCTCCAAAGTAGAAAAAAGAGCAGAAAAGGAGAGGGGCTCCGAGCTCTACGAAGTTGGATGAGCAGAATCCTAAAGAGAGGCAAACCCGTAAGGGATATGTCATCCCTCTACTAATGGACTCAGTCCTCAGGCTACGAGATGAGACCGAAGATGGTGAAAAAGAAGAGAATGAAGCTGATTCTGGGCTGGTGGCCCATGCACGAGCTAGTACTAGGGCTCGGAAGGCTTCGGAACCTGTGGGAGTCAATACTGCCCCATCTAGGCTAGATGGGGTCGAGGAGGAGACTTCAGCCCAAGTCCCCGAGCCAAAAGGAATCGAAGATATTTTACCTCGGGGCAAAGATACCATTGAATAGGCGGTGGACGTCGGTGCAGAAACCTGGCTGGAGGCTACCCAAGACGGAGTCAGTACCTCAAAGTACCTACTTGGGGCAATAGAGATCGGGGATTCCTTTTTGTTTCCTTCAGTCTCCGATTCGATTATACGTGATGCTCAGGCCGCGGAGACTTGCACCAAGGAAGGATCCCACGTAGAGGAAGATCTCTTCTATGGTTTATTTACTGGGGTGGAAGATGTCACTGGTCAGAGTGACTTAGAGGTTCTGAAGAAAAGCTCGGGCGAGGCTTCCTCAAGTTTTAAATTGACCAACCAATTCTCGTCCCCAAGTGTTGATCCCGGGTGAAAGCGGACAATCGTTATCATAGTCCCAGAGTATGTCCGGGTTCTCGATGCCCCAGTAGGGGTAGCTAGTTACCTCTGGTGTTTGGTTACGGAGGAAGATCGAGCCCAGATGGACGAGGTGGGAGCCCCTTGTCTTTTCAACGAAGCTCAATGGTTCCAAACCGGGTAATCCCTAATTTTCCTGTCAATTTTCTTACTTAGGTTTTTCTCCATTTGTATAACTTTTCCCTTCTATGTTTGTAGGCTTCGGTGCTTCATCATGAAGCATTACTCTGATCCCGAGGGGAAATGAGTCATTATGAGGCCGAGATCCGGGGGCTGACTGAGGAAAAAAATAAATTTCTCAGTGAGCAAAGAGAAGGAGAAGCTAAAGGCCTCCGTGCTGAGCTAGAAATGGCTCAGAAAGAGTACACCAAACTGATGGAGCAGGTAAGAAGAATTTTTTAAGTTAGTGGTGCTGATTCAGGCGTTGTAGTTAATGGTTCGAACCCGGAGGTCCAACAAAAACTCGACGTGATCAGGCAGCTTCGTGAAGAAACAGATGCATTAAAAGTTGAGGTCGAAGGATAGAAGGAGAAGATGGACCACTTGGCCTCAGAGAAGGAAGCTACCCGAGCTCAACTGCCTTGGCTGAGAACCAGCTTCAAAGCTTGAAAGAGAATGCCTCGGTGCAAGCAAAGAAAATTGAGGAGTTCCAATCTCGGTTGGGGTTAGCAACTTTCGATCGGGAGAAGCTGGACACAGAACTTTCAGCGGCCAAATTGGAGATCGAAACGGCCAAGGTTAATATCGATGCTATGGTGGTCGTCTATCGGACAGACGCTGAAGTTGCTCAAGCTCGGGCAAAGGAGGTTGTCGAGCTGCTCAGGTTCGAGGGAACTTGGTTGCCGAGTATGCTAAATGCCAATCTCGAAGAGAGACTCTCGAGGAGATCCACGCTCGTGGCTTTAATCTTGCAGCTGAGATCGAGAGTGCCAAAGAGCTTGAAGTTGAAGCCAAAGTGTTGGCCTTCCTGACGATGATTATTCTGGGAGCATGAGCGGGTCCGAAAGTGGGGAATACCCCGAGAGTAAGGATTTTTCTCCTGAAGAAGAGTAGGCCCTTAGGATTTGTATTTTTTCTTCGTGTTTCTTTTAAGGCCGTTTTGGTTTTTGTAGGGAATTCTGATCATGCCATGTTGCCCTTGTAAATGATACATACATACATACATACATACATATATATATATATATATATATATATATATATATATATATATATATAATATTTTTTAAAATATTATATATTTGTTGTCTTTTTCTCTTTTCTGTTGTTTTATGTAAGGGTCAAAATGCCTTAGCATAAGATCATGAAGTTGTGTTCGAGGGTCCAAGGTTTGGGAAAGGTAAAGGCCGATATTAAGCCTTGTCTTTGATCTTTTCTAATCGATGGACCCCAAACAATAATAGGAAATTTGAGTTTATGTAAACCTTAAGCTTAATGATTGAGTGCAAACCTGATCAAACTCAAAATAAGGTCGCATTTAGGCTTTTAGTCGAGTGAGAATGATACCTCGAAATCGGAGTGAAAGTAGCCCTTAGGCTTTCTATTCGAGTGAGAAGTATCTTTCGAACTCGAAGTAGCCTTTGGGCCTTTGTAAATTTTTGTATTCGGCCGATCCGGCCTTTGTAAAACGATCATTTAATATATATATATATATATATATATATATATATATATGCATTTCTCCCCTTTTCAGCTTTTAAAGTTTTTCCTGTGTTTATCATTCATGTTCACAAAGTTTGTAATGCCTTAGGACGAAGTAAGGAGCCGTTCGAGAGTTTGAACAATTTTGTACTCATTAGAGTTTTCGAGGCTTCATATTATCGAGCCTTGTATGATTTTGTCGGGGGTAGCCTTTTTAACCGGTTTATGAAAGAATTCGAAGGCCTGTTTTGTTACGGAATTCGGACGCCTCTAATCCGCGTTAATTTGGATGTTTCCTCTTTAGTTCAGGATTTGCCCCTTGGGCTTATTTTTCCTGTTTTACTTCGAGCTTCCCCGAAGTGTTAGTTCCCGAGTGGGGTGGTCGTGGACTATAAGAATCGAGAGTTGCCGCAAAGGTCTTATGATTTCGAAGTTTTGATAATTCGATCTCTGTTATTTTTCAAACGGCAGTCCCCGAGCGTAGGGGTAATTATCTGAACTCAGTAATGATCGGCCCTTAAGCCATAATAGATCGAGAGTATAACTTTGTGAAGTAGAAAATTTTTTCTAAGGCATGAGATATTGGTAAGGAAAATACTTCTCTTTATATTTGATTACACATGAGTACATGTTTTATGCCAGGGCTCGAGCAAACTATGCGGGCACGGTTCGTTTGACCGTTTTGCCCTTACAAATTTTCCTATTTAGGCCCTGATGCCATGAAGTAATTTCCTAGCAACAAAGTTGGCACTTGAGGGTAATTCCCCCCGATATTCGAGGTTGATTGTAAAGAAGCCTCGGATACTGTTAACTTGTTCAAAGTTAGCATGACCAATGGTTGCCTCGTTAAAAAGCTCGCCGGAAAACTCTTTTGGGACAAAACCGGTCTAAGGGAAAAAGAGTACAACACGTGCTTTCAGACCTAAAGTCTTCATGTCTAGGAGTCCAATGCTGTTTTTGATTTAACCTGTAGGAGTTAGTTTAAAATATAAATGAAAATGGAAAGGATCGTACCTTAGCAGTAGTATCATTTTAGGTGTGATATGTTCCAATTGCTCGGTAATTGTTCGTCATGTGATATGTTCCAATTGCTCGGTAATTGTTCGTCGTTCATTGTGCCGAGCTTGTGGGACCCTTTTTGGATGATTTCGAGGACCTGATATGGTCCTTCCCAGTTTGGACCCAGCTTCCCTTCATTTGGATTTCGGGTGTTGAGGGTGACGTTTCTTAGCACCAAGTTCCCGATGTTAAAATGTCAAACATAGGCTCTCTAATTGTAGTACCTTTCGATCCGCTGTTTTTGAGCGGGCAATTGATGAAGGCGGCTTCGCGTCTTTCATCCAACAATTCTAGGTTCGTATTCATGGCCTCGTTATTTGACTCTCATGTTACATATCGAAACCTGATGTTGGGTTCTCCGACTTCGACCGGGATTAGAGCTTCGGTGCCATAAACTAATGAGAATGGTGTTGCTCCGGTACTGGATTTCGACGTTGTGTTGTACGCCCATAGAACTTCGGGCAGTATCTCTCTCCATTTCCCTTTGGCGTCAGTCAATCTCTTCTTAAGGTTCTGAATGATGGTTTTATTAATTGATTCGGCTTGTCCGTTCCCGCTGGGATGATAAGGCGTCGATAGGATACTTTTAATCTTTTGATCCTCGAGAAACTTAGTCACTTTGCTGCTGATTAATTATTTTCCATTATCACATACGATCTTAGAGGGCATCCCGAATCGACATATGATGTGATCCCAGATGAAGTCTATGACTTCTTTTTCTCTCACTTTCTCGAAAGCCTGTGCTTCAACCCACTTAGAAAAATAATCAGTCATAAATAAAATAAACTGAGCTTTACCTGGGGCCGATAGAAGAGGGCCGATGATGTCCATTCCCCACTTCATGAATAGCTATGGGGATAAGACGGATAGAGCTGCTCCCTGAGCTGGTGATTCATTGGCGCATACCTTTGGCATTGATCGCATTTTCGAACAAACTCCTTTGCATCCTTCTCCATATCGGTCCAGTAGTATCCTGGTCTGATTACTTTGTGGACCAACGATTCGGCAACGAAATAATTTCCACAAGTGCCTTTATGAACTTCCTGTATGACGTAATCGGTATCCCCTGATCCTAAACATATTACCAACAGCCCATCAAACACCCTTCTAAACAATGTTCCGTCTTCAGACAAGGTGAATTGTGTTGCCTTTGTGCGTAGACCTCCCGATTACTTTGGATTCGAGGGGATTTAAGGGATTTAAGTACTCTATGTACTTGTTTCTCCAATCCCAGGTCAAACTCATGGAATTGATCTCCGTGTGACCTTCTTCGATCACCAACCTCATGAGTTGTACGACAGTCCCTGAGTTGAGTTCTTCTTTTTTGATCGATGAACCTAGATTGGCAAGAGCATCGGCCTCGCTGTTCTGTTCTCAAGGTATATGTTGCAAGGTCCACTCCTTAAACCGATGTAGAGTTGTCTGTAGTTTATCCAAGTATCTTTGCATTCAGTTTTCTCGAACTTAAAAAGTCCCGTTAACTTGGTTTACTATGATAAGGGAATCACACTTGGCCTCTATGACCTCTGCTCCCAAACTCTTAGTTAATTCGAGACTTGCAATCATGGCCTCATATTTAGCCTCATTGTTAGTCAATTTTGTAGTTCTAATAGACTGTCTAACTATATTACCCGTGGGTGATTTTAGTACGATGCCTAGTCTGGACCCCTTCACGTTCAAAGCACCGTCCATAAAGAGGGTCCAAACTCCCGAAGAGGTACCTGATTTCATCAGCAGTTCCTTTTCAACCTCAGGTATGAGGGCCGGTGAAAAATCAGCCACGAAGTCTGCTAAGATTTGAGACTTGATGGCAGTTCGGGGTCTATACTCAATATCGTACCCACTGATTTTGATGGCCCATTTGGCCAATCGGCTCGATAGTTTGGGCTTGTGCAAGATATTTCGAAGAGGATAAGTCATCACAACATATATTGGATGACATTGGAATTATGACTTTAGTTTCCTAGAGGCGCTTATTAAAAGAAACGCTAATTTTTCTAAGTGCGGATATCTAGTCTCGGCCTCACCTAAGGTCCAACTAACATAATAGATAAGGAATTGCGTACCTTGTTATTCTTATACCAAGACTCCACTTAGCGCTATCTCCGAGACTGCCAAGTACAAGTAAAGATGTTCATCCATTTTCGAGGTATGAATTAGTGGTGGGCTCGATAGATACCGCTTCAGTTCCTCCAAGGCATGTTGGCATTCCGAAGTCCATGCAAAATTCTCTTCTTCTGAAGCAGTGAGAAGAATCGGTGTCCTATCTGAGGACCTCGAGATGAATCGTCCTAGGGTGACTATGTGCCCCGTTAGCCTTTGCATGGCCTTTATATTATCCATGACCGTGATGTCCTCGATAACTTTGATTTTATTGGGGTTGATTTCAATCCCCCGATTGGACACCATAAAGCCAAGGAACTTACCCGATCCAACCCTGAATGCACACTTTTCCGGGTTGAGATTCATATTGTACTTCCTCAGTATATCGAAGGTTTCCTGCAAATGCTTTAAATGGTCCTCTCCTCGCAGGGACTTAACTAGCATGTCATCAATATAAACTTCCATAGATTTCCCTATTTGTTCTTCGAACATTCAATTTACTAGGCGTTATATGTTGCACCAATTGTATAATAGTAGGTGTCATACTTCGTGATGAATGAACTCTTTTCCCAGTCCTCCGGGTTCAATTGTATTTAGTTTTACCTAGAATATGAATCGAGAAAACTGAGAGTCTCATGGCTAGCCGTGGCATCGATCATACAATCAATGTTAGGCAAAGGAAAAGAATCCTTGGGGCATGCCTTATTCAAATCTTTATAATCTACACACATTCTAAGTTTTTTCCCTTCTTAGGGACTACCACTATGTTTGCTAGACATTCAGGATACTTTAATTCCCAAATGGATCCTATTTTAAGAAGTTTGGTTACCTTATCCTTAATGAAGGCATGTTTAATCTCAGATTGGGGCCTTCTTTTTTGCTTCACCGGGCGGAATTTAGGATCTAGACTTAGTTTGTGAGTGGTAATTTCTGGCGGGATCCCTGTCATATCAGGTGGGACCAAGCAAAGCAATTTATGTTAGCTATAAGGAAATGAATAAGTTTTTTCCTAAGCTCGGGGGTTAGCCCCGTGCCTAGGTATACCTTTGCGTTCGGGCTGATGTTTGGCCAGTGTGACTTGTTCCAGCTCTTCGACCGTTGATTTGGTGGCTCCGAAGTCATCGGGAACTATGAAAGATCGGGGTATCCCATAGTCATCGTCCTCATCAGTCCCCCGCATCTCTGGTTGGATTGAGGCTGGTGTCTGTGGTTGCTATTTAGCCTCATGTTTTCCTTTTGAATCTGATCCCTTTACCGAAGAAAGTGCTGACATCGGTAACACTTCATCAATTGCGAACATCTCCTTGGAGGCGGGATGCTCCCCGTATAGTGTTTTGATTCCCTTAGATGTCAGGAACTTCAGAACTTGGTGAAGGGTCGAGGGCACTGCCCTCATTTTATGGATCCAAGGCCTTCCGAGTAGGGCATTGTACCTCTTGTCACTGTCGATTACATGGAACTTCATTTTCTGGATGGTTCCAGCCACGATCACTAGCAAAATAATCTCACCTTTGGTGGTTTTGCTCGTTATGTTAAAACCGTAAAGTACTCGGGCTGTGTGCACAATTTGATCTTATAGGCCGAGTTGTTCTACGACCCTCGATCGAATAATGTTGGCCGAGCTACCTGGATCAATCAAAACACGTTTAATTTGAATTTAATTCATAAGGACAGATATTACCAGTGCGTACGTTATGAGGTTGTTCGATCCCTTCTACATCCTCGTCGTTGAAGGACAAAATCTCTTCCGGTAAGTAGTCTCGTGTTCACTTTTCCCTTATGATTGTTACCTTGGTGCGTTTAAATACCGGTCCTTGAGGAATATTAACCCCTCCTACAATTATGTGAATCACGTGTTGTGGCTCTTCCTGCTCGTTTTGTATGTTGGAATCCCTATTTTTGAAGTGGTTCTTGGCCCGATCACTTAAGAATTCCTGAAGGTGCCCCTCGTTGAACAATCGGGCTACTTCCTCCCTTAGATGTCTGCAATCTTCTGTTTTATGGCTATGGGTACCATTATACTTGTATATTTGGTTTGGATTTCTCTGGGCCGGATCGGTCTGCAGAGGTCGAGGCCACCTGGTATCTTTGATATGTCCAATGGCCGATACTATGGCGGAAGCATCTAAGTTGAAGTTATATTCTGACAATTGAGGTGCTTCTTTAGACCCAACATCCCTATCGAAACCACTCTTGCTCATGAGCCCTCGGGAGCTCTGTCCCTGATCATTCCTTCTATCATTCTGAATGGGGTTGCGTCTGGGCCCCTTATTTATCCGATCTCCACCGTATGGCTGATGTCAGTCTCTGCTCGATCGAGGGAACAGGTCTCTGTTCGACCGTGGTTCCCGGTCAATGTCCCTTTTAACTCTGTCCACGGGCCTGTTAGGATAAATCGAACCGATCAAAACCCGCAGTTGATCATCCTCGGTCCTGATCTTCGACTGATACCAATTATGTACATCGTCCCAAGTAACAATGGGATATTCGATCAAATTCTGCTTCACTGCTGTGAAGCTACAGAACTCTAAGCGTTGAGACCTTGAGTAAAAGCTTGAACAGCCCAATCGTCGGTGACCAGTGGCAAATCCATTCGCTCCATTTGGAATCGAGATATGAATTCCCTGAGCATCTCGTCTTCTTTCTGTCTTACCTTGAAGAGGTCTGAATTTCTGGTAGCGATCTTAATGGCTCCGGCGTCTGCCTTTACAAAAGAATCTGCAAGCATAGCAAATGAATCAATAAAGTTAGGTGGTAAATTATGGTACCATATCATAGCACCCTTCAATAGAGTCTCCCCGAATTTCTTCAGCAACACGGTTCAATCTCGTCATCTTCCAAGTCATTTCCCTTGATGGAGCACGTATATGAGGTGACGTGTTTGTTTGGATCTGTCGTCCCATTATACTTCAGAATCTCGGGCATATGGAACTTCTTTGGGATTGGCTTCGGAGCAGCACTCGGGGAGAAAAGTTTTTTGGACAAACCTTTTGAAATCAAGTCCTTTCAATATCGGTGGTGCCCTCGGGATTTGGTCGACCCTAGAATTATAAGTTTCTACCTTCTTATCATTTTCCTCGATCTTCTTTTCCCCTGTCTTGATTTGCTTCGTCAGTTCCTTGAGCATTTTTACGATAGCAGGATTGATCTCCGATTCTCCTCCATTCAATCTCTTTGGCACCGATTCGTATCTATGAACAATTTCTTGTGATGGATCGAACTCGATCCTGCTCGGTGCACGGTTCTGATTTTGGAGTTGCGCTATGACGGCTTGTTAGGTTTGCAACATTTCGAATATCATTCAAAGGCTAATCCCGCCTTCTTCACCACCCTGTGCATTTTGATCGGTTGTTCGAGCATCTCTGTGGATGCTATTTTCAAGATCGACGACCAAATTCCCGTTAATGGCAATATGGGAGCTAACGTCGATTGGGTCCACGGCCAGGACTCCATCGGTGTTGACCGAAGGTACTCCATTTCCGGGGGCGGCTATATTATCGTTCTCGCCAAGAAAACCAAGGCCATTGTCTGTGTGTGTGGGTGCTACTTGAGAGTTTGATATGTTGATCCTACAATCAAAGACAATTCAAAGAACAAGCGTAAAATAGTGTGTGTTACAAAAATTGTACCAAACAATCACTATTATCCTTAGTCCCATGGTGGGCCTCAAACTATTTACCCTTAAAATTGGATAATAATTAAACTTATAAGTGGTTTTAAGGATATGTGATTTCACTTGGTGCAAATTGAGAAATATAATAATTAATGCTAGGAATTAACAGTAAAATAAAGCAAACCTATGTGATGAACAATTGTGGCCCTCGAGCTAAACCGCCCTCGAACCAACTGAGTATGCGTAATGAAAAGTATGAACTGAACAACAGAGCTTGCGAGAGAAAAAATGAAATATATTACCTTGTTATGCGTGAATATATCCCCTTACAAAATGATTAGAATTCCCTTTATGTAGTAGAGAAGTTCTACTTATGGTACAATTCTAACTATGGAAGGAAATCCCATGATTGGCTAAATGACTGATCCTAACTTGATGCGTGCCGAGAGTTTTGCCACGATCCTTGCTCGATCACGAATATCTTGGCTTTCCGTTATCTGACTTAACAAGCTTCCTTCGATCTCGCTCGCTCTCTTTCTTGATTCGATCTCGGTCATGGCTGGTCTCGATATTGATTGGCCATTGAGTCATGAGCTTAGCAATTTATCCCCGTGTCATGTCCCGTCATCAATCGGTGCCAATCCTGACTTATCGAGCTCCATCCTCGATCAGTCTCTCAAAAAGGGCGAAGCCCGACTTTGACCGTATACATAATGTAAGATCTTCCCTCTTTTAAGGATGTTCATGTTCCTTACGCAGTGGGGTTAGTGGTTAAGCTGAGTGAAGATCTTGCTTTCAAATTTAAATATTACATTAAAATATATTTTAGCATTGAAGATAATGAGTTTTAACAAATTGGAGTATTTTCAAGGATACTTTTTTATTAAGTTGCGGTCATGTGAGTTTGCCCCTCATCGCTTCTGATGTATTATCTGACGATAGTATATGGCATGACTGCTTCCGCTCTGACTGAGCTGACTATCGCACATGACTTCTATATTCTATTGTAGCCAATTCAATATTTTCCTACTCAATCTTGTTTATAGAAATAGCACTCGATCAAAGGAGAGCATAAGCAAAATCAGTGGTGACTCGGATTTGACTCCCCTCAATTCAGATCCGAAAAGGTATTATTTTTCTTTCTATTTTCATTTTCATTTGCCTAAAGGTTTAAATTTATACTATATTAAAAGCACGAAGTCCCTTAGCGAAATATCGTTCGCCTTATTTACCCTTTTAAAATAGAACTTATATTAAACAAAATCGTCATTTACCTATTTTCCTATTATTTAGGAGTTTGACACTAAATAAAATTTGACTACTAAGTTTTTCCTTATTTGGGTATAAAAACATCCTAATATTTAAAGTAAAGTAAAATTTAACTTATATAAATATAGGCGTAATGGCTTCCTGGCCACTTAAACTTGTAGGGCTTTTGAAAGCCGATACATGAACTTTGAATTTTTTCATTTGAACACTCAAACTTGAAAAAATGAGTACTAATAAACACATCCACCAGAGCGTGTATACCAGTTGCGCTGACATGTACAACACATCATGCTAAGCTATTTATTACTTGCCATGTGTTATTTGTGGGTCCCATTTTTAAATACAAAATCAGAAGAAAAAAAAAGCTACAAATACAAAAAGGGAAAAAAAAAGCCTGAAATACCCAACCGCCCCCTTCTTCTTCCTTCACCCTCCTATTCTATTCATATCATCTTTGTCTTGTACGTCTCTCTATATTATTTTACAAAACATGACATCTACCATTGTCAAGCAAATTCCCTACCAAAAACTCAAACAAGAAAACAACTATTTTGATGATGAAGAAGATATCGATTTAATACACCTAAGAGAAAAATCGATAGTGGATTTAGTGGATTTTGACTGTTTTTAGGGTTTCTGATCTGGGAAATTGAGTTTGAGCAGCTTCTGATTTTCTGTTTCAGTCTTGCCTTTTTTATGCATCTTAATTCTTAGCTAATTTTTTAAGTTGCTACTCAGCTGGATTTGCTCACCACTTCATTTTTCTTATCATTGTAACCTGTTCATGTTCTCAAATACTATTTTTTTAAAGAAATTAGTATGATCCTGTAAAATAATTTGATATAGAATGGAGATTGTTTCTGAAATTTGCCTGATTCCAAGCTATAATATGATGAAATTTTCTTCTTGTCACGAATTGAAAAGCCTTCTGTGTTAGCCAATTGGTCTTTGGAGGGGAAGATGAAGGGAAAAAAACAGCGAAAGGGGAGGGGAAGAGAAATTAGGATGAGAAATAAAAAAATTGGGTGAGAGTTTTGTTGGGAAGATGAAAGAAGTGGAAAAGTCTTTTTTTTTTCTTTTTCATTTTTCATTTTTATTTATATTTTATTCTAATTTTAATTTTTTAAGTAAAAACAATACTATTCACGCGCCTTGGCAGCGTGATTTGCACACAGTTTAGTCATGTCAGCTGAAGTGCTTCCACATAGGTATGGTCAATGGTCAAAAGTGTTTATTAGTACTTATTTTTTCAAGTTTGAGTGTTCAAATGGGAAAATTCAAAGTTCATGTATCGACTTTCAAAAGCCCTACAAATTTAAGTGGCCAGAAAGTCATTACGCAAAAAATATATTCCTTATTTGAATTTGGGTAAAACAACTATTGACTTGTCATTGTAAGTATGTTTCTTCCTAAAAAGTTAACTCTCTCGCGTAGCATTACATATACTTATTTTCTTTATAAATATGATCATAGGTTTCAACACAAGATAATCTAATTAAAACTTAAAAATCCAAACAATGCAGCAATTTTATTACGTGTGTCACATAAGCACATCATGCCAAGCAATATGAGACGTAAATGAGAATAATCAGTGGAAATAACAATTGATATTTAACTAAATACAATATCTGTTTAAATGATTAAAATAAATGTTTACTATATATTAATTTTGAATATTTTGACAGTATAAAATAACCCTTCAAGTTCTAGAATAACACTAACAAAATAAGAAATAAAATTTAAGGTACCTAATAACCTAAAAATTTATGGGGTAATTTATACGAAGTCAATTATTATCACAGAGTTAAAAGTTTCGATACTCTTTAAAAAACTAATTACTCCTTTAATAAATTAAACTATGTTAACCAGTTATATTAAAATGTAAATTTTATCTCATATTTAAAAGGTTATATTCAACTTATTAAGTGTTATTATAATTTTAGTAAAATGTGATTTAAGGATCTATATTTGCATTAATTTTTTTTCATAGATGGGCATAATATATCTATTTGTCAATATATGTATATATACACTCTATTATAAAAGCACATTCTAATACAAAATGTTGATAGATTCTCTTACCCTTCATAAATGCTTTCATGTCAGATAAATCATAATTATAATTAATAATTAATTTAAGGCATAACTAAAATTTAGGATTTTGACGACTTTAACATGATAGAGCATTTTCCTTTATTGAGTTAGTTCAATAAATTTAACATTCATCAGCTTCATAGTTTTAAAGTTTTTTCATTAACTTTTATTATATAACTCAAATATGAAATTTAAATAATGTTATGTGATTTTTTTGAAATCTCGTATTATCTGAGTCCAAGTTCACGCGCAACGCGCGTATTCCGAGACCAGTAGTATCAAAATGCACGATAAGCCAGTTCACCCCATAGCTTCGTTAAACAATTGACCACCTTTTTAGGGGTGATAACAATCCGGAAATAGATAATCATATGACAAACATATCCCTTTCCAAAATTCTTATCATAGATGAAATTGAAAATAGAAGTTTATTCATATTGATCTAATGCAAAATTAAATATATTTTATATTATACCTCATATATTTTATTTTTAATCATTGAATCAACCATATTACAAGAGAAAAATATATTTATTAAATAATTTTATTATTATTTAATTTTTTCATTATTATTATAATTATTATTTAACCCTCATAATATAATAGTAAAACTTGCTCCATTTTTTACGTTCTTGAGCTCAGTGTCTTTTGAAAAAAGCTTTTTTACCTTCATAGGTAGCGTATGATCTGCGTACATACTACTTTCATCAAATCTTACTTATGGGATTCCATTGGGTGGTTATTGTTGTTGTAATAAAATAATAAAACTTGCCCAAAATCAAATTATCCTTAAAGTACACAGTAAGATGTTCAATATGTAATACAGATTTAGAATGAAGCATCTAAGGCGTTCACACCTAACCTGATCGCCAAATACAATTACCTTGAAATGTGAACCACAAAATATAAGCAAATCCAAGAAGAAAAAAGAAAATTTGTGTCTCAAAATTAAAACAACACATTGAAAAAAGAAAAGAAGAGGAAAAGACCAAAACTGTGGGGGAGATTCCCCAATTTTTCTCCACATTTTTTGGAATTTTGGTCCTCCATATAAGCGCGGCGTGGAAAAAGGAAAACTAATACATCTGAATTTGATTGTGGAATTTTTGGAATCTTACAAACAACAACAACCCATAAAATCCCACAAGTGGGGTCTGAGGAGTATAGTATGTACGTAGATCTTACCCCTACCCGAAAAAGTAGAGAAATTGTTTCCGGAAGACCCTCAGCTCAAGATAATAAGAAAAACAAAAAGGAAAAAATATTAGTTTCACCACAGAGATCATAGGAAAAATAGGAACATAAAATACAGAAAGAAAAATGCAAAACAAAAATGATGGCTGGAATCTTACAAAAGAATATCAAAAAAAATGTTTATTTAAAATTTTAGAACAGTTTTTAAATTTCATTTCAACATAAGTATTCTTTTGATTTGGGGAGTTAAAACTTTTATAACAAAATTACAAAAAAATATTTTCACAAATTTTTCTTTCAAAAAATCTTCTCCAAAAGTTACACCAACCTTTTCTTGTCTTTTGGGGTAAAAACGCTTTTCTGCGGTGTGGACCAAGAAGACCAGAAGCATCTCCAGATATGCCACAAGCCAACCACGCGCCTCTGTCCGCCAATCAATCATAGCCATCCACTTGTCAATTGATCTAACGGTCCTCACGGTCTCCTGCTCCACTCAGCATTTTGTATATCAATAGGACTCATTTTCCCCTTCCTATCCTCCGTCCTCACCACACACTGAATTTCGCCTCTCATTTCCCCTGTTTTTTCTTCTTATTTTCTCCTTTCTGCATACCCTAATTTTTAACCATGCTTCTCAAGGCGGCACCAGCTTTTGCTTTGTTGAACACCCAAGGGGAAAATCTGAGCCCTTTGTTCTCATCTTCGAAGAGCTTTTCCCCAAAAAATGGAAATCGGTTCGTTGTTTCTGCTTCAAAGGCGACGAACCACAAGCCCTTGACCGGCGTTGTCTTTGAGCCCTTTGAAGAGTTGAAGAAGGAGTTGATGCTTGTACCCGCTGTTCCTGATACCTCTCTTTGCCGCCAGAAGTACTCCGATGATTGCGAAGCTGCTATTAATGAACAGATCAAGTGAGTTCTTATATTCCTAACCTTTAATCTTTTATTTTTTTACTTTTTTGTTTTTCAAATGGAATTTTCAAGTCAATAGGTAAAGTAAGGGTTAAATCTGTGGATTATTCATGAGTTATTCTGTGATTGCAGTGTGGAATACAATAATTCATATGTTTATCATGCGATGTTTGCCTACTTCGATCGAGACAACGTTGCTCTCAAGGGTCTCGCCAAGTAATTTTTCCGGAAAACCCTCTTGAAATTTTGATGGTCTTCCTATGTGGTTTTTTAGATTTTTTTTGGGTTAATTCTGAGTTATTGCTTTGTTTAATTTAGGTTTTTCAAGGAATCTAGTCTAGAGGAAAGACAGCACGCTGAGAAATTGATGGAATTCCAGGTGTTCGATGATTTGCTGCTATCATAATTCTGTTTCCAACTCATCTTTTTCCTGTTGCCTTGTTTTTATAGTAGATGACTTCTAAATTTTGTATTCTTTGTTTCTAGAACAAGCGCGGTGGGAGGGTGAAGCTGCTGTCTATCTGTGCGCCACCTACTGAGTTTGATCACTGTGAGAAGGGGGATGCATTGTATGGTAAGTGTTCCTCCATTTATGTTGCTAAATATGAATGGTTGTCTCTGTCAATATTTACTTGAACAACTGGGACATGGATTACTTGTGGCAATGGCCCACAGATCTCTATCTTTTCTGTTTATAAGCAGTACTGTCCTAGAAAAGTAAATGGAGTTAGGCGCATGTTTATTTTGATACTGTAGCTCTTTACTCCCAGAGCCCTATTAAGTATTAACTACTGCCCTTCCTCGTGAATCTGGAAGCTCTTAGCTAGGAGCTATGTTGCACGGATTCTCCAAAATGCTGCCGCACACGTGTCTGATTCTCCAAAAATGCACTACTTTTGGAGGATCGGACACGCATCCGGTGATATTTTTGGAGAGTCCGAGTAACATAGGAAAGGAGTACTTCAATTGTTACAGTTCCTAAAAGGACATTGAACTTATTATTTACTTACCAATTCCTTTTTTGTTTAATTTGCACTGTAGCAATGGAGCTCGCACTTTGTCTGGAGAAGTTGACGAATCAAAGGCTTCTAAACTTGCACGCTGTGAGTTTTTTCAAATTCTTGTTCAGTTGTGTTGACATACTTTTGGATCAAATTTGATGTAGGGATGATCACTCTGCTGGTTTTTGTGATATAAATATATATATATATATATATATATATATATATATATATATATATATATATATATATATATATATATATCAAGTAGGGTCGATTTGACATGCTTTGCTTTTTGAATGTGACCATTTTTATGTTTTAATGGATGTACTTAAACTTTAAAAAACAGATAGCTTCACGAAGCAACGATGTGCATTTGGCTGATTTTCTTGAAAGCGAGTTCTTGGTTGAACAGGTGATGATTTTACTACATTGTAGAAATACTACTACAATATGCATTTAAAGATACTGAGGTTAAATCTTAAATCCATTTGTAGCTCACGAATTTTAAGAAACTATTTTTTTAATTATAGGTGGACGCAATCAAGAAGATCTCAGAATATGTTGCTCAGCTGAGAAGAGTTGGCCAAGGACTTGGTAAACTTGCACTCCTTTTAAAGATTATATTTCTTATTCATTGTGAAACACCTTCATATCCTATTTATACAATGCTCTCCTCAGTTGTTCTCATAACATCTACCTCTTTGGTTGCGATTTAGGTGTCTGGCAGTTCGATCAGATGCTGCTGAATGAGGGAGCTGCTGCTTGAAGGAGAAGATAGAATTTCACTTTGCATTTGTATTTTGCCATTGTTGGAGGATGTCTTTAGTTTATTTTGATATTAGAAAAGGGCTCTGAGATTCTAGGCCTCTTAGTAGTAGAAAGTATGAGTGGTAAGAAAGTCCATATAAGATTGACCTAATAGATTTAGCCAGCTGTGCTATAGTTTAGTAGTTGTCAAGTACTTTTGGAGTTTAATTAGTTTTATCTAGGGTATCATGCTTGCTCTCGTAGCTTGAACATGAAGTGCACCCAGAAAGCACTGTATCAAATTTAAGTGAGTCCCCCTTTATTTCAACTGATGTGTGGGTATTTCTGCAATTTATTGCATCAAATTAATTTGGACCTGCAGTAGAAGTTGACTTTGCATATGAGTATTTTGTTTCTGAATTTCTTGTGATAATGTTTCCTCTATATTGGGTATTTGTAAGTCTTGCTATAAAGTTATTCTAGGTTTATCATAATTTTATCACAAAATTCTCTCCTTTTCCTCCTCTGGTTAAAGGAAAAGAAAGTTGGTAACGTAATTCAATTTTCAATTTAATCGATCTTAATCCGAGGAGGGGTTAAAAAATGGAAGGAGGACATTGGCAAGTGTAAATTCAAGATATGGTCTCTTTAAACCAAAATTACATGTGCTTGCATGTATGGTGATAGTTCTCTTTGATTTTTCTTCAATTTTGTAGTGAAAAAAAATCTAATAGGCACCAAATTTACTGTGGAGCCGAACTGTTTTCTTCTTGTTCTCCCCAATCTCTCATAATTATCAGAGCTAAACTTCTGTTTTCCACTAATCTGAAGGATTTTGGGCACGTTTGACATTTGTACGCGGGATCGTCAAGTAAAAAGAAATGGTAACAGAGCATACACAGAGGTGTATTTCTTCCAAATTCAAACAGCAAGGTTTACATTTCCCTTTTTAATTAAATCTACCTTTTCTTCTTGTTCTTCTAATTATTAGACCTGAAAGGCAATATGAAAAAAGCCACTCATGCAAGCAAATGTTTAAACTCTTCGAGACAGGATTAAATTTCAAAATGACAAAAGAATAAAAGAGAGATAAATCAAAAGAAACAGTTAACTGGAAAGGAACCAGGTGTTAGTAAAAAGATGGACAAACTTATTCTGCGTATTTGACATCATTATTGAGGTCTTTATGATGAAATTTACCGAGATGGGAAAGTGCAATGCTATTTAAGCTTAGACGTAAAAGTGCAATTCTTCAGAAGTGTGCATGATAGAGTATAATCCTGAAAAATGGTGGATGACAAAATTTAAAACGCTTTCAATTAATGCAATATTCTAAAAGGTATGAAATACAAAAAGTGCAAAACTATATGAATTAACATCTTTTTTTAATTTTTTATTAAGCCATCACCAAGGCTAGTGCCGTTGGTGTTGGGGGATAGGCTCGACCCCTACCATGTCTATTCACGTGCAAAAATTACAAAGAGGAGGGGCACATGGACCTTAACCTTCAAAAGAAACATGACTGATGCAGTCTTCAAAAAAAGTTGGAAGAGAGAGCCTATACAACTCTTCCATAGCTAACTATGAATTCAACTTACAAAGAAATTACTTTTGTCGTATCTTTTTCTAATACTAGGAAGTTGCCATTTGTCAAGTTGAAAATGCCCCTTCACCTCTTTCGGAGGTTGTTGAAAAGAGTAGTCGAAGGTATCGTTTCCACTAGACGAGGCTAACTTAGCTAAAGAATCCGCTACTTGATTTGCTTCTCTAAAGCAATGGGTGAAGTGTACCTCTGCCCTAGTGACTGTCGAGGTGATGTCTTTGATTATCTTTCTAAGCTTGAGATTGTTGGTGTCTTCATTTTTCAACATATTTGTCACAATCAGAGAGTCTAATTACAAATCGAAAGCACGTATTACATTTTGAAAGCACCAGTCTACCCCATATTTGGCTGCTTGTGCCTCTGCTTGGTTGTTGCTATTGCGTTGGATAGGAATTGAAAATGCCATAACCAAATCACCTAGTTCATTCCTGATAACTCCTCCGATACCTGCTCTTGAATTGTTGCCTAGAAAACTTCCATCTGTGTTAACCTTAAACCTTCCTACCGCAGGCATTTGCCAAGATACCTGTCTCTATACTACCACTGGTTTGAGTTGTTCAATGGTCTTGCATTGTTGAGTCCAAGTACCAGTTGTTTTTAGTTTTGGGAAGGCAATAGAAAGAGCTGCATTAATGGTCCATTGTATTTGCACCTCCATTCTTATAGTAACAAATTTTCCTTGTTCCCCATATTTCCCAGAAAATACAAATTGGAACAACTTGAAGGTAGTTTGTGAACCTCATTTTTAGGCCTTGTATCCCTCCAATTTTTCAATACCATATTTGGAGACCAGTGGTGATGCCTAATGCCGAGCGATGCACCAAAGAAATTCCATATGTGCTTGGCAGCCTGTCCTTCAATGAAGACATGTTGGATCGATTCGCACATAGGATTTGAGCAGCAAAAGCACATAAAGGATAACTGGTTGCTAAAGTTGTTAATTATTTCATCGAAAGGTAACCAGCACAAAAATAATCTCCAAGTTAGAAAAGATATCTTAAAGGCAAGAATTTTGTGCCATACCTGAGCTAGAACATGGTTCTCATCCTTTTTGTGTCTGATCATATTCCATACAGACGTGTTGGAGAATTATCCATCTTGAGTAGCATTCCAGTTGGCATAATCATGTTGATCCTCATGGCCAATCTCAATGTTGTTGATCTGCTGCACCATATATTCTAGAAGGATTCTTCTCAATTTGTTAAGGTTCCATCTTCTATTTGTGAAGTACTCCTTGACTTTAGCTTTATGGTTGGTTACATCATCTGGATAGAGAGTAGCCAAAGCACCCGTTTCGCTCCAATTATCCCACCACATACTAGTGTCTCCATTATTTATTTTCCAAACGATCTTTGCTTTTGCATTATCTCTGATGTTAAGAAGGAATTTCCATGCTTGAGAGTTACCAGAATGCCACTTTTTGAGATGTCAGTCATGTCCCTAATTCCAATACCTCCTTCATCTATAGGAAGGCAAAGGTTTTTCCAAGATCTCCAATGATATTTTGCTTTATCAGCATTAGAATCCCAGAAGAACCTAGCAAAGTGCCTTTCCAGAAGATTAAGAGATGTTTTTGGAGGATTAATAGCAGTGAGATTATATGTAGGCATAGACTGAAGCACACTTTTGATTAGAACCATTTTTCCACCATATGTGAGCATCTTACCTTGCCACCCATTGAGTTTCTTTACAACTTTAGTAACCATATCATCAAAATAACAAATCTTCTTCCTCCCCACATAGATAGGGCAGCCCAAATATATAAACGGAAAAGTTTTATCCATAAAACCAGTACAAGCTCTAATCCTATTGATCCTATAAGCACTAGCTTTAGGGTTAGTGAGAAAAAAAACTTTTTTGTTTGTTCACCCTTTGACCAGAAGTCCTCTCATAATTGATAATTTGCTTCTTAATCAGCTTCACTGACCTACTGTTGCCACTGCTAAAAATGATAATATCATCTGCATAAGCAAGGTGGTTAATCCGAGGATCTCTTTGATTCATGGAGAAAGGGATAAAGTTGTTATTGTTGTGTAGGTTGTTGAGTGACCTGGAGAGAACCTCTGCTGCTAATATAAAGAGTGAAGGGGATAGTGAATCACCTTGTTTCAGGCCTTGTGATGAAGAGAAGAATCCATTTCTGGATCTATTAATAAGAACAGAATACCACACGTTGGAGATAAGTCTCCAAATACTATTAATCCAAGTTTCGGAAAAGCCAAACCTTTTTAAAACTGCCACAAGGAATGTCCATGACATTCAATTGTAGATCTTAGCCATATCAAGCCTTAGAACAATATTTCTCCCAGTATTCATCTTGAATATATTAAGGACAATTTCCTGGGTAAGCATAACATTTTTTGTAATTAGTCTATCAGAAATAAAGCCACTTTGGTTCCTGGACACTAACTTATTTAATAGAGGATTGAGTCTTTTGGAAATAATCTTGGAGATGATCTTGTTGGTGTAATTGCTCAAACTGATGGGCCTAAGATCAGAGAAGGTGGAAGGATTCTCCATTTTTGGTATAAGAGCCAAACAAGTATGAGTATAGAATTTAGTCAATTCTTAAGAATTATGCAACAAAGTCCATGACATTCTGCTTGACAATATTCCAGCATATTTGAAAAAAAATTCCATTATAACCATTTGGTCCAGCAGCACTACCAGGATTCATACTAAAGATAGCCTCTCTAACTTCATCTTCATTAGGCATGCTATTAAGAAAAATATTTTCCTCCTTTGTAATCAATTGAGGAATACATTGCAGCAAATCATGATTCAAAGTGGTTGGTTGAGGTTGAAGAAAGTGTTGTAATATTTGATTGCTGCTCTAGCAATTTTGTCTTCACCTTGAACCCATCTATTTCTGTGGTTCTTGATTTTGTATATTTGTAACCTCTTTTTTCTGTCTCTAAGTACACTGTGAAAGAATTTTCTATTGCAATCCCCATCTTTGAACCATTTAATCCGAGCTTTTTGTCTTAGAAGATAGTCTTGCATACCCATTCATCTAACATATTCTGCATGGCCCTTGTTTAGCTCCTCCCTATCATGTTCTGTGTTATTGAGAATGTTCAGTTATTCTAATGCTTGGACCTTGACCTCCCAAATACTTACTTGTTCCTTCACATCACCAATAATATTCCTGGACCATTGGCTAAAATTTTTGCTCACAGTTTTGAGTTTGCATTGAAGTATCCACATCGCATTGCCAATGACATTCATGTTCCAAGAATCTTGAACAACCTCCAAGAAATCTGTTTGTTCTGTCCAAAAATTAAGGAACCTGAAATACCTAATAAACTCCTTTTGATCAGAATGACACTTCATCAAAAGAGGTCGGTGGTTTGAATCTGTTCTAACCACGTGCTTGACAATGCAGCTTTGAAACCTTTGGGTCCATTGATCATTCACAAAAACCCTGTCAAGTCTCTTCCAAATCCTTTCACTAGGTCTTCTATTGTTGCACCAAGTAAATCTGGAACCTACAAATCCTTGATCAGAAAGGCCACAAGCTTCCATTATACTAATGAAATCAAAACACATGTGAGCTCTATGTGGTCTACCCCTAACTTTTTATTAGGGTCCATTATGGAATTGAAGTCTCCCCCAATGTACCACAGACCATTGATCCGATTGCTCATACTTTCAATACTATCCCATAAATCTCTTCTTTCCACAGAAGTGCATTTAGCATACACCACAGTAATATAGTTATCAATGTTCAAGTGTCCTTGAAATGGAGAATAATTTGTTGTTCATCATTAATCAAAATATCTTCATGATCTATGTGTTTCCAGAAGTACCAGATCTTCCCATTGGAATTGGCCAAGCAATGGGTGAAACCTAGAAATCTCCTGTATCCGTCAATCTTGCGCATATTCACAAAAGGTTCAAAGATAGCAATGAACATCACTTTATTAATGTTGGCAAGATTTTTAAGTCTATGAATTACTTTCTTGGATCTTACCCCCCTAATATTCCAACATATTGTACTAATTATGGGATATTGGAGTGGTAGTAATCTGTTTCTGTTCTCCCACTTTGCTGGATGATGAGGTTCTTGTTTTATTCTTTCTTTCTCTGTTTCTTTGTCTGCTTCTGCCTCTATTGTCCTTTGAATATTCTTCATTTTCAAAATCGTCTTCATGTTGCATTTTTGTAAAGTTCTCATTTTGGTTTGATCTTTCTCCCTTGGACTGTGATGATCCAGTGTCTCTATATTAAAATTGTGTATTTTCTTTGTTACCATCGAGGGGTTTAGGTGGTTGGTCGACTGAGTGTTCACCTCTAAGCTCAACAACCAAGTGTATAGATTCTTGATTTTTAATGCTCGAGGGTAAACTGGTGGACATATCAATATCATTAATTTTGTACCTCTTCTTGTTCGTGATTTCCTCCTTATTTATTGATGATTTAATTGTATTCTCGATTTTCTCCCCACTATCCTTATTTTATTGATTGTGTTGCTGTACTTCATTTTTTTCTTTTGTCGAACTAGTTTCCGCTTCCTGCACATGTTCAACAGCCATCTTTTCCTTCCCATTTTTAACTTTGCTCTCATCTCGGCAGCTTTCTTCAATCAAAATTTGCTGAGCTTGTGTAGTAGTAGTGACCTTTTTCCCTTTTCTCTTAATGTGATTAAGAGAAGGCTTGAAGCTAATCTTACTTTTCTTTCTTGGCATCTTCTTCTTTTTCTGATTTTTTTTCTTGTCTTTGACTCTTGTCAACATGGTCTGCTCAATTTTTCCAGTGGTCATAGTTCTTTTGTTCATGTTCTCCTTCTTGTGTTGTACATCCTTTGTCCCTCCTTTGTTATCAATAAAGTTGCTATCCTCATTGCTATTCTGCTGATTTTCCTTACTGCTTTCTTCAGCCTCTTTCGTTTCACTTGTCCTTTTCCTTTCCAGAACCCTGCAATTCACCATGTTGTGGCCAAGCTTTCTACAATGTTTACAATACTTTGGAACACTCTCATATTCTATTTTCTGAGTAAAACCTTTCAGTGGAGAATCCTCATCTTGTATCCCATATAAACACTTTATATTTGAGGTTTAAGGAGATCGATTTCGACTCTAACTTTAGCCATACTTGGTCTAGTTCGACCATAAGTGGCAGCATCCTCGCTAACGGTGTGCCAGTTTCACTACATATTTGCTTTACATAATGCCATGTGTGCATATTAAAAAGAAGACCTGGGAGCAGAACCCATACCGGAACAATGGGGATATCTTCATCTGGCTTGAAATCCGGCATCCATTTTTGAAGCCACATCTGTATTCCATCCACTTCAACAACCCTCTTGAACCAAACAGAATTGAAATCATCTTCATTAGTAAAGTCCAAAAACACATTATAGTTGTCATAGACGCCGATTTTAGCTGATCCCTTCACTGGAAAAAATTCTCTGAAAGTAGACCTAATTTTATCAATTTGGGGCCTTGGCTTAAGAAATTTGCCAATGATGGTCAGTCTACATTCGTCAACCATAATTCCATAATTGTCAGAAGCTTTGAAAATCGTAGCCGGCATTCCTTTGTATGTGGTATGTCTTGCAATAATCGACTCTCTGGCATGACATATATTGGTTGTTTGTTTGGGTGTTGCCGTTGTGATTGTAGTCGCATAATCGGTTTTCCCAGAAATTCCTTCGACGGATGGATTCGCCGTAGATGGAGGGTTAATTTGCTTATCTATACACGCCAGTGGGTCTCCGTAGGATGGCGCCATAGGGCGGCGCGTGTTGGAGACTCGCGTAAGGTTACCGTTTAGAAAGTAACGACTATATAATGTACGGAGAGCTTTTTTCTTCATGCTCCCTTATGAATTAACATTATTAGAAAAATGAAAAATACATTAAATCAACACCGATTTTTTTCTTCATTGTGAAAGCTGCCCTGGTCCAACTGGAAGTCCACGCACCTTTGCGGCCTAATTACGTTGGGTGGCTATTTTTAAGATCATTTATATTTGAAAATTTTACCTCTTATAGCAAATGTATACACCCTATTTATTATAAATCAAAATTATTTTAAAATATTATTTTCTATAGCTACATTTTATATTTTATAACAAAATAAGTATTTATGGTATATACTACCATTGATGCATGAAATAAGGCATGAAGTATGCTATTTATATTTTTCATCTCTCTTAGACAACTGGACATACCTATTTTTAAGGTGATTGCCGTTATTGTATGCATGAACACATGTCGTGAATACATGTGAATACGCATGCATACAGCTGGACTGCCCTAATTTTAGGTGTTTTTTACATACAACAGCGCGAATACATGTGAATACATGCGCGTACAGCTGGACTGCCCTGATTTTAGGTGCTTTTCGCTGCTGTATTCATAAATACATGGCGCGAATACATGTGAATACATGCGCGTACAACGGGACTACCCTGATTTTTAGGCATTTTTGCATACACTACTCTAACAACTGAATAGTAGATATAGAAAGTAATTATGTATATCATAACTATAGGAAGTTAATAGCCACAAACAATAGTGGTTTCTGAAAATTCATCTTTATATTTTGACTTCTTTAAGAAATTTTCGCTTTTTACCTATCCGACATTCTTCCATTTGCATCTTCTTCTACTACTTTATCCTTTTGCATTTACTTCTCCTCCTCCGAAGAAAATTACACAATACAATTGTTACTTTTTGTTTTTTTTTGTTTGAGCTTACAAAAACTTGTTGAAGAAAACAAAATGCGTCCATTATTTTTTGAAGGTTTAAGGTGAATCTAACCACTAAAAATTATCGAAATTAATATTAGAAGGTTGTATCAAATTTGAAGTCTTTTGGCGTTGATTTGGATTAATCTTGAAGCAAAATATGATGGTGATTTTTTTTACAGTAGTTACTGCGATGGTCAGAATTTGTGGCCAATTATAGCAATTTGGCAGGATTTTTGTAAATCAGTTATGGCAATAGTTAGAAATTGCGTCCAATTATAACGATTGCCAGATGATTGCCTAAACTTTTGCAAATCTATTACGACGATAGTCAAAATTTGCAGCCAATTATGACTATTGCCGTAGGGCAAGAAGTTCTAATGAGCATAGTTGACCGGAGATTACTTTTACAAGAATTTTTTTAACGGGATTAAAATTTTAACGGTGGCACCAAATGATCGTCTTTGTGCAAATCACCCCACCTAGAGGGTGAAATTCAAAAATAGCAAAATTTATAAGTGGTCAGTTCAAAAATAACTCAGTTTCAAAAGTAATTGAAATTTAGCCAATTTTCATGTAAAGATAAATTTGAGTGAAAATACTGTTCAAAACTCGAAAAATATGCCAGTATATTATGCTGGAGTTCCAGCATAAGTATACTTGAACTCCAACATATTATACCGGAGTTCTAGGATAAGTATGCTGGAACTCCAGCATAATATGATGGAGTTCCAACATAAGTACACTAGAACTCCAGCATAATATACTGGAGTTCCAGCAAAGTATATCAGTCCAGTATAATATGCTGAAAGTTCATACACAAGTGCTCGAATCTCCAGTATATTATGCTAGAACTTTCCGTGTGTTGGAGTTCCAGCATAATATGCTGGAAGTTCATATACAGATGCACCGAACTCCAGTATATTATATTGGACCGGTCTCTATATAAGCAAAATAGTAATTATTTTTCATTGACTTGATAAATGCTAGCTATTTTTGAATGACAAGTCCAAAAACTGGCTAGACCGTGCTATTTTTACCACCTTTGCTGCATGAACCATATCATTAGGCCCAATTAAAACCCAAGCTTTGAGCCAACTGCCACGTGTTTATGAGTCATGAACCGGATGCTGTAATGATGGACCCCGCAACTAAAACCCATAAAGAAGTTTCGTGTGTGTCCGTCTTCGTTTATGATCTGTCTTAGACCACTCAATATAGCACCATTTGGCTTCTTCTTGAATGTCGCAAATATGCAAAAGAACTTTCATAGAACGAATAAAAAATTAGAGTATAAATAATCACAAGAGTTCTGAAAAAAAACACAGATCAATAGCAGCGAAGAAATGGTGAAGCTTGCAATTAATCTCATCATACTGCTACTCCTCCCTGTTTTCTTACAATCAAACGCTGGTGAATCCTCCTTCGATGTTCGTAAACACCTTGCCACTGTATCCAGGTTTCTCTCTGATCAATTATTTTGAAATTCGATACTGTCAAAGGATAAATTTGATCCGTGATATGTAATTAGGGCTGTATATTTCTGCACTGCTTTATCTACGTGTCAATTTTCAGTTTCTGTTGCAGAGTTTGGTGTTTATCTGAGTGCTCGATAGCAGTCGGTTACTAATGCAGTTGGCGTTTTCATTTGCTGCCTTGAATTGTTCTATTGATTACTACTTGTTTATTGTTTTTTGTGGGAAGGTATAATGTTTCCAAGGACATATCAGCGAATTCATTCGTATCTTTTGAAATTCCAGATCAATGTACACCTATTCATTTGAATCTAGTGGTGAGTTTTTGTAAGATGTTGCCAATTTCATTTAAATTCAGATGGTTTTTTATATTACGGAAATACATGCCAGTACTTGTATTGTCTGTAGTGGGATTACTCGAAAGCTATTAATAGCGGAGCTAGGAATTTTAACAGGGAGATTCAGAATATTGAAACCTGTGATACAACATTTTTTGAACTACGTACATCCCTTCTGTTTCATAATATATGAAAAAGATAGTTTTTACTCTATTTGCGTAGTACAATTTTCCGACGAAGGGGATTCAATTGAACCCCTTCCTTGGCTGTGGCTCTCCACCTGGCTATTATTGCCTAGCTGAAAGCTGCTGGAGATTGATTTGATGTTCATGTTATTATTTGGAACCATAAGAGCATGGAAATTATGAATCAAATTCTATTTAACTGATGTTTATATGTGGAAATATATGCAAACACGTTGAGGATTGAACTTTATATACTAGTGTTTATCTCTAGAAGCATATCTAGGGGTTTATTGCTAACGTATATATTGGGGGTTTTCCTAATGACCATACACTGGCTTTTGGTACCAGCTGGAGTCCGTCTGCACCATACCACTATTGGAAGAAGATATCATACTTTCAAATGAGAAGATACTCTGTAGCTTAACACAGAAAGGAAAGCAGAATCCAAAAATTTAGATTGCTAACTAAGTGTTTTAGAACTTTCACCGAAGAATTTTAGAGGTAGAATAACTGGCTGATTTTCACTTACTACACCATTCTCTGCTCTCTTTGCTCCCTCCATGTTCATTGGAAATACTTCTATACCACTTTAGTTATTATTTTGGCACTTTACATACTTTGGATTCTCTCTCACAAATTTTATGATGGAGGAGACAGAGACATGCGTGCTCCACAAAGATTTGAATTTGAAGTTTTTAATGGAAATCTGGCTGATGATAAATTTAAATATTTTGGCTGGAATTTCTGAAGTAATGCTTTGTTCGAAAGAGATGTTTCAAAGATAATTTATTGTAACTTGTAATCACTTTCTTCTTCTTTGATAGGCAAGGCATGGAACTCGTGCACCAACGAAGAAAAAGATAAGGGAATTAGAAGCTTTGGCTGCTCATTTGGAAGTCCTTGTACGTGATGCAAAAGAACAGAAGCAATCTTTGGAGAAAATTCCCGCTTGGTTATTGGGGTGGAGCTCTCCTTGGAAAGGAAAACTTACAGGTGGAGAGTTGATCAGTGAAGGAGAAGATGAATTATATCATCTTGGAATCAGAGTTGGGGAAAAATTTCCAGACCTTTTCAGTGAGGAATACCACCCAGATGTATATTCAATCAAGACTACCCAGGTTCATAGATTCTCTTCTTACTTCTTTATATTAGTTTCTTACTTCTTTATATTCGGTCAAGCACGACTAAAGTCATCCTTCCTCTCCCAGCTTCAATAATAGTCAAAGAAGTTTTGCAACCAATGATTAAAAAGATCTGACGTGCCAACCAGAGGCGGACTTAGGAATTGAAGGTGGCAGGTGCCATAATTACCTTTAATGTATACTTTGTCATGATTAATACGGAATTTATTAGGAACGTTTATTCGTTTTTTTTTAGTTTATTTGGGTCAACCTAATAGGTATTTTTTATTTGTAAATATAAAAATTATATCTCGGATATGAAAAAACAAACGTAATTAGCATTTAAATAAAGAATCACACCTTTATTATAACAACACAAGTAAAATTAACATTTTTACTAGGAAATTACATCTTTTTCTGTATATTAAAAATAAATTTACACAAGTAAGATAACATCTTCAATAAGGGAATTACATCATACAGAATAAGAAAATTTTTTAAAAAATATTTTCAATAGAAAAATTATACCCCATAAGTATAAAATTAAATTAACGACAAGTTTCCAAATATCAGTATCATAAATCTCATATTTTTTAATCAATGCTTACGAAATTTTCATCATAATTTAATAGTAAAGAGATTTAACTTATATTTAATACCATAGAATAACACAAAGTTTTATGATATAATAAAAAAGATGAATTTTTTTTTATCTCAATCCAAAATTCCCATCAAGACCCAAGTTTTTCGGATTCGAAAGCAGAAAACTCATAAATTTAAGATTAAGAGGAATGCTTATATTATATAATTTTAAAGTTTTGGAGTCTCTTTTTTGAGTGTTCTTGCTAGAGACCACATATAAAATAATAGAATAGAGAAAAAAATATAAAAAATAATAAAACGACAAATAGAAAATTTGGGAGTAGCCGAAAAGGAAAATATCTGGGACAAAAGGAAATAAAAAGCACAAAGAAAAGGAAAAGTCGGACAAGGTTCAAGATAAATTCCAACTTGAATTTTATACATGAGAGAAGCTTTCAAAAAGATCTACCAACCATGGCACCTTTGTCTAGTTTACGGCTGGGGGTGGCAAGATCAGATATTTAGCCTAGTGTAAGAAAATTTAAACATAGGTATATAAAAAATTTATCATCTTAGCGGGTGCCATGCCACCCCTTCCTAAAGGGGTGGATCCGCAACTGGTGCCAACAATAGTTGAAGGGCTAAAGGACATCATAGAATATCTTATCATCTTGTCATTAAAAAAGGATATCTTATCATCTTGTGAGCTTAAGGACTTTTGGTCCTATGACTTGCACTTTGCCTTGTCTTCGTTTTCCGACTTCTGGTGTTTATGTATAACAAGTTTGCACACAGATGATCTCCAAATAAACAGATAGCAGGGATTTTTGTAGAAGCTTTTGTCCATCTTGTTGCTTTTATCAGGCACTAACATGGCTTTAGATGTTGCAGCCAAGCGTCTTTATTGACCAACCAAAGCTCATCTTAAATTTCACATATTTAAGTGATGCAACGAGAATTCAGATGCTTTACACGTATTTTGATTTGCATGATTTTAGATCTTATATACTTTCTTTCGTACAACTATACCTTTGTTTTTAAAGGTTGCAGTCTCTTAATTCCATGTCAAATTCTTTTACCTTTCCCAGTCATATTGACTTCAAGATTCATGTTTAAATATATAGGTTCCTCGGGCATCAGCTAGCGCTGTGGCATTTGGGATGGGGCTATTTAATGGAAGAGGGAAGCTTGGACCAGGAAGGCATCGAGCTTTTGCTGTTACCAGTGAAAGCCGTGCAAGTGACATAGTTTTGAGATTTCATGATTGTTGTCAAAGCTACAAGGTATGAATGCAAATTTATCTGCCTATATGGTGGAAATTTTCTGTGTGACAACAACAACAACAACAACAACAATAACCACCCAGTAAAATCCCACAAGTGGAGTCCGGGGAGGGTAGTGTGTACGCAGACCTTACCCCTACCCCGAGGTAACTCAGAATACATATCGGTTACATTCATGCGCTTAACTGGTTAATGATCTATTCCTGTGTGAATGACATCAAAATTAGCTTACATTCATGCGCTTAACTGGTTAATGATTACATTACTCAGGGTACATATTGGTTACATTCAGTATGGCTTGATGTTAGCTAGAGTTCACAATTTTATGTCATGGAATGAAGCTCCTCTCCTAAAATAGCAAAGTTTAATATCTCCTAAACCTGTAAAGGTAAAAGGAGTCTGTTTAAACTGGGACCGAGGACTAGGAATAGATATATTAGGAATTTACTATTGAAAATTTTGATGGAGCACAACTAATTTTCAGTTAAGTTATTTAAGGCGGTATGAAAAATTTGAAAAGTCTAATGCACACAAAAGTGAAATCTTGCATCCATTTATCGACAAAGTGCTAAGTCTTACAGTTTATGATTTAAAAATAAAAAATAAAGGAGAAAAGGTATGAATTGAGTGTCAAATACACTACATTTCATCTTCTGGACAGGGTGTACTGAATCGTAAACTTTTGCTACCTTTATTTTTCCTTAAAGTAACCACCTGTGGAATCTCTCCTTTGCCTATTCCTTTTAGTTGATATGGGTGTTATCTGATCTACAGAAGGCTTAAGCAAGACTTACAGATGCAAGCTTATTTCTTTCTTTCCTTTTTTTGTTTGGTTTCGGGGGGGAGGGGAGGTTTCCATTTTCTGATGTTTGATTGGCGAGCTGAGTGAGCAACAAAACTATGATACCTTCGTTTGATTGCAGGCTATTAGAAAAAGTCAGGAGCCAAATGTAGACAAGCTCAAAGAACCTGTATTGGATGAAATTACTCTTGAATTAGTCAGGCAATATGGGCTTAATTTTACGAAACAAGATGTGTCTTCTTTATGGTTTCTCTGCAAACAGGTTGGTATACACTATTACCCTTCTGATGAGTGCTAAAGCCTGTACTGTATACTTTTTTTTTTTTTTTAATTTATAATCTAGATCTTCTTTTCTAAATGACTTCTCCCCCAGGAAGCATCCTTGTTGAACATCACCAATCGAGCTTGTAGTCTGTTCAGTCCATCTGAGGTACTTTTTACCAATCCTATTCTTTTATTTCTTCGTTCAATTTCCTCTCTGGCCTTCCCCTCGTTCCTGCTGATCTTCTCTCTGCTTTCTTCCCAGCTTTTTTCCTCTTTTTTTCTGCTCGAAATGGGAAATAGTTTTTTTTTTTTTTTTGTGGGGGAGGGGGGAGAATAAGGTGAAGGTAGGTTCTTGGTTCCGAGGTTGGATTTCGTGTTAGTTGTTGACTCATGTATTGTTCACAAGCGCTCCTTTTGTTTTTATTGTGTCGTAACATGGAATGCAGGGAGAGGGTGAGAGATCAAGCTAACTTCTATGATGTTTGCTTGAAACATAAGATGTACTTGTTGTGCACCATGTATTTTACAGCTTGTTTGGATGGTTATTGCCCGTTGTATCGTATTGTATTGTTATCCCAGAACAATGTTTGTTTTGATTGTTTATTTAAAATTGATTGTATTGTATTGTTAAATTCATTGTTCCGGAATGATGAAAAAGTCTCATTTTATGAAACAACCGATTTGGTGTGGTGGGATTGTTTCCTATTTTTCTTTCCAATTATTCCCTTACTTATTACTCCAATTTTATTTTATCCTTTATCTGTTTATTTATTTTACTCCATCCAAAATCCAATAACCAACTTTGTCTTCCTTCTTCCTTCATCCATTTGGTTCGTTTCCTCTCTTCTTTTTTCGTATGTTTTTTTATCTTCTTTGGATACTTTTTGTTGATTAACAACTTAATTTGCTCGGGTTTCTGTCCTTATTTTGAAACTACAGGTACTTTTTTTTTTGTTCATGACCATATTTTTTAGTTCTCTTTATTGTGCTACACCTATGACTAGTTTTGAAGATTTTTATTTTTTTATTAAGCTGTATATTCCGACAATGTAATTTACCAAGTTAAAATCATGGTTTAAAGTTTAGCATAAGCTTATTAGTTTTGTTTGCAACTGCACCTGGTTCGAAGATCTATATTTACATGTATTTGATTACATAATATAGTTTAAAATTTGTGCTATGGCGTTTGAGGATATTTTAGTAAATTTATCAGCTATAGTACAACACGATACAGTCAAATCAAACATAAAAATGGTATTTAACACAATAAAGGATACTATCTATCCAAACGTTGTATCATAAAACGATACAATACAACACAATACAGTACAATACAATACATTATAAAATGATGGGTAACGATGATCCAAACAGAGTGTTAAGCACATCTCCAACTTTTCATTTATATGGAATGTTGGAGCTTTCTTGTTGCCATCCATGGTCACTGACAAGTTTACATTTTAGGTTTCTTTGTTGGAATGGGCTGATGATTTGGAGTTGTTCATTCTGAAAGGCTATGGTGATTCACTAAATTATCGAATGGGAGTGCCACTGCTTGAGGATGTTGTTCACTCAATGGAACGGGCAATTAAAGCTAAAGAAGGTAATACTGGTCCAACTAGCTTTTCTTTTCTTTTCTTTTATCTAGCTGGGGGTTAAATAGTTTTGTCCTGAGGCATATGAATATCTTATTATTCCCTTGTTGCTGCTACGGATCATTAAGGAAGAGATAGTGGAGGGTGTAACTGATTCTAACTCCTTATTCCTTGTACTCAAACCAAACGAGTAAAATGTAATAGTAATTGTGTAAATCTCTCTAGTCTCTCCTTCCAAGTAATCTAGAGAATATATATCCCAGATCAGCCGTTAAATTTGCAGATTCTGCGCTTATTCCTCGAGTTTAAGCTTCTGCTAGTTAGTTGTCCTTTGTAATAGGATTTGTGTAAATCTCACTAGTCTCTCTTTCCAGGTAATCCGGAAAATATATATCCAGCCCTAAATTTGCAGATTCTTCCTTATTCGTTGAGTTTAAGCTTCTACTTATAAGCTGTCCTTTTAGATAGGTGTTTCTAATGTTCAAGTTATCCTCAAATTGTTGATTCCTAGTATGAAAGCCTCCGTGTATCACTCACTCTAGTTTATCTAAAATTCTTCTATCCTATTCATATCAGTTTCCATCATGCATGTGTATGTACTGAAAGTTCCTAAACTGAGCTTAGATCAAAACAATGAATTAGGTTCTCTGTGAATCAATGTTTAACCTGGGAATAATCTGTAATCTAGTTTTGTGTTTTTTTCAATTTCAGCTTTTCTTAATATTTTTTGTACATTCTCCTCCTCAGAAGGATATGCTCCAGGGACCTATGAAAAGGCAAGAATGCGTTTTGCTCATGCAGAAACTCTGCTTCCCTTTTCATGCCTGATCGGGCTCTTTCTTGAAGAACCTGGTGAGTGTTTGTACAGTAGGATGGTTACCGCTCCTACTCCAATTTTTCTAATCTGCTTCTGGTTGCTATAGAGTTTGAACTGATACAAAGAGAGCAAAGCTTGGAACTCCCGCAGAAGCCTCCTAAAACTAGAAACTGGCGGGGAAGTGTAGTGGCTCCTTTTGCCGGAAATAACATGTTAGTCCTGTACAGCTGCCAATTAGGCAACTCTAGCAAGTACTTTGTGCAAGTGCTACATAATGAATATACCATCGCATTGCCAGTAAGTGTTTCTGGATTCATATTATGGTGAATATTATTATGAATGGTCCTTGCTTTGCGATTCGTCCTTCACTAATCGCTAGGATACTGAAGATTATTCCTGTACTTTTAATTTTGAAAAAAAAAAAGGTTTCACTGGCAGCCTGGTCCATATTGCCCAATTAAAGGTGGTTTTGTCCCAATCATTTTTCTGATATAATTCTGTAAAAGCAATATCTATCTATATTTTATTAAAGCATGAAGGCCTTAGAGAAATGTCTTTCACCTTTTATTGCTCTTTTAAAACATATTTTACATTGGATAAAATTGTAAAATCAAAAGACTTCACGAATATTTAGGAGTTCTAAATCAAATAAGTTTTTTCGAATATAATTCTATGTTGGATATCTTTTCTAATAAGGACACAAATTATTGAGAAAATAAAAAAGAATACAAAAAGGTAGGAGGAAGCTTTCTTTTCCCTACAAGGAAACTCCATGATTTGTGTAACTTTTGTTCTCTGTCCTTGTATTTTAATCTTACAAGACCGATTTGCCTCTTTATTTTCCTTTCTTATGAACTATTTGTTGTTCTTAAAATTTAAATCATAAGTATTTCTGTAAAGCCTGGTTGATAAAGCCGTTTTTTTCTACTCCTAAAATTTACTACTGCGTGCTACAAATGATATCTACCACTAGGTTTTGAAATAGAAATTATTGTTGGAAAAAACAGTAATCATTTAGTTGTGATAAAAACTTTGTTTTACATTTGTTGAGGAGGAAACAGAACCAAACTAGAAATGTTGAAAAGCAAGAAGCTCCCTGGCGAGATGTTGATCGAACTTTTTACGCTTTAAAAAGAGAATTCACAGTACACAAAATTATCATTTAACTATTTTCCTAATATTTAGAATTTTGAAATTATTGACTATTCGATCTTTCCTTATATTTTTTTATAAATTTATTTATAACTCAAAACATATTTTTTAATGGAGTAATATTTATGTAATCTTTAAAACTTTATACACAATGATATAGGCTACACGCGGCATCACACGTATCCTAAAACTAGTACTTACAAGTTCATAAAGCGCCATATTGTCTTTCTAATATTGGGAAGTAGATAAAACCACCAGAACTTGCCTGTGAAACAATTTGTATCAGTGTTGCCATAAGACAAGCATGCCCGTGTAAGCTCTCATTGTGCCTTTTTCTTTGCGTGTTCTCTTCTTTTCTCGTCACTTTCCTTTTTCCTTTATAATAAAATATTCTAAAACAGTGTCCGGGAACTCAAACGACTTATAGAAATCAGTTGTCAAAATGCTGCTAACAATTTGTTCCCTTTGGGAATTTTGGTGGTTATGTGTGCTAGATTTTCTTTTTGAAAAATTTGGTTCCTTGCTAGTTTTACTCAGTTTAATTTGATGATATTCTCTCTTCCTGTAGGGTTGCAACAGTTCAAGTTTTTGCCCATTTGAAGTGTTTAAGGTATTATTTTCATATTTCACTAGATGATTCAATTTACTGGGACATAGGCTCTCTCTTAGCCATCCTAACTGTTGTCTACAGGAAAGAATAGCTGCTCCTCACTTGAAGCATGACTATAATATGCTTTGCAATGCAAACATGCAACAGGGACAGCAGAATTCTGCTTCCAGTAAGTTATCACAAATATTTAGTTGGCTTTTCTCGCTGAAGAATGCTGGTTCACCGGCTCAGAAAGTCGAGTTATAGTTTCTCACAAGTTTCTCTCTTCTTCTTTTTTCTTCTTTTCTATGTCTGGCCGGTTGTGCCTTATTAGCATGATTCATCCATTAAGCCAGCAGATGGTCCTGGCAGGGTTGCAATTTCTAGGATAACAAGTCTTGTATGGATGATGTTTCGGGGTTACAGAGTCACTAGTTGATTTTGATTTTTGGAGGTCTAACCGTAGGTAGCAGAGAAGGAATATAATCACTGATTAGTGTTTTTTGTATGTTTCTCACATCTGGGGAATTTATGCTGTGTTGAATGAGAGAAAGAGGTGAGGAATCCTCTTTTAACTCTTGACTCTCCCACTCCAGTCGTTGCTTTTCCACTCCAGTCGTTGCTTTTCTTTCTGTTACTTTGTTATTGGCCCATGTTCCTAGAGTTTTGAATGGTTGATTTGGCTGCTCCTTGTCAAGTCTCAGTTACATTGCCATAGATAGTATGTAACAACAACACGAGTATGACTGACGCTCAAGTTCGGTCACTAATCAATTGTTTAGTGGATCTTTTAGCTATTTTATCATAAGTATGGAAGGGCTTCTTTCCAAGTATTTCAGCCAAATAGTAATTGGATATGCTGTATCACCGATTTTTGCTCTTCAAAGGGAAAATCCTTCACGATCCTGTTCCTCTAAATTTACAGGATCACTCTATGGTAATAACTTGTAACAGTGTTTATATATGGTTTGGTGTAAACATCAGTAAGTTTTTATTGACCATTTTTAAAATCCAAAAAACATTACAATACCTTTATTTTGGGTTAAATATCTTTTTAAGTTCTGATTCTTGTTTGGCAAAAGTAAAGACCCTTTTTCTTTTTTTTTACGGAAAACTTAATGATGTGATAGGAAATTTGAAATTTCATTAATAATTGGTATTGGCAGAAAAAATTTGAAACTAAGGAAAAACAGTATACACATTGCGAAAAATAGTGGTCAATTAAAACAAAGAAAAAGTAATCACTTTACTTTTATTTACTTTTACTTTCCTACTATTAATAAGAGGCAATTGAGGAGCTTGGGGTCGTCCTGTCAGCTTGAAGGAATATTGTTTGCCAATTGATTAGCTCATTATTACTACAATTGCCATCATTATTGTAAATAAAGGGTACGATTGAGCTATTTTGCAAAGGCTACATAATCACTCTACTTTGACTGCATGTACAGCTGCTTAGTCATTTATTCTCCACTAAGCCACGTAAGATGATACAAGTTGTAAGGATTTTCATCTTTTTGTATAAAGGGATGAGGATAAAATTTCTAAGGTTTTCTATTAGGTCCCATCATATACCGTGAGCAAGCTAAATTATAGCCCATTTTCCATTGTATATACTATCTAATATGTGCTAAATAATTTTAAACTTGTGGAAAAAACTAATTCTTATACTATGCTTGAAAGGTAATCTAGAGAGCATTTTAAGTCTTTTAAAACTCAGTTGAGACCTTTGGAGTCTACTCCATTTTTAAAATATTCTAAAACTACCGTTTGTATTGGTAAAATCCAATTTGAAGAACAAGTTGTAAAATTTGATTTTTTAGGCTTTAATGTTAAACCGATTATTAATAATTTACATAAATTCAAAGCAAAAGAGCAAGAACATAAAAGTATTATCAAAACAATAGTGACGTTTACATGGTTATTTAGGCAGAGTACCCGTTTATATTTATAAAACTCATCCCTTAAAATATTACATAAAATAGTTTTGTATGTCAAATACTGCGATAATTTACTTACTACTAAAGTATACAACAGTATAAATAATCGAATCAGTTGTTAAAATAACAGGGCAACAACATAGAAGAAGGCGTACCACTAAAACTCTTATGACTATTTGGTATAAGTTCAAATATATAGGATTTAAATCTTACTTGATATTATCTAAAATTATGTTAAAGAACGATAAGATATTAGCTTTTCCTTATGATAAACATAATAAGAAAAGCCAAACACTTACTAAGCTTATTCTAGATGTTAAGATGTATTACAGAAATTTACATCCATTACAATTCTTACAAACAAAAATTGATGTCACTGACGAATAGGTGACAAAAAAGAAATGATAAAAACTAATTATCAAAAATCACACAATTACAATGAGCATGATCGAGTTTCCATATTCAAGACATGCACCATCATTGTAAACTTAGTTTGATTACAATTTTTATCATAATACTTATTATTTTTAATGACACCTAATTTTTTGGGCACTCAGGGTGATTTTCAGTGTATCGATGATAGTTTTTTAAAAAAAATATTGCATTTGTGATTTTAAATTGAATAAGAAGAGAATTATATGTGATTGGTAAAAAGATTTACTATTAAATTAATTGGACGTTGCAGGGATATGAGATAAAAATATATAGGTGCAATTCTCTTACTTCAAAAATATCGAGATCAAGTATATACTTTTCCTAGCCAAATATAAAATAAATCATGCACAAAAATTTAAAAAATAAAAACTAATTTATCAAAATGAAGAGTTGTCGAGATGTCAATGTATATTTTAGAATTTCAAATATTAGAGCGATGCATGCTCATTCTTACAATTGCTAAAAGAGATAATAACCACATTTTACTCAGATAGCTTTAGAAGCTTTTCATAATGATTTTGTAAATAGGGGTTTTTCCAACTTTTATAACATGAACCTGCCATTGCTTGAATTCAAAAGATAAATTAGGATTATATATGAAATATAACACAAAGAAATATCCTTTTTTTTGGGGGGGGGGGGGGGGGGTCAATGTGGGAAGAACAAACTCCGGCTTAATTAAAATATATAAATAAAGCTAACAAAGAATTGAACTAAAGAGCTTGCAAATATTGGATCCGTGTTAGCACATGTTTATACAATTAGAGTATATGGGCTTACGTACTGTTGGTGAATGTACACTTTGATGTAAAGCAAGTAACTTTTGAATTGATATTACCTATGACTCACCGCCAGTTATGGTTCCTCATCCCGATATAAAATCTTTCCCAAATGTGCTCATTCTATATAGACTTTTAGTTAATAATTCTGCTACTCATTCTAATGATTTCGGTAGAGATAAAAATATCCATTACATCTGCTAATATGTGAGTGTCACTTTAAGTACACAAAAAGTGACATAGTCAGAAAAAAGCTTCATTGTAGTGTTTAGTTATAAAAAAAGATTAGTTTATGCTTTGTTTGGTTATTTGCATTTACTTTGGTAGAGTGAAAATAGTATGTTTCATATAATTACAAGAAAAATTCAACATTCGTGAATCTCTCTAATTACATCCTTTTCTATTTAATATTGATACCTTTAATACAAATTTACCTAAGTGCTTGCATTGTTTTCTTCAATCACTTGCATTAAAGTAGTGCTCCCATTAGCAAACCAGGTAGAAAAAATAAAGTATTTGTGATTTACAAATATGAAATATCTTATTTTCTCAATTTATTACACTTGCAGTTATACTAAGTTTCATTCTTCGAACTTGATGTAACTTCTTTTAAATCTATCCAACAAGCTAGCTGAATCGGCCTTATATAATATCTCTCTCAATTGCAAAATATTATGTATTCTAAGACTATTGTAAGACTCCACAACTCAATTTCTTGACCGGATAACTTTGATAGAAAAATTACTTCTCCCACTATAGTCGAATCGTTTATAACCTGGTACATATTAATTATGTTATACACAAATATTGTAGAGATTTACGCTCTAATTTACCAAGAAGGATGTCCAAACTGCAATAAATAGCCTTCGAAGACGTAAATTTATCACTATCTACATAACCAATACGACGAATTCAAATGCAAGAGTGAGTGACATCTAAAAATAATAGTATTAATAACAATTTTAGATAGTTCGTTGTTGGGCCCGGCTATGCCCGGGCACACTCTCGCTAGTTCTACTATATTAGAAGTGCGAGTGCATCAGCTGACACAGACACGTCTTCGTCGACATGCCAGCTTAAGCTTTTATATTTTTGCCCTTATTTTTTAATATATTTTTACATTCGTTGCCATCAGAGAAATTTGTAATAATGAATAGCCTTCGAAGACGTAAATTTATCACTATCTACATAACCAATATGACGAATTCAAATGCAAGAGTGAGTGACATCTAAAAATAATAGTATTAATAACAATTTTAGATAGTTCGTTGTTGGGCCCGGCTATGCCCGGGCACACTCTCGCTAGTTCTACTATATTAGAAGTGCGAGTGCATCAGCTGACACAGACACGTCTTCGTCGACATGCCAGCTTAAGCTTTTATATTTTTGCCCTTATTTTTTAATATATTTTTACATTCATTGCCATCAGAGAAATTTGTAATAATGAAATTTTCTGGGGGCATTTTCAAAGCCCATTTTAGATCTTCTGCTGATATTAACAGCATTTCACCTAGACGTTTACCTCTATGGCCACCGCTTAATATTGGGGTTTCTTCTTTCTCTGCTTTTTTCAGATTTCTTTGTATCTTAAAGTGATTAATCTGCTCTGCTCTCCCATGTGTACATCCACTTTGTTTCCACAGCTGAGTTGGTTAGTTTGTTGTTCTTTGTCTTTGTTTTATATTTTGTTGTACTGGTTATTTATTCGGAAAAAGGTTTAAAATTGCTGCGATTTATGGGTGTTTCTCTGTATTCTTCTTTTTATATGCTTTACCTAATTTTTTACTTAGCAAATCTATATGTTTTACCTAATTTTGAGCTGTTAAATTGGAGTTTAAACCTAATTTCTTTGGCTTTTTCCCATTGTTAAGCCTGAAATTCAACAAACTTTTCCTACTGGGCTTCTTCTCCAACTATTGTTTTTCTACTAACAAAATCTTCATCTTTTCTATTTTCTAAACACCCAACGCTGTTTCATTCTCCAACCGTGGTTGCTTCTTCTGAAGCTCTTTTATTTTATTAGTCAGCAACTCCTTTATTTATTCACTGGTATGAACTCTTATTTTGGGGATATTCCCTTTTTTCACTGTATATCTTTCCTTTTTGCTTTATCTATTTTTAAAAATTTCTGATTTATATTGTCCTTTGATTTATCTAAGGCTTCTCAAAAACTCTATTTGTTTGTGTTTAATTATCATTGTGTTCAATATTTTTTCCCTTCAAAGACGGTAAGATAAGGGTTTTAGTTTTCTGATTGGATAGGCCAAGTCTTTCATATTCAAGCTTTTCCTTAATTTTCTTGGATTCTTCAAGAAGTTTAGGTTTGTGGGTATTTAAGTAGTTTTTATTTATTCTGCACAAGCCTGTTCTCCTTTGAATCTTTGGTCTTCGCAGAAGAAATACCAGTCATAATCAAACAACTGTTGCCAAGGGGATCCTGACCTGATAGCTGAACATTAATTAGGTATAGACTAATTGGACATATTTGTGATTTTTGTACAACTATTAATTAGGTTGTATTCCTCTATGCACTCTCACACATACCTCTATCAGTATGGCGCAAAGGAGCAACTATGTGTGTGTAAAGTAATGTTTTAGAAATTATTTTACTCAAGGATACTACTTTCCCAAGTCAGTTTCTTGATTTGGTTGAACATAGAGGAAATAGTATGCCAACTTCATTGATAATCACAAATTAGTAAACAATGGAGATGATATTCAAATGTTATAGGAGTAAGCGATACAGAACTGGAGCAGAGCAGAAATAACTTTCAAAATTTTTACAAGTACAATGTAGAAATAGTTTCCATGCTGAAATGAATTCCCCATCAGAGTGGAAGCTTTCTTTGTACTCACGCTTGCAATGTGCTTCATGGAATAATAGTCTTTCTCCAACAGTTTGTAATTAATATTGAATTTCTCTCATGATTTTATATGTACTTCTTTTTTGTTTTCTTTATTTGTTGCCTCATATTTGTAATGTGGGATGGTTTGTTCTTGCAATTTTACAGATATCAATATGTAGGTTATATTAATAAAATGGAACAAAGACTTAGTATCAGTGAAATTACACCACTAACTATAGAATGGACTTGTAAAGTCCGGACTGTAGACAAATTTCGGCTACGAGACAGCAGAGATCAGCGAGTTCGTTTTCAGACAATAATTGTCCAGGATGAAAACGTAAATCAAGTTACAACTATAATTGTAACATAATATCTTCTCACTTGTATTCTTCCAATAATTACTGCATTATTGTTCTTAATAACATTGTAGGAGGAACAAATTTGTGTAATACTCTATGGTGACGACATTATATGATGTGATAACTTAATCGAACTTTTTGAGATGTATCTGATTTCAACTGCAAATGTTAGAATTTCGCAACTATGGAAGATGAGCCAATACTTGTGAGTGATGTGAAAGGAACTAAGAAACAAAAAGGGGAACAAAGTACTTTATCAAAGCCACACTCAAGGTTAGAAATTCAAATACCATATTTTACCATCTACTAATTTTCTTAAAATGAATATTTTATTCGTACAGTTTGTGGAGGCAGTGATGTCCGCTCAGATGGTATGCAATGTACAAGCACATTTTGACAGATCGTACCGATCTTTTAAAAAGATTTAAATAGTTGGCCGTCTTAACAAAGTGTTTCATATTTTTTGTGTAAATAGTTGTTAGCACATGTTGTTATTGTTGTTGTAGTTATTAGTACTGTGTGCCTATGTTTGTGAAGGCAATTGGTATTATTTTTTGGATATTGAAGCGGCCTCCAGATGTTGTGCAGCAACATCTTATAATTATGATGCATGTACGTTTCCGAAAGTTTACTACGTTTATCACATAGTGTTTTCTTTTATACTACTGATGTCTACTCTTACTATTTAACAAAAGAATTACAGATGTTGTGTAGCAACATCTTATAATTAGGATGCATGTACGTTTCCGAAAGTTTACTACGTTTATCACATAGTGTTTTCTTTTATACTATTGATGTCTACTCTTACTATTTAATAAAAGAATTACACATGTATCATTTACATAATTTTAATTTTAGTGCAGTTATAAAAATTCTTGGCAGCGTTTAACCACAATTCACTACCACTAAAATGTTGATAAATAAGATTTTTCCTTAGCTGAAGTATTTATTACTGAGCATCAGTAAATACTTTAAAGTTTTATGTTATTTAAACTACGTCATTGTGCGACGGGCTATACATAGACAACAACTAGCTAGACTATAATAGAAGTGCAAATTAACAGGTAAGACAAAAGATCACTTTTCCTACAATTTAGTTACCTTGATTTTTTATTTGTATAATATTTGTGTGTTTGTCAAAGTTACATTTTCAGGCAGAAGCTAAAGCCCAAAGAGTTTCAACGCATCTTGTGATAACTTATGAAGGAGTAAAGGTAATGTCCAATAGATTGCCTTTTTTTTATGTCTTCGTTCTGCTTCGTCCTCTGATTTCTTCTTTGTTTCAACTTTCAAGTGAGTGATGAATTTGTTATCACTGTTTATGAGTTTGTTCTAAATTATTATAAGCTCTTTGTTGTTTTGATAGTAATTTCGTTGGCGCTTTCGATTTTATGGAAAATATTTGTACCTTCCCCTTCAATGTTGATTTTTTTCGCTCATTGGTGCTTGTTTTTTGGGGGTTTCCCAAGGTTATCACGGTATCGAATGTTAATTTGTCAATTTTTGTTTTTCTTGATTATGCTTTCTACCTTTGTTAAATCTATTATTCTTCTCTTATGCTCTTCACTCCATTTGTTACCTATATTATTAACAAAGAATTTCTGTCATTTCAGTTTCTTTTCGTATAGAAATCTCTCGTGAATATGCTTCAATTTGTTCAGATATGATATTCATTATCTTCTTTTCACATTGCTATGAGTAGATACAATTTCTGAAAAAAAAAACATAAGCTTTAAGGCTTTGCACAGTGATTATGTGTCACACCCTTGTGTATCTGTTGTTTATTTTTCTTTATAATGAAGATGATGTGCTTAAAGTTTTCAAACTATGTATTTCAACTTGGCATTTTTATAAAGAATCATTTTACGCACTTATATCAGTGGATTTGAGCTGCCTATCCATTTATTATGTTGCCTCGAAGTTGTTCCAACTGCTCATTTCAAGTTTGTTGTTGTATAAACTGATAATTGGCTAGATAGAAAGTGATGAATCATCCGTGTTTTATTCTTTTGTTGATCGCCATTTTCTTATCATTTACTTCATGTTGTTGCTGCCCAATATGTTCTCTACATGTCTCTTTTTATTTGGTATAATTGGTCTGATTTTGGGTTTAACACATTCAAAAATTAGCTTCCAAAAATGTATTACCACAATAACTTGAAGCTTGAAGCTAATAGTTTACATTTAAAAACTAGTCACTGAGCTACAACAATAACTTCCGCATTTACGCACATGTGCTAATGCATTTTTTTACTTCTGCATTTTTCAGATCAGCTTACTGTCTCGGCCGCAAGGAAAAAACATTTTGCTTCCTAAGAACACGAAAACTATTAAGGACCTAATATAACTGGTAGAATTGCAGCACAAGAAGAACAACACATTGTATTTTTTTTTATTAGATTTCAAATATTTTTATTAATTAGTTATATTCTTAGTCTTCAAATATTTTGAATCAAACCTTCGCTTCACAGTATGTAAACAAGAGTTCTTTATGTTAAATAGAAAATTAATAAGGTCTTTGGGCCCGGGCTACCGCCAACTAGTACATATTAGAAGGGGGAATAAGCAAGCAGCAGGTCAACATGCTTGCTTGGGATATTAAGGGTAATTTAGTCATTGCAATGGAAATGGAGCAATATGATTGGTCAAAAAGAAATTCTATTGTAGTTGATGTATATAAGTTTGAAGGCGTAATACATACGGAGACACCTAAAGTTGGCACGATCTTTCACTTAGACACTTAAACTAGACCTTTTTCCAATTAGACACGTTTCTTAGGCAATTCTCATACCAATTAGACACGTTTTGCTGGCTTATTAATTAATAAAGCGCGTGTTCTGCAATCTCCGTCTATGTGGCAAAAGTAACCATTATAAATCGTGCCACATCATTTTATTTGTCCACCTCACTGTCCACCTCAGCTATATAGTGTTATTTCCACTAAAATACAGATAACTAGCCCTAAACAAACATCTAAACATATTACCATTGTTCCTTTTACCTTCGATGAAAACGAAGAAAGGTCCTACCACTGTTAATCTTCTTCTTTTGGTCAATGGTGTTGGAATCTAGTATTTCCACTGATTTCTTACAGTATTTACAATGCTTCAAGGTCCAATCTCTCCTTATTTTCTATTGCTACAGCTAGGGCTAAGTAATTTGTAAGTTATTTCTCAAGCTAGGGGTTTTTGGGGTTTTCCTTTGTGCTGGTCCCTTGTCGTCTTATGTAAGGGAATATTATGGAGGATGACTATATTTTAACTCGCTTTCACCACGGGGGTACATTTATCGAGCAACTTGTCCCAATATACAAAGGGGAATTAGATGCTTTTGTTATTGCTATCGACAAAGACCATTTTAGTGTTGTCGAGTTGTCTGCTTATGCTAAAGACCTTGGGTATGCAGTTGTCGAAGGGTTTTATTGTCAAAAGGAAAAAGATGGTGATTTTATCAAAATCTTTTATGATTTTCAGTTATATGAATTTGTGAAAGATTTAAAACATGGTGATATTTTGGATGTTTATTTGCGTCATGGGGTGAGTCAGCCTGAAGTAGTCGAAGAAAATATTGGTCTTTTATGTGGATCAGAAGTAGGTGGGGGTGGTAATGACCAATTTAAAGCTAGGGCAACACTTGGGAGTAATACAAATACTGAAGAACCTATTGAGCCGCCTACTGAACCAACTCACAATGCTGCTGAACCACCTATTGAGCCTCCTATTGAACCAACTTTGAATGATGCTGAACCAACTCACAATTCTTCTGAACCAACTGTAAATGATGCTGATGGAGATGAACCACCAGACCATAATGTTAATGAAGATGGAGTGCAATCAGATGTTGAGAGTAGTGAATCAGAAGAAGATGTTCTTCCTGAAGAAGATGATTCAGATGTTGATGATGAATTGAGATCTCTAAGGCTGAAAGGAGGAGTAAGAGGCAGGGTAAGTAGAGGAAAAAACCAATTGCAACAGATGAGATACCACTAGGAGAAGCAGGTATTGACAGAGGATTTGAGGATATTAGAAGAAACAAGACTTCAAGATATGTAGGTAAATTAGGTGGTGATGAGCAGTTTATTGATAATTCAGAGGCTGATAGTGAAGATAGCACAGAAGAGTTAGATCCTGAAGTTATTCCTGGTGTTGATATACCAGCAAGAAGGAGGAGTACAAAAGTCAGGTATGATCCTGATTGTGAAGTTGCTATATTTGAACTTGGGATGATTTTTGAGAATGCTATAGAGTTTCGGAAAGCATTAGCAAATTATGCAATTGAGTACAAGGTGCAGATTAAATTGAGACCAAATGAACCACATAGGGTGAGGGCTAAGTGTAAATCAAAGAGATGCAAATGGGTATGTTATGCTTGTATTGATAGAGATCCAGGTGATTTTAAAGTAAAGAACTACTACCCAATACACAAATGTGATACTTCAAACAAGAATAAGTTGTGCACTTCAAAGTTTGTTGCAAAGAAATTCAAAGATGAAATAACTAAGCAGCCCCACATAAGGATATGGGAAATACAGGAGTTGTGTAGGGACAAGCTAGGATTGTATGTTGGCAAGACAATTTGTTATAGGGCTAAACTATGTGTTCTCAATGTTATGTAGGCTGAAAATTGGATGCCTTCACAACAAGGTATCCAAAGCTCACAAGGTGCTAGCCAACCTGATGCAGCTGGAAGCTCAAGCCAACCTACAAACTCTATGTGCTTTGATACAACAAGGGTTAGAAGGGTTAATGAAGCTAGAAGCTCAAACCAACCAACACAAGTTCAACAGATTCGAGCAGGCCTGCTAGAAGAGGATTAGGTAGTCAACTTCCTCCAAAGGGTAAAGCAACTACCAGCCAAAAGAGAGGAAGGGGTGCAAGTAAAGAAGATGCTGAAAAAGGAGCACAAAAAGGTCCAAAAATGTTGGATTTGGCATCTACACAGCTGCAAGTGGAACTAAAATATTAAATGTATATAATCATACATATTTCATCTATAATATGACTTATAAATAACTTACTGATTGTGGTTCATTATTTGGCAAACTGCAGCCTGGAACATCAAGCCAACGAGTTATGGTAAGTGGTTCAACTTATACGAGTGCAGCTCCAACAGGAATTGACCTAGGTTTTAAGGCTAGAGGCTTGAGGTGGAAGGGTCAAGATGCTGTCACAACTTCCCAGTTGCAGCAGATGAAGGCAAACTTCATCAAGAAGTAGTATCTTAGGAACTTATTTTGTCTATATGTTATGTAGCAGCAACCTATTATATTTTGGGATCTAGTTTTTGAAGGAACTAAACTTTAAGTTGTATTCAGTCGTGTAATCTTACTGTTCTGTTTTGGATATATGTTATGCAGCTGCAACTTCAGCCTTTTTTTGTTTGTTTTGGCAGAATAGTTACTCTATGTTCTGAATAATTACTCTATAATGCAGCAACTTCAGTCTATATGTTCTGCATTTTGAAACTGCATCTCTATGGTTCTATGCCTTGTACAGAAGTTGTATATTACAGCACTTTCAAAATTCAACAACTGTAAATTAAAACAACGGTTTCAACATCTAAATATAAACAGAAGTTTATAACAAAATTCAGTTGTATTTATACAACATCTGAATATTACAACAACAGTTTCAAAACAGAAATTTAAAGCAACAACAGAAATCCGTCTTCTTTTTGCTCATCAGTCAACCAAAATTCATCAGTCATACAGTTTTCATAAAACGACCAACAATACAACAACAATCGTCAAAAGGATCCGTCTTCTTTTTGCTCGAACTTTCTCCTCTTCAAAAGCTTTGACTCTCTTTAATAAACCCCAAATTATATTCTTCGCTTGAGTAGGCATCTCATCACGTCATACCAACAGAAATAATCACATCCACCCTTTTTCTACAAATATCACAAAACACTATTAATCAATTTTTATCAAAGAAAATAATTCATAAAACAGAATTTACAAATTATGAACAAACAATTTACCTTTCCGATTTTGCAAGCAAAAAAGCTACGACCTGGGTTTAATTGGGTCCAAGAAGTATTCAACTTTGGAGAAACACCACACTTACAGATTCGAGCAACAACGCAAGGTGACATTGACGAGTTCATCGATTCCGAGAAGTTCGACATTAATAAACACGGCAACAACAGAAATGAGAGGAAGAAGAGAAGAGAAGAAATTAATTGATACCAAGAAGAGAACAGAAACGAGAGAAAAAAGAGAAGAGAAGAAAAGATTTGACAAGTATAGAAGGAAAATTGCTGGAGAAATCTGAGAAGAAGAGAAGAGAACAAATAGATTTTTTAAGAATTGGGAAAGGGATTAGGGTTTAAATAATAATTGACAATCCATGTTACCGTTATGTGTCTAATTGGGAAAGGAAAAGTCACTTTTTGGAATCCTTCACGCGCCTAAATAGGTTTGAAGTCACGCTATATGCCACCAGTAAAAAACGTGTCTAATTGGTATGAGAATTGCCTAAGAAACGTGTCTAATTGGAAAGAAGTCTAGTTTAAGTGTCTAAGTGAAAGATCGTGCCAACTTTAGGTCTCTCCGTATGTATTACGCCTAAGTTTGAACGTGTTGACAAAATTGCCATTTGCTTTTGCGTCACTTCACATTTTCCCATACAACATTATTGACTTACATTAACAACTCCCTCACGTGGACATCACGTCCTGGCCCTACCCAAACTTTCTCACCTCTGCCCATTGTTCATGCCCATTGTTTGCTACCTAGAGCATCGGCTCATAGAGGTGTGCATCGGTCGGTTCGGTTCGGTTATGAATATTATCAGTTTAGCCTATCGGTTATTGGTTTACAAATTTGATAAACCGATAACCGGACCGATAAGATATCGGTTATAAGGTATTGGTTAATTGGTTATCGATCATTATCGGTTCGGTTATCGGTTTACCCGATAAGATAACTCAATCTAGAGTTAAGCAAAAAAAAAAAAAGATAATTCACCGGAGTTAAGCAAAAAAGAGAAGAATTCACATAAAGCATACTAAAGACTTATGCTAGGAGTAACTAGTAAGGTCTATGAAGAATGAAGATGAAGCAACTGAAGAGTGGGGTTAAGAAAGAATAGGAGAGAATGAACTGAAGCCATAGCATTTGTATATACTTAAGGATAAAGTCGTAATTTTATTAATATTGGGTTATCGGTTAACCCATTAATAAAATTGGCGAACCGAGGCCCGAACCGATAACCCAATAGTAAAAAAATACTAAACCATTATCGAACCGTTAACCCAATAACCCGATACCGATAACCCAATAAAAAATTAACGGTTCGGGTTATCGGTTTTACCCGATATATGCCCAGTCTTATCGGCTCATCATTTCACAACCACGGCCTTTTGAATGGAAGCATTAGTGGGTGTTTGGACATAAGAAATGTAAAATTCGAAAAAAAAATTAAAAAAAATTTCAAGTGAAAGTATTTAAAAATTAGAGTTGTAAAAAAAAATTTAAAAAAAATGACAAGTGAAAATAATATTTAAAAATTAGAGTTGTACTTGGATATAAATATAATTTTAGGTTGTTTTTTGAAGTTTTGTGAGTGATATGAGTGAATATTTTTAAAAATAGCTTTTTAAAATTTTTAAATTTTCGAAAAATTCCAAAATTCAACTTTAAATGAAAATTGAAAATTTTATGAAAAAACACTGGTTTCGGAAAAAAAGTGAAAAATTTCAAAAAATAATAATTTTTTTTTATGTCCAGACGGGCTCTTAATTCCTCGACATTAAATTAGATGATTACATTTAATATTGTTTGTCATGCTCAGGTGATTTAATGAATAAAATATAAGATATTAATTATAAATAAGTGGTAGTTATGTATTCAAATATATCTATTATAGTAACAAACAAATAAAGAGCTCAATAAAAACAAAAACTTTGAATATAAAAAAATAAAAAAGAAAATTCCCAATATTCCAATACTAAAGAAAGATAATAATTGTATTAAGAGAAAATAAGGAAAACCAACGACAGCAACGTTAAACATGTGTTTCTTCTTTAAATATCTCATTTAGCTAATGTTTATAGGATTTATGGCCAAAATTTACGAGGATTAAAACTTTTAAAAAGGTGAAACACAAGCTTATTTTTAGAGAATATTTTCCTTGTTATTTAAAACTTTATCCTTTTGAGTTTAAGGTGATCAAAACTTACCACCAAAGGATGTGGTGCAGTGGATGAGACTGCTCCTCCCTTAACCAGAGATCTCAAGTTCGAGCCCTAGGTATGGAAAAATCCTTGGTAGAGGGAGCGCTTCCCTCCAAATGGGGCCCTACGTGGCGCGAATCCAGATATAGTCTACACAGCGCGAATCCGGATATAGTCGGGTTCCAATGCGGATACCGAACACCGGTGGGAAACCAAAAAAAAAGGTGATCAAAACTTAAAAATTAAAATAAAAATGTGAATTCGGACGAGGTCGCCGAATGTGAATTCGGGCGAGGTTGCCGAATGTAAATTCAGGCGAGAAGACTAAATGTGAATTCGAATGAGGTCGTCGAATGTGAATTTGGGAGAGGTCGCCGTGATTCGGATGAGGCCGAATGTTGATTCGTTTTAATTCGAGCGAGGTCGAATTCTTCTTTTTGGGAATGGCCCTTGGCCGTAGTGGTGTTATTTCAAGCTAAGGCTGAAATGTTAACCCATTGTAATTCGAGTGAAGTCGAATTCTTCTTTTTGGCGATGGCCCTTGGCCGTAAGGGTGTTATTTCGAGCTAAGGCCGATATGTTAACCCATTGTAATTCGAGCGAGGTCAAATTCTTCTTTTTGGCGATGGACCTTGGCCGTAGGGGTATTATTTCGAGCTAAGTCGAAATGTTAACCCGTTGTAATTCGAGCGAGGTCAGATTCTTCTTTTTAGCAATAGCCCTTGGTCGTATGGGTGTTATTTCGAGCTAAGGCCAAAATGCTAACCCGTTGTAATTCGAGCGAGGTCGAATTCTTTTTTTTGGTGATGGCCCTTGGCCGTATGGGTGTTATTTCGAGCTAAGGCCGAAATGTTAACCCGTTGTAATTCGAGCGAGGTCGAATTCTTCTTTTTGGCGATGGCCCTTGAGGGTGTTATTTCGAGCTAAGGACGAAATGTACCCGTTGTAATTCGAGCGAGGTCGAATTCTTCTTTTTGGCGATGACCCTTGGCCGTAGGGGTGTTATTTCGAGCTAAGGCCAAAATGTTAACCCGTTGTTTCACTGTCAAATTATGGAGGATTATAGGTCGTCGTACTGTTTGTGCATACGTCTGGGTGAATCCTAGCGTGCTCGGTTTTGTTTTTACTAGAGAATATTGGGTGTTCTCTGGGGGAGTCCCAGTTTTGCTTAGCTTCTGCGTTTCTTGGGTGAGTCCCAATTTGCTTAATTTTGCTTGCATTGGAGAGTACGCCGCGTTTCCTGGGTGATTGCTCCTGCTTCTATTCCACTTAGAGAAATAGTCAGTTAAAATAAAATAAAAGTGTTCGTTACCTCGATTTGATCGGTCGACGAGTGGAGAGGAGTGACTAGCGACCGCTACCAGTTTAGCAAGGAAAGATTGTTCCGCCGAATAAAGAGGAATATATGCGAAAAACACCTTAAATTTTAGAGGGAGAAGGCAAGACCTCGTCAAGTACAATCCCGATATTCATCTTCACGAAGTTGTCTGAATCGACAAACTTTCCGGCACCATTGTCTCCGCCGATTTCCTCGTCTGGAACGTAGAGGCTCAATTTAATAGATAATAACAAGAAAACTTTGGTCCTTCGCTTTTGATTTACCTTGATGCTTCTTCCCACATAAAATAGCACCTGGAAGTCATAAGCCAACATCTAAGCAAGATAGACAACAAGTGAATACATTCTTAAAAGCTAGCAATCAAGGATCCACCACATATTTCTTTTTGTGGCTAAACCCATTTGAAGAAGGTAGTTGTTAACTTTGTTTTGTTATTCATTTGAATATATTACTTTATCCAATCTCCACTTCCAACCAAGAGGGGTTGCTCTTGGTAAGCAACCTCCCCTTCCAACCAAGAGGTTGTGAGTTCGAGTCTCCTCAAGAACAAGGTGAGAAGTTCTTGGAGGGAAGGATGTCGGAGGTCTATTTGGAAACAGCCTCTCTATCCCAGGGTAGGAGTAAGATCTGCGTACACACTACTCTTCTCATGCCCCACTAAGTAGAATTATACTTGATTGGTGTTGTTGTTATTGCTTTATCCATGAATTAAAGGGGTGGAATAATAGGGAAAGTAAAAGAAGTGGGCCGACGTTGTTCCGTTAGGCCTTGCTTTCAAGCCGTCATTAGGCACTGTTGACCTTTCATTTAACGGCTTCCGTCACTCCTATAAATACGGGCTCTGTTTTTCTCACGATATTTCACTATTAACTCCTCTATTTAACTCTACACCACACTGTTTTTTTTTAAAAATAGTTGCGTAAAGAAGAAGAGTAGTATCTCTGTCTCAAATGGTTGCGTAAGCCGTTGCTATTTTTTTGTTGTGATTTATTACTTTGTATATATTACCAAAGCACTGAGGTAGTGGGCCAACATGATGTTCATAGGCAGACAGCTAATATTGGTAAAGTATAAGTAGAGAGTACGCGTCGGTTGGAAGCCAGAAGCCTTGAGCTTGTCTATGAATTTCTCAAGTTTGCATTTGTAACGAAAGGATGACGCTACAACGAGTAGAAAGTGGAATTAGAATTGAATTTAGATCTAAAGGAAACTAAAATTTTAACTAGAAAATTCCACAAACGGCTCCAAATTGTTTGAGCAAAAAAAGTATGAGACCTTTTTTGTTAAACTAATTAAATAAGAAGATAGAGGGTAAATGAGATCTGATGAATAATATGAATAGAAAAATATAGCTCAGTATAAATGCTGGCAGTGATTGTGGTAGCATAAAGAGAGATGCATTAAGTAACATTAAATGACAATAAAATGCAAATAAAGAAAAAGATTCACCCAATCTCGAGTGAGGCGGATCCTCTTTCATTTGATAAAGATGAATGATAGACAAATACAAGAACCTTAGGACCCTTTTTGGATCTGATGAAGGTATGAGATCGCAGATCCTCTAATATTTGTAGAGAGGTGTGTTTACATATTTTCTAGAGAAAGGGAGAAAGAGAGAGATCCCCCTTTTTGGGAAGCCCTCTCTTACTACCTATAAGGGGTATCCATAGAAAAATCCTAAAAAAGTACAATTAGATTTCCTTTGAGGATTCCAAAGCAAACTAGCTGTTTCATTACTGTCCGACCTCGGCCTTATTGATGACTGTCAGATCTTGGCCTGCCCAGCCTCGACCTTATTGATGACTGTCCGATCTGGGCCTTATTGATGACCGTCCGACCTCGGACTGCCCGACCTCGGCCTTATTAATGACTGGCCGACCTTGGCCTATTGTCTCTGCGTGCTGAATTTCTCTTATCTGATTTTGACCCCTACAGGATTATCTTTAGAAATAATAAAAGGTAGTATTTAATTCCATCAAAAATTCAGATGAATTAAATTTAGAGCATAATCCATCTATGTATGTATATTGGCTTGTCTATTTACTAGCATTGGAATTTAACTAGCCGCTATAATCATTTGAATTGTAAGTAAATGAGCAACCGAATAAACTTTCATGTCCTTAAAAATTATTATTGGGAAAAGAATAATAGCCCGTTTGGCCAAGCTGTAAAAATTAGCTTATTTTAAGAAGTGTTTTTTTTTAAAGTTTTTTTTCAAAAGTACTTTTGATAAGAAGCAATTTGTGTTTGGCTAATTAATTTGAAAAGCACTTCTGAGCAGCAATTAGTGTTTGACCAAACTTTAAAAAAATGCTTCTATGTGTATTTTTTCTCAAGAGTGCTTCTCAAAAAAGTGCTTTTGGAGAGAAGTTACTTTTTTCTGCTTCTCCAAAACTATTTTTGCTTCTCCTCAAAAACATTTTTTTTCTTTCCAAAAGCTTGGTCAAACACCTCAATTTTTGGCCAAAAGTGTTTTTGGCCAAAAAAAAAAAAAAAGTACTTTTTGACCAAAAAGAAGCTTGACGAAATAGCTATAAGTCCTCTTACTTTCCTTAGAGAGGTGTAAGAGACAAATTGTGAAAAAGAAAATGCAAATGTGTAGTGTAACAATGTCAGTGATGTATAACCAGTTCTTTTTATTTTGCTTTTCCATATCAATATGTAAGATATGATTTTACCAAAATATTCTAGCCACTAAATAAGACTGAGTTTTGGTGAACATTCATATATTGATTATACACATATTATATATTCTCAAACTATTTTTAATTTAGGCGTAACAGTAAATGATTATTTTGATTAATTCTTCAAGAAAAACAATCCTTGATCGGCACTTCACATTTCACAACCCAAATTGGCGCAAATAATTCTTTTCCGGGCAATTCATTTATTTTTGTTTTTTGAGTGATCAAAGGCTTCTTATTTTGTTACACGGTGAAAATATAATTTTTCCCTACAAAATGTTTCGTTTTTCATTTCCAGCACAATTATAAGAAAATCTTTTTGATAAAAACCCTTAAAAGGGCATTGATCTGAAGCTAGTGCACAATATTTAATTATTCCCTCTTCCATATAAGATTGCCTACTTATTGGCTGCAAACTTTTTCTTAATGAATTTCTTACTTAATAGTGCTTCACAAGTTTTTGTTTTCTTTCTCTTTTATTTTGGTATAAATCAGAATATGATACGCATTTGTATAAAACATGTTCTGTATGAGTTACTGGAACTTCCAACTTTTTATTAATCTAAGAAAGACATAGTCTCAATTTTTTTTTTTTTGCACTAAAAAGGAGTTTCAGTACAGACATTGGATATTATGCTAGCTCATAAACTATTTCTCAAATTTCTAAAATATTTTGAATTATACAATTATTGGGAACTTTAATTAACCACTTCCTTTTGTTTTATTTAGTTTCTATATTTTTTTTACTAAGAAAGGAAGTTTAGTATTCCTAAATTTCAAGTGAAAGAATAAAAGAAAGAGAAAAAATAAACAAATCTTTTCTCTATATCAGGAAGGTAAAGAAAGAGGGAGAGAGGGTAATACTTAATTAATTCTCGCCTTTTTTTTTTCCTTTCTCCATAAACTCCAATTTCGTTAAAAATATAGAGTCCTTCTTCCGGCTTTATTCTTTCCCTTTTTTCTAAAACCAATATTTCAGTTTTCTCCTTTCTTTTTTTTTTCCGCATTTCTCCTCCCCTTATTAGTTCTCTTTTTTCCTCTGAATTCTTCTTGTACTTCACCCGACACTGTTCTGGGAGCAAAAGCACATCTGACCTGACCACCACTTTCGCCATTCTTGTCTTCTTCGTCAGACGTAAGGCAGTCTGCCCTAATTTCCCTGCTCCTCTCCTTGTACCCCTTTCTTGTCATTTTCTCATTTCGTCCAAAACCCTAATAGGAGTGTCAAATCTCCAATGTAAAAGCTTCAATTCATCTTGATTTAGTTAATTAGTTTGAAATTTTTTCAGCATAATCTTTATTTCTGGAATATCTCCATCAATTATATCCCTATATTGATCAGCAAATTGTTTTATTATTGAATTTGTGATTTTGTTTATTAGTTGGCTTTGAGATTTTACTTTACATCTACTTTTGTATCTTCTAAGTTCTATCATGCTTCTTCGCGTGCACAACTCTAGCTGGATAATTACTACAGTATATTTGTTCTATTTAAGTCTAAAGTAGGATATGGTTATAGTAAATCTTGCTGGATCTTTTCATAGCAGTCTGGCATTAATGCTGTCTTTTTACCTTTTTACCTCTTATTTCCAATATATACGAAAGTTGCAGCTGTTGAAAATACCTGCTCTTCTGTTGTTTTGCTGTTTTAATGTAAAACAAACCACTGATACTCACGGTCGATTGCCTGCATTCAGCTCCACACTTTACGTACAAAATTAAATTGCTCAGCAGTCCGCACCTGTTACATCCACGTTTATTAGTAGTATATTAGTCCTGTATGTGGATTACTGTACAAAGTCAACCTGGTCTCTGCATTTTTTTGTTGATAACAAATTCACAACCTGGAATCTCCAAATTTGTTATAAGAGTTTTAACAGCTCTTATGTTGTCATTAAACAGGGTAATTTAAAAAGTGAAAATAAAAAGCAGTTGGGAATGCCATTATCCTTTTTGTAATTTGTGTTTAAAGCTCATTAAAAGCAAATTTCTTTTTAAGTGGTTTCTTCTTCAATTATTTTTTGGGAATTATTGGTAAGAAATTGATCTGCTACCATACGCGCGAGCAAATTACATAAAGCAGAATTTTTAGTTAAGATTAAAAAGCATGCCGTTATCTGCATCACATGTTAATCTCCATAACCACTAGTTAATAGTTATCACGCTTTATAATAGCAAACCTCTCAATCTCTACCATTGTAAACAATCACTTTACCGCGTATTCAAGTAGACATAATTATATGCTTAGTTTTCTATGACAACTAGAAAAGGGGGTTTGATGTCTATTGTAGTTTATAAAAAGAGTCTATCCATCAGGAATAAAATTAAAATAATAGGCCCCATTCGAAACAATAGTTCATGCGTACACACTAGTCTCTTCAAATTATATTACACTGGCATATTATTGTTGTTGTTGTTATATGCCCAATATATATTTTTTTGCACTTGGACCAAGACAATATCGTTATCAAGCTATAATCAACCAACGTAAATTTCATATTTTAAAAATATCGACTTTTGTAAACGAAGAATTAAGAGGGGGAGAAGGGGTTTAGAAGATGAACATTTTCTTTAAAGTGGGGAAATCAAATTCACCTTTAATGCTTCGAGTGCTTGTCGTCAAGCGAATTAATGCCTTGATGTCGAAAGTTACTTTTCAGGAACGTGATGCTCTATTCTTATTTTTTTATTTCTATGCATTTTGATTTTTACCGGGCAAGTATCACAGAGTTACGTTGTAATGTGTCACGTTCCAAAATCCGTTAAAGGTTGTGATGGCACCAGACATTACTGTCAGACTAGCCAACAGTAAATGGTTAATTAAATTCTTATTTTAATATTTTTGAAATCATAAATTTCCTTCAGTTTAACTAGTAACAGATGAACTTTATAGAATAAATAATAATGTTTTCCAATTTCAATACTGAATATCCCAAAATCAACCCAGAACCCGGTGCCACAAGCGCATGAGTATTTACTAGGAAATAAAATAAAATACAATAACTGTCCGGATTACAAATTTGGACAGGAAAAAATATGTAAATACTCTGAAGGAGGCTATGCTAGCTGCGGGTCGTAATATGGAATGCAGCCTACCTAAGCCCCTGTGTCACTAGCCATACATGTGCATGTACAACAAAATGTACAACAAGTGTAGTATGAGTACGAAAATAATGTGTACCTAGTAAGTATCTAGTCTAATCTCGAAAAAGTAGTGACGAGAGGTCGACTCCGACACTTATTATGGCCAACAATAATGCACCGATAATGTGATTAATCATGAATTTTATAAGACGACTGTAAACTCAATAGCATGAAGTAGGAAAACAATTCTTTTGTTAATAGGAGATTTCAAAATTTATTTTCATCTTTTAACAACTTATCTCTCTGGCCAATGAGGCGACATCAATTATCAATAATTCCAAAACAATCAATTAAGTCATGCGCAATCATGCAGAGGTTGTACGACCCGATCTAACATAATATTTAACTGTGCACTATCGATGATCGAATGGCGCGAACCATAGATGCATCTATTTAATCTGCCAAAGCATTCGGCCCGTTCAAAAAGGAAAACACAATCAAACAATCAATCAAGAATTCATCAAAGAGCAATTATCCAAGAAAATGACAATCTTCTTTTAACGGTCAAGAAAATAAAGTTTAACCTTTTAGAAATTCATTTACCAAGTTTGATATGATTTAAGCAATTTAAATTGATAATAAGTTTACAAATATCGCCAGTATAGCATGCTTTTAGGTCCTAGACTACCCGAACTTAAGCATAATAGTAGCTAAGCACAGACTCTAGTCATATCGTGCGTACATAGCCCCCACAAATAGAAGCACATATTGAATTATTTTACCTATGAGGTAAATTCCCTCTTACAAGGTTAGAAAGGAGACTTACCTCGCTCCGAAGTTCCATAACCGGCTCTCAAGCCCTTCCGACGACTCCACCGATGCCCAACGCTCTAAAACTAGTCCATAAATGAGAAAATCCATAAATATATACTCTAATACTTATTATAATCCTATTTACAACAATTTCCAACTCTGTTTGCAAAGTCGATAAAATCACCCTCGGGCCCACTTACCTGGATTCCGAAAATTTTCGAAGATAAACTTTACCCATAACCTCACGGACTCAGATATATAATTTATTCTCACTTCCATGCCCAAATTCATGGTCAAAAATCTAAAATACCAAATTCTAGGTTTTTCTTCAAAATCTCAAATTTCTACCAAAATTTTCATGCTTGAATCCATAATAAAACCATATATTTAACTTACAAGAAGTGGGATTAACATACCTTGACATAAATGATGAAAATACCCCACTTGAAGCTCTCAAAAAATCGTCTAACCAAGATAGAATGGAAAAAAATGGGCCAAATCCCCGTTTTAAAGAAACCTCACTGCCCAGCCCGTCTTTCGCACCTGCGGATCCCTCAACACAGATGCTCACCCATACCTGCGGATAACTTCCGCACGTGCGCCCCCATGCTTCCTCTCTCATTCTCATACCTGCGACACCTTACCACATCTGCGACCTCGCAGGTGTGGACAACCCTTCGCACCTGAGGTCATTAACCTGCTTCTCTCAACCCGCACCTGCGACCATTCCCTCGCTTCTGTAGTCACGCACCTGCGGTCAAACTTGCGCAGGTGCGATTACACCAGAACTGATGCACTTCAGCCATTCCTTAAGTCCAAAACTTGCTCCGTTAACCATCCGGGACCCACCCAAGGCCCCCAGAATCTTTACCAATTATACCAACATGTCCCAAAATGCATTACGAACTTAGTCGAGCCTTCACATCACATCAAACAATGCCGAAATTATGAATCACATCCCAATTCAAGCTTTATGAACTTTAGAACTTTGAACTTATACAGTCGATGCCGAAACCTATCAAATCACGTCCGATTGACCTCAAATTTTGCCCACAAGTCATATTCAACAATACGAGCCTATTCCAACTTTCGGAATTAGAATCCGACCCCGATATCAAAAAGTCCACTTCCGGGCAAACTTCTCAAAAAACTTCAAATTTCTAACTTTTGCCAAACGGCTCCAAAATGACCTATAGACCTCCAAATTCACTTCCGGACGTGCTCCCAATACCAGAATCACCATACGGAGCTATTCCCAGAATCGAAATCCCAAATGGACATCGATAACATTGAAATGCACTTCAACCCAAATTTATGAAATTTTTCCAAAATGCTAACTTCCACAATAGGCGTCGAAACGCTCCCGAGTCATCCAAAACCCGATCCGGACTTACGCCCAAGTCCAAAATCATCATACGAACCTGTTGGAACCTTCAAGTACTGATTCCGAGGTTGCTTACTCAAAAACCCAACCTTAGTCAATTCTTCCATTTTAAAGCTTCCGAAATAAGAATTTTCTTTCCAAATCAACACCGAGCTTCCCAAAATTAAATTCCGACCACGCGTACAGTCATAATACCCAAGGTAGGGGTGTGCATTCGATTTATCAATTTGATTTTGACCCTTATCGATTATCGATTTATACATATGCTTATCGTTATCGTTTTAATAAGGTTTCAATTTTTTCAGTTTCGATTTATCGATATTTGGGGCTTATCGATTCAGTTATCGATTACACCAATAAGAAAATTTGATGTTCCTTAAGTATAGAATAACTTAAGATAATCATAGTAACAACTGTTCCTTCTATAGACAGTAACATAGACTTTTTTTGCTCTCTCTTTTACGTTTTTTTCCTTTGCTTGACTGTTCATTTGACCAGAAAAGTGTTAGCACACTAAAAACAAATAGAACAAGTTACAAATGCTTTTACAACAATCAGAAGTCACCAACCTGCTACCAACTAATAAGAAACAATCTCAAATAAAATGGACATGCTGTCAAACCCTTTAGTGACAGGATAAAGCCACAGAATCAAACAATCTCAAATAATTTTAATACACCTGCAATCAGAATGTTAAGCGCAGAACTGTTCTTATGAAAATTATGTTGGATGAACATTGAACACAATACAGATTAGAGCGTGCAATTGGACCTACAGCTCTTCTTCTTGCACAGAGAAATTTTAAGACACCAAGCTTTAAACCTGAAAGAAATTAAGAAAAATATTAATAACTTTGTAATACATCACATTCTTTTACAAGTATATTATTTAAAATGGAGAACTTACATAGCAGCTAACAAACTCTAGCAAACATCGTCGGTGGAAGTCTCTTTGTCAAGATTAGTAAAATTTAATAAGAATATACATTAACAAGTCAAGCAATTAAAATATTATTTAGCTATCGTAAGCAATACAATAAAATTAATTAAAATATACATATTCCTCGAGTGTCTCAAGAAAATCTAAATATTCCTCAACTTTTACAGGAAGCGATTCACTTCGAAGCCAATCTTGAAGGCACACTAGAGTTTCAACCAATTTAGGAGTTAATGAACTCATAAATTGGTCCAGAATACGCCCTCTGGTACTAAATGCACTTTCAGATGCCACACTTGAAATAGGAATAGCAAGCACATCTCGAGCCACTTTACCAAGAATAGGAAATCTAGGTGAGTTCACCTTCCACCAAGCCAAGATATCAAAGTCCGGTCTTTCATTTTCAGGATCTTATGCAAGATACTTTTCCAATTCTGTTTTAGAATCTACACCTCCGCTTGCAGCTTTATGTTTCTTATTTCATCTAAGAGTGCACCTAAACCAGTTGAAGTTTCCATTGTGCTGAATGAAGAGTTTGGCAAAGAGGTAGAAACTTTACCACCAGTATCTTTTGAAACCAACTTGGAGACATACTCATTAAACAATGAACTCATATAAGTATGAACCTCTTTTTCAATAATTGTCCCTTCATCATCTCCATACATCTTCTTAAGTACAAAACTAACAGTAGTAAACTTGTAGCGAGGATCCAAAACACAAGCAATGAAAATCATTTTGTTCATTTTTTTTTGGTTCACCCCAATACTTCTAAAAAAATTTCCACATACTTAATGCCATCTCACTCAAAAATTTATCTTCAGTTGTTATTAATTGATTTAAGTAACCAACAACTTGACCAATTTCAATAAAATGGGCATTCGATGTTACATAAAGTGACCCGAACACCTTCAAAGTGAGATTATAAAATATTTCAAGAAATTATGCAATTATCTTTACCTCATCCCAATCAGTTCTTGTAAGAATACCTACAAGCTTTCCATATGAAATGGCATCAAACATAAGATAACGTGACAAGCCGGTATTACGATCAGAATATTCTTTAATTGCACGCTCATATTCAATAGCCCTGCTCAACATCAAGTAGGTGGAATCACCTTGTAGGAACATCTAAGCATAAAGACTTCTTGACAATATTTCACTTTCACAACATTCCTGAAACTTCCTCAACCTAGCAGGAGACTGTCTAATATATCTGACTACACATCTAACACGAGTAATAGAAATACCTGAATCTTTTAAACCATCTTTCACAATAAGATTTACAATATGTGCCATGCATCTCATGTGAAGGTGTTGACCATTCATGGAATTGGTTCCCCAATCATCTAATTTGTTAGACAACTTCTCCACGGTCACATCATTTGAACTAGCATTGTCAACTGTGACAGTGAAAATCTTTTACAAACTCCACTCACGCAAATAATCAATAATACACCTTGCCATATCTTCACCTTTATGACTAGTAATTGGAGAAAAGTTAATAATTCTTTTATGCATAATCCATTCACTATCAATCCAATGGGCTGTGATGCACATATAGTTAATTTTTTGAATAGAAGTCCATGTATCAGTGGTAAGACTTGCTCTTTAACTTGTTCCTTTAAGAAACTTCATTAATTTATTTTTTCCACATTAAAGAGAGCAAAACAATCCCGTGTAACAGTAGTACGGGAAGGAATATGAAAACAAGGTTGTGCTATTTTCATAAAGTTTCTAAAGTCTTCCTTCTCAACAAAACTAAATGGAAGTTCATCAACAATCACCATACGATACAAAGCCATCCTACACTCTTCTTGATCAAATTTTCATGGAATAAGACCACCTTTATTACCCCCCGATAATGTTTGAAATTGTAATAGTTTTTGACCTTTTTCAACTTTATAAGGATTCTTTGGACATTTATCGATATGATTATTCATTTGTGTCGTACTTTTGCCTTTTGTCTCAAAATATTCTTGTCCCCAAAATCTACATGCATATTTATTATTTCCTTTAGCATAAACTTTTTCTTCAAAAAAATCCAATGTCCGAGATCGTTTTTTCCTTTGTTTTGTAACTGTCGAGTGAGTAGTTGCAGTCGTAGACTCGGAACCTCTACTTTCATCAGCCACTTTATCAATATTATCATTTTTTCAGTCATGTGAAGTGAATGAAGAATGTAAGTTACAGTCTTAAACGAGTTGAATGAACCAAAACAAGACGAAGTCAGCACTCCTCACTCTTGAATCTACATATCAAAATAAAATACAAACCTTGTTTTACATTGTTGCCTTAAGTAGGTTTTGTGTTTTCAATTCAATAACTTATTGAGAATCGCTGTTAATGTGTACACGTATATAAAATTAAGCATTTGTTCAAGCATCACGTTCATAGCTTCTATAAAATTTAGTAATTTACCGTAATCAAATAGAAAAAAAATTACTAAGATAACCCATTTGGAGATAGAGAATACCAGATCTGTGGGAGAAACCGAGAAAGGAGGAATTTTGATTGAAGAAAATTTGAGGCTTCAGCTCTAAAGGGGCAGAAGCAGAACAGTTCTGCCAAAAACGTTGAGGCTTGAGCAGAGCTTGACTCTTGAGGAACTTCAGATTCTGAACTGAAGCAGAAGTAGCTCGTTGTCGCCTGAACTGAACGGGTGAAGTCGTGAAGAGGAAATAATAGGGTAGGGAAATTAGGAATTAAAAGGGTAGAGGAAAATGGAAATAATAAGTTAGGGTAAAGGAAAGGTTATATAGAATAAGGGTATAGTTATCTTTTTAGTATATCTTATCGGTTTATCGATAAACCGATAACCGAAGTGGATAAAATCGATAACTCGATAAGAAAAGTTTCGAAATCGAAATCGATAAACCGATAACAAATAATCGATTTGATTTATCGATAAACCGATTTGAATGCACACCCCTAACCCGAGGTGAAGCTGCTCATGGCCTCAAACTGCCAAACGACGTGCTAGAGCTCATAATGACCGGTCGGATTGTTATATTCTTCCCCACTTAAACATACGTTCGTCCTCGAACGTGCTAAGATATGCGCTGGAGTTGTCTAAAATCACTATTTAACACCTCGTGCACCTACCCGTGATACCACAACTTAGTTGAGTATATTAGCTCGAGCCAGTCTAAAGATTCTCCCTTTTACTTAGTCCAATAAGCCTTAAAGTCCAATTCCAACATCCGGAATTCTCTGCCACGCTTGTTCCCAACATACAAACACCGTATTAATCACCACACGATGTACCAGAACATGATTGTATACATTTTGTTGAATTCACACCATGCACTGCATAATTCACATGACCATAATAACATCCTCTGATAATGATAGCCGACATTCCACAAATCTGATGCTCACATACACCTCATGACTCATATAAGTCACGTTCCAACTCCTGCAATACTGCCGCGATAGAAGAGATGTGTAGAAATTCATGACCAACTACTGAGTCAATAATTCATTGAATTCCTCCTCTTGACAAGAACCATTGCCTCGTTATGAACCAAATAACTATATTTGTTCTTTTATATACTTCATATAAATCTGATCGCACTGATCCCAGGTCCAAGATCTCGTCTCACCCTTACAAGCTGCTCAGGTAATGAGCCACCTCAGACATTGCCAAAAGTCTCATATGATGCCACAATGTGCCAACAAGCTACAACTCGAACGTGATATATAAGGAAAACGAACTCTGGAAAGAACCACTCAACCCACATAATTATTTTAAACAACCGAAAGGATGTTATGAACCTTCCACAGAAAATGAGAAGAAAAACATATGATGATAGATATAGGGGAAACTGTACTCAACATCACACTGTTGCGGCGCGCAACCCGATCCACACATAATACCTATAAAGGAATTACTTACCGAGCTAAAATTCTCATACCTGTGAAATACCCGAGTATCAACCACAAGCACGCGAACTGCATAATGAAATTCCTTGGGAGACAGATAGCGCCATACGCTACAACACTCAAGCACGACTAAGGTGCGATATATAATCTGAATCTCGAGAGCCATCCTGCTCACAAAACACCATCGCTATGCAGAACCTCAACACATGTGCAACTTATCAAGCCGTTTCACAACCCAACACGACACAATATAGTATTACATAAAATAGACGATGACGAAATAACATCCAACATCTGAATACTCCTCCATAAGGAGCGCTATGCTAAAATGAACACCTCCAGCCTGATATAGAGCCCACATTCTTATTTAGATCCATCCACGGACCTCAAGCCAATTCTGATCGAACCGCACTGGGCTAATAACCTTTCAAGAATTGATGCCTGAAGGGCGTTTCACATGAACGATAATACCACAATCTCCATACGTTGTTTTTATTTAATCAATTAAGTGACTACATGTCGCACTTATACCATCTTCCCGTGGGATATGCTCCCACGACCTTCCACACCAAGTAATAAGTTTGCACACCCATACCACCGGTCATACTAATGCGGTAAAGTGAATCAATCCGCAAATCAATACACAAAGCCTCTTACACATGACACTGATATCATGTGACGCTGAAGATAATACCAGCTTGCTTTAAACATCTAAATCCTTTTCTGCTCATCCGAGCTTGTGACATTCTTGTCAACACCGTACCACAATCTTGATCCTCAACTTCCAATTCCTATGCTACTCACTGCACCCAATCATGCTAATACGCAAAAGTACGAGAATTTCATCATAATTCGTGAACCACTAATAAGGTACACACTTCATCATATAGAAACCCTTCACTTAACTAATTTCATGATAACCATTGCAACACACGGCTGAATCCTCATAACCATAGAAAACACAATCCTCCAGTAGTGGCCTAAACCACCCTTACTCTTCCGAGATCCATCTACACATAAGAGGGCAAAATACTCGAATACCTCCAAATAAAATCAATTACGGCAGGCGTCAAGCTTTGCACGCACCGCTATAAATCACATGCATGACTTAAAACACTGAAGGAACTGATCACTGCCACCGTCATGCCAATTCAACCATATCTAAATGATCCGACTTCTTCTAAATTACTCCGAACTTGCCTTAGGAATAATAATGGCTCCATTCTAAACATAACGAACCCAAATCTATACTTATCCTGACTGACCTTATTTCACGAGATCATGTTGTCTCAAAAGCCACGAACCATCTCATACCCTTCTTGTGTGCATATTTTGCATCTCCAACTGGTACACCCGTTCTACCAATTCTTCTATGAATCTGAAGTTATTTTCTCCCATTCCTCCAATACTATACAGCAGACAGAAGATAACATAGAACACTCCAATCCCCTTTCATAATCCGCTGCAAAAGCTCGATACTTAACCATACCATGGACTCGAAATCCTCAAGCACCGCACTTTAAATTTTAGGTCCACTAGGATCGTTGTTGAGAGTCACCCACTCTGACTTGTTTCCAAATATGATCAACTCCCAGCTCTACTAGCACATGAACACCCTCTCAAAGGAATACCTGGCTGAATCACTTTCCTTGTAGAATCACCTCTACACGAAGCATAAATCTTGAGTCTTCCCAAAGCCACTACATGAATGGATAAGGCCAATTACAGCACACATTCCTCAGATCCTTTGCTCAAATCACCACTGATGTTCTCTTTCCTTATCGTAATAACCCATCAATATGCCGATGACCGGAAACCTCACAAGTAGATAACCATACAATCCAATCGTAGGTGGTGTGGCTCTCCCACTTAGCTTGAAGCTACCATTGCAAAATTCTGGAATCCACCAAGACTCATTATCCCCATTGACATGATCATGCATAATCAACTCGCCAATTTCCTCGAAATCTTCCTGTTAACAATTTCATGAATACTCCGAATCACTAGCCACGTTTACATATTCAACCTCTCACCGGATAGCTAGTAAAATTCTTCGTAGAAGCTTCGTCAACACCACACGACCGCTAACCTGCTCACAGGAGATAACCCACATGTGAAAATTACGTGCTGACATTTTCCAAATGTCGTTGCACTGGTACCCTTACTATGAAACCCTTAAACCAGCCTGAGCCTGTGCTCATTCACTAGTTGTACAAGTCCATTCACTCCTCATGGACATCGACTAAAGGTGCAACAATATATTCCATGTTGTATCCTTCTTCATATCAAGCAACTCCTTTTTATTGTATCCAATCTCCCGCCATATAATAACTAATATTCCAAATTAAGTCCGTAGACCTAGTCACTGTCCACCATAAATCCCAAATCACTCTAAATTTTTCTCATGGCGTGTAGTCATCCTACCACAGAACCCATATGCTACTCTGCCACTCTCCCACTTTGGTCAAGCTCACTTCTTTTAAGCAACTACTCGAGTTCTATTTCTCACACTTGGCATTCTAGAAGTTTTTCCACCGCAAGACACCCCCTCACATGTCCTTCCTCATCCTTCGCTGCCCAGCTGTTGCCTTAAGTCCAAATCCATCTCCGTATCACCTGAACTAATAGATCGTCACCAGCTCTAAACCCCTCCGAAGATTATCTTCCTTGAGCCCTCCACACCAGGATCACCGATTCAATCTTGAACCACCGCACACTGCGATCTCTGACAGCCGTTTCCCCGGTACTAGTTCATAATACTCTACCCCCAAAGGCAGATTGGAGAAGACCATAACACCGGAGAACTTACACATTCAACAAAGACGACGACACCACATCACAGATGAAAATAATGCCACGCTCGAGAATACCAAGTCTCGTTACTCCATCAACCTAAACCTGAACAATTATAGTCCGATTGCCTCTCCTCCCCCAGAAATAAAATACTGAATCTGTGAATTATGCATTGAGTAAACCTCCTTTCAAGTCATTCACTACCGCGACATATAGACAAGCACCCTACCATCACACCAATATTTTGCGATAACAACTCATGAGCATCATAGCAAACTGTGCATAGCCTCAGAGCTCTTAGAAGTACAACTACTAAGCTGAAATGACAGAACATCCTTCCGCAAGGCGACGACAATAGCACAATCAACTACGAAGGGAGAAACATCACGCACCACGTTTGTAGTACCATTAAAATTCCTCAATTCCTGATTTATAACCAGCGTTTCACATCGCATATGATTGAATATGAAGGAAATGAAGGCATAAGCCTCAGGGGGATCAAATCGCATGATGAGGAATCAAGAAGGGAAGTGCTCCTAACATCCTTGTAGCCTCTCGAAGATAAGTACAGATGTCTCCGTACCGATCCGCAAGACTCTACTAGACTTGCTCATGACTCGTGAGACCTAAGTGAACCTAGTGCTCTGATACCATATTGTCATGAACCAAAATCCGGTAAAAGTCGTGATGGCGCCAGACACCACTATCAGGCTAGCCAACACTAAATAGTTAATTAAATTCTCATTTAAATATTTTTGAAATCATAAATTTTCCTTCGATTTAACTAGTTAAAGATGAAATTTACAGAATAAATAATAATGTTTTTCCAAATTTCAATACTAAATATCTCATAATCATCCCAGAACCCGGTGCCACAAGTGCATGAGTATTTACTAGGAAATAAAATAAAATACAACAAGTCCGAAATACAAATTTGGACGGGAAAAAAATGTAAATACTCTGAAGGAGGCTCTACTGGCTGCGGGTCGTAGTATGGAATGCAACCCACCTAAGTCCCCGTGTCAACCATGCCACTGCTCCCACTAGGCCACTAGCCATACATGTGCCTGCACAACAAAATATACAGAAAGTGTAGTATGAGTACGAAAACAACGCGTACCTAGTAAGTATCCAGTCTAATCTTTAAGAAGTCATGAGAGGTCTACTTCGACACTTACTATGGCCAACAATAATATACCGATAATGTGATTAATCATGGATATTATAAGATACTGTAAACTCAATAGCATGAAGCAGGAAAATAATTCTTTTGTTAATAGTAGATTTTCAATTTATTTTCATCTTTTAACAACTTATCTCTCCGACCAATGAGGCCACATCAATTATCAATAATTCCAAAACAATCAATTAAGTCATGCGAAAATCATGTCGAGGTTGTACGGCTCGATCCAGCATAATATTTAACTGTGCACTGCCGAGGGTCGAACGACGCAAACCATAGATGCATCTATTTAATCTGCAGAGGCGCTCAACCCGTTCAAAAAGGAAAGCACAATCAAACAGTCAACCAAGAATTCATCAAGGAGCAATTATCCAAGGAAATAGCAATCTTCTTTTAGCGGTCAAGAAAATGAAGTTTAACCTTTTAGAAATTCATTTACCAAGTTCGATATGATTTAAGAAATTTAATTTGATAACAAGTTTACAAAATCACCAGTATAGCATGGTTTTGGGTCCTAGACTACCCGAACTTAAGCATAATAGTAGCTACGCACGGACTCTCGTCACCTCGTGCGTACGTAACCCCCACAAATAGAAGCACATATTGAATCATTTCACATATGGGATAAATTCTCTCTTACAAGGTTAGAAAGGAGACTTACCTCGCTCTGAAGTTTCATAACCCACTCTCAAGCCCTTCCGACGACTCCAACCGATGCCCAACGCTCCAAAACTAGTCCATAAATGAGCAAATCCATAAATATATGCTCTAATGCTTATTATAATCCTATTTACAATAATTTCCAACTCTGTTTACAAAGTCGATAAAATTACCCTTCGGCCCAATTGCCTGGATTCCAAAAATATTTGAAGATAAACTTTACCCATAACCTCACGAACTCAGATATATAATTTATTCTCACTTCCATGCCCAAATTCGTGGTCAATAATCCAAAATACCAAATTCTAGGTTTTTCTTCAAAATCTCAAATTTCTACCAATTTTCATTCTTGAATCCATAATAAAACCATGTATTTAACTTACAAGAAGTGGGATTAACTTACATTGACACAGATGATGAAAAATCCCCACTTGAAGCTCTCCAAAAATCGTCCAACCAAGAGAGAATGGAGGAATATGGGTCAAATACCCGCTTCTGCAATCCAGGGCTTCCAGCCCATTTACGCATCTGCGGTCTCCCATGCACAGATGCGCATCCGCATCTGCGGATATACTTCCGCACCTGCGCCCCCAGGCTTCCTCTTTCATTCTCGCACCTGCGACACTCCTCCGCATATGCGACCGGTGCGAACAACCCTTCACACCTACGGTCATTGCCCTGTTTCTCCCAACCCGCACCTGCGACCATTCACTCGCTTCTACGGTCACACACCTATGGTCAAACTTGCGCAAGTGCGATTACATCAGAACTAGCGCACTTCAACCATTCCTTAAGTCCAAAACTTGCTCCGTTAACTATCCGAGACCCATCGGAGGCCCCCGGGACCTTAACCAATTATACCAACATGTCCCAAAACACATTAAAAACTTAGTTGAGCCTTAACATCACATAAAACAATGCTGAAATCATGAATCGCACCCCAATTCAAGCTTTATGAACTTTAGAACTTCGAACTTCTACATTCGATGCCGAAACCTATCAAAATCACGTCTGATTGACCTCAAATTTTGCACACAAGTCATATTCAACATTATAGACCTACTCCAACTTTTGGAATCGGAATTTGACCCCGATATCAAAAATTCCGCTTCCGATCAAACTTCTAAAAAACCTTCAAATTTCTAACTTTCGCAAAACGACTCCAAAATGACCTATGGACCTCCAAATTCACTTCTGGACGCGCTCCTAGTACCATAATCACCATACGAAGCTATTCCTAGACTTGAAATCCCAAACGGATATCAATAACATTGAAATGCACTTCAACCGAAATTTATGAAATTCTTCCAAAATGCTAACTTCTACAATAGGCGCCAAAATGCTCTCGAGTCATCCAAAACCTGATCCGAACTTACGGCCAAGTCCAAAATCATCATACGAACCTATTGGAACCTTCAAATCCCGATTCCGAGGTCGCTTACTCAAAATTCCAACCTTAGCCAATTCTTCCATTTTAAAGCTTCCGAAATGAGAATTTTCTTTCCAAATCAACTCCGAACATCCCGAAATTAAATTCCTACCACGCGTACAAGTATAATACCTGAGGTAAAGCTATTCTATCACGGCACCAGTTTGCCCTCTGTGAACTGTCGTGACGGCACCTAGTCTCTACAACTAGGTAAGCTTAACAAATGCAGAACATAAACGAAACTTGCGGAAAAAATAATCAAAATCGAAATAACTGAATGGAAACAATATTTATAATACCGCTCGGCTTATATAACACAACCTTCTCAAAACCAAGTACACTATCCCAAAACCCGGAAACTTACAGAAACACAAGCCTTTGGAATATCTGAGAGTCTAACTCCAAAATATCTAACAAGAAAGAAAATACATAAGGGCTATGTTTAACAACTAGAATAGAAAGGGACTCCTCGGTCTGCGGACGCGGTAGATGTACCTCGAAGTCTCTAGAGCAGTCGCCTCCCTCAAGGATTGTAGGCCTGAGTAGCGATACCTGGATCTGCACATGAAAAATATGCGCAGAAAGGGCATGAGTACACCACAGTGGTACTCAGTAAGTGCCAAGCCTAACCTCGGTTGGGTAGTGACGAGGAAGGTCAGGACCCTACCGAGGTCAAATAAAGTATAAAGATCAAAAGTATAGAACAAAACAGTATAAATAAGTACATCAGTAAAATAACACAGGATGTACAGGACAATAACAACTATACAGAAACAAGGTAAACACGATGTCACGACCCCAGTTCGCCCTTCGTGAACCATTGTGACGGCACCTAGTCTCTACGACCAGGTAAGCCTAAACTTGCGAAAGATAACCAAAACTTGCGGAAGTAAAACAATTTAAAAACAGAAATAAGGCAGTAACAGTGTTAAATATGCCGCTCGACATACACCATATTTATATAGATCTCAAAAACAATATCTAAATCCAAGACCCGGAAACCCACGAATCACATGTTAAGCAAAAGAAATAATACATAGCTCTAACTCTGGAATTTGTTTAATAAGAACAGAAAGTACAGAAGGGCTAAATACAAAAAAGGCAAGAATAGAAAGGGACTCCTCGGTCTGCGAACGCGGCAGATGTACCTCGAAGTCTCTAAGTAGTCGCCTCCCTCAAGGATGGTATACCTGAGTAAAAGTACCTGGATCTGCACATGAAAAACATGCGCAGAAGAGGCATGAGTACACCACAGCGGTACTCAGTAAGTGCCAAGCCTAACCTCGGTTGGGTAGTGACGAGGAAGGTCAAGGCCCTACTAAGGTTAAATACAATATAAGGGTTAATAGTGTGGAATAAAACAGTATAAATAAGTGCAACAGTAAGAAATAACATAGAATTGACAGAACAACAACAACTAGAACAGAGACAAAACAAACCACGGAAAGAAATACAGCTCAACACAGAGACAACAATCAGGGCACCTTCCAGGATACCGTCATGTAGTCCCAATTACAATGTGCGTGGATCTACCGGAAACCCGATCCATAGTCCCAAATATAAATAGACAAGGGGGATCTGCCGAAATCCCACATTCGTAGTCCTAATGTAAATACACAGCAGTCGCAAGAAAATATTCAGAGAAGGGAAAGTTCATGTTAAGGCAACAAATAATTCGAGCCTAGTATGCTGCACATAGTTTAGGTAAACAGATTGAACAATTAAAGCAATTAAATCACTTAGACATGCTTTCTTGAGCTAACAACGAGCTTAATAGTATAAGTAATAAAAGCAGGAGAGGGAACATACTAATAAGTACTTAAAGAAAACCTGATTTCCAACAATTTGCACAAGTACGCACTCGTCACCTCACGCACAAGGAATTTCAAAATCCAAATATATCAATCCTAAGGGGAAGGTCCCCCATACAAGGTTAGGCAAGCCACTTACCTCGAGCCGACTCAAAATCAACCCAACACCACGTCTTTGCCATGAGTACTCGACTCCAAATGGCCCAAATCTATTCAATTCAATTGCATAATGTAATAACACTTTAAGTTACTGATTCTACAATTAAATTCTAAGCTAATACGCGAAATTATGTAAAATTACCAAAATGCCCCTCGGGCCCACGTCTCGGAATCACATAAATTCACATTTTCAGATTCCTCATACCCTCACGAGTCTAACCATACCAAAATTATCCAATTCTGATACCATTTGGTCCTTCAAATCATCATTTTACATTTTAGAAAGATTTCACAAGTTTTCTTCCCAAATTCCATCCCAAATCACGAATTAAATGATGAATTCAATGATGGATTCATGTACTCTAGACAAATATGAGTTAGAATAACTTACCCCGATGAATTTCTTTAAAAACCTTCGAAAAATCGCCAAAATCCGAGCTCTCTAGGTCAAAATATGAAATAAAACCCAAAACCTCGTATTTATAGGCACCCCCCGGATTTCCGCCACTGCGGGCCGCACAAAACCAGTGTGGTCCGCACAAAAACGAGTGTTGTCTGCACAAGTTTTGACTGCAGTGACAGTCTTTAGTATTTTGGTCATAACTTTCTCTACATATGTCCAAATTGTGGTTTCTTTACCATTCTGGAAACTAGCCACAGAGTGCTACAACATTTATTTTTGTATCATCCCATAATTCCTTGTAGATCAAAAGATATGACCTTCCGAAGTAGGACCACTGAAATTTTCCTCACCGCAGACCGCACTGAATTTTGTGTGGCTACACATCCCCCACCGCGGACGCACTGGATCTTGTGCGGACCGCACTGGTGGGTTCCGAGGCCTGCAACCTTTCTGGACCTGCAACAGCTATGATTTTCGGCCTAAAACATCCCGGAACCTACTCGGAACTCACTCGAGTCCCCGGGACTTAAAACCAATTGTACCAACACATCCCATGACATCGTTCAAGCTTGTTCAAAACTACGAAACGCTCACAACAATATCAAATCACCAATTTAACATAGGATTCAAGCCTAAGAACTCCAAGAACTCTTAACTTATGCTTTCGATCAAAAAATCTTTCAAATCTCGTCCGAATGACCTGAAATTTTGCAAGCACATCACATTCAACACTACGGAGCTACTCCAACTTTCGGAATTCCATTCCGACCCTTAGATCAAAAGCTCACTATCGGACCGGAAACTTCAAAAATTCGACTCTCGCCATTTCAAGTCTAAATTAGCTACGGATCTCCAAAACACAATCCAATCATGCCCCTAAGCCCGAAATCACCTAACGGAGCTAATGGAACCGTCAGATTTTCATTTCGAGGCTGTCTTCACACTGTTCCGACTACGGTCAACTTTCCAACACTTAAGCTCTCATTCTGGGACTAAGTGTCCCAAAACTCTCCTAAACTTAAAACCGAACATCCCGGCAAATCAAAATAGCAGAAATAAACTTTGGGAAAGCAGTTAATAGGGTATTGGGGCGTTAATTCTTAAGAAGACCGGCCGGGTCATCACACACGAAAAGGAAATACAGCTCAGCACCAATAATAACAATCGGGGATCTCCCAGGATATCGTCCTGTAGTCCCATATGTACATATCCAATGGATTTCCCGGGATCCCGTCCCATAGTCCAACTCATAGTGCGAGGGGATCTACCGGAATCCCGTTCCGTAGTCCCAAATGTAAATACCTAATACTGGGGGAATTTACCGGGTGCATTCCTGTAGTTCCATATAACTATACAGGGGGATCTACCGGAATCCCACATCCGTAGTCCCAAAATAAACAGGCAAGGGGGAGCTACCGGAATCCCACATCTGTAGTCCCAAAATAAATACACAGCAGCAATAGGAAAATATACAGAAATGGCAAAATTTCATGTCAAGGCAACAAGTGATTCTAGCCTAGCATGCTGCACAGAATTCAAGTAAGGCGAGTTGAGCAAATAAAGCAATTAAGTCACTTAAACATACTTTTCTAAGTTAACAACAGGCTTAATAGTGCAAGTAATAAAAATAGGAAAGGAAACATACTAGTAACTACTTAAAGAAAACCAGATTTCCAACAATTAGCACAGGTACACACTTGTCACCTCACGTACAAGGCATTTCAATTACCAAATATATCAATCCTAAGGGGAAGGTCCCCCACACAAGGTTAGACAAGCCACTTACCTCAAACCGGCTCAAAATCAACCCGAGACCACATTCTTGCCACGGGTACTCGACCCCAAATGACCCAAATCCCAATGAACTCCTCTGAAAATCCCTCTTGAAAAGTGCTCCCCAAGCTTCTTCCCATTTTGAAAAAGATGAAAAATGGCTAAATTTCGCGTAGGCAAGAATTTTTATGTTCTGCCCAACGATTTCCGCATCTGCGGCCCTAGGACCGCATCTGCGGTCCCACTTCTACGAAGCCAAGGTCGCACTTGTGACTTTTCACTTAAAGGCCGACTCCGCACTTGCGGTCTCCAACTCGCAGATGCGGTACCGTTTCTACGGAAATTCTCCTGTATCTACAAAAATTGCTGACCTCCCTCAATTCCGCTTCTGCGGTCTCTTTGCCGCTTCTGCAGCTCCGCACCTGCGGGACCCAAACCGCAGGTGCAGTTATGACAGAAAACCAGCTGCTGCAGCAAACTTCAAATCCTTCCGTCAATCATCCGAGTTCATCCCGAGGCCCCCGGACCTCAACCAAAGGCACCAACAAGTCACAAACCACTACCCAAACTTGTACCAATCCTTAAAACACCTAAAACAACATCGAAATCTCGAATTAACCATGGATTTGAGCCTAAGAACTCCAAAATTCTCAAAATATGCTTTCGATCAAAAAGTCTATCAAACCTCGTCTGAATGACCTGAAATTTTGCACACATGTCACATTAAACACTACGACGCTACTCCAACTTTCAGAATTCCATTCCGGCCCTCGGATCAAAATCTCACTATCGGACCGAAACTTCAAAAATTCAACTTTCGGCATTTCAAGCCTAAATTAGCTACGGACCTCCAAAACACAATCTGAACACGCTTCTAAACCTAAAATCACCCAACAGAGCTAACGAAACCATCAGATTTACATTCCGAGGTCGTCTTCATACTGTTCCAATTACAGTCAACTTTCCAACACTTAAGCTCTCATTTAGGGACTAAGTGTCCCAAAACTCTCCGAAACTCGAAACCGAACATCCCAGCAAATCAAAATAGCAGAAATAAACTTGGGAAAAGTAGTTAATAGGGGATCGGGACATTAATTTTTAAGACGACCAGCTGGGTCGTCACATGTTATGGCCTCAAACCGCCAAACAATGCACTAGAGCTCAAAACGACCGGTCGGCTCGTTACATGTTATTTTCTTTTAAAGTTACAAATGAAATTTTGATATATATCAAAATAAAATGGCTGCAATAATTGTCTTAAAAAACTCGTTTGTTAACAGCGGGAACATGCTCTTGAAGTTTGATGATTTTGCGCTACACTTAATCAATTTATTTTGCTACTTCAAATACTTTATCATTTTAATTTATGTTTAACCTATATAACTTTCGGTTTCCTCCCTTTCATGTGCATACAAACTGTAATGATCCAGCCGGTCGTTTTGAGTATTGTAGCCCCGTTCCCCCATTTATTAATTATGTTATATTCGTTTATTGTTATGTGACTTGCCGGAGTGGTTGATTTGGTTCCGAGAATATTTCGGAATGAATTGGAACACTTAGTCCCAAGGTTGGAAACCTAAGTTGAAAGAGTTGATAAGATATTGAATTATGTGTAAATGACTCCGAAATAGAGTTTTGATGGTTCCGATAGCTCCGTATGGTAATTTTGGACTTAGGAGTGTGCCCGGATATTGATTTGGAGGTCAATAGGTTGTTTTGACTTGAATTGGCGAAAATTGAAGGTTTGGAAAGTTAAAATGTTTGATCGAGAGTTGACATTATTATTTTCGGGCTCGAATTTTGGTTCCGAAAGTTGGAATAGGTTCATTGTATAATTTATGGCTTGTTTGCAAAATTTGAGGTCAATCGGAGTTGATTTGATGTATTTCGACATTGGTTTTAGAAGTTGGAAGTTCAATAGTTTATTAGGCTTTAATTGGGGTGCGTATTTGTGTTTTCTATGTTGTTGATGTGAATTGAGGATTCAACTAATTTTGTATGGTGTTTTAGGATGTTTTGGTATGTTTGGGTGGGGCCTCAGGTGAGATTCAGATTGATTGCGGATTAAGTTTGGCCTTGTAGAGCTGCAGAATTTCTGATGTCTGGTTTCCTTATAAAAATTTGCGAAGTGTACCTGGGAGACTAGTGAAGTTTGTTTTTCGTGTTCGCGAAGGTACATGGAGTTTGTACATCGTGATCGCGAGAGGGGACTCGCGTTCACATAAAAGGGTGAGGCCGGTGGAGCACCATGCATGTATGCCTTCGCGTTCGCGGGAGATAGTTCGCGTTTGCGCAGGCGTGGGTTCATTGGTCATCGAATTCGCAAGGGAAGTCTCACTTTGGCATAAGAGGATTTTGGGCAGGTGAGAATTTTCTGCTTCGTGAATGCGAGTGTATGCAGTGAAATTGGGGGGGGGTCTATTTCTCGCCATTAAGATACATTCAGGAAGTCATATCGGCATCTCAAGGCTGCAGGATTACGATCGAGCTCCCTCCCTTGAGGTTTGTCCGCGACCCAGCAAAGATTCCAAGGATAGGGAATTTGTCCGCGACCCAACGAAGGTTCCGAGTATGGGGGATTCCCAAGGCGAGCAGCTAGAATCAGTAAACACTAGTACCATGCCTAGCTGTCTCATCCCCGTATCTTTACATTCAATGCACTCTGTACTATATGGTATTCCCTATCCTATATAAGGGGAATTTATGCCATTTTGTAGAGGGCAGATGTTGCTCCATTCTCTCGACAAGTGCAATAATGTCTCTCTCTCTCTCTCTCTCTCTCTCTCTCTCTTTTCTTTCTAAACTCGCTCTCACTGGCCCGAGGCCACTTTAATATTTATCGCTTTCCTACTTGTTCTTCAATTTATCGCTTGGTATTGGATATAAAGATCCTTGTTTGATCATATCTTAACCGTTATCCTATTCCCGACTGCCCTTGATACCTCGAGATCGAACCTGACATCGAACCCGAGGTCCCCTATCGACCATTCCTATATTTGAGCAGCAGGCCCCTCGGTTTGATTACTGCCTCGGTTTAGCTTGCATTTCATCATTAAATTCCACATTCTTAGCATCATCTGCTCTAACAACTAGCATAAAAATAGATCACGTATTTTTAGAATCTCATTTACAAATTTAATTGTTGTTACCATTTTCACGGTAAACAGTTTGGCACCCACCGTGGGGCTAAAAATAATAGTGATTATTTTCTTGCTGGTTTCATTGCACAAACGCAAGTTACCTTTCATATCCCGGGAGCACCCCCAGTCCTGAAAGGTGTAGATTTGAGAAAGTTCGTGCAACGGCCGTTCCCGGAGGAAGCGGCTCCGAAACCCATTCCAAAGAAGTTCAGAATGCCAAAACTCCCTAAATATAGCGGGACCACGGATCCCAATGAACATGTCACCACCTACATATGCGCAGTGAAGGGAAACGACATAAAGAACGATGAGATCGAGTCAGTCCTGCTGAAGAAATTTGGAGAAACGTTCTCGAAGGGGGCCATGATGTGGTACCACAACCTGGCTCCCAATTCCATAGATTCGTTCGCCATGCTGGCGGACTCCTTCGTAAGGGCACACGCTAGCGCCATCAAGGTAGCAACAAGGCAGTCCGATGTATTCAAGATTAAGTAAATGGAGAACGAAATGCTGCGAGAATTCGTGTCTCGTTTTCAGACATAATGAATGGAGCTCCCCCCGGTATCCGACGACTGGGCAGTGCAAGCCTTTACTCAAGGCCTGAATGAACGAAGCTCGGTGGCATCGAGGTAGCTGAAAGAGAACCTGATCGAGTATCCCGCTGTAACCTGGTCGGACGCCCACAACCGATACCAGTCAAAGATCAGGGTCGAGGACGACCAGCTGGGAGCCCCTTCGGGCTTAGTATACCCGAGCAGGCTCTTGGCGAAGGAGTCAAGATCGAATAAAGAAAGGTACCAGCCATACCCCAATGATAGGAGAAACGCTCCAAAGCGTAATCCACCCCGCAACGGCCGATCGGTAAACCAAGGACAGAACCTTCAGGAACTTCTCAGCAACCGGGCTAAAACTCAATCGCGGGAAGGAGAAATAGCAAAAGGGAACAAAACAGACGAGCCTCAACATGTCGTCCACACGATTGTTTGATGATCGCCCTAAAGCGTTCAAATAAAGGACCACTTAGCAACCGCCAAATAAGCGCCAGAACTCGAGAAGCGCCGTCGCCACCAAGGTATAATCGCCCATCCCTCTTCTCATCTTTTACTTCACCGTAACTCTTATGCAGGACAATGACCAAGGTAATCAGGACGATACCCCGACTCGAAGATTCTGAGGCTTCAAAGCGTCCATTGCACTCTTTTCCTTTGATAGGATTTTTTTATCCCGAAATGGGTTTTTACCAGCAGGGGTTTTTAATGAGGCAACATCGACGCACTTCCCAAGAAGGATTCAGCAAGCATATAGGACTTTCTTTACAACCGGCCCCGCACCGAAAAATGACGAACGGAGCCCCAATAGGGAATAATGCACCGGACCGAATGATCCAAGGAGCCGCGCCCGCACGGGCTGAGCTCGCAACAATAGAACAGCATGTATTTACAACATATATTTACACCAAGCAATAAAGAATATATTCCGACATCTCGTACTCCAGAAAGGGGGATTTCAACATGCTCACGGCGAAAGCCTCTCTACCAAATGTGTCCCGAGATACTTGGAGACTTAACGTTAACAATTTGGCACCCGTACAACCCCAGGGTCGGAACTCTGGGCTCATAGAGCCCCTGCAAGGCAACTCCGAGCTCACGACAAGCGGCTTTCGAGCTTAAACAAACTCGATGACTCGAAGACTGTTATTAATCGCCATGCACTGGAAAACCCAAAACTGTAAGACCCTAGCGGGCAGACTCGGTGTAACCAAATCTATTCTACATTACAACAAAAATTGTAAGACCTCAACAGGCATGACAAACTATAAGACCTCAACAGGCATGACAAACTGTAAGAACTCAACAGGCATGACAAACTGTAAGACCTCAACAGGCATGAAAAACTGTAAGACCTCAAAAGGCAGGAAAATCCCGAAGTTTAGGCTATACATCGTATTTGTAAGAATCCCAAAAGGGTATACCCTCGGTGTAGACACCTAAACTATCACTCGGGATCAAAATGGCTCAGGCCAAACATATATGACTACGGTCAAAATGGCTGATACAGCCAAATTAACGCGACTCGGGGACGCCCGATCATCGCTAAACAAAATCGTAGGCCACTACTTCGAATATACTTCAGAAAGAACTGGTTAAAATAGGCTTCCCTCAATAGGCAAAAACGAGCTTCAACCATGTCAGCTCCAAATCACAAGGTGTCGATCTACTCGACCTACGAGCTAAAAACCTTTCGATGTGCTCAAACATCACTGATAACGACTTGCAATCGAGGTTCTTCCGGAATCGACGACGTATCAGGCAAAATTATTTCAAAAAACCTTAACGAGCGGAAAACAAAGCCTACAAAAAGCCCATGGGCAAAAGCGTAAGAGCCATTGTCGCCAGCCAAAACGAACCTCTGGGCCACATACTAAAATATCTCCACGACCAAAACAGTGTAAGAGCCATTGTCGCCAGCTTGAAAATTGACAACTTGAGGATTAAAATGAGCTCGAGTCGTTACCCGATTCGGAGGCCGAATCCAAAATAGTTAACTATTCAAGCCTCAGGGCCGCATATCAAAAAGTCTCAACGACCAAATAGCATAAGAGCCACTATCGCCAGTTTGAAGATCAAAAACACTTGAGGGTCAATTGAAGCTCGAGTCGCAACACGACTCGGAGACTGGACCCAAAATAGTTGAAACAACAAACACCCAAGGGCAAGAAATAAAAACCATCATCGCCAGCCCATACAAATGCAAAACTCGAGGGTAAATTAAGCTCGAGTCGGATCCCGACTCAAAGACTGAACCTGAAGATGGTTAAAGCACGCAAGCCTAAGGGCAAGTCCGAGGTCGAATCGACCCAATTGAAACTCCATCAAGCAGAAATATAGAAGATACAAATTGTGAAGTTCCCCCTCTTATTTTTACACATTGATGATGGAGCGCAATCTCAGCCTACGTCATATAATGAAAGCTATATACACAACAAAGAAGGCAAGGAATAGTCATTCCCCTTTTTTCCGGCAGCTATAGTCCAGCGGTCTCCTCCTCATCGTGCTCAGCATCGGATAGTAGGAACTTGGCATCATACTCCTATCCTTTGGCTCGCTCGATTTCCCCTGAGAGATCAAAGCCCCTAGCATGATTCTCCTTGAGGATTTCCCTCCGGGATCTGCACCTCACGTACTCTTTGTTATTGTTTGCACGATCAAGGGTCTTCTTTAGCTCAGCTTTAGCAGCGGCAACGCTTCTTGAATAAGCCGCCATTTTCTGCCCCGCCCTAGTATTATTCATCACAACCTCAGCCTGGACATTCACCACCTCGATTTTTGCCCCCAAAAGCTCGGATAAGAGTCTTGCAATCATCTTCGTCCGAGCAGAATTATTCGCACGGGGGGTCTGAATTTGCGCCTTAAGAGCGAAAGCCCCGGCCTGAGCCCTCTCTTTGGCCACAGAATGGCATTCACATGCGCCTGCAGCTCTGTGAATTCGCGTTTGGCTTTGCCAACCTCGCCCCAGAGTTGTACCAGCTCATCCGCCTTCTCCTTCAATTGAAATAGCAAAACATCAAGGTGGCGAGACAAAAAGGGAATGTAGGTCAGCGCGAAATGCAGGGTAGCTATTTCTCCAAGAGGGCCTCCCGGGCCCAGCTCCGGTCTACCTCACGTCGTAAAGAGACGAGCTTGCTTTCCTTGGCCGCATAGAGAAGTTTGAGGGATTTCTCCCTATCTCGAGCCTCCCGCAACGGGCGCAATGAAGCAGTTCGGCTTTGAGCCTATCAAAAAGCCTGAGAAAGAAGGCGAGATAAATAACAAAAAAAGAGAAGCGCAGGGCTAGAGTATCCTTACAACAGCTGAAACTCACCATGAGGCCAAAATGATGAGCCTCGCCAAAGGCCGAAGCAACATCCGATGGTGCACCAATCCTGGAGAGAGTGGAGAGATTGATGACTTAGTTGGGCCCTGATGGATGGCGTGTAAGTGATATTTATGGGATCAAGCTGCACGCCGAAGCAAGCTTTATTGACACATTTATAGGATCGGGATGCACGCTGCTATGCATGCCGCAATAGGCCATGTTGGCTTATATTAGCACTTGGACAGGATCCGTCCCTCCAGAGTGTGACATACCAATAGTGAGAGCAGGTACCGTTGAGTGCTGAGTGAGTGCCGAGTGCTAAGTGATTGAAAGTGTTGAGTGATTGAGAGTGCTGAGCGATTGAGTGTGATGAGTGAGGTTGAGTACTCTGATAGTGTGAGTACATGAGTTTATTACTGTATTGCATTACATGTAACATGTATATTTGACATGTAGGCATAGAGACGTAACATTCCTCATGCTAGCTATGCTTGGCATATTTTTATCAGTATTGAGCTTAAATTGTTGAACTTGACAGCATGTCTACATTTCTGTATTGCGTACGAATTAATTATGGGATTTCTCTAAGTTATTACTCTCATGTTCCCTGTTATATCTATACTGTTATTATCTGGATTTAGACTGTGTCTTTCTGAGCTCGTCACTGCTTTCAGCCCAAGGTTAGTCGTGTTTCTTATTGAGTATATCGGGTCAGTTGTACTCATATTATACTCTGCACTTCGTGTGCAGATCTAGGTACATCTGGACCTAGTGGTAGCTAGACTTGGAGCAGTACCTTCTTGGAGACTATTGAGGTAGCTGCTATGGCGTCCGCAGACCTCGACTCTCCTTCTTTTCAGTTTATTTAGCACTGTTCTATCTTTTTAGACAGTTGTATTAGAAGTTTTGATTGTATTGACATTTAGTAGCTCATGTACTCAGTGACACCCGGATTTTGGGGATTTTTTAGGTGAGTCGCAATTATTCTAATAGGTTATTTATGAGATTTTTCACTATTAAACTTATTACTTCATGCTTTTAATTTAAAATGCGTAGTTATTTTGTGATTGTCGGTTTGCCTAGTACTATGATAGGCACCATCAAGACATGTTGAGATTTGGGTCATGACACAAACAAATGTACAAGAACAACCCACTGATCTCATTCGTAGGATTTAATATTTGAATGTCATTTGGCCCAAATAACAAAAAACGGTTGGCGATTTGGTGATACTTGTTGGGTTTTTCTGAAGGGTGTGAACGGAGATGGAAGATGCACATTTTGGATTGCACCTTTTCATCTCACTCTTTCATTATCTATAAATTCAGAGACTTGGCCTCATTTTTTATGTATGAAAAATCTAAAAATTTCTCCTTTATTCTCTATATTGTTGCATTGTTTTTTCAAATAAACAAAGTGTCACGTATGATTTGCTCCGCTTGTTGAGTTCGCCGAAGTTCTGTAATTTCGATTGCCAGTATTACAAAATAATTTTTCTGTTATATTTTGGGAGGAAGTAATCCATAACCTTGGGCAACAGTGAGCGGATTAAATTCCTTAAGGACACACAAGCAACTTGTGAGCTTGAAAATTATTTTATGTTTTGTTTTATTGAACTAATATTTCTTTGCTTTTATAATTTTCTCGTTTTGAACACATTACTAACAAGCTTAAGGAATTTAATGTTATTATTATTTTTTCTGTGTTCGTCTTAACAAGTGTTTGTTGGAGACTAAACAAATACATTCCGTTAGCCGTAAACAGCAAGAAAGGATTATAAATGGCTTAGTAAAATTCTTCTCATTTGTTGGAATTCTACGGAAAAATGTGTTGTGCATTATTCATGATTTAATCTAAAGAACCAATTTTTAAAAGCTTCGATATTAAGTTACAATTGTTGGCAAAACACACAACTTATCCATGTTTCCTTTGTTACTAGAAGATGTCTTATCATTTGTTGCGTTCGTAAAGGTCGCAATGTTAGTTGATACACTGATTATTCGAGGATAAATATCAAGGCAAAATTTTGAAATTAGATCATGGCCTGGACTTGAAGACAAGGTGTCTCAATGGATATGTCACACTAAAGTATCGTGGATTAAGTGCAGCAATATGATAAAAATGTGGTCCTTTGCTTTGCTTGTATTATTGAACTAATATTTCTTTGCTTCTATAATTTTCTCGTTTTGAACATAAATTACTAACAAGCTTAAGGAATTTAATGTTTTTTTTTTTCTTGTGTTCGTCTTAACTAGTGTTTGTTGGGGACTAAACAAACACATTCCGTTAGCTGTAAACAGTAAGAAAGGATTATAAATGGCTTAGTAAAATTCTTCTCATTTGTTTGAAATTCTACGGGAAAATGATGTTGTGCATTATTCATGATTTAATCTAAAGAACCAATTTTTAAAAGCCACGATATTAAGTTACAATTGTTGGCAAAACACACAACTTATCCATATTTCCTTGGTTACTAGAAGATGTCTTATTATTTGTTGCGTTCGTAAAGGTCGCAATGTTAGTTGATACACTGATTATTCGAGGATTAAGGCAAATTTTTTGAAATTAGATCATGGCCTGGACTTGAAGACAAGGTGTCTCAGTGGATATGTCACACTGAAGTATCGTGGATTAAGTGCAGCAATTTGATAAAAATGTGGTCCTCTGCTTTGCTTGTGTGTGTTTGTGATGGAAATATCACGGTTTGCTTTCACCTTCCCTCTAGTACGAATTTTACTTTGTGAAGTAAACAAATATTACTACGGAGGAAGGAATATTTTATTCACACTCCATTTTTCGTTTAATGAGGTATACTTGATATCATGAAAATAAAGATATACATAAATGAGTTTGATAAGAATAATATATCAAACTGTTAAAATGTTTGGGGTTACAATGGTTTGGTTAGAAAGCCATTTGAAGAGAAAATTAAAATATTATAATTTTCTACCCCTATTTTGAAGACCAAAATTTCCGTGATTTTCTACTCCAGTTATGGAGACTAAAATCTTCGTAATTTTTTACTCCTACGTCGAGATTAAAATATGCGTGATATTCTTCTACTCGTTTATTGAGATTAAAGTTTTTGCGACATTCAACTTATTTGTCGGAGATTAAAGTCTAAGTGACTTTCTACTTATTTTGGAGATTAAAGTCTTCGTAATTTTCTACTCCAATTTATTACTTAGTGTGAAGACTAAATAATTCATTGTATATTATATCTATTTGTGTCAGATATTACTCGGTTTGAAGATAAAAAAAAACTTCACCGTTTATTAGATCTGGTTATGTCAGATATTACTCGGTTTGAAGATTAAAAACTTCATCGTTAAATTCTAGTTATGTCAGATTGGTTTGAAGATTTAAAACTTCACCATTATTAATTCTGACTCCATAGTGGCACAAATAAAAATTTTTGTGGTTGGCTCTACAAAGTAATAGAAGCGCCGAATATGAATCTCCTTTTGAAAAAATATTTTTAAATATGGCATTATTTATCAAACATTGCCTCATACACTCCCCCTCCCCCCAAATCCACTGGGATTGCAGAAAGAAAGAATCAATCATTAAATAAGATGACAAATACTTTATTGATAAGTTTTGGTTTAATTTAACCCAGAATTTATGGGGGAAGCTATTCTTACAGCTAACGGAATACTCAATCGAGTTCCCCATAGCAAAACACAATCCATTCTATATGAAAAATTAAAAGGAAGAAAGCCTAACTTGAAATATTTCAAAGTGTGGGAGTATTTGACTAAAGTGCAAGTCCTAACTCTAATAGGATAGATATGGAACCGAAAATCGTTGATTGTGTTTTTCATAGGATATGCAACAAATAGTAAAGCATTCGATTTCCGGTTCATAAATCAGAAGATCCCGACATTCATATTTATATGGTGATAGAATCCAATACTGCTGAATTCTTTGAGAATATTTATCCATATAAAAAGGAATGTGAGTCGTCTAGTGAAAAATCTAAGCAATCTCAGGAAGAATCAAAGGAAAGTACGCCTAATGAGGTGAATACAAGACGTAGTAAACATCAAATGACAACTACTTCCTTTGGATCGAACTTTCTGACATTCTTGTTCTTCAAACTTTGAAAGAAGTTATGTCTTCGTCGGAAAAAAGCAGTCAATAGTGAGATAGAATTCATATAAATAATAATACTTGGGAGTTAGTTGATCTTATTCTAGGGAACAAATCATTGAGTTCCAAATGGATTTTCAAGAGGAGAATAAAATATGATGGCACTATTGACATATATAAGGCAAGACTTATTGTCAAAGGGTATAGACAATGAGAAAATCTTGACTATTTTAATATATACTCATCAATTATGAGTATTACGTACATATGAATATTAGTAGCATTGGCTACAGTGTATGGTCTTGAAATCCATCAAATGGATGTGAATACAACCTTCTTAAATTGAGATTTGGAATTATATTTTTTTCATGGAACAACCTGAAGAGTTTGTGGTTCCTGAAAAGGAAAAGAAGGTGTGGAGAATTGTTAAGTTTCTTTATGGACTAAAATAAGTACCCAAATAATGACATGCGAAATTTAACCAAATAATATTGTCAAATGATTTCAAAATTAATAAGTGTAAACAAATGTGTTTACATTAAAAATACTCCAAATTATATTGTCATTGTTTGATATGTTGATAACAAACAATAGAAAAGACGCATGACGTATTTGAAATGTGGGGACGTTTTAGCTTATGCATGACAAAAGCCAATTTTTAGACGTAATATCTCAATGATATAATTTTTGAACCCCATGAATCTTTAGTGGATCTTGATATGGCAGCCGGTGAATTCATCACTTATTCAGCCTTAGTGATGACTAGTGATGAAAGTTGTTTACGTGCTTTTCTAGAAATGATGTGTTCTTTCTTGAACATTTATAATGTTTAGCTCTTTTATGAAAGGGTGTCACCTGAAAGGCTATGACTTTTCATAAACCTTACATTTTTTACATTTTGTATAAATATGACCATTGATGAATGGGTGTATTGATACATTGGTCGAACCAATTGATAAAAATGACAAAATCTGTAGCAATTTGAATTTATTTCATGAATGAATGTGTTATAATTTGCATATCGTAGAGACGTATTTTCTATTATGGAATATGAATAAATAGCATACAAATGCTAGTAAAAGGCAGAATGGTTGTAAAATGTGTTAAATATTGAAAAGTTGTATCCACAACTTATGCCAATCATTCCAGCTATTGTTATAATATAATATTATTACATTAAGTATATTCAATAATCTGGTATACGATAGAAAGTCGAGACGTATTAGTCTACGCCATAAGAAATTTGCATTAAACTTTCATGATAATGAAACGAGTCTTGAGATATTTGAAATATACACAAATTATACTTTGTATTATAATAAATATCCTTCCGTAATAAAAGGGTATAGTGATAGAAATTAGATCACCGGTTGGACTATTTCAAAATTCACAAGTGATTATATTTTCACAATTGATGGAGTAGTGTCTTGGAAATCATCCAAATAAATGTGCATTGACGCTCTATAATGGAGGCTGAGTTTATAACCTTAGACAATGCCAGTGAAGAAGAAGAATGACTCTGGAGTTTCTTGAAGATATTCCATTTTGGCCCAAATTATTGACGACACCTATATGCATATATCGTTATAGTCAAGCGACAATAGAAAGGGCTAGGAGCATTATGTGTAACGAAAAATCTCGTCATGTACGACGAAGATGTATAACCGTTAGCCAATTACTCTCTAGGGAAATTCTTATAATTGACTACGTCAAGCGATAGCATGTCAGATCCACTTATAAAAGGCCTAATTAGAGAGGTAGTTGAATGATCATCGAGGGGAATGGGACTATGGCCGAGAACAAGTCATTGTTTAACGACCTGACCAGTCGTTTTGAGCTCTAGCACGTCGTTCAGCGATTTGAGGCCCCGAGTAACTTTACTTCAGGTATTATGACCTGCATGCATAGTCGAAATTGAATTTCAAGAAGTTCGGAGTTGATTCAGAAAGAAAATTCTTATTTCAGAAGCTTTAAGTTGGAAAAATTGACTAAAGTGTGATTTTTGAGTAAACGACCTCGGAATCGGGATTTGAAGGTTCCAATACGTCCGTATGATGATTTTGGACTTGGGCGTATGTCTGGATCGGATTTTGGATGACTCGGGAGTGTTTCGGCCCCTATTGTGGAAGTTAACATTTTGGAAGAATTTATAAATTTGGGTTGAAGTGCATTTCAATGTTATCAATGTCCGTTTGGGATTCTGAGTCTGGGAATAGCTCTGTATGGTGATTCTGGTGTTGGGAACGTGTACAGAAGTGGATTCGGAGGTCCGTAGGTCATTTCGGGGTCATTTGGCGAAAGTTATAAATTTGAAAGTTTTTGATATGTTTGACCGGGAATGAACTTTTTGATATCGGGGTCGGATTCTAATTTTGGAAGTTGGAGTAGGTCCGTAATGTCGAATGTGACTTGTGTGCAAAATTTGATGTCAATCGGATGTGATTTGATAGGTTTCGGCATCGAATGTAGAAATTGGAATTTCTTAGTTTCATTAGAGTCGAATTGGGGTTTGATTCGTGTTTTTAGCGTTGTTTGATATGATTTGCGGCCTCGACTAAGTCTGTGATACGTTTTGAGACTTGTTGGCATATTCGGACGGGGTCCCAAGGGGCTCGGGTGATTTTCGGGGTGGTTTCGGACCATTTCTAGGCCATCTTTAGCTGATGGTTTTTGGCTACAGCAGTATGCTACGCGATTGCGGGGAATTGGTCGTGATCGCGATGAGTAAAGTGGGAGAAAATGGCCAGTGATGCGCGATTGCGGAAAACCTTTCGCGATCGCGTGGAGGAAAGTTTCTGCTGCACTGACCCGACTTCAGAAGCTTGTATCTCGCAATCTATAAGGAAATTTGGAGATGATCCAAAAATAAAAGTTTTAGTCATTTGTGTCTAATTTTCAGAAAATTAAACCATTTAGCATTTGGAGTTGTGTACAAAAGGTTATGAGTGGTACACTACAGCCTATCCGGGAAGAGCTTGGAAATTACAAAAAAGAAATTTGTGTTGCACAGGGCTGACTTTGGAATCTTATATTTTATAATATATAAGGAACTAGGAGATGAGCGAAGCATGAAAATTGTAGTCCTTGGAGTCTAGTTTTCAAAAAGTTAAACAATTTGCAATTTGGAATTTTGTACAAAAAGTTATGGCCATTATATTAGAGAATATCTGGAAGAGCTGGGCATTTGTTCTTCGCGATCGCGAAACATTTTCCCCGATCGTGAAGGGCAAGTTTTGGGCTGAGAAATGTTGTGCTTCGCGATTGCGAAGCATTTTCCGTGATCGCAAAGAGTAAATACCTGGGCAGAAGCTATATTTTGAGGTTTCGGCCATTTTAACATATTTAGAGCTATGGAGCTCGGATTGAAGCGATTTTTAGGCGATTTTCACCATATGGATTGAGGTAAGTGTTCTATATCCGAAAGTAATTATACTTCATGATTCTATGGTTATATTCATCATTTATTTCAGATTTAAATGGAAGAATCAAGATTTTTGCAAAACTTTTTAACGAAAATTCAAGATTTGGAGGTCAAGTTTTTATTGGAATTTGATAAAATTGGTATGGTTGAACTTGTATCGGAATGGGTTGTCAGATTTTGTGAGTTTTTTTTTGGAATCTGGGCACGTGGGCCCGAGGGCGATTTTTTCAACTTTTCGAACGGAGTTGGGAATTTATCTAAATTGAATTGTTGTGAGTATTGGAGCATATATTTATGAATTTTCTCATTTATTGGTTAGTTTTGGAGCGTTGTGCAGCGATTTGAGTCGTCGGAAGGGCTTGGAAGCCGGTTTTGGAGCTTCGGAGCAAGGTGAGTCTCCTTTCTAACCTTGTAAGAGGGAATTGTCCCCATAAGTGAATTAATTGGATAATGTGCTTCTATGTGTGGGGGCTACATACGCACAAAGTGATGATAGTCCGTGCGTAGCTACTATTATGCTTAAGTCCAGGTAGTCTAGGACCCAAAAGCATACTTTACTTGTAATAATTATAATCTTATTGACAGTTTAAATTGCTTTAATTGCATCGAAGTGTTAAATGATTTTCTAAAAGAGTTAAACTTCGTTTTCTCGACTTGTAAAAGAGAAATTAACACTTCCTTGAATAATTGTCTCCCTGATGAAGTTTTGATTGACTATTTGAATGTCTGTTTCTATGTGTACCTGCGTTGCATGTATGATTCGCGAGCAGGGTTATTGTTTATTTATGTTTGAGCGGGGTAATAGATGCATCTATGGTTCGCGCCATTCGGCCCTCTGGCAGTGCACAGTTTAAATATTTATTGGATCGAGATGTACGACCTCGGCATGATTTGCGCATGCTTGTATTGCTTGACTTGAGATTTATAGATGTTGATATTTGTTCTCTCTGGCTTGAGATAAATGTATAAATGATAAAAATGAATTTGGAAATTTCCAATTAATGAAAGAATTGCTTACTTGCTTCATGCTATTGAGTCACAACCATCTTTATGAAAATCCTCGATTTACTATATTATTGATGTATTATTATTGGACCACTAGTAAGTGTCGAAGTCGACTTCTCGTCTCTACTTTTTCGAGATTAGACGGGATACTTACTGGGTACATGCTGTTTTCCTACTCATGCTACACTTGCTGTGCATTTTTGTTGCACAAGTACATGTACATCTAGTGGCCTCGTTGGGCGCAACGACATGATTGACACAGAGACATAGGTGAGCTGCATCTCTCTAGCGACCCGCAGCCAGCGGAGTCTCTTTCAGAGTATAGTAGTTATTTTCTGTCCAATTGTATTCCAGACAGTTATCGTATTGTACTTTATTTCCTAGAAATTGCTCATGCACTCGTGACACTGGGTTCTGGGATAAGTATGAGGTATTTTGTATTAACTTCTTAACATTTTTATTTATTTTAATGATTATCTTTTACTAGTAATATTTGAAGGAAAATCATAGTTTTCAAAATTATTAAAACGAGAATTTAATTAAGTATTTATGGTTGGCTTGCCTGACAGCGGCGTCCAGCGCCATTATGACCCTTAGTGAATTTTGGGCCATGACACATTGTGGCAGTAACTCTACCTAGAATACTAGAGATCCCAAGATCTAGGTTTAAGGAGATCAAACAAAGTCATTAATGACGGTTCAACATTGTCACATAAAACTTTGGCTCGTTGTCGTGATGAAGACAATGTTCAATACCAAGGATAAATCATTAAAGCTTTTTAATGGTTTCTAAGTTTGATACGAGGTATATCAAATAGTGTATCTACGGGATTGTAGACATGTAATCTATGACCCGCCCCAAGATTTTACATATTTTAGCGTAAATATTTAGCTTAGTATCGTATTCTAAATAGTTTCGACTCTTTTACTTAATTTTATCATAAAAATGAAAAGTACAAAAATATTTTCTTTTAATTAGCTAATTAATATTTTATCTAGTTACTTTTAATTTATCTACCTTACATAAAACATGAAAATACAAAGATTAGTTTCACTTTTAGTATTTAGTTTTATATTAGTTTATATTAATTAAGAGTGATTTTTACACTTTATAGATACATTGTATTATTGGTCTTCTTAGCATAAATTCAAACCCAAAAGACATGGTCCAACCCAATTTCTCAAATCCAAGCCCATTTACCTATTCCCCTCTTATACCCTAATTAAAATAACCCTAAAAGGGGACCCCTAACCTAGTCTTGGAAATCAACCGCAGAAAACCAAAACAAGACCCCCCTGAATGTCTTCGTCTTCAAAGACACAACCTAAAAAAATTCGACAGCCCCATTCTAGCAGCAGACCCTAATGCCATCTCCCCCATCAAAACTGCCGCCTCCCGCTAGCATCACCTCCTCACCACCAAAATCAACTGCCACACGACAACCCTTCAGCACCCTTCGTCTTCTTGACACCTTAAAAACAACCTCTATCATCAGCACACGAGCTCCGGATAAAAACGACCACCATAGCCGCCATCACACCCGTCCCTCTCCAGTTCCATCCATAACCCAAAACCCAGCGATATCGACGCTGCCAAACACGCATACACACAGTCACACACACGAACAGATTTTCGAAACATGGAGTTTAATTGAAGTTTGGAGCCATTTTTGAGTTTGAGTCGTGTGGAGGATGCCATTCGAGTTCTGCATTTGAGCAGGTTCCAATTTGTTGTTTGTTGTTTGTCGCTGTTTTTCTAAAGCTTTGCACATCTGGGCAGAGGCTAAGTAAAGTGTTCATTCAAGGTCCATTTCTATCTTTAATCATTTACCTCCTGATTTTGTCGCATATGTGTTTGAATGACAGATTGTATATTCTCCATGACTAGTTGTGATATTTTGATCCTATGATGAAATTTGGCCAGCCAACATATTTTGACGTTAGTGATTGAATCATTAATCAAGTGGTACTCAGTCTTAATTATTTATACGTTATAATTTGAAGCTTAAATGGAATTGATTTCAATAGTTGGGCTGCTGGGCAAAATTAAAAGAAATTTAGGTTCAAGATAAGTTATATCGTTGTTTTATTCCAGTCTTATTTACTTCTCCGGGTAGGAGTATGTTAGGCCGACCACACCTGGGTAGGCAAACCTTTAGGCTCGTTTTGGATTTATTATCGTGATTGTGTACACGTTCGCGCGAAATGATTACAGTTTCTAAAATGAATATTCGTAGCTTGCTTTAGGCGCGATTAATAATAAATCATCGTGACTATGGGTACGGTTCCCGTGGCATAGTCATGATACGTAACCCCAAAATTCGAGTGCACGCTGGCGTGACTCGACCCCCAACTTTAAATAATAATAAAATAACCTTATTGTAAATTGCGGGTACGGTTCCTGTGGCGTGATTCACAATATGTACAAAAACAACGAGTGCACGACATCGTGACTCGTTCAAATAATTTCCATAAATCCTAAAAGCGGTTAAATAACTAAAAGTGGCTAGAAAGTTAAAAATTCACAATATGTTTAAAACATGCGATTAATCAGATAATTAGGCCACTAATAATAGTTGAGTGACTGTGCTAAAACCACGGAACCCGGGAATGCCTAACACCTTCTCCCAGGTTAACAGAATTCCTTACCCGGATTTCTGTGTTTCGTGGACTGTAAAACAAAGTCAAACTTTCTCGATTCCAGATTTTAAACCGGTGACTTGGGACACCATAAATTATCCCAAGTGGCGACTGAACTTAAATAAATAATCTCGTTTCGATTATTCTCACTTTAATTGTAAAAACTCCCTTATATCCCCTTTCAGGTAGAAAAAGGAGGTGTGACAACTCTGGCGACTCTATTGGGGACACAAACCTAGAATCTCTGGTTTAGGGTTCAGAATTCAAGCTTAGAATAATTGTTGTAGTTGGCTTTGTTTATTATATGATTTTTACGTGTTTGAGCCTAATATGCTAAATGTCGCTTTTTACCGCTTTGATATTGTTTGATTGTATATAACTATTACGAAACCCTTCTCTTCTAATTTTCTGGGAAGTGCACACTGGCGTAACTTCTTTTCTGTTAGTGTCATATCCCAATTTAGAACGAGGTTCGGACAAGTTGCAAAGCCGGATGATCTTTTAGTTACCGGTACGCTGCCCCCCCTCCCGGCTCGAGTTGTCCACTCGTATAAGCCAGGTCTAGAACAATACACCCAGGTTTTAAACCTAGAATAACATAGCCTCATGCCAGATCCCTAGCAGGAATGCTTATTTGCATCATGTGCATTTGACTTTGGAGACTCAACACAAGGGTTGGGTCCGTCTAGGACAGGTGTACCCAAAATCAAAAGATCATCCTGATGCATCTTATGTGCTACATGTTCCATTCTTCAAGGGTAAAAAGGGTCATTTAGCGGACCAATGATGGTTGAGGATAAATGGGAAAGAAAAGAGAGTGAAATATAAAAATGAAGCAAGTAGGGCAGTTATATTTTTCTTTCACATTTTTTTTCTCTACAAGAAAAAGACAAAAAAAATGAAAATGAAAAATCCAAAAAGATTTTGCACTTTCCCATCATTTTTCAAAAAAAAAAGAAAATCAAAAAAAGGGAAAAAAGAAAATCCAAAAATATCACGACCCTAAACCCGGACCCGGTCGTGATGGCGCATCTCATGAAGACAAAGCCAGCTGACACTTCCCATTATCCGATTACTAACAATTAAGCATTTAAGAAACGGTCTAAGCATGAATAAATAAACTAAAGTTTAAGCAAATGATAGTATAATATGCGGAATACAACTCAAACACAGCTCGAAACTGGGGTGTCACTAGTCATGAGCATCTATAAAACCTAATACAAGTCTAAAAAGTCTACAAACTATTACAAATGGCTGATAAGAGATAGGAATGATAAAGAGGGAGAAACATGGGACTGCGGATGTCAACAGCTACCTCGTGGACTCGAATATCTGCCGGGAGCTCTCAACCCGCACTGTTAGGATCCGCAATGCCTGAATCTGCACACGGGGTGCTGGGAGTAAAGTGAGTACTCCAACTCAGTGAGTAACAAATGTAAATAAAGACTGAAAGCAAGAAATCACGTAAAGCACAAAGCATTCTATAATGAGGTAGTAAAACCATTTAAAAATCAGTGAAAGATAGGCAAAATTCCTTTATATCAAATGTAGTTTCTTGAAAAGCCTTTTTCAGCAATTAAGCAGGAAATTGACAATAAATTATGCAAAATAAACACATAGAGGTTCACCCCTCGGGCACAGTATCAACAATTCCGCCCCTCGGGCAACATCTCAGAACAGTACCAGCCCCTGGGGCAACATCTCAGAACAATATCAGCCCCTCGGGCTCAATATCACATCACAATAGGTACCCGCGCTCACTAGAGGTGTACAGATTCCTGGAGGGGCCCCTTACGGCCCAAGCGCAATATCAAGCCACCTCGTGGCATCATCTCTAGGACCTCGGCCTCATATCAATCAAGCCACCTCGTGGCGTACATATCTCAGGCCCTCGGCCTCATAATCAGTATCAAATGTTTCCTCACAACATAGGCCCTCGGCCTTACTCAGTCAAAATCCTCACAAGCCACTCGGGTAATAGTAAAACGGGATTCTCAGCCCAAAAATATCAATTAAAAGATCATGTAAGTTTTAAAACAGAGTAAACCTGGCTGAATACGAAAAACAGTAAAATATAACATGACTGAGTTCAGTAAAAAGTCAAAACAGTGAGGAAATACCAGTAATAATCCCCGAAGGATTCAAATAGTTGACACGAAGTCCAAATATGGCATTCAGCCCAAATAATGATGATAGAAAATAGATTTCAGTCAAATACGCGGTAAAATCATCAATCGGGACGGACCAAGTCACAATCCCCAATAGTGCACGACCCCACGCTCGTCATCAAGCATGTGCATCACCTTAATATAGCACTACGATGTGCAATTCGGGGTTTCAAACCCTCAGAACATCATTTAAGATCATTACTCACCTCGAACGGGTCAAATCTCTAGCTCGCGACGCCTTTGCCCCTTGAATCGGCCTCCACTCACGTCAAATCTATCCAAAATCAGAATCACATCGTCAAAATATGCTAAGGGAACGAAGCCCAAGCAAAAATAATCAAAATATGACACAAATCCCGAAATAACCAAAACCCGACCCCCGGGCCCACGTCTCGGAATTCAATAATTTTTACATCAATAGGTTCCTTATCTCCCCACGAGTTCATACATATCAAAAGTTTTGTAATCCGACTTCTAATGGTCCTTCAAATCCTCAATCAAATGTCTAAGTTTCCAAGCCCTAGTTTCCCCAATTTTAGCCCTTAAATTCCATAATTTCTAGCTCTAATCCATGAAATAATAGCATAGGAACGAGTTTTAGGTCCAAATTCTTTACCTCAATGAAGTTCCCTTGAAATCCCTCTTTCAAATCGTCCAAAAAGCTCCAAAACCGAGATAAAAATGGTGAAATAGCTAAAATTCGCGAATGCCACAATTTATACTTTCTACCCAGACATTTTCGCATCTACGGCTATATTTTCGCTTCTACGGTACCGCATCTGCGGTCCTCACTTAAACTCCCATTTCCGCATCTGCAACTTCGCAGATGCGGTCCTCTTAACTGCTTATGCGGTTCCTGCTCCTCAAGACCTTTTCTCTTCTGCGACCGATCTCCCGCACGTGTGGCTTCGCACATGTGGTCCCCAATCCGCAGGTGCGGAAATACCAAAAGCAACAAGGTTCAGCAGCTACAACAAGTCTCAAACCTTTCCGTCAACCATCCGAAATCACCCGAGGCCCCCGGGACCTCAACCAAAAGCACAAACATATCCTAATACCTTATTCAAACTTGTACCAATCTTCAAAACACCTCAAACAACAACAACTCAACCAAAACACATCGGATTCAAGCCAAACTTCCTAAAATCTTCCGAATTTCACTTTTGATCAAAAACCCAACCAAACCACTTCCGAATGACCTGAAATTTTGCACACACATCCCAAATGACACCACAGAACTATTGCAACTCTCGAAATTTCATTCCTACCCATATATCAAAATCTAACCTACCAACCGGAAATCGTCAAAATATCAACTTCGCCAATTCAAGCCTAAATCTACTCCGAACCTCTGAAACTCACTCCGATCACACTGTTAAGTCCCAAATCACCTCCCGAAGCTAATTGAACCAGCGAAACTCACATCCGAGCCCTCTAACACATAATTCAACATCCGGTTGACTTTTCCAACTTAAGCTTCCTCAAAAGAGACTAAGTGTCTCAAACCTTACCAAAATCATTCCGGATTCGATCCGACCAACCCGATACCACAAAAACTAGGATAATAAAGCATATAGAAGCAGAAATGGGGGAAACAGAGCGGTAACTCATGAGACGACTGGCCGAGTCGTCATATCCTCCCCAACTTAAACAAACGTTCATCCTCCGATGACCCTCCGAAATCAATGACACAAGCACGCAGCATGTCCTCCAATATCTGAATAGTGCACTCGGACTACCTGTCCGTCTGAGGGTGAAAAGTTGTGCTCAACTCAACCTGAGTACCCAACTCTCGCTGCACAGACCTCCAAAACTGTGAAGTAAATTAAGTGCCCCTATCTGAAATGATGGAAACTGGGACACCATGCAAATGGACAATCTCCCAGATATAGATCTCTTCCAACCGCTCTGAAGAATAGGTAGGACACACTAATGAAGTACGCGGACTTGGTCAGTCGATCCACAATCACCCAGATAGCATCAAACTTTCTCAAGGTCCGTGAAAGTCCAACAACAAAGTCCATAGTGATCCTCTCCTACTCCTACTCGGAAATATCCATTTGCTGAAGCAAGCCACTTGGTCTCTGATGCTCATATTTCACCTGCTGGAAATTGAGACACAGAGCTACAAATTCCACAATATCTTTCTTCATTCTCAGCCACCAATAGTGCTGCCTCAAATCCTGATACATCTTCGTGGCACCCGGATGAATGGAATACCGCGAGCTATGGGCCTCCTCTAGAATCAACTCCCGAAGCCCATCTACATTGGGCACACAAATCCGGCCCTACATCCTCAACAACCCATCATCACCAATGGTCACATCTTTGTCATCATCAGATCCTTAAGGACAAGCAAATGCGGATCATCATACTGGCGCTCTCTGATGCGATCATATAAGGAAGACCGAGAAACCACACAAGCCAATACCCGACTAGGCTCCGAAATATCTCACCTCATGAACCGATTGGCCAAGCCCTGAACATCAACTGCAAGAGGTCTCTCCCCAACTAGAATATATGTCAAACTCCCCATACTCACACCTTTCGGCTCAAGGCATCGGCCACCACATTGGCCTTTCTCGGATGGTACAATATAGTGATATCATAATCCTCAAGCAACTACAACCACCTCCGCTACCTCAAATTGAGATCCTTCTGTTTGAACAAGTGTTGGAGGCTACGATGATCAGTAAACACCTCACAAGATACACCATACAAGTAATGCCTCCAAATCTTTAACGCGTGAACTATGGCAGCCAACTCCAAATCATGAACAGGGTAGTTCTTCTCATGGGGCTTCAACTGATGAGAAGCATACGTAATAACTCTACCCTCCTGCATCAATACACAACCAATACCAACTCTTGAAGCATCACAATACATGCTATATGAACTTGAAGCTGACGGAAAAACTAACACTGGAGCTGTGGTCAAAGCTGTCTTGAGCTTCTGAAAGCTCTCTTCACACTTTTCTGACCATACAAATGAAGCACCCTTCTGAGTCAACTTGGTCAAGGGCGATGCGATAGATGATAATCCCTGAACAAAACGGCGATAATAACCCGCCAAACCAAGAAAGTTGCGAATCTCTATGTCTGAGGACGGTCTAGGCCAAATCTGTACCGCCCCTATCTTATTCAGATCAACCTGAATACCCTCGCTGGACACCACGTGCCCTAAGAAAGCCACTGAACTGAGCCAAAACTCACACTTGGAGACTTTTGCATAAAGCTTCTCCTCTCTCAATCTCTACAACACAACTCTCAAATGCTCCGCGTGCTCCTCCTGACTACGCGAATATACTAGAATATCATCAATGAAGACTATGACAAACCAGTCAAGATAAGGCCGAAACACACTGTTCATCAAATGCATGAGCACTGCTGGGGCATTGGTCAGCCCAAAAGACATCACCAAGAACTCATAATGACCATATCGGGTCCTGAAAGCTATCTTAAGAATATCCGAGTCCCGGATCTTCAACTAGTGATAACCTGAACGAAGATCAATCTTGGAAAACACTCTCGCTCCCTGAAGCTGGTCAAATAGATCATCAATGCAAGACAAATGATACTTGTTCTTAATTGTTACCTTGTTCAATTGTCTATAATCAATGAACATCCTCATAGTGCCATCCTTTTTCTTCACAAATAGAACTGGCGCATCCCAAGGTGACACACTAGGCCGAATGAACCCTTTATCAAGGAGTTCCTAAATCTTCTCCTTTAATTCCTTCAACTCCGTCGGTGCCATACGATACGGTGGAATAGATATGGGTTGAGTTCCCGGCACCAGGTCAATACCAAAATCAATATCCCTATCCGGTGGCACGCCTGGCAGGTCTGCAGGGAACATATCGGGAAAATCCCTCACAATTGGAACAGAATCAATACTGGGAGTCTTAGCACCGACATCCCTCTCAAATGCTAGATACGAAAGACAAACCTTCCCAACCATACACTAGGCTTTCAAGAATGAGATCACTCTACTGGGAACATAATCAATCACACCTCGCCACTCGATCTGTGGCACACCCGGTATAGCCAATGTGATTGTCTTAGCATGATAGTCTAGAATAGCACGACATGGAGATAGCCAATCCATGCCCAAAATGACATCTAAATCCTACATACACAATGATAAAAGATACACACGGGTCTCTAGACCCCCAATAGTCACCACACATGGTCTACAACAACAATATCACCCACCGGGGTATATACATGAACAGGTGAAGCAAGAAACTCAGGGGGCAAACCCAAATAACGAGCAAAGTATGATGACACATAAGAAAAGGTGGAACCGAGATCAAATAATACAGAGGCATCCCTGTGGCAGACTGAAACAATACCTGTAATAACAACATCTGAAGCAATATCATCGGGTCTACTTGGAAGTGCATAGAAACGGGCCTGACCGCCACCTGATCGACCTCCCCCTCTGGGGCGACCCCTAGCTGACTGACCTCCACCCCTAGCTGGCTGGGCGGGCGGTGATGAAGTAGCTGGCGCTGAAGCCGATGATTGATTCACCCGCACGCCTCAAACTAGAACCAACATAGCACATAACCGTGCAATCGACTAATTAATAGTGGACTCCCCCACTTGGCTCGAAGCCATGGACCAAAACATACACAATAACTCATAACGCATATACTTTATTGTTTCCATAATACCATAGTAAGATTAAACTCAATCCTTTATAAGCTCGTGGAACACAGACCATCAGGTACATTATATCTTCTACAAATCTAGAATTCACTCTCATAGTAGTCATGCCTACTCTCTTGAGCAACCCAAATTCAAATTGTAAAATATATTTTTCCCTGGTAACAGAGATTTTCTAATAAATGACACAAGGGATTACGCAAACATCAGAACAATCCGCAGGAGATAACCCCACCTGATTTGCCTCAAACTAACATTTCTGTATACCTTCCACTATCATAAACATAACGCAGTCACTTAAATTTTGAGTATGAACTCAGACCGCAACATGAAATTTACTCCACTCCAAACTAGGAAACATGGAAAGATTCTTCACACACCCATAACTCGAGGCTATACCTCAAATAAAGATGAAAATCGAGCACCTAATAGTCCTCCTATCCTCCAGTAGACCCTTCTCGTCGCTTCCAAATCACATGAATACATCTCGCAGTCACATCACACTCATCACGTAACTATCCAGTCATCACCTCCCTTAATAGGGACACAAGAGAACATATGGATCCAGAAGCACGCACTCACGAAATCAACAGCTCAGGGCTCAAGCTATAGGCAAAAATCCGGCCTTGAGTCCTCCAGACTGGCCCAACATCAATGCACAGAGATCACATCTCGCCCCTCAATCAGGGAATCATAAGCCATCGATGCATATCCGATACCGAGCGCTCATGCACACATACGAACGAGTGGAAGGAATTCAAAGAGTTCCTTTTATGTTGAATTAAGGATGCACGATAAGAATTCAAGAATGTGAAATTTTTCCTAAAGGTTCTGCAGTCTCTCGAGGATAAATACAGACGTCTCTGTACTGATCCGCGAGACTCTACTAAACCTGCTCATGACTCGTGAGACCTATGTAACCTAGGCTCTGATACCAACTTGTCATGACCCTAAACCCGGACCCGGTCGTGATGGCGCATCTCATGAAGACAAGGCCAGCCGACACTTCCCATTATCCGATTATTAACAATTAAGCATTTAAGAAACGGTCTAAGCATGAATAAATAAACCAAAGTTTAAGGAAATGATAGTATAATATGCAAAATACAGCTCAAACACAGCTCGAAATCGGGGTGTCACCAGTCACGAGCATCTATAAAACCTAATACAAGTCTGAAAAGTCTACAAACTATTACAAATGGCTGATAAGAGATAAGAATGATAAAGAGGGAGAAACACAGGACTGCGGACATCAACAACTACCTCGTGGACTCTGATATCTGCCAGGAGCTCTCAACTCGCACTGGCAGGATTCGCAATGCCTGAATCTGCACACGGGGTGCAAGGAGTAAAGTGAGTACTCCAACTCAGTAAGTAACAAATGTAAATAAAGACTAAAAGCAAGAAATCACGTAAAGCACAAAGAATTCTATAATTAAGCAGTAAAACCATTTAAAAATCAGTGAAAGATAGGGAAAAATCCTTTATATCAAATGTAGTTTCATGAAAAATCTTTTTCAGCAATTAAGCAGGAAATTGACAGTAAATTATGAAAAATAAACACATACAGGTTCGCCCTTCAGGCACAATATCAACAATTTCGCCCCTCGGGCAACATCTCAGAATAGTACCAGCCCCTCGGGCAACATCTCAGAACAATACCAGCACCTCGGCCTCAATTTCACATCACAATTGGTACCCGCGCTCACTAAGGGTGTACAGACTCCTAGAGGGGCCCCTTACGGCCCAAGCGTAATATTAAGCCACCTCGTGGCATCATCTCTAGGCCCTCGGCCTCATATCAATCAAGCTACCTCGTGGCGTACATATCTCAGGCCCTCGGCCTCATAATCAGTATCAAATGTTTCCTCACAACATAGGCCCTCGGCCTTACTCAGTCAAAATCCTTACAAGCCACTCGGGTAATAGTAAAACATGATTCTCAGCCCAAAAATATCAATTAAAAGATCATGTAAGTTTTAAAATAGAGTAAACCTGGCTGAGTACAAAAAACAGTGAAATATAACATGACTGAGTTCAGTAAAAAGTCAAAACAGTGAGGAAATACCAGTAAAAATCCCCGAAGGGTTCAAATAGTTGGCATGAAGCCCAAATATGGCATTCAGCCCAAATAATGATGATAGCAAATAGATTTCAGTCAAATACGCGGTAAAATCATCAATCGGGACGGACCAAGTCACAATCCCCAATAGTGCACGACCCCACGCTCGTCGTCAAGCGTGTGCCTCACCTCAATATAGCACTACGATGTGCAATCCATGGTTTCAAACCCTCAAACCATCATTTACAATCATTACTCACCTCGAACCGGTCAAATCTCTAGCTCGCGACGCCTTTGCCCCTCGAATCGGCCTCCACTCGCGTCGAATCTATCCAAAATCATAATCACGGCGTCAAAATATGCTAAGGGGACGAAACCCAAGCGAAAATAATCAAAATACGACACAAATCCTGAAATTACCAAAACCCAACCCCTGGGCCCACATATCGAAATTAAATAATTTTTACATCAATAGGTTCCTTATCTCCCCACGAGTTCATACATATCAAAAGTTCTGAAATCCGACCTCAAATGGTCCTTCAAATCCTCAATCAAACGTCTAAGTTTTCAAGCCCTAGTTTCCCCAATTTTAGCCCTTAAATTCCATAATTTCTAGCTCTAATCCGTGAAATAATAGCATAGGAACGAGTTTTAGGTCCAAATTCCTTACCTCAATGAAGTTCCCTTAAAATCTCTCTTTCAAATCATCCAAAAAGCTCCAAAGCCGAGATAAAAAAGGTGAAATAACTAAAATTCGCAAAGGCCACAATTTATACTTTCTGCCGAGACATTTTCACATCTGCGGCTATATTTCCGCTTCTGCGGTACCGCATCTTTGGTCCACACTTAAACTCCCATTTCCGCATCTGCGATCCATTATCCGCATCTGCGACTTTGCAGATGCGGTCCTCTTAGCCGCTTCTGTTGTTCCTGCTCCTCAAGCCCTTTTTCGCTTCTGCGGCGGATCTCCCGCACGTGCGGCGTCGCACCTGCGGTCCCCAATCCGTAGGTGCGAAAATACTAGAAGCAGCAAGGTTCAGCAATTGCAACAAGTCTCAAACCTTTTCGTCAACCATCCGAAATCATCCCGAGGCCCCCGAGACCTCAACCAAAAGCACAAACATATCCTAATACCTTATTCAAACTTTTACCAATCTTCAAAACACCTCAAACAACAACAAATCAACCAAAACACATCGGATTCAAGCCAAACTTCCTAAAATCTTCCGAATTCCGTGTTTGAAAAACCCAACCAAACCACTTCCGAATGACCTAAAATTTTACACACAAATGACACCACAGAACTACTGCAACTCTCAGAATTCCATTTTGACCCCTATTCTCGCCTACCAACCGGAAATCGCCAAAATATCAACTTCGTCAATTCAAGCCTAAATTTACTCCGAACCTCTGAAACTCACTCCGATCACACTCCTAATTCCCAAATCACCTTCTGAAGCTAACCGAACCATCGGAACTCACATCTGATCCCTCTAACACATAAGTCAACATCTAATTGATTTTTCCAACTTAAGCTTCCTCAAAAGAGACTAAGTGTCTCAAACCTTACCAAAATCATTCCGGATTCGATCCGACCAACCCGATACCACAAAAACATAGATAATAAAGCATAAAGAAGCAGAAATGGGGGAAACGAAGCGGTAACTCATGAGACGACTGGTCGGGTGGTCAAAAAAAAGAGTTTACATATTTTATCATCTTTCAAAAAAATACAAAAAATATATTTTATCTAAATTAGTTGTTTTTTAAAATTCTCGCCCGTATCCAATCTTCCCGAACTATGCATACCTTATTCTCGTCTTTCGGGGCGGGATACGTAGGCAGCCTACATAGGGTCCGGTCTTCCTCCTCTTCTTAGTGAGTCTTAGGTTCTTGGCTTCGAGGGTCGTAGCCAATTCTTGCATGTCTAGCCACTTTTGGCCATATCGGCCATTTTGGAAAATAGGGCTATTTCTAAAAAGTGGTTTGTCTAATTGTCTGGAGAGTCTTGAATCCACAATTAGGTGTCTCTCTACTTTAAGGCTCATCCTTGTCGAATTTGCATGTCTAGCCACTTTAGGCCACCTCGGCCATTATTGCAAAATGGGGTCATTTTCGCAAAAGTGGTTCAGTGACCCATGTCTTAGTGTTCTAAGTCCACAACAAGATGTTCTCTCTGTTTAAGATCCTGTGTTGAATTTGCATGCTTAGCCATCTTTTTGTCCACATAGGCTATTTCTACAACATGGGTCATTTCTATAAAGTAATTTTTCCATGTCTTAGAGGTCACATTTGTTGAGTTTGCATTTCTAGAAACCTTTTGGCCACATAGGCCATTTTGCAAAAATAGCTTCAATCATGTCATGCATGGGTCTGATAGGAAGTTTTATTGTCTCACATAGTGTTCTAAATCTTTAACTCTATTTGGTTTTAGTTTTCTCATACATGTGTGGATCTACTTATCGGAGTTTGAGCATGACAGATACCCCAAGACCATCCAGTTAGGATCGCTGCATTCAGGAGCTGGCTAAAGGGGACTTTTTATGTTTTGAGTCTGATTTTTTATGTTATCTTGTACTTTATAGTCATGTTCAGCAATACTGATTCTTTTAGTTGGTGTCAGAGTTTGTTGTAGTATAGTTGAGTTTGTCAAGTCTTCCGTTATCGTATTTCCTATTTTATATTTGAAAATCGAAAAAAGTTGTAAATAAATAATCCAAAAAGATTTTTATTTTTTTTAGTTACTTTTCCAGAACTATGTTTGGTCTGATTCATGTGGAACATGATACGTAGGCAACCTACATAGGGTCCGATCGAATCATTTTTTTAAGTTAAAAGAAAAAGAAAAAAAGGAAAAAAAAAAGATGAAATTATGGGATGTGAGAAATGAGAGGAGAGAAAAGAGTGATAATTAGAAAGAAAAAAAAAAGAGGAAGGAAAATGAGCAAGCCAAGAAGTGCTAGAAAAGAAAAAAAAGAGAAGATTGAATTGAACAAATTGGGATGATGCCATATGACCTTCATATCCTCGAAGTCATTTTAGAACCGATAAATGTGACTAGGTGCATTGCACATAATGTGAGATTATCTTATGTTAAATGCTCTAACGCTAACGTGATGACTTCATTTTGTTCCTCTTTGTTATCTTCATAAAGCAGAAGGGTGGTTGGTTTGTGGTTCTTAAAGTGGTAAGTCTTCTCTACAACATAAAGTTGAAAGGCAAAGGCAGATGGAAATAGAATTGAGTTGGTTGATACTGGTTCCCAAAAGCAATTGTTTGAACATGACAATGGGTTTGTTGAAGAGGTAAGGATGTTAAGACAATACATGGCAGATATATGTCGAGTTTAGATGACTGGGAAGGCATCACTCCCGCCACCACCTAGCTTCCTAGATGCTACCCTTACCCAAACTCCGGTCATAGTTCCAGATGATCCCCCATACTCTCCAGATTCTCCAGTTTATCACAGCTTTCCCAACCACCCTAGTAGCTCCTCACTCGTTCTCCAACTGTCTTTCCCAAAAATTGCCCTCCTATCATATCCACTATCCCCACGATCACAACTTCTCAACAATCTTTCCTTCATAGATCCAACAATGAACACCCACTCAAAACTCATGACGCCCAATATTACCCCTTAGAGGTTGCCCACAAGGTCCCTGACTCATACTATCATAGCTTTCGGAATGAGCCTTATGTTGAAAATGAAAAATTCATAGGAAAGGAAGGGTGAGATGAGGTATTCGGGAAGCTGAAAGGTATAGAACAATCCTTAAAGAACATGCAAGGGATGGGAAATCAGATTAACATGTCTTACAATGACTTGTGTATGTTCCCTGATATTCATCTGTCTGCAGGATTTAAAATGCCAAAGTTAAACTTGTATGATGGGTGTGGAGATCCAATAGCCCATCTGAGGGGTTATTGTAGTGAAATGAGAAGTGATGGCGGGAAAGATGATTTGTTTATGGCGTATTTCAATGAAAGTTTGAGTGGGGCAGCCTTGGAATGGTATACTCATCAAGATGTCAACAAGTGGAATGCATGGGATGACATGGCTCAAGATTTTGTTCGACACTTTCAGTACAATCTAGACATTATCCCAGACCGCTCTTCCTTATCTAAGTTGGAAAAGAAACCCGAGAAAAGTTTTAAGGGGTTTGGACTCAGATGGAGGGAACAAGTTGCTCGAGTCAGTTCCCCGATTGGTGAAGAAGAAATGGTTGAGCTTTTCCTACAAGCCCAGGGGGCCACCTACTTCAGTTATTTGATCCCGGCTTTAGGTAAACCTTTCAATGATGTGGTAAAGATGGGGGAGATGGTAGAAGAAAGAATCAAGTTAGGCAAAATAATGAGTTATTCTGCATTGAAAGATACTACAGAAGAAATCCAGAACATCTCAGTAATTTGGGGTGAAGAAAGAGAAATAGAAAAGATGTCGTTGAACCCCGCCGATGACAAGATCCAGTGGGCGTTCCTGCTCAACGTTTTCAGCCTAAATATCGACCCCATGAATATCCTCATACTCCATATAATCCTCCCCAATGTTACTTCTCTCCATAAAATCCCCAAATTCATACCTCACTTTCCCAGTACTCCATCCACAATGCACCGCCATATACTTCACATCCACAAGACCCGTAATGGTTTGCATCATCTCCACAAATGTATTACCCACCTTTACAAGCATATCAACCACCTGCCCGCAAGAGGTTCCAGTTGAGGCCGGAGTACAAAATGAAAAGGCAGCAACAAAGAGAAAAGCCTTTCACTCCTATTGGAGAATCATATGCCAGTTTGTTCCAATAATTGAAGCAATTGGGCATGTTGAAGCAGATTCAGATAAAAATGTGGAACCCCCTTCCAGAGAATTTTGATTATTCTTAGAGGTGCGCATATTGCTCAAATCCCCCGAGGCACATCATAGAAAAGTATTAAAATCTGAAAAGAGCAGTCCAGAAGCTTGTTGATGCAGGTGACATTGTCGTGCAAAATCAAGATGCATTAGACACTAGCCAAAGTCCATTGCCTGTTCATAATGAGAGGCACATGGTGGGTATAATTTTTGTTGAAAAGGAATACGAGAACTCTTCTGAGTTCCTTAGGGGGCCATTTTCCGCAAAGCTTTCAGCAGTATCAGTCTCGATTCCGGAAGTTGATCTTAAGAGCGAGTTGGAAAAAGGGACCCAAAAGCTATTTGCTAAGGTCAACATGATGGAGACTTGTGAAGGTTCTAGTAACGTCGATGTGCGACTCAGTAGCTATGATGTCGAGCTTGATAATTGGAAAGACACTATTTTCTTGGTTAGTCAGGGAGGAGTTTTGGTGGTTTATTTTGTTGTCATTTCTGTTGTCTGGGTTATATCAGGGTTGTAATCCAGATATTGTCTTGTGATTCAAACCCTTCTATCCTTTTATTTTGCCTAGTTCGTTTAGTCGTAGTAACTCGTTTAGTGTTATCTAGGTTTGTTCCAGGGTTGTAACCCCAACTTATTTTTGCTTGTTTTGTTGTTCAAACCCTTTCACCGTATGTCTAATGCAATTTCCTATTTTCTATTATTTCTAGTTAGTTCTTGTTTAGTTTCCTTTTCCTTTTATAGTTTTTTTATGCTGGATCTAGTGACATGACATGCACGCATAATTCTAGGCCTGGTCTTAAATGTTAGTCTAATTACGAAGCAATGAAATAATTGTGAAGATGATAGGGATGTTTGAGGGAAATAAGTACATATTTGGACATTGTGAGATCATTTAAAGCCCGAAATGTGAGAAAGTGGGGCAGATAATTTGGGAAGTTGATAGGGTGACAATAATTCATTAAAGGAGAGTGCATCCCGGACAATTTGAAGTGAGCAACTTTCAGTTCAAGGGCATCTCAAGTTACAAGATAAAGCCAAAAGCCTTTGCTCCAAACTGGCGGAGGACATCCGGTGTGAAGAAGAAATTACCCAACAAGAGTTCTGTACTTGACAAGGCACTAAAAAAAGTGGAAGGCACATCAGTGATATTAATGCCGGAACTACAAAAGAAATATTGTGCATGATCTTCAATTTTTATCCTCAAGTTGCATATATTGTACTTAGTATTTTCAGGGATTAGGAGGCCCTCTTTCAGCTACCCAAACACTTTATACTCTTGGATACCCTTTGAGTCTGTGTTGATTTTTTTGACCTCCCCTCTTTTGGAATCAAGTTAGAGTCATACTAAAAAAAAGGTTCATGTCCCCATAGGTTTGTTTATGAAAGTTTATTCCAAAAGAAAAATTCAAAGAAAAAGAAAAAAAGAAAAATAGAGATAAAGGAAAAAAAAAGGAAAAAGAAAAAAAAATAGTAACGAAAAGTATTCTTTTGAACTACGTTCGACCTGATTCTTGTCACCACAAGATACTTAGGCAGCCTTAAGGTTCAGTCATACCAAATAAAATATTTCATAATCCCACGAAGTTGAGAGTGGGACAGTCTTTCTTAGAAACTCCATCTCAAAAAGAAAAAGAAAAAAAAAAGAATCAAATTCCCTTGTTTTAGAAATTGGGGCAAAGTTTTAGAATGGATTCCAAAAGTTGTAAATAAATTAAACCTGTTATCTTAGTTATTTTGAGCCTTTATGATATCCTTTCTTTCTAACCCTGTGCAAAAGCCACATTACAGTCCAAAAAAGACCTCCCAGATAATCTTTGAGAGTTCTGAGTTAGCCATGCCAGGAGCATATGATGTTTTTACTATGGTCAATACCTTGTCATCTACAGAGTCAGAGGGAATAAAAGAAAAGAACAAAATGAGAGAGTCTTATCGGTGAAAACATTCACAGACACCATAAGGCGACAGTAAGTTGAGAGAAAAAACAAAATGAGAGAGGCTTGATGGTGAAAACCTTTCGGGCGCTACAAGTCGAATAAGGACCATGAATCAGATAGGATAATCGGAGCATTGAAGCTCAGTTTCACGACTCAGAAGTACAACAAGAGTTGAACATTAGACTTGTTTGATAGATTACGCCACTTAATCCAAAAGCGCATGTCATGGTCATTAGAGTTGGTATCCACATCTGATAAGTTTCTACTTTGTAATTTTCTTGTTAGGTATCATCTCTTTCCATTGTCCCTTAATTTGTTCCCTTTGTTTTGTTTGCTCTCTCTTCTTGAGTCTGTTTGGTCAGATCAAATGAGAAATGACTTCAAAATTTGCTACCGGCCTTCCAATTGCACAAAACGGAATCTGGCTAGCACATCAAAGCGGCATAAATTAGGAAAAAACAGTATGCGCACTGAGTGGGTGGCAATTGACGTGCTTTGGGATTCATGTGAAAAACAAAGGTTCAGTATATGTCAATTCATGAGCACAATGCAACAGATAGATGGTATTGGGTTTGAGCGGATTAGAGGTATTTTCTGTGATAAGGGTGACAGAGAAAGTGGTTAGTCAATAAACAAGCAAGGTCTTTCAAGTTGAAATCAAAGTTATCATAGGAAGTGAAGGAGCAATCGCCCTCAAAGTCAAGGCCACAAACCAACTACCATGTTTGAACTCACAAGTTCTCTTTGTTTGAAACGAAGACTATATCTACAACAAAAATGGTCTTTAGCGGCAATACATTTCTCATTTAGCGACAATAAAAATAGCCGCAAAAACCTTTACCAGCAATTTATTATTTGCCGTTGAATCTAGGGTCGCTAAAGGTTTTAACGACAATTAGACAAAGTGCCGGTAAATACACCAATTATTGCCACTAAAAGCAGCCATTGCTTTTAGTAGCAATTGTTTACCGACAATTACAATAGCAACTAAATTTGCATAGACAATGTGGTAGCTCATTCATTCAACAACATTTGTTATTGCCGCTAAAGACCATTAACTACTAGTAAAGAGTAACTCTATTAGCGGCAAATGTAATGGCAACTAAAACTACTGCTATATTGGCAGTTATTATGTCCGTAATGATTTTTATTGTAGTTGGCAAATTTTCATTGTATACAAAAGTTTGTAATAGAATATACAAATACCACATCCATTTTAGAAAGAATAATGTACGTCATAAAATTCACAACAAATAAAATTTCTATTTCATAGTTTTAAAGTGCAACAGAAGATGAAAAAATCATTTGAATTCAATATCATTTCATATTTAACAAGTATCTCTTCATTCCTTGCTCATAATGAAAGTCTTCATTCAACAGACTTCCCAAAGACTTCAATCTACCCTGATCGGTTATAAAATAAAGCATTCTTGCACTAGCCTAAATCTACCAGTACATAAGAGCCTAAATACACTAGTTGAAGACTTGTTCTTGCACCAGCTACACAACTCAAAGTGCAGCACAGAAATTTCACAACATACATCAGCTTGAAGATCTATTTGTGTACCAAAATGATAGGCTAAATTTCTCCAGATCAACAGCTCTTACGCACAAGGCAAAGGAGCCATACTGCACCAGATAAGCCCGTCAAATTGCACCAGCATAGTAAATGTATTGTGCATGCTATGATCTGCAGACAAAGTCTATTATCATGATCTTAACAATTAAAGGGATGTTAATCAGAAGAAAGCTTCCTGAAAACCTTCAACATAAATATTATCCAATACACTACATCACAACTAATCAAATACATCAATCTTATTAATTGCAGTCTAGTAGGCAGATGTAGCTACCACATATTTACTGATGTTAGCAGAAAAAGTTATCTAATGGAAGACCAAAACGAGATTGAATCTCATCACACATGGAGGATGATCATAATTACCAAAAAAAGACAATTGATAAGTAAAGTTAATTTATTAATAATAACATAATACCAAGATAGAACTAAGCCAATATAAAAAATTGCTGCATGGAATCCTTTCTCAGCTTATCACAAAAAGACAACAACAACAACAACAACAACAACAACTCAGTGTAATCCCACAAGTGGGGTCTGGGGAGGGTAATATGTACGCAGACCTTACCTCTACCCCGAGGGGCAGAGAGGTTGTTTCCAGGAGACCCTCGGCTCAAAGAGGCAACAAGAGACACTATATTAGTACTATCAATAGACTCATAATAAAACAACATAAAGTATCATAAAATCCATAACATAACATAAATACCATAAAAAACAAAGTAACAGCATTATCACAAAAAGACAGATAACAAAAACTCTCCATTAATGACTTTACCTCCTGCCACTTATGCATTGCTCTACCACTATCGAGCATATATTTCCACCCTCATTTATCATCTCTAGTTATTGTGACTAATTTACATGATACAATTAAACATATTTACTAACCATTTAGTTCACCATGTATCAATATGAAAGTAAAGCTTAGAACTCAGATACATATGCACTCAATGTTGAAGAGAACTTGATACTCTGCCAAATCATCTTTGGACTTTTTCAAATTTCGAATAAGCTTTTGATCGAGTCAAATATCAAGTGTACCACGAATAAGTTTCAAGATCTTCTGATTTTATTTTTTTTAAAATGGAAAATTTTGCCATCTTGAAAATATAAGGGAAACTTAAATCACATATGAAGACCGAAAAAACATGATCATTGGACCTTCTATAATATTAGGATATCTTCAATCACTTGTTTATATAATTCATTAGATTTTATATCAATCCTTGAGGTCAACAGAGGAATATTTAGCCTTTTTAAGACCAAAGACAAGGAAAGAATAGTAAAAAAAGGAAAAGAAAAAATATATTTCTCAATTCTTTGGAAACAACATATCTTTCTTTTTTGAAGATCGACAACAACAGGTTAGATGAGGCCCCGCAAAATATTATTCAAAAATCCTATTTAACTTGTAAGTTTAAACAAAACCTGTCATGTCTCACTAGAGAGACCTATTACTCAAATATTAGACAAAAAGGAACGAATGCATGATGTATGAGAACATAAGGCGAGATAAGGTGCCTAGGAAAATGAAATTCATACCTGAGTAGTCCGGACCCTCTTGAGCATAAGTTGATGAAACTGTGATAACAATGTTAGAAAATACATTGCACCCTGCAACAAGAAATATGAACCACATCCACTGCATATCAAAAAAGTTGACATGGAAGGAAAGGAGCCACTAGGATCAGTTACAACAACTTATAATCAGAAATCTTGCTACCTTCACATGATTTGTTCTATCATTTGCTGAATTGTCATGCATCCTATCTGGTCTATTCAAGTGATAAGCAACAAAATTGCAAGATGTTACTCTGATGCTAATGCAGTCCCTTGATACTCAATATTATTTCATGTAAAATAAATCCTGGCTAAGTCCAATCCTTTTGGCACATGCAGATCTCAATAAAGTGGTGCCTTCATGAAATAATGGAATCATGGATATATGAAAAACATCAGTTAAAAGGTAAAAAGAAATGGGAGTTCATCTTACAACAAAACCTATTTACCAATTCGTTGTAAAAGAAAATTAACAGGGATTTAGAGCAACATCAAGAACATGTTATTAATCCATTTTTGAATAAAGTGAATGAACAACTCTTAGATAGTTACAAATGAAGAAGCCTCATTCAAATTCATCAAATTGAATATTCATATAAAATAGCTTGGGAGCAGTAATTTTCTTTGCATAAATAGACCAATTGAATCTTTATACCGGATAATGTTAATCGACTTCTATACTAGTGTATCAACCCATTCTTTTTACACTAGCAGAACTACTAGAAACTGATGTAATTTGTTCGATGGTGATGCTCTGCGAGCTTCTACTGTACAAAGTACTGCAAATATGAATTATATGGATACTAAACTATCACAATACACTATAACAATATCCACACCAAACACTAATAATATGGATAATGGAAGACAGAACTTCACAAAAGTACGTGTAATACTCTCTTTTTTAAGCATTTAGGAAAATATTTTCGATTTTTACCTTCAAAAATTGTGGATAAGATCCACAAGACTAAGACAACAAGATTCTACCCATCATTATTAGGAAAATTATTGGTAATTAAGCTATACTCACACCAAGAAATTAAAAAGCACTCTTGAGTTTGTGTCTAGAGGGCCTGTTTTTATATTTCCAGTGATATCACCATGTTGCAAATCCAATTATCAAATGAAATCTTCATTTTTCACAAGACTAAATCAACCAAATTACACCTTGTATTTCACTTTTTTTTAGTTGTTGCATCAAAATTATGGATAAAGTTCAAGTTTAAAAAGTCAATATATATATCCTTATAGTAGAGGATGCCGGACAAAAGGAAAAAATAAAAATTAATAAGCCTTACCAAAGTATGAAGAAGAAGCAGATAGGATAGAAAGTGCATAGAGAACAAAAGAGCAGTTAATTTTGACTATTCATGAAACTCTAGTGCTTAATGACCGATTGACTCTATATTTAGAACTCATTTATCTAATCGATATATAGACCTAAATAAAGCCTGGGGAAATGGAGACTCTTCTACACTAAATACAAATATAAAATCATAATAGGAGAAAGTCAAGAATCTTATTTACAAGCTTCAATTTATGTGCTTCAGAAAGAGAGAGACATCCACAATGAAAAAACATAGAGAAATAGTGGAGAGACATTACCTGGTGGTGGCGGCCGGCGATGGTGCGAGATGAGCTGGCTGCTATAGGGAGAGGTCTACTCAAATTTAGAGATGATTGTTTTGCAATTTAGGGGTGAATGTATCCAGGCGGGAATATTTCACATGAAACAAATTAGAGGGAAGATGAAAATTGGCTTTTAATTGTCAGGACTAACTTTTTCGGGCCATTACTTTGAATTGCCAGTAAAGAAGCACTCTTTCCTGGCGAAAGTTAAATTACCGCAAACATTTGTATTTATAGAATAAATTAGCGGCAAATAGCTTATTGTTGCTAAATAATTGCCGCCAAAAGTCTCTTTTGTTGTAGTGATATATATGGCCAAATCAAAGCTTGGAAGCTTGAATTTTTCAAGTGTCGTGCCCATATTTTGTCAGCAAAAAGGTTGTTTCAGGAGGTTTTACTTGCTAGGCATTTCCCTAGTTAAGAAGGTTTTTACCTCCTACACATTTTCCCTAATCGAGAAGAACCGTACCTCCTAGGCGTTCTCCCTACTTAGAAGAGATTTTTGCTTTACTTAAGTTTAGGGCCCTCCTGGATAATGGAATTTAAGTTCAAGTTTTCAGGGCCCTCCTGGATAATAGGATTTAAGTTCTAAGTTTTCAGGACCCTCCTGGATAATGAGATTTAATTTCAAGTTTTCAGGACCCTCTTGGATAATGGGGTGTAATTTTAAGTTGTCAGGACCCTCCTGGATAATGGGGTTTAGTTTTAAGTTTTTAGGACCCTCATAGATAATGAGATTTAGCATAAGTTTTATCTTTAGGAAATAGAGTTTAGCTTTCAAGTTTTCGCTCTTAAGATGAGATTTAATTTTAGCTTTCAGGGCCCTCCTGGATAATGAGTTTTAGTTTTTAAATTCTTAGAGCTCTTTTGGATAACATGATTCGATTAACACTCACAGATGTTTCCGGTACCAAACTGGGGCAAAAAAGTTTCTTTTATTTTGTTGTAATGGCAGGCGCCCACCTGAAGAACAAAGGAATTTATTTCAAGTTTATGTTGCAGGCGCCCACCTGTAGAACAAGGGAATTTATTTCAAATTTTAAGTCAGCATCAAGCGCCCACCTGGAGAAGAAGAGAATTTATTTCAAGTTTAAGTTGCAGGTGCCCACCTGGAAAACAAGGAAATTTATTTCAAATTTTAAGTGAGCATCAGGCGCCCACCTAGAGAACAAGGAAATTCATTTCAAGTTTAAGTTGCAGGCACCCACCTGTAGAACAAGGGAATTTATTTCAAATTTTATGTCAGCATCAGGCGCCCACCTGGAGAACAAGGAAATTATTTCAAGTTTAAGTAGTAGGCGCCCACCTGGAGAACAAGGGAATTTATTTCAAATTTTAAGTCAGCATCAGGCGCCCACCTGGAGAACAAGGGAATTCATTTCATGTTTAAGTTGCAGGCGCCCACCTGCAGAACAAGGGAATTTATTTCAAATTTTAAGTTAGCATCAGACGCTCACTTGGAGAACAAGGGAATTCACTTCAAGTTTAAGTTGCAGGCACCCACTTGGAGAACAAGGGAATTTATTTCAAAATTTAAGTCAGCATCAGGCGCCCACCTGGAGAACAAGGGAATTTATTTCAAATTTTAAATCAGCATCAGGCACCCACTTGGAGATCAAGGGAATTCATTTCAAGTTTAAGTTGCAGGCGCCTACCTGGAGAACAAGGGAATTTATTTCAAATTTTAAGTCAGTATCAGGCGCCCACATTGAGAACAAGGGAATTCATTTCAAGTTTAAGTTGCAGGCGCCCACCTGGAGAATAAGGAAATTTATTTCAAATTTTAAGTCAGCATCAAGCGTTTACCTGGAGAACAAGGGAATTCATTTTAAGTCAGTTGCAGGCACCCACTTGGAGAACAAGGGAATTCATTTCTAGTTTTAAGTCATTAGAAGGCGCCCCGCCTGGAGAATGAGGGAAGTCATTTCAGAATTCAATTTAGAGTCATTTTAAGTTTCATGTCAGTGGCAGACGCCCACCTAGAGAATGAGGGAATTCATTTCAAGTTTTCTATCAGTAGCAGGCACCTACTTGGAGAATGAGGGAAATCATTTTAGAATTCAATTCAAGTTAGAAGTAGCAAAAGCTCGCGGTAAGAATGCGAGTCGTTAGTCCGAGATGACCAACAGAAGTAGTCTTGATCCAGAATAAAAAGAAAAAAAAAAGAAAAAAAAAAGAAAAAAGAAAAAGAAAAAAGGGAAGTGAATCCAAAATGCAGAAGCAGAGAAAGATGTGAACTGCTCAAGACATGGTTGAAGTCACGAGCACTACATGTCCGATCCTGATCCGAAAAAGCTCAAGAAGAACGAACTAGCACCTGCAGCTAGCAAGCGTCAAGATTCAAACATAAAGTCTGCATGAAGCACTATTCAAGACTCAAGATCAAGCTTCAGAATACTTATAGATAGGAATCTTGTAACTCGTAGTTGACAGGCTTAGTTAGTCTTTTTCATTTTTGATTTTGATGTAATAATAGGACCGCGGACCAGAACCTCGACGGAACGACACCTCAATCGGCTCTCCACCTCGGTATACTCCATCACTGTTCCTACTTCTAAACTACACGTAGCCTGATTCCTTTATAGCCAAGGATATATAGGCAGCTCATATACCAGGGCTCGGTCATATTCTCCTTTCTTTTAGTTTTTGGTCTTTCTAAACAAGGGTCAGGTCAAAAAACCTGCCTCGTCGTTCTTTGTCTGAAAACTCTTCGCATCTCCAGTCAAAGAGGGGCAACTGTAGACATATAATTTTTGACCCTCCCCAAGATTTTACACATTTTGGCGTAAATATTTAGTTTAGGTTTAATATCGCTATTCTAAATAGTTTCGACTCTTTTACTCAATTTTATCACAAAAATGAAAAGTACAAAAATATTGTCTTTAAATTAGCTAATTAATATTTTATCCAGTTACTTTTAATTTATCTACCTTACATAAAACTTGAAAATACAAAGATTAGTTTCACTTTTAGTATTTAGTTTTATATTAGTTTATATTAATTAAGAATAATTTTTTACACTTTATAGATACATTGTATTATTGGTCTTCTTAGCATAAATTCAAACCCAAAAGATATGAACCAACCCAATTTTCCAAATCCAGGCTTATTTACCCATTCCCCTCTTATACCCTAATTAAAATAACCCTAAAAGGGGACCCCTAACCTAGTCTTGGAAATAAGCCGCAGAAAACCAAAACAAGACCCCCCTGAACGTTTTATTCTTTAAAGACACAACCTAAAAAAATTCGACGGCCACATTCCAGCTGCAGACCCTAACGCCATCTCCCCCATCAAAACCGCCACCTTTCTCCAGCATCACCTCCTCACCACCAAATTCAACTGCCACACGACAACCCTTCAGCACCCTTTGTCTTCTTGACACCTTAAAAACAACCTCTATTATCAACACATGAGCTCCGAAAAAAACAACCACCATAGCCGTCATCACACTCGTCCCTCTCTAGTTCCAGCCATAACCCAAAACCCAGCGACATCGCCGCCGCCAAACACGCATACTCACAGTCACACACACGAATAGATTTCTGAAACATGGAGTTTAATTGAAGTTTGGAGCCATTTTTGAGTTTGAGTCGTGTGGAGGTTGTCGTTCGAGTTCTGCATTTGAGAGGGTTCCGATTCGTTGTTCGTTGTTTGTCGCTATTTTTTTAAAGCTTTGCATATCTGGGCAGAGGCTAATTAAATTGTTCATTCAAGGTCCATTTCTATCTTTAATCATTTACCTCCTGATTTTGTCGCATATGTGTTTGAATGGCAGATTGTATATTCTCCATGACTAGTTGTGATATTTTGATCCTATGATGAAATTTGGCTAGCCAACATATTTTGACGTTAGTGATTGAATCATTAATTAAGTGGTACTCAGTCTTAATTGTTTATAGGTTCGAATTTGAAGCTTAACTGGAATTGATTTCAATAGTTTGGCTACTGGGCAAAATTAAAAGAAATTTAGGTTCAAGATAAGTTATATCGTTGTTTTATTCTTGTCTTATTTACTTCTTCAGGTAGGAGTATGTTAGGCCGACCACACTTGGGTAGGCTGTGATGACCCAAAAGGTCATAACTTATTTTTAAAAAAAAAATTCATTTCGAGGCCACAAAAACCTCTTTCGGCATCACCTCAATTTGCATGCGCAGTCCGGGCACGTAGCCAGAAAGCCATTATGTGAAAATCTGTAAAAAAAAATGATGAATTTTGACTTTAAAATAGATTTAAGTTGACATCGATCAATATTTTGGGTAAACGGACTCGGAACCGTAATTTGACGGTCCCAGACGGTCCTTAAAAAAATATGGGACTTGGGCATATGCCCGGAATCGAATTCCGAGGTCCCAAACCCGAGAAATAAATTTTTAAAGAAAATTATTTTCTGGAATTATTCATGAGTTTTGGAAATGAAATGCGTTTAGAATTTGATGGTATCGGGCCCGTATTTTGGTTCTGGAGTCTGGTACAGGTCTTATATGTGATTTAAGACGAGTTTGTGAAATTTGGTAAGAAACGGAAATCGTTTGAGGTAATTCGGACCCGTAGTTGTGAAAATTGATACTTTGAAAGTTTTGAATTTTTTATTAGATTTCTATGCTAAATTCATTGTTTAAGAGGTTATTTTAGCGATTTGATCGCACAGATAAGTTCATATGATGTTTTTGAGTTAGTATGCATGTTTAGTTTGGAGCCCCGAGGGCTCGGGTGAGTTTCGGAAGGTTTTGAACTTAGGAAAAATTGCAGGATTTTGCTGTCTCAGTGCACAGATGTTCTGTTCTTCGCGTTCGCGTAGTCCCACTCGCGAACGCATATGGCAATTTCCTCAAGTGCCAGTTTTCTCTTCGCGAACGTTGTGGGATGCGAACGCGAGGCTGTGGGGGGAGTACCCTTTGCGAACGCGTCCAGGCAATCGCGAACGCGTAAGGCTAATGGCCTGGGGGGAGGGGTTCACATTTTATCTACGCGAACGCGACCATCTGACCGCGAACGGGAAGGCTCCAGGAGCTGAAGCTCCGTGAATGCGAGTTGACAAACGCGAAGGTCACCTAGGCCTGACCCATCACAAATGTGACAGGCCTATCGCGAACGCGATGAAGGCCTGCCCAGTGATTTTTAAACAGTAACAGAGCACTCGGGATTTCACCAAAATTTCATAACTCCTTCTTCCAAACTCCAAATTGGGCGATTTTTGAAAGAGAACTTCACCAAAAATTCATAGGTATGTAATCTTAGACTTATTTTCTTCAACTTTCCTTAACACTCATTAGGTTTATATGCCTAAATCATGTTCTTAAGGGTAGAAAATTAGGAATATGGGTAGAGTTAGGGCTTTTGTATAATTGAAATTTAGACCTCATTTTCGGGTCATATTTCGAAACTAATTACATATTTGGGCTCGTGGGTGAATGGGTGATCGGGTATTGGTCTGAACCTCGTATGTTGAACAAGCAGGCCTGGGGTCAATTTTTGACTTCTTGGGAAGAATGATGGGAAATCTATAACTAAACATTGGAATTGAATTGTGTAGCGTGTATTGATGTTATTAAGTCGATTATGTCTGCATACAATTGATTTGAAGCCAAATTCAAAAGGGAAAGCGGTGTTTGAGGCTTGAGTTGGTCGTGGAAGTTTGAGGTAAGTGTTTGGTTTAACCTTAGCTTGAGGGATTAGGAGTTGTGTCCTATTTGCTACATGTTACGTGTTGAGTACGACGTATAGGCATGGTGACGAGTATCTATACATTGGTGTCAAGCATGACCGTGAGTCTTAAATTGAAATTGTTGTGTTCTGAATAAATACTACGAATGCCTAAGTTGTTGATTCTCTATGTTGAGCAAGGATTATGATTATCCTCGTGGAAATTACGTATGATTGAGTATTGGTGCTGGTTGAGGTAGTTAGATGTTGGAACAAGTTTGGTTATAGCTGATTTTCCCTTGCCGGGACGTATTTACTTATAATGTCGATTCCCTTGCCGGGATAGTGTTGTTTCTTTATTGATTCCTTGCCGGGACTCTTGTTGGGATTGGTGTTGAACTGTATATGTGGATCGGGTTGCGCGCCACAATAATATTATATTTAGATTAGGTTGCACACCGCAACAATATTATATTTGGATCGGGTTGCACGCCGCAACAATATTATATAATTGGATCAGGTTGCACGCCACAATAGTGATAAATGATATGGATCGGGTTGTACGCTGCAATATTGTTATTATGTTTTGGGATCGGGTTGCGCACTGCAATAATTGATAATACCAGTGTTTATGGATTGGTTACGAGTTCCTTATTGTGTTGTTGTAAATTCTAAATTGCCCTTATGCCATTCTCTTAATTTACTGTTGATATTGATATTCCCCCGTTGCATGTACCCCCTCTCATCTTTACTTGTTTATTCTTGTTTTATTTTCTGCTGCATGTTATATAACTGCACAGGTTTATCTGGTAGTCTAGTCTTAGCCTCGTCACTACTTCGCCGAGGTTAGGCTAGGCACTTACCAGCACATGGGGTCGGTTGTGCTGATACTACACTCTACACTATGTGCAGATCCCGGAGCAGCTCTTGGACCATAGCATTTGGGTGGCTGCCTTCAGTCCAGCTAGAGATCCCGAGGTAGTCCTGCAGGCGTCCGCAGGCCCGACGTTCTCTTCTATCTTATTATGTATTCTGTTTTCATTTACTTCAGAGACAAATTGTACTTTTTTTCCAGACCTTTGTATGGAGTATTCGTAGTTGGTCTGTGATATTGTGACACCGGATTCCGCGTAAAGATGTATGTTGGTATTGTCGTACTGGTTTGGCTAATTATCAAAGTAAGTCTTCCGCATGCCTTTATTTATCGTTAATATTTCACTGTTGATTGCATGTTAATTTAAATTGTTAAAAGGGCTAAATAAAAGAGTTAGTGATTCTATATTATGCGGCTTGCCTAGCTTTCACGAGTAGGCGCCATCACGACTCCCGAGGGTGGAAAATCCGGGTCGTGACAAGTTGGTATCATTACATAGGTCTCACAATTCGCGGATAAGCTTAGTAGAGTCTGAGGGATCGGTACAGAGATGTCTGTATTTATCCCCCAAAGGCTACAGAGCTAGGAAATACTTCACATTTATTCTTTCTTGTCGTGCGGTTTGGTTTCTCAACGCTAATTTAATTCCACACTGTTCTTTCGTAGATGGCGAGAACATGTGCTTCCTTATCCACCGATCAACAGACCGAGCCCCCAACAACAACTCCCACAAGGGGTAGAGGCCGAGGCCGTACTAGGGACCGAGGTAGGGGCAGATCTCATCCCAGAGCAACAGCACCAGCGATAGAGCCTTAGGTTGACTTTGATGATAAGGTTCCAGCCCAGGCCATTCGGGTGGGCCCAGCTCAGGTCCCAGAGGGGTTTATTGCTACCTCAGTACTCCAGGATGCTCGGGTCCGTCTAGTGGGCCTCATGGAGAGTGTCACCCAGGCAGGCTTGCTTCCCATAGCCCGAACCGTCTCTCAGGATGGAGGAGGAGGAGCCCAGACTCCTGCTACTCGCACTCCAGAGCAAATGGCTCCCCAGTTTCAAACTCTAGCAACTCAGCCTGTTGGAGCAGTTCAGCCAGGTGGGGTAGCTCAGACCGGTGACGGAGCAGCTATGTCTGCCGATGCTTTGGAGATTGGATAGGTTCACCAAGCCCTTCATTACTACTTTCAGCGGTGCATCTTCTGAGGATCCCCAGGATTATCTTAGACAGTTGTCATGAGGTTCTCGGGAAAATGGGGATAGTGGAGACCAATGGGGTCAACTTTACTACCTTCCGCTTGTCTGGATCCACCAAGATTTGGTGAAGAGATTATTTCTTGGCTAGACCAGCCGGATCACCAGCTTTGACTTGGGAGTAGTTTACTCAGCTATTTTTGGAGAAGTCTCCCTCATCACTCAGAGAGAGATCTATCAGAGGCAGTTTGAGCATCTCCAGCAGGGTTCTATGACTGTTACTTAGTATGAGACCAGATTCATTGACTTGGACCGTCATGCTCTTATCATACTTCCCGCCGAGAGGAAGAGGGTCAGGAGGTTTATTGAGGTACTTATTCAGTCAATTCACCTTCAGATGGCTAATGAGACAGGGAGTGTGATTTCTTTCCCTGAGGCGGCCAATATGGCCAGGAAAATGGAGATGGTTCTGTTGCAGGAAGGTGGTCAGGGGTTTGACAAGAGGCCTTGTCATTCGGGCAGATTCAGTGGTACCTCATCTGGAGGCAGGGATTCATATGGTAGAGGCCATCCTCCTAGGCCCTTTCAGTCAGCACTTCAAGATTCTCATGGCACTTCAGGTGGCCGTGGTTCTCATATGCAGTATTCGGATCAGCATCCCTACAGTGCACCACAAGCTCCTATCAGTGCATCACCGCTCCAGAGTTTTCGGGGTGGTCATTCAGGTCGCCAGGGTCAGTCTTAGTTTCCTCAGCCGCAGCACTAAGGTGGATGCTTTAAGTGTGGTGAGTATGGTCATATCCGTAGGGCTTGTACGAGATTGGTAGGTACTCAATCGCAGCAGCAGGGTTCTCGTGCTATGGTTTAGGCACTAGGTGTTCCTCCGCCCGCTCCGCCAGCTAGGGGTGGGGGTAGAGGTGCTAGAGGTGGAGGTAGAGGTGTTGGAGGTGGAGCTCAGACCGCTAGAGGTGGAGGCCAGCCAGCAGCAGGCCATCCTAGAGATATAGTTTAGGGTGGTGGGGCCCAGCCTCAATTATGCTCTTCCAGCCAGGCCCGAGGCTGAGGCTTCCGATGTTGTTATCACAGGTACTGTTCTAGTTTATGGCAGAGATGCTTTAGTTTTATTTGATCCAGGGGCTACATACTCATATGTGGCATCTTATTTTGCACCGTATCTGGTCATGCCTAGTTATTCCTTGAGTGTCCATGTATATGTGTCTACACCGGTGGGTGATTCTATTGTGGTAGATCGAGTCCATCACTCGTGTATAGTTGTGATTGGGGGTCTTGAGACTCGTGTGGATTTATTACTCCTGGATTTGGTTGATTTTGATGTCATATTGGGGATGGACTGGTTATCACCTTACCACGCTATCTTGGACTGTCATGCCAAGACTGTGACCTTAGCTTTGCCGGTTTTGCCTCATTTAGAGTGGAGAGGGACTCTTGGTCATTCCACCCGTAGTGTTATCTCTTATGTAAAGGCTCGGCGTATGCTCGAGAAGGGGTGTTTGGCCAATTTGACCTATGTTCGTGATTCTAGTGCTGAGGTTTCTTCTATTGATTCGTGCCTGTTGTTCGTGAGTTTCCTCAGGTATTTCCTTTAGACCTACTAGGTATGCCACCCGATAGGGATATTGACTTTTGTATTGATTTGGCACTGGGCACTCAACCCATTTCCATCCCGCCATATCGTATGGCCCCGCCTGAGTTGAAAGAGTTGAAAGAGTAGTTGCAAGACTTGCTTGAAAAAGGCTTCATTAGACCTAGTGTTTCGACTTGGGTGCGCCGGTGTTTTTTGTTAAGAAGAAGGATGGATCGATGAGAATGTGTATTGATTACCGGCAGTTGAACAAGGTTACAATCAAGAATAAGTATCCATTGAGGATTAGGGCATCCTTTGATCAGCTTCAGGGTGCCAAGGTATTTACGAAGATTGACTTGAGATCTATCTACCATCAGTTGAGGATTAGGGCATCTGATGTCCCTAAGACAACTTTCCGCACTTGGTACGGGCATTATGAGTTCTTGGTGATGTCATTCTGGTTGACAAATGCCCTAGCAGCTTTTATGGATTTGATGAACCGAGTGTTCAGCCTTATTTGGATTCTTTCGTGATAGTCTTCATTGATGATATTTTGGTCTATTCCTGTAGCCACGATGAGCATGAGCAGCATCTTAGGGTGGTTCTTTAGACTTTGAGGGATAGTCAGTTGTATGCCAAGTTTTCAAAGTGTGAGTTCTGATTGAGTTCAATTGCATTCTTGGGTCTTGCCGTATCAGCAGAGGATATTCAGGTTGATCCGAAGAAGATAGAGGCAGACAAGAATTGGCCTAGACCCGCATCAGCTACAGAGATTCAGAGTTTCTTGGGTCTGAAAGGCTACATCGTTGGTTTGTGGAGGGTTTTTCGTCTATTGTAGCCCCGATGACTAGGTTGACCCAGAAGGGTGCCCAGTTCAGGTGGTCGGACGAGTGCGAGGCTAGCTTTCAGAAGCTTAAGACAACTTTGACTACAGCACCGGTGTTGGTTCTGCCCATATGTTTAGGGCCTTATACAGTTTATTGTGATGCATATCGTATTGGACTTGGTGCAGTGTTGATGCAAGATGGAAAGGTCATTGCCTATGCTTTAAAGATTCATGAGAAGAACTATCCCGTTCATGATTTGGAGTTAGCATCCATTGTTCACACGTTGAAGATTAGGAGGCATTATCTGTATGGCGTGGCATGTGAGGTGTTCACGGATCATAAGAGTCTGTAGTATTTGTTCAAGTAGAAGGAGCTAAATTTGAGGTAGAGGAGGTGTTTGGAGCTATTAAAGGACTATGATATCACCATCTTATATCATCCAGGAAAAGCCAATGTGGTGACCGATGCTTTGAGTAGGAAGTCAGCCAGTATGGGCAGTTTTGCCTATATTCTAGTCGGTGAGAGACCGCTTGCTTTGGATGTTCAGGCTTTGGTCAATCAGTTCGTGAGGTTGGATGCTTCTGAGCCCAGCCGTGTGTTGGCTTGTACAGTCGCTCATTCTTCTTTATTAGAGCGTATCCGAGATCGGCAGTATTATGATCCTTATTTGTGTGTCCTCAGAGACACGGTACAACACAGAGGTCCCAGTAGGTTACCTTAGGGGATAATGGAGTTTTGAGGTTGCAGGGTCGAGTTTGTATGACTAATGTGGATGATTCGAGAGATGATTTTAGAGCAGGCCCATAGTTCTCAGTACTCTATTCATACAGGCGCCGCGAAGATGTATTAGGATTTGTGGAAGCATTATTGGTGGAGAAGAATGAAGAAGGATATCGTTGCATATGTGGCCCGGTATTTGAATTGTCAGCAGGTTAAGTACGAGCATCAGAGGCCCGGTGGTTCATTTTAGAAGATTGAGATTCCTGAGTGGAAGTGGGAGAACATCACTATGGACTTCATTGTTGGACTCCCATGGACTCAGAGGAAGTTTGATGCAGTGTGGGTTATTGTTGATAGGCTGACCAAATCAACACATTTCATTCTTGTGGTAGTCTCCTATTCTTCCGAGAGGTTAGCTGAGATCTATATGCGGGAGATAGTTCGTCTTCATGGTGTGCCTGTGTCTATCATTTCCGACCTAGGTACACAGTTTACCTCCCATTTCTGGAGAGCAGTTCAGTGAGAGTTGGGCATACGGGTTAAGTTGAGCACAACATTTCATCTTCAGACGGACGGGCAGTCCGAGCGGACCATTCAGATTTTGGAGAATATGCTCCGAGCTTGTGTCATTGACTTTGGAGGCTCGTGGGATCAGCTTTTGCCTTTAGCAGAGTTTGCCTACAACAACAACTACCAGTCGAGTATCTAGCTCTTTATGAGGCTTTGTATGGTAGGCAGTGTCGGTCATTAGTTGGATGGTTTGAGCTGGGAGAGGCTCGGTTGTTGGTTACGGATCTAGTACAGGATACCTTGGACAAGGTCAGGATCATTCAGGATAGGCTTCATACAACTCAATCTAGGCAAAAGAGTTATTCCGACCACAAGGTTCGTGATTTGGCATTCATGGTCGGTGAGCGAGTATTGCTTCGAGTGTCGCCTATGAAGGGCGTGATGAGATTTGGGAAGAAGGGTAAGCTTAGCCCTAGGTTCATAGGCCCGTTTGATATTCTTGATCGAGTGGGAGAGGTGGCTTACAGACTTGCATTGCCACCAAGCCTATCAACCGTGCATCCAGTGTTTCATGGGTCCATGCTTCGGAAATATCACGGCGATCCATCCTACGTGTTAGATTTTAGCACTGTCCAGTTGGATAAGGACTCGTCTTATGAGGAGGAGCTGGTAGCTATTCTAGACCGGCAGGTTCATCAGCGGAGATCGAAGAGTTTTCCTTCTGTTTGTGTCCAGTAGAGAGGTCAGCCCGCTGAGGCATCGACCTAGGAGTCCGATATGTGGAGCCATTATCCTCATCTTTTACCCGACTCAGGTACTTGCTTCTTCTGTCCGTTCGAGGACGAACGGTTGTTTTAGAGGTGGATGATGTGATGACTTTTGGGTCTTAAAAAGTAAATTCTGCATTTTGATGACTCAAAAACCTCTTTTGGCATCACCTCGATTTGCGTGCACAGTCCGGGCACGTAGTCGGAAAGCCATTATGTGAAAATCTGTGATACTGATGAATTTTAACTTTAAAATGTATTTAAGTTGACTTTGGTCAACATCTTGGGTAAACGGACCAGACCCGTGATTTGAAGGTCCCGGAGGGTCCGTAGGAAAATATAGGACTTAGGCGTATGCCCGGAATCGAATTTTGAGGTCCCAAGCCCGAGAAATGAATTTTTAAAGAAAATTATTTTCTGGAATTATTTATGAGTTTTGGAAATGAAATGCGTTTAGAATTTGATGGTATCGGGCTCGTATTTTTCTAGAGCCTGGTACAAATCTTATATGTGATTTAAGATGAGTCTGTGAAATTTGGTAAGAAACGGAAGTCGTTTGAGGTGATTCGGACCCGTAGTTGTGAAATTGATACTTTGAAAGTTTTGGAATTTTTCTTAGATTTCTATGCTAAATTCGTTGTTTAACAGCTTGTTTGGATGGTCGTTACCTATTGTATCGTATCGTATTGTTACTTTAAATACGATGTCTGTTTTGGTTGTTACCTAAATTTTATTGTATCATATCGTTAAATCCGTCGTTACGTAACGACGAAATGTGCCACTTTATGTAACGATCAATTTGATGTAGTTGCGTCGTTATCTTGTCTTTTTCTCTCATCTCACCCTTTCACTATTATTAAATTACTTTATTTTATTATTTACCCTATCTTTTTATATAATAAATTTACCCCATATCATAATTTTTCTTTATTTATATTGCTGGTGCATGATATCATGAAACAACGGCAAACGATACAATTTATCCAAACATTGTATTCATCAAACGATACAATACAATACATTATGAAAAGATGTGTAACAACCATCCAAACAAGCTGTAGGAGGTTATTTTGGCGATTTGATCACACGGATAAGTTCATATGATGTTTTTGAGTTAGTATGCATGTTTGGTTTGGAGCCCCGAGAGCTCGGGTGAGTTTTAGAAGGTTTTGAACTTAGCAAAAATTGCAGGGTTTTGCTGTCTCAGTGCACAGAGGTTCTGTTCTTCGCGTTCGCGTAGTCCCACTCGCGAACACATAAGGCAATTTCCTTAAGTTCCAGTTTGCTCTTCGCGAATGCGGAGCTTGGGATGCGAACGCGAGGCTGTGGGAGAGTACCCTTCTCGAATGCATCCAGGCACTCGCGAATGCGTAAGGCTAATGGCCTGGGGGGAGGGGTTCACATTTGTTCTACGCGAACGCGGCCATCTGACCGCGAACACAAAGGCTCCAGGAGCTGAAGCTCCGGGAACGCTAGCCATTGAACGCGAACACGAAGGTCACCTAGGCCTGACCCATCGCGAACGCGAAAGGCCTATCGCGAACGCAATGAAGGCCTGCCTAGTAATTTTTAAACAATAACAGAACACTCGGGATTTCACCAAAATTTTATAACTCCTTCCAAACTCCAAATTGGGCGATTTTTGAAAGAGAACTTCACCATAAATTCATAGGTAAAGTTAGGGCTAAATCATGTTCTTAAGGGTAGAAAATTAGGGATTTGGGTAAAGTTAGGGCTTTTTTGTATAATTGGAATTTAGACCTTGTTTTGGGATCGGATTTCGAAACTAATTACATATTCAGATTTGGGTCGATTTTTAACTTTTTGGGAAGAACGATGGGAAATATATAATTAAACATTGGAATTGAATTGTGTAGCGTATATTGATGTTATTAAGTCGATTATGTCTTGATACAATTGATTTGGAGCCAAATTCAAAAGGGAAAGCGGTGTTTGAGACTTGAGTTGGCTGTGAAAGTTTGAGGTAAGTGTTTGGTCTAACCTTAGCTTGAGGGATTAGGAGTTGTGTCCTATTTTCTACATATTACTTATTGAGTACGACGTATAGGCATGGTGATGAGTATCTATACGTTGGTGTCAAGCATGACCGTGAGTCTTAAATTGAAATTGTTGTGTTCTGAATAAATACTACGAATGCCTAAGTTGTTGATTCTCTGTGTTGAACAAGGATTGTGATTATCCTCGTGGAAATTACTTACGATTGAGTATTGGTGCAGGTTGAGGTAGTTAGATGTTGGAACAAGTTTGGTTATAGCTGATTTTCCCTTGCCGGGACGTATTTACTTATAATGTCGATTCCCTTGCCGGGATAGTGTTGTTTCTTTATTGATTCCTTACCGGGACTCTTGTTGGGATTGGTGTTGAACTGTATATGTGGATCGGGTTGCGCGCCTCAACAATATTATATTTGGATTAGGTTGCACACCGCAACAATATTATATTTGGATCGGGTTGCACGCCGCAACAATATTATATAATTGGATCAGGTTGCACGCCGCAACAGTGTTATTAGATTTTGAGATCGGGTTGCGCGCCGCAACAATTGATAATACCTGTGTTCGTGGATTGGTTACGAGTTCTTTATTGTGTTGCTGTAAATTCTAAATTGCCCTTATACATTTCTCTTAATTTACTGTTGATATTGATATTACCCCGCAGCATGTACCCTCCCCCCATCTTTAGTTGTTTATTTCTATATTTTCCGCTGCACATTATATAACTACACAAGTTTATTTGGTAGTCTGGTCCTAACCTCGTCACTGCTTCGCCGGGGTTAGGCCAGACACTTACCAGCACATGGGGTCGGTTGTGCTGATACTACACTATGCACTATGTGGAAATCCCAGAGTGGCAGCTTTTGGACAGTAGCATTGAGCGGCTGCTTTCAGTCCAGTTTGAGATTCCGAGGTAGTCCTGCAAGCATCCGCAGGCCAGGCGTTCTCTTCTATCTTTATATGTATTATGTTTTCATTTACTTCAGAGATAGATTGTACTTTTCTTTCTAGACATTTGTATGTAGTATTCGTAGTTGGTCCGTGATATTGTGACACCGGATTCCGAGTAGAGATGTTGGTTGGTATTATCGTACTGGTTTGGCTAATTATCAAATTAAGTCTTCTGCATGTATTTATTTATCGTTAATATTTCACTGTTGATCGCATGTTAATTTAAATTGTTAAAAGGGCTAAATAAAAGAGTTAGTCATTCTATATTACGCGGTTTGCCTAGCTTTCACGAGTATGCGCCATCACGACTCCCGAGAGTGGGAAATCCGGGTCGTGACATAGGCGAACCTTTAGGCGCATTTTGAATCTATTATCATGATTATGTACACGTTCGCGTGAAATGATTACAGTTTCTAAAATGAATATTCGTAGCTTGCTTTAGGTGCGATTAATAATAAATCATCGTGACTATGGGTACGGTTCCCGTGGCATAGTCATGATATGTAACCCCAATATTCGAGTGCACGCTGGCGTGACTCGGCCCCCAACTTTAAATAATAATAAAATAAATATATTGTAAATTGTGGGTACGGTTCCCATAGCGTGATTCGCAATATGTACAAAAACAACGAGTGTACGACATCGTGACTCGTTCACATAATTTCTATAAATCCTAAAAATGCGGTTAAATAACTAAATTTGGCTAGAAACTTAAAAATGCACAATAGGTTTAAAATATGCGATTAATCAGATAATTAGGCCACAAATAATAGTTGAGCGACCGTGCTAAAACCACAGAACCCGGAAATGCCTAACACCTTCTCCCGGGTTAACAGAATTTCTTATCTAGATTTCTGTGTTTCGCGGCCTGTAAAACAGAGTCAAACTTCCTCGATTCAGGATTTTAAACCGGTGACTAGGGACACCATAAATTATCCCAAGTGGCGACTCTGAACTTAAATAAATAATCCCATTTTGATTATTGTTACTTTAATTGAAAAAACTCCCATATATCCCCTTTCGAGTAGAAAAAGGAGGTGTGACAGGGATAAGACGTTTAGGAATCACCTGTATAAGTGTGAAGTGTTAGCCGCTTCAAGGTGAATTCTATGAGGCCAGTTCTATATACACTTATGAAACTAGGCAGGCTTCATGGCTGAAATGAACACAACAATGAGAACCAAAGACGGTTAACATAAGTTCACTACGGAAAGTTCAAAAGGAAACCTACTTATCCATATGCTTAATCCTTGCTTGCGAATCACATAAATTTTTATGCATGTTTTTTTTATAAATATAGTCATTCCCCATTCACGTGGGGGACTGTTGGGTTTTTCTAAAGGATGTGAATGGAAAATGGAAGAGGCACATCTTGGATTACATCTCTTCATCTCACTCTTTCATTGTTTATAAATTTAGAGGCTTGGCCTTATTTTTTATATATGAAAAATCTGAAAATTTCTCCTTTCTTCTCTAGTTGTTGCATTGTTTATTCAAATAAATAAAGTGTCAAGTGTGATTTGCTCCGTTTGTTGAGTTCACCGAAGTTCTGTAATTTCGATTTGTCAGTATTACAAAATAGTTTTTATGTTCTATCCTGGGAAGAAATAATCCGTAACCTTGGGCAATAGTGAATGAATTAAATTTTTTAAGGACAAATAAGCAACTTGTGAGCTCGAAAATTATTTTATATTTTTTGTTGAACTAACATTGCTTTGCTTCTATAATTTTCTCGTTTTGAATCCATGACCAAAAGTCTGAACTCGCTAGACCACCTGTCCACAAGATCATCTTCTAGGTAAAGTTAAAGTGACTTTCTAGTTACAAAAGATAGTTACTAACTTTAGTGCTATAAGATAAAATTGCGCTGTCACTTTTAAACTAGAAAAATGATATTTGGTCTATTTGTTATTTGTCATTTTAATTGATGCAATGTGTTGATATGTGTTTTATGTTCTTTTGAAAAATAATATACAAGATTCCAACCTTAAGAAATCACTAATAACTCCATGAGCAGGCCAGTAAAGGAGGGAAGTTGTATTGGGAAAAATTGAGTTTACATATTAAAGTGGTGTAAAGATGACGTGTCATGACACATAGACTGGTCAAAGAGTTACAACTGGCAAATAGGTACGAGTTGCAACAGATACGAGCAGAGGCAAAGGAAGAGGCACGAGCGGTTATCCAAAAGACTCAGTGCTCGTACTTATTTAAGTCCAAGAATCAAGGGGAATGAATCTGACACTACATGGGAGTACAGATACAGTATTTAATGAGCCTTAAATACTAAAAACGTTAGAGAATTTGTATTAAATGCAATGATTATGTAACGTAGCATTTATGTCTTTAATTGTCCATAATGGCCTTATTATGACAAAGGCAAATCGCATATCTCCAAAATAGCTATAAAAGGGAGAGAACGGATCAATTGTAGGGACACAAAATATTATCTGAATGTACAGATTTACTTGCTTTTCTACTGATTATCTTATTGCTAGCCAAATTACTTTCTTTCATATATTTTTTTGATTATCAGTAACCCGAGTTCTTCTAAATTAAAGTTTTGACCGAAATCTCATTTTTTGGTTAAACAAATTAGTTCCGTTACCGTGAATCTGATAATCTATCCTCTTTTAGCTTAACTTTCCTTGTTGCATCAACCATGTCGAACAACAATGACAACATTCAAGGAAACCAACAACTTCAGGGAAATCCACAAGGTAATCAAACCCCGGTCCCTTCTCCACGAGGCTCTCCTCGGCGGTCTCGTGAAGGCTCTCCTGATGGATCTCATACAAATGGAAACGCTCAATTTGAAAATGTTGAAGCTATCGATGAAGCTTTGAAGAAACTAATTCTTGCACAGGTCAATAAAGCTCTTAAGGCTTTTGCTAACTAGTTACCTGCTGCACCACCCACACTCACTCCAAATAACAACACTTTGGAGAACCCTCGCTCCGGGCTTGTTAATTCAGGTAGTGGTGGAACCCCCAGCGAATCACAGGAGGGAGAACCAGGTAACTTAGTCAATTCTGATCTACAAAATTTAGTACTAACATTGCAGAAACAGCTCAAGGAGCAAAGTGACCGCATAGAGCAAATACCTGGGGTGCTGCCCGTAATCAAAGGGATAGATACGGATAAATATTCGCAACAACCCTGGAAGCCAAGTGCTGCTCTCCTCCCAATTCCAAAGAAATTTAAAATGCCTGATATTCCAAAATACGATGGAACAACAGACCCACGAGACCACATGACTGCATTCATAATAGGCGTAAAAGGCAACGACTTGACCAAGCAGGAGATTGAATCAGTGTTAGTAAAAAAATTCGGTGAAACACTCACCAAGGGTGCATTAACATGATATTCTCTTTTACCCGAAAATTCTATAAATTCTTTTGCTGAGCTTGCAGATTCTTTCATTAAAGCACACTCGGGAGCTCAAAAAGTCGAAAAAAGAATGGAAGATATTTTCAAGATCAAGTAAGGAGACTCAGAATTGCTTAGGGAGTTCGTGGACAGATTCCAACGTAAACGAATAACATTACCACGTGTACCTGATAATTGGGCAGCTATAGCTTTCACAAGTAATTTGAATGAAAAGAGCTCAGAAGCTACGAGGCGACTCAAGGAAAGTCTTCGTGAATTCCCAACTACAACATGGAATGACATTTACAATAGGTATAAGCACGAAGTTAAGGATAGAAGAAGATATTGTTCCATGATTCCAAAAAGAAGAAAAAGTAAGTTCGAGATGGGCGGAAACCGAAAAAAGGTCCGGTAAAAACAGGTACGAGGCATACATGGGACCTGCGGGAAAAGATTCACGGTCAAAACAGGACAATCAAAGGTATGATCACAGATCAAAGAATAGAGAGTCAGGCTCTTCATCAAGATTTAGGAATGATCAAAACACCCATGAGTCACGAGACGATGATAGAAATTTGAAGGCGAGATTTGGCGGTTACAATTTCAATGTGAGCACTTCCGAGCTCGTAGTTGTTTTGAGAAGCATGGGTGATAAGGTAAGGTGTCCAAACGAGATGAGATCGAATCCAAACAGGCGCAACCCTGATCATTGGTGTGAGTTTCATAATGATAACGGGCATAAAACAGCAGACTGTAGATTTTTACAAAGTGAAGTTGATCATTTATTAAAACAAGGGTATCTCACCGAGTTATTCAGTGAGAAAGGTAAGCAAGCTTACATGAAGAATAGGCAGGAACCACCTAAACCACCTTCTCCTAAAAGGACCATCAACGTTATAAGCGGGGGTGAAGACATTAATGGCGTAACATACACTGTAGCTAATAAAATTTCCAAAGTCACAATTACCCAAGGGAAACGGGTGCGACATGTATTAGAGGAAGACAACATTATATTTGATGATGTTGATGCGGATGGAGTATTATCTCCTCATAACGATGCCTTGGTAATATCTTTAATTGTACATGATACTAATGTGAAATGAGTTTTGATTGATCCAGGTAGTTCCGTGAACATTATTTTGCTAAGAGTATTACGTGAGATGCAAGCTGAGGATAAATTAATACCAAAGGCGCATACTTCTGGATTTGACAATTCTAGTGTTGTGACTAAAAGAGAGGTAACACTCACCACATTCGCAGAAGGAGTTGTCAAAGACACAAAGTTTCAAGTAGTAGATATGGAGATGGCTTACAATATGATCCTTGGGAGACCATGGATCCATGAAATGGATGTCGTTCCTTCAACCTTGCATCAAGTTATTAAATTTCTATCACCATGGGGAATATGTCAAATCCGTGGGGATCAACATACACACATGAGCATCAACTCTGTAGAGATTCAAGTACGAAAAAAGAAGAAAAATAGCAATCACAGAAGACAATTGAGGGCACCACAGCACAAACCTCAACTGAACAAGGGCGGACAGATGTGGATTCAAGGCCTGATACCATTCAAGAACCAGAAGAAAACGAAAATATCAAAACAATAATTGAAGAACTGGAGGCTGTGATGTTATTTACACAATGGCCTGATAAGAAAGTCTACGTAGGGGCCAATCTAAGCCAAGGCATGAGAGGTAAGTTAATTGAATTTTTGAGAACTAACGTGGACTGTTTTGCTTGGTCTCACTCTGACATGACAGGAATACCACCGGAGGTAATGACTCACAAATTGAATAAAGACCCAATGTACCCTCCTGTCAAACAAAAGAAAAGAAAGCAAGCAACTTTCAAGAACCAGGTTATTCAAGAAGAAGTTCAAAAATTGCTAAAGATTGGATCCATCCGCGAGGTAAAGTATCCTAATTGGTTAGCCAATACTATTGTAGTTCCAAAGAAGAATGGTAAGTGGCGAGTTTGTGTGGATTACACGGACCTTAATAAAGCTTGTCCTAAAGAATCTTTTCCACTACCACATATAGATCAGCTAATTGATGCTACTGCAGGGCATGAACTATTAAGTTTGTTTGATGCATATTTAGGGTACAACCAGATCAAAATGGATCCGGTAGATGAGGAAAAAACTTCATTCATAACAGACAGGAGGACTTACTGTTATAAAGTAATGCCTTTTGGTCTAAAAAATGCTGGTGCAACATATCAAAGGTTGGTTACTAAAATGTTTCAAGATCATCTGGGAAAAACCACGGAGGTTTATATAGACGATATGCTCGTTAAAACTCAGCATTCGAGAGATCATATATCACACTTGTCTGATATATTTCAGATTTTGCGCAAATTTAATATGAAATTAAATCCGAAAAAATGTGCATTTGGTGTCGCGTCAGGTAAGTTTTTGGGTTTTCTTATTTTTAACCGTGGTATTGAAGTGAATCCCGCATAGATTAAGGCCATTGAAGAAATTCCTAATATGCCTTCAAGCAAAAAAGAAGTGCAGAGGTTGCACTTGCATTAATCATGGCATCTAGAAAATTAAGGCCTTATTTTCAATGTCATCCTATTGTTGTAGTAACCGCTTATCCATTACACAATATATTTCAAAAGCATGAATTGTCAGGTAGGTTAGCTAAATGGGCTATAGAATTAAGTGAATATGATATCACCTACCAACCTAGAATTGCTATAAAATCTCAAGTGTTACCTGATTTCGTGGCTGATTTTAGCCAAGGGAGGCAATTAGAAGCAGAAAAAGAGTTGCAGGTGTTCAACGGAGCTAACCCAGGAACTTGGACCTTGTTTACTGATGGTTCATCTAACGTAAAGGGTACTGGTTTAGGGATTGTTTGGTACCACCTACGGGTGAAACCATTCGACAAGCCATAAAATGTCATTCTATAACTAACAATGAGGCAAAGTATGAAGCTATGATTGCAGGTTTAGAACTGGCACGAGAACTTGGCATAAATCAGATTATAATCAAAAGCAATTCACAGCTCGTAGTTAATCAAATGTTGGGGACTTATACGGCCAGGGAAGCAAGGATGCAACAATACTTAGAGAAGGTACGGGATTTGATAAAGCAATTTCAAACCTGGAAAATAACACAAATACCAAGGGATGAAAATGTTGAAGCCGACGCCCTAGCTAATCTTGAATCTACGGCAGACGTGGCAAGCAATGAAACTGCTTCAGTTATTCATTTGTTTCATTCAGTTCTTCACCTCGATAAGAATGAGGTAAATTTTAATAACTTAACTTGGGATTGGAGGAACGAGATTGTTGCTTTTTTGCAGTATGGTACCGTCCCTAAAGATAAGAAAAAAGTTCATGCGCTTCGAAAAAAGGCTGCTCGGTATTGCTTAAAGCAAGGCAATCTTTACCGAAAAATATTCGGTTTTCCCTTAGCAAGATGCCTCAGACCTTCTTAGACGGAATACGTAATAAGAGAAATAAACGAGGGGCATTGTAGGAATCACGCAGGAGGAAAGTCATTGGTAAGAACCTTAATTAGGGCAGGTTATTATTGGCCGAAAATGGAAGAAGAAGCGGAAAGTTTCATGGCTAAATGTAATAAATGCCAAAGGTACGGTAATAATATGCATAGGCCCGCGGAATTATTACATCCGGTAATTACACCATGGCCATTTATGAAATAGAGGATGGATATTGTGGGACCACTAGCGCAAGCAAAAGGACAGATAAAATTTTTGCTCGTACTCACTAATTATTTTACTAAATGGGTAGAAGCAGGAGCATTTAAACAGGTGCGAGAAAAGGAAGTTAAAGATTTCATTTGGCGGAATATCATATGCCGATTTAGTGTGCCAAAGGAGATCATGTGTGATAATGGTCCTCAGTTTATAGTCACTCAAATCACAGAATTCTTTCAAAGTTGGCAGATTAAAAGGATTACGTCTACACCTTATCATCCGGTGGATAATGGGCAAGCTGAATCAACAAACAAAGTCATTATCAATAATTTAAAGAAGCGTTTAGAGGAATCCAAAGGTAATTGGCCAGAAGTGTTACCTGGTGTTTTATGGGCGTATCGTACAACAGCAAAAATAAGTACAGGAAAAACACCATTTTCATTAGTTTATGGAGCTGAAGCTTTAATTCCAGTTGAGATAGGAGAGCCGAGTACACGATTCTCACAGGCGACAGAAGAATCTAATGACGAGGAAATGCGTGTAAATCTTGATTTACTTGAAGGAAGAAGAGAAGCAGCACTAATAAGAATGGCAGCACAGAAGTAGGTCATAGAACGATACTACAACCGAAAAGCACACCTTAGATTCTTCAAAATTGGGGACTTCGTGCTCAAAAAGTTTTTCAATCTACGAAGGCAGCAAACATTAAAGAAACGACAGAACTCAAGGATAACATGGTCAATAGCTGGTTTAAATCCTAAAGTGAAAGGGTATGTATAAACAAAGGAAAATTCTGTTAAGTAGGAAGTAATTCTTTGATTCGGATTGGGAATGATAATAGGAAAATGATGACTCCAATGGCAGTCTCTACGAACTATAGAAATCAAACCTTCAGTAATTTGAGTGGGATAGATATCAGCACGATCTAAAGAACATACTTGGTTTCTAAGAGACTCTCTATCATGATAAAAAGACAGTTCCGCAGGAACTATCTCTTCTACTGAAGGCTCACGAAGAGGTTCAGAAGGTTCTTTACCCCTAGAAGAAGATCTTTGTGAAAAAGAACCTCTAGTTCAAGGGCCAGAACTAGGTGAAGGAATAGAAGAACCACATGCAGATCCTAAACTACGGAGCCTACCTCCTCTTCTGCTCCTACTAGGGGCATTAGGGAAGGTATCAAAAATGGGAACCCTTCTAGGGTTAGGGTTTGATGAAGACATGATGATACGATGAAGAAGCGAACAGAGATTTGAGAAAATAGGATGTTCAGACAACTTTATGTGGTTAAGACAAAGAAGAAAGTTATATTTATACTGATAAGCAACCGCCAAAGGAAAAAGTGCAATGATGGAAGGACTATAATAATGATAACTGACGCTTTGTGAATAGTGAAGCCGTGAAAAAGCCTTAAAAGTGCTGCAAAACTAATGAAAAGGTGACACGTGTGAAGAGCATTAAATGGAAGTGACAATTGAAGCATCAATTCTGTCATAGCATTAATGTGACAAAAATCCTCATTTTAATGAAATCCACTTCCCAAATATTCAAACGGTGAATAAATGGCAAGTGGGGGGACTATCTGTATTGGGAAAAATTGAGTTTACATATTAAAGTGGTGAAAAGATGACATGTCATGACACATAGACTGGTCAAAGAGTTACAACTGGCAAAGAGGCACGAGTTGCAACAAATACGAGCAGAGGCAAAGGAAGAGGCACGAGCGGTTATCCAAAAGACTCAGCGCTCGTACTTATTTATGTCCAAGAATCAAGGGGAATGAATCTGACACTACATGGGAGTACAGATACAGTATTTAATGAGCCTTAAATACTAGAAACGTTAGAGAATCTGTATTAAATGCAATGATTATGTAACGTAGCATTTAATGTCTTTAATTGTCCAAAATGGCCTTATTATGACAAAGGCAAAACGCATATCTCCAAAATAGCTATAAAAGGGAGAGAACTGATCAATTGTAGGGACAAAAAATATTATCTGAATATACCGATTTACTTGTTTTTCTTCTAATTATCTTATTGCTAGCCAAATTACTTTCTTTCATATATTCATTTGATTATCAGTAACCCGAGTTCTTCTAAATTGAAGCTTTGACCGAAATCCCATTTTTTGGTTAAACAGAAGTGAATCTCTGTCTTTGAATCCTATGTTAAAACTGGACAAGCGATGATGGAGCGGTAAATATTTATTTGTATCAGAATTTATATCAAATTAATTTAATTTATAATAGTTAAGTCATTTAATGAAGTAAAAATTGTATTAATTAACCATGCTTAAATGATGAAAGTTTATAGGCAAACATCAAATACAAATAGCATTAGCAGTAACAAAAGTGAAGTAACAATTCCTTTAGCATGAATAAGTGGACTTACCAAGCTTATGATGATCACCCTGCCATTATTTGATTTCTTTTAAAATTATCGTCGAAAATGAGGGCAGTAATGAACAATGGAAGTGTGGAAGGTAGAACAAGGAGATCTCTCAGTCCTAAAAATACAAACAAATTATAACCTTAAGTTGAAATAAATTACTTTGATAGGAGGAAAAAGGTAAGAGAAAATATTAAAAGTAAAGTACCTCTTCAATTTCAAGAAATAGCAAAATCAGCTCTTGTAAGAAAAAAATTCATTATATATAGTTTTAATTTTCCAAATACCAAATGTCTAAAACTTTTTACGGAAAGTTAAAACCAGCTCTTCTCTGTATAAATTGTCTGCAACCCCCATCCAGGGCAGGAATTTTTATAAGTGGTGTCGAAATTTATAGAAGAATTGAAATATAACTTTGATTATCGTACGTTTAAACAAGAAATAGCCTTAGTCTATTGGCTTTGTTTAGTCTTAAGTTAGAAAATGTCTTGAGTTCAATTCTACTTCATCACAATTTTTAACCACAAATACTCTATCAAATTTGCTAATTGAGGTTTGAACCTTTGATCTGATAGAGCAAAATTAAGCACATAACCAACACACCAAGACACGACTTATGTCAAGTGCTGTCATTTTTTCTACTTATTCGTTTCTGTATAATATAAATAGATATATTTAATAAACTTTTCCAACGAAACGATATCGTGTGACATCGCTTCGGTAAGCGTGCATCCGCCCCTCCCCCAAATCTTTTGCATTTGAAACAAACGAATGCAATTGAATGCTATAGACAATTAGATAGATAGTGTTTGTGTAAACTTACACTTAACCAAATCAATTTAAAGTACTTTTTAGTTTACCTCTATGCGTTTGGTAAATTATGGTGAAATAGAAATGCTTATAAACAATAAAAACAACAAAAACCCATAAGTTAGTCTGCCTTAATTTAATTCTTTGTTTTATCTCTCTATATATTTTGAAAAAGCGGCAAAACTGGCCCTAATTTATTCGTTTTGGTTTAAAAATACCCATGTCCGCCTATTTGTAAAAATTGCCTCTAACATCAATTTTTTGGCCCGCTCATACCCTAAAAACTAACGGTCCTATTTTGATTAAGAAAAAGTTTTATTACTTAATATATGTCAATTTCCTATTGGTTTAAATTAAAACCACATCCACATCTACTTATTATCCCGCTCCAGAACCCAAAATATCCATACCCGACCCATGACCCGCTTATTAAAATGCCCTAACTTCACCTCTCAACTTCTACTCTTCCATCCCTGCCCTCCCACTCTACATCTTCTCTAATCATAAGGCCAAATACCTATGCGGCCCCTTAAACTTGGTTCGAATTTTTATTTTAATACTTTAACTAAGGCCAGTACCTATTGAACACTCAAACCTGGTCTTACTTGTGCCTATTAAACACAATAGCTGACATGGCAAAAAAATGTGTATTTCACCACTCTTAAGCACGTGAATGGATCTGAAATTATATTTTTCCTTCATTTTTATTTAAATAAAAACCTCTTTTTCTAAAGCAACCATATCACCGCCTTATTAACTCCATTACTTCCGCTCTCCGCCATTAGTGCAACAATTTTCCTTCATTCTTCTTTCTCCTCACACCACCCTCCACCCTTCCCCTTCTTCCTCCTCCCTACCCACCACTGCCGCCACCACCCTCGATTCTTTTCTTTCCCTCCTTACATGAAATGGAGATTTAAAAATTTAGAGACGGAGAACAAGTTGACTCAGGAGGTTGAATTGATAAGATAATTAAAATTGATCAGAAATTGGATCAGAGAAAATTGGAGAAGTATGAGATTGACGAAGAAGACGACGATGGAAAATTTTCCGACCATGAAGCTCTGCAAATTTCCCATGAACTTCAAATTATTTTTTGTCTTTAGATATTTATTTTTTAGTCAATGGATCAACCTCTTACATCGTCAATCTGCTGCAGAGCTTGAAAGAAATCAGATTCCATAGAAGACTCTCCCCAATACTCAGCGTTTAAACAAATGGAATGAAACCCATTTTTCTCTCTCTTTTTGTTTCTAGATTTTTTACTTTTCTTTTTCTTTGCTGACTTGTCTTTTCTTATTGGTGTCATTTGTTAGGTCAATGGCAAGTAGCTTCACGCTTTGTAGTCCGTTTAATGTTATAAAAAATGTGTTTAACAGGTATAAGTAAGATAAGGTTTAAGTGTTCAATAAGTACTCACCTTAGTTAAAGTGTCAAAATGAAAACTAGAGCCAAGTTTAATGGGTCGTACATGTATTTAACCATTGTCGACAGAGGACCACCGTCGGCTTAACTTTAAGATCTTCACCCTTCAGTACCTATGAATCTCCCTCTCCCACTCAAATTTTTCGGCATTAATTTAATTTTTAAATTAATATTTTTTTTGTAAATTTAATTTTCTGAGTTAAATTTGGTATTCTTTGGAATTGAATTAATGGTTCATTTTAAGATTTTAAGGTTGAATAAGTTATCTTTCTGCTTAAGTTATATTTGTTGTTCGGCGGTGATTTGGTTGGAAAACTATCAACAGTGATTAAGTTGGGCAAGAAGAACAGGGAAAGAGTTAGGGTACCAAATAATAAATTTATAAAAGAAAAATATGACATTTTGACAAATGGAACCTAAATAACGATTGGATCATAAGTCAGGTATGGAATTGGGTGTTTGAGAGGCTAAAAGTTTTATCGGGTTGGAACGATTAAGATGGATCATTAGTGGGTTATTTACAGATCAGATGTGGGTTAGAATGGGATTTTTAATTTTGACCAATAAGCAATTACCACGTCATATATAATAATAATTTTTTATTCAGCAAAGGTCTAGCAGAAATAAGGGCATGAATAAGCCAAATTTTTAACGGTGAGGGCAGTTTTTACAAAATAGGTGAACAAAGAATATTTTTAAACCAAAGCGAATAGGTTAGGAACATTTTTGACCCTTCTCCTATATTTTTTGTAATCCTCAAGTGCACTTCCAAAAAAAAACGACACTACAGGTTCCGTTTTTACTCTATTTCCATCATTGGACTTTTTCATAAAGAAAGAACTTTTAAATGTATATTTTTTGTTTTTACTCTATTTCCATCATTGGATATTTCCTGAAGAAAGAAATTTTAAATGTATATTTTTTGCACATGTTTGTAATTCTGAAATTATTGTGGATGAATATATTAAATAAGAATTGAGAAGAAATAAAATCATGTTGAAGGAGATTGTCTCAAAAGACCTATAAATTCTTGAAATTAATGCAAACAATACAGACTTAACTAAAAATATGACACAATAGAGAAAGAAGATCCATATAGTTGATATCCACTAATGGAAAATAAGTATAGAACTTTTAGTATTAATATTAATATTACCATTATTATTATTACTAGTAATATTTTTTTATAATTAAATTATTTTATAATTTTATTTTATTTGGTATAATGATGACATGAGTTGAGCTTAAATAGAAAATTAGGATTCATATAGCAGACTCCAACTTATTTTGCATTGACGCGTAATGTTATATTTTTCTAAATAATTTTAAGGACATTTCAGTCATTTTAGTATATAATTTTTTTTAGTTAAACACACCAATATTTATTATAAGATTCAAGACTTTTATCTAGATATATAATTATCTATTTATAAAATCAAGTTCAATGTCTTAAAATATAACTTGTCGAACATCAACTTTCAGTCAAACAAACTATACGAACTCATATATTGACTTTTAACATTTTCTCCCATAAATATCAAAATATATCCTGAGCTTGCAGATTCTTTCATTAAAGCACACTCGGAGCTCAAAAAGTCGAAAAAAGAATGGAAGATATTTTCAAGATCAAGCAAGGAGTCTCAGAATGCTTAGGGAGTTCGTGGACAGATTCCAACGTAAAAGAATAACACTACCACGTGTACCTGATAATTGGGCAGCTATAGCTTTCACAAGTAATTTGAATGAAAAGAGCTCAGAAGCGACGAGGCGACTCAAGGAAAGTCTTCGTGAATTCCCAACTACAACATGGAATGACGTTTACAACAGGTATAAGCACGAAGTTAAGGATAGAAGAAGATACTGTTCCATGATTCCAAAAAGAAGAAAAAGTAAGTTCGAGATAGGCGGAAACTGAAAAAAGGTCCGGTAAAAATAGGTACGAGGCATACATGGGACCTGCGGGAAAAGATTCACGGTCAAAACAGGACAATCAAAGGTATGATCATAAATCAAAGAATAGAGAGTCAGGCTCTTCATCAAGATTTAGGAATGATCGAAACACCCATGAGTCACGAGACGATGATAGAAATTTGAAGGCGAGATTTGGCGGTTACAATTTCAATGTGAGCACTTCCGAGCTCGTAGTTGTTTTGAGAAGCATGGGTGATAAGGTACGGTGGCCAAAAGAGATGAGATCGAATCCAAACAGGCGCAACCCTGATCATTGGTGTGAGTTTCATAATGATAACGGGCATAAAACAGCAGACTGTAGATTTTTACAAAGTGAAGTTGATCATTTATTAAAACAAGGGTATCTCACCGAGTTATTCAGTGAGAAAGGTAAGCAAGCTTACATGAAGAATAGGCAGGAACCACCTAAACCACCTTCTCCTAAAAGGACCATCAACGTTATAAGCGGGGGTGAAGACATTAATGGCGTAACTTACACTGCAGCTAATAAAATTTCCAAAGTTACAATTACCCAAGGGAAACGAGTGCGATATGTATTAGAGGAAGACAACATTATATTTGATGAAGCTGATGCGAATGGAGTATTATCTCCTCATAACGATGCCTTGGTAATATCTTTAATTGTACATGATACTAATGTGAAATGAGTTTTGATTGATCCAGGTAGTTCCGTGAACATTATTTTGCTAAGAGTATTACGTGAGATGCAAGCTGAGGATAAATTAATACCAAAGGCGCATACTTCTGGATTTGACAATTCTAGTGTTGTGACTAAAGGAGAGGTAACACTCACCACATTCGCAGAAGGAGTTGTCAAAGACACAAAGTTTCAAGTAGTAGATATGGAGATGGCTTACAATATGATCCTTGGGAGACCATGGATCCATGAAATGGATATCGTTCCTTCAACCTTGCATCAAGTTATTAAATTTCCATCACTATGCGGAATATGTCAAATCTGCGGGGATCAACATACATACAGGAGCATCAACTCTGTAGAGATTCAAGTACGAAAAAAGAAGAAAAATAGCAATCACAGAAGACAATTGAGGGCACCACAGCACAAACCTCAACTGAACAAGGGCGGACAGATGTGGATTCAAGGCCTGATACCATTCAAGAACTAGAAGAAAACGAAAATATCAAAACAACAATTGAAGAACTGGAGGCTGTGATGTTATTTACACAATGGCCTGATAAGAAAGTCTACGTAGGGGCCAATCTAAGCCAAGGCATGAGAGGTAAGTTAATTGAATTTTTGAGAACTAACATGGACTGTTTTGCTTGGTCTCACTCTGACATGACAGGAATACCACCGGAGGTAATGACTCACAAATTGAATAAAGACCCAATGTACCCTCCTGTCAAACAAAAGAAAAGAAAGCAAGGAACTTTCAAGAACCAGGTGATTCAAGAAGAAGTTCAAAAATTGCTAAAGATTGGATCCATCCGCGAGGTAAAGTATCCTAATTGGTTAGCCAATACTGTTGTAGTTCCAAAGAAGAATGGTAAATGGCGAGTTTGTGTGGATTACACGGACCTTAATAAAACTTGTCCTAAAGATTCTTTTCCACTACCACATATAGATCAGCTAATTGATGCTACCGCAGGGCATGAACTATTAAGTTTGTTTGATGCATATTTAGGGTACAATCAGATCAAAATGGATCCGGTAGATGAGTAAAAAACTTCATTCATAACAGACATGAGGACTTACTGTTATAAAGTAATGCCTTTTGGTCTAAAAAATGCTGGTGCAACATATCAAAGGTTGGTTACTAAAATGTTTCAAGATCATCTGGGAAAAACCACGGAGGTTTATATAGACGATATGCTCGTTAAAACTCAGCATTCGAGAGATCATATATCACACTTGTCTGATATATTTCAGATTTTGCGCAAATTTAATATGAAATTAAATCCGAAAAAATGTGCATTTGGTGTCGCGTCAGGTAAGTTTTTGGGTTTTCTTATTTTTAACCGTGGTATTGAAGTGAATCTCGCATAGATTAAGGCTATTGAAGAAATTCCTAATATGCTTTCAAGCAAAAATGAAGTGCAGAGGTTGCACTTGCATTAATCATGGCATCTAGAAAATTAAGGCCTTATTTTCAATGTCATCCTATTGTTGTAGTAACCGCTTATCCATTACACAATATATTACAAAAGCATGAATTGTCAGGTAGGTTAGCTAAACGGGCTATAGAATTAAGTGAATATAATATCACCTACCAACCTAGAATTGCTATAAAATCTCAAGTGTTACCTGATTTCGTGGCTGATTTTAGCCAAGGGAGGCAATTAGAAGCAGAAAAAGAGTTGCAGGTGTTCAACGGAGCTAACCTAGGAACTTGGACCTTGTTTATTGATGGTTCATCTAACGTAAAAGGGTACTGGTTTAGGGAATTTTTTGGTACCACCTACGGGTAAAACCATTCGACAAGCTATAAAATGTCATTCTATAACTAACAATGAGGCAGAGTATGAAGCTATGATTGCAGGTTTAGAACTGGCACGAGAACTTGGAATAAATCAGATTATAATCAAAAGCAATTCACAGCTCGTAGTTAATCAAATGTTGGGGACTTATACGGCCAGGGAAGCAAGGATGCAACAATACTTAGAGAAGGTACGGGATTTGATAAAGCAATTTCAAACCTGGAAAGTAACACAAATACCAAGGGATGAAAATGTTGAAGCCGATGCCCTAGCTAATCTTGCATCTGCGGCAGACGTGGCAAGCAATGAAAACGCTTCAGTTATTCATTTGTTTCAATCAGTTCTTCACCTCGATAAGAATGAGGTAAATTTTAATTACTTAACTTGGGATTGGAGGAACGAGATTGTTGCTTTTTTGCAGTATGGTACCGTCCCTGAATATAAGAAAAAAGTTCATGCGCTTCGAAAAAAGGCTGCTCGGTATTGCTTATAGCAAGACAATCTTTACCGAAAAATATTCGGTTTTCCCTTAGCAAGATGCCTCAGACCTTCTTAGACGGAATACGTAATAAGAGAAATACACGAGGGGCATTGTAGGAATCACGCAGGAGGAAAGTCATTGGTAAGAACCTTAATTAGGGCAGGTTATTATTGGCCCAAAATGGAAGAAGAAGCGGAAAGTTTCATGGCTAAATGTGATAAATGCCAAAGGTACGGTAATAATATGCATAGGCCCGCAGAATTATTACATCCAGTCACTACACCATGGCCATTTATAAAATGGAGGATGGATATTGTGGGACCACTAGCGCAAGCAAAAGGACAGATAAAATTTTTGCTCGTACTCACTAATTATTTTACTAAATGGGTAGAAGCAGGAGCATTTAAACAGGTGCGAGAGAAGGAAGTTAAAGATTTCATTTGGCGGAATATCATATGCCGATTCAGTGTGCCAAAGGAGATCGTGTGTGATAATGGTCCTCAGTTTATAGGCACTCAAATCACAGAATTCTTTCAAAGTTGGCAGATTAAAAGGATTACGTCTACACCTTATCATCCGGTGGGAAATGGGCAAGCTGAATCAATAAACAAAGTCATTATCAACAATTTAAAGAAGCGTTTAGAGGAATCCAAAGGTAATTGGCCAGAAGTGTTACCTGGTGTTTTATGGGCATATCGCACAACAACAAAAAATAAGTACAGGAAAAACACCATTTTCATTAGTTTATGGAGCTGAAGCTTTAATTCCAGTTGAGATAGGAGAGCCGAGTACATGATTCTCACAGGCGACAGAAGAATATAATGACGAGGAAATACGTGTAAATCTTGATTTACTTGAAGGAAGAAGAGAAGATGCACTAATAAGAATGACAGCACAGAAGAAGGTCATAGAACGATACTACAACCGAAAAGCACACCTCAGATTCTTCAAAATTGGGGACTTCGTGCTCAAAAAGTATTTCAATCTACAAAGGCAGCAAACATTAAAGAAACGATAGAACTCAAGGATAACAGGGTCAATAGCTGGTTTAAATCCTAAAGTGAAAGGGTATGTATAAACAAAGGAAAATTCGGTTAAGTAGGAAGTAATTCTTTGATTCGGATTGGGAATGATAATAGGAAAATGATGACTCCAATGGCAGTCTCTACGAACTATAGAAATCAAACCTTCAGTAATTTGAGTGGGATAGATATCAGCACGATCTAAAGAACATACTTGGTTTCTAAGAGACTCTTTGTCATGATAAAAAGACAGTTCTGCAGGAACTATCTCTTCTACTGAAGGCTCACGAAGAGGTTCAGAAGGTTCTTTACCCCTAGAAGAAGATCTTTGTGAAAAAGAACCTCTAGTTCAAGGGCCAGAACTAGGTGAAGGAATAGAAGAACCACGTGCAGATCCTAAACTACGGAGCCTACCTCCTCTTCTGCTCCTACTAGGGGCATTAGGGAAGGTATCAAAAATGGGAACCCTTCTAGGGTAAGGGTTTGATGAAGACATGATGATACGATGAAGAAGCGAACAGAGATTTGAGAAAATAGGATGTTCAGAAAACTTTATGTGGTAAAGACAAAGAAGGAAGTTATATTTATACTGATAAGCAACCGCCAAAGGAAAAGGTGCAATGATGGAAGGACTATAATAATGATAACTGACGCTTTTTGAATAGTGAAGCCGTGAAAAAGCCTTAAAAGTGCTGCAAAACTAATGAAAAGGTGACACGTGTGAAGAGCATTAAATGGAAGTGATAATTGAAGCATCAATTCTGTCATAGCATTAATGTGACAAAAATCCTCATTTTAATGAAATCCACTTCCCAAATATTCAAACGGTGAATAAATGGCAAGTGGGGGGACTATCTGTATTGGGAAAAATTGAGTTTACATATTAAAGTGGTGAAAAGATGACGTGTCATGACACATAGACTGGTCAAAGAGTTACAACTGGCAAAGAGGCACGAGTTGCAACAGATACGAGCAGAGGCAAAGGAAGAGGCACGAGCGGTTATCCAAAAGACTCAGCGCTCGTACTTATTTAAGTCCAAGAATCAAGGGGAATGAATATGACACTACATGGGAGTACAGATACAGTATTTAATGAGCCTTAAATACTAGAAACGTTAGAGAATCTGTATTAAATGCAATGATTATGTAACGTAGCATTTAATGTCTTTAATTGCCCATAATGACCTTATTATGACAAAGGCAAAACGCATATCTCCAAAATAGCTATAAAAGGGAGAGAACATATCAATTGTAGGGACACAAAATATTATCTGAATATACCGATTTACTTGTTTTTCTTCTAATTATCTTATTGCTAGCCAAATTACTTTCTTTCATATATTCTTTTGATTATCAGTAACCCGAGTTCTTCTAAATTAAAGCTTTGACCGAAATCCCATTTTTTGGTTAAACAGAAGTGAACCTCTGTCTTTGAATCCTATGTTAAAACTGGACAAGCGATGATGGAGCGGTAAATATTTATTTGTATCAGATATTTATATCAAATTAATTTAATTTATAATAGTTAAGTCATTTAATGAAGTAAAAATTGTATTAATTAACCATGCTTAAATGATGAAAGTTTATGGGCAAACATCAAATACAAATAGCATTAGCAGTACCAAAAGTGAAGTAACAATTCCTTTAGCATGAATAAGTGGACTTACCAAACTTATGATGATCACCCTGCCATTATTTGATTTCTTTTAAAATTATCGTCGAAAATGAGGGCAGTAATGAACAATGGAAGTGTGGAAGGTAGAACAAGGAGATCTCCCAGTCCTAAAAATACAAACAAATTATAACCTTAAGATGAAATAAATTACTTTGATAGGAGGAAAAAGGTAAGAGAAAATATTAAAAGTAAAGTACCTCTTCAATTTCAAGAAATAGCAAAATCAACTCTTGTAAGAAAAAAATTCATTATATATAGTTTTAATTTTCCAAATACCAAATGTCTAAAACTTTTTACGGAATGTTAAAACCAGCTCTTCTCTGTATAAATTGTCTGCAACCCCCATCCAGGGCAGGAATTTTTATAAGTGGTGTCGAAATTTATAGAAGAATTGAAATATAACTTTGATTATCATACGTTTAAACAAGAAATAGCCTTAGTCTATTGGCTTTGTTTAGTCTTAAGTTAGAAAATGTCTTGAGTTCAATTCTACTTCATCACAATTTTTAACCACAAATACTCTATCAAATTTGCTAATTGAGGTTTGAACCTTTGACCTGATAGAGCAAAATTAAGCACATAACCAACACACCAAGACACGACTTATGTCAAGTGCTGTCATTTTTTTCTACTTATTCGTTTCTGTATAATATAAATAGATATATTTAATAAACTTTTCCGATGAAACGATATTGTGTGACATCGCTTCGGTAAGCGTGCATCCGCCCCTCCCCCAAATCTTTTGCATTTGAAACAAACGAATACAATTGAATGCTATAGACAATTAGATAGATAGTGTTTGTGTAAGCTTACACTTAACCAAATCAATTTAAAGTACTTTTTAGTTTACCTCTATGCGTTTGGTAAATTATGGTGAAATAGAAATGCTTATAAACAATAAAAACAACAAAAACCCATAAGTTAGTCAGCCTTAATTTAATTCTTTGTTTTATCTCTCTATATATTTTGAAAAAGCGGCAAAACTGCCCCTAATTTATTCGTTTTGGTTTAAAAATACCCATGTCCGCCTATTTGTAAAAATTGCCTCTAACATCAATTTTTTGGCCCGCTCATACCCTAAAAACTAACGGTCCTATTTTGATTAAGAAAAAGTTTTATTACTTAATATATGTCAATTTCCTATTGGTTTAAATTAAAACCACATCCACATCTACTTATTAGCCTGCTCCAGGACCCAAAATATTCATACCCGACCCATGACCCGCTTATTAAAATGCCCTAACTTCACCTCTCAACTTCTACTCTTGCATCCCTGCCCTCCCACTCTACATCTTCTCTAATCATAAGGCCAAATACCTATGCGGCCCCTTAAACTTGGCTCGAATTTTTATTTTAATACTTTAACTAAGGTCAGTACCTATTGAACACTCAAACCTGGTCTTACTTGTGCCTATTAAACACAATAGCTGACATGGCAAAAAAATGTGTATTTCACCACTCTTAAGCACGTGAATGGATCTGAAATTATATTTTTCTTTCTTTTTTATTTAAATAAAAACCTCTTTTTCTAAAGCAACCATATCACCACCTTATTAACTCTATTACTTCCGCTCTCCGCCATTAGTGCGACCATTTTCCTTCATTCTTCTTTCTCCTCACACCACCCTCCACCCTTCCCCTTCTTCCTCCTCCCTACCCACCACTGCCGCCACCACCCTCGATTCTTTTCTTTCCCTCCTTACATGAAATTGAGATTTAAAAATTTAGAGACGGAGAACAAGTTGACTCAGGAGGTTGAATTGATGAGATAATTAAAATTGATCAGAAATTGGATCACAGAAAATTGGAGAAGTATGAGATTGACGAAGAAGACGACGATGGAAAATTTTCCGACCATGAAGCTCTGCAAATTTCCCATGAACTTCAAATTATTTTTTGTCTTTAGATATTTATTTTTTAGTCAATGGATCAACCTCTTACATCGTCAATCTGCTGCAGAGCTTGAAAGAAATCAGATTCCATAGAAGACTCTCCCTAATACTCAGTGTTTAAACAAATGGAATGAAACCCATTTTTCTCTCTCTTTTTCTTTCTAGATTTTTTACTTTTCTTTTTCTTTGCTGACTTGTCTTTTCTTATTGGTGTCATTTGTTAGGTCAATGGCAAGTAGCTTCACGCTTTGAAGTCCGTTTAATGTTATAAAAAATGTGTTTAACAGGTATAAGTAAGATAAGGTTTAAGTGTTCAATAGGTACTCACCTTAGTTAAAGTGTCAAAATGAAAACTAGAGCCAAGTTTAATGGGTCGTACATGTATTTAACCATTGTCGACAGAGGACCACCGTCGGCTTAACTTTAAGATCTTCACCCTTCAGTACCTATGAATCTCCCTCTCCCACTCAAATTTATCGGCATTAATTTAATTTTTAAATTAATATTTTTTTTGTAAATTTAATTTTCTGAGTGAAATTTGGTATTCTTTGGAATTGAATTAATGGTTCATTTTAAGATTTTAAGGTTGAATAAGTTATCTTTCTGCTTAAATTATATTTGTTGTTCGGCGGTGATTTGGTTGGAAAACTATCAACAGTGATTAAGTTGGGCAAGAAGAACATGGAAAGAGTTAGGGTACCAAATAATAAATTTATAAAAGAAAAATATGACATTTTGACAAATGGAACCTAAATAACGATTGGATCATAAGTCAGGTATGGAATTGGGTGTTTGAGAGGCTAAAAGATTTAACGGGCTGGACTGATTAAGATGGATCATCAATGGGTTATTTACAGATCAGATGTGGGTTAGAATGAGATTTTTAATTTTGACCAATAAGCAATTACCACGTCATATATAATAATAATTTTTTATTCAGCAAAGGTCTAGCAGAAATAAGGGCATGAATAAGCCAAATTTTTAACGGTGAAGGCAGTTTTTACAAAATAGGTGAACAAAGAATATTTTTAAACCAAAGCGAATAGGTTACTCTATTTCCATCATCGGACTTTTTCATGAAGAAAGAACTTTTAAATGTATATTTTTTGTTTTTACTCTATTTCCATCATTGGATATTTCCTGAAGAAAGAAATTTTAAATGTATATTTTTTGCACATGTCTGTAATTCTGAAATTATTGTGGATGAATATATTAAATGAGAATTGAGAAGAACTAAAATCATGTTGAAGGAGATTGTCTCAAAAGACCTATAAATTCTTGAAATTAATGCAATCAATACAAACTTAACTAAAAATATGACACAATAGAGAAAGAAGATCCATATAGTTGATATCCACTAATGGAAAATAAGTATAGAACTTTTAGTATTAACATTAATATTACCATTATTATTATTACTAGTAATATTTTTTTATAATTAAATTATTTTATAATTTTATTTTATTTGGTATAATGATGACATGAGTTGAGCTTAAATAGAAAATTAGGATTCATATAGCAGACTCCAACTTATTTTGCATTGACGCGTAATGTTATATTTTTCTAAATAATTTTAAGGACATTTCAGTCATTTTAGTATATAATTTTTTTTAGTTAAACACACCAATATTTATTATAAGATTCAAGACTTTTATCTAGATATATAATTATCTATTTATAAAATCAAGTTCAATGTCTTAAAATATAACTTGTCGAACATCAACTTTCAGTCAAACAAACTATACGAACTCATATATTGACTTTTAACATTTTCTCCCATAAAAATCAAAATATATCCTGAGCTTGCAGATTCTTTCATTAAAGCACACTCGGAGCTCAAAAAGTCGAAAAAAGAATGGAAGATATTTTCAAGATCAAGCAAGGAGACTCAGAATTGCTTAGGGAGTTCGTGGACAGATTCCAACGTAAAAGAATAACACTACCACGTGTACCTGATAATTGGGCAGCTATAGCTTTCACAAGTAATTTGAATGAAAAGAGCTCAGAAGCGACGAGGCGACTCAAGGAAAGTCTTCGTGAATTCCCAACTACAACATGGAATGACGTTTACAACAGGTATAAGCACGAAGTTAAGGATAGAAGAAGATACTGTTCCATGATTCCAAAAAGAAGAAAAAGTAAGTTCGAGATGGGCGGAAACCGAAAAAAGGTCCGGTAAAAACAGGTACGAGGCATACATGGGACCTGCGGGAAAAGATTCACGGTCAAAACAGGATAATCAAAGGTATGATCACAAATCAAAGAATAGAGAGTCAGGCTCTTCATCAAGATTTAGGAATGATCGAAACACCCATGAGTCATGAGACGATGATAGAAATTTGAAGGCGAGATTTGGCGGTTACAATTTCAATGTGAGCACTTCCGAGCTCGTAGTTGTTTTGAGAAGCATGGGTGATAAGGTACGGTGGCCAAAAGAGATGAGATCGAATCCAAACAGGCGCAACCCTGATCATTGGTGTGAGTTTCATAATGATAACGGGCATAAAACAGCAGACTGTAGATTTTTACAAAGTGAAGTTGATCATTTATTAAAACAAGGGTATCTCACCGAGTTATTCAGTGAGAAAGGTAAGCAAGCTTACATGACGAATAGGCAGGAACCACCTAAACCACCTTCTCCTAAAAGGACCATCAACGTTATAAGCGGGGGTGAAGACATTAATGGCATAACATACACTGCAGCTAATAAAATTTCCAAAGTCACAATTACCCAAGGGAAACGGGTGCGACATGTATTAGAGGAAGACAACATTATATTTGATGATGCTGATGCGGATGGAGTATTATCTCCTCATAACGATGCCTTGGTAATATCTTTAATTGTACATGATACTAATGTGAAATGAGTTTTGATTGATCCAGGTAGTTCCGTGAACATTATTTTGCTAAGAGTATTACGTGAGATGCAAGCTGAGGATAAATTAATACCAAAGGCGCATACTTCTGGATTTGACAATTCTAGTGTTGTGACTAAAGGAGAGGTAACACTCACCACATTCGCAGAAGGAGTTGTCAAAGACACAAAGTTTCAAGTAGTAGATATGGAGATGGCTTACAATATGATCCTTGGGAGACCATGGATCCATGAAATGGATGTCGTTCCTTCAACCTTGCATCAAGTTATTAAATTGCCATCACCATGGGGAATATGTCAAATCCGTGGGGATCAACATACATACATGAGCATCAACTCTTTAGAGATTCAAGTACGAAAAAAGAAGAAAAATAGCAATCACAGAAGACAATTGAGGGCACCACAGCACAAACCTCAACTGAACAAGGGCGGACAGATATGGATTCAAGGCCTGATACCATTCAAGAACTAGAAGAAAACGAAAATATCAAAACAACAATTGAAGAACTGGAGGCTGTGATGTTATATACATAATGGCCTGATAAGAAAGTTTACGTAGGGGCCAATCTAAGCCAAGGCATGAGAGGTAAGTTAATTGAATTTTTGAGAACTAACGTGGACTGTTTTGCTTGGTCTCACTCTGACATGACAGGAATACCACCGGAGGTAATGACTCACAAATTGAATAAAGACCCAATATACCCTCCTGTCAAACAAAAGAAAAGAAAGCAAGGAATTTTCAAGAACCAGGTGATTTAAGAAGAAGTTCAAAAATTGCTAAAGATTGGATCCATCCGCGAGGTAAAGTATCCTAATTGGTTAGCCAATACTGTTGTAGTTCCAAAGAAGAATGGTAAGTGGCGAGTTTGTGTGGATTACACGGACCTTAATAAAACTTGTCCTAAAGATTCTTTTCCACTACCACATATAGATCAGCTTATTGATGCTACTGCAGGGCATGAACTATTAAGTTTGTTTGATGCATATTTAGGGTACAATCAGATCAAAATGGATCCGGTAGATGAGGAAAAAACTTCATTCATAACAGACAGGAGGACTTACTGTTATAAAGTAATGCCTTTTGGTCTAAAAAATGCTGGTGCAACATATCAAAGGTTGGTTACTAAAATGTTTCAAGATCATCTGGGACAAACCACGGAGGTTTATATAGACGATATGCTCGTTAAAACTCAGCATTCGAGAGATCATATATCACACTTGTCTGATATATTTCAGATTTTGCGCAAATTTAATATGAAATTAAATTCGAAAAAATGTGCATTTGGTGCCGCGTCAGGTAAGTTTTTGGGTTTTCTTATTTTTAATCGTGGTATTGAAGTGAATCCCGCATAGGTTAAGGCCATTGAAGAAATTCCTAATATGCTTTCAAGCAAAAAAGAAGTGCAGAGGTTGCACTTGCATTAATCATGGCATCTAGAAAATTAAGGCCTTATTTTCAATGTCATCCTATTGTTGTAGTAACCGCTTATCCATTACACAATATATTACAAAAGCTTGAATTGTCAGGTAGGTTAGCTAAACGAGCTATAGAATTAAGTGAATATAATATCACCTACCAACCTAGAATTGCTATAAAATCTCAAGTGTTACCTGATTTCGTGGCTGATTTTAGCCAAGGGAGGCAATTAGAAGCAGAAAAAGAGTTGCAGGTGTTCAACGGATCTAACCTAGGAACTTGGACCTTGTTTACTGATGGTTCATCTAACGTAAAAGGGTACTGATTTAGGGATTGTTTTGGTACCACCGACGGGTAAAACCATTCGACAAGCTATAAAATGTCATTCTATAACTAACAATGAGGCAGAGTATGAAGCTATGATTGCAGGTTTAGAACTGGCACGAGAACTTGGCATAAATCAGATTATAATCAAATGCAATTCACAGCTCGTAGTTAATCAAATGTTGGGGACTTATACGGCCAGGGAAGCAAGGATGCAACAATACTTAGAGAAGGTACGGGATTTGATAAAGCAATTTCAAACCTGGAAAGTAACACAAATACCAAGGGATGAAAATGTTGAAGCCGATGCCCTAGCTAATCTTGCATCTGCGGCAGACGTGGCAAGCAATGAAAACGCTTCAGTTATTCATTTGTTTCATTCATTTCTTCACCTCGATAAGAATGAGATAAATTTTAATTACTTAACTTGGGATTGGAGGAACGAGATTGTTGCTTTTTTGCAGTATGGTACCGTCCCTGAAGATAAGAAAAAAGTTCATGCGCTTCGAAAAAAGGCTGCTCGGTATTGATTAAAGCAAGGCAATCTTTACCGAAAACTATTCGGTTTTCCCTTAGCAAGATGCCTCAGACCTTCTTAGACGGAATATGTAATAAGAGAAATACACGAGGGGCATTGTAGGAATAACGCAGGAGGAAAGTCATTGGTAAGAACCTTAATTAGGGCAGGTTATTATTGGCCCAAAATGGAAGAAGAAGCGGAAAGTTTCATGGCTAAATGTGATAAATGCCAAAAGTACGGTAATAATATGCATAGGCCCGCGGAATTATTACATCCGGTCATTACACCATGGCCATTTATGAAATGGAGGATGGATATTGTGGGACCAATAGCGCAAGCAAAAGGACAGATAAAATTTTTGCTCGTACTCACTAATTATTTTACTAAATGGGTAGAAGCAGGAGCATTTAAACAGGTGCGAGAAAAGGAAGTTAAAGATTTCATTTGGCGGAATATCATATGCCGATTCAGTGTGCCAAAGGAGATCGTGTGTGATAATGGTCCTCAGTTTATAGGCACTCAAATCACAGAATTCTTTCAAAGTTGGCAGATTAAAAGGATTACGTCTACACCTTATCATCCGGTGGGTAATGGGCAAGCTGAATCAACAAACAAAGTCATTATCAACAATTTAAAGAAGCGTTTAGAGGAATCCAAAGGTAATTGGCCAGAAGTGTTACCTGGTGTTTTATGGGCATATCGCACAACAGCAAAAATAAGTACAGGAAAAACACCATTTTTATTAGTTTATGTAGCTGAAGCTTTAATTCCAGTTGAGATAGGAGAGCCGAGTACATGATTCTCACAGGCGACAGAAGAATCTAATGACGAGGAAATGCGTGTAAATCTTGATTTACTTGAAGGAAGAAGAGAAGTTGCACTAATAAGAATGGCAGCACAGAAGAAGGTCATAGAACGATACTACAACCGAAAAGCACATCTCAGATTCTTCAAAATTGGGGACTTCGTGCTCAAAAATTATTTCAATCTACAAAGGCAGCAAACATTAAAGAAACGATAGAACTCAAGGATAACAAGGTCAATAGCTGGTTTAAATCCTAAAGTGAAAGGGTATGTATAAACAAAGGAAAATTCGGTTAAGTAGGAAGTAATTCTTTGATTCGGATTGGGAATGATAATAGGAAAATGATGACTCCAATGGCAGTCTCTACGAACTATAGAAATCAAACATTCAGTAATTTGAGTGGGATAGATATCAGCACGATCTAAAGAACATACTTGGTTTCTAAGAGACTCTCTGTCATGATAAAAAGACAGTTCTGCAGGAACTATCTCTTCTACTGAAGGCTCACGAAGAGGTTCAGAAGGTTCTTTACCCCTAGAAGAAGATCTTTGTGAAAAAGAACCTCTAGTTCAAGGGCCAGAACTAGGTGAAGGAATAGAAGAACCACGTGCAGATCCTAAACTACGGAGCCTACCTCCTCTTCTGCTCCTACTAGGGGCATTAGGGAAGGTATCAAAAATGGGAACCCTTCTAGGGTAAGGGTTTGATGAAGACATGATGATACGATGAAGAAGCGAACAGAGATTTGAGAAAATAGGATGTTCAGAAAACTTTATGTGGTAAAGACAAAGAAGGAAGTTATATTTATACTGATAAGCAACCGCCAAAGGAAAAGGTGCAATGATGGAAGGACTATAATAATGATAACTGACGCTTTTTGAATAGTGAAGCCGTGAAAAAGCCTTAAAAGTGCTGCAAAACTAATGAAAAGGTGACACGTGTGAAGAGCATTAAATGGAAGTGACAATTGAAGCATCAATTCTGTCATAGCATTAATGTGACAAAAATCCTCATTTTAATGAAATCCACTTCCCAAATATTCAAACGGTGAATAAATGGCAAGTGGGGGGACTATCTGTATTGGGAAAAATTGAGTTTACATATTAAAGTGGTGAAAAGATGACGTGTCATGACACATAGACTGGTCAAAGAGTTACAACTGGCAAAGAGGCACGAGTTGCAACAGATACGAGCAGAGGCAAAGGAAGAGGCACGAGCGGTTATCCAAAAGACTCAGCGCTCGTACTTATTTAAGTCCAAGAATCAAGGGGAACGAATATGACACTACATGGGAGTACAGATACAGTATTTAATGAGCCTTAAATACTAGAAACGTTAGAGAATCTGTATTAAATGCAATGATTATGTAACGTAGCATTTAATGTCTTTAATTGTCCATAATGACCTTATTATGACAAAGGCAAAACGCATATCTCCAAAATAGCTATAAAAGGGAGAGAACATATCAATTGTAGGGACACAAAATATTATCTGAATATACCGATTTACTTGTTTTTCTTCTAATTATCTTATTGCTAGCCAAATTACTTTCTTTCATATATTCTTTTGATTATCAGTAACCCGAGTTCTTCTAAATTAAAGCTTTGACCGAAATCCCATTTTTTGGTTAAACAGAAGTGAACCTCTGTCTTTGAATCCTATGTTAAAACTGGACAAGCGATGATGGAGCGGTAAATATTTATTTGTATCAGATATTTATATCAAATTAATTTAATTTATAATAGTTAAGTCATTTAATGAAGTAAAAATTGTATTAATTAACCATGCTTAAATGATGAAAGTTTATGGGCAAACATCAAATACAAATAGCATTAGCAGTACCAAAAGTGAAGTAACAATTCCTTTAGCATGAATAAGTGGACTTACCAAGCTTATGATGATCACCCTGCCATTATTTGATTTCTTTTAAAATTATCGTCGAAAATGAGGGCAGTAATGAACAATGGAAGTGTGGAAGGTAGAACAAGGAGATCTCCCAGTCCTAAAAATACAAACAAATTATAACCTTAAGTTGAAATAAATTACTTTGATAGGAGGAAAAAGGTAAGAGAAAATATTAAAAGTAAAGTACCTCTTCAATTTCAAGAAATAGCAAAATCAACTCTTGTAAGAAAAAAATTCATTATATATAGTTTTAATTTTCCAAATACCAAATGTCTAAAACTTTTTACGGATGTTAAAACCAGCTCTTCTCTGTATAAATTGTCTGCAACCTCCATCCAAGGCAGGAATTTTTATAAGTGGTGTCGAAATTTATAGAAGAATTGAAATATAACTTTGATTATCATACGTTTAAACAAGAAATGGCCTTAGTCTATTGGCTTTGTTTAGTCTTAAGTTAGAAAATGTCTTGAGTTCAATTCTACTTCATCACAATTTTTAACCACAAATACTCTATCAAATTTGCTAATTGAGGTTTGAACCTTTGACCTGATAGAGCAAAATTAAGCACATAACCAACACACTAAGACACGACTTATGTCAACTGCTGTCATTTTTTTCTACTTATTCGTTTCTGTATAATATAAATAGATATATTTAATAAACTTTTCCGACGAAACGATATCGTGTGACATCGCTTCGGTAAGCGTGCATCCGCCCCTCCCCCAAATCTTTTGCATTTGAAACAAACGAATACAATTGAATGCTATAGACAATTAGATAGATAGTGTTTGTGTAAGCTTACATTTAACCAAGTCAATTTAAAGTACTTTTTAGTTTACCTCTATGCGTTTGGTAAATTATGGTGAAATAGAAATGCTTATAAACAATAAAAACAACAAAAACCCATAAGTTAGTCAGCCTTAATTTAATTCTTTGTTTTATCTCTCTACATATTTTGAAAAAGCGGCAAAACTGCCCCTAATTTATTCGTTTTGGTTTAAAAATACCCATGTCCGCCTATTTGTAAAAATTGCCTCTAACATCAATTTTTTGGCCCGCTCATACCCTAAAAACTAACGGTCCTATTTTGATTAAGAAAAAGTTTTATTACTTAATATATGTCAATTTCCTATTGGTTTAAATTAAAACCACATCCGCATCTACTTATTAGGCCGCTCCAGGACCCAAAATATCCATACCCGACCCATGACCCGCTTATTAAAATGCCCTAACTTCACCTCTCAACTTCTACTCTTCCATCCCTGCCCTCCCACTCTACATCTTCTCTAATCATATGGCCAAATACCTATGCGGCCCCTTAAACTTGGCTCGAATTTTTATTTTAATACTTTAACTAAGGCCAGTACCTATTGAACACTCAAACCTGGTCTTACTTGTGCCTATTAAACACAATAGCTGACATGGCAAAAAAATGTGTATTTCACCACTCTTAAGCACGTGAATGGATCTGAAATTATATTTTTCCTTCTTTTTTATTTAAATAAAAACCTCTTTTTCTAAAGCAACCATATCACCACCTTATTAACTCAATTACTTCCGCTCTCCGCCATTAGTGCGACCATTTTCCTTCATTCTTTTTCTCCTCACACCACCCTCCACCCTTTCCCTTCTTCCTCCTCCCTACCCACCACTGCCGCCAACACCCTCGATTCTTTTCTTTCCCTCCTTACATGAAATGGAGATTTAAAAATTTAGAGACTGAGAACAAGTTGACTCAGGAGGTTGAATTGATGAGATAATTAAAATTGATCAGAAATTGGATCACAGAAAATTGGAGAAGTATGAGATTGACGAAGAAGACGACGATGGAAAATTTTCCGACCATGAAGCTCTGCAAATTTCCCATGAACTTCAAATTATTTTTTGTCTTTAGATATTTATTTTTTTAGTCAATGGATCAACCTCTTACATCGTCAATCTGCTGTAGAGCTTGAAAGAAATCAGATTCCATAGAAGACTCTCCCCAATACTCAGCGTTTAAACAAATGGAATGAAACCCATTTTTCTCTCTCTTTTTCTTTCTAGATTTTTTACTTTTCTTTTTCTTTGCTGACTTGTCTTTTCTTATTGGTGTCATTTGTTAGGTCAATGGCAAGTAGCTTCACGCTTTGAAGTCCGTTTAATGTTATAAAAAATGTGTTTAACAGGTATAAGTAAGATAAGGTTTAAGTGTTCAATAGGTTCTCACCTTAGTTAAAGTGTCAAAATGAAAACTAGAGCCAAGTTTAATGGGTCGTACATGTATTTAACCATTGTCGACAGAGGACCACCGTCGGCTTAACTTTAAGATCTTCACCCTTCAGTACCTATGAATCTCCCTCCCCCACTCAAATTTTTCGGCACTAATTTAATTTTTAAATTAATATTTTTTTTTGTAAATTTAATTTTCTGAGTGAAATTTGGTATTCTTCGGAATTGAATTAATGGTTCATTTTAAGATTTTAAGGTTAAATAAGTTATCTTTCTGCTTAAGTTATATTTGTTGTTCGGCGGTGATTTGGTTGGAAAACTATCAACAGTGATTAAGTTGGGCAAGAAGAACAGGGAAAGAGTTAGGGTACCAAATAATAAATTTATAAAAGAAAAATATGACATTTTGACAAATGGAACCTAAATAACGATTGGATCATAAGTCAGGTATGGAATTGGGTGTTTGAGAGGCTAAAAGATTTAATGGGTTGGAACGATTAACATGGATCATCAGTGGGTTATTTACAGATCAGATGTGGGTTAGAATGGGATTTTTAATTTTGACAAATAAGCAATTACCACGTCATATATAATAATAATTTTTTGTCCAGCAAAGGTCTAGCAGAAATAAGGGCATGAATAAGCCAAATTTTTAACGGTGAGGGCAGTTTTTACAAAATAGGTGAACAAAGAATATTTTTAAACCAAAGCGAATAGGTTAGGAACATTTTTTACCCTTCTCCAATATTTTTTGTAATCCTCAAGTGCACTTCCAAAAACAAAACGACACTACAGGTTCCGTTTTTACTCTATTTTCATCATTGGACTTTTTCATGAAGAAAGAACTTTTAAATGTATATTTTTTGTTTTTACTCTATTTCCATCATTGGATATTTCCTGAAGAAAGAAATTTTAAATGTATATTTTTTGCACATGTCTGTAATTCTGAAATTATTGTGGATGAATATATTAAATGAGAATTGAGAAGAACTAAAATCATGTTGAAGGAGATTGTCTCAAAAGACCTATAAATTCTTGAAATTATTGCAATCAATACAGACTTAACTAAAAATATGACACAATAGAGAAAGAAGATCCATATAGTTGATATCCACTAATGGAAAATAAGTATAGAACTTTTAGTATTAATATTAATATTACCATTATTATTATTACTAGTAATATTTTTTTATAATTAAATTATTTTATAATTTTATTTTATTTGGTATAATGATGACATGAGTTGAGCTTAAATAGAAAATTAGGATTCATATAGCAGACTCCAACTTATTTTGCAGTGACGCGTAATGTTATATTTTTCTAAATTATTTTAAGGACATTTCAGTTATTTTAGTATATAATTTTTTTTAGTTAAACACACCAATATTTATTATAAGATTCAAGACTTTTATCTAAATATATAATTATCTATTTATAAAATCAAGTTCAATGTCTTAAAATATAACTTGTCGAACATCAACTTTCAGTCAAACAAACTATACGAACTCATATATTGACTTTTAATATTTTCTCCCATAAAAATCAAAATACATCCTGCTCGGTATTGCTTAAAGCAAGTCAATCTTTACCGAAAAATATTCGGTTTTCCCTTAGCAAAATGCCTCAGACCTTCTTAGACGGAATACGTAATAAGAGACACGAGGGGCATTGTAGGAATCACGCAGGAGGAAAGTCATTGGTAAGAACCTTAATTAGGGCAGGTTATTATTGGCCCAAAATGGAAGAAGAAGCGGAAAGTTTCATGGCTAAATGTGATAAATGCCAAAGGTACGCTAATAATATGCATAGGCCCGTGGAATTATTACATCCGGTCATTACACCATGGCCATTTATGAAATGGAGGATGGATATTGTGGGACCACTAGCGCAAGCAAAAGGACAGATAAAATTTTTGCTTGTACTCACTAATTATTTTACTAAATGGGTAGAAGCAGGAGCATTTAAACAGGTGCGAGAAAAGGAAGTTAAAGATTTCATTTGGCGGAATATCATATGCCGATTCAGTGTGCCAAAGGAGATCGTGTGTGATAATGGTCCTCAGTTTATAGGCACTCAAATCACAGAATTCTTTCAAAGTTGGCAGATTAAAAGGATTACGTCTACACCTTATCATCCGGTGGGTAATGGGCAAGCTGAATCAACAAACAAAGTCATTATCAACAATTTAAAGAAGCGTTTAGAGGAATCCAAAGGTAATTGGCCAGAAGTGTTACCTGGTGTTTTATGGGCATATCGCACAACAGCAAAAATAAGTACAGGAAAAACACCATTTTCATTAGTTTATGGAGCTGAAGCTTTAATTCCAGTTGATATAGGAGAGCCGAGTACACTATTCTCACAGGCGACAGAAGAATCTAATGACGAGGAAATGCATGTAAATCTTGATTTACTTGAAGGAAGAAGAGAAGCTGCACTAATAAGAATGGCAGCACAGAAGCAGGTCATAAAACGATACTACAAACGTAAAGCACACCTCAGATTCTTCAAAATTGGGACTTCGTGCTCAAAAAGTTTTTCAATCTACGAAGGCAGCAAACATTAAAGAAACGATAGAACTCAAGGATAACAGGGCCAATAGCTGGTTTAAATCCTAAAGTGAAAGGGTATGTATAAACAAAGAAAAATTCGGTTAAGTAGGAAGTAATTCTTTGATTCGGATTGGGAATGATAATAGGAAAATGATGACTCCAATGGCAGTCTCTACGAACTATAGAAATCAAACCTTCAGTAATTTGAGTGGGATAGATATCAGCACGATCTAAAGAAGATACTTGGTTTCTAAGAGACTCTCTGTCATGATAAAAAGACAGTTCCGCAGGAACTATCTCTTCTACTGAAGGCTCACGAAGAGGTTCAGAAGGTTCTTTACCCCTAGAAGAAGATCTTTGTGAAAAAGAACCTCTAGTTCAAGGGCCAGAACTAGGTGAAGGAATAGAAGAACCACGTGCAGATCCTAAACTACGGAGCCTACCTCCTCTTCTGCTCCTACTAGGGGCATTAGGGAAGGTATCAAAAATGGGATCCCTTCTAGGGTTAGGGTTTGATGAAGACATGATGATACGATGAAGAAGCGAACAGTGAAGAAGCGAACAGAGATTTGAGAAAATAGGATGTTCAGAAAACTTTATGTGGTAAAGACAAAGAAGGAAGTTATATTTATACTGATAAGCAACCGCCAAAGGAAAAGGTGCAATGATGGAAGGACTATAATAATGATAACTGACGAATAGTGAAGCCGTGAAAAAGCCTTAAAAGTGCTGCAAAACTAATGAAAAGGTGACACGTGTGAAGAGCATTAAATGGAAGTGACAGTTGAAGCATCAATTATGTCATAGCATTAATGTGACAAAAATCCTCATTTTAATGAAATCCACTTCCCAAATATTCAAACGGTGAATAAATGGCAAGTGGGGGGACTATCTGTATTGGGAAAAATTGAGTTTATATATTAAAGTGGTGAAAAGATGACGTGTCATGACACATAGACTGGTCAAAGAGTTACAACTGGCAAAGAGGCACGAGTTGCAACAGATACGAGCAGAGGCAAAGGAAGAGGCATGAGCGGTTATCCAAAAGACTCAGCGCTCGTACTTATTTAAGTCCAAGAATCAAGGGGAATGAATCTGACACTACATGGGAGTACAGATACAGTATTTAATGAGCCTTAAATACTAGAAACATTAGAGAATCTGTATTAAATGCAATAATTATGTAACGTAGCATTTAATGTATTTAATTGTCCATAATGGCCTTATTATGACAAAGGCAAAACGCATATCTCCAAAATAGCTATAAAAGGGAGTGAACAGATCAATTGTAGGGACACAAAATATTATCTGAATATACTGATTTACTTATTTTTCTTCTAATTATCTTATTGCTAGCCAAATTACTTTCTTTCATATATTCTTTTGATTATCAGTAACCCGAGTTCTTCTAAATTAAAGCTTTGACCGAAATCCCATTTTTTGGTTAAACAGAAGTGAACCTCTGTCTTTGAATCCTATGTTAAAACTGGACAAGCGATGATGGAGCGGTAAATATTTATTTGTATCAGAATTTATATCAAATTAATTTAATTTTTAATAGTTAAGTCATTTAATGAAGTAAAAATTGTATTAATTAACCATGCTTAAATGATGAAAGTTTATGGGCAAACATCAAATACAAATAGCATTAGCAGTAACAAAAGTGAAGTAACAATTCCTTTAGCATGAATAAGTGGACTTACCAAGCTTATGATGATCACCCTGCCATTATCTGATTTCTTTTAAAATTATCGTCGAAAATGAGGGCAGTAATGAACAATGGAAGTGTGGAAGGTAGAACAAGGAGATCTCCCAGTCCTAAAAATACAAACAAATTATAACCTTAAGTTGAAATAAATTACTTTGATAGGAGGAAAAAGGTAAGAGAAAATATTAAAAGTAAAGTACCTCTTCAATTTCAAGAAATAGCAAAATCAGCTCTTGTAAGAAAAAAATTCATTATATATAGTTTTAATTTTCCAAATACCAAATGTCTAAAACTTTTTACGGAAAGTTAAAACCAGCTCTTCTCTATATAAATTGTCTACAACCCCCATCCAGGGCAGGAATTTTTATAAGTGGTGTCGAAATTTATAGAAGAATTGAAATATAACTTTGATTATCGTACGTTTAAACAAGAAATAGCCTTAGTCTATTGGCTTTGTTTAGTCTTAGGTTAGAAAATGTCTTGAGTTCAATTCTACTTCATCACAATTTTTAACCACAAATACTCTATCAAATTTGCTAATTGAGGTTTGAACCTTTGACCTGATAGAGCAAAATTAAGCACATAACCAACACACCAAGACACGACTTATGTCAAGTGCTGTCATTTTTTTCTACTTATTCGTTTCTGTATAATATAAAGATATATTTAATAAACTTTTCCGACGAAACGATATCGTGTGACATCGCTCCGGTAAGCGTGCATCCGCCCCTCGCCCAAATCTTTTGCATTTGAAACAAACGAATACAATTGAATGCTATAGACAATTAGATAGATAGTGTTTGTGTAAGCTTACACTTAACCAAATCAATTTAAAGTACTTTTTAGTTTACCTCTATGCGTTTGGTAAATTATGGTGAAATAGAAATGCTTATAAACAATAAAAACAACAAAAACCCATAAGTTAGTCAGCCTTAATTTAATTCTATGTTTTATCTCTCTTTATATTTTGAAAAAGCGGCAAAACTGCCCCTAATTTATTCGTTTTGGTTTAAAAATACCCATGTCCGCCTATTTGTAAAAATTGCCTCTAACATCAATTTTTTGGCCCGCTCATACCCTAAAAACTAACGGTCCTATTTTGATTAAGAAAAAGTTTTATTACTTAATATATGTCAATTTCCTATTGGTTTAAATTAAAACCACATCCACATCTACTTATTAGCCCGCTCCAGGACCCAAAATATCCATACCCGACCCATGACCCGCTTATTAAAATGCCCTAACTTCACCTCTCAACTTCTACTCTTCCATCCCTGCCCTCCCACTCTACATCTTCTCTAATCATAAGGCCAAATACCTATGCGGCCCCTTAAACTTGGTTCGAATTTTTATTTTAATACTTTAACTAAGGCCAGTACCTATTGAACACTCAAACCTGGTCTTACTTGTGCCTATTAAACACAATAGCTGACATGGCAAAAAAATGTGTATTTCACCACTCTTAAGCACGTGAATGGATCTGAAATTATATTTTTCCTTCTTTTTTATTTAAATAAAAACCTCTTTTTCTAAAGCAACCATATCACCACCTTATTAACTCCATTACTTCCGCTCTCCGCCATTAGTGCGACCATTTTCCTTCATTCTTCTTTCTCCTCACACCACCCTCCACCCTTCCCCTTCTTCCTCCTCCCTATCCACCACTGCCGCCACCACCCTCGATTCTTTTCTTTCCCTCCTTACATGAAATGGAGATTTAAAAATCTAGAGACGGAGAACAAGTTGACTCAGGAGGTTGAATTGATGAGATAAATAAAATTGATCCGAAATTGGATCACAGAAAATTGGAGCAGTATGAGATTGACGAAGAAGACGACGATGGAAAATTTTCCGACCATGAAGCTCTGCAAATTTCCCATGAACTTCAAATTATTTTTTGTCTTTAGATATTAATTTTTTAGTCAATGGATCAACCTCTTACATCGTCAATCTGCTGCAGAGCTTGAAAGAAATCAGATTCCATAGAAGACTCTCCCCAATACTCAGCGTTTAAACAAATGGAATGAAACCCATTTTTCTCTCTCTTTTTCTTTCTAGATTTTTTACTTTTCTTTTTCTTTGCTGACTTGTCTTTTCTTATTGGTGTCATTTGTTAGGTCAATGGCAAGTAGCTTCACGCTTTGAAGTCCGTTTAATGTTATAAAAAATGTGTTTAACATGTATAAGTAAGATAAGGTTTAAGTGTTCAATAGGTACTCACCTTAGTTAAAGTGTCAAAATGAAAACTAGAGCCAAGTTTAATGGGTCGTACACGTATTTAACCATTGTCGACAGAGGACCACCGTCGGCTTAACTTTAAGATCTTTACCCTTCAGTACCTATGAATCTCCCTCTCCCACTCAAATTTTTCGGCATTAATTTAATTTTTAAATTAATATTTTTTTTTGTAAATTTAATTTTCTGAGTGAAATTTGGTATTCTTTGGAATTGAATTAATGGTTCATTTTAAGATTTTAAGGTTTAATAAGTTATCTTTCTGCTTAAGTTATATTTGTTGTTCGGCGGTGATTTGGTTGGAAAACTATCAACAGTGATTTAAGTTGGGCAAGAAGAACAGGGAAAAAGTTAGGGTACCAAATAATAAATTTATAAAAGAAAAATATGACATTTTGACAAATGGAACCTAAATAACGATTGGATCATAAGTCAGGTATGGAATTGGGTGTTTGAGAGGCTAAAAGATTTAACGGGTTGAAACGATTAAGATGGATCATTAGTGGGTTATTTACAGATCAGATGTGGGTTAGAATGGGATTTTTAATTTTGACCAATAAGCAATTACCACGTCATATATAATAATAAATTTTTATTCAGCAAAGGTCTAGCAGAAATAAGGGCATGAATAAGCCAAATTTTTAACGGTGAGGGCAGTTTTTACAAAATAGGTGAACAAAGAATATTTTTAAACCAAAGCGAATAGGTTAGGAACATTTTTGACCCTTCTCCTATATTTTTTGTAATCCTCAAGTGCACTTCCAAAAAAAAACGACACTACAGGTTCCGTTTTTACTCTATTTCCATCATTGGACTTTTTCATAAAGAAAGAACTTTTAAATGTATATTTTTTGTTTTTACTCTATTTCCATCATTGGATATTTCCTGAAGAAAGAAATTTTAAATGTATATTTTTTGCACATGTCTATAATTCTGAAATTATCGTGGATGAATATATTAAATGAGAATTGAGAAGAACTAAAATCATGTTGAAGGAGATTGTCTCAAAAGACCTATAAATTCTTGAAATTAATGCAATCAATACAGACTTAACTAAAAATATGACACAATAGAGAAAGAAGATCCATATAGTTGATATCCACTAATGGAAAATAAGTATAGAACTTTTAGTATTAATATTAATATTACCATTATTATTATTACTAGTAATATTTTTTTATAATTAAATTATTTTATAATTTTATTTTATTTGGTATAATGATGACATGAGTTGAGCTTAAATAGAAAATTAGGATTCATATAGCAGACTCCAACTTATTTTGCATTGACGCGTAATGTTATATTTTTCTAAATAATTTTAAGGACATTTCAGTCATTTTAGTATATAATTTTTTTTAGTTAAACACACCAATATTTATTATAAGATTCAAGACTTTTATCTAAATATATAATTATCTATTTATAAAATCAAGTTCAATGTCTTAAAATATAACTTGTCGAACATCAACTTTCAGTCAGACAAACTATACGAACTCATATATTGACTTTTAACATTTTCTCCCATAAAAATCAAAATATATCCTGAGCTTGCAGATTATTTCATTAAAGCACACTAGGAGCTCAAAAAGTCGAAAAAAGGATGGAAGATATTTTCAAGATCAAGCAAGGAGACTCAGAATTGCTTAGGGAGTTCGTGGACAGATTCCAACGTAAAAGAATAACACTACCACGTGTACCTGATAATTGGGCAGCTATAGCTTTCACGAGTAATTTGAATGAAAAGATCTTAGAAGCTACGAGGCGACTCAAGGAAAGTCTTCGTGAATTCCCAACTACAACATGGAATGACGTTTACAACAGGTATAAGCACGAAGTTAAGGATAGAAGAAGATATTGTTCCATGATTCCAAAAAGAAGAAAAAGTAAGTTCGAGATGGGCGGAAACCGAAAAAAGGTCCGGTAAAAACAGGTACGAGGCATACATGGGACCTGCGGGAAAAGATTCACGGTCAAAACAGGACAATCAAAGGTATGATCACAAATCAAAGAATAGAGAGTCAGGCTCTTCATCAAGATTTAGGAATGATCGAAACACCCATGAGTCACGAGACGATGATAGAAATTTGAAGGCGAGATTTGGCGGTTACAATTTCAATGTGAGCACTTCCGAGCTCGTAGTTGTTTTGAGAAGCATGGGTGATAAGGTACGGTGGCCAAAAGAGATGAGATCGAATCCAAAGAGGCGCAACCCTGATCAGTGGTGTGAGTTTCATAATGATAACGGGCATAAAACAACAGACTGTAGATTTTTACAAAGTGAAGTTGATCATTTATTAAAACAAGGGTATCTCACCGAGTTATTCAATGAGAAAGGTAAGCAAGCTTACATGAAGAATATGTAGGAACCACCTAAACCACCTTCTCCTAAAAGGACCATCAACGTTATAAGCGGGGGTGAAGACATTAATGGCGTAACATACACTACAGCTAATAAAATTTCCAAAGTCACAATTACCCAAGGGAAACGGGTGCGACATGTATTAGAGGAAGACAACATTATATTTGATGATGCTGATGCGGATGGAGTATTATCTCCTCATAATGATGCCTTGGTAATATCTTTAATTGTACATGATACTAATGTGAAATGAGTTTTGATTGATCCAGGTAGTTCCGTGAACATTATTTTGCTAAGAGTATTACGTGAGATGCAAGCTGAGGATAAATTAATACCAAAGGCGCATACTTCTGGATTTGACAATTCTAGTGTTGTGACTAAAGGAGAGGTAACACTCACCACATTCGCAGAAGGAGTTGTCAAAGACACAAAGTTTCAAGTAGTAGATATGGAGATGGCTTACAATATGATCCTTGGGAGACCATGGATCCATGAAATGGATGTCGTTCCTTCAACCTTGCATCAAGTTATTAAATTTCTATCACCATGGGGAATATGTCAAATCCGCGGGGATCAACATACTTACAGGAGCATCAACTCTGTAGAGATTCAAGTACGAAAAAAAGAAGAAAAATAGCAATCACAGAAGACAATTGAGGGCACCACAGCACAAACCTCAACTGAACAAGGGCGGACAGATGTGGATTCAAGGCCTGATACCATTCAAGAACTAGAAGAAAACGAAAATATCAAAACAACAATTGAAGAACTGGAGGCTGTGATGTTATTTACACAATGGCCTGATAAGAAAGTCTACATAGGGGCCAATCTAAGCCAAGGCATGAGAGGTAAGTTAATTGAATTTTTGAGAACTAACGTGGACTGTTTTTCTTGGTCTCACTCTGACATGACAGGAATACCACCGGAGGTAATGACTCACAAATTGAATAAAGACCCAATGTACCCTCCTGTCAAACAAAAGAAAAGAAAGCAAGGAACTTTCAAGAACCAGGTGATTCAAGAAGAAGTTCAAAAATTGCTAAAGATTGGATCCATCCGCGAGGTAAAGTATCCTAATTGGTTAGCCAATACTGTCGTAGTTCCAAAGAAGAATGGTAAGTGGCGAGTTTGTGTGGATTACACGGACCTTAATAAAACTTGTCCTAAAGATTCTTTTCCACTACCACATATAGATCAGCTAATTGATGCTACTGCAGGGCATGAACTATTAAATTTGTTTGATGCATATTTAGGGTACAATCAGATCAAAATGGATCCGGTAGATGAGGAAAAAACTTCATTCATAACAGACAGGAGGACTTACTGTTATAAAGTAATGCCTTTTGGTCTAAAAAATGCTGGTGCAACATATCAAAGGTTGGTTACTAAAATGTTTCAAGATCATCTGGGAAAAACCACGGAGGTTTATATAGACGATATGCTCGTTAAAACTCAGCATTCGAGAGATCATATATCACACTTGTCTGATATATTTCAGATTTTGCGCAAATTTAATATGAAATTAAATCCGAAAAAATGTGCATTTGGTGCCGCGTCAGGTAAGTTTTTGGGTTTTCTTATTTTTAATCGTGGTATTGAAGTGAATCCCGCATAGGTTAAGGCCATTGAAGAAATTCCTAATATGCTTTCAAGCAAAAAAGAAGTGCAGAGGTTGCACTTGCATTAATCATGACATCTAGAAAATTAAGGCCTTATTTTCAATGTCATCCTATTGTTGTAGTAACCGCTTATCCATTACACAATATATTACAAAAGCATGAATTGTCAGGTAGGTTAGCTAAACGGGCTATAGAATTAAGTGAATATAATATCACCTACCAACCTAGAATTGCTATAAAATCTCAAGTGTTACCTGATTCCGTGGCTGATTTTAGCCAAGAGAGGCAATTAGAAGCAGAAAAAGAGTTGCAGGTGTTCAACGGAGCTAACCTAGGAACTTGGACCTTGTTTACTGATGGTTCATCTAACGTAAAAGGGTACTGGTTTAGGGATTGTTTTGGTACCACCTACGGGTAAAACCATTCGACAAGCTATAAAATGTCATTCTATAACTAACAATGAGGCAGAGTATGAAGCTATGATTGCAGGTTTAGAACTGGCACGAGAACTTGGCATAAATCAGATTATAATCAAAAGCAATTCACAGCTCGTAGTTAATCAAATGTTGGGGACTTATACGGCCAGGGAAGCAAGGATGCAACAATACTTAGAGAAGGTACGGGATTTGATAAAGCAATTTCAAACCTGGAAAGTAACACAAATACCAAGGGATGAAAATGTTGAAGCCGACGCCCTAGCTAATCTTGCATCTGCGGCAGACGTGGCAAGCAATGAAAACGCTTCAGTTATTCATTTGTTTCATTCAGTTTTTCACCTCGATAAGAATGAGGTAAATTTTAATAACTTAACTTGGGATTGGAGGAACGAGATTGTTGCTTTTTTGCAGTATGGTACCGTCCCTGAAGATAAGAAAAAAGTTCATGCGCTTCGAAAAAAGGCTGCTCGGTATTGCTTAAAGCAAGACAATCTTTACTGAAAAATATTCGGTTTTCCCTTAGCAAAATGCCTCAGACCTTCTTAGACGGAATACGTAATAAGAGAAATACACGAGGGGCGTTGTAGGAATCACGCAGGAGGAAAGTCATTGGTAAGAACCTTAATTAGGGCAGGTTATTATTGGCCCAAAATGGAAGAAGAAGCGGAAAGTTTCATGGCTAAATGTGATAAATGCCAAAGGTACGGTAATAATATGCATAGGCCCGCGGAATTATTACATCCGGTCATTACACTATGGCCATTTATGAAATGGATGATGGATATTGTGGGACCACTAGCGCAAGCAAAAGGACAGATAAAATTTTTGCTCGTACTCACTAATTATTTTACTAAATGGGTAGAAGCAGGAGCATTTAAACAGGTGCGAGAAAAGGAAGTTAAAGATTTCATTTGACGGAATATCATATGCCGATTCAGTATGCCAAAGGAGATCGTGTGTGATAATGGTCCTCAGTTTATAGGCACTCAAATCACAGAATTCTTTCAAAGTTGGCAGATTAAAAGGATTACGTCTACACCTTATCATCCGGTGGGTAATGGGCAAGCTGAATCAACAAACAAAGTCATTATCAACAATTTAAAGAAGCGTTTAGAGGAATCCAAAGGTAATTGGCCAGAAGTGTTACCTGGTGTTTTATGGGCATATCGCACAACATCATAAGAACAGGAAAAACACCATTTTCATTAGTTTATGGAGTTGAAGCTTTAATTCCAGTTGAGATAGGAGAGCCGAGTACACGATTCTCACAGGCGACAGAAGAATCTAATGACGAGGAAATGCGTGTAAATCTTGATTTACTTGAAGGAAGAAGAGAAGATGCACTAATAAGAATGACAGCACAGAAGAAGGTCATAGAACGATACTACAACCGAAAAGCACACCTCAGATTCTTCAAAATTGGGGACTTCGTGCTCAAAAAGTATTTCAATCTACAAAGGCAGCAAACATTAAAGGAACGATAGAACTCAAGGATAACAGGGTCAATAGCTGGTTTAAATCCTAAAGTGAAAGGGTATGTATAAACAAAGGAAAATTCGGTTAAGTAGGAAGTAATTCTTTGATTCGGATTGGGAATGATAATAGGAAAATGATGACTCCAATGGCAGTCTCTACGAACTATAGAAATCAAACCTTCAGTAATTTGAGTGGGATAGATATCAGCACGATCTAAAGAACATACTTGGTTTCTAAGAGACTCTCCGTCATGATAAAAAGACAGTTCCGCAGGAACTATCTCTTCTACTGAAGGCTCACGAAGAGGTTCAGAAGGTTCTTTACCCCTAGAAGAAGATCTTTGTGAAAAAGAACATCTAGTTCAAGGGCCAGAACTAGGTGAAGGAATAGAAGAACCACGTGCAGATCCTAAACTACGGAGCCTACCTCTTCTTCTGCTCCTACTAGGGGCATTAGGGAAGGTATCAAAAATGGGAACCCTTCTAGGGTTAGGGTTTGATGAAGACATGATGATACGATGAAGAAGCGAACAGAGATTTGAGAAAATAGGATGTTCAGAAAACTTTATGTGGTAAAGACAAAGAAGGAAGTTATATTTATACTGATAAGCAACCGCCAAAGGAAAAGGTGCAATGATGGAAGGACTATAATAATGATAACTGACGCTTTGTGAATAGTGAAGCCGTGAAAAAGCCTTAAAAGTGCTGCAAAACTAATGAAAAGGTGACACATATGAAGAGCATTAAATGGAAGGACAATTGAAGCATCAATTCTGTCATAGCATTAATGTGACAAAAATCCTCATTTTAATGAAATCCACTTCCCAAATATTCAAACGGTGAATAAATGGCAAGTGGGAGGGACTATCTGTATTGGGAAAAATTGAGTTTACATATTAAAGTGGTGAAAAGATGACGTGTCATGACACATAGACTGGTCAAAGAGTTACAACTGGCAAAGAGGCACGAGTTGCAACAGATACGAGCAGAGGCAAAGGAAGAGGCACGAACGGTTATCCAAAAGACTCAGCGCTCGTACTTATTTTAAGTCCAAAAATCAAGGGGAATGAATCTGACACTACATGGGAGTACAGATACAGTATTTAATGAGCCTTAAATACTAAAAACGTTAGAGAATCTGTATTAAATGCAATCATTATGTAACGTAGCATTTAATGTCTTTAATTGTCCATAATAGCCTTATTATGACAAAGGAAAAACGCATATCTCCAAAATAGCTATAAAAGGGAGTGAACAGATCAATTGTAGGGACACAAAATATTATCTGAATATACCGATTTACTTGTTTTTCTTCTAATTATCTTATTGCTAGCCAAATTACTTTCTTTCACATATTCTTTTGATTATCAATAACCCGAGTTCTTCTAAATTAAAGCTTTGACCGAAATCCCATTTTTTGGTTAAACAGAAGTGAACCTCTGTCTTTGAATCCTATGTTAAAACTGGACAAGCGATGATGGAGCGGTAAATATTTATTTGTATCAGATATTTATATCAAATTAATTTAATTTATAATAGTTAAGTCATTTAATGAAGTAAAAATTGTATTAATTAACCATGCTTAAATGATGAAAGTTTATGGGCAAACATCAAATACAAATAGCATTAGCAGTACCAAAAGTGAAGTAACAATTCCTTTAGCATGAATAAGTGGACTTACCAAGCTTATGATGATCACCCTGCCATTATTTGATTTCTTTTAAAATTATCGTCGAAAATGAGGGCAGTAATGAACAATGGAAGTGTGGAAGGTAGAACAAGGAGATCTCCCAGTCCTAAAAATACAAACAAATTATAACCTTAAGTTGAAATAAATTACTTTGATAGGAGGAAAAAGGTAAGAGAAAATATTAAAAGTAAAGTACCTCTTCAATTTCAAGAAATAGCAAAATCAGCTCTTGTAAGAAAAAAAATCATTATATATAGTTTTAATTTTCCAAATATTAAATGTCTAAAACTTTTTACGGAAAGTTAAAACCAGCTCTTCTCTGTATAAATTGTCTGCAACCCCCATTCAGGGCAGGAATTTTTATAAGTGGTGTCGAAATTTATAGAAGAATTGAAATATAACTTTGATTATCGTACGTTTAAACAAGAAATAGCCTTAGTCTATTGGCTTTGTTTAGTCTTAAGTTAGAAAATGTCTTGAGTTCAATTCTACTTCATCACAATTTTTAACCACAAATACTCTATCAAATTTGCTAATTGAGGTTTGAACCTTTGACCTGATAGAGCAAAATTAAGCACATAACCAACACACCAAGACACGACTTATGTCAAGTGCTGTCATTTTTTTCTACTTATTCGTTTATGTATAATATAAATAGATATATTTAATAAACTTTTTCGACGAAACGATATCGTGTGACATCGCTTCGGTAAGCGTGCATCCGCCCCTCCCCCAAATCTTTTGCATTTGAAACAAACGAATACAATTGAATTCTATAGACAATTAGATAGATAGTGTTTGTGTAAGCTTACATTTAACCAAATCAATTTAAAGTACTTTTTAGTTTACCTCTATACGTTTGGTAAATTATGGTGAAATAGAAATGCTTATAAACAATAAAAACAACAAAAATCCATAAGTTAGTCAGCCTTAGTTTAATTCTTTGTTTTATCTCTCTATATATTTTGAAGAAGCGGCAAAACTGCCCCTAATTTATTCGTTTTGGTTTAAAAATACCCATGTTCGCCTATTTGTAAAAATTGCCTCTAACATCAATTTTTTGGCCCGCTCATACCCTAAAAACTAACGGTCCTATTTTGATTAAGAAAAAGTTTTATTACTTAATATATGTCAATTTCCTATTGGTTTAAATTAAAACCACATCCACATCTACTTATTAGCCCGCTCCAGGACCCAAAATATCCATACCCGACCCATGACCCGCTTATTAAAATGCCCTAACTTCACCTCTCAACTTCTACTCTTCCATCCCTGCCCTCCCACTCTACATCTTCTCTAATCATAAGGCCAAATACCTATGCGGCCCCTTAAACTTGGTTCAAATTTTTATTTTAATACTTTAACTAAGGCCAGTACCTATTGAACACTCAAACCTGGTCTTACTTGTGTCTATTAAACACAATAGCTGACATGGCAAAAAAATGTGTATTTCACCACTCTTAAGCACGTGAATGGATCTGAAATTATATTTTTCCTTCTTTTTTATTTAAATAAAGACCTCTTTTTCTAAAGCAACCATATCACCACCTTATTAACTCCATTACTTCCGCTCTCCGCCATTAGTGCGACCATTTTCCTTCATTCTTATTTCTCCTCACACCACCCTCCACCCTTCCCCTTCTTCCTCCTCCCTACCCACCACTGCCGCCACCACCCTCGATTCTTTTCTTTCCCTCCTTACATGAAATGGAGATTTAAAAATTTAGAGACGGAGAACAAGTTGACTCAGGAGGTTGAATTGATGAGATAATTAAAATTGATCAGAAATTGGATCACAGAAAATTGGAGACGTATGAGATTGACGAAGAAGACGACGATGGAAAATTTTCCGACCATGAAGCTCTGCAAATTTCCCATAAACTTCAAATTATTTTTTGTCTTTAGATATTTATTTTTTAGTCAATGGATCAACCTCTTACATCGTCAATCTGCTGCAGAGCTTGAAAGAAATCAGATTCCATAGAAGACTCTCCCCAATACTCAGCGTTTAAACAAATGGAATGAAACCCATTTTTCATCGTCAATCTGTCTTTAGATATTTATTTTTTTACTCAGCGTTCATTTTAAGATTTTAAGGTTTAATAAGTTATCTTTCTGCTTAAGTTATATTTGTTGTTCGGCGGTGATTTGGTTGGAAAACTATCAACAGTGATTAAGTTGGGCAAGAAGAACAGGGAAAGAGTTAGGGTACCAAATAATAAATTTATAAAAGAAAAATATGACATTTTGACAAATGGAACCTAAATAACGATTGGATCATAAGTCAGGTATGGAATTGGGTGTTTGAGAGGCTAAAAGATTTAACGGGTTGGAACGATTAAGATGGATCATTAGTGGGTTATTTACAGATCAGATGTGGGTTAGAATGTGATTTTTAATTTTGACCAATAAGCAATTACCACGTCATATATAATAATAATTTTTTATTCAGCAAAGGTCTAGCAGAAATAAGGGCATGAATAAGCCAAATTTTTAACGGTGAGGGCATTTTTTACAAAATAGGTGAACAAAGAATATTTTTAAACCAAAGCGAATAGGTTAGGAACATTTTTGACCTTTCTCCTACATTTTTTGTAATCCTCAAGTGCACTTCCAAAAAAAAAACGACACTACAGGTTCCGTTTTTACTCTATTTCCATCATTGGACTTTTTCATGAAGATAGAACTTTTAAATGTATATTTTTTGTTTTTACTCTATTTCCATCATTGGATATTTCCTGAAGAAAGAAATTTTAAATGTATATTTTTTGCACATGTTTGTAATTCTGAAATTATTGTGGATGAATATATTAAATAAGAATTGAGAAGAAATAAAATCATGTTGAAGGAGATTGTCTCAAAAGACCTATAAATTCTTGAAATTAATGCAATCAATACAGACTTAACTAAAAATATGACACAATAGAGAAAGAAGATCCATATAGTTGATATCCACTAATGGAAAATAAGTATAGAACTTTTAGTATTAATACTAATATTACCATTATTATTATTACTAGTAATATTTTTTTATAATTAAATTATTTTATAATTTTATTTTATTTGGTATAATGATGACATGAGTTGAGCTTAAATAGAAAATTAGGATTCATATAGCAGACTCCAACTTATTTTGCATTGACGCGTAATGTTATATTTTTCTAAATAATTTTAAGGACATTTCAGTCATTTTAGTATATAATTTTTTTTAGTTAAACACACCAATATTTATTATAAGATTCAAGACTTTTATCTAAATATATAATTATCTATTTATAAAATCAAGTTCAATGTCTTAAAATATAACTTGTCGAACATCAACTTTCAGTCAAACAAACTATACGAACTCATATATTGACTTTTAACATTTTCTCCCATAAAAATCAAAATATATCCTATGGTACACTCTTAATACACGTGGTTTTCATGAAAATTCACAGGAAAAGCCAGCTGATATGGTCTAAAAAAAGGTAATCACTCGAAAACATTATGTAGCAAGTTGGCAATTGTTACTGACGTTGTACTTCAAAGGCCACAAAAATTAGTTGGTTCATGCGACCACTCGTATTGTGCATATCCGACAGGTAAGCAACCTTTGATTTCCAAATATACATACAGAAATGGAAATAATGAAATAAAAAGGCAAAATCACAACCAGAAAAAGACTACCAAAAATCAAACCTTCGTCAAGTACACGTAGGAATATGCATCAAAAGATCCATCAACCAGCAAAAAACAAAAATCAATTGGGTCATATCAAATCCTGGATTTTTGCCCATCATTTTCTTTTTTTTTTCTTCTTCTTTTCTCATGGTGCAGTATAACCAACATAACATCCAAATAGATTATTGTTAACTATTTTTGATTAAATGAGAAACCTTATAGAAAGATATATATTATGAACATACTTTGGTGGACAGAGTCATTCGGATGAAATAATCTAAATACACCTAAATTGTCATTAGACACTTCTAAAACGTATATTATGGACATGTCATTTGGTACAAGGATGGGATACAAATAACTATTTTCGGTCTCATTTCTTGTTCTTTCCATATATTTCATTTATTTTTCAATCAAGTACATAAAAGAAAGAAAATTGTTGCAGATTTCTTAAGCCTTCAACTGGAAAAATGAAGGCCCACTCAACAAGCCGTTGTATCTCTTTTAGATCACTTCAACTACATGTTCCACCGGCTACTTTACTCCGGCGGAAACATATATTCAAAAGACTCAATTTCCACGTCAGCATTTCAGTCCGTTGTTCGGCCGACGGTACCGATAACTCCGCCGAGGTAATTAGTTCCTCGGCTACAAGGCGTAATGTACTGCTCATGCCTTTACTTACAATCGGAGCTTGTGCTCTTCGGTCGGCAGTGTCCAGAGCGGACGACAAGCCGCCGCCGGAGAGTACGCCGTCTACTCCGGTGACTACAGCTGAGACTCCGTCGCCTGCTCCGGCAGTTAAGGCGGAGGAAAAGAAAGAGGAAGTGATAAATTCGAGGATTTATGACGCGACGGTAATAGGAGAGCCGTTGGCTTTGGGGAAGGACAAGAAGAAGGTGTGGGAGAAGCTCATGAATGCTCGGGTTGTGTATTTAGGCGAAGCCGAGCAAGTTCCGACTCGAGATGATAAGGAATTGGAGCTGGAGATTGTGAAGAATATGAGGAAGAGATGCGCTGAAGCAGAGCGACCCATTTCATTGGCTTTAGAAGCATTTCCCTCTAATTTACAACAACAACTCAATCAATACATCGCTAGAAGGTTAGAATTCCCTGCCAGTATTTCCATAATTGGTTATTGAAAATAAAATAAAAACTATTTTTTGCCCTATCTGCACAGTATAATATTTCAATGAAGGTGATTCAATTGAACCTCCTTCCTTCAAGCTAGCTCCGCCCCTGAAATAAACCTTGTTTAGGGTTAATGCGATATCGTTATCAAAGAGTTTGTTATAGTCCACTTGTTACATCTATAATATATAGAGAAATTTTCACATGAAATAGTTGCATTGAGATATTTGTATGAGACAGTATCTGATGTTATGGACTTGATATTGCAGGATAGATGGAGAGAGTTTAAAATCTTATGTAGCACATTGGCCAACTCAATATTGGCAGGAGTATGAGCCCTTACTAAGTTATTGTCGCGACAATGGGGTTCGGCTGGTCGCATGTGGTTTGCCGCTAGAGGTACTTATTATCTGTGTTTTCATCTATTAGTTGACGGGCATGAACTAGAAATATTTCTGAATCCAGAGGAAAAAGCAGCAAACAATAGTACCTATGAATGATATTCAGCATAAAAAGGATGGACTCCTTTTATTATCATAAAAGATCTCTTCGTTCTTAAAATTCCAATTCTTTTCACTTCCTTTAAGTGCTCTGCATTGATCAACTTTTTCTAGCTTCATAAGTTTCATGTGGAAATGATAAATTTTCTTGTTTTTTTCTGGATTAGGTCCTACGAACAGTTCAAGCAGAAGGTATTCAGGGGCTTTCAAAAGCTGATCATAAGAAATATGCTCCTCCAGCTGGTTCAGGTTTCATCTCAGGCTTTACGTCAATGTCACGCAGATCATCCATTGATGTAAATCTGCTGAACCAGCCTACTCCTTTTGGACCAAGCTCGTATCTCTCTGCACAAGCAAGAGTTGTTGAGGAGTACAACATGTCCCAGATAGTTTTACAAGCAGTGATGGATGATGGAGCAGCTGGTATGCTTGTTGTTGTCACAGGTGCTACCCATGTCATGTATGGATCAAGAGGGACTGGAGTGCCTGCTAGAATTTCAAGGAAGATACAAAAGAAAAATCAAATTGTTTTACTACTTGACCCTGAAAGACAATGGTTAAGGAGGGAGGGAGAAGTTCCTGTTGCTGATTTCTTGTGGTACTCCGCAGCTAGACCTTGTAGCAGAAATTGTTTTGATCGTGCAGAAATTGCCCGTGTGATGAATGCAGCTGGCAGGAGACGAGATGCCTTACCACAGGTTAGTCATTTATGCTTCAAGGTGAAGGACTTTAACTAATCAGCTTCCAAAACTCACATTTGGCTGCAGTCAAACATACAGATTGAATCATTAAAACAGATAGTCTCCTGCTAACTGAGTCTGTCAAGCTTCTGATATGGAGCTTGAAGTTATTAACCAAAAAAATCAGTTATGCTTTACAAGATCTACCAATGCTCCTTCTACCTGAGTTCTTCAGAGTTGGGGTTTCAAAACCAAATTTCTTAGCTTGTACGTTATAGAAATTGAAGAAATGATGAAAAAAGAAAAGCTTGCTTCTTTACACCAAAAGCTTGTCAGATGAAGTTAATAGATTAATAGAATATCTTTAGAATGCACTAACATTCAGTATGGCGAAAAATATACAAATTACCGAACCTCTTATAAATCTTGGAAAAGTTTTAGGCCAAGACATCCATACCACATTTGTAGAGAATATTTCCACCTGGAGATTTGTGATTATGCTTTCTGAAGAGACTTATATCTAATGAAGGACCTGAGATCATTTGGCTGCAGAATCCTGCTCTCAGTCAGTAACCAGAGATGGGAATCTTCACTCTACCTTATCTTGATCTGGTTCAACATAACGTTTTCTTACTATCGCATGTTGTCTTTGCGAGGTATATTCTATATGTGAAGGATATCCTATAACCTCAAACAGCACTATATTCGATGTATGAGGTTCATGTTCGTGATTAAGACCAGTTACTGAATTGAAAATTATGCATCAGTTCACTCTGGTCCATGTCCAATGCTCTCTCCTTGGCTGCTTTATCTGATTCCCTAAGATCCTGTCTAGCTTGACTTGCCTCTGGGCCCATTAGCAATTAGATATTTCTCACTTATTAAAATGAATTCCATTTGCAAATGGACTTTTAGTACTGTGGAGAAGAACTTTTCTGATTGAATCCTACCCTTCCCAGAATTGCAATTATCATGTTCCGGAAGCACCGTCTAGTTTCTCTCATGTGCATCACATCTACTTCATTTTCTTATGATGATGGTGTTCGGGCCAACTTATGCGCCAAGGCTGCTACCTCCCACCAGCACCGATTCTGCTTGAATCTAGCCACTAAAGCATAGGCAAATGGGAAGAAAGAACCTAGTGTTTTCTTCATCAAGAAATAACCTATTGTATTTTGTCTCTGCTAGGATTTGAACCCTGGTCTCCAAGGTTCGCACCACTTCATTAACCACTAGGCTACATCTGCTCACGTCTACTTCATTTTTGAAACCATCTTTTCAAGTGGCAATAACTTTCATACTACAAGACCCACTCCTTGTATAATAAGAGTCCTGCACTGGTGGCATTTATACCATTTACCACAACCTTGACCCGTGAATAGTGTGTTAAAGGTCATTAGATGCAACTTTCTTCGTTCTATCTGCTGTATTGAATTGGTTTTTGATACCTCTGCTTGTTTATTTGTTAGGTATCTTCTCTGCTTTAGCAAGCATCGGTCATATTTTCATCTTCTCTGCTTTAGCAAACATCGGTCATATTTTCATCTCAGTAGTAAACTAGATCCCACAATTTTTTTTGAAGTTACTCATCATAAACTTTTCTATCACATTTTGTGGACATGGCTTGGCGCACCGGTAAAAGTTGACGCTATGTGACCAAGAGGTCAAGGGTTCAAGCCGCTAAAATAGCCGCTTGCAAAAATGCTAGGTAAGGCTGCGTGCATAATACCTAAGGTAGTTTGGCCCTTCTCCGGGCCCCGCACATAACTGGAGCTTAGTGCACAGGGCTGCCTTTATTTTTATTTTTTTGAACATGGCTTCCTGGGCATTTAATGGATGCACAAAATATTAGGTGTTAATTGAAAAATCTCTTACTGCAAATGTACTAAATAATTCCAGAAGTAAAGGGGTTACAAGTTTCATAATTCATTACAGGATAATTGCTATTCCGACCAATAAACCGCAACACCCTGCTACTTTCGTATACTACAACCAAGTTTGAGTTTGGATAATAATGCCCGTTAAACATTTGGGTCCCAAAAGCATTAGTAAAAAGGGGCTTGTCCTTTTAGTTTTTGATCAATAAGTGAGAGTGACACAGGGCTTGTCTTTCCGGGTGTAATATATCACATCTTCATAATGGTAGAAAGTAATTGAGATAAAATTGAACTAAGTGGCACAAGGAACTGTTGGAAGTATTTGGTAAGAAACTTCATTATGGAAGCACGTATTTTTTTCATTTGTGTATTTGAATCAATCAGCACTTTTTCTTATAACCAAATATCCTTGCTTTTTTCAGCTTCAAAACTTGGTGACACTAGGCTCACTTTTTACCCTTCTCCTTCACTAATCAGGATTCGCACTCGTGACGTGCCCCTACAACACATTCCGCTCTGTGCTTATTTGCCTTTGAACCAAATCCCTGGGAGCTATAGCACTTTTTTAATAGGGTGTAAGGCCCCGTGAATTTCCTGCTCAGAACCCCGAATCCCGTGGCGCCAAGTTAGGAGCATGTGTTAGGGTTCACAAAAAAAAAAATTCTTCGCTCGCCGCGGTTCGGACCCCTTTGGATTGAACAGTGCATTAAAAAGTCTAAGAAATAATGTTTTCCAGAGAAGTGCGATTTTGCGGTCGAGAATGCGGTCGCATATCAGGTATGCGGACCGCATAAGGGGCATAGTCACCGCAAAGTGAGTCAGTGTGTTAGTCAAATTTAAGGTTAAATGTGCGGTCCACTATGCGATCACATAACCGATATGCGGACCACATAGTCGTCGCATAATTTCCTTGGGATTTGGTAAGGAGCAGTTCTGTGGTGCATTATGCGACCGCAGAACGGGTATGCGGACTGCATTTTTGCAGCATACCCAGACAAAATGTTCAGATTTTGGGAGCACTTTTGCGGTCCATTATGCGGGCCGCATTTCCACTTTGCGATCGCAAACCTGACTCGGGCTCCAATTTTCTAAATTTTTATAACCCGACCCCATTTTAATATATAGTCTTTGGGGCTTCATTTGGGGTCATTTTTCTACTGATTTTAGAGAGAGTTGAGAGCATTTTAGAGAGAGAAGGAGGAACCCAACATTCAATCATCCAATCTTGCATCAATTTTCAAGAATCAAAGAAACCAATCACAAGTTCTTCATCTAAGAGGTAAGATTCTATACATTAGACTTTAATTTCGAGTTTGGGGTATAAGATGGGGTATTGAGGTATGATTCTTGGGTGTAATACTATTATGTATACACGCATGTACAAATTAGGTTTGTGGAAAGATTGTTGAACATAAATGAGTAAAGATTGGGTTGGGAAATGAAGGAAATCTTGTAAAAGAGATTTGAAATCAAGATGCACAACTAGTATTTGATAAAATGCTCAAACAAGCTGAAACCATGAATACCTTCCTAATTTGTGTTCAATTTTGTTATGTCTCAAAGTAGATTGGGGTTGCTAGAATTTCCGGAACGTCATAGTAACTTAAGGAAATCTTAAACAAGGCATGTATGGCTAAAACCCCCTCCTCTTAGAAATTGAGCTCCCATGGTGCCCGTGTAAGTGTTGTAAGTTCGAAATGTGACTGATGCAATGCTTGTTATGTTAAGTGAATTGATGTTGTGAAAATGTATGTGGTAAGTACTTCTTTATGTGTTTAATGTGCTATTCTTATAAATGGAAGATGTGTGGAGAACATGATTTATGTGCTAAATGCCTATCTGTCATGCCAAGGTTACTTTGGAACTAACATGCCAAACTTGATGAATTTCCTTCTATGCTTATGACTTAAATTGCTTTTGTATATGCCTATGACTTTAAGTGGCAAGGTGAATGTTGGAAATGGGAATAATGTGAAACGTGAGTTATGAAACGTGGAAATTGTGGCCCCAAGCGCCGGTAAACTAATACATGTGTAGCCGAAGATCGGTATAAGATGAATAACGGAAAATGGTAACGTCTCGGGGAGACAGCTTAGCTGATCGGACCGTGATCGGACGCCATGATATATATATACACATGGTGGTAATGTATTGATGATTGAAACTGGAAGGTGTGAATGAAATAATGGTAACGTCTCGGGGAGACGACTTAGCCGATCGGGCCGCGATCGGACTCCGCTCACAGAAGCGGTGGTAATATGGATAATGATGCAACAGTGTGGGGTGCTCCAATCTAAAATTGCAAGAACCCTGTAGAAATCATGTGAACCTTCTTATATTGTTGGCATGGTGCTTATTTGAAACTTTGTTGCCTTTACTATTTCCTCTTTACTCTTGAATGGTTGTTCTTTCTAACAAGATGGTGTTTAGTTATACATACTAGTACTATTCCATGGTACTAACGTCCCTTTTGCCGGGGCGCTACATTTTTAAATGAATGTAGGTGGCTCTATAGTGGATAGTACCGATCGTATGTAGCAGAGCATCCTTTTCTCAAAATCTTGGTGAGCTCCTTCCTCCTTCAAGGGGTCATGTGGTACACCTTTTGTTATAGATATCCATTTTGAGGTATAGCCGGGGCCTTGTTGCCGGCGTTGTTATCACTGTCTTTTGTATCCTTAGAGGCTCCGTAGACGTTTGTGTGAGTTATGTACGGGTATTGGATAGGTCAATGAACCATGTTGTGACCTTGTACTCTTGCTTTCCTTTAAACTATAACTGTGTGGAATCTTGGACACTTAACTACGATTTAATGTTGTGATATAAAATGAACTAAAATGTTGAATGTACTATCTTTCCTTGTCTAAAATGAAAGCATAGTTTCCCTATTCATATTGAGTTGGATGGGTAGTGTTTTATGAGGCTTGCTCAGTTGGGTTCACTCGATTGAGCACCGGTCGCGCCTCCCGAGGTGGGGCGTGACAAACTTGGTATCAGAGCCTAAGGTTTGGAAGTGTCCTAGGATGTCTCGGAGCCGTGTCTAGTAGAGCCCTTCTTATCGGTGTGTAGTCGACCACATCTATAAATTGGAGGCTACTTGGGCATTTAGGAATAACACCCTTCTTTGATGTTCTGGATCGTGCGGTGAAACTGTCCCTCTCTAATCAGTGCAATGTTCTATCTTTTAGTAAATGATACCTAAGAAGAAAGCGAGAACTGGCCAAGCAGCTAATGCCACCTCAGTAGTGGCTGATGATTCACTGCTTGATACTGTGGATGAGGGTAGCCGCCTTGCTAATGCTCTGCCTGGTTCTTCTACTCCAGAGCAGACTACCCCAGTTCCCACACCCGTGGAGGGTACCACCATCCCTCCCGTTGATACTCCTATCCCGCCTCTAGCTCCAGCTTCCGGTTCTGGTATTTCGGATGGGGATCTTAGGAGAGCTATTCAGATGTTGACCCAGCTAGTGGCCTCCCAGGCCTAGAGGTCGAATGTTGCGCCTAGTTCATCCAGCCAGCAAGGGGATTCTACTAGTTCCAGAGTGAACAGATTTCTTCAGTTAGACCCTCCGGTGTTTACAGGTGCCAATCCAGAAGAAGACCCTCAGGATTTTATTGATGAGATGCACAAGACCCTCAGGGTTATGCGTGCAACTGAGGCAGAAGGAGTAGAGTTGGCTGCCTACCGCTTGAAAGGGGTGGCCTATTCATGGTTTGAGTTATGGGAAGATTCCCGTGAGGAGGGGAGCCCTCCGGCGAGGTGGAGTGAGTTCGCTGATGCCTTTATAGATCATTTTCTGCTGTTGAGACAAGCGCAACCCATGCAGCGGAGTTCGAAAATCTGAAACAGGGTAGCAGAAGTGTGTGGGAGTACCACATGGAGTTTGCTCGCGTGTCCAAATATGCTATTCACATGTTGCCCACAATGGAGGCTAGGGTGCGTCGGTTTGTTCAGGGCCTTAATCCTTTGACCATTAATGAGTCTTCTACAACTGCCTTGAATTTTGACATGAATTATGGGAAGATGGTGTGTTTGCTCAGGCTACAGAGAACCGCAAACTGAAGAACAGAATGGAGAGAGAGGGTAACAGAAAGACCCGGTCTGCGGGCAACATGGGTGAGTCACTGGGTGGGGGAAGACCAGCTTTTCAGGGAGGATCATCAGGACCGTCCCAGTCTGTTGCACAGTCTTCAGCTACTGCACCGCCATCAGGGCCCAGCCAGCAGCAGCAGTGGAGTCGTTTCAGGCCCAGTCAGGGCAACAGAGGATCCTATCAGCGGGGTCGGTCAGGAGAGAGACCCCAGCAGCAGTAGAGGTCCCCACGCCCCAAGTGCGGGAAGATGCATTCAGGGGTTTGCTACTTGGAGTTACCCGTGTGCTATGGATGCAGGATGAGGGGCCACATTCAAAGGTATTGTCATGCATCTCGCCAGGGAGCAGGTAGGGGCATAGCACATTCATCCGGTTCAGCAGTTTCTACATCTTCAGCCCCCTCTCCAGCTCAAGGTACCCCAGCACCCGCAGGGCGTGGTGTAGCTAGGGGTGGTACACAGAGTTCAGGAGGGTCCAGCCGGTTCTATGCTATGAGTGGACGCCAGACTGTAGAGGCTTCCCCAGATGTTGTTATAGGTATTCTGACTGTCCAATCTCATGATGTGTATGCACTTATTGACCCCGGTTCCACCCTGTCATATGTTACCCCTTTTGTTGCTATGGAATTTGGGATAGAACCAGAGCAGCTTCATGAACCTTTCTCAGTATCTACTTCGGTTGGTGAGTCGATTTTGGCTACTCGAGTTTATAGAAGTTGTGTTGTCACGGTGCGTGGTAGGAATACCATGGCCGATCTTATTGAACTAGGGATGGTGGATTTCGATGTAATAATTGGAATGGATTGGCTCTATTCATGTATTGCCAAGCTTGATTGTCGAACTAGAGCTATGTGGCTTGAGTTTCCTAATGAGCCCGTGGTTGAATGGAAGAGAGATAATGTAGTGCCTAAGGGTCGGTTTATTTCTTACCTTAAGGCCACAAAGATGATCAAGAAGGGGTGTATCTATCATTTAGTCCATGTTACAGACACCGATGCCGAGGCACCTAGCCTTGAGTCCCTACCTGTTGTGAATAAATTTCTGGATGTCCTTCCAGATGAGCTCCCTAGGGTTCCACCAGACAGGGAGATTGACTTTGGGATCAATGTGATGCCAGGCACACAGCCTATATCAATTCCACCTTACAGAATGGCACCGGCGGAATTGAAAAAGCTAAAGGAACAATTAAAGGATTTGCTAGAAAAGGGTTTCAACTGGCCGAGTGTGTCACCGTGGGGCGCACCGGTCTTGTTTGTAAAGATGAAAGATGGTTCGCTACGGATGTGTATTGACTACCGGCAACTCAACAAAGTCACAATTAAAAATAAATATCCCCTTCCTAGGATAGATGACTTGTTTGATCAATTGCAGGGTGCTGTGTGTTTTTCAAAGGTTGACTTGCGGTCCGGGTATCATCAATTGAAGATAAGGGAGCAGGATATTCCAAAGACAGCTTTCAGGACTCGGTATGGGCACTTTGAATTTCTGGTAATGTCTTTTGGGCTAACAAATGCCCCGGCAACTTTCATGGATCTTATGAATCGAGTCTTCAAGCCATTTCTAGACTCCTTGGTGATAGTATTCATTGATGATATTCTCGTATATTCCCGAAGTCAAGAGGATCATGCTAACCATCTCAGGGCAGTTCTGCAGACCCTTCAGCAACATCAACTGTATGCTAAGTTTTCGAAGTGTGAATTTTGGCTTGAATCTGTCACGTTCTTGGGTCATGTCGTCTCCAGGGGAGGAATTATGGTTGATCCTCAAAAGATTGCGGCAGTGAAGAATTGGCCTAGGCCTACCACTCCAACAGAGATTCGCAGTTTCTTAGGTTTGGATGGGTACTACCGAAGATTTGTGGAGGGGTTTCTACTCTTGCCTCTCCATTGACTAAATTGACCCAGAAAGCAGTTAAGTTCCAGTGGTCCGATGCTTGTGAAAGGAGCTTCCAGGAATTGAAATCAAGACTGACTACAACGCCGGTGTTAACCCTACCAGAGGGTACAGAGGGATTTGTGGTATATTGCGATGCTTCCTGGATCGGGCTTGGGTGTGTATTAATGCAACACGGCAAGGTTATAGCCTACGTTTCTAGACAACTCAAGAATCATGAAAAGAACTATCCAACTCATAACTTAGAGCTTGCGACAGTGGTGTTTGCGCTAAAGATTTGGCGACATTATTTGTATGGGGTCCATGTGGATATATTTACGGATCATAAGAGCCTCCAATATATTTTCAAACAGAAGAGTTGAATCTGAGACAGAGAAGATGGCTAGAGTTACTCAAAGACTATGACATGGATATCCTCTATCACCCGGGAAAGGCTAATGTTGTAGCGGATGCTCTTAGTCGAAAATCCATGGGAAGTTTAGCTCATTTGGAGGCCCATCAGAGGACATTGGCCAGGGAGGTTCACCAGTTGGTTAGTTTGGGAGTTCGCCTTGCTGACTCTAATGAAGGAGGGGTAATCGTGCATAATAGGGCTGAATCATCGCTTGTGGCAGAGGTGAAAGAGAAGCAATTCGTGGATCCGTTGTTAGCACAACTGAGAGAGGGGATTCTCAAACACAAAACCACAGCTTTTTCCTTTGGCATGAATGATGGTACCCTACGGTACCAAGACCGCCTATGTGTTCCTAATACCGACGGTCTTCGGGAAAGGATCATGGCAGAAGCTCACACTTCCAGGTATTCCGTGCACCCAGGTTCCACGAAAATGTATCATGATCTCAAGGAAATTTATTGGTGGAATAACATGAAGAAAGATGTGGCGGACTTTGTGGCAAAATGTCCGAATTGTCAGCAAGTAAAGGCCGAATACCAAAGGCCCGGTGGATTGGCTCAAAGCATAGCAATTCCAATGTGGAAATGGGAGATGATCAACATGGATTTTGTGGTAGGGTTACCACGCACTCCGCGCAAGTTTGACTCAATTTGGGTGATTGTTGATCGACTCACAAAGTCAGCGCACTTCCTGCCAGTCAAATCTATCGACACAATGGAACGGTATGCTCAGTTGTATATCAAAGAAATAGTCAGGTTACATGGCACTCCAGTCTCAATCATTTCAGATCGAGGGGCTCAGTTCACAGCCAACTTTTGGAAGAAGTTTCAGCAAGGTTTGGGTACGCAGGTAAATCTTAGCACAGCTTTTCATCCACAAACCGATGGTCAAGCATAGCGGACTATTCAGACGCTTGAAGACATGTTGCGCGCTTGTACTCTTGATTTTAAGGGTAGTTAGGATGACCATTTGCCACTCATAGAATTTGCTTAAAACAACAGCTTCCACGCTAGTATCCAGATGGCACCATTCGAAGTACTGTATGGTAGGAGATGTAGGTCTCCCATTGGGTGGTTCGAAGTTGGAGAAGCGGAATTGATAGGGCCGGACCTCGTGCATCAGGCCATGGAGAAAGTCAAGATTATTAAGGAGAGATTGAAAACTGCTCAGAGTCGCCAAAAATCCTATTCGGATGTGCGTCGCAGAGATTTAGAGTTCAAAGAAGATGATTGGGTATTTCTGAAGGTTTCCCCTATGAAGGGCATCATGCGGTTCGGAAAGAAGGGAAAATTGAGTCGAGGTATGTCGGACCGTACAAAATCTTTCAGAGGATTGGTCAGGTGGCATACGAGCTCGAGCTGCCACCCGAGATGTCAATGGTACACCCGGTTTTTCATGTGTCCATGTTGAGAAAGGTAGTGGGAGATCCATCCTCTATTGTGCTAGTTGAGACTATTGAGGTTAATGAAGAGCTGTCATATGAAGAAGTTCCAGTTGCCATTCTTGATAGACAAGTTCGGAAATTGAGGAATAAGGAAATTGCATCCGTGAAAGTGTTATGGCGAAACCAGCAAGTTGAGGAAGCCACTTGGGAAGCCAAGGATGAGATGAAAAAGAAGTACCCACATTTGTTCGAATAGTCATGTAATAGCTTTTATGCACTTAGCTCCTATGAACTCTTATCTTCTGATTTGATCTATGTAAAACTGTCATGTTTTGGTTATATATATACGTGTTGCCAATGCGGCCATGGTTAGTATTGTACGAGTTATGTCGCCTTATATCCATGGAATGTGTACCCGCTGCTAGGATATGTTTCTGGGGCTCTCTGACAGGTGGATAGGCCTAAATACAAAGGAAACTCTAGCGAAATTTTCGGAAATATAGGGAGTTAGCTAAATTTGGGGACTGGCAACATGTTTCAGGTTATAAAGACCAGAAGATTGCACTAAGACTGTTAATAAGTGAACCTTGATCCTCATTCGAGGACGAATGATCTTAAGTGGGGAGGATGTAAGGTCCCGTGAATTTCCTACTCAGAACCCCGAATCCCGTGGTGCCAAGTTAGGAGCATGTGTTAGGGTTCACAAAAAAAAAAAAATTCTTCGCAGCGAGCTTGCTCGCCGCGGTTCGGACCCCTGTGGATACAATGCATTAAAAAGTCTAAGAAATAATGTTTTCCAGAGAAGTGCGATTTTGCGGTCGAGAATGCGGTCGCATATCAGGTATGCGAACCGCATAGGGGGCATAGTCACCGCAAAGTGAGTCAGTGTGTTAGTCAAATTTAAGGTTAAATATGCGGTCCACTATGCGATCGCATAACCGATATGTGGACTGCATAGTCGTCGCATAATTTCCTTGGGATTTTGTAAGGAGCAGTTCTGCGGTGCATTATGCGACCGCAGAACGGGTATGCGGACTGCATTTTTGCAGCATACCCAGACAAAATGTTCAGATTTTGGGAGCGCTTTGCGGTCCATTCTGCGGGCCGCATTTCCACTTTGCAATCGCAAATGAGATCGCAGACCTGACTCGGGCTCCAATTTTCTAAATTTTTATAACCCGACCCCATTTTAATATATAGTCTTTGGGGCTTCATTTGGGGTCATTTTTCTACTAATTTTAGAGAGAGTTGAGAGCATTTTAGAGAGAGAAGGAGGAACCCAACATTCAATCATCCAATCTTGCATCAATTTTCAAGAATCAAAGAACCCAATCACAAGTTCTTCATCTAAGAGGTAAGATTCTATACATTAGACTTTAATTTCGAGTTTGGGGTATAAGATGGGATATTGAGGTATGATTCTTGGGTGTAATACTATTATGTATACATGCATGTACAAATTAGGTTTGTGGAAAGATTGTTGAACATAAATAAGTAAAGATTGGGTTGGGAAATGAAGGAAACCTTGTAAAAGAGATTTGAAATCAAGATGCACAACAAGTGTTTGATAAAATGCTCAAACAAGCTGAAACCATGAATACCTTCCTAATTTGTGTTCAATTTTGTTATGTCTCAAAGTAGATTGGGGTTTCTAGAATTTCCGGAACGTCATAGTAACTTAAGGAAAGCTTAAACAAGGTATGTATGGCTAAAACCCCCTCCTCTTAGAAATTGAGCTCCCATGGTGCCCGTGTAAGTGTTGTAAGTTCGAAACGTGACTGATGCAATGCTTGTTATGTTAAGTGAATTGATGTTGTGAAAATGTATGTGGTAAGTACTTCTTTATGTGTTTAATGTGCTATTCTTGTAAATGGAAGATGTGTGGAGAACATGATTTATGTGCTAAATGCCTAACTGTCATGCCAAGGTTACTTTGGAACTAACATGCCAAACTTGATGAATTTCCTTCTATGCTTATGACTTAAATTGCTTTTGTATATGCCTATGACTTTAAGTGGCAAGGTGAATGTTGGAAATGGGAATAATGTGAAACGTGAGTTATGAAACGTGGAAATTGTGGCCCCAAGCGCCGGTAAACTAATACATGTGTAGCCGAAGATCGGTATGAGATGAATAACGGAAAATGGTAACGTCTCGGGGAGACAGCTTAGCTGATCGGACCGTGATCGGACGCCATAATATATATATACACATGGTGGTAATGTATTGATGATTGAAACTGGAAGGTGTGAATGAAATAATGGTAACGTCTCGGGGAGACGACTTAGCCGATCGGGCCGTGATCGGACTCCGCTCACAGAAGCGGTGGTAATATGGATAATGATGCAACAATGTGGGGTGCTCCAATCTAAAATTGCAAGAACCCTGTAGAAATCATGTGAACCTTCTTATATTGTTGGCATGGTGCTTATTTGAAACTTTGTTGCCTTTACTATTTCCTCTTTACTCTTGAATGGTTGTTTTTTCTAACAAGATGGTGTTTAGTTATACATACTAGTACTATTCCATGGTACTAACGTCCCATTTGCCGGGGGCGCTACATTTTTAAATGAATGTAGGTGGCTCCATAGCGGATAGTGCCGATCGTGTGTAGCAGAGCATCCTTTTCTCAAAATCTTGGTGAGCCCCTTCCTCCTTCAAGGGGTCATGTGGTACACCTTTTGTTATAGACATCCATTTTGAGGTATAGCCGGGGCCTTGTTGCCGGCATTGTTATCACTGTCTTTTATATCCTTAGAGGCTCCGTAGACGTTTGTGTGGGTTATGTACGGGTATTGGATAGGTCAATGAACCATGTTGTAACCTTGTACTCTTGCTTTCCTTTAAACTATAACTGTATGGAATCTTGGACACTTAACTACGATTTAATGTTGTGATATAAAATGAACTAAAATGTTGAATGTACTATCTTTCCTTGTCTAAATAAATGAAAGCATGGTTTCCCTATTCATATTGAGTTGGATGGGTAGTGTTTTATGAGGCTTGCTCAGTTGGGTTCACTCGATTGAGCGCCGGTCGCGCCTCCCGAGGTTGGGGCGTGACACAGGGTTTCCGTGAGATTGTAGAGTCACGGATCCTGTAGCTACAATGGTAATATCTGTGGAATACATATTCCTCTTACTGTTTTCCTGATGTCCCATCTGTTGTGGTTAATTGACACTTCATAGTAGAAAGTCGAAGTAATTACTATCCATGGCTTCAAATTTCAACTAAGATACACTACTTGCAACTTGAAAGTATCTGGTACTGCAGCCGTTGAAAATGTTTACATGCTAGTAATTGTGCGTATTCTGTTGAGTTGCACTCTGAGGAACTTTATCTCATTACAGTAGCGACTTATTCTTTTTTTTTCAGGATCTTCAAAATGGATTAGATCGTGGTCTGGTGTCTCCGGAAGTGCTGCAGAACTTTTTTGATCTAGAGCAATATCCTTTCATTTCAGAATTAACTCATCGCTTTCAGGTGTGTGCTATGATAAACATCTATTTTTACACCACCAGAAGGAGAAAAGAGCATGAATAAAGAAAGAAAAACTTAAATAAAAAGGATAAATTTTTTCTCTCTTTATTTTGTTTATTTTACGCTTGTAATTGTGTATAAAGAAAATGCTAAGTTGGTCGAAGTTGAAAAAAACTTGTTCTGATGCAGGGTTTTAGAGAGAGATTGTTGGCCGATCCTAAATTTCTACATCGATTAGCTATTGAAGAAAGTATATCAATAACAACAACTCTCTTGGCACAGTATGAGAAACGTAGAGAAAATTTCTTTGAAGAGCTTGATTATGTTATTACAGACACTGCCAGGGGTATAGTCGTGGATTTTTTCACAGTGTGGCTTCCTGCTCCAACGATTTCTTTCTTGCCAGTTGCTGATGATGTTGATGCGCCTAAGAGCGTGGAAGCATTGAAAGGCCTCCTGGGTTCTATCCCAGATAATGCTTTTCAGAAAAATCTTGCTGGGAAGGATTGGAATATGAGCCACAGAGTTGCATCTGTGCTTGTTGGTGGCCTTAAATTGACCGGTGTAGGATTTGTTTCTAGCATCGGCGCAGTGGCTTCATCAAATATCTTGTATGCAATACGCAAAGCCTTAAATCCGACCTTTACTACTATCCAAAAGAGCAAGCGGTCTCCAATACTGAAAACAGCGCTTGTGTATTCATCATTTCTTGGTACATCTGCAAATCTACGGTATCAGGTACCTTAAAAATCCACATATGCTTGAAAGTTTAGTCTTTCATACCATTGTTTTCAGATCCAAGATGATGATTATTTATTTTCATTGGATATATCCCTTTCAAGTTTTAAAAGAAAGGCCATTGAACGGAAAAATCTGATTCTTAATCCGCTTTGGTCCCTTCATCTTTTACTAATATGTTTGACACGAGCGTTCACTCAAACATATAGTAGATGTTACTTTAGAATACCTATCTAACAATGATTGAACTGTTAGTTCTATAGGTTGGTGCCTTTTCAAGTTCCTTAACTTCCTATTAAGGTGTTTTAGGTTCAACTAAACATAACAATATACTTGAAATGCAGGTTATTGCAGGATTAGTAGAACACCGGATTGCAGATCAATTAGCGGACCAAACATTACTTGTAAATATGCTATCTTTTGTTGTTCGAACGATCAACTCCTACTGGGGAACCCAGGTTAGATATGGCCTAAAATTCGTTGAAGTTAATTTTTTTTTTCTTCTTTTTCTTATGAGTAACCGATGATGAACTTCTTTATGAGTATCGCAGTGACTAGTCATGTAGGCTAGTGGTAATGATAATCGAGAAATTCTCGAGGTCAAGTTGGCGCATGGTTCGGAACTCAGTGGATAATATGGCTGTCCCTCTACCCTACTTAAAACCTTTTATTCAAATTTCCCATTCTTTTCCATTATTTTCCTGGTCTTTATCTTTCGTCCGCTCCATTCCCAATTAGCCTTTTTTTTTTCTTGCAAAAAAAAATTGACACTTAGAAACATAGTAGGAGATACTGCTTTTCTTTCAAGAGAAGATCCCTCTAACCTCACAGTAGCTTTGAAGTAAGATGCAATGAACGAGTAATGTTACCAAACAAAACAAATCAGATTCGAACCAGGGTAATGAGCCCTACTGATCCAAGCAAATCCTCCAATAATGAACTGAACAAATACAAGTACTAATTAAGGGACTAGACTGTAGGAACATAATTACACTTGAAAGAGAAATAAGGAGAGAGACTAAGAAGAACAGAGAAGGTGGGACAGGAAACTAGAAAAGGGAATGAGAGGGACCAGATAATTCTCAAAACCATAGGATTTTCCCTATCATACTACTATTATTTATTTCTCCCATTATCCAAATTCATGCCTCACATGCTGTTATTCCCGGGTCTCACACATTGTTTTCTAACCTCCCAAACTTGCACTCCCATAGCCTCTTGCCAATTTCATTCATAATATAAGAGTTCAATGACTATTTCACATTTGGTTTGTTTCTTACTGTAAACGTTGTAGCGTTTAAGTTATTCGCCTTTCTTCGTTTTACTGATCATTCATCTACCTATCATCTCATTAGTGATAAAGTAATTTTCTGTTTGCAAATAATTAATACTTCTGTATCTCTTCTTCCGCAGCAATGGATCGACCTTGCACGGCTTACAGGATTGCAGGCTCAAAAGAGTGAGCAAGTTTCGGATCTTGCTCCAGATTCAGCAAATCCTGCTGCCGTTGGTTGCAATACACCAGAAGATACCAATATTGACGAAATCAACAATCAATAGTAACAGTGTCACTTCCTTATCTTCTCCTCTACTTTCTAGCATAACTTGTAAGCAGCAGTTTTGATTCTTTGCTGTATATCATTCATCTTTTAGCATGTCAATATATACATAGTTGAAACACACGTCCAATAAATCTTTTTGATTCATAGACTCGATCTACTTTGCCGAGAATAAAAGCTGGCTGAAGCTACATTAGAGCACTGTATACCTCTAAGCGAATACAGCAGCACTGGATACGTTTAAACACAATTGACTTTAGTTGCACTTGGACACCTTATTAATAATTAAAACTTTAAAATTGCATTTTTTTTTTGCTGAAGATAGTGAAATATAGGAACTTACTGCGACAATCTGATACTATCAACACCGAACAATGAGATAAACTTTGTTTATCTAAGTTGCTGAATACAAGGTACTTAACTTACAAAAACTGAGAATCTTGTAAATGGCGAGGTGGACATCATTGATGAGCCCTATCTCTCAAAGTACGTCTATGCGCCAGCATTTGGTAATGTAGACTAGTAAAAGAGGAATAGAGGAAAAGGATACAAACATGTACGCGAAAGATGCGCAGAAGCCAAGTTTTGATGGCTGTTTTCCCGCTTATTATTTAGTGCTTGAGAAATAGTTGCTACAGAGATTTGGATAAATTGAGAATACTTTAGAGTACATTGTCAAAATTGACTTCTCAAGAAATGTTTTAGTAAAAGTTGCAAACAAAGATAATCTTGATACAAGGCAATGAAACATTTTTATTGTCAGTTTTTAACCAAATGCCTTTCGTTTTTGAAGTACATTGTCGAAACTGAGTTCTCACGAAATGTTTTAGTAAACAATGCAACCAAAATCATCTTAATGATACAACAAATGAAACATTACAAGACCAAGAAAGCGAGTTATAAAGTTCCCATTCATTAGCATCCTTCAGCAGACTAGAACTTAGATATGATAGGATCCTGCAGCTCCTTCGACCTCTCTTCAAGCTTCTGTTTAGTTTTCTCCACTGCTACTTCTAAATTTTTCATCTGCACCTTCATTTTTATGTTCAGCATTTCTTCTCTTTTTGCTACTAAGAAATTATGATTCAGTTGCAGAATACGAAAATAGTATTATACCTGTTGCCTGGCAAACCTATTGTGTATGAATAGCCCGCTGAATAGATCAAAACTATCTCTAACTGAGCTCTCCTTCTGCATGTTGTCCAATTTTAGTGTGTAACAAAAAACCAGAGATCTCAGAAGTTGAAAGTTAGTTCTAGAGGAAAAACACGCTTAATTTGCTACAAGTATAATCTTGAAAAGGTACAAGTCAATGTTGTATTTACCACTTGAACAAGTTTCTGAAATCCCTTCGTGTCTATGGGGGTGGGTTCAACCTCCATTTCGGATAAGATCCTGTTAGGTGAAGAAGATTAATAGTAGTTGGTAATTGTGATGACCTCTTTCTACAGTTGTAGGTGACACAAGTTACCTGCCAATTGTGTGAGTCAGAAATTGACTTCGAGCAGCCAATTTGTCATGCTCTTCACAAGTCATTTCCAGCATTTTGCACCCCTGCAACAGAAGATTCGTGCAATACTCAGATATGGGGTTCTCTTTCCTCAGTTTTCCAGTCAATACAGGAGAATTTCAGCTCAAGGAGCTAGTAATAGAATGAACCATGCTAGTCTAGCTAGCCAAAATCAATGAGAAAGTAATAACATTGACGAACACAACTTTGGGCATATTTGAACTTCTTACCTCACTTGAGAATATTTGCAGAAAACTGGAACACAGAGATTTATCTCTAATTCGAATCATGTCGTACATAAAAGTCAAATCAGTCCATCCATCTTTTCCACTTTGTGGTCCAAACATTGGGTGAGTACACAGCAAGTCGCACTCCTCGGGCAATATCTTTCGAACACATAGTATGCAACCGTTGTTAGACATATTACTGTTCAACATACAAACGTATGTGAAGCTGCAGAAGTCAAAAGTCTTGAAATTAATAATGTTGGTGTGAATTGCATACTCGCAAAAGGACATCTTTTGGGTGTTCTTTAACTGAGAGTACATCAACGAAAAGTGTAGGCCGCTTGAGACAATGGAATGGTATGGACTCTACAACTCGTGATAGAGACAGTATCGACGTGCTAATTATAATAACCTCATTGTCTGATTCAAGAAATGCACCCATATCCCTGCAAGTGAATAAATGAACATAAGCAGTCATTAGCTGGAAAAGTTGTTCATTCTTTATTATCGAGAAATCGTCTGCATATACCTGAAGAATAGGATACCCAAATTTGCGCACAAGTCTGAATAATCTGATCTAGAAGTAGCCCTGATTATATGGCCTTGTTTTATCATGGTTTTGGTCAAAAACTGTGCGAAAGGACCAAATCCAATTATGCCTATACGCATAGTTCTTTGTTGGGAAGACGAAGAAGAAGATGAAGGAGACATGGTGCGAGAGAGAAAAAGATAACAGCGGCAAAGGCGAGGAAGAAGATGTACGTAATTAATGGGGTTTTATCTGACCAAGTAATGTGGGGTTTAATGAATCGGACACGTCTTATACTTTTCTCAGTACAGGGAGGCCGGTCAAAATGTTGTGATGCGACGAGCAAACGCGGGACGCTAGCTATAAAAAAGACCGAAACGGAAACGACTCTACGTCTTTTTTAAATGTCCCTTCTGGGATGTCGTGTTCGGTTGTCCGACGATGAAAAGCACCAAACTAGATCGGATATGGTTTTGCGTACAAGTTTATCATTAAAATCTAGGAATTTTTACATTCCTATGCCATATAGGAAATTATATTACCCTCAATGTTTAAGGTTTGATATAATTACATTTAGTATACTTAATTACTAATTATATACCATTAGTGGTTTTTAAGGGTATTAATTACACTCCTAATTTAATGGTACCGTATATTCCTTATAATACCACTCCTCCCACGTTTCTCTCTCCAATTCCCACACCTTCACCCACGTTTCCTTCCCACACCCACGATTTCTGTTTCAAAATCCCATTATTTCTTCCATAGCCAAGGCTTTGAATTCGAATTTGGGTTTTCAAAAGACATTGTTTGTTTGGATTGGATGTTGTTGCAAAGAATTGAGAATTCTCTCTACGTCTCTCTCTATCTCGCAATCCCAAATTTCAGTAATATAAGAGGAAAGGAAAAGAGAGCAGCAATTCCACCATTGACATCTATTAAAAAGCTTTGAAGCTTTGAATTCTAATTTGGGTTTTCAAAAATCATTATTTGTTTGGATTGGGTGTTGTTGTAAATAATTGGGAATATGGTTTGGAGTTTATATCTCAATTTTTGAGGGGTTTTGGTGAAGATTAGACTTGGTTTTGGCTGAATTTCAGATTGAAACTTGAAGAAGAAGAAGACATGACGTACATTATATTGCAGAAATTGTAGATAAATTGTAGAAAAATTGTAGACTGTTGTTTATACAATTTTTGAGCTTTGTGTTTTTGTGTTAAAAGTTTTGATGGGAGCTTGTTATTCCACTTCGTCTGTTTTGGAGCAAACTTGTGCAGAGGAGAAGATGTTTTTTAAGTTATATATATTGCAATACCTTTAAATTCAAGAAAGTATGGTTGTATTGTATTTAAAAGAGGCATAAATTTGTAGAATATGTTGAATGTGAGGAATGAGTCAAATAAGACTTACAATGGCTTGGTTTCTACATTTAATCTACAACAAAACTACATATCATTTGAAAAATTAATATGAAAATACTGAATTTCAATGTTTCTACGAATTATCTACAAAATTTCTTAGGAAGATCTATCCTTTCAGCATGTTTTTTTGGATTTCATATTTAGCATAGCAGTTTCGTAAGGAGTAACAAGAGCATATAGGAGAATCACAGAATTGTAGCATAATCGGGATTTTCGACATAATTGCGTTTTTTGCAGAAGATTTGTAGAAGTTTTAGTCATTTTTGATTTGTGAAAACAGAAAACAAAGCATTTATAATCAGAACACAAATAATCTACAATTTATCGACAAAATATCTACAAACTGGGTACATTGAATTTTACTATCCCAATTCTCATTCAATTGTAGCATAATTGGGATTTTCGACATAATTGCGTTTTTTGCAGAAGATTTGTAGAAGTTTTAGTCGTTTTTTATTTGTGAAAACAGAAAACAAAGCATCTACAATCACAATACAAATAATCTACAATTTATCTATAAAATATCTACAAACTGGATATATTGAATTTTAATATCCCAATTCCCATCAATTGTAGCATAATTGAGATTTTTGACATAATTGTATGTTTTCAAAAGATTTGTAAAAGTTTTAGTTGTTTTTTATTTGTGAAAACAGAAAATAAAGCATCTACAATCAGAATACAAATAATCTACATATTTGAACTCGACATGCTTCCCCTGAAATGTATGTTTCACATTTTTGATACATATTTTTGTCCAAACCAGTACTAAATCATCCACTTAAATACAATTTTTATACAATGTTGTTAAACATTCATACAATAGGTAAATGAATAAAAGAAAAAAAATAAACAACAGTCTACAATTTTTCTTCAATTTTTCTACAATTTCTGCAATATACGTCTTCTTCTTCTTCTTCTTCTTCTTCTTCTTCTTCTTCTTCTTCTTCTTCTTCTTCTTCTTCTTCTTCTTCTTCTTCTTCTTCTTCTTCTTCTTCTTCTTCTTCTTCTTCTTCTTCTTCTTCTTCTTCTTCTTCTTCTTCTTCGAGTTTCAATCTGAAATTCAGTCAAAACTGATAACTGTGATTTCTACGTGTTTTATACTCATTCTTACCTAAGCTTTATGCATTAACTGCCATAAATTAGTCCCAAAATACTTGCAAGTTGCGCTTGATTGCAGGTTTGAGCGACAAGATGACAAATACCAAAGATCGGCTCAAAAAAGAGTGAAATCTGCCAAGTGTCAAAAGACAACTGAAGTGGGGAACAAAATGACCTGTGCGGTCCGCACTGATGTGTCACGCGGCCGCACAGGAGAGTTCAGAGGCTGGACAATTTCCAAGTCAACCTGCACGGTCCGCACTGCTTTGCCACGCGGCCGCACAGGATAGTTCAGAGACCATGCAATTTCAAGGTCAACCTGCGCGGTCCGCACTGCTTTGCCACGCGGCCGTGCAGGATAGTTCAGAGACCATGCAATTTTCAAGTCAAGATGCGCGATCCGCGCTCCTTTCCACGCAGTCCGCTCCCAAGAGTGTCAGAGACTCAGTCATTCAAGGCAAAAGCCCACGCGGCCGCACGTCACATTTGTGCGGTCCGCGCCCCCAATGTCAGAAGCAAGATATGAAGACCCAAACCCCTACGCGGCCGCGCGTCATTTGTGCGCGGTCCGCGCCAGACCCTCAGGGGTATTTTTGTCTGATTTTTCCTGTGTAGTATAAATAGAACATTTTATTTTTTAGATGGAGTTTTTTTAGTTTTGGTTTTTATCAGATAGCAGCTGAACTCGCGATTTCATATTTTTAGCCTATTTTGGGCAATTTCTTCTAGTATTAACGTGGATTGAGTAGATTAACATTGTAGTTAATTATTATGTCAAATTGCATCTACTATTTCTTCAATTTCTGTTTCTATTATGGCTAGCTAAACCCATTAGCTAGGGTTGTGGCTCAATCCTAGTGTGAGTAATTAATGAGTGTGATTGTTTAGTGCATGAATGATGTTGGGTAGTTGTTATTTGGATTAATCTTATGTTTTCATTAAGATATGGTGGTTGCAAACACTAAGTCTAGCTAAGTGAGTCTTGACTCTTCTTGAGAAAGAGAGTCTATGACCCCAAGATTAATTCCAACAAGGATTTGGGATGGACCCATGAGAATGGTAGTCCCAATTAACGGGTTAAACCTCGAGAGAGTAATTACCCAACTTGAACCATAAGTTGCTTGGGCACATTGGCCTACCCAATTGGTCTCGAGAGAGTCAATTGGAAAAAATCACTCTCTCTACCGAGAGGTGTGAGAGAAGGTGCAAAAGTGCAACGGTTATAGCATAAGTCCCATATTCATCATTCTTGCATTAGAAATCTCTACCTGTTAGTTGACCAGCTAGGTACATGCTACGACCCTAGTGTCTTTCTCTATATTGCATACAACTTAGAATCAATATCTTAGCCTAACTTAGCTTTAAACTTGTAGTTGATAATCAAAAGAAAACCAAAAAGGTTAGAAGATCAATTAGGAGCTAAAACATAGTCATAGACCATACAAACACTCAACTCCAAATTGAAGCTCCCTGTGGAAAATTGACCCTGATACCACTTTTGGGTAAAAGTATTAGCGCCCACTCTTCCTTAGGTTGAGTCCACTGCGATCAAAAAGTCTAATCTTCACCAAAACCCCTCAAAATTGAGATATAAACTCCAAACCATATTCTCAATTATTTTCAACAACACCCAATCCAAACAAATAATGATTTTTGAAAACCCAAATTTGAATTCAAAGCTTTCAAGCTTTTTAATGGATGCCAATGGTGGAATTGCTGCTCTCTTTTATTTTGCTTTGTATTACTGAAATTTGGGATTGAGAGATAGAGAGAGATGTAGAGAGAATTCTGGAAACAGAGTGTATCGCAAAAACAGAGTATGGAAAATCTTGATCTGCGTTGTGAAAGATAAGAGTGAAGCCGACGATAATTATGAATGTGCGTGATCTGCATTGTGGAAGATCATGAAGAATATTTAATTCCCTAATTTTAGCGCGCCTAAATAAGGAATCCTACAGCTACAATGATTCCTTATTTAATGCATTGTCTATATTTTGTAGGAATACTATTAGCATGAAGGGTAATATGCAAACTATAAACATATTTGGTAATATAGTTTCCTATATGGTATAGGAACGAACATTTCCCAAAAATCTATCTATATCTATCTATATAAAATAGAAAACACAAAACACTCTTAGAATTGTATGGGGTAAAATTGATTTTTAATAAATGGTAGCATGATACGTGAAATCGAAGATAGGCAAAATGTAAGTCAAATAACAACCAATACCAGATACAACAATTGCAAACGACATCGGGTAAAGCCCAAAGGGAGCGTAATCAGCGGAAGCAGATCATTTCATGGGATAGCATTTAATGATAGAATATTCTCTAACATTAAATGAGCAACCGTTACAGAGAATATTTGCATTTATGACATGCCGTTACATCAATGATACTTTTATTATCATTTAAGAAGAGTTTGATCCTAGGATCTTGCTTCACTAGATAAAAGTATAAATAGTAGGCTCAATAGCCATGGTAGGACACAGAATTCTTAGCAAACATATAATGTATTCTGCTTTTGCTCTCAATTAAAATAACTTTACTTGTTCTTTATCATTGCTTTCACTTTTGTCTCTGAAGACATTGCGTTCGGAGCCAGGCTTGTCATCTTCTTCAATTTCAATGCTAAGTCTCATTTTTAATCTTATTTCTTTATTATTTTTGGATCAAATCAGTTCGCTTGTTTATAAATTACGTAACAAATTTAATTGTACCGTTTTACGGGTAAACAGTTTGGCGCCCACCGTGGGGCTTAAACAATTGCGTAATTGCTTTAGTCCTTATGCTATGTCACTAACTTGTTTAATTTTTCCCTTAGATATGGAAGTTAATGATGTCAACATCACACACAACTTTGAGGGACACAAAAATTTTCCTCAACATGATGGTTCTCAGCGACACCTATAACGAAGGGGACGGAGCAACCCTGGTTAGTGAAGGGCAGTACCCCCGGCATGTCCATGAGCCAATTCCCGATGATGCGGAGGAGGAACATGTCGCAAAAATAATGAAAATCTTAAGAGAAAAACAGAAAGAAATCATGAGCCACCTCTCAAGGCAGGATCGGGTAATGACGGAGTTAAAACAAGCATTGGCAGGTACCTTCAATAATGCAAACGGAAGGGACCCAGTTCCTCCTAGAGCTCCTGCAAATCAAACAGCTCAGAGGGTCGACAACAACATCCCAAAGGGTGAAGTCAGTTTCAATGGCGCTGAGAGAACCAGTACCAGATCTGGGAATGATAACAGGAATGGACCCTTTAAAACTGAGCTCATGAGGTTTATGAGGGAAATGAACGAATGAATGGATCAAAATTCTAAGGAGTTTCACGCCCGAATGGATCAGATTCTTGAGGTACCGCCGGTTCTGAAAGGCTCAAATTCAAAAAAATACATGCAATTGCCATTTAACCTGAGCGCAATGCCAGAGTTAATTCCGAAGATGTTCAAAATGGCGGACATACCAAAATATGATGGTACCTCGGATCCACAAGAGCACATCACAATCTACACCACGACTGTGAAATGGAATGGTTTGTCTCAACATGGGATCGAGTCGGTCTTGCTGAAGAAGTTTGGCGAAACCCTCACAAAAGGCGCTTTGACATGGTATTCACTCTTACCCGAGCATTCAATTGGTTCTTTTGAGATGCTTGCAGATTCATTCATTAAGGCCCATGCCAGGCAAGGAAGGTCCAAGCCAAGAAGGCGGACATATTCAGGATTGCATAAGGTGAGTCCGAATTGCTGTGAAAATTCGTGATCCGATTCTAGAAAAAGAGGATGATGTTACCGGATGTACCAGATGAGTGGGCAGCAGAGGCATTCACAAAAAGTTTGAATCCACGGAGCTCCGACGCCACCTGAAAGTTGAAGGAAAGCCTGCTTGAATTCGAATCAATCACATAGGTGGATGTCCATAACCATTATGAGTCAAAAATAAGGATAGAGGACGATTAACTCAGGTTCCCGACATCAACCAAGGGACGGGACCTAGAGAAGAACCAGGACAAGGTTAAGAGCGATTTTGATGTGGATCAGTGGTCTTCTAAAGGTCATTTCCTGCCATATGAAAGAACTGAGGGACGAAACTGGTGAGGGTTCTGGTCCTCGGATAGGTTCGATCTCGATAGAAGAACCGACCGTGGCCGGAACAACATGTCATTACAAGAAAAAGAGGTACCAAGGGCCTAAGACACCATATATCCCAGGTTATTGAATTGCAACTTCAACATCAGCTTAGTGGAGTTGGCATCGGCGATAAGGAATATCAAAGAAGAACGATTCCCGAAGCCAATTAGATCTGATCCTAGCCACAGGGATCCTAACTTGTGGTGTGAATATCATGGGACTCATGGCCAAAGAACTGGGGACTGCTCGTATCTACGTGAAGAGGTGGCGATGTTATTGAAGAATGGCCATCTCAAGGAACTTTTAAGTGATCGAGCCAAAAACAACTACGGCCGAGGCCGGGACAATGCAGAGCCTTCGAAAGCGGCAGAAGACTCCCCTAAGATGACTATGAACATGATTTTCGGAGGGAATGAAATCAACGGTATAACTTTCTCGGCGGCCAAGAAAATAAAGATATGGTGACTCACAACAAGAGAGTACAGGAAGTCGCCGAAGATGATATCACCTTCACAGAGGAAGACGACGACGGACTTCTTCTACCACATAATGACACTCTGGTATCTCTCTTAATGTTTTAGATTTCAAAAATAAGTATGTTTTGGTTGACCCAGGAAGCTCAACCAATATCATCCAATGGAGAGTGCTGGAGCAAGCAAAGCTGACCAAAAGCATCACTCTACAACAAAACATTTAGTTGGATTCAACTTGACAAGTGTGACAACCCGAGGGGAGATCCTATTGCCCTCGAATGACGTAACCAAGGCCACCTTATTCGAAGTGGTAGATGGCGACTTGGGCTATAATGTAATCCTCAGGAGGTCATGCATACACGAGATGAAGGCTGTGCCCTCAACGTATCATCAATTGTTGAAATTCTCGACCCCGTAGGAATCAACCAGAATAGAGGAGATCAATCGGATGCAAGGGAGATGAACACAGTAAATGTTTCCAGCAATAAGGGAAAAGATCCACCAAATAACAATCACAGGAACCGATGCCTTCTCCATTTTCAAACAAAGACGATAAAAGCAAGGAGTCATCAGAATCTTATCAAGTTCCAAGATATTTTTAGGTACTGGAGGAGATGGATGCAACCAAGTCTATCGCAGAGGAACTTGAGCAAGTGGCCTTATTCGAAGAGTTCTTGGATAGGATGTTCCATCTAGGGACATGACTAAACCCCGAGCTCAGGTTAGGGTTTATAAATTTTCTTAAAGCTAATGTTGATTGTTTTGCATGGTTGCACACAGACATGGCAGGTATCCCATTAGAGGTGGCCGTGCACAAGCTAAGCCTAGATCCAAACTTCCCACTAGTAAGGCAAAAAAATGCCAGATAGCGGAGGTCAGGAACATGTTTATTAAAGAATAGGTAACCTGATTACTCAATATCGATTCCATACGGGAGGTAAATTATCCAAAATGGTTAGCCAATGTAGTTGTATTTCCGAAAAAGAATAACAAGTTTAGAATATTCGTGGATTATAAGGATTTAAATAAGGCGTGCCCTAAGGATTGGTTTCCACTGCCAAACATTGATCAAAAGATTGATGCTATGGCAGGACACGAGTTGATGAGTTTCCTTGATGCTTACTCCAGGTACAATCAAATCAAGATGAACCTAGAGGATCAGGAAAAAAATTCTTTCATAACGAACTTTGGAACATATTTCTATAATGTGATGCCATTTGGGCTTAAGAACGCCGAAGCCACTTATCAGAGGCTCATTAATAAAATGTTTGAAATTCAGATAGGCAAGACAATGGAGGTATACATTGATGACATGTTAGTGAAGTCTTTGAATGCATGAGACCATTAGAAACACCTCCAAGAAACCTTCGATATCTTTAGGAAGCATAACCTAAAACTCTACCCAAAAAATATGCGTTCGGGGTTAGTTTTGGAAAATTCTTGGGGTTCCTGGTCTCGTAAAGAGGGATTGAGGTAAATTTTTTGACAAAAATAAAGCTATCGAGGACATTCCGAACTAATTGACAAATGTAAAAGAGGTACAAGGGCTGACCGGAAGATTGGCGGCCCTAAGTAGATTCATCTCGAGATGCTCTGAAATGTTTCATCACTTCCTCTCACTCCTCAAAAAGAAAAACAATTTCGAATGGACTCCAGAATGCCATCACGCCTTGAAAAACCTAAAAAGGTACCTATCAAGCCCCCCATCACTATCAAAACCAGGGGAAGGCGAGTAGTTGCTAATATATCTAGCGGTCTTGGAAGTAGCGATAAGTGCTGTTTTAGTCCGAGAGAAAGAAGGTACACAATTTTCTGTTTATTAATGTTAGTAAAATATTCGAGAGCTTAGACTCGCTATCCATATCTCGAAAAGCTGGCTTTAGCTATCGTAGTCGCCTCTCAAAAGCTTAGGCCTTATTTTCAGTACCACCCGATAACTATTGTGACAACCTTTTCCTTAAGGAATGTCCTTCACAAGCCTGAGCTGTCAGTCCATTTGGCTAAGTGGGCAGTCGAAATTAGTGAGTTCGACATTGAGTACAAACCCAGGACTATGATCAAGTCACAAGTTTTAGTCGACTTTGTGGCCAATTGCAGTCCCGGGTAAATGCCCTTAGCTGTTAAGGAAGCAGTGCTTGTGTCAAAAAACAATATCAGGAGTCTGGACCTTCTTTACGGATGGAGCTTCCAGTGTTTCCGGTCTCAGGATAGTTCTAGTCACGCCATTGGGAGAAACCTTGAGGCAGGCCATCAAGACTATTCCATTAACTAACAATGAAGCAGAGTATGAGGCTTTGGTTGCAAGACTTGAAATAGCCCATGGACTCGGCTCCAAAGTCATCGAGATAAAGTGCGATTCCCAGTTGGTAGTAAACCAAGTATACGAGATTTTTGACACGAAGGAAGAGCGCATGCAAAAGTATGTGAACAAATTTCAAGTATTGCTCGCACGGTTCAGGGAATGGTCGATCATATACATTCCAAGGGAAGAAAATGTGGAAGCAGACGCATTGGCTAATTTGAGGTCATCTACAGAGAAGAAAGGATCCGACTCTGGTTCAGTTGTTCAACTTCTACACTCGATGTTGGATGTGGATGGTTACTGTAAGGTCAATTCAACCAACCTAGTCTGATAATGGAGGAATAAGTTCGTCGAATATCTTTGACATGGAAAATTACCCGAAGACCCAAAGGCATCCCGAGCACTACGAACCAAAGCCGCTCGCTACTGCCTCGTGGATAGGAAATTGTATAGAAGATCATACCAAAGACCATTGGCCCGATGATTGGGAGCCTCGTAGGCGGACTACATGATGGGATAAGTCTACGAAGGAATTTGTAGGAACCATCCATGCAAATTCGTTAGTTCTAAAGCTGGTTAGGGCAGGTTACTATTGGCCCCGGGTGGAGCAGGACGCAAAAGCATTCATTCAGAAATGGGATAAATGTCTACACCATGCACAATTGGTGCACCAACCAGTAGAACTCTTGCATTCAGTCTTGTCCCCGTGGCCATTGATGAAATGGGGAATGGACATTGTCGGTCCTCTTCCACTGGGACCCGGAAAGGTAAGAATAGTTTTAACTGGCTACTTCACTTAATGGGTTGAAGCAGGTTGTTACCAAAAGATTGGTGAGCGAGAAGGGGTTGACTTCATGTAGGACCACATAATCTGTTGGTTTGGAATACCGAAGGAGATTGCCTGCGACAATGAACCACAATGCATAGGCTCAAAAGTTCACAAAACTTTTGGAAGATTTGAAAATCAAGAGGATTACATCCTCACCGTACCATCCAAGTGCTAATGGACAGGAAGAATCAATCAATAAGGTGATTATCCAAAACCTTAAAAATAAGTTAGAAGCTTTTAAAGGCAAATGGCCCGAAGAGTTACCAGGTGTGCTATGGGCATACCGGACAACGGCAAAATCGAGCACGGGAGAAACACCTTTCTCTCTTACATATGGCGCGGAAGCTCTGATACTGGTGGAAGTAGGGGAGACAACTTTAAGGTTTTCCCGAACAAACAAAGAATCAAACAATGACGTGTTGTTGGTATGGTTGAACTTGCTAGACGAACACAGGGACTTGGCGTACGTGAGGATGGCATCTCAAAAGTAAAGGATGGAACGATATTATAAACAAAGGGCCAATCTCTGCTTTTTCAAAGTAGGAGGCTTGGTTTTGAGAAAGGTGACTCAGAACACTCGGGAAGTCAATGCCGTGAAGTTGGGTCCAATATGGGAAGGTCCTTACTAGGTTTCAACTGTCACTGGTAAAGGGTTATATGAGTTGGAGAATCAAGATGGATTTAAGTTGCCTAGAAATTGGAACGTGACTCACCTCAAAAGTTATTATTGCTGATGGACCGTATCAATACTGAAAGTATGTGCTGCAATTTTTTCCCTTCGTCCAGTTTTTGTCCAATTGAATTTTTCCAGCAAGGTTTTTAAGAAGGCAGCAACGAAAAACATACTACGAAGGGAGCGCCATCGGCAAATGAAAGACCTTTAAATATCAAGGCACAAAAATTTTCACATCATTGGCAAACAATTATGTGTATGGTTAAATAATCTTTGTTTCGATGGAAAGATTTGGCTTTCATCACTAGAAAAGTTTATTTAACCATCCACAAGTCATTTTTACTGGTGAAGCAAGACTTCCACTGTTTGAATTCGCATGCTTCACATCCAAACACTGGGGGGGGGGGGGAGGGGGATAATATAAGATACGACAACAAGAATACCACAAAAATTGGGGACTGCTAGAACCGGGAACAATAATGCCTTATCAGGATCGGGGACTGCATGATCATCCCCGTAGAAATAGGTTGTACAAGTTAGCCACATGTATTTGTAGTTTTTACTTTAGCAAATGAATGCTTATGTACTTTTAAATATAGAATGAATAAAATAATCCTTTTATTTTTATCTTATTGCTTGTCTAAATAATAAGTTAATTTTATCATTTGTAAGTTAACAAAAACTTCAAATGCTTGGGCTGGAATGAACAGGAGAAGTCCTCTTCAAGAGTATCGTAAACATAAGAGGACCCTCTCTTAACTCTTCATAGTAAAGGGTTGATTCCAGAAGAGTTTATGCCCGAGAGCAAAAGCTATTGGATGAAAATATACCCGAAGCTTTAACTAATTCAATGCAAAAGAAATATATTTTGCACAACACTTACGCAAAAAATTCTTCGTTTATCAAAGTGCCAAACCCGATGAAAAGTTTGGCATAATTACAAAGTACAAAAAAAGAGAAAAAAGAAACTAAGCATCATTGCTGCCGGAGCCCGAAGGGAGAGAGGGATCTGCGTTTCCCCTAGTGGTGGAAGGCGGATCAGCTGCCGGTTCTTGGCCTTCATCTTCATCTTCCTCAATCTCCCCTTCAGTCCCCGAATACTCTGAACCAGAGCTCGGGAAGTCAGTTGCAGTGGGCCGAGCAAGAAGGCGTTCACGAGTAGACAACTCCAATTCTCGGGCCTGGGCAATACAATCATCTATATTAGCAATGCCCATTTGGCCTCTTCCAAGGTTTTCTTCTTCATGTGAATATATAGCATAAGTCTTCTCAAAAATGAGGGAATCCCATTTGTCCTGGAGCTTTGCTTGGAGCCTATCAATTTTGGCTTGAAGGTCGTTCCTTTCGCATCTCAGGGCACTAAGGCGAGAATTGAGCTCAACATTTGTAGCTGAGTGAATCCGGTTCTGATCCATGTCCCTCTTGATCCTCCATCTTATCCCTCTTCTCCTCGACAACATTGGCATCCTCGATTTTGGAACTTAAGCTTTCCTTCAAATTATTTATTTGCTCTTCAAAGGCAGACTTATGCTCGGCAGCAGCAAGATCATCATCATGGAGCTCGGCGCACTTAGCCTTAGCCTCTTGAAGTTGATCGTAAAATTGAGTGGGTTCTTGGATGTGGGATATTTTATCTTGCTTGTTCTGGATCAATCGGGCCTCAAGATCGCCCATCTCAACAACTTTTGCCTCCAACACAGGGAGGCGCACAACACATTGTTTTCTTTCGGCCCACAGATGATCCCGCTCAGAACTGAGTCCTTGCTTATCGAGGATCAATCTCTGCAGGCCTTTGAAAGCGAGAAAGTTGGAATCTAAAAAGAGTATCAAGGTTAGGATTCCTATTGCACCAGGTAAATGGAAAAGAAGTTATAAGAAAACAAGTATGGTACCTTTGTCGCGCTGTGCATGGCATTGTTTAACAGGTATTCTCCTAAAAAGGAGCATATTTTCTTCCAATCTTTTTCTAAAGTCAACGGATTCAGATAGTTCGCAAGCTCCACCGAGTTGGACAACAGATGGAACTCCTTCGAAACCAAAAGAGTAGCACTTCTACTCCCTTAAGGATCTGGGGAAGGGGAATTGTGCCCCAAATTCCCATGGTAGGGAGACCAAAGAGGATAAGCACCCCTTTCTCAAACATCTACTGTCGGTTGAGGAGATGCTGTTGGTGCTAGTGGCGAAGGTGTAGCTGGTGTTGAGGGGCATGAAGTTGTTTATATGGAAGGATGAGAAGCAGCTGCAGTATGGGTAGTGCTGATTGTTGTTTGCTCGGTTGCCGAAGGCAGAAAAGGCCCAAGGTCCAAACTCCTTAGACCGGAGGTAGAAATAAGGATTGGAAAGTGATAATTGGTATTTTCCACCAAGTCCATCATGACTCAAAATGCTTGGGTTTCTCCTACGGACGAGTTTTGAAGCTTCCCCGACTTAGCATCCAGTTGAGTTGATGAAGATATTTTCATCCTTTGGAGGGAAGCCTCTCCATCATTAGCTTCCCCTCATTATTAAGGACCATTGTGATTGTGGCCGGCTTGGTCATTGTTTCCTTTATCTTCTTCCTTTGAACCCCAGCTGAGGAAGAAAGTCATCTTTTTGGTTGCTTGTTCTCGGGTTAGGGCTTCCGAGAAGAGGTACCCTCACTGGAAGCATATCTGCTGCCACTGCTTCGATCAAGCTCACTTTAAAGCACAATCCTGGTCTCTTTGGGTTCAGCTAAGACGTCGACCTTGTGGTAGGTGACAGAGCCTTGCAAAAGTCCTGAATAAAAAAAGAAGTGAAGTTAGCAACTTTTTTATGAAGTTCCCTGTGTTCTTACAAAGATAAAAGGAAGAAGGACTTGCATTACCATGAATTTTGGCCTTCCACCCATATTTGAAGGCCATCTCCTTCCACCAGCGGGATTCTAGTGTTGTGATTTCCAGAATTTTCTGGACCCACTGCTCCAGACCTTGACTCGTGGTTGCTCCCATCGGGTACCTGGAACAAAAGAAACAAGAAGATCATCAACAATGGAATAAAATCTTTTCACAAAGGAAGGAATGAATTGAAAACTTAAGCGATTCCACGACTCAGGAAAAGACAGAGTAATGTATGGGATGATGTCCCTGGTAGCGATAATGATGAATCGCTCCATTGACCCGTGGTCATTGTCATCATCCACGCTGGTGAGAAGAGCATGGTGACCGTGTTTGCTGAAGTTTATTACTCACTCACAAAACAATTAAGGAGAGTAAAGATTCATCATGTGTGCAAGAGTTATGGTTACTGATAACTGTGATTTCTACATGTTTTATACCCATTCTTACCTAAGCTCTGTGCATTAACTGCCATAAATTAGTCCCATATCTTCACCGATATGGTGGAGGACATATTGGAGGTCTTCATGGATGATTTTACTGTGGTTGGGGACTCATTTGGTGAATGCTTGCAAAACTTGGACCGTGTGTTGTCCCGATGCGAAGACACAAACTTGGTTCTCAATTGGGAGAAATGCCATTTTATGGTAGAAGAAGGAATTGTGTTGGGTCACAAAATTTCAAAAAGAGGGATTGAGGTTGATAAGGCGAAAATTGAGGTTATCTCAAGGCTCCCTCCCCCTACTTCTGTCAAAGGGGTGAGGAGTTTTCTTGGACACGCGGGTTTTTACCGAAGATTCATCAAAGACTTTTCTAAGGTAGTTAACCCGTTGTGTAAATTGCTAGAGAAAGATGCCAAATATGTGTTCGATGAGAGATGTATGGAGGCTTTTGAGCTTCTAAAGCAAAAGTTGACGACTACCCCCATCATTACCGCACCAAATTGGAGCTTGCCCTTTGAGCTCATGTGCGATGCTAGTGATGTTGCGGTGGGGGCGGTCTTGGGCCAAAGAATCAACAAAATGTTCCATCCAGTGTACTACTCAAGTAAGACAATGAATGAAGCTCAAAGGAACTACACAGTCACCGAGAAGGAATTGCTTGCCATTGTTTTTGCCATGGAGAAGTTTCGCCCATACCTTATGGGGACCAAAGTGATTATTCATACCGATCACGCCGCCCTTAGGTACTTAATGACGAAGAAAGATTCAAAAGCGAGGTTAATGAGATGGGTGCTTCTTCTTCAAGAATTTGATTTGGAGATTGTTGATAGAAAGGGTAGTGAAAATCAAGTGGCGAACCACTTTTCTCGTTTGGAGGAGGAAGGGAGGCCTTTGGACGGCCTTGAGATAAATGATGCTTTTCCGGATGAACAACTCCTCTCGGTTTCAATGCTAGACATGCCATGGTTTGCCGACATTGCCAATTATCTTGTTACCGGTGTGGTTCTGTATGAGCTCTCTTCTAACCAAAGGAAGAAGCTCAAGCGGGATTGTTTGGACTACTATTGGGATGAGCCGTATCTTTTCAAAATTTGCACCGATGGTGTAATTCGCCGGTGTGTTCCCGAAGAAGAGCAATTGAGTATTGTGGAAGCTTGTCACTCTTCGCCCTATGGTGGCCATCATGTCGGGGCGAGGACCGCGTCTAAAGTGTTGAGTTGTGGTTTCTATTGGCCTTCTTTGTTCAAGGATGCCGATGACTTTGTGAAAAGATGTGATGAATGCCAACGTGCCGGAGGGATTTCGAAGAAAGATGAGATGCCCCTTAACACGATTCAAGGATACGCCAGTGCTATTGTTCCTCCCCAAATCCGGGCGGGGAACTTTCAAATCACAAATGTTATGCTGACCTTTCTCGAGCAAAGAGGTTATTTCATGGGTGCCTCCGATCAAAATGCCTACAAGCACTTGAAGGGGTTCGTGGATACATGTTGGGGTAGCAAGCAGACAAACGTGTCCGATAATGCATTGAAATTGAGGTTTTTCCCGTTTTCTCTTCGGGGTAAAGCATTTGGATTGGTTAGAAAGACTCCCCAATCATTCTATTACAACATGGGATGAATTGGAGGACAAATTTATTGCGAAGTTCTTCTCTCCAAGTCATATAGCAGCTCTTCAGGATGAAATTCTAGCTTTCAAGCAAGAGCCAACGGAACCTTTGCTTGAGATATGGGAAATATATAGAACAATGGTGAAAGAGTGCCCTAATAACGACATGACCGAGGCTATGATTCAACAAACCTTTTATCGGGGGGCATCAACACCACAAATCAATGCATCGTGAACCAATTGGCCGGAGGGAACTTTATGAAACTTTCTTACCAAGAGGCATGTGATATACTTGATAAAATGGCCGACACCTCTTCGGCATGGCAAAGCCGAGCAAACGTGCCACAAGGTGACCCCACGATCATCCATTTGCACAAGGAATTGCACGATCATGGCCAAGCTATAGCCGAGCTTACAATAACTATGAATCAATTGGCAAAGGCGCAATTGCAACAAGTCCAAAACCTGCGCCAAGTCAACGCAATAGAAGGTGTTTCTATGTTGAAAAAGAGGCAAAGAGGACAACAACCTCAAGGTAATTGTGAACAATATGACAACAACAATGATGGTGGTGGTTATTCAAATGAGTTCTATGATGATCAAAGCGAAGAGGTCCAATATGTCAACAACTATCAAGGGAATAGAGGTAACTCTTCAAACCAACAATAGCGTCCTCAAGATAATTGGGGAAATCAACAACAAGGCGGAGGTAATTGGAATAACAACAACCAAAACAACAATTGGGGTAATCAACGCAACCAAGGAAATTGGCATGGTAATAACAATAATTGGTGCAACAACAACAATCAAGGAGGGTGGAACAATGGCGGGAACCAAGGCAACCGGGGGCAAGGTTTTCAAAGGGCCCCCATGTACCAACAACCGAACAATCCACCCCCCTTTCCTTCTCAAGGTCCGAGTTTGTCCGGAAGCGAGATGAGGAGAATTGAAAGCATGTTTGAGCAAATGATGAAAAAGAACCAAGATTCCAAGGCCCAATTAGCTTCGCATAACACATCTATCCGAAACTTGGAAGTGCAATTAGGCCAAATCTCTCAGTCTTTAAATACTCGCCCAAAGGGTGCTCTACCAAGTGATACGGTAGTAAACCCCAAGGGTGGGCACAATAATCATGTGATGGCAGTGACAACGCGAAGTGGAAGAGGCAGTGATGTGCATGCCTCACGAGGAAACCAAGTTACGGTAGATGAAGATAAGTTACGAAATGATGAGATCCCGTTGGTAGTTGAGGATGTTGTTGAACAAAGTGCAAGTGATGATGTGAGAATTGAAATTGATGAGGGTGAGAAGGAGACTCAAGAGGCCGTGAACCCGTCTAGGGAACACGTCATTGATATGACCAAACCGGTAGTGCCAAAAGCCAAGGCACCTTGCCTAGACCTCCTCCGCCATATCCTCAAAGGCTGGCCAAGCAAAAGGGAGACAACCAATTTAAGAAATTCATTGAAATGATGAAGAGTTTGACTATCAACGTGCCTTTGGTGGAGGCACTCGAGCAAATGCCAGGATACGCAAAGTTCGTGAAAGATTTGGTTACAAAAAAGAGATCAATGGAGTATGAGACAATCAAGATAACCCATCAAGTGAGCGCAATTGTGCATTCTATGGCTCCGAAACTTGAGGATCCCAGAGCATTCACAATACCATGTACCATTGGAAGTGCTGATTTTGCAAAAGCCCTATGTGACTTGGGGGCAAGTATCAATCTCATGCCATATTCGGTCTTCAAGACCTAGGGTATCGAACAACCTCGTCCAACTTCTATGAGGCTTCAAATGGCGGACCGGTCAATGAAGCAACCTTTGGGGATTATTGATGATGTCCTTGTTCGTGTTGATAAGTTCATATTGCCGGCCGATTTCGTGATCTTGGATTGCGAAGTGGAATTCGAGGTGCCTATCATTCTTGGAAGGCCCTTCCTAGCTACGGGGAAGGCCTTGGTTGATGTGGAAGCGGGAGAATTAACCTTCCATGTTGGAGATGAAAAGGTGGTGTTCTACGTGTGCAAATCAATGAGGCAACCGGATAGCACCGAGGTATGTTCGTTTGTTGACATTGTCACGGCGGTGATAGTGGATGACCCAAGCGCAATGGCAAATATTGAAGACCCACTTGAGGCCGTGCTATTGAACATGGATGTTGATGATGATGCTAGAAGGGTGGAGTGTGTGAACGCATTACATGGCATGGGCTCATATTCTTATGAACAGAGGAAGTTATCTCTTGATCTTGATAATCGCAAAACTCCACCCACCAAGCCATCTATTGAGGAGCCATCGGTGTTAGAGTTGAAACCACTTCCTCCTCACCTAAGGTATGAATTTCTTGGTCCTAATTTCACTTTACCGGTTATTCTTTCTTCTTACTTGACTAACGTGCAGGTTGACGCCACTTTGGCGGTTCTTCAAAAGCGCAAGCGGGCGATTGGACGGACAAGATATTTGGGGTATTAGCCCCGCGTTTTGCATGCACAAGATAATATTGGAGGAGGATGCTAGGCCGTCTCTTGAACATCAAAGGAGACTCAATGAGGCCATGCAAGAGGTGGTCAAAAAGGAAGTCATCAAGTGGCTTGACGCCGGTGTGGTGTATCCAATTTCTGACAGTTCGTGGACTTCTCTGGTACAATGTGTGCCAAAGAAGGGAGGAATGATGGTGGTGACCAATGACAACAATGAACTTATTCCGACTCGTATTGTGATGGGTTGGAGGGTATGCATGGACTACCGGAAGTTGAACAAGGTGACTAGAAAGGATCATTTCCTATTGCCGTTCTTAGACCAAATGCTTGATCATCTTGCGGGCCGGGCTTTCTATTTTTTTCTGGATGGGTATTCAGGCTATAACCAAATTCACATTGCCCCGGAAGACCAAGAAAAGACAACCTTCACATGTCCTTATGGCACATTCGCCTTCTCTCGAATGCCATTTGGATTATGTAATGCACCGGCGACCTTCCAATGATGTATGATGACAATCTTCACCGACATGGTGGAGGACATATTGGAGGTCTTCATGGATGATTTTAGTGTGGTTGGGGACTCATTTGGTGAATGCTTGCAAAACTTGGACTGTGTGTTGGCCCGATGCGAAGACACAAACTTGGTTCTCAATTGGGAGAAATGCCATTTTATGGTAGAAGAAGGAATTGTGTTGGGTCACAAAATTTCAAAAAGAGGGATTGAGGTTGATAAGGCGAAAATTGAGGTTATCTCAAGGCTCCCTCCCCCTACTTCTGTCAAAGGGGTGAGGAGTTTTCTTGGACACGCGGGTTTCTACCGAAGATTCATCAAAGACTTCTCTAAGGTAGTTAACCCGTTGTGTAAATTGCTAGAGAAATATGCCAAATATGTGTTCGATGAGAGATGTATGGAGGCTTTTGAGCTTCTAAAGCAAAAGTTGACGACTACCCCCATCATTACCGCACCAAATTGGAGCTTGCCCTTTAAGCTGATGTGCGATGCTAGTGATGTTGCGGTGGGGGCGGTCTTGGGCCAAAGAATCAACAAAATGTTCCATCCGGTGTACTACTCAAGTAAGACAATGAATGAAGCTCAAAGGAACTACACGGTCACCGAGAAGGAATTGCTTGCCATTGTTTTTGCCTTGGAGAAGTTTCGCCCATACCTTATGGGGGCCAAAGTGATTATTCATACCGATCATGCCGCCCTTAGGTACTTGATGACGAAGAAAGATTCAAAAGCGAGGTTAATGCGATGGGTGCTTCTTCTTCAAGAATTTGATTCGGAGATTGTTGATAGAAAGGGTAGTGAAAATCAAGTGGCGGACCACTTGTCTCGTTTGGAGGAGGAAGGGAGGCCTTTGGACGACCTTGAGATAAATGATGCTTTTCCGGATGAACAACTCCTCTCGATCTCAATGCTAGACATGCCATGGTTTGCCGACATTGCCAATTATCTTGTTATTGGTGTGGTTCCGTATGATCTCTCTTCTAACCAAAGGAAGAAGCTCAAGCAGGATTGTTTGGACTACTATTGGGATGAGCCATATCTGTTCAAAATTTGCACCGATGGTGTAATTCGCCGGTGTGTTCCCAAAGAAGAGCAATTGAGTATTGTGGAAGCTTGTCACTCTTCGCCCTATGGTGGCCATCATGGTGGGGTGAGGACGACGTCTAAAGTGCTGAGTTGTGGTTTTTATTGGCCTTCTTTGTTCAAGGATGCCAGTGACTTTGTGAAAAGATGTGATGAATGCCAACGTGCCGGAGGGATTTCGAAGAAAGATGAGATGCCCCTTTACACGATTCTAGAGGTTGACATTTTTGATGTTTGGGGGATAGACTTTAGGGGACCATTCGTAAGTTCTTGTGGCAACACCTACATCTTGGTAGCGGTTGATTATGTGTCGAAATGGGTTGAGACCATAGCTTTACCAAATAATGAAGCTCGAAGTGTGGTGGCGTTCTTGAAAAGGAGTATCTTTACGAGGTTTGGCACTCTACTTGCTATCAATAGTGACGGGGGCTCTCATTTTTGCAATCGGGCTTTTGACTCGTTGCTAGCCAAGTATGGGGTAAATCACAAGGTGACCACTCCTTATCATCCTCAAGCGAGTGGCCAAGTTGAGGTGTCAAACCGTGAAATTAAGAGTATTTTATCCAAGACTGTCAATGCAAATAGGACCGACTAGTCGAAGAATTTGGATGATGCTCTTTGGGCTTATCAAACATCTTTCAAGACTCCGATTGGTATGTCACCGTATCGATTGGTGTTTGGGAAGGCTTGTCATCTTCCGGTAGAATTGGAACATAAGGCTATGTGGGCCCTGAAAAAGTTGAACTTAGAATGAGATGTCGCTGCAAATCTCCGGGTTGAGCAATTGAATGAACTTGATGAGTTTAGGTTTCATGCTTACTCCAGCTCGTCCTTGTATAAGGACAAGATGAAGTACCTTCACGACAAGTATGCCCGAGGGAAGGAATTCAAAGTTGGTGACATGGTTCTTCTTTTCAACTCCCGGTTGAGGTTATTTCCGGGCAAGCTGAAGTCTAAGTGGAGCGGCCCATTTGAAGTGGTTGGTGTAACTCCTTTTGGTGCCATTGATCTCAAAAATACGAATGGTAAAGTTTTCTGGGTCAATGGGCATCGTGTCAAGCACTATTTGGGCAAGATTGATGACAGCCACGTGGTGGCACTCATTCATTTGAAATGACTGTGATGGTAACATGCGTCGTGCCATGACGTTAAATCAGGCACTTCTTGGGAGGCAACCCATGTCTTTTTCATTTTCTTTGTTTTTCTATTGTAGAGTAGGATTTTTGAGCTGATAGTTTTGTGAAGTGTTGCAGGGATAATGTTGAACCAGTGCAGGGCAAAAGTGCAAAATAGACGTCTATGAATATTGCCTACGCGGCCGCGCAGCAAAATAGTGCGGTCCGCGTAGGTTTGAGCAGCTGAAGGGTTAAGGCCCAGAAGACCCAGTGCGGCCGCGTGACATTTCATGCCCTCTGACAAAGTTCCCACATGGCCGCGCACCAAAGCAGTGCGGTTCGCACTGGGATGGCTGAAAGTATCAAGTCTCTGAAGACTTTCACGTGGCCGCGCACCAAAACAGTGCGGTCCGCGTGGATTGAACAACTAATGTGTAGGATACAAAATCTAGCGCGGTCCGCGTCCTTTTTTGTGCGGCCGCGCTGGTAGGTATATACTGGGTCCCAGGGCTTTTCTATAAATAGAGGCCTTGGGCCTTATTTTAACCTTTTCGCCAAATATACACCTGAGATATTATTTTCACTGTTCATCAAGACAATTTGTGCACATAGTTGAAATCTCATTAATCCCTGGTAACAACTCTCATTCATTTCAATCATAGTCTAATTTTTGTTTCGTTTAATTGCTTTCTACTAGTGTAACTTCTTACTTTCGTCTTTTTCTTCTTAGTTTATCTGTTAGCTTAGATTTTTGTGTGTTTTTGTTTAATCATGGGCATGGAATCTTGCTAAATAACTGAGTAGGGACACTTAGGACCCAAAAAGGTGAACAAAAATTGGATTTAATTGAACAAACACACAGCTCAGTTAAATTAGCCCTACGCGGCCGCGAAGCATTTGTGCGCGGTCCGCGTGACTCTGGTTAAGAGATGATGAACCTCTCTGTGCGGTCCGCGTTCCATTTGTGTGCGGTCCGCGTGAGCCCAGCGCGGCCGCGGTCTAAAACAGTGCTGACCGCGTGTGAAGAGTTTAGAGAGGTCAACATTTGGGTATTTCATCTGCACGGTCCGCATACCATTTCTGTGCGGTCCGCGCTAAACCAACGCGGCCGCGGTCCAAAATAGTGCGGACCACGTCGGTTTATTCAGAGAGGTATCTGTTGGTGTCAGTATACTGCGCAGACCACGTGCCTTTTGGTGTGGTCCGCGCCCCTCTGTCTGTGTCACTGTGTTTGCATTCTTTGCATTCAACTGAACTGTCTACTTCACCTTATGTGCTTCTACTAACAATGCTAGACATGTATTCCTTGCAGACAATGGTTCAAAAACGAGCGGGCAAAGAAAAACAACCCGGGAGAGGTGGTTCCTCCCGAGGGGGGAAAAGCAAGAGGATTGTGAAACTCACTCCAAAAACTAGGGAATTGATAAAGAAAACCCGGAAGATAATCCGGGAAGCTGATAGAGCTGCATCTCATTCCACGAGGAGTGAGTATGCACCTTCACGGAGCATTACCTCGGAGTCTGCCCCCACCCACATGTCCACTTCATTTCAGCTCCATGATTCCCTTCCTCGGATCATGGTAATGTAGCCTCCTCCAAGAAGCCGGTTAATGTCATCTCGGACTCGTCTGATGAGTCCGTAGCAAGATAAGAAGAGCAATACTCCACATCTCCCACAACTTCATTATCAGGGGAGAGTGGAGGGTATGCTGAGGGAGGTGAGCCACAGGTCGAAGGGATAGAGTGTACTAGAAAACCGGAGGCATGGGCAGACAGGTTTGTTAGTGAGGTTGCTTTCCACAGATTCCAGGAGTGGTGGCCCAAAAGGAAACTGATTCCGGAGAGGAAGTTCATAGATGCCGATCTTGTCCCTCTCAACCCTCATGTGCAAGCACAATTCCGCACTAGAGAGGGTTGGAGCTTCTTCAAAGAACGTGTTGAGATGGAGAATGAGCATATGGTGAAGGAGTTCTACTGCAATGTTCACCATGTAGTTCGAGACTCAAAAGCAACTAAAGTGAGGGACAAGACAGTTGTGTTTGAAGGCAAATCGTTGAATGAATTCCTGGGGTTCGAAGAAGAGGATGAATCCCAATATTTAGAAAAGCTAGCAATGAAAGAGGAGGTTCGTCCTTGGTTGGCCAAGCACTTGACAGCCCCGGGTATAGTCCCAGTCTGGTTGAAAGCACATGAAAAGATCTTTAGGAACACCCTGAACTTTGAAGACAAAGGGTGGTTGACTTTCGTGTGTAGTCGACTTGACCCGTATACACATGATCACTCCATTCCCCTTCCTCGTGCTGTCTTGGTAGCATCTATCATGGCGGGTTTCCCTCTAAATGTGGGTAATATTATGTCGAGAGTGATTTCTACAGTTGGTAATGAGACCCAAACAAACTACCCCTTCCCAAACACACTCTCTTTGTACTTCAGAGAATTGAAGGTGAAGAAAAGGAAATATGATGTCAAGGTACCTCCGGTGGCCCCGTACTCATGGTATAGTCAGTTGGGTACAGACAGCCCGAAGAGGGGCAAGAAGAATATGGCATCCACTTCTACCACACTTGGCCAGTCTGAGGAGCCAGCGGTCATTGAGCATCCCAGTGAGCCTTCCACCATTCCTGCTACTGATGAGGCATTGCCTCCAGGTCCGTCGTCAGTAGCTAGTCCTTCTATTGCAGCTGATCCGGTAGTCCCTTCATCAAAGACTCACCGGTTCACCGCAAACCAGCTCACCCATTCCCTTGCCAGTTTGGACAACTGGATGTCAGCTGCGACATTGAGGAGCACCAGTTACTGTTGAGATTCCTTCCTCTATTGAGGATGCACTGAAGAAGATCCTGGCCAACCAGGAAAAGATGATGGCGACGCAGGATGCCTTGACTAAGGCGGTTGGGGCATATAGCAAAGCGTTGGAGAAATTAGCTCGGGAGCACAAGAAGCTGAGGAAGCAGAAGGCTTCCAAGGAGTCAGTGACACAGTTGAGAGTGGATATAGACAAGCTCATGGCAGATCAGTTGCCAATTGACCTACTATTTGGGGATCCGGTTGTAGAGCCAGCAGTAGTACAGGTACAAGAGGAGGAGCAGAGGCCGAGGAAGAAGAGGAAACTCCCTAGCACTAAGGGAGCTGTGATTGAGGTAGCACCGGTTCAAGAGAGTCACTCCACTGCCCCACCAGTTGATGAGCCAGTTCTTGAGCAGGCACCTGTCCCAGCAACACAGCAGCAGCAAGCCGGGGACCAATCTGAGGTCCCCACCAGTATAGGGGACTTAGGAGCCACTGACCAGCACAGGGTGACGGATGAGGCTTGAGGGGCCTTTCTATATCCTTTCTTTCATTTTGGTGCTTATTTGAATAGTTAGCATTAGGGACAATGCTAGCTTTTATTCGTGGGGGTGTGGCCCTACTATTTTGATTGACTGTTGGATTACTGTATATATTCTTTTACTTTCAGCACATTAGTAGTTGTAGATGGCTTGTATATAACTGTTCATTCTAGATGCTTTTAAACTCTATGTATATATTCATTCCCCCTGGTTGTATATTCTACTCCCCTTTTGTACATATTCATTCGGTTTTCATTTTGGTTTTCTATTTTTTGTTAAAATATTTCATTTTAGTTGCAAAGTCAGGCTCGTAGCCTTTTTGTTTTGTTTTGGCATTTGCAATAAGACTTTGGTTTTCTTAATGTCACGGTTCTTTCCAAGGGTAGAGTGTCGTGCGAACCGGGTGGCTCTTCCCAATGATAGATGGCGTGACAACCTTCTTAAGGGTTTGAGTCCGTTTTTGATTTTTCTTTTTTTTTTGATTTTCAAGTTTTTGTAGTTAAAGGTACCTCAGGCAAAGCTTCACTTGGGCCTAGCGCATTTTCCTTTGATCCTATGGTCAAAGACATTATGTTGTGTTTAGGATGGTGAAAGTTGTGGCCTTGAGACTCTTGTGTTGACCAAACAATCATCATGTGGTTAGTTTGGGCCATTGTGCGCTTAAATCATATCTAAGGTCGTTGTGGGCCCTCGACTCCGTCTTTGGCAATCCTTGAGTGTGTGTAATGAGAATTCGAATCGTGAGCCCAAGTACCGAGCCGATGGTCTAGAACTTGCCCTGAATGTTTGTTGAGGTGAAATCATAGGTGGAACTTGACTTAAGACGTGATTATAGGCTCTCCTTGATCCAAAATGCGAAACTTGAACAATTTCCATGACCTACCAATGAAATAATCCCTAGTTCACCCCTTTTGAGCCTTAAACCTTTTTCTTTCATGAACCAAGCTACAAGCCTATACCCGTTCTTAATGAGACCCTCTCTTGACACCCAAATCTTCCCTTGAGTAAATGGCAAATGTCTAAGTTTGGGGAGGGGGAGAGGAAAGAAAGGCATCAATGTGGTAAAAAGGCGCAAAAGCAAAAGAAAAGGAAGGCAATGAAAAAGAGAAAAAGACAAATAGAAAGAAAAAAATGAATAAGAACCAAAAAAGGAATCCAAGGACAACAAAAAAGTGAAAAAGGTGTGGAAAAGTGGTAAAAAGGAAACAAGGTTTGAATTGCAAAAGAAAGAGTGATAATGTGTCTCTCTACCCCTTGAAAGAAGTGAATTACTCAATTGAGTCAAGAAAGTATGCCAAAATAAATCAAAAGAAGTATTTAAGGGAAGATTGAACCCATTTGAACAAAAACATGTCCTACCTTTACCCAAAGCCTTCACAATGACTCCTCAAAATTCCTATATGATCTTGAGTTGAGGGAAGCCTACATTAGTGGATACTTACATAAGGGGCAAGCATATGGTACTTAGAGCCGGACTTAGGGACTTTTCTTTGTGAGAGATGAGAGAGAAGTCCATTCACCTCGATTTGTGTGAAAATACTCTAAAAAGGTGAGGTCCACTTAGGGAAAGTCAAGGATGTGTGAGTTTGGGTTGCACAATGACCAAAGAAATTGGGAAACGTTCCTTGATGAAATGTGTCAACTCTTGATGCCTTGTGTCACAAAGATCCACAAGTTTTCAAAGTTTATATGTGTTAATGATGCATTCACATTAAGGGCAATTGTTAGTCCCAATTGATGCTTGTTGAGGTTACTTTAGGATAAACAGGAATTACTTGGGTATTTTCCATTGAGGTGTAGGTCTCATTTTAGTTGCTTGAGGACAAACAAAGGTTTAAGTTTGGGGGAGTTGATAACTGTGATTTCTACATGTTTTATACCCATTCTTACCTAAGCTCTGTGCATTAACTGCCATATTAGTCCCAAAATGCTTACAAGTTGCGCTTGATTGCAGGTTTGAGCGACAAGATGACAAATACCAAAGATCAGCTCAAAAAGGAGTGAAATCTGCCAAGTGTCAAAAGACAACTGAAGTGGGGAACAAAATGACCTGTGCGGTCCGCACTGATGTGTCACGCGGCCGCACAGGAGAGTTCAGAGGCTGGGCAATTTCCAAGTCAACCTGCGCAGTCCGCACTGCTTTGCCATGCGGCCGCGCAGGATAGTTCAGAGACCATGCAATTTCAAGGTTAACCTGCGCGGTTCGCACTGCTTTGCTACACGGCTGCGCAGGATAGTTCAGAGACCATGAAATTTTCAAGTCAAGATGCGCGGTCTGCGCTTCTTTCCAGCGGTCCACGCCCAAGAGTGTCAGAGACCCAGTCATTCAAGGCAAAAGCCCACGCGGCTGAACACCTAATCAGGGCGGTCTGCGTGGATGAAGTTCAGAAACACCCTACGCGGCCGTGCGTCACATTTGTGCGGTCCGCCTCCTCAGTGTCAGAAGAAAGATATGAAGACCCAAACCCCTACGCGGCCGCACATCATTTGTGCGCGGTCCGCGCCAGACCCTCAGGGGTATTTTTGTCCGGTTATTCCTGTGTAGTATAAATAGAACATTTTACTTTTTAGATGGAGTTTTTTCAGTTTTGGTTTTTTATCAGATAGCAGCTGAACTCGAGACTTCATAGTTTTAGTCCATTTTGGGCAATTTCTTCTAGTATTAACATGGATTTGAGTAGATTAACATTGTAGTTAATTATTATGTCAATTTCATCTACTATTTCTTCAATTTCTGTTTCTATTATGGCTAGCTAAACCCATTAGCTAGGGTTGTGGCTCAACCTTAGTGTGGGTAACTAATGGGTGTGATTGTTTAGTGCATGAATGATATTGGTTATTTGTTATTTGGATTAATCTTATGTTTTCATTAAGATTTGGTGGTTGCAAACACTAAGTCTAGCTTAGTGAGTTTTGACTCTTCTTGAGAAAGAGAGTTTATGACCCCAAGATTAATTCCAACAAGCAATTGGGATGGACCCATGAGAATGGTAGTCCCAATTAACTGGTTAAACCTCGAGAGAGTAATTACCCAACTTGAACCATAAGTTGCTTTGGCAAATTGGCCTACCCAATTGGTCTCGAGAGAGGCAATTGGGCAAAAACACTCTCTCTACCGAGAGGTGTGAGAGTGGGTACAAAAGTGCAACGATTATAGCATAAGTCCCATATTCATCATTCTTGCATTAGGAATCTCTACCCGTTAGTTGATCACCTAGGTACATGCCACGACCCTAGTGTCTTTCTCTATATTGCATACAACTTAGAATCAATATCTTAGCCTAACTTAGCTTTAAACTTGTAGTTGATAAATTGTAGTTGATCATCAAAAGAAAACCAAAAATGTTAGAAGATCAATTAGGAGCTAAAACATAGTCCTAGACCATACAAACACTCAACTACAAATTGAAGCTCCCTGTGGAAAATTGACCCCGATACCACTATTGGATAAAAGTATTAGCGCCCACTCTTCCTTAGGTTGAGTCCGCTGCAATCAGTTACCCCAGCCTTCGTGCACATTTGGCAAAGGCAAGCCACTGTTTGTCATACCGATGGGCCTACTTTTTCTAGAAAGACCTGGTACCGGTAGCAAAACTCCAAAATAATGGGGTCGACCCCTGGAGAATGGACCTAAAGTAAAAGGGTACGTATAAATATCTGTAAAGCCCTTCTTGGTAAAGGTAACCCGTTCTATCATGTCCGGGGCAAGGATTGTAAGATTAGGGTAGTTGCAGTCCTCCTTCACAATGGTGATACTAGAAGGACGAATGGAAGAGGGATACCTACTAACAACCCAAGTCCATGAAGACACAGAAGGGGCCTTCTTCTGGAATTCATGAGCAGTACTGAGATTTTTTGCTATGATGGTTCTTACAATGGGAGGTTCAGAATCGATATAAGCTTTTTGTCCTTGTTTCTCTGTAATGCCCCAGAAAATTTTGCGAAACAATATAGGATTTCGGGGTGCCAGGTAGACTAATTATAATATTTTATGTGCTATAGATATGATGTAAATGAATTGAATTTGGTAAACAAGTGTATGAGTCATATAATAAGTAAGGTGGCGTCCAAGGAGAGGCCTAAGTGTAAGCTAAATGGAAAAATTTCATAATAGGCTAAGATTCCAAAGGTACTTGCACTAGTCTAGAATTTGAACAGGCATATCTAGATATAAATAAGGTATTATGTGATTAATAACCTATCAAATAAAAGGTCTTTGAGTCTAGTTTCCAACTCTTCAAACCGTTCGTCATTCGGACACTCCTACCAGAAGTTATGACCAAATTACAAAAGCAGCGCAAAATTTTAAACTACCATGGTGCCCCATGCGGCACGCCTGTGGGGAGGTACAAAGAGCATTCAAAAATGTTTTCTGAGCATATTTTTCACAATCATGGTGCCCCATGGGGCGAAAAATCAGGCTTATGTTATAAAATGACCTCATTTCGCCAAATAAATGCAATGGATCTTTTCTTTAGCTAAAATCAAATATTTTTAGAGTGAGAGAGTGACCTAGAGTGGGAAAGTGTCCCTCATCAATTTTTCTTCAATTCTTGCTCAAATCCTTAAAGATTAACAAGGAAAAATACACTAGGTCTTCATCCTTGAGGTAAGATTCTACACCCTAACCCTTAATTTCGAATTTTAGCTAAAGATGGGTATTTATCAAGAAAGTTTGTGGGTATTGGAGTTGTTATCTTTCTTGCATGTGTTGTCAAAAGTTGTAGGAACATTGTTGAGCTAAAACAAATGGTAAAGTATGGGTTGTAGGTTGATGAAATCCTCTATAAAAGGACCATAAAGATTTAATGCACATATAGTGTTTGATAAAATGCTCAAATGAGCTAGAATTATGATCATCTTCCTAATTTTGGTTCAGATTGTTATATTTCCAAAATAGATTGAAGTTGCTAAGAGTCCCGGAATTTTGTAAGAATTTAAGGAAAGCTCTATTGAGGTATGTATGGCTAAAACCCTCTCTTCTTAGAAATTGAGCTCCTTTGGTGTCCATGCAAATGTTGTTAAAACCAAAATTTGATTGATGTATTGATTGTTACTTCATATGAATTAGTGTTGTGAAATATATACGTGAAAGGTGTGTCTCAATGTGTTCAATATGCTATCCTTGGAAATTTAAGGACGTGAGAAGAATGTGAACCATGTGTTGAAATGCCTAGACTTCAAGTCAAGTTTAAACTGAGATTATTATGCCAAATTGTGTGAGGAAACTCATTATGGTTGATCCTCCTAATTGTTCTTATGTGTACTAAATGTATTTGATTGATTGTTTCTAGTTGTTGGTAATGTATAAAGATGTTTGAAATAAATCAAATGACTTTGGGAAATAGAGTGTGGCCAACGTGCCAAGAGCTTGAGTTATAATTGTGCCTGGTGATGCCTATGACATGAGAAAATATGAAATAGATTATGAAATGAGCCTTGACTTCACTTTTCGTAAATGACTTCAACAATAAAGTGGCCTAAAGGCTTTGTACTCAATTTATGCCCATAAGTGGCTATTCGAGATAATGATTTTCCTTGTGATCCGAGTTGTTACATACACCGATGTTTAAATTGTATATTGTCGTGATTGAAAAAGAGTAATTCAAGAATAATTGGTGTAATTGCTTGTTTATGACTTGATGTGTGTTTCTATTATGGTTTGGTATGTCCCCTCCTTTTTGGAAAAACCCTTTGTGTTTGAAGTTCCATTGATAATGAACTTGAGGTGTATTATTTTTGAAATATTCTATATGACCATGATTCATATTTCCTCTCATGTGTACTTGACCTCTTGAATTGAATGGCTTGTTGTTGAGATTGATATTGATGTGAAATATGTGAAAAGAACTCGAATTATGAAATACGGCCAAGTGCCAAGTATGATGTAATGATTGTGGCCCCAAGTGCCGATGAATTGATATGTGAAATAAATATTGAAATGAGATGATTGATGGAAAAAGGAAAACGTCTTGCTAAGATGGCCTAGCCAATCAGGCCGTGATCGGACGGCATGCCGCACACATAGTGGTATTGTGCTGATATTGAGATTGGAAAGTGACAATGAAATTGTGATTGAGGTACACGTCTCAAATAAGACGGCCTAGCCGATCAGGCCGAGATCGGACTCCGTGCTAAGATTCACGATTGAATATGTATATGTATTTATTGGCACAAAAATTGTGATTGAAATTGAGAGTTATTGGCACAGAAATTGTGATTGAAATTGGGAGTTGGTTATGATGTGCATATTGTGAACAATGGTATTATGAACAGTGGTATTGTGAATTATTGTGGACGATGATGCAAAGTTTTGAAATGTCCCAACCTAGAGGTATGGAAATTATATGAAAGCTATGTGATCTCTTTTATTTGATGATGTGGTGATTGTTTAAAGCTTTTGTTGAATCATTATGATTTCTTTGTCCTTGTATGATAGTTCTTTCTATTGAGATGGTGTTTATGATTTATTTGTTCTTGTATGATAGTTCTTTCTATTGAGATGGTGTTTAGTTATACATACTAGTGCTATTCGATGGCACTAACACCCCTTTTGCCGGGGGCGCTACATCTTTAAATGGATGTAGGTGTTTCCATAGCAGGCACTGTTGGCCGCAGCTAGTGATGCATCTTCCTTTCAGCTGACTTGGTGAGCCCCACTTCATTTTGGGGTCCTGTTTCATCTGTTTATCATGTACTTTGTATTTTGAGGTATAACCGGAGCCTTGTTGCCGACATTTCCATATTATTCTTCAGTTGTATTTAGAAGCTCCGTAGATAGGTTGTGGGTGGAGTTGGTAATGGGGAATTGAATTAGAAATATTGATATTTGGCAAAGATGTATAAAACTTGTAATATTTTTGAAAATTATGAATGAAGTTGCTAATGGAAATAAAATGGAAGTCGTAAATGATATATGTACAAAGTATGATTAATGGAGTCCATATCCTCCTTATTCATGGATTAGTTTGGGTAGAATGAAACCTAATAGGCTTGCTCAGTCGGGTTTACTCGGTTGAGCGCCGGTCACGCTCCTCGATTTTTTGGGGCGTGGCATTATCTTTGGGCCTCCACCGAAAAGAAGAGCAAAATTTTCGAAGAGTGCATGGAAAGAAGCCATGGTAATAAAGGGTCAGTAAAACTTTTTTCTAAGAGAGTTGGAGAAGATGGAAAATTTTCTAAGCAGATGTAGACTTATGATAATTTTGGAAGTAAGGAAGTAAAATAATGAGTAGAAGGGAAGTTATAGATGGCAAAAATCGTGGTCATGACTCTCTCGAAAACCGGCAAAAATATTTGCTGAATCGTGGGACAACACATGTTCGGATTATTAAATGCGAGAAGATGTGTGTCCTTTCAAGACAGGAACTTTCCCGCCAACAAAGGGATCTTCGCCGACTTACTGGTAACACAAAGATATATCACCGGAAGGCAAAAGGACTATCTGTATGGGGTAAAATTGATTTATAATAAATAGTCGAATAGTAGCATGACATGTGAAACCGAAGATAGGCAAAAGGCAAGTCAAGTAACAACCAATATCGGATACAACAATTGCAAACGACATCGGGTAAAGTCCGAAGGTAGCATAGTCAGCGGAAGCAGATCGAGTATTTGCCATCGGACAACATTCAATGAGAGAATATTCTCTAGCATTAAATAAGCAACCATTACAGAGAATATTTGCATTCATGACCTGCCGTTACATATTCATCGGTGTCACTTTTATTATAATTTAAGAGGAGCTTAATCTTAGGATCTTGCTTCCCTAAATAAAGCTATAAATCGTATGGTCAATATCCATGGTAGGACACGCAATTCTTGGCAAACATATAGTGTATTCTACTTTTGCTCTCAATTAAAACGACTTTACTTGTTCTTTGTCATTGCTTTCACTTTTGTCCCCGGAGACATCGTGCTCGGAGCCAGGCTTATCATCTTCTTCAATTTCAACTGCCTAGTCTCATTTTTAATCTTATTTCTTTATCATTTTTGGATCAAATCAGTTCGCATGTCTATAAACCACATAACAAATTCAAATATACCATTTTACGTGTAGACAAGAATGCCAAATTGCACAACTAAAATTCAACAAGTGCTAAGTTTTAGGACAAACATCCTACAAATTTGATGATTAAAAAATAATTTAAAATAGGAAAAAACTTAAAAAGAATTAAACCTTCTGAACTATAACATGGATTCCCACATTTTGGGCAGTTTTTTTAAATTATTTATTAAATCGGAAAATTCAAAAATATAATTACTCAAATTAAGTTAACATCAAGATGGAATCCCACATTTTTGGGCAATTTATTAAATTTATTTAGCGAAAAAGGGCTTAAAGTACCCCTACCGTATGCTAAATGGTTTATAAACCCCCCTCCATCTATCCATCTGAAAAAATATAGGACATTAATTCTATTATCAAAAGTGCCCCCGTGACTAACGCAACACATGTAGGCCTCTCATTAAATGATATGGCAACCTTTCATTTGGCCATGTGGATCCCTGGGGCTGAAATTTCAATTGGGTATTTTTCGACCCATTTAACCGATCCGACCCACTCTTCTTACCTTATACCTACCTATTCCAGCTGTCTTCTTCCCCAATTTAGTTCCTAGGTCACCAGGTTGATCATATAAACTTCTTCCCCAAAATTTCACTTTTTCAACTAATTAATTCTTGTCTTTTTCCTTCGAATCTTGTGGTTGGTTGTAAAAGTTGCGTCTTTATTGATTAACAAAAAATTCAAGATGTCTAAAAGTTCTATCTCTTCTGGTTCGTCACGTCATTGTGGTTGTGATTTAATTACAAATCATTTTATGGCTAAGCCTCATTTGAACGACAGTCATAGATTCTACAAATGCCCTCGTTTTGACGAGGAAGCTTCATGTGGTTTGTGGGAATGACGGGATAAAGTGTAACGATCCGACCGGTCGTTTTGAGCATTTTGTACTTCGCTTGGTTCGCTTCCTGCGCCCAAAGCAGTGCAGTCTTTCTTGGCCAAATCAAGGATTAAGGCACAAGTATCTCTATATTATGTATTATGACTTCTGTGAATCGTCGACTTTGATTTTCAGGTTATTCGGAATCGATTTGGAAGAATGAATTTCATGATTTAAGCTTTAAGTTGGAAGAGTTGACCAAGTTTGGTTTTTTAGTATTTGATATGGATTGGAGTTTTGATAGTTCTGTTAGGTCCAGATGGTGATTTTGGACTTAGGCGTGTGCCCGGATTTGCATTTTGATATTTCTAGAAAGATTTGGCACTAATTGGCGAAAGTTGAAAATTTAAAGGTTTGGAAAGTTCATAAGTTTGACCGGGAGTTGACTTTGATGATATCGGATTCGAATTATGGTTCTGGGAATCTAAATAGCTTTGTTATGTTATTTGGGACTTGTGTACAAAATTGGACTTCATTCCAGGTTGATTTGATATATTTTGGCACGATTTTTGAAAGTTGAAAGTTCATTTAAGTTTGATTTGAGGTGCGATTCATCGTTTCTATGTTGTTATACGTGATTTGAGGCCCCGAGTAGGCCTGTGTTAGGTTATGGGACTTTTTGGTATGTTCGGATGGGGTCCTTAGGGGCTTGGGTGAGTTGCGAACGTGTTTCAGATCATTTTCCTTCATTTTGGCCTTGCTGATTCCTGCTGGTGTCTGTGCACCAAGTCTTCTTTGCAATCGTGAAGTTAGAGGTGCGATTGCGCAGATGAAATCTGCAGTCGAGTAGTTCCTTCTTCACGTTCACGAGTAGCTTTACGCGTTCACGTAGTTTTTTGGAGATTGGTCATCGCGTTCGCATGAGTCAACCCGCATTCGCATAGTAATGAGCTGAGAAGCTAGGGGCAGAAGATTCTTCTTTGCATTTGCATTGGTCTTGTCACGATCATGTAGTGTAGGTGCATATGCTCATTGCGTTCGCAGGTGATACTTCGCGAACGCGTAGGGTATTTTGGGAGGCTGCTGAATTTGCTCTTCGTGATCGCGAAGAATGTCCCGCGATCGCGTATTTGATTGGGGTAAGTCTTCTCTACTCATATTTGATTTTATATCATGAATCTATCTTCGTTTTTGGCATTTGATTGAGGGTTTCAAAATAGAAATTGAGGGTTTTTGTCTAAACTTTCATAAAGTAAATTTTCGAGTTTTGAACACCGATGTGGAGTCAGATTTGAATGAAACTAGTATGGTTGGTCTTATAATTGAATGAGTTGTCGGATTTCATAAGTTTCTTTGGAATCCGAGGCGCGGGCCGAGGTTTGACTTTTTGGTCGATTTTGGGCTTTTGATTGAATATTTGACCTTTATCATTTGTAATTGTTTCCTTAGGTATTATTTGATGTTCCTGAGTCGCTTTTGGCTAGTTTTGAGTCGTTCGGAGGTCGGTGCATGCAAGATGGCATTTTTTGAGCATCGTTTGGCTTGCTCGGTATTAGATTTGGATTGTTCGAGGTAAGTAACAATTCTAAACTTGGTGCTGAGGGTATGAAACACCAAATTGCGTGTTATGTGATTAGTGTTGAGGTGACACGCATGCTAGGTGACGGGCATATGGGCATGCACCGTAGAAATGGTGATTTAGTCGATTCCATGAAACTATGTAACTATTTTATCTGAATACTAGTACTGTACTCTATGTGTTAGATCATTTGAGTTGTGATTTATGCTAGAAAACATGATTAGGCTATATGTTGGTACTATTGGGACCTACACTATTCGTTCTTTGCTGTTGAGTTATTTGCTTAATTGCAGTTATGTATTCAGTCGCATTCATCATTACATATCATATCTCAATCTCTGTTATTTTATATTATCACATCTCATATAATTGATTTGGGATGCTTAGCATGAGTCTTGTGAGCCCGAGAGACTGGAGAGATTGATGACTGAGTGAGGCCCAGGGCCTATTGTAAGTGATATTGTCACGACCCTAAACCTGAACCCGGCCGAGATGGCGCCTCTAGTGAAGACAAGGCCAGTCGACACTTCCCATTCCAGTTTTAAGTAATTAAACAGTATGAATTTAAGTCGAGCAAGCCTGTTAGACACTTTCTCACCAACCCACTTATGACCACGAGAAGGCGCGTTTCCATTAGTTCAAATAGTAGGAGGATCAAATATTTACAACAATACTAATTCATTTCACTTTACTACATCATTGTTAAGTTTCCAAAACACATACACTTTACAATCTAGTGGAACAAGAGTCTACGCATAACATAATCCGGTGACCAACTTAACACCCGTATACAACCCACATAGTATCTATGGAGCCTCTAAATAGTTACAAATGAGTACTACAAAAGTGCCAGCGACAAGGCCCTAGCTATACCTCAAATACAATACAAATAGAACAAAAGATGCATAACCCCGAAATGAAATATGGATCATCAAGACTGCTGGGAAGGTGTTGATGATGTACCACTAGCTGCGATCAATACTATATGCTATGGAACCACCTACATCCCTTTAAAGATGTAGTGCCCCCGGCAAAAGGGACATTAGTACAGTCGAATAGTACTAGCATGTAAGCTAAATACCAATCTTAATAGAATGAACAATGAAACAAAGAGGAAGCAGTCATGATGTACAATAAGGGCTTCAAACAAATATGAAAACATCAAGTAAGGATCACATAGTTCTCGGTTCAATTTCCATATTATTAGGTTGATAATCGTAGTGTCATGTGCCACAATCCACAATACCACCATGTTCCTACACGGAGTTCGATCTCGACCCGATTGGCTAGGTCATCTCATTTGAGTTATCAACCATATCCACAATTTCAATCAATCAATTCAGCACAGTTACCACCATGTGTGTGGCATGGTGTTCGATCACGGCCCGATCAGTTAGGCCATCTCACTTGAGACATCATCCTTTCAATCATTCATCTCAATTCATATTTCCTTCCTATCATTCAATACATGGCACGAGTGTCCTCATTTATTAAGTCGTTCTTGGCACTTGGCCGAATCTTACAATCCAAGTTTCCTTTTTATACATTCAAATAACATTATCATCAACATGAATAAGGCCTATCATATAAGGCATTGCACACATATGGGAAAAGCTTGAAAAATCCTAATCACGCGGAGGCTTTTCATACAAATTAGCATAGCAACCTTTATTTGATTCTTGACATGAATTCTTGACCTTTCCCACCACATATTCCACATTTTGAACACATTCTAAAATAGCATGATGACATGGTAAATATTTAAAACAATTATTGAACATGAATCTTTCAACACAACACATTAGGGCAGTCAATTCTAGTATGATCAATTTAGGGACTTACACCAATTATACGAACACTAGGGATTTGATTCTAAGAAGAAGAGGGTTTAGCCATACATACCTCAATTGAGCTCTTAAAACTTTAATATGTTCTGGAACTAGCAACTTCAATCTATTTTTGCAATATAGCATAATTGAACCTAAAATTAGGAGAATGATGTATAATTCTAGCTTACTAGAGCATTCTATCAAAGATTATGTGTACATTATGTTTTAAGACTCTTTTTGTGTAAGATTCCATCATTCCACAACCCATTTTTTATCATTTTAGCCCATAATCTTCCTACACTCTTTCACCACACATGCATGCAAAATAAACAACCCTCATACCCATGAGCCATCTTGCTAATTACCCAAATAATTAGCATCTGGGTCTACTCGGTTGAGCGCCGATCGCGCTCCCCGAGGTTGGGGCGTGACACTCGGGCTTGACTTTTTGGTTGATTTTGGGCTTTTGAATGAATATTCAATCTTTATTATTTGTAATTATTTCCTTAGGCATTATTTGATATTCTTGAGTCGCTTTTGGCTAGTTTTGAGCTGTTCAGAGGCCGGTGCACGCAAGAGCATTTATGGAGCATCGTTTGACTTGATCAGTATTGGATTTGGATTGTTCGAGGTAAGTAGCTCTTCTAAACTTAGTGTTGAGGGTATGAAACACCGAATTACGTGTTATGTGATTGATGTTGAGGTGACACGCATGCTAGGTGATGAGCATATAGGCATGCACCGTAGAAATGGTGATTTAGTCGATTCCATGAAACCGTGTAGCTATCTTATCTGAATACTAGTAATGTACTCTATGTGTTAGATCACTTGATCTGTGATGTATGCTAGAAAACATGTTTATGTTATATGCTGGTACTATTGGGACCCACAGTGGTCGTTCTTTGCGTAATTGCAGCTATGTATTCAATTGCATTCATCATTACATATCATATCTCAATCTCTGTTATTGTATATTGTCACATCTTATATCATTGATTTGGGCTACTTAGATGAGTGCTGTGAGACCGGGAGACTGGAGAGATTGGTAACTGAGTGAGGCCAAGGGCATATTATGAGTGATATTTATGGGATCGGGCTGCACGCCACAACATGCTTTATTGATTCATGCCAGGATTTGGCTTATTATAACGCTTTGGCTAGATTCGCCTCTCGGGAGTCTGCACATCCATAGTGGGCTCAATTGCTAGCAATTATTTGCATTTGGGCTGGATCTGCCCTGGTTCATTTGCATTAGGCTGGATCTGCCCTGTATCGTACTGAGTGACTGAGTGTGCTGAGTATCGAGCATTGTGAATGAGAATACGAGCAGAAAGATTGAGTACCCTGAGAGTGTGAGTACATGAGTTCATCACTGAGATACATTATATTTGACATGCGTACTTGATATACAGGCATATGGCTGCATTACCTTACGCTACCCGATTTTGGTGACATTCATGATATCACTTGCATATTTACATGTAGGCATAGAAATGTACTTTCATGCTATCTGAAAAAATGAAACCTCTTATTTATTGTTGAAAGGTTTTGGGAAAATCATGATTTTCAAACATACTGATATATTTTGGGGATTTCGGTGAAAGATTTGGGATTTACTTTTATACTTGAAAAACATGCATATTTTCCATAACTATGAACGAGCTGAGTTATTTCTTGTACCAACTTTATTATATTGTTATGAATTTTTGCTGGTTATTGGAGTGGACTCTGACCCTTGTCTGAACTCATCACTACTTTTAACCTAAGGTTAGGTTTGTTACTTATTGAGTACATGGGGTCGGTTGTACTCATACTACACTTCTTCACCTTGCGTGTAGATGTTGGATACTGATGTTGCTGTGTACGATGAGAGCTGGATTTGAAGATATACCTGCATTCTAGTTATGGATATCACTTGTCGTTTGTAGGATTAGATTCGAATTCTATTCATTTATATTTCAACAGATATTGAACTTATTTTAATTCAATTTTGTAAAAATCTAAATCTTAGAAGCTCATGATTTGTACCACCAGTCCTTGGGAAATTCTTGTATGAAAGCAGTTGTATTATCATTTCTTCTCTTAATAAATCTCACTAAATTTGACAGTTGTTATTGGCTTACCTAGCGGGTTAGGTTAGGTGACATCTCGACTAGTTGGATTTTGGGTCGTGACATAAAGAGATGCCAACACATGTGATAATGTTAATCAATAACTTGAATACTTCACTTAAGTCCGTGGAAGTTGAAAGACATTATCCGAAGAAGATGGTGGCTATCTTGGAAGAGGTTATTTCTGCTGAAAGACTGAAAATGGAGAAAATAATGAAAGAGATGGAGGGAATTAATTCAACAAACTTAGAGGATGTCGCTAGGATGGAGGATAAACTGCAAAAAATGAAATGGTTTATTATTTTTTTCTTGGGTAGTCTTTGTGTTGGTGCTAGTTTTCAAGATGATGTAGTGTAGTTAGGTTATCCAGTTCAAAGGTTTTAATTCTGCATATTTTGTTGAAAGTTTTTTTGGTGTTTATCGATATGGGATGTTGTAATTGTTGATGCATTTAGTGATGTTGTAGTTGTAATGGTTCTTTGTTGGTATGAAATAAAATTTTCTGTTTATCCTTCACTCTCATACAACTTTTTGCATACACGAAAAATCACTAAGTCCAACAGAATCATCTCTTATAGATAGATAAGAAGAACATAACCATTAATCGAGTACCAAATATACATTGTTTCAAGATTTAAACCTAACAAAACATTGCTATTAGACAAGTAAATGTGTTATCCAAAAACCTGTACCTCTATCATAGAATTTACTTGTTTTTGTAGAACATGAACAAACATCATGTAGTAGAATAGTTATGCAAAAAAAAATGTATATTACATTCATAATTACTTGTTACACTACCCCCCTTGCCCCTCCCCTTTCCTCTTCTAGCTTTAATTTTACCATTTTTTTCTCTTTCACACCCAATAGTTGAGCTGTTGTCATTACCTCCTTTCCCTTCTAGGTAGTTCTCTTTGGAGAGTATGTCAATTTTGTTGGTTGTGAGCTACCAGTGTGATCCCATATGAATTGTATATTCCTAGTCCCAAAATTTTGTTGATTCTTATGCTGAAGTCTAGTATTAATGTCAGAGACAATCTTAGGCCTCAAAACTAGGTCAGCTTCTGCACCAAAGTCTGCTTGAATAATCCTTCCTTTGGTCTGAATATGCTGACTTGGCATCTAAGTTGCTTGGGTGTATTAACTGGAGTGCTGACTTGACATCTGAGTGTAGTGACTAGAGTGCTGACTAGGTTGATGACTGGACAACTAACTTGGTTGGCTAGCCTGACTTGGCATTTGTTGGTCTTGTACTGTAAAACCAGGATTAGGGACCATGAAAAATTCTGATTCTTGGTCTTGAGTTGTCTGAGTGTGGTCTTGCACATTCTTGGACTGTAAGTATAAAAAGCAGATTGTAAATATAAAAAGCAGATTGTAAGTATACCTTATTGGCTAATGGACAACTTCTTTTATTATGGTTTGTCTTGCCACAAAAACCACAAGTCATTTGAAGACCCTTCCTAGAAGTTGACCATTCTCCTTGCCTTTTCCTACCTTCATCCTTCTCTCTTGACCTTTTCTCTTTAGGTTTACCAACCATCTTTGCTAATGTTGGTGGTTTCATGGCTTGGTGTGGCTCAACTCTCCAGAATTTTTCACCTCTAACAAGTTGCAGTTTGTGTTGATACACCAACGACCAAGCTTGTTTGGAATACACAGTGAATCTAAGTGTTAGGTCCTACTTTTTATAGTTGAATTCCTTGATAGCATGAGCACATGGGATTCCAAACAAGTCCCAAATCCTGCATGTGCACCTTTGTTGCTCCAGAATAACTGTGTGCATGTCTTCACCTTCACTTATTTTAAAACCCTTATCTCCATTGAAATTTTTCTTGCACTTTGAATCCATCTATCTTTAATCATTGTACAACTCCATTGCATATGGGCTATATTCACCTCTCCAACTGCTAACTTCAAATGCTCTATCCTTTAGTTGATTCAGCACCTTCAGTTATCAACCAGTAAACATGAAGAATAGTTAGTCAACTGTAGACAAATTAACAAGCAATTGTTAATCCTTCACTCTTATATCCGTTAGACAAATTAACAAATAGTAGACAAATTAACAAGCAGTTATTCAATAGTAGATAAACTAAAACAAATTAACAGTAGACTTCACCTTCACTCTTATATCATCAAGCATCTTCACAATTTGATTATGTCTAGCTTCAAGAATCCAAGAGTTAAAAGACTCTGTAAAGTTATTGCCCACCATTAGGCTCTTACATTGGGTATCAAAGTAAGCTCTACACCAGCTTATTGGAGATTATTTCAGCAAGTCCCTCGCAACATCCTCGGACACTTCACCTAACTGTTTCAACATATCTTTAAATTCTTCCTCATATGTGCTCCAAGAACACCACCACATTAATTTTTTTTATCTCATCAGTCTTCCAATCTCTGCTCCAGTTTGCTTCAATATGCCTTGCACAATATCTGTGATATGATTGTGGACATATATTCCTTACAACATCTAATAGACCCTGCACATGAAGAAGCATTACATTAACAAATTAAATAACATAATCTTGAAGAAAAACATTCCGAGCATATGGTAATATACCTTCTGCATATCTGACATGAATGTATATCCTTCATCATCTTTCAAGTCCAAAGAAGCCTTCAAGTTCTCCATGAACCACTGCCATGTTCCTTTTGTTTGCTTATCCACCACAACCCAAGCTAGTGGATACACATGCTTGCAAGAATCTTGAGCAACAACAACTAACAACATCCCTTGGCATTTACCTTATAAAAAGGTTCCATCTAGCCCTATAAAAGGTCTCAAACCTGCTTTGAATCTACTCTTGAGGGACTGGAAGCAGACATACATCCTCAAAAATCTTCTCTTACTTTCCTCCATTGCATCCTTGGACATCTGTATCACCACACCAGTCCCAGGATTGGTTTCTCTCAACTCTTGACCATATGACTCAACTTGTTGTACTCATCTAAGTAACTGCCCTCCAATTTCTCTAAAACCATTCTCTTCACCCTTTTAAACTTTGAATCACTCACATTCGAACTAAATCTATCCTCTAAATCAACCTTCATCTCTTTAATCTTAAACTTAGAATTATTTTGAATCTTTCTCTTAAAATAATGTGCTAAAGTAGCTCATCTATTCTCAAATACTTCACCACAATCATGTTCATCCCTTCAAGTTTTTATCTTTACCCATTGATCTCTGCCATCTTTAGAAATAAGACATTTAAAGAGACACCTAATCTGACACTTGTATCTAAGTCTCCTCCTATCACTCTTATCTACCTGAAGACCCCTCTTATTAGAAACAACATAAAAACCAATAACTTCCTTAGCTTCAGAAAGATCCTTGAAAGTCATACCTTTTTCCAATGTTTTATACCTATCAAGTTGGTCAGTTATCTCAAACGTATTCTGCCTCTCAAATAAACCTAGGGCATCACTATCATAATCACTATCAGCACTTTCTATATCTATATCATCTTCACCACTATCACAGTCAGTGGCTACAGTAACATGCACACTATTTGTATCAGTTTGTCGGGTAAATATATGTACATTTAGAGTATCATCCAGAAGGTCAACACCAAATAAATGTACATCACTGATACCATCATTAATTAGGGCTTGAAACTTCCTAATCCCTTCATCCCCATCCAACAAAAAATACCTCCCAAATGGGTCAATATAGTAGAGGGGTAAAATAAGGAGATCCATTGTCTCCTACCTTATTCATACTATCAGCCGAGGTTTTATCTAGGTCATTAAACAAAATGTTTGATGACAATTTTTTTGTAGGTTTTGGGATGCCAAAATAGGCTGACCCCTTGAATCACCTTGCATATACTGATGATACTATCATTTTTGCATCAGCTCATTCAGTGTCATTGAAGAAGATTATGGTAGTATTTAGTATTTATGAGAAGATTTTAGGGCAGTTGATCAACAAGTCTAAGAGCTCATACTATATGCATACTAGGGTGTCCAATGGTTTGTTTCAATCAGTGGAGGATATCACAGGCTTCTATAGAGGTGCATTTCCTTTTACATACTTAGGGTGTCCAAATTTCTATCCTAGAAGAATGAAGGATTATTATGATGATCTTATTAAGAAGGTGAAGGCCAAACTACACTTATGGAAGGGGAAGTTATTATCATTTGGGGGCAAGGCAACATTGATCAATATCATCCTCCAAAGCATGTCAATCCACATGCTATCAGTCCTTGATCCACCTAAAAATATTATAGAACATTTTCATAAGCTTTTTGCAAGGTTCTTCTGGAGTATAAAGGAGGAAGGAAGAAGCAGACATTGGGCTTCATGGAAGAAGTTGTGTCTCCCAAAAGAGGAAGGAGGACTGGGCTTCAGATCTTTATTTGATATCTCCAAACTATTATTTGCAAAGCCGCGGTGGAGATTTATGACCACAAAGTCTTTCTTGTCAAATTTAATATGGAATAAGTAATGTAAGAAGGAGTTCCCTATAGTTGTACAATTTAGGGAAGGATCACGTATTTAAAGGCAAATGTTGAATTCTAGACAAGAAGTGGAGCATGAGATTTGGTGGGAAATGAAGTCTGGTGCCACTAATGTTTGGCATGAAAACTGGACAGGTCTAGGGGCTTTGTATCACCTAGTGCCTCTAGATTATCACATCAATGAGGATCTACAAGAAGTGGTTGAACTGAGGCAAGGAGATGGATAGAATGAGAAGTTGATTGACCAATCATTTCTAGAACATATTGCTGATCACATTAAGCAACAAGTGCAATTTGAAGGTAGTGAGGGGTACTGGGATAGGCCTTGGTAGGAACCTACTGCATCTGGCAAGTTTACTGTGAACAGTGCTTGGCATCTAGTGAGGCATCAGGCAAACCCTAATCCAGAGTTCAAGCACATGTGGATTAAGGGCTTGCCTTTCAAAATATCATTCTTCCTTTGGAGGCTATGGAAGATCAAACTAGCTACTGATGACATGTGGAAACGGCAAGTATACACATATATGTCCAAATGTTGGTGTTGTAAATCTCCATAAGAGGAATCCTTTGATCTCCTTTTCTGATAGGAACTACAACAACTAGGGTGTAGAGGACATTCTTAAAAGCAGCTGGGATCATGTGCAATTGGTGAAGGTTCATCAGGTGATTAGGGCATGGTGGAATGCAGATTGTTGTCCAAAATTGCAACCATTGTATTAGGCTGTACCAACAATTGTTACCTGGAAGCTATGGAAGATGAGGAACATAAACTGGAACGGGGGATCAATATCAGTTAGTAGGGTCATTCATGGGATCAACAAGACACTGCATTTCTTGGCTAAAGCAAGATAGTTGGCTACCTCACATACCCTATATTTGGCCGGATATGATAAAGTTCTTTTAGGAGTACAAACTAGTTATCATCACAAAAAGAGTAGCTTGGCAATTCTTACATACTGGATGGTATAGGTGCAATACAGATAGAGCATCAAGAGGGAACCCAAGACCTAGGTCTACATGATTCTGTGCAAGGGATTGTGAAGGTGATTTGGTGTATGCTAAGGAACAATTACTGGTGGATACAACAAACATTGTAGCTGAGGCGAAGGCAATCAAAGATGGTTTATCATTCTATATGGAACATGATCTACATACTCTTATTTTGGAGACAGACTCACTTTTGATGAAAAGGATCATTAATGGAGAATGGGATGCACCTTGGTTCATTGTGGCTGAGGTTAAGAGAATTAAGGAGATGAAGGAGAACTTGTAACGACCCAGCCGGTTGTTTCATGAGTTACCGCTCTATTTTCCCCATTTCTACTTCTTATTGCTTTATTTATCTGTGTTATATAGTATTGGGTTAGTCGGTTTGAATCCGGAATGGTTTGGTAAGGTTTGAGACACTTCGTCTCTAAAGTTGGCCTTTGAGTTGGAAAGTCAACCGGAGGTTGACTTGTGAGCATTTGATCTCAGAATTTGGTTTTTTATGATTAGGATAGCTTCGGGAGGTGATTTGGGACTTAGGAGCATGATCAGAATATGTTTTGGAGGTCCGGAGTAGATTTAGGTTTGAATTGGAGAAATTGGAATTTTGGCATTTTCCGATTGATAGGTGAGATTTTGATATAGGGGTTGGAATAGAATTCCGGAAGTTGGAGTAGGTCCGTTGTGTCATTTTTGATGTGTGTGCAAAATTTCAGGTCATTCTCATGAGGTTTGATAGACTTTTTGATCGAAAGTGGAATATGGAAGTTTTTGGAATTCTTAGGGTTGAATCCGATGTCAATTTGGTGTTTTGATGTTCTTTTGAGTGTTCCAAAGGTTGGAAAAAGTTGGAATGAGGTTATGGGATATGTTTGAATGTTTGGTTGAGGTCCCGAGGGCCTCAGGTGAGTTTTAGGTGGTTGAACGGATCATTTCATGTTGGAAAAAGTTGCAGAAAAACTACTATTGGTGTTGCAGGCTTTTGGAATTCGCATTCGCGATGGAGTTGGCCTTCGCATTCGCAAAAATAGTCCCACGTTCTCGAAGGGCTGATGTCAGTGGTCATATCATTTGTGAGGGTGTTGCCGCATTCGCGTAGAGGAAAGGTGAGCAGCTGGGGTCCTAGAGAATTGTTCTTCGCGTTCGCGAGCTGGTAGTCGCGTTCGCGATGGGTTGAGAAGCTAAGGCTTCACGTTCACGTACATGGTGTCGTGTTCGCGATGAGGGAAAAAGTGGCCAACGTAAGTTTGTGCTTCGCGAATGCGAGGCATTGACCGCGTTCGTGAAGAAGGATCGTGAATAGCTGGGCATAAAGTTTAAAAGACCATTTCCGCGATTTTGGGTCTAAGTTTCACCATTGTCGAGCGATTTTGGAGCTTTTTGAGGGAGATTGAAGAGGGAATGAATCAAGAGGATACACTTGGAGGTAAGCTTTATGGACTTAATACTCGATCCTAATGTGATTTCTACCTAATTAAACATGAAATTTGTGGAATCTAAAGCCTAAAAATTGGAAGTTAGGGCTTGGAAATTGGAGACCTAAATCTAGGGATTTGAGGGTCATTTGTGGTCGGATTTTGATGTATTTGATATGTACGAACTCATGAGAGTATAAGGATTTTAGTTTTGTGATTTTTATCGAAATTTGAGATGTGGTCCCAGGGAACGGGTTTGGCTAATTTCGGGATTTTTGATATAAATTGGTTATTTTCGAGTGGGCTTTATTCCCTTAGCATATCGAGAGGCAAAGGCACCACAGATATGAAACCCCAAACTTCACATTGTTGTGCTACTTTGAGGTGACGCACCCGCTAGAGGACGAGCGTGGGGTCGTGCACCATTGGGAATTGTGTCTTAGTCTGTCCTGTATGACTGTTACAATGCGTATTTGATTGAAAATTACTTGCTATCATTGTGTTTTGGAAAGTATAATCATGTTTTGGACTGAATGCCATAATTGGGCCTCGTGCCAACTGTTTGGACCCTTAAGGGATTTTTACTACTATTCCTCACTGTTTTGACTTCATATTTGTACTCAGTTATGCTGTATTCTACTGTTTTCATAACTCAGCCATATTTACTCTGTTTTGACACTTTAAATGATATTTTGGGATGAGCATCATGTTTTACTATGCCCGAGTGGCTTGAGAGATTTCTGATTGAGTGAGGCCGAGGGCTTGTGATGTGAGGATATTATGGGATCGGGATGCGCACCGTAGCGGTATTGTACTGATTCATGATTATGAGGCCGTAGACCAGTTTGATAATACCACAAGATGACTTAATATAGCGCTTGGGCTATAGGAGCCCCTCCGGAGTCTGTAATCGCCCAGTGAGCGCGGGTTCCCAGTGTGAGATGTGATATTACTCGAGGGGCTGTTGTTGTTTCACGTTATTGCCCAAGGGGCTGATACGAGTGATTATGAGAACGCCCAAGGGGCTGATTTATGTTTCTATCCTTCTCTCCCTGTTTTCATCACTCGTTTGAACTACTAAAAGATGTTTTAAAGAGGTTTCTACTGAACTAAGGTGTTTTAACAAGCTTTTAGTGTTTTATTGCATTGTTCTGGTTTTATACTATTTTGTTGTAGCATTATACTGTATTTTATGTGTTTTCTTATCGCTCAACTCCCTGCACCCTGTGTGCAGATCCAGGAGTCTCGCGTCACGCTAGCGAGTGCTGATTTGCTTTCCAGCAGGCTTGTTCGGAGTTGACTAGGTAGCTGCTCGGCGTCCGCAGCCCAGTGCTTCTCCTTCCTGTCTTTATTTCAATTTGTACTAGCTTTATGTTAGACTATGTTGTCTTTTCATACTCTTAGATGGATTTTAGATGCTCATAACTGGTGACACCCGATGTCGGGCTGTGTTAGTTTCCATACTGTTCTATTCTACTTCATATTTTGGGATTTATAGCTTATTAATGATTTAAAATGAATTATTATAACTGTTTAGTTGATATTGGGGGTTTGTGTCGGCTGGCCTTATTTGACGATAGACGCCATCACGACCGGGTCCGGTTTAGGGTCATGACAAGTTGGTATCAGAGCCTAAGTTACATAGGTCTCACGAGTCATGAGCAAGTTTAGTAGAGTCTCACGGATCGGTACATAGACGTCTGTTTTTATCCTCGAGAGGCTACAGAACCTTTAGGAAAACTTGATATTCTTGAAATTCTTGTCGTGCGAATTTGTTGATCCGAGTACTAAACTTCTGTTATTCTATTCTCTCACAGATGGTGAGGACACGTGCTACCGATCAGGATGGATAACCACTAGTACTACCAGCTGGGGCCACCAAAGGCCAAGGCTGCGGTCAAGGCCATGAACAGCTAGGACAACACCTGCAGATCCACCAGCCGCCCCAGTTCATGATCAGGTCCCAGTTGTGGACGCTCTAGCAGCACCAACTGTGCCTATTATGATTCCAGGTCTTCAGGAGGCCCTGGCCCAAATTCTATCAGTATGCATTGGCCTAGCTCAGGCGGTCTCACTTACTACAGATATAGCTACTTCTCAGGCCGGGGGAGGTACTCAGACTCCCACCGCTCGCACACCTGAGCAAGTCGTGCAGGGTCTTCAGACACTGGGGGCACCTCCAGCCCAACCTGGTTGCAGCTGTTTAGGACTATGTAGCTCCTGTTATGCCAGAGGACGATCATCGCAGGTTGGAGAGGTTTGGTAGATTTCAGCCTCTGACTTTTAATGGTACAGAGGGCGAGGATGCCTAGGGTTTCTTGGACAAGTGTCAAAGGATTCTTCGTACAACGGGTATTCTGGAGACCAGCGGGGTTGCATTTACTACTTTTCAGTTTTCTGGAGTTGCCTTCACTTGGTGGGAGGCTTATGAGAGGCGTAGGACTGTTGGTGTAGCACTCCTTACCTGGCAGTAGTTCTCCATTCTCTTTTCGGAGAGGTATGTGCCATAGTCTCGCAGAGAGGAGCTGCGCAGGCAGTTCAAGCAGTTGCGTCAGGGAGATATGACTGTGATGCAGTATGATATGAGGTTCTCGGAGTTAGCTCACCATGATTTTTGGTTGGTTCTTACGGATAGAGAGAGGATCAAGAGGTTCGATGATAGCCTCACGTATCAGCTTTGGATTCTTATGACCAAGGAGAGGTGTTTGGTGCTACTTTTAAGGAGGTTGTTGACATTGCTCGCGAGATTGAGTTAGTTCATCACCAGGAGCGAGATGAGAGGGAGGCCAATAGGCCCTGGGGATCTAGTAGTTATGGTGGTGCTCCTTCGAGAGGTCACTTTTAGCATGGCAGAGGTCGTCCTTTCAGGCATGCTCAGTTAGCTCGCCCAGGTTATTATGGGCCATCATCGGGTCATGGTTCTCACAGTTCTCATCAGGGCCATTCATCACTAAGTGCCTTTCCACCTCAGAGTTCGTCCCGTGCTCCATCAGTTCAGGGCTCTTCTATGCCAGGTGCATCTGCTAGTCATTCCGGTGCTAGGGGTTCCCTTCAGTCCCCATCTCCAGCACTAGGGAGTTGTTATGAGTGTGGAGATTTGGGTCTCATATGGAGGCATTGTTGTGACGACCCAACCCGTCGCCTCGTGAGTTACTGCCCTATTTTCCCCACTACCTATTTTGTTATGATTATGTTGACGAGTTGAATTGGAGTGGTTTCGATAAGAAATGAGACACTTAGTCTCTTTAAGGAAGGTTTGTGTTGGAAAAGTCAATCAGACATTGACTTATGTGTTAGAGGGATCGTATTTGAATTCCGATGATTCCGATAGCTTTGGGGGATGATTTGTAACTTAGGAGTGTGATCAGAAGTAATTTTGGAGGTCTGGTGTAGAATTAGGCTTGAATTGGCGAAGTTAGTATTTTGGCGATTTCCGGTTGATACGTAAGATTTTGATCTGAGAGTCATAATGGAATTCTGAGAGTTGCTATAGCTCTGTTAAGTGTTTTGGGATGCGTTTGCAAATTTTCAGGTCATTCGGACGTGGTTTGGTTGGGTTTTCGATCGAATGCGATGATTTTAGTGTTAGTTGAGGTGTTTTGATGATTGGAGAAAGTTTGGATGATGTTTTAAGATATGTTGGTGCGTTTGGTTGAGGTCCCGGGGGCCTCAGGGTGATTTCGTATGGCTAACGGGAATTTTTGAAGTTGGAAAATGCTGCAAAAATGCAGCAGTCAGTGCAGAGCAATTTTGCTCTATGTGATCACATAGAAGGTGTTGTGATCGCATAGGGTTAGCTACAGTGCCCTGGAATTTTGTTCTATGCGATCGCATAGGGTTAGCCAAAGTGCCAGGGAATTTTGTTCTATGCGATCGCTGGAGCTCTAATGCGATTATATAGGGTTAGCTACAGTACCCGGACAGAATGTTAAAAGCATTTCATCCGCGAACCAAACCTATTTTTCCACCATTTTTGAGCAACCTTGAGAGCTTTTGGACGGGAATTGAAGGGGTTTTGATGGGAAGTGATTGGAAGTAAGTCCTATGAAATAAATACATGATTATATTGTGAAATCATCCTTGAAATTCATGAAAATATAGCCAAATTGTAAGAAATTAGGGCTTGAAATTGAAATTCTAAATTTGGGATTTGAGGGGCCATTTGTGGTCCGATTTGAGAGATTTTTGTATGTATAGACTCGTGGCGAGATAAGGAACCCGATGACGTAAAAATTTCTGAGTTTCGAGACGTTGGCCCATGGCTCGGGTTTTGTCAAATTCGTTAATTTTGATATTTTTCGAGTGTTTTTGATTGGGTATTATCTCTTTAGCATAATGCTACATATTCGTTGTGATTTTGAGCAGATTCGTCGCACGAGGAGGCTAATTTGAGAGGCAAGGGCATTGCAAGTTAGACTTTGACCGTCTTAAGGTGAATAATGATTTTAAATGATGTCCTGAGGGTTTGAAATCCCGGATTTGCACAACGTAGTGCTATACTAAGTTGAGATACACGCTGTGTGACGAGCATGAGGTTCAATGCTTTGGGGATTGTGACTTGGTCCACCCCAAACAATATTTTACTACATTTTTGATTGAGACATATGAAAAATATCGTGCATCGAGGCACATTCGATTATCGTGACTTGATTGCCTCAAAACTTCACATTCTTGAATTCTTATCGTGCATCCTTGATTCATCTTGAAAAGAAACTTTTGAAATTCCTTCCACGCGTTTATATGCGCGCATGAGCGCTCAGTATCAGATGTGCCTCGATGGCTTGTGATTCCCTGATCGAGGGGCGAGGTGTAATCTCTGTAAGTTTATGGTGGGCCAGTTTGAAGGACTTGAGGTTTGATCTTTGCCTATGGCTGGAGCGCCGAGGTGCTTATTGTGTAACAAGTGTTTTTGAACTTATATGTTCGGTAGTGTGCCCGTTAGTGGAAATGATGGCTGTGGCTATGTGAGGAGTATGTTAGTACTACGAGGCGTATCCATATGAATTGGAAGCGACGAGAAGGGGTGTGTTGAATGATGGGAGAATTAGTAGATGTTTGAAGTCTATCTTGATTCAAGTTATAGCCCGAGTTATAGGCGGTTGAAGAATCTTTTCATGACTCCTAGTTGGGAGTGAAGTAAATTTCATGTTGTGGTATGAGTACAGACTCAGGAAGATCAAGTGACTGCGTAATGCTTATGGCGGTGGAAGGTATACGAAAATGTTATATTGAGGCGAAGCAGGTGGGTTATCTCCCATGAGCTGTGCTGAGGCAGTGTGATCCTCATGTGAATGACAGAAGATCTCATGTGCAAATGAATTGTAAGTGTTGAAGTTTGAAATTTTTGGTTTCACTTAAGAGAGTGAGTTTAACTGTTGCGAGATTGCCAAAGAGTTGAAGTACTAGATGAAATGTGTTTACACAAGCTTACAGAGGATTTGAGTTTAACCTCACTATGGTATTGAGGCAACAATGGAGTATATGTGTTATGAGTATAGTGTGTTGTGATCTATGGCTTCGAGCCAAGTTGGGGAGCTTGCTATTAGTTAGTGGATTGTGCGGTTATGTACTATGTTAGTTCCGATATGATGCATGCTGGTGAATCAGTTATGGTTGTGGAAATTGGGCCGAGAATGGCACGAGTGAAGGAAATTTTTTGACAAGATGTCATGAGCTCGGATGAGCAGGAGATAAGTTTTGATGTTTACGGTAAGTTGGTATTGTCTTCAGCGTCACCTAAGATCGGTGTTTTGTAAAAAGGGTTTTGCGTCCTGGTTAATGATTCTTGATCGCTCTTCAGCGTTAGTGCGACCGGTGGTTTGGAGGTACGCTCCAAATATTGTTTTGGTAGGTTGTGGAAGTGTGTCCCATGGGAATATTATATAAGTGTGGCATGTGATCACTTGATTGATTTAAGATGTAAACCAAGTATAAAGTTTGTGATGGTGTCGTTAAATTGAAGATTCATGCCTGGAGGGCACTTGGCATATTGGGTTGTGAACTAGGGAGGATTATTCCTATTGTGATGGTTGTTCTTGTGTGTTATGAGAAAAATGGGAGTTATTATAGACCTTTAAAAGGTTATCAGACTAGTTCAGTGTGATCAGAATCAGCTTGAAGTTGGTGGATAGATTTAATGTGAATAATGGCTCTATATCCGGCTAGATGTGTGTGTTTTAGTAACACGGTCCTCATAGAGGAGTAGTTAGGTTGATGTTTCGTTGTCAAATATTTCGCGTAGTGATGCATTGCACTGGTGAGTTGTGAGACGGCTTGAGAAATTGCTATGTGTTGAGAATCTATGTAGGAATGACGTTATATGAGCATCTTGGCTCTTGAAATTCAGATTGTACATCGCACCTCAGTCGTGCTTGAGTTTTGTAGCTTATAACGCTATATGTCCCTCAGAGATATTATTATGCACTTAGCATGCTTACGACCGATACTCAGTATTTTGTTGTAATGAGCAAATTTGGCTCGATGTGCATCTCCTTATGTGAGATCTATGTGTGGATCGGGTGGCACGCCGCCATGGGTATGTTATCTGGATCGGGTTGCACACCGCAATAGTGTGATGTTGAGTATAATTTTCTATATGCTATTTTGTATGCCTTGCTTCCTGTTTTCTAAGGAAAGTCTGTATTAGTGTGTGGGATTAGTAATTCCTTCTAGAGTTTGTTTTCTTTTTTGTATCGCGTTCGAATTGGTAGCCTATTGGCATATTAGGGCATCATATGCGGCTTTTGATTATGTCTGGGGTGGCTTATTGCCTGAGCAGTTCGTAATGGGTGAGACGAGATCATTGAATTCGAGATCAGTGCAATCTGAGTATATGAAGAAAATTAAGGGGCTAAGACCATTGTTTGGTTCATAATGAGGTGATAGTTCTTGCCAAAAGTATAAACCCAATGAATTGTTGATTCGGCGGTGTTATAATTTTATACAGATCTCATCCGTCGTGTCGGTATTGTAAGAATTTGAACAAGACCTATGTATGTCATGTAGAGCATGGGATGTGTAATGATTTTTCTTCTAGATGGGATCAATGGAAGTTCTTGACTAGTTGAGTACGTAAACGTTCAAGGTTTGGAAGAGAGGTGAAGTCCTCATGTTACCTTAGGATGATATGGTATATGCGATATGTTGTGAAGGATTGAGATTTGCGTGTGTAAGGTTATGGTTCTGTTCTGAATGGAAATTCATAACATTCTTAGGCAGTACGGGCAGCTTTAGGTGATTAGAGAAATGAGCTTCAGATGATTGGGGTGATGATCTTCAGATGATTAAGGAAATTGTATTTCTAATCATAGTGATTTGTAGAGGGTATATGTTTCAGAAAAAGGCCAATGTGATTAAGTTTGATGGCACTTCAATAGTATTGCGGCACTTTAAGGCTGGATCGACTACTGATATTCGAGTTGCTTGTATGGCACATGGAAATTTTAGAGTATTTATCGTGGGATGATTGGGTATTAAAGGTGTGCATGTATTCGCATGGTGGAAACTGGAATCAGGTATGATGATTTGTGTGCCATGTGGAGTTGGAGACTGGGAGTTCTCATCTACAGGCTAGGTTGTGGTGGTGGATCGTGTGTATTCGGCACCATTTAGCGGCAATCGGGATTTGGAGGCTCGAGTGGATCTTTGTTTGCTGGTATGTTAGATTTATGATGTGATGTCGGAATTCAAACTGGTTGTCTTAGTGTTGAGTGATTCTAAACTATTGCGCTACGGGCAATACCGAAAATGCCACGGGTTGAGTGATGAAGTGCATTGGATTATATTCTAGCAGAGTGGTTTATATTTCAAAGAACAAGCGGACAGTTCGGAAGGATTGCTTTATTAATTGGGTATTCATGATGGATGTTAGTGCAAAGGTTGCTATCATTAATTTAGTTCCGGTGTTGAACTTTTCGGATACGTTTCGTGTGGCTAGGCATGTCGCCGGGCGAGGCTGTTGATTTCGGTATTAATTTGGTGCTGGGCACCGGATCGTCTGGCTCTGATAGGAGTTGTAGTAATGGAAGTCGAGCGGGATGAGTAATTGGGTGTTGCTCGGTGAATAACATACCGGTTATGTTCTATTAGATTTGCGTGTTGTGTGTTATTTGTTTCACCGTGGGTGTAATGATTTGCTTTGGCTCTAGACATCAATTGAGCATGGTTGTCGATTTCAAGCATAGTGACTTGAGGTGTTTCATGTGGAGTAGAATTTGGATAGGATCGCGCGTTGCAGCAAAGCTGTGTGGAAACATGACCTTGCGGGTCAAATTTGTGTGTCCTATTTCTATGATGTGAGACAAGGTCTCAGCCTTGTGTTGTGGCAGTACTGGTGAGTTTGAGATACAACTCTCTTAGTTGAGTCATTTTCATGATTTGAGTATGTTTGGACCGTTTCTAATTGGTGCACGTATTATGCAAGTTGTGGCTTAGGAATGTATTGATATGTCATGTCACCAGAGTGGCGTGTTGGGTTCGAAGTGATCGTTGGGGTTATTAATGAATACAAACAGATTTGATTTCAGCATGTTTGATAGGTAAATATCGAGGTTCGGTTTAAAAATTTGTTATGATAATTGCTAGAGGAGAAATGGCCTCATGAATTGTTGATCTGAGCAATGGTTATGGTTTATTCCGTGTTTCAATTATCGTTGGCAGTATATGAGAGTGTTGGAATGAGACATTGGCTAATAAGAGATTTCTATCGGTATTTGGTTATTGTGGGCAGCTACTGTGAATGGAAGTTATCGCTGCATTTGTTTGAGTTATTTGTATATCATATAATTGCACCTAAGGTTGCAGGCATGATCTATTACAGCTGGTTCAGACTTATTATGAATGTAGGTGTGAGGTTCTAATCTTGTGTATAATTCCGAAAAGGTGAAATGTGGCTCTATGATTTATGGGCTAGACTAGATTGTGTGATTTTAGTTAAAACGCGTTATCGGACCCATGTGAGATAGGGTGACGTGGGATCATCCCCGGGTTTATGCTTGACAAGGTCATTCAGGTTTTGGTTGGCTTCTAGGACAACTCTGGGTACGCTCGAGGACGAGCGTTTGTTTAAGTTGGGGAGAATGTAATGACCCGACCCGTCGTCTCGTGAGTTACTGCCCCATTTTACCCACTACCTATTTTGTTATGCTTATGTGGACGAGTTGAATTGGAGTGGTTTTGATAAGAAATGAGACACTTAGTCTCTTTAAGGAAGGTTTGTGTTGGAAAAGTCAACCGGACGTTGACTTATGTGTTAGAGGGCTCAGATTTGAATTCCGATAATTCGGTTAGCTTCAGGGGATGATTTGTGACTTAGGAGTGTGATCGGAAGTAATTTTGGAGGTCCGGTGTAGAATTAGGCTTGAATTGGCGAAGTTAGTATTTTGGCGATTTTCGGTTGATAGGTAAGATTTTGATCCGAGAGTCGGAATGGAATTCCGAGAGTTGCTGTAGCTTTGTTAAGTGTTTTGGGATGTGTGTGCAAATATTTAGGTCATTCGAACGTGGTTTGGTTGGGTTTTCGATCGAATCCGTGTTTTATAAGTTTTAAAAGAACTTAGGCTTGAATTCGATGTAATTCGATGATTTTAGTGTTAGTGTTTTGATGATTGGATAAAGTTTGGATGATGTTTTAAGATATGTTGGTGCATTTGGTTGAGGTCCCGGGGGCTTCGGGTTGATTTCGGATGGATAACGGGAATTTTTGAAGTTGGAAAATGCTGCAGAAATGCAGCAGTCAGTGCAGAGCAATTTTGCTCTATGCGATCGCATAGAAGGTGTTGCGATCGCATAGGGTTAGCTACAGTGCCCTGGAATTTTGTTCTATGCGATCGCATAGGGTTAGCTACAGTGCCCGGGAATTTTGTTCTATGCGATCGCAGGAGCTCTAATGCGATCACATAGGGTTAGCTACAGTACCCGGACAGAATGTTAAAAACATTTCATCCGCGAACCAAACCAATTTTTCCACCAATTTTGAGCAACCTTGAGAGGTTTTGGATGGAAATTAAAGGGTTTTTGATGGAAAGTGATTGAAGGTAAGGCCTATGAACTAAATACATGATTATATTGTGAAATCATCCTTAAAATTCATGAAAATATAGTCAAATTATAAGAAATTAGGGCTTGAAATTAAAATTCTAAATTTGGGATTTGAGGGGCCATTTGTGGTCCGATTTGAGAGATTTTTGTATGTATAGACTCGTGGCGAGATAAGGAACCCGATGACGTAAAAATTTCTGAGTTTCGAGACGTGGTCCCGGGGCTCGGGTTTTGTCAAATTCGTTAATTTTGATATTTTTCGAGTGTTTTCGATTGGGTATTGTCTCTTTAGCATAATGCGACATATTCGTTGTGATTTTGAGCAGATTCGTCGCACGAGGAGGCTAATTTGAGAGGCAAGGGCATTGCGAGCAAGACTTTGACCGTCTTGAGGTGAGTAATGATTTTAAATGATGTCATGAGGGTTTGAAATCCCGGATTTGCACAACGTAGTGCTATACTAAGTTGAGATACACGCTGTGTGATGAGCGTGAGGTTCAATGCTATGGGGATTGTGATGTGGTCCACCCCGAACGATATTTTACTACATTTTTGATTGAGACATATACATTATTATTGTGAATTGGGCTAGTTGCCATGCTTGGGGCCTTGTGCCGACCTGTAGAACCCTTAGGGAATTTTTGACTGATTTTCCTCACTTATTTTGTTAAAGAATTTATATCCTCAGTCATGTTTCCAATTGTTTAAGAATGATATGAACCAAATTTTTGAAATGTTAATCATAAATAGGAAGAGATATGAGGGCTGAGCTCCTGACCGTACATTATGCCCGAGAGGCTGTGATTTTTAAATGACTGAGAGGTGTCGAGGACCCAATAGTGAGGATATTTTACATATTATGGATCAGGCTGCACGCTGCAACAATTACATATTATGGATCGGGCTGCACGCCGCAGCAATTACTTATGTATTATTGCACGCCGCAACAATTACCTACCCAGCCAGCTAGGGGTGGAGGATAGTTAGCTAGGGGCCGCCCTAGAGGGGAAGGTCAATCAGGTGGTGGTAAGGCCCGTTTCTATGCACTCCCAACTAGATCCGATGTTATTGCTTCAGATGTTGTGATTTCAGGTATTGGCTCAGTCTGCCACAGAGATGCCTCTGTGTTGTTTGATCCCGATTTCACTTTTTCTTATGTGTCATCATATTTTGCTCGTTATTTGGATACGCTTTGTGAGTCTCTTGTTTCATCTGTTTGTGTATATATACCGGTGGACAATACTATTATTGTGGACCGTGTGTACCGGTCGTGTGTGGTAACTATTGGGGGTCTAGAGACCCGAGTAGACCTATTATTGGTTTGTATGATGGACTTTGATGTGATATTAGGCATGAATTGGCTATCTCCGTGTCATACTATTTTGGACTGTCATGCTAAGACAGTGACGTTGGCTATGCCGGGTGTGCCATGGATTGAGTGGCGAGGTTCGGCTGTTTTTGTCTCCAGTAGGGTAATTTCGTTATTGAAGGTCCATCGGACCGTTGTGAAAGGTTGTCTTTAATACTTAGCCTTTGTGAGAGATGTCAGTGCAGAGACTCCCAATATTGATTCTATTCTTGTTGTGAGGGATTTTGCCGATGTGTTTCTTGCAGACCTGCCGGGCATGCCACCGAACATAGATAATATTTTGGTATTGATCTGGTGCCGGGTTGTTACATCCCGTACTTTAAAATTAGGATTCGTCGAAGTAATAACATATGAGTTGGAAGGGATTAAGGATATACATGAAGATATGGATGTAAGACCCTGTAAGTTTGAAGAATTTCGGAACTACTATATATTGTCTTGATATGTATTTTCTTTGAAGTAAACCATTTTTGATAAAAGTTGATAGATACGATTTTATATGGTTGTGATAAGTTTTAAATTATATACATGACATGTGGGAATTTATAAATGAGGTTTTATTTATTATAAGAGTAGATATTATTTTATCATAAGAAAAGTTATTCTTTTTCTTTTGAGAATTTATAGTACAAAAAAGAATTTCTTTATTGTAAAGATAAAAATTATTTTCTCACAAGAAAATAAGATTATCTTTATACCATTTTAAGAATTAAGTGTACGTAAATTTGTGCTCTTTATATGAGATTAGAAAAATTAGAAGTTGAGAAAATATGTACATTTTTTTGACATGGATGTGTTAATAGTGTATGTATATATTTTGTATGCTACCACATGACAATGATAGTAAAGTATACTATAGTATGATGTATAAAGTGAAGTAGAATTTTAAGTAATTTAAGACAATTCTTAATTATGCGGGTAATTAGTTAATTATCAGGTAGCGGGATATTACCTAAGTGATTACTGGACAAAATTTAAATTCCCCAACAAGGGGGTTACATGGCAGCCCCATCCCTTTCAAGATAATGACTCTTAATGTCATGTATCAAGGTGGCATGGTTTATAAGTTTTGTAGATTAGTCATCACCTAAAAGTGGGTACCCCTGGTTTTACTTCATAAAAGGAGACGCCTGTTCCTCCTCTTTGGGTGATATACCTAAACTAAAATGGCATGGTTACTCTATAGACATTGTCATTGAAATATTAGCCCCTTAGGCAAAGCTCTTTCCTTAAATGTTGCAAATTTTCAAAAAAACTAGAGGAAATGTTGCTAAGGTTAAAGTGGAACTAGACGTGACTATAGAATGACCAAGATTTGTATGGGTGGGCTTTGATGTTGATGAAAAGGAGGTATTTATTGGCAAGAATTGCAATTTGAAAATGTTCCAGAATATTGCCAGTACTGCTGGCATCAAGGTCACTCTATCCATGCTTGTACTGTGAGATCTAGAGATTAGGAGATTCAAAGATTTCATACAAAGTGTATCTAACGTTATCACAACGTGAAATTTCGATATTAAGGGAGTACGGTGTAATCTTTCTCAAGAATATCATACGGATTTTCCCCTACTCCAGGTATATTAAGGCTATCCCTCCCTTCTTCTTTTTTTGGCATAATCTATACAATACAAACGAAACGAGCAAATGTACAATTTTCATAAATGACCCTATTTATAGAAATGTTAGAGATGCCTATGTTCTTGATTCCCCATGTGTCTTATTATTCCATCATCTGCTCTGCTGAGAGATGACTAATTCCTAAAATATGGATGTACCCAATAATAGAACTACTTTTAATTGTAGATGGCACAAAGAACATTATATTTGCATCATATATGTACTGCCCATTTGATATATCATAGCATGTAGAATATGCTATTATAGTTTAATAGGAGTGAGGATGCACATAGAGTTGATTGCACATTTGCATATATTATGGTGTTGACTCTCAGAATGCAAATTGCCAAACTGTATCTTAGAATGCTTGTAATTCTATTGATCATATATCTTTTCTTACTCACAGAGATGCAATTGTTGAAAAGCTGCCATTAGAGAATGAATCTAGATTTATTGAGCCTAATTTTTTTAAAAGTATCCTCTTGTGATGATAGTCCTTTTTTTTACATGATAGTTTTGAGTAGATGCAAAGTGAAACATGTAGAATTTTTTATTTAGTTAGTCAAAGAACTGAAGATGAATGTCTCGTTTAAAGTGCGTTAAGAGTGCTAACGAAAAATCTTGTGGACATGAAGTATAATTATGGCACTGGTTTTGAAATTGAGCAGGGTCTTGTGATGATTCATTGCAAGTAGCGACTAAGTTGATCCTTACAATCTGCAGTACTTTTCAATTCTTAACTATGAGTGGTTTGAGGTTCGAGTCTTGGGGTATGAAATTACCTTTTGAAGGTGCTTTATCGCCTGAAATTGAGTTAATTTCCAATGGAATCTAGGTTAAAATAAGTAAGTTGATAGAGTTTACTTCATGACATTAATCAAAGGTATAATGGTCTTATGACGTTCTGAGAGGTTTTATTGACATACTTCTCATGCATTGCATTCATTCATACATGTATGTTGACCCGTGACCAAATGACGTTATATATGCGTATATATGTATATTATATTTATATGGGCTATGAGAAAAAGGTTACGGCGTTATATATGCACCACCACCTGATCAGCTGGTATATGATGATGATGTTGCCCCCAATGGCTGAAATATGACTCAGACGGCGTTATATACGCGTATATATATGTATATGGGATATGGGAAAAGGTTACGACGTTATATACGCACCACCACCTGATCAGCTGGTATACGTTGATGATTTGCCTGCAGTGGCCGAGATGATATGATGGGATGCCCTCAGAGGTTTGATGATGTTATGTACGTACAGACCTATGCATCACATGACGTTTATTTGCATATGCATGACATTATAAATATTTCATTATTTACATAGCTATCCAGACTTTCAGGTTGAGTCCTTTACTCCATGTTTCTTCCATGTCCTTAATTAAAAGTTAACTTACTATTATATTTCAGTTCCGCCTTACATACTCAGTACATTATTTGTACTGATGTCCTTTTGTTATGGACGATGCATTCATGCCTGCAGGTCTATGTAATCAATTTGATGAACCCTCATAGTAGACGAGGTTAGCATTCAACGAAGGATTGGTAAGACTCCACCTTATTCAGAGTGGACCCGAGTCTGTCTATGAGCTATCGTGTTAGAGTTTTGCTTTGGACTTATGGGTAGACCGGTACCATGTCCCATTTGATGTCAAATAATCTTAGAGGCTTTGTAGATAGAGGTTCAGTTTGTACAGTATGTTAGAGGTTTTGACGATCCATATGTATTCATGTTAGAATGACAGTTTATTGATATAGGGCGTCCCCACTTACAGTTGTATATTACAAATTATGACCATGTTGGCCCATGATAGTTACAAAGAAAGAAAAGAGTTGCAGAGCGGTTCGCTCGGGCCAGTGCGACACCGAGTGCCAGCCACGCCTCCCGAGGTTTGAGGCGTGACAAAATGGTATCAGAGCAGTTCGTATCCTAGGGAGTCTACAAAGCCGTGCTTAGTAGAGTCTCACTTATGGGTGTGTTGCGCATCACATTTATAATTGAGAGGCTATAAGGCATTTAGGAAACGTTACCCTTCTTTTGTTTCCAGATCGTGCCATAAAGCTGAGTCGTAAGAAGTCAGTATGAAGCTTTCGCCATATTTTGTATGTACCAGAGATGCAGGTATCACAGTAGAGCTTTAAGGCGTGATTTCCACCTATGAGGAAGCAAGGTTATGAAAGCGACAAAAGATACTATACGAGAATCAAAGGTAAGTAAGATAAAGGTGAGGAAAATATGAGATACTCGAGTACAAAAGGTTGTGAATAGTCGAGACTTCAGATATAGTTTAGGTTTTAGTTTAATTTACACATGAGACCCTTGTGAAAACTTTATAACTCTTTAAGAGTAAACATTCGAGGACCAATGTTCTAGGGGGGAGGGGAAGAATGTTACATCCCGTACTTTAACATTAGGATTCGTCGAAGTAATAACATATGAGTTGGAAGAGATTAAAGATATACATGAAGATATGGATGTAAGACCCTATAAGTTTGAAGAATTTCCGAACTATTATATATTGGCTTGATATGTATTTTCTTTGAAGTAAACTATTTTTGGCAAAAGTTGATAGATACGATTTTATATGGTTGTGATAAATTTTAAATAATATACATGACATGTGGGAGTTTATAAATGAGGTTTTATTTATTATAAGAGTAGATAGTATTTTATCATAAGAAAAGTTATCCTTTTCCCGTTTTGAGAATTTATAGTACAAAAAAGAATTTCTTTATTTTAAAGATAAAAATTATTTTCTCACAAGAAAATAAGGTTATCGTTTTACAATTTTAAGAATTAAGTATACGAAAATTTGTACTCTTTATATGAGATTAGAAAAATTAAAAGTTGAGAAAATATGTACATTTTTTTACATGGATGTTTTAATAGTGTATGTATATATTTTGTATGGTACCGCATGACCATGATAGTAAAGTATATTATAGTATGATGTATAAAGTGTATTAAAAATAAGTAGAATTTTAAGTAATTTAAGACAATTCTTAATTAGACGGTAGCGGGATATTACCTAATTGATTATTGGAAAAAATTTAAATTCCCCAACAAGGGAGTTACGTGGCAGCCCCATCCCTTTCAAAATAATGACTCTTAATGTCATGTATCATGGTGGCATGGTTTGTAAGTTTTGTAGATTAGTCATCACCTAAAAGTGGGTACCCCTAGTTTTACTCCATAAAAGGAGACGCCTGTTGCTCCTGTTTTGATGACATACGTGAACTAAAATGGCATGGTTACTATATAGAGACTGTCATTGAAATATTAGCCCCTGCAGGCAAAGCTCTTTCCTTAGATGTTGCAAATTTTCAAAAAAACTAGAGGAAAGGTTGCTAAGGTTAAAGTGGAACTAGACGTGACTATAGAAAGACCAAGATTTGTATGGGTGGGCTTTGATGTTGATGAAAAGGAGGTATTTATTGCCAAGAATTGCAATTTGAAAATGTTCCAGAATATTGCCAATATTGCTGGCATCAAGGTCGATCCATGCTTGTACTGTGAGATCTAGAGATTAGGAGATTCAAAGATTTCATACAAATCGTATCTAACGTAATCACAACGTGAAATTTTGATATTAAGGGAGTACGGTGTAATCTTTCTCAAGAATATCAAATGGATTTTTCCCTATTCCAGATATGTTAAGGCTATCCCTTCCTTTTTTTTTGGCATGATCTATACGATACAAACGAAATGAGCAAATGTACAATTTCCATAAATGACTCTATTCATAGAAATATTAGAGATGCCTATGTTCTTGATTCCCCATGTGTATTATTATTCTATCATCTGCTGAGAGATGACCAATTCCTAAAATATGGGTGTACCCAATAACAGAACTACTTTTAGTTGCAGATGGCACAAAGAACATTATATTTGCATCATATATGTACTGCCCATTTGATATATCATAGCATGTAGAATATGCTATTATAGTTTAATAGGAGTGAGGATGCACAGAGAGTTGATTGCACATTTGCATATATCATGGTGTTTGACTCTCAGAATGCAAATTGCCAAACTGTATCTAAGAGTGCTTGTAATTCTATTGATCATATATCTTTTCTTACTCATAGAGTTGCAATTGTTGAAGAGCTGTCATTAGAGAATGAATCTAGATTTATCGAGCCTAATGTTTTAAAAAGTATCCTCTTGTGATGATTGTCCTTTTTTTACATGATAGTCTTGAGTAGATGCAAAGTGACACATGTAGAATTGTTTATTTAGTTAGTCAAAGAACTGAAGATGAATGTCTCTTTTAAAGTGCGTTAAGAGTGCTAACGAAAAATTATTTGTGGACATGAAGTATAATTGTGGCACTGGTTTTGAAATTGAGCGGAGTCTTGTGATGATTCATTGCAAGTAGCGACTAAGTTGATCCTTATTATCTGCACTACTCTTGAGTTAGTACTTTTCAATTCTTAACTATGAGTGGTTTGAGGTTCGAGTCTTGGGGTATGAAATTACCTTTTGAAGGTGCTTTATCGCCTGAAATTGAGTTAATTTCCAACAGAATCTAGGTTAAAATACGTAAGTTGATAGATTTTACTTCATGACATTAATCAAAGTTATAATGGTCTTATGACGTTCTGAGAGGTTTTATTGACATACTTCTCATGCATTGCATTCATTCATACATGTACATTGACCCATGACCAGATGGCGTTATATATGCGTATATATGTATATTATATTTATATGGGCTATGGGAAAAAGGTTACGGCGTTATATATGCACCACCACCTGATCAACTGGTATATGATGATGATGTTGCCCCCAATGGCTGAAATATGACTCAGACGACGTTATATACGCGTATATATGTATATCTATGTATATGGGATATGGGAAAAGGTTACGACATTATATATGCACCCCCATCTAATCAACTGGTATACGTTGATGATTTGCCCGCAGTGGCCGAGATGATATGATAGGATGCCCTCAGAGGCTTGATGATGTTATGTACGTACAGACCTATGCATCACATGACATTTATATGCATATGCATGACTTTATCAATATTTCATGATTTATAGAGCTATCCAGACTTGCAGGTTGAGTCCTTTACTCCATGTTTCTTCCATGTCCTTAATTAAAAGTTGACTTACTATTATATTTCAGTTCCACCTTACATACTCGGTACATTATTTGTACTGACGTCCTTTTGTTATAGACGATGTGTTCATGCCTGCAGGTATTAGTAATCAATTTGATGAACCCTCATAGTAGACGATGTTAGCATGCAGCGAAGGATCGGTAAGACTCCACCGCTTTCGGAGTGCACCCAAGTCTATGAGCCATCGTGTCAGAGTTTGCTTCGGACTTATAGGTAGACCAGTACCATGTCCCATTTGATGTCAAATAATTTTAGAATCTTTGTAGACAGAGGCTCAGTTTGTACAGTATGTCAGAGGCCTTGACGGCCCATATGTATTCATGTTTTAAGAATGATAGTTTATTGATACAGGGTTTCCCCACTTACAGTTGTATATTATAAGTTGTGGCCATGTTGGTCCATGATAGTTACAAAGAAAGAAAAGAGTTTCAGAGTGGTTCGCTCGGATCAGTGCGGCACTGGGTGTCAGCCACGCCTCCTGAGGTTTGGGGCGTGACAAAATGGTATCAAAGCAGTTCATATCCTAGGGAGTCTACAAAGCCGTGCCTAGTAGAGTCTCACTTATGGGTGTATTGCGCGCCACATTTATAATTGATAGGCTATAGGGCATTTAGGAAACGTTACCCTTCTTTTGTTTCCAGATCGTGCCATAAAGCTGAGTCGTAAGAAGTTAGTATGAAGCTTTCGCAATATTTTGCATATACCAGAGATGCAGGTATCACAGTAGAGCTTTAAGGCGTAATTTACACCTATGAGGAAGGGAGGTAATGAAAGCCATAGAAGATAATATGCGAGAATGTCACAACCACAGTTTTCCCTCTGTGAACTGTCATGACGGTACCTAGTATCTAAGACTAGGTAAGCCTAACATATGCGGAACATAAATGAAACTTGCGGAAGAAATAATCGAAACCAAAATAATTGAATGGAAACAATAGTTATAATGCCGCTCGGTATATACAACACAATATTCTCAAAACCAAGTACACTATCCCAAAACCCGAAAACTCACGGAAACACAAGCCTTTGGAATATCTAACAGTCTAACTCCAGAATATCTAACAAGAAAGAAAATACAGAAGGACAATATTTAATAGCTAGAATAGAAAGGGACTTCTCAGTCTGCGGACGCGGCAGATGTACCTCGAAGTCTCTAGAGCAGTCGTCTCCCTCAAGGATGGTAGGTTTGAGTAGTGGTACCTGGATCTGCACATGAAAAACATGCGCAGAAGTGGCATAAGTACACCACATCAGTACTCAGTAAGTGCCAAGCCTAACCTCGGTTGGGTAGTGACGAGGAAGTTCAGGGCCCTACTGAGGTTAATTAAAATATAAAGATCGACAGTATAGAACAAAATAGTATAAATAAGTACAGTAGTAAAATAACACAGGATGTACAGGACAATAACAACTATACAGAAGCAAGGTAAACACGAAAAGGAAATACAGCTCAGCACCAATAATAACAATCGGGGATCTCTCAAGATACCGTCTTGTAGTCCCATATGTACATATCCAATAGATTTTTCGGGATCCCGTCCCGTAGTCCAACTCATAGTGCGTGGGGATCTACCGGAATCCCGTTCCTAGTCCCAAATGTAAATACCAGTACTGGGGGAGTCTACCAAGTGCATTCTCATAGTTCCATATAACTATGCAGGGGGATCTACCGGAATCCCACATCCATAGTCCCAAAATAAACAGACAAGGGGGAGCTACCGGAATCCCACATCTGTAGTCCCAAAATAAATACACAGCAACAACAGGAAAATATACAGAGATGAAATAAATTTCATATTAAGGCAACAAGTGATTCTAGCCTAGCATGCTGCATATAAGTCAAGTAAGACAGGTTGAGCAAATAAAGCAATTAAGTCACTTAGACATGCTTTCCTAAGCTAACAACAGGCTTAATAGTGCAAGTAATAGAAACAGAAAAGGAAACATTCTAGTAATTACTTTTAGAAAGCCGGATTTCCAACAATTAGCACAAGTATGTACTCGTCACCTCACGTACAAGGCATTTCAATTACCAAATACACCAATCCTAAGGGGAAGGTCCCCCACACAAGGTTAGACAAGCCACTTACTTCGAACCGACTCAATAATCAATTCGAAACCACGCTCTTGCCACAAGTACTTGACTCCAAATGGCCCAAATCTATTCAAATCAATTTCATAATGTAAATAACACTTCAAGTAACTGATTCTACAATTAAAGTTTAAGCTAATACGCAAAATTATGTAAATGACCAAAATGCCCCTCGGGCCCGTGTCTCGGAATCGGGTAAAATTTATAGTTTTAGAAACCTCAAACTCTCATGAGTCTAACCATACCAAAATTATCCAAATTCGATGTTAAATCCCCAATCAAAACTCAATTTCTTGGTCTAAGAACCTTTTCCCAATTTTCATACAAATTTCGAAATTAAATGATGAATTCATGTTTAGATTAATGGGTTACAAGCAAAAAGGAGTCTAGAATCGTTACCCAATCGATATCTCTGAAAATTCCTCAAAATCTCGCTCAAATCCGAGCTCTCAAGCTTAAGTTTTGATAAAAATGGATAATCCCTCGATCTTGAAATCTTATATCTGCCCAGGTAATTCATTCTTCGCAAATGCGAGGCTATTATCCCGAATGCAATGCACAAAAGTCCTACTGGCCAAATTCCTCTTTCGCGAACGCGAGGTCCACTCGTGAACGCGTAGCTTACACAGGCAGACCCTACGCGAAAGCGAGGACCATATCGTGAACGCGAAGACGAACGAGTCCTTACCTTCGCGAACGCGGGACATCATCGCGAATGCGAAGCACATTTCAGTTGCTTCACCCAGATGCTCTACGCGAACGCGAGACCCCCTCACGAACGCGATGAATGTTTTCTCTGCAACACTACAACATAAAATCTGCAATCTTTCCAAGTCCAAAAATGGTCCGTTGAGTATCCGAAACACACTCGAGGCCCCCAGGACCTCAACCAAACCTGCCAACCAATCCCAAAACATCATTCAAACTTGTTCCAACCTTCGGAACGTTCAAAACAACATCAAAACACCTATTTTTCATCGGATTCAAGCCTAAGAATTTCAAAAACTCTAAAAACACGCTTTCGATCAGAAAGTTTATCAAACCTCGTCCAAATGACCTGAAATTTTGCACACACATCACATTCAACACTACGGAGCTACTCCAACTTCTGGAATTCCATTCCGACCCTCGGATCAAAATCTCACTATCGGACCAGAAACTTAAAAAATTTAACTTTCGGCATTTCAAGTCTAAATTAGTTACGGACCTTTAAAACACAATCCGAACACGTCCCTAAGCCCAAAATTACCCAACAAATCTAAGGAACCATCGGATTTCCATTCCGAGGCCGTCTTCACACTGCTCAGGCTACGGTCAACTCTCCAACACTAAATCTCTCATTTAGGGACTAAGTGTTCCAAAACTCTCCGAAACTCAAAATCGAACATCCCGACAAATCAAATAGCAGAAATAAACTCGGGGAAAGCAGTTAATAGGGGATCAGGGCGTTAATTCTTAAGACGACCGACTGGGTCGTCACAGAGAATGAAAGATAAGTAAGATAAAGGTGAGCAAGATATGAGATACTCGAGTACAAAAGTTTGTGAATAGTCGAGACTTAAGATATAGTTAGGTTTTAGTTTAATTTACAGAGGAGACCCTAGTGAAAACTTTATAAGTCTCTAAGAGTTAACATTCGAGGACGAATGTTCTAGGGGGGAGGGGAAGAATGTTACATCCCGTACTTTAACATTAGGATTCGTCGAAGTAATAACATATGAGTTGGAAGGGATTAAAGATATACATGAATATATGGATGTATGTCTTTATAAGTTTGAAGAATTTCGAAATTACTATATATTGGCTTGATATTTTTGTTGAAGTAAACCATTTTTGGTAAACGTTCATAGATACGATTTTATATGGTTGTGATAAGTTTTAAATTATATACATGACATGTGGGAGTTTATAAATGAGGTTTTATTTATTATAAGAGTAGATAGTATTTTATCATAAGAAAAGTTATCCTTTTTTTATTTTGAGAAATTATAGTACAAAAAAGAATTTCTTTATTGTAATGATAAAAATTATTTTCTCACAAGAAAATAAGGTTATCTTTTTACCATTTTAAGAATTAAGTGTACGTAAATTTGTATTCTTTATATGAGATTAGGAAAATTAGAAGTTGAAAAAATATGTATATTTTTTTTACATGGATGTTTTAATAGTGTATGTATATATTTTGTATGGTACCACATGACTATGATAGTAAAGTATATTATAGTATGATGTATAAAGTGTATAAAAAATAAGTAAAATTTTAAGTAATTTAAGACAATTCTTAATTATGCGGGTAATTAGTTAATTACCGGATAACGGGATATTATCTAATTGATTATTGGACAAATTTTAAATTCCCCAACAAGGGGGTTACGTGGCAGCCCCATCCCTTTCAAAATAATGACTCTTAATGTCATGCACCAAGGTGGCTTGGTTTGTAAGTTTTGTAGATTAGTCATCACCTAAAAGTGGGTACCCCTGGTTTTACTCCATAAAAGGAGACGCTTGTTGCTCCTGTTTGGGTGATATACCTAAACTAATATGGCATGGTTACTATATAGAGACTGTCATTAAAATATTAGCCCCTGTAGGCAAAAAGGTTTTATTGGCCCAAGAACAGGTGAAGTTTTTAAGAATGACAAAAAGAACTCATTCATGGACCAGGTCCATCTTGTGAAGTACAATCATGATCAACCTATACATGTGAGATACTCGTGAAGGAGATAAGTCCTACTGATCAAGCAGCAATATCTCCTGATCTGATCGAAAAGGTTGCTTATTGGATAAGAGGAGAAAGTCTCCTTATATGAAGAGAACACAATCTAGGATGAAGATAGTGTTAGAGTTTGAGATCATTATGAACTCTTCTACGATAGGAGAGCAACAATTGAGTTCCAATCAAATTATGATTACTAACATATTAAATGTCAGTGTTGTTCTCTTTTACAGGTAATGCACATACGCAGAAGTTAACTAAATTGAGAGCAAAAGAGCAAGGCAATTTTGCAAGCAATTTATGTGTGGTTTGAGTGTGCACTCGTGAAGCTACTTGAACGAGATAGAAGAACCAGTTCCATTGTGTCTATCTTTTATTCTAGTTCAATTGTAGTAGGTGGTTTGAAGTTGTACCTTTCAGCTTTCATAGAAGCAATTGTATTAGGTACCTAGAGTGTTCAAGTTATAGCTAACTTGAAGTTGTCGCAACAGTTGAGGTTGTGTGCCACAACGGGATTAGAGTTAATCCTTAGGTTTACAAAGAGTTTTTTAAATGCTGTTTTGGCTTAGTGATTTTAGTGAAAATTTGGGAAAATCCTACTGAGTAGTAGGTCGTAGTTTTTTCACCTTTTGAGCCAGGTGTTTTCCACGTAAAAATCTCTGTGTTCTTTATTTTTTGTAATTTTATTCCGCAAATAGTAGTAGTTGGAACACCTAGAAGAACCAGGTTCTTCTATAGATCAGTTAAGCAAAAATTGGGTACTACATAAATCACCCCCCTCTTGTGTAGTATTGACGCTTAAAACATCAATTGGTATCAGAGTGGGTTATTCTTGAAGAGGCTAACACCTTAGGAAAAGATCAAAATGAGTGCATCACCTAGGAACTGGGAAGGGCAATCCACTACTAGGCCTCCACTCTTTAATGGTCTGTACTATTGTTAGTGGAATAACAGGATGAGAGATCACATCATAGGAGAAGACCATGAACTCTGGGACATAGTCACAGATGGTCCTCTGGCAACTACAAAGAAGAATGCTGAAGGAATAGATGTGCTAAAGACAAGAGCTGACTGCACTGCTGAAGATTTGAAGAAATGGGAGAAGAATGCTAAGGCCAAGATATGGCTTGTATGTGTGGATTGGGTCCAGACGAGTACAACAGGATTCAAAGTTGTACTACTGCAAAGGAAATATGTGACACTTTACAAGTGGCTCATGAAGGAACTCCTCAAGTAAAAAGATCAAGAGGAACACTGCTATATTCTCAATATGAGAATTTTAGTATGAAGGAAGGAGAATCTATCCAGGAAATGTACACAAGGTTCACAACACTAAAAAATAAACTTAAATCTCTTGGAAGAATTATCCTTGAAGAAGACAAGGTTGAGAAAATCTTGACAAGGAATCAAAGATATTCAGGAAGCAAAGAATATTGCTACCCTCAAGCTGGATGAACTAATTGGAAACATCACTGCCGATGAACTGAGAAGGCAAACCATGAAAATGGATGCACCCAAGAAGGAAAGAAGTTTGGCTCTCAGAATAGCTGAAGGTTCAAATATGGAGGATGATAAAATGGCCATGATAACAAGAGATTTCAAAAAGTACCTGATGAGAGGAAAGAGTTCTTCAAGAGGTACAACCTTCAACAAACCAAGGGTTCCTGAGAAACAGACCAACGAGGGTTGCTACAAATGTGGTAAGACTGACCACATGATGAAGAACTATCCTCAATGGGAAATTGAGTGGAAGAAGGAAAGGGCGGAACGAAGGAACAGGTTCAACCAAAAAGGAACAAAGGATCAACAAAGACTATGGTTTCTACATGGGGAGAAACATCAGATGAGGACTCAGAAGATGAACAACCACTTATGGACATTGGAGAATCAAATGATGAACAAGAGGTAAGTATCCTTTATCTCAAAGACAAGATTAAATTCCTGTCTAAAGAAAGGTTGTCTGAGCTATTGTTAGACTTCATTAATGAGTCTGAGATAATTAACAGTGAGAAGGAAGATCTGTCTAGGGAATGTGTGATCCTAAAAGCCAAGTGCAAAAATCTAGAGTCTAGGGCTAATGAGAGTGATAATAAAAATGCTGAGTTGAAGAACCAGGTTCTTGAACTTGACACCAGTGTCCTAGAAGTTAGGTCTGAGAACTTAAAACTGAAACTAGGAATAGGTAAGAAGAAAGCTGACCACATACATCTCACCCTAGAAGAAAACTTAGGAAAAATGAAGGATGAGTTATACAAGAAGGATGAGCAGATAAAAGTCTTAAAAAAAGATCTAGGGAAGGTAAAACATGAACTAGACAGAACTTGCAAATGGAACAAGGCTTCTGATGCACTTTTCTGGCTACAAGAACATCACAGTAGCAACAAAAGAGGACTTGGCTATGGGACTCAAACACCTAAGTGGGATCCTAAAAGCAAGTACCTCACTCTCCATGAGAACAAAATCTGCACACACTATGGCAAGACTGGCCATTACAAAAATGAATGTAATGCAAAAGAAAAGGCTAGTCAAAAGAACAAAACTTTTGTTCAAGAGAAAAATAGGCTACCTGGGTGGGCTAAAAGGAATTTGATTTATCCCTTTGCCTATATAAAGAGACCCAAACTAGTTTGGGTTCCTAAGACTAACCCTTGATTTCTTTTTGCAGGTCCAAGTAAAGGGAAGTAGCCAAATATGGTACATAGATAGTGGCTGCTCAAAACATATGACTGGAAGTAAGAACCAGTTCCTTTCACTTGAGGACTTAAAGGGAGGTAATGTATCCTTTGAAAATGGGAAGAAAGGTGAGATTATTGGGGTTGGAAAGGTAGGTAAGACTGACTCTCACTCCATTGAGAATGTCTACTTGATAGATGACTTGAAATACAACCTGATCAGTGTGTCACAACTGCGTGACAGAGGTAACCTTATAGCATTCACCTCTACTAAATGCTTTGTGATTAACCTTACCACTTACAAGATTGTTTTGCAGGGAGAAAGAGTTAACAATATTTACATTGTAGATTTGTCTAGTCTTTCAGAAAATGAACTCACCTGCCTAAGTGTGTTGGATAATGATCCCCTCCTATGGCACAAAAGACTTGGTCATGCTAGTCTGAATCAGCTAAACAAATTAGTCTCTAAGGACTTGGTGATAGGGTTACCTAACATCAAGTTCAAGGAAAACAAAGTTTGTGAGGCCTGTGCAAGGGGGAAACAGGTAAGATCATCCTTCAAAAGCAAGAAAATGGTAAGCACAACCAAGACGTTGGAACTGGTCCATATGGATCTCTGTGGTCCAATAAGAACCATAAGCAGAGGTGGAAAGAAATATGTAATGGTACTTGTTGATGATTATTCTAGATTTACCTAGGTACTATTTTTGACATCTAAAGATGAAGCATTTGACATGTTTGCTGCTTTTGTTAGAAAAACTCAGAAACAACTAGGTAATCAACTTGCATCCATTAGGTCTGATCATGGAACTGAATTTGAAAATGCTAAGCTTGCTGAATTCTGTGATGAGCATGGTATAGATCATAACTTCTCTGCCCATAGGACTCCTCAACAAAATGGAGTAGTTGAAAGAAAGAACAGAACTCTTGAAGACATGGCTAGGACTATTCTTTATTCTAGTAAACTGTCCCACAACTTCTGGGCAGAGGCTATAAATACTGCATGTTATATTATCAATAGATGCATGACTAGACCTCTTGTAGAGAAGACTCTCTATGAGTTACTTAAAGGGAGAAAACCAAATATATCCCATCTTAGGGCATTTGGATGCAAGTGCTTTGTGCACAATAATAGAAAAGACTCCCTAGGTAAATTTGATCCCAGAAGTGATGAGTATATTCTTTACATAGCAAAGCATATAAAGTGTTCAATAAAAGAACTTTGTGAGTAGAAGAAAGTGTGCATGTAGTGTTTGATGAAACTAACGTTCTTTCTGAGAGATAGGAACATGAAGATGAAGCCATTGGATTAGTAAAGGATTTGACTGTAGTCTCAACACAAGTTAAAGTGGCACCAAAAGAAGGAACATGTGATGTAACAGGTCCTTCCATTCAGGGCAGCCTGACAGGGGGAACTGATCAAAGAGGAATTGAAACAAATCCCCTAAAAGAACCTGTTCATGACCCTGTTCCTTAGCAACAGAACATGGTAGAAACATCTAGCAGACATCAGTTGGTTGTGAAACCTCACAAGTATCAAAGTTCTCATCCTATTGAGAACAAAATCACTGATCCAACATTTGGAGTCAAAACTAGATCATAATTAAAGAATCTGTGTGTTTTTGATACTTTCTTATCTCTTATTGAACCTAAAAAATACTGTTGAGGCTTTGCAGGATGCAGATTGGGTGAATGCAATGTAAAACAAACTCAATCAGTTCGAGAGAAGTCAAGTTTGGCATCTAGTTCCAAGACCCAAGGACAGATCAGTTATTGGTACAAAATGGGTCTTCAGAAACAAACTTGATGAAGATGGAACAATTACAAGAAATAAGGCAAGACTTATGGTCCAAGGTTACAACCAAGAGGGGGATATAGATTATGATGAGACTTTTGCTCCAGTTGCAAGACTAGAGGCAATAAGACTCCTCATAGCCTTTGCTGCAAACATGGAATTCACTCTCCATCAGATGGATGTCAAAAGTGACTTCCTGAATGGCTACCTGAAAGAAGAAGTGTTTGTGAAACAAACTCCAGGGTTTGAGAGCAAGGAATGTCCTGAGCATGTGTACAAATTAGACAAGGCTCTCTATGGACTCAAGCAAACTCCTAGAGCATGGTATAAATGACTGTCCAAATTTCTACTTGAACATGGCTACAAAAGAGGTAAAATTGACAGTACCCTATTCTTAAGGGAAAAAGGTAAGGATCTCCTTATGGTACAAATATATGTTGATGACATAATCTTTGGGGCCACCACTGATAAACTAAGTAAGGATTTTGCCAAATTAATAGGGAGTGAGTTTGAAAAGAGTATGATTGGTTCACTCTTGTATCTTACTTAGGCTTATAGATCAAACAAAGCCTAAATAGAACCATGATACATCAGCAGAAGTATGCAAAAGAGCTGATCAAAAAGTTTAAAATGGATGAATCAAAGGAAATAGACACCCCCATTACAACTGCCACTAAATAAGACATAGGTGAACCTGGTTCATCAGTTGATCAGAATTTGTATAGGGGTATGATTGTTTCACTCTTGTATCTTACTACCAGTAGACCTGACATAGTTTTCAGTGTAGGGATTTGTGCTCGCTTTTAGGCCAATCCAAAAGAGTCTCACTTGACTGCTGTCAAGAGGATACTAAGATATTTGAAAGGCACCACTGATTTATGTCTTTGGTATCCTAAAGGTAGTAATTTCAATCTAGTAGGATATGCTGATGCTGATTATGCAGGTTTCCTTGTGGATAGGAAAATCATCTCAGGTATGACTCACTTTCTTGGCTCATGTCTTGTATCCTGGGCCACTAAAAAGCAAAATTTAGTGGCTTTATCCACTGTTGAGGCTGAATATGTTGCTGCTGCTTCTTGTTGTGCTCAATTGTTATTGATCAAACAACAGCTGGTAGATTTTGGCATTGAAGTTAGTTGAATTCCTATATTCTATGATAACACTAGTGCTATAAGCATGACAAAGAACCATGTTCATCATAAGAGGACTAAGCACATAGATGTTAGACACCACTTTTTAAGAGATAACTATGAGAAAAGATTGATCTCCATAGAATTTTGTGCTACTAATAAACAAATTGCTGACATCTTCACTAAAGCATTGAGTAGAAAAAACTTTGAGAGGAATAGGTTGGAATTAGGGATAATTAAGATCACTCAATAGGTCCAGCTCAGAATGCACAGTGAAAAAAAAATTATTTTGGCTAGTAATTCTGAACTTGTGTAATTATCTAGATTAATTGTTACTCAGCTTCATACTTTAATTAGTATACTCCTCTGACACATGTTTATATGACTCACTGATCTCTTACAAAATATTCTCTATTATGGCATTTGAGGTATTGTTCAAGAGACTTCTAAATGAAGAACCTGGTTCATCAGTATGAGTTCATATGAAAGCTAAGGTATGTTTTATATACTATGCAAAATTAGAAAGATTAATAATTCAATCATGAGCAGAAGTACTATACTTGTTAAATTCCTAGAAAATTCTATCCATTAGCATTGAACCAGTTCCGTCTGCCTAGAACTCTAAACCGAAAATTTTGCCTAAAATCTAGGGAAGATAAACCGTCATTCAAAATCTGGAATTTCAGGTTGATTAGACCTCTATTTGACCACTGCAAAAGGCTGTCGTTACCTATTAAATGTGTATTTCTCTTTAAATACACATCATTTCTCCTGCCATCTTTATAATTCTAAACCATCAAAAAATTTTCTTCACTTTCACTTGCCCTCTTCTCCAAAACTCTAAATTTCCAAATTCTCTCAAGAAACCAACGATCATGACTAACCCACAAGACAATCCTAGAACTCCTCCACCATCATCTCCCTTAAATTCATCCACACCTTCTCCACCTAGTACATCGCCAAAACCTAGACTGCGTAGGGTGAAAATGCTTGCTCGAGAGACTGTAGCATCTGGGGCTCTGAGGAAGAAATTAAATGAAGAAGGTAAGCTAGGCCCAAAAGGGGGAAGAGACATTGTGCTTTACGCATTCTGAAAATAAGTGATATTTATAACCTAATTAACCTGGTCCTTGATGATAAGTGAATTTTCTAAGTTTAGTATTGATGATTAAGCTGCATTCTTACAGGTTCCAAATCAGTAAAAAGCACAGAGTTTGTCATCATAAAAAAGGGGGAATTTGTTGGCCCAAGAACATGTGAAGTTTTGAAGAATAACAAAAAGAACTCAGTCATGGACCAGGTCCATCTTGTGAAGCACAGTCACGATCAACCTATACATGTGAGATACACGTGAAGGAGATAAATATTACTGATCAAGCAGCAATATCTCCTGATCTGATTGAAAAAGTTGCATATTGGATAAGGGGATAAAGTCTCCTTATATAAAAAGAACACAATCTAGGAAAGTCTCCTTATATCATGAACTCTTCTACGATAGGAGAGCAGCAATTGAGTTCCAATCAAACTCTGATTACTAACCTATTAAATGTCAGTGTTATTCTCTTTTACATGTAATGCACATACACAGAAGTTAACTAAATTGAGAGTAAAGAGCAAGGCGATTTTGCAAGTAATTTATGTGTGATTTGAGTGTGCACTCCTGAAGCTACTTGAACGAGATAGAAGAACCAGTTCCATTGTGTCTATCTTTTATTCTAGTTCAATTGTAGTAGGTGATTTGAAGTTATACCTTTTAGCTTTCATAGAAGCAATTGTATTAGGTACCTAGAGTGTTCAAGTCATAGCTAACTTAAGTTGTCGCAACAGTTGAGGCTGTGTGCCACAACGGGATTAGAATTAATCATTAGGTTTTCAAAGAGTTTTTGTAAATGCTGTTTTGGCTCAGTGATTTTAGTGGAAGTTTGGGAAAATCCTACTGAATAGTAGGTCGTGATTTTTTCACCTTTTAAGCCAGTTTTTTTCCACGTAAAAATCTCTGTGTTCTTTATTTTCTATAATTTTTTCCCGCAAATAGTAGTAGTTGGAACACCTAGAAGAACCAGGTTCTTCTATAGTTCAGTTAACCGAAAATTTGGCACTACACAAATCACCCCCTCTCTTGTGTAGTATTGACGCTTAAAACATCATCTTTCCTTAGATGTAGCAAATTTTCAAAAAAACTAGAGGAAATGTTGCTAAGGTTAAAGTGGAGCTAGACGTGACTATAGAAAGTGTGACGACCCGGACGGTCCTCTTAAGAATTAATGCTCAGATCCCCTATTAACTTCTTTCCCCAAGATTATTTTTGCTATTTTGATTTGTCGGGATGTTCGGTTTTGAGTTTCAGAGAGTTTTGGGACACTTAGTCCTTAAATGAGAGCTTAAATGTTGGAAAGTTGACCTTAGTCAGAATAGTGTGAAGACGACCTTGGAATGAAAATCTGATGGTTCCGTTAGCTCTTTTGGGTGATTTTGGGGTTAAGAGCGTGTTCGGATTGTGTTTTGGAGGTCTGTAGCTAATTTAGGCTTGAAATGCCGAAAGTTTCCGGTCCGATAGTGAGATTTTGATCTGAGGGTCGGAATTGAATTCCAGAGGTTGGAGTAGCTCCGCAGTGTTGAATATGACGTGTGTGCAAAATTTCAGGTCATTCGGATGCGTTGTGATTGACTTTTTGATCGAAAGCGTATTTTGAGGAAATTTGGAGTTCTTAGGCTTAAATCCTTGGTTATTTGAGGTTTTGATGTTGTTTTAGGTGTTTTAAGGATTGGTACAAGTTTGAATAAGGTATTAAGTGATGTTTGTGCTTTTAGTCGAGGTCCCGGGGGCCTCGGGGTGATTTCGGATGGTTAACGAGAAGTTTGAGGAAATGTTGCAGCTGCTGTGTTTTTGCTGCTTCTAGTATTTTTGCATCTGCGATTTGGGGACCGCAGGTGCGACGCCGTAGAAGCAGCTAAGGGGCCGCAGAAGCGTATTTTGGTCTTTTCTTCAGTAACCACAGAAGCGGTGGAATTACCCAAAAGCGGTACAATATCTGCGGATTGGGAGTCGCAGATGCGGAAGCTGGCTCTTTAAGTGAAAGTCGCAGATGCGACATTTGTTCCGCAGACGCGGGATCGCAGATGCGGTCCCATGACCGCAGATGCAGAAGGTGATGGGCATTATTTTAAAAGGGGTTCCACGATTTAGGGGTTTATTTTCACCATTTCTAATCATTTTTGGAGTTCTTTGAAGGGGATAGAAGAAGTATTCGAGGGGAATCGCTTGGAGGTAACATCCTTGACTTCATAACTCATTTCTATGTGATTACAAACCTAATTAGTGATAAAAAATTTGGGAAAAATGGGTAATTAGGGCTTGAGTTTAAGAGACCTTTAAATGAGGATTTGAGGGGTCATTTAGACTCCGAATTCAGTTTTCTTGTTATGTACAGACTCGTGAGAGTACGAGGTTTCTAAAAATGTAAATGTCACCCGATTCCGAGATGTGGGCCCGAGGGGCATTTTGGTCATTTTATATAATTTCGCGTATTAGCTTAGAAATTCTTTGTAGAATTAGTTACTTGAAGTGTTATTTACGTTATGAAATTTAATTGAATATATTTGGGCCATTTGGAGTAGCATACTCGTGGCAAGAGCATGGTTTCGGGTTGATTTTGAGTCGGTTCAATATAAGTGGCTTGTCTAACCTTGTGTGGGGGACCTTCCCCTTAGGATATGACATATATGATAATTGAGATGCCTTGTACGTGAGGTGACGAGTGCGTACTTGAGCTAATTGTTGAAAATCCGGTTTTTACTTTAAGTATTTCAATGGTGTTCCTTTTTCCTACTTATTTTTACTTGCGAATTTAGCATGTTGTTAGTTTAGAAAAGCATGTTTAGTTGACTTAATTGCCTGTTTGCTTAAACTGCCTTAATAGCATTACGTGAAGCATGTTAGGCTAGAATTAACTCTTTACTTGGTACAAAATTAGCATTTGGTTGAGTATTCTTGTGTTGTTTCTGTGTGTTTTAATTTGGGACTACGAGACGACATCCCGGGAGATCCCCTATACGTATTTATGATTTGCACTAAGGTGCGGGATACCAAGAGATCCCTGGCATGTATATTGAGGATACCGAGAGATCCTAGGGATACCAAGAGATCCCTAGCATATATTGAGGATACCAAGAGATCCTCGGGATACCAAAAGATCCCTGACACACATATTGAGGATACCAAGAGATCCTCGGGATATCAAGAGATCCCTAACATATATAGAGGATTCCAAGAGATCCTCGGGATACCAAGAGATCCCCCGGTTGTCATCTTTGCTATGAGTGGTCTTTCCTTGTGGTTGACTTTATCTCTATTTTCGTTATTATACTCTTATTATCCTATATAGATTCTTACTGTAGATTCTCAATTTTAATACTTATCTTATATTGTCATCTTATTATTTATTTAATCTCAGTAGGCCCCTGACCTTCCTCGTCACTACCCGACCGAGGTTAGGCTTGGCACTTACTAAGTACCGTTGTGGTGTACTCATGCCCTTTCTGCGCATATTTTTCATGTGCAGATCCAGGTACCGCTACTCAGGCCTACCATTTTTAATGGAGGCGACTGCTTTAGAGATTTCGAGGTACATCTGCCGCGTCCGCAGACCAAGGAGTCCCTTTCTATTCTTGCCTTTATTATTTAGCCCTTATGTATTTTTCTATTCTTATTAGACATTCCAGAGTTAGAGCTATGTAGTATTTATCTTAGCTTGTGATTCGTGGGTTTCCGGGTCTTGGATTTAGATATTGGTTTTTGAGACTTATATATGGTGTATGCCGAGCGGCACATTTAAACACTATTATTGCTTTATTTTTGTCTTAAATTGTTTACTTTCGCAAAATTTTTATTTTTATTCCGCAAATTAGGCTTACCTAGTCGTAGAGACTAGGTGCCGTCACGATGGTTCATGAAGGGCGAACCAGGGTCGTGACAAATTGGTATCAAAGCTCTAGATTCATAGGAGTCATGGATTACAAGCCGGTTTATTATTAGAGTATCACTGATCGGTACGAAGACATCTGTACTTATCTACGAGAGGCTATGTAACTGTTAGGAAAATTTTTACTTTATTTGATTTCCTTGTTGTGAGGTATTTTTACATCACAATTCTAAACTTTTATCTTTTATTCTCTTACAGATGGTGAGGACACATGCTACCCCAGATGATCAGGCACCCACGCCCCCTACTACAGTCGTTAAAGGTCGGGGTCGGGGTAGAGGCCAAGGACGCGCACGTGGTGCAGCCAGAGAACCTGTGCGAGCTGCCGCCGAGGTACCACCAGTAGTTCCAGCCAGAGTCCAGGCACTTGACACGCCTACTGGTACTGCCACTCCAGCTCTTTAGGAGACTTGGCATAGTTCATGAGCATGTACACCACCTTGGCTCAGGCAGGGTTGTTTCCCCTTGTTGCAGCCATATTTAAGGCTGGGGGAGGAGCACAAACTCTCGCCGCTCACACTCTTGAGCAGCGAGTTCATGTTGAGTAGGTCCATGAGATTATTCCTGTGCCGCCTGCAGTGCCGGTTCAGCCCGAGGATAGGGCAGTGGCTTCCGAGGATGAGCAGTTGAGGCTTGAGAGGTTCAAGAAGTACAAGCCCCCTGTATTCAGTGGTCTAGCATCGGACGATGCTCTAGGATTTCTAGATGAGTGTTACTGCATTCTTTGTACCATGGGTATATCAGGATCGAGTGGGGTTTCCTTCACTACTTTCCAGGTTTGAGGAGCCGCCTATGAGTGGTGGCGCACCTATGAGTTAGACAGTCCGGATGAGGCTGCTTCACTGACTTGGACTTAGTTTTCAGATCTGTTCCTGAGAGAGTATGTTCCTCAGAGCCTCAGGGACGAATGGCGTGCAGAGTTTGAGCATTTGCTCTAAGGTACTATGACTGTCTCAGAGTATGCTATCTGTTACACCAGTTTGGATAGGCATACGCCAGCCTTGATTTCTACTGTTTGCGAGAGAGTTCGCCGGTTTATTGAGGTCCTTATTCCCAGCATCAGGTCTAGTATGGCTCATGAGTTGGAGATGGATATTTCTTATCAGCAGGTGGTGAGCATTGCTAGGAGGATTGAGGGTATGCATGCTAGGGAGAGAGATGAGAGGGAGGCCAAGAGGTCTCGAGAATGGGTCCATTATTCTGGTGCCCGTACCCCAACTGCAGGTAATCATGGTAGGGGTTATAAGTCGCCCTATTCATTGAGCTCTTCCAGTAGCCAGTAGTGCTCCAGCTCCTCCTAGGCCTTAGGTGCCTTATTATGCACCTTTTGCACGGGGTACTTTCAGAGGTCAGTCCAACAGACCTGGCCCTAGCCAGTCATAGCCACCACATCCTCCCAGAGCTTATTTGGGTGTGGTGACACACGCCACGTAGTGAGGGATTTCCCTAGACTTGGGAGGAGTGCACCTCCACAAACTTCTTAGCCACAGCGTGCCCCACAGAGTTCTCAGGCTATGATTACAGCTCCAGTTGCTACCCCACCTGCTCAGCCAGCTAGAGGTGGAGGTCGGGGAGGTAGAGGTCACCCTAGAGGGGGAGGCCAAGCCAGATACTATGCCCTTCCTGCCTGTGTCGAGGTTGTTGCCTCCGATTCAGTCATCACAAGTATTATATTAGTTTGCCACAGAGATGCATCAGTTCTATTCGATCCAGGCTCTACTTACTCTTATATGTCTTCTTATTTTGCTCCACATTTGGGTGTACCTCGGGATTCTTTGAATTCCCATGTTTATGTTTCTACGCCTGTGGGAGATTCTCTTGTTGTGGACCGCGTTTATCGGTCATGTTTGGTTTTTTAGTGGTTTTGAGACCAGAGCCAATTTATTGTTGCTCAGCATGGTAGATTTTGACATTATCTTGGGCATGGACTGGTTGTCGCCCCATTATGCTATTCTTGATTGTCACGCCAAAACCGTGACACTAGCTATGCTAGGTGTACCGCGTGTTGAGTGGAGGGGTACTTTAGATCACACTCCTAGTAAAGTTATTTCTTTTCTTAAAGTTCAGAGTATGGTTGAGAAGGGGTGTAATGCGTACTTAGCTTATGTGAGAGATGTCAGTGCTGATACCTCTTTAGTTGATTCAGTCCCAATAGTATGGCATTTTCCCGATGTGTTTCCAGCTGATCTTCTGGGCATGCCGCCTGACAGAGATATCGATTTTGGCATTGATCTGTTGCTGGGCACTCAGCCCATTTATATTCCTCCATATCATATGGCTCCTCCTGAGTTGAAGGAGTTGAAGGATCAGTTGTAGGAATTGCTTGATAAGGATTTTATTCGGCCCAATGATTTCACCTTAGGGTGCTCCTATCTTATTTGTGAATAAAAAGGATGGTTCTATGCGTATGTGTATTGATTACCGCCAGTTGAACAAGGTTATAGTGAAGAACCATTATCCTTTGCCTCGTATTGATGATTTGTTTGACCAGCTTCAGGGCACACGAGTGTTTTCTAAGAATGATTTGCACTCAGGTTACTATTAGTTGAATATTCGAGAGCCAGACATCTCGAAGACTACTTTCAGGACTCGGTATGGTCATTACGAGTTCCTTGTCATGTCATTTGGGTTAACCAATGGCCCAACAGCCTTTATGCATTTGATGCACAGTGTGTTCCAGCCGTATCTTGACTCGTTCATCATTGTTTTTATTGATGATATCATGGTGTATTTCTGGAGTCGGGAAGATCATGAGTAGCACCTAAGTTCTCGATATCATGGTGTCATGGTGTTTCAGCCTTTCAGGACTCGGTATGCTTCAAACTTTGAGAGAGAAGAAGTTGTATGCTAAGTTCTCGAAATGTGAGTTTTGGTTGGATTCAGTGGCATTCTTAGGCCATGTGGTATCGAGTGAGGGTATTCAGGTGGATCTAAATAAGATAGAGTTCGTGCAGAGTTGGCCCAGACCATCCTCAGCTGTAGAGATCCATAGTTTCCTTAGTTTGGTAGGTTACTATCATCGTTTTGTGGAGGGGTTTTCATCGATTGCATCCCCTATAACCAGGTTGATCCAGAAGGGTTCTCCATTTCAGTGGACGGAGGAGTGTGAGGCGAGCTTTCAGAAGCTCAAGACAGCTTTGACTACAACCCTAGTTTTGATACTGCCTATAGGTTCAGGGTCTTATACGGTCTATTGTGATGCCTCGAGGATTGTCATCGGAGCGGTGTTGATGCAGGACGGTAGGGTGATTGCCTCTGCATCCAGACAGTTGAAGATACATTAGAATAATTACCCTGTTCACGACCTTGAGTTAGCTACCATTGTTCATGCCCTGAAGATTTGGTGCCATTATTTCTACGGGGTTCCTTGTGAGATTTATACTTACCATCGGAGCTTGTAGCAATTGTTCAAGCAAAAGGATCTAAATTTGCACCAGAGGAGGTGGTTAGAGTTGCTGAAGGATTATGACATCACCATTTTGTATCACCAGGGCAAGGCCAATGTGGTGGCCGATGCTTTGAGTTGCCGGGCTTAGTTACCAGCATTAGAAAGGCCTATGGCGATGGATGTTCATGCCTTATCCAACCAGTTTGTGAGATTGGATCTTTCGAAGCCCAATCGGGTTCTAATTTGCGTGGTTTCTCGGTCTTCCTTATTTGATCGTATCAGGGAGCGGCAATATGATGACCCTCATTTGCTTGTCCTCAAGGATAAGGTTCAGCACGATTATGCCATAAATGTGACAATTGGTGGAGGCGGATGAAGAAAGATATAGTTGTATTTGTAGCTCCGTGCCTCAACTATTAGCAGGTGAAGTATGAACACTAGAGGCCGAGTAGGTTGCTTCAGCAGATAAAGATTCCGGAGTGGAAGTGGGAGCGGATCACCATGGAATTTGTAGTTGGACTTCCACAAACTTTGAAGAAGTTTGATGCTATTTGGGTGATCGTGGATCGACCGACCAAGTCTGCTCATTTCGTTCATATGTGTACTACCTATTCTTCGGAGCGGTTGGCGGAGATTTATATCCAGGCGATTGTTCGTTTACATGGTATTCCAGTTTCCATTATTTTAGATAGAGATTCTCAGTTCACATCACGGTTTTAGAGGGTCGTTCAGCGTGAGTTGGGTACTCGGGTAGAGTTGAGTACAACATTTCACCCTCAGACGGACGGACAGTCCGAGCGCACTATTCAGATTCTTGAGGATATGCTTCGTGCGTGTGTGATTGAGTTTGGAGGGTCTTGGGATCAGTTCTTGCCATTGGCGGAGTTTGCTTACAACAACAACAATCAGTCCAGCATTAAGATGGCACCATATGAGGCTTTATATGGTAGGCGGTGTAGGTCTCCGGTGGGTTGGTTTGAACCGGGTGAGGCCAGATTATTGGGCACAGATTTGGTTCAGGATGCTTTGGAGAAGGTGAAGGTGATTCAGGACAGACTCCGTACAGCCTAGTCCAGACAGAAGAGTTACACAAACTGGAAGGTTCGTGATGTTTCCTATATGGTCGGAGAACGGGTTCTACTTCGGGTTTCTCCTATGAAGGGCGTTATGAGATTTGGGAAGATAGGTAAGTTGTGTCCGAGGTTTATTGGCCCTTTTGAGATATTAAGGCGTGTTGGGGAGGTTGCTTATGAGCTTGCCTTACCTCCCAGCTTGGCTGGAGTTCATTCGGTATTTCATCTTTTCGATGCTCTGGAGGTATCACAGTGATCTGTCGCACGTGTTGGATTTCAGTTCAGTCCGATTGGACAAGGATCTATCCTATGTTAAGGAACCGATGGCGATATTGGACAGGCAGGTTAGAAAGCTGAGGTCAAAGAACATTGCATCAGTAAAGGATTAGTGGCGGGGTCAGCCGGTCGAGGAGGCAACCTGGGAGACCGAGCAGGATATGAACAGCCGTTACCTGCATCTTTTCACTAATTCAGGTATGTCTCTATGCTCGTTCGAGAACGAACAAATGTTTAAGTGTAGGAGAATGTGATGACCCAGGTGGTTGTCTTAAGAATTAACGCCCCTATCCCCTATTAACTACTTTCCCCAAGCTTATTTCTACTATTTTGATTTGTTGGGATGTTCGGTTTTAAGTTTCAGAGAGTTTTGGGACACTTAGTCCCTAAATGAGAGCTTAAGTGTTGGAAAGTTGACCATAGTCAGAAAAGTGTAAAGACGGCCTCGAAATGGAAATTCGATGGTTCCGTTAGCTCCGTTGGAGGATTTCGGGGTTAGGAGCATGTTCGGATTGTGTTTTGGAGGTCCGTAGCTAATTTAGGCTTGAAATGCCAAAAGTTGAATTTTTAAAGTTTTCGGTCTAATTGTGAGATTTTGATCCGAGGGTCGGAATGGAATTCCAGAGGTTGGAGTAGCTCCGTAGTGTCGAATGTGACGTGTGTGCAAAATTTCAATTCATTCGGACGCGTTATGATAGACTTTTTGATCGAAAGCATATTTTGAGGAAATTTGGAGTTCTTGGGCTTAAATCCTTGGTTAATTCGAGGTTTTGATTTTCTTTTAGGTGTTTTAAGGATTGGTACAAGTTTGAATAAGGTATTAGGTGATGTTTGTGCTTTTGGTAGAGGTCCCGGGGGCCTCGGGGTGATTTCGGATGGTTAACGAGAAGTTTGAGGAAATGTTACAGCTACTATATTTTTGCTGCTTCTGGTATTTTCGCATCTACGGTTTGGGGACCACAGGTGCGGCGCCGCAGAAGCGGTTAAGGGGCCACAAAAGCGGATTTTTGTCTTTTCTTCAGGAACCACAGAAGCGGTACCACATCTGCGGATTGGGAGTCGCAGATGCCGAAGCTGGCTCTTTAAGTGAAAGTCGAAGATGCGACATTTGTTCCACATAAGCGGGACCGCAAATGTGGTCCCATTACTGCAGATGCGGAAACTGCTGGGCATTATTTTAAAAGGGGTTCCACGGCTTGGGGGTTTATTTCCACCATTTCTAATCATTATTGGAGCTCTTTGAAGGGGATAGAGGAAGGATTTGAGGGGAATCGCTTGGAGGTAACATCCTTGAATTAATAACTCGTTTCTATGTGATTACAGACCAAATTAGTGATGAAAAATTTGGGAAAATGGGTAATTAGGGCTTGAGTTTAGAGACCTTTAAATGAGGATTTGAGGGGACATTTGGACTCCGAATTTAGTTTTCTTGTTATGTACAAACTCGTGAGAGTACAAAGTTTCTAAAAATATAAATTTCACCCGATTCTGAGATGTGGGCCAGAGGGTCATTTTGGTCATTTTACATAATTTTGCGTATTAGCTTAGAATTTCTTTGTAGAATTAGTTAATTGAAGTGTTATTTACGTTATGAAATTGAATTGAATAGATTTGGGCCATTTGGAGTCGAGTACTCGTGGCAAGAGCATGGTTTCGGGTTGATTTTGAGCCGGTTCGAGGTAAGTGGCTTGTCTAACCTTGTGTGGGGGACCTTCCCCTTAGGATATGACATATGATAATTGAGATGCCTTGTACGTGAGGTGACGAGTGCGTACTTGATCTAATTGTTGAAAATCCAGTTTTTACTTTAAGTATTTCAATTGAGTTCCTTTTTCTTGCTTATTTCTACTTGCGAATTTACCCTGTTGTTAGTTTAGAAAAGCATGTTTAGTTGACTTAATTGCCTGTTTGCTTAAACTGCCTTAATTGCATTACCTGAAGCATGTTAGGCTAGAATTAATTGTTTACTTGGTACGAAATTAGTATTTGGTTGAGTATTCTTGTGTTGTTTCTATGTGTTTTAATTTGGGACTACGGGACATCATCCCGGGAGATACCCTGTACGTATTTATGATTTGGACTGAGGTGCGGGATACCAAGAGATCCCTGGCATGTATATTGAGGTTCCTGAGAGATCCTCGGGATACCAAGAGATCCCTAGCATATATTGAGGATACCAAGAGATCCCTGGCACGCATATTGAGGATACCAAGAGATCCTCGGGATACCAAGAGATCCCTAGCATATATTGAGGATACCAAGAGATCCTCGAGATACCAAGAGATCCCCCGGTTATCATCCTTACTATGAGTGGTCTTTCCTAGTGGTTGCCTTTATCTCTGTTTCCGTTATTGTACTCTTATTATCCTGTATAGATTCTTTCTGTAGATTCTCAATTTTACTGCTTATCTTATCTTGTCATCTTATTATTTATTTAATCTCAGTAGGGCCCTGACCTTCCTCATCACTACCCGACCGAGGTTAAGCTTGGCACTTACTGAGTACCGCTGTAGTGTACTCATGCACCTTCTGCGCATGTTTTTCATGTGCAGATCCAGGTACCACTGCTCAGGCCTACCATCCTTGAGGGAGGCGACTGCTTTAGAGATTCCGAGGTACATCTGCCGCGTCCGCAGACCAAGGAGTCCCTTTCTATTCTTGCCTTTATTATTTAGCCCTTATGTATTTTTCTATTCTTGTTAGACATTCCAGAGTTAGAGTTATGTAATATTTATCTTAGCTTGTGATTCGTGGGTTTCTAGGTCTTGGATTTAGATATTGGTTTTTGAGACTTATATATGGTGTATGCCGAGCGGCACATTTAAACACTATTATTGCTTTATTTTTGTCTTAAATTGTTTACTTTCGCAAAATTTTTATTTTTCTTCCGCAAATTAGGCTTACCTAGTCGTAGAGACTAGGTGCCGTCACGATGGTTCATGGAGGGCGAACCGGGGTCGTGACAGAAAGACCAAGATTTGTATGGGTGGGCTTTGATGTTGATGAAAAGGAGGTATTTATTGGCAAGAATTGCAATTTGAAAATGTTCCAGAATATTGCCATTATTGCTGGCATCTAGGTCACTCTATCCATGCGTGTACTGTGAGATCTAGAGATTAGGAGATTCAAAGATTTCATACAAAGTGTATCTAACTTTATCACAACGTGAAATTTCGATATTAAGGGAGTGCGGTGTAATCTTTCTCAAGAATATCATACGGATTTTTCCGTACTTCAGGTATGTTAAGTCTATCCCTTTCTTCTTTTTTTTGCATGATCTATATGATACAAACGAAATGAGCAAATGTACAATTTTTATAAATGACTCTATTCATAGAAATATTAGAGATGCCTATGTTCTTGATTCCCCATGTGTCTTATTATTCTATCATCTGCTGAGAGACGACTAATTCCTAAAATATGGATGTACCCAATAATAGAACTACTTTCAGTTGCAGATGGCACAAAGAACATTATATTTTCATCATATATACACTGCCCATTTAATATATCTTAGCATGTAGAATATGCTATTATAGTTTAATAGGAGTGAGGATGCACATAGAGTTGATTGCACATTTGCATATATTATGGTGTTTGACTCTCAGAATGCAAATTGCCAAACTGTATCTTAGAGTGCTTGTAATTCTATTGATCATATATCTTTTCTTACTCATAGAGATGCAATTGTTGATGAGCTGTCATTAGAGAATGAATCTAGATTTATCGAGCCTAATTTTCTTAAAAGTATCCTCTTGTGATGATAGTCCTTTTGTTTTACATGATAGTCTTGAGTAGATGCAAAGTGAGACATGTAGAATTGTTTATTTAGTTAGTCAAAGAACTAAAGATGAATGTCTATTTTAAAGTGCGTTAAGAGTTCTAACGAAAAATCTTTTGTGGACATGAAGTATAATTGTGGCACTGGTTTTGAAATGGAGCGGAGTCTTGTGATGATTCATTGCAAGTAGCGACTAAGTTGATCCTTATAATCTGCATTACTCTTGAGATAGTGCTTTTCAATTCTTAACTAGAGGCCGGAGGTTCGAGTCTTAGGGTATGAAATTACCTTTTGAAGGTGCTTTATCGCTCGAAATTGAGTTAATTTCCAACAGAATCTAGGTTAAAATATGTAAGTTGATAGAGTTTACTTCATGACATTAATCAAAGGTATAATGGTCTTATGACGTTCTGAGAGGTTTTATTGAAATACTTCTCATGCATTGCATTCATTCATACATGTACATTAACCCATGACTAGATGGCATTATAGACGCGTATATATGTATATTATATTTATATGGGCTATGGGAAAAAGGTTACATCGTTATATATGCACCACCACCTGATCAGTTGGTATATGATGATGATGTTGCCCACAGTGGTTGAAATATGGTTCAAACGGTGTTATATATGCATATATATATATATATATATATATATATATATATATATATATATATATATATATACATATATATATGTATATGGGATATGGGAAAAGGTTATGGCATTATATACGCACCACCACCTGATCAGCTGGTATACATTGATGATTTGCCCACAATGGCCGAGATGATATGATGGGATGCCCTTAGAGGCTTGATGATGTTATGTACATACAAACATATGCATTACATGACATTTATATGCATATGCATGACATTATAAATATTTTATATTTTATAGAGTTATCCAGACTTTCAGGTTGAGTCCTTTACTCCATGTTTCTTGCATGTCCTTAATTAAAAGTTGATTTACTATTATATTTCAGTTTTGCCTTACATACTCGGTACATTATTCGTACTGACGTCCTTTTGTTATGTATGATGCATTCATGCCTGCAGGTATAAGTAATCAATTTGATGAACCCTCATAGTAGACGAGGTTAGCATTCAGCGAAGGATCGGTAAGAGTCCACCTCATTCGGAGTGCACCCGAGTCTATGAGCCATCGTGTCAGAGTTTTGCTTCGGACTTATGGGTAGATCGGTACCATACCCCATTAGATGTCAAATAATCTTAGAGGCTTTATAGACAGAGGTTCAGTTTGTACAGTATGTCAGAGGCCTTGATGGCGCATATGCATTCATGTTTTAAGAATGATAGTTTATTGATACAGTATTCGCCCACTTACAGTTGTATATTACGAGTTGTGACTATATTGGCCCATGATAGTTACAAAGAAAGAAAAGAGTTGCAAAGTGGTTCGCTCGGACCAGTGCGGCACCAAGTGCCAGCCATGCCTCCCGAGGTTTGGGGCATGACACGGGCACTCAGCCCATTTCTATTCCACCATATCATATGGCACCAGCGGAGTTGAAGGAATTAAAGGAGCAGCTTTAGGAACACCTTGATAGGGGTTTTTTCGGCCTAGTGTATCACCTTGGGGTGTGCCTGTTCTATTTGTGAAGATGAAGGATGGCACGATGAGGATGTGCACTAATTACAGGCAGTTGAACAAAGTAACAATAAAGAACAAATATCCTTTGCCTCGTATCGATGATTTATTTTACTAGCTTCAAGGAGCGAGAGTGTTCTCCAAGATTGATCTCCATTCAGGTTATCACCAGCTAAAGATCAGGGACTCGGATATCCTTAAGACAGCCTTCAGGGCCAGATATGGTCATTATAAGTTCCTTGTTATGTCTTTTAGGCTGACCAATGCCCCGACATCGTTCATGAATTTGATGAACAACATGTTTCAGCCTTATCTTGACTCGTTCGTGATTATTTTCATGATACTCACATAGTCAAAAGGAGCACGCAGAGCATTTGAGAGTTGTGTTGCAGAGGTTAAGGGAGGAGAAACGTTTTGCGAAGTTCTCCAAATGTGAGTTTTGGCTAAATTTAGTGGCTTTCTTGGACACGTGGTGTCTAGCGAGGGTATTCAAGTCGATCCGAAGAATATAAAGGCAGTTTAGAGTTGGCCCAGACTATCCTCAGCCACAGAGATTCGCAGCTTTCTTGGTTTGGCAGGTTATTACCGTCGGTTTGTTCGGGGATTTTCATTTATAGCATCACCCTTGACTAAGTTGACTTAAAAGGGTGCTCCTTTCATGTGGTCGGATGAGTGTGAGACGAGCATTTAGAAGCTCAAGACGGCCTTGACCACAGCTCCAGTGTTAATTTTGCCATCAACTTTAGGTTTATAAACAATGTATTGTGATGATTCGAGAATTGGCATTAGGTGGGTGTTGATGCAGGAGGGTAGAGTTATTGCTTATGCTTCTCGTCAGTTAAAGACCCATGAGAAGAACTACCTTATTCATGATTTGGAGTTGACTGCCATTGTTAACGCGTTAAAGATCTGGAGGCATTATTTGTATGGTGTGTCTTTTTATGTGTTTACTAATCATCGTAGCCTCCACCACTTGTTCAAGTAGAAGGATCTCAATTTGATGCAATGGAGATGGTTGTAGCTACTAAAGGACTATGATATCACTATTTTATATCATCCGGGGAAGGGCGATGTGGTAGCTGATGATTTGAGTAGGAAGGTGGTGAGTATGGGGAGTTTAGCGTATATTCAATTTGGGGAGAGACCTCTTATAGTTGATGTCCAGGCCTTGGCCAATCGGTTCGTGAGGTTAGACATTTTGGAGCCTAGTCGGGAATTGGCTTGTGTGATTTATCGGTCTTCCTTATTTGATCGCATCAGAGAATGCCAGTATGATGATCCTCATTTGCTTGTCCTTAAGGACAGAGTTCAGCAAGCGATGCCAGAGATGTGACTATTGGTGACGATGGGGTGTTGAGGATGTAGGGCCGGATATGTGTTCCCAATGTGGATGGGCTTCGGGAGTTGATTCTAGAGGAGGCCCATAGCTCGCGGTATTTCATCCATCTGGGTTCCACGAAGATATATTAGGATCTGAGACAGCATTATTGGTGGAGAATAATGAAGAAGGACATTGTGAGATTCATAGATCGGTGTCTCAATTGTCAGCAGGTGAAATATGAGCATCAGTGATTGGGTGGCTTGCTTCAGCAGATGGATATTCCAGAGTGGAAGTGAGAGCGGATCACTATGGATTTTGTAGTTTGTCTCCCATGGACTTCGAAGAAATTCGATGTTATTCGGGTGATTGTGGATCACCTGACCAAGTCCATGCACTTCATTCCTATGTGTACTACCTATTCTTCAGAGCGGTTGGTAGGGATCAATATCCGAGAGATTATTCGATTGCATGGTGTCCCAGTTTCCATCATTTCAGATAGAGGTACTCAGTTTACTTCATAGTTTTGGAGGTCTGTGCAGTGAGAGTTGGGTACTCAGGTTGAGTTGAGCACAACTTTTCACCCTCAGACGAACGAGCAGTCCGAGCACACTATTCAGATATTGGAGGACATGTGGTGCGCTTGTATCATTGATTTTGGAGGGTCGTGGGATCAGTTTCTACCGCTCGTAGAGTTTGCTTATAACAACAGTTATCAGTCGAGTATTTAGATGGCTCCATATGAAGCTTTGTATAGGAGATGGTGTAGATCTCCGGTTGGTTGGTTTGAGCCGGGTGAGGCTAGGCTATTGGGCACAGACTTGGTGCATGATGCTTTAGACAAGGTTGAGGTAATTCAGGAGAGGCTTCGTACAGCGCAGTTGAGACAAAAGAGTTATGCTGACAGGAAGGTTTGGGATGTGTCCTACATGGTTGTGGGAAGGTTCTATTGAAGGTTTCACCCATGAAAGGTGTTATGAGATTTAGGAAGAAGGGTAAATTGAGTCCTTGGTTCATTGGGACTTTTGAGGTGCTTCGAAGGATTGGGGAGGTGGCTTATGAGCTTGCTTTGCCACCCAGCTTATCGAGTGTACATCCGATATTTCATGTTTCCATGCTCTAGAAGTATATTGGCGACCCGTCTCATGTTATGGATTTCAGCACTGTTCAGTTAGATGATGATTTGACTTATGATATGGAGCTAATAGCTATTTTGAAGCGGCAGGTTCGAAAGTTGAGATCGAAGGATATAGCTTCAATGAAAGTGTAGTAGAGAGGTCGGCCCGCGGAGGAGCTACCTGGGAGACCGAGCGGGAGATGTGGAGCAGATATCCTCACCTGTTTGAGACTTCAGGTATGTTTCTTGAACCATTCGAGGACGAATGTTTGTTTAAGAGGGGGAGGATGTAACGACCCGGTCGATCGTTTCATGAGTTACCACTCTATTTTCCCTATTTCTGCTTCTTATTGCTTTGTTTATCTGTGTTATATGGTATTGGGTTAGTCGGTTCAAATTCGGAATGGTTGGGTAAGGTTTGAGACACTTAGTCTCTAAAGTTGGCCTTTGAGTTGGAAAGTTAACCTGAAGTTGACTTGTGAGCATTTGATCTTAGAATTTTGTTTTTATCATTTGAATAGCTTTGGTAGGTGATTTGGGACTTAGGAGCGTGATCGGAATGTGTTTTGGAGGTCCGGAGTAGATTTAGATTAGAATTGGCGAAATTGAAATTTTGGCGTTTTCTGCTTGATAGGTGAGATTTTGATATCGGGGTCGGAATAGAATTTTCGGAGATTGGAGTAGGTCCATTGTGTCATTTTTTATGTGTGTGCAAAATTTCAGGTCATTCGGACAAGGTTTGATAGACTTTTTGATCAAAAGCTGAATTTGGATATTTTTGGAATTCTTAGGCTTGAATCCAATGTCAATTTGGTGTTTTGATGTTGTTTTGAGCGTTCCAAAGGTTGGAACAAGTTGGAATGAGGTTATGGGATATGTTGGCATGTTTGGTTGAGATCCCGAGGGCCTCGGGTGAGTTTCGGGTGGTTGAACGGATCATTTCATGTTGGAAAAAGTGTCAGAAAAATTGATGTTGTTGTTGCAGGTTTTTGGCCTTCGCTTTCGCGATGGATGTCATGCGTTCGCGAAGGGTTAGGGTGTGAGGCAGTATAGTTGGCCTTCACGTTAGCAAAGGTAGTCCCGCGTTCGCGAAGGGCTGAGGTCCGTGGTCATTACGTTCGCGAGGGTTTTGCCGCATTCGCGTAGAGGAAAGGTAAGCAGCTGAGGTCCTGTAGAATTGTTCTTCGCGTTCGCGAGCTGGTAGTCACATTCGCGATGGGTTGAGAAGCTAAGTCTTCGCGTTCGCGTACATGGTGTCGCGTTTGAGATGAAGGAAAAAGTGGTCAATGTAAGTTTGTGCTTCGCGAACGCAAGGCGTTGACCGCGTTCGTGAAGAAGGATCGTGAATAGCTTGGCAGAATGTTTAAAAGCCCATTTCCGCGATTTTGTGTCTAATTTTCACCATTGTTGAGCGATTTTGGAGCTTTTTGAGGGAGATTGAAGAGGGAATCAAGGGGATACACTTGGAGGTAAAATTTAAGGACTTAATACTCGATCCAAATGTGATTTCTACCTAATTAAACATGGAATTTGTGGAATCAAAAGCCTAAAAATTGGAAGTTAGGGCTTGGTAATTGGAGACCTAAATCTAGGGATTTGAGGGGTAATTTGTGGTCGGATTTTGATGTATTTGATATTTATGAACTCGTGAGAGTGTAAGGATTCTAGTTTTGTAATTTTTATCGGAATTCGAGAAGTGGGCCCGGAGGTCAGGTTTGGCCAATTTCGGGATTTTTGATGTAAATTGGTTATTTTCGAGTGGACTTTGTTCCTTTAGCATATTTTTATGGTATAAATCTATTTTTGGTTAGATTTGGAGAATCTGGAGGCCGAGTCGAGAGGCAAAGGCATCGCGGGCTAGAATTTGGACCGGATAGAGGTAAGTAATGATTGTAAATGCTGTCCTGAGGGTATGAAACCCAAAAATTCACATCTTTGTGCTACTTTGAGGTGACACACATGCTAGAGGACAAGCGTGCGGTCGTGCACCGTTGGGGATTGTGACTTAGTTCGTCCCGTATGACTGTTAAACTGCGTATTTGATTGAAAACTGCTTGCTATCATTGTGTTTTGGAAAGTATTATCATGTTTTGGGCTGAATGCCATATTTGGGCCTCGTGCCAACTATTTTGAACCCTTAGGGGATTTTTACTACTATTCCTCACTGTTTTGACTTCATATTTGTACACAGTCATGATGTATTCTACTGTTTTCATAACTCAACCATATTTACTTCATTTTGACACTTCAAATGATATTTTAGGATGAGCATCATGTTTTACTATGCCCGAGTGGCTTTAGAGATTTCTGACTGAGTAAGGTCGAGGCCTGTGATGTGTAGATATTATGGGATCGGGCTGCGCACCGCAGCGGTGTTGTACTTATTCATGATTATGAGGCCGAGGGCCAGTATGATAATACCACGAGATGGATTGATATAGCGCTTGGGATGTAGGATCCCCTCTGGAGTCTGCACACCCCCAGTGAGCGCGGTTACCCAGTGTGAGATGTGATATTACCCGAGGGGCTATTGTTGTTTCATGTTATTGCTTGAGGGGCTGATACGAGTGATTGTGAGATAGCCCGAGGGGCTGGTTCTATTTGTATTTTGCTTGAGGGGCTGATTTATGTTTCTATCCTTCTCTCCCTATTTTCATCACTCGTTTGAACTACTAAAACATGTTTTAAAGAGGTTTCTACTGAACTAAGGTGTTTCTACAAGCTTTTACTATTTTATTGCATTGTTCTGGTTTTATACTATTTTGTTGTAGCATTATGCTGTGTTTTACATATTTTCTATCGCTCAACTGCCTTTAGTTTTATTACTTACTGAGTTGGCGTACTCACATTACTCCCTGCTACTTGTGTGCAGATCTAGGAGTCTCGGGTCACGCTAGTGAGTGCTGATTTACTTTCCAGCAGGCTTGTTCGGAGTTGACTAGATAGCTGCTCAGCATTCGCAGCCCAGTGCTACTCCTTCCTATCTTTATTTCAATTTGTACTAGCCTTGTGTTAGACTATGTTGTCTTTTCATAATTTTAAACAGATTTTAGATGCTCATGACTGGTGACACCCCGATATCGGGCTGTGTTTGTTTCCGCAGTTTTATTCTACTCCATATTTTGAGATTTATAGCTTATTAATGACTTAAAATGAATTATTATAACTGTTTAGTTGATATTGGGGGTTTGTGTCGGCTGGCCTTATTTCACGATAGGGGCCATCACGATCGGGTCTGGTTTAGGATCGTGACAAGTTGGTATCAGAGCATAGGTTACACAGGTCTCACGAGTCATGAGTAGGTTTAGTAGATTCTCACGGATCGGTACAAAGACTTCTGTATTTATCCTCGGAAGGCTGAAGAACCTTTAGGAAAACTTCATATTCTTGAAATTCTTGTCGTGCGACTCTGTTGATCTGAGTACTAAACTTCTATTATTCTATTCTCTCACAGATGGTAAGGATACGTGCTACTGGTCAGAATGGACGACCACCAGTACCACCAGCTGGGGCCACCAGAGGCTTAGGATGCGGTCGAGGCCGTGGTAGGGGAAGGGGTATAGCCCGCACAACAGCTAGGACAGCACCTGCAGATCCACCAGCCGCCCCAGTTCATGATCAGGTCCCAATTGTGGACGCTCCAGCAGCACCAACTCAGGCACCAGATGTGCCTGTATTGATTCCAGGTCTTCAATAGTCCCTGGTTCAGATTCTATCAGTATGCACTGGCCTAGCTCAGGCGGTCTCAGCTACTATAGTCGCAGCTACTTCTCAGGCCGGGGGAGGTACTCAGACTCCCGCCGCTCGCACACTTGAGCAGGTCGTGCAGGGACTTCAGACACCGGGGGCACCTCCAGCCTAGCCGGTTGCAGTTGTTCAGGACTATGTAGCTCCTGTTATACCTGAGGATGAGCAGCGCAGGTATGAGAGGTTTAGTAGACTTCAGCCTCCGACTTTTAGTTGTACAGAGGGCTAGGATGCCCAGGGTTTCTTGGACAAGTTTCAGAGGATTATTTGTACTGCGGGTATTCTGGAGACCAATGGGGTCGCATTTACTACTTTTTTAGTTTTCTGGAGCTGCCTTCACTTGGTGGGAGGCTTATGAGAGGTGTAGGCCTGTTGGTGCAGCACCCCTTACCTGGCAGCACTTCTCTGTTCTCTTTTCGGAGAAGTATGTGCCATAGTCTAGCAGAGAAGAGCTGTGTAGGGAGTTCGAGCAGTTGCGTCAGGGAGATATGACTGTGACAAAGTATGAGATGAGGTTCTCAGAGTTAGCTTGTCATGTTGTTTGGTTGGTTCCTATAGACAGAGAGACGATCAGGAGGTTCATTGATGGCCTCACGTATCAACTTTGGATTCTTATGACAAGGGAGAGGGTGTCTGGTGCTACTTTTGAGGAGGTTGTTTACATTGCTCGCGAGATTGAGTCAGTTCGTCGCCAGGAGCGAGATGAGAGGGAGGCCAAGAGGCCTTGGGGATCTGGTAGTTATGGTGGTGCTCCTTCGAGAGGTCAGTTTCAGCACGGTAGAGGCTGTCCATTCAGGCATGCTTATTCAGCTCGCCTAAGTTATTGTGGGGCATCATCGGGTCATGGTTCTCACAGTCCTCATCAGGGCCATTTATCACTCAGTACCCTTCTAGCTCAGAGTTCGTCCCGTGCTCCATCAGTTCCTAGCTCTTCTATGCCAGGCGCATCTGCTAGTCATTCTGGTGCTAGGGGTTCCCTTCAGTCCCCATCTCTAGAACCAGAAAGTTGTTATGAGTGTGAAGAGTTGGGTCACATGTGGAGGCATTGTCTTCATCGTCTTGGGGGTTTATCTCAGCAGAGAAGTTATCCATCGGCTTCAGCGCCAGTTACTTCACCACCACCCACCCACCCAGCTAGGGGTGGAGGACAGTCAGCTAGGGGCCGCCCCAGAGGGGGAGGTCGATCAGGTGGTGGTCAGGCCCATTTCTTTGCAATCCCAACTAGACCCGATACTATTGCTTCAGATGTTGTGATTATAGATATTGTCTTAGTCTGCCACAGAGATGCCTCTGTGTTGTTTGATCCTGGTTCCACTTTTTCTTATGTGTCATCATATTTTGCTCGTTATTTGGATACGTGCCATAAGTCTTTTGTTTCATCTGTTCGTGTATCTACACTGGTGGGCGATACTATTATTGTAGACCATGTGTACCAGTCGTGTGTGGTAACTATTGGGGTCTGGATAATCGAGTGGACCTATTATTGCTTTATATGATGGACTTTGATATGATATTGGCCATGGTTTGGCTATCTCCGTGTTGTGCTATTTTGGACTGTCATGCTAAGATAGTGTCATTGGCTATGGTGGGTGTGCCACGGATTGAGTGGCGAGGTTCGACTAATTTTTTCCCCGGTAGGGTGATTTCGTTCTTGAAGGCCCATTGGATGGTTGGGAAAGGTTGTCTTTCATACTTAGCCTTTGTGAGAGATGTCAGTGCAGAGACTCCTAGTATTGATTCTATTCCTGTTGTGAGGGATTTTCCCGATATGTTTCTTGCAGACCTGTCGAGCATGCCACCAGACAGAGTTATTATTTTAGTATTGATCTGGTGCCGGGCACTCATCCCATTTCTATTCCAACATATCGTATGGCACCAGCGGAGTTGAAGGAGTTAAAGGAGCAGCTTAAGGAACTCCTTGAAAAGGGGTTCATTTGGCCTAGTGGGTCGCGTTAGGGTGCGCTTATTCTATTTGTGAAGAAGAAGGATGGCATGATAAGGATGTGCATTTATTACTGCAGTTGAACAAAGTAACAATCAAGAACAAGTATCCTTTTCCTCGTATCAATTATTTATTTGACCAGCTTCAGGGAACGAGAGTGTTCTCCAAGATTGATCTCCGTTCAGGTTATCACCAGCTGAAGATCAAGGACTCGAAAATACTTAAGACAGCCTTCAGGACCAGATATGGTCATTATGAGTTTCTTGATATGTCTTTTAGGCTGACCAATGCCCTAACAGCGTTTATGCATTTGATGAACAGCGTGTTTGGCCTTATCTTGACTCGTTCGTGATTGTTTTCATTGATGATATTCTGGTGTACACGCGTAGTCAGGAGGAGCATGCGGAGCATTTGAGAGTTGTGTTGTAAAGGTTGAGGGAGGAGAAACTATATGCAAAGTTCTCCAAATGTGAGTTTTGGCTCAATTCAGTGGCTTTCTTGGGGCACGTGGTGTCCAGCGAGGGTATCGAAGAAGATAGAGGTAGTTTACAATTGACCCAGATTGTCCTCAACCATGGAAAATTGCAGCTTTTTTATTTTGGTGGGTTATTACCGTCGGTTTGTTTGAGGATTTTAATCTATAGCATTACCCTTGACAAAGTTGACTCAAAAGGGTGCTCCTTTCATGTGGTCGGATGAGTGTAAGGTGAGCTTTCATAAGCTCAAGACGGCCTTGACCACAGCTCCAATGTTAGTTTTGCCATCAGCTTCAAGTTCATATACAATGTATTGTGATGCTTCGAGAGTTGGCATTGGGTGTGTGTTGATCTAGGAGGGTAGAGTTGTTGCTTATGCTTCTCGTCAGTTGAAGCCCCATGAGAAGAACTACCCTATTCATGATTTGGAGTTGGCTGCCATATTTCACGCATTGAAGGTCTGGAGGCATTATTTGTATGGTGTGTCTTTTGAGGTGTTTACAGATCATTGTAGCCTCCAGCACTTGTTCAAGCAGAAGGATCTCAATTTGAGGCAGCGGAGATGATTCGTGCTGCTAAAGGACTATGATATCACTATTTTGTACCATCCGGGGAAGGCCAATGTAGTGGCTGATGCTTTGGATAGGAAGGTGGTGAGTATAAGGAGTTTGGCGTATATTCCAGTTGGGGAGAGACCTCTTGCAGCTGATGTTCAGGCCTTGGCCAATCGGTTCGTGAGGTTAGACATTTTAGAGGACGGTCGGGTATTGGCTTGTGTGATTTCTCGTTCTTCCTTATTTGATCGCATAAGAGAGCACCAATATAATGATCCTCATTTGCTTGTTCTTAAGGACAGAGTTCAGCATAGCGATGCCAGAGATGTGACTATTGGTGACGACGGGTGTTGAGGATGCATGGATGGATATGTGTGCCCAATGTGGATGGGCTTCAGGAGTTGATTCTAGAGGAGGCCCGTAGCTCGCGCTATTCCATCCATCCGGGTGCCATGAAGATGCATCAGGATCTGAGACAACATTTTGGCGGAGAAGAATGAAGAAGGACATTGTGGGATTCGTAGCACGGTATCTTAATTGTCAGCAGGTGAAATATGAGCATCAGAGACTGGGTGGCTTGCTTCAGCAGATGGATATTCCGGAGTGGAAGTGGGAGAGGATCACTATAGATTTTGTAGTCTGACTCCTACGGACTTCAAAGAAATTCAATGCTATTTGGGTGATTGTGGATCGGCTGACCAAGTCCGCGCACTCCATTCCTGTGTGTACTACCTATTCTTCAGAGCGGTTGGCAGGGATCTATATCCGAGAGATTGTTCATTTGCGTGGCGTCCCAGTTTCCATCATTTTAGATAGAGGTACTCAGTTTACTTCACAGTTTTGGAGGTCTGTGCAGCGAGAGTTGGCATTCAGGTTGAGTTGAGCATAGCTTTTCACCCTCAAAGGAACGGGCAGTCTGAGCGCACTATTCAGATATTGGAGGACATGTTGAGTGCTTGTTTCATTGAATTTGGAGGGTCATGGGATCAGTTTCTACCGCTCACAGAGGTTTCTTATAACAACAGTTATCAGTCGAGTATTCAGATGGCTCCATATGAGGCTTTGTATGGGAGACAATGTAGATCTCCAGTCGGTTGGTTTGAGCCGGGTGAGGCTAGGTTATTGGGCACAGACTTGGTGCATGATGCTTTAGACAAGGTGAAGGTGATTCAGGAGAGGCTTCGTACAGCGCAGTCAAGACAAAAGAGTTATGCTGACAGGAAGGTTTGGGATGTATCCTACATGGTTGGTGAGAAGGTTCTATTGAAGGTTTCACCCATAAAGGTGTTATGAGATTTGGGAAGAAGGGTAAATTGAGTCCTAGGTTCATTGGGCCTTTTGAGGTGCTTCAGCAGATTGGGGAGGTGGCTTTTGAGCTTGCTTTGCCACCCAGCTTATCAAGTATGCATCCGGTATTCCATGTTTCCATGCTCCGAAAGTATATTGGTGACTCGTCCCATGTTTTGGATTTCAGCATGGTTCAGTTAGATGATGATATGACTTATGATGTGGAGCCAGTAGCTATTTTGGAGCGGCAGGTTCGAAAGTTGAGATCGAAGGATATAGCTTCAGCAAAAGTGCAGTGGAGAGGTTGGCTCGTGGAGGAGGCTACCTGGGAGACCGAGTGGGAGATGCGGAGCAGATATCCTCACCTGTTTGAGACTTCAGGTATGTTTCTTGAACTATTCGAAGATGAACATTTGTTTAAGAGAGGGAGGATGTAACGACCTGGCCGGTCGTTTCATGAGTTACCACTCCATTTCCCCCATTTTTGCTTCTTAATGCTTTGTTTATCTAGGTTATATGGTATCGGGTTTAGTCAGTTCGAATCCAGTATGGTTTGGTAAGGTTTGAGACACTTAGTCTCTAAAGTTGGCCTTTGCGTTGGAAAGTCAACCAAAAGTTGACTCGTGAGCATTTGATCTCAAAATTTGGGTTTTTATGATTCAGATAGCTTTGGGAGGTGATTTGGGACTTAGGAGTGTGATCAGAATGTGTTTTGGAGGTCCGGAGTAGATTTAGGTTTGAATTCCCGAAATTGAAATTTTGGCGTTTTCTAGTTGATAGGTGAGATTTTTATATAGGGGTCGGAATGAAATTTCGGAAATTGGAGTAGGTCCAATGTGTCATTTGTGACGTGTGTGCAAAATTTCAGGTCATTCGGATAAGGTTTGATAGACTTTTTGATCGAAAGCTGAATTTGGAAGTTGGAATTCTTAGGCTTGAATCCGATGTCAATTTGGTGTTTTGATGTCATTTGGAGTGTTTCGAAGGTTGGAACAAGTTGGAATGAGGTTATTGGATATGTTGGCATATTTTGTTGAGGTTGCGAGGGCCTCGGGTGAGTTTCGGGTGGTTGAACGGATCATTTTATGTTGGAAAAAGTTGCAAAAAAACTGTTGTTAGTGTTGCAGGCTATTGGCCTTCGCGTTCGCGAAGGGTTAGGGTGTGAGGCAGTAGATTTGGCCGTTGCATTAGCAAAGGTGGTCCTGCATTCGCGAAGGGCTGAGGTCAGTGATCATCACGTTTGCGAGGGTTTTGCCTCGTTCGTGTAGAAGAAAGGTAAGCAGCTGTGGTCCTGGAGAATTGTCCCTCGCGTTCGCGAGCTAGTAATCGCGTTCGCGATGGGTTGAGAAGCTAAGGCTTCACATTTGCATACATGATGTTGCGTTTGCGACGAAGAAAAAAGTGGTCAACGTAAGTTTGTGCGTCGCGAACGCGAGGCGTTGACCGCGTTCGCGAACAAGGATAATGAATAGCTGGGCAGAATGTTTAAAAGACCATTTTCGCCATTTTGGGTCTAATTTTCACCCTTGTTGAGTGATTTTGGAGCTTTTTTAGGGAGATTGAAGAGGGAATCAAGGGGTTACCCTTGGAGGTAAGATTTATAGACTTAATACTCGATCCTAATGTGATTTCTACCTAATTAAACATGGAATTTGTGGAATCTAAAGCCTAAAAATTGGAAGTTAGGGCTTGGAAATTGGAGACCTAAATCTAGGGATTTGAGGGGTCATTTGCGGTCGGATTTTGATATATTTGATATGTATGAACTCGTGAGAGTGTAAGAATTCTAGTTTTATGATTTTTATCAGAATCCGAGATGTGGGTCGGGGTCGGGTTTGGCCAATTTCGAGATTTTTGATGTAAATTGGTTATTTTTGAGTGGGCTTTGTTCCCTTAGCATATTTTGATGGTGTAAATCTATTTTTGGTTATATTTGGAGCATTCGGAGGCCGAATCGAGAGGCAAAGGCATTACGGGCTGGAGTTTGGACCGGATAGAGGTAAGTATTGATTGTAAATGCTGTCCTGAGTGTATGAAACTCCGGACTTCACATCGATATGCTACTTTGAGAGGTGACGCACATACTAGAGGACGAGCGAAGGGTCGTGCACTGTTGGGGATTGTGACTTAGCCCGTCTCGTATGACTGTTAAACCGCGTATTTGATTGAAAACTGCTTGGTATCATTGTGTTTTGGAAAGTATTATCATATTTCGGGCTGAATGCCATATTTGGGCCTCGTGCCAACTGTTTTGGACCCTTAGGGGATTTTTACTACTATTCCTCACTGTTTTGACTTCATATTTGTACTCAGACATGCTATATTTTACTGTTTTCATAACTCAGCCATATTTACTCCATTTTTTACACTTTAAATGATATTTTGGGCTGAACATCATGTTTTACTTTGCCCGAGTGGCTTGAGAGATTTCTGAATGAGTGAGGCCGAGGGCCTGTTATGTGAGGATATTATGGGATCGGACTGTGCACCGCAGTGGTGTTGTACTGATTCATGATTATGAGGCCGAGGGCAAGTTTGATAATTCCATGAGATGGCTTGATATAGCTCTTGGGATGTAGGAGCCCCTCCGGAGTCTACACTCCCCTAGTGAGCGCGAGTACCCAGTGTGAGATGTGATATTGCCCAAGGGGCTATTGTTGTTTCATGTTAATGCCCGAGGGGCTGATACGAGTGATTGTGAGATAGCTCGAGGGGCTAGTTCTGTTGGTATTTTGCCCGAGGGGCTAATTTATGTTTCTATCCTTCTCTCCCTATTTTCATCACTCGTTTGAACTACTAAAAGATGTTTTAAAGAGGTTTCTACTGAACTATGTATTTTCTTATCGCTCAGTTGCCTTTACTTTTATTACTTACTTAGTTGGCGTACTCACATTACTCCTTGCACCCTGTGTGCAGATCCAGGAGTCTCGGGTCACGCTAGCGAGTGCTGATTTGCTTTCCTGCAGGCTTGTTCGGAGTTGACTACGTAACTGCTCGTCGTTCACAGCCCATTGCTTATCCTTCCTATCTTTATTTCACTTTGTACTAGCCTTGTGTTAGACTATGTGTTCTTTTGATACTCTTAGACGGATTTTAGATGCTCATGACTAGTGACACCCCGATGTCGGGCTGTATTTGCTTCCATACTATTATATTCTACTCCATATTTTGGGATTTATAGTTTATTAATGTCTTAAAATGAATAATTATAACTATTTAGTTGATATTGGGAGTTTTTGTCGGCTGGCATTGTTTCACGATATGCGCCATCACGACAGGGTCCAGTTTAGGGTCGTGACATAACTTTAATGTGATATTCCAGCATGTGTTAAGGGAGGGCAACATTGTGGCAGATTTTTTAGCTAACCTGGTACAATCCGGTTTCTCTCCTTCTCTGAACTGCTAAGTGTAGGGAGGAGACTAACCAATCTTTACAAGTCATAACCCTCTAATAATAGGGTTAGGGTTGCCAAAATAAATGCTCCTGACTGATGAGTATGTTAGGTTTGTTAATGCTTGCTCTTGCTTGTTGTCTTGTTAGTTTTACCATTTTGTATACTGTTAGGGTACTTTTCAGTGGTATTAGCATGTTATCATGCTCATTCTGGTGGTGTTCTAATGGTATATGGTTTTTTATATGCAAGCAGACAGTGGTTTGTTTATCATATAAGGACACAATATGTCCTAAAGTCTAATTCTAGGTCATTATATGCCATATGCATTGGATAGTGGACAATTATTAGCTACATGTTGTACACTTAGTTGATTCATTATTTTGTAACTTATCAATGGCGTTTAAAGCTACAAAATGTAGGTGAACATAAGTTGGGATCCAACGGTTTTAAAAGCTCTGTGTCTGCTATTGTGTATATGTGTACTATTAGGATATTATCCAGTGGTATTGGCATGTTTACATGCCCAATATGGAGATGTCATGACAGTGCACATTGGTGTATTGAAATGCAAAAGTGGTACCCCAATCCTGGCTGCTACTGTCAGTGTATGCTGCAATCTACATGTGTCTCTTGTCCATTATGCAACATTCATAGATACAGGGAAGATAAGACTGTTGTTCAAAGTGTGGATGCTCATTTTCATTGCAAATGCATATTGCTTGGATACTTGATCAGCCCCAGAAGTTGATGATGTTCTTTAGGGATTCACATTTGCTTTGTCCTTTGGAATGCAAAACTTGGCGCCTGGTGAGAGCTTTAGAAGTTCTACATTGAGGTTTTGCTCTTGGCTTGTGGATACACACACCACTATATGTTAGGAGTCGGCTATGATATCACGTGTAATAGTTAGCATTTACAGTTTTCTTAACTTTAGCTTAGCATCCTTTAGACTTGGTTTTTGACAAATTGTAAACTTTAGATCCTTGTTTTTGAATTATTATTTATATATTAGCCACTAGGAAGCTAGCCTGGTGGTATATTTGCCAAAAAAGTACTAGTTGTTGTACCTCAACAAATTCTAGTACTTCTATCACGACCCAAACCGAAGGACCACGACGGGCACCCGGTGCCTTACTCAATCGAGTACCAATGCAACGTATCTTTCTTATCACACTATCATGGGTAAATAGGCTAGAAGGGTCGTCATCAGATAACCAAAATAAAACATAAGGGAATACTAGACATAGGATGACCCAACATGATATAGAAACTTATACATGTGACATACGGGTATATAAGACCAAAATGATCACTTGTACATTGAACATAGACCGATAAGGCCATACAATCTTTCATATACATGACCAATGGCGGATTTAGGGGGCGCAAGGGTGTTTGCCCGAACCCCCTTCGTCCGAAAAATGACACTCTGTATATAAAGCAAAATTTGGTTTTTACCTCTATATATTATGTTTTGAATCTCCTTCACATTGCCCAAAAGCATGACTTAGTGGTCAAGGGGATTCAAAATCATTTCAAGGGGGGTTCAAAATCATTTCAAGGGGGGTTCAAAATCATTATTTATTTCTTTTTTGAACCCCCTTACCAAAAGCCCTGCCTCTGCCACTGTACATGATATCTCTCTACAAGCCTCTAATATTACATACACATCATAAAGGCCAAGACAGGGCTCTGCCATACCAATAAATATATGTCTAAAGTATGCTGCCCAAATAAGTAATTTTGGAGCAAGTGAAGTGTTCCAACACCTTCTGCTTAGCTAATAGCCTACTAGGAGGACTCTCAACCTGTCTATCAGGACCTGCGGGCATAAAACACAGCATCCCCAGATAAAAGGGACGTTAGTAGAAATAAATTATCTAGTATGTAAGGCATGAAAGCAGTATATAAAAGACATGAAAGAAACATGGAGGAAAGAACTCAAAATATAAGTCTGAATAGCTCTGTGAATCATGAAACATTTATAATGTCATACATATGTATATAAATATCACATCATGCATAGGTATATGCGTACATAACATCATCAAGCCTCTGAGGGCATCCCATCATATTATCTTGGCCTATGTGGGCAAAATCATCAGCGTATACTAGTTGATCAGGTGATGGTGTGTATACAATGTCATAACCTTTTCCCATACCCCATATATATATAATATATGCATATATAACATCATCTAGTCATGGGTCAATATACATGTATAAATGAATGCAATACATAATAAATAAGTCAATAAAATCTCTCGGGATGTCATAAAATCTATGCCTTCGGTTAATATCATGAAATAATCTTTATCAACTTAAATATTTTCTGAGACCCATGAACAAACGATATGATAGTAGGACACATGGAGAATCAAGAACATAGGCAACCCTAGTACCTCTAAGAATAGAATCATTTGTGAAAGTTGCGTGCTTGCTCGTTTCATTGTTTCATATGACATGCCAAAAGAAAAGAAGGGATAGCCTTAACATACCACAAGTCGTCAATGCAACTCAACAACAAGTTTATGAAAACTAGAGTGTCAACCCTATAATAAAGATATACATGTACAACTTAGATGGTACTAGTATATCACGTATCTCAAACGATAACTAGATTCTAAAATAAAACGAGCATTATTTCCCCTTATTTTAGTGCTCCCTCAAGCCTACTATAGGCGAACTACAAACACAATCCAACTACAATTCAGTACCTTCAATACAACATAAACCCTAAATATACCATAACACACCCAATCAACAAGTTATCAATTAGTCTGAATTTGCAATGACGAGTGACCAGCCTACTACCCTACCACACGTGGCATTTCTACAAGCCCTTAATTCTTCTAAACTCCATAAATCAGCAGCATAATAGTCCAACATAAGTGGACTATAAAACGGTCCACTAAAAGTAAAATAAATCAAACTCACGGCTTCCGATCACCGTCCCGTGAATTCTAACTATTAGGAAATGAATTTATCAATCTTCCTTGATATTTAAAAGCTTAAATACACCAATTAGGTGTTTTATTAACTATGAAGTACCTTACAAAACTCCAACTAAAAAAAAAGAGAGGCGGAATAATGATACTTACGTCGTAGAGATCACTCTGATGTTATCGCTTCTTGATTTCGTGAAAGGAATGTTGATCTTGCTTGAAATTTCTTGGCAAAGTCCTTGGAGAGATTGAGAGTGTTTTGGTGTTTGTATTCTCTGTATATTGACGAGATAATGGTAAAAGATACACTTACAAGCCCAGCACCTCAATTATCCAAGCAGGTGGGTAAGCTGCCTGCGTGGCAGCTTGAGCAGTGCAACTTCGACGCTTGTATCTCTCCATTCCGATATCGAATGGACAAAAGGTTTGCAGAGTTGGAAACTAGAAACATGTAGATTTACTTCCATATAAATATCTCCTTGTAACGCTCAATATATTAGTAGAAAACGGCCTCACAACCTGGCTTATAAACCTGTCAGTTTCTCCGAAGTGCGGCGACATGACTTGGCGACCCTACTTTAAAAATTTATATTTCTCTACCCGATATCGTATGATTATATTGTTTGGAACATTGGAAATTAGGTTCCAATACCTTCATTTTGGTATGACATATGTCCCAAAATGACATCATAAAGATTACGAATTTAATTTCTCAATACGTCTCGTTACAATGCAAATCTTAACTCGATTTTCCGTAAGTTAAATCTAGTTTTTCCCAAACTTTATATTTTATATCCAAGAATCATATATATTCATATTATGACTTTACACTCATTTAATTCATGATTAACAAGTCACATATTCATTATACGTCACCTTGGGACGCACAGAATATAACATTTGTGATGACCTTTGCCAACTTTTGTTCCACAACTCGCTTGACTTTAAAAGATAACACACGACTATCATAAGCCTAAAATAACTCATAACATAACCTCCTTATCACATTACATTAAGAACCCTAGTCTCATCCCAAAGTGCATGTTATAACATTCCAAACTTATCGACTTTCGACGAAACTTATTTTCTTCAATTTTTTTAGCTTCTAAGCCTTTCCAACTATCTTGGTACTTGTTATTCATGATCTTAAATATTTGTAATCCCCAAGGTAACATGATTAACTTACTTTATGTACTTTCAAGTATGATCTCATTTCCGAGCTTACATCAATTGACTTAAAACATACTTTTGCGTACGAAAACATGGGGTGTAACAACTTTAATGTATTCTTTACACAAATAAATATAAGAGAGGTGGTCTACTTCATAACCACTTAACAGGTGAACATCTTTATTAGTATAAGACTGCGTAGGTTCCAATTCCCACTCACTCCTATAATTAAAATACAAGTTCATTTTATCCACCATCCTTCGAATAAAATCACATGCAATAACAATTAAAAAAGCAAAATGGGACCACATCAACAATATTCAAGGCTTCTTGGTAAAAAAATAATAATATTCAAGGCTTAAACAACAAATATATAAAGACATGAAACCTCCACCATCAATTAATTACACAAATCGACAAAAACCCTAGCTTTAATATGTAGGACCAACATGACAAGGACCACCAAAAATAAAAGTAACATAAATAAATCTAGAAAGGTACAAAAAAATAGTTCAGATAACATAAAAAAAGCACATGCAAAAGACATAAACTTGTCGGTTCCCAAAGATTCCCCAACCTACAATTTTATAACTTAAAGTTGTAAATACTTATTTTAATGGAATGATATTGCAAGATAATACTGGAAATCAAAGATACCTCTATTTCTGCGTACCAAATCAGAGCAAACAACGAACCCTAAAGAAACCCTAAAATCGTCATTTGCTGGGTTAGATAGAGGAAATGAGAGAAATGGTTAAAAAAAAGTATTTTGTCGTGGGTATAAAGTAAAAAAATGACCCAGATAAAAAAGAGTGGGTCGGATCGGTTATATGCACTACCAAAAAAATAGCGTTTTAGTGGCGGCCGCATTCCGTCGCTAAATCAATATTTCCCGTCGCTACAGTTGTTTAGCGACGGATTCAAGTTGGTCCCTAAAATGCTCGTAGCTAAGCTTATAGCGACGAAAAATACCAAACCGTCGTAGAATTAGCGACAACATATATCTGTAGCAAAGTTTAGCGAGGGAAATAACCGTCGCTATATTGCTTGTTTCTGTCGCTATTTTGACGCCTTTCGTCGCTGCAATACATAACAAAATTCGTCGTTTGTTCTTATAGCGACGAAATCGTCCGTCGCTAGTCATATTATAGCTAATTCTTCCTGGCTTTTTGCAGCAAAAACCTTTTGTCGTCAATACACCGCAAGATTTAATTTTACACGATAATTTTTTAGCTACGAAAAGTATCCGTCGCTAATTTATTTTTAATATATTACTGTTTTTTTTAAAATTCCTTTTATTTATTATTTTAAATGTACTCTGTTCAAGCATATTACATAAAAGCTATTAAATACACTTAATAAGAAGTTACTGATATTAATATAAATTAACAATATATTCAACAAGGTCCAAAAAATATAGCATAATGCATATAATAGTATTATTAAGTACAAAAAATTCACAAGGACCAACAATAAAGTCCAAAAAAAGTAGGCTAACTATGCGAGGCTGGAGAATTACGGTCATCATCAGAACTCAATTCATGAACCTCATCAATGTTAGAAGCAGTAGAAGATGTAGGAACTGTAGGTGCCATATCTAATGGGTGGTTGGTAAGATCAGTATTTGGCTGCTGCAAGGGTAAGGAAACTAATTTGTGTACCCGCTCAATGATTACAGGAACTATATGATCTGTTAGTGCAGGAATCAATCGCATCACTAACTCATCCAAATTTCCTGTCGGTGTTGATTAAGAATTTGGAGGTTTTGCTGACGATGTAGCATCAGATCCAAAAGAACCATGAAGATTTCGCCCATAGTAGCATTTTGCTTGATATCCAAGACCATATATTCTTCTTTTCTTTTCTCCTCATGCGGCTTGATAATATACTTTACACTGATCAATATCAGATTGAGTTTGTATTTGTTGTTGTAATATCTCCTGATATTTTTCAAGTAGAAGAATTAATAGTTAGTGAAATAAAAAGGATAAATAAAATATAGCATTCAATTTACAAAATGAAAAAAATATATGAAAGCAAAGTCAATAAAATTATTTAAAAAGTTATCTCACATTTACGATTCGAGATTTCTCAGCAACAAAAGTTTTTCCATCATTACCATGTGTATGGACGTGCAAATGCAACTCACTTGGTGTTGGATCTCGACCTTTTTTAACAGCCTATACAAAAGTTATTCAATTAAGAAAATAGAGCAACAAAAGCAAATGCTCAAAACTGATATGCATATTGTTGAAACACCAAAGAACTTTCACAGAGCTTGTGGTCTGTAACTTTAGTATCAGATTGTGACCAGTTAGATAGTATTCTAGAGAGCTAAAACTTCCACTTCTTTCAAAGAACTTCTATATTTAGAAGCCTACTTGCACTGGAACTACAATTAACACAAAAAAAAAATTGATTACTAAAATAAGACACTTGAAGTGGTTAAAGAAGCTCCTACGCCACAAATAGAAAAGAAAGATGCTTTTAAATAGTTCCAGTACTTTCTTCCAAAGTAAACATGCTTAATTAGGACTATCTCCCATTATGGATAAAGTACGAACATCACCCACCAAAATTTTGACCACTTGAGCCATGAAACATTTATTTCATTTTGATGAACAAGTTAATATTAGAAGATGAAAAGAGAAACCACAACCTATAATAGCAATAAAGATTTAGTGATGAGACTAAATGTGATAGAAAAAAGAAAGAAAGGAAACAAATCTTAGTAAGTCAATGTTGTCACATGGTACTTTACTGAATTAGCTGATAAACATTACCAATTAGAATAATTTTCCATATCACAACATAAGTATCAATCAAATCCCATAATGACAATGTTCCATTCTAACTGTTTCTTCACAAAAAAAGCCCTAAACAAAGAGAGGAAAAAAGAAGACATTGGTATTAATTCCAAAGCCAAGTTTGAAGCTTGTCCCATTATGACCTTTTTCAGATCTAACCATTGTAATTTCATAGTACAAATCTATCCAGCCTAAATCTACATGATTCCTCCATGCCAAGAAGTATACAAAGCAGAAACAACTTGAATATTTAGGGGAGAAACAAGAGAAAATGACACAGATATTACATTCTAAGGCAGCTGTGTAGGACAACTCTAAACAGGTGAATATTAATCTTCCAAAATTCACAAACTTAGACTGAATATTAATCTTTCAAGTCTTCTCTAAGTACCTTTGCCTTCCATTTAGTTAAATGAAATCACACTGAAGCATTACTAGTAGAGGATAGAGCATATTTTATATCCACTTACAAGTCTCTTGCGATGCTCCCCAATACTGACAGAGCTACCTGTATGAGTCCCAGTGGCAACTCCGCTCCCACCACAATAATATTTTGCATTTATTTCTGACTTTAAACACACTTAAGATCTTTCCAAAGTCTCAACCAATTTTTCCACATATTATTTGGAATAGTGTCCGGTTGCACCCCATTTGATTTTAGTTTGCTAACAAAATCACTATATCTTTTTGATGTCCTACGCTCCCATTGGATCCGCACCGCACTATCAATTGAAGAATCCCAGTAGAAAGCCTTCTGAAATAATTTTATAAAGTAATAATATTAATAAGTTACATATAAAAGTTAATATATTTTTAAATTCAAGACTCAATAAACACTTAACAATTAGCACTGAGATAACTGTTGGTAATTTCATTGGCTTTCAATGAGCTCCTCCATAATTTCACATTATGACAAAGAATGCTTACAGTTAATTCAAACATGGAAGTCATGAAGATTAAGTGGCCAACAAACCTTCAACAAATTAAAACTCATGTGAAAATTGGTCTAATACCCCATGATTCTAGAAATGTCAACTTCATGATATTGGTACAATACCCCATGATTCTATAAATGTTCTCTTTATCTCGACTATCTATCATAAGTTAAAAATAGTATTTAACTATTTGTGTAATTTAAATCAATGAGTACATTTAGTGATTTCGTATTAGAATAGATCTAAAACATCACACTTCACCCTTTCAGAAAATTCAGTATTTTTACACAAATATTTTATATAATTATTACACAGGTGGACGAAAATTCTTACACAAAACACCACGAGTTCCAGTTACACAAACTTATATGAATTCTTACACAAATATTTTATACAATTATAGCTCGATTCTAATAAAAAGATAAACTCAAATCCAAACTATGCACAAAATTCATATGTTATATAAGCAACCCCATCCCCCTCCCCCCACAAAAAAATTCACACAAAGCTCAAAACGTTTTACATAATTACTGCCAAAAAAAAAAAGAGAAAGCAATTTTGTAAACAATTACAGTTCCATTTCCAACAAAAAATAAACTCAAATTCAATTTATGCACAAAAATAATAGGGTTATCTCAACTTGTTTTCTGGTAGTTCTTGAATGAATTTGAAGCCTTCACTATAACAAAATTGCTTCTTCCAAATTGAGAATTCTTGTGAATATAAAATGAACCATTTGGCCTGTTTAACCAAGATTGAGAAAAAGAACTCTTTTTTTAGGAATCGATGTGTGGGTTTTTAACATTATAACAAGTATAAAACTGGTAACTGCCAAGAAAATCACATACATACATGGCTATTTCTGCAGATTTTTTCTGAGGGGGAAAAACAATAACAAAGAGTAGAGAAAATCTGGAATAAAGCTGGAGAAACTTTGAAAAGAAAACACCAAAATAAAACACAAAACAGGATAAACTTGATTCTCGCCCAGATCTACAATACATGAATGAAATCACAAAGAAGCTTACCTTATCAAGGACATACAATCCCTAAAATCAACGCACAACTTCGAATTTCAGCTTCATGCCTGTGAGAAAAGACAAACGTGTGAGGAACTAATTGAAGCATCTAATAGAGCAAAGGAGAAAGACATCATAGCCCAAAACAGTTTCTCTGTTTGGAGATTCAGGCACACCACAGGCTCAAGCAAGCATTTCTAATTTCAACCCAAGAAAAATAACAATGAATAGTTGTAAGATTCACGCCCAATTTTTGGTGTTTGAAGAAAAAAACTCACATTTGTTGTAGAAGAGTGAAAGTGAGAGTCTAATAGAGAGGAGAGGAATTGGGGTGTTTGTGCCCTAATGGTTGGAGTCTTTTAACTAGGGTAATTTTATTTTGGGAAACGAATATTTAGCAACGGAAATAGCAAAGGACTGAAATTCTGTCGCTAATAATAATTAATAAAATTTTATTTAGTGACAAAATATTTTGTCGCAGCTAACTTTCGAATGTATTGATAAGTAAAATAATTCAGTGACGGATTTTTTGTCGTTAACTTCGTCGCTAAGTTTTAATAAATTTTGTCGCCCAAATTTCGTCGCTAATTTTATAGGTAAAATAAAGGCGCTAATTTTTAGCGCCAATTTTAGCGACGAATATAAGTTTTTGTCGCTAATCTGTCACTATATTTGATATGAATTATTTTGTATCTTATTTGGCGACAAACTATAAAATTCGTCGCTAAACCGTCGTTATTTAGCTACAAAATATCTCTTGTCGCAAAATTTCGTCGCTAAACGCTTTTTTTTTTTTTTTGTAGTGATGGGTCAACAAATATCCAATTGCAATTTCAGCCCCACAAAGCCAAGTGGCAAAACGAAAGGTTGCCACATCATTTAATGAGAGGCCCACATGTGATGACATTATTCACAGGGCGCTTTTGATAAAAGAATTAACATTCTATATATTTTCATATGGATAGATGGACGAGGGGTTTTATAAATCATTTAACATACGATAGGCACTACAAGAAAGTAAGGATACGACGATATTTATTTAGTGACATTTAAAATAAATGTCAGAAAAAATTACATTTCTCGACATTTATGACAAAATATCATTAAAATAACAATATTTTTGACAAAAGGTAGTAAAAATAACAACATTTTTGACAAAATGTAGTAAAAATAACGACATTTGAATCAAAGTGTTGTAAAAATAATGACATTTGATACAAAATATCGTAAAAACAATGACATTTTGTATCAAATGTCATAAAAACAATAACATTTGATACAAAATATCAAAAAGATTGTGACTTTTATTTTAGATGTCATATTATTCGTCGTTAATTGCTAATGTTTACATTAATGTTGGGAATTTCCCTATATTTTCTAGTGGTAAATCATTCTTTGTCTAAAAGGAAAAAGTTATTATTTTTATTTTAATACTATATTTTCTTAGTATTGTGATTAGTACGCATAGAATAGATGAGTTCTCGTATTGTTAATCAATATTTTAAAAGGCTTTTCAGGACTTGCCGGCCTTTGGGCGCGACACTTGTCAAATGGCTTGAGGTTCATTTGTATAATTTAGTTTTGTGAGGTTTATGCTCCAAGTGCCAAATTGTGCCCTATTGTTCAATGCTTAGATGACCAAATAGTTCCTATGCAAATTATGCGTTAAATTTCTTAATTATTAATAGACCCTCAAGAATACTTTGACAAATGAATGATAAAGGTCTATTGATATTTTTTTAACAAGATGAAGATTGAGATTAACTCAAATAAAAAAGTCATGAGTATTCCATATTTTCTAAGTGAGAACATCATAGTGAATATTATTTGAACATTTCTTCTGAAAATAGACATATATACGAAATATATATCTTCACTTATAATTGGTATCCATTTCATAGTTTTGTGTCTCTAAAAATATTTTGTGTCTCTAAAAATATTAGGCTTTTACTATTTTATAATTTGAAAGTAATTATGTAACGATCCGACCAATCGTTTTGAGCTCTAACGCGTCGTTCAGCGGTTTGAGGCCCTGAGTAGCTTCACTTCAGGTATTATGACTTGCATGCGTGGTTGAAATTGAATTTCAAGAAGTTCGAAGTTGATTTGGAAAGAAAATTCTCATTTCAGAAGCTTTAAGTTGAAAGAATTGACTAAAGTAAGATTTTTGAGTAAACGACTTCAGAATTGGGATTTGAAGGTTCCAACATGTTCGTATGATGATTTTGGACTTGGGCGTATGTTCGGATCAGATTTTGGATGACTCGGGAGAGTTTCGGCGCCTATTGTGGAAGTTATCATTTTGGAAGAATTTTATAAATTTGGGTTGAAGTTAATTTCAATGTTATCAATGTCCGTTTGGGATTCCGAGCCTGGGAATAGCTCCGTATGGTGATTCTGGTTTTGGGAGCACATACAGAAGTGGATACGGAGGTCCGTAGGTCATTTAGGGGTCATTTGGCAAAAGTTATAAATTTGAAGATTTTTGAGAAGTTTGACCAAGAGTGGACTTTTTGATATCGAGGTCGGATTCCGATTTTGAAAGTTGGAGTAGGTCCGTAATGTCGAATGTGACTTGTGTGCAAAAATTTGATGTCAATCGGACGTGATTTGATAGGTTTCGGCCTCGAATGTAGAAATTGGAATTTCTTAGTTTCATTAGACTCGAATTGGGGTGTGCTTCGTGTTTTTAGTATTGTTTGATGTGATTTGAGGCCTCGACTAAGTCCGTGATACGTCGTTGGTATGTTCGGACGGGGTCGCGAGGGGCTCGGATGAGTTTCGGGATGGTTTCGGACCATTTCTATTTTTAGCTGCTAATTTTTGGTTACAACAATATGCTACGCGATCCCGGGGAATTGGTCGCGATCGCGGTGAGTAAAGTGGAAAAAAATGGCCAGTAATTCGTGATCGCGGAAGGCCTTTCGCAATTGCGTAGAGGAAAGTTTCTGCTGCACTAACCCAAATTTGAAAGCTTGTATCTCGCAATCTATAAGAAATTTAGAGATGACCCAAAAATAAAAGTTGTAGCCCTTTGTGTCTACTTTTGATAAAATTAAACCATTTGTCATTTGGAGTTGTGTACCAAAAGTTGTGAGTGGTACACTATAGCCTATCCGGGAAGAGTTTGGAAATCGCGAAGAAGAGATTTGTGTTGCACAGGGCTGAGTTTAGAAGCTTATATCTTGTAATATATAAGTAACTGGGAGATGAGAAAAGCATGAAAGTTGTAGTCCTTGTAGTCTAGTTTTCAAAAAATTAAACCATTTGCAATTTGGAGTTTTGTACAAAAGGTTATGGCCATTATACTAGAGACTGTCTGGAAGAGTTAGGCATTTGTTCTTCGCGATCGCATAGCATTTTCCGCAATCGCGAAGGACAAATTTTGGGCTGAAAAATGTTGTGCTTCACGATTGCGAAGCATTTTCCACGATCGCGAAGAGGAAATACCTGGGCAGAAGCTATATTTCGAGGTTTCAGCCATTTTTAACATATTTGGAGCTATGGAGCTCGGATTGAAGCGATATTTGAGGCGATTTTCACCATATGGATTGGGGCAAGTGTTTTATATCCGAAAGTAATTATACTTCATAATTCTATGGTTATATTCATCATTTATTTCGAATTTAAATGGACGAAATCAAGATTTTTGCAAAATTTTTCAAGAACTAGAATTCAAGATTTGGAGGTCAAGTTGTTATCGGAATTTGATAAAATTGGTATGGTTGAAATCGTATCGGATTGGGTTGTCGGATATTGTGAGTTTTTTCGGAATCCGTGCATGTGAGCTCGAGGGCATTTTGTCAACTTTTCGAACGAAGTTAGGAATTTATGTAAATTGAATTGTTTTGAGTATTAGAGCATATATTTATGGATTTTCTCATTTATTGGCTAGTTTTGGAGAGTTGTGCATCGATTTGAGTCGTCGGAAGGGCTTGGATTCCGGTTTTGGAACTTCGGAGCGAGGTGAGTCTCCTTTCTAACTTTGTAAGAGGGAATTGTCCCCATGGGTGAATTAACTGGATATGTGCTTCTATGTGTGGGGGCTACGTACGCACGAAGTGACGAGAGTCCGTGGGTAGCTACTATTATGCTTAAGTCCTGGTATTCTAGGATACAAAAGCATGATTTACTTGTAATAATTGTAACCTTATTGACAGTTTAAATTGATTTAATTGCATCGGAGTGGTAAATGATTTTCTAAAAGAGTTGAACTTTGTTTTCTCAACTTGTAAAAGAGAAATTGACACTTCCTTGAATAATTGTCTCCCTGATGAAGTTTTGATTGACTGTTTGAATGTGAGTTTCTATGTGTACCTGCATCGCATGTATGATTCGCAATTGGGGTGATTGTTTATTTATGTTTGACCGCATTGCATATATGATTCGCGAGCGGGGTAATAGACACATCTATGGTTCACACCATTCGACCCTCTAGCAATGCACAATTAAAATATTTGTTGGATCGTGTGATGACCCGGCTAGTCGTCTCATGAGATACCGCTCTCTTTCCCCCATTTTTGCTTCTTATTGCTTTGTCTATCGGTTCTATGTGTGATCGGGTTGGTTGGCTCGGGTTCAGAAAGGATTGAGACACTTAGTCTCTTCTGAGAAAGCTTAAGTTGGAAAAGTCAATCGGATGTTGACTTATGTGTTAGAGGGCTCGGATGTGAGTTCTGATGGTTCGAATAGCTTCGAGAGGTGATTTGTGATTTAGGAGTGTGATCAGAATGTGTTTTGGAGGTCCGGAGTAGATTTAGGCTTAAATTGGCAAAGTTGGTATTTTAGCGATTTCCGGTTGATAGGTGAGATTTTGATATAGGGATCGGAATGGAATTCCGTGAGTTTTAGTAGTTCCATTGTGTCATTTGGGATGTGTGTGCAAAATTTCAGGTCATTCGGACTTGGTTTAGTTAGGTTTTTGATCAAAAGCAAAATTCGGAAGATTTATAGAAACTTAGGCTTGAATTCGATGTGTTTTAGTTGATCCGATGTTGTTTGAGGTGTTTTGAAGATTGGTATAAGTTTGAATAAGGTTATGGGATATGTTTGTGCTTTTGGTTGAGGTCCCGGGGGCCTCGAGGTGATTTCGGACGGGTGACGGAGAGTTTAGCATTTTTGAAGAAGCTGCAGATTTTCTTCTTCTGGTATTTCCGCACCTGCGGATTGGGGACCGCAAGTGCGATACTGCAGAAGCGAGGGGGAAGGCCGCAGAAGTAGAAGAAGGTGAGGAGGCAGAAACCGCAAAAGCGGTTGGTAAACCGCACTTGCGAAGGCGCAGGTGCGGATGGTGCATCGCAGATGCAGAAAGCTGGAGGATAAGTGAAAACCACAGATGTGGTGGATTGACCGCATATGCAAAAATGCCTGGGCCAGAAATATAAATTGTTTCCTTCACGATTTTTTGAGCTATCCCACCATTGTAAGTCGGCTTTGGAGCTTTTTGGACGATTTTGAAGAAGGATTTCAAGGGAACTTCATTGAGGTAAGGACTTTGGACCTAAAACTCGTTCCTATGGTATTATTTCACGGTTTAGAGCTATAATTAATGGAATTTAAGTGTTAAAATTAGGGAAACTAGGGCTTGGTATTAGAGACTTAGACTTGAGGATTTGAGGGACCATTTGTGGTTGGATTTTGGTACTTTTTATATGTACGAACTCATGGGAAGATAAGGAACCTATTGATGTGAATTTTGTCGAATTTTGAGATGTGGGCCCGGGGGTCGGGTTTTGGTAATTTCGGGATTTGTTTTGTATATTGATTATTTTCGCTTGGGCTTCGTTCCCTTAGCATATTTTGACGTCGTGATTCTGATTTTGGATAGATTCGATGCGAGTGGAGGCCGATTCGAGGGGCAAAGGCATCGCGGGCTAGAGATTTGACCAGATTGAGGTGATTAATGATTGTAAATGATATCCTGAGGGTATGAAATCCCGGATTGCACATCGTTGTGCTATATGGAGGTAACGCACATGCTAGATGACGAGCGTAGGGTCGTGCACTGTTGGGGATTGTGACTTAGTTCGTCCCAAATGACTATTTTACGGCATATTAGACTAAAAACTATTTGCTATCATCATGTTTTGGGCTGAATGCCGTAATTGGGCCTAGTGCCAACTATTTGAATCCTTAGGGGATCTTTATTGATATTTCTCACTATTTTGATTTTATACTTGAATTCAGTCGTGCTATATTCCACTATTTTCATAACTCAGCCATGCTTACTCTGTTTTAACACTTAAATGATGATCTTCTAAATGATATTTTGGGTTGAGAATCATGTTTTACTATTGCCCGAGTGGCTTGTGAGAATTTTGACTGAGTAAGGTCGAGGACCTATGTTGTGAGGAAACATTGGTTATGATTATGAGCCCAAGGGTCTGATATATGTACGGCACGAGGTGGCTTGTTAATATGAGGCAGAGAGCCTAGTAATGATGCCACGAGATGGCTTGATATTGCGCTTGGGCCGTAAGGGGCCCCTCCAGGAGTCTGCACACCCCCAGTGAGTGCGGGTACCCATTGTGATGTAAGATATAGCCGAGGGGCTGGTATTGTTGACATTGTGCCCGATGGGCAATCCTTTATGTGCTTATCTGTCTTATTTGTCTGTCATTTACCTATTTAATTGTTGAATAGGCATTCCTTGAGTGTAAACTGTACTTATACGATTTTACATATCTTTACTGAATCACTGTTCTTACCTATTAGACTGCTTCATTATGGCTTGTAACGTGCCTTACGTGTTTTCGTATCTCTCATTCGTTTATTTATGATTAATACTCACTGAGTTGGAGTACATGAACTCCCTGCACCCTGTGTGTAGATTTAGGCGCATCTGGTCCTGCTACCGAGTGTTGATCTTTATAGCTCAGGCGGATCTGAAGATTCTCTAGGTAGCTGCTGGCATTCGCAGCTTAGAACTTCTTCCCTTATCTTACTTCTCATTATTTTAGATTCGTATCGAACTCTGTAGACTTTCTTGTCTTATTCCGAATTTTTAGATACTCATGACTAGTGACACCCCGGTATTGGGCTGTGTTGGGTTGTATTCCGCGAATTGTTTGTATTGTCACTGCTTACTTTTGGATTTATAGCATGTTTAAGACTAAATGCTTATTGTAAAAATTGTTTAAAACTGGATTGGAAATGTGTCGGCTGACTTATCTTCACGAGATATACCATCACGACCAGGTCCGGGTTTAGGGTCGGGACAAGTTGGTATCAGAGCCTAGGTTACATAGGTCTCACGAGTCATGGGCAAGTTTATTAGAGTCTTGCGTATCGGTACGGAGACGTCTGTATTTATCCTCGAGAGGCTGTAGAACCTTTAGGAAAAACTCCATATCCTTGAAATTATTGTCATGCGAGTTTGTTGATCCGAGTACTAAACTTCTGCTATTCTATTCTCTCATAGATGGTGAGGACACGTACTACTGGTCAGGATGGACGACCACCTGTACTACCAGTTGTGGCCACTAGAGGCCGATGACGTAGTCGTGGTCAAGGTAGGGGAAGAGGAGTGGCCCGCACAGCACCTAGGGCAGCACCTGCAGATCCACCAGCTGCCCCAGTTCAGGATCAGGTCCCAGTTGTGGATGCTCCAACAACACCAGCTCAGGCACCAGCTGTGCCCATTGTGATTTCGGGTCTTCAGGAGGCCTTGGCTCAGATCCTATCAGTTTGCACTAGCCTAGCTCAGGCGGTTTCAGTCACTACAGCCGCAGCTACTTCTAAGGCTGGAGGAGGCACTCAAACTCCCGCCGCTCGCACTCTTGAGTAGGTCGTGCAGGGACTTCAGACGACGGGGGCACATCCAGCCCAACTGGTTATAGCTGCTCAAGATTATGTAGTTCCTGCCATGCCATAGGACGAGCAGCGTAGGTTGGGGAGGTTTGGTAGACTTTAGCCTTCGACCTTCAGTGGTGCAGAGGGTGAGGATGCTCAGGGTTTCTTGGATAAGTGTTAGAGGATGCTTCGTACAGCGGGTATTCTAGAGACCAGTGGGGTCGCTTTCACTACTTATCAGTTTTCTGGAGCTGCCTTCACTTGGTGTGAGACTTTTGAGAGGCGTAGGCCTATTGGTACAGCACCCCTTACCTAGCATCAATTCTCAGTTCTCTTTTTGGAGAAGTATGTGCCGCAGTCTCGCAGAGAGGAGCTGCGTAGGGAGTTTGAATGGTTGCGTCAGGGAGAGATGATTGTGACGCAGTATGAGATGAGGTTCTCCAAGTTAGCTTGTCATGCTATTTGGTTGGTTCCGATAGATAGAGAGAGGATTATGAGGTTTGTTAATGGCCTCACTTATCATCTTCGTATTCTCATGACCATGGAGAGGGTGACTAGTGCTACTTTCGAGGAGGTTGTGGATATCGCCCGCGAGATTGAGTCTGTTCGTCGCTAGGAGCGAGAGGAGAGGGAGGCCAAGAGGCCTCAAGGATCTAGTAGTTATAGTGATGCTCCATCGAGAAGTCAGCTTCAGCACGACAGAGGTCGTCTATTCAGGCATGCTCAGCCAGCTCACCCAGGTTATCGTGGGGCATCATCGGGTCATGGTTCTCACAGTTCTCACCAGGGCCAATCATCACTTAGTTCCCTTCCAGCTTAGAGTTCGTCCCGTGCTCCCTCAGTTCATGGCTCTTTTATGCTAGGTGCATCTGCTAGTCACTCCGGTGCGAGGGGTTCCCTTCAGTCTCCTTCTCCAGCACCTTAGAGTTGTTATGAGTGTGGAGAGATGGGCCATATATGGAGGCAGTATACTCATCATCTTGCGGGTTCATCTCAGCATAGGGGTCAGTCATCGGCTTTAGCGCCACTTACTTTACCACCACCCGCCTAGCCAGCTAGGGGTGGAGGTCAGTTAGCTAGGGGTCGCCCTAGAGGGAGAGGTCGATCAGGTGGCGGTCAGGCCCTTTCTATGCACTTCCAGCTAGACCTGATGTTATTGCTTCTGATGCTGTCATTACAGGTATTGTTTTAGTCTGCCACAGAGATGCCTCTGTATTATTTGATCCAGGTTCCACCTTTTCTTATGTGTCATCATACTTTGCTCGTTATTTGGGTACGCTCTGTGAGTCTCTTGCTTCACATGTTCATGTATCTACCCTGATGGGCGTTACTATTATTGTAGACCGTGTGTACCGATCATGTGTGGTGACTATTGGGGGTCTAGAGACCTGAGTGAATCTTTTATTGTTGTGTATGGTGGATTTCGATGTCATTTTGGGCATGGATTGGATATCTTCATGTCGTGCTATTCTGGACTATCATGCCAAGACAGTCACATTGGCTATACCGGGTGTGCCACGGATTGAGTGGTGAGGTGTGACTGATTATGTTCTCAGTAGAGTGATCTCATTCTTGAAAGCCCAGCGTATGGTTGGGAAGGGTTGCCTTTCGTATCTAGCCTTTGTGAGGGATGTCGGTGTTGAGACTCCCAGTATTGATTCTATTTCAGTTGTGAGGGATTTTCCCGATGTGTTTCCTGCAGACATATCGGGCATGCCACCGAACAGGGATATTGATTTTAGTATTGACTTGGTGCCAGGCACTCAGCCCATTTTTCTTCTGTTGTATCGTACGGCACCAGCGGAGTTGAAGAAACTAAAGGAGCAGCTTCAGGAACTCCTTGATAAGGGGTTCATTCGGCCTAGTGTGTCACCTTGGGGTGCGCCGGTTCTATTTGTAAAGAAGAAGGATGGCATTATGAGAATGTGCATTGATTATAGGCAATTGAACAAAGTAACAGTTAAGAACAAGTATCCTTTGCCTCGCATTGATGATTTATTCGACCAGCTTCAGGGAGCAAGAGTGTTCTCCAAGATTGATCTTCGTTCAGGTTATCACCACTTTAAGATCAGGGACTCAGATATTCTTAAGACAACTTTCAGGATCCGATATGATCATTATGAGTTCTTGGTGATATCTTTTAGGCTGACCAATACCCCAGTAGCGTTCATGCATTTGATGAATAGCGTGTTCCGACCTTATCTCGACTTGTTTGTCATAGTCTTCATTGATGATATTCTGGTATATTCGCGTAGTCAGGAGGAGAACGCAGAGTATTTGAGAGTTGTGTTGCAGAGAATGAGAGAGGAGAAGCTTTATGCAAAATTCTCCAAGTGTGAGTTTTGGCTCAGTTTAGTGGCTTTCTTGGGACACGTGGTGTCCAGCGATGGTATTCAGGTTGATCCGAAGAAGATAGAGGCGGTTCAGAGTTGGCCCAGACCATCCTCAGCCATGGAGATTCGCAGCTTTCTTGGTTTGGCAGGTTATTATTGCCGTTTTGTTCAGGGGATTCTCATCTATCACATAACCCTTGACCAAGTTGACTCAGAAGGGTGTTTCATTTGTATGATCGGACGAGTGTGAGGAGAGCTTTCAGAAGCTCAAGACAGCTTTGACCACAACTCCAGTGTTAGTTTTGCCATTAGCTTCAGGTTCATTTACCATGTATTGTGATGCTTCGAGAGTTGGTATTGGTTGTGTATTGATGCAGGAGGGTAGAGTTATTGCTTATGCTTCTCGTCAGTTGAAGCCCATAAGAAGAACTACCCCGTACATTATTTGGAGTTGGCTGCCATTGTGCACGCGTTGAAGATTTGGAGGCATTACTTGTCTGGTGTGTCTTGTGAGGTGTTTACTGATCATCATAGCCTCCAGCACTTGTTCAAGCAGAATGATCTCAATTCGAGGTAGCGGAGATGGACGGAGTTGCTAAAGGATTATGATATCACTATATTGTACCATCTGGGAAAGGCAAATGTGGTAGCCGATGCTTTGAGCCGAAAGGCGGTGAGTATGGGGAGTTTGGCATATATTCCAGTTGGGGTGAGACCTCTTGCAGTTGATGTTCAGGCCTTGGCCAATCGGTTCGTGAGTTTAGATATTTTAGAGCCCAGTCGGGTATTAGCTTGTGTGGTTTCTCGGTCTTCCTTATATGATCGCATCATAGAGTGCCAGTATGATGATCCGTATTTACTTGTCCTTAAGGACAGAGTTCAGCATGATGATGCCAAAGATGTGACCATTGGTGATGATGGGGTGTTGAGGATGCAGGGCCGGATATGTGTGCCCAATGTGGATGGGCTTCGGGAGTTAATTCTGGAGGAGGCTCATAGCTCGCGGTATTCCATTCATCCGGGTGCCACAAAGATGTATCAGGATTTGAGGAAGCATTATTGGTGGAGTAGAATGAAGAAAGATATTGTGGGATTTGTAGCTCGGTGTCTCAATTGTCAGCAAGTGAAATATGAGCATCAGAGACTGGGTGGCTTCAGCCGATGGATATTCCAGAGTGGAAGTGGGATAGGATCACTATAGACTTTGTAGTTGGACTTCCACGGACTTTAAAGAAGTTTGATGCTATTTGGGTGATTGTGGATTAGCTGACCAAGTCCGCGCACTTCATTCCTGTGCGTACTACCTATTCTTCAGAGCAGTTGGCAAAGATCTATATCCGGGGGATTGTTCATTTGCATGGTGTCCCGTTTCCATCATCTCAAATAGGGGCACTCAGTTTACTTTGCAGTTTTGGAGGTCTGTGCAGCGAGAGTTGGGTACTCAGGTTCAGTTGACCACAACTTTTCACCCTCAGACGGACGGGCAGTCCGAGTGCACTATTCAGATATTGTAGGACATGTTGCGTGCTTGTGTCATTGATTTTAGAGGGTCATGGGATCAGTTTCTACCGCTTGCAGAGTTTGCTTATAACAACAGCTACCAGTCGAGTATTCAGATGGCTCCATATAAGGCTTTGTATGGGAGGCGGTGTAGATCTCCAGTTGGTTGGTTCGAGCGGGGTAAGGCTAGGCTATTGGGGACAGACTTGGTACAGGATGCTTTGGAAAAGGTGAAGGTGATTCAGGAGAGGCTTCGTACAGCGTAGTCGAGGCAAAAGAGTTATTCTAAACGGAAGGCTCGAGATGTGTCCTACATGGTTGGTGAGAAGGTTCTGTTGAAGGTTTTCGCCCATGAAGGGTGTTATGAGATTTAGGAAGAAAGTTAAATTAAGTCCTCGGTTCATTGGGCCTTTTGAGGTGCTTCGGAGGATTAGGGAGGCAGCTTATGAGCTTGCTTTTCCACCCAGCTTGTCGAGTGTGCATCCGGTATTTCATGTTTCTATGCTCCAGAAGTATATTGGGGATCCGTCTCATGTTCTGGAATTCAGCACGGTTCAGTTAGATGATGATTTGACCTATGATGTGGAGCCAGTAGCTATTTTGGGTCGTCAGGTTTGGAAGTTGAGGTCAAAGGATATAGCTTTAGTGAAAGTGCAGTGGAGAGGTCGGCCCGTGGAGGAGGCTACCTAGGAGACTGAGCAGGAGATGCAGAGCATATATACTCACCTGTTTGAGGCTTCGGGTATGTTTCTTGACTCATTCGAGGATGAACGTTTTTTTAAGTTGGGGAGGATGTGACGACCCGGCCAGTCGTCTCATGAGATGCCACTCTGTTTCCCTCATTTCTGCTTCTTATTGCTTTGTCTATCGGTTCTATATGTGATCGGGTTGGTTGGCTCAAGTTCGGAAAGGATTGGGTAATGTTTGAGACGCTTAGCTTGAGTTGAAAAAGTCAACCGGATATTGAGTTATAGGGTTCGGATGTGAGTTTTGATGGTTCGGATAGATTCGAGAGGTGATTTTTGATTTAGGAGCATGATCAGAATGTGTTTTGGAGGTCCGGAGTAGATCTAGGCTTGAATTGGCGAAGTTGGTATTTTGGCGATTTTCGGTTAATAGGTGAGATTTTGATATAGGGGTCGGAATGGAATTCCGTGAGTTGTAGTAGTTCTGTTGTGTTATTTGGGATGTATGTGCAAAATTTCAGGTCATTCAGACGTGGTTTGGTTGAGTTTTTGATCAAAAGCGGAATTCGGAAGATTTTTGGAAAGTTAGGCTTGAATCCGATGTGTTTTGGTTGATCCGATGTTGTTTGAGGTGTTTTGAAGATTGGTATAAGTTTGAATAAGGTTATGGGATATGTTTATGCTTTTGGTTGAGGTCCCGGGGCCTCGGGGTGATTTCGGACGATTGACAGAGAGTTTGGAATTTTTGAAGAAGCTGCAGATTTTCTTCTTCTGGTATTTCCGCACCTGCGGATTGGGGACCGCAAGTGCGATACTGCAGAAGCGAGGGGGAATGCCGTAGAAGTAGAAGAAGGTAAGGAGGCAGAAACCGCAGAAGCGGTTGGTAAACCGCACTTGCGAAGGTGCAGGTGCGGATGGTGCATCGCAGATGCAGAAAGCTGGAGGATAAGTGAAAACCACAGATGTGGTGGATTGACCGCATATGCAAAAATGCCTGGGCCAGAAATATAAATTGTTTCCTTCGCGATTTTTTGAGCTATCCCACCATTGTAAGTCGGCTTTGGAGCTTTTTGGACGATTTTGAAGAAGGATTTCAAGGGAACTTCATTGAGGTAAGGACTTTGGACCTAAAACGCGTTCCTATGGTATTATTTCACGGTTTAGAGCTATAATTAATGGAATTTAAGGGTTAAAATTAGGGAAACTAGGGCTTGGTATTAGAGACTTAGACTTGAGGATTTGAGGGACCATTTGTGGTTGGATTTTGGTACTTTTTATATGTACGAACTCGTGGGAAGATAAGGAACCTATTGATGTGAATTTTGTCGAATTTTGAGACGTGGGCCCGGGGGTCGGGTTTTGGTAATTTCGAGATTTGTGTTGTATATTGATTGTTTTTGCTTGGGCTTCATTCCCTTAGCATATTTTGACGTCGTGATTCTAATTTTGGATAGATTCGCACGAGTGGAGGCCGATTCGAGGGGCAAAGGCGTCGCGGGCTAGAGATTTGACCAGATTGAGGTGAGTAATGATTGTAAATGATATCCTAAGGGTATGGAACCCCGGATTGCACATTGTTGTGCTATATGGAGGTAACGCACATACTAGATGACGAGCGTGAGGTCGTGCACTGTTGGGGATTGTGACTTAGTTCGTCCCAAATCACTATTTTACGGCATATTAGACTAAAAACTATTTGCTATCATCATGTTTTGGGCTGAATGTCGTAATTGGGCCTAGTGCCAACTATTTGAACCCTTAGGGGATTTTTATTGATATTTCCTCACTATTTTGACTTTATACTTGAACTCAGTCATGCTATATTCCACTATTTTCATAACTCAGCCATGCTTACTTTGTTTTAACACTTAAATGATCTTTTAAATGATATTTTGGGCGGAGAATCATGTTTTACTATTGCCTGAGTGGCTTGTGAGGATTTTGACTGAGTAAGGCCAAGGGCCTATGTTGTGAGGAAATATTTGGTTATGATTATGAGGCCGAGGGCTTGAGATATGTACGCCACGAGGTGGCTTGTTGATATGAGGCCGAGAGCCTAGTGATGATTCCACGAGATTGCTTGATATTGCACTTGGGCCGTAAAGGGCCCCTCCAGGAGTCTGCACACCCCCAATAAGTGCAGGTACACATTGTGACGTAAGATATAGCCCGAGGGGCTGGTATTGTTGACATTGTGCCCGAGGGGCAATCCTTTATGTGCTTATCTGTCTTATTTGTCTGTCATTTACCTGTTTAATTGTTGAATAGGCATTCCTTGAATTTTAAACTAAACCTATATGATTTTACATATCTTTACTGAATCACTGTTCTTACTTGTTTTACTGGTTCATTATAGCTTGTAACGTGCCTTACGTGTTTTCATATCTCTCAGTCGTTTATTTATGATTATTACTCACTAAGTTGGAGTATTCACTTTACTCCCTGCACCCTGTGTACAAATTCAGGCACATTTAGTCCCGCACCGACTGTTAATCTTTCCAGCTCAGGTGGATCCGAAGATTCTCTAGGTAGCTGTCGGCATTCGCAGCCCAGAGCTTCTTCCTTTATCTTACTTCTCTTTGTTTTAGATTTGTACTGAACTCTGTAGACTTTCTTGTCTTATTCCAGATGTTTAGATGCTCATGACTAGTGACACCCCGGTATCGGGCTGTGATGGGTTGTATTCTGCAAATTGTTTGTATTGTCACTGCTTACTTTTGGATTTATAGCATGTTTAAGAGTAAATGCTTGTTGTTAAAATTGTTTAAAACTAGATTGGAAATGTGTCGGCTAGCCTTGTCTTCATGAGAGGCGTCATCACGACCGGGTCCGACTTTGGGGTCGTGACAGATTGGGTCGTACGACCTCGGCATGATTTGTGCATGCATGTATTGCTTGCCTTGAGATTTATAGATGTTGATATTATTGTTCTCCCTGGCTTGATATAAATGTATAAATGATGAAAATGAATTTGGAAATTTCCTATTAATAAAAGAATTGCTTACTTGCTTCATGCTATTGAGTTACAACCATCTTTATGAAAATTCTCGATTTACTATATTATTGGTATATTATTATTGGACCACTAGTAAGTGTCGAAGTCTACCTCTCGTCTCTACTTCTTCGAGACTAGATGTGATACTTACTGGGTACACGTTGTTTTCGTACTCATGCTACACTTGTTGTGCATTTTTGTTGCACATGTACATGTACGTCTAGTGGCCTCGTTGGGCACAGCGACATGGTTGACACGGAGACTTAGGTGAGCTGCATCTAAGACCTGCAGCCAGCAGAGTCTCTTTCAGAGTATAGTAGTTCTTTTCTGTCCAATTGTATTCTGGATAGTTATCGTATTGTGCTTTATTTCTTTGAAAATGCTCATGCACTCGTGACACCGAGTTTTGGGATGATTATGGGGTATTTTGTATTAATTTCTAAACATTTTTATTTATTTTATAATGATTATCTTTTACTAGTAAAATTGAAGAAAATCATAATTTTTAAAATTATTAAAATGAGAATTTAATTAAGTACTTATGGTTGGCTTGTCTGATAGCGGCGTCCAGCGCCATCACGACCCTTAATGGATTTTGGGTCATGACAACATGGTATCAGAGCATTAGGATCCCTTAGGTCTCACGAGTCATGAGCGAGTCTAGTAGAGCCTTGCGGATCGGTACAGAGACGTCTGTACTTATCTTCGAGAGGCTACAAGGCTGTTAGGAGCACTTTCCTTCTTGATTCCTCATCGTGCGGTTTGATTCTTTTGAGGCTATCAACCTTTATTTACTTCCCATTCAATCTTATGCGACGTGAAGCGATGGTTCTAAATCAGGAATCGAGGAATTGTAATGGTACTGCAGGTGTGGTGCGTGATGTTTCCTCCTGCATATTTGACGGGGCAGCGAAGGATGAGGAAGGGCATGTGGGAAGTATCTTGTGGTGATTAAACTCCTAGAAGACTAAGTGTGGGAAACGTGAGTCCAGTAGTTGCCTAAAGGAGTGAGTTTGACCAAAGTGGGAGAGTGGCAGAGTAGCATATGGGTTTAGTGGCAGGATAACTGCATACCCTGAGGAAAGGTTTAGAGTGATTTGGGAATTTTAGTGGACGGTGATTGGGTCCGTGGGCTTAATTTGAAATATTGGCTATTATACGGCGGGAGAATGGATGCAACAGAAAGGGAGTTGCTTGATACGAATAAGGATGCAATATAACTTTGAATTAGAATATATTGTTGAGCATTTAGTTGTTATCCACAAGAAGTGAACGGACTAGTACAGTTGGTGAATGAGCACTTGATCAGGATGGGTTATTGATGTCATAGTGATTGTACCCCTTGCAGCGACATTGGAAGATGTCGCCGTGTAATTTCCACATGTGAGTTATCTCCTGTGAGTAGGTCAGCGGTCGCGTGGTTGGCGAAGCTCCTGCAAAGGATTTTACTGACTATCTAGTAAGAGGTCGAATATGCGAATGTTGCTAGAGATTCAAAGTGTTCATGAAACACTAACAGAAGGATTTCGAGGAATCTGGCGATTTGATTGCGCAAGGTCATGTCAATAAGAGATAAAGAATCTTGGTGGGTTCTAGATTTGTGTAATAGTGGCTTCAAGCTAAGTGGGAGAGTCCCACCGCCTATGATTGGGTTGCATGGTTATCTACTTGTGAGGTTCGGGTTATCGGTGTATTGGTGAGTTATTACAGCTAAGGGAAAAGAACATAAGTGGTAATTTGAGCAAAGGAATTGATAAATGTGTGTTATAGTTGGCCTTATTGACTCATGTTTAGGCTTTGGGAAGATTCAGGATTTATGCTTCGTATAGATGTGATTTATAAGGGAAGTGATTCAGACGGGTGCTTCATTGAGATGGTTGTTCATATGCCAGCGGAGCCTTGGAGTTGATTATATTCGGGACCAAGCCAGAATGGGTGACTCTCAACAGTTGTCCTAGTGAACTCAAAGGTTAAAAATACGGTGCCTAAGGATTCAAGCCCGAAGTATGGTTAAGAATCAAACTTTTGTAGAAGATTATGATAAGAGGCTCGAAATGTTCTATGATATTTTTGACTTCGGATTTATCCTAAGGATTCAAGCCCAGAGTATGCCTAAGTGTAGCATTGGGAGGAAAATAAGAAAAAGACTTCGGATTTGTAGAGGAATTATCAGAATGGGTGTATCAGTTGAAGATGCAAATGTGCGTGTAAGGAGGGTATGAAACGGTTTATGGGTTTGGAGACAATGTGGTCTCGTAGAATGGGGTCACTCAAGATAAGTGCGGATTTAGGTTGGTGATGTAAGGAATGGAGCTATTATTATCTCTAAGGCAAGTTATGGATGATTAGAAGAAGTTAGATTGGTTAGCCATGGTTGAATTGGCATAATGGTGGTGGTGATCAGTTCCTTCAGCGTGATTACGTTATGCATGTGATTTGTGGCGGTACGTGTGAGGCTTGATGGACGCCGTAATTGATTTTATTTGGAAGTATTCAAGTACTATGGCCTTGTTATGTGTAGGTGGATACCGGAAGGGTCATGGTAGTTTAGACCACTACTTGAGGATTTAAATGTTCTGCGGTTATGAGAATTCACTCGCGTGTTGCTATGGTTCTCTTGGAATGAGTTAAGTAAAAAGTTTCTATGTGATGAAGTGTTTACCCTAATAGTGGTTCAAGAGTTATGATGAAATTCTTCTATTATCGCATATTGGCTTGTTTGGTGCAGTGAGCGGTGTGAGGATCAAGGTTGCGGTTCGGTGTTTGACGAGGATGTCACGAGCTCGGATGAGCAAGAATGGGATTTGGATATTTGGAGTAAGCTGGTATTGTCTTCAGCGTCACCTGAGATCGACATTTTGTGTCGGAGGCTTTGCATATTAGTTACGGATTCTTGATATGCTTTACAATATTAGTGTGACCGGTGGTATGGATGTGCAGACTAGTTATCTAGTGCGGAAAGTCATAGGAGTGTACCTCACGGGAAGATTGTATAAGTGTGACATGTAGTCACTTGATTGATTAAAGATTTAATCCAAGTGTGAAGATTGTGGTAGTATCACTAATTTGAGAATTTATGTCTGGAAGGCACTCGGTTTATTAGGCTGTGGACTATGGAGATTTGCTCCGGATATGAGGGTTGTTCTTGTGAGTCATGGGAAAAATGGGGTTATAAGGACCCTTGAAAGGTTATTAGCCTTGTACGGTGCGGTCAGAATCGGCTCGAGGTCGATGGGTATATTTAAATATGAATATGGGCTCTATATCAGGCCAGATGTGTTCATTTTAGCATAGCACTCCTTATGGAGGAGTATTCGGATATTGGATGTTATCTCATCGTCGGCTATTTCATATCATACTATAGTGTGTCATGTGAGTTGTGAAACGACTTGATAATTCTCTTATGTGTTGAGGTTTCGCGTAGCGATGGTGTTATGTGAGTAGGATGGCTCTTGAGATTCAAATCATATATCGCACCTCAGTTGTGCTTGAGTTTTGTAGCGTATGGCGCTATCTATCTCCCCAAGGGTGGTATTATGCACTTAGCGTGCTTGTGGCCGATATTCGGTATTTTTGTAGTAATGAGCACTCTAGCTCGGTATGTATCTCCTTATATAGATTTTATGTGTTGATCGAGTCTCATGCCGCCACGGGTATGTTGATGGGATCGGGTTGCACGCCTCAACAGTGTGATGTTGACTACAGTCCCCTACATTCTATTTTGTGTGTTTTGTTTCCCATTTTTCTGAGGGAGGTTTATAACACTTTTTCGGTCGTCTAATTAGTTGTGTGAGTTGAGTAGTCCCTTCTAGAGTTCGTCTTCCTTATGTATCATGTTCAAGTCTGTAGCCTATTGGTATATTGTGGCATCATGTGAGACTTTTTGTCATGTCTGGGGTAGCTTATCGCCTGAGCAGCTCGTACTAGGTGAGACGAGATTATTGGATCTAGGATCAGTGCGATCTGATTATATGAAGCATATTAAAGATCAAATGCCATTATTTGGTTCAGAATGAGGTAATGGTTCTTGTTAGGAGTATAGACTCAATGAGTTGTCGACTCGGCAGTTGATTATGAATTTTTACATATCTCTTCCGTCATGGAGGCATTGCGAGAGTTGGAACAAGACTTATATATGTAATGGGGTGAATTGTGAGCATCAGATTCGGGTATGTCAGCTATTATGATCAGAGAGTGTTATTATGGTCTTGTAAATGATGTGGTGCATGGTGTGAATTCAGCAAGGGTGTGCAGTCATGTTCTGGTACAGTGTGTGGTGATTGATACGGCATTCACATGTTGGAAATAGGCCTGATAGAGAATTCTAGATGTTGGAACTCGGCTCTAAGGCTAATTTGCCTAAATGAAAGAGGATATCTTCAGATTTGATTTGATCAAGCTAATGCGCTCAACTGAGTTGTGGTAGCACGGGTAGGTGCACAAGGTGTTTCACTGTGATTTCAGACAACTCCATCACAGTTCTCAGCACGTTCGAGGACGAATGTATGTTTAAGTAGGAGAGAATGTAATGACCCGACCGGTCGTTTTGAGCTCTAGCGTGTTGCTCAGCGGTTTGAGGCCCTGAGTAGCTTCACTTCAGGTATTATGACTTGCATGCATGGCCGGAATTGAATTTTGAGAAGTTCGGAGTTGATTCGGAAAGAAAATTCTCATTTCAGTAGCTTTAAGTTGAAAGAATTGACTAAAGTGTGATTTTTGAGTAAACGACCTCGGAATCGGGATTTGAAGGTTCCAACAGGTCCGTATGATGATTTTGAACTTGGGCGTATGTCTGGATCGGATTTTGGATGACTCGGGAGCGTTTTGGCGCCTATTGTGGAAGTTAGCATTTTGGAAGAATTTCATATATTTGGGTTGAAGTGCATTTCAATGTTATCAATATCTGTTTGGGATTCCGAGTCTGGGAACAGCTCTGTATAGTGATTCTGGTGTTGGGAGCGTGTACATAAGTGGATTCAGAGGTCCGTAGGTCATTTCGGGGTCATTTGGCAAAAGTTATAAATTTGAAGGTTTTTGAGAAGTTTGACCGAGAGTGGACTTTTTGATATCGAGGTCGGATTCTAATTTTGAAAGTTGGAGTAGGTCCGTAATGTCGAATGTGATTTGTGTGCAAAATTTGATGTCAATCGGACGTGATTTGATAGGTTTTGGCCTCGAATGTAGAAATTGGAATTTCTTAGTTTCATTAGACTCGAATTGGGGTGTGATTCGTGTTTTTAGTATTGTTTGATGTGATTTGAGGCCTCAACTAAGTCCGTGATACGTTTTGAGACTTGTTGGTATGTTCGGACGAGGTCCCGAGGGGCTCGGCTGAGTTTCGAGGTGGTTTCGGACCATTTCTAGGCCATTTTTAGCTACTAGTTTTTGGTTACAGAAGTATGCTACGCGATCGCGGGGAATTGGTCGCGATCGTGGTGAGTAAAGTGGGAGAAAATGGCCATGATTCACGATCGCGGAAGGCCTTTCGCAATCGCGTAGAGGAAAGTTTCTGCTGCACTAACCCGAATTTGGAAGCTTGTATCTCGCAACCTATAAGGCATTTGGGGATGATCCAAAAATAAAAGTTGTAACCCTTTGTGTCTAGTTTTCAGAAAATTAAACCATTTGGCATTTGGAGTTGTGACAAAAAGTTATGAGTAGTACACTACAGCCTATCCGGGAAGAGTTTGGAAATCGCGAAGAAGAAATTTATGTTGCACAAGGCTGAGTTTAGAAGCTTATATCTTGTAATATATAATTAACTGGGAGATGAGCAAAGCGTAAGAGTTGTTGTCCTTGGAGTGTAATTTTCAAAAAGTTAAACCATTCGCAATTTGGAGTTTTGTACAAAAAGTTATGGCCATTATACTAGAGACTGTCTGGAAGAGCTGGGCATTTGTTCTTCGTGATCGCATAGCATTTTCCGCGATTGCGAAGGACATATTTTGGGATGAGAAATGTTGTGCTTCGCAATTGCGAAGCATTTTCCGTGATCGCGAAGAGTAAATACCTAGGCAGAAGCTATATTTCGAGGTTTCAGCCATATTTAACATATTTGGAGCTATGGAGCTCAGATTGAAGCGATTTTTGAGGCAATTTTCACCATATGGATTGGGGTAAGTGTTCTATATCCGAAAGTAATTATACTTCATGATTCTATGGTTATATTGATCATTTATTTCGAATTTAAATGGAAGAAATCTGGATTTTTGCAAAACTTTTCAAGAACGAAAATTCAAGATTTAGAGGCCAAGTTGTTATCGAAATTTGATAAAATTGGTATGGTTGAAATAGTATCGGAATGGATTGCCGGATTTTGTGAGTTTTTTTTAGAATCCGGGCACGTGGGCCCGAGGGAGATTTTGTCAACTTTTCGAACGAAGTTAGGAATTTGTCTAAATTGAATTGTTGTGAGTATTAGAGCATATATTTATGAATTTTCTCATTTGTTGGCTAGTTTTGGAGAGTTGTGCATCAATTTGAGTCATCGGAAGGGTTTGGAAGCCGGTTTTGGAACTTTGGAGCGAGGTGAGTCTCCTTTCTAACCTTGTAAGAGGTAATTGTCCTCATAGGTGAATTAATTGGATATGTGCTTCTATGTGTGGGGGCTAAATACGCACGAAGTGACGAGAGTCCGTGCGTAGCTACTATTATGCTTAAGTCCGGGTAGTCTAGGACCAATAAGCATGCTTTACTTGTAATAATTGTAACCTTATGACAGTTTAAATTGCTTTAATTGCATCGAAGTGGTAAATAATTTTCTAAAGGAGTTGAACTTCGTTTTCTCGACTTGTAAAAGAGAAATTGACACTTCCTTGAATAATTTTCTCCTTGATGAAGTTTTGATTGACTGTTTGAATGTGTGTTTCTATGTGTACCTGCGTCGCATGTATAATTTGCGAGAGGGGTGATTTTAAATTTATGTTTGATCGCGTATCATGTATGATTCGCGAGAGGGGTAATAGATGCATCTATGGTTCGCGCCATTCGACTCTCTGACAGTGTACAGTTTAAATATTTGTCGGATCGGGCTGTACGACCTCGACATGATTTGCGAAGGCTTGTATTGCTTGCCTTGAGATTTATAGATATTGATATTTTTGTTCTCCCTGACTTGAGATAAATGTATAAATGATAAAAATGAATTTGAAAATTTCCTATTAATAAAAGAATTGCTTACTTGCTTCATGCTATTGAGTTACAGCCATCTTTATAAAAATTCTCGATTTACTATATTATTGGTATATTATTATTGGACCACCAGTAAGTGTTGAAGTTGACCTTTCGTCTGTACTTCTTCGAGATTAGACGGGATACCTGGGTACACGTTGTTTTCGTACTCATGCTACAGTTGTTGTGCATTTTTGTTGCACAGGTACATGTATGTCTAGTGGCCTCATTGGGCGCAGCGGCATAGTTGACACGAAGACTTAGGTGAGCTATATCTCTCGAGACGACCCACAGCCAGCAGAGTCTCTTTCAGAGTATAGTAGTTCTTTTCTGTCCAATTGTATTCCGGGCAGTTATCGTATTGTACTTTATTTCCTAAAAATTGCTCATGCACTCATGACACTGGGTTTTGTGATGATTATGGGGTATTGTATTAATATCTAAACATTTTTATTTATTTTGTAATGATTATCTTTTACTAGTAAAATTGAAGAAAATTATAGTTTTTAAAATTATTAAAATTAGAATTTAATGAAGCATTTATGGTTGGCTTGCTTGACAGCAGCGTCCGGCGCCATCACAACCCTTAGTGGATTTTGGGTCGTGACAAATTATGTATTTATTTATGAAGGAGTAAAAATTTAAATTACTATAATTTAATTTATTGATTATTATTTACTTTTAGAAAGGTAATTGTGTATAGTTGATAATATTCTTAAAATATTTATTATTTATTTAAAAGTTAAGATATTATATTTGATTTGTATCTCACAATAATTTTAACACCATTGCATTATTTATACTTGCAAAAGCGTGTTAGATATTTTATTTTTTATGAGTTTCTTTTAATCTTTTTAAACTTTTAATGTACTTTCTATAGTTCTCATTATTATACTATTTTGTAAATTTAAAAATTAAAATGTTACATTTAGTCAATAATATTACTAGTACTTTATAAAAGTTGAATTTAAAAATGAAGTAAATAAAATTGAAACAATCTATAAAAGGAGACCAAAAGTCAACGAATTGGTAAGACCCTGTGATGACCCAAAAGGTCATCACTTGTTTTAGAAATACATTCTATGTTCCGAGGCCTTAAAACTTCCTTTTTCCCTCACTTCGATTTGTGTGTGCAGTCCGAACATGTATCCGGAAAGCCATTATGTGAAAAACTATGAAAATGGTGAATTTTGCTTTAAAATGAATTTAAGTTGACTTCGGTCAACATTTTGGGTAAACAGACCCGACCCGTGATTTGACGGTCCCGGAGGAATGAAATTTTTAAAAAAATTATTTTCTAGAATATATATGAGTTTTTGAAAATGGAATATGTTTGAATTTAATGGTATCGGGCCCGTATTTTGGTTCCGAAGCCCGGTACAGGTCTTATATGTGATTTAAATTGAGCCTATGAAATTGGTAAGAAACGGGGGTCATATGACGTGATTCGGAACCTTAGTTGTAAAATTTGAAACTTTGAAAGTTCTTGAGATTTTCTTTGATTTTGATGCTAAATTCGTAGTTGTTGATGTTATTTTGATGATTGATTGCCCGAGCAAGTCCGTATGATGTTTATAGGCTAGTGTGCATGTTTGGTTTGGAGCCCCGAGGGCTCGGGTGAGTTTTGGATAGGCCACGGAGTGAAATTTGAACTTAGAAAATTGCTGGTATGTTGCAGGTCTACAGGCTTCGCAAATGCAAATCCTGGCTCGCAAATGCGAGCCCACAAATGCAAAGCTTTATCGCAAATGCGAAGATGAATTGGGTTGCCTTAGGTCGCAAATGCGACGAATTCATCGCAAATGCGAAAGGTCCCTCGCAAATGCGAAGTGGACCGGATTCCTTCAGTGTCGCAAATGCGACAAAATCTTCGCATTTGCGAAGTTAGAAGGTTCTGAAGGGTTCGCAATTACGACATCTGCGACCTGCAAATTCATAACTTAGCCGAAAATCTTTTATTTTTCAAACTTTTTCAAAACCTAAACATCCTTGGGCGATTTTTCAAAGACAAGTACTCTTCCAAATCAATTGTAGATCACTTCTAACTCATGTTCACTAATCTTAACATCTTCTCACATGATTTAAACTCAAATCAAGGGTTTTCATGGGGGAAATTGGGTGTTTTGGGTAGAACCTAAGTTTTTCAAATTTTAGGGATTTGGACCCCGATTTGAGGTCCGATTTCAAAACAAATTATATATTTGGGTTCGTGGGTGAATGGGTAATCGGATTTTGGTTCGAACCTCGGGTTTTGACCATGTGGGCCTGGGGTTGATTTTTGACTTTTTGAGAAAAACTTTAGAAAACCTATTTTCATGCATTATAATTAATTCATTTAGCATTTATTGATATAGTTAAGTAACTTGTGGCTAGATACAAGCGAATTGGTGGTGGAATCAAGAGGTAAAGTGATAGTTGAGGCTTGAATTGTGTTCGCGGCATCGAAGTAAGTGTTTGGTCTAACCTTAGCTTGAGGGATTAGGAGTTGTGTCCTATTTACTATGTATTGGTTGTTGAGTACGATGTATAGGCATGGTGACGAGTATCTATACGTTGGTGTCAAGCATGCCCGTGAGTCTTATACTATGATTAATGTAACTCCGTTTGTATTGTTCATGTCTTATGTGATGATTTCTATTGTTGAGCAAGGCTTGTGGAAGTAATATTGGTATTTGAACATTGAAGAGCATTGGCTCAAGTTGTAAAATGATTTGTGGAAGTATAATTGGCAATTGAACCTTATAGAGCATTGGCTCAAATTGTGAATTGAGTTGTGAAGTAAATGTGAAAAGGAAAAGAGGATTATGATATTGTCTTCCTTGCCGGGGTGTTATTGTTTGATATTGTTTCCCTTGCCGGGATATGATTGTTGTACTATTGTTCCCTTGCCGGGATTTAATTGTGAATTTGTTGATTCCCTTGCCTTTATTTCTTGTGATTGTTGTTTGGGTGAGGAAGAGTGTTAAAGCACGAAGGGTGATGTCGTGCATTGTTTTGGTGAGAGAGTGTTAAAGCACGAAGTGTGATGCCGTGTATGATATTTGTGAGAGAGTGTTAATGCACGAAGGCTGATGTCGTGCCGCACGGTGTACCATTCTGTGCCTTTATATGAGTGATAATGCACGAAGGATCATTCCGTGTCATAATTATGTGAGGTAAAAGCACGAAGGGTGATACTGTGTCATTTATATTGATTTTACGGTGAGGACGAGAGTAAAAGCACGAAGGGTGATGCCATACACTTGTCTTTGATTTCCTGACTTTTATTGATAATTGGGTTATGGTGTTCTTTACATTTAACTGTTGTTTTCCATTGTTACTGGTTATTTTCCCGCAACATGATTTCCCCTTCCTATCTTTAATTGTAAGGTTTTGCTTTTATTTTCTGATGTATATGATTTAACTGCACAGGTTTATTTGGTAGTCTGGTTCTAGCCTCGTCACTACTTCGCCGAGGTTAGATAGACACTTACCAGCACATGGGGTCGGTTGTGCTGATACTACACTCTGCACTGTGTGCAGATTCTGGTACTGGAGCATACGTACCGTAGCTTTGGGTTGCTGCTTTTAGTCCATTTAGAGATCCGAGGTAGTCCTGCAGGCGTCCACAAACCTTGGTGTCTCCTTCTATCCTTTCATTCTGTTTCATTTATGTATTTCAGAGACAGTGTTGTAATAAATCTTTCGGACCTTGTTTGTAGAACTCCTAGATAGTCTGTAAAATTGTGACACCAGTCTTGGGTAGTTTATGTATGGATTGGTACTGGCATATTTATTAAAATATTACATTTCAGACTTTCGCTTATTAAATTCCGCTGTTTATATAATGTTGGTTCTTAATTGTTAAAGGATTAAAATTGGGAAAAAGGTAAATTATTCAAACGGTTGGCTTGCCTAGCTTTTACTAGTAGGCGCCATAATGACCCCCGAGGGTGGGAATCCGGGTCGTGACAGACCCCCAAACGGCCAAAGACCTAAGATGTTGGGGATTCTCAAAGGCTCAATATTTTAGCAAACCCATTCTAATTTTAGTCAATTTTGATTTCTACCTAGGCAATATATTCCTCCTCTACAAATTGTGGTTCCGAAGAAAGCTATGTATGGAGAGTATGGGAGATTTAGAAAGAAATAATTTTGGCGGTAAGAATTTTTGGCTTCCCTCCTCCTAGTTCTAAAATTACAGTTTCCTTTATTAGTCAGAATTCTTCAGACAACCTAATTTTGCATTACGCTTTGGCAATTTAATTAGAGATTTAAGAAAACGGGGAAAGAGAGTCAAGCTATTGGAAGAACATTGATATAGGGTTCAGCTCTTGTTGAGGCTTTTGCAGGTTCGTATCTTTCTTCTATTTAATTTAATACTATAAAAATCTTATTCTTTGTACTTTGATAGTTAAAAGAAAGTATTTTTGTGTTTTGAAGTGCTTACTAGATTTTCTACTTTTCTAGTTATTTAGGCTCTTTTAAGTTTATTTGCGGAGTATATTTGAAGTTCTAAGTTTATTTAAGTTTATTTGCAGAGTATATTTGAAGCTCATTTAAGTATATTTGCAGACTCTTTACACTATCGTAAATATTATCTGAAGTTCTAAAGTGTATCTACTGATGGTGTAAAACATATTCACACTAGATTAAATTCAAGAAGAATTACTGAACTTGATTCTTTGTTGCTATATGTATAGGTTATATTCTTACTGGATAAGAGTTGTATAAACATATTGAATAGGAACGATCCTTTATATGAGATCGGAGCCAAAGAGTTTATTAAGTTTGCGTCATTGGATGGGCCTAATGCATCTGAAATCTTGTGTCCATGTCAAAAGTGTCGTAATATGAAATTTGTCTCAAAAGATTTGATTGTCGAACATATAGTGGTTGATGGGTTTCTAACTAGTTACACTACTTGGATTTTTCATGGTGAGATATCATATTCATCAATGTCTACTAATCAGTCAGATAAAGGTGATGAAAGACACGCCTTAGTACATGATGCTTTTGGAGTTCCTCCTACTAGTGACTTTGTTGATATGGACACTAGTGGTGATGGATTTGGTGGGTCAAATCAACATAGGAAGGGGTTTGATAAGAAGATTGAAACATTTTTTAACTTACTAAAAGAAGCTGAGTGTGAATTATACCCTGGAAGCAAATATTCACTACTTCTTTTTCTTGTTCGTCTATGTGATGACCCGGCCATTTGTCTCATGAGTTACCACTCTGTTTCCCTTTATGCTTCTAATTGCTTTGTATGATGGTTATATATGTGATCGGGTTGATTGGTTAGGGTTCGGAAAGGATTTGATAAGGTTTGAGACACTTAGTCTCTTTTAAGAAAGGATAAGTTGGAAAAGTTAACCGAATGTTGACTTATGTATTAGAGGGCTCGTATGTGAGTTCTGACGGTTCAGTTAGCTTTGGGAGGTGATTTGGGACTTACGAGTGTGATCGGAATGGTTTTGGAGGTACGGAGTAGGTTTAGGCTTGAATCGGCGAAGTTGAGATTTTGGCGATTTTCGGTTGGTAGGAGAGATTTTGACATATGGGTCGGAATGGAATTCCGAGAGTTGTCGTAGTTCTGTTGGGTCATCTGGGATGTGTGTGCAAATTTTTAGGTCATTCGAACGTAGTTTGGTTGGATTTTTTATCAAAAGTGGAATTTGGAAAATTTTAGAAAGTTTGGCTTGAATCCGATGTGTTTTGGGTGATTTGATGTTGTTTGAAGTGATTTGATGATCGGAACAAGTTTGGATAGGGTATTAGGATATTTTTGTGCTTTTGGTTGAGGTCCCGGGAGCCTCGGGGTGATTTCGGATGGTTACCAGAGAAGTTGGATTTTGTTGCAGCTGCTGAATTTGCTGCTTCTGATATTTTCGCACCTGCAGATTGGTGACCGCAGGTGTGGCGCCGTACGTGCGGGAGAGGAGCCGCAAAAGCGGATTTTTGAGGATTTGCCAGGAACAAATGCGGTGTGGGACCTGCAGAGTCGCAGGTGCGGAAGGCTTAGCGCAGAAGCAGCAGTGGGATTTTAAGTGAAGGACCGCAAAAGCGGCGGTTTGGCCGCATATGCAGTACTGCAGAAGCGGTTAAAGGATCGCAGATGTGAAAATCCCTGGCCAGAAGGTATATATGTCTTCTTCACGAAATTTTGCTAAGTTCATCATTTTTTAAGACGGGAAAGAGGCTAATGCATAAGATTTCAAGGGGAATCAAAGGATATCAGTTGAGTAAGTTCCCTAAGCTTATTTATTTGGGTTTAAGGTCATTTTTCCATTGTTTAATTGTGACGACCCGGCCAGTCATCCCATGAGTTACTGCTCCGTTTCCCCTATTTTGCTTCTTTATGCTTCGTTATCCGTGTTTCGTGGTATCGGGTTGGTCGGATCGAATCCGGAAAGGATTTGGCAAGGTTTGAGACACTTAGTCTCTTTAGAGTGAGTTTAAGTTGGAAAAGTCGATCGGATGTTGACTTATGTGTTAGAGGGCTCGGATGTGAGTTCTGATGGTTCGACTAGCTTCGGGAGGTGATTTGTGGCTTAGGATCATGGTCGGTTAAATTTTGGAGGTTCGTAGTAGATTTATGCTTGAATTGGTGAAGTTGATATTTTGGCGATTTTCGGTTGATAGGCGAGATTTTGATATAGGGATCAGAATGGAATTCAGAGAGTTGCAGTAGTTCTGTTGTGTCATTTGGGATGTGTGTGCAAAATTTCAGGTCATTCGAACGTGGTTTGGTTAGGTTTTTGATCGAAAGCGTTATTTGGAAGATTTTAGAAAGTTTGGCTTGAATCCAATGTGTTTTGGGTGATTTAATGTTGTTTGAGGTGTTTTGATGATTGGAACAAGTTTGCTTAAGGTATTGGGATATGTTTGTGCTTTTGGTTGAGGTCCTGGGGCCTCGGGGTAATTTCGGATGGTTAACGGATAAGTTGGATTTTTGTTGCAGCTGCTGAATTTGCTGCTTCTGATATTTTCGCACCTGCGGATTGGGACTACGGGTGTGGCGCCGCATGTACGAGACAGTGGCCGTAGAAGCGGATTATGGGTATTTGTTAGGGACCGCAGAAGCGGCAAAGAGGACCGCATCTGCGAGTCGCAGATGCGGAAGGATGATCGCAAATGCGGATATGGTCGGTTAAGTGATTTCCGCAGAAGCGGAATAATGACCGCAAATGCGGTACCGCATATGCGGTTGAAGGACTGCAGATGTGCAAAGGCCTGGGCAAAACATATAAGTTATTTCAATTCGCGAAATTGAGCTATTTCACCATTTTTGACTTAGGCTTGGGAGCTTTTTGGGCGATTTGAAAGAGGGAATTCAAAGAGACTTCGTTGAGGTAAGGGATTTGGACTTAAAACTCATTCCTATGCTATTATTCCATGGATTATAGCTAGAAATTAAGGAAATCAAGGGTGAAATTTGGGGAAACTAGGGCTTGGGAACTTAGGCCTTTAATTGAGGATTTGAAGGACCATTTGGGGTCAGATTTGAGAACTTTTTATATGTATGCACTCGTGGGGAGATAAAGAATCTATTGATGTAAAAATTATTGAATTTCGAGATGTGGGCCCAGGGGTCGGGTTTTGGTAATTTCGGAATTTGTGCCCTTTATTGATTGTTTTCGCTTGGGCTTCGTTCCCTTAGCATATTTTGACGTTCTTGTTCTGATTTTGGATAGATTCGACGCGTGTGGAGGCCGATTTGAGGGGCAAAGACATCGCGAGTTAGAGATTTGACCGGTTCGAGGTGAGTAATGATTGTAAATGATGTTCTGAGGGTTTGAAACCCCGGATTGCACATCGTGGTGCTATATTGAGGTGAGGCACATGCTTGATGACGAGCGTGGGGTCGTGCACTATTGGGGATCGCGACTTGATCCATCCCGATTGATAATTTTACCGTGTATTTGATTGAAAACTATATGTTATCATTATTGTTCGGGCTGAATGCCATATTTGGGCCTAGTGCAAACTATTTAAACCCTTCGGGGATTTTTACTGGTATTTCCTCACTGTTTTGACTTTATACTTGAACTCAGTCATGTTATATTTTACTATTTTCATACTCAGCCATGTTTACTCGATTTTAAACACTTACATGATCTTTTAAATGATATTTTTGGGCTGAGCAACATGTTTTACTACTGCCCGAGTGGCTTGTGAGGATTTTTGACTGAGTAAGGCCGAGGGCCTATGTTGTGAGGAAATATCTGATACCGATTATGAGGCTGAGGGCTTGAGATATGTATGCCACGAGGTGGCTTGATTGATATGAGGCCGAGGGCCTAGTGATGATTCCACGAGGTGGCTTGATATTGCGCTTGGGCCATAAGGGGCTCCTCCAGGAGTCTGCACACCTCCAGTGAGCGCGGGTACCCATTGTGATGTGAGATTGAGCACGAGGGGTTGTTATTGTTCTGAGATGTTGCCCAAGGGACGGATGTAGTGATACTGCGCCCGAGGGGCGAACTTCTATTTGGTTGCTTTATCTTAATTACTTGTTTACTTGTTGAAAGAGGATTTTACTTGACTTTCCACTGTTTTAGTGCTATTAAATGGTTTTACTGCTTCATTATAGAATGCCTTGTGCCTTACGTGTTTTCTTACTTTCAGTCGTTATTTACATTTGTTACTCACTGAGTTGGAGTACTCACTTTACTCCCTGCACCCCTGTGTGCAGATTCAGACATAGCTGGTACCGCTCCCGAGTGCTGATCCCTCCAGTTTCAGGCGAGCGTACGGAGACTACGAGGTAGTTGTTAACGTCCGCAGCCCCGTGTCTCTACTCTTTTATCATTTCTATTTCCCTTCAAACATTTGTACTAGTTTATGGATTTAGCAAACTTATATTATGACCTATAGATGCTCATGACGTGTGACACCCGGGTTAGGGTTGTGTCTGGTGTATTTCCGTATTTTATCGACATTTTCCGCTATTTAGTACTTTTAAATCATTGTTAGACTATTTTTATGTTGATTAACTGTTTTAAAAAGTGAACTGGATTTAACTGGCTGGTCCTATCTTCACGAAAGGCACCATCACGATCGGGTTCGGGGTTAGGATCGTGACATTAATCATGGTTTTAGTGGAGATTGAGGAAGAAAAATTAGGGATTAGGGCTTGAGTTTAAGAGGCCTTTAAATGAGGATTTGAGAGGTCATTTGGAATCCGATTTCAGTGTTCTTGATATGTATACACTCGTGGGAGTATAAGAATTCCGTTGACGTAAATATTATCGAATTCCGAGACGTAGGCATGGTGGTCGAGTTTTGGTAATTTCGGGATTTGTGTCATTTATTGATTATATTTGCTTGGGGTTCATTTCCTTGGCATATTTTGATGTCCTCGTTCTGATTTTGGTTAGATTCGATATGAGTGGAGGTCGATTCGAGGGTCAAAGGCATCGCGGAGTAGTCTTTTCACCGGTTTGAGTTAAGTAACCATTGTAAATCTAGAACTGAGGGTACAAACCCCGATATTTGACTTGTTTTGATAAATACGGTGATGCACATTCTAGGTGACGAGCGTGTGGGCATGCACCGGTAGGGATTGTGACTTGGTCGTCCCGTAGCGACTATTAAGCTGCGTAATTGATTTGGAACCTTATGATATTCCATACTTTAGCTATTTATACTATATTATGGGTTGTATATCGTGTTTGGGGCCTTATGTCGACCTGTTAAGACCCTTAGGGGTATTTTTACTGTTTTTCCTCACTTTACTTGCTGAAAGCATATCCTCAGTCATGTTTTACCTATTTAAATATTTAAAATTGGTTTTATCACCCCACTTCTAATTGTGAGCACTGTTTAGGCTGAGTTCCCTAATTTCTATTGTTGTGCCCGAGAGGCTGTGAGGTTAATGACTGAGCGAGATTGAGAACCTAATAGTGAGGATATTATATGTATATATTATGGATCGGGTTGTACACCGCAACAATACTTATATGGATCGGGCTGCACGCCGCGTCGATATATATACTGGATCGGGTTGCACGCCGCAACGATATATATATTAGATCGGGCTGCGCGCCGCAGCGATATGACGCTTGGGCTGTAGGAGCCCCTCTGGAGTCTGCACACCCCTAGTGAGCGTAGTCGACTATAAATTATGGATCGGGCTGCACGCCGCAGCGGTTACTTTGATTTATATTATTATGAGATATTAAGGAGTCGAGTGCTGAGAGTGAGTACTAAATGACGAGAGTTGAGTCACGAGTGATTGAGAGGTTGCCCGAGGGGCCATATTATGAGTGATTCATTGCCCGAAGGGCCCTGTTATGATGTTTTCACTTATTTCACTCTCTTTTTAAGTAAGCCTCGGTTGGATATATTGCTAAGTATCTGATTTCAAATGTTTTAAACTGGAAATGTTGATTTTATGACGAAACTGATTTTAAACTGTAAAGTTGATCCGTTATTCTGTTGATTATTCAGTTATATATTTTTGAACTGCTCGTCACTACTTTCAGACCTTATTTATCTTAGTTACTTACTGAGTTGGTGTACTCACGTAACTCCCTGTACCTTGTATGCAAATCCAGATGCCCAAGCTGCCGAGTGAGGGCCTTCAGCTGATTCAGCGTTTGCCGAAGATTTTCAAGTAGCTGCATGGCGTCCGCAACCCTGTTTTCTCCTCCCTATCTTGTTATTTTTCCACTTTTTTTAGGTTTGTGATGTAGTAGATGCTCAGACATGTATTATAGGTTCTAGACTCGTGACACCAGATGTCTGGGCTATGTTATATTATGTTTTTATTGGATTCCGCATTATTTTAGCTGTTTTAAACACTCCTTATGAAAACCGATATTTAATCCTATGTTGGAATAATGATTTTATAAAAGAAATTCGATGTGATTGATGGTTTGGGTTGGCTTGCCTAGTAATGTGATAGGCGCCATCACGATCGGGTATTTGGGGTCATGACAGTCTATTGCATCTAAAGTGTCTCAATGGGTGGAGTAACAATTCATTTTCCATGTTGCTTGAGTTGCTAAAAGATGTGTTTCCTGAAGGTAAAGTATTACCCAAGTCCTTTAATGATGCTAAGATAACTATAAAAGATTTAGGACTTGAATATAAAAAAATACATGCATGTCCAAATAATTGTATGATCTACTGAATGAGACAAAAGATAGAATGGATTGTAAGTTTTGCAAAATTCTAAGGTACAAATAGTTTAAAGGTGAATCAAGTAGTAGTATGGAAATCTCAAAAATTCTAGCAAAGATGTTTAGATACTTTCCATTGATACCAATGCTTCAAAGGTTATTCATGTCATCTAAAACATCTACTCAAATGAGATGGCACGCTGAAGGTCGCACAAGAGATGGGGTAATGCGGCACCTTGCTGATAGTATTGCTTGGAAAATTTTTGATAAATTGCATCCAAGTTTTTCTCAAGATCCTAGGAAAGTTAGACTTGGCCTGGCTTCAGATGGATTTAATCCTTTCAAGTCAATGTCTATCTCACATAGCACATGGCCAGTTGTCTTGGTTCTATATAACTTGCCACCATGGTTATGCATGAAGTAACCATATATGATATTGTCAATAATTATTGATAGTCCTCGTGCACCTGGCAATGATATTGATGTCTATCTTCGACCCTTAATTGATGAGTTAAAAGAATTGTGGGTTGGTGTTGATACTTATGATGTATTAAACAACTATATGTTTCAAATGCATGGTTTATTGCTTTGGACAATCAGTGATTTTCCAGTACTAGGTAACTTATCAGGATATGATGTAAAAACTAGATATGATTGCCCATGTTGTCTCCAAAAACTAAACTTTTGAGATTGAGAAATGGGCGAAGATATTGACCCACAAACAATAGGTTAGGGAAGGAGTGCCAGGAACAGAAATTGACCCACAAACTATGGAAAGTACTGAAGCATTTGACGAAGATTATGATATATCTTAGTTCTTAATATTATCATAGTTATTACTATTTTAGTACAGATGGTTATTGAACAGAGAACAAATTAATATTTCTTATTATGCAATTCAGTCATTTAAATCTCTTGTGCTTACATGTCTTATTGTTTGACTTGGTAGTTAGATATTATTTCATGCTTTTGGATAGTACAAATTAATTTTCAATCTGACACGAATCTAATTTTTGAGCAACTTCGGTGAGATGCAAGAAAAAGGCAAAGAAATTCTAGTCAAGGTGGGCTTTTACCCAATTCTTCAGAGCAACAAGGACAATAAATGGACAGCACAGCGATGCCTGAACCACCTCAAAACTGGCCACAAAATGAAAGACAAGCTATCCGATCTGGTAACTTGTCAATAAATGATTTACATAATATTTGAAAATTTCTCAGATACTAAAGTTATATCTTATCTTCATTTGATGTAATTTGAAAACTGCTGCAGGGAAGAATATTCGATGTTATTTGAAAACTTTTCCATGAGCAGAACATAATATTCTTGCTGTATTGGTAATGCCATGCATTCTTGTTTGCAAAATTTTAGTGATTACATAAAGCAATGGACATCTATTACCTCTGATAAAACACAGGCAGAAGTAGAGAAAGCAGAAGTTAATGTTCAATAAATGCAGTCTGTCTCAGAGGTTCAGAACCAAAATACTAAATCACCTTTTATCCTCAAAAACTACAAACCTAACCCCTCCCTCCTTTCTCTTTGTCATTTTATTTGCATTTCTTTGAACTAAATTTAATACACTACACATAAAACACAATATATAGAAATGATGGGTTATACTATCTCAAATTATTAATCTGACTCCAAATTTATCATGCCATAATCCAAAATTGCTGATTTTTACTAGTTTGAATGCACCTCCCTTTTATCTTTGATTATTTACTGATTCCAATGAGAGTGAAGAACAATCTAAGCGACTAAGGGGTCCCATTATGATGCACTCAGGATGGAGAAATGATGGTGGTAGTTTACATGTTAAGTTGAATGAACATGGCCAATTGGACCAGAAGCATCTAGATTGAGTTCTAAACTTGGTGTCATAGCACGAAATGGTATCCTAGTGCCATTGAATTATAAAGATTGGAGGCTTGAACCAAAGATGTTCAAGGGCATAATATAGGCTCATATTAAGGTTCTTAGTACTAAATAAATTACATACTAAAAGATTTTTATTTTTATATTATTCTTTATAAATAAGTTATGCTAAATATGTGTGTAGGAAAATACTGATGCAACTGATGATATAAGACGCATGTTGATGATATCAGTTGGATCTAAGTAGAAAGAATGGACGCGTAAAGCAAAACGTTGTGGTTATGAACCGTATGGTACTAATATTGAGCGCTTAGCTCATCGTCCAGATAGGATGGAAGAAAATCAATGGCGTTTATTAGTTCATTATTGGAGCTCAAATGCTGCAAAGGTATTCCAGAATATCAAGCATTTTCTTCTGTTGCACCTTAGGCCTATAGCATTCTTGTCACTGGATCTCTGTTTTTTTTTAAAAACTTTTCTTTTTATTTTTTATATAAAAAAAAATTTCGGTGAATTGTGTCTATTCTCTAATATAATATTATATTTAACTTTTGTAGGAAAAGAGCAAGAAGAACAAAGAAAGCCAAAAGAAGTTGACTATGCCACACAAATCAGGAAGAAAAAGTCATTCTCAAATTATAGATAATGTATGACATAATCGTTATCTACTATCTTCAGTTTATGTACTAGTTTTTATTTTCTTGAATACTTTACTACAATTTTTTACTATTCAATACAGATGACAAAGAAGAATAGCATAAAACCAACTCGTATTGAGGTGTTTTAAGAAACACATTCAAGAAAGAATGATCAACCAGTAAATGAGATAGCTGGTGAAGTTATGATAAATTCTCATTCTTTATAAATAAAAAGATACTGTCATTTGCTTACAAAATTTTGTTAACTTATTTTTGCTTTCCGTTCTTTCAAAAAGAAAGAAATGGATGAACTTGCTAAGGTGTATCCTGAGTTAAATGTCCCTGAAAGTACTCCTAATGATGTGTATGCACAAATTATGGGACCAAACACTCATGAGATTGTTCAAACTCTAAGGAAAGGAGCAGCTCCAAGTTTTGTTTATGGCCCAGTATATAAACGATCCAAAGTTGAGCAAAGAGATTTTGATGCAAGGGTTGAGATAAAAGTTCAAAAAGCTACCACAGCTATCCAAGCTGATATGGAGAAAAAGTTGGCAGAAGCAAAAGAAAATATGAAAGCAACAATAGATGATAAAGTAAAGGCAGGGGTCCGAGCATATCTAGAGAGTATGGGTGTTACAATTGGCTCAAATAGTAAATCAATCAGTAATGAACAAGTAAATAATATATGCTCATTCACAAACTTTTTTCACTTAAAGTTAGTATTGCTATATATTTTTCTTTTAATTATAATAATCTCCCTCTTTGTGATAGGTTTTTGATAACTCACTTGAAGATCACCAATAATCCTTATCACCGGTTTCAGTTGTTCACAAAAATAAGGTGAGTTTTAGATCAAAGTTGCGAGTTAATTGTCCAGGTGTTATGATCTCGTTTTTTGAGAAAAATATGTGGGAGTGTCTTGATCAAAGTGATGAAAATAGGAGCTAGAAAGTCTGTTGGCAGAGCATATGGTGGTGACCTTATATTTTTTCAGATATAAGTAGGATAATTTTTGGTCTAGCTTACAAATATGAGAGTTATAAGTAGGATAATTTTAGATGGCTTATTTCTTTATGAATTTTGCCTCTTCTGCTCTGGTTTGGCTTGGTGAAAATTCTGTCACTATATGATTGAAGTTGCAAAATCATAGTTACTTTATTTTAATTGATATTCACTTGTTTGTTAGTATTTTAGAATTGATGGGTCTGTGCTGAATGATATCTTTGTGATTTGTGAATAGTAGAGCTTACAATTTTAAAGAACTTTTACAATGCTGTCAGAGAAGGAAATTTAGTATAAAAGTGCTATCATTTGTTTCCAGTGTTGCCTCTAGACTTTTGCTTGTAATTCAAGTTCTTATGTTGTTTTTGTAGAAATTGCTGCATTTTGGGGATACATAAGCTTTGTCTTGTTGATTGTATCTTGTACTCTACACCCAATTTTGAATTCTATAAACTATCAAAGTAACCTTTTCTGATATTTTTTCTCAGGTTGACAAAATTAAGAAGACTGAAACTAATAAACTTGGGACCCAAAAAAAGAAGTGGGTAAGTTTGAAAAACATGCAAGCCACTTCAATTTTTTCAGTTTTTTACATAGTTGTAATTCTATATAAAAATTACATAGAAATGAAGATATTCGAGAGAAGGTGGGTGTGGCCCCCATGGAGGACAAGATGCGGGAAGCAAGACTCAGATGGTTCGGGCACATTCAGAGGAGGAACACTGATGCACCGGTGAGAAGGTGTGAACGATTGGCGGTGGTGGGTACGAGGAGAGGTAGAGGGAGACCTAAAAAGTATTGGGGAGAGGTGATCAGACAGAATATGGCGCGACTTAGGGTTACTGAGGACATGGCCCTAAACAGGGAATTGTGGAGATCGAGCATTAAGGTTGTAGGTTAGGGGAAATTGTGATGTCTTTTTTACAGCGCACTAGTGTGAGACTAGCCAGTTAGGAATTAGTCTTAGGATGCTATTGATCAACTACTGATGATGGGCTTTATCTTCTGTGTATTAATACCTTACATATTCTCGTATTTCCTATATCTCTTATATTGCTGTTACTTTGTTTTTATGGTATTTATGTTATGTTATGGATTTTATGGTATTTTATGTTGTTTTATTATGAGTCTATTGATAGTACTAATATAGTGTCTCTTGTTGCCTCTTTGAGCCGAGGGTCTCCTGGAAACAGCCTCTCTGCCCCTCGGGGTAGAGGTAAGGTCTGCGTACATATTACCCTCCCCAGACCCCACTTGTGGGATTACACTGGGTTGTTGTTGTTGTTGTTGTTACATAGTTGTAATTCTATTTTATGTGATTCTTTTGCAGAGCTTTTGAAGAATATAAGATCAGTTATTGGAAAGGAATGCTTGACTAGTGGAAAGATGGATCCATAAAGCCTTGTTGCAGAATTTATTCTAGAAGTTAAAATTACTTTATCTTTTATGATTTAGTTAGAGTTAAATTTTATTTGAGATATAACAGTCATTTGATTTGAACATCTAACTTGTAAGGAGAACCTGTATTATCTCAGTACTATGTTCTTTGAATACAACGGCTAAAGACATTTTCTATTTCATATTTGTTACATGTGTTTAAAGGTTGATATTTATGAATGTACAAATTAAATATATATTTGAGCCATGACGAGAAGTTAAATAAAAGATTATTATTCTTATATTAGAAAATTTGATATGGAAATTTTAATGTGATATTTCACAAGATTTTAAAAAATGTCACTAAATTACTTGTCATTCAATTAAATGTCATAAAATCTTTATTGACATTTACCAAAATGTCACAAATTATAATGCGACTTTTTTTAAAAGCATTAAATAAATGTCATAATTTATTTACCAGCATTATTTTAAATGTCAGCAATTTATGTGAACTTTCAAAAAATGTCGTAAATTTCGTACTGGCATTATTTATCTAAATGTCGGAAAATTTCCGACCCCAAAATTTACAACATTTGATGGGGTGCTGGAGGAAAGAGAGAAAGTGATGAGATTGTGATTGTAAAATAAGGTTGAAAACTGAAGAGGGGTTTTGGACTTTCGTAATTGGTTTGAGCAAAAACGAAGGGGAAGAAGAAAGGCAGTCGAATGCCTTCTCCCAACATTTGCCGCTGCCACCACCAGAGAAGAAGAACAGAGTGATGAATGGCCGGACCCAGCCGCCGCCACAATGAGGAAAAGTATAAATAGACCACCTGTAATAGCCAATCGAGGAAAAGCATTAATAAATTTGACGGGAATGAAGCTAATGAAAGCCTAAGAGATGAATAGAAGGGTCCATCAGAAGCTGGTTGAAATAGGCAAAGGATCTTAGGTTAGAAGGAGAATGTGGAGCATCAGATTACTAAGACCGCCTGCAATTGCAAACGGATTTTATATGGGTTTGGGTATGAATATGGGCTATCGGGTCGGGGCTGAACGGGTGGTATAAATGTGTAGATGGTTAGGTTGTTTAAGATCATGCCATATATCTTACTAAAAGGCTCCTTTAGTTGTGGGGAGCAAACATATTAAAATGGATAATGGTATGGGCAAATAGTAAAGAAAAGTATAACAGAGGATATAAATAACTAATTTCCGATAGTAAAAGGATAGATCGGCGCTTTTCTATAAAATAGAAAATAAGTTAAATAAATTTACTTAAGATATTAAATATTTGATGACTTTGAAACTTTTAAAAATTTCAAACAGCAAAATAAGATCTTAAATAAAATATCTATATTATAGAGGTAATATGAGAGTATTTAATAACTCTCAAAACAACTATTGATAAATTTAAATAATACCTGAATTTTTAGCAATAAAATTAAAGTGAATAAATTAAATTTTTAGAAGTAGTAAAAATCTATATTATAGTTTTTTATATTTAATTTTTTTAAGGAAATAGTAATTTCTATATATTGGAGATTACTTATTCTATTTTAAATTGGGAAGTTATCAACACGTAATATAATTCCATTCATGCGCGTGTTTATCATAAAAAATATTAAGTTATAATTATTTAGTCATAGGTCATTGGTTACAGAATTATAATCTATATTATATGAAAGGAGAGTATTTAAATATTATTAAAAAATCTATTTATTAGATTCTATTTGCTTAAATTTTTAAAAATATTATTCATGTTCTTATATCTCATTTATGGTCAATAATATTCTTCTAAATAGTAAGATATTAGATTATATGATATAATTTTATAGAAAAACTTTAAAACAATATTGAGAAATTTCACCTGGCACTTTTCGGACAAAATCTAAATTATTTTTCCTTCATTAACCCCATACAACCATTAATGTTAATCTATATCTATATCTAGATTTATATTTATACTATATTAAAAGCACAAAGGCCTTATCGGTTCCATATTAATTAAAAATTTATAATATAAAGAAAAATATAAATTATAGAAAGATGTAGATGGAGATAACTTATGATTATTTATACTTTGCAGTAAATTTTATATAAAATAAATAAATAAATTTACTTAAGATATTAAAGAAGATGATTTTGAAAATTGAGAAAATTTCAAGTAGCAAAATAAGATCTTAAATAAATATTTGTATTATAGAGGTAATATGAAAGTATTTTAATAATACTCAAACATATATTTGGTAAATTTAAATAATAATTGAATTTTTTGGCAATAAAATCAAAGCGAATAAATAAATTTTTTAAAAGTAGAAAAAATCTATATTATACCTTTTATATTAAGAAAGGATATTCCGTCAAATAGCGAGATGAGAAAGTATCTTCTGAATTATGATGAGAAAATTCATACAATGTATTATATAACATAACTAATATTATAATAAAGCCAACCAAAAAAATATAGAACAATGAAAGAAGTGGCAAGCCACTCGAGATACTAACAAAGCTAAATGAGTTGGCTAGTTTTTCGCTGGACGAAGAAATCAACTTTTTAAGGTTAATTGTTCTTCTCTAGCAACAATTTTATAAAGACAAATCGATGAAATTTATTTATTTATTTCTAATTTAATTCTTTTGAATGTGATCGCTAAATTTAGTATGCAATATATACATATATATATTAACATTCTCGCCCATTTTTCTTCATTTAATTTGACGGTAAGTTCATGTCTCCTTCATTTAATTTGAGATTACAATGAACTTTCTTGCCCATTTTTCTTCATTTAATTTGACGGGAAGTTCATGTTTCCTTCATTTAATTTGAGATTACAATGAACCTTCTTGCCCATTTTGCTTTGTATGACTTGTTATTTACTTTTCATTGGATTTGGAGTGTCAATCTATGACTCTGAGTCTCTGACTATCACATTAGTGTTTCTTTTAAGCGGTCGTTTGATTACCGAAATAAGAATACTTATTAATATATAATTTAGAATTATAGCTTTTTCATGTTTGATTATCGATATTATCTAATAACGGTACCATATAATAAGCGGGATAGACCAAGGGTTATATATCCCAAAATTATCACTAGGCGGGATAGACCAAGGGATATATATCCCAAAATTATCACATGGGATATCCCAAAACTGAACCAAACGACCCCCAAGTGTTTCTCTTTATGTGTTTCTTTATTATTAGCTTTTCTTTTTATCAATTTTGTAAAATACTTTTCGTGATTTTTATGTCTTTTCTAAAGTAATAATTTTGTAATCAACACATGTACGGAGGAATTGAGGAGAAGGAAACAAGGTAATTTGAGGGGACATTAATTTTTGACTAAAACTAGAGGGAAAAACTAATTTTTCACGCATAAATCAATCGAACCTGTATTCTTTTACGATCATCCTGTAAATAAATATTACTGCTGTATTTAATTCATAGTACTGTACAACGAGCAAAACTACGGAGGTTGTACTGTACATGCAGAACCCTAATTAGTTCTATCTATAGTGATTTCCCATCTTGGATGATCACTAGAGATTGAAACTCTTGGTGTTGATATCCCATTATTAATTGCATTGTTCATGTCTGGATATTGTCCATCTTGATTGTTAACTACTGGTTTCATTGTCCTGCTCGTCCACTTCCCTCTAATTCTTTGCTGCTGCACCACTAGAATTGATGCTGTGAATCCAATATCTGTTGAAGCCAAGAAATCTCCCACCACACCAAGTTCTGGACATTCACTCCATGCCCCAAGTCCTACTAGCAAAGGAGAATCTTCATGGTGCCTCCCTACAACTATTAAATCAAATCTATCTTCTAATCCCCTAAGTGAAGCAGATAGCCCAACCCCATCTCTCGTAACGTGTTCTTCGTATACGAAGTTCTCATTCGTTGAGTTTTCGTATCGGACTGCTTCGATCAAGCTGTTGTCTAGCTTTCTTTCTCTGGCATTGTCATACCCAAACATAAGGAAACGGATGATTGTTATCGATACGTTTTTGTGTCTAGCCATTCGGGCACCATAGGCTAGTGATTCTGCATCATCAGGACCTCCAATGTAGACCACAGCAACATGGTAAATGTTGCCCTGATTGCTTAGTGTTGCCATGGATCCCTTTAGGATTCCACGATCGACTAGTATGCCTACAGAACAAGGCGCTTTTCTGAGGACTTTCGTGTTGATAGTTTGGATGGCACGACTTACTGTTCCAATGGAGCCATCAATTTCCCAATGTTTGTGGAATGGTAGGATCATAATGGTAGCATTCTGGTCCAGGGCCAAACGACAAATGTCCTCAGGCATTAGTTCATAATGTGTGATGTCGGTGAATGGTTGAAGCGTGACACAACTTTCAAAGGCAAGCTCATATTGTCTAAGTGCATTGATGATTTGCAATGATATTGAAGCATCCTGAGGGATGGCTCCCTGGGAATGATTATACGTGATAAGAAGAGGAGCGGCTCTACCCACGAGCTCAATGAGAACGAGAGCTATGACGCCAATGGGGCTTTGTTCTGTTGCATTGGATGCTTCAAGTAAGTTGACCATAGTTGGCACACTTTGTAGATCATGAACGCAGACCAATATCCTTAGCTCTGAGTCCGGCTTTGAATGCTGAATCGTCCTTCTCATCATTGGAGCTTGTTGTTCAAGTGCACGAAAGAGAAATCTTATTAGCGGTGTAATGATCACCATAACTAAAACAACAGAGAGCATGATAGCCACTGCAAAGTGTTCATCTGATAGGGCCTAGCATTGATTAGAAAGAGATCAAATCATTTACTAAATCTTTTTGGAATAATTTGGGGAAAAGAAAAAGAAAAGTTGATGAAATGTCACCTGTGAAACTCTCCATAAGTTAAAGAAAACAACATCACATATGCCTCTAGCATTCAGTATCAGACCAAGAATGACAGAGTCTTGAATGGTTAATCCCGTGTAACGAGTTATGATCATCATTATTACAATCTTGACGAGGACGCCAAAGAGAACTAGAAGGGCAATAACCCATAGGGACTTAAAATGAATGGTGAAAATGTCTGTTTTGAGGCCACTGGTGGTGAGAAAAACCGGGTACAAAACCTTGCCAACTGGATAATGAAGTTTCCTGATCAAAGCTGCGCCCAAAGGCGGGCCTTCAGGAATGGCCATGCCTAACACAAGTGATCCAAATAGGTAGTGTTGCCCAACCGTCTCAGCAGTTAATACGTACAACAATACAAGTATTAAGACACAAACAAAGTAGTTTTCCCCAACAGGTTTTTCTTCTGGTCTAAGTCTTAATGTCTTCTTAATAGCAGGCCTAATGGAAAAAACTGTGAATATGACTAAGATCAAAGGCGAGACAATCGAACCTAGTTTCTGCGCCATAGTATGTTCTTTCTCCAACTGCAACTTTATAAAACCTACTGAAGCCAAGGTTAAGCCAATTATATCACAAAACATAGCTGAAGAAGTGGCTAGGCGGCCTTGGTCAGTATTGAGAAGTTGCATCTCTTTAAGAAGGGAACATACGTTGGGAAAGCCAATAACACATTGTGAAGCTGCTACAATAGGCAGAGCTTTTGCAAGAAGAGGATCCATAACGACGAAATGTTTTATAAGCATCGCTAGCGCCATAGTGGATCCTAGTGAGGTGAACATTACAGTGACACCAATGATAATGGCCTTTTTCCCTGGCCTGAACATCCTTTTCGAGTCACACTCAACTCCTATGGCGAAAAGATTGAACAGAACACCAAATGTTGCTGCAGTTTCTAATGCCATAACACCTCTAGTCGGGAACATGGTTTCTCTCACTGATTCCAGATGCCCCAATAGTGATGGTCCAAATATTATACCACCCTGAGTTGCAATTCAAAAATTGTTAGCTCATATTTCATCACTTCAAGAACAGTATTACACGAGCAAAAGGAAGTTTTCACCCCTTTTTATCAATCAACACAAATAAATCAAAAGACAAGTAAAAATAGGAACCGATTGGGGACATCATAGTTACCTTTTCAGTATAAATTCATAACATGCTTACGGATTTTGAATAATGTGAATCATACAATGACCCAATGATGCAGTAATTTACTTTGCAAGTTTAGTATCATAGCTGGAAATGTGAATAAAATAATAAAGGCAATCTTACTCCATTTTATTACAATTCCTCGAACGTCCATTGAAAAAAGTGGGAGACCAATTTAGCCTCATATTTCAATGTTGAATAATTCAGAAGCCTAGTGCAATTATAGATGTTAAAGGACTGCCCACTGCACAAAGCATCCGCGTTCATGCAAGGTTTGGGAAAGGGCCGCACCCCAAAGGGGTGTGAAGCAGGCAGCCTACTCTGATACAAGCATCAGTGATTCCACGGCTCGAACCCGTGACCTATAGGTCACACCGAGACAGCTTGACCGTTGCTCCTAGGCTCCCCTTTTGCGATTATAGATGTTACTAATATTTCTAAACTTAATATAGCGTACGTTGATACACGCTATTATGTATTTTAATTTCTACTATGATATGGATCCAAATTAAGGTTGATATAAAAGAAAAGTACTTACTAGAACTTGGGCGACAAGGGAAGGTTGACCTAAAGGCTTGAGGCCAGCATCAATGAGGAGAGAGGTTAATGAAATTACAGAAAGCTGAAATACCATAAGAGGTGCAGGAAACTTTAAAGGGTTGCGAACTTTGTAACCATTGGAGGAAACATCTTCTGGATCATAGCACAATATATTCTGCGCAGTAGATGATGTTGAGGTGTTGTTTAAAACTGCCGCATTCCCCATTGTTACGTTTTGTGTTATTTGTGCTTATTTCTTCTTTCTATCTTAAGTTTCTTATTTTTCTTTCTTTTCAGGGTAAGAATTGCAAGAGATGAGACATAGAAAGATGAAGTTTTCTTATTCCAAGCACTAAGTGAGATGCATTACTCATGATTGGTGGATTAAGTTTGTTATGAGTAAATGGTCTATAAATTGAACAGATGATATTAACTTGACACGTATTTCTATTTTCTCTCCACCTACATCGCTCAATTTTTTAGGGACATTGGTTGAAGAAAAAAGAGAGTGGGAGGTGATTAGTATAAATCAGTAGTATTAAATTGCAAAATGCATATTTAGACTGAATTTGGTAACTATATGGAGTAGTAGGTTATTAGACTTGATGCGTGCATTAGCAAAAACAAAGAGAAAACTTAAAATGGATAAAGTGTATCAGTAATGCTGGTATTAGTTATACTTACATATTTCTTATCCATTATTTGGTTTGATATATTAAAGCGTTGCACAATTTCTAAAAGAATTGTTTGTTTACAAAAATACTCTCATAACCGGTCCATCACTTTATCTTTTTGTAATGACCCAAAGGGTCATCTTATGTTTTAGAACTCGATCGGTGTTCCGAAGCCTTTAAAACCTCATTTTATCCCTCCTCGATTTGCGTGCGTAGTCCGGGCATGTTTCCGAAAAGCTTTTATGTTGAAAGTTGATGAAAATAATAATTTTTGCCTTTAAAAGGTTATTTAGCTGACTTCGGTCAACGTTTTGAGCAAACGGATCCGGATTCGTATTTTGACAGTCCCGGTGGGTCCATATCAAAATATGGGACTTGGGCATATGTCCGAATCGAATTTCGAGGTCTTTAACTCGAGATATGAATTTATGTTGAAAATTTAAAAGAATGGCCTAAGTCCCATAATGGGACTGTTTAATAGCAGGGCGACAGCGTTCATCGCGTTCGCGAAGGGCAGCTTCCTAAAGACTTACGCGATCGTGAAGGCTACGCCACCTGGTCTTCGTGTTCACAAGCCCTCGCTCGCGTTTGCGATAAAGAATGACTGATCCCCTCCCCAGGTCCCTAAAGCATCGCATTCGCGAACAAATTCACAATTCTTAGGCCATTCTTTCAAATTTTCAAAAGTCAAACAACCTAAGGGCGATTCTCTCAAGCTAATTTTTTCTTCAAAGTGTTGGTAAGTGATTCCAAACCATTTTCTTTCGATTACCCATTGCATTCCATGAATTTACCACCTAAAATTTAGGATTTTCATGATAGAAATTGGGGGTTTGGGCAGAATTAGGGATTTTTGGGAAATTGGGATATAGACCTTAATTTAGGGTCGGATTTCAAAATTAATTTCATATTCGGGCTCGGGGGTGAATGGGTAAATAAATTTCAGTCCGAACGTCAGGTTTTGACCAGTGGGCCCGGAGACGGTTTTTGACTTTTTGAGGGAAAGTTTGGAAAATCTAAATTTATGCATTGTAGTTGATTCCTTAGCAATAATTGATGTTATTGAGTTAATTGTGGCTAGATACGAATGATTCAGAGGTGGTTACTAGAGAAAAAGCGGTAATTGAGCATTGAGTGGCCCGCGGAGCGAGGTAAGTATCGTGGTTAACCTTGGCTTGAGGGATTAGGTCTTATTTGCCTATTTGCTATGTGTTTGAATGTTGAGTACAATGTATAGGTGAGGTGACGAGTACATATGCATTATTGTTAAGTCACAACATGCTAGTGAGTCTTATTCATAAAAATTGTAGCTTTCGGTGATCATACTATCCATGCTTAGATTAGTTTATTGTTATGTTGATCGTTTTTATCATATGTACTGATTTTGGTATTGATTGAGTATTGATTCAAAGTCAAGGTTGATATTGTGGAAGCAAATGTTGAAGTAAGACTTGTTGTTGTCATTTCTATCTCCCTATTATTATTATTCCTTGAGGGAGAGTGTTAATGCACGAAGGGTGATGCCGTGACATTCTTATTTGATTTATATGGTGAGGTTGAGAGTAAAAGCACGAAGGGTGATGTCGTGCCATGTTATGAGAGAGTTAATGCACGAAGGGTGATGTCGTGCCATTCTTATTTAATTTATATAGTGAGGTTGAGAGTAAAAGTACGAAGGGTGATCCCGTGCCATTTTTATTGATTATCTGGTGAGGTTGAGAATAAAACATGAAGGATGGTGACGTGCATTTTCTGTTGCTGTGTTTACTTGTTATTACTTGTTCAAGGTGTACTAGCTGCTTAGATTTCTTTACTTATGTGATTCTTTATCTTGCAATCCCCTCAGCATGTTCCCCTCTCGTTATTATTTGTTCAGCTTCTATTAGTTGTTATTGTGCTCGTATATTATTTAACTGCACATGTTTATGTATGTGTCTTGTCCTAGCCTCGTCACTACATTGCTAAGGTTAGGCTCGGCACTTACTAGTACACGGGGTCGGTTGTACTGATACTGCACTCTGCACTTTCTGTGCAGATTTTTGGTACTGGCTTGAGTTGACTCCGAGCTTAGCAGCTAGACTTGATCGATAGGAGACCAAGGTAGATATGTTAATGTCTGCAAAACCTAGAGCCTCTTCCTAGACTTGTTATTTTACTATTTCTTTTCTTTCAGAATAGTGTATTATCTTTCAGACTCTATTTGTAGTAAATTGCAGTAGGCTCGTGAGTTCTGACTCCAGATCCTACATGTTTTAGTTACTTTGGGTTTTATAATATTCCGCAAACTCTGATTAGCTTTTGTTTAGCTTAATTAAGTTTTGTCGTTAAATTAGCTAAAGTTGATTTTGTGAATTCTCTAACGTTGGCTTGCTTAGAAAGTGAAATGTTAGGCGCCATCATGATCCCGAAGGTGGGAATTCTGGGTCGTGACAAGTTGGGTTCAGAGCACTAGGTTGCCTAGGTCTCACAATTCACGAGCAAACTTAGTGGAGTCTGGAGGATCAATATGGAGACGTCTGTACTTGTTTTCCATAGGCTATGGAGTTAGGAATAGTTTCACTTCTATTCTTCTCCGTCGTGCAATTTTGTTCTCTCAATGCTAATTGAACTCTTCTACTCTTGTTCTTTCGCAGATGGTGCGAACATGCACCGCGTCTTCAGCTGAGCAACAGCCAGAGTCCCTAATGACAACTCCTACGAGGGGCAGAGGACGAGGTCGAGGCCGTGCCAGAGGATGAGGTCGAGGCCGTGCCAGAGGCCGAGGCAGGGGCAAGGCTCAGCCCAGAGCCCGAGCAGCAGCACCAGCGGCGGAGCCTCAGGTTGACTTTGATGATGAGGTTCCGCCCAGACAGTTTTAGTGGGCCCAACTCAGGTCCTAGAGGGGTTTATTGCTACCCCAATACTCCAGGATTCTCTGGTCCGTCTAGTTGGCCTTATGGAGAGCGTCACCCGGGCAGGCTTGCTTCCTGTAACACTAGCCATCTCTCAGGCTGGAGGAGGTGACCAAACTCCTGCTACTCACACCCCGGAGCAGATGGCTCCCCAGTTTCAGACTCCAGCAGCTGAGCCAGTTGGAGCACTTCCACCGGGTGTTGCAACATAGACCAATGCCGTATCAACTATGCCTTCTGAGGCTTTATGGAGATTGGATAGGTTTACCAAGATTTTCCTAGTTCACTATGGCGGTACATCTTTAGAGGATCCCAGGATAATTTGGATAGTTGTCATGAGGTGTTACGGAACCTGGAGATAGTGGAGACCAATGGGGTCAACTTTGTTGCATTTTATCTGTCGGGTTCCGCCAAGAAATGGTGAAGGGATTATATGTTGGCCAGATCAGCTGGGTCGCCGGCTCTTACTTGGGACTAGTTCTCTCAGCTATTTCTTGATAAGTATCTTCCTATCACTCAGAGAGATGACTATTGGAGGCAGTTCGAGCGTCTGCAGCAGGGCTCCATGAATGTCACTCAGTACGAGACTCGATTCGTGGATTTGGCCCATCATGCTATCCTTCTACTTCCTACCAAGAGAGAGAGAGGGTGAGGAGGTTTATTGAGGGACTTGCTCAGCCTATTAGATTGCAGATGGCTAAGGAGACTAGGAGTGAGATTTCTTTTCAGGCGGTAGCAAATATTATCAGGCGAGTCGAGATGGTTCTAGCTCAGGGGAGTGGTCAAGGATATGACAAGAGACCTCGTCATTCTGGCAGATTCAGTGGTGCCTCGCCTGGAGGCAAGGGTACTTTTGGTATAAGCCATCCTCCCAGACCATTTAGTTCATCCAGGATTCTCACGGTGCTTCAGGTGGCCGTGGTCCTCCTATGTAGTATTCCAATCAGCTAGCCTACAGTGCACCACCAACTCCTATCAATGCACCTCCACTCCAGAGTTTTCATGGTGGTTACTCAGGCCGCCAGGGTCAGTTTTAGGGTCATCAGCCACATCAGCTAAAATCTTGTTATACTTGTGGCGATCCGAGGCACATTGCTAGGTTTTTCCCTCGAGCATTGAGTAGTTCTCAGCATCAGGGTTCTCGTGCCATGGCCTCGGCACCGGGTGTCTCATTGCCCACTCAGCCAGCTAGAGGTAGGGGTCAGACAACTAGAGGTAGAGGTCAGGCCGCTAGAGGTGGAAGCCAGCCAAACATGGCCCATCCTCGAGATGTAGTTCAGAGTGGTGGGGCCCAGCCCTGATACTATGCTTTTCCAGCCAGGCTTGAGGCTAAGTCATCTGACGCGATTATCACATGTACGGTTTCAGTTTGCAGTAAGGATGCCTCAGTATTATTTGATCCAGGTTCTGCTTATTCATATGTGTCATCCTATTTTGCTTCATATTTAGTTGTGCCCCGTGATTCCTTGAATGCCCTGTATATGTGTCCACACTGGTGGGGGATTTTATTATTGTAGATCGTGTCTATCGTTCGTGTGCGATTATTATTGGGGGTCTTGAAACTCGTGTAGATCTCATATTTCTCGATATGGTTGATTTTGATATCATTTTGGGGATGGATTGGTTGTCACCTTATCATGCTATATTGGACTGTCACACCAAGACAGTGACCTTAGCGTTGCCGGGGTTGCCTCGATTAGAGTGGAGAGGGACTCCTAGTCATTCTACCAGTAGGGTTATTTCTTATTTGAAGGCTCGGCGTATGGTGGAGAAGGGGTGTCTAGCTTATTTGGCTTATGTCCGCGATTCTAGTGCGGAGGTTCCTTCCACGGATTCTGTACTAGTTGTTCGAGAGTTTTCAGAGGTATTTCCTACAGACCTCCCAGGAATGCCACCCGACAGGGATATTGACTTCTGTATTGTTTTGGCTCTAGGAACTTAACCCATTTCTATTCTGCCATACCGCATGGCCCCGCCAGAGTTAAAAGAGTTGAAGGAGCAGTTGAAGATTTGCTTGATAAAGGCTTTATTAGACCCAGTGTCTCGCCTTGGGGTGTGCTTGTGTTATTTGTAAAGAAGAAAGATGGGTCGATGAGGATGTGCATTGATTACCGGTAGTCGAACAAAATCACTATTAAGAACACATCCATTGCCGAGGATTGATAACTTATTTGATCAGCTTCAGGGTGACAAAGTGTTTTCAAAGATCGATCTGAGGTCTGGCTACCATCAGTTGAGGATTAGAATGTCCGATGTCTCTAAGACAACCTTTTGGACTCGATGGGCATTATGAGTTCCTGGTGATGTCATTTGGCTTGACAAATGCCCCAACAACATTTATGGATTTGATGAACCAGGTGTTCAAGCCTTACCTGGATTCCTTTGTGATTGTGTTCATTGATAATATCTTGATCTACTCCCACAGTTGAGAGGAGCATGAGCAGCATCTTCGGATCGTACTTCAGATGATGAGAGACAGCCAGTTGTATGCTATATTTTCAAAATGTGAGTTTTGGTTGGACTCGGTCGCTTTCTTGGGGCACGTTGTATCAGTAGAGGGTATTCAGGTGGATCCTAAGAAGATTGAGGCCATTCAAAATTGGCCTAGACCTACTTCAGCCATAGAGATCCGTAGTTTCTTAGGATTAGCGGGTTATTACCATCGGTTTCTGGAGGGTTTTTCATCTATAGCAGCCCCGTTGACTAGGTTAACCCAGAAGGGTGCCCCGTTCAGATGGTCAGACGAGTATGAGGTGAGCTTTCGGAAGCTCAAGACAGCTTTGACTACGGCGTCAGTGTTGGTGTTGTCCACAGGTTCAGGGACTTATGCAGTATATTGTGACGCATCTCGTATTGGACTTGGTGCGGTATTGATACAGGGTGGCAAGGTTATTGCATATGCTTCACTGCAGCTAAAGGTTAACGGGAAGAATTATCCCGTTCATAACTTGGAGCTGGCAGCCATTGTTCATGCGTTGAATATTTGGACACTATCTATATGGCATGTCGTGTGAAGTGTTCATGGATCATAAAAGTTCATAGTATTTGTTCAAGCAAAAGGAGCTCAATTTGAGGCAGAGGTGGTGGTTGGAGCTATTGAAAGACTATGATATCACCATCTTGTATCATCCCGGGAAGACCAATGTGGTGGCTGATGCTTTGAGTAGGAAGTAAGCTAGTATGGGCAGCCTTGCGTAGATTCCAGTCGGTGAGAGACCGCTTGCATTAGATGTTCAAACCTTAGCCAATCAGTTCGTGAGGTTGGATGTTTCTGAACCTAGTAGTGTTTTAGCTTGTACAGTTGCTTGGTCTTCTTTGTTTGAGCGCATCAGGGAGCGGCAGTATGATGACCCTCATTTGTTTGTCCTTAGGGACACAGTGCGGCACGGTGATGCCAAGCAGGTTACGGTTGGAGATGATGGAATTTTGAGGATGCAGGGTCATGTTTGTGTGCCTAATGTGGATGGACTTCGTGAGTTGATTCTAGAGGAGGCCTATAGTTCTCGGTATTCTATTCATACAGGCGCCGCCAAGATGTATTAGGACTTGTGGCAGCATTATTAGTGGAGGAGGATGAAGAAGTATATAGTTGCATATGTAGCTCGGTGTCTAAATTGCCAGCAAGTAAAGTACGAGCATCAGAGACCTGGTGGTTTTTTCAGAAGATAGAGATTCCTAAGTGGAAGTTGGAGCGTATCACTATGGATTTCGTTGTTGGACTCCCACGAACTCAAAGGAAGTATGATGCAGTTTGGGTTATTGTGGATAGATTGACCAAGTCAGCAAATTTCATTCCCGTGGTAGTTACCTGTTCTTCAGAGTGGTTGGCAGAGATTTATATCCGTGAGATCGTTCGTCTTCGCGGTGTGCCCGTGTCTATCATTTATAATCGAGGTACGTAGTTTACCTCACACTTCTAGGGGCAGTACAACGTGAGTTGGGTACACGGGTTGCGTTGAGCACATCACTTCATCCTCAGACGGATGGACAGTCTAAGCGTACTATTCAGATCTTGGAGGATATGCTCCGCGCATGTGTTATAGACTTTGGAGGATCGTGGGATCAGTTCTTACCGCTTGTTGTGCCCCTTTTTTCCTCGCAGAGTTCGGGCTTCGACATTCATTGGGAACAATTCATTTCCTTTTGGGAATTGGGTATTTGAATTTGAAGAGTCGCCACCTAACGGATTAAGGTGCGTTAGGGCACCTAGAGCAATTAACTCATATAACTAGTTTGCATTACCATAGATTAGGGTAAGGGCTCGAAATAACCTTGAGGGGAAGGTATTAGGCATCACTTGCGGTCCACAACGGTGGGTTCTGGCTGAACTCAATTATGTGAATTAATCATTTAACAAATAGATAGTCTAAGCACACATATAAGATAGAGAAAATTTGACAGATAAGCAGTCTAAGCACATATGTACGATAAAGGAATCTTAACAAATAAGCAGTCTAAGCACATGTATGTAAATAAGATGAGGGAGGTCCTAGGTTTGTCACCCTATAGGATCACATCTGTACAATACCCGGTAATCCTTCCTCAACTAGAGGGGTTACGCGTGCCATTAGCGCACATGTCATCATATTCTTTACTACCCAATTCCCTCCCCTTAGTTATCGCCTAAAACATTCTAGCAACCTTAATATATATCTTATGTGTGCACTACCCGTCCCTTTACTTATATAGTGCTGGATGTATTTTAGGACTTCTAGTTAGGGTGGATCTAGACTCTCCTACAGTAATTAAAGGATAGAAACTCTAGGCGACAACCAAAATAATTAGGACTGTCAAGTAAAGAACAATTAAGGGGGCTCATATTTTACCTCCACAAATAGAACAAACAAATGCACGTCTCAGACAACAATGTTTTTAGACATTTGGAAAGAGTCCTAATGACAGGATATCTAGGTGAACACAAATCAGAACATATACAAAGCTTTATTAAAGCGGGAACCAATACCTAACAGTTTGCCTACTGATTTTAGAGGGGCTGCTGAATCTGGATAGTTAATCAGAAGCACAGTTTATAGTTTACATGATTTTAGTCGCCCTATAGGCTTGCCTAGGCGTGTATCAATGATATCCTATAGACATGATCTCTAGTCGTCAATCAGAAGTGCATTAACCAGTAAAACCATTTTAAACAAGTTGTTTGGGTTCATTAGATCCTATGGGCATGTTGTTTATAGGTGAGGACTGGTTTTAGATGGTGCAACAATTTTAAAACCTGGTTGGCATGAGAGGATTGATTTTAAACTAACCAAACATAATGTACAGAATGTAAGATTGGTTTTAGACCCTACAGGCATGGTTTCTAAGTGCTAAATATGTTGGACCTATTCAACATGACTCTTAAATGCAGAAATTAACTTTAAACTTATAGGCATGATATCTAAACGTACAAGACTAATTTAAACTAATAGGCATGATATCTAAACGTGCAAGACTGATTTTTAACCTATAGGTATGATATCTAAAAGTGCCAGATTTGATTTTAACCTATGAGCATGGTATCTAAAATGCATGCAAATAGTCAAACAACACAACAATATGATTTCTAATTGCATAAGTAGATTTGAACCCTATAGTCATGATATCTAGAATACACACAAGTGATGAACATTGCAATATCCTATAGGCATGGCTTCTAGGATGTAAACACTGATTTTAAATCCTATAGGCATGATATCTGCCCATTCCCAACAAAATATGTATAATAATCCCTCCCTGTTTACTAATTTTCCCAATATCTATTTACAAAGTAATTAATATTACAAACCAAGTGTAAAAATGAATTACATGAATGATAACAGTATATAATAGGGAGCCTAGATAGGCCCAAGGCAAAACCTGAGGAACCAGGCCTTCAAACAGTCTCAAATGCCATATCTCATAGTGCAAGAGGGGTACCCTAATGTGTCAAAGTTCCCAAGGGCCTCAAGGACCCAGTGCAATGCTCACACCAAGGTCCTTTTAAAAATCATCATCTTGTACAGTATGGAGTAGCCAGCCCCAGTGTGTCAAAGTTCAGAGGAGCCTCATGGACTCCAAGGCAATGCTCATACTGGAGGGGCAAGAGCCTAAGTGTTCTAGGAATTGAAGTGGATAGTGCTTTACAAGAGTAATTTTGAGAAAACAGTTTCAGAATCCTCGGAAATAAGGAGAAAACAGGGTCACTCTTAGAACTTAGGCAATGGTTTCAGCAAACAGTATTTAGGAACAAATAACTTAGCTTATTGGCTGCTACTAAGTGACCAAACACAGAAGCAAGGGCATGTTAAGGCTCAACAACCACATGTAATGGGTAATAGGGATTGGGGAGCAGGGCATCCAGATAGGAGATCATGCTAGTAGGGAAGTAAACAATACACAGATCTAACTTTAGACATAAGTAAACATGCAAACTTGCTGAAAGCAGAACCCTTAGTTATAATTATAAACAGAAGTCAACCTACTATTGTAGTAAACACATGTATTGGATAGTAGTAGACATACACACATAGGTTGAATATTAATAGACATGCTAGGAAACACATAGTTAGACATGCTATTGACTACATAGTTTTGAACAGAAGTAGCCTCATAGATTGGATAGAAGTAGTCATGCTAACAAACATATGGACTGAATAGAAGAAACATGCTGATAAACACACAGATTCAACAGAAGTAACATGCTGATAAACACACAAATTTAAACAGAAGTAGCATGCTGATAAACACACATTTTAATTGAATGAAAATGGTAGAGGCATACCAGTTAAGGAAGCAGAAACAGTAGGTAAAGTAAGTAGGATTCAACAACCTAGCCTTGGCTTTCAGCCGGCTAGTCTAGCAGTGATCACAAGCAGTAGGGAGAGAGAGATGAGAGGAAAGTTTTTTGTCTGTGTATGAACTATCGTTTTTTTTAGAAGAATCAGAATGAGAGTATATATAACACTTAGTAAGGTAAAAACAAATAAGGTAAAGAGTGAATCACAACTTATAAAATAAGGGTAATCAAATAATTATAGAATCAAATCATGTGAGGGAGTCCAGAATAGATCCCTTAATTAGAGGGTAATCACTTAACAACAAGAAGAAAGTGTTAATTAGGGTAAGAAATCCAAGTTATTCCAAATAGGGAATCAGTAAGAATACTCTAAACCATGTGGACAACTTATTAAGGCAAGGCAGGTAAATATCGCAAATAAGGTAAAAAAAAAAGTAATCAAATAATTAATCAAACTTGATTAGGAATAGAAAATTAGGGAATTATACCATAAATGACTCTAATTGAATTTCAAATAAGACAAGAAGTAGGTTTAATAGTCAATTAGGGCTAGAACCCTTAAATCAAGCAATCAGTTTCACAAATGAGGCAACACGGGTAATCAGAGACCAATCAAAAGGTCAATCAACCCATTGATAAAAAAACTGTCAATTAAGAAACTCAGGATTAAGGAGAACAATCAGAGATTAGTAAATTAGTTTAGTAAACAAATGAAACCCTAGATAATTAGGTCAAGCAGACGATTATTCAAACAATAACGGACACGAGGTTGAGATCAATCAATGAATAGTCAAACAATCGAACCAGAAACATAACCATGCAAGAAAGGATTTAACACAAACATAAGACATTTCAGAAAAGTCTTTTTGTGGAGATAGAGTGGAAACACTAGATTTTAAAAAAGATACTTAGGGTTGATTAGCAGTAGAAAGATTAGGGAAACTTTAAAGAAATAGCCATGGAAACAGAAAGCACCTCAAATATACAAAGATTCGAACAACAAAAATTAGAGAAATCAAAAACCTAAAGTATCATAGTTCTAAAAATTGGTTAATAGTAAAGGAATAAGAGAAACTTAAAGAAAAATCATGGAAACCTGAAAACATTTCAAGTATGCAGAGATTCGAACAACAAATAACAAAGAACCCAAAACATAAAGTAAGATAGTGCTAAAAATCGGTTAATCAGTAGGGAAACAGAAGAACATTAAAGAAAATTTTGTGACGAACTCAGAATCTCTCTAGATCTACAAAGATCTGGAAGAATTCGTGTTTAAAATTAGGGTTTTGAAGAAAGAATGAAAGGGTAAAGGGAATCCAGTCTCAAACAAGAGATTTGGACCATAAAAGCATCGAGATAGCAACACTCACAAACATAGACAGGCTCTCAGAGAGTCTTGAACCAGATTTGGTTAGATCTCTTCGAGATTTTTCCAGGAAATCATAAGAACGAGCAACTATGAGACGTAGAAGATCAGTAGGAGCCTCAAACGGCCATGGAAATCCATGGATCGAATAGGAATCAAAGGGATTAGGGCTGGTTTTGGGTGGCGGCGGCTAGGGTTAGGATTAGGTCTCAAAGAGACGGAGAGCATTAGGAATTCTAGGGCGGTTGTTTGGTGAGAATGGCTAGGTTTGGGGGGGCGTTTGGTTAAATTTGGTAAGAAGTGATGGTGGTCATTGATCTTTATGATCAACGACAAGGAATGAAAGGTTTAGGACCGGGTTTTAATTCGATTTGGTCCTGGTCTTAGTGGGTTAGGTATTTGGGGTTGAAATTGGGCCATTTAATTAGGCTAGGTCTGAAATAAAAGGGGTCATTTGTTAAATACCATTTAATTGCTAAACCAATTTTTTAAAAATAGTTAATAAATTATAAAAAATAATTTTAATGCCTAGAAATATTTTAAAATAATTACTTATTATTCTAAAAATATAAAAGGCTATTTTCTGATAAAATAATGTAATAATGCAGGCATAGGCTATAATTGCAAAGTAATCGCAATTGTAACCTAAAAATACAAATGTGACTATTTGTGCAATGATTAAAACTTAGTACAAATGCAAAATGATAAAATTAAGCCATAAAATTATTATAAAACTATTTGTGATGCAATTAATGATTGTTTATATAAATAAAAATACTGGAATAAATTAATTAGAATCTTTAAAAAATACAAAAATTACGGAAAAATATTAATTGATGCTAATGCATAGTTTTGGAGGTATACATGCATTTTAAAAAATATTATAGGAAAAAATTGGGTATCAACACCGCTAGCGGAGTTCGCCTACAACAATAGCTATCAGTTGAACATCCAGATGGCTCCCTATGAAGCATTATATGGTAGATGGTGTCGATCGCCGGTTGGATGGTTTAAGCCGGGGGAGGCTCAGTTATTGGGTACAGATTTGGTACAGGATGCCTTGGATAAGGTTAAGATCATTCAGGATAGACTTCGCACAACTCATTCCAGGTAGAAGGGTTATGCCGACCGTAGGGTTCGTGATATGGCCTTCATGGTCGGAGAGAAAGTGTTGCTTCGGGTATCACCCACGAAGGGTGTAATAAGGTTTGGGAAGAAGGGAAAGTTGATCCCTAGGTGCATGGGGCCTTTTGAGATCCTTGAGCGAGTGGAAGATGTGGCCTACAGACTTGCATTACCACCAGGCTTGTCAGTAGTACATCCGGTGTTTCATGTGTCCATGCTTCAGAAGTATCACGGCGATCCATCCCACATGTTAGATTTCAGCACTATCCACTTGGATAACGATTTGACCTACGAGGAGGAGTCGGTAGCTATTCTGGACCGGCAGGTTTGTTAGTTGAGGTCGAAGAGTTATCTTTCAGTTCGAGTGCAGTGGAGAGGTCAGCCTGTTGAGGTAGCTACCTGGGAGTCCGAGTCCGATATGCGGAGTAGATATCCTACCTTTTCACCAGCCCAGGTACTTTTCTATGTTCGTTCGAGGACGAATAGTTATTTTAGAGGTGGGGAATGTGATGACCCAAAAGGTCATCTTATATTTTAGAACTCGATTTGTTGCTCCGAGGCCTTTAAACCTCATTTTATCTCTCCTCGATTTGTGTGCATAGTCCGGGCATATTTCTAGAAAGCTTTTATATTGAAAGCTGATAAAAATAATAATTTTTGCCTTTAAAACTTGATTTAGTTGACTTCGATCAACGTTTTGAGTAAACAGAGCCGAACTCATGTTTTGACAGTCCCGGTGGATCCGTTACAAAATATGGGACCTGGGCATATGCCCTGAATTGAATTCCAAGGTCCCTAACTCGAGATATGAATTTTTGTTGAAAATTGAAAAACTGAAAATCTAATGGTTTTAAGAATTTGGTTAATGTTTGATCTCGTTGGTATCGAGTCCGTATTTTTGTTCCGGAGCCCGGTACAGGTTCATTATGATATTTAAGAATTGTGTGTGAAATTTGGTGAAAAACGGAATTGGTTTGACATGATTCGGACGTCTAGTTGAAAAAATAGGAATTTCAAAGTGTTCTTGAGAATTTGGTGCTAAATTCGTAGTTCTAGGTGTTATTTTGGCGATTTGATCCTGTGAGCAAGTCTGTATGATGTTTTTAGACTTATATGCATGTTTGGTTTGGAGCCCCGAGAGCTCGGGTGAGTTTCGGATAGGCTACGAGATGTTTTAGACTTAGAAATCTGGTGTGTTTTGTTGCAGCTGGTGTTCTGATATTTTGTGCTTCGCGATCGCGAAGGGGAATCTGAGCTAGGGATGATTTTACTCTATGCGAACCCGAAGGCGAGGTTGCGAATGTGGAGCGATGGGTGCTTTACCCTTCGCAAACACAACCAGCCCAACGCGAATGCGATGATTTAGGGACCTGGGGGGAGGGGGTCAGTTATTCTTCATCGCGAACGCGAGCGAGGGCTTGCAAATGTGAAGGCCAGGGGGCATAGCCTTTGCAAACACGATGGGAATTTCGCGATCGTATAAGTCTTTAGGAAGCTGCTCTTCACGAACGCGACAGTGTCCCCCTGAACGCGACAGTGTCCTCGCGAACGCGATGAACACTGTCACCCATCCATTAAACAGTCCCATTACGGGACTTAGGCCATTCTTTCAAATTTTCAAAAGCCAAACGACCTAAGGGCGATTCTCTCATGCTAATTTCTTCCCTAAAGTGTTGGCAAGTGATTCCAAACCATTTTCTTTCGATTACCCATTGCATTCCATGAATTTACAACCTAAAATTTAGGATTTCCATGGTAGAATTTTGGGGTTTGGGTAGAATTAGGGATTTTTGGGAAATTGGGATTTAGACCTCAATTTGGGGTCGGATTTCAAAACTAATTGCATATTCGGGTTCGGGGGTGAATGGGTAAATGGATTTTGGTCCGAACTTCGGGTTTTGATCAAGCGGGCCCGGGTCGGTTTTTGACTTTTTGGGGGAAAGTTTTCGAAATCTAAATTTATGCATTGTAGTTGATTCCTTTAGCAATACTTAATGTTATTGAGTTAATTGTGGCTATATACGAGTGGTTGGAGGTGGTTACTAGAGGAAAAGCGGTAATTGAGCATTGAGTGGCATGCAGAGCGAGGTAAGTATCGTGGTTAACCTTGGCTTGAGGGATTAGGTCTTATTTGCCTATTTTTTACTCCCTCCGTTCCAGTTTATGTAAACCTATTTCCTTTTTGGTCCGTTCCAAAAAGAATGACCCCTTTCTAAATTTGAAAATAATTTAGCTTAAACTTACAATTCTACCCTTAATGAGAGCTTTTATAACCACACAAATATGCTGGGCCGCCTTTTTGATTTGTTTAGGACCACAAATTCTAAAAGTCTTCATTTTTTCTTAAACTCTGCGCCCAGTCAAACATGCTCACATAAATTGAAACGGAGGGAGTACATGTTTGAATGTTGAGTACAACGTATACGTGAGGTGATGAGTACTTATGCGTTGTTGTTGAGTCACAACATGCTAGTAAGTCTTATTCATAAATATTGTAGCTTTCCGTGATCATACTATCCATGCTTAGACTAGTTTATTGTTATGTTGATCGTTCTTATCATATGTACGGATTTTGGTATTGATTGAGTATTGACTCAAAGTCGAGGTTGATATTGTGGAAGCAAATGTTGAAGTAAGACTTGTTGTTGTCATGAATGTTCAACTGCCGCGAAGCATAGGCAATGACCTTGCCATCCTGCATCAACACCACACCAAGTCCAATACGAGATGCATCACAATAAACTATATATGGCCCTGAACTTGTGGGCAAAACCAACACCGGTGCCGTAGTCAGAGCTATCTTAAGCTTCTGAAAGCTCGCCTCACACTCGTCCGACCATCTGAACTGGGCACCCTTCTGGGTCAACCTGATCATCGAGGCTGCAATAGATGAAAACCCCTCCACAAACCGACGATAATAGCCTACCAATCCCAAGAAACTCTGGATCTCCATAGTTGAGACTGGTCTAGGCTAGTTCTTGACTGCCTCTATCTTCTTCGGATCGACCTAAATACCCTCTACGGATACAACATGACCCAAGAATACAACCTAAATCAACCAGAACTCAGACTTCGAAAACTTGGCATACAACTAACTATCCCTCAGAGTCTGAAGAACCACTCTAAGGTGCTGCTCGTGCTCTTCCCGGCTACGAGAATAGATCAAAATATCATCAATGAAGACTATCACAAACGAATCCAAGTAAGGCCTGAACACTCGGTTCATCAAATCCACAAAAGCTGCTGGGCATTTGTCAAATCGAATGATATCACCAAGAACTCATAATGCCCATATCGAGTGCGGAAAGTTGTCTTAGGGACATCGGATGCCCTAATCCTCAACTAATGGTAGCCAGATCTCAAGTCAATCTTCAAAAATACCTTGGCACCCTGAACCCAATCAAACAAATCATCAATCCTCGGCAATTGATACTTATTCTTGATTATAACCTTGTTCAACTACCGGTAATCAATATACATTCTCATCGATCCGTCCTTCTTCTTAACAAACAACACCGGCACACCCTAAAGCGAAACACTAGGTCTAATGAAACCCTTTTCAAGCAAGTCTTGCAACTGCTCCTTCAACTTTTTTAACTCAGGCGGGGCCATACGATACGGCGGAATAAAAATGGGCTGAGTGCCCGGAGCCAAATCAATGCAGAAATCAATATACCATTCAGGTGGCATACCCGGCAGGTCTGAAGGGAATACCTCAGAAAACTCACGAACAACGAGCATAGAATCAATAGAAGGAACCTAAGCACTAGAATCACGTACATTGGCCAAATAGGCCAAACACCCCTTCTCGACCATACGCTGAGCCTTTCATATCCGAGATAACATTGCGGGTAGAATGACTAGGAGTCCCTCTCCACTCTAAACGAGGTAAACCCAGCAAGGCTAAGGTCACAGTCTTGGCATGACAGTCCAAGATAGCGTGGTAAGGTGATAACTAGTCCATCCCTCAATATGACATCAAAATCAACCATGTCCAGGAGTAATAAATCCACACGAGTCTCAAGACCCCCAATCACAACTATACATGAACGATGGACTCAATCTACCACAATAGAATCACCCACCGGTGTAGACACATATACAAGGACACTCAAGGAATCACTAGGCATGACCAGGTACAGTGCAAAATAGGATGACACATAGGAGTATGTAGACCCTGGATCAAATAAAACTGAAGCATCTCTGCCACAAACCAGAACAGTACATCTGATCACTACATCGGAAGCCTCAGCCTCAGGCCTGGCTGGAAGAGCATAACATTGAGGCTGGGCCCCACCACCTTGGACTACATCTTTGGGACGGCCTGCAGTTCGCTGGCCTCCACCTCTAGCGGTCTGAGCTCCATCTCTAACACCTCTACCTCTACCTCTAGCACCTCTACCCCCACCCCTAGCTGGCGGAGCGAGCGATGGAACACCTGGTGCCTGAACCATAGTATGGGAACCCTGCTGCTACGATTGAGTACCCACTAATCTTGGACAAGCCCTCCAGAAACGACCATACTCACCACACTCAAAGCATCCACCTGAGTGCTGCAACTAAGGAAAATGAGACTGACCCTGGCGACCTAAATGACCACCCCGAAAACTCTAGAGTGGCGGTGCACTGATATGAGCTAGTGGTACACCGTAGGGCTACTGATCAGAATACTGCATATGAGAGCCACAACCACCTAAATCATCGTGAGAAACCTGAAGGGCTGACTGAAAAGGCCTAGGAGGATGGCCTCTACCATACGAATCTCTGCCTCTAGACAAGGTACCACTGAATCGGCTTGAATGACGAGGCCTCTTGTCAGACCCCTGACCACCTCCCTACAATAGAAACATCTCAACTCTCCTGGCCACATTGGCCACCTCCTGGAAAGAAATTTCACCCCAGTCTCTTTGTCCATCTGAAGTCGAATAGGCTGGATAAGTCCCTCAATGAACCTCCTCACCCTCTCTCTCTCGGTGGGAAGTATGATAAGAGCATGACGGGACAAGTCGATGAATCTGGTCTCATATTGAGTAACAGTCATAGAATCCTGCTAGAGACGCTCAAACTGCCTCCGATATATTTCTCTCTGAGTAATGGGGAGAAACTTCTCCAGGAATAGTTGAGTAATTTCTCCCAAGTCAAAGCTAGCGATCTGGCTGGTCTAGCCAAATGGTAATCTCTCCACCAAGTCTTGGCGGATCCAGATATGTGAAAATTAGCAAAATCGACCCCGTTGGTCTCCACTATCCCCATGTTCCTGAGAACCTCAAGACAGCTGTCTATAAAATCCTGGGGATCCTCATAAGATGAACTACTGAAAGTAATAGGGAAGAGCTTGGTGAACCTGTCCAATCTCCACAAAGCATCGGCAGACATAGCTGCTCCCCCACCGGTTTGAGCTACCACACCCAGCTGAACTGCTCCAACTGGCTGAGCTGTTGGAGTCTGGAACTGGATAGTTGTCTGCTCCGAAGTGCGAGTAGCAGGAGTCTGGGCTCCTCCTCCAGCCTGAGAGACGGTTGGTGCTACAGGAAGCAAGCCTGCCTCAGTGACTCTCTCTATAAGGCCCACTAGATGGACTAGAGCATCCTGGAGTACTAGGGTAGCAATAAACCCCTTTGGGACCTGAGCTGGGCCTACCGGAAATGTCTGGGCCGGAACCTCATCATCAAAGTCAACTTGAGGCTCCGCCGCTAGTGCTGCTGCTCTGGGCTGAGCTCTGCCCCTACCTCGGCCTCTAGCACGGCCTCGCCCTCGCCCTCTGCTCCTCGTGGGAGCTGCTGTTGGGAGCTCGGGCTGCTGATCAATGGATGAGGAAGAGTGTTCTCTCCATCTGCGAAAGAACAGAGTAGAAATTCAATTAGCATTGAGAAACCAAACCGCACGACAAGAAAGAATAAATGTGAAGTTTTTCCTAACTCTGTAGCCTCTGGGGATAAATACAGATGTCTCTGTACCGATCCCTCAGACTCTACTAAGCTTGTCTGTGAATTTGTGAGACCTATGTAACCTAGATCTCTAATACCAACTTGTCACGACACGGATTTCCCACCCTCAGGAGTTGTGATGGCACCTACTCGTGAAAGCTAGGCAAGCCGCGTAATACAGAATCGCTAACTCTTTTATTTAACCTTTTTAACTATTTAAACTAACATGTGAATAACAGTGAAATATTAACGATAAATAGATACAATCAGAAGACTTAATCTGATAAATTAACCATAAACAGTACGACAATGCCAACATACATCTCTACCCGGAATCCGGTGTCACAATATCACGGACTGTCTATGAATACTACATACAAATGTCTGAAAAGAAAGTAAAATCTATCTCGACAACAAATGAAAACAAAATACACATAAAGATAGAAGAGAATGTCGGGCCTGCGGACGCTTGCAGGACTACCTCGGGATCTCTAACTGGACTGAAGGCAACCACCAAATGCTATGGTCCAAAAGTTGCCACTCCGGGATCTACACATACTATAGAGTGTATTATCAGCACAACCGACCCAATGTGCTGGTAAGTGCCTGGCCTAACCCCAGCGAAGTAGTGACGAGGTTAGGACCAGACTACCAAATAAACCTGTGCAGTTATATAATATGTAGCGGAAAATACACAAGAATAAATAAGTAAAGATGGGAGGGGGTACATGCTGTGGGGGAATATCAGTACCAACAGTAAATTAAGAGAAAATCATAAGAACAATTTAGAATTTACAGCAAAATAATAAGGAACTCGTAACCAATCTATAAACACTTCGTATTATCAATTATTGCGGTACGCAACCCAATCCCAAAACATAATAACTCTGTTGCAGTGTGCAACCCGATCCATATCATTTATCACTATTGCGGCGTGCAACCCGATCCAATTATATTATTATTGCTGCATGCATCCCAATCCAAATATAATATTGTTGAGGCGTGCAACCCGATCCAAATATAATATTGTTGCGCGTGCAACCCGATCCAAATATAATATTGTTGTGGCACACAACCCGATCCACAAATACAGTTCAACACCAATCACAATAAGAGTCCCGACAAGGGATCAATAAAGAAACAACACTATTCGGCAAGGGAATCGACAATATAAGTAAATACGTCCCGGCAAGGGAAAATCAGCTATAACCAAACTTGCTCCAACATATAACTACCTCATCTAGCACCAACACTCAATCATAAGTAATTTCCACGAGGATAATCATAATCCTTATTCAACAACAACTTGGGCATTCGTAGGATTTATCAAGAACACAACAATTTCAATTTAAGACTCACGGTCATGTTTGACACCAACGTATAGATACTCGTCACCATGCCTATACGTCGTAGTCAACAAATAACATGTAGCAAATAGGACTCAACTACTAATCCCTCAAGCTAAGGTTAGACCAAACACTTACCTCGATGCCACAAACACAATTCAAGCCTCTACTATCGCTTTACCTCTTGACTCCACCACCAATTCGCTCGTATCTAGCCACAAGTTACTTAATTACATCAATAAATACTAAATGAATCAATTCTAATGCATGAAAATGAGTTTTCTAAAGTTTTACCCAAAAGTCAAAAATCGCCCCCGGGCCCACATGGTCAAAACCCGAGGTTCGAACCAAAACCCGATCACCTATTCCCCCACGAACCCAAATATATAATTGTTTTGAATCAGACCTCTAATCGAGGTCCAAACCCCCAATTTTTGAAAAACCTAGGTTCTACCCAAAACACCCAATTTTCCCCATAAAAATCATTGATTTTGAGTTGAAATCATGTGAAAAGATGTTAATGATTGAAGAAAACGAGTTAAAATTGACTTACAATCAATTTGGAATAAGAGTTGTCTTTGAAAAATCGCCCAAGAGTGTTTTGGTTTTGAAAGAGTGTGAAAAATGAAAGATTTTCAACTACGTTATAAAATTGCAGGTTGCAGATGTCGCATTCGCGACTAGGGTGCGCAATTGCGAACCTTGACTTCTGCTGAGTTCGCATTTGCGAAGAAGTTCTTGCATTTGCGAGTTGGGAATTGCGAACAAGTTGTCGCATTTTGCGACTACTGGCTAAAGCTTGGGGGATCGCATTTGCGATTGAATCCTCGCAATTGCGAGATAGGCTGGCCTGGGCTACATTTCGCAGTTGCGACATGGCCCTCACATTTGCGAACCAGGCTTCGCAAATGCGGAGCCTGCAGGCCTACACTGAAACAGCTGAAAACCTGCAACTCTCCAAGTCCAAAATCCATCTCGTGGCCTATCCAAAACTCACCCGAGCCCTCGGGGCTCCAAACCAAATATGCATACCAACCTAAAAACATCATACGGACTCGCTCGTGCATTCAAATCACTAAAATAATATCAACAACTATGAATTTAGCACCAAAATCATGAAATTTCTTAAGAACAACAAATTTTTCAATTTTCTCACAAACGATCCGATTCACGTCATTTCAAATCCGTTTCTTATCAAATTTCACATACTTATCTTAAATCATATATAAGACCTGTACCGGGCACCGGAACCAAAATACTGTCCCGATACCATCAAGTTTTAAACTCATTTCATTTCAAAAACTCGTAAATAATTCCATAAAATAATTTTTCTTTAAAAATTCATTCCTCGGGCTTGGGACCTCGGAATTTGATTCCGGGCATACACCCAAATCCCATATTTTTCTACGAACCGTTTGGGACCATCAAATCATGGGTCCGGGTCCGTTTACCCAAAATATTGACCCAAGTCAACTTAAATCTATTTTATAGGCAAAATTCATCATTTTTCACAAATTTTCACAAAATGGCTTTCCGGTTACGTGCCCGGACTATGCACGCAAAATCAAGGTGATGCCGAAAGAGGTTTTGAGGCCTCGAAATGCAGGATTTATTTTTAAATAAGTAATGACCTTTTGGGTCATCACATTTAATTTTATAATTTTGTTCTTAGATGGTAAGATTAATGATATGATAATATAGAAATTATCAGATGCAGTTATTTTCTATATATATATGAACAAATACTACTATTTTGTTGTATGTATATAAAATGTACAGCTATGTCTATTATCAAGTAAAATCTGGTTTCTACGTCTAATTTAAACTCTTCTAGACTTGAGGTAAGGCTTCTAGCAAATATTTCTGGATTACTATAGTTATTACGATTAATAAACATTAACAATAAAAATATTTTTTGTGATTAAACTCTTATGTTGTAAAAATCCTACTCGGTACTCTCTCTCTCTTATTCTATAGACCTGTATTATTATAGTATTATCTAAATCATGAACTGAAATTACCCCTTTTACTTATTTTTTTACTTTACTCTATTCATCTCTTCTTCCCAACTTTTTAAAGAAATAAATATTTTTCTTTAACCTCACCCTGGCTACGGTTAATTACATATAGACTCATTCTTAGTTATTTTCGGGTTTTACTTAACCGGTTTCTCCTAGAAATTTACAGTTTAATCTATCAAAATTGTTAAGAAATTGGGAGGATAACCATATACTAAGAGTGATGTCTGGTTATTATCAAACTAGTAATTGAGAAATAATAAACATAAAGCTATACAAAATAAGATGGGGTATAAAAAATATTTTTATTGTTAATGTCAATTAATCATAATAACTATAGTATCCAGAATCTTTGCTAGAAGCCATACCTCAAGTCTAGAAGATTTTAAATTAGATGTAGAAATCGAATTTTACTCGATAATAGACTTAGCTGTACATTTTATATACCTACAATAAAATAGTAGTATTTGTTCAGATATATATAGAAAACAACTGCATCTGATAATTTTAATGTTATCATATCATCAATCTTACCATCTAAGAACAAGATTATAAAATTAAATAAGACCAATCTTAATACCCCATCTTGTTTCCGATATAATCTTTTTCTTGTTGTATATCAATATTAGTTCTTTCTATTTCAAAGAGAAGGAAATTTTTAAAATTTTCAGTATGTAAAATACCTAGTTCTGGTTTTTCAAAAAGGCTCTATTGTAATTCTAATATTTCTCTATATTCTATGTCATTTCTAATGTTGTCTAAACTAATATATATTATGTGGTGATGGAAACTTATGTAATTAGTAAAAATATGTTGTTTCATAAACTTATTGGTTCGAAAATCTTCTCGCTCTGATACCAATATAAAATGGGGTTTCTTCTTTAACCTTACAACATGTATTTTTATCTTTACATTCTTTACAACATTCTTTTTGATTTTCTTGCAGGTTTTTCTGGTTTGCGTCCAATCGTGTCCTTATCCTGGTTGTCGTTTCTATTGTTTGTACTGGTGTCTGTGTAATATTTTTAAAAAATTTTGTTCCATCTCTACTGAGTAGGCAACTACCATTATTATGTAATATAAAACTTAATACCATTTTTTTACTTAGGGTTGGATATAAAATAAAGTCTATGTGACGACCCGGCCAGTTGTCTCATGAGTTACCGCTCTGTTTCCCCCATTTCTTCTTCTAATTGCTTTGTTTAATGTTTCTATATGTGATTGTGTTGATTGGTTAGGGTTCGGAAAGGGATTTGGTAAGGTTTGAGACACTTAGTCTCTAAGGAAGGCTAAGTTGGAAAAGTCAACCGGATGTTGACTTATCTGTTAGAGGGCTCATATGTGAGTATCGATGGTTCTGTTAGTTTTGGAAGGTGATTTGAGACTTATGAGTGTGATCGGAATGAGTTTTGGAGGTTCGGAGTAGATTTAGGCTTGAATTGGCGAAGTTGGTATTTGGCGATTTCCGGTTGGTAGGTGAGATTTTGTTATAGGGGTCGGAATGGAATTCTGATAGTTGAAGTAGTTCCGTTGTGTCATTTGGGATGTGTGTGCAAAATTTCAGGTCATTCGGAGGTGGTTTGGTCGGGTTTTTGATCAAAAGCAGAATTTAGAAGTTTTTGGAATTTTTAGGCTTGAATCCAATGTAATTTTGGTGTTTTAATGTTGTTTTGGGAGTTCTGAGGGTTGGAACAAGTTTGAATGAGGTTTTGGGGTATGTTGGTGCCTTTGATTGAGGTCCCGGGGGCCTCGGGTGAGTTCGGAGGGTTGAACGGATCATTTGAAGTTGAAGAAAGTTGCAGATTTTGGTCTTCAGCGGTTGCAGGTATTTTACTCTTCGCGTTCGCGAGTGGACCCTCGCGTCCGCGAAGAGCCAGCGAAGGAAGGTGGAAATTTAGCCTTTGCGTTCGCGAGGCAGGATATGCGTTGGGCTACGAGATTGTGCATCGCATTCGCAGTTGTGGTGTCGCGTTCGCATAGAAGGATAGAGCAACTGAGCTTCGGGGGAATTAACTCATCGCGTTCGCGATGGATGGAACACGTTCGCAAAGGTTCGTCTAGGTAAAAAATCATGTTCACGAGGTTCTGGTCGCGATCGCGTAAGAGAAAATTTGGTCAAAGTTAAATTGTGCTTCGAAACGCGAGGCGTTGACCGCGTTCGCGAAGAAGGATTTTCAGGCCTGGGCAAAAAGTTTAAAAGGTCATCTTGTCCTCGAATGTGGGATTTATTTCCTCCATAGTTGGTCATTTTTGGAGCTTTTTAATGGAGATTGAAGAGGGATTCAAGGTAAAACATTTGGAGGTAAGAATTTTGGACTTAAAACTCTATCCTATTGTGAAATCTACCTAATAAATCATGAAATATAAGCCTAAAATTCAGAAATTAGGGCTTGAGATTAAGAGACTTTAAATGAGGATTGAGGGGTCATTTGGACTCCAATTTCAGTGTTCTTGATATGTATAGACTCATGGGAGGATAAGGATTCCGGTGATGTGATTTTTATTGTGTCAAACGTGGGCCCGGGGTCGGGTTTGGCCAATTTCGAGATTTTTGGTATTATTTGATTGTTTTCGCTTGGGCTTCATTCCCATAGCATATTTTGACGTCGTGATTCTGATTTTAGATAGATTCGACGCGAGTGGAGGCTGATTTGAGGGGCGAAGGCGTCGTGAGCTAGAGATTTGACCGATTCGAGGTGAGTAATGATTGTAAATGATGTTATGAGGGTTTGAAACCCCGGATTGCAAATCGTAGTGCTATATTGAGGTGAGACACACGCTTGATGATGAGCATGGGGTCGTGTACTATTGGGGATTATGACTTGGTCCATCCCGATTGATGATTTTACCGTGTATTTGACTGAAAATATTTGCTATCATTATTATTTGGGTTGAATGCCACATTTGGGCTTCGTGCCAACTATTTGAACCATTCGGGGATTTTTACTGATATTTTCTCACTGTTTTGACTCTATACTTGAACTCAATCATATTATTTTTCATTGCTTTCATACTAAGCCTTGTTAACTCAGTTATTAACACTTAAATGATATTTTACATGATGTTTGGGCTGAGAAACACTGTTTTACTATTGCCCGAGGGGCTTATGAGATTTTTGACTGAGGAAGGCCCTATGTTGTGAGGAAACACTGATATTGATTTGAGGTCGAGGGCCTGAGATATGTACGCCATGAGGTGGCTTGATTGATATGAGGCCGAGGGCCTAGTGATGAAGCTACGAGATGGCTTAATATTGCGCTTGGGCCGTAAGGGGCCCCTCCAGGAGTCTGCACACCCCTAGTGAGTGCGGGTACCCATTGTGATGTGAGATTGAGCCCGAGGGGCTGGTATTGTTCTATGTGTTTGCCCGAGGGGTTAGTACTGTTCCGAGATGTTGCTCGAGTGGCGGATTTGTTGATATTGTGCCCGAGGGGCAAGCCTTTATATGTTTACTTTTGATAATTGACTGTCAATTACCTACTTAATTATTGAAAAAGGCTTTTCATGAAACTATGTTTGAGTTAAAGGATTTTACCTATCTTTCACTGGTTTACTATTTTAATTGATTTACTGCTTCATTATAGAATGCTTTGTGCCTTACGTGATTTCTTGTTTTCATTCTTTATTTACATTTGTTAATAACTGAGTTGGAGTACTCACTTTACTGCCTGCACCCCTGTGTGCAGATTCAGGCATTGCGGATCCTGCCAGTGCGAATTGAGAGTTCCCGGCAGATATCGGAGTCCATGAGGTAGCTGCTTGTCGTCCGCAGTCCCGTGTTTCTCCCTCTTTATCATTTCCATCTCTTAGCAGATATTTGTAATAGTTGTGGATTTTTCAGACTTGTATTAGGTTTTACAGATGCTCATGACTAGTGACACCCCGGTATCGGGCTGTGTTGGGTTGTTCTTCCGCGTATTTATGATATTATTTGCTACTTTAGATTATTTTATCATGTTCGACTGTTTTTAAATGCTTAACTGTTAATAATTGGAAAATGGGAAGTGTTGGCTGGCCTTGACTTCACGAGAGGCGCCATCACGACCAGATCCAGGTTTGGGTCGTGACAATTTGGAATCAGAGCCTAGGTTACATAGGTTTCACGAGTCATGAGAAGGTCTAGTAGAGTCTCGCAGATCGGTACGGAGACGTCTGTATTTATCCTCGAGAGGCTGCATAACCTTTAGGAAAAACTTCATATTCTTGAAATTTTTGTCGTGCGAATTTGTTGATCTGAGTACTAAACTTCTGTTATTCTATTCTCTCACAGATGTTGAGAACATGCGCTACTGGTCAGGATGGACGACCACCAGTACCATCAACCGTGGCCACTAGAGGCCGAGGACACGGTCGTGGTCGTGGTAGGGGCAGAGCAGCTAGAGCAACACCTGCAGATCCACCAGCTGCCACAGTTCAGGATCAGGTCCCAGTTATGGACGCTCCAGCAACACCAGCACAGGCACCAGTTGTGCCCATTGTGATTTTGGGTCTTCATGAGGCCTTGGATCTGATCTTATCAGTTTGCACTAGCCTAGCTCAGGCGGTTTCAGCCAGTCACTACAGTCGCAGCTACTTCTCAGGTCGGGGGAGGCAATCAGACTCCTGCCGCTCGCACACCTAAGCAGGTCGTGCAAGGACTTCAGATACAGGGGGCACATCTAGCCCAGCCGGTTGCAGCTACTCAGGACTATGTAGTTCCTGCTATGTCGGAGGATGAACAACTTAGGTTGGAGAGGTTTGGTAGACTATAGCCTCCGACCTTCAGTGGTGCAGAGGGCGACGATGCCCAGGCTTTCTTAGATAAGTGCTAGAAGATGCTTCGTACAACGGGTATTTTGGAGACCAGCAGAGTCGCTTTCACTACCTATAAGTTTTCGGGAGCTACCTTCACTTAGTGGGAGGCTTTTGAGAGGTGTAGGCTTGTTAGTGCAGCACCCCTTACCTGGAAGCAGTTCTCTGTTCTCTTTATGGAGAAGTATGTGCCGCAGTCTGGCAGAGAGGAGCTGCATAGAGAGTTTGAGTGGTTGTGTTAGGAAGAGATGACTATGATGCAGTACGAGATGAGGTTCTCCGAGTTAGCTCGTCATGCTATTTGGATGGTTCCGACAGATAGAGAGAGGATTAGGAGGTTTATTGATGGCCTCACTTATCAGCTTCGTGTTCTCATGACTAGGGAGAGGGTGATTGGTGCTACTTTCAAGGAGGTTATGGATATTGCCCGTGAGATTGAGTCTGTTCATCGCTAGGAGCGCGAGGAGAGGGAGGCCAAGAGGCCTTGAGGATCTGCTAGTTATAGTGGTACTCTTTCAAGGGGCCAGTTTCAGCACGGCAGAGGCCATCCATTCAGGCATGCTCAACCAGCTCTCCCAGGTTATCGTGGGGCATCATCGGGTCATGGTTCTCACAGTTCTCATTAGGGCCAGTCATCACTTAGTGCCCTTTCAGCTCAGAGTTCGTCCCGTGCTCCATCAGTCTAGGGCTCTTCCATGACAAACGCATCTGCTAGTCACTCCGGTGTGAGGGGTTCCCTTCAGTTTCCTTCTCCAACACCTGGGAGTTGTTATGAGTGTGTTGAGATGGGTCATATGTAGAGGCAGTGCCCTCGTCGTCTTGCGAGTTCATCTCAGCAGAGGGGTCAGTCATCGGTTTCAGCGATAGTTACTTCACCACCACCCGCCCAGCCAGCTAGGGTGGAGGTCAGTTAGCTAGGGGTCGCCCCAAAGAGGGAGGTCGATTAGGTGGCGGTCAGGCCTATTTCTATGCACTTCCAGGCAGCCCAATGTTATTGCTTCAAATGTCGTTATTATAGGTGTTGTTTCAGTCTGCCACAAAGATGCATCTGTATTATTTGATCTCGGTTCTACTTTTTCTTATATGTCATCATACTTTGCTTGTTATTTAGGTACGCCCCGTGAGTTTCTTGCTTCACCTATTCATGTATCTACCTCGGTGGGTGATACTGTTATTATAGACCGTGTATACCGGTCGTGTGTGGTGACTATTGGGGGTCTGGAGACCCGAGTAGATCTATTATTATTGAGCATGGTGCATTTTGATGTCATTTTAGGCATGGATTGGTTATCTTCATATCGCGCTATTCTAGACTGTCATACTAAGACAGCCACATTGGCTATACCGAGTATGCTACGGATCGAGTGGCGAGGTGTGACTGATTATGTTTCTAGTAGAGTGACCTTATTCTTGAAAGCCCAGCGTATGGTTGGGAAGGGTTGTCTTTCGTAACTAGCCTTTGTGAGGGATGTCGGTGCAGAGACTCCCAGTACTTGATTCTGTTCCAGTTGTAAGGGATTTTTCCGATATGTTTCCTGCAGACCTATGAGGCATGCCACCGAACAGGGACATTGATTTTAGTATTGACCTGGTGCCGAGCACTCAGCCCATTTCTATTCCACCGTATCGTATGGCACCAGCGGAGTTGAAGGAATTAAAAGAACAGCTTTAGGAGCTCCAATAAAGGGTTCATTTGGCCTAGTGTCTCACCTTGGGGTGCGTTGGTCCTATTTGTGAAAAGGAAGGATGGCACTATGAGGATGTATATTGATTATAGGCAATTGAACAAGGTAACAATTAAGAACAAGTATCCTTTGCCTCGCATTGATGATTTATTCGACCAGCTTCAGGGAGCGAGAGTGTTCTCCAAGATTGACCTCCGTTCAGGTTATCACCAATTGAAAATCAGGGACTCGGATATTCTTAAGACAGCTTTCAATACCCGATACAGTCATTATGAGTTCTTGGTAATGTCTTTTGGGCTGACCAATGCCCCAGCAGCGTTCATGCATTTGATGAATAGTGTGTTCCGGCCTTATCTTGACTCGTTTGTCATAGTCTTCACTGATGATATTCTAGTATATTCACGTAGTCAGGAGGAGCACGCAGAGCATTTGAGAGTTGTGTTACAGAGATTGAGGGAGGAGAAGCTTTATGCAAAATTCTCCAAGTGTGAGTTTTGGCTCAGTTCAGTGGCTTTCTTAGGGCATGTGGTGTCCAGCGAGGGTATTCAGGTTGATTTGAAGAAGATAGAGGCGGTGCAGAGTTGGCACAGCCGTCCTCAGCCACAGAGATTCGCAACTTTCTTGTTTTGGCGGGTTATTATCGCCGTTTTGTTTAGGAATTCTCATCTATCGCATAGCCCTTGACCAAGCTGACTCAGAAGGGTGCTTCATTTGTATGGTCGGACGAGTGTGAGGAGAGCTTTCGGAAGCTCAAGATAGCTTTGACCACAGCTCCAATATTAGTTTTGCCATCAGCTTCAAGTTCATATACCGTGTATTGTGATGCTTAGAGAGTCGGCATTGGTTGTGTGTTGATAAAGGAGGGTAGAGTTATTTTTTATACTTCTCGTCGATTGAATCCCCATGAGAAGAACTACCCCGTTCATGATTTAGAGTTGGCTGCCATAGTTCACGCGTTGAAAATTTGGAGGCATTACTTGTATGGTATGTCTTGTAAGGTGTTTATTAATCATCGTAGCTTCCAGCACTTGTTCAAATAGAAGGATCTCAATTTGATGCAACGGAGATGGTTGGAGTTGCTTAAGGATTATGATATCACTATATTGTACCATCCGGGAAAGGCCAATGTGGTGTCCCATGCCTTGAGCCGAAAGGCGGTGAGTATGGGGAGTTTAGCATATATTCCAGTTGGGGAGAGACCTCTTGCGGTTGATGTTCAGGCCTTGTCCAATCAGTTTGTGAGATTAGATGTTTCGGAGACCAGTCAGGTATTGATTTGTGTGGTTTCTCGATCTTCCTTATATGATCGCATTAGAGATCGCTAGTATGATGATTCGCATTTGCTTGTCCTTAAGGACAAAGTTCAGCATGATGATGCCATAGATGTGACCATTTGGGGTGTTGAGAATGCATGACCAGATTTGTGTGTCTAATGTGGATCGGCTTCGGGAGTTGATTCTGGAGGAGGCCCATAGCTCGCGGTATTCCATTCATCCCGGCACCGCGAAGATGTATCAAGATTTGAGGCAGCACTATTGGTGGAAAAGAATGAAGAAAGACACTGTGGGATTTGTAGCTCGGTGTCTCAATTGTCAGCAGGTGAAATATCAGCATCAGAGACTAGGTGGCTTGCTTCGGCAGATAGATATTCCCAAGTGGAAGTGGGAGAGGATCACTATGGACTTTGTTGTTGGACTTCCACGAACTTTGAGGAAGTTCGATGCTATTTGGGTGGTTGTGGATCGGCTGACCAAGTCCGCGCACTTCATTCCTATGTGTACTACTTATTCTTTAGAGCGGTTGGCAGATATCTATATCCGGGAGATTGTTCGGTTGCATGGTGTCCCAGTTTCCATCATTTCAGATAGGGGCACTCAGTTTACATCACAGTTTTGGAGGTCTATGCAGCAAGAGTTGGGTACTCAAGTTGAGTTGAGCACAACTTTTCATCCTCAGACGGACAGGCAGTCTGAGCGCACTATTCAGATATTGGAGGACATGTTGCGTGCTTATGTCATTGATTTCGGAGGGTCATGGGATCAGTTTCTACCGCTTGTAGAGTTTGCTTATAACAACAGCTACTAGTCGAGTATTCATATGGCTCCATATGAGGCTTTGTATAGGAGGCGGTGTAGATCTCTAGTCGGTTGGTTCGAGCCCGATGAGGCTAGGCTATTGGGGACTGATTTGGTGCATGATGCGTTGGAGAAGGTGAAGGTGATTCAGGAGAGGCTTCGTGCAGCGCAGTCGAGGCAAAAGAGTTATGCTGACAGGAAGGTTCGAGATGTGTCCTACATGGTTGATGAGAAGGTTCTGTTTTGAAGGTTTCGCCCATGAAGGGTGTTATGAGATTTGGGAAGAAAGGGAAATTGAGTCCGCGGTTCATTGCCTTTTGAGGTGCTTCGGAGGATTGGGGAGGTAGCTTATGAGCTTGCTTTGCCACCTAGCTTGTCGAGTGTGCATCTGGTATTTCAAGTTTCTATGCTCCGGAAGTATATTGGGGACCCGTCTCATGTTTTGTATTTTAGAAAGGTTCAGTTGGATGATGATTTGACTTATGATGTGGAGCCAGTAGCTATTTTGGGTTGTCAGGTTCGAAAGTTGAGGTCAAAGGATATAGCTTCAGTGAAAGTGCAGTGGAGAGGTCAGCCTGTGGAGGAGGCTACCTAGAAGACTGAGCGGGAGATACGAAGCAGATATCCTCACCTGTTTGAGGCTTTAGGTATATTTCTTGATTCATTCGCGGATGAACGTTTGTTTAAGTTGGGAAGGATATGATGACCCGGACAGTTGTCTCATAAATTACCGCTCCGTTTCCCCAATTTCTGCTTCTAATTGCTTTATATAATGGTTCTATATGTGATCGGGTTGATTGGTTAGGGTTCGGAAATGGATTTGGTAAGGTTTGAGACAATTAGTCTCTTTTAAGGAAGGTTAAGTTGGAAAAGTCAACTGGATGTTGACTTATGTGATAGAGAGCTCGGATGTGAGTTCCAATGGTTCATTTAGCTTCGGGAGGTGATTTGGGACTTAGGAGCGTGATCGGAATGAGTTTTGGAGGTCCGGAGTAGATTTAGGCTTGAATTGGTGAAGTTGGTATTTTGGCGATTTCCGGTTGGTAGGTGAGATTTTGATATAGTGGTCGGAATGGAATTCCGAGAGTTGTAGTAGTTCTGTTGTGTCATTTGGTATGTGTGTGCAAAATTTCAGGTTATTCGGACATGGTTTGGTCGGGTTTTTTATCAAAAGCAGAATTTAGAAGTTTTTGGAATTTTTAGGCTTGAACCCAATGTAATTTTGGTGTTTTGATATTATTTTGGGAGTTTCGAGGGTTGGAACAAGTCTAAATGAGGTTTTGGGGTATGTTGGTGCCTTTAGTTGAGGTCTCGGGGGCCTCGGGGTGAGTTTCGGAGGGTTGAACGGATCATTTGAAGTTGAAGAAAGTTACAAATTTTGGTCTTCAACAGTTGCAGGTATTTTACTCTTCGCGTTCGCGAGTGGACCCTCGCGTTCGCGAAGAGTCAGCGGAGGAAGGTGGAAATTTAGCCTTCGCATTCGCGAGGAAGGCTATGCATTCACGAAGGGCTACAAGATTATGCATCGCGTTCGCAGTTGTGGTGTCGCATTCGCATAGAAGGATAGAGCAGCTGAGCTTCGGGGGAATTAACTCATCGCGTTCGCGGTGGATAGAACGCGTTCGCAAAGGTTCGTCTGGGTAAAGCATCACATTCGCGAGGGTCTGGTTGCAATCGCGTAAGAGGAAATTTGGTCAAAGTTAAATTGTGCTTCGCGAACGCGAGGCGTTGACCGCGTTCGTGAAGAAGGATTTTCTGGCCTGGGCAAAAAGTTTAAAAGGTCATCTTGTCTGCAAATGTGGGGTTTATTTCCTCCATAGTTGGTTGTTTTTGGAGCTTTTTGAAGGAGGTTGAAGAGGGATTCAAGGGGAAACATTTGGAGGTAAGAATTTTGGACTTAAAACTCGATTCTATTGTGAAAACTACCTAATAAATCATGGAATCTAAGCTTAAAATTCAAAAATTAGGGCTTGAGATTAAGAGATTTTAAATGAGGATTTGAAGGGTCATTTGGACTCCAATTTCAGTGTTCTTGATATGTATAGACTCGTGGGAGGATAAGGATTCTGGTGATGTGATTTTTACCCAGTTTCGAGATGTGGGACCAGGGTCGGGTTTGACCAATTTCGAGATTTTTGGTATTATTTAATTGTTTTCGCTTAGGCTTCGTTCCCTTAGCATATTTTGACGTCGTGATTCTGATTTTGGATGGATTCAATGTGAGTGGAGGTCGATTTGAGGGGAAAAGGCGTCGTGAGCTAGAGATTTGATCGGTTCGAGGTGAGTAATGATCATAAACGATGTTCTGAAGGTTTGAAACCCTAGATTGCAAATCGTAGTGCTATATTGAGGTGAGACACACGCTTGATGATGAGCGTGGGGTCGTGTACTATTGGGGATTGTGACTTGGTCCGTCCCGATTCATGATTTTACCGCGTATTTGACTGAAATCTATTTGATATCATCATTATTTGAGCTGAATGCCATATTTGGGCTTCGTGCCAACTATTTGAACCCTTCAGGAATTTTTACTGATATTTCCTCACTATGTTGACTTTATACTTGAACTCAGTCATGTTATTTTTCACTGTTTTCATACTCAGCCTTGTTTACTCAGTTTTTAATACTTAAATGATAATTTACATGATGTTTGGGCATAGAAACACTGTTTTACTATTGTCCGAGGGGCTTCTGAAATTTTTGACTGAGGAAGGCCCTATGTTGTGAGGAAACACTGATATTGATTTGAGATTGCAGGCCTGAGATATGTACGCCACGAGGTGGCTTGATTGAGATATGAGGCAGAGGGCCTAGTGATGACGCCACGAGATGGCTTGATATTGCGCTTAGGCCGTAAGGGGCCCCTTCAGGAGTCTGCACACCCCAAGTGAGCGTGGGTACCCATTGTGATGTGAGATTGAGCCCGAGGAGATGGTATTGTTCTATGTGATTGCCCGAGGGGCTGGTACTATTCTGAGATGTTGCCCAAGGGGCGGATTTGTTGATACTGTGCCCGATGGGCGAGCCTTTATGCGTTTACTTTTCATAATTGACTGTCAATTACTTGCTTAATTATTGAAAAAGACTTTTCATGAAACTACATTTGAGTTAAAGGATTTTACCTATCTTTCACTAGTTTACTGTTTTAATTGTTTTATTGCTTCATTATAGAATGCTTTGTGCCTTACGTGATTTCTTGCTTTCAGTCTTTATTTACATTTGTTGCTCACTGAGTTAGAGTACTCACTTTACTCCCTGCACCCTGTGTGCAGATTCAGGCATTGTAGATCCTGCTAGTGCGAGTTGAGAGCTCCCGGCAGATATCGGAGTCCACGAGGTAGTTGTTTGTCGTCCGCATTCCCGTGTTTCTCCCTCTTTATCATTTCCATCTCTTAGCAGACATTTGTAACAGTTGTGGATTTTTCAGACTTGTATTAGGTTTTATAGATGCTCATGACTAGTGACACACCGGTATCGGGCTGTGTTGGGTTGTTCTTCCGCGTATTTATAATATTATCTGCTACTTTGGATTATTTTATCATGTTCAACTGTTTCTAAATGTTTAACTGTTAATAATTGAAAAATGGGAAGTGTCGGCTGGCCTTGTCTTCATGAGAGGCGCCATCACGACCGGGTCCCCGTTCGGGTCGTGACAGTCTAGGATATAAATTATAGTCTAATATAAGATGGGGTATCAAGGTTGGTCTTATTTAATTTTATAATCTTCTTCTTAGATGGTAAGATTGATGATATGATAATTTTAAAATTATCTGATGCAGTTGTTTTCTATATATATCTGAACAAATACTACTATTTTGTTGTAGGTATATAAAATGTACAGCTAAGTCTATTATCCAGTAAAATTCGATTTCTACGTCTAATTTAAACTCTTTTAGACTTGAGGTAAGGCTTCTAGCAAATATTTTTGGATTACTATAGTTATTATGATTAATAGACATTAACAATTAAATATTTTTTGTGATTAAACTCTTATGTTATAAAAATCCTACTCGGTACTCTCTCTCTCTCTCTTTCTCTCTCTCTCTCTCTCTCTTATTCTATAGACCTATATTGTTACAGTATTATCTAAATCATGAACTGAAATTACCCCTTTTACTCTTTTTTTTACTTCACTCTGTTCATCTCTTCTTCCTAACTTTTTAAAAAAATAAATCTATTCTTAACTTTTTTTTCTTTAACCTCACCCTGGCCACGGTTAAACATATATATACCCATTCTTGGTTATTTTCGGATTTTACTCAACCGATTTCTCCTAGAAATTTACAGGTTAATCCATCAAAATTGTTAAGAAATTGGGAGGATAACCATATACTAAGAGTGATGCCTGGTTATTATCAAACTAGTAATTGAGGAATAATAAACATAAAGCTATACAAAATAACATAAAGTTGTAAAAAACAGGGGTAATATCTAGAAACATAATTTAGATAAAAATAAGTAACTTACATGTTTACAGGAGAGAGATTTCCCTTTCAGAAAACCTGAAAGAGCTTACTGGACATTGGAATTAAAAATGGACACACATAAGCGTAGAAATATATTTATTTTACAAGCTTGAAGGAGGAACTACTAAGGCATACATCCCTCTAGATAGCATAGTTTACATCCCAGCAGCCACATCAAACCTTAATACTAGAAGAAAATGAAGACAAAAATATATTAGAAAAAGACTATACTCTAATAGATATTGAAACAAAATTTTATAATTTTAAAACAGGAATACAAAAAATAGGAATAATGAAAAACGAAAAGGATCTAGATAAATATTAGATGAAATACAAAATAATAGGAGAAAAACCTTTAAAACATTGGAAAAATAATAAAGTTATATGTAAATTAGATATAATTAATCCAGAATATATAATTAAAACAGCTTCAATAGAAGCTACAAATTAAGATTTAGAAGACTTCAAAATTCAAATTAAAGAACTCATGAATTTAGGCGTAATAAGGAGATCTGGTAAAATTCAATAGTTAAAAGCTATTCGTTTAGCTAAAGGGTGTTGTCTTAACATATATTTTATCTTATTTCTGATTGTTCTGATATACTCTTTTTCTTGTTGTATTTCAATATTAGTTCTTTCTATTTCAAAGAGAAGGAAATTCTTAAAATTTTAAGTATTTAAAATACCTAGTTCTGGTTTTTCAAAAAGGCTCTGTTGTAATTCTAATGTTTCTCTATATTCTATGTTATTTCTAATGTTGTCTAAACTAATATATATTATGTGGTGATGGAAACTTATGTATTTAGTAAAAATATGTTGTTTCAAAAATTTATTGGTCCAAAAATCTTCTCGATATATATATATATATATATATATATATATATATATATATATATATATATATATATAGAGAGAGAGAGAGAGAGAGAGAGAGAGAGAGAGAGAGAGAGAGAGAGAGAGCATCTTGGTCCAGGCTTCGAGGACCAGTCAAGAGTTCAAAGTTTACAATAGTCTGCCAAGTACCAAAAATTGAAAGAATTTACATTGATTGCATCATAACTCAACTGAGAGAACCTAGAAATTATACTCCTTTCATCCCAGTTTATATGATATTCTATTTTTATAGTCAGTGCCAAAGAGAATAATACCTTTTTATATTTGGTAATATTTCAACTATAAATTTTCCTTTTTACCCTTAATTAGATGATCAAAAAATGGCATCGAGGCCACTTAAACGTGCACTCATTTGTCAACATGCTAAACAAACTTATAAGTTTTCCATTTTAACACCGTTACTTGAGAAAATGATTACTAATAATTTCTTTTAATCGTTCACTATGCCTATGTAAAAATGGTGTAGCTGACATGGCCACATTGAGTGAAAATCATGTTGTTAAAGCGCGTAGATATGATTGTTTTTATTTAAAAAAATTACATTTAAAAAAAATATAAATGAAAAAGAAAAAAAGACTTATCCCTCTCCCCTTCTCTTTTCCCCTCCCCTCCCACCCTTCTCTCGTCTTCCCCAGCAAATTCCCCACCCCCTTTCTGTATTTTTTATTTCCTATTCTATTTCCCATCACCCTCCCTTTCTTCATTTCTTTTCCCTCCCTCTTTCTATTCCAATATTATTTTCATTCATTTGTTAGTCTCCACCCACCTTTCATGTCCCAACTTCTCTCAACTCCTCTATAACCAACACCTTCCCCCCATATCGTTGCCATCAACTTCCCCTTTCTCTTCTTCTTTCTTTTCCTTTTCTTCTTTTTCTTCCAAAGCATACCTAGTTAGTTGGTTGCCGCTAACGGATTGTAGGTAAGAATTTATAAAAGTTAGGCGGCTTTGATAGTAGAACAAGAAAATAAAGTGAAATTTATTGCCTTAAATGTAATTTATTGGTGGCATTTGGTGAAAATAATTTTGAAATGAATGTTTGTTAGGTTTTTTTGGGTGAAATAGTAACAACCTTTTATTGCAAAACAAAAGGGAGGGGGTAGACGGGTTTCGGTGGTCGTAAATATGATTTGAAAATGAAGCTTTCAAGCAAGTGGAAGAAGATGATAATGGTTAATGGCTGAAGCTTGGTGTTGTCGTTGGTGGACAATTGGCGGAGCTACGGTCGAGAAAAAGAGAAAGAAATAAATTAAAATTTGAATAAATTGATTATTTTTTTTCAAAATGTGGGACCCAAAAATTCCACATTTTATATAATAAAGATCAAGTATGTGACATGACATTCGTGTCAAAGCGATTGACAAGCACGTTCAATACGAAGTGCTTATTAGTAGTCTTTTTCTTAAGTAGTGTTAGAATGAGAAAATTATAAGTTTGTTTACCGGATTGACAAATGGATACAAGTTTATGTGGTTCCGAGACCATTTTGCCTTAGATGATTTCTAACCACATAAGTTTGTATAGTTTGATTTAGATAACAAGTTTCAAAAGTCTTCCTTTATTTCTTAAACTCCATGCCCAGTCAAACACCTTTACCTAAATTAGGACGGAAGGAGTATAACTTATGTGAGGAAAATAAATGATATTTTAGATTATCAGATATAGTTACGTGACTAACTAATGAATTGAGAAAAATAATTCAGTAAAAACGTAAAATAAGACTGGAAAAAAACTAATTCGGTTATACTAATTATGGGAAGAAATTAATTTATTAAACATTAATATGAAAACAAAGAAATAAATTTATCAATAATAAAAAATAAGTGTTTAAATTATATAAGTACTACATATAAAAAATAGTAATTTTGGGGCCCTTAAATACTTGGGGCCTAAAGCAAGTGCTTGCTTTAGGGTCTAACCGGCGTTGATCCTCATCGTGTGGATTACATTATTAGAAGAAAACCTCATTGACTGAGTATTTACTTTAGCTGGCCATATTCAATATTTGCTTTTTTAACCGGTATATACTTACTATACATAGTTATATATATATTAGACATAAATTGTATATATATTATATATTCGTCGACTATTTTTAATTTAAGCGATTAGATGGGCAGCTATTTGGATTAATTCTTAAAAATAAGGAATTTTTACCTCCTATAACAAATGTTGATACCTTATTTATTTTAAATAAATACCCTTTTAAAAAAGTATATTCCATAGCTACCTTTTGATTTTTATAGCTAAATATCTATTTATGGTCACCTCCTACCTATAATCCATAAAATACGCTTTGTATTATTTTTCTCTCTCATTCTTTCAAATTTTTCTTCACCCTCTCTCTCTCAACACCAGTTCTCACACAACAGAAGATTGAAACAGAATCTGCCATGGAAGAAATCGAAGAAACACCAAAAAGTTCATCGCTATTTCCCGTTTACCCCCAATCTACACTAATTGGGATGATCAAAGTAGTACAACATTAATTTCTGAGACCAAGTCCATTGCGTGCAAACCAAGTCCAAGTTTAGGGTGGGGGATGTCATTCAACAACTTTGACAAGTTTTTTAAAGAGTTGCCTCATGTGGACGACCTTGTTTGCCTTTATGCAGATGAATATCGTTCTAATTAGGAATTTTTACCTTGAACAACGACGACAGAGTTTGGGACTGAGCAACTTGAAGAGTCTGTTACTTTTTTTTTCCGTTGTATTTCAATGTATCTCGCTGTATTCCATATATTTCATTGTATTCACTGTCTCGCTATATTCCATCAATGTATTCATATATTTTTTTTAATTAATATAATTTATGTATTTTATGTATTCAGATTTATAATTGTGTTGGTTGAGTTATATTAGGAGTCTAGTGTGTTAATTGATTCACTTTCCGTTTAAAAATAACTGAATAGATCATGAATTGTGCTATTTACGTTACTGTATTCACAAATACATATCATGAATACAGTCGAATACAATAATCTGTCTAGCTGTAATCCCCTGTTTTACGCCGTGAATACAGTCGAATACAGTCGAATACAATAATGTGTCTAGCTGTAATCCTCTGTTTCACGCCGAGAAATGCTATTATATTCATGAATACAGTAGATTGAATACATCGAATACACTATAAAAACCCTGAAAAACATAGCTATAGGAAGTAATATAATAAGTGGTAGCTACAACTAGCTAATAACCACTAAAACATAATGGTTTCCGAAAGTTTCTCAAAAATTAATAGTGATATGGAAGTGTCTTATTTGTGCGTTAGGCAGGGGCATTTGCATCTATACCCGCTTTTTGGGTCACATTTTAACTTATGCTCGCTTTGCAAAAAAAATTACAAGCGTACCCACTTTTTCGCGTAACTTTAGCATACGGGGCTGAAGTAGCAAGAGTGCTGAACCAAGTGTGCTGAAGTATTTGTTTGTAATTGCTGAAGTTTTTGTTTTTGTAATTGGCGAACTTCAACTCTAGAGCTGAAGTTTTTGTTTTGTAACTGGCGAACTTCAGCTCTAGAACTGAAGTTTTTGTTTGTAACTGGCAAACTTCAGCTCTAGAACTGAAGTATTTGTTTTTATAACTGGCGAACTTCAGCTCTAGAGCTGAAGTTTTTGTTTTGTAATTGGCGAACTTCAGCTCTAGAGTCTTCTTCCCTTCATAATGATACTGTCACGAAAACATGAAAATAGTTGTTTTACTGTCGCATAAAGCATTCAATAGCAAGGATACCTCATCTTATAACTCTCTAATCGGACCAATTATTTAGATGATTAGTTCAACAACTAAACCATCCAAAGGAACTGTTAATCGATACTTGATAAAGCAAGAAGCTTTTTAACAATTTACATAAACCAATATGCTGCTACTAATGCCATGCATTATCAAATAGGATCTGTAGCTTCGTCATTTAACAGATCATCTATTGCCACCATTCAATCAAGCAAGGACCTTTAGTCACGGACTTCAGAAAGAGGTTGAGGTCGGATATAACTTTGAGGAGGAGAAGGAGGAGGAGAAATGAGACTGAAGTTGTTTAAAAAGTAGGTACAAATTAAAAGCTTTTAAAAAAAAGGTATAGGTTAAATGAGGACGATCAAATAGGGCGCCCCGTACAATTTTTACCTATAGGCCTTAACAGTTTGGACATCCCAAATACTAGTCCGGTGGAGTAGCTGAGTTCTCACCTGAACTAATAAGCCCAGATGAGAGTTACGAGAAGCCTTCAGAATTTTATGGAAAACTTTAATTTGTGTCTCATACAATTAATACTACTTGTATGAGGCAATTTTTATCGCATAATTTTATGGACCCAAATTTCTATGGACCCAAAAGATAAGATTGAGATCCATAAATTTGTGAGACAAAGAGAAGCCTTATACAAATAGTGTGATTTGTCCAACACACAAAATAAAACTTCTCAAATTTTATCATTTCTTGGCAGGCAAAGTCAGTGAATTGGATAAGAACAATGACGTGTAAGGCAAACACGCAATGGATTGAAACTAGACTAGATTCACGTGCTGTGTCACGTTGCATTAGATTATACGATGTATGCGCCCTCTCTCTATTGGTTTTACTTTTAATAAACTTACGCCTCGCAATAAACCATAATTATTGTACAAAAAAGAAATATCGTAGCTGTAGTTTCTGTTAATGAAAATAAAAAATAAGTACTCCCCTTATTTTAATTTATGTAAACTTATTTCTCTTTTAGTCCGTGTTAAAAATAATGGTCCCTTTATTTATCTAAAAATAATTTACTATTATATAATGATTTTTATTTATATAAAATATTTGCATCTCATTCTACATAATTAATTTAAAGTTTTTTTTTCATAAATTTTATTCAGTCAAATGGATTTAAATAAACTAAAATGGAGGAACTATAATTAATGGATTATCCCATCTTATCTTGCTAAATAAGTGGGCAATGGAAACCAGGTGCGCACAACCTACAAACCAAAGCCATATTATATACTGCAAACCCACTCTTTCTTATCCAACAAATTCACCATTCCCAATCTTCTTCATTTGGTTTTGTGTATCAGCAATGGCGATTTCAACCCTAAATCCTAACGCTCCTATCTTCATTCCTACAGAATATCGTGAAGTGGAGGACTTTTCTGACCAGTGGTGGGACCTCGTCCACTCTTCTCCCTGGTTCCGTCATTACTGGCTTCGTGAATGCTTCTCCGACCCCGACTCTACTGATGACACTACCTATGTGCCTTTTCTCCCTGATATTGATTTTATCTCCAACGATTTCAAGCGTAAGTATCATCAATTTACTAACACAGTGCTTTTTTTACTAACTTAAATAATTGTAAGTAATTTATTATGTTTTATGTGATTAGAAGAGGAGAATAAGAACGAGCTGATCACTTTGGGGATGTTGAAATGGAACAAATCACGTGTTGCTGCTGAAATCCCAAGGTATGGGAAGAAGGTGCCGAAAATCGTGAACGTGAAAGTGAGCCCTAGGCCTATTCAGCAGCCAAGGTAGAGCGAATCACAACTCGGAAGCACCTGACTCACTGAGTTAGCTAAATCTGTTTAGTTAGTGTTTCATGTACATAGCTTGTTTAACTTGTTTCATATCCTGCACTTTGTACCTTGTTTTTCCAATAAATGCCAAAACAAAAATAGATGCACAAAATGGAGCAAATGTTACTAGAACCAATATTGTGATTAGTACCTTAAATTTAGATTTTGGTTGATCTATCGAGATTTAGAGTGTAAAAGTACTTCCAAAATCTCCATCAAATGAGCAATAAGATACATAAAGATCAAACTAGGAGAACCTATAGATAGGTATAATATAATAAAATGGGCAAGGTCGTCTTGCACGCTCTAATTAAGCAGTGGATTAGAGATTAGTAAGTTGATTGTTGATCCCAGTTGGTGGCTTGTTTCCCTATCTTGTGAAGACATTTGATGACCTCTTCAGTAGTTACATTTCCAGTTACTGTCACCTTATTCAGTTGTGTATCCACATCATATGTTTCAATATCTGCCATACTCCATCCAATTTGAAGGGGAAAAAAAATTAAAAATCCAGATTTTCACTTATAGAATTTCAAAATACCATATTCTGGTGGTAGTTGAAGAAATTTTTAGGAATTTGAAGATGTGCAAGGACTTGTTTTACCTTCGATTTTCTTGATTGCCTTCAAGATTTTCTTGATGCATTCGTCGCAGTGCAGGCCTACTTTAAGCTCCACCACCTAGTGCACAAATGAAAAGTAAATTTCATACTGATTGCTAGAATAGAAAGATTAGAAGTTTGATTGAAAAACCTGCTATACGAATGGTTTTGAGGTACTAAGTACTAACATTGGCCATTACAGTTGCTACGTTTCGAAACTTCTTAATTTGCAGAGCTGCCAAGCAATAACTGATGCTAGTTAGAGACGAATGAAGAGATGATGAATGATTTGAATGTTTTTTGAAACAGTTGGAAAAATTTAAAGGAAGAGGGTGGGGTATAGGATTCTTTTCTTTGAGTGATTGAGGATTTTTCACTTTGCCAAAAGCTCCTTTAGAACCCTTTTTCCTGGACGCGTAGGGCATTAGTCTCCGTTCATTCAGGGCCGTGAAAATTGACATTAGCCTAATATTCTTGAAATGATAAATAGAGCAATAACGTTAGGAAAAACATGATGCTGTTATGAAATAAAAGTAATTTAGTAAAACATGAACAAGAAATAAAGACAATTTAGTAAAATATGAACAAGAAATAGAGATAGAGAGAAAGGAAGAGATTTTCTTCTTAAATTGTGTGTATTTTCCTATCTATTACAAAGCCTTTATATAGGCATGAAAAGTGAAGAAAATATGTCATGAAATATGTCATTGAAATATGTCATTGAATATGTCATTGAATATGTCATTAACCATTTGAGAGAAAGATCATGGAGGAAGAGTAGACATCCACCATATTTTGATTTTATCATAACACTCCCCCTTGGATGTCCATAAATAATGTGCCTCGTTAAAACCTTATTAGGAAAAAAACCCTATGGGAAAAAAAAATCCTAATTAAGGAAAAAGAGTACACATATTTAGAAATACGCCTTTTGGTTGCCTCGTTAAAAACCTTGCAAGGAAAACCCAATGGGACAAAACCTTGTAAGGAAAAAAGAGTACAACGCGTATTAACTCCCCTGATGAGATCATCAGTTCACATCGTTGAGCCTTCGTATCCCAATCTTGTACACTAGTTTCTTGAAGGTTGACGCCGGTAGATATTTGGTGAACAAATCAGCCATATTATCACTTGAACGGATCCGTTGCACATTAATATCACCATTCTTTTGAAGATCATGTGTGAACAATAATTTAGGTGAAATGTGCTTTGTCCTAACTCCTTTATGAATCCTCCCTTTAATTGGGCTATGCATGTTGTATTTTCTTCATACAAAACTGTGGGTAGTTTATCACACTTCAAACCACATTTGTCTTGAATAAGATGTATTGTAGACCTCAACCATACACATTCTCGACTTACTTCATGAATAACAATTATCTCAGCATGATTAGAAGAAATAGCCACAATTGATTGCTTAGTCGATTGCCAAGATATGACAGTGCCTCCACATGTAAACACATAGCATGTTTGAGATCAAGCCTTGTGTGTGTCAGATAAATATTCTACGTCGGCATAACCAACAAGATTGGGATTGCAATCATTGCCATAAAATAAGCCCACATTGGTAGTCCCTTTTAGATAACACAATATGTGTTTGATTTCACTCCAATGTCTTCTTGTAGGAGCAGAGCTATATATTGCTAAGACATTAACTGAAAACGTTATGTCACGCCTTGTAGTGTTAGCAAAATACATTAGTGCATCAATTGCACTAAGATATGGTACTTCAGGACCAACAAGTTCTTCATTATTTTCATGAAGTCGGAATGGATCTTTATTTATATCGAGTGATCTCACAACCATCGGGGTACTAAATGGATGTGCTTTATCCATATAAAATTGCTTTAAAATATTTTTAGTGTATGTTGATTGATTGATAAAATTTCATCTTTCATATACTCAATTTGTAGACCAAGACAAAAAGTCTTTCCAAAATTTTTCATTTCAAATTCTTTCTTTAAACAGTCTACTGCTTTAGGAAGCTGCCTGGGAGTTGTAATGATATTTGAATCATCAACATACACAGAGATTATAACAAATTCAAATCCAGATCTTTTGATAAAGATACAAGGACAATTGAATCATTCTTGTACCCTTCTTTCAATAGGTACTCACACGGGCAATTATACCACATGCGCCCTGATTGTTTCAATTCGTATAAGGATTTTTGAAGCTTTATTTAATAAATTTCTTGGAAACATTAATATGCTTCAGAACAATTTTAATCCTTCAATGATTTCCATGATACACATATCAAGTTTTTATGTATTGCCAGATTAAAACCTGAAATGATTATATCCACCATAAGAGAACATGTCTCCATATAATCAATGTGAGGATATTTACTAATTTTCTTGTGTCACAAGTCGTCTGTATGTCTATCGACTTGAACTTTTTGCACAAGAATACATTTATACCTCCATTGGCTTTATACTTTCATGTGTTGGAACTATCCACGCAACTTCACATTTTTTCAAGTGAAGTCAATTTTCATTGCTTATTTTTCATTTGTCCAATCATTTATGTGTCCAAATTTCATGACAGATTTGAGCTCAAGATCCTCGTCAATATTAATAATATTGAGTGCTACATTATGTTAACAATATCATCGACGATCACTTTACGTCGGTTCCATTATTACCTAATAAAGACATAACTTATTGAGATCTTTTTATCTCATTATTTTCAGGTACCTGAGCCTCTCCCATGAGGTCTTATGAAGTGTTATGTCGTGGTGCTCTTCTAGGGCACTTGCCTCCTTATTATGACTATTTTGAATATTTGCCCCTCTCCTTCTTCAAAGAGTTTTATCTTTGGAACCGATTGGTCTGTTACACTTCATACGTGCCATAGACTTTGTCCCTCATATACTTTATTCTATTTGGAGCATTAGCAGCTGAAATATGACATTTAGCTTTGGGTCAGCAAATGCGTCTGGCAATAATTTGTAAATGAATTATCACTTGAACTTCAAGTTCATATTTTCTTGTACGAGGATCTATATGTATTCATAATAATTCATTTCACGTATCACTTTCTCAGCTGCCCATTTTCTCCCCCTAATGTTGGGATCACCAATACATTTCCCAACCTTCTTTGGGAACTCATCTTTGTGCATTTTGGTGGCATAATTAAATCATATAGCACATCCATATTTCTATATAGAAATTATTTTGTTCCTGACCCTGAACCGATTGTGATAGGGAGAAATTTTAATAACATGGCTAGATGCGTACAAGTGCTGCTGTATATTAAATAATAAATCTCATACCAAATTTCGTTTTTGGGAGTTTTGTTCTCATAACCAATGATCTAGCTATAATTAGAGGCATACAATTTCTGCTAAACCAACTTGGATTTAAACCAGTATTATTAAGATAAATCATCATAATTTATATTCTGGAATTGTGCTCTAATAATATGAGCAAGCAATCTTGCAAAAACCAAACTGCAAGTTGATAACAAATGCACATGTGACCATAAAATAGATGCATCTATTAAAATCATATAATAGTAAACGGTTCACATGGCAGGTGACTGGGCCCATATATATATCACCTTTTATTTCTTCCAGAAATCAAAGGATTCAATCCCAACCTTTAACTGATATATCATGAGAATAAGCAGCACAAGAGAATTCTTGAAGAATCTTCTATTCTTCAATATATGTCAATGTAATTCTTAATTAATTTTTCGCATCATAATTGAACCGAGATGGTCAACCGGTCATGATAATTAATATTTGTTTTAGTAAACCTCTAGTTTACTTGTGGCATATGATTCCAACATCATGCTTATATTTGTGTAGTACAAATAGAAAGAAGGTCGGGTAACCTTTCATATTTACCCGGTATGATTATAGAAATATGAAGATATTCAATCTTCCTTTCATTTATAGTCTCAATATGCCAATCACTTTGACTTATATAGTTGAAACTCAAAAAGTTTCTTTTGAGACTTTACAATATCAATGTCATGAATAAGTTTATTCATCCGGGTAGTAACAAATTAGTTTTTCCGGAGTTCTTAACAACTTTTGTACTACAAGATCTTTTATCATACCATTCATATGGTAAATGTCTCCTTCACGGAGAAAATTATATCATAATAAATTGTCATGGTCAAAATCATCATAAGCAAAATCATTTCTTGCTTTAACTTTGCCTTTAATAACTTTTATAAGGCATGACAAAATAATATTTGGCATATCACATGTACACGACCAATGACATATTCATGTAACCACACAATAATATTTATTCTCTTTATTTTACTCAAACCTCCCTTAGAGGTGAGTTGTGTGATATTCACATAATCATGAATTGCATGTCTTTATTCATTACTTTTATCACATATTGCCACATTCAACTTTAGGAATGAGTTTGCATTCTCAATGCTTATCACAAGTCACATTCTCTTCAAGGAATGGATTATAATCAGCGACATGCTTTATTATTTTCATACCAATTTGATGGTAAGCATTGCCTTCACATTCACTACAAGAATGGAGCAAATCAAGTGGGACAATTTTTATGTCTTTTCATGAAAAATTTATTATTTTTCTTTAGTCATCATTATATCATCAATATGGTACATTGGGACTCAAACCCAATGTCTTACCAATATAAAGGCATGTTAGGCCATAATAAATTGGGACTCAAACCCAACTCTTATCATTATGGAGCATCAGGACTTGATCCCGATGTCTTATCCTCAATTAATGGCATAATAGGCTAAACAATATTGAGATTCATTCTCAAGCCTTAATTTCAATCACATGCCAAGAAAGTTATACACAACTAATTTGCAACTTAGCAAATTAAATTTGCTTTCTTAAATAAGTGTACAAATCTCAAATCAGCGTAAAGCTTTATTAATTATTTGTAGCATCTATATGAAATACAATTGTTTGTAGTCAGAATATTTCTTCTAAATTCTATTAGAGTTTAAAAGGATCATAAAATCATTGTCTTAATATTTATTGAGTCTCTCTCAAAAATATTGTTGTTTTCGGGGTATACCCTACCTATTGGATTTGATTTAACGCCATGACTTTCATTCACTCAATTCAACCAAACAATTAGTGAATAAATTTATCAAAAATACATCATATAGGTAACAACACATATATAGTACTAATACATAAATTCAGCATTTATATTACCTGAAAAGTGACATTATAGGTAACAACTTACCAGTTGTAGCTTGTGCATCATTCATATAAAATACTTAAAAATGGTAAATCAGTAGCAAACATCAAGTAGGTCATGGATACTCAAAAATACCTCTTCTAGTAGTCATACTAATTATTGTTTGTTTTCAAATGATACGACTATAAATTATGAAGTATACTTTCTCAATAGCTGGTTTGTTTTCCAAACTTCAAAGAAGTAATTAATCAACCTAGATAAAGATGTGAAGTATTTCTTGTTTTCTTCAAGATGATTTATGCTTTTAATCAGTATGACCAATTTTATTTTAATTTTTATTCCTTTTTCTTGGTACTATATGCAAGTGTAAAAATCCAAAAGGAAAAAAAATATTCATCCAAGTAAAACAAAATGTTAAAAGCGGCAGGACAGATTGAAGATAGTTAACACATAAATATGTATAAGACAATTTATATAAAATATCTTTGGTTACCATGACATGCATCATATCAACAATTAACTGCTACTATGATTTTAACATATAGAACTTCGAAAATTTTATTCCATTCATGTGATATAAAAGATGTAATATTAATATGTGCTTATGCAATACAGGTGTAGTACGAAGTTGTGTGCATATGAGATTTTAAAGGAATGACAAGTATAAGATAATCATACCTTCTTACATTTCATTACTTACCATATGTAGTTTCTCTTTACATTTAACCATGTGATGATATGTATGGCTTCTAATTGTAATCTTTCTGGATGTAGGAAAATTTTTGTAGATATAAGAAGAAAGAGATCAAACTCAATTGGTTAGAAAAACATGATGCTGTTATGAAATAAAAGTAATTTAGTAAAACATGAACAAGAAATAAAGACAATTTAGTAAAATATGAACAAGAAATAGAGATAGAGAGAAAGGAAGAGATTTTCTTCTTAAATTGTGTGTATTTTCCTATCTATTACAAAGCCTTTATATAGGCATGAAAAGTGAAGAAAATATGTCATGAAATATGTCATTGAAATATGTCATTGAATATGTCATTGAATATGCCATTAACCATTTGAGAGAAAGATCATGGAGGAAGAGTAGACATCCACCATATTTTGATTTTATCATAACAGATGCATCTTAATGCGTTTGATACTTTTTGCTATTTTTTAGAGCTAAAACAAATTAGAGTAAGTCACATTTCTAATTCTAAGTTTAAATTTCTAGCCATATAAGAAAAGAAGAGTCCCATATAGGTGCTTTAAAGGAAGTTTAGTTTTCTTAATATGGATTGAGCAATCCTCATGTCACAACCATGGATCGTGATGATGCCTAACACCGCTTGCTAGGCACGTCAACATTTAACAACAATAAGCAATGCAAGCTTAACAATTAGCAACATTATAATAAATATAAAGGGCGAAATCTCATAAATTCATAATAAGGCTACAACCCAACACGGTCTAAAACTCTTCCAAAAATTTTGTGCCACAGGTACATAAACGACTACGGGGTCATTTGGTAGAATGCATTAGATAAAGTAATGCATATATTAGCTTTATATATTAATAATACCTTATTTGACACACTTTTTGAATATATGCATTAGGTATGCAAGCATTAGTTATATACCATATTGGGTATTATCCTATATATAACTAATGCATAAGAAATCATGGTATTAACAATGCAATAGATTTTAATGCATGCATTAGCTTAGTTAAAGACAAAATTATCTTTCAAAATTTCTGCTTGATCAAAATATACTATTATATTAATGCAAGTTTGAAATAATCCAAGAAAGTGGGGAAAAAATTATATCTCTAGTAAATAAATAAATACTTGGCATATTTTCTTTTTTATAAATAAATATTCAGTTCTATACTACAATATAGGTAAACAAATCAAATAATTTTTTAAAAACCTTTTCATATAAAAAAATTTCTCAATATATGTTTCTTTTAAAAAGAAAAAGTGATGGACTGGTTATGAGGGCATTTTTGTAAACAAATAATTCTTTTAGAAATTGTATAATGCTTTAATAAATCAAACCAAATAATGGATAAGAAATATGTTAGCATAACTAATGCAAGCATAATTAATACCAGCATTACTAATACACCATATTCAGCATTATTCTTATACACCCTACCAAATGAATCGGAAAATCGCACCAAACTGACTAAAAACCTGATTAGGCTTGGTTTTGATTTGGTTTGGTATTGAGTAAAAAATCCGAACCAAACCTACATATAAATATATACTCCCTCTATTTCAATTCAAATGACACACTTTTCTTATTAGCCCGTTCCAAAAAGAATGACACATTTTTATATTTGGAAACGATTCGACTTTAAATTTTTTTATTTTACCCATTTTACCCCTAATGAGAAGCTTTTATAGCCACATAAATATCATGACCCCTTAAGCTTTTATAACCACATGTTTCAAGTCTTTTTTTCTCTCTTAAACTTTGTGCCAAGTCAAACTACCTCATCTAAATTGATATGGAGGGAGTAATTTTTATATATACTTTTAAGACTTTATATAAAAAAAATTTAAAAAAATGTCACGACCCGAGTTCGCCCTCCGTGAACTATCGTGACGACACCTACTCTCTATGACTAGGTAAGCCTAACAAGTGTGGAAATAAAATTGAAACTTGCGGAAATATAAATAAAGGAAAGCCAAGAATAACTAAAGAGGGAAGCAATATATATAGAAAGCCGCTCGGCATATATATCACGACATCTCAAACTTATACAACACCATCCCAAAACCCGAAAACTCACGGGAATACAAGCTAGAAGAAATACAGTAAAGTGCTCTAATCTCCAGAATGTCTATATCAATAGTAAGATAGAAAGGCTAACACTACATGATAGAATAAAGATAGAGACTCCTTGGTCTGCGGACGCGACAGATGTACCTCGAAGTATCCAAAAGATCTCTCTGCCTCAAGGGTGTTAAGCCTGGGTAGAGGTACCTGGATCTGCACATGAAAAAACATGCGCAGAAAGGGGCATGAGTACACCACAACGGTACTCAGTAAGTGCCAAGCCTAACCTCGGTTGGGTAGTGACGAGGTAGGTCAGGTCCCTACTGAGGTAAATAATAATAAACATGATAGGATAAGATAAACAGTATAAGTGAGAATCTACACTAAGAACCTATATAGTATGATAAGAGTACAATAACGGAAACAGAAATAAAAGCATAACACAAGGAAAACACCGCTCACAGCAAGGATAATAACCGGTGATCTCTTGGTATCCCGAAGATCTCTTGGTATCCTCAATATATATGTCAGGGATCTCTTCGTATCCCGAGGACCTCTTGGTATCCTCACTATGTACGCTAGGGATCTCTTGATATCCAGCACCTCAGTCCAGATCATAAATACGTGCAGGGGATCTTCCGGGATGCCGTCCCGTAGTCCCAAATTAAAACACACAGCAACAGCTCAAGAATATCAAAATAAATACTAAGTTCATAACAAGTAAACAGTTAATTCTAGCCTAACATGCTTCACGTAATGCAATTAAGGCAGTTTAAGCAAATAGGCAATTAAGTCAACTAAGCATGCTTTTCTAAACTAACACATGCTAAGTTTTCAAGTAGAATAAAAAACAGGTAAGGAAGGAACTCAGTTTAAATACTTAAAGTAAAATCGGATTTTCAACAATTAGCTCAATTACGCGCTCGTCACCTCACGTACAAGGCATTTCAACTATCAAATATCATATCCTAAGGGGAAGGTCCCCAACACAAGGATAGACAAGCCACTTACCTCGAACCGGCTCAAAATCAACTCGAAACCACACTTTTGCCACGAGTATTCGACTCCAAATGATCCAAATCTATTCAATTCAATTGCATATTGTAAATAACACCTCAAGTAACTGATTCTACAATTAAAGTCTAAGCTAATACGCGAAATTATGTAAAATGACCAAAACGCCCCTCAGACCCACGTCTCAGAATCGGGTGAAATTTACATTTCTAGAAACTTCGTACTCTCACGAGTCTATACATAGCAAGAACACTGAAATCGGAATCCAAATGACCCCTCAAATCCTCTTTTAAAGCCTCTTAAACTCAAGCCCTAATTACCCATTTTTCCAAATTTTTCACCACTAATTAGGTCTTTTAATCACATAAAAATGAGTTATGAAGTCAAGGATGTTACCTCCAAGCGATTCCCCTTTGTTTTCCTTAAAATCACTCTCAAAAGCTTCAAAAATAATTAGAAATGGTGGAAATAAACTCCCAAGTCGCGGAACCCCTTTTTTAAAAAAATGCTCAGAAGTTTCGCATCTGCGGTCCCGCTTCTGCGGGACAAATGTCGCATTTGCGACTTCCACTTAAGGCCAGATTCCGCATCTGCGGCCCTTTACCCGCAGGTGCAGTACCACTTCTGCGGAAAATATACCGCATCTGCGGTTCCTGGAGAGATGGTCAATTTTTGCTTCTACGGCTCCTTAACTGCTTTTGCGGCTCCGCATCTGCAGTCTCCAAACCGCAGATACGAAAATACCAGAAGGCCAGCTGCTGCACAACTTCAACTCCACAATTTTCTCTGTTAACCATCTGAATTCATCCCGAGGCCCCCGGGACCTCAACCATGGGCATCAACATATCCTAAAACCTTATTCAAACTTGTTCAGATCTTCAAAACAATTCAAACAACATCAAAGCAGCCAAAACACACCGGATTCAAGCCTAAGTTTCAAAAATCTTTCGAATTCCGTTTTCGATCAAAAACCCAACCAAAACACGTCCGAATGACTTAAAATTTTGCACACACATCTCAAATGACATAATGAAATTACTACGACACTCAGAATTCCATTTCGACGCTCGGATCAAAATCTCGCTATCGAATCGGAAACTTCAAAATTTCGACCTTCGGCATTTCAAGCCTAAATTAGCTATGGATCTCCAAAACACAATTCGGACACGCTCCTAACCTCGAAATCACCCAACGGATCTAACGGAACCATTAGATTTCTGTTTCGAGGCCGTCTTCACACTGTTCCGACTACGGTCAACTTTTCAACACTTGAGCTCTCATTTAGGAACTAAGTGTCCCGACACTTACCGAAATTCAAAACCGAACATCCCGGAAATTCACATTAGTAGAAATAAAATTGGGGAAAGTAGTTAATAGGGGATCGAGGCGTTAATTCTTAAGACGACCGGTCGGGTCGTCACATCCTCCTACACTTAAACATTCATTCGTCCTCGAACGAGCATAGAGACATGCCTGAAGTAGTTAAAAGATGAGGGTAGCGGCTGTGCATATCCTACTCGGTCTCCCAGGTTGCCTCCTCAACCCGCTGACCCCGCTACTGAACCTTCACTGATGCAATATTTTTTGACCTCAGCTTTATGACCTGCCTGTCCAATATCGCCACTGGCTCCTCAACATAAGATAGATCCTTGTCCAACTGGACTGAATTGAAATCCAACACGTGCGACGGATCACCGTGATACATTCGGAGCATCGAAACATGAAATACCGGATGAACTCCTGCCAAGCTGGGAGGTAAGGCAAGCTCATAAGCAACCTCCCCAACATGTCTCTCAAAAGGGCCAATAAACCTCGAACTCAATTTACCCTTCATCCCAAATCTCATAACACCCTTCAAAGGCGAAAGCCGCAGCAGAACCCGCTCTCCAACCATATAGGAAACATTACGAACCTTCCGGTCCACGTGGCTCTTCTGTCTAGACTGGGCTGTACGGAGTCTATCTTGAATCACCTTAACCTTCTCCGAAGCATCCTGAACCAAGTCTGTTCTCAATAATCTGGCCTCACCTGGCTCAAACCAACCCACCGGGGATCTACACTACCTACCATATAAAGCCTTATACGATGCCATTTGTATGCTGGACTGATAACTGTTGTTGTAGGCAAACTCTGCCAATGGCAAGAACTGATCCTAAGACCCTCCAAACTCAATCACACACGCACGGAGCATATCCTCGAGAATTTGAATAGTGCGCTCGGACTGTCCGTCCGTCTGAGGGTGAAATGATGTACTCAACTCCACCTGAGTACCCAACTCATGCTGAACGACCCTCCAAAATCGTGATGTAAACTGAGTACCCCTATCGGAAATGATGAAAACCGAAATACCATGCAGACGAACAATCTCCCGGATATAAATCTCCACCAACCGCTCCGAAGAATAAGTAATACACATAGGAATGAAGTGCGCGGACTTGGTCAGTCGATCCACAATCACCCAAATAGCATCGAACTTTCTCAAAGTCCATGGGAGCTCAACTACAAAGTCCATGGTAATCCGCTCCCACTTCCACTCCGGGATCTCTATCTGCTGAAGCAACCTACCCTGTCTCTGGTGCTCATATTTCACCTGCTGACAGTTGAGGCACTGAGCTACAAATCCAACTATATCTTTCTTCATCTACCTCTACCAGTAATGCTGCCTCAAATCCTGATACATCTTCGTGACACCCAGATGAATGGAATACTACGAACTATGGACATCCTCTAGAATTAACTCCCGAAACCCATCAACATTGGGTACACAAATACGACCCTGCATCCTCAATACCCGGTCATCACCTATGGTCACATCTCGGGCATCACCATGATAAAACGTGTCCTTGAGGAAAAGCAAATGAGGGTCATCATACTGACGCTCCCTGATACGATTAAATAAGGAAGACCGAGAAACCATGCAAGCTAAAACCCGACTGGGCTCCGAAAGATCCAATCTCACAAACTGGCTGGCTAAGGCCTGAACATCCATCGCCATAGGCCTCTCCGATGCTGGTAAATAAGCCAAACTTCCCAAACTCTCTGCCCAGCGACTCAAGGCATCGGCCACCACATTAGCCTTGCCCGAGTGATACAAAATAGTGATATCATTGTCCTTTAGCAATTCTAACCATCTCCTTTGGCGCAAATTTAGATCCTTTTGCTTGAACATGTACTGCAAGCTCCGATGATAAGTATAAATCTCACGAGGAACCTCGTACAAATAATGATGCCAGATCTTCAGGACATGAACAATGGCAGCTAGCTCAAGGTCGTGGACAGGATAATTCTTCTCGTGAACCTTTAACTGTCTGGACACGTAGGCAATCACCCTACCATCCTGCATCAAAACCGCTCCAAGGCCGATCCTCGAGGCATCACAATAGACTGTGTAAGGCCCCGAACCTGTAGGCAATATCAAAATTGGGGCTGTAGTCAAAGCTATCTTGAGCTTTTGAAAGCTCGCCTCACACTCTTCCGTCCATTGGAACGGAGCACCCTTCTGGGTCAGTCTGGTCATAGGGGCCGCAATCGATGAAAACCCATCAACAAAACGACGGTAATAACCCGCCAAGCCAAGAAAACTGCGGATCTCTATAGCCGAGGATGCTTTGGGACAACTCTACACTGCCTCTACTTTCTTCAGATACACCTGAATACCCTCACTCAACACCACGTGGCCTAAGAATGCCACGGAATACAACCAAAACTCACATTTCGAGAACTTAGCATATAACTTCTTTTCTCTCAAGGTCTGAAGCACTATCCTCAGGTGCTGCTCATGATCTTCTCAACTTCGGGAATACACCAGAATATCATCAATAAAGACAATGATGAACGAGTCAAGATATGGCTGGAACACACTACGCATCAAATGCATAAGGCTGTTGGGGCATTGGTTAGCCCAAATGACATAACAAGGAGCTCGTAATGACCATACGGTGTCCTAAAAGCAGTCTTCGGGATATCTGGCTCCCGAATCTTCAACTGATGGTAACCTGAGCGCAAGTCAATCTTAGAAAACACCCGTGAGCCCTAAAGCTAGTCAAACAGATCATCGATACAAGGCAAAGGATAACGATTCTTCACTGTAACCTTGTTCAATTGGCGATAGTCAATACACATACGCATAGAACCATCCTTTTTCTTCACAAACAAGATAGGAGCACCCCAAGGTGAAACACCGGGCCAAATAAAACCCTTATCAAGCAATTCCTGTAACTGATCTTTCAACTCCTTCAACTCAGGAATAGCCATACGATACGGAGGGATAGAAATGAGCTGAATGCCTGGCAATAGATTAATGCCAAAATCAATATCTCTATCAGGCGGCATGCCTGGAAGATCAGTTTGAAACACATCGGGAAAATCCCGTACTACGGGGACTGAATCAACCGAGGGGGTATCGATACTGACATCTCTCACATAAGCTAGATACACGTCACACCCCTTCTCATCCATACGTTGAGCCTTAAGGAAAGAAATAACTCTACTGGAAGTGTGATCTAATGTACCTCTCCACTCAACACGCGGTAGACCTGGCATAACCAGTGTCACAGTTTTGGCGTAACAATCAAGAATAGCATAATGTGGAGACAACCAGTCCATGCCCAAGATAATGTCAAAATCAACCATGCTGAGTAACAATAGATCGACTCTGGTCTCAAAACCACTAAGAGAAACCAAACATGACCAATAAACATGGTCCACAACAAGAGAATCTCCCACAGGAGTAGAAACATAAACAGGGGAACTCAAGAAATCTCGGGATACACCCAAATGCAAAGCAAAATAAGAAGACACAGAAGAGTAAGTGGAGCCTGGATCAAATAGAACCGATGCATCTCTATGACAAACCAGTATAATACCTGTGATGACAGAATTAGAGGCAACGACTTCAATACGGGCAGGAAGGGCATAGTATCTGGCCTGGCCTCCCCCTCGAGGGCAACCTCTATCTCCCCGACCTCTACCTCTAGCTAGCTGAGCAGGTGGGGCTAGCTATAACCATAGCCAAAGAACTCTACGGGGCACGCTGTGGCTGAGAAGTCTGTAGGGGTGCACTCCTCCCAAGTCTAGGGCAATCCCTCACTACAGGGCGGGTGTCACCACACTCAAAACAAGCTCTGGAAGGATGTGGTGGCTGTGATTGGCTCAGGCCAGGTCTGCCAGACTGACCTCTGAAAGCACCCCGTGCAGGAGACGCGCTAGAAACCAGAGGTGCATAATAAGGCTCCTGAGGCCTAGGAGGAGCTGGAGCACTGCTGGCTGCTGGAAGAGTTGAATGAACGGGGCGACTCATAGAACCCCTACCATGATGACCTACAGCTGGGGCACGGGCACCTGAGAAATGGCCCGATTTTTGAGACCTCTTGGCCTCCCCCTCCTCCTTCTCCCTAGCATGCATACCCTCAATCCTCCTAGCAATGCTTACCACCTGCTGATAAGAAATATCCATCTCCAACTCACGATCCATGCTAGACCTGATGTTGGGAATATGCCCCTCAATAAACCGGCGAACCCTCTCGCGAACAGTAGCAACCAAGACTGGTGCATGCCTAGACAATTAGTGTAATGAACAACATACCCTGAAACAGTCATAGCACCCTGGCGCAAATACTCAAACTCTGCGCGCCATGCATCCTTGAGGCTCTGAGGAAAATACTCTCCCAGGAACAAATCCGAAAACTGAGCCCAAGTCAGTGAAGCAGCCTCATCTGGACTGTCTAACTCATAGGTGCGCCACCAATCATAGGCGGCTCCTCGAAGCTGGAAAGTAGTGAAGAAACCCCGCTCAATCCTGAGATACCCATAGTACGGAGAATACGGTAACACTCATCAATAAATTCCAAAGCATCCTCTGATGCTAGACCACTGAACTTAGGGGGCTTGTACCTCTTGAACCTCTCAAGCCTCAGCTGCTCCTACTCGGAAACCGCTGCCATGCCCTCGGGCTGAACTGGCACTGCAGGCGGTACAAGAATAATCTCAGGGGCCTGCTCAACATGCACTTGTTGCTCAAGAGTGCGGGCGGCGGGAGTTTGTACTCCTTCCCCGACCTGGGATGTAGCTGCAGCAAGGGGAAGCAACCCTGCCTGAGCCAAAGTGGTGTACATGCTCATGAACTATGCCAGAGTCTCCTGAAGGGCTGGAGTTGTAGCAGCAGTAGGCGTATCAGGCGCCTGGACTCCGGCTGGATCTGTTAGTGGTACCTTGACGGAAGCTCGCGTAGGTTCTCTAGCTGTACCACAGGTGCGTCCTCGGCCTCTACCCCGGCCCCGACCTCTGACGACTGCGGTACGCAGGTGCCCGATCATCTCGAGTAGCACGTATCCTCACCATCTGTTAGAGAATAGAAGACAGAAGTTTAGAATTGTGATGTCAAAATATCGCATGACAAGGAATCAAATGAAGCAAAATTTTTCCTAACAGTTACATAGCCTCTTGTAGATAAGTATAGACGTCTCCGTACTGATCAGCGAGACTCTAATAAACCGGCTTATGATCCGTGACTCCTATGAACCTAGAGCTCTGATACCAACTTGTCATGACCCCAGTTCGCCCTCCGTGAACTTTCGTGACGGCACCTAGTCTCTATGACTAGGTAAGTCTAACGTGCGAAAATAAAATTGAAACTTGCAAAAATATAAATAAAGCAAAGCCAAGAATAACCAAAGAGGGAAGCAATATATATAGAAAGCCGCTCGACATATATATCACGACATCTCAAACTTCTACAACACCATCCCAAAACCCGGAAACTCATGGGAACACAAGCTAGAAGAAATACAGTAAAGTGCTCTAATCTCCAGAATGTCTACATCAACAGTAAGATAGAAAGGCTAACACTATAGGATATAATAAAGATATGGACTCCTTGGTCTGCGGATATGGTAGATGTACCTCGAAGACTCCGATAGATCTCCTTACCTCAAGGGTGTTAAGCCTGGGTAGAGGTACCTGGATCTGCATATGAAAAAACATGCACAGAAAGGGGCATGAATACACTACAACGGTAATCAGTAAGTGCCAAGCCTAATTTTGGTTGGGTAGTGACGAGGTAGGTCAGGGCCCTATTGAGGTAAATAATAATAAAACATGATAAGATAAACAGTATAAGTGAGTGAGAATCTACAGTAAGAACCTATATATTATGATAAGAGTACAATAACGGAAACAAAAATAAAAGGCATAACACAAGGAAAACACCGCTCACAGCAAGGATAATAATCGAGGATCTCTTGGTATCCCGAGGATCTCTTGGTATCCTCAATATATATGTCAGGGATCTCTTGGTATCCTCAATATATATGCGAGGGATCTTTGGTATCCCGAGGATCTCTTGGTATCCTCACTATGTACACTAGGGATCTCTTGGTATCCCGCACCTCAGTCCAGATCATAAATACGTGCAGGGGGTCTCCCGGGATGCCGTCCCATAGTCCCAAATTAAAACACACAGCAACAGCTCAAGAATATCAAAATAAATACTAAGTTCGTAACAAGTAAACAATTAATTCTAGCCTAACATGCTTCACGTAACGCAATTAAGGCAGTTTAAGAAAATAGGCAATTAAGTCAACTAAGCATGCTTTTCTAAACTAACACAGGCTAAGTTTGCAAGTAGAGTAAAAACAGGTAAGGAAGGAACAAAGTTTAAATACTTAAAAGTAAAATCGGATTTTCAACAATTAGCTCAAGTATACGCTCGTCACCTCACGTACAAGGCATTTCAACTATCAAATATCATATCCTATGGGGAAGGTCCCCCACACAAGATTAGACAAGCCACTTACCTCGAACCAACTCAAAATCAACTCGAAACCACACTTTTGCCACGAGTATCCGACTCCAAATGGCCCAAATCTGTTCAATTCAATTGCATATTGTAAATAACACCTCAAGTAACCGATTCTAAAATTAAAGTCTAAGCTAATATGCGAAATTATGTAAAATGACCAAAATGCCCCTCAGGCCCATGTCTCGGAATCGGGTGAAATTTACATTTCCAGAAATCTTGTACTCTCACGAGTCTATACATAACATGAAAACTAAAATCGGAGTCCAAATGACCCCTCAAATCCCCTTTTAAAGGCCTCTTAAACTCAAACCCTAATTGCCATTTCCCCCAAATTTTTCACCACTAATTAGGTCTTTTAATCACATAAAAACGAGTTATGAAGTCAAGGATGTTACCTCCAAACGATTCCCCTTTTTTCCTCAAATTCACTCTCAAAAGCTTCAAAAACGATTAGAAATGGTGGAAATAAACTCCTAAGTCGCGGAACCCCTTTTTTAAAAAAATGCTCAGCAGTTTTCGCATCTGCGGTCCTAGGACCATGTCTGCAGTCCCGCTTCTGTGGAACAAATGTCGCATCTGCAACTTCCCACTTAAGGCCAGATTCCGCATCTGCGGCCCTTTACCCGCAGGTGCGGTACCGCTTCTGCGGAAAATAAACCGTATCTGCGGTTCCTGGAGAGATGGCCAATTTTCGCGTATGCGGTCCTTAGCCGCTTTTGCGGCTCCGCATTTGCGGTCCCCAAACCGCAGATGCGAAAATACCAGAAGGCCAGCTGCTGCACAACTTCAACTCCAAAATTTTCTCCGTTAACCATTCGAATTCATCCCGAGTCCCCTGAGACCTCAACCAAGGGCATTAACATATCCTAAAACCTTATTCAAACTTGTTCAGATCTTCAAAACACTTAAACAACATCAAAGCAGCCAAAGCACACCGGATTCAAGCCTAAGTTTCAAAAATCTTCCGAATTCCGTTTTCAATCAAAAACCCAACAAAAACACGTCCGAATGACCTGAAAATTTGCACACACATCCCAAATTACATGATGAAACTACTGTAATTCTCGAAATTCTATTCCGACCCTCGGATCAAAATCTCGCTATCAAACCGGAAACTTTAAAATTTCGACTTCGACATTTCAAGCCTAAATTAGCTACGGAACTCCAAAACATAATTTAGACACGCCCCTAACCCCGAAATCACTCAACAGAGCTAACAGAACCATCAGATTTCCATTTCGAAGCTGTCTTCACACTATTCCGATTATGATCAACTTTCCAACACTTGAGCTCTCATTTAGGGACTAAAGTGTCCCAAAACTCACCGAAATTCAAAATCGAACATTCCGAAAATTCACATTAGCAGAAATGAACTTGGGGAAAGCAGTTAATAGGGGATCAGGGCATTAATTCTTAAGACGACTGGCCGGGTCGTCACAAGAAATATTTGGGATTCTCTTATGGGATATAATATTTAGTAGAATATGAAGTGCTCCATTTTTATTAACTTTAAATAATAGGTTGTATGATCACTTTTCTTATCAAGTGTTATTGTGACGACCCAGCTGGTCGTCTTAAGAATTAACGTCTTGATCCCCTATTAACTAATTTCTCCGAGTTTATTTTTGCTATTTTGATTTGCTAGGATGTTTAGTTTGAGTTTTGAGGAGTTTTGGGACACTTAGTCCCTAAATGAGAGCTTAAGTGTTGGAAGTTGACCGTAGTCGAAATAGTGTGAAGACGGCCTAGAAATGGAAATCCGATGATTCCGTTAGCTCCGTTAGGTGATTTCGGGCTTAGGAGCGTGTTCGGATTGTGTTTTGGAGGTCCGTAGCTAATTTAGACTTGAAATGCCGAAAGTTGAATTTTTGAAGATTCCTTCCGATAGTGAGATTTTGATCCGAGGGTAGGAATAGAATTACAAAAGTTGGAGTAGCTCCGTACCGTTGAATGTGACGTATGTTTCAAGTCATTCGGACGAGGTTTGATAGACTTTTTGATCGAAAGCGTATTTTGAGAATTTTGGAGTTCTTAAGCTTGAATCCATATTTAATTCGAGGTTTCGATGTTGTTTTAGGTATTCTAAGGACTGTTACAAGTTTGGATAGTGGTTTGTCACTTGTTGGTGCCTTTGGTTGAGGTCCCGGAGGCCTCGGGATGAATTTAGATGGTTGACGGAAAGATTTTGGAGTTAGAGTTACATCTTCAGCTACTGGTTCTGTCATAACTGCACCTGCGGTTTGGGTTCCACATGTGCGGCGCCGCAGAAGTGGCTTAGTGGCCACAGAAGCGAAATTTTGGAATTTCTTTAGGAACCGCAGAAGCGGTGGTAATTTCGCGGAAGCGGTACCACATCTGCGGATTGGGAGTCGCAGATGCGAAACCTGGACATTAAGTGAAAAGTCGCAGGTGCGACCTCTGGTCCGCAAAAGCGGGACCGCATCTTGACCGCAGATGTGGAAACAGCTGGGAAGAAATATGAAATTTCGAGGGTTTAGTTTCAAAAGTTGGAAATTCACTTTGGAGCTCGGGAGAGGGCGATTTTGAGAGGAAATTAAAGATGAGATCATTGGGTAATGATTCTTTAACCCTTTCTAGTTATTCCATCAATCTATAGTTAGTTTTATCATTTAGTTTCGGATTGGAGATGAAACTTGGGGAAAAATTGAAAGAAAGTTCTTAGACCTAGAATTCAACTTTTGATTGGGAATTTAACATTAGATATGGATAATTTTGGTATGCATGAACTCATGAGGGCGTTAGGATTCTGAAAATATAAATTTTACCCGATTCCGAGACGTGGGCCTGATGGGCATTTTGGTCATTTTACCTGATTTTGCGTATTAGCTTAGAATTTCTTTGTAGAATCAGTTACTTGAAGTGTTATTTACGTTATGAAATTGAATTGAATAGATTTGGGCCATTTGGAGTCGAGTACTCGTGGCAAAAGCGTGGTTTCAGATTGATTATTGAGCCGGTTCGAGGTAAGTGGTTTGTCTAACCTTGTGTGGGGGACCTTCCCCTTAGGATTGGTATATTTGCTAATTGAAATGCCTTGTACGTGAGTTGACAAGTGCATACTTGTGCTAATTGTTGGAAATTCGATTTTCTTTAAGTAATTACTAGTATGTTTCCTTTCCTATTTCTATTACTTGCACTATTAAGCCTGTTGTTAGCTTAGGAAAGCATGTCTAAGTGACTTAACTGCTTTACTTGCTCAAACTGCCTTACCTGAATTCTGTGCAGCATGCTAGGCTAAAATCACTTGTTGCCTTGATATGAAATTTTGCTATTTCTGTATATTTTTCCTATTGCTGTTGTGTATTTATTTTGGGACTACAGATGTGGGATTCCGGTAGCTCCTCCTTGTTTATTTATTTTGGGACTATAGATGTGGGATTCCGGTAGATCCCCCTGCACAGTTATATGGAACTATGGGAGTGCACCCGATAGATTCCGCCAGTACTAGGTATTTACATTTGGGGCTACGGAACGAGATTTCAGTAGATCCCCGCGCACTATGAGTTGGACTACGGGACGGGATCCCGGAAGATCCACTAGATATGTACATATGGGACCACGGGATGGGATCCCAGGAGATCCACTGGATAGTACATATGGGACTGCAGGACGGTAACTTGGGAGATCCCCGATTGTTTTTATTGGCGCTGAGCTGTATTTCCTTTCCGTGTTTACCATGTTTCTGTATAGTTGTTGTTTTTATGTACATCATGTGTTATTTTACTGCCGTACTTTTTATACTATTATGTTCTATACTGTTGATCCTTATATTTAATTAACCTCAGTAGGGCCCTGACTTTCCTCGTCACTACCCAACCGAGGTTAGGCTTGACACTTACTGAGTACCGCTGTGGTGTACTCATGCCCTTTCTGTGCATGTTTTTCATGTGCAGATCCAGGTACCGCTACTCAGGCCTACCATCTTGAGGGAAGCGACTACTCTAGAGACTTCGAGGTACATCTGCCGCGTCCGCAGACCGAGGAGTCCCTTCATATTCTTGTTGTTAAACATTGCCCTTCTGTATTTTCTTTCTTGTTAGATATTCTAGAGTTAGACTGTTAGATATTTCAAATACTTGTGTTTCCATGAGTTTCAGGGTTTTTGGATAGTGTACTTGATTTTGAGAATGTTGTGTTGTATATGCCTAGCGGCATTATAACTATTGTTTTCATTCAGTTATTTTGGTTTTTGATTATTTCTTTCGCAAGATTTGTTATGTTCCGCATTTGTTAGGCTTACCTTGTCGTAGAGACTAGGCGCTGTCACGACATTACATGGAGGGTGAACTACGGTCATGAAAAGTTGGTATCCGAGCTCTAGATTCATAGGAGTTATGGATAACAAGCCGATTTATTAGAGTCTTGCTGATTGGTACGAAGACGTCTGTACTTATATAAGAGAGGCTATGTAACCGTTAGGAAAATTCAACTTCATTTGATTTTCCCTGTCGTGCGAGATTTTTGACATCACAAATTCTGAACTTCTATCTTCTATTCTCTCATCGATGGTGAGGACACACGCTACCTGAAATGATCAAGCACCCGCGCTCCTACGAGAGTTGCTAGTAGTCGGGGCAGGAGTAGAGGCCGAGGACGCGCACATGGTGCAACCAGAGCACCTGCGCGAGTTACCACCGAAGTGCCACCAGCAGTTCTAGATGGAGTCCAGGCACCTGATACGCCTATTGCTACTACTATTCCAGCACTTCAGGAGGCTTTGGCGCAGTTCATGAGCATGTACACCACTTTGGCTCAGGCAGGTTGCTTCCCCTTGCAGCAGCTACATCTCAGGACATAGGAGGAGTACAGACCCTCGCCGCCTGCACTCCAGAGCAGCCAGATCTCATTGTTTAGGTTCCAAGTGTCATGGCGACACAGTCTGTGGTCCCAGTTCACTGGGTGGTGAGGACCTCTCGCCGAGTAGAGGACATGTGGGCCCACGAGAGAAGGGGAAGACGAGGTCAGGAGAGAGAGTAAGTAAGGAGACCTCATAGACTGGAGAGACCCACTGGTCCTTATTTTGGAGGAAGAGTACGGCATGGTAGAGGTTTTGTGGGTCAGCCAGCTCAGTTTGCATCTCAAATTTCATACAGTGTTTCAGGTGTTCAGGGGTCTTGGAGTACCCGTATCGCACAATTCCTAGTCGCCACGTCCTCCTAGAGCTTGTTTCGAGTGTGGTGACACACGTCATATGGTGAGGAATTTCCCTAGACTTGGGAGGGGTGCACCTCCACGGACTTCTCAGCCACAACGTACCCCGCAGAGTTCTCAGGCTATGGTTACAGCTCCAGTTGCTACCCACCTGCTCAGCCAGCTAGAGGTGGAGGTCAGGGAGGTAGAGGTCGCCCTAGAGGGGGAGGCCAAGCCAGATTCTATACTCTTCCTGCCCATACCGAGGCTGTTGCCTCCAATTCTATCATCACAGGTATTATAATGGTTTGTCACATAGATGCATCAGTTCCATTCGATCCCAGCTCCACTTACTTTTATGTGTCTTCTTATTTTCCTCCGCATTTGGGTGTATCTCAGGATTCTTTGAGTTCCCCTGTTTATGTTTTTACTTTTGTGGGAGATTCTCTTATTGTGGACTGTGTTTATCGGTCGTGTTTGGTTGCTCTTAGTAGTTTTGAGACCAGAGCTGATTTATTGTTGCTTAGCATGGTAGATTTTGACATTATCTTGGGCATGGACTGGTTGTCGCCCCATCATGCTATTCTTGATTGTCACGCCAAAATCGTGACGCTGGCTATGTCAAGTATACCACGTGTTGAGTGGAGGGGTACTTTAGATCACACTCCCAGTAGAGTTATTTCTTTTCTTAAAGCTCAGCGTACGGTTGAGAAGGGGTATGACGCATATTTAGCTTATGTGAAAGATGTTAGTATTGATACCCCTTCAGTTGATTCAGTTCCAGTAGTACGGGATTTTCCCGATGTGTTTCCAGCTGACCTTCCAGGCATGCTGCCTGATAGAGATATTGATTTTGGCATTGATCTGTTGCCGGACACTCAGCCTATTTCTATTCCTCCGTATCGTATGGCTCTTCCTGAGTTGAAGGATTTGAAGGATCAGTTACAGGAATTGCTTGACAAGGGTTTTATTCAGCCTAGTGTATCACCTTACGGTGCTCCCGTCTTGTTTGTGAAGAAAAAGGATGGATCTATGTGTATGTGTATTGATTATCGCCAGTTAAATAAGGTTATAGTGAAGAACCGTTATCCTTTGCCTCGTATTGATGATCTGTTTGATCAGCTTCAGGGCGCACGAGTGTTTTCGGAGATTGATTTGCGCTTAGGTTACCATCAGTTGAAGATTCGGGAGCCAGATATCCCGAAGACTGCTTTCAGGACTCGGTATGGTCATTACGAGTTCCTTGTTATGTCATTTGGGCTGACCAATGCCCCAACAACCTTTATGCATTTGATGTACAATGTGTTCCGGTCGTGTCTTGAATCGTTCTTCATCATCTTTATTGATGATATTCTGGTTTATTCCCAGAGTCGGGAAGATCATGAGCAACACCTGAGGACTGTGCTTTAGACTCTGAGGGAGAAGAAGTTATATGCTAAGTTCTCGAAATGTGAGTTTCAGTTGGATTCAGTGGCATTCTTAGGACACGTGGTATCAAGTGAGGGTATTCAACCGAGATCCGCAGTTTCCTTGGTTTGGCGGGCTACTACCGTCGTTTTGTGGAGGGTTTTCATTGATTGCAGCCCCTATGACCAGGTTGACCCAGAAGGGTACTCCGTTCCAGTGGACAGAGGAGTGTTAGACGAGCTTTCAGAAGCTCAAGACAGCTTTGATTACACCCCCAGTTTTGATATTGCCTACAAGCTCGGGGTCTTATACGATCTATTGTGATGCCTTGCAGGTTGGCCTCGGAGCGATGTTGATGCAGGCCGGTAGGGTGATTGCCTACGCGTCCAAACAGTTGAAGATACATGAGAAGAACTACCATGTTCACGACCTTGAGTTAGCTGCCATTGTTCATGCCCTGATGATTTGGCGCCATTATTTATATGGGGTTACCTGTGAGATTTATACTGACCATTAGAGCTTGCAGCATTTGTTCAAGCAAAACGATCTAAATTTTCGCCAAAGAAGGTTGTTAGAGTTGCTAAAGGACTATGACATCACTATTTTGTATCACCCAAGCAAGGCCAATGTGGTGGCCGATGCTTTGAGTTGCCGGGCGAAAAGTTTGGGGAGTTTGGCTTATTTACCAGCATCGGAGAGGCCTATGGTGATGGATGTTCAGGCCTTAGCCAACCAGTTTGTGAGATTGGATCTTTCGGAGTGCAGACAGGTTCTAGCGTACATGGTTTCTCGATCTTCCTTATTTGATCGTATCAGGGATCGTCAGTATGATGACCCTCATTTGCTTATCCTCAAGGACAAGGTTCAGCACGGTGATGCCATAGATATGACTATTGGTGATGATGGGGTATTGAGGATGCAGGGTCGGATTTGTGTACCCAATGTTGATGGGCTTTAGGAGTTGATTCTGGAAAAGGCCCTAGCTCGCGGTATTCCATTCATCCGGTGTCACACAGATGTATCAGGATTTGAGGTAGCACTATTGGTGGAGGCGGATGAAGAAAGATATAGTGGGGTTTGTAGCTCGGTGCCTCAATTGTCAGCAGGTGAAGTACGAGCACCAGAGACCGGGTGGCTTGCTTTAGCAGATAGAGATTCCGGAGTGGAAGTGGGAGCGGATCATCATGGATGTTATAGTTGGGCTCCCACGGACTTTGAGAAAGTTCGATGCTATTTGGGTGATTGTGGATCGGCTAACCAAGTCCGCTCATTTCATTCCTGTGTGTACTACTTATTCTTCGGAGCGGTTGGCGGAGATTTATATCCGGGAGATTGTTCGTCCGCATGGTATTCCCGTGTCCATCATTTCAGATAGATGTACTCGGTTCACATCATGGTTTTGGAGGGCCGTTCAGCATGAGTTGGGTTCTCGGGTAGAGTTGAGTACAACATTTCACCCTCAGACGGATGGACGGTCCGAGCGCACTATTTAGATTCTTGAGGATATGCTCCGTGCGTGTCTGATTGAGTTTGGCGGAGTTTGCTTACAACAACAGCTATCAGTCCAGCATTCAGATGGCACCGTATGAGGCTTTATATGGTAGACGGTGTAGATCCCTGGTGGGTTGGTTTGAGCCGGGTGAGGCCGGATTATTGGGCACAGACTTAGTTCAGGATGCTTTGGAGAAGGTTAAGGTTCGTGATGTTTCCTATATGGTTGGAGAGCGGGTTCTGCTTCCGGTTTCGTCTATGAAGGGCGTTATGAAATTTGGGAAGAAAGGGAAGTTGAGTCCGAGATTTATTGGCCCTTTTGAGATATTGAGGTGTGTTGGGGAGGTTGCTTATGAGCTTGCCTTACCTCCCAGCTTGGCATGAGTTCATCCGGTATTCCATATTTCGATGTTCCGGAGGTATCACAGTGATCCGTCAGACGTGTTGTCTTTCAGTTCAGTCCAACTGGACAAAGATCTATCTTATGTTGAGGAGCCAGTGGCAATATTGGACATGCAGGTTAGAAAGATGAGGTCAAAGAATATTGCATCGGTAAAGGTCCAATGGCGGGGTCAGCCGATCGAGGAGGCGACCTGGGAGACCGAGCAGGATATACGCAGCTGTTACCCTCATCTTTTCACTTCTTCAGGTATGTCTCTATGCTCGTTCGAGGACGAACGAATGTTTAAGTGTAGGAAGATGTGATGACCCGGCCAGTCGTTTTAAGAATTAATTCCCCGATCCCCTATTAACTGCTTTCCCCGAGTTTATTTCTGCTATTTTGATTTGCCGGAATGTTCGGTTTTGAGTTTCGGGGATTTTTGGGACACTTAGTCTCTAAATGAGAGCTTAAGTGTTGGAAGTTGACCGTAGTCGGAACAGTGTGAAGACGACCTTGGAATGGAAATTCGATGGTTCCGTTAGCTCTGTTAGGTGATTTCGAGCTTAGGGGCATATTCAGATTGTGTTTTGGAGGACCGTAGCTAATTTAGGCTTGAAATGCCGAAAGTTGAATTTTTGAAGTTTCTGGTCCGATAGTGAGATTTTGATCCGAGGGTCGGAATGGAATTTCGGAAGTTGGAGTGCTCCGTAGTGTTGAATGTGACGTGTGCGCAAAATTTCAGGTCATTCGGATGAGGTTTGATAGACTTTTTGATCGAAAGCCTATTTTGAGAATTTTGGAGTTCTTAGGCTTGAATCCATGGTTAATTCGAGGTTTAGATGTTGTTTTAGGTGTTCTAAGGATTGGTACAAGTTTGGATAGTTATTTGTGACTTGTTGGTGACTTTGGTTGAGGTCCCGGAGGCCTCGGATGAATTCGGATGGTTGACAGAAAGATTTTAGAGTTAGAGTTGCAGCTTCAGCTGCTGGTTCTATCATAACCGCACCTGCAGTTTGGGTTCCACAGGTGCGGCGCCGCAGAAGCGGCTCAGTGGCCGCAGAAGCAGAATTTTGGAATTTGTTCTGGAACCGCAGAAGCGGTGGTAATTTCGTAGAAGCGGTATCGCATCTGCAGATTGGGAGTCGCAAATGCGGAACCTGGCCATTAAGTGAAAAGTCACCGGTGCGACCTTTGTTCCGCAAAGTGGGACAGCAGATGCGGTCCCTTGATCGCAGATGCCGAAACAGCTAGGCATAAATTGAAGAGGAGATTATTGGGTAACGATTCTTTAACCCTTTCTATTTATATTCCATCAATTTATAGTTAGTTTTATCATTTAATTTCAGATTGGAGATGATAATTGGGGAAAAATTGGAAGAAACTTGTTAGGCCTAGAATTCGTCTTTTGATTGGAAATTTGACCTTAGATTTGCATAATTTTGGTATGCACGAACCATGAGGAGCGTGAGGATTCTGAAAATATAAATTTTACCCGATTTTGAGACGTGGGCCCGAGGGGTGTTTTGGTCATTTTATCTAATTTCGCGTATTAGCTTAGAATTTCTTTGTAGAATCAGTTACTTGAAGTGTTATTTACGTTATGAAACTAAATTGAGTAGATTTGGACCATTTGGAGTCGAGTACTCGTGGCAAGAGCGTGGTTTCAAATTGAATATTGAGCCTGTTCGAGGTAAGCGGCTTGTCTAACCTTGTGTGGGACCTTCCCCTGAGGATTGGTATATTTGGTAATTGAAATGCCTTGTACGTGAGGTGACGAGTGCGCACTTGTGCTAATTGTTGGAAATCCGATTTTCTTTAAGTAATTACTAGTATGTTTCCTTTCCTGTTTCTATTACTTGCACTATTAAGCCTGTTGTTAGCTTAGGAAAGCATGTCTAAGTGACTTAACTGCTTTACTTGCTCAAAACTGCCTTACCTGAATTCTGTGCAGCATGCTAGGCTAAAATACTTGTTGCCTTGATATGAAATTTTGCTATTTTTGTATATTTTTCATGTTGCTGCTGTCTGTTTATTTTGGGACTACGGATGTGGGAGTCCGGTAGATCCCCCTGCATAGTTATATGGAACTACGGGAATATACCCGGTAGATTCCCTCAATACTGGGTATTTACATTTGGGGCTACGGAACGAGATTCCGGTATATCCCCATGCACTATGAGTTGGACTAAAGGACGGGATCCCGGGAGATCCACTGGTTATGTACATATGGGACTACAAGACAGTATCCTAGGAGATCCCCGATTGTTATTAATGGTGCTGAGTTGTATTTCCTTTTTGTGTTTGCCTTGTTTCTGTATAGTTGTTGCTGTCCTGTACATCCTGTGTTATTTTATTGCCGTACTTTTATATTGTTTTGTTCTATACTATTGATCCTTATATTTTATTTAAACTTAGTAGGGCCCTGACCTTCCTTATCACTACCCAATCGAGGTTAGGCTTGACACTTACTGAGTACCACTGTGGTGTACTCATGTCCTTTTTGCGCATGTTTTTCATATGCAGATCCAGGTACCGCTATTCAGGCCTACCATTTTTGAGGGAAGCGACTACTCTAGAGACTTCGAGGTATATCTGCCGCGTCCACAGACCGAGGAGTCCCTTCCTATTCTAGCTATTAAACATTGCCCTTCTGTATTTTCTTTCTTATTAGATATTCTGGAGTTAGACTGTTAGATATTCCAAAGGCTTGTGTTTCCTCGAGTTTTCGGGTTTTGGGATAGTGTACTTGGTTTTGAGAATGTTGTGATGTATATGCCGAGCGACATTATAATTACTGTTTCCATTCAGTTATTTTGGTTTTTGATTATTTCTTTCGCAAAATTTGTTATGTTCTGCATTTGGTAGGCTTACCTAGTTGTAGAGACTAGGTGCCGTCACTACAATTCACGGAGGGCGAATTGGGGTCGTGACAGTTATTGAAATGCATCAATCTCTTTATTCTTTCATATTCATATGTCAAGATCTATTAAAATCCGTATATCCTTTTCGAATTTGAGGTGGTATTTGAATAATTTAAATTAAATAGAACATAATTTAGGTATCATATTAATTTTTATGTTTAATTATTAAATTCAGTTAACCTTGAAAGTGTACATCAAGGAAACATTATTGTGAGATGACAAAACAAAAAATAGCTATTATGTATTACTAAGAAAATTCTTCCATAATAATATTTTGATAGATCATGTGTTTATTAATTTTTTTAATTTTTACTATACATATATTTACTTATAAAAAATTTAACAAAGTAAGATTGAAATAATAATCATGTAAAAAAAAACTCGAAAACCCGAAAAATCTGACAAAATCGAACCAATCCTATAATGATCTGGCCGATTGTTTTAAGTATTTTAGCCCCGATCTCCTAATTATTGCTTCCTCTAAGTTGTATTGTAATTATGTGACTTGCCGGAATGTTTGGTTTTGGTTTCGGGAAAGTGTCGGAGTGAAATGGGACACATAGTCCCTAAGTTGGAGGTTTAAGTTGAAAGAGTTGACCGTAGTTGACTTTTGTGTAGAAGACTCCGGACTAGAGTTTTGATGGTTCCAATAGCTCTGTATGGTAATTTTAAACTTAGAAGCGCGATTGTATGTGGATTTAGAGGCCCATAAGTCGTTTCGGCTTGAATTGGCGAAAGTTAGAAAAATTAAAGTTTAGAAGATTTGGGAAGTTTAACCGGGAGTTGACTTTATTGATATCGGGGTTGTATTCCGATTCTGAAAGTGGAAATAGGTCTGTAATATTATTTATGAATTATATGCAAAAATTGAAGTCAATCGGAGTTATTTCGGTATGAATCGGCATTGATTTCAGATTTCGAAAGTTCATAGTTCATAGGCTTGAATTCGGGTGGCGATTCGTAGTATCGATGTTGTTTGATGTGATTTTTGGTCTCGAGTAGGTCCCTTATGTATTTTTGAACTTGTTGATATATTCGGACAGGGTCCCTGGGGGAACAGGTGTGATTCGGATCGAACCCGAAACAAGTTTGGACTTGTGAGATTGTTGCAGCACTACTACTTCTGGTGCAATTGCACCTACGCATTTTGGGCTGTAAGTGCGGTGCCGCAGGAGCGGCCCTCGAGCTGCAGCCGTATTTGGTCATGGTTAGCTGGGAGCACAGGTGCAGTCCATGCTCCTAAGAAGCAGACTCGCCGATGCGAGGGATGTATCGCAGAAGCGGAGAAGGCCAGGGAGGCCTTCTCCGCTTTTGCGATGCATCCAGGGAGGCCTTGGATCGCAGTCCACAGAAGCACTTGCGCAGAAGCAAATAGAGGTCCGCGGGTGCAAGACTTTTGGGCTTAAGTGGAATCCGCACCTGCGGTGGGTTCTTCGTAGGTACGGCATCGCAAAAGCGATAAAAAGGCCGCAGAGGCGGAAGTCGCTGGGCAGAAATAAAAAAATTCGAGGGTTTGATTCATAATCCATTTTTGGACTTAGAGAGCTCGATAAAAGACGATATTTTGAGGGTTCTTCAGGGAAAACTTTGGGGTAAGTAATTCTAACTCGGTTTTGATTTACATAAATCTATTGATAATTTCATCATTTAATAAGTGGTTTGAGTTGGAAAATTGGGGGAAATGGTAGAAACTTCCTAGACTAAATTTTTGAGTTTTGAAAGGCGTTTTGAGGTCGGATTTGAGTAATTCTTGTATGGTTGGACTCGTTATCGAATGGGTGTACGAATTTTATAAATTTGGTCGAGTTCCGCGATGCAGGCCCGAGTTGACTTTTTGAGTTGCCTTTTATTTCTTTGCACAGATCGTAGCTTTATTATTCAAATTAGTTTCCTATAGTTTATATTTTTAGTATGAAGTTGTTTTGGCTAGATTTGTGATGACCCAAAAGGTCATCGCTTGTTTGAAAAGTGAATTATGCATTCTGAGGCCTTAAAAACCTCTGTCGGCATCACCACGAATTGCGTGCGCAGTCCGGGCGCGTAGTCGGAAAGCCATTTTGTGAAAATCTATGAAAAATGATGAATTTTACATTTAAGATGAGTTTAAATTGACTTTGGTCAACATTTTGGGTAAACGGACCCGGACCCTTGATTGGACGGACCCTCCACCGGAGGGTCCGTAGGAAAATATAGGACTTGGGCGTATGCACGGAATCGAATTCCGAGGTCCCAAGCCCGAGAAATGAATTTTAAAAGAAAATTGTTCTTTGAAATTGTTTATGAGTTTTGGAAATGAAAAGTTTTTAAAACTTGATGGTATCAGGTCTTATATGTGATTTAAGATAAGTCTGTGAAGTTTGGTAAGAAACGGACTTGAAACGACGTGAATCCGATAATTTTTGAGAAAAATGAAAAATTTGAAGTTCTTAATAAATTTCATGATTTTGATGCTAAATTCATAGTTGTTGATGTTATTTTAGTGATTTGAATGCACGAGCGAGTCCGTATGATGTTTTTAGGTTGGTGTGCATGTTTGGTTTGGAGCCCCGAGGGCTCAGGTGAGTTTTATATAGGCCACGAAGTGAAATTTTAACTTAGGGAATTGCTGGTATGCAACAGGCCTACAGGCTTCGCATTTGCGAAGCCTGTCTCGCAAATGTGAGGAATGTGTCGCAAATGCGAGATGTGGCCTGGGCTGCCTTCTTCGCAAATGCGAAGTGACTGTCACAAATATGACAACTGCCTGGAATCCCCCTTGGTCGCAAATGCGAGACTTCAGTCGCAAATGCGACATCACAAATGCGACATTGCATTTGCAAATGCGAACTTAGCAGAAGTCTAGGTTCGCAATTGCGAACCCTGGTCGCAATTCCCATATCTGCAACCTGCAATTTTATAACTTAGTCGAAAATCTTTCATTTTTCACACTCTTTCAAAACCAAAATACTCTTGGGCAATTTTTCAAAGACAACTCTTCTTCCAAATTGATTATACGAGCGAATTGGTGGTGGAATCAAGAGGTAAAACAATAGTAGATACTTGAATTATTTCATGGCATCGAGGTAAGTGTTTGGTCTAACCTTAGCTTGAGGGATTAGGAGTTGAGTCCTGTTTGCTACATGTTATTTGTTGAGTACGACGTATAGTCATGATGACGAGTATCTATACGTTGGTGTAATGCATGACTGTGAGTCTTAAATTGAAATTGTTGTATTCTTGATAAATCCTACGAATTCCTAAGTTGTGGATTCTCTGAGTTGAATAAGGATTATGATTATCCTCGTGGAAATTACTTATGATTGAGTATTGCTACTAGATGAGGTAGTTAGATGTTGGAACAAGTTTGGTTATAGCTGATTTTCCCTTGTCGGGACGTATTTACTTATACTGTCGATTCCCTTGGCGAGTTAGTATTGTTTCTTTATTGATACCTCGCCGGGAATCTTGTTGTGATTGCTGTTGAACTGTATATGTGGATTGGGTTGCGCGTCGCAACAATATTATATTTGGATCGGATTGCACGGCGCAACAATATTATATTTGGATCGGGTTGCACGCCGCAACAATATTATATTTGGATTGGGTTGCATGCCGCAACAATATTATACTTGGATCGGGTTGCACGCTACAAAAATATTATACTTGGATCGGATTGCACGCCACAACAATAATATAATGGGATCGGGTTGCACGCCGCAACAGTGATAAATGATATGGATCGGGTTGCACGCCACAACAGAGTTATTATGTTTTGGGATCGGGTTGGGTGCCACAACAATTGATAATACGAAGTGTTTATAGATTGGTTACGAGTTTCTTATTGTTTTGCTGTAAATTCTAAATTGTTCTTATGCATTTCTCTTAATTTACTGTTGGTACTGATATTCCCCCACAGCATGTACCCCCCATCTTTACTAGTTTATACCTGTTTTATTTTCCGCTGCATATTATATAACTACACAGGTTTATTTGGTAGTATGGTCCTAGCCTCGTCACTACTTCGCCGAGGTTAGTCCAGGCACTTACTAGCACAAAGGGTCGGTTGTGCTGATACTACACTCTACACTATGTGCAGATCTCGGAGCGACATCTTTTGGACCGTAGCATCGGGTGGCTGACTTCAGTCCAGTTAGAGATCCCGAGGTAGTCCTGTAGGCATCCGCAGGACCGGCGTTCTCTTCAATCTTTATATGTATTCTATTTTCATTTGCTTCCGAGACAGATTGTACTTTCTTTTCAGACATTGTATGTAGTAATTCATAGACAGTCCGTGATATTGTGACACCGGATTCCGGGTAGAGATGTATGTTGGCATTGTCGTACTTTTTATGTTTAATTTATCAAATTAAGTTGACCGCTTGTATCTTTTTATCATTAATATTTCACTATTATTTTATTGTTAACTTAAATTGTTAAAAGGGCTAAATAAAAAGGTTAGTGATTCTATATTACACAGCTTGCCTAGCTTTCACGAGTAGGCACTATAACGGCTCACGAGGGTGGGAAATCTGGGTCGTGACAAGTTGGTATTATAACTCTAGGTTACATGAGTCTCACAATTCACAAAAAAGCTTAGTAGAGTCTAAGGGATCGGTACGGAGACGTCTATATTTATCCCCCAAAGTCTACAAAGTTAGGAAGAACTTCACATTTATTCTTTCCTGTCGTGCGGTCTGGTTTCTTAATACTAACTAGATTTCTACTCTGTTCTTTCGCAGATGGAAAGAACACGCACTTCCTCATCCACTGAACAGCAGCCCGAACCCCCAACAGCATCTCCTACGAGGGGCAGAGGGCGAGGTCGAGGTCTTGCTAGAGTCCGAGGTAGGGGTGGAGCTCAGCCCAAAGCAGCAGCACCAGCGGCGGAGCCTCAGGTTGACTTTGATGATGAGGTTCTGGACCAGACTGTTCCGGTGGGCCCAGCTCAGGTCCCAGAGGGGTTTATTGCTACCCCCGTACTCTAGGATGCTCTGGTCCATCTAGTGGGCCTTATGGAGAGTGTCACCTGGACATGTTTGCTTCCTGTAGCACCAGCCGTCTCTCAAGCTGGAGGAGGAGCCCAGACTCTTACTACTCGCACTCCGGAGCAGGTAGCTTCCTAGTTTCAGACTCCAATTACTCAGCCAGTTGGAGCAGTTCAGTCGGGTATGGTAGCTCAGACCGGTTGGGGAGCAGCTATGTCTACCGATGCTTTGTAGAGATTGGACAGGTTCACTAAGTTCTTCCATACTACTTTTATCGGCGCATCTTCTGAGGATCCCCAGGATTTTCTAGACAGCTATCATGAGGTTCTCAGGAACATGGGGATAATGGATACCAATATGGTCGAATTTGCTACTTTTTGCTTGTCTAGATCTGCCAAGACTTGGTGAAGAGATTATTGCTTGGCTAGACCAGCCGGATCATCAGCCTTGACTTGGGAGCAGTTTACCCAGCTATTCCTGGAGAAGTTTCTCCCTATTACTCAGAGAGAGATCTATCGGAGGCAGTTTTAGAGTCTCTAGCAGGGTTCTATGTCTGTTACTCAATATGAGACCAGATTCATCAACTTGGCCCGTCATGCTCTTATCATACTTCCCACCGAGAGAGAGAGGGTGAGGAGGTTCATTGAGGGACTTATCCAGCCTATTCGACTTCAGATGGCCAAGGAGACTGGGAGTGAGATTTATTTCCAGGAGGCGACCAATGTGGCCAGGAGAGTTGAGATGGTTCTATCGCAGGGAGTTGGTTAGGGTATGACCAGAGGCCTCGTCATTCAGGCCGATTCAGTGGTACCTTGTCTGGAGGCAGAGATTCGTATGGTAGAGGCTATCCTCCTAGGCCTTTTCAGTCAGCCCTTCAGGTTTTTCACGATGCTTTAGGTGGCCGTGGTTCTCACATGCAGTATTTTGATCAGCAGCCCTACAGTGCACCACCAGCTCCTATCAGTGCACCACCACTCCAAAGTTTTCGGGGTGGTCATTCAGGTCGCGAGGGTCAATCTCAATTTCCTTAGCCGCAGTATTCAGGTGGATGCTATGAGTGTGGTGAGTATGGTCATATCTGGAGGGCTTGTCCGAGGTTAGTGGGTACTCAATCACAACAACATGGTTCCTGTGCTATGGTTCAGGCACCAGGTGTTCTACTGGCCGCTCTGCCAGCTAGGGGTGGGGGTAGAGGTGCTAGAGGTGGAGGTAGAGGTGGAGCTCAGGTGGTTAGAGGTGGAGGCCAGCCAGCTGCAGGCCGTCCTAGAGATGTAGTCCAGGGTGGTGGGGCCCAGTCCCGATGTTATGCTCTTCCAGCTAGGCCTGAGGTTGAGGCTTCTAATGCAATTATCAGAGGTATTGCTCTGGTTGGTGGCAGAGATGCTTCCGTTTTATTTGATCCAGGGTCTACATACTCCTATGTGTCATCTTATTTTGCACCGTACCTGGTCATGCCTAGTGATTCCTTGAGTGTCCTTGTATATGTGTCTACACCGGTGGGTGATTCTATTGTGGTAGATTGAGTCCATCGTTCATGTGTAGTTATGATTGGGGGTCTTGAGACTCGTGTAGATTTGCTTTTTTTGGACATGGTTGATTTTGATGTCATATTAGGGATGACTGATTATCACCTTATCATGCCTTCTTGGACAGTCATGCCAAGACTATGACCCTAGCCTTGCCGGGTTTACCTCGTTTAGAGTGGAGATGGACTCCTGGTCATTCTACCCATAGTGTTATCTCAAATATGAAGGCTCAATGCATGGTCGAGAAGGGGTGTTTGGCCTATTTGGCCTATGTTCGTGATTCTAGTGCTGAGGTTCCTTCTATTGATTCTGTGCCCCTTGTTCGTGAGTTTCCTGAGGTACTCCCTTCAGACTTGCCAGGTATGCCGCCCGATAGGGATATTGACTTTCGCATTGATTTGGCTCCGGGAACTCAGCCCATTTCTATCCCGCCGTATCATATGGCCCCGCCTGAGTTGAAAAAGTTGAAGGAGCAGTTGCAAGACTTGCTTGAAAAAGGTTTTATTAGACCTAGTGTTTTGCCTTGGGGTGCACTGGTGTTGTTTGTTAAGAAGAAGGATGGATCGATGAGAATATGTATTGATTACCGACAGTTGAACAAGGTTACAATCAAGAATAAGTATCCATTGCCAATGATTGATGATTTGTTTGATCAGCTTTAGGGTGCCAAGGTATTTTCGAAGATAGACTTGCGATGGCTACCACCAGTTGAGGATTAGGGCATCCGATGTCCCTAAGACAGCTTTCCGCACTCGGTACGAGTATTATGAGTTCTTGGTAATGTCATTTGGGTTGACAAATGCCCCATCATCTTTTATGGATCTGATGAACCGAGTGTTCAGGCCTTACTTGGATTCGTTCGTGATTGTCTTCATTGATGATATTTTGATTTATTTCCCCAGCCGGGAAAAGCACGAGCAACATCTTAGAGTGGTTCTTCAGACTCTGAGGGATAGTCAGTTGTATGCCAAGTTTTCGAAGTGTGAGTTCTGGTTGAGTTCAGTTGTATTTCTAGGTCATGTTGTATCAGCAGAAGGTATTCAGGTTGATCCGAAGAAGATTGAGGCAGTCAAGAACTAGCCTAGACCAGCATCAGCTACAGAGATCCGGAGTTTCTCGGGATTGGTAGGCTACTATCGTCGGTTTGTGGAGGGGTTTTCATCCATCGCAGCCCCGATGACCAGGTTGACCCAAAAGGGTGCCCAATTTAGATTGCCGGACGAGTGTGAGACGAGCTTTTAGAAGCTCAAGACAGCTCTGACTACGACACCGGTGTTGGTTTTGCCCATAGGTTCAGGGCCTTATACAGTTTATTGTGATGCATCTCGTATTGGACTTGGTACGGTGTTGATGCAGGATGGCAAGGTCATTTCCTATGCTTCACGACAGTTGAAGATCCATAAGACGAACTATCTGGTTCATGATTTGGTGTTAGCAACCATCGTTCACACGTTGAAGATTTGGAGGCATTATCTGTATGGCGTGGCATGTGAGATGTTCACGGATCACAAGAGTCCGCAGTATTTATTCAAGTAGAAGGAGCTAAATTTAAGGCAGAGAAGGTGGTTAGAGATATTAAAGGATTATGATATCACCATCTTATATCATTCGAGAAAGTCCAATATGGTGGCCGATGATTTGAGCAGAAAGACAGCCAGTATGGGTAGTCTTGCTTATATTCCGGTCGGTGAGACACCACTTGCTTTGGATGTTCAAGCTTTGACCAATCAGTTCGTGAGGTTGGATGTTTCTGAGCCCAGTCATGTGTTAGCTTACACGATCACTCGTTTCTCTTTATTGGAGCGTATCCGTGATCGGCAGTATGATGATCCCCATTTATGTGTCCTAAGAGACACGATGCAGCACGGAGGCGCCAAGCAGGTTACTTTAGGTGATGATGGAGTTTTGAGATTGTAGGGTTGAATTTGTATGCCTAATATGGATGGGCTTTGAGAGTTGATTTTAGAGAAGGCCGATAATTCTCGGTACTCTATTCATCCGGGCACCGCGAAGATGTATTAGGATTTGCGGCAACATTATTGGTGGAGAAGAATGAAGAAGGACATCATTGCATATGTGGCTCGGTGTTTGAATTGTCAGCAGGTTAAGTACGAGCATCAGAGACCTAGTGGTTTGTTCCAGAAGATTGAGATTCCTGTGTGGAAGTAGGAGCATATCACTATGGACTTCGTTGTTGTACTCCCACGGACTTAGAGGAAGTTTGATGCAGTGTAGGTTATTGTTGATAGGCTGACCAAGTCATCACATTTCATTCCTGTGGTAGTCTCCTACTCTTCCGAGAGGTTAGCTGAGATCTATATCCAGGAGATTGTTCGTCTTCATGGTGTGCCCGAGTCTATCATTTCGGATCGAGGTACGCAGTTTACCTCTCATTTCTGGAGAGCAATTTAGCGAGAGTTGGGCACATGGGTTGAGTTGAGCACAATATTTCATCCTCAGATAGACGGGCAGTCCGAGCGGACCATTTAGCTTTTGGAGGATATGCTCCGAGCTTGTGTCATTGACTTTGGAGGCTCCTGAGATAAGTTTTTGCCTTTAGTAAAGTTTGCCTATAACAACAACTACCAGTCGAGTATCTAGATGGATCCTTATAAGGCTTTGTATGGTAGGTAGTGTTGGTCACCAGTTGGATGGTTTGAGCCGGGAGAGGCTCAGTTGTTCGGTACAGATCTAGTTCAGGATGCTTTGGACAAGATCAGGATTATTCAAGATAGGCTTCGTATAGCTCAGTCCAAGCAAAAGAGTTATGCCGACCGTAAGGTTCGAGATTTGGCATTCATGGTCGGTGAACGGGTATTACTTCGGGTGTCGCCTATGAAGGGCGTGATGAGATTTGGGAAAAAGGGAAAGCTTAGCCCAAGGTTCATTGGCCCGTTTGAGATTCTGGATCGAGTGGGAGAGGTGGCTTACAGACTTGTGTTGCCGCCAAGATTATTAGCCGTTCATCCAGTGTTTCATGTGTCCATGCTTCGAAAATATCATGGCGATCCATCCCACGTGTTAGATTTCAGCACTGTCCAATTGGACAAGGACTTGTCTTATGAGGAGGAGCCGGTAGCTATTCTAGACCGGCAGGTTCGTCAGTTGATATCGAAGAGTTTTCCTTCTATTTGTGTTCAGTGGAGAGGTCAGCTCGCTGAGGCATCGACCTGGGAGTCCGAGTCCGATATGCGGAGCCGTTATCCTCATCTTTTCCACGACTCAGGTACTTCCTTCTTCTGTCCGTTTGAGGACGAATGATTGTTTTAGAGGTGGAGGATGTGATGACCCTCACTTGTTTTAAAAGTGAATTCTGCATTCCAAGGCCTTAAAAACCTCTTTCGGCATCACCTCGAATTGCGTGCGTAGTCCGGGAACATAGCTGGAAAGCCATTTTGTGAAAATCTGTAAAAAAGGATGAATTTTGTATTTAAAATGAGTTTAAATTGACTTTGATCAACATTTTGGGTAAACGAACTCGGACGAGTGATTGGACGGTCCCGGAGGATCCGCAAGAAAATATGGGACTTGGGCGTATGCCTAGAATCGAATTCAGAGGTCCCAAGCCCGAGAAATGAATTTTTAAAGAATTTTTTTTTTGAAATTGTATATGAGTTTTGGAAATGAAAAGTTTTCAAAACTTGATGGTATCGGGCCTGTATTTTGGTTTCGGTGCCCGGTATAGGTCTTATATGCGATTTAAAATTAGTCTGTGAAGTTTGGTAAGAAACGGACTTGAAACGACGTGAATCGGATCGTTTTTTATGCTATTTTAGTGGTTTAAATGCACGAGCTAGTCCGTATAATGTTTTTAGGTTGGTGTGGATGTTTGGTTTGGAGCCCTGAGGGCTCAGATGAGTTTTGGATAGGCCACAAAGTGAAATTTTATCTTAGGGAATTGCTGGTATGCTACAAGCCTGCAGGCTTTGCATTTGTGAAGCCTATCTCGCAAATGCGAGCTCGCAAATGCGAGGAATTTGCACAAATGCGAGATGTGACTTGGGCTGCCTTCTTCGCAAATGCGAAGTGACCGTCACAAATACGACAACTGCCTGGAATACCCCTTGGTCGTAAATACGACATTGCAAATGCGACATTGCATTCGCAAATGCGAACTTAGTAGAAGTCTGGGTTCGCAATTGCGAAACCTGATCACAATTCCCTTATCTGCAACCTGTAATTTTATAAATTAGTCGAAAATCTTTATTTTTCACACTCTTTCAAAACCAAAACACTCTTGGGCAATTTTTCAAAGACAACTCTTCTTCCAAATCGATTATACCAGCGAATTGGTGGTGGAATCAAGAGATAAAGCAATAGTAGAGGCTTAAATTGTGTTCGTGGCATCGAGGTAAGTGTTTGGTCTAACCTTAGCTTGAGGGATTAGGAGTTGAGTCCTATTTGCTATATGTTATTTGTTGAGTACGACGTATAGGCATGGTGACGAGTATCTATATGTTGGTGTCAAGCATGACCGTGAGTTGAATAAGGATTATGATTATCCTTGTGGAAATTACTTATGATTGAGTATTGGTGCTAGATGAGGTAGTTAGATGTTGGAACAAGTTTGGTTATAGTTGATTTTTCCTTGCCGGGACGTATTTACTTATACTGTCGATTCCCTTGCTGAGTTAGTGTTGTTTCTTTATTGATCCCTTGTCGGGACTGCTGTTGTGATTGGTGTTGAATTATATATGTGGATCGGGTTGCGCACCGTAACAATATTATACTTGGACCGAGTTGCACGCCGCAACAATATTATATTTGGATCGGGTTGCAGGCCGCAACAATATTATACTTGGATCGGGTTGCACGCCGCAACAATATTATACTTGGATCGGGTTGCACGCCGCAACAATAATATAATGGGATCGGGTTTCACACCGCAACAGAGTTATTATATTTTGGGATCGGGTTGCGCGCCGCAACAATTGATAATACAAAGTGTTTATATATTGGTTACGGGTTCCTTATTGTTTTGATGTAAATTCTAAATTGTTCTTATGCTTTTCTCTTAATTTACTATTGGTACTGATATTACTCCACGACATGTACCCCCTCCCATCTTTACTTGTTATACCTGTTTTATTTTCCGTTGCATATTATATAACTGCACAGGTTTATTTGGTAGTCTAGTCCTAGCCTCGTCACTACTTCATCGGGGTTAGGCCAGGCACTTACCAGCATATGGGGTCGGTTGTGCTGATACTACACTCTGCACTATGTGCAAATCCCGGAGCGACAGATTTTGGACCGTAGCATTGGGTGGCCACCTTCAGTCCATCTAGAGATCCCAAGGTAGTCCCGCAGGCGTCCGCATGCCCGACGTTCTCTTCTATCTTTATATGTATTCCGTTTTCATTTGCTTTCGAGACAGATTATACTTTCTTTTCAGACATTGTATGTAGTAATTCGTAGACAGTCCATGATATTGTGACACCGGATTCCGGGTAGAGATGTATGTTGGTATTGTCATACTGTTTATGGTTAATTTATCAGATTAAGTCTTTTGCTTGTATATTTTTGTCGTTAATATTTCACTGTTATTTCATTGTTACCTTAAATTGGGCTAAATAAAAGGGTTAGTGATTCTATATTACGCGGCTTGCCTAGCTTTCACGAGTAGGCGCCATCATGACTTCCGAGGGTGGGAAATCCGGATTGTGACAAGATTAGAGCCATTCGGAGTTGGATAATCTAGGAAAATGCCTACTAGTGGATTGAGTTAGCGTGATTTGAGATAAGTGACTTGCCTATCCTTGTGTGGGGATGTTACCCCTTAGGATTGGTGTTGTTTGTAATAATTGTGATGTGTGGAAGCCGTGTACACAAGGTGACGAGTGTGTACACGGGCTAAATGTGGAAATTATCGGTTTGGCTATGTAGATTCCATTCATGTCTTAATTGAGTTATCTTAACATGTTAGATTCATCATTATTAGTCTATTTTCACACGTCTACTTGTCTTACTATTTTACATGCTAATTTCCCTACATGTTAGTTGAAGCTCTTGTTCTTTTATTCTGTATTCATTACTTAATTGTTGAACTGTTTACTTGAAGTTGTTAAATCGTGGAATATCTTGTTGATAAAATTGGTATTGAGATATAAAGGCCGTGATTCACATTGAGGCAAGGTATTGAGTAGTGAAATACCATTTTGTTGAGTTGTTTATTTCGGTTGTTATTTGAGACTCTTGTGTACATTGTGGTTGAGCCATGAACTTTTACTGTAAAAACATTATTATTGTTTGGTTTCTTTGGCAAGTTGTGATATTGGGCACTTGAGGTGCGATTTGTGATACGTTGTGATATTGATACACATGTGGTGGTATAAGGTTTTGGGGTTAAAATGTATGCACTGAGATAAGGTGGGATTGATACGCGTGGCTAGTAGGGGAACTACTAGAAGTCATGCGGTGTGATAAGGTGGGCTAAAACATGGGATGCTATTTCGGGAAAATAATTTTCAAAACTAAATGTAAAGGCTCCTGCAGTGATATAAGGGAAGATTGTGATTTATTCTTTTGATTTGAGACTACAAGACGGTACCTCAATAGTGACTCTTGTTGGTATTTTCCCATTTTGCACTTATCTTTGGTTGTTGTTTTCTTAGCATATTATTAACTGTCTTTATCTATGTTGTACTATTTTCTTAGTTCCGTGTAGGTAACATTGATATGCTAATTGTTGTTTCAACTTCATTACTTTCATTATTATATTGCCTTACATTTATTTAGTCTTTTATTTATTTCAATAGGACCTTGACCTGACTTCGTTACTACTCTACCGAGGTTAGGCTTGGCTCTTACTAGGTACCATTGTGGTGTACTCATGCTATACTTCTGTACATCTTTTTGTGCAAATCCAGGTACATCCTACCAATCCAGGCATCAGTGATTTGAGTCCGAGTGTGGATACTTCAAGATATACCTGCCAGCATCTGCAGGCCTCGGAGTCCCCTTCTACCTTGATTTCCTTATTTCATTACCTTTTATAGACATTGATGTATTGGATTATTCAGTACTATTACTTAGAGCTTGTAACTTATATATCGTCGGATTTTGGGAGTTGTACATGTTGAGTTGCAGATTTTATTTTATATAGTTGTTGAAGTTTTTAGACTTTAAATTATTGCTTTAGTCTGCAATGTTAGGCTTACTGTAACGACCCGATCGGTAGTTTTGAGCACTTCGCTCGGTAGTTTGGGGTCATGAGTAGCTCCATATGATGTATTATGACTTGTGTGAATCATTGGTTTTGGTTTTCAGGCTATTCGGAATCGACTTGGAAGAATGAATTTCATTATTGGAGCTTTAAGTTGGAATAGTTGACTAAGTTTGAATTTTTGTGAATTTGACCCCAGAATGGAGTTTTGATGGTTCTGTTATGTCCGGATGGTGATTTTGGACTCGGGCGTATGCCCCGATTTTCATTTGGATGTTTCTAGAAAGTTTCAGCAGAAATTGGCGAAAGTTGGAAATTTGATGGTTTGGAAAGTTCATAAGTTTGACCGAAAGTTGACTTTGAGGATGTCGGAATCGGATTGTGGTTTCGAGAATTGGAATAGCTTCATTATGTTATTCGGGACTTGTGTACCAAATTTGGGTTCATTCCGGATTGATTTGATATGTTTCGGCGTGCGTTTTGGAAATTGAAAGTTCAAAGTTCATTGATTTCGATTTGAGGTAAGATTCGTCGTTTTGATGTTGTTATGTGTGATTTGAGGCCTCGAGTAGGTCCGTGTTTAATATGGGACTTGTTGGTATATTTGGATGGGGTCCCGAATGGCTCGGATGAGTTTCGGACGAGGTTCAAATCATTGTGTCGCATGTTGCATTTCAGAAGGAGCTGTTGGTTTTGGTGTGATCGCACTTGCGGTTGGTTTTGCGCAGGTCCGATGGTCACAAAAGAGACAAAGGAGCTGTAGAGGCGAGGTGAGTGCTGGGTGAGGAAGACAACAAAAAGTGGAGATTTGGGCGTATATGCAGATGCGCAGGTGTGAAGTGTTGGAGCGAGGTATTCCGCGAGTGCGGATTGTGGCTCGCACCTGCGATGTCACAGAAATGGATATCTTGTCCGCAGGAGCGAGGGTCGAGTTCTCAGCTGATTCCATAGAAGCGGATTTTATGTTGCAGAAGCAACGCCGCAGAAGCGGCTATTGTGCCGCCGGTGCAAAAATGCTACGCAGAAGCTATAAATCGAGGGTTTGGTTCTTTATTCATATTTTGAGATGTGGGACTCGAATTGAGGCGAATTTTGAATCAATTTTCATCACAAGTTCTACACTTGGTTTTGATTTTATTTCATCAATATATCTTCATTTGGGCAATTGGTTGATGAATTTTAGAGAGAAATTAGGTGTTTTAGTCTAAAGTTCATAATATGAATTTTGAAGTTTTGAACATCGATTCGGAGTCGGATTTGAGTGAAACTAGTAAGGTTGGACTCTTAAGTGAATGGGTTGACGGATTTTGTGAGTTTTGTCAGGTTCCGAGGTGCGGGCCCAGGTTGAACTTTTTGGCCAATTTTTGGGCTTTTGATTCAAGATTTGACCTTCGTCGATTGGGACTGGTTCCTTTGGCATTGTTTGACGCATTTGAGTTGCTTTTGTTAGTTTCCAGCTGTTTGGAGGTCAAAACATATGAGATGACATTTTTGGAGCATCGCTTGACTTGCTCGGTAGTGGAATTGGCTCGTTAGAGGTAAGTAACACTTTTAAACTTAGTGCTGAGGGTATGAAACCCCGAATTACGTGTTATGTGATTGGTGTTAAGGTGATGCACATGCTAGATGATGGGAGTGTGGGCATGCACCATTTAAATTGTAACTCCGTTATTTATGTGGTTATGTGTAGTTACCTGATCTTACTTGTAACCATAAAATTTCTACGTACTTAAGTTATTGAGTTGTGATCTGTGATGACCCAGCTAGTCGTCTCATGAGTTACCGCTCCGTTTCCCCCATTTCTGCTTCTTTGTGCTTCGTTATCTGTGTTTTATGGTACCGGGTTGGTCGGATCAAGTTTGGGAAGGATTTGGTAAGGTTTGAGACACTTAGTCTCTTTAGAGTGAGTTTAAGTTGGAAAAGTCAATTGGATGTTGACTTATGTATTAGAGGGCTCAGATGTGAGTTCTGATGGTTCGGATAACTTCAGGAGGTGATTTGTGGCTTAGGAACGTGATCAGAATGAATTTTGGAGGCTCGTAGTGGATTTAGGCTTTGATTGGCGAAGTTGATATTTTGGCAATTTCTGGTTGGTAGGCGAGATTTTGATATAGGGGTCGGAATGGGATTCCGAGAGTTGTAGTAGCTTTGTTACGTCATTTGGGATGTGTGTGTAATATTTCAGGTCATTCGGACGTGGTTTGGTTGGGATTTTGATCAAAAGCGGAATTCAGAAGATTTTAGAAACTTAGGCTTGAATCAGAGGGGTTTTATTTGATTTGATGTTGTTTGAAGTGTTTTGATGGTTGGAACAAGTTTGTATAAGGTATTGGGTTATGTTTGTGCTTTTGGTTGAGGTCCCGGGGGCCTCGGGGTGATTTCGAATAGTTAATGAAGAGGTTGGAATTTTGTTGCAGCAGCTGATATTGCTGCTTCTTGTATTTTCGGCCCTGCGAATTGGGGACCGCAGGTGCGGTGCCGCATATGCGATAGAATGGCCGCAGATGCGGATTTGAGAGGAAGAGTCAAGAATCACAGATGCGGTAGGTGGACCGCACCTGCGGAGAGTGGACCGCAAATGCGGTGTTAGGTCCGTTAAGTGATTTCCGCCGAAGCGGAGGGTAGACTGCAAATGCGGTACCACAGAAGCGGGTTTTGGACCGCAAATGCGGGTATCCCTGGGCAGAATGTATATAAGCTTTCCTTCGTGATTTTTGAAGGTTTTCACCATTTTTGACTTCGACTTGAGAGCTTTTGGACAATTTGAAGGGAGATTTCAAGAGCACTTCGCTAAGGTAAGGATTTTGGGCCTAAAATACATTTCTATGATATTATTTCATGGATTAAGGCTGTAATTAAAGGAATTAAAGGGCTGAAAATGGAGGATTAGGGCTTGAGTTTAAGAGGCCTTTAAAGGAGGATTTGATTGGGTCATTTGGACTCCGATTTTAGTGTTCTTGGTATGCATAGACTTGTGGGGAGATGAAGAATCTATTGATGTAAAAATTTCTAACTTTCGAGACGTGGGCCCGGGGGTCGGGTTTTGGTAATTTCGGGATTTGTGCCCTTTATTGATTGTTTTCGCTTGGGCTTTGTTCCCTTAGCATAGTTTGACGTCTTCGTTCTTATTTTGGATAGATTCTACGCGCGTGGAGGCCGATTCGAGGGGAAAAGGCGTCGCGAGCTAGAGATTTAGCCGGTTCGAGGTGAGTAATGATTGTAAATGATGTTCTAAGGGTTTGAAACCCCGAATTGGACATCGTAGTGCTATATTGAGGTGAGGCACACGCTTGATGACGAGCGTGGGGTTGTGCACTATTGGGATTGTGACTTTGTCCATCCCGATTGATGATTTTACCACATATTTGATTGAAAACTATTTGCTATCATCATTATTTGGGCTGAATGCCATATTTGGGCCTAGTGGCAACTACTTGAACCCTTCGGGGATTTTTATTGATATTTCCTCATTGTTTTGACTTTATACTTGAACTCAGTCATGTTATTTTCCATTGTTTTACTACTCAGCCATGTTTACTCAGTTTTAATACTTAAATGATATTTTAAGTGGTGTTTGGGCTGAGAAACACTGTTTTACTATTGCCCGAGGGGCTTGTAAGGATTTTTGACTGAGCAATGTCGAGGGCCTATATTGTGAGGAAACATCGATACTGATTTGAGGCCGAGGGCTTGAGATATGTATGCCACGAAGTAGCTTGATTGATATGAGGCCGATGGCCTAGTTTTGATGCCATGAGATGGCTTGTTATTGCGCCTGGGCCATAAAGGGCCCCTCCAGGAGTCTGCACACCCCCATTGAGCGCGGATACCCATTGTGATGTGAGATTGAGCCCGATGGGCTGGTATTGTTCTATGTGATTAAGCCCGAGGGGTTGGTATTGTTCTATGTGATTGCCCGAGGGGCTGGTACTATTCTAAGATGTTGCCTGAGGGGTGGATTTGTCGATACTGTGCCCGAGGGGCGAGCCTTTATGTGTTTACTTACATAATTGACTGTCAATTACCTGCTTAATCATTGAAAGGGTTTTTCATGAAGTTAAATTTGAGTTAAAGGATTTTACCTATCTTTCACTGTTTTACTGTTTTGAAATGGTTTTATTGCTTCATTATAGAATGCTTTGTGCCTTACGTGATTTCCTGCTTTCATTCTTTATTTACATTTGTTACACTGATTTAGAGTACTCACTTTACTCCCTACACCCCGTGTGCAGATTCAGGCGTAGCTAGTCCCGCTCATGAGTGCTGATTCATTCTAGCTTCAAGCGTATCTCAAGGAGTCTTTAGGTAGCTGTTGGCGTTCGCAGCCCAGAGCTCCTCCCTATCTCTTTCCTTTATGTCCTTAGTTCAGTATTTAAAACTCTATAGTTACATTTGAGGATTTCGTATTGTTACATGCTCGTGACTAGTGACACCCCGGTTTAGGGCTGTGTTGGGTTGTTCTTCCGCACATTTATAATATTATCTACTACTTAGTATTATTAAATCATGTTGTAGACTGTTTTCTCGCTGTTTAATTGTTTAACATCGAATTGGGAATACTTGGTTGGCCTTGTCTTCACGAGAGGCGCCATCACGACCGGGTCCGGGTTTAGGGTCGTGACATAACCATGTTAGAAACCATGTCTAGGATACATGCTTATCATGTTGGGACCCACTGAGGTCATTTTTGCTGTTCAGTTATCTGCTTTCATTGCATTATATACTCAGTCATACGCATTCATATGCATATAATATCTCAGTCTCTGTTGTTATTTATTGATACATCATATCATCATTTTCAGGCTAGTTTCATGGCATTGTGAGCTCGTGAGAGAACGACTTGAGCGATTGATTACTGAGTGAGGACGAGGGCCTAATTATGAGTGATATTTATGGGATCGGGTTGCATGCTGCAGCGGTTATACTGGTTTATGATAGCATTTGGGCTGAAGGAGCCCCTTCGGAGTCTACACACACCCCTAGTAAGTGCAGTTGATTATATTGAGGTATGGATCTTCCCTGGACATGGATCTTGTCCGAAGCAATTATATACCTGGGGACGAATCTTCCCCATGGGCTGGATTTTGCCCTACTCTGTACTGAATGACTGATGGTCAGTTAATGTATATATTATGGGATGGATCTTCCTTGGTTCAGATTGACCATATACAATACTGAGTGGTTGAGCATGAGTGGAAAGCGTGAGACAGTGATATTGAGTACTCTGAGAGTGTGAGTACATGAGTTCATCTCTGAGGTACATGGCATTGACAGTCACATATGACATACAGACATAGAGATGCATTTATTCCTCATGTTGTACGGTATCACGTCATCCATGATTCCTCACACATATTGACATATGGGCATAGTTATATATGTTACACTGGCTATCTGGAGAGAAAAATGGAACATCTTATTTATTGTTGAAAAGATTTTTAGGAAAAATTGTTGTTTTCAAACTTACTCATATTTTTGATGATTTCGGTAAAGGATTTGAATTTTCACTGATATACTTGAAAAGTAGAACTATTTTTCGGGAAAATTTAAATAAGCTAAGCATTCATCTCTGAATTACTTCTTTTATTACTTGCTTTACGTTACTATGAACTGTTGTTGGTTATTAGTGTTAGACCCGACGTTTGTTCCAGCTCGTCACTACTTTCAACCTAAGGTTAGATTTGTTACATATTGAGTACATAGGATCGGTTGTACTCATACTACACTTCTGCACCTTGCGTGCAGACGTTGGCTGCTGACGTTGATGAGATCGACGAGAGCTGGATTAGAAGACGTACTTGCGTTCCGATCGTAGCTACCTCTTGTTCATGGTAGCCTTAGATTAACAACAGTCTGTTTATATACATTTCGAACAAATGATGTATTTATTTCATACCAACTTTGTAAACTCTAATAGTAGAAGCTCATGATTTGTACTACCAGTCTTTGGGAAATGTATCAGTTTTAGATATTTTCTTTCATTTAATTGTCTCATTAATTTCATTCAAATTAGATAATTGTTAATTGGCTTACCTAGCGGGTTGGGGTTAGGTGCCATCACGACTAGTTGGATTTTGGGTCATGACACTTACCTAGTCTTAGAGACTAGGTGCCATCATGACATCCTACGGAGGGAAGTTGGGGTCGCGACAAATCCAGACAGATATAGTTGGTTTGATTTGATTTTGATAAAAACTGAAGAAACTTGGTCCATGTATACCCATACTTAGAGGGACAAAGGTCTAATGCATCAAAAAAGAGAAAATAAAACTTACTCACAAAATTGTTAATCCAAATCATATTAATTTATTAATTTAATATGATTTATTAATAAATTGATGTAATATGAAGATTATAATATAGGAATTAAAACTCAGAGATTTATAATAACAAAATTATTTAGTGAATATTGAATTAAAAATATGATAAATGGAGTATAATATAAAGGAAAAGGGCCAAAATTGTCCCTCAACTATCGAAAATGGGACAACTGTAGCCTCCATTTCAATTTGGTCTTAAATATAGGGAAACTACCAGCTATGTTCATTTATAAGTAACTTATTACAAAACAATGACCAATTCTTAAAATATTACTAATATTATCCAATTAGCTATTTGTAGCTAAAAAATCAAAGTTTTATTTTTGAGTGAGTGTTATTAGAATAGATTGGGTACATCTTAAGGAGTTTAAATCTCAGTGTTAGGATGATTTGATGGAGTTTTGAGGTGGTTTGAATTGAAAATTTAAAATAGAAGATGAACATGAAAAAAAATAATATGTGTATCACATATATATCATATTTGGCAAAATACATAAAGACCCATTAAACTTGTCCAAAATATGTTCGAACACTTAAACTAAACAAGTGTTCTTTTACCTCCCTAAACATATTGCGAGTGAATTTTGTTCCACTCTCCATGACACCAGACCAGTTAAAGACTTGCGAGTGTGAGCCATGCTCTTTCTGGTGATGCCACATCCTTAATGAGGTTGGCCATTTTAATGATCCGATCAATAACTTAAAGACCCACCCGATTAAAATACACGACCTGCTATTTTTTTAATTTTTCTCCTAGATTAAATAACCCGACCTCATTTCTCTCTAAACACAACGAGAAAAGGGATGATGAACTCAAAACCTAGTATAGAGTTTTCCTCAAATCTCGTCGATTAGAGTGTAAACTGTCACGGCCCGGATTTCCCACCCTTGGGAGTCGTGATGGAGCCTACTAATGTGAGCTAGGCAAGCCAATCATTTAACTACTTATTTCATTACTCAATTATTTCTTTAAAACAAATATAAGACGATAACATGAAAACATCAGAACTTTAAATAATTAAGCGGAAGATAACAATTAAATATATGAAATCTGCATCTATTACAACTCTTAAAACCTAAAGCACCCAAAACCTGGTGTCACAGTATCGCAGACGGTCTAAGGTATACTACATATAAAGTCTGAAGAAAATGACAATACACTGTTTTTGAGTAAAACGAAAATGAAACAGGAAATAGGAATAGAGGAGACGCCAGGGTCTGCGGATGCCTGTAGGTCTACCTTGGATCTCCGCGTGGATTGAAGGTAGCCTCCACACTACAGTCCAAAAACTGCTCTGGGATCTGCACATAGTGCAGAGTGTAGTATCAGCACAACCGACCCCATATGCTGGTAAGTGTCTAGCCTAACCTCGGCGAAGTAGTGACGAGGCTAGGACCAGACTATCAAGTAACCTGTGCAGTTCAAATACATAAACATCGGAAAGAAATACAGAAATAACTAGTCAATGTGGGAGGGGGAGCATGTTGTGGGGGAGACAACAATTCCGAATAGAAAGACATTAAGTAATGAAAGAAACAATATAGCTCGAATATCAACAATGAATCAGAAATCAATAAATGCACGGTATCACCCTTTGTGCTTTTACTCTCGTCCTCACCAAAGCAATCATATAATAAAAATGTACACGGCATCACCCTTCGTGCTTTTACTCTCTTTCCTCGCCATATAATCAATATAATCGGCACAGAATGGTACATCGTCGGCACGACATCACCCTTCCTGCTTTACACTCTTTCCTCAAAATCATACACGACATCACCCTTTGTGCTTTACACTCTTTCCTCACAATCATACACGGCATCACCCTTCGTGGTTTAACTCTCTTCCTCACCCAAACAACAATCACAAACAATAGGGTAAGGGAACAAATGAAATTTACAATAAAAATCCCGGCAAGGGAACAACAATTCAACAATTTAATCCCGGCAATGGAACAACATCAATAGCATCCACATCCCGACAAGGGAGACAACAAATAAATCAACAATAGCCCGGCAAGGGTGACAACATAATGATCTCTTCTTTTTGTCACTTTTGCTTCACTATTCACTTCACAACTCGAGCCAATGCTCTAGAGGTTAAATTATCACTTATACTTTCACAATTCGTTATACAACTTGAGCCAACGCTCCTCAAGGTTCATAGATCACAATTCCACAAACTTTATACCGCCAATAGAACCCACCGCTAAGGCATGAAAGATATAACGAAGTCATGATAATCACAATATAAAGACTCACGGGCATGCTAGACACCAACGTATAGGTACTCGTCACCATGCCTATACGTCGTACTCAACAATTACCACATAGCAAATAGGACTCAACTCCTAATCCCTCAAGCTAAGGTTAGACCAAACACTTACCTTGATGCCACAAACACAATTCATGATTCAATTATAGCTTTACCCCTTGATTCCACCACTTATTCGCTCGTATCTAGTCACAAGTTACTTAATTACATCAATAAACACTAAATGAATCAACCCCAATACATGAAAATGAGTTCTCTAAAGTTTTACCCAAAAAGTCAAAAATCACCCCCGGGCCATATGGTCAAAACTCGAGGTTCGAACCAAAACCCGATTACGCATTCCCCCACGAACCCAAATATATAACTTGTTTTGACATCAAACCTCAAATTGAGGTCCAAATCCCCAAATTTTGAAAAACCTAGGTCCTACCCAAAACACCCAATTTCCCCCATGAAAATAATTGATTTTAAGTTGAAATCATGTTAAAAGATGTTAATTATTGAAGTAAATGAGTTAATTAACTTACAATCGATTTGGAAGAAGAGTTGTTCTTGAAAAATCACCCAAAGGAGTTTGTGTTTTGAAAATATGTGAAAAATGGGTTTTAAATCGTCTAAGTATAAAATTATAGGTCGCAGGTATGGGAAAGGTAAATAGGGTTCGCAATGGTGAACCCCGACCTCTGCTAAGCTGGGAAATGTGAAACAGGGCTCATATTTGCGAACCCTTCAGGGAAAACTGGACTTTCGCATTACGATCAACATGTCGCATTTGCGACTTGGAAATTGCGACCACAGTATCGCATTTGCGATCACCAGCCAAATGGGAAACTTCGCAATTGCGAAAATAATCTCACATTTGCGAGAGGGAGCTGGCGTGGGCTTTCTTCGCAATTGCAACAAGCCGCTCTTATTTGCGATATCGCATTTGCGAGCAAGCTTCGCAAATGCGAAGCCTGCAGGCCTGCTATGCACAGCTGAAAAAATGCAATTTTCTAAGTTAAAAATGCACCCCGTGGCCTATCCAAAACTCACCCGAGCCCTCAGGGCTCCAGCCCAAATATACACACAACCTCAAAAATATCCTACGGACTTATTCGTGTAAAATAACATCATGAACATCGAATTAAACCTCAAAATTAATGAAATTTCTCAAAACTTCTTTAAACATCAAATTTGCATTTGAGGTTCGAATCATGCCAAACGGGTTCCGTTTCTTACCAAGCTTTACTGATAATACATATAAATCATATTGAACCTGTACCGGGCTCCGGAACCATAATACGGGCCCGATACCATAGGTTTCACATAACATTTCACTTTCAAAAATCTTTATATTTTTCAGAAAATAATTTCTTTCAAAAATTCATTTCTCGGGCTTGTGACCTCGGAATTCGATTCCGGGCATATGCCCAAGTCCCATACTTTCCTATGGACCCTCCGAGACCGTCAAATCATGGGTCCGGGTCCGTTTACCCAGAACGTTGACCGAAGTCAAATTAATTCATTTTATAGTCAAAATTTATCATTTTTCACAGATTTCCACATTTAGGCTTTCCGACTACGTGCCCGGTCTGCACACTCAAATCGAAGTGATGCTAAGAGAGGTTTTTAAGGCCTCGGAACGTAGAATTTCATTTTTTAAAACAAGTGATGACCTTTTGGGTCATCACATTCTCCACCTCTAAAACAACCGTTCGTCCTCGAACGGACAGAAAGAAAGAAGTACCTGAGTCGGGGAAAAGATGGGGATAATGGCTCCGCATATTGGACTTGGACTCAGACTCCCAAGTCGATGCCTTAGGAGGCTGACCTCTCCACTGAACACAAACAGAAGGAAAACTCTTCGATCTCAACTGACGAACCTACCGGTCTAGAATAGCTACTGACTCCTCTTCATAAGACAAGTCCTTGTCCAACTGGACAGTGCTGAAATCTAACACGTGGGATGGTTCGCCGTGATATTTCCGAAGCATGGACACATGAAACACTGGATGCACAGCTGATAAGCTCGACCACAATGCAAGTAATAAACCACCTCTCCCACTCGATCAAGAATCTCAAACGGGCTAATGAACCTAGGTCTAAGCTTGCCCTTATTCCCAAATCTCATCACGCCCTTCATAGGCGACACTCGAAGCAATACCCCCTCACCAACCATGAATGCCAAATCACGAACCTTGCAATCGGCATAACTCTTTTTCCTAGACTGATCTGTACGAAGCCTATCCTGAATGATCCTGAGCTTGTCCAAGGCATCCTGAACCAGATCTGTACCCAATAACCGAGCCTCTTCTGGCTCAAACCATCCAACTGGAGACCGACACCACCTACCATATAAAGCCTCATAAGGAGCCATCTAAATACTCGACTGGTAGCTGTTGTTGTAGGCAAACTCTGCTAAAGGCAAAAAACTGATCCCACGAGCCTCCAAAGTCAATGACACAAGCTTAGAGCATATCCTCCAAAATCTGAATAATCCGCTCGGACTGTCCGTCCGTCTAGGGATGAAACGTTGTGCTCAACTCAGCCCGTATGCCCAACTTTCGCTGAACTTCTCTCCAAAAATGGGAGGTAAACTGCGTACCTCGATCCGAAATGATAGACTCGAGCATACCATGAAGGCGAACAATCTCCCAGATATAGATCTCAGCTAACCTCTCGGAAGAATAAGAGACTGCCACAGGAATGCAATGCGCTGACTTGGTCAGTCTATCAACAATAACCCACACTGCATCGAACTTCCTCGAAGTCCATGGGAGACCAACAACAAAGTCCATAGTGATACGCTCCCATTTCCACTCAGGAATCTCAATCTTTTGAAATGAACCACCGGGCCTCTAATGCTCGTACTTAACTTGATGACAATTCAAACACCGAGCCACATATGCAATGATATCCTTCTTCATTCTCCGCCACCAATAATGCTGCCGCAAATCCTGATATATCTTCACGGCGCCCGGATGAATAAAGTAACGGGAACTATGGTCCTCATCTAAAATCAACTCTCGAAGCCCATCCACATTAGGCACACAAACTCGACCCTGCAATCTCAAAACTCCATCATCACCTAAAGTAACCTGCTTGGCACCTCTGTGCTGCACCGTGTCTCTGAGGACACACAAATGGGGATCATCATACTGCCGATCTCGGATACGCTCCAATAATGAAGAGCAAGCGACTATGCAAGCTAACATATGGCTGGGCTCAGAAACATCCAAAGCAAGTGGTCTCTCACCGACTGGAATATAAGCAAGACTGCCCATACTGGCTGACCTCCTACTCAAAGCATCGACCACCACATTGGCATTTCTCGGGTGATATAAGATAGTGATATCATAATCTTTCAACAACTCCAACCACCTCATCTGCCTCAAATTCAACTCCTTTTGCTTGAACAAATACTGAAGACTCTTGTGATCCGTGAACATCTCACATGCCATGCCATACAGATAATGCCTCCAAATCTTCAACGCGTGAACAATGGCTGCCAACTCCAAATCATGAACCGGATAGTTCTTCTCATGAATCTTTAACTGCCGCGAAGCATAGGCAATGACCTTGCCATCCTGCATAAACACTACACCAAGTCCAATACGAAATGCATCACAATAGATTGTATAAGGCCCTGAACCGTAGGCAATACCAACACCGGTGCCGTAGTCAGAGCTGTCTTGAGCTTCTGAAAGCTCGCCTCACACTCATCCGACCATCTTAACTGGGCACCCTTCTAGGTCAACCTGGTCATCGGGGCTGCGATAGATGAAAACCCCTCCACGAACCGACGATAGTAGCCTGCCAATCCCAACAAACTCCGAATATTTGTAGCTGATGCTGGTTTAGGCCAGTTCTTGACTGCCTCAATCTTCTTCGGATCGACCTGAATACCCTCCGCTGATACAACATGACCCAGGAATGGAACTGAATTGAACCAGAATTCACATTTCGAGAACTTAGCATATAGCTGACTATTCCTCAAGGTTTGGAGAACCACTGTAAGATGCTGCTCGTGCTCCTCCCGGCTGCGGGAATAAATCAAAATATCATCAATGAAGACTATTACGAACGTATCCAAATAAAGCTTGAACACTCAGTTCATCAAATCCATAAAAGTTGCTGGGCCATTTGTCAACCCGAATGACATCACCAAGAATTCATAATGCCCATACTGAGTGCGGAAAGCTATCTTAGGGATATCAGATGCCCTAATCCTCAACTGATAGTCGCCAGATCTCAAGTCAATCTTCGAAAATACCTTGGCACCCTAAAGCTGATCAAACAAATCATCAATCCTCGGCAATGGATACTTATTCTTGATTGTAACCTTGTTCAACTACCGGTAATCAATACATATTCTCATCGATCTATCCTTCTTCTTAACAAACAACACCGGCGCACCCCAAGGCAAAACACTCGGCCTAATGAAATTATTCTCAAGCAAGTCTTGCAACTATTCCTTCAACTCTTTCAACTCCGGCGGGGCCATATGATACGGCTAAATAGAAATAGGCTGATTTCCTGGAGCCAAATCAATGCAAAAGTCAATATCCCTATCGGGTGGCATACCCGACATGTTTGAAGTAAAAACCTCAGGAAACTCACGAACAACGGCCTCAGAATCAATAGAAGGAACCTCAACACTAGAATAACGTATATATGCCTAATAGGACAAACACCCCTTCTCGACCCTACGCCGAGCCTTCACATAAGAGATAACACTACGAGTAGAATAACTAGGAGTCCCTCTCCACTCTAAACGAGGCAAACCCGGCAAATCTAAGGTCACAGTCTTGGCATGACAGTCCAAGATAGCGTGGTAAGGTGATAACCAGTCCAACTCCAATATGACATCAAAATCAATCATGTCCATAAGAAGCAAATCAACGCGAGTCTCAAGACCCCCAATCATAACTATACATGAACGATAGACTCGATCTGCCATAATAGAATCACCCACCGATATAGACACATAAACAGGAGCACTCAAAGAATCACTAGGCATGACCAGATACGGTGCAAAATAAGATGACACATACGAGTATGTAGTCTCTGGATCAAATAACACTGAAGCATCTCTATCACAAACCAGAACCGTACTTGTAATAATCGCATCTGAAGCCTCAGCCTCGGGCCTGGCTGGAAGAGCATAACATCGAGGCTGGGCCCCACCACCCTAAACTACATCTCTAGGATGGCCTGTTGCTAGCTGGCCTCCACCTCTAGCAGCCTGAGCTCCACCTTTAATACCTCTACCTCTAGCACCTCTACCCCTACCTCTAGCTGGCTGGGCAGGCTATGGGACACCTAGTGCCTGAACCATGGCACGGGAACCCTGATGCTGAGAGCTACTCAGTGCTCGAGGGCAAAACCTAGCAATGTGATCCATATGACCACAATTTTAGCAATCCCTCAGCTGCTGAGACTGCTAGCCCTGACGAACTGAATGACCAGCCCAGAAACTCTAAAGTGGCGGTGCACTGATAGGAGCAGGTGGTGTACTGTAGGACTGCTGATTAGAATACTACATCTTAGGACCACGACCACCTGAAGCACCGTAAGAAACCTAAAGAGCTAACTGAAAAGGCCTATGAGGATGGCCTCTACCATACGAATCCCTACCTCCAAACAAGGTATCACTGGATTTGCCTAAATGACGGGGCCTCTTGTCCGACCCATGACCACCTCCCTATGACAGACCATCCCCACTCTCCTTGCCACATTGGCCGCCTCTTGGAAAGATATCTTACTCCCTGCCTCCCTAGCCAAATGAAGATGAATCGGCTGAATAAGTCCATCAATGTACCTCCTCACCCTCTCTCTCTTGGTGGGAAGTATGATAAGAGCATGACGAGCCAAGTCGATAAATCTGGTCTCATACTGGGTAACAGTCATAGAACCCTGCCGGAGGCGCTCAAACTGCCTCCAATAGGCCTCTCTTGGAGTAATGGGGAGAAACTTCTCCAGAAATAGCTGCATAAACTGCTCCCAAGTCAAGGTTGCCGATCCAACTGGTCTAGTTGAGCAATAATCTCTCAACTAAGTCTTGGCGGATCTAAATAAGCAAAAAGTAGCAAAATCGACCCCATTGGTCTCAACTATCCCCATGTTCCTAAGAATCTCGTGACAGTTGTCTAGATAATCCTGGGGATCCTCAGTAGATGCACCACTGAAAGTAGTAGTGAAGAGCTTGGTGAACCTATCCATCCTCCATAAAGCATCGACAGACAAAGCTGCTCCATCGCCGGTCTGAGCTACCACACCCGACTAAGCTGCTCAAACTGCTAAATTGCTGGAGTCTGAAACTGGGGAGCTACCTACTCCGGAGTGCGAGTAGTAGGAGTTTGGGCTCCTCCTCCAGCTTGAGAGATGGGTGGTGCTACAGGAAGCAAGCCTGCTCGGGTGACACTCTCCATGAGGCCCACTAGACGGACCAAAGCATCCTGAGGGACTAGGGTAGCAATAAACCCCTTTGGGACCTGAGCTGGGCCCACCGGAACTGCTGGGGCCGGAACCTCATCATCAAAGTCAACCTGAGGCTCCGCCGCTGGTACTGCTGCTCGAGGCTGAGCTCTGCCCCTACCTCGGCCTCTAGCACGTCCTCAGCCTTGCCCTCTCCCTCGTGGGAGCTGCTGCTGGGGGCTCGAGCTTCTTGTCAGTGGATGAGAAAGCGCGTGTTCTCACCATCTGTGAAAGAACAGAGTAGAAATTCAATTAGCATTGAGAAACCAAACCGCACTCAGACAGATGTGTCCGCACTCAGACAGACGTCTCTATAGCCTCTAGGGAAAAATTACAGACGTCTCCGTACCAATCCCTCAGACTCTACTAAGCTTGTCTATGAACCGTGACACCCATGTAACCTAGAGCTCTGATACCAACTTGTCACGACCCGGATTTCCCACCCTTGGGAGTCGTGATGGCGCCTACTAATGTGAGCTAGGCAAGCCAATCATTTAACTACTTATTTCATTAAAACAAATATAAGACGATAACATGAAAACAGCGGAAGTTTAAATAATTAAGCGGAAGATAACAATTACATATCTGAAATCTACATCTATTACAACTCTTAAAACCTAAAACACCTAAAACCTAGTGTCACAGTGTCATGGACGGCCTAAGATTTACTACATATAAAGTCTGAAGAAAATGACAATACACTGTTTCTGAATAAAAGGAAAATGAAACAAGAAATAGGAATAAAGGAGACGCCAGGGCCTGCGGACGCCTGCAGGTCTACCTTGGATCTCCACGTGGACTGAAGGTAGCCTCTACACTACGTTCCAAAAATTGCTCCGAGATCTGCACATAGTGCAGAGTGTAGTATCAGCACAACCGACCCCATGTGTTGGTAAGTGTCTAGCCTCACCTTGGCAAAGTAGTGACGAGGCTAGGACCAGACTACCAAGTAACCTGTGCAGTTCAAATACATATACAGTAGAAAGAAATACAGAAATAACCAGTCAATATAGGAGGGGGAACATGCTGTGGGGGAGATAACAATTCCGAATAGAAAGATATCAAGTAATGAAAGAAACAATATAACTCGGATATCAACAATGAATCAGAAATCAACAAATGCACGGCATCACCCTTCGTACTTTTACTCTCTTCCTCACCAAAGCAATCATATAATAAAAATGTACACGGCATCACCCTTCGTGTTTTTACTCTCTTTCCTCACCATATAATCAATATAATTGGCACAGATTGGTACATCGTGCTGAACGACATCACCCTTCGTGCTTTAAACTTTTTCCTCACAATCATACACGACATCACCCTTCGTGCTTTACACTCTTTCCTCACAATCATAAACGACATAACCCTTCGTGCTTTACACTCTTTCCTTACAAAACAAACAATGCACGGCATCACCCTTCGTGCTTTAACTCTCTTCCTCACCCAAACAACAATCACAAACAATAGGCAAGGGAACAAATGAAATTTAAAATAAAAATCCCGGCAAGGGAACAATAATTCAACAATTTAATCCCGGAAAGGGAACAACATCAATAACATCCACATCCCGGCAATGGAGATAACAAATAAATCAACAATAGCCCGACAAGGGTGACAACATAATGATCTCTTCTTTTTATCACTTTTGCTTCACTATTCACTTCACAACTCGAGCCAATGCTCTAGAGGTTCAATTATCACTTATACTTTCACAATTCGTTATACAACTTGAGCCAATGCTCCTCAAGGTTCATAGATCACAATTCATTCCACAAACTTTATACCAAAAATAGAAACCACCACTAAGGCATGAAAGATACAACGAAGGCATGATAATGACAATATAAAGATACACGGGCATGCTAGACACCAATGTATAGATACTCGTCACCATGCCTATACGTTGTACTCAACAATTATCATATAGCAAATAGGACTCAACTCCTAATCCCTCAAGCTAAGGTTAGACCAAACACTTAGCTCGATTCCATGAACACAATTCATGATTCAATTATAGCTTTACCCCTTGATTCCACCACCAATTCGCTCGTATCTAGTCAAAAGTTACTTAATTACATCAATAAATGCTAAATGAATCAACCCTAATGCATGAAAATCAGTTCTCTAAAGTTTTACCCAAAAATTCAAAAACCACCCTCGGGCCATATGGTTAAAACCTGAGGTTCGAACCAAAATCCGATTTCCCATTCCCCCACGAACCCAAAATATATATTTTTTTTTGGAAATCGGACCTCAAATAGAGGTCCAAATCACCAATTTTTGAAAAACCTAGGTTCTACCCAAAACACCCAATTTCCCCCATGAAAATCATTAATTTTTAAGTTGAAATCATGTTAAGAGATTTTAATGATTGAAGGAAATGAGTTAAAATTAACTTACAATCGATTTGGAAGAAGAGTTGTTCTTGAAAAATCGCCCAAAGGAGTTTGTGTTTTGAAAAGATGTGAGCAATGTGTTTAAAATCGTCTAAGTATAAAGCTGCAGGTCGCAGGTATGCGAAATGCAAACAGGGGTTCTCAATTGTGAACCCCGACCTCTACTAAGCTGGGAAATGCAAAACAGGGCTCGCATTTGCGAACCCTTCAGGGAAAACTGGGCTTTCGCATTTGCGATCAACATGTCGCATTTGCAACTTGGGAATTGTGACCACAACATCGCATTTGCGATCACCGACCAAATGGGAAACTTCGCAATTGCAAAGATAATCTCGCATTTGCGAGAGGGAACTGGCCTGGGCTTTCTTCGCAATTGCGACAAGCCGCTCGCATTTGCGATATCACATTTGCGAGCCAGGCTTTGCATGGCCTGCTATGCACAGCTAAAAACCTGCAATTTTTTAAGTTAAAAATGCAACCCGTGGCCTATCCAAAACTCACCCGAGCCCTCGGGGCTCTAACCAAATATACACAACCTCAAAAACATCCTACGGACTTATTCGTGTAATAAAATCACCAAAATAACATCATGAACATCGAATTAAACCTCAAGATCAATGAAATTTCTTAAAACTTATTTAAACATCAAATTTGCATTTGAGGTCCGAATCATGCCAAACGGGTTCCGTTTCTTACTAAACTTACCGACAATAGATATAAATCATATTGAACCTATACCGGGCTCCGGAACCATAATATGGGCCCGATACCACAGGTTTCACATAATATTTCACTTTCAAAAACCTTTATATTTTTCAGAAAATAATTTCTTTCAAACATTCATTTCTCGGGCTTGGGACCTCGGAATTTGATTCCGGGCATACACCCAAGTCCCATATTTTCCTACGGACCCACCGGGACCGTTAAATCATGAGTTCGGGTCCGTTTACCCAAAATATTGACCAAAGTCAAATTAATTCATTTTATAGTAAAGAAATTATCATTTTCACAGATTTCCATATTTAGGCTGTCTGGCTATACGCCTAGACTGTGCATGCAAATCGAGGTGATGCTAAGAGGGGTTTTTAAGGTCTCAGAACGTAGAACTTCATTTTTTAAAACAAGTTCTGATCTTTTGGGTCATCACATAAACACTGAAGATCGTAGGCTTCTCTTGTAGTTTCTTCTTACTTTCTTCAATTTCTTGTCAATTTTGAAGTCTAAAAAAATATTTATTGTTGTTTTTCTTTTTTACTGATTTCAGTTCGAAAAACTGGCTTTTCAGCTCGTTATACTGAGGATCTTCCATGAAGGTCAGTTAAAATAATATCCTATCAACTACGAAGGATGTATTATGACAAAGTACTTTAATATTGATGTTGATAGATTTTCGTATTTTGAATTTGTAGACTATGTGAATGAAAATGAGGATAATTGTAAAACATGTTCTATTTATGCGAGACCGCCCAATTCTAGCACTTTGGTAAAGAATTTAACTGATAGGGATATTATGGATATTGTGCCTCTATTAAAATAGGGATATATTTGAAGTGTATGTGTTCCACTCTGTTGATGAAGCATTAGTGGTCCCTCTAGATATTGAATATATAATCCATGTGTGTGGGGAATCTAGTGTGTCTTTTTATAAGGGGACAAATTAAAGTGTTGGGGGCAGGGAAGGTGTAGGGTTTGAAGAATCACAAAATAGTATTCCAGCTGCTGATAATGTGCCTGATAGGGATGATGGTGGTCCTTCTACTGCTGATGATACTCCATTAGTTGAATATGATGTAGAAAGTAGTTACCATAGTACAAATTCAGAAATTGAAGAACAGTATAGGTGTGACGACCCGGCCAGTCGTCTCATGAGTTGCCGCTCTATTTCCCTCATTTCTACTTCTTATTGCTTTGACAATCGGTTCTATGCGTGATCGGGTTGGTTGGCTCGGGTTCGAAAAGGATTTGGTAAGGTTTGAGACACTTAGTCTCTTTTGAGGAAGCTTAAGTTGGAAAAGTCAACCGGATGTTGACTTATGTGTTAGAGGGTTCTGATGTGAGTTTTGATGGTTCGGTTAGCTTCAGGTGGTGATTTGGGACTTAGGAGCATGATCGGAATGAGTTTTGGAGGTCCGAAGTAGATTTAGGCTTGAATTGGCGAAATTGGATTTTTGGCATTTTCCGGTTGATAGGTGAGATTTTGATATAGGAATCGGAATGGAATTCAGAGAGTTGCAGTAGTTCCGTTGTGTCGTTTAGGATGTGTGTGCAAAATTTCGGGTCATTCAGACGTGGTTTGGTTGGGTTTTTGATCAAAAGTGTAATTCAGAAGAATTTGGAAACTTAGGCTTGAATCCGATGTGTTTTGGTTGAATGGATGTTGTTTGAGGTGTTTTGAAGATTGGTACAAGTTTGAATAATGTTTTGGAATATATTGGTGCTTTTGGTTGAGGTCCTGGGGGCCTCGGGGTAATTTCGGATGGTTGACGGAAAAGTTTGGAATTTTGGTGAGCTGCAGATTTTTGCTACTTCTGGTATTTCCGCACCTGTGGATTGAGGATTGTAGGTGCGATCTCGCATATGCGGGAAGGGAGCTGCAGAAGCGGAAAATGGATAGGAGGGTAGGAACCGCAAATGCGGTTGTGGGACTGCACCTGCGGAGGCGCAGATGCGGATATTGCATTGCAGATGCGAAATTGGGTAGTTTAAGTGAGAACCACAGAAGCGGTTCATTGGCCACAAATGCAGTACCGTAGAAGCAGAAATTGGGCCGCAGATGCCAAAATGCCTGGGCCAGAACATATAAATTGTTTCCTTCACGATTTTTGAGCTATTCCACCATTTTAAAGTCGGCTTTGGAGCTTTTTCGACGATTTTGAAGAAGGATTTCAAGGGAATTTCATTGAGGTAAGGATTTTGGACCTAAAACTCGTTTCTATGGTATTATTTCACAGATTAGGCTTGTAATTAATGGAATTTAAGGATCATAATTTGGGAAAACTACGGCTTGGAAACTTAGACATTTGAGTGAGGATTTGAAGGACCATTTGAGGTCGAACTTCAGAACTTTTGATATGTATGAACTCTTGGGGAGATAAGGAATCCATTGATATAAAAATTATCGAATTTCGAGACGTGGGCCCGAGGGTTGGGTTTTGGTAATTTTGGGATTTATGCTATAAATTGATTATTTTAGCTTGGGCTTCGTTCCCTTGGCATATTTTGATGCCGTGATTCAAATTTTGGATAGATTCGACGCGAGTGGAGGCCGATTCGAGGGGAAAAGGCATCGCGGGCTAGAGATTTGACCGGATTGAGGTGAGTAATGTTTGTAAATGATGTACTGAGGGTATGAAACCCCGGATTACATATCATTGTGCTATATTGAGGTGATGCACATGCTAGATGACGAGCGTGGGGTCGTGCACTGTTGGGGATTGTGACTTAGTCCATCCTGAATGACTGTTTTACCACGTATTTGATTGAAAACTACTTGCTATCATCATGTTTTGGGCAGAATGCCATATTTGGGCTTCACACCAACTATTTGGACCCTTAGGGGATTTTTATCGATATTTCCTCACTGTTTTGACTTTATACTTGAACTCAGTCATGCTATATTCTACTGTTTTAAATAACTCAGCCATGTTTACTCTACTTTAACACTTAAATGACATTTTAAATGATAATTTTGGTTGAGCACTATGTTTTACTGTTGCCCGAGTGGCTGTGAGATTCTGACTGAGTAAGACCGAGGGCCTATGTTGTGAGGAAACACTGATTATGATTATAGGGCCGAGGGCTTGAGATATGTATGCCACGAGGTAGTGGCTTGTTGATATGAGGCCGAGGGCCTAGTGATGATGCCATGAGATGGCTTGATATTGAACTTAGACAAAAAAGGGCCCATCCAAGAGCTTGCACACCCCCAGTGAGCGCGGGTACCCATTGTGATGTGAGATATAGCTCGAGGGGTGGTATTGTTGACATTGTGCCCGAGGGGCAACCATTATGTGCTTATCTATCTTATTTGTCTGTCATTTACCTACTTAATTGTTGAATAGGCATTTCTAGAATTTTAAACTGAACTTATATGATTTTACACATCTTTACTGAATCATTGTTCTTGCCTGTTTTACTGCTTCATTATAGCATATAATGTGCCTTATGTTATTTCATGCTTTCAGTCTTTATTTATGATTTTTACTCACTTAGTTGGAGTACTCACTTTACATACTGCACCCCGTGTGCAGATTCAGGCATTGTTGATCCTGCCAGCATGAGTTGAGAGCTCCCAGTAGACTTCGGAGTCCACGAGGTAGTTGCTTGGCGTCCGTAGTCCCGTGTTTCTCCCCCTTTGTCTCATTTCTTTTCCCTGATTAGTGACTCTGTAGTAGTTTTGTAGACCTTTATTGTATTATCCAGATTTGGTAGTTGCTCATGACTAGTGACACACCGGTATCGGGCTGTGTTGGATTTATCTTCCGCAACTGTACTATTAAATTTTCACTTTTTGATTAATTATCATGTTTTAGACTTAAATTCATATTGTTTGAGTGTTTAAACTGAAATGGGAAGTGTCAGCTGGCCTTATCTTCATGAGAGGTGCCATCACGACCGGGTCCGAATTTGGGGTCGTGACAAGTTGGTATCAGAGCCAGGTTACATAGGTCTCACGAGTCATGAGCAGGTTTAGTAGAGTCTCGCGGATCGGTATGAAGATATCTGTATTTATCCTCGAGAGGTTGTAGAACCTTTAGGAAAAACTTCATATTGTTGAAATTCTTATCGTGCAAATTTGTTGATTCGAGTACTAAACTTCTGTTATTCTATTCTCTCACAGATGGTGAGGACACGCGCTACCGGTCAGGAAGGACGACCACCAGTACCACTAGCTGTGGCCACTAGAGGTCGAGGATGCAGTTATGGTTGTGGTAGGGGCAGGCGTGTGACCCGCACAACAGCTAGGGCAGCACCTGCAGATCCACCAGTCCCAAGTTCAGGATCAGGTCCCATTTGTGGACGCCTAGTAGCACCAGCTCAGGCACCAACTGTGCCCATTGTGGTTCCGGATCTTTAGAAGGCCTTGGCTCAGATTCTATCAGTTTGTACTGGCCTAGCTCAGGCAGTTTCAGTCACTACAGTCGCAACTACTTCTCAGGCCGGGGGAGCCAATCATACTCCCATTGCTCGCACACCTGAGCAGGTCGTGAAGGGACTTCAAACGCTGGGGGCACATCCAACCCAGCCGGTTGCAGCTGCTCAGGACTATGTAGTTCCTACCATGCCAGAGGATGAGCAGCATAGGTTGGAGAGGTTTTGTAGACTTCAGCCTCTGACCTTCAATGGTGCAGAGGGCAAGGAAGCCCAGGGTTTTTTGGATAAGTGTCTGAAGATGCTTCATACAGTGGGTATTCTGGAGACCAGCGAGGTCACTTTCACTACTTATCAGTTTTCTGGATCAGCCTTCACATGGTGGGAGACTTTTGAGAGGTGTAGGCCTGTTGGTGCAACACCCCTTACCTGGTAGTAGTTCTCCGTTCTCTTTCTGGAGAAGTATGTGGCGCAGTCTCGTAGAGAGGAGCTGTGCAGGTAGTTCGAGTGGTTGCATCAGGGAGAGATGACTGTGATGCAGTATGAGATGAGGTTCTCCGAGTTTGCTCATCATGCTATTTGGTTGGTTCCGACAGATAGAGAGAGGATTAGGAGGTTTTTTGATGGCCTCACTTATCAGCTTTGTATTCTCATGACCAAGGAGAGGGTGACTGGTGCTAGTTTCGAGGAGGTTGTGGATATTGCCTGTGAGATTGAGTCTGTTCGCCGCCAGGAGCGAGAAGAGAGGGAGGCCAAGAGGCCTCGAGGATCTGGTAGTTATAGTGGTGCTCCGTCGAGAGGTCAGTTTTAGCACGATAGAGGCCGTCCATTCAGGAATGCTTAGCCAGCTTGCCCAGGTTATCTTGGGGTGTCATCGGGTCATGGTTCTCATAGTTCCCATTAGGGCCAGTCATCACTTAGTGCCCTTCCAACTCAGAGTTCGTCCCGTGCTCTATCAGTTCAGGGCTTTTCTATGCCGAGTGCATCTGCTAGTCACTCCGGTTCTAGGGGTTCCCTTTCGTCCCTAGTCCTCTTCTCCAGCACCTGGGAGTTGTTATGAGTTTGTAGAGATGGGCCATATGTGGAGGTAGTGTCCTCGCCGTCTTGCGGGTTCATCTCAGCAGCAGGGTCAGTCATCGGCTTTAGCTCCAGCAACTTTACCACCACCCACCAACCCAGCTAGGGGTGGAGGTTAGTCAGCTAGGGGTAGCCCCAGAGGGGGAGGTCGATCAGGTAGCAGTAAGGCCCGTTTCTGTGCACTTCCAACTAGACCCGATGGTATTGCTTCAGATGCTATTATTATAGGTATTATTTCAGTCTGGCACAAAGATGCCTCTATATTATTTGATCCTGATTCCACCTTTTCTTATATGTCATCATACTTTGCTCGTTATTTGGGTATGCCCTACGAGTCTCTTATTTCACCAGTTCATGTATATACCCTAGTGGGTGATATTATTGTCGTAGACTGTGTGTATTGGTTGTGTGTGGTGACTATTGGGGGTCTGGAGACCCGTGTGGATCTTTTATTATTATGTATGGTGGATTTCAATGTCATTTTATCCATGGATTGGCTATCTCTGTGCCGTGCTATTCTGTACTGTCATGCTAAGACACTTACATTGGCTATACCGGGTGTGCTACGTATTGAGTGGCGAGGTGTGACTGATTATGTTATAGTACATTGATCTCATTCTTGAAGGCCCAACATATGGTTGGGAAGGGTTGTCTTTCCTATCTAGCCTTTGTGAGGGATGTCGGTGTTGAGACTCCCAGTATTGATTCAGTTCTAGTTGTGAGGGATTTTCCCAATATGTTTCCTGCAGACCTGCTGGGCATGCCACCGGATAAGGATATTGATTTTGGTATTGACCTGGTGTCGGGGACTCAGCCCATTTCTATTCCGTTGTATCATATGGCACCGGCGGAGTTGAAGGAAATAAAGGAGTTGCTTTAGGAACTCCTTGATAAGGGGTTCATTCGGCCTAGTGTATCACCTTAGGGTGCGCCGGTTCTATTTTTGAAGAAGAAGGATGACACTATGAGGATGTGCAGTGATTATAGGCAATTGAACAAAGTAACAATTAAGAACAAGTATCCTTTTCCTCTCATTGATGATTTATTCGACCAGCTTCAGGGAGCGAGAGTGTTCTCCAAGATTGATCTCCGTTCAGTTTATCACCAATTAAAGATCAGGTGCTCGGATATTCTTAAGACGGCTTTCATGACCCTGTATGGTCATTATGAGTTCTTAGTGATGTCTTTTGGGCTGACCAATGCCCCAACAACGTTCATGCATTTGATGAACAGCGTGTTCCGGCCTTATCTCGACTCGTTTGTCATAGTCTTCATTGATGATATTCTAATATATTCGCGTAGTCAGGAGGAGCACGCGGAGCATTTGAGAGTTGTGTTGCAGAGATTGAGGGAGGAGAAACATTATGCAAAATTCTCCAAGTGTGAGTTTTGTCTCAGTTCAGTGACTTTCTTAGGACATGTGGTGTCCAGCGAGGGTATTTGGGTTGATCCAAAGAAGATAGAGGCGGTTTAGAGTTAGCCTAGACCGTCCTCAGCCATAAAGATTCGCAGCTTTCTTGGTTTGGCAGGTTATTATCACCGTTTTGTTCAGGGACTCTCATCTATTGCATTTCCCTTGACCAAGTTAACTCAGAAGGGTGCTTCATTTGTATGGTCGGACGAGTGTGAGGAAAGCTTTCAGAAGCTCAAGACAGCTTTGACTACAGCTCCACTATTAGTTTTGCCATCAGCTTCAGGTTCATATACCGTGTATTGTGATGCTTTGAGAGTTGGTATTGGGTGTGTTTTGATGTAGGGGGTAGAGTTATTGCTTATGCTTCTCGTCATTTGAAGCCGCATGCGAAGAACTACCCTATTTATGATTTGGAGTTGGCTTCCATAGTTCACGCATTGAAGATTTGGAGGCATTACTTGTATGGTGTGTCTTGTGATGTGTTTACTGATTATCGTAGCCTCCAGCACTTGTTCAAGCAGAAGGATCTCAATTTGAGGCAGCGGAGATGGTTGGAGTTGCTAAAGGATTATGATATTACTATATTGTACCATCCGGGAAAGGCCAATATGGTGGTCGATGCTTTGAGTTGAAAGGCAGTAAGTATGGGGAGTTTGGCATATATTCCAGTTGGGGAGAGACCTCTTGCAGTTGCTGTTCAGGCCTTGGCCAATCGGTTCGTGAGGTTGGATATTTCGGAGCCCAGTCGGGTATTGGCTTGTGTGGTTTCTCGGTCTTCCTTATATTATCGCATTAGAGAGCTCCAGTATGATGATCTGCATTTGCTTGTCCTTAGGGACAGAGTTTAGCATTATGATGCCAGAGATGTGACCATTGGTGATGATGGGGTGTTGAGGATGCAGGGCCGGATATGTGTGCCCAATATGGATGGGCTTCGAGAGTTGATTCTGGAGGAGGCCCATAGCTCTTGATATTCCATTCATCCGGGTGTTGCGAAGATGTATCAGGATTTGCGGTAGCATTATTGGTGAAGGAGAATGAAGAAAGACATTGTAGGATTTGTAGCTCGGTGTCTCAATTGTCAGCAGGTGAAATATGAGTATCAGAGTCCGAGTGGCTTGCTTCAGCGGATGGATATTCCAGAGTGGAAGTGGAAGCGGATCACTATGGACTTTGTAGTTGGACTCCCATGGACTTTGAAGAAGTTTGATGCTATTTGGGTGATTGTGGATCCGCTGACCAAGTCCGCGCACTTCACTCCAGTGTGTACTACCTATTCTTCAGAGCGGTTGGCAGAGATCTATATCTGGGAGGTTGTTCATTTGCATGGAGTCCTAGTTTCCATCATTTCAGATAGGGGCACTCAGTTTACTTTGCAGTTTTGGAGGTATGTGCAGCGAGAGTTGGGTACTCAGGTTGAGTTGAGCACAATTTTTCACGGTCAGATGGACAGGCAGTCCGAGCGCACTATTCAGATATTGGAGGATCAGTTTCTACTACTTGCAGAGTTTGCTTATAACAACAACTACTAGTCTAGTATTCAGATGGATCTATATAAGGCTTTGTATGGGAGGCGGTGTAGATCTCTAGTTGGTTGGTTTGAGCCCGATGAGGCTAGGTTATTGGGGACAGACTTGGTGCAGTATGCTTTGGAAAAGGTAAAGGTAATTCAGGAGAGGCTTCGTACATTGCAGTCGAGGAGAAAGAGTTATGCGGACCGGAAGCTTCGAGATGTGTCCTACATAGTTGGCAAGAAAGTTCTGTTGAAGGTTTCACCCATGAAGGGTGTTATGAGGTTTGGGAAGAAAGATAAATTGAGTCCTCGGTTCATCGGGTCTTTTGAGGTGCTTCGGAGGATTGGGGAGGTGGCTTATGAGCTTGTTTTGCCACCCATCTTGTCGAGTGTGCATCTGGTATTTCATGTTTCTATGCTCCTGAAGTATATTGGGGATCCGACTCATGTTCTGGATTTCAGCACGGTTCATTTGGATGGTGATTTGACCTATGATGTAGAGCCAACAGCTATTTTGGAGCGTTAGGTTCGAAAGTTGAGGTCAAAGGATATAGCTTCAGTGAAAGTGCAGTGGAGAGGTCGGCTCATGAAAGAGGCTACTTGGGAGACTGAGCGGGAGATGCGAAGCAGATATCCTCAACTGTTTGAGGCTTCAGGTATGTTTCTTGATCCGTTCGAGGACGAACGTTTGTTTAACTTGGGGAAGATATGACGACCCGATAAGTTGTCTCATGAGTTGCCGCTCCATTTCCCCCATTTCTGCTTCTTATTGCTTTGTCTATCGGTTCTATATGTGATCGGGTTGGGTTGCTTGGGTTCGGAAAGGATTTGGTAAGTTTTGAGACACTTAGTCTCTTTTGAGGAAGCTTAAGTTGGAAAAAGTTAACCGAATGTTGACTTATGTGTTAGAGGGATCGAATGTGAGTTCCGATGGTTCGGTTAGCTTCAGAAGGTGATTTGGGACTTAGGAGCTTGATCGGAATGAGTTTTGGAGGTCCAGAGTAGATTTAGGCTTGAATTGGCAAAATTGGATTTTTGGCGTTTTCCGATTGATAGGTGAGATTTTGATATAGGGGTTGGAATGGAATTCCAAGAGTTGCCGTAGTTCCGTTGTGTCATTTGGGATGTGTGTGCAAAATTTCGGGTCATTCGGACGTGGTTTGGTTGGGGTTTCGATCAAAAGTGTAATTCGGAAGAATCTGGAAACTTAGGCTTGAATCCGATGTGTTTTGGTAAAATCGATGTTGTTTGAGGTGTTTTGAAGATTGGTACAAGTTTGAATAAAGTTTGGAATATGTTGGTGCCTTAGGCCCTCGGCCTCATAATCATAATCAGTGTGTCCTCACAACATAGGCCCTCGGTCTTACTCAGTCAGAATCTCACAGCCACTCGAGCAACAGTAAAACATAGTGCTCAGCCCAAAATATCATTTAAAATGTCATTTAAGTGTTAAAGCAGAGTAAACATGACTGAGTCATGAAAAATAGTAGAATATAACATGACTAAGTTCAAGTATAAAGTCAAAACAGTGAGGAAATATTAATAATAATCCCCAAAGGGTCCAAATAGTTGGTACGAAGCCCAAATATAGCATTCAACCCAAAACATGATGGTAGCAAGTAGTTTTCAGCCAAATACGCGGTAAAACAGTCATTCGGGACAGACTAAGTCACAATCTCCAATAGTGCACGACCCTACGCTCGTCATCTAGCGTGTGCGTCACCTCAATATAGCACAACGATGTGCAATCTGAGGTTTCATACCCTCAGGACATCATTTACAATCATTACTCACCTCAATCCAGTCAAATCTCTAGCCCGTGACGCCTTTGCCCCTCGAATCGGCCTCCACTCACGTCGAATCTATCTAAAATCAGAATCACGGCGTCAAAATATGCTAAGGGAACGAAGCCCAAGCTAAAATAATCAATTTATAGCATAAATCCTGAAATTACCAAATCCCGACCCCCGGGCCCACGTCTCGGATATAATAACTATTACATCAATGGATTCCTTATCTCCCCATTAGTTCATACATATCAAAAGTTCTGAAATCCGACCTCAAATGGTCCTTCAAATCCTCAATCAAAAGTCTAAGTTTCCAAGCCCTAGTTTCCCCAAACTTTGATCCTTAAATTCCATTAATTACAAGCCTAATCCGTGAAATAATACCATACAAATGGGTTTTAGGTCCAAAATCCTTACCTCAATGAAGTTCCCTTAAAATCCTTCTTCAAAATCATCCAAAAAGCTCCAAACCCGACTTAAAATGGTGGAATAGCTCAAAAATCGCGAAGGAAACAATTTATATGTTCTGGCCCAGGCATTTTCGCATCTGTGGCCCAATTTCTGCTTCTGCGGTACCGCATTTGCGGCCAATGAACTGCTTATGCAGTTCTCACTTAAACTACCCAATTCCGTATATGCGATGCAATATCCGCATTTGCGCCTCCGCAAGTGCGGTCCACAACCGCATCTGCGGTTCCTACCTCCCCAACCATTTTCCGCTTCTGTGGCTCCCTTCCACGCATCTGCAAGATCGCACCTGCGGTCCCCAATCCGCAATTACAGAAATACTAGACGAACCAAAAATCTGCAGCTTACCAAAATTCTAAACTTCTCCGTCAACCATTCGAAAACACCCCGAGGCCCCCAGGACCTCAACCAAAGGCAAGCCAATTATTGAACAGATTACCTTTATCCATTTTTTACCCTTTTAGCATTTATAAAGCAGTAATGTGAAAAACAACGAAAATTTCAATAAGCGGAAGAAATGTAGTAAAATATCTGAAATATGAATTTAATACAACTGTTCAAGACTTAATCACCCAGAACTGGTGTCACAGTACCACAAACGATCTAAGAGTGCTAAATACAAAGTCTGAAAATAAAGATACACTATTTCTGAACCAAAGAAATGAAACAGGAAATAAAAGATTGAGGAGACGCCAGGGCCTGCGGATGCCTGCAGGTCTATCTTGGATCTCTGCGAGGACTGAAGGTAGCCACCCAAATGCTATGGTCCAGGAGTTGCTCCGGGATCTGCACATAGTGTAGAGTGTAGTATCTGCACGACCGACCCCATGTGTTGGTAAGTGCCTAGCCTAACCTCGGCGAGGTAGTGACGAGGCTAGGACCAGACTACCAAATAAACCTATGAAGTTATATAATATATAGCGGAAAATAAAATAGGAATAAACAAGTAAAGGTGGGAGGGGGGTACATGCTGCAGCGTGCAACCCGATCAACATATGTCATTTATCACTGTTACGGAGTGCAACCCGATCCACATATGTCATTTATCATTGTTGCGGTGTGCAACCCGATCCACATATAATATTGTTGCGGCGTGCAATCCGATCCAAATATAATATTTAACACCAATCACAATGGAGCCCCGATAAGGGAACAATAAGGGAACAACAAAATCCCGACAAGGGAATCAATAACCACATAATAGAAGCAAGTAACAACAGAAAATCAGTAAATAAACGTAAAGGACAACATAACTCAATTATCTGCAAGATTCAGAAAAATCAAGGACAAGTGCACGACATCACCCTTCGTGCTTTAACACTCTCTTACCAAAACAGTACTCACAAGAAATAAAGACAAGGAAATGAATAAAGTCACAATAAAATCCCGCAAGGGAACAACAGTACAACAATCGAATCTCGGCGAGGGAACAACATCGAAAATCCTCTTCTCTTTCCCTTTTCACATTTACTTCACAACTCACTTCATAACTTGAGCCTATGCTCTAAAAGATTCAATTTCCACGTATACTTTCACATTTCATTGTACAACTTGAGCCGACGCTCCTCAAGGTTCAAATGTCACAACTACTCCCACAAACTTTACTCAACAATAGAAATCATCATCAAAGCATGAATAATACAACAAAGCCATAATAATCACAATATAAGACTCACGGTCATGCTTGACACCAACGTATAGATACTCGTCACCATGCCTATATGTTGTACTCGACAAATACTACATAGCAAATAGGACTCGACTCCTAACACCTCAAGCTAAGGTTAGACCAAACACTTACCTCGATGCCACAAACGCAATTCATGTCTGAACTATCGCTTTACCCCTTGATTCCACCACATATTCACTCGAATTTAGCCACAAGTTACTTAGTTACATCATTAAACGCTAAATGAGTCAATTCTAATGCATGAAAATGAGTTTTCTCAAGTTTTACCTAAAAAGTCAAAAATCGCCCCCGGGACCACATGGTCAAAACCCGAGGTTCGAACCAAAACCTTATTACCCATTCCCCCATGAACCCAAATATATAATTTATTTTGAAATCGGACCTCAAATTGAGGTCCAAATCCCCAATTTTTGAAAAAACCTAAGTTCTACCCAAAACACCCAATTTCCCCCATGAAAATCATTGGTTTTGAGTTGAAATCATGCTAAAACATGTTAATGATTGAAACAAACGATTTAAAATTGACTTACAATCGACTTTAAAGAAGAGTTGTTCTTAAAAAATCGCCCTAGGGAGTTTGTGTTTTGAAAAGATGTGAAAAATGGTTGATTTTTGGCAAAGTATAAAAATTGCAGGTTGTAGGTATGGGAATTGCGAACAGGGTTCGCAATTGCGAACCCCGACCTTTTCTATGTTCATATTTGCAAAAGTAGTGTCGCATTTGCGAAGTCGCATTTACGACTGAGGTCTCTCATTTGCGACTAAGGGGGATTCCAGGCAGATGTCGCATTTGCGACAGACACTTCGCATTTGCGAAGAAGGCAGCCCAGGCCACCTCTTGCATTTGCGATACATTGCTCGCAAGCATACCAGCAATTCCCTAAGTTAAAATTTCAATCTGCGGCCTATCCAAAACTCACCCGAGCCCTCGGGGCTCCAAACCAAACATGCACACCAACCTAAAAACATCATAGGACTCGCTCGTACATTCAAATCACTAAAATAACATCAACAACTATGAATTTAGCATCAAAATCATGAAATTTTCTTAAGAACTTCAAATTTCCAATTTTCTCAAAAACGATCCGATTCACGTCATTTCAAGTACGTTTCTTACCAAGTTTCACAGACTTATCTTAAATCACATATAAGACATGTACCAGGCACCAGAACCAAAATATGGGCCCGATACCATTGAGTTCTAATCACAATTCATTTCCAAATCTCATAAATAATTTGAGAAAACAATTTTCTTTAAAAATTCATTTCTTGGGCTTGGGACCTCGGAATTCGATTCTGGGCATACTCCCAAGTCCCATATTTTTCTACGGACTCTCCAGGACCGTCAAATCACAAGTTTGGGTCTGTTTACCCAAAATATTGACCGAATTCAACTTAATTTATTTTACAATCAATATTTACCATTTTTCACAGATTTTCACTTATTGGCTTTCCGGCTACGTCCGAACTGCGCACGCAAATTGAGGTGAGACTAAAAGATGTTTTTAAGGCCTCGGAACGCAGAATTCATTTTTAAAACAAGTGATGACCTTTTGGGTCATCACATTCTCCACCTCTAAAACAATCGTTCGTCCTCGAATGGACATAAGAAGGAAGTACGTGAGTCAGGGAAATGATGGGGATAACAACTCCGCATATTGGACTCGGACTCCCAGGTCGATGCCTCAGCAGGCTGACCTCTCCACTGAACACAAATAAAAGGAAAACTCTTCGATCTCAACTGACGAACCTGCCGGTCTAGAATAGCTACCGGCTCCTCCTCGTAAGACAAGTCCTTGTCCAACTGGACAGTGCTAAAATCTAACACATGGGATGGATTGCCGTGATATTTCCGAAGCATGGACACATGAAACACTGGATGCACTACTGATAAGCTCGGTGGCAACGCAAGCCTATAAGCCATCTCTCCCACTCGATCAAGAATCTCAAACGGGCCAATGAACCTAGGGCTAAGCTTGCCCTTCTTCTCAAATCTCATCACCCCCTTCATAGGCGACACTTGAAGCAATACCCGCTCACCAACCATGAAAGCCAAATCTCGAACCTTGCGGTTGGCATAACTCTCTTTCCTGGACTGAGCTGTATGAAGCCTATCCTGAATAATCCTGACCTTGTCCAAGGCATCCTGAACCAGATCCGTACCCAACAACCGAGCCTCTCCTGGCTCAAACCATCTAACCGGAGGCCGACACCGCCTACCATATAAAGCCTCATAAGGAGCCATCTGAATACTCGACTAGTAGCTGTTGTTATAGGCAAACTCTACTAAAGGCAAAAACCGATCCTACGAGCCTCCAATGTCAATGACACAAGCTTGGAGCATATCCTCCAAAATCTGAATAGTCCGCTCGGACTACCTGTCTGTCTGGGGATGAAACGTTGTGCTCATCTCAACCCATGTGCCCAACTCTCGCTGAACCACTCTCCAGAAATGCGAGGTAAACTGCGTACCTCGGTCCAAAATGATAGACACGGGCTCACCATAAAGATGAACAATCTCCCGTATATAGATCTCAGCTAACCTCTCAGAAGAATAGGAGACTTCCACAGGAATGAAATGCGCTGACTTGGTCAGCCTATCAATAATAACCCATATTGAATCGAACTTCCTCTTAGTCCGTAGGAGTCCAACAACGAAGTCCATAGTGATCCGCTCCCACTTCCACTCAGGAATCTCAATCTTCTGGAACAAACCACCAGGACTCTGATGCTCATACTTAACCTGCTCACAATTCAAACACCGAGCCACATATGCAACGATGTCCTTCTTCATTCTCCGCCACCAATAATGCTGCCGCAAATCCTGATACATCTTTGCAACGTCCGGATAAATAGAGTACCGAGAGCTATGAGCCTCCTCTAAAATCAACTCTCGGAGTCCATCCATATTACGCACACAAACTCGACCCTACAATCTCAAAACTCCATCATCACCTAAGGTAACCTGCTTGGCACCTCTGTGCTACACCGTGTCTCCGAGGACACACAAATGAGGATCATTATACTGCCGATCTCGGATACGCTCCAATAATGAAGAACAAGCGACAGTGCAAGCTAACATATGGTTGGGCTTAGAAACATCCAACCTCACGAACTGATTGGCCAAGGCCTGAACATCCAAAGCAAGCAACCTCTCACCGACCGGAATATAAGCGAGACTACCCATACTGTCTGACTTCCTACTCAAAGCATCGGCCACCACGTTGGCCTTTCCCGAATGATATAAGATGGTGATATCATAGTCCTTTAACAACTCCAACCACCTTCTCTGCCTCAAATTCAATTCCTTTAACAAATACTGCAGACTCTTGTGATCCGTGAACACCTCACATGCCACGCCATACATATAATGCCTCCAAATTTTCAATGCTTGAACAATGACCGCCAACTCCAAATCATGAACAAGATAGTTCTTCTCATGAATCTTCAACTGCCGCGAAGCATAGGCAATGACCTTGCCATCCTGCATCAACACCACATCAAGTCCAATATGAGATGCATCACAATAAACTATATAAGGCCCTGAACCTGTGGGCAAAACCAACACTGGTGTCGTAGTCAGAGCTGTCTTGAGCTTCTGAAAGCTCGCCTCACACTCGTCCGACCATCTAAACTGGGCACCCTTCTGGGGCAACCTGGTCATCGGGGCTGCGATAGATGAAAACCCCTCCACAAACCGACGATAGTAGCCTTCTAATCCCAAAAAACTCCAGATCTCTGTGGCTGATGCTGGTCTAGGCCAGTTATTGACTGCCTCAATCTTCTTCGGATCAACCTGAATACCCTCTGCTGATACAACATGACCCAGGAATGCAACTAAACTCAACCAGAACTCACACTTTGAAAACTTAGCATACAACTGACTATCCCTCAAAGTCTGAAGAACCACTCTAAGATGCTGCTCGTGCTCCTCCCGACTGCGGGAATATATCAAAATATCATCACTGAAAACTATCACGAACGAATCCAAGTAAGGCCTGAACACTCGATTCATCAAATCCATAAAAGCTGCTGGGCCATTTGTCAACCCGAATGACATTACCAAGAACTCATAATGCCCGTATCGAGTACAGAAAGTTGTCGTAGGGACGTTGGATGCCCTAATCCTCAACTGATGGTAGCCAGATCTCAAATCAATCTTCGAGAAGACTTTGGCACCCTAAAGCTGATTAAAAAAATCATCAATTTTTAGCAATGGATACTTATTGTTGATTGTAACCTTGTTCAACTGCCGGTAATCAATACACATTCTCATCGATCCGTCCTTCTTCTTAACAAACAACACCGACTCACCCCAAGGAAAAACATTGGGTCTAATGAAACCCTTCTCAAGCAAGTCTTGTAGCTGCTTCTTCAACTCCTTCAACTCAGGCGGGGCCATACAATACAGCAGAATAGAAATGGGCTGAGTTCCCAGAGCCAAATCAATGCAGAAGTTAATATCCCTGTCGGGTGGCATACCTAGCAGGTCTAAAGGAAATACCTCAGGGAACTCACAAACCATGAGCACAGAATCAATAGAGGGAATCTCAGCACTAGAATCACGAACATAGGCCAAATGGGCCAAACACACCCTCTCGACCATATGTTGAGCCTTCATATAAGAGATAACACTACGGGTAGAATGACCAGGCGTCCCTCTCGACTCTAAACGAGGTAAGCCCGACAAGGTTAAAGTCATAGTCTTGGCATGGCAATCCAAGATAGCATGATAAGGTGGTAACCAGTCCATACCCAACATGAAATCGAAATCAACCATGTCCAGAAGAAATAAATCTACACGAGTCTCAAGACCTCCAATCACAACTATACATGAATGATGGATTCGGTCTACCACAATAGAATCACCCACCAGTATAGACACAAAAATAGGAGCACTTAAAGAATCACTAAGCATGACCAAATACGACACAAAATAAGATGACACATAGGAGTAGGTAGACCCTAGATCAAATAAAACTGAAGCATCTCTGCCACAAACTAGAATAGTACCTATACCTCCACCTCTAATACTCTACCTCGACCTCTTAGCTAATTGAGCGGGTTGAACGAGTCCATTAATGAACCTCCCCACTCTCTCTCCCTCTCTCTCTCTCTCATTGGAAGTATAAGAAGAGCATGACGGGTCAAATCATTAAACCTGGTCTTATGCTGAGTAACAATCATAGAACCCTACTGGAGACGCTCAAACTGCCTCGGGTAGATCTCTCTCTGAATGACAAGATGAATCTTCTCCAGAAATAACTGAGAAACTGATCCCAAGTCAAAGCTGATGACCTAACTGGTCTAGCCAAACAATAATCTCTCCAATAAGTCTTGGCAAATCCAGACAAGCGAAAAGTAGCTAGGTTGACCCCATTGGTCTCCACTATCCCCATGTTCCTAAGAACCTCATGACAACTGTCTAGATAATCCTGGGGATACTCAGAAGATACACCATTGAAAGTGGTAGCGAAGAGCTTGGTGAAAACTATCCAACCTCCGCAAAGCCTCCAAAGATGTAGCTAATCTAACACCGCTCTGTGCTACTGTTCTGCTGAAGAAGCGGTACGTGACCTCGCTATTCACAAAAAGACAAGAGTAGAGGTTTCAATTTAGCATTGAGAGAACAAAATCGCACAACAAGAAAGAATAGGTGTGAAGTTTTTCCTAACTCTGTAGCCTCTAGAGGATAAATATAGACTCTACTAAGCTTGTCTGTGAACTGTGAGACCCATGTAACCTAGATCTCTAATACCAACTTGTCACGACCCTAATTTCCCTCCCTCGGAATTCGTGATGGCGCCTACTAATACGACCTAGGCAAGCCAATAATTGAACATATTACCTTTATCCATTTTTATACCTTTTTAGCATTTATAAAGCAATAATGCGAAAAACAGGGAAGATTTCATTAAACGGAAGAAATGTAGTAAAATATTTGAAATATGAATCTAATACAACTATTTAAGCCTTAATCACCTAGAACTAATGTCACAGTACCACAGACGATCTAAGAGTGCTAAATACAAAGTCTGAAAATAAAGATACATTGTTTCCGAATCACAGAAATAAAACAGGAAATAAAGGATAGAGGAGACGCCAGGGCCTGCGGACGCCTGCAGGTCTACCTTGGATCTGCACGTGGACTGAAGGTAGCCACCCAAATGCTATGGTCCAATAGCTGCTCCGGGATCTGCACATTATGCAAAGTGTAGTATCAGCGCAACCGACCCCATGTGCTGGTAAGTGCCTAGCCTAACCTCGACGAGGTAGTGACGAGGCTAGGACCAGACTACCAAATAAACCTATGAAGTTATATAATATACAGCGGAAAATAAAATAGGAATAAACAAGTAAAGGTGGGAGGGGGGTACATGCTGCAGCGTGCAACCCGATCAACATATGTCATTTATCACTGTTACGGAGTGCAACCCAATCCACATATGTCATTTATCATTGTTGCGGTGTGCAACCCGATCCACATATAATATTGTTGCGGCGTGCAACCCGATCCAAATATAATATTTAACACCAATCACAATGGAGCCCCGACAAGGGAACAATAAGGGAACAACAAAATCCCGACAAGGGAATCAATAACCACATAATAAAAGCAAGTAACAATAGAAAATCAGTAAATAAGCGTAAAGGACAACATAACTCAATTATCTGCAAGATTCAGGAAAATCAAGGACAACTGCACGACATCACCCTTCGTGCTTTAACACTCTCTTACCAAAACAATACTCACAAGAAATAAAGGCAAGGAAATAAATAAAGTCACAATAAAATCCCGCAAGGGAACAACAGTACAATAATCGAATCCCGACGAAGGAACAACATCGAAAATCCTCTTCTCTTTCCTTTTTCACATTTACTTCACAACTCACTTCACAACTTGAGCCAATGCTCTAAAAGGTTCAATTTCCACTTATACTTTCATATTTCATTGTACAACTTGAGCCGACGCTCCTCAATGTTCAAATGTCACAACTACTTCCACAAACTTTGCCCAACAATAGAAATCATCATCAAAGCATGAATAATACAACGAAGCTATAATAATTACAATATAAGACTCACGGGCATGCTTGAGACCAACGTATAGATACTCGTCACCATGCCTATACGTCGTACTCGACAAATACCACATAGCAAATAGGACTCGACTCCTAATTCCTCAAGCTAAGGTTAGACCAAACACTTACCTCGATGCCACGAATACAATTCACGTCTCAACTATCGCTTTACCCCTTGATTCCACCACCCATTCGCTCGAATATAGCCACAAGTTACTTAATTACATCAATAAATGCTAAATTAATCAATTCTAATGCATGAAAATAAGCTTTCCAAAGTTTTACCCAAAAGGTCAAAAATCGCCCCCGGACCCACATGGTCAAAGCCCAAGGTTCAAACCAAAACCCGATTACTCATTCCCCCACGAACCCAAATATATAATTTGTTTTGAAATCGGACCTCAAATTGAGGTCCAAATCTCCAATTTTTGAAAAAACCTAGGTTTTACCCAAAACACCCAATTTCCCCCATGAAAATCATTGGTTTTGATTTGAAATCATGTTAAAAGATGTTAATGATTAAAAGAAACGAGTTAAAAATTGACTTACAATCGATTTGGAAGAAGAGTTGTTCTTGAAAAATCGCCCTAGGGAGTTTGTGTTTTGAAATGATGTGAAAATTGGTTGATTTTCGGCTAAGTATCAGAATTGCAGGTTGCAGGTTTGGAATTGCGAATAGGGTTCGCAATTGTGAACCCCAATCTCTGCTATGTTCGCATTTGCGAAAGTAGCGTCACATTTGCGACTGAGGTCTTGCATTTGCGACTAAGGGGGATTATAGGCAGATGTCGCATTTGCGACAAACACATCGTATTTGCGAAGAAGGCAGCCCAGGCCACCTCTCGCATTTGCGATACATTACTTGCATTTGCGAGACAGGCTTCGCAAATATGCGAAGCCTGTAGGCCTAAAGCATACCAGCAATTTCCTAAGTTAAAATTTCACTCCGTGGTCTATTCAAAACTCACCCGAGCCCTCGAGGCTCCAAACTAAACATGCACACCAATCTAAAAACATCATATGGACTCGCTCGTGCATTCAAATCACTAAAATAACATCAATAACTATGAATTTAGCATCAAAATCATGAAATTTTCTTAAGAACTTCAAATTTCAAATTTTCTCAAAAATGATCTGATTCACGTTCTTTCAAGTCCGTTTCTTACCAAATTTCACAAGCTTATCTTAAATCACATATAAGACCTATACTGGATGCCGGAACCAAAATGCGGGCCAATACTATCGAGTTCTAACGTAAATCATTTCCAAATCTCATAAATTATTTCTGAAAAAATAATTTTCTTTAAAAATTTATTTCTCGAGCTTGGGACCTCGTAATTTGATTCTGGAGATACGCCTAAGTCCCATATTATCCTACAGACCCTTCGAGACTGTCAAATCACGGGTCCGAGTCCGTTTATCCAAAATGTTGACTAAAGTCTTAATTCATTTTATAATCAATATTTACCACAGATTTTCACATATTGGCTTTCCGACCAAACTGAGGTGAGACTAAAAGAGGTTTTTAAGACCTCGGAATGCATAATTCATTTTTAAAACAAGTAATGACCTTTTGGGTCATCACATTCTTGAACATCTTTAGTGCATTTGTACGGACATTATGTATTGTATAGCATGTGGATTTTTTTTGTTAAGTTCTAACGTAAATCATTTCCAAATCTCATAAATTATTTTTGATAAAATAATTTTCTTTAAAAATTCATTTCTCGAGCTTGGGACCTCGTAATTTGATTCTGGAGATACGCCTAAGTCCCATATTATCCTACAGACCCTTCGGGACTGTCAAATCACGGGTCCGAGTCCGTTTATCCAAAATGTTGACTAAAGTCTTAATTCATTTTATAATCAATATTTACCACAGATTTTCACATATTGGCTTTCCGACCAAACTGAGGTGAGACTAAAAGAGGTTTTTAAGACCTCGGAATGCATAATTCATTTTTAAAACAAGTAATGACCTTTTGGGTCATCACATTCTTGAACATCTTTAGTGCATTTGTACGGACATTATGTATTGTATAGCATGTGGATTTTTTTCTGTTAAGAGTTAGATTGAAAATATGGGAGCACAAGGTGCCTTGTGTGCTGAAGGTTCAGAAGTTGAGATTATGATACGAGAAACCGAGGATTGAGATGGTCGGGATTGTATATTAGACAGGATGTGAGTGATTGAGTTGGCAATGCTTTCTTTATTTGAATACATTCTTACTTGTCTCTGTTCTTGTTATGTCAGTGTTGATTTACTTGGTTATCTAATGTAATCGGTTACCTAATTTACTTGGTTATCTGATTTACTTGGTATCGTTCGTTACTACCCATGTTCTCCCTTTATTTTTCCTACTGTTTGTATTTTGATTTCTCTCCGCTGTTGATATTACCTCATTATCTTTATCTCGATATTTTATTCCCTTGACGGGGTGTTATTGTACATATTATTGGGTTGGGATACCAAGAGACCCCTAGCACATATATTAAGGATACCAAGAGATCCTCGGGATACCAAGAGTTCCCCAGCACATATATTGAGGATACCAAGAGATCATCGGGATACCAAGAGATCCCCAACACATATATTGAGGATACCAAGAGATCCTCGAGATACCAAGAGATCCCTAACACATATATTGTGGATACCAAGATATCCCCAGCACATATATTGAGGATACCAAGAGATCCCCAGCACATATATTGAGGATACCAAGAGATCCCTAGCTCATATACTGAGGTTACTGAGAGATCCCCCATGTACTTACGTTTGGAACTACGGAACAGGATCCCGGGAGATCCCCTGTCGATATTCTATGAGTGTAAAAGCATGAAGGGTGATGTTGTGCACTTTCTGTTTGCTCGGTTTATTTGTTATTATCAATTCAAGTGTTTTAACGGGTTAGATTCCCTTACTATTGTGATTCTTGCATTGGAACCCATAGTTTTGTCAATACCTATATATATATATATATATATTTCAATACTTCAAACTTCAATAATTTCTACATTTTTGACTCAATTAGTTTCTCAACTATATTTTCCTTAAATCGTCTGAGGTTGTATTCAAATTAAAAGGAATTTATACTAAGTTGTAAATTATTAAATCCCATGGTAAAGGTAATAATTCATTCGATGTAGTATTTTAATTGAAAATGGTACTTTCTTTATTCAAATGATTTCTAAAAGTAACTTCATCTTTTCTCGCTGGCTTTCCTAATTAGTTTAGAATTTCTAAGTTACTTATATCAGGTAAATGAGACTTCTTGAACATCTTTAGTGCATTTGTACGGACATTCTGTATTATATAGCATGTGTATTTCTTTTGTTAAGAGTGAGATGGAAAATATTAGAGCACAAGGTGCCTTATGTGCTGAAGGTTCAATAGTTGAGATTATGATATGAGAAACTGAGGATTGAGATGGTCGGGATTGTGTATTAGACATGATGTGAGTGATTGAGTTGGCATTGCCTTCTTTATTTGAATACATTCTTACTTGTCTCTGTTCTTGTTATGTAAGTGTTGATTTGCTTGGTTATCTAATTTACTCAGTTACCTGATTTACTTGGTTATCTGATTTACTTAGTATCGTTTGTTACTACCCGTGTTCTCCTTTAATTGTTCCTACTGTTTGTATATTGATTTCTCTTTGTTTTTGATATTACCTCGTTATCTTTATCTCGATATTTTATTATCATATCATGTTCATTTCATTTGACCAGTAGGTGTCTTGACTGTTCCTCGTCACTACTCCACCAAGGTTAGTCTTGATACTTACTAGGCACCGCTGCAGTGTGCTCATACTACAATTCTGCACATTTTTTTTGTGCAGATCCATGTATTGTTCGCTAGTAGTTGTGCGGATTCTTGCCTAGGAGACTCAAGGTAGCCCTGCTGCGGCGTTCGCAAGCTTCGAGGTCACCTTCCTATTTTATATTCTCACTACTGTACTTATTTCCATACGGTTGTGTTTAGAAATGGTAGAAAACTCTATAGAGCTTATGACTTGTACTACTGGGTTTTGGGAAGATGTTCATTGTATAAAGGATTTATTTTAGAATAATTTTAGATGTTATTATTTATTATTGCTCTTTCGCAATTATTAGGCTTACCTAGTCCTTAAGACTAGGTGCCATCACGAAACTCAACGGAGGGGAAATTGGGTCGTGACAAGTTGGTATCGGAGCTCTAGGTTCATGGGTGCTACAAGTCATAAGCAGGTTTAGTAGAGTCTTACGGATCAGTACGATGTCGTCTGTACTTATCTTCGAGAGGCTATAGAACTGTTAGGAAATTCCACTTCTAGCATTCCTTATCGTGTGATATTGATTCAGCTCGAAGTATATAACTTATGTTCCTCTACATCCACTCATGCATAATATTACGCGCTTAGTGCCCGTTATGCGCCAATGGTTCGTGATGCTACAAACGGGCTACGAAGGAGTTAGGGATGCTCAGGCATTGTTTGAACGTGTTGTCCAGGCTGAAGATACAGAGGTATTGATAGAGGCGCAGCGGTTTCCGACATCTGGTTGATAAATGCGAGCTTGTGAAGGTTTAATTGGTTGACTAGTCGTCGCAATTGTGGAAAGGTTGCGATGTGGATGTTAATTAAGGATGGCTGGTGGTATTGGGGTACCTTGTGATTGGTGTTGTGCGAGCTGCGAAAGTTAGTTTTTTGCGGATCATCAAATGTTGTTTTCTATGGCTCTAGATTGCCGATTCAGATTTACATCAGTTTTGGCCTGAGGTATGTATATAAGTGGTATTGGGAGGTTTCCAAAATTTTGATATAAATAAATAATGAGATCTTGCAGGGGATGATATTAGGGCTTTGATTGGGATTATTGCATATCGATTATCCGAGGAAAATGGGTCAGCTCTGAGGTGTTGGGTCAACATAGCGATGGAGTGATGGTCCTTTGAATAGGAATCCTCTACTGAAATTTGTGTCAGCACTCTTGGATTGGACGGTTTGTGTGACTCGATTGAGTTTGGGAGGTGCAGTCCTGATGGCTTGGTTGCGTGTGGGCAGATCTTGGAGGGTTTTTGATGGTTTGGGCAACGACTTGAGTCGACTGGCTGTTATGGGCATAGGGAATATGTGGTACATTGTGACTTTCTCCTGAATGGGTATCAGAAATTAATATAGTATTTTCCTTGTTGGCTATCATATGTGAAGGGTGTGCATTTTTGGAAAGGACCTTGAGTTTCAGTTTGCGGGTGCATGGATGGTAGCATGGTGATTACTGGGTTTTGAGGCTTTCGAGGTTCGTGTTTTGTTATGCAGCAAGAAACTCTATATGGGTGCTTTAGCGGAATAATAGGGTGTGAGTGATATATCAGCCATTTGATTTGCGTAGTTGAGTTGGGTATGGGAATTTTAGTATTCCGGAGGTTTGGGGCTAGATGACTTCATATGTAGACTAATTCCTATTTGCGGACATTGAAGAAATGTTGAGAATGGGATAATTAATAGCATACAATACTGATAAGTTGTTGTGGATCTTTTGAAGCATATTTATCTAATTTGGGAAGAACTAGGATTTTGTTGGGACTATTTGGAAGATCAGCGCGAATATGTGTTTTGTATCTGGTCAGGGTTTTGTGCTCCTGTGAGATTGTCATTTTGGTTATGTTCTCAGGCAGAATGGACATTATTTGTGCCTCTAGCCTATGTTATGTGCTGCTTTGTTATGTTGTGGTGAGCTGTGAGGTTGTACGATTATTCCCCAAGCATGTTGTAATTTTGTTCAGGCCTTATGGCGATGCGGGTGAGATAGCCCTCGTGATGTTGATTTACTCATTACACATTGTATGTGCTTACTTCTCTCATATTTTATTGCTTCTATTCATTGCTCCCACAATTTTATTTGTTCACTATATTATGCTTAATCTCAGTATTCATATGATCAATGAGCCCGAGTATTTTGGCTTGATGCGTATTTGGGAGCATGTTGCACGCTGCAGCGGATGTTATGTGAGATACTAGCTTAATGAGTATTTGGGAGCGGGCTGCACACCACAACGGATGTTATGTGGGATACCCTTTCCTTGTTTATTTGGTGTTCTGTATTTCCTCTGTGAAACCATTTTGATGAAAACTATATTTTTTTGTTGCACATGTTACACTTGTTAGAAAATTCTTCTACTTTGTGTTTCTTTATTTGTGTTACATTATTGAGTAATTTCTGGTTTGGTGTACGAATTGTGTAATGTGAGAATCTGTGTGGTTCTGTGATGAGCTATTAGTTGTGCTGCTTGTATCGGCTGAGATGAGGTTCTTAGACCTGAGATTAGTACTATGGTATTGGGCGAGAGAGCTTCTTGACTTGTTGTCTTCATGGGCGGCTATGATTTTCTGTATATTTCTTTATCATGAGCAGCGATGTAGAGGTCCGGGGCAAGGTTATATTCGATGTGAAGTGTATTGCCGGCATCTAGGAGGATATATAAGCTGCGTGGAACAGCATGTGATTGTATTCTGGGTTGGAATTTTGGCTCGATTCAGCTTGTTCAGGTTTATATAGTGTGATGATGTGAGATTCAAATCCTATGATGAAATTCCCAGTTAAGTTGAGGTTTGGGTTCTATTCTAAGGTGATGGGCTAAGGAGGAGGTGAGACCTTCAGTTAAGTTGCATTGACAGTTTTGCTTAGGTTGGGTTATATAGAATCACCCCCGGGTGTATGTATGGTGTGCTCATGCAGTGGTTCGATGGTTTTGGAATGACTCCAGGCACGTTTGAGGATGAACACATGTTTAAGTGGAGGAGATGTAACGACCCGACTGGTCATTTTGAGAAATTGCACCCGGTTCGGCAGTTTGAGGTCGCGAGTAGCTTCACATTATGTATATCGACTTGTGTGCATGGTTGGATTCAGTTTCCAGATAAATCAGAGTTGAATTGGAAGAAGGAACCTAGTTTTGGAAGCTTAAACAGTGAAAATTTGACCGGAATTGGACTATTGAGTAAACGGCCCCGGAATGGGTCATGGGTGATCTCAACAGCTTCGTATGGTGATTTTGGACTTAGGCGCTCGTCCGAATTCAGATTTGGAGGTCCGTAGGATGATTTGAGGTGTTTCGGCGAAAGTTGGAAAAGTTAAAGTTTGGAAAATGGAGAGGTTTGACTCATAGTTGACTTTTGTGATATCGAGGTCGGAATGTGATTCCGAAAGTTGGAATAGCTCCGTTATGTCATTTTGGATTTATCTGCATAATTTGGCATCATTCCGGGTTGATTTGATAGGTTTCGGTGCGAGTTTTGAATGTTGGAAGTTTGAAAGCTCCTAAGTTCGATTCATGGTGTGATTCATCATTTCGGAGTTGTTTGATGTGATTTGTGACCTCGAGCGAGTCCGAGTTAGGTTATATAAGTTGTTTGTGTGTTTAGATGGGGTTCGGGGGCCTCGGGTGTGTTCCGGGTGGGTTACGGGTCATTTTCCCATTGTTTGGACTGTTGTATTTTGCTTCTGGTGCTCCTTCTCCGCGATCGCGAATAGCCTCTCGCGTTCACAATGTGTTGTTGCTGGTTTCCTCTTTTTCCTTCATCGCGTTCACATAGAAACTCCCGCGATCGCAAAGGTATGCTTTCCTTTGCTTCGCGTTCGCATCCATTGCCCCGCATTCACGTAAGCTCCTGCCATTGTTCATCGCGTTCGCGTCCCTTATTCCGCGATCGCAAAGGGTATATCTTGACAACTTTGATTCTCTTCTCCACGATCGCGACCCAATCTCCGCGATCGCGATGCATAAATCCCTGGGTAGAATAAATAGTACTCTATTCCGAGGGTTAGCCATTTTTAACATTTTTGAAGTTCTAGAGCTCGGTTTTGGGCGATTATTTGCAGGGTTTTCAAGCAAAACAATTGGGTAAGGGTTCTTCACCTAGAATTGATTATATTCCATGAATTTGTCTTCATTTTTATCATTTAATTTGTGATTTGGGTTGAGCAGAATGTTGGTGTTTGAAGAAAAATTCCTAAAATGAAAAATCATGATTTGAGGGGTCAAATGGTATCGGAATTTAATAAATTTTTTATGGTTCAACTCATATTGGAATAGGTATTCAGTTTTTGTAAAATTTGTCGGGTTCCGAGGTGAGGGCCCGGGGGTCGACTTTTGGATCAATTTTTGGATTTTGTTAAAGATTGAGACTTTATGATCCGGAATAGTTTCTTATGTGTTTGTGCTTTGAAGTTAATTTGGTTAGATTTGAGCTGTCCGGAAGTCTTTTTACCCGAGAAGTGCATTTTAGAGTATCATTTTGTTGTCTTTGAGGTAATTATCTTGCCTAACCTTGTGTGGGGGACTTCCCCTTAGGATTTGAGTCTTCCATGCTAATTGTAGTCTGTGCACGCGAGGTAACGAGTGTGTGCTCAGATTTATTTTTGCGAAAATTGCCTTTAGGGTTCTTAGGTCCTTATGTTCATCATATGGGAAGTATTCTGTTATTATTTTGTTATCTAATTGCATAATTTACCTCTATATACTCCATACGACGTTGTTAGCCTTCCTCTAACTCTTACCTCTTACTTGGCCTTAATTGCCTTAATTGAATTAGCTGTTCTTTTTGTTGTTTTGCTAAGGTTATTGTGCTTCTTAGTTTCTCTGTGATTCTCTTGTTGCTATGTAATCATACTCTTGGTGGTGGAACTTCCTTGTGATTGGATTGTTGTTCATATTGTCGATTCCCTTGCCGGGATATATTGTTTATATTATTGATTCCCTTGTCGGGATATTATTGTTCATATTGTTGATTCCCTTGCCGGGATGTTATTATTCATCTTGTTGATTCCCTTACCGGGATCTATTGTTTATATTGTTGATTCCCTTGCTGGGATGTTATTGTTTATATTGTTGATTCCCTTGACGGGGTGTTATTGTTCATATTGTTGGGTCGAGATACCAAGAGACCCCTACATATATTAAGGTTACTAAGAGAACCTCGGGATACCAAGAGTTCCCCAGCACATATATTGAGGATACCAAGAGATCATCGGGATACCAAGAGATCCCCAGCACATATATTGAGGATACTAAGAGATCCTTGGGATACCAAGAGATCCCCAGTACATATATTGAGGATACCAAGAGATCCTCGGGATACCAAGAGATCCCCAGCACATATATTGAGGATACCAAGAGATCCCTAGCTCATATATTAAGGATACTGAGAGATCCTCCAAGTACTTACATTTGGAACTACGGGACGAGATCCCGGGAGATCCCCTGTCGATATTATATGAGTGTAAAAGCACGAAGGGTGATGCCGTGCACTCTCTGTTTGCTCTGTTTATTTGTTGTTATCAATTCAAGTGTTTTAACGGGTTAGATTCCATTACTGCTGTGATTCTTGCGTTGGAACCATAGTTTTGTCAATACCTCGCCATATATATATATTTCAATACTTCAAACTTCAATAATTTCTACATTTTTGACTCAATTAGTTTCTCAACTATATTTTCCTTAAATCGTCTGAGGTTGTATTCTACTTAAAAGGAATTTCTACTAAGTTGTAAATTATTAAATCCCATGGTAATGGTAATAATTCATTCGATGTAGTATTCTAATTGAAAATGGTACTTTCTTTATTCTAATGATTTCTAAAAATAACTTCATCTTTTCTCGCTGGCTTTCCTAATTAGTTTAGAATTTCTAAGTTACTTATATCAGGTAAATGAGATTTCTTGAACATCTTTAGTGTATTTGTACGAACATTATGTATTGTATAGCATGTGGATTTCTTTTGTTAAGAGTGAGATGGAAAATATGGGAGCACAAGGTGCCTTGTGTGCTAAAGGTTCAGAAGTTGAGATTATGATATGAGAAACCGAGGATTGAGATGGTCGGGATTGTGTATTAGACAGGATGTGAGTGATTGAGTTGGCATTGCCTTCTTTATTTGAATACATTCTTACTTGTCTCGGTTCTTGTTATGTCAGTGTTGATTTACTTGGTTATCTAATGTACTCGGTTACCTGATTTACTTGGTTATCTGATTTACTTGGTATCGTCCGTTACTACCCGTGTTCTCCCTTTATTGTTCCTACTATTTGTATTTTGATTTCTCTCCACTGTTGATATTACCTCGTTATCTTTATCTCGATATTTTATTATCATATCCTGTGCATTTCATTTGACCAGTAGGTGTCTTGACTGTTCCTCGTCACTACTCCACCGAGGTTAGTCTTGATACTTACTAGGCACCACTGTGGTGTGCTCATGCTACACTCCTGCATATTTTTTTGTGCAGATCCAGGTATTGTTCGCTAGTAGCTATGCGGATTCTTACCGAGGAGACTCAAGGTAGCCCTGCTGCTGCGTTTGCAGACTTCGGAGTCACCTTCCTATTTTATATTCTCACTGCTGTACTTATTTCCATGTGGTTGTGTTTAGAAATGTTAACGAAACTCTGTAGAGCTTATGACTTGTACTACCGGGTTTTGGGAAGATGTTCATTGTATAAAGGATTTATTTCAGAAGAATTTTAGATGTTATTATTTATTGTTTTTATTCTGCAATTGTTAGACTTACCTAGTCCTTAAGACTAGGTGCCACCACGAAACCTAACGGAAGGGAAATTGGGTCGTGACAAGGAGTTTAAGAGAAGAGGGGAAAAAGGTGCAGAGAAGGAAGAGAAAAGAGAAAGAGGTTGAATCTATACATACCAAGTTAGGTAAAAAGTGTCCAGATCTAGGATATGATGAGTATGCAACTAGGAAGAAGACATCTTTAGAGGGTAAGATTGCTGGAGATGAGCCATATTATCCCTCAGATGAAGTTGCTAGCTTTGAAACAGATCATGATGAAACTGCTTATGATGAAGGTGAAGATGAAGTCCAACAGCCAGTAAGAGTAAGAAGAAAGCTAAAAAAATAGGGTTATCTTTGATCCTAGTTGTAAGTTAATTGTTTGGGAAACTGCCTTGATTTTGAGAGTGTTAGATAGTTTAGAGAAGCACTTACTAAGTATGAAGTTGATGAACATGTAGAGTTAGATAAGTATGTTAATGAAGTTGATTAACCTTACGTGTTTATTTGAAGTTGATTGATTCATGTTCTACCCTTGTTTCCAAAGATACTCTTATATGCCTTAATTAAAGATATTTCCTCTTTTATTACCATCTTATCTCTTCCGTAATTGCTTACCTTTAATTGAAGTTATTGTTATCCCTTCCATTATTTACTTATCCTTATTTGGAATCATTGTTACATGTTTTCTCTCTTATCGTTGAGCTGTACCTATTTGGAATTGTTGTTACATGTTATATCTCTTATCGTCGAGTTGTACTTATTTGGAAACATTGTTACATGTTATCCCTTCAATTGTTGAGTTACTCTTATTGGATATCGTTGTTACACATTATTTCTCCCATTGTTGAGTTATTCTTGTTTGAAATCATTATTAGTTGTTATATCTTTCATTGTGAGCTCATTCTTCTGTTTCTTCGTGTTTTGTAATTCTTGTGTTGATTTACTTGCCGCACTCTCATGCTATTGTTGTTGTTGTTGTTATTGTTGTACTAAATGTTGTTTTGCCGAGGGCTATGTGTGATTGTGGTATTCGAATTGTTTTGAGGAGATATTGTGGCATATGTGCACTTGTGGTGCAAGTCATTATATTGTGTTGTTATATTTTTGGCACACGTGATATTGTTGAGAGGATTGTCGGGTTATTCGCATGTGATTTTTTAAGTTCGTAACTTCCTTTTTAAGCACACCTTAATTTGACTATAAATATATATATATATATATATATATATATATATATATATATATATATATATATATATATACGTACATGTGGGTTTGCGCATGTGGCGAGATAAGGCGGAAATATTATTATGCGTGCGCGGTGAGACAAGGCGGGCATTTACTTTATTGTTGTGCATGTGGCGAGACAAGGGGAGCTATGTTGGAGATGATTTGTGATGACTTGTGATGGCCTGGGGGCATTATTATTGATGATATTTGTGTAGTGATGTGCCTACCTTGTGTGAGTTACGTATTTCACATTTTGTTGTGTTGTTTCCTATGTGCCATTCGTCGTCTTTGCTCATGCTTATTGACTCAAGCTGTGATAGAACACTTGCAAAAGCATGCACGTAATTAATCACTCATATCGGTTTAAGAAGATAAATCCTGATGTTCATTGATCATTTACATGTATCCTGGTTTACTTGCCTTCTGTGTGAGAGTTGTACTATTGGTACTTGAGTTGTCCATGCGGTTATGAGATATGGTTATTTTTGGCACGTGAGTTATGCATACAGTTATAAGTCATTGTTATTGTTGGCACATGAGTTGTCCGTGCGGATATGAGGTATTGTGATTCCCTTAGCACATGAGTTGTCCGTGCAAATATGAGGTGTTGTGCCCTATTTTGTACTAGTCAAAACAAGATTTTACTTGTGTTTTCTCTGTTGTTGATAAAAGAGAGTTTCCAATAATATTTAAAGGTATACTAGGGTACCTATTTAATTAGTAAGTCACATTCATTATTAGTCTGCTAACCAGTGAGATTATGGGTAAGGGTTCTTGTTCTTCTAAGGGGAAGGTGTTAGGAACCCATTAAAATCTACTTGAAGTAGCTCCATAAGACTTAGACTAGGTTTGGGATCAATTATTTATACTATGCCTTAATTAACATTAAAGAGCACGACTTACCATATATCTAAGGGGGAATAAAAAGAGCGTGAAACCTTTAAAAGGATATGAATCTATGAAGGAGTCTAAAGATATGTTGGTGGATATAATTGAAAGGGGTTTTGAAATATGTGTGTAGATGGTTGATATTTATAAAGCATATGAAAAGAGGCTATGTTACAAAAATACTTTGTTTAGAGAATGAGTATTCATGTAACTCTAAGGGATGTTTGTAAGAAAGTGAGTCTAAGATATACCTTGGTCTTTAAAACCTGAAGAAAAGCGGTCTTTTCAAAATCCATTTGGGGAGACAATACTTTACCTTTTATGAAAATTCTAATGTGCCTCTTTGATTATAAAGTTTGTGATTCAGATTTGATTTCTTTTTGAAAATGGGGCTACTATCTTTACTAAGTGCTTGGCTTCAAAATCTCTTAAGAAAAAAGGAAGGTGAGTGAGAATATAGTAATGGCGTGAGAAAATTATAATTAGCGAAATGGGGGATTAGTTACTAACTAATTCCTTTTAAATCCTATATTATTTAAGGCTTGCCTATGTTTCATATGACATTAAAGCATAAAATTAAAGTATGTGATCATATATATATATATATATATATATATATATATATATATATATATGTGTGTGTGTGTGTGTGTGTGTGTGTGTGTGTGAGAGAGAGAGAGAGAGAGAGAGTGATAGAACAACAACAAAGATATAATAAATGCAATAAGACAGTGAGCTAACTAGCGATGTAGTAGACAATAATAAGGAGTTGAGGGAAAGAGGACTGGACTCTGGTAATTGGGCCTCAAAAAGGCAGTCCCAGCAGTAAAGAGATGCGGCAGATGACTTCAGACTTCCAATAATGCAACAGTACTAGGCTTGGGCCTGAGTTCCTTAGGAACTTAGCAAGCCCAAACAAATGTACATGTCTAAGAGAAAGAGAAAGTCATTAGATACATGTTTTATATATTCAACCATCTGCGACCTACACACAACTTATTAAATGCGGGACTTAGACCATTTAGCTCATTTCCTTTTATCTCTTGGGCGATTTTTGGAGCTCTTGGAAGGGTGTTTTCACCTAGCACTTTGAGGCAAGTAATTTCTACAAAACATGAGCTAAATACATAGATTATGGGTAGATTAACATGTAAAAATTGGTGAAATCGAGGGTATAGATGAAAACCTAGGTTTTTGATAAAAATGAGATTTAACAACGAAATTTGTTATGGAACTTAGGAAAAATCATAAATTTGAGTTCATGAGGTTATGGGTAACAACTTTCTTCAAATATTTCTGGAATCCAGGCACGTGGGCCCGAGGGTGAATTTTAGGGATTCTTCAAATAGGCTTGGAAAATCACTTTGATAGTTAAACTACAAACTTTTGAACATGTATTGATTATTTTATATAATATTTGACTAGTTTCGAGTCGTTTGGCACCGAATTGAGGGTTTGGGCACAATCTTGGATTGGAAATAGGCTTTGAGACGAGGTAAGTCTCTTTTCTAACCTTGTAAGAGGGAATTAACCTTCTGGTGGCTATGTACGTACGAGGTGACGAGGGTCCGTACGTAACTACTAATTATGATATTTTTCGGGTAGTCTAGGGCCCATATCATGCTATACTTGCAATTTTTTCCCCTACTTGATAACTTAATTGCCTAATTCATATTGAAATTTGATAAAAGAATTGTAAAAGGTTAAATTTCACTTACTTGAAGTTGTAAATAAGACACTTGACTGTTATTAAAAATTTGTGTTTCTTTGAAGTATTTACTATTTATGGAGCGGGCCGAACGCCTCAGTAGCAGGTAGATGCATCTATGGTTCATGCCATTCTGTGACGACCCAACCAGCTGAATCATGATTTACCGCTCTGTTTACCCCATTTCTACTTCTTTATGCTTCGTATCCGTGTTTTGTGGTATCGGGTTGGTCGGATCGAGTTCGGAATATTTTTGGTAAGGTTTGAGACACTTAGTCTCCTTTAAGGAAGTTTAAGTTGGAAAAAGCCAACTAGATGTTGACTTATGTGTTAGAGGGCTTGGATGTGAGTTTCGAGGGTTTGGATAGATTCAGAAGGTGATATATGACTTAAGAGTGTGATCGAAATGGATATTGGAGGTTCGGAGTATATTTAGGCTTGAATTGGCGAAGTTGATATTTTGGCGATTTCCGGTTGGTCGGCGAGATTTTGATATAGGGGTCAGAATGGAATTCCAAGAGTTGCATTAGTTCTGTTGTATCATTTGGGATGTGTGTACAAAAATTTCAGGTCATTCAGACGTGGTTTGGTTGGGATTTTAATCAAAAGCGTAATTTAGAAGATTTTAGAAAGTTTGGCTTAAATTCGATGTGTTTTGGGTGATTTGTTGTTATTTGAGGTGTTTTGATGATTGGAACAAGTTTTAATAAGGTATTAGGATATGTTTGTGCCTTTGGTTGATGTACCGAGGGCCTCGGGGTGATTTCGGATGGTTGCGGAGAGGTTTGAGACTTGTTGCAGCTATTGAACTTTGCTGCTTCTGGTATTTCCACACCTGCGGATTGGGGACCGCAGGTGCGGCGCCGCACGTGCAAGAGAGGAATCGTAGAAGCGGATTTTGAGAATTTGCCAAGGACCGCAAATGCTGTGTGGGACCGCACCTGCAGAGTCGTAGGTGCGGAAGACTGAGTACAGAAGCGGCTTGGGCTTTTATGTGAAGGATCGCAGAAACGGCGATTTGACCGCATATCGGTACCGCAGAAGCGGTGGGATGGTCGTAGATGCAAACATCCCTGGACAGAAGGTATATATTGCTTCCTTCGCGAATTTTTGCAAAGAACTCCATTTTTGAAGATGGGAAAGAGGCTAAGGCATAGGATCTCAAGAGAAATCAAAGGATATCGGTTGGGTAAGTTCCCTAAGCTTAATTACTTGGGTTAAGATCATTTTTCCACTGTTTAATCATGGTTTTGTGGATATTAAAGGCTAAAAATGGAGGATTGGGGCTTGAGTTTAAGAGGCCTTTAAATGAGGATTTGAGGGGTCATTTGGACTCCGATTTTTGAGTTCTTGATATGTATAGACTCTTGGGGAGATAAGGATTTCGTTGATGTAATTTTAATCGAGTTTCGAGACGTGGGTCCGGGGTCGGATTTGGCCAATTTCGAGATTTTTGGTATTTTTCGATTGTTTTCGCTTGGGCTTCGTTCCCTTGGCATATTTTGATGTCCTCGTTCTAATTTTGGATATATTCGATGTGTGTGGAGGCCGATTCGAGGGGCAAAGGCATCACAGAGTAGTATTTCACCGGGTTGAGGTAAGTAAACATTGTAAATCTGGAACTGAGGATACAAAACCTCGGTATTTGACTATTTTGATAAACGCGGTGATGCACATGCTAGGTGACGAGCGTGTGGGCGTGCACCGGTCAGGAATGTGACTTGGTAAGTTCTGTAGTGACTATTAAGCCGCATATTTGATTTGGAAACGTTATATTATTCCGTATTTTGGATGTTTATACTGTATTATGGGTTGTATGTCATGTTTGGGGCCTTGTGCCGACTGTAGAAACCCTTAGGGGCATTTTGACTATTTTTCCTCACTATTATTTTCTAAAAACAAATCCTCAGTCATGTATTGCCTGTTTAAATGTTTAAAACTGGTTTTATCTTTCCACTTCTAATTGTGAGGACTGTTTAGGCTGAGTTCCCTAATTTCTATTGTTGTGCCCGAGAGGCTGTGAGGTTAATGAATGAGAGAGGTTGAGAACCTAATAGTGAGGATATGATATGTATATATTATGGATCAGGCTGCACGCCGCAGCGATAGTTATATGGATCGGGTTGCACGCCGCATCGATATATATACTGGAATGGGCTGCACGCCGCATCGATATGTATATTGGATCGGGTTGCACACCACAGTAATATGACGCTTGGGCTGTAGGAGCCCCTCCGAAGTCTGTACACCCCAGTGAGCATAGTCGACTATAAATTACGGATCGGGCTGCACGCCGCAACGGTTACTATGATTTCTATTATTATGAGATACTAAAGAGTCGAGCGCTGATAGTGAGTACTGTGTGACGAGAGTCAAGTCACGAGTGACTGAGAGGCTGCCCGAGGGGCCATATTCTGAGTGATTCCTTGCCTGAGAGGCCTTGTTATGATGTTTTCACTAATTTCACTCTTCTTTTAAATAAGCCTCTGTTTGATATACCGCTAAGTATTTGATTCCAAATGTTTAAACTGGAAATGTGATTTTATAACGAAAACTAATTTTTAAACTATAATGATGACCTGATATTCTGTTGATTATCCAGTTATGTATTTTTGAACTACTCGTCACTGCTTTCAGTCCTTATTTACTCTAGTTACTTGCTGAGTTGACGTACTCACGTTATTCCCTGCACCTTGTGTGCAGATCCAGGTGCCCAAGCGGCCGAGTGAGGGCTTTCAGCTACTTCAGTATTTGAAGGCGACTTCGAGGTAATTGCATGGCGTCCACAACCCTATTCTCTCCCTCTTACCTTATTATCTTTCTGCATTTCCTAGACTATTGATGTATTAGGTATTCACACTTAATTAGAGGCTCTAGACTCGTGACACCAGATTATTGGAGCTGTGTAGTTATTGATATTTTGATCTTCAGCATATTTCTATTATTTTAACGGTTATAATGACTTCAGTATTTAAAACCTATGTTACAAAATAGCTCAACTGTTAAAGGGAAATGGGTCGTGGTTAGTTGATTGGTTGGCTTTCCTAGTAATGCGATCGGCGCCATCACGACCAGTATTTGGTGTCGTGACAAGTTGGTATCAGAGACTAGGTTACATAGGTCTCTCGAGTCATGAACTGGTTTAGTAGAGTCTCGCGGATCAGTATGGAGATGTATGTATTTATCCCCGAGAGGCTGCAGAACCTTTAGGAAAAACTTCATATTCTTGAAATTCTCGTCGTGCGAACTTGTTGATCCGAGTACTAAACTTCTTTTATTCCATTCTCTCACAGATGGTGAAGACACGTGCTACCAGGCGGGGTGGACGACCACCAGTTCCACCAGCTGGGGCCACTAGAGGCCGAGGTCGCGGTCAAGGACGTGGCAGGGGCGGAGCAGTTAGAGCAGCACCGACAGATCTACCAACTGCCCTAGTTCCCGATCAGGTCCCAGTTGTGGACACTACAACAGCACCAACCTAGGCACCAGCTGTATTTATTGTGATTCCAGGCCTTCATGAGGCTTTAGCTCAGATCTTATCAGTGTGTTCCGGTTTGGCTCAAGCGGTTTCAGTTACTATGGCCGTAGCTACTTGTCAGGCTGGGGAGGCACCCAGACTCTTGTTGTTCGCACACTTGAGTAGGTTGTGTAGGGACTCCAGACACCAGGGGCACCTCCAGCCCAGCTAGTTCCACCAGCTCAGGAGTTCGTGGTACCAGTTATGCCGGATGATGAGTAGCGTCGACTTGAGAGGTTTGGTAGACTCCGGCCTCCGACATTCAGCAGTGCAGAGGGCGAGGATGCCTAGGGTTTCTTAAATAAGTGCCAAAGGATGCTTCATACCGCAGGGATTCTTGAGACCAATGGTGTGGCATTTACTACCTTTCAGTTTTCTGGGGCTGCCTTCACTTGGTAGGAGGCGTAGGCCTGTTGGTACAGCTCCCCTTACTTGGCAGCAGTTCTCTGTTCTCTTCTTGGAGAAGTATGTACCACAATCACACCGAGAGGAGCTGCACAGGCAGTTTGAGCAGCTGCATCAGGGGGAAATGACGGTGATGTAGTATGAGATGTGGTTCTCTGAATTAGCCCGTCATGTGGTTTGGATGGTTCCCACCGACCGAGAGAGGATCAGGAGGTTTGTTGATGGTCTCACGTACCAGCTTCGAATTCTCATGACTAGGGAGAGGGTGACAGGTGCTACCTTCGAGGAGGTTGTTGATATCGCCCGTAAGATTGAGACAGTTCGCCAGTAGGAGCGAGAGGAGAGGGAGGCCAAGAGGCCTTGGAGATCTGGTAGCTTTAGCAGTGCTCCTTCGAGGGGTCAGTTCTTGTAGAGAAAAGACCGTTCATTTAGGAAGGCTCATTCAGCTCACCCAGGCTACCGTGGAGCATCATCAGGTTATGGCTTTCATAGCTCTCATCAGGCCCACTCATCACTTATTGCCCTTCCAGCTTAGAGCTCATCTTGTGCTGTATTAGTCCAGTGTTCTTCCATGCCAGGCCCTTCTACTGGTCATTTCGGTGCTAGTGGTTCCCTTCAGTCCCCATCTCCAGCACCGGAGAGTTGTTACGGGTGTGGAGAGTTTGGACATAAGGAGGCAGTGCCCTCGCCTTTATAATAGTTAGTCTCAGTAGATGGGTCAACCAACGACTTCTAATCCAGTTACTTCATCACCCGCCCAGCCAGTCAGGGGTGGAGGTCAGGTAGTTAGGGGCCTCCCTAGATTGGGGAGGTTGATCAGGTAGTGGATAGGCTCGTTTCTATGCCATCCCATGTAGATCAGATGTTGTCGCTTCAGATGTTGTGATTTGAGGTAATGTTTCAGTCTGCCAGAGAGATGCCTCTGTATTATTTGACCTCGGTTCCACCTTTTCTTATGTGTTATCATAATTTGCCCGTTATTTGGATGTGCCCCGTGAGTTTCTTGTTTTACCTGTTCGTGTATCTACTCCGGTGGGTGATATTGTTGTCGTAGACCGTGTGTATCGGTCGTGTGTGGTGACTATTGGGGGTTTGAAGACCCGAGTGGATCTTTTACTACTATGTATGGTGGATTTCAATATCATTTTGGGCATGGATTGCTCTCTACGTGTCGTGCTATTTTGGACTGTCATGCTAAGACAGTCATATTGGCTATTCCGGGTGTCCCCCGGATAGAGTGGTGAGGCTTGACTGATTATGTCCCCAAGAGAGTGATTTCATTCTTGAAGGCCCAGCGTATGGTCGGCAAGGAATGTCTTTCATATTTAGCCTTCATGAGGGATGTTGGAGCTCAGGCTCCCAGTATTGATTCTATCCCAGTTGTGAGGGATTTTCCAGATGTGTTTCCTGCAGACCTGTCGGGCATGCCACCAGATAGGGATATTGATTTCGGTATTGATCTGGTGCCGGTCACTCAGCCTATTTTTATTCTGTCGTATCGTATGGCACCAGCGGAGTTGAAAGAGTTAAAGGAGCAGTTTCAGGAACTCCTTAATAAGGGGTTTATTCGGCCTAGTGTGTCACCTTGGGGTGCGTCGGTTCTATTTGTGAAGAAGAAGGATGGCACTATGAGAATGTGCATTGATTATAGGCAATTGAACAAATTAAGAACAAATATCATTTGCCTCGCATTGATGATTTATTCGACCAGCTTCAGGGAGCGAGAGTGTTCTCCAAGATTGATCTCCGTTCGGGCTATCACCAGTTAAAGATCAGGGATTCAGATATTCTTAAGACGACTTTCAGGACCTGTTATGGTCATTATGAGTTCTTGGTGATGTCTTTTGGTTTAACCAATGCCCCAGCAGTGTTCAAACATTTGATGAACAGCATGTTCCGGCCTTATCTCGATTCATTTTTCATAGTCTTCATTGATGATATTCTAGTGTATTCGCGTAGTCAAGAAGAGCACGTGGAGCATTTGAGGGTTGTATTGTAGAGATTGAGAGATGAGAAGCTTTATGCAAAATTCTCCAAGTGTGAGTTTTGGCTCGGATTAGTGGCTTTCTTGGGGCACGTGGTGTCTAGCAAGGGTATTCAGGTTGATCTGAAGAAGATAGAGTTAGTTCGGAGTTGGCCCAGACCGTCCTCAGCCACAGATATTCGCAGCTTTCTTGGTTTGACAGGTTATTATTGCCGGTTTGTTCAGGGATTCTTATCTATCGCATCACCCTTGACCAAGTTGACTCATAAGGGTGCTTCATTTGTATGATTGGACGAGTGTGAGGAGAATTTTTAGAAGCTCAAGATAGCTTTCACCACAGCTCCAGTGTTGGTTTTGCCAGCAGCTTCAGGTTCATATACCGTGTATTATGATGGTTTAAGAGTTGGGATTAGTTGTGTGTTGATGTAGGAGGGTAGAGTTATTGCTTATGCTTCTCGTCAGTTGAAGCCCCATGAGAAGAACTACCCCGTTCATGATTTGGAGTTGGCTGCCATAGTTCACGCTTTGAAAATTTGGAGGCATTACCTGTATGGTGTATCTTGTGAGGTGTTCACTGATCATTGTAGTCTTCAGCATTTGTTCAAGCAAAAGATCTTAATTTGAGATAGTGTAGATGGTTGGAGTTGCTTAAGGATTACGATATCACTATATTGTACCATCCGGGAAAGGCCAACGTGGTGGCCGATGCTTTGAGCCAAAGGCAGTGAGTATGGGGAGTTTAGCATATATTCTAGTTGGGGAGAGACCTCTTGCAGTTGATGTTCAGGCCTTGACCAATCGGTTCGTAAGGTTAGATGTTTCGGAGCCCAGTCGGGTATTGGTTTGTGTGGTTTCTCGGTCTTCCTTATATGGTTGCATCAGAGAGCGTCAGTATGATGATCCACATTTGCTTGTCCTTAAGGACAGAGTTCAGCATGATGATGCTAGAGATGTGACCATTGGTAATGATGTGGTGTTGAGGATGCAGGGCTGGATTTGCGTGCCCAATGTGGATGGACTTCGGGAGTTGATTCTGGAGGAGGCCTATAGCTCGCGGTATTCTATTCATCCAGGTGCCGCAAAAATGTATTAGCATTTGAGGCAACACTATTGGTAGAGAAGAATGAAGAAATATATTGTGGGATTTGTGGCTCAGTGTCTCAATTGTCAGCAGGTGAAATATGAGCATCAGAGACCTGGTGGGTTACTTCAGCAGATAGATATTCCTGAGTGGAAGTGGGAGAGGATCACTATGGACTTTGTTGTTAGGATTCCATAGACTTTGAAGAAGTTCGATGCTATTTGGGTGATTGTGGATCGGTTGGCCAAGTCTGCGCACTTCATTCTTGTGTGTACTACTTATTCTTCAGAGCGGTTGGCAGGAATCTATATCCGAGAGATTGTTCGTTTGCACGGTGTTCTGATTTCCATCATTTCAGATAGAGGTACTCAGTTTACTTTGCTGTTTTGGAGGGGCCGTGCAGAGGAAGTTGGTTACTCAGGTGGAGTTGAGCACAACTTTTCATCCTCAGACGAACGGGCAGTCCGAGTGCACTATTCAGATATTGGAGAACATGTTGTGTGCTTGTGTCATTGATTTCGGAGGATCATGGGATAAGTTTCTACCACTTGCATAGGTTGCTTATAACAACAGCTACCAGTCGAGTATTCAGATGGCTCCATATGAGGCTTTGTATGGGAGGCGCTGTAGATCTCCAGTTGGTTGGTTTGAGCCCGGTGAGGCTAGGCTATTGGGGACTGATTTGGTGCAGGATGTTTTGGAAAGGAGAAGGTGATTCAAGAGAGGATTCATACAGCAGTCGAGCCAAAACAGTTATGCTAACGGGATGGTTCGAGATGTGTCCTATATGGTTGGTGAGAAGGTCCTGCTAAAGGTTTCACCCATGAAGGGTGTTATGAGATTTGGGAAGAAAGGGAAATTGAGTCCGAGGTTCATTGGGCCTTTTAAGGTGCTTCAGAGGATTGGGGTGGCTTATGAGCTTGCTTTGCCACCTAGCTTGTCCAGTGTGCATCCAGTATTTCACGTTTCTATACTCCGAAAGTATATTGGGGATCCGTCTCATGTTCTGGATTTCAGCACGGTTCAGTTGGATGATGATATGACCTATCATGTGGAGCCAGTGGCTATTTTGGGTCGTCAGGTTCGGAAGTTGAGATCAAAGGATATAGCTTTAGTGAAAGTGCAGTGGAGTGGTTGGCCCGCGGAGGAGGCTACCTGGGAGACTGAGCGGGAGATGTGGAGCAGATATCCTCACCTGTTTGAGGCTTTAGGTATGTTTCTTGACTCGTTCAAGGATGAATGTTTGTTTAAGTTAGGGAGGTTGAACGACTCGGCCAATCGTCTCATGAGTTACCACTCTGTTTTCCCCATTTCTTCTTCTTTATGCTCCGTATCTATGTTTTGTGGTATCGGGTTGGTCAGATCGAGTCCGGAATGATTTTTGGTAAGTTTGAAACACTTAGTCTCCTTTAAAGAAGTTTAAGTTGGAAAAAGTCAACCGGATGTTGACTTATGTGTTAGAGGGCTCGGATGTGAGTTCCGAGGGTTCCGTTAGCTTAGGGAGGTGATTTATGACTTAGGAGTGTGATCAAAATGGGTATTGGAGGTTCGGAGTATATTTAGGCTTGAATTGGCGAAGTTAATATTTTGGCAATTTCCGATTGGTAGGAGAGATTTTGATATAGGGGTCGGAATGGAATTCCGAGAGTTACAGTAGTTCTGTTGTATCATTTGGGATGTGTGTGCAAAATTTCAGGACATTCGGACGTGGTTTAGTTGGGTGTTTGATCGAAAGCATAATTTAGAAGATTTTAGAAAGTTTGGCTTGAATCCGATGTATTTTGGGTGATTTGATGTTGTTTGAGGTGTTTTGATAATTGGAACAAGTTTAAATAAGGTATTAGGATATGTTTGTGCCTTTGGTTGAGGTCCCAAGGGCCTCGGGGTGATTTCGGATGGTTGCGGAGAGGTTTGAGACTTGTTGCAGGTGCTGAACTTTGCTGCTTCTGGTATTTCCGCACCTGCGGATTGGGGACCACAGGTGTTGCACCGCACGTGAGAGAGAGGAACAGCAGAAGCGGATTTTGAGAATTTGCCAGGGACAGCAAATGCGGTGTGGGATCGCACCTGCGGAGTCATAGGTTCGGAAGACTGAGCCCAGAAGCGGCTTGGGCTTTTAAGTGAAGGACGTCAGAAGCGGCGATTTGACCGCATATCGGTACCGCAGAAGCGGTGGGATGGTCGTAGATGCAAACATCACTGGACAGAAGGTATATATTGCTTCCTTCGCGAATTTTTGCAAAGAACTACATTTTTGAAGACGGGAAAGAGGCTAAGGCATAGGATCTCAAGAAGAATCCAAGGATATCGGTTGGGTAAGTTCCCTAAGCTTAATTACTTGGGTTAAGATCATTTTTCCACTGTTTAATCATGGTTTTAGTGGAGATTAAGGGCTAAAAATGAAGGATTAGGGCTTGAGTTTAAGAGGCCTTTAGATGAGGATTTGAGTTGTCATTTGGACTCCGATATTTGTGTTCTTGATATGTATAGACTCGTGGGGAGATAAGGATTTTGTTGATGTAATTTTAATCGAGTTTCGAGATGTGGGCCCGGGGGTCGGGCTTGGCCAATTTCGAGATTTTTGGTATTTTCCGAATGTTTTCGCTTGGGCTTCATTCCCTTGGCATATTTTGACGTCCTCGTTATGATTTTGGATAGATTCGACGCGCGTGGAGGCCGATTCGAGGGGAAATAGCATCGTGGAGTAGTATTCCATCGGTTTGAGGTAAGTAACCATTGTAAATATGGAACTGAGGGTACAAAACCCCGGTATTTGACTTGTCTTTATAAACGCGGTGACACACATGTTAGGTGACGAGCGTGTGGGCTTGCATCGGTAGGGATTGTGACTTGGTTCATTCCGTAGCGACTATTAAGCCGCGTATTTGATTTGGAAACGTTATATTATTCCGTATTTTGGATGTTTATACTGTATTATGGGTTGTATGCCATGTTTGGGGACTTGTGCCGACTCGTAGAAACCTTTAAGGGCATTTTGACTATTTTTCCTCACTATTATTTTCTAAAAACATATCCTTAGTCATGTCTTACCTGTTTAAATGTTTAAAACTGGTTTTATTTTCCCACTTCTAATTGTGAGGACTGTTTGGGCTGAGTTCCCTAATTTCTATTGTTGTACTTGAGAGGCTGTGAGGTTAATGACTGAGAGAGGTTGAGAACCTAATAGTGAGGATATGATATGTGTATATTATAGATCGGGTTGCACACCACAGTGTACTTATATGGATCGGGCTGCACGTCGCAGCGATATATATACTGGAATAGGCTACACATCATACCGATATGTATATTGGATCAGGCTGCGTGCCGCAGTAATATGATGCTTGGGCTGTAGGAGCCCCTCTGGAGTCTGTACACCCCCAATGAGCATAGTCGACTATAAATTACGGATCGGGCTGCACGCCGCAGTGGTTACTATGATTTCTATTATTATGAGATACTAAAGAGCCGGGTGCTGATAGTGAGTACTGTGTGACGAGAGTCGAGTCACGAGTGACTGAGAGGCTGCCCGATGGGCCATATTCTAAGTGATTCCTTGCTCGAGAGGCCTTGTTATGATGTTTTCACTAATTTCACTCTTCTTTTAAATAAGCCTCTGTTTGATATACCGCTAAGTATTTCATTCCAAATGTTTAAACTTGAAATGTGATTTTATAACGAAAACTAATTTTTAAATTGTAATGATGACCTGATATTTAGTTGATTATCCAGTCATGTATTTTTGAACTGCATGTCACTGCGTTTAGTCCTTATTTACTCTAGTTACTTACTGAGTTGGCGTACTCACGTTACTCCATGCACCTTGTGTGCAGATCCAGGTGCCCGAGCGGCCGAGTAAGGGCTTTCAGCTACTTCATTATTTGACGGAGACTTCAAGGTAGCTGCATGACGTCCGCATCCCTGTTCTTTCCCTATTACCTTATTATATTTCCAAATTTCCTAGACTATTGATGTATTAGGTATTCAAACTTGTATTAGAGGCTCTAGACTCGTGACACCAGATTGTTGGGGCTATGTAGTTATTGTTATTTTGATCTTCCGCATATTTCTGTTGTTTTAACGCTTATAATGACTTCAGTATTTAAAACCTGTGTTAGAAAATGGCTTAAATGTTAAAGGAAAATTAGTCGTGGTTAGTTGATTGGTTTGCTTTCCTAGTAATGTGATATGCGCCATCACGACCGGTATTTAGGGTCGTGACACGTTCGACCCTCGGTAGTACATAGTTTAAATGTTCTTATGTTGGATCGGGTCGTACGACCTCAGCATAATTTGCGCATGATAAACCTTTGGAACTTTTCATAATTGATATTGCTTCAATGTCTTGAAATATAAATTGTTAAATGATGAAAATAAATTTGGGACTTAATTCTTGTGAAAGGAGTATTTACTATTTCTTATTATTGAGTTTTCAGTATGTTTCATGCAATCCATGCTTAGTTATAATTATGACATATCATTGTTAGCCCATAGTAAGTGTCAAAATCGACCCCTCGTCACTACTTCTTCGAGGTTAGACATGATACTTACTGGGTATATGTTGTTTATGTACTCACGCTACAATTCTGCACTTAAATATGCAGGATCTGAGGTAGGTGCATCTGGGTATCAGTCCGGCATGCACACTTGCCTCCTAGTATAAGACTACATGTGACGACCCAACCAGTCATCTCATGAATTACCGCTCCATTTTCCCCATTTCTGCTTCTTATTGCTTTGTCTATCGGTTCTATAGGTGATCGGTTTGGTTGGCTCGGGTTCGAAAAGGATTTGGTAAGGTTTGAGACACTTAGTCTCTTTTGAGGAAGCTTAAGTTGGAAAAGTCAACCGGATGTTGACTTATGTGCTAGAGGGCTCGGATGTGAGTTCTGATGGTTCGAATAGCTTCGGGAGGTGATTTGGGACTTAGGAGCGTGATCGGAATGTGTTTTGGAGGTCCGGAGTAGATTTAGGCTTGAATTGGAGAAATTGGATTTTTGGCATTTTTCGGTTGATAGATGAGATTTTGATATAGGGGTTGGAATGGATTCCGGGAGTTGTAGTAGTTCCATTGGGCCTTTTGGGATGTGTGTACAAATTTTTAGGCCATTCGGACGTGGTTTGAATGAGTTTTTGATCAAAAGCGTAATTTAGAAGATTTTGGAATTTTTAGGCTTGAATCCGATGCGAATTTGGTGTTTTGATGTTATTTTGAGCGGTCCGAAGATTGGAACAAATTTGAATGATATTATGGGATATGTTGTCATGTTTCGTTGAGGTCCCGAGGGCCTCGGGTGAGTTTCGGGTGGTCAATCGGATCATTTCTAGATGTTGAGAGCTGCAAAAAATTGTTATTCAGTGTTGCAGAGAAATGGCCTTCGCATTTGCGAGTAGGCCCTCGCGTTCGCGAAGTGTTAGTTGAGGAGGCTGAGATTTTAGTCTTCGCGTTCACAAGGAAGGCTTCGCATTCGTGAAGGGCTGGGAGGTTATGCATCGCGTTTGCGAGAAGGGGAGTGCATTCGCGTAGAGGAAGTTGAGCAGCTGAGTTTCAGGGTGTTTTGTTCATCGCGTTCGTGAGAGAGGGAGTGCGTTCGCGAAGGGTTAGGCTGAGGAACCATTGCATTCATGAGGGTCAGGTCGCATTCGCGTAAGAGGATTTTTGGTCAAAGATAATTTGTGCTTCGCAAACGCGAGGCGTTGACTGCGTTCGCGAAGAAGGAATTGAGACCTGGGCAGAATGTTTAAATAGTCATCTTGTCTGCGATTTTGGGGTTAACTTCCACCATTTTTGAGCGATTTTGGAGCTTTTTGAAGAGGATGAAGAGGAATTCAAGGGGAAACACTTGGAGGTAAGATTCATGGACTTAATACTCAATTCTAATGTGAATTCTACTTAATTAATCATGGAATTTAAGCCTAAAATTGAAGAAACAGGACTTGTAATTGGAGACCTAGAATTTGGGATTTGAGGGGTAGTTTGTGGTTGGATTTTGATTCTTTTGGTATTAATGAACTTGGAGAGTTATAAGGAGTCCATTTGATGTGATTTTTATCGGAATCCGAGACGTGGGCTCGGGGGTCGGGTTTGGCCAATTTCGGGATTTGTGTTGTAATTTGATTTCTTTCGAGTGGGCTTTGTTTCCTTAGCATATTTTGATGGTTTTGCACTGATTTTGGTTAGATTTGGAGCATCCAGAGGCCGATTCGAGGGGCAAAGGCATCGTGAGCTAGAGATTTGGACCGGGTAGAGGTGAGTAATGATTGTAAATGTTGTCCTGAGGGTATGAAACCCCGGATTGCACATCGTGGTGCTATATTGAGGTGACGCGCATGCTAGATGACGAGCGTGGGGTCGTGCACTGTTGGGGATTGTGACTTAGTCCATTCTGAATGACTATTTTACCGCGTATTTGACTGAAAACTATTTGCTATCATCATGTTTTAGGTTGAATGCCATATTTGGGCCTCGTGCCAACTATTTGAACCCTTAGGGGATTTTTAATGATATTTCCTCACTGTTTTGATTTTATGCTTGTACTCAGTGGTGCTATATTCTACTGTTTTCGTAACTCAGCCATGTCTACTCTGTTTTAACACTTAAACAAAATTCTAAATGATATTTTGAGCTGTGCATCATGTTTTACTGTTGCCCGAGTGGCTTGTGAGAATTTTGACTGAGTAAGGCCAAGGGCCTATGTTGTGAAGAAACACCTGATTATGATTATGAGGACGAGAGCCTGAGATTTGTATGCCACGAGGTGGCTTGTTAATATGAGGCCGAGAGCCTATGTGTTTATGCCATGAGATAGATTGATATTGCGCTTGGACCATAAGGGGCCCCTCTATGAGACTGCACACCCCTAGTGAGCGCGGGTACCCATTGTGATATGAGATAGAGCCCGAGGGGCTGGTTCATGTGTTGCTCGAGGGGCTGATTCTGTTGCTATTGTGCCCGAGGGGAGGTTCCTTATGTGTTTACCTTTTCTAGTTGCCTGTCTTTTACTTGCTTAACTGTTTAAAAAGGGATTTTAAGAAGCTTAAACTGAACTAAGTGACTTTGTATATTTTCACTGTTTCACTACTTTTTACTAGCTTTTACTGCTTCCCTATAGCCTGTGATGTGCCTTACGTGATTCCATATTTCTCATTCTTTATTTAAGATTATTACTCACTGAGTTGGAGTACTCACTTTACTCTCTTCACCCCGTGTGCAGATTCAGGCGCTTTAGGTCCTGCTGGCGAGGGTTGTGAGCTTTCAGCAGATTTCGGAGTTCACGAGGTAGCTGCTCGACGTTTGCAGCCCCGTGCTTCTCCCCCTTATCTCATTTCTTTTCTCTATTTAGTGTTCATGTAATAGCTGTGTAGACTCTTCAGACTTGTAGTATATTGATAGATACTCATGACTAGTGACACCCCGATGTCTCGCTGTGTTGGTTTTATTTCCGCAAATTGTATTGTCCACTGCTTATTTTGGGATTTTATCATGTTTAAGACTTAATACCTATTATTTTAATTGCTTAAAATGAAGTGGGAATGTGTCGGCTGGCGTTGACTTCACGAGAGGCGCCATCGCGATCGGGTCCGGGTTTAGGGTCCTGACACTACATGCTGAGCTGCCCTTCCGAGCCGTTCTGCAGCAACCAAAGTCTTTTGTTGTTATTGTTCTGTCTATTTTATTTCAGACAGTAGAGTAATAATCTTTTATATATTCTACTAGTAGCCCATACTCTTGTGACACTAGGTCTTGGCACACACACTAGTAGACTTATGGTTTTGGTGTTTATTTCATGATTATGATTGCACTCAGTTGCTTTAGTGTTATTTATTTTAAATCTATTATTTCTTAAATTTTTTAATTTAAGGAAAGTTTAATCACTTGGAAAAATTTATTTAAAAAGAGGAAAATCACGTGGCTAGCTCTAAGTTGGCTTGCCTAGCAGCGGCGTTAGGCACCTGTCGTGCCCCCTTTTTCCTCGCGGAGTCTGGGTTTCGACATCTCGGGACAACTCCTTTCCTTTTGGGAATTGGGTATGGGATTTGAAGAGTCACTACCTAATAGATTAAGGTGTGTTAGGACACCTAGAGGAAATAATTCATGAACTAGTTTACATTACCAGAGATTGGGTGAGGGCTCGAAATTACCTTGAGGGGGAGGTGTTAGGCACCCCTCGAGGTCCACAACGATGGGTCCCAGCCAAACTCAATTTAATTGAATTAGTCTTATAAGAAAATAAAGAAATTTAAACAAATAGATATTGCTTTTTAAAATAAGGAGTAAAAGGGGGTCCTAGGTTTTTTAGCCTATAGGATCACTTTTGTGCAATACTTGGTACTCATCTCCAAATTGGGGTGCTACACATAGCATTAGCGCACAGGTCATCATTTCCTTTTTACTACCCAATTACCCTCCCCTCTTGATTATTACCTAAGTGTTCTAATAACATCTAGTACGTACCTTATGCGTGCACTACCTATGGCCCTGGAGGTGTTTAGGACCTCTATTTAAGGCGGTTGTAGACTCACCTATGTTGTTTAAAGGAGAAAACTAAGCGACAAACAAAAACCAAATATGACTATCACATAAGGAAGCAATTAAGTGGGCTCATGTTAACCTCCACAAATAGACAAATAATTGCACGATGTTCAAACAACAACATTAAATGATTTTAGGATCCTATAGGAAGGATATCTAAATGAGCACAAACAGAATATGCAGCAGTTTATTAAAGCAAGCAGATGAGTACCTATCAGTTGCCTACTGATTTTCATTGATACTATGAATCCGGGCATATATCAAACAAACAGTTGTAGTTCTTAGACCTAAAATTTAATTAACTTATAGGCTTGCCTAAGTGATAGTCGGGCAGAACCCTATAGACATGACATCTAAGCTGTAAACCAATTACTGATTTTAGCATGCTGATTTTATCTTAAATCCTATAGGCATGCTTTTTAAATGCAGAAACTGATTCCTTTATTTCCTATAGGCATGATATCTAAGTTGTAGAAAACTGATTTTAAAAACCTTATAGGCGGGATTTCTAAGTTGCAGAAAATTGATTTTAAAACCTTATAGGCAGGATTTCTAAGTGCAGAAATTGATTTTTGAAATCCTATAGGCATGGTATCTATAATTTTAAACCAATATGCATGATTTCTATTAAACACATGTGGGCAGAATTCTTAAGCACATCGCTAGGAAATTTATTAATCAAGTAGACAGAACCTTATGGACATGATCACTAGTGCACGTTGAGTTGAAATTACATGCAGATCCTATAAACAAGATTTCTACAGTGAAGAATTAAACATAAAGTCCTATAGCAGGATTTCTAACATGCAGATGTTCAACACAAAGTCAAATAATCATACATATTATAGGCAGGATCTCTAAACATAATATAGTATCCACATAGTGCAATCAGCATAGTCAAGTCCTATAGGCAGGATCTCTACCCAATTTCAATAGAAATGTAAGAATAACCCCCCCCCCCAGCTTTTACTAATAACCCCAATAGTTATTTTTACAAAGATTAATATTATTACAGACCAATATGAATAAATTACACGATGAAAGAACCATTATACTATAGGGAGCCTTGGCAGGTCCAATATCAATCTTGGAAACCAGGCCTTCAAACATAGCAACTCTGAGCATAGTGGTAGCACATCAAAAACACATAAAACTGGTTCCTGGTGTGCCAAAGTTCCCAATGGCCTCAAGGACCCCGGGCAATGCTCACACCAGAATCAGATGTTCGACAAAATTCACAAAGGATTGGAAAACCAACCCCAATGTGTCAGAGTTCAGAGGAGTCTCATGGACCCTAAGCAGTGCTCACACTGGGGGTGGCAGGACCCTAGACAGCTAAGAGCAAAAGTTTGAAAACAGTATACAAGGGTAGGAGATTGTTTTATGAAAAACATTTTGTTTTCGGAAGTGGATAGGAGCAAGTTGCAACATAGTTGTACAAACAGAACCCATACTCAGCACATGGTCCAGGCAGGTTATTTATTTAGACTGGATACTCGTATTAGTGATTACAAAAGTAAGGGCACTTGTCCAAAATAAATACACATCAGCAACAGGAAAAATATACAGAAATAGGAAAATTTCATATCAAGGCAACAAGTGATTCTAGTCTAGAATGTTGCACAGTATTCAGGTAAGGCAGTTTGAGCAAGTAAAGCAGTTAAGTCACTAGACATGCTTTCCTAAGCTAACAACAGGCTTAATATTGCAAGTAATAGAAACAGGAAAGGAAACATACTAGTAATTCCTTAAAGAAAATCGGATTTCCAACAATTAGCACAAGTACACACTCGTCACCTCACGTAAAAGGCAATTCAATTACCAAATATAACAATCCTAAGGGAAGGTCCCCCACACAAGGTTAGACAAGCCACTTATCTCGAACCGACTCAATAATCAATCGGAAACCACGCTCTTGCCACTAGTACTCGACTCCAAATAGCCCAAATCTATTCAATTCAATTTCATAACGTAAATAATACATCAAGTAACTGATTCTACAAAGAAATTCTAAGCTAATACGCGAAATTAGGTAAAATGACCAAAACGCCCCTCGGGCCCACATCTCAGAATCGGGTAAAATTTGTATTTTCAGAATCCTCACACCCTCCCAAGTTCATGCATACCAAAATTATCCAAATCTAAGGTCAAATTCCCAATCAAAAGTCGAATTCTAGGTCTAAGAACTTTCTTCCAATTTTTCCCCAATTTTCATCTCCAATCCGAAATTAAATGATAAAACTAATTATAGATTGATGGAATATAACTAGAAAGGGGTAAAGAATCGTTACCCAATGATCTCCTCTTCAATTTCCTCTCAAAATCGCCCTCTTCCGAGCTCCAAAGCGAATTTCTAACTTTTGAAACTAAACCCTCGAAATTTAATATTTCTGCCCAGTTGTTTCCGCATCTGCGGTCCCGCTTTTGCGGACCAAAGGTCGCACTTGCAACTTTTCACTTAATGGCCAGGTTCCGCATCTATGACTCCTAATCCGCAGATGCGGTACCGCTTCTGTGGAATTACCACCGCTCCTGCGGTTCTTGAAGAAATTCCAAAATTCCGCTTCTGCGGCCACTGAGCCGCTTCTACGGCGCCGCACTTACGGAACCCAAACCGCATGTGCGGTTATGACAGAACTAGCTAACTCCAAAATCTTTCCGTGAACCATCCAAATTCATCTTGAGGCCTTCAGGACCTCAACCAACGGCACCAACAAGTTACAAACCACTATCCAAACTTGTACCAATTCTTAGAACACCTAAAACAACATTGAAACCTTGAATTAACCATGGATTCAAGCCTAAGAACTCCAAAATTCTCAAAATATGCTTTCGATCAAAAAGTCTATCAAACCTCGTCCGAATGACCTGAAATTTTGCACACACATCACATTCAACACTACGGAGCTACTCCAACTTCTGGAATTCTATTCCGACCCTCGGATCAAAATCTCACTATCGGACCAGAAACTTCAAAAATTCAAGTTTCAGCATTTCAAGCCTAAATTAGCTAGGGACCTCCAAAACACAATCCGAACACGCCCCTAAGCCCGAAATCACCTAACGGAGCTAACAGAACCATCAGATTTTCATTCTGAGGTCATCTTCACACTGTTACGACTACGGTCAACTTTCCAACACTTAAGCTCTCATTTAGGGACTAAGTGTCCCAAAACTCAAAAGCGAACATCCCAGCAAATCAAAATAGCAGAAAAAAACTCGAGGAAAGCAGTTAATAGTAGATCAGGGCCTTAATTCTTAAGACGACCAGCCGAGTCGTCACATCCTCCTACACTTAAACATTTGTTTGTCCTCGAACGAGCATAGAGACATACCTGAAGTAGTGAAAAGATGAGGGTAACGACTGCGCATATCCTGCTCAATCTCCCAGGTCGCCTCCTCGACCGGCTGACCTCGCCACTGAACCTTTACCAATGCAATGTTCTTTGACTTAGCTTTCTAACCTGCTCGTCCAATATTTCCACTAGCTCCTCAACATAAGATAGATCTTTGTCCAACTGGACTGAACTGAAATCCAACACGTGCGACGGATCACCGTGATACCTCCGGAGCATCGAAACATGGAATATCGGATGAACTCCGGCCAAGCTGGGAGGTAAGGCAAGCTCATAAGCAACCTACCCAACACACCTCAATATCTCAAAAGGGCCAACAAATCTCGGACTCAACTTTCCTTTATTCCTGAATCTCATAACGCCCTTCATAGGAGAAAACCGAAGCAGAAACCGCTCTCCAACCATCTCCGGTCCGCATAACTCTTCTGTCTGGACTGGGCTGTATGGAGTCTATCCTGAATCACCTTAACCTTCTCCAAAGAATCCTGAACTAGGTCTGTGCCTAACAATCTAGCCTCACTCGGCTCAAACCAACCCACCGAGGATATACACCATCTCCCATATAAAGCCACATACAGTGCCATCTGAATGCTGGACTGATAGTTGTTGTTGTAAGCAAACTCTGCCAATGGCAAAAACAGACCCCAAGACCTCCAAACTCAATCACATACGCACAGAGCATATCCTCAAGAATCTAAATAGTGCGCTTGGACTGCCCATCCATCTAAGGGTGAAATGATGTAATTAACTCCACCCGAGTACCCAACTCATGCTGAACGTCTCTCCAGAACCATGATGTGAACTAAGTACCTTTATCTGAAATGATCGAAACCGGAATACCATGCAGTCGAACAATCTCCCGGATAAAGATCTCCGCCAACGCTCCGAGGAATAAGTAGTACACACAGGAATGAAATGAGCGGACTTGTTACCTGATCCATAATCACCCAAATAGCATCGAACTTTCTCAAAGTCCGTGGGAGCCCAACTACAAAGTCCATGGTGATCCGCTCCCACTTCCACTCCAGAATCTCTATCTGCTGAAGCAACCCACCCGGTCTCTGGTGCTCATACTTCACCTGCTGACAGTTGAGGCACCGAGCTACAAATCCAACTATATCCTTCTTCATCCACCTCCACCAGTAGTGCTGCCTCAAATCCTGATACATCTTCGCGGCACCCGGATAAATGGAATACCGCGAGCTATGGGCCTCCTCCAGAATCAACTACCGAAGCCCATCAACATTGGGTACACAAATCCGGCCCTGCATCCTCAATACCCCATTATCACTAATAGTCACATCTCTGGCATCACCGTGATGAACCTTTTCCTTGAGGACAAGCAAATAAGGGTCATCCTACTGCCGCTCCCTAATACGATCAAATAAGGAAGACCGAGAAACCACGCAAGCTGCAACCCAACTAGGCTCCGAAAGATCCAAGTTGACAAATTGGTTGGCTAAGGCCTGAACATCCATCGCCATAGGCCTCTCCAATACTGGTAAATAAGCCAAATTCCCCAAAATCTCTGCCCGGCAAATCAAAGCATCGGCCACCACATTGGCCTTGCCGGGTGATACAAAATAGTGATGTCATAGTCCTTCATCAACTCTAACCACCTCCTCTGGCACAAATTTAGATATTTTTGCTTCAACAAGTGATGCAAGCTCCGATGGTCAGTATAAATCTCACAGGGAACCCCATCTAAATAATGGCGCCAAATCTTCAAGATGTGAACAATGGCAGCTAACTCAAGGTCGTGAACAGGGTAGTTCTTCTCATGTATCTTCAACTATTTGGATGCATAGGCAATCAACCTACCGTTCCAACAGCGCTCCGAGGCTAACCCGCGAGGCATCACAACAGACCGTATAAGACCTCGAGCCTGTAGGAAATATCAAAACTGGGGTAGTAGTCAAAGTTGTCTTGAGCTTCTAAAAGCTCGCCTCATACTGCTCCGTCCACTGGAACGGAGCACCCTTCTGGGTCAATCTAGTCATAAGGGTTGCATCGATGAAAACCCCTCCATAAAACGATGGTAGTAGCCCACCAAACTAAGGAAACTGCAGATCTCGGTAGCTAAGGATGGTCTGGGCCAACCCTGCACGGCCTCTATCTTCTTCAGATCCACCTGAATACCCTCACTCGATAACACGTGGCCTAAGAATGCCACTGAATCCAACCAAAACTCACATTTCAAGAACTTAGCATATAACTTATTCTCCCTTAGAGTCTGAAGCACAGTCCTCAGGTGTTGCTCATGATCTTTCTGACTCCGGAAATACACCAGAATATCATCAATAAAGATAATGATGAATGAGTCAAGATACGGCCAGAACACACTGTGCATCAAATGCATAAAAGCTGCTGGGGCATTGGTCGGTCCAAAAGACATAACAAGGAACTTGTAATGACCATACCGAGTCCTGAAAGTAGTCTTCAGGATATCTGGCTCCCGAATCTTCAAATGATGGTAACCTGAGTGCAAATCAATCTTAGAAAACACCTGTGCGCCTTGAAGTTGGTCAAACAGATCATCAACACGAGGCAAAGGATAATGCTTCTTCACTGTAACCTTGTTTAACTGGCGATAATCAATACACATACGTATAGAACTATCATTTTTCTTTACAAACAAGACAGGACACCTCAAGGTGATACACTAGGCCGAATAAAACCCTTATCAAGAAATTCCTGTAACTGATCCTTCAACTTAGGAGGAGCCATACGATACAGAGGAATAGAAATGGGCTGAGTGCACGGCAACAGATCAATGCCAAAATCAATATATCTATCAGGCGGCATGCCCGGAAGGTCAGCTGGAAACATATCGGGAAAATCCCGTACTACTAGAACTGAATCAACTGAAGGGGTATCAATACTGACATCTCTCACATAAGCTAAATACACGTCACACCTCTTCTCAACCATACACTGAGCTTTAAGAAAAGAAATAACTCTACTGGGAGTGTGATCTAAAGTACCCCTCCACTCAACATGCGGTACACCTGGCATAGCCAGCATCACGGTCTTGGTGTGACAATCAAGAATAGCATAATGGGGCGACAACCAGTACATGCCTAAGATAATGTCGAAATCTACCATGCTGAGCAATAATAAATCGGCTCTGGTCTCAAAACCACTAAAAGCAACCAAACACGACCGATAAATGCAGTCCACAATAAGAGAATCTCCCACAGAAGTAGAAACATAAATAGGGGAACTCAAAGAATCCCGAGATACACCCAAATGCGGAGCAAAATAAGAAGACACATAAGAATAAGTAGAGCCTAGATCGAATAGAACTGATGCATCTTTGTGACAGCCTCGGTACGGGTAGGAAGGGCATAGTATCTGGCCTGGCCTCCCCTCTAGGGTGAACATCTACCTCCCTGACCTCTACCTCTAGCTGGCTGAGCAAGTGGGGTAGCAACTGGAGCCATAACCATAGCCTGAGAACTCTGCGGGGCACGCTGTGGCTGAGAAGTCTGTGGAGGTGCACCCCTCCCAAGTCTGGGGCAATCCTTCACCATATGACATGTGTCACCACACTCAAAACAAGCTCTAGGAGGACGTGGTGACTGCGACTGGCTCGGGCCAGGTCTGTTGGACTGACCTTTGAAAGCACCCCGCACGGAAGGCGCGCTAGATACCAGAGGTTCATAATAAGGCTCCTGAGGTCTAGGAGGAGCTGGAATACCACTGGATGCTGGAAGAGTTGAATGAACAGGGCGACTCATATAACCCCTACCATGACGACCTGTTGTTGGGGCACGGGCACTAGAGAAATGGCCCGCCTCTCGAGACCTCTTGGCCTCCCTCTCCTCTCTCTCCCTAGCATGCATACCCTCAATCCTCCTAGCAATGCTCACCACCTGCTGATAAGAAATATCCATCTCCAACTCACGAGCCATGCTAGACCTGATACTGGGATTAAGGCCCTCAATAAACTGGCAAACCCTCTCGCGAACAGTAGAAACCAAGGCTGTTGCATGCCTAGCCAAACTGATTTAACGGACAGCATACTCTGAGACAGTCATAGTACTCTGGCGCAAATGCTCAAACTCTGCGCGCCATGCATCCCTGTGGCTCTGAGGAACATACTCTCTCAAGAACAAATCTGAAAACTGAGTCCAAGTCAGTGAAGCAGCCTCATCCGGACGGTGTAACTCATAGGTTGACCACCACTCATAGGCGGCTCCTCGAAGCTAGAAGGTAGTGAAGGAAACCCCGCTCGATCCTGATATACCCATGGTACGGAGAATGCGATAACTCTCATCTAAAAATCCCAGAGCATCCTCTGATGCTAGACCACTGAATACAGGAGGCTTGTACCTCTTGAACCTCTCAAGCCTTAATTGCTCCTCCTCGGAAGCCGCTGCCCTGTCCTCGGGCTGAACTGGCACTGCAGGCGGTACAGGAATAATCTCAGGGACCTGCTCAACATGCACTCGCTGCTCAGGAGTGCGGGCGGCGGGAGTTTGTGCTCCTCCCCCGGCCTGAGATGTAGCTGCAGCAAAGGAAAGCAACCCTGCATGAGCCAGAGTGGTGTACATGCTCATGAACTGTGCCAAAGTCTCCTGAAGAGCTGGAGTGGTAGTAGTAATAGGCATGTCAGGTGCCTGGACTCCAGCTAGATCTGTTGGTGGTACTTCGGTGACAGCTCGTGCAGGTGCTCTAGCTGCACCACGTGCGCGTCCTCGGCCTCTACCCCGACCCCGGCCTTTGACGGCTGCAGTAGAGGGTGCGGGTGCCTGATTATCTCGGGTAGCATGTGTCCTCACCATCTGTGAGAGAATAGAAGACAAAAGTTTAGAATTGTGATGTCAAAATGTCGCACGACAAGGAAATCAAATGAAGTGAAATTTTTCTAACAATTACATAGTCTCTCGTAGATAAGTACAGACATCTCTGTCCCGATCAGCGAGACTCCAATAAACCGGCTTGTGATCCATGACTCCTATGAACTTAGAGCTCTGATACCAACTTGTCACGGCCCCAGTTCGACCTCCGTGAACTATCGTGACGGTACCTAGTCTCTACGACTAGGTAAGCCTAACAAATGCGGAACATAATAAATCTTGCGGAAGAAAAAATCAAAAACCAAAATAACTGAATGGAAATAATAGTTATAATGCTGCTCGGCATATACTACACAACATTCTCAAAACCAAGTACACTATCCCAAAACTCAGAAATCACTAAAACACAAGCCTTTGGAATATCTAACAGTCTAACTCCAGAATATCTAACAAGAAAGAAAATACAAAATGGCAATGATTAAAACCTAGAATAGGAAGGGACTCCTCGGTCTACGGACGCGGCAGATGTACCTTGAAGTCTCTAGAGTAGTCGCCTCCCTCAAAGATGGTAGGCCTGAGTAGCGGTACCTGGATCTGCACATGAAAAACATGCGCAGATAGGGCATGAGTACACCGCAACGGCACTCAGTAAGTGCAAAGCCTAACCTCGGTTGGGTAGTGACGAGGAAGGTCAGGGACCTACTAAGGTTAAATAAAATATAAGGATCAACAGTATAAAAAGTACGGCAGTAAAATAACCCAGGATGTACAGGACAACAACAACTATACAAAAACAAGGTAAACACGGAAAGGAAATATAGCTCAGCATCAATAATAACAATCAGGGATCTCCTAGGATACCGTCCTATAGTCCCATATGTACATATCCAGTGGATATCCCGGGATCCCATCCCATAGTCCAACTCATAGTGCGCGGAGATCTACCAGAATCTCGTTCCGTAGCCTCAAATGTAAATACCCAATACTGGGGGAATCTACCAGGTGCATTCCCGTAGTTCCATATAACTGTGCAGGGGGATCTATCGGAATCCCACATCCGTAGTCCCAATAAACAAACAAGGGGGAGCTACCGGAATCCCACATCCGTAGTCCCAAATAAATACACAGCAACAACAAGAAAAATATACAGAAATAGCAAAATTTCATATCAAGGCAACAAGTGATTCTAGCCTAGTATGCTGCACAGAATTCAGGTAAGGTAGTTTGAGCAAGTAAAACAGTTAAGTCACTTAGACATGCTTTCCTAAGCTAACAACAGGCTTAATAGTGCAAGTAATAGAAACATGAAAGGAAACATACTAGTAATTACTTAAAGAAAACCGGATTTCCAATAATTAGTACAAGTACGCACTCGTCACCTCACGTAAAAGGCATTTCAATTACCAAATATACCAATCCTAAGGGGAAGGTCCCCCACACAAGGTTAGACAAGCCACTTACCTTGAACTAGTTCAATAATCAATCTAAAACCACGCTCTTGCCATGAGTACTTGACTCCAAATGGTCCAAATCTATTCAATTCAATTTCATAACGTAAATAACACATCAAGTAACTGATTCTACAAAGAAATTCTAAGCTAATACGCGAAATTAGGTAAAATAACCAAAATGCCCCTCGGGCCCACATCTCAGAATCGGGTAAAATTTATATTTTCAGAATCCTCACACCCTCCCGAGTTCATGCATACCAAAATTATCCAAATCTAAGGTCAAATTCCCAATCAAAAATCGAATTCTAGGTCTAAGAACATTCTTCCAATTTTTCCCCAATTTTCATCTCCAATCCGAAATTAAATGATAAAACTAACTATAGATTGATGGAATATAACTAGAAAAGGTTAAAGAATCATTACCCAATGATCTCCTCTTCAATTTCCTCTCAAAATCGCCCTCTCCCGAGCTCCAAAGCGAATTTCCATCTTTTGAAACTAAACCTTCAAAATTTTATATTTCTGCCCAGCTGTTTCCGCATCTGCGGTCCCGCTTTTATGAGCCAACGGTCGCACCTGCGACTTTTCACTTAATGTCCAGGTTCCATATCTGCGACTCCCAATCCGCAGATGCAGTACCACTTCTGCGGAATTACCACCGCTTTTGCAGTTCCAGAAGAAATTCTAAAATTCCGCTTCTACGGCCACTGAGCTGCTTCTTCGGCGCCGCACCTGCATAACCCAAACCGTAGATGGGTTTATGACAGAACCAGCAGCTGAAGCTGCAACTCTAACTCTAAAATCTTTCCATCAACCATCCGAATTCATCCTGAGGCCTCCGGGACCTCAACCAAAGGCACCAACAAGTCACAAACCACTATCCAAACTTGTACCAATCCTTAGAACACCTAAAACAACATCGAAACCTCGAATTAACCATGGATTCAAGACTAAGAACTCCAAAATTCTCAAAATACGCTTTCAATCAAAAAGTCTATCAAACCTCATCCGAATGACCTAAATTTTTTCACACACGTCACATTAAACACTACGGAGCTACTCCAACTTCTAGAATTCCATTCTGACCCTCGGATCAAAATCTCACTATCAGATCGGAAACTTCAAAAATTTAACTTTCGGCATTTCAAGCCTAAATTAGCTACGGACCTCCAAAACACAATCCGAACATGCCCCTAAGCCAGAAATCACCTAACAGAGATAACGGAACCATCAAATTTCCATTCCGAGGCCATCTTCACACTGTTCCAACTACGATCAACTTTCCAACACTTAAGCTCTCATTTAGGGACTAAGTGTCCCAAAACTCCCCGAAACTCAAAACTGAACGTCCCGACAAATCAAAATAGCAGAAATAAACTTGGGGAAAGCAGTTAATAGGGGATCAGGGCGTTAATTCTTAAGACAACCGGTCGGGTCATCACAATGGATCCAACAGGAACATGCTAGGGTAAAACTAACTATAGTAGCACATAGAACAGGACAGGAATTAAGGCATACTAGTTAAAAGAGAAATAAACAGGCAACAAAAGGGCAAACATCATCATATTGAAGTCTAACTACCTAGCATATGAAAGGGAACATGATAACAGGAATGGAGACATACTAGTTAGGAAAGAAGTAAACAAGAAACAGAAGGGCAAACAGAATCATATTGAAGTCTAACTACATATCATATAGAAGAGAACATAATAACAGAAATGGAGGCATACCAGTTAAGGAGATAGCAAACAGGAAGGTGAAGATGAAATCCAAGAGTCTAGCATTGGATTTCAGCCGGCTAGACAGTGCAACAAATCTAAGAAACTGAAATTATGTAAGCGTGTAAGTGTGATTAGTGTGTGCTTGTAAGTATAGATGTCTGAGTCAGAACGCGTGTGTTTGAAAATTAGAGCAATGGAGGGTTTAATAGCATATAGTAGAGTAAGACCTAATAAGGTAGGAGAATCAATGGTACACCAATAAGGCAAAGAGATCAATCAATCAGTCAATTATGGCTTAATAGGAATTAATTAATAGGCGGGATCATGGAGGTATCGCTTAAAATAACACGGAATAAATTAACAGCCGAGATTGAGGTCTAAATAAGGTAAGTAGTAGGTCCAGAAGACAACTAAAAGTCAGAAAACAAAATTGGGCCAGTAGTAAAGGTAATTAATCACACAAATAAGGTAAGCAGGTAAAATATTAATAAAGAGAAGCGGGTACTAAAATTCAAGCCCTAATTTGGGTAATAAAATCAATTAACACTTAATTGATAAGGTTGAAGGTAAACAGGCAAAAGACAGCGGGATAAACAGTTAAATAATCAAAAATACTAGGAAACACAAAGACATATACATGGAGCTTGATTAAATCAAATAAAATCAGTCAAAGAGTAAATAAGAGAGTCATAGATGAGAACATTTAATGCTAAAAACCTTTTTTGCAGAAATCTCTCAGAAATCAAAACCCTAGCTATTTGAGTAAACGAAATCGGTCAATAACAATAGTAAGAACAGAAAATCATAAAGGAGAAATACCAAATAAACACAAAATCGTTTCAGATCTAAAGAGATCTAGACAGATTCAAACAGAAAAATAGCTAGGTTCATAAAAAGGACAGGAGCAAATCAAATCTGGTTTGAACCAGAGATTTGAAACCCAAAAAATACGAAGATACTCATACTCACAAGTATCGGAGTGAACACAGACGGAATAATCAAGAACGGAGAGACTTTGAACCAGATTTGGTTCGAGTCTCTTGAGATTCTCATCAAACAACGTAGAAATTATATAACCAGTAGAGATAGGAGACTAGATAAGGCCCAATATCGAAGAGAAACCCCATAGATTGAAAGGGGTTCAGGTGACGGTGGGCTAGGGTTAGGGGATGATTGAGAGAGAAGAGAGGAGGAGAGGATTCACAGGCGGCGTAATGGGTAATTAAAAAAGGAAAATGATCCTGGACCGTTGATCTTTTGAGATCAACGGCCAAGATTTGGCCTGAGGAGTTGGGCGGGTTTTAAAATTGGGTCAGGTTATTAGGCTGTGATTTTAATTGGGCTGGGGTAAATAATTTGGGCTAAGGTCTGAAATTAAACAAGATTAAAGAGGCTATTTGTTAAATACCCAATTAATTAATAAAATAATTTTTAAAAAATAGTTAATTAAATGATAAAAATAATTTTTATGCACGAAAATAATTTAAAATTATTAATTAATATTATAAAAATAAAAAAGACTATTTTCCTTATGAAATAAGGTAGTTATGCACACATTGGCTATTATTACAAAGTTATTGCAATTATAACCCTAACATGTACATACGACTATTTATGAAATAATTAAAGCTTAGTATATATATAAATGATAAAATTGAGCAATAAAATTATCATAAAACCGTTTGTGATCCAATTAGTAATTATTTGGATAATAAAATGCTAGGATAAATTAATTAAAATCCTTTTAAAACTATAGAAAATTATGAAAAAATACTGGTTGATGCTCATGCACTATTTTGAAAGTATATATGCATTTAAAAATATATGAGGGAAAATTGGGTATCAACAACTGCCACTCTTTACCCGGGAAGGATAAAAGTGTTTTCGGGTAAATAAATGATTATCGATTTTGACCGAATGGGATGTTTTGAAAAAATAGAGGCCGCACCCTGGTCTCTGAGCTTCCTACATATCCTTGGTTTTACAGGAATCAGGTCATGTGTAGTTCTGAACCCAACGGTGAATGAAGTCGATGGAGTTGTTATATGAACGGTAGTATGTTTCGGAAGTTCTTTTGGGAAGCATAATATTGGATGCCTTATGCGAGGTTATGAAGGAGAATCTGAATTGTGACGAATGTATCACAGGGCAGGTATTTGAACGATCATAGAGTAAGGCGGGCAATTGATTATGTTTGAAATAACAGCAAGGCATAAATGGTATGAGCATAAACCGGAGCGAAGGTTGCTCCCATTTGAAGAACAGTTACCTCTTGGATTTTCTGCAAAACTTAAAACACGATGCATGCTAGTATATAGATTACTGCAAAAATTTAAACATGATGCAAATTCCCTTTGGACCATGAAGGTTTTCTTAGGACAAAGAGGATGACGTCCTTGGACCATGGTATCCCAGGCCATGAATCATGAGATAAGAGATTCGCAGGCCATGAAATGATGTTCTCAGGCCATGAAAATGGTGCCTTTGAACCATGACACCTTTGAATAATGATGTGCACTCAGGCCATGACATGGTGTCTTCAGGCTATGAGGATGATGCCTTCGGACTATGACACCTTTGGACAAATTGGCTATACATCAGCCCATGAAATGCAAAAGCATGATACCAAAGGTAATAACTAGGCAACACTTAGCCTCGTGCAGAGTTGGGGGAGGAGCTTAGCCCTAAGAGAAGAAGATAATGCAAAGCTTAGAATAGAGCAACACTTTTGCAAGAGGAGACAATGCTTAGTACCATGAGAAGGCAGTTCTTAGCCTTATGTAAATATGAAGGCAAGTCTTAGCCTCATGCAAGACATGTGACAAGGCTTAGTCTTATTCAAAGAGAAGGTAGTCCTTAGCCTTATGCAAATAAGGAGACATGGCTTAGCCTCATGCAAGATTTGAGACAGGGCTTGGTCTCATGCGAGGAGAAGGCAGTGCTTTGCCTTATGCAAATAAGGAGGCAGGGCTTAGCCTCATGCAAGATCGATACAGAGCTTAGTCTCATGCAAAGAGAAGGCAATGCTTAGCCTTATGCAAATATGGAGGCAGGGCTTAGCCTCATGCAAGATTTGAGACAGAGCTTAATCTCATGCAGGGAGAAGGTAGTGCTTAGCCTTATGCAAATATGGAGGCAGGGCTTAACCTCATGCAATATTTGCGATAGAGCTTAGTCTCATGCAAAGAGAAGGCAATGTTTAGCCTTATGCAAATATGGAGGCAGGGCTTAGCCTCATGCAAGGATCGAGACAGAGCTTAGTCTCATGCAAATAGAAGGCAATGCTTAGCCTTATGCAAATAGGGAGGCAAGGTTTAGCCTCATGCAAGATTTGAGACATGGTTTAGTCTGATGCAAAGAGAAGGCAATGCTTAGCCTTATGCAATGAACAAGTAGCAGATAGGAGTAAAATATTTCTTAGCTGGAGATATATTTGCATCTGATGTCTGGATTGTTATGAGGATAGTGACTTTGATATGTGTATATTTGCGAATACTCCTGTTATGTTCACTGTTCTTGCATCCAAAGAAAAATTGTGAGTTTTGTAGAGGGAGGTTGGTTTGTGCCCTTGTTTGCTTGCTTTTCTTTGCTCTGTTCTGGAGGCCCTATTTGAGTTACCCTGGGTAACACCTGGCGGCCACAGAAATAATTTTTTTGAAAATATGCACTTATTGATGAAATAGAGTTATTTTAGAAAACATAGTGGTATATAATATCAAGTAAATTAGATGAACTAATGACTGTAACACTTTTAGAGACATTTCGGCTTCCTTGCATTAGAATTTTGAGGGTCCTCTTCAAAATTCTGCCCCAATTTGATCCTTCGTCCGTTCTACGTGCAACGAAGTTTGATGAATTTGCTCCGGAATTTTTAGAATTCTTCTCAAAATTTTGTCCCAGTTACTTAACTGTCTTGCATATGATGGCGTTGACTAGACTTGTTCTGGAATTTTGAGGGTCCTCTTCAAAATTCTACCCCAGTTTCTAGTTATGGGTAAAATGAAGATTTTATTAAGATATGACTGAACCCACAGGGCTACCTACGTATCCCCTCTTAAATGGGAATCTGGTCAGGCGTAGTTTAGTTGCATCAGATGAATGAATGTAAATAATCTAAACATAATATCTCTTGACTGCATCTGAATTGATAGGTTTTAGCCAAACTTCTCCGTCCATTTCTACAAGTATGAGTGCTCCTCCTGTTAGCACCCGCTGAACCATGTACACATTGCCAGTTGGGTGAAAATTTCCCTTTGGCTTCGTCTTGGTGCGGGAAGATCCGTTTCAGTACCAACTGCCCCGGTGCGAATTGTCTTGGTCTGACCCGTTTGTTGAAAGATCTGGACATTCTATTCTCATAAAGTTGACCCTTGCATACTGCATTCATTCTTTTTCCATCTATGAGGGCTAGTTGCTAATAATGGCTCCTTATCCATTCTGCATCACTGAGTTCGGCTTCTTGTATGATCCTTAAAGAAGGAATTTCTACCTCATCTAGAATGACAACTTCGGTACCATAAACCAGTAAATAGGAAGTTGCCCCAATTGATGTGCGGACCATAGTGCGGCACCCCAACAGGGAAAAGGGTAACTTCCCGTGCCATTGTTTGTGATTCTCTACCATCTTCCTCAGTATCTTCTTAATGTTCTTGTTGGCAACTTCCACAGCTCCATTCTTTTGAGGCATGTATGATGTAGAGTTTTTGTGCTTGATTTTGAAGGTTTCACACATGGCTTTCATCAGGTCATTGTTGAGATTGGCGGCATTATCGATGATAATGGACTCGGGAACCCTAAATCAGCAAACAATACGATCCTGGACAAAATCTGCGACAACTTTCTTGGTTACAGCTTTGTAAGATGCAGCCTATACCCATTTTGTGAAATAGTTGACAGCCATTAAAATGAACCTGTGCCCATTAGAAGCGGTGGGCTCGATTAGACCAATGACGTCCATTCCCTAGGCAACAAAAGCCCAAGGTGCACTTGTTGCGTTGAGTTCATTAGGTGGTAACCTTATCATGTCTGTATGTACCTGGCATTGGTGGCATTTCTGGATGTACCCGATGTAATCCGTTTCCATGGTCACCCAAAAATATCCGACTCTAAGTATCTTCTTGGCTAGAACAAAACTGTTCATACGTGGTCCGCAAGTTCCAGCATGTATCTCCTCAAGCAATCTAGAAGCCTCCTTTGCATCAACTCACCTTAAGAACCCCATATCAGGAGTTCTTCTATATAGGGTCGCTCCACTTTGGAATAAGTGATTGGACAACCTCTACAGAGTGCATTTCTGATTATTGTTTGCCTGTTCTGGATATTCTCCTTTCGCCAAATATTCTTTGATGTCGTGGAACCAAGTCTTCCATCTATTTCTTCTTCATCATGAGCACAGTAAGCCGGTTGATTATGGATCCTCACCGGGATGGGATCAATGAAATTCTTATTTGGATGTTGTATCATTGATGACAAAGTGGCCAGTGCGTTTGCGAACTCATTCTGGACTCTTGGAACATGTTTGAATTCTATCTTTGTGAACCTCTTCATTAATTGTTGCACATGATACAAGTATAGTAGTATCTTGGTGTTTTTTGTAGCCCATTCTCCTTGAACCTAATGTACCAGAAGATCCGAATCACCAATTACCAGTAACTCCTGTATATTCATATCGATGGCCAGATTGAGCCCCATGATACATGCCTCGTATTTTGCCATATTGTTGGTGCACGGAAACCTAAGCTTTGTAGATACCGGGTAATGTTGACCTATTTCTGATACCAACACTGCTCCAATGCCCAATCCTTTGAAGTTTGCAGCCCTATCGAAGAACATTCTCCAACCATCGTAGGCTTCAGCAATGTCCTCTCCTACGAATGATACTTCTTCATCAAGAAAATACATTTTTAATGGTTCGTACTCTCCTCCCACAAGATTTTTGGCAAGATGGTCTGCTAATGCTTGTCCTTTGACCGCCTTCTGAGTTACATAGATGATATCAAACTCACTTAACAATATCTGCCACTTGGCTAACTTCCCGGTTGGCATGGGCTTCTGAAAGATGTACTTTAGAGGGTCCATCCTGGATATGAGGTATGTGGTATAGGCACAGAAGTAATGCCTCAATTTTTGAGTTGTCCAGGTCAAAGCATAGCAAGTACGTTCCAGCAGAAAGTATCATGCTTCATAAGGTGTGAACTTCTTACTCAAGTAGTATATGGCTTGCTCCTTTCTTCCTGTCTCGTCATGTTGTCCCAAAACATATCTGAAAGCTCCATCTAATATGGATAGATAGAGTAGCAAAGGTCTCCTAGGTTCTAGCAGGACTAGGACTAGCGGTGTAGACAGGTATTCCTTGATTTTGTAAAAAGCCTTTTGACAATCCTCGGTCCAACTGGTTTCAGCATCTTTCCTCAACATTTTGAAGATGGGTTCACATATTACTGTGGACTGTGCTATAAAGTGGCTGATGTAGTTGAGGCATCCTAGGAAGCTCATCACATCCTTTTTGCTCTTTGGTGGTGGTAATTCTTGGATAGCATTGACTTTGGACGGGTCCAACTCGATTCCTCGGCAACTGACGATGAATCCCAACAGCTTTCCTGCGGGAACCCCGAATGCACATTTTGTGGGGTTCAGTTTTAGATTGTACCTCCTTAGCATGTCAAAAAACTTTCTCAAGTATGCTATGTGATATGTGGCCTTCTCGGATTTGATGATGATGTCGTCAACATACACCTCTATATCCTTGTGTATCATATCATAGAAGATGGTTGTCATGGCTCTCATGTAAGTAGCCCCAACATTCTTTAGACCGAATGCCATCATCTTGTAGCAGTATACTCCCCACAATGTAATGAAAGTTGTTTTCTCTGCGCCTTCTTTATCAATCCAGATCTGGTGGTAACCCGCGAAGCAATCTACAAAGGATTGGAGTTCATGCTTGGTGCAATTGTCGATTAGGATGTGTATATTTGGCAGGGGAAAATCGTCCTTGGGACATGCTCTATTTAACTCCCGATAATCAATACACACCCTGACTTTCCCATCTTTCTTCGAAACCAGTACAATGTTGGCTAACCAGGTTGGGTACTCAACTACCCTGAGGACTCTGGCTTTAATTTGCTTAGTGACTTCTGTTGATACCCAATTTTCCCTATATATTTTAAATATGAATAAATACTTTAAAAATAGCATATACATGCATATATAAGCATGCACAGGGTTTTTATAATTTTTTCATAATTTTAAGGATTTAAATTGATTTATTTTCTTCCCTTTTATTCATAAAATCCCCAATAATTATTTCATAAATTATAGTTACGAGGATTTAGTCATTTAATTCCTATATTTATTCCAAAATAGGGCTAATATATATTTTATGCATTTTAATTGCATTTGGTATTTCTTAGGCTAAATTGCATACAATTGCAATATTAGCCCATCTAATGTATAATTACTTTTTATATGCGTAAAATTGGTCCCTATATTTTTAAAATAATAAATATGTAATTACTTTCCAGAAATTGTTTATTATTTATTATAAATTAAATAGGGAAAATTGGCTATTTAAATTATAGCCAGATTCGGCTTTCACTTGTAGCCTAAATTGGACTCAAGCCCCAACCCAATTTCATACCCAATTACCCGACCCAGACCATGTATACACTTACCCAAACCCGAAACCCATCTACCCGATCCAACCTAAATCAAACCCTGGTCGTTGATCTCCCAGATCAATGGCCCATATGATTCCTTTCCTTTTATAATTCCTAAGATCCCCTAACCCTACCTCATTTCCAATTGACCGCCGCCCTCAGATTCTCTCATCTCCTCTGTTCTCTCAACCTAACCCTAAACCTCTTTCAACCTCCTCCCTTCTCCAGTTTTCTCCGGTGACCACCCTTCAACCCCAAGCCTCCAATGGCTCCTCCATTCGTTTGCTCATCTTCTCTAAGGCCTTCAAGGGCCCTAGGCCATGCCGACTTGTATCTAAGGTTTGCTGTTTCGGCTGTTCATGGCTACTCAGGTGTGATTTTGAGCAAAATCGCACTATATTGGTTACGATCCTTGAAGTTCTAAACAGGTTCTTTAGTTTCAATTTGGGTTTCTTCTGAAACCCTAATTTTTGTTTACACCTCCTAGATTTGTGCTATTTTTAAATGATTCAGGTCTATTCCTTTATGTTTTACACTGTTCTTGAACTTCTTTTGCAAAAATCATCGATTTCGTGTTATTTTCACTTTTTTCTAAAGTTAGGGTTTTTCGGAACTTCTTCTACACTTTGTTTAGACCGATTTGTATGTTCAAACTTCTGTCCTTTGCATATCTCGACTGATTCTATGTTTTTACTGCCTTTTCAACTCGCCTATGTTAAAAGCCCTAATTTTTCTAGATCTTCTATGTTTGGTTCTGTGTGTCAGCATGACTACTCGATTCTTGTTAAGTTTCTGTGGTTACCTTGCTTCGAATATGTTCTTACTGAGCTTTTAGCCTAACTTATGCCATCTCTATGTAATTATGTTCATTGATTGTTCAAGACTTGCCTCTTTCTATTGTTGACCCTGCCTGTTTACTACGTCTAAGTGTTCTTACTCTATTTATCTGATGAGTATGGAATCATAACTTTCTCTTGATTGATTCTGATTTCCATATTTATGGTTTGATTGGAAGATTCTCTTTTAAAACCTAAATTTCTACTTCGTCTGTTTAAATTAACTGATTCTCCTACTTTACTTGTTGTGGTACTTTATTCTTACTGAACCATTTCCTTAATTAGGAGTTTTCTGAACTTAGCCCTAATTGCTTACCCTATACTTACTAAATTTGATTCTTTCCTTATTAGTCATATACTGATTTCTTGCCTTATATGCTACTTGTTCTTACCATTTGTATTAGTTCCCTTAATTTGAGGGAGTACTTCTCCTGACTTTGCTATAATTGATTCTGAATTCCATAATTACTATGCTACTATGATTCTTACCTTATTTCTATCTAATTTTTAACTACTATAAATACCCTAGTCTTTCATTAGCACAACACACGAACTCTTGGTTCAAAAAACTATCTCTCACACTCAAACTTTCTTCTCTCTCTTTTGTACTACTTGTTACTGCTTTAAGTTGGCCGGCTGCAAGCCAAGGCTAACCATTGTGTTCTCTTGTTCTTTCACTCTGCTTACTATCCTCTTTACTGGTATGTTCTAGTTTCAATTCAACGTTCCAACAACAATATGATCTTCTTATTGCTTCAGTTCATTTTGTTTCTAGTTTGCTTCTATTTGTGGTTTTGTTGTGAAACTTGTAGTTGATGGCTACATTATTAGCATGTTATTATGTCTTCCCCTTCTTTGAGATCAGTATATTCCCCCTTTATGTGTGTTTCTGAGCATGTCTTACCAGTTATCTCTCCCTTGTTGTGTACTTACCATCATATGCTCCATGAATCCACATATCCCTATCACCCCTGTAAGTGATGTTGTTCTTTATGTCTGGTTTTATGACTATGCCTGGTCAGCTATTTCTGAGCATGTCTATACCAATTCCTATACCTTTGCTTAATTATGTGTTGCAATCAAGTGTTCTATGTATCCCAAACCCCTTGACCCCTGTTTGTGATTACTGAATTTACTTTGGTTCTATGACTACTGGCTATGTATAAACCTGTCATAAAGTGTTGTGTTTGGACTTCTATTCATTTCTTCAATCTCTTTCCAAACAGTCTCTGTTGTTGTACTACATTACTTTCAAACAGACTTCCTTTTTAATACAGTTTTTTACTAAAACCTCTCAAGTTGTGTCAATCACTTTCACTCTACTCCTAGTCAATAAGTTCTGCCCCCTCTAGTATGTGTACTGCCTTGGGATCCTCTTGAGAACCCTTTGAACTCTGGCATACTGAGGCTGGCCCTTCCACACTACACTTGTTCAATTCTTGGTTACCAAGTCTAGGTGTAAGCACTGCCCGGGATCCTTGAGATCCTTAGGGAACTTTGATGCACTAGACTATGTCATTGTCTATGGAATTGAGGCATTTGAGGCGGATTTGGGAAACTGGGCCTAATCAAAGGCTCCCTATAGAATAGCTTCTTATTTTTCTTATTTACTTATATAATTCATTCATTGGTGTGTAATAACTTGTAAACAAATATTGGGGTATTTAGTAAAAAGGATGGGTAGATACATGTTTTATGGGGTAGTACGGGTAGAAATCATGTTCATAGGGCTTTATGTTTAATCTGATCGCTTTATCAAGTAAAAATCATGCTTATAGGGCTTTACATTTTTTTATCTCACTGTGCTAGAAACCATGCCTATAGGTTCCAAATAATCATGCCTTCAATGTCTTAAAATCAGATTAACAAAGTTAGATATCATGCCTATAGGGAGCCATATTCAAAATTCTGCCTGTCAATCTAATCTAGTCTAAATGATTCAACTTAGTCCATGTTTAGTCATTTCTAGATCGGTTTAATTAGGTATTTCATAGTTCCTGAAATAAGTTCTTTAAAACTGGCTCAACTTATCATTATATATCATGCATGTGACGACCCGGCCGGTCATTTTAAGAATTTATGACTCGATCCCCCATTAACTGCTTTCCCCAAGTTTATTCTGCTATTTTGATTTGCTAGGATGTTCGGTTTTGAGTTTCTGAGAGTTTTGGGACACTTAGTCCCTAAATGAGAGCTTAAGTGTTGGAAAGTGACCGTAGTCAGAACAGTATGAAGACGACCACGGAACGGAAATCCGGTTCCGTTAGCTCCGTTAGGTGATTTTGGGCTTAGGGGAGTGTTCTGATTGTGTTTTGGAGGTCCGTAGCTAATTTAGGCTTGAAATGCCGAAAGGTCAAATTTTGAAATTTTCGGTCCGATACTGAGATTTTGATCCGAGGGTCGGAATGGAATTCCGAAAGTTGGAGTAGCTCCGCACTGTTAAATGTGACGTGTGTGCAAAATTTCAACTCATTCGGACGAGGTTTGATAGACATTTTGAACAAATGCGTATTTTTAGAGTTTTTGGAATTCTTAGGCTTGAATCTGATGAAAAATATGTGTTTCGATGTTGTTTTGAGCGTTCCGAAGGTTGGAACAAGTTTAAATGAAGTTATGGGATATGTTGGTAGGTTTGGTTGAGGTCTCGAGGGCCTCAGGATGATTTCGGATGGTTGACAGAAGGATTTTGGGACTTTGGAGTTGCAGCTTCAGTTGTTCTTCAGTCATAACCACATCTGCGAGTGTGGGACTGCACGTGCGGAGCCGCAGAAGCAGCGGATATACCGCAGAAACAGATAATGAGAAAAGGCAACAGGGACCGCAGAAGCAAGGCCTTCACCGCAGAAGCGGCCCCGCATCTGCGAAAGGATAGTCGCAGATGCGAAAAGCTGGGCCTTAAGTGAAAATTTGCAAATGAAACCATTGTTCCGCAAAGGCGGGAACACAGAAGCGGTCCCAGGACTGCAGATGCGGAAACAGTTGGGCAGAAATATGAAATTTCGAGGGTTTAGTTTCAAAAGTTGGAAATTCGATTTGGAGCTCGAGAGAGGGTGATTTTCAGAGGGAATTGAAGAGGAGATCATTGGGTAACGATTATTTAACTCTTTCTAGTTATACTACATCAATCTATAGTTAGTTTTATCATTTAATTTTGGATTGGAGATGAAAATTGGGGAAAAGTTGGAAGAAAGTTCTTAGACTTAGAATTCGACTATTTATTGGGAATTTGACCTTAGATTTGGATAATTTGGGTATGCATGAACTCGGGAGAGTGTAAGGATTCTGAAAATATAAACTTTACCCGATTCCGAGACGTAGGCACGAGGGGCGTTTTGGTCATTTTAACCTAATTTCGCGTAGTAGCTTAGAATTTCTTTGTAGAATCAGTTACTTGAAGTGTTATTTACGTTATGAAATTGAATTGAATATGTTTGGGCCATTTGAAGTCGAGTACTTGTGGCAAGAGCGTGGTTTCAGATTGATTAATGAGCCGGTTCGAGGTTTGCCTAACCTTGTGTGGGGGACCTTTCCCCTTAGGATTTGGTGTTGATACCCAATTTTTTTCTGTATATTTTTTAATATGCAAAATACTTTCAAAATATCATATGTATGCATATATAAGCATGTCCAAATATTTTATTATTTTTCCTTAATTTTTTAAAGATTTTTAAATCAATTTATTGCCCTATTTTATCCCGAAAAACCCAATAATTATTCCCAAAATTGTCATTTTGGTGATTCATTTATTGGACTTTCATATTTATGCTAAAATATAGTTAAGATAATTTTTGCATACCTTTACAAATTTATTCAGTGTTTTTAAGCTAAATTGCATATAATTGACATATTAGCCTTTTTAAGATTTAACTACGTGTATATTTATAAAAGTAAGCCCAACATTTTTAAAGTGATAATTATAGATTTTAAATCATTTCAATACTTTTAATTTGTTTTCAAAAATTAATTTGCTATCTTTTTTATAAAATAAATAAAAGAAAAGTGGCTATTTAAAATCTAGCCCAATTGTGTTTCAATTGTAGCTTGAATTGAACCCCCAATTTAAACTCAATTACCCAGCCCAAATCCTAATCGTACCCGACCCCCGACCTAATTTAAATAACTAACCCGGATCCCCTACCTACCGGTTCGATCCAGGCCATTGATCAAAATGATCAACGACCACTAGACCTCCTTTCCTAATTAAACCCAACGACCCCTAAACCCTAACCCCATTCCACACACCTAGACGCCTCTAAATCCCCTTCTCTCTCAATCCTCTCTCAAACCCTCTGCAACCCTAGCCGCCGACATCAACTACAAACCCTAAAATCTTCCAAATCCATGGTTTTCAAGGTCATCGGAGACCTATATCCACCTCCCATGGCTCATGCGTGCTCAATTATCATGGTTTCGAGGCTAGATCTTGAGAAAGCTTGGTCCAGACATTGGTCGATGTCAGTTTATGGCCGTTCTCTGGTCGTCTTTGACCTTTGTCCGATCAGCTATGGCTATTTGAGTCTGACTCTTAACTCTCCTGCTCAGATCGATGATTTTCAAAGCCTTTCTCACCACTTGGGGTTCTTCTGAAACCCTAGCCTCTAAGGTTCTTCTGATTTTTTCTAGATCTGTTTCAGATCTGTGTTTGCTCTAAGCTTCTAAACGTTCTCTCAAAGTTCTTTTAAAACTCTACCATCAAAACCCCTTATCTTTCTGATTAAGGTTCTGTTAAGTTATTTCGAAACCTTTCTTTGATTTTTGATATGTTTTACTGTATTTGCTCGTATTATCCTTCTGCCTAAGTTTGCATGTTAAAACCCATAATTTCTTTTAACTGTTTATTAAATGAATGTTTGTTTGCCTGAATTTTGTCCGATCTATCTGTTTATCCTCTTTTTAAAACCTTTCTATTGTTGAAAATCTTATGGCTCTGGGTCTGATACTGTTCGTGTAAGTGCAAGAGTTCTTTTTCGAAATCTCTTTGTGTTTCTATCTTCTCTTTAACTCGCCTATGTTGAAAACCATAATTTTTCTAGGTTTGTTCGTTTAATTTTGTGACTGGCATGTTCTTGTTTAAGTCTCTGTGACTATCTCACTTCGAATGTGTTTCTACTGAGTTTCTTATGCATGACTTACATCAGCTCTATGTGCTTGTGGTCGTCTTGACAGGTCAAGACTTGCCTCTTTACTTGTTATGTTTGGTTACTCATATCTCACTCTATTTATATGCTAAAACATGATTCATGACTCTCTCTTTGATTGGATTTGAGCTCCCTGTTTCTTGGCTTGATTTGAAACTTTCCCTTTAGACTTTTGATTCTCCTATTTTAACTTTGTTTATTGCTTATTCATAGGAACCCATGTTACTCTCCTTAAATCAGTAATGTTGAATCCTTGATTCCATGATTTACAATGTGTTGATTATCTCCATATTCTGCAACTTTATTTTATTTTCTTACCTTATTTGGTTAACCGAGTATTTTACTGATTCTTCATTGGTTGTTTCCTTAATTGAACCCCTATGTACTTACCCCTCATTGTCTACTCTATACATGATGCTCTACTTGATTTTTTTCCTTAAACATTTTCTGCCCATTACCGTTGGTTGATTGCCCCTTAATTAAAGAAGTACTTGCATTGATTTGATTCTGAATAGTTCTTGGTTCCATAATTACTATAAAATTATAATTCTTGCCTTATTTTACATGGTTTCGAACTACTATATATACATACTCCCTCATTAACCCAAAGACAGGAACATTTTAGTTCTAAACTCACACTTACACTAAAAACACTCTCTCTTGCTTTACTACTTGTATTGTGGCCTGTTTAGCTGGATGAAATCCAAAGCTATATTTCGAAGTCCTGCTACCTTTCTTTACTGCATTTTTTGCTTCTTTGACTGGTATGTTCTAGTTAAGATTTCAGCATCAACAACAACATGGTTACTTAATATCCTTGCCTTCTTGTCTGCCTATTGTTTGTATCTAATTCAGTACCTTATTTAGCATGATGTAATTTCTTTTCTCCTATTTTGAATCAATATATTATGAATCCTAAATCCCTACCCCAATGTGTTTGATATTTATGGTTTGTTTGGGGCATGACAACATTGAATATTGCTAAACGTGACTCAAACTTGGTCCTCCTAGGATCATAACCTCCATGTTACCCTTATATGTTGTGTGTTCTGGTTGATTTTACAAGCATGACAGTACTCCCTATTGTTGTGCATGCCCAGAATTAACTTATGCCTAAGTATATAGGCTCCTTGCAATGAATTCCCAAACCCATCCCCCCTTCGATGTGAAATTATCGACATGTTTGGAGTGTTAATGGTTGTTTCCCAGCACCTCTTTCCCCCTTCATTACTTCCTTAGTTCTTAAAGCTCTGTTCTACACCTGCACTCTCCTCTTAGACTTAAGTTATGCCCCCTCATGTGAGGCTTGCCTAGGGACCCATGAGCTCCCTCTGAACTTGAACATATGAGGGTTGGCATTTCCATACTGCACTTGTCCCTATTCTGGTTATGAAACTTGGGTGTGAGCACTGCCCGGGGTCCTATTGAAGCCCGTAGGGAACGCTAACACACTCAAGGCTGAGAAAGGCTTTGGATCAGGGTCTTTGAGTTGGTTTATCTCATAACTCAGATAGGTAGTCAAGAATCAGGCTTCCTCTGGTTGTAATTCTTTTCTTTGTATTTCCTGATGTATTTAGTATTTAGTAATCCTGGTTTGTAATAAGTTGTAACAAACATTTGGGGCTGGCTAGTGAAAAGGGTTGGGTATCTTATGCATGTCAAGGGTAGAAACCATGCCTATAGAACTATTTAAATTTTCTGCATATTCAAACTGCATTTAGAAACCATGCCTATATGACTATCAAACTTTTCTGCATATTCAAAATGCATTTAGAAACCATGTCTATAGGACTTCTTGTTCAACTTCACATTCTAGATAACCTTTCTATAGGGATCATCTAATCCTGTGCATTTGTCACCGTTTAGATACCATGTTTTAGGGCCCAAGTGGTTATAATATAGTAACGCAATAAAATCAGTAACATATAGAAATCATGCCTATAGGGGTTCATAAGTAAAATCATGTTCGTTTCTACTCACATGCGATGTTAGGTATCATGTCTATAAGGATCTAAAATCAGTAACGCATAGAAATCATGCCTATAGGGATTCTTAAATAATTCTGATTCGCTTCATTCACATTCGATGTTATATATCATGTTCATAGGGATTAAAATCAGTAATAGTGGATACCATCACTTGCAGAATCTGTAACCAGTCGGTTTAATTTTGTCCATTCTGAATCTCCTTTTAATAGTCTAATTCCCTCACTTAACAAGGTTTAGTAAGCATGCCTATAGGATTTCAAACAATTCGTTTCGAGTTTTTACTGTCTCATCACCGTCTGAACTCAGTAGATATCATGTCTATAGGACCCCGTCTAAACACTTAGGCAAGCCTTAGAGTAATAACTGTAAGCTGGATCCGCTTTTGCTAATCGCTACAACCAGCAAGCAGGCCTGATTCAGAATTCTTACCTGAGTTATGTAAAACTAACCTGCCTCAATAATTAACTTCCCTCATCTTTATGTTCTTTAATTTGACTTAAAAAGTATGTGTAATTCATGCTAGTTATGTGCTTCTGTTCAAGGAGGTGTATTTGAGCCTTTGTCTATTTACACGTTTCACCTTATATGCCATATTATCTGTTTTGTATGTTGCCTTAGAATTTTTACCTTTGAAACTTCCAAATAAGCCTAATATCCCTCCCCTTTAGTATTAGTAGTCCTAAGTGCCTCAGGGACTGATAGGAATGGGATGGGTAATGGCATGCACAGTGTTCGAGACCAATACGTGCTTTAGTACCTTAAATGGGGTGGGAAAGGGTAGATATGGATATGATGACCACACGATAATGTAATGTGTAGCCCCTCATTGAGGAGTGATTACCGAACATTGTGTGGGGCGATCTATATTAAATATAAACCTAGGACCCCTTTCTTTTATTTGCAAACTTTTTTTTTTAAATGCTTCTTTAAAATGTTCATCCTTTTATATGTTGAAATCCCCTCTTATTTGAGCCTTATTTGCCTATATGTTAATTGCACCCCAAATTCACAATAATTGTTTGGCCGGGAACCACACTAGTGGATCCTGGGGGGTGCCTAACACCTTCCTCTTAGGATAATTTCAGGACCTTACCCAATCTCTGGTTATTCAAATGACTTAGAATTGAATTTCTATTGGTGTCCTAATGCACCTTAATCATTAGGTGGCAACTCTTCAAATGCAAACCCATTTCCCAAAAGGAATGAGTTGTCCCTCTAAATGTCATGAACCCGATTTCACGAGAAAAAAGGGGGCACGATGGCATGGCAACTCTGCTGGGGACTTTTATGCTTTTACCATTTCAGACTATTATTGTGAATTTATGCTCCTTTATGTGCAATTACTTGTTTAATTTCTTTAAGCATTTAATTCCCTTTTCAATTACAAAACCGACTTCTCTTTTTGTTTCGTCCTTTTATTACCGCTTTAAATTATAAAACTGATGTATTTACTGCTTTCTTAACGTGCAAATATGTGCCAACATGTTTTTAATTATTGCATAATCATGCTCAACATCATATTCCACTCGTGCCAAACGAATCCCATAGCAACGCTTACAATGAGTGGTTGCGCTCTTCCGATATTATCACCCACTAAATTCGGAAAAGGCATATTTGCAGTAAAACCAGTCGATCAACGGTGTAGTCGACGGTTCCGTGCCTTTCCCCCTTGAGTTGTCCGCTCAAGGGTACCAGTCTAAAACCCCATAGCAACCTTACTCTATTTAAATTGTGCATGCATCATGGTCAAATCTAGCTGGGTCAGTTATGATCCTTTAAGATAGCTTTGTCCAAAGTACACTGGGTTTCCCTAAACCCAAACGAACACTACCATGTTCTTTGCATTTATTTGGAGAACTAAATGCTTTATGCCAATTGTTGATATTAAATAGTCGAGTTTTGTGGGGGTACATGCCTAACCTTATTTGTCTTGCAGAAATATGAGGCATGAAGTCCCTAGATTCGGCATGGTCACCAACATCCACCCAAAACTACTAAGCTGGTGGGAGGATCTTCACTTCATTGATCAAACTCTTGTCCGGAAGTATCTAGGCAACCTACCTTCTCTCCTAGAAATCCAACCCAACAACAAAATCATAGAAACTGCTACTTTGTTCTGGGATTGTGAGAGGTTCGTATTCTGCTTTGGGGACATTGAGATGACACCCTTGCTAAAAGAAATAGGAGGATTGGCCGGCATAGCATGGGAAACTCCGGGTTTGTTGATGCCTAAGAACCGCAAGGACAGGGGCTTCCTCAAAATGATGGGTCTGAAGAAGAATCCAGAACTGACATGTCTGAAAGAATCCTATATCCCCTTTGACTATTTGTACGAGAGGTACGGTCACAGCAAATCCTATCGTACATATCCTGACGAGTTTGCCATCACATCATTAGGGCATATTCACCGAAGGGTCTTTGTATGCATGTTTTGTTTTTTTGGATTGATTGTGTTTCTAATGAAGAAAGCAAGAATCCACACCAGACTGGCCATGGTAACTAAGACCTTAATGAAAGCAATTGGTGGGCAACCCTTCAGCATTGTGCCCATGATTATTGCAGAAATATACGGAGCCTTGGAGAAGTGTCGGCGAGGAGCGAAACACTTCGAAGGCTGCAATTTGCTACTTCAGCTCTAGCTCATGGAGCATCTCCAAAGGGGTGAGTACCAACAAGAGATCCAGCGAAGGGACTGGGATGATCATATAGCCTTCCATCATCCGAGGCGAATGAATTATATGCCCAATATGTTCGCTCAGCCGGAAGATGCCAAAGGATGGGTAAAGTTATTTGATAATCTAACTGAGGGCCAGGTACAATGAATGTTCGAGTGGTTCCCTACCGAGGAATTCATCGCCCGATCCAGGGATGCACCATTTCTGATATTAATTGGTCTGAGAGGAACCTATCCTTATGTCCCTCTCCGAGTTATGAGACAGGCTAGTAGGAAGCAGGTTATACCTAGGGTCGACAAGATGAGTCACTTCTGGGCTGACTTCCAAGCTGATGATAGTCCTTATAAGTGCCAAGCCCAGCATATGTGGCACTGCAAGATCGTCATGGGGGGAGATACCATCGAGCCAAACAGATACCACGCTGGTTGCGCTCCCTACTATTCATACTGGTTGGAAGATAATCACGATGGACTAGGCCAGCTAGGGTTTGCTAGGGGCCACAGGATCATAGATGAAAGGGCCGAGGCACAGGTCAAATATAACCAATTGCGCAAGATGATCCGTGAGTGCGAAAGCGAGCACCGTGAAATACAAGAAGCCAATCAGAAGTTAATTGAGGAATGGAAGGACATGGCTGTCAGTGCCAACAAGCGACTGGGATACTTGGAGCGAGGCATAGTAGAGTCGGAACTAAAGTTTCTCAAGAGGGTCGAAGAATGCCAAAATGCTGAAGGATTCGAAAGTGGACATCTAGCCAGAGCCTACCTACTGCTGGGACTTCGCGTGCTGGAAATGATGTTCGACGGAGCCAAGGATGCTGAATTTGGGGAAGGGCCTTCTGGGACCAAATAGATAGGAGTTTTTCTTTATGAAATGTAATAAGGCCAATAGCCACTAGTGACTTTTATTTCTTGTTATTTAGTGTCGATTTGGGATTCGTCTACTTTTTATCAATAAAATGAGGCATTTATCATTCTAAGTTCTCCAAATCAATTTGTTGCTTGGCCTACCTCGGGCAGAAAGAGGTCCCCAAATTAGGACATGATTTACATTCTTGCACTATGTGTTTAAATATTGCAACGCCTTTTATTATCCTCACTAACTTGGTTACCTTTTATTTTTACTTTTGTTTATTATTCCCCCTCCACAAAGGTTAGTTCGTGCACTCTGGCAACATCATCTTATTCCATGAGATCCAGGGGCCCTCCACCCACTCCTCCTCTTAGTCCTGTCAAAAACAAGAGCAAAAGGAAGATGGAAGATTTGAACAACGCTAGAAAAGAGAACTCAACCGAACGGGTAGAGGTCACTCATGGTCATGGTACTCAGGTTTCTAAAGAAAATGCATCCCAACTCGAACAAAAGCTGCTGAAATTTCAAGAAGAACTTGATCAGGTTCGGAATCTGGCAAATCTGTCATTTTCTCTCACCACTACAGATATCAATTTCCCAAATGCTCAGAACCCTACACCTTCACAAAATATCCCAAAGCAACAAAACCATCCCGTTCCTCACCACCACTACAACACCTGCCATACCTTAAACAACACCCCGCTGCTCATCCCAAAACCCTTGAAATCCACAAATGACCTCTTCCACACCCACCATAGCACCCTCATCTACGTGGAGACTATGCCACACTCCACCCAACCCATTTCAAGCACACTCGAGTCTGATGATAAAGACCTGCTCATCAGGAACCTGGCTGAGGAACTTAAGAAATTGACTAGCCGAATTCAAGGCGTTGAAGGAAGCAAGGGAATTGAGGGGCTAAACTATAAAGATCTTTGCATAAAGCCCGATGTCAAACTGCCCGAGGGGTACAAACCTCCAAAGTTCAAAATGTTTGATGGTACAGGTGATCCAAGGGTCCATTTGAGAACATATTGTGACAAGCTGGCTGGAGTAGGGAAAGACGAGAGAATCCGCATGAAGCTGTTCATGAGGAGTTTGAAAGGAGATTATTTGTCTTGGTACATCAGCCAAGATCCAAAGAAATGGTCAAACTGGGTAGGTATGGCGTCCGACTTTATAGATAGGTTCAGGTTCAATACAGAGAATGCGCTGGATGTGTTCTACATTCAGAATCTAAAGAAGAAGCCTACGAAAACATTCCGCGAGTATGACACTCGCTGGAGGTCCAAAGCTGCTAAGGTCAGACCTGCCTTAGAAGAGGAACAGATGAACAAATTCTTTGTTCGGGCTTAGGACCCGCAGTATTATGAAAGGCTGATGATGATTGAGAACCACAAATTTTCTGACATTATCAAGTTGGGTGAAAGAATCAAAGAAGGCATCAAAAGTAGTATGTTATAAACTTCGAGGCCTTGCAAGCTACAAATAAGGCCTTACAGTCTGGTGGTGTGTCCAAGAAAAGGGACATAGGGGCCGTAATGGTTGCACAAAGAACCAAATCTCCCAACAAATACCAAACCTACCTAACTCTTCCACTCACATATCAGCCTACTCCGAACTACCAAGCACCTTCACCCTTCTACCAAACTCCACCACCCCCTTATCAATCATCTCCACCCTCCACATATTAGCCTACTTCACCCAGATATTTCTAACCCGCACATGTTTACCAAGCCTACAATACTCAACCATCCCATTATCAATCACCTCCTATATGCCAAAACATTCCTAGACTTCGACCAAATTTTGACCGCAGACCTCCTAAATAATACGCGGCCATTGCTGAACCTATTGACCAGTTGTACGAGAGACTCAAAGCTGTTGGTTATGTCACCCCCATCCCTGCTGCAACCCCTAAGAACCCCTCTCAGTGGGTTAACCCAAACAAATCCTGTGCATACCATTCTCGCATGAAAGGACACACCATCGACGAATGTCGTTCTTTGAAGGATAAGATCCAGGCTTTGATTAACAACAAGATTATTGTGGAGAAGGAACCTGCTCCAAATATCTGCAATAATCCTCTGCCAGACCACAAGGGTGGAGGTGTTCACATGATTGAAATAGAGGATGATTAGAATCTCGAGGGATCGATCGGTTTGATCGCAGAATGTGATAACCCAAAGAAGCCAATAGTTACCCTTAATCCAATCATTGTCTAGATTCAGCCATTTGGGGGCGCTGAGGTAAATATGTTTGTGCCACTTGAGTTTGATGCAACGTCATCTATAAAGACACCATCGCCAATTGAGGTCGAATTCGTCTCTCCAGCCAATGCACCTTCACCGTTCAAAGTTGCGGTTCTACCACCCAAGGTACATGCTCTGTTCGGAGTGAAGATAGACATGTTGATCCCAGTGACAATGTTAACCATGACACCATTCCATACAAAGGAAATACCCTAGGACTATACAGCCGAGGCAAGAAGGGAAAGGCAAGGTTAGGTTCGAGAAAACTATTGTCGCACAGGGTATGACGAGAACTGGTAGGGTATATACCCTGGAATACCTAGCTGAGTCAAGCAAGCAGGCCTCTAATTGGTCACCCATCATTGAAACAGGTCCAGACGATCTTTGGAGAAAGATACAAGCCAAGGAATACTCGGTCATCGACTAGTTAAACAAAACACCGGTGCAAATCTCTATCCTTGTGTTGCTACAAAATTCTGAGGCACACAAGAATGCTCTGATGATGGTGCTGAGTGAAGCATACGTGCCCAGCAACATTATTGGCGGGAAATGGCCAACATGGTAGGGCAGGTATTGGAAAGTCATAAAATTACTTTTCACGAGGATGAGCTGCCACCTGAAGGGTTGGGTCATAACAAAGCACTGCATATCACTGTGCAATGCAAGGACTGCTTTATCAGCAGGATTTTTATCGACGGGGCTTCCAGTCTCAACATTTTTCCACTAGTAATACTCAAGAAGTTGGGAAAAGGACTGCACGAGATAAAAGACAGAGCCATCAACATGAAAGCCTTCAACGGTTCCCAAAGGTCCACCATTGGGGAGATTAGTCTGGGTTTGCAAATGGGGCCAACTTGGTTCGATGTTGATTTCCAAGTGATAGACGTGCCAACAACTTACAATCTGCTATTGGGATGGCCATGGATTCATGCTGCCGGAGCCGTAGCATCAACACTGCATCAGGCAGTAAAGTTCGAGTGGAACCACCAGGAAGTGATCATTCACAGCGACGGTAGCAACCCTATATACAATTGCCAAACCATTCCATCAATCGAGGGGAGAAGAAAGCTAGGTGGAGAGACTTACCATCACATCGAACGGGTAAATGATGTTGACAAAGACAAATGGTGGGATAACAAGATCGAGAGTATACTGAATTGGAGTGGGTACCAACCTGGCAAGGGGCTTGGCAAGAACCTTCAAGGAATCACTAAGCCCATAAAACTCAAGAAACATGGCACCACTTTCGGTCTGGGATATGAGTACACCTGGGAAGAATTCAACAACTGGTCACCACCATGGCGTGGTCCTTACTACCCACTGGAGTAGCCGATACCACATCTGGAGCAGACCTTTCAACCGGTCGATATTATTTATGGGTCAGATGAAGAGGAAGCACTGGCAGCGGTGAAGAACTTGTTCTTAGAAGACAATGACATGGACTGTTATGTTGCTCTCGAGGAGGAGGGGGAGGAAGGCCCTTCCATACAGGCTGTAAGCAGAGGGGCACGCCTCAATAACTGGACCATCGGGACGACCAGAGCTCGACGAGCATCGGGGTAGCAAGGCTAAAACAATCACCGTCTTATTTACTAAAAGATTTTTATTTCTCGCATGTTTTCAATTCCTGCAATAAGATTTCCAATGTTCAAAATGATTATGCAATTTATCAAAGTATTTGACTTTTCTTACAAATCAACACTCATTATTTTTTTTTCTCTCATTACTTTACTCACACTGCATTACTATTACTTATCTTGATGAACCAATAACTGTGACATGCAATGAGACAACACAACAAACGGACACAGATTCAGAGGAAGATGACATATCAAAAGAGATTGTTAAGAAGGTTGAGAACTTTTAGAACAGGCCTAAGTCCAACCTGGATGAGACTGAGATTGTTAACCTGGGAGATGCAGAAAACGTCAAAGAAACACGAATCAGCGACCACTTATCGCCATCAGAAAAGAAGGAATACACATAATTTCTAAGGGAATATGAGGATATATTCGCCTGGTCATATGATGACATGACTGGTTTGAGTACGTCTATTATGGCTAACAAACTACCAATTGATCCAACATGTCCGTCGGTAAAGCAAAAGCATAGAAAATTCAAGCCTGATATGAGTCTGAAAATCAAGGAAGAAGTCACCAAGCAGGTCAAAGCTAAGGTTCTCAGGGTAGTAAAATACCCGACATTGTTAGCCAACATCGTGTCAGTACCGAAGAAGGATGGGAAGGTCCGAGTCTGTGTTGACTACCGAGATCTCAACCGGGCCAGTCTGAAAGACGACTTCCCTTTGCCGAATATACACATCTTGATCTACAACTGGGCCAAGCATGAGTTGCACTCATTTGTAGATTGTTTCACTGGTTACCAGATCTAGATAGATGAAGAAGATGTTGAGAAAATGGCTTTCATTACGCCGTGGGGAATGTACTGTTACAAGATGATGTCGTTCGGCCTAAAGAATGCAGGGACCCCCTACATGAGGGCCATGACTACCATTTTTCATGATATGATACACAACGAGATTGAGGTATATATAGATGATGTCATCATCAAGTCCAAGAAGGCCACTGATCACATAGAAGATTTGAGGAAATTCTTCAATAGATTGCGGAGGTACAACCTAAAACTGAACCCTGCAAAATACGCATTTGGGGTTCTTGCTGAGGATTTACTCGGGTTTATTGTCAGTCGCCGAGGAATAGAACTGGATCCATCAAAAGTCAAAGCTATTCAAATCGCCACCGCAAAAGAACAAGAAGGATGCAATGAGTTTCTTAGGGAGACTAAATTACATCCGTCGGTTCATAGCACAATCCACAGTTATCTGTGAGCCAATCTTTAAGATGTTGAAGAAGGACGCCGCTACTAAATGGACTAATGACTGCCAAAAAGCTTTCGATAGAATCAAGGAATACCTGTCGACACCACCAGTCTTGGTCCCGCCCGAGCTAGGTAGACCTCTATTACTCTATCTTCCAGTATTAGATGGAGCTTTCGGCTGCGTTCTAGGGTAGCATGATGAAACAGGGAGGAAAGAACAGGCCATTTATTATCTCAGCAAGAATTTCACCCTGTACGAGGCCCGATATTCTCTATTAGAATGCACCTGTTGTGCTTTGACTTGGGTAGCTCTGAAGCTGAGGCACTACTTCTGTGCCTATATTACATATCTCATATCAAGGATGGATCCTTTGAAGTACATCTTCCAGAAGCCCATGCCCACTGGAAAGCTAGCCAAGTGGCATATCTTGTTGAGTGAATTTGACATTGTCTACATAACTTAAAAGGCAATCAAGGGACAGGCACTAGCAGATCACATTGCTGAAAACCCCGTGGATAGAGAATACAAACCCCTGAAAACGTATTTTCCTGACGAAGAGGTATCATTCATAGGAGAAGATATTGCAGAATCCTATGATGGTTGGAGAATGTTTTTCGATGGAGCAACAAATTTAAAAGGAGTTGTCATAGGAGTTGTCCTCGTATCAGAAACCGGTCAGTATAATCCAGTGTCCGCCAAACTCAGGTTCCCGTGCACCAACAATATGGACAACTACAAAGCCTGCACCTTAGGGCTCAAGATGGCTATTGACATGAACATTCAAGAGTTGCTAGTGATTGGAGATTCAGACTTGCTTATACATCTGGTCCGAGAATAATGGGCAATGAAGAACTCCAAGATACTCATGTATCTACATCATGTACAGGAATTGAGAAAAAGGTTCACAAAGACGGAATTCCAATATGTTCCCAGAGTCCAGAATGAGTTCGCCGATGCATTGGCTACCCGATCATCCATGATACAACATCCAAACAAAAACTTCATTGATCCTATTCCGGTAAAAATCCATGATCAGCCAGCTTATTGTGCCCATGTTGAAGAAGAAGTAGACGAAAAACCTTGGTTTCATTATATCAAGGAATATTTGGCAAAAGGCGAATACCCAGAACTTGCAAATCCTACTCAGAAACGCACACTTCGGAGGATGTCCAATAATTTCTTTCACAACGGAGGGATCCTATATAGGAGGACTCCTGATTTAGGATTACTAAGGTGTGTTGACGCAAAGGAAGCATCCAAGCGACTAGAGGAAATTCATGTTGGGACCTATGGTTCACATATGAACAGTTTTGTCTTAGAAAAGAAGATACTCCGGGTCGGTTACTTTTGGATGACTATGGAGACGGACTGCATCCAGTATGTCTAGAAATGCCACCGCTTCCAGATACATGCAGACATGATAAAGGTGCCTCCAAATGAGCTTAATGCAATAAGCTCACCATGGCCATTTGCCGCCTGGGGAATGGATGTTATTGGACCAATCGAGTCTGCCGCCTCCAACGGACATAGGTTTATCCAAGTAGCAATCAATTATTTCACCAAATGGGTCGAAGCAACATCTTACAGAGCAGTAACTAAGAAAGTCGTGGCAGACTTTGTTCGCGACCACATCGTTTGTCGATTCGAGATTCCAGAATCAATCATTATTGATAATGGCTCCAACCTCAAGAGTGACTTGATGAAAGCCATGTGCGAAACTTTCAAGATCAGACACAAGAATTCCATGGCCTATCAGCCTTAAATGAATGGAGCTTTAGAGGCCTTCAACAAGAATATCAAGAAGATATTGAGGAAAATGATAGAGAAGCATAAACAGTGGCACGAGAAGTTATCATTTGATTTACTGGGGCATCGCACCACAATCCGCACATCAACCGGGGAAACCTCCTATATGTTAGTTTACGGTATAGAGGCTTTCATTCCCGCTGAGGTAGAAATTCCTTACCTAAGGATCATACAGGAAGCTGAGCTCGACGATGTAGAATGGGTGAAAAGATGTTATGAGCAACTAGCCCTTATAGATGGAAAGAGAATAAATGCAGTTTGCCATGGTTAGCTTTATGAGAACAGAATGTCTAGAGCCTTCAACAATAGAGTCAAACCGAGACAGTTCACACCAGGACAATTGGTGTTGAAGAAAATTTTCCCACATCAAGATGAAGCCAAAGGGAAGTTCTCTCCCATATGGCAGGGTCCATACATGGTTCACCAGGTTCTGACAGGAGGAGCCCTCATACTTGCAGAAATGGACGGAGAAGTCGGGCCAAAGCCGATCAATTCAGATGCAGTCAAGTGCTACTATGTGTAATCTTTATGTTTTTCTTATATGATGTAAATTGAACTACGCCTGACCTAATTCCCGTTTAAGAGGGGATACATAGACAGCCCTATGGGTTCGGTCACAATTCAATAAAAATTTCATTCCCCTCGCAATTGGAAACTGGGGCAGAATTTTGAGGAGGACCCTCAAAATTCCGAAGTAATTTCAGCCGGTCATTGCAAACAATAGTCAGAAACCTCAATCCATTAAACTAGGTACCCTCAAAATTCTGTAGCAAGAGAGGTTGTAATGTCCCGAACCACGTCACAGTTATCGGTTCATCTAAAACTATTTCTTAATTATATACTTATATCGTATTTTTACGAAATCATGCACGTTTATTACCGAAATTGCCTTGTTTAGCAAACGCTCCCCCAATGACACATGCAGTAACAGCAAATCAAAGTTGAGCAGGTCAAACAGAGCCAGCGGGGATACAAACTAACCTCCCCCCTTTGCAAAACTCATTATTTTTCTTTGGATGCAGGCACTTGGATTGCGAAATCACCAAACATACTATACACTCCCGGGACAAACATTGTTCAAGAATACAACTCTCATAACTGTTGCATTTATCAACATTTGCTACTAATACACACCAGTGACATTCTGCATGTCACAATGTCCCCAGCAGTCACAATATCGCAATCTGCTATCAGCTAAGAAAGCTCTTTTACCATCTGCCATTTTATTTCTTGCATAAGGCTACTATTCTGCCTTCCGAGACTAAACACTGTCTCCATCTGCATTTTTGCATTGCATAAAGCTACTATTCTGCCCTTAGAGACTAAATGTTGTCTCCATCTGTATTTTCGCATTATATAAGGCTACCATTCTACCTTCCGAGGTTAAGTTTTACCTCCGTCTACATTTGCATGGCTAAAAGATCGCCGCCTCTACATTTGCATGGCTGAAAGATCGCCACCTCTGCATTTGCATGGCTGGAAGATTGCCACCTCTAGACTTGCATGGCTGAAAGATTTCCACCTCTACATTTGCATGGCTGAAAGATCGCCACCTCTATACTTGCATGGCTGAAAGATCGCCGCCTCTACACTTGCATGGCTAAAAGATCGCCGCATCTACATTTGTATGGCTGAAAGATCGCCACCTCTACATTTGCATGGCTAAAAGATCACCGCCTCTACATTTGCATGGCTGAAAGATCGCCACTTATGCACTTGCATGGCTGAAAGATCGCCACCTTTACACTTGCATGGCTGAAAGATCGCCACCTCTACATTTGCATAGCTGAAAGATCGCCACCTCTACACTAGCATGGCTGAAATATTGCCACCTATTGCATTTCATGGGTTGAAAGATTGCCAAATACTGCATCTCATGGGCTGAAAGTTCGCCAAATTATCCGAAGGTGTCATTGTTCGGAGGCACCATTTGCATAGCCCGAGAACACCATCCCATGGCCTGAGGATCCCCTTTCAATCTTTTGCATATCATTATTCAAAGGCATCATAGTTCGGAGGCATCATCCTCATAGCCCGAGAGAATCATTTCATGGCCTGCGAATCCTTTATTATACGCTTCATGGCCCAGTACATCATGGTCTAAGGACGTCATTCTAATCGTCCGAAGACAATCCTCATGGTCCGACGGGAAATTGCATCATGTTTAAATTTATGCACAATATATGCTTGTATTGTTTGTTTGCAAGAAAACCGACGAGTAACGGCCATCTTGGCAGGAGCAATCCCGCTCCAATTCCTACAGCCATATCAAACCTAAATAGTCCACACACCCGACCCTAGAGATTGCATCCGTTCTAGAAAATCTCCATCGGCATACTCCGCCGACGGATCCTAAACTACATATGGCCTGATTCCTATAAAACTAGGGATATGTAGGCAGCTCAGAATCCGGGGCACGGCCTAAGCCTCCTCGAACCATTTCGTTCAGTCAAATTGTCCATCATATCTTTACCCGACAACTCTTCCATCCTTCCCAGGTAAAGAGGAGCAGCTGTTGATACCCAATTTTTCCCTGTATATTTTTAAATATGCAAAATACTTTCAAAATAGCATATGTATGCATATATAAGCATGTCCAAATATTTTATTATTTTTTCTTAATTTTTAAAAGATTTTTAAATCAATTTATTACCTTATTTTATCCAAAAAATCTAATAATTATTCCCAAAATTATCATTTTGGTGATTCATTTATTAGAATTTCATATTTATGCTAAAATATAGCTAAGATAATTTTTGCATACTTTTACAAATTTATTCAGTATTTTTTAAGCTAAATTGCATATAATTGCAATATTAGCCTTTTTAAGATTTAACTACGTTTATATTTATAAAAGTAAGCACAACATTTTTAAAGTGATAATTATAGATTTTAAATCATTTCAATACTTTTAATTTGTTTTCAGAAACTAATTTGTTATTGTTTTATAAAATAAATAAGAGAAAGGTGCCTATTTAAAATCTAGCCCAATTGTGTTTCAATTGTAGCCTGAATTGAACCCCCAATTTAAACCCAATTACCCAGCCCAAATCCTAATCGTACCCGACCCCCGACCCAATTTAAAGAACCGAATTACCTAGCCCAATTCAAAATGATCAACGGCCACTATTGGTCGATGTTAGTTTATGGCCATTCTCCGGTCGTCTTTGACCTTTCTCTGGTCAGCCATGGCTATTCGAGTCTGACTCTTAACTCTCCTACTCAAATCGATGATTTTCAAATCCTTTCTCACCACTTGGGATTCTTCTGAAACCCTAGCCGTTAAGGTTCGTCTGATTTCTTCTAGATTTGTTTTAGATATGTGTTTGCTCTAAACTTCTAAACGTTCTCTCAAAGTTCTTTTAAAACTCTACCATCAAAACCCCTTATCTTTCTGATTAAGGTTCTGTTAAGTTATTTCGAAACTTTTCTTTGATTTTTGATATGTTTTACTGTGTTTGCTCGTATTATCCTTCTGCCTGAGTTTGCATGTTAAAACCCCTAATTTCTTTTAACTGTTTATTAAATGAATGTTTGTTTGCCTGAGTTTTGTCCGATTTGTCTGTTTATCCTCTTTTTAAAACCCTTTTATTGTTGAAAATCTTATGGCTTTGGGTCTGAGATTGTTCGTATAAGTGCAAGAGTTCCTTTTCGAAATCTCTTTGTGTTTCTATCTTCTCTTTAACTAGACTATGTTGAAAACCTTAATTTCCGAGATTTCTTCATTTGATTTTGTGAGTGTCTTGTTCTTATTTAAGTCTTTGTGACTATCTCGCTTCGAATGTGTTTTTACTGAGTTTCTTATGCCTAACTTACATTAGCTCTATGTGCTTGTGTTCGTCTTGACTGGTCAAGACTTTCCTCTTTGCTTGCTATGTTTGGTTACTCATATCTCACTCTATTTATATGCTAAAACATGATTTATGACTCTCTCTTTGATTGACTCTGAGCTCCCTGTTTCTTGGCTTGATTTGAAAATTTCCCTTTAGACTTCTGATTCTCCTATTTTAACTTGGTTTATTGCTTATTCATGGGATCCCATGTTACTCTCTTTAAATCAGTAATTTCGAATCCTTGATTCCATGATTTACTATGTGCTGATTATCTCCATATTTTGCAACTTTATTTTTTTTCTTACCTTATTTGGTTAACCGAATATTTTACTGATTCTTCATTGGTTGTTTCCTTAATTTAACCCCTATGTACTTACCCCTCATTGTCTACTCTATACATGATACTCTACTTGTTTTCTTTCCTTAAACATTTTTTGCCCATTAACGTTGGTTGATTGCCCCTTAATTAAAGGAGTACCTGCATTGATTTGATTCTGATTAGTACTGGGTTCCGTAATTACTATAAAATTATAATTCTTGCCTTATTTTACATGGTTTCGAACTACTATATATACATACTCCCTCATTAACACAAAGACAGGAACATTTTAATTCTGAACTCACAATTATACTAAAAACACTCTCTCTTGATTTACTACTTGTACTGTGGCCTGTTTAGTTGGCTGAAAGCCAAAGCTATATTTCGAAGTCCTGCTACCTTTCTTTACTGCATTTTTTGCTTCTTTGACTGTTATGTTCTAATTAAGTTTTCAGCATCAACAACAACATGGTTGCTTAATATTCTTGCCTCTTGTCTGCCTATTGATTGTATCTAATTCAGTACCTTATTCAGAATTCTGTAATTTCTTTTCTCCTGTTCTGAATCAATGTATTATGAATCCTAAATTCCTACCCCAATGTGTTTGATACTTATGATTTGTTTGGGGCATGACAGCATTGAATATTTTTGAACGTGACTCAAACTTGGTCCTCCTAGGATCATAACATCCATGTTACCCTTATATGTTGTGTGTTCTGGTTGATTTTACAAGCATGGCAGCACTCCTTATTGCTATGCATGCCCAGAATTGACTTATGCCTAAGTATATAGGCTCCTTGCAATGGATTCCCAAACCCCTGCCCCTTTTGATGTGAAAGTATCGACTTGTTTGAAGTGTTAATGGTTGTTTCCCAACACCTCTTTCCCCCTTCTTTACTTCCTTAGTTCTTAAATCTCTGTTTCTGCACCTACACTCTCCTCTTAGACTTAAGTTTTTCCCCCCTCATGTGAGCCTTGCCTTGGGACCCATGAGCTCCCTCTAAACTTGGACACATGAGGGCTGGCATTTCCACACTGCTCTTGTCCCTATTCTGGTTATGAAACTTGGGTGTCAGCACTACCCGGGGTCCTATTGAATCTCTTAGGGAACTCTGACACACTCAAAGCTGAGAAAGGCTTTGGATCATGGTCTTTTAGTTGGTTTATCTCATAACTCAGATAGGAAGTCAAGAATCAGGCTTCCTCTGGTTGTAATTCTTTTCTTTGTATTTTACTGATGTATTTAATATTTAGTAATCCTGGTTTGTAATAAGTTGTAACAAACATTTAGGGTTGGCTAGTGAAAAAGGTTGGTTATCTTATGCATGACAAGGGTAGAAACCATGCCTATAGGACTATCTAAATTTTCTGCATATTCAAACTGCATTTAGAAACCATGTATATAGGACTTCTTGTTCAACTTCATATCTAGATAACCTGCCTATATGGATCATCTAATCCTGCGCATTTGTCACCGTTTAGATACCATGTTTTAGGGCCCAAGTGGTTATAATCCAGTAACACGTTAAAATCAATAACATATAGAAATCATGCCTATATGGGTTCATAAGTAAAATCCTGTTCGTTTCTACTCACATGCGATGTTAGGTATCATGTCTATAAGGATCTAAAATCAGTAATGCATAGAAATCATGCCTATAGGGATTCTTAAATAATTCTGATTCGCTTCATTCACATTCGATGTTATATATCATGTTCATAGGGATTAAAATCAGTAATAGTGGATACCATCACTCACAGAATCTGTAACCAGTCGGTTTAATTTTGTCCATTGTGAATCTCCTTTTAATAGTCTAATTCCCTCACTTAACAAGGTTTAGCAAGCATGCCTATAGGATTTCAAACAATTTGTTTCGAGTTTTTACTGTCTCATCACCTTCTAAACTCAGTAGATATCATGTCTATTGGACCTCGGCCACACTCTTAGGCAAGCCTTAGAGTAATAACTGTAAGCTGGATCCGCTTTTGCTAATCGCTACAACCAGCAGGCAAGCCTGATTCGGACTTCTTACTTGAGTTATGTAATAAACTAAACTGCCTCAATAATTAACTTCCCTCGTCTTTATGTTCTTTAATCAGACCTAAAAAGTATGTGTAAGTCATGCTAGTTGTGTGCTTCTGTTCAAGGAGGTGTATTTGAGCCTTTGTCTATTTATACCTTTCCCCTTATATGCCATATTATCTGTTTTGTATGTCACCTTAGAATTTTTACCTTTGAAACTTCCAAATAAGCCTAATATCCCTCCCCTTTAGGATTAGTAGTCCTAAGTGCCTCTGGGACTGATAGGAACGGGACGGGTAATAGCATGAAATAGTGTTCGAGACGAATCCGCGCTTTAGTACCTTAAACGGGGTGGGAAAGGGTAGATGTGGATATGATGACCACACGATAATGTCACGCGTAGCCCCTCATTGAGGAGTGATTACCGAACATTGTGTGGGGTGATCTATATTAAATATAAACCTAGGACCCCTTTCTTTTATTTGTAAACTCTTTTTGTTAAAACGCTTCTTTAAAATGTTCTTCCTTTTATGTGTTGAAATCCCCTCTTATTTGAGCCCTATTTGCCTATATGATAATTTCACCCCAAATTCACAATAATTGTCTGGCTGGAACCACACTAGTGGATCCTGGGGGGTGCCTAACACATTCCCCTTAGGATAATTTCAAGTCCTTATCCAATCTCTTGTTGTTCAAATGACTTAGAATTGAATTTCTATTGGTGTCCGAAAGCACCTTAATCATTAGGTGGCGACTCTTCAAATGCAAACCCAGTTCCCACAAGGAACGAGTTGTCCCTCCAAACGTCATGAACCAAATTTTGCGAGAAAAAAGGGGGCGCGACATTTAGTATATTTGGTAATTGAAATGCTTTGTACGTGAGGTCGAGTGCGTACTTGTGCTAATTGTTGGAAATCCGGTTTTCATTAAATAATTACAAGTATGTTTCCTTTCCCGTTTTTATTACTCAAACTATTAAGCTTGTTGTAGCTTAGGAAAGCATGTCTAAGTGATTTAATTGCTTTATTTGCTCAAACTGCCTTAACTGAATTCTGTGCAGCATGCTAGGCTAGAATTACTTGTTGCCTTAATATGAAATTTGCCATTTTTGAATATTTTCCTGTTGTTGTTGTGTATTTACATTGGGACTACGGATGTGGGATTCCGGTAGATCCATTAAATATGTATATATGGGACTACAGGAAGGTATCCTGGGAGATCCCCGATTATTATTTTGGTGCTACGTCGCATTCCTTTCCATGTTTTGCCTTATCTTTGTAATAGTTGTTGTTACCCTTTTTATATCTTGTGTTACTTTTACTTTTGTACTTATTTATATTGTTCTATTCTACACTGTTGAACTTTATATTTTATTTAACCTCAGTAGGGCCCTGACCTTCCTCGTCACTACCTGACCGAGGTTAGGCTTGGCACTTACTGAGTACTGTTGTGGTGTACTCATGCCCTTTCTGCGCATGTTTTTCATGTGCAAATCCCGGTACCTTGACTCAAACTTACCACCCTTGAGGCAAGGCGACTGCTCCAGCGACTTTGATGTATATTTGCCGCGTCCGCAGACCGAGGAGTCCCTTTCTATTCTAGCTTTTAAACATTGCCCTTCTGTATTTCTTTTACTTGTTAGATATTCTGGAGTTAGAGTGGTGTGTAGTGATCCTTAGCTTGTGATTCATGGGTTTCCGGGTCTTTGAGATATGTATTAGTTTCTGAGAGTTAAATATTGTGTATGCCGAGTGGCACTTTTAAACACTGTTTTATCACTCTTCATTCTGGTTTAATTTGTCTTTATTCCGCACTTTGGTTATCTTTCGCAATTTAGGCTTACCTAGTCATAGAAGACTATGTGTTGTCACGAAGGTTCACAGAGGGCTAACTGGGGTTGTGACAAGTTGGTATTAGAGCTATAGGTTCATTGGAGTCATGGATCACAAGCCGGTTAATTAGAGTTCCACAGATCGGTATGGAGATGTCTGTTCTTATCTACGAGAGGCTATGTAACTGTTAGGAAAATTCCACTTCATTTGATTTCCTTGTCGTGCGATATTTTGGCATCATAATTCTAAACTTCTGTCTTCTATTCTCTCACAGATGGTGAGGAAACGTGCTACACGAGATGATCAGGCACTCGCTCCCACTACTGCAGCCGTTAGAGGCCGAGACCGGGGTAGAGGCCGAGGATGTGCACGTGGTGCAGCCAGTGCACCTGCGCGAGCTGCTGCTGTGGTACCACCAGCAGTTCCAGCCGGAGTCTAGGCACTTGACACTCTTACTGCTACTACTACTCTAGCTCTTCTAGAGACTCTAGCATAGTTCATGAGCATGTACACCACTCTGGCTCAGGCAGGATTGCTTCCCCTTGCTGCAGATACATCTCAGGTCGGGGGAGGATCATAGACTCCCACCGCCCACACTCCTGAGCAGCGAGTGCATGTTGAGTAGGTCCCTGAGATTATTCCTGTACTGCCTGCAGTGCCAGTTCAGCTTGAGGGCAGTGCAGCGGCTTCCGAAGAGGAGCAGCTGAGGCTTAGGAGGTTCAAGAGGCACAAGCCTCATGTATTCAGTGGTCTAGCATCGGAGGATGTTGTGGGATTTCTAAATTGGAGTTACCGCATTCTCCGTACCATGGGTATATCGGGATTGAGCAGGGTTTCCTTCAATACTTTCCAGCTTCAAGGAGCCGCCTATGAGTAGTGGCGCACCTATGAGTTAGACAGTCCGGATGAGGCTGCTTCACTGACTCGGACTCAGTTTTCAAATCTGTTCCTGAGAGAGTATGTTCTTCAGAGCCTCAGGGATGCATGGCGCATAGAGTTTGAGCATTTGTACCAGGGTACTATGGTTGTCTCAGAGTATGTTGTCCATTACACCAGTTTGGCTAGCCATGCACCAGCCTTGGTTTCTACTATTTGCAAGAGGGTTTGCCTATTTATAGAGGGCCTTATTCCTAGCATCAGGTCTAGCATTGCTCGTGAGTTAGAGATGGATATTTTTTATTAGCAGGTGGTGAGCATTGCTAGGAGGATTGAGGGTATGCATGCTAGGGAGAGAAAGGAGAGGTAGGCCAAGAGGTCTCGAGAGTCGGGCCATTTCTCTGGTGCCCGTGCCTCAATAGCCGGTCATTGTGGTAGGGGTTATATGAGTCGCCATTCATTCAGCTCTTCCAGTAGACAGTGGCATTCCAGCTCCTTCTAGACTTCAGGAGCCTTATTATGCACCACCAGTATCTAGCGTGCCTCATGCGCGGGGTGCTTTCAGGGGTCAGTCCAACAGACCTATCCTGAGCCAATCATAGCCACCACGTCCTCCTAGAGCTTGTTTTAAGTGTGGTGACACACGCCATATGGTAAGGGATTGCCCCAAACTTGGGAGGGGTGCACCTCCATAGACTTCCCGGCCACAGCGTGCCCCATAGAGTTCTCAGGCTATGGTTACAGCTCCAGTTGCTACCCCACCTGCTCAGCCAGCTAGAGGTAGAGGTCGGGGAGGTAGAGGTCACCCTAGAGGGGGAGGCCAGGATAGATAATATGCCCTTCCTACCCGTACTGAGGTTGTTGCCTCCGATTCTGTCATCTCAGGTATTATACTGGTTTGTCACAAAGATGCATCGGTTCTATTCGATCCAAGCTCCACTTATTCTTATATGTCTTCTTATTTTGCTTTGCATTTGAGTGTATCTCGGGATTCTTTGAGTTCCCCTATTTATGTTTCTACTCCTGTAGAGATTCTCTTGTTGTGGACCGCATCTATTGGTCGTGTTTGGTTGCTCTTAGTGGTTTTGAGACCAGAGCCGATTTATTATTGCTTAGCGTGGTAAATTTTGATATTATCTTGGGCATGGACTAGTTGTCGCCCCATTATGCTATTTTTGATTGTCACACGAGTTGAGGGGTACTTTAGATCACACTCCCAGTAGAGTTATTTCTTTTCTTAAAGCTCATGTATGGTTGAGAAGGGGTGTGACGCGTATTTAGCTTATGTGAGAGATGTCAGTATTGATACCCTTTCAGTTGTTTCAGTTCCAGTAGTACAGGATTTCCCTGATGTGTTTCCAGCTGATCTTCTAAGCATGTCGCCTAATAGAGATATTGATTTTGGCATTGATCTATTGCCAGGCACTCAGCCCAATTCTATTCCTCTGTATCGTATGGCTCCTCCTGAGTTGAAGGAGTTGAAGGATCAGTTACAGGAATTGCTTGACAGGTGTTTTATTCAGCCTAGTGTATCACCTTAAGGTGCTCCTATCTTGTTTGTGAAGAAAAATGATGGTTCTATGTGTATGTGTATTGATTATCCCCAGTTGAACAAGGTTACAGTGAAGAACTGTTATCCTTTGCCTCGTATTGATGATCTATTTGACCAGCTTCAGGGTGCACAGGTGTTTTCTAAGATTGATTTGTGCTCAGGTTACCATCAGTTGAAGATTTGGGAGCCAGATATCTCGAACACTACTTTTAGGACTCGGTATGGTCATTACGAGTTCCTTGTTATGTCATTTGGGCTGACCAATACCCCAACAACCTTTATGCATTTGATGCACAGTGTGTTCCGGCCGTATCTTGACTCGTTCATCATTGTCTTTATTGATGATATTCTGTTGTATTCCTGGAGTCAGGAAGATCATGAGCAATACCCGAGGACTGTGCTTCAGACTCTGAGAGAGAAGAAGTTATATGCTAATTTCCCGAAATGTGAGTTTTTGTTGGATTCAGTGGCATTCTTAAGCCACATGGTATCAAGTGAGGGTATTCAGGTGGATCCGAAGAAGATAGAGGTCGTGCAGAGTTGGCCCAGACCATCCTCAGCTACCGTGATCCGCAGTTTCCTTGGCTTGGCAGGCTACTACCGTCATTTTGTTGAGGGGTTTTAATCGATTGCAGCCCCTATGACCAGGTTGACCCAGAAGGGTGCTCTGTTCTAGTGGACGGATGAGTGTGAGGTGAGCTTCCAGAAGCTCAAGACAACTTTGACCACAACCCCAATTTGAATACTGCCTACAGGTTTGGGGTCTTATACGGTCAATTGTGATGCCTCAAGGATTTGCCTTGGAGAGGTGTTGGTGTAGGATGGTAGGGTGATTGCCTACACGTCCAGACAGTTGAAGATACATGAGAAGAATTACCATGTCCACGACTTTGAGTTAGATGCCATTGTTCATGCCCTGAAGATTTGGCGCCATTATTTATACGGAGTTCCCTGTGAGATTTATACTAACCATCAGATCTTGCAGCACCTATTCAAGCAAAAGGATCTAAATTTGCGCCAGAGGAGGAGGTTAGAGTTGCTGAAGGACTATGACCTCACTATTTTGTATCACTCGGGCAAGGCCAATGTGGTGGCCGATGCTTTGAGTCGCCGAGCAGAGAGTTTGGGGACTTTGGCTTATTTACCAGCATCGGAGAGGCCCATGGTGATGGATGTTCAGGCCTTAGCCAGCCAGTTTGTGAGATTGGATCTTTCAGAGCCCAGTCGGGTTCTAGCTTGCGTGGTTTCTCGGTCTTCCTTATTTGATCGTATCAGGGAGCGTCAGTATGATGAACCTCATTTGCTTGTCCTTAAGGACAAGGTTCAGCACGGTGATTCCAGAGATGTGACTATTGGTGATGATGGGGTGTTGAGGATGCAGGGTCGGATTTATGTACCCAATGTCGATGAGCTTCGAGAGTTGATTCTAGAGGAGGCCCAAAGTTCGCGGAATACCATCCATCCGGTTGCCGCAAAGATGTATCAGGATTTGAGGCAGCACTACTAGTGGAGGTGGATGAAGAAGGATATAGTTGGATTTGTAGCTCGGTGCCTCAACTGTCAGCATGTGAAGTATGAGCATCAGAGACCGGGTGGGTTGCTTCAGCAGATAGAGATTTCGGAGTGGAAGTGGGAGCGGATCACCATGGATTTTGTAGTTGGGCTCCCACGAGCTTTGAGGAAGTTCGATACTATTTGGGTGATTGTGGATCGACTGACCAAGTCCGCTCATTTTAGTCTTGTGTGTACTACTTATTCTTCGGAGCAGTTGGCGGAGATTTATATCCGGCGGATTGTTCGTCTGCATGGTATTCTAGTGTCCATCATTTTAGATAGAGGTACTCAGTTCATATCACGGTTCTGGAAGGCCATTCAGTATGAGTTGGGTACTCAGGTGAAGTTGAGTACAGCATTTCACCCTCAGACGAATGGACAGTCCGACCGCACTATTCAGATTCTTGAGGATATGCTCCGTGCGTGTGTGATTGAGTTTGGAGGGTCTTGGGATCAGTTCTTGCCATTGGCAGAGTTTGCTTACAACAACAGCTATCAGTCCAGCATTCAGATGGCACCGTATGAGGCTTTATATAGTAGGCGGTGTAGATCCCCGATGGGCTGGTTTGAGCCGGGTGAGGCTAGATTATTGGGCACAGACTTAGTTTAGGATGCTTTGGAGAAGGTTAAGGTGATTCAGGATAGACTCCGTACAGCCTAGTCTAGACAGAAAGGATACACGGACTGGAAGGTTTGTGATGTTTCTTACATGGTTAGAGAGCGGGTTATGCTTCGGGTTTCGCCTATGAAGGGCGTTATGAGATTTGGGAAGAAAGGGAAGTTGAGTCCGAGGTTTATTGGCCCTTTTGAGATATTGAGGCATGTTGGGGAGGTTGCTTATGAGTTTGCCTTACCTCCTAGCTTGGCAGGAGTTTATCCTTTATTTCATGTTTTGATGCTCTAGAGATATCACGGTGATCCGTCGCACGTGTTGGATTTCCGTTCAGTCCAGTTGGACAAGTATCTATCTTATGTTGAGGAGCCAGTGGCAATATTGAACAGGCAAGTTAGAAAGTTGAGGTCAAAGAACATTGCATCTGAGAAGGTTCAGTGGCGGGGTCAGCCGGTCGAGGACGCGACCTAGGAGATCGAGCAGGATATGCGCAGCCATTACCCACATCTTTTCACTACATCAGGTATGTATCTATGCTCATTCGAGGACGAATGAATGTTTAACTGTAGGAGGATGTGATGACCCGGCCAGACGTTTTAAAAATTTACGCTCCAATCCCCCATTAACTGCTTTCCCCAAGTTTATTCTACTATTTTGATTTGTCGGGATGTTCGGTTTTGAGTTTCAAAGAGTTTTGGGAATCTTAGTCCCTAAATGAGAGCTTAAGTGTTGGAAAGTTGACCGTAGTCGTAACAATGTGAAGATGGCATCGGAATGGAAATCTGATGGTTCTGTTAGCTCCATTGGGTGATTTCGGGCTTAGGGGCGTGTTCGGATTGTGTTTTGGAGGTCTGTAGCTAATTTAGGCTTGAAATGTCGAAAGGTCAAATTTTGAAGTTTCCGGTCCGATAGTGAGATTTTGATCCGAGCGTCGGAATGGAATTTCGGAAGTTGGAGTAGCTCTACAGTATTGAATGTGATGTGTGTGCAAATTTTCAGGTCATTCAGACGTGGTTTGATAGACTTTTTGATCGAAAGCGTATTTTTAGAGTTTTTGGAATTCTTAGGCTTGAATCCGATGAAAATAGGTGTTTCGATGTTGTTTTGAGCATTCCGAAAGTTGGAACAAGTTTGAATGAAGTTATGGAATATGTTGGTAGATTTGGTTGAGGTCCCGGGGGCCTCGGGGTGATTTTGGATGGTTGATGGAAGGATTTTGGGACTTTGGAGTTGCAGCTTCAGTTATTCTTCTGCCATAACCGCACCTGCGAGTGTGGGACAGCAGGTGCGGAGCCACAGAAGCGGCGAATATATCGTAGAAGTGGAAAATGAGGAAAGGCAGCAAGGACCGTAGAAGCGGGGTCTTCACCGCAGAAGCGGCCCCGCATCTGCGAAAGGATAGCCGCAGATGTGGAAATCTAGGCCTTATGTGAAAAATGCAAATGCGACCATTTTTACACAAATGCAGGACCGCAGATGCGGAAACAGCTAGGCGGAAATATGAAATTTTGAGGTTTTAGTTTCAAAAGTTGGAAATTCGATTTGGAGCTCGGCAAAGGGCAATTTTGAGAGGAAATTGAAGAGGAGATCATTGGGTAACAATTCTTTAACTCTTTCTAGTTATACTCCATCAATCTATAGTTAGTTTCATCATTTAATATCGGATTGGAGATATAAATTGCGGAAAAGTTGGAAGAAAGTTCTTAGACCTAGAATTTGACTTTTGATTGGGAATTTGACCTTAGATTTGGATAATTTTGGTATGCATGAACTCGGGAGAGTGTAAGGATTCTGAAAATATAAATTTTACCCAATTCCGAGACGTGGGCTTGGGGGGCATTTTTGTCATTTTAACCTAATTTCGCGTAGTAGCTTAGAATTTCTTTGTAGAATCAGTTACTTGAAGTGTTATTTACGTTATGAAATTGAATTGAATAGATTTGGGCCATTTGGAGTCGAGTACTTGTGGCAAGAGCATGGTTTCGGATTGATTATTGAGCCGGTTCGAGGTAAGTGGCTTGCCTAACCTTGTGTGGGGGACCTTTCCCATTAGGATTTGGTATATTTGGTAATTGAAAGTCCTTGTACGTGAGGTGACAAGTGTGTACTTTTGCTAATTCTTGAAAATCCGGTTTTCATTAAATAATAACTAGTATGTTTCCTTTCCCGTTTTTATTACTCGCACTATTAAGCATGTTGTAGCTTAGGAAAGCATGTCTAAGTGATTTAATTGCTTTATTTGCTCAAACTACCTTAACTGAATTCTGTGCAGCATGCTAGGCTAGAATTACTTGTTGCCTTAATATGAAATTTGCCATTTTTGAATATTTTCCTGTTGTTGTTGTGTATTTACATTGGGACTACGGATGTGGGATTCCGGTAGATCCCCCTTATCTGTTTATTTGGGATTACGGATGTGGGATGCCAGTAGATCCCCCTTGTCTATTTATTTGGGACTACGGATGTGGGATTTCGGTAGATCCCCCTACAATGTTATATGGAACTACGGTATTGCACCCGCTAGATTCCCCAATTACTAGGTGTTTACATTTGGGACTATGGAACAGGATTTCGGTAGATCCCTACGCAATATGAGTTGGACTACGGGACGGGATCCTGGGAGATCCATTAGATATGTATATATGGGACTACAGGACGGTATCCTGGGAGATCCCTAGTTGTTATTTTGGTGCTACGTCGCATTTCTTTCCGTATTTTGCCTTGTCTATGTAATAGTTGTTGTTGCCATATTTATATCATGTGTTACTTTTACTGCTGTATTTATTTATACTATTCTATTCTACACTGTCACACTTTATACTTTATTTAACCTCAGTAGTGCCCTGACCTTCCTCGTCACTACCCGACCGAGGTTAGGCCTGGCAGTTACTGAGTACCATTGTGGTGTACTCATGCCCCTTCTGTGCATGTTTTTCATGTGCAGATCCAGGTACTGCGACTCAGTCCTTTCACCCTTGAGGCGAGGTGACTGCTCCAGCGACTTCGAGGTATATCTGCTGCGTCTGTAGACCGAGGAGTCCCTTTCTATTCTAGCTTTTAAACATTGCCCTTCTGTATTTCTTTTCCTTGTTAGATATTCTGGAGTTAGAGTATTGTGTAGTGATCCTTAGCTTGTAATTCATGGGTTTCCGAGTCTTGGAGATATGTATTGGTTTTTGAGAGTTAAATATTATGTATGCCGAGCGACACTTTTAAACATTGTTTTATCACTCTTCATTCTGTTTTAGTTTGTTTTTATTCCGCACTTTGGTTATCTTCTGCAATTTAGGCTTGCCTAGTTGTAGAGGACTAGGTGCCATTACGATGGTTCACGGAGGGCAAATCGGGGTTGTGACAAGTTGGTATTAGAGCTTTAGGTTCATAAGAGATATGGATCACAAGCCAGTTTATTAGAGTCTCGCTGATCGGTACGGAGACGTCTGTACTTATCTACGAGACGCCTGACACGCCTATTGCTACTACTACTCTAGCTCTTCAGGAGACTCTAGTATAGTTCATGAGCATGTACATCACTCTAGCTCAAGCAGGATTGCTTCCCCTTGTTGTAGCTACATCTCAGGCCGGGGGAGGAGCACAGACTCCCGCCGCCCACACTCCTGAGCAGTGAGTGCATGTTGAGTAGGTCCCTAAGATTATTTTTGTACCGCCTGCAATGCCAGTTCAGCCCAAGGGCAGGGCAACGGCTTCCGAGGAGGAGCAGCTGAGGCTTGAGAGGTTCAAGAGGTACAAGCCTCCTGTATTCAGCGGTCTAGCATCGGAGGATGCTCTGGGATTTCTAGATGAGAGTTACTGCATTCTCCATACCATGGGTATATCAGGATCGAGTGGGGTTTCCTTCACTACCTTCCAGCTTCGAGGAGCCGCCTATGAGTGGTGGCACACCTATAAGTTAGACAGTCCGGATGAGGCTGCTTCGCTGACTTGGACTCAATTTTCAGATCTGTTCCTAAGAGAGTATGTTCCTCAGAGCCTCAGGGATGTATGGCGCGCAGACTTTGAGCATTTGCGCCAAGGTACTATGATTGTCTCAGAGTATGCTATCTATTACACCAGTTTGGCTAGGCATGCACTAGCCTTGGTTTCTACTATTCGCGAGAGGGTTCGCTAATTTATTGAGGGCCTTATTCCCAGCATTAGGTCTAGCATGGCTCATGAATTGGAGATGGATATTTCTTATCAGCAGGTGGTGAGCATTGCTAGGAGGATTGAGGGTATGCATGCTAGGGAGAGAGAGGAGAGGGAGGCCAAGAGGTCTTGAGAGTCAGGCCATTTCTCTGGTGCCCGTGCCCCAGCAGCCGGTCATTATGGTAGGGGTTATATGAGTCATCCTGTTCATTCAGCTCTTCCAGCAGCCAGTGACATTCCAGCTCCTCCTAGACCTTATGAGCCTTATTATACACCACCGGTTTCTAGCGCACCTCCTGCGCGGGGGGCTTTCAGGGGTCAGTCCAGCAGACCTGGCCCGAGCTAGTGACAGCCACCACGTCCTCCCAGAGATTGTTTTGAGTGTGGTGACACACGCCATATGGTAAGGAATTGCCCCAGACTTAGGAGGGGTGCACCTCCACAGACTTCCCAGCCACAGTGTGCCCCGCAGAGTTCTCAGACAATGGTTACAGCTCCAGTTGCTACCCCACCTACTCAGCCACCTAGAGGTGGAGGTGAGGGAGGTAGAGGTCACCCTAGAGGTGGAGGTCAGGCTAGATACTATGCCCTTCCTACCTGTACCGAAGTTAGGCTTGGCACTTACTGAGTACCGCTGTGGTATACTCATGCCCCTTCTACGCATGTTTTTCACCAGCATATCCAGGCGACTGCTCCAGCGACTTCGAATATCTGCCGCGTCCGTAGACCGAGGAGTCCCTTTCTATTCTAGCTTTTAAACATTGCCTTTCAGTATTTCTTTTCCTTGTTAGATATTCTGGAGTTAGAGTACTGTGTAGTGATCCTTAGCTTGTGATTCATGTGTTTTCGGGTATTTGAGATATGTATTTGTTTCTGAGAGTTATATATTGTGTATGCTAAGCGGCACTTTTAAACATTGTTTTATCACTCTTCATTCTGCTTTAATTTGTTTTTATTACACACTTTGGTTATCTTTCGCAATTTAGGCTTACCTAGTCGTAGAGGACTAGGTGTCGTCACGATGGTTCACAGAGGGTGAACCGAGTTTGTGACAATGCCTATATGTATTAAAGAAGTTCGTTTCAAAACTTGCTTTGTTTCTATATAAGTGTGCTAATCAGTACTCCGCGTATAGGCAAGCCTTTAGGGCGTTTTCAAAATTGCATTTCTGAAAACTATTTCTATTGCTTAATGTTTTTTTCTTATCCTAACAGGTTTTTTAAAAAAAATCCATAGGCAATTGCTAGGGTCAATACTCTTGAGTGTCTAAAATAATAAATTGTTTGTCTTCTGCTTATTCACCTAAATATCCTACCTTAGGACACTGTCTAATAAAAGCCCTTAATTGTGCTTGAGTCGTGCGGTTTATGTGCTTGTTTGAGTAGGAAACTTTGAGCCTCTAATTGCTCCTTTTTATGTGCTGAAAGTCCTAAGTATTTTTGATTGTCACCATAAATTTTCACCTTTTAAAACCTTAGGGGTCCGTCTAGAACCACCTTTAGGTAGAGGTCCTAACTCCCTCTAGGACCGTTAAGAAGGGACGGGCAGCAGCACGCAATAGAGATCACTGACTAAACAATTGCTTTGCATGACCAATAAGGGGATGGGAAGGGTAGATATGGGATATGATGACTATGCGCTAATGTCACGTGTAGCCCCTCATCGAGGAGTGTTTACCGGATATTGTGTGGGGTGATCCTGTAGGATAACCAACCTAGGACCGCTCATTTACCAAAACTCTCTTTTATTTAAACCTTTGGTTTACAACTTGTCCAAATCTTTATCTTCTTAGCCAACGTGCTTTACTTGCAACATATTTGATTCAACTGTTTACTTGTAATGGACTAATTTGTGAATATAAGTTCGGCCGGGACCCACAGTTGTGGACTAAGAGGGGTGCCTAACACCTTCCCCTCGAGGTTACTTCGAGCCTTACGCTAATCTCTGATAATGCAGACCAACCCATGAGTTAATCACTCTAGGTGCCCTAACGCACCGTAATCCGTTAGGTGGCAACTATTCAAATACCCCATTCCCGAAAGGAAATGAGTTATTATCCCATGAATGTCGAAACCCGGATTTCCCTATCAAAAGGGAAAAAAGGGGGCGCGACAGCATGGCGACTCTGCTGGGGAAATTTTAGGCTCTTACAATAACGAACTTGTCTTTTACAAATTAGTCCAAGCATGCTTATCCCGTACACTTCTCCCTTATTTGAATTTAACTATCCATTTTTTAGCATTTATGGTTCTTTATCCCTGAAAGTGACTTGTCTGTTTGTTTCCTTTTTGCTGTAACCGTCTTTTAATTATTTAAATGCTGTATTTATTTTCCCTACGTGAAAATACTTGACTACATGTTATTAATTGCTGCATAAATCATGCTCTATATCATATTCCACTCGTGCGTATCAAATCCTAAAGCAACGCGTTAATGAGTGGTTGAGCTCTTCCTATTTACTAACCTTAAATTCGGAAAGGCTTATTAGCGGTAAAACCAGTCGATCAGCGGTGCAGTCGACGGTTTCGTGCCTTCCCCCTCAAGTTTTCCGCTTGAGGGTACCAGTCTAAAACCCCATAGAAACCTTACTCTGTTTAAAATTATGCATGTATCATGGTCAAACCTAGTCAGATCAGTTATGTTGTCCACATAACTATCCTTTAAGATAAGCCTTATCCAAGTCCATCGGGTTTTCCATAATCCGAACAGATGCAACCACATTTTGTACATTAATTTGGAGAACTAAATGTCGATATGTTGATCATAAATGTATAAATAGTCGAATCTGGTGGGGGTAAGGCCTAACCCTTTTGTTTTGCAGAAAATGAGGCACGAGGTCCCCAAATTCCGTATGGTTAGCAACATCCCGCCATTGCTACTAGATTGGTGGGAGGACCTATCCTCAAGTGACAAGAAGCATGTGAAAAAGTACCTGGGTAACTTGCCTTCCTTGTTATATATTGAACTAAACAACAAATTGATCGAGGCTTCCACCTTATTCTGGGATAGTGAAAGAGCTGTGTTCCGTTTCGGTGACATAGAGATGACACCGCTTTTAGAGGAAATAGGATGACTTGCGGGGTTGACTTGGGACAGTCCCGGGCTTTTGGTACCAGAAAACCGTACGGGTTGGGGATTTTTGAAGATGATGGGGCTGAAAAAGAACATCGACCTAGTGTGCTTAAAGGACTCTTACATACCTTTCAAATATCTATACGAGAGGTATGGCCATAGCAAGTCTTTACGCACTTACCATGATAAGATCTCCCTCACTTCACTAGGTCACATCCACCGCAAAGTGTTTGTATTCATTGTGTGCTTTCTAGGCCTGATAGTGTTCCCAACAAAAAAAGGAATAATTCACATTAGGTTGGCCATGGTCGCTAAGACTCTGATGGAAAGGATTAATGGACAGACATATACCATAGTCCCCATGATCATAGCCGACATCTAAAAGGCCCTGGAGCATTGTCAAAGAGGGTCAAGCATCTTGAGGGTTGTAATTTATTGTTATAGTTATGGTTGCTGGAGCATCTCCAAAAGGCTCGCTATTGTCAAGAATTTCCACAAAGGGCTTGGAACGACTACATTGCCTTCCATCACCCTAAGCAGATGACTTATATTCTAAACAGATTTGCTCAGCCGAAAAGCGCCAGAGAATGGGTAGAGTTCTTCGACAATCTGACTGAGGAACAGGTATAGTGGATGGTTGAATGGTTCCCAACAAATGAGTTTATTATCAGGTACAGGGATGCTCCGCACTTGGTGCTGATCAAGTTGAAAGGGATATATCCATACGTCCCTATGCAAGTTATGAGGCAGGCAGGTAGAAAATAGGTTGTACCAAGGGTTGTCAAAATGAGTCATTTCAGGGCAGACTTTCAAGATGACGATGTCCCTTACAAGTGCCAAGCTCAACACATGTGGCACTGCAAAATCATCGTGGAGAAAAGCACTGTTGAGCCAGACAGGTATCATGCAGGGTGCAAGCCTCTCTACTCGGTAGGGTTGGAGGACAATCTGAAAGGAATGGTGACACCAGGGACTGGTCGAGGGAACAGAATCATAGATGAGGAAGCTGAAGCTCAAGTCAAGTACAACAGGCTGCGCAAGAGGGTCCACCACTCTAAGAATGAGCACCGGGAAATATATGAGAGGAACATAAGGTTGATCGAGGAGTGGAAAGAGATGGAAATCACTTCCAACAAGAAACTGGAATATCTGGAGCGAGGAATAGTGGAGTTGAAGGGCAAAGTCAAAAAGAGGATTGAAAATAGCCAGAATGCTGAAGGAGCTGAGGGAGGACATCTGGCCAGAGCCTACTTGCTGCTGGGACTGTGCGAGCTGGGAGATCTGTATGATGGAGTCCGGAAGATCAAATCTGGTCAAGGTCCTTCTAGGACTAAATAGATTAGATTTACTTGCTTTTCCTAAAATGTAATAAGGCCAAGTGCCAGTAGTGACTTATTCTATTATTATATTAGTGTCGTTTTGGGGATTCAACTATTTTTATATTCTGAAATGAAGCATTTATTGGAATTTAAAGTTCTCCAAATCTATTTGTCACTAGGCCTACCTCGGGTACAACGAGGCTCCCAAATCTATTTCGCAATATGTGTTTAAATACTGCAAACATTTCAAAATCCTCACTGACTTGTTACCTTTTGTTGTTTTGTTTATTTCTTATTGTTATTCTCATCCCCTTAGGTTGGTTCACTCATACTAGCCTCGTCGGCATACCACACCTGATCTAGAGTCCATCCACCTCCTCCTCCACCAAGCAACACAAAAGGAAAAGGAAAGACAAAAATGGACAACTTAAGTGGTATCCGAAAGGAGAATGTCGAGAACGCAAAAACTTTGATGGTCGTAGTACTCCGGCCCCGAATGACCTGGTTTTGAGACTGGAACAAAACATACTAGAACTGCAAGGAGAACTTGAGCAGGTCTGCAACTTGGCAAACCTGTCACTTACCCTTAATGTCCCTGATATCCACCAACAAAACACAATGAACCCGACACCTCCTTTGAACGCACAAAACCATCAACCACAAAATCCTCCCACACCAAATAAATATGCAACTCCACCCTAAAACATCAATCCACTGCCAATACCATCTCCACCACAACATCATCATCAACCAATTGCGTACCCACTGACCACCACTTACCACATTCCCCAAAATACACCACCACTCATTCCCAATCCACAAAACTCCACCAATGACCATCATTATACCCAAGTTCTTGGCACCCATCAAAGCAACCCCATATATGTGGAAACTATACCACATTATACCTAACCAATCTCATGTGCACCGGAACCCTCCGAGAAGGACTTGCTCATTAAGAACATGGCCGAAGAACTTAAGAAGTTAACAAGCCGGGTTCAAGGTGTTGAAGGTTACAGAGGGATAAAAGGTTTGAATTATGAAGATCTGTACATGCAATTGGGTATCGAACTGCTAGAAGGGTACAAGCCTCCCAAGTTTGAGATGTTCGATGGTACAAGTGATCTCAGGGTTTATCTAAGGACCTATTGCGACAAGCTTGTCGGGGTCGGGAAAGATGAAAAGACCTGGATGAAGCTCCTTATGAGGAGCCTTACTGGGGACGCTTTGTCTTGGTATATCAGCCAGAATCCTAAGAAATGGTCCAATTGGGCAAGCATGGCGTCAGAGTTCATGGACCGGTTCAGGTTTAACATCGAGAATGCACCGGATGTCTTTTACATTTAGAATCTCAAGAAGAAACCTACTGAAACATTCTGTGAGTATGCTACTCGTTGGAGGTCGGAAGCAGCCAAGGTCAGACCATCTTTAGACAAAGAATAGATGAATAAATTATTTGTTAGGGCACAGGATCCACAATATTATGAGAGGTTGATAGTCATCAAAAATCACAAATTCTCTAATATCATCAAGTTTGGGGAAAGGATCAGGGAAGGAATCAAAAGAGGGATGGTATTAAACTTCGAGGCACTACAAGCCACAAATAAGGCACTCCAATCAGGAGGCATATCGAAGAAGAGAGATGTTGGGGCAGTAATAGTGGCCCAGGGCCCAAAATCCCCACTCACCTATCAAACACCTCCTCCCACATATCAAACACCTCCGCCTACATATCAAATACCTCCACCCATATATCAAACACCCCCACCCACATATCAAACACCTCCACCCATGTACCAAGAATCACCACCTACATATCAGCCTTCATCTCCCAGATATCCCCAACCAGCCTCTGTCCATCACACCTACAACTCCCAACCATCCCACTTCCAAACACCACCAGCTTGCCAAAATTACCCAAGACCAAGACCCAACTTCGGCTGCAAGCCGCCCAGACAATACACCGCCATTGTTGATCCCATCGACCAACTATATGAAAGGTTGAAAGCCGCAGGTTATGTCACTCTTATTCTCGCTGTGGCACCAGAAAATCCATCCCAATGGATCAATCTGAACAAAACTTGTGCATACCATTCCGGTATGAAAGGGCACACCACTGCTGAGTGCCGAACATTGAAGGATAAGATCCAGACACTCATTGACAACAATGTCATACAAGCAAAGGAAGACGCACCCAATGTCTGCAATAATCCCCTCTCTGATCACAGAGGTGATGGTGTACATATTATAGAAACAAATGAAGAATGGGACCCTGAGGGGTCAATCGGGCTTATTCGAGAAGGCGATGACTTCAAGGTTGCAGTCACACTTACTCCTATTATGGTTTAGACTCAGGCACCAATCGATGTTGAGATAACTGCATCAATTCCATTCGAAGTAGAAGTGGCTCCGCCCGCAGCCACCTCCGCTTCATTTGAAGTAGAAGTGGTCACACATTTTACTGAATCAACCACACCCCCATTCAACTCAAAAGCAATACCCTGGGATTATGTTGTCGAGGCTCGGCGAAAGGGGAAGACTAAGATAGAGGAATCTGACGCTGCACAAGGGATGACTAGAACTGGAAGAGTCTACACACGTGAACATCTGGGAGGTTCAAGTGAGGATGCCATTGCTAGACAGCCTATCATTGAGACTGGGCCAGATGACATGTGGTGGAATGTACAGGCAAAGGAATACTCTGTTGTTAACCATCTAAAAAAAGTCCCTGCATAGATATTTATCCTTTCACTATCGCAAAATTCAGAGGCACACAAGAATACTTTGATGAAAGTACTGAGCGAGGCTTATGTACCCAATAATATCACTGGTGGAGAAATGGCCAACATGGTCGGTCAAGTGCTGGAGAGCCATAAGATTATCTTCCACAAAGATGAGCTGCCGCCCGAAGGTCTAAATCACAATCGAGCATTGCATATTACTATACAATTTGAAGACAAGTTCATTGCCAAGATCCTAGTTGACTGAGGTTTGAGCTTAAATATTTGTCCATTGGACACCCTGAAAAGGTTGGACAAAGCTTTCCATGAAATACGGGTAGGAACCATGAATGTGAAGGCTTTTGATGGATCCTAGAGGGCCACGATCGGGAAATCAACCTTTGCTTGCATATGGGGCCAACTTGGTTCGACATTGAATTCCAAGTGCTTGACATACCGGCCTCATACAATCTTATGTTTGGACGACCATGGCTCCATGCTGCTGGAGCCATGCCCTCCGCACTACATTAAGCCGTGAAGTTTGAATGGAACCGCTAGGAGGTTATCCATGGAGATGGGAGTAACCCCATCTATACTAGTCAAACCATCCCGACTACTGGACATAGAAGAAGGCTAGAAGGGGAAACCTATCATCACATCGAACGGGTCAATGTCGTCGATAAAGATAAGTAGTGGAGTAACAATATAGAAAGCATACTAGCATGGTCTGGATACGAACCCGACAAAGGGTTGGGAAAGAACCTCCAAGGTATCACAGAACCGATAAGGCTAAAAAATCATGGTTTCACCTTTGGGCTCGGATACCAGTATACATGGAAAGAGTACAATGACTGCTCACCTCCGTGGTATGGACCATATTACCCGCTTGAGCAGCCAGTACCGTGTTTGGAACAAGCTTTTCACCAGGCCGACACAATATGGGGAACTACAGAAGAAGAAGTACTAGCTAGGCTGAAGGATCTATTCTTGGAAGACGAGGACATGGATTGTTGTGCCATAATTGAGGAGGAGGAGGAGGAAGAAGGTCTCACCATTCAGACTGTGGCAAAGGAAGCTATTCCCAGAAACTGGACCGCCACACCATCCCGAGCCCGTCGAGTCCTTGGTTAGCTTGGCAGAATTTATAGCCATTTTAGGCATTTAAAATTTTCAGCAATTTTGTTTTAAGATTTCTTTGTTTCAAAATAAATGCTCGATTCATCGAGCCCTGTTTTAACTGAACAATTTCTCAAGTTTTAATCAAATGCATTTGCTCTTTATTATTCACTACTATCTTTATGCTTTTTTCTTTCCACGGCGCTACTATTACTTTTTCTGATGAACTGGTGACTGTGACATGTAATGAGGCAATGCAACATGAGAAGAATGACTCAGAGGAAGAAGATGAGATACCCAAGGAAATTGTCAAAGAAGTTGAGAATTTTGAGAACAAGCCTAAGTCCAACCTGGACGAATTAGAAGCAGTGAATTTGGGAGACACGGAGACCATCAAGGAGACCCGCATTAGCATTCACTTGTCGCCAGCTGATAAAGAAGAGTATATTCGTTTCCTAAAGGAGTATGAGGACATTTTTGCCTGGTCATATGATGACATGACCGATTTGAGCACTTCCATAGTGGCTCACAAGTTGCCTACTAATCTCATGTGCCCGCCAGTCAAACAGAAACTTAGAAAGTTCAAACTAGACATGAGCCTGAAAATCAAGGAGGAAGTCACCAAGAAGATCAAAGCCAAGGTTCTCAGGGTGGTTGAATATCCGACTTGGTTAGCCAACATTGTGCCAGTTCCGAAGAAGGACGGGAAGGTCAGAGTATGTGTTGACTATCGGGATTTAAACAAAGCAAGTCCCAAGGACGACTTCCCGTTGCCGAATATACACATCCTAATCGATAATTGCACCAAGAATGAACTCCAATCCTTTGAAGATTTCTTCGCGGGTTATCACTAGATTTCGATAGATGAAGGAGATGTAGAGAAGAAAGCTTTTATTACACCATGGGGTGTATATTGTTACAAGATGATGCCATTCGGTTTGAAGAACGCTGGGGCCACTTACATGAGAGCCATGACAACCATCTTCCATGATATGATACACAAAGAAATACAGGTGTATGTGGACGATGTCATTATCAAATCCAAAAGGGCCGCAGATCACAAAGTAGACTTGATGAAGTTCTTCGACAGGCTAAGGAAGTACAATTTGAAATTGAACCCCGCAAAGTGTGCATTCGGGGTTCACATAGGAAAGTTATTGGGATTCATTGTCAATTGCTAAGGGATCGAGCTCGATCCATCTAAAGTCAAAGCTATTCAGGAATTACCGCCACCTAGGAGCAAAAAGGACGTGATGATCTTTCTAGGACGACTCTACATAAGTCAATTCATAGCATAGTCCACAATGATATGTGAACCCATCTTCAAGATGTTGAGGAAAGATGCCGAGACAAGTTGGATCGAGGATTGTCAGAAAGCTTTTGACAAGATCAAGGAGTACCTATCCACACCACCGGTGCTGGTCTCGCCGGAGCCAGGAAGAACTTTTCTACTTTATTTATCCATGTTAGATGGAGCCTTTGGATGTGTTTTGGGACAACATGATGAGACAGGAAGAAAGGAGCAAGCCATATATTACTTGAGTAAGAAATTCATACCTTATGAAGCACGGTATTCTCTGCTTAAATGCACTTGTTGTGCTCTGCGCCTACACTACATACCTCATATCCAGGACTGATCCTCTGAAGTACATATTTCAGAAGCCCATGCCTACTGGGAAGTTGGCTAAGTGGAAAAAACTACTAAGTGAGCTCAATATCGTCTATGTAAGTCAAAAGGAGGTCAAGGGACAAGCATTGGCAGATCACCTCGCTGAAAATCTGATGGGAGGAGAATATTAACCCTTGAAAACATATTTTCCTAACGAAGAGGTATAATTTGTAGGAGAAGACATTACTGAAGCATATGACGGTTGGAGAATGTTCTTTGATGGAGCTACAAATTTTAGAGGAGTGGGCCTTGGAGTAGTTTTGATATCAAAAACAGGTCAACATTATCTGGTATCTGCTAAACTCAGATTTCCCTGCACCAACAACATGGCAGAGTATGAAGCCTGCATATTAGGGCTCAACATGGCAGTTGACATGAACGTTCAGGAGTTACTCATAATCAGTGATTCAGATTTGCTTGTGCACCAGGTGCAAGGAAAGTGGGCCACCAAGAATTCCAAGATATTGTCATATCTGCACCATGTGCAGGAATTGAGAAAGAGGTTCACAAAGATAGAATTCCAACATGTGCCCAGAATTCAGAATTAGTTTGCCGACACATTAGCCACTTTGTCATCAATGATACCAGATAAGAAGTACATTGATCCCATTCCGGTGAGGATCCATAATCAGCCAACTTACTGTGCTCATGTCGAGGAGGAAGCGGATGGAAAGCCTTGGTTCCATGACATCAAAGAATACTTATCAAAAGGAGAATACCTAGAGAGCATGCAAATCACATTTAGAAACGCACGCTCCGGAGATTGTCAAATCACTTCTTCCACAGCGGAGGAAACTTGTACAGAAGAAATCTTGATTTGGGGCTACTAAGGTGTGTAGACGCGAAGGAAGCTTCTAAGATACTTGAGGATGTGCATGCTGGGACCTGCGACCTGCACTTGAATGGTTTCATCTTGGCTAAGAAGATACTCAGGGCAGGTTACTTTTGGATGACCATGGAGACTGATTGCTTTCAGTATGTCCGCAAATGCTTTCAATGTCAAGTGCATGCCGACATGATAAAAGTGCCGCCAAATGAGCTTAATGCAACAAGCTCACCTTGGCCATTCACCGCCTGGGGAATGGAGGTTATGGGTTCGATTGAGCCCACTGCTTCAAACAGGCATAGGTTTATTCTGGTATCCATTGATTACTTCACAAAATGGGTAGAAGCTACATTTTACAAAGTTATAACCAAGAAAGTTGTCACAGATTTTGTCAAGGATCGTATTGTCTGCCGATTCAGAGTTCCCGAGTCTATTATTACCGACAATGCCGCCAATCTCAACAGTGATTTGATGAAAGCCATATGTGAAGCATTCAAAATCAAGCACAAGAATTCCACAGCCTACAGACCTCAGATGAATGGAACCGTGGAGGCCGCCAACAAAAACATTAAGAAGATACTAAGGAAAATGGTAGAAAACCACAAACAATGGCACGAGAAGTTACCTTTTGCTCTATTGGGGTACTACACCACGGTTCGCACATCAACCGAGGCAACTCCCTACATGTTGGTTTATGGTATCGAAGTTGTCATCCCAGCCGAGGTGGAGATACCTTCTTTAAGAGTAATACAGGAAGCTGAACTTAGCGATGCAGAGTGGATAAGTAGTCTCTATGAATAATTGGCCCTTATCAATGGAAAGAGGATGAACACAGTGTGTCACGACCAACTTTATCAGAACAGAATGTCCAGAGCTTTAAACAAAAGAGTCAAACCAAGACAGTTTGCACCAGGGTAGCTGGTATTGAAGAAAATCTTCGCACGTCAAGATGAAGCCAAAGGGAAGTTCTCTCCTTCCGTACATGGTTCATAGGGTCCTGACAATAGGAGCACTCGTACTTGCAGAAATGGACGGAGAAGTCTGGCCAAAACCAATAAATTCAGACGCAGTCAAGAGATACTATGCTTAGATTATGTACATTTCCCACTTGACGTAATTGAACTAAGCTTGACCTGATTTCCATTTAAGAAGGGATACGTAGGCAGCCTTATGGTTTCGGTCATATCATAATAAAATTTTCACTCCCCCCCAAAATCAAAAACTAGGGCAGAATTTTGAAGAGGGCCCTCAAAATTCTGCAACCAGTCCAGCCAACTCTATCGCATGCTAGAAAGTCAAGAATCAGTCAAGAACTGGGGCAGAATTTTGAGAAGGATTCTCAAAATTCTGAAGAGGATCCAGCAGCGTCCATCATTCGCTTATAGTTAAGGATCATCTACCAAACTAGGGCAGAATTTTGAGGAGGACCCTCAAAATTCCAATAAAAGATAGATGCAATGCCTTTGAAATGTGTAACGGTTGCTAGTTCATCAAAAGTTACTTGATATATCAATACGTTTCCAAAACAACATTATTTTTTTTCAATAATTGCATATTTTTCGAAAAATTCTATTTCCATAACAGTCAGGTGCTACCTAGGGGAACTCGAAGGGGCTTTTAGAACGAAGCAAAGCAAGGCCGACAGACGAAGCAAGAACCAACCTCCCCTCATAAAACTTATGATTTTTCTTTGAATGCAGGCACATTTGACATAACGGTAGCGTTCGTAAAGCATGTGTACACAAAGATAATTCACTATCTATCAGGCCATCAGACATCGAATCATCTCCAGCTAAGGAATACACTACTCTTACCTACTATTTTCTCTTTGCATGGGACTAATCCCTGTCCCCATATTTGCATGAGTCTAATCCTTGACTCCACGAGGCTAATCCTTGCCTCCCCACTTGCAGGAGGCTAATCCCTGCCTCCTTATTTGCATAAGTCTAATCCCTGACTCCATGTTTGAATGAGGATAATCCCTGCCTTCCCACTTGCATGAGGCTAATCCTTGCCTCCACATTTGCATGAGGTAAATCCTTGCCTCCATATTTGCATGAGTCTATTCCCTGACTCCACGTATGCATGAGGCTAATCCCTGCCTCTCCACTTGCATGAGGCTAATCCTTGCTTTCATACCTACATGAGGCTAATCTTTGCCTCCAAACTTGCATGAGGCTAATCACTGCCTCCCTATTTGCATGAGTCTAATCCCTGACTCCATGTTTGCATGAGTGTAATCCCTGACTCCCTACTTGCATGAGGCTAATCCTTGCCTCCCTATTTGCATGAATCTAATCCCTGACTCCATACTTGCATGAGGCTAATCCTTGCCTCCCCATTTGCATGAGGTTAATCTATGCCTCCCTATTTGCATGAGTCTAATCCCTGACTCCATACTTGCATAAGGTTATTCCTTGCCTCCCCATCTGCACGGGACTAAGCAATGTCCCCCTTTGCACGAATATTGCTCTATTTCTAAGTACTCTTTATTCACTTTTCAATCGGGCTAAGCTCTACCCTCCATTTTACAAGACTAAGCCTTGTCTTGTTAACACCATATTATTGCATATCATGGGCTGAAATATCACCAATCCATCCAAAGGCATCATAGTCTAAAGGCATCATCCTCATAGCTGGAAGACACCATGTCATGGCATGAGGATCTCTCGAATTTGCACATTATTATTCAAAGGCATCATGGTTCGGAGGCACCATTTTCATGTCCCGAGAACACCATTTCATGGCATGCGAATCCCTCACTAAAAAAATCATAACTCATGACATCATGGTCCAAGGACATCATCTTTAATCGTCCAAAGACAACCCTCATGGTCCGAAGGAAATTTGCATTATGTTTAAAATTTCGCAAAAATGTTTGTAGCATCTTTTATCTGCAGGTAACTAGTTAGCAACAACTATCCTAGCAGGAAAAATCTCGCTCTAGTTCCCTCCAACCGTCCCGAGCCTTAACCGCTCACCATAACCACTTGCGCATCACGTGTACGTTCTTGAAGTAATTTCATCGGCATACTCCGCGGATGAATCCTGAAATACACATGGAATGATTCTTGTAAAACCAGGGATATGTAGGCAACTTGAAGATCGGAGTTCGGCCCCGGTATTTCAAAACATCCCGTCCGGTCAAAATTGGCCATCATTTCTTTACCCGAAAACCCTTTCATCCTTCCCGGGTAAAGAGGGGCAGCTATTAATACCCAATTTTTCCTTATACATTTTAAATAAGCATAAATAATTTCAAAATAGCATATACATGCATATATAAGCATGCACAGGGTTTTTATAATTTTTCCACAATTTTAAGGATTTAAATTGATTTATTGTCTTCCCTTTTATTCATAAAATCCCCAATAATTATTTCCTAAATTATTTCTATGAGGATTTAGTCATTTCATTCCTATATTTATTCCTAAATAGGGCTAATATATTTTTTATGCATTTTTATAATTGCATTTCGTATTTTTTAGGCTAAATTGCATATAATTGCAATATTAGCCCATCTAATGTATAATTACTTTTTATATGCATAAAATTGTCCCTATATTTTTAAAATAATAAATATATATTTATAAATCATTTTGGTACATAAAATTACTTTCCAAAAATTGTTTATTATGTATTATAAATTAAATAGGAAAATTGGCTGTTTAAATTATAGCCAGATTCGACTTTCAATTGTAGCCTAAATTGGACTCAACCCCCAGCCCAATTTCATACCCAATTACCCAACCAAGACCCTGTATACACTTACCCAAATCTGGGACCCATCTACCCGATCCAACCTAAATCAAACCCTAGCCGTTGATCTCCCATATCAACAGCCCATATGATTCCTTTCCTTTTTTAATTCCTAAGACCCCCTAACCCTACCTCATTTCCAAAAGACTGTCGCCCTCAGATTCTCTCATCTCCTCTGTTCTTTCAACCTAACCCTAAACCTCTTTCAATCGCCTCCCATCTCCGGTCTTCTCCGGTGACCACCCTTCAACCCAAGCCTCCAATGGCTCCTCCATTGCCTTGCTTATCTTCTCTTAGGCCTTCAAGGGCCCTGGGCCACGCCGACTTCTATCTAGGGTTTGCTGTTTCGGCTATTCTTGGCTACTCCGGTGTGATTTCGAGCAAAATCACACTATATTGGTTACGATCCTTGAAGTTCTAAACAGGTTCTTCCGTTTCTATTTGGGTTTCTTCTGAAACCCTAATTTTTATTTACACCTCCTAGATCTGTGCTATTTTTAAACGAATTAGTTTTGTTCCTTTATGTTTTACACTGTTCTTGAACTCCTTTTGCAAAAATCATCGATTTCGAGTTGTTTTCACTTTCTTCTAAGTTATGGTTTTTCAGAACTTCTTCTACACTTTGTTTAAACCGATTTGTATGTTCAAACTTCTGTCCTTTGCATATCTCGACCAATTCTATGTTTTTACTGTTTTTCAGCTCGCCTATGTTAAAAGCCCTAATTTTTCTAGATCTTCTCTGTTTGGTTCTGTGTGTCAGCATGACTACTCGATTCTTGTTAAGTTTCTATGGTTACCTTGATTTGAATATGTTCTTACTGAGCTTTTAGCCTAACTTATGCCACCTCTATGTGATTATGTTCATCGATTGTTCAAGACTTGCCTCTTTCTATTATTGACCTTGCCCGTTTCCTACGTCTAAGTGTTCTTACTCTATTTATCTGATGAGTATGGAATCATAACTTTCTCTTGATTGATTCTGATTTCCTTATTTTATGGTCTATTTGGAAGATTCTCTTTTAAATCCTAAATTTCTACTTCGTTTGTTTAAATTAACTGATTCTCCTACTAATCATGCCTATAGGTTCCAAATAATCATGCCTTCAATGTCTTAAAATCAGATTAACAAAGTTAGATATCATGCCTATAGGGAGCCATATTCGAAATTCCTCTTGTCAATCTAATCTAGTCTAAATGATTCAACTTAGTCCATGTTTAGTCATTTCTGGATCGGTTTAATTAGGTATTTCATAGTTCTTGAAACAAGTTCTTTAAAACTAGTTCAACCTATCATTAGATATCATGCCTATAGGTATTAAAGAAATCTGTTTCAAAACTTTCTTTGTTTCTATATAAGTGTGCTAATCAGTACTCCGTGTATAGGCAAGCCTTTAGGGCATTTTCAAAACTGTATTTTCTGAAAACTGTTTCTATTGCTTAATGTTTTTTTCTGATCCTAATAGGTTTTTTTTTTACAAAAATATCCATAGGCAATTGCTAGGGTCAATACTCCTAAGTGTCTTAAATAATAAATTATTTATCTTCTGCTTATTTACCTAGATATCCTGCCTTAGGACACTGTCTAATAAAAGCCCTTAATTGTGCTTGAGTTGTGTTGTTTATGTGTTTATTTGAGGAGAAAACTTTGAGCCTCTAATTGCTCCTTTTTATGTGCTGAAAGTCCTAAGTGTTTTTGATTGGCGCCTGAGAATTTTCACCTTTTAAAACCTTAGGGGTCCATCTAGAACCACCTATAGATAGAGGTCCTAACTCCCTCCAGGACCATTAAGAAGGGACAGGTAGCAGCACGCAATAGGAATCACTGACCCAACACTCGCTTTGCATCACCAATAAAGGGATGGGAAGGGTAGATACGGGATATGATGATTATATGCTAATGTCACATGTAGCCCCTCATCGAGGAGTGTTTACCGGACATTGTGTGGGGTGTTCCGGTAGGATAACCAACCTAGAACCCCTCCTTTTCCAAAACTCTCTTTTATTTAAACCTTTGTTTTACAATTTTTCCAAATATTTATCTTCTTAGCCAACGTACTTTACTTGCAACATATTTGATTCAACTATTTACTTGTAATGGACTAATTTGTGAATATAAGTTCGACCGAGACCTACAGTTGTAGACTAAGAGGGGTGCCTAACACCTTCCCCTCGAGGTTACTTTGAGCATTTACCCTAATCTCTGGTAATGCAGACCAACCCAAGAGTTAATCACTCTAGGTGTCCTAACGCACCATAATCCGTTAGGTGGCGACTCTTCAAATACCCAATTCCCGAAAGGAAATGAGTTATTACCCCATGAATGTCGAAACCCGGATTTTTCCGTCAAAAGGAAAAAAAAAAGGGCGCGACAACTTCCTCCTTGATTTTCAGGCTCATATCTGGTTTGAACTTTCTGAGTTTCTGCTTCACCGGCGGACATATTGGATTGGTAGGCAACTTATGAGCCACTATGGATGTGGTCAGACCGGTCATGTCATCGTATGACCATGCAAATATATCCTCATATTCCTTTAGGAAACGAATGTACTCTTCCTTCTCTAATGGTGATAAGTGAATGCTTATGCGAGTCTCCTTGACGGTTTTAGTGTCTCCTAAATTGATTTCTTCTGTTTCCTCCAGGTTGGACTTAGGTTTGTTCTCAAAGTTCTCAACTTCTCTGACAACTTCCTCAGGTATTTCAACTTTTTCTTCTGAGTTACTATCCTTATATTGTGTTACCTCATTACATGTCACAGTCATCGGTACATCAGGAAAAGTAATAATAACGATGTAGAAGAAAAATATGAAAAATAATAATGACTAATAGATAGCAATGCATTGATTAAATTTGAAAATATCCAAAATAGGTATGGCTCGATGACTCGAGCAATTATTTTTCAAAAAAATGTGTCTTTAAAACAAAACTACTGAAAATATCTTAAATGCCGTGCACGGCTATTAAAACAAGTCAGGCTAATAACCAAGCTACATAGGGACTCGGTGGGCCCGGGATGGTGTGGTAGTCCAATTCTTGAGAATAGCTCCCTTCTCCACAGTCTGAATGGTGAGGCATTCTTCCTCCTCCTCCTCAATTATCACATTGCAATCCATATTCTCATCTTCTAGGAACAAGTTTCTCAACCCAGCCAAAGCTTCTTCCTCTGCAGATCCTCATATTGTATCGGCCTGGCGAAAAGTCTGACTTAAGTGTGGTACTGGCTGCTCGAGAGGGTAATAAGGACCATGCCATGGAGGAGACCAATCATCATATTCTTGCCATGGTGTATGGATATCCCAGCCCAAACGTTGTGTCGTGGCGTTTCAACTATATCGGTTTGGTAATGCCCTAGAGTTCCTTCCCGAGCCCTTTGCTAGGTTCATACCCAGACCATGCCAATATGCTTTCTATTTTGTTACTCCACCACTTGTCCTTCTCAATTGCGTTGACATGTTCAATGTGGTGATAAGTTTCTCCACCCAACCTTCTTCTATTCTCGATAATCGGGATAGTTTGACTGGTGTAAATGGGGTTACTTCCATCTCCATGAATGATTACCTCTTGATGGTTCCTTTCAAACTTCACGTCCTGGTATAGCGTGGAAGCCACGACCCCAGTGGCATGTATCCAGGGTCGACCCAATAGAAGATTGTATGTAACTGATATGTATAGTACTTGGAACTCAACATTGAACCAAGTTGGCCCCATCTGCAGACAAAGGCTAATCTCCCCAATCGTGGCCCTTTGAGACCCATCAAATGCTTTCATGTTCATACTTCCTACTCGTATCTCATGGAAATCTTTGCCCAATCTTTTCAGAGTAGTCAATGGACAAATGTTGAGGCTTGAACCCCCATTTATTAGGACCCTGGCAATGAATGTGTCCTCGAACTGTACTTTGATATGCAATGCCCTGTTGTGACTTAATCCTTCAGGTGGTAGTTCATCCTCGTGGAAGGTGATCATATGACTCTCCAGTACTTGTCCTACTATGTTGGCCATCTCTCCACTGGTGAAATTGTTGGGCATATAAGCTTCATTAAACACCTTCGTCAGAGCATTCTTATACGCCTCTGAATTTTGAAATATTGACAGGATGGATATCTAGGCGGGGTTCTTGTTTAAATGATCGACGATAGAATATTCCCTCGCTTGTACTTTCCTCCAAAGATCGTTCGGTCCAGTTTCAATGGCAGGTTGTTTTGTAGCAGCCTCCTTGCTTGATCCTCCCAAATTTTCGGGTGTATAGATCCTTCCAGTTCTAGCCATTCCCTGTGTGGCACCACATTCTTCCATCTTTGCTTTTCCCTTTCGCCTAGCTTCGGCAAAATAATCCCAAGGTATGGCGTTGGACTTGAAAGGAGGCGTGGTTGCTACTGTCATTGTGAAAGGTGTGGTTACTTCTACCTCAAATAGAATATGTGTGGCTGCAGGTGATGTTACTTCAACCTCAAATGGAAACGATGTGGTTACCTCAACCTCAACTGGCAACTGTACCTAGACCACAATATGATTGAGAGTGACTGCAGGCTTCTTAGGATCGTCGCCCTCTTGGATAAGTCCAATTGATCCCTCGGGATCCCACTCCTCATCAGTTTCTATCAAATTGATCCTTTCGCCCCTATTATCTGGAAGAGAATTATTGCGGACATTGGGTGCAACTTCCTTCACCTGTATGACCTTGTTATCAATCAATGTCTGAATCTTATCTTTCAATGTTCGGCACTCGTCAATGGTGTGCCCCTTTTATACCGGAATGATATGCACAGGTTTTGTTCGGGTTGACACATTGAGATGAATTATCCATTGCCACAGCGAGAATAGAGGTGACATAACTAGCAGCCTTTAATCTTTCGTACAGCTGGTCGATGGGTTCAGCAATGGCGGTGTATTTTCTGGGTGGTTTGCGATCAAAATTAGATCGGGGTTTTTGGTAATTTGGACGAGTTGGAGGTGAATGATAATAGGCTTGCTAGGTGTTATAAGTGTTATAGGTGGTGGCGGGTTGAGAGTATCTGGGAGGTAAGGGTTGGTATGTAGGTGGAGGTGTTTGGTATGTGAGTGGAGATTTTGGGCCTTGGACCACCATTACTACCCCTACTTCTTTCTTCTTTGATATGCCACTTGATTGCAATGCTTTGTTCGTGGCCTGCAGTGCCTCAAAATTTGTCACCATCCCGATTTTAATGCTATCTTCAATCCTTTATCCAACTTTGATGATATTGGAGAACTTATGATAATCAATAACCATTAGCCTTTCATAATACTGTGGGTCCCGTGCCTGAACAAAGAACGTGTTATCTGTTCCTTGTCTAATGCTTGTTTGACATTGGCTGCTTCTGACCTCCACCGAATAGCATACTTGTGAAAAGTCTCAGTTGGCTTCTTCTTTAGGTTTTGGATATAGAAGACATCTGGTGCATTCTCCGTATTGAACCTGAATCGGTCCATAAATTTTGATGTCATGCTCACCCAATTTGCCCATATCTTAGGATTCTGGCTTATGTACCAGGACAGGGCATCTCCGGTAAGACTTCTCATGAAGAGCTTCATTCGAATCCTTTCATCCTTTTCGACCCCCACGAGCTTTTCACAATAAGTTCTCAAATAAACCTTGGGATCACCCGTTCCGTCAAACATTTCGAACTTAGGAGGTTTGTAACCCTCCGGTAGTTCCATATCTGGTTGTATGTATAAATCCTCGTAGGTCAGACCTTCAATCCTTTTACCTCCTTCAACATCCTAAACTCGACTTGTCAACTTCTTGAGCTCCTCAGCCATGTTCTTGATGAGCAGGTCCTTCTCAGCGGATTCTAGTGTATAGGAGATTGGTTTAGTGGAGTGAGGTAGGGTTTCCACGTATATGGGGTTGTTTCGGTGGGTGTCAAGGATTTGGGTGTAGTGGAAGTCATTGGTCGAGTTTTGAGGATCAGGAATAGGTTGTGGTGTGTTCTGATGAGTGTAATAGGTAGTGGTTTGTGGGCACTGGGTTGGTTGATGAGGGTGTTGTAGAGGAGTTGGTACTAGTAGAGGATTGGAATTTTGAGGTGGTGTGGCGTATTGATGGGGTATGAGAGGATTTTTTTGGATGTTGGGTTGGCGTGCTTTGAGGAGGTGTTGGGTTTTGAGCATTTTGTTGGTTGACATCTGGGACATTTAGGGTGATGGAGAGGTTTGCCAAGTTGTGAACCTGCTCAAGTTCTCCTTGTAACTCTAGTATTTTCTGCTCCAATCGTAGGACCAAATCATTTTGAGCCGGAGTACTCCGATCGTCTGAAGTTTCAATATTCTCAGCATTTTCTTTTCGTATACCACTCAAGTCATCCATCTTAGCTTTTCCTCTGCTTTTTGGATTACTCGTAAGAGGAGGAGGAGGAGTGCCTCTAGATCTGGTGTGATATGATGATGATGCCAGTATGTGCGAACCAATCTTAGGGGATGGAAATAATAAATAAAGAAAAACAAAAGGTAAACAAGTCAATAAGGATTCTAAAAATGATTGCAGTATTTAAACATATATTACGGGAATGTAAATTCGCGTCCTAATTTGGGAGCCTCATTGTCCCCGAGGTGGGCTTAGCGACATGTTGATTTGGAGAATTTCAGTGCCAATAATTGCCTCATTTCACTAATGTAAAAATAGAAGAATTGAAAATGACACTAAATAAAATAAGTCACTAATGGCATTTGGCCTTATTACATTTGAAAAAGCAAATAAACCTAATTTACTTGGTCCTAGAAGGACCTTCTCCAGGCTGGATGTTTTTGGCTTCGTCGATCAAATTCTCCAGTTTGCACAGGTTCAGCAGTAGGTATGCCCTTGCTAAATGTCTTCCTTCGCTTCCTTTAGTGTTCTGGAAATCGGTGACTCTCTTCCTCATTTTTTCCTCCAATTCCATTAGACTGTACTCCAGATATTCCAACCTTTCGCTTGATTTGACAGCCCTCTCCCTCCATTCATTAATTAGTTCCATATCGGCCTTGTGTCACTCCATGTGCTCGGCCTCGACCTCGTGAACCCTTTTGTGCAGTTTGTTGTACTTCACTTGTGCCTCGGCAACTTCATCTATGACTCTATTTCCTGGACCAACCCTTGGCTCGAATATTCCTATTATGTTATCTTCTAACCATGATGGGTAAAAGTACACATGACCGGCATCATATTGATCTGGCTCGATGGTATCCTTTTCTATGATGATTTTCAAATTCCACATATGCTGAGCTTCATATTTGTATGGGACGCCGTCATCCTGAAAATCTGCTCTGTAGTGACTCATTTTAGCAACTCGTGGTATGACCTGCTTCCTGCCTGCCTATTTTATGACCCTGGTGGGAACATAAGGTATATTCCCCTTAACCCGATCAGTACCAAGTGTGGAACATCCCTAGATCTGATGATGAACTCATCGGTAGGGAACCATTCGAACATCCATTGAACCTGATCCTCAGTCAAATTGTTGAAAAACTGCGCCCATCCTATAGCATTTTCAGGTTGAGCAAACTTGTCTGGATATAAGTCATCCTCCTAGGATGATGGAAAGCTATGTGGTCATTCCACGGCCTTCGCGGAAGCTCTTAACAGTATTGACCTTTTTGTAGATGCTCTAACAATCAAACTTGTAACAACAGATTACAACCTTCGAAGTATTTGTACCCCTTCTGACAATGCTCTAAGGCCCGGTATATGTCTGCTATGATCATATGGACAATGGTATACGTCTTCCCCTCAATCGCATCCATCAAGGTTTTGGCTACCATGGTCAGTCTGGTGTGGATTTTGTCCCCTTGGATCGGGAACACTAACATACCCAAAAAAATAGACGATGAACACAAAAACCCTGCGGTGAATCCAACCCAAGGAAGTGATGGAGAATTCGTCATCAAAAATACGATAAGATCTGTTGTGACCGTATCGTTCATAGAGAAAGTCGAAGGGTATGTGGGAATTCTTCAGGCACTCCAAGTCATCATTCTTCTTTTATCCCATCATCTTCAGAAACCCCCTAGTAGAGCAATTTTCCGCCACCAATAAACCAGGACTATTCCAAGGTAGCCCAGCGAATCCCCCTATTTTTTCTAAGAGAGGGGTCATTTCTATGTTTCCAAAGAGAAACATGGCTCTTTCTTTGTCCCAGAACATTGTGGCAGCTTCGATTAACATGTTGTTCGGCTGGAGGTCCAATAAAGAAGGTAAATTTCCCAAGACCCTTTTCACATGATTCTTATCAATTGATGGAAGATCCTCCCACCAATCTAGCAACAATGATGGTATGTTACGGACCATGCCGAACCTGGGAACTTCGTGCCTCATTTTTTGCAAAACAAATATGGTTAGGCTCTTTCCCTCTCCAGATCCAACTATTTATACAACAATGATTAGCATATTGGCACTTATTTCTCCAAAATTAATGCACACAATCATGGTTGCATCTGTTGGGATTATGGAAAAACCGATGGACTTTTGGACGAGGCTTGTCTTAAAGGGTTATTATGTGGACAACATATTAACCCGGCTAGGTTTAACCATGATGCATTTACAATTAATCAGAGTAAGATTTCTATAGAGGTCTAGACTGGTACCCTTAAGTGGACAACTTGAGGGGGAAGGCACGGAATCGTTGACTGCACCGCTGATCTACGAGTTTTACCATAAATACGCCTTTCCGAATTTAAAGGGCGATACATAGAAAGGGCGCAAACACTCATCAAGTGTTTCTATAAGATTGATTACGCACGAGTGGAATATGATGTTGAGCATGATTTATGCAATAATAAATAGCATATTGTCACATATTTCCTCATTAAAATGATAAATGTAGTATTTAATAATTGAAAGACGTTTAAGAAAGAAAACAAGGAGACAAGTCAGATTTTGTAATAAAGGAAACCATAAATGCTTGAAAAATAGGCAATTAAATCCAAATAAGGGGGGAAAGGGAAAGGGTGCACATGTATTAACAGAATAAAGCATGGTTAAGACTAATTCACAAAGACAAGTTTGTTATGGTAAGAGCCTAAAAATATCCCCAGCAGAGTCGCCATGTTGTCACGCCCCCTTTTTTCCTCGCGGAGTCCAGGTTTCGACATCTTGGGACAACTCCTTTCCTTTTGGGAATTGGGTATGAGATTTGAAGAGTCTCCACCTAATGGATTAAGGTGCGTTAGGGCACCTAGAACAAATAACTCATAAACAAGTTTACATTACCAGAGATTGGGTAAGGGCTTGAAATTACCTTGAGGGGAAGGTATTAGTCACCCCTCGAGGTCCATAGTGGATCCCGGCCAAACTTAATTTAAGCGAATTAGTCTTATAAGGAAATAAAGCAATTTAAACAAATAGATATTACTTTTTAAAACAAGGAGTAAAAGGAGGTCCTAGGTTTTTTAGCCTATGGGATCATTTCTGTGCAATACTTGGTAATCGTCTCCAAATTAGGGTGCTACACATAGCATTAGTGCGCAGGTCATTATTTCTTTTTACTACCCAATTACCCTCCCCTTTTCAATTATTACCTATGCGTTCTAATAACATCTAGTACGTTCCTTATGCGTGCACTACCCGTCCCTTACCTCTGGCCCTGAAGGTGTTTAGGACCTCTATTTAAGGCGGTTCTAGACTCACCTATGTTGTTTAAAAGGAAAAAACTAAGTGACAAACAAAAGTCAAGTAGGATTGTCACATAAGGGGCAATTAAGTGGGCCCATGTTAACCTCCATAAATAGACAAATAAATGCACGTTATTCAAACAACAACTTTAAATGGTTTTAGGATCTTATAGGCAGGATATCTAAATGAGCACAAACAGAATATGCATCAGTTTATTAAAGCGAGCAGATGAGTACCTATCAGTTACCTACTGATTTTCATTGATACTCTGAATCCAGGCATATATCAAACAAACAGTTGTAGTTTTTAGACCCAGAATTTAATTAACCTACAGGCTTGCCTAAGTGATAGTCAGGCAAAACCCTATAGACATGGCATATAAGTTGTAAACCAATTACTGATTTTAGCAAGCTGATTTTATCTTAAATCCTATAGGCATGCTTTCTAAATGTAGAAACTGATTCCTTTATTTCCTATAGGCATGATGTCTAAGTTGCAGAAAACTGATTTTAAAAACCTTATAGGCAGGATTTCTAAGTTGCAGAAAACTGATTTTAAAACCTTATAGGCTAGATTTCTAAGTGTAAAAACTGATTTTTGAAATCCTATAGGCATGGTATCTATATCTGTAAACCTATAGGCATGATTTCTATTAAACACATGTGGGCAGAATTCTTAAGCACATCGCCAAGAAATTTATTAATCAAGCAGACAGAACCCTATGGACATGGTCACTAGTGCACGTTGATTTGAAATTACATGCAGATCCTATAAGTAGGAGTTCTACTGGCAGAATTAAATGTAAAGTCCTATAGTAGGATTTCTAACATGTAGATGTGTAGCATAGAGTCAAACGATCATACAACCTATAGGCAGGATCTCTAAACGTAATACAGTATCCACATAGTGCAATCAGCATAGTCAAGTCCTATAGGCAGGATCTCTACCCAATTTCAATAGAGATGTAAGAATAACCCCCCCAGCTTTTTTTTACAAAGATTGCTATTATTACAGACCAATATGAATAAAATACACAATGAAAGATAGGGAGCCTTGGCAGGCCCAACATCAATCCTGGAAACCAGGACTTCAAACGTAGCACCTCCAAGCAAAGTGGTAGCCCATCCATAACACATAAAACTGGTTCCTGGTGTGTCGAAGTTCCCAAGGGCCTCAAGGACCCTGGGCAATGCGTACACCAGAATCAGATGTTCAACAAAATTCACAAAGAATTGGAAAACCAGCCCCAATGTGTCAGAGTTCAGAGGAGTCTCATGGACCCTAAGCAATACTCACACTAGGGATGGCAGGACCCTAGACAGCTAAGAGTAAGAGTTTGAAAATAGAATACAAGGGTAGGGGATAGTTTTATGAAAAATAGTCTGTTTTCAGAAGTGGATAGGAACAAGTTGCAACAGAGTTGTACAAACAGAACCCATAATCAGCACATGGTCCAAGCAGGTTATTTATTTAAATTGGATACTCATATTAGTGATCACAAAAACAAAGGCACTTGAATCAACAGATAGAATTAGCCACATATTAATTACATGCTTGCAGTATCCATCCATGTTCAGAATAGGTAACATACAACAGATTTAGACAAGGTTTCACACTATTGGAGATAACTTAGTTTATTAATTATCACTAGGTGGAATCATATAGACATATATGGGATAGAAGCATTACGAAGTTAAAATTACCAATGAAATAGCCATACAGAATAGAGTAAGGTGTTAGGAAGTAAACATGCTAGTTTCAGAAACAAGCAAACAAAGATCATGGATCCAACAGGAACATGCTAGGGTAAACTAACTATAGTAGCACATAGAATAAGACAGGAATTAAAGCATACTAGTTAAGACAGAAATAAGCAGGCAACAGAAGGGAAAACAGAATCATAGTGAAGTCTAACTACATAGCATATGGAAGGGAACATGATAACAGGAATGGAGACATGCTAGTTAGGAAAGAAGTAAACAGGAAACAGAAGGGCAAACAGAATCATATTGAAGTCTAAATACATATCATAGAGAAGAGAACATAATAACAGAAATGGAGGCATACCAGTTAAGGAGATAGCAAACAGGAAGGTAAAGATGAAATCCAAGAGTCTAGCCTTGGCTTTCAACCGGCTAGACAGTTCAACAAATCAAAGAAACTGAAATTGTGTAAGTGTGTATTAGTGTGTGCTTGTAAGTATAGATGTCTGAGTCTGAGTGTGTGTGTTTGAAAATTAGAGCAATGGAGGGTTTTATAGCATATAGTAGAGTAAGACCAAATAAGATAGAAGAATCAATGGTACACCAATAAGGCAAAGAGATCAATCAATCAGTCAATTAGGGCTTAACAGGAATCAATTAATAGGCTGGATCATGAAGGTATCGCTTAAAATAACACGGAATAAATCAACAGCCGAGATTGAGGTCTAAATAAGGTAAGTAGTAGGTCCAGAAGTCAATAAAAAGTCAGAACACAAAATCGGGCCAGTAGTAAAAGTAATTAATCACATAAATAAGGTAAGCAGGTAAAATCTTAATAAGGGGATGTGGGTGCTAAAATTCAAGCCCTAATTTGGGTAATAAAATCAATTAACACTTAATTGACAAGGTTGAAGGTAAATGGGCAAAAGACAGCGGGATAAATAGTCAAATAATCAAAAATCCTAGGAAACACAAAGACATATACATGGAGCTTGATTAAATCAAGAAATATTAGTAGGAGAGTAATTAAGAGAGTTAGAGATGTGAACATTTAACATTAAAAACCCTTTTTGTAGAAATCTCTCAGAAATCAAAACCCTAGCTATTTGAGTAAACGAAATCGATCAATAACAATAGTAAGAAAAGAAAATCTTAAAGGAGAAATACCAAACGAACACAAAATCAATTCAAATCTAAAGAGATCTAGATGGATTCAAACAGAAAAATAGCTAGGTTCATAAAAAGGATAGAAGCGAATCAAATCTAGTTTGAACCAGAGATTTGAAACCCAAAAAATATGAAGATACTCATACTCACAAGCATCAGAGTGAACACAGACAGAATAATCGAGAATGGAGAGACTTTGAACCAGATTTGGTTCGAGTCTCTTGAGATTCTCATCAAACAGCGTAGAAATCATATTACCAGTAGAGATAGGAGACCAGATAAGGCCCAAGATCGAAGAGAAACCACATAGATCGAAAGGGGTTCAGATGACGGCGGGCTAGGGTTAGGAGAAGGTTGAGAGAGAAGAGAGGAGGAGAGGATTCAGAGGCGGCATAATTGGAAAAATGAGTAGGGTTTGGGGGAGTATGGGTAATTCAAAAAGGAAAATGATCTTAGATCGTTGATCTTTTGAGATCAACAGCCACGATTTGATCTGAGGAGTTGTGCGGGTTTTAAAATTGGGTCAGGGTATTGGGCTGTGATTTTAATTGGGATGGGGGTAATAATTTGGGCTAAGGTCCGAAATTAAACAAGATTAAAGAGGATATTTGTTAAATACCCAATTAATTAATAAAATAATTTGCAAAAAATAGTTAATTAAATGATAAAAATGATTTTTATGCACGAAAATAATTTAAATAATTACTTAATATTATAAAAATACAAAAGGTTATTTTCTTTGTGAAATAAGGTAGTTATGCACACATGGGCTATTATTGCAAAGTTGTTGCAATTATAACCCTAACATGTACATACGGCTATTCATGAAATAATTAAAGCTTAGTATAAATATAAATGATAAAATTAAGCAATAAAATTATCATAAAACCATTTGTGATGTAATTAGTAAATATTTGGATAATAAAATGCTAGGATAAATTAGTTAAAATCCTTTTAAAACTACAGAAAATTATGGAAAAATACTGGTTGATGCTCATGTACTATTTTGAAAGTATACATGCATTTAAAAAGATATGAGGGAAAACTAGGTATCAATAGCGCCATCACGGCCTATTTTTGAATTGGATTGTGGCAACATGGTATTAGAGCACTAGGTTCACATAGGTCTCACAAGTTATGGGCAGGTCTAATAGAGTCTTGTGGATCGGTGGGGAGACGTCCGTACTTATCTTTAAGAGGCTATAGGGTGTTAGGAAACTACTTTTTATTCATCCCCTATCGTGAAGTTGATGGTGTACTAAGTTTCTTATATTATTCTCTCAGAGATGGTGAGAACACGCACGACAGACATTCCAGACCCGGGAGGGGCTGCTCCCCCTGTCACTAGAGGCCGAGGCAGGGGCCGAGGGAGGGCACCAACTCGAGGTAGGGGACGAGGACATTCCATAGTTGCCCCAGTTGTACCACCAGCGGATCCAGTAGAGGATACCATTGTTGGGGAGCAGGGCGAGGTGCCCGCAGCAGAGCCAACTCTGGTAGATTTCATGTTAGCATCGAGCTTTCGGGAGTTCATGGGTCGTATGTTGCGGTTCATGGATACTATGACCCAGGCGGGTTTATTTCCAGCAGACCCAACCACATCTCAGGCGGGAGGGGAGCACAGACCCCTACCGCTTAGGCTCCAGGGCATGCAACTGCCGTATATCAGACCCCGGGTGCACTACCCGTAGGTAGTGCCCAGCCAATTGCAACTGCGGCACTTGAGCCTAGACAAGTTGCATCCAGCGAGACGCAAAAGCTATTAGATTGATGGACTAGGCTACACCCCCCATCTTCGGGGGTGAGAAACATAAGGATCCCCAGGACTTCATTGATCGCTACAGGGATAGACTGCACAACATGAGAATATTGAAGTCCCATGGGGTATATTTCACTGCTTTCCAGTTAGAGGGCAAGGCCTGTAGGTGGTGGCAATCTTATCTTCTCGGCATGCCAACAGGTTTTCCTCCCATGACTTGGGACCAGTTTACACGCCTATTCTTGGACAGGTATATTCTACCCTCTTAGAGGGAAGAGTTGCGGTTTCAGTTTGAGCAGCTCCAGTAGGATCAGATGTCAGTGACCGGTTATGAGGCGAGATTATCTAAGTTGTCTCGCCATGCACTTATGATACTTCTTACTGAGGTAGAGCGAGTGTGGAGGTTTGTTGCAGGGTTGCACTCAGGTAATCAGGCTACTATGGCCCAGAAGGTTGAGATGGGGACTTCCTACTAGCTAGTAGTGGAGATTGCTCAGAGGATTGAGGGTTACCGTTAGAGGGGTAGAGAGCAGATGCAGCGGGACAAGAGGGTCCGTTATTTCGGAGAGTTTAGAGGTGGCCCGGCTGGGGGCAGAGATCAGTTCATGTGGGGTCATCCCAGTACGCCCACATATCTAGCATCGCCGCCTCCTTGGGGTGCTCCAGCGCTACCCTATTTCAGCGCCATGCCAGAGAGTTCTTATCGCCCACCAGCTATTCAGGGTTCTTCCAGTGGGTACTCAGGCTACCAGGGTTCTTCCATCACCTACTTCAGTGCTATGCTAGAGAGTTCTTACAGCCGGCCAGCCATTTAGGATTTTTCCAGTGGGTATTTAGGCCATCAGGGCCAGACTTCAGGATAGCAGATCACCGCACCAAGAGGTTGTTTCGAGAGAGGGGATCCTAGTCATGTGTAGAGTTTCTTCCCCAGGCTTCAGGGTAAGGCAGTACAGCAGGGTCCTCAGCCCATGATTACAGCACCAGCTGTCCAGCTGCCCAGAGGAGGAGGACAAGCAGAGGCCGTCCTAGAGGTGGAGGCTAGGGAGGTCAGCCAGCCGGCATTCCAGCTAGGTTCTATGCTTTTTTGGCCAGACCAGATGTAGTGGCCTCATCTGCCGTGATCAGTATTATTTCTGTTTGGGGTAGGCATGCTTTAGTATTATTTGATACAGGGTCTACCTATTCAAATGTGTCATCTTTGTTTGCTCATTTCCTAGATATTCCTCGTGAGTCCTTGGGAACTCCTATTTATGTGTCCACTCCTCTGGGCGATTCTGTTGTTAAGGATCATATCTATCGGTTCTATGTGGTCACATTTTGTGGATACGAGACTAGAGTATATCTTTTGTTGCTTGATCTAACCAACTTTCAGGTCATCCCGGGAATGGACTGGTTATCTCCATATCACGCCATCCTTGATTGCCATGCCAAGACTATTACCTTTAGTGATGCCAGAGTTGCCTAGATTGGAGTGGAATGGTTTGTTCGTCAGTACATCTAGTCGGGTTATCTCTTTTGTGAAGGCTCGACACATGGTCGAGAAGGGTTATTTGGCTTATCTAGCCTATGTTCGGGTACTACCGTAGAGTCTTCAGCGATTGATTCAGTACCAGTAGTCCGGGAGTTCTCCGATGTGTTTCATTCTGATCTTCCAGGCATGCCACAAGATCGTGATATCGATTTCTGCAAAGCATGCCACCAGATCATGATATCGATTTCTATATTGATTTGGCTCTAGGTACCCAGCCTATCTCTATTCGACCATACCGCATGGCTCCAAAAGAATTGAAAGAACAGCTTGTGGAGTTTCTAGCAAAGGGTTTCGTCAGACCGAGTGTGTCGCCTTGGGGTGCACCGGTGTTATTCGTGAAGAAGAAAGATGGGACTATGCGAATGTGCATTGATTACCGCCAGTTGAACAAAGTTACCATTAAGAACAAGTACCTGTTGCCGCATATTAATGATTTGTTTGACCAGTTTCAGGGTGCTAGGGCGTTCTCTAAGATCGACTTGAGATCAGGTTACCATCAGTTGAAGATTCAGGACTCGGATGTTCCGAACACTACTTTTCGCACTAGATATGGCCATTATGAGTTTCTAGTGATATCTTTCAGCCTGACTAATGCCCCCGCGGCGTTTATGGATTTGATGAACACGGTGTTTAGGTCGTACATTGATTCATTTGTCATTGTCTTCATTGATGACATTTTAATCTACTCACGTAGCATGGAGGAGCATGAACGGTATTTTAGAGTGGTGCTTCAGACATTGCTAGAATATAAGCTATATACTAAATCCTCCAAGTGTGAGTTTTGGTTAGATTTTGTAGCATTCTTGGGGCATGTTGTATAGGGCGAGGGTATTATCGTGGATCCTAAGAAGATTGAGGCAATTTAGAGTTGGCCTCGTCCCACTTCGGTGACTAAGATCAGAAGCTTCTTGGGGTTAGCAGGTTATTATCATCGGTTTGTGTAGGGCTTCTCATCTATTGCAGCACCTTTGACTAGATGGACCCAGAAGGTGCTCTGTTCCATTGGTCCGTTGATTATGAGACGAGCTTTCAAAAGCTCAAGACACCTTCGACTACAGCACCGATTCTAGTGTTACCTCCCAATTCGGGGATGTATACAGTGTATTGCAACGTTTCACGTGTTGGCTTGGGTTGTGTATTGATGCAGGAGGGGCGAGTTATTGCATATGCTTCTTGTTAGCTGAAGATCCATGAGAAGAATTACCCTGTGCACGATCTAGAGTTAGCCGCAATTGTTCATGCTCTTAAGATCTGGAGGCATTATCTTTATGGGGTGTCATGTGAGGTTTACACTGATCATTGCAGCTTACATCATTTGTTCAAGCAAAGGGATATCAATTTTTGGCTTGAGCTACTGAACGATTATGATATTAACATTATTTATCATTCGGGCAAGGAGAATGTGGTCGTGGATGCCTTGAGCAGAAAGGCAGAGAGCATGGGTAGCTTGCCATTCATTTTAGTATAGGAGAGGCCACTAGCTTTGGACATTCAATCTTTGGCTAACAGAATTGTGAGGTTGGACATTTCAGAGCCCAGCCGAGTTCTTACATGCGTTGCTTCCCAGTCTTCACCATTGAAACATATCAAGGATCGATAGTTTGATGATCCGCATTTGATGGTTCTTAGAGAGACACTACTACAGGGTGGTGCCAAAGAGGTTTCTATTGGCGAGGATGGTGTTCTGCGACTCCAGGGTCGTCTATGTGTTCCTAATGACAATGACTTAAGGGAGAGGATTCTAGATGAGGCACACAGTTCTTGTTATTCCATTCATCTAGGTGCTACGAAGATGTATCGCGACCTGAGACAACATTATTGGTGGCGGCAGATGAAGAAAGACATAGTTGAGTATGCAGCTAGGTGTCTAAATTTCCAACAGGTTAAGTATGAGCACTAGAGGCCAGGTGGCCTACTCCAACAGATGACTATACTAGAGTGGAAATGGGAGCACATTACTATAGACTTCGTAGTTGGGTTGCCGTGGACCTTGCGGAAGTTTGATGCAGTTTGGGTTATTGTTGACAGTTGACCAAGTTGGCACACTTCATCCCAGTTGTGACTACGTATACTTTAGAGAGGCTGGCCCAGATTTATTTTCAAGAGATAGTTCGGTTCCATGGTGTGCCTGTTTCCATCATATCAAATAGAGGCCCTCAGTTTACTTTGCATTTTTGGAGAGCAGAACAGAGTGAGTTGGGGACCGTGTAGAGCTCAGCACAATATTTCATCCACATACTGACGAGAAATCGGAGCAGATAGTTCAGATATTGGAGGACATGCTTAGAGCATGTGTAATTGACTTTGAGGGACAGTGGGATCGATTCTTGCCCTTGGCTGAGTTTGCTTACAACAACAATTATCAGTCCAGCATCAAGATGGCTCCATTTGAGGCTTTATATGGTTGGTTACGTCGTTCTCCCATTGGGTGGTTTGGGCCTGGTGAGGCTAAATTATATGGTACTTTTTTGGTAAAGGATGACTTGGAAAAGGTAAAGTTGATTCAGGAGCGACTTCGCACAGCACAGTCCAGATAGAAGAGTTACGCGGATCAGAAGGCGCGTGATGTATCATTTATGGTGGGCGAGAAGGTTCTCTTGAAAATCTCACCGATGAAGGGGATTATGAGGTTCGGGAAGAAGGGCAAGTTGAGCCCAATGTTTATAGGCCCATTTGAGGTGTTGATATGAGTTTGAGATATTGCTTATGAGCTTGCTTTGCCTCCCAGTCTATTGGGAGTTCATCCCGTTTTCCACATGTCTATGCTCCGGAGGTATCATGCTGACTTGTCACATGTTTTAGACTTCAGCACGATTCAGTTAGATGAGAATCTTGGTTATGAGGAGGAGCCAGTTACCATTGTTGATAGGCAGGTTTGCCAGTTGATATCCAAGAGGATTTTCATGGTAAAGGTTCAGTGGAGGGGCCAACCAGATGGGGAGGCAACTTGGGAGTCTGATGAGGACTTGCGGAGTAGATATCCACATTTATTCAGCACTCTAAGTATGATTCTAGACCCATTCGAGGACGAACGTTTGTTTAAGAGGTGGAGAATGTAACAACCCGACCGGTCATTTTTCTTTTTAGAACCCTGTTCCCCTAAATAAGACTTTCCATATGTGCTTCTACTGTTTATGACTTGCGGGGATGGTTAGTTTGGGATTTGGAAGAGTACGGATTAAAATCGGAACACTTGGTTCCTTAAGTTGGCCTTAAAAGGCTAAGTTTGACTTCGGTTAATATTTTCAGTAAACGACCACGAAATCAGTATTTTACAATTCCAATAGGTTCGTATGATGATTTTGGACTTGTACGTATGTTCGGATCGGGTTTTGGATGAACCGGGAGCGTTTCAGCGCCTAATAGTGAAAGTTAGTTCCTTAAAGGTTTTTGAAGTTCATTAAATTTGGTTTGGAGAAGTTTTTAGTTTTATCGAGGTCCAAATGGAATTCTGAGAGCGAGAATAGTTTTGTAATGTCATTTAAGACTTGCACGCAAAATTTCGCATCATTCCGAGTTGATTTGATAGGAATCGGATGCGCAGAAGTATTTTTAGAAGTTTTTGAGTTCATGAGTTAATTCATGAGTTTTGGTGTCACGACGTGGATTTTCCACCCTCGGGAGTCATGATGGCGCCTACTAATATGAGCTAGGCAAGCCAAACCTTTAATATAATAAATTCATTAACCAATTATTTCTTTTTAACAAATATAAGACGATAACGTGGTAACAGCGGAAATTCAAATTTAAGAGGAAGACAACAATAAGATTTATGAAAAGTGCATCTATTAGAAATACTTAATCCTTAACCACCCAAAACCTGGTGTCACAGTGTCACAGACTGTCTAAGATTTCTACATACAAAGTCTGAAGAAATAACAATACACTGTTTCTGAATAAAAGGAAAATGAAACAGGAAATAGGGACAGAGGGAGCTGCCAGGGCCTGTGGACGCTTGCAGGTCTACCTTGGGTCTCTGGATGGACTGAAGGAAGCCTCCAAGCTACTGTCCAAAAGCTGCTTCGGGATCTGCACATAGTGCAGAGTGTAGTATCAGTACAACCGACCCCATGTGCTGGTAAGTGTCCAGCCTAACACCGGCGAAGTAGTGACAAGGCTAGGACCAGACTACCAAATAAACCTGTGCAGTTCAAATATATATACAGCGGAAAAAAAATACAGAAATAAACAAATAAAGATAGGAGGGGGAAACATGCTTCGGGGAATAACAAGTAAAACAGAATATCAAGAGAATTATAAAGGAATCAAAATCAACCACTAACAAGAATAAGGAAAACAAAGGCAGATTTCACTTTCTTTTCACATCTTGTTGTATGTGTGCAACCAGATCCCAATTCATGTATCTCGTGGAAGGCGGGCCACCCGCTCCCATTTTATTTATCTTGTGGTAGGCGTGCCACCCGCTCCCATTTCATTTATCTCTTGTGGTAAGCGTACCACCTGCTCCCATTTCATTATATCTTGTGGTAGGCGTACCACCCGCTCTCATTTACAAGCCAACAATATAATAACTTCCCGGCAAGGGAACAATGATATTTCAACAACATCCCGGCAAGGGAACAATAATATCAAAACAAACATCCCGGCAAGGGATCATTAATATCAAACAAACATCTCGGCAAGGGAACAATGGTGATAATAACATATGAAGCGCAATAAACCACAACGGAGTCATAACAATTATAATACACGACTCACGGGCATGCTTGACACCAACATATAGATACTCGTCACCATGCCTATACGTCGTACTCCACAATTAACACATAGTAAATAAGATACAACTCCTAATCCATCAAGCTAAGGTTAGACCAAACACTTACCTCGATGGCACGAACACAATTCACGTTTCAATTATAGCTTTACCCCTTGATTCCACCACCAATTCGCTCGTATCTAGTCACAAGTTACTTAATTACATTAATAAACGCTAAATGAATCAACCCCAATGCATGAAAAATGAGTTTTCTAAAGTTTTACCCAAAAAGTCAAAAATCGCCCCCGAGCCCACATGGTCAAAACCCGAGGTTCGAACCAAAACCCGATTACCCATTTCCCCACGAACCCAAATATATGATTTATTTTGAAATCGGACCTCAAATCGAGGTCCAAATCCCCAATATTTGAAAAACCTAGGTTCTACCCAAAACACTCACTTTCCCCCATGAAAATCATTGATTTTGAGTTGAAATCATGTGAAAAGATGTTAATGATTGAAGAAAACGAGTTAGAAATCACTTACCAATGTTTTGGAGAAGAAATGTTATTTGAAAAATCACCTCTTATGTTTTTGGAGTTTTGAAAAATAAAAAATAACTGAAAATCCCGTCTTAATATACCCCTCTCAGGCCCCCTGTGCGGACCGCACAAAATCGAGTGCGGCCGCACAACTCCCATGTTGACTGCAGTGACATGCTTTAGTATTTTGGCCATAACTTTATCTACAAATATCCAAATTGTGATTTATTTATCTTTCTGGAAACGAGACACGAAGGGCTACAACTTTCGTTTTTGAATCATCTCAAAATTCTTTGTATATCAAAATATATAGGCTTCCGATATCGGACCAATGAAATTTTTCTTCACTGCGGACCGCACAAAATCCAGTGCGGCCGCAAAGCCCACACCGCGGTCCGCACATAATCCAGTGCGGCCGCACAGGCCCCTCCGCAGCAGCATTCCATTTTGTGCGGACCGCACTAGTTTGTTCAGAGGTCTTCCACTTCTCTGAACCTGCAACAACTATATTTTTTTAAGCCTAAGACATCCCGGAACCTACCCGAAACTCACCCGAGCCCTCGGAACTCCAAACCAAGTGTGCATACTAACTCAAAGACATCATATGGACCTACTCGTACGATTACATCATCAAAATAACATGTAAAACCATAAATTAAACCTTAAAACTCAACATTTTCATCAAGAACTCTCAAAGTTCATAACTCTTCAACCGGAAGTCCAACTCACGTCAAATAAACTCCGTTTTTTTACCAAACTTCACAGTTACCTTTCAAATACTATAACAAGTTGGTACCGGTCTTCAGAACCAAAATACGGGCCCGATAACAGTGGTTTCAAACATTAATTCTTTTCTTTATTTCTTAGATAATTCAGTAAAATAATTTCTTTCAAAAATTGATTTCTAAGGCTTGGGACCTCGGAATTTATTTTCGGGTATACGCCCGAGTCCCATATTTTACTGCGGACCTCCCAAGATCGTCGGTACACGGATCTGGGTACTTTTTCTCAAAATATTGATCAAAGTCAACCATAATCAAATTTTAACTCTAGAATTTCTATTTCTCATATTTTCACATAGAAGGCTTTTCGGATATAGGTCCGGACCACGCACATAAATCAAGGTGAGGTAAAAGGAGGTTTTTAGGCCTTGAAACACTGAATTCACTTGCAACACAAGTTATGACCTTTTGGGTCATCACATTCTCTACCTCTAAAACCATTGTTCGTTCTCGAACGGACATAAAAAGGAAGTACCTAAGTCAGGAAAAAGATGGGGATAACGGCTCCGCATATCGGACTCCCAGATCGATGCCTCAGTGGGCTGACCTCTCCACTGAACACGAACAGAAGGAAAACTCTTCAATCTCAATTGACGAACCTGCCGGTCTAGAATAGCTACCGGCTCCTCCTCATAAGACAAGTCCTTGTCCAACTGGACAGTGTTGAAATCTAACACGTGGGATGGATCACCGTGATACTTCTGAAGCATGGACACATGAAACACTAGATGTACGGAAGATAAGCTCGGCGGCAACGCAACTCTATAAGCCACCTCTCCCACTTGATCAAGAATCTCAAACGGGCTAATAAACCTAGGCTAAGCTTGCCCTTCTTCCCAAATCTCATCACGCCCTTTATAGGCGACACTCGAAGCAATACCCGCTCACCGACCATGAATACCAAATCACAAACCTTGCGGTCGGCATAACTCTTTTTCCTGGACTGAGCTGTACGAAGCCTATCCTGAATAATCCTGACCTTGTCCAAGGCATCCTGAACCAGATCTGTACCCAATAACCGAGCCTCTCCCGGCTCAAACCATCCAACCGGTGACTGACACCGCCTACCATATAAAGCCTCATACGGAGCCATCTGAATACTCGAATGGTAGCTGTTGTTGTAGGCAAACTCTTCTAAGGGCAAAAACTGATCCCACGAGCCTCCAAAGTCAATGACACAAGCTCGTAGCATATCCTCCAAAATCTGAATAGTCCGCTCGGACTGCCCGTCCGTCTGAGGATGAAATGTTGTGCTTAACTCAACCCGCGTGCCCAACTCTCACTGAACTGCTCTCCAGAAATGGGAGGTAAACTGCGTACCTCAATCCAAGATGATAGACTCGGGCACACCATGAAGATGAACAATCTCCCGGATATAGATCTCAGCTAACCTATAGGAAGAGTAGGAGACTGCCACAAGAATGAAATGCGCTGACTTGGTCAGCCTATCAACAATAACCCACACTGCATCAAACTTCCTCAGAGTACGTGGGAGTCCAACAACGAAGTCCATAGTGATCCGCTCCCACTTCCACTTAGGAATCTCAATCTTCTGGAACAAACCACCAGGCCTCTGATGCTCATACTTAACATGCTGACAATTCAAACACTAAGCCATAAATTCTACGATATCCTTCTTCATTCTCCGCCACCAATAATGCTGCCGCAAATCCTGATACATCATTGCGGCGCCCGGATGAATAGAGTACCGGGAGCTATGGGCCTCCTCTAAAATCTCGGAGTCCATCCACATTAGGCACACAAACTCGACCCTACAATCTCAAAACTCCATCATCACCTAAGGTAGCCTGCTTGGCACCTCCATGCTGCACCGTGTCTCTAAGGACACACAAATGGGGATCATCATACTGCCGATCACGGATATGCTCCAATAAAAAAGAATGAGCGACCGTGCAAGCTAACACATGACTGGGCTCAGAAACATCCAACCTCACGAACTGATTGGCCAAAGCCTGAACATCCAATGTAAACGGTCTCTCACCGACCGGAATATAAGCAAGACTGCCCATACTGGCTGACTTCCTACTCAAAGCATCGGCCACCACATTGGCCTTTCCCGGATGATATAAGATGGTGATATCATAGTCCTTTAATAGCTCCAACCACCTCCTTTGCCTCAAATTTAGCTCCTTCTGCTTGAACAAGTACTGCAGACTCTTGTGATCCGTGAACACCTCACATGCCACGCCATACAGATAATGCCTCCAAATCTTCAACGCGTGAACAATGGCTGCCAACTCCAAATCATGAACCGGATAATTTTCTCATGAATTTTCAACTACCCTCGAAGCATATGCAATGACCTTGCCATCCTGCATCAACAATGCACTAAGTCCAATACGAGATGCATCACAATAGACTGTATAAGGCCCTAAACCTGTGGGCAAAACCAATACTGGTGCCGTAGTCAGAGCTGTCTTGAGCTTCTAAAAGCTTGCCTCACACTCATCTGACCATCTAAATGGAGCACCCTTCTAGGTCAACCTGGTCATCGGGGCTGCGATAGATGAAAACCCTTCCACGAACCGACGATAGTAACCTGCCAATCCCAAGAAACTCTGAATCTCTGTAGTTGATGCTGGTCTAGGCCAATTCTTGACTGCCTCAATCTTCTTCAAATCAACCTGAATACCCTCTACGGATACAACATGACCTAGGAATGCAACTGAACTCAACCAGAACTCATACTTTGAGAACTTAGCATATAACTGACTATCCCTCAAGATCTGAAGAACCACTCTAAGATGCTGCTCGTGCTCCTCCCGGCTGCGGGAATATATCAAAATATCATCAATGAAGACTATTACGAACGAATCCAAGTAAGTCTTGAACAGTCGGTTCATTAAATCCATAAAAGTTGTTGGGGCATTCGTCAACCCAAATGACATCACCAAGAACTCATAATGCCCGTACCGAGTGCGGAAAGCTGTCTTAGGGACATCGGATGCCCTAATCCTCAACTGATGGTAGCCAAATCTCAATTCAATCTTCGAAAATACCTTAGCACCCTGAAACCGATCAAACAAATCATCAATCCTCGGCAATGGATACTTATTCTTGATTGTAACCTTGTTCAACTACCGGTAATCAATACACATCCTCATCGATCCATCCTTCTTCTTAACAAACAACACCGGCGCACCCCAAGGCAAAACACTAGGCATAATGAAACCTTCTTCAAGAAAGTCTTGCAACTGCTCCTTCAACTCTTTCAACTCAGGCGAGGCTATACGATATGGCGGGATAGAAATGGGCTGAGAGTCCGGAGCCAAATCAATGCAAAAGTCAATATCCCTATCGGGTGGCATACCCGGTAGGTCTGAAGGAAATACCTCAGGAAACTCACAAACAATGGGCACAGAATCAATAGAAGGAACCTCAGCACTAGAATCACGAACATATGCCAAATAGGCCAAACATCCCTTCTCGACCATACGCCGAGCCTTCACATAAGAGATAACACTACGGGTAGAATGACTAGAAGTCCCTCTCTACTCTAAACGAGGTAAACCCGGTAAGGCTAAGGTCACAGTCTTGGCATGATAGTCCAAGATAGCATGGTAAGGTGATAACCAGTCCATCCCTAATATGACATCAAAATCGACCATGTCCAAAATAAGCAAATCTACACGAGTCTCAAGACCTTCAATCACAACTATACACGAATGATGGACTCGATCTACCATAATAGAATCACCTACCGGCATAGACACATAAACAGGATCACTCAAAGAATCACTAGGCATGACCAAATACGGTGCAAAATAAGAGGACACATACGAGTACGTAGACCTTGGGTCAAATAACACTGAAGCATCTCTATCACAAACCAAATCCATACCTGTAATAACTACATCGGAAACCTCAGCCTCGGGCCTGGCTAGAAGAGCATAACATCGGGGCTGGGCCCCACCACCCTGAACTACATCTCTAAGGCAGCCTACTGCTGTCTGGACTCCACCCCTAGCGGTCTGAGCTCCACCTCTAATACCTCTACCACCACCTATAGCACCTCCACCCCCACCTCTAGCTGGCTGGGCGGGCTGTGGAACACCTGGTGCCTGAACCATGGCACGGGAACCCTGATGTTGAGAGCTACTCGGTGCTCAAGGGCAATACCTAGCAATGTGCCTCATGTCGCCATAAGTAAAACAAGCCCTCGGCTGCTGGGGCTGACGACCCTGGAAACTCTGAAGCGGCGGTGCACTGATAGGAGCTGGTGGTGCACTGTAGGACTGCTGATCAGGATACTGCATCTGAGAACCATGGCCATCTAAAGCACTATGAGAAACCTGAAGAGTTGACTAAAAAAGGCTGGGAGGATGGATCCTACCATATGAATCCCTACCTCCAAACGAGGTACCACTGAATCTACCTGAATGACGAGGCCTCTTGTCCGACCCATGACCACCTCTTTGTGATAGAACCATCTCAACTCTCCGGGCCACATTGGCCGCCTCCTAGAAAGATATCTCACTCCCAGTCCCCCTAGCCATCTGAAGACGAATGATGAGCTAGGTCGATAAATTTAGTCTCATACTGGGTAACAGTCATAGAACCCTGCTGGAGATGCTCAAACTGCCTCCGATAGGCCTCTCTCTGAGTGACGGAGAGAAACTTCTCTAGAAATAGCTGAGTAAATTGCTCCCAAGTCAAAGCTGGAGATTCGGCTGGTCTAGCCAAACAGAAATCCCTGCACCAAGTCTTGGTGGATTCAGACAAGCGAAAAGTGGCAAAATCAACCCCATTAGTCTCAATTATCCCCATGTTCCTAAGAACCTCATGACAGCTGTTTAGATAATCCTGGGGATCCTCAATAGATGCACCGCTAAAAATAGTAGTGAAGAGCTTGGTGAACCTATCCAACCTCTACAAAGCATCGGCATACATAGCCGCTCCATCACCGGTCTGAGCTACCTCACCCGGCTGAACTGCTCCAACTGGATGAACAGCTGGAGTCTGAATCTGGGGAGCTACCTGCTCCGGAGTGCGAGTAGTAGGAGTCTAGGCTCCTCCTCCAACTTGAGAGATGGTTGGTGCTATAGAAAGCAAGCCTACTCGGGTGACACTCTCCATGAGGCCTACTAAACGGACCAGAGTATCCTGAAGAACTGGGTTGCAATAAACCCCTCTAGGACCTGAGCGGGGCCTACCAGAACTGTTGGGGCCGGAACCTCATCATCAAAATTAACTTGAGGCTCTGCCGCTGGTGCTGCTGCTCGGGGATGAGCTCTTCCCCTACCTCAGCCTCTAGCACGGCCTTGGCCTCGCCCTCTGCCCCTCATGGGAGCTGCTATTGGGGGCTCGGGCTACTGGTCAGTGGATTAGAAAGCACGTGTTCTCACCATCTATGAAAGAACAGAGTAGAAGTTCAATTATCATTGAGAAATCAAACCGCACGACAGGAGAGAATAAATGTGAGGTTGTTCCCAACTCTATAGCCTCTAGAAATAAATACAGACGTCTCTGTACTGATCCCTCAGACTCTACTAAGCTTGTCTATGAACTGTGAGACCCATGTAACCTAGACCTCTGATACCAACTTGTCACGACCCAAATTTCCCACCCTCGGGAGTCATGATGGCGCCTACTAATGTGAGCTAGGCAAGCCAAACCTTTAATCTAATTACTTCATTAACCAATTATTTCTTTTTAACAAATATAAGACGATAAAGTGGTAACATCGGAATTCAAATTTAAGCGAAAGACAACAATAAGATTTATAAAAACTGCATCTATTACAAATGCTTAAGCCTTAACCATCCAAAACCTGGTGTCACAGTGTCATAGACTGTCTAAGATTTTCTACATACAAAGTTTGAAGAAATAACAATACACTGTTTCTAAATAAAAGGAAAATGAAACAGGAAATAGGGACAGAGGGAGACGCCAGGGCCTGCGGACGCCTACAGGTCTACCTTGGGTCTCCGGATGCACTGAAGGAAGCCTCCAAGCTACTGTCCAAAAGCTGCTCCGGGATCTGCACATAGTGCAGAGTGTAGTATTAGCACAACCGACCCCATGTGCTGGTAAGTGTCCAGCCTAACCCCGGCGAAGTAGTGACGAGGCTAGGACCAGACTACCAAATAAACCTGTGCAGTTCAAATATATATACAGAGGAAAAGAAATACTAAAATAAACAAATAAAGATAGGAGGGGGAAACATGCTTCGGGGAATAACAGGTAAAACAGAATATCAAGAGAATTATAAAGGAATCAAAATCAACCACTAACAAGAATAAGGAAAACAAAGGCAGATTTCACTTTCTTTTCACATCTTGTTGCAGGCGTGCAACCCGATCCCAATTCATGTATCTCGTGGAAGGCATGCCACCCGCTCCCATTTCATTTATCTCATGTCAGGCGTGCCACCCCCTCCCATTTCATTTATCTCTTGTGGTAGGCGTACCACCCCCTCCCATTTTATTATATCTTGTGGTAGGCGTACTACCCGCTCCCATTTCATTATATCTTGTGGTAGGCGTACCACCCGCTCCCATTTCATTATATCTTGTGGTAGGTGTACCATCCACTCCCATTTTATTATATCTTGTGGTAGGCATACCACTTGTTCCCAATTACAAGCCAACAATAATCACAAGGAATCCCGACAAGGGAACAAGAGTAATATAGCAACTTCCTGGCAAGGGAACAATGATATTTCAACAACATCCCGGCAATGGAACAATAATATCAAAACAAACATCCCGGCAAAGGATCATTAATATCAAACAAACATCCCGACAAGGGAACAATGATGATAATAACATATAAAGCGCTATAAACCACAACGGAATCATAACAATTATAATACACGACTCACGGGCATGCTTGAAACCAACGTATAGATACTCGTCACCATGCATATACGTCGTACTCCACAATTTACATGTAGCAAATAAGACACAACTCCTAATCCCTCAAGTTAAGGTTAGACCAAACACTTACCTCGATGCCACGAACACAATTCACGTTTCAATTATAGCTTTACCCCTTGATTCCACCACCAATTCGCTCGTATCTAGTCACAAGTTACTTAATTACATTAATAAACGCTAAATAAATCAACCCCAATGCATGAAAAATAAGTTTTCTAAAGTTGTAAATAAGACAATTGACTGTTATTGAGAATTTGTGTTTCTTTGAAGTATTTTCTATTTGTGGAGTGGGCCAAATGCCTCAGTAGCAGGTAGATGCATCTATGGTTCATGTCGTTCGACCTTCGGTAGTGCATAGTTTAAATATTCTTATGTTGGATCGGGTCGTGCAACCTCGGCATACTTTGCGCATGATAAACCTTTAGAACTATTCATAATTGATATTGCTTCAATGTCTTGAACTATAAATTGTTAAATAATGAAAATAAATTTGGGACATAATACTTGTGAAAGGAGTATTTACTATATCATGTTATTGAGTTTTCAGTATTATTCATGCAATACATGCTTAGTTATAATTTTGACATATTATTGTTAGCCCATAGTAAGTGTCAAAGTCGGCCCCTCGTCACTACTTCTTCGAGGTTAGACAGGATACTTACTGGGCACATGTTGTTTATATACTCACGCTACACTTTTGCACTTAAATATACAGGATCTGAGGCAGGTGCATCTGGGTATCAGTCCGGCACGCACGCTTGACTCCTGGTACAAGACTACTCGGTGAGCTTCCCTTCCGAGCCGTTCTGCAGCAACCCAAGTCTTTCTGTTGTTATTGTTCTGTCTATTTTATTTCAGACAATAGAGTAGTAATCTTTTTTATATTCTACTAGTAGCCCATACTCTTGTGACACTAGGTCTTGGCACACACATTAGTAGACTTGTGGTTTTGGTTTTTATTTCATGATTATGATTGCACTCAGTTGCTTTCATGTTATTTATTTTAAATCTATTATTTCTTAAATATTTTTAATTTAAGAAAAGTTTAATCACTTGGAAAAATTTATTTAAAAAGAGGAAAATCACGTGGCTAGTTCTAAGTTGGCTTGCCTGCCGGCGATTTTAGGCGCCATCACGACCTATTTTAGAATTGGGTCATCACAGTTTCATACAGATGTAACCAATAATTAGATATAATCATGAGAATGTCATAGTGATAGCCAAGAAGCTGCCTTCTGAGTTAGCAGATACAGATATAGAGAAGGAAAGCATCTAAACACTTAAATTTTTCATGCTTTAATTAATGGTGGATGATATGAACTTATGAACTTTCAAGTTTATCTCAGCTAGGATTATCAAATAATAAACTTGACCACAAGACAAACAGAATGCAGGGAAACAATATGTAGAGGTATAGATCACAACAGAATCATCAATGAGAGACTATGAATTTAATTAAATATGAGCAATCATTCAAAGCACATTAAGAGTAATTAATCATAAAGACTATTTAGACTCAGAAACAAAAGTCATTTGAGGGCAAATAACAGCCTGATTCACATTGATTAAAGACTCAGAAGCATGATAAGTGATCTCAAGTAGACAACATCTTATCATAAATAAAAATAAAACATATATATACTAGTTAAAAGCATCATTAACAACTATAGTTCACAGAAGACAACAAGCATATTCATAAAATTCAAATAAGATGATTAGAAGAGAAAAGTTAGAGGTGTACTGACCTTTTCGAGGGAAACAGACCAAAGAAAGCTTAACTCAGAGAATTCAACCAGATGAATACCTCAGAGAAAAATCAGAATTCGAGTAAGAGCTTAGTCAAAGAAATTCTACAACTACTATACTAATTTTTGCCTTTGCTAAGTGTTCTTGGTGTATTCTTTTCAACGTTAGGTTAAGTGGTTGTGTAGATGATGTTAGGTTTTTTTTAGATGAGAACATTAAAGGCCTTATTTATAGTGCCATTAAGGCTCTATGGTTTCAATGGATTCAAAATCATGCGTGGAAAGTGACGAAAGATTGATGATGATAGAAAAATCGAGTGAAAATCTGAGAGGTAGAGGGGAAAATAAGGTCGAGTTTACCTGAGCATTCGACTGTTGAAGTTTTGAACCAGTGATTAAACCTTAATGTCCATATGTCACTGAGTTTTGAACCAGTGATTAAACCTTAATGTCCATATGTCACTGAGTTTGACCTCTGGACATCGAATCCTCATGATGAACTCTAAGATAGACTCCATGCATGCTTCGATTTGACAGAATACGAAGGAAATTCGGAGATTTGAAGTTGCATCTTTGAGTCTAGGGTTCAGACTTGGGTGTTTTGAATTTTGAGTGAAGAGATAGGAAATAGCCGGCTAAATTCGTGGATTTCAGAGGTCTTGAATTTGTGATTGAAAAAGGGAATTATCAGCAGGATTCGTGGTGTAGCAGGGACAGAAGGGATGATTTAGAGTGGTTTCAAGTGACCTTCCACGAATTTGTGCAAGGTTTAGGAGATTGATGGTTGATGGAGACGAGAGAAAAGAGATAGGGGAAATAGAAAGGAAGGGCGGCTAGTATTTGAGTGAATGATTAGGGTTTTGGGGGAATAGAGGTCCGTCTCTAGGTTAAAGACGAGAGATGGAACGAGAGCCGTTAGATCTATTGATCAACAGTTCCGATTATTTTTGTAATTGGAAATTTAGAAATGATTTAAGTGGGAAAAATCGGTGTCTGTTGGATTACTTTGATTGGATGGTTGAGATTTGATCTTTGGGTGTTTGAATTAAAGAGAAAATGGAGACCAATTGTAACCCGTTGATCTGAGGAACAGACGGCTCAAAGAGAATGGCCTAGATTGCCACATTGGAATGGAGATGGGGTGTTTGGGCTGGGTATTTTCGTTTGGGCTTGGTAATTGGGGTAAAATAAATTTAAAAGATGGCCATTTTACATTTGATTGAGAATTGCAATTGTAGCCTTTTGTCTTTTAATCCTTTTTGAAATTAATTTAAATAGACTTAACTATTTCCAATAAAATATGATAAAATTATAATTATTACATATACTACTAATTATTTTAATTATTTATTTGTAAAAATACTTTGTTTTCTAAATTGCAACACTAATTTCGAATTTTACATAATAGTCTAATTAATTAGAAATTAAAGAGTAATTTATTAAATTAATTATAAAACCTATGTAATGTATATATAAAAGTTATTTTAATAATCTTAAAATAGCAAATATATTTGTAAGTACATAATATTAATACTACGTGATTAGTTTTAAAACTAATACTTAATTAATTTGTAAAAATAGGTTTTTATTACTAGAGAACACTTTAAAAATATTTATTGTAAAGTATTAAGTATAAATAAATTAATTTAAAAAAGGAAGGTCAAAATTAGCCATCAACATGAGGTACTAATGGTATTGACACGTGAATCGTTTGTGCAATTGTGAATATTAATGTGGGCACAAGATACCAAGTGATTAGGGTTCGTGACTTGGGACCCGCGAATTGTGGTGATGAGGTGTGGTACCTCGAAAAAGTTGTTGTGTAAATCTTGTGTGAAAGAAGTTGTTTATTTGGTTGCTACCTGTTTTTTCTTACTTGGTTTCACCGGACCTTGACTATATTCAGCTTACTCTACGGTATTATTACCTGTTTGATCCTTGTTGCTAATTGTTGCTTTTAGTTTTCTATTATAAGTATTGTTGTCGTTTTATCATGCTTAGCTTTATATTGATAGTGTTCCCTGTTAGTTTCACATTTATACTTGCACAGGTTATTATGTCTAGAAGGTGTCTTGACTGTTTCTCGTCACTACTCTACCGAGGTTAGTCATGATACTTACTGGGTACCGCTATGATGTACTCATGCTATGCTTTGTGCACATTTTTGTGTAGATCTAGGTACATCGGAGTTTGTTGATCAATAGATAGCTGGTCAGATATTGCTATGGAGACTTTAAAGTATACATGTCGTTTCGTTCACAGGCCTCGGAGTCACCTTCTGAAGTTTATTTTGTATAGCTTATTTCTATCCGGAACAGTTGTACTTAAAGATTTTATAGTGAACTCAGTAGAGCTTTTAACTTGTACTACCAATTTTGGGATATTGTATTATACTTGGGATTGTTGACTTATTATAGAAATTTATGTTTCATGCTTAATAGTTAAATGGTTAAAATCAGTTATTAATTTAGTAAGTATTAGGCTTACCTAGTCTTAGAGACTAGGTGCCATCACGACATCTTATGGAGGGAAACTGGGGTCGTGACAAACACCTCTGAAATCCTTCTTCACCACCTAAAGATCTTTCACCCACACCTTCTGTAACGATCCGGCCGGTTGTTTCGAGAGTTATAGCCTCGTTTCCTTATTTCCTGATTTTTGTGTTGTTCAACTATATTTTGACTTACCGGGTTAGTTGGTTCGGGTTCGGAGTGGTTTTGGAGTGAATTGAGACACTTAGTCTCTTATGAGTAGGTTTAAGCTGGAAGAGTTGACCGGATGCTGACTTATGTGTAAACGACCTCGGATTTGGATTTTGATGGTTCCATTTGCCTCGTTAGGTGATTTTGAACTTAGGAGCGCATCCAGATGTGATTTGGAGGTCCGTAGTAGAATTAGCCTGGAATTGGCGAAAGTTGGAATGTTGGCGATTTTGGCCGGTAGTGGAAATTTGATATTGGGGTTGGATTGGATTTCTAGAATATTGATCGGATGCTCTTGGGAGTGCAGACCACAGGAGACGAGTGCGGCCGCAACAGCATTATGCGGGCTGCAATGGAGGATGTCTAAGGAGATGTGGCCGCAGTAGAATTTTGCGACCGTAGAGATTGGCAAAGTGCGGCCACAACGGAATTATGGGAACAGAGGTTCAAAGGGCACTATATAAGTGAGGTTTAGGGTTTTATTTCACATCTTGGACTTTGGGAGCTCGGTGTGTGACAATTTCTCGAGGGTTTTTCAAGAAATTTATCATAGTAAGTAATTCTAACTCGGATTTGGCTAATATACATGAATATATCATTAATTTCATCATCCGATAAGTGATTTGATATGGAAATTTGGGGAAAATTGTGGGAATTTCATAAAATGAATTTTTGGGATTTGAATGCCGATTCGAAGTCGGATTTGAGTGAAACTAGTATGATTGATCTCATAATTGAATGGGTTATCAGATTTTGTGACTTTTGTCGAATTTTGAGACATGGTCCCGAGGCCCAGCTTTTGAGTTGAATTTCTGACTTTTGACCTAAAGCTTAGTATTTTCTTGTTGATTCCATTAGCTCGTGTTGATTGCATCGAATTGCTTGGGGCTAGATTCGATGCATTCGGAGACCGAATTGAGAGGCAAAGGCATTGCGAAGTAGGAGTTTTCATGATTTGAGGTAAGGAACGCTTTCAAACTTGGTTCTAAGGTTTCGAAATCCTGAACTACGTGTTATGTGGTTAGTATTAAGGTGACGCACATGCCAAGTGACGGGCGTGCAGGCGTGCACCATGAGAATCGTGACCTGGTTCATTCCATGGCACCGTTAAATGATTCATTCTTGTTGATATCCGTGTTTCCATTATGTGATAAAGTAATTGAGCTGTAAAATATGCTAGATATCATGTTAGGGCTTCACGCCGATACTGTTGGGACCCCTAGTGGTTGTTTCTTGCTGTCATTTCCCTGATTTCACTGTTATTTTGTACTCGATCATATTCATGCATTTCATATCATATCTCAGTCTTAGTTGTTATTATTGGCATAGTATATCATTCTTTCCAAGCTAGTTTCCATGACATTGTGAGCCCGTGGGTGAGACTGGAGAGTGATAACTGAGCGAGGTCGAGATCCTGATTATGAGTGATAGTTATGGGGTCGAGCTGCACGCTCCAGCAGTTATATTGATTATGATATCACTTGGGCCGTAGGAGCCCCTCCAAAGTCTGCACACCCGCAGTGGGCGTGTATGATATTATTGAGGGATGGATTTCCCTGGAGATGGATTTGTTCGAAGTATTGATAACTGAAGATGGATTTCTCCACATGGTTGGATTACCCTTTTTCCTCGATATCGAGTGAGTTATAGTCAGTGATGAGTATGTTCCGGGATGGATTTCCCTGGGCCAAATGCCCATATACGGTATCGAGTGGTTGAGTATTTATATATATACCTAGAGGTGGATTTCTCCTCAGGGTTGGATTGCCCCTTTTTCCTCGGTACTAAGTGACTTACAGTTAGTGTTGTATATGTTTCAGGATGGATTTTGCTGGGCCGGATGGCCATATTCAGTATCGCGTGGTTGAGCACTTGAGAGTGGGAGTACATTATGCATTTCACACAGTCGGTGCATTGGCGTGTAGAGGCAATTGAGTTATACATTTTAAAATGTTCAAAATTGTATTCACCTTATTACTTTGAGTTGTCTATTTAACTAAAAGTATGCCTACATTTTTGTACGTTGTTTCTATTATATCTGTTGAGGTTGAGTTCGTCATTACCTGTCAGTCTATAGTTTGGACTTGTTACTTACTAAGTTGGTGTACTCACATTACCCTTTGCACCTTGTGTGCAGATCCAGGCACTTTTGGTCCCAGTGGCAGTCACTGATCGAGGCTCAGGCTTTAGAAGACTATCAAGGTATATGCACAACATTCGTAGGCCCTGACTCTCCATCTCTATCTCTAGATGTATTTCAGTTTGTTTCCTTGAACACTGTAATAGACTATGTTTTCCTTTAGACGGTCATGCACTCAGTGAAACCCTAGTTTTTGGCTGGATTGTATCTTATCTTGAAATTTCTTATGTTCAAACAGTTTCTTTAAATGCTAAAGGCTTTCGTTAAACGTCTTTAAACTTATTGTTGTTGTGTTGGTTTGTTGAGTTGAGACTGTCCTAGTTCCACAATAGGCGCCATTACGACGGACTGAGTTTTGGGTCATGAAAAGTTGGTATCAGAGCCTAGATTACATAGGTCTCACGAGTCATGAGAGGGTTTAGTAGAGTCTTGCGGATCGGTACGGAGACGTTTGTATTTATCTTCGAGAGGCTGCAGAACCCTTAGGAAACTTCACATTCTTGAATTCTTATCATGTGAATCTGTTGATACTCGTCACTAACCTTCTATTATTCAATTCTCTCCCAGGTAGTGAGGACACATGCTATCGATCAGGATGGACAGCCACCAGTACCACTAGTTAGGGTCGCGAGAGGCCGAGGCCGTGGTAGGGGGCAAGGGTGTAGGCCGCATAGTAGCTAGGGCAACACCTACAGATCCACCAGTTGCCCTAGTACAGGATCATCTTCCAGTTGTGGATGCACCAACGGGACCAGCTTAGGTACTAGTTGTACCCTTCGTGATTCCAGGTCTTCAGGAGACCTTAGCTCAGATTCTGACCGTGTGCACTAGTCTTGATCAGGCGGGCTCTATTTCTACTACAGCAGCCACTTCCCAGGCCGGGGAGGCACTCAGACTCCCGCCACCCGCACACCCGAGCAGGTTGTTAAGGGAATCCAGACACTGGGAGCACCACCAGCCCAGCCAGTTGCAGCTCCTCAGGATTATGCAGTTCCTGTCATGCCTGATGATGAGCAGCGCAGATTGGAGGGGTTTGGTAGACTTTAGCCTCCGACTTTCAATGGTGCATAAGGTGAGGATGCCCAGGGTTTCTTGGATAAGTGTTAGAGGATTCTCCGTACAACGGGTATTTTGGAGACCAATGGGGTCTCGTTCACTACTTTCAGCTCTCTAGAGCTGCCTTTACTTGGTGGGAGGCTTATGAGAGGCGTAGGCCGGTTGGTACAGCACCCCTTACATGGTAGCAGTTCTCCATTCTCTTCTTGGAGAAGTATGTATCGCGGTCCTGTAGAGAGGAGCTGCATAGGCAGTTTGAGCAGTTGCGCCAGGATGATATGACTATGACGCAGTATGAGATGAGATTCTCTGAGTTGGCTCGTCATGTTATTTGGTTGGATCCCACATATAGGGAGAGGATCAGGATGTTCATTGATGGCCTCACATATCAGTTGTGGATTCTTCTGACTAGAGAGAGAGAGTCTGGTGCTTCTTTTGAGGAGGTTGTTGACATTGCTTAGGATATAGAGTCGGTTCGCCACCAGGACCAAATAGAGAGAGAGTCCAAGAGGCCTCATAGTTCTGGTAGTTTTGGTGGTATTCCTTCGAGAGGTTAGTTTCACTACGGCAGGGTTCGTCCCTTCAGGCATGCTCAAACGGCTCGTTCAGCTCACTATGGCGCATCATCTGGCCATGGTTCTCACAGTTCTCAGTAGGGCCACTCATCTATTAGTGCCATTCCAGCTCAGAGTTCGTCTCATGCACCATCAGCTCAGGGTTCATCTATGCCTGGTCCTTCTAGCGAGTATCCCGGTGCTCGGGGCTCCCTTCAGTCCTCATTACTAGTGGCCGATAGAGGTTGCTTTGAGTGTGGGTATTTGGGTCATATCAAGAGGTTCTGTCCCCGCCTTATGGGAGGTTCATCCCAGCAACGGAGTTAGCCTTCGGCTTCAGTACCAGTTACTTCACCACCCACCCAGCCAACTCAGGGTGGAGGTCAGTCAACTAGGAGTCACCCTAGAGGGGGAGACCGATCAGGTGTCGGTCAGGCGCATTTCTATGCACTCTCAACCAGACCAGATGTTATTGATTTAGATGTTGTGATCACAGGTATTATCTCATTTTGCTACAAGGATGCCTCTGTATTATTCGATCCTGGTTCCACTTTTTCATATGTGTCGTCATATTTTGCTCATTATTTGGATATGCCCCGCAAGTCTCTTGTTTCATCTGTTCATGTATCTATGTCAGTGGGCAATACTATTATTGTGGACCGTGTATATCGGCTATGTGTAGTGACTATTGGGAGATTAGAGACTAGAGTGGATTTGCTGCTACTTAGTATGGTTGACTTTTATGTAATACTGGGCATGGATTAGTTGTCTCCGTGTCATGCTATTCTGGACTGTCACACTAAGACGGTGATGTACGGATTGAGTGGCGAGGTTCGTCGGATTATGTTTACAGTAGAGTAATTTCATTCTTGAAGGCCTAGGGGATGGTTGAGAAGGGTTGTCTTTCTTATTTGGATTTTGTGAGGGACGTCAGTATAGAGACTCCTACTATTGATTATGTTCCCTTAGGGTACGTGATTTTCCGGATGTGTTTCCTGCAGACCTATCGGGCATGCTGCCTGATAGGGATATTGACTTTGGTATTGATTTGGTGCCGGGCACTCAGCCCATTTCTATTCCACTATATCATATGGCACTGGCAGAGTTAAAGGAATTGAAGGAACAACTTCAGGAACTCCTTGACAAGGGGTTTATTCAGCCTAATATATCACCTTGGGGTGCACCAATTCTATTTGTGAAGAAGAAGGATGGTACCATGAGAATGTGCATTGATTACAAGCAATTGAACAAAGTTACAATCAAGAACAAGTATCCCTTACCTCGCACTGATGATTTATTTGACCATTTTCAGGGAGCGAGGGTGTTCTCCAAGATTGATTTGAGGGCAGGGTATCACCCATTGAAGATTAGGAACTCAGACATTCTTAAGACAGCTTTCAGGTCCCGATATGGTCATTATGAGTTCCTTGTGATGTCTTTTGGGTTGACCACTACCCCAACAGCCTTCATGCATCTGATGAACACTATGTTCCAATATTATCTCGACTCGTTCGATATTGTATTCATTGATGATATCCTGGTATACTCTCGTAGTCAGGAGGAGCATGCCCAATATTTGCGAAATATGTTGCAGCGATTGAGGGAGGAGAAGCTTTATACTAAGTTCTCCAAGTGTGCATTTTGGCTTAGTTCAGTGGCGTTCTTGGGGCACGTGGTGTCTAGTGAGGGTATTCAGGTGTATCTGAAGAAGATAGAGGCGATCTAGAGTTGGCCCAAACCGTCGTCAGCCATTAAGATTCGTAGCTTTCTTGGTTTGGCGGGTTATTATTGCTAGTTCGTTCAGGGTTTTTCCTCTATTGCATCACCCTTGACCAAATTGACCCAAAAAGGTGCTCTTTTCAAGTGGTCGGATGAGTGTGAGGAGAGCTTTCAGAAGCTCAAGACTGCCATGACCACAGCTCCAATGTTAGTTCTACTGTCAGCTTCTGGTCTTATTCAATATATTGTGATGCCTCTCGGATCGGTATCAGGTGTGTTTTGATGTAGGAGGATAGAGTGATTGCTTATGATTCGTGTCAGTTTAAGCCCCATGAGAAGAACTACCTTGTTCATGATTTGGAGTTGGCTGCCATTGTTCACGTGTTGAAGATTTGGAGGCATTATCTCTATGGTATGTCATGTGAGGTGTTTACTGATCATCGTAGCCTCCAGCATTGTTCAAAAAGAAGGATCTTAATTTGAGGTAGCGGAGATGGTTGGAGCTTCTAAAAGACTATGATATTACCATTTTGTACCATCCGGGAAAGGCCAATGCGGTGGCCGATGCCTTGAGTAGGAAGGCAGTGACTATGGGTAGTCTTGCACCCCTGCATGTTGGGGAGAGACCTCTTGTAATTGATGTTCAGAATTTGGCCAATCGGTTTGTGAGATTGGATAATCCAGAGCCCAGTCGAGTCCTAGCTTGTGTGGTTTCTCGGTCTTCCTTGTTTGATCATATCAGGGAGCACCAGTATGATGATCCTCATTTGCTTGTCCTCAAGGAAAAGGTTCTACATGATGATGCCAGAGATATGACTATTGGTGATGATGAGGTATTGAGGATGCAGGGTCCGATATGTGTTCCCAATGTGGATGGGCTATGGGAGTTGATTCTAGAGGAGGCCCATAGTTCGCGGTATTCCATCCATCTAGGTGTCGCGAAGATGTATCAGGATTTGAGACAACACTATTAGTGTAGAAGAATGAAGAAACATATAGTTGGGTTAGTAGCTCGGTGTCTCAACTGTCATCAGGTGAAATATGAGCATCAGAGGCCGGTTGGCTTGCTTCAACAGATAGAGATTCCAGAGTAGAAGTGGGAGCAGATCGCCATGAATTTCATAGTTGGGATCCCACGGACTGCGAGGAAGTTTGATGCTATTTGTGTGATTGTGGATCGGCTGACCAAGTCCGTGCACTTCATTCCTGTGAGCACTACCTATTCTTCAGAGCGGTTGGCTAAGATTTACATTAGAGAGATTGTTCGCCTGCACGGTGTGCTAGTTTCCATCATTTCAGACCGAGGCACATAGTTTACATCGCAGTTCTGGGGGGCTATGCAGCGAGAGTTGGGCACTAAGGTTGAGTTGAGCATAGCATTTCATCCTCAGACGGATGGACAGTCCGAGCGCACTATTTAGATATTGGAGGACATCTACGTGCTTGTGTCATTGATTTTGGGGGTTCATGAGACTAGTTTTTGCCGCTCACGGAGTTTGCTTACAATAATATCTATCAATCGAGTATTCAGATGGCTCTGTACGAGGCTTTATATGGGAGGCAGTGTATATCTCCAAGGGGTTAGTTTGAGCCAGGTGAGGCTAGGGTTTTGGGCACAAACTTAGTTCAGGATGTATTGGATAAGGTGGAATTGATTCAGGAGCGGCTTCGCACGACGCAGTCAAGACAAAAGAATTATGCCGACAGGAAGGACCGTGATGTGTCTTACATGGTTGGGGAGAAGGTTTACTGATGGTTTCACCCGTGAAGGGTGTTATGAGATTTGGGAAGAAGGGCAAGCTGAGTCCTCAGTTTATTGGGCCGTTCGAGGTGCTTCGGAGGATTGGGGAGGTGGCCTATGATCTTGCTTTGCCACCTAGCTTGTCGGGTGTGCATACGATATTTTATGTTTCTATGATTCAAAAGTATATCGGTGATCCATCTCATGTTTTGAATTTCAGCACAGTTCAATTGGAAGGTGATTTGACTTATGATGTGGAGCCAATGGTTATTTTGGAGCATCAGGTCTGAAAGTTGAGAACAAAGGACATGGCTTCAGTAAAAGGGCAGTGGAGAGGTCAGCCCGTGGAGGAGGCTACTTGGGAGAATAAGCAGGAGATGCAAGGCAGATATCCACACCTATTTGACACTTCAAGTATGTTTCTATACCCGTTTGAGGACGAACGTTTGTTTAAGAGGGGGAGGATGTAACGACACAGCCGGTCATTTCAGAGTTATAGCCTCGTTTCCCCATTTCCTGCTCTTTTGTGTTGTTCAGCTATATTTTGACTTACCGGGTTAGTTGGTTCGGGTCCGGAGTGGATTTGGAGTGAATTGAGACACTTAGTCTCTTATGAGTAGGTTTAAGTTGGAAGAGTTGACCGGATGTTGACTTATGTGTAAATGACCTCGGATTTGGATTTGGATGGTTCTGTTAGCTCCATTAGGCGATTCTGGACTTAGGAGCGCATCCGGGATGTGATTTAGAGGTCCGTAGTAGAATTATGCTTGAATTGGCAAAAGTTGGAATGTTGGCAATTTTGGTCGGTAGTAAAAATTTTGATATTAGGGTTAGATTGGATTTCTGGAAATTGGAGTAGGTTCATGGTGTCATTTTTGACTTGTGTGTAAAATTTGGAGTCAGTCGGACGTGATGTGATAGGTTCGACACTCTAATATTGATTGGATGCTCTTGGGAGTGCGGACCGCACCAAAATGGTGCAGACCGCAGGAGAGGAGTGCGGCCGCAGTAGCATTGTGTGGAGCGCAGTGGAGGAAGGCTAAGGAGATGAGGCCGCAATAGAATTTTGCGACCACATATATTGGCAGAGTGCACCCGCAACAGAATTATGCGGATCGCACAGTGGAGGTTCAGAGGGCACTATATAAGCAAGGCTTAGGGTTTTATTTCACCTCTTGGACTTTGGGAGCTCGGTGTGTGGCGATTCTCAAGGGTTTTTAAATAAATTTATCAGAGTAAGTGATTCTAACTCGGATTTGGCTAATATACGTGAATATATCATTGATTTTATCATCCGATTAGTGATTTGAGATGGAAATTTTGGGGAAATTGTGGGAATTTCATAAAATGAATTTTTGGGATTTGAATGTCGATTCGAAGTCGGATTTGAGTGAAACTAGTATGACTGATCTCATAATCGAATGGGTTGTCACATTTTATGAGTTTGTTGGATTTTGAGACGTGGGCCCGGGGCCCAACTTTTGAGTTGACTTTCTGACTTTTGAGCTAAAGCTTAGTATTTGCTTATGGAATTGATTCCTTTAGCTCGTGTTGATTGTATCAAATTGTTTGTGGCTAGATTCGAGGCATTCAGAGGCCGATTTGAGAGGCAAAGGCATTGCGGAGTAGGAGTTTGCATGGTTTGAGGTAAGTAACCCTTTCAAACTTGGTTCTGAGGGTTCGAAACCCCGAACTACGTGTTATAAGGTTAGTATTGAGGTGACGCACATGCCAAGTGACGGGCGTGCGGGAGTGCACCGTGAGAATAGTTTGGACTTATTACTTACTGAGTTGGTGTACTCACGTTACCCCCAGCACGTTGTGTGCAGATCCAGGCACTTTTGATCCTAGTGGCAGTCGTTGATCGAGGCTTTAGGTGACTATCGAGGTATCTGCATGGCGTTCGTAGGCCTTGACTCTCCATCTGTATCTCTATATGTATTTTAGTTTGTTTCCTTGAACGTTATAATAGACAATGTTTTCCTTTAGACGCTTATGCACTCAGTGACACCCTAGTTTTGGGCTGGATTTTATCTTATCTTGGAATTTCTTATGTTCAAACAGTTTCTTTAAATGTTAAAGGCTTCCGTTAAACATTTTTAAAATTATTGTTATTGTGTTGGTGTGTTGAGTTTAGGCTGGCCTAGTTCCACGATAGGCACCATCACGACGGGTTGAGTTTTGGGTCGTGACACCTTCAACCATCCAAACCCTAAAAATATGAAAATGATGACACGCAATACAGTAGCAAGCAAAGAACAAGCCACGAAGTTGAATGAGAAATTGAGAGCTAGTCAAGCAGAAGAACCTCAAAAATCTGTTGATTCTTTCCGGTCTGTGACTGAGGGGGGAGAACCAGTTTCATCTAAAACTGAAAAAGTAACTTCTGGGTTAAAATCTTCTACTGTTGGTTCTGAAAGTGTAGAAAATCTTGAGACTAGGTTTGTGTTGGTTGGTTCTATTACTGGTGTAGAAATCATTCGTACTAAAAATATTGGTGGTAAAAATGAAAAAGAAAAAGAAAAAGAGAGTGAGAGTGTTGAAGTAGATATGATGGGAAGGGAAGAAGAAAAAGTGACTGGATTTGATTCATCCTATTAGGTATGGATGACATAAGGAGACAGGTGCAATGGTGGTCTGGAGTGAAGAGATTAGTGATAATGAGGAGACCATGGATGAAAGAATAGGGATAGAATCACAACAGATAGGTGATGGTTCTGGTGATAGAAATGCAACAGAGGGGCTGGTTAGGTTAAGGAAATGGTTTCATGAACCAGTTTCTTCTTTTACTAAAATTAGATAAGAGCCCCTTTATGACCTGCTGTAAAGGTGTCAGATAGTTACAATCCAAAGAAGAAGAGCAAAATTGGAAAGACTCTAGGAAAGGGCATGGGTGGAACTAATAGATAGGCTGCTCCTTCTATCCCTATACCAAATCCTCCCACAAGAGGAAGAATTACAAAGAGCCAGAAGAACTAGAGTGAGGTCAATATAAAAACGACATTAGCTGAGAGTGTCAAGAAAGTCACTTCAAAAGGAAAGAAAGGGCTGATAAGCCAAGTGGAGTAGTCCAGATTGAGGAGATGAACCTGGTTCTTGAAGATGTAGATAAAGATGTGGAAGTACCCCCACCTAGTGCCAAAAAGATAAAGACTTCTCAAAAAATTCTCAAGAAATAGAGGCTGAGGAAGAGGGCTCGGTTGTGTCTAAAAGAACCAAGTCTGCCAAAAGGATCAAGAAGGATCAAATAGTGAAAAAATTAGTGAAAGATGTTGAGATTGAGAAGCTATAGAAAAGGCTTGTTGAAGTAGAAGCTGAAAAGGAATGTCTCAAGGCCGAGTTAGAAAGAAAGAATGAGAAGAATGATGAAATATTTCAAGATATGCAAAAACTGCTTCAAGCCAAGAACCAAGAACATGGTCCTTCCCAATCTTAAACCCTTCATATCCAAGTAGTAACTAGTTCTTTCTAAGACCCAAGTGGGATATTTTTCTATTTTGCTCATGGTTTTATGTTTTTATTTCTTTTCATGCTTTGTGATAGGATCTTTTTATTGATCAATGAAATTTACTGCTTTTGCCCTAATTGTTTGTTAGTATTTCTTAGATGGCTAATATTCTTAGATTAAAAAAGAAAAAATTGAATCCATGATTACATTTGAAGTAGCCCCAGTAGCCATGAGTGATATCTTTTAATATCTGGTTACTTAACTTAATTATGCAACTTTTCAATGATGCCAAAAGGGAGAAGATAAGGTGTACTTTTGCTTTGGACTATGATGTTTATAACCTAATGAACCTGGTCTTTGAAAATTTGTGACTTTAAATGGATAGTGTTCTGACAGTGTGTTTGATGTTGAGCTGAGTTGAAACAGGTTCCATGTTTCCATGCTTTTGAAAAGTATAGAGTTTGTCGTCATCAAAAGGGGGTAATTTATTAACTTGAGCAGCTTTGATTTTGATGATTGGCAAAATAACACAAGCATGAACCAAGTCTATGGACAGTGTACTATAACGACTCGACCGGTCGTTTCATGAGTTACAGGCCCGTTTCCCCCATTTCTACTTCTTTATGTGTTGTCCAGCTGTGTTGCATAGTATCAAGTTGATTGGCTCGGGTTCAGAGTGGTTTTGGAGAGGAATGAGACACTTAGTCTCTTATTTAGAAGCTTAAGTTGGAAAAGTCAACCGGATGTTGACTTATGAGTAGATGATCTCGGATGTGAATTCTAATAGTTTGGTTAGCTCTGTTAGGTAATTTTGGACTTAGGAGCATGTTCGGAATGTAATTCGGAGGTTCATGGTAGATTTAGGCTTGAATTGGCGAAATTGAAATTTTGGCGTTTCTCGGCCGACTGTGAAAATTTTGATATCGGGGTTAAAATAAAATTCTAGAAATTAGAGGTCTATAGGGTCATTTGAGACGTGTGTGCTAAATTTTAGGTCATTCGGACGAAGTTTGATAGGTTTCGGCATCGTTTGCAGAATTCAAAAGTTATGGAGCTCTTATGCTTGAATCCGATGGTGATTTGGTGTTTTGATGTTGTTTGGAGTGTTCCGAAGGTTTGAATAAGTTTGAATAGTGGTATATGACTTGTTGGTATTTTTGGTTGAGGTCCCGAGGGCATCGGAATGAATTCGGACAGATAACGGAAGGATTGGAACTTGGTTTGAGCAGCTGAAGCTGTTGCTTCTATCATTTCCGCACCTGCGGATTGGGGACCGCAAGTGCGATGTCACAGATTCAAGAGGGAGGCCGCAGGTGCGCACAAGTGACCTCACCTGGGATACCGCAAATGCGGGTGTTTGACTGCAGAAGTGGGATCTTGAGTTTAAGTGAAAACCGCACCTGCGAGGGACTTTTCGCTTACGGCATCACAGAAGCGACATGGTGACTGCAGATGCAGAAAATGATGGGTTGAAAGTATAAAAGGTTTCCTTCACGAATTTTGCCTAATTCCTCCATTTTTAAAGATGGGTTTTGAGCTTTGGGCAGTGATTCTCAAGAGGAATCAAGGATTTTCAGTTGGGTAAGCTACTTGGACCTTATATTTTGTGCTTGTGATAATTTTTTCACTGTTTAATCATGGAATTTGTGGGAAATTGGAGAGAAGTTGAAGGGGTTAGGCTTGAGTTTTGGAGAGTTTTGATTAAGGATTTGAGGGACCATTTGAGGTCGGATTTTGATAATTTTGGTATGTATAGACTCGGGAGTGAAAGGAGTTTCTAGTTTTTTAATTTTTGTCGGATTCCGAAACGTGGGCTCGGGGGCCGGGTTTGGGTGAATTTCAGGATTTTGGGTTGAATTGCTAGTTTTTCATTTGGAATTGATTCCTTGGCCTATATTGATTGCATTGTATTGCTTTTGGTTAGATTCGGGACGTGTGGAGGCCGATTCCAAAGGCAAAGGCATAGCGGAGTAGGATTTGGCATGGTTTGAGGTAAGTAATGCTTCCAAATTTTGTTCTAAGGGTTCGAAACCCCGAGCGATGTGTTATGTGATTAATATTGAGGTGACGCAAATGCCAAGTGACGGGCGCGTGGGCATGCACCGTGAAAATTGTGGCCTAGTTCATTCCAAGGCACCACTTAGTGACTCTTTCTTGTTGATATCTATGTTGTGATTATATGATTAAGGAAATGAACTGTAAATCATGCTAATTATCATGGTAGAGCTTCACTCCAACACTATTGAGACCCGAGTGGTCGTTTCTTGTTTTCATCTTATTAATTTCATTGATATTCTGTACTCAGTCTTGTTCATGCATAACATGTCATGTCTCAGCCTCGATTATTAATATTTGACACATTATATTATTGTTTCGGGATAGTTTCATGGCATTGTGAGCCCGTGTGTGTGATACTAGAGAGTGATGACTGAGTGAGGTCGAGAGCCTGATTATGAGTAACAATTATGGGTTTGGCCTGCACGCCGCAGCAGGTTGTTGATTATGCCTTCGTTGGCTTGTTATAGTGATTGGACTGAAAGGAGCCCCTCCGAAGTATATACACCCCCAGTGAGCGTGGATGATATTATTGAGGGATGGATTTCCCTGGACATGGATTTGTCCAAAGTATTGATACCTGGAGATGGATTTCTCCTCAGGGTTGGATTACCCTTCTTCCTCGGTACTGGTTGACTTGAAGTCAGTGTTATATATATTCTGGGATGGATTTCCTTGGGCCGGATGGCCATATGCGGTACCGAGTGGTTGATCACTCGAGAGTGGGAGCACATGGTGCATTGTCATACATTTTTGGCATTTACATGTAGAGATTTACTGAGCTTTATACTTCACATTGTTCGGATTGGTGTTTTGCTTTACTGTTGAGTTGAATAATTAAACTGCCAGCATGCCTATTTTACTATTCCATTTAAATGTGTTATAACTGTTGAGGTTTAGTTCGTCGCTACCTATCAGTCCATAGTTTGGACTTGTTACTTACTGAGTTGGTGTACTCATGTTACCCCCTGCACCTTGTGTGCAGATTCAGGTACGTTTGGATCTAGTAGCGATTGTTGATCAAGACTTCAGGCTTAGGAGATCTTTGAGGTATCTGTATGGCATTCGTAGGCCCTGGCTCTCCTTTTATTCTTTAGTTGTATTTCAATTGCTAATTTAGCCATTATAAAATATTATGTATTTTCCCTAGATGCTCATGCACTAAGCGACACCCTGGTTTTGGGCTGGGTGTATCTGTTCTTGGAATTTCGTATGTTTCAAATAGTTTTTATAACTGTTAAAGGCTCCCGTTAATGTTTTCAAACTTATTGTTATTCTGTTGGTTGTTCAATTGAGGCTGGCCTAGTTCCACGATATGCGCCATCACGATGGGTCGGGTTTTAGGTCGTGACAAGTTGGTATCATAGCCTAGGTTACATAGGTCTCACGAGTCATAAGCGGGTTTAGTAGAGTCTTGCGAATAAGTACGGAGATGTCTGTACTTATCTTCGAGAGGCTGCAGAACCTTTAGGAAAAACTTCACATTCATGAATTCTTGTCGTGCAAATCTGTTGATTCTAGTACTAAACTTCTGTTATCCCATTCTCTCACAGATGGTGAGGACACATGCTACTGGTCAGGACGAACGGCCACCAGTACCACCAGTTGGGCCACTAGAGGTCGAGGTCGCAGTCAAGGCCGTGGTAGGGGCAGAGGTGTAGCCCGCACAGCAGCTAGGGCAGCACCTGCAAATATACCAGCCGCCTCAGTTCATGATCAGGTCCCAATTGTGGACGCTCCATCAGGATAAGCTCAGGCACCGGCTGCACCGATTGTTATCCCAGGTCTTCAGAAGACCTTAGCTCAGATCTTGACCGTGTGCACCAGCCTTGCTCAGGCGGTCGTTCTTTCTACTACAGCAGCTACTTCTCAGGCCGAGGGAGGCACTCAGACTTCTGCGGCTTGATACCCGAGCAGGTTGCTTAGGGACTTCAGACATCGAAGGCACCAACAGCCCAACCGATTGCACCTGCTCAGGATTTTGTGGTACCAGTCATGCTTGATAACAAACAGCGTCAATTGGAGAGGTTTGGTAGACTTCAGCTTCCGACTTTCAGTAGTGCAAAGGACGAGGATGCCCAGGGTTTCTTGGACAAGTGTCAGAGGATTCTACGTACAACGGGTATTCTGGAGACCAGTGGAGTCTCATTTACTACATTTCAGTTTTCTGGAGCTGCCTTCACTTGGTGGGAGGCTTATGAAAGGCGTGGGCCTGTTGGTATAGTTCCCCTTACCTGGCATTAGTTCTCCATTCTCTTTCTGGAGAAGTATGTACCCCATTCCCGTAGAGAGGAGTTGCGCAGGCAGTTCGAGCAGTTGCGTCAGAGGGATATAACCATGACGCAGTATGAGATGAAGTTCTCTGAGTTGGCCCATCATGTTATTTGGATAGTTCCCATAGATAGAGAGAGGATCAAGAGTTTCGTTGATGGCCTCACTTATCAGCTACAGATTTTTCTGACCAGAGAGAGAGTATCTGGCACTTCTTTTGAGAAGGTAGTGGACATTGCCAGAGAGATAGAGTCAGTTCGCCGCCAAGAGAGAGTTGAGAAGGAGGCTAAGAGGCCTCTGGGATCTCGCAGCTTTGGTGGTGTTCCTTCTGGAGGTCAGTTCCAACATGGCAGAGGCCGTCCATTTCGACATGCTCAACTAGCTCATTCGGGTCACCGTGGTGGATCATCTAGCTATGGTTCTCATAGTTCACATCGGGGTCACTCATCTCTCAGTGCCCTTCCAGCTCAGAGTTCGACTCATGCACCATCGGTTCAGGGTTCATCTATGCCTGGTTCTTCTAGTAGGTATCCCAGTGCTCGGGGCTTCCTTCAGTCCCCGTTGCTAGTAGCCGATAGAGGTTTCTTTGAGTGTGGAGATTTGGGTCATATAAAGAGGTTTTTTCCCTATCTAACGGGAGGTTCATCCTAACAGAGGAGTCAGCCTACGACTTTAGCACCAGTTACTTCCCCACCCGCCCAGCCAGCTCGGGATGGAGGTCAGTCAGCTAGGGTTTGCCCTAGAGGGGGAGGTCGATCAGGTGGTGATCAGTCCCGTTTCTATGCACTCCCAGCCAGACCAGATGTTATTGCTTCAGATGCTGTGATTACATGTTGTGATTACATGCTGTGATTACAGGTATTGTTTCAGTATGCCATAGAGATACCTCTGTATTATTTGACCCTAGTTCCACTTTTTCATATGTGTCATTATATTTTGCTCATTATTTGGATACACCTCGCAAGTCTCTTGTTCATTTCTTTGTGTATCTACTCCGGTAGGTGATACTATTGTTGTGGACTGCATATATCGATCGTGTGTGGTGACTATTGAGGGTTTGGATACCTGAGTGGATCTCTTGTTGCTTAGTATGGTTGATTTTGATGTGATATTGGTCATGGATTGGTTATCTCTATGTCGTGATATTTTTTACTATCATGCTAAGACTGTAACGTTGGCTATGCCGGGGGTGCCATGGATTGAGTGGCGAGGTTCGACAGATTATGTTCCCAGTAGGGTGATTTCATACTTGAAGGCCCAGCGGATGGTTAGGAATGGTTGTCTTTTTTATTTGGCCTTTGTAAGGGATGTCAGTGCAGAGACTCCTAGTATCGATTCAGTTCTGGTTGTAAGGGACTTCCCGAATATGCTTCCTACAGACCTGCTAGGCATGCCACCGGATAGGGATATTGAATTTAGTATTGATTTGGTGTCGGGCACTCAGCCCATTTCTATTCTACTGTGTCGTATGGCACCGGCAGAGTTGAAGGAGTTGAAGGAGCAGCTTCTCCTTGAAAAGGGGTTTATTTGGCCTAGTGTGTCGCCTTGGGGTGTGTCTGTCCTATTTGTGAAGAAGAAAGATGGTACGATGAGGATGTGAATTGATTACAAGCAGTTGAACAAAGTCACAATCAAGAACAAGTATCATTTGCCTCGTATTGAAGATTTATTTGACCAGCTTTATGGAGCGAGAATGTTCTCCAAGATTGATCTCCGGTCAGGGAATCACCAGTTGAAGATTAGGGACTCAAACATCCTTAAGACATCTTTTACGACCCGATATAGTCATTATGAGTTCCTTGTGATGTCTTTCGGGCTGACAGTGCCCCAGCAGCGTTCATGCATTTGATGAACAGCATGTTTCGGCCTTATCTCGACTCGTTTGTGATTGTATTCATTGATGATATTCTAGTGTACTCGCGTAGTAAGGAGGAGCACGATGAGCATTTGAGAGTTGTGTTGCAGTGGTTGAGGGAGGAGAATCTTTATGCAAAGTTCTCCAAGTGTGAGTTTTGGCTCAGTTTAGTGGCGTTCTTGGGGCACGTGGTGTCCAGTGAGGGTATTCAGGTTGATCCGAAGAAGATATAGGCAGTCTAGAGTTAGCCCAGTCCGTCCTCAGCCACAGAAATTCGTAGTTTTCTTGGTTTGGCGGGTTATTACCATCGGTTCGTTCAGAGATTTTCATCTATTGCATCACCCTTGACTAAGTTTAATCAAAAGGGTGCTCCTTTTAGGTGGTCGGATGAGTGTGAGGCGAGCTTTCAGAAGCTCATGACTGCCTTGACCACAGCTCCAGGTTAGTTTTGCCATTAGCTTCAGGTTCATATATAGTATATTGCGATGCTTCTAGAGTTTGTATTGGGTGTGTGTTGATGGAGGAGGGTAGAGTGATTGCTTATGATTCTCGCCAATTGAAGCCCCATGAGAAGAACTACCATGTTCATGATTTGGAGTTGGCTACCATTGTTCACACATTGAAGATTTGGAGGCATTATCTCTATGGTGTGTTTTGTAAGGTGTTTACTGATCATCGTAGCCTCCAGCACTTGTTCAAGCAGAAGGATCTCAAATTGAGGCAGTGGAGGTGGTTAGAGCTGCTAAAGGACTGTGATATTACTATCGTGTACCATCCGGGAAAGGCCAATGTAGTGGTCGATACTTTGAGTAGGAAGGCGGTGAGTATGGGCAGTCTTGCACTCATACCTATTGGGGAGAGACCTATTGCAATTGATGTTCAGGCCTTGGGCAATCGGTTTGTAAGGTTGGATATTTTTTAGCCCGGTCGGGTCTTAGCTTGTATGGTTTCTTGGTCTTCCTTGTTTGATCGCATCAGAGAGTGCCAGTATGATGATCCTCACTTGCCTGTCCTCAAGGACAGAGTTTAGCACGGCGATGCTAGAGATGTGACTATTGGTGATGATGGGGTATTGAGGATGCAGGGCCGGATATGTGTGCCCGATGTAGACGAACTTTGGGAGTTGATTCTTGAGGAGGCCCATAGCTTACGGTATTCCATCCATCCGGGTGGCGCAAAGATGTATCAGGATTTGAGACAGCACTATTGGTGGAGGAGAATAAAGAAGGATATATTGGGATTTGTAGCTCGGTGTCTCAATTGCCAGCAGGTAAAATATAAGCATCAGAGACTGGGTGGCTTGCTTTAGCAGATGGATATTCCAAAGTGGAAGTGGGAGCACATCACCATGGATTTCGTAGTTGGGCTCCCACGGACTTTGAGAAAGTTCAATGCTATTTGGGTGATTATGGATCAGCTGACCAAGTCCGCAAACTTCATTCCTTTGTGTGCTACCTATTCTTCAGAGTGGCTAGCTGAGATTTATATCCGAGAGATTGTTCGCCTGCATGGTGTCCCAGTTTCCATCATTTCAGATAGAGGTACTCAATTTACATTGCAGTTTTGGAGAGCCGTGAAGCGAGAGTTGGGTACTCAGGTTGAGTTGAGCACAAATTTTCACCCTCAGACGGACGGGCAGTGCAAGCGCACTATTCAAATATTGGAGGACATGTTACGCGCTTGTGTCATTGATTTTAGGGGTTTATGGGATCAGTTTCTACCGCTCGCAGAGTTTGCTTACAACAACAGTTATCAGTCGAGTATTCAGATGGCTCCATATGAGGCTTTATATGGGAGGTGGCGTAGATCTTCAGTAAGATGATTTGAGTCGGGCGAGGCTAGGATTTTGGATACATACTTGGTACAGGATGCTTTGGACAAGGTGAAAGTGATTTTGGAGCGGTTTCGTACGGCGCAGACAAGACAGAAGAGTTATGCTGACAGGAAGGTCCGTGATGTGTCTTACATGGTTGGGGAGAAGGTTCTACTTAAGGTCTCACCCATGAAGGGTGTTATGAGATTTGGGAAGAAGGGAAAATTGAGCCCTCGGTTCATTGGGCTTTTTAAGGTACTTCAAAGGATTGGAGAGGTGGCTTAAGAGCTCGCTTTGCCACCTAGCTTGTCGGGTGTGCATCCAGTATTTCATGTTTATATGATCTGGAAGTATATTGGTGATTCGTCTCATGTTTTGGATCTTAGCACAGTTCAGTTAGACGGTGATTTGACTTATGATGTGGAGCCAGTGGCTATTTTGGAGCGGCAGATCCGAAAGTTGAGATCAAGGGATATAGCTTCAGAGAAGGTGCAGTGAAGAGGTCGACCCATGAAGGAGGCTACTTGGGAGACCGAGCGGGAGATGCGGAGCAGATATCCACACCTGTTTGAGGCTTCAGGTATGTTTCTTGACTTGTTCGAGGATGAACGTTTGTTTAAGAGGGGGAGGATGTAACGACCCGGCCGGTTGTTTCGTGAGTTACAACCTCATTTCCCCCATTTCTGCTACTTTATATGTTGTTATGCTATATTACGTAGTATCGAGTTGGTTGGCTTGGGTTCAAAATGATTTTGGAGAGAAATGAGACACTTAGAGCCTGTTTGGATTGGCTTAAAAAAGTAGCTTTTAAGCACAAGTGCTTAAAAGTACTTTTTAAGTGCTGGAGCTGATTTTATAAATAAGCAGTTATGCGTTTGGATAAAAGTGATAGAGCTGGAAAAAAAGCTGTTGAAATGTTTTCAAGATTGGGTTGGTGTTCCGATAAGCGAGAGGTGTAAGCACCGCGAGGTGTGAAGCCAGATCGTACTAAAGACAATGAAAAAATTTAGAAAATGAGAGATTTAAAAAAAATAAGTAAAAGCAGAATGAAAGACAGTCCTATATTGACAAGGACGAGCTTTTTCACGAAGAAAACTTCGCCTTCGGGTAGCACCACTAGATCTTCAACAAGGTGGAAATTCTCGTATTCCGTATGTACATGTTCCTACGGCTCGGATGAGTATTCTTGTTTATATCGCTTCCCTCTCCCCTTCACTTATTAATTAAGTGGAAAATAGTCGTCCGCATTCTATAAGCGACTTGACCGAGTCTACGAAGCTTTGCTTTTCTTGTAGTCGGCCCGTAATGCCTCCCTTCATTTTCTTGCCTCCTTTCAGCTCAGAATGCCTAATGCCTATTATTTAGTGCTAGAAGCTAACCGCCATAAGCTCGCCCTTCGGGTCTCGCTACCAGCGCAGGAGGCCAAATAAAGAAAAAGAAGAAGGCCCTCTATATTATTATATATTAAGGCTGTGTAAGGGTGTGTCTATTTTCTTTCTCTTAACTCAGAAGTTCTTTTTTTTTAGTAAGATAGTAGTGGATCGAGAAAGCAAAGCTTAAAAGGCGAAAGTGCTCTACCTACCCTCTCTTGTTTCAGGTATTCCACTCGTTCTCAAAGTATATAGCTCTAGTAGTCCTTTCTGCCTATTACACTCCTTCGCTCTAGTGATCGCTTCGTATACTACGCTTCTTATCCAGCGTATTGAACTCGTTTATTCCACTCGCTCCCTAACTCTAAGAGCAACTCCTCTTTTTAGAATTGTTGAAGAAACTACTAACTCTAACTATCTAACTGCACTGATTGAGGTCGATCTCACTGACCCCTTGCTTCACCACGCCCAAGCCGGAGGCTAAGGAGAGCAGAATAAGGTGAAGGTGGATACCGCTCATCAAGAGGGAGCCCCTTTGCTTGCTTTTTGGGACATGTAAGATAGCCTAGCAGATCCTTTTGAATGTCCATCAAAGGCGAGGTGGGAAATGCCCCGCACGAACTATCTGATCAAGTTTTCTTTTTCCTATCACAGGCAGCTGGCAAAGCCGTGTTTGATCGTCGCGTACATGCTCCATTACAGCTTCGTTTATGAGCCAATCAATTGACAGTGAAGCAGAGAAGGAAGAGTTTTGATCACCGTGTGGGTAATCTCTATTAGGGTTTCCGTTTCATGTGCACTAAAAAGGAAGGAAGACTGGTGTGACTATAGTAATGCCAAGCATACGAGCAAAGGACTCTACCTACTCCATACTGACGAATGAAAGACCAATCCAGGGGCTAAGGGACCCAATTCTTAAGACTCAAGATGCAACTTACGGCAGTCTTTGATCTAGCTATAAGGCTTCGAGTTGGCTCAGAATACCAGGCTTTAGATCTTGATGCAGTCAAACTTGACCCTATTTCAAGGTTGCCGCTAAGCAACATTTTCTGATGATGGTGAAGCGCAGAAGCTGCACGAAGTTGCTTCTTAGGGCATATCCGTTTTCTTGCTCATTAGCGCTTGACTAATTTCCTATCTAACTAATAAGAGGAAAGGGGCAAGCCAAAACTGACTCCTAACAAGTTGCTGGCTCTTTAAGATCACATCTTTGGAATAAAATCCAGTTAGAAAAGGAAATTCAATTAGAGAGAACTGTCTCACGACATTCTAAACCCAACTCACGTACCACTTGAATCGGCGAACAACCGAACCCTTGGGACCTTCTTCAACCCCAGGATGTGATGAGTCGACATCGAGGTGCCAAACGACTCTGTCGATAAGAGTTCTTGGGAGTCATCAACCTGTTATCCCCGACGAACCTTTGATCCATTGAGCGAGAGCCCTTCCACACGGGACTCCTGGATCACTATGGCCGACTTTCGTCTCTGTTCGACCAGTCGGTCTCACAGTCAGGCAGGCTTATACCATTACGCTCACGAGCAGAATCTTAGCTTGAGCCTACCTTCGCTGATGGGTTAAGTGAAGAGAAAATGGTACTCATACCAGAGTAGTGATCAATAGCACCGCTATCAATGATACACTGTCCACTACTCGAGGCTAGAAGGGTGGAATCTTTTCTACCTCTTTGCACAAAAAGAGACTGAGATGACGAAGTGGATGCGCCTTGATTTCCTCCAACTCCTTACTTAATGCCGCAATGGAGTCCTCACCCCTGCCTTTAGAAGATCCTCTTTTCGAATAGGAATTGATTCAATCTTATTATTAGAATATGAAGATTCAACTGAATATACTGTTTTTCAAGAAGGAATCGCCATCACCAGTGGAAGTTGAACTCGGCGATCTCTTCCTCCTGAAGTATGGAAAAGGAAGAAAAAGCAGTCAACCACAGGGAAGGAAGGAGGTATAGCTCGGCTTTTTAGGAAGAACATTGTTTGCAAGATCCGGTCTTAGTGAGAGAATTGGGATTGAGCTTTCACTAATACTAATAGAAGAATTTTTAGTAAAGGGAGGAAAGAGCTAGGTCTCGTATAGAAGAAGGGGTTTTTTCGCCCCGCGATTGGTAATGGCACAACCAGAAGAGAGTAGGGGAGGTTCGGCATCTGCTTGAGCAGGAAGAAGAAAGGTTTGATCCGCTCGGTTTAGATAATTTCCATGGGCCAATAAGACGGTGTCTAGGATGGCAGCCAACTATCTTTCCGTAGGGATTATCATTTCCAGTCTGGCTCTCGAAGACTCAATATCAGAGGAAGGTTTTTTGCAAATTAGTCCTGTTTAGTTGCCTTAAGGCTTGTCTTTCTTTCAGAACCTTGTTACTTTTAAGCTGTCTTTTCGCCTGAGGCTTTCGGACAAGACTACTTACTCCAATAGGTTAGTAAGCTACCTCTTCCGCTTTCAGGCAAGGGTAGCTCTGAAGGGAGATTTGAGCGGAACCACTTCTGGATAGAGTATAAAATAAAGTGGTAGGAGATGAAAGCATTCTTATCCAGTGGAGGGCGGCTTATTTTGCAAACATGTTCTTTTCTCGATGCCTATACACCTTCTTGCAGGTATTCCAGTTTCAAAGGGAGTTCTTGACCAGTTGGAAAAAATGTTAGCTAACTTTTGGTGAGGCGGGTTCCGAGACGGAGCTTAACCTAAGTCTCGGTTAAGAACGGCGATGATATACGTTTCACACGGCGCACGATTCCATGGATAGTTTCATTCGAGATCGCGATGGAGGACATAGCTTACGATCATCGGCTTTGATCATGCCACTAGGCATTTGAGTAAGACATTGCACAATGATCTGAACACTTTGTCGCATCTCTTCGATACGAATACAGTAACGATCATAGCGATCTCCTCTGGTACCTACATCATAGAGGGATCAGCGTGTAAACTTGAAGGGCTAGGGAACTCCTTTAGCTCAATAATGAAAGTTAGGGCCGATCGGAGGAGGCCTTACCTCTTAGATGACCCAAGCAAGTCATTAAGCTATTGGATGGATCCACCGAATATAAAAAACCTTAGAGCTGCCTAACATGCTGACATCCCGGCGAAGAGAGTCATTATTTATGTTACATCTTCAAATTCGAGAGAGGGCTTTCCTCTTACTCTCAAATTATAGGCATTGAAGCGATCGAGAGAAAGTAAGAAAACTATTGCACACGCCCCCCATTCGCGTACTAGCCCTATAACGGAGTCATACCCAACCACACTCTCTTAGTATAAAGCGGAGCAGGACCGTTGGCCTGATCTGACTCCCCACCCAACCGCCCTGGTGTATGTTTCCGAATCAACTGCATCTTTCCTAGAGCTTGCAGCCATTATCTTCGCTTTTCAGATATGGTGACATAACTTGTATGGGGGGAAGTGCCAGATCTTTACGGATCATAAGAGCTTGAGGTACTTGATGACACAGAAGGAGTTGAACCTTCGCCAGGATGGCACACTTCTATTCCTGGGACGAGTATGTGTTCCTCAGGACAGTGACCTGTGTCATGATATCTTGGAGGCAGCTACTACCAATTCCAGCTTGCTTTTGTTCCTGCTTACACTCCTAAGCCAATACTCTGAAACCTCTTATTCTGGCTTTCCCAAAGTGGCGAGGGGGATGAGCAGAAAAAGAATTCTGCTCTTTTGCTTAGCCTCACTTGGGGACTTCTTACTCCAGCTGTTCCAAGAGTCTCCGCTAGTTGAACCGCGTCCAGTAGACTCCCTATTCCGCTCATCCCCTTCGTCAGCTCTTTGATCGGGATCGCGACTGTTGTATTTTAGTCGGTCAGGTGAAGCGGTAGCTTCATGCTCCGCTTCTCTCGCGCTTGCTTGCGTGAAGGCTTAGAGCCCTTTTCGCTAGGTCCAAAAGCTTCCCAAAAGATCTGATCCAACAGAAATCCCGCATTGAGCGTAGCTGATATGCGGCTACGGCTAGCCGATCATATCATTCCTTAAAAAAAATCTCATAAAAAGCATACCGCGAGTAGGAAGTGGAATTAATACAATGGATTCAAAAGCATCAAACCTCTCTTGTTCGAAAGAATTGAAACACATCGAAATGGTACCAGCCGTACTTAATAATAGAAGGATTTGGTAGAAATATGTAACATTGTCCCTCCTAAAAAGATTATTCCAGAATAAATGGGCAATAGTTAGGAGAGGTGCGCCAGCGGCCAGAGAGAAGGGCTCATTCAACTAATCAGTGATCCCTGGGCCTACCTAACACAGATGTCCCTTAAATAGGGGATTGGTTGATCGGAAAGCTCAGGCAGGAGTAGGACATTCCATACAAATCTTTCTGATCTGCTAGCTGATGGTCCTCTCCTTAGAGTCAAGTGGATTTCAGCTCCTCTCAAATCCCATTTTTTCATTGACAGGTAGGGTGATCAGACTCGTTAGTTCCGCAGCTGGGGGAGAAAGTTCCATAATTCAATTCAAGATAGATAGAAGGGAGAATGCCGCTTTAGAAAAAAAGAAAAGTCATAAGGAAACATTATGAAAAGAAAAATCTATCTAAAGAGAGAAGTATATTAGATAATTAATAAAGAAAAGAGAGCCAAAGAAGGAAGAGAGATTCCAAAGCTGGAATTCGAATTAGAACAGAAAATAAATTGAAATGATGATGATAAAAAGTGAAAAGAGGAGTGGATAGCTAGTGCAAGGAAATGGCAAAGGGATATCCGCTTGAGAGAACCATGTCGAAGGAACTCGGCAATATGACCCCGTAACTTCGGGAGAAGGGGTGCTCTCCTATCTTTTGATTAGGAAAGCGGCACATACCAGGGGGTAGCGACTGTTTATTAAAAACACAGGACTCTGCTAAGTGGTAACATGATGTATAGAGTCTGACACCTACCCGGTGCTGGAAGGTCGGAAGGAGAAGAATTATAAGCTTTGAATGGAAGCCCCGGTAAACGGCGGCAGTAACTCTAACTGTCCTAGGTAGCCTCTTCTTCCCATTCGGGTTGGGTTGACCCAGAAGTACAGTAAGAAGGAATGGAACCACTGGAGAGTCGTCTGCAATTCACACTTGGTCAAAGACGACTGACTTTGGAAGCGGAACACGAACCTATTTCCGCTATTCCAGGTTCTTATTGAGCGTAGCGAAATCAACGTTGAACGCTTTTATTTTTGCTCCGCGAGCAAGGAGCGAGCTAAGTAAATCTTACCTGAAAATGAGTGAGATTCGATTATTTTTCCTTTGTAGTTTTTGTTTTGTCATTTTTTTTTCCTTCTTCTCTATGATCCCAAAACTTCACATAATACGTATCATTAAATTCTCGTCTCGATTTTTTTTTCAATTTCTAAACAACTATCGTTTGTGAATGTAGGTTGTGTCGGGGATATACTGTGTCGAAGTGAAATCCCCTAGTATTATTGAACGTAAATCTGTGTACGAGCCTATGCAAACAGGGTTAAAAGCGGTAGATAGCATGGTTCCTATAGGTCGTGGTCAACGAGAACTTATAATCGGGGACCGACAAACTGGAAAAACTGCTATTGTTGTTCAAGCATTGACAAACCCACCTTCCTTCTATCTTCAGGATGGAGACTCTTTCTGCTTTTGTCGAACTGCCTTGACGCCTTGGCAGGCTTTGACCTGCTTTCCTTCGCTTACCGAAGAGCGGATGCTCGGTACTTTAAGGTGGGGAAACCAATCCTCCTTGCTCGTTCCTAGGTCTTTTCTTTCATTTTTTATCGCCTTATTTCATTCACTGATTTCTTTAATTCATTTCTCTTTTATGAATAGTTGGTTGTGTTGGATGATTGATGGGTAGTTTGAAGGACGAATGCTGGAGGGCAGCTTTTCAGAACGGGCAAGGGAAAGAAAGGGTAAGACTTTGGTCAGGCAATTGTTGCAGTTTCTCATTTCGTAGATCATCCAATCCTTCTTCTTGAGCCTTTTAGAGGGCTTTCGGATAGTTCGATACCGGCTATCGGTAAAGGAAGCATATGCCTCTAACTCAGTTCATTCCCTATATGGTAATGGTAGGTACGCTGGTACCCCTTTTTTGGTTCAACCAAGGTAGGCTCGTGCCCGGGTTCACTCGTGAAAGGAAGGTTCTAGCGGTAAAGTAAAGAAAATCCGGAGTTATCCGGGGCTTCTTCCTCGAGTCCTATCATGATCGCGCACTCGACGAAAGAGCTTTACAAGCGGCATTGCCCTTCTTCACTCACGTGATATTGCTGGATCGGGATTTCGTCCATTGTCCAAGATTCCCTACTGCTGCCCCCTGTGGGAGGCTATTTTTGGGCTATTTGGATAGATTAAGATCCTTTCATGTAGGAGAGTCTTTGATGGACTCAGATCCTTTGCATGATTTCATGTGAGGAGCCACCTTTGACAGGCTTTGAATTTGGACAGATCCAGCGGGCCTTCTTGCATGGACTTGGGCTTGCTTTGATGATGGGTAGAAAAAATTCCTGATTTTCTTTCCTCGGTGAATGAAGTTTCTGCCCTTGTTGAGTGAGTAAGGCCCGATCAAGCTTATGTGCTTGCCAGGTCTTTCACCATCTGCTTTTCCTGGAGAATGTGAGACTAAAAACGAAATAAGAAATGGATTCTTAAACCTATGTAGTGAGTCGTGTAGGTGGCGTGTTTAAATTAGGACCATACATTGGGATTCTTTTCTCCTCATCGCTATCCAGTCGGGATGCTATCTCTCTTCTCCTTCGTCACTCAACCATCAAAATATGGTATATAATTAACAAACTCTTTTTTGATATTTACTTAAAACTATACTGAACCACCTATCTATTCGTTTTTTGGCGTTGTCCCAACACTGATGAGCATCACTTAGGCCGTGACATTTTTTACCCAAAACAAAGGCGCTACCAAACTGCGCTACATCCCTTTCAATTGGTCTACAACAGTGTCATTGTAGAGAATCCCTGCCCACTACTCTCCCTGTAGGTCGAGCCTCTTTTTCAGTCGCCCTCTACATCGTTATTTTATCCATAGATATCTAATTTATCATGCCATTTATTATTTTTTGGTCTTTATTGATTTATATGCTCATCATCATCCCGCCGCTCCTACCAACGCTTACTTACAACTAAGCAAAAAAAAGGGTTCTAAATAAGAAGCAGGTGCACGATTTAGTTTGCACGTTCCATCCTTCAGCCCTTCGCCTATCGGCTTGGCAGGCAAGCTACCTTGATCCGTCTTCAGCTTCGATTCGTTACGCTCAGAAGCTCCAACAAGCCCTAAAGTCTCTTGTCGCCTAAAACTCTGCCAAGAGAGCGCTGCTTTACGTTTGATCCTATGGGTTCTTTCCCAAGCATCTGGTAATTCTGGTTGCCTTTCCACTCCTCACTTCTGCCTCTTGTGCTCTTATATAATCTTTGGCCTCTCTCTGCTTCTCGACTTTACCGATCTTTTTGACATTCCATATAAGGACCTTCATGTGGAACTATTGTTATTTTTACATTCCCCTCGCACCTTAGCGCTACCTCTGGTTTTTCGTCTTGTGTCAAGTGGAGAAACGGATTCGTCCAGTTCTACTACTACTATAATTATAAGATCATCCCATACAAATTCACTTCCAGTAAGGCCTCTACCAGTCTCTCCTTTTTTTTATTCCATCAAAGGCCAGTTCTAATTTCTCCTGAGAGATTTCATCCATAAGCCTTTTATAAAGCAAGCTCCGGTGGGTCCCCTGGTTCTCTATTTGCTTAAGGTGGTCCAAGTACGTATCCAATGAGAATGCCCTACCAAAAGGATAGAAGAGCATCCAAACTTCTTTGTTCTTTCTAAGTCTTCTTCGCCCGCCCCCTTATGTTATAGAAGAATTGAGATTATTGCTGGGCTGGTTATTCATAGCCAGCAATTGGCTGTCGGATTTCGTCCCGCAACTAGAAGAAGATCGCTTCGGGGTCTGAACCCATTGAGATGACCCAAGAATTTCTCTATTTCGATTTTGCTAGTCCTCGGGAACAGTGTAGTGACGGATAATTCAGAATCAGAATAGGTCCATTCCAGGGGACAAATCAATAGGAAATGCTATTTGCTTCATAAGAATAAGAATTCACTTCTATGAAATGAAAGAGTTTCACGGGAATTGTCTTGATCGTCAGATATCATTGAGAAAGAAATAGGAAGAAGTGTTATCAAACGATTTCCTGTAATTCTTCCCAGTATGGAATGAGACTGGTTAAGGCTAAGCACCAGAGACCAGCAGGACCCTTACAGCCAGTTCAGATACCACAGTGGAAGTGGGACGAGATAGCCATGGACTTTGTCTCTAGATTGCCGAAGACTGCGAGGCAACATGACGCCATTTGGGTGATTATTGATCGGCTGACCAAGTCAGCTCACTTCCTACGCCCGAATGAATTAGTTGGTACTAGAAATGTTAGAAAAAGTGAACGAAAGTAGTAATAAGAAGTGAAAAGGACAGAGACGCCCAACATGATCACGAATGAAGACAGAGAATTGTGTAGATAGGAGGACGAAACGAACCACTTGTCCTGATCGGAACGATTGAACAAAGAAAGAGAATGGTGGCTCCTTTTGCCCAGGGGACATCGTCGGAGAACAATGTCGGGGACAGGGTGAGAACCTTCCGTTGGTTACGCCCTTGTTGTGTCGGTTCTTCCATATTTAGATATGGATATAGATCCATATAGAGATCTGACTCTTTATTCTCATGACCTCAAAGTGATTGACTACATTCAATATAAAGGAGAAAAAAGGATTTATCCCCCCATTCAACTACCCATCTGTAGACGCTTCTCCAGCTCTCGCAAGAATTGTATGGGAGTCGCCCTCGGAGGGACTTCCCGAATGACCGTCCTGTCTATTCAAGCCTTGCATCAGTCTAAAATCTATTGGTAATTGATATTTAGGAAGAAGCCCCGTTAAAGCCTAAGTGTAATTCAAAGTAAAGGCTGAACATCTCGCTAGAACCTTCCTTTCACGAGTGAACCCGGGCACGAGCCTACCTTGGTTGAACCAAAAAAGGGGTACCGGCGTACCTACCATTACCATATAGGGAATGAACTGAGTTAGAGGCATATGCTTCCTTTACCGATAGCCGGTACCGAACTATCCGAAAGCCCTCTAAAAGGCTCAAGAAGAAGGATTGGATGATCTGCGGAATGAGAAACTGCAACAATTGCCTGACCAAAGTCTTACCCTTTCTTTCCCTTTCGACTGGCATTATCACACCGCCATCACCAGATTCAATAGCTGCTCCTAGCCTGATTCCAAGACCTGACCAGGTTTGAAAGTTCAAGCAGCCTTGATCAACTATAGGAAAGTACCAGTTTTCCACAGTGACAAGGACTTCGCGCGAAAGCATTGATTTCCGGTCTCATGGTGGCAAAGAAAAAGAAAGAGGAAGCGCTCTTGTTCTTGTTGCGTCAGGGAGGCTTTATCCCAGCAAATAGAAGATACTCAGCTCCGCACAACATAGGGATTAGCACACTTTCGGGAAGAACATAGAATAGTAGAAGATCCAGCATGCAGAACACGGCGATCATTATAAATTCAGGAATTAGAAATGCTGTAATATACTCTTTCCCATAACTTCTCATACCAGACCAACCCACTAAAATGCAAATAGGGATCAGAAATGTGGTCAATATCACAAAGAATAAAGAGATACCGTCTATACCCGTCTTCATGGGGCCTCAACGATCCCGGTGGCGATGTCCAAAGCGTGACGGACCGGGTCAAATTGGCGGGGGTGACTAACCGTGGTTCGGCTGTCGCCCTAAGGTTACGATCCGTTGGGTTGGGAAACCAACCTGGATCCACTTTCCTCCAAGATCCATACCGATTGAGAAGGAGATAAAGTTGAAAACAACCGAGATCGGATCTCTCACGGAAATTGTGAGGCCCCAATGTGGTCATTACTGATGTCTTTATCATTGGGTCAATAATGCTAATCCCTCTTTTTGTGCTACTCCTAGGGCGGGAAGAAGATAAGAAAACGCGAAGCGTTCTCTTGCTTTCCCAACCTGTTGTTTCTAAAGACTGCCCTCTCTCGGCTGGATCTTGGTCCAGCCTACTACGAGGATCCCGAAGGAACTCGGAAAAATGACCCCGTAACTTTGGGAGAAGTAAGCTGCTAGGTGAATCCCTAAAGTAGATTAGTTCCGCCCCTTGTCCCCGAATATGGGGAACATGTTCTCATAAAATATTGCTCCAATCTGACCTAGCTGGCGAGCGATCCCAGTTCGCGACAGAGAACAAGACAGCAAGCGAGCGTACTTTTGTTCGCTTCTTCTCCACCAAGCACAGAAGTTTAAGAATAACTGTAGGTCGGTGGCTGGTAAACAAGTGTTGGTAAGACTTCGCATGTATATCAGTTTTATTAATTTATACATTTTTTTATAAAGATTTACAGATGATTATTATATAAATAAATGTTTAATCATTTTTATACTAATATTTAGGACTATTTTTCCTTCCTTTTAGGTTTAGGAGTCCTATTTCCTATCTCATGTTTTAATTATTTAGTAAGAAAACTTCATTAGGTAAATGTCGTATTCACCTTTCAAAGCAAAGCTAAACTTCAAAGTAAGTTCACGTTATGACAAATTTTAAAAGTTTGAGTTGGATATTATAATTATTTCAAAAGTTTGTGAAGGACACTTTTGGAATAATAAATATTATTAGGGACAAGAGGGTAAAATACTTGGTCAAAGATAGTTGGTTTTTAAGCTGGAAAAAAAAAGTTGGGATCAGCCAACTTGTGGCTTTTAGCTTTTTTTAAGCCAGTTTTAACTTTTTTTAAGTTGTTTTCTTTTTTCCCAAACACTCCCAACATCTAAAAATGGCTTAAAAGCTGGTCAATCCAAACAGGCTCTTAGTCTCTTATTTAGAAGCTTATGTTGGAAAAGTCAACCGGATGTTGACTTGTGAGTAGATGATCTCGGATGTGAATTCAGACGGTTTGGTTAGCTCTATTAGGTGATTTTGGATTTAGGAGCGTTTCAGAATGTAATTCGGAGTTTCGTGATAGATTTAGGCTTGAATTGGCGAAATTGGAATTTTGGCGTTTCTCCGTTAGCAGTGAAAATTTTGATATCAGGGTCGGAATGAAATTCTAGAAATTGGAGTAGGTTCATAGTGTCATTTGAGACGTGTGTACAAAATTTCAGGTCATTCGGACGAGGTTTGATAGGTTTCGGCATTGTTTGCGGAATTCGGAAGTTTAGGAGTTCTTAGGCTTGAATCCGAGGGTGATTTGGTGTTTGATGTTGTTTGGAGTGTTCCGAAGGTTTGACTAAGTTTGAATAGTGGTATATGACTTATTGGTATTTTTGGTTGAGGTCTCAAGGGACTCGGGATGAATTCGGACGGATAACGGAAAGATTGGAACTTGGTTTGAGCAGCTGAAGCTACTACTTCTGTCATTTTCGCACATGCGGATTAGGGACCACAGGTGCGATATCATAGATGCGAGAGGGAGGCCGCAGATGCTGAGAATTGGGAAGATGAGGAAGGCCACAGGTGCGCACAAGGGACCGCACCTGCGATACTGTAGATGCGGGTGTTTGACCGTAGATGCGGGATCTGGAGTTTAAGTAAAAACCACACCTGCGAGGGACTTTCCGCAGGTGTGGCATCACAGAAGCGACATGGTGATCCCAGATGCGGAAAATGCTGGGAAGAAAGTATAAAAGGTTTCCTTCGCGAATTTTGCCTAATTCCTCCATATTTGAAGATGGGTTTTGAGCTTTGGGCAATGATTCTCAAGAGGAATCAAGGATTTTCAGTTGGGTAAGCTACTTGGGCCATAAATTTTGTTTTGTGATAATTTTTCACTGTTTAATCATGGAATTTGTGGGAAATTGGAGAGAAGTTGAAGGGGTTAGGGCTTGAGTTTTGGAGAGTTTTGATTGAGGATTTGAGGGACCATTTGAGGTCGGATTTTGATGAATTTGGTATGTATAGACTCAGGAGTGAAAGGAGTTTCTAGTTTTCTTATTTTTGTCGAATTCCGAGATGTGGGCCCGGGGGCCGGGTTTTAGTGAATTTCGGGATTTTGGGTTGAATTGCTAGTTTTTCATTTGGAATTGATTCCTTGGCCCATATTGATTGCATTGTATTGATTATGGCTAGATTCGGGACGTGTGGAGGCCGATTCCAGAGGCAAAGGCGTAGCGGAGTAGGATTTGGCTTGGTTTGAGGTAAGTAACGCTTCCAAACTTGGTTCTGAGGGTTCGAAACCCCGAATGATGTGTTATGTGATTAATATTGAGGTGATGCAAATACCAAGTGACGGGCGCGTGGGCGTGCACCATGAAAATTGTGGCCTGGTTCATTTCAGGGTGCCGCTTAGTGACTCTTTCTTGTTGATATCTGTGTTGTGATTATATGATTAAAGAATTGAACTGTAAATCATGCTAATTATCATGTTAGGGCTTCACGCCAATACTGTTGAGACCCGAGTGGCCGTTTCTTGCTGTCATCTTATTAGTTTCATTGATATTCTGTACGCAGTCTTGTTCATGCATAACATGTCATGTCTCAGTCTCGGTTGTTGTTATTTGACACATTATATCATTGTTTCGGGCTAGTTTCATGGCATTGTGAGCCCGTGTGTGTGAAACTAGAGAGTGATGACTGAGTGAGGCCGAGAGCCTGATTATGAGTGATAGTTGTGAGTTCGGGCTGCACGCCACAGCAGGTTATTGATTATGCCTTCGTTGGTTTATTATAGCACTCGAGCTGAAAGGAGCCCTTCCGGAGTCTATACCCCCCCCCCCCCTCCCCAGTGAGCGCGGATAATATTATTGAGGGGTGGATTTCCCTAGACATGGAATTGTCCGAAGTATTGATACTTGAAGATGGATTTCTCCTTAGGGTTGGATTACCTTTGTTCCTCGGTATCGGTTAGCTTGAAGTCAGTGTTATATATATATATTCTGGGATGGATTTCCCTAGGCCAGATGGCCATATGCGGTACCGAGTGGTTAAGCATTCGAGAGTGGGAGCACATGGTGCATTGTCATACATTTTTGGCATTTACATGTAGAGATTTACTGAGCTTTATACTTCACATTGTTCGGATTGGTGTTTTGCTTTACTGTTGAGTTGAATAATTAAACTGCTAGCATGCCTACTTTACTATTCCATTTAAATGTGTTATAATTGTTGAGGTTTAGTTCATCGCTACCTATTAGTCCATAGTTTGGACTTGTTACTTACTGAGTTGGTGTACTCACGTTACCTCCTGCACCTTATGTGTAGATTTAGGCACTTTTGGATCCAGTGGCGGCTGTTGATCGAGACTTCAGGCTTAGGAGATCTTTGAGGTATTTGCACAGCGTTCGCAGGCCCTGGTTGTCCTTCTTATTCTTCAGTTGTATTTCAGTTGCTTCTTTAGACATTATAAAAGACTATGTATTTCCCTAGATGCCCATGCACTCAGCGACACCCTGGTTTTGGGCTGGGTTATATTTGTTCTTGGAATTTCTTATGTTTCAAATAGTTTCTATAACTGTTAAAGTCTTTCGTTTATGTCTTCAAACTTATTGTTATTGTGTTTGTTGTTGAGTTAAGGCCAGCCTAGTTTCACGATAGGCGCCATCACGACGGGTCGGGTTTTGGGTCGTGACATGTAAATAAGTCACATTCAAATTCAAGCAAAAGGCATGCACGTAAAAGGGATAAGTGTAAGTGGTTATGTCTGATAATTCGTGAACGAAAAGATTGCATATTTGGTTAGTAGCAGGACTCCTTACTTGAAGAGAACTCTATCAAAGATAAGGAAATAGTTAGAAGTTGAAGTTAAGTAGTTAATTAGAACTCTTCCACCAAGAAAGAGTAAAGTCTTAGACTTTTAGTTAATCCTTATTCTACTAACTCTATAAATATCAGTTTTGTTCTCTTTTACAGGTGACACACATGTAGAAGTAAAAGTAAGAATTGAAAGCAAAATAACAAGGCATTTTGTGAGCAATTCCTGTGAGATTCAAGAGTGTGATCCTGAAGCTACACGAACCAGATTGAAGAATCAGTCCCATAAAGAGTTTTATGTGTCTTTCTTTATTTCTGGTTTAAAGTGTAGTAGGCGTTTTGAGTTATACCTTTCAGCTTTTCTTAGAAGCAAATTGTATTAGGTACTTCAGTTATATTGTTCAAGTTAGAGTTAACTTGAGTCAGTTGCAACAGCTTGTGGTTTGTTGCTACAAGGGTTAGAGTTAATCCTTAGGTTTGCAAGATGTTGTAAACGTGTGTTGTATCTTTCAAGTTAGAGTTAACTTGGAGTAGTCGCAACAACTTGGGGCGTGTTACTACAAGGGTTAGAGTTAATCCTTAGGTTTGCAAGAGTTTGTAAACTTTATTGTTGGCTCAGAGTTGTAGTAAAGCTTTTGGGAAAAATCCTACTAGGTAGTAGGTCATGATTTTTTCACCTTTTGAGCCGGATGTTTTCCACGTAAAAATCTCTTTATTTTCTATATTATTTATTCTGCAAGTATAATGTAAGGAACGCATAGAAGACCCAGGTCCCTCAATAATCTAGTGCACGCAAGAATTGGGTACCACACAAATTCTTCCCTCCCCTCCCCCCTCCCCATCCCCTCTTGTGTGGTATTGAAGTATAAAACATCAGAAGAGTTCTGGGTACTTAAGGAGCTTGGGTAAGGGGGCGGTACTGATAGGGGGAGGGGGGAAGGGGGATTCCTTAAGGTGACTATGGTTAAGGGGAATTAAGGGTACGGGGTAAGGGAATTTTTGGGGATACAGTACCAGTACCACTACCAGTCCTAAGGGAAAGGGGATACTTAAGGGTGCGGTAAAGGTACTTAGGGATATTTTTAAATTAAAATTTTAAAAATTAGTATATTTAAACACGCACAAACTTTTAAGGGATGAAAAAAATTCAAAGCTATGAAGTGCCTTTTATTTTATTTAATGCAATATAAATATTAAATTTTTAATACAAGTTACAAGTATTTATTTGTATTTTAATACTTGTAAAAATAAAATTACATATTTTCTTTAAACAACTTACGTAATTTTTCCAATAATTTTGTGTGGTTCTTCGTTTGGAATTGGTAGCTGATACGTAAAGTTGTAAATTATGGAATGGTATGATTTACTGTGAAATAGAAAGAGACTCAGCTGAAATTGCTACCCGATTTAGGCAAATCATAAGTTGAAATACTTATCAAATAAAAGTAATCAGTTGAAGTAATGATCTAGTAAATATAAATGCTTTAAAAGGAGCCATCTATTTCTACAGAAGCACTAATTTAAACATGTTTGGTAGGAGAAGATAAGAGAGTTATGGTTTTGTGAAGGATATGTTAAGAAAAACGTTAAGGGTATCAGTGCGGTACTGGACTGGTACCTTAAGGGTATCAACCGGACCGATTCTACTGATACTTTATCAGTACCCTCCAACTTCCACTCCCCGTTCTCTTTGCCTAAATCCCTTACCCCTACCCCCAATCGGACCAGAACAGAGAGGTACCGGTACAAACTGGACCGGTTCCAGATACCCCCCCCCCCCAAAACAGACCTATTGTAAATACGACAATAAATTTGGCTACCCATTGTCACACCTCCTTTTTACCCGAGAAGGATATAAGAGAGTTTTTTCAATTAAAGTGACATTAATCGAAATGGAATTATTTTATTTATTTTTCAGAGTTGCCATTTGAAATAGTTTTTTTGGTGTTCCAAGTCACCGATTTATTTTTTAAAATCTCAAATCGAGGAAAATCGACTTTATTTAAAAGTCTGCGAAATCAGAAATTCTAGGTAAAGAATTCTGTTAACCTGGGAGAAGGTATTAGGTATTCCCGGGTTTCGTGGTTCGAGCACAGTCGCTTAAACTATTAATAATTGACTTAAATATCTGATTAATTATATGTTTTAAACCTATTATGCATTTTTAACTTTATAACCGCTTTTTAGGATTTATGGAATCATTTCTTGAACAAGTTACGATTGTCGTACACTTGTCGTTTTGGAACTCACCGCAAACCACGCTACATGAAATGCACCCGCGATTCGCGATATGTTTATTTTATTATCGTTCGAAGTTGTTATGATCGGGTCACATGAAATGTACACCCGAATTGGAGATTATGTATCATGACTATGCCACGAGAACCATACCCATAATCACGATAATTTATTTAAACGTGTCTAAAACAAACTAAGCGAATGTTCATGGGTTGCAGTAGCGGTGATATAAAGATATAAGACTACTAAGCTACAAACAAATAAGTTGCAAGAATGCACGACATTTAAATAGGCAGTCTGTAACTCAGTATTGGAAATCTTACTCCTTAAATACCATTAGCAATTTTCACTTAGCACTCTTATGCTATGTTGTAAATTTTGGCTAATATTTCCAATCCCTGAATCACTTCCACAATCACTACCAATATCAGCAGGACAAGTTGGTGGAGCAGAAGCAGTCACTACATTTGAGACAACACTTAAACAAAGAAGGAGCAACAAACATTTTCCAAGATTCCTTTCAATGATCTTTGTCAAACAAATAAAGATTTAGAGATGGGTTTAAGTTTTTTCCATTCAACAGAGAATAAAACTCTAGCTTCAAATACACTAAGTAAATCAAAAGAACAAACAAAGCAATTGAAGGAGAATAACCAGAAAAATAATATTTTAACAAATCATAAAAGAAAATGTCTAACTAATGAGCAACAGCAATTAAGATAGAAGTTCATAGAGTAAGGTGAAGAAAATAAACCTTTGAGTGAAATAAAGTTCTTTCATTTGATTAAAATTTACAGCATCTAAAATCAACGGCCGATGAGCTCGAACCGAGAAAGTTGAAAACTTTGACCGAAACTAGATCGAAAACTTCAAACGACATCGCCGGACCTCGGACCGGCGAACTCGAACATCGCCTCACTTTAAAGATGGTTTCAGAACTGAGTTTGGACTGATTTTGAACTTGTTTGGCTGGGTGATTTCCAACTGCGTTTCTGGCTATTTTTGAATTGGATTTTGCTGGGTTTTGGGTATTTTTTGAGCAGAAAACAGAGCTCATTTGGGGTGGTTTGAGGTGGTGTTTTGGTGTTGATTTTGGGTGGAAAAGGGAGCAGCAATTTGGACTGTTTTGCAGCTAATTTTCGCTGCTCTTCCTAGCTGCAATCACAGGTTGTTTTGTTGCGATTTTGGGGTGGATTATTCAGCTGAAGTTTGGAGTTTGCTTGGTGAAGAAAGTGACTTTTGGGTGGTTTCCATGGCTGAAGCAATGAGGGTTTGGACGGCTCCTGCTATTTGCTCTTAGGATGGAGGAATTCAGAGAGGGGTGAGGCGGCTCCTTTCCTCTTTTGGGTGGTGTCCGCTATTTAGGGGTGTTGATTGATTGGTCCGATGGCTTAAGGTTGAAGATGAAGAATATCTCTTAGGGTGTAGGTCTTTTTGTTTTAGCTAGGTCTAGTTTCACTGGGAGTAGGAATTGCCTTATATCAAATGGGGAATAGATATGAGCTTGAATTTAGTAAATTGGGTTGGACCATGTCTTATTGGGTTTTAACCTTGGGGTAGGAAGACTAAGCAACATAATGTATTTATAAAATATAATAACCAATCTTAATTAAAATAAGTTATTAAAATAAAATTAAATACTAGAAGTGAAACTATTTGTATTTTTTAATTTTATGAATGGTGGATAAATTAAAAGTAACTAAATAAAATATCAATTAGCTAAATAAAGAAAATATTATTTATTTATTTTTATTTTTATTTTTTGTGATATAATAAAGTAAAAGAGTCAAAAATAGTTGAAATAACTATCATAGACCTAAATTAAATATTTATGCTAAAAATGTATAAAAAATCTTGAGAATGGTCAAAAATTACATGTCTACCCCACATCTTCGCTTCAAGCTCCTTAAACCCAAATAAACATTATCCAGAATTTAGGATGACTCCACAAAGCAATTTTTACATTCCTATGTCATATATGAAACTATATTACCCTCAATGTTTAAGGTTTGATATAATTATATTAGTATACCTAATTACCAATTATATACCATTAGTGGTTTTTAAGGGTATTAATTACACTCCTAATTTAATGGTACCGTATATTCCTTCTAATACCACTCCTCCCATGTTTCTCTCTCCAATTCCCACACCTTCACCCATGTTTCCCTCCCACACCCACGATTTCTGTATCAAAATCCCATTATTTCTTCCATAGCCAAAGCTTTGAATTTGAATTTGGGTTTTCAAAAAATATTGTTTATTTGGATTGGATATTGTTGCAAAGAATTGAGAATTCTCTCTACGTCTCTCTCTATCTCGCAATCCCAAATTTCAGTAATATAAGAGAAAAGGAAAAGAGAGCAGCAATTCCATCATTGACAGCCATTAAAAACCTTTGAAGCTTTGAATTCTATTTTGGGTTTTCAAAAATCATTATTTATTTGGATTGGGTGTTGTTGTAAATAATTGGGAATGTGATTTGGAGTTTATATCTCAATTTTGAGGGGTTTTGGTAAAGATTAGACTTGGTTTTGGCTGAATTTCAGATTGAAACCCGAAAAAGAAGAAGAAGAAGACATGACATACATTATATTGCAGAAATTGTAGAAAAATTGTAGATTGTTATTTATTTATTTTTGAGCTTTGTGTTTTGTATTAAAAGTTTTGATGGGAGCCTGTTATTCCACTTCGTCTATTTTGGAGCTAACTTGTGCAGAGGAGAAGATGTTTTTTAAGTTATATATATTGTTATACCTTTAAATTCAAGAAAATATAGTTATATTGTATTTATAGAGGCGTGAATTTGTAGAATAGGTTGAATGTGAGGAATGAGTCAAATAAGACTTATAATGGCTTGTTTTCTACATTTAATCTACAACAAAACTACATATTATTTGAAAAATTAATATGAAAATACAGAATTTCAATGTTTCTACAAATTATCTACAAAATTTCTTAGGAAGATCTATCCCTTCAGCATATTTTTTTGGATTCCATATTTAACATAGCAGTTTCATAAGGAGTAACAAGAGCATATAGGAGAATCATAGAATTGTAGCATAATCGAAATTTTTGACATAATTACATTTTTTGCAGAAGATTTGTAGAAGTTTTAGTTGTTTTTGATTTGTAAAAACAGAAAACAAAGCATCTACAATCATAATACAAATAATTTATAATTTATCTATAAAATATCTACAAAGTGGGTACATTGAATTTTAATATCCCAATTCCTATTCAATTGTAGCATAATTGAGTTTTTGACATAATTGTATTTTTTCAGAAGACTTGTAGAGGTTTTAGTCATTTTTTATTTGTGAAAACAGAAAATAAAGCATCTACAATCAGAATATAAATAATTTATAATTTATCTACAAAATATCAACAAACTGGTACATATTTGGACTCGACATGCTTCCCCTTGAATGTATGTTTCACATTTTTTATACATATTTTTATCCAAAACAGTACTAAATCATCTACTTAAATACAATTTTTATACAATGTTGTTCAACTTTCATACAATAGGTAAATGAATAAAAGAAAAATAAATAAACAATAGTCTACAATTTTTCTTTAATTTATCTACATTTTTTCTACAATTTCTGCAATATACGTCTTCTTCTTCTTCTTCTTCGAGTTTCAATCTGAAATTCAGTCAAAATCAAGTCTAATCTTCACCAAATCCCCTCAAAATTGAGATATAAACTCCAAAACATATTCCCAATTATTTTCAACAACATTCAATCTAAACAAATAATGATTTTTGAAAACCCAAATTTGAATTCAAAGTTTTCAAGCTTTTTAATGGTTGTCAATGGTGGAATTGCTTCTCTCTTTTCCTTTGTTTTGTATTACTGAAATTTGGGATTGAGAGATAGAAAGAGATGTAGAGAAAATTCTGAAAACAGAGTGTATCGCAAAAACAGAGTATGGAGAATCTTGATCTGCATTGTGAAAGATCAGAGTGAAGCCGACAATAATTATGAATGTGTGTGATCTGCGTTGTGGAAGATCTTGAAGAATATTTAATTCCCCAATTTTAACGCGCCTAAATAAGGAATCCTACAGCTATAATAATTGTTTATTTAATGCATTGTCTATATTTTGTAGGAATACTATTAGCATGAAGGGTAATATGCAAACTATGAACATATTTGATAATATAGTTTCCTATATGATATAAGAATGAAAATTTTCCCTCGACAAAAATCATAGGGCCGTCTTTGAAGGTGTTGGTTTTGAATCCTTTTGTCTGTTTTATTGGTGATTGCGGGGGAAAACAGATATTATATAAATTGTTTAACTATATGATGCTTTTAAATTCCTTGGAACGTTAGCACTGCATGATGCCGACGGTGGATCCAATGCAATGAAGACGACCTATACATACGTTTTGTGTTGTCTATTAAAAGTCAACTAATTTTTGGGGCTGTTTGGCTTCAACTTAAATTCGATGCCTAATATGGTCGGCAAGGAACTATTTTAAAGTGCTTTACTTTTAGGGAGGTAAGGTAAAAGGTGTAGCTTAATAATATTTTTTAAAAATTATTTTCATTGAAAATAAAAGCGAAAAGAAAAAAAAATTAACACTTATACAATTGTGTACGGTCAAAATCGGGCTTGCCCTTTTTCGCATAACTAATCGAGACGGGAACGTGGCAAGCCAAGGTTCGACTTCATGTTATATCGGACCATGATATAAAGATTGCCGATCTCATGCACCAGAGATCGATCGAGACCGAGATCGGCCAAGATCGAGGAGGATAGAGATGGAGCAAGATCGAGGGAAGCTTTCCGAGCCGAATAACGAAAAGCCGAAATATCCGCGATCGGATGAAGATCACGGCGAAAATCTCGGCACGTATCAAGAAGAGGCCGAGTAATTAGCTAATCATGGGATTTCTTGTTGTATTTAGAATTGTAATAGTGGTAGGATTCTCCTACTATATAAAGGGGATCTGATCATTTGTAAAGGGCATCATATTCACGTAATACCAAGCAATATACTACCTTACTCTTAGGCTTTCAATACTCTATTGCTCTGTTCATATTTTCCAGTAGAATATTCTTTGGTTCGAGAGCGACCCAGATCGAGGGCCAAAGCTATACGTTTATTTCGGTTTACTTTTATTTGCAGTCAATTTCAATATCAATTTACATATTTTCTCAGTTTGTGCCAAGTAAAATCACGTCCTTAAAACCACGTATAAATTCAATTGTTATCCATTTTTAGGGTAAACGATTTGGTATCGACCGTGGGGCTAAGGATAATAGTGATTGCCTGGTATTAGCTTTCGTGGCACACTCTATTTTATACTTGTTCTTGTAAGTACCTTTGATTCCAGGATCAGCATGTCAAACTCTCAAGCAGCACCCACACACACAGATAATGGTCTTGGTCTCCATGGCGAAAATGACAACATAGCAGCCCCAAGGAATGAAGTACCTCCAGTTGACCTCGATGGAGTCTCGATCGTAGACCCAATCGACATAAGTTCCCATGTTGTCATCAATGGAAATTTGGCCATCGATCCTAAGAGTAGCATCCGTTGAGACGTTCGATTAGCATGTTAGAACGCACAGGGTGGTGAAGAAGGCGGGATCAGCCTTCGAGTGATATTCGAAATGTTGCAGGATCAACAAGATGCAATAGCACAACTCCAAAATCACAACCATGCACCGAGCATGATTGAGCCCGAGCCATCATAGGAAGTTGTTTGTAGGGTCGAATCGGTGCCAAAGAGATCAAATGGAGATGAATCAGGGAATGATCCCGCAATCATGAAGATGCTAGAGGAACTAACAATACGGATTGAATTGGAGGAGAAGAAAATTGAAGTAAATGACAAAAAGGTGGAAACCTATAATTCCAGGGTTGATCAAATTTAGGGGGCACCACCGATTTTGAAGGGTTTGGATTCAAATAAGTTCGTGCAAAAACCTTTCCCCCTGAGCGTGTCTCCTAAACCAATTCCCAAGACATTTTGCATGCCAGAAATTCTCAAGTATAATGGAACGACCGAACCCAACGAGCATGTCACTTCTTACACATGTGCAATTAAGGGAAATGATCTAGAGGACGATAAGATCGAGTCCGTATTGTTGAAGAAATTTAGGGAGACCCTGTTGAAAGGAGCGATGATATGGTACCATAACTTGCCACCCAACTCCATTGATTCTTTTGCTATGCTTGCAGATTCCTTCGTCAAAGCACACGCTGGAGCTATAAAGGTCGAGACTAGGAAGTCGGACCTCTTCAAGGTAAGGCAGAAAGATAACGAGATGCTCAGATAGTTTGTGTTTTGATTCCAAATGGAACCTATGGATCTACCATCGGTCACCGTTGATTGGGCCGTTTAGGCATTCGCCCAAGGATTAAATGTATGAAACTCGATGGCTTCACGACAACTAAACCAGAACTTGATCGAATACCCAGCTGTCACTTGGGCCGATGTGTATAATCGGTACTAATCAAAGATTACGGTCAGAGATGATCAGCTGAGGACTCTTTCCGGGTTTGTTTATCCTATCAGGCCCGTCGACAGAGTCAAAAGGGACATTGACCGAGAGCCACGATCGAGCAGGGATCACTACCAGCCATACAACGAAGATCGGAGAGGCAACGGGCCTGGGCACTACCTTGTTCGAGGTGAAAGGAGAAACGATCGAGGTCAGGGCTCGTGAGCAAGAATGGTTTCAATAGGGATTCCAGACCCAAAGAAGCACCGCGACTATCAGAAATATAACTTCAAAATTGATGCATCCGGCATCGCATCAGCCATCGGACGTATCAAAGATACTAGGTGGCCTCGACCTCTGTAAACCGGTCTAGCCTAGAGAAATCCAAACCAAATGTGCAAGTATCATGGAACCATGGCCATAGAATAGAATATTACAGGCAGCTAAGGGAGGAAGTAGATCGGTTATTCAATGAGGGGCACCTTCGTAATTCTTAAGCGATCGGGCCAAGAATCACTTCAAGAACAGAGATTCAAACAGATAGAACAAGCAAAAAGAGCCACTACACGTGATTCGCATGATTGTTGAAGGGGTCGATATTCCTCAAGGACCAGTATTAAAATGCACCAAGGTGTCGATCACAAGGGAAAAGCAAACTCGGGATTACATACCAGAAGGAACCTTGTCTTTCAATACCGAGGATGTAGAGGGGATCGCACAACCCTATAATGACGCCTTGGTAGTATCCGTACTTATGAATAAGACTCAAATTAAACGTGTTTTAATTGATCCAGGTAGCTCGGCCAACATTATTCGATCGAGGGTCATAGAACAGCTCGACCTGCAGGATCAGGTTGTGCTTGCGGCCCGAGTGCTAAACGACTTCAACATGGCGTGTAAAACCACTAAAGGCAAAATAACTTTGCTAGTGAACGTGGCTAGGACCGTCCAAAAGGCAAAGTTTCATATGATCGAGGGCGATATAAGGTATAACTCCCTATTCGGGAGGCCATGGATCCACAACATGAGGGCGGTGCCCTCGACCCTTTACCAAGTTCTAAAGTTCCCGACGGTAGAGGGAGTCAAAATGGTCTACGGGGAGCAATCCGCCGCCAAGGAAATGTTTGTCGTCGACAAAGTAATGCCAATATCGGCACTCTCATCAACGAAGGGGTCAAATTTGAAGGGAAAATAGGAAGTCAAATAGAAACCATAGGCACCGGCCTCGACCCAATCAGAGAAGCAGGGGACTGATGAGGATGACGACTATGGGGTTCCTCGACCTTTCATAGTCCCCGATGATTCCGACGCCACCAAGTCAATGGTCGAAGAGCTGGAACAAATCATACTGATCAAACACCAGCCTGAACGAAAGGTATACCTGGGCACGGGGCTAGCCCCCAAGCTCAGGGGAAACTTATTCAATTCCTTAAAACTAATATGGATTGCTTTGCTTGGTCCCATCTCGATATGACAAGGATCCCACCGGAAATCACCACCCATAAACTAAGCCTGGACCCGAAGTTTTATCTAGTGAAAGACCCCAATCCGAGGTCAAACACGCTTTCATCAAAGACGAGGTAACCAAACTTCTCAAAATAGGGTCCATCCAGGAGGTAAAGTATCCCGAATGGTTAGCAAACGCAATGGTAGTCCCTAAAAAGGGGAACAAACTTAGAATATGTGTAAATTACAAAGACTTAAATAAAGCATGCCCCAAGGATTCTTTTCCTTTGCCTAATATCGATCGCATGATCGATGCTACGGCCGGCCACGAGATCATTAGTTTTCTCGATGCCTATTCCGGGTACAAACAAATATAGATGAACCCAAAAGACCAGGAAAAAACCTCATTCATCACTAAGTATAGGACCTACTGCTATAATGTAATGCCATTTGGATTTAAAAATGTTGGTGCAACTTATCAACGCCTAATAAACCGAATGTTCAAAGAACAAATAGGTAAATCTATGGAAGTTTATATTGATGACATGCTAGTTAAGTCCCTGCGAGCAGAGGACCATTTGAAGCATTTGCAGGAAACTTTCGGTACACTGAAAAAATACAACATGAAGCTCAACCCCGTAAAATGCGTATTTAGGATCAGCTCTGGAAAATTTCTCACCTTCATGGTATCCAATCGATAAATCGAGATCAACCCCGACAAAATAAAAGCTATCGAGGATATCACGGTAGTAGACAACGTAAAGGCGGTGCAGAGGTTAACGGGGCGCATAGCCTCCCTGGGGCGATTCATCTCGAGGTCCTCTGATAAGATCCATCGATTATTTCATTGTTGAAGAAAAAGAATAACTTCACATGGACCCCGGAATGCCAGCAGGCCTTGGATGAGCTTAAACGGTGCTTATCGAGCCCACCGCTACTTCACACGTCGAGGGCAGGTGAACAACTTTACTTGTATCTGGAAGTATCAGAGATAGCGGTAAGTGGAGTCCTGGTCCGAGAAGAACAAGGTTAACGGAACCTTTGAAGTTCGAGATGAACGAATGCAAAGATACTTGGACAAGCTATAAGTAACTTTACACCGATTCAAGGAATGGACTTTGCAACATGTGCCTCGAGATCAAAATAGCAAAGCCGATTCCCTCGCAAACCTAGGGTCATCGATCGAAGACAACGAACTCAATTCGAGGGCTGGCGTACAACTCATGAGGTCAGTAGTCGAGGAAGGCCACGCCAAGATAAACTCCACAAGTTTGACTTGGGATTGGAGAAACAAATACATAGAGTATTTGAAGAATGGAAAGCTTCCCTCAACTCAAAAGAATCGAGAGCCCTGCATACAAAGGCAGCATGATTCACCTTGTTCGAAGATGGGACCTTGTTCAGAAGGATGTTCGATGGCCTATTAGCAATATGTTTGGGACCAGGGAATACCGAATATGTTCTAAGGGAAGTCCACGAGGGCACTTGCGGAAATCATTCCGATGCCGAATCATTGGTCCACAAAATAATCAGAGCCAGATACTAATTGTAAACATGGAGAAAGATGCGAATGAGTTTGTTCAAAGATGCGACAAGTGCCAAAGACATGCACCGATGATTCATCAACCTGGGGAGCTAATCCATTCGGTCTTGTCCTCATGGCCGTTCATGAAGTGGGGAATAGACATTGTTGGCCCTCTTTGATGGGACCCAGGTAAAGCTCAATTTATTTTATATATGACTTATTATTTCTCTAAGTAGGTTGAAGCATAGGCTTTCGAGAAAGTCAAAGAGAAGGAAGTCATCGACTTCATTTGGGATCACATCATATGTCAATTCGGGATGCCTTCCGAAATTGTATGCGATAATGGGAAGCAGTTCATCAGCAGCAAGGTGACTAAATTTCTCGAAGATCATAAAATTGAAAGAATACTATCAACACCTTATCATCCCAGCAGAAATGGACAAGCCGAATCGACCAACAAAACCATTATTCAAAATTTTAAGGAGAGGCTAACCGACGCAAAAGGAAAGTGAAAGGAAATTGTACTCGAGGTTCTTTGGGCATACCATACAACATTTACGTCTAGTGCCAGGGCTACCCCATTCTCATTATTTTATAGCGCCGAAGCTCTGATACGGGTCGAGATCGGAGAACCAAGCACCAGGTTCCGATATGTGACAGAATAGTCAAATAACGAGGCTATGAATATGAGCCTAGAATTACTAGATGAAAGATGTGAAGCTGCCCTTGTCCGATTGGCCGCCCAAAAACAACGGATCGTGAGATACTACAATCGAAGAGACAATCTTTAATATTTCAGCATCAGGGACTTGGTACTAAGGAAAGTCACCCTCAACACTCGAAATCCGAACGAAGGGAAATTGGGCCCAAACTAGGAAGGACCATCCAGATTCTCGAAGTTACCGGAAAAGGATCCTACAAGCTCAGAACGATGAATGGGGGACAACTACCGAGCAATTGGAATGTATCTTACCTAAAACAATATCATTGCTAAGGTACGACCCTTTTCTATTTCCTTTTGTTTTAAATTAACACTTGTAGGTGGTCAACAAGAAACAACGATGGATTTATTGACATGAAGTTTAGGTGTGAAAGCACACGTTGCACTCTTTTTTCCTTTGGCGAGGTTTTTAATGAGGCAATAATGGATTATGCTAACTTAGAATCAAAGGCTGATGAATCGATATCAAAAACTATGTTCACGGTATCCGAGATTTCTTTACAATCAACCTCGAATACTAGGGGGATTACCCTCGGATATCGAATTGTTCTAGAAAGGAAATTATTTCGAAATGGAAGGGTCTCGATAGGTAGGATTTACTGTAAGGGTCAAACGTTCAAAACGAACCGTGCCAACGTAGATTGCTCGAGCTCTGACATAAAACATGTACGCATGTGTGACTATTTTTGACAATAATAAAGAGAAGTACTTTCTTTGCAACTATCTTATATCTTGGAAAAATTTCCACATTACAATCCCGTACTTTCGATCTTTTAATAAAATGGGCTCAAGGGCCGATTATAATCAAAGTTTGGATGATCACTCCCTCACTCGGGGACTGTCATTTGGAAACCAACTTCGAAATAGATTGAGCTATCAAAATATCGGGGATGTAAGACATATCAGGCAACCCCCAAATTTTAAAGGCCACGGCCATACCCACTCGGGGACTGTTATGTTAAGCAAGCTCACTTGGCTACACCCGAGCTAAAAGGCTACGGCCAGTTTAACACGGTTCGGAGATCCAAAATCCGTAACAAAAATAGGCCTTCAAAAAAGAAAAAATTCTTTCACAACCGGTTCTAAAGGCTACCCTCGGTAGAGTCTTAAACTTAAGATATTTTTGGGAGAAAACTTTGGTAACTTCGAACCCCGATAACACCTTAACCCAGAAAGGCAATAAAGCAAGGTTTTGTTCGAACCCTCGAACACACCTTATTATTTCATGCTAAGGCATTCCAACCTTTGTAAATACGAATGATAAAGCAAAGGAAAATATTTGAGAGACGATAAAGGTAAAAAGCCTTATATATGTATATAAACGTTCTTTTTACAAAGGCCAGATTGGCCAAATACAAAATTTACAATGGCCAAAATGGCCTCGAAAAAGACACAAAAGAAAGCAAAAATATAAAGGTCTAAGGGCTACTTTTACTTCGAGTTCGAGAGATCATCCTCACTCAACTAGAAAGCCTAAGGGCTACCTTATTTCGAGTTCGAGCAAGTCCTCACTCGACCATAAAGCCTAAGGTCTACCTTAAGTCGATTTCGAGGAAATCCTCACTCGGGGACTATCTATCAAGCCCAAGGGCCGCCTCGATTCAAGATCGAATTATTACCCCGAATCTAGGACTAAGTATTAAGCTTAAGGGCTACCATAATTTGAGTTCGAACATTCGCTCAGGGATTATCGTTCAAAAACGGTCGAGGGCAGTACTTACTATCAGTCATTACCATCTCGACCTTGGACCTTCGAATACAACTTCATAATTTTATGCTAAGGCGCTCTAACCTTTGTACAAATCAACAAAAAGACAATAGACTCAGAAGGCATGTAAGGGAAAAAAGTTTTATATATTCATCAAAACCTCTTACAAGGGCAACACGGCCTGATGGAAGTTCTTTACAAAGGCCGAAACGGCCTCAACAGAAATACAAAAACTATTTAAAAGCCTAAGTAGCCCAGTCTTCGTCGGAGGCGGCATCTCCATTCTCGGGATCTTCCACATCTTCGGATCCATTTAGGCTCTCAGAGTCTTCCTCAAGAAAGGCCAACCTCTAGGCACTCTGGTCTCCTCTGCTTTGGCAGTCTCGAGTTCGGCCCCAATATCGAAACCTTGAGCCTGAACTTCCTCGAGGGCTTCCCTTCGAGCTTGCCATTTCACATGATCCACCATACTCCTGGCCTTCGCCTGAATGGCCTCGACGTCGACCTTAAATTGGGCCACCTTAGCATCAACTTTAGTGTTGGCCTTGGCCACCTCAAATTTGGCCCTCTCGAGTTCGTTGGCCAAATTCACCTTATCGGAGATGGCCGAATCCAATCGGGACTGTAGCTCCTCGATTTTTATGGCATGTGCCGAGGTTTTCTCCCTTGCAGCCCGAAGCTGAGACTCAGTCAACTCCAGCTCTTCTTGGACAGCCTCCTTTTGTGAAGATAAAATGTCTATACACCCCTTGAACTTTTTAGCTTCGGCTTCTATTGCATCTATTTGTCTCTAAAGATCCTTGATCTGTTCGAGCCCCTATTGGACCTATAGAATCGGATCGTTAGTTTTTATCTCCAACTCATATTCACTATTGTGAAGCACCCGGAATACCTGCTCGGCCATCTCAGCATGCTCATCTCGAGTCATCAGCAAATCTTCCTAAAGCTTCTCACTGAGAAGCTTGTAGGTACTGTTTTTCTAAGCGAGGTCTCGAACCTCAGCCTTGAGCTCCTCTCGGATTTGAAGGAATGCCTCGTGATGCAACACTGAAGCCTACGAATAAGAAAGAAAATGTTAGAGTTATCCATAACTTAAAGTTTAAAAAAAAGATAACGGAATGGACCTCGAAGTTACCTGATTCAGAGCATGCTGGGCCTCATTGAATAGGAAGGCGGCTCCCACCGCATCTATCGTAGCTTGGTCCTTTTCGGTCACCAAGCATCTCAAGTAGCTAGCAATCCCCACGGAGGGGAAAAGAAGACTCGGGCATCCTCTAAGACAATAAGCACTATGGTACGCCTATGATTAGGGTTAACATTGGGGGCCGGGAATCAATTTACTAGTTTCGAGATCGATGAAGACCCAGCAACGTCTGATGACGGTGTTATCCTCGGCACCAATAGGTCACCAAGCCCAGTGACATCTCCCAAGGCTTCGAACTTCACCCCATTCAGGTAGTTGTGGATGTCAACTGCCCTTTGAGGACCTTCGCCAGAGCGACCTACCAAGTTGGCAGCCTCGCGGATCATGGCATCTGAAAATTGAGGGGACTCAGGGATATCAATCACTCTGAGGTCGTCCCTCGGGACATTGTCAGCTATTCAAGAAGCCTCACCTCTGGATCCTCCCTTAATCACCTCAGTTTGGGATGGAGCAGCATCGACTTTTTCTAGCTCCGAAACTTTGGCCGAAGCTCCTTCGTCAGCTTCCTCCAATTTGGAGGGCTTTTGTGTCGAAGCACCAGCCCTAGCATGGACTACCAACTAGTCGCCGTCTTCTTCCTCCTATTCTTCGGGCTCATCCCTTAATCGGTGGATTGAGTCTGAAGGCATAGTGACAGTAGGCCCTAGGCCTACGAGACCTCCTCGTTGGTCTTTTCTTCTCCGGGCCCGGGAAACTCAGAGCCTCTTTCCTCTTCTTCTCCTGGGCATGCTTTGGAGCAGGTGGTTGGAGAAGGACTTCTTCATCACCAGATAGCAGCCTCATTGTAAAGTCCTTCCCGAGAGCTACAAAGGAAAAATGATGAGTAATTTCAAGGAGGAGCATATGCAATAGCCATTCCAGGGAAGAAACCTACCATGATTACGAGCCTCCCACTGGCCCTTCGATAACTCCATCCAAGCACGTTCGGAGTAGGGTCTTTGTGACACTAAGCTCTCGACCCATTGCTTAAGTTCCGAAATTGGTTCCGGTATCTGGTCCACAACTGTATAACCGAAATATGGATGAGCAAAGGAAGAAAGAAGTAAAATAGCAGATTGAACATTCAAGGTGAAGTGTACATACATTTCATGTTCCACTTCTCAGCGAACGACATATCTTCAGCAGGGATTAGGTTCGAAGTCTTTATTCGGACAAATCGGCCCATCCAGACTCGATCCCGAGACTTGTCTATGCTGGAGAACAGGGCTCTATTGGCCCGACGGACAAGCTTAATCAGTCCCCCTCGATAGTGTCAGGGACTATAGAGGCGCATGAGGTGATCGAGGGTAAAGGGACATCCCTCGATTTTGCTTGTAAAGAAACGGAGGAGAATGACTATCGTCTAGAACGAAGGCTGGATTTGGCCAAGGGTGACATCGTATCTCTTGTAAAAGGTGAGATGATGGGGTCTAAGGGACCCATCGTGAAGGGGTAAGTGTAAACACTTAGATACCCCTCCACGTGAGTGGTGATCGATTCCTCGGGAGTAGGAACCACTACGTCCTTGTCCACCTAGTTACACTCCTATTTCACCTTTTTAAGGATGCTTGGGTGATGGTGCATATGTATCTCGAGACCGATTCACATCGGCCCAGTATCGCGGGATTCTTTTCGAGCTTGAAGTCAGCATTGGTTGGGCACCTTAGCAAAACGAATTCCTCAGGGTGGGGTTCTGCCAGAGCCTCACCACCGGCGGGTCGTGAAGAAGAAACGATTTCCTTTTGCGGCACGATTTTGGAAGTTTTAGGCATTGATGAACTAGAGAAGAAAGAATTGAGGATAGTACGCGGTTTGATTAGGGTTCAAGGAATTTGGTGTGAAGATTGTGAAACAGAGAGATTTATTGAATGAAAGCAAAGGTAGAGAAGACTTTGAGTGAAAAAGTTTGAATGGGAAAGGCTAGGGTTTTTATAGGTATGCGACGGTTCAGAATCGGTAGTGGCCGACAACAACTAAAAGAAATTTAATGCCTCAGTATCTAAACCGATGGGGCATTTCAGTATCCACCTATCTCTAACGTCATGGTCGAGTTCGTTGTTTATGTCATGGCCCATCGAGATGGGATTGGAAAAGCTCATATCATTTCTCGTCATCTTCTCTCCGAGAAACGAGGGGCTATCTGTGTACAGTCAAAATCGGGCTTGCCCTTTTTCGTATAACTAATCGAGACTGGAACGTGGCAGGCCAAGGTTCGATCCCATGTTATATCGGACCATGATATAAAGATTGCCGATCTCGTACACCAGAGATCGATCGAGACCGAGATCGGCCAAGATCGAGGCCAAGCAGGATAGAGATCGAGCAAGATTGAGGGAAGCTTTCCGAGACGACCTAGTCTAGGGACTTCTTGTAAGGGCCCCTTATTTATGGAATGGGTAATGTGTTAAAGGATAGCTTAGGTACTGCAGTTGGTTTGGAATTAGACTACCTTAATATCAGACATCAAGACAATTCCCGTGAAACTCTTTCATTTCATAGAAGTGAATTGAGCCCCTTTTCTAATTGAAGGAAGAAAGCTATTGAGCCAATCATTCAATAAAGAAAATAAGTAAAGAAAAAGAAAGGTGAACAAGAAGGGAATAAGCTCTCTCCCTACCCTACTGCGGGAAAAAGCACTTTCTATCCGCCCGTGCTACAAAACAAACAAACTTATCTAAGCACTAAAAGCAACAATAAGGAATGGAAAAGCCGAAATATCCGCAATCGGACGAGGATCACGGCAGAAATCTCGGCACGTATCAAGAAGAGGCCGATAAGCTAATCATGGGATTTTTTACTGTATTTTAGAATTGTAACAGTGGTAGGACTCCCCTACTATATAAAGGGGATATGATCATTTGTAAAAGACATCATATTCACGCAATACAAAGTAATATACTACCTTTCTCTTAAGCTTTCAATACTCTGTTGCTCTGTTCATATTTTCCAGTAAAATATTCGTTGGTTCGAGGGAGGCCCAGCTCGAGGGTCAAAGCTATACGTTTATTTCGGTTTGCTTTTATTTGCAGTCAATTTCAATATCAATTTATATATTTTTTCAGTTTGTGCCAAGTAAAATCACGTGTCGTTAGAACCACGTATAAATTCAATTGTTATCCGTTTTTAGGGTAAACAACAATGATGATAGAAGAATTTTTTTACCTATCTATATAGTTTTACTAGTCTAGTTATCATTTTTATCATGTTACTGATTATTATTAATGATAAGATTTTGTGGAAAGCCACCTTATATGCGACTTGATGTATAAATATTTCAGCACTTACAATATTTATAGAATTAAAGTTAAAAAGATGCAATATACGCGTAGGACACGGAATGTTGCGAACGTAAAGTACGGTTGAGGCGTTGACCCACAAGTATCAAGAGTAGCTGTCAGGCGCCAGATCAGATAGATATTCATTGATTTAAGTGTACATATTACGTATCCTTAAACCAATCACAACTCACTACGTTGCCAAGTTTTGCCTGATTGGTTCCTATACTTGATCTTCAATTTTCTTCAGCTCCAATCCAACGAAGGATTCCTTACCTATCCTCTAACCTAAAAGCTAAATCCAATCCCACCCCCTTGTTTTGCATCTTCTTGTGCTTCAAATATCTCTCCCAGAATCTACGAAAAGGAATAATTTAGATTCCCAAGAATGGGAAACGCTCTAAGATTCTTGTATGGTCATTGCTGCAAACCTTCAGCAGATTCTGACTCCCTCGGCCATCACGGTGTGACACATACCACCGTCGGCGTTTCAGCTCTAGCACACGATCTCTACAACTTTGAGATCACCTCCCAGGTAATTTTAATTTATGTTTGCTTGTACTGTTCCTTTAACCTGAATTTTCTGTTTTGTTCTGAAGAATGTGAATTGTCCTTCTACCAATTGCTGAATTGAGGTCCAAAACACAATTTTCAAGCAATTTTAAGATCCGGGTTGTTCAGTTTCAGTTGGATCCTGTATAAAATTATAAACTTTGTTTGTGTTTTCTCAAGGTTCCTCAAGGACTGAGTAAGCATGTTGTCTCATCCAAGAAGGCTCAAGCTAACTGGTAAAACTTCATTAAGCAATTTGGTAGTACTAGCTAGCTCCAATTATCAATATTAGCTGTTAATTTATGTGTATCTATTTTGCATTTGTGTGATTGTTTTCCTTGGCTTTGAGTACACGTACATTCTTGGTGAAAAATGAAGGTATAAGAAACTTTCAGACGCATGGAGAGAAACAAAGCCTCCCCCTAAAACACCTGAAAATGCTTCACGGCTTGTCATTCAGACCTTGAAAAGACATCAGAAAGCAGATGTTGAGGTAGTCACTCGGCGCTACATACTAATAATCTCATAAAATTTCCAACTTGTAATAATGTCTAGCTAGACTGTCATAGATTTGATATTGATTTCAGGGGTTACTGGCTTTCTATGGTCTTCCTCTTCCTCACTCCCTGGTTGAACTGAGCAGCGACGGTGCTCCTCCATCACATCCACAAGGACTCAAGTTCGAATTGCATACTCTCCCTGTAAGAATTTTACAATCTCAAAACTTGTTAAACCTCTGAATCTTCAAATAAGTGCAATGCTCCTAGTATTTATGTGCTAGGTGGATGCAAAGGCTGTGGCAGATGGAGATACAGTAACTGTATATGTAAGTACAACAGATCCTAGAGAGTCATCGTGTCTTCCAAGAGATGTGCAAGTTGCGGCAGTCCAAAGATCAAAAGCAAGAGCTCAGAAGAATTATCCCAAAGCAGATGAACTGCACAAACAAATCATAGATTCAGGATATCGGTCAGTTGCATAAGCATAGCTTCGTTTGTTTTTCCATTCATACATTCATTACTTTCAGTTCTCTGAATTGAGTTTTTGTCAACAGAGTGATACCAGTGAACAATGAGGGAGTTCTTGCTCGAAAATATAGGATCAGATTAAGGTATCAAGACACTTTCTTGGAAAAGTCTTTTCATTAGTTTTGGTATATGCATATATCAAACTGGTAATAACGAATGAATAAGAAATCAGGGGAATAGATGCACCAGAAAGCGCAATGCCATATGGTAAAGAGGCCAAGGAAGAACTAACTAAAGTTGTTCAGGGCAAGAGTTTAAGGGTCTTAATTTTTGAGGAGGATCACTATGGCCGTTGTGTAGGAGATATATACTGCAATGGCATATTTGTGCAGGTACTGAAATCCGATACAACACTTTCTTCTCCCAGTTACTCAATTAAGAGTCTTTTAGTCCTGACTTGACCTTTTTTATAGGAAGTGATGCTGAAGAAGGGCTTGGCTTGGCACTATACTGCGTATGACAAGCGTCCAGAGTTAGAAAAGGTAACTGAGAATTCATGTCGCTGTAGACCGACCAAGGCAATGTTTCTAAAGTTTTTTCCTCCATGGCTTTAGTGGGAGAAAGAAGCTCGAGCAAATCGAATCGGCTTGTGGGCAGCCAGAAATCCTGAAATGCCATGGGAATGGAGGAAGCAGAAACGTGAAAATCAACGTTCTTGAATCCAACAAAGATATACTTTTCTTGAAAAATAAGAGCTCCAACAAAGCCAAGGCATAAGGAAGCCAGAGTAACATTATATTCAAAGCTTGAACCAGATTAAATTGTGTTGATGTAGATGAGGTGCAATGGAGAAGCTACATGCCCCTAGTAATTTAAGTATTTAACCCCAAGGAAGCAATATTCGTATACTTGTACATTCCTTGTTGTATATGTATTATTTCCTTCTGAGGTCTATGCATTACCATCAGAACTTTTTTTCTATAACAACAGTTGTGCCCTAGTCAACTCATTCTCGCCTCGACTATTCTATCAGGTGTTGCGACCCCATAGCACATGTACCAAGTATCTATCCTTAAAGTCTTAGATAAACAAGAAGAAAATCTCCCATATTTACCCACTTTATTGAACGCTACATCACACCCTTGAGTGTCCACCAGAACAATCTCCACTTTTTCTAATTTTTTCCCCACGTATCGTTTCACATTTAGCTAGCGTTTGGCCATAGATTTTCAAATTTGTTTAGAAAAATCTGATTTGGGTGAAGTTTGGTTTGAAGATGAAAATGTGAGTGGACATCAGTTTTCAAAACATATTTTCCAAATTTATTTTGGAAAAACATGAAATATGACTTATACTCACAAGTTCTAAAAAGAGAAATTTTCATAAAGCACTATCTTTTAGGTGTAATTAGTAATTTTAGATACCTTTTGTTATATTACGGATTATAGATACCTTTTATGTGGTTATTTGATGTATTTAAGCTATTGTATTCATTAATACAATAGCAAAAATAGGCGTGACTTTTGGAATTCCAACTAAGCTTGAGATGTATTCAAATGTATTCACACGTCCTTATCGTGAATACAATAACGTATTTCGCGTAAAATATGGAAGGTTGAACTTGTTTAAAACAGAAAGGAAATCAATTCACTTGATATTCTCCTAATTTAACTCAACTAACACAAACTATTGCCCATAAATCTGTATTCTTCCATTCACGATTCAACAAGAAAAATAGCGAAAACCAGAGCAACATCTGAATTTTCAGTTCTCCCTTTTTTCTGTACCTAGTTCTCTTTTCAACCACGAAACAGTGCGATTGATACAATTGTATACAGAATACGGTATAATTCCATTATACATATGGCAAGTCTAACAGTGTTGTTGCGACATTCTGGCAAGTGGAACATTGAGAGCAATTTGTTCAGTTGAGGAAATACTGATAAAGGAGTATGTGTCGTATAATGACTTGGTTGCGTGAATCTCTAATCAACTGGGAATAGATTTGATCTCAACGTCCATTAAAATTCAATACAAAGTAGAAGGAAATTGCACGCCAATGGAAATACATAATGATATGGGTTACAGGATGTATGTAGAGTTGAAAAAAGAGAACAAAGAATTTGAGATGTATCCTTTGTGCATAACAACTATTGAAAAAGAACTTGTATCCGGAGGTAGTTTAAATCAAGGCGACATTGTGCAAATAGACGAAGCAGTTTAAAGGTATGATTCCGATACAGATGATAAACTTGCTCTAGATTTTGTCAATTCAGGACAAGCAATTGGGGTGTTCGAACTGGACAAGGATTTGATAATTTCAAAAACTAATCAAAGGAAGGTTATGGCTAGACAAGTATATAAGGATAAGGCTACATTGAAAGAGGTGATGGAGAATTATGCTATATCTCAAAGGTTTCAATTCCGGGTTGATAGGTCTAACACTGTCAGGTTTTAGTGTATTTAATTTTTTTAGTATATTGTATTATTGGTTGGAGTTGTAAGTTATACATTGATGTATTTATGCATATTTGTGGATTTTCACTTAATCTTCATTGATGTGTTTAACATCTGTTTGTTTATTTTCCTATTTTGTTTACTGTTTTGTATTTAATTGTATGCATATAACTATAATTGTATTCATTATATTTAAATGCATATAACTATAATTGTATTCAATTGTATAATAATTTTTATATATAGATGTCAGAATGTATTCATGTGTATATGAGTACATTTTTTGGTAAACATTTATGCTAATCATACGTATAATGATAGATTCTTTGCAGCTATGCATTATTATGTATGTCAGAAGATTGTGAATGGAGGTTTAAGGCTTCGAGCATTAACAAATCAGAACTATTCAAAGTGAGAGAGTTCATTGATAACCATACATGTCCGTTTAAGGACAAGGTGCATGAGCAGCGACAGGCAAGTAGCAGCCTTATAGGTGGTATGATTAGGCCTAAGCTTACTAATCATAAGAGGAAATACACCCCAAAGGATATTATTGATGATGTGAAATCAGATTTAGGTGTAGATATTAGCTACATGTTGGCGTGGCGGGCTAAAGAAAAGGCAATAAATTTTTTGAGAGGTGAACCGGTTGATTCATACAAAAAATTACCAGGATACTTATATACAATGGATATAACATATCCATCTTCGCACATCAGAATGGTAAAATGCCCAAAAATGAGTTCATGTATGTGTATATATCTTTGTATGCCTTTGTAAAGGGGTTTGATCATTGTAGACCCATGTGGTTGTGGATGGAAGTCACGTAAAATCTTACTACACCGGGACATTTATCTCGGCAAGCACGTTGGATGGTGCAGGTGAGTACGTGAATTATAATAAATTTTGTTAATATTTTAAAGATTGAAATACATGTTTTAAAAATAAGTATTCAATTGTCTTTACAGGTCATATATTGCCACTAGCATATGGTGTTATTGATTCAGAGAACGATGCTGCTTGGACGTGGTTCTTTGAGCAATTCAAGATAGCATACGGTGTAAAGGAAAAACATGTGCATCGTTTCAAATAGAAATGAGAGTATCATTAAATCTGTATCGAGAGTATATCCACATGTACCACATTTTGCCTGTATATGGCATCTATGGAACAACGTATATAAGAAATTCAAAAAGAGCCATGTAAAGTTGAGCGAGATATACTTCTCGATGGCGAAAGCATACACACAAGCTGAATTTGACAGTCTGATGGAGAAGATGGAGAAGGTAGATATTAGGGTGAAAGAATACTTGGAGTTAGTTGGATACGAAAAGTGGGCTAGGTTGTATGCACCTGTTAACAGGGGATGGACCATGACGTCAAATATTGCTGAGTCAATCAATGCAGCACTAGTGTCAGCAAGAGAATTTCCAATATACGACTTCCTCGAAGAAGTTAGGAAGATGTTTGGACGTTGGAATTGCAGTAACCGCAAATAAGCTACACAGACATGCACAACGCTTGGAAAAAATACCAGGAGATGCTGACTTTGAATGAGGCAATGTCTACACGCATGACTGTAAGTTTCATTTTAATGTCATTGTATCACATATTAAGCTATTTTTTTAGATAGCTTAATTGTTTTCTGAAATAACTTATACAGAATTTTTTAGATAGACGTATTCAGTTGTATTGTCATGCAGTAGACTTATAATGATATTTTAATGGCATCATTATCCTTGCAAATAACTGTTGTATTTTACTGTATTCAGATGTATTTTAAAAGTTCTCAGTAATTGCAACAAACAGATGCATATCAGTACTATGTATCTAATTGCCTCATTAGTCTTGAATAGCAACATGTATTTAAATGTATTTAGATGTATTTTCTTTTCAACTGCCTAAGGTTAAGCAGATGTTTGATGTATGTTATTGTATTCATAAGCTAAGACGTAATTATAGTTTATAGTCTGTCGGTCTACATATATGATGTATTCTTCTGTATTCAAACATTTCAGTTGTATTTAACTGAATAATTCAGCATTATACATAAAGAAATTCATTTGTATGTGCTCAAAAGTTATAGGTCTATGTTTAAATGTAGGTGGTACTATCGATTGAATACTTACATACGGTTAACTATGGAGAGAGACATTACACTGTCTGCCTGTTAGAGAGAAAATGCTTTTGTGGGAGGTTCCAAGTTGATGAATTATTATGCATACATGCTTGGGCTGTACTGAAGAGCAAGTTTCTAATGCTAGAAGATTATTGCTCTAACTATTACAAACCAAATTCTGTTGTAATGACATACGATGTGCCTGTTATCCCGCTACCGGACAGAAATGACTGGAATATACCAGCACATGTTGCAGAGGAAGTTGTATTACCACCCAAATGGAAAAGACCTCCGGAAGGCCAAAGAAGAAGTGCGATAAACCTTTCAGTGAATTGCTGCAGCCGAAAAATCAACATTCATATAGCATATGTCGGCAAGGAAGACATAACAAACGAACGTGTAGAAATGCTCCACGTAAGATTTAGTTAACACTCTGACATGTATTAGTGCTCCAACGATTTGTCATTACTTTTGATGACATTGTGAAGTAATAAATTTTGAAATTCCTTTCGCGAATAGATTTTGGATACATTTAGTTGTATTATTGTGTTGAATACATTCGAATACAACCTTGTCAACATGTACTTAGACAATTTATTATAGACAGTGCCTGTGTTGTATATACATAACTAATCAAAATACATCGGAATACAACTATATACTCAGCTATAATATAACAATTTCAATAAATACATATAACCTGAGTAAGTAAAATCAATACATCAAGTTGAGTACATATGTAAAAACCTGAAGCATACAGTTGCTGACTTTGATATTTCAATGTATTAGCAACATTTACAGTTGCCAAGGTACATTTACAGCAACATTTACAGTTGACTTTGATAAACCTGAAGCATACAGTTGCTGACTTTCAATGACTTTGATAAGCCAAGGGACTGGATATTAATACAAATTTATATGCCCTGTTTAATACGTATGAATACATCTTATAAGATACATACGAGTAGAAATTGTAGATTAAGCATGAATACTTATGAATAAAACAATGAAACATAGATTGAAAAGTTGTAATTGTCATACATGAACATTGTTGATAAAGTGATTAAAACATTGATTTTTCTAACTGAATACCATCTTCTGTCAAAAAGATATTCTAAAAAACAGTATTCACCTAAAACAACATTCCAAAACTACATTCACCTAGAGCTACTCTAACACTATCTGTAACTTTGAATCTGACTCCGTGATTTGCCTAGCAATCTTGGAGGGTGCTTCATTATCACTTATGGCATCAGCGTCTATCTTCCGCATAGCATAGTCCCAGAGGAGAGCACCATATCTTTGACAGAGTAGATTAGAATCAAATGTTGTTTGTGCAATCTCACCAAGAGTGCTCAGAAACTCTGTGTATTCCGCAACATGCACCCCACAATCCCTGAAAAATGTTGATTGAAACAATTAAAAATAATTCATACAATTAGAGTTTTAAAATGATACAAGAATGATGATTGAATACAGACAGGCTCGCAACTTTTTGTTGAGGCAGATTTGATATGAAAACAACTTCAAAGGGATCAGTATGCGACTTTTCAGTGTATGTTGAGTAAGTAGACCAATCTATGCCTTCACTATCTCTGTAAAAGCCACTGATTGATAGATACAGACGTATAAGCTTAGCTATCTTATCTATCTCAGAAGCTACATAGGCATCATGACCTGCAGATCTGTATGAGTCATACACTTTGATGCATCTCTCCTTGAATGAGACAATAGCCAATATCCAGTGTAGTTTGTCCTTCAAGTTGACTGGTATCAATACATTATCAACAGTATGCCAAGGTACATTAGCTAGCAATCTGTATCCCCTTATGTACTCACATACCACATCCTCTTCTTTGGTTACATTTGCATTACTATCTGTATCAGCATACCTGTCGAAGATTTCTGCAATTCTTGTCTTGAATATAAAATCAACAATTGTATACTTGAAGTTGCTTGTTTGGTTATATTTTCCCTTCTTTCTCAGATAGTAGAATATGACGTCAATATGCTATACACAAATTTAATTACATAGTGTTAGTGCAATGAATCAAATTAAGAAAAAGAAATTGTATATGATAAGTGAAACTCAGTTCCAGATTCAAGACATCTGAATATATTAAAATATATCTGAATACAGTAAAATACAGCAATTATTTAAGAATAATAATGCCATTAAATACATCATACAGATTCAGTTAAATACATCTGCTATTTACAACTACAGAGTGATGTTAAAATACATCTAAATACATTTAAATACATGTTGTTATTCAAGACTAATGAGGCAATTAAATACATAGTACTGATATACATCTGTTAGTTACAATTACTGAATACATTAAAATACATATGTATACAGTAAAATACAGCATTTATTTAAGAATAATGATGCCATTAAATACATCATACAGATTCAGTTAAATACATCTGTTATTTACAACTACTGAGTAATGTTAAAATACATCTGAATACAATTAAATACAGCATGTAAAAGATACATCTAAGTACAATTGAATACATAAAAGTAATGTAAGACAAATTTATGTGAGCTCAATTTGTGAATTATACAATTAGAAAAACCAATACTAAAGAAATGAATTAAGTGGAGTTGGAAGGGGTAAAACTTACGTTGTCATCCCATAGTTTATCGTCAAACGATAGAAGGTAAAATCAATTTTTTGAATTGACTTGATCAACTCCAAAATTCAATGGTATATGAAGTGTTGACTTGTTCTTCTTGTAATGATCTTCCAAATTACTTCTACAAGTATGATATAAAAAAATATTATATCCATTTTTAAAAATATAAATACGTAATAGACATACTGGGGAAAAACTCACTTATGTTCATGTCTAGCGAGAAGACCATCACAAACCCATTTGTCGTATTCATGTATGATTAATGTAGGATGTGGCCCCGTTATTGAATCATCCTCAAAGGGGTGTCTTTTTTCAAAAATGGGGGTCAACTTTATTGAAGTACTTGTTGTTCATTGAATTCGTGAATAGAGACTTTTAATTATAAAAACCATAGGGAAATAGATCATTAGTTTATAAAACACTAACCTGCGGAGTCGAAGTTAGACTCGTAAGGCGAAGAATACCATCTACTTGGTCGACGATTCCTATGAGATGGTACTGGGGTTGATTCAACTTTTTTTGCACTGTTGTGTATCACAATTCTAATTTCTGGAATTTGACTGGGAAGAAACTTGTCGTCCAGCTCAAATTGAGATACATAGTAATCTGTAGATGCACCATCTTGGCCTATAGGTGGTATGTTGCACGGCACCTCTGATGTAGTATTCCCCTCCACTCTTGACTCCACACAAAGAGCATTAACCATTATATTCTGTTAGACGTATGCATCATTGTTAGTGTAGTAACTGACTGTATGAATACAGTTAAATACATATAAATACAATAAAGCAACTGAATATGATAAGTGAAAACTCATTTAAATACATCACACAGATTCAAGAATAGTACATCTGAATACATTTAAATATATGTTGTTATTCAAGACTAATGAGGCAATTAAATACATAGTACTGATATACATCTGTTAGTTACAATTACTAAGAACTTTTAAAATATATCTGAATACAGTAAAATACAACAGTTATTTAAGAATAATGATGCCATTTAAAATACATCTGAATACAGTAAAATACAGCTTAAATGTATACAAATATCATGTTGTAATATATATATGAATACATGTAGATACAACATGAGAAGAGCACAATAATTATGTAGAAATAAAGTTAGTAAAATATAAATACATATAGGATTAAGATTTTTAAAAATACTGAATTATTCTGTATATAATTGTATTTCACAATGTTACAAAATTGGTTTATATAAGATTAATCCGAATAAGAGCAAATAGGAATATAAACATATGCTAAAGATGTTAAAAATGTTAAACCTCAACATTATCCCCGACAACTGTATCAGTCTGTCTGTGACCTTTTGGAATATCTTTCAAGTTGGCATCATATGGCATTTCAATACCATCATCACGTCTCCCTGTGGTTTCCTTTCTCTGGTGTAAGCTTTCTTTTTGTTGATTGTCTTGAAGATGGTCAGAAAGCTTCTTAAAGTTATCATTTATCAATGATCTCAAAGACTTGAACTCGCCCACAACCTTAGCAAGACAGAAATAATTAGAAAAGTGCGCCAAAAATATACGAATGTTAAGCACTAAACAGTAATGTGTAATGCGTGGATAAAAAACTCACGTATTCTTTGAATGAATTTAGATCTTTCCTCAAAGAAGATACTTCATTATTTTTGGAATCTGCCAGCTTATTGTGTTGTAAAACATTTTGTGCAATTTCAGTTACACCAACAGGAGGAATCTTGGATTTATTCTCTATATTTGAGGGATGAATAATCTGTTCCTTGCGCTTTTTATGGGGCGGTGATGAAGATGGACCAACACTTGCAGCATGTTTCTTCTTACACTGAAGATCAGGTGTCGGAGAAAAGTCATCTGAATCCTCTGCCGACTTGTCTGAATGAGTAGGAGTAGGACTGTTCTCAACAGCAACGCCTACTGGAGGAATCTGAATAACAGCAAGCTCTATATCGGTCGGGTGGATGTCCTTGTAAACAATCTGAAAAACGAAATACAATCAAAGTCTTACTACGAATGGATGTATGCAATTCTGGAATCAAACTGTAATTTGTATTCAAATGAAGGCAGCAGTAATGATTAGTAAATTATATGCAACTGTATGCAGCAGTAATAATGAATGCAGCAACAACTGTATTCAACTGCATGCAGCTGTATGCAACAATAACTGTATCCAGCATTAATGATTAGTAAATTGAAAACTAGCCACGATACAAATTGTAAATTACCATGTTTCCATTATCATTGAACATGCCGTTCATCAGATAAGCAAAGTTTGGCTGATTTCCGGTGGTTCTCCAATTGAGTATTCTGGGGACCACGTTATCAACTCGGAGAGCAATTTTGGGATCAACATTTGAACAGCACTCATAAAACCACACTTGCATAGCTAGGTGCATCCCAGCTATCATGTAGTACTTCTTCTGAGCATCCATCTTCTTGCTAATAGATTTTGTCAGGCTTTCAAATGCTTTTAAACCCCATGGATATTCAGAATAGAGCACACTCTCTACCAAGTCAAAATGTAGCCTTGGGATGGTTGTGTTGTTCTTCTCGGATGAAAAAATGAAGGTGTGTATGAAATACAAAACAGCTATCTTCAAGGCATCCCCATCGTTGTCGCCAGTTCTTGTCAGCAAAGCATTTCATCAAATCTTTCTTCTTGACAAGATTGACACCTCCAAAGTAAGTCTCAATAAGCCGGTTAGGAACCTTTTCATTGAACTCAAAATCAGCATCGTTACCAACACATTTGAGGCCAGTCACAAGCGCAAACTCCCTTATTGAGAAAGATAAGGAAGTACCAGTGATGTGTATTGCAAATACATTGTTAGGACTTCCTTCTAACTGGAGAGCCATGAAGCATCTGAAGAGTTGATGTTGGGCTTCACAATGCTTCATTTGAAGGAAATTACCAAAACAAGTATTACCCAGTTGTTTGTACTGCTCTGGAGTAAGATTTTCTTTTAGCTCGGAGACTATGTCAGTGTTAGTATATACACTGATATGAGGTGCAAATATAGGCTGTTTTTTCACAAACAACTTAATTCCATGCATTTAACAAGAATAAATACATATAAATACAACTGAATACAACACATATTTCATAGTATAACTGACATGAATACATATGAATACAACTAAATACATACTGGAAAATAAACTGGAGTAAGATATCAGTGATAGAAATATATGTACTAATATAATACATACGCATACAACAAATAAAGACATTGCAATTAGAATAAAACAGTAATTGGAACTTTGAAAATCCTTATAAATACAACTATAAGAATACATATACATATTTGTATCATTATTTTCTATAAGTACAAAAATACATTGAATATCCTTTTTGAACAGAGAATTCAACAGGTTTATACATATAAATACATATGAATACATTTATAATACAGATGAATACATCAGAAATTACCTTTTCTTCCAGTGTATCCGAGCTTTTACTTGCTTCAACCTCCTTCTCCTTGACAGAAGAAGCTTCAGGCCGGAATGGGAAGTCTTGTTTCCTTCAATGATTTCTCGACTTGGGTTTCTTTGAAATTGTCATGTCGAGATTTTGTTCTCTTCTTCAATGCCATATTTTTGGCTAAACTTGCATCCAATTCCCCTTGAGTGATTTGCAAGGAGAAAGATGGCCCGTCAAAATTGAGAATTTTTGTGGGTATACCTCTAGTAATCAACTTGCGGGGTGTATTCTCAGACATTGTGAGAATACGCTTAGGTACTGTTGATTAGAGAAAATTTGGTAAGTAGAGATGTTGAGAATAAGCAAAAATAGCGAAAATCAAAAAAATTAAATACTTATCACACTAATTATAAAAACAAATGAGTAAAATCTTGAGGAGATTAGGGTTTACGCCGATATTGGGGAAGGAGGAAGCAGTGGTGTGGGTGAGGAGGATTCTCTGGTGTTGATTGTGCTTACAGGGAATTGGAAAGAAAATAGATTGTATCAAAGTAGAGAGAGGGTGAACGTGTATTGAAAAGTTGTATGAAAAATGGTAACTATGAGAAAGAAAAATCTAAGAATGGAGGGAGGAAAATAAAACATAGCGTCTTAGTGGCTTAAGTGTACAAGATAACCAAAATTAAAAATTTTGCTATAAATCATAAAAGATATCTATAGAATATAATTTATTTAAATGGTATTTATTTTAAATAAATAGGGTGTTAACCTTTGCTATAGGATGTAAAAATTCCTTCTAAAAACTATCACAAATACTCACAGTAAAATTATCAATGACATTCATTATATTATCGCAAACCATAGTTTTAAACATAAATAAATTTGATACAAAATTATCATTTTTATAATGCACTACATAATACACTATCAGATGACCGAGAAGACGAAGCAACATTGTTACAAAATAACAAATGGTGGGCTCTTTGATAAAATACAAAAATTTGGGGCAATTTTTAAAAAAATGTAATAGTGATATTTTGGCCCAAAACCAACTATTGAGCTGGTTTTGGGATTTGGAATTTTAACGAAATATAGGCAAAATCTATGACCAAACATGTGTTTGCCAAATAAAACTCAAATTTATTTTGGCAAAATCTATGGCTAAACGGGTCCTTAGGAGCTGGTTTCAAAATAAACTACAAAATGTTATCTATGTTTGCCACAAAATGGAACAACTCTCCGGCATGCAACTACACCAAAGCAACTTGAGGTTTCAAATGTCCATTCAACAAACACGAAGACTTGAAAAGCAAAATCCACTAAAGCAGACTTGACGACGAACTAAACAAAGAATGATTGCCTTACCAGTTTTTTTCCCAGTTAAGCCAGAATTACAAGATCAAACCACCATGACACAAAGATAATAAACTAATGTAAAGAAAGTGATTTGCTATCAGTCCAGTTAGGCAAAATAACATTATGGACATGGAGTACTTCAATGAAAAACGACCATGAAGATCAGAACAGTAAGTCCAGTTCAACGTCTGTTACAAAACTGCAAAGGATTGGCAGCTGGCATAGGCATAGCACAAAAATATACTGCATAAAACAAATTATAATTAGTGCATTATAGGATATAAAGTTTCAAGCATGGAAACTATGATGTGCCCCATTGTCGGCAAAAGAAAATCGAGGACGCCATAATAAACTTGTGAGCACAATATAACGTTCACTTTATTTCTACTGAGATGATTGGATAACTCACCAGACTCCTCGAAGAAGAAATAGCCACCAACCCCCCCCCCCCCCCCCGGAAAAAAAAAAAAAGACAACCACTAAAGAAAAGAGGTTATATAGCTGACAAAAAGTTAGTTTTCCTAGCACTCTAAAGAATTGCAGGCAATAGTTGTATTTCTGTCGTCATATCCTGCACACTTCGCTTCCTAAAAATAAGCACGTTGGCTCACCTTTTACTTGGTAAGAAACAATCTCGTAAATGCCCAAAAATCAAAACCTACTCCATGTATTGAACCAATGAGTGAACCAAAATGGAAATGCATAAAATGCGTCAAAAGACAACGAGAAACTAGTGAAGACTTAACTAAAATTGCGAATGAGCAAATTATTATCTCTTACTTTGGCAGAACCAAAAAAATAGTCCCAAGTGGCGGAGCAAAAAGTAGCCACACTAAAAAATAGATTGCCATTAGGAGGACAAAATAGTCAAGTTTGTTCCACCTTCTGTGGAAAAAGTGCCATCTTAAATGCCTTTCAAGCAACTTTATATCTAGCCTTGAACATAGACAGTCATCTTATTCTGCTTCCTGTTACCTTGACATCAATCAAGGTTAGAAGGGCGTAGTCTATATCAAATACAATTATAAGTTATGCTTAGTTTCCTTTACCCTTCTAGAAACCGTATGAAATCCATTTTACTGTTCTTTTAGGGAAAATGAGAGCAGAAACTTCCTCCACTTTAGCAGTCCACAAGAAGCAAACATATTACAACTCTAATTTCCACTAACAGATAATGGAAGTTTTTGCTGATACATGCAAATCTATGATTTTCTTTTGGGTCTATTTTGGAGCAGAAGGAATAGTTATTTAGTTGTGGTGCCATAAGTTTCACCTCTCCAGGCCCTTGATAAATATTTTAACCTCAATCACTCACTTCCATGAGACGCCATTAGGAAACAGTTACTATATTAGGCAGGTCCCTCATAAGCTAGAGACAGGAAATTTTAATGCAATTGCATCGACGAACAATTGCACTCTGATAGAATGTTCAAGGAGGGCAACGAAGGATGTGACCAGTATTTTAAAAGGCATGGGCGTAAGGCGAGGCGTAAGCCCCGTGGCACGGGGCGTAGGCCCCATAGGTATTTACAATAAATGTTCTTAAATAGGTAAAATTGCATAAAAATTGAGAAAACTATAAATAAGTGAAAAAAATATATAGATATACTCTATCCCCACAAAAAACTAGTCAAAATAATCCATTATACGCCACTTAAAAGCACAAGTAACTTGAGTTGAAAAGAATAAAGTTCTCTACTTGAAATAATAAAAAGGATGACAAACCTGCAATTTGAACTTTGAACTTGTTGCTATGGAGGAAAATGAGTTTTCTCAACAAAAATAAATATCGATTGTTCGTTGCTTTTGGGAGATAGTAGCAAACTAGCAGACAAGATAAAGAATTGGAAAAGACCATAAATTAGGGGTTCTAGCAATAAAAAAAGGTCTTGACTTTTAAATTTAATGTTTCAGTTCCGTTTTAAAACTTTGAAGTACTTACAAGCTAACTTTTGAGAATTTGGGTATTATATTTTTAAGGACTTATTCAGCAAATTTTGTTTTAATTTGAAAAAGTCTCTTGAGCTTACGCCTCACTACAAAAAAAACGTGCCTCAACGCCTGGGCGTATGCCTCCTGAGACTTTCGACCCCACCATCGCCTCGTGGCATTTTTTGTGCGCCTCACCCCAAGGCTCATCCCGGGACTATCCCCGAAAATGCCTTTTAAAACATTAGGTGTGACCAAACGATAAATAAAGTAGAATGAAAATCAAGGGAGAAAATGCTAGTTGAATTCTTCCAATCCAATTAAGCTTTAGTGGTAACGTTACTTGTTACATGTGCTGATAGGAGCTAGCAAGTACATGGTGATAGTCGAGGTGCGAGCAAAATGGCTAGGACACTACCACCGTTATAAAAAGATAAATAAAATTAGCAGGGAGGTCACGGAGGATTTCTTATATTACCAGGGAGGTCACGGAGGATTTCTTATATTACCAGTTTACTAGTGGAGTCGTGATTATACCTTTATCCGGGAAAAAGTTCATGTGGATGAATAGGAGAAGAGTTTCCATAGTAGAAAGACCAGAAAGACTTTTGATACAAAACTAGGTGGGAAGAGAGATTCCTAAATTCACACGGACGAATAGGATAGCTTCTTGAGTTGCCTAAACCAATATCTGAAATTGGCCATATTTATTAGAGAACAGGATACACAGAGGGCTTTCATATTTCAGATCCGAAAATACATCATTACAGCAACAAAACTTCAAAATGATGGTTAAAGAGTAAAGGGATAGCTATTCTGTTGAAGGAGAACCAAGCTTCAAGAAGCTAAAGGCCTAAGAGCATTGAGGAATTAAAGATGTACAAAAAGTTGTTTGCAAGTGTAGAGACAAACATTGAAAATTTGTTCAAAGGAATTGAACAATCCGAAACGGAAAGACGGGAATAATGGGAAGACTTGTGATGACAAGATCAGGCAAAAAAACTAATTCCTTTCTCCAATGCAGAATTAATAAAAGAAAATACTTTCGGGAAAAAAATAATTTATTTTTCTGGCTACAGATTTATTGAAACTCACTAGTTTGAAGATGAAAAATAGATTCATGTAAATTGCACGCTGAGCTTTTGTGTATAGGTACTTCCAGAAAAGAGTAGAAGAATGGGACCTATTATGAGACATAAAATGCATTACAGACGTAAGATCATTACGTTTCAGCCGGGTTATTCTATTCCCCACTGCTTAGAAAGAAAAGAACTTTAAAAAAATACTTATAGGAAAATGTTACTCACGGGAGATATGCTGGAAACTATTCCCGCAAAAATTGGTAGAAAATGGAGATTGCACTGAACTTTTAAAGGAAAAGTCAAGTTCTTCTGGCATACGCCTAGAGCTCATAAAAGTAAGAGATATAGCTTCCTTTAAAATATATAAATTTAAATCAATGGACAGGAGCTCCTGAGGATAATGAAGTTAGGGGAAAATTTCTACAATATTTACAAACACTAAATCAGGAAAAATAATCTTAAGGCCAGTCACGGAGGTGTTGAATTAGAGTATTAGCCTAAATTGCTCGGACTCCGGTGCGTGTTATGTGTGTGGATCTTGAGGTCGGATCCTTCATGATCTAAATTTTTAGAGCTAGGGGTACTTATCTAGATTCAAATACATGTGCAAGTATTTGGCTAAAAAAAATTTAAATATCTAAAAAAAGCATTATAAAAATATGCCTAAATTTTGAGACTTATCAATATTATAAGAAATAATTTTTGCACAGTTATCTTTCATTCACAATTGAAAATTGATTTTTATACTTTTGGACTGGAACTCTAATTCTTATAGGAATAAAGCTCTTGAAGACTCATCAAATGTGTCAAGCTTTCACTACATTGATTTTCTTATATGGGAGATCAAAGGGTACAATATTTTTTACCAGGTAAACCCCAACATTAAGCCTCATTTAAGAACTCTATTACTCATACAGTTTTCCCAATTCCCGTCGTAGAGATCTTCTTTTCACAAAGTCCCTATTCGAAGTTCTCTACTCCTCTCCCTTAAAAAAGAAGAAGAAATAAAAGAAGCAAGAACTGGTTCTTTGGTTCTTGCAGGATCCATTCAAGGCCTTCCACAACGGCGGCAATACTCACATCAAAGCTACCCTAAATTTGGTTTTGATTTCAAAAACCAAACCGTATCTTGTCTCGAATTTCTCCCTAGCTTTTGGTCAAAGTACCCAAAATAGATTGACCAGATCTGATACAGATCCCACACTCACACCCATACTAGCATTAGTGCCATGCTGACACAGGTGCGGCCGAAAGTGAAGAGCGCGAGCAACTTAGGTATTAGCCACAAACAAAAGGTAGAGCTTAAGAAAACTTCTGAGCTTTGATAATGTCTAACAAGCTATAGAGAGTTGATCGGGCCTCAAATGATAAAGCACTTGGACCGAATGGTCTCACTAAAACATCTCAACATTGATTGGGAAGTGGCAAGAAATGACACAATGAATTGCATGGATCACTTCTACCAATGTGTGTTCTTTGAACGAAGCTTTAGTTACTCATATATAATCATGATAAGAGGGGGGGGGGGAGAGGGGGGCACTGGGTATTAAAAAAAGTTTACTTTGACTTTTGTATGTAGCAAAGGTGTCGTCAGTAAAGGTCTCATATTATAAGCTCACATCCAACAATCAGAATGCTTTTGTTTGGGGGAGAGAGATTTTGGATGCAAGTATGCTTGCTAATGAGACAATAGGCTAGACGTTGAGATGTGATAAACCAGGATTATCAAAATGTTCTATGACCATGTGAACTATATATGTCCTTCTCAGAATGGGCTTCGCGGAAAATAGAAGAGGTGGAAATATTTTGAGTATCTGCTGTGAGGATCTCTAGCTTGCATTAGATCAGATATCTACAGGAAAATCTTCTGGTTTAGACTTGTTTGTGTAGGGATGAGTGTGAGCTTTAGAGAATTTCTAAATTTAGATTAAAAAAACAATTTTTTTATACAGTTTGAAATTAAATATTGTAAATAAAGCGGAATATAGAGGATTCGTATAGCTACTTGGCAATCGAGATATATACATTTATTGACTAATTGAGTAGAGGTAGTAGACCTATTGACATCATTGGTGGATTGGTGGAACAACCATAGCTAGAGGTTTCTTGAGCGGCTGTGAGGTAAGCAATGGAGGAACAAGATGACATCTCTATTTCAGTCTTTTATAGAGGCATTGTCCATCTTCTGAAGCACAGACAAGACAGGTACGATTCTTGTGCAGCACATGATTTGGTTTGAAGTTGTATCTGGACTACACGTTAACCTGGGAAACTCATAATTATTACTGATTGGAGAAGTACAAAGCATTCTAGAATTAGCATCAGCTTGTGGTATAAGTTGGCTAACATACATGGGCCTACTTCTAGGAGGAAAATTTAAGGATACGGAACTGAGACTACCATGATACAGAGGATTGAATGAGATTGGAAGGATGGAATAGACAATTCTTGTTTGAGGGCAGCAAAAAAATTCTTGTAAAGGCGGCACTTATAAGTGTCCCCACATGCTTCATATCATTGTTCAAGAATCGATTAGCATGAGGACTGAAAAACTACAAAAGGACTTTTCCCGCAGTGGAGCTTATGGAGAAAGGAGCTGGCATTTGTAGGGTGAGATAAGATCATAGCCCCAATTAAAGCAGGACGATGGGCATCTGCAAAGAACATATTAGACCAAACTCTGATGAGAAAATCAGCTATGGAGATTTGCATGCTTGGAAGATGCCATGTGGAGGAAGGTATTGTTCTCATGCAACATACAGGACATGCTCGTGGGAAGGAATCATAAAGGGAAGAAAGAGTTTCTCTAAGTTCATTTGGCTTCATGGTGGGTAATAGCAACTGTATGCAATTTTGGGCTGACATCTAGCGTGGAGAATGACCCTAAAGAAAAGTTTTCAACTTTATTCTCAATCACGACTAACAAAAGAAGTTAAGTCCACCGACTAATAAGGAGAGATGGAGATCAAACACCTAAAGAAATTATCAAATATCAAGTAATCTAGTTAGAGTGACATTGTCATACACCACATGAGATTCGACATCCTAGCAAGTGCAACAATTTTCAATCAACTAAGAAATAAAGTAGATCAAGACCGTAACTTCAAAAGTTTGCACAACAAGGGTGAAAGAAATTAACGCAATTGAACTTACGATGCTATAGCTTGTTTTACCCGTGAAAAGTGCTTCAATTTTACTTTGCGTCCTCCACAGTATCATCAGAATCAGAATCACTAGCATTATAGCCTAAAAAGGAAAAAAAAGATAACAATTGGACTAATATACAACAATGCCAAACAAATATAATCAGTAAACCCAACGTCTACATACCTGGGCGTTTATCACTCACTTTCCACGCTGATGACCGACTCTTTGAAGCTCGGTTAATCCAAGCTCTTCCCTGTACCCAAATGGATCAATCGGTAGAAGCATTTCCCACATCCTCAGACACAACAAATAGAGAGAGAAAACCGAAAAACTGTCAATCTTTCAAACATACCTAGAACTCTAATTCTGGGCAGATGAAAGATTGGTGCTATTTTCTTTTTTACTTTGAAAATTTTGAGCAACTTTTAGTGAGAATAGACAAAATTGAGCGGGTACACTCTGGTTTTTCACTTCTTGAATAAGAGATAAGATAAGTAAGCACGTACATTGTTGTCTTAATTATTGTGTACCTTGATTAAGAAGAAAATAAGCACTTGAACTGAGCAGGCACACTGTAGTTTCTTTTTCTTTTTTTTCTTTTCTTGAATTATTAAAGAGTTCGAGTTCAATTCCATTGTTGTCTTCACATAGAGGACACATTCTCTTAATTATGTGTATCTTCTAGTATTACAAGGCAACCACAAGCTTGAATTTCAAATTTGAAGATATTTCATGTGCTTGACAATGATAAACATTTGCTCTCAGCCATTTTTCCCAAAGTTCAACAGTTCAACTTCACTCTATAAAAGCACAAAAGTGTCAAATGTTCAATTGTAAACTCCACGCAGACAAAAAACCCTAGGTAATTTCTTCCTATATACCTAAGTATTGGTGGACAGTGTTACCCGGTACCTGTGCTACAAAGGGATTTTTCTAGTGAACCTGTGACAAGCTTACTCTATTTTTATTTTTTGTACTTGTACTAAGGTAGATAGCAGGTACCAAGTGGAATAATCAAGCATGCAAGTGGCCCGGACACCATCCTCATCAAAACAAAAAAAGTTCAATGCAATTCTAAATTCAGAATGCTCTCCAACAACATGTTTTATGGGGTTTTCTCTTGTCAATAGAAAGCATGAATTTCTAAAGTATGTTATTTATACATCACTAAGTTTCTAGATTATAAGAAAACTACGAGCACTATATAGAGAACTAAGACAAGCCAAAAAAAAAATCAACGGAAGCAAAAAATCAATCACCTTCTGTGCATCTCTGGAAATACCATAGCCACTATAATACATCTGACCAACAAGGACCTGCATGCTAATGTCACCGGCTTTAGCCTCCTTGAGAGTATCCTGGAACCACCGCTTCACACAGTCAGCTACCACGTCAGCAAGGGGTACCCGTTGCCGCTGTTGGTTCGACGAAGAAGTATTCGAATTGGAGTTAGAGCTTGCTTCTTCCATGTTCTTCGTCCTCAACTTTAGCCGCCGCTCCGATGAATCGCCGCCGACCACCGCCCTGGACTTTGCGGATGGAACTGACCTAATTCTGGATGCGGGTGGTTTGACTTGGGTCGGGCCGTGGATCCTGTTATTGGAGCTGCTGATAATTCTGGCAAAATCTTGGATTCTATTTGGCGAAAGAACCGATTTCCCCATAAAACGTCACAGGAAAAAAAAAACCACTAGGCCTCTACTTTTTGAATTTTGAGTAATTGTAGAGTGCCTAAAAAGGAATATTTATTATAATATCACTATTTGTGAACACCCACAGAATTGATTTTTAAAATAGAAATTGGATCTTTAATGTTCTTCTCTTCTTTTTTAAAAAATCTTTTTATCTTTTTCTTTTCGTAATGAGATTTTTATTGCTTAGACGTTGGGACTTGGGACCGCACTCATTGATTTTTTTTAAATCAAGTGGCCATAGAAGATGTTTTAATATCCATAAAAATTAAGTACTCAGTAGAAGAAAAGGTTTCCCATAGCTGATTTTTGAAAGATTTGTTTATTTGATATTTGACAAGTTCATTTTGTGCATTTTTGGCGATGAGTCAAATTATGAAGATATAGCATGCTTCTTAATGGGACCAAAGCAATTTGTTGATCGTTTACTTCGCTTTTTCATTTGTTAAGAACAAATAGAGGCGGTGGTTGGTGGTGATTTTGATTGGTGGCAGTTTTGGGTAGTAGTTAGTGGTGATTGGTAGTGATAGCGATTATAATTGAGGGATTTTATATATATAAACATGGTAGTTGATGGTGGTGATGGCTAAAGGAAGTATTTGCGAGCGCCGACTAGAGACGGTGGTTTGTTGTGATTTCGGTTGATGGTGGTGGTTCTGTGTAGTAGTTGTTGGGTTTAAGCTTGTTAGAGCAAAAATAGAGTGAATGAAAAATAGAGGAAAAAAAAATTTAAATTTCCCTCTTTGACAAAGGGACATTGTCCTATATTGGAGGAGAAAAAGAGTTTTGATGGGTATACATACAATTGCGCTTTTTCTACCTGAGTTGAGAAGAAGGCAAGCCTCGCGTAGTTGTCGTCGCTCGCTCGACTTCGAATTTGATTGATTAATTTTTTGGACCAAATTTATTTGTTAATATTAAGATTAATGCAATATTATTCAATCCAAATTAGCCATTTCTATAACGGTAATTTAATTTTTCCTCCGTTTTTATTTTTCCGTTATAATTTAAATCTGGCGGTTTGCGTAAACAGCCACTTTGAGTTGCAACTCTTCAGTATACTCAACTTTTTGGCTATAAATACATGAACTTTCCCACAGATTTTCCTTACGAAAATTCTGATTTCTCCTTCTTCATTCTGCATTAGTTTTTTAATAGAAAAAAGCAGTAAGTGTGATTTGCTACTGATCTTTGAGTTCGTTGGTCACTGGGGTTTGAAGTACCGCTACACCAGTGAGGGTAATCTCTTCTATTATCGGAAAAAATAATCCTAAACCTCGGGTACTACGATGGGATTAAGTTAAGGAAACATTGTGAACTCAGTGGGCTCGAATTAATTATCTGTTTCTTCTACATTTCTGATTTTATATTGCTACTGGTTTGAATATATTTTCGAATACAGATTACTAACAAGCGTAAGGAACTTAAATATTTTTCTCTTGTATTCATCTTATATTCTGTTTGTAGGAGACTAAATCCTAGTGATTTCTACTCTCATTTTGGAGAATAAATTCTTCGAATTTTCTAGTCCTTGGTTGAGATTAAAGTCCTTGGGACTTTCTACTCAATTACGAGATTAAAATCTTTGTGATTTTCTACTAGTTGTGTATTCGTTTTGAAGATATTAAATATTCATCGTGATATTTAATATGTTTCTGTTAAAGTTTATTCGGTCGAAGATTTTAAATACTTCAACGTTAATTAATTTGATTTATGTTTTGTGACTAACAAAAATGACAGAAATAGGAACCCCCGTGGTTGGTTCTACGAGCAATGTTGTTATTTCCAGTCGTTCTGTGCCACCATCTCCGGCGGAAAAGCCCGAAAAAAATTCGGGATTGACTTCAAACATTGGCAACAAAGATGTTCTTCTATTTGACTACTTCGAGTCTACACAAGTTCATCAAGGAGGACGTTTCGGTTCTGCTGGAATCAACTCCTGAAAATGAATGTTTTATTGTGACTGAGGCATGGAAGCACTCAGATTTCTTATGCAAGAATTATATTCTTAGCGGACTAGAAGATGATCTTTACAACGTCTATATTAATGTGAAAACTTCGAAGAACTATGGGATGTATTGGAAAAGAAATACAAAAGTGAGGATGCCGGTTTGAAGAAGTTTGTTGCAGCCAAATTTTTGGACTATAAGATGGAATACAGCAAGTATGTCATTACACAAGTTCAAGAGCTACAAGTTACAATTATGATCTCCTTGATGAAGGTATAATCCGAATAAATGTTTTTGTTGAAAGTATTAATTACGAATTTTTCATTGAAGGTTTGGTTATCAATGAGGTATTTCAAGTTGCAGCAATGATTGAGAAGTAGTCTCATTTATGGAGGAACTTTAAGAACTACTTAAAACACAAGCGCAAGGAGATAAAACTCGAAGATCTCATCGTTCGATTGAGGATCGAAGAGGACAATAAAGCTGCAGAAAAGAAGACACGTGAAAACTCAATAATTAAGGGAGCAAATATTGTTGAGACTGCTCCAACTAATTCAAAAAAGAGGAAAAAGCCTTTTGGACCAAAGAACTATCCCAGCAAGAAGAAATTCAAGGAAAACTGCCACAACTATGGAAATCTTGGACACAAAGCTACAGAATGTCGCGCTCCAAAGAAAGAGAAGAAAAAGGGTAAAGAAAATATGGTTGAAACAAATGATGATATTGATGACGTATGCGCTACGTTGTCTGAATGTAACTTAGTGGGAAATCTTAAGGAGTGGTAGATTGATTCTTGAGCCACCTGTAATGTTTGTGTTGTTAAAGAAGCATTTATTTCATATGCTCCCGTTGGACCCGACGAGACCATTTTTATGAAAATTTCTGCAACAACCAAAATTGAAGGTTATGGAAAGATATTCCTGAAGATGACCTCTAGCAAGGTGGTGACTCTGAACAATGTTTGTCATGTTCCTGAAATAAGGAAGAACTTAGTTTCTATTTCACTTCTCGTAAAGAATGGGTTTAAGTGTATTTTTATTTCAAACAAATTTGTAATAAGTAAGAACGAGATATGCTTAGGAAAATGTTACCTAACTAAGGGCCTTTTCAAACTGAATTGGTTGTTGACAATAATAAAAAATTTACTTCTTCTTACTTACTTGAGTCAAATGATTTATGGCATATACGTTTGAGACTTGTAAATTATAAAACCTTGCAAAAAATGATTAATTTGAAAGTATTGCCTAAGCTTGAATGCGACAAATCAAAATGTCAAATATGTGTGAACTCTAAGTATGTTAAACTTCCTTATAAGTCAGTTGAAAGGAATTCAAATCCTTTAGACTTAATTTACACATATATTTACGACATGAAGTTAATACCATCTCATGGTGAAACGAAGTATTTTATAACTTTTATTGATGACATTACTCGATATTGCTATGTTTACTTACTTAATAGTAAAGATGAAGCAATAGATGCATTCAAGCAATATAAAAATGAAGTTGAAATGCAACTTAACAAGAAAATCAAAATGATAGACAATGACAGGGGTGGTGAATACGAATCTCCTTTTGAAGAAATATGTTTAGAATATGGAATTATTCATCAAACAACAGCCCCTTACATGCCCCAATCTAATAGGATTGCGGAAAGAAAGAATCGATCATTAAAGGAGATGATGAATGCTTTGTTGATAAGTTCTGGTTTACCATAGAACTTGTGGAGGGAAGCCATTCTTATGGCTAACCGGATACTAAACCATGTACCCAATAGCAAAACGCAATTCATTCTATATGAAAAATAGAAAGGAAGGAAGACCAACTTGAATTATTTTAAAGTGTGCGTGTTTGGTAAAAGTGCAAGTTCCTAAACTCAAACGGGTAAAGTAGGACCGAAAATTGTTGATTGTGTTTTCATAGAATATGCAACCAATAGTAAAACGTATCGATTTCTGGTTCATAAATTAGAAAATCTCGACATTCATAATAATACAGTTATAGAATCAGATAATGCTAAATTCTTCGAAAATATATATCCGTATAAAAAGGAATGTGAGTCGATTGATGAAGGATCTAAATGACCTCGGGAAGAAACAAAAGAAAGTACGTATAATCAAGAGAATCCAAGAAGTAGTAAATGTCAAAGAACGTCTACTTCATTTGGACCAGATTTTGTGACTTTTTTATTGGAAAATGAGCCTCGAACATTTAAAGAAGCTATGTCTTCTTCCGAATCATTATTTTGGAAAAGGGCAGTCAATAGTAAAATAGAATCTATACTGAACAATCATACGTGCGAATTGGTTGATCTTTCTCCAAGCAATATACAGTTGGGTTCTAAATAGATTTTTAAGAGGAAAATGAAAGATAATAGTACTATTGACAAATATAAGGCAAGACTTGTTGTCAAAAGGTATTAGACAACGAGAAGGTCTTGACTATTTTGATACATACTCTCCAGTTATAAGAATTGCGTCCAGACGAATGTTAGTAACATTAGTTGCGGTATATGGTCTTGAAATTCACCAATTTGACATTAAAACGACCTTCTTAAATGAAGATTTGGAGGAAGAAATTTGCATGGAACAACCTGAAGGATTTATGATTCCAGATAAAGAAAAAAAGGTATGTAGACTTGTTAAGTCGCTTTACGGACTAAAACAAACATCCAAATAATGGCGCGAAATTTGATCAAACAATATTGTCAAATAGTTTTAATATAAATGAATGTGATAAATGTGTGTACATTAATAATGTTCCAAATCATATAGTCATTGTTTGCTTATAATGAGTAATGATATTGCCAACACAAATGCGATTAAGTGTATGCTAACTACCAAGTTTAATATGAAAGACTTAGGAGTTGCCGATTTAATTCTGGGTATTAAGATCCATAAGACTCCTCAAGGTCTGGCATTGTCTCAATCTCATTACATTAAAATAATACTTGAAAACTTCAAGCACTTAGATTTTAAAGATGCAAAGACTCCAATTGACGTAAATCTTGCACTTGTAAAGAATAAAGGCCAAAGCATATCACAATTGAATTATGTCCGTGTGTTGGGATGTTTAATATATATCATGAATTGTACTCGACCAGATATAGCTTGTTCTATAAGTAAATTGAGTCGATACACGAGTAATCCAGGTCAATCTCATTGGATGACGATGAAACGAGTTTAAGGATATTTAAAACATACCCAAGACTTTGCTTTGCACTACAATAATCATCCTGCAGTGATTGAGGGATACTGTGATGCAAATTGGATCATAGGTTCAACTGATTATAAATCCACAAGCGTATATGTATTCACTATTGCTGGAGAAGCAGTATCTTAAAAGTCGTCCAAACAAATTTGTATTGGCAGCTCTACTGTAATGACCTGACCGGTCGTTTTACTTTTTAGAATCTCGTTCCCCTAAATAAGACTTCGCGTACTTGCTTTTACTGATTTATGATTTGTGAGGATGGTTAGTTTGGGATTTGAAAGATTTCGGGTTGAAATCGGAACACTTGGTTCCTTAAGGTTGGCTTAAAAGGCCAAGGTTGACTTTAGTCAATATTTTTAGCATGCGACCTAAGAATCGGGATTTGACGATTCCAATAGATTCATATGATGATTTCGGACTTGGGCGTATGTTTGGATCGGGTTTTGGATGACCCGAAAGCGTTTTGGCGCCAAATAGTGAAAGTTGGTTCTTTGAGAATTTTAGAAGTTCTTTAATTTTGGTTTGGAACAGGCTTTGATGATATCAAGTTCCAAACATAATTTCGAGACCAGAATAGTTCCGTAATGTTATTTAAGACTTGCACGCAAAATTTGGTGTCATTCCGAATAGTCTAAGTATGATTCGGCGCATTCGGAGCGATTAGGAAACTTGAAGTTCAAAGTTTGATTCAATTTGATTTTGGGGTGTGATTCTTGGTTTCGTTGTTGATTTTTGCATTTCGAGAGTTCAAGTAGGTCCACATCATGTTTACAGACTTGTTGGTGCCTTTGGACGGGGTTCCGAGTGGCTCGGGTGAGTTACGGACCCCTCGGAGCAAAGTATAGAAAACTAGAAAATCCCAGTTCTGGTTTATTTTTTCACGAACGTGAAAGGACCATCGCGTTCGCGTAGAAGGATGTGACGACTCGACCCGTCGTCTCATGAGTTACTGTCTCATTCGTCCCATTTACTGCTTCCTCATGTTTCATTATCGGTATTGGGTGCATTAGAATTTATTTGGAGCAATTTTGATAAGAAATGAGACATTTAGTCTCTTTTAAGAAGGTTTAAGTTGGAAAAGTCAACCAGACGTTGACTTATGAGTTAGAGGGCTCGGACGTGAATTTTGACAGTTTGGTTAGTTCCGGGAGGTGATTTGTGACTTAGGAGCAGGACCGAAAGTAATTTTGGAGGTCCGGTGTTGAATTAGGCTTGAATTGGCTAATTCCGGTTGATAGGTGAGATTTTGATCCAGGTGTCAGAATGAAATTCCGAGAGTTGTTGTAGCTTCATTGTGTCATTTGGGATATGTGTGCAAAATTTCAGGTCATTCGAACATCGTTTGGTCGGGTTTTTGATCGAATGTGTGTTTTAGAAGTTTTAAAAGAACTTAGGCTTGAATTCGATATAATTTGATGATTTTGGCGTTAATTGAGGTGTTTTGATGATTGGAGCAAGTTTGGATAATGTTTTAAGACATGTTGGTGCTTTTAGTTGAGGTCTCGGGAGCCTCGGGTGTATTTCGGAAGGTTAACGGATCGATTTAGGCACGAAAAAATAAAGCTGCTGCATTTTTTTACAGCACTGTGAACAGTAGTTATGAACAGTGCCCATGAACAATGCCCCGTAACAGTATTCGTGAATAGTGCCGTGAACAGTACCCCGTAACGGTATTCATGAATAGTGTCGTGAACAGTACCCCCGCAACAGTCCCGTAACAGTATCTGTGAAGAGTGCCCCGTGAATAGTAACACGGGGTGAACGGTAATTTCTGAAAAATTCTGGGCAGAATGTTTACATTTCATTCGCGAAAAACACCCCATTTCTCCACCATTTATAGTCATTTTGAGAGCTTTTGGACGGGGATTGAAGGGAGTTTCAACTAAGATCGATTGGAAGTAAGTTTTATGAGTTAAATACATGATTTTATTGAAGAATCATCCTAGAAATCCATGAAAACATAGCCAAATTATAACAAATTAAGGCTTGAGATTGAAATTCTAAATTTGGAATTTGAGGGGTCAAATGGACTTCGATTCTTGTGAATTTGGTATGTATAGACTCGTGGCGAGATAAGGAACATTTTGATGTAAAAATTTCTGGATTTCAATACGTGGGCCCGGGGCTCGGGTTTTGCAAATTTCGTGATTTTTGATATTTTTCGAGTCTTTTCGATTGGGTTATATTCCCTTAGCCTATTGTGATGTATTCATTGTGGTTTTGGCCAGATTCGACGCGCGAGGAGGTCGATACGAAAGGAAAGGGCATCGCGGAGTAGTATTTGGCCGGCTAGAGGTGAGTAATAGATGTAAATGCTGTTCTGAGGGTTTGAAACCCCGGAATTTCACATCGTAACGCTATATTGAAGGTGACTTACACGCCGGATAATGGGCATGGGATAGAGAACCGTTGGAGATTGTGACTTGGTCCGTCCGGAGAGATATTTTACTACATTTTTGGTTGAGACGTATACTTTATTATTGTGAATTGGGCTTGTTGCAATGCTTGGGGCCTTGTGCCGACCTGTAGAACCCTTAGGGGATTTTTGACTGGTTTTCCTCACTTATTTTGTTAAAGAATTTATATCCTCAGTCATGTTTCCAATTGTAGGCTTCTTGCCAATTATTTGAATCCTTCAGGGATTGATATCACTGCTTTCGCATATTTTGCATATCATTTGACCTCAGTCCAAGGTTTTAAATACTGTTTTGCAAACTCAGCTATCTTTCTAAGATTTGAAAACTTAAATGATATTTCTAAATGATATTTCGGGCTGAGAACTACTGTTTTACAAATGCCCAAGGGGCTTATGATGATTTCTGGACTGAGCATGGATCGGGCTGCGCGCCGCACCAGTGTTATATTGATATTGAGGCCGAGAGCCTGGTTGATTACATTGATATTGAGGCCGAGAGCCTGGTTGATTACATTGATATTGAGGCTGAGAGCCTGGGTGATTATACTGAGATTGATATGAGGCTGAGGGCCTAGATTTGATGCCACGAGATAGCTTGATATTGCGCTTGGGCTGTAGGAGCCCCTCCGGAGTCTGTACATACCCCCAGTGAGCGTCGTCGACGATAAATAAATATGGATGGCTCGGTTTGCACGCTGCAGTGGGTACCAGAGGGTACCGTCATATGCATTGCATTGCACTCATGCATTTATTCTTTATCTGCATTATCTGTCATAATAATTATGTGCTCTTATTTTATTGACTGGTTGCTTTATACTGTTCTGAGCTTGAGGGGCTGATACTGTTCTGAGATACTGAGCCCGAGGGGCAGATTTCTACTTATTATTTTGATATTGAGCCCGAGGGGCAGATTTCTAATTATTATTTTGATACTGAGCCCGAGGGGCAGATTTCTACTTACTATTTTGATACTGAGCTCGAGGGGAAGATTTCTAGTTATTATTTTGATACTGAGCCCGAGGGGCAGATTTCGACTTGTTGTTTTGATATTGAGCCCGAGGGGCAGATTTCTACTCGTCATTTTACTGCCAAATTACCTGTTTTACTGGTTTAAAAGAAATTTCACATGATGTTTCACTAAATTGTTATTTTAAATGATTTCACTGCTTCTGTATAGAATGTTGTGTGCCTTAACGTGTTTTCTTACCTTCAGTCATTATTTATATTTATTACTCACTGGGTCGGAGTACTCACATTACTTCATACACCATGTGTGCAGGTACAGGTATTCCTGAGGCATAGAGCGAGTTTTCTGTTGTTCAGTTTTCATCGGAGTTATCGAGGTAGCTGCATGGCGTTCGGAGACCCATTTTCTCCCTTATCTTCTGTTATTTATGATATCTTCAGACTTTATTCCTAATTCCATACTTTGTAGAATTTTAGTAAACTCTGTAATAGTTCATGACTTGTGACACCCCGGTTAGGGCTGAGTTGGGTTGGATTTCCGTATTTTATCTATACTTTCCGCTATTGGATATTATTAAACCATGTTTATACTATAATTATGTTAATTAATTGTCTTAAAAGGATGAATTGGGTTGAATGGCTGGCCTTGTCTTCATGAGAGGCGCCATCACGACCAGGTTCGGGAATTGGGTCGTGACAAAGGAGTTGGTACTGGGGGAAATTGTGCTACGAATTCGTGATAACTAGTCCGCGTTGGCGAAGGTCTGGGGCCGGTGACCTTCACATTCGTGTGAGGCAACTCACGTTCGCGTAGAGGAGCCTGGGTTGGGCTGGACCACTGACTTGTTCTTCGCATTCGCGAAGCATCCCTTGCGTTCGCGAAGGGTAGGCCAAGCCAGCCTCCGCGTTCGCGAGGCCTTGGTCACATTCTCGATGTAGTGTCTCTAGGGGACTTGGGCTGTTTGCCTTCGCGAACGCGAGCCCCCTTCCACGTTCGCGATGAAGGAGGCAACTGGGTAGTGAAGTTTTTAAAATGAGACTTAGGCATTAATTGGGTCATTTATTTCACTCTTGGGCAATTTGAGAGCTTTTAAGGAGGGGATTTAGACCTAGTTTTGTGAGGTAAGTAATTTCTACCTAATGTGAGTTTAATACATAGTTTATGGATAGATTATAACATGTAAAATAGTGAAAATCATGAGTTTAGATGAAAACCTTGGGTTTTAATAAAAATGGGATTTTACTATGAAAATAGTTATGGAACGTAGTGAAAATCATATATTTATGTTTCTAAGGTTATGGGTAACAACTTTTTCGAAAAATTTCAGAATCCGGGCACGTGGGCCCGGGGATGAATGTTAGGAATCTTGCATATAGAGTTGGGTAATCACTTTAATAGTTGAGTTATGAACTTTTAAACATATATTGATTAGTTTTTACACTATTTGAATAGGTTTGGATTGTTTGGCACCGAATTGAGAGTTTCGGGCATAATCAAGGACTAGAAAATAGGTCTTGAGTCGAGGTAAGTCTCCTTTCTAACTTTGTAAGAGGGAATTAACCCTATAGGTGAATTAATAAATATGTGTACCTATTTGTGGGGTCTACGTACGTACGAGGTGACGAGAGTCCGCACGTAGCTACTATTATGCTATTGCCCGAGTAGTTTAGGATTTGTATCATGCTTTATTTGAAATGTTTGCGCCCTTACTTGCTAATTTAATTACTTAAGTCATGTCGGAATTTGACAAAAAAAAAAAGCAAAAGGTTAAATTCACTTACTTGAAGATTTAATGGAATACTTGACTGTAAATGTGAAATTTGTGTTTCTTTAAAAAAATTGCTATTTGTGGATCGGACCGAACGTCTCGGTAGTAAATAGATGCATCTATGGTTCATGCCATTCGATCTTCGGCAGTGCACATTTTAAATATTATGTTGGATCGGGGCATACGACCTCGGCATGATTTGTGCATGATAAATCTTTGAAACTATTCCTATTTGATACTGCTTAATTGCCTTGGGAGATAAACTTCTTTCTTTGAGTTTCAATGTTTTTCATGTATACCATGCTTAGTATAAAACTTCGATATGTCATTATTAGCCCTAGTAAGTGTTAAATTCGACCCCTCGTTACTACTTCTTCGAGGTTAAACTGGATACTTACTGATGCTACACTTTTGTACATAATTGTACAGGATTTGAGGTGAGTGCATCTGGTTACCAGTCCGGCACACATATTTGAGCCCCGCTTCGAGACTACACGGTGAGATGCCCTTCTGAGCCGTACTACAACAGCCGAAGTCTTCCTTTTGTTATATTTTCTATTTATTTCATTTCAGGCAGTATACTAGTATTCTTTTGTATATTTCACTAGAATATCCATACACTTGTGACACCAGGTCTTGGAACACACTAGTAGACGTATGATTTTGGGTTGTATCTCTACAGTTATGATTTCATTTAGTTATCTCCGCTTAGACTGCTTTAAAAATCTGTTATTTACTTAAATTCTTTAAATGTGAGGAAAGTTAGTTGTTTGAATAACTTAATAAAAATGGAAATCACTAGATAGTTCACTATTAGCTTGCCTAGCAACGGTGCTGGGCGTCATCACGACCTAAACTAGAATTGGGTCGTGACATCTACGATGGAGGCTGAGTTCATAGCCTTAGGAAAAGCCGGTGAAGAAGCTGAATGGCTCCGAAATTTATTTGAAGATATTCCATTTTGGCCCAAACCGTTGGCCCAATATGCATACATTGCGATTGTCAAACGATAATTGGAAGGGCTGAGAGCGTTATGTATAACGATAAATCTCGTCATATACGACGAAGACATAAAATCATTAGGCAGCTACTCTTTAGGGGGATTATCACAATTGACTACGTAAAGTTAAGCGATAATGTGTCGGATCCACTTATAAATGGCCTAACTAGAGAGGTAGTTGAAAGATCATTGAGGGGAAAGAAACTATGGCCGAGGACAAGTCATTATGACGGTAACTCTACCTAGAAGACTGGAGATCCCTAGATATAGGTTCAAGGAGATCAAATAAAGTCATTAATAACGGTTCAACATTGTCAACAAAAATTTTGGTCCATTCTCGTAATGAGACAATGCTCAGTACCAAGGATAAATCATTAAGGCTTTTTTAATGATATTTAATATTATATGGGGTATATCAAAGAGTGTATCTATGAGATGACACGTTTAGGAATCAACTATGTAATTGTGAAGTATTAGCCGCTTCAAGGAGAATTTTGCAAGGCCAGTTCTCTATGCACTTATGAAACCAGGTGGTGTTCATGGCTGAAACGAACACAACAATGAGAACCAAAGACGGTTAAGGGTTGATTGTGTGACTTATGATTGTCTAGGTATACACCAAAGTTCGACGGTTCAAAGATATTAAATCTATGGATTGACCAAGTGTAGACATGTGATTTTTGACCCTCCCCGAAATTTCACCAATTTTAGCATGTAAATATTTAATTTAGGCCTAATATCGCTATTTCAACTAATTTTTACTCTTTTACTTTATTTTATTACAAGAAAATAAAAATTACAAAAAAATAGTTTCATTAATGTTTTGTAGTCATTTTTAAATCTTGAAAAATACCAAAATAGTTTTGTTTTAACGGTCAGTCTTATTTTAATAGTTATTTTACTTATAATAAATGAGATCGTATTTTTAGTCTCGTTCGCGGGGAAAGAATAAAATTTGGGCTCAAACGACCCATTTTTAGGCCTAATTTTCGGATCTAGCCCATAATTCCCAAGCCCATAATTCCTAGGTCGATACCTCCTAACCTAAAAAACCCCTATAAAACAAACAAGACCCTAGATCCCTACCTAGAGAGATCCGCCGCAGACCCCCTAAATCCTAGACCCTCCCCTAATCGTCTTCTCATTGGAAACACTTAAGACATATGCACAAAAATGAAAAGCAGCCATTACACCCGTTGAGCACACCCCCAACGTTCCCTTCCTCTCTCACACAAAATTAACACAAGAATCAACACCCCGCTGCACCTTCTCAATCCCTCTTTCTTGTTTTATAATATAAAATTAGGAATAAACAAATCTCTACAAAACAACAATTAGGAATAAGAAATGTAATCCTTAAAAGTAACAAACAGATCCATCCTCAATTCCTCATTTCCTCGCGAATATGCTGTTCTCCACCGGTGCTAGCTACTAGTTACTCTGAGTCCGACAATCTGACAACTCCACTCCATCATTGAACTGTTTAGCTAGAATTTCGAGTTGGGTTCAAGAGGTTCGAGTTTACCCGGTGAATTTTTTGGGTTGATGAGGTCCGTTCGAGGTCGTCGGCGTGGTTTCTGATCCGGTCAACATCCCACTTAGTCCATTTTTGAGGAAGTTTCAGCAATTGCAAAGGTTCACTCTCTCTTTGTCGTAATCTTTTATTTAACTAGAATAAAAATGGAAGGGATGAACGTATTTTGACATTATATTAGTGGAATTATCTATCTCAATTTCAAATTATGACATTTGGGTAATTTAAATGTTAGAATAAATTTTCAAACACGTTTTTTTGCTAATGCTTATTTCCTTTCTTTTTCTGAAATTTTGCTTGTTATAAAATTCTTGGCAGTAATACCTCTTTCAGATTCTAAGAACTTTGGTAGTCATTAAAATGGGTTAAAAATACCTTTAATTTTTCCCGTTCTTATTGTTAGCTTTTCACCTTTTCTTTCTTTATCTTTTTCATGATTTTGTCGTATTTCAAAGCAATGCTCTTCTCTAAGTGTTATGTTTTCTATCACTGTAGTTAATTAGTTTTCTTTGTAGTAAATTTATGTAAGTATTAGGGAAGCACAGTTAATGATCTATGTGATGGTTGCAGGGTTGGGCGTTAAGGTTGAAAAGTCGAAATTTTCATGTTAATTATTTACTTTACTATTTTAATCGCTAGCCGTATGTTTAGGCAACTTTTCGGCGTGTAAATAATCATCGTGATTATGGGTACGGTTCCCGTGGCATGGTCACGATACGTAATCTCCAATCCGGATGTACATTCATGTGACCCGATTCTAATTTTCAACAAGGTTAAATAGAACATGTCGTGAACCACGGGTGCATTTCATGTAGCGTGGCTTACGATGTGCTTTAAATGATCTTGAATTTTCCTAAAAAACATTAAAAGTTGTGATAAAGTTAAAAATGCACGTAAGTTTAAAATGTATAGTTAATCAGATAATTAGGTCAATTGTTAATAGTTGAGCGACCGTGCTAAAACCACAGAACCCAGAAATGCCTAACACCTTCTCACGGATTAACAGAATTCCTTACCCGGATTTCTATATTCGCAGACCGTAAATAGAATCAACTTCCTCGATTCGGGATTTTAACCGGTGACTTGGGACACCATAAATTATCCCAAGTGGTGACTCTGAATAAACAAAATAATCCTGTTTCGATTGTCACTTAAATTGGACAAGCTCCCTTATATCCCTTTTGGGGTAGTAAAAAGAAGATGTGGCAGCTTTGACGACTCTGCTGGGGATAAGAACCCAGAACTTTTGGTTCAGGGTTCAAAATTCGAGCTTAGAATAACTGCTATAGTTGGCTTTTATTTATTATCTGATTTTTATATATTTGAGCCTAATGTGCTAATTGCTGCTTTTTACCGCTTTGATGTTGTTTGGACTGTATATATATAATGTTACGAAACCCTCCTCTCTTTGAGTCTTCTAAATCATCTGGGAAATGTACACTTCATGTGACTTCTCTTCTGTTAGAGTCATATCCCAATCTTTAGAACGAGGTTCAGACAAGTTGCAAAGCCGGTGAAGCTTCTGTATTCCCGGTACGCTGCCCCCCTCGGCTCGAGCTGTCCGCTCGGGTAAGCCAGGTCTAGAACAAATAAACCCAGGTTTTTAAACCTAGAATAACATAGCCTCATGCTGGATCCCTAGTAGGAACGTTTGTTGCATCATGTGCATTTGACTTAGGGGACTTAACATAAGGGTTGGGTCCGTCTAGGACAAGTGTACCCAAAAATAAAAGACCATCCTGATGCATCCTATTGTGCTACATGTTACATTTCTTCAAGGGTAAAAGGGTCATGTGGCAGACCAATGATGGCTGAGGGTAAATGAGAAAGAAAAAAAGGGTGAAGTATGAAAGTAAAGCAAGTAGGGCGCAATTATGTTTTTCTTTCACTTTTTTTTTTTTTTAAGAAAAAGACCCAAAAAAATATATGAAAAATCCATAAAGATTTTGCACTTTCCCATCATTTTCCAAAAATAAAAAAAAAGGAAGAAGAAAATCCAAAAGATTTTACATATTTCATCATTTTTCAAGAAAAAAAGGACAAAAAATATATTTTCTCTAAATTAGTTGTTTTTTATAATTCTTGTCGTATCCAATCTGCCCGAACTACGCATACCTGATTCTCATCTTTTGGGTACGTAGGCAACCCACATAGGGTCCAGTTTTTCTAGTAAGTCTTAAGTTCTTGGCTTCGCAGGGTTTTAGCCAAATCTTGTATTTTTAGTCACTTTTAGCCACATAGGTTAATTTTAGAAAAATAGTCACAATCATGTCTTGCATGTGTCCAACAGGAAGGGTTATTGTCCCACGTAGCGTTCTAGGTCTTTAACTTTATTTGGTCTTAATTTTCTCATACATGTATGGACCTACTTACCGGAGTTTGGGTATGACCCGGGACCATCCAGTCAGGATCGCTCATTCAGGAGTGACTTAAGGAGATTTTTTTTATTTTTTATGTTTTGAGTCTGTTCTTCATTTTATGTCATCTTTTACTTTTTAGTTTTGTACAGTAATGTCGAGTCTTTTGTTATTGTACTTTCTACTTTATATTTTAAAAGGTGTGTTGTAACTCAAAAATCCAAAAAAAGAGGTTTTGTGTTTTATATTTCTGTTAGAAGTTTTCTTTAGAATACTAATTCTAGAAATAAAAAAATTCTTTTAAGGTGGTTTTCCTTTAGGAAATTAATATCTAGAACTCAAAATAAAAAAGTAATTTTATATTTCCTTTAGTATATTAAAACTAAAAATTCAAAAAAAAAAAAGAACTTCCTTTTAGTACCTTTTTAAAAGTTTTCTTTAAGATATTAATTCCAAAAATCCAAAAAGATTTTCTTTTGATGTTCTTCTTTGGGAAATTAATGGAAAATGAATAGAAAAAAATTCTTTTTATTTTTACTATAACTTTAGGACATTGTACATAAAAGAAAAAGAAAACAACATACTTTATCTTTGGTTTATTTTCAGTGTTTCTCCCTTAGGTAATCAAACTGAAATCCAAAAATATTTTTTATCTTGTTCATTTCTCGTTTCGAAATCTTTCTTCAGAGATATCAAATGAAAATTCAAAATATTTTTTCTTTGGTTTAGCCTTAAGATTTCCTTCTTAAAAAGGAAAAAAAATCAAAAAATATTTTTTCTCTTCTAGGGGTTTTTCCTTTATAATTTCTCATCACAGTATTCGTTAAAGAAAAGAAAAAGAAAAGAAAAAAAAAAAGAAAATGTTACTTTGTTTACTTTATTCCTGATCTTCCCGAACTACGCAATGATATGATTCATGCAGCATTATGATACGTAGGCAACCTACATAAGGTTCGATTGAATCATTTTTTTATTAAAAGAAAAATAAAGAAATACGAAAAAAGAGGATGAAGTTGTGGGACGTGAGAAATGAGAGGAAAGAAAAGAGCGATAATCAGTAAGAAAAAGAAAGTAAGGAAAATGAGCAAGCAAGTGCTAGAAAAGAAACGAAAAGAGATGATTGAAGGGAACAAATTGGGATGATGTCAAGTGACCTTGTGACCCTCGAAGTCATTCTAGAACCATTAATTATTGCTAGGTGCATTGCACACAATGTGATATTTTTAGCTGTTAAATGTCCTAATGCTAACAGGATGACCCCATTTTGTTCCTTTTGTTATCTTCATTAAGCAGAAGGGTGGTTGGTTTGTGGTTCTTAAGTAACTCATCCATACAACACAAGGTCAAAGAGCAAGGTAACTATGGCTAGCAAAGATTTGGACTTTATTGATCTGTCTAAGGGAATTGTTGAATCAGAATCTGAGTTGAAAGAAGAAGTTTTAAGGTTGAAAGGATAGATGACCGAAATATACCAAGCCTGGATTAGTGGGCGTCCTCCACCATCAGTTCCCACTAACTACACTAAAAGCCTTGTCACCATTCCGCCACTGTCATAAGTCCGAGATATCTCCCCACAACCTTTTCACACTCCACCCCCAGAACCACCTCATATCCCGCTCCTTTGACCACTCATATTTTTGTGGCTCATCCACCTGCTACCTTTCCTCGATCCTTTAGCGAGATTGTGTTCAAAATCTCCAATGCCCAACACTATGCTCCAGAACCAATTTTCAAGATCTCGGGTCCATACTCTTACGTTCCTCATTTTGAGCCTCCCGATGAGACTGTAAATCCTGCTAAGACAGTGGAGCAAGATGAGATATCCAGAAAGCTGAAAGGGTTTAAGATCCCAAAGTTTAATTTGTATGATGGGCGTGGAGATCCAATAGCCCATCTGAGGGGTTATTGCAGTAAAATGATAAGTGTTGGCGGGAAAGATGAGTTGCTGATGGCGTATTTCAGTGAGAGCCTGACTGGGGCAGCTTTGGAATGGCATACTCATCAAGATGTCGGTAAGTGGCATACATGAGATGACATGGCTCGAGATTTTGTACGACACTTTCAGTACAATATAGATATTGTCTCAGACCGCTCCTCCATATCTTAGATGGAAAAGAAACCCAAGGAAATTTTTAGGAAATTTTGGTTCAGATGAACGAACAAGTTGCTCGGGACAGTCCTCCCATTGATAGAAAAGACGTTGCTGAGTCCCGCCAACGACAGGATCCGGGGGGCATTCCTGCTAAACGCTTTCAGCCTCAATACTGACCCTATGAACATCCCCAAGCACCACATAATTCACCCCAGTATTATCTTCCGAACAACATTCGGTCATCTGTCCAACCACTGGGTCATTCCTCATGGCGAGCGCCAGCACCGCATAATGCACTTTTTCCTTCACAGCACTTTCGAGCATCCAACAACTCTAGAAAACTGGGGCATGAAGGGAAACAAAGACAAAGAAATAGTTTCACGCCAATAGGAGAATCCTATACAAGCCTGTTTGGAAAGTTAAAACATTCTGGTCTGATTGAGCCGCTCCTCGGCTATACGCTAGACCCATATGCAAAAGGTTTTAATCGTACTATACGGTGCATGTACCACTCTAATGTCCAAGGGCATAGCATTAAAGATTGTCGTGCTTTGAAAAGGGAAATAGAAAGAATGATTCAAGAAGGAATAATTGTGGTCCAAGGCAGTAATACCCCAAGTGTCACACATAATTCTCTACAGGTACATGACAACGCACAGATTGTTGGGATGGTTTGCAATGACGAAGGGTGTTACACCCCATATTTTCGTACATGAAAATACACCATAAATAAATTAATGAGAGCCCGGAAATGAGATGTCACGTCCCACAGTATTACATTATGGTGATGTCACGTTTCGCAGTATTAAGTTACAACGATGTTGCACCCTAAAGTATTGTACGTTAAAATTTCATTTTCAGTTAACCGATGTAAGATCGGGAATGAGATCATCTTGACGTTAACGTACTTACGCTATTTATAGCAGGCAATAAATAAGTGTTATGAAGAATAAGAGGGTATACGAATTAGAGAAAACGAGTTTCGTTGAAAGTAGTCAATTTGGAATAAAATACGGGTCGAGCGATAATACCCGATAATTATAAACTAGTACCACGCAAGGTGCCATGTGACCACAGTAGTATAATATATAAAGTATATATGAAGTATTTTAAAATAAATAGAATTTTAAGTAATTTGTGGTAATTTTTAAAATTATACGGGTAATTGATTAATTACCGAGTAACAGGACATTACCCAGTTAACTAATAAGTGGATAAAAATTAATATCCCACCCCTACCCACGTGGCAAGAAGCCACAACAATTGGAAATGACTAAGTATTCACTTTGCCAAATGGCCAAGATGTGATAACTTAAGTCTTTGTCTGATAAGATTTGATTTATCCAAGACATTTGGTCTTGAAAAGGCTTCAGAAAACAATCTGCCTTTGGGCTTAAAAAAAAAAGGCAAAGACATTCCATTAAATTAGAAACATTTTTCTTCATTAAAAACCAAACAACATTGCATTCTTTGGTTTAAAAAAAAACAAAAACGTAAAGATACAGAACCTTATTCCATCAAAGCCAAAAATGTGAATCGTTCCAAAGAAATTCAAGGAACCAGATAAAATTTCATCTGTGAATTTCTAAAGAAGCAGGGGCAAATTTAGCTTAATCAACGAAGGTTTTCCAACACAGTTTCTAATTCCGAGTTGGGTGATGAATAGGTATGTTAAGTTTATCCCTTCTTTCTTTTGGCATGATCCATACGATATGAACGGAACGTGCAAATGCACAAATTCCACGAATGACTCTATTCATAGAAGTATTAGAGATATCTGTGTTCTTGAATTTCCGTGTGTTATAATGTCTTATCATCTGTTCATGGTTCTCAGAAAAATACGAAAGTTGAAAAGAGTTTACTTTATGATATTACTCAGAGGCAAAATGGTCTTATGACATTCCGAATAATTTTATTGACGTACTTTTTATGCACTGCATTCATGTGCACTGACCCATGACCAGATGAGCGTTATATACGCGTATATATGTAAATATATGTATATGGGATATGGGAAAAGGTTACGGCGTTATATACGCATCACCACCTGATCAGCTGGTATATGATGATGATGTTGCCCACAGTGGCTGAAATATGATTCAAACGACGTTATATACGCATATATATGTATGTACTCAAACGGCGTTATATACGCGTATATATGTAAATATATGTATATGGGATATGGGAAAGGTTATGGCGTTATATACGCACCACCACCTGATCAGCTGGTATACGATGATGATTTTGCCCACAGTGGCCGGTATGATATAATGGAATGCCCTCAGAGGCTGATGATGTTATGAAACATGTACCTATGCACGACATGACATTCATACGCACATGCATGACGCTAAAAGTAATTTATGATCTACAAAGTTATTCATACTTACAGGTTGAGTCATGTACTCTATATGTTTTCCATGTCTCTTATGTATTTATTTATGTACCTTACATACTCGGTACATTATTCGTGCTGACATCCCTTTTGCCTGGGGACGCTGCGTTTCATGCCCGCAGGTCCCAATAGACAGGTCGAGAGCCCTCCAAGTAGGCTATCAGCTCAGTGAAAGATGTTGGTGCGCTCCATTTGCTTCGGAGTTGCTCATTTGGTTAGTATGATTTAGATGTGTATTGTTTGGCATGACGGGACTCTGTCCCGACCTTTATGACATTTATGTATTCTTAGAGGATTGTAGACATATGTCTTGTACGTGAAAGATTGTACGACCTTGTCGGCCTATTTTTTGAGTCTATAAATGATTATGTTAGCCTATTAGGCCCGTATGTCACGTGTATATGATGATGTAATAAGAAAGATACGTTACATTGGTACTCGGTTGAGTAAGGTACCGGGTGCCCGTCGCGGCCCATCGGTTTGGGTTGTGACAAAGGGTTGGTCAAAGGAGTCAATGAGCCACTTGGTGAAGACAACATGATTGAAGTTGGTGAAGGTCCCAGTGATATTGATGTGGAACTCAGTGGCTAAGATACCGAGCTTGGTAATTGGAAAGACGCCCCTTTCTTGGCTAGCCAGGGAGGAGTTTTGGTGGTTCATTTTGTTGTCATTTCTTTTGTCCGGGTTATTTCAGGGTTGTAATCCGGATATTGTATTGTGACTCAAACCCTTCCATCCCTTTTATTTTGCCTAGTTCCTTTAGTCGTAGTAACTTATTTAGTGTTATCTAGGTTTATTCCAGGGTTGTACCCAGTTTATTTTGCTTGTCTTGTTGTTCAAACCTTGTCAACATTTGTCTAATGTAATTTCCTGTTTTCTGTTATTTCTAGTCAGTGTTTGTTTAGTTCTCTTTTCCTTTTATAGTTCTTTTCCTGCTGACTCTAGTGACATGACATGCACGCATAATTCTAGGCCTGGTCTTAAAAGTTAGCTTAATCATGAAGCAATAAAATAATTTTGAAGATGATAGGGACATTTGAGGAAAGTAAGTAAAAGGATTTTTGAGATCACTTAAAGCTCGAATTGTGTGAAACTGGGCAGATAATTTGGAAAGTTGATAGGGTGACAAGAATTCGTTAAGGGGGAGTGCATCCTGGACGATTTGAAGCAAGCAACTTTGAGTTCAAGTGCATCTCAAGTTACAAGATAAAGTCAAGGAAGTTTTCTCTAAATTGACGGAGGATATCCATTGTGAAGAGGGAATCACCCAACGAGGGTTCTGTACTTGACAAAACACTAAAAAAAGTGGAAGGCATATCAATGATACCAATGCCGATGCTGCAAAAGAAATGCTATGCATGATCTTCATTTTCATTTTCAAGTTGTATGTGTTATACTTGGTTTTCTTAGAGATTGGGAAGCCCTCTTTTAGTTATCCAAACACTTTATACCCTTTGGTACCCCTTTTGAGCTTGTATTGATTTCTTTGACCTCCCCTCTTTTGGAATCAAGTTAGAGTCGTACTAAAAAAAAAGTTCATGTCCCCATATGTTTATTTTAGAAAGTTCATTCCAAAAGGAAAATTCAAAAAAAAGAGAAAAAATAGAGATAAAGAAAAAAGAGAAAAAGAAAAAAAAAGGAAAAAGAAAAAAAAGAAAAAAAGAAAAAGGAAAATAGTAACAAAAGTAGTCGTGTGAACTACGTTTGACCTAATTCTTGTCACCACAAGATACGTAGGCAGCCTTACGGTTCGGTCATATCAAATAAAATATTTCACAATCCCACGAAGTCGAGAGTGGGACAGTTTTTCTTAGTAAAAAGAAAGGAAAAAAAAGAGAATCAAATTCCCTTGTTTTAGAAATTGGGGCAAAGTTTTTAGAATAGATTCCAAAAGTTATAAATAAATTAACCCCATTGTCCTAGTTATTTTGAGCCTTTATGATATCCTTTCTTTCTAACCTTATCCAAAAGCCACATCACAATCCAAAAAGACCTCCCAGATAATCTTTGAGAGTGCTGAGTTTAGACATGCCAATAGTATGTGATGTATTTACCATGGTTAATGCCTTGTCATCTGCAGAATCAGAGGAAATAAGAAGAAAAGAACAAAATGAGAGACTTATTGGCGAAAACCTTCACAGACACCATAAGGCGATGGTGAGTTGAGAGAAAGAACAAAATGTGAGAGGCTTGATGGTGAAACCCTTCGGGCACTACAAGTCGAATAAGGATCATGAATCAGAGTGGATAATCGGAGCATTGAAGCCTAGTTTCACGGTTTAGGGGTATAACAAGAGTTGAACATCAGACTTGCTTGACAGATTAGGCCACAGGTTCATGTCATGGTCATTAGAGTTGGTATCCACATCTGATAAGTTTCTACTTTATAGTTTTCTTGTTAGGAATCATCTCTTTCCATTGTCCTTCACTCTGTTCCTTTTGTCTTGTTTACTTTCTCTCCCTGAGTCTGTTTGGTCAGAACAAGTGAGAAATGACTTCAAATTTTGCCACCAGCTTTCCAATTGCACAAAATGGAATCTGACTAGCATATCAAAGTGGCATAAGTCAGGAAAAAATAGCGTGCGCACTGAGTTGGTAACAATCAACGTGCTTTGGGATTCATGTGAAATACAAAGGTTTGGTATATGTCAATTCATGAACAATGCAACAGATGAATGGATGTTGGGTGAACAGATCAAAGGTATTTTCTGTGATAAGGTTGACAGAGAAAGTGGTTAACCAATGACAAGCAAGGTCTTCCAAGCGGAAATCAAAGTTATCATGGCAAGTGAAGGAGCAATAGACCTCAAGGTCAAGACTAGTGGGTTAAGTCAGGAAAGAACAGCATGCACACTAAGTGGGTGACAATTGACGTGCTTTGGGATTCATGTGAAATACAAAGGTTCAGTATATGTCAATGCATGAGCATAATACAATAGATGAATGGTATTGGGTTCGAACGGATCAGAGGTATTTTTCGTGATAAGAGTGACAGAGTAAGTGGTCAGTCAATAAACAGGCAAGGTCTTTCGAGGTGAAATCGAAGTTATCATGGGAAGTAAAGGAACAATCGCCTTCAAAGTCAAGGCCGCAAACCAACCACCATGTTTAAACTCACAAGTTTTCTTTGGTTGAAACAGGGGCATGAAATTTTGTTTGTTTTGGAGAAACCCTCCGTAAGAAAAGCAGGTGCCAGATAGGCTCGGCAGTAAGTTTCTAGTACCCTCCTGGATAACGAAATTTAGTAAGTTTTGAGATCCTCGCAAGTGACAAGGTCTGACAAGAGTTTTACTTTTGGGAAGTATAGTTTAGCATTTAAAATTTTCACTTTTGAGATGAGACTTGGTTTGAAATCTTTCAGGATAAGGGAATTTAGCTTAGTATTTATTTTGATAACAAGAATCGGTTAATACTTACAGATGTTCCCAATATCAAACTAGAGCAGAAAAATTTCTTTTGTTTTGTCTGTTTTGTTGAAATCAGGCACCCACCTGGAGAATAAGGGAAGACAACATGAGTTTCAAGAATAGAAAGAAGTTCATGTTCAAGCAATCAGGCACCCACCTGGGGAAACAAGGGAAGACAGTTCAAAAGAAAAGCAGTTTCAAGAAGAGGACAATTCAGGTTCAGTAATCAGGCGCCCACCTGGAGAATAAGAGAAAACAACTCAAGTTTCAAAGGAAAGCGGGTCAAGTTCAGCAATCAGGCGCCCACCTGGAGAACAAGGGAAGCCAGTTCAAGTTTCAAGGGAAAACAGTTTCAAAGAAAAGCAATGCAAGTGTCGGAATCAGGCGCCCACCTGGAGAATAAGGAGAAGCAGTGCAAGTTTCAAAGAAAAGCAGTGCAAGTGTTGGAAATCAGGCGCTCAGCTGGAGAACAAGGAGAAGCAGTTCAAGTCTCAAGGAAAAACATATGCAAGTGTTGGAAATCAGACACCCACCTGGAGAACAAGGAGAAGCAGTTCAAGTCTCAAGGAAAAACATGCGCAAGTGTTGGAAATCAGGCACCCACCTAGAGAACAAGGAGAAACATGTCAAGTTTCAAGGAGAAACAGTTCAAGTCTCAAGGAAAAACATGCGCAAGTGTTGGAAATCAGGCACCCACCTGGAGAACAAGGAGAAACATGTCAAGTTTCGAGGAAAATCAGTTCATATTTTGGCAATCAGACGCCTACCTGAAGAGCAAGAGAATACAGTTGAAGTTTTGGCAATCAGGCGCCCGCTTGGAGAACAAGGGAATGCAGTTAAAATTTTGGTAATCAGGTGCCCACCTGGAGAGCAAGGGAATGCAGTTAAAGTTTGGCAATCAGGCGCTCACCTAGAGAGCAAGGGAATACAGTTTAAGTCTTGGCAATCCACCTGGAGAGCAAGGGAATGCAGTTAAAGTTTGGCAATCAGGCGCCCACCTGGAGAGCAAGGGAATACAGTTAAAGTCTTGGCAATCAGGCGCCCACCCTGAGAGCAAGGGAATACAGTTCAAGTTTTGGCAATCAGGCACCCACCTGGAGAACAAGGAAAGCAATTCAAGTTTCAAAGGAAGACAACACAGGTTTCAAGGGAAAATAATTTAAGGTAACAATGGGAATACAATTCAAATTTTGGTAATCAGGCGCCCGCCTGGAGAACAAGGGAATACAGTTCAAATGTTGGCAATCAGGTGCTACCTGGAGAATAAGGGAATTCACTTCAGAATGCAATTCAAGTCAGCAACAAAAGAAGCTCGCGGCAAGAATACGAGTCAACAGTCCGAGATGATCAACGAAAGTTAGTCACAATCTATAATTAAAAAAAAGAAAGGCAAGAAGTGAATCCAAATGCAGAAGTTGATGAAAGATGTGAGCTGCTCAAGACATGACTGAAGTCACAAGCATGGTGTGAAGTCCGATTTTAATCCGAAAAGCTGGAGAAGAATGAACTAGCACCTGCAACTAGCAAGCGTCAAGGTTCAAATCCAAAGTCTGCATGTAGAACCATTCAAGACTCAAGATCAAGCTTCAGAAGACTTATAGATAGGAATCTTGTAACTCATAGTTGACAGGCTTAGTTAGTCTTTTTTTTTAATTTTTTTATTTTGATGTAATAACAGGACCGCAGACCGGAACCTCGACAGAATGGCACCTCGATCGGCTCTCCACCTCGGTATACTCCATCATCTCACTCACTTCTGAACTACACGTGGCATGATTCCTTTATAGCCAAGGATATGTAGGCAGCTCAGATACTAGGGCTCGGTCACATCCCCCTTTCTCTTAGTTTTGGTCTCTCCAAATAAGGATCGGGTCAAAAAACCTGTCTACTCGTTCTTTGTCTAAAGACTCTTCGCGTTCCCAGTCAAAGAGGGGCAGCTGTAGACATGTGATTTTTGACCCTCCCCGAAATTTCACCCATTTTAGCATGTAAATATTTAATTTAGGCCTAATATCGCTATTTCAACTAATTTTGATTCTTTTACTTTATTTTATTACACAAAAATGAAAATTACAAAAAAAAATAGTTTCATTAATATTTTGTAGTCATTTTTAAATCTTGAAAAATACCAAAAATAGTTTTGTTTTAATGGTCAGTCTTATTTTAATAGTTATTTTACTTAAGTAGGATTAATTAATAAATGAGATCGTATTTTTAGTCTCGTTCGCGGGAAAAGAATAAAATTTGGGCTCAAACGGCCCATTTTTAGGCCTAATTTTCGGATCTAACCCATAATTACTAAGCTCATACACTCTAACCTAAAAAACCCTATAAAACAAACAAGACCCTAGACACTACACCCTAGATCCCTACCTGAAGAGATCCGCCGTAGACCCCCCAAATCCTAGACCCTCCCCTAATCGTCTTCTTCATTGGAAACACTTAAGACATATACACAAAAATGAAAAGCATCCATTACATCCGGGGAGCACACCCCCAATGTTCCCGTCCTCTCTCACGCAAAATCAACATAAGAATCAAACACCCCACTGCACCTTCTCAATCCATCATTCTTGCTTTATAATATAAAATTAGGAATAAACAAATCTCTACAAAACAACAGTTGGGAATAAGAAATGTAATCCTTAAAAGTAAATAACAGATTCATCCTCAATTCCTCATTTCCTCACGAATATGTTGTTCTCCACCGGTGCTAGCTACTAGTTACTCCGAGTCCGACACAACTCCACTCCGTCATTGAACTGTTTAGCTAGAATTTCGAGTTGGGTTCAAGAGGTTCGAGTTTACCCGGTGAATTTTTTGGGTTGATGAGGTCCGTTCGAGGTTGTCGGCGTGGTTTCTAATGCAGTCAACATCCCACTTCGTCCATTTTTGAGAAATTTTCAACAATTGCAAAGGTTCAATCTCTCTTTGTCTTAATCTTATATTTAACTAGAATAAATATGGAAGGGATGAAAGTATTTTGACATTATATTAGTGGAATTATCTATCTCAATTTCAAATTATGACATTTGGGTAATTTAAATGTTAGAATAGATTTGCAAACACGTTTTTGTCTTTTGCTAATGCTTATTTCCTTTCTTTTTATGAAATTTTGCTTGTGATAAAATGTCACGACCCAATTCCCCGAACCCGGTCGTGATGACGCCTCTCGTAAAGACAAGTCCAGCCAGGCCAAAACAGACCACCTCTTTTAAATAGTTAAATATCATAAATAGTTCTAAAACGTGATATAATAACCATAATTTGCGGAATTAACGATAACAACAGTAGAAACCATCCCGACACAGCCTAAACCGGGGTGTCTCAAGTCATGAGCAACTAATAGTTCCGGATACCAGTCTACTAGGTACGAAATTCGTTACAGAAGTTCAAGAACATGAAAATAGTAAGATAAGGGAGGCACGGGGCTGCGGATGCCAACAACTACCTTGTAGTCTCCGAAAACACTGCCTGGACTGGGAGGATCAACACTCAGGAGTGGACTCTGCGATGCCTGAATCTGCACACACGGTATAAGGAGTAATGTGAGTACTCCGACTCAGTGAGTAATAATCATAAATAATGGCTGAAAGCAAGAACACACGTAAAAGCACAAAGCAATTCTATATCAATTAGTAAAATCACTTAAGGCAGTAAATCCATGAAGAAATCAAATGAAGTTCCTTTAAACCAAGTAAAACAGGTAATTTAGCAGGTGAATAACAAGTAGAAATCTGTCCCTCGGGCACAGTAACATTCACTTAGAACAGTATCAGCCCCTCGGCTCACTCTCGTACAATATCAGCCCCTCGGGCTCACTCTCAGTACAGTATCAGCCCCTCGGGCTCACTCTCAAATCATGATGAGTACCCCCGCTCACTGTGGGGGTGCAGATTCCAGAGGTGCCCCTTACGGCCCAAACGCAATATCAAGACATCTCATGGCAATAAAAAGTATCTCAGGCCCTCGGCCTCATATCACTCAGTATATCCTCACATATGGCCTTCGGCCTCACTCAGTCCGAAAATCATCACAAGCCCCTCGGGCATTAGTAAAACTGTAGTTCTCAGCCCAAAACATCATTTAGAAATATCATTTAAGATCAAGTACGAATAAAAGTGGCTGAGTTTGTAAAACACTAAATATCAACAGGATTGAGTTCAAGTAATAAGTCAAACAGTGAGGAATTAGTGATAAAAATCCCCAGAGGGTTCAAATAGTTAGCAAGAAGCCCAAATCATGACGATAGCAAATAAGTTTCAGTCAAATACGCGGTAAAATCATCAATCGGGACGGACCAAGTCACAATCCCCAGTAGTAAAAGACCCCACGCTCATCACCCAGCGCGTGTCTCACCTCAATAGAGCACTACAATGTGCAATCTGGGGGTTCAAACCCTCAGGACATCATTTACAACCATTACTCACCTCAAACCAGCTAATTCTCTAGCTCGTGACGCCTTTGCCCCTCGAATGGCCTCCATGCGCGTTGAATCTATCCAAAATCAGAACGAATATGTCACAATATGCTAAGGGAATAAAGCCCAAGCGAAAACAATCGAATTATCAAAAAATTCCAGAAATTGGCCAAACCCGACCCCGGGCCCACATCTCAAAATTTGACAAAATTCACAAACTAGAATCCTTATACTCTCACGAGTCTATCCATACGAAAATTATCCATTTCCGATACCATTTGGTCCTTCAAATCATCATTTTATATTTTTGAAAGATTTCACAATTTTCTTGCCAAATTCCATCCCAAATCACGAATTAAATGATGAATTCAATGATAGATTCATGTACTCTAGCCAAATCTGAGTTAGAATCACTTACCCCATGAATTTCTTGAAAAACCTTCGAAAAATCGCCAAAATCCGAACTCTCTAGGTCAAAATATCAAATAAAACCCAAAACCTCGTATTTATAGAGTATCCCACAGATTTCCACCTCTACGGGCTGCACAAAATCGACCACGGTCCGCACAAAACCAGCGCGGTCCGCACAAAAACGACCACGGCCGCACAAGCTTTCCTCTACAGTGACAAACTTTAGTAGTTTGGCCATAACTTTTGCTACAGATGTCCGAATTGCGATATCTTTCTGGAAACTAGACACGAAGGGCTGCAATTTTTGTTTTTGAATCATCTCAAAATTCTTTGTATATCAAAAGATATGAGCTTCCAAAGTAGGACCAGCGGAATGTTCTTCACCGTGGCCGCACACCATTTTGTGCGGTCCACACAACACCTACCGCAGCCGCACTTCATTTTGTGCGGTCCGCACAACACATACCGCGGCCGCACTTCTTTTTGTGCGGACCGCACGAGTGAGTTCTGAGGCCTGCAACCCTTCTGGACCTGCTACAACTATGATTTTCGGCCTTAAACATCCCGGAACCTACCCGGAATTCCCGGAACTTCAAACCAATTGTACCAACACATCCCATGACATCGTTCAAACTTGCTCAAAACTTCGGAACGCTCACAACAACATCAATCACCAATTTAACATAGGATTCAAGCCTAAGAACTCCAACAACTCTTAAATTATGCTTTCGATCAAAAAGTCTATCAAATCTCGTCCGAATGACCTAAAATTTTGTACACACATCCCAAATAACACAACTAAGCTACTATCACTCTCGGAATTCCATTCCGACCCCTATATCAAAATCTCGCCTATCAACCAGAACCGCCAAAATATCGACTTCGCCAATTTAAGCCTAAATATTCTCTACAACTGCAAAACCCATTCCGATCGCGCTCCTAAGTCACAAATCACTCCCGAAGCTAACCGAACCATCGGAACTCACTTTCGAGCCTTCTAACACATAAGTCAACATCCGGTTGACTTTTCCAACTTAAGCCTTCTTCAAAGAGACTAAGTGTCTGATTTCTTACCAAATCCTCTCCGAACTTGAAATAATCAACCCGACCACATAAAACATGGATAACAAAGCGTAAATAAGCTAAAATAGGAAAAAATGGAGCGGTAACTCATGAGACGACTGGCCAGGTCGTCACATAAAATTCTTGGCAGTAATATTTCTTGGCAGTAATACCTCTTTCAGATTCTAAGGACTTTGGTAGTCATTAAGATGGTTTAAAAATGCCTTTAGTTTTGCGTTCTTACTGTTAGCTTTGCATCTTTTCTTTCTTTTATCTTTTTCATGATTTTGTAGTATTTCAAAGCAATACTCTTCTTTAGGTGTTATGTTTTCTATCACTATAGTTAATTAGTTTTCTTTGTAGTAAATTTATGTAAGTATTAGGGACGCACAGTTAATGATCTATGTGATGGTTGCAGGGTTGGGCGTCAAGGATGAAAAGTCGAATTTTTCATGTTAATTATTTACTTTACTATTTTAATCGCTAGGCGTATGTTTAGGCAACTTTTCGGCGTGTAAATAATCATCGTGACTATGGGTACAGTTCTCGTGGCATGGTCACGATACGTAATCTCCAATCCGGGTGTATATTTCATGTGACCCGATTTTAATTTCCAACAAGGTTAAATAGAACATGTCGTGAACCACGAGTGCATTTCATGTAGCGTGGCTTACGATGTATTTTAAATGACCTTGAATTTTCCTAAAAGACATTAAAAATGCATGTAGGTTTAAAATGTATAATTAATAGTCGAGCGACCGTGCTAAAACCACGGAACCCGGGAATGCCTAACATCTTCTCCCAGATTAACAGAATTCCTTACCCGGATTTCTGTGTTCGCAGACCGTAAATAGAGCCAACTTCCTCAATTCGGGATTTTAACCGGTGACTTGGGATACCATAAATTATCCCAAGTGACGACTCTGAATAAACAAAATAATCCCGTTTCAATTTTCACTTAAATTGGACAAACTGCCTTATACCCCTTCCGGGGTAGTAAAAAGGAGGTGTGACACCGAGTATTTTCGATATAAGTTCACTACGGAACGTTCAAAGAAAAACCTACTTATCCAGATGCGATTAATTCTTACTTGTAAATCACACAATTTTTTATGCGTATTCCCGTGATATATCCATTACCCATTCATATGGGGGATTGTTGGGTTTAGGCTTGTTAGAGCCTAAAATAAAGTGAATGGGAAATGGAGGCAAAAATGAAATTTTTGAATTTCCCTCTTTGACAAAAGGATATTATCCCATATTGGAGAAGAAAAAGAGTTTTGATGGGTATATATACAATTACACTTCTTCTAGCTCTTAATGAGTTGAGAAGAAGGCAAGCCTCGCTCCGCCGTCGCTCGCTCGCTCGGCTTCAGATTCGAATGCAGATTTGGATTCGGATTTGGATATGGTCAAATGATTCGGCTTCGGCTCTTCCTTATGCATTGTTTTTTTAACATAAAAGAAAATAATAAGCTTGATTTTCTACTGATCTTTGAGTTCGTTGGTCACTGGGGTTTGAAGTACCGCTACACCAGTGAGGGTAATTAGTTCTATCTTGAGATAAAATAGTCCTAAACCTCGGGTACTAGGAGGAGATTATATTCCTTAAGAAAACACTGTGAATTCAGTGGGCTCGGATTAATTTTCTGTTTCTTCTACATTTTTGTTCTTAAGTTGCTACTGATTTTGAATATACTTTCGAATACAGATTACTAATAGTAACTAGTGATAGTTGGTAGCGATAGCGATTATGATTGACGATGGTGATGGTGGGTGGTGATAGTTATAATAGTGGATGGTGGTGGTTGTATGTGATTGAGAAAGGTGATGGTAGGTGGAAGTAGTTTATAATGGTGGACGGTACTGGCTATGGATATTGATGGCAATGGGGTAGTTGGTAGTGGTAGTTAAGATGGGTGAATGTGTGGTTATGATTGAGGATGATGGTGGAGGCAACTATGGTTAATGATGGTGGTGGTGATGGTTGATAATGGTAGGCGGTGGCGGCAGTTAGTAATGAATGTGGATAAAAGCATCTTAATGAGATTAAGTCTTTATAATAGATCTTAATCAGATAGACTTATTCAGATCCATTAAGTGGTTGTGAAGTATCATGATCCTAAACTCAAGCCCGTCGTGATAGCGCCTATCATTAGTACTAGGCCAACCGACTTCCACCATACTACAATAATTCATTAAAAGATTATGCCAAAAGACATCATGTTTAGCAGAATTTCATAAAAAAGAAAACAAGAGTTGAACTCAAAATAGAAATGCGGAAAATAAAGCCCCAATTATCGGAGTGTCACTGAGTTATGAGCAACCACTACAAACTGTTCTAATAATAACAAGACTAACATAGTCTGGGAAAATCCAAAATACAACTACGGGGAAGATAAAGTAGAAGAAATCAGAGTTGCGGTCGCCAGGCAGCTACCTTACTATCTCCAGTGATCAGCAACAGAAAATAATCAACAGCCGTTATCGTGGCCAGAGATATCTGGATCTGTACACAAGGTGCAGAGAGTAATGTGAGTACACCAACTCAGTAAGTAACAAGTCCAAACTATGGACTGATGGTAGTGACACACTCAACCTCAACATATATAATAGAAACAACGTACAGAAAACGTAGGCATGCTTTCAGTTAAATAGACAGCTTAAAGTAATAAGGTAAATACAGATCTGAACAGTTCAAAATATATAACTCAACTGCCTCTATATGCCAATGCACCGACTGTATGAAATGCACAGTGTACTCCCACTCTCAAGTGATCAACCACTTGGTACTGAATATGGCCATCCGGCCTAGGGAAATCCATCCCTTTGAATATATACAACACTGACTGTAAGTCACTCAGTACCGAGAAAAAATGACAATCCAACCCTGAGGAGAAATTCATCTCCAGGTATATATATAAACTCTCAACCACTTGGTACTATATATGGCCATACGGCCCAGGAAAATCCATCCCGGAACATACTCATCACTGACTATAAGTCACCCGGTATCGAGGAACAAGGGTAATCTAACCCTGTAGAGAAATCCATCTCCAGATATCAATACTTCAGGCAAATACAAGTCCAGGAAAATCCATCCCTCAATAATATCATCCCTGCCTATTGTGGGTGTGCAGACTCCGGAGGGGTTCCTATGGCCCAAACTCTATCATAATCAATATAACTGTTGCGGGATACAGTCCGACCCCATAACTGTGACTCATAATCAGGCTCTCGGCCTCACTCAGTCATCACTCTCCAGTCTCACCCATGGGTTCACAATGACATGGAAACTAGCCCGGAAATAATAATATGATGTGCCAATAATAACAACCGAGACTGAGATACGATATGATATGCATGAATATGACCGAGTACAGAATAACAGTGAAATCAGTGAATGACAGCAAGAAATGACAACTAGGGGTCCCAACAGTATCGACGTGAAGCCCTAACATGGTATCTAACATGTTTACAGCTCAATTACTTTATCACATAATAGAGACTCAGATATCAACAAGAAAGAGTCGTTAAACGGTGCCATGGAATGAACCAGGTCACGATACTCGCGGTGCATGCCGCACGCCCGTCACTTGGCATGTGCGTCACCTTAATACTAACCACATAATACGTAGTTCGGGGGTTCGAACCCTCAGAACCAAGTTTAAAAGCATTACTTACCTCAAACCAAGCAAAATCCTACTCTGCAATGCCCTTGCCTCTCGACTCGGCCTCCGAACGTCCTGAATCTAGCCACAAGCAATACAATACGATCAATATAGGCTAAAGGAACCAATTCCACAAGAAAAAAATACCAAATTATAAGCCAAATCCCGAAATTCACTCAACCCGCCCCCCATGCCCACGCCTCGAATTTCGATAAAAATCACAATACTAGAAAGCCTATTCACTCACGAGTCTAACTATACCAAATTTATCAAAATCCAACCTTATTTGGTCACCCCAAATCCTCAAAATTCACTCTCCAATTTTCAAGCCCTATATCCTCAAATTTCTAGCTCAAATTCCCAATTAGATGATGAATAAAGCCATAAATTCATGAAATTTATACCATTATAGGCTAGAATCACTTACCCCAATGTTGCTCCTGGAAATCCTTTGAAAAATCGCCTCACTCCCGAGTTCCTCAAACTCAAAATCGAAAATAGAGAACAAAACCTCGAGCTAGGGGTTTTTTGCCCAGCAAAACCGCACCCGCGGTCCGATTTTCGCTTCTGCGACACCGCACTTGCAGAATTTCCATCGCAGGTGCGGAACTCACTTAATGCACCAGGTTTCGCATCTGCAGCCAATCCACCGTACCTGTGACCTCACCTTCCGCTTCTGTGAAAAAGACCAAACTCCTCTATGTCTGCATCTGCGGCTCCCCAAGCGCACCTGCGACGTCGCACCTGCGGTCCCCACTTCGTAGGTGTGGAAACACCAGCAGCTTCAGCTTCAGCTGCAATTTCCAAGTTCCAAACTCCCCGTTGACCATCCGGAATTACCCCGAGCCCCCGGAACCTCAACCAAATATACTAACAAGTCATATATCAATATCCGAACTTAGTCGAGCCTTCGAATCACTCAAAATAACATCAAAACATCAAATTACCCTCGGATTTAAGCCTAAGAACTTCTAAACTTCCAAACTCCGCAAACGACGCCGAAACCTACCAAATCACGTCTGAATGACCTTAAATTTTACACACACGTCACAAATGACACCACGAACCTACTCCAACTCCCAAAAATTCATTCCGACCCCGATATCAAATTTTTCACTGCCGACCGAAATAGCCAAACTCCTAGCTTTTAATTCAAGCCTAATTTTGCTACGGATCTCCAAATCACATTCCGGACGAGCTACTAAGTCCGAAATCACCTAACGGAGCTAATGGAACTATCAAAATTCAATTCCGAGGTCGCTACACATAAGTCAACATCCGGTTGACTTTTTCAATTTAAGCATCTACTTTAGAGATTAAGTGTCTCAAATCCTCTTCGAAATCACTCCAGACCCGAAACAACTGATCCGACATGACATGATATAGCTGAAGAACACAAAAAGAAGCAAAAATAGGAAAATGGGGCTATAACCCTCGAAACGACCGGCCGGGTCGTTACATGAAGTAAAAATCAAACACACTTAATGATTAAGATCTAAGTGATTAAAATTCATACGTTAAAGTCGCTTTCGTGCATATAATGTAGTTTATTAGCTCAAATAAAATCCTTTGATGGACACCCCATTCCCCCGAAAAACATAGATTTTTAGATGGTTGAGAAGAGTGCTACAACTAAGGGACTATTAATCCAAAATTCAGATACCTTGATAGAGCAACTGTTGTGGTATGTGTTGGCTTTCTAAAAAAAATTAATTTTTTCAAAAAATATTCAAATGTTTGATTAAAATATATATTTAGGTAGAATAGTATATGTACATTAAAAATTTAAATTATAAAAGAAAAATTCCTTACATAAGCTGTAATGTATATATAAAAGCAATACATATATAAACGCATAGATGTACATGATTTGACATTCCACCTATGAAAATATTATTAGTGCCGAGTGCTTATTAGTCATTCCTTCAACCAATAAAGTTCAATAAATGACATAACGATGTCAAATAGAAAATGCTTTGAATTTAGATGATATTTAACTAACAAATTTTAAAATATAACATAACGATACCTTGCTAAAACGGGGAAAGAATTCATAAGAACAATATTTTCACTTCAAATAATAGTGGAACCACTAGAATAAGAAATATTTAATATACTAATTCTATTATTTTTTTAAGCAGATTCTCAAACAAGAGGAAAAATTGAAACATAAAAATTTATAGATTCAATCTAAATTTAAAGAGTAAACAAAACTAAATTGAAGAAAATAGTAATAGTGTTTGTCTGAGCCTTCGAAACAAAAAACCTCCACTTTCAGTATGCATTCTCACGATTCCTTAATTGCACATGTGGATTATCATTTTCCTTAAGGTTGACAGCAGGTCGTCCCTTTCATTTAACCTCCTATCTCTTTCTCCGGCATTTGAAACATCAAATTAGTAACAATGTGATCCTTAATCTAAACCGTGAAATATATAGTCTGTACACTTTTTATAGTTCAGAAAATTATATTTGAAGAAAATAATTTTTATATATCAACTTTACCAGCTTGTGTTCTAACAAGGATAATTCTAATATTTTCCTGCATGTTTTTTTAAAAATTCCACCCACTGAAAAAAGAGAGGATATATATTAGTTCAAAATAGTAGAGAATAAGAATGTAGAAATGAGTAATATCACTACTTACCGTTTCCTCGAAATTGAGATAGATGTCTTTTTGGATTAAAAAAAATATGTAATATCATGAAATCTGCTTGAGGGAAGTACCAGATGCATCTGTATCAGCGGCTTCATAAAGCTTTCCTCTTATTTTCATCATTGAGAAATGCATAATTTTCTTCCTAATAGTATGTTCTAACATAATAGTACTCCACATATTAAGTGACTTTTCAGTTTGATTTTCCTACAAGTTAAAAAATACAATGAACAGATGAAAAATCAAAATGAGATAGCACCAATACAAATTTGACTAAAAGCAAAAGAAATTATACTCTATGGCAGCCATGTATCTCTTTCAAAAGTTCAGAAGTTAGAACCAGAACTCCCAAAATTATACAACTAATTGAAGGTACTTCAACTTTCCCAAAATTAAATTGGAATAACAAACCAAATTCTTTATTTACATCTACCAAATAGGTTGTCAGAGATTTCTCATCTTGCTCCAATCCTCTTTCATCTTTTTTTTCGTACTTAGTATTTATAATGTAATATTCTTATAAGACATAAAACTTTTTTCTTCATATAATAATATTATTATTTATATTGACAAGGATTAATTCAAGTAATAAGATGTTAGCTATGTTTTTGCAATATATTACCTTGGATATTGTTACAAAAATTTTATTTGCAAATATGAAGATTTGAGTAGTTTAATTTAAAGTTTTAAAATACTTTTGAAAATTAAAAATTAGATAGTATTTCTTCTATACACAGATTCAGTTGAGATTAGTCATAAAAATCATACAAACCATCAGGATTTTTTTTTTTTTTTTTTTTTTTGGAAAAAGGAAATATATTACAATTTCTAGTTAAAAATATTACATACAAGAACTTGCCGAAATATTCCTAACAAAAGTTGCTCTTTTTTTATTTACGTCTAGGCTAGGCATAACAAAATATGGCAGAGCTAGTAGATGGACAAAAATAAAATAATTTACATTCTTGAGAATTTTCTTATAGCTAACACAGTCAGACCTCTCTATAGCAGCATCCTATATAACAACCATTCACTATAAAAGCCTAGTTTTTCTCAGAAATCGATTTTTTATATTATATTTTACCCCTCTATAACAACCATGCAGATTTTCTAAGATTATTACTAATAATAATTCTAAATATTTAAGCAAATATTTTATAACTTTAATGTAAAATTTATAATAGCTATATATATTATCTTAAGGATAGTAGTATATTCCATGAACATATGCACATTAAATATTTTCATAACTAAAGATCTACAAATGATATATCTTGCATTAGAAATATGCCAAAAGATACTTAAAAGATCTATTTATACTTTCTAACCTACAACTCTAATACTCGACCTCCACATGTGTAAACGTAATATATTCGTATTACCAATAATATGTAAACATAATATATTCGTATTTTTTAATTGTGTGCCTTAGAGTTTAAATATTTGTGCGTTTAGTTAAGAATTTTTTAATAATGTATTAGATTTCTTTAGCATTTAATTCGTGAAATATTTATATCTTTTGAGATTTTGAATTTAAATATTTTATATATAGTATTAAAAAGGAAAAACAATTAGTTTTTGGATAATTTTTGTCTATAACAACCAAAATATATTTAAATATCAAATGCTGTTATAGGTGTATATAAGCCAATCACTTTAAAAGCCGAAAAATTTCAAAACAAACGATGCTGTTATAGAGAGGTTTGACTATATATCTACAAATTGCATTTTTCTCACGAAAGATATGTCGGATTTCCGTCCCCCTCATTTGATGCATCATCAACCTACAATCATGAAAAATAAAGATATAAGCATCATCTTTGCGTGAGCAGATTCTAGAGTATACTTTTTGAACAAAGTTTTATGAGAGCCAACTTTTTGGACATATAGAGATATCACATAAAAGCTAGCAAGTAATTAATCAGATTATTAAAAGTCCTAAAATACTATATTTAGTGTAGTATTTGAAAACAGAAAATATATATGATCACCAAAAAGTAGATGAAAGACTTTGTAGGCGTTTGGACCTAAAAATTATAATTTTGAAAAAAAAAGAAGTAGTAGTATTGGAGTTAAGTTAAAAATTGGTATTTAAAATTTGAAATTATGTTTGGACATGCATATCACTTGAAAAATTATTACAGTTTTATGAATGAGGAAAAATATTTTTCTGAAAATTTTGAATTTTGAAAAACTCATTTTCGAAACTTTTCCAAAAACTTGTAAAATCTCATGGACAAACACATTTTAAAAACTTTTTCCTGAAAAAAAAAAGAAATTCTTTTTATGGACATAAGGGGCCAAAATTTTAAAACCTCTCTAATATATTAGTATACTATATGGTTGGTGTCCGTGCATAGTCAGACAATATTATGTTTGTATGGGGCATTTGCATATATACACGTTTTTTGTGTCACGTTTTAACTTGTGTTCTCTTTGCAAAAAAAATTGCAAGCATACCCGCTTTTTCGCATAACTTCAGCATACGGGGCTGAAGTAGCAAAGACAATCACGCAAAACTTCAGCATTCTAGTAGACGGACCTGAAGTTCAGCTCTAGAGCTGAAATAACTGGCGAACTTCAGCTCTAGAGCTGAAGTTTTTGTTTTGTAACTGACGAACTTCAGCTCTAGAGCTGAAGTTTTTGTTTTGTAACTGTCGAACTTCAGCTCTAGAGCTGAAATTATTTAGTTAACCTAGATACTAATAACTCCTTTGATTATCATGAAAATGAATGGGTCGAGTTGCAACTAGAAGCACATACGAGTTTTACTAATCCTCGTGGAAATTTAATAGCAGTCAAGAATTATTTCGATACTAATGAAGTTTTATGCGTTTCATTGCCATATATGTCAGAAGGTTCTCTTCGTTATATTCTTTCTACTCGAACACAGAAAATTTTGTCAGAGATTGTATTGCTATTGTTCTTAAAGAATCACTTCTTGGTCTAAAAGATATTCATCTTCTTCGAAGGGTTCATAGATCTTTCAACGCTGGTGATATTTTCTGTGAAAATTGTGAATATTTGTAATTTTAATTTCCATTTAAATGTCAAGTTTATGCTGTTCCACTTAGAAGGATATCCAGTTGTAATGGATCCAATATATTTTCTGCTTAGCTGAGATTCTCCTGTATATGATTCGAGAGAGTTGCAAAGCAAAGAGGAGGAGAAAGGAGACTGAAGTTATTTAAAAAGTGGGTACAAGTTAAAAGTTTAAAAAAAAAAGGGTATAGGTTAAATGGGGACGACCAAATAGGACGCCCGTGCAATTTTTACAGTTTGTATTTGTATAGCCGGAAAAGTACCAAAAAGTCTCAACACCGCGAAGATATGTACTTGTTTTAATAATTCAGTAGGTTTGCTGAAAAATGGAAGTCATAATATCGAAATAATATCAAGCGGATTAAATATTCACAGCATATCAATGCTTCATATTGTAAACATCTGTTTAGGAACAAAGTTTGTCCAGAATAACAAAAAGATTATGATAGATGTACTTGCGATAAAGTACATTCTTCAGCATGCTTCCTTGGTACATTCTTCCATACCAGACAAAAGAAAGATGAATCCCTTTTGAATTAGACAAACTTTCGTTATTAGAGAACCTGCAGTAAGAAAACTTAAGACACTCAAGAAGAAAGAATATTTCAATTAAGCAAACCATCAAATACCAGCCGATTACTAATTCAAATATATCAAATGTAGAATATCCAAAATAGAATTGCAGAGCACACTGCCATCTAACGCACAAGAGAATAGAAAAAGATGATTTCAGAGCAGCAGAATACATCAAGTATAGTGAACCGGAGAAATTTTTGAGTAACTACAGCAGGAAGAGATATCAAGGAAACAACAATACCAAAATATACTCGAAGAGAACACAAGGAGGATGCATCAGCAAAAACAATTGGCATTTGGAATTTTGCATCATTCTCATATTTCATATGCTATTATTACTGTTTGGTGCTACTTTTTTTTTCTGTTCTTTTTTTTCTTCTTCTTGGGATTAGACTCAGTTTGTGTTTGTTTTGTTGTATTTCATATGCTATTGAGTGAAACATTTCGCTTACTGTTGAGTTAAACAAGTGATGTTAATGCATGAAAAAGGGTGCTCCGACATTAGTTCCCCTTCTGAAATTCTATTTCAATACTGTAGTCAAAGAAGCTGAGATTTCAGGTGTGATTTCTATTGTTTAATTTCCTTTAGTTTCATTATTTTTCTATAAAATTTTGCAATTATGAATATGATACTGTATATTGGTTTAAGCCTTGCAGGAGTTGTTATGATATGCAAAACTGACTTTAGAGAAAGGGATTGCACATTGCTAAAATGAGATTAAACTCTTGTGACTTATGTAAACGTTTGGTTGTTCACTACTTTAGAAAAGCACAAAATGAGGCAGGCAAGTCAGTTGAATTGATCATTGGCTTGCCCCTGAATTTCAATTAGGTTAGTACATCTGAAAGGGAGAAAAACCCTCCCTTTCTACTCATTGTCCTTCCTCTCATCCCTAATGAGAAAACGAGGGATTAGCTAGTAGCCAGGTATAGTCTTATAAGAGCTCTCAAATCTCAGCTTTCCCTACCTAAGCTGGCACACGGCTTGGCATCAAAGACTGTTTACTCGGGTTACCGCAGCATACTTGGAAAGATTCGATCAAGTTAGATCATAACTCATGAAAGAAAATTATCTCTGACACCAATGATGTTTTAAGCGTCAATACCACACAAGAGGGGGGTGATTTGTGTGGTACCCAATTTTCGATCTAAAAGAACCAGGTTCTTCTAGGTGTTCTAACTATTACTATTTGCAGAATTAAAAGTACTTAAAATAAAGAACACAGAGATTTTTACGTGGAAAACACCCGGCTCAAAAGGTGAAAAAACCACGACCTACTACTCAGTAGGATTTTTTCCAACACTTCACTAAATCACTAAGTCAAAATAACATTTACAAAACTCTTTGTAAACCTAAGGATTACCTCTAATCCCGTGTAGCAACCAGCCTCTAACTGTTGCGACAACTTCAAGTTAGCCTATAACTTGAACTCTCAAAGTACCTAATACAATTGTTTCTATGAAAGCTGGAAAGGTACAAACTTTAAACCACCTATTACAATTGAACTAGAATAAGAAAAAACACAATGGAACTGGTTCTTCTATCTCGTTCAAGTAGCTTCAGGAATGCACACTCAAATCTCACATAAATTGCTTGTAAAATCGCCTTGCTCTTTTGCTTTCAATTTAGTTTAACTTCTGCGTTTGTGCGATACCTGTAAAAGAGAACAATCATTGTTATTTAATAAGTTAGTAATTAGAGTTTGATTGAGACTCAATTGCTGATCTTCCATCGAAGTTGAGTCCTTGAACAACACAAACTCCAACACTATATTTTATCCGGATTATGTTCTCTTCACATAAGGAGACTTTCTCCCCTTATCCAATATGCAATCTTTTCGATCAGATCAGGAGATATTGCTGCTTGATCAGTAGGACTTATCTTCTTCATGTGCATCTCACATGTATAGGTTTATCATGACTGTGCTTCACATGATGGACCTGGTCCATGACTGAGTTCATCTGTCATTCTTCAAAACTTCACCTGTTTTTGGGCCAACAAATTCCCCCTTTTTGATGATGACAAACTCTGTGCTTTTTACTGATTAAAAGACCTGTAAGAACTCAGCTTAACCATCAACACTAGACATAGAAAATTTACTTCTCATCAAGGACCAGGTTAATTAGGTTATAAATATCACTTATTCAAAATAATGTATAAAGCACAATATCTCTTCCCCCTTTTGGCATCATCGAAAAGTTGCATACACAGTGTGAATTCCAGATTTTAGTAAGTGCTCATGGCCACTGGGGCAACTACAAGTGAAAACATGGTGCAATTATCAATAATCAACATACATATTTAAACTATTAAGGTCAGAATCATCATAGAACAAGAGAAAACAGGTGTTGGTGATCATGATATGTTGCCATTAACAGTCCACAAAAAGAAAGAAAAACTTTCAAAACATGAGCAAAAATAGAAAAATCCCTAATCCGGGTCACTGGGGTTCACTAGGGGTACTAGACAGGTTCAGAAGACAAGTGCTAGGAGACCTAAAGCTTGGAGGAACTAGAGGGTTGAGTCTGGAGAAGGTTCAACATATTCTGAAGGATTCCATCACTCTTCTTTTCTTTTGCTAGCTCAGTTCTAAAGCCATCCCTCTCAGTTTCCAATTCAGCCACACGAGCCTTGAGCCTAGCAATTTCAGCATCCTTAGTTCCACATTCCTGAACCAAAGTCCTAACCTTGCTGTTGATGGGTGTCTTCAGAGATGAACCAGGTTCAACTGGGATGACATTGACTGGATAGTCACAAGCCAGAAGAGTCTTAATGCCAAAATGTTCCTTGCTTGATGTCATTTCCTATTTCTTCAAAGGCACGTTCAGCCTGTCCAGAACAGTGGTCAGTATGAAGCCATATGGAGTAGCATGAGCCTTGGAGCCATTGATGACCCTGTCTAGCAATTTTACAATGAGAGCATGCCAGTTGATCTGCTTTCCTCTCTCAAGGCACTCTATAAGAACTAGGTCCATGTAATTTATAATATGTCTTCTCTCTTGTCTGGGCAGTAGGCACTTGTTGACAAACTCAAACACAACCTTGTGCTCAACCCTCATCTCACTTTTCTGCATAGCCCTGGCTTCATTCACATCCTCTAAATCACAGAACCTCTTGGTGATCTCAAGAGCAGTAGGTAGGGAGTCTAGGCATGGTCACCTTTGCCTAGTGTAGTCATCAAACTCTTCAGAGGGTATATCCAGAATTTCTCCCAGTTTCGCAGCATTAAATTACACTGGGACTCCCTTCACCAAGCTACTGACAACCCCATCCTTAACATTAGCATTAGCCATGAACTTAATTAGTTCATTTCTGGCTAGTCTCCCATCCATCTGAAGGATCATGTCTTTCCAACCTTGAGCACTTAAAGAGTCAACCAACCTCATCATCCCTGGTTCCACCAGGTCCTTCAACAATCTACCTTTCAAAATTTTTCTCCTGCCAAAATGACAAACTTGTCCTGTTCCTTCTCAGATTCCTCTTCTTCTTCTTCTTCTTCTTTTCCACTCCACTCTTCATCATCTGAAACTTTTTCTTATTTAGCTTTCACTGCAAATCTTATCTTTTTGGCTAGTGAGGGTTCAGCAGACACAGGTACAGAAGAAGATTTCTTGGAAGAAGTCTTGGACTTTTTAGGTTTTGATGTAGGAACCTCCACTGTTGTACCCCTTTCTTGATGGACCAGTTCCATCTTCTCTTCCTCTACAACCTCAGAAGATTCTGCAACCTTTCCCTTTCCCTTCTCCATTTTCTTTTTCTTGCTTTCTTCTAGAGCCTTTTGTAAGTCAGCTTCACTTTGTTTTACCCTGGTTCTTGTGGCTCTTCCCTTAGGCATTGAAGAGGCAGTAGGTTTTGGGAATGAAGTTTTTCTTTTCTTGGATGACTTGGGAACGTTTGGGGATTTTGGTGTGGTAGCTTTGCGTTTCTTTGGGTCATAACTTGTCCCAATCTTTCTCAGTAGATCAACTAGGGTCTCATCAGTATATGAAATGGGTTCATCTCTCCCTTTGCTCAGATGAACCAACCCCTCAGCAGCCTCCTCAGACCCACTTCCTCCTGACTTCATGCCACTCTCTTCTAACCTCTCTTGTGCAACCCCACATGTAGCAAGAACTACTCCCTTCCCATTTCCCCTCTCTTCACCACATACACCCTCTCTCTCTTTTTCTTTTTCAGACTTCTTTTTACCTCCACTCCTACTCGTCTCAGCCAACTTAACATCCCTAATGGGTCCAACTAGAACAAACCTAGTTTCAAAGTTTTCAACAACAAATGAACTGACCTCAATAGGGAATTCTTGAGTCTTTTAAGAGTTAGAAGACACATGTCCACAGCTTTTCAAGGGTCAAATAGAAGTCTAATCAAACTGTAATTCTAGACTTTTAATGATTATTAGGCTTCCCTAGATATTAGGCAAAAATCACGGTTTTAGAGTTCTAAATGGACGAAAATGGTTCAATGCTTCAACAGATAGAATTTTCTAGGAATTTGGCAAGTATAAGACTTTTGCTCATGATTGAATTGTTAATCTTTCTAATTGTGCAAAGTATTGAAACCATACCTGAGCTTTCATATGAACTCATATTGATGAACCAAGTTCTTCATTTAGAATTCTCTTGAACATGCCTCAAATGCCATAATAGAAAAAACTTTGTAAGAGATCAGTGAGTCATATATACACATGTCACAAGAGTATACCAATTAAAGTATGAGACTGAGTAAGAATTAATCTAGATATTTACACAAAGTTAGAATCCTAGCCAATTTTTTTGTATTCTGAGCTGGACCTATTACGTGATCTTAATCATCCCTAATTCCAACCTGTTCCTCTCAAAGTTTTCTCTATTCAGTACTTTAGTAAAAATATCAGCAATTTGCTTATCAGTAGCACAGAATTCTATGGAGATCAGACCTTTCTCATAGTTGTCTCTTAAGAAATGGTGCCTAACATCTATGTGCTTAGTCCTTTTATGATGAACATGATTTTTTGTCATACTTATAGCACTAGTGTTATCATAGAATATAGGAATGCAACCTACTTCTATACCAAAATATACCAGCTGCTGTTTGATCCATAGCAATTGAGCACAATAAGAAGCAGCAACAACATATTCAGCTTCAGTAATTGACAAGGCCACAGAATTTTGCTTTTTAGTAGCCCATGACACAAAACATGAACCAAGGAAGTGTGCCATACCTGAGGTGCTCTTCCTATCCACTAGAAAACCTACATAATCAGCATCAGCATATCCTACTAGATGAAATTGCTACCTTTGGGATACCAAAGACACTGGTCAGTGGTGCTTTTCAAGTATCTTAGTATCCTTTTGACAGCAGTCAGGTGAGACTCTTTAGGATTTTCCTGAAAGCGAGCACAAATCCCTACACTGAAAACAATGTCAGGTATGCAAGCAGTAAGATACAAGAGTGAACCAATCATACCCCTATACCACTTTTGATCAACTTATGAACCAGGTTCATCAACATCCAATTTAGTGGCAGTTGCAATGGGTGTGTCTATTTCTTTAGATTCTTCCATTTTAAACTTTTTGATTAGCTCCTTTGCATATTTCTACTGATGGATCATGGTTCCATTTGGACTCTGTTTGATTTGTAAGCCTAAGAAGAAGTTAAGCTCACTCATCATGCTCATTTCAAACTCACTCCCCATTAATTTTGTAAAGTCCTTACTTAGCTTATCAGTAGTGGCTCTAAAGATTATGTCATCAACATATATTTGTACAACAAGGAGATCCTTACCTTTTTCCCTTAAGAATAAGGTACTATCAATTTTACCTCTTTTATAACCATGCTCCAGTAGGAATTTGGACAATCGTTCATACCATGCTCTTGGGGCCTGCTTGAGTCCATAGAGAGCCTTATCTAACTTGTACACATGCTTAGGACATTCCTTGCTCTCAAACCCTGGAGGTTGTTTCACAAACACTTCTTTTTTCAGGTAGCCATTCAGGAATGCACTTTTGACATCCATTTGATGAAGAGTGAATTCCATGTGTGCTGCAAAGGCTATGAGGAGTCTGATTACCTCTAGTCTTGCAACTGGAGCAAAGGTCTCATCATAGTCTATGCCCTCTTCTTTGCTGTAACCTTGGACCACCAATCTTGCCTTGTTTCTTGTAAATGTTCCATCTTCATCGAGTTTGTTTCTGAAGACCCACTTTGTACCAATGACTGATCTTTCCTTGGGTCTTGGAACTAGATGCCAAACTTGACTTCTCTCAAACTGATTGAGTTCATGTTGCATTGCAATCACCCAATCTGCATCCTGCAAAGCCTCAACAACATTTTTAGGCTCAATAAGAGATAAAAAGGCATCAAAAGCACACAGATTCTTTAATTGTGATCTAGTTTTGACTCCAAATGTTGGATCAGTGATAATGTTCTCAATAGGATGAGAACTTTGATACTTATGAGGTTTCACAACCAACTGGTTTCTGCTAGATATTTCTCCCATGTTCTATTGTTGAGGAACAGGGTCATGAACAAGTTCATTTGGGGAATTTATTTCAATTCCTCCTTGATTAGTTCCCCCTGTCAGGTTACCCTGGATGGAAGAACCTGTTCTATCACCTGTTCCTTCTTTTGGTGCCACTTTGACTTGTGCTGAGGCTTCAGTCAGATCCTTTACCAATCCAATGGCTTCATCTTCGTGTTCTTGTCTCTCAGAAAGAATGTTAGTTTCATCAAATACTACATGTACACTTTCTTCTACACATTAAGTTCTTTTATTGAACACTTTATATGCCTTGCTATGTAAATAATATCCCAAGAATACTCCCTCATCACTTCTGGGATCAAACTTACCTAGGGAGTCTTTTCCATTATTGTGCACAAAGCACTTGCAACCAAATGTCCTAAATAGGATATATTTGGTTTTCTCCCTTTAAGTAACTCATATGGAGTCTTCTCTACAAGAGGTCTAGTCATGCATCTATTGATAATGTAACATGCAGTGTTTACAACCTCTGCCCAGAAGCTATGGGGCAATTTACTAGAAAGAAGCATAGTCCTAGCCATATATTCAAGAGTCCTATTCTTTCTTTCAACTACTCCATTTTGTTGAGGTGTCCTAGGGGCAGAGAAGTTATGATCTATACCATTTTCATCACAAAATTCAGCAAATTTAGTATTCTCAAATTCAGTTCCGTGATCAGACCTAATTGATGCAAGTTGATTTCCTAATTGTTTCTGAGTTTTTCGAACAAAGGCAGTAAACATGTCAAATGCTTCATCTTTAGATGTTAGAAATAGTACCCAGGTAAATCTAGAATAGTTATCAACAAGTACTATTACATACTTCTTTCTGCCTCTGCTCATGGTTCTCATTGGACCACATAAATCCATATGGACCAGTTCCAACGACTTGGTTGTGCTTACCATTTTCTTGCTTTTGAAGGATGATCTTACCTACTTTCCCCTTGCACAAGCCTCACAAACTTTGTCTTCCTTGAACCTGATGTTAGGTAACCCTATCACCAAGTTCTTAGAGACCAATTTGTTTAGCTGATTCAGACTGGCATGACCAAGTCTTTTGTGCCACAGGAGGGGATCATTATCCAGCACACTTAGGCAGGTTAGTTCATTTTCTGAGAGAGTGGACAAATCTACAATATAAATATTGTTAACTCTTTTTCCCTGCAAAATAATCAAGTCAGTGGTAAGATTAATCACAAAGCATTTAGTAGAGGTGAATGCTACAAGGTTATCTCTGTCACACAGTTGTGACACACTAATAAGGTTATATTTCAAGCCATCTATCAAGTAGACATTATCAATGGAGTGAGAGTCTGTCTTACCTACCTTTCCAACCCCAATGATCTCACATTTCTTCCAATTTTCAAAGGAGACATTGCCTCTCTTTAAGTCTTTAAGTGAAAGGAACTGGTTCTTACTTCCAGTCATATGTTTTGAGCAGCCACTATCCATATACCATATTTGGCTGCTTCCCTTCACTTGGACCTGCAAAAAGAAATCAAGGGTTAGTCTTAGGAACCCAAATTACTTTGGGTCCCTTTCTATGGGCAAAGAGATAAATCAGATTCCTTCTAGCCCACCCAAGCAGCCTATGTTTTTCTTGAACAAAAGTTTTGTTCTTTTGACTGGCCTTTTCTTTTGCATTACATTCATTTTTGTAATGGTCAATCTTGCCACAATGTGTGCAAATTTTGTTTTCAGGAAGAGTGAGGTACTTGCTTTTAGGATCCCACTTAGGTGCTTGAGTTCCATAACCAAGTCCTCTTTTGTTGCTACTGTGATGTTCGTGTAGCCAGGAGAGTGCATCAGAAGCCTTGTTCCATTTGCAAGTTCTGTCTAGTTCATGTTTTACCTTCCCTATATCTTCTTTTAGTACTCTTATCTGCTCATCTTTCCTGTATAGATCATCCTTCATTTTTCCTAAGTTTTCTTCTAGGGTGAGATGAGTGTGATCATCTTTCTTCTTTCCTGTTCCTAGTTTCAGTTTTACGTTCTCAGACCTAAGTTCTAGAACACTAGTGTCAAATTCAAGAACCTGGTTCTTCAACTCAGTATTTTCACTTTCACTCTCATTAGCCCTAGACTCTAGATTTTTGCACTTGGCTTTTAGGATCATATATTCTCTAGACAGCTCTTCCTTTTCATTATTAATTATCTCAAACTCATTAATGAAATCCTACAATAGCCCAGACAACCTTTCTTTAGACAGGAATTTAATCTTGTCTTTGAGATGAAGAATATGTACTTCTTGTTCATCATCTGATTCTCCTATGGCCATAAGAGCTTGTTCATCTCCAGCTTCATCTTCTGATTCCTCATCTGATGTTTCTCCTCAGGAAGTAACCATAGCCTTTGTTGATCCTTTGTTCCTTTTTGGTTGAACTTGTTCCTTCTTCCCGCTCCTTTGTTCAACCCTTTCCTTTTTGGTACTTCCACTCATAAATGTAAACTGTGCGCTGCCGATGGTCGAACGACGCGAACCATAGATGCATCTATTTCCCCGCTCGCGAATCATACATGCGACACTGTCAAATATATTAAGAAATTACCCCGCTCGCGAATCACACATGCGATGCGGTCAAATATAAATTTAACAGTAAAATCATATCTCTTTCTTAATTCTTTTCAAAATGAGGGAAATTTAGCTTGTAATTCTTTTGAGGAAATTACCCCGCTCGCGAAACATACATGCGACACAGATGCACATAGATTTCTTAAGTTATTATAATATTCCTCAATTCTTTTCGAAATTACGAAGTTCAAATGAAACCTTTTAAATATTAAATTCTTCAATTTTATCTCCTTTCAAAATATTTAACAAACAAACTCAATCTTGCTCCCTCTCAAGGCAACAATGAGCATAGATCAATAACAATATCAACAAGGCATGATGTGAGCCTAAAACTACCCGGACATAAGCATAATTAATAGCTACGTATGGACTCTCGTCACCTCGTGCGTACGTAGCCCCTACAAGTAGAAGCACATAATAATTTAGTTTACCTATGAGGTTAATTTCCCCTTACAAGGTTAGAGATGAGACTTACCTCACTCTGAAGTTCCATAACTGGCTCTCAAGCCCTTCAAACACTCAATGCTCGACGCTCCAAAACTAGTCAAATATTGAGAAATTTCATAAATATATACTCTAATATTCATCATAATCCTATTTACAATAATTTTCCAACTCTGTTCGAAAAGTCGATAAAATCACCCTCGGGCCCATGTGCCCGGATTCCAAAATTTTTCGAAGATAAACTTTATCCACAACCCCACGAATTCAAATATATAATGTATTTCTAATTCCATGCCCAAAGTCGTGGTCAAAATCCAAAAATACCAATTTCTAGATTTTTCTTCAAAATCCCTAAATTTCTACAATTTTACATGTTTAAAATTCATATATAATCCTTGCATTTAACCCATAACTAAAAGAAATCACTTACCTCTTGATGACGACGGAACCCCATCTCAAATACTCTAAAAAATCGCCTAAGACCAAGTGGGAAATGAGAGAAATAGGCTAAGTCTTGGAATAAAAAGCCCTTGGTTCCAGTCGCAGATATCGCATTTGCGACAGGGAGATCGCAAATGCGATGAATGCATCGCAAATGCGACCCCTGACTGAACTGGCCCATTTCGCAAATGTGATACAGGGTTCGCAAATGTGAACCCTTCAGACCTCGCAAAAGTGACCCATTTGTCGCAAATGTGAACCATCCCCTTAACCGCCCATGTTCGCAAATGCGAACAAAACCTCGCAAATGCGATGACCGCATTTGCGACCAAAGCATCGCAATTGCGATCGCACCAGTACCATAAATCCACTTCTCAACAAAATGCTTCGAAGCTACTCTGAAACTCTCCCGAGCCCCCGGGGCTCCAAACCAAACACCCGCACAAGTATAAAAATATAATACGGACTTGCTCGAGGCCTCAAATCACATCAAACAATGCTAAAATCACGAATCACAGCCCAATTCAAACTTGATGAACTTTAGAAAATCAAACTTCTTCATTCAATGCCGAAACCTATCAAATCACGTCCAACTGACCTCAAATTTTGCACACAAGTCACATTTGACATTACGGACCTACTCCAACTTTCGAAATTGGAATCCAACCCCGATATCAAAAAGTCCACTTCCGGTCAAACTTCTCAAAAACTTTCAAATTTCTAACTTTAACCAAATGACTCCAAAATGACGTACGGACCTCCAAATTTACTTTCGATCACGCTCCCAATACCAGAGTCACCATACGGAGCTATTCCTAGACGTAGAATTCCAAACGGACATCGATAACAGTGAAATGCACTTCAACCCAAATTTATGAATTTCTTCCAAAATACCAACTTCCACTATAGACGTCGAAACGCTCCCGGGTCATGCAAACCCCGATGCGAACACACGCCTAGGTCCAACATCATCATACGAACCTGTTGGAACCTTCAAATCTTATTTCGAGGCCGTTTATTCTAAAATCCAATCTTAGTCAATTCTTCTAACTTAAAACTTTTAAAATGAGAATTTTCTTTCCAAATGAAATTCGAACTCCCCGAATTCCAATTCCGACCATGCATACAAGTCATAATACCTGAACTGAAGCTACTCATGGCCTCAAACCGCCGAACGACGCGGTAGAGCTCAAAACGACCGGTCGAGTCGTTACATTCTCTCCCACTTAAACATATGTTCGTCCTCGAACGTACTGAGAATTGCGGTGGAGTTGTCTGAAATTATTATTTAACACCTCGTGCACCTAACCGTGCTACTACAACTCAGTTGAGCACATTAGCTCGATCAAATCTGAAGATATTCTCTTTTATTCAAACAAATAAGCTTAGAACCCCATTTCCAACATCTGAATTTCTCTGTCAGGTCTGCTCCTAACATAAGAACACCGTATCAATCACCACACGATGCACCGATACATGATTTCCTACCTTTTGCTGAATTCACACTATGTACTTCATAACTCACATGGCCATAATAACATCCTCTGATAACAATAGCCGAAATTCCACGAATCTGATGCACCTCATGACATATATAAGTCTTGTCCCAACTTTTGCAATACCGCCAGGACGGAAGAGATGTGTAGAAACTCATAACCAACTGCTGAGTCAACAAATCATTGAGTCTATTCTCCTGACAGGAACCATTACCTCATTATGAACCAAATAACGATATTTGCACTTTAATATACTTAATATAATCTGATCGCACTAATCCTAGATCCAATAATCGCGTCTCACCCAGTATAAGCTAACCAGACAATAAGCCACCTCAGTCACTACTAAAAGTCTCATATGATGCCACAGTGTGCCAATAAGCTGCAAACCTGAATATGACACATAAGGAAAATGAACTCTAGAAAGGATTACTCAACCCGCGTAACTAAGACAACCGAAAGGTGTCATGAACCTTCCTCAGAAAATGGAAAACAAAACACACCAAAATAGCTATAGGGGATTGTACCCAACATCACTTTGTTGTGGCGTGCAACTCGATCCAAACAATATACCCGTGGTGTGGCACCACCCGATCCACACACAAAATCTACATAAGGAGATACTTACCGAGCTAGAACACTTATAACTACGAAATACCTAAATATTGGTCACAAGCACGCCAAGTGCATAATACCATCTTGGAGGGACAGATAGCGCCATACTCTACAAAACTCAATCACAACTAAGGTGCGATATACGATCTGCAGCTCGAGAGCCATCCTACTCACATAACACCATCGCTGCACGGAACCTCAACACATATGAATTTAACAAGTCGTTTCAAAACTCACACGACATAAAATAGTACTACATGAAGTAGCCGACGACGAAACAACATCCAACATTCGAATACTCCTCCATGAAGAGCGCTATGCTGAAATGAACACGTCTGGCCTGATATAGAACCCATATTCATATTTAAATCCATTCACAGACCTCAAGCCGATTTTGAACGCACCGTATTAGGCTAATAACCTTTTAAGGGTTCATTTTAACCCCTTCTTCCCATAACACACAAGAACAACCATCATAAACTAAACAAACTCCCACAGTCCACATCCAACTGAACCGTGCGCCCTCCAGGCATAAATTCTCAAATACGCGATATTACCACATTCTTCATACTTAGTTTAAATCTTCAATCAATCGAGTGACTACAATGGCACACTTGTACAATCTTCCCGTGAGATATGCTTCCACGACCTTCCACACCAGATAATAAGTCTGCGCATCCATACTACCGGCCGCACAAATGTCTAACCATCTGAATCCATTCCCACTCATCCGAGATCTTGACATTCTTGTCGATACCAAATTGTAACCTTGATCCTCAACTTTGGAATCCCATGCCAATCACTACACATAATCATGCCAATGGGCAAGAGCACAAGAATTTCATCTTAACTTCCAAACTACCAATAAGGTAAACACTTCATCATATAGAAACCTTTTAATTAACTCATTCCAAGAGAACCATTGCAACACGCGGCTGAATCCTCATATCCGCAGAAAATACCAACCTCAAGTAGTGGTCTAACCTGCCATAACCCTTCCGGGATCTATCTGCACATAACAGGCCATAATACTCGAAAGCCTCCAAATAAGATTAGTTACAGTAACCGTCAAACCTCGCATGTACCGTTACAAATCACATAAGTAACTCAACACGCTGAAGGAGCTGATCATTGCCATCATCATGCCGATTCAACCATTGCTAACCGATCTCACTTCTTCTAATTTACCCTGGACTTGCCTTAGGAATAATAGTAGCTCCATTCAAAACATAACGAACTCAGTCTGCACTCATCTTGAGTGACCCCATTTCACAAGACCACATTGTCTCAAAACTCACGAACCATTTCATACCCTCCTTGTGCGCATAATCACGTCTTCAACCGGTACACCCATTCTGCCAATTCTTCTATAAATCCAAAGTTACATGCTCCCATTCCTCTCATAATACCCCGTATACCAAATATAACACGGAACACTCCAAGCTCCCTTATCATAATCCGCTGCAAAATCTCGATATTCAATCATACTATGGACTCGAAATCCTTAGGCACTACACTTTAACATTTGACTCCACTAGGGCCGTTGTTGAGAGTTACCCACTCTGACTTAGTCCCTAATAATAATCAACCCCAAGGCTCTTCTAGCACATGAACACTCTCTCAATGAAGTACCTGATTGAATCACTTCCCTTGTAAATCACCTTTGTACGAAGCATAAATCCTGAATCTTCCCAAAGCCTAAACATGAGTCAATAAGGCCAATTATAGCACACAATCATCAAATCCTTTGCTCAAGTTACCATTTATGTTCTCTTCCCTTATCCGTAATAATCCACCAATACGCTGATAACCGAAAACCTCACCAGTAGATAACCATGCAACCTAAATCGTAGGCGATAGGACTCTCCCACTTAGCTTGGAGCCACCCATTATATAACTCTGGAACCCACCAAGATTCCTTCTTTATCGTCGACCTGATCTTGCACAACCAACTTGCCAAACTCCCCGAAATCCTTCTGTTTGACCTTTCATGAACAATCTGGATCACTAACCACATTCACATATTCGACCTCTTACCGGATAGCCAGTAGAATTCTTCGTATCAAGTAAGCTCTTTTCTGTCGCATCCGGTCCCCCGCCATATAATAGCCAATATTCCAAGTTAAGCCCATAGACCTAGTCATTGTCCACCATAATTCCCAAATCACTCTAAACTCTTCTCATGACATGTAATCATCCTACTACAGAACCCATGTGCTACTCTTCCACTCTCCCACTTTGGTCAAACTCACTCCGTTAAGCAACCATTCGACTCCCGTTCCTCACTCTTGACCTTACAGAAAATTTAACCACTGCAAGGCACCCCCCACAAGTACTTACTCATCCTTCGCTGCGCAGTTGTTGCCTTAAAGGAAAATCTATTTCTGTAGCACTTGAACCAATAGATTGCTACTAACTTTAAACCCCTTCAAAGGTCATCTTTCTTGAGTCATCAACAGTAGGAACACCGATTCACTCCTGAACCACCGCACACTGTGATCTCTGATAGGTGCTTCTCTGGCACTATTCACAATACTCTACCCCAAAGGCAAATTGGAGAAAACCATGATACCAGCAAACTTAACGTATTTAGCAGGGACAATGACCACCTCAGAGATGAAAATTCCACCACGCACGGAAATACCAAGTCTCGTTACTCCATCAACCCAAATTTGAACATTCTTAGTCTGATTGTCTTTCCTCTATCGGAAATAAAATATTGAACCTCTGAATCATGCACTGAGTAAATCTTTCGTTCAAGTCATTCACTGTACGACGCATAGACAAGCATCCTACCATCACACCATACTGTAAGATAACAATGCACGAATCACCATCACAATCAATGCCAAATCTCAAAACTTTAGGTAGTACTGATGCTGAGCTGAAATGATAGGGCAACCTTCCGAAAGACGACGGTAATGGCCCAATCAAATACGCAGGTAAAAACATCCTATACCATATCTGTGGTACCATGACAATTCCTCAACTCTCAATCCATAACAAGCGCTTCACGTCACATAAGATTGAATAGGAAAGAACAAAGGTACGAGCCTCAAAAGGATCAATTCGCACGATGAGGAATCAAGAAGGAAAGTACTCCTAACAGCCCCGTAGCCTCTCGAAGATAAGCACAGATGTCTCCGTATCAATCCGCAAGACTCTACTAGACTTGCTCATGACTCGTAAGACCAAAGTGAACTAGTGCTTTGATACCACGTTGTCACGACTCAAATTCCATTAAAGGTCGTAATGGCACCGGACACCACTGTCAGGCAAGCCAACATTAAATAATCGATGTAGTTCTCGTTTTAGTATTTTTGAAATCATAATTTTTTTTCTTTAATTTAACTGGTAAAAGATGGAATTTACAGAATAAATAATAATGTTTTAACAATTTCAATACTGAATAACCCATAATAATCCCAAAACCCGGTGTCACAAGTGCATGAGCAATTTCTAGGAAGTAAATGTAATATAATAACCGTCCGGAATACAAATTGGACGGTAGAGAAAATACAATACAATACTCCGAGAGAGACTCTACAGGCTGCGGGTCGTCTTGAGAGATGCAGCTCACCCAAGCCTCTGTATCCACCATGCCGCTGCGCCCAACGAGGCCACTAGACGTACATGTGCCTGTGCAACAAAAATGCACAGCAAGTGTAGTATGAGTACAAAAATAAAGCGTACCCAGTAAGTATTCTGTCTAACCTCGAAGAAGCAGTGACGAGAGATCGACTTCGACACTTACTAATGGTCCAATAATATCATAATATAAAGTTCTAATTTAACATGATATGTAGAGAACACAACCAAACTCAAAACAAGAAGAGAACTGGACAATTCTTTCATTATTATTAAGGAACCCCAAAACACTCCCTTCATTTAAAATAAATGATCTTTCAACGATGAATTTATACAAATTATAAAAAGGGTTTCCAGATATATTGTCACACATAATTTTCACCGAGGACGTTCGACCCGATCCAACATAAATATAAATTGTGCACTACCGAGGGTCGAACGGTGTGAACCATAGATGCATCTATTTCCCCGCTCTCGAATCATACATGTGACGCAGTCCCCGCTCGCGATCATACATGTGACGCAGTCAAATATAAATTTAAGAAATTACCCCGCTCGCAAATCATACCTGCGACGCGTTCAAATATAAATTTAACATTAAAATCATATCTCTTTCTTAATTCATTTTAAAATAAGGGAAATTCAGCTTGTAGCTTTTTTAAGGGAATTACCCTGCTCGCGAAACATACATGCGACGCGGATGCACATAGATTTCTTAAGCTGTTATAATATTCCTCAATTCTTTTCGAAATTACGAAGTTCAAATGAAACCTTTTAAATATTAAATTCTTTAATTTCAACTCCTTTCAAAATATTTAATAAGCAAACTCAATCTCGCTCCCTCTCAAGGCAACAATGAGCATAGATCAAAAACAATATCGAAAAGGCATGATGTGAGCCTAAAACTACCCGGACATAGGCATAACTAATAGCTACGTACAGACTCTCATTACCTCGTACATACGTAGCCCTCACAAGTAGAAACGCATAATAATTTAGTTCACTTACGGGGTTATATCCCTCTTACAAGGTTAGAAAGGATACTTACCTCGCTTCGAAGTTCCATATCCGGCTCCGAAGCCCTTCAAACAACTCAAATCAATGCTCGACGCTCCAAAACTAGTCATATATTGAGAAATTTCATAAATATATACTCTAATATTCATCATAATCCTATTTACAACAATTTTTCAACTCTGTTCGGAAAGTCGATAAAATCACCCTCGGCCCCACGTGTCCGGATTCTGAAATTTTTTAAGATACACTTTACCCATAACCCCACGAACTCAAATATATAATTTATTTCCAATTCCATGCCCAAAGTTGTAGTCAAAATCCAAAAATACCAATTTTTAGATTTTTCTTCAAAATCCCTAATTTCTACAATTTTACATGTTTAAATCCATATATAATCCTTGAATTTAAGCCATAACTAGAAGAAATCACTTACCTCTTGATGATGATGGAACCCCTTCTCAAATGCCCTCAAAAATCGCCTATGACCAAGTGGAAAATGAGGGAAATGGGCTAAGTCTCAGAATAAAAAGCCCTTGGTTCCAGTCGCAGATGTCGCATTTGCGAAAGGGAGATAGCAAATGCGATACAGGGTTTGCAAATGCGAACCCTTCAGGCCTCGCAAAAACGACCCATTTGTCGCAAATGTGAACTATCCCCTCAGCTCCCAGGTTCGCAAATGCGAACAAAACCCCACAAATGCTATGACCGCATTTGCGATCAAAACATCGCAATTGCGATCGCACCAGTATCAGAAATCCCACTTCTCAACAAAATGCTCTGAATCTACTCCGAAACTTACCCGAGCCTCCAGGCTCCGAACCAAACACTCGCACAAGTCTGAAAACATAATACGGACTTGCTCGAGGCCTCAAATCATATCAAACAACACTAAAATCACGAATCTCACCCCAATTCAAACTTGATGAACTTCAGAAATTCAAACTTCTTTGTTCAATGCCAGAACCTATCAAATCATGTCCAACTGACCTCAAATTTTGCACACAATTCACATTTGACATTACTGACCTACTTCAACTTCCGAAATTGGAATCCGACCCCGATATCAAAAAGTCTACTTCCAGTCAAACTTCTCAAAAACCTTGAAATTTCTAACTTTAGCCAAATGACTCCAAAATGACTTACGGACCTCCGAATTTACTTCCGATCGCGCTCCCAATATCAAAGTCACCATACGGAGCTATTCCCAGATTTGAAATCCCAAACGGACATCGATAACACTGAAATGCACTTCAACCCAAATTTATGAATTTCTTCCAAAATGCCAACTTCCACAATAGACGCTGAAATGCTCCCGGGTCATCCAAAACCCGATCCGAACATACGCCCAAGTACAACATTATCATACGAACCTGTTGAAACCTTCAAATCCCGATTCCGAAGCCGTTTACTCTAAAATCCAATCTTAGTCAATTCTTCCAACTTAAAACTTTTGAAATGAGAATTTTCTTTCCAAATCAAATTCGAACTACCCGAATTTCAATTCCGACCATGCGTACAAGTCATAATACCTGAAGTGAAGCTACTCATGGCCTCAAATCGTTGAACGACGCGCTAGAGCTCAAAACTACCGGTCGGGTCGTTACATTTAGCTTTCGGATTAATTTGGAATTAGAAAGATAACCCAAAATGACGAATGAGCAACTGGTGAGGAAAAAAATAAATGAGTAATAGCATCTAGCACGTGTTGTGTCTACATTTAAACATGTATGCTTGCTATTGACATGTGAATTATAGAAATGTCCTTGGTCGTACCAAGGCACTTCCACTTAAAGGAGTACCAAAAGTAAAAAAAACAAAAAAAACAAAAAGGCAACCAGAAGAAAATTAAACGGAAAGGGAGAATCACAAATTAGACAAAATGGAGAACCTTGAAACTGAGATAAAGACCCACGAAATGAAATAAACCATGAAAGTAATGCACTGATAGAATATATATAAAAGAGAAGTAGATGAATGAGAGAGAGAAACCATTGAAACCGAAGTGGTTAGAGGATCGTACCTTTTTCCAGAGAAGAGATGAAGTGGCTGGACATTAGACAATGGAAAGTGTAATAGAAAGGCAATAAATGGTAAAGTAAAAAGTTGAGCACGTGGAGAACAAAAGGACACATGTAGTCCACTTTCAATGAGTCTTGTATTAACATAATAATGGGTCAGGTTCTAGAAATATCTATGTATGAAATTATCAAAACACCCTTGGTCGTCGAAGGAACCTTTGCTTATTATATAGTTAAATACAAAAATAAATATAATAATATAATTCATAGAATTTGTATTTTTTATTTGTCTCTTTTCATATAAAAAGAAAAGAGCCATGAATTATGCTATTGATTATTTTTTTAAAAAGAAGTGGAATTGTATCTAGAAGCTTGAAATGTTATGGTTTTCTCACACTACTTCTCATTTTAAAAGAATCTTGGTATTTCAATCTTGTCATTTAGCAAGGTGCCTCAAGGCTTCGAAATATCTCCTTATTCAGATGAAGTTTCATTATTAAAATATTTCAATATTTTACAATAAAAAAATTTATTTTCTAAAAATGACTTTATGCATGCTCAAGGAAAACTTAAATGGATTTGATTTTTTTTATTTTCGATTTTCAGTCTATTATTTAGGGTCAAAGAAAATAAGTATCTTTTGATCTGGATAGTACCAGGACCTTGTACCCCGACCCTTGATCAGATAAAGATGCCCGCCTTATAATCCACTGTCACGATCCGGATTTCCCACCCTCGGAAGTCGTGATGGTGCCTACTCATGAAAGCTAAGCAAGCCGCGTAATATAGAATCACTAACCCTTTTATTTAGCTCTTTTAACAATTTAAGTTAACAATGAAATAACAGTGACATATTAACGATAAATAGATACAAGCGGAAGACTTAATTTGATAAATTAACCATAAACAGTACGACAATGCCAACATACATCTCTGCCCGGAATCCGATGTCACAATATCACGGAATCTCTATGAATACTACATACAAATGTCTGAAAAGAGAGTAAAATCTGTCTCGGACGCAAATGAAAACAGAATACACATAAAAATAGAAGAGAACGTCGGGCCTGCGGACGCCTGCAGGACTGCCTCGGGATCTCTAACTGGACTGAAGGCAGCCACCCAATGCTACTGTACAAAAGTTGCCACTCCAGGATCTGCACATAGTGTAGAGTGTAGTATTAGAATAATCGACCACATGTGCTGGTAAGTGCCTGGCCTAACCCCGGCGAAGTAGTGACGAAGCTAGGACCAGACTACCAAATAAATCTGTGCAGTTATATAATATGCAGCGGAAAAATAAAACAGGAATAACAAGTAAAGATGGGAGGGGGTACATGCTGTGGGGGGAATATCAGTACCAACAGTAAATTAAGAGAAAAACATAAGAACAATTTAGGATTTACAACAAAACAATAAGGAACTCGTAACCAATCTATAAACACTTCGTATTATCAATTGTTGCGGCGTGCAACCCGGTCCCAAAACATAATAACTCTGTTGCAGCGTGTAACCCGATCCATATCATTTATCACTATTGCGGCATGAAACCCGATCCAATTATATTACTGTTATGGCGTGCAATACGATCCAAATATAGTATTGTTGAGGCGTGCAACCCTATCCAAATATAATATTGTTGCGGTGTGCAACCCAATCCCAATATAATATTGTTGCGGCGTGCAACCCAATCCAAATATACAGTTCAACACTAATCACAACAAGAGTCCCGGTAAAGGATCAATGAAGAACAACACTATCCCGACAAGGAATCGATAGTATAAGTAACTACGTCCCGGCAAGGAAAATCAGCTATAACCAAACTTGTTCCAATATCTAACTACCTCAATTAGCTCAAATACTCAATCATAAGTACTTCCTATGAGAATAATCATAATCCTTACTCAACACAGAGAATCTAAGGGTGTATTATGGGCCGGACCCAGCCCAGACCAAACGGGCAGGTCTCTAGTGGTGCAAAAGCCCATAGCGGGCCGGTCCTTACCAAAAAGCCCGCAAGCCCGGGACCGGCAGGGGGGCCTGGGCCGGTTCAACCAGGCCAAACGAGCCCAATGACTAATTTTTAATTTTTTTTTTAAAATGGGACAACGGTCAAATATTTAAAATGTAGCCGTTGGACTGCATTTTTAGCCGTTTGGCACTTTAAAAAATAGCCATTTTGGCCCCAAAATTTGTTTTAACCCCAAACTTTTTATAATTACACTTTTCCCTATTCTCAACTATAAATATCTCCTCATTCTTTCATTTTTACTCACGAATTCATCAATCTCTCTCTAATTTTCTTCTATAATTGCTTATTTTATTATTACAATTTCGTGAAAAATTGTGAAGTTGGTCAATTGAAGTATTCAAGTCTTCAACGATATTCAATTTTCAAGAAGTTGTTCGTCAATTCGGTAAACTCGTTCCAACTCTTAAGTTTTAATATTATGGTTTTGTGTGTTTTATTTAGTACATTAATATGGACTTTTCTTTGAAAAAAATATTTGGGGGTAAGGGTAAGGGAAAATCTAAAATTGGTGAATCTAGTCGCCAAGCTATTACTCTTCCTCCGGCTCCCCAACCCAGACCTGTTACCCGTCCTCCTCCACCTGTTATTCTTGATAGTGATAACCCTTGTTTTCAATTTTTCGATAGTTAATTTTGCCATCATGTTGCACCAGGTCAACAATTAAATGAAGAAGTTATGAATGCTCTTTATCCTAATCAAACTATCTTTGAAAATATAGAGGAAAATGATGATTTAGATGAAACGCAACCGGATTTAGATGATACACCTACTAGTCCTGTTAATAACCCAACCGATGCCCCGCCTGACCCTCATGTAGTAACCTCTACTTTTAATAGACAACCTTCTAAATGACCCGAAACATCTCTTGTTTGGCACTTTTTTACTCAACTAAGAGAACAAAATAAGGCTAAGTGTAAAACTTGTGGGTCTTTGACGGCTCATAAATATACTGGAGACTGTAGCGGTACAGGTAATTTGACTAGACACATAAAGACACCCTAGAGATAAAGCTAGATATTTACAAATGAAAGTTGCGCAAGAGGGGACAAGTGTAGATAGTACGGTTAACCTTAGTACAGGGTCAAATCTAGTTCAACCGGGAATTAACACTATTACCGGTGGCATTTTATATTATGATCAAAATAAAGATAGTGAAGAATTGGCAAAAATAGTTACTGTTATGTGCTTACCCTATAGTTTTCCTTCTAACCCTCATTTTGTGCATTATATTAGAAGAGTTGTTAATGCTACTTATAAAGGATGACCTCGCACAACTGTAAAGAGCGATATTTATAAATATAAACATGAATATGAACAATATTTGCGCTATTTATTTACTCATATAGATTGTTGCATTGCTATTACTACTGATATTGGTAGAAGTGGTAATGACTGTGATTATCTAACTATTACAAGTCATTGGATAGATGAGGACTGGATAATGCAAAAGCCACACAGCTAAGTTTATTGCTAACACAGTTGCAGATATTTGAAGATATTTTTGCATTAGAGATAAAATTATGTCTGTTTCAATGGATAATGCTTCTAGTAACACTAACGCTATAGGCTTGCTTACAACTACACAAAATCCTGCATTTAATAATATTTTTCATATTAGATGTATTTGTCATATTTACCATTTAATCGTCGGTGATGGTATGAAAGTTTTAAATGTAGAAATTAAAAAGGTTAAAATGGCTCTTAATTGGCTTTTTTATTCAAACCGTAGAAGTAGACTTAGAGACTATTTTAAAAAATGTGATAAATTTGGCCTTATAGAAAGAAAGGTTCCTAAATCTTGTCCGACTAGATGAAATTACATGTATGAAAGTTTAGTTGTTGCATATGAATATAGGAACCCAATAAGCGCAACATATAATGCTCGTGTAGGTGATGATGATGATGATGATGATGATGAGTACCTTACAAATCAAGATTGAACTAATGTTAAAATGCTTGTAGACTTTTTAGAACAATTTCATATTGCTACAAATGAATTATCTGGGCAATATTATCCTACTATTTCTAACTGTTTAGTTTATATTGCAGCACTTGGAGATTTGTTTACTCAATTTTCAGAGGGTGGGGTAATTTATCAACTTGCTATTGATTCTATGAAAGCTAAGTAAAGAAAATATTTTTTCCCTATCCCCCCTATTTTTGGTGTTGCTACAGTGTTAAATCCTACAATAAAATTAGGAGGTCCTCACTTTTGGTATTCAAAAATTTATAACGCTTTATCACTTTCAGCTGAGGAATATGCTACACTTGGAGATGCAAAAACCTCAATTAAAATAAATGCTCAAACAATTTATAATGCTTATCAACTTGCCTTAGATCATACTAGACCAAATGTTCCAACTCCTACTTTGTCTAGTTCACAATCATCTAAAAGAACTGAGGGCCTAAAAGCCCTTAGTTCTTGGACGGAGTTTAGGGGTTCTCAAGGTGATAATATTGGTGATAGTTCACAACTAAATGAGCTTCAAGTTTATTTGTCGCAGGGACTTGAATCAGAGAATCCCGACGGCTCCTTCGATGTTTTGGAATGGCGGAAGGACAAACAAAAATACTATCCGGTTCTTTCAAGGATGGATCGAGATATTTTAAGTATTCAAGCTTCAACAGTTGCATCAGAGAGCGCTTTCAGTCAAGAGAGACTTCAAATCAGTGATCATAGAGCGTCTATGAGGGAGAGCTTGAAAAAATCAGTACTCTTCAGAGATTGGATCCGTTCGGAAAGAAGAAATTTTGGACTTGCAGAATCACAACCGGAGATAGATGAAGCTTATGAAGAAATGCTAGCGGAACTTGCGCAGGATGCTGTTTCGCCCAAAAGTGGTGATGAACAAGCTTCTTTTCCACCACCACCAACGGAAATTCCTCCGGACCTTGAAGGATTTATGAGATTTGTTAGAGATAATACATAGACTAATATGTAACTTATATTTTGGCACATCTTCCTTAGTTTTTTTCCTTTTAATGGTGGTATTAGTACCTTGTTGTACTCATTCCCATTAGGGGGAGGAAGACTAAGAAAGATATTGCCATTTTTTATTAATGTCGTAATAATAAAAATTATAAGACATTCCCTTGAATATTTCTTTGCAGTTTATTTTGTGTTTAAATTTGATATAGTATATATTATATATCTAATACATATAAACTCTCTCTCTCTCTCTCTCTATATATATATATATATATATACCAAGGAGAGAACCGGATCGCTTCCAAATAGGGCTCGAGAATACAAGAACACCAGTCTTGGCCTAGCCACTAATCTCTAGGGAAACCTTAAACCACGATGCTCTTCACAACCCTTCAACGGCCACCTGCCTAAACGGGTTAACGAGCACCACCGGTTAGCTTGGGACTAACCAAGGTTTACTGTTGAGACTAGTAACTGCCTAGTCTATATACTCCTTAACCCAAAACCCCATTGGGTTTGATACAGTAAACTCTTAACTACCATAAACATGAATAACAAATAACCATTGAGAACCAAGTTTAACACTTACCTGTTTAGCCTGTCATTTAGGCTAACAATATCGTATAAATGGAAGAGGGAGGGAGCAGAACAATACCAGCACAGAGACCCTGAGTTGTGGCCAAATGACCTTTTAATTTTTTTATTTCAGAACGAAAATATTACAAAGGGGAATTTTTACAGAGAGAAACTAGAGAGAAGGTAGAGCTAATGTTGGCTAAAGCCTCCCTTTAACTAAAGAAGAGTGATCCTTATATAATGGATCTGTCTACAAACAAACAAAATGAAGAAGTAAAAATGGCCGACAAAATAATTAAAACGTGGCCAAAAGAAAAACCACATTATTACTATCGGACAAACCACTTTTATAAAAGTAGATTCCTTCCGATAATGGAGGGACCCCTTACTTTATTAAAGTTGTCTGGGGGACCTATTACTTTATAAAAGTCTTTGTCTTTTTACCCCAATAATCAATTGATGGGGCCTTCTATTTCTTTATTTCTTTATGCTTTATCCTTTCCTTTGTCATTTTTCTTTACAGAAGATGCTTCTGCACTTGCTTTCAATTTGTTGATGAAGTCTTCAATTTTTGTATCACTAACTTCATCTGTATCTGATTGATTTTCTGCTTCTCCGGCTAAACACACATCTTCATTCGAAGTACTGTCAATAGAAACCATAGAGATATCATCTCCACAATTAGTACCAAGATTTTTTGCTAAATCCTTTTTTATTTCTTCAAAATATGAAGCAATGATTTCTTTATGTGAAACAACTCCCTTCTTCATTTGGAGCCTCTTGCTGATAATTTCCAAAGGACTTAGATCTTCTTCTTCATCCTTTGTATGATCGATTTGTGAATAAGCCTCTATTTTGGCCTGTATCTGTTGTATTAATTCTTCCCCATATAACTTTTCTTGCTGGTTTGACTGTAGCAATTTGGACCAGAACTTATGATAGAAAATTCTGTTAAGTCAAGGAATGTCTTCACTAGTATAACCGGCCTGTACATCCCATTTCATAATCCAGGGAATAGAAAATTCAATAAAGAAATACATGGTAGCAATATCATCATAAAAAATATGATCTTTTTGGAGAGAAATAATTTTGGGAGATATATCTACCCATTTAGAATATAATCCTTTGAAGAGAGGGTTTAACATCTCTAATGATGGTCCGTATAACTTCCACCATTTGAAAACCCAGTTCGGAATTTTGTTGTCCGAATAAATTAGGACAAAGTTTTATAAACCAAGAATGTTTTCTCGTAGGATTTTCATATAGAAAAGTTTTATTAAAACTTTCTACATAATCCCAATAATTGAATTTGACCGAAATCTTTTGGTCTGGATGTATATATTCACGATCCTTGAGTGTGCTGATTCCCCATTCATCAGAAGGTATAACCTTCTTAATTATAATCTTCGAAAAACTATAAGTTTTTCTAGTATTAGCAGGATAGAAATACTGAATATCTGCAGATCCTGTTGTTGAGAGTATAATCTCATAATGCATTCTGTATTTTTATGTAGGAGTAGCGTATGACGCTGTATCAAAGTATCTTGACATAATTTGCCAAGGATTATCCTTCCATTTAAGGTCGGATTGTTCCAAAAGAATTATTAACTCTTTGGATTCTTTTTGACTATAAGTCTCAAAATTGTCATTAGCATCCTTTGATATAACTGAGGAGTATGTAGGTACATTAGATGATGACGTACCTTCATCTTTTTTGGATTTTATAAAATCCATAAATTCCTTGTATAAGGGATGTTCGGTATTACCTTCTGTAATATTAGCGGCTATAAGCCTTTGATTTCCCATTTGGGCAAGAATATTATTCTCTCTGCTATTAGTAGCTGCCCTTCCTCTTCCTCGTTGCCGAGGAGGCTTATATATAGGTCTCATAGTCTGTAGACAAAGTAGTAGAACTATTAGTTCAGGTATTCTCTAGTAAGAAAATCAGGAAGGGTATTATCTAACCCTTTTTAGTATATAATTTCAAAATCAAAAGGGGATAATAAAGCTTGCCACCTTGCAAACATTTGTTTGGAAACATCATGCTTGAAATCTTTATTAAAGATAAATTTAGCAGCCTGACAATCAGTTTTAATAATAAATTTTTGATTATATAAGTCAGTCTAAAATTTCATCACACATTTAACAATAGCAAGGATTTCCTTAGCTACAGTCGCATAATTTTTCTGGGAGTTATTCCATTTACCAGAATAAAATTGAACAAGGTATTCCTGTTTATCTACAGGGGAACATTGTTTCAGTATTCCGCCATAACCAATATCAGAGGCATCAGTTTCCACAACTTTTTCCCAAGTAGGATTGGCGAGAGTCAAACAGGGGAGGTTATTAACCTTCTGTTTAATTCTCTTGACTACTTCATTATGACTGTCAGTCCAAGCTTTAGGATTCTTCTTTAATCTTTCAAAAAGAAGAGAAGTGTCTTAAGCAAGGTCCTTTATAAAAGGGGAAATATAATTTAACCTTCCTAAAAATCTTTGGAGCTGAGTTTTATCAGTAATAATATCGGGGAATTTGGATGCAAATTCAATACTTCTATTAATAGGGATAATCCTACCCTTCTCAATGTTATGACCCAAAAATCTAACAGAAGTTTGAAAAATCATCATTTTCGGTTTTGATATAACTAAACCATTTTGTATAATAATCTTTTTAAATAAATCAAGATGTTTGAAATGAGATTCTATATTTTTTGAAAATACTAGAATATCATACATATAAACAATTATGAAATCCGTATAAGGAAGGAAAATATCATTCATAATTTTTTGAAATTCTGAAGGTGCATTTTTCAAACCAAAGGGCATAACATTCCATTCATACTGATCCATTGGTACATTAAAAGCAGTTTTGTATCTATCTGATTCAGATACCTGGATTTGCCAATAACCTGATTTTAAATCAAAATTTGAAAATATAATGGCATCATGAAGTCTATCCAGTAAATCCTTTTTATTGGGGATAAGGTATCTGATCTATTTTAACACCTTATTAAGGGGTTTATAATTTATGACTAATCTAGGAACTCCTCGTTCCTGTTCTGCATGCTTATTAACATAAAAAGCAGTACAAGACCATTTGGAATTTGAGGGTCTAATTAAACCATTCTGCTTTAAGGAATCAATTTCCTTCTTGCATAACTCCAAATAGTCGGAGTTCATTTGACAAGGTCGGGCCTTGGTAGGGATATTATCCTCAGAAAAGTCTTCTTCATAAAGATGACTTCTATATATCACCACATATAGAAGTAGCAAATTGATTTTTGAGAAAATTAATCTTTTCTACTAGTTTGGGATTTTTTAAGTCCCGTTCTATAGTAATGGAACAAATCTCATTTTTCAAAAATTCAATCTGATTGATTTTTGAAGAAATATTATTAGAAATTACTTCGTTCAAAATTCTTTGGACTGGCTCGGTTATAAACTCAAAAGTGATACTGTTACCATTATAAGTACCAGTAAAACTCTTTGTGTCCCAATATAAAAAAGGCATCAAATTTATAAAAAATGGGACTCCAAGTATTACTTCCTGGTGGATGTATTTTACTAAAACAAAACTTTCAGGAATGCATGTATCCTGCTGACAAATATAAGCTTTAGGTAATTTATACGAAATACCCATTGTTCCACCGCTAGCATTGTTTAAACGGTGAGTGATTTTATGAAAATATCTGGAGGGTATAATTCCTTCTTTTACATAATTCAGATCTGCTCCACTATCAAATAGAGTGACAAACTCTTTTTTGAAATTGTAATAAATTAAAAGAGTTATTTTTATTAAAAATTCTTGAGTGATAAAATATTGTAATTTTTCTAAAAATTCATCTTCAGGAAAATCCATTACTGCCAATAAAGTACTAGCAGTCTTTTCTTCTGAAGGACTAGGAATATTATCTATCTCAGTAATCTTAACACCAAGATCTGTATTAATCCCCTCAGAATTTTCTAATTTTCTAATTTTTTCATCTAAAGCTATATTTGAAGCTTTTAATTCCGAGATTTCTTTCTTCAGATAACTTATCTCAGTACCTAAATCTTGGACAGTAGCAAGCCTTTCAGGCTGGGAATTATTTTTCACCATCTTTCTGATTTCAGACATGGTGTAAGGTCCTTTCTGAGATGGAATTTCTTCCACCTCTGTTCCTACCTCTGGATTTGTAGGAATTTTATCTATTAGTTGGGACCTTAATTCAGGGTCTTTAATAACCCTAAACAAATCAATCAAATTGTCATTAGACAAAACATTAATCTTTAAATCCCTAAATTGAGAGTATATATTAAAAAATTCATCGTCGATATTACAACAATGATTTGAGCATTATCCCTTATTACAGGAATCTTTCTCTTCTTCAGAAGATAAAGTATAACTTTCTTTATGAAGGACCCTTAGGTCTTCACTTGTTGATGAAGTTCCTTCATCAGTATCAGATATTTCTGGAGAAGAATTCAGAAGAATCTTACATAAAGAACCTTTGATATGATCATCTAAATCCTGTTCTTTGATCTTATCTTTGATCTTGCAGTCTTTTGCATAGTGGCCTACTCTACCGCATTTGTAACAGGCCTGAGGGTTCTTTGATTTAACAAAACCCTTTCTGGCTTTATGAAAAGCCTTTCTTTTTTGGGTCTTTTCGCGCCGTTTATCCGGCGAACCCCTTTTCCTTTTGAAATCCTTTTTATGGGATTTCTTTCTTCTGGATGGTATATAGATGGCGAATTGTTCACAGAATTCACCTAATTGTTGTCTCTCAGTGAGACGATGTTTCTTGATTTGTTGGATTAGCTTGATCTCATTACATAAAGCTAAATCTTCCTGAGTGCATACACTAAAAAGTTTACCGTATGAGTAATTATTATAATCAATACTCATTCTTGTGCCTCTAAGGACCTTTCGAATCCTTTCAGCAAATAAATGAGGGAGTCCATCTATGAATTTAGACTTCCAATGAGTACTATTACTCTCTGGTAATTCCATCACTCTGGACAAGAAAACATCTTTATACCATCTAAAAGATGTGAGGGTTTTACACCTCAAATTCTGGAGCATTGTTCTAATGGTCTCACTATTATTAGACCATCTTCCAGAAAAGTGCTCAACGATATTCATGACTAAAGAATAGACTGAGTTTTGAACAATCTTATCATCTTCAGTCTTTGTGGCATGCATTATTTGAAATCGCTGGTCTTGGGTGAGATAATTATCCCATCAGCCTTTCAGTTGACCAGTAAATCCGGCAATAATCATTTCTGCAATTGCCCTATCTATATTCTTGTTAACTTTACATATAGTATTGTACATAAGCATTCTATGTACTGTCGTATAGATTTGTCTTTCAGCAAGACCATCTCTACTCCATTCATAAATATCAGACCCACTATAACCCTGGTGGTAATGATCATTGTCCTGTTCTTCTATCAAGACATCTTGAATGGTAGGTCTTGGTTAGTAAAACATTCTTTGGTATGGTTTTCGAGCATATTTCTCAGAGATTTTATTAATCTCGTCATCTACTTTGGTACTGCTAGTAGATGCATGCTCTAAACTTAGAGGACTAGCTCTAAATTCTCCAAATTTCTTATTAAGAAGTTCCTCAATATCATCAAGACTTTTTAATTTAAAGTCTCTTACCTCAGGAGGTGGTTGGATACTAGTAGTAGCGATTTGCTCTTTACCTTTAGTATCCTTCTGTTGGATTTTTTGGACTTCAGCTATAAGCTTGTCCAATTTCTCATGAACCTTAATAACCTGTTCACCTAGAATACTCACATACATATTAGTATAATTATTTTGGATAAGCATGGTATTCAAATTCTTAGCAGTTATGGTAACAACATCATTTTCAAATATTTTTGAAAAAGCAGTGCAGTAAATGATTTTATCTTTTTCCCCTATATGAAAAGATTGTTGGGGTGGGAAAATAGAATTAACAATATTACCATTTGTGAGCGTATAATCTCTTTCCAACACAGAAACATAGTTATAAACATGCTTAGACATAAACCAAGGAACAAAAGCAATAATCTTATTATTCTTGCTAATGTCTGTATAAAAGTCATGTCTAAAAAATTGTACTAATTCAGGGGACATATTTTCAAGAAACCATTTTCTGAAAACTGCCTATCTAGGTTTTAGAAATTCTTCTAAAATCATTTTTCTTGCCGGTGAACCCGGACTAAAATCTATTTGGTTTTCAGTCATTTTTAAAACTATTTGAAAAATCCATTTCGGATGCAGTAGGTTCAAGGTCTGAATTATTATTGACCTTAACAATATTATCACTACCAATGCTGACTTCATTGATTCTATTATTTTCTCTAATTTGTGATGTGGATGATCTCGAAGGAAATTTTACCACATGATCAATTGGAGAAATATAAGAAGAATTAGATCTAGTTAATCTAGATGATAAACTGATATTATCAGTTTGATCGGGTTCATTGAACCTGATTTTGATAGTGCCATCTAAGGTTTGTTCTAGTTCTGTAATCTCAGTATTACCAGTGTTTCGAGGGGCAACAACCTCTTCTATGACCCATTCTTTTGGGAAATCAATTTCATCCCATTTAATAGGTATTCTAGTAGTTACTTTGGATTTACCAAAGTTGGTTTCTATAAAAATAGTTTCATTCTTCATATCCATTATCTTACACATAGGATTCAAAGTGTATAATGGTTTGAAATGAATCCTATAACAGATGCATATAACTTCTGTACCAGGCAAATAGTCATAACCATGTAATTTGATGCTAAGTATTAAAGGATTCAAAGAATTTTCATCATTAAGGGAAATTTGTAAATTAGGATAGGCATTAAAATAAACAGGGCCATAGGCCAAACTGGTTTGCATAGTCCCTATAAGAGACTTTTTTCAGTTTTGGTTTCTGCCATCTTTGAGTGCTGCTATAAAGCTTTCAGGTAAGCCTCTTAGAGTGAGTGGCTTGAAGACAACTTGTATTAAGCCTATATGCAAAAATCTATGTGAATCCCTATAAGGGGCTAGGTCATTTTCAGATAATAATCTGAATGTAGCATGGTCACTATCTACCGTGAGTGTTTCTTCAGTAGTTTTAACTACTTGTTTTAAACCTATTCGTTCAAAAGTACCTAATTGGTATATAACAGGCTTAACCATTAGAATAGTCCACTTATTAAGTAGGTCTAATTGTTGGGGAAGCTCATATTCTTCCTTTCTACTGTTTTTAACAGTATTCTTTTTCCTAATGATATTCATTAAGAAATTAAGTGTTAGACTTAGACTCTAGGTTTTCTACAAAACACGGCTCTGATTCCAAATGGGGTCCTTCTAAACAGGTAAGTGTTAGACTTGGTTCTCAATGGTTATCTGCTATTCATGTTTATGGTAGTTAAGAGTCTACTGTATCAAACCCAATGGGGTTTTGGATTAAGGACTATATAGACTAGGCAGTTACTAGTCTCAACAGTAAACCTTGGTTAGTCCCAAGCTAACCGGTGGTGCTCGTTAACACGTTTAGGCAGGTGGCCGTTGAAGGGTTGTGAAGAGCATCGTGGTTTAAGGTTTCCCTAGAGATTAGTGGCTAGGCCAGGACTGGTGTCCTTGTAATTCAATTCCTTAGCCCTATTTGGAAGCGATCCGGTTCTCCCCTTGGTATCAGAGCCATGTTTTGTAGAAAACCTAGAGTCTAAGTCTAACACTTAATTTCTTAATGAATATCATTAGGAAAAAGAATACTGTTAAAAACAGTAGAAAGGAAGAATATGGGCTTCCCCAACAATTAGACCTACTTAATAAGTGGACTATTCCAATGGTTAAGCCTAAGGTTATATACCAATTAGGTACTTTTGAACGAATAGGTTTAAAACAAGTAGTTAAAACTACTGAAGAAACACTCACGGTAGATAGTGACCATGCTACATTCAGATTATTATCTGAAAATGACCTAGCCCCTTATAGGGATTCACATAGATTTTTGCATATAGGCTTAATACAAGTTGCCTTCAAGCCACTCACTCTAAGAGGCTTACCTGAAAGCTTTATAGCAGCACTCAGAGATGGCAGAAACCAAAACTGGAAAAAGTCTCTTATAGGGACTGTGCAAACCAGTTTGGCCTATGGCCCTGTTTATTTTAATGCCTATCCTAATTTACAAATTTCCCTTAATGATGAAAATTCTTTGAATCCTTTAATACTTAGCATCAAATTACATGGTTATGACTATTTGCCTGGTACAGAAGTTATATGCATTTGTTATAGGATTCATTTCAAACCATTATACACTTTGAATCCTATGTGTAAGATAATGGATATGAAGAATGAAACTATTCTTATAGAAACCTACTTTGTTAAATCCAAAGTAACTACTAGAAGACCTATTAAATGGGATGAAATTGATTTCCCAAAAGAATGGGTCATAGAAGAGGCTGTTGCCCCTCGAAACACTGGTAATACTGAGATTACAGAAATAGAACAAACCTGAGATGACACTATCAAAATCAGGTTCAATGAACCCGATCAAACTGATAATATCAGTTTATCATCTAGATTAACTAGATCTAATTCTTCTTATATTTCTCCAATTGATTATGTGGTAGAATTTCCTTCGAGAGCATCCACATCACAAATTAGAGAAAATAATAGAATCAATGAAGTCAGCATTGGTAATGATAAGGTCAATAATAATTCAGACCTTGAACCTACAGCATCCGAAATGGATTTTTCCAAATGGTTTTAAAAACGACTGAAAACCAAATAGATTTTAGTCTGGGTTCACCGGCAAGAAAAATAATTTTAGAAGAATTTTCTAAAACCTAGATGGGTAGTTTTCAGAAAATGGTTTCATGAAAATATGTCCCCTGAATTAGTACAATATTTTAGACATGACTTTTATACAGACATTAGCAAGAATAATAAGATTATTGCTTTTGTTCCTTGGTTTATGTCTAAACATGTTTATAACTATGTTTCTGTGTTGGAAAGAGATTATACGCTCACAAATGGTAATATTGTTAATTCTATTTTCCCACCCCAACAATCTTTTTATATAGGGAAAAAAGATATAATCATTTACTGCACTGCTTTTTCAAAAATATTTGAAAATGATGTTGCTACCATAACTGCTAAGAATTTGAATACCATGCTTACCCAAAATAATTATACTAATATGTATGTGAGTATTCTGGGTGAACAGGTTATTAAGGTTCATGAGAAATTGGACAAGCTTATAGCTGAAGTCCAAAAAATCCAACAGAAGGATACTAAAGGTAAAGAGCAAATCGCTACTACTAGTATCCAACCACCTCCTGAGGTAAGAGACTTTAAATTAAAAAGTCTTGATGATATTGAGGAACTTCTTAATAAGAAATTTGGAGAATTTAGAGCTAGTCCTCTAAGTTTAGAGCATGCATCTACTAGCAGTACAAAAGTAGATGATGAGATTAATAAAATCTCTGAGAAATATGCTCGAAAACCATACCAAAGATTGTTTTACTACCCAAGACCTACCCTCAAGATTTCTTGATAGAAGAACAGGACAACGATCATTACCACCAGGGTTATAGTGAGTCTGATATTTATGAATGAAATATAGATGGTCTTGCTGAAAGACAAATCTATAGGACAATACATAGAATGCTTATGTACAGTACTATCTATAAAGTTAATAAGAATACAGATAGGGCAATTGCAGAAATAATTATTGCCGGATTTACTGGTCAACTGAAAGGCTGGCGGGATAATTATCTCACCCAAGACCAGCGATTTCAAATAATGCATGCTACAAAGACTAAAGATGATAAGATTGTTCAAAACTCACTCTATTCTTTAGTCATGAATATCATTGAGCACTTTTCTGGAAGATGGTCTGATAATAGTGAGACCATTAGAACAATGCTCCAGAATTTGAGGTGTAAAACCCTCACATCTTTTAGATGATATAAAGATGTTTTCTTGTCCAGAGTGATGGAATTACCAGAGAGTAATAGTACTTATTGGAAGTCTAAATTCATAGATGGACTCCCTCCTTTATTTGCTGAAAGGATTCGAAAGGTCCTTAGAGGCACAAGAATGAGTATTGATTATAATAATTACTCATACGGTAAACCTTTTAGTGTATGCACTCAGGAAGGTTTAGCTTTATGTAATGAGATCAAGCTAAACCAACAAATCAAGAAACATCGTCTCACTGAGAGACAACAATTAGGTGAATTCTATGAACAATTAGCCATCGATATACCATCCAGAAGAAAGAAATCCCATAAAAAGGATTTCAAAAGGAAAAGGGGTTCGCCGGATAAACGGCGCGAAAAGACCCAAAAAAGAAAGGCTTTTCATAAAGCCAGAAAGGCTTTTGTTAAATCAAAGAACCCTTAGACCTGTTACAAATGCGGTAGAGTAGGTCACTATGCAAAAGATTGCAAGATCAAAGATAGGATCAAAGAACTAGATTTAGATGATCATATCAAAGGTTCTTTATGTAAGATTCTTCTGAATTCTTCTCCAGAAATATCTGATACTGATGAAGGAACTTCATCAACAAGTGAAGACCTAAGGGTCCTTCATGAAGAAAGTTATACTTCATCTTCTGAAGAAGAGCAAGAGTCCTGTAATAAGGGACAATGCTCAAATCATTGTTGTAATATCAACGATGAACTTTTTAATATATACTCTCAATTTAGGGATTTAAAGATTAATGTTTTGTGACAGCTAAGGGTTATTAAAGACCCTGAATTAAGGTCCCAGCTAATAGATAAAATTCCTACAAATCCAGAGGTAGGAACAGAGGTGGAAGAAATTCCATCTCAGAAAGGACCTTACACCATGTCTGAAATCAGAAAGATGGTGAAAAATAAGACCCAGCCTGAAAGGCTTGCTACAGTCCAAGATTTAGGTACTGAGATAAGTTATCTCAAGAAAGAAATCTCGAAATTAAAAGCTTCAAATATAGCTTTAGATGAAAGAATTTTCAAATTAGAAAATTCTGAGGGGATTAATACAGATCTCGGTGTTAAGATTACCGAGATAGATAATATTCCTAGTCCTTCAGAAGAAAAGACTGCTAGTACTTTATTGGCAGTAATGGATTGTCCTAAAAATGAATTTTTAAAAAAATTACAATATTTTATCAATCAAATTTTTTTAATAAAAATAACTCTTTTAATTGATTACAATTTCAAAAAAGAGTTTGTCGCTCTATTTGATAGTGGAGCAGATCTAAATTGTGTAAAAGAAGGAGTTATACCCTCCAGATATTTTCATAAAACCACTCACCGTTTAAACAATGCTAGCGGTGGAATAATGGGTATTTCGTATAAATTACCTAAAGCTTATATTTGTCAGCAGGATACATGCATTCCTGAAAGTTTTGTTTTAGTAAAAGACATCCACCAGGAAGTGATACTTGGAGTCCCATTTTTTATAAAATTGATGCCTTTTTTATATTGGGACACAAAGAGTTTTACTAGTACTTATAATGGTAAGAGTGTCACTTTTGAGTTTATAACCGAGCCAGTCCAAAGATTTTTAAACGAAGTAATTTCTAATAATATTTCTTCAAAAATCAATCAGATTGAATTTTTGAAAAATGAGATTTGTTCCATTACTATAGAACAGGATTTAAAAAATTCCAAACTAGTAGAAAAGATTAATTTTCTCAAAAATCAATTTGCTACTTCTATATGTGGTGATCATCCGAATCAGTTTTGGAGTAGAAAGAAGCATATTATAAGTCTTCCTTATGAAGAAGACTTTTCTGAGGATAATATCCCTACCAAGGCCCGACCTTGTCAAATGAACTCCGACTATTTGGAGTTATGCAAGAAGGAAATTGATTCCTTAAAGCAGAAGGGTTTAATTAGACCCTCAAAGTCCAAATGGTCTTGTACTGTTTTTTATGTTAATAAGCATGCGGAACAGGAACGAGGAGTTCCTAGATTAGTCATAAATTGTAAACCCCTTAATAAGGTGTTAAAATGGATCAGATACCCTATCCCTAATAAAAAGGATTTACTGGATAGACTTCATGATGCCATTATATTTTCAAAATTTGATTTAAAATCAGGTTATTGGCAAATCCAGGTATCTGAATCAGATAGATACAAAACTGCTTTTAATGTACCAATGGGTCAGTATGAATGGAATGTTATGCCCTTTGGTTTGAAAAATGCACCTTCAGAATTTCAAAAAATTATGAATGATATTTTTCTTCCTTATACGGATTTCATAATTGTTTATATTGATGATATTCTAGTATTTTCAAAAAATATAGAATCTCATTTCAAACATCTTGATTTATTTAAAAAGATTATTATACAAAATGGTTTAGTTATATCAAAACCGAAAATGATGATTTTCCAAACTTCTGTTAGATTTTTGGGTCATAACATTGAAAAGGGTAGGATTATCCCTATTAATAGAAGTATTGAATTTGCATCCAAATTCCCATATATTATTACTGTTAAAACTCAGCTCCAAAGATTTTTAGGAAGCTTAATGTCACGACCCAAACCGAAGGGCCGCGATGGGCACCCGATGCTTTACTCAACCGAGTACCAACGTAACATATCTTTCTTATCATGTTATCATGAGTAAATGAGCCAGAAAACCCGTCATGAGATAACAAGAATAAAACATAAGGGAATACTCAACATATGAAGACCCAACATGATATACAAACTAATATATGTGACATATGGGCCTATAAGGCCGACATGACCATTAGCAAACTAGAAATATAGGCCGACAAGGCCATACAAGTATCCATACACCTGACATCTGTCTACAAGCCCGTAAGAGTACATAAAATCATAAAGGTCGGGACAGGGCCCCGCCATACCAATCAATACATATCCAAAGCATACTGACCAAATAGGCAACTCCGGAGCAAGTGGAGTGTACCAACACCTTCACTAAGCTGATAGCCTATTGGAGGACTATCAACCTATTAATCGAGACTTGCGGGCACGAAATGCATCGTCCCCAAGCAAAAGGGACGTCAGTACGAATAAAGTATCGAGTATGTTAGGCAGGAAAGCATAAACAAGAACGGTAATGTAAAGAGAGAGATAGAGGAGATACAACCTGTAACATCAGAGTGCCTCTGGGGGTTACTGATATGAAATGCATAATACATATATATACATAAACCTTTTAAAACATTTGCCTCTGTGGGCATCATCATCATCATATCATACCCGGCCTCAAAGAGGACTCGGTAAAAGCGTACCCGACCATCATAAGGTTCGGTAGAATCATACCCGGCCACGTGGAGTTCTGTAAACCAACTGATCAGTGGTTACACAATAGGTGCCGTACCCGGCCGACTATAGCGCGGCTCGGTAGAGTAAAATAGATACATATATGTAATGCATTCTCAACTCATGGAATCACCTTGTAAACCTTTTGGAGTGACTTAAGAGCACTATGGACATCCATACCCTCAATATGAACCTTAGTAGGATTCAAGGATCATACACACTTGCTTAGAATAATTTTATAAGGAAAGAACAACATGGACAACCTTAGTTGCTAGAAGTAGATCCGTTATGAAGTAGCGTATTCATTTCACTTTAGATCATGCCAAAAGAAAGAAGAAAGTGCCTTAACATACCTTAAACCCGTTGAGTCCCTAATCCTTTCCAAGCAACTCTTCAAACAAGTCAACTCAATCTATCATAGTATAAGGAGATTCAAAATCAGTGCTGAGCAAAGGCTAAGTCTATAACTTAAGCTAGTAGCTCGTTTACGTAAATTTGGGCAGCATCTTCCTTGTAACAAGGGCCTCCTCCAATACCATATACCAACAACAATTACCAGAGCAATCCATCAATACATATTTATTAATATCAAGACACCATATAACAACAACAAGTCACAACTACATTACGACGAGCGGCAAGCTCCGATTGGAATCCGTATACCCCTTATCAATCCTTATAGACTTCTTACTTCAACATAAAATGTAACGACTCGACTTGTCGTTTTAAGAATTAACGCCTCGTTCAACGACTTAAGATCTCGACCAGCTTCGTAATATGTATTATGTCTCGCATGTGAGGTCGAGTTTGGTTTTCGGAAGATTCGGAGTTAAATATAAAGAATATTTTGAGGCTTAAGTTGGAAAACGTCAACCGGATGTTGACTTATGTGTTAGAGGGTTCGAATGTGAGTTCTGATGGTTCGGTTAGCTTCGGGAGGTGATTTGTGACTTAGGAGAGTGATCGGAAGTGGTTTTGGAGGTACGGTATAGAATTAGGCTTGAATTGGCGAAGTTAGTATTTTGGCGAATTCCGGTTGATAGGTGAGATTTTGATCCGAGGGTCGGAATGGAATTCCGAGAGTTTCTGTAGCTTCGTTATGTCATTTTGGACTTGTCTACAAAACGTGAGGTCATTCGGACTAGTTTTCATGTGTTTCGGCATCGGTTGTGAAATTTGAAAATTTAATAAGTTCTTAGGCTTGAATCCATGCATAATTGGTGATTTTGATGATATGTGATGTGATTTGAGGCCTCGACTAAGTCCGTGATGTGTTTTCAGACTTGTTAGTGCTTGTGGTTGAGGTCCCGGGGGCCTCGGGTGTGTTTCAGGGGAGTTTTGAGCGAGTACGGACACCCCAGAACTTAGAAAAATGAAGAGGGCAGCAGTGGCGGCGCGGACCGCGCTCCTTCTCGCGCTGGGCGCGCGGCCCTGCAGGGGAAGAATCTGCAGGTCACTGGTCCTACTTAAGAAGCTCATATCTTTTGATCTACAAGGAATTTTGAGGTGATTCAAAAACGAAAGTTGTAGAACTTTGAATCTAGTTTTCAGAAACATATTATAATAGGCATTTGGACATTTGTAGAGAAAGTTACGGCCTAAAGAGTGAAGCCTGTCACTGCAGTCAAATTGCTGCGCGGCCGCGACCATTTTTGTGCGGTCAGCACTCCCTGGGCGCGGACCGCGGTCATTTTTGTGCGGTCAGCACTGTCGGAATCCGAGGGGTACTCTATAAATACGATATTTTGGGTTTTATTTGATATTTTGACCTATAGAGCTCGGATTTTGGCGATTTTTCGAAGGTTTTCCAAGAAATTGGTCGGGGTAAGTGATTCTAACTCAGATTTGGTTAGAGTACATGAATCTATCACTGAATTCATCATTTAATTCGTGATTTGAGATGGAATTTGGGAAGAAAATTTTGGAACCTTTCAAAAATGTAAAATGATGATATGAAGGACCAAATGGTATCGGAATTGGATAATTTTGGTATGGTTGGACTCGTGGTTGAATGGGTGTTCATATTTTGCTACTTTCGTCGGATTCTGAGACATGGGCCCCACGGGCAATTTTGAGTTAAATTTCGGATTTTAATGGAAAATGTAGAAATTCATATGTAATTAATTCTTATAATTTTTATTGACTGGATTGAATTGTTTATGACTAGATTTGAGAATTTCGGACACGAATTCGCGAGGCAAAGGCTTGAGTTGACCGTGGAAGTTCGAGGTAAGTGTTTGTTCTAACTTTGGCTTGAGGGAATAGGATTAGGATGTTATTTGCTACTTGCTAATGTGGAGTACGGTGTATAGGCATGGTGACGGTTATCTATGCACCGGAGTCTAGCATGACCGTGGGTCTTAATTGCTTTTAATTCGAATAATGTGACACAATCTCCTTGTTTACTTGATGAGTTTCATATAATGTGAACGATTGAGGTAGAATTGTGATTGGTGTACTTTTGGAGCGTTAGCTCGAACATGAATGTGTTAGTTGAGGAAGAAGTGATTTAAAAAGAGAATGTGTTGTGAGTACTCCCTTGCCGGGATGTGTAGACTGATATATGTACTCTCCCTTGTCGGGATATTTTTGGTTGTTAGCTGTACCCTTGTCGGGTTAAAGGTATTGAGTTGTTATCCTCCCCTGAAGGGGCCTACTATATAAAGTCAGATATTATATATGATATTATGGGATCGTGTGGCACGCCGTCCACTTATATATGATATTATGGGATCGTGTGGCACGCCGTCCACTTATATATGATATTATGGGATCGTGTGGCACGCCGTCCACTTATATATGATATTATGGGATCGTGTGGCACGTCGTCCACTTATATATGATATTATGGGATCGTGTGGCACGCCGTCCACTTATATATGATATTATGGGATCGTGTGGCACGCCGTCCACTTATATATGATATTATGGGATCGTGCACGAAGGGTGATGACGTGTACTTTCTGTTTGCTATGTTTACTTGTTATTGACAATTCAAGTGTATTAACTGTTTAGATCACTTTACTGTTGTAATCCGTTGTGTTGGAATCCATAGTGTTTACAATACTTTGCCTTATTATTTTAATATGTTCAATACTTCAAATTTCAAGAATTGTTACATTCTTAGCTCAATTGATTTCTCGACTAAAGTTTCCTTAAACCGTTTGAGGTTGTACTTTACTTAAAAAGGAATTTCTACTAAGTTTTGATTTATTAACTTTTCGTATTAAAGGTAATGATTCCTTCGATATTGTACTTTTATTGAAAATGGTATTTTCTTTATCAAATGATTTCTAAAAATAACTTCATCTTTTCTTGTTGATTTCCTAATTGGGTTGGAAGTTGTACTCTACTTTATGTTAAGTGAATGAGGCTCCTTGAACATTCTTAATTGTACTGGGTTATGGAACCTATGAGCTGAGTAACATGAGAATATTATTGTGCAATGTGAGACAGAAATATGTGGGCACAAGGTGCCGGGGAAAATATTATGGTTTTATTTAATGGCACGTGAGCTGTCCGTGCGGTTGTGACATAAATGTGGGCACGAGGTGCTGTGAAATTTTGAAAGTGGGCTGAGACCTATATTATTTATGATTATGATATGAGGTGTCACATGGTGACCTTTACTCGAAAGAATTATATTCGAAAGATGCTTATATGAAAGATATCTATTTGAAGGAAATATATTCAAAATATATTTATTAAAAAACATATTATCTTAGAGATTATTACTTGAAGGATTTATAGGCGAAAGATTTATATTTGAAGGACTTGATTAATTGATTGCACTTGTGTTTATTATTGGTTGAGAAACATTTATGGTGTTCTTGTTGCCTGCTATTTATCTCATTGGTTGATCATTGTTGCCATCGTTGTTACTTGCTTCCTATTATTTTTGTACGCTATATGGCACAGGTTTATTCGGTAGTCTGGTCCTAGCCTCGTCACTACTTCGCTGAGGTTAGGCTAGGCACTTATCAGCACATGGGGTCGGTTGTGCTGATACTACACTTCTGTATATTTTTGTGTACAGATCCAGGTATTTGATCAATAGTAGCTGTTCGTTGCAGTGGAGACTCGAGATAAACCCACTGCAACCTTCGCGGTCCTCGGAGTCACCTTCAATTGTACTTATTTCCATATGTTCTTTTTGTTCGGAACAGTGATGTACTTATTGTGTATAACTCTTAGAAAAAAAAACTTATGACTTGTACTACCGGTTTTGGGAATTGTATTTTGTTCAGTGTAATTTAATTTAAAGTTAGTGAATACCCATATTATTATAGTAAATGTTAGGCTTACCTAGTTTAGAAACTAGGTGCCATCACGACTTCTTTGGAGGGATTTTTGGGTCGTGACAAGTTGGTATCAAAGCTCTAGGTTCATAGGTGCTACAAGTCATAAGCGAGTTTAGTAGAGTCTTGCGGATCGGTACAGAGACGTCTGTACTTATCTTCGAGAGTCTACAGAACTAGTAGGAAAAATTTCCACTTCATTAATTCCTTATCGTGCAACATTTATTCATCTTGAAGCATATATCTTATGTTCTTTTGCATCTACTCATGTATGGAATTGCACACTACGCCAATGGTTTGTGATACCGTAAAAGGTTATAAGAGAGCCAGGGCTACTCAACCATTGTTACCACGTGTCGTTCAGAATTGAAGATATGGAAGCGCAAAAAGATCTTTCAGTTGTGCGCATGGGGATTTCAGACATTTGGTTGATAAGTAATATCTTAAGAGGGCTTAATTAGTTGCCTAATCATCACAATCGTGGCATGGTCACGAGGTGGATGTAGATCCGAAGATAGTTGGTGGTATTAGAGATAATGTGGTTTGTATGGGATTTCTATTTGGCGGAGGGTACATATTAGCAAGCCAAGACACTGGAGGAAGCGAGTTTAATTGTCACGAGGATGACATGCGCCAAATAAATAGCTTGAGGTGTCTTATGACCGGTGTCGTACGAGCGATAAAGGTTAGTATTGTGAATCATCAGAATGTTTCATATGGCTTCGTGCTAAGTGAAGGGAGTCCACTATCAACGATCAAATTGTAGGGTCATGTGTCATATCAGTTTTGGCCTGAGATGTATTTATGTGGTATTCAAAGGTTCTCTGAAACTTGTATATTAGTAAGAGCTGAGATTTGTATAGGAAGATGTTGGGACTTTCGATATTCCTGTGTCCATAATAATTCTACATTTCGGTATTAGCAGGTACATGGAAACAATTTCAGAATACTCGTAGTGCTCCAATTAATCAAGGCACTCTCATGGGACAATCATCTTTTAATGCACCACTGGCATATGATTCCTTCAATGGTTATCCTAGTTATCCGACACAGACTCAGAATGAGAAACTGTAGATGAGTTGTTATGAATGTGGTGATACTAGGAACATCATGAGAAATTGTCCCAGACTTGAGAGAAACCTACTTTAGTAGAACAGTCAATCCACACACTCCATTATAGTTACTAATCTACATACACTACAAGTTAGAGATAGAGGACGAGCGAGTAGATGGCGCCTAAGAGGTGGAGTCCCGACCCATTGATATAATTGTTATGGTATGGCTGAGGCCACTACACCAGATGGTGTCGTTACAGGTACAATTCCGATTGTTATAAAAAAGATATTTTTTCCTTAATTTGATTTGGTTATAAAAAATTGAGGCGAGTCCTCCTATTATGCTCTGCTTATGGGTGAGCTTCATAATTTTGTGACCCACTTTTAAGTTTATCCCTGTTGGGAGATTTGATGATGTTGGCCCGTGTATATCATTTTATTTTGTACACTATTAAGGGCTATAAGTCCAAAAAAAAAATTTCTTTCTATTACTCACTACAGTGGATTTGATGTGATTTCGGAATAATTGATTTCAATTTTTATGAATCGTACACCCTATTGGTATGGGGGTTCATTCTGTGTTGTGATGTTTATCGGAATTTATGAGAAGAAAGAAAAGAAATGGAAAGAATTCAGTTGGCACAATGTGCAATTACTTGTGATGCAGAGTTGGAGGACGAGATCCTCACAATTTTTTTTATATGATGTGAAATATTTAAAACGGGCTACAAGCCACGGTGGAAGTTATAAGGACGAGGTCCTTGTGGTGAACAATTTATATGTTTAAATTCTCCCTTTGTGAAATTTAAATTTGTACTATAGTATTAACATGTAGTCATGCCTGTTAGGCTTATTTGATAAAAATATTTTTATGTGATTCTGTGCATATTTAGCCATATTTGTGTTGTAACTATTGAGTTTTGACCTACGAGGTGAGTGCCCAGGTGGCGTTAAATGTGATTCGTTGATTTGGGTAAATAATGATGAGGTTTTCATGCCTCGCGATTGGTTGTCAGTGTTGTGGAAAAAAAAGGAATTGAAATGAGATTTTGGTTAACATGAGGTTAATTGACGATTTTGTAATTGATTGTGAACAACTAATGAGATCAGAGATGTGGTTAAGGTTATACATATGATGCGTTTTATGTCAAGATATCATTGTGATAATGTCATGTTTGTAATGCTGAGATTAGTGTTATTGACATATACATTGTGGTGCTTTGTTGGGTTGTATATGTGTTGTTAGGAGTTGTTTAGAAACTAGACTCGTAGACCTTCAATTTGGTAGGTAGAACACCCCATGATTCCAAGTATATTTGGAGAAATTCTCAGATACATTTGACCTAAATTTCAGCAAATTTATGAATGTAACTTGTGATGACCTTTGCCAACTCTTGTTCCACAACTTGCTTTCCTTCAAAATGTAGAAAGTGAATATCATAAGACTAAAATAACTCATAGAATAACCTCCTTATCATGTTAAGAACCCTAGTCTCACCCCAAAGTACATGTTATAACATTCCAAACTTATCGACTTTTGACGAAACTTATTTTCTTCAATTGGTTTAGCTTCTAAGATTTCCAACCCTCTTGGTACTCGTTATTCATGATCTTAAATATTTGTAACCTCCAAGGTAACATGATTAACTTACTTTATTTTCTTCCAAATATAATCTCATTTCTGAGCTTACATTAATGACTTACGACGTACTCTCACGTATAAAAAATTGGGGTGTAACATCATTCCCCCCTTTGGAACATTCGTCCTCGAATGTTGACTGATGCGCTTATCAGTTTCATAAACTATGGCTCTTACGAATAATTTAATGCTCATCTTTCCATCTAAGCAACTGTTTTGTGAATAAATCCAAACGCTTGGGCATTCCCCCTTTTAGGCCTCTTTGTCACACCATGACATGTGGTTTGAATTCTTCCAATATCGTAACATTTGATACCTTATGTCATGCAGTATGTACGACTGTGTCCTTGTATGAGCGCCTAGCGACTCGTCTTCTCTTTTTCCTCCATCTTTTATCCAATCTCTAAGCCTCACTTTATGAACATATACAAAATTATGACAAGCTGTCCCTCTAGGCATCTATAGGTGTACTGATGTCTTTCGCTTGGTACTTTATCGAACTTAAGACTATTTCTATCTCTTGTTTCATAGCCTTGTATATCTATCCTTATGGATTTACTACATCTAGGTTGGTTATACTATACCATAAAACTTACTTCGGTTTATTATTACCGAGGTTTGCTACCCAACTCCAGGTTACTCTCTCGCTGCTTATCCTATATGTATAAATCTAAGTCCTTTAGTGCTTCCTCATTATTATTCATCTAAGAATAACAAACAAATCTCATCTCGAACTTTGGAACTTGTACCCATCTATTGTTTATTCACCTTAATGTTGATCTATAATCTATCACTGATAACTTGCAACCTCTTACGTAATACACTGTCACTAGGGCTCACATCTTATCGGGGAACATATGAAGTGATTTTCCTGATCCACCTAGGGATAATACTATACTTCAATAACCGTATTTCATTGCATCCCAATGCGATTCATCTTATGGGGGTATTCTAATCCCGTGCAATTAATGAAATCCCTTTCTCGTTAAATCGTTACTCAATCAAAGGCCTAAGTATCATCCTCTTATCTATCACAATTAGACCCTTATTCTACTGCCAGGGCAGCATTCCATCTCTTCTAAATGCACCTAGTCTCAGACTCCTCTGTGTTCATTCAGGCTGTACCGAGCTTTTTATTACATATGGAAATCATCAGCTCCCTTGTTTTGATGAGTTTAATCCCGAGGACATACATATTCTCGTCACCTTCTCACTCACCTTTTCATATCCTTACTCCTATCTACCTAAAACCTTGTTGCTCTACAATACTTTACCTTAGGACCTACACCGATCTATTTATACTACTTGCAACCTTCCTTTAACTTGCTAGCACCATAAATTTCCTTTCGTGCCTTCTCAGTTGTCCTTAAATGTAAGCAATTACTTTTGTTGGCCGTTCTATCACTTGTTGCATGAATACTTGGCTTGTCTTTTTGCCCACGAATACTATAATCTCCTGTACCTCATATGATCTCAAACATCACCTTTGATGGCTTTTTTTTTACCATTCATTAGCCATGATAGGTGCCACTTTCTTATGGAGTGTATACAATATTGTAGTGAGACTGTTGTTACAGGTTAATTTACTCTTTAGCTCACTATGCTTAGGTGGAAACATTCTTCCTTATTTCCTCAGCTAGTCTTTCATTCTAGTACTTAGGGAGACCTTCTGGCTCTTATAAAGTTGCGAGCTTGATATATCGTACACCGGAAGGTGATTTTCGTTATTCTTACTTGCCCATAATAATCCTTAGTTACATAAATTTATGCCTTTGTGCTCGTAGGGTTACTTCTAAGATCAAATTTTTATTGTCTCCTTAGTGGCACTCTCTCTTATTTTTATAAACCTTAAAAATGGTACCTTTAATTGCCTCAGCTCCTATCTGAATTTTTTTCAAATGATTGCGATCTCGTATCTGCGAGACTGAATTCACTATGTTGCGGTTCACTACATTTATCTTGCATGATCTATTGATTTATCCGTGACCTCTTGTCTAGCCATAACTGGGCTCTTCCTGAATCAACTACTAATTACTCGTTGGTCCATTCTCATATATATATATATATATATTCTGCATAATCCCTCTTGGGATATATCCTTTGTCTATATATATATATATATATATATATATATATATGTCAAATATATTAGTTTGTATATCATGTTGGGTTTTCATATGTTGAGTATTCCCTTATGTCACATATATTAGTTTGTCTTTCATTCTAGTTTCCCTTATGAAGACCCAACATGATATACAAACTAATATATGTGACATATGGGACACATATATATATTCTGCATAATCCCTCTTGGGATATATCCTTTGTCTTGACTTCTCTCTCGCCACTAGCTCCTAATGTATCAAGTGTCCATTCACACTTATTTATCAATAACATCCTGGCCGGAAACTTTTACTGCCTCTCCCCGGTGTCGTGCTTGTATAATGTTCTGGAGTCGCAATATATCTGCAGGAACTGAATAAATGCAACATCATCCCTTTCTCCTTTTTACCACATTCTTCCTTTACCATTCCATAGTTAACTGAACCGCTTAACTCCGACTTAATATCATATCACACCATATTCCCCCCTTCAGGGGAGTACTAAGATTTAGTACTACGACGATCTACCTATAGTTGTTTTACCTCTTCATCTTTGGCGTCTTTTCACATTATCAATGAACCTTAATCACCTTATTGTAACCTTCTGTACCAGGGATAACTAAATTTATTACGCACGAAGGTGACACCTACGGTAACTGGCACACTTAGTCCCTTAAGATTAACTCTGCTCAGAGTGCTTGCTTTAGGTAAGCGACTTCCTAAATAACCTTTAAAGGTTATTCGTCTGTTGTCTATTCTATTATTGTTGGAGCACGATCTTTGAAATTCTCACGATGTCGACCACTATCAAATCCTCCAGTCCCTAATTCATGTTCGGTTTTATCTTGTTCACCAGCCCATACTGATTTTTATTACTCTGGGGTCTAACCTTTCCTCCTAGTAATCACATTGAAGTCACCAACTCATTTCTCGAAATAAGAATATGACTTTATGGCTTATACTCTTTTATTGCCTTAAGGCTTGTCACCTCTTGTATTTTCCTTCATTTGACTATAGACTCTATCATCGTGTCATATTTTGATTTACTGTTATCACCCATATATCACATCTTACTCATGATGCTTCATTTATTTTCTTCTTATTCTCCGGATAATATTTCTTTTGTCTATCACTTTATTCTGAAAACTTCAACAAAAAGTTCTTTCCTAATAAGCTCCCCTAGCTTCATCTCACTGGCTCTTGGGAATGACTAACATTCTTTTTTTTACTCAATGCTAGAGTCATACTAAGGTAAATATTTGTCCCTTCTAGGATCCCACTGCCTATCTTCTGAAATTTTTGAATATTCCAGTATTTGTATCTGATTGTACTACTCTAGAGTTCACCATCTGAGTGTCTTAGAAGTAGATCTATTACCACATTTGCACCATCTTTCGGAAATGTTAGTTAATGATAACAACCTATCCACAATTTTTGGGTTACTCTAACTCCAACTGGATCCTGATATCCCATCTTTCTCTTAAATAATATCTGTTAGCTCCCATAGAACATAACTGAGATGGGTGTGGCCAATTGTACTTACCTCTGTCATTGATGAAGGTACCAAAATGCTTATATTTCTCTGCCTGATTTGAAAATATTGATAATCTTCATTATCTGGGTGCCTCGTACCCCTCTTCACCTTACTTCTTTTACTTGTTAAAACTTGTATCTAGCTTCTGAATTCCTCATAGATTTTCACCATATTCGTGAATAGATATCCGTGCCTTAAGGCTCCTTATTAAGAAGCATACACATCTTAGTACACACATAATCTGTTGAAGACCTCATATTTACTCATCATAAGCATGATGTGAAATCGAGTTCCTCTAACTCAACTCTTCCACATCCACATGCAATCTCTTACCAACTGTCTTTGTGGATGTAGGTATCGTTGTATTACGACTAAAGTCAAATTTAGGAGTTTGAGTTCTTATAACTGAGCTCTACTGCACGATCTAGAGTAAGAAGAAAGAGTGACAGACCTAAATGCCCTGTAGCCTCCTGCTTATAAGTGTGGTGCACAACACACCCATAAACAAGACTCTACTAGACACGACTTGTAGACTCCCTAGGACAGAACTGCTCTGATACCACTTCTGTCACGACCAAAACCGAAGGGCCGCGACGGGCACCCGGTGCTTTACTCAACCGAGTACCAACGTAACATATCTTTCTTATCATGTTATCATGAGTAAATGAGCCAGAAAACCCGTCATGAGATAACAAGAATAAAACATAAGGGAATACTCAACATATGAAGACCCAACATGATATACAAACTAATATATGTGACATATGGGCCTATAAGGCCGACATGACCATTAGTAAACTCGAAATATAGGCCGACAAAGCCATACAAGTATCCATACACCTAACATCTGTCTACAAGCCTCTAAGAGTACATCAAATCATAAAGGTCAGGACAGGGCCCCGCCATACCAATCAATACATATCCAAAGCATACTGACCAAATAGGCAACTCCGGAGCAAGTGGAGTGTACCAACACCTTCGCTGAGCTGATAGCCTACTGGAGGACTATCAACCTATCAATCGAGACCTGCGGGCATGAAATGCAGCGTCCCCAGGCAAAAAGGACGTCAGTACGAATAAAGTACCGAGTATGTTAGGCAGGAAAGCATAAACAAGAACGATAATGTAAAGAGAGAGATAGAGAAGATACAACCTGTATTATCAGAGTGCCTCTGGGGTTACTGATATGAAATGCATAATACATATATATACATAAACCTTTTAAAACATTCGCCTCTGTGGGCATCATCATCATCATATCGTACCCGGCCTCAAAGAGGACTCGGTAAAAGCGTACCCGACCATCATAAGGTTCGGTAGAATCGTACCCGGCCACGTGGAGCTCGGTAAACCAACTGATCAGTGGTTGCACAATAGGTGCCGTACCCGGCCGACTATAGCGCGGCTCGGTAGAGTAAAATAGATACATATATATAATGCATGCTCAACTCATGGAATCACCTTCTAAACCTTTTGGAGTGACTTAAGAGCACTATGGACATCCATACCCTCAATATGAACCTTAGTAGGATTCAAGGATCATACACACTTGCTTAGAATAATTTTATAAGGAAAGAACAACATGGACAACCTTAGTTGCTAGGAGTAGATCCATTATGAAGTAGCGTATTCATTTCACTTTAGATCATGCCAAAAGAAAGAAGAAAGTGCCTTAACATACCTTAAACCCGTTGAGTCCCTAATCCCTTCCAAGCAACTCTTCAAACAAGTCAACTCAATCTATCATAGTATAAGGAGATTCAAAATCAGTGCTGAGCAAAGGCTAAGTCTATAACTTAAGCTAGTAGCTCGTTTACGTAAATTTGGGCAGTATCTCCCTTGTAACAAGGGACTCCTCCAATACCATATACCAACAACAATTACCAGAGCAATTCATCAATACATAATTATCAATATCAAAACACCATATAACAACAACAAGTCACAACTACATTACGACGAGCGGCAAGCTCCGATTGGAATCTGTATACCCCTTATTAATCCTTATAGACTTCTTAATTCAACATAAACGTATCATTAACATGATAATAAAGTCATTAATCAATGATTCCAGCTTTATACCATATATTTATAACAACGAAAATAATCCACAACTTCAACTATCCTCAATTAGCAACTTTATTCACTAGTTCATGTCTAGCCCATCCATTTAACTTAATAAACATCAAGATAACCTTAGGCACACGCAAAATCACAATATACATACCTTATACAGTAACTTCAAGTCAAAATCCAAGTTATATTCAGTTTACAACAACCCTTAATAGCAATACAACACCATAGAAGTGACTTAAGCTAATCCAAGTATTATCTTGTAGTTTATCATCCTAACAACTTAACCAACATACAAGCAAGCTTAAGCACAATTAGTAGGCTGTTATACTCACCTTATAAAGTAGCAAAAACTTGGAATTTCATCAAAATACAGCCCACAACAATCCTCAGTGACAACACAACCTCAAAGAGGTGTTGTTCTTCACTAGAACTAAGTTTTGATGTTGAAATATGGTGTAATCACTTTGGAATCACTTCAAACCCTTGTGGTATATGTTTAGGAGGGTTAGGAGAAGTTTGGAGACAAATTTTAGTTGAAAAATTAGCAAAAATAGGCGTCCAAATCGTTTATAAATTGAAGTAGGTCAACCACCGCCTAAGTGGGTCCCATTGGGAGCTGCTTGCGCTATCTCGCGAAAACGCGAATATCTCTCTACTACAATGTTGTATTAATGAATGGTTTAATGAGTTAGAAACTAGACTTGTACACCTTCAATTTGGTAGGTAGAACACCCCATGATTCCAAGTATATTTGGAGAAATTCTCAGATACATTTGACCTAAATTTCAGCAAATTTATGAATGTAACATGTGACGACCTTTGCCAACTCTTGTTCCACAAATTGCTTGCCTTCAAAGTGTAGAAAGTGAATATCATAAGACTAAAATAACTCATAGAATAACCTCCTTATCATGTTAAGAACCCTAGTCTCACCCCAAAGTACATGTTATAACATTCCAAACTTACCGACTTTTGACGAAACTTATTTTCTTCAATTGGTTTAGCTTCTAAGATTTCCAACCCTCTTATTACTCGTTATTCATGATCTTAAATATTTGTAACCTCCAAGGTAACAAGATTAACTTACTTTATTTTCTTCCAAATATAATCTCATTTTCGAGCTTACATCAATGACTTATGACGTACTCTCACGTATGAAAACTTGGGGTGTAACACTTAAATTATATTTCCCCTTTTATAAAGGACCTTGCTCAAAACACTGCTCTTCTTTATGAAATATTAAATAAGAATACTAAAGCTTGGACTGACAGTCATACTGAAGTAGTTAAGAGAATTAAACAGAAGGTTAATAACCTCCCCTGTTTGACTCTCGCCAATCCTACTTGGGCAAAAGTTGTGGAAACTGATGCCTCTGATGTTGGTTATGGCGGAATACTGAAAGAATGTTCCCCTGTAGATAAATAGGAATACCTTGTTCAATTTTATTCTGGTAAATGGAATAACTCCCAGAAAAATTATGCGACTGTAGCTAAGGAAATCCTTGCTATTGTTAAATGTGTGATGAAATTTCAGATTGACTTATATAATCAAAAATTTATTATTAAAACTGATTGTTAGGCTTCTAAATTTATCTTTAATAAAGATTTCAAGCATGATGTTTCCATACAAATGTTTACAAGGTGGCAAGCTTTATTAGCCCCTTTTGATTTTGAAATTATATGCAAAAAAGGGTCAGATAATACCCTTCCTGATTTTCTTACTAGAGAATACCTGAACTAATAGTTCTACTACTTTGTCTACAGACTATGAGACCTACATACAAGCCTCCTCGGCAATGAGGAAGAGGAAGGGCAGCTACTAATAGCAGAGAGAATAATATTCTTGCCCAAATGGGAAATCAACGGCTTATAGCCGCTAATATTACAGAAGGTAATACCGAACATCCCTTATATAAGGAATTTATGGATTTTATAAAATCCAAAAAAGATGAAGGCACGTCATCATCTAATGTACCTACATACTCCTCAATTATATCAGAGGATGCTAATGACAATTTTGAGACTTATAGTCAAAAAGAATCCAAAGAGTTAATAATTCTTTTGGAACAATCCGACCTTAAATGGAAGGATAATCCTTGGCAAATTATGGCAAGATACTTTGATACAATGTCATATGCTACTCCTGCATACAAATACAGAATGCATTATGAGATTATACTCTCAACAATAGGATCTGCATATATTCAGCATTTCTATCCTGCTAATACTAAAACAACTTATAGTTTTTCGAAGATTATAATTAAGAAGGTTATACCTTCTGATGAATGGGGAAACAACACACTCAAGGATCGTGAATATACATATCCAGACCAAAAGATTTCGATCAAATTCAATTATTGGGATTATGTAGAAAGTTTTAATAAAACTTTTCTATATGAAAATCCTACGAGAAAACATTCTTGGTTTATAAAACTTTGTCCTTATTCGAACAACAAATTCCAAACTGGTTTTTCAAATGGTGGAAGTTATACGGACCATCATTGGAGATGTTAAACCCTCTCTTCAAAGGATTATATTCCAAATGGGTAGATATATCTCCCAAAATTATTTCTCTCCAAAAAGATCATATCTTTTATGATGGTATTGCTACCATGTATTTCTTTATTGAATTTTCTATTCCCTGGATTATGAAATGGGATGTACAGACCGGTTATACTAGTGAAGGCATTCCTTGCCTTAATAGAATTTTCTATCATAAGTTCTGGTCCAAATTGCTACAGTCAAACCAGCATGGAAAGTTATATGGGGAAGAATTAATACAACAGATACAGGCCAAAATAGAGGCTTATTCACAAATCGATCATACAAAGGATGAAGAAGAAGATCTAAGTCCTTTGGAAATTATCAACAAGAGGCTCCAAATGAAGAAGGGAGCTGTTTCATAGAAAGAAATCCTTGCTTCATATTTTGAAGAAATAAAAAAGGATTTAGCAAAAAATCTTGGTACTAATTTTGGAGATGATATCTCTATGGTTTCTATTGACAGTACTTCGAATGAAGATGTGTGTTTAGCCGGAGAAGCCCAAAATCAATCAGATACAGATGAAGTTAGTGATACAGAAATTGAAGACTTCATCAACAAATTGAAAGCAAGTGCAGAAGCATCTTCTGTAAAGAAAAATGACAAAGGAAAGGATAAAGCATAAAGAAATAGAATGCCCCACCAATTGATTATTGGGGTAAAAAGACGAAGACTTTTATAAAGTAATAGGTCCCCCAGATAGCTTTAATAAAGTAAGGGGTCCCTCCATTATCGGAAGGAATCTACTTTTATAAAAGTGGTTTGTCCGATTGTAATAATGTAGTTTTTCTTTTGACCACGTTTTAATTATTTTGTCAACCATTTTTACTTTTTCATTTTGTTTGTTTGTAGACAGAACCATTATATAAGGATCACTCTTCTTTAGATAGAGGCAGGCTTTAGCCAACATTAGCTCTACCTTCTCTCTAGTTTATTTATGTAAAAATCCCCCTTTGTAATATTTTCGTTCTGAAATAAAAAATTTAAAAGGTCACTTGGCCACAACTCAGGGTCTCTATGCTGGTATTGTTCTGCTCCCTCCCTCTTCCATTTATACGATATTGTTAGTCTAAATGACAGGCTAAACAGGTAAGTGTTAGACTTGGTTCTCAATGGTTATCTGCTATTCATGTTTATGGTAGTTAAGAGTCTACTGTATCAAACCCAATGGGGTTTTGGGTTAAGGACTATATAGACTAGGTAGTTACTAGTCTCAACAGTAAACTTTGGTTAGTCCCAAGCTAACCGGTGGTGCTCGTTAACCTATTTAGGCAGGTGGCCGTTGAAGGGTTATGAAGAGCATCGTGGTTTAAGGTTTCCCTAGAGATTAGTGGCTAGGCCAGGACTGGTGTCCTTGTAATTCAATTCCTGAGCCCTATTTGGAAGCGATCCGGTTCTCCCCTTGCTCTTATTATTTGAAATCTGCGCGAGCACCCTTCACGACCACAACAGGTTTACTTGTAACCCCTGGTACCACCACTTTAGCTTTCTCTAGTTTCACTGCAACAGTACTTGATGACCCTTTATCGGCTACCACAACTGGCTTGTTGTCTACCTCTTTCAACTGAACCACTGATTTCCCGTTGGTTACCTTTTCCTTGGGACTGGTTTCACTGGAACGGATCATCATCACTGTCTACGAGGGTTTCTTACGCTCCCTTACCTTGTGTATCAACTCAATCATATGGGTTTCATGGTGAGCTGGCAGCGGATTCTGGTTGATATTTGGTGCTTCTGGGGCCTGAACCTCGATCCGATGAGTATCAATAAGCTCTTGCACAACTATTTTCAGTTTCCAGCATTTCTTTGTGTCATGGCCCGGGGCCCCTGAACAATACTCACAACTCACCGAGCGATCAAGATTTTTGGGAAGGGGATTCGGCATTTTGGCCTCGATCGGATTCAACATATCCAACTGTCTCAGTCTGTGGAATATGCTGGTATACGATTCTCCCAATGGAGTGAAAGTCTTCTGCTTCTGCAACCTCTCATTCTTAAAAGCTTGATTGGGCCGAAAACCTATTCCAGGAGGATTTCTGTAGGCTTTTGGGGGTGGATGTGTATTTTGTGGAGCTTGGTAGGGACTCTGTGGAGCTAGCGCATGCCATTGTGCGTAAGCGGGGGGTTGGGTATAGGTTTGTACGTGATGGACAGAAAAATGTGGGTCTGGCGGTGGGTAATAGTGTTGTGGTGGGCTATATGGTGTGTGGGGGTAAGTTTGGGGATAGGGTCGCGGCTGGTTGTAGTAACGAGGAAGGTTCCTAGATCCACCCCAAGCTGCCGACTCGATCGTCGCAACATCCTCTTTCTTCTTTTTTCCGAGTACACCCCCAGTACCATTTTGAATGGCCTAGGTAGTCGTTTTGATTGCTGAATAACTCATGATCTTGTTGGACTTGAGTCCCTCCTCAACCATGCCTCCCATTTTCACAACTTCATTAAAGGACTTGCCTACTGCTGACACCAAATGAACAAAATAAGTGGGCTCCAAAGCCTCCAAGAAATAATCAACCATCTCACTCTCTTTCATCGGAGGGTCAACCCTCACTGCTTGCTCTCTCCAACGAAACCCATATTCTCGGAAACTCTCACCGGGCTTCTTCTCGATCTTCGTCAATGACAGACGGTCTAGGATGATTTCGAGATTATACTAAAAATGACAGGCGAAGGCTTGGGCCAAATCGTCCCATGTGTACCACCGGCTATGATCTTGCCTGGTGTACCATTATAGCACCGATCCACTCAAACTTTGGCTGAAATACGCCATCAGCAATTCATCTCCTCCACCTGCTCTTCTCATCTTGCTACAGAACCCCCTTAAGTGTGCTACCAGGTCACCATGTCCATCGTACAGATCAAACTTGGGCATTTTGAACTCTGCTAGCAACTGAACATCTGGGAACAAACATAAGTTCTTATAGGCCACACTCACTTGACCTCCTATCCCCCTCATATCTTGGAACAATTGCTCTAAGCTTTTGACCTTTCTGATCATCTCTTTATGCTCGGGATTTTTGGGCGGTTTCTCGGTCTCTGTGAGGGGTGTAAGGATATGGTTCTGGAACTTTGAAGGTGAGTTTAGGGGGATAGTACTAGTTGTCGTGAGTTTGGAACAGGGGTTCACTGGAAGATCGGTGTAATGTAGCAGGTGGAGGTGCCACAAAAACAGGTGTAATTGGTGGAGGAGGGTATGAGACTTGTTTGGGTGGTGGAGCTTGAGAAGTATGGGAAGTGGCGCTATGACATTGTTGGTAGAGGGGAAAGGCTGGAGATGAGTTCATAATGGGAGGCTCCGGAGGTTGGGCTGATGGTGGGATATAAGCAGGATTGGCGGGATAAACCGGTGGTAGATGCCCCTTCGCCCAAGCTTGGTACATTTCAGCCATCTGTTGTTTCAGCTTATACATTTCTTCCCTCATTGCATTAACGTCCATTTCTTCTACCTCTTTCAATGGGTCGACAATACTTGTTTCCGGTTCCTGGTCGACCATATTCAGCCTGTCTTTCGATCGGGTGTTGTAGGAGTGAGTTGCTAGAATGCTAGTCAACTAACCACCTGCCTAGACTGAATACATCAAACAGACAACCTTGTTAGTGATTAGGCTTTAACAGATTGGTAACCGCACATTAGGCATGAATGCACCTAAACAGTTAACCGTCTCTATTATGTATTTGATCGGTTGCATGCGTCATCCCGACCTTTTCTTTCTTTTAGTTGCAAACATCACCTTTTCTTTTCTTTTCTTTCCTTTCCTTTCATTTTGGTCTCTGTTCTCTCTTTGTTTTTACTTTCTCTTATTTTATTTTCTTTCTTTTCTTCCTTGTGTTTCCACTCTTTCTTTCTCTCTTTTATTTGGTTATGGTCGAATCCTATGGAGATTGCCTACGTATCATGACCCCGCATGAATCAGACCAAGCGTAGTTCTTGGGGATACGTGTAAAATAAAGTAAAAACATTTTGGGATTTTCAACTTTCATATAAAAACGCTATTACAAAGATTGAAACTAACAGACTTGAAAGAAACTAACAGACTCGAGATACAGACTCAAAAACAAACAACCCACATACTTAGAAATACAGACTCCAAAACAACTGGCAGACTTTAACGGAAAGAAAACACAGACTCAAGAAATCACGAATACATCAATGCCTCAACTGTCCCTGGGACCCGCGGGGCGTCATTCGGCCTTGCTGCGGGCCGACTTGCTAAATCCCCCTGAAGGTGATAGAGATCTTCCATTACCCAGCGAACAAAAATCATCACCGTAGCGAAGAACATAGATCTCGTCATATCCTCACAGCTACTGCACTTCATTGCGATATAGTTGGCGACCCTTTTGACTCGCTCTCTTATGACGCCCATTTCTTGCAACAAATGCCCAATTTGTTCGGTTCTGGCTTCCAAAGTTCGCTCGGCTACCTGGTTATGCTCTTGGAGTTGTTGCAAGTCCCTTTCTAGCCGTGCCATTAAGGCATAACAATGTTCTCTTTCAGCCTTAAAATTTTTGGTTTGTTTAGCCATTTCACCCTCGAGGTTGCCGATTGCCTTTTCCCAACCTTTGACCCCTTTCGTATCTTTCTTTCATCTGTTGAATGAAAGCTGCACGCCCTTCGGTGCTTTTAGCCAACCTTGCCCGTGCTTTTGCTAGTTCAGGCTCAGCTTTCTGTAGGTTATCTTCATAGTCACATACCTTTTGAGTGAGGTTGTAAATGAGCCTCTCGTCTTTCCTGCTTCGGCCTGGGTTCTCGGCTTCAATTTTCAACTACCGAACTTGAGCTCTGAGGGCCTCATTTTCTCGCACCAATCTTCTCCTTTCATCTTCGGCCTCTTGTGCCTGCAAATCATTATTGAAGGTGACATTTCTCAATTCTTCTCGCAGACCATGGATAATGGCCTTATATTCCTTTTCCTTCTCCCCCCAAGCTAACCTCTCTTGAATTTTATTATCAAAGGCTTGAACATGAGGCCTTTTGGCGGGCCTCTTGGGCTTTGGCTCGTTATTTACATAAGACATTTTCTCAAACCAAGCAGCATAATTTGGATCTACTTCCCCCTTAGCGATATCTGGTACCTGGGTGCCATTTTTTAGATACCGATAGCTATTCCAATCCTGCTGAACTACAGCCTCAGGCACTGCAGCTTCTGGATGCAACTCTATGACTTGGGTGCTTAGATCTTCATCTTCAGGCACGACCTGATACCTTCCCAATTGCCTCAAGACCCTCTGCGGTGCATATGGCTGAATACTCCTTACGCCCATTATCCTCAGGTATCCTTTGGTAGCAGTCATATAGATAGCTTCTGTCCTCGGGAGCCATCCTATAGTCCACTCAACCTGACCTGCGTCAAGAGCTTTCAAATGAGAAACCCATGCTTTGAATCCTTCTGGTGCGTTATAATCTTTTACCCTCTCCTCATAACTAATGATGAAGTTATTTAGGCTCGAACCGTAACTCATGAATCTGGGATGATGTCAAAGATTCTCGATCAACCACATTTGCAGAATGATGCTGCAACCCTCAAAAACCTAAGCCCCTGCTTTGCATAAAGTAAATGCGCGATAGATATCTGCTAGCACCACCGAGGCAAGTGTATGATCTTCCTTGGTAATGAGGATTTGTGCAATTCTAGCCATACGAATATCCCCCGTTCTTTTCTCATTTGGAAAAACCATGATCCCCAAGAATGCCACAATAAATGCGAACCGACGATGAATTTGCCAAAGGCCCTTGTTTTGTTTATTGCTTAGACCCTTTTCATGCGTTTCAAAACCAGCAGAATGCCCGAACCTGAAGTATAAGAAATGGAAAGCACAACACCCATTGCTCACACGTTCCTTATTCGCCTGTTTACTAATATTGAGGAGGTCAAAGAACTTGTGCACCGATGGAGCCCTTGGAAATACAAGTTGTTGCTTCCTCAAATCCCGTCCGAATTCAATGTACCCGTCTATCTCCTCCAAAGTAGGGGTGATCTCAAAATCCGAGAAACGAAAGACATTGTGGACAGGATCCCAGAAAGTTACCAAAGCTTTGATCAAATCTTCCCGTGGTTTGATCTCAAAGATGTCTATAAGAGCACCCAAGTGCTTTTTCACCCATTTCTGACCATCTTCGTCTAGATCATTCCACCACATACGCAAGTGTAGCTGAGCCTGTTCTCTGACCACTTCTGGCGGTTCCTGGATGGTATTCATTTGTTCCTGTGGAAGATTAAGGTTAAGGTTGACTCGAGTGGACCTTTTTGTAAACAGTTTTTGAAGAAGAAAAGAAAAATAAAGGGAAAAGAAAAGAAGAAAAGAACCATAATTTCTTCCCCTATATGCCAACTTTAGCCAAGTGACTGTTTTTGCAAATGCGGCCCCTTCCCAATTTCACGAATTTTGAGGCCGGGGGAAGTTATTTTATGACCCTTCACAAACTTGTCCATTCTTTTGTGAAAATAGCCTTTTGACAACTGAAGAATACTCTGAGGCTATCTCGGCAAGAACAGTTTAAGACATTGCCGAAGTAGGATCGACTTATTTCGACCAAAAATCAAGATTGCATTCACTCAACCACCGACTCTCTTTTCTTGTTTTTATTTCTCTTTTTTCTTCAAAAATAAGGCCGAACCTTATGTAGGTTGCCTACGTATCCCACATCCGGTGAGAATCAGACCTGTGTAGTTCGGTCAGTTTTGACACATTTGAAAGAACACAGTGTTTGACTTTTTTAAAAATAACTATTTTTCTATTTTATTTTTTTTGAAAAATTTTGGGCTTTCAAATACCGGGATGTTTAGAACCGGGTTTTATTTCCTTCCCTATATCACTCTTGGTTTTCCTCTCTTCTTTTTTCGCTTTATTTTCTCTAGCCGGTCAGCATGCAAGCCAAAACAAATAAATGTTCACGTAGCACATAGGATGCATCAAGATGGTCTGTTATTTCGGGCACAACTGTCCTAGACGGACCCAACCCCTGTGTTGAGTCCCCTAAGTCAAATGCACATGATGCAAACAAACGTTCCTACTAGGGATCCGGCATGGGACAGTGTTTTTCTAGGTTTAAATCTTGGGGTTTTGGTCGTGAGTTGGGTTACCCAAGTGGACAACTGGGGCCGAGGAGGGGGCGACGTACCGAGAGCACTAAAGTCTACCTGGCCTTGTCGTTTGCCCAGCCTCGTTTTACTTGGTATAATTTCTACAGAAAAAGCGGGCTACGCGAACGTATGCACTATTTTCAGAAGACTCAGATGGGTGGCGTAAGAAGACAGTTATATACAATCTAGATGATATTAAAGCGGTAAACATATAACATTTAGCACAAAAAGTTCACAGAATACAGTAATATCAACAATAAATAGAACCAAGCAGAATCATATTAACAAGCTCGAATTCTTGAACCCTGAACCAGAGATTCTGGGTTCGATCCCCAGCAGAGTCGCCAGAGCTGTCACACCTCATTTTTACCTACACCCCGTAAAGGGCTATAATATAAGGGAGTTTTTTCAATTAAAGGACAATCGAAATGGGATTTATTTATTTAAAGATTCAGAGTCGCCACTTGGGAGATTTATGGTATCTCAAGTCACCGGTTTAATCCCGAATCGATGAAAAGTTTGACTCTGTTTAACAGTCTGCGAACAAGAAATTCGGGTAAGGAATTCTGTTAACCCGGGAGAAGGTATTAGGCATTCTCGAGTCCCGTGATTCTAGAACGGTCGCTTTGATCATACTTGGCTTATTAAAATTATTTAATTACTGATTTTGGAACCTATATGCATTTATCTTTTACCACTTTTTAATTAAGAAATTATCTTAAAATGGGTCACGCGCACGTGTACCCATTTGTTTGGCGCGTCAAAAATCATGTCACGCAAACGTGTCCACAATTAATGACACTTTGTTAAGAAAAGTTTGGCCAAAGTTGCGCGGACGCATACTTCGGTTTTGTTTTTAAAAAATTGTAATCATGTCACACGAACGTGTACACAATCACAGTTGTATTTTAAATGCACCTAAAGGCTTTTCTAAAGACAATTATTTTGAACGTCTATGTTGTAAACTTAATATGAGGGCCATAGGGATTTAATTATGAATGGCACACCTCGACCTAGAGAACTACATCTAATTTAGCGGCCTATTAAATGTAGGCGATTCTCTACCTGGATTTAAATCGCAAGACAGCGAAGCCATCAGCTGCTGAAGTTGCACTCAAGCAACTTGTAGATTCTAGGGCAGTGGTGTTGTGCCTTTCTCAGCCAGTGCATCGGACAGGCCTGTGCAAAAATATGTTGCAAGACTATGCTCAGAAGAATGAGTTGTGCAATTCCACAATATGAAATGTGGTGGCATGCAACAAAACGCAAAATCACATGTTCATTTTCCTGTACTGTTGAGATAAGGGGGAATCCAATATATTGGAGGGGGTAGCTATGACATAGAAGGAACAGAGATCAAAGATGCTAGAACTGCACTGCTGGCTATTTGCGATTTTAAACCCAAAATCAACTTCTTTGGAATTAAAGAAAAAATCTGATTGTTTTTGAAGCCTTCAACAAAGACAAAGCTAAAACTAACTTCCACAAAATGAATAGTAGCAGTAGCCCAGCATTAATGTGTTTTCTTTCGGACTAAACTTGAAGTACCATTTTGGTACTATTTTCAATCACGACAACTCAAAAATGCATAATAACTTTAATTCTAAAATAACCTTAGTGCAAATCAACCTTAAGTTGGACCTCATCCAACCATTCACCCATTAAAACGACTAAGCCAGACCTACAATGAACATGTTAAAACAAGTGCATAGTCTCTGAAAATGCAAATAGGTCCTGGGCAAATTCATCTCATTAACCAGACCCATATCATGAGGAACAGGACTGAACCAAACTTTCACATCTTAAAAAAGGTTAAACGAGCGCAAGAAATCAGACCCAATGAGACTAACCAGCAAATCAAACCAACGAGAGCCAACAATCAGAATTTGCTCTCAGAAAACTAAGTAAATGCGCTGTTTGCACAGTGCGAAACAGGGCAGATGTTCAGCAGTCCAACACCCAGACAAATGCCCAAAACACTGCATGTATCAGCTCGATTTACTGCTCAAATGGGGCTAATTGAAACTAAACGAACTGGTGGGCTTGAAACGGGCAGAAATGTATTTGGTACAGACATACATGAAGAACAGCTTGGCATTCTAATGAAATCAAACACGAAATAATATGATTGATTAGCTATCCATACTGTCAAAAGAAGAATTCAAACACATGAATGCAGCGAACTCATCTCAGGCATTACTATAGGCCATTTGACTCAAATTTACCAGTCAATGAGACAGAACATAGATTCACCCTATGGTGTTATAACAGCCATGAGTCCAAACAAATTTAAAGTCTACTTTAATACTCGCGAAAATTAACAGAAGAAAACAACGTCGAAACCAACAGCCAAATTTGGATAACCCATCAAGAGGAAATCAGCAAACTCAATGGCACATGTTAATTTAACCCATAACTAATCAGATTAAGTGAAGGGAGGAGAAATGAACCTGAAATCAGAAATTCTTTCCCTAATAACAGAAGAATACAAAGTTTTGCTCCAAAATTCCAACGGAAAGCAGCCACAGTATCGAATAGAAATTGCAAACCAAAATCCAAATCGTGAAGATTAACTCGGACTAAACTCGAACAGTACCAAGCAAACCACGGAACAGCAAGCAATTTCAATCAAACTCCATCATAAGCGAGATGGACCCAGAGACGGGATGCAAAGAAATCGAAATTTTTTGTATTTTTGTTCTCTGATTTTAACAAAGAAAAACGAAACTAAACACGAAAAGAAACTCAACACGATTTTAGCTGCATTTTTTTGTATTTTCAACGAAAAAAAACAAAATAGATGAAATTCGAAATAAGAAAATTTTCAGAAAATCAGAAGTATCTCTAGAACCCTCGTCCAAATTTCTTCTAAGTATCCCAAAAATCCAAAAAAAAATCCTCCTATTCTTACCCGAAAATCCTTACCTTATATAACCCCTCCAAAATCTCGAACCTACTTCTAAAAATCTAGAAATCCTTTCCATCTTCCGTGAATGATTTAGGGACAGATGGAGGGCATGGATTAATTTCCATCCATCCACAGCTCTCATATATCCAACAAATCGCTCAAGAGGTGAAAGGCACGTGAGAAATCCGGAAGGAACCTTCTTATTTTGTCAGAGGCCGTTGGAATCTTGCTGACGTGGTGGGATAAGGGTGCGTGTGAGTGAACTTGCCTGAGTTTTCAGGCGAGTTGGGGTTGAATCGGACTGGAGAAGAAGAACAGTAGCTGGCGCCGCTTTGAGGGGTCTTTAGGATTTTAGGTTTTTTTTTTTAGGATAGAAATGATATAACAAGTTATGCAGTAGGGGGAAAATAGGGCGGGTTTGGGGCAAACAGACCGAGGGTCTTGGGCTGACCGGCGGGTAATTTTGTTTGGGCTGGGAAACTTGGACTGACTTTGGCCCAGATTTGAATTCCTTTCACTTCTTTCTTTTCTCTTTCTTTTTTTTTCAATTCATTTTTCTTTAAAAAAAATCTTTTTCTTTTTTCCAAAATTGAAATTAAAACCTAAATTAAATCCTAAACTAAATTATCCTACCATATTAAATTAATTAACCCTAATAATTGTTACTACAAATAATTAAAAACTAAATTAAAGGAAAAATTACCAAAATTTAAAATTAAAATTAAAAGTGCAAGATAAACTATTTTTGTGATTTTTTCCAATTTTATAAAATAACTAGTTTGTCAATTAATCCAAAAAATATAAAATTAAATCCTAAATGCAAATGCAACATATTTTTGTAATATTTATTAATTAAATAAAAATAAAAATGCACAGAAAAATGCAAATAATTACCAGAAAATGCCACGAAAAATCCCCAAAATTGCAAACACCGAAAAAAATTATTTTATTTTAAATTTGTTGGAGTAATTTATATAGGGCAAAAATCACGTGCTCACAATGTCCATCTCTTGGTTCTAAAGCATTTATCTATGATCTTCAATCATCTCCAACTCATTCTTATGTCATGCCTAGCGATGCACACTGGTATGTTGATGCTGGGGCCTCCTCTCACATGACCCCAAATCCTGGTAATGTATCCTCGATTCTCCCTTACAATGGTACTGATCGAGTTTTTGTAGGCAATGGTACTCAACTTCCCATTTCATACACTGGTCATGGTACTATATTTACTCCTTCTACCCTTTTTTCTCTTAAAAATATTCTTATTATTCCTAATCTCTCAAGTAATTTGCTGAGTGTTCGTAAATTTACTACTGATAATAATTGCACCATTGAATTTGATCCTTTTGGTTTCCTTATTAAGGATCTCAAGACCAAGAAAATTCTTCTATGGTGCAATAGCCTAGGCCCTCTTTATTCATTGTCTTCCTTGTCTTATGGTGCGGTTTATCGAGCTTTTGCAGCAGTGCGACGTTCTCCAAATCCTTGGCATCAATGATTAAGCCATCCAAGCTTTGCCATTCTTGCTAAATTAGTTAGAGAAAATAAAGTTTCTTGTAGTTCTTTCAAACAATTAGATTTCTTATGTAATGCTTGCCAGCTTGGCAAGCATAATAAATCACCTTTTGTGGAATCTCAATCATTCACGACTTCCCCATTTGGATTGATACATAGTGATATATGGACATCTCCTGTAACATCTTTTACAGGCTTCAGTTATTATATTCTCTTTCTTGATGATTATTCAAATTTTTTATGGGTGTTTCCTTTAAAACGTAAATCAGAAGCTTTTTTAAAATTTAAATCATTTTATTCTTATGTCTCAACTCAATTTTCCACAAAAATAAAAGCTTTGCAATGTGATGGCGGTGCTGAATATGTTAAACTTTCTTTGTTTCATATTTTTCTTGACGAAAATAGAATATCATTGCGTATCTCATGTCCATATACGCATCAGCAATATGGCAAGACTGAACGGATGCATCGCACTATTGCAAATATGATCCGTACCCTTCTATTTCAGGCCTCTCTTCCTCCTAAATTTTGGGTTGAAGCTCTTCAAACTATTGTTCATCTATTGAATATACTTCCCTCTTCTAAACTTCAATTTAAAACTCCATTTGAAGTTCTCTGTGGCAAGCCTACTACCTATGACCATTTACGTGTATTTGGATGCTCATGTTATCCGAATCTTAGTGATTACTCTTGTAACAAGTTAAGTTCTTATTCTAAACATTGTGTTTTTCTTGGTTATCCGTTAAATTATAAAGGATTTCGGTGTCTTGATCCATTAACAAATAAAGTTTACATTTCTCGACATGTTCGATTTGACGAGGAATCCTTTCCGTATCTTACTCTTTTACAACCAACTTCTTCTTCTTGTGTTTCAAATATTTTATTCAACTCTCCAACAGAGTTTACCTTCCAACCTCTGCTACCTACTGTATCTCATTCGATCTCTTCACCCCCTAGGACTCTCCCTTTATCTTATACGCAAAATACTCCAACTTCTAATCAAATTCCTAGTTTAATTCCAACTAATCTTCTTGACAATATTTCTCCTACTTCTAATCAGATTCCTAATGTATCTCCTACTAATTTTCTTAAGAATATTTCTCCATCTTCTAATCAGATTCCTAATTTATCTCCAACTAATTTGTGTAAGAATATTTCTCAAGTTTCACCGCCACTGGATTCTAGAACTTCTCCTACTTGTTCACAATTTTATCCACCTTTCAATGTTGACTCCTCATCAGCTTTGACTTCTTCATATTTGTCTGCAATTAGATGTAATTCATTCTTACGTACTATTCCTTATGAATTTCAAAATATACAGTCTACTACTTCTCCTATACACAGTAGACTTGTAAGTCCTTATCCCTCTAACGTTCGAACTACATCTTCTCCTCTCTTACCTTCTTCTTCTTGTGCAACCACTAACACACATGCTGATCCTTATCCCTTTTCAAATGTTTATGTTCCATATCATTCTACTTCCCCCACCATACGTTCCCCTCCATTATCTCCTCTGGTGTTACGTCACTCTCCTCACACAATTCCTACTCTTCCAAAAATTCATCATATGGTTACTCGTTCTCAAACAGGAAACCTTAAGCCTCAGGTTCTTCTTTCTCTCTTATCCCAGGAAACATCTAAGAAAGACACCCCATCCATTCCTCCCGAGCCTACTTCATTCAAGGAAGTTAATAAGGATCCTAACAGGAGAAAAGCCATGGCTGAAGAATATAATTCCCTGACGACCAACAATACATGGCAGTTAGTGTTGCCTCCTATGAATGCTAATGTTATTGGTTGTCGTTGGGTATACAGAGTAAAAAACGTTCAGATGGTTCAATTGAACGGTTTAAAGCTCGCTTGGTAGCGCAAGGGTACAATCAACAACATGGGCTAGATTATGATCAAACATTTAGTCCTGTGGTGAAACCAGTCACGATTCGTACTGTTCTTACTTTAGCTGCCTCTAAAGGGTGGCTAATTCATCAACTGGATGTTAAGAATGTCTTCTTGCATGGCACTCTTAATGAACTGGTATACATGAAACAACCTATTGGTTTTGTTCACCCAAACTTTCTTAATTATATTTGTCGGTTGAACAAAGCCCTTTATGGCTTAAAACAAGCTCCTAGGGCATGGTTCCATCGTTTTACCACATTCTTGCTCCAAATTGGTTTTAGAAATAGTATGTCTTACTATTCTCTTTTTGTTTATAAGTCTAAAAAGGACATTGCTATTTTACTTCTATATGTCGATGACATTCTTCTTACTGCTTCATCTACTTCTTTACTTCATTCTCTAATCCACACTCTTAAGTCTGAATTTGCTATGAACGACTTGGGGCTTATTAATTATTTTCTTGGTGTTTCGATCACGACTCGTGATAATAGTTATTTTCTGTGTCAGTCCAAATATATTCAAGATCTTCTTAGTCGTGCAAATTTGTTGTTCTCAAAACTTGTCTCTACACCTCTTTCTTCAAAAGCATCACTACATACATCTGACTCACCTCCTTTTTCTAATCCCACTCTTTATAGGAGTCTTGTTGGAGGACTTCAATATCTTACTTTCACTCGTCCAGATATTGCATTTGCAGTCAATCAAGTGTCTCAGTTTATGCACTCTCCTTTAGAAGTTCACTACACAGCTGTGAAACGCATATTGCGTTATTTGAATGGCTCGCTATCTCATGGATTGTTCATTTGTGGTAGTTCTATTGATCATCTTACATGTTACAGTGATGCAGACTAGGCTGGTTGTCCTTCCACCCGCCGTTCTACCTCGGCATACTGTCTATTTCTTGGAGCAAATCTTATTGCATGGTCTTCTAAGAAGCAAAGTGTTGTATCTCGCTCAAGTGCTGAGGCTAAATATCACTCTGTTGCACATGTCGTTGCTGAAATTACTTGGATGCATTCTCTCCTTAAAGATCTTCACATTTCACTTGCATCACCTGCTACTATCTATTGTGATAATGTTAGTAGCATTTACTTATCTCATAATCCAGTTCAACATGCTCGCACGAAGCACATTAAAATTGATATTAATTTTGTTCGTGAGAAGGTTACTTCGGGTAACTTGCAAGTTCAATACGTCAATACTGCTGATCAACTTGCTGATTTGTTAACCAAGCCTCTCCCATCTCCAAGGTTGATGCTTCTACATGACAAGCTCTGCTTCCTTTCTACCTACGCATCGCGTGGGGGGGGGGGTGATAATATATTTATTTAGTGTATATCTTTTTTATTTATCTGATCAGTCCTATTCTTGTGCTTGTTTGTATTATAAATATTATACTGTAATTATACTTTGTACTTATCAAGCATAACATTGTTTCAATATCTTGTAAGAGATTTTTCAAAACTATATTTAGTTTTTAGAATTTTGCAATTCGTAAAACCTTACATTTAAATCTAATGACACTAATGCTTTAATCTTTAATGTCATATTCTATGCTGTAAATTTTTTACGGTTATCTTGTACTTATGGTGACATTTTCAAGTAAACATAACAACTTATGTTTCATCCTAGATTAGAAATTAAACTTGATATCATTTAATAGAAAAAGCAATGAACCAAAAGGGAGAGCATAAATATTTAAGAAGATCACAACAAATCCATTTTTCACTAGCATCCTCTCTTACTGGCCTATGGCGATCAATCAATGGCCTAACCTTTATTGAAGTTTTTACAATTTGAAGTTTTGCTTAAGATGGTGGGAATTCTTACATAGAGGATTCTGATCTTCCAATTGGGCTTGAAGGTACTTGGGCTTGTTTTTACTTAAGGGGTTTTTTTCCTTCCTATACCATATATGAAACTTTATTACCAAATATGTGCATAGTATCTAAATTACCCGCCTAGTCCATATTTTTCCTACAATTTCTGTACCATTCATTTATTAGGAATTAATAGGGCATAATCTTCCCTTAATAACGCGTGAAAAATCAGGAAAGAATCTTGGGATTGATTGATTCCTCAATTTTAGCTCGACAAATTAGGAATATTCAACTACTATTAATAGTTTACGAGTAAATCAGAATATTCTAAAAAGATTTGACGTAAATCAGATCAAATCATATTCTTCCAGATATTCCCATTTAGTCGCGCTACAATTATGGAAGTAAATATTCTTCCAGATATTTTCCACCATTGATAGCCATTAAAAAGCTTGAAAGCTTTGAATTCAAATTTGGGTTTTCAAATATCATTATTTGTTTGGATTGGGTGTTGTTGAAAATAATCGGGAATATGATTTGGAGTTTATATCTCAATTTTGAGGGGTTTTGGTGAAGATTAGACTTGGTTTTGACTGAATTTCAGATTGAAACTCGAAGAAGAAGAAGAAGAAGAAGAAGAAGAAGAAGAAGAAGAAGAAGAAGAAGAAGAAGAAGAAGAAGAAGAAGAAGACATATTGCAGAAATTGTAGATAAATTATAGATTATTTGTATTCTGATTGTAGATGCTTTATTTTCTGTTTTCACAAATAAAAAAATGACTAAAACTTCTACAAATCTTCTGAAAAAACGCAATTATGTCAAAAATCCCAATTATGCTACAATTGAATAGGAATTGGGATATTAAAATTTAATGTACCCAGTTTGTAGATAATTTGTAGATTTTCAACATAGATTGTAGTTTAATTGTAGTATAAATGTAGTAATTATGTAGATACCCTTACAAATAATACTGCTTTATACATACTTAAACTGATTTGTAGTATATTTGTAGAATTTTTGTAGAAAATTTGTAGATGAAGAGAAAAATTTTGTAGTCAACATTTTTTCAACATAGATTGTAGTTTAATTGTAGTATAAATGTAGTAATTTTATAGATAATTATGAAAACAATATTGCTTTATACATCCTAAAACTGATGTGTAGTTTATTTGTAGATAAATGTAGGAATTTTATAGATATTACCGTAAAATCAGACTTCCATAGAATTTGAAATATATGTGGCATAAGAATATAAAAATCTCTTTTATTTATTTCAAATTCTGATCAATCCAACTGTAACTACTTTATATTTTTGTTGTATCAAATGTGTGTATAAAGTGTGCGAAATCAAGAAACTCATATTAGAAATAAAAAAAGTAAAACAGAAGTAAAAATAAGAAATGGAGAATGGAGAAGTAGAGAACAGAGGAGTTTCCTCGTCGGAAACCGTCAACGGTTGCGAAGATGTATTTAGTTCAAATTCTGATCAATCTAACTGTAACTACAATTTATCTACAATTTCTGCAATATGTCTTCTTCTTCGAGTTTCAATCTGAAATTCAGCCAAAACCAAGTTTAAATCTTCACCAAAACCCCTCAAAATTGAGATATAAACTCCAAAACATATTTCTAATTATTTACAACAATACCCAATCAAAATAAATAATGTATTTTAGAAAACATTTCACAAACCACTATTGTTTAGTGGTTATTAGCTAGTTGTAGTTATCATTTACTATATTACTTCCTATAACTATGTTTTTAGTTTTGCTAGAGTGTATTCGATGTATTTAAGCTACTATATTCATGAATACAGTAGCCAAACTCGGCGTGAAACGAGGGAGTACAACTAGGCAATTATTGTATTCGACTGTATTCACGATATGTATTTGTGAATACAATAATGTAAATAGCATAAATCATGGTCTATTCAGCTATTTTTAAATGGAAAGTGAATGAACTAACACAAATAGACTCCTAATATAACTTAACAAACTCAATTATAAATCTGAATACATAAATACATCCGAATACATAAATTATATTAATTAAAAAAACATATGAATACATTAATGGAAAATAGCGAGACAATGATTACAATAAAATACATGGAATACAATGAGATATATTGAAATACAATGAAAAAAAGATAATGAATACAATGAAATACATATAATACAACGAGATACATTGAAATACAATGGAAAAAAGGTAACAGACTCTTCAAGTTGCTCAGCCCAAACTCCGTCGTCTTTGTTTAAGAATAACTCTAATGTCATCTCGTCGATAGCAGATTTCGAACCTCCATTGTCAGCCTCAACTTACCCTATGTCAGATTTCGACATTGATGCGAAACATAAGACTTGCTAATGCTAAATCCCCATATTTTCTTCGTTGGCGGGTTTTTTTTTTTTTTTTGACAATATCTTTTATTGGATTGGATATAGGAGCAAGTATGATAACAAAAGGATTGATGCAATGGTGTCATTGGATTCGGAGAAACAAGAGGTTGACACAATGGCACTACCAAAAGGGTGTTTTTATCCCGATAGAGCTTGGTGGAATGGAAAGGTAGAGGTGTACAACCGAACCAGAAAACCGCATCAAACCAAAAAATGATTGTATTCTAGGGCTTGATTTCGACATTGATTCAGAGCCCCAGGCCACTGACAATGAAAATTTCGTTCGATAATGGAGATGTATCAGTGGAGAATTGCAGTTGTATTCATGGAGAAAGACTGGCGTTGAGAGAGAGGGTGGGGAAAAATCTAAAAGAATTAGAGAGAAAAATAATACAAAGCGTATTTTATGGCTTAATGGTAGGAGGTGATCATAAGTAGATATTTGACTATAAAAATCAAAAGGTAGTTATAGAATATAATTTTTTAAAAGAATATTTATTTAAAATAAATAAAGTATCAACCTTTGTTGGTAAAAATTCCTATATTATATGTGCATAATCTATTTAGACATGCTATTAAAATAAACAGTAAATTCAATCAACTATTTATGTCCCCAACCCTCCGTGTCGACCAACACCCTTCATGGGATCAAAAGGAGATAAAAAGGTAAAGATTTAAAATTCCATCCCTGTCCCACATGAAAGGGTTCTAATAACACTTTTGGTCCTTCCGTTATTCGTACATTCTAATTTTGGTTCTTGTAATATTTGGCTTAAGTATATTTAACTTTCAATGCACAAAAATATGTATAAGAAATATATTTTATTTCGACTAATTGTAAAATTGAACGTACAAATAACCATAAAAGTGAAGCCTATAGGCTGCTTTTTTTTTTTGGGTCCCTCCTCATCTTGATTTGGGAGCTAAAAGAGGAATTAAGAAAAGGAGAAAAAGTAAAGTTAAAGAAATAAAGTAACTATGGGGTCATATTTCCAACTTCACAGTAAGTAACGTGCTGAAACCTTTTCGTTTGTAATGTTGAAAATAATAAAAAGCGGACAAAGGAAATAAAAGCAAATGGAAAAGGACAAATATTTGACAAATAATTGAGAAAACCCTTCTGGGAAATGGCAGCAGACAATTGGAACATATAACATCTATTATAGTGATTGAATTACAAACGAGGGCAAGTATATATATATATATATATATTTTTTTTTTTTTTGCTGAAGAAGATATATTTTGTATAAATATAGATTAACTGTTACAAGATGTGATACTTATCCTCAATCTCTAATTTGACGGATCATTAGTGTTTGACTCAAAAGATATTGGAATTTTTTAGAACAAATCAATTAAAAAAAGTGAAAGAGGTAAATCTTAATTAAATATAATAAATCTCAGATCAATAAGCTAATTGAACGAATAGTATATAAGATAAAATAGAAGTAAACAATCTTATTGAAACTTTTGTTGCGGCTCTCATTAATCAACAGGGGAGGTTGTTTTACATGTTTTTTTGGGAGATTGCTTCATTCTTCTTTTTCTCAAGAAGATTGTAGAGGAGGGAGGAAAGGAGAGAGGGAGTAGCCCCCAAACCGAAGGTTTTTCTTTACTATATATAGTCATGTGACTTTTGCCATTTATTCGGTCTGGCTCTTTCTCGTACTATCTGTCTTGGTCGTCCCCTGGACGTCATGTCGCGAATGCGGGATGTAAAATGGACCATGTCGTCTTTCGATACCCTGTCGCTTGGACGAGATATTGGTCAGCTTGACCGCATTGATCAGATTTTGACCAATACAATTAGTATAATAATCGAATACAAAAGAAGACGGTGAACTGAAACGTAGAAAGATTGTCGTAGCATATTGTTCATATAATTATGTGAAATTCAAGGTATGCGACGTGATAAGTTGATGGAACAATTCTCATGCTAGCTAGATAAGATGAGTCGAGACGTTTTTTCAGCAAATGTTGCATTCAAAATTTCAAACCCCATAGTCGAGACGTTTCATTAGCTTTCGTATGTAGTCAATTAGTCATGGTCGTAATCAATCAGTCTGAAACCCCATAGTCGAGATGAGTTAATATTTCCTGCTTCTAACCTCGCAAATGATTGAAATGAAATAAAAGTAGTTCAATTCTAGAAAATTTCCAATTACAGTTATGGAAGTAATTTAATCCATTTTAATTTCTTTCCTTTTTTTTCTATTTTCTGAGAAATTCATTGAGACCGAAATTGAAATAGTGCCATTTTTGGCACAAAATACGTTTCTACTGTTTCAAAAAAAAGTTACATTTCTACATAAAATACAGTATAATACTGCGTTTTACCTTAACGGAAAGTTAGCCGTTAAAGTTAAACGCAGTATTATACTGCATTTTATTAAAAATTAATTTTTTTTATAGGAAAACGCATTACACTACTGCATTTTCCTTCAATGCAGTATTGTACTGCGTTTCCCTATAAAATTTGGGCCCACCTCAATAAAGTTCTGCAGGACTGTAGAGAATATTTGTTTTTTTACTGTAAAACATAGTATAATAGTGCGTTTTACACTTAAACGTATTTTTATACTGCGTTTTACACTAATTTTTGGGCCCACCAATAAGTGTTCTGCGGATAACTGACATAACAATAATTCAAATACATAAAACGTGGTATTGTACTGCGTTTTACATAAAAAAATCTGCACCCCAAGCTCGGACTTGCCTTATTTAAAGGCGTTTGAATTTTATGAAAATCCATTCAAAACTTTCTTTCAAACTTCCGTTCATACTTCTCTCTTCTTCTTATAAATCATTTTTTTATAATGTCTGGAGAGCCAAAAATAAGGGTTTCATTATATTGGGGGAGGGTGAGGTTGTGCTGGAGAATAACTCTATGAGGTATAGCTCACCTCCACAGTGTAATGTTAAATTGCCGCTTACAATGGAGTACGATAAATTGATATTGTTGTTACGTAAAAAAATGAGTGTGAGGAAACGTTCGGTTAACCTTAAAGTAACCGGTAGATTTCCGTATTCAGTGACTCCGCAGGGGTTTGCTTATTATTCTGAGTTTAGCATCGAAGATGATGAGACTCTTAGAGATTTTTTGCTGATTCCGGATGAATACAGAGAATTTATTGTAATAAAATTATTGGAAATGTACGTCAAGGTTGAAGATGTTCTTAATAACGAGGGCGTGCATAATAGTGATAACCCCCAGTCATCGGGTGGTTATTTTGGAGCAGTTTTTGCCGGACAGATTGCTGATGAAAGAGCTTGCCTTGATTTAAACTTGTCACCACCGACGAATGAGCAGCCACAAAATAATTTTTTGACTTTATATAATCCACAAGACGACTGGTAAACTTCAATTTTTCTATAATTTAGCGATGTTTATTTTATGTTTTAATTGGATTTGTATTAACAGTCATATTTTCATAGGGGTTACCGTACGAATATGAATTTTACAAGTTATGACCCCGCCCATAGTTGGAATATGCGTAGTTCTGGCGTATTGGACCACGGTGTTCCATCCGGGAGTCATCACTAAAAAGAAAATATCCATCATGAAACGTCAAGACATTACAACTTGTAAGTAAAGTGATATAGCTATATGTAAAATATTTATCTAGTTGGGTAGCTTATCATTTTGTTCTTTTTGTGCAGTGAAAACGAGCATCTTGATGTTTCTGACCTCACACAACTGCCCATAGACAACGTACTGACTCGTGATTTGGTAGATGCGCAGAGTCAGGAAGATGATAGTGATTATGACAACAATGCGGATGAGTCTGGAGATGATACACCCTTCCCTGATGAGGGTGATGTCGAGAAGGAAGTGGATGCCGAACCTGAGCTGACGAGGGAGCATGCTCCTCCACCTCCCGCTAGACCAAGAGTGTACGAGTCCCACGTGCCATTTCATAAGCGTAATATTCCCTACCTTGATAATTTGCAAAGTATGCCGGACGTGGATGCCCTCATAAGGGATGATGATGAAATTCGGTCAGGGATGTGGGATGAGTCTAGACCAGTGGTGCTGGCAAAGGGCATGTATTTCCCCGATAAAGCTCGCCTAATTAGGGCTGTAAAAATCTACAGTATAAGAGAGTGTCGTGAGACGACGGTAAGTGAGTCAACTATGGAGGTATACAAGGCTGTATGCCGTAGAGACTTTACGGGTTGTCACTGGATGTTGCGTGCCAGCAAGAAGAAATCAGGTTTGTGGAAAATGGGTAAATTTATTAGCACCTACAGATGTGAAATGGACATATTCAATGAGAATCACTTCAACCTGGATGTGGACTTGATTTCTCTAGTTTTGATTCCATATTTAGAAGTGTCCATTAGGTTCAAGATTAAAGAGTGTATTACAGCCGTCCACCGGAAGAATGGTTGTACTATAACCAAAAGAAAGGCATATCTCGGTCACAAACGTGCCTTTGAACTTATTTATGGCGACTGGGATAAGTCTTTTTCATCTCTGCCCAGGTACATGGCCGCACTACAACACTTTAACCCCGGGACTGTTGTTGAATGGAGGCGTGAGCGGAGTCCGGACAGACCCGAATATATTTTCAACTATGTGTTCTGGTCATTTAAACCAGCAATTGATGGTTTTGTGCATTGTCGTCCGGTAATTTCCATAGACGGTACTCATGTCTATGGAAAGTATGATATTAAGTTTTTGATTGCAGTTGCAGTAGATGCCAACGGACAAATATTTCCACTTGTTTTTTCCATTTGTGCCAACGAAAGCGAAGAGACGTGGACGCGTTTTTTGAACCACTTGAAGCAGCACGTTGTCAAATAGCGTTCAGGTATTTGTCTAATATCTGATCGACATAGTGGTATTTTAAGTTCTGTACGGCATTTGCCTGAATGGCAGGAACCCTATGCATACCACCATTACTGTGTGAGGCACCTGAAGGCCAATTTCCAGAAGAAATATCCTGACAAGGCCTTGCATGACTTAATGTGGATGGCTGTAACTGAGCACCAGTAGTGCAAATTCATGAGGTGCATGGAAGCGATACGATAGTTAGATCCACAAGCCTATACTTGGCTGATGGGACATGATCTTCACATATGGACATTGCATGCTGATGGCGGCAGACGATGGGGAGCCCTGACTACAAATGTTTCGGAGTCGTTCAACGGCTTGTTGAAGTTTGCCCGTGGATTGCCTGTCACTGCCATGGTCCGCATGACATTCAAACAGAGTGCGGAGAGGTTAGTTGAAAGGCATGGAGCTGCATCAACATTGATGGACAGGGGTGTTCAATTTATGCCAATACCCATCAGAAGATTTGAAAGGTACATGAGTCGAGCACATTGGCATTTATTTTTACAGTACGATCGCGACCGGGGTATTTTTGAAGTTAAGACCGCTATCCACGGACACCGTGAGAATAATCTACAGACGGTGAATGAAGCCAGAAGGTTGTGTTCATGTAGGAAATGGACCATCTACCACATGTCGTGCGCACATGCGTTGAAGTGCTTTCAACAAGTTGGTTTTGGGGCAACCAACTATATTGATAGACAATACAGTGTTGCTGCATACGTAGACACGTATAGAGGGCAATTGCGACCATTAGGTGCTGAGCATTATTGGCTGCCGGAATCTTTTAAGATGGTGTGTAACAAGGACTATTTGCACAAGCTGCAAGTGCAAAAGAGAACGCATATACGGAACCAAATGGATGTCGGTGACACCGTTTATGAGCGTAAATGTGGCATATGATTGCAAACAGGACATGACCATCGTAAATATCCTTTAGGTGGTGTGTGGCGGTGGTAATCCAGCTACTGGTGCAAGTTCGTCGAATGTACAATGATACCCCTAGTCTTTTGTTTTCGTTTTGTTATTTGTAATACATGTCTGTACTTGTGTATGTTGCAATATCTATCAAATAAAATCATGTTCCACAATCTTGTTACATCTTATTTTTTAACATGACCTTTGATATGGTTGTTCAAATAAGCTGTTTCATTGCAGAAAAACTTTAATATGTAAAGCGTGGTACAATATTACGTTTTATCAGTTGTCTTGTCGTTCTGAAAATAGCTGAAAAGACTGCGAAAAAGCTGTTTCGTTTCAGAAAACTTTAATATGTAAAGCATTGTATAATACTACGTTTTATGTGAAATCTTGCCTATAAATAACGGGTGCATTCTAGTTATTTTCTGCGCTTAACAATAACCAATAGCAAATATTTTCATAAAACCAAAGTTTCTCTTTAAGAAATGTCTGAACAACCCTTTATGTTCCAAGGTGCTATTGCGGAAAAAAATGCAGTATGTACAATTGGTGGGAAGAAGGTGGACGCCGCTACTAGGCGTGTATGAACAAGTTTGATAGGCAAACCGACGAACCTACATGTGATTTTGAGGTATGGATGGATGAACCATGTAAGCAGGAATACTGCAAAGATAGAATTTATGATCTTCACAATTTGTGTACCAGGCAATGGGAAAGAGAGTGCCAATCCAACCAAGAAATTAAGGAGTTGAAGGCGAAACTCAAGGAGGTGGAAGAAGAAAAAAAAGCTGGAAGACCAACTCAAGTGGTTGGAGCAGAAAGTACTAGCCGGTCGTGACTAAACAGTGGCTTGTACATGTTGAGCGTAGTAGTGTATCTTTATGTTCCCCTTGTCAAGTGTTTTCATTACTTGTACTGTTTGTTTTTGTTATGTGTATCTTTAGGTTTATCAGTTGTGTTTGTGTTGTCATGTTAAAATAAAATTGTTGAAGTCTTTTCTGTTACAATAAAAATGTTGTTAAAATAGAATTGTTGCAATTATTTACATAATGTAGTATTTTCTTCATAGAATTGCTAGATATTCAACTTATTGATGTTACTAAAGAAGACCAATCTAAAAATTTAAAAAAACTATATGTAAAGCGTGGTATAGTACTACGTTTTGTGAGTTGTCTTGTCGTTCTCAAAAAAGCTGAAACGACTACAGAAAAAGTTGTTTTGTTACAGAAAAATTTAATATGTTAAGCGTTGTATAATACTACGTTTTGTGAGTTGTCTTGTCATTCTAAAAAAGCTGAAAACCATGTGAAAAAGCTGTTTTGTTTCAGAAAAAATTTAATATGCAAAGCATGGTATAATACTACGTTTTGTGTGTATGTAAAGCGTGGTATAATACTACGTTTTATGTGAAATCTTGCCTATAAATAACGGGCGCATTCTAGTTATTTTCGGCACTTAACAACAATCGATAACAAATATTTGCATAAAACCAAAGTTTCTATTTAAGAAATATCTCAACAACCCCTTTATGTCCCAAGGTGCGAATGCGGAAACAAATGCATGATGTACGATTGTAGGGAAAAAGCTGGATGCCGCTACTGGGCGTGTATGAACAAGTTTTATAGGCAACCCGACGTACCTATATGCAATTTTGAGGTATGGATTGATGAACCATGTGAGCAGGAATACTACAAAGACAAGTTGTATCATCTTCATAATGTGTGTACAGGGTAGTGGGATAGGAGCGCCAATCCAAGCAAGAAATTGCGGAGTTGAAGGCGAAACCCAAGGAGGTGAAAGAAGAGAAAAAAAGCCGGAAGACCAGCTCAAGTGGTTGGAGAAGAGAATACTAGGTGGTCGTGACTAAACAATGACATGTACGTGTTGATTGTAGTAGTGTATCTTTATGTTTCCCTTGTCAAGTGTTTTCATTACTTGTATTGTTTGTATTGTGTTAGGTTTGATATGTTTGTGTTTGTATTGTACTATTAAACTAAAATTGTTGTTCAATTGCAGTTAAAATAAAATTATTGTTAAAATAGAATTGTTGCCATTATATATATAATGTAATATTTACACAAAGTACAAACATAAGTAAATCAATGAGTCCTGCAGCTTATGTGCTTCAGTGCTATTGCTGGCCTGAGTCGTATCCCCTGTCGTCCGGGTACACTATTGGGATCATCATCATCAAGTTGCCTTTTTATGTGAGGATGCGCAGCAGCGTCGACAGTACAGCAGGCAGGATCGGGAAAAGAGGCTGTCGGTCGGTCAACAACCTACAAAAAAAGTACTAAGATTAGCATGTGAAAATGTATATTAGTATTGTACTTGTTAAGTCAAAAACGTTTTCTCACCGTGGTCTCGTCGGCCTCCTGAGTATATGCATCTGTGGTGTCCTCATCAGTGCATACAGTGGCCTCCGTGATGGGTTGGGACGAAGCCTTAATAAGAAAATTAAAAATTAATTAATGGCAATTCATTAAGGAAAAGAAACCAAATTGAAATTTACAGTAATAAAAACATGCCTGCGCCTGTGGTAGATCCGGATCAACCGCCGGGGATGAGGCATAACTCAACCTGCGCCCACCATCCACGTCCCGGGTCGGCCGATCCTCAGCTGCAGTAGATGGGCCTGAAAAGAACTAGTCTACATCTCCGTGGAATGTACCCGTGATCAACAATGCATCTGCTGGGGTGACCTACGATGCTGGCAGAGGTAGCTGAAGGTTGTACGACGGCATACTGCTGGAAGGCTCATCTAGCTGAGGGAAATAACCCGACTGATCATCTCTAAGATCCTCATCATGTGTCTCAACAGTTGGGTCGACAGGTGCCTCAATGCCCCTTGCTAGGGACCACCTCCTCGCCGTCCCCCACGACCTCGTGGGGCACCCCTGCCTCGCGGGATAGCCCTGCCTCGTGGGGCACCCCTCCATCATGCCCTACCCCTACCTCGTGGGATAGCCCTACCCCAATGGTACTTCTCTGGTGACGCATACTCAGCCTCGTGATCCAACCTTGCGCCATCTCTCGCTTGATACAGGGTCCGACGAGCCAGCTCTTCCATCCGCCGGCCATACTCAAATACTGCAGCACTGTCGCCATGCTGCTGCATCTTCTGTCCCAACTGGTAGAACATGTGATGCCCAATAGCCTGTGCAACATTTAAAATATTAATTAAATAACGCTATATCACAATTATAAGATATTAATAAGCCACAAAAACATACCAGTGCCTCGTGCCTCCCGGCGTATGGTCTGTACCGATTGCCAAGTACATGAATGGGGTTCCCGATCAGCAGTCGGGTGTGACGGCGGTACCATGACGTATGCAACTCAATAGTGGCCTCCTGGATATGTGAAGGTGGTGGTGGAATACGGTGCTCTTGCTGGTCCCAAATATGAACCTGCTGCTCTAGCCATCCTACAAATGCATCGTCCACCCTGGTACGATCATCCCGCTGATAATGTGTAGGCACCCATGCAGGCTCCCCCGTTATAGGCTGGGGACGGTGAAACTGGCGAAGCACACGCTCTGTGGCATGATGCTCAACCACATCGAAGAAGATCATCGGGATGGAAGTGCTCCAAGGCAGTCAGTCAACTGAGCAATAATCGGGTAGCTGAGCTAGCAACTCGTCGTTGTATGGCGTCCAGATGAACTATCAAATAATAACATAAAAGTGAGTATGTGCAACACAAGTGAATTTATAACAAGTAAGTTTAGGTACATATTTACCTGTCTGGCCACCAGCATATCTAACACATCCCTGACAAGGGGGAGATTATGATGAGCATCATTCCCTCGGTAGTTTCGACGCCGGAGAACCCACTTCGTAGCTAGAGGGAGAAATAGAGGTGCTACACCCGACTCTAGTGGTGGTAGAGGTGGCTGCAATGGCAGGATCCGCTGCCAGGCCCAAACCTAAGATAAAAGGTTAACGTAAAATTTAAGAGTCATTTTGACCATATAGAATTCGGAGTAATAAACAGAGTATTCGAAAATGTTGTCACCTCTAGAAGTGGCAGAAATCCACATATGTCCACCTAGCTGCCCATGCTCGCCTAGCACATACTCATGTACAAGTATGCTAGAATAGCAGCACCCCAGCTGTACTGGGGTAACTCATCTAGCTGCTGCAGATGATGCAGAAAGCGCATACTCACTAGATTTCCCGAAGTGTTCGGGAACAAGACACCCCAAAAAAAGGAGCATCGTGTACCGCTCAATATGGATAGCCTCTGTCTCGCCGGTAATGTCTGGGTGCAATACCTCCATATGCTCTCTGATAGCTGTAATAGAAATGCGACTGCCCCTCTAAGTGCAGCCTCACCCTGTGGTCTGTAACCAGTATACTGCCCCATCAAATCCAAATATTGGGGACGCGTCATAGCTCTCATGTACTGGGGCAGTGCAATGGCCAGTCCGTCTACACGCAGCCCATACAAAACCTGAACATCCTCAAGCGTGATGGTGACCTCTCTAGTGGGTAAGTGAAAAGTGTGCATCTTCGGTCGCCACCGCTCTATCAACGCCGTGATGAGAGACCAATCGAGCTGCATCCGTCCAATCCAAAAAATCGTAAGGAAGCTCGTAGCCTCTAGGCGCTCGACTACACGGGGATGGAAATGTTTCTGCCCAAGAAGTCCCACAAATCGTCAGGTCTCATGGCGGGGAGAGTCTGATCCAATAGATGTCCCTCCCATACATAGGAGGACCTATGGTTGCCCTACAACACTAATATCTGATCCTCGGCTGGTCCAGGATGCACAGGCAGCAAGTCCGTGTCGTCTACTGTAATTTAAACATTATTAATTTTGTGTTTGTGTTATAATAAATTAAATAATTAATTATTTAATTGGACTGAGTAATTATCTATGAGTTCCAGACTCGATATTTAAGGCCCGGTAGCACCAAGTTATCCTTAATTATTATGTGTGTCAATTTCAACATTTTTAGAATTTTGTTAGTTTAATAAATAAAATAATTAATTATTTAATTGGAACGAGTAATTATCTATGGGTTCCAGTCTCGATATTGAGGCCCAGTTGCACCAAGTTATTCTTAACTATTATGTGTGCCAATTTCAACATTTTTAGAATTTTGTTAGTTTAATAAATTAAATAATTAATTATTTAATTGGACTAAGTAATTATCTATGGGTTCCAGGCTAGATATTTGAGGCCTGGTAGTACCAAGTTATCCTTAATTATTATGTGTGTCAATTTCTAACATTTTTAGAATTTTGTTCGTTTAATAAATTAAATAATTATTTTTTTAATTGGACTGAGTAATTATCTATAGGTTCCAGGCTCGATATTTGAGGCCCAGTAGCACCAAGCTATCCTTAATTATTATGTATGTCAATTTCAATAAGTTTAAAATTTTGTTAGTTTAATAAATTAAATAATTAATTATTGAATTGGACTGAGTAATTGTTTATGGGTTCCAGGCTCGATATTTGAGTTAATTTGACAACATATATTAATTTGTTAGTTTTGTAAGTTTATTTTTATAAATTAAATAATTAATTTTGTAAAGTGTAATTGGATAGAGTTTGTAGTTAGTACATACTTAAACTACAGAGACTCTACGCTAAAAGGCTCTATATTTTACTACGCTAAAAGGCTCCATATTTTACTACGCTAAAAGGCTCTATATTTTACTATGCCATAAGGCTCTATATTTTACTATGCTAAAAGGCCACTATTACATATAAAAACAACAAACATAACATACATATGAACAAAAAACTAAATAAATAATATTTATTTATTATTTAAGCAAATAAAAACATAACATTAACAATAAAAATTATTTATCAAGTTTTAACTATTTTTTATCCCAAGGCTAATAATTCAATCCGGGTAAAAATAACATACAAATTTAAACATAAACATAACACAAATCAACGTGGAAACACATTCAACAAAACAAATATGCATATGCTCTACGAGTTTCGACATAAACAAAATCGAAATACCTCGATTTAAGTTTTTTGAAATAGATCCAAATCGAATTTTTGAACCCGAAAGAAGGAATCCAAGGCTTGTGCTATGTGCGGGACCTACACTCTTCGCTTTTTGTATGACGGGTGGGGCCCAAGATTTTTTTTAATTCGCGAGGGGAGGGGGACCAGCAGTGGTGGGGATTTTTTTTTAAAAAATGGAGGTTCTGTCGTGATCGTGGGAAAGAAGAAGGGGCCCTATATTTTATTATAGGAAAACGCATTACAATACTGTGTTTTCCTTAAACGCAGTATTGTAATGCCTTTTCCTATAATAAAATATAGGGATTTAATTAAACGCAGTATAATATAGGGTACCTATATTTTTTATAGGGAAACGCAGTACAATACTGCGTTTAAGGAAAACACAGTATTGTAATGCGTTTTCCAATAAAAAAATTAATTTTTAATAAAACGCAGTATAATACTACGTTTAACTTTAACGGCTAACTTTCCGTTAAAGTAAAATGCAGTATTATACTGCGTTTTATGTAGAAATGTAACTTTTTTAACCGTAAAAACGTATTTTGTGCCAAAAATGGCACGATTTCAATTTCGGCTTCTAGAAAATTTCCAATTACAGTTATGGAAGTAATTTAATCCATTTTAATTTCTTTCCTTTTTTCTATTTTCTGAGAAATTCATTAGTGGTGTCAGTTGATCAGTAGTGAACTAGAATTTACATCAGTAGATTAACGTACTAGTAGAATCACTACTCATTTGTGATAATAGGTGAGAAACATGTGAACCTCTAATTAATTGTGGTAATGATCCAAACTTAGTGTAAATGTCTTCTATACACTTCAAATCAGTTCAATTATTAATAGATGTGATTCATTTATCAAACATAGATTTTCCTGTAATATAAGTTGATTCAACAGGTTTTGCGAATATTGCCGGAACCAAATTAAAAAAGTTTTTTTTGGTGAAATATAATATAAAAGATATTAACCCAGATACATTTCAGGCCCAGTCGACAGAGGCCCAATCGAACAAAGGCAAGCAGAAGGCCTACTTATAAAACTTAGCCCACACTTGTAATATTTTCTTCTATGTAAATACTGTACATTTTATTTTTTTTATTTTACATCTGTAAATATATATAGACCCCAATACAATAATGAGATCAGTTTTGGTCAATTATGTTTTGACCGACTCAGTCATGTCTCTCTTTTTCTCTCAACCCTCCTAGGGTTTTCTCTCTTTTAATTCCGCCATAGCTGACAAATTCCTAAGCTAACATGGTATCAGAGCAGGAATATAGATTCCTCTCGTCACGCACTTACTTTCGATGGTAATCTTGGTTGAAATCGTCAATGTTTGATTCAGATTGTTGATGTCGAGGGTACTGCGGTGAAATTTTTGGCTTCTTTCAATCTCCACCTTTAATCGACTGTTCGTGCTTGGATCTTTGCTAATCTTCAAGTTTCTCGAAGGTTTTTGCTGAATTTCCCTACCTTGGGTTCATGACTGAACAAGACCTTACTTTTTCGAATTTTCAGAAGAAGGCCAGTAACGTTGCTACTCCTATTCACACGTTTTGATTTTTTTTACTGTTGTTGTTCATTGCATGTACTGATTTTGGTTATATCTCTGATTACCCAACACATTGTTGTAGTTACTCAGTATTAGTTTTAATTACTGTTGATAATGGGTAGTGTTATGGATAATGCTGACTCGGCTTCACTCTCCAACGGGTTTGCTTCATTTTCTGTGGATCCCTCACATCCCTTGTATATCCATTCTTCTGATAACCCCGAGAGTCAATTGGTATTTGTACCATTCAATAGATGTGGGTTTGTGTTGTGGCGTAGCAACGTGCTTACTTCCCTTTCTGCAAAGAACAAGCTCAATCTATTAGATGGCAGAGTCAACCAACCCACCCCTGACTCCCTTTGCTATCCATATTAGGAAAGATGTAATGATATGGTCAAAACCTGGATAATTAATTCAGTATCTAGAGAGATAGATATTGCTTTAAAACTTCTAAGGATGTCTGGAAAGACATAAATGAGATGTTTGGACAGTCAAATGAGTCAAAATTCATTCAAATCCAAAGGGAGACCAACTTTACTACTCAAGGCTCCTCTGATATGGCTTTTTTAGTTCACCAAAATGAGGAGTCTGTGGTAGGGGTGGACGTCGGTCGGTTCGATCGGTTATTATGAAAGTATAGTTCGGTTTATCGATTTTCGATTTTGTAATATTAATAATCAAATCAAACTAAAGTATTTACGGTTTGTTGCGTTTTTTTCAAAGTTCGGTTCGGTTATTTCTGGTTTATTTATTCGGTTTTAAACGGTTCAAGGAAATTTTAAAATCCGTATCTAATAAAGGAGGAGGGAATAACAACGTGGAAAAGTTTGATGTAAATCCTACAGTAATCTGCTTCTGATCAACAACATAATCTGCACCAAGGAGATAAATACGCTGAAGGTGGTTGGTTCACAGGATCTCCACGACCTTTCTGCACAACTACATTCACATGGAACTAACCAGATAAAATTATGCATTACTTTATTAGTCAGTAGTGTAGTTTCTACATAACTATTAGAGTAATTTTAGTAGAAACTTGTTGTCTGCCCTATTCTCGGACAGGAGCACCTTCGTCTCCAATACAGATTTAGAGGGAAAAGTTTCACTTGCTTCCGTCGAGCTAGTATTATTTCATAAACAACTACAGAAAAGAACTCTGGACGACAATTATTGTAAAGGCAAGAGCTAATTAGTAGTTTCTACAACCACCTTCAATGGAATTTCTTCACCTAACAACCACCTTCCATACCGATGTGATGTTTTAAGCGTCAATACCACACAAGAGGGGGGGTGATTTGTGTGGTATCCAATTTTCGATCTAGAAGAACCAGGTTCTTCTAGGTGTTCTAACTACTACTGTTTGCAGAATTAAAAGTACATAAAATAAAGAACACAGAGATTTTTACGTGGAAAACACCCGGCTCAAAAGGTGAAAAAATCACGACCTACTACTCAGTAGGATTTTCCCCAACACTGAGCTAAATCACTGAGCTAAAATAACATTTACAAAACTCTTTGTAAACCTAAGGATTACCTCTAATCCCGTTGTAGCAACCAACCGCTAACTGTTGCGACAACTTCAAGTTAGCCTATAACTTGAACTCTCAAAGTACCTAATACAATTGCTTATATGAAAGCTGGAAAGGTACAACTTTGAACCACCTACTCAATTGAACTAGAATAAGAAAAAACACAATGGAACTGGTTCTTCTATCTCGTTCAAGTAGCTTCAGGAGTGCACACTCAAATCTCACATAAATTGCTTGCAAAATTGCCTTGCTCTTTTGCTTTCAATTTAGTTTAACTTCTACGTTTGTACGATACCTATAAAAGAGAACAATCACTGTTATTTAATGAGCTAGTAATTAGAGTTTGATTGAGACTCAATTGCTGATCTTCTATCGAAGTTGAGTCCTTGAACAACACAAACTCCAACACTATCTTTTATCCGAATTGTATTCTCTTCACATAAGGAGACTTTCTCCCCTTATCCAATATGCAACCTTTTCGATCAGATCAGAAGATATTGCTGCTTGATCAGTGGGACTTATCTTCTTCACGTGCATCTCACATGTATAGGTTGATCATGACTGTGCTTCACATGATGGACCTGGTCCATGACTGAGTTCATTTGTTATTCTTCAAAACTTCACCTGTTCTTGGGCCAACAAATTCCCCCTTTTTGATGATGACAAACTTTGTGCTTTTTACTGATTAAAAGACCTGTAAGAACTCAACTTAACCATCAACACTAGACTTAGAAAATTTACTTCTCATCAAGGACCAGGTTAATTAGGTTATAAATATCACTTATTCAGAATAATGTATAAAGCACAATATCTCTTCCCCCTTTGACATCATCGAAAAGTTGCATACACAATATGAATTCCAGATTTTAATAAGTATTCATGGCCACTAGGCAACTGCAAGTGAAAACATGGTGCAATTATCAATAATCAACAGACATATTTAAACTATTAAGGTTAGAATCATCATAGAATAAGAGAAAGCTGGTGTTGTCATTGATCATGATATGTTGCCATTAACAGTCCACAAAAAGAAAGAAAAACTTTCAAAACATGAGCAAAAATAGAAAAATCCCTAATCCGGGTCGCTGGGGTTCACTGGGGGTACTAGACAGGTTCAGAAGACAAGTGCTAGGAGACCTAAGGCTTAGAGGAACTAGAGGGTTGAGTCTGGAGAAGGTTCAGCATATTCTGAAGGATTCCATCACTCTTCTACTTTTCTTTTTCTAGCTCAGTTCTAAGGCTATCCCTCTCAGTTTCCAATTCAGCCACACGAGCCTTGAGCCTACTAATTTCAGCATCCTTAGTTCTACATTCCTGAACCAAAGTCCTAACCTTGCTGTTGATGGGTGTCTTCAAAGATGAACCAGGTTCAACTGGGATGGCATTGACTGGATAGTCACAAGACAGAAGAGTCTTAATGCCAAAATGTTCCTTTCTTGATGCCATTTCCCATTTCTTTAAAGGCACATTTAGCCTGTCCAGAACAGTGGTCAGTATGAAGCCATATAGAGTAGCATGAGCCTTGGAGCCATTGATGACCCTGTCTAGCAATTTTACAATGAGAGCAGGCCAGTTGATCTGCTTTCCTCTCTCAAGGCACCCCATAAAAACTAGGTCCATGCAATTTGCAGTATGTCTTCTCTCTTGTCTGGGCAGTAGGCACTTGTTGACAAACTCAAACACAACCTTGTGCTCAGCCCTCATCTCACTTTTCTGCACAGCCCTGGCTTTATTCACATCCTCTGAATCACAGAACCTCTTGGTGATCTCAAGAGCAGTAGGTAGGGAATCCAGGTATGGCCACCTTTGCCTAGTGTAGTCATCAAATCCTTCAGAGAGTATATTCAGAATTTCTCCCAGTTTCGCAGCATCAAATTGCACTAGGACTGCTTTCACCAAGGTACTGACAACCCCATCCTTAACATCAACATTAGCCATGAACTTAATTAGTTCCTTTCTGGTTAGTATCCCATCCATCTGAAGGACCATGTCCTTCCAACCTTGAGCAGTTAAAGAGTCAACCAACCTCATCATCCCTGGTTCCATCAGGTCCTTCAACAATCTACCTTTCAAAATTTTTCTTCTGCCAAAAATGACAAACTTGTCCTGTTACTTCTTAGATTCCTCTTCTTCTTCTTCTCCACTCCACTCTTCATCATCTAGAACTTTTGCTTGTTTAGCTTTCACTGCAGATCTTGTTCTCTTGGCTAGTGAGGGTTCAGCAAACACAGGTACAGAAAAAGACTTCTTGGAAGAAGTCTTGGACTTTGTAGGTTTTAGTGTAAGAACCTCCACTGTTGTACCCCTTTCTTGATAGACCAGTTCCATCTCCTCTTCCTCTACAACCTCAGAGGATTCTGCAACCTTTCCCTTTCCCTTCTCCATTTTCTTTTTCTTGCTTTCTTCTAGAGCCTTTTGTAAGTCAGCTTCACTTTGTTTTACCCTTGTTCTTGTGGCTCTTCCCTTAGGCATTGAAGAGGCAGTAGGTTTTGGGAATGAAGTTTTTCTTTTCTTGGATGGCTTGGGAACGTTTGGGGCTTTTGGTGTGGTAGCTTTGCGTTTCTTTGTGTCATAACTTGTCTCAATATTTCTCAGTAGATCAGCTAAGGTCTCTTCAGTAGATGAAACAAGTTCATCTCTCCTTTTGCTCAGATGAACCAACCCCTTAGCAGCCTCCCCAAACCTACTTCCCCCTGACTTCATGACACTCTCTTCTAACCTCTCTTGTGCAACCCCACATATAACAAGAACTACTCCCTTCCCATTTCCCCTTTCTTTACCACATGCACCCTCTCTCTTTTTCTTTTTCAGACTTCTTTGTACCTGCACTCCTACTCGTCTCAACCAACTTAACATCCCTAATGGGTCCAACTAGAACAAACCTAGTTTCAAAGTTTTCAACAACAGGTGAACTTACCTCAGTAGGGAATTCTTGAGTCTTTTCAGAGTCAGAAGACCCATGTCCTTCCCCCTCAGTCATAGATTGAAAGGATTCAGACTCAGAACTGGAATCAAAATTTGGAGTTGGGCTTTCTTTCACTTGGCTAGCTTTCAATCTTTCATTTAAAACCTTTCTCAGAGCCCCATATGCTACAGTTTTTCGAGCCAACATTTTTTGCCTTCGAAACCTAGGTTTTGGGGATTCACTAGGAGGAGTAGATGAGGATGAATTTGAGGATGATGGTAGCGGAGGAGAACCAGGATGATCTTGTGGGTTAGACATTTTTGTTCGTTTCTTGAGTTAATTTGGAATTTTGGAGAAGAGAGCAATTAGAGTTGAAGAAGAGAATTTTTGACGGTTTTAGAATAATGAAGAAAATTAGAGATGTGGTGTGTATTTAAAGAGAATTAGACATTAATTCAGTAACATCAGTTTTTCAAGGGTCAAATAGAAGTCTAATCAAACTGTAATTCTGGACTTTTAATGATTATTTGGCTTCCCTAGATATTAAGCAAAAATCACGGTTTTAGAGTTCTAAATGGACGAAACTGGTTCAATGCTTCAACGGATAGAATTTTCTAGGAATTTGGCAAGTATAGGACTTCTGCTCATGATTGAATTGTTAATCTTTCTAATTGTGCAAAGTATTGAAACCATACCTGAGCTTTCACATGAACTCATATTAGTGAACCAGGAGATCAGTGAAAAACTTTGTAAGAGATCAGTGAGTCATATATACACATGTCACAGGAGTATACTAATTAAAGTATGAGACTGAGTAAGAATTAATCTAGATAATTACACAAAGTTAGAATTCCTAGCCAATTTTTTTTGTATTATGAGCTGGACCTATTACGTGATCTTAATCATCCATAATTCCAACCTGTTCCTCTCAAAGTTTTCTCTATTCAGTGCTTTAGTGAAGATGTCAGCAATTTGCTTATCAGTAGCACAAAATTCTATGGAGATCAAACCTTTCTCATAGTTGTCTCTTAAGAAATGGTGCCTAACATCTATGTGCTTAGTCCTTTTATGATGAACAAAGTTCTTTGTCATACTTATAGCACTAGTGTTATCATAGAATATAGGAATGCAACCTACTTCTATACCAAAATCTACCAGTTGTTGTTTGATCCATAGCAATTGAGCATAATAAGAAGCAGCAGCAACATATTCAACTTTAGTAGTTGACAAGGCCACATAATTTTGCTTTTTAGTAGCCCATGACACAAGACATGAACCAAGGAAGTGTGCCATACCTGAGGTGCTCTTCCTATCCACTAGAAATCATACATAATCAGCATCAGCATATCCTACGAGATTGAAATTACTGCCTTTGGGATACCAAAGACACAGGTCAGTGGTGCCTTTCAAGTATCTTAGTATCCTTTTGACAACAGTCAGGTGAGACTCTTTAGGATTTGCCTGAAAGCGAGCACAAAGCCTTACACTAAAAATAATGTCAGGTCTGCTAGCAGTAAGATACAAGAGTGAACCAATCATACCCCTATAAAACTTTTGATCAACTGATGAACCAGGTTCATTAACATCCAATTTAGTGGCAGTTGCAATGGGTGTGTCTATTTCTTTAGATTCATCCATTTTAAACTTTTTGATTATCTCCTTTGCATACTTCTGCTGATGGATCATGGTTCCATTTGGACTTTGTTTGATCTGTAAGCCTAAGAAGAAGTTAAACTCACCCATCATGCTCATTTCAAACTCACTCCCCATTAATTTTGCAAAGTCCTTGCTTAGCTTATCAGTAGTGGCCCCAAAGATTATGTCATCAACATATACTTGTACAACAAGGAGATCCTTACCTTTTTCCCTTAAGAATAAGGTACTATCAATTTTACTTCTTTTGTAACCATCACTACAAAAAAAAATGGATTTAGCTACGAACGTCGTCGCTAATCTGTCGCTAAAATGCTCGTTGCTAGAAGAATCTTTTGATAATCCGTCGCTAATCCGTCGCTAAATGAGATTAGCGACGGATTTTTCTGTTTAGCTACAGATTTTGTCCATCGCTAAACCCTGGTTTTTTTAGTAGTGCATGCTCCAGCAGGAATTTGGACAATCGTTCATACCATGCTCTTGAGGCCTGCTTGAGTTCATAGAGAGCCTTGTCTAACTTGTACACATGCTCTGGACATTCCTTGCTCTCAAACCCTGGAGGTTGCTTCACAAACACTTCTTCTTTCAGGTAGCCATTCAGGAAGGCACTTTTGACATCCATTTGATGAAGAGTGAATTCCATGCGTGCTGCAAAGGCTATGAGGAGTCTGATTGCCTCTAGTATTGCAACTGGAGCAAAGGTCTCATCATAGTCTATGCCCTCCTCTTGGCTGTAACCTTGGACCACCAGTCTTGTCTTGTTTCTTGTACTTGTTCCATCTTCATCGAGTTTGTTTCTGAAGACCCACTTTGTACCAAAGACTGATCTGTCCTTAGGTCTTGGAACTAGATGCCAAACTTGACTTCTCTCAAATTGATTGAGTTAATCTTGCATTGCAATCACCCAATGTGCATCCTGCAAAGCCTCAACAACATTTTTATGCTCAATAAGAGATAAAAGGCATCAAAAGCACACAGATTCTTTAATTGTGATCTAGTTTTGACTCCAGATGTTGGATCGGTGATAATGTTCTCAATATGATGAGAACTTTGATACTTGTGAGGTTTCACAACCAACTGGTTTCTGCTAGATGTTTCTCCCATGTTCTGTTGCTGAGGAACAGGGTCATGAACAAGTTTCTTTTAGGGGATTTATTTCAATTCCTCCTTGATTAATTCCCCATGTTAGGTTACCCTGGATGGAAGAACTTGTTCCATCACCTGTTTCTTCTTTTGGTGCCACTTTGACTTGTGCTGAGGCTTCAGTCAGATCCTTTACCAATCTAATGGCTTCATCTTCATGTTCCTGTCTCTCAGAAAGAATGTTAGTTTCATCAAATACTACATGTACACTTTCTTCTACACATAAAGTTCTTTTATTTAACACTTTATATGCTTTGCTATGTGAAGAATATCCCAAGAATACTCCCTTATCACTTTTGAGATCAAACTTACTCTAGGGAGTCTTTTCCATTATTGTGCATAAAGCACTTTCAACCAAATGCCCTAAGCTATGGGGCAATTTACTAGAAAGAAGCATAGCCCTAGACATGTCTTCAAGAGTCCTATTCTTTCTTTCAACTACTCCATTTTGTTGAGGTGTCCTAGGGGCAGAGAAGTTATGATCTATACCATTTTTATCACAAAATTTAGAAAACTTAGCATTCTCAAATTCAGTTCCGTGATCAGACCTAATTGATGCAAGTTGATTTCCTAATTATTTCTGAGTTTTTCGAACAAAGGCAGTAAACATGTCAAATGCTTCATCTATAGATGTTAGAAACAGTACCTAGGTAAATCTAGAATAGTCATCGACAAGTACCATTACATACTTCTTTCCACCTCTGCTCATGGTTCTCATTGGACCACATAGATCCATATGGACCGGTTCCAACGACTTGATTGTGCTTACCATTTTCTTGCTTTTGAAGGATGATCTTACCTGCTTCCCCCTTGCACAAGCCTCACAAACTTTGTCTTCCTTGAACTTGATGTTAGGTAACCCTATCACCAAGTCCTTAGAGACCAATTTGTTTAGCTGATTCAGACTGGCACGACCAAGTCTTTTGTGCCACAGGAGGGGATTATTATCCAGCACACTTAAGCAAGTGAGTTCATTTTCTGAAAGAGTGGACAAATCTACAATAATGTAAATATTGTTAACTCTTTTTTCCTGCAAAACAATCTTGTCAGTGGTAAGATTAATCACAAAGCATTTAGTAGAGGTGAATGCTACAAGGTTATCTCTGTCACACAGTTGTGACACACTAATAAGGCTGTATTCAAGCCATCTATCAAGTAGACATTCTCAATAGAGTGAGAGTCTGTCTTACCTACCTTTCCAACACCAATGATCTCACCTTTCTTCCCATTTCTAAAGCAGACATTGCCTCCCTTTAAGTCCTTAAGTAAAAGGAACTAGTTCTTGCTTCCAGTCATATGTTTTGAGCAGCCACTATCCATGTACCATATTTGGCTGCTTCCCTTCACTTGGACCTGCAAAAAAAAATCAGGGGTTAGTCTTAGGAACCCAAACTAGTTTGGATCCCTTTCTATGGGCAAAGGGATAAATCAGATTCCTTCTAGCCCACCCAGACAACATATTTTTTTCTTCAACAAAGGTTTGTTCTTTTGACTGGCCTTTTCTTTTGCATTACATTCATTTTTGTAATGGCCAGTCTTGCCACAATGCGTGCAAATTTTGTTTTTAGGAAGAGTGAGGTACTTGATTTTAGGATCCCACTTAGGTGCTTGAGTTCCATAACCAAGTCCTCTTTTGTTGCTACTGTGATGTTCGTGTAGCCAGGAGAGTGCATCAGAAGCCTTGTTCCATTTGCAAGTTCTGTCTAGTTCATGTTTTACCTTCCCTAGATCTTCTTTTAGTACTCTTATCTGCTCATCTTTACTGTATAGCTTATCCTTCATTTTTCCTAAGTTTTCTTCTAGGGTGAGATGAGTGTGATCAGCTTTCTTCTTTCCTATTCCTAGTTTCAGTTTTACGTTCTCAGACCTAAGTTCTAGGACACTAGTGTCAAGTTCAAGAACTTGGTTCTTCAACTCAGTATTTTCACTTTCACTCTCATTAGCCCTATACTCTAGATTTTTGCACTTGGCTTTTAGGATAATACATTCCCTAAATAGCTCTTCCTTTTCATTGTTAATTATCTCAAACTCATCAATGAAATCCTGCAATAGCTCAGACAACCTTTCTTTCGACAGGAATTTAATCTTGTCTTTGAGATGAAGAATACTTACCTCTTGTTCATCATCTGATTCTCCTATGGCCATAAGAGCTTGTTCATCTCCAGCTTCATCTTCTGATTCCTCATCTGATGTTTCTCCCCAGGCAGCAACCATAGCCTTTGTTGATCCTTTATTCTTTTTTGGTTGAACCTGTTCCTTCTTCCTGCTCCTTTGTCCAGCCCTTTCCTTCTTCTACTCAATTTCCCATTGAGGGCAGTTCTTGATCATGTGATCAGTCTTACCACACTTGTAGTATCCCTCATTGGTTTGTTTCCCAGGAGCCCTTGGTTTGTTGAAGGTTGTACCTCTTGAAGAACCCTTTCCTCTCATCAAGTAATTTTGAAATTTATAGTGATCATAGCCATTTCATCATCCTCCAGATCTGAACCTTCAGCAATTCTGAGAGCCAGACTTCTTTCCTTCTTGGGTGCATCCATTTTCATGGACTGCCTTCTCAGTTCATAGGCAGTAAGGTTTCGTATTAGTTCATCCAGCTTGAGGGTAGCAATGTTCTTTGATTCCTGAATAGTAGTGATTTTGCTTTCCCAAGAGACTGGCAGAACCCTGGTCAAAATCTTCTCAACTTTGTCTTCTTCGAGAATAATCCTTCCAAGAGATTTAAGTTCATTTGTCAGTATGGTGAACCTTATATACATCTCTTGGTTGGTTTCTCCTTCCTTCATGGTGAAGTTCTCATACTGGGAGTACAGCAGTGTTACTCTGGACCTCTTCACTTGAGGTGTTCCTTCATGAGCCACTAGCAAAGTGTCCCAGATTTCCTTAGCAGTAGTACAGCTTTGAATTCTACTGTACTCATCTGGACCTAGTCCACACACAAGCCATTTCTTGGCCTTGGAATTTTTCTCCCACTTCTTCAGGTCTTCAGCAGTGCAGTCAGCCCTTGTCTTAGGCATATCCACTCCTTCAGCATTCTTCTTTGTAGTTGGTAGAGGACCATCAGTGACTATATCTTAGAGCTCATAGTCTTCTCCTATGATGTGATCCATCATCCTGTTCTTCCACCAAGAATAGCACTGACCATTGAAAAGTGGAGGCCTAGCAGTGGATTGCCCTTCCCAGTTCCCAGGTGGTGCACTCATGTTGATCTTTTCCTAAGGTGTTAGCCTCTTCAAGGATAACCTGCTCTGATACCCATTGATGTTTTAAGCGTCAATACCACACAAGTGGGGGGGTGATTTGTGCGGTACCCAATTTTCGATCTAGAAGAACCAAGTTCTTCTAGGTGTTCTAACTACTACGGTTTACGAAATTAAAAGTACATAAAATAAAGAACACAGAGATTTTTACGTGGAAAACACCCAGCTCAAAAGGTGAAAAAACCACGACCTACTACTCATTAGGATTTTCCCCAACACTTCACTAAATCACTGAGCCAAAACAACATTTACAAAACTCTTTGTAAACCTAAGGATTACCTCTAATCCCGTTGTAGCAACCAGCCGCTAACTATTACGACAACTTCAAGTTAGCCTATAACTTGAACTCTCAAAGTATCTAATACAATTGCGTCTATGAAAGCTGGAAAGGTACAACTTTGAACCACCTACTACAATTGAACTAGAATAAGAAAAAACACAATGGAACTGGTTCTTCTATCTCGTTCAAGTAGCTTCAGGAGTGCACACTCAAATCTCACATAAATTGCTTGCAAAATCGCCTTGCTCTTTTGCTTTCAATGTAGTTTAACTTCTACATTTGTGCGATACCTGTAAAAGAGAACAATCACTATTATTTAATGAGTTAGTAATTAGAGTTTGATTGAGACTCAATTGCTGATCTTCCATCGAAGTTGAGTCCTTGAACAACACAAACTCCAACACTATCTTTTATCCGGATTGTGTTCTCTTCACATAAGGAGACTTTCTCCCCTTATCCAATATGCAATCTTTTCGATCAGATCAGGAGATATTGCTGCTTGATCAGTAGGACTTATCTTCTTCATGTGCATCTCACATGTATAGGTTTATCATGACTGTGCTTCACATGATGGACCTGGTCCATGACTGAGTTCATTTGTCATTCTTCAAAACTTTACCTATTCTTGGGCCAACATGCAGAAACGTTTGATGTAAATCCACTTCAGATTGAGAACTTCACGTCCAACGACCAACAGGGGTAAATGGAAAACAATTCCACTTGGGAAGTAACGTACGTGGTTGTGGGGGTAAATTGGGTGGGGTGGACTTGGACTATTGGCATTTGGGCTTAAGCCTAAGATCATAAGATGGGTTATAACTTATAAGTTTTGAACGTGAATTTCGGTTTTTCAGTTTAATCGAAAACCAAAATACAAAAACCGTAAACCGCACCGAAAAACCAAAAATTAATAATTTTAAAATCGTGCACCGACCGAAAAACCGATTAAACCAAAGCCAAAAAATTGAAATTCACGGTTCAGCCGGTTTTTTCGGTTCGGTCGGTATTATGCCCACCCCTAGTCTGTGGGATGATCTGAATTCTTCATATGTGGGTCCTGTTTCTTCATGTGGAGCACTGCCCATATTCATATAGGACCAACAGTTATTTCAATTTCTTAATGGCCTCAATGATTCCTACACAACTGCCAGGAGTGCCATCATGTTGATGAATCCTCTCCCACCTATCAACAAAGTTTATTCCCTCTTGCAACAAGATGAGAGTCAAAGAGAAGCTCACTCTGCTACTCCAAACTTCACTGGTGATGCCACCTCTTTCTTAGTGTCTCCTTCTATTTCTACCACAAATAGGAACTTCAGTCAAAGGGTGAACTTTGAGGCAAGAAAAAGTACTACAAATGTCTCTTACAAGTACTGCAAGAAACTTGGCTACAGTGTAGACAAGTGCTACAAACTTCATGGGTTTCCTGCTAATTTCAAATTCACTAGGAGTAAGAAGTATGCTTCTTTTGTCCAGACTGAAAGTCCACCTACTACTGCTGTCACTTCCACCTCTCAACATGCTGATACCTTAGCCCATGGATTCACCGAGGAGTAGTATTGTTGACACCTAATTTTGTCCCTCCTCCTATTGAATTTATTCCTTTGAGCTTCTATTTTTTTGTAAATTATAAAGATGCTATTTTTTACTCAAACTATATTCTAAAGGAATTGTCATTTATTATTATTATTATTATTATTATTATTATTATTATTATTATTATTATTATTATTATTATTATTATTATTAATATTATTATTATTATTATTATTATTATTATTATTATTATTATTACTATGATTATTATGTTTTTTAGTTAAAATAGTAGCCCAATGTCACAACACGAATTTCCCACCCTCGGGAGTCGTGATGGCGCATACTAATACGAACTAGGAAAGCCAATCAATTGCACAATTTACCTCTTTACCCATTTTATATTCATTAACCATTTCAAAATAATAAGTTAAATAGTAGAATTTAACATAAGCGAAAGAAACAAACAAAAGCTATCTGAACATGAATATCCAATACAACTATTTGAGTCTCGACTACCCAGAACTGGTGTCACAGTTTCACAGACGGTCTAAGATTACTACAAATAAAGGGTCTAAAAGAAAGAAATAAATATAACACTGTCTCTAAAAATGCATGAAAGAAATAGGAATAGTAGATAGAAGGAGACACCAAGGCCTGCGAACACCTGTAGGACTACCTCGGGTCGCCTGATGATCAAGAATCAACAATCTCACTGCGATCCGAAGTCCACAACACTGGGTTCTGCACAAAAGAGTACAGAATTTAGTATCAGCACAACTGAACCCATGTGCTGGTAAGTGCCTATCCTAACCTCGGCGAAGTAGTGACGAGGCTAGGACCAGACTACTAAATAAACCTGTGCAATTTAACTATATACAGCGGAAAAAGAAGTACAAAAAGAAACTGTCATATACAGTCAAGTATGGGAGGGGGAAAACATGTTGCAGGGAACATGGAATAGTAACAGAAGAGCAACAAATAAGTATGAGGTTCACCACAGTTCAATTGAAAATAGGAGGGGGAAATCATGTTGCGGGTTACAACAAGTATCAAAAGGAAACCAACAATTTAGTGTAGAGAAACCGTAACACAGTTATCAATAAAAATTTGGATATCAAATACAAGTGCACGACATCATCCTTTGTTCTTTTACTCTCTTACCAAAACAGTACACGGCATCACCCTTCGTGCTTTAATACTCTCTCAACAAAACAATACACGGCATTACCCTTCGTGCTTTATGCTCTTCCTCACCCAAACAACAATCACAAGGAAAATAGGGTAAGGGAATCTATAACCTCGAAATAAAATCAAGTAATAACATAATATCAGGAAATAAACGTAAAGGACAACATAATTCAATTATCAGCAAGAATCAGGGAAAATCAAGGATAAGTGCACGGCATCACCCTTCGTGCTTTTACTCTCGTCCTCACTATAAGAATCAATACAATAGGCACGGAATGGTACATCGTGCGGCACGACATCACTCTTCGTGCTTTACACTCTTTCCTCACCATGAAATTAATATAATAGGCACGGAATGATACATCGCGCGGCACGGCATCGCCCTGCGTGCTTTACACTCTTTCCTCACAAAAACAATGCACGACATCACCCTTCACGCTTTAACTCTCTTCCTCACCCAAACAACAATAACGAACAATAGGGCAAGAGAATAACTGGAATTTGCAATAAGAATCCCGGCAAGGGAACAATATCAACATCCCGACAAGGGAGATAACAAATAAATCAACAATAGCCCGACAACGGTGACAACATAATGATCTCTTCTCTTTCTCACTTTTACTTCACAATTCACTTCACAACTCGAGCCAATGCTCTAGAGGTTCAATTATCACTTATACTTTCACAATTCGTTATACAACTTGAGCCAACGCTCCTCAATGTTCATAGGTCATCAATCCTTCCACAAACTTTATACAACAATTAGAAACCACCACTAAGGCATGAAAGATACAATGAAGTCATGATAATCACAATATAAAGACTCACGGGCATGCTAGACACCAACGTATAGATACTCATCACCATGCCTATACGTCGTACTCAACAATTACCGCATAGCAAAATAGGACTCAACTCCTAATCCCTCAAGCTAAGGTTAGACCAAACACTTACCTCGATGCCACAAATACAATTCACGTTTCAATTATAGTTTTACCTCTTGATTCCAACACCATTTCGCTCGAATCTAGCCACAAGTTACTTAATTACATTAATAAACGCTAAATGAATCAACTCCAATGCATGAAAATGAGTTTTCAAAAGTTTTTACCCAAAAAGTCAAAAATCGTCCTGGGCCCACATGGTCAAAACCCGAGGTTCGAACCAAAACCCGATTACCCATTCCCCCACGAACCCAAATATATGATTTGTTTTGAAATCGGACCTCAAATCGAGGTCCAAATCCCCAATTTTTTGAAAAACCTAGGTTCTACCCAAAACACCCAATTTCCCCCATGAAAATCATTGATTTTGAGTTGAAATCATGTTAAAAGATGTTAATGATTGCAGAAAACTAGTTTAAAATGACTTACAATTGATTTGGAGAAGAAGAAGCCTTTGAAAAATTGCCCTAGTGTGTTTATGTTTTGAGAGGATATGAAAAATGGGTTTAAAATCATCTAAAGTTGCAGGTATGGGAAATACGAACAGGGGTTCGCAATTGTGAAACCCGACCTCTGCTAAGCTGGGAAATGTGAAACAGGGCTCGCATTTGCGAACCCTTCATAAATGCTGGACTTTCGCATTTGCGACTTGGGAATTGCAACTACAACATCACATTTGCGATCACTAGCCAAATGGGAAACTTCGCATTTGCGAGGATAACCTCGCATTTGCGAGAGGGAGCTAGCCTGGGCTTCTTTCGTAATTGCAACAAGCCGCTCGCATTTGCGAGTCAGGCTTCGCAAATGCGAAGTCTGCTGGCCTGCTATGCACAACTAAAAAACCTGCAATTTTCTAAGTTCAAAATGCACCCCGTGGCCTATCCAAAACTCACCGAGCCCTCGGGCTCCAACCCAAATATACACACAACCTCAAAAACATCCTATGGACTTATTCGTATAATAAAATCATCAAAATAACATCATGAATATCGAATTAAACTTCAAGATTAATGAAATTTCTCAAAACTTCTTTAACATCAAATTTTGCATTTAAGGTCCGAATCACGTCAAACGGATTCCGTTTCTTACCAAACTTCATAGAATTATCTTAAATCATATATAAGACCTGTATCGGGCGCTGGAACCAAAATACAGCCCCGATACCAACACGTTCTAATCAAAATTCATTTCCAAACCTTATGAACAATTTCAGAAAACGATTTTCTTCAAAAATTCATTTCTCGGGCTTGGAACTTCGGAATTTGATTCCGAGCATTCGCCCAAGTCCCATATTTTCCTACGGACCCTCCGGGTCTGTCCAATCACGGGTTCGGGTCCGTTTACCCAAAACGTTGACCGAAGTCAAATTAATTTATTTTATAGTAAAAATTTATCATTTTTTTCCAAATTTTCACATTTAGACTTTCCGGCTACGCGCCCGGACTTTGCACGCAAATCGAGGTGATGCTAAAAGAAGTTTTTAAGGCCTCGAAATGTAGAATCATTTTAAAACAATTGTTCGTCCTCGAACGGACAGAAGAAGGAAGTACCTGAGTCGGGGAAAACATGGGGATAATGGCTCCGTATATCGGACTCGGACTCCCAGGTCGATGCCTCAGGAAGCTGATCTCTCCACTGAACACGAACAGAAGGAAAAATCTTCTATCTCAACTGACGAACCTGCCGGTCTAGAATAGCTACCGGCTCCTCATCATAAGACAAGTCCTTGTCCAACTGGACAGTGCTGAAATCTAATACGTGGGATGGATCGCCGTGATATTTCCGAAGCATGGACACATGAAACACTAGATGTACGGCCGATAAGCTCGATGGCAACGCAAGTCTATAAGCCACCTTTCCCACTCGATCAAGAATCTCAAACGGGCCAATGAACCTAGGGCTAAGCTTTCCCTTCTTCCCAAATCTCATCGCGCCCTTCATAGGCGACACTCGAAGCAATACCCGCTTACCGACCATGAATGCCAAAGCACGAACCTTGCGGTCTGCATAACTCTTTTGCCTGGACTGAGCTGTATGAAGCCTATCCTGAATAATCCTGACCTTGTCTAAGGCCTCCTGAACCAGATCCGTACCCAATAACCGAGCCTCTCCCGAATCAAACCATCCAACCGGAGACCGACACCACCTACCATATAAAGCCTCATAAGGAGCCATTTAGATACTCAACTGGTAGATGTTGTTGTAGGCAAACTCTGCTAAAGGAAAAAATTGATCCCATGAGCCTCCAAAGTCAATGACAAAAGCTCGGAGCATATCCTCCAAAATCTGAATGGTCCACTCGGACTACCCATCCGTCTGAGGATAAAGTGCTGTGCTCAACTCAATCCGCGTGCCCAACTCTCGCTGAACTACTCTCTAGAAACATGAGGTAAACTATGTACCTCGGTCCGAAATGATAGAGTCAGGCACACCATGAATACAAACAATCTCCCGGATATAGATCTCAGATAACCTCTTAGAAGAATAGGAGATTGTCACAGGAATGAAATGCACTGACTTGGTCAGCCTATCAACAATGACCCATACTGCGTCGAACTTCCTCCGAGTCTATGGGAGTCCAACAACAAAATTCATAGGGATCCGCTCCCACTTCCACTCGGGAAGCTCAATCCTCTAAAATAAACCACCGGGCCTCTGATGCTCGTACTTAACCTGCTGACAATTCAAACACCGAGCCACATACGCAACGATATCCTTCTTCATTCTCCTCCATCAATAATGCTGCCACAAATCCTGATAAAATCAACTCTCGGAGTCCATCCACATTAGTCATACAAACTCGACCCTGCAATCTCAAAACTCCATTATCACCCAAGGTAACCTGCTTGGCACCTCCGTGCTGCACCGTGTCTCTAAGGACACATAAATGGGGATCATCATACTGTCGATCTCGGATCCGCTCCCATAATGAAGAACGAGCAACGGTGCAAGCTAAGACACGACTGGGCTCAGAAACGTCCAATCTCACGAACTGATTGGCCAAAGCCTGAACATCCGAAGCAAGCAACCTCTCACCGAGCAGAATATAAGCAAGACTCCCATACTGGCTGACTTCCTACTCAAACATCGGCCACCACATTCACCTTCCCCGGATGATATAAGACGGTGATATCATAATCTTTCAACAACTCCAACCACCTCCTCTGCCTCAAATTCAACTCCTTTTGCTTAAAAAAATATTGAAGACTCATGTGATCCGTGAACACCTCACATACCACGCCATACAAATAATGCCTCCAAATCTTCAACGCGTGAACAATGGCTGCCATCTCCAAATCATGAACCGGATAGTTCTTCTCATGAATCTTTAACTACCGCGAAGCGTAGGCAATGACTTTGCCATCCTGTATCAATACCGCACCAAGTCCAATACGAGATGCATCACAATAAACTGTATAGGGCCTTGAACCTGTGGGCAAAACCAACACCGGTGTCGTAGTTAGAGCTGTCTTGAGCTTCTGAAAGCTTGCCTCACACTCGTCCGACCATCCGAACTGGGCACCCTTTTGGGTCATCCTAGTCAACGGGGCTGCGATAGATGAGAACGCCTCTACGAACCAATGGTAGTAGCCTGCCAATCCCAAGAAACTTCGAATCTCTGTAGCTGATGCTGGTCTAGGCCAGTTCTTGACTGCCTCAATCTTCTTCGGATCAACCTGAATACCCTCTGCTGATACAACCATGACCTAGAAATGCAACTGAACTCAACTGGAACTCACACTTCGAGAACTTAGCATATAACTGACCATCCCTCAAGGTCTGAAGAACCACTCTAAGACACTTCTCGTGCTCCTCCCGACTACGGGAATATATCAAAATATCATCAATGGAGACTATCACAAACAAATCCAAATAAGGCCTGAATACTTGGTTCATCAAATCCATAAAAGCTGCTGGGGCATTTGTCGACCCGAATGACATCACCAAGAACTCATAATGCACATACCGAGTGCGGAAACTGTCTTAGGGACATCAGATGCCCTAACCCTCAACTGATGGTAGCTAGATCTCAAGTCAATCTTCAAAAATACCTTGGCTCCCTGAAGCTGATCAAACAAATCATCAATCCTCATCAGTGGATACTTATTCTTGATTGTAACCTTGTTCAACTGCCGGAAATCCATACACATCCTCATCGATCCATACTTCTTCTTAACAAACAACACTGGCGCACCCCAAGGCAAAACACTCGACCTAATGAAACCCTTCTCAAGCAAGTCTTGCAGCTCCTTCAACTCTTTCAACTTAGGCCGGGCCATACGATACGGCGGGATAGAAATGGGCTAAGTGCCCGAAGCCAAATCAATACAAAAGTTAATATCCCTGTCGGGTGGCATACCCGACGGGTCTGAAGGGAATACCTCAGGAAACTCACAAACAACGGGCACAAAATCAATAGAAGGAACCTCAGCACTAGAATCACGAACATATGCCAAATAGGCCAAACACCCCTTCTTGACCATACGTCGAGCCTTCACATAGAAGATAATACTACGGGTAGAATGACAAAGAGTCCATCTCTACTCTAAACGAGGTAAACCCGGTAAGGCTAAGATCACAGTCTTGGCATGACAGTCCAAGATAGCATGGTAAGGTGATAACCAGTCCATCCCTAATATGACATCAAAATCAACCATGTCCAAAAGAAGCAAATCTATACGAGTCTCAAGACCTCCAATCACAACTATACATGAATGATGGACTCGATCTACCGTAATAGAATCACCCACCGGTGTAGACACATAAACAGGATCACTCAAAGAATTACTAGGCATGACCAGATATGGTGCAAAATAAGATGACACATACGAGTATGTAGACCCTGGATCAAATAACACTGAAGCATCTCTATCACAAACTAGAACTGTACCTATAATAACTGCATCGAAAGCCTCAGCCTCTGTCTTGGCTGGAAGAGCATAAAATCGGGGCTGGGCCCCACCACCCTAAACTACATCTCTAGGACGACCTGCTGCTGGCTGGCCTCCACCCCTAGCGACCTGAGCTCCACCTCTAATACCTCTACCTCTACCTCTAGCACCTCTACCCCCACTTCTAGCTGGCTGGGCGGGCTATGGAACACCTGGTGTCTGAACCATGGCACAGGAACACTAATGTTAAGAGCTACTCAGTGCTCAAGGGTAATACCTAGAAATGTGCCTCGTGGTGCCACAAGTAAAACAAGCCCTCGGCTGCTAGGGCTGACGACCCTGGAAACACTGAAGCGGCGGTGCATTGATAGGAGCTGATGGTGCACTATAGGACTACTGATTAGAATATTGCATCACGGCCACCTGAAGCACCATGAGAAACCTGAAGTGCTGACTGAAAAGGCCTATGAGTATGGCCTCTACCATATGAATCCCTACCTCCAGACGAGGTACCACTGAATCGGACTGAATGACGGGGCTCTTGTCTGACCCATGACTACCTCCCTGCGACAGAACCATCTCCACTCTCCGGGCCATATTGGCCGCCTCCTGGAAAGATATCTCACTCCCAATCTCCCTAGCCATCTGAAAACGAATCAGCTAAATAAGTCCATCAATGAACCTCCTCACCCTCTCTCTCAGTGGGGAGTATGACAAGATCATGACGAGCCAAGTCGATGAATCTCGTCTCATACTAGGTAACAGTCATGGAACCCTGCTGAAAATTCTTGAACTGCCTCTGATAGGCCCCTCTCTAAGTGATGGGGAGAAATTTCTCCAGTAATAGCTGAGTGAACTACTCCCAAGTCAAATCTGGCGATCCGACTGGTCTAGCCAAACAGAAATCCCTCCATCAAGTCTCGGCGGATCCAAACAAGCGAAAAGTGGCAAAATCGACCCCATTGGTCTCAACTATCCCCATGTTCCTAAGAACCTCATGATAGTTGTCTAGATAATCCTGGGGATCCTCAGTAGATGCACTGCTGAAAGTAGTAATGAAGAGATTGGTGAACCTATCCAGCCTCCACAAAGCATCGGCAGACATAGCTGCTCCATCATCGGTCTGAGCTACCACACCTGGCTGAACTGCTCCAACTGGCAGAACTACTGGAATCTGAATCTGGGGAGCTACCTGCTCTGGAGTGCGAATAGCAGGAGTCTGGGCTCCTCCTCCAGCCTAAGAGACGGCTGGTGATATAGGAAGCAAACTGCCCGGGTGACACTCCCCATAAGGCCCACTAGATGGACCAGAGCATCCTGAAGAACTAGGGTAGCAATAAACCCCTCTGGGACCTGAGCTGGGCCCACCAGAAGTGCTGGGTCCGGAACCTTATCATCAAAATCAACTTGAGGCTCCGCTGTAGGTGTTGCTGCTCTGGGATGAGCTCTGCCCCTACCTCGGCCTCTAGCACGGTCTCGGCCTCACCCTCTGCCCCTCGTGGGAGCTCCTATTGGGGGCTCGGGCTGCTGGTCAGTGGATGAGGAAGCACGTGTTCTCGCCATCTGCGAAAGAACAGAGTAGAAGTTCAATTAGCATTGAGAGACCAAACCGCACGATAGGAAAGAATAAATGTGAAGTTTTTCCTAACTCTGTAGCCTCTGGGGGATAAATACAGACTTTTCCATACCGATCCCTCAGGCTCTACTAAGCTTGTCTGTGAACTGTGAGACCTATGTAACCTAGAGCTCTGATACCAATTTGCCACGACCCGGATTTCCCACCCTCGGGAGTCGTGATGTCACCTACTAATACGAGCTAGGCAAGCCAATCAATTGCATAATTTACCTCTTTACCCATTTTATATTCATTAACCATTTCGAAATAATAATAGTTAAACAGCAAAATTTAATATAAGTGGCAGAAACAAACAAAAGCTATCTGATCATGAATATGCAATACAACTATTTGATTCTCGACTACCCAGAACTGGTGTTATAGTTTCACAAACGATCTAAGAATACTAGAAATAAAGGGTGTGAAATAAATAAATAAATACAATGATGTCTCTATAAATGCAGCGAAAGAAACAGGAATACTAGACAGAAGGAGACTCCAAGGCCTGCGGACGCCTGCAAGACTACCTCGGGTCTCCTGATGATCAAGAATTAACAATCTCACTGTGGTCCGAAGTCCACAACACTGGGGTCTGCACAAAAGAGTGCAGAGTGTAGTATCAGCACAACCGACCCCATGTGCTGGTAAGTTCCTAGCTAACCTCGGCGAAGTAGTGACGAGGCTAGGACCAGACTACCAAATAAACCTGTGTAATTTAACTATATACAACGGAAAAAGAAGTACACAAAGAAACAGTCATATACAATCAAGTATGGGATGGGGAAAAGAAACAGTCATATACAATCAAGTATGGGAGGGGGAAAACATGCTACGGCGAAACATCGAATAATAACAGAAGAGCAATGAATAAGCATGAGGTTCACCACAGTTCAATTGAAAATAGGATGGGGAAATCATGTTGCGGGGTACAACAAGTATCAACAGGAAACCAACAATTTAGTGTAGAGAAACCGTAACACAGTTACCAATAAAAATTAGGAAATCAAAGACAAGTGCACGACATCACTCTTTGTGCTTTTACTCTCTCTCTCTCTCACCAAAACAATACACGGCATCACCTTCGTGCTTTAACACTCCCTCACCAAAATAATACACGGCATCATCCTTCATGCTTTACGCTCTTCCTAACCCAAACAATAATCACAAGGCAAATAAGGTAAGGGAATCTATAACCTCGAAATAAAATCAAGTAACAACAGAAAAATAGGAAATAAATGTAAAGGACAACATAACTCAATTATCAGCAAGAATCAGGGAAAATCAAAGACAAGTGCACGACATCACCCTTCGTGCTTTTACTCTCGTCCTCACCATAAGAATTAATACAATATGCACGGAATGGTACATCATGCGGCACGACATCACCCTTCGTGCTTTACACTCTTTCCTCACCATGAAATCAATATAATAGGCATGGAATGGTACATCGTATGGCACGACATCACCCTTCGTGCTTTATACTCTTTCCTCACAAAAACAATGCACGACATCACCCTTCGCGCTTTAACTCTCTTCCTCACCCAAACAACATTCACAAATAATAGGGCAAGGGAATAAATCAAATTTGCAATAAGAATCCCGCAAGGGAACAACATCAATAACGTCAACATCACACAAGAGAGATAACAAATAAATCAACAATAGCCCGGCAAGGGTGACAACATAATGATCTCTTCTCTTTCTCACTTTTACTTCACAATTCACTTCACAACTCGAGCCAATGCTCTAGAGGTTCAATTATCACTTATACTTTCACTATTCGTTATACAACTTGAGCCAACGCTCCTAAATGTTCATAGGTCACAAATCCTTCCACAAACTTTATACAACAATTAGAAACCACCACTAAGGCATGAAAGATACAATGAAGTCATGATAATCACAATATAAAAACTCACAGACATGCTAGACACCAACGTATAGATACTCGTCACCATGCCTATACGTCGTACTCAATAATTACCACATAGCAAATAGGACTCAACTCCTAATCCCTCAAGCTAAGGTTAGACCAAACACTTACCTCGATGCCACGAGCATAATTCACATTTCAATTATATATTTACCACTTGATTCCACCACAAATTCGCTCGAATCTAGCCACAAGTTACTTAATTACATCAATAAACGCTAAATGAATCAACCCCAATGTATGAAAATGAGTTTTCCAAAGTTTTTACCCAAAAAGTCAAAAATCGCCCCCGGACCCACATAGTCAAAACTCGAGGTTCGAACCAAAATCCGATTACCCATTCCCCACGAACCCAAATATATGATTCATTTTGAAATCGGACCTCAAATCGAGGTCCAAATCCCCAATTTTTTGAAAAACCTAGGTTCTACCCAAAACACCCAATTTTCCCCATGAAAATCATTGATTTTGAGTTGAATCATGTTAAAAGATGTTAATGATTGAAGAAAACTAGTTAAAAATGACTTACAATTGATTTGGAGAAGAAAAAGCCTTTGAAAAATTGCCCTTGGTGTGTTTATGTTTTGAGAGGATATGAAAAATGGGTTTAAAATCGTCTAAGTATAAAGTTGCAAGTCGCAGGTATGGGAAATGCGAACAGGGGTTCGCAATTGCGAAGCCCGACCTCTGCTAAGCTGGGAAATGTGAAATAGGGCTTGCATTTGCGAACCCTTCATAAATACTGGACTTTCGCATTTGCGAAAATAATGTCGCATTTGCGACTTTGGAATTGCGACTACAGCATCGCATTTGCGATCACTGGCCAAACGGGAAACTTCGCATTTGCGAGGATAACCTCGCATTTGCGAGAGGAAGCTGGACTGGGCTTCTTTCGTAATTGTGACAAGCCACTCGCATTTGCGAGCCAGGCTTCGCAAATGCAAAGCCTGCAGGCATGCTATGCACATATGAAAAACCTGCAATTTTCTAAGTTCAAAATGCACTCCAAGGCCTATCCAAAACTCACTCGATCCCTCGGGGCTCCGACCCAAATATATACACAACCTCAAAAACATCCTAAGGACTTATTCGTATAATAAAATCACCAAAATAATATCATGAACATCGAATTAAACCTCAAGATCAATGAAATTTCTCAAAACTTCTTTAAACATCAAATTTAGCATTTAAGGTCCGAATTGCGTCAAACGGATTCCGTTTCTTACCAAACTTCACAGAATTATCTTAAATCATATATAAGACCTGTATAGGGCACCAGAACCAAAATACGGGCCCGATACCAATACGTTCTAATAAAAATTCATTTCCAAACCTAATGAACAATTTCAGAAAATAATTTTCTTCAAAAATTCATTTCTCTGGCTTGGGACCTCGAAATTCAATTCCAAGCATACGCCGTAGTCCCATATTTTCCTACGGACCCTCCGGGACCGTCCAATCACGGGCCCGGATCCATTTACCTAAAACGTTGACCGAAGTGAAATAAATTTATTTTATAGTCAAAATTTATTATTTGTTGTTACAGATTTTCACATTTAGATTTTTCGGCTACGCTCCCGGACTGCACACGTAAATCGAGGTGATGCTAAAAGAGGTTTTTAAGACCTTGAAAAGTAGAATTTCATATTAAAGCAAGTGATGACCCAAAAGGTCATCACACCCAAATACTCCCCTATTTATCTAGCCCAACATGCGTTCTCTGTCCAAATGAAGCCCACTTCACCCAACAATATCCTAAGCCCAACCACTTTAAACCAAATCTCAACGAGACTAACCCCAAACCAATTCTCCGATATTATACCTTCCTCGCCAGCAACAAACGTCAATTTTCCCTTCTTTAGTCCATTATCTTATTTATTCTCTTACTTTCCTTCCTTTTTCTATTTAGTTATTTCTTTAATTATTTTACTACTTTATTACCAAATGTCATAGCATAGTTTCTTCACAAATCACTCAAAAATCAAAAATTATATCTCTTCCCGTAAAGAAGGAATTTTAGTGGAAGATTTGGGTACGAATTTCATTAAAAAATCTGTTCAAGTTCATAGGAGTCCCCAAATAGGTAAAGATTTTGATTTTATCGCGGGTTCCGCTTTCTTTGATTTGATATAATAATTTTCAGAGAAACTCAATCCCGTAAGTTTCTTTCCTTCTTGACATGATTTAGTATTGCTTTAATTATATTATAGTTGAATTTGATAAATATTCATATACTTTTTATATGTAGAAAGAATCACTTTTTCTCCCAAAGTTGTGGTCTCCGATTTCTGCTAATTGATTCTCTCAAGTACTAATTGTTAGCCTTAATTTCTATCCTTTTTACTTAGAGCATTAATAATTTTTAGCTATAAATACTACTACTATTAAGGCAAAGAAAAAGAAAAAAGAAAGAGGAGGAGGACTTTTGATCATTGCTCTTCATCACTTCCATAACTTTTCTTTTACTGTGATATACTCTGCATTCACTGCTCTTCGGCTACTTCTTCGCTTATTGCAAGCCAACGCAAAATTTCTTTTCTTTTATTTCACTCGACACAAGTGTTGCTCGAAATTCTTAGAAGTTTTGGTGATCTCGGAGCATCGAGATTTGAGTATTGGTTTCTTGTCACTATCATTCGAGTTTTTTTCATTGCAATCACTGCGTATTTCTGGAGTTTGTTTGGCATATTTACTGTTGTTGAAGCTCTGTCCGTGAATCATTATTTAGATTTCTAATTTTCTTATAAATTTGGTACTCCACAAACCGGTTAGTTTCCTGATGCCGCATTATGATTCCTTTATGTGTTGGTTGTTGTTAGAATAGACTAGTCCTTCTCTTTAGTTTTGTATTCTATACACTCTTGGCCATGACAAGATATCGAATGCCATGCGGCACTCTATTGAAATTATGTCAATATAATAACTAGGTACGTCTCTTAAATTCAGGTGTGTTTTTGATCTTTTGACTTTACGTGTGAGTTTTTGAATATGAGACGACCTGATCATAAATGTCTTTAGGATTTGTTCTGGCACCCTAGTAACTAGGAAATAATTTCTTTTATTTAGGACTAAAGATTGCATAAATAAAAGTAGCACCAACTTATCTGCTATGTTCAACGATTTAGTGTAGGAATTCTGCCTAAAAGATTTTGAATGATATTTGTAAGTTCCATGATCTTCATTCTTTGAATAGAGCTGAATTCATGTTGCATAAGTATCATTTCAGTGAGTATTTCTTAGTTAATAAAAGGCGGCATTGGATTGTTAAAACTTCCTCCCTTAAACCTTAAGGTTGTTTGCCGGTCTTATGTAGTTAAAACTACCCTGCCTAAATCAGTGCACTTGTTTTGACACTTAGACACCATGTTTAGGATAAACTGGCCTAATATACTGCATTTCCAGTTGTGGATAGTATGTCGGAAGCTAAGAATTATATTTGTTTGCTTTGTTGGCTATAACATTACTGCCATGATGTTCTTAAACACGGATACCATGTCCTTAGGATTTTAATTCATCTAGATATTCAGTCTATGGATAAAGCATCCAGATAACTTGTTATCCAATAATGCTTGTACTTTATTTTGTTTGAGTAATTATTTATTTGATTTGAACACTAGAGGTGCTCTATTTAGAAACTAATAGTAAGAGAAGTCAACAACTTCGTTGGTGTTATTGGCTAGCGAGTTGTATTTTTCAGCATGTTCTTTATCTTTACATGACTAAATTACAAATCGTTTGAACCAAATACTTGAAGTTATATTATTTGGAAGTAACGAGTTAAATTTATTTTTGCGATAATTCGATCACCATGTGCGCTGCATATGTGTTCTGGTTAGGCTATGATGTTACAGGATGGCCTAATTCGAGCATTGAGCGAGGATTTGGAGTCGCCTGGGAAAGGGAAGGTTTAAGAATTATTGTGTTGGAATTTACTTTGTGCCTGAAGCTCATTAGTTTAGCTTGTGTTGTAATGTTGGCCTTATAGTGCTACAAATAATCTGTAATTGTGTAAAAGGGATGATTGGGGCTGAAACTTGTTTGTCACTTGTTGCTGCTATATGCTATTTGCTATTGTGGTTTGTTTCTATTTTTACTAATCATTGAAGTCATGCTTTCATTTTCAATATTATTACCATGCGTATAGAATTTAAGTAATAGGGAGAAGTAATTTTCTGTTTGTGTTATTGTGCTAGTAATAATAATTTTTAATGCACTCAATTTTCTTTTAACAGTGGAGATTGCTAATTATTTTAAATCTATCATCAAACTAGTTTTACAAAAAACATCCTTGATTCATTTCATGGAAACAAGAAATGTTAAGTAAGTATAGTCTTCCTATAATATTTTTATTATTTATTAAAGGCTTGGGGGCTAGTAACAATCTTTGTATACAGGTAAATTTTCTGGCATACGATTTTCAAATCAGGTATCTTATTTCAATTCCTCTTTCTTATCTACCTTTAAACAAAAGAGTACGTATCTTTATACTTTAATCCAAACTACTTTATCTTCTACTTGACATTTTTAGTAATTTTATAATTATGTTTATTCTAGTATGCTTATACTTGAGTTGTGTAGTATCAATTCAAGAAAGTTATTATATTATAAGAGTTCATTTCACTACTTCAATTATCATCTCTCAATTTAATTAATTCGGAGGCCAACATGAGCCCTCACATGCCTTATGTGTTACTTGTTTAAGTCCCAATGTGCTCCCTTTTATGTGATGCTAATAAGAATAGTAATAGAAACCTGAATTTTTTTTTTATGTCTAGAGCAATCCTTTTAGAATAGTGTCCAAAGCCTCCTGGACTATAAGAAGGGACGGGTAGTTTTAAATTAAGACGCGCTTTAGAATTAACTAGTATGCTCTTAGGTTAATAACTCGAAGATAGTAATGAGGGTAGCTGGACATGATACACAAATTGCCCGAATAGCCATTGCATTTTTTGGCTATAAAAGTCTTAGCAAACTTTGTACGGGAGTTGATCCATCAGGCTTAAAAATTTAGGTCTCCCCTTTAATGTAATTAAGTAGGCTTTAATAATTTACCATTCTTATATTTTTGTCATGACTAGTTTTAATTAGTTGCTTTTAATTGATGTATATGCTTGACCACTAGGATTAATTCACAGCTTAGCAACCTACAACCTAGTTTAATTCAATAATCCCACATAGTCTAAAATTCGGCCGGGAACCACAGTTGTGGACCTCGAAGAGTGCCTAACACCTTCTCTTTGAGGTAATTTGAGCCCTTACCTGATCTTTGCTGGCGTTGTTTAGTTAAAACAGAGTTATTTGCAAACAGGTGCCCTAACGCACCTTAAAATCGTTAGGTGGCGACTCTTCTCTTTTAATACCCATTTAAAAGAGTTGTCACACGTTAAAGCCCTTCTTCACGAGAAAATGGGGCGCGACAGCATGGCGAATCTGCTGGGGATATACTTAGGCTCTTACCATAATGAATTTTGCTTGTGTAGATTATTGGATTGCTTGTTCGATTTCTTTCATGTACCTCCCTTTCCCGTTCCTTTATTTGCTCAAAATTGCTATAAACCTCCCTTCCTTTTCTCCTTTATTCGTTTCATTTAACTATGTTTTGAACTTTTTTTGAACTATGCTAACCTATTTCCTTTGTATTTTTTTTCTTCCCTTTCTCTTTTGCTTTTTTTATCGCATTATTTAATACTGCCTTTATATGCTTTCACCATGTAAATTACTTGATCATATGTTATGACTTTTGCATAAGCATATTTTAAACTCATATTCTACTCGTGCTAAATATCAATATAGCGACCCTTGATGAGTGTCCGCGCTCTTCCCATATATCACTCTTTAAATTCGAAAAGGCATATTTGCGGTAAAACTAGTCGATCAGCGGTGCATTCGATGGTTCCGTGCCTTTCCCCTTCAAGTTGTCCGCTTGAGGGTCCCAGTCTAGACCTCTATAGCAGCCTTACTCTGATCAATTGCGCATGCATCATGGTCAAACCTAGCCGGGTTAATATGTTGTCCACATAATAACCCTTTAAGATAAGCCTTGTCCAAAGTCCACCGGGATTTTCATAACCCCAATGGACACAATCACCTTATGTGCATTATTTGGAAAAAGATGTGTTAATATGCTGACTGTTGTCTTAAATTTTTAAATTTAGGAGTGTTAGGGCTAAATCAACCTTATCTCTTTTGCCATCCCCATAAATGCTTATTTGCACATTATTATGTGTATCTATATTCTCTGTCACATATTTCCATTTATTCGTTTGCTATTTATTTCAAAGTACTCATGACATATTCTTTCAAAATCACTCCATGCCTAATACAATCAATTTTAGGGCATTTCTTCGACTTCTATCCTTAGGCTAAAATCATACGAATCTTGGGTCTGAACAAACTATCTCCCCGTCCCAAGGGCATAATATCCTATTTTGCCTAACGAGAGTATTTCGTCCATTGATTACACGACTTGACTGACCTATCATTTTCATCAGATGTAGTTAATGACGTAATTTCTTCTTCAAATGATGTTACGTCTCAATTTTTCTCATATGGGTATAACATTTTCAAAATGAGATGTTTTACCCTTCAATTGCTTCTATCCTCTATTGAACTCAATCCAGATCATACTTAGGGCTATTGTCCGACTAATATTATTTTTGGGTTTTTGTTTTGTATCCCAACTTATGCAATACTAGAGTCTTCTAGTGACTTTCTCCAAACTGGCATAATATTCTATTTTTAAAAGATAGGACATTTTCACGTTCATACAATCAATCTTCCCTCTATCCGATTAATTCTATTCTGTCTTAGTAGCCCAATGTGACCTAATCTTGTTCAGACATTATGGTCCTGTGTCTTGCTCATCTTGCACCTTTTACATCCAAGCCATAAGACTTGAAATCCAAGTATGCTAGACTCATGTGTTTGGCTTTGGTACTTTATTTGCTCAATTCTAAAATACTCTCACAAGTATTAGTAATAATCTCCACGTACATGTTGAATCATAGAGACCTTCTCGAGAACTGCAGTCTCAATGGTCAATACGACTGAAGCGATACGTGTTCCTCTACTAATCTCCACCCACCGACCCGTGATACTCGTCTAAAAATTTTATTTCTAAGCTCGATCTTCTAGTCACACTCTATTCTTTTGGAGCATCCACCTAAACTTTCAACAGGTGACTACTCGATTACATCAATCTTGCACTTTCTAGCGATTCTATAAGCTTCAAATACAATCTATGTTTTTATCTGATTTCTGTTTAAAAGGGATACGTATGTAACCCATTATTTGGTTCAGTCTCATTATTATAAAAATTCAATTTCCCTCCAAAAAGGAAACTGGGGCAAAATTTTGAGTTTCCTCAAAATTTGGGATTGTATCATCAAATTCTTTGAAAAGGAATGATAGGTACAACAACGTCAAGAATATTCTCACCAGGCATACACTACAAAGCACGAACACCACCACCTACATAGGGATATACACAACAAAGCACAAAGTCTTCATCTTCATAAGGCTAAGAATTGCTTTCTCTCATTTACATAACTATCTTCCTCTACTTGCATAAGGCTAAACAATGCCTTCATCCTTGCATAAGGCTAATCCCTGCCTCCATATTTGCATGAGGCTAATCCTTGCCTCCATATTTGCATGAGGCTAATCCCTACCTACACACCTGCATGAGGCTAATCCCTGCCTCCATATCTACATGAGCCTAATCCCTGCCTCCATATTTGCATGAGATTAATCCATGTCTTCTCTTTGCATGAGACTAAGCTCTGTCTCCAATCTTGCATGAGGATAAGCCTTTCCTCCATATCTGCATGAGGCTAATCCCTGCCTCCAAATTGGTATGAGGCTAACCCCTGCCTCCATATTTGCATGAGGCTAATCCTTGCCTCCAAATATGCATGAGACTAATCCCTGCCTCCATATTTGCATGAGGCTAATCCCTGCCTCTATATCTGCATGAGGCTAATCCTTGCCTCCTATTTTGCATGAGGCTAATCCCTGCCTCCACATCTGCATGAGACTAATCCCTGCCTCCATACCTGCATGAGACTAATCTCTGCCTCCATATATGAATGAGGCTAATCTCTGCCTCCATATTTGCATGAGGTTAATTCCTACCTCCATATTTGCATGAGGCTAATCCCTGCCTCCATATCGGCATGAGGCTAATCCCTGCCTCCAAATTGGCATGAGGCTAATCCCTACCTCCATATTTGCATAAGACTAATCCTTGCCTCAAAATTGGCATGAGGCTAATCCCTGCCTCCATATTTGCGTGAGGCTAATCCCTACCTCCATATTTGCATGAGGATAATCCCTGCTTCTATACTTGCATGAGGCTGATCCATGCCTCCATATTTACATTAGGCTAATCCCTGCCTCCATATTTGCATGGGACTAAGCATTGTCCCTCCTTGCATAAATATTGCTCTATTCCGGTTTTTGCTTTTCTTTCGGGCTAAGCTCTGCCCTCAAGCTCACAAGACTAAGCCTTGTCTTGTTGATTCTATCATCATATTATTGCATCTCATGGGCTGAAACATCGCCAACTTCTCCAAAGACGTCACAGTCTAAAAGGCATCATCCTCATAGCCGGAAGACACCATGCCATAGCTTGAGGATTTATCAAATTTGAATATCATTATTCAAAGGCGTCATGGTTCAGAGGCACCATCCGCATGGCCCGAGAACACCATTTCATGGCCTGTGATACCTTATCATACGCTTCATGGCTCAGGACATCATGGTCTAAGGACATCATCCTCATCGTCCGAAGATAAATTTCATGGTTTAGAGGGAATTTGCATCATGTTTAAATATTTTTAGTAAATTACATTCATCGCATTAATGCTTACATACTAATTATCTTTTATAGCAATACTTGAAGTTTGCAAGTACAAGGCGCAAAATATCACAACAAGTTCTTGTTATCAAATTGGGGCAATTTTTGCATCCAGTATCTCTCTATTTTTTATTTCTACTCAATATCAACGCCAACTTGAGACCGGAATAATTTCTAGAAATAACATCTCCTTGAATTAGTAAGTGCGCCTTTATCCCCTTTATAATATTAGTTTTTACTACCTGCTTTTCTTTTCTCAATTTTTGCAACAATCTCTACCTTACTCAAAATCACATAACGTCCCAATCCTATTTTTCATCATACCCCCTTCTATTTGTTTACGATCACAATATCCACTATGATCATAATTCAATACTGGGGCAAATTTTTAAGGATTCATATCCTTCCCTAATCTAGAACTACACACGGCCCGATTCTCAAAAAGCCCGGAATATATGTAGGCAACTCAGAAACCGGAGTTCGACCACAATATTTTTCAAAACTCTTATTCCCAGTTATTCTTACACAACTATATCATCAGTTGGACAAAATTGGCTACTACGTCAATTTCTTTGCCCAAAAACTCTTTCATCGTTCTCGGACAAAGAGGGGCAACTGTTGACACCCAATTTTGCCCCTCCTCCTATTGAATTTATTCCATTGAGCTTCTATTTTTTTGCATATGTTAAAGATGCTATTTTTACTTATTTTATCACATACAAAGTTTATACTGCTATCATTTATTATTATTATTATTAATTATTGATTACTATAATTATTATATTTTTTAGTTAAAATAGTAGCCCAAATACTCCCCTATTTATCTAGTCCAAATGAAGCCCACTTCACCCAGCAATATCCTAAGCCCAACAACCTTAAAGCAAATCTCAACGAGACTAACCCCAGACCAATTCTCCGATCTTATACCTTCCTCGCCAGCAACAAACATCCATTTTCCCATCTTTAGTCCATTATCTTATTTATTCTCTTACTTTCCTTCCTTTTTCTATTTAGTTATTTCCTTAATTATTTTACTATTTTAATACCAAATGTCATAGCATAGTTTCTTCACAAATCACTCGAAATCAGAAATTGTATCTCTTCCTGTAAAGAACGAATTTTGGTGGAAGATTTGGGTACGAATTTCATTGAAAAATCTGTCCAAGTTCATAGGAGTCCCCAAATAGGTAAAGATTTTGAATTTATCGCGGGTTCCGCTTTCTTTGATTTGATATAATAATTTTCAGAGAAACTCAATCCCGTAAGTTTCTTTCCTTCTTGACATGATTTATTATTGCTCTAATTATATTATAGTTGGATTTGATAAATATTCATATACTTTTTATATATAGAAAGAATCACTTTTTTTTCCAAAGTTGTGGCCTCCGATTTCTGCTAATTAATTCTGTTAAGTATTAATTGTTAGCCTTAATTTCTGTACTTTTTACTAAGAGCATTAATAATTTTTAGCTATAAATACTACTACTGTTAAGGCAAAGAAAAAGAAAAAAGAAAGAGGAGGAGGACTTTTGATCATTGCTCTTCATCACTTCCATAACTTTTCTTTTACTGTGATATACTTTGCATTCACTGCTCTTCGGCTACTTCTTTGCTTATTGCAAGCCAAAGCAACATTTCTTTTCTTTTATTTCACTCTACACAAATGTTTGCTTGAAATTCTTAGAAGTTTTGGTGATCTTGGAGCGTCGAGATTTGAGTATTGGTTTCTTGTCGCTATCATTCGAGTTTTCTCATTACAATCACTGCGTATTTCTGGAGTTTGTTTGGCATATTTACTGCTATTGAAGCTCTGTCCATGAATCATTCTTTGGAATTCTGGTTTTTTTACGAATTTGGTACTCAAAAAACGGGTTAGTTTCCTTAACGATGCATTATGATTCCTTTACGTGTTGGTTGTTGTTATAATAAACTAGTCCTTCTCTTTTGTTTTGTATTTTGTACACTCTTGGCCATGCCGAGATATCGAGTGCCATGCGGTACTCTATTGAAATTATGCCAATATAATAACCAGGTACGTCTCTTAAATTCAGGTGTGTTTTTGATCTTTTGACTTTACGTGTGTGTTTTTGATTATGAGACGACCTAACCATAAATGTCTTTTGGATTTGTTCTGGCACTCTAGTAACTAGGAAATTATTTATTTTATTTAGGACTAAAGATTGTATAAATAAGAGTAGCATCAACTTATCTGCTATGTTCAACGATTTAGTTTAGGAATTCTGCCTAAAAGATTTCGAATGATATTTGTAAGTTCCATGATCTTCATTCTTTGAATATAGCTGAATCTGCATAGGTATTATAGCGACCCAAATTCTACTAAGGGTCGTGATGGCGTCGGACACCACTGTCAGGCAAGCCAACCAAAATACTTAATTAAATTCTCGTTTTAATAATTTTGAAAACTATAATTTTCCTTCATTTTTACTGGTAAAAGATAATCGTTTCAAATCAAATATGATTATTAAGCAGTTACTACAAGATACCCCATAATCATCCCAGAACCTGGTGTCACAAGTGCATGAACATTTATTAGGGAATGAAATAAAATGCGGTAACTGTCTCGAATACAAAGTGGACAGAAATGAAAAAAAATACAGTACAATACTGTGAAGGGGACTCTACGGGCTGCGGGTCGTCTCGATAAATGCAGCTCACCAAAGTCTCCATATCAACCATGCTGCTATGCCACTAAGCCACTAGCCACATATAACCTCGTGCAATAAAAATGCACAGCAAGTGTAGTATGAGTACGAAAACAACGTATACTCAATGAGTATCCCGTCTAATCTCGAAGAAGTAGAGACGAGTGGTCGACTTCGACACTTGCTAATGGTCCAATAGTAATATTATTAATGCGATGAATCACAGATTTAATAAGAACATCAGTAAATTCAAATAAGTCACGAAACAGGAAAAAGTTCCTTTTATTTAAAAGTCTCCGAATTCATAACTCATTCATTAACAATTATCTCAAGTCGGGGAGAGCAATATCAATATCAATAAATCTCCAGGCAAGCAATACAAGCATGTGCAAATCATGCCGAGGTCGTACGGCCTAATCCAACATAAATGTAAAATGTGCACTGCCGAGGGTTGAACGGCGCGAACCATAGATGCATCTATTACCCCGCTCGCGAATCATACATGTGACACCGTCAAATTTAAATAAACAATCATCCTACTCGCGAATCATACATGCGATGCAGGTACATATAAAAATACATGCTCAAACAACCAGTTAAGAATTTATCGGGGAGCATTTATCCAAATGAAAGCCAATTATCTTTTAACTATTTAAGAAAATGAAGTTTAATCCTTTTAGAAATTTATTTACCAATTCGATAGGATTTAAGCAATTCAACTGTCAATAAGATTACAGGTATTCCAAGTATAGCATGCTTTTGGGTCCTAGACTACCCAAAATTACACATATTAGTAGCTACGCACGGACTCTCGTCACTTCGTGCGTATGTAGCCCCAACAAATAGGAGCACATAACCAATTATTTCACTTATGGGGACAATTCCCTCTTGCATTGTTAGAAAGGAGACTCACCTCGCTCCAAAGATCCATAACCGGTATTCCACGCTCTTCCGAAGACTCGAATCGATGCACAACGCTCCAAAACTAGCCAATAATTATGCAATTCCATTAATATATGTTCAATTACTCATTACAATCCAATTTATAACAATTCCTAACCCCGATCAAAAAGTTGACAAAATTGCCCTCGGCCCACGTGCCTGGATTCCGAAATTTTTCAAAGATAATGTTTACCCATGAACTCACGAACTCAAATATATGATTTTCTCCTAATTTTGTACCAAAAATCGTGATCACAATCCAAGAATACGAATTTTCTAAGTTTTCCTCAAGCCCCCAAATTTCTACCAATTTACATGCAAATATTCATACATAATCAATGTATTTAACTCAAGATAGGTGGGGTAAGCTTACCTTGTTGATGATAATGAAAAACCCCACTTGAAGCTCTCTAAATCGCCCCTACCAACTAAAAATGGGAGAAAGATGACTATCTCCTGATTTTTAAAAAACATACTGCCTCCAGCATTTTCTCACCTGCGGAAATTTCTACTGCAGGTGTGGTCTCAGCCAACTCGCTAAAGTCCTCTTCTGTGGTCTCGGTTCTGCGGAAGGTTCATCGCACCTGCGGTCCCAACCAAACCCAGCCATTTTCTGCTTCTGCGACACAAGGGCTGCTTCTGCGGCTCCGCACCTGCGGCCCAAGTCTCGCAGTTGCGGTTACACCAGCAACTTCAGCTCTTCCTCCAAGTTCCAATTCGATCTGTTAACCACCTGGAATCCACCCGAGGCCCCCGGGACCCCGACCAATTATACCAACCAGTCCCAAAACACATTACGGACTTACTTGAGGCCTCAAATCATATCAAACAATGCTAAAATCATGAATTGACCTCCAATCCAAGCTTAATGAACTTTAGAAATTCAAACATCTACATTCGATGACGAAACCTATCAAATCACATCCGATTGACCTCAAATTTTGCACACAAGTCATATTTGACATTACGGACCTACTCCAACTTCTAGAATCGGAATCCGACCCCGATATCAAAAAGTCCACTTCCGGTCAAACTTCTCAAAAACATCAAATTTCTATCTTTAGCCAAATAACTCCAAAATGACTTACGGACCTCCGAATTTACTTCCGATCGCGCTCCCAATACCGGAATCACCATACAGAGCTATTCCTAGACTCGGAATCCCAAACGGGCATTGATAACACTGAAATGCACTTCAACCCAAACTTATGAGATTCTTCCAAAATGCTAACTTCCACAATAGGCGCTGAAACGCTCCCGGGTCTTCCAAAACCCGATCCGGACATACGCCCAAGTCCGAAATCATCATACGAACCTGCTGGAACCTTTGAATCCCAAATCCGAGGTAGTTTACTCAAAAATTCAATCTTAGTCCATCCTTTCGACTTAAAGCTTCAGAAATGAGAATTCTCTTTCCAAATAAACTCTGAACTTTCCGGAATTCAATTCCGACTGTGCGCACAAGTTATAATACCTGATGTGAAGCTGTTAATGGCGTCAAACTGCTGAACGAAGCACTAGAGCTCAAAACGACTGGTCGGGTTGTTACATTCTCTCCCACTTAAACATACGTTCGTCCTCGAACGTGCTAAGAACTGCATTGGAGTTGCCCGAAATCACTGTTTAACACCTCGAGCACCTACCCGTGCTACCACAACTCAGCTAGGCACCATAGCTCGATCAATCTGAAGATACCCTTTTCCACTTAGGCAAATAGGCCATAGAGCCCAATTCCAACCTCCGAAATTCTCTACCAAGACTGTTCCAACGTACGCTCACTGAATCAATAACTACACACAACACCAAAACATGACTACATACCTTAGCTGAATTCACACCTTGCACCCCTTTACTCACAGGACCACAATAACATTCTCTGATCAATTTAGTCGAAATTCCATGAATCTGATGCTCCCATTGCACCTCATGACATACATAGGTCTTGCTCTAACTCTTACAATACCGCCACGATGGAAGGGATGTGTAGAAATTCATAACCAACTGCCGAACCAACAAATCATTAGGTCTATACTCCTGACAAGAACCATCACCTCATTCTGAATCAAATAATGGTCTTAGCTCCTTAATATACTTCATATAATCAGATTGCACTGATCCTAAATTCAATGATCTCGTCTCACCTAGTACGAACTGCTTAGGCAATAAGCCAACCCGAACATGATCAAAAATCTCATATGATGCCACAATATGCCAATAGGCTACCAATTCGAACATGATACATAAAGGAAACAAACTCTGAAAAAGAAATCCAATTACCCCACTTGCGAATCATACATGCGACGCGGTCAACATAATTGAACAGACACCCCACTCGCGAATCATACATACGACGTGGGCACACAACTAATATGAGTGTTCCTCAGAAAAATAGGAAACAAAATGCATAAAAATAGATATAGGGAACTGTACTCAACATCACATTGTTGTGGCGCGCAACCTGATCCAGACAACATACCCATGGCGGCGTACCACCCGATCCACCCAGAAAATTCACATAAGGAGATACACACCGAGCTAAATTGCTCATTACAACAAAATATCGAATATCGGACACAAGCACGCTAAGTGCATAATACCATCCCTGGGGAGACATATAGTGCCATAGGCTACAAAACTCAAGCACAATTGAGGTGCGATATATGTTCTGAAGCTAAAGAGCCATCCTGCTCACATATCACCATCGCTACGCGGAACCTCAATACATAAGAAAATTATCGAGTCGTTCACAACTCACACAGCACAATATAGCATTGCATGAAATAGCTGACGATGAAATAACACCCCATGTCTGAAAATTCCTCCATAAGAAGCGCCATTCGGCCTGATATAAGGCCCATATTCACATTTAAATCCATCCACATACCTCAAGCTGATTTTGATCGCACTGAACTAGGCTAATAACCTTTCGAAGGTCCATAATAACTACCTTTTCCTCAAAACACACGAGAACTACCATCATAACCGGGACAATCCTCCACAGTCCACAACCCAATAAGTCGAGTGCCCTCCGGGCATAAATTCTCAAATTAGTGATATTACCACGATCTTCATACTTGGTTTAAATCTTTAATCAATCAAGTGACTACATGTCACACTTATACAATCTTCCCGTGAGATATGCTCCCACGACCTTCCGCACTAGATAACGAGTCTGCACATCTATACCACCGGTCACACTAATGTTATAGAGCATATCAAAAAACTGTAACCAAGATGCAAAGCCTTCAACACAAAATGCCGATCTTAGGTGACGCCGAAGGCAATAACAGCTTACTCAAAATACCCAAATCCCCTTCTTGCTCATCCGAGCTCGTGACATCCTCGTCAAACATCGAACCGCAACCTTGATCCTCACTTTTAAATTTCATACTGCTCATTGCACCTAACAAGCCAACATGCGATAGTACAAGAATTTCATCATAATTTCTGAACCACTATTAGGGTAAACACTTCATCACATAGAACCTTTTTACTTAACTCATTCCAAGAGAACCATAGCTACACGCGAGTGAATTCTCATAACTGTAGAACATTCAAATCCTCAGATAGTGGCCCAAACTACCATGATCCTTCCGGGATCCGCCTACACTTAACGAGGCCATAATACTTGAATATTTCTGAATAACATCAATTACGGCGGCCGACAAGCCTCACACTTATCGTCACAAATCACTTGCATAACTTGATCACGCTGAAGGAACTGATCACTACCACCAATATGCCAATTCAACTATGTCTAGCCAATCTATCTTCGCCCAATTTATCCTTGATTGCCTTTGAAATAATAATAACACCATTCAATACATAGTTCACTCCATCCGTACTCATCCCGAGTGACCTTGAATCACGAGACCATGTTGTCTCAAATTCCACGAACTATTTCATACCTCCCTTGTGCACACATTCGCATCCTTAATCGGTACGCCCATTCTGATAATCCCTCTATGTATCCGAAGTCCTTTCTCATTTTCCTCCCAAATGCAGCCTGCAAGTCAAAACATCATAGAACATTCTGGACCTCTTCTCATAAGCTGCTACAAAGCTTGATCCTTAACCGTATCTATAAGCTCGAAATCATTATGTACCACACTTTATCCCTTTGAATCCACTAGGACAGTTGTTGAGAGCCACCCACTCTGACTTGGCCCCGAATATAATCTACTCCATAAATCTTCTAGCACATGAATACCCTCTCGACGAAGCACCCAGCAGAATCACTTTCCTTGAAACCTGTATCTATACAAGGCATAAATCCTAAATCCTTCTCCAAGTCTGAACATGAGCCAATAAGACCAACCATAACACACCTTTAACAATGCCTTTGCTCAAATTACCACTTATGTCCTTTTCCCGTAGCTGAAATAACCCATCAATATGCTAATAACCAGAAACCTCGCAAGTAGTTAACTATACAACCCAATCATAGGCGGTGGGACTCTCCCACTTAGCTTGGAGCCACTATTACACACCTCTGGAATTCACCAAGATTCTTTATCTCTTATTGACATGACCTCGCGCAATTAAACCGCTAGATTCCTTGAAATCCTTCCATTAGCACTTCATGAACACCTTGAATTTCCATCAACATTCACATATTCGACCTCTTACTGGAATGGCCAGTAAAATCCTCCGCAGAAGCTTCGCCAACCACGCGACCCCTAACCTGCTCACAGGGAATAACCCACCTGTGGAAATTACTTTCCGACATCTTCCAATGCTGCTGCACGGGGTACAATCACTACGACATCAATAACCCATCCTGAGCCCGAGCTCACTCTTTAACTGCACAAGTCCATTCACCCCTCGTGGACATCAATTAGATGTGCGACAACATCCTTTAAATTCAAAGTTATGTTGTATCCTTCTTCATTTCAAGCAGCTCCTTTCCGTTATATCAAATCTCCTGCCGCATAATAGTCTATGCTCCAAATTAAATCCGTAGGCCCCAATCACCAATCTCTAAAACTCCCAAATCATTCCAAATTCTCCTCAAGATGCATGGTCATCCTACCACCAAGCCCATATGCAACTCCGCCACTCTCCCACTTTGGCGAAACTCACCCTTTAATCGACTACTGGACCTTAGCTTCTTATACTTGGCCTTCTAGAAATTTTAACCACCACTTAACACTCCCTACATGTCCTTCCTCATCCTTTACCGCTCAGTTGTTGCCTTAAATAAAAATCTATCTTCGTAACACTTGAACCAACAAATCGCTACTAACTTTAAACCTCTCCGAAGATTATTTTTCTCGAGTCGTCAGCATTAGAAACACCGATTCAATCTAGAACCACCGCACCCCGAGATATCTAACAATCATTTCTCCAATATTATTTCACAATATCTTACCCCAAAGGCAAATTGCAGAAGACCATAACAGCAACGAACTTAACACATTCAATCGCGGACGACGACACCACATTGCAGATGAGAATCCCATCACGCTTGAAATCACCAAGTCTTGTTACTCCATCGCTTTAAATCTGGACGTCCCTAGGCTAATTGCTTTTCCTCTACCGGAAATAAAATATCAGATATCTGAATTGTGCACTGAGTAGGCTTCCTTTGAAATCATTCACTGCACCAACACATAGGCAAGTATCCTGCTATCAAGTCATTACTGTGCGATAACCTATCGTGAGCATCATAGCAACCTGTGCATAGCCTCTAAGCTCTTAGAAGCACAACTACCGAGTCGAAACGATAGAAAAATCCTCCCACAAGGCGACGACAATAGCCCAATCAACTATACTAGGAGAAACATCTTGAACCACGTCCGCAGTACCATTACAATTCCTCAATTCTCGATTTATAACAAGCGATTCGCGTCGCGTAAGGTTGAGTACGAAGGAAATAAGGGCATAAGCCCCAAGGAATCAAATCGCACGATGAGGAATCAAGAAGGGAAGTGCTCCTAACAGCCTTGTAGCCTCTCGAAGATAAGTACAAACGTCTCTGTACCGATCCGCAAGACTCTACTAGACTCGCTCATGACTCGTGAGACCTAAGGGAACCTACTGCTCTGATACCATATAGTCACAACCCAAATTCTACTAAGGGTCGTGATGGCGCCGGACACCACTGTCAGGCAAGCCAACCAAAATACTTAATTAAACTCTCGTTTTAATAATTTTGAGAACTATAATTTTCCATCAATTTTACCAGTAAAAGATAATCGTTTCAAATCAAATATGAATATTAAGCAGTTACTACAAGATACCCCATAATCATCCCAGAACCCAGTGTCACAAGTGCATGAGCATTTATAGGGAATGAAATAAAATACGATAACTATCCTGAATACAAAGTGGACATAAATGAAAAAAACACAGTACAATACTCTGAAGGGGACTGTGCTGGTTGTGGGTCGTCTCGATAAATGCAGCTCTCTTAAGTTTCAATATCAACCATGTCGCTATACCACTAAGCCTCTAGCCACATATGAACCTGTGCAACAAAAATGCACAACAGGTGTAGTATGAGTACGAAAACAACGTATACTCAATGAGTATCCCGTCTAATCTCGAAGAAGTAGAGACGAGAGGTCGACTTCGACACTTGCTAGTGGTGCAATAGTAATATTATTAATGCGATGAATCACGAATTTATTAAGAACAACAGTAAATTCAAATAAGTCACAAAACAGGAAAAAGTTCCTTTTTATTTAAAAGTCTCCGAATTCATAACCCATTCATTAACAATTATCTCAAGTCGGGGAGAGCAAATATCTATATCAATAAATGCATTATTGATGGTCGAACGGCGCGAACCATAGATGCATCTATTGCCCCGCTCACGAATCATACATGCGATGCAGGTACACATAGAAATACATGCTCAAACAGCCAATTAAGAATTTATCGAGAAACATTTATCCAAATAAAATCCAATTAACTTTTAACGATTTAAAAAAATAAAGTTTAATACTTTTAGAAATTCATTTACCAATTCGATAGGATTTAAGCAAAAAAACTGTCAATAAGATTACAAATATTCCAAGTATAACATGCTTTTGGGTCCTAGACTACCCGGACTTACACATATTAGTAGCTACGCGCGAACTCTCGTCACCTCGTGCATATGTAGCCCCCACAAATAGGAGCACATAACCAATTATTTCACCTATGGGGACAATTCCCTCTTACAAGATTAGAAAGGAGACTTACCTCGCTCCGAAGATTCATAACCGGCATTCCACGCTCTTCCGAAGACTCGAATCGATGCACAATGCTCCAAAACTAGCCAATAATTATGCAAATCCATTAATATATGTTCAATTACTCATTACAATCCAATTTATAACAATTCCTAACCCCGAGCGAAAAGTTGACAAAATTGCCCTCGGGCCCACGTGCCCGGATTCCAAAATTTTTCGAAGATAAAGTTTACCCATGAACTCACGAACTCAAATATATGATTTTCTCCTAATTTCATACCCAAAAATCGTGGTCAAAATCCAAGAATATGAATTTTCTAGGGTTTCCTCAAACCCCCAAATTTCTACCAATTTACATGCAAAAATTCATACATAATCATTATATTTAACTCAAGATAGGCAGGGTTAGCTTACCTTGTTGATGATAATGAAAAACCCCACTTGAAGCTCTCTAAATCGCCCACACCAATTGAAAATGGGAGAAAAATGACCATCTCCTGATTTTTAAAAGACCACACTACCTCCAGCATTTTCGCACCTGCGGCTCCGCACCTATGGAAATTTCTACCGCATGTTGAGTCTCAGCCAACTCGCTCAAGTCCACTTCTGCGGTCTCGCTTCTGCGGAAGGTTCGTCGCACCTGCGACCCCATCCAAGCCCAGCCATTTTCCGCTTCTACGACACAAGGGCTGCTTCTGCGGCTCCGCACCTGCGGCCCAAGTCTTGCAGGTGCGGTTACACCAGCAACCAACAACTTCAGCTCTTCCCCCAAGTTCCAATTCAATCCGTTAACCACCCGGAATCTACCCGAGGCCTCCGGAACTCCGACCAATCATACCAACCAGTCCCAAAACACATTACGAACTTGTTCGAGGCCTTAAATCATATCAAACAACACTAAAATCATGAATCGACCTCCAATCCAAGCTTAATGAACTTTAGAAATTCAAACTTCTCCATTCGATGACAAAACCTATCAAATCACGTTCAATTGACCTCAAATTTTGCACACAAGTTATATTTGACATTATGGACCTACCCCAACTTCCAGAATTGAAATCCAACCTCGATATCAAAAAGTCCACTTTCAGTCAAACTTCTCAAAAACCATCAAATTTCTATCTTTAGCCAAATGACTCCAAAATGACCTACGGACCTCCGAGTTCACTTCCGATCGCACTCCCAATACCAGAATCACCATACGGAGCTATTCCCAAACTCGAAATCCCAAACAGGAATTAATAACACTGAAATGCACTTCAACCCAAACTTATGAGATTCTTCCAAAATGCTAACTTCCACAATAGGCGCTGAAACGCTCTCGGGACTTCCAAAACCCGATCGGACATACTCCCAAGTCCGAAATCATCAGAAGCTAAGAGTTATATTTGTTTGCTTTGTTGGCTATAATATTACTGCCATGATGTTCTCAAACATCGATACCATGTCCTTAGGATTTTAATTCATCTAGATATTCAGTCTATGGATAAAGCATCCAGATAACTTGCTATCCCATAATGCTTGTACTTTATTTTGTTTGAGTAATTATTTATTTGATTTGAACACTAGAGGTGCTCTATTTAGAAACTAATAGTAAGATAAGTCAACAACTTCGTTGGTGTTAAAGGCTAGCGAGTTGTATTTCTCAGCATATTCTTTATCTTTACATGACTAAATTGCAAATTGTTTGAATTAAATACTTGAAGTTATATTATTTGGAAGTAACGAGTTAAATCTATTTTCGCGACAATTCGATCTCCATGTGCGCTGCATATGTGTTCTGGTTGGGCTATGATGTTACAGAATGGCGTAATTCGAGCATTGAGCGAGGATTTGGAGTCGCCTGGGAAGGGGAAGATTTAAGAATTATTGTGTTGGAATTTACTTTGCGCCTGAAGCTCATTAGTTTAGCTTGTGTTGTAATGTTGGCCTTATAATGCTACAAATAATCTGTAATTGTCTAAAAGAGTGGATATTGCTAATTGTTGTCATGACTAGTTTTCCTTTTAATAGTGGATATTGCTAATTGTTTTAAACTTGTCGTCAAACTAGTTTTACAAAAAATATCCTTGATTCATTTCATGGAAACAAGAACTCTTAAGTAAGTATAGTCTTCCTATAATATTTTTATTTTTTTATTAAAGTCTTGGGGGCTAGTAACAATCTTTGTATACAAGTAAGTTTTCTGGCATACGATTTTCAATCAGGTATCTTATTTCAATTCCTCTTTCTTATCTACCTTCGCACAAAAGAGTACATAGCTTTATACTTTAATCCAAACTACTTTATCTTCTACTCGACATTTTTAGTAATTTTATAATTATGTTTATTGTAGTATGCTTATACTTGAGTTGCGTAGTATCAATTCAAGAAAGTTATTATATTATAAGAGTTCATTTCACTACTTCAATTATCATCTCTCAATTTAATTAATTCGGAGGCCAATATGAGCCCTTACATGCCTTATGTGTTACTTGTTTAAGTCCCAATGTTCTCCCTTTTATGTGACGCTAATAAGAATAGAAATAGAAACCCGAGATTTTCTTTATGTCTAGAACCATCGTTTTAGAATAGTATCCAAAGCCTCCTGGATTATAAGAAGGGACAAGTAGTTTTAAATTAAGATGCGCTTTAAAATTAACTAGTACGCTCTTAGGTTAATAACTCGAAGATAGTAATGAGGGTAGATGGAAATGATACACAAATTGCCCGAATAGCCATTGCACTTTTGGCTATAAAAGTCTTAGCAGACTTTGCACGGGAGTTGATCCATCAGGCTTAAAAATTTAGGTCCCCCATTTAATGTAACTAAATAGGATTTTATAATTAACAATTCTTATATTTTTGTCATGACTAGTTTTAATTAGTTGATTTTAATTGATGTATATGCTTGACCACTAGGATTAATTCACAGCTTAGCAACCTACAACCTAGTTTAATTCAATAATCTCACATAGTCTAAAATTCGACCAGGAACCATAGTTGTGGACCTTGAAGAATGCCTAACACCTTCTCTTTGAGGTAATTTGATCCCTTACCTGATCTTTGGTGATGTTGACTAGTTAAAACAGAGTTATTTGCAAACAGGTGCCCTAACACACCTTAAAATCGTTAGGTGTCGATTCTTCTCTTTTAATACCCATTTAAAAGAGTTGTCACACATCAAAGTCCATCTTCGCGAAAAAATGGGGCACGACAAGTATCAACACCTGTTGACCTTTTTTAAACAAGATCAGATGTCTAATACTTACACACCTAATATCTCAAATGTGGATCATTCTGCTTTTGCACACTTTACAGGTTTGTTCAATAGATATGATGTTGATTCTGAGGGTTCTCATGTGTGTGCTTCCTTACAATTAGGTGTTAATCCTTGGATATTAGACACAGGTGCCACTAATTACATGACCCCATACAAACATTTTCTTTTTAATGTTCAATCACTAGTCAAGCCTTTTCTTGTCATATTACCTAATAGATATAAAGCTAAAGTTATATCTACTAGATATCTGCATCTTAGATATGATATAATTTTACTTCGTGTTCTTCTTGTGTTATCTTTTCACTTCACTTTAATATCAGTTCATCAACTTATCTCTCAACTAGATTGTTCAATACTTTTTACCAAAACAATTTATTCTTTACAGGCCCTTCTCTGAAGAGGCCACTGGAAATTGGTAAAGCTGCAGGCAGGCTATACTATCTTCATCCAAATGCTGACCTCTTCCCCGTTTCACCTAGTTCTACGTATGTTTCCTCTTCTAGTAGTTTACCTAATTCTGTTTCGGTAGTCTCTGATAAGTCCAGCCATATTGTTACACATGTTAATAGTACTCAAGCTTGTAATCAGTCACATTGCCATAATAAATTGGACTTGTTTGGAATCAAAGATTAGGACACACGCCTTATCATAGAATAAAAACTATTCCTTTCTTGTCTGATAAAGTATCTTCCAAGCAAAAGTTTATGTGCCATGTTTGTCCTCTAGAAGGACAACAGAGATTACCTTTTCCTGAAAGTGTTATACATTCTTCTGCCCCTTTTCAATTAGTTCATATTGACATTTGGGGTCCACATAACACTAGAACTTATAATGAATTTAGATATTTTTTAACTTTGGTTGATGATTATACAAGACTCACCTGGACTCACTTTCTTTATTGTAAGAGCAACGCTCTTTCTATCCTTAAAGTTTTTACTGTCATGGTTAAAGTCCTCTTTTAGTCTTCTGTTCAAACCTTTAGTTCAGACAATGCATTTGAACTTGGTGACAGTTCTGAAGCAATACATTTCTTCCATAGCCAAGGCATTCTCCATCAGACCACTATTCCACACACCCCTCAACAGAATGGGGCGGTTGAAAGGAAACACAAATATTTATTGGAAGTATCCAGGGCTCTTCTTTTTCAATCTAACTTTCCCCTCAAATATTGGGGTGACTGTGTCCTAACTACCACTTATTTAATAAATAGACTACCTTCTGTTGTCTTAAAGAACCTTTCCCCTTATGAAAAACTTCATGGAATCTCTCCACTATATGCTCACATGAAATGCTTTGGATGTTTATGCTTTGCCACTTCACCCAAGTTTACAACAATAACAACCCAGTGAAATCCCACTAGTGGGGTCTGGGGAGGGTAGTGTGTACACATACCTTACCCCTACACCGAAAGAGTAGAGAGGCTATTTCCGAAAGACCCTTGGCTCAAGAAGACAAAAAGACAAAAGAAGACAATATTAGTAACACCACAGAAATAATATGAAAAAAAATATGAAAAATAAGAACAACATGAAATCAAGAAGAATGATACAAAGCAAAAGCAAAAACGTATCCCTACCAAACTAGTCTCACAAAGTTATGGCATAAGACAAGACTCAACTACCTCCTAACCTACAACCCTAATACTCGACCTCCACATGTTCCTATCAAGTGCCATGTCCTCGGAAATCTAAAGCCTCGCCATATCCTGCCTAATCACCTCCCCCCAATACTTCTTAGGCTGTCCTCTACCTCTTCTCATGCCCTCCACAACCATCCATTTGCACCTCCTTACCGGAGCATCAGGGCTTCTCCTCTAAACATGCCCGAACTACCTGAGCCTTGCTTTCTGCATCTTGTCATCAATGGGAGCCACGCACACCTTCTCCCAAATATCATCATTCCTAATCTTATCCATCCTAATATGCCCGCACATCCACCTCAACATCCTCATTTCTGCTACCTTCATCTTCTGGATATGTTATTTCTTAATCGGCCAACACTCAGCCTCATACACCATGGCCGGCCTAACCACCGCTTTATAGAACTTACCTTTGAGTATTAGTGGCACTCTCTTGTCACACAATACTCCAGATGCTAACCTCCACTTCATTCATCCTACCCTGATATGGTGTGTAACATCCTCGTTGATCTCCCCTCCCTCTTGGATAACCGACCCAAGGTACTTGAAGCTGTCTCTACTTGGGATGACCTGTTATTCAAGCCTCACATCCACTCCCACTTCCCTCTGCTCAACGCTGAACTTACACTCCAGGTATTCTGTCTTTGTCCTTCTAAGCTTGAAACCCTTAGATTCAAGAGTTGTCTCCAAACCTCTAGCCTCTCGTTAACACTGGTTCGTGATAAATTCCAAGAAAGAGCCATCCCTTTGATGTTTTTGGGGTACCCCTTTGGCAAGAAGGTCTACAAACTTTTTAATCTCACTACTCATTCCATTTTCATTACTAGGGATGTGGTTTTTCATGAACATGTCTTTCCCACCATCCTTCTGTTTTTCCCCCTTCTACCATATCAGATTTTGTAGATTCTGCATGTCTAATCACTTCATCTTCTAGTGCTCCTTCAGTTCCTGACTCCCAAGACTCTCATGCTTCCTCATTTACTTCTCCTAATCCTCTATCTGTTTCTCCTTCGTTGATCCCTTCTCCTCCACCCTTGAGGAAATCTACCAGAACAATCTAACAACCTTCCTATGTTAAGGACTATGTATGTTCTTCTACCCTTTCCTCTAGTTCTCTTCCTGAATTTTGCAAGGTATCTTCTGTTGACATACACATGCATGAGCCCTAGTTCTACTAGTAGGCTGCCTCACATCCTGCTTGGCAGGAGGCCATGCTAAAGGAATTCCAAGCCCTTGAGGCAAACCAGACTTGGAACATTGTCCCTCTACCTCCTCACAAGAAAGCTATACCTTGTAAATGGGTTTACAAGATCAAACAAAGGGCTGATGGTTCTATTGAGAGGTATAAGGCCAGATTAGTCATTAGAGGTGATTAGAGGTGACACTCAAAAGGAAGGAATTGATTTCACTAAAACCTTTTTACCTTTTGTCAAGCTAACCACCATTAAGTGTTTGCTCACTTTAGCTACTAAGTGGGGCTGGACTATTTTTTAGCTTGATATGAATAATGTTTTCCTTCATGGAGATCTGCATGAGGAGGTTTATATAATGGTTCCACCTGGACTTGATGTATCTGCCCCCTCTCTTTCTTCTCTCATGGTTTGCATGCTCAAGAAATCTCTCTATGGCCTATGGCAAGCTTCTAGACAGTGGTTTTCAAAACCGTCTGAAGCTTTGCAGCCCGGGGGCTACATTTCCAGGATGACTGATTATTCTTTATTCACCAAGGTCTCATCTAATTCTCTCATTATCTTGGTTGTCTATGTTGATGACATCTTGCTAGCTGGTAATGATATAGTTGAAATGAACTCTTTGAAGTCCTTCTTGGATGCCCAATTCAAAATCAAGGACCTGGGGTAAGTTCACTAGTTTCTAGGCTTAGAGATATCCCTTATTCCTCAAGGTTATGTGATGAGCCAGCATAAGTACACTTCTGATCTCTTGTCTGACTTCAACTATCAATATTTCTCTCCTGTCATGACTCCTTTGGATCCTTCTGTGAAGCTGGTTTTAGACATGGGGAAACATATTTCTGATCCCAGCTTGTATAGGAGATTGATTGGGAAGCTCAACTTTTGCAACATACTAGACCTGATATATCCTTCTCATTTCAACATTTAAGTCAGTTTCTTCAAAAGCCTCAAGTTCCCCACATGTTGGCAGTCTTGCATGTTCTCAGATATTTGCTTAATGATCCATCTCAAGGTGTGCTCCTCTCCAGCTCATCTGAGTTGTCTCTCATAGCCTACTCTGACTCTGATTGGACTGTTTGTGCCATTCTCGCAAGTCTGTCACTGGCTATTATGCTGCTCTTGGTGGAAGCCCCATTTCTTGGAAAAGCAAAAAAGTAGCCCGTTATCTCCTTATCTTCAGCTAAAGCTGAGTATAGAGCCCTTATCAAAGTTTCAACAGAGGTTTCTTGGCTACTCAAGCTGCTGAATGACTTTGGTTTGTCCATATCTAGTCCAGTTCCAATTTATTGTGACAACCAGGCAGCCCTTCACATTACCAATAACCCAGTCTTTCATGAGCGTACCAAATAATATTGAGATTGATTGTCATTATGTGCGCACTTGCTTGCAATCTGGTCTGATTTCTTTGCATTTTATCTCTAGCACATATCAGTTGACAGATATCATGACCAAAGCACTTCCTGGTCAGGTTAATCATGGGTTACTTTGCAAGCTTGGTGTCTTCTCAACCTCAAGCATGGGGGGGGGGGGGGTGGTTAACCCAGATACATCTCAGGCCCGGTCGACACAGGCCCAATCGAACAAAGGCAAGCAGAAGGCCTACTTATAAAACTTAGCCCAAACTTGTAATATTTTTGGCTATGTAAATACTGTACATTTTATGTTTTTTCATTTTACATCTGTAAATATATATATACTCCAATGCAATAATGAGATCAGTTTGGTCAATTATGTTTTGACCGACTCAGTCATGTCTGTCTTCTTCTCTCAACCCTCCTAGGGTTTTCTCTCTTTTAATTCCGCCATAGATGACAAATTCCTAAGCTAATAAAAGAAGTTAGTGGCTATATTTTTCTGATTATATTTTGGATAGTTGCTTCAAGATTAATTATCCATGAGAACTCATCGTAAGTATGTGACATAGCTCCAATTGATGTGAAGAGAAGTTGACAAGATCCGAAGATGTTTGAAACCTTCAAAGCTTCAAAATGACTCAAAAGCTAATTTATTCTATTGCATATTCGTCCTTTTATTAAAATACTTGTAGTTTTGAGCAATACGTACTATTAGATGAACGATAAAAATCACATAAGGTTTGATCGTCATCTAGATATTTTAAACTTGTTACTATATGGGGTGAAATTGGTTGATAACAGGTGGTCGAATAGCAAGATAACATGTGGAACCAAAGATAGGCAAAAAATGAGTCAGCAAATAACTGGCACCGGGTGCAAAGTGTGTAACCGGTACATGATGGATCCCGAAGGAAGCACAACCGATAATAAATATTCAAAGGTTTGATATCGGATAGCATTTAATGAGCAGTCGTTACAGAGAATTTCTACATTCAAAGTCAGTCGTTATGCACCCATCAATGATGTGTTTATTCTCATTCAAGAGAAGCTTGATTTTAGGATCTTGTCTCCCTAAGCAGGGCCATTAATAGCATGATTAACGACCATTACAGGGATAGAAAATATTTTGCATACAAAGGCCATAATCAATTATCTTGTTGCGATCTAAATAGTTTCACAATTACTTTACTTTTTCTCTCGGAAATACTGCGTTCTGAGTCAGGTTTGTCATCTCTTTTAAGTTCAGTCGTTAACCTTATTTTTGGTTCCTATTTATTTATCATTTTTGGATAAAATTGATTTGTTTGTCTATAAATCACGCTATAAATTCAGATATATTCAAAATTTTGCAAGGAGAATCCGAGCTGCTGCGGGAATTCGTATTCCGGTTCTAGAAGAAAAGAATGTTGCTACCAGTGGTTTTAGATGAGTGGGCAGCGGAGGCATTCATGAAGGGTCTAAATCCACTGAGTTCCGATGCCTCCCAAAAACTGAAGAAGAGCTTGCTCGAGTTCCAGGCAACCACATGGGCAGATGTTTGTAATCTCTTCGAGTCGAAGATAAGAATAAAGGATGATCAACTTGGTTCTTCAGTGTCATCCAAGGGACGAGGTCGCGATAAAAATTGGGATATTTTTAAAAATGATTTTCATGCAGATCAGAGATCCTATAGGGGTTGTTTTCTACTGTACGAGAGGATCGATAGGTGTAATAGTAAAGGATTTCAGTCGTCGGATAGGTTTGCTTCTGATAGAAGGATGGATTGTGGCCGGAATAATAGATCGTTGCAAGAAAAGGAGGTGTCAGGTTATCAAATTACAAATTTAATATCAGTATGGTAGAATTGGTGTCAGTGATGAGGAATATCAAAGAAGCACGGGTTCTGAAACCAAACCGATCAGATCCTAGCCAAAGGGATCCTAATTTGTTGTGTGAATTCCATGGGACTCACGGCCATAAAACTGGGGATTACTGACATCTTCGCGAGAAGGTGGCGACGTTGTTGAAGAATGGCCACCTTAGAGAGTTCTTAAGTGACCGCGCCAAAAATAATTATGGTAGAAGCCAAGAAAATGTGGAGAAATCAAAGACAATAGCAGGGTCACCTCGGATGACAATCAACATGATCTTCAGAGGGAGCAAATTCAACCGGGTGACATTTTTGGCAGAAAAAAAAGAAACAATATTAGTGACTCATGGCAAGAGAATTCGGGAAGTCTTGGAAGATGACATCACTTTCGCAGAAGAAGATGTTGATGGACTTCTCCTACTGCACAATGACGCGTTAGTAATTTCACTTAACGTCTTATATTTTACAATTAAGCATGTTTTGGTTGATCCAGGGAGTTAAGCCAATATCATGCAATGGAAGGTCCTGGAACAAGCGAAGTTGACCGGGAACATCATTCTGGCGACAAAACTTTTAGCCGGCTTCAACCTAACGAGTTTCACAACCCGAGGAGAAATCTTATTGCCGATGCACGCCAAAGGGGTAACAAAGACCACTTTGTTCGAAGTGGTAGATGGCGACATGGGCTATAATCTGAATCTCAAAAGGCCATGGATACATGAGATGAAAGATGTACCCTCGACTTATCAACCAATTATTGAAATTCCCGACACCGGAAGGGATCAAACAGATAAGAGGAGACCATCCAACAACAAGGAAGATGAATGTTGTAACCATTTCCAGCAGCAAGAACACATAATCCAACAAATAGCAATTACAGGAAATGATGTCTTCTCCCATCCCAATCGAAGATGACAAAAAGGAGGAGCTGTCAGAATTATATCAGGTACCAAGATCTTTTCAGGTACCGGAAGAGACAGATGCGACCAAATCAACCGTGGAAGAGCTCGAGAAAGTGGCCATGTTCGAGGAATTTTTGAAAGGAAAACTTTGTTTGGGATCGAGATTAAATCCCAAACTCAGGTTAGAATTTATAAATTTTCTTAAAGCTAATGTTGACTGTTTTGCACGATCACACTTGGATATGACAGGTGTTCCATTGGAGGCAGAGGTTCACAAACTAAGTCTGGATCCAAACTTTCTACCAGTAAGGCAAAAGAAACACCCGATAGTAGAGGTCAGGAACAGGTTTGTTAAGGAAGAGGTAACTCGACTACTCAATATTTGTTCAATCCGAGAGGTAAAGTACCCGAAATGGTTAGCTAAAGTATTTGTAGTACCTAAAAAGAATAACAAATTTAGTATGTGTGTGGACTATAAGGATTTAAATAAGGCATGCCTGAAAGACTCATTCTCGTTGACGAACATTGATTAAATGATTGATGTTACGGCCGAACACGAGTTAATGAGTTTTCTTGATGCTTATTTCGGGTATAATCAGATTAGGATGAACCCGGAAGATCAAGAAAAAACTTCTTTCATCAAAAACTTTGGCACATATTGCTACAATGTGATGCCTTCTGAGCTCAAAAATGCCGGAACCACGTATCAGAGGTTCGTTAATAAGATGTTTGAAAAACAGATAGGTAAAATGATGGAGTTATATAATGATGACTTGTTGGTTAAATCTTTAAATGAAATAGTTCATATGAAACATCTCCAAGAGACGTTCGACATTCTAAGGAAGTACAACATGAAGCTCAACCCAGAGAAGTATGCCTTTGGGGTTGGCTCCGGCAATTTTTGGGTTTTCTGGTCTCGCAAAGAGGGATCGAGGTAAACCCTGACAAAAATAAAGTCACCGAGGACATTCTGGACCAGTTAACAAGTGTGAAGGAAGTACAGAGTTAACCGGTAGGTTGGCAACTCTCAGCAGATTCATCTCAAGGTCCTCAGAAAAATGCCACCACTTCTTCTCACTTTTGAAAAAAAAGAACGACTTCGTGTGGACTCCGGAATGCCAGAAGGCACTGAATAACCTAAAAAGGTACCTATCCATCCCTCCATTGTTGTCAAAATGGGGGAAGGTAAACAACTGCTAATTTATTTAGCGGTATCAGAAGTAGCGATAAGTGCCATTTTGGTCTGAGAAGAAAAAGGTACACAACTTTCTATTTATTACATTAGTAAAATATTATGAGGAGCAGAGACTTTGGTTGCAGAACTTGGACTAGATCGGGGACTAGATTTTGAGGTCATCTAGATAAAGTGTGACTCCTAGCTGGTGGTAAACCAAGCGTATGGAATTTTTGACACAAAGGAGGAGTGCATGCAACAGTACTTGAACAAGGTTCAAACATTACTTACACGATTTCGTGAATGGTCAATGGTCCATATTCCGAGGGAGGAAAATGTGGAGGCAAATGCATTGGCTAATTTGGGATCATCCACAGAGATAAGAGGATCGGATTCCGGTACAGTCATCCAATTGTTGCATTCGGTGTTGGATATGGACGGCTACTACGAAGTAAATTCAACCAACTTAATATGGGGTTGGATGAATGAGTTCATTGAATACCTAAAGCATGGTAAATTACCCGATGACCCAAAGGCGTCCCGAGCACTACGAACTAAAGCAGCTCATTACTACCTTGTTGATGGACAATTATACAGGAGATTGTTCCAAGAACCATTAGCTTGGTGCCTAGGGGCCTCAAAGGCGGACTACGTGATGAGAGAAGTCCTCGAAGGAGTTTGCAAAAACAACTCCGGTGCAGACTCGTTAGTTCTCAGGTTAGTCAGGTTTGGCTATTATTGGCCCCGGATGGAACAGGACGCGAAGGCATTCGTACAAAAGTGCGACAATGTCAACGTCACGCATAGTTAGTGCATCAACCAACAGAACATTTACATTCGGTGGTGTCCCGTGGCCATTCATGAAATGAGGGGTGGACATAGTCGGTCTGTTACCGCAAGAGCCTAGGAAGGTAAGATATCTTTTTGTTTTAACTGATTATTTTACTAAATGGGTTGAATCAGGTGCTTACAAAAAAAATAGGAGAATAGAAAGTAGTTGACTTCATATGGGACCACATAATATGCCGATTTGGAATACCTAAGGAGATCGCTTGTGACAAAGGACCACAATTCATAGGTTCTAAAGTCACAAAGTTTCTAAAAGGGCTAAAGATCAAATGAATCACATCTTCTCCGTATCACCCGAGTACTAACAGACAGGTGGAGTCAACCAACAAGGTAATTCTTCAAACCTTAAAATGAGGTTAGAAGATACCAAGGGCAAATGGCCAGATGAGCTCCCAGAAGTGCTATGGGCATATTAGACCACTGCAAAGTCGAGCACGGGTGAAACACCCTTTTCGCTCGTATACGGTTAAGAGGCTTTTATACTAGTGGAAGTGGGGGAACCGACTATAAGGTTTTCCCGGATGAACGAAGAAGCAAACAATGAGGTGTTACTGATCAAATTGGATTTACTTGAGGAGCATTAGAATCTAGCACACGTAAGGATAGTGGCCTAAAAGCAAAGGATGAAGAGGTATTACAATCTTGGGGGAGTAAAGATTCATCATATGTGAGAGAGTTAAGGTTTTCCTAGTCTCGATGCACAACTAACGAAGGCAACCACCGTACGCCATATGGATGGGCCTACTTGTGCCAAGCAGGCCTGGTACCAGTGGCAAAATTTCAGAATTATTGGGTCGAGTCATTCACTCGACCCCAAGGTGAAGGGACCCAAAGTAAAGGAATATGTATAGACATGCATAAACCCCACTTTGGAGTAGGTAACTCGTTCTACCCCATCCCGGCGAATATTTTGACACTGGAGCAGTTGCAGTCCTCCTTCACTAACAGGGATGCTAGAAGGACAAATGTAGGAGAGATACCTAAGAACAGGCCAAAACTTGCTACTTGTGGAATTTGCAGATGCTTTTTGCTCCTGGAGATCAGATGCAGTACTAAGGTGAAGTAGAATGATGGTATTTATGGTTGGAGGTTTAGAATCAGCGTCAACCTCTTTGGTTTTGTTTTTCTTTGGGCCTCCATCGAAGAGAAGACTAGTGCTTTCGAAGATAGCATTGTAAGAAGACATGGTGGTAAAGATCGGTAGAGAAGTTTTTACTAAAATAGTTGAATATTATAAAAAAATTCTAAAGAAACTCAGAGAAGGAGAAAGAGTTGTGAAAGTAGTGAAAGTGAAGAAGTAAAAATGATGAGTAGCAGAGAAGTTATAGACGGCAAAAATCATAATCATGATTATCTCAAAAATCGGCGAAAATACTTGCTAAATCACAGGGCAATACGTGTTCAAGGTATTAAATGCGAGAAGACGTGCGTCCCTTCAAGTATCAGAGACCCTTCTGGAACTTTTTCGCCAAGAAAAAAGTTCTCATCTACTTCCCGATAACACTGAATTACGTCACCGAAAAGTAAAGGGACTATCTGTATGTGATGAAACTGGTTGATAATAGGTGATCGAATGGCGAGATGACACGTGGAACCAAAGACAGACAAAAGATGAGTCAACAAATAATTGGCACCGGGTGCGAAGTGCGTAACCGATACAGGATGGATCCGGAAGGAAGCATAGCCGATAATAAAGATTCAAAGGTTTGACATCGGATAGCATTTAATGAGAAGCAGTTAGAGAGAATATTTGCATTCAAAGCCAACTGTTATGCACCCATCAATGATGTTTTTATTCTCATTCAAGAGGAGCTTGATTTTAGGATCTTGCCTCCCTAAGTAGGGCTATAAATAACAGGATTAACGACCATTATAGGGACATGAAACATTCTGCACACAAAGGCCATAATCTATTATCTTGTTGCGATCTAAATAGTTTTACAATTGCTATTACTTTTGCTCTCGGAATTACTGAGTTCGGAGTCAGTCTTGTCATCTCTTTTAATTTCAGTCGTTAACCTTATTTTTGGTTCCTATTTATTTATTATTTTTGGATTAAATTGATTCGGTTGTCTATAAACCACGGTATAAATTCAATTGTACCATTTTACGGGTAAACAATTACTTTAGTTGAAATATTCAGAGAACCAGAATTGTTAAGTGTTTATATTGAGATAATTTCCAAAAGATGCTAAAATAGGACATATATTACTCCATTTATTGGAGTTTTCAGTTTGAAAAAGTAACTAGATGTTTATTATAACTTATATGCTTTCACACTTAAAATGATCCCAACGGCCGAATACTACCTTAATTGTATCATGATTAACGCAAATCTTTAAGGATTTCAGTTTAAAAATATATTAGGCGATTCACCTAGAGCTATACAGATCATCCTCCCAAAAATACTCATGTTTCACTCTCAAAGGCAAATTGCCATTGAGGATCAAGGTAGAGCTTTAAAATTTGTCAAAAATTGGTACAATTTGTTGCAATAAAAAACAAATAGCAGGAATCAACATACAAAAAATGGTGGCGTGGACTCCACCTTGGCATTTTAGTTGATAGATCTGATAACAGGATAGACTACCGTTAGGGAAAGGGGTAAATTTATTTAGTATGCTAAATAGAGGTAAATTTAGATATAAAGTATAATGGAGGGTAAATATAGACTATTTTCTATAACATAGGAGTAAATATGTGTCTTATTTCTCTATGTGTCTTAATTCTCAAGTTTGTTAAGATTAAATTCTTATTCTCTATTTAATTAGTTAGCTTAAAGCAATGTAAACATTCACTATAACTATGTTGAGAATCAAGATTATTCACTATAACAAAGTAATACTCCTATTTTTATTTTATTTTTTGGTTAACAAAAATTAGAGAAAGTGAGTCGGATCATGGAGCGGGTCAGGTCATGGTTTAAATGGGTATTTTTAATTTTTAAATTGTTGGATTAAAAGAAATATAAAAGATAATATTTAATATGCTCTAAAAGTGTAAAATGACTTTTGGGTTACAATGGCCAAAATATAATGACTTTTTAGTTATAAAACAAAGTAAAGTGACGTTGATAAACAATTTCTATTAGTTCAATGACTGGAATGGACTCCTTTTTATTGTATTTAACATTCATTATTTTCAGAAACTTGAATTTGTGTCCTTTAAATTTTATTTTTATAACTCAAATATATTTTAATATAATATCTAATAACGTGATTTTAAAAAGTTTATACTCATTGATATAAGGTACACACGTATCTTGAGACCGGTAAACATTAAAGGAAGAATAGCTACTTACATTAATAATACCGAAAGTAGAATTAGGAATCAGATTAGTTACTTGTTCTAGACTTGCTGTTAGGGAAAACAAGGAGAAGATGAACTTTATTATAGGGTACAGTAATCTGCATACCAACTGTACTACTGAATATACTTATATACACACGTACAATACCTGTATATAAAAAATGAACACTTGTTTCTCTAAATTATAAAAGGAAAGAGTACATATGTTTCTATCTTCGTTTTTTCTCATTACATAGGGAAATCGATCGATGAAGGGGAAGGAAGATGATAATGTAATTGAACAGACACATGGCTATTGGCATATAGAAGACTCTCACTAATATCACTAAACTATAATCTTCGGTAGTATTATACATTTTATTTTTCTCATTAATATCACTAGACTATAATCCTTGGTGGTATTATACATTTCTATGTGGAATCATTACAAGTCTTAACTGCGAATTTCTAGAAGAAATTGAGATCAATCGTTCAGTTATCTGTTGGCAAACAACTCATATTAGGTTGTTAATGGAATAATAAAAATAGCAAGTAGGAGATGTCTTACATTTTTTGTTCCCAAAACACTGGGCTTTCACAACTGTGAAGTGTGAACCTAACCCATGGTTATAGGCAGTATAGCACCTACCCCAGATGAGCACTGCCCATAATATTACTCCTATTCGGTAGTTAAGTCTGTGCCAGATACTAAAAGGCTGCTAGCTGATCACTAATGATTTGGTGTCTTTTTCACTTGCCCATATCATTATCGTATATATGGATAAACATTCGAAGGCGTTATACAATTTTTTTTTGAAATTCTTGGGTAAGGCTGGCAAACGGGCCGGGCCGGGCCCGGGTCTAAACGGGCCTTTTGGGCCGTTCCTAAGTGGGACGGGCTTTGTGGGCTCTTGGAGGTAACCGGATCAGCACCGGGATCACGAACTAAAGGTCCCGGGTTAAATGGGCCTGGCCTATTTTTTTTTAAAACTTTTTATCTAAGGCAATTTCTTGTAAATTATATGTATACATACATACATACATACATATATATATATATATATATATATATATATATGTGTGTGTGTGTGTGTGTGTGTGTGTGTGCGCGCGCGCGTGTGTGTATGGGATATGGGAAAGGTAGGCCTGGCTTTTTTTTTAAATTTTTTTTTTATCTAAGACAATTTCTTGTAAATTATATTATATAGTTGTGACTTCAAATTTTTTAATTCAAGTTTAAAAGACAAAATATTTTAAAAAGATATTCAAAGAAATGCGTTATAATTTTTATTATTATGAGATTAACAAAATATGGCCCATTCTTTCTTAGTCTTCCCCCTCAACCCCCTTTCCCCCAATGGAACGAGCACAACCAAGGTGCTAATACCACCATTGAGAAGAAAAGGAAACTAATCAAGATGTGTCAAAATACAAGTTACATATTAATTTTACATGGTATCTCTTACAAATTTCATAAATCCATCAAGGTTCGGAGGAATTTCCATTGGTGGTGGCAGAAAAGAAGTTTGTTCATCACCGCTTCCGGGCGAAGCTGCATCCTCCGCAAGTTCAGCTAGCATTTCTTCGTAAGCTTCGTCTACCTCTGGTTGTGATTCAGCAAGTCCAAAATTTCTTCGTTCCGAACGGATCCAATCTCTGAAAAGTACTGATTTTTCCAAGCTCTCCCTCATAGACGCTCTATAATCACTGAGTCGAAGTCTTGCTTGACCGAAAGCGCTTTTCGATGCCACTATTGAAGCTTGAATGGTTAAAATATCTCGGGTCATCCTTGAAAGGATCGGAAAGTGTTTTTCTTCGTCATTCCACCATTCCAAAAGATTAAATGAGCCGTCGGGATTCACTTCTTCAAGTCCCTGTGATAAATAAACTTCAAACTCATTTAGTTGTGAACAATCACTAGTACTATAACCTTGAGAACCCCTGAACCCGGTCCAAGCAGTAAGTGCTCTTACTCCTGCAGTTCTTTTAGATGATTGAGAACTAGAAGAAGAAGAAGGAGTTGGAACATTTGGTCTAACATTATCTATTGCAATTTGATAAGCACTATAAATAGTTTGAGATTTTAATTGAGGCTTGTGCGTCCAAAAGTGTAGACAACTCCGCATCTTCAAGTTCTAAACCATTATAAATAGATTGATACCAATATTGAGGACCTCCTAATTTCATAGTAGGATTTAACAAGGCAGCACACCATAAATAGGAGGCATAGGGAAAAAATATTTTTAAAATTTCTTTCTCATAGAATCAATAGCTTCTTCATAAATTTCCCCACCCTCTGAAAAATAAGCAAATAAATTTGCAAATTCTGCAAGATAAACTAAATAGTTAGAAATAGTAGAATAATATTGCCTAAAAAATTCATTTGTAGCAACATGAAATCTTTCTAAAAATCTACAAGCATTTTAACATTAGTCCAATTCGCATTTGTAAGGTGCTCATCATCATCACTTACATGAGCATTAAACGTTGAGTTTAAGGGGTTTCGATATTCATATGCAACAGCTAAACTTTCATACATGTAATTCCATCTAGTTGGACAAGGTTTATGAAACTTTCTTTCTCTTAGGCCAATTTCATCACATCTTTAAAAATATTCCCTAAGTCTACTTCTACGATTTGAATAAAAAAGCCAGTGAAGAGCCATTTTAACCTTTTTAATTTTAATATTTAAAATTCTTATACCATCACCCACAATTAAATGGTAAATATGACACATACATCTAACATGAAAAATGTTACTAAATGCAAGATTTAGTGTAGTGGTAAGCAAAGCTACAACATTAGTGTTACTAGTAGCATTATCCATTAAAATTGACATTATTTTATCACCAATACAAAATATCTACAAATATCCATAACTGTGCTAGAAATAAACTGCCCTGTGTGACGTGAATAAATTATTCTATAAGCAATAATGCGCTTTTGCATTATCCAGTCCACATCAATCCAATGACTTGTAACAGTAAGATAATCACAGTCATTACCACTTCTACCAATATCAGTAGTAATAGCAACACGATAATTAATATGAGTAAATAAATAGAGTAAATATTGTTCATATTCATGGTTATATTTATAAATATCGCTCTTTACAGTTGTGCGAGACCATCCTTTATAGGTAAGATTAAAAATTCTTCTAATATAACGCACAAAGTGATGGTTAGAAGGGGGTAGTAACAGGGGGTCAACCGGGGCATCATTTGGATTAGTTGGGTTAACTTCAGCAACAGGACTAGTGGGTGTATCATCATCCGGTTGCGTTTCATCTAAATCTATTTCCTGTTCATCTTCTTCATCAATAGTTGGATTACCATAAAGAGAATTCATATATTCATCATCTAAGTGTTCAGCACCACCAACATTATGCACATATTGACTCTCAATAAATTATAATAAAGTATTATCACTATCAAGAATAGGAGCAGGTTGAGGGCAGGTATGGGGTTTGGGTAGGGGAGCCCGGGGAATTAGAGGAGGAATAGATTGGCCACTAGATTCACCACTCTTGAATTTTTCCTTATTTTTACTAAATACTTTTTTAAGGAATATGTCATCTTAATTATAATTATACAAAGTAAATAAAACAAAAAAACTATAATATTAAAACTAAAGAGTTGGAACGAGTTTACCGAATTGACGAACAACTTGTTGAAAATAAATTATCGTTGAAGACTTGAATACTTCAATTCACCAACATCACAATTTTTCACAATAAAGTAACCAATTATAGAAGAAAATTAGAGAGATATTGATGATTTGTGAGAAAAATGAAAGAATGAAGGGGTATTTATAGTTCAAAATAGGAAAAAGTATAATTATAAAAAGTTTGGGGTTAAAACAAAATTGGAGAGTAGGGGGTTAAATGGCTATTTTACAAAGCCCAAACGGCTACTTTTGCAGGCCAACAGCCATATTTTAAACCCCCCAAAAAATTTAGTCGTTGGGCCCATTTGAGCCCGTTTAGGACCGGTTGAACCGGCCCACTTAGGACCCGTGCCCGAGCCCAAACGGTCCGGTCCTAATGGTTTTTTTGGCATAACCGGCCCACTTATCAGGCCCACCCCTGGTCCCGACCTTAAACGGTTAGGACCGTTTAGGCCCACTACCCATATGGGATCGTAGTCCGGGGCCGGGCCCGGACCTAACCGGCCCATATACCACCCTTATCCTTGGGCGTGGAAAGCAACCTAAGTAAATATATCTAAGAAAATTGACATTGCGTGTAATTCAACTTCAAAATCTAATTTATAAGGTGAGTGTTGTCTATGACCATTAAGGAGAAAAAACCTCATTCAATCAACCAATATGTAACATTTTAACAGTTACTGCACAATTCTTGTATCGAGAAGTAATCTAGGATTGGCAATTAATTGTTTGAGCTTAGATAAAATAGTCCCTTAGGGGACATGTCACGACCCAATTCTCTTATAGGTTGTGATAGTGCCCAACGTCGCTGCTAGGCAAGCCAACAGTGAATTAACCACGTGATTTCTCTTTTTAACAAATTTTCAAGTTATTAAATTTTTCCTTAATTAAAAGATTTATGAAACAACAGGTCTAAATAAATAAGGGGAAAGTAGCTGAGTTCAATCATAACTATAGAAATAATCCTCATAAAAAGCACTACTCTGCTAGTGTGTGTCAAGACCTGGTGTCACAAGTGTATGAGTACTAATAGATTATACAAATCTCTAGCTACTGTCTGAAATGAAAATAGACAGAAATTAACGTAAAGGAGAGACTCTAAGTGCTGCAGAACAGCTCAAGAAAGCAGCTCACCACTAGGCCTCCGGGTAACGGGGATGCACGCTGGTGTGATCGCCAGATGCACCTGTCTCAGATCCTACATGGTCAGTGCAGAAGTGCAGCGTGAGTACATAAACAACATGTACCCAGTAAGTATCAAGTCTAACCTCGAAGAAGTAGTGACGAGGGGTCGACTTCGACACTTACTATGGGCTAACAATGTGAATACAGAAATTCTAAATAAACATGAGTTATGTAAATAATAACAATAACTCATTAACAAGAAGGAACAAATAATTCTTTCGCAAATTAATAAACTCCAGGTAAATTCCTGTCATTAAATAATTTTAACCTTACAAACCACAAAATAATATTAAGTATGATTAGGCTCCGAGTATTATTAAGCACGATTTATGCCAAGGTAGTACGGCCCGCTCCAGAATAACATGTACACTACCGAGGGACGTGCTGTACGATGTATCAATGCATCTATTCTACTGTCGAGGCGTTTGGCCTGCTCCACAAGAAGAGAGGATACCTTATAAGCATTTGACTTAAACGTTATAACAAGGCTAATACACAATGTAGTACAATTTTTATTAATGGTCAATTAATCCGCTCACAATTCTAGCAAGTGAAATTTGGCCCTTTACAATTCCTCTAACAAGTTCTAATTTAATTTAGGCACTTTAATTAACAAGTAGGATGCAAACATTACAAGCAATTTATGATTTGAGTCCTAAACTACCCGAACATAAGCATAAATAATAGCTATGCACGAACTCCCATCACCTCGTACATACGTAGCCCCCACAATTAGAAGCAAATATTAATTTAAATTATCTATGGGGTAAATTCCTCTTACAAAGTTAGACAAGAGGCTTACCTCGTTTCAAAGCACACTTTTCGGTCACAATTTCATTCTAAAGCCTCAACTCGGTGCCGAACAATTCAAAACTAGTCAAATATTGTATAAATTAATTAATACATATTCAAAAGTTCATACTTAACTATTAGAGTAATTACCCAATCCTAAATTGGAAGATTCCTAAAATTCACCTCCGGGCCCACGTGCCCGGATTTCGAAAATTTTCGAAGAAAGTTATTACCCATAAACTTACGAACTCAAATATATAATTTTCACTCAACTCCATAACCATTTTTGTGGTTAAATCCCATTTTTATCAAAACCTAGATTTTTCATCTAAACCCATGATTTCACAAATTTTACATGTTAAATCTACCCATAATCTATGTATTTACCTCATATTGTAGAGAAATTACTTACCTCAAAGTGCTAGGTGAAAACCCCTCTCTAAGATCTCCAAAACTCGCCCAAGGAATGCAATAAATGAACCCAAAATGTTTGAGCCCCGACTTAAATAAAGGTTCTGCCCAGCAGAACTTTCGCATCTGCGGTTACTAGCCCGCATTTGAGGTACCGCATCTGCGGTACTAGGTCCCCTTTTGCGAAATTCCTCAGGCCCAGCGCTGGCCACTTCTGCATATAGGATCCCGCTTCAGCGGAGTGCGTGCCGCTCCTATGGCTTAGGTCGCTTCTGCGGTTTCCTCCATCGCACCTGTGCGTTCGCAGGTGACACAGTCACCCGCATCTGCGGTTCCTACACTGCTCTTGCTGGGCCGCTTCTGCAACTGCTAGCTCGCACCTGCAGCTAGCCCTCCGCAAGTGCGACTGCACCAGAAGCTGGATTGTTCAGCTGCTCACCAAGGCCAAACGACCTCCGTGCATCGTCTGAATGGCATCCGGGGCTCCCGAGGCCCCATCCAAACATACCAACAAGTTTGAAATCATAAAATGGACTTGCTCACACCCTCTGAACGCGGAAAACAACATTAAAACTAAGAATTGCAACCCAAAACCAATAGGATCAACTCATGAGCTTCAAATTCTTCCAACTTACTCCGAACGCGCCAAAACATGCTTTAACTACTCGGAATGACACAAAATTTTGCATGCAAGTCTTATATCACCATACGGAACTATTCACAGCATCAGAATCCCAAACGGACCTCGATAACACCAAAACCTAATACAAACCAAATTTAAAGAACTTTAAAACCTTCAAGGTGCCAACTATCAATTTTAAGCGCCAAAATGTTCCCGGGTCATCCAAAACCCGATCCGAACATACGCCTTAGTCCAAAATTATCATACAAACGTATTGGGACTATCAAATCCCGATTCTGAAGTCTTTTACTCAAAATATTGACCAAAATCAAACTTAGCCTTTTAAAGCCAAACCAAGAAACCAAGTGTCCCGATTTCAACCCGAAACCTTCCAAATCCCGAACTAACCATCCCCGCAAGACACAAAATAGCTAAAGCACATACAGAGAGTCTTATTTAGGGAAATGAGAATCTAGAAAGTAAAACGACCGGTCGGGTCGTTACATTCTCCACATCTTAAACTAACGTTCGTACTCGAACGGGTCTAGAATCATACCTGGAGTGCTGAATATGTGTGGATATCTGCTCCGCATGTCCTCTTCGGTCTCCCAAGTCGCCTCCTCAACTAGTTGACCCCTCCACTGAACCTTTACTGTAGAAATCTTCTTGGACCTTAACTGGCAAACCTGCCTATCAACAAATGCAACTGGCTCCTCCTCATAACCCAAGCTCTCATCTAACTGAATAGTGCTGAAATCTAACATATGCGACTTGTCGGTATGATACCTATGGAGCATAGACACATGGAAAATCGGATGAACTCCCGATAGGCTGGGAGGCAAAGCAAGCTCATAAGCAACCTCCCCAACTCGTCTCAACACCTCAAATGTACCTATAAACCTTGAGCTCAACTTGCCCTTCTTCCGGAACCTCAGGATTCCCTTCATCGGCGAGACATTCAAGAGAACTTTCTCGCCCACCATAAATGATAAATCACGCGCCTTTTGATCCGCATAAATCTTCTATCTAGAATGTGCTATGCGAAGTTGCTCCGAACCAACTTTATCTTATCCAAGGCATCCTTCACCAAATCAGTACCATATACCTTAGCCTCGCCGGGTTCAAACCATCCGATGGGCGAACGAAATTGCCGACCATATAAAGCCTCAAATAGAGTCATCTCAATGCTGACTGATAATTGTTATAGTATGAAAACTCCGCTAAAGGCAAGAATCAATCCCACTGCCCTCCGAAGTCAATCTCACATGCTCTGAGCATATCCTCCAAGATCCGAATTGTCCGTTATGATTGCCTGTCAGTCTGCAGATGAAAGGTTGTGTGGAGCTCTACACGGGTCCCCAACTCACTATGTACTGCTCTCCAGAAATGCAAAGTAAACTGAGGGCCTCTATCTGATATAATGGAAACAGGTACACCATGCAACCGAACAATCTCCTGAATATAAATCTGGGCCAACCTCTTTGAAGAGTACGTGGTCACAATCGAAATGAAGTGTGCCGACTTGGTCAACTTGTCGACAATGACTCAAACTGCATCAAATTTCCGCAAGGTACGCGGAAACCTAACCACGAAGTCCATAGTAATGCGCTCCCATTTTCACTCAAGTATAGTCATCTGCTGAAGTAGGCCACCTGGCCTCTGATGCTCATACTTAACCTGCTGGAAACTTAGATACCTCGCAGCATACTCAACTATGTCCTTCTTCATCCGCCGCCACCGATAATGCTGCCTCAGGTCGCGATACATCTTTGTAGCACCTGGATGAATAAAATATCGAGAACTGTGTGCCTCATCTAGGATCTTCTCCCTCAAGCAATCAAGTTGATATCATATTCCTTGAGGGAGAAGTTGATTTGTGGCTTGTGATAATGGATGGTAATATCATATTCCTTTAGTAACTCAAGGAATTTGAGGCCTGGCCGAAAAAGCATAGAACCTAGCTAGAGTGCCACCTGACTGGCCTCCACCTCTAGGACAACCCCTACTCACCTACCCTCCGCCTCTGGGTGGCCGGACGATAGGTAGGGGAAGTGGCACTATAATCATAGGCTGTTGACCCTGCTGCATTGCCTTGCCCTGAAGCCTGGTACAGAATATTCGCACATGAATAAGATCCCCGTACTCAAAACAAACTCTCGGTTTGGTGGACTACTGAGAATATATGACTACCACTACCTACGGCCCCTTCCCTCCAGCTGGAAAGTAGAAAAATCCACCCCATGGGACTCCAATATCCTCATATTGTGCAGTTTGTCCCTGCACCGATTGATGAAGTCTTGGGGATCCTCATGTCGTTCGCCTCCAAAGATAGGAGGATGGAGCCTGGTCCATCTGTCTAGTAGCTTCTGTGGCTCACCGGTCGCAGATGGCCTAGGCTCAGGTATAACTGTTGCAACTGGCTGAGCTCCGCCCACGGGTAGTGCGCCCGGGGTCTGATATACGATAGTTGCATGCCCTGGAGCCTGAGCGGTAGGGGTCTATGCTCCCCCTCCTGCCTGTGATGTGGCCAGGTCTACTGGAAATAAAACCAGGCTGAGTCATAGTATCTATGAACCGTAGCATACAGCCCATGACCTCCTGGAATCCCGGTTTGGACATAAAATCTACCGGGCTGGCTTTGCTGTAGGCACCTCATCCTGCTCCTCAATAATAGGATCATCTACTGGATCCGCTGGTGGCATAGCTGGAGCAACTCTAAGACATCCTCGTCCTCTACCACGGGTAAGAGCCCTCCCTCGGTCTTTGCCTCGGCCTATAGCAACAGGGGGAGCAGCTCCTCCCTGGTCGGAACATCCGCTGCGCGCGTTCTCACAATCTGTCAGAGAATAAGAGAAAGATACTTAGTACCACATCAGCTGAACGATAGGAGATGAAGAAAGAGTAGTTTCCTAATACCCTATAGCCTCTCGAAAATAAGTACTGACGTCTCCGCACCGATTGGTAAGACTCTATTAGGCCTGCTCATAACTTGTGAGACCTACGTGAACCTAGTGCTCTAATACCGTGTTGTCATGGCCCAATTCTCTTATAGGTCGTGATGGCGCCCAGCACCGCCGCTAGGCAAGCCAACAGTGAACTAACCACGTAATTTCTGTTTTTAAAGAAATTTCCAAGTAATTAAATTTTCCCTTAATTAAAATATTTAAGAAACAACATGTCTAAATAAATAAGGCGAAAGCAGCTGAGTGAAATCATAACCATAGAAATAATTCAAAAAAAAATCACAAGTCTGCTAGTGTGTGCCAAGACATGGTGTCACAAGTGTATGAGCACTACTAGATTATACAAAACTATAACTACTGTCTGAGATGAAAATAGACAGAAATGAATGCAAAGGAGAGACTCTAGGTGCTGCGGAACAACTCAAGAAGCAGCTCACCACTAGGCCTCCGGGTAACGGAGATGCGCGCCGGTGTGATTGCCAGATGCACCTACCTCAGATCCTACACGGTCAGTGCAGAAGTGTAGCGTGAGTACATAAATAACATGTACCCAGTAAGTATCAAGTCTAACCTCGAAGAAGTAGTGACGAGGGATCGATTTCAACACTTACTATGGGCTAACAATGCGAATACATAAATTCTAAATAAATATGGGTTATGTAAATAATAACAATAACTCATTAACAAGCACGAACAAACAATTATTTCGCAAATTAATAAACTGCAAATAAATTCATGCCATTAAATTATTTTAACCTCACAAGCCACAAAATAATATCAAGTATGATTAGGCTCCGAATATTATTCAGCACAATTTATGGCGAGATCGTACGACCCTCTCCAAAATAAGGAGTACACTGCCGAGGGACGTTCAGCACGATCCATAGATACATCTATTCTACTGCCGAGGTATTTAGCCCGCTCCACAAAAAGAGAGTATACTTTATAAGCATTTGACTTAAACGTTATAACAAGGCTAATACACGATGTAGTACAATTTTCATTGACGGTCAAATAATCCGCTCACAATTCTAGCAAGTGAAAGTCGGCCCTTTACAATTTCTCTAACAAGTTCTAATATAATTTAGGCACTTTAATTAATAAGTAGGGTGCAAACATTACAAGTAATTCATAATTTGGGTCCTAAACTACCCGAACATAAGCATAAATAGTAGCTGCATACGGACTCTCGTCACCTCGCGTGTACGTAGCTCCCACAATTAGAAGCAAATATTAATTTAAATCACCTATGGGTTCAATTCCCTCTTACAAGGTTAGACAAGAGATTTACCTCGTCTCAAAACCCACTCTCCGGTCACAATTTTGTTCTAAAGCCTCACCTCGATGCCAAACAATTCGAAACTAGTCAAATGTTATATAATTTAATCAATCCATGTTTAAAAGTTCATTATTTAACTATTAGAGTAATCACCCAACCCCAAATTGGAAGATTCCTAAAATTCACTCCCGGCTCATGTGCCCGGATTCCAAAAATTTTCGAAGAAAGTTATTACCCATAACCTCACGAACTCAAATATATAACTTTCACTCAACTCCATACCATTTTTTTGGTTAAATCTTATTTTTATCAAAACCTTGGTTTTTCATCTAAACCCATCATTTCAAATATTTTACTTGTTAAATCTATCCATAATCTATGTATTTAACTCACATTGTGTAGAAATTACTTATCTCAAAGTGCTTGGTGAAAACGCCTTCCTAAGAGCTCCAAAAATCGCCCAAGGAATGCAATAAATGAACACAAAATGTTTGAGTCCCGACATAAATGAAGGTTCTGCCCAACAGAACTTTCGCATCTGCGGTTACTGGGCCGCATCTGCGGTACTAGGTCCACTTCTGCGGAATTCCTCAGGCCCAGTGCTGGTCGCTGTTGCGGAGTGCATGTCGCTCCTGCGGCTTAGGCCGCTTCTGCGGTTTCCTCCATCGCACCTGCGCGTTCGCAGGTGCGCACACTCACCCGCATCTGAGATTCCTGGACTACTCTTGCTGGGCCGCTTCTGCTGTTGCTGGCCCTCTGCAGGTGCGATTGCACCAGAAGCTGGATGGTTCAGCTGCTCACCAAGGCCAAACGACCTCCGCGCATCGTCCGAATGGCATTCGGTGGTCCGAGGCCCTGTCCAAACATACCAATAAGTTTGAAATAATAAAACGGATTCGCTCGCACCCTCAGAATGTGGAAAACAATATTAAAACTAAGAATCGCAACTGAAAACCAATAGGGTCAACTCATGAACTTCAAATTCTTCCAATTTACTCCGAATGTGCCGAAACTTACTTAAACTACTCGGAATGATATCAAATTTTGCGTGCAAGTTTTAAATCACCATACAAAACTATCCCTAAGCTCGGAATCCCAAACAGACCTCGATAACACCAAAACCTACTCCAAACCAAATTTTAAAGAACTTTAAAACCTTCAAGGTACCAACTATCAATTTTAAGAGCCGAAACGCTCCTGGGGTTATCCAAAACCCGATTCGAACATGCACCCTAGTCCAAAATCATCATACAAACCTATTGGAACTGTCAAATCTCGGTTCCGAGGTTATTTACTCAAAATGTTGACCAAAGTCAAACTTAGCCTATTAAAGCCAAACCAAGGAACCAAGTGTTCCGATTTCAACCTGAACCCTTCCAAACCCCGAACTAATCAACCCCGCAAGTCACGAAACACCTAAAGCACATATAGGGAGTCTTATTTAGAGGAACATGGATCTAGAAAGCAAAACGACAGGTCATGTCGTTACAGAACATCCAGTAAAAAGATTATATATAAAATATACAATTGGAAATTTTTATATTTATATTAAGTTTGAATTTTGACACCTAAGAACTAAGAAGGTACCAGATAGATTGGTATTTTGCACGAAGTGATTTCAGATTTTGAATTCACCCATGCTCTTCATTAGCAAAAAAATGATACCAACACCATGTGAGTCGGGCTAACTAGAATTCATGCAATCAAAAAGAAAAAAAAAATAAAGGACAAGAAAACTTACTCAACGTGGATACCAACTAGCTATTGGCAGGAAAAAGGTCACACACGTGGTGTTAGCTCCAACTTAAGAAATCAAAATTGATGTAATTAATAGCACAAACTTGCATGTGAATTGGAGTTTATAGAGTCCGGAATCAAAATGTGGTTTTTTTTTACTCAAAATACGCAAATAAGTGTTAAAAAAAAGTTACCAAACTATATATAACGCCACAAAAAGTGGCGCTATACAGTAACGGTGCACACTTTTTGTGGCGCTATATTAATTAAAAGCTGACATATGTTACATAGCGCCACTATTAGTGGCGCTATACCCCTTATTACCTGACCCCACAAATAATTTCTGGGTTCAATAATTCAAAAGCGTATAAAGCCACTTTTTGTGGCGCTATATACAAAAAGAAAGCCTCTCCGGCTAGCCATTTCCTATATAAACATCGTAGAATCGCCACAACTTCATTTAAAATTTTTTTTAACTCTCGTTGGTTTCTATTGTTGTTAAATTCTCCAGTATTTTTTCATTATGTCTGAAGAACGTAGAATAAGAGTATCATTATACTGGGGGGGTGAGGTTGTGATGGAGAATAACTCTGTGGGCTACAGTTTACCTGCTAAGTGTAATGTTAAATTGTCACTTTCAATGGAGTACGAAACATTGATATCGTTGTTATGCAAAAAAATGAGTGTGAGAAAACGTTCAGTGATACTCAAAGTAACCGGAAGATATCCGTATTCCGTTACGCCGCAAGGGGTTGCCTTTTACTCAGAGTTTAACATCGACGATGATGACACTTTGAGTGATTTCCTGAGGACTCTGGAAGAATGCCGGGAATTTCTTGTAATCACAATGTTGGAGATGTACGTGAAGGTTGAAGACGTTCCAAAAAATGAGGTTGTGCGTAGTAGAGATATCCCCCAGTGATCGGGTGGTTATTCTGGATCAGTTTTTGCCGGACATGTTCCGGATGAAAGATTTTTTCTTGATTTAAATTTATCACCGTCGGCGAATAAGCAGCGAGAAAATAATTTATACTCTACTTTCCATAATTCACAAGAAGAGTGGTAAACTTCAATTTTCATTTGTGTTAATTATGTATATTTTTGGCGTATTGAATTAATTTTAACGCTCATTTATTTAATAGGGGGTACCGGCCGGATATGAATTTTACAAGTGGCCCATCCGGTAGTCATCACCTAACTGAAAACGTCCATCATGGAATGTCATCACATTACGACTTGTAAGTGAAATGATATAGCCATATATAAAGCATTTATTAATTTAGTAGCTTATATTTTTGTTGAAATGTGCAGTGAAAACGAGCAAGTTGAACTACCCGTAATCACTCAATTGCCCGAAAAGGACGTATTACATCAGGATCTGGCAGATGCACAGAGTGAGGAAGAGAACAGCGATTACAATAACAATGCCGATGAATCGGGAGACGAGACACCATTTGCTCGTAAGGATGGTGATGAAGAGGACGAGGAGGAAGGACCCGATTTGAAGAGAGCCCCCCATAGACGAAAAGTGTACGAGTCTGAAGTGTCATTTCATTCAAGGGAGATTCCTTATATTGATAACTTGCCAGCCGTGCCGGATGTGGAAACTCTCACAAGGGATTTTGATGAAATCCGGACAGCAATGTGGGATGAGTCTAGACCAACGGTGCTTGCAAAGGGGATGCTTTTTCCTGATAAAGAATGCGTAAGCAGGGCTTGTAAAATGCACAATGTTAAAGAGTGTCGTGAGATGCAGGTATCAGAGTCAAGTCCGACGGTATACAGGGCTATTTGTCGCAGGTGGTTTTGGCCATGTAATTGGATGTTGCGTGCGTCGAAGAAGAAGACAGGTATGTAGAAAGTGGGTAAATACATTCCCACCCACACATGCGAAATGGACACTTTCAACGGGAATCACTTCAACTTGGATATTGACTTGATATCTCTTGTATTTATTCCACACATCGAAGCGTCCATAAGGTATAAAATCAAAGAGTGCATTACAGGAGTCCACCAGGAATATGGCCACACAATTACCAAAAGAAAGGCATATCTTGGGCGCAAAAGAGCGTTTGAAATAGTCTATGGTAACTGGGACAAGTCATTTGCGGATCTGCCTAGGTACATGGCTGCACTGCAGCACTTTAACCCCAGAAAAGTTGTTGAATGGAAGCTTGGGCGGAGTCCGGGTAAATCAGAATATATATTCAATTATGTGTTCTGGGCGTTTAAGCCAGCAATTGATGGTTTTCCGTATTGTCGGCCTGTAATATCCATAGACGGAACTCATGTCTATGGAAAGTACTATATCAAGCTATTGATAGTCGTGGCAGTGGATGCTAATGGACAGATATTTCCTCTAGCCTTTGCTATTTGTGCTAATGAAAACACAGAGATGTGGACAATATTTTTGAACCACCTGAAAGAGCACATTGTCAAATAGCGTTCAGGTATTTGTCTAATATCTGATTGGCACGGGGGTATATTAAGTTCTGTGGAGAACCTTCCTGCCTGGCAAGAACCTTATGCATACCACCGTTACTGTGTGAGGCACTTTAAGGCCAATTTCAAGAAGGGACATCCCAAAAAGGATCTACATGATTTGATGTGGATGGCAGTAACAGACCACCAATAACATAAATTTCGGAGGCATATGGATTCTATCAGGCAAGAAGACGAGGCAGCATATCGTTGGTTAATGCGGCATGACCCTGAAAAGTGGACGCTGCACGCAGATGGTGGCAAACGCTGGGGAATTCTTACTACAAACGTGTCAGAATCCTTCAAAGGGTTATTAAAGTCGGCAAGAGGATTGCCCGTCACAGCCATGGTGCGTATGTCGTTCAAGCAGATGGCGGAGAGGTTTATGCAACGGTCTGCAGCTGCAACAGAATTGATGGAAAGGGGTGTTGAATTTATGCCAGTGCCTATGAAGAGATTAGAGAAATACAGACGGCGAGCACATTGGCATTCCTTTTTGCAATATGATAACGAACGAGGTATTTTTGAAGTTCGCACCGCTATCCATAATAATCGGGGTAATAATGTACATACTGTAAATGAATCTACAAGGTTATGCTCATGTGGGAAATGGTCAATCTACCACATGCCTTGTTCACATGCCATCAAGTGTTTTCAACGTGTTGGTTATGCGGAGACCAACTATATTGATCAACAATATAGTGTTTCCAAATACCTAAACACATATAGTGGTCAGTTGCAGCCAGTGGGTGCTGAGCATTACTGGCCCCCAGAACCATTTAAAATGGTGTGTAACAAGTCCTATTTGCGTAAAAGACAGGTGTAGAAGAGAACGCGTATACGGAACCAAATGGATGTTAGTGATACCGTATATGCGCGCAAATGTGGTATATGCTCGCAAACAGGACACGACCGTAGAAAATGTCCTTTGGGTGGCAACAGTAATCAAGCTAAGGGCGGGTGTTCTTCTATTGTACCTAACTACCCATGAGTTCATGTTGTAATAATTAGTTGTTATGTATACAATTTAAGTATTTATGAAATAAAATTTTCTTGTTTGTTAATTATGATTTGCAATTTCCCATTTTACCTATTTAAATAATAATTTAATATAATTATCGGTATATTTATTATGTGTGTATTGTCTTGTCGACATCACGATATTTAATACACAAAATATAGCGCCATTATATATGGCGCTATGTGTGTCTTGTCTTGTCGAACTGGAAAAGCTAAAAAAGTTGACCGACTAACATAAAGTCGTCTTGTCAACATCATGATATGGTGCTATCTAATATAGCGCCATTAGATATGGCGCTATATGTGTGTTGTTTCGCCTATAAATAATGGGGTCATTGTAGTTATTTTGTGTGCTAAAAATTTCCCCCAGAAATATTTCATTAAAAGTAAGTAAGGTTTTTTATTATAAGCAAATATTTCACAAATGGCTCAACCTGGTCGTCCACCAATTTGCTTCTGTGGAAAACCATGCATGATGGATTGTGGGTGGGAAGGTGCTAACGCTGGACGCCGCTATTGGTGCTGTATGAACACGTTGTACAAGCAACCCGACGAACCTACTTGTGAATTTGATGAATGGTCTGAGGAACCATGTTATTAGGAAAGCTACAGGGAGAGATTACAGGATTTTCATAATATGTGGTTGTACCAGCAGAGAATACAAAAGGAAGGAGATAGAATTATTACAGAAATGAGGGAGAAACTGAAGGAGGTGGAAGATAAAAAATGGAGAACAGAATGGAATTGTGAAGCACACAATGAACGCAATGAAAAATATAAACGGGAACTTGCGGAGGTGAAGGCGAGAGTGAAAGAGTTAGAAGAAGAAAAAGAACAAATGGAAGAACGATTTAAGTAGTTGGAGCGAAGAATAAATGACAACTGAGGATGGAGCATTGGCGTGTATGTGTTTAGTGTCATTTTCATATTTCATGTATTTTTATTATGTTGGCCTGTTAAGTTTGTGTTTGTGTTGTAGTAATGTTTTCTTTGTTTGTTGTACTAAATTTTATTTTAATTTAAGTGGAAATTAAGTTTAAGTTATTGTGTTACTATACCAAATACTATAAAACGAAATGAGAACTAAAAAAAGTAATTGTCATATTCGATTAAATATTGTTGTTAATGTATACAAAAATATTATTTACACCAAAAAAACATAAAAATGGAAGACCGAATCAATGTGTCCCGCATCCGGTGTGTCTCAAAGTAGCCGTTGGCCTGAGGCGCATCCCCTGCCGCCCAGGTACGCTATCAGGATCATCATCATCAAGTCGTCTCCTTATGGCCGGATGCGGCACAGGATGACATGTATCGGTGGTGCTGTCAGGTCCAGTAGAAGGCTACATAATAATATCAAACTTAGTATAGAAAACTACATAACAATTCACAAAAATTTATATTGTCTTACCATAATCGTGTCTGGATCCTGAATGTAGTCATCTGTCGCAGCATCGCATGAAGCCTAAAAAAGTAAATTAATAAAGTTAAAGAAAATAAATAAGTTATAGTAAAAACAGTAATAAAATTAATACTAATAAACTCATACATGCGCATGTGATGAGCTGCCATAACTCAGTCGGTGCCCACTATCAAAATCTCGGATCGGTCGAGACTCATCAGTGGTAGACGGGCCAGGGAAATATCTACCCAACTCCACTCCTTGAAAATCCGAGCCCGTGATCAAGAATTGACCCCATGGGGTCACCTGCGACGTCCCTGGAGTGTCATAAATGCCAAGGCTGTAAGACGGCATGTCGGTCTCATGCATGCCACCTCCCATATCAGCAGCAACATCATCAGCAGGAGCCTCAAAGCCCCCTTGCTAGGGACCTCCTCTCCGCCCACGACCACTTCGTCCGGCACCAGCAGGTCGTCGTGGAGCAGCAGCAGCTTGTCAGCCACCACCTCGTGGCATACCACGACCTCGCTGGTACGTGGCTAGGTCAACATAATCTGGCTCGTGTGCCAAACACTGATCCGATCGGCCTCGCTGCAGTGTCTGGGCAGCCACATCCATGAAGCGACGACTATACTCCTACATGATCACAAGATCGTGGACATAACTCTACATCTGCTGCCCCATACGATATACGGTATGCAATCCAATCGCCTGCACAAAAGTTTTTAATATAAACTATGTATTTGACTCGAAATTACTATTAATGTAATTGATAATAACAAAAAACATACCAGAGCCTCATGTCTCCCGGCGTATGAGACGTACCGACCATTTACCTGATGAACTGGGTTCCCGATAAAAAGTCGGGAAACAGTGCGGTACCATGCCATATAAACTTCGATAGGAAAGTGTTGCGGAGCTGGGGTCAAGTCCCCTCGGTTGTCCCAAATACCCAACTGCGCTGCCAGCCAATCAATAAATGTGTCGTCCACCCTCATCCGATCATCCCTCTCATAATATAATGGATCTCATGCAGGCCGAGTCGGTATAGGCTGCGGAAATCCAAACTGACGAAATACTCGCTCTAAGGCATGATGCTCGACAATATCGAGGCACGTGAGAGGGACGGAAGCCCTCCAAATATGGCGGCCGTGCGTGCAATACGCTGGCAGGGTACCTATCAGCTCTTCGTTGTACGGCGTCCAGATGAACTATCAAATAATAACACAAACCGTTAGTATGCGCAACACCTAGTTAAACAATAATTGGTAAGTTTAGTTAGATATTCACATGTGCGTCCTCCAGAAAATCCAACACATCCCTACAGAAGGGGAGATTATGATGGCCATGATACTCTTGTGCAAGTCTACGACGCAATACCCACCTACAAGCTAGAGAGAGATCAAGAATATGTACATTAGCCGGTAGCTGTGGCAGAGGTGGCCGAAGCTGCAGAAATCGCTCCCACACCCAAACCTAACATACAAAGTTGACATAAAAATTAACTATAACTAGGTAGAATTGTAACTCAAGGACATATTATTTGAATAAGTTGTCACCTGTAGAAGTGGCAGAAAGCCAGAAACGTCTCTCTGTGTGCCCATGGATGCCCGACATATCTTCCTGTACAAAAATGATAGGACAGCACCACCCCAGCTGTAGCTGACTGTATCATCGAAGTCCGCAATATGATGCAGAAAACGAAGGCTCACTAGGTTCCCCAAAGTGTTCGGGAACAAGACCCCCCCAAATAGAAGAAGCAACAACAGCCTCGTATATTGCTCCACATCCACCTCCGCTAAGTCGTCGGTGATAGTATCGTGGATCTGCACCAAGTGGTCTCTAATGGGGACCAACTGCATACGACTGCTCCCAATTGCTACATCTGGGTCCTCGGACCTAAAGCCCGTGAGCCTGTGCAGCATATCCATATATGAATCCCGATTAAAATATCTCATATTCCCAGGCAGTAAAACTGGCAAGCCATCAGTGGACAGGCCATATAAAATCTCGACGTCCTGGAGTGTGATGGTGGCTTCGCCGATGGGCAGATGGAAAGTGTGCGTCTCCGGTCGCCACCGCTCAATCAACGCCGTGATCAAAGCATAGTCGAGCTGTATCCGGCCAATGCTAATGATCCTATATAATCCCATCTCCTCCAGGTGATGGACCACACGGGGATGTAGAACGCGGGGAGGAGTCAAAAACTCCCACAATAAATCCACTCTCCTGCCCCGAAAAGTCTGCGTAAGCAACTCTCCCCCCATATATGCTCGGATCTATGCTGGGGCTGTAGGGGTAGTAGCTCCGACGTCCGAGGGCCGGGATGTATAGGTGCACCCATGTCGTCAACTGTAAATTCATAATTTTTGATAACTATCATTAATAATTATGTGTTTTTTTATAATTTAAATTCATATTTTTTAACAACTTAATTGTAAAAATTATATATATACTTATGGATTTCGTGCTAGATTTTCTGAGGCCCAGTGGTACCAAACTATCATTAATAATTTTATGTTTTTTTAATAATTTTTATTCATATTTTTTAATAACTTAATTGTAAAAATTATATATATATATATATATATATATATATATATATATATATATATATATATATATAAATTTATAATTATGGGTTTCGTGCTAGATTTTCTGAAGCCCAGTGGTACCAAACTATCATTAATAATTTTATGTTTTTTTAATAATTTTTATTCATATTTATTTAATAACTTAATTGTAAAAATTATATATATAATTTTTATAATATATATATATATATATATATATATATATATATAATTTTTATAATTATGGGTTTCGTGCTAGATTTTCTGAGGCCCAGTGGTACCAAACTATCATTAATAATTTTATGTTTTTTTTATAATTTTTATTCATATTTTTTAATAAATTAATTGTAAAAATTATATATATATATATATATATATATAATTTTTATAATTATGGGTTTCATGCTAGAATATAAGATAATTAAACAAAATGAATTCTAAGCTAAAATACTACACAATACTACGCTATAAGGCTCTAAATTTTACTACGCTAAAAGGGTCTACGTTTTACTACGCTAAAAGGGTCTACGTTTTACTACGCTAAAAAGGTCTACATTTTACTACGCTAAAAAATAATCTAAACTAAACGACATAAAAACACATAAATATACATGAGGATATTAACAAATACATTTTTTAGACTAATTTACATATTTTTATACAACACTAAAATTAAATCCGGATAAAATTTAACATGCTAGTTTCGGAAAAAATAAACACAAACCGAAATAGAACACATACAAATCAAGTAATATGCATTGTTATAAAAGTTTAAACTTAAAATAAATCGAAATACCTCGATTTAGAATTTTCGGAATATAAATAGATCGAAATTTTGAATCCGGAAGAGTGAATCCACAATAACACGAAGCTCTACTCGACAGTGGGACCACCAATCTTCAAGTTTTATGTGCCGGGGGGACCCAAATTTTTTTTTAAAAATGGGGCAGAATCGATCAGAAATTGGGGGGGGGGGGGACCAAGAGAGAGTAAAATAATGGAGTTAGAATTAAACGAAGAAGAAGAAGACGGAGTTTTTTAATAAGGGGTATAGCGCCACTAATAGTGGCGCTATGTAACATGTGTCAGCTTTTAATTAATATAGCGCCACAAAAAGTGGCGCTATACAGTAACGGTGCAGTTACAGTTACTGTATAGTGCCACTTTTTGTGGCGTTATATATAGTTTGGTAACTTTTTTTTAACACTTATTTGCGTATTTTAAGTAAAAAAACCACATTTTAGTCCGGACGGACCACATGGATTGGACATGTAAGAGGAAGCCTCCAAACCATCTGGAAGGTTAGTCAATGATAAAGTATCTGATTTATTACCAGTCAAAGCTTGTAAAACTCAATTAGTATTAGCAGCAACTCTGTTCTCCTAAAATTGCTTCAAGTTAATGTTCAATATCAGTTTGCTAAGTCTAGAAAACCAGGTTTAAATTAGACACGGTTACTAAATTATGTTTTTATATCGTTATAGATTGGTTGTCTCTTTGAATGAAACAAAATCACACAACTAAATCTGACAAGTACACATTATCTTGAAGATCGCCGTGTAATCAAGATGGTAGGTAAGCATATTTTATTTAACGAAGCTGGAATTAGGGATGACAATTTGAGCCCAAACCCATTTAACCTGTCCAATTCGTTCAAAGATTAATGGGTTGTGTTACATAATTTTAGCTCATGGGTCAATTTGGGCTGAACCCAAGTTAACCCATTATATTTTAGGAATTTTTACCTCATATAGCAAAGGTCAACACCTTATTTATTTTAATAAATATCATTTAAAAAAATTATATTCTATAGATACCTTTTAAGGTTTATAGCAAAATATTTAATTTTGGTTACCTCCTAGCCCTAAGCCACTAAATACGCTATTAAGTTACACTATTTTCTTTCTCTCTCTACTTTGATACGTCTCATTCTCTTCCCTCATCCCATTAAAATTTCCGCTCTCCTCCTCCTTCTAACGACATCTTCTCAGATGGACATATGATATTGCAACAAATACACTAGTTTCTCCGATAGGAACAGTCCCCAGGTAGTGGGCAACTACAATCGAGTGTATATCCCATGATGCTCATGCTGAAGAACAAAGGGATTTCCTATGAAAGCAAAATTTGACCTAATTGATTTGGAAAATAAAGGGGCTTATTAGGCAAGAATTCAACAAATTGATTAAGAAAAGTTGAATCTTTGATTTTCATCAAAAGTGTAGAGAAATCAAGAATGACAAGTCCTGGGTCGAGAGACTGGCTTTGACTCCTGGGAATCGAACACCTATTTCGGTGTCAGGTAGGGTTTCAAGTTCAAGAACCCCTTTGACAGATGAAGTCATATAGAAGCGACTGCGTGAAGCTGGGTTTGATGAGGACTTCATTAAACGCAGAGATAAAGCATATTTAATATATTTCAATGTATTTTCATGTATTTCATTGTATTCATTGTCTTTTTTTCATTGTAGTTCAATGTATCTCATTGTATTCCATGTATTTCATTGTATTCACTGTCTTTTTTTCATTGTATTTCAATGTATCTCACTGTATTCTATGTAATTCATTATATTCATTGTCTCGTTATATGCCATGAATGTATTCATATGATTTTTTTAATTAATATAATTTATGTATTCAGATGTATTATATAATTACTCTGAAAAATGCTATGTTTTTTGGGTATTTTTCGGTTGAGAATCTTTTTTATAACTGAAAATACAAAATTTGTACGTTATAATTGAGTTTGTTGAGTTATATTAGGAGTCTATTATATTAATTGATTCACTTTCCGTTTTAAAAACAATGTAATCCCCTATTTCACGTCGTGAATACAGTCGAATACAATAATCTGTCCAGCTGTAACCCCATATTTCACTCCATGAATACAGTCGAATACACTCGAATACAACAACTGATTAGCTGGACTTCCCTGATTCACGCCTGTTTTTGCTACTGTATTCATAAATACAATAACTTAAATACATGAAATACATCTTATAACCACAGAAAAGGTATCTATAATCCGTAATATAGCAAATGGTATCTATAAATGACTAATTACAACTAAAAGATAGTGCTTTATGAAAATTTCTCTATATTTTATAATTCATTCTGACCCATTAAGCAGCCCAAATACAACCATGAAACTCACCCAAAACAAAAGGTATTTCAACCCAACTTACATAGAAATTTATTTAGATGCCCCAATTTTACTTTTTTTTTGTATTTTTAATTTTATGTCCTTTTGTTTTTCTGCACCATCCATCCCCCTGCCCCCCTCTCCCCCCCCTCCCCAAACCCCTCCTCCCCTCAAAAAAAAATTTTACTTTTTTTTTTTTGTATTTTCAAATTTCTGTTTTTTTTTCTACAGCACTCACTCCCCCACGCTGCTCCCCTCCCCCCGGGCAAAACCCCCCTCCCCTCAGATTTTTTTTTTATTTTCAATTTTTTGTTTTTTTCTGCACCACCCATCCCCCCCATCCTGCGCTCCTTCCCCCGCGCGCAAAACCCCCTCCCCTAAAAAAAATTTTTTTTTTTTTTTGTATTTTCAATTTTTTGTTTTTTTCTATTACTTTTTCTTAATTTTTAATTTTTTTTTCTGTTTTTTTTTATTTTTCTGCATCACCCTCCTGCCCCAACCCCCTCCCCCACCCCACCCCGACAAAAAATTTTTAACTTACACATTTTCAGGTAAAAGGCTTTTTTATGCAAGATGAGCATGGTTCTAAAATATGGGTCAAGTTGGGCGGGTTGGGTTATGATCTATTGTTTAGCCCATCTTGACCCAACCCATCTTAACCCAAATACACTTTGGACTGGGTTAGGCAATGACCCATTTATTGACCTAACACGTCTTGACCCGCTCAAATTCAGCCCAACCCGCCCATTTGTCACCCCTGGTTGGAACCGTGTTACCCACTTTTTCTAAAGAAATTACTTGAATTTTGTTGTTTGTATAGTTTCATAATTTCGTATTCTCTTGAGTTAAAACAAAAAATACGACAAGCACGTCAAAGCGGCTGCGTGGTTTCCACTTATGCATCCAATAAGCACAATATATGGCTGATAAGCATTTTGAAATCCTACTTTGCACACTACGAATAAGATAATAAGTCGCCTTTGTTCGTTGAAAAGCTTCCCCATTGAATTATTGAGTCCGGAACCTAAATATTATCTTTTTGGACTTAAAATACATAAATAGGTGAAAACAATTTAGTGACCAAAATTTATAAAACGAAGTTTTGAACCACGTTTTACCTTAACGGTCGTTTGGGATATTTTGTGTGAATATATATAGCGCGGTTAAATACTACGTTATGTGTATTATCTTGCCAATCTGAAAAGCTGCCTGACTGCGAAAAAGCCATTTTGTATCAGAAAGAATCTTTAACACGCGAAGCATAGTGCGATTAAATACTACGTTTTGTGTGAATATATATAGCGCGGTTAAATACTACGTTATGTATGTTGTCTTGTCGATCTGAAAAGCTGTTCGACTGCGAAAAAGCTATTTTGTATCCGAAAGAATCTTTAACACGCGAAGCATAGCGCAATTAAATACTACATTATGTGTTAGCATAGCGTGGTTAAATACTACGTTATGTGTGTCACTATAACGACCCGACCAGTTGTTTTGAGTTTTTGCACTTAGCTCGCCAGTTCTCGGACATGACTTGCCCCGTGTGATGTATTATGACTTATGTAAATCGTTGGTTTTGGTTTTCAGGGTAATCAGAATAAATTTGGAAGAACAGTTCTCAGTTTGAAGCTTGAAATTTGAAAGGTTTGACCAAGATTTGACTTATTTGTATATGATCTCGGATCAGAATTCTTATAATTTGGTTAGCTCCGTTAGGTGATTTGGGATATAGGAGCGTGTTCGGATTGTGTTTTGGAGGTCCGTGGCTTATTTAGGCTTCAAATGCCAAAAGTTGAATTTTTGAAATTTCCGGTCCGATAGTGAGATTTTGATCTAGGGGTCGGAATGAAATTCCGAAAGTTGGAGTGGCTCCGTAGCATTGAATGTGACGTGCTTGCATAATTTCAGGTCATTCGGACGAGGTTTGATAGACTTTTTGATCGAAAGCATAATTTAAGAGTTTTTGGAGTTCTTAGGCTTGAATCCTATGTTAAATTGGTGTTTTGATGTTGTTGTGAGCGTTCCAAAGATTTGAACAAGTTTGAATGATGTCATGAGATGTGTTGGTACATTTGGTTTGAAGTCCCGGGGGCTCGGGTGAGTTTCGGGTAGATTCCGGGATGTTTTAGGCCTAAAAACATAGCTGCTGCAGGTTCAGAGAGGTTGCAGACACCAGTGCAGTCCGCAAAGGATTTTGTGCGGCCGCGGTGGGAGCTTTGCGACGACACTCGATTTTGTGCGGTCCGCGGTGAGGAAGGTTTCACTAGTTTGACTTCGGAAGCTTATATCTTTTGATCTATAAGGAATTTTGGGATGATTCAAAAATGAAAATTATAGATTTTTGAATCTAGTTTTTAGATACATATTATAATAGGCATTTGGATATCAGTAGCGAAAGTTATAGCCAAAATATCAAAGCATGTCACTGCAGTAAAATCCACCGAGGTCAGCACTGGTTTTTGTACGGTCAACGGTGCTCCACCACGGTCCGCACTCGATTTTGTGCGGTCAGTGTCACACCTTCTTTTTACCTACACCCCGCAAAGGGCGTAAAGGGAGTTTTTTCAATTAAAGAACAATCGAAACGGGATTTATTATTTAATTCAGAGTCGCCACTTGGGAGATTTATGGTGTCCCAAGTCACCAGTTGAATCCCGAATCGAGGAAAAGATTAACTCTGTATTACATTCCGCGAACTAGAAATCCGGATAAAGAATTCTATTAATCCGGGAGAAGGTGTTAGGCATTCCCGAGTTCCGTGGTTCTAGCACGGTCGCTCAACTGTCACATTCGGCTTATTTATCTGACTTTAACAATTATGAGCTTATATGCAAGTTTTAACTCTTTACCGTTTTTATTATTATCATTAGTATTTTAACAGAGAATTGCAACGTTGTGAAGACGTATCTCGAACCACGTCACATCAATGTACTCGTGGTTGTCGACACATTTCGACTCCGTTGGGATTTGGATTTGGGTCACATAAATGTGCACCCGAATTTGAGAAGGTAATGTTATTTAAAGTACGCGCCTAAAGAGATTAACGCGTGGTTATTTTGGGAAAAAGGCCGTGAAGTTCGCTAAACGGCCGATCCCGAGTTCTAAGTAATTAATACATACATTTGTGAGGGCCCCGCAATCTATGCGTTTTACTAGATGAGGCTCATCTCGTTTATTTTAAAAGGACAATCCTAAAGTGACTACATTTTTTTATTAAGTTCGTCTCTAAAATAAAAGAGAAGAAGTCCTAATTAGTTACATGTTTATAAGCTCGTGCCTCTTATTAGTTATTAGATTAAGACAAATGCAAACGCAAAATTGCAACCGAGCTTTCTCAAAGGGAGATTGTATCGTTCCTTGTTCTATTAGTTAATAATACTAAAGTTGAGTTTATGAATTGAACACGAGATTGACACACAGTAATATCAAAACAAACTAACTATTCTTTGATTAATTTAAACTAACATTATTAGATGAATGGGTTATTAGAAGAACCAAATGTAATACCAAGCCATTTTTGAACTCTTTTTACAACTGTCGAAAATACCTCAGTATTTGAAAGTTGACGTTAGGCTAACATTATTCAAGTAACCATTTCGTTAGCTTTGAACCTATATGATGATACCTTCCATTCATTTGAATCCAAAAAAACTTGGAAAAACGGTAGCTCACATGGTCTAGATACAGTCTAGTTAGGTAAATTTACACGAACCAGTCTTATTACAGAAAACTAAACATTATACATATGCAACCCTATGACTCATTAATCAGTCAACTACATATTTAGACAAAGAAAGGAAAACTCTATTCGAGCACAAATCTAAACAAGAGGAATTCAACAGGAACAAAGCCTGGTCAACACTTCATTTCACTTCAAGCCAAGAGTGTACAAATGTGTACCTGGAAGGAATACAACGGGGAAGAAGAAGAGATGAAGGTCAGCAGCAGTAGTAGCAAACATCAGTTGCAACAGCAATGCAACAAAAGATAACCAGCAGCGACTCAGAAAACCAGTTAAAATTCCCAGCAATACCAACAGCAACACAAACACCCGGTAACTGACCCCAAAACAGCTTGATAGCAACCAAATATCAATCAAAACACAAGCAGAAACACCCCTAGAATTCAGTAATCAAGAAAAACTCGAAAATACAACTCCACAGTTAAAGCTGAAGCTCTTTTCAGTTTCAATGGGATAGCACTAGTTGAACTAGACTAACTCTTAAAACTCTCTTCCAGTTTTTCAGAATGTTCAACACCCTTAAGATTTCCAGAATGTTCTTTTTCTTTTAACTGTGTCCAACTCCTCTCCTTTATAGCCAAACTTTTTTTTTAACCCTTTAGCTCTTAGGAGCATTCGGCTAATTAAGAGAGTGTTTCTGCTCATAATATTCCCTGACAGCCACTACTACATGTTTTTCTCTTTTTTAATCCAAGGTTATGAGTGGCTTAACTTATTTAATCAACTTCCCATGCCATTAAGCCTTGTTCGCCACTATTACTAAACAATTCATTAGTTTATTGGTACTTTAGTACCCTACTGTCAGACCACTAAATTTAGGCCATTCTCAAACCTTTTAAATCCCAAAATACCCTCCTAAAGTCCCTGAAATTACTGTCCTACCCAATCCCTTTTACCTCATCAGCTATAACCAATCCTTAATCAGATAACTAAACTAATTCCTAATTAATCAGCAAACTACAGCAGCTATAATCAATTTAATTCAATTCACCTAACAGTTCGAACTTAGAGCTCAGATTAGATCAAATAGCAGACTGATGCAAAGCTGCTAAGATGCACATGTACATAGGATTAACTGATTGCATTCACAATTCTTAATCAAACTTAGGCAAAATGAATGAAATATTGTAATATCACAAATTCATATGCAACAAAACTGATTGGCAACGAGAGGAAAGAATCAAACATAACATAATAAGACAATTTGAACCAACAGTAATATCAAACGATCACAGTTTTATACAATCACTCACTGAACTTGCCTAAACCGAGATACTCAACAATGTAAAGAAGAAACTAATCCAGAGGGAAAACAAACAGACAGGGGTTCGAGCGATTTCAGACAAATCCAATTAACTAGAAAATCCAATTAATACAGTGATGAAAATTTGGACCGGAAAAAGGTTCGAAAGAGGGGGAAGAAGTAATTGATATCACAACAATGAAATTAGGCAAACACAAACAACAATCAAAAAGGAAAAAGGAAAAGAGGAGAAATACATCAGAAACCACAAGCTAAAATCCAATCCGTTCCAATCGAAACTTCGACTTGAGGTTTGAAGCCGAAACGGACCTTAATCGAGTGTTCTCGACTGAGATCACATGACTAAGGTCGATTACGACCTCAGTTTCTACTGTATCGATCCCCTGGCTCGGTTCTTTTAGGGTTTGTCAAACTCACGATTTAACTCTAATTTAAAATTCGACCAGTTTCGAAGGGAAATGAGTATAGGATTTGGGGTGAGGGAGTCAAGGAGGTTACTGGGTGTTAGTTAGGGATGGCTTGGGAGGTGGCGCCGCCACCAGAGAATCTTGTGGCGGCGCTAGGGTTTGGACCTTCGAATGAATATTCGAAACGCTTGGGCTTGATTCGAAGGGAAATGAGTATGGGACTGGAACGAGGAAGTCTTGGGGAAGCTGTGGTGTGAAATTGGAGGCCATTGGACGAGATAGGGTTCCAGCCTGATTTTTGATTTAATATTCGAAGCACACAGCTGGGATTCAAGGGATAAGAGTTAGGGATTCGGAATGGGGAAGTCGAGGGGAATCAGTGGTAAAAAGATGGGGTCGTTTGGACCACCGGAATCGCCATGAGGCGATTTCCAGTGGGCGGAGCACGGTGGTAAGAGGGGGAGGGTCTGTTTGGCCTCTAAATCTTAGAGATGGAATGAAAGGGTTAGGGTCTTTGATTTGGGGTTTGGTATATTGAAATGGGGTGATTAATGTGGTCCGTTGGATCAGTGAAGATCGACGGTCCAGATTAGGTTAGGGGGTCAAACAGGGTCGTTTTGGTTAAGTACTGAGGCGGGTTTTGTTCGGGCTAAACGGGTCGGGTTTGGTTCTTGGATACAGGTATTGATCTGTGACCGTTGGATGTGGCTTGGTTGAATGGCTGAGATTTTTGCCATTGAAACGACGTAGTTTGGTCCCTATACTACGTCGTTTTAACATCCTATGAGAGGAGCTACCTGGACCGGGTTTGGGACATGCCATTGGGCCAGGGATTTGAGCCCAATCAGATTTTCCTTCCTAGTTTTTTGTTCTTTTCATTCATTTTGCTTTCTAAATTATTTTCTAAAATTATAAACCAAGTTAACTTATTAAAAATACTAATTATCTTCTAATAACATTTATCACATATAATTAAATGTCAATTAACAATAAAATCACACAATTCCACATTAAATGCGAAAAATGCAAAGTACATTATTTTTTATGATTTTTATTTTCGTAAAACAAATCACTGGTTAATTAATCCTAAATTGTAAATGCAAATGCAACACATATATTTTTGTATTTTTCAGTAGTATAAATAGAATAAACATGCACAGACAAATCACAAGCAACACACAACTATTTTATTTTGAAATTTTGTGGGAGTAGTTCTTGTAGGGCAAAAATCACGTGCTCACAGCTGCCCCTCTTTGTCCGGAAACACGAAGAGTTTTCGTGCAAAGATAAAGTGAGCGGATACGAGCGATTTTTGCCCGTTCGGCTACTCCGTGTGAAGCATTTTTGCAAGATTTGACCGAACCTCTGCTTCAAAGGTTTCTTACATATCCCTGGCTAAAAGGGAATCAAGTCAATGTAGTTCCGGAAGTTTCGGTAGATGGGACTACCATGAAGCTGTAATTTTGCTGTTACTACTGCTTTCCGACCTCCTTATTACACCGTACTAAAAGAAGACAAGAAGCTAGACTAAACTAGGGATTACAACATCTTATCTATCTTCAAACTTGCTCTTGTAGCCTTCCTTCTGATTTCTGCAGCGGAATTTATGCTGGGGATATTTTGTTGTAACCCTCCGCTTTACTGACTCTTGACTTGAAATTGAGTGTAGTCCTCTGTCCTACAAGCGGGCTCCTGACTTCAAACTTGAAATTTATTCCTCTGTTCTATAGGCGGGCTCCTGACTTCATTTTGAAATGTACTCCTCTGTTCTACAGGCGGGCTCCTGGCTTCCAACTTGACTTTAAAAGATAATATGGCCTCCATTCTCCAGGCGGGCTCCTGACTTCAACAGCAATTTAAAGATAATGCAGCCTCCATTCTCCAGGCGGGCTCCTGACTTCAACAACAACTATTTCTCCAGAATATAACACTTTCATTCTCCGGGCGGGCTCCTGACCTCAACAATTTCTTAAAAACATAACACCTCCATTCTCCAGGCAGGCTCCTGACTTCAACAACTTCTTAAAAATATAACACCTCCATTCTCCAGGCGGGCTCCTGACTTCAACAACTTCCTAAAAATATAACACCTCTATTCTCCAGGCGGGCTCCTGACTTCGACTACAACTCAAAAAATATAACACCTCCATTTTTAGGCGGGCTCCTGACTTCGACTACAACTCAAAAATATAACACCTCCATTCTCCAGGCGGGTTCCTAACCTCAACAATTTCTTAAAAACATAACACCTCCATTCTCCAGGCGGGCTCCTGACTTCAACAACTTCTTAAAAATATAACACCTCTATTCTCCAGGCGGGCTCCTGACTTCGACTAAAACTTAAAAAATATAACACCTCCATTTTTCAGGCGGGCTCCTGACTTCGACTACAACTCAAAAATATAACACCTCCATTCTCCAGGCGGGTTCCTGACTTCAACTTCAACTTGAAATGACAACAACCTCCATTCTCCAGGCGGGCTCCTGACTTCAACTTCAACTTGAAATGACAATAACCTCTTAAAATTATAGCACCTCTATTCTCCAGGCGGGCTCCTGCCTTCAATGACTTCTAAGAAATGCGTTTTATTGTTGTTGGTCCTTCCTGCCTCCTGAACCATTTTCCTTCTAACTTGAAATTATCTTCTTTTAGAACTGCTTCCCTCAAAACTGGTGTTTCATTCCTCTGAAAACTGTTGGGGATAACACCGGTGTTTTATTCAAAAATATGTTATTTTCCTCCTTCAAAAACTACTTCCCTTAAAGTTGGTGCTTTCCTTCCATTGGAACTACTTCCCTTAAGACTTGTGTTATCTTCCTTCCGAAATTGCTTCCTTTAAAACTTGTTTGGCCTTCTTCCGAAAACTGCTGGGGATACCATTTTTTCCCAAACTTGTGTTATCTTGCTTCTTCCCCAAGTGGGTACCAGACTTCCCGAAAATTTTCAAAATGAAAGAAAATTTTCTGCTCCAGTTTGACAATATTTCTTGTATCATGATGTCTTTTCATCATCTATAACATTTCCTGTCCCTGCTTCAAATCAAAGAAAAAATTTTGTTAGTTTAAAACATGGTGAATGGTCGTGCCACTCCTACTGGGGATGGTTTTCTCTTTCTCCTTTCCCAACTTTGTGTTCCATTACATTACCAAAGCTTGCTGGGGATGAGATTATTTGTTGGGGATGATATTCCTACTGGCGATCATATTCCTGCTGGGGATGGTTTTCCCCCTCTTCTTTCCCTGCTCCGTGTTGTCCGACCCTCTTGGAACTTGGTCGATAATCTGCCAGGGATGCTCTTGTTTCTTGACGATTCTTTATTCACCAATTGTTGCTTCCCACTTTTCTCCATACTCTCCCCGAAATCCTAGACCAATCCATTATTTGGTCTTGCAACGAATGTCTTTCTCGTTCCATTGCATTATCTTTGGCCCGTCCTATCCACATTGTGTTTTTGCACCATCTTGGCAACTGCTAATAAGCTCTGAAAATCCTTTTCAAAAACAAACTGCTGGGGAGATAAAGTCTTTAAAAATAGAAAATGATGAATTCAAGAAAATAAGAGAAGAATAGTTTTCTGAAAAATGTTGGGGAGAAGAAAAAAAAGAAAAAAAAGGAAAAGAACTTATCTGAATGGTACAACCGATCCCAATGATCACGTCGTGCATTTTGGATTAACCAACCCAGTCTATTTATATCAATCAATCTTTTTGATGGCCTTACTTTGTTGGGGATATGTAAGCGCCCAATTCTTTTGTCGACTCAACATTTTGCACTGCTTGATGCCTCGACGGATCCTTTCCGTCAATCTTATCTTGTTTGCCTCTTTTGACCCCTTGTCGCCTCATAGTTCCCTTCGAGGGGTTTTCATTAATAAGACTCTCTCATTTCCCTCAACTCTCGTAGCCTTATGGTGCCTGTGAAGGTTTTCATCGATAAGACTCTCTCGTTTTATTTCTCTCAACTTTCGTCGCCTTATGGTGCCTGTGAAGGTTTTCACCGATAAGACTCTCTCCTTTTATTTTATTTTTTCAGCTGGGGATTGGAGTGTTACCGATATGACTCTCTCTGCTGGGGATTCTTTCAGCTATCAATTCATTTCCAGCTTATGATCCTCTTCTCTGCTGGGGATCAGAGTGTTATTCCCGACTTCCATTTGCATGACTTGGCACTTCATGGATACTGATCGGGAGGTCTTTTTTGGACATCAATATGGGTTTTTGGGTATGGCTAAAAGAAAAGGGGTATCAAAAGGTTCAAAATAATTTTGATGGGTAAAATATTACAACTCTTGGAATCAAACTTCCTTCCCAAAATTACAAACACAACTTCTGCCCCGGTTTCTTGCTTGGGGATTTTTATTTTTGTTACACTATGACCGAGTCGTGAGGCGCCTACGAATCCTTTTTGAGGAATCAGGTCGAACGTAGTTCCCAATTCCTTTGTTTTACTTGTGACTTTTCTTTTGTCTTTATTATCATTATTTTTCTCTTCTCTTTTTCTTTCATTTTCATTACTAATTCCAAAAGAGGGGTATGAAAGAATAAATAAGGCTCAAAAGGGGAAGCAAAGGTTGGAGTGTTTGGATGGAAGAACAAATTGTCTCCGTCATTTCATTCTCCGATACCATGCCAAATGCAAACAAACAAAAATTACAATTAAAAGAAATCATACATAATATCTCTTAACTGCATCAGAATTGATAGCCATGTCGACGCATTTCCCTTCGATATCTGTTAAACATAAAGCACCATTGGACAACACTCTGGTTACAATGAATGGCCCTTGCCAATTCGGGGCGAACTTGCCTTTTGCCTCAGCCTGATGTGGGAGGATGCGTTTCAGCACTTGCTGGCCCACTTTAAACTTCCGGGGACGCACCTTTTTGTTGTATGCTCTTGCCATTCTCTTTTGATATAACTGGCCATGACACACAACTGCCAATCTCTTTTCATCAATCAAGTTCAACTGCTCCAAACGGGTTTTGACCCACTCGTCATCATCAATCTCAGCCTCAGCGACAATCCGAAGGGATGGAATTTCAACTTCTACCTGTATCACTACTTCAGTTCCGTATACCAACAAATAAGGAGTTGCACCTACTAAAGTACGAACAGTAGTGCGATAACCCAACAATGCCAATGGTAACTTCTCATGCCATTGTTTGGACCCTTCTACCATCTTCCTCAGTATCTTCTTTATGTTCTTGTTGGTCGCCTCGACCGCTCCATTCGCCTTGGGACGATATGGTGTGGAATTATGGTGTGTAATCTTGAACTATTGACATACTTCTTGCATCAAACCGTTGTTAAGATTAGCACCATTGTCCGTGATGATCACTTTTGGGATCCCAAATCTACAGATGATATGGGAATGAACAAAATCTACAACTGCCTTCTTGGTTACCGACTTGAAAGTTTTAGCTTCAACCCACTTAGTGAAATAATCGATGGTCACCAGAATGAACCTATGACTGTTGGTAGCTGCCGGCTCAATAGGTCCAATGACATCCATGCCCCAGGCAACAAATGGCCATGGTGCTGACATTATATGCAATTTTGTCGGCGGAGAATGAATCAGATCTCCGTGTATCTGACACTAATGGCATTTCCGCACGAAACTGATACAATCACGCTCCATAGTGAGCCAATAGTACCCTGCTCGAAGAATCTTCTTCGCCAATACATATCCACTCATATGTGGCCCACAAACTCCAGCATGTACCTCTGTCATAACTGTCATGGCTTGAGTAGCATCTATACATCTCAACAATCCCAAATCTGGTGTTCTTTTGTATAACACTCCTCCACTAAGGAAAAATCCATTTGCCAGTCGCCGAATGGCTCTCTTTTGATCTTCGGTGGCCTGCTTTGGGTATATCCCTATCCTGAGGTATTCCTTGACATCATAGAACCATGGTTCGCCATCCAGTTCTTCCTCTAACATGTTGCAATAAGCATGCTGATCACGAACCTGAATATGCAACGGGTCAACATGAATTTTGTCTGGGTGGTGCAACATTGATGCTAAGGTGGCCAAAGCATCGGCAATATCATTATGAACTCTTGGGATGTGTCTGAACTCCACTGATCGAAATCGCTTGCTCAGATCGTGCAAACATTGTCGATATGGTATGAGCTTCAAATCCCTTGTTTCCCATTCATCCTGAATCTGATGCACCAGGAGGTCCGAGTCTCCCAAGACCAAGACGTCCTGGACATCCATGTCTGCAGCTAGCCGTAGACCCAAAATGCATGCCTCATACTCAGCCATGTTGTTGGTACAATAGAAACGCAGCTGAGCCGTATTAGGATAATGATGTCCTGTTTCAGAAATAAGTACCGCTCCTATTCCAACTCCCTTCGCATTTGCAGCTCCATCGAAAAAAAGCTTCCATCCTGGTTCCTTGGTCATTCCCAACTCATCTATATGCATCACTTCTTCATCAGAAAAATACGTCCTCAAGGGCTCATATTCTTCATCAACAGGATTCTCAGCCAAGTGGTCAGCAAATGCTTGGGCCTTCATGGCCGTCCTCGTCACATAGACGATGTCAAATTCTGTGAGTAATATCTACCATTTCGCCAATCTCCCTGTGGGCATAGGCTTTTGGAAAATATACTTCAGTGGATCCAAGCGTGAAATGAGATAAGTAGTATATGATGACAGATAATGCTTCAATTTCTGGGCCACCCAAGTTAGGGCGCAACATGTCTTCTCGAGTTGAGTGTACTTAACCTCACAGCCTGTAAACTTCTTGCTGAGATAATAGATGGCTTGCTCCTTCCTTCCTATAATGTCATGTTGCCCTAGTACTCAACCAAACGAATTCTCCAGGACCGTTAGATAAAGAATTAACGGTCTTCCCGGCTCAGGTGGAACCAACACAGGTGGATTTGATAAATATCCTTTGATTTGGTCAAATGCTTCCTGATATTCTGCCATCCATTCTACCGCAACATCTTTCTTTAGTAGCCGAAAAATGGGTTCAAGTTGCTGTGAGTTGAGCAATAAACCTGCTGATATAATTCAACCTTCCCAACAGACTCATTACTTCTGTCTTGTTCTTCGGCGGTGGCAAATCTTGGATGGATTTGATCTTTGACGGGTCCAACTCAATGCCTCACCGACTGACGATGAATCCCAACAGCTTTCCAGATGGAACACCAAATGGACATTTGGCCGGGTTGAGCTTAATATCGTACCTTCGAAGTATTTGGAAAAACTTCATTAGGTCTATTACGTGGTCCTCCTGATGCTTGGATTTTATGATCACATCGTCCACGTATACCTCAATCTCTTTGTGTATCATGTCATGAAACACAGTAGTCATTTCTCTCATGTACGTTGCCCCAGCATTCTTCAAACCAAATGGCATTACCCGGTAGCAATAAGTCCCCCATGGCCTAATGAACGCCGTCTTTTCCGCATCTTCTTCATCTATCAGAATCTGATGATACCCAGCATAGCAATCCACAAAAGACTAGATCTCACGTCCGGCACAATTGTCGATCAAGATATGGATGTTGGGTAATGGAAAGTTATCCTTTGGGCTTGCCCTGTTCAGATTGCGGTAATCAACACACACCTTGATCTTCCCATCTTTCTTTGGCACTGGCACCACATTAGCCAACCAATCAGGATATCGAGTGACCCGAATAACCTTTGCTTGCAGCTGCTTGGTTACTTCCTCTTTAATCTTCACACTCATGTCTGTTTTGAACTTCCTCAATTTCTGCTTGACGGGAGGGCATGCCGGGTTAATGGGCAATTTGTGAACCACTAAATCCGTGCTTAACCCCGGCATGTCATCATACGACCATGCAAAAACGTCTTTGAACTCAATAAGTGCTTTGATTAGTTCTTCCCTGATATTCGGTGCAATGTGGATGCTTATTTTAGTTTCCCTGATATCATCTGCATCCCCTAAATTGATGGCTTCTGTGTCATTTAAGTTGGGCTTGGATTTCTCTTTAAACTGGCTTAACTCTCTGTTTATCTCTTCGAAGGCTTCATCCTCATCGTATTCCGATTCATCAACATAATCGACCTCTTGTACAATTAGTTCGAAATTAGATTGATTTTTTAGACTAGGTTGAAGATCCGTTGTGCATGCCATGTCATTAGAACCAATATAAAGAAAACTGTTCAGAAAGAGAAAAGAAGAAAACAAAATTAAAACAAAATAAGAAGAGAAAAGCTTTCACTTTATTAAAATACGGGATAACAGAGTTTCACACTTTGCTGAATACAAAACAAAACTGGATTACAACCCTGGAATAATCCAAAAAAAACAAGAAAGAAAAATCAGAGCCCACTACCAAGACTCCCTCCGGGTAGGAAGGGGAGTAGCCATCCAATTGTTGATATTTTCCCTAGGCCCCACAAACTGTACATCTAACCTACTGGACCCTTCTCCAACTTCGATCATGTTGACATCGGCGAACAGCCTTTCAAAGCCCTCATTCAAATCTCCATCTGGCCCAATCAGTGGCCCGAGAACTTTCGGGACCGATAACTTTCTGATACCTGCTCTGACAAATGGTCTGGATAGGCGCGGGATTGGCTTGGGAAGGACCCAGACTCTTTTCTTCAACTTGCGGGCCCGTCTCACATCCACCGCTGTAGGCTTGAACCCCAACCCAAAGGTATCCAAATTTTTGGGTAAAGAAACCGGTTGAACAATACCCTGAAGATCAGCCCCTAAACCTTTGCCTGGCACAAACCCATTCTTTAACATCTCCGAGGCTACCATGACAGTTGCAGCTGCTATTTCGGGAAGTGGGATGCTTTCACCTTCGGGAACTTTGTCCACTAAAACCGTATCGAAAACCTGGTAAACCCACGGTCCCTTATCATCATCAGTCTCTATGAAGGGTTATGATGGCATCACTTACGGCATTTGTATTGTCTTCCCCATGTACTACGATCTCTTGCCTATCCCACTCAAATTTGACCATCTGATATAATGTAGAAGGCACTGCTTTGGCGGCGTGGATCTAGAGTCGCCCCAACAGAAGATTATATGACACTGCCACGTCTAACACTTGAAACTCCATGGTGAACTCGACTAGACCAATTGTTAATTCAAGTATGATGTCACCCACTGTGTCTGTACCACCACCATCAAACCCTCGAACATAGATGTCGTTCTTGTGAATCCTGTCACCATCGACCTTCAGTTTGTTCAATGTGGTCAAAGGACAAATATTGGCACTGGACCCATTATCAATCAGTACTCGAGTGACTACCGAGTCTTCGCACTTCACGGTCAAATAAAGGGCTCTATTATGTTTTGTACCCTCCACGGGCAACTCGTCGTCTAAAAAAGTGACCCTGTTGACCTCGAAAATCTTGTTTGCTATTTTCTCTAGATGGTTTACAGACATCTTATCCGGGACATGGGCTTTGTTCAGAATTTTCATCAATACCCGGCGGTGCTCGTCTGAATGGATCAACAACGATAACAATGAGATCTGTGCCGAGGTCTTCCTCAACTGCTCCACAATGGAGTAATCTTGCGCCTTCATTTTCTTTAAAAATTCTTTCGCCTCTTCCTCGGTAACTGGATTCTTTGTCGCTACTGGATTGGCCCTTCTTAACTTTGTGGGAGCAAAACACCTTCCCGAACTAGTTAACCCATGTGCCTCACATATTTCCTCCACAACTTCCTTCCCTTTATACATTACCATTACTTGACTGTAGCTCCATGGCACAGCTTTCTCGCTGATTATCGGCAACTACATTACTGGCCTGATAACAACTAGTCCTATGCATGCCCCTTTCACGACTACTGGCTTGCTTGATATCCCTTGCACCGTTACTTTGACCGGTTATGGATTCTTGGCAACATCAGACGAACTCTTCCCCATCACCACCACTGGCTTGCCTTCTACCCTTTCCAACTGCACTACCGCTTTTCCACTGATCGACTTTTCTTTCGGACTGGCACGGATCATCATTACCGTTTGTGAGGGCTTCTTGAGCTTCCCTCCTTTGTGCACTAGTTCGATCATGTGGGCTTCATGATGTGCCGACAATGAGTTCTGATTGATGTTAGGTGCCTCTGGCTCCTGGACATCGATCCTATTTGTGTCAATAAGATCTTGTACGGCAGTCTTCAACTTCCAACACTTCTCAGTATCATGCCTAGGAGCCCCCGAACAATATTCACAGCTTACCGAGTGGTCCAGATTTTTGGGAAGGGGATTTGGCAATTTGGGCTCCACAGGACTCAATAGGCCTAACTGTCTCAATTTGTGGAACAAAGTAGTATAGGTTTCTCCCAGGGGAGTGAATGTTCTCTGCCTCTGCACCCTTTCATTCCTGAAAGTCTGATTCCCACGGAAACCTGGTCCCGAAGGATTCCTGTAGGCCCTTGGTGGTGGATATGTGTTTTGTGGAGGTGGATATGTGTTTTGTGGAGGTGGATATGTATTTTGTGGCGGTGGATATGTATTCTGGGGAGCCAACGCACGCCATTGCGGGCGAGCCAGAGGCTGGGTATTAGTTTGGGCGTGATGGACAGAGAAATGTGGCTCTTGTGGTGGGTAGTAGGGCTGTGGAGGGCCGTATAGAATGTATGGGTAATATGAGTGATGGGATCTAGGTTGGTAGTGAGGGGGGGACCTCTGGATCTGGACCAAGTACCTGCCTCGACTATTGCAACATCTTCCCTTTTCTTCTTTCCGAGCGCACCTCCTGTGCCGCTCTGGATGGCCTGAGTGGTTGCTTTAATCGCCGAATAGCTCAGGATTTTGTTGGACTTAAGTCTATTTTCAATCATACCGCCCATTTTTACTACTTCGTTGAAAGATTTGCCAACTGACGTCACCAGGTGACCGAAGTAAGTTGGCTCTAGAGTCTGCAGAAAGTAGTCCACCATTTCCCCCTCTCTCATCGGAGGATCAACTCTTGCCGCCTGCTCTCTCCAGCGGAACCCAAATTCTCGGAAGCTTTCCCCGGGCTTCTTATCAAGTTTAAGCAATGTGAGACGGTCAGGGACGATCTCAAGGTTGTACTGGAAGTGGCCTGCAAAGGCTTGTGCCAGATCGTCTTAGGTGTACCACCTGCTAGGATCCTGTCTTGTGTATCATTCCAGTGCAGACCCGCTTAGACTTTGACCAAAATGAGCTATCAATAACTCGTCTTTTCCCTCGGCCCCTCTCATCTTACTGCAAAAACCTCGCAGATGTGCCATTGGATCACCGTGCCCCTCGTATAGATCAAACTTTGGCATCTTGAACCCTGCCGGCAATTGAATGTCGGGGAATGGGCACAGATCTTTGTATGCCACACTGACTTGGTTGCCTAACCCATGGATATTCCTGAAGGACTGCTCCAGGCTTTTAAACTTTCGAAGCACTTCGTCTTACTCTGGGCTCTTAGCCGGCTTTTCAGTCTCTACCAGGATCTCAAAGTGAGTATTATATGTATGAGGCTTGGTAGCTTTGAAGGTTGGTTCAGGGGGTAATATTGGTTATCGTGAGCCTGAAACAATGGCTCGCTGGATGATCTTTGCAGCGTGGCTGGTGGGGGTGCCACGAAAACAGTAACATTTGGTGGAGGAGGGTTCTGATTGGGTTGTGAAGCTTGGGGATCATAGGCATTTCTTCCCTGATAGTATTGGTGACTGGGGAAGCTTGTCGAAGGGCCAGGGGGAGGGTATTCCGGCGTATGTCCTGGTGGGAGAGTGGGAGTAACGGGAGGGTCAGGCACTTTTTGTACCCTAGCTAAGGCCAGTTGCATTTCTTTCATCTCCCGTCTCATCTTATCCATTTCCTCCTTCAGCATTTGATTCTCCGTCCTTTCATCCTCGACACTTTGGTCTGAACTAGTCATGCTTTTTAGTATGGGCCCTTTGGATCTTGTTTGGTAATGGTAATCTGCCAGACGTTCTAACAAACTAACTGGTTCAAAATCTCTGGAAAACCAACAAACTTGTTAGCGTTAGAGTTTAACACATATTGCAATTTCACATTGGGGGATGCAATGTTCCTAGGCAGTTTAACCATTTCTAACATGTCTTTGCTTCGACCGCATGCATCATTCCGGCTTACTTTGTTTGTGCCTCATTTAAGTGTTTCTGAAACTTTCTTTATCTCTCTTTTTATTTCTTTCTTTTCCTTTCTTTTATTCACTTTGCCTTTTCTCTTTTTCTTTTTAGTGGTGGTCGAATCTTATGTGGATTGCCTACGTATCATGTCCCCGCATGAATCAGACCGCATGTAGTTCTGCCACAAGTGTGGAAAATAAAGACACCATTTTTGGATTTTTCAATCTTTACTAGCAAAACGTTTTATTACAAGGCAAAACATTTTTGAAAGGAAATTGACAGACTTGATACAGACTACAGACTTTATGCCAAAAATGGAAATACAAACACCGACGAACAACAAACTCTGAAGACAAGGAAAATACAGACTCAAACTATGAATGTTTCAGACTTTTGAATTTTGGCGCCTGCGGGGCGTCGTTCGGCCTCGCCGCGGGCTTTGGTGCAAGGCCCCTTTAAGGATCTTTCAAATCTTCTATGATCTGGTAAACATAAATCATTATTGAAGCAAAGAAGGTGGTACGGGACATATCCTCACAAGCTAGGCACTTTATGGTGATGTAGTGCCCGATATCATCGATTCTTCCCTTTATTCTGTCCCTTTCCATAAGCAATCGCTCTATTTGTTGATTCCGCGTCCCCAGCATTTGAGCGTTGTAAAGGAGTTGATCCTGAAACTCATTCATCTGTTTTTCCATTCAGGCCATTAGATCATAGTAGCGCTTCCTATCTGCTCTGGCATCTCGGGCTTGTCTGAAGATCCGCTCTTTGAGAGTGGATATTGTTTCTCTCAATATAGCGATGTTCCTTTCGTAGTCCCTCTTCATTTGTTGCATAGACCGTGCTCTCTCTTCTGCCTTCTTTATCCATTTCACCTGGATTCTCGCTAGACCAACTTTAGATTTTTCCAGGTCTTCTTGATACTCGAGGACTTTCTTCTTTAGACCGTTTATGAGCCTTTCATCAGCCCAACTTCTCTTCGGGTTTCTGGTAGCTATTTTCATTTCCTAGATTTGAGCTTTGAGGACCTCGTTTTCCTGAGCTAGTTTTCTCTTTTCTCCCTTATCTGCAGCGATATGCAAATCTTTCTCAAATTTCAAATCTATAACTTGCTTCTCCAACTTGCCTATTATAACCCTGTACTCGTGCTCTTTAGCCAACCAATCCCACTGTTCTTGCGACGCCTTGACGAATTCCTGGAGATGGGGTCTTTTAGCCGGCCTTTCGTGCTTAAGTTCTCTCATGTACCAAGCAAGGTATCCTGGCGCCACTTCGCCTTTGGCCTGATCCTGCACGCAAGTATCTGCTTTTAAATATTGGCATTCACTCCAGATCTGACGGACTCTTGCTTCAGGGAACTGTCCGTCAGGGCTAATCTCAATTACTTGAGCACTAAGATCTTCCTCCTGTGGCACTATTTGGCATCTCCCGAGTTGTCTCAAAACCCGATATGGCGCGTAAGGCTGAATGCTCTTGAGCCCCATCAATAAAAAGTGGGTCCTAGCTGCCGGCATATGGATGACCTCGTCAACGGGCAACCATCCTAGTGTCCACTGTATTTGGCTGGCAGTGAGGGTCCAAAAGAATGATGTCCATGCCGTAACTCCCTCGGGTAGACTGACCCCCTTGATTCTTATGTAGAACACTTCTATGCAAGTTTTCTTCGAGGAACCATAACTCAAGAGCTGGGAACGGTGGCAGAGATGCTCAGTCATCCATATTTGTAGCAACAAGTTACACCCCTCGAAAAAGTTCCGTCTGGCTTTGTAGGCTGTGAGAGCTCGGAAGATATCAGATACTATCATAGGCGCAAGAGTGCTTTCATCTTGAGTGAGCAAGGTACTAACGACCCCGGCTATTTTCAGATCAATATTTCCGTCTTTCCTTGGAAATACCAAAAGGCCCAAAAAGGTTATCATAAAAGCCACTCGTCTATGCTCGTCCCATTTCTGATGGTTACTTTTGCTGCATAACTTGTTACCCGGGTTGTTGAATCCTCCGACATGACCATATCTATCGTATATGAAGCGCGGATTACAAAAACCTGCGGCCAAATCTGGGTTATGGAACGTCCTGGGTATCTTTAACGAATCTAAAAATCGATGCACAGTGACAGCTCTTAGAGCAACTAGGTATTTTTGCCTCAACGGAACTTCAGCATTTCCGATGTACCCGGCTATTTCCTCCAAAGTCTGGGTGAGTTCAAAATCGGAAAAGTGGAAGACATTATGTGCCGGGTCCCAGCAGGTGACCAAAGCTCTTATGATATCCCCCCCGAGGCTGGATTTCCAATAAACCCGTAAGACCTTTTAGATATTTCTTGACCTCGTCTTGCCCTTCACCACCTAAATCATCCCACCATAGCCGCAACTTGAAAGGGATTTTAGTCATTATTGAAAAAGGTTCATTTTGCATCGTGCTCATCCTGCACATTTATTAAGGTGATTAAGCAAAAAATAAAATTTATTTGACTCAACCAATTGGCTATTTTTAATTTTTCACAGATTAAAAGAAAGATCCGGTCCCAAACACGGCCTTTCAGCACTTCGGGAATGAAGACTTTGAGGCTGGGGTGAGTCAACCGGTCAAAAATCCAAAAAATGACTACAAGTGGCCGTTTATACAAAGTCAGCCTTCCGGCGTCCCTTTTGGGAACATTCGGCTATTTTGACAAAAACGGCATCACCCGACTTATTTATGACGAAAATTAAAATTTTGACATTTTTGTAAATGGGGGTTGGACCCGATGAGGGTTGCCTACGTATCCCGCACCTTGTGAGAATCAAGCCGGCGTAGTTCGTGTAGATAAAACAAACATTTTTTGAAAACAAGACTCTTTTCAATGGCAAATAAAACCATTTTTCATAAACAAAACCCCTTTTTTTCATTTTCTCAAAAATTCAACAGAGTTTCGACGCTATTTGGACATTGATTTTTTTTTCAAAATAGGCGATTAACTACCTCTATCTCTCTTTCCTCAAAGTATTCAAAAGCCAGTCAACATGCAAATCCGAATCAAACAAATGCACAGGTAGCAAGTTGGATGCATCAGGATGGTCTTTTGTCGTTTTGGTACACCTGTCCTAGACAGACCCAACCCCTGTGTGAGCCTCCAAAGTCAAATGCACATGATGCAAACAAACGTTCCTACTAGGGATCCGGCATGAAGCTGAGTTATTCTAGGTTCGTAACCTGGGTATTTGTTCTAGACTGTGTACCCGAGGGGACAACTCGAGTCGAGGATGGGGCTACGTACCAGGGACCCGCGAGATCGTCCGGCTTTGTAACTTTCAGGGTATGACACTAATAGAATAGGGAGTCTCAACCAGTAAGCACATCCCCGGAGGTGAGAAGAGAAGGGTTTCGTAGCAGTTTATATACAATTCAGATAATATCAAAGCGATAAAAGAAACATTTTGCACATTTAGGCCAAAACATGTAATAAGATCAAATAATAAATGAAGCCAAATAATAACAATTATTCCATGCTCGAATTCTTGAACCATGAACCAGAGATTCTGGTTTATCTCCCCAGCAGAGTCGCCAGAGCTGTCACACCTCCTTTTTCCCTACACCCCGTAAAGGGGCGTAAAGGGAGTTTTTTCCAATTAAAGGACAATCGAAACGGGATTTATTATTTAATTCAGAGTCTCCATTTGGGAGATTTATGGTGTCCCAAGTCACCGGTTGAATCCCGAATCGAGGAAAAGATTAACTCTGTATTACAGTCCGCGAACCAGAAATCCGGACAAGGAATTCTATTAATCCGAGAGAAGGTGTTAGGCATTCCCGAGTTCCGTGGTTCTAGCACAGTCGCTCAACTGTCACATTCGGCTTATTTATCTGACTTTAACAATTATGAGCTTATATGCAAGTTTTAACTCTTTACCGCTTTTATTATTATCATTATTATTTTAACAGAGAATTGCAACGTTGTGAAGACGTATCTCGAACCACATCACATCAATGTACCCGTGGTTATCGACACATTTCGACACTGTTGGGATTTGGATTTGGGTCACATAAATGTGCACCCGAATTTGAGAAGGTAATGTTATTTAAAGTACGCGCCTAAAGAGATTAACGCGTGGTTATTTTGGGAAAAAGGCCGTGAAGTTCGCTAAACGGCCGATCCCGAGTTCTAAGTAATTAATACATACATTTGTGAGGACCCCACAATCTATGCATTTTACTAGGCGAAGCTCATCTTGTTTATTTTAAAAGGACAATCCTAAAATGACTACATTTTTCTATTAAGTTCGTCTCTAAAATAAAAGAGAAGAAGTCCTAATTATTTACATGTTTATAAGCTCGTGCCTCTTATTAGTTATTAGATTAAGACAAATGCAAACGGAAAATTGCAACCGAGCTTGCTCAAAGGGAGATTGTATCGTTCCTTGTTCTATTAGTTAATAATACTAAAGTTGAGATTATGAATTGAACACGAGATTGACACACAGTAATAGCAAAACAAACTAACTATTCTTTGATTAATTTAAACTAACATTATTAGATGAATGGGTTATTAGAAGAACCAAATGTAATACCAAGCCATTTTTGAACTCTTTTTACAATTGTCGAAAATACCTCAGTATTTGAAAGTTAACATTAGGCTAACATTATTCAAGTAACCATTTCGTTAGCTTTGAACCTATATGATGATACCTTCAATTCATTTGAATCCAAAAAAAACTTGGAAAAACGGTAGCTCACATGGTCTAGATACAGTCCAGTTAGGTACATTTACACGAACCAGTCTTATTACAGAAAACTAAACATTATACATATGCAACCCTATGACTCATTAATCAGTCAACTACATATTTAGACAAAGAAAGGAAAACTCTATTCGAGCACAAATCTAAACAGGAGGAATTCAACAGGAACAAAGCCTGGTCAACACTTCATTTCGCTTCAAGCCAAGAGTGTACAAATGTGTACCTGGAAGGAATACAATGGGGAAGAAGAAGAGAGGAAGGTCAGCAGCAGCAGTAGCAAACATCAGTTGCAATAGCAATGCAACAAAAGATAACCAGCAGCGACTCAGGAAACTAGTTAAACTTCCCAACAATACCAACAGCAACACAAACACCCGGTAACTGACCCCAAAACAGCTTGATAGCAACCAAATATCAATAAAAACACAAGCAGAAACACCCCTAGAATTCAGTAATCAAGAAAAACTCGAAAATACAACTCCACAGTTAAAGCTGAAGCTCTTTTCAGTTTCAATGGGATAGCACTAGTTGAACTAGACTAACTCTTAAAACTCTCTTCCAGTTTTTCAGAATGTTCAACACCCTTAAGATTTCCAGAATGTTCTTTTTCTTTTAACTGTGTCCAACTCCTCTCCTTTATAGCCAAACTTTTTTTTTAACCATTTAGCTCTTAGGAGCATTCGGCTAATTAAGAGAGTGTTTCTGTTCATAATATTCCCTGACAGCCACTACTACATGTTTTTCTCTTTTTTAATCCAAGGTTATGAGTGGCTTAACTTATTTAATCAACTTCCCATGCCATTAAGCCTTGTTCCCCACTATTACTAAATAATTCATTAGTTTATTGGTACTTTAGTACCCTACTGTCAGACCACTAAATTTAGGCCATTCTCAAACCTTTTAAATCCCAAAATACCCTCCTAAAGTCCCTGAAATTACTGTCCTACCCAATCCCTTTTACCTCATCAGCTATAACCAATCCTTAATCAGATAACTAAACTGTTCCTAATTAATCAGCAAACTACAGCAACTATAATCAATTTAATTCAATTCACTTAACAATTCAAACTTAGAACTCAAATTAGATCAAATAGCAGACTGATGCAAAACTGCTACGATGCACATGTACACGGGATTAACTAATTGCATTCACAATTCTAAATCAAACTTAGGCAAAATGAATGAAATATTGTAATATCACAAATTCATATGCAACAAAACTGATTGGCAACGGAGAGGAAAGAATCAAACATAACATAATAAGACAATTTGAACCAACAGTAATATCAAACGATCACAATTTTATACAATCACTCACTGAACTTGCCTAAACCGAGATACTCAACAATGTAAAGAAGAAACTAATCCAGAGGGAAAACAAACAGACAGGGGTTCGAGCAATTTCAGACAAATCCAATTAACTAGAAAATCCAATTAATACAGTGATGAAAATTTGGACCGAAAAAAGGTTCGAAAGAGGGGGAAGAAGTAATTTACAATCACAGCAATGAAATTAGGCAAACACAAACAACAATCAAAAAGGAAAAAGGAAAAGCGGAGAAATACCTCAGAAACCATATGCTAAAATCCAATCCGTTCCAATCGAAACTTCGACTTGAGGTTTGAAGCCGAAACGGACCTTAATCGAGTGCTCTCAATTGAGATCACACGATTAAGGTCGATTACGACCTCAGTTTTCTACTGTATCGATCCCCTGGCTCGGTTCTTTTAGGGTTTGTCAAACTCACGATATAACTCTGATTTGAAATTCGACCAGTTTCGAAGGGAAATGAGTATGGGATTTGGGGTGATGGAGTCAAGGAGGTTACTGGGTGTTAGTTAGGGATGGCTTGGGAGGTGGCGCCGCCACCAGAGAATCTTGTGGCGGCACTAGGGTTTGGACCTTTGAATGAATATTCGAAACGCTTGGGCATGATTCGAAGGGAAATGCGTATGGGACTGGAATGAGGAAGTCTTGGGAAAGCTGTGGTGTGAAATTGGACGCCATTGGATGAGATAGGGTTTCGGCCTGATTTTCGATCTAATATTCGAAGCACACGGCTGAGATTCGAGGGATAAGAGTTAGGGATTCGGAATAGAGAGGTTGAGGGGAATCAGTGGTGAAAAGATGGGGTCGTTTGGACCACCGGAACCGCCGTGAGGCGATTTCCGGTGGGCAGAGCACGGTGGTAAGAGGCGGAGGGTCTGTTTGGTCTCTAAAGCTTAGAGATGGAATGAAAGGGTTAGGGTCTCTGATTTGGGGTTTGGTATATTGAAATGGGGTGATTAATGTGATCCGTTGGATCAGTGAAGATCGACGGTCCAGATTAGGTTAGACGGTCAAACGGGGTCATTTTGGTTAAGTACTGAGGCGGGTTTGGTTTGGGGTAAACGGGTCGGGTTCGGTTCATGGATACAGGTATTGATCTGTGACCGTTGGATGTGGCTTGGTTGAATGGATGAGATTTTTGCCATTGAAACGACGTAGTTTGGTCCCTATACTACGTCGTTTCACCATCCTGTGAGAGGAGCTGCCTGGACCGGGTTTGGGACATGCCATTGAGCCAGGGATTTGAGCCCAATCCGATTTTCCTTCCTAGTTTTTTGTTCTTTTCATTCATTTTGCTTTCTAAATTATTTTCTAAAATTATAAACCAAGTTAACTTATTAAAAATATTAATTATCTTCTAATAACATTTATCACATATAATTAAATGCCAATAACAATAAAATCACACAATTCCACATTAAATGCTAAAAATGCAAAGTACATTATTTTTTATGATTTTCATTTTCGTAAAACAATTCACTGGTTAATTAATCCTAAATTGTAAATGCAAATGCAACACATATATTTTTGTATTTTTCAGTAGTATAAATAGAATAAACATGCACAGATAAATCACAAGCAACACACAACTATTTTATTTTGAAATTTTGTGGGAGTAGTTCTTGTAGGGCAAAAATCACGTGCTCATAGTCAGCAGTGGTGGAAATTCGGGAGGTACTCTATAAATACGAGGTTTAGGGTTTCATTTCATATTTTGACCTAAAGAGCTCGGATTTTGGCGATTTTTCGAAGGTTTTTCAAGAAATTCATCGGGGTAAGTGATTCTAACTCGGATTTGGCTAGAGTACATGAATCTCAATGAATTCATCATTTGATTCATGATTTGGGATGAAATTTGGGAAGAAAATTTGTGAAACCTTTAAAAAATGTAAAATGATGATTTGAAAGACCAAATGGTATCGAAATTGGATAATTTTGGTATGGTTAGACTCGTGAGAGTATGAGGATTCTAGTTTTGTAAATTTTATCGAATTTAGAGATGTGGGCCTGGGGGTCGGGTTTGACCAATTTCGAAATTTTTGATATAAATTAGATATTTTCGAGTGGGATTTGTTCCCTTAGCACATTTTGATGGTTTTGTACTAATTTTGGTTAGATTTGGAGAATCCGGAGGCCGATTCGAGAGGCAAGGGCATCGCGGGATAGAGTTCGGACCGGATAGAGGTGAGTAATGATTGTAAATGATGTTCTGAGGGTATGAAACCCCGGACTTGCACATCGTGGTGCTATATTGAGGTGATACACATGCTTGATAACGAGCGTGGGGTCATGCATTGTTGGGGATTGTGACTTAGTCCGTACCAGATGACTATTTTACCGCGTATTTGACTGAAATCTATTTGCTACCATCATGATTTGGGCTGAATGTCATATTTGGGCCTTGTACCAACTATTTGAACCCTTCGAGTATTTTTACTAGTATTCCCTCACTGTTTTGACTTTATACTTGAACTCAGTCATGTTATACTTTATTGTTTTCGTACTCAACTATGTTCACTCTGTTTTAATAATTACATGATCTTTTAAACGATATTTTTGGGCTGAGAATCATGTTTTACTATTGGCGAGTGGCTTGTGAGGATTTTGACTGAGTAAGGCCGAGGGTCTATGTTGTGAGAAAATGTCTGATACTGATTATGAGGTCGAGGGCCTGAGATATGTACGCCATGAGGTGGATTGATTGATATGAGGCCGAGGGCCTAGTGATGATGCCATGAGGTGGCTTGATATTGCGCTTGGGTCGTAAAGGGCCCCTCCAGGAGTCTGTACACCTCCAGTAAGCGCGGGTACCCATTGTGATGTGAGATTGAGCCTGAGGGGCTGGTATTGTGATCTGAGATTTGAGACCGAGGGGCTGGTACTGTTTTGAGATTGAATCCGAAAGGCTGGTATTGTTCTGAGATGTTGCCCGAGGGGCGAATTTGTTGATACTGTGCCCGATGGGTGAACTTTTATTTGTTTATTTTTCATAATTGACTGTCAATTAATTTCTTAATTGTTGAAAAAGGCTTTTCATGAAGTTAAATTTGAGTTAAAGGATTTTTACCTATCTTTCATTGGTTTTACTATTTTTAATGGTTTTATTGCTTCATTGTAGCATGTTTCGTGCCTTACGTGATTTCCTGCTTTCAGTCTTTATTTATGATTATTACTCACTGAGTTAGAGTACTCACTTTACTCCCTCCACCCTTCTGTGCAGATTCAGGTGAATCTGGTCCCGCTCCCGAGTGCTGATCATTTCCGGCTCAAGCGAATCCAATGAGTCTCTAGGTAGCTGCTGGTGTTCGCAGCCCGGAGCTCATCCCTATCTTACCTCTTCATGTTCTTAGTTTGTTGTATTAAACTCTGTAGTTACTGTTTTGTTAGATGCTCATGACTAGTGGCACCCCGGTATCGGGCTGTGTTTAGGCTGTATTCCGCATATTATACTATCATTTGCTTAAACTTTGGTTTATTTATTCATGTTTAGATTGTTTCTAAATGCTTAACTGTTAATAATTGGAAAATGGGAAGTGTCGGTTGGCCGCGTCTTCACGAGAGGTGCCATCACGACCGGGTCTGGGTTTAGAGTCGTGAAAGTCACCTTGCCTATAAATAACGAGTGCATTCTAGTTATTTTCAACGGTTAACCATAACAAATAGCAAAACTTTCCATAAAAGCAAGGTTTTTTTCACTTTAACAAATGTCTGAATGCATGTATGTACCAATGTGCCAATGTGGCAAACGCTGTATGATGGCACACTGTTGGGATAATGGTGAAGTTGGGCGTAGATACTGGATGTGTGTGAATAGGTTTGGAGACAACAACGAAAGTTTTTGTAATTTTGAGGTATGGCTTGATGAACCCTGTAAGCAGGAATGCTACAAGCGATTTTTGCAGTATCTTCATGATTTGACCAAAAAATAGTGGGAATATGAACAAGAATATAAAAGAAAAATTGCGAAGTTGAAGGAGAAACTAAAAGAGGCAGAAAAAGAAAAAAATAAGCTAGAAGAGAAATTTAAGTGGTTTGACAGAGAATAATAGGCAGTAGTGACTAAATAATGACATGTATATGTTGAGTGTACTACTTTATCTTTATGTTTCCCGTGTCATGTATTTTTATTAGTTGTACTGAATTTAAATTATATTAAGTTACTATGTTTGTGTTTGTGTTGTAGTATTAAAATAAAGAAGAAACGGGAAAATAAAAATATAATGCGCATATTATGTAAACATAAAAAATTATTTTTATTATTTACATAAAATACAAAAAAAAATCTATATGTCCCACAGCCTGTGTGCTTCAATGTAGCCGATGGCCTGAGGCGCACCCCTTCCCACCCAGATACGCTATCAGGATCATCCTCATTACGTCGCCTCTTTATCTCAGGATGCGCTGCAGCATGATCGTCGGTAGTGCTGGCAGGATCGGTTGAAGGAGTCGTCGGTCCATCAGCAACCTACAGAAGAATAAGTCAGCTAAGTATATGAAAATATATATTAGTAATGTACATGTTAAGACAAAAAAATTTTAAATAGTCTTACTATGGTCTCGTCGGGCTCCTGAATATAAGCATCCATCGCATCCTGCTCAGCATCGCACAAAGTGGCCTCCGTGACGGGCTGGGATAAAGCCTTAATAAGAAAATTTTAAAGTTATTTATGGCGAATCAATGAGATAAAAATAAATTTAAATTTAATAGTAATACAAACATACATGCACCTGTGAAAGATCCACAGCACCCGTCGACGATGAGCCATAACTCAGCCGGCGCCCACCATCCAGATCTCGTGTCAGCCGATCCTCAGTAGCGGTCGATGGACCTGAAAAGAACTGCTCCCAATAGCCGATCCTCAGTAATTTATATTTGTGTAAAATATAAATTACAGAATGCTGGGTCACAATTATAACTAAGAATACCAAATAACATATTAGTATCTCGTGCCTCCCGGCGAATGGAACGTACCGACCGCTAGCTCGATGAATGGGATTCCTGACGAAAAGTCGGGTAACGCCGAGGTATCAGCCCATATAATCATGCTCAGTATCTGGCCGACTTAGTGAGGGGGGGTGGAGAGGGGCAGAATCAGGTCAAATCGTCGGTCCCAAGTAAATATTTTCTCCTATAGCCATGCCAAATATGCGTCGTCCACCCTGGTACGATCATCCCGCTGGTAATGTGTGGTCTGCCAGGTGGGCGGTGTCGGTACGAGTTGCGCACTGCTAAACTGGCGAAGTAACCGTTCGGTAGTAAGATGTTCCACAATATCAAGGCAGATCACGAGACGGAAGAGCCCCACATAAGTCGGTACGCTGAGCAATAACTGGGCAAGCCAGCTATCAACGCGTCGATGTATGGCATCCAGATGAACTATTAAGTAAGAACAGAAAACGTCAATATACGCAACTTATGTTTGAAGCTATGAAAAGTAAACTTAGATATACATTTACCTGTGCGCCATCCAGCAAATCTAAGATATCCCTGCACAAGGAGAGATTATGCCGAGCCTCGTACTCACTCGTATATCCCCGCCGGAGAACCCACCTCCTAGCTAGAGGGAGCAATAGAGGTGGTACATCCGCATCTTATGGTGGTAGAGGTGGCTGCAACTGCAGGAACTGCTCCCAAGCCCAAACCTAACATAAAAAGTTGACGTAAAATTTAAGATATATTTTTACTATGTATGTTAAAATGAATAGAGTATTCGAATATGTTATCACCTGTAGTAGCGGAAAAAATCCAACAACGTCACGCTGGGTGCCCATGCTCGCCCGGCACATCTGCCTATACAAGTAGGTGAGAACAGCAGCACCCCAGCAGTACTGGGGTAAATCATCTAGCTGCTTAAAATGATGAAGAAATCTCAAGCTGACTAGGTTCCTAGAATTGTTCGGGAAAAGACCCCTCCAAACAGAAGGAGTAGCAGCAACCTCGTATATCGGTCAACATGATAATCCGGTGTATCGCCATCGATGTCAGGATGCAATACCTCCAACCACTATTGAATAGTCATCAACGGAAACTGACTGGTCCTAGCCAGTACATTCTCATCCTCTGGCCGGAAAGCAGTGAGCCACAGCAGCATGTCCAGGTACTGCACACGTGTCATCTCTCTTATGCCATGTGGTAGAGCAACGGGGTGTCCATCAACGGGCAGACCATATAAAAACTCCACGTCCTGCAGTGTGATGGTGGCCTCGCCAATGGGCAGGTGGAATGTGTGCTTCTCCGGTATCCACTGCTCTATTAGGGCCGTCACCAAAGACCAATCGAGCTGCAGCCGCCCGATCTCCAAAATCCCGTAGAAACCCGTCTCCCGCAGGCGTGTGACTACACGGGGATGGAGATCTCTGTCATGCAGAAAGTCCCACATGTCGTCCACTCCCATGACGCGGAGAGTCTGGATCAATAACTCTCCCTCCCATATGTGAGCAGACCTATGATCGCCCTATAACGACAGTAGCTCATAGCTGGAAGGTCCAGGATGAATAGGCGGCACCTCCATGTCGTCTACTATAAATTAAACAACATTAATTACATGTTAGTTTTATAATTTTATATGTTTGTTTGTAAATTAAATAATTAATTTTTATAATTATACAATATTTAATTATTACGTATTCACATAAGGATTTTAGGCTCGATATTTGAGGTCCATTAGCACCAAGATATTCTAAATTCTTCTATGTATTAGTTTTATTATTTTGCATGTTAGTTATATAATTTTATATGTTTGTTTGTAAATTAAATAATTACTTTTTATAATTATAAAATATTTAATTATTAAATATTCACATATGGGTTTCAGCCTCGATATTTGCGGCCCAGTAGCACCAAGATATCCTGAATTCTTGTATGTGTTAGTTTTATTATAATTTTATATGTTAGTTTGTAAATTAAATAATTAATTTTTATAATTAAATATTCACAAATGGGTTCCAAGCTCGATATTTGGAGCCCAGTAGCATCAATTTATCCTAAATTCTTCTATTTGTTAGTTTTATTATTTTACATGTTAGTTTTATAATTTTATATATTTGTTTGTATAATTAAATATTCACATATGGGTTACAGGCTCGATATTTACGGCCCAGTAGCACCAGTTTATCCTTAATTCTTCTATGTGTTAGTTTTACTATTTTACATGTTAGTTTTATAATTTTATATGTTTCTTTATAAATTAAATAATTAATTTTTATAATTATACAATATTTAATTATTAAATATTCATATATGGGTTTCATGCTTGATATTTACTGCCCAGTAGCACCAATTATATATTGACTATAATTGGACAGAGTTTGTGTTTGATCTATCAGTTATTTTGACGTAATTTTGAGTATAAGAGATACTTAAACAACAGGAAAACTACGCTAAAATGCATTACATTTTACTACGCTAAAAGGCACTATATTTTACTACGCTAAAAAGGCATTACATTTTACTACGCTAAAAGACATTTCATTTTACTACCCTAAAAGGGTACTATATTACTAGTCTTTAAGCAAATAAAAATATAAACCAGATAAAAAACAACAAATACATTTTAATCACAAAACATTCACGAAAATACATATAAAACAAAACAGAAATTTATTAACATTTTTATTAACAAATAATAATGATTTCTCAATTTTTACATATTTTTTAGAACATTAATATCTTAGTCCGGATAAAAATAACATACTAGTTTAATAGCAAAAAAAATATAAAACAACATGGAACACATTCAAAACAACTAATATGCATTATTTATACGAGTTTCGACATAAACTAAATCGGAATACCTCAATTTATATTTTCTGGAAAGTTGAAGAATTAAAAATTTGACACCGAAACAAGCAACCCACAACAATAGAAGGCTTGGCTAGGATGTGGGACCAACACTCTTTACTTTTTGTGGGACGGGTGGGGTCCACTCGAGTTTTTAATCTCGTTAATGAGGGGAGGGGACCGATGTTCTTTTTTAAAAAATGGCTTCTGGTTTTTGAACGTGGGGGAAGGGAAGGGGACGGTAAATTGAAGAGGCAAAGCACGGTTCATTAATGCGTTTTATGTAAAACGTGCTTTTGAACCACGTTTTAACTAAACGTCCAATCAGCTTCAGGTAAAACGTGGTTTGATATTGTGCTTTATATAAAATGCGTTAATGAATCGTGTTTTACCTTAACGTCCCAAACGGCCGTTAAGATAAAACGGGGTTCAAAACTACGTTTTATTTATTTTGGTCATTAAATTTTTTTCCATCTATTTATATATTTTGAGTCCAAAAAGACAATATTTAGGTTCGGAATTGTCTGCACGTTCCTCAATTGCTTTTGCAAAGTCGCACCCTTTACTCCAAGCGGGACATGAAATATGTGTAATCCACTTTTTCATCATATCAAAAGCTTACATGGTCACCCAATTGTTCAATTTATATGTTTTTCTACCTTATGTCTATTCCAGACTCCAATATTGATAACTTAATTTGCAGTTTCCAGCAAAATTGCAAACCTCAAGTTCTTTTTTAATTTTATTTTATTAATACGACTCCCTTGGTCTCAGATTTTTGTTTTTGGTCATGCTTGGTCTTAGAGTTAGGAAACTCTTAACATTTACACTTACGATTTTCAAGTCGGATATTTGTTCCTCACTTAACAAGACCAAAAAATATAATCTTTGCTAAACTAATTGATCGGTTATTTAAGAGGTTAATCCTAGTTAAATATAATAACTTTATTCTAAGATAAGCAATGTATGAGATGTAGACAGGAATAAGGTAGATGTAATGCACTATACATTAAATGCTTCGAATGCAATAATGTGTTAGAAGTATCAAATATTAAATGGCAAGAAATGGCACCAAATATAAATAAAGAGGAAAATTCACCAAATATTGAATGAGGTGGATGATTCCTCCCTTGATGAGTGACAAGAAACTATAAGAATATTGAAGACTTTTTCGGATCTGGTGGAAATGACAAGGAATAATCCAAAAAGACGAATCTCTTTAGAAATGTGTTCTTTGTATTTATCAAGAGAACTTGCTTTTCAAAAGAGTTCTTATCACTTAGAATATTACCTCCTTTTTGCCTTATCTCTCATTCCATTTATATGGGGCATCCCCCAAAGTACCCTAAAAGTACAAATACAGAGAATATTCAATGAAATATTCCCTCTGAAGATCCCAATACAAAACTAGTCGTTACTACTGCTCATAATAATCGACCTCGGTCGTGACTGACTACTTGGCGACACGTTCCGTTTATCACTGGTCGACCTCGGCCAATCTGCTCATGATAATCATGAATAACTCATGGTAATCACCTCTTCGTGCTGAATTTGCTCAATTGGATTTTGACCAATACAGTTAGTCCGTCCACTTATTGAGGTTGTCTACTGGTCGACCTCGATGAGCGAACTTCGCTAGTCATAGTCTAGAAATTCAAGTGGGCAGGTCGAATAGTAAAGATCACGGTCGAGATGGTAACGTGGCGTTTTGTAGGCCATAACTTATCGTGTCGTTGGCTCAGACTTACGTCACAACATCATGTGTCATCATTACGCATTTTACCAATGCGTTGCGTCGCTCCCACGCCCTTGTCGTTTCGATATTTGTGTATCGGAGGTTGGTTTTCTTGATTAAGGTGTTTGTGTTCTATATAAATAGGGATTGGAAACCCTTGGTATGGTCCTTTGTGTTTTATCGCATTTGAACCTTCATATTTCCTCTCTTCTTCTTCTTCCTATATTCTTGCTCCCATTGCATTCATTTTCGCACCGTTGTTCTCCTTTCTGATTTAAGCGATTTCTGCTACTCCTACCTCTTTCGAGTTTGTACTTTCTGCATTTATAAGCAACTAAATATGGTCAACGCATCTTCTAGCTCCGGTGAGGCTTCTGACCCAATCCCACTGGCAGTGAGAATGCCTCCTCACGACGATGGGTTGCCATCGTTGCTGAGGACAAAAGCTTTTCCACTGTATAGGAAATAATTTCTCATAATGACAAAGCAGGTCAGACTTCTCAAGACTGCCTGTAGACGAGTCTGAACCTGTGGAATCTGAAATAGACGTGGCCGTCGTTGCTGAGCTTAGGGCCAAGTTTAATATCCCGTCCCACATCGACCTGATCCCGGCTGGTCGCGACGCGGTACAGATTCATTGCCCTGGATATTGTGTGTTCTACGTATATCCGTTCTACGTGGTCTATTCTCTTCCTCTTCCTCCGTTTGCGGAGGAATTCTGCCGCTATTACAGCGTCTGTCCGGCTCAGCTCTCCCCCACATTTATAAACTCTTCCTTATGTTGATAAAGTATGCTGAACTGGCCAACCGCAGGATATCTATTCGCCATTAACTGCACCTCTTCACACCAAGTTTCTATAGGGGTACGATGTTATACCTTTGCTATCATGGGAACAAATGATTGGTTGTGAAGATGGACGATAAGGCCAATCATAGATTTTGGTACAACTTTTTCTATATCAAGACTGAGCATGTGGTGGCAAACCCCAATGGGTTCCCTGAAGCATGGAACTTTGCCCGTAAGTACTTCTGCCGATTGTATGTTTTGTTTATCTCAATTTTAGCGTAATCGTTCCACTTTTTCTTTGTGTAGCCAAGAAAGATCCCCTTTCGTTGGTTGCAGACATTAATGACTGGGTAAGTCAAGTCTTTCCCCATACGGTGGGGATACGTGAATGGTCGGCGTTCCACAAGAAGTTTGGGCGCAAGCCTTTTGCGGCCAGTGAGTCGTTTGTTTTGAACTTAATAACTCGACCTTCATGTTGTTTTCTTTTCCTTCTCTTTTCTTTTATGGCGGAGTTAGCTTAACTTCTGTTGTTATTGTTAGGTCGTAGAGCTTCGAGAAGGGTGAAGGCTCCTACTCCCGCCTTCTGTCAACCGAGCGCTACAACGGGGTCTTCACATACTGCGACTGCGGGTAAGTCTGTTCAGACAGTCACTTCTTCCCAGACCCCACCATTGCATAGACCTAGTCATCGGTCAGCGTCCCCAACAACAGAGATTCCGGCTCCTCCCGTGTTATACTTGGTAGATGAGTCGTCACCGAATGAGGAGGAAGTGGTTCCACTTAAAAGGAGGAGGGTGGAAGTCAGCGGCGAGACAGCTAGAGCCGAGGAATCTACAAGGGGTGACTCTGAGCCGACCGCGGCTTCATCGGAGAGTGAATTGGACTTTCCTACTATGGCTCCGCCGCCTACGGAGGTCGTGGGAGATGCTCCTTTGCCTGAGGTCGTTGTTGAAGAAGGAGAGCTACCTGAGGCTGCGGAGGCCGTGTCGAGGAGCAATCCATAACCCTCAGGATACGCTAGCATTCCATCGTCAGTCGATAAGAGAGGGAAGAGTGTGTTCGTGGACGGCTATGAGGCCGTTTCTGACATCGACCCTGAGGAGGTGCGGATGTTTACTAAAGGGTTTACTCGGGTGGAGGTAAGGTTAGAGGGATCCACTCGCACCATAATCGTCCCCCTGGACCACGACTTACTAGTGGATTCATTGTTGTGGTTCCCTCTTTGGGTCCTCTCTGATCTAACACCGAGGGTAGGACCTTACAGACGTTCAACGATGCCGCCCTATCGTCGGCATAGTCGAAATTGCCTTAAGGGTAAGTTTTCAATCTCTCTAGTTCCCGTGCCTTACATTCTTCTTTCTTTTTAGACTGACTTCCTCTTATGCTTTCTCTTTTTCATTAGACCATCATTTTGGGGATTGAGAGTGCCCGCCGAGAAGAGAAACGGAAAGCTATTTTCAAGAAAATGGAGAGAAAGTACTGTGAGTACTGCGTCAAGCACCGTCAGATCTGCGAGCGATTCAGTGCGAGCTTCAACTTCCAGGCCCTCGGGGATGAGTTGAAGCAAAAATATGATGAACTTATGAGAGTCACCGGTAAATGCAGCAAGCTCGAGGGAGCACTTAAAGTCAAAGAGGACGAGCTCGAGGTGAGCAAGGGGGTCGAGGTTGAGTGTGCAGACCTTCAAACCCAAGTGGAATCTCTACGGGCCGAGCTTGAGTAGAGTTCGATCAGAGCTAACAATTTGAGTGATAAGGTGATCGAGAAGGTGGCAGAGTTGGAGAAGGCCGATGAGACTAGGGTGGCTTTGGCGAAGGTGGCGGTATTGCAAGATTCCATCCGCGTCCTCCAGTCTGAGCGGGAGATGATGCAGAGATGGCCGCGCTCAGGGAAGCATGGCTAGATGAGCGAATTGGGGGGCTTGAGAAAGAGGTTTCAAACCTTAATGATCAGATTGCCACTCTTGAGGCCGAAAAGGCGTTGTTGGCTCAACCGTCCTCCTCTCACACTTTTCCTTATCCTGATGTTCTGCGGGATTTATACGAGAAGTGGATCCATGCCGAGGCCCAGCTAGACATATTTAGGGATTTGATGGCGGTAGGGAGAGTTTCTAAGGCTTAGTTTGAGGATGTTTGTGCTAAGGCGCGCGCAGCTTGGGTTGTTTGTGGTTATGATCCTGCTATGCCGAGGGCTGGTGATGGTTATGAGGACTTAGATGGGATTGATCAAGATGCTTGGTATGAGGACAAATACTCTGACAGCGAGGAGGACGGTGGGGACGGTGTTGCCGAGTAGTTGTGATTTTTTGTAATTTTTATGTTTACTTTTGTGGGCGTCTATTCAGCCCTTGTAAAGGTTATCTTTTTGAATTGGAATGCTACTTTTGCTATTTGTTTATGAATCTTCTCTGTTTTCTCTTGGATATTTTCCTCATTTGGTTTCCTTGATTAGAGGAACTTTGGATTTAGTCGTGACCGTGTAGGTAGACATTAACTTGAACAAGGTCGAGTGTGACTTAATTCGAGTTGAATCGGATGTGATTTTTATTAATTCGAATGAAGTCAAATGTCACCTTAATTAATTCGAACGAGGTCGAATGTAAGTTAAATTTGAGCGAGGTCGAATGTGATTTAAATTATAGTGAGGTCGAATGTAAGTTAAATTTGAGTGAGGTCGAATGCTACTCTTAAATAGTTTGAACGAGGCCGAACGTGAACCAATTTGAGCAAGGTCGAATGCTACTCTTAGTCAGTTCGAATGAGGTCGTACATGATTTTGATTGATTCGAACGAGCTTGAATGTGAGTTAATTCGAGCGAGATCGAATGTTACTCTTAATTAGTTCGAACGAGGTCGAACATTATTTTGATTGATTCGAACGAGGTCTAATGTGAGTTAATTCGAGCGAGGTCGAATGTTACTCTTAATTTGTTCGAACGAATTCAAATGTGAGCTAATCAAGCAAGGTCAAATTTGAGTTAATTTGAGTGAGGTCGAATCTTACTCTTAATTAGTTCAAACGAGGTCGAACGTTATTTTGATTGATTCGAACGATGTCGAATATTACTCTTAATTGATGCATCATTAATTTGATGAAGACATGGGCAAACTTCATGTATTTGTATGCTTTGCTTACGTATATATTGGAGAAGTTTACACGTTTTTCGGGCTGGTATTCTAGTCCTAGTCTATCTAGTCCCTTCATTGGTCGACCTGGAGAAGCATTTGAGAGGTCGGGTAGTGAACTGGTCAACTCGTGTCCTCACCTACTCGTGCTTAACTCGAAATTCCCTCCTCGTCTCCTTGCTAAAAATCTCCCCGAGAAAACCCAATTGGGACAAAACTTAGGTGAGGGAAAAAGAGTACGGCTCGGAGAACATTTTTCCTTAGAAGTTGAAGTACTTGAGGTGGGCGATGTTCCAGTTGTTTGGTAGTAGTTTTCCTTCCATCATTTCCAGTTGAAATGACCCTTTGTTTGTTGTTGCTGTGATTTTGTATGGGCCATCCTAATTCGTTCCTAGTTTTCCTTCCCGTGGATCCTTGCTTGCCTGTGTTTTGGCCTTGAGTACATAGTCCCCGACTTTGTGTAGTCTGACCTTGGCTTTTTTGTTGTAGTAGCATTCTGCCTATTATTTTAGGTGATCATCCTTATGTAAGCCATATCTCTCCGTTCTTCGGTTTCATCAAGGTCCTGCCTTCTGTTTTCGTTGTTTCCCGACCCGCTCTCGTGGGAGTATCTCAGACTTGGTTTCCGACCTCGACTGGTATTACTACATCAGTACCATAGACTAGTGAGTAAGGCGTCTCTCCTGTACTTGTTTTTGGCATTGTGTGGTATGCCCATAGCACTTTCAGTAGTAGTTCCCGCCATAGTCCCTTGGTGTTCTCGAGCTTTTTCTTCATGATATTTAGTATTGATTTGTTGGAGGATTTTGCTTGCCCATTGCCCGCAGGATGATATGGCGTGGAGAGTATTCTTTTGATATGCCATTTTTCGAAGAACTCGTCGATCTTTTTTCTGGTGAATTGAGGCCCATTGTCACAACTTATTTCTTTAGGGAGGCCGAAGCGGCACACAATATTCTTCCATATGAAGGCGACCACTTCTTGCTCGCGTATCTGGGTGAATGCACCTGCTTCCACTCAATTGGAAAAATAGTTAGTTAAAGCTAAAAGAAATCGTACATTACCTCGCCCTGCTGGGAGGGGGCCGATGATGTCCATCCCTCATTTGAAGAAAGGCCAAGGTGAGGTGACTGAGTGGAGGTGCTCGCCTGCTTGGTGGATCATAGGGGCATATTTTTGGCATTGTTTTCATTTTTTCACGAAGTCGGCAACCTCTTTTCTCATGGTGGGCCAGTAGTAGTCTGCTCCTATAAGACATCTGACCAGAACTTGATTGCCGGAATGAGCTCCGTAGTGGCCTTCATGGACTTCTTTTAGAACGCATCGTGTCTGGTTTGGGCCTAAGCATTTTGCTAGGGGGTCGCCATATGTTCTTTTGTACAGGTCGTTGTTTATGACGTTGTACCTGGCCGCCTGCATTCGAAGCTTTTTGGCTTCTTTTTTATCATCTGGGAGCACGTCGTCCTGCAAGTATGTAACAATACGATTGTGCCAGTCCCAAGTTAGGTTTATAGTTCTTACATCGATTTGATCAATCGATGAGTGGACGAGAGTGACCACGTTTCTTTCTCCGGTTATGCTTTTAGTGTTGCCGCTAGTTTGGCAAGGCCGTCTGCTTTGATATTCTGTGCTCGAGGGATTTGGTCAAACTGGCATTCATCGAATTCGTGTAACAGCTTGCAGATCTCGGCTTGATATTTTTGTATTCTTTGCTCTTTGATTTGGAAATTAAAGTCCTTGTATCTTGGTTGATGACAAACTGAGAGTCGCAGCATAGGATGACTCGCTTTGCTCCGTACTTGGGTACTAACCTTAATACTGTAATTACGACCTCATACTCGGACTCATTGTTAGTCATGACCGGGCATTTTATGGACTGGTGAATTACTTCGCCTGTCGAGACCTCGAATATGAGTCCCAGTCTAGCCCCCGATGCATTAGAGGAGCCATCGGTATACAAAACCCATAAGTCCTATATTTGGGGGGAGGTGTGGCGGCTTCTCTTTCGACTTCAGGCATTATTTTTGTACTGAAGTCGGCGACGAAGTCGGCAAGCACTTGCGACTTTATCGCCATTCGCGGTTGATAGGTTTTATCATGCTCGCTTAACTCTATTGCCCATTTGGCCAATCTGCCTGATAGCTCGGGCTTATGCAAAATACTCATTAGGGGAAAAGTCGTGACTACTGAGATGGGGTGGCACTGGAAGTAGGGTCTTAGCTTTCGTGAAGCTACGACCAAAGCCAGGTCCAACTTTTCTAGGTGTGGATACCTCATCTCGGTGTCGACTAGAGTTTTACTAATGTAGTAGATGGGTATTACATACCTTTATTTTCTCGGGCTAGGACTGCACTCACCGCCACATCGGACACGGCTAGATAAATGAGGAGGCATTTCGGGTTCCACTTTAGAGAGCAGTGGGGGTGAAGATAAGTACGCCTTTAACTCTTTCAGGGCGTTGACGCACTCAGGTCTTCATTAGAGGCTGTTGTCTTTCTTGAGTATGCCAAGAACTTGTGGCATCTGTCGGAGGACTGTGAGATGAATCTCGACAGGGCGGCTATGCGGTCGGTCAGTCTCTGAACCTGTTTCTTACTGGTTAAGTTCTCCAATATTCCCTCTATAGCTTTGATTTGGTCGAGGTTGACTTCGATTCCTCGTTGTGATACTAGGAAATTGAGGAATTTACCCGAGGTTACGTTGAAGGCGTACTTTTCAAAGTTCAATTTCATTCCATATTGCTTGAGTATATCAGAGCCCTCTTTCAGGTGGTCGATGTGATCCTCTTTCCTTTTTGACTTGACCAACATATCATCGATGTAGACCTCCATGGTTTTGCCAAGTTGGTCTTTGAACATCTTCGTCACCAACCTCTGATACGTTGCCCCTACGTTTTTCAGTCCGAAAGGCATCACCTATTAACAATACGTTCCCTGGTGGGTGATGAATGTGGTCTTTTCCTGGTCTTCCTCTTCCATGAGGATCTGGTTGTAGCCTGAGTAAGCATCTAAGAAGCTTAATAACTCATTCCCGACTGTTGCATCAATGAGCTAGTCGATATGGGGCAGTGGGAATGAGTCTTTCGGGCATATTTTATTCAAATATGTGAAGTCCACGCACATCCACCATTTTTTGTTCTTCTTTTTCACCATGACTACGTTAGCGGCCCATTGTGGTACTTTGATTCTCTGATGGAGCCATTTTCCAGCAGTTTTTCAACCTCCTCGCGGACTGCATCATTTATTGCAGAATTGAATTTCCGCCTAAATTGCCTTACCGGGGGTAAAGTGGGTCGACTTTCAACTTGTGTGTGGCTCCTTTGGGATGTCTGGCATATCTGCATGGGAAAAGGCAAAAAAGTCTGCGTTGTTAGCTAAGAAATGATAGAACTTACCTGGTTCCTGAAGTTTGTAGGTGATGTAGGCCTTTTTGCTATGGTCGTTTTTGTCGAGTTAGACGGGGTCGACATTTCTACGGTTGATCTGTGGCTTCTACGATTTCGGGTTCTCTGATGACGTCCTTGCCTTCATCACCACTTGACCTCGGCCCTGCTAATTGCTATGCCTCTTTAACTTTGCCCTTCATTTTTTGGGTGTATGTGCAATCCTAGGCAATGCGATAGCATTCTCGAGAAGTGCGTTGTTCCCCTCGGATGTTGAATACTCCCCATGGGGTTGGAAATTTGAAGACTTGGTACAAGCTGGAGGGGATGGCTCTCATTGCGTGTATCCAAGGTTAAACTATAATGGCATTGTACGCCATGTCTTGATCCATAATATGGAACGTGGTTTCTAGAGTTACGCCGCCGGCCAGGATGGGGAGTCTGATTTCTCCAGATATCTGTTCAACTATATTTTTAAAACCCGTTAGTGTGATACATCATGGCACTATCTTATCCTCGAGTTTTATTTGTGCAAGTACTCGAGGATGGATAATGCATGCGCCGCTCCCGTCGTCCACCATAATATGTTTCACATCTATATCTAATATGCATAAAGTGATAACAAGAGCATCATAGTGAGGAAAAACCAAACTGTTGGTATCTGACTTATCAAAGATGATACTTTCTTCAAGTTCGTCGTACCGTTCATGAGTGATCGACCGTTTGAGCTTATGGGTGGTTGTGAATTTTACGTTGTTGATTGATGCATCGTCACCCCTCCAATGATAATTTGAATGGTTCGAGCTAGAGAAGGCGGTTTTGGTGGACCCTGGTGCTGTTCGCGTCCTCGAGCAAAGTTGGCCCTTCCTCGGTCGCTTAACATCTCTTTCAAGTGCCCTTAGTGAAGCATGTTCATGGCCTTTTGCCTTAGGGCGATACAGTTCTCGATTTTGTGACCCCGTTTCTAGTGAAATTCGTAGGAGGCATTTGACTTTTTGGTGCTTGGGTCGGACCTCATCTTCTATGGCCACTTCACTTTTGGGTCGAGCTTTTCTAGTGCGAAGACTATTTCTGAGGGAGAAACACAGAAATTGTGAGCAGATAGTAAGGGAGGCATGCCTCTCTCTTTTCGGTGAGTTCCTGTTTGCGGCCTAGATGGGCCTTCGTCGTGACAGGAGGCGGTACGATGGCGGCTTTGGCATATCGTTGTTGTCATTCACGGTTAGGTCGTGGGCCTGCAAGGTCTCTTCTGTTGTCGTTTCTCCGGTCTTTCCTGGATTCCATTTGTATTGAGGTCAACCGTTGGGTTGGCCCGTTGAGGTCGTCTTCGTCAGCTCGTACTTCCGCGTAGTAGGCATTATGTATCTCGTCCCAAGTGGTCGAGGAATACTTCATGAACCGGCTTAACAACTTTCTGGTCGCCCTTGAACCGCTCCTGTTTAACCTATTCTGGAAAGCTTCTACTGCCATTCCCTCTGATATATTTGGTAAGGTCATTCTCACATGGTTGAACCTAGCGAAGAAGTCTCTCAGCCCTTCATCGGGTGACTATCTAATGGAAAATATGCCACTCACTCTAGCCTTTGCTTTCTTAGCTTCGGCATGGGCAGTTACGAACTTATCGGTCATTTCCTCGAGCGTCTCAACGGAGCGTGCGGGCAGTTGCGAATACTAAATTAGTGCTCCCTCGGTGAGGGTTTCACCAAACTTTTTCAATAATATGGAAGATACTTGCTCTTTGGCGAGGTCTTTGCCTTTTACCGCAGTGACATAGTAAGTCACACGATCCTTGGGGTCCGTCGTGTCGTCGTATATTTTCAGGTACGACATCATTTTGAAGGTTTTAGGTATGGTGTGAGGTGCGGCTCCATCGTTGTACGGCTGCTCAACAAGCCGACTTGCATCCCTTTTTGGTAAGATTTTTGGGGCGCCTGGTATTTTGTCTACCCTCTCTTGGTGCTCTTTTATTTCGTCTTGGAGTATTTTGTTTTTGTTTTCTATCTCCTCCATCTTCCTCAAAATAGCTGTGAGGATATCATCACCTGCACTATTAACATTGTGAGTGACACCTGTTATGGGGAGAGGGCCATGTTGCTGGTCTGTCATTGGTGCAATGCATGCCCTTGCGTTCTCTCTGTTCGCCCTTTCGGCGGGTTTGTCAAGGATGCTAGCGTGTTTGTCAATCAGGCTTCGAGCAGCTTTTTTACGGCTGGTGGTGCCTCTTCCGTTGCGGATGTGGAGGCTCCTTTACCGTGTGAGGTTGTGATACTGCAGTGAGGAAGGGGTGAATCCCTCCGCCTGGGGGAGGCATTTGGCTTACGTCCTCAGCATCTGTTTCAGTGACTTCGTTGATGGTGTTTAAGAGGTTGGTGGTGAGACCGGCTATTGCCTTCATTCTTTCTTCTCCGTTAACTGCCATGTCAGATCCGTACACATAAGAAAAAAATAGGGTTTTGCGTTTCCCCTTTTTTTAGATCTGAAAGATACCTTACTTTGACTAGGAAATCCCCACAGACAGCGCCAAATTGTTTGACCAAAAAATGATAATCTTTGGCTAAACTAATTAATCGATTATTTAAGAGGTTAATCCTAGTTAAATATAGTAACTTCAAATCTATGATAAGCAATGTAGGAGATGTAGACATGGATGAGATAGATTTAATGCACTATACATTAAATGCTTCAAATGCAATAATGTGTTAGAAGTATCAAATATTAAATGGCAATAAATGGCACCAAATATAAATAAAGAGAAAGATTCACCTAATATTGAATGAGATGGATGATTCCTCCTTTGATGAGTGACAAGAAACTATAAGAATATTGAATACTTTCTCGGATCTGGTGGAAATGACAAGGAATAATCCAAAAAGACGAATATCTTTAGAAAGGTGTTCTTTGTATTTATCTAGAGAGCTTGCTTTTCAAAAGAGTTCTTATCACTTAGAATATTACCTCCCTTTTGCCCTATCTCTCATTCCATTTACATGGGACATCCCCCAAAAGGACCCTAAAAGTACAAATACAGAGAATATTCAATGGAATATTCCCTCTGAGGATCCCAATGCAAAATTAGCCGTTACTACTGCTCATAATACTCGACGTCATCCGTGACTGACTGTTTGGCGACACGTTCCGTTAATCACTGGTGACCTCGGCCAATCGGCTCATGATAATCACGAATAACTCATGGTAATCACCTCTTCGTGCTGCATTTCCTCAGTCGGATTTTGACCTATGCAAACAACATTATAGATCAAATTTTTATAGTTAGAAGTAGTTAAAGAACAAACAAAGAATAATTTTACTATGAAATAAAAATATTAATTTCAGATTAAATGAGATAAAGTTCTGAAGAAGAATTGATGTGAAAAGCATCGCTAACAATGTCATCCTACTCTATGTCAAATCATTGTGAATATTTGGTTTCTTTCATCGTTTGTTAGACGATGTATATATGTCACAAGAAAGGCATCGTGATTCAGGTATAGGTCAAATATGGAGTATTTTTCGCCCAAATAATGTTTTTATGTTAAAAGAAAATCTTATTAAATATATACTCCATCTGTCTCATATTATCTGTCGTGTTTTTGTTTTGCACGCCCTTTAAGAAATATTAATTAGGAAAAGGATTAGACTATTATACTCTTATTTACGTCTTAAGATAAAATCTTTCTTCATTGAATATTTATTCTATTTATGTATTATCTCTATTTTCAAGAATAATTATTACTAAGAGTAAAAAAGAAAAATCTCTAAAATGACAAATAATTTGAGACAATTATTTTTAGTAACTATGACTATTAATATGAGAAGGAGGGAGTATAAATTAAGATCAATCGTTCAGTTATCTGTTGCCAAACAATTCATATTAGGTGCTTAATGGAGTAATAAAAATAGCAAGCAGGAGATGTCTTACATTTTTTGTTCCCAAAACACTGGGCTTTCACAACTGTGAAGTGTGAACCTAACCCATGGTTATAGGCAGTATAGCACCTACCCCAGATGAGCACTGCCCATAATATTACTCCTATTCGGGAGTCCGGAACTAAAATGTGGTTTATTTGGACTCAAAGTACATAAATAGGTGGTAAAAAAAAGTTACATTTTTATGTATAGTGCCACAATACCTGACGTTATACATTAACGGTAACAGCACTGTCAATGTATAGCGTCAGATATTGTGGCGCTATATTGCAAAAGCTGACATGGCGCAGGTATAGTGCCACAATAACTGGCGCTATACCCTTTTTTAAAATTCCATCCGTCTTCTTCATTGTTTCTTCCTCCATTATTTAACCTCTCTTCTCTTCTTGGTCCCCCCCCCTATACCCACTGTTGCCCTCCATTTAAAAAAAAACTTTTGAGTCCCCCCGGCACATAAAACTTGAAGAACGTAGGTCCCACATTCGAGTAGAGCTTCGTGTTATTGTTGATTCACACTTCCGGAATCAAAATTTTAATCTTTTTGCTTTCCGAAAATTCTAAATCGAGGTATTTCGATTTATTTTAAGTTGAAACATTTATAATAATGCATATTATTTGATTTGTATGTGTTCTATTTCGGTTTGTATTTTTTTTTTCGAAACTAGCATGTTAAATTTATCCGGATGTAATATTAGTGTTTTCTAAAAAAATATAAATTTGTAAAATAAATTTGTCTGTTAATATCCTAATTTATATATATGTGTTTTCATGTCGTTTTGTGTTTTATTTGCATTTAAATTTTATTTGTTGTTTATGTTTAGTTTAGATTATTTTTTAGCGTAGTAAAATGTAGACCTTTTTAGTAGTAAAACGTAGACCCTTTTAGCGTAGTAAAATTTAGAGCCTTGTAGTGTAGTAATGTGTAGTATTTTAGCTTAGAATTCCTTTTGTTTAAGTATCTTATATTGGTTGTTGAAAATGCAAACTTTGAACAATTAAGTTAATAATTGTATCAACACACATAATTAGTAATTTGTACAATTAAGTTATTAAAAATATGAATTTAAACTATAAAAAGACACATAATTATTAATGATAGTTTGGTGACATTGGGTCTCAAAATATCGAGCCCGGAACCTATAGGTATATATTGTATCAACACACATAATTAGTATTTTGTACAATTAAGTTATTAAAAATATGAATTTAAATTATAAAAAAAATACATAATTATTAATGATAGTTTGGTGTCACTGGGTCTTAAAATATCGAGTCCGGAACCTCTCAGGTATATATATATATATAATTTATGAATATGGAGCCTGGAATCTATATATATACATATAATTTATACAATTAAGTTATTAAAAAATATGAATTTACAGTTGACAATATGGACGCTACTATACATCCCGACCCTCGGACGTCAGATCTATTAGCCCTACAGCCCCAGCATAGATCCGAGTATATATGGGACAGACAGTTGCTTACGCAGACTTTCCGGGCTAGGAGAATGGATCTATTGTGGGAGTTTTTGAGTCCTCCCCGCGTTCTACATCCCCACGTGGTCCATTACCTGGAGGAGATGGGATTATACAGGATTATTAGGATTGGCCGCATATAGCTTGACTATGCTTTGATCACGGCCTTGATTGAGCGGTGGCGACCGGAGAAGCACACTTTCCATCTGCCCATCGGCGAGGCCACCATCACACTCCAGAACGCTGAGATTTTATACAGCCTGTCCGCTGATGTCTTGCCAGTTTTACTTCCTGCGACGATGAGATATTATTCGCGGCAGGAATATTGGGATATGCTGAACATGCTCATGGATTTCATGCCGGAGGACGAGGAGGTAGCGTCTAGGGCCAGTCGTATGCATTTGGTCCCCATTAGAGACCACCTGGTGCAGATCCACCATACTATCACCGACGAGTCAGCGGAGGTGGATGTACAGCAATATACGAGGCTGATGTTGCTCCTTCTATTTGGGGGGGGTCTTGTTCACGAACACTTCAGGGAACCTAGTGAGCCTCCATTTTCTGAATCATATTACCCCGTTCGAGGATATAGCCAACTACAGCTGGGGTGGTGTTGTCATCTCATTTTTGTACAAGCAGATGTGTCGGGCTTGCATCGGCATGCAGAGAGACGTTGGTGGCTTTCTGCCGCTTCTACAGGTGACAACATATTCAAATAATATGTCCATTAGTTACAATTCTACCAAGTTATAGTTAATCTTATACTTTACGTCAACTTTGTATGTTAGGTTTGGGTCTGGGAGCGATTTCTGCAGTTTTGGCCACCTCTACCACAGCTACCGGCTAATGTAGAAATTTTGAATTTCCCTCTAGCACATAGGTAGGTTATGCGTCGTAGACTTGCACGAGAGTATGATGTCCATCATAATCTCCCCCTCTGTAGGGATGTGTTGGATTTGCTGGAGGACGCACAGGTGAATATCTTACTAAACTTACCTGTTGTTGATTAACTTAGTGTTGCGCATTCTAAAGGTTTGTGTTCTGATTTGATAGTTCATCTGGACGCCGTACAACGATGAGGTGATAGGTACCCTGCCAGCGTATTGCACGTTTGGCTGACATATTTGGAGGGCTTCTGTCCCGCTTACATGCCTCGATATTGTCGAGCATCATGCCTCCGAGCGGGTATTTCGTCAATTTGGCCTGCCACAGCTTATACATGATCCGCATGCAGGCATGCTTTACATTATGAGAGGGATGATCGGTCCTGGGCGGATGACACATTTATGGCATGGCTTAACGACCAGTTGGGTATTTGGGATAGGCGAGGGGACTTGACCCCACCTCCGCAACAGTTTCCTATTGAACGCTATATGGCATGGTACCGCACTGTTTCCAGACTTTTTATCGGGAACCCAGTTCATCAGGCCCTAGTATGTTTTCTCTTATTATTAATTATATACCTGTAATTTAGTGCCAAATACGTAGTTTATATTTTTTACTTTGTGCAAGCGATTGTATTGCATACCGTCTATCGTATGGGGCAGCAGATGCAGAGTTATGTCCACGATCCTATGGTCATGCAGGAGTATAGTCGTCGATTCATGGATGTGGCTGCCCAGACACTGCAGCGAGCCCGATCGGATCAGCGTTTGGTACACGAGGCTGATTATATGGACCCAACCACGTACCAGCGAGGCCGTGGTATCCCACGAGCTGGTGGTGTCCGACGAGATGGCGGTGCCCGATAGGCTGGTGGTGCCAGACGACATGGTCGTGTGCGGAGAGGAGGTGGTCCTCAGCAAGGGGGCGTTGAGGCTCCTGCTGATGATGTTGCTACTGATATGGCAGGTGGCATGAATGAGACTGACATGCTGTCTTACAGCCTTGGAATTTATCCTCCTCCAATGCCTTCGCAGGTGACCCCATCGGGTAAATTATTGATCATGGGATCGGATATTCAAGGAGAACATTGGGGTAGATACTTCCCAGGCCCGTATACCACTGATGAGGATCGACCGACCCGAGATTTTACTAGTGGGCGCCGATTGAGTTATGGCTCCTCATCACATGCGCAGGTATGAGTTTATTAGTATTGAATTTGAATTTATTTTAACTGTAACTTATTTATTTCTTTAACTTTATTAATTTTCTTTTTAAGGCTTCATGCGATGCTGCGACAGATGACTACATTCAGGATCCAGACACGATTATGGTAAGATAATATAAATTGCTGTGAATTGTTATCTATTTTTCTATACTAAGTTTCATATTATTATGTAGCCTTCTACTGGACCTGACAGCACCACCGATACATGTCATCCTGCGCCACATCCGGTGATAAGGAGACGACTTGATGATGATGATCCTGATAGCGTACCCGGGCGGGAAGGGATGCGCCTCAGGCCAGCGGCTGCATTGAGACACACTGGATGCGGGACACATTGATTCGGCCTTCCTTTTTTTTATTTGTTGTAAATAATATTTTTGTATACATTAAAAACAATATTTAATCGAATATGCCCATTACTTTATTTAGTTCTCCATTCGTTTGATAGTTTCATATAACAACACAAGCACTTAAACTTAACTTCCACTTCAATTAAAATAAAATTTAGTACAACACAAACACTTAAACTTAACTTCCACTTCAATTAAAATAAAATTTAGTACAACAAACAAGGAAAACATTACTATAGCACAAACACAAGCACAAACACAAACATAGCAGGCCAACATAATAAAAATACACTAAACATATACATGCCAATGTTTAGCCCCGGTTGCCATTTAATCTCCGCTCCAACCACTTAAATCGTTCTTCCAGTTGTTCTTTTTCTTCTTCTACCTCTTTCAGTTCCGCCTTCACCTCCGCAAGTTCCAGTTTATATTTTTTTTACGTTCCTTTTGTGCTTCACAATTCCGTTGTGTTTTCCATTTTTCTTCTCCCACCTCCTTCAGTTTCGCCCTCAAGTCTGCAATAATTCTATTACTTTCTTTTTATGTTCCCGTTGTCTTAAACATATATTATGAAGAAACTGCAGTTTTTCTCTGTAACATTATTGATAACATGGTTCATCAACCCATTCCTCAAAATCACAAATAGGTTCGCCGGGAACCTTGTAAAACTGGTTCATACAGTGCCAGAAGTGGCGTCCAACTTCACCATCGTCCCAACAATTTTGCATCAAGCATGCTATTCCATAGTTGCACTTTGGTGGACGAAGAAGTTGAGCCATTTGTGAAATAAATTTGTCTGTAATGTAAAACAAAACCTTACTTGTATTGAAATATTTGCTTTTACTAAATTTTGAGCACACAAAATAATTACAATGAGCCCGTTATTTATAGGCGAGAGAAGACACACATAACGTACTATGTAATGGCGTTATATTTTGCGTGTTAAATATCATGATGTTGACAAGACAACTTTATGTCAGCTGGTCAGCTTTTTCAGTTCGACAAGACAACACACACATAACGTACTATCTAATGGCGCTATATTTTGCGTGTTAAATATCATGATGTTGACAAGATAACTTTATGTCAGCTGGTCAGCTTTTTCAGTTCGACAAGACAACACACACATAATAAATATACAAATAATTTTATTAAATTATTATTTAAATAGGTAAAATGAGAAAGTACAAATCATAATTAACAAGCATAATTTTATTTCATAAATCTTGCAACATAGACATAACAACTAATTATCAACATCAATTCATGGGTAGTTAGGTACATTAGAAGAACAAACACCCCGAGCTTGATTACTGTTGCCACCCAAAGGATATTTTCTACGGTCGTATCCTGTTTGCGAGCATATATCACATTTGCGCGCATAAACGGTGTCACTAACATCCATTGGTTCCGCGCATATACCATATTTGCACCTGTCTTTTACGCAAATAGGACTTGTTACACATCATTTTAAATAGTTCTGAAGGCCAATAATGTTCAGCACCCACTGGCTGTAACTAACCATTATATGTGTTTAGGTACTTGGAAACACTATATTGTTGATCAACATAGTTGGTCTTTGCATAACCATCACGTTGAAAATACTTGATGGCATGTGAGCAAGGCATGTGGTAGATGAACTATTTCTCACAGGAGCATAACCTTGCAGATTCATTTACAGTATGTACATTATTACCCCGATTATTATGGATAGCGGTGCGAACTTCAAAAACAGCTCTTTCATTATCATACTGCAAAAATGAATGCCAATGTGCTTGCCGTCTGTATTTCTCAAATCCCTTTATAGGCACTGGCATAAATTCAACACCCTTCTCCATCAATTCTGTTGCAGTTGCAGACCGTTCAACAAACCTCTCCGCCATCTACTTGAACGACATCCGCACCATGGCTGTGACAGGCAATCCTCTTGCCGACTTCAATAACCCGTTGAAGGACTCTGACACGTTTGTAGTAAGAATTTCCCATCGTCTGCCACCATCCGCATGCAACGTCCACTTTTCAGGGTCATGTCGCATTAACCAACGATAGGCTGCCTCGTCTTCTTGCATGATAAAATCCATATGCCTCTGGAATTTATGCTATTGGTGGTCTGTTGCTGCCATCTACATCAAATCATGTAGATCCTTATTGGGATATGCCTTCTGGAAATTGGCCTTCAAGTGCCTCACACAGTAATGGTGGTATGCATAAGGTTCTTGCCATACAGGCAAGTTCTCCACAGAACTTAATATACCACCATGCCGATCAGATATTAGACAAATACCAGAACGCTGTTTGACAATGTGCTCTTTCAGGTGGTTCAAAAATAGCATCCATGTCTCTGTGCTTTCATTGGCACAAATAACAAAAGCTACAGGAAATATCTGTCCATTAGCATCCACTGTCACGGCTATCAATAGCTTGATATCGTACTTTCCATAGACATGAGTTCCGTCTATGGATATTACGGGTCGGCAATGCAAAATACCATCAATTGCTGGCTTAAACGCCCAGAACACGTAATTAAATATGTATTCTGGTGTTCCCGGACTCTGCTCAAGCTTCCATTCAACAACTGTCCCGGGGTTAAAGTGCTACAGTGCGGCCATGTACTTTGGCAGAGATGCAAATGACTTATCCCAATTACCGTAGACAATTTCAAATGCTCGTTTGCGCCCGAGAAATGCCTTTCTTTTCGTAATGGTATGGCCATATTCCCAGTGGACTGATGTAATGCACTCTTTAATTGTATACCTTATGGACGTTTCGAGGTGCGGAATAAGTACAAGAAAAATCAAGTCAATATCCAAGTTGAAGTGATTCCCGTTGAATGTGTCCATTTCACATGTGTGGGTAGGAATGTATTTACCCACTTTCCACATACCTGTCTTCTTTTTGGTCGCACGCAACATCCAATTACATGGCCAAAACCACCTGCGGCAAACAGCCTTGTATACCATCGGACTTGACTCTCATACCTGCATCTCACGACACTCTTTTACGTTGTGCATTTTACAAGCCCTACTTAAGCGCGCTTTATCAGGAAAAAGCATCCCTTTTGCAAGCACCGTTGGTCTAGACTCATTCCACATTGCTGTCCGGATTTCATCAAAATCCCTTGTGAGAGCTTCCACATCCGGCACAGTTGGCAAGTTATCAATGTAAAGAATCTCCCTTGAATGAAACGACACTTCGGACTCGTACACTCTTCGTCTATGAGGGGTCTCTCTTCAAATCAGGTCCTTCCTCCTCATCCTACTCATCACCATCCTCACGAGGAAAGGGTGTCTCGTCTCCGGATTCATCGGTATTGTTATCGTAATCACTGTACTATTCCTCACTCTATGCATCTGCCAGATCACGATGTAATACATCATTTTCGGTCAATTAAGTGAGTACGGGTGGTTCAACTTGCTCGTTTTCACTGCACAACCAACAAAAATATAAGCTACTGAATTAATAAATGCTTTCCATATGGCTATATCACTTCACTTACAAGTCGTAATATGATGAAATTCCATGATGGGCGTTTTCAATTAGGTGATGACTACCGGATGAGGCACTTGTAAAATTCATATCCGGCCGGTACCCCCTATTAAATATATGAGCGTTAATACAAATTCAATACGCCAAAAATATACATAATTAACACAAATAAAAATTGAAGTTGACCACTCGTCTTGTGAATTATGGAAAGCAGGGTATAAATTATTTTCTCGCTGCTCATTCGCCGGCAGTGATAAGTTTAAATCAAGGAAAACTCTTTCATCCGGAACCTATCCAGCAAAAACTGCTCCAAAATAATCACCCGATGACTGGGAGTTATCTCTACTACGCACAACCTCGTTTTTTGGAACGTCTTCGACCTTCACGTACATCTCCAACATTGTGATTACAAGAAATTCCCGACATTCGTCCGGAGTCCTCAGAAAATAACTCAAAGTTTCATCATCGTCGATGTTATACTCCGAGTAAAAAGCAACCCCTTGCGGAGTGACGGAATACGGATATCTTCTGGTTACTTTAAGTATCACTGAACGTTTCCTCACACTCATTTTTTTGCATAACAACGATATCAATTTATCGTACTCCATTGTAAGTGGCAATTTAACATGACACTGAGCAGGTAAACTGTAGCCCACAGAGTTATTCTCCATCACAACCTCACCCCCCAATATAATGAAACTCTTATTCTACGCTCTTCAGACATAATGAAAAAATGCTGGAGAATTTAAGAACAATAAACGTTTCAACAAGAGTTAAAATTTTTTTTTGAATGAATTTCTATACAATCCTAACCTCTTTATATAGGAAATGGCTAGCCGGGATTTTTTTTATACAGGTATAGCGCCCAAAAAGTTGGCACTATGCGCTTTTGAATTATTGAAGCCAGGAATTATTGGTGGGGCCAGGGAAAAGGAGTATAGCGCCAAAATATCAGGCGCTATATATAAAAATTTATGTATAGCGCCAGTTATTGTGGCGCTATACCTGCGCCGTGTCAGCTTTTGCAGTATAGCGCCACAATAGCTGGCGCTATACATTGACGGTGTGGTTACCGTTAATGTATAGCGCCAGGTATTGTGGCACTATACATAAAAATATAATTTTTTTTTATCACTTATTTGTATACATTGAGTCCAAAAAAACCACATTTTGGTTCCGGACTCCCTATTCGCTAGTTAAGTCTGTGCCAGATATTAAAAGGCTGCTAGCTGATCACTAATGATTTGGTGTCTTTTTCAGTTGCCCATATCAGTATCGTATATATGGATAAACATTCGAAGGCGTTATACAACATTTTAACGTATTCCTTGGGCGTGGAATATGCTAAGAAAATTGGTATTGCATCTAATTTATAAGGTGAGTGTTGTCTATGATCATTAAGGAGATAACAACTCATTCAATGAACCAATATGTGCCATTTTACCAGTTACTGCACAATTCTTGTATCCAGAAGTAATCTAGGATTGCCTTAATTGTTTGAGCATAGTGCATATATCTTGACCTGTAAATATATACTTATAAAATAGTCCCTTCGCCGACATCAAATAAAAAAAAAGTATATATATATATATATATATATATATATAATATACAATTGGAATTTTTATTTATTTATAATAAGTTTGAATCTTTATACCTGTATGGGTCCAAATTTGGACGACCACGACCATTGACAAATACAACAGACGATGAGATGTCCTAGCTCGACGTCTTGTGGAGGACGACAAACAAGCAAACAGAGACTGTACGACTTTTATAGTAGTGTAGGCTCAATAGGGGGCATTAGGGATATTCTTTCGAATATTCCCTATAATATGTTTGTTAGGATTTAGAAGGGGTTTGTCCCTTATATATAGCGAAAAAACAACCATGTAAGGGGCGCCTTTTGCTTTTCTAGCTGAGAACACTGACCGTAATACTTTTCTACATAAACAATTGGCATTCTTAGTGCTCGATCATTCATCCTCGCAAGATCAAGAAATATTATTCATTGTATTCATCTTTTATACCCATGGTTTTAGAGTTTACTATACCTAGGTAAGATTTACCCTTTTATTTTCTTTAATTAATTTATTGAAAAAGGTTCCAATATATTTTGAGTAGAAGTTAGCAGATAGATTGGTGATTTCAAATTTTGAATTCACCCGTAATCTTCATTAGCAAAAAATGATACCAACACCATGTGAGTCGGGCTAGCTAGAATTCATGCAATCAAAAAGGAAAAAAAAAAAAAAAAAGGAGAAGAAAACTTACTCAACGTGGATGCCAACTAGCTATTGGCAGGAAAAAGGTCACACACGTGGTGTTAGCTCCAATTTAAGAAATCAAAATCGATGTAATTAATAGCAGAAACTTGTGAATTGGAGTTTGATGGATATGACATGTAAGAAGAAGCCTCCAAACCCAATTTTGTATTGTTCATCCAATAATCCCAAAATAACAAAAGACTAATGTCTATTATTGTCCTACTAACAAAGACTCCAACTATACTGCGATTTACCAAACCATCTGGAAGGTTGGTTAATAATGGAGTATCTGTTACCAGTCAAACCTTGTAAAACTCAGTATTAGCAGCAACTCTGTTCTCCTGAAATTGCTTCAAATCAATGTTCAAGATAATTTGCAAAGTCTAGAAAACCAGGTTTAAATTAGACACCGTTGCTAAATAATGTTTTTATATCGTTATAGATTGGCCAATAGGGAGTTTTGTTGTTTGTATAGCTTCATAAGTCCTTATTCTCTTTATTAGTTAAAATAAATATGACAAGCACGTCAAAGGGGCGGCGTGGTTTCCACTTATGCACCCAATAAGCACAATATATAAGATGTGGTAAGCATTTTGAAATCCTACTTTGCACACTAATAATATAAGATGATATCGCCTTTGTCCGTTGAAAAGCTTCCCCATTGAATTATTCTTTGTCTACACCAAAAGCAAAGTATATCCTGCACGTTCTTCATTTGCTTTTGTAAAGGTGCACTTGCACCTATTAAGTATTAATTCCAAGCGGAACATCAAATGTGAGTAATCCACTTTTTCATTAAATCAAATGCTTACATGGTCACCCAATTGTTCAATTTATATGTTTGTCTACCTTATGTCAATTCCAGACTCCAAATTTGACAGCTTAATTTGCAGTCTCCAGCCAAATTGCAAACCTCAAAGTTCTTTTTTAATTTTATTTTATTAATACGACTCCCTTGGTCTCAGATTTTGAAGAAGAATTGATTTTGAAGAAGAATTGATGTGAAAAGCATCGCTAACAATGTCATCCTAGTCTTATGTCAAATCATTGGGAATATTTGGTTTCTTTCATCATTTGTTAGACAATGGATATATGTCACAAGAAAGGCGTCGTGATTCAGATTTAGAAGTTCAAATATGGAGTAATTTTCGCTCAAACAATGTTTTTATGTTAAAAAAAATTGTTAAATATATACATATTAAATTTATAATCCAGTTATTAATAATTGGATTCTTCGTTCTAAAATTTAAAACCCATAATACTGAAAATCATGAGTGAAAAAAATATATACCAAGTTGTTTTTTGCACAAATTAAAAGTAAAATTAACACACAAAGAATCGCCTTTTAGAAAACCAAGAAGAAGTGCTTTTATTGCAAACCAAACACGCCATACTAGATATTTCATCAAAACACCATAACCAATACAAGGGTCTCCCATTTATCATGGTCCCTTAACTCCACTAGCACACTACTACTTTCTAACAAATTAAAATTGCAGATAAAAATAAAACAAGGCAAATCAAACGGTGACGGAAACCCCCAAACTAGCCGTTAAACTTACATCCTCGCGGACACAAGATATAACTCCTTGAACTTCAGCCCATAAGCAAATCAAAGGGCCAGGACGAGACCCGGAACCGACTTACCGACCCGGTTGGGAAGACTACTCTCCCAAAGAGAGGGACAATGGCGGGGGGTAATAGAGGAAAAATCCGTAGTATTGTTACCGAGTCGGGTGACGGTAAGAGAGGTGTTGAAATACTCTCTAACCTGAGTAATTATCCCATCAGTGACGGTCCAAGCGTGAACCCAAGTAATTGAACGGTCAGGATCGCAGCCTTCAACGAGTACAGTGGACCCAAAGGCGTCAATGGTCTGAGGAATGAACTGGAAAAGGTCGGTGTCCGACTTGGCAGTGCCAGTGAGGATGCGCATCAAAAACTGGTGGGAAGGTGGACCATGGAACCACCACTCAAGATCAGAGGCCAGAAGTTTCTGGACCTTGTCAACGTCACGTGAGCTCAAGGCTTCATATAGGGCGAACACCACCCCTTTGTTTCTAGTTTCTTCCAGAGTTTCTTGAGAGTTAGCCAGTTCCGAAAAAAGAGGAGAGAATATAAGTATAATTTTTACAGGAGAAGAGGAGATTCTGAGAATTAGGTAGTGATAAGATGGATTTGGAGGGGAGAAGGGCAGACAGAATATATAGGAGGATTCAAGGGTATTGGTGAAATTATGGCGAATTCCAGGGATGTTTTTGGGAAACCGAATGGGTTAGTACATTTCACGCGCCTTTCAGTGCATGAACACAACGTGCCCATGCATGAATGGTTGAATCTTCGCGTTTTCTTTGCGCGGGGACATAGTTAACTGGGCCCCATCAAATGACGTTTAAAGTGTGAGATGTCTAGCCAATTTTCGTGGATCCCACTATATGCTGACTGTGCCAAAATCTTAGCAATTAATCTTAGACTAATTAGTAAGGCAAAAAGAATCTCTTTAACAGTAATATGGAAAACTAGAGTAGTAGTACTTCTTGATTAGGAGTCAAGAAATACTTTTTTATACAACTTTTTGTCTAATATTTAGCATATTTCTAAGTTATAATTATATCTACAAATATTTTATGTAGTTTCTATGCATGTATATTTCTTTTTTGAAAGTTAATGTTTGAAATATGCACTTAAAATCAAATATAGAATATTATATTTCATTTGGAGGAATAATTCTGTGAAAAAAAATGATCTCTAAAAGTGTGAGATTACATTGGAGTAGAGTCTTTCTATCTACAGTTAGACATCTCTATAACAGTATTCTTATATAACAATTCACTATAAAATTGAATCAATTTAAAAAATTTAAAAAGACCAGTCAAGTTTTTCCGGAATCAAATTTTATGTCCTGTTATAAAATATGTTTTCTATAACAACAATTTTCTATAACATCCAAAAATATCTGGATCAAACAAGGTTGTTATAGAGAGGTTTGACTGTATTACCAAACAAAGATCTAGGCCAACTTAACTCTCGAGCTGTTGGAGATATTTATAATCCAAGGTTCTAGTGTGACGACCCAAAGGGTCATCACTTGCTTTCAATTGATTTATGTGTCTTCGAGGCCTTGAAAATCTCATTAGAGTCGCCTCGATTTGCGTGCGCAATCCGGGCGCGTAGCCGGAAAGCTTAAATATAAAACTATGTGAAAAATGCTAAGTTTTGATGTTAAAATGAATAAATTTGACTTCGGTCAATATTTTGGGTAAACGGACCCGGATCCGTGATTCGACGGTCCCGGAGGGTCCGTAAAAATATGGGACTTGGGCATATTCTCGGAATCGAATTCCGAGGTCTCAAACCCGAGAAATGAATTTTTAAGTGAAATTATTTTCAGAAATTGTTTAAGGAAATTTGAAATGAAAACTGAATAGAAAGCAATGGTATCGGGCCCGTATTTTGGTTGCAGCGCCCGGTACAGGTCTTATATATGACTTGAGTCATTCCTGTGAAATTTGGTTAAAAACGGACGTCGTTTGACGCGATCCGAACCTTAATTGATAAATTTGATGTTTAAAAGAGTTTTGAGAAATTTCATTGATCGAGGTTTAATTCGATGCTCATGATATTATTTTGGTAATTTGATTACACTAATATGCCCGTAGGATGTTTTTGAGTTTGTGTGTATACTTGGGTTGGAGTTTCGAGGGCTCGGATGAGTTTCGAGTAAGTTCCGAGATGCCTTAGGCTTAGAAAGTCAGATGTTGCAGGTTTAGGAAGTTGCAGGTCTCTGAACCCTCTAGTGCGGTCCGCGAGAAATCGTGTGCGGCCGCGGTCGCCTTTGTGCGGAGCGCGGTGGAGGCTGTGCGGCCGCAGTCGCCTTTGTGCGGTCCACACAGGGTGTTGAACTGCAGGTCTTTAGGGAGGCCTGTGCGGCCGCGGTCCATTTGATGCGGTCCGCACATGGGGGTCTGAGAGGGGTATAAATAAACGGGAATTTCAGTTATTTTTTGCTTTTCAAAACCCCAAAAACATAAGAGGCGATTTTTCAAACAACATTTCTTCTCCAAAACGTTGGTACGTGATTTCTAACTCATTTTCTTCACTTCTTAACATCTTTTAACATGATTTCAACTTCAAATCAAAGATTTTTATGGGGGAAATTGGGTGTTTTGGGTAGAACCTAGGTTTTTTCTAAAATTGGGGAGATTTGGACCTCAATTTGAGGTCCGATTTCAAAACAAATTATATATTTGGATTCGTGGGGGAATGGGTAATCGGCTTTTGGTCCGAACCTCGGGTTTCAACCACGTGGGCCCGGAGGTGATTTTGACTTTTGGGTAAAACTTTGAAAAACTCATTTTCATGTATTGGGGTTGATTAATTTAGCACTTATTGATGTAATTAAGTAACTTGTGACTAGATTCGAGCGGATTGGTGGTGGAATCGAGGGGTAAAGCTATAATTGAGACTTGAGTGGTGTTCAAGGCATCGAGGTAAGTGTTTGGTCTAGCCCTAGCTTGAGGGATTAGGAGTTGAGTCATATTTGCTACTTGCTTCTTGTTGAGTACGACGTATAGGCATGGTGACGAGTATCTATACGTTGGTGTCAAGCATGACCGTGAGTTTTAAATTGAAAGTTGTTGTGTTCTTAAATGACACTTGGGTGTTTTGCTTAATGATCTTCTATGATTGAGCATTTTCAATAATCGAACTAAGTACAAGCTAAGTTTAGATTGATTATAGCTGATTCTCCCTTGCCGGGATGACTATTTCAATATTGTTGTTCCCTTGCCGGGAAAATTATTACATTATTGTGTTCCCTTGCCGGAAAGTTATTATATTGATTATTTTCCCTTGCCGGGATTCCTTGAAATTGTAAGATATTATGAAATGGGAGCGGGTGGTAGGCCTACCCCAAGATATGAGAAATGGGATGGGGTTGCACGCCTGCAACAAGATGGAAACTGAAAGTGAAAGTTGTCTTTACTTTTCTTTATCTGTGCTAGAGTTTTATTGTTAGCATCCTTATTTATTCCTTTCTATTTTGCTTTATCAGCTATCCCCGAGGCATGTTCCCCTCCCCCAACTTTAATTGCTTATTATCTGTTTACTTTTCCGCCATATATTATATAACTGCACATGTTTATCTGGAGTCTGGTCCTAGCCTCGTCACTACTTTGCCGGGGTTAGGCCAGACACTTACCAGCACATGAGGTCGGTTGTGTTGATACTACACTCTGCACTGTGCAGATCCCGGAGCAGCTTTCGGATAGTAGTTAGAGGGCTTCCTTCAGTCCATCCGGAGACCTAAGGTAGACCTGCAGACGTTCGCGGGCCCTGGCGTCCCCCTCTATCTCTATTTCCTGTTTCCTTTATCTCTTGCTCAGGAACAGTACTATGTATTTTCTTCAGACTTTGTATGTAGTGGCTCTTAGACAGTCTGTGGTACTGTAACACCAGATTTTGGGCTATCAAAGTTTAAAAGTGGTAATAGACGTAGCTCTAAGCTTTATAAATGTTAACTTCCGCCTATTTCCTAACTTCCGCTTTATTTATATTGTCGCCCTATGTTTGTTTTAAAAGAAATAATATGAAAAAGGTAGTAGATAGTTAAGGGTTGGCCTGCCTAGCTCACATTAGTAGGTGCTATCACGACTCCCGAGGATGGGAATTCCGGGTCGTGACATCTAGTCTTCCAGAATCATTTTCTTTTAGAGCCCGTTTGGCAAGTTGCCAAAAACTGCTTATTTTGAATAATACTTTTGTTCAAAAGTGCTTTTTGGAAAAAGTACTTTTGCATAATAGCAGTTTGTGTTTGGTCAATTCATTTAAATATTGCTTTTTGCAAGCTCATTATGTTTGACCAATCTTTTAAAAAATCACTTTTACGAATCAAATTACGAAAAAGGACAGTAAATGTTCAATTTGCAATTAGTATTATTTAGAATAGAAAAATAAATTTAAACACTTATTATAAAAGAATTCAATTAAAATATAAAGTGTAAAGTAAAAATATAAATTTAAAAATTCCTATCAATATAAAATATAGTTATTCCAAAGCACTAACATTGAGTGTTTGGTATTATGTATTGTTTACATGATAATTAAAATATATCAAAATACATCATTCAATATAAATATAAAATCTACTTGTAGGAATAGGAGAAAGAGGATAAAAATATGGCTAAAATAAACAGTAAAGAAATATATAGTAGAAATAAAAGAAAAAAAAAGAAAAATATTAAATTAATGAAAGATAATTTATAAAAAATAAATTTATTAAGGTTATTTTTGTCTTGAATAAATAAATTTCTGCTCCTGCTTTATGGAAGAAGCTAGAATTTATAGCTTCTCCCAAAAAGCAGAAAAACTGCTTCTACTGCTGCTGACAAGTACTTTTTTTTATTTTGGCCATACACCTTAAATTTGGTCTTCCAGAAGCTTGGCCAAACATGTGTTTAGTCTTATAACTTATATTTATTTTCACTACTAAATAAATCGTATATACTTTGTATAAGTTAAAGTTTACACTTTAATCTCTCTCGGTAGTACTTGTTTGAGGAAACATTTATCAATTTATTAGTGCGAATCTATAATGTCAAAATGTCACATCAATTGTTCCATTATATTTCACAAAAGATAAAGATATAATTAATACTCCATCCGTTTCATATTAAATGAGGTAGTTTGACTCGACACGAAGTTTAAGAAAAAAGAAGAAGACTTTTGAAACTTGTGACCAAAGTTTAAGGGGTAAAAAGTTTGTGGGGCCATGACATTTGTGTGGCTATAAAAGCTTTTCATTAAGGGTAAATGGGTAAAATGAAAGAGTTTAAAGTTAATTATTTTCAAATTTAGAAATGTGTCATTTATTTTGGAACAAACTAAAAAGGAAATTACCTCATTTAATATGAAACGAAGGGAGTATGAGTTTCCTCGTAAGAAATTTTCAAAGAAGAAAAAAGAAAAAGATGGAGGGTTAGATAAATATGGAGTGGTAAGTACTCATTTATCTTTAACAAGAGGTCTCGGCATCGAACCTTGAGTATGAAGTCGCCTTTGTTAGGCAGCATTTTATCTCTAATATAAGATTTTTCGGTGCAACTCTGAATTTAGTTGGACTCCAATACGAAAATCGGACACCGAGTATGAAACCAAAGAAAGACATACATACTTACTGAAAAAATAATTCAATTATCAAGATACCAAGATTGTATTATATATGAACTTTTTTTCCTCGATTGGACTTGAATCCTTTATTTTTTTTTTTATTTTTTTTTTGCCTTCCAAGTCTGGTTAAGTTGTTTTGATTCTTATATAGTTATGGTAAGCCAAGAAATTTAATTTCTTGCTAATTTATCGCTTAGCTACACGAGCATACATCCTAATTTTGAGTTGGACAATTAATTGATACACACTTCTTTCAGTAGTCTAATTAAAGGACTAATGTCCCACTCCAGAGATACATTGTCCGATATTAAAATAAAAGTAGTACTACTAAATGTAGATGCCAACTTACTGGCGTCGAACTTGTATGTAATTCTTAAATATTAGACGAGTGTCAAATTCTTGCAACAAAAACATTTATTTAGCGCCAAAGATCAAGTTGGCTGTTTGATCGCAGTTCCTCTATTTGCCTAAGTTTATGAAAAAATAACAAACGAAATCTACTTATCACTAGCTAATGGTACTTGCCTCGATATTCCCTAGAGAAAGCATAAATTTGTTGCAGGTCATTTATCCAGAAAAATGATAGGGAAAGAAGCATACCGAGAAGGCTTATAGTCTAATGATATTAGTAAAAGTCTATCAGGCAATATGCATAAATTCAATTTTTGTTAGGGATATAGTAGATATGCCCTAGATCCAATATCATATTTGGTGATTTGAACATATTTTTGTGAATGTTATTTTATATAAAATATGTATGGTATTTGATATTCTTTTATCATTGTTATTAATTGCTTGATTAATTTGATAAGGTCCTTGATTAAATTTTGAGACTTGACATTGTGGTGGAGATCATGATAATGAGAGTAAAGTTCCTTATAATTTAATCTAAATTTGTTCTTGATCGTAGGATTATTAATTTGGACATTAGTAATCCGGTTAGATCAATATTTATGTGATCATCTTTATGGGATAAAGATTAGTTGATCTCATTAACTAAATCACATAGATAGATGGTGCATATATAGATATGATCATTGAACCGGTTCATTGGATAATTCCTAATGGTTAGAATTATCATAAACTGCCAATAGGATATTCTCTTGAAGAATGTGATGTAAGAATTTCATTTGACCTGAGATCGTCATAGTAATTGACAAGTTATTTATTGTGCTTTGATACTAGATACCTATGGCCCTAGGGCGATAGTTGAAAGGATATTGGGTATGATTAAATACTTGTAGAATTAGTGATTGATCAAGATGAAATCTGTCAACTCTTGGTAATTGAGTTTAAGCTCCATGTTGTCATGAATTATAAACGACCAAACTAAGACCTTGGCCAGGGCAATTGAATGAAAGAAGAAATGAGTTTTTAGGTTATTCAATGGCCGATTATATTTGACATCAACACATAGTTGGTCGCCTATTAAGATTTGACAGTTGAACCATATCCTAGGGTGATCCAGAACTATAAGGATAGAAGGAATTACTACATTATTCTTCTACTGGTTCTTGAGAGTAAATTGTATACTTCATGATATCCGGTCGTTAAGGAGTGTTGCTAGACACCACCCTTGATTAGTATATTGATGTGATCAATTTACTACCGGCTTAGTATTGAACCTGTGGGGTCGCACACTAACGAGTGTTCTGATCTTTGCTAAAGGATTAATTACTTTATTATTTGATAATTAAATTAAAGAATTTAATTGGTCAAATGAATTTAGTTATTAGTCCAAGTGAAATATTATTATATTCTTTGCTAGTACAGAGAATATAATTAATATTGTGAACAAACTAAAGTTTTCTATTTGAAATAGAAAATTAAATTATATCTTGGTTGAAATATATATGTGATATATATACATATAATTAATATTTATTTATATAAGGTATGCATATAATATATTATTAAAAACTTATTTGGAAATCCAATTTAGAATTTGTTAAGAAAGAAATTATAAGTTAAAACCAACTTTGAGTTGGATTAAAGAGAAAGTCCATAAAGGACGTGAGGCTATCAGAATCCCATGAGTAACGGGATTAGAATTTTCCTATATAATGTAAACATCCAATTTAGAACTTATTTTTTTTTTTGGTTCCTTTTCTTTAACCTAAGGAAAACAATTGGGGTTTACGCATATATGTATCTGTAGCTAAATTTAACGTGACCAATACAACTTCTTGGAGAAGCCGCAGAACCAACAGAGATATCGAAAGAGTCAAGTAATACTCTTGACAAGAAAATTTAGTTTCTTGGTCTTTCACGTTGGCTACGGTTTTTTGAGAAGAAATTTAGCACAATAGTACGTTCAATTTGTTCGCGGGTTTCGTTGATCAAAGAGTTGATAGCAAGTATCGGTCTCGGTGTGGATACGCATAGAGTCTTCGCACTATCGGAGAAATTTTGAAACGATACTCTCTTCCTAGGTACGTCTCAGATCCGATCTTTGACATGTAAATAAAATTTAAACACGAAAAGATTTGCTTAGGATTGTTATTGTCTTCCACTGTGTATTACGAACACCTATATGCAATCCTTCAGTGGTATCAGAGCCGTGGTTTATTGTGTCTAAAATTTATTTATAAAATATTTTAATATTATATTTGAAGAGTTCAAACCATAATACATGTGTCTTGTGCAATAGTCAAATCGTTTGAATGTTGATATTATTTTATTGTAGATAAAATATGTATTCATATAACTATTGAGATAGTTCATAACTTGAATTTGAAATTTTGTATTAGATACGACGGGAATCTATAATAGGTTACATGATTCTATTGTTATTTTTAATTGTTATTAGTTCATGAGATGTTAATTAATAATGATATTCTGGCATGAATTACTTTTTTGTGATATATGTGATATATAGATTAAACATGTTAGAAGAATGTTGAATTTTGTTTTTATGTCGCGTGCTTGTTCATTACATAATTTTGAATTATTTATTACATGTGATGTAAATCAATTTAGGACTAAGTATGTAGACAACTTGAACTAAATTCACATGCTATAAAAGATTTGATCTTCATGTTATTAAAAATTGTTTTAGTAACAACTCCCTCTTACTAAAATTTGAGTTCTTAAATAATAAAATATAAGATATTTTATTATAGAGCTATCCATCAAGGTAAATAATTTTACTTATTTCTTGTTTATAAGGAGCGGCCTGACTACCAGGAGACTTATAGTTCGAGAATATGTTAAAATTATTTATTGCATTAGATGTATGGATTGAAAGAATTATTCAATTTTACACTAGACGCCTGGACCACCCGGGGGAGTATAAAATTTAATAAGTTCTTTGCTATCATGATGGTTGAACTCAACTATGCCAACAGGATCGACCTGACTACCAGGGGACTATTTGACATAGAGCTATTTAAGGAAATTGTATGGGGATACAATTGGTAAGAGTACCTATCTTTAAAATATATGTGATAAACGACTTGACTTCCAAGGGGCTCATATATATTGTTAAAGAATTTCTTTACTCAACTAACAGAAACAAAGATTTCGTAAACTATAATGAGGGTAAATAGTTTAAAATAATTAGTGAAAATATCATTTAGATAAAAGTTCATATCTTTATGATATATGCAAATATGTTCTTATATCATTGCCTTTTCTTTTCTATATTTTAGATTTTTCAATATGTCTGTTATATCACTGTGTGAAATACTTGAGACCAACAAGTTGGTAGGACAAAACTTTGATGACTGGTATAGAAATTTGAGAATTGTTCTCATGCATGAAAAGCTCATTGATGTGATCGATAAGCCTGCAGAGATAATCCCACCAGAGAAAATCCCACCAGAAAATGATGTTCAAGGAACCAAGGTTTATCAGAAACACTTGGAAGAATGCCTTGCTATTAAACACATCATTCTCGCTTATGGATCCATCTGCAATCATTGAATATCTTAAGAATATGGTTGATACACAGTTGGACATTGAAAACTCTCCAGTTGGACCCCTTGTCAATCATATGATTATTCTTACAGAAGAAAATGAGAAGTCGGGGTACAAGCTTGGTAAAGAGCTTTCTGAAGATTTGATCTTGCAGTCAGTATATGATGCTGAATGTTTTCACTGTAAGAAGAAAGGGCATTGGAAGAGAAACTGCAAGGAGTATCTTGCAACTCTAAAGGACAAGAAACAAGGTGAGACATTAATGAAAAATGTTTTTAAGGTTTCTTTAGCTACTACTAATTCTTCACTATGGGTATTAGATACTGGCAGTGGTTATAACATCTGTAATATATTGCAAGGGTTAAAGATAAGTAGGAGGCTAAAGAAAGGAGAAGTTAATCTACAAGTTGGAAATAGTGCAAAAGTTGCAGCTGTAGTTGTAGGACCAATTTCTTTAATAATGTCTATGGGCAAAGTAATTATGTTGGATGATTGTTATTACGTTCCTAAATTTGTTTCGAACATAATTTTAGCTCTATGTTAGACAAACGTGGTTTTCGCATTATTATAGGCAATGGTATTTGCTCTATTAATTATGGTGATAATTTATATGTGAATGGCTATCTCCAACATGATGTTTATGTCTTACCTAATGTGAATGCTAAAAGAGATGATCATGTAAATCATATATACCTTTGGTATTATAGGCTTGGTCATATTGGAGAGAAAAGAATTAACAAGTTGTACAAGGAAGGGTACCTTGACAAGTATGATTTTGAATCATATCCAACTTGTGAATCTTGTCTCAAAGGAAAAATGACCAAATCTCCATTTACTGGAAGTGGAGAAAGAGCTTCTGAATTATTGGGACTAATTCATACAGATGTTTGTGGGCTCATGAAAATTCAAGCTAGAGGTGGATATTCTTACTTCATCACCTTCACTAATGATATGTCAAGATATGGATTTGTGTATATTATAAAACACAAGTCTGAATCTTTTGAAATGTTCAAAAGGTTCCATAGTGAAGTTGAGAAGCAGACTAGTAAAAGTATCAAAGTACTAAGGTCTGATAGAAGTGGAGAACATCTTAGTGAAGATTTTACCAGATATCTCAAAGAGAATCGGATTCTCTCACAGTGGACACCTCCAGGAACACCACAACACAATGGTGTGTCTAAAAGGAGAAATCGAACCTTATTAGATATGGTGAGATCTATGATAGAGTTCACTGATCTTCCAATAAATTTATGGGGATATGCTTTGGAAGCAGCAACATACTTACTTAATAAAGTTCCTACTAAGTCAGTTTCTACAACACCATATGAGATATGGAAAGGATGTAAGCCTAACCTTAAATATATTAAAGTTTGGGGTTGTCCAGCTTATGTTAAGAGACTATAGTTTGATAAACTTGACTCAAGATCTGATAAGTGTAGGTTCATTGGGTACCCCAAGGAAACAATGAGATATTATTTCTATCACCCTTCTGACCATAAAGTGTTTGTGGCTAGAGGAGCAAGGTTTTTGAAAAGGGAATTTCTTTTAGAAGGAAATTATAATGGAGAAATTGAACTTGATGAAGTTCAAGAAACTAATGAATCAACACAATGTAAAGATCATGAGACCCATGTTGAAGAACCTTTATTGGATGTTTTGAAGTTGCTAAGGAAGTTGTCATCTTCAATGGTTGAAGTTCAAGAACTAAATGAAGTTCAAGAACAGGTTAATGAACCAGTTCCATACCAAATTGAACAACAACCAAATCCAGCACAAGGTGAACAGGTTGTACAAGTACCTCTTAGAAGGTCTACACGAAAATGTCATGTACCAACTAGATTAAATTTAATGGTACAAGATGATGTATCAAATGAGGTTGATCATAATGATGATGACCCTAAGACCTATGAAGAGGCTATACAAAGTTCTGATTATGAGAAGTGGCAAAAGGCCATAGAATTTGAAATGGAATTTATGAAGGAAAATAAAGTATAGACTTTAGTTGAACCTTCAAAGGATATAAAACTTATAGGTTGTTAATGGGTTTTTAAGAAAAAGATTGGAGCAGACGAAAAGGTGGAGACCTACAAAGCCCGTCTTGTTTGCAAGGGATATCGTCAGAAAGAAGGAGTCGACTACGACGAGACATTCTCTCCCGTGGCAATGCTCAAATCTATTCGGATTTTGCTTGCTATAGCAACATACTATGATTATGAAATATGGCAAATGGATGTGAAAACAACTTTCCTTAATGGTGAGCTAGAAGAGGATGTATACATGACACAACCTGAAGGTTTCAAATCTTCGTTTGATCATAATAAAATTTGCAAGATAAAAGATCCATTTATGGACTAAAGCAAGCTTCTCGAAGTTGGAATATTCGCTTTAACAAGACAATTGAAAAGTTCAATTTTGTTAGATGCGAAGAAGAACCTTGTGTGTATAAAAAGGTTAGTGGGAGCAAAATTATATTCTTAGTGTTGTATGTTGATGATATATTGCTCATAGGAAATGACATACCAGCATTTCAAAGTATCAAGATTTGGCTATCTGAACAGTTCTCCATGAAAGACTTGGGAGAAGCAGCTTATATATTAAGAATAAAGATCTATAGAGATAGATATAGGAAGCTGCTTGGACTTTCCCAGTCTTTGTACATTGATACCATCATAAAGAGGTATAATATGGATAATTCCAAAAGAGGCTATCTACCGATAGGCACTGGAATTACTCTCAGTAGGGAGGATTATCCTAAAACACCTGAAGAGAGAGAACACATGAGTAGGATCCCATACGCTAGTGCAGTGGGAGCTATCATGTATACCATGACATGTACACATCCTGATGTGGCTTATGCACTTGGAGTGACTAGCCGATATCAGGCAAATACTGGTGAGGAACATTGGAAGGTGGTGAAGACCATTCTTAAGTACTTAAGAAGGACTAAAGACCAATTCCTCATCTATGGAGATTTTGAGTTGAAACTTGAAGGTTATACTGATGCAAGTTTCTCTTCAGATAGAGATGATAGTAAATCTATTTATGGTTATGTATTCACCTTAAATGGTGGTGCGGTGAGTTGGAAAAGTTCCAAATAAGCTACAGTAGCTGATTCAGTGACTGAAGCAGAATATATAGCAGCTAGTGAAGCTGCTAAGGAAGCTGTATGGATGAAAAAGTTCTTAACTGAACTTGGTATGGTTCCTTCAATAGAAGGTGTGGTTCCACTGTTGTGTGAAAATACTGGAGCCATTGCTCAAGCAAAAGAACCAAGATCACACCAAAAATCCAAACACGTTCTGCGAAGGTATCACTTGATAAGAGAGATCATTGAATGTGGAGACGTCGAGATTCAAAAGGTTGATGAAAAAGAAAATGTTGCAGACCCATTCACTAAAGTTCTTGGCGCAAAGGAGTTTGACAAGCACAAGTGAAAATTGGGAATGAAGTACAAGAGCGATTGGCTCTAGTGCAAGTGGGAGATTGTTAAGGATATAGTAGGTATGCCCTAGATCCAATATCATATTTGATGATTTGAACATATTTTTGTGAACGTTATTTGATATAAATTATGTATGGCATTTGATATTCTTTTATCATTGTTATTAATTGCTTGATTAAGTAGATAAGGTCCTTGATTAAATTTTGAGACTTGACATTGTGATGGAGATCATAATAATGAGAGTAAAGTTCCTTATAATTTAATCTAAATTTGTTCTTGATCGTAGGATTATTAATTTGGACATTAGTAATCCGGTTAGATCAATATTTATGTGATCGTCTTTATGGGATAAAGATTAGTTGATCTCATTAACTAAATCACATAGATAGATGATGCATATAGAGATATGATCATTGAACCGACTCATTGGATAATTCCTAATGGTTAGAATTACCATAAACTGTCAATAGTATATTCTCTTGAAGAATGTGATGTAAGAGTTTCCTTTGACCTGAGATCGTCATAGCAATTGACAAGTTATTTATTGTGCTTTGATACTAGATACCTATGGCCCTAGGGCGATAGTTGAAAGGATATTGGGTATGATTAAATACTTGTAGAATTAGTTATTGATCAAGATTGAATCTATCAACTCTTGGTAATGAGCTTAAGCTCTATGTTGTCATGAATTATAAATGACCAAACTGTGATGACCCAAAAAGGATGACCCAAAAAGGTCATCACTTGTGTTTAAAATGAATCCTGCGTTCCGAGGCCTTAAAAACCTCTTTTAGCATCACCTCGATTTGCGTGCATAGTCCGGGCGCGTAGCCGAAAAGCCTATATGTGAAAATCTATGAAAAATGATAAATTTTGACTATAAAATGAATTAATTTGACTTCGGTCAACGTTTTGGGTAAACGGACCCGGACCCGTAATTTGACGATCTCGGAGGTTCCATAGGAAAATATGGGACTTGGGCGTATACCCGGGATCGAATTTCGAGGTCCCAAGCCCGAGAAATGATTTATTAAAGAATATTATTTTCTGAAATAGTTTAAAGGATTTTGAAATGAATTTTGATTAGAACATATTGGTATCGGGCCTGTATTTTGGTTTCGGCGCCCGAACAGGTCTTATATGTGATTTAAGATAATTCTGTGAAGTTTGGTAAGAAATAGAATCCGTTTAACTTGATTCGGACCTTAAATGCAAAATTTGATGTTTAAAGAAGTTTTGGGAAAATTTCATTGATTTTAAGGTTTAATTCATAGTTGTTGATGTTATTTTAGTGATTTGAATGTACGAGCGAGTCCGTATGATGTTTTTAGGGTGGTGTGCATGTTTGGTTTGGAATCCCGAGGACTCGGGAGAGTTTTGGATAAGCCGCAGGGTGAAATTTTGGACTTAAGGAATTACAGGCATGCAGGCTTCGCATTTCAAATTTTGGACGTAAGGAATTACAGGCATGCAGGCTTCGCATTTCCCAACCTCCCTTTGCAATTCCCAGTTCGCATTTCCCAACCTCCCTTCGCAATTCCCAGTTTGTATTTTCCAACTTCCCTTCGCAATTCCCAAGCCAGCAGAGGTCGGAGTTCGCAATTGTGAACCCCTGTTCACAATTCACATACCTGAGACCTGCAACTTTTATACTTAGACGATTTTAAACCCATTTTTCATATCCTCTCAAAACATAAACACACTAGAGAGATTTTTCAAAGGCTTCTTCTTCTCTGAATCAATTGTAAATCGTTTTTAACTAGTTTTCTTCAATCATTAACATCTTTTAACATAATTTTAACTTAAAATCAATGATTTTCATGGGGAAAATTGGGTGTTTTGGGTAGAACCTAGGTTATTCTAAAATTGGGGATTTGGACCTAGATTCAAGGTCTAATTACAAAACAAATTATATATTTGAGTTCGTGGGGGAATGGGTAATCAGGTTTTGGTTCGAACTTCGGGTTTTGACCATGTGGGTTCGGGGGCGTTTTTTGACTTTTTGGGTAAAACTTTAGAAAAACTCATTTTCATGCATTGGGATTGATTCATTTAGCGTTTATTGATGTAATTAAGTAACTTGTGGCTAGATTCGAGAGAATTGGTGGTGGAATCAAGGGGTAAAGCTATAATTTAATCGTGAATTGTTTTTGAGGCATCGAGGTAAGTGTTTGGTCTAACCTTAGCTTGAGGGATTAGAAGTTGTGTCTTATTTGCTACATGTTAATTGTGGAGTACGGCGTATAGGCATGGTGACAAGTATCTGTATGTTGGTGTCGAGCATGCCCGTGAGTCTTGTATTATAATTGTTATGACTCCGTTGTGGTTTATTGCGCTTCATATGTTATTATAACCATTGTTCCTTTGCCGGAATGTTTGTTTGATATTAATGATCCTTTGCCGGGATGTTTGTTTTGATAGTATTGTTCCCTTGCCAGGATGTTTGTTTTGAGATTATTATTCCCTTTGTGGAGAGACTACAATTTGGCTAGACCGGCCGGATCACCAGCTTTGACTTGGGAGCAGTTTACTCAGCTATTTCTGGAGAAGTTTCTCCCCATCACTCAGAGAGAGGCCTATCGGAGGCAGTTTGAGCGTCTCCAGTAGGGTTCTATGACTATTACCTAGTATGAGACCAGATTCATCGACTTGGCTTGTCATGCTCTTATCATACTTCCCACCGAGAGAGAGGGTGAGGAGGTTCATTGATGGACTTATTCAGCCGATTCGTCTTCAGATGGCTAGGAAGACTGGGAGTGAGATATCTTTCCAAGAGACGGCCAATATGGTCAGGAGAGTGAGATGGTTCTGTCACAAGGAGGTAGTCAGGGGTCGAACAAGAGGCCTCGTCATTCAGGTAGATTCAGTGGTACCTCTTCTGGAGGTAGGGGGTTCATATGGTAGGGGCCATCCTCCCAGGACTTTTCAGTTAGCACTTCAGGTGGCCGTGGTTCTCTGATGCAGTATTCTGATCAGCAGTCCTACAGTACACCACTAGCTCCTATCAGTGCACCGCCACTTTAGAGTTTTCACGGTCGTCAACCGTAACAGCCGAGGTCTTGTTTCACTTGTGGCGACACTAGGCACATTACTAGGTATTACCCTCGAGCATCGAGCAGTTCTCCGCATTAGGGTTCCTGTGCCATAGTTCAGGTACCAGGTGTTCCACAGCCCGCCCAGCCAGCTAGAGGTGGGGGTAGAGGTGCTAGAGGTCTAGGTAGAGGTATTAGAGGTGGAGCTCAGGCCACTAGAGGTGGAGGCCAGCCAGCAGCAGGCCGTCCCAGAGATGTAGTTCATGGTAGTGGGGCCCAACCCCAATGTTATGCTCTTCCAGCCAGGCCCGAGGTTGAGGCTTCTGATGCAGTTATTATAGGTACAGTTCTAGTTTGTGATAGAGATGCTTCAGTTTTATTTGATCCAGGGTCTACGTACTCATATGTGTCCTCTTATTTTGCACCGTACCTGGTCATGCCTAGTGATTCTTTGAGTGATCCTATTTATGTGTCTACACCAGTGGGTGATTCTATTGTGGTAGATCGAGTCTATCGTTCCTGTATAGTTGTGATTGGAGGTCTTGAACTCGTGTAGATTTGCTTCTTTTGGACATGGTTGATTTTGATGTCATATTAGCGATGGACTGGTTATTACCTTACCATGCTATCTTGGACTGTCATGCCAAGACTATGACCTTAGCCTTACCGAGTTTGCCTCGTTTAAAGTGGAGAGGGACTCCTAGTTATTCTACCCGTACTGTTATCTCTTATGTGAAGGCTCGGTGTATGGTCAAGAAAGGGGTGTGTGGCCTATTTGGCATATGTTCGTGATTCCAGTGCTGAGGTTTCTTCTATTGATTCTGTGCCCGTTGTTCGTGAGTTTTCTAAGGTTTTCCCTTCAGACCTGTCGGGTATACCACCCAATAGGGATATTGACTTTTGCATTGATTTGGCTTCAGGCACTTATCCCATTTCTATCCCGTCGTATCGTATGGCCTCGCCTGCGTTGAAAGAGTTGAAGGAGCAGTTGCAAGACTTGCTTGAGAAGGGTCTCATTAGACCTAGTTTTCACCTTGGGGTGTGCCTGTATTATTTGTTAAGAAGAAGGACGGATCGATGAGAATATATATTGATTACCGGCAGTTGAACAAGGTTACAATCAAGAATAAGTATCCATTTCCAAGGATTGATAATTTGTTTGATCAACTTCAGGGTGCCAAGATATTTTCGAAGATTGACTTGAGATCTGGCTACCATCAGTTGAGGATTAGGGCATCCGATGTCCCTAAGACAGCTTTCCGCACTCGGTACAGGCATTATGAGTTCTTGGTGATGTCATTCAGGTTAACAAATTCCCCAGCAGCTTTTATGGATTTGATGAACAGAGTGTTCAGGCCTTACTTGGATTTGTTCGTGATAGTATTCATTGATGATATTTTGTTCTATTCCCGCAGCCGGGAGGAGCACAAGCATCATCTTAGAGTGGTTCTTCAGACCTTGAGGGATAGCAAGTTATATGCTAACTTCTCGAAGTGTGAGTTCTTGTTGAGTTTAGTTTCATTCCTGGGTCATGCTGTATCGGCAGAGGATATTCAGGTTGATTCGAAGAAGATTGAGGCAGTTAAGAACTAGCCTAGACCATCATCAACTACAAAGATTCGGAGTTTCTTGGGATTGACAGGGTACTATCATCGGTTCGTGGAGGGGTTCTAATCTACCGCAGACCCAATGACCAGGTTGACCCAGAAGGGTGCCCAGTTCAGATGGTCGGACGAGTGTGAGGCGAGCTTTCAGAAGCTCAAGACAACTCTGACTACGACACTAGTGTTGGTTTTGCCCACAGGTTCAGGGCATCATACAGTTTATTGTGATGCCCCTCGTATTGGACTTGGTGTAGTGTTGATGCAGGATGGCAAGGTCATTGCCTATGCTTTGCGGTATTTGAAGATTCACTAGAAGACCTATCCGGTTCATGATTTGGAGTTGGCAGCCATTGTTTACGCGTTGAAGATTTGGAGGCACTATCTATATGGCGTGACATGTGAGGTGTTCACGGATCACAAGAGTCTGCAATACTTGTTCAAGCAAAATGAGTTGAATTTGAAGCAGAGAAAGTGGTTAGAGTTGTTGAAAGACTATGATATCACCATCTTATACCATCCGGGAAAGGCCAATGTGGTGGCCGATGCTTTGAGTAGGAAGTCAGTCAGTATGGGCAGTCTTGCCTATATTTTGGTCGGTGAGAGATCGCTTGCTTTGGATGTTCAGGCTTTGGATAATCAGTTCGTGAGGTTGGATGTTTCTGAGCCCAGTCGGGTGTTAGCTTGCACTGTCGCTCGTTCTTCTTTATTGGAGCATATCCGTGATTGGCAGTATGATGATCCCCATTTTTGTGTCCTTAGAGACATAGTGCAGCACGGAGGTGCCAAGCAGGTTACCTTAGGTGATGATGGAGTTTTGAGATTTTAGGGTTGAGTTTGTGTGCCTAATGTGGATGGGCTCCGAGAGTTGATTTTAGAGGAGGCCTATAGCTCCTGGTACTCTATTCATCCGGGCATCGCGAATATGTATCAGGATTTGCGGCAGTATTATTGGTGGCGGAGAATGAATAAGGATATCATTGCATATATGGCTCGGTGTTTGAATTGTCAGCAGGTTAAGTACGAGCATTAGAGGCCAGGTGGTTCATTTCAGAAGATTGAGATTCCTGAGTGGAAGTGGGAGCGTATCACTATGGACTTCGTTGCTGGTATCCCACAGACTTAGAGGAAGTTCGATGTAGTGTGGGTTATTGTTGATTGGCTGACCAAGTCAGCGCATTTCATTCCTGTGGCAGTCTCCTATTCTTCTGAGAGGTTAGCTGACTCTATACCCGGGAGGTTGTTCGTCTTCATGGTGTACCCGAGTCTATCATTTCGGATCGAGGTACGCAGTTTACCTCCCATTTCTGGAGAGCAGTTCAGTGAGGATTGGGCACACAAGTTGAGTTGAGCACAGCGTTTCATCCTCAGACGGACGGGCAGTCCGAGCGGACTATTCAGATTTTGGAGGATATGCTCCGAGCATGTGTCATTGACTTTGGAGGCTCGTGGGATCAGTTTTTGCCTTTAGTAGAGTTTGCCTACAACAACAGCTACCAGTCGAGTATTCAGATGGCTCCGTATGAGGCTTTATATGGTAGGCGGTGTCTGTCTCCGGTTGGATGGTTTGAGCCGGGAGAGGCTCGGTTATTGGGTACGGATCTGGTTTAGGATGCCTTGGACAGGGTCAGGATCATTCAGTATAGACTTCATACAGCTCAGTCCAGGCAAAAGATTTATGCCGACCGCAAGGTTCGTGATTTGGCATTTATGGTCGGTGAGCGGGTATTGCTTCGAGTGTCGCCTATGAAGGGCGTGATGAGATTTGGGAAGAAGGGCAAGCTTAACCCTAGGTTCATTGGTCCGTTTGAGATTCTTGATCGAGTGGGAGATGTGGCTTATAGACTTGCGTTGCCGCCGAGCTTATCAGCCGTACATCCAGTGTTTCATGTATCCATGCTTCGGAAATATCACAGCGATCCATCCCACGTGTTAGATTTCAGCACTGTCCAGTTGGACAAGGACTTGTCTTATGAGGAGGAGTCGGTAGCTACTCTAAACTAGTAGGTTCGTCAGTTGAGATCGAAGAGTTTTCTTCTGTTCGTGTTCAGTGAAGAGGTCAGGCTCCTAAGGCATCGACCTGGGAGTCTAAGTCTAATATGCGGAGCCGTTATCCCCATCTTTTCCCCAACTCAAAGATATATAACCTCTTTTAGCATTACCTCAATTTGCGTGCGCAGTCCGGGCGCGTAGCCGGAAAGCCTATATGTGAAAATCTGTGAAAAATGAGAAATTTTGACTATAAAATGAATTAATTTGACTTCGGTTAACGTTTTGGGTAGACGGACCCGTACTCGTGATTTGACGGTCCCGAAGGATCCGTAGGAAAATATGGGACTTGGGTGTATGCCCGGAATCGAATTCCGAGGTCCCAAGCCCGAGAAATGATTTTTTAAAGAAAATTATTTTCTGAAATTATTTAAAGGATTTTGAAATGAATTTTGATTAGAACATGTTGGTAGCAGGCCCGTATTTTGGTTTCGGCACCCGGAACAGGTCTTATATGTGATTTAAGATAATTCTGTGAAGTTTGGTAAGAAACGGAATCCGTTTGACATGATTCGGACCTTAAATGCAAAATTTGATGTTTAAAGAAGTTTTGGAAAAATTTCATTGATTTTGAGGTTTAATTCATAGTTGTTGATGTTACTTTAGTGATTTGAAGGCACGAGCGAGTCCGTATGATGTTTTTAGGGTAGTGTGCATGTTTGGTTTGGATCCCCAAGGGCTCGGGTGAATTTTGGATAGGCCGCGGGGTGAAATTTTGGACTTAAGGAATTACAGGCCTGCAGGCTTTGCATTTCCCAACCTCCCTTCGCAATTCCCAGTTCGCATTTCCCAACCTCCCTTCGCAATTCCCAGTTTGCATTTTCCATCTTCCATTAGCAATTCCCAAGCCAGCAGAGGTCGGGGTTCGCAATTGCGAACCCCTGTTCGCAATTCCCATACATGAGACCTGCAACTTTTATACACGATTTTAAACTCATTTTTCATATCCTCTCAAAACATAAATACACTAGAGCGATTTTTCAAAGGCTTCTTCTTCTCCAAATCAATTGTAAGTCGTTTTAACTAGTTTTCTTCAATCATTAACATCTTTTAACATAATTTTAACTTAAAATCAATGATTTTCATGAGGAAAATTGGGTGTTTTGGGTAGAACCTAGGTTTTTCAAAAATTGGGGATTTAGACCTCGATTTGAGGATTGATTGCAAAACAAATTATATATTTGGGTTCGTGGGGGAATGAATAATCGGGTTTTGGTTCGAACCTCGGGTTTTGACCATGTGGGCCCAGGGGCATTTTTTGACTTTTTGGGTAAAACTTTAGAAAAACTCATTTTCATGCATTGGGGTTGATTCATTTAGTGTTTATTGATGTAATTAAGTAACTTATGGCTAGATTCGAGCGAATTGGTGGTGAAATCAAGGGGTAAAGCTATAATTGAATCGTGAATTGTGTTCGAGACATCGAGGTAAGTGTTTGGTCTAACCTTAGCTTGAGGGATTAGGAGTTGTGATTTATTTGCTACATGTTAATTGTGGAGTACAACGTATAGGCATGGTGACAAGTATCTATACGTTGGTGTCAAGCATGCCTGTGAGTCTTGTATTATAATTCTTATGACTCCATTGTGGTTTATTGCGCTTCATATGTTATTATCACCATTGTTCCCTTGCCGGAATATTTGTTTGATATTAATGATCCTTTGTCGGGATGTTTGTTTTGATAGTATTGTTCCTTTGTCGGGATGTTTGTTTTGATATTATTGTTCCCTTGCCAGGATGTTGTTGAAATATCGTTGTCCCTTGCCGGGAAGTTGTTATATTGCTCTTGTTCCCTTGCCAAGATTCCTTATGATTATTGTTGGCTTGTAATGGGGAGCGGGTCCTACTACAAGATATAATGAAATGGGAGCGGGTGGTACGCCTACCACAAGATATAATGAAATGGAAGCGGTGGTAGGCCTACAATAAGATATAATGAAATGGGAGCGGGTGGTACGCCTACCATAAGATATAATAAAATGGGAGCGGGTGGTACGCCTACCGGAAGATATAATGAAATGGAAGCGGGTGGTACGCCTACCACGAGATAAATAAAATAGGAGCGGGTGGCACGCCTGCCACGAGGTACATAAAATAGGAGCGGGTGGCACGCCTGCCATGAGATACAGGAAATGGGATCGGCTTGCACGCCTGCAACAAGATGTGAAAGAAAGTGAAATCTGCCTTTGTTTTCCTTATCCTTGTTAGTGGTTGGATTTTGATTCCTTTATAGTTCTCTTGATATTCTGTTTTTACCTATTATTACCTGAAGCATGTTTCCTCCTTCCATCTTTACTTGTTTATTCCTGCTTTATTTTCCGCTATATATTATATAACTATACATGTGTATTTGGTGGTCTGGTCCTAGCCTCGTCACTACTTCGCCAAGGTTAGGCTAGACACTTACCAGCACATGAGGTCGGTTGTGCTGATACTACACTCTGCACTATGTGGAGATCCCAGAGCAACTCTTGGACCGTTGTTGGAGGCTACCTTCAGTCCATGCGGAGATCCAAGGTAGACCTGCATGCGTCCGCAGGCCCTGATGTCTCCTTTATCTTTTATTTCCTGTTTCATCTTTTTGCTTCAGAAATAGTGTGCCTTTTATTCTCGGACCTTGTATTTAGCAGTCCTAGACCATCTGTGATACTGTGACACCAGGTTTTGGGTGATTAAGGCTTAAGTAGTGGTAATAGCTACAGATTCAGATATTTTATTATTTTTCTTCCGCTTAATTAAATATTTCGCTGTTTATACGTTATCACTTTATATTTGTTAAAAAGAATTAATTGGATAATGAAGTAATTAGTTTAAAGGATTGGCTTGCCTAGCTCACATTAGTAGGCTCCATCACTATTCCCGAGGGTGGAAAATTCGGGTCGTGACACAAACTAAGACCTTGGCCAGGGAAATTAAATGAAAGAAGAAATGAGTTTCTTAGGTTATTCAATGGTCGATTATATTTGACATGAATACATAGTTGGTCGCCTATTAGGATTTGCCAATTGAACCATATCCTAGAGTGATCCAGAGCTATAAGAACAGAAGGAATTACTACATTATTCTTCTACTAGTTCTTGAGAGTAAATTATATACTTCATGATATCCGGTCGTTAAGGAATGTTGCTAGACGCCACCCTTAATTAGTATATTGATGTGATCAATTTACTACCAGCTTAGTATTGAACCTATGGGGTCGCACACTAACGAGTGTTCTGATCTTTGCTAAAGGATTAATTACTTTATTATTTGATAATTAAATTAAAGAATTTAATTGGTCAAATGAATTTAGTTATTAGTCCAAATGAAATATTATTATATTCTTTGCTAACACAGAGAATATAATTAATATTGTGAACAAATTAAAGTTTTCTATTTGGAATAAAAAATTAAATTATATCTCTTGGTTGAAATATATATATATATATATATATATATATATATATATATATATATATATATATATAATATGTTAAGAAAGGACTTATAAGTTAAAACCAACTTTGAGTTGGATTAACGAGAAAGTCCATAAAGGACGTGTAGGCTATCCGAATCCCATGAGTAATAGGATTAGTATTTTCCTATATAATGTAAACGTCCAATTTAGAACTTGTTTTTTTTGGTTCCTTCTCTTTAACCTAAGGAAAGTAGTTGGGGTTTACGCATATATATCCATAGCTAAATTCAACGTGACCAATACAGCTTCTTGGAGAAACCGCAAAACCTACAGAGATATCGAAAGAGTCAAGTAATACTCTTGACAAGAAAATTTAGTTTCTTGGTCTTTCACGTTGGCTACTATTTTTTGAGAAGAAATTTTAGCACAATAGTTCGTTCAATTTGTTCGCGGGTTTCGTTGATCAAAGAGTTGATAGCAAGGATCGGTCTCGGTGTGGATACGCATAGAGTCTTCGCACTATCGAAGAAATTTTGAAACGATACTCTCTTCACTAGGTACGTCCCAGATCCGATCTTTGACATGTAAATAAAATTTTAAACACGAAAAGATCTGCCTAGGATTGTTATTGTCTTCCGCTGTGTGTTACGAACACCTATATGCAATCCTTCAATTTTCACTAACCCTTTTCTCCTTTCTTTCTCTAAACTCCTTGTCTAATAAAATTTAATTTAAAAAATAGGGAATTAGATACCAATTATGGCATATATTAACACAAAAGTATAGTTTAGAATTAAAGGTCTAGGATGGAAGCAAAAGTTTACTTCCACAAAATTAATTTCGCGGTATCTTTTCCTACCCTTGGGATATACCAATAATTGTTAGAAGTTAAATAACCAGGTGGAAAATCCAAAAAAAGACCGGTAATTTGGCAAAGTGCCATTCTCGTTTCATAAGCATTAAAAAGGGTCAAATGTAACGTCTACTTAATGGTAAGCTAAACGAAAACATGATAGGAGTAGTTAATTTTTGCCTTAAAGTTGGTGGGGAAGAAAATGTCATATCATTCTTGTCTAGAAAGTAGAAATGGACACACATTAATTTGACGCAACGTTTTGTTCATATCGGCGACATAAAGGACTACTTACATTTTGAATTGAATTATTGCTTAGAATTCTACGCAGCCAATAGCAGAATGTGGACTGATTATAGTGGCGGAGCAAGATTGTTTTACTAAGGGGAGTAAAAATATAAAGAAATAAACTAACCAAGAAATCAAAGGCGTCATTATATATAAATATCTGTAGATCGAGAGATTTGAAGAAAAATAACTAGGGTTTAAGAGAAAGTGAGAGAGGAATCGAGAAGCATCTGTTCATTGTCTTTCAGAAAAATATTCATTGTTTCTTACATCTGTATGCTAAAAGCTATATATATGCAAGGGTAAAATTGGTAATCCACTCAACTACTTGGGCCACTGCCCGACCAACTTATTAAGAAACCAACAATTGGACTTACCCCAGTACAAATAAATACAAAGGTGGCTAAATCCTTCAAGTAATAACACTATCTCTAATACCCCCTCAAGTTGGAGGGTGTGCACATGCCCAACTTGCCAAGCAAAAAATGATGAGAAACACCTACAAAGAGACTTAGTGAATACATTAGCTGGCTGGGAAGCAGTATTAATTTGACACAAAGATATTAAACCATCAGCCAACTTAGTGCGGATGAAATGACAATCGAGCTCAATGTGTTTGGTGCGCTCGTGGAATACCGGATTCTTAGCTGTCACGATCCGGATTTCCCACCCTCGAGAGTCGTGATGACGCCTATTAATGTGAGTTAGGCAAGCCAAACCTTTAATCTAATTACTTCATTAATCAATTATTTCTTTTTAACAAATATAAGATGATAACGTGGTAACAGGGAAAATTCAAATTTAAGCGGAAGACAACAATAAGATTTATGAAAAAACTGCATCTATTACAAATACTTATGCCTTAACCACCAAAAACCTGGTGTCACAGTGTCACAGACTGTCTAAGATTGCTCCATACAAAGTCTGAAGAAATAACAGTACACTGTTTCTGAATAAAAGGAAAAGGAAACAAGAAATAGGGACAGAGGAAGATGCCAGGGCCTGCGGACGCATGCAGGTTAATCTTGGGTCTCCAGATGGACTGAAGGAAGCCTCAAAGCTACTGTCCAAAAGCTGCTCCAGAATCTGCACTTAGTGCAGAATGTAATATCAGCACAACCGACCCCATGTGCTGGTAACAGCACAACCGACCCCATGTGCTGGTAAGTGCCTGGCCTAACCCCAGCGAGGTAGTGACGAGGCTAGGACCAGACTCCAGATAAACCTGTGCAGTTATATGATATACAACAGAAAAGAAAATACAAAAATAAACAAATAAAGATAGGAGGGGGAAACATGCTTCGGAGAATAACAGGTAAAACAGAATATCAAGAGAATTATAAAGGAATCAAAATCAACCACTAACAAGAATAAGGAAAACAAAGGCAAATTTCACTTTCTTTTCACATCTTGTTGCAGGCGTGCAACCCGATCCCATTTCATGTATCTCGTGGCAGGCATGCCACCCACTTTCATTTTATATATCTCGTGGCAGGCGTACCACCCGCTCCTGTCACACCTCCTTTTTACCTACCTCCGGAAGGGAGTATAAGGGAGTTTTCTCCACTTAAAGTGACAATCGAAACAGGATTATTTAAAATTCAGAGTCGCCACTTGGGATAGTTTAAGGTCTCCCAAGTCACCGGTTTCAAATCCCGAATCAAGGAAAGTTGACTCTAATTGCGGTCTGCGAACACAGAAACCCGGGTAAGAAATTCTGTTAACCCGGGAGAAGGTGTTAGGTACTCCTGAGTTCCGTGGTTCTAGCACGGTCGCTTTGATCATACTTGGCTTATTAAAATTATTTAATTACTGATACTAGAACCTATGTGCATTTACCTTTTACCGCTTTTAAATTTAAAAATTATCTGGAAACTGGTCATGTGTACGTGTACCTGTTTGTTTGGCGTGTCAAAAATCGTGTTACGCGAACGTGTCCACAATTAACAACACTTTATTATTATTAAGAAAAATTTAACCGAAGTTGCGCGAACGCATACTCCGATTTTGTTTTTAGAATCATAATCATGTCAGGCGAACGTGTCCACAACCATGATAGTGTATTAAACGTGCCAAAAGCAAACTACGACCATTGGTTAGTTGTTATATCTAAATTATGAAATTAATATGAGGGCCGTGGAAATTCGCTAAATGGCGCGCCTCGATTTTTAGGATAAAACAAGATTGATTAAATGAGGGCCATAACTACTTATGTTAAATGTTGCATACCTCAACTGATTAATTTAAAAAAAAGGTTGTCACTAATTTTTAGGCTACACGCATGGACCAAATTAAAACCAATAAACCAAATCGAGATAACCGCAGGAGAGACATGAGTATCTTGTTATTGTGTAAGGGTCCTGGGCCCAAGCAGTTGGCCCTACACATAGAAGGAAAGAACATGAACCCTGACTACTGGACTCGAGCTCGAGTCTCTATACATGCGGAACATTAAATCATGCAAAAGCCAACTTGATCCCGATTTTTTTAGCAAAGTGACTGTCACTAAGTGAACCTGACCAGCATTGATTTCATTAACTGGGCCAATACTAAGCCTGAATCCCAGAACCAGCCCTCACGCACGATTAAGTACTTGCAATTCGATTAGAAACCATATGAAAAAGGGAACTGAAACTGAATTTTGTTTTCCAAATTTTAAACTACTAGCTGAACATTCTGATTTATAACGAACAAATCTAGTTCAAACATGCTCGCAAACATTGCCAAAATAGACTAACGCTACTTAAATTTATCCCATTAGCTGAGAATTCTGAATTGGACCAACCAATCTAAATTAATCATGCTCATAATCAATATTAAGATAAATTGATTCCTACTTCTATTATTAGAACATTCTGGATCATTTCTTTCCCCTTAAACACAATTCCAAAACCCACGAAATTCAAGAACACGTTCAGCCAAACCAATGTATGAGTACTTGATCAACTTAACACAATTAATATGTTACTAAAACTTAAACGAACTACTCAGCAACCAAGTCCCAATACCATTTGCATCATCAGACATCCTCAAGCACGGATATATGGTCTGAGTTTTACTAAGTTAACAAGCCATCTCCAAGTTTTATAACAGTCCTAAATCAAATACAAGGGCAAAAACTTATCCACTTAACATAGAGATTAACTAAAACAGTACAACATGCCAAACAAGAAAAGAAATTCAAAGTAAAATATAATCAAATCAGAAAAACAACTGAAATTATGTCGTAACATCCTTCTTTCTCATTTTTATTCTTCAATTCAAAGCTTCACCCAAGACATGTAGAGTTTCAGGAGACATGTACCTGGGAATGAAAAGGCAAAGGGAAAAGTAAGGAATCAGCAATATGCCAAAATTAACACCAGCAGAAGAATAGTCCCAGATTCACTAAACTCAGTAGTGAGATTGAACCAGAAGAAAGGAACCTATCCAACAACTTGACCTAAATCTTACACCACCCAAGTTTAAGCCATTTTTTGACCTCAATCAGAGTCAGCTATTGTTTAGAAGACAACAGAAAACATCAAAGTTTAGAACCGAAATCACAATGGAACAGTATTTTCCTCTAAATTTCAGCCATTTGCTTTTTTTTTTCTTTTCAGAATTCTCTGTCTCTCTCCTTTTTCAAACCCAAGTAACAATGCCTTTATAGGCAAACCATTAGGCCAGCCTAAAAGAAATTAAAATTGCATTTTTATCCTCTTTCAATTTTGATTTTAGCTCTCATACCCCTTATGCAAATTTCAGAATTTGAAATCAATCCCAAACCCCTTTCCTGGAAGCTTCCTAAGGTTTGTTACATAAGATTCCCCTACCTATACTACACAAACTACCCTTTAAATCTCTGAAAACTACCCCTTCAACCCAAGTATGGGTCAAATTGACCCAACTCAAATTGGTAGGGGTCTACAAATCCAACTTAAATCCCCACTTGGGCTTTCTGATTTTCAGAGTCCAATTAAAATCAAACGATGACTCCAATTTTGAGAAACTGACCCAAACTTTCCCTAAACAAAGAGGCCTGGAACCATTTGTTTAAAAACAGCCGAAACCAAAAGCAAACTGAATGAACTAACCAGTATGATTTCATAACAACAAATTAATTAAATCATGGGCCTAATTTCATTGACTAAGTGATTAAACTGATGATGAAATCATGATTGTGCTATTATTGCAAAGACTAATCACCAACAAAACAAATGGATTAAAAAGAACTCAGATATTTCAGCTAACAAAAGAAAAGAAGAGGAACTGGTTTGAACTCAGAATACTCCAAACAAGTTTTGACCAACCCAAAAGAAAGGGGGATGAGGAGGAAGATGAACCAGTGAAAGAAAATTACAAGAGAGGAAGAAGAATTTACCCGGTCATACTCGAAGCTAGACGGAGACAGAAACTTGACCAAACTTATGTCGAATCTGTTGTTCTTTGTCAAAACAACTGAATCGACATCAGTTTTATCGAGTCAAACCCTGGAATTTTGAGAGAAATGCACTGCATGTTACCAGGCTCGATGGGAGATGATTTTGAACTTTTTGAGTTGAACTCAGATTTAAGATTCGCCGAGTTCAACGTTGATTCGAGGGGTTTGGATTAGGGATTTGGAGAAAGGATATCATGGTGGGTCTGTGGTATGATTTTGGCAAGGGTTGGGATGGTTTGTGGTTTGTGACAATGGTGAGTTTAGGGTTTCGAGTGGAGAAGATGAAGAGATGAACGAGGAGGGGGCTATTTGGATTGAACTAGTCTCTGAAGATGCCTGGACAGTCTTAAGCGAAGATGGAGAAGTGCTCTGGGCCGTTGGATGAAACGAGATGAACGGCCATGATTTGTTGAAGCTTATTGAACTCAAAACGATGCAGTTCCACTCCTGTACTATGTCGTTTCCCTGGTCTTGGGGAATGAAAACTCTGGGCCGGGTATGAGCATGGTTTGGACGGGTATAGGGGAAACGATTTGGGCCTGTGCCAATTTAATTAAAGGCAGCCCAAATCATCAATCCTCTTTCTTCTTTTCTTTTCTTTTCTTTTCATTTTATTTTAAAAATTCTTTTAGATTAAAATTTAAAATAAACCTAAATTAATTCCTAAACAAATTATGCTATCAAATTCAATTAACTAGATCTAAATAATAATTACCACAACTAATTAAATATCAAATTATGAAAAACTATCAAAATTCGAAACTAAAAATTAAAAATGCAAAAATAAGTTATTTTTTTGTGATTGTTTTCCATTTTTATAAAACACTAAATTACTAATTAATTCAAGAATGCAGAATTAGATCCTAAATGCAAATGCAGTGTATTTTTATATTTTCATAAATTAAATAAAATAAACATGCACAGACATATGCAACCAATTACAAAAAATGCTACAAAAATCTACGAATTTGCAAATAATGGAAAAAATTATTTGGTTTTGAATTTGTGGGAGTAATTCATATAGGGCAAAAATCACGTGCTCACAGCTGCTCCTCTTGTAAATTTAGTCGGGGACATCGAGCACCTGGAACTCCATGGTAAATTCAACAGGCCCTATTGTAAGCTCAAGCACTATGTCCCTGACTAAATCTTTCCCTCCACCGTCGAATCCCCGAACGCAGATACTGTTCTTGTGAATTCTTTCATCATCCACCTTCAATTTGTTCAAAGTGGAGAGAGGGCAAATGTTCTCATTGGAACCATTGTCGACCAGTACTCGGGTAACCATGGAATCTTCGCATTTCACCGTGAGATAGAGGGCTCTATTGTGCTCAGTGCCCTCCATGGGCAACTCATTATCAGAAAAAGTGACTCTGTTTACCTCAAATATCTTGTTAGCTATCTTTTCCAGGTGGTTTACTAATATTTTGTCAGGAACGTGGGCCTTATTCAGGATCTTTATCAAAGCCCGACGGTGCTCGTCTGAATGGATCAATAATGACAATAGTGAGATATGAGCTGGTGTCTTCCTCAACTGCTCCACAATGGAGTAGTCCTGCACTTTCATTTTTCTCAAGAATTCTTCTTCTTCTTCTTCGGTCACAACTTTCTTCACTAGCACTGGGTTATCTTTGGAGCTTTTAGCTTTTCTTAATTCTTTAGGGGCAAAGTATCTCCCCGATCGAGTTAAACCATGGGTCTCACAAACTTCTTTTTTAACTTCTTTCCCCTTGTAAGTCACTGTCACTCGTTCATAATTCCACGGGACTGCCCTACTGTTGACTATCGGTAATTGAGTTACCGGCTTGAAAATGACAGGGTCTATGCGGGCACCCTCCACAATTACCACAGGCTTGTTCGCCACTCCTGGACCAACCACTTTCGCTCTTTCATATTTCCCTGCAACGTCACTTGAGGACCCCTTCTTGACCACCACAGATAGTTCACTATTTGCCCCATTCAACTTGATCACAGACTTCTCATTTGTTGACTTTTCAAACGGCCTGGCTTCACTGGACCGAATCATCATGACAGTTTGCGAAGGCTTCTTAGGCCCCCCTTCCTTATGCACTATCTCAATCATATTTGTCTCATGATGGGTCGGCAATGGGTTCTGGTTGATATTAGGTGCCTCCGGAGCTTGGACCTCAATCCGATTAGTATCAATGAGCTCTTGAATAGCTGTTTTCAATTGTCAGCATTTCTCTGTGTTGTGCCCTGGAGCACCGGAACAATATTCCCAACTCACAGAGTGATCAAGATTCCTCGGGGGAGGATTTGACAATTTTGGCTCGATCAGACGTAGCATACCCAATTGTCTCAACCTGTGGAACAAACTGGTATAGGATTCTCCCAATGGAGTGAAGGTTTTCTTCTTCTGCAACCTTTCATTCTTAAATGCTTGGTTGGGCCGAAAACCTGATCCAGGAGGGTTTCGGTATGCTCTTGGGGGTGGATAGGCATTTTGTAGAGCTGGGTATGTATTTTGTGGGGCCGGCGCGCGCCATTGTGCGTGGGCCGGAGGTTGGCTATATGTTTGAGCATGGTGGACAGAAAAATGGGGGACTGGTGGTGGGTAGTAATGTTGTGGTGGGCTATATGGGGTATGAGGGTAGGTTTGGTGGTGGGGTCGAGGCTGGTTATAGTAATATGATAGACCCTTAGGTCCGAACCAAGCTCCCGAATCAATCGTTGCTACATCCTCTTTCTTCTTCTTTCCAATTGCTCTCCCAGTTCCGCTTTGAATGGCCTGGGTGGTTGCCTTAATAGCCGAGTAACTCATGATTTTGTTTGTCTTGAGCACTTCTTCTACCATACTGCCCATCTTTACCACTTCATTGAAGGACTTGCCTACAGCTGATACCAAATGACCGTAATAAGTAGGTTCTAAGGCCTGCAGAAAATAATCCACCATTTTACTTTCTTTCATTGGAGGGTCAACCCTTGCTCCCTCCACCTAAAACCATATTCCCTGAAACTTTCATTGTACTTTTTCTCAAGTTTTGTCAAAGACAGATGATCCGAAATAATCTCGAGATTGTACTGGAAGTAGCAAGCAAATGCCTGAGCTAGATCATCCCATATGTACCATCTTCCGTGATCCTGCTCAGTATACCATTCTAGCGCTGATCCACTCAGACTCTGACTGAAATATGCCATTAGCAGCTCGTATCTCCCACCAGCTCCCCTCATTTTGCTACAAAAACCTCTCAAATGCGCCACTGGATCACCGTGCCCATCATACAAATCAAACTTGGGCATCTTAAACCCTGCCGACAATTGCACATCTAGAAATAGACATAGATCTTTGTAAGCCACATTTACTTGACCTCCCAACCCCCGCATGTCCCTGAATGACTGTTCCAAGCTTTTAACTTTCCTGAACATCTCCTCTTGTTCGGGATTTTTAGATGGTTTTTCAGTTTTCGCAGGGAGGTCAAAATGGGGAGTGCAGGAATAGGGTTCGGGAACCTTGAAAGTAGGTTCCGGGGGGTAATACTGGTTGTCGTGAGTCTGGAACAGAGTCTCACTGGAGGATCGGTGTAATGCAGCAGGTGGAGGTGCCACAAAAATAGGAGTGACTGGTGGAGGAGGGTGTGGGACTTGTTTGGGTGGTGGAGCTTGTGATGTATGGGAAGTGGTGCCATAGCACTGTTGGTAGAGGGGAAAGGCCGGAGATGAGTTCACAGTGGGAGGTTCCTGGGTTTGAGCTAATGGTGGGATAAAAGCAGGGTTGGCGGGGTAAACTAGCGGTGGGTTCCCTTTTGCCCATGCTTGGTACATTTCAGCCATCTGCTGCTTCAGCTTATACAACTCATCTTTCAGATTAACCTCTAATTCTTCCACCTCTTTTGACGGATCGACAATACTTGCCTCAAGTTCCTGGTTGTCCATGTTCAGCTTGTTTTTGGACCGGGTGTTGTAGGAGTGAGTTGCCAGAATTCCAATCAAACTAACCACCTACCTGACTGGATCTCATCAATAACAAACTTTTTAGCGATTAGGGCTTTAACAGATAGGCAACCACACATTTGAGGAGTGAATGCACCTAAGCAGTTAACCGTTTCTATTATGCATTTGATCGGTTGCTTACGTCATTCCGGCTTTTCATTTGCAACTTCTCTTTTCTCTCTCTTTTTCTCTTCTCTTTTTTCTTTTCCTTCTTTTGCTTGATTTCCTTTACTCTCTCATTTTCCTCTCTTGTTTTGTCATTGTTTCTTTCTCACGATTTCTTTTTCTCTCTTCCTTTTCTTTTCGCACATATTTTTTCTCTCCTTTTCTTTTCTTCACCTTTTTACTTATCACTCTTTTCTTTCTTTTGGGTTATGGTCGAATCCTATGAAGATTGCCTACGTATCATGACCCCGCATGAATTAGACCGAGCGTAGTTCTGGGAGAGATAAATATGAAATAAATAACAAAATATTTTAGGATTTTCAATTTTCATAAAAAGCAAACGCTTTGATTACAAAGACTCAACACTAATAGACTCAAAAGAAACTAACAGACTCTGATGAAAGGACGAACTATAGACTCCAAAATAAGCTATCAAAAAAAGAAAGTACAGACTCGAGAATAAATGACGGACTCCAGAAGAAAGAAACTATAGACTCAAGTAAGAATTACGAATACATCAGTGCCTCCAACCCTGCCCTAGGAACACCAACCAGTCTTGCAGCGGGCCTACTTGCCATGTCATCTTGGAGCCGATAGAGTTCCCCCATTATCTGATGGACGGAGATCATTACAGTGGCAAAAAACATGGACCTAGTCATTTCCTCACATGCACTACACTTCATGGTAATGTAGTCATCAATCGTTCGAACTCTCTCTCTCATAATGCCTTTCTCTTGCAACAGACGGCCAATCTGACGGGATCTAGCCTCTAAGACCTGAGTGGCAGTGTGGTTTTGTTCTTGTAAGTGCCGCAAGTCCTCTTCCAACCGCACCATCAAGGCGTAACAATGTTCTCTTTCAGCTTTAAATTTTTTGGCTTGTTTAGCTATTTCACCCTCAAGGTTGCCAATTGCCTTTTCCCAACTTATGACCCCTCTTTCATATCTTTCTTTCATCTGTTAAACGAAAGTTGCACGCCTTTCGACACTTTTAGCCAACCTCGCTTGTGCTTTTGCTAGTTCAGACTCAGCTTTCTGCAGGTCATCTTCATAGTCACGTACCTTTTGAGTAAGGTTATAAATGAGCCTTTCATCTTTCCTGCTTCGGCCTGGGTTCTCGACTTCAATTTTCAACTGTCGAACCTGGGCTCTAAGAGCTTCATTTTCTTGCACCAGTCTTTTCCTCTCACCCTCGACCTCTTGTGCATGTAAATCATTGTTGAAGGTGACTTTTCTCAACTTTTCTTGTAGATCATGGATGGTGGCCTTATATTCCTTTCCCTTCTCCCCCCAGGCTAATCTCTCCTGAATTTTATCATCAAAGGCTTGAACATGAGGCCTTTTGGCGGGCCTCTTGGGCTCTGGCTCATTATTTACACAAAACATTTTCTCAAACCAAGCAGCATAGTTTGGATCTACTTCCCCCTTGGCGATGTCCGGTACCTGAGTGCCATTTTTTAAATACCGACAACTATTCCAATCCTGCTGAACTACAGCCTCGGGCAATGTAGCTTCTGGATGTAACTCTATGACCTGGGTGCTTAGATCTTCATCTTCGGGCACAATCTGATACCTTCCCAATTGCCTCAAGACCCTCTACGGTGCATATGGATGAATACTTCTTACACCCATTAACCTCAGGTAGCCCTTGGTAGCAGTCATATATATGGCTTCTGTCCTCGGGAGCCATCCTATAGTCCACTCGATCTGACCTGCGTTGAGAACTTTCAGGTGGGAGACCCATGCTTCAAACCCTTCTAGTGCATTGTAATCCTTTACCCTCTCTTCGTAGCTGGTGATGAAGTTACCCGGGCTCGAACCATAACTCATGAATTTGGGATGATGGCGAAGGTGCTCGATCAACCACATTTGCAGAAGGATGTTGCAACCTTCAAAGAATTGAGCCCCTGCTTTGCATAAAATCAGTGCCCGATAAATATCTGCCAGCACCAACAGGGCAAGTGTATGATCTTCTTTGGTAGTGAGGATTTGTGCAATTCTATCCATACAAATACCTACCATCCCTTTCTCATTTGGAAAAACCATGATCCCCAAGAATGCCACAATAAATGCGAACCGGCGATGAATTTGCCAAAGGCCCTTATCTTATTTGTTGCTCAGACCCTTTTCATGTGTTTCAAAACCAGCAGAGTTCCCGAACCTGAAGTATAAGAAATGGAAAGCACAACACCCGTTACTCACGCGGTCTTTATTAGTCTATTTACTAATATTCAGGAGGTCAAAGAACTTGTGCACTGACGGAGCCCTTGGGATTATAAGCTGTTGCTTCCTCAAATCCCACCCAAACTCAATGTGCCCGGCCATTTCCTCCAAAGTAGGGGTGATCTCAAAGTCCGAGAAACGAAATATATTGTGGACAGGATCCCAGAAAGTTACCAAAGCCTTGATCAGATCTTCCCGTGGTTTAATCTCAAAAATGTTTATAAGGGCACCCAATTGCTTTTTACCCATTTCTGACCATCTTCATCTAGATCATTCCACCACATACGCAAGTGCAACTGAGCTTGTTCCCTGACCACTTCTGGCGGATCCTGGATGGTATTCATTTGTTCCTATGGAAGGTTAAGGTTAGAGTTGACTCTAGGGGATCTTTTTGTAAACAGGTTTCCGAAGAAAAAAAATAAATCAAAGGACCATGATTTCTTCCCCTATATGCCATTTTTAGCCAAATGACTGTTTTTGCAAATGTGCCCCCTTCCCAATGTCACATGAATTTCGAGACCAGGGAGGATTATTTTATGACACTTCACAAACTCATCCATTCTTTTACGAAGATAGCCTTTTAACAACTGAAAAATACTCTAAGGCTATCTCGGCAAGAACTATCTAAGACATTGCCAAAGCTAGATCGGCTTATTTTGGCAAAAAATCCAGATTGTATTCACTTGACCACTGACTCTCTTTTTCTTGTTTTTTTTTTCAAAAAATAAGGCCGAACCTTATGTAAGTTGCCTACGTATTCCACATCCGGTGAGAATCAGACATGCGTAGTTCGGTCAGTTTTGACACATTTGGAAGAACACACTGTTTGACTCTTTTTGGAATAACTTTTTTCGAAAAAATTTTGGCAGAGTTTCGGGACGTTTCAAATACCGGTTTTTAGAACTGGGCTTTATTTCTTCCTTATATCACTCTTGGTTTTTCTCTTTGCTTTATTTTCCCTAGCCAGTCAACATGCAAGCCGAAACAAATAAATGCTCACATAACACATAGAATGCTTCAGGATAGTCTGTTATTTTGGGCACACCTGTCCTAGACGGACCCAACCCCTGTGTTGAGTCCCCTAAGTCAAATGCACATGATGCAAACAAACGTTCCTACTAAGGATCTGACATGAAGCTCTATTTTTCTAGGTTTAAATCCTGGGGTTTTGGTCTAGACTTGGGGTACCCAAGCGGACAACTAGGGTCGAAGAGGGGGTGACGTACCAGGAGCACTGAAGTCTACTCGACCTTGTCGCTTGCCCAGCCTCGTTCTATTTGGTATAATTTCTACAGAAAAAGCGGGCCACGCGAACGTGTGCACCATTTCCAGAAGACTCAAAGGGGTGGCGTAAGAAGACAGTTATATGCAATTCAAACAATATCAAAGCGGTAAATGACAATTAGCACATTAAGTCCACAAAATATAGTAATATCAACAATAAAGCCAAATAAAAATTGCATTAATAAGCTCGAATTCTTGAACCCTGAACCAGAGGTTCTGGGTTCGCTCCCCAGCAGAGTCGCCAAAGCTGTCACACCTCCTTTTTACCTACCCCTCGGAAGGGAGTATAAGGGAGTTTTCTCCAACTTAAAGTGACAATCGAAATGGGATTATTTAAAATTCAGAGTTGCCACTTGGGATAGTTTATGGTGTCCCAAGTCACCAGTTTCAAATCCCGAATCAAGGAAAGTTGACTCTAATTACGGTCTGCGAACACAGAAACCCGGGTAAGGAATTCTGTTAACCCGGGAGAAGGTGTTATGCACTCCCGAGTTACGTGGTTCTAGCACGGTCGCTTTGATCATACTTGGCTTATTAAAATTATTTAATTACTGATTCTAGAACCTATGTGCATTTATCTTTTATCGCTTTTAAATTTAAAAATTATCTGGAAACTGGTCACGCGTACGTGTACCTGTTTGCTTGGTGTGTCAAAAATCGTGTCACGCGAACGTGTCCACAATTAACAACACTTTATTATTATTAAGAAAAATTTAGCCGAAGTTGCGCGAACGCATACTCCGGTTTTGTTTTTAGAATCATAATCATGTCAGGTGAAGGTGTCCACAACCACGATAGTGTATTAAACGTGCCTAAAGCAAACTACGATCATTGGTTATTTGTTATATCTAAATTATAAAATTAATACGAGGGCCATGGAAATTCGCTAAATAGCGCGCCTCGATTTTTAGGATAAAACAAGATTGAATAAATGAGGGCCATAACTACTTATGTTAAATGTGGCATACCTCAACTGATTAATTTAAAAAAAAGGTTGTCACTAATTTTTAGGCTACACGCATGGACCAAATTAAAACCAATAAACCAAATCGAGATAACCGCAGGAGAGACATGAGTATCTTGTTATTGTGCAAGGGTCCTGGGCCCAAGCAGTTGGCCCTACACATAGAAGGAAAGAACATGAACCCTGACTACTGGACTCGAGCTCGAGTCTCTATACATGCGTAACATTAAATCATGCAAAAGCCAACGTGATCCCGATTTTTTTAGCAAAGTGACTGTCACTAAGTGAACCTGGCCAGCATTGATTTCACTAATTGGGCCAATACTAAGCCTGAATCCCAGAACCAGCCCTCACGCACGATTAAGTACTTGCAATTCGATTAGAAACCATATGAAATGGGAATTGAAACTGAATTTTGTTTTCCAAATTTTAAACTACTAATTGAACATTCTGATTTATAACCAACAAATCTAGTTCAAACATGCTCGTAAATATTGCCAAAATAGACTAACGCTACTGAAATTTATCCCATTAGCTGAGAACTCTGAATTGGACCAACCAATCTAAATTAATCATGCTCATAATCAACATTAAAATAAATTGATTCCTGCTTCTATTATTAGAATATTCTGGATCATATTTTTCCCCTTAAACACAATTCCAACACCCACGAAATTCAAGAACATGTTCAGCCAAACCAATGTATGAGTACTTGATCAACTTAACACAATTAATATGTTACCAAAACTTAAACGAACTACTCAGCAACCAAGTCCCAATACCATTTGCATCATCAGACATCCTCAAGCATGCATATATGGTCTGAGTTTTACTAAGTTAACAAGCCATCCCCAAGTTTTATTACAGTCCTAAATCAAATACAAGGGCAAAAACTTATCCACTTAACATAGAGATTAACTAAAATAGTACAACATGCCAAACAAGAAAAGAAATTCAAAGTAAAACATAATCAAATCAGAAAAACAACTGAAATTATGCCGTAACATCCTTTTTTCTCATTTTTATTCTTCAACTCAAAGCATCACCCAAGACATGTAGAGTTTCAGGAGACATGTACCTGGGAATGAAAAGGCAAAGGGAAAAGTAAGGAATCAGCAGTATGCCGAAATCAACACCAGCAGCAGAACAGTCCTAGATTCACTATACTCAGCAGTGAGATCGAACCAGAAGAAAGGAACCTATCCAACAACTTGAACTAAATCTTACACCACCCAAGTTTAAGCCATTTTTTGACCTCAATCAGAGTCAGCTATTGTTTAGAAGACTAAAGAAAACTTCAAAGTTTAGAACCGAAATCGCAATGGAACAGTATTTTCCTCTAAATTTCAGCCATTTGCTTTTTTTTTCCCCAGAATTCTCTGTCTTTCTCTCTTTTCAAACCCAAGTAACAATGCCTTTATAGGAAAACCATTAGGTCAGCCTAAAAGAAATTAAAATTGCATTTTTATCTTCTTTCAATTTTGGTTTTAGCTCTCATATCCCTTATGCAAATTTCAGAATTTGAAAACAGTCCCAAACCCCTTTCCTGGAAGCTTCCTAAGGTTTGTTACATAATATTCCCCTACCTATACTACCCAAACTACCCTTTAAATCTCTGAAAACTACCCCTTCAACCCAAGTATGGGTCAAACTGACCCGACTCAAATTGGTAGGGGTCTGCAAACCCAACTTAAATCCCCACTTGGGCTTTCTGATTTTCAGAGTCCAATTAAAATCAAACGATGACTCCAATTTTGAGAAACTGACCCAAACTTTCCCTAAACAAAGAGGCCTGGAACCATTTGTTTAAAAACAGCCGAAACCAAAAGCAAACTGAATGAACTAACCATTATGATTTCATAACAACAAATTAATTAAATCGTGGGCCTAATTTCATTGAATAAGTGATTAAACTGATGATGAAACCATGATTGTGCTATTATTGCAAAGACTAATCACCAACAAAACAAATGGATTAAAAAGAACTCAGATATTTCAGCTAACTAAAGAAAAGAAGAGGAACTGGTTTGAACTCAGAATACTCTAAATACGTTTTGACTAACCCAAAAGAAAGGGGGATGAGGAGGAAGATGAACCAGTGAAAGAAAATTACAAGAGAGGAAGAAGAATTTACCCGGTCATACTCGAAACCAGAAGGAAATAGAAACTTGACCAAACTTATGTCGAATCCGTTGTTCTTTGTCAAAAACAGCTGAATCAACATCAGTTTTGTCGAGTCAAACACTCAAAGTTTGAGAGAAATGCACTGCATGTTACCAGGCTCGATGGAAGATGATTTTGAACTTTTTGACTTGAACTCGGATTTAAGATTCGCCAAGTTTAATGTTGATTCGAGGGGTATGGGTTAGGGATTTGGAGAGAGGATATCATGATGGGTCTGTGGTATGATTTTGGCTGGGGTTGGGATGGTTTGTGGTTTGTGACAATGGTGAGTTTAGGGTTTCGAGTGGAGAAGATGAAGAGATGAATGAGGAGGGGGCTGTTTGGATTGAATTGGTCTCTGAAGATGCCTGGACCGTCTTAAGCGAAGATGGAGAAGTGCTCTAGGTCGTTGGATGAAACGAGATGAATGACCATGATTTGTTGAAGCTTATTGAACTCAAAACGACGTTGTTCCACTCCTGTACTATGTCTTTTCCTGGTCTTGGGGAATGAAAACTCTGGCCGGGTATGAGCATGGTTTGGACGGGTACAGGGGAAACGATTTGGGCATGTGCCAATTTAATTAAAGGCAGCCCAAATCATCAATCCTCTTTCTTCTTTTCTTTTCTTTTCATTTTATTTTAAAAATTCTTTTAAATTAAAATTAAAAATAAACTTAAATTAATTCCTAAACAAATTATGCTATCAAATTCAATTAACTAGCTCTAAATAATAATTACCACAACTAATTAAATACCAAATTAAGAAAAACAACCAAAATTCGAAACTAAAAATTTAAAATGCAAAAATAAGTTATTTTTTTGTGATTTTTTTCCATTTTTGTAAAACACTAAATTACTAATTAATTCAAGAATGCTGAATTAGATCCTAAATGCAAATGCAGTGTATTTTTGTATTTTCATGAATTAAATAAAATAAACATGCACAGACAGATGCAACCAATAACAAAAAATGCTACAAAAATCTACGAAATTGCAAAGAATGGAAAAAATTATTTGGTTTTGAATTTGTGGGAGTAATTCATATAGGGCAAAAATCATGTGCTCACAGCTCCCATTTCATTATATGTTGTGGTCCCATTTCATTATATCTTGTGGTAGGCGTACCACCCGCTCCCATTTCATTATATCTTGTGGTAGGCGTACCACCCACTCCCATTTCATTATATTTTGTGGTAGGCGTACCACCCGCTCCCATTTAATTATATCTTGTGGTAGGCGTACCACCTGCTCCTATTTCATTATATCTTGTGGTAGGCGTACCACCCGCTCCCATTTCATTATATCTTATGGTAGGCGTACCACCCGCTCCCAGTTACAAGCCAACAATAATCACAAGGAATCCCGGCAAGGGAACAAGAGCAATATAACAACTTCCCGGCAATGGAACAATGATATTTCAACAACATCTCGGCAAGAGAACAATAATATCAAACAAACATCTCGGCAAGGGAACAATAATATCAAACAAACATCCCGGCAAGGGAACAATGGTGATAATAATATATGAAGCGCAATAAACCACAACGGAGTATAACAATTATAATACAAGACTTACGGGCATGCTTGACACCAACGTATAGATACTCGTCACCATACCTATACATCAGCAAATAAGACACAACTCCTAATCCCTAAAGCTAAGGTTAGACCAAACACTTACCTTGATGCCATGAACACAATTCACGTTTCAATTATAGCTTTACCCCATGATTCTACCACCAATTCGCTCGAATCTAGTCACAAGTTATTTAATTACATCAATTAACACTAAATGAATCAACCCCAATGCATGAATAGGAGTTTTTCTAAAGTTTTGCCCAAAAAGTCAAAAATTGCCCCCGGGCACACATGATCAAAACTCGAGGTTCGAACCAAAACCCGATTACCCATTCCCCCACGAACCCAAATATATAATTCGTTTTGAAATCGGACCTCAAATCGAGGTCCAAATCCCCAATTTTTGAAAAACCTAGGTTCTACCCAAAACATCAAATTTTCCCCATGAAAATCATTGATTTTTAGTTGAAATCATGTTAAAAGATGTTAATTATTGAAGGAAATGAGTTAAAATTAACTTACAATTGATTTGGAAGAAGAGTTGTTCTTGGAAAATCGCCCAAAGGAGTTTGTGTTTTGAAAAGCTGTGAAAAATGAGTTTAAAATCGTCTAAGTATAAAAGTTGCAGGTCTCAGATATGGGAATTGCAAATAGGGGTTCGCAATTGTGAACCCTGACCTCTTCTAGCTTGGGAATTGTGAAACAGGGTTCGCATTTGCGAACCCTTTAGGGAAAACTGGACTTTCGCATTTGCGATCAACATGTCGCATTTGCGACTTAGGAATTGCGACCACAACATCACATTTGCGATCACCGGCCTAATGGGAAACTTCGCAATTGCGAAAATAATCTCGCATTTGTGAGAGGGAGCTGGCCTGGGCTTTCTTCGCAATTGCGATAAGCCGCTCGCATTTGCGATATCGCATTTACCCCGTGGCCTATCTAAAACTCACCCGATCCCTCAGGGCTTCAAACCAAATATACACACAACTCAAAAACATCCTACGAACTTATTCGTGTAATAAAATCACCAAAATAACATCATGAACATCGAATTAAACCTCAAGATCAATGAAATTTCTCAAAACTTCTTTAAACATCAAATTTTGCATTTAAGGTCCGAATCACGTTAAACGGATTCCGTTTCTTACCAAACTTCACAGAATTATCTTAAATCATATATAAGACCTGTACCGGGCGCCAGAACCAAAATACGAGTCTGATACCAACACGTTCTAAGCAAAATTCATTTCCTAACCTTATGAACAATTTCAGAAAATAATTTTCTTCAAAAATTCATTTCTCGGGCTTGGGACCTCAGAATTCGATTTCGGGCATAGGCCCAAGTCCCATTTTTCCTACGGACCCTCCGGGACCGTCCAATCATGGATCCAAGTACGTTTACCCAAAACGTTGACTGAAGTCAAATTAATTCATTTTATAGTCAAATCATTTTCACAAATTTTTACATTAAGGTTTTCCGGCTACGCGCCCGGACGACACACACAAATTGAGGTAATGCTAAAAGAGATTTTTAAGGTCTCGAAACGTAGAATTTCATTTTAAAATAAGTGATGACCTTTTGGGTCATCACATTAGCAATATGAATCGCAACCATACTGTCACAAAAACATGTATAGGTGCTGATAGATGCATACCTAGATCAGAAAACAAACGAGCCAACCAAGACAATTCAGCCACAACTTTACTTAAGGCCCTGTATTCTGCTTCAGCAGAATAGAGAGACACCACCTGCCGTTTCTTAGACTTCCAGCTTATTAAACTACCTCCAAAAGAAACACAGAAACCAGTAACAGACTTGCGAGTCTCAGGGCAGGCTGCCTAGTCACTATCATAGTAGCCATGGAAAGAAAGATCAGAAGAATTGTTCAAAAAAATACCAACATCAGGAGTACCTTTTAAGTACCTTAAAACATGTAATGCAGCTTCCATATGAGGAACTCGAGGAGTCTTAAGAAATTGACTAAGATGTTGCACATCAAAACATAAGTCATGCCTAGTATGAGTGAGAAATTTGAGTTTACCAATTAAGCTCCGATAAGTATCAGGCCTAGGCAAGACATCCCCAGCCTCAGAATATAACTTGGGGGACAAAGCAAGAGGACACACAATAAGAGAGACATCTAAACACTAAAAATCAGTCAATAGGTCAGAGATAAATTTTCTTTGGAGCAGAAGAACCCCTGAGGAATGGTAAAACACCTCAATGCCAAGAAAATAGTTAAGGTGGCCCAAATCCTTGATCTTAAATTCAGCATCCAAAAAACTCTTTAAGGCAGTAATTTCAGATATATCATTACTAGTGAGGATGATATCATCCACATAGACAACAATGAAAACAGAGGAAGCAGCAGTTATTTTGAAAAATAATGAATAGTTATTCAAAAAATAAGTGTACCCTTTAGAACAAAGAGACTGAGATAGCTTTGCATACCATTGCCGAGAAGCTTGTCTTAAACCATACAAGGATTTCTTTAATTTGCAAACCAAACTAGGGGAAGAAGAAGAAGAAGAAGAAGAAGAAGAAGAAGAAGAAGAAGAAGAAGAAGAAGAAGAAGAAGAAGAAGAAGAAGAAGAAGAAGAAGAAGAAAAAAGAAAAAGAAGGAAGAGAAGAATCAACAGAAAGACCCTGCGGCAATCTCATGTAGACTTCGTCATCTAAGTCCCTATGCAAAAATGCGTTATTCACATCCAATTGAAACAATGACCAATTATGTTTGACAGCAAAAGCAATGAGGCATCTAACAGTATACATTTTTACAACAGGTGAAAATGTTTCAGCAAAGTTTACACTCTCTACTTGAGTGTCACCTCTAGCTACTAGCCTTGCTTCATACCTCTCAACAAAACCATCAGCCTTATACTTAATTTTGTAAACCCATTTGTACCCAATTGGTTTCTTACCTTGAGGCAAGTCAACAATGTCCCATGTGTGATTAGCCTTCAAAGCCTCAAACTATTTTTCATGACCTTTTGCCAAGCAGGACTTATAGCAGCCTGATGGTAAGAATGAGGCTCAACTGCACTAGTTGGTGCAGCAGTAGTGGTGGTAGTAGAGGAGCAGAAGGAGGGAGGAAGGGATACTACATAATCCTGAAGGAAGATTGTGAGTTCTGGTTGATTTCCTAGGAGCAGCAGGACTGGAAGAAATAGGTGAAGGAGAGGAGTGGGCTGGAGATGAACCAGATTGGGGAGAAAAAGAAAAACTGGAAGGAGGAGAAGCAGGGGTGGAAATGGGTGAAGAAGCAGAAATAGGTGAAGAAGGGGTGAAGGAAGGAGGAAGAGAAACATCAACAGCTGAAGGACCAGAAGGGTCGGAAGTGAGAGGAGATGGAGAAGGAGGTAAAAGAGAAGGTATAGAATAAGGAGAGTTGAGAGATGAAATGGAAAAACAACTTCATGAAAATAGATATTTCTGGAAATAAGTACAGACTTATTTTGCAAATTGTAAAGCTTATAGCCCTTCTTCCCAAAAGGATAACCAATGAACACACAAGGGACATCCCTTGGCTGAAATTTGTCCATTTGACACTTGGGAACTGAAGCATAGCAAAAGCAGCCAAAAGGTTTCAAATGGTTGTAGGATGGTACAGTATATAGTATATATACATATTTTAAAAAAAATTACCGAGTTAAATAGTGTAATTTTCCAACGAAGGGGTGTCGTCGATGGTTGCATGTGGCTTCGCCACTGACTGCTTACCGTCTGGATCATGTATTCATGACGAATGAAATAACTGAGCAAAACGCTTTACATCCCGTTTGCTTAGCATTATTTTCGTTTCCCCCCTCCAAAACAATTGGTAGTACTTTTTTATATTTAGAAATCGTTAACTATTCCCTCCGTTTACTTTTAGTCGTCAAGTATTTTAAAAATAACTTTTTATTTTTACTTGTCATTTTTCGTATATCAAGAGAAAAATAATTTATTTTTCTTGTTTTATCTTTACCATTAATTACTTTTTCCAAATCATTTTCCGAATCTATTAAGACTATACACTAATTAATATGAATATCATAATTAATTATATACTTTATTTATTATTTCTCAAGAAGTGCGCAAAATCAACAGTGAACCGCTAAAAGTGAATGGAGGGAGCATTAATTCTCATCTCATCCGTAATGGAATTGACATGACTTCTTTGCAAATTACTACTCCCTTCATCTCCATTTACGTGCTAGTATTTGGTTTTTTACTTCATTTGTAAAAGAATGATCTCATCAAATTTAGAAATAATTCAAGTAAAATTTTTTATTTTCTATAATTTCTTATAGCCACAAAAATATTATGCGTTACTATGTTATGTTTAGAAGTCTTATAATCACACAATATTTATGCAAAATTTAAAATTACAAGTTTTAAAAAAAATTATTTTCTTAAACACGGTTTCGAATCAAACTATATGACATAAACTAAATTAGATAGAATAATACCAGAGATTTTTAATATATCTTGTATATTCAGCTTATAAACAAAATATCATTCCTTCCCCCCCTGTGAAATCGTCTAATAATGTTGGATAAATTGACATAAAGTGGCACAAATTAAATTAGAGGAGACATAACATAAATATATAGAGAGAGGAGCTCATCATAATCTTAATATTTGTTAAATAAATGTAAATAACTTCGAACACAATAAATTATAATAAAATGCCAAACTCGAACATATATAAAATTCAAACTCTATATCCTTTTTCATCTCTTAACTAAGCTGCATATGTCATATGTTTTTCATCCCAGTCACTAGAAAGATGATCACTTCACTGTACACGTGGTTCCACTGCGTGGAGTCTACATGTTCTTCCTCTCGTTCCTTCAGTGCATGCAAAATCAATTTTTTTTTCCGCTCAAAAAAGGAATTTACTTATTATATGCACTAATTAAGTGAAATAAATAAATAAAATATTATGCTTTGTATTGTATTATGTTGTGTTAGATAATTTGTCATAACTTTCAGGCTAATTCCACTTTATATCTCAACTAAAAACTCAACAATAATATAATCATCTGTAAGATATTTTAAAAATAAGTTAATTGTGTAAAAAATTATTTTCTACCATCAGAAAATACTGTGATGTTTGCAAATGCTAACTGGGTGCCTGCCTTCTTTTGCTATCGTTATTTTGATTAGGACCACTTAAATTTACAGATCTTAATTAGATTAGCTAAAGGCTTAACATTTTCACACATAAACTTTCCTCAAAAGTTACATCGAACTAGGTTATGGCATAATCCTGCTTTCATGATTAGGAAATGCTTAATATCTCCAACAGGATATGCGTCATTATCACCTTCCTAAGAATAATCATCTCATCTCAGATCTCATGCTTTTTTTCAGTATGAAGTGACTTCCTACGCATAAGTTACTTTCTATTAATACTTATCATTCGCTAATCCATCGTGGAAACAGACAAAACTTAAATAAATCAAGAAAGAAACAGCTCAATGAAAATTGGATTACGCAATGTATTCCAAATTTTAATCACAAGAAATACAAATCAGATAAATGAAAATTGCGATACCTTTCCATCTCATATTATATGTAACTATATGGTTTATTAGAATTTGTAATCCTGACTTGACTAATTGTTGGTGAAATTATAAGTAATTACATTTAAAAATAAGATGAAGAAAAATAAATAAATATTCTTCAGGTTGAGGCGCATATATCTCACTCTCTTTAAGGAGATTCAAATCCACTGCGGTAATATCTTTACCGGTCCAGCAGTAATACTCTTGACTTGTTTTCTACAGGATATAACAACCCGACAACGTCGTATGACTCGAACAAACTCTAGACAAGTTGTTGAGTCTAAAGCTCCACAAAAAATGAACACCTTCCTTCAACAAAAATAATATTCTCTTTTGTAGAGAAAAAGTTCGAGACTGAGATTTTCTCTTTCCCTTAATTCTCTTTTTCACAATACCAACCACACGTTTTTCATGTACACCATAGCACTTTTTTCATACTCAATACAAAGAAGAAACACCACAATTTATAGGTGTAGAATCTCTTCCTTGAAATAAATAATAAGAGTGAGGTAATAAAATAGTAGAACATGGGTTGGTGATTACAAAATATAAGCTTTAGTGGGTAATAAGTGCTAGATCATGGCATTAGTGGTTTCATGAGTTACACCAAAGTAAAGACAATTTTCTTGCCAATTTATAACCACTATCTCACAAGAAATAATGCAATTTAATATTATAATATTAATATTAAAATACAATAACACCAACATTTCCCCACTCATTTTAATATTAAAATATAAGAGCTAGTTTACCAGTTGAAGGGAGACTATTATGCATAATGAAGGTGGGCTCTACATTGAACCACCACTTAGTAAAACAACAATCTCTACTCCAGAGTCAGTAGTGGTCTCGAACTTGAACTATGACCGCTTTAGGGAAATAAAGTATTACTGCTTACACATAATAGGTATTGACATGAACTTTATTAGCCAGCACATTACGACCTTGTGCTATTCCGGCTTTGATGAGTGTTTTTGAGAATAAGCCTAATTCTCATAGGAAGCGGCCTACTTCCACACTCACATAGGTGTCACACCTCCTTTTTACGTACCTGAGAGGGTACAATGAGTTTTTCCAATTAAAGGACAATCGAAATGGGATTGGTTTAATTATTTCAGAGTCGCCACTTGGGAGATTTAGGGTGTCCCAAGTCACCAATTTTAATCCCGAATCGAGGAAAATAATGACTCTATATTATAGTCTGCGTACCAGAAATCCGGATAAGGAATTCTGTTAACCCGGGAGAAGGTGTTAGGCATTCCCGAGTTTCGTGGTTCTAGCACGGTCGCTCAACTGTCATATTCGGCTTAATTATCTGATTTTATACAAGTGTGAACTTATGTGCAAAATTTAACTTTTAAACGCTTTTATCATTTTACTGTTTTTATCAGGAATTGCAACGTTGTGAAAATGTATCTCGCACTGCGTTACAATCAATGTACCCGTGGTCGTCGACACACTTTGACTCCGTTGAGATTTGGATTTGGGTCACATCAATGCGCACCCGAGTTTAAGGAAATTAAATTATTAAAGACGCGCCTAAAGCGACTAGCGTATTTATTTTGGGTAAGACCGTGGAATTTTACTAAACGGTCCATCCCGAAGTCCAAATAATTTTTAAAGCAAATATTTACTGAGGGCCCCGTAATTTGTATTTTTATTCGGCGAGGCTCATCTCGTTCTTTATTTTTAATGAATTTGCAACGTCATGGACATGCATCTCGAACCACGTCACAGTCAATGTACCCGTGATTAGGAACACATTTCGACTCCGTTGAGAATTGGATTTGGGTCGCATAAGTGCGCACCCGAGTTTAAGAAGGTAAGGTTTATTAAGGCGCGTCCTAAAGAGTCTATCGTATTGTTATTTTAGGAGGGTTGTGAGATTTGCTAAACAACCCGTCCTGGAACCTAAATGCTTCGATAATATACATTTAAACAAGGGCCCCGCATTTGCACGTTTTGTTTATTTTCATCGAGGCTCATCTCGTCCTTATTTTAAAAGGATATCCTATAGCAACTACGTTTCTTATCGCATTTGTCCTTATCAATTGAAAAACAGTAGATAGTCCTAATTAATTACACGCTTGCAAGTTGTTTGTAACAACATTCAGAAATGCCTAAATCAGAAACGAGGCTGTCCGAACAAATAATATCGGGCCCAAATCCAGCCCATGCGTGATAGGCCAGACCTGGGCCTCTGCTTGTTCGATGCGGGCCTACTTGGTTTGCTTCGATTTGGGCTCGACCTTCATGAGGTTGAGGCCCCGAACTGATTCTTTGTTCTGTGAAATGAGTTTATCAATTTATGTGACAATATGGCAAAAGGAGAAAGAACTTTAACTAAAACGGATAGTTTTCCTATTTGGCCTACATTAGAAAATATACTACACCATCAGACTAAGTCTAAAATACAACTTATCACACTGGGCATGTTTTTCACCTAACAGCATACATACAAGGCTAGCATTCGTTAACCTACATTGATATACTTAGTATGTAGGCTACTTCTATTGTCCAAACGAAAATGTAACTATTTCATGACATTTAAAATAACAGTTCATGTATATATAAAAAAACAATCTGCAGGTCCTCTCTTTTGCATTCCCGCTCAAACTTTCAGTTACATTGGTGGTATTAATTGTGTACCTGGTATAGAGGACAAAGAAGAGAGGAGGGATCAGCTGGGCAATATGCAGTAAACACAGCAACAGCAGATACACAGCAACAAACCAACAATCAAATGTTTTCCACAGCCCTCAGACAACCAACAATATTTCCCAGAAAAAGTGTACCAGCAAATAGTCGAGTACCACACCAGCAATCCCAGGAAAGAGTAGGGAAATAACAGCAGTAACTGAGGGTTCAAATGTAGTAAAACTACCAGTTCAGACAACCACAAACAACAGTCAATGCAAACACAGGACTTGGCCAAGACAGCTTGACCAAAATGCACTCTTATACAACTTTCAGACAGTGTTTGGTTGCAATGTCTTACTGGAACATCTCTTATGTTTTCAGTCTTTTCTTTTAACTCACAAATCTTTCTTAAGACTTAAAGATTCCAGCCTTAAGACTCAAAATTCTCCCTTTTTTTCTGAAGACCAAAAGTCCCGCCCTCTTTTTGTTTTCGAATGGCCTCTTTATAAGCCAAAGAGACCAAGTGCAGCTAAGCTGCCTGTCCTGCCAATTGGCAGAATGCCCATACCCTTTAAACCCATGCCTAAGCATCTTTGGGTGCCAGCCCCTTTGTTCCCCACGCCTGGTTTTTGTTTAATCCAGAATTATGGGCTCATTTTATTTATTCATTTTAAGCCCCATACCCTTGTGTCTTGTTTCCCATTAGTATTAGTTTAATCTTAATTAGTACCCTACTTGTCAGCTTCATTTAAACTAATCTTTCTGTCCTTTTTGACACCCCAGAACACCCCTGCTTAACCTTGATTATTACTGCCCTGCCTATTGCAGCATCAGGGCAGTTTTGAACTGATGAAAGTTCGAATTCAAGGCTGCCTGGGCTGAACCTTTTCAGTCATTTTTACAATGCAAACAAACCATTTTAAACAATGCTGGGGCATTCAGTTAGTGGCAACGTTCAATTAGTCATGCGACATTATTAGCTCGTTTGATTCATTAGTTATAGAAAACTAATCGACGACATTTATCGAGTCGACTATACTAATTATAACAGGTAATAATCAGTCGTTCAAATAAACAACACATACGGGGACCTAAAGGGCTTCGGACAACTTGGTCAGTCACTAGGAACCTATATAAGTTATTCATGCGACGACTATATTAATCGGACATGCTTATCATAGGATGCATTCCAATCATACACAAAAACCATCGACCAAATAAAAGGTCTTTACAGAGATGAAAGAAATCCGAATGAAAAATAACAACATAACAAACAAACACAACGGAATATGCTGACAACTTAATTAGAACTAAAACGAAAGAAAGGAAAACTTACCCAAAAAGGTTTGAAATCAAAACGACCCAAATTCTGATTCAACTTCGAACTCTTGAGGCCGAACAAACTTTAATAAGGGTGTTCTCACATGAGAACACCTTGATTAAGGTCTTTTAGACCTCAAACCCTTGTCCAGACCGGCCGGATTCCCCATGTGCATGTGTTCTAAGGTCTGGATTTCCAGATCTGATTTTTAGGAAGTTGTGGGTAGATTCGGACCAAGCCAAGCTTGGTTTGGTCACGAGGAAGGTCAGGGGAATGTCTGGTATGAAGATGGAGTGGTTTGGCATAGGTCCGGGTTCGACTCAAATCTTCAAACGAAGATTCGAGACGAGGGAAGGTGATTCGAGGCAAGAGGGTAACAGATCCATGTTCAGGGGAGTGAGGGGGTCTTAGGGTGTTCAGGAGGTGGTCACCGGCGTTCGTGCCGCCGGCTTTAATAGCGAGGGAGACGAAGGCGGCTAGGGTTTCTAATGGGAGGTCCGGGTTCGACTTGGGGACGAAGGGGTGGGGTGTTGGTATAGGGGGCGTGGGTGTAAGGGAAGGTTTATATATGGTCTATGGGATTGGATCTGAGCCGTTAGATCAGATGATCTCAACGGCTTGGATCTGAGGGTGAGAACTGAGACGGGGTCGTTTGGTAGTTAAACGGGGTCGTTTGGTTTAAGTGAGGGGTTGGGTCAGATTTGGGTCGGGTTTGAACCTGGGTTATTGAAAGTGATCCTGGACCGTTGGATTGGATTGATTGGAACGGCTGAGATGGATTGGCCTGAAACGATGCCGTTTCAGGAGATGCCTGGGCAGCCGGATTTGGACTGGGCCTGAGTGCTGGTTGGGCCTGTTATTTTGTTTAATTTTTGGCCCAAACCGATTTCCTTCACTTTTGTCTTCTAATTTCATTTTTTCTTTTAAAACAAAAATAAAAATAATAAATAACAAAATTAAAACTAAACAACAATGCAACATTTTAACACAATTATCACAAAATTATTTAAGTAAGTTAAAAACCTAGAACAAACGATGCACTCACATATATATATATTTTTTGAATTTTCTTTTACTGACCGAATTATGGTTTAATCATACATATTTGTATTTTTGTTTGTTAATGGTTAAATGCAAAAAATGGACAGATCCACAAATGACTAACAACACATGTCACGAAAACTCGAACAATTGTACAGCGAAACCATTTGTTACTATTTTTATTTTCTTTTGGAGCGATTGCTCGTAAAGCAAAAATCACGTGCTTACAGCTGCCCCTCTTTGCACGAAGACACGAAGGGTTTTCGCGCAAAGATAAGCGAGCGATTTTTGCCCGTCCGAATACTCCGTGTGAAGCATTTTTTGAAAAAGATTTGACCGAACCTTTGCTTCAGAGGTTTCCTACATATCCTGGGCTGAACAGGAATCAGGTCAATGTAGTTCGGGAAATTTTGGTAGCTGAGACTACTGTGTGACCGTAGTGCTTGCTGTTGTTGTGCGCTGTTGTATGCTGCTGTAGGATGTTACTGCTCACCAATCTCCTTGTTACATTGTTTAAGAGGAAAAACAAGAAGCTAAGCTAGACTACAGAATCTCATCTATCTTTAACTTGTTCTTGTTGCCTTGCTTTCTTGTCGGCTAATGCTTTCCTCTGATGCCCTTGTTTTGTGAACTTGGAGATAATGTTGGTCCTTCGCCTTTTCTGAGTGTCAGTTCTCATCACTTTGCTTGATTTGCTGGGAACATGGCTTTCCTCCTTAAATCTTTCAATGGCTTCTTCAGTGGCATGGTTTTTCATCAGAACTGTTATGTTGGGCATGCCATAGCGTTCTCAAACTGCTTCTTCTGAGACGTGTTCCTTCTTTCTTTTGAATGTGCGCTTGCTTTTGCAGCCTTCTGCTTCTTGGCGCTGGGGATTTTGTTGTTTTCCTGCTTGGGGCTCTCTGTTGTAACCTTCCGTCTTCAGGTGAGGTTACTGTTTCCGAAATCTAGAGCTGAAATGTATTCCCGCATTATACTGGTGGGCGACCTAGAACTTAAGGTATTCCCGTATTATACTGGTGGGCGACCTAGAACTTAAATGTATTCCCGCGTTATACTGGTGGGCGACCTAGAACTTAAAAGTATTCCCGCATTATACTGGTGGGCGACCTAGAACTTAAAAGTATTCCCGCATTATACTGGTGGGCGACCTAGAACTTAAAAGTATTCCCGCATTATACTGGTGGGCGACCTAGAACTTAAAAGTATTCCCGCATTATACTGGTGGGCGACCTAGAACTTAAATGTATTCCCGCATTATACTGGTGGGCGACCTAGAACTTAAATGTATTCCCGCATTATACTGGTGGGCGACCTAGAACTTAAAAGTATTCCCGCATTATACTGGTGGGCGACCTAGAACTTAAATGTATTCCCGCATTATACTGGTGGGCGACCTAGAACTTAAATGTATTCCCGCATTATACTGGTGGGCGACCTAGAACTTAAATGTATTCCCGCATTATACTGGTGGGCGACCTAGGACTTAAATGTATTCCCGCATTATACTGGTGGGCGACCTAGAACTTAAATGTATTCCCGCATTATACTGGTGGGCGACCTAGAACTTAAAAGTATTCCCGCATTATACTGGTGGACGACCTAGAACTTAAAAGTATTCCCGCATTATACTGGTGGGCGACCTAGAACTTAAAAGTATTCCCGCATTATACTGGTGGGCGACCTAGAACTTAAAAGTATTCCCGCATTATACTGGTCGGCGACCTAGAACTTAAATGTATTCAAATTGCTTCCCCGTTCTTTTGAGAAAATTTTCGACAATCGGCAGAAAATTTTCTGCCCCGGTTTTGGTGACTTCCCTGGCGTTGCATCTCGCTGCCATCATCAATCTTTTGTTTTCCTGCAACAGACAAAGGGATTTAATTAGTTTTTATCGTGGTGGTAGGGGGGTGCCTTTTTGGTGGATGATTTTCCTTTCTTCTCTTTTCTTGCTCTATGTCCCAGTTGATTAGTGGGCAAAGTTGCTTGCTGAGGGTCTATAGCCTGCTGGGGATTGGCTCTCAATTAGTCCCCTTTTCTGTTTTCTCTTTAAACATGTTCCGTGGGAGTCTGCTTTCAACCCCCGACACCACTCCCTTTAGGAGCTCACTTCTTCCAAAATTGCCGGGCACGATCCTTGCATTGGGCGAATTCCCCTCCGGTTTCTGGTAGTAAGCTTTTGAAAAATTCTTTTCAAGACAAATTTTAGGAAGAGAAAATAAAAACTAGAGGGAAAAATCTTTCTGAACCCATATTTGGTGGGGAGAAGAAACTCAGAAGAACTTATCTGGAGGACCTGACTGGTCCCCGTGATTACGACGTGCACCATAGATTCCCGACCCAGTCTATTTGTATCAATCGATTTGCCCGATGGTCTGACTTGTTGGGGATGATAAATGACTGTCCATTTTGTTGCAAATGTGGTAGCTTTTGCTGATTCGTTTTGTCGCCTCATAGTGCCCTTCGAGGGGTTTTCACTAATGAGACTCTCTCTTTTCTCTCATCTCCCGGCGCCTTATGGTGCCTGTGAAGTTTTTCACCAATAAGACTCTCTCATTTCATATCCCTCATCTTACATCGCCTCTCGGTGCCTGTGAAGGTTTTCACCGATAAGACTCTCTCATTTCATATCCCTCCTCTTACATCGCCTCTCGGTGCCTGTGAAGGTTTTCACCGATAAGACTCTCTCATTTTATTTCTTTCGAGGAATCGGGGCGTTGTAGGATACGACCCTCTCTTCTGGAGATTCCTTTGACCATCAATTCATTCCCAGTCTTGCGATCCTCTTCTTTGCTGGGGATCGGTGTATTATTCTCGGCCTCATTGCTGGACTCGACATCTCTTGAACATTGATCGGGAGGTCTTTTGGACATTGGTGTTGGTTTTGGTGTGGAGTTAAAGAAAGGCTATGAAAAATGAAAATAATTTGATGGGTGATGTGCTACACCTTTTGGAATCAAACCTTTGTTGGAACTTAAAAACATAACCTCTGCCCCAGTTTTCTTTCTTGGGGAATTTATTATTTTTTACACTTATGTTGCGCTATGTGCGTTACGCACGCTGTGCCTATTATGCACACTATGTACATTATGCATCCTATATTTGCTATGATGCATACTATGACCGAGCCGTGAGGCGCCTACGTATCCTCTTTGAGGAATCAGGTCAAACGTAGTTCCCACGGTTTTATATTTTTTATGATTTCATCTTCTTCTTTTTTTTTTCTTTTCATTTTCTTTCTCTTTTCTTTTTCTCCTTTTTCATGTCTTTTTCATTAGTGATTCCAAAAGAGGGGTATGAAAGAATTACTTAAGGCTCAAAGGGGGAAGCAAAGGTTAAAAGTATTTGGATAGAAGAAAGAATTGCCTCCATCATCTCATTATTCAACAAATGCCAAATACAAACAAATAAACCAAAAATTGCCATAATTAAAGAAATTACGCATAATATCTCTTGACTGCATCTGAATTTATAGCCATGTCGACACATCTACCTTCGACATCTGTCAAACACAAAGCACCGTTGGACAATACTCTGGTCACGATATAAGGCCCTTGCCAATTTGGGGCGAATTTGCCTTTTGCCTCGACCTGATGTGGGAGGATCTTCTTTAATACCTGCTGCCCTACCTCAAACTTCCTGGGGCGCACCTTCTTATTATATGCTCTTGCCATTCTCTTCTGGTACAGTTGACCATGGCACACTGCTGCCAATCTTTTCTCCTCTATCAGGCTCAACTATTCCAATCGAGCTTTGACCCATTCATCATCATCAATCCCTGCTTCAGTGACAATTCGGAGGGACGGAATTTCGACCTCCGCTGGTATCACGGCCTCAGTTCCGTACACCAACAAATAAGGAGTTGTGCCTATGGAAGTTCGGACCGTAGTGCGGTAACCCAACAAGGCAAAGGGTAATCTCTCGTGCCATTGTCTGGACCCTTCCACCATTTTTCGCAGTATCTTCTTGATATTCTTATTGGCTGCTTCAACTGCTCCATTCGCCTTGGGACGATATGGGGTGGAATTGTGGTGTGTAATCTTGAATTGTTGGCATACCTCTTTCATTAGGCTGCTATTAAGATTCGCACCGTTATCCGTGATGATCACTTTTGGGATCCCAAATCTGCAGATGATATGGGAGTGAACAAAGTCCACCACTGCCTTCTTGGTTACTGATTTGAAGGTTTTAGCCTCAACCCATTTGGTGAAGTAATCAATGGTCACTAGAATGAACCTGTGACCGTTGGACGCTGCTGGCTCGATAGGCCCAATGACATCCATGCCCCATGCCACAAACGGCCAGGGTGCTGACATCGTATGTAACTCTGTTGGCGGAGAATGAATCAAATCTCCATGTATCTGGCATTGATGGCATTTCCTCACAAAAGTGATGCAATCGTGTTCCATGGTGAGCCAATAACACCGTGTTCGAAGTATCTTTCTTGCCAATACATATCCGCTCATGTGCGGTCCGCAAACTCCCGCATGTACCTCTGCCATAACCGTCGTTGCTTGTCTGGCATCTATGCATCTCAACAATCCCAAATCCGGGGTTTTTTTGTACAATACTCCTCCACTGAGGAAGAAACTATTCGACAAACGCCGAAGGGCTCTTTTTTGGTCTCCAGAGACATGTTCTGGATATATCCCCATTCTGAGGTATTCTTTGATATCATGAAACCAGGGTTTGCCATCTGCTTCTTCTTCTATGGCATTGCAGTAGGCGTGCTGATCACGGACCTGGATGTGTAGAGGATCGACATACATTTTGTCAGGGTGGTGCATCATTGACGCTAAGGTGGCCAAGGCATCCGCAACCTCATTGTGAATTCTCGGGATGTGTTTGAACTTCACTGATCGAAACTGCTTGCTCAGATCATGCAAGCATTGTCGGTATGGTATGAGTTTTAGATCTCGTGTTTCCCATTCACCCTGAATTTGATGCACCAAGAGGTCCGAGTCTCCCAAGACCAAGACGTCTTGGACATCCATGTCAGCAGCCAAGCGCAGACCCAGAATGCAAGCCTCATACTCGGCCATATTGTTGGTGCAATAGAAGCGTAGTTAAGCTGTAACAGGATAATGCCGTCCTGTTTCAGAAATGAGCACTGCTCCTATTCCTACCCCTTTCGCGTTTGCAGCTCCATCGAAGAAAAGCTTCCAACCTGGTTCCTCAGGTAATTCCAACTCATTTGTATGCATTACCTCTTCGTCAGGAAAATACGTTCTTAAGGGCTCGTATTTTTCATCAACGGGATTCTCGGCCAAATGGTCTGCCAGCGCCTGGGCTTTCATGGCCATCCTCGTTACATAGACGATATCAAACTCTGTGAGCAAAATTTTCCATTTTGCCAACCTTCCCGTGGGTATAGGTTTCTGAAAGATATACTTCAATGGGTCCAGGCGGGATATGAGATAAGTAGTATATGAAGACAGGTAGTGTTTCAACTTCTGAGCTACCCAAGTTAGGGCGCAACATGTTTTCTCGAGTTGAGTGTACTTGACCTCATGTACTGTGAATTTCTTGCTAAGATAGTAGATGGCCTGCTCCTTCCTTCCCGTGTCATCATGTTGCCCCAGTACACAACCAAATGAATTTTCCAGGACCGTTAGATAAAGAATCAAAGGCTTCCCTGGCTTAGGCGGGACCAATACGGGTGGATTAGACAGATACCCTTTGATTTGGTCGAAAGCCTCCTGACATTCTGCCGTCCAACTTACCGCAGCATCCTTTCTCAGCAACCGAAATATGGGCTCACAAGTTGCTGTGAGTTGAGCGATGAACCTGCTGATGTAATTGAGTCTACCCAGCAAACTCATTACCTCTGTTTTGTTCCTTGGCGGTGGCAAATCTCGGATGGATTCAATTTTGGATGGGTCTAACTCAATCCCCCGTCGACTGACGATGAATCCTAGCAACTTTCCCGATGGAACCCCGAATGCGCATTTGGCCGGGTTAAGCTTGATATCATACCTCCGGAGTCTTTGGAAAAATCTCCTCAGGTCTGCTACATGGTCCTCCTGACGCCAAGATTTGATGATCACATCATCGACGTACACCTCGATTTCCTTGTGTATCATGTCATGAAACACAGCAGTCATTGCTCGCATGTATGTTGCCCCGACGTTCTTTAATCCGAACGGCATTACCCGATAGCAGTAGGTTCCCCATGGCGTAATAAACGCTATCTTCTCAGCATCCTCCTCGTCCATTAGGATCTGATGATAACCCGCATAACAATCCACAAAGGATCCGATCTCGCGCCCAGCGCAATTGTCGATCAGGATATGAATGTTAGGTAGCGGAAAATTGTCCTTGGGACTTGCTTTGTTGAGGTTGCGGTAGTCGACGCACACCCTGATTTTTCCATCCTTTTTTGGGACTGGTACCATATTGGCCAACCACTCGGGATATCGAGTGACCCGAATGACCTTCGATTGCAACTGCTTGATCACTTCTTCTTTGATCTTTACACTCATTTCTGTTTTAAATTTTCTTAGTTTTTGCTTGACCGGAGGGTATGCCGGGTCAGTGGGTAATTTGTGAACCACTAAATTGGTGCTTAATCCAGGCATATCATCATATGACCATGCAAAAACATCTTTGAATTCCCTGAGAGTTTTGATCAATTCTGCTCTGACATTCGGCTCAATGTGGATGCTAATTTTGGTCTCTTGGACGTTATCAGCGTCTCCTAAATTCACAGCCTCTGTGTCATTTAGGTTAGGCTTGGGTTTCTCTTCAAATTGGCACAGTTCTCTGTTTATTTCTTCGAAGGCTTCACCTTCGTCACATTCAGATTCATCGTCACAAACGACCTTTTGCATCATTGAGTCGGTTTCAGATTGATTTATTAGACTAGGTCGAAGATCCGCTGTGCATACCATGTCATTAGAACCAGTAAAAAGAGAACTGTTCAGAAAGAAAAAGAACAAAACAAAAAATTAAAATGGGACGAAAGAAAAGAACTTTATTAAATTTGCGGGATAAAAGGGTTCACACTTTTACAAAACGAAAGTAAAATTTGGATTACACCCTTGAATAATCCGATCAAACAAACAAACAAACAAAACATTAATCAAAGCCTACTACCAAGACTCCCCTCGGACAGGAAGAGGAGTAACCGTCCAATTGTTGGTCTTGGCCTCAGGCCCCACAAATTGTATCTCTGCTCTGCTGGAACCTTCTCCAGCTTCCACCATACTGACATCCGCGAATAGCCTCTCAAAACTCTGATTCAGGTCTTCATTTATACCGATCAAAGGTCCTCGAATCTTTGGGATCGCTGACCCCTTGTCACTTGCTATAACAAAAGACCTTGAGAGGCGTGGCACTGGTTTAGGCAGAAACCAGACCCTCTTCTTCATTTTTCGCGCTTGCTTCCTGTCTGCTACGGTTGGTTTGAACCCCAACCCGAAAGTTTCCAGATTCTTAGGAAGGGAGACAGGTTGGACTATCCCTTGAAGTTCAACTCCCAGGCCTTTTCCCGGCACAAATCCATTACCCAGCATTTCTGATACCATCATGACTGTTGCGGCAGCTACCCTAGGGTGCGGGATGATTTCTCCTTCAGAAATTTTGTTGGCCGACCCTGTATCGAGAATCTGGTAGACCCAAGGACCTTTGTCATCAGTGGTTTCTATGAAAGGCACAATGGTTCCGCCCATGGTGCATGTTGTATCCTCGCCGTATAACACGACCTCTTGTCTTTCCCACTCGAACTTCACCGTCTGATGTAGGGTGGAAGGCACCGCTTTGGCTGCATGAATCCAGGGTCGTCCTAACAGCAGATTGTAAGAAACTGTGGCATCTAACACCTGGAATTTCATGGTAAACAGGACCGGCCCAATGGTCAGTTCAAGTACAACATCCCCCACAGTGGCTGTTCCGTTTCCGTCAAACCCCCGGACACAGATGCTATTCTCCCGGATTCTTCCACGGTCGATCTTTAACTGGTCCAGGGTGGATAATGGACAAATATTGGCGCTTGAGCCGTTATCCACCAATACTCAAGTTACCACCGAGTCTTCACATTTGACAGCTAGGTATAGAGCCTTGTTATGCTCTGTACCTTCCACCGGCAGGTCATCATCTGAGAATGTTACCCTGTTCACCTCGAAGATCTTGCTGGAAATGGTTTCCAGGTGGTTTACAGAAATCTCACTGGGTACATGAGCCTCGTTCAATATCTTCAACAGGGCCCGACGATGCTCCTCAGAATGGATCAGCAACGACAACAGTGAGATCTGGGCCGGTGTTTTTCTCAGCTGTTCGACCACAGAATAGTCATGTACTTTCATCTTCCTCAGGAATTCTTCAGCCTCTTCTTCGGACACTGGCTTCTTGGTTGCCACTGGGTTGGTTTTTCTTAGCTCCACCGGAGCAAAACATCGACCTGATCGAGTCAGCCCTTGCGCTTCACAACTGACTTCTTCCACCTGTTTTCCTTGGTACGTCACCACTGCCCTTTCATATTTCCAAGGCACCGCCTTGCTGTCAATCATCGGCAGTTGGACCACAGGCTTTATGGTCACATGTTCTCTACATACCCCTTTCAACACGACTGCCGGTGTGGGCAGGATCCCTGGTATTACCAACTTGCTTGGCTCAGGTTTGCTTGCTATGATGGACGGGCTCTTCCCCAATATCACTACCGGCTTGACGCCTTCTCCCTGCGACTGGTTAAGACTTCTTTCGGGGCGGCTTGGATCATCATCATTGTTTGTGAGGGTTTTCTTAATTCTCCTCCCTCACACACCAACTCAATCATGTGAGTTTCGTGGTGCGCTGGCAGTGAGTTTTGGTTGATGTTAGGAGCCTCCGGTGTCTGGACCTCGATCTTATTGGTGTCAATAAGATCCTGTATGGCATGCCTTAACTTCCAGCATTTCTCGGTATCGTGCCCGAGCATCCCTGAACAGTATTCACAACTGATTGAACGATCCAAATTCTGAGGTGGGGGATTTGGTTCCCGAGTGTGGACAGGACTAACCAAACCCAATTGCCGCAGTTTGTGGAACAAAGCGGTGTAGGTTTCTCCCAGCTCTGTGAAGGTTCTTTGCTTCCACAACCTGTCATTCCTAGCATCTGGATTTCCCCGGAAGCCTGCCCCTGAAGGGTTTCTATATGCCCTTGGTGGAGGGTAGGTGTTTTGTGGTGGCGCATATATGTTCTGGGGAGCCGGTGCACGCCATTGTTGGCGAACCGGAGGCTGAGTGTATACCTGGGCTTGGTGTACGGAACAATGTGGTTCTCGAGGTGGATAGAAATTTTGTGGTGGGTTGTATGGGTAGTTTGACCTGTGAGGCCTGGGTTGGTTGTAGGGCGGCCTGCCAGCCCTGGACCAACTGCCTGCCTCGATCGTGGCAACCTCTTCTTTCTTTCTTCTCAGCGCACCTCCCGTGCCGCTTTGAATAGCCTGGGTTGTGGCCTTGAGTGCCGAATAGTTCAAGATCTTGTCCGACCTCAAACCTTCTTCTATCATGACCCCTATTTTGACCACCTCGTTGAAAGATTTTCCAACCGTTGTCACCAAGTGACCAAAGTAGGTTGGATCCAATGTCTGCAAAAAATAGTCCACCATCTCTCCCTCTCTCATGGGAGGATCGACTCTAGCTGCTTGTTCCCTCCAGCGGAACCCGAACTCGCGAAAACTTTCCCCGGGTTTCTTCCCAGTTCTCAATAATGTGAGACGGTCAGGGACTATCTCGAGATTGTACTGGAAATGACCTGCAAAAGCCTGCGCCAGATCATCCCACGTGTACCACTTGCTGGAATCCTGCCTGGTATACCATTCTAGTGCAGATCCGCTCAAACTTTGGCCGAAATAAGCTATCAACAGCTCATCCTTGCCGCCTGCCCCTCTCATCTTGCTACAGAATCCCCGCAAATGCGCCATGGGATCACCGTGCCCTTCATATAAATCAAACTTAGGCATTTTGAACCCAGCCGGGAGTTGGACGTCTGGGAAAGGGCACAGATCTTTGTATGCTACGCTGACTTGATTGCCTAGCCCGTGCAAGTTCCTGAAGGACTGCTCCAGGCTTTTGAACTTTCTCAGCACTTCATCCTGTTCAAGGGCCTTAGCCGGTTTTTCAATCTCTGCCGGCACTTCCAAATGTGGATTGTAAGATTGAGTCTCGGGTGCATGGAATGTAGGCTCAGGGGGATAGTATTGTGTATCGTGAGCCTGAAACAATGGCTCACTGGTCGTTCTCTGCAAAGGGGATGATGTAGGTCCCACAAAAATGGGAATATTGGGTGTTGGGAGAGGTTGATGGGGTGGTGGAGCTTGGGAATCATGAGGGCTTCTTTCTTGATGATAATGGGGATTTGGACGGCTTGTGGAAGGGCCGGAGTGAGGGTATTCCGGCATGTGTCCAAGTGTTTCAGGACTCTTTTGTGTTTTAGCTAGGGCTAGTTGCATTGCATTCATTTCTAGTCCCATCCTTTCAATCTTTTCCATCGCTTCTTTTAACAACTGGCTCATCGGCCTTTCTTCCTCATTGCTATTCTCCGAAGTAGTCATGCTTGTTGCTACCGGTCCTTTGGATCTAGTTTGGTATGAATGTGTTGCCAGAATTCTTTAACAACTAACTGTCTGATATCAGACAACAACAAACTTTGTTAGTGTTAGAGCTTAACAGATTTGATCATAACACATAGAGGATGCAATGCACCTAGGCACTTAACTGTTTCTACATGCTTTGCCTCAAACAACATGCGTCATACCGGTTTGCTCGTTCGTCTCTTTAAAGTATTTTGCGAAACCCTGCGTTTTATTTTATTTACAATCTTTTCTTTATTTATTAAAAGCGGTCGAATCTTATGGGGATTGCCTACGTATCACGTCCCCTGCGTGAATCAGACCAGGCGTAGTTCTGCCATGGGGTTAACATTTATGAAAAGAAAATGAACAAACATTACATTTGAAAACTTTGTAAAACAATGTCTTGAAATACACATCAAAGAAAATGAACAACATTACATTTGAAAACTTTTGTGAAAACAATGTCTTGAAACACATACATTCAAATTGAAATAAAAAGATACAATTCTTAACATCTCATAACGTGCACCACTTTCCACTTGTGTTGTAAATTATTAGATCATTTGCTCAAGGCGGGGCTTGACCCGGATGTCCTCCCAATGTTCGATACATCCTTTCCAACTCCACTGCTAGATGACGGGCAAAGGAGGGTGCATGCTCGGTAAACCTTTCATAATCCATTCCTTGACAGTTTACATAACTTTGAGAGGTGTAGACCGCCAGGTCGTGGATCTGTGCCCTGAAATCTTGGAGACGTTGGCCTTGATCCTGCAATTGTTGCTGGCGAGTGGTGGCTACATCTCGGATACGGCCTTCACGATCTAGGGCTGACTCTAATAGAGCTCGGAGTCTGGCCTGCTCTAATCTCATCTGCGCTCTTTCTCTATCAGTGTCTGCTTGTTGATGCTTTCTGTACCTTCTTGCTTCTTCTAGTTGTGCACGAAGTTGGTCTCCTGATCGTATCCAATGGTATTTTTCCTTCTCGAATTGTGCCCTGTCTTTCTCGGATTGCCTATTTTAGCGTTCCTTATCAGATCTGGCTTCTTCGTTTAATTGTTGGATCCTTTCTCTTGCTTTGCTCAATGCCCTTTCTTTTGCAGCAAGAATGGAATCATAATCCTGCATTCTTTCAAAAAGATTGGCGATGGTTTTTTGATCCTTCCAATTCCTCATTGGCGTTTCAGAAGCCTTTTTCATTTTCAGAAATCGAGCATGAAGACTTTCATTCTCACAGGCTAGACTCTTCCTCTCGCCTTCAGCTTCTTGTGCTTGCAAATCCTTCTCCAGACTGAGGTTCCTTAGATTTTCCTTTAGGGCGTGGATAGTTGCTTTGTATCCCTTCTCTTTTTCTCCCCAGATCAACCGCTCTTGGATTTTATCATTAAAGTTTTGAATATGGGGTCTTTTAGTTGGCCTTCTCAGCTTAGGTTCTGGTTCCTCATCCATGCGAGACCGTTTCTCGAACCACCTTGCATATCCAGGATTTATCTCACCCTTTGTAGTGTCTGGGACTTGAGTATCGCTTTTTAAGTATCGACATCCATTCCACATCTGCTGAAGTAACGCCTCAGGAATAGTGGCCTCTGGGTGTAGTTCGATTTCTTGCGCACTCAAATCTTCATCATCAGGAACTACTTGATATCTTCCTAGTTGTCTTAGGACTCTCAATGGCGCGTATGGCTGGATGCTTCTCAATCCCAATAGTAGCAGATAACTATTTGAGTTTGACATATGTATTACTTCCCTCATTGATAGCCATCCCAAAGTCCATTCAATTTGATTTGCCGTTAGAGCCCTTAGCCGAGATACCCATGCTTCTGTCCCCTCTGGAACCTGATAATTTTTCACTCTTTCCTCATAACCCTCGATGTAATTATCGTTGTTTGGCCTGTACTGTATGATCTTGGGCTGTTGTTGGAGATGTTCAATCAGCCACATTTGCAACAAAATTTCGCATCCCTCGAAGACTTTCGCTCCCGCTTTACATAAAGTCAAAGCCCGATAAATGTCCGAAAGAATGATGGGGACGAGGGTGTGGTTTTCCTTGGAGGTGAGGATTTGCACAACTTTTGCGGTGCGAATATCGATGGTTCGTTCTTTGTTCGGGAAGACCATGATTCCTAGAAAAGCCACCATGAAGGCGAAACGACGGTGAACCTGCCATGCATCTTTGTCTTGTTTGTTAGTAAGGCCTTTCTCATGAATTTTGAACCCATCTGACTTTCCGAACCTTGAATACAAGAAGTTGAAAGAACAACATCCGTTGACGACGTTGCTTTTCCTGATTTGACTGCTGATGTTCAAAAGACCGAAGAATCGATGTACCGAGGGAGCCTTCGTGAATATCAAGCTTTGATTCCTTAAACTTCCGTCAAAACCAACATATCCAGCTACCTCTTCTAATGTAGGCGTGAGCTCGAAGTCAGAGAAACGAAAGACATTGTGAACAGGGTCCCAAAAAGTTACTAATGCCGCAATCAGATCCTCACGGGGTTTAACTTTCATAATGTACGGGAGATTTCCCAAATGCTTGATGACCCACTTTTGACCATCTTCGCCCAATTCACACCACCACATTTGAAGTTGGAATAGAAACTCTTCTGGATTTGCGGAGGAGGGGTTTTGTGTGGTGCTCATTTTGTATCTGAAATTTTAATTTAATAAAGTCAAGACTCATTTTGAAAACATACTCCAATCATTTTCAGTCAAAAACTATTTCAAAAACTATTTTTTTTTCGGGAATTCTTTTTCAAACTATTTTCAAGATTAAATACCTTTATTTCAAGATTTCAAGATTTGAGAGCTATATTTTATAAAAAAACCGTTTTATTCCTCAGCTCTTACCATGATTTCATTTAAACCGGTCAGCAAGCATGTTCGAGACAAATGAATGCACATATAGTAAGTAGGATGCATCAGGATGGTCTTTTATTCCGGGTTCACCTGTCTTAGACAGACCCAACCCCTGTGTTGAGTCCCCTAAGTCAAATGCACGTGATGCAAATAAACGTTCCTACTAGGGATCCGGTGCATGGCTGAGTTATTCTAAGTGTAACCCTGAGGTTGATTGTTCTAAACCTGGCTTACCCAAACGGACAGTTTGAGCCGAAGCGGGGGCAACGTACCGGGAGCACAAAAGTCTGCCCGGCCTAGTTACTTGTCCCAACTCCGTCTTATTTGGCATGACTTTAACAGAAAGGTGGGTCACGCGCACGTGTACACCATAAATTCAGAAGACTCAGAAAGAAGGGTTTCGTAGCAGTTTTATATACACAATTCAGATAATATTAAAGCGGTAAAAGCATCATTTAGCACATTAAGCATATATCATGTAAAAATCAGATAATAAATAAAGCCAAATAACAACAATTATTCTAAGCTCGAATTCTTAACCCTGAACCAGTGGTTCTGGGTTTCTAGAATTCCCCAGCAGAGTCGCCAGAGCTGTCACACCTCCTTTTTACGTACCTGAGAGGGTACAAGGAGTTTTTCTAATTAAAGGACAATCAAAACGGGATTGGTTTAATTATTTCAGAGTCGCCACTTGGGAGATTTAGGGTGTCCCAAGTCACCAATTTTAATCCCGAATCGAGGAAAATAATGACTCTATATTATAGTCTGCGTACCAGAAATCCGGATAAGGAATTCTGTTAACCCGGGAGAAGGTGTTAGGCATTCCCGAGTTTCGTGGTTCTAGCACGGTCGCTCAACTGTCATATTCGGCTTAATTATCTGATTTTATACAAGTGTGAACTTATGTGCAAAATTTAACTTTTAAACGCTTTTATCATTTTACTGTTTTTATCAGGAATTGCAACGTTGTGAAAATGTATCTCGCACCGCGTTACAATCAATGTACCCGTGGTCGTCGACACACTTTGACTCCATTGAGATTTGGATTTGGGTCACATCAATGCGCACCCGAGTTTAAGGAAATTAAATTATTAAAGACGCGCCTAAAGCGACTAGCGTATTTATTTTGGGTAAGACAGTGGAATTTTACTAAACGGTCCACCCCGAAGTCCAAATAATTTTTAAAGCAAATATTTACTGAGGGCCCCGTAATTTGTATTTTTATTCGGCGAGGCTCATCTCGTTCTTTATTTTTAATGAATTTGCAACGTCATGGACATGCATCTCGAACCACGTCACAGTCAATGTACCCGTGATTAGGAACACATTTCGACTCCGTTGAGAATTGGATTTGGGTCGCATAAGTGCGCACCCGAGTTTAAGAAGGTAAGGTTTATTAAGGCGCGTCCTAAAGAGTCTATCGTATTGTTATTTTAGGAGGGTTGTGAGATTTGCTAAACAACCCGTCCTGGAACCTAAATGCTTCGATAATATACATTTAAACAAGGGCCCCGCATTTGCACGTTTTGTTTATTTTCATCGAGGCTCATCTCGTCCTTATTTTAAAAGGATATCCTATAGCAACTACGTTTCTTATCGCATTTGTCCTTATCAATTGAAAAACAGTAGATAGTCCTAATTAATTACACGCTTGCAAGTTGTTTGTAACAACATTCAGAAATGCCTAAATCAGAAACGAGGCTGTCCGAACAAATAATATCGGGCCCAAATCCAGCCCATGCGTGATAGGCCAGACCTGGGCCTCTGCTTGTTCGATGCGGGCCTACTTGGTTTGCTTCGATTTGGGCTCGACCTTCATGAGGTTGAGGCCCCGAACTGATTCTTTGTTCTGTGAAATGAGTTTATCAATTTATGTGACAATATGGCAAAAGGAGAAAGAACTTTAACTAAAACGGATAGTTTTCCTATTTGGCCTACATTAGAAAATATACTACACCATCAGACTAAGTCTAAAATACAACTTATCACACTGGGCATGTTTTTCACCTAACAGCATACATACAAGGCTAGCATTCGTTAACCTACATTGATATACTTAGTATGTAGGCTACTTCTATTGTCCAAACGAAAATGTAACTATTTCATGACATTTAAAATAACAGTTCATGTATATATAAAAAAACAATCTGCAGGTCCTCTCTTTTGCATTCCCGCTCAAACTTTCAGTTACATTGGTGGTATTAATTGTGTACCTGGTATAGAGGACAAAGAAGAGAGGAGGGATCAGCTGGGCAATATGCAGTAAACACAGCAACAGCAGATACACAGCAACAAACCAACAATCAAATGTTTTCCACAGCCCTCAGACAACCAACAATATTTCCCAGAAAAAGTGTACCAGCAAATAGTCGAGTACCACACCAGCAATCCCAGGAAAGAGTAGGGAAATAACAGCAGTAACTGAGGGTTCAAATGTAGTAAAACTACCAGTTCAGACAACCACAAACAACAGTCAATGCAAACACAGGACTTGGCCAAGACAGCTTGACCAAAATACACTCTTATACAACTTTCAGACAGTGTTTGGTTGCAATGTCTTACTGGAACATCTCTTATGTTTTCAGTCTTTTCTTTTAACTCACAAATCTTTCTTAAGACTTAAAGATTCCAGCCTTAAGACTCAAAATTCTCCCTTTTTTTCTGAAGACCAAAAGTCCCGCCCTCTTTTTGTTTTCGAATGGCCTCTTTATAAGCCAAAGAGACCAAGTGCAGCTAAGCTGCCTGTCCTGCCAATTGGCAGAATGCCCATACCCTTTAAACCCATGCCTAAGCATCTTTGGGTGTCAGCCCCTTTGTTCCCCACGCCTGGTTTTTGTTTAATCCAGAATTATGGGCTCATTTTATTTATTCATTTTAAGCCCCATACCCTTGTGTCTTGTTTCCCATTAGTATTAGTTTAATCTTAATTAGTACCCTACTTGTCAGCTTCATTTAAACTAATCTTTCTGTCCTTTTTGACACCCCAGAACACCCCTGCTTAACCTTGATTATTACTGCCCTGCCTATTGCAGCATCAGGGCAGTTTTGAACTGATGAAAGTTCGAATTCAAGGCTGCCTGGGCTGAACCTTTTCAGTCATTTTTACAATGCAAACAAACCATTTTAAACAATGCTGGGGCATTCAGTTAGTGGCAACGTTCAATTAGTCATGCGACATTATTAGCTCGTTTGATTCATTAGTTATAGAAAACTAATCGACGACATTTATCGAGTCGACTATACTAATTATAACAGGTAATAATCAGTCGTTCAAATAAACAACACATACGGGGACCTAAAGGGCTTCGGACAACTTGGTCAGTCAATAGGAACCTATATAAGTTATTCATGCGACGACTATATTAATCGGACATGCTTATCATAGGATGCATTCCAATCATACACAAAAACCATCGACCAAATAAAAGGTCTTTACAGAGATGAAAGAAATCCGAATGAAAAATAACAACATAACAAACAAACACAACGGAATATGCTGACAACTTAATTAGAACTAAAACGAAAGAAAGGAAAACTTACCCAAAAAGGTTTGAAATCAAAACGACCCAAATTCTGATTCAACTTCGAACTCTTGAGGCCGAACAAACTTTAATCAGGGTGTTCTCACATGAGAACACCTTGATTAAGGTCTTTTAGACCTCAAACCCTTGTCCAGACCGGCCGGATTCCCCATGTGCATGTGTTCTAAGGTCTGGATTTCCAGATCTGATTTTTAGGAAGTTGTGGGTAGATTCGGACCAAACCAAGCTTGGTTTGGTCACGAGGAAGGTCAGGGGAATGTCTGGTATGAAGATGGAGTGGTTTGGCATAGGTCCGGGTTCGACTCAAATCTTCAAACGAAGATTCGAGACGAGGGAAGGTGATTCGAGGCAAGAGGGTAACAGATCCATGTTCAGGGGAGTGAGGGGGTCTTAGGGTGTTCAGGAGGTGGTCACCGGCGTTCGTGCCACCGGCTTTAATGGCGAGGGAGACGAAGGCGGCTAGGGTTTCTAATGGGAGGTCCGGGTTCGACTTGGGGACGAAGGGGTGGGGTGTTGGTATAGGGGGCATGGGTGTAAGGGAAGGTTTATATATGGTCTATGGGATTGGATCTGAGCCGTTAGATCAGATGATCTCAACGGCTTGGATCTGAGGGTGAGAACTGAGACGGGGTCGTTTGGTAGTTAAACAGGGTCGTTTGGTTTAAGTGAGGGGTTGGGTCAGATTTGGGTCGGGTTTGAACCTGGGTTATTGAAAGTGATCCTGGACCGTTGGATTGGATTGATTGGAACGGCTGAGATGGATTGGCCTGAAACGATGCCGTTTCAGGAGATGCCTGGGCAGCCGGATTTGGACTGGGCCTGAGTGCTGGTTGGGCCTGTTATTTTGTTTAATTTTTGGCCCAAACCGATTTCCTTCACTTTTGTCTTCTAATTTCATTTTTTCTTTTAAAACAAAAATAAAAATAATAAATAACAAAATTAAAACTAAACAACAATGCAACATTTTAACACAATTATCACAAAATTATTTAAGTAAGTTAAAAACCTAGAACAAACGATGCACTCACATATATATATATATTTTGAATTTTCTTTTACTGACCGAATTATGGTTTAATCATACATATTTTGTATTTTTGTTTGTTAATGGTTAAATGCAAAAAATGGACAGATCCACAAATGACTAACAACACATGTCACGAAAACTCGAACAATTGTACAGCGAAACCATTTGTTACTATTTTTATTTTCTTTTGGAGCGATTGCTCGTAAAGCAAAAATCACGTGCTTACAACAACTACTTTAACTGGCCTCCTTATTACAACCAAAGGAAATTGAAACTGAACTAACTATTTATGCATGTCAACCGCTAGTTACAAGATTCCTATCTATAATTCTTTTGCAACTTGATCTTAGGTCTTAGCTGATTCTGCTTGTAGACTTCGATCCGAATCTTGATGATTCGTTCTTCCCATTGAACCTGGTTATAGGATCTCTAGTGTCACGCCCGGATTTTTCACCCTCGGGAGTCGTGATGACGCCTACTAATGGGAGCTAGGCAAGCCAAACCTTTAACCTAATTACTTCCTTGGCCAATTATTTCTTTTTTGACAAATATAAGACGAAAACATGAAAACAGCGGAACTTTAAATAATTAAGTGGAAGATAACAATTAAATATCTAAAATCTGCATCTGTTACAATTCTTAAAACCTGAAGCACCCAAAACATGGTGTCACAGTGTCCAGACTATCTAAGATTGCTACATACAAAGTCTGAAGAAATAATAGTACACTGTTTCTAAATAAAAGGAAAATGAAACAAGAAATAGGGATAGAGGGAGACGCCAGGGCCTACGGACGCCTGCAGGTCTACCTTGGATCTTCACGTGGACTGAAGGTAGCCTCCAACTATGGTCCAAGAGCTGTTCTGGGATCTGCACATAGTGCAGAGTGTAGTATCAGCACAACCGACCCCATGTGCTGGTAAGTTTCCAGCCTAACCCCGACGAAGTAGTGATGAGGCTAAGACCAGACTACCAAATAAACCTGTGTAGTTCAAATATATATATAGCAAAAAAGAAATACAGAAATAAACAAATAAAGATAGGAGGGGGAAACATACTTCGGGGAATAACAGGTAAAACAGATTATCAAGAGAATTATAAAGGAATCAAAATCCAACTACTAACAAGAATAAGGAAAACAAAGGCAGATTTCACTTTTTTTTCACATCTTGTTGCAGGCGTGCAACCCGATCCCATTTCCTGTATCTCGTGGAAGGCGTGTCACCCGCTCCCATTTCATGTATCTCGTGGTAGGCGTGCCACCCACTCCCATTTCATTTATCTCTTGTGGTAGGAATACCACCCCCTCTCATTTCATTATATCTTGTGGTAGGCGTACCACACGCTCCCATTTCATTATATCTTATGGTAGGCGTACCATCCGCTCCCATCTCATTATATCTTGTGGTAGGCGTACCACCCACTCCCATTTCATTATATCTTGTGGTAGGCGTACCACCCGCTCCCAGTTACAAGCCAACAAAAATCACAAGGAATTCCAGCAAGGGAACAAGAGTAATATAACAACTTCCCGGCAAGGAAACATTAATATTCAACAACATCTCGGCAAGGGAACAATACTATCAAAACAAATATCCCGGCAAGGGATTATTGATATCAAACAAACATCCCGACAAGGGAACAATGGTGATAATAACATATGAAGCGCAATAAACCACAACAGAGTCATAACAATTATAATACAAGACTCACGAGCAAGCTTGACACCAATGTATAGATACTCGTCACCATGCCTATACGTTGTACTCCACATTTAGCATTTAGCAAATAAGACACAACTCCTAATCCCTCAAGCTAAGGTTAGACCAAACACTTACATCGATGCCACGAACACAATCCACGATTCAACTATAGCTTTACCCCTTGATTCCACCACCAATTCACTCGTATCTAGTCAAAAGTTACTTAATTACGTCAATAAACGCTAAATGAATCAACCCCAATGCATGAAAATGAATTTTGTAAAGTTTTACCCAAAAATCAAAAATCGCCCCCGGGCCCACATGGTCAAAACTAGAGGTTCGAACCAAAACCTGATTACCCATTCCCCCACAAACTCAAATATATAATTTATTTTGAAATCGGACCTCAAATCGAGGTCCAAATCCTCAATTCTTGAAAAACCTAGGTTCTACCCAAAACACCAATTTCCCCCATAAAAATCATTGATTTTGAGTTGAAATCATGTTAAAAGATGTTAAGGAGTAAAGAAAATGAGTTAGAAATCACTTACCAACGTTTTAGAGAAGAAAGGTTGTTTGAAAAATCGCCTCTTATGTTTTTGGGGTTTTGAAAAATGATAAATAACTGAAAATCCCGTCTTAATATACTCCTCTCAGACCTTCTATGCGGACCGCACAAAATCAACTGCGGCCACACAGCCTCTCAGACTCCCTGTGCGGACCGCACAAAATCAACTGCGGCCGCACAACCTCTCAGACTCGTTGTGCGGACCGCACAAAATCAACTGCGGCCGCACAGTCACTAGTGAACCTGTGCGGACAACACAAAACCAGTGCAGACCGCACTAGCAGGTTTAGAGAACTACAGTTTTTTTTTTCTGAACATCCAAAAGCCATGTTTAAGCCTAAGACACCCCGGAACCTACCCGAAATTTACCCGAGCCCTCGGGGCTCCAAACCAAATATACACACAACCTCAAAAATATTGCATGGACCTTCTCGTTCGATAACATCATCGAAATAACATGCAAAATCATGAATTAAACCTCAAAACTCAACATTTTCATCAAGAACTCTCAAAGTTACGTCGTATGACTTGAACAAACACTGGACAAGTTGTTGAGTCCGAAACTCCACCAAAAATGAACACCTTACTTCAACAAAAATAATATTCTCTTTTGTAGAGAAAAAGTTCGAGACTTAGATTTTCTTTTTCTCTTAACTATCTTTTTCAGAATACCAACTACACCATTTTCGTGTACACCATAACACTTTTCTCATACTAACACAAAGAAGAAACATCACAATTTATCGGTGTAGAATCTCTTCCTTGAAGTAAATAATAACATAGTGGGTTAATAAAATAGTAGGACATAGGTTACTGGTTACAAAATATAAGCTTTAGTGTGGCATTAGTGGTTTCATGAGTTACACCAAAGTATGACAACTTTCTTGCCAATTTATAACCACTATCTCACTAGAAATCATGCTCTTTAATTGTCACGACCCGGATTTCCTACCTCGGGGGTCGTGATGGCGCCTACTAATATGATCAAGCCAAGCCAATTATTGAACCATCTATCTTTTTACCAATTTTATTCTATTTAACAATTACGAAGAAATAACATTTAAACAACGCAATATAACATAAGCGGACGAAAATAATAAGCCATCTCAACATGAATATGCAATACAACTATTTGATTCTCGACTACCCAGAACTGGTGTCACAGTTTTACAAACGGTCTAAAAATACTACAAATAAAGGTCTGAAAGAATTAAATACAACACTATCTCTGAAAATACATGTAAGAAACAGGAAAGTAGATGGAAGGAGACACCGAGTCCTACAGACGCCTACATGGCTACCTCGGGTTGCCTGATGAACAAGAATCAACAATATCACTATGGTCTGAAGTCTACAACACTGAGGTCTACACAAAAGAGTGCAGAGTGTAGTATCGGCACAACCGACCCCATGTGCTGGTAAGTGCCTGACCTAACCCCGGCGAGGTAGTGATGAAGCTAGGACCAAACTCCAGATAAACCTAAGCATTTCGAATATATATATAGCGGAAAAGGAATACGAAAATAAACAAGTAAAGATAGGAGGGGGAAACATGCTTCGGGGAATAACAGGTAAAAACAGAATATCAAGAGAACTATAAGGAATCAAAATCCAACCACTAACAAGAATAAGGAAAACAAAGGCGGATTTCACTTTCTTTTCATATCTTGTTGCAGGCGTGCAACTCGATCCCATTTCCTGTATCTCGTGGCAGGCGTGCCACCTGCTCCCATTTCATTTATCTTGTGGTAGGCGTACCACCCGCTCCCATTTCATTATATCTTGTGGTAGGCGTACCACCCGCTCCCATTTCATTATATCTTGTGGTAGGCGTACCACCCGCTCCCATTTTATTATATCTTGTGGTAGGCGTACCACCCGCTCCCATTTCATTATATCTTGTGGTAGGCGTACCACCCGCTCCCATGTACAAGCCAACAATAATCACAAAAAATCCCGGCAAGGGAATAATAATATCAACAAACAATATCTCGGCAAGAGAGATATAGCTATAACCAAACTCGTTACAACATCTAACTACCTCAGCTATAACCAAACTCGTTACAACACCTAACTACCTCAGCTATAACCAAACTCGTTACAACATCTAACTACCTCAGCTATAACCAAACTCGTTACAACATCTAACTACCTCAGCTATAACCAAACTTGTTACAATACCTAACAGAAGAATCATCAACCTAAACATCCGTAATATCAATTAAGAACACAATGCAAGGGAACCACAACTCAATAATAGCCCGGCAAGGGGGCAACACAATGATCTCTTCTCTTTCTCACTTTTACTTCACAATTCACTTCATAACTCGAACCAATACTCTAGAGTTTCAATTATCACTTATACTTTCACAATTCGTTATACAACTGGATCCAACGCTCCTCAATGTTCATAGGTCACAGTTCTTTTCCACAACTTTAAACAAATGGAAATCTTCACCAAGGCATGAATAATACAACGAAGTCATGAAAATCACAATATAAGACCCACGGTCATGCTTGACACCAACATATAGATATTCGTCACTATGTCTATACGTCGTACTCAATAAGATGCAAATAGCAAATAGGACACAACTCCTAATCCCTCAAGCTATGGTTAGACTAAACACTTACCTCGATACCACGAACACAATTTGCGATTCAATTATAGCTTTATCCCTTGATTACACCACCAATTCGCTCGTATCTAGTCACAAGTTACTTAATTACATCAATAAACGCTAAATGAATCAATTTGAATGCATGAAAATAAATTTTCCAAAGTTTTACCCAAAAAGCAAAATTGCCCCCGGGCCCACATGGTTGAAACCCGAGGTTCGAACCAAAACCCGATTACCCATTCCCCCACGAACTCAAATATGTAATTTGTTTTGAAATCGGACCTCAAATCGAGTTTCAAATCCCCAATTTTTGAAAAACCTAGGTTCTTCCCAAAACACCCAATTTCCCCTATGAAAATCATTGATTTGAAGTTGAAATCATATTAAAAGATGTTAATGATTGAAGAAAACTAGTTAAAAATGACTTACAATTGATTTGGAGAAGAAAGGTTGTTTGAAAAATCGCCTCTTATGTTTTTGGGGAATTAAAAAATGAAAAATAACTGAAAATCCCGTCTAAATATATTGCCCTGTGTGGACCGCACAAAATCAACCGCGGCCGTACCGGCTTCCTGTGTTCTGCAGTAACAGGTCTTAGTATTTTGTTTATAACATTCTCTACAGATGCCCGAATTGTGATTTATTTACCTTTATGGAAATTAGACATGAAGGGCTACAACTTTCGTTTTTGAATTATCTCAAAATTCCTTGTAGATCAAAAGATATAGGCTTCCGAAGTCGGACCAGTGAATTGCTCTTCACCGCGGACCGCATCAAAACTAGTGCGGCCGCACAGGCCCTCACTGCGGTCCACACAAAATCTAGTGCGGCCACACAATCCCCTCCGCGGCAGCATTCCTTTTTGTGCAGACCGCACTGGTCGGTTCAGAGGCCTTCTACCTCTCTGAACCTGCAACACCTATGTTTTTAAGCCTAAGACATCCCAGAACCTACCCGAAACTCACCCAAGCCCTCAGAACTCCAAACCAAGTGTACACAAAATCTCAAAAATATCCTACGGACTTATTCGTGTAATCAAATCATCAAAATAATATCATGAACATCAACTTAAACCTCGAGATCAATGAAATTTTCTCAAATCTTCTTTAAACATCAATTTTGCAATTTAAGTCCGAATCACGTCAAATGACATCTGTTTTTCACAAAATTTCACAGAAATGTCTTAAATCATATATAAGACTTTTATCAGGCGCCAAAATCAAAATACGGGCCCGATACCATCATGTTCTAAGCAAATTTCATTTCAAATTTCTTTAAACAATTTCAGAAAATAATTTCTTTAAAAAAAAATTCATTTCTCGTGCTTAGGACCTCGGAATCCGATTCCGAGCATACGCCCAAGTCTCATATTTTTCTACGGATCCTCTAGGACCGTCAAATCACGGGTCCGAGTCCGTTACCCAAAACGTTGACCGAAGTCAAATTTATTCATTTTACAGTCAAAACTTATCATTTTTCACAGATTTTCACATTTAAGCTTTTCGGCTACGCGCTCGGACTGCGTACACAAATCGAGGTGGTGCTAAGTGAGGTTTTTAAGGCCTCGGAATGTAGAATTTTATTGCAACACAAGTGATGACCTTTTAGGTCATCCCATTCTCCACCTCTAAAACATCCATTCATCCTCGAACGGACAGAAGAAGGAAGTACCTGAGTCAGGGAAAAGATAGGGATAACAGCTCCGCATATCGAGCTCGGACTCCCAGGTCGATGCCTCAGGAGTCTGACCTCTCCATTGAACACGAACAGAAGGAAAACTCTTCGATATCAACTGACGAACCTGCCGATCTAGAATAGCTACCGGCTCCTCCTCATAAGACAAGTCCTTTTCCAACTGGACAGTGCTGAAATCTAACACATGGGATGGATTGCCGTGATACTTCCGAAGCATGGACACATGAAACACTAATGCACGGCTGATAAGCTCGGCGGCAAAGCAAGTCTATAAGCCACCTCTCCCACTCGATTAAGAATCTCAAACGGGCCAGTGAACCTAGGGCTAAGATTGCCCTTCTTCCCAAATATCATCACGCCCTTCATAGGCGACACTCGGAGCAATACCCGCTCACCGACCATAAAAGGCACATCTCGAACCTTGCGGTCTGCATAACTCTTTTGCCTGGACTGAGTTGTACGAAGCCTATCCTGAATAATCTTGACCTTGTCCAAGGCCTCCTGAACCAGATCCGTACCCAACAACCGAGCCTCCCCCGGCTCAAACTATCCTACCGGAGACCGACACCACCTACCATATAAAGCCTCATAAGGAGCCATCTGGATACTCGACTGGTAGCTGTTGTTGTAGGCAAACTCTACTAAAGGCAAAAACTGATCCCACGAGCCTCCAAAGTCAATGACACAAGCTCGGAGCATATCCTCCAAAATCTGAATAGTTCGCTCGAACTGCCCATCCGTCTGAGGATGAAATGTTGTGCTCAACTCAACCCGTGTGCCCAACTCTTGCTGAACTGCTCTCCAGAAACGCAAGGTAAACTGCGTACCTCGGTCCGAAATTATAGACACAGGCACGCCATGAAGACGAACAATCTCCCGGATATAGATCACAGCTAACCTCTCAGATGGATAATGTACCCTCCTCTAAAATCAACTCCTGAAGCCCATCCACATTAGGCACACAAACTCGACCCTGCAATCTTAAAACTCCATAATTATCTAAGGTAACCTGCTTGGAACCTCCGCGCTACACCATGTCTCTAAGGACACACAAATGGGGATCACATACTGCCGATCATGGACACGCTTCAATAAAGAAGAACGAGCGACTGTGCAAGCTAATACCCAACTAGGCTCAAAAATATCTAACCTCACGAACCGATTGACCAAGGCCTGAACATCTAAAGAAAGTGGCCTCTCACCGACCAGAATATAAGCAAGACTGCCCATACTGGCTGACTTCCTACTCAAGGTATCGGCCACCACATTAGACTTTCCCGAGTGATATAAGATAGTGATATCATAATCCTTCAACAACTCCAACCACCTCCTCTACCTTAAATTCAACTCTTTTTACTTGAAGAAATACTGAAGACTCTTGTGATCCGTGAACACTTCACATGCCACACCATACAGATAATGCCTCCAAATCTTCAATGCGTGAACAATGGCTGCCAACTCCAAATCATGAACCGAAAAGTTCTTCTCATGAATCTTTAACTGCCGCGAAGCATAGGCAATGACCTTGTCATCCTGCATCAACACCACACCAAGTCCAATACGAGATGCATCACAATAAACTCTATAAGGCCCTGAACCTGTGGGCAAAACTAACACCGGTGCCGTAGTCAGAGCTGTCTTGAGCTTCTGAAAGCTTGCCTCACACTTGTCCGAGCGTTTGAACTGGGCACCCTTCTGGGTCAACCTGGTCATCGGGGCTGCGATAGATGAAAACCCTTCCACGAACCGACGATAGTAGCCTGCCAATCCCAAGAAACTCCGAATCTCTGTAGCTGATGCTGGTCTAGGCCAGTTCTTGACTGCCTCAATCTTCTTCAGATCAACCTAAATACCCTCTGCTGGTACAACATGACCCAGGAATGCAACCAAAATCAACCAGAACTCACACTTCGAGAACTTAAAATATAACTGACTATCCCTCAAGGTCTGAAGAACCACTCTAAGATATTGCTCGTGCTCCTCCCGGCTGCAGGAATATATCAAAGTATCATCAATGAAGACTATCACGAACGAATCCAAATAAGGCCTGAACACTCGGTTCATCAAATCCATAAAAGCTGCTGGGGCATTTGTCAACCCGAATGACATAACCAAGAACTCATAATGCTCGTACCGAGTGCGGAAAGCTGTCTTAGGGACTTCAGATGCCCTAATCCTCAACTGATGGTAGCCAGATCTCAAGTCAATCTTCGAAAATACCTTGGCACCCTGAAGCTGATCAAACAAATCATCAATCCTTGACAATGGATACTTATTCTTGATTCTAACCTTGTTTATCTGCCGATAATCAATACACATTCTCATCGACCCATCCTTCTTCTTAACAAACAGCACCGGTACACCCCAAGGCAAAATACTAGGTCTAATGAAACCCTTCTCAAGCAAGCGTTGCAACTGTTCCTTCAATTCTTTCAACTCCGGTGGGGCCATATGATACGGCGAGATAGAAATGGGCTGAGTGTCCGGAGCCAAATCAATGCAAAAATCAATATCCTTGTCTGGTGGCATACCCGGCAAGTCTGAAGGGAATACCTCAGAAAACTCACGAACAACAGGCACAGAATCAATAGAGGGAACCTCAGCACTAAAATCACGATCATATGCCAAATATGCCAAACACCCCTTCTCGACCATACGACGAGCCTTCACATAAGAGATAACACTATGGGTAGAATGACCAGGAGTCCCTCTCCACTCTGAACGAGGCAAACCCGGTAAAGCTAAGGTCACAGTCTTGGCATGAAAGTCCAAGATAGCATGATAAGGTGATAACCAGTCCATCCCCAATATAACATCGAAATCGACCATGTCTAAAAGCAACAAATCTACACGAGTCTTAAGACCTCCAGTCACCACTATACATGAACAGTGGACACGATCCACCACAATAGAATAACCCATCGGTGTAAACACATAAACAGGGGCACTCAAAGGATCACTAGGCATGATCAGATACGACGCAAAATAAAACTAAAACTTCTCTACCACAAACTAGAATAGTACCTGCACCTCCACCTCTAATACCTATACCTCCACCTCTAGCATCTCTACCTCCACCTCTAATACCTCTACCTCTACCTCCATCTAACTGAGCGGGCTGGACGAGTCCCTCAATGAACCTCCTCACTCTCTCTCACAGTGGGAAGTATGATAGGTGCATGACGAGCCAAGTCTGAATCTGATCTCGTACCCAGTAAAAGTTATAGAACCCTGTTGGAGATGCTCAAACTGCCTCCGATACACCTCTCTCTGAGTGATGGGGCGAAATTTCTTCAGAAATAACTGCGTGAATTGCTCCCAAGTCAAAGCTGGCGATCCGGCTGGTATAGCAAAATAGAAATTCCTTCACCAAGTCTTGGCAGATCCAGACAAGCGAAAAGTGGCAAAATCGACCCCATTGGCCTCCACGATCCCCATGTTCCTGAGAACCTCATGACAACTGTCTAGATAATCATAGGGATCCACAGTAGATGCACCGCTGAATATAGTAGTGAAGAACTTGGTGAAACTTATCCAACCTCCATAAAGCCCCGGAAGACGTAGTTGATCTATCACCGGTTTGTGCTGCTGCTCGGCTGAAGAAGCGGTACATGACCTCGCCATTCGCGAAAGGACAAGAGTAGAGGTTTCAATTTAGCATTGAGAGAACAAAAATCGCACGACAGGGAAGAATAGAAGTGAAACTTTTCCTAACTCTGTAGCATCTAGGGGATAAATACAGACGTCTCTGTACCGATCCCTCAGACTCTACTAAGCTTGTCAGTGAACTGTGAGACCCTTGTAACCTAGAGCTCTGATACCAACTTATCACGACCCGGATTTTTCACCCGGGGGTCGTGATGGAGCCTACTAATGTGATCTAGGCAAGCCAATTATTGAACCATCTATCTTTTTACCAACTTTATTCTCTTTAACAATTACGAAGAAATAACATTTAAACAACGGAATATAACATAAGCGAACGAAAACAATAAGCCATCTGAACATGAATGTCTAATACAACTGTTTGAGTCTCGACTACCCAGAACTGGTGTCACAGTTTCACAGACGGTCTAAGAATACTACAAATAAAGGTCTGAAAGAATTAAATACAACACAATCTCTGGAAATACATGTAAGAAACAGGAAAGTAGATGGAAGGAGACGCCAAGGCCTACGGACACCTGCATGTCTACCTCGGGTCGCCTGATGAACAAGAATCAACAATCTCATTGCGGTCCGAAGTATACAACACTGAGGTTTGCACAAAAGAGTGCAGAGTGTAGCAACATCATAACCGACCCCATGTGCTGGTAAGTGTCTGGCCTAACCCAGGCGAGGTAGTGACGAGGCTAGGACCAGACTCCAAATAAACCTGTGCAGTTATATAATATACAGCAAAAAAATAAATAGTAATAAACAATGTAAATGGGAGGCGGTACAGAAATAAACAAGTAAAGATGGGAGGGGAAACATGCGTCGGGGAATAACAGGTAAAAACAGAATATCAAGAGAACTACAAGGAATCAAAATCCAACCACTAACAAGAATAAGAAAACAAAGGCGGATTTCACTTTCTTTTCATATCTTGTTGCAGGCGTGCAACCCGATCTCATTTTCTGTATCTCGTGGCAGGCGTGCCACCCACTCCCATTTCATTTATCTCGTGGTAGGCATACCACCCGCTCCCATTTTATTATTTCTTGTGGTAGGCGTACCACACGCTCCCATTTCATTATATCTTGTGGTAGGCGTACCACCCACTCCCATTTCATTATGTCTTATGGTAGGCGTACCACCCGCTCCCATTTTATTATATCTTGTGGTAGGCGTACCACTTGCTCCCATGTACAAGCCAACAACAATCACAAGAAATCCCGACAAGGGAACAATAATATCAACAAACAATATCCCGGTAAGGGAGAAATAGCTATAACCAAATTTGTTTCAACATCTAACTACCTCAGCTATAACCAAACTCGTTACAACACCTAACTACCTCAGCTATAACCAAACTCGTTACAACATCTAACTACCTCAGCTATAAGCAAACTTGTTATAACATCTAACTACCTCAGCTATAACCAAACTTGTTACAACACCTAACTACCTCAGCTATAACCAAACTTGTTACAACACCTAACACAAGAATCATCAACCTAACCATCTGTAATATTAATTAAGAACACAATGCAAGGGAACTACAGCTCAACAATAGCCCGACAAGGGGGCAACATAATGATCTCTTCTGTTTCTCACTTTTACTTTACAATTCACTTCACAACTCGAACCAATACTCTAGAGTTTCAATTATCACTTATGATTTCACAATTCGTTATACAACTGGGGCCATTGCTCCTCAATGTTCATAGGTCACAGTTCTTTTCCATAACTTTACACAACAAATAGAAATCTTCACCAAGGCATGAATAATATAACGAAGTCATGAAAATCACAATATAAGACCCACGGTCATGCTTGATACCAACGTATAAATACTCGTCACCATGCCTATACGTCGTACTCATCTAGAAGCAAATAGCAAATAAGACACAACTCCAAATCCCTCAAGCTAAGGATAAACCAAACACTTACCTCGATTTCACAAACACAATTCGCGATTCAATTATAGCTTTACCCCTTGATTCCACCACCAATTCGCTCGTAAAGTTACTTAATTACATCAATAAACACTATATAAATCAATTTGAATGCGTGAAAATGGATTTTCCAAAGTTTTATCCAAAAAGTCAAAATCGCCCCCGGGCCTACATAGTCAAAACCCGAGGTTCGAACCAAAACCCGATTACCCATTCCCCTACGAGCTCAAATATGTAATTTGTTTTGAAATTGGACCTCAAATCGAGGTCCAAATCCCCAATTTTTGAAAAACCTAGGTTCTACCCAAAACACCCAATTTCTCCCATGAAAATCATTGATTTGAAGTTGAAATCATGTTAAAAGATGTTAATGATTGAAAAAAACTAGCTAAAAACGACTTAAATTGATTTGGAGAAGAAAGGTTGTTTCAAAAATCGCCTCTTATGTTTTTGGGGTCTTAAAAAATGAAAAATTACTGAAAATACCGTCTAAATATACTGCCCTCAGATGCCCTGTGCGGACCGTACAAAATCAACCGCGGCCCCACAGGCTTCCTGTGTTCTACAGTGACAAGTCTTAGTATTTTGGTTATAACTTTCTCTATAGATGTCCAAATTGTAATTTATTTACCTTTCAGGAAACTAGACACAAAGGGATACAACTTTCATTTTTGAATCATCTAAAAATTCCTTGTAGATCAAAAGATATAGGCTTCCGAAGTCGGACCAGTGAATTGCTCTTCACTGCGGACCGCCCCAAAACTAGTGCGGCCGCACAGGCCCTCACCGCGGTCCGCACAAATCCAGTGCGGCTGCACAAGCCCCTCCGCGGCAGCATTCCTTTTTGTGCGGACCGCACTGGTCGGTTCAGAGGCCTTCCACCTCTCTGAACTTGCAACACCTATGTTTTTAAGCCTAAGACACTCCGGAACTTACCCGAAACTCACCCGAGCCCTCGGAACTCCAAACGAAGTGTACACAAAACCTCAAAAACATCCTACGGACATAGTCGTGTAATCAAATCATCAAAATAACATCATGAACATCAAACTAAACCTCGAGATCAATGAAATTTTCTCAAAACTTCTTTAAACATCAATTTTGCAATTTAAGTCCGAATCACGTCAAATGACATCCGTTTTTCACCAAATTCCACAGAAACGTCTTAAATCATATATAAGACTTGTACCGGGCGCCGGAACCAAAATATGGACCAGATACCATCATGTTTTAAGCAAATTTCATTTCAAATTTCTTTAAACAATTTCAGAAAATAATTTTCTTTAAAAAAATTCATTTCTCGGGCTTGGGACCTCGGAATCCGATTCCGGGCATACGTCCAAGTCCCATATTTTCCTACGGACCCTCCGAGACCGTCAAATTATGGGTCCGGGTCCGTTTACCTAAAACGTTGACCGAAGTCAAATTTATTCATTTTACAGTCAAAACTTATCATTTTTCACAAATTTTCACATTTAAGCTTTCCGGCTACGCGCCTGGACTGCGCACGCACATTGAGGTGGTAGTAAGGGAGGGTTTTAAGGCCTCGGAACGTAGAATTTTATTGCAACACAAGTGATGACCTTTTGGGTCATCACATTAATATTATAATCTATATTATATTAAAAGCACGAAGGCTCTTAATTAAATGTCTTTCGCCATTTTTACCTTTTAAAACTATATTTTACATTGGATAAAGTTGTAAAATAAAAAATCTTACCTAATATTTAGGAGTTCAAAATCAAATAAATTATTTTCCAATATAATTTTTTGTTGGAGATCTTTTCCTAATAAAGACACAAAATATTAAGAAAATAAAAAATATATTAAAAAACTTAGGAGGAAAGTATCTTTTCCACGATTTGTGTTATTTTTTTGTTCTTTGTCCTTATATTTAATCATATGATACCAACTTTATCTCTTTATTTTCCTTTCATATGAATAATTTGCTGTTGTCAAAATTTAAATCATGTTTTTTTAGAAGCTTGGTGGTTAAGTCCATTTTTCTACTCCTAAGATTAACTACGACATGCCACAAAGAATATCTACCATTAGGTTTTGAAATAATAATTATTATTGGAAAAAATAGTACTGATTTATTTGTGAAATATTTTTAGAACCAAGCTAGAAATATCATTTAAATTTAATGCATATTCCCGTTAAATAGATGAAAAATACTTTTGTTTTTTGTAAAAATGAAACTAATAATATTATTAGGAAAATTTATTACATAATTTACTAAAAATAAGAATTAGCTTGAAATTCTTGTAGCTAGTAGGATCTTTGGATAATGTGTAGCTAATTCGTCGCTAAATAGAATTAGCGATGAATTTTTATTTTGTAAACTAGATAAGTTGTTCATCGCTAAATTTTTTTCTTTTTGTAGCTGACCTCTTTAGAATATATGGTATCTAAACAATCACGTTGATATAAATTAAAACAAAAGAAGGGGATACATAATAGAATTGAGCTTCTGATATTATCTTTGTTACTTTTTTATCATGCTTAGCTACCCGATTCACTACTTTATTAACTAAGTAGAATTAATATTCATTTGAAAAGTTTATATTTTCTAAATTTTATTTTATTATTCAAACATAATTATATATACACTGATATATGATACTCGTGCATATCCTAAAAGCACAAAGTCCTTTAGCGAAATGTCGTTCATCTTTTTTACCATTTTAAAATAAAATCATAATAGACAAAACAGTCATTTGATTATTATCCTAGCTAATACTTAGGAGTTTTAAGTTAAATCAGATTTATTACTTATTAATTTTTTTTCTTATTTGAATTAAGTAAGAAGTCCTTATAATTAGTATTTTAAAATCATTAATGTTTTACCTTATATAAATTTTACAATTAAAGTATGATTAAATAATACCAAATCTTTATGCTTATGAATTTCCTCCACTTGAACGTCTTTTATTATAGTATGATTAAATAACACCAAAACAGATTGTACAATTGCGCTAAATTTTATGTGAAAAATTATTATGTAAACAAAAAAAAAAAAAAAAAAAAAGAGGAAGCATTTTGCTTTGTCCTTTATCCCAAAGTAATAATTAACCTAGAAATGCTATGAGAGTGTACGTGAGATTGATCCACTGACTATTAATTTTATTCTTCGATTAATAATTTATTTAGATATAAATATTAATATAGATTTTAAAACATAATTAGAAAAAATTATTACAAAAAATATTAATAATAGCAAGAGAAAGAGAGAAAGAAAAGTGATTGACAAAAGTCATTTTCTAACCCTACGACAAGTAAATTCAACTATGCAAAAGATCACTTCTCTTTTTTTTCTAGAGAGAGACTCTCTAGCTTCTCTCTTACTTTCCATTCCTTCCCATTTTCCAATTTCCAAACCCTTCTCTTCGATGCCTACTATGACCATTCCTCCCACCTCCTCTGTTGTATCTCAGCCATGGATACCATCAAAACCACCTGATTTAACTTATATGAATCTAGATGAGACACCAACCCAACCTTCTTTAAAAAAAAAGATTAATGACCTCGTTTTCCTCCACCGTTGGGTCAAGAAAAGCGGATACAGTGTTTTGTACCATAGAGTTGTAGATGGAGACATATTCGGGTGACAAAATTAACGATGACAACACCATACTGGTATCCTTGGAAGACGAGCACAGACTGTACTTCCCTTGGAAATCTTCAGTTATTATCAAATTATTCGAAAAATGAATGAGCCACCAATATCTTAAATCAAAATTGAAAGATCTATGGAAGGTTTCAGAAGAATTATTGTTAATCGATTTAGGATCTGACTACTTCATAGTCAAATTCCTCAAGGAAAAAAGTATGCAAAAAACACTTCACAACGGGCCTTGGTTTATCAATGGTTTCTTTCTGTCAATTAAAAAGTGGCATCAAAATTTTGTTGCCTCTGATTCAGAAGTCACCTCCTCGGCTATTTGGGTCCGTTTACCAGAACTCCCTATTGAGTTCTATGACACAATTATTTTATCTAAGATTGGAAGCAAGTTGGGTTGTCTTATTAAAATTGATACGTGTACATCTGCAACTTTAAGGGGCAGATACGCTCGTATCTGTGTTGAGGTCCCAATTGGAATACCAGCCAAAACACACATCACTATTGGAAGGCACAAACAAATTCTTTTCTATGAAGGAGCAGATATTTTATGTAAAAACATGTGGCAGATTAGGGCATAATCAACTTAATTATGCCTATAAGACAACAACTTCACCGGCGAAGATCGAGCAGGAAAGAAGCACCAAACCTCAACATAGTAGGGGAACCCAAACCCTACCACTTACTTACAACGAGGATGACACCTGGCAAACTGTTATTTTTCCCAGACGGAGAAATAAAATTAGCTTTAAAGCGACGGCCCCCGATCGCCCACTGCCGGTGAGAAAAGAAACGGAATAAGGTGTAAACGTTAAATTATATCATGCCACTACTGGTAAGTATCTTGAGTCAAAAACTTTTACTTACAAAGAAAAAGCAAATTCTAACTCTTCTTCAAAATCTGTCTCATATGCCCATCTTAATTTGACTGCCATTGACAAACATGAAAATGGTTTGACTAAGCCGCTAGCAAGCGACGGTGAAGCCGCAAATCAGGGGCAACTTAACTTAGAGTTAATAAAACCCAAGTTAAAATCTAGCAAAATTTCTTCCTTACTCCCAATCAATCACTTGGTTTTGATAAAATAGAGAGTGCCTAGATCGCTAACATCCACATTTCTAAAAACACTTCTGCAAATGCTCACAATGATAACCTTGTATCAACTATTATTGGAGACAAAATTATGGACGAAATTTCTTCTTCTGATGTTTCAAACTTAGTCCATACTGGGAAGAAACATATAGATGTTCACCAAAGTGAAAGTCTAGGTAGATTAACTACTCCCACTATAATTTCTTTACCTAATATGTTCGAAGCGCAACCTGAAACACAAATTCTCACCCCTGAAATAACCATAGACCTTCCCGTACAAACTTCACCCAGTTCTTCTATATTAATGAACCAAGAGGATTCCAATGAGAATGACATCAATTCCATAACCATAAAGAATTCAAATCTTATTTTTCAACTTGGTAAATCTACCAATAGTAGTGCTGATAAAAGACCCTTGATATCCTATCAAAGTACACAAGGAAAATCCACAAGAAGAAGCCTCAAACCTAAGGCTTCAATTATGGAGAAAACCCCTAACCTTTCACACGAACCCCAACTTCTTCACATTCTTGTGACCCACTCTCAATCTAACACAATAGAGAAACTATATCAATCTACCAAACCTTCACCTATTGCAAATTCTCCGAGCAATTCCATTGTCCCAACGAGTAATCTGGAACCATCTCACACTTTTTTCACTTTAAATCCACCAACTCTCCATCACTTACTACCAATAAGAACTCCACTAAGCGTACTAGTGCTGGCGTTAATATCACAAACACCAACACTAGTAACGACTTAAAAATAAGAGATAAACATAGGAGTACACCTCACCGAACTCCTCACTTGCAGAGTTCAAAGCACTCAAATCTCCAGGGGGACCAAGGAAAAAAGTATGTTTCCATCATGAAAATGAAACCATGTCAGGGATTATTACTTGTGAGCCCTGTGAACCAAAATAATCCATTAGCCCTAATGAATAATCATACTAACTTTGTCATATGGAACTGTAGAGGTTCCAATAATTCTAATTTTAGAAGAAATTTTGGATTCATGTTAGATTATCAAAGCCTTGCCTAGTTGCTCTCTTAGAGACCAAGATGGAGAATCATCAAACACTTAGAGATGATTTCCTTTTTATGGATATGATCGAAATACCTACTAATGGTCGCTCGGGTGGTATGGTGCTTCTTTGGTCTCGTAGACTCATCACTGTTGACAGAATCTCCATTACTTGACAAGAAATTCATGCAATGGTTAAGGTATATTCCTCAACTCAACCCTGACTCTTTTCTGTGATTTATGTTAATAACTTATTTAATTGTCGCAAAATTCTATGGGATAATCTTATAGCTCTTTGTGGAACTTATAATGGTCCTTGACTTATTTGTGGTGATTTTAACGAGGTGCTCACTGCCAATGATAAATGGGGTGGTAGAGAGGTTAACAGTAATAGAGCAGATATTTTTTGGTCATGTATAAACAACTGCAACTTATTCGATCTAGGTTTGAAAGGGAGCAAATACACTTGGTCTAATAAACGAACTCGAAATGATTTGATTCTTGAAAGACTTGACAGATGCTTCATTAATGATGATTGGCTTAATATTTTCCCAGACGCTCATGTTAGTCATCTTCCTAAAACTTATTTTGATCGCAACACTTTACTATTACATCTCAATGGCAATCACATTACTAGTGTTAGCAAGCCCTTCAGATTTGAAACCATGTGGTGCTCACATCCTGATCTTGTTAATATTATTAATGATTCTTGGAATATTAATCTTGACCTTTTACAAGCTACCTAACTTTTTCAATATAACATTACCTGGTGGAACAAGCATGTTTTTGGAAATATTTTTTTTTTAAAAAAGAAGACTATTTTAGCTAGACTTACTGGTATACAACATTCTTCCAAGTATGCCACTAGCTCATTCCTTCAAAATGTCATGACCCAAACCGAAGGGTCGCGACGGGCACCCGATGCCTTACTCAACCGAGTACCAACGCAACATATCTTTCTTATCATATTATCATGAGTAAATGAGCCAGAAAACCCGTCATGAGATAACAATAATAAAACATAAGGGAATACTCAACATATGAAGACCCAACATGATATACAAACTTATATATGTGACATACGGGCCTATAAGGCCGACATGACCATTAGTAAACTCGAAACATAGGCCGACAAGGCCATACAAGTATCCATACACCTGATATCTGTCTACAAGCCTCTAAGAGTACATAAAATCATAAAGGTCGGGATAGGGCCGTACCATACCAATCAATACATATCCAAAGCATACTGACCAAATAGGCAACTCCGGAGCAAGTGGAGTGCACCAACACCTTCGCTGAGCTGATAGCCTACTAGGAGGACTGTCAACCTATCAATCGGGACCTGCGGGCATGAAACGCAGCATCCCCAGGTAAAAGGGTCGTCAATACAAATAAAGAACCGAGTATGTTAGGCAGGAAAGCATAAACAAGAACAGTAATGTAAAGAGAGAGATAGAGGAGATACAACTTGTAACATCTGAGTGCCTCTGGGGGTTACTGATATGAAATGCATAATACATATATATACATAAGCTTTTTAAAACATTCGCATATGTGGGCATCATCATCATCATATCGTACCCGGCCTCAAAGAGGACTCGGTAAAAGCGTACCCGACCATCATAAGGTTCGGTAGAATCGTACCCGGCCACTTGAAGCTTGGTAAACCAACTGATCAGTGGTTGCACAATAGGTGCCATACCCGGCCGACTATAGCGCGACTCGGTAGAGTAAAATAGATACATATATATAATGCATGCTCAACTCATAGAATCACATTCTAAACTTTTTGGAGTGACTTAAAAACATTATGGACATCCCTACCATCAATATGAACCTTAGTAGGATTTAAGGATCATACACACTTGTTTAGAATAATTTTATAAGGAAAGAATAACATGGACAACCTTAGTTGCTAGGAGTAGAGTCATTATGAAATAGCGTATCGTTTATGTTCATTTCATTTTAGATCATGCCAAAAGAAAGAAGAAAGTGTCTTAACATACCTTAAACCCGTTGAGTCCTTAATCCCTTCCAAGCAACTCTTCAAACAAGTCAACTCAATCTATCATAGTATAAGGAGATTCAAAATCAGTGCTGAGCAAAGGCTAAGTCTATAACTTAAGCTAGTAGCTCGTTTACGTAAATTTGCGCAGCATCTCCCTTGTAACAAGGGTCTCCTCCAATACCATATACCAACAACAATTACCAGATCAATCCATCAATACATAATTATCAATATCAAGACACCATATAACAACAATAAGTCACAACTACATTACGACGAGCGGCAAGCTCCGATTGGAATCCGTATACCCCTTATCAATCCTTATAGACTTCTTACTTCAACATAAAAGTATCATTAACATGATAATGAAGTCATTAATCAATGATTACAGCCTTATACCATATATTTATAACAACGAAAATAATCCACAACTTCAACTATCCCTAACTAGCAACTTTATTCACTAGTTCATGTCTAACCCATCCATTTAACTTAATAAAAATAAAGATAACCTTAGGCACACGCAAGAACACAATATAAATACCTCCTACAGTAACTTCAAGTCAAAATCCAAGTTATATTTAGTTTACAACAACCCTTAATAGCAATACAACACCATAGAAGTGACTTAAGCTAATCCAAGTATTATCATGTAGTTTATCATCTTAACAACTTAACCAACATACAAGCAAGATTAAGCACAATTAGTAGGCTATTACACTCACCCTTGACAGCAGCAACAACTTGGAATTTCATCCAAATACAGCCCACAACAATCCTCAATGACAACACAACCTCAAAGAGGTGTTGTTCTTCCCTAGAACTAAGTTTTGATGTTGAAATATGGTGTAATCACTTTGGAATCACTTCAAACCCTTGTGGTATATGTTTAGGAGGATTAAGAGAAGTTTGTAGACAAATTTTAGTTGAAAAATGAGCAAAAATAGGCGTCCAAGGCGTTTATAAATTGAAGTAGGTCAACCACCGCCTAAGTGGGTCCCATTGGGAGATGCTTGCGCGGTCTCGCAAAATCACAAATATCTATCTACTACGATGTCGTATTGATGAACGGTTTAATGAGTTAGAAAGTCGACTCGTAGACCTTCAATTTGGAAGGTATAACACCCCATGATTCCAAGTACATTCAGAGAAATGCTCAGATACATTTGACGTAAATTTCAGCAAATTTATGAATGCAACTTGTGATGACCTTTGCCAACTCTTGTTCCACAACTTGCTTGCCTTCTAAATGTAGAAAGTGAATATTATACGACTAAAATAACTCATAGAATAACCTCCTTATCATGTTAAGAACCCTAGTCTTACCCCAAAGTACATGTTATAACATTCCAAACTTCTCGACTTTTGACGAAACTTATTTTCTTCAATTGGTTTAGCTTCTAAGATTTCCAACCCTCTTGGTACTCGTTATTCATGATCTTAAATATTTGTAACCTCCAATGTAACATGATTAACTTACTTTATTTTCTTCCAAATATAATCTCATTTCCGAGCTTACATCAATGACTTACGACGTACTCTCACGTATGAAAACTTGGGGTGTAACATCATTCCCCCCTTTGGAACATTCGTTCTCGAATGTTGACTGATGCGCTTATCAGGTTCATAAACTATGGCTCTTACGAATACTTTAATGCTCATCTTTCCATCTAAGCAACTGTTTTGTGAATAAATCCAAACGCTTGGGCATTCCCCTTTTTAGGCCTCTTTGTCATACCATGACATGTGGTTGGAATTCTTCCAACATCATAACATTTGATACCTTATGTCATGCAGTATGTATGATTGTGTCCTTGTATGAGCGCCTAGCGACTCGTCTTCTCTTTTTCCTCCATCTTTTAGCCAATCTCTAAGCCTCACTTTATGAACATATACAGAATTATGACAAGCTGTCCCTCTAGGCATCTATAGGTGTATTGATGTCTTTCGCTTGGTACTTTATCGAACTTAAGACTATTTCTATCTCTTGTTTCATAGCCTTGTATATCTATCCTTATGGATTTACTACATCTAGGTTGGTTATACTATACCATAAAACTTACTTCGGTTTATTATTACCGAGGTTTGCTACCCAACTCCAGGTTACTCTCTCGCTGCTTATCCTATATGTATAAATCTAAGTCCTTTAGTGCTTCCTCATTATTATTCATCTAAGAATAACAAACAAATCTCATCTCGTACTTTGGAACTTGTACCCATCTATTGTTTATTCACCTTAATGTTGATCTATAATCTATCACTGATAACTTGCAACCTCTTACGTAATACATTGTCACTAGGGCTCACATCTTATCGGGGAACATATGAAGTGATTTTCCTGATCTACCTAGGGATAATACTATACTTCAATAACCGTATTTCATTGCATCCCAACGCGATTCATTTTATGGGGGTATTCTAATCCCGTGCAATTAATGAAATCCCTTTCTCGTTAAATCGTTACTCAATCAAAGGCCTAAGTATCATCCTCTTATCTATCACAATTAGACTTTTATTCTACTGCCAGGGCAGCATTCCATCTCTTCTAAATGCACCTAGTCTCAGACTCCTCTGTGTTCATTCAGGTTGTACCGAGCTTTTTATTACATATGGAAATCATCAACTCCCTTGTTTTGATGGGTTTAATCCTGAGGACATACATATTCTCATCACCTTCTTACTCACCTTTTTATATCCTTACTCCTATCAACCTAAAACCTTGTTGCTCTACAATACTTTACCTTAGGACCTACACCGATCTATTTATACTACTCGCAACCTTCCTTTAACTTGCTAGCACCATAAATTTCCTTTCGTGCCTTCCCAGTTGTCCTTAAATGTAAGCAATTACTTTTGCTGGTCGTTCTATCACTTGTTGCATGAATACTTGGCTTGTCATTTTGCCCACGAATACTATAATTTCCTGTACCTTATATGATCTCAAACATCACCTTTGATGGCTTTTTTTTACCATTCATTAGCCATGATAGGTGCCACTTTCTTATGGAGTGTATACAATATTGTAGTGAGACTGTTGTTACAGGATCATTTACTCTTTAGCTCACTATGCTTAGGTGGAAACCTTCTTCCTTATTTCCTCAGCTAGTCTTTCATTGTAGTACTTAGGGAGACCTTCTGGCTCTTGTAAAGTTGCGAGCTTGATATATCGTACACCCGAAGGTAATTTTCGTTATTCTTACTCGCCTATAATAATCCTTAGTTACATAAATTTATGCCTTTGTGCTCGTAGGGTTACTTCTAAGCTCAAATTTTTATTGTCTCCTTAGTGGCACTCTCTCTTATTTTTATAAACCTTAAAAATGGTACCTTTAATTGCCTCAACTCCTATCTGAAATTTTTCAAATGATTGCGATCTCGTATCTGCGAGACTAAATTCACTATGCTGCGGTTCACTACATTTATCTTGCATGATCTATTGATTTATCTGTGACCTCTTGTCTAGCCATAACTGGTCTCTTCCTGAATCAACTACTAATTACTCTTCCTGAATCAACTACTAATTACTCGTTGGTCCATTCTCATATATATATTCTGCATAATCCCTCTTGGGATATATCCTTTGTCTTAACTTATCTCTTGCCACTAGCTCCTGATGTATCAAGTGTCCATTCACACTTATTTATTAATAACATCCTGGCCGGAAACTTTTACTGCCTCTCCCCGGTGTCGTGCTTGTATAATGTTGTGGAGTCGCAACATATCTGCAGGAACTGAATAAATGCAACATCATCCCTTTCTCCTTTTTACCACATTCTTCCTTTACCATTCCATAGTTAACTGAACCGCTTAACTCCGACTTAATACCATATCACACCACATTCCTCCCTTCAGGGGAGTACTAAGATTTAGTACTACGATGATCTACCTATAGTTGTTTTACCTCTTCATATTTGGCATCTTTTCACATTATCAATGAACCTTAATCACCTTATGGTAACCTTCTGTACCAGGGATAACTAAATTTCTTACGTACGAAGGTAACACCTACTGTAACTAGCACACTTAGTCCCTTAAGATTAACTCTGCTCAGAGTGCTTGCTTTAGGTAAGCGACTTCCTAAATGGCCTTTAAAGGTTATTCGTCTGTTGTCTATTCTATTATTGTTGGAGCACGATCTTTGAAATTCTCACGATGTCGACCATTATCAAATCCTCCGGTCCCTAATTCATGTTCAGTCTTATCTTGTTCACCAGCCCATATTAATTTTTATTACTCTGGGGTCTAACCGTTCCTCCTGGTAATCACGTTGAAGTCACCAACTCATTCTCAAAATAAGGATATGACTTTATGGCTTATAGTCTTTTATTGCCTTAAGGCTTGTCACCTCTTGTATTTTCCTTCACTTGACTATAGACTCTGTCATCGTGTCATATTTTGATTTACTGTTATAACCCCTATATCACATCTTACTCATGATGCTTCATTTATTTTCTTATTATTCTCCGGATAATATTTTTTTGTCTATCACTTTATTCTGAAAACTTCAACAAAAAGTTCTTTCCCATTAAGCTCCCCTAGCTTCATCTCACTGGCTCTTTGGAATGCCTAACATTCTTTTTTTTAGTCGGGGCTAGAGTCATACTAAGGTAAATATTTGTCCCTTCTAGGATCCCACTGCCTATCTTCTGAAATTTTTGAATATTCCCGTATTCGTATCTGATTGTACTACTCTAGAGTTCATCATCTGGGTGTCTTAGAAGGAGATCTATTACCATATTTGCACCATCTTTCGAAAACATTAGTTAATGATAACAACCCATCCACAATTTTTGGGTTACTCTAACTCCAACTGGATCCTGATATCCCATCTTTCTCTTAAATAATATCTGTTAGCTCCCATAGAACATAACTGAGATGGGTGTGGCCAATTGTACTTACCTCTGTCATTGATGAAGGTACCAAAATGCTTATATTTCTCTGCCTGATTTGAAAATATTGATAATCTTCATTATCTGGGTGCCTCGTACCCCTCTTCACCTTACTTCCTTTACTTGTTGAAACTTGTATCTAGCTTATGAATCCCTCATAGATTTTCACCATATTCGTGAATAGATATCCTTGCCTTAAGGCTCTTTATTAAGAAGCATACACATCTTAGTACACACATGATCTGTTGAAGACCTCACATTTACTCATCATAAGCATGATGTGAAATCGAGTTCCTCTGACTCAACTCTTCCACATCAACATGCAATCTCTTACCAACTGTCTTTGTGGATGTAGGTATCGTTGTATTACGACTAAAGTCGAATTTAGGAGTTTGAATTCTTACAACTGAGCTCTACTACATGATCTAGAGTAAGAAGAAAGAGTGACAGACCTAAATGCTCCGTAGCATCCTGCTTATAAGTGTGGTGCACAACACACCCATAAACAAGACTCTACTAGACACAGCTTGTAGACTCCCTAGGACAGAACTGCTCTGATACCACTTCTGTCACGACCCAAACCGAAGGGCCGCGACGGGAACCCGGTGCCTTACTCAATCGAGTACCAACGCAACATATCTTTCTTATCATATTATCATGAGTAAAAGAGCCAGAAAACCCGTCATGAGATAACAAGAATAAAACATAAGGGAATAATCAATATATAAAGACCCAGTATGATATACAAACTTATATATGTGACATACGGGCCTATAAGGCCGACATGACCATTAGTAAACTCGAAACATAGGCCGACAAGGCCATACAAGTATCCATACACCTGATATCTGTCTACAAGCCTCTAAAAGTACATAAAATCATAAAGGTCAGGACAGGGCCCCGCCATACTAATCAATACATATCCAAAGCATACTGACCAAATAGACAACTCCGAAGCAAGTGGAGTGCACCAACACCTTCGCTGAGCTGATAGCCTACTAGGAGGATTGTCAACCTATCAATCGGGACCTACGGGCATGAAGCGCAATGTCCCCAGGCAAAAGGGACGTCAGTACGAATAAAGTACCGAGTATGTTAGGCAGGAAAGCATAAACAAGAACAGTAATGTAAAGAGAGAGATAGAGGAGATACAACCTGTAACATCTGAGTGCCTCTGGGGGTTACTCATATGAAATGCATAATACATATATATACATAAACTTTTTAAAACATTCGCGTCTGTCGGCATCATCATCATCATATCGTACCCGGCCTCAAAGAGGACTCGGTAAAAGCGTACCCGACCATCATAAGGTTCGGTAGAATCGTACCCGGCCACGTGGAGCTCGGTAAACCAACTGATCAGTGGTTGCACAATAGGTGTCGTACCCGGCCGACTATAGTGCGGCTCGGTAGAGTAAAATAGATACATATATATAATGCATGCTCAACTCATGGAATCACATTCTAAACCTTTTGGAGTGACTTAAGAACATTATGGACATCCATACCATCAATATGAACCTTAGTAGGATTTAAGGATCATACACACTTGTTTAGAATAATTTTATAAGGAAAGAACAACATGGACAACATTAGTTGCTAGGAGTAGAGTCATTATGAAATAGCATATCGTTTATGTTCATTTCATTTTAGATCATGCCAAAAGAAAGAAGAAAGTGCCTTAACATACCTTAAACCCGTTGAGTCCTTAATCCCTTCCAAGCAACTCTTCAAACAAGTCAACTCAATCTATCATAGTATAAGGAGATTCAAAATCAGTGCTGAGCAAAGGCTAAGTCTATAACTTAAGCTAGTAGCTCGTTTACGTAAATTTGGGTAGCATCTCCCTTGTAACAAGAGCCTCATCCAATACAATATACTAACAACAATGACCAGAGCAATCCATCAATACATAATTATCAATATCAAGACACCATATAACAACAACAAGTCACAACTACATTACGACGAGCGGCAAGCTCCGATTGGAATCCGTATACCCCTTATCAATACTTATAGACTTCTTACTTCAACATAAAATATCTTTAACATGATAATGAAGTCATTAATCAATGATTCCAGCCTTATACCATATATTTATAATAACAAAAATAATCCACAACTTCAACTATCCCCAACTAGCAACTTTATTCACTAGTTCATGTCTAACCCATCCATTTAACTTAATAAACATCAAGATAACCTTAGGCACAAGCAAGAACACAATATAAATACCTCCTACAGTAACTTCAAGTCAAAATCCAAGTTATATTCAGTTTACAACAACCCTTAATAGCAATACAACACCATAGAAGTGACTTAAACTAATCCAAGTATTATCATGTAGTTTATCATCCTTAACAACTTAATAAACATACAAGAAAGCTTAAGCACAATTAGTAGGCTATTATACTCACCTTAGACAGCAGCAACAACTTGGAATTTCATCCAAATACAGCCCACATCAATCCTCAATGACAACACAACCTCAAAGAGGTGTTGTTCTTCACTAGAACTAAGTTTTGATGTTGAAATATGGTGTAATCACTTTGGAATCACTTCAAAACCTTGTGGCATATGTTTAGGAGGATTAAGAGAAGTTTGGAGACGAATTTTAGTTGAAAAATGAGCAAAAATAGGCGTCCAAATCGTTTATAAATTGAAGTAGGTCAACCACCACCTAAGTGGGTCCCATTGGGAGCTGCTTGCGCGGTCTCGCAAAATCATGAATATCTCTTTACTCCGATATCGTATTGATGAACGGTTTTATGAGTTAGAAAGTAGACTCGTAGACCTTTCATTTGGCAGGTAGAACACCCCATGATTCCAAGTATATTTGGAGAAATTATCAGATACATTTGACCTAAATTTCAGCAAATTTATGAATGTTACTTGTGATGACATTTGCCAACTCTTGTTCCACAACTTGCTTGCCTTCAAAATGTAGAAAGTGAATATCATACGACTAAAATAACTCATAGAATAAACTCCTTATCATGTTAAGAACCCTAGTCTCACCCCAAAGTACATGTTATAACATTCCAAACTTATCGACTTTTGACGAAACTTATTTTCTTCAATTGGTTTAGCTTCTAAGATTTCCAACCCTCTTGGTACTCGTTATTCATGATCTTAAATATTTGTAACCTCCAAGGTAACATGATTAACTTACTTTATTTTCTTCCAAATATAATCTCATTTCCGAGCTTACATCAATGACTTATGACGTACTCTCACGTATGAAAACTTGGGGTGTAACAAAAAATCTTGAAATCTCTCTTATAAAAGACTTCAATGATATCCTTAGGTTGGAAGAAGAGTTCTGGAAGTTGAAATCTAGTATAAACTGGATTATTGATGGAGATGCAAATACTAAATTTTTTCACATCTCCACTATTTATTGAAGAATAAGAAGAAATCATATTATCTCTTTTATAGATGATACTGGTAGCTCGATTTATGACCAAGCTGATATAGAACCCATATTTTCAACTACTTCACAGCCTTGTATTCCACTATTCATCTTGACGCAGCTAATCACTACAATTATTATCCTTTTCCCATTCTCACAGATTCAGACAAAATACATTTAGGACAAGACCTTCGTGACCATGAAATCTTAGAAGCTTTAAAATCTTTTATGCCCTTCAAAGCACCCGGACCAGATGGTTTAAACCTTTATTTCTATAAGAAATACTGGAAAATTGTGGGTCCTTCTGTGTCACGACCCCAGTTCGCCCTCCGTGAACTATCGTAACGGCACCTAGTCTCTACGACTAGGTAAGCTTAACAAATGCGGAAAAGAAATAATTTGCGGAAAGAAAATAATATAAAACCAAAATAACAAAATAAAATAGTGTTTAAGATGCCTCCTGGCATATAGCAATACAAGAATCTCAACCTAACACTCCCAAAATCTGGAACCCCATGAATCACATGAAATGCTATATGCCCCAAAATCACACTCCCAAAATCTCAACCTAAGAGATACATGAAATGCTCTAACTCCAGAAATGTCTATCAAAAGGAAAATACAGAAGGGCTATACTAGTATAGGAAATAGAAAGGGACTCCTCAGTCTGCGGACGTGGTAGATATACCTCGAAGTCTCTATAAAGCGTCTCGCCTCAAGGATGATAAGATTGAGTGGAAATACCTAGATCTGCACATGAAAAGCATGCGCAAAAAGAGCATGAGTACACCACAACGATACTCAGTAAGTGTCAAGGCTAACCTCGGTCGGGTAGTGACGAGGAAGGTCAGGGCCCTACTGAGGTTAAATTAAATACAAGGTATAACAATGTAGAATGAGACGGTATAATAAGTGCAATAGTAGGAAGTAACACAGAATGGAAAGAACAACGACAAATATAACAGAGACGAAATAATCACGGAAAGGAATACAGCTCAACACAGAGATAACAACCGGAGGTCTCCCAGGATACCGTCCGAAAGTCCCAAATATAAATATCCAGTGAACCTCTCGGGATACCGTCCCATAGTCTAACTCATAATGTGCGGGGATTTCCCGGAATACCGATCCGTAGTCCCAAATGTAAATACTCAGTACTGGGAAAATCTATCGGGTACAGTCCCGTAGTTCCAATATAAAAGTGCAGGGGGATCTCCCGGAATACCGATCCGTAGTCCCAAAGTAAACATGCAAGGGGATCTCCTGGGATACCGTCCCGTAGTCCCAAAGTAAACACACAACAACAACACAAAGAATACACAATTCAATTCAATTCCATACCAAGGTAAAACATGTATCTCTATCCTAGCATGCTGCACATAATCTAAATAAGGCAGTTTGAACAAGTAAAGCAATTAAGTCAATTAGACATGCTTCCCTAAGCTAACAACAGGCTTAAATTACAAGTAGTATAAACAGGAAAGGGAATACAATTATAGTTACTTAAGGAAAACTGGATTTTCAACAATTAGCACAAGTACGCACTCTTCACCTCACATACAAGGCATTTCAAATATCAATAATATCAAAATCCTAAGGGGAGTTTCCCGCACACAAGGTTAGGCAAGCCACTTACCTCGAACCGGCTCAAAATCAACCCAAAACCATGTTCTTGCCACGAGTACTCAACTCCAAATGGTCCAAATCTATTCAATTCAATTGCATAATGTAAATAACACTTCAAGTAATTAATTCTACTAATAAATTCTAAGCTAATACGCGAAATTAGATAAAATGACCAAAATGCCCCTCGATCCCACGTCTCGAAATCGAGTAAAATTTATATTTTCAAAATTCTCATACTCTCACGAGTCTAACCATACCAAAATTATCCAAATCCAATGTCAAATCCCCAATTAAAACTCGAAATTTAGGTCTAAGAATTTTCTCCAATTTTTCCCCAATTTTCATCCCAATACTGAAATTAAATGACAAAACTAAGATTAGATTATAGGAATACAACTAGAAATGGATTAGGAATCGTTACCACTGATTTCCTCTTCAAAATCCTCCCAAAATCGCCCTCTCCCGAGCTCCAAATCAATTTTCTAACTTTTAATTTCAAATCCCCGAACTTCTTATTTCTGCCCAGCAAATCCGCTTCTGCGGTCATGGGACTGTACCAGCGGTCCCGCTTTTGTGGAACTAAAGTTGCAACTACAACAATTCACTAAAACCCAGCTTCCGTACCTGCGATTACCCTTACACAGATGCGGTGCCGCTTTTGCCGTGAAGCGCCTGCTTCTACAGTCCCTGCTGGCTCTCCCCCTTTCCGCTTCTGCGATGCTAGCACTGCTTCTGCGGCTCTGCACCTACGCAACCCAACCGTAGGTGTGGTTATGACATAAGATCGGCAGTTTCAGCTACTTCAAACCACTTCCAATTCTTCCGACAACCCTCAGAAATCATCCCGAGGCCCCCGGTACCTCAACCAAAAATACGAACAAGTCCAATACCACTGTTCAAACTTATACAAATCTTCAAAACACCTCAAACAATATTGAATCAACCAATTAGCATCGGATTCAAGCCTAAAATTTTCAAAAACTCTCCAATGAGGCTTTCGATCAAAAAGTCTATCAACCCTCGTCCGAATGACCTGAAATTTTGCACACATGTCACATTCAACACTACGGAGCTAGTCCAACTTCCAGAATTCCATTCCGAACCGATATAAAAATATCACTATCAAATCGGAAACTTCAAAAATTCAACTTTCGCCATTTCAAGCCTAAATAAGCTACGAACCTCCAAAACACAATCTGAACACGCCCCTAAGCCTGCAATCACTCAACAGAGCTAACGGAACCAACACAATTCCATTTTGAGGCCGTTTTCACACGACTCCGACTATGGTTCAATTTCTAAAACTTAGACTCTCATTTAGGGACTAAGTGTCCCAAAACACTTTGAAGCTCAAAACCAAACATCACGGAAAATATAAATAGAATAAACAAACACGGGGAAAGTAGTTAATAAGGGATCGGGGCATTAATTCTTAAAACGACCGGCCGAGTCGTTACATCCTCCTACACTTAAACATTCGTTCATCCTCGAACGAGCATAGAGACATACTTGAAGTAGTGAAAAGATGAGGGTAACAGCTGCGCATATCCTGCTTGGTCTCCCAGGTCGCCTCCTCGACCGGCTGAACCCGCCACTGAACCTTTACTAATGCAATGTTCTTTGACCTCAGCTTTCGAACCTGCCTGTCTAATATCTCCACTAGCTCCTCAACATAAGATAGATCCTTGTCCAACTGGACTAAACTGAAATCCAATACGTGTGACGGATCGGCATGATACTTCCGGAGCATCGAAACATAAAATACCGGATGAATTCCTGCCAAGTTGGGAGGTAAGACAAGCTCATAAGCAACCTCCCCGTCACATCTCTATATCTCAAAAGGTCTAATGAAACTCGGACTCAGCTTCCCTTTCTTCCCAAATCTCATAACGCCCCTCATAGGCGAAACTCGAAGCAAAACCCGCTCTCTAACCATATAGGAAACATCACGAACCTTCCGGTCCGCGTAACTCTTTTGTCTGGACTGGGCTGTACGGACTCTATCTTGAATCACCTTAACCTTCTCCAAAGCATCCTGAACCAAGTTTGTGCCCAATAATCTAGCCTCACCCGGCTCAAACCAACCCACCGGAGATCTACACTGCCTACCATACAAAGCCTCATACGGTGCCATCTGAATGTTGGACTGATAACTGTTGTTGTAACAAACTCCGCCTGTCACAACCCAAACCAATGGGCCGCGACGTGTGCCTGAGTCCTACCTGTCAAACACTCCTAAGCATGCTTCTAAGATATGAACCTAAATAACATCTGATGATTATGAAAATAACATACAAGAAAGAAACCTGCCTTCAAGGCATATGTACATATAGGCAGAATACAATGGGCGAGCCGGCAAGGCTGGTATAGACAACTATACATCTAAAACTGAAAGCCAACAAGGCCACATACAATCAAACTAGATGTACTGTCTACAGACCTCTAATGGAAACACAACTATACGAAGATGGTATTGAGCCACGTCATTGCCATGTCATACCCATATATGTATACAAGCATATCATACCAAAATCAAAAGTAGCTCCGGATCAAGTGGAGCACGCTAACTCTTGCTGATTAGGGATCCTAAAAAGGGGGACCATCAGCTTGCCTACCTGCACCTGCGGGCATGAAACGCAAGCCCCGTAAAATAGGGTGTCAGTAGGAAAAAATGTACTAAGTATGTAAGGCATGAAAATTAGTACGTAAAAGACATAGATGAAACATGAAATAAGGAAATACATCTTTAAATCTGAATAACTTTGTAAATTCTGAAACGTTTATAATGTCATGCACGTGCGTATAAATGTCGTGCCATGTATAGGTATGGGTGTACATAATATCATCAAGCCACTGAGGGCATCCCATCATATCATCTCGGCCACTGTGGGCAATATCATCAACATATACCAACTGATCAGTTGGTGGTGCGTATATAACGTTGTAACCTTTTCCCATAATATTTTTACATATATACGCGTATATAACGTCATTTGGTCATGGGTCAATGCACATGTATAAATGAGTGAAATGCATGAAAAATACGTAATAATCTCAATATTCCTTCCGGATAAACTTTTTCAACTGTACATTATTCTGGGACCCATGAACAGAAGATAATAATATTTTTCATGGGGAATCAAGAATATAGACACCCCTACTATTTTTATGAATAGAGTAATTTATAGAAACTGTGTGTTTGCTCGTTTCATTAGTATAATTTGGACCATGCCAAAAGAAAGAAGGGAGGGCCTTAACATACCTGTTTCTTGAATTATTTGGACGAATTTGCTTCTGCAAAATATGGACGAAATTTATACTTGAATTTCCTTGAAATTTGAACGAACTTGTTTTGGATTTGAAATTTCGAAAGAATTTTGGTTATGTTCCTTCATGCTTTTCTCAAAGACAAGATGTCTTTGAAACTTAACAAAAAATCAGACCTTTAAACAAAGTGATTACTATTCTGTATTTAACGTTTTCTTGAACCTTTTAAGAAGGAGATGTTTCTGATATTCTCATGTGTTTTGATCCTAAGAATGAATGAAGATTAGACTTATTCAAGTCTTATCTTAGTTAGATTTTAATTTGGCTATAAGTAGCCACATGGCATAGATGACTTATGAGTCATTCTTAGCCTTGTGGCATTTGTGCCATATTTTTGGAGTGAGGTTTTATTAATTTTTATCCACTTATTAGTTAACTGAGTAATGTTCTGTTACCCGGTAATTAATCAATTACCCGTATAACTTAAAAATTACCATAAATTACTTAAATTTATATTTATTTTAATATACTTTATATATTATACTACCGTGGACATATGGTATCTTGCATGGTATTAGTTCATAATTATCGGGTATTATCGCTCGACCTGTATTTTATTTCAAATTGGCCACTTTTAACGAAATTCATTTTCTTTAATCCGTGTACCCATTTATCCTTCATAACACTTATTTATTGCTTGTTATAAATAATGTAAGTACATTAACGTCAAGATGATCTCATCCCTGAGTCTACATCGGTTAACTGGAAACGAAATTTTAACGTACGAAAATAACGAGATATAACACCGCCAGTGGCAAGAACTGATCCCAAGACCCTTCAAACTCCATCACACATGCACGAAGCATATCCTCAAGAAGCTGAATAGTGCGCTCGGACTGTCCATCCATCTGAGGGTGAAATGCTATTCTCAACTCCACCCGAGTACCTAACTCATGCTGTACGGCCCTCTAGAACCGTGATGTGAACTGAGTACCTCTGTCTGAAATGATGAAAACTGGAATACCATGCAGACGGACAATCTCCCGGATGTAAATCTTCGCCAACCACTCTGAAGAATAAGTAGTACACATAGGAATAAAGTGCCCAGACTTGGTCAGCTGATCCACAATCACCCAAATGGCAACAAACTTCTTCAAAGTCCGTGGGAGTCCAACTACGAAGTCCATGGTGATTCTCTCTCACTTCCACTCCAGAATCTCTATCTGCTGAAGCAACCCACCCGGTCTTTGGTGCTCATACTTCACCTGCCGATAATTGAGACACCAACCTACAAATCCAACTATATTTTTCTTCATCCGCCTCTACCAATAGTGCTATCTCAAATCCTGATACATCTTTGCGGCACCGGATGAATGGAATACCGCAAACTATGGCCTCCTCTAGAATCAACTCCCGAAGCCCATCAACATTGGGTACACAGATCCAACCCTGCATCCTCAATACCTCGTCATCACCAATAGTCACATCTCTGGCATCACAATGTAGAACCTTGTCCTTAAGGACAAGAAAATGAGGGTCATCATACTGACGCTCCCAGATCAAATAAGGAATACCGAGAAACCACGCAAGCTAGAACCCAACTGGGCTCCGAAAGATCCAATCTCACAAACTGACTGGCTAAGGCCTGAACATCCATCACCATGGGCCTCTCCACTGCTGGTGAATAAGCCAAACTCCCCAAACTCTCCGCTCGGTGACTCAAAGCATCGGCCACCACATTGGCCTTGCCCAGGTGATACAAGATAGTGATATCATAGTCGTTCAGCAACTCTAACCACCTCCTCTGGCGCAAATTAAGATCCTTTTGCTTGAACAGGTGCTGCAAGCTCTGATGATCGGTATAAATCTCACAAGGAACACCGTACAAATAATGACGCTAGATCTTCAAGGTGTGAATAGTAGCAGCAAACTCAAGATCATGGACAGGATAATTCTTCTCATGTACCTTCAACTATCGGAACGCGTAGGCAATCACCCTACCGTCCTGCATCAATACCGCTCCAAGGCCAATCCTCGAGGCATCACAATAAAAGTATAAGACCCTAAACCTGTGGGAAATATAAAAATTGGGGTTGTAGTCAAAGCTTTCTTGAGCTTCTGGAAGCCCGCCTTACACTCTTTTGTCTATTGGAACAGAGCACCCTTCTGGGTTAGCCTGGTCATAGGTGCTGCAATAGATGAAAACCCCTCAACAAATCGACGGTATAACCCACCAAGCTAAGAAAACTACAGATCTCTGTAGTTGCGGATGGTCTGGGCCAACTCTGCATTGTTTCCACTTTCTTCGGATCCACCCGTATACCCTCACTCGATACCATGTGACCCAAGAAGGCCAATCCAACTAAAACTCGCATTTCGAGAACTTTGCATATAACTTCTTTCCCCTCAAAGTCTGAAGGACTGTCCTCAGGTGTTGCTCATGATCTTCCCAACTCCAGGAGAATACCAGAATATCATCGATATAGACAATGATGAACGAGTCCAGATATGGCCGGAACACACTCTGCATCAAATGCATAAAGGCTGCTGGGGCATTGGTCAGCCTAAATGACATAACAAGGAACTCGTAATGACCATACCGAGTCCTGAAAGTAGTTTTCGGGATATCTGGCTCCCAGTCTCAAAACCACTAAGAAAAACCACACATGACCGATAAACGTAGTCCACAATAAGAGAATCTCCCACAAGAGTAGAAACATAAATAGGGGAACTCAAAGAATCCCGAGATACACCCAAATGCGGGGCAAAATAAGAAGACACATAAGAATAGGTGGAGCCTGGATTGACTAAAACCGATGCATCTCTATGACAAACCAAGACAATACCTGTGATGATTGAATCAGAGGTAACAACCTCGGTACGGGCAGGAAGGGCATAATATCTAGCCTGGCCTCCCCCTCTAGGACGACCTCTACCTCCCTAACCTCCACCTCTAGCTGGCTGAGCCAGTGGGGTAGCAACTGGTGCTGTAATCATAGCCTGAGAACTCTGCAGGGCACGCTGTAGCTGAGAAGTCTGTGGAGGTGCACCCCTCCTAAGTTTGGGGAAATCCCTCACCATATGGCATGTGTCACCACACTCAAAACAAGCTCTAGGAGGATGTGGCGGCTGTGACTGGCTCGGGCCAGGTCTGCTGGACTGACCACTGAAAGCACCCCGCGTAGGAGGCGCACTAGATACCGGATATACATAATAAGGCTCCTGATGCCTAGGATGAACTGGGATACCACTGGCTGCTGGAAGAGCTGAATGAACGGGGTAACTCATATAACCCCTACCATGACAAACTGCAGCTGGAGCACGGGCACCAGAATAATGGCCCGACTCTCGAGACCTCTTGGCCTCCCTCACCTCTCTGTCCCTAGAATTCATACCCTCTATCCTTCTAGCAATTCTCACCACCTACTGATAAGAAATGTCCATCTCCAACTCACGAGACATGCTAGACCTGATGCTAGGAATAAGCCCCTCAATAAACCGGCGAACCCTCTCGCGAATAGTAGCAACCAAGGCTGGTGAATGCCTAGCCAAGCTAATGTAACGGACAACATACTCCGAGACAGTCATAGTACCCTAGCGCAAATGCTTAAACTCTGCGCGCCATGCGTACCTGAGGCTCTGAGGAACAAACTCTCTCAAGAACCTATCTGAAAACTAAGTCCAAGTCAGTGAAGCTACCTCATCCGGACTGTCTAACTCATAGGTACGTCGCCACTCATAGGTGGCTCCTCGAAGCTGGAAGGCAGTGAAAGAAACCCCACTCGATCCTGATATACCCATAGTGTGGAGGATACGGTGACACTCCTCCCAAAATCCCAAGGCATCATCTGATACTAACCCACTGAATACAGGAGGATCATACTTATTGAACCTCTCAAGCCTCCGTTGCTCATCCTCTAAAGTCGCTGCCCTATCCTTGGGCCGATCTGGGACTGTAGGTGGTATAGGAATAATATCTGCGACCTAATCAACATGCACTCGCTGCTTAGGAGTACGGGCGGCAGAAGTATGTACTCCTGCCCCGGCCTGAGATGTAGCTGCAGCAAGGGGAAGAAACCTTGCCTGAGCCAGAGTGATGTACATGCTCATGAACTATGTAATAGTCTCTTGGAGAGCTGAAGTAGTAGTAGCAGTAGGCATATCAGGTGCCTGGACTCCAGTTGGAACTGCTGGTGGTACCTCGGTGGCAGCTCGCACAGGTGCTCTGGCTGCACCACGTGCGCGTCCTCGGCCTCTACCCGACCCCGACCTCTGACGGCTCCAGTAGGGGGCGCGGGTGCCTGGTCATCTCTGGTAGCACGTGTCCTCACAATCTGTGAGAGAATAGAAGACAAAAGTTTAGAACTGTGAGGTTAAAATCTCGCACGACAAGGAAATCAAATGAAGTGGAATTTTCCTAACAGTTACATAGCCTCTTGTAGATAAGTACATACGTCTCCGTACCGATCCGTGAGACTATAATAAACCGGCTTGTGATTCATGACTCTTATGAACCTAGAGCTCTGATACCAACTGGTCACGACCCTAGTTCGCCCTCCGTGAACTATCATGACGGCACCTAGTGTCTACGACCAGGTAAGCCTAACAAATGCGGAAAAGAAACAATTTGCGAAAAATAATATAAAACCAAAATAACAAAATGAAATAGTTTTTACGATGCCGCCTGGCATATAACAATACAAGAATCTCAACCTAACACTCCCAAAATCCGGAACCTCATGAATCACAAGCTGAGAGATATATGAAAAGCTCTAGCTCCAGAAATGTCTATCAACCCTCGTCCGAATGACCTAAAATTTTGCACACACGTCACATTCAACACTACGGAGCTATTCCAACTTCCGGAATTTCATTCTGACCCCCAATATCAAAATCTCACTATCGAACCGGAAACTTCAAAAATTCAACTTTCAGCATTTCAAGACTAAATAAGCTACGAACCACCAAAACACAATCCGAACACGCCCATAAGCCTGAAATCACTCAACGGAGCTAACGGAACCAACATAATTCTATTCCGAGGCTGTCTTCATACTGCTCCGACTACGGTCCAATTTCTAAAATTTAGACTCTCGTTTAGGGACTAAGTGTCCCAAAACACTCCGAAGCTCAAAACCAAACATCCCGGCAAATCAAAATAGCATAAACAAACACGGGGAAAGCAGTTAATAGGGGATCGGGGCGTCAATTATTAAAACGACCGGCCGAGTCGTTACATTCTATCCTATCACTCTGCCATAATATTTTCACCACTAGTACCATCCATCCGGAACTAAACCGTACTTATTTGTGTCTCATCCCAAAATTCAAAAATGTCAATAATATAAAGAGCTTTAGACCCACTGGCCTTTGCAATACTATCTATAAACTTGTCACAAAAGTTATTGCAAACCGTATTAAACCCCTTTTAGACAAACTTATTGGTCCCCATCAAGCTAGTTTCCTGAAGAATAGAAAAGCGGCCGACTGTGTGATCATTGTCCAAGAAGTTGTGAACCATTACCAAAATATGAAAGGTTCCAAAGCTAATATGTTTCTTAAAGTTGAACTTGAAAAAGCTTTTGATCGATTGAAATGGTCTTTCATACATCACTGTCTCGCTTTTTTCAATTCTCTCCGACTCTTATTAAACTTATTATGTCTTGTATTACTTCCTCCACTATGTCTATCCTCATCAATGGAAGTAAAACTGAGTTTTTTGCCCTAGTAGAGGCATCAGACAGGGAGACCCCATGTCTCCCTACATCTTTATACTCTGCTTAGAAATGCTCTCTACAAATATTTGTCATGAGGTGGATCTAGGTAACTGGTCCCTTGTTATACCATCTTTTCTTTGAAGATGATCTAACCCTCATGGCCCGCATGGACGAAAAGAATTGTGACACCATTTTGAAAACTATCAATTCTTTTTGTACGTTGTCGGGTCAAAAAATAAACCTTGATTAATCAAAAGTCCTTTTCTCTGCAAACTGTGATCCCACCATCAGGGAAATTCTCTCTCATGCCCTCCAAGTTAATCAAAGTTACAATTTTAGTAGATACTTAGGTTTTCCCATTTTTCACCAAAAATCAAAGTCAAGAGACTTCCAATTCGTCATTGATAACATGAATAAGAAGCTTACAGGTTGGAAGACTAGATTCCTTAATATGGTAGGTCGCACTACCCTTGAAACCTCTACTCTTAATAGTATTCCAAACCATATTATACAATACCACAAACTCCCCGAAAAAATCAATAGCCTCAATGATCGAACCCAGTGAAATTTCATATGGGGATCTGTCGCGCCCCCTTTTTTTCTCCGCGGAGAAAGTCCGGGTTTCGACATTCACGGGGTGTAATGACTCATTTTCTTTTGGGAATTGGGTATTTGAACAGTTGCCACCTAATGAATTATGGTTCGTTAGGGCACCTAGAGTGATTAACTCTTGGGTTGGTTTGCATTACCAGAGATTAGGGTAAGGGTTCGAAGTAACCTCGAGGGGAAGGTGTTAGGCATCCTTTTTGGTCCACAATGGTGGGTCCCATCCGAGCTTATATTCACAAATTAGTCCATATATAAACAGTTGAATCAAATAAGTTGCAAGTAAAGCGCGTTGGATAGTTCAAGTAGTAAGATAAAAGTTTGAACAAGTTGTAAAAGACGAAACTTTTAAATAAAGAGAGGGTTTGGTAGAGAGGAGTCCTAGGTTGTTTGTCCGATAGGATCACCCCACGCAATGTCCGGTAAACACTCCTAGATGAGGGGCTACACGTGACATTAATGCGTAGTCATCATATCTCACGTCTACCCTTCCCATCCCCTTATTGGTCATGCAAAGCGAGTGTTTGGTCACTGATACCTATTGCATGCTGCTACCCATCCCTTCTTAATGGTCTTGGAGGGAGTTAGGACCTTTACCTACAGGTAGTTCTAAACGTACCCCTAAGGTTTAGAAAGGCGAAAACTCTAAGGCGAAAGTCAAAACATTTAGGACTTCCACATAATGTCTTTATTAATCAAAGTTCTAAAGCAGGATCTCTAAGTGACTATGGAAAAATAGACCAAAATTTTTATACCCAGAAGTTATAACCTAGTAGTTGCCTAGGGATTCCCTTTTTTAAAAGCTTATTAGAATCAGAAACGCTAAGCAACAGAGACAGCTTCAGAAAAATGTAGTTTTGAAAATGTCCTAAGGCTCGCCTATATGCAGAATATTGCAGAAACAAATAGGTTTTTGAGATAGACTCCTTTAAAACCTATAGGCATGATATCTAATGAGATTAAAGCAATTTTGAAAGAACTTGTTTAAGGAAATATTTAACACTTACTAAGACCAATTTTAAAAATGAACTAGGCGTAATGAAATTGATATATTAGGCTAATTAGACTATTAGATAGAATTGCGAGTAGAGATCCCTATAGGCATGATATCTAGGTGTATTACTGATTTTAATCGATTTGCAGTAACATATAGGAATACTCGTTAAAATTGAACTGGAGTTGAATCCTATAGGCATGACATCTATTGATTCGAGACATAATTGTTTGGAACCTATATACATGGTTTCTAGCATGACAAAATACAGAACCTTATGAACATAATTTCTACTTGATGCAAACGAAATTTGAAGTGAAATACTATAGGCATGATTGTAAAGCAATCAGATTCAGAAAAGCAAACCTATGAGCATGCTTTCTACTTATGCAAATAGTCAGACTTCAAAAATAAGGTTCTAAGTGCAGGATTTCTACCCATATTACCCTTTAAAGTATGCATCTACCCACCCTTTTACTAAATATCCCAAATATCTGTTTACAAATTATTACAGACCAATGAATGAATTACATAAGTAAAATAGAAAATCAAGAAGCTATTCTATATAGAGCCTGCAATTAGGCCCAAGTTTCTCAAAGCCTCCAATGGTCTCACAAGCCTCATTTCCATAGACAAATCAGAGTCTAGGTGCATCAAAGTTCCCTAAGGGTCTGAAGGACCCAGGCAATGCTTACACCTAGACTTAGCAACCAAGAATTGAACCAGTGCAGTGTGGAATGGCCAGCCTCTGTATGCTAGAGTTTACAGGGCTCTCAAGAAGATCCCAAGCAGTACGCATACTAGAGGGGCAGAACGTATTGACTAAGAGTAAAGTGAGAGTGCAGGACACAAGTTGGAAAAGGTTTATTAGAGACTATTTTGAAAGCAATTAATAAAGTAATAGAGATTGTTTGAAAAGAGGTTGGAGTGGTAAACAAAGTCAAGCACTTCAGGATAGGATCATACGTAGAATCCAAATGAATTCAGTAGTCACACAGGGGTCAAGGGGTTTGGGGATATACAGACATTTGACTGCAAACACATAACCCTAGGAAGGGTCTTAGGACTAGTTTGGACATGCTCAGAAATAGTTGACACTGGCATAATCACAAATCAGTCATGGAGAACATAAACACATAGAGGGGGATAGGGATTTGGGATTCATAAGATGGTAAGTACATAGTAGGTAATCGACAAGGCATGCTTTGAAACACACATAAGTGAATACATTAACCTAAAGGGAAGGGGGGACATAATAACATGCTGATAAGGTAACTTAACTACAAGTTTCACAACAGAACCACAAGTAGAAGCAGACTAGAAATAAGAGAAACTAAAACAATAAGAGAAGCATGTTGTTGTTGAGGCTTTAAATTAAAACTAGGACATACCAGTAAAGAGAGAAGTAAGCAAAATGAAATAACAAGAGAGCAGAAATGATTAGCTTTGCCTTGCAGCCGGCTAATAGCAGCAAATAGCATAAGAGAGAGGGGAAAGTAGAGATTTTTAGTAAGAGAGGTAGTTTTGAAAACCAAGTTTTCGTGTTTGTTAATGAAAGACTTAGGGTAATTATAGTTGAGAGTATGTAGTGAAATAAGGTAAGAATCATAGTAGTATAATAATTGAAGAACTCAGAATCAATCAATTAGAGAATTAAGGAAGTACTCCCTTAAGTTAAGGGAATCAAATCAAACGGGAAGATTCAGTATCATATAAGGTAAGAAGAAAAATCAATGCATGACTAAATAAGGAAGGAGTCAAATTTCAGTAAGCATAGAGTAGTCGATTAGGACTAAATTCATAAAACCTTAATTAAGGACACAACTCAGTAGAAATAAAGTATCATAGCAAATATAACAATGAAATTAGTCAGCTTAAATAGACGGGGTAAAGCTTTTAGGGCTTTTAAAAGAAAAATCTTTCAATCAAACCATCAATTAAGGAAATCAGAATCAATCAAGAGGGAGTCATGATTCTGTATTTTCACCATATAAATAGAGAAGATCAAACAGATGTAGCAAACAAGCAAGGTTAACCATAGTGATAGAAAGAAGCAAGAGATGAACAAACAAAATGAGCATAGTCATACAGAAGTGGCATGAGTAGGCTAAGGATTTAGTAAAACACATTCGAAACATGGTAACCACGAAAGATTAACAAGAATCAAGTAAACAGGCTAACACACAAAACCAAAGAAAAGAAAAATATTAGAAATTAGGGCTTTTGACATAGGCGAATTAAAAAGCAGTAAGAACATAAGGTCGGTCAAGGAAAGAGGTTTAATCATAAAGAAAATTGGTTAAAACAAGTGTAGAAAGAACTCCGAGAAAACCCTAATTTTTAAAAAAAAGTAAAAATGGTTTAAAGTAGAGGATCTTTCAGAAGAAGTTCGAGAATAGTGCAAATCATAGGAAGAAACAGACTTAAAGCATTAAAAATAATATAGATTTAAGAGATTCAAACGAGAGTTAGGGTTTCAAAGGGAGACCAGATAGAAACGAAAGAACCTGTTATAAACTTCACCGATCGTAACATATAAGGCGCGATTTTTCCCAAAATCACATCGAAAAAGCCATGAGTAATAGAAACAGAAACCCTAGATCCAAATCGGCATGGCCCAGGACCCTTGAAGGCCTTAGAGATGATGAGCAAGGTAGGGGGAACCATTGGAGGCTTGGGGTTGAAAGGTGGTCGCCAGAGATGACCGGAGAAGGGAGGCGATAGACAGATTCTAGGGTTAGGTTGAGAGAAGAGAGAAGATGAGAGGATTTGAAGGTGGCGGATTTAAAAAAAATGATTAGGGTTGGGGGTCTTTTAGAATTAAAAAGGAAAGAAAGGATGAGGGTCGTTGATCTTTTGGATCAACGGCCAGGATTTAAGATGGCTTGGGTCGGGTAGGGGTAATTGGGGCCTGGGTCGGGTTATTTAATAGGAAATTGGGCTGGGGAGGGGTCCGATTTGGGCTAAAATTGAAAGCTAAATCTGGCTATGATTTAAATAGCCAATTTTCCCTATTTTAATTTATAATAAATAATAGGTACTTTTTGGAGAATAATTTAAGGTGACAAAATTATTTAAAATACATAATTATTATTTTAAAAATATAGGGACCAATTTTATGCATTTAAAAATATAATTATACCTTAAAATGGGCTAACATTGCAATTTAGCTTAAAATACTAAATGTAATTATAAAAAATGCATAAAATTATATTAGCCATATCTTGGCATAGATATAGAAACTAAATGAATAAATCATCATAAAAATAATTTAGAAAATAATTATTTGGGATTTTATGAATAAAAAGGGAGAAAATGAATCAATTTAAACTCTTAAAATTATGGGAAAATTATAAAAACCTTGTGCATTCTTATATATGCTATTTTGAAGGTATTTGTGCATATTTAAAATATATAGGGAAAAATTGGGTATCAACAGCTGCCTCTCTTTACCCGGAAAGGATGAAAGAGTTCTCGGATAAAGAAATGATGGCCAATTTTGACCGGATGGGATGCTTTGAAAGATAAAGGCCGAGCTCCGGTTTCCTACATATCCCTGATTTTGCAGGAATCAGGCCATGTATAGTTCTAGATTCACCTGCAGAGTATGTCGATAAAACTACTGCAAGAACTGACACGAGATGTGGAAGAGGCTATGATCAGTGGTTAAGGCTCAGGACGGTCAGAGGGAACTGGAGTGAGATCGCTCCTACAAGGATAGCGGTTGTTTGCTGATTACCTGTAGATAAAAGATGCTACAAACGTATTTGCGAAAATTTAAACATGATGCAGATTCCTTTTAGACCATGAAGGTTGTCTTCGGATGGTTAAAGATGACTTCCTGGGCCATGAATTGTTTAATGAGGGATTTGCAGACCATGAAATGATGTTCTCGTGCCATGAAAGTGGTGCCTCCAAACCATGACACCTTTGAATAATGATATGCAAATTTGAGAGATCCTCAGGTCATGGCATGGTGTCTTCCGACTATGAGGATGGTGCCTTTAGACTATGATGCCTTTGGACAAATTCATGATATTAAATAATATGATGTAACAAGACAAGGTTTAGTCTTGCGAAGTAGAGGGTAGAGCTTAGCCCGATTGAAAAGCAGGTAGATAGTAGTAGAAAATAGCGCAATATTGGTGCAAAGAGGGACAGTGCTTAGTCCCGTGCAAGTGGGGAGGCAAGGATCAACCTTATGCAAATGGGGAGGCAAGGATTAGAGTTATGCAAATATGGAGTCAAGGCTTAGACTCATGCAGGGAGAAGGCGGTGCCTAGTCTTATGCAAATATGGAGTTCGGGATTAGACTCATGCAAGATTGGAGACAGAGCTTAGTCTCATGCAAGGAGAAGGCAGCGCTTAGCCTTATGCAAATATGGAGGTAGAGCTTAACCTCATGCAAAATTCGGGATAAGGATTAGTCCCATGTAAATGGAAGGCAACGTTTAGCCTTATGCAAACATAGAGGTAGAGCTTAATCTTATGCAAGATTCGGGACAGGGCTTAGTACCATATAAATGGAAGGCAATGCTTAGCCTTATGCAGATATGGAGTCACGGCTTAGACTCATGCAAGATTGGAGACAAGGCTTAGTCTCATGCAAATGTGGAGTCAGAGATTAGACTCATGCAAATGTGGAGTTAGAGATTAGACTCATGCAAATATAGAGTCAGGGCTTATACTCATGCAAATATGGAGTCAAGGATTAGACTCGTGCAAATATAGAGTCAGAGATTAGACTCATGCAAATATGGAGTCAAGGATTAGACTCATGCAAATATAGAGTCAGAGATTAGACTCATGCAAATATGGAGTCAGAGATTAGACTCATGCAAATATGGAGTCAGAGATTAGACTCATGCAAATATGGAGTCAGGGCTTAGACTCATGCAAGAAGCGGGACATGGCTTAGACTGATGCAAATATGGAGTCAAGGATTAGACTCATGCAAAGAGAAAATAGCAGATAAGGGTAGAGTATATCTTAGGTAGGATAGGTTCAGCGTCTAATGGCCGGATGGATGATGAATTTGCTTTGTGTACAAATGTTATCATTAAATGTGCCTGCATTCAAAGAAAAATCGTAAGTTTCATGAAGGGAGGTTGGTTCTTGCTTCGTCTGCCGGCCTTGCTTTGCTCTGCTCTGGAAGCCCCTATTGAGTTCCTCTAGGTAGCACTTGATTGTTATGAAAATAGAATTTTCAAAAAAAAATGCGATTATTGAAAAAGAAATAGAGTTGTTTTGGAAAAGTATTGATATATCAAGTAATTTTGTGATGAACTAGAGACTGTGACACACTTCAAAGGCATTTCAACTCTCTTATGTTGGAATTTTGAGGGTCCTCAAAATTCTGCCCCAATTTCGTAGATGATTTCTAAGCGTTTGTGGATAGCAGACCTTGCTGAATCTTCTTCGAATTTTTGAGAATCCTTCTCAAAATTCTGCCCCAGTTCTTGACTGACGACTGACTTCCTAGCATGTGATGGAGCTGGCTGGACTTGCTCCGGAATTTTGAGGACCTTCCTCAAAATTCTGCCCCAGTTTCTGATTTTGGGGGAAATGAAAATTTTATTATGATATGACCAAACCCATAAGGCTGCCTACGTATCCCTCTTAAAAGGGAATCAGGTCAAGCGTTCCTCAAAATTCTGCCCCAGTTTATGATTTGGGGGGAAATGAAAATTTTATTATGATATGACCAAACCCATAAGGCTGCTTACGTATCCCTCTTAAAAAGGAATCAGGTCAAGCGTAGTTCAATTACATCAGAAAAGAAAAATGTGAAATAATCTAGGCATAGTATCTCTTGACTGTGTCTGAATTGATTGGTTTCGGCCAGATTTCTCCATCCATTTCTACAAGTATGAGCTCTCCTCCTATTAGTACTCTGTGAACCATATACGGACCTTACCAGTTGGGAAAGAATTTCCCTTTGGGTTTATCTTGGTGGGGGGAAATCTTCTTCAATACCAGCTGCCCTGGTGCGAACTGTCTTAGTTTGACCCTTTTGTTGAAAGCTCTGGACATTCTGTTCCGATACAGTTGGCCGTGACATACTGCATTTATTCTTTTTCCATCAATAAGGGCCAACTATTCATAGCGACTTCTTATCCATTCTGCATCGCTGAGCTCAACTTCCTGTATGACTCTTAAAGAAGGAATCTCTACCTCGGCTGGGATGACAGCCTCGGTACCATAAACCAGCATGTAGGGGGTTGCCCCGGTTGACGTGCGAACTGTGATGCGGTACCCTAATAGAGCAAAAGGTTACTTCTTCATGCCACTACTTGTAATTCTTTACCATTTTCCTTAGTATCTTCTTAATGTTTTTATTTGCGGTTTCTACTCCTCCATTCATCTGAGGTCTGTAGGCTGTGAAATTCTTGTGCTTGATTTTGAAAACTTCACATATAGCTTTCACCAGGTCACTGTTGAGGTTGGCGGCATTGTTGGTAATAATGGACTCAGGAACTCCGAATCGGCAAATAGTGCGATCCTTGACAAAATCTGCAACGACTTTCTTGGTTACAACTTTGTAAGATGCATCTTCTACCCATCTTGTGAAGTAATCAATGGCTACCAGAATAAACCGGTGTCATTTTGAAGTTGTGGGTTCAATCGGACCAATAATATCCATTCCCCAAGCGGCGAATGGCCAAGGTGAGCTTGTTGCATTGAGCTCGTTTGGTGGCACTTTTATCATGTCAGCATGCACTTGACATTGAAAGCATTTGCGGACATATTGAATGCAATCTGTCTCCATGGTCATCCAGAAGTAACCGGCTCTGAGTATCTTCTTGGCCAGAACAAAACCATTTATGTGCGGACCGCAGGTCCCAGCATGCACATCCTCAAGTATCTTAGAAGCTTCCTTTGCGTCCACACACCTTAGCAAACCCAAATCTGGAGTTCTTCTGTACAAGTTCCCTCCACTGTGAAAGAAGTGATTTGACAATCTCCGGAGCGTGCATTTCTGAATGTGATTTGCGTGCCTCGGATATTCTCCTTTTGATAAGTACTCCTTGATGTCATGGAACCAAGCCTTTCCATTTGCTTCTTCCTCAACATTAGCACAATATGTCGGCTGATTATGGATTCTCACCGGAATGGGATCAGTATAGTTCTTATCTGGATGTTGTATCATTGCTGACAACGTGGCTAATACATCGGTGAACTCATTATAAATTCGGTCACATGTCGGAATTTTATCTTCGTAAACCTCCTTTTCAATTCCTTCACATGGTGCAGATATGGCAATATCTTGGAATTCTTGGCAGCCCATTCTCCTTGTACCTGGTGCACAAGCAAATCTGAGTCACCAATCACCAACAGCTCCTGAATGTTCATGTCGATTGCCATGTTGAGCCCTAGTATACAGGCTTCATACTCTTCCATGTTGTTGGTGTAGGGAAATCTGAGTTTAGTAGATACGGGATAATGCTGACCCGTTTCTGACACCAAAACTGCTCCAATGCCTACTCCTTTGAAATTTGCGGCTCTGTCAAAGAACATCCTCCAACCTTTATATGCTTCAGTAATGTCTTCTCCTACAAATGATACTTTTTCATCAGGGAAATACATTTTCAAGGGTTTGTATTCTCCTCTCACCGGATTTTTACCGAGGTGATCTACCAATGCTTGTCCCTTGACTGCCTTTTGAGTTACATAGACGATGTCGAACTCACTCAGCAGTATCTACCATTTAACCAACTTCCTAGTAGGCATGGCTTCTGAAATATGTACTTCAGAGGATGCATCCTGGATATGAGGTATGTAGTGTAGGCACAGAAGTAATGCCTCAACTTTTGGGCTGTCCAGGTCAAAGCACAGCAAGTGCATTTGAGCAGAGAATACAGTGCTTCATAAGGCGTGAATTTCTTACTCAGGTAGTATATGGCTTGATCCTTTCTTCCTGTCTCATCATGTTGTCCCAAAACACATTCTAAGGCTCCATCTAACACGGATAGATAAAGTAGCAAAGGTCATCCTGGTATTGGCGGGACTAGAACTGGCGGTGCGGACATGTATTCCTTGATCTTGTCAAAAGCTTTCTTACAATCCTCGGTCCAACTTGTCTCGGCATCTTTCCTCAGCATCTTGAAGATGGGTTCACATATTACTGGGGATTGTGCTATGAATCGACTGATATAGTTGAGCCGTCCTAGGAAGCTCATCACGTCCTTTTTGCTTTTGGGTGGTGGTAACTCCTAAATAGCTTTGACTTTACTCGGATCTAGCTCGATCCCTCGGCGACTGACAATGAATCCCAATAACTTTCCTATAGGAACCCCAAATGCACAATTTGCGGGGTTCAACTTCAAATTGTACCTCCTTAGCCTGTCGAAGAATTTCTTCAAGTTTGCTATGTGATCTGCGGCCCTCTTAGATTTGATAATGACATCGTCTACATATACCTCTATCTCCTTGTGTATCATATTGTGAAAGATTTTTGTCATGGCCCTTATGTAAGTGTCCCCTGCGTTCTTTAGACCGAACGACATCATCTTGTAACAATATACACCCAAGGTGTAATAAAAGTTGTCTTCTCGAAATCTTCTTCATCCATCCAGATCTGGTGATAACCTACAAACCAATCTACAAAGGATTGGAGTTCATGCTTGGAACAGTTATCGTTCAGGATATGTATATTTGGCAGTGGGAAGTCGTCTTTGGAACTTGCTCTATTTAAATCCCTATAATCAACACACACTCGGACCTTCCCGTCATTCTTCGGAACTGGCACAATGTTAGCTAACCATGTCGGGTACTCAACCACCCTGAGAACCTTGGCTTTGATCTGCTTGGTAACTTCCTCCTTGATTTTTAGACTCATATCTGGTTTGAATTTTTTGAGTTTCTGCTTGACTGGCGGGCACATGGGATTGGTAGGCAACTTGTGAGCTACTATAGATGTGCTTAAACCGATCATATCGTCATACGACCATGCGAAGATATCCTTATATTCCTTTAGAAAAAGGATGTACTCTTCCTTCTCTATTGGCAACAAGAGAATGCTGATATGGGTCTCTTTTGACGGTCTCGGTGTCTCCCAAATTTACTGCTTCTGTTTCGTCCAAGTTGGATTTAGGCTTGTTTTCAAAATTCTCAACTTCCCCGATAATTTCCTTGGGTATCTCATCTTCTTCCTCTGAGTCATTATTCTCATGTTGCGTTGCCTCATTACATGTCTCAGTCACTGGTTCATTAGGAAAAGTAATAATAACACTGTAGAAAGGAAAAGTATAAAAACAGTAATGAATAATGATAAAGGATAAATGCATTTGATTAAAACTGAGAAAATTGTTCAAACAAAGCTTTGCTCGGTGGATCGAGAATTTATTTTAGCCGAGCACAAAGTTAGTACCATGATGTTTTAGCCGTATTGGCTTGGTGATACCATGGAGGTTATTTCCCAACCCTTTGCTCAGTTCGTATCCGGACCATGCTAGTATGTTTTCTATTTTGTTACTCTACCACTTATCCTTCTCGATGGCATTGACTCGTTCAATGTGATGATAGGTTTCCCCTCCGAACCTTCTTCTATATCCAATGGCCGTAATGGTTTGACTAGTGTAGATAGGGTTACTCCCATCTCCATGAATGATTACCTCTTGATGGTTCCATTCGAATTTTACGACTTGATGTAGTGTGGAGGGTACGGCTCCAGTAGCATGGATCCATGGGCGGCCCAACAAAAGATTATATGAGGCTGGTATGTCAAGCACTTGGAATTCAACATCGAACCAAGTTGGTCCCATCTGCAAGCAAAGGTTGATTTCCCCGATCGTGGCCCTCTAGGACCCATCGAAAGCCTTCACATTCATCCTTCCGGTCCGTATTTCATGGAAACCTTTATCTAACCTTTTCAGGGTGTCCAATGGACTAATATTTAGACTCGAACCTCCATCCACCATGACCCTGACAATGAACTTGTCTACAAATTGTACTATAATATGCAATGCTCGATTGTGATTCAAACCTTCGGGCGGCAGCTCATCTTCATGGAAGATAATCTTATGGCTCTCTAGCACTTGACCGAATATGTTGGTCATTTCTCCACCAGTGATATTATTTGGTACATAAGCCTCGCTCAGTACTTTCATCAAGGCGTTCTTGTGTGCCTCTGAATTTTGTAATAGCGACAGGATAGATATCCGAGCAGGGACTTTGTTCAGGTGATCAACAACAGAATACTCTTTCGCCTATATTTTTGACCATAGATCATCTGGCCTGGTTTCAATGACAGGTTGCCTAGCAGTGGCATCCTTACTTGAACCTCCCAGGTGTTCAGGTGTGTAGACTCTTCCATTTCTTGTCATTCCTTGTGCGGTGTCAGATTCCTTTATCTTAGTCTTCCTTTTTCACCGAGCCTCAGCAACATAATCCCAGGGTATCGCTTTTGAGTTGAATAAGGGTGTGGTTGATACCGTCACAGTAAAAGGCGTGACCACTTTTACCGTCACAGTAAAAGGTGTGGCTTGAAGTGCCTCGAAATTTGTTACTATCCCTTTTTTGATTCCTTCATCGATCCTTTCCCCGAGATTGATGATATCAGAGAATTTGTGATTTTTGATGACCATCAGCCTATCATAATATTATGGATCCTGTGCTCTGACGAAGAATTTATTCATCTGTTCTTCGTCCAAAAAGGGCCTGACCTTGGCGGCTTCCGACCTCCAACGAGTAGCATATTCGCGGAAAGTCTCAGTAGGCTTCTTCTTGAGATTCTGAATGTAGAAGACATCAAGTGTATTTTCTATATTGAACCTGAATCGGTCCATGAAATCTGATGTCATGCTTACCCAACTGGACCATTTCTTGGGATTCTAGATGATATACCAAGACAATGCGTCTCCAATAAGGCTCCTCATAAAGAGCTTCATTTGAATCTTTTCATCTTTTCCAACGCCGACAAGATTGTCACAGTAGGTCCTTAGGTGGACCCTAGGATCACCTGTACCATCAAACATTTCGAACTTGGGAGGTTTGTACCCTTCTGGCAATTCAACATCGGGATGTATGCACAGATCTTCGTAGTTCAAACCTTCTATTCCTCTGTCGCTTTCAACACCTTGAACTTGGCTTGTTTGTTTCTTGAGTTCTTTAGCCATGTTCTAAATAAGCATGCCCTTTTAGGAGGATTCCGGTGCACAGGAGATTGGCTGGGTAGAATAAGGTATAGTTTCCATGTATATGGGGTTGCTCTGATGGGTGCCAGGAGCTTGGGCATAGTGATAGTCATTGGTGGAGTTTTATGGGTCGGGGATGAGTGGTGGTGTATTTTGGGGAGTGTGATAAGTGGTGGGTGGTGGTTACGAGATTGGTTGGTGCTGTTATGGTGGAGTTGGTATCGGCAATGGATTGATATTTTGTGGTGGAATTGCATATTGATTTGGTATGGTAGGATTTTGCGGCTGTTGGTTTTGTGTATTTTGAGGAAGTGTTGGGTTCTTTGCGTTCCGTTTGTGGATATTAGGGACAATGAGGGTGAGTGACAAGTTTGCCAAATTGCGGACCTGCTCAAGTTCTCCTTGCAGTTATAGTATCTTTTGTTCAAGTCACAAAACCAGGTTATTCGGGGCCGGAGTACTACGACCATCGAAGGTCTTTGCGTTCTCAATGTTTTCCTTTCGAATTCCACTTAAGTCGTCCATCTTTGCTTTCCCTCTACCTTTTGTGTTGCTTGGAGGAGGAGGAGGTGGAGGGCCTCTAGATCTGATATGATATGCTGATGAGGCCAGTATGGATGAACCAACCTATGTGGATGGGAATAATAATAATGGGAATAATAATAATAAAATAAACAAAACAAAAAGGTAACAAGTTAGTGGGGATCCTGAACTGTTTGCAGTATTTAAACACATATTGCGAAATATAAACTCGTATCCATATTTGAAAACCTCGTTGTGCCCAAAGTAGGCCTAGCGACAAATAAATTTGGAGAACTTCAAATGCCAATAAATGCTTCATTTCATAGCATAAAAGTAGACGAATCCAAAAACTACACTAACATAATAATAAAACAAGTCACTACTGGCACTTGGCCTTATTACATTTTAAGAAAAACAAGTAAATCTAATCTATTTGGTCCCAGAAGGACCTTCCCCAGATTCTATCTTTCGGACTCCATCAAACCGATCTCCCAGCTCGCGCAGTCCAAGCAGCAAGTAGGCTCGGGCCAGATGTCCTCCCTCGACTCCATCCCCGTTCTGACAGTTTTCAATTCTTTTTGTGACTTTGCCCTTCAGCTCCACTATTCCTTGCTCCAGGTATTCCAGTTTTCTATTGGAAATGATTTCCATCTCTTTCCATTCCTCAATCAACTTCACGTTCCTCTCATGTATCTCTCGATGCTCATTCTCAGAGTCGTGGACCTTTTTGCGCAGCCTGTTGTATTTGACTTGGGCTTTAGCTTCCTCATCTATGATTCTGTTCCCTCGGCCAGTCACCGGTGTCATCGTTCCTTTCAAATTGTCCTCCAACCATGCAGGGTAGAGAGGCTCGCACCCTGCGTGATATCTGTCTGGCTCAATAGTGATTTTCTCCACAATGATTTTGTAGTGCCACATGTGCTGAGCTTGGAACTTGTAAGGTATGTCATCGTCTTGGAAATCCGCCCTGAAATGACTCATCTTGACGACCCTTGGTACAACCTGTTTTCTGCCTGCTTGCCTCATAACTCGCATAGGGACATATGGATATATCCCTCTCAACCCGATCAACACCAAATGCGGAGCATTCTTGGACCTGATAATGAACTCATCCGTTGGAAACCATTTAACCATCCACTGCACCTATTCCTCGGTCAGATTGTCGCAGAACTCTACCCATTCGCTGGCACTTTTCGGTTGAGCAAATCTGCCCGGAATGTAGTTCATCTGCTTAGGATGATGGAAAGCAATGTTGTCGTTCCAAGACCTTCGCAGAAATTCTTGGCGATAGCGACCCTTTTGGAGATGCTTCAACAACCATAACTGCAGCAGTAAGTTGTAACTCTCGAAATGCTAGACCCTCTTTGACAGCGCTCCAGGGCCCTATGGATATCAGCTATGATCATGGGGACTATGGTGTATGTCCATTGATCGCCTCCATCAGAGTTTTGGCAACCATGGCCAACCTAGTGTGGATTCTTCCCTTTTTCATTGGGAACACTATCAGCCCTAGAAAGCACACAATGAACACGAACACTCTGCGGTGGATATCACCCAGTGAAGTGAGGGCGATCTCATCATGATAAGTGTGGAAAGACTTGTTGTGGCCATACCTCTCATAGAGATATTCGAAAGGTATGTAGGAGTCCTTCAAGCACACTAGGTCGACATTCTTTTTCAGCCCCATCATCTTCAAAAATCCCCTGCCTGTACGGTTTTCTGGCACCAAAAGCTCGGGACTATCCCAAGTCAACCCTGCAAGTCCTCCTATTTCCTCTAGGAGCGGTGTCATTTCTATGTCACCAAAACAGAACACAGCCCTTTCACTATCCAAGAATAGGGTAGCAGCCTCGATCAATCTGTTGTTTGGGTCAATATCTGGCAGGGATGGCAAGTTACCCAGTTTCTTTTCCACATGCTTCTTGTCACTTGAGGAAAGATCTTCCCACCACTCTAGCAACAATGGAGGGAAATTGCTAACCATACCGAATCTGGGGACCTCGTGCCTCATTTTTGCAAAACAAAAGAGTTAGGCCTTACCCCCACCAGACTCGACTATTTATACATTTATGATCAGCATATTGGCATTTAGTTCTCCAAATTAATGTACAGAACGTGGTTGTATCCGTTGGGATTATAGAAAACCCGATGGACTTTAGATAAGGCTTATCTTAAAGGATCATTATGTGGACAACATAACTGATCCGACTAGGTTTGATCATGATACATGCACAATTTAAACAGAGTAAGGTTTCTATGGGATTTTAGACTGGTACCCTCAAGCAGACAACTTGACGGGGAAGGCATAGAACCGTTAACTGCACTGCTGATCGACTGGTTTTATCGCAAATAAGCCTTTCGGAATTTAAGGGTAATAAATAGGAAGAGCGAAACCACTCATTACAGCATTGCTATAGGATTTGATATGCACGAGTGGAATATGATGTGGAGCATGATTTATGCAGTAGTTAATAACATGTAAGCAAGTATTTTCACATAGGAAAAAATAAATACAGCATTTAAATAATTGAAAAGATAGTTACATAAAAAGAAAAACAAGGAGACAAGTGAGTTTTTAGGGTAATAAAGAAATCATAAATGGATAAGGGAGAAAGGTACGAAATAAGCATGCTTGGAATAATTTGTAAAGACAAGATCGTTATGGTAAGAGCCTAAAAGTATCCCCAGCAGAGTTGCCATGCTATTGCGCCCCCTATTTTTCTCCGCGGAGAAAGTCTGGGTTTCGACATTCACGGGGTGTAATAACTCATTTTCCTTTTGGGAATTGGGTATTTGAAGAGTCGCCACCTAATGAATTATGGTATGTTAGGGCACCTAGAGTGATTAACTCTTGGGTTGGTTTGCATTACCAGAGATTAGGGTAAGAGCTTGAAGTAACCTCGAGGGGAAGGTGTTAGGAATCCCTCTTGGTCCACAACGGTGGGTCCCGGCCAAAATTATATTCACAAATTAGTCCATATATAAACATTTGAATCAAATAAGTTGCAAGTAAAGCGCGTTGGATAGTTCAAGTAGTAAGATAAAAGTTTGAACAAGTTGTAAAAGACGAAAGTTTTAAATAAAGAGAGGGCTTGGTAGAGAGGGGTCCTAGGTTGTTTGTCCTATAGGATCACCCCACGCAATGTCCGGTAAACACTCATCGATGAGCGGCTACACATGACATTAATGCGTAGTCATCATATCCTACGTCTACCCTTCCCATCCCCTTATTGGTCATGCAAAGCGAGTGTTTGGTCACTGATACCTATTGTGTGCTGCTACCCGGCCTTTCTTAATGATCCTGGAGGGAGTTAGGACCTCTACCTAAAGGTAGTTCTAGACGTACCCCTAAGGTTTAGAAAGGCGAAAACTCTAAGGAGACAGTCAAAACATTTAGGACTTCCACATAATGGGAGCAATTAAGAGGCTCACAGTTTCCTCCTCAAACAAACATACAAGTAGCACGACTCAAAAACGGTTAAGGTCTTTATTAATCAAAGTCCTAAAGCAGGATCTCTAAGTGACTATGCAGAAACAGACCAAACATTTTATACTCAGAATTTATAACCTAGTAGTTGCCTAGGTATTCCTTTTTTTAAAAGCTTATTAGAATCAGAAACGCTAAGCGACAGAGACAGCTTCAGAAAAATGCAGTTTTGAAAACACCCTAAGGCTCGCCTATATGTAGAATATTGCAGAAACAAACAGGTTTTTGAGATAGACTCCTTTAATACCTATAGGCATGATATCAAATGAGATTAAAGCAATTTTGAAAGAACTTGTTTCAGGAAATATTTAACACTTACTAAGACCAGTTTTAAAAATGAACTAGGCGTAATGAAATTGATTTATTAGGCTAATTAGACTATCAGATAGAATTGCGAGTAGAGATCCCTATAGGCATGGTATCTAGGCGTATTACTGATTTTAATTGATTTGCAGCAATATACAGCAATACTCATTAAAACTGAATTGGTGTTGAATCCTATAGGCATGGCATCTACTGATTCGAGACATAATTGTTTGGAACATATAAACATGGTTTCTAGCATGACAAAATGCAGAACCTTGTGAACATGATTTCTACTTGATGCAAAGAAAATTTGAAGTGAAATCCTATAGGCATGATTTCTATTAGGTAAAGCAATCAGATTCAGAAGAGCAAACCTATGAGCATGCTTTCTACTTATGCAAATAGTTAGACTTCAAAAATAAGGTCCTAAGTGCAGGATTTCTACCCATATTACCCTTTAAAGTATGCATCTACCCACTCCTTTACTAAATACCCCAAATATCTGTTTACAAATTATTACAGACCAATGAATGAATTACATAAATAAAATAGAAAATCAAGAAGCTATTCTATAGAGAGCCTGCAATTAGGCCCAAGTTTCCCAAAGCCTCCAATGGTCTCACAAGCCTCATTTCCATAGACAAATTAGAGTCAAGGTGCATCAAAGTTCCCTAAGGGTCTCAAGGACCCCGGGCAATGCTTACACCTAGACTTAGCAACCAAGAATTGAACCAGTATATTATGAAATGGCCAGCCTCAGTATACCAGACTTCAGAGGGCTCTCACAAGGATCCCAAGGCAGTACACATAGTAGAGGGGGCAGAACTTATTGACTAAGAGTAAAGTGAGAGTGCATGACACAAGTTGAAAAAGGTTTATTAGAGACTATTTTGAAAGCAATTAGTAAAGCAACAGAGGTTGTTTAAAAATATGCTGGAGTGGTAAACAAAGTCAAGCACTTCAGGATAGGATCACACACAGAATTCAAATGAATTTAGTAGTCACATAGGGGTCAAGGGGTTTGGGGATACACAGACATTTGACTGCAAACACATAAACCCAGTAAGGGTCTTAGGACTAGTTTGGACATGCTCAGAAATAGGTGACACTGGCATAATCACAAACCAGTCATGGAGAACATAAACACATGGAGAGGGATAGGGATTTGGGATTCATAAGATGGTAAGTACACAGTAGGTAATCGACAAGGCATGCTTTGAAACACACATAAGGAAATACATTAACCTAAAGGGAAGGGGGGACATAATAACATGCTGATAAGGTAACTTAACTACAAGTTTCACAACAGAACCACAAGTAGAAGCAGACTAGAAATAAGAGAAACTGAAACAATAAGAGAAGCATGTTGCTGTTAAGGCTTTAAATTAAAACTAGGACATACTAGTGAAAAGAGAAGTAAGCAGAATGAAAGAACAAGAGTGCACAGATGATTAGCCTTGGCTTGCAGCCAGCTAATAGCAGCAAATAGCACAAGAAAGAGGGGAAAGCAGAGATTTTTAGTAAGAGAGGTAGTTTTGAAAACCAAATGTTCGTGTTTGTTAATGAAAGATTTAGGGTATTTATAGTTGAAAGTAGGTAGTGAAATAAGGTAAGAATCATAGTAGTACAATAATTGAAGAACTCAGAATCAATCAATTAGAGAATCAAGGAAGTACTCCCTTAATTTAAGGGAATCAAATCAAACGAGAAGATTCAGTATCATATAAGGCAAGAAGTAAAATCAGTGCATGAGTAAATAAGGAAGGAGTCAAGGTTCAGTAAGCATAGAGTAGCCGATTAAGACTAAATTCATAAAACCTTAATTAAGGACACAACTCAGTAGAAATAAAGTATCATAGCAAATATGGTAATGAAATTAGTCAACTTAAATAGACGGGGTAAAGCTTTTAGGGATTTTAAAAGAAAATCTTTCAATCAAACCATCAATTAAGGAAATTAGAATCTATCAAGAGGGTGTCATGATTCTGTATTTTCAACATATACATAGATAAGATCAAACAGACGTAGAAAACAGGCAAGGTTAGCCATAGTGACAGAAAGAAGCAAGAGATAAACAAACAAAATGAGCATAGTCATATAGAAGTGACATGAGTAGGCTAAGGATTCAATAAAACACATTCGAAGGGGAGAAAATGAATCAATTTAAACCCTTAAAATTATGGGAAAAAATAATAAAAACCTTGTGCATTCTCATATATGCATATATATGCTATTTTGAAGGTATTTATGCATATTTAAAATACATAGGAAAAAATTAAGTATCAACAGGATCTACCGCTGAAAAATCAAAGCTTCATCTTGTTAATTGGTATACCTTGAATAATACTAAGAATAATGGTGGATTAGGTATAGTCAGTGCTGAAAACAAGAATCTAACTCTTCACACGAACCTTGCATGGCGACTTTTTAAAAACCCTCATTCCTTGTGGGCCCGAGTCCTCATTAATAAATATTGTTTCCCTCAGAGAAACTTCCAGTCCCAAACTCATACCTGTCAATGTAGAACTGATTCAATTATCTAGAGCAACATTCCTAAGGGATGGTACATTTGTAATCAAGGTATCCGTTTGTGATGACCCGGCCAGTCGTCTCATGAGTTATCGCTCTGTTTCCCCTATTTCTGCTTCTTATTGCTTTGTTATCAGTTCTATATGTGATCGGGATGGTTGGCTTAGGTTCAGAATGATTTTTGGTAAGGTTTGAGACACTTAGTGTCTTTTGAGGAAGCTTAAGTTGGAAAAGTCAACCGAACATTGACTTATGTGCTACAGGGCTCGGATGTGAGTTACGATGGTTCGGATAGCTTCTGGAGGTGATTTGGGACTTAGGAGCGTGATCAGAATGTGTTTTGGAGGTCCAGAGTAGATTTAGGCTTGAATTGGCGAAATTGAAATTTTGGCATTTTCCGATTGATAGGTGAGATTTCGATATAGGGGTCAAAATGGAATTCCAGAAATTGCAATAGTTCCATTGTGTCATTTGGGATGTACGTGCAAAATTTCAGGTCATTCGGACATGGCTTGGTAGATTTTTTGATCAAAAGTGTAAATTGGAAGATTTTGGAATTCTTAGACTTGAATCCGATGCGAATTTGGTGTTTTGATGTTGTTTTGAGCATTCCGAAGATTGGAACAAGTTTGAGTGATGTTATAGGATATATTTTCATGTTTGGTTGAGGTCCCAGGGGGCCTCGGGTGAGTTTCGGGTGGTCAATCGGACCATTTCATGTTTTGGAAGATTTTGGAGCTTTTTGAAAATGATTGAAGAGGGATTCAAGGGGAAACACTTGGAGGTAAGATTTATGGACTTAATACTCGATTCTTATGTGAATTCTACCTAATTAATCATGAAATTTAAGCCTAATATTGAAGAACTAGGGCTTGTAATTGGAGATCTAGAATTTGGGATTTGAGGGGTCGTTTGTGGTAGGATTTTGATGCTTTTGATATGAATGAACCCGGTGAGTGATAAGGAGTCTTTGATGTAATTTTTATCGGAATCCGAGACATAGGCCCGGGGGTCGGGTTTGGCCAATTTCAGGATTTCTGTTGTAATTTGATTTCTTTCGAGTGGGCTTTGTTCCCTTAGCATATTTTGATGGTTTTGCACTGATTTTGGTTAGATTTGGAGCATCCGGAGGCCGATTCGAGGGATAAAGGCATCACGAGCTAGAGATTCGGACCGGGTAGAGGTGAGTAATGATTGTAAATATTGTCTTAAGGGTATGAAACCCCGGATTACACATCGTGGTGCTATATTGAGGTGATGCACACGCTAGATGATGAGCATGGGTCATGCACCATTTGGGATTGTGACTTAGTCCATCCGTATGACGGTTTTACCACATATTTGATTGAAAACTATTTGCTATCATCATGTTTTGGGCTGAATGCCATATTTGGGCCTTGTGCCAACTATTTGGACCCTTAGGGGATTCTTAATGATATTTCCTTACTATTTAGACTTTATACTTGAACTCAGTCATACTATATTCTACTGGTTTTATAACTCGGCCATGTTTACTTTATTTTTAACACATGAAGTGATATTTTAAATGATAATTTGGGTTAAGCATCATGTTTTACTATTTCTCGAGTGGCTTATGTGATTCTAACTGAGTAAGGCCAAGGGCCTATGTTGTGAGGATACACTGATTTATGGTTGTGAGGCCGAGGGCCTGAGATTGTACGCCACGAGGGGCTTGTTGATATGAGGCCGAGAGCCTACTAATTTTGCCACGAGATGGCTTGATATTGCGCTTGGGCCATAAGGGGCAAATTTTAGAGTCTGTACACCCCCAGTGAGTGCGGGTATCCATTGTGATATGATATATAGGCCGAGGGGCTGGTGTTGTTCCATGATATTGCTCGAGGGGTGAATTCTGTTGACATTGTGCCCGAGGGGCAAATTTTTAAGTGTATCTATTCTAGCTGCTTTTCATTTAATTGTTTAACTATTAAAAAGGAATTTTAAAGAAGCTTTAACTGAACTAAGGTGGCTCTACATGTTTTCACTGTTTCATTGCTTTTACTGGATTTTTACTGCTTCTTTGTAGCCTGCTGACATGCCTTTACATGATTTCTTATCGCTCAGTCTTCATTTATTATTGTTACTCTCTGAGTTGAAGTACTCACTTTACTCCCTGCACCTTGTGTGCAGATTCAGGCACTTCAGGTCCTACTTGCGAGGGTTGAGAGCTTCCAGCAGATATCGGAGTTTCACTAAGTAGCTGCTCGGCGTTCGCAGTCCAGTGCTTCTCCCTCTACCTTATTTTCTTCTTCTTTAATTATGTAGTAGTTATGTAGACGCTTTCAGACTTGTAGTTTTTATGATAGATGCTCATGACTGGTGACACCCCTATGTCGGGCTATGTCTATTCTGCAAACTGTATTATTCACCTTATTTGGGGATTATTATTATTATGTCAGAGATTTAGTTTTTATTATTTAATTGCTTAAAAATAAATTGGGAGTGTGTCGGTTGGCCTTGTCTTCACGAGAGGCACCATCATGACCGGGTCCGAGTTTAGGGTCGTGACAAGTTGGTATTAGAGCCTAGGTTACATAGGTCTCATGAGTCATAAGCAGGTTTAGTACAGTCTCGCGGATCAGTACAGAGACGTCCGTATTTATCCTCGAGAGGTTGCAGAACCTTTAGGAAAAACTTCATATTCTTGAAATTTTTGTCGTGCAAATTTGTTGATCCAAGTACTAAACTTCTGTTATTCTATTCTCTCACAGATGGTGAGGGCACGTGCTACCGATCAGGATGGACGACCACCAGTACCACCAGCTGTAGCTACTAGAGGCCGAGAATGCGGTCGTGGTCGCGGTAAGGGTAGAGGTGTGGCCCGCACAGCAACTAAGGCAACACCGACAGATCCACCAACCGCCTAGTTCAGGATCAGGTCCCAGCTGTGGACGCTCCAGCAGCACCAGCTCAGGCACCAGCTATGCCCATTGTGATTCCGGGTCTTTAGCAGGCCTTGGCTCAGATTCTATCAGTATACACTGGCCTAGCTCAGACGATCTCAGTGACTATAGCCGCAATTATTTCTCAGGACAGGGGAGGCATTCAGACTCCCGCCGCTCGCACACCTGAGCAGGTCGTGCAGGGACTTCAGACACCAGGGGCACATCCAGCCCAGCCGGTTGTTGCTGCTCAGGACTACGTAGCTCCTGCCATGCCAAAGGACGAGCAGCGTAGGTTGGAGAGGTTTGGTAGACTTCAGCCTCTGATTTTCAGTGGTGCAGAGGGCAAGGATGCCCAGTGTTTCTTGGATAAGTGTTAGAGGATTCTTCGCACAGTGGTTATTCTGGAGACCAGTGGGGTTGCTTTCACTACTTTTCAATTTTCTGGAGCTGCCTTCACTTGGTGGGAGGCGTATGAAAGGTGTAGGCCTGTTTGTGTAGCACCCCTTGCCTGCAGCAGTTCTTTATTCTCTTTCTGGAGAAGTATGTGCCGCAATCTCTCCGAGAGGAGCTGCGCAGGTAGTTTCAGTGGTTGTATCAGGGAGATATGACTGTGATGCAGTATGAGATAAAATTCTACGAGTTAGCTCGTCATGATATTTGGTTGGTTCCAACAGATTGAGAGAGGATTATGAGGTTTGTGGATGGCCTCACTTATCAGCTTCGTATTCTCATGACCAGGGAGAGGGTGTCTGGTGCTACTTTTGAGGAGGTTGTTGACATTGCTCGTGAGATTGAGTCAGTTCATCGCCAGGAACGAGATGAGAGGGAGGCCAAGAGGCCTCGAGGATCCGGTAGTTATGGTGGTGCTCCTTCGAGAGGTTAGTTTCAGCACGGCAGAGGTCGTCTATTCAGGCATGCTCAGCCAACCAGCCCAGGTTATCGTGGGGTGTCATCGGGTTATGGTTCTCATGGTTCTTATAAAGCCCAGTCATTACTTAGTGCCCTTCCAGCTCAGAGTTCGTCCCGTCCTCCATCAATTCAGGGCTCTTCTATGCTAGGTGCATCACCTAGTCATTTTGGTGCTAGGAGTTCCCTCCAGTCCCCATCTCCAGCACTCGGGAGTTGCTATAAGTGTGGAGAGATGGGTCATATGTGGAGGCACTGTCCTCGTCGTCTTGCAGGTTCATCTCAGCAGAGGAGTCAGCCATCAGATTCAGCACCAGTCATTTCACCACCACCTGCCCAGCCAGCTAGGGGTGGAGGTTAGTCAGCTAGGGGTCGCCCTAGAGGGGGAGGTCGATCAGGTGGCGGTCAGGCCCATTTTTATGCACTTCCAGCTAGACCCAATGATATTGCTTCCGATGCTGTTATTACAGGTATTATCTCAGTCTGCCATAGAGATGATTCTGTATTATTTGATCCCGGTTCCACCTTTTCTTAGGTGTCATCATACTTTGCTCGTTATTTGGATACGCCCCGTGAGTCTCTTGTTTCACTTGTTCATGTATCTACTCCGGTGGGCGATACTGTTATTGTAGATCATGTGCACCGGCCGTGTGTGGTGACTATTGGGGGTCTGGAGACCTGAGTGGATCTTTTATTATTATATATGGTGGATTTCGATGTCATTTTGGGCATGTTGTTCTATTCTGCACTGTCATGCTAAGACAGTGACATTGGATATACCAGGTGTGCCACAGATTGAGTGGCGAGGTTTGACTGATTATGTTCCCAGTAGAGTAATCTCATTCTTGAAGGCCTAGCGTATGGTTGGGAAGGGTTGTCTTTTGTATCTAGCCTTTGTGAGGGAGGTTGATGCAGAGACTTCCATTATTGATTTTGTCCCAGTTGTGAGGGAGTTTCTTGATATGTTTCCTGTAGACCTGTCGGGCATGCCACCGGATAGGGATATTGGTTTTGGTATTGACCTGGTGCCGGGCACTCAGCCCATTTCTATTCCATCGTATCGTATGGCACCAACGGAGTTGAAGGAGTTAAATGAGTAGCTTCAGAAACTCCTTGATAAAGGGTTCATTCGGCCTAGTGTGTCACCTTGGGGTGCGCCGGTTCTATTTGTGAAAAAGAAGGATGGCACTATGAGGATGTATATTGATTATAGGCAGTTGAACAAAGCAACAGTTAAGAAAAAGTATCCTTTGCCTCACATTGATGATTTATTCGACCAACTTCAGGGAGCGAGAGTGTTATCCAAGATTGATCTCTGTTCAGGTTGTTGCCAGTTGAAGATCAAGGACTCGGATATTCTTAAGATAGCTTTCAGGACCCGATATAGTCATTATGATTTCTTGGTGATGTCTTTTGGGCCGATCAATGCCCCAGCAACGTTCATGCATTTGATGAACAGCGTGTTCCTGCCTTATCTTGACTCGTTTATCATAGTTTTCATTGATGATATTCTGGTATACTCGCGTAGTAAGGAGAAGCATGCCGAGCATTTGAGAGTCGTGTTGCAGAGATTGAGGGAGGATAAGCTTTAAGCAAAGTTCTCCAAGTGTGATTTTTGGCTCAGTCAGTGGCTTTCTTGGGGTACTTGGTGTCCAACGAGGGTATTCAGGTTGATCCGAAAAAGATAGAGGCATCGTAGGGTTGGCCCAGACCGTCCTCACCTATAGAGATTCGCAGCTTTCTTGGTTTGGCGGGTTATTATCGCTGGTTTTTTTAGGGATTCTCATCTATCTCATCGCCCTTGACCAAGTTGAATCAGAAGGGTGCTTCATTTTTATGGTCAGATGAGTGTGAGGAGAGCTTTCAGAAGCTCAAGATAGCCTTGACCACAACTATAGTGTTAATTTTGCCCTCAGCTTCAGGTTCAAGTAGAAGGATCTCAATTTGAGGCAGCGGAGGTGGTTGGAGTTGCTAAAGGATTATTATATTATTATATTGTACCATCCGGGGAAGGCCAATGTGTTGGCCGATGCTTTGAGCCGAAAGGCAGTGAGTATGGGGATTTTGGCATATATTCCAATTAGGGAGAGACCTCTTGCAGTTGATGTTCAGGTCTTGGCCAATCAGTTCGTGAGGTTAGATATTTCGGAGCCTAGTCGGGTATTGGCTTGTGTGATTTCTCGGTCTGCCTTATATGATTACATCAGAGAGTGCCAGTATGATGATCCTCATTTACTTGTCCTTAAGGACAGAATTTAGCATGATGATGCTAGAGATGTGACCATTGGTGATGATGGGGTGTTGGGGATGCAGGGCAGGATATGTGTGCCCAATGTAGATTGGCTTCGAGAGTTAATTCTGGAGGAGGCCCATAGCTCGTGGTATTCCGTTCATCAAGGTGCCGCGAAGATGTATCAGGATTTGAGGCAGCATTATTGGTGGAGGAGAATGAAGAAGGACATTGTGGGATTTGTAGCTCGGTGTCTCAATTGTCAGCAGGTGAAATATGAGCATCAGAGACCGAGTGGCTTGCTTCAGTAGATGGATATTATAGAGTGGAAGTGGGAGCAGATCACCATGGACTTTGTTGTTGGGCTCCCACGGACTTTGAAGAAATTCAATGCTATTTAGGTGATTGTGGATCGACTAACCAAGTCTGCGCACTTCATTCCTATGAGTTGAGCACAGCTTTTCACCCCCAGATGGACGGACAGTCCGAGCGCACTATTGAGATATTGGAGGACATGTTTCATGCTTGTGTCATTGATTTTGCATGGCCATGGGACTAATTTTAGCGCTTGCAGAGTTTGCTTACAACAACAGTTAGCAGTCAGGTATTCAGATGTCTCCATATGAGGCTTTGTACGGGAGGTGGTGTAGATCTTCAGCTGGTTGGTTTGATCCGGGTGAGGATAGGCTATTTGGGACATACTTGGTACAGGATGCTTTGGAAAGGTGAAGGTAATTCAGGAGAGGCTTCGTACAGCACAGTCGAGACAAAAGAGTTATATTGACAGGAAGGTTCGGGATGTGTCCTACATGGTTGGTAAAAAGGTTCTGTTGAAGGTTTCGCCCATGAAGGGTGTTATGAGATTTGGGAAGAAGGGTAAATTGAGTCCTCGGTTCATTAAGCCTTTTGAGGTGCTTCGGAAGATTGGGGAGGTGGCTTATGAGCTTTCTTTTCCACCCAGCTTGTCTAGTGTGCATCCGTTATTTCATGTTTCTATGCTCCGGAAGTATATTAGGGATCCGTCTTATGTTTTGGATTTCAGCACGGTTCAGTTAGATGATGATTTTACTTATGATGTGGAGCCAATAGCTATTTTGGGGCGTTAGGTTCGAAAGTTGAGATCAAAGGATATAGCTTCAGTGAAAGTGCAATGGAGATGTTGGTTCATGGAGGAGGATACCTGGGAAACCGAGCGGGAGATGCGGAGAAGATATCCTCACCTATTTGAGGCTCCAGGTATGTTTCTTGACTCGTTCGAGTACGAACATTTGTTTAAGAGAGGGAGGATGTGACGACCCGGCCAGTCGTCTCATGAGTTACTGCTTCGTTTCCCCTATTTTTGCTTCTTATTGCTTTGTTATCAGTTCTATATATGATCGGGTTGGTTGGCTCGGGTTTGGAAAGGTTTTTGGTAAGGTTTGAGACACTTAGTCTCTTTTGAGGAAGCTTAAGTTGGAAAAGTCAATCGGACGTTGACTTATGTGTTAAAGGGATTGGATGTGAGTTCTGATGGTTTGAATAGCTTTGGAAGGTGATTTGTGACTTAGGAGCGTGATCGGAATGTGTTTTGGAGGTACAGAGTAGATTTAGGCTTGAATTGGCTAAATTGGAATTTTGGCATTTTCCGGTTGATAGGTGAGATTTCGATATAGGGGTCGAAATGGAATTCTGGAAGTTGAAGTAGTTTGGTTGTGTCATTTGGCATGTGTGTGCAAAATTTTAGGTCATTCGAACATGGCTTGGTAGACTTTTTGATCAAAAGCGTAAATTGGAAGATTTTGGAATTCTTAGGCTTGAATCCGATGCGAATTTGATGTTTTGATGTTGTTTTGAGCATTCTGAAGATTGGAACAAGTTTGAATGATGTTATGGGATATTTTGTCATGTTTGGATGAGGTCCCGAGGGGCCTCGGGTGAGGTTCGGGTGGTCAATCGGGCCATTTCATGTTTTGGAAAGTTGTAGAAAATCTGCTGAAGTGTTGCAGACATTTGGCCTTCGCATTCGCGAGTAGGCCTCGCGTTCGCGAAGGGTTAGCAGGTGAGGCTAAGGATTTAGCCTTTGCGATCGTGAGGGAGGCTCCGCATTCGCAAAGGGCTGGGATCTTGTTCATCGCGTTCGCGAGGTATCAGACGCGTTCACATCGAGGAAAGTTGAGCAGCTAGGTTCAAGTGGATTTGTTCTTCGCGTTCGGGGAAGGGGAGTCGCATTCGCGGTGAGTAAGGGAGTTAGCTCTTCGCGTTCGCGAGATGGAAGTCGCGATCGCGATGAAGGAATTCTGGTCAAAGTCAATGTGTGCTTCGCGAACGCGAGGCGTTGACCGCATTCGCGAAGAAGGATTGGATGCCTTGGCAGAATACTTAAATAGCCATTTAGTCCGCGATTTTAGGGCTAACTTCCACCATTTTTGAGCGATTTTGGAACTTTTTGAAGAGGATTGAAGAGGGATTCAAGGGGAAACACTTGGAGGTAAGATTTATGGACTTAATACTCGATTTTTATGTGAATTCTACCTAATTAATCATGAAATTTAAGCCTAATATTGAAGAACTAGGGCTTGTAATTGGAGACCTAGAATTTGGGATTTGAGGGGTCGTTTGTGGTTAGATTTTGATGCTTTTGATATGAATGAACTCGGGGAGTGATAAGGAGTCTATTGATGTAATTTTTATCGGAATTTGAGACATGGGCCCAGGGGTCGGGTTTGGCCAATTTCGGGATTTGTGTTGTAATTTGATTTCTTTCGAGTGGGCTTTGTTCCCTTAGCACATTTTGATGGTTTTGCACTGATTTTTGTTAGATTTGGAGCATCTGGAGGCCGATTCGAGGGGCAAAGGCATCGCGAGCTACAGATTTGGACCGGGTAGAGGTGAGTAATAATTATAAATATTGTTCTGAAGGTATGAAACCCCGAATTGCACATCGTGGTGCCATATTGAGGTGACGCACACTCTAGATGATGAGTGTGAGGTCATGCACCATTGGGGATTGTGACTTAGTCCATCCCTTATGACGGTTTTACCGCGTATTTGGGTTGAGCATCATGTTTTACTGTTGCTCGAGCGGCTTTTATGATTCTGACTGAGTAAGGCCGAGGGCCTGTATTGTGAGGATACACTGATTTATGGTTATGAGGCCGAGGGTCTGAGATTGTATGCCACAAGATGGCTTGTTGATATGAGGCCAAGAGCCTACAGATTATGCTACGAGATGGTTGATATTGGGCTTGGGCCATAAGGGGCCCCTCCCGGAGTCTGTATACCCCCAGTGAGCGCGGGTACCCATTGTGATATGATATATAGCCTGAGGGGCTGGTGTTGTTCCATGATATTGCCTGAGGGGAGGATTCTGTTAACATTGTGCCCGAGGGGCGAATTTTTAAGTGTTTATCTGTTCTAACTGCTTTTCATTTAATTGTTTAACAGTTAAAAAGGTATTTCAAAGAAGCTTTAACTGAACTAAGGTGACTTTACATATTTTCACTGTTTGGGAAGGGTTGTCTTTTGTATCTAGCCTTTGTGAGGGAGGTCGATGCAGAGACTTCCATTATTGATTCTGTCCCAGTTGTGAGGGAGTTTCTTAATATGTTTCCTGTAGACCTGTCGGGCATGCCACCAGATAGGGATATTGATTTTGGTATTGACCTGGTATCGGGCACTCAGCCCATTTCTATTCCACTGTATCGTATGGCACCAGTGGAGTTGAAGGAGTTAAAGGAGAAGCTTCAGGAACTCCTTGATAAGGGGTTCATTCGGCCTAGTGTGTCACCTTCGGTGTGCTAGTTCTATTTCTGAAGAAGAAGGATGGCACTATGAGGATGTGCATTGATTATAGGCAGTTGAACAAAGTAACAGTTAAGAACAAGTATCATTTGCCTCGCATTGATGATTTATTTGACCATCTTCAAGGAGCGAGAGTGTTCTCCAAGATTGATCTATGTTCAGGTTATCGCCAGTTGAAGATCAGGGACCCAGATATTCTTAAGATAGCTTTCAGGACCCGATATGGTCATTATGAGTTCTTGGCGTCTTTTGGGCTGACCAATGCCCATCAGTGTTCATGCATTTGATGAACAACGTGTTCCGACCTTATCTCGACTCGTTTGTCATAGTTTTCATTGATGATATTCTGGTATACTCGCGTAGTCAGGAGGAGCATGCGGAGCAATTGAGAGTCGTGTTGCAGAGATTGAGGGAGGATAAGCTTTATGCAAAGTTTTCCAAGTGTGAGTTTTGGCTCAGTTCAGTGGCTTTCTTGGGGCACGTGGTGTCCAACGAGGGTATTCAGGTTGATCCGAAGAAGATAGAAGTAGTTCAGAGTTGGCCCAGACCGTTCTCAGCCACAGAGATTCGCAACTTTCTTAGTTTGGCGAGTTATTATCGCTGGTTTGTTCAGGGATTCTCATCTATCGCATCTCCCTTGACCAAGTTGACTCAGAAGGGTGCTTCATTTGTATGGTCGGATGAGTGTGAGGAGAGCTTTCAGAAGCTTAAGATAGCCTTGACCACAACTCTAGTGTTAGTTTTGCCCTCAGCTTCAGGTACATATACCGTGTATTATGATGCTTTGAGAGTCGGTATTAGGTGTGTATTGATGCAGGAGGGTAGAGTTATTGCTCATGCTTCTCGTCAATTGAAGTCTCATGAGAAGAACTACCTCATTCAAGATTTGGAGGCATTATTTGTATGGTGTGTCTTGTGAGGTGTTTACCGATCATCGTAGGCTCCAGCACTTGTTCAAGTAGAAAGATCTTAATTTGAGGTAGCGGAGGTGGTTGGAGTTGCTAAAGGATTATGATATTATTATACTGTACCATCCGACGAAGGCCAATGTGGTGGCTGATGCTTTGAGCCAAAAGGCAGTGAGTTTGGGGAGTTTGGCATATATTCCAGTTGGGGAGAGACCTCTTGCAGTTGATGTTCAGGCCTTGGCCAATCGGTTCGTGAGGTTAGATATTTTGGAGCCCAGTCAGGTATTGGCTTGTGTGATTTCTCGGTCTTCCTTATATGATCGCATCAGAGAGTGCCAGTATGATGATCCTCATTTGCTTGTCCTTAAGGACAGAGTTTAGCATGATGATGCTAGAGATGTGACCATTGGTGATGATATGGTGTTGAGGATGCAGGGCCGGATATGTGTGCCTAATGTAGATAGGCTTCGGGAGTTAATTCTGGAGGAGGCCCATAGCTCGCGGTATTCCATTCATCCGGGTGTCGCGAAGATGTATCAGGATTTGAGGCAGCATCACTAGTGGAGGAGAATGAAGAAGGACATTTTGGGATTTGTAGCTCGGTGTCTCAATTGTTAGCAGGTGAAATATGAGCATCAGAGACCGGGTTGCTTGCTTTAGCAGATGGATATTCCAGAGTGGAAGTGGGAGCGGATCACCATGGACTTTGTAGTTGGGCTCCCACGGACTTTGAAGAAATTCGATGTTATTTGGGTGATTGTGGTTTGACTAACCAAGTCCGTGCACTTCATTCCTGTGTGTACTACCTATTCTTCAGAGCGATTGGCAGAGATCTATATCCGGGAGATTGTTCGTTTTCATGGTGTCCCAGTTTCCATCATTTCAGATAGGGGCACTCAGTTTACTTCAAAATTTTGGAGGTCCGTGCAGCGAGAGTTGGGTACTCAGGTTGAGTTGAGCAGAGCTTTTCATCGTCAGACGAACCGACAGTCCGAGCGAACTATTCAGATATTGGAGGACATGTTGCATGCTTGTGTCATTGATTTCGGAGGGTCATGGGATCAGATTCTACCGCTTGTAGAGTTTTCTTACAACAACAGCTACCAGTCGAGTATTCAGATGGCTCCATATGAGGCTTTGTACGGGAGGCCGTGTAGATCTCCAGTTGGTTGGTTTGAGTCGGGTGAGGCTAGGCTATTTGGGACAGACTTGGTGTAGGATGCTTTAGAAAAGGTGAAGGTAATTCAGGAGAGGCTTCGTATAGCGCAATCGAGACAAAAGAGTTATGCTGACAGGAAGGTTCGGGATGTGTCCTGCATGGTTGGTGAGAAGGTTCTGTTGAAGGTTTCGGCCATGAAGGGTGTTATGAGATTTGGGAAGAATGGTAAATTGAGTCCTCGGTTCATTGAGCCTTTTGAGGTGCTTCGGAGGATTGGGGAAGTGGCTTATGAGCTTGCTTTTCCACCCAGCTTGTCGAGTGTGTATCTGGTATTTCATGTTTCTATGCTCCGGAAGTATATTAGGGATCCGTCTCATGTTTTCGATTTCAGCACGGTTCAGTTAGATGAAGATTTTACTTATGATGTGGAGCCAATAGCTATTTTGGGGCGTTAGGTTCGAAAGTTGAGATCAAAGAATATAGCTTCAGTGAAAGTGCAATGGAGAGGTCGGCCCGTGGAGGAGGCTACCTGGGAGACCGAGCGGGAGATGCAGAGCAGATATCCTCACCTATTTGAGGCTTCAGGTATGTTTCTTGACTCGTTCAAGGATGAACATTTGTTTAAGAGGGGGAGTATGTGACGACCCGGCCAGTCGTCTCATGAGTTACCACTCCGTTTCCCCCATTTCTACTTTTTATTGCTTTATTATCAGATCTATATGTGATTGGGTTGGTTGGCTCGGGTTCGGAAAGGTTTTTGGTAAGGTTTGAGACACTTAGTCTCTTTTGAAGAAGCTTAAGTTGGAAAAGTTAACCGGACGTTGACTTATGTGTTAAAGGGATCGGATGTGAGTTCTGATGGTTCGGATAGCTTCAGGAGGTGATTTTGGACTTAGGAGCGTGATCAAAATGTGTTTTGGAGGTCCAGAGTAGATTTAGGCTTGAACTGGCGAAATTGGAATTTTGGCGTTTTCCGGTTGATAAGTGTGATTTCGATATAGGGGTCGAAATGGAATTTTGGAAGTTGCAGTAGTTCTGTTGTGCCATTTGGGATGTGTGTGCAAAATTTCAGGTCATTCGGACATGGCTTGGTAGACGTTTTGATCAAAATCGTAAATTGGAAGATTTTGAAATTCTCAGGCTTGAATCCGATGCGAATTTGGTGTTTTGATGTTGTTTTGAGCGTTCAAAAGATTGGAACAAGTCTGAACGATGTTATGGGATATGTTGGCATGTTTGGTTGAGGTCCCGGGGGGGCTCAGGTGAGTTTCAGGTGGTCAATCGGATCATTTCATGTTTTGGAAAGTTGCAGAAAATCTACTGAAGTGTTGTAGACATTTGACTTTCGCATTCGCGAAGCGTTAGCAGGTGAGGCTAAGGATTTATCCTTCACATTCGCGAGGGAGGCTCTGCATTCGCGAAGGGCTGGGAACTTTTTCATCAAGTTCGCGAGGTATCAGACGCATTCGCGTAGAGGAAAGTTGAGCAACTGGGTTCAGGTGGATTTGTTATTTGCGTTTGCAGAAGGGAGTCACGTTCGTGGTGAATAAGGGAGCTAGGTCTTTGCGTTCGCGAGCTAGGAGTCGCGATTGCGATGAAGGAATTCTGGTCAAAGTCAGTTTGTGCTTTGCGAAAGCGAGGCGTTGACCACGTTCGCGAAGAAGGATTGGATGCCTGGGTAGAATATTTAAATAGCCATTTAGTCCGCAATTTTGGGGCTAACTTCCACCATTTTTGAGCGATTTTGGAGCTTTTTGAAGAGGATTGAAGAGGGATTCAAGGGGAAACACTTGGAGGTAAGATTTATGGACTTAATACTCGATTTTTATGTGAATTCTACCTAATTAATCATGAAATTTAAGCCTAATATTGAAGAACTAGGGCTTGTAATTGGAGACCTAGAATTTGGGATTTGAGGGGTCGTTTGTGGTTAAATTTTGATGCTTTTGATATGAATAAACTCGGGAATTGATAAGGAGTCTATTGATGTAATTTTTATCGAAATTCGAGACGTGGGCCCGGGGGTCGGGTTTGGCCAATTTCGGAATTTGTGTTGTAATTTGATTTCTCTCGAGTGGGCTTTGTTTCCTTAGCATATTTTGATGGTTTTGCATTGATTTTGGTTAGATTTGGAGCATCTAGAGGCCGATTTGAGGGGCAAAGGCATCGCGAGCTAGAGATTTGGACCGGGTACAGGTGAGTAATGATTGTAAATATTGTCCTGAGGATATGAAACCCCGGATTGCACATCATGGTGCTATATTGAGGTGACGCACACGCTAGATGACGAGCGTGAGGTCGTGTACCATTGGGGATTGTGACTTAGTCCATCCCGTATGACGGTTTTACCACGTATTTGATTGAAAACTGTTTTCTATCATCATATTTTGGGCTGAATGCCATATTTGGGCCTTGTGCCAACTATTTGGACCCTTAGGAGATTCTTACTGATATTTCCTTACTATTTAGACTTTATACTTGAACTCAGTCATACTATATTCTACTTTTTTCATAACTCGGCCATGTTTACTTTATTTTTAACACATGAAATGATATTTTAAATGATAATTTGGGTTGAGCATCATGTTTTACTGTTGCCCGAGCGACTTATGTGATTCTGACTGAGTAAGGCCGAGGGCCTATGTTGTGAGGATACACTGATTTATGGTTATGAGGTCGAGAGCCTGAGATTGTACACCACAAGGTGGCTTGTTGATATGAGGCCGAGAGCCTACTAATTTTGCCACGAGATGGCTTGATATTATGCTTGGGCTGTAAGGGGCCCCTCCTAGAGTCTGTACACCCCCAATGAGCGCGGGTACCCATTGTAATATGATATATAGCCTGAGGGGCTGGTGTTGTTCCATGATATTGCCCGAGGGGCGAATTTTTAAGTGTTTATCTATTCTAGCTGCTTTTCATTTAATTGTTTAACAGTTAAAAAGGTATTTCAAAGAAGCTTTAACTGCACTAAGGTGACTTTACATGTTTTCACTATTTCATTGCTTTTACCGATTTTTACTGCTTTTTTATAGCCTGCTGACGTACCTTTACGTGATTTCTTATCGCTCAGTCTTCATTTATTATTATTACTCTCTAAGTTGAAGTACTCACTTTACTCCCTGTATCCGGTGTGCAGATTCAGTCACTTCAGGTCCTGCTTGCGAGGGTTGAGAGCTTCCAGCAGACTTCAGAGATTCACTAGGTAGCTGCTCGGCATTCGCAGTCCAGTGCTTCTCCCTCTACCTTATTTTCTTCTATTTTGGTTATGTAGTAGTTGCATAGACGCTTTCAGACTTGTAGTTTTTATGATAGTTCTCATGACTGGTAACATCCCAATGTCGAGCTATGTTTATTCCGCAAACTGTATTATTCACCTTATTTTGGGATTATTATTATGTCAAAGACTTAGTTTTTATTATTTAATTGCTTAAAAATGAATTGGGAGTGTGTTGGCTGGCCTTGTCTTCATGATCAGGTTCGGGTTTAGGGTCATGACACCGTTGGACCATTGGAAATGGTAAAATCATTAATTTCATACCCAATGGTTACCCAATACTACCAGTCTTAGAGCTACTATAGAGGGTCCTTTAAATTCTACTGAACATGCTCTCAATATTGCAGACCTTAATGAAAATGGATCTTGCAACCTCAAAAACATCTCTTTTGACCTACCATCCCAGTTACTTAACACTATTAATAGTGTCCAACTACCATTATAACCTAAACATGAAGATAGGCCAATTTGGAAACTAACAAAAAATGGTTGTTTCAGCTCCAAAACTGCTCGGACACTTATCAAATCTAGTCACCCAAACACTCTTAACTTCTCTTGGATTTGGAAGCTCAAGACACCAAATAAAATAAAATTCGTCATTTGGTTATGTTATCACAATCGATTACCAACCCGGATCTACTTAAACTCAATAGGCATTAATATTGATAGACAATGCTCCACCTGCAGATCTTGTGAAGAAACCCTTGATCATATTTTCATTGACTGTGTGGCCATTAAATTCTTTTGGCAAAAACTTGGTATTACTAGTATTCGCACTCTTGGCAATCACCAACACTGGTTGGACAGTATTGCAAACCTCCCTCTTATATTACCAAATGCAATCTACACATGGAAAGAACTATTTTCCTTTTGTCTTTGGCATATTTGGATCACTAGAAATAAACTCTACAATAACCTCACAAACTCTGCTTCTTTTGAGTTGGTACATATGCGAGCTATAGAGTATGTTGCTCTAGCAAGAAATGATAACAACACCAAACCACTTCTAGCTCTCCACGTCAAATGGAGTCCTCCTAAACAAAATCACTTCAAACTCAATACTGATGGAGCGTTTAAAGATTGAGCAGGAGGGCTTATGCTCATGGCCTTCATCCTATGGAGGTCAATACAGATTCAACAAAGATTATTAACATGTTCATAACTAACTACCCACAATATATATCTATATTACATGATTGCAGGATACTAAGGCAGCAACTAGGAGATCCGGAATTCAAACACTATTTTCGGGAGAAAAACAAAGTGGCTGACTTGCTTGCTAAGGAAGGACTGAAAATTGGAAAATTTGGTGCTCCAACTGTTTTAGTACTACCACTACCTTCCATTTTGCCTAGTCTTATGTTGGATATTTCTGAAGCTACATATTGTAGATCTATCTCTAGTGATGTTTCTAATGTTTAGGCCAACCTTGGCAACTTTGATGCTCAGAGGAGCACGTCTAGTTGTACGAACAATATTTAAATTTATATATTAGCTTCTCTTTTGACCAAAAAAAAATATATAAAATGCAAAAGTTCGATTTTTTATCATTTGACAAAAAAAATTGTGGATAAAAATATAGTTATCATTAAATACATAATATATGGCATGAACTAATATTAATAATTTTAATCCTCAAAAATAATTATTTCTTTTAGTGATTTAAAATGATCATCAAGTATTTGAATTAAAAGAAATCAGAATATAAAACAAAAAGTCAGTTATAGTATTAATAATTAAATTAGTTAAAATGCAAACTTTAAGAAATAAGGATGAAATAATAGAAGACAAAATGTATTCATAAAGAGATGTCATGTGAGACACAATTTAACATATTTGTATATCATATTACTGCTTTTATTTCAATTTGGATGACATATTTTGCTTATTGTGAACCAATGTAACTAAACTTTGAAGCTAAATTAGATTAGTTCAACATATTATTTTAAAATTTAAATTTAAATATTCAAAAATTATAACAGAAATACTATAAGTTATAATTTATCTCATGTCAATGTGATAAAAATAAGATATTTTAAAATGTTGGTTAAACGTCACATAGTTTCACTTTCGATAAGCGAAATGTATCATCTAAATTGAAATGAAGAGAGTATAAGTGTCACGACCCAAAAATCATAAGTCGTGATGGCACCTAACTCATACCGCTAGGTAAGCCAACTAACATGAAAGACACAATACGACTAAGATAATAAGAAAATAGAGAATAGCTAACTGAACATTTACAAGTTCACCAAGACCTAGTAGTACGAATCACGAGCTTCTAAGATTTGGAATTTCAAAACTGATACAAATAAATACACGTTCTATTTGAAGGTTACATAAATAGATTAGCAATAATCTAAACTACCAAGGACAAGTGGCAGCTATATCTAAACGCCCGAACATCTTCCGAATCAACACCCGACATCACCAGCAACTCTACTCCAAAATTTACATGGGACGTGCAGAAGTGTAGTATCAGTATAACCGATCCCATGTACTGGTAAGTATTTTGTCTAACCTCGTCGAAGTAGTGACGAGGCTTTTAGTTAAAAAGATGCTTATTGCTATAATCTATACAATAGACTAACAGTAAATCAGTTCAAAGTATAACGAATGAAGGTATCATATGCAAATCGGCGAGACAGTTAATAATTACTAAAAAGAACCACAGTAGAATATTTACGATCTTTCCTGGTATGAGATATATGTCCAAAATGTCAAAATGTCAAATCACATGGCACGTAAGACCCTTCGTGCTTTTATCTCATCTTCACCATATATAAATAAATTTGTGTAACAATTAAATTAGCACGGCAACATCCTTCGTGCGTTCAACTCATCTTTCCAAATGATCGTATAATAGATCCAACCCTATCACAGGAACACAAAAATAGGAACTACAAAGTAAGAAACACGCAAGTAACAACAGGGGACAAGGATACACATGTGGGTCACAGTAAGGGCTAAGTAGAAAGCACGTGAGTAATATCAACAATCGAAAAAAAAGGAATATCAACTTCAATTAACTAGCATATTGTAGGCCTAAGTGCAAATATAATAATTAAGAAGGAAACACATGATCTTTGCAAGTTGACAAGTAAGGGCATGAATTGCTAGCATGAAGGAAGGGTTAAACTAAAGTGCAATAGAATAGATACAACATTAGTATAATTATGGAAGCAGGAAATAGGCACGGTATTCGCAGGTTAAGCAAGTAAAAGACATGGACAGTGCAATAGCAATTGAGATAAGGGTCAAGTATAGGACAATAACAACAAGTCACCACAAAATACGTAAATACATTAATAACAGCTCAAGGTAAGGGCACAAATGTATACACGGAAAATAGATATCACATTATAATGCATGTCCCTCGTCCTCACTTGCACGAAAACACCCTTCGTGCCATGACCTCACAATAACATACAAGCATAACAATATAAATGAAACGGCACGGCATCACCCTTCATGATTTTACTCTCAAATAATATGGCACGACATCACCCTTCGTGCTTTTACTCTCAATAATATGGCACGACATCACCCTTCGTGATTTTACTCTCAATAATGTGGCATGACATCATCCTTTATGTTTTTACTCTCAATAACATGGCACGGCATCACCCTTCGTGTTTTACACTCTTCCTTACCAAGCATATATAAAACAAGGACAAATAAGGTAGGAAGCATAAATGAATCAAAGAGAGTGTTTTAGCGGATATTCCAAATAATTCCCAATCGCAAGCTTCCAAGTCGACAATGATTCAACAACCCTCAAGAACCGTATCATTCAAATTCTTCCATAAATCTCACAAATGATCCACAACACATTTATGTAGTCTAGTATCTCAAAAATATCAGCTGTAGTAATATAGCAATGATTTCATATAGAGATAACCGAATTAGACACATCAATGTATTTTCAGAATTCTCGTCAATTTTGATCAAGTTAGAGTAAGCTAAGTCTTGATTTCTATCATTAAATATTATGTCTTTAATATCTAAGAGTCACATAAGGCATAGGCAGAATGTCACACAATTCTACAAACACAAATATAACATAATCCACCCCCCCCCCCCGAGTATAATTAACACTGGCACATATATATATACGTTTGTCACCTCATATATGTATCACCCCCGCATGTGGCAAACAATGGTAAATAGGAGGAAACATTCCCTCAAACAAAGCTAGGCAAAATACTTACCTCAATTCGGCCAATCCAACACTCAATTTAGTCTTTTCCTCTACAAATTCTCCTCTGCTTGACTCAATCTAGCCAATAACGACTTGAATACACCACAAAATACAAGAGAAAACAATTTCAACTAATAAAGTTATGATTTTTATTCAATTTCTACAAAGTCAATATAAGTCAAACCTCGGTCCCGCCCGGTCAAAACTCGGGTCCAAGGGTAGGTCTTGACTACCCATAGCCTCACGATCCCAAATATGTAGTTTGTTTTCAAATTCGAGTCTTATTCGACTTTTAAATCTCAAATTTTCATTTTTCAAAACTTTGACAAAATCCCCAAAATTTTTCACAAATTCCCCATGAATTTGATGTTAAATCTTGTATAAAGTCATGAAATATAGTTGGAAATTGATTAAAGATACTTACCTAATGATTTGGTATGAAAATCCCCTCTCAAAATCGCCTCACCCCGAAGCTAGGGTTCAAAAATGTGAAAAATGAAGCAAAAACTCGGAATTCTCAACACTTAATAGGTTGCAGATGCTGCATTTGCGACAGGTTGTGAACCTGAAGGATGCCTGTTGAGGTCACATTTGCGACAGAAAACTTCGCAAATGCGAAGACCAGCCTTCGCAAATACTACTGGTTCATCGCAAATGCGAAAACTGCCAAGTCGCCCAGGCTTCGCAAATGCGGGGTTTCTTCGCAAATGTGATGGCTGCATTTGCGATCAAAACTTTGCAAATGCGAACATACTAGAACCAGCAATTAAAAACTATGCAAGAACATTCCGAAACCAATCCGAAACTCACTCGAGCCCTCGAGGCTCCAAACCAAATATGCACACAAATCTAAAAATATAACACGAACTCGCTCACGCTCAAATCATCAAAATAACTTCTACAACCATGAATCAGACGCCAAAACACATGAAAATCAAACTAAACTTCAAGACCTTCTAGAATCACAACCGAGCGTCCAAACTATATAAAATCAACTCCGAATGGCGTCAAATTTTGCAGACAAGTTCCATATGACAAGACGAACCTACTCGAATATGACGACCAGGCCGGTCGTCTCATGAGTTACCCGTTTTCCCCATTTCAAATTCTTTATGCTTCATTATCCGTGTTTTTGTGGTATCGATTTGGTCGGATTGAGTCCGGAATGAGTTTGGTGAAGTTTGAGACACTTAATCTCTTTTAAGAAGGCTTCAGTTGGAAAAGTCAACCGGATGTTGACTTATGTGTTAGAAGGCTCGGAAGTGAGTTTCGATGGTTTGGTTAGCTTTGGGAGGTGATTTGTGACTTAGGAGCATGATCGGAATGGGTTTTGGAGGTTCGGAGTAGAATTAGGCTTGAATTAGCGAAGTTGATATTTTGGCGACTTTCATTTGTTAGGCAAGATTTTTATATAGGGGTCGGAATGGAATTCCAAGAGTTGCAGTAGCATCGTCTTGTTATTTGGGATGTGTGTGTAAAATTTCAGGTCATTCGGACATGGTTTGGTTAGGTTTTTGATCAAAAGCGTATTTCGGAAGATTTTTGAAACTTAGGCTTGAATCCGATGTGATTTGGTAGATTTGATGTTCTTTGAGGTGTTTTGATGATTGGGACAAGTTTGAATAAGGTATTGGGTTACGTGTGCACTTTTGGTTGAGGTCCTGGGGGGCCTCGGGGTGATTTCGGATGGTTAACGGGTAGATTTGAAACTTGGGAGATTACAGAAAATTTGTTGCTTCTGGTGTTTTCTCACCTGCGGTTTGGGGCCCGCAGGTGCGGCGCCACAGATGCGAGGGAGAAGCCACAGAAGCGGTTTTTGTAAGGATTGTCAGGAAACAGCAAATGCAATTGTGGGGGTCGTATTTGCGGAACCGCAAATGCGAAAGAAGGATCGCAGATGCGGCAGTGGCCGACTTTAGTGACTTCCACAGAAGTAGAGTGTTAACCGTAAATGCGGTACCGCAAAAGCGGATTTTGGACCGCAGATGCAGGTATGCCCGGGCAGAACATATAAGTTTGACCATTTCACGAAATTGGGTTGTTTCACTATTTTTGGACCTCGGCTTGGGAACTTTTGGATGATTTTGAAGGGAGATTTCAAGGGAACTTCGTTAAGGTAAAGATTTTGGACCTAAAATACACTTCTATGGTAATATTTCATGGATTAAGACTGAAATTAAAGGAATTAGAAGGCTAAAAATGGAGGATTAGGGCTTGAGTCTAAGAGGGCTTTAAATGGGGATTTGAGGGGTCATTTGGACTCCGATTTTGATGTTGTTGATATGTATGAACTCGTGGGGATATATGGAACCCGTTGTTGTGAAAATTTCTGAATTTCAAAAAGTGGGCCCGGGGCTCGGGGTTTGACCAATTTCGGGATTTTTGGTATTTTTCGATTGTTTCCGCTTAGGCTTTGTTCCCTTAGCATATTGTGATGTATTCGTTCTGATTTTGGGTAGATTCAACGCGCGTGGAGGCCGATTCGAGGGGCAAAGGTTTCGCGAGTTAGAGATTTAGCCGATTCGAGGTGAGTAATGATTGTAAATGATGCTCTGAGGGTTTGAAACCCTATATTTGCCCATCGTAGTGCTATATTGAGGTGAGACACACGCTTGATGACGAGCGTGGGGTCGTGCACTATTGGGGATTGTGACTTGGTCCGTCCCGATTGATGATTTTACCGCGTATTTGATTGAAACTTATTTTCTATCATCATGATTTGGGCTGATTGCCATATTTGGGCTTTGTGCCAACTATTTGAACTCTTCGGGGATTTTATTACTAATTCCTCACTATGTTGACTAATTACTTGAACTCAGTCATGTTATTTTCCACTGTTTTACTACTCGGCCATTTTTACTCAGTTTTGAGACTTAAATGATATTTTTAAATGATGTTTTGGGCTGAGAAATACTGTTTTACTATTGCTCGATGGGCTTGTGATGATTTTTGGACTGAGTAAGGCCAAGGGCCTAGTTGTGAGGATACACTGATACTGATATGAGGCCGAGGGTTTGAGATGCATATATATGCCACGAGGTGGCTTGATTGATATGAGGCCGAGGGCCTAGATTTGATGTCACGAGATGGCTTGCTATTGCGCTTGGGCCGTAAGGGGCCCCTCTCGAAGTCTGTACACCCCCAGTGAGCGCGGGTACCCATTGTGATGTGATATCAAGCCCAGGGGCTTATATTGTTCTGAGATTGAGCCTGATGGGTTGGTACTGTTCTGAGATGTTGCTCGAGGGGCGGATTTGTTGATACTGTGCCCGAGGGGAGAACTTCTATTTGTTTACTTACCTGTCAATTACTTGTTTTACTTGTTGAAAAGGGATTTACTTGACTCTTCACTACTTTACTATTTTTAAGTGATTTTTTACTACTTCGGTATAGAATGCCTTGTGTTTTACATGTTTTCTTACTTTCAGACATTGTTTACATTTGTTACTCACTGAGATGGAGTACTCACTTTACTCCCTGCACCCTGTGTATAGATTCAGGCGTAGGTGGTACCGCTCCTGAGTGTTGATTCCTCCAGTGCAGGCGGTTTTCGGAGACTACGAGGTAGTTGTTGACGTTTGCAGCCCCGTGTCTCTACTTCTCTATCATTTCTGTTTCCTTTCAAACACTTGTAGTAGTTTATGACTTTAGCAGACTAGTATTATGGTTTAGAGATGCTAGTGACTTGTGACACCCCGGTTAGGGCTGTATTGGGTTGAACTTTCTGTATTGTTATCGATACTTCCGCTATTTAGTATTGTTTAAATCATGTTTAGACTATTTTTATGTTGATTAACTGCTTTAAAATTTGAGTTGGGCTGAACTAGCTGGCCTTGTCTTCACGAGAGGCACCATCACGACCGGGTTCGGGGTTAGGGTTGTGACAAGTTGGTATCAGAGCCTAGGTTACATAGGTCTTACGAGTCATGAGCAGGTTTAGTAGAGTCTCGCGGATCGGTACGGAGACGTCTGTATTTATCCTCGAGAGGCTGCAGAACCTTTAGGAAAAACTTCATATTCTTGAAATTCTTGTCGTGCGAACTTGTTGATCGGAGTACTAAACTTCTATTATTCCATTCTCTCACAGATGGTGAGGACACGCGCTACCGGGCGGGGTGGATGACCACCAGTGCCACTAGCTGAGACCACCAGAGGCCGAGGATGCAGTCGTGGTCGTGGCAGAGGCAGAGCAGTGAGGGCAGCACCTATTGATCCACCAACTGCCCCAGCTCAGGATCAGGCTCTAGCTATGGATGCTCCAGCAGCACTAGTTCAGGCACCAGTTGTTCCCATCGTGATTTTGGGTCTTCAGGAGGCCTTGGCACAGATCTTATCAGTTTGCACTGGCCTGGCTTAGACGGTTTCAACCACTACAGCCGTAGCTACTTCACAGGCTAGGGGAGGCAATCAGACTCCCGCCACTCGCACACCTGAGCAGGTAGTGCAGGGACTTCAGACGTCGAGGGCGCATCCAGCCCAACCGGTCGCAGCTGCTCAGGACTATGTAGTTCCAATCATATCGGAGGATGAGCGGCGTAGATTGGAAAGGTTTTATAGATTACAGCCTCTGACCTTCAGTGGCGCAGCGGGCGAGGATGCCTAGGGCTTTTTGGATAAGTGTTAGAGGATGATTCGTACTATCAGTATTCGGTAGACTAGCGGGGTCGCTTTTACCACCTATTAGTTTCAGGAGTTGCTTTTACTTGGTGGGAGGATTTTGAGAGGCGTAGGCCTGTTGGTGCAGTGCCCCTTACTTGGTAGTAATTCTCTGTTCTCTTCCTAGAGAAGTATGTGCCGCAGTCCCGCAGAGAGGAGCTGTGTAGACAGTTTGAGTGGTTGCGACAAGGGGATATGACTGTGTCACAGTATGAGTTGAGGTTTTTTAAGTTGGCTCGTCATGCCATCTAGATTGTTCTGATAGATCGAGAGAGGATCAGGAGATTTGTTGATGGTCTTACTTATCACCTCCGTATTCTTATGACCAGGGAGAGGGTGACTGATGCTACCTTCGAGGAGGTTGTTGATATCGCCCGTGAGATTGAGACTATACACCGGCAGGAATGAGAGGAGAGAGAGGTCAAGAGGCCTTGAGGATCTGGCAGCTATATTAGTGCTCCTTCGAGGGGCCAATTCCAGCACAGCAGAGGCCATTCATTCAGTCCTGCTCAGTCAGCTCGCCTAGGTTATCGGGGGGCATCTTCAAGTCATGGTTATCATGGATCTCAGCAGGGCTAGTCCTCGATCTGCGCCCTTCCAGCTCAGAGTTCATCTCGTGCCCTATCGATTCAGGGTTCTTCTACGCCGAGTGCATCAACTAGTATCTCTGGTGCGAAGGGTTCCCTTCAGTCCCCTTCTCCAACACTTGGGAGTTGTTATGAGTGTGGCAAGATGGGCCACATGTGGAGGCAGTGTCCTCGTCGTGTTACTAGTTCGTCCCAGCAGAGGGGCCAGTCTTTGGCTTCAGCGCTAGTTTCTTCACCACCACCCGCTCAGCCAGCTAGGGGTGGAGGTCAGTTAACCAGGGGTCACCCAGAGGGGGAGGTCGATCACGGGGAAATTAGGCCCGTTTTTATGCCATCCCAGGCAGACCAGATGCTATTGCTTTAGATGCTATCATTACAGGTATTGTTTCAGTCTGCCACAGAGATGCCTCTGTATTATTTGATCCCGATTCCACCTTTTCTTATGTGTCATCATACTTTGCTCATTATTTAGGTATGCCCCGTGAGCTTCTTGCTTTACCTGTTCATGTATCTACCCCGGTGGGCGATACTGTTGTTGTAGACCGTGTGTACCGATCATGTTTGGTGACTATTGGGGGTCTGGAGACCCGATTGGATCTATTACTATTGAGCATGGTAGATTGTGATGTCATTTTGGGCATGGATTGATTATCTCTGTGTCGTTCTATTCTGGACTGTCATGCTAAGACAGTCACATTGGCTATGCTGGGTGTGCCATGGATTGAGTGGCAAGGTGTGACAGATTATGTTCCTAGTAGAGTGATCTCTTTCTTGAGAGCCCAGCATATGATTAGGAAGGGTTGTCTTTCATACCTAGCATTTGTGAGGGATGTCAGAGCTGAGACTCCCAGTATTGATTCTGTTCCAGTTGTGAGGGATTTTCCCGATGTGTTTCTTGCAGACCTGCCGGGCATGCCACCGGACAGGGATATTGATTTTGGTATTGACCTGCTACCGGGAACTCAGCCCATTTCTATTCCGTCGTATCGTATGGCACTAGCGGAGTTGAAGGAATTGAAGGAGCAGCTTCAGGAGCTCCTAGATAAGGGGTTCATTCGGCTTAGTGTGTCACCTTGGGGTGCGCCGGTTCTATTTGTGAAGAAGAAGGAAGGCACAATGAGAATGTGCATTGATTATAGGCAATTGAACAAGGTGACAATTAAGAACAAGTATATTTTGCCTCACATTGATGATTTGTTTGACCAGCTTCAGGGAGCGAGAGTGTTCTCCAAGATTGATCTCTGTTTGGGCTATCACCAGTTGAAGATCAGGGATTCAGATATACTTAAGATGGCTTTAGGACCCGATATGGTCATTATGAGTTCTTGGTGATGTCTTTTGGGTTGACCAATGCCCCAGCAGTGTTCATGCATTTGATGAACAGCATGTGTCCTTCCTTATCTTGATTCGTTTGTCATTGTCTTCATTGATGATATTCTGGTATATTTGCGTAGTCAGGAGGAGCACGCGGAGCATTTGAGAGTTGTATTGCCGAGATTGAGGGAGGAGCAGCTTTATGAAAAATTCTCCAAGTGTGAGGGCTTGGTTCCGTGCCTTTCTTGGGGCACGTGGTGTCCAGCGAGGGTTTTAGGTTGATCCGAAGAAGATAGAGCAGTTCAGAGCTGACCGAGACCATCCTCAGCCATAGAGATTCGTAGCTTTCTTGGTTTGGCAGGCTATTATTGCTGGTTTGTTTAGGGATTCTCATCTATTGCATTGCCCTTGACCAAGTTGACTCAGAAGGGTGCTCCATTTGTTTGGTCAGACGAGTGTGAGGAGAGCTTTCAGAAGCTCAAGACAGCCTTGACCACAGCTCCAGTGTTGGTTTTGCCATCGGCTTCAGGTTCATATACCGTGTATTGTGATACTTCGAGAGTTGGGATTGGTTGTGTGTTGATGCAGGAGGGTAGAGTTATTGCTTATGCTTCTCGTTAGTTGAAGCCCCGTGAGAAGAACTACCCCGTTCATGATTTGGAGTTGGCTACCATAGTTCATGCATTGAAGATTTGGAGGCATTACTTGTATGGCGTATCTTGTGAGGTGTTCATTGATCATCATAGTCTTCACCATTTGTTCAAGCAAAAGGATCTTAATTTGAGGCAGCGAAGATGGTTGGAGTTGCTTAAAGATTATGATATCACTATATTGTACCATCGGGAAAGGCCAATGTGGTGGCCGATGCTTTGATCCGAAAGGCAGTGAGTATGGGGAGTTTGGCATATATTCCAGTTGGGGAGAGACCTCTTGCAGTTGATGTTCAGGCCTTGGCCAATCAGTTTGTAAGATTAGATATTTCGGAGTCCAGTCGGGTATTGGCTTGTGTGGTATATCGGTCTTCCTTATATGATCGCATCAGAGAGCTCCAGTACAATGATCTGCATTTGCTAGTCCTTAAGGATAGAGTTCAGCATGATGATGCTAGAGATGTGACCATCGGCGATAATGGGGTGTTAAAGATGTATGGCCGGATTTGCGTGCCCAATATGGATGGGCTTCGGGAGTTGATTCTGGAGGAGACCCATAGCTCGCGGTATTCCATTCATCCGGGTGCCGCGAAGATGTATCAGGATTTGAGGTAGCACTATTGGTGAAGAAGAATGAAGAAAGATATTGTGGGATTTGTAGCTCGGTGTCTCAATTGTCAGCAGGTGAAATATGAGCATTAGAGACCGGGTGGCTTGCTACAGCAGATGGATGTTCCTGAGTGGAAGTGGGAGAGAATCACTATGGACTTTGTTGTTGGACTTCCACTGACTTTGAAGAAGTTCGATGCTATTTGGGTGATTGTGGATCGGATGACCAAGTCTGCGCACTTCATTCCTGTGTGTACTACCTATTCTTCAGAGCGGTTGGCAGGGATCTATATCCGAGAGATTGTTCGCTTGCATGGTGTCCCAGTTTCCATCATTTCAGATAGAGGTACTCAGTTTACTTTGCAGTTTTGGAGGGCCATGCAGAGAGAGTTGGGTACTCAGGTAGAGTTGAGCATAGCTTTTCATCCTCATACGAACGGGCAGTCCGAGCATACTATTCAGATATTGGAGGACATGTTGTGTGCTTGTATCATTAATTTCGGAGGATCATGGGATGAGTTTCTACCGGTTGCAGAGTTTGCTTATAACAACAGCTACTAGTCGAGTATTTAGATGGCTCCATATGAGGCTTTGTATGGGAGGCGGTGTAGATCTCTAGTTGGTTGGTTCGAGCCCGGTGAGGCTAGGCTATTAGGGACTGATTTGGTACATGATGCCTTGGAGAAAGAGAAGGTGATTCAAGAGAGGCTTCATACAGCACAGTCGAGGCAAAAGAGTTATACTGATAGGAAGGTTCGAGATATGTCTTACATGGTTGGCAAGAAGGTTCTGTTGAAGGTTTCACCCATGAAGAGTGTTATGAGATTTGGGAAGAAAGGGAAATTGAGTCCTCGGTTCATTGGGCCTTTTGAGGTGCTTCAGAGGATTGGGAAGGTGGCGTATGAGCTTGTTTTGCCACCCAACTTGTCGAGTGTGCATCCGGTATTTCATATTTCAATACTCCAGAAGTATATTGGGGATCCGTCTCATGAACAGGATTTCAGCACGGTTCAGTTGGATGATGATTTGACCTATGATGTGGAGCCAGTAGCTATTTTGGGTCGTCAAGTTCGAAAGCTGAGGTCAAAGGATATAGCTTCAGTAAAAGTGCAGTGGAGAGGTCGGCCCATGGAGAAGGCTACCTGGGAGACTAAGCGAGAGATGCGGAGCAAATATCCTCACCTGTTTGAGGCTTCAGGTATGTTTCTTGACTCGTTCGAGGACGAACGTTTGTTTAAGTTAGGGAGGATGTGACGACTCGGCCGGTCATCTCATGAGTTACCGCTCAGTTTTTCCCATTTCAGCTTCTTTATGCTTCGTTATCCCTGTTTTTGTGGTATCGAGTTGGTCGGATCGAGTCTGGAATGAGTTTGGTGAAGTTTGAGACACTTAGTCTCTTTTAAGAAGGCTTAAGTTGGAAAAGTCAACCGGATGTTGACTTATGAGTTAGAAGGCTCAAAAGTGAGATACGTTGGTTCGATTAGCTTCGGGAGGTTATTTGTGACTTAGGAGCGTGATCGGAATGGGTTTTGGAGCTTCGGAGTAGAATTAGGCTTGAATAGCGAAGTTGATATTTTGGTGATTTTCGGTTGTTAGGCGAGATTTTGATATAGGGGTCGGAATGGAATTCCGAGAGTTGCAGTAGCTTCGTCGTGTCATTTGGGATGTGTGTGTAAAATTTCAGGTCATTCGGACGTGGTTTGGTTAGGTTTTTGATCAAAAGCGTATTTCAGAAGATTTTTAAAACTTAGGCTTGAATACGATGTGATTTGGTAGATTTGATGTTGTTTGAGGTGTTTTGATGATTGGGACAAGTTTGAATAAGGTATTGGATTATGTTAGTGCTTTTGGTTGAGGTCCCGGTGGGCCTCGGGGTGATTTTTGATGGTTAACGGGAAGATTTGAAACTTGGGAGATTGCAGAAAATTTGTTGCTTCTAGTGTTTTCGCACCTGCGATTTGGGGCCCGCAGGTGTGGCGCCGCAGATGCGAGGGGGAAGCCGCAGAAATAGTTTTGGAGGGGATTGTTAGGAAACCGCAAATGCGGTGTTGGGGGCAGCATCTGCGGAACCGCAAATGCGGAAGAAGGATCGCAGATGCGGTAGTGGCTGGCTTTAGTGACTTCCGCAGAAGCGGAGTGTTAACCGCAAATGCAGTACCGCAGAAGCGAATTTTGGACCGCAGATGCGGGTATGCCTGGGCAGAACATATAAGTTTGACCATTTCACGAAATTGGGTTGTTTCACCATTTTTGGACCTCGGCTTGGGAACTTTTGGACGATTTTGAAGGGAAATTTCAATGGAACTTCGTTAAGGTAAAGATTTTGGACCTAAAACACACTTCTATTGTAATATTTCATGGATTAAGACTGAAATTAAAGGAATTAAAAGGCTAAAAATGGAGGATTAGGGCTTGAGTCTAAGAGGGCTTTAAATGGGGATTTGAGGGGTCATTTGGACTCCGATTTTGATGTTGTTGATATGTATGAACTCGTGGGGAGATATGGAACCCGTTGTTGTGAAAATTTCTGAATTTCGAGAAGTGGGCCCGGGGCTCGGGTTTTGGCCAATTTTGGGATTTTTGGTATTTTTCGATTGTTTTCGCTTGGGGTTTGTTCCCTTAGCATATTGTGACGTATTCGTTCTGATTTTGGATAGATTCGATGCGCATGTAGGCCGATACTAGGGGCAAATTGCGAGTTAGAGATTTAGCCGGTTCGGGGTGAGTAATGATTGTAAATGATGCTCTGAGGGTTTGAAACTCCGGATTTACACATTGTAGTGCTATATTGAGGTGAGACACACGCTTGATGACGAGCATGGGGTCGTGCACTATTGGGGATTATGACTTGGTCCGTCCCGATTGATGATTTTACTATGTATTTGACTGAAACTTATTTGTTATCATCATGATTTGGGTTGATTGCCATATTTGGGCTTCGTGCCAACTATTTGAACCCTTCGGGGATGTTTATTACTAATTCCTCACGGTTTTGACTTATTACTTGAACTCAGTCATGTTATTTTCCACTGTTTTACTACTCAGCCATTTTTACTCAGTTTTGAGACTTAAATGATATTTTTAAATGATGTTTTGGGCTGACAAATGTTGTTTTACTATTGCCCGAGAGGCTTGTGATGATTTTTGGACTGAGTAAGGACGAGGGCCTAGTTGTGAGGATACACTGATACTGATATGAGGCCAAGGGCCAGAGATGCATATATATCTCACGAGGTGGCTTGATTAATATGAGGCCAAGGGCCTAGATTTGATGCCCCGAGATGTCTTGATATTGCGCTTGGGCCGTAAGGGGTCCCTCCCGGAGTCTGTACACCCCCAGTGAGCGCGAGTACCCATTGTGATGTGAGATCGAGCCCAAGTTGCAGATATTGTTCTGAGATTGAGCCTGAGGGGCTGGTACTGTTCTGAGATGTTGCCCGAGGGGCGGATTTGTTGATACTGTGCCCAAGGGGCGAACTTCTATTTGTTTACTTACCGATCAATTACTTGTTTTACTTGTTACTCTTCACTGCTTTACTATTTTTAAGTGATTTTTTACTGCTTCAGTATGGAATGCCTTGTGTTTTACGTATTTTCTTACTTTCAGTTGTTATTTACATTCATTACTCACTGAGTTGGAGTACTCACTTTACTCCCTGCACCCTGTGTGCAGATTCAGGCATAGCTGGTTCCGCTCCTGAGTGCTGATTTCTCTAGTTCCAGGCGGTTTTCGGAGACTACGAGATAGTTGTTGGCGTCCGCAGCCCCGTGTCTCTACTTCTCTATCATTTCTCTTTCCTTTCAAACACTTGTAGTAGTTTATGACATTAGCATACTAGTATTATGGTTTAGAGATTCTCGTGACTTGTGACACCCCGGTTAGGGCTGTGTCGGGTTGGACTTTCCGCATTGTTATCGATATTTCCGCTATTCAGTATTGTTTAAATCATATTTAGACTATTTTTATGTTGATTAACTGCTTTAAAAGTTGAGTTGGGTTGAACTGGCTGGCTTTATCTTCACGAGAGGCGCCATCACGACCAGGTTCGGGGTTAGGGTCGTGACATCGAAGCTTCAAATCACGCATGAAAACCTCGAAACGATGAATCATACCTCAAGTCAAAATCAATGAACTTTGAAACTTCAACTTCCACAACTGATGTCGAAACCTACCAAATCACCTCCGATTGACCTCAAATTTCTCACATAAGTCACATTTGACATTACGGACCTATTCCAACTTTCGAAATTGAAATCTGACCCCGATATAAAAAGTTCACTCGCGGTTAAACTTCCCAAAAATCCAACTTTCGCCATTTCGAGTTAAATTCAACTACAAACTTCTAAATCACAATCCGGACGCGCTCCTAAGTTCAAAATCACCCAACGAAGCTAATGGAGCTGACGAAACTCCATTCCGAGGTCAAAAACTAAAATGTCAAACTTGGTCAACTCCTCCAACTTAGTACTCAACTCTCGAAGTTCATTCTTCCAAATCGATTCCAGATAACTCAAAAACCAATGCCGACGATTTACGCAATTTATAATACATTATGTGGAGCTACTCGAGCCCTCAAATACCGAGCGAAGTACAGTTTCCCAAAACGACTAGTCGGGTCGTTACAATAAGATACATATAATGATGAAATAATGCACAACTAATTTAACTAAATTCATCATCTATGCATATTCAGAAGATATTGAATACAGTTAATATGTTAGTGTCAAAAAATGATTTTCATCATTTAAACAAATATTTTATTTTATTTTAATGTCAATGTGTCACGACCCAAATTTCCAACCCCGGAAGTCGTGATAGCGCCTACTAATATGAGCTAGGCAAGCCAATTATTGAACAGATTATCTTTATCCATTTTTATACTTTTTTAGCATTTATAAAGCAATAATGTGAAAAACAGCGGAAATTTTATTAAGCGGAAGAAATGTAGTAAAATATCTGAAATATGAATCTAATACAATTGTTTAAGCCTTAATCACCCAGAACTGGTGTCACAGTACCACAGACGATCTAAGAGTGCTAAATACAAAGTTTGAAAATAAAGATACATTATTTCTGAATCAAAGAAATGAAACAGGAAATAAAGGATAGAGGAGACGCCAGGGCCTGCGGACGCCTGTAGGTCTACCTTGGATCTCCGCGTAAACCGAAGGTATCTACCCAAATGCTATGGTCCAAGAGCTGCTCCGGGATCTTCACATAGTGCAGAGTGTAGTATCAGCACAACCGACCTCATGTGCTGGTAAGTACCTAGCCTAACCTCGGCAAAGTAGTGACGAGGCTAGGATTAGACTACCAAATTAACCTGTGTAGTTATATAAGATACAGCGGAAAATAAACAGGAATAAACAAGTTAAGATGGGAAGGGGGTACATGCTGCGGGTGTATCAATATCAATAGTAAATCAAGAGTAACAGCATAAGGATAGCTTAGAATTCACGGCAAAATAATAAGAAACTTGTATCCGGTCTATAAACACTTTGTATCAACAATTGTTGTGGTGCACAACCCGATCCCAATATATAACAACACTGTTGTGGCGTGCAACCCGACCCATATCATTTATCACTGTTGCGGCGTGCAATCCGATCCACATATATCATTGTTGCGGCGTGCAACCCGATCCACATATATCATTTATCACTGTTGCGGTGTGCAACCCGATCCACATATATCATTGTTGCGGCGTGCAACTCGATCCACATATATTATTGTTGCAGCGTGAAGCCCGATCCACATATACAATCAACAACAATCATAATAAGAGTCCCGGCAAGGGATCAATAAAGAACTACACTATCCCGGCAAGGGAATTGACAGTATAAGTAACTACATCCTAGCAAGGGAGAAACAACTATAATCAAACTTGTTCCAACACCTAACTACCTCAGCTAACACCAATACTCGGTCATAAGTAATTTCCACGAGAATAACCATAATCCTTGCTCAATACAGAGAATCATCAACTTAAGCATTTGTAGTATTATCTAAGAACACAATAAATTTCAATTCAAGACTCACAGTCATGCTCGACACCAACGTATAGATACTCGTCAACATGCCTATACGTCGTACTCAATAAGAAACAAGTAGCAAATAAGATACAACTCCTAATCCCTCAAGCTAAGGTTAGACCAAACACTTACCTCGATGCCACGAACACAATTCACGTCTCAACTATCGCTTTACCCCTTGATTCCACCACCAATTCGCTCGAATCTAGCCACAAGTTACTTAATTACATCAATAAATGCTAAATGAATCAATTCTAATGCATGAAATGAGTTTTCTCAAGTTTTTACCCAAAAAGTCAAAAATCGCCCCCGGACCCACATGATCAAAACCCGAGGTTCGAACGAAACTCGATTACTCATTCCCCCACGAACCCAAATATATAATTTGTTTTGAAATCGGACCTCAAATCGAGGTCCAAAATCCCCAATTTTTGAAAAACATAGGTTCTACCCAAAACACCCAATTTCCTCCATGAAAATCATTGATTTTGAGTTGAAATCATGTTAAAAGATGTTAATGATTAAAGGAAACGAGTTAAAATTGACTTACAATCGATTTGGAAGAAGAGTTGTTCTTGAAAAATCGCCCTAGGGAGTTTGTGTTTTGAAAAGATGTGAAAAATGGTTGATTTTTGGCTAAGTATAAAAAATGCAGGTTGCAGGTATGGGAATTGCGAACAGGATTCGCAATTGCGAACCTGACCTCTATTATGTTCGCATTTGCAAAAGTAGTGTCGCATTTGCGACTGAGGTCTCGCATTTGCGACTAAGGGGGATTCCAGGCAGATGTCGCATTTGCGACAGACACTTCGCATTTGCGAAGAAGGCAGCCCAGACCACCTCTCGCATTTGCGATACATTGCTCGCATTTGCCAGCTCGCATTTGCGAGAAAATGCGAAGCCTGCAGGCCTGAAGCATACCAACAATTCCCTAAGTTAAATATTCACTCCGTGGCCTATCCAAAACTCACCCGAGCCATCAGGGCTCCAAACCAAATACGCACACCAATCTAAAAACACCATACGGACTTGCTCGTGCATTCGAATCACTAAGATAACATCAACAACTAGGAATTTAGCATCAAAATCATGAAATTTTCTTAAGAACTTCAAGTTTTCAATTTTCTCAAAAATGATCCGATTCACGTCGTTTCAAGTCCATTTCTTACCAAATTTCACAGACTTATCTTAAATCACATATAAGACATGTACCAGGTGTCGGAACAAAAATACAGGCCCGATATCATGGAGTTCTAATCACAATTCATTTCCAAATCTAAATAATTTCAGAAAATAATTTTCTTTAAAAATTCATTTCTCGGGCTTGGGACCTCGGAATACGTTTCTGAGCATACGCCCAAGTCAAAATAGTACGTACGTGAAACTAGAATTTAGAATTTTTAGAGAGCTTCATATTAAAATTTTGAGAGCTTCATGTAAATGGGATATTTCGAAATGGAAAGAGTATTGCATGAGTATCAAAAGTAGAGAACTAAAGTATCTTCCGAGTTGTTTTTAGTGTTCTCCTCTGTCTATAATCAGTCAAGATTTTCTGAAATGTCTTGCCCATAATCTTACACGGGCGAAAACTTATATGTCCTCATTAGGTGTTATACATCAAATTATACTAATTTATTGTAGTTAAAATCATAAATTAAGGTAAAAATTAGAGTGTCCAACCGATCGAATCGACTAAATTGAACATAATTGAATCGATGATAATGTTTAAGTAAATCATAGATTTTAAAGTAAGTTTATAATTTTACTGAAACTTAGGATAGTTTTTTTAATAAGTTAATATGTATAAAATATATTTTGTATATTAAGCTAAAAATAAAAATTTACCTTTGGTATTAGGGTGGATTCAAAAGGAGACCACTACAAAAAACCAAACCTAATCTAGGTAAATTGTAAGCAGCAAGGCGGAGGTATATTTGATTGTTTTCTACTATTCTTCTTCTTCCACCTTTATTCTTATCAACGAAAAATTCTATTCCCCTGGTTTGTGAATTATTCCATGCATTTAGTTAAATGTGATAGAATGAACATTTAATACTGTTGGGCTCAACAGAGACTCCCAATCTTTTCAGCTATTAATGTAAGGTCTTTGTTTGCACCTGCAATTGCTATTCTCGTCCCTTTAAACTTGGGCTCTGATATCAGAGATTAGATTCAACCAACCCGAATATACTTTTAACATGGTGTGATATTATCCGCTTTAGGCCAAACACAGACAATTTCTCCAAAAAGCCTCACACTACTAAGAGATCCCTACACCTTGGCTTTTAGATGATGTTTAAAAAGTTATCAAAATTTAATCGAAAAATTAGTATCATATATATATATTTCTAAAATAACATGCCAAACCGAAAAACTGACACTCTTAGATGAAAAGTAAACTAATTAACAATAATTTAGTAATAAACTTATATATAAAAATATGCATAATGCATTCATGAAGTTGGTATAAATCGTAAATTTTTTCGATTCGACGCATGTTTTCGAATACTTTAAAATAACTATCTATACATAATTAAAAGGAGAGGAAAAATCCCTCTCGTTAAGCCAAGTGTCATTAGCCCATTGTGCCATGTGGCACTTTAAGACTGTCACGACCCAAAAACCGACCTGATCGTGATGGCGCCTATCGTGAAACTAGGTCAGCCGACACAACTCCTGAATCAACCATTATTCAATAAAAGTCATTTTTATACTATTTATTAATCAGTAATCTCAAGATGTAAATATAAAAGAATAGTGCGGAATAATTACACAAGCCAGACATCGGGGTGTCACTAGTCATGAGTATCTACTAAAATTCGAATACAACGAAAAGTCTGAAAATGTACTAAATACAGTAGACTGACTGAAAACAAAACAAGAGGGAGAAAAGATGTGCTACGAACGTCGGGCAGCTACCTTGCTAAACTCTTATGACTTTGCCTCTGAGCGATCAACACCCGCTACCGGTTCAGAAATACCTGAATCTGCACACAAGATGCAGGGAGTAATATGAGTACTCCAACTTAGTAAGTAATAAAACTAAATAAAGTCTGAGAAGTAAGAAATCACGTAAACCACATCATGGCACCACAGAGGATACCGCACGTTTCCAATACAAGATACAAATCAAATCATCTCGTTCAACTCCCATTTCGGAAAAATCCTTTAAAAATGCCTTTCTAACAGTTTTCAGCAGAAGTTCAGTGAAATTTATAGTGAAAGTGATGAAAATCATAATCGGCCTCTCGGCCATAATATAATTCGTATACAGCCCCTCAGGCAAATAGAAATTCATAACCGTTTTGTAACTTAAAATCTCAGTGGAAGTAATAAAGCCAAATCAGTGATTAAATTCCGAATACCTTGTAAAAACTTTAGTTTAAAGGAAGGTTGCTTAAAAATATTTGTTTAATATTTTCAATAGAGGCTCGGTCTAAAGATGAGTGAAAGCAATAATTAAATCAACATATTCAATAGAAACTCACTTTAACGAGAAGTGGAACCAGTAAGTTCATAAATAGGCTCCTCAGGCAAAGCATCACTCGTATACATGTATATATAGCCCCTCGGGCAAGCCTCTCAGTCACTCATGACTCAACTCTTATCAATCAGCGCTCACATTCAGCACTCACGCTCAATAGGTACCATATAATAAACGTTGGGGCGTGCAGTCCGATCCATAATCGCTGCAGCATACAACCCGATCCATATATATAGTCGACTGCGCTCACTAGGGGTGTGCAGACTCCGGAGGGGCTCCTACAGCCCAAGCGCTATATCGTTGCGGCGTGCAGCCCGATCCAACATATCGCTGCAGCGTGCAGCCCGATGCGCACACACACACACACACACACATATATATATATATATATATATATATATATATAATCTTCACAACCAAGTCATCGGCCTCTCTCAGTCATTAACCTCACAATCAGACCCTCGGTCTATCTCAGCCATCAACCTCACAAGCCACTCGGACTATCAGTAAAACAGGGAACTCAACCCAAACAGTTTTCGCATTTTAAGAAGTAGAATGATAAAACCAGATTTAAACAATAAACATGTAAAACATGACTGAGGATATGCTTTCAAAACAAATAAAGTGAGGAAGAATAGTAAAAATGCCTCTGAGGGTCTCAACAGGTCGACACAAGGCCCCAAATATGGCATACATCCCAAAATATAGTATCAATCTCTAAAAATACAGAATATCATAAGATTTCAAATCAAATATGCGACTTAACAGTCGTATGGGATGGACCAAGTCACAATGCCCAACGGTGCACCACTCCATGCTCGTCATCTGGCGTGTGTGTCACCTCAAAGTAGCACAACAATGTGAAATCTGGGGTTTCATACCCTCAGGACAGCATTTACAATCATTACTTACCTCTATCCGATCCAAACTCTAGCCCGCGATGCCTTTACCTCTCGAATCAGTCTCCAATTGCTCCAAATCTAACCAAAATCGGTTCTATATCATTAATACACGCTAAAGAAACAAAGCCCAAGCGAAAATAATCGAATTAACTCAAAAATTCCGAAATTGGTTAAACCTGGCCCCCGGGCCCATGTCTCGGAATCCGATAAAAATTGCATCAATAGAATCCTCATCCTCCCACGAGTCTATACATACCAAGAGTATCAAAATCGGACCTCAAATGGCCCCTCAAATCTCCAATTCAACTCTCAAATTTTTCTTCTAAATTTTCATTCCAAATTCCCAAATTAAATGATAAAATTATGACAAAATCATGGTATTTGACCAAATTTGGGTGAAGAACACTTACCCCAATCAACCTCTGAAAATCCCTTCCAAAATCGTCTTCTCCCGAGCTCCATAGCTCCAAAAATGCAAAAATGGCCGAAATCCTCGAAATAGAGTATTTTATAAAATTGCCCAGGCTTCCTCTTTCGCGAACGTGGGACGACCATCGCATCCACAATGAAGAAAAATATCGGCTCCAAAAAATGCTCTAGGCGTTCGTGACACAAGCCACGCGAACGTGATACCTACTGGGGACATAACTACGCGAACGCGACATCCAAACCGCAAACGCGAAGAACACAGCAACAATACATCGCGAATGCGACACCCAAAGTGCGAAAGCGAAGAACAAATCGTCTGCAACAAAACCAGCAAAAACTGTCAAGTCCAAAGTCCAAAATTTGATCCGTTTACCACCCGAAACTCACTTGAGGACCTCGGGACCTCAACCAAACATGCCAACATATCCCACATCATCATTCAAACTTGTTCCAACCTTCCGAACGCTCAAAACAACATCAAAACACCAAATCATCATCTAATTCAAGCCTAAGAATTCCAAAAACTTCCAAATTTTGCTTTCGATCAAAAAGTCTATCAAACCTCGTCCGAATGACCTGAAATGTTGCACACACGTTACAAATGACACAACGGACCTACTCAAACTTCCAGAATTCCATTCTGACCCCTATATCAAAATTTCACCCATCAACCAAAAAATGCCAAAATGCCAATTTCGCCAATTCAAGCCTAAACCTTCCACGGACCTCCAAAATACATTCCGATCATGCTCTTAAGTCCCAAATCACCTAACGAAGCTAACCAAATCATAAAAATTTCAATCCGAGAACATATACTAACTAGTCAAAACTTGGTCAAACCTTTCAAATTTTAAGCTTCAAACTGAGAACTGTTCTTCAAAATTCATTCTGATTACCCTGAAAACCAAAACCGACGATTTACATAAGTCATAACACATCACACGGGGCTAGTCATGCCCAAGAACTGGCGAGCGAAGTGCAAAAGCTCAATCATCCAACATATCGTTGCGGCATGCAACCCGATCCATATACATATATAATATATTGTTGCGGCGTGCAGCCTGATCCATATATATATATAATCCTAACAACCAGGCCACTGGCCTCTCTCAGTCATTAACCTCACAATCAGACCCTCGGTCTATCTCATCCATCAACCTCACAAGCCACTCGGACTATCAGTAAAACAGGGAACTCAGCCCAAACAGTTTTCGCATTTTAAGAAGTAGAGTGATAAAACCAGATTTAAACAATAAACAGGTAAAACATGACTGAGGATATGCTTTCAAAACAAATAAAGTGAGGAAGAATAGTAAAAATGCCTCTAAGGGTCTCAACAAGTCGACACAAGGCCCCAAATATGGCATACATCCCAAAATATAATATCAATCTCTAAAAATACAGAATATCATAAGATTTCGAATCAAATATGCAACTTAACAGTCGTATGGGATGGACCAAATCACAATTCCCAACGGTGCACCACTCCATGCTCGTCATCTGGCTTGTACGTTATCTCAAAGTAGCACAACAATGTGAAATCCGGGGTTTCATACCCTTAGGACAGCATTTACAATCATTACTTGCCTCTATCCGGTCCAAACTCTAGCCCGCGATGCCTTTGCATCTCGAATCAGTCTCCAATTGCTCCAAATCTAACCAAAATCAGTTCTACATCATTAATACACGCTAAAGAAATAAAACCCAAGCGAAAATAATCGAATTAACTCAAAAATTCCGAAATTGGCCAAACCCGTCCCCCGGGCCCACGTCTCGAAATTCGATAAAAATTATATCAATAGAATCCTCATCCTACCACGAGTATATACATACCAAGAACATCAAAATCGAACCTCAAATGGCCCCTCAAATCTCCAATTCAACTTTTCAATTTTTCTTCTAAATTTTCATTCCAAATTCCCAAATTAAATGATAAAATTATGACAAAATCATAGTATTTAACCAAATTTAGGTGAAGAACACTTACCCTAACCAATCCGCTGAAAATCCCCTCCAAAATCGTCTTCTCCCGAACTCCATAGCTCCAAAAATACAAAAATGACCGAAATCCTCACAATAGAGTATTTTATAAAGCTTCCTAGGCTTCCTCTTTCGCGAACGCGGGACGACCATCGCGTCCATGATGAAGAAAAATATCGGCTCCCAAAAATGTTCTACGCGTTCGCGACACAAGCCACGCAAATGCGATACCTACTAGGGACATAACTACGTGAATGCGACATCCAAAGCGTGAACGCGAAGAACACAACAACAATACATCGCGAATGCGACACCCAAAGTGCGAAAGCGAAGAACAAATCGTCTGCAACAAAACCAGCAAAAACTGCCAAGTCCAAAGTCCAAAAATTGGTCCGTTTACCACCCGAAACTCACTTGAGGCCCTCGGGACCTCAATCAAACATGCCAGCGTATCCCATATCTTTATTCAAACTTGTTCCAACCTTCGGAACGCTCAAAACAACATCAAAACACCAAATCATCATCTAATTCAAGCCTAAGAATTCCAAAAACTTCCAAATTTCGCTTTAGATCAAAACATCTATCAAACATTGTCCGAATGACCTGAAATTTTGCACACACATCACAAATGATACAATGGACCTACTCAAATTTCTGGAATTCCATTCCGACCCCTATATCAAAATCTGACCTATCAAACGGAAAACGCTAAAATTTCAATTTCTCCAATTCAAGCCTAAACCTTCCACGGACCTCCAAAATACATTCTGATCATGCTCCTAAGTCCCAAATCACCTAAGGAACTAACTAAATCATAAAAATTCTAATCTGAGATCATATACTAACAAGTCAAAACTTGGTCAAACCTTTCAAATTTTAAGCTTCAAACCGAGAACTGTTCTTCAAAATTCATTTTGATTACCCTGAAAACCAAAACCGATAATTTACATAAGTCATAACACATCACACGGAGCTAGTCATGCCCGAGAACTGGCGAGCGAAGTGCAAAAGCTCAAAACAATTGGCTGGGTCGTTACAAAGATAGTGCTCCAACTAATTAGGAACTAAAAGTTTATTTGGGAGAAAAATGGCATACAAATATCGGTGGAAATTTCATAACCTTTTCTTTTTTAAGAATTAAATGGTTTTACACACTATTTAATCCACATCCACAATATTAATTAAAAACCTTTTACCTTCCACTTGCCCTAAATTTTCTCTACACAATAACAGAGTGTCTTCAACTATCTAAACCACGATTGAAACTCACGACTCAAACCCACTACTGGTAATAACTGCTCAAACTACAAACTTATATTTCATGTCAGTAACTTACATGGTATTTCAATTCTAATCTTCCTACTGCTATCAAGAATTAAAGAAAACCTACGGTTTATGCAAAGAATGGCTACGCATAGTGATTTTATCAATGATATAACTATTTCAAAAATGCAATGAAAATTGAAAGTTCGGGTTGTCCGTTTGTGGGAAGTACCAGATCATTATAATTCAGACACTACATTCTCGATTGAATTGATTCTACAAAATGAAAAGGTAACAGAGAAATCTTTTTACGAATATGCTTTAAGATATCTATATTCTAGACATATATATCTTTTAAGGAATTTCTCATATTTCTAACAGAGAAACAACATAAGGCTTTTTCTCAAGCTTCTGACTCCAAATTACAATATATTTTGTGTATTTGAGTTATTAATTAAGTTTAACTCTACTGGATAAAAGTACTATTAAGTTTCAAATCTGGAATAGTTCCTCTGTTTATGTGACTTACTAATTCATTCAACTCTACTATTGAAACATAAAAATTTGGAGTTTTGATCTGTTTACGTCACGACCCTAAACCCGGATCTGATCGTGATAGGGCCTCTCGTGGAGACAAGGTCAGCCGACACACTCCTAATTCATTTTTAAGTAATTAAGTAAAAAAACTAAGTCTTTAACATAATCATAAAAATCTCAAAATAGGTAAATAAAACAGTTTGCGGAATAGACATAACCCGGCATCGGGGTGTCACCAGTCATGAGCATCTATCATAAAAACTACAAGTCTGAAAGCGTCTATACAACTACTATATAACCAAAACAGAAGAAAATAAGGTAGAGGGAGAAGCACTGGGCTGCAAACGCCGAGCAACTACCTAGTGAATCTCTGAAGTCTGCTGGAAGCTCTCAACCCTCACAAGTAGGACCTGAAGCGCCTGAATCTACACGTGGGGCAGGGAGTAAAGTGAGTACTCCAACTCAGTGAATAATAATAATAATAAATGAAGACTGAGCAAAAAGAAATCACGTAAAAGCACATCAACATACTATAAAGAAGCAGTATAAAACCAGTAAAAGCAGTGAAATAGTGAAAACATGTAAAAACACTTAGTTCGGAAGAAGTTTCTTTAAAACACCTTTTTAATAATTAAACAATTAAATGAGAAGCAGCTAGAACATATAAACACATAAAAATCCGCCCATCGGGCACAATGTCAACAGGATCCACCCCTCAGGCAATATTATGGAACAATACCAGCCCCTCGGGCTATATCTCATATCACAATGGGTACCCGTGCTCACTGGGGGGTGTACAGACTCCGGGAGGGGCCCCTTACGGCCCAAGCGCAATGCCAAGCCATCTCGTGGGAAAATCAGTAGGCTCTCGGCCTCATATCAACAAGCCATCTCGTGGCATACAATCTCAAATCCTCGGCCTTATAATCATAAATCAGGGTATCCTCACAACACAGGTCCTCAGCCTTACTCAATCAGAATCTCATAAGCCACTCGGGCAATAGTAAAACATGATGCTCAGCTCAAATTATCATTTAGAATATCATTTCATGTGTTAAAATAGAGTAAACATGGCTGAGTTATGAAAACAGTAGAATATAACATGACTGAGTAAAAATATAAAGTCAAAACTGCAAGGAAATATCAGTAAAACTCCCCAAGGGTCCAAGAAAACCACTGAATTGAGCCAAAACTCACACTTGGAGAACTTTGCATAATGCTTCTCCTCCCTCAATCTCTGCAACACGACTCTCAAATGCTCTACGTGCTCCTCCTGACTTTGCGAGTATACCAGAATATCATCAATGAAGACTATGACAAATGAGTCAAGATAAGGCCGGAACATGCTGTTCATCAAATGCATGAATGTTTTTGGGACATTGGTCAGCCTAAAAGACATCACCAAGTACTCATAATGACCATATCGGGTCCTGAAAGTTGTCTTAAGAATATCCGAGTCCCTAATCTTCAACTGGTGATAACCTGAACGGAGATCAATCTTGGAGAACACTCTCGCTCCCTGAAGCTGGTCGAATAAATCATCAATACGAGGCAAAGGATACTTGTTCTTAACTGTTACTTTGTTCAACTGCCTATAATCAATGCATATCCTCATAGTGCTATCCTTCTTCTTCAAAAATAGAACTGGCGCACCCCAAGGCGACACACCAGGCCAAATGACCCCTTATCAAGGAGTTCCTGAAGCTGTTTCTTTAACTCCTTTAACTCCACTGGTGCCATACGATATGGCAGAATAGAAATGGGCCAAGTGCCCGGCACCAGGTCAATACGAAAATCAATATCCTTGTCCGGTGGCATGCCCGACAGGTCTGCAGGAAACACATCGGGAAACTCCCTCACAACTGGAACGGAATCAATACTGGGAGTCTCTACACTGACATCCCTCACAAAGGCTAGATACGAAAGACAACTCTTCCCAACCATACGTTGGGCCTTCAAGAATGAGATTACCCTACTAGGAACATAATCAGTCAAATCTCGCCACTCAATCCGTGACACACCCGGTATAGCCAATGTCACTATCTTAGCATGACATGGAGATAGTCAATCCATGCCCAAAATAACATCGAAATCCACCATACATAATAGTAAAAGATCCCCTCGGGTCTCCAGACCCCCAATAGTCACCACACACGACCGGTACATACGGTCTACAATAACAGTATCACCCACCAGAGTAGATACACGAATAGGTGAAACAAGAGACTCACGAGGCGTATCCAAATAACGAGCAAAGTATGATGACACATAAGAAAAGGTGGAACCGGGATCAAATAATACAGAAGAATCTCTGTGGCAGACTGAGACAATACCTATAATAATAGCATTGGAAGCAATAGCATCGGGTCTAGTTGGAAGTGCATAGAAACGGGTTTGACCGCCACCTGGTCGATCTCCCCCTCTAGGGCGACCCCTAGCTGACTGACCTTTACCCCTAGCTGGTTGGGCGGGTAGTGATGAAGTGACTGGTGCTGAATCCGATGGCTAACTCCTCTGCTGAGATGAACCCGTAAGACGACGAGGACACTGCCTCCACATATAACCCATCTCTCCACACTCATAGCAACTCCCGGGTGCTGGAGACGGGGACAGAAGGTAACCCCTAGCACCGGAATGACTAGCAGATGCACCTGGCATAGAAGAGCCCTAAACTGATGGAGCATGGGACGAACTCTGAGATGGAAGGGAACTAGTGATGACTACCCCTGATGAGAACCGTGAGAACCATGACCCAATGACGCCCCATGATAACTTGGGCGAGTTGGCTGACCATGCCTGAATGGACAGCCTATGTCGTACTGAAACTGACCTCTCGAAGGAGCACCACCATAACTACCAGATCCCTGAGGCCTCTTGGCCTCCCTCTCATCTCTCTCCTAGCGACGAACTGACTCAATCTCACGAGCAATGTCCACAACCTCCTCAAAAGTAGCACCAGACACCCTCTCCTTGGTCATGAGAATACGAAGCTGATAAGTGAGGCCATCAACAAACCTCGTAATCCTCTCTCTATCTGTCGGAACCAACCAGATATCATGACGAGCTAACTCGGAGAACCTCATCTCATACTGCATCACGGTCATCTCTCCATGACACAACCACTCAAACTGCCTGCGTAGCTCCTCTCTGCGAGACTGCGACACATACTTCTCCATAAAGAGAACGGATAACTGCTGTCAGGTAAGGGGTGCTGCACCAACAGGCCTACGTCTCTCATACACCTCCCACCAAGTAAAGGCAGCTCCAGAAAACTGAAAAGTAGTGAAAGCGGCCCCGCTGGTCTCCAAAATACCTGCTATGCGAAGAATTTGCTGACACTTGTCTAAGAAACCTTGTGCATCCTCGCCCTTTGCACTGCTAAATATCGGAGGCTGAAGTCTACCAAACATCTCCAACCTACGCTGCTAGTCCTCTGGCATGGCAGGAGCTACATAGTCCTGAGCAGATGCAACCGGCTGGGCTGGATGTGCCCCCGATGTCTGAAGTCCCTGCACGACCTACTCAGGTGTGCGAGAGGCGGGAGTCTGAGTGTCTCCCCCTGCCTGAGAAGTAGATGCGGCTATAGTAACTAAGGCCGCCTGAGCTAAGCCAGTGCATACTGATAGAATCTAAGCCAAGGCCTCCTGAAGACCCGGAATCACAATGGGCACAGCTGGTGCCTGAGTTGGTGCTGCTGGAGCGTCCACAACTGGGACCTGATCCTGAACTGGGGCTGTTGGTGGATCTGCAAGTGCTGCCCTAGCTGCTTTGCGAGCCACACCCCTGCCCCTACCGTGACCACGACCGCGTCCTCAGCCTCTAGTGGCCACAGTTGGTGGTACTGGTGGTCGTCCATCCTGACCGGTAGCGCGTGTCCTCACTATCTATGAGAGAATAGAATAACGGAAGTTTAGTACTCGGATCAACAAATTCGCACGACAAGAATTTCAAGAATATGAAGTTTTTCCTAAAGGTTCTGCAGCCTCTCGATGATAAATACAGATATCTCCATACCGATCCGTGAGACTCTACTAAACCTGCTCATGACTCGTGAGACCAATGTAACCTAGGCTCTGATACCAACTTGTCACGATCCTAAACCCGGACCCGGTCGTGATGGCGCCTCTCGTGAAGACAAGGCCAGCTGACACACTCCCGGTTTATTTTTAAGTAATTAAGTAATAAAACTAAGTCTTTAACATAATCATAAAAATCTCAAAATAGGTAAATAAAACAGTTTGCGGAATAGACATAACCCGGCATCGGGGTGTCACCAGTCATGAGCATCTATCATAAAAACTACAAGTCTGAAAGCGTCTATACAACTACTATATAACCAAAACAGAAGAAAATAAGGTAGATGGAGAAGCACTGGGCTGCGAACACCGAGCAGCTACCTAGTGAATCTCTGAAGTCTGCTGGAAGCTCTCAACCCTCGCAAGCAAGACCTAAAGTGCCTGAATCTGCACACGGGGTGCACATAGTAAAGTGAGTACTCCAACTCAGTGAGTAATAATAATAAATAACGACTAAGCGATAAGAAATCACGTAAAAGCACATCAACATACTATAAAGAAGTAGTATAAAACCAGTAAAATCAGCAAAACAGTGAAAACATGTAAAAAAATACTTAGTTCAGAAGAAGCTTCTTTAAAACACCTTTTTAACAATTAAACAATTAAATTAGAAACAGCTAGAACAGATAAACACATAAAAATCCGCCCCTCGGGCACAATGTCAACAGGATCCGTCCCTCGGGCATTATCATGGAATAATACCAGCCCCTCGGGCTATATCTCATATCATAATGGGTACCCACGCTCACTGAGGGTGTACTGACTCTAGGAGGGGCCCCTTACAGCCCAAGCGCAATATCAAGCCATCTCGTGGCAAAATCAGTATGCTCTCGGCCACATATCAACAAGCCACCTCATGGCATACAATCTCAGGCCCTCAGCCTCATAATCATAAATTCGTGTATTCTCACAACACAGTCCCTCGGTCTTACTCAGTCAGAATCTCATAAGTCACTCGGGTAACAGTAAAACATGATGCTCAGCTCAAATTATCATTTAGAATATCATTTAATGTGTTAAAACAGAGTAAACATGGCTGAGTTATGAAAATAGTAGAATATAGCATGACTGAGTACAAGTATAAAGTGAAAACAGTGAGGAAATATCAGTAAAAATTCCCTAAGGGTCTAAATAGTTGGCACGAGACCCAAATATGGCTTTCAGCCCAAAACATGATGATAGCAAATAATTTTCAGTCAAATATGCGGTAAAATAGTCATGAGGGATGGACTAAGTCACAATCCCCAACGGTGCACGACCCCACGCTCGTCATCTAGCATGTGCGTCTCCTCGATATAGCACAACGATGTGTAATCCGGGGTTTCCTATCCTCAGGATAACATTTACAATAATTACTCACCTCTATCCGGCCAAATCTCTAGCTCGCGATCAAAACAACATCAAAACACTAAATTCGCATCGGATTCAAGCCTAAGAATTCCAAAATCTTCTAAATTACACTTTTGATCAAAAAGTCTACTAAATCATGTCTGAATGACCTCAAATTTTGCACATGCATCTCAAATGACACAACGGAACTACTGCAACTCTCGGAATTCCATTCCAACCCCTATATCAAAATCTCACCTATCAACCGGAAAACGTCAAAATTCCAATTTCGCCAATTCAAGCCTAAATCTACTCCGGACCTCCAAAACACATTCCGATCACGCTCCTAAGTCCCAAATCACCTTTAGAAGCTATCCGAACCATTGGAACTCACATCCGAACCCTCTAACACATAAGTCAACATCCGATTGACTTTTCCAACTTAAGCTTCCTCAAAAGAGGCTAAGTGTCTCAAACCATCTCAAAACCTCTTCGAACCCGAACCAACCAACCCGATCATATATAGAATCGATAAACAAAGCAATAAGAAGCATAAATAGGGGAAACGGAGCAGTAACTCATGAGACGACTGGTCGGGTCGTTACAGTTTATTGGGGCGTATCTCCTTATGTTCTCTCTTTCTCTTTAAGAGGCACTTCACTCATTCATCCAAACTTTCTTTTGGTGCTTTGTGAATTCTGGAGGATATTTACTATCCCTTTAATTCTTAAGTTGCAAATTTCAATTTGTTGCTTTCTGTGTTTGAGTTATTAATTCGTTCAACTCTACTGGATAAAAGTACTATTAGTATTAATTATGTTTCAAGTCTAGAGTAGTTCCTCTGTTTATGTGACTTACTAATTCATTCAAGTCTATTGTTGAAAAGTAAATTTGGAGTTCTTCCTGTATTTGTTTGACTTACTATTTCATTAAACTCTATTATTTATAAGTTGTATTAGTAAACTCTATTATTAGTTACTCTGAATATTTTTTTTTGCTAATTCGTTAGACCTTCTCTGTTATTCATGTGATTAAGTTGCAGATTTGTATGAGTTAATCTGGAATTATTGTCTTACTAATTCATTCAAATATTTTCTCTAATTTAATGTAATTCTTTGTAGGGAGATCGGATACATGCTTCTATTGGAAACAGAGGCAGATCTAGGATTTTAGGTTTATGGGTTCCTACAAAATTGAGTTAATATACAATATTAACCGGATGAACGGACTGGGTTCCAAGCTAAATATTCTTATACATTTAATGAATTTGTCAATACAAAAACATGTTCTAGACAAAAGCTACTGGGTTCACGGGAACCCGTAGCTAATGAACTGAATCTGCCTCTAATTGGAAAGTCAGTTTTGCCTCTTTTCAAGACACAAATTAATGAGCTTGGATTATATCTTATGGCGAACTTTATCGTTTGTCAAAATAAAGAGAGGTTTAATACCACAAAACATAGGTTGAGGCTGACATTTACTCAACGAACAACAGTAACTGAAACAACTGATTCATTTTTCCCTATGAATATCTTCGATCTATGACCATATGACCAATTGATAAATAAGGTTGATGTGAACGAGACTGAATTATTCAGTAATAATAACTTTTTCATTAAATTTCTAATTATCAACTTTTTCTATTATTTCTTTAACATCTTCTTTTTCTTAGATGTGATCGGAGAAATCGTCGGTTTTAGTGAGGTAAAAACACACAAACAAGGTGAAATTTCGAGGAAGTTTATGGATATCGAACTAGAAGATAATGAGTAAGAATAAACATTCATCTACTAATTAAAGAATAAACATTCATCTACTGATTAAGGATGGATTTAATGATTACATTTGATTAAAATTATATATCTATTTCTATTTGGCGGGAAGAAGAAGTTGTCTGCTACATTCTGGGGCGAATTTGTTGATGAAATTGTACCTCACCTGCTAAGTTCTAACAACCAACCTATTATTATTGTTATGCAACTCATAAAAGTCCATACAAGGTAAAATGTAATTATTCAATTTGACATTATTTTGTGAAAGTTACTCATTACATCTTAAACGTATGTTGTGCTGTAGATTCATATTCTGCGCGCAATACTTGGAATGCATCAAAGCTTTGGATTAATCCAAATTTTTCTCAATCAGATGAGTTTAAAACACGGATCAATATATGTTTTTTTTCATTGCATCTATCCTCAAATATATTTTTCAAGTATACATCTAACTATTTTACTCATTCATAAATACAGATTACTTTCTATTCGGGATAATTATACTGAGAGGCTGACTCAAACTATCTCTCAACAAAGTTACTCTATCTCGAATGAGTTAGAGAAGGGCATTGTTCAAGTTCAAATAATTGGCCAATTAGTGGAGTCCATGCAAGTGAGTAAACTATCTTGTGTAGTAGTAATTCAACCGTTCTTTAATGTTAATAGTTGTTCTATGCACAGCTTTTACAATGTATCGTGTAAATCGTTGTGTGATAAATTGACTAATTGAAAATACAGAGTAAGGATGATATAATCAAGGTTGGATTTATAGTTGGACTATGAAACCGTACCTATCACTTCAAAACAAATCTCACATAGTTCAAAAAAAACTATAGCTTGCAAAGTCATGTTACATGTCCTCAAAATATAACTTGGTATTAATAATGGATGGAGAATATGATAGCTCTGTTTAGCAAGTGAAATCGTTGGGGGCTAATGCCTTTTTTATGCTTAGCAGAATGCACAAAAGAAAAATATAAGAAAAACTCCAATCATATCAATATTCTACTGCACACTTAACCCTTTTTTACATAAGTTCCTCCTTATTTTTAGCCAATTAGTAATTTAATAACAGAAACACTATCTTTAAATACCAAATGATATAGTCATGCAAATTAATATATCTTTAATCTTTGCAATAAGGAAGTTATATGTAACATATGTTTTACGACAAATCATGCTTCATATGTTCACCTCTCGGATGGCATTTTGGTTAGTAATGGAAGACAACCGTGATATTTCTAATAGAAAGTATGCTTAAATTATATCATTCATGATTTGCACATATATGCTCTCTCTCAACTTTACTATCTAATGTTTATTATTTAATTCAATAGAAAGGTCCCTGTTGGATTGTTGCAAGTATCAAAAATTTAGAACTTGGAAAAGGGTGATCATATGTCAGCTGTAAGAAGTGCCAAAAGAAGGTGGATAAAATGGGAAACATTTATCTTTGGCTAAACCAAAGTATAAAAAAGAAGATTTTCGGCGATGAATAGGTAATAACAGAAGCTCTATTTCCTCCTTCCGTCAAAATGTACATTTATATCTCAAATCAAACGTGCTTTAGGTACAGGCTTCAGGTTAGGGTACTGGATACTACTGGATCTGTTTCCCTACTGCTTTGGGACCGCGAAGCCATGTTTCTCATAGGCAAGTCTGCGAATGAATTGAGGGAAGGATTACTTGAGGTATATCAACTAATTAAATTCATATTTGTTATTTGGAAAATTCTAACGCAAAATTTATTTCTAGAATACTGGCATTGTTGATGAGTATTCCTATCCAGTTGAGTTGAACAATATTCTTCAAAGAAAATTCATGTTTAAGGTTATTGTCAAGAGCTCGAACATTTGGTTGCAAGCTGAAGTTTACAGTGTTGTCAAGCTTACAGATGAGGAGGAATTGATAAAGAAGTATGTTCATGCCACATTCAGATGCCTTCATTGTATGTGATCTTCACTCACAAACTTCATAACATATTTAAATTGCAAATTTCTGTTAAATTGCATATTTTGTAGTATAATTTCAAACTTATTTATTTATTAATGTTTGGTAGGACCTTCACTTCAATACTAATCAAGGCTTAGATGGAGAGAAGGAATGCGAGGTAAGTACATCGATGACTTTTAATTTGTCCTTCAACATTAAAGATACTTATATATCTAGAAAGATATCTTTCTAAATAAATTTTCGATCTGGAGTGTTTTTTTAACTTTAAAGGTTTTGAATGTTCATTCTTTTTATTCTATAGGACGCTACGAACTCCCTATTAATATTTTTTAGGTTATTGATTAATTTAATTAAAGTATTTGCAGGATATAAATTAATAAAGCTACATGAACTATAAGTTTACTATTTATTTTCATAAATTTTGGTACTTTTTATATGCAGGAGTACACTGAAGATAATGAGTTAATCGATATTGCAAATACACCTACCAAGATTGGTATAACTATGCTGCAATAGTGTTTGAAGAAGATCCGAATGCACAGTTGTTAGGAAATAAAATCAAGAGAGTATTTAAGAAGAACAAAACAGCATAAGGGTTTTGCAAATGTAACACTTAGAGAAATCAAGAACTATCTGATTAGTTACTTTAGTAGTCTTATTAGTTATGAACAGTATCATTTCAAGTATTTTTGGCTATTTAACTTTTTCATTTTACTTAGGTTGCAAATTTCAATACTTATGGACAAGATATATGAAGTTATTCATGGTTCTTTCTGTTATTACAGTTTCCTATTCATATAGATAAGACAATCCATTTGTAGCAATGGTAAGTCATTTACACCATAAGGCATTTGCACCATGATAGCTTGAAGTATTATAGTCTTTTTTTACACCTAATTTATAGCAATGGTAAGTCATTCACAATGCAAGGAAAGAAAATGGTGCTTTGAAGAATGTATCATTATATGGCAAAGGCTTGAATTGGAACAATCATGATCAGTTGTTCATCATGACCAATAAGTGAACAAGAATAGCCTTGACACAAGTATTAAATACTTTAGAGACTACATAAATTACAATATGTTTACTTATTTATTTCAGCTCTTACAGTCTTAACTATTTGATTTCCTTCCATACTTTCTCTGTTGGTTGGATACCTATGTGAACCAATCGACATATTTGGCTACATGTGATATAGTTTTTCAGTAAATGATGCACATTCAATCATTATATGTTGTTTCTTTACCTTTTAACAAAAGAAATAAAAGTTGTGTTAAAATTAAACTGATGAAGTAAGCGGCGGCCTATTATTTTTGAATAGGTCTCTTAACAAACTTTCAGTGTCATAAACGTTTTTTATAGGGTGAACCAGCTATCATGTTAAATGATGTTACATATACTCAAACTCTAAATATTATTGAATGTTTGGGGTATTTTGTTTCATACTAAATAGATAGACTTTCTGCACCATCCTTTGTTATTGGCTGAACCTCTTGAAATGTTGTTGATAGATGGTTCAATATATGATGTTACATAATCAACTTTATAAATATTATACTATGTATTGAATGTTAATGGTATTATGCTTGATACTCCTAATATAGATAGACTTTTACATTGTTTGGGTGAGGCAGCCCCTAGGGCAGCAAAGCAGAAAAAGAATATGGCAGCAAAAGGAAGAAATAGGAAGGCGCATGGCGATATTGGTAATGTGGCTATAGATCGTGGGGTCGAAGGAAAAAAGTCACTTCGTCAGGTATCTCGCCCCTTAACAAGGATCTTTTATGCACAATTGTTGCCTAATGCACAGGCTGCACCTAAAAATCAGAAGGTTATGACAATGGAAGTGATAATCTTTTTATGCATTTCAATTAAACTCATGTTATAATGCGAGAAGAGAGGTTGTGGACTTATGGTTTTTTTTGTTGTTTGCAGAAACATATAGTTGTTAAGGTAAAAGGAGAAAATGTTGCTAAAGTATCTGCAGTAAAGAAACCAGCTCAAACGAAAGCCATAGTTAAGCCAAATCTTGAGGAGATTATTGAAGTTAGTCATGTCACTCGAGAAAAAAGTGAAGGAGAAGATGCAAAGGAAGAAGGCTGATAAAGACTTATTCAAATAGACAACAAGTCTTAATACAACTCAGAAACAAGGTTTGTTATTGTGTCATAGTTCTTATTGTTTTTTGTTTTACATTATTGTATCAGTATACTACTAGAGGAATGTCTGTTTTTTTATCATCTTTTTAAAGGCTTTATGTGGTCTGAGTAAATAACCAAACGGGCAGACAGTGGACATAAATGCTGCAGATATGAACAATGAGTTGGCAATCTTAATAATTTGATTTCCTTCCCTATTTACTTTGTTGGTTGGATACCTATGTATTCAATAGATCAAACTTTTAAAGTGAATTCATGAAGCCACTAAATCAGATAGAGTATTGCTATGAGTTTGCTTTGTTAATTATCTCTGCTACAGATCATTATCATATATGTTTTTCGGGTATTGCTTGCTAAACCAGATAAGTTGAACAGGTGTAGGCCAAGTTGGAAAGAATCCGGATATGTACAGGATAAGACGGACAGCTACAGGACAAGTCGGACAGACGTAGCAACCTATGTTATAATACTGATTTTGGTTATGGACTTGTAATGATGAATGACTAACAAACAAGCATTTTGCAAGTAGTAGATATGATATGTAGCAACTACAATGTGGTTATTTTAACATAAATATTTTTCAATCACAATTACTTTTTTCTATGTGTCTGTCACGATCCGAATTTTCCACCCTCAGAAGTTGTGATGGCGCCTACTCATGAAAGCTAGGCAAGCCGAGCATTATAGATTCATTAACCTTTTTACTTAGCTCTTTTAACAATTCAATACAACAGGTGATCAACAACGGAATAATTATAATAAATAGAAATGCGGAAGACGAAAACTAATAGTTTAACCATATACTAGTACAGAATCTAACATACAACTCTACTCAGAATTTAGTGTCACAATGTCACGGACTATCTATGAATACTACAAACAGTGGTCTGAAAGATAAATACAAAGATGTATCTGAAATACATAAAAGAAACAGAATGGAAAGATAGTAGGAAGGGGACGCCAAGGCCTGCGAACGTCTGCAGGACTACCTCGGGTCTCCTGATGGACTGAAGGCAGCAACCTCACTGTGGTCTAAAAGCTCCAGCACTGGGATCTGCACACAGTACAGAGTGTAGTATCAGCACAACCGACCTCATGTGTTGGTAAGTGCCGAGCCTAACCTCGGCGAAGTAGTGATGAGGCTAGGACAAGACTACCAAATAAACATGTGCAGTTATATCATATACAGCAAGTAATAACGACAGAAACTAGCAGTTAAAAATGGTGAAGGGAAACATGCTCGGGGAATATCATGTACGAACAAGAATTCAGTAAAGAAGCATACGGAGTACAAAATTCTACTATAAATAAGAATAAGGAAAACAATCACAGGTGCACGACATCACCCTTCGTACTTTTACTCTCGTTCTCACCATAAGAATCAATATAATCGGCACGGCATCACCCTTCGTGTTTTTACCTCACATAATCATGGCATGTTTCCTTCGTGGATTATCACTCATATCATGGCACGGCATCACGCTTCGTGCATTAACACCCTCTCACAATTATCACGCATGGCATCACCCTTCGTGCTTTTACACTCATCCTTACCCAAGCAACAATCACAAAGCAATTCCGGCAAGGGAATCAAATAAAATCACAATAGGATCCCGGCAAGGGAACAATAATATATCAATAATATCCCGGCAAGGAAATAATATCATGAACAATAACATCCCGAAAAGGGAGATAATATCAAAGCAATAACTTCCCGGCAAGGGAGACAATATCATAAACCTCTTCTCTTTTCTATAAAATTACTTCACAACTCAATTCTCAACTTGAGCCAATGCTCTACAATGTTCAATTACCAAGAATACTTACATAAGCCTTGTTCAACATTAGAAATTATTATATTAGGCATGGATGATACAAAACGGAATCACGTCAATTATAGTACAAGACTCACGAGCATGCTTGACACCGACGTATAGATACTCGTCACCACACCTATACGTCGCACTCAACAATTAATACGTAGCAAATATGACCAAGACTCCTATTCTCTCAAGCTAAGGTTAGACCAAACACTTACCTCAATGTCACGAACACAATCAAGCCTCAACTACCGCTTTACCTCTCGATTTCACTTCCAATTTGCTTGTATCTAGCCACAATTTACTTAATAATATTAATAAATGCTAAGTAAACTAATTCTGATGCATGAAAATAGATTTTCTAGTGATTTCCCCAAAAAGTCAAAAATCGACCTCGGGCCACATGGTCAAAACCCGAGGTTCGAACCAAAACCCGATTACCTATTCACCCACGAACTCAAATATATAATTTGTTTTGAAATCGGACCTCAAATCGAGGTCCAAATTCCCAAAAATTGAAAATTCTAAGTTCTACCTAAAACACCCAATTTCCCCCATAAAAACCCCTTGATTTTGAATTGAAATCATGTGAAAAAATGTTATGGATTAAAGAAAACGAGTTAGAAATGACTTACAATTGATTTGGAGAATAACTTTTCTTTGGAAAATCGCCCAAGAGAGCTTAGGGTTTGAGAGAGTTTGAAAAATGAAGAAAATTTGGTCTAAGTCCCAATTAACTGGTCGCAGATGTCGCAATTGCGACGGGAGTTGCGAAGCTCGCAATTGCGACCAGAGTTGCGAAGCTCGCAAATGCAAACCAAACCTCGCATTTACGAACCTGTGCACGGTCTGCTTACCTCGCAATTGCGAACAAATCGTTGAAATTGCGATATTGGCCCTCTCTTGATGACTTCGCATTTGCGAAGGAAGGTTCGCAATTGCGAACACTGGCAGGCCTGGGCTTTCTTCGCAAATGCGATCAAGCCCTCACAATTGCCAAGCCTGCTGGGTTCGCAATTGCGAAGCCTGACCTCGCAATTGCGAGATCAGAGCCTGCAACACAATTGAACGTGCAACAACTATTTCTCTAAGTCCAAATTCACTCCGTGGCCAATCCAAAACTCACCCGAGCCCTCGGGGCTCCAAACCAAACATGCACGCAAGTCCAAAAATATCATACGAACTTGCTCGTGCGATCAAATCATCAAAATAACATCAACAACTATGAATTAAACCTCAAATTCATAAAATCACTCAAGAACATCAAAATTACTATTTTCTCAACTATAGGTTAGTTTTTATACCAAACCAATTCCGATCTTTCCCAAATTTTACAAATTCAACTTAATTATTATTTTAAACTTGTATCGGGCTTCGGAACCAAGATACGAGTCCGATATCATCAAGAAAATACATCAATTCACTTTTAAAAACCTTTATATTTTCCAGCAAATAATTTTTTTTTAAAATTCATTTCTCGGGCTTGGGACCTCGGAATTCAATTCCGGGCATATGCTCAAGTCCCATATTTTACTACGGACCCTACGAGACCATCGGATCACGGGGTCGGGTCCGTTTACCAAGAATATTGACCAAAGTCAACTTTAATCAATTTTAAAAAGCCAATTTCCTTATTTTACTTAGATTTCACATAAAAGCTTTCCGAAAACGCGCCCGGACTACGCACGCAAATCGAGGTGAGGCGAAAAGAGGTTTATAAGGCCTCGGAACACAGAATTTACTTTCAAAATGAGTGATGACCTTTTGGGTCATCACAGTGTCATATTTAAACTACGTCCTTTCCTCGCCATATGTTTTCTAATAGATAAGTCTATTTCCTCGTGACTTTAATGTATGAATATCCAGTACATTTATATGTTCATAAAAATAATAGCATTGTAATGCTCCTTTGTGTCTATCAAATTTTTTCATATTATATTCTTTTTGAAATATTATATTTTATATAAATCGTGCAATGCGCGGGTACGTATACTAATTTCACCGAAAAGCGACAAAATTGTCATTTCAATGAAGAATAATACAGCAGGCATATATCTTTCAACCTTTCCATTTTGTCTCCACCAGCTTTAGTGACAGCGGCGAAAAAGTTGAAATGCACAAAGGAGGACGGTTGGGAGTTTTTTTATTACTATTAATTCTGACAGTAGACTATTTTTTAAACCATGGTAAAGAAATTGTGTGGACGCTTATTATTCTCCAGAAAGGTATTGTTGCTGGAATTCCTTAAACAAAAGCTAAGGCATTTGAACTAGATTGTCATTTTTCCCTTTTGGGGTTTTCTACTTTTTTCCATTATTAATGCTGACGCCTACAGCACATTATAATGTCCTTGAGTTTCATTGGATTAATTACTCGCCAACTACCCAACACGTAAGAACTACAAATAATAATTTAATTAGCTTAAATGTCTGATTGATTAGATAATATATATAATCGTCTTTCTAATTATGTTAGTGGCATATGAAAAAGCTTCCCTTTACCCTAAGCTGCTGCTTGTACTAAACCTTTCATTAACCTTAGAAGCCAGTTAATGGGTTTATTGGTCTCGTAAGGTGCTGCAAAGAGGCAATTAATCATCCATGAGCCAGAATTACTCAAAGTGGGATTAGACATTCTTCTTACCCTATTCTAAAGAGCCAAGAATCTAGCTGCAGGGATGTCATGACAAACTAAAGTGATAACATTGTCTTATATGTCTTATACAATATTTGTTGGAGTTAACCCGTCCGAAGATATAATATTGTCCGCTTTGGGTCAAACTCGTATGGTATTTTCTCCAAAGACCTCATATCATTAAGAGATTCATACACGTTATACATAGGTTCCCAATCTTTTCAGCTTCCAATGTGAGACTTTATTCGCATATTGTGATGACCCGATAGGTCATCTAGAGTTTTAGAACTTAATTATGTGTTTCGAAGCCTCCAACAGCTTCTTTAGGCGCCATCACGACTCCCGAGGGTGGAAAATCCGGGTCGTGACAAAAAAGTCTCATTTACCTGATATAAGTAAATTACAAATTCTAAACTAATTAGGAAAGCTAGGGAGAAAAGATGAAGTTATTTTTAAAAATCATTTGAATAAAGAAAGTACCATTTTTAATTAGAATACAACATCGAATGAATTATTACCTTTACCATGAGATTTAATAATTTACAACTTAGTAGAAATTCCTTTTAAGTAGAATACAACCTCAGACGATTTAAGGAAAATTTAGTTGAGAAACTAATTGAGTCAAAAATGTAGAAATTATTGAAGTTTGAAGTATTGAAATATTATATATACGGCAAGGTATTGACAATACTATGGGTTCCAACACAAAGAATCACAGCAGTAAGGGAATCTAACCCGTTAAAACACTTGAATTGATAACAACAAATAAACACAGCAAATAGAAAGTGCGCGGCATCACCCTTCGTGCTTTTACACTCACAGAATATCTCCCGGGATCTCGTCCCATAGTTCAAAACGTAAGTACTTGGGGGATCTCTCAGTATCCTCAGTATATGAGCTAGGGATCTCTTGGTATCACGAGGATCTCTTGGTATCCTCAATATATGTGCTGGGGATCTCTTGGTATCCCGAGGATCTCTTGGTATTCTCAATATATGTGCTAGGGATCTCTTGGTATCCCGATCCAACAATATGAATAATAACACCCCGGCAAGGGAATCAACTATGTGAATAATAACATCCCGGCAAGGGAATCAACAATATAAACAATAACATCCCGGCAAGGGAATCAATAATATGAACAATAACATCCCGGCAAGGGAATCAACAATATAAACAATACATCCCGGCAAGGGAATCAACAATATGAACAACAATCCAATCACAAGGAAGTTCCAACACCAAGAGTATGATTACATAGCAACAAGAGAATCACTGAGAAACTAAGAAGCACAATAACCTTAACAAAACAACAAAAAGAACAGCTAATTCAATTAAGGCAATTAAGGCCAAGTAACAGGTAAGAGTTAGAGGAAGGCTAACAACGTCGTATGGAGTATATAGAGGTAAATTATGCAATTAGATGACTCAATCATAAGATACTTCCCATATGATGAACATAAGGACCTAAGAACCCTAAAGGCAATTTTCCCACAAATAATCCGAGCACACACTCGTCACCTCGCGTATACGGACTACAATTAGCATGTAAGACTCAAATCCTAAGGGGAAATCTCCCACATAAGTTTAGGCAAGATACTTACCTCAAAGACGACAAACTGATACTCTAAAATGCACTTCTCGAGTGAAAAGACCTCTGGACGGTTCAAATCTAACCAAATTAACTTTAAAGCGCAAATAAAACACATAAGAAACTATTTCGGATCATAAAGTCTCAATCTTTCACAAAATTCAAAAATTGGTCCAAAAGTCGACCCCCGGGCCCGCACATCTGAACCCGACAAATTTTACAAAAAACCGAATACCCATACCAATATGAGTTCAACCATACAAAATTTATTAAATTCCGATACCATTTGGCCCTTCAAATCATGATTTTTCATTTTAGGAATTTTTCTTCAAAAACCAACATTTTCCTCAACCCAAATCACAAATTAAATGATAAAAATGAAGACAAATTCATGGAATATAATTAATTCTAGGTGAAGAACACTTACCCAATAGTTTTGCTTGAAAAATCCACAAATAATCGGCCAAAACCGAGCTCTAGAACTCCAAAAATGTTTAAAATGGCTAACCCTCGGAATAGAGTACTATTTATTCTGCCCACGGATTTATGCATCGCGATCGCGGAGATTGGGTCGTGATAGTGGAGAAGAGAATCAAAGTTGTCAAGAAATACCCTTCACGATCGCGGAATAAGGGACGCGAATGCGATGAACAATGGCAGGAGCTTACGTGAACGCAGAGCAATGGATGCGAACGCGAAGCAGAGGAAAGCAGACCTTCGTGATCGCGGGAGTTTTTATGCAAACACGATGAAGGAAAAAAAGGCAACCAGCAATAACACATCGCGAACGCAAGAGGCTGTTCGCGATCGCGGAGAAGGAACACCAGAAGCAGAATGCAACAGTCCAAACAATGGGAAAATGACCCTAGCCCACCCAGAACACACCCGAGGCCCCCGGGACCCCGTCTAAGCACACAAACAAGTTATATAACCTAACACGGACTCGCTCGAGGTCATAAATCACATCAAACAACCCCGAAACGACGAATCACACCGTGAATCGAACTTAGGAACTTTCAAAACTCGCTCTGAAACCTATCAAATCAACCCGGAATGACACCAAATTTTGCAGACAAGTCCAAAATGACATAACGGAGCTGGTCCAAGTCTCAGAATCGCATTTCGAACTCGATATCACCAAAGTCAACTATGAGTCAAACCTCTCCTTTTTCCAAACTTTAACTTTTCCAACTTTCGCCGAAACACCTCAAATCACCCTACGGACCTCCAAATCCGAATCCGGACGCGTGCCTAAGTCCAAAATCACTATATGAAGTTGTTGAGATTACCCACGACCCATTCCGGGGCCGCTTACTCAAAAGTCCAATTCCGGACGAATTTTTACCGTTTAAGCTTCCAAACTAGGTTCCTTCTTCCAATTCAACTCCGATTTATCCGGAAACTGAATCCAACCATGCACACAAGTCGATATACATAATGTGAAGCTGCTCGCGACTTCAAACTGCCGAACCGGGCGCAATTGCTCAAAAAGACCAGTCGGGTTGTTACACTCCTATTGTCATGACCCTAAACCCGAACCCGATCGTGATGACGCCTCTCGTGAAGACAAGGATAGATGACACTTCCCATTTCAGTTTAAACATTCAAACAATATGAATTTAAGTCTAAAATGTGATAATTAATTCAAAAGTGAATAGTTAACAGTATAGTTGCGGAAGATAAACTCAATATAGCCCCGATATCGGGGTGTCACTAGTCATGAGCAACTATCAAATCCAGATAATACAAGAAAGGTCTACAAAACTACTACAGGGTCACTAATCAGGGAAAATAAATAAGACAAAGGGGGAGAAACACGGGATTGCGGACGCCAAGCAGCTACCTCGTGGACTCCAAAATCTGTCGTGAGCTCTCAACTCGCACTGGCAGGATCAGCAACGCCTGAATCTGCACACGGGGTGCAGGGATTAAAGTGAGTACTCCAACTCAGTGAGTAATAATCATAAATAAAGACTGAAAGCATGAAATCACGTAAGGCACATTATAAGCTATAATGAAGCAGTAAAACAGGTAACAACAGTGATTCAGTAAAAATATGTAAAATCATATAAGTTCAGTTTAAACTACAAAAAATGCCTAGTCAACAATTAAGCAGGTAAATGACAAACAAATAAGGCAGATAAGCAGCACATAAAGGATTGCCCCTCGGGCACAATGTTAACAATACCAGCCCCTTGGGCTATATCTCACATCAAAATGGGTACCCGCGCTCACTGGGGGTGTGCAGACTCCTGGAGGGGCCTCTTTCGACCCAAGCGCAATATCAAGACATCTCGTGGCATCATCACTAGCCCTCGGCCTCATATCAACAAGCCACCTCGTGGCATACATTTTTAAGAATTGATGGATGTTTGATTTTGTGATACCGGGTCCGTATTTTGGTTCCGAAACCCGGTATAGGTCCATTACTATATTTATGACTTGTCTATCAAATTTGATGAGAATGGAGTTGGCTTGACGTGATTTAGACATTCGGTTGTTAAAATAGAAGTTTCAAAATTTTCTTGAAAATTTCATTTGATTTGGTGTCCAATTCGAAGTTCTAGGCGTTATTTTGGTGTTTTGATCGTGTGAGGGAGTTCGTATGAGATTTTTGGACTTGTGTGCATAATTAGCTTGGAGCCCCAATGGCTGGGGTGAATTTCGGATAGGCTACGGATGGTTTTAGACTTAGAAAATCTAGTTTTTCCTCAGCTTCAAATGTCATCTAGTTTCCTTCTTCGCGATCGCGAAGGTACTCGCGCGATAGCAAAGAGTGAACTGGGATGGGTGGGTTTTTCTTCTACGAGAACGCGAGACCTTGGTCTCGAATGCAGAGCACTGGGGGCCTGCTTGCGAACGCGACCTGTCACACACGAATGCGTAGTTTAATGAGGTGGGAGTAGGGAATCTAGGGTGACTCTATGCGAGCGCGAGTCCAGCCTCATGAATGCGTGGAGTCTCCCGCAATCGCGTAAGCCATTGAGGTTGTGCTCTTCGCGAACGTGTCAGGGTTCACGCGAACGCGATGAACACCTGACGCCAATGATTAAAATAGTCTCAAAGACGGGATTTTGCCAATTCTTTCAAAATTTCAAAACTAGAAAACCCTAGAGGCGATTTTTCCAAAAGTTTTTCTTCCCAAATTTATTAGTAATTGATTCTAACCTACTTCTTTTTAATTACCCATTACATTTCATAAGATTTTTACCTAAAATCTAGGATTTTCATGGTAGAAATTGGGGATTTGGGTAGAATTAGGGATTTTTGTAAAATTAGAATTTAAACCTCAAATTGAGGTCGGATTTCGAAACAAATTACATAACCGGGCTCGGGGTGAATGGATAATCGGATTTTGGTCCGAATTTCGGATTTTGACCAAGCAGACTCGGGGTCAATTTTTGACTTTTTGGAGGAAAGTTTGGAAATTCTAAATTTATGCATTGTAATTGATTCCTTTAGCAATATTTAATATTATTGAGTCAATTGTGATTAGATACGAGCTGTTTGGAGGTAGATTCTAGGGAAAAGGCCCCGATAGAGCTCTGAATTGACTGCGGAGTGAGGTAAGTGTTGAATTTAACCTTGGCTCGAGGGAATTAGGGACCCTCGGATTATGTGCTATGTGAATTTTATGTGTTACGGCGTATATGCGAGGTGACGAGTGCTTATACGCCACCAAATTACCTGTTTTTCCCTGATTTTTCCGCTTTCCTTAATTATCTCCTTCCCTGTCTTAAATGGTATATGCTTTAAATGCCTTCCATGCTTAGTTGCTACCTTTGAATCAATGTTTTCTCCTGTTAATGATGTTAGATCTTTTCATAGTTTTCATGATTCCATTCTATTTGCTTTAATTGACTTACTTGCACCTTCTAATTGTCAATTATCGGACCGTCTTGTTGTGTAGTATTACTTATGTGAATTCTCATGTTGTACACGGTTTCCTTTCTGATTCAGCTTTGTATTCATTGATCGTATAGGTTCTTGTGATTTGAATTATTGATTTGATTATGTACAGTGAGTATTTGGTACTGATATGGTGGGATCGGGTTGCACGCCGCAACAGGTGAAATAAGGGTGGATTGATATGGTAGAATAAGGGTGAATTTGTACAAATACAGTGGGATCGGGTTGCACGCCGCAACAGGTGAAATACGGGTGGATTGATACGGTGAAATAAGGGTCAATTATGATACTGATATTATTATTTGATGGGATTGGGTTGTGCGCCGCTATATATATATATATATTTATTTATTTATTTGTGTTGGTTTTTGGTATTTTCATTTGAAACTCTAAGGATTGGTAATTCTGAACGACACTGGCTTATTTCTTGAGGCTGTAGTTATTATTTTTAGTTGACTGTCTTATTTTGTTCTGTATTTCCTTTTCTGCCTTATTATATACCGTGTACAGGTTGTAGTATGAGTGACCTACCTTAGTCTCGTCACTACTTCGTCGAGGTTAGGCTCGGCACTTACAGAGTACGTGGGGTCGATTGTACTCACTACACTCTACACTTCTTGTGCAGATTTTGGAGTCGGTCCCAGCGACAGATATTAGCGTGCTCTGATTGGACAACTTGTGGAGACTTGATGTACAGCTGCTCAGCGCCCGCAGCTCCTGGAGTCCCCTTCCCTGTTTTTTTATTATGTAGCTCTACCTTCCTTTCACACAGCTTTATGTTATTTCAGACCCTTATTTGTACTATTCTAGTAGCCCGTGCACTTGTGACACTGGGTCCAGGGTTGTATCATACATTTGGATGTTTTAACTTCCGCATTTTTATTTTGGATTATTGCAGTCATTTCAGTTCTTTCTCATTAATTAATTTTAAACTGTTAAAAATGGATAAAAATGTTCTAATGGCTTGCCTAGCAAGTGAAATGTTAGGCGCCATCACGGTCCCAACGGTGGGAATTCTGCGTCGTTACACATACCCAACATTTTTCTCCTCGAACTAAGTTTCATGTGACCCATTACCACGTTCTACCTGTCAGTGTCTAACCTCGTAAGGGGAAGTAAACCGAGCCCCACGCCATCCACTTTGCTATCACCATACTCGTTCCGCCGAACCTGGGCTCTGATACCAGTTGTTGGGGTTAACCGGCCCAAAGATACTCTTAACATGGTGTGATACTGTCCGCTTAATTTGGGCCGAGCCTGCACGATTTTTTCCTAAAAAGTCTCATAGCATTAAGAGATTCATACACTTTATATGTAAGTTTTCAGTCTTTTCAATTACCAATGTAAAACTTTATTCGCACAATCAACAATCTCTCCCTCGAACTAAGTTCTACATGGCCATTATCACGATCTACATATCAATTTTCAAGACTCAATATATGGCCCGGCACACCCAACAAACATTAATTAGCAGATATTTAAAATCTATGGTTCTTCCATTAGCACCAAAGAGATAATAAATATGTGGCATTTAGTATCACAAATGAATGATGACACACAGAGCAGCATGCTGCATGTGTTTAATTAATTTTCTTTTTAATCTCTAGTAATGGAGCAGTTTCGAATAGCCGCCTACTAAAGAGTATATTTTTCGACTATTCTAGTTAATTAAAGTAGTTATATACTACAATTAATCACAAAGTTTTTTCTGTTTAAGAGGCTTTGGCGGAAGAATATCATACTTGTCCAAATTTCAAGATACCCTTCAAGATTGCAATGGGTCATTTTCCCCTCGCTAATAAAAGTATACACTCTGGACTTATAGAGATATATTCTCATCAAAAGCAACAAAATATTAGCAAAGATCGATAGCTGAAAAGGAGGAAAAACGAAAACGCTATTAACCTTCCCTATCATTTGAATCTAAGTGCATATTTAGGAGACAGCCGCCTACCCTAAGCAAGTAAAATAGGTACATTTTGTGTCAAAAAATAAATGCAAACAAAGTGTTTCGCAGAACTAGTTTTTTTGAAGAAAATTGGGCACTAAGGTAAACACAATAGCATTTGTCATTTATATCAATTAATTACTATGTGCACAATTCTTTCATCTTTTAGCCCAGTAGCATATATTGGAACAAGTAGAGTTGTAGGTACAGCAAGAGTAAATACCAAGTACCGGTCTAAGAACGAATGCCTGCTTGGAATGTGAATACTATATATGCCTATCCCAAACAAGTAGGGTTCGGCAGGCTGTACTAATTCCTAACGTTAATCATCATTTAATTTGGATCCATTTCATTCTAATCCTCAATAATTATCTTTTAAGATCAATTAGCTGCTATACATACGAAAGGAAAGAAGATACTTTCAATTACGTGTACTTTTGTATTGTCAGTGTGAGAAATACATATCAGAAAACAGAGGGGGGAATAACATGAAAGATACTTCTAATAAGTCATGTCCAAGAAATTGCACCAATGTCATGAACGAAGAAAGTGACTTCATCTATTTTTATATTCATTATGTCTTGTACACCATAATTTAGCAGATATTCAATACCAAAGTTTGTGGTTCTTAATTCCATTAAGAGATTTATATGTGGCATTTTGTTTCATTCTTCTAGTCCAAATGAGAACATTTATTTACACATAATTGATAGTATAAATACCCACACCAAACACAGAATTGTACAAAACTTGGACCTTAACCTCTCAGCCTCAAGACTTCAACTTAGACCGTGACTAGTCAAACTCAATTAGTTCAAATAAAATGCATTCACGCAAGCACGATAATAATCAATCACCAGTACAAATAAAATCACATAAAGGATGTACTAGTAGTTTACAATAGGTCAAAGGGGAACAAATTAAGTAAGATCATCTTCCTCGAGCTCCTTAGCCTTCAATGTTTCCTTCACTCTTAGAAGAAGTGTTGTCCTCCAAGCATCCTGTGGAGTGAAGATATTTAAGTAGACTAGAAAATCGCTGTAAACTTACAACATACTAATACGTGCTCAAGTCAATTAAGCATCCAAGTATGAATCCACGAAGCAGTGATAACAAAAAGAATTAAACCAACTTATAGATAACTTCAAGATTGAGTGTTTTTTAGAAAACCAGATAAGCAAATGAATTCTATTGTTTTATCGAGTCAGCAGCCTCAGGCACCATTACTATGTGTAGCACTTGCATAGCCACTGCACATGTCAAATTCTGCTTTCAAATACAAATGCCAATGCATTAAGTCAAGCTTGAAGGTCAGTAAAGCTACTTCTGTACTCCGATGCATCTACTGCCCATAAATAATAAAACCTGCACCGTCTTCTCATACAAGTTTCTCCTGACAATCATACCCTATACCCTCCTTAAAATCAATATTTTTTTATAAAAATAAAAAATAAAAAATCAGGGTTCAGTGCACCGTCTCTAGTCCTCAATTGCATCCACTTCCGTATACCATAACTTGCAAAGAATCTAGGTCTCCTTCAGATAAACATGCCTTTTGATATACTCCAACAGAGAGAATACTGGTGGTCAAACCAAAGAAGAGTTATTTGCTGGTATAAAACGCTGCTAACTATCCAAAGCTAGGAAATATATCTAGATATTTGCCATAAAACCAAAAATATAGCAGTTAAACATGAGTGGTTATGCTACAGTTACGTAAAACACAAAAAAATTAAATTAAGCACCCTAGAGAGAGAATGACAAGAATATTCAACCTTTAGCACCAGATCAAAAAAACCTAAGGTCAGATACTGCTTCACAAGAGTAGGTGAAGATGCTGCTACTAGCTTACGGCACTGAATGACAGCTATAGTAGTTTGTGTCACTAAAACACATGATTTTTCTTTTAATTGGTACAAAAGTGCCAAGAGTTCAAGATTACCAGTTGTGTCATGCTATCATACTCTTTCACAGCATCAGTGAACTTTGCAACATCTTCCTCATCAATTGCAGCTGCCAAATCCTGTTATTGGAAAAAATACTCCCAAATTAGCTCTTTACTGTCATATTCAAAAATTACATGTACAATAACTGCGAAGCAACAAGTATAAGCACTTGGGTGAAATCTTATATTGTTTTTGGCCCTTGCGTGACTGTACCTCAACATGATCATTTGCAATACTAGGAGGTAATTAGCAATAAATGCATTGGATCATGTGAAATATGATAGCAGTTTGTAGATTTGATATGATATAAACCATTTTCACAAAGACCAGAGCCAACAATTATATAAAAGTGAAGGGTCAGGAAGCAGGAGAGAAAATAACATGCATAGGCTGGAATATGCAAGCTATGACATACCACTAGCAATTTGCATTCGCGCGTCCCTGAAAATGTTGGATCCAGCTCCTGCAGATAAAGATGCAATATTTACTAACTGAAAGCATGTCTGTGGATAGAAATCTTCGCGGCTGAAAAAGAAACCTGATATCGCTCCAATGCATTGTTGATTGCAACAACATCACCTTTACAAAGTTGGCAAATGCCAGCATTAAGAAGATGCCCTCTAACTCCATACTTCAACAAGTTGTTATTGACTGAGTGACGTGCAATCTCCTCAAAGATCTCGATTGCTCTCGGATATCTGAGAAAATAATGTTGAATTTGTATGAGAACAAACCAATTCTTATAATACATTGAACAATGAGAAGCTAAAACAACAGCTTACAACAGCTTATAACTTTATTAACACCGTGAAATATGGGACTCATCAAATGCCATTTACTAACAGTTACACTCATAATTCGGAAGTGATAACCTTCTCCTAACTACTGATATTGACACCTTTTCTATCTTTCCTGTTTGTTTCATCCATAATAAGAGATTGATTTCACCATCACTCCAAGAAGACCAGATAAACCTCAAAGATTTGACAGAGAACTATGCAATATCTTCCAGTGCTGAGCAATCGTTCTCTCACGACATGATCAGCGTTGCTTTTTTTTCTTCTGAAAATTATATCACTTCCTAACTACAATGAATCTTACTTTTCTATTTGAGCAGAGAATTGTGCAACTTTCTGCTTGCACTGATTTGCAGTTGTTGTCACATCTTCACTCTGGTAAAGATCAGCTGCCTTCTCGTAGTAACTGATGGCCTGCTCCAAGTTTTGCTCTTGCTCATATAATTCAGCAATTTCCTGCACACCGAGCAAGTTACATCTCTTTCAAACAGTGAAACCAAGCTTCCTAAGGATACTTCAACTAAAGTATCGCATTTGCTACAATCATTTTGTAGTGAGGGTCACATACAACATTAATAAGAAAGTGACAGACACATGACCAGTCACCTATCACCTTTCTTGGTAATATAAGAAGTTCAACAGGTTAAGACAAACTAAGCATTGAGCTGACAAGAACATATATTTAGAGCATGTGCTCGCATGAAGAGTCTGATTGAACACAAGAGAACAGCCCTCTAAAACATCAAAGACCACATCTATATTTTATACCTTGTAATATCTTGCAGACATACTTAGCCTCCCAATGTCCAGAAACATGTTCACTGCCTGCTCTAAACACGATATTGCCTCTGCAGGATACATATATACAGAATTCAATTTGTTTAAGCCAAAGCTAAAGATGACTAAAGAAGAATGGAAAAATAATAACAATGTGATGCTTTTCAGAAAACATTCTCGAAAATGATGTGACATTTGAGTTACATTGCATATGATTTTAGGAACAAAATGGACATGAATATAGTAGAATGGATAAGCCGGATAAATATAATCAACCTCAGCTAATTTGGGTTGAGGTGTAGTTGATAGATTGATTATTGATATATACTACAATGATCTTTCTTTAAGCATGAAATTCACTAAATAATGGGCCACCACTCTACCCATATCTACTTAAATACCAAAACTTGATTCTCCACTTGTGATGTGTGCTTATCACAGATCCTGCACTGTACCATATAAGATAATGGGCTCACCCTCTACCTTTCCCAGAACCAAAGCCCCGGAAGCAATATATTATTCTGACTTAGAATCTGTTAAACAGGTGTGTGTGTACGTAATGTATGTGTGCCTGTGACAATGATAACCAAGCACGGTACCAAGAGGTCTACTTGGGACTCACTCTCTCTCTCTCTCTCTCTCTCATCAGTACTTTGCTTTGCGGGTGTTTAGCAATATCGATGGTTTCAATTTCCAAAATATGTCCACCAAAACCTCCAAAAATGAAAGAAATTTAACTGTAGTTTCAAAATTATGTGTTCCAAGCAACATCCTTGGAATCTCTCAAAGTTTTTTTTTTTTTTTGACAAGTACTAACTATCAAAAGGCTAATATTTGTCAATGTGGCAACAACCCTCATATAACTCAACATATTTATCTTATGAAATAACAAACAAATGTGAGAGCATTAACATAAACTATCAATTAAATGGGAGTGCACTATCTTACTTTCATTGAATTCAACAAAGTTATTCTTTTAGTATGTTATATCACAAATGATGCTATGCGTAAACTTTTGTGCATAGTATTTTGTAGATACTCTTGATATTATGCATTAAAGCATGAAGTTATGCATAAATACAATAACTTCTTTTTCTTTGTAACAATGTAATCATTATGTATCTTATATACTAATCTAGTAAAGTTACTCCATTCAAATATTTAACATAAACTCAAAATAGTTTCCAAATGTTTCAAAAAAGTTCCCTCGAATTAATTTCTAATTAATTGATATGAATCAACATACATATTCTTTTAGAGTCTAGATTAGAATAATAGCTTTATCCAGTTTGGCGAGATATACCCCATCTATGTTCTAGATGGGTAGAGTTTCTTAGATAAAGTATCTAAAAGAATTGGATTCTATCTCCTCTTTTTTTCTCCTCTCGTTCAACCGAATTTGAATACGTAATACATATTCGAAAGGTTCAATTGGTTAATTGTTGAAAGGCTCAAAAGTCGAATCCGAATCTAGGGGGTTGAAATAGACAAGATTCAGCTCAGATCCAAAGAAATAGAATCCGATATTCTCTCATTTCTTTGTCTTTTCTTTCATATTCGATTTCTTCATTCCGGATTTCTCCATTCCTTCCTATATGCCTTTCTAGAACCCATCTAAGTAATGTGCGCAGTACAAAGTTCATGATGCAGAACTCATTTGGTTCATCCTATTGGTGTGACCCATCCGAAATAAGTATCTTCCAAATAAATGTGAGAATTCCAATGAATCCCTAATTGTCTTTTTTTGTTAGCCTATCGATAATTCCCTAAATTAGACCTGCTTAATCTAGAACAGAACGTGCAATCCTTGAATATCTGAAATTGTCTAAGTGGAAATAGCTTTCTTATCATTCAATGAGCATCTTGTATTTCATAAAAATTGGGGGCAATATAATCCTTACGTAAGGGCCATCCTATCCAACTTTCAGGCATTAAGATACGTTTCAAGCGTGGATGATTATCATAAGAGATTCCCAACATATCATATGATTCTCGTTCTTGAAAATCCACACTTTTCCAAACCCAGAAAACAGACGGAATTCTAGGATTCCTCCTGGAGGCAAATACTTTTATGCATACCTCCTCTGGTTGATCCACACCATCCTCTATTCTCGTAAGATGATACACACTAGCTAACAGCCCGCCAGGCGCTACATCATAGGCACATTGAGAGCGGAGATAGTTGTACCCATATACATAAAAAATGACAGCAATGGAATGCCAATCCTCGGGCTTTATTTGTAAAGTCTCTATTCCTTGGTAATCAAAGCCCAAAGATCTATGAATTAGCCCATGCTTGACTAGCCAAGCAGACAAACGACCCTGCATCTTTTTTATCTCTCCCGCATTTTTATTTATATAAGTATTTCACATTTACGATGAAATTTCTGAAAATTGACCCGACTTAAAAAATTCTAATCATGCCTATATCCAGAATAGTTGGCACCTGGCAGTGCAACACTCTCCAATCTTTTTAACATCCTTATTATAAATTACAAATTGAAAGTGTCATTCTAATAGCAAAAAGAATAAGCTCACCCATAAAGGAGAGCATCTAGCAGCTTACGGATGCAGAGCAACTACCTTGGAACAGTGTTATTAAAAGCACTCGCTTCTCGCTTTAAGCGATGAAGTGAGGCGAGGCGCAGGGTTAGCGCTTTTCTGCTAAAAAGGCGACTCACATTCAAAAAGCGTGCGCTTTTCTCGCTTAAGCGAGAAGCGAGCCGGTAGGAAAAGCGAGAAAAAGCGTGCTTAAGCGAGCAGAAGGCATCAGCTAGGGTTTTTTAAAAAAAATTGGCAAATAAACCATCTGTGAACAAACAAACATACGCGACTTCTTCTCCAGCGAACTCTAGCGACGACCACTGCTGCTCCAACGACTTCTTCTCCAGATCTCGGTAAGTTTCTTCAACTTCTTCTTCTTCTGTTCTTCTATTCTTCTTCTTCTTCTGGTATTCTTCTTATTATGTTCTTCTTCTTCTGATGGAATTCTTTCAATTTTTCACTTTTTAAGCGCTCATTTTGTGCCCTAAATGACTTCTTCTTCTTCTTCTTCTGTTATTAAAAGTGCTCTGTTTTATGCTGTTGTATGCTCTGTTTTCTGCAATTTATGCTCTGTTTTCTGCAATTTATGCTCTGAATTAATTTTTTTTTTTGTTGTTGATTGTAGTAAATTTAATTTGATTATTCAATGGCATCAAGCCATTTGCTTAATATGTTATTTTTAATGAGTTCCTAGCCATTTATCTATGCTTTTTTTATTTATTTATTTATGTGTTAAATTGCGCTTCACATGGAAAAAGCGCGCGCTTCGCTTCGCGCTTCTCGCTTCTGTGAAGCGAGGCCTCGTCGCTTTTTTGCGCTTAATGCTTTCCAAAACACTGCCTTGGAACAATGCCCATACTCCACCGGTGGGATTACACTGGGTTTGTTGTTGTTGTTGTACAAGATAACTAATACGTATTTGATAAAAGCGAAACCTATAAGAAGCTCCTAATGAAAAGAGGATTACACGTAGAGCAGGGCGCACTTGCATCAACAGATGTTAACTTCATTTGGAGGGGTTCTTTTCAAGCATGCAACATAAAAGGGCTGGTCTGAATCAAATAAGTGTTCCGTGACTTACAAACCTTTAGTGTTTGACTTCTTGTAGCAATGAGCAGCATCAGCATAAGCATTAGCAGCCTCATGTTTGCTATCCAACTGCGAACATAAAGTGAACGACTTTCAAGAACTGAAACAAGGAAAGAGCGTCAATGAGAGACGACTCACTACAGGAGGATCAAACACTTACCTTAAGATGACAATTAGCCAATTTAACATATACTGCTCCGGCTTGATCCCCTGAAATAACCAGGAAACAAGAAATTAGTATACAATTTCTTACCATGCAACGAGGCTGATTGAATCTATGAAACAGTTTTCCCTGAAGATCCTTCAGAACTTAAGACCTTGCCTTGTTAAGAAATTTATTCACTTTTTCCGACATCGAAGCGATTATGTCCATCTTATACAAGTTTAAAAACTAATTGAAGAAAACTCTTTTTCTCTTTGTCTTCGAAGTATCTCTTTCCATTTCTAGAATTAATTCAACCAAGGAAAAGACACAGCGGAATCATCAAAATCAGCCTATACAGCAAGGTATAAGCAAGAGTTATAAGCAAGTTATAACTCAACCAAGTGCAGCATGTCCAAAGGAAAATAAAATCTGCTCAGTGAAAACTCTCCTTACATGAATAATGATGCAGTTGTTTAAAAGATCAAAATAATACAAATGCCGTTCTTTTCTTATGCTCCAACAGTTGTTTTATAACCGAGAAATCCCGAGGGCAAGTGGATCACGGTTCTAACTCTGTGGATAATAGGTCGGCCCTCACCCTTCTTCACTTATATCCCAGGTATCTGACTGCAGCAAGTTCCAAAATTTGATGTGCCCCTAACCCACACATCACTTGTTGCACTTTAACACTAGACCAAAGCCATGGAGGCGATGCTCCAACAATTAATTAACTAACCAAATCCAGCAAAATTTTACACATAATTTCAGCGCTTTGTAATAGTCGAATTGGACTACAAACAAATTACTCGGACCAAACAATCATCCTCATAAGGAAGCTCATTTAATGAGAAAATGCATAAACAATCATCCTCAAATTTCCGGGCTTTCTCACATATTCATTTGGATTCACCTCCAATTCAAAATTAGAAAAAGAAAATAAAGAAAGCAATCAATATCACCGTTTACACTACGATAGTTTGATAAAAATAAGAAAATTAAAATCTAAAAAACAGAATCGGAGTCGATCACCACAATACTAGATCTTAATAAAATGATAAATCACGTGGAAAAGGAAAAGCAGAACTAACATGATTTGGCGAGTTTGAAGCAATTGCCAGCTTTATCGAAGAGATCAGCGGCGTCTTCGTGTTTGGAGCCAAAAAGGCCCCATCCGCTCAGCTTCTTCTCTGCCTTCTTCTCGAAATCTTCACCTCTTGCGATTTGATCCCCCATTGTTTTTTGGTCAGCACAAAAGGGCGATCGATAGCTGTCGTTTGAAGTAATCTGAAAATGAAGGAAAAGGGGAAGAAAATAATGCGGTGGCCTATGTTGAAAAAGTGAAAGAGTCCGGTTTTAGGAATAGAACGGGCTTTGATTTTTCGGCCTGCCCCTTTTTGTTGGGCTTGGGGACCGGCAGAGAAAAGTATTCACCGTCCAGACCCCAAGATATCATTTAGCGGGCCCCACCAAATTTCAAGAGCAAAATACAAAATTAGCGGTTAGTCGAAATTAATTGCATTCGCTAGCCAAAAAATATATAAAGTATGTTTATTATGCGTATATAATACAAACATATATAATAAATATATATTTTATCGACTATTATTTTTAAGAGCGGATAAAAATATAAATTTCTATTCAATCGGCCCTAAGGCAACTCAATAGCTTTATAGCATATTGTTCCCCCAAGCTTGTGGGAAGAGAAAAGTTCTTAGTTTTCGAAAAAATTGCTCATTTTAGAGAACTTGTATGTTTGGTCAAGCTCTTTAGGACAAAATACTCGTTGGTAGGGAACCACTCGAACATCCATTGAACCTGGTCCTCGGTTAAATTTTGAAAAGCTGTACCCATCCTACAGTGTCCTCCGGTTGAGCAAACATGTCTGGAATATAGGTCATTCTTTTAGGATGATGGAAGGCTATGAGATCATTCTATAGCCTTCGCGGAAATTCCTGACGGGATTGTCCATTTTAGAGATGCTCCAACAACCAAACCTGCAATAGCAAATTGCAACCCTCGAAGAATCTGAACCTCTTCTGACATCGTTCCAAAGCCCGGTACATGTCTGCAATGATCATAGGGACAATGGTGTATGTCTGTCCCTCTATCCCATCCACTAAAGTTATTGACACCATGGCCAACCTGGTGTGGATTCTGTCCCCTTGGATCGGGAACATCAGCATGCCCAAGAAACACACAATAAACCCGAAGACCCTACGATGAATCCAACCTAAAGAGGTAATTGAGAACTCATCATCAAAAATACGGTAAGAACGACTGTGACCGTATCGTTCATAAAGGAAGTCGAAAGGTATGTAGGAGTCTTTCAGGCATTTCAAGTTGTCATTCTTCTTTAGCCCCATCATTTTCAGAAATCCCCTAGCGGTGCGATTTTCGGGTGCTAACAGACCAGGGCTATCCCAAGGCAACCCAGCAAATCCTCCTATTTCTTCTAGAAGGGGAGTCATTTCTATGTCCCCAAAGCGGAACACGGCCCTTTCCTTATCCCAAAATATAGTGGCAGCCTCGATCAACATTTTGTTTGGCTGAAGATCCAACGGAGAAGGCAAGTTTCCTAAGACTCGTTTTACATGATTTTGGTCACATGAAGGAAGATCCCTCCACCAATCTAGCAAAAGTGAGGGTACGCTACCAACCATACCAAATCTGGGGACTTCGTGCCTCATTTTTATGCAAAACAAAAGATAGTTAGACCCTTTCCCCCTTCAGGTTCGTCTATTTATACAATAATAATTAGCATATTGGCACTGATTTCTCCAAATTTAATGCACACAATCGTGGTTACGTCCGATGGGATTACAGAAAACCCGATGGACTTTTGGACGAGGCTTGTATTAAAGGGTTATTATGCGGATAACATATTAACCTGGCTAGGTTTGACCATGATGCATGCACCATTAATCAGAGTAAGGTTGCTATAGAGGTCTAGACTAGGACCCTTAAGCGGACAACTTGAGGGGGAAAGGCACGGAATGGTCGAACGCATCGCTGATCGACTAGTTTTACCGCAAATATGCCTTTCCGAATTTAAAAGGGTGATATATGGGAAGAACGCAAATACTCATCAAGCGTTGCTATAGTATTGATTACGCACGAATGGAATATGATGTTGAGCATGATTTATGCAACAATAAATAGCATGTTGTCAAGTATTTGCACGTTAAAAAAACAATAAATGCAGTATTTAAATAATTAAAAAGACAGTTACGGAAAAAGAAAACAAAGAGACAAGTCAGTTTTAGGAAATAAAAGAAATCTTAAATGCTTGAAAATAGGCAGTTAAATCCAAATAAGGGGGAGGGTGCACGGGATAAGGCATTCTTAAGACTAATTCACAAAAATAAGTTTGTTATGGTAAGAGCCTAAAATATCCCCAGCAGAGTTGCCATGCTGTCAGGACACCTTTTTTTCTTTCGCGGAGTTTGAGTTTCGACATTCATTGGGAACAACTCATTTCCTTTTGGGAATTGGGTATCTGAAGAGTCGTCATCTAACGGATTAATGTGTGTTAGGGCACCTAGAGTAATTAACTCATGTAACCAGTTTCCATTACCAGAGATTAGAGTAAGGGCTCGAAATAACCTTGAGGGGAAGGTGTTAGGCACCCTTTGTGGTCCACATCGGTGGGTCCCGACCGAACTTAGTTTTGTGAATTAGTCATTTAATAAGTAAGCGGTCTCAACACATATTTGCGAAAAAGGTAGTTTACACAGTCTAAACACATATACAATCAAGAAAGTTTAGATGGTCTAAGCATATGTGAATTAAAGAGGTTTGAACAGTCCAAGCATACATACATAAACCAAGGAAGTTTAAGCACACAGATGTGAATTGGGAAAGGGAAGTCCTAAGTTGATTAGTCTATAGGATCAATCTGTGTAATGCCCGGTAATCCTCCTAAACTAGAGGGCTACACGTGACATTAGCGCGCATGTCATCATATCCTTTTACTACCTATTACCCTCCCCTTAGTGGTTATATAAGCGAGTTAAATTAATGAACTCTAAGCGCGCGTTACCCGTCCCTTCCTTATGGTCCCTGGGGCGTTTAAGACCTCTATACTTAGGCAGTTTTGGACACTCCTAAGGTATTTAAAAGGTAAAATCTAAGCGACAATAAAGAACACATAGGACTGTCAAACAGGAAACAATTAGGGGCTCATGTTTGCCTCCACACATAATCAGATACATAGCACGTCTCAAAACAACTGTTTTTAAAGAAATTCAGAAAGCCTTAGAACATGATATCTAGATGAACATCACATGTACAGAATATGCAACAATATTTAAGGTGAAGTGGCCGAACCTTTATTCAGCTTGCCTATTGATTTTATAGCCTGTTAAACTTGGATAATTTCATACATAAACATAAATTGATTTCACATTTATTTAATTACTTAAGGCTTGCCTAGGTGTGGGTCTATATGCAGTCATAATCTGGGAATTAATTAAACAACTTGAAGTTATTTAGTCCTACAGGCATGCGGATCGAAGTGATTAATATTACAAAACTGATTTTAGGCAGGTTTATACTAGGACGTGATATCTATGTGTTGGACTTTTTAAACCTTTTATAGACAATTGCTTATTCAAAACAGCGTAGACATGGTTTAGAGCCAATGCAAACAAAGTCCTAAATCAGGATTTCCAATGCACATAGAGATGATCATTTTTATTAAGCATGATTGCAGCAGCAGTTTAATGACATGATTTCCAGATGATAATAACCTATACAGAGTCAGAGAAAGAAGTGCCGAACATGTTCCTAATATGCAAAGAATATAAACGTGAGTGTCCTAAGGCAGGTTTTCTAATGCAAATATTATAGACTTATGACATATTTTAATGCAAGTAGCATAGTATATGGACCTAAAGCATGATTTCTATCATAGTATAAACTCAAAGCAGGATTTCTGTTGCAAATATATATGAACTAAGAGCATGATTTCTACTATGCATCAACCTAAAGCATGGTATCTACCTAGTTTTCCCACAAACATCATATATGGAACCCTGCCTTTTTACTAATCACCCCAACATCTGTTTACAAATAATATTATTACAGACCAGGGATCAAATGAATTACATAAGTAAATAAAACTATACTATAGGGAGCCTAAATCAGACCCAAAGTAAACTTGGGAATGCCAGACCTTCAATAGAGTCTCAGAAGCCAAAGATTTCACAGCCAATAATATGTGTCTTGGTGTGTCAGAGTTCCCTAAGGACCTCGAGGATCCCGTGCAGTGCTCACACCAAGACCATTTCTCAAATGGGGGTTGATTATGTGCAGTGTAAAAGGCCAGCCCTGGTATGCCAGAGTTCAGAGAGATCTCAAGGATCCCTAAGCAGTACATATACCAGAGGGGCATAACTTAATAATCTAGGAGTAGGGTGAGAGTGTTTGACATAGTGTTGAAAGACTTAGTAAAATAGCTTAGAGGTGAAAGGATTCAGAAACAGGTTTTCTTTTTAAGATACTGGGAGTGACCGGTTTTTGAGAAAAATACTAGGAGTAAGTAATAGTTTTGAAATCATTTTGAGGAAAGCAACTCAAAAGACAACCCAATTGATCATGGAGTACCCATATTTACTCAACAAGTAGACTTACAAACAGGGGTGAAGGGGATTGTGAACATATAGGGTTGAAACCACATAAACAGGGAAATATTTTATACAACAAATGTACAGAACAACTAGGATTTCTACTGAACAAGTTAATCATGGTAATAGACAGTTAAGACATAGAATGAATGTAGCAAGATCCTGTTAAAGACAGAGATGTGTTGAACATAATTGGACATACAATCAGGACCAATCGAATACACTAGAAAACTAAGTAACTACATAGTCATACCCATTAAAAGGGAGAGGGTAAGGGAACTAAGTAAACATGCTAGGCATGTATCAAAGAACTAAGTGAAATTAGACATGTTGATTACACATAAGGCATAATTTAGACATGCTTAATAACATCAAACAGAGAAACAAGTTGAATAACTTATAAAGGAATAAACATGGATGTATAGACATGGAACACATAGTTGAGTTTCAAAATTTAACTAAAGACATACCAGTTAAAGAAGAGAATGCAGAATGTAAAAGCAGGGCAATTCCACTATCTAGCCTTGGCTTTCAGCCAGCTAGATCAACAGTTAGCACAAGTTGCAAAGAGAGAAGAGAGAGTTTGAATGTATGTGTGTGTATTCTGAACAATGTTCATGTGTTGAAGGAGCATAATGTGAGTGTATATATAGCATCTTAGGGAGTAAAACAAATAAGGTAAAAGAATCTCAGTTCAATCAATTAGGAACAATTAATCAGTCACAAAATCAATTCCCCTATAGGAGCCCGGAATAGACCCCTTAATTGGGGGAGGGAGGGGGGGCAAATCAACTAATGGTCATAACAGGGGGTCCAATTAAGGTAAGGACTCAAAAACATTCTATGTTGGGAGTCATTAGAAATCCCATAACCATACTGATAACAATTTAAGGCAAGTATGATCTATTAAGGTCACAAATAAAGAAACATAAAAATTCAGCACACACTAATTTTAACAGGACATTTAATAAGAATCAATCAATAAAATCTTCAGAGAATACTGATTTTATTGGAAAGAGTTATTCTGATTCCCTAAATAGAAATCAATTAAGCAAAAGAAAATCCCAAAGAATGCCGGATTTAACAGGAAAAACACTCAGATCCCTAAATAGATTAGTGAGTACAACTGATTCACAGAAATTAACATAATAGAAGAAATCAATGTAGCCATTAGAAACATCTAGGGTTCAAATATACATACAAAGATTAACCAAATACGCAAAGAGATGAACAGATTAAACATTGAAAGTAGAAAAAAACCTCTTGAAGAGAAGTCTGAGAAGAACCCTAATTTGAAAACACTTAAGGTTGATCGACAGTATAGAAATCAAAGGACCCTTGAAGAAAACAGCCATGGAAACTTGAAACACTTCAAATAGGCAGGGATTCAGGCAACAAATAACAAAGAAACCAAAACCCTAGAATAACATAGTGCTGAAAATTGATTAACAGTAAGGACGTAAGAGAACCTTAAAGAAAATCAGTGATGAACTCAGAATCGCTCCAGATCTACAAAGATCTGAACCGATTCAAGTCCAAACATTAGGTTTTTGAAGAAAAAGGAAAGGGTAAAGGGAAATCTGGTCTTGAACCAGAGATTTGAACCATAAACACCGATAGAAAAAGCACTCACATACCATCGATGAACTCTCAGAGGGTCTTGAATAAGATATGGACTAGATCTCTTCGAGGTCCTTCTACAAAATCACAAAATCGAGCAACTAGGGGAAGTAGGAGGCAAATAGAAGTCTCAAATAGCCATGAGAATCCATGGATCGAGTAGGAATCGGAGGGGTCGGGGCTGCTTTGGGTGGAAACGGCTAGGGTTAGGGTTGGGGTCTCAAAGAGACGAAGAGGAGAGGAGTTTTAGGGCGGCGGGTTTGTGAGAATGAATTAGGTTAGGGGGTTGTTTGGTTAAAAATGGTAAGAACAAATAAGTGTCGTTGATCTAAGATATCAACGACCAGGATCAGGAGGGGCCTGGGTCGGGTTAGGTTTAATTGGGGTTGGGTTTGATTGGTTTGGGCATGGTCTAATAGGCTAAGTCCGAAAAAATAAAGGAATAAAAAGGTTATTTGTTAAATACCCATTTAATTGAATAAAAATTATTTCATAAAATAATTAACAATGAGAAAAAAATAATTTTCATGCACAAAAGTGATTTAAAATAATTATTCAATATTTTAAAAATATAATGGACCAATTTCTGGTAAAATAATGCAGTGATATCTGCATGGGCTATAATTGCAAAATTATTGTAATTGTAACCAAAAGGTGTAAATCTAGCCATTTGTAAAATAATTTGAACTTAATATGGCTATACATAGAAAAATTAAATCAATGAGATGCTATAGAGCCATTTGTGATGCAATTTTATAATTATTTATATAAATAAAATACTAAAATTAAAAATGTAGAAATTATGAAAAAATATCAATTGATGCTAATTCATAGTTTTGAAGGTATATATGCACTTTAAAAATATTATTGGAAAAAATTGGGTATCAACAACTAGTGGTAACCTCTGGGTGTATTCTGCAAGCACTGAATTGATTTCTTCTAAGCATCAGTTCTAGTTTATCAATCTCCTGGTCTTTGTCTATAGTAACTAGCATGACTTTCTTTCCCTTATCAATCTGTTTCCTCTGTTGTTGCCCATTACCTTTAGTTGATTGCTCATTCTTTGGTTGCTCCTTGCTAGTAGCCTGCACAGTTGGTTGCACATTGTTCTAATTATCACCTGTCTGATTAGGCATAGTCTTAGCTTTCCATTCCAGCTTCTTTTGTTTCTTTTAGATATTCATTTGAGGTTGTTTATATTTTGATGATCACTCCTTGCAATTCCCTGTGATATGTCCAACTTTCAAGCAATCTTGACAGTACATAGGCTTCCATTCATACTTAATGGGCCGCGAGTAGTATTTTCTGTCAAGTAATTCAAGGGAAAGTGAATCTGGCAGAGCCTGGGATATATCCATCTCTATCAATATCCTAGCATAAGCAATCCTTTGCTCTTGAGCAGTTAGTTTATCTACGCATATAGAATTCCCAAGACAGCTTGCTATTCTACCCAAATTGCCAGGAGCCTAAAATTGGATTGGCGGATTTGGAAACATAACTCACATCAGAACAATTTGAGTAGATTCCTTGCGCATTTGTAGCTCTGGATCCCACTGTTTCAGAATAAAAGGCCTATAATTGAACGTATATGGCCCTTATTGATGAATCGTTGCTTTATCTTCCTCATTCTCAAACTTGAAGATGAAATACCCATTGTTATGGAGAAATACCTTAGGTGTACTGACGAAATTCCATACTCCATACACGAATTTGAGTATTTCCTTGAAGGTAGGGTTCCCACCAATCACACACCCAATTAACGCTAGGCTCCATTTCTGATTTTGTTCAGCTATCTCCTGGGGTTTAGCTTAACTACTTTCACTCCATCTTTCAGAATCGGTGGAAAGTAATTTAGCTTCAATCCCGTGTGTTGCTCTCTATTTCCTCTAACAATTTCAGCCATCGTAGGTTTAATTCCACTAGACGTTGCAGAGAAAGTCAATTTCCTTGCCGCATTCGTAGCTCCTCCATCAAGTTCCAGCAGAGTTTCTGCAATTTTCGGTGGAGGTCCTGCTTGTACCACTGTAGGAGCACTCCCCATTCCTGGGAGCCAGTGACCTAATTGAATTGGTGCTAAGGTATGGGGAATGCTTGATTCTGGTGTTATCTGCCTAGTTTCCAGCACCGGAGCTTTTGGCGAGACCGACCCCAGACCTGGTTGCTTCTTCTTCCTCATCATCTCCGCTTGGGCACACGTTAATAAACCTTAATGTAACATGCGCCGTCAGAGAGATTTTTAACCACCAAAGAAGCTTAATTAGGTTATATAGTATTTATATTAATAATTATAATAGATATCTATATCTATATCGATATCTATATTTATATTATATTAAAAAAATGAGTTCTTAGCAAAATATCAATCGCCTTTTTATTCTTTAAAAATTAGATCATTTAATTATTTTCAAATATTTAAGACCATAAAATTAACTAAAATTTTAAATATTAAACTTTCCTTATTTGAACTAAGTAAGAACTCCTAATATTTAGGTGGTTAAATTAAATAAAATTTTAAATTGATATCCGCTAACACTAAGGTTCAAAAGGAAACATATATGTAATGTTGGGAATAAGTAAGAAGCTTTTTCTAATTTTATATATGTAAATATTAATAATATAGATTTGCCGAAGTGAATAACTAATAAAGTAATTTCCTGCATTTTGCACTAAATTTAACTTTTAAAAGCAGACTTTTTTTAAAGGATTATATCTTTGATTTCTATGTACAAATTTTATTGTGAGAATAAATTACTGATCACGCCCAACTATGCCTTATAAAAAGGACTAAGCGGTCACTGCAAATATAATCCGGTTAACAAGTTCAGAGTCGAATCCCACAGGGAATTAACCTATCAATCATAACTATTGGACTCACAGAAATTCACGTATTCGATATTCGGAGATATTTAAGTAACTGATTGGATGTTTACTAACTAAATATTACGTAATGAAAATGCAGCAATTAAGAACTAACTATGAACGGTTTGTAAACAAGAATTGAAATGATCTAAGGTGTCGGAATCCTTTCCGCTATATTTGCTATAAATTTGTCTAAGTCTTCTCTATTGATCATGAGCACTCTAACTGTCGTAACTCTCTCCCGAGTAATTACAACAATATACAAGACATCTCCCGAATTACGCTAGCTAGCCTTAATTACAGCTCACTTAGATCACACTCAAGATTTCGTTATCCCTAATCCCACCTTTAAACCCTTCGTATTGACCCCTCATATACGTTAGGAGTGGTGTTTTTCAACAACAACCTAAATATGCACTCTCTCCCAAGTAAAACATACTAAATAGGCACAGTCGATTGAGGGCCCTTCAATCAACAACAATCACAATATAGTTGAACAAATAGAGAAAATACTATGGCAAATCTATATTAACATAACAAGAAAATCATCCTCCAATAGGTTCCATCAAAACCCTAGATTAGGAATTAGCTACTAATACTCATAGTAACAATTTCCTAAATAAGTTGCATAATTAAATTACAAAGTAAAGATGAGGGATTGAAGAATTCGATGATAATCTCCTCTGGAAATTGCTCCAAACGTTTTCTCCCTTCCGAAATAGTCTCCCTAGGTCTAAGATATGTCAAAAGTCCTCAAAATAGCGTTTTTATCTGTATTTATACCAAGTAGGGTCGGGCCCAGACGAAACACCCTTTCCTGCGCGGAATAGGATTTGGCTCTGTAAAAATTGTACAGCTGCGCCGCACCCTGCGGTGCGCTAGTGGAAATTATCAGCAGCCTTGCACTTTCTTGTCAGGCCAGCTTTTACTGCTGCACCACACCTTGCAGCGCCCCATGCGACGCGGTAATGTAATTTTCTTAGAGTGAAATTATTTCATCCTCTTTTGACATCTAGACTTGGTACACGACCTCCGAACACAATTCCGCCTTAATGTATTGGGCTTTTACTCAGACCTCAAAGCTCCAGATTGATTGATTTAGCTCCAAATTAATTTTTGAGCTTAGGATCACTTCCTGCAAGACATAAAATACGTACTAAGTGTAATTCACTATCATTTGAGCTGAAACACACATAAAAATGCAGTATTTGAAATGTAATACTACGGCTGAAATACGGGTTTCTAGCCTAACATCAACACCCCAAACTTAGACCATTGCTTGTCTTCGAGCATTTGAACTACACTTCACCTAGGTATAACCTTTCATTAAACAACATCCCTGATACACCATGCCAAGAATAATTAAAGTAGACTGAGCACCTTATCATAACATCCCACCCTCAAAATTTTACTCAAAAGTAAAATGTATTATTCACAACTCGCCCACTTACTCTAACATAGATGTCAATGACATTACTTTTCCTTCATGAGTCAAGTGCCCCCACACAACAAAAGAGAGCAGTTCCACAAAATAAAATTTATAAACAATTAGGAACTCAAGTTAGAAAGAATTCACTTACTCTCAGAAATAATATTCATATGCCACAAAAGATGCACCATAGGCTTGCCCATAGTGTACTACTCTACTAATCGAGCTTATTCAGTCTAGGATCAAGTAGGACTTTAATTGGTTATAATGTAGGCTGCGGTTCGAGTAGGATACATTTGGATATGAGTGACTAAACCTCCCTTAAGCACTTTAATACATATACTTCAACACTGAAGCCCATACTTATGTCAAACCATAACTCCACCTTCACATCAATATATATTAACTCCCTACTTCTTTAAGCACAATTACGTCAAGAGTCACCACTATCAAAGAATATTTTTCACTGCATTACGACTATTTTTTCTTTCTTTTCTTTTTCTTTTCCAATTCAAGTGGCTCTTACTTGTTCAAACAGTGCATATTTCTCCTCATTTAATTAGTTCCATTCAAACACCAAACCAACCACCCCACACTTTAACTTTTACAAAGTTCATAACAATTCAAGTGCTCATGAGAGGTGAACAGGTTCAAATAGATGGTTAATTCAAACAAAGGGGTAAGACTTGTAATGTGGTTGCCAAAGAAACAGGATTACATGCTCAAAGGGGTAAACTACGATACATAACAATTAGACGGGTAAAATATATATCTATGGCTCAACAAAAAAATGCCTATATCACATCCAAGATTGAACAATACTACTATTTCGCTTTGCAAACACACGGAGCAAGTTCTAGGCATCAAATACAATGCACATAATAACACAAAATCTTACACACACATGGCACATAGCTCACTCAGGATTGGACTAATCAAGATACTCTAGTCAAAGCAGTTAAGTACAATTATAATCACACAATAAGGGCACTTATTTAAGAGTTAAAAATTGAGCCTAGGTGTCACAACTAAGGCACTTACCACTCTCAAGGCATATGCAGTCAAGGGAAATTGATCTTTTAAATTAGCTTCCTGATTAAAGATTCTTAATTCCTAAAAAATAAAAAGATTTAACTACACCCGATTCAAGCAAAACCCTTGAAAAAGAACCGCGACACAAAGAAAAACCAAGGGAGAATTGTTACGCTGCCTAAAAAAAACAAAAATAAAAGACATGTTTTTGGATTTTCACATGTACAATTTTTTTAATTTCTTTCGACTCATCTCCCTCAAGAAACCAGTCGGCAAAATCCATCGTCGGAAAGAGTCGAACTACACACTTATTTACTAACTATTACAGGCCCGATAGAATTCAGAATTATAATTTACAGACCATATTGTCTAAGAAAGTAAGAAACAAATCAAACAAAACCAACTGGTAAATGAAAAAAGTAAAAATACAATCAAATAGGAACACCTCACCTCATACTTAATGTCACGACCCAAAATCTAACCATGGTCGTGATGGTGCCTCTCGTGTTATATGGTAAGCCTACTTCCCAAAATATTACTATTGATTGATTTTAAGAATTTAATAAAACATTTCCAATAATTTAATTCTTGATAAACTAAACCAACTTTACATATAAATAATATAAAATACAAAAACGAGTCCAAACATCGGGGTGTCACCAAGTCACGAGCATCTAAAAGTATGAACTAAGATATATAAACTGGCTAACTGTCCAAAGTAAGAAATGACAAAAGGAGTAACAAGGTCCTGCGGACGCTAGCAACTACCTTGCAATCTCCGCAGATAGCCGGTCTGAACTCAACGATCACTGCGCTCTAACTCACCTGGATCTGCACATAAAGTGCAGGGTGTAGTATGAGCACAACCGACTCAGTAGTAACAGAAATAACTAAGGAATTGAGCAATAGTGACGAGCTAAGTAAAACAGTCCATATTTATTTTTACAATTTTAAAAAATATAAACAGGTAAATTCCATAACTCAGTAAATGCCACAAAGAAATTTAACAGATAAATGCAGCAATAGCACAAATAAATACAACCTCACCACAGTGTCACTCCATCACTCATCACTCATCACTCGCACTCAGCACTCAACACACTCAAAACACTCAACACTCTACGCTCACTAGGGGTGTGTACAGACTCCAGATGGGCTCCCAAATCCCAAGCGCTAAGCACGGACAACTCACGTGCTACTATATCAATATCTGGATCTGCACGGTCAACTTACGTGCTACGCGGACAACTCACGCGCTATGGTATCAATACCTGGACCCGCATGGTCAACTCATGTGCTACGCGGACAACTCACGCTGTGGTATTAATATCCTCACAACCAGGCCCTCGGCCTTACTCAATCATGTATCTCACTATCCTCACCATCATCAATAAATAAGGGGACACATCTCACATCAAGTATCACATCATATTAGCAAATAATAGAGACTGAGGTCAACATATACAATAATTTCTATGACTGAGTACAAATAATGTGAGCATGAATAAAGCCTAAGCATGATCTCTAACATGAAGCCAAACAAGTTCAACAACAAGTAAACACATAACCACAGATAATAGCTATTAGGCCTAGTAGCCTCCTGGGACGGACCGAGTCTCAATCCCTCGAGGTATACACCCACACACCCATCACCTAGCATGGGTATCACCTCCAAACAATCACATGATATCAAATTCTTCTTGTTTATACCCTCAAAGCCAGAGTTAAAACTGTTACTTACCTCAACACCATAAAATCCTACTCCGGGATGCCCTCGTCTCTGGACTCGGTCTCCAAAAGCACCGAATCTATCCATAATCAGAATACTACTATCAACAAAGTCTAAAGAATCTAATTACACAATAAAAACTACATAAATATGCCAGAAATCCGAAATAGGCCAAACCCTGACCCCCGGGCCCACGTCTCGGAATTAGTGGAAAATAGCAGAATAATAAATCTCGTCCTCTTTTGAGTCTAACCATATAAAATTTATCAAAATCGGACTCCGTTTGGTCCCTCAAATTCCTACCTAAAACTCTCCAAAACTCAAGCCCTAACTCTCTCAATTTCACTTTGAAATCATCAATCAAATCCCAAAAACGAAGATGGATTCATGAAATATAACCAAAACCGAGTAGAGAACACTTACCCCAATCCCTATGGTGAAAATTTCCTCCACAATCGCCCAAATCCAAGCTCCCCAACTCAAAATATGACTGAATGAACAAACCCTTATTTTATATATTTTTTGCCAGATATTCTGCCTCGTTTCTTATGTCAAACGATCCTAAAACTCGCTTTTTCTACCTCCAATGGATTCCTTATGAAATTCTAGTCAAGTTAGGCTTTTGAATCACTCAATTTGACCTTATAATGAATGAGATATGTTAGTTTCAATATTTGCAAATAGTGCTGATTTTTAAATACGCCGTCAGTGGCAATTTCGTAATTAATCTGAAAACTAATCTGGAAACCTAATTCTTAGTAAAATGACCATAAAATCCTCATAGGATGTCCAAATCTGACGATTCTTTTTACTACGGGTCCGTAATTGCGATACAGATCTAATGCTTCAATTAAAAAGAAATCGGAGCTCATTTGTTTAATATGATATCATTTATGCTTGAAGAAACGACATCGAAACATAAGAAAAACGAGCACAACGTAGCCCAAACCTATCCAAACTCACCCGAGGCCCTCGGTACCTCAACCAATAATTCCAACAAATCATATATCACTACCCGAACTTAGTCGAACCTCGGGAACACCCAAAACAATACCAAAACACCAAATCAACCTCGAATTCAAGCCTAAGAACTTCTAAACCTTCTAACTTTCGCCAATTCAAGCCTAATTCTACCATGGACCTCCAAATTACATTTCGGATACACTCCTAAGTCTAAAATCACCCAATGAAGCTAACCGAATCATAAAAATCTAAATCCGAATTCGTTTACTCATAAGTGAAGTTGACTTTTTTAACTAAGAGACTAAGTGATCATTTCACTCCAAAACTACTCCAAACCCAAACCTACCAACTCAATACAACTCAACACAGCTGAACAACACATAAATAAGCATAGATGGGGGAAATGGGGCTATAACTCTCAGAACGAACAATCGAGTCGTTACATTCTCCCTCTCTTAAAGAAACATTCATCCTCGAACGAGTCTAAAACATACCTGGAGTCTCAAATAGGTGAAACCTTCAGCAGTACCTTCTCGTCACATTCAAATCATATGAACGCATCTCGCGGTCACATCATACTCATCACGTATCCATCCAGCCACCATTTCCACTAATAGGGACACTACCGGACATATAGGTCCACAAGCACGCACTCACACAATCAACACCCCAGTGCTCAATCTACAGTCAAAACCAGGCCTCAAGTCCTCCAGACTGGCCCAACATCAACATACAAAAATCACATCTTGCACCTCATCTAGGGAATCATAATCTATCGATGCACAACTAATACAGGGCGCTCATGTGCACATACGAATGCGTGGAAGGAATTCAAAGAGTTACGCTTCCAGTTGAATAAATATCGCATGATAAGAATTTAAGAATGTGAAGTTTTCTTAAAGGTTCTGCAGCCTCTCGAAGATAAGTACAGACGTCTCCGTACCGATCCGCAAGGCTCTACTAAACCCACTCATGACTCGTGAGACCTATGTAACCTAGGCTCTGATACCAACTTGTCACGACCCAAAATCTAATCATGGTCGTGATGGTGCCTATCGTGTTACAAGGCAAGCCTACTTCCCAAAATATAACTATTGATTGATTTTAAGAATTTAATAAAACATTTCCAATAATTTAATTCCTGATAAACTAAACCAACTCTAAATATAAATAATATAAAATATAGAAACGAGTCCCAAACATCAGGGTATATAAACTGTCTAATTGTCCAAAGGAGTAACAAGGTCCTGCAGACGCTAGCAGCTACCTTGCAATCTCCGCAGATAGCCGGCCTGAACTCAACGATCGACGTGCTCTAACTCACCTGGATCTGCACATAAAGTGTAGGGTGTAGTATGAGTATAACCGACTAAGTAGTAACAAAAATAACTAAGGAACTGAGCAGTAGTGACGAGCTAAGTAAAACAGTCCAAATATTTATTTTCACAATTTTAAAAAAATATATAAATAAATAGGTAAATTCCATAACTTAGTAAATACCACAAAGAAATTTAATAGATAAATGCAGTAACATCACATATAAATACAACCTTACTGTAGTGTCACTCCATCACTCGCACTCAACACTCAACACACTCAAAACACTCAATACTCTGCGCTCACTGGGGGTGTGTACACACTCCAGAGGGGCTCCCAAAGCCCAAAGGCTAAGCACAGACAACTCACGTGCTACTATATCAATACCTGGATCCGCACGGTCAACTCACGTGCTATGCAGACAACTCATGCGCTATAGTATTAATACCTGGACCCGCAGGGTCAACTCACGTGCTACGCGAACAACTCATGCACTATGGTATTAATATCCTCACAACCAGGCCTTCGGCCTTACTCAATCATGCACCTCACTAGCCTCACCATCATCAACAAATAAGGGGACACATCCCACATCAAGTATCACAGCATATTAACAAATAATAAGAGACTGAGGTAAACATGTACAATAATTTCTATGATTGAGTACAAATAATGTGAGTATGAATAAAGCCTAAGCATGATCTCTAACATAAAGTCAAACAAGTTCAACAACAAGTAAACACATAACCACAGATAATAGCTATTAGTCCTAGCAGCCTCCTAGGATGGACCAAATCTCAATCCCTCGAGGTATACACCCACACGCCCGTCACCTAGCATGGGTATCACCTCCAAACAATCACATGATATCAAATTCTCCGAGTTTATACCCTCAAAGCCAGAGTTAAAATTCAACAACATAAAATCCTACTTTGGGATGCCCTTGTCTCTGGACTCGGTTTCCAAAAGCTCTGAATCTAACCATATAAAATTCATCAAAATCGGACTCCATTTCGTCCCTCAAATCCCTACCTAAAACTCTCCAAAACTCAAGCCCTAACTCTCTTAATTTCACTTTGAAATCATCAATCAAATCCCAAAAACGAAGATGGATTCATGAAATATAACCAAAACCGAGTAGAGAACACTTATCCCAATCACTATGGTAAAAATTGCCTTCAAAATCGTCCAAATCCGAGCTTCCCAACTCAAAATATGACCGAATGAACAAACCCTTATTTTATATATTTTTTTGCCAGCTATTCTGCCTCGTTTCTCATGCCAAATGATCCCGAAACTCGCTTTTTATACCTCCAATGGATTCTTTGTGACATTTTAGTCAAGTTACACTTTTCAATCACTCAATTTGACCTTATAATAAATAAGATATGTTGGTTTCAATATTTGTAAATAGTGCAGATTTTTAAATACGCCGTCACTGACAATTTCGTAATTAATCTGAAAAATCTGGAAACGTAATTCTTAGTAAAATGACCATAAAATCCTTATACGATGTCCAAATTCGACGATTCTTTTTGCTACGGGTTCATAATTATGATACAGATCTAATGCTTCAATCAAAAAAGAAATCGGAGCTCATTTGTTTAATATGATATCATTTAAGCTTGAAGAAACAACATTGAAACATAAGAAAAACGAGCACAACGCAGCCCAAACCTATCCGAAACTCACCCGAGGCCCTCGGGACCTCAATCAATACTTCCAACAAATCCTATATCACTACCCGAACTTAGTTGAATATCCGGAATACTCAAAACAATACCAAAACACCAAATCAATTTCGAATTCAAGCCTAAGAACTTTTAAACTTCTAACTTTTGCCAATTCAAGCCTAATTCTACCACGAACCTCCAAATTACATTTCGGATACACTCCTAAGTCTAAAATCACCCAACGAAGCTAACCGAATTATTAAAATCCTAATCCGATTTCATTTACTCATAAGTCAACTTCCGGTTGACTTTTCTTACTTAGCTTTCTAACTAAGAGACTAAGTGATCACATTTTACTCCAAAACTACTCCAAAATCAAACCTACCAACTCGATACAACTCAACACAACTGAACAACACATAAATAAGCATAGATGGGGGAAATGAGGCTATAACTCTCAGAACGAATGACCGGGTCGTTACACTGAAGAGATTGCATTGTCCCCAATGCAAAACAATAAAATAAAGAGTGAAAAGATGACTCCCCGAGGCCCAAGGCCTAATCATAAGCACCCTTGAAGGTGCGTAAATACTCCTTATCATCGGAGGGAACGAAGTTCACATCCTTATCTGGTTGCAGCTGTCCTCCTCTCGCCAACCCCAACCACTGCTGAGTGATAGCAGAAAGGGGGTGATCTTGCTGCAACTCTTCCAAGTCGGTCTCCCCTCGAGCAACACGAAGGCACAAGTCAACAAACAGTAGCTGTAGCGTCTCCTCAACGCAGACCAACCTCTGGTCCGAGTTAACAATAGTAGCAGGGGGGTCTATCACCGACATAACATCATAAGCTTTGATAGGATAAGACATTGGAATAGTCTTGTCATAGTGAAACTCCTCCTCTACATGGTGTGCTCGCAACAATCGAGTGATCATACTCGGGTAATGTAGACGGCGATCCCCAAGTGGTCGCACTTTAGCCATATGCTCTAGCATGATTTTACTAAGATCGAACAACATCCGTGTCAACAAGGCATAGATCAAACACACTTTCAGTCGGGGGACATCAGTGTCACTTTGAGTGGGCGTGATTTTGGCATTAATCAACTGCAAAACAACCCTGGCTAGCCATTGGAATGTTCCCTTCTTCATGTCCTTGTGGAATTCATTCGCATCCTGTGTCCATACGGCCGATGAGTCAGCGCTACATAGTAGTCGGTCAATAACCGGATAGTCTGGCCGACGGAGAAACCTCTGAAACAGCTTGTGGGAATGCTCTGTGAATCCCATAATCTGATTGATCACCTGGGAAGAGAATGGAATCACTTTACCCCGTACTCGCACTTCGTACATCGCATCCAGGATGGATCCAGGTTACCAGTTAGCATAAAGCTCTTTGACTAGGTTCACATTCACCGCATCACCTGGACGGAACAGACTGTCGAAACCCAAAGCCCAAATGTTCTTGTATATCTCACTATATTTGCGGGCCAACTTCCCATCGCCAATAGCAACCTCAGTGTCGGGGTTCACTGACGAGATGAATGTCTAGAACCAGTGTCGAGCATGGGCTGCGATAGCCCGTATGCCATATTTGCACGTTGGCACCTCATCCGCATCAGGGTCAATGCGCTCCTCTTCCTCCTCCACTAGGGCGGGGGGAGGTGCCCGTCTCCTACCACGATGGCTACTAGAAGCAACCTTAGAAGAACCAGTGTAATAGCGTTTGCTCGGGCAGCGAGACATTATACCTGCATAGAAGAACAAGATTAGCCACAACACAAAAACAAAAACAAGACCAAACGGGGTAACCACCCCACACTTATGTTATTGGAATGTTCATAAGTAAAATGTATATCAGGGGCTCAGACTACCCCATTGGAAGTGCACCACAAGCAATTAACAACACACACAACCACCAACATAATAGTACAATCACAAAACCACGGACTATACTAGCTTAAAATACAAAATTAAGAAGCTAATCTTGTAACTAAGAAGAGAAAGAAAAGAAGTTATACCAATGCACTACTAACACACTTTAGAAAGTACAATACAACACTACACAAGAACATAGCATGAATCGAACATTCCAATTAGCACCTAGCACTATATTATCTCATAATAATTATCCTCTACTAAGCTACAATGTCACCTTCTATGTCATTGAGGCATTTAATCAAGCACATGGTATTCACCAAAGTTACTTCATAATTTCAACTTTAATTCTTCTAAGATTACTATACAAACATACCAATCAACCATCCTACAACCTCCAAAATGTAACAAGGGCACAAAGTGCTCCAAATTTGCACAAATATTCCACCTATTTTTGGCCATAAGGCACCTCCACCCAACTTCACCATCAAACTAATCTATAAGCACCAAGACATATTAAAAATCTTCCACAATTATAAGCACAATGGAAACCCCACAAGTTAAGTACTAATCATGGCAAAAATAAGCAAAGTAATTGAAAAAAATTAGCACCACTACACTACCTAGGATTTAGTTCAAAATAAACTATACTACTCAACTATAATAAATTACTCAAAGAAAAGAGATGAGAGTAGAGGAACACTTACCTTGAGGGTGAATGGAAGGGATGGGAGGTGTGTGGGGGAAAGTGCCTATTTGGCTTGGCATAGTGCCACATGCTGCGCTTTAGGCCATTTTTAACAGAGTTCGCTTTGTTTTCGACATTTAGCTTATGGGTTGCACCCCCACTCTATTATGTACTTATTTTATGTCCAATTCATGCTTGTACCTGCCCAAAGCGCCCCATGCGGCGTGGTAGTGTAAATTATTAGAGGCCATGCTCTTTTCTTTCTCAGACCTATTTGGCCTGGCGAGGTACATGGCACGATGCCCCATGCGGCGTGCTAGGCCATTTTTCATAGAGTTTGCTTCGTTTTCGCCATTTAGCTTACGGGTTGCACCCCGACTCTATTATGTACTTATTTTATGTCCAATTCATGCTTGTACCTGCCCAAACAAGTCTCACAACTCCTAAATTCTAATAATCCTAAACTACAATTATGGGTTAGTGAGGTTAAAAATTGGGTTGCCTCCCAACAAGCGGCTGATTTAACATCGCTCAACATGGGAGGCTCGATCAAATTGGTCATTGACACTCCCTTTGCCTCATCCATGCCCACATAATGTTTTAATCTATGCCCATTGAATCTGAACGTACGAGAGTCATTTTCTGCAGCAATCTCTACGGCACCAATGGGGTGAATGTCAACTACACGAAATGGCCCTGACCATCGTGACTTTAAGTTGCCCGGAATAACCTTAGTCTTAAATTGTATAGCAATACTGAATCTCCGGATTTAAAATTCCGCTCAATAATATTTTTATCATGTATCATCTTCATTCTCTGCTTGTATAATCTTGTGCTCTCAAAAGTGTGATAGCGGAACTCATCAAGCTCGTGCAACTCCGTGACTCTACTTGTTCCCGCAGCTTCCATATCGAGATTCAACTATCTCAACACCCACCAAACTCTATGCTCCAACTCTACTGGTAAGTGACACACCTTCCCAAACACCAGCTTGTATGGTGACATGACGATTGGAGTTTTGAAAGCGGTTCGATAAGCCCAAAGTGCATCATCTAACTTTCTCGCCCAATCCGTTCTAGTAGCATTCACAGTCTTAGTCAACACACTCTTTATCTCTCTGTTCGAAACTTTCACTTGCCCACTCGTTTGTGGATGATATGGGGTGGCCACCTTGTGGCGTACATCATACTTCTCCAACAACTTCGCGAAGGCTCGATTACAAAAGTGAGTGCCTCTGTCGCTGATTATTTCCCTTGGAGTGCCAAATCGGGTGAATATATTCTTTCTCAAAAAACCAATTACCCCCTTTGCATCATTTGTAGGGAGCACTACAGCCTCCACCCATTTGGAGACGTAGTCCACAGCAACGAGTATGTACTTGTTGCCATATAAGCTGACGAAGGGACCTATGAAATCGATTCCCCATACGTCAACCACTTCTACATCCTGAATTGGGTTCATAGGCATCTCATGTTGGCGAGAAATATTCCCGGTTCGTTGCAATTCATCACAACCCTTTATCCATAATTGTGCATTTTTGAACAATGTTGTCCAGTAGAAGCCCGACTCCAAGACTTTTGTAGCTATCCTTACTCCTCCGAAATGCCCACCATATGGTGATGCATGACATGCCTGCAAAATAGAAAACTGGTCTATCTCGGGGATACATCTCCGGATCATGTTAGCAATACAAATCCTGAATAGATAAGGCTCATCCCAATAATACATGCGACAATCACGAAAGAACGTTTTCTTTTGGATAGAGAAAAGGTCATAAGGAACAATACCGCTCGCCATGTAGTTTGCAATGTCTGCATACCATGGTGTTTCCTCAAGACTCGTGGCTAGTAGTTGTTCGTCTGGGAAATTTTCCAGAATCTCTTCTACCTCAACCTTCTTTTCCGCTCCTTCCAGCCTAGACAAATGATCAGTTACTTGGTTCTCCGTTCCCTTTCGGTCACAGATTTCCAAATCAAATTCTTGCAGTAGTAGCACCCATCGAATCAGGCGTGGTTTTGGCTCCCTCTTCTAGATTAAGTACCTGAGAGCAGCATGGTCAGTGTAAACAATTACCTTTGAGCCTATCAAGTATGAACTAAATTTGCCAAATGCGAACACCACTGCCAGCGTATCCTTCTCGGTCATAGTATAATTTAACTGGGCTCCACTCAGTGTTCTACTTGCATAGTATATTGGGTGCATGATTTTATCTTTTTGCTACCCAAGAACTACTCCCACAGCATAGTCACTCGCATCACACATCAGCTCAAATGGTTGCTCCCAGTCTAGGGCAACTATGATAGGTGTTGTTACCAGTCTCTTCTTTAATTCCTCAAAAGCTACCATGTAATCATCAAACACAAAAGGGTGATCATTTTCAAGCAATTTACACAAGGGGTTAGCAATTTTGGAAAAATCTTTTATGAATCTCCTATAGAAACCGACATGCCTAAAGAAAATTCTGATTGCTTTGACGGAAGTGGATGGTGGAAGCTTTTCTATCACATCAACCTTCACACGATCCACCTCAATACCTTTACTTGACATTAGGTGCCCCAAGACGATACCTTCCTGTACCATGAAATGACACTTTTCCCAGTTGAGTACCAGATTAGTCTCGATATACCTTTTCAAAACTCTTCTGAAGTTCACAAGGCAATCATCGAATGAGTTCCCTGTCACACCTCCTTTTTCCGCACCCGCGGGGCGCAGGGGGAGTTTTTTCCAATTAAAGGACAATCGAAACGGGATTGGTTTATTTATTTCAGAGTCGCCACTTGGGAGATTTAGGGTGTCCCAAGTCACCAATTTTAATCCCGAATCGAGGAAATGAATGACTCTATATTATAGTCTGCGTACCAGAAATCTAGATAAGGAATTCCGTTAACCCGGGAGAAGGTGTTAGGCATTCCCGAGTTCCGTGGTTCTAGCAGGGTCGCTCAACTGTTATATTCGGCTTGATTATCTGATTTTATACAAGTATGACCTTATATGCGAATTCTAACTTTTAACCGCTTTATTATTATTGTTTTTACAAGAATGTGAACATCGCTTAAAATATATCTTTGGACTGTGTCACATGAAATGCACCCACAATCCGAAACATATTTTATTTGATGTTTTAGGATTTGGATTTGGGTCGCATGAAATGCACACCCGAGTTTAAGAAAATTAAATTATTAAAGACGCGCCTAAAGCGACTATCACGTTATTATTTTGCGGAGGCCGTGAAATTCGCTAATCGACCCTCCTGAATTCTAAGTAATTTTAAACAAGTATTTACTGAGGGCCCCGCAATTTGTATTTTTATTCGGCGAGGCTCATCTCATTCTTATTTTTTTAAAGGAATTTGCAACGTCATGGAAATGCATCTCGGGCCACGCCACAATCAATGCGCCCGTGACTAGAGACATATTTCGACTCCGTTGAGATTTGGATTTGGGTCACATAAATGTGCACCCGAGTTTAGGGAGATAACATTATTAAAGGCGCGCCTAAAGCAACTAGCGCATTATTATTTTGGGGTAGGGCCGTGAAATTTGCTAAACGACCCATCCCGGAATCTAAAGTATTTAATACATATATTTTGTGAGGGCCCCGCAATTTGTCCCTTTTATTTGGCGAGGCTCGTCTCATTTTATTTTTTATTATTATTATTTATTATTTATTTATTTTTTATATTTTTAAAGGGATGCCATTTTTACGCTTTTAACCATACTAAACCTTACAGCTTCTTTACAACTAAAATCTCATAACTTGTTAGAAGTTTAATAAAAAGAGTTTTAGCAAATGAGCATTTCGGTAGTAGTAACAGCATGCACTAATACTATTTTTTTCGACTGAACTAACCGAAGGAAAGGACGAACAGATTAATGTCAAACTTGTGTCATAGTACGACTAGTCCAACTTAATTAAACGACATCAAATAAATGAGAATAACATAACATGAAAATGAACAAAATGCAGACAATGAAACATAGGCGGAAAATTTCCATACCAATTTTTATATTGCATCTCAAACATTCAACGTAAAGTTTATTTATCTAATACGTCGAGGTTTACTAACCTTTGCACCTCGACAAACTCAGAACGACAAACACGATTCCGACGGAACTCAAGCCGGACCTCTCTGAACGAAGAACAACGACGGAACCTCGGACAGCACCTCGACGTACCGGACCTCGACGATCAAAACAACCTCACCGGACTGAAGCAACGGCTGAGCTACTCAGCAACGCAGCGACGCAGCAACAGCTGCTGTATTTTCGACGCAGCAACTGTTGCGAGAAGCCGCAACAAAGGGGTCGTTGGAGGTGATGAAAGGAGCAGCTATGGAGGTCTGTTTGGTTGTTGACGGAGCTGGTTGTTGCTGCATTTGGAGAGGTTGTTTGGGCAGTTGACGACGGGGGGTGGTTGGACGACGCAGCAGCCGGAGATGGTTTGGGTGAGGGTTTTCGTTGGTTTTGGTCGTTGGGACAGAAGGGACGGAGGGGGCTGTTTGGGGTGTCGGAGGGTGGTTGTTTGGGAGGCTTGGTGGTCGACGACGAGGGACAGTGGCAACGTGGGCAGTGACGATGGCGGAGAGGGAGCTGAACGGAACAACAGCGATGGTTGTTCCGAGTCGCGACTGGTTTTGGGTGGAGCTGGAGCTCGTGGCGGATGGCAATGGTGGTTGACGGAGGTGCGTCTGGTTCGTGATGGAGGTGCAACTGGTTGTTTGGTCGTCGAGCAGTGGTTTGGCGACGAGATGGTTTTGACGATGGTGGGGCTGGTGGTTATGGCGGAGAAGGAGCTCGTGAGGCAGTTTGGGAATGGGATTGAGCTAAGGTTTTTGCTTCTTCCTCAATGCTTCTTCTTCTTGAGGAAGAAGAAGCGTGAACAGTGCCTGTAGGGTTTTTTGCTTTCTTCTTTTTTAAGAAGAAAGAGCTACAGTGGTCTGCTTTTCAAAATCTCCAAAAATCCTTTTGTCCGTTTTCTTTCTTCAAAATTTCCAAAATCCCTTCTTTTTCAAAATTCCCCCCGTCCTTTTATGCTTTTGTCCGTGTTTCAATGCCCATGAAAATGAGCCCCACGCGTGGTGGGGTTCGAGGCATATGTCCCCCACGCGTGGTGGGGTTCCCCACGTGTCCTGGACACGGTTTATTATGGGCTAGGTCCGAAAATTAGGCCTAAAACCGGGTAGTTTAAACCCGAATATTATTCTTTTGCCCGGACCCGAGAAATAGAAACACGTTGCTTAACTAGTCCTATGTAAGCAAAATAACTACCAAAAATAAGACTAGTATTTAAACAAAACTATATCCTTTTAAATATTTTTCAAGATTTAAAATAGCTACAAAAATATTAATAAAAATATTTTTTTGTAATTTTCGTTTTTAAATATTAAGATAAAATATGAGGTAATATTTTTGTATTTTTCAAAGTTAAAAACGACTATAGAATATTAATAAAACTATTTTTTTGTAATTTTCGAATTTATATAAAAACAAAAATATGAAGTAATATTTTGTATTATAATGACTGCAAACATTAATAGAACTATATTTTTTGTAATTTTCGAATTTATATAAAGTACCAAAATAAAGTACAATTTTTGTATTTTTCAAGTTTATGAGAGATACATAAACTAAAATTTATATATATATTTTTTGAAATTTTCTTTTTTGCAACGAAATAAAGTAAAAATAGTTAAAATAGCTATACTAGACCCAATTTCACATATTCACGCTAAAAATGTGAAAATTCTCGGGGAGGGTCAAAAATCACGTGCTTACAACTGCCCCTCTTTGACTGGAAACACGAAGAGTTTTCCGACAAAGAACGACTAGACGTGTTTTTGACCCGACCATTACTTGGACGGACCACACTTAAGGAAAGGGAGGGAATGTGACCGAGCCCTGGTATCTGAGCTGCCTACATATCCTTGGTTATACAGGAATCAGGCCACGTGTAGTTCGGAAATGAGAGAGAGATGGTAGAGTTGTACCGAGGTGAAGAGCCGATCGAGGTGCCGTTCCGTTGAGGTTCCGGTCCGCGGTCCTGTCATTACAACAAAAATGAAAACTGAAAAAGACTAACTAAGCCTATCAGCTACTAGTTACAAGAATTCCTATCTTCAAGCCTTCTGAAACTTGGTCTTGAGTCTTGAATGGTGCTTCATACAGACTTTGGATTTGAACCTTGATACTTGCTAGTTGTAGGCGCTAGTTCTTGAGTAGATCTCATCCGTTCTCCACTTCCGTGCTTCGGATTCATTCATTTTTTTTCTTTTTCTTTTTTTCTTTTTTTTTCTTCTTCTTTTTTTTTTCTTTTGTGACTAGCTTTTGTTGACCCTCTCAGACTGTTGACTCGCATTCTTGAGGCGAGCTTCTAACTTGGATTGAATGTTGGGGATTTCTGTTGTAATCCTTCTGCTTTCCAGTGGGTCACTGCTTGATCTTTGACAGGCGGACTCCTGACTTCTTCGATCTTTGACATACCACAAACTCCGTTCTACAGGCGGGTCCCTGACAATCAAAACAAACAAAACAAACAAAATTTCCTAACCCAGTTTGCACTGGGAAGGTTTGTGAGTCGTTAGCAAAATCGTAGCCCACTGATACTACTGATGCAGTGCTGAGAGTGAACTAAACACTAGATTAGGATGTATTCCCTTGTTATACAGGTGGGCGCCTAACTTCAATGCTTGAAATGTAAGGACTGAAATGTATTCCTCTCGTTATACAGGTGGGCGCCTGGCTTTAGGAAAATGACTCTTTTTTCAAAATGTTTTTTTTAGCATCTTAGGAGAAAGATTCATCGAACTAAGATTTTGATCCTAGGAGAAGGTTCATCAGACTAGGTCATTTTTTTTTTGGTTATCTTAGGAGAAAGATTCATCAGACTAAGATTTGGATCCTAGGAGAAGGTTCGTCAGACTAGGTCTCTATCTTAGGAGAAAAATTCGTCAGACTAAGATTTTGATCCTAGGAGAAAGTTCATCGGACTAGGTCATTTTTTGTTTTTGGTGGTATCTTAGGAGAAAGATTCATCAGACTAAGATTTTGATCCTAGGAGAAAGTTCATCGGACTAGGTCATTTTTTGTTTTTGGTATCTTAGGAGAAAGATTCATCAGACTAAGATTTGGATCCTAGGAGAAGGTTCGTCAGACTAGGTCTCTATCTTAGGAGAAAAATTCGTCAGACTAAGATTTTGATCCTAGGAGAAAGTTCATCGGACTAGGTCATTTTTTGTTTTTGGTATCTTAGGAGAAAGATTCATCAGACTAAGATTTTGATCCTAGGAGAAGGTTCGTCAGACTAGGTCTCTATCTTAGGAGAAAAATTCATCGGACTAAGATTTTGATCCTAGGAGAAAATTCATCAGACTAGGTCATTTTTTGTTTTTTATCTTAGGAGAAAGATTCATCCGACTAAGATTTTGATCCTAGGAGAAGGTTCATCAGACTAGGTCATTTTTTTTTTTTTTTGTTATCTTAGGAGAAAGATTCATCAGACTAAGATTTGGATCCTAGGAGAAGGTTCGTCAGACTAGGTCTCTATCTTAGGAGAAAAATTCGTCAGACTAAGATTTTGATCCTAGGAGAAAGTTCATCGGACTAGGTCATTTTTTGTTTTTTTGGTTATCTTAGGAGAAAGATTCATCAGACTAAGATTTGGATCCTAGGAGAAGGTTCGTCAGACTAGGTCTCTATCTTAGGAGAAAAATTCGTCAGACTAAGATTTTGATCCTAGGAGAAAGTTCATCGGACTAGGTCGTTTTTTTGTTTTTGGTATCTTAGGAGAAAGATTCATCAGACTAAGATTTGGATCCTAGGAGAAGGTTCGTCAGACTAGGTCATTTTTTGGTTATCTTAGGAGAAAGATTCATCAGACTAAGATTTTGATCCTAGGAGAAAGTTCATCAGACTAGGTCATTTTTTGTTTTTTGGGTATCTTAGGAGAAAGATTCATCAGACTAAGATTTTGATCCTAGGAGAAGGTTCTTCAGACTAGGTCTCTATCTTAGGAGAAAAATTCGTCAGACTAAGATTTTGATCCTAGGAGAAAGTTCATCAGACTAGGTCATTTTTTTTTTGGCATCTTAGGAGAAAGATTCATCAGACTAAGATTTTGATCCTAGGAGAAGGTTCGTCAGACTAGGTCTCTATCTTAGGAGAAAAATTCATCGGACTAAGATTTTGATCCTAGGAGAAGGTTCATCAGACTAGGTCATTTTTGTTTTTTTTGGCATCTTAGGAGAAAGATTCATCAGACTAAGATTTTGATCCTAGGAGAAGGTTCGTCAGACTAGGTCTCTATCTTAGGAGAAAAATTCATCGGACTAAGATTTTGATCTTAGGAGAAGGTTCATCAGACTAGGTCATTTTTTTTTTATATCTTTAACAACCACTTAGGAGGAAATGCATCTCCTATGGGCAAAACAAAAACTTAGGAGGAAATGCGTCTCCTATGGTAAAAACAAACTTAGGAGGAAATGCATCTCCTATGGGTGAAACTTGAACTTAGGAGGAAATGCGTCTCCTATGGGTAAAACTTAAACTTAGGAGGAAATGCATCTCCTATGGGTGAAACTAAAACAAACCGAGGAGGAAATGCGTCTCCTATGGGTAAAACTAAAACAACCTTAGGAGGAAATGCATCTCCTATGGGGTGAATCTAAAACAAACCTAGGAGGAAATGCATCTCCTATGGGTAAAACTAAACAAACCTAGGAGGAAATGCGTCTCCTATGGGTGAAACTAAACAAACCTAGGAGGAAATGCATCTCCTATGGGTAAAACTAAATAAACCTAGGAGGAAATGCATCTCCTATGGGTAAAGACGTGGAATGTATTCCCTTATTATACAGGTGGGCGCCTAATGGTAAAGACACAAAATGTATTCCCTTGTTATACAGGTGGGTGCCTAGAATATGAAATGCACAGACAAAAGTATTCCTCCCGTTATTCAGGTGGGCGCCTGTTTAAACTAAGACATAAAAGTATTCCTCTCGTTATACAGGTGGGCGCCTGGTAAAGACATGAAAAATGATATGCCCGCATTATACTGGTGGGTGACCTTGAACAGAAACGAAAAGACAGAAAATGTATTCCTCTCGTTATTCAGGTGGGCGCCTGTCTAAACTAAGACATAAAAGTATTCCTCTCGTTATACAGGTGGGCGTCTGGTTAAACTAAGACATAAAAGTATTCCTCTCGTTATACAGGTGGGCGCCTGGTAAAGACATGAAATGATATGCCCGCATTATACTGGTGGGTGACCTTGAATATGAATGAAAAGACAGAAAATGTATTCCTCTCGTTATTCAGGTGGGCGCCTGGTAAAGACATGAAAAATGATATGCCCGCATTATACTGGTGGGTGACCTTGAACAGAAATGAAAAGACAGAAAATGTATTCCTCTCGTTATTCAGGTGGGCGCCTGTCTAAACTAAGACATAAAAGTATTCCTCTCGTTATACAGGTGGGCGCCTGGTTTTAAAACTTGAAATAAAAAGACTGAAACCAACATATCCTATTTGAGGGCGGATGAACCCAACAGATCCTATTTGAGGGCGGATGAACCCGACATATCCTATTTGAGGGCGGATGAACCCGACAGATCCTATTTGAGGGCGGATGGACCCAACAGATCCTATTTGAGGGCGGATGAACCCGACAGATCCTATTTGAGGGCGGATGAACCCGACAGATCCTATTTGAGGGCGGATGAACCCGACAGATCCTATTTGAGGGCGGATGAACCCAACATATCCTATTTGAGGGCGGATGAACCCGACAGATCCTATTTGAGGGCGGATGAACCCGACAGATCCTATTTGAGGGCGGATGAACCCGACATATCCTATTTGAGGGCGGATGAACCCAACATATCCTATTTGAGGGCGGATGAACCCGACAGATCCTATTTGAGGGCGGATGAACCCAACATATCCTATTTGAGGGCGGATGAACCCGACATATCCTATTTGAGGGCGGATGAACCCAACAGATCCTATTTGAGGGCGGATGAACCCAACATATCCTATTTGAGGGCGGATGAACCCGACATATCCTATTTGAGGGCGGATGAACCCAACAGATCCTATTTGAGGGCGGATGAACCCGACATATCCTATTTGAGGGCGGATGAACCCGACAGATCCTATTTGAGGGCGGATGAACCCAACAGATCCTATTTGAGGGCGGATGAACCCAACAGATCCTATTTGAGGGCGGATGAACCCAACATATCCTATTTGAGGGCGGATGAACCCAAAATATCCTATTTGAGGGCGGATGAACCCAAAATATCTTTAAGACTTGAAAATGTCTTACCTCGAATACTTGCTGGGGATTGGGATGAACTTTTCCTTTTCTACCTTCCCCATTTTTTATTATTATTCTTTTTTTTTATTTTTTTTCTTTTTTGTTTTTGCATAGCTTCTTCCTTCGAAGACTACCTCCCTTGATTTACTTACCTGTTGGGGGTAAAATGTTATCAGCTGAGGGTACCTGACTTCCAGAAAATTTTCTAAATGAAAGGAAAATTTTCTGCCCCAGTTTGATAATATCCCTTGTGGCATGCGTTTCTGCATCAATGCCATTTCCTTTACCTGTTTCAAATCAAACAAAATTTGTTAGTTTAAAACATGGTGGTTGGCTGTGGTACTCCTATTGGGATGACTTTCCCTTTCTCCTTCATTGCGCTGTGTTCCACGACTTGTTGGGGATGATATTATGTGCCGGGGATAATCCTTTCCTGCTGGGGATATCCCTCTTCTTTTGCGGCATAGCTTGGAAACTGGCATTTCCCCGACCTTTTAGTCTAGTATGGATTTCGCCAAATCATGCTCACTGCTCTCCTTGCTCTGTTTATGGGCCTTGTCTTTGAGGTTTATAACCTTGGTTTTGGCAAGGATATCCCTCTTGACGCTCGTCAATCCTTTTGTCAATTCCCTTTTGCTGGGGATATCTTTATTGACACTGGCCTCGCGCTTGTTCCTTGCTGACTATACCATTTGGATGTACTAGTCAGATCTCATCTTGAAAAGCTGATGGCATATTTTGAAGTCATTTCATACTTGTTCTGACCGGACAGACTCTATTGGGGATTTTTCTATGAAAGGAAAAAGATAAAAGGGAACAGGATAAAAAGACAAAGGAAAAAACATGACTCTTTAACAAAAGAAACTATAAATAAAAACTCTATCAAATGCAGATACCGACTCTAATGGCCATGACATGCGTATGTGGCCTATCCTTTACCGTCAATCCTCTTTCAAGATCTTCAATTGGCGATTCCCCATCTGATTCTCACTCTTATTCGACTTGTAGTGCCCGAAGGGTTTTTACTATCAAGCCTCTCTCATTTTGGTTTTCTCTCAGCTTTTATCGCCTTATGGTGCCTGTGAAGGTTTTCACCGATAAGACTCTCTCATTTGTATCACTTTCCAGCTGGGGATTTGGAGTGTCGCCGGTATGACTCTTTCTGCTGGAGATTAGAGTCCTTTCTACTGTGGAATAGAATGTTATGTTTGCCGGTAAGACTCTTCATTTGTCTGACTTGGCATCTTTCGGAGACTGATCAGAAGGTCTTTCTTTGGACCGTAATGTGGGTTTTGGATAGGCTAGGAAGAAAGGGTATAAAAGTCTCGAAAATACATTAATTTTTTGGTTATTAGTTACAACCTTCGGAATTAGATTTATTTACAACAAACGCAACTTTTGCCCCAGTTTCTTGCTTGGAGATATTTTAATTGATGATTTTTTTCATTTTTCAAAACTATGACCGAGCCGTGAAGCGCCTACGTATCCTCTTTGAGGAATCAGGTCAAACGTAGTTCCCAATTCCTCTTTTTCATTTGACTTTTTTTTTTTCTGTTATCAATTTTCTTTTCTTTTCTTTTTTCCTTTCTCATTTCTCCTTTCTTTTTGTCGTTTTTTTCTTTTTCTCTTTTTCTTTTATTCTTCTTTTCCCATTTTGTTGTTTTCTTTTCTTTCTTTTCTCTTACCCGCCATGCTTCCGTTTTTTATTCGTTGCTACTAATTCCGAACGAGGGGTATGAAAGAAAATAAATAAGGCTCAAAGGGCTAACGAAGGATAAAGTGTTTGGGTAGCAGAACAAAATGCCTTCGTCATTCCAGTCTTCAACACATGCCAAGTGCAAACAACACAATTAAACAATAGATTTATAGTCTCTTCCGATGGTGCCGGACTTGACAATTATATTCAACATCAGTTTGTTCATTTGTCACTTCTAAAGCACCGTTGGCGACACTCCCATTCTCATTATTATGAACGACCCTCATGCCAATTTAGGCGAATCTTGCTTTTAAACGGTTTTCTTTTTTGTTTAACTTGCCCCAGTTCCACATGACTCGAGCTCTGAATAATCTCAAACCGTCCTTATTTTCTTTAAATGGTTTGACCGCCTTTCTGTGGTTTTATGATTAACTTTAAAGACTAAGCCCAAAGTGTGTGCGCATGTCATGTCACTAGAATCGGCACTGAACAAAATGAAAAAATTACTAAACAAAAGATGACTGGATATAATATAAGACCGGATTTTGCATTAGACTGGTGAAATGGTTTGAAAAAAAATAAAAACAAACCGGAATAAAAATCCTAAACAAACTGGACAAAACTTAAACAAACTGATATGACAAAAGGAAAAGATGAGAAGGTTTGACACAGGACAAAATCCAAATTACAACCTTACTAATCCGGACAACAGAAATGACAACAAAATAAGCCACCACAAGCTTCTCTCTTGCTAACCAAGGAACGAAGCGTCCTCCCATATTTCAAACTCGGCATCGTAGCCGCTGAGCTTTGCATTAGTATTGCAAAGACTATTACCAGCTTTAATATCATCGTCCTCTGTCAACAAGTTTCCAATAGGATTCAAGTGCTTCTGTTATTAGGCCTGATCCCCGCAGATTGTATATCATGAGGTGCAAGCAAAGGATTCTGGGCGTCATTGTCCGGATTACCACAAACCAACCACCTTAAGTTTATGCTTCAAAACAAAACAGGTGACAACATCTTTTTTTTTTTGGTTTTTTTTTTCTTTTTTTTTTTCGATTTTTCTTTCTTTTTTTTTCATTGCTTTTTTCATTTTGCTTTTTCTATTTTTTTTCTTTTCTTTTCATTCTCTTTTTTCCTTTTTTTTTTGTTGTGGTCGAATCTTATGGAGATTGCCTACGTATCATGACCCCGCATGAATCAGACCTTGCGTAGTTCGGACCAATAAAAGATAAAAAATACTAAACACACATTTTTTTTTAAAAAAAATTTAAAATAAACTGGGTTTCAAGGATTTAAAGATTACCCACAAACTTGAAAATTAAACAACCCGCATGTTCTAATCAAAAGATTTACAAACTTCAAAACAAATGGCCAACTTCCTTCTTCCATTTTCTAATTTTAACCAAATGGTTGTTTTTTGCAAGCGTGGCCATTTCCAACTCTCACATGAATTTTGAGGCCGAGGAGGATTATTTCGACAAACTTGTCCATTCTTTTACGAAAATAACCCTTTGACAACTGAAAGATTATTCTAAGGCTATTTCGGCAAGAACGGTTTAAGACGCGGCCGAAGCTGGCTCGGCTTATTATGACAAAAGACGGTATTCACATGACCGCTGACTCTTTGATTTTTTTTCTTTTAAAAATTACAATAAAAGACTTGGCGTTGTAAACACGGCCCTTCAGCGCCTCGGGGACGAAGATTTATAAGGCTGTGTGGGTCCATATCTCAAAATGACCCAAAGGTGGCTGTTTATGCCAAGTCAGCCTTCCGGCGTCCCTTTCGGGAACATTCGGCCCTTTTTATGACAAAACAGCATCACCTGACTTATTTATGACTCTTTTGTCGTTTTTCAAATTAGAAAACTCAATATTGCAAGCACGACCTTTCAGCGCCTCGGGGACGAAGATTTATAAGGCTGTGTGGGTCAACTGGACCAAATCTTAAAAAATGACCCAAAAAGGTGGCTGTTTACACAAAGTCAGCCTTCCGGCGTCCCTTTCGGGAACATTCGGCTATGTCTTGATAAAACAGCGTCACCTGACTTCTTTATGACAAAATTGAAATTTTGACATGTTCTTTTTTTTTTTATGATTATTATTTGTTTGTTTTTGGCCTTTTTAGCAAAACGGTGGGGTTGGACCCGATGAGGGTTGCCTACGTATCTCACATCAAGTGAGAATCAAACCAGCGTAGTTCAAGCAAATAGACTATTTTTGAGAAGACACTTTTCCATTTCTATTTTTTTTTATTATTATCCTTATTTCACAACAATCAAATAGACTATTATTTTTCATTCATAACAAACAAACAAATTAACGAAAAACATAAAACATTCCTTCTTTTTTGAGAAGGTGGGGTTGGACCCGATGAGGGTTGCCTACGTATCTCACATTCGGTGAGAATCAAACCCGCGTAGTTCGGTCGAATGAGAATAAGTAGGCAAATAAGAATAAGTAGATGAACTAACTTTTTTTTTTGAATTTGCGAAGGATCTACTTTAAAAGAAGCAAGGAAGTATTTTTTTTTTATTGATTTTCTTTTAAAAGAAAGACTTCTAAGATATTTTTTGAATTTTCGTTTTTTTTTATTCTAAAGAAAAAAAAATATTTTTTCGGAATTTCACCTTTAATAAAAGACATGCTTCTCAAAATGATTTTTTTTTGAATTTTGAATTTGCTTTTCAATTTTGAAAAAGAATCAAAATATTTTCGGATTTGTTTTTTTTGTTATTTTTATTTTTATTTTTTTATATTATATACATATATATTTTTTTAAAAACAATTAGAATGACTTTCTAAAGAAGTCCATAATGGAAAATATTTTTGGATTTTTATTGTTTTGAAAATTGGGGGTCTAAAAACCTTTCTAGACTTTTTGGCAAGACAAATATTTTTGCAACAAATAAAGACATATATATATATTTTTTTTGGAAAATTAAAAAACTTTTTGGATTTATATATATATACATATTTATTTGTGACAAATAGAGAGAGACCCTTTTATTATTTTTTTTATTTTTGCATTTTCATAAACAAATAAAAAAACACATTTTTTTTTAAAAAAAAAATAAAAAAAAAATAAGACTCTTTTCATGGCAAAACAAACTATTTTTTTCTATTTTTTTTTGAAAGAACAATGATGATTTTTTTTTTCTATTTTTCCTTTGCTTTTAATATAACAAACTAATAAGACATTTTTCATTTTCAAAATTTCGGCAGAGTTTCGATACTACTTGGACATTCGTTTTTTCTCTAAAAATAAGTAGTTATATCTCTACACTGTCATTTTTCTCCTCTTTTTCACGATTTTTTTTTAATCTGTGGAAAATAATGAAAACATACAAAATCTTTTTGAATTTTCATGCTTTGTTTTATTTGTAATTTTTTTTTTATATTTATTATTTCTTTCAAAAATGTGGCATGAGAGACATGACGATTTCCAAGATTTCTTGGATTCCGCAAATGCTCCCCGTGCGCTTTTCCCAACATATGAAGCGTGAGGGACATGTGGGAATTCCAAGACTTCTTGGATTCCACAAATGTTCCCCATGTGCTTTCCCAAAAAGCAAGCGTGGGGGACATAGGGAATTCCAAGGCTTCTTGGATTCCACAAATGTTCCCCATGCTTTGATTAAAATAACATCATGCTGGAAATGACCAAATGACCCATTCGCCCTTGACTGAATACAACATGTAGCACATAGGATGTCATAAGATGGTCTATTATTTTCAGGTTGCTTGTCCTAGACGGACCCAACCCCTATGTTGAGTCCCCTAAGTCAAATGCACATGATGAAAATAAACGTTCCTACTAGGGATCCGGCATGTGGCTTTGTTATGCTAGGTTCAAAAAACCTGGGTCGGTGTTCTAGACAGTGTACCCGAGCGGACAACTCGAGCTGAGGAAGGAGCTCCTTTCCGGGAACCAAAAGGCCAGCCGGCTTAGAAACTTTCCGAGCCTCTTTTATTTAGGGTATGACACTAACAGAATAGGGAGTCTCAACCAGTAAGCACATCCCCGGAGGTAAGAAGAGAAAGGTTTCGGCACAGTTTATATACAGTTCAAATAATATCAAAGTGGTAAAAGCAGCATTTAGCACATTAGGCTCAAAATATGTAATAATCAGATAATAAATAAAGCCAAATAATAACAATTATTCTAAGCTCGAATTCTTAACCCTGAACCAGTGGTTCTGGGTTTCCTTCCCCAGTAGAGTCGCCAGAGCTGTCACACCTCCTTTTTCCGCGCCCGCGGGGCGCAGGGGGAGTTTTTTCCAATTAAAGGACAATCGAAACGGGATTGGTTTATTTATTTCAGAGTTACCACTTGGGAGATTTAGGGTGTCCCAAGTCACCAATTTTAATCCCGAATCGAGGAAATGAATGACTCTATATTACAGTCTGCGTACCAGAAATCTAGATAAGGAATTCTGTTAACCCGGGAGAAGGTGTTAGGCATTCCCGAGTTCCGTGGTTCTAGCACGGTCGCTCAACTGTTATATTCGGCTTGATTATCTGATTTTATACAAGTATGACCTTATATGCAAATTCTAACTTTTAACCGCTTTATTATTATTGTTTTTACAAGAATGTGAACATCGCTTAAAATATATCTTTGGACTGTGTCACATGAAATGCACCCACAATCCGAAACATATTTTATTTGATGTTTTAGGATTTGGATTTGGGTCGCATGAAATGCACACCCGAGTTTAAGAAAATTAAATTATTAAAGACGCGCCTAAAGCGACTATCACGTTATTATTTTGCGGAGGCCGTGAAATTCGCTAATCGACCCTCCTGAATTCTAAGTAATTTTAAACAAGTATTTACTGAGGGCCCCGCAATTTGTATTTTTATTCGGCGAGGCTCATCTCATTCTTATTTTTTTAAAGGAATTTGCAACGTCATGGAAATGCATCTCGGGCCACGCCACAATCAATGCGCCCGTGACTAGAGACATATTTCGACTCCGTTGAGATTTGGATTTGGGTCACATAAATGTGCACCCGAGTTTAGGGAGATAACATTATTAAAGGCGCGCCTAAAGCAACTAGCGCATTATTATTTTGGGGTAGGGCCGTGAAATTTGCTAAACGACCCATCCCGGAATCTAAAGTATTTAATACATATATTTTGTGAGGGCCCCGCAATTTGTCCCTTTTATTTGGCGAGGCTCGTCTCATTTTATTTTTTATTATTATTATTTATTATTTATTTATTTTTTATATTTTTAAAGGGATGCCATTTTTACGCTTTTAACCATACTAAACCTTACAGCTTCTTTACAACTAAAATCTCATAACTTGTTAGAAGTTTAATAAAAAGAGTTTTAGCAAATGAGCATTTCGGTAGTAGTAACATCATGCACTAATACTATTTTTTTCGACTGAACTAACCGAAGGAAAGGACGAACAGATTAATGTCAAACTTGTGTCATAGTACGACTAGTCCAACTTAATTAAACGACATCAAATAAACGAGAATAACATAACATGAAAATGAACAAAATGCAGACAATGAAACATAGGCGGAAAATTTCCATACCAATTTTTATATCGCATCTCAAACATTCAACGTAAAGTTTATTTATCTAATACGACGAGGTTTACTAACCTTTGCACCTCGACAAACTCAGAACGACAAACACGATTCCGACGGAACTCGAGCCGGACCTCTCTGAACGAAGAACAACGACGGAACCTCGGACAGCACCTCGACGTACCGGACCTCGACGATCAAAACAACCTCACCGGACTGAAGCAACGGCTGAGCTACTCAGCAACGCAGCGACGCAGCAACAGCTGCTGTATTTTTGACGCAGCAACTGTTGCGAGAAGCCGCAACAAAGGGGTCGTTGGAGGTGATGAAAGGAGCAGCTATGGAGGTCTGTTTGGTTGTTGACGGAGCTGGTTGTTGCTGCATTTGGAGAGGTTGTTTGGGCAGTTGACGACGGGGGGGTGGTTGGACGACGCAGCAGCCGGAGATGGTTTGGGTGAGGGTTTTCGTTGGTTTTGGTCGTTGGGACAGAAGGGACGGAGGGGGCTGTTTGGGGTGTCGGAGGGTGGTTGTTTGGGAGGCTTGGTGGTCGACGACGAGGGACAGTGGCAACATGGGCAGTGACGATGGCGGAGAGGGAGCTGAACGGAACAGCAGCGATGGTTGTTCCGAGTCGCGACTGGTTTTGGGTGGAGCTGGAGCTCGTGGCGGATGGCAATGGTGGTTGACGGAGGTGCGTCTGGTTCGTGATGGAGGTGCAACTGGTTGTTTGGTCGTCGGGCAGTGGTTTGGCGACGAGATGGTTTTGACGATGGTGGGGCTGGTGGTTATGGCGGAGAGGGAGCTCGTGAGGCAGTTAGGGAATGGGATTGAGCTAAGGTTTTTGCTTCTTCCTCAATGCTTCTTCTTCTTGAGGAAGAAGAAGCGTGAACAGTGCCTGTAGGGTTTTTTGCTTTCTTCTTTTTTAAGAAGAAAGAGCTACAGTGGTCTGCTTTTCAAAATCTCCAAAAATCCTTTTGTCCGTTTTCTTTCTTCAAAATTTCCAAAATCCCTTCTTTTTCAAAATTCCCCCCGTCCTTTTATGCTTTTGTCCGTGTTTCAATGCCCATGAAAATGAGCCCCACGCGTGGTGGGGTTCGAGGCATATGTCCCCCACGCGTGGTGGGGTTCCCCACGTGTCCTGGACACGGTTTATTATGGGCTAGGTCCGAAAATTAGGCCTAAAACCGGGTAGTTTAAACCCGAATATTATTCTTTTGCCCGGACCCGAGAAATAGAAACACGTTGCTTAACTAGTCCTATGTAAGCAAAATAACTACCAAAAATAAGACTAGTATTTAAACAAAACTATATCCTTTTAAATATTTTTCAAGATTTAAAATAGCTACAAAAATATTAATAAAAATATTTTTTTGTAATTTTCGTTTTTAAATATTAAGATAAAATATGAGGTAATATTTTTGTATTTTTCAAAGTTAAAAATGACTATAGAATATTAATAAAACTATTTTTTTGTAATTTTCAAATTTATATAAAAACAAAAATATGAAGTAATATTTTGTATTATAATGACTGCAAACATTAATAGAACTATATTTTTTGTAATTTTCGAATTTATATAAAGTACCAAAATAAAGTACAATTTTTGTATTTTTCAAGTTTATGAGAGATACATAAACTAAAATTTATATATATATTTTTTGAAATTTTCTTTTTTTGCAACGAAATAAAGTAAAAATAGTTAAAATAGTTATACTAGACCCAATTTCACATATTCACGCTAAAAATGTGAAAATTCTCGGGGAGGGTCAAAAATCACGTGCTTACATTCCCCACCACTGAGAATTCGTCCATGAAAACCTCCATTATCTCCTCTACCATATTTGTGAAGATGGCCATCATGCACCTTTGGAATGTGGCGGGTGCGTTGCATAGGCCAAACGACATTCTCTGAAAGGCATAGATACCATAAGGGAAGGTGAACGACATTTTCTCTCTATCCTTCGGGGCAATAGAAATCTGATTATACCCCGAGTACCCATCTAAAAAGCAAAAGTGAGACCTCTCCGCCAATCTATCTAGCATTTGATCAATGAATGGCAGTGGGAACTGGTCCTTCTTGGTATCCAAGTTAAACTTCCTGTAATCCATACAGATTCGCCAACCTGTGACTGTTCATGTAGAGATCAATTCGTTCTTCTCATTTTTCACTACCGTCATACCTCCCTTTTTTGGTACACATTGAATTGGGATAACCCAGTTGCTGTCAGAGATGGGGAATATGATTCTCGCATCTAACCACTTAATCACTTCTTTCATGTTGGGGTTCAGCCTTCTTTGATGTTCTCTGGAAGGTTTGTGCCCATCTTCTAGTAAAATCTTATGCATACAGAAAGCCAGGCTGATCCCCTTGATGTCTGCAATTGTCCACCCAATTGCAGTCATGCAATCAGTCAGTACCTGCAAAAGCTATTCTGCCTGCACATCTAATAAACTAGATGAGATAATAACATGCAAAGTTGAGTTAGGTCCTAAGAATGCATACCTGAGATGAAATAGCAGTGGTTTTAGTTCCAACTTTGGTGGCTCTTCTATTGATGGCTTAGTTGGAGGAGTTTTTCTTTCCTCTAAGTGCAAGGGCTCAAATTTGAGCTCCCTTCTCCAAAAACCTTGTCCTTCAAGAGCAAGTACCCACTCTGCCAAGTATTCTCCATTGGCTTCATCTAAGTTCATGAGACGGGCTGCTAGAGGGTCTTTAGTGTTTAATGTCTCATCTTCTTCCTCCAAAATTACATCCGCGACATCTGTTAAAGAGCAATTAGCAAATTCACTTGGTCTCCGCATAGATTTCTGCATGTTGAATGTTATTATCATTTAGCCTCACTGTGAGCTCTCCAATTTCACAGTCAATCAAAGCTCTCCCAGTGGCCAAGAATGGTCTTCCTAAAATTATGGAATTTCCTCGTCAACCCGACAGTCAAGGATGACAAAATCTGCTAGGAACACAAACTTCCCAACCTGTACCAATACATTATCTAGAATCCCAAAGGGCCTCTTCACCGTCTGGTCAGCCAGCTGTAGTAACATAGACGTGGGTCTAGCTCTTCCAGTGTCTAGCCTTTTGTAGATAGCCGGGGGCATAAGGTTTATGCTTGCTCCCAGATCACATAGTGCCTTAACAAATGCATAGTTGCCTATTGTACAAGGGATTGTGAAACTCCCTGGGTCAGACAGCTTCTCAGCTATGGGTCTCGTCACAACAGCACTACAGGTCTGAGTTAGTGTAACCGTGGCCAAGTCTTGAAAATCAAACTTACGGGACATCAAGTCCTTCATCCTTTTTGCATAACCAGACATCTCTTTTAAAGCATCAATTAATAGAATGTGTACCTGAATTTGCTTCAACATCTCCAAAGAGATCTTGTACTGCTCATCTTTCTGTTACTTGGCCAATCTATGTGGGAATAGTGCTAGAGGTCACTTCTTCCCTGTGATTTGATTTTTTTCTTGTTCAGGCACTGCTTCTACTATCAGTTCCGGTGCAACATCAGTCTCTTTCACAACATCTTCTTCTTTGTTGGTGTGCTCTTGTGCATGCTGTACCGTCACCTCAGTTAACCCTATTGAATCATCTATCTCAATGGGTACTGGCACCAGTGTCTCAGTCGGTCTGCTTTTGCGAGCAATTTCTTGCTCCAGATCTAAGTCTCTACCATTTTAGAGACTTACTGCCATCAGCTGCTTTAGGCCCTACTTTTTGGATTGATTTGTGTGTCTGCAGGTAACATCCCGTGGGGAAGATTATTTAGGGCCATAGAAATATGTCCTAATTGGATCTCAATATTCTTTATCGTTGATTCATGTGAGTCTACTTTGTCAGTTAGTTTTCTAGTGGACCCAATCACTTGTTGCATCATTCCTTCAAGTTTAGCAAACCGATCTTCGTGTCTCATAGTCTGTTGTTGTTGAGGTTGTTGATAGACATGCTGTTGATTTTGCTGGTGGTAACCCTGTTGCCTTTGGTAAGTCACCATTTGACCCTGTGGTCGCATTGCCCCAAGGTTATTGTTGTTGTTGTACTGCTGCTGAGCTGGTCTATATTATTGATTCTACTGACCCCAATTCTGACCACCTAGTCTCTGTCCCCCATAGTTGGCCACATAATTCATGTTCTCCTGATATTGTTGGTTGTCACCTTCAGCACTCTACGAGCAGACATATGGTTGATTAATGCATGATGTACATAAGCCCTCATTAGTTGCATCAACTATGTGTACCCACTGCTTCTGGCCTGATTCATCAACCTTTTTGGTGAGGATGCTCATTTTTGTCCGTAGAGTGGCCATATATTCAGCTATGGAGTTATTTGGGTCTAACGCCACTGAGTGAACTACAGGAGTGATTGGAGCGTTTCTTGTCGTCCATCCTGAGTTTTGTGCCATCTTGTCAAGTAGGATCTTGCTTTCTCTGAAAGTTTTACTAAAAAATGCTCCACCTGCTGAAGCATCAACATTGGCCTTAAAGCTATGTGCCAAACCCATGTAAAACCTCTGCCCCAACATCTGCTCCGGAATACCATGATGTGGACACGTAACCAGCAGACCCTTGAACCTCTCCCATGTTTCTTGTAATGTCTCTGTTGGTTTCTGTCTGAAGCTTAATATCTCATCAATTTGCTGAGCAGTCTTATTGGGTGGGTGAAATTTGTTCACACAAATTGCTTGACTAATTCCTCCCAAGTAGTGATAGAGTTTATGGGGAGTGAATTAAGCCAAGTCTGAGTCGCTCCCATCACTGAGAATGGAAACAACAGTCGTATTGCTTCCGGTGTCACATTATGTTGCCTCTGCATGGCACAGATTGACTGGAAATTCTTCAGATGCTGCTGAGGATCTTCAACGTATGACCCAGAGAACAGTACCTTGTTCTGCAATAAATGTAGCATGTTGTTTGTGATTTGGAATGAATCTGAGGGACTACAATTGCAGTTGCTAAGTTGTCAGCAATGGGTTGTGTCCAATCATACAATGCTGCTTCTGGCACAAGTGGAACCACACCCTGATTGTTCAGGTCATCCCCATTATTTCTGTTGTTTACTTCGTCTCCCATGTCTGGGTCGATTAGTTCTAATGCATTCTGTTGTGGTTTGCCTTTGTTGTTTGCCCAATTCAATGCGTTGAAAACTTTCTCAGGATCTGATAATGCTTCAAACAGTTCACCAGTTCTTAAGGAGTTTCTAGGCATACACCTGTAACACCCAAAACTACAAATGTTAGAATTTCAATGATCAGTTTAAATTGAAGAAAATTGACTACACTAAAAAAAATTGCACTTCTTTTAACTGTAGTTAATAACACCGTTAATTCTACCATAACGATGCCAAAATTTGATCACGCTCAACTATGCCTTATAAAAAAGATTAAGCGATCGCTGCAAATATAGTCCGGTTAACAAGTCCGGAGTCGAATCCCACAGGGAATTAACCTATCAATCACAGCTATTGGACTCACAGAAGTTCACGCATTCAATCTTCGAAGATATATAAGTAATAGATTGGACGTTTACTAACTAAATATTATGTAATAAAAATTCAATAATTAAGAACTAACTATGAACGGTTTGTAAACAAGAATTGGAATGATCTAAGGTTCTGATTTCCCTTATTGTCGGAATCCTTTCCGTTATGTTTGCTATAAATTTGCCTAAGTCTTCTCTATCGATCATGAGCACTCTGACTGTCGTAACTCTCTCCTGAGTAATTACAACAATATACTAGACATATTCTCCCGAATTACGCTAGCTAGCCTTAATTACAGCTCACTTAGATCGCATCCAAGTTTTCGTTATCCCTAATCCCATCTTTAAACCCTTCGTATTGATCCCTCATATACGTTAGGAGTGGTGTTATTCAACAACTACCTAAATATGCACTCTCTCCCGAGTAATACATACTAAATAGGCACAGTCGATTGAGGGCCCTTCAATCAACAGCAATCACAATATAGTTGAACAAATAGAGAAAATACTATGGCAAATCTATATTAACATAACAAGAAAATCATCCTCCAATAGGTTCCATCAAAACCCTAGATTAGGAATTTAGCTACTCATACTCATAGTAACAATTTCCCAAATAATTTGCATAATTAAATTACAAAGTAAAGATGAGGGAATGAAGAATTCGATGATAATCTCCTCCGGAAATTGCTCCAAACGTTTTCTCCCTTTCGAAATAGTCTCCCTAGGTTTAAGATGTGTCAAAAGTCCTCAAAATAACGTTTTTATATGTACTTATACCAAGTAGGGTCGGGCCCAGACGAAACACCCTTTCCTGCACGAAATAGGACTTGGCTCTGTAAAAGTTGTACAGCTGCGCCGCACCTGCGGCACGCTAGTGGAAATTATCAGCAACCTTGCACTTTCTTGTCAGGCCAGCTTTTACACTGCTGCGCTGCTCCTTGTGGCGCCCCATGCTGCGCGGTAGTGTAATTTTCTCATAGTGAAATTATTTCGTCCTTTTTTGACATCCAAACTTGGTACACGACCTCCGAACACGATCCTGGCTTAAGGCATTGGGATTTTACTCAGACTTCAAAGCTCCAGATTGATCAATTTAGCTCCAAATTAACTTTTGAGCGCAGGATCACTTCCTGCAAGACATAAAACACGTACTAAGTGTAATTCACTATCATTTAAGCTCAAACACACGTAAAAATACAGTAATTAAAATATAATACTATGGCTAAAACACATGTTTCTAGCCTAACATCAATTACATACGTTGAATAAATAATAAGGTATGACAAATAAGTTTTGGTACAATATATAAAGGAGGTAATTGTAAGTCGATATGTAAATTAAATGTCAGGCCACGTTTTAATTAAATTACAAGTTTATCAAACTGAAATAATTCATCTTTTGAAGGAATAAAAGTCACTTATCATTTTGAGAATATTATTGTCAATCAATATCTTGCGTTTGACATAGAGTTGAAAAGAAAATGTAATACTTATTCAATAAAATTTTAATTACGTTTACATATTTAAAATTTGGGATGAGCTAAAGTTAAGAATATGAATCAACAAAAAACATTTGTTCCTAAAATGCTGAGAACAACTACTTAAATTTTAATTAATTAGCAAAAGAATCCAATCAAAGTAGATAAAACATTTAGGAAACATATATTTGTTTCCATAAGAAGAGAATTATATTATTAACAGTAAAAGAAATAACAAAATAGAATAAAATCGATTATTGTTTAATATTAAGAGTCACAATAATTTTGAAATAAGACATCTGAGCATTTCTGTAAGGTAAAATTTATTCCTTAATTTATTGACTATCTAAACGGGACTAATATTCATAATTTTTAAGAATTTACACTTTTTCTTGAATTAAATTTTATTTTATAATTCAAACAAAATATTTAATATATTCATGTGATTTTTTAAAATTTCATACACACTGATATGGGGCAGACACACAGAAACTAGCATAATTCACATTCGGAAAATATTATTTTTTTAATATTTAGGACTTTAAAATTATCTAAAATTTTAAGTATTAAAGCTCATCTATTTAAACGCTTAAAGTCTAAGAAAATCCCTGAAAATCACGGCAATAAATAAAGGCAGATCTATTAGTAAACTTTTGCTCAATTTCTCAATTTGATAATGTCCAATTAAATAACATCTTAATAGTGAAAATCTCAACCAATATGAATTTGCATGGACAATGGGAAATTCTAACTAATATGGATTTTCATAGAATTAAATGTCAAAAAGTTTACAACTTTTTAACTATATTGAGAACTTGTATGGGATAATTTCTTCGTTATTAAGTTTAGGATCAATATTCATCATTTCAAATCCTACACTTTTATTATATAACGTAAACCTAAATTTTAATATAATATTAAGTGATATTTAAAAAAATTACTCAACGAGATAGTGTACACGTGATCGCTGTTATATATATTGACTCCAATTGGTTATTTCGTGGGTTGACAGTTGACACTTTCATATTTTAACACCTCTTAATGTAAATCGTAGTTCAACCACCGGCAACTAATACCACTGTTAAGTTTTCTTTGCTCAACATGTCATATTCAAGTACCGAATAGCAATATCCAATATATCAACATGCAGGATTTAAATAATCCACATCTATAAAAAAAATTCAACTCACTAATTGATTTAGCTCCATTTGCATGTTACCAAAATAATAATACGTATACGCGATATATATAAAAAATTTAACTCTCATTTAGTTTAGATTTAATTTTTATCAAGTAAGAAAATTTTGCGATTCAAATAGTAGCGGAATTTAATTTCGAGAATATTTGGATTGTGAATCTTATCATTTCAAAATCATAAGACTTTTTTTTTTCGATAAGCTACGTAGCTCTTGAATTGTCGATTTGAACACGAGTACATGACTTATTTTCCTCTCATGTGATTCTTAATTTTTCGAAAACGGTCTTTCTGTCTGTCCAGGGTAGGAGTAAAGCTGCGTATATTCTACTGATCTGCCCTCCTCAAACCCTACTTGTGGGAATACACTGGTGGTCGTTTGTTTGTTTTTAATGTTTCGAGGCGTGTTCTCGGCAATGACTGATAGCGTCCTAATGAAAGTGTGATTTAGACATAAGTTTCGAGTTTGACTCTCGGAAATAGAAATTTTTTCAGTTAGGTGCATATATTACTCTTTTATTTGGTCTTTGCGAGACAGTCACTAAAAAAATTGGACGCATATATAAAGCTAAAAATAATTATAAAATAAGTTAAATGAAAAGACACAATTGCTGTTTTTGCAATCTACTGCTAAAAATATTTAGTTATAGACACCAGATACTCAAGAAATGATTGTAGCATCTTAAATTATCATTTTCATTATTGCTAAATTTTAACTTCCAGTCTAATTTGAAAATAAGAATCTTTTTTTTTTTTTCATATTAATGGGTTTAAGAAAACCACATGAGAATTGAATTTGAGTGTAAATGCAAGTAATTACATGATTTGATAAGTTCTTTGTTTGATGATTTTCTACCCTTTCCCCTTTTCGTTTAAAGGATGATCGAATTTTGTCAACCCTTAGCTTGTTTTGTAAATGCAACACTATCTACTGCAATTTGGACACCCATGGAATCACAGTAAATCCAGTTACCCTGATTAAAACAAATAAAAGAATGAAATATCTACTGCAATTTGGACAGCCATATCAATTTATAGGCTATAGATGTTAAGTTCACGTGCAACCTACAGAGATCAATTCATGTTTAAGAGTTTAAAAAGATATTCAATGCACGGAAGTTCTGATGATCACGTTAAGTAGGAGATTAGCATGTTCTTGTTAAGTTAGTTAGCAGATATACACGTTAGTAATAGTTAGTTTAGTAGCTGGACGGACAACCACTTCATGTGGGAGTTGTTTTTGGTTTGATCATATAGCATCCGGAACCGACTAGCCGACTAATTCAGATTCACGCTCATTAAGAGGGAAGTGTTCTCTATGAAAAAAGTTTCGTCTCGTGGCTTAAACTCAAAACTTCTAATTAACGATAAAGAGATTTCATTCATCTCGATCGATTCTCGCTATATCTCTTGATGATGAGAGCAAGAATTAATCACAACCACTACTATGCTTGGAGCTTCCACACTGCTTCTTTAAGTTTATACTCTGATCTTTTTCTCTTTTCTCTTTGCTGCAACCTGCAAGCCTTCAACTTCAGTTTCTCGGAAGAAACCTTTCTCCTGAGCGAAATCGAAGCTTCGCAAGCATAATATTTTAACATCTAAATTTTATTGTAAGTGTTGAATTTTGCAAGATAAATTAATTCGCATTGTTATAAAGCATAATGTTGGAAATATATAAGTTTTATTTGTAAATATTGCTTTACGAAATTGACCTACGAACTAGAGAGAAAGAGCAATGATAAACGGCCAAAAATGCATATTTTTCGGTGAACGTTCATCTCATAACTTGTGTAGTTACGGTAGGTTACATGAGTTGTAGTGAATTATTCTCATTACGTGCATTCTTATGTGTAGGAGCAAGTTGGACGAAATGTGAGCAAAAGAAGTTGATTCGGGACCAAAAGACGAAAGGACTTTGCTCGTTAACTCTCGCGTGCACACGAGAGAGTGAACGAGCTAGTTGAGGAAAAGCTTGAGAAAAAAAAAACAGGGGATTATGGCAAAAAGGAATGGAAGTACACGAGAGATCTAGAAGGAAAAGAAAAAGAGATGAACATCGCTCGTTCACTCTCGAGTGCGCACGAGAGAGTGAACGAGCTAACTTAAAAAGGTTGTTTCAAAATGAGCTTGTATTATTTCGCCCCATGCTAACCCTATCCCATATAAATAGTCTTTAAACTCATTTTTGAGGGATTTGGATGCTTTTAGAGGGGAATTTTCGACCTAAGGAGAAAAATTGGACCTAAGGAGGGCAAGAATACACTAGGAGCAAGGCGGAGAATTCTTCTACGAGCTTTTCACTTCCTTCTTCCTAGTATTGTAGTTTTGCATACTATTATGAATAACTAATTCGTTGTTTATAATTTTGATGGAACCTCTCGAGGACTAGCAAAGATTTAAGTGTGGGCTGTTGATATTAGGCTAGATTTATGTCATTTGACGATTGTTTTGCCCCAGCTTGATTATGTTTCAATGCTCTAATATAATCAAATGATGAAAAATGAGCTCTAAATTGTGTTGCAGGAATGAGGAGCTTATATAAGGCCTTAAAGATGTGATTGGAGCTGCATTGAAGCAAGAAAGACCCTTATGAGCTGAGTAAGCGAGACGACGAGAAAAAGAATCGACCAAATGAAGGCCTGGACTAGCACAGCCATTAGCGCGTCCACTAGCGCGACCGCGCTAGCCCAGATGGTCGAGGCAGAATGGTAAGGCTACTAGCGCAGTTATTAGCGCGCCCACTAGCGCGGCCGCGCTAGCCCAGTTCCGAAAATTAATTCCTGGGGGTAATTTTGGAAGTCTGGGGGGGAAAATTCACTTAATCTATAGAAGGTCAAGCTCGCCCAAAGGGGGGGTGTGCAGCTTTTGATAGCTGAGAGCAAGAAAAGGAAAGGCAAGAGGCAAGGAGGAGTATTCTACATCAAGTTCTTCTCTTCTTCCTTTTGTTTTTATGATTTGTATGAATTTAATTATTGTGATGAACATCATTCCTATGAGTAGCTAACTCTTTCAATCTAAGGTTTTGGGTGAACTCGTTGTGGATGAACTTGTTATTATATTAATATAGTTTGAATTGGTTGTTAATCTCTATTTGTTCAACTACGTTTTAATTTTGGTTAGTTGAAAGGATCCTCAATTAGCCGTTCCTATTTATTATGTATCTTCTTGAGAGAGAGTGCATATTTAGGTAATTTTTTGAACAATATCACTCCCGGAGTATAGGCGAGAGTCATAACCGAGGGTTTAGAGGTTGGAGTAGAGATAACGATACCTCGGATGCGATCTAAGTGAATTGTAATGTGAATCTATCCAGTGTAGCTTGAGAGAGTGCGTCTAGTAAATTATCATAATTACTTGAGAGAGAGTTATGATAGCTGGAGAGTTCATGATCGATAGAGGCAACTAATTCATAACTATAAGAAACATACGACTAAGGAATTCAACAACGGGGGAAACCATCACCTTAGATCTTTATTCCAATTGTCTACAACTGCGTAGTAGTTAATCTTCGTTTTATCGATTCTGTTAGTTGGAGTAGTGACCATAACACCACTTGTTATTTACAAAGTTTGAGAAGGTTGACTCATAAGAATTTAGTACTTTAAAGGCTTCTCTTGATACGTTAATTCCCTGTTGGATTCGACTCGGGGCATAATACCCCGAATTATATTTGCAATGCCCGCTTAGTCTTTTAATAGACACAGTTGAGCGTGATCAAATTTTGGTGCCATTGCTGGTGAATTAACGATATTATCAATTATGATTGAAAGAAGTACAAAAATTCTTAGTGTAGTTAGTTCTCTCTATACCCAACTTTTACATTGAAATTTTTAACGTTTGTCGACTTGGTTGCACAGGTGAATGCCTAGAAACTCATCGAGAACTGGTGAAGTATTTGAAGCATTACCAGATCCCGAGAAATTTTTCAAGGCCTTGAACCAGTCCAACCGGAAAAACAAACAACTGACCCATTAGAAACAGCAATGGGAGATCACGAAGAACACCCAACTGTACCAATAGCGCCAATGACACCTCGTGTGCCAGAGGCGGCTCTCTATGACTAGGCACAACCCACAGCTGAAAATCTAGCCACCTCGATTTTAGTCCCGCAGATACAAGCCGAATCCTTCCAAATCACGAATAACATGCTGCATTTGTTGCAAAACAAGGGATTATTTTCGGGGTCACAAGTCGAAGATCCTCAACAACATTTGAAAAATTTTCTGTCAATCTGCAAAACCCAAAGGCAGCCCAATGTAACTCCAGAAGCAATCAAGTTGCTATTATTCCCATTTTCAGTGATAGGAGCTGCTTAGACCTGGTTAAACTCACTCCCCATAAATTCTATAACAACTTGGGAGGAGTTAGTCAGGCAATTCGTGAACAAGTTCCACCCCCCAACAAAACTGCACAACATATTGATGACATTTTGAGTTTTAAACAGAGACCAATGGAAACATTGCATGAAATATGGGAGCGTTTTAAAGGGATGCTGGTCATATGTCCACACCATGGCATTCCAGATTTGATGTTGGGAGAGCGGTTCTACATAGGATTGTCAGATAGTGTGAAGAACATTGTTGATGCTTCAGCCGGTGGAGCATTTTTGAGTAAAACATGGAAAGAAGGTCAAGGTCTGCTTGACAAGATGGCACAGAATTCAGGATGGATAACCAGAAATGCACCAATCACTCCAGTGGTGCACTCAGTGCCTTTAGATCCATCTAATTCAATGGCTGAAAATATGCCACCTTATTGACACAGATGAGCATACTCACCAAAAAAGTGGAAGAGTTAGGGCAAAAACAGCATGTACATATTGTAGATACTACTAATGGGGGCTTGTGCACATCTTGCATTAGTCATCCAATTGGTAACCAGTGGAAAGCAGAACACGATCATCAGCATTACCCTAAAGATATGAACTATGTGACTAATTATGGGGGCCAGAGACAGGGTAGTCAGAGTTGGGGCCAGTAGAATCAACAGTACAAGCCATCCCAATCACAGTTCAACAGTGGGAATGTGGGAGGTATGAGACCCCCCAACATATAGCACCTTACCCAAGGCCACAGGGATACAGTAATCAGAATCAACCGTAGGGGTATCACCCTCCTCAGCAGCAGTATAGTGGAAGGCAGGAAGATGGGTTTGCTAGACTGGAAGCAATGATGCAACAAGTTATTGGGTCTAATGCAAAGATTAGCAAGAGAGTAGATGCACATGATTCATCGATCAAAAATATTGAAATGTAGATGGGCCAAATTTCGATGTCTCTGAACAATTGCCATCATGGAACACTACCTGCAGATACCCAGGTAAATCCAAAAGATCAAGTCCCAAAGCAGATGATGGCGGTGAGCCTACAGAATGACAGAGATTTGGATGTCGAGCAAGAAAGGGCTCGAGAAGCCAGGGAGGCTGAGACACTCATATCAGTGCCCATTGAGTTGGACGAATCAACGAAATTGACAGAGGTGACAGTCCAGCCTGCCCAGGAAGAAAGTAGCATTCAAATGGAGACCGAGAAAGAAGCTGAGATAGCATAGGAACCAGTGGTTGATGTGGCAGCTGATAAATATCGAAGCCAAATGATTGGAAAGAAGAGACCTCTTGCACCCTTTCCTCAGAGGCTAGCTAAGTACCAATAAGAGGAGCAATACAAGAAGTTTTTGGAGATGCTAAAACAAATCCAGGTAAATATTCCCTTGATTGATGCTTTGAAAGAGATGCATGGGTATGCAAAAATGATGAAGGACTTAATGTCCCGAAAATTTGATTTCCAAGACTTGGCCACAGTTACTCTTACTCAGACCTGTAGTGCAGTGGTGACTAGACCAATTGAGGAAAAGCTGTCTGACCCAGGGAGCTTTACAATCCCATGCACTATTAGTGATTTTGCCTTTGCTAAAGCACTGTGTGATCTAGGGGCCAGCATTAATCTTATGCCCCTGGCAATTTATAAGAGACTGGGTATTGGAAGAGCGAGACACACCTCTATATTATTGCAGCTGGCTGACAGGACGGTAAAGCGATCCTCTGGTATTCTGGATGATGTGTTGATTCAGGTAGGGAAATTTGTGTTCCCTGCAAATTTTGTAATCTTAGACTGTAAAGTAGATGAAGAGATTCCCATAATTTTGGGAAGACCGTTCCTGGACACGGGTAGAGCTTTAATTGATTGTGAAACTAGGGAGTTAAAGATGAGGTTGAACGATGAAGAGATAACATTCAACGTGCAGAAATCTATGAGGCGACCAAGTAAATTCGCCAATCGCTCTCTTATTGATGTCGTGGATGTAATCGTAGAGACCGATGATGAACTGCTAACTATTGAAGACCCCCTCGCTGTGTGTTTAATGAATTTAGATGAGGTAAAGGGAGAAGAACTGGCTGGATGGGTGATGGCATTAGAGGGTAGAGGGTTCTGGGATAGAACTCTTGAATTTGAGCCCTTGCACCTGGAAAACAGAGAAACTTCTCCAGCCAAGCCATCAATCGAAGAACCACCAAAGCTGGAGTTAAAGCCATTGCCAGCCCATCTCAGGTATGAGTTTCTTAGATCTGACTCCACATTACCTGTCATTATCTCATCTAGTTTGTTAGATGTGCAGGCTTAACAACTCTTGCAGGTACTTAAGGAATACAAGACTACCATTGGGTGGACCATGGCAGACATAAAGGGGATCAGCCCTGCATACTGTATGCACAAACCTTTACTGGAAGAGGGACACAAACCTTCCAGGGAACACCAAAGAAGGCTGAACCCCAATATGAAGGAGGTGGTGAAGAAAGAAGTGATCAAATGGTTAGATGCGGGAATCATTTTCCCAATTTTTGATAGTAGCTGGGTTAGCCCAGTTCAATGTGTACCTAAAAGGGTGGCATGACGGTAGTTAAGAATGATAACAACGAATTGATCTCTACAATAACCGTCACAGGCTGGAGAATCTGCATGGATTATAGAAAGCTAAATCTAGCCACCCGGAAGGATCATTTCCCACTTCCTTTCATTAATCAGATGTTAGATAGATTGGCAGGGAGGTCACACTTCTATTTTCTGGATGGATATTCGGGGTACAACCAGATTTCTATTGCCTCGAAAGATAGGGAAAAGACTTCATTTACTTGCCCTTATGGAGTGTTTGCCTTCAGGAGAATGCCATTTGGTCTTTGTAATGCACCTGCAACATTCCAATAGTGCATGATGGCCATTTTCACAGACATGGTAGAAGACATTATGGAGGTCTTCATGGATGATTTTTCAGTGGTGGGAAATTCGTTCGATGAATGCCTAGCAAATTTAAACCGTGTATTGACGAGGTACATCGAGACGAATCTAGTGTTGAATTGGGAGAAGTGCCACTTCATGGTACAAGAAGGAATCATCTTGGGCACTTAGTGTCGAGTAAAGGGAATGAGGTGGACAGAGCCAAAGACGACGTGATAGAAAAACTTCCACCTCCCACATCAGTCAAGGCTATTCGTAGCTTCCTGGGACACGCCGGCTTCTACCGGCGATTCATCAAGGATTTTACCAAGATCGCCAATCCCCTCTGTAAGTTGCTCGAAAAGGATAATCCATTTGTGTTTTCTGATGATTGCAGGGTGGCTTTTGAGGAACTAAAGAAGCGGCTAGTCACAACACCAATTATAATTGCTCCCGACTGGGAGCAACCGTTTGAACTCATGTGTGATGCTAGTGACTACGCTATGGGAGCCGTGTTGGGACAATGCAAGAATAAGGTAATGCACCCTATTTACTACGCAAGTAGGATATTGAATGGTGCTCAGCTAAATTACACGGTAACTGAAAAAGAAATGTTGGCTGTCATGTTCGCCTTTGATAAGTTCAGGTCTTACTTGATTGGGTAGAAGGTGATCATGCACACAGATCACGCATCCATTTGGTATTTAATTGATAAAAAAGAGTCCACGCCGCGCCTAATTCGTTGGGTGCTGCTTCTGCAAGAGTTTGACTTGGAGATTCGTGACTGTAAGGGCACGGAGAACCAAGTCACTGATCATTTGTCACGCCTTGAAGCTGTTGAAAATGCAATTAAGTCTGAGGATATTCTGGAAACCTTTCTAGACGAGCAACTGCTAGCCACAAGTGTGGACGATGTGCCATGGTATGCTGATATTGCAAACTATTTGGCCTGCGGCATTGAACCATATAAACTCTCCTATGTTCAAAAGAAACAATTTTATCGTGACTGCCGAAACTACTACTGGGATGAATTGCATTTGTTTAAAATTTGTATTGACAACATGATCCGGAGATGCGTCCTCGAGATAGAACAATGTTCTGTTTTGCAGGCTTGTCACGCGTCACCTTATGGAGGACATTTTGGAGGAGTTCGGACAGCAGCGAAAGTGTTAGAGGCCGGGTTCTACTGGCCAACAATCTTTAAGGATGCTCACCAATAAGTAAAGGGTTGCAACGAATGCCAAAGAACGGGAAACATATCCCATAGACATGAGATGCCCATAAATCCAATTCAGCAAGTTGAGGTGTTCGATGTCTGGAGAATTGATTTCATGGGTCCCTTCGTCAGTTCTTACGACAATAAGTACATACTTGTTGCAGTAGATTATGTATCCAAATGGGTGGAAGCTGCAGCATTCCCTACCAATGATTCGAGGGTGGTGGTGGGATTCTTGAAGAAGAATATATTCACCTGATTCGGGATTCCGAGAGCCATCATTAGTGACAGAGGCACGCACTTTTGCAACCATGTCTTTGAGAAGTTACTAGCCAAATATGACGTGCACCACAAGGTGGAAACCCCGTATCACCCTCAAACAAGCGGACAGGTAGAGGTCTTAAACCATGAGATCAAGAGTGTGCTCACTAAAACTATAAACGCCACAAGAACTGATTGGGCGAAAAAGCTTGACGATGCGCTCTGGGCCTATAGGACTGCATTCAAAACACCTATCGGTATGTCACCTTACAAGTTGGTATTTGGGAAGGCCTGTCACTTGCTTGTGGAGCTAGAACATCGAGCTTGGTGGGCACTAAAGCAATTGAACATGAACCCTGATGAGGCTGGAGAAAATCGGCTGACAAAGTTGCATGAGTTGGAGGAATTCAGATATCATGCCTTTGAAAGCACGAGATTTTACAAGGAAAGAATGAAGAGGCTGCATGAAAAACACATTGTGGACAGAAATTTCAAACCCGAAGACAAGGTATTATTGTACAATTCGAGGTTGAGATTGTTCCCTAGTAAGCTTAAGTCCCGATAGTCTGGGCCGTTCAGGGTGACCAAAGTGTTCCCGTCAGAGGCTGTGGATATAACCAGTGAAGATAGCACTAACACCTTCAAGGTTAGTGGACAACGACTCAAACTGTATGTGGGGATGGATGAACTGAAAGAGTTGTCCGTCGTACTTCTCGTTGAACCACAAAGATCGAGCGAGCCTTAAATGTAATTGATCTACGTCGTGCCACGACGTTAACTAAGGCGCTGGTCGGGAGGCAACCCGACGGTAGTAGTAGTGGTTAATTGTGAGTTTTTGAAAATGCTAACCAATGCAGGTGACAATGGGCGGGTGATAAGGCAATCGAAAAATGGAAAAATCAGGTGAAAAGTGTAAAAAAAATTTGAAGCCTCCTAGAGCGGTCGCACTACTAGCGCGATCGCGCTAGTGGCCGCGCTAAATTGCCAAAACTTTCTGACTGGACCGCTCTAGTGAACGCGCTACTGGCCGCACTACTAGCGCGATCGCGCTAATGGCCGCGCTAGTGAATGCGCTAAATTGGCAAAACTCTCTGCCTTGGACATGCTAGACTAGCGCGATCGCGTATCTGAACGCGCTACTCAGGGACGCTTTTTTTTTTAAAACGTAAATTTACACTTGTTCTTATTTTTTTGTATCATTCAATTATTATTATTTTTTCTTTTCTTTCTTCAGTCCAAATTCCCCCCCCCCCCCATCTAATAACCCACATCTAACAAACCCCCCACACACCAAAACATACGCCCTAAAACAATTCACAAAACCCTCCCCAATCTCTCACAACTCAAAATCTTTTCTTCTTCCACTCCCTTCTTCCAAAAAAATTTCATCTTCATTTAAGTCTCCAACAACATTCCCCTTTAACCCTCTTATCTACTCCTTGCTCTCACTATAGGTATGTTATTCTTATTTCAATTTTCTTTCTTTGTTTTCACATAATCTCTGCAGATTTTTGTGTGTTTAAGTGTGCTTTATTTTATATGGTTATTTCTTTATTTGTTTGTTAGTAGTAGATTTGGTAATAATTATTGTAGTATTTGTGGGGGTGCGAATTGTAGAGTGTTGTTTTACTTGAATTGGGACCTTTGGAAGAATTGGTGGTGGGTTTATGTTGTATATTGCTTGGAATAAGTTGTGAGTGTCTAATGCCCACAAGGTATTTGTAAAAAGGCCTCAGTGAGTGTCGTTAGGTAATTGTGACCACGTATGCGTGTGAAGTCCGAGTAATCTCAGTGCGTCACAATTTTTGGTGTTGGTAAGTACTTATTTGTTATTGTTCTTCAGGTACAATGGCTCTAATGAAGAAATAACGCACAGCCGGTCCATCTTCTAGCAGACAAGCAAGCTCATCCAGGACATGCGGGGCTGCCACTGAACGCCCTTTCAATAATACCAAATTTGTCTCGGCTAAAGCCCAGGACCACTTTGCTGAGAAGGCTTCTAAAAAGCCAATTCCTGAGAGGGGTATTGACGTTCGATCGCTCCAACGACATTGCCCTCACATGTACGACGAGTTGATGAGACGTGGGCTACAAACATTCATAAATGAGCCCGGTGAGGGTAATATAATGGTTGTGAGGGAATTTTATGCCAATGCACCTGAAAATGACAATGGAATCGTCACAATACGACGGAAAGCGGTGAATGCCTCTGTTGAGGCGATAAGGACGGCGTACCAGCTACCCCCTCCTGTCATTGATTATGACGACTTCTATGAGTATGGCCGTAACCCCACATAGGAAAAATGGCAAAGATTCTTTGAAACAATATGTGCACCGGGGAAAGATGTGGTTTGGATGCAATATGGTGAGAAGTTTCATTCCTCCGCGCTCACTTTTGAAGCGAAATGTTGGCTGTATCTGATCAACAACCATTTGATTCCATCCCACAATACTACAGAGATAAATGGGCCCAGAGCTGCTTTGATTTAGTGCTTCGTCAATGGGTACAACTTCGATGTCGCTAAAGTAATACATGACGAGATGTTCATCCGCAGCCAAATAAAAAGGTATGGATTCTTCTTCCCTTCTTTAATAACTCAACTTTGCAGGTATGCTCGAGTGCCCGAAAATCTAACTGCAGATGGGCTCGTGAAAAAGGACCGCAAGTTCCGAGCGGACAAAGTAACCACGGGAAAGGAGCCAGCAGCAGCAGAGGAAGAGAGTAGTGGTAGCTCTGACGACTTAGACGATGAGGATGAAAAAGAGGAGAATGTAAGGACCGAACCCCAGTCCCCGGAGCACCCTGTAGCAGCTACAGTGCCATCTAGGGCATCCATATATTCACAGCCACGCAGGAGCACCCCGCATGACCAATTTGGAACAAGAGATGGCTGGGTTACGTACTTAAGTCACAGATTTAGGTACCCATATTGAGGCCGTGGCTGACAGACATGTGAATTCTGAAAAGAAGTTCTTGGGCTGGTTGAGAACTCTAGGTCGCACGTGCAACGTGAACCCAGGCACCATCTTCGACCAGGAGTGAGCCATCAGGAAAGTACCTCTACCTCACTACTCTTTAATTTTTAAAGTCATGGGGACATGTCTTCATTATAAGTGTGGGGTGGGGATACTTCATTGTATATATGTAATTGTAACCTTTGACTAGTTGATTTTGGTTGGTTTTGTTTTGTTTTGATTGTTTTGGTGGTTTAGCTTTGATTGCTTTGATGATTAGGTAGGAGTTGATTAGTTTAAAATAGGTAAGTAGATTGGACTAAGTCGAGCATATTAAAAAAACAATTTAAAATTAAAAAAGATTTTTTTTATTATTTTCCTTTTTTTAGGTAGTGTAGTAACTTCCCCTTGGTTTTTCTTTGGGACACGGTTCTTTTCCAAGGGTTTAACTTGAACCGGGTATAGGTAGTTTTGTATTCATTTTGTTTTTTTAGTTTTTAAATTAGGATTAATGGGCTAACAAGCTGAATTCGAAAAGAAAAGCCTCTAGCGTTATTACACCTGAACACAATAGACACTAAAGTGTAACGCTTATTCTCAGTAGTTGATTCTTACTAAAGTGCCTTAAATTGTATATTCATCACTGACTTGAATACTCAGAAGAGAGTGTCTTGATAAGCCAATCTTGAATGAGTCATGTGCCATATGTGTGAGTTTTACTGTATTCCATGATTCACATTTGATGCCTAGAACTTGCCCTGTGTGTTTGCAAAGCGAAATAGTAGCTTCATTCAGTCTTAGAAGTGATATAGGCAATTCCTTGTTGAGCCAGACTTATAAAGTAAACCCACCTAACTGCAATACATCTTAGTTAACCCCGTTGAGCCTATAAGCCTATTTCTTTGGCAACCACATTGCAAACCTTACCCAATTGTTTGAATAGCCTTCTATTTGAACCCTCTTTCCTCACATAAGCACTTGAATGGTATTGAGAATTATGCAAAGGCAAAGGTGTGGGGTGGGGTTTGGTTTTTGAGTGGAACCACGGAAATCGAAAAAGGTGTAGAATTTTGTCGCATAAGAAATGAAGCACCACCATAAAAAAAAGAGAATAATATAGTGGTTGAGAAGTGGTGGTTTGCTATAATTTCACCTAATGGATGGGGTTGTGGTAAATAAAAGAACGGTGGTGAAATTTTTGGTTGACAGAAGTATGGTTTTGAATGTTAATGTAATTGTATTAAAAAGTTCTTAGGGAGGTTAGTCACTACACCAAATATATCCTACCCGTCCATTAACCTACATTACAACCAAGTGAAGTCCTATTGATCTTAGACTGAGTGGCTCAATTAGTAGAGTAGTACACTACGGGCAAGCTTATGATGCATCTTTGTGACATGTGAATGTTCTTTTTGAGAGTAAGTGAAGTTCATCTATCTAAGTTCCTAATTGTTCTATCATTATATGTGGAACTACTCTCTTTGTGTGAAGGTGAGGGCATGTGATTCATGAAGGAAAGACACGTCTTGACTTCTGTGTAGAGTAGCTTGAGAAAGTATGAATATTGCACAGCACGTGAGAGTCAACTTTTGAGGCTAAGATTGTTCACTACTAGGTGTAACTCATGTGATCTGTTCGTGGTGTGATGCGTTAGGGAAGAATGCTTAGTGAAGGAACCTTCATAAAAGGTGGTGGATTGCTCGAGGACTAGCAAAGATTTAAATGTGGGGTGTTGATATTAGGCTAGATTTATGTCATTTGACGATTGTTTTTCCCCAGCTTGATTATGTTTCAATGCCCTAATATAATCAAATGATGAAAAATGAGCTCTAAATTGTGTTGCAGGAATGAGGAGTTTATATAAGGCCTTAAAGATGTGATTGGAGCTGCATTGAAGCAAGAAAGACCCTTATGAGCTGAGTAAGCGAGGGGACGAGAAAAAGAATCGACCAAATGAAGGCCTGGACTAGCACGGCCATTAGTGCGTCCACTAGCGCGACCGCGCTAGCCCAGATGGTCGAGGCAGAATGGTAAGGCTACTAGCGCAGCTATTAGCGCGGCCGCGCTAGCCCAGTTCCGAAAAATAATTCCTAGGGGTAAATTTGGAAGTCTGGGGGGGCAAATTTGGAAGAGTGGGTGTGCAGCTTTTGATAGTTGAGATCAAGAAAAGGAAAGGCAAGAGGCAAGGAGGAGTATTCTACATCAAGTTCTTCTCTTCGTCCTTTTATTTTTATGATTTGTAATGAATTTAATTATTGTGATGAACATCATTGTTATGAGTAGCTAACTCTTTTAATCTAAGGTTTTGGGTGAACCCGTTGTGGATGAACTTGTTGTTATATTAATATAGTTTGAATTGGTTGTTAATCTCTATTTGTTCAACTATGTTTTAATTTTGGTTAGTTGAAAGGATCCTCAATTAGCCGTTCCTATTTATTATGTATCTTCTTGAGAGAGAGTGCATATTTAGGTAATTGTTTGAACAACATCACTCCCGGAGTATAGGCAAGAGTCATAACCGAGGGTTTAGAGGTTGGAGTAGAGATAACGATACCTCGGGTGCGATCTAAGTGAATTGTAATGTGAATCTAGCTAGTGTAGCTTGAGAGAGTGCGTCTAGTAAATTATCATAATTACTTGAGAGAGAGTTATGATAGCTGGAGAGTTCATGATCGATAGAGACAACTAATTTATAACTATAAGAAACATACGACTAAGGAATTCAACAACGGGGGAAATCATTACCTTAGACCTTTATTCCAATTGTCTACAACTGCGTAGTAGTTAATCTTCGTTTTATCGATTCTGTTAGTTGGAGTAGTGACCATAACACCACTTGTTATTTACAAAGTTGGAGAAGGTCGACTCATAAGAATTTAGTACTTTAAAGGCTTCTCTTGATACGTTAATTCCCTATGGGATTCGACTCGGGGCATAATACCCCGGATTATATTTGCAACGCCCGCTTAGTCTTTTAATAGACACAGTTGAGCGTGATCAATAATTGAGCCGTTGAATTTCTCTACTTGTTCAACTACGTGTTTCTTGTTGTTGATTGAATAGCCATCAATTGATTGTACCTATTTAGTGCGTATTGCTTGGAAAAGGGTACATATTTAGGTAGTAGTAGAACAACATCACTCCTAACATATCTGAGGAATTAATACGGAGGGTTTAAAGATGTAATTAGGAATAACGAAACCTTGTGCGATCTTAGTGAGCGGTGAATTAGTGCCAGCTAGGTAGTTCGGAAGAATATGTCTAGTAAATTGTTGTAGTTGCTTGGAAGAGAATTACGACACCCGAAGTACTCACGATCGGTAGAGAATACTTAGGCAAAATTGTAGAAAATGTAGCGGGGATAATTCCGACAATTGGAGAAATCATAACTCTAGACCTCCTTAGTCTTATTAGTCGATAATTTACTACTTTATGTATTTGTTAATTAATTAGTTTAAAATAAAAAAATTACAATCTTTATAACTAGGAAATTATTTGAACTTGTATTTCTTAGCAATACTGAACAATTATAGCTAAACCTTAATTCTTTGTGGGATTCGATTCCGGACTTTTAGATCGAATATATTTGCGTCGACCGCTTAGATGAGAAAGATAATCGGAGTGAGAATTAAACAAAAGGATAAATTCTGCAATCACTAAGTTTTAGATATATATTCAGTATATTTGAATCAAATACTTAATACTCATATACTCATATACTTACTGTTTCCTCTATATAATTAGTTAATATATTGGCAGATAAGTTAATCTGTACACACTGCGTAATTAAGTTAAACTTTCCGCGAGAAATTGTTGATTACTTTAAACAACAAAAGGAAAAGGAAAAGGAAAAGGAAAGGAAAAGACACAAAGGAAAGGAATTGTGATATTTGAAACACATGGATCGGAGCCATGTAGCATGGATCAAACTTTAAGGCCGATAACTTTTAATTAGTACTATTCCTTGCGTAGATAAGTGATAAGAATCTAACTTAATATGGGAGGCAACAGGTAAGGATAAGGTTTGTGGGAGTATATATGGTAGATCGGTAGGTATAGTTGATAAAATTAAGCGATGGGGAACTTCTTGACAAGACTGCTACTCTACTGTTTTCGACATAATGCCATCTTTATCAATAATTTGAGATTGTTTGATTTTCACTTCGATCAATTTCTAAATCTACATAGTGCAATTTTTAGACACTAAGGGGTTACGTTGTTTGGTAGGGTACACTCAAATCTCTCCATAACAGCCTCGTTTGTTCCGATAATTTTTGACCGCTATAATGAAGTGCTGTGACAAAAGACATATATTATAATATAATATAAAACTCAGTTCCATAAAAACTTGATTTTTATAATGAATGATTATTATATAGAGATATTGTTATAGAGAGGTCTGACTGTTTATAAGAATAGGAATGCTAGGATTAATTATATTGAGGTTAGTTGGTGTATTAAAAATAATATGCATTGCATAATTTTTGTTAAAAATTATTTGCTTACAAAAATACCTTCCACATTTTTTAACTTTGTATATTTTCTTTGCAAAGCTTTAATTATTCTTTCTTAAAAACGAAAAACCAAAAAAACTTGGTATTCTCATTTAAACTATTTGAGGAAAAAATTGTCTATCTTGATAAATTGGAAATGACGTGATCCATACTATATAAATATAGAGCATGAAAGCAAAAAAACAAATGTTAGTCTTCACTCTTCACTCCAACTAACAAACAGAAATATGGTAAAATTCGACTAAAAAGAAAAATTGAAAAACTGTCATAGCAACTATATATAATTACATATGCACTTAATATTTATACTGGAGGTAAGCTATATAATAAATATTAATTACACAAAAAATCTAACAATCTCGTGCCCGTACCAATAACCAGAGGTATCAAAAGGACATGGCGCATCCCATTTGACTGTATGCATGTGGTTCTAAGTCATCCACAAACTCCAAATCTAAGTACAATATTGTCAGCCAAAAAAACCAGTAAATCAGTTAACTTCCTATTTTTTCTGGTAATGTCTGTTCCATTCATGAACTGCGTCGCGTTTAAGCATCCATCATTTTCAAGAATCTACATCTGAAAGACATGGAAAAAGATTTTGGAAAAGGTTTTGAAAGGATAATTTTATCTGTATACATATTTATTCATGTATTAAAAACTATGATATTATTAATATAATGGTTTGCTAGGTATAAGAATAGTATTGAATATGATGCATAACAAATATATGTTGAAAATATAACAAATATATGTTAAAAATATTATCAAACAAGGGATTAATAATATCAAAGCTAATAAATATATTATTTCTCTAATACATCTACCAAATGACCCCTAATGATGTTTGGTATTAAGTCGATCTCTCTTTTCGGATTTACCTGTTCGAAGAAAATGAAATTTCTTCTAGTTGAAAGTAGAAATTTTCAGACAAATCAATATTTAATTTCTAATTCACTATTCTTATGATAAGGAACATATTTTTTACGAAAAAGATTTTTATAAAAGATTTTTCACCATTACGGCTACAACCAACCATCTCAACCTTCACACTAGCCACCTTCACAACCCGCCATCATAATTAGCCTCCACAACCAGGGGCGGATTTAGGGGGGTGAACCCCCTTTGCCGAAAAAATACACTATATATATAAGGCAAAATCTATATTTTACCTCTATATATTAAGTTTTGAACCCCCTTAACACAATCTAAAAGTGTAGTTTAGTGGTCAAGGGGGTTCAAAATCTACATAAGGTCATGAGTTCAATTCCCACTAGATACAAAAAAAAAATTTTGAACCCCCTTCGTGGAGATCCTTCCTCCGCCACTGCTCGATACATGCCAATGTAATAATTCTAGTTTGACAGATGTGTCTTTTAGATTTAACTGATCAACGTCCCGCCTAAGAGACCGGGTAGTGAAAGATAACATAGTCCGCTTTGCACCCTTTTCTTGACATCCGTCGAGTCGGAAGGAGCAGCGCCTAAAGGGACGACCAAGACACATTGGAGGAGGCGAGCGTTGGACCAAGCAAAGAGCAATGGTGCCTTGACTATATATAGTAAGGGAAAACCTTCGATCAGAGGGGGTTGCTCCCTCTTTTTTCTCTCTCTGGAGCTCTGTTCTTGTATTCTTGATAGGAAGAAAATAACCTAGAGAAGAAGATGTAAAGCTATCTCCCTATCGATCGATGAGAGATACAATATTGAATCTCAATAAGATCGTTTACATTTCTTTTATCATATATGCGATTCATACTACTAGCTCTTTGATCTGGAATTAATTATGTCTGACTAAGATTTACCCCTTCATCTTCTTTGATTGATTTGTCCAAAAAAGTTTCGATATCTTTTGAGTCAAACAATTTGGCTCCGTCTGTGGGGATTTCTTAGTGAAATTTCCTAGTCTCTCCCAAATCAAAGACAAGAAATACGATCACCCACTAAAAGGAGCGCGAAGAAAAAACCCAACCCACGCGAGACAAAGGCGCAGTGCATTAGGAGGAGGTGAGCCGAGCAAAATTACCAAACTCAGATATCTTTCGCCCCATCAACCATCGATATGCCAAACGAGACGAACAACGTTACCAACATGTTCTCCTCCTTCGGACCACCGGACGGGGGCAAGGAAAGTATCATTCTAACTCACCTTCGGCTCTCTGCTCAAGTAGGGACACAAAGGCCGCGCAGGCGAACGAATAAAGAAACACCTCAGTTAAAGGACGAAAAACTACTGCAAAACAACTGTAATACCGCCCGCCGGTGATACCTCTAAGCTGGAAGACGAGAGTCAGACAAGGAAACTACAATATGTGCGCAGAACGAACCTAAGCGAAACAGCAACGTTTCACATTCTCCGACGTTGCACCCTCCATTGCGAGCAATGTCAAACGGATTGGGACTCTCCTAGAATATATCTGGCTCTCCAAAAACTGGGATTGACGACGAGTTGTTATTTCGATAAGTTCGAAATAACACCCTCTAAGGCCAAGGGCCTTCGCTAACAAGAAGAGTTCGACCTCGATCGAACAATAACGAGTTGTTATTTTGATAAGTTCGAAATAACACCATCTAAGGCCAAGGGCCTTCGCCAACAAGAAGAGTTCGACCTTGATCGAAAGACGATGGGTTACTGTTTCGATAAGTTCGAAATAACACCCTTTAAGGCTAAGGGCCTTCGCCAACAAGAAGAGTTCGACCTCGATCGAACGACAACGAGTTGTTATTTCGATAAGTTCGAAATAACACCCTCTAAGGCCAACGGCCTTCGCCAACAAGAAGAGTTCGACCTCGATCGAACGACGATGGGCTACTATTTCGATAAGTTCAAAATAACACCCTCTAAGGCCAAGGGCCTTTGCCAACAAGAAGAGTTCGACCTCGATCGAACGACAACGTGCTACTACTTCGATAAGTTCGAAATAACACCCTCTAAGGCCAAGGGCCTTCACCAACAAGAAGAGTTCGACCTCGATCGAATGATGACAAGTTGTTATTTCGATAAGTTCAAAATAACACCCTAAGGCCAAGGGACTTCGCCAACAAGAAGAAAAAATCGACCTCGATCGAATGATGACGAGTTACTATTTCGATAAGTTCAAAATAACACCCTTTAAGTCCAAGGGCTCTCGCCAAAAAGAGAAGAGTTCAACCTCGATCGAACGACGAAGAGTTGTTATTTTGATAAGTTCGAAATAACACCCTTTAAGGCCAAGGGCCTTCACCAATAAGAAAAGTTCTACCTCGATCGAACGACGATGGGTTACTATTTTGATAAGTTTGAAATAACACCCTTTAAGGCCAAGGGCCTTCGCTAACAAGAAGAGTTCGACCTCGATCGAACGACGACATGTTATTATTCGATAAGTTCGAAATAGCACCCTTTAAGGCCAAGGGCCTTCGCCAAAAATAGAAGAGTTCGACCTCGATCGAACGAAGACGAGTTGTTATTTCGATAAGTTCGAAATAACACCCTAAGGCCAAGGTCCTTCGCCAACAAGAAGAGTTCGACCTCGATCGAACGACGATGAGTTACTATTTCGATAAGTTTAAAATAACACCCTTTAAGGCCTTGTCCTTTTTCAAAAAGAGGAGAGTTCGACCTCGATCGAACGACGACGGGTTACTATTTCGATAAGTTCGAAATAACACCCTCTAAGGCCAAGGGCCTTCGCCAAGAAGAAGAGTGTTAGTACCCAATTTTTTCTTGTATATTTTATATATGCAAAATACTTTCAAGATAGCATATATATGCATATATAAGTATGCCCAAGTGTTTTAGTATTTTTTCTAATTTTTAAAAGATTTTTAAATCAACTTATTGCCCTATTTTAACAATACAAAAACCAATAATTGTTCCTCAAATTATTATTTTGGCGCTTAATGTATTTTATTCTCATATTTATACCAAAATATAGCTAAGGTAATTTTTGCACATTTTTACAAATTTATTTAGTATTTTTAAGGCTAAATTGCATATAATTGCAATTTTAGCTTATTTTAAGATTTAATTGCATTTTATACTTATGAAATTGGTTCCAGTATTTTTAAAATATTTATATATTATTAATTAAGTTAGTACATTTAATTTATTTTTGGAAATCATTTTACTATTTTTTATAAAATAAAAGGAAGAAAGTGGTTATTTAAATGCTAGCCCTATTTCATTTAAATTATAGCCTAAATCAACCTCCCAATTAACCCAATTTCAAATCCCAAATTGACCGGCCTAATTTCAATTTAACCTGCCCCTGACCCAACTAATCTAACCTGCCCGGCCTCCCCTTTTGATCCAGGCCGTTGATCATTTTTGATCAATCATTCCTTTCCTTTTTTAATTCACAAACACCCAACCCTAAAATCATTTTTCCCTAACCCGCCGCCTCTGAAATCCTCTCCTCTCTCAGACTCTCCCGAACATTCCTTAACCCTAGCCCTTCTCACCGTCTTCAAACCTTGAAACCACTGGAATCCATGGCCTCTCAGGACATGGGAGTCTTAAACTCACCTCCCTTTGCTCTTATACACTTGATACTTAAAGATTTGAGGTCTGACCTCGAAGGTTTTCGCTCAGATCTCCACCGATTCAAGGTTCTGCGGCCATCTCCGCCCTTGCTCCGGCGTACAATAGTGTTTCGAGCCTGGTTCTGATCTCTCTGACTCAGATCGGACCTTTTCCCAAGCCTTTCTCATTTCTAGGGCTCTTCTGAAACCCTAACTCTTTGAAATTTTCTCCGATCTTTTTAGATTTTTTATGTATCTATGCTCTACTTGAGTTTTCAAACGATTTCCCCAACTTTTCTTTCAAAAATTACTTTCAAAATTACTTTTTTCTGATTTAGGGTTTTCTGAAAATGCTTAAGGTGTTTCTCTGACTTTTCTTTTCCTTTTACTTTGTGTATGTTTGTCTCTACTATATTCTTATGTTCTTCTTTTGCCACGCATGTTCTTCTACTGTGTTTCTACACTATGTGCCTGTATGCTTTTCACTATGCTCTGCTATTTTCTTCCACTACGATCTGATATGCTTCGCCTATTGCTTCCTTCTACCATGTTCTTAAATGTTCTTACTATTTTACCTTGTTTAAAATTTCTTCTAAAGACCTGTTTAAGCATGTTTTCTTCTAATGTTGCTTCTACTATCAGTTGTTCTCTCATCATGATTCGAATTAGTTTCTTCACTCTGTTTGCTTTGAATCTTCTACTGTGTTTGCGTGCTTTCTCATGAGTTTCTGAAAGAAATCCCTAAGCCTGTTTCGACTAATTGCCTCCTTATCTCTCTATTTGATTCAAGGTGGAAACCCTAGAATTTGGGGATTCTGCCGAGGTTTGATTATGTGAACTAGGGTTTTATCTTTTTAGAACCCTTAACTCTTTCATGACTGATTTTGAGTCCGAACTGAGTTTGGACATCTTTGTTTTCGTACAATTCTGAACTTTTTCTAAAACTCTCCTACACTGAGCTTTCTACTGATTTTGCAAGGGCATGACAAAGTTCTTCATGTTTAAACGTGTCTGTATGCTTTTTATATGTGTGATAATTCTTTCTTCAAAGAGGTTTTCAAACTAGTGATTGATTCAGAGTTCCTTTTTAATAGGTCTAATTGATTGTTACTGATTTTCCTTAAGTTAAAATCGTTTCCATCTTTCTGACTTGGTTCATTCATACCAAATTTTTGATCTCTGATTTTCTGGCTGTTAACTGATTCCCTTGCCTTATTGGCACAAACCGTGTACTGTCAAGACCCTGTTCTTAAATAACCTTTATGTATTTGCCTCTAATTTACTACTTGGCACAAAGTGTTTGACTACCTTCTTTCCTTAATTGGTTTTACCCGTTTGAATCTGAATCCCTTAATTAAGGGAAACCTTGTGTAATTGATTGACAATCAGTCTTCAAACTATTTTCTTACCTTATTTCTGCTTGCTTTCTACACTTTAAAAGGCATGACCCCTTTTCACCACTACAGACTTCAGACTTCACAAGCTCACAACCTCTTCTGAATTCATACTTAGAGTGTTCTTGCCTCTTGTCTGCACTTTGGCTTTTACAAGACTACTGCTTTCTTCTTTACTTGTCCCTTTGAAACTGGTATGTCCTAACTTAATTTTCAGCATCACCCCAATGTGTTTACTTACATTCTTTTTATCCATGTCTACTTTATTGTTTTCTGTAAAGTTTAGCATCTAACTTAATATGCCTATGTGCTATTGTTTGCCTCTTTTTGTGAACACTTGCTCCCTATCCCATTACCCATATGTGTTTGTAAGTCGAGACTTAGGGCATGGCAATAAGAATTGTTGTCCATGAACTGAGTTTTGAACCCCTGAGGTCTTAACCTCTAAGTAGGCTGGAGGGTGTGCCAGTATGTCTCATTGCTGGGTATGCCCCTTTGCCTGCTCTTCCTACAAATTCCCCACTCCCATATACCCCTATGTGCACTGGTTTTAAGTTATTTCCTTCTCCTTTCCCCTTTCAAAATTCCCCTTCTGCACTTGCACTCACTCTTAGCTTCTAAGTTCTGCCCCCCCTCCTGTGAGCCTTGCTTTGGGACCTTGAGTTCCCTCTGAACTTGGACACTTGAGGGCTAGCCCTTCCACACTGCACTATGACTTAATCCTGCAATGCATTTGGGTGTGAGCACTGCCCGGAGTCCATTTGAGGATCTTAGGGAACTCTGACACATCCAAATGAGAGGAATGCTTTGGATCTTAATCTTTGGAGTTGGTTTACTTCATGCTTCAGACAGGAAGTCTGAATCAGGCTCTCCTTGGTTGTAATTTTTCAATTTCTGATGTATTTTTCTTATTTCATTCTGGGCTGTAATAACTTTGTAATAAACTATTGGGGATGGCTAGTGAAAAGAGGGAGGGGTAACTGTGTGCAAAGGGTAGATATTCTGCCTTGCTATTGGAGCTGTTAGCGCACCGGAATCTCCGATTCTAGTGAAAGCATGGAGGTACTATGTATGTATGTATTGAAAGCCTTAATCAAAGCAATCTTGAGGGGCCCGTATGATAGGCTAGGAGTGCTAAAGGACCGGATAAGCAGCTAGATCGATTCCTAACAGTAAGAGGGTTGGCAAATCTTTCTTTGTTAAGACTCTTTGATCGACCAAGCCGAAATGCGGATCTCATCACAGCACTTGTAGTAACCCTCCTATAGGTTTACATATTTCTGCACTTTCATTTGTAGATATCCTGTTTATAGGTTTACATGATTCTGCATTCATATAGACATCACGCCTATAAGAGTTCTGCACTTTCATACGTAGATACCACGCCTATAAGGAGATCTGCACCTTCACATATAGATATCATGATTATAAGAATCTTTGCACCTTTAGGTAGATGCCATGTCTATAGAATTCTGCACTTTCATATGTTACCATGTCTGTAATTACTCGAAACCTGAATCCTGCATATGCATCTAGAAAACATGTCTATAGGCCATTCTGAATTTTGCATATACATCTGTCACTAGGTAAATGTGTTCATAGGTTTAATGAAGTACAACATTTAGATGACATGCCTATAGGGTTTTCTGCACTTTTACTACGTCCATAAAAACGTTTAAAATCAACAACACCTAGAAAGCATGCCTATAGGAATTATCAACCAAACCTGAATCGTTTTACTTGTTTATAAGTCTAAAATCAGTAACAATGATGCCTAATGTCTGCGGAACTTATGCTCTTTTACCAAAACTCGCCTTTCATGATTGACTGACAATTTCTTTTTTCCTAAAATCAGCATACATCTTTTTTGAGACCAGTAGATATCATGCCTATAGGTTTCGTCTAACACTTAGTCAAGCCATAAAGCAAACTTGTAAACTGAATCAGATTTTTGTTAATTACAATCAACAGGCAGGCCTCATTCGGATTTCTTATCTGAAATATGTAATAAATCAGTCTGCCTCAACCCTTTAAGTTTAATCCAACCTTAATCAGTACGTGCAAGACATGCTAAACTATATGCTTTTTTTGATTTAAGGAGGTTTGTTTGAGCCTTATTTGTTTATGTGTCTCCCCATACTTGTTATACGTGTTTTTGGTTGTCGCCCTAGCATTGTTTTACCTTTGAAACCACAAATAAGCCAACTTTTCCTCCCTTTTAGGATTAGTAGTCCCAAGTACCTCCGAGGCTGATAAGATTGGGGCGGGTAATAGCATGCAATAAGTAAACGAGACTATTCCGCGCTTTAATACCTTAACGGGGTGGGAAAGGGTAGATATGGATTTGATGACCACGCGATAACATCTCGTGTAGCCCCTCATTGAGGAGTGATTACAGGATGTTGTGTGGGGTGATCCATATTATTTATAAACCTAGGACCCCCTTTCCTTTACATGTTTATCTCATTGTTTACTTTCAAATTTCCAACTATTTTCTCAAAATTCAGCTTTTTTTTTTAATTTCATCTATTTGTAACCCTTATGTGCAAATCCCCTCTTATTTGAAGTCTCACTCGCTTTCATGTTATTTACACTTAAAGTCACAACCATATCCTGGCCGGGAACCACACTAGTGGATCATTAGGTGGCGACTCTTAAAGAGTTTGACCTCGATCGAACAACGACGGGTTACTATTTCGATAAGTTCGAAATAACACCCTTCAAGCCCAAGGGCCTTCGCCAAAAAGAGAAGAGTTCGACCTCGATCGAACGACGACGATTTGTTATTTCGATAAGTTCGAAATAGCACCCTTTAAGGCCAAGGACCTTCGCCAAAAAGAAAAGAGTTCGACCTCGATCGAGCGACGATGGGCTACTATTTCGATAAGTTCAAAATAACACCCTCTAAGGCCAAGGGCCTTTGCCAACAAGAAGAGTTCGACCTCGATCGAATGACGACGAGTTGTTATTTTGATAAATTCGAAATAACACCCTAAGGCCAAGGACCTTCGCCAACAAGAAGAGTTTGACCTCGATCGAACGACGAAGGGTTACTATTTCAATAAGTTCGAAATAACACCATTTAAGGTCAAGGGCCTTCGCCAAAAAGAGAAGAGTTCAACCTCGATCGAATGACAACGAGTTGTTATTTCAATAAGTTCGAAATAACACCCTTTAAGGCCAAAGTCCTTTGCCAACAAGAAGAGTTCGACCTAGATCAAACAACGACGGGATACTATTTCGATAAGTTCGAAATAACACCCTTTAAGGCCAAGGGCCTTCACCAAAAAGAGAAGATTTTGGCATCGATCGAACGCCGACGAGTTGTTATTTCGATAAGTTCGAAATAACACCCTTTAAGGCCAAGGGCCTTTGCCAACAAGAAGAGTTCGACCTCGGTCGAACGACGACGGGTTACTATTTCGATAAGTTCGAAATAACGCCCTTTAAGGCCAAGGGCTTTCGTCAACAAGAAAAGTTCTACCTTGATCGAACGACGACGGGTTACTATTTTGATAAGTTCGAAATAGCACCCTTTAAGGAAAGGGCCTTCGCCAAAAAGAGAAGAGTTCGATCTCAATCGAACGACCATGAGTTGTTATTTCGATGAATTCGAAATAACACCCTAAGGCCAAGAGCCTTCGCCAACAAGAAGATTTCGATCTCGGTCGAACGACGACGAGTTACTATTTCGATAAGTTCGAAATAGCACCCTTTAAGGCTAAGGGATTTCGCCAAAAAAAGAAGAGTTCGACCTCGATCGAACGACGATGGGCTACTATTTTGATAAGTTCGAAATAACACCCTCTAAGGCCAAGGGCCTTCTCCAACAAGAAGAGTTCGACCTCGATTGAACGACGACGAGTTGTTATTCGATAAGTTCGAAATAACACCCTAAGGCCAAGGGCCTTCAACAATAAGAAGAGTTCGACCTCGATCGAACGACGACGAGTTACTATTTCGATAAGTTCGAAATAACACCTTTTAAGGCCATGGGCCTTTGCCAAAAAGAGAAGAGTTCGACCTCGATCGAACGACGAAGAGTTGTTATTTCGATAAGTTCGAAATAACACACTTTAAGGCCAAGGGCCTTCGCCAACAAGAAGAGTTCGACCTCGATCGAATGACGACGAGCTACTATTTCGATAAGGTCGGAATAACACCCTTTAAGGCTAACGGCCTTCCCCAAAAAGAGAAGATTTAGACCTCGATCGAACGGCGATGAGTTGTTATTTTGATAAGTTCGAAATAACACCCTTTAAGGACATGGTCCTTCGCCAACAAGAAGAGTTCGAGCTCGATCGAACGACGATGGGTTACTATTTCGATAAGTTCGAAATAGCACCCTTTAAGGCCAAAGGGACTTCGCCAAAAGAGAAGAGTTCGACCTCGATCGAACAACGACGGGATACTATTTCGATAAGTTCGAAATAGCACCCTTTAAGGCCAAGGGCCTTCACCAAAAAGAGAAGATTTCGACCTCGATCGAACACCGACGAGTTGTTATTTCGATAAGTTCGAAATAACACCCTTTAAGGCCAAGGGCCTTCGCCAACAAGAAGAGTTCGACCTCGATCGAACGACGACGGGTTACTATTTCGATAAGTTCGAAATAACGCCCTTTAAGGCCAAGGGCTTTCGTCAACAAGAAAAGTTCTACCTTGATCGAACGACGACGGGTTACTATTTTGATAAGTTCGAAATAGCACCCTTTAAGGAAAGGGCCTTCGCCAAAAAGAGAAGAGTTCGATCTCAATCGAACGACCATGAGTTGTTATTTCGATGAATTCGAAATAACACCCTAAGGCCAAGAGCCTTCGCCAACAAGAAGATTTTGATCTCGGTCGAACGACGACGAGTTACTATTTCGATAAGTTCGAAATAGCACCCTTTAAGGCTAAGGGATTTCGCCAAAAAGAGAAGAGTTCGACCTCGATCGAACGACGATGGGCTACTATTTCGATAAGTTCGAAATAACACCCTCTAAGGCCAAGGGCCTTCTCCAACAAGAAGAGTTCGACCTCGATTGAACGACGACGAGTTGTTATTCGATAAGTTCGAAATAACACCCTAAGGCCAAGGGCCTTCAACAATAAGAAGAGTTCGACCTCGATCGAACGACGGCGAGTTACTATTTTGATAAGTTCGAAATAACACCTTTTAAGGCCATGGGCGTTTGCCAAAAAGAGAAGAGTTCGACCTCGATCGAACGACGAAGAGTTGTTATTTCGATAAGTTTGAAATAACACACTTTAAGGCCAAGGGCCTTCGCCAACAAGAAGAGTTCGACCTCGATCGAATGACGACGAGCTACTATTTCGATAAGGTCGGAATAACACCCTTTAAGGCTAACGGCCTTCGCCAAAAAGAGAAGAGTTAGACCTCGATCGAACGGCGATGAGTTGTTATTTTGATAAGTTCGAAATAACACCCTTTAAGGACATGGTCCTTCGCCAACAAGAAGAGTTCGAGCTCGATCGAACGACGATGGGTTACTATTTCGATAAGTTCGAAATAGCACCCTTTAAGGCCAAAGGGACTTCGCCAAAAGAGAAGAGTTCGACCTCGATCGAACAACGACGGGATACTATTTCGATAAGTTCGAAATAACACCCTTTAAGGCCAAGGGCCTTCACCAAAAAGAGAAGATTCCGGCCTCGATCGAACGCCGACGAGTTGTTATTTCGATAAGTTCGAAATAACACCCTTTAAGGCCAAGGGCCTTCGCCAACAAGAAGAGTTCGACCTCGATCGAACGACGACGGGTTACTATTTCGATAAGTTCGAAATAACGCCCTTTAAGGCCAAGGGCTTTCGTCAACAAGAAAAGTTCTACCTTGATCGAACGACGACGGGTTACTATTTTGATAAGTTCGAAATAGCACCCTTTAAGGAAAGGGCCTTCGCCAAAAAGAGAAGAGTTCGATCTCGATCGAACGACCATGAGTTGTTATTTCGATGAATTCGAAATAACACCCTAAGGCCAAGAGCCTTCGCCAACAAGAAGATTTCGATCTCGGTCGAACGACGACGAGTTACTATTTCGATAAGTTCGAAATAGCACCCTTTAAGGCTAAGGGATTTCGCCAAAAAGAGAAGAGTTCGACCTCGATCGAACGACGATGGGCTACTATTTCGATAAGTTCGAAATAACACCCTCTAAGGCCAAGGGCCTTCTCCAACAAGAAGAGTTCGACCTCGATTGAACGACGACGAGTTGTTATTCGATAAGTTCGAAATAACACCCTAAGGCCAAGGGCCTTCAACAATAAGAAGAGTTCGACCTCGATCGAACGACGACGAGTTACTATTTCGATAAGTTCGAAATAACACCTTTTAAGGCCATGGGCCTTTGCCAAAAAGAGAAGAGTTCGACCTCGATCGAACGACGAAGAGTTGTTATTTCGATAAGTTCGAAATAACACCCTTTAAGGCCAAGGGCCTTCGCCAACAAGAAGAGTTTGACCTCGATCGAACGACGACGAGCTACTATTTCGATAAGGTCGGAATAACACCCTTTAAGGCTAACGGCCTTCGCCAAAAAGAGAAGAGTTAGACCTCGATCGAACGGCGATGAGTTGTTATTTTGATAAGTTCGAAATAACACCCTTTAAGGACAAGGGCCTTCGCCAACAAGAAGAGTTCGAGCTCGATCGAACGACGATGGGTTACTATTTCGATAAGTTCGAAATAGCACCCTTTAAGGCCAAAGGGACTTCGCCAAAAAAGAAGAGTTCGACCTCGATCGAACAACGACGGGATACTATTTCGATAAGTTCGAAATAACACCCTTTAAGGCCAAGGGCCTTCACCAAAAAGAGAAGATTTCGGCCTCGATCGAACGCCGACGAGTTGTTATTTCGATAAGTTCGAAATAACACCCTTTAAGGCCAAGGGCCTTTGCCAACAAGAAGAGTTTGACCTCGATCGAACGACGACGGGTTACTATTTCGATAAGTTTGAAATAGCACCCTTTAAGGAAAGGGCCTTCGCTAAAAAGAGAAGAGTTCGATCTCGATCGAACGACCATGAGTTGTTATTCCGATGAATTCGAAATAACACCCTAAGGCCAAGAGCCTTCGCCAACAAGAATATTTCGATCTCGGTCGAACGACGACGAGTTACTATGTCGATAAGTTCGAAATAGCACCCTTTAAGGCCAAGGGATTTCGCCAAAAAGAGAAGAGTTCGACCTCGATCGAACGACGATGGGCTACTATTTCGATAAGTTCGAAATAACACCCTCTAAGGCCAAGGGCCTTCTCCAACAAGAAGAGTTCGACCTCGATTGAACGACGACGAGTTGTTATTCGATAAGTTCGAAATTACACCCTAAGGCCAAGGGCCTTCGCCAATAAGAAGAGTTCGACCTCGATCGAACGACGACGGGTTACTATTTCGATAAGTTCGAAATAACACCTTTTAAGGCCATGGGCCTTCGCCAAAAAGAGAAGAGTTAGACCTCGATCGAACGACGAAGAGTTGTTATTTCGATAAGTTCGAAATAACACCCTTTAAGGCCAAGTGCCTTTGCCAACAAGAAGAGTTCGACCTCGATCGAACGACAACGAGCTACTATTTTGATAAGTTCGGAATAACACCCTTTAAGGCTAACGACCTTCGCCAAAAAGAGAAGAGTTCGACCTCGATCGAACAGCGACGAGTTGTTATTTCGATAAGTTCGAAATAACACCCTTTAAGGACAAGGGCCTTCGCCAACAAGAAGAGTTCGAGCTCGATCGAATGACGATGGGTTACTATTTCGATAAGTTCGAAATAGCACCCTTTAAGGCCAAAGGGACTTCGCCAAAAGAGAAGAGTTCGACCTCGATCGAACAACGACGAGTTGTCATTTCGATAAGTTCGAAATAACACTCTAAGGCCAATGGCCTTCGCCAACAAGAATAGTTCGACTTCGATCGAATGACTATGAGTTACTATTTCGATAAGTTCGAAATAACATACTTTAAGGCCAAGGGCCTTTGCCAAATAGAGGAGAGTTCGACCTCGATCGAACGATGATGGGTTACTATTTTGATAAGTTCGAAATAATACCCTTTAAGGCCAAGGGACTTCGCCAAAAAGAGAAGAGTTCGACCTCGATCGTACGACAACGGGTTACTATTTTGGTAAGTTCGAAATAACACCCTAAGGCCAAGGGCCTTCACCAACGGAAAGAGTTCGACCTCGATCGAATGATGACGGGTCACTATTTTGATTAGTTCGAAATTATACCTTTTGAGTCCAAGGGCCATCTCCAAAGAGGAAACCCGAAGTATATCTAAGGCCAAAATCCGTCAAGAAGTATAAAGGGAATGAAAAATTAGGACTCGCCATAAAGGAATCTATCTCGCACCAAAGCTATAAACAGTGAAAATAAAGGCAAAGTACAAGGCAAATAACGAAAAGCTCTTCTTTATACAAAGTCATTGCACGGACAATCGCTGCTTACATACGGCCCAAGCTAATAATAAAAAAACAAAGAAGAATGAAAAGGAAAGGGGAAAGAAACAACGACAACAGACGACGAACAACTATAAAAAACTGAAAGTAAGAATAGGCTAAGACCACATTCTTCATTCGGTGTCATCACCACTATCACCATCACCATCTCCAAGAAGTCCTCCCTCATTATCATCCGCACCCCCATTAGCTTCAGGCGTCGTCGCATCATACCCACAATTAACGCGAGCCTCCCGCGCTTTCACTCAAGTTTCTTCATATGCAGCCTCAGTCACAGTACCCATATCCCACAAACTCTTATATATATCCCATTGGACTTCAGCATAAACCCAAAGCCCGTGCATATGGTGGGGAACGACGGTGGAGGAATATTTGATCTGAGCCAACAGTCACCCATTTTCTGCCTCCAATGCTGCGACCCGATCTCCCAGAATCTATGCCTCTTGATCAATCTCGTTGATACGCTCCTCGAGCCGTGCCTCCTTGAGGGTAGTCATCGCTCTTTCCGACTCCTGTTCGGACTGGAGAATGCGGATGGTGTTCTCCAGGGCCGCCGCCACTACCTTTGCTGAAGTCGCGGACCAAGCACTCTCGATGCTCTCCAACCCAGTGACCTTGTTCTCCAGCGCGGTCAATTTCCCGATCCATTCCACGCTCAATGCCTCGACCTTGATCAGGTTCTGATCCATCTCCGACTGCATTGACCTCAATCTTTCCTGCAGATGCTCGCATTCTGCGGTGACTCCCTTGCCCAACTCGAGCTTCTCGTCCTTCATTCAAAGTTGCTCCTCGAGCACACTCCTGCTGCGAATAGCTTGCATCAACTCCTAGTCCCTTTTCTCCAACTCCTCACCAACCCGATTGTCGGGGTTAGCCTTCAGCCGCTCATGCATCTCACGGCACTTGTTGCGGTAGCGATGATATTTCTCCAATATCTTCAAGAAAATCTTGGCCCGAATGTTGGCCCTGCGAATGCTTTCCACTTCCACCATATACGTCTGAAAAATGTAAAGACGGGTTAGAATCGTATCATCAAGAAAGGCTAGGGAAAAGCGAAAGTGGGCACAATATACCCTTAAGCCCATAACGGCTACCTCATCCATCAAATCAACAATAAGAACGGACCGAAGGGCCGCATTCTCGATTGCAGAGCATAACATGCTGAACTGCGGCACCAGATCCTCCATGTCCCCCAAAAGATTGGTATCTAAAGGGATCTCAAGAATACGAGTCGAGCCTCTCGCACGAACCACCGAGTGAGTAAGGCCCTCCTCAAACATCCTAACATCATCAGGATTGAGGTCCGATTCAGATTCGTAATCGTCGACCATCACGCCTTTCCCTCTTTCGGCAGCCAAAAAGGAAGCACGACCAATTGTAGAGGATGAGGGTACGTCCAAAATTATAACGGCGGCCCCAGAAGTCCGATCTTCCGCCACGACAGGTTGCTGACCACCGACAATGTTGAGAATCTCTGAGCGAGCCGAGGCAACAACCGGTTCCGTCTCTATGGGGGGAGCCACGACAACCCCCTCTCTAGATCCCATCGTAGGAGAGTCTTCTAGATGAATCACTACTGGGGGCGCAGTCTCAAACTCCACTCACCGTCTCTTCGATAGCCCCTCCTCTTCCCCAGTAGACGAAGATTCACATGTCGGGCGAGCAATGCGGGCTGGGACTTCGACATGAGAAGTGGACCTCGCAGGAGTAACCAAGGCTGTAGACTCAACTGAAGCAGCCCTCGATGAAGGTCAAGCGATGGGTACCGCGACAAGGTGAGTAAATGAGGCCGGCTGACGAAAAGTTAACGAAGGAGCCCTTACTCTCCGCACTCTCCCTAACATCGAACAAACGACACGTAAGAGCTAAGTAAAAAGAGAGGAAGAATAGAAAACAGAAATGTCATCTCACTTGTAAGAGGCGTGTGTCTGAACCTTTCATCAAAGGTCGACCATATGTGAACCCCCACTGTATAGGGAAGGATGGCACTCACCTATTCGCGAATACCTTCGACAGGCGGAGGGGGCAATTTCTCAGCTGCAAAGACATGATAAAGTTTAGTACCATAACAAAAAATGGTCGGGCATCTCACCGACTAAAATATACAAAACCTTACGCGCAAAGTTCCACTTCTCAAGGAATCCCATTGGGTTCGCCACAATGTGCTCAGTCCGCACGTAAAAATAGTTCTCGTAGAAACGACGGTTAGTCCTGTCATCCATTTTCACCACCAGACTTTTCGACCCCTGAGGACGCATGTGTATCATCATGCCGCGAATAAGTTGAGGGGCGAAGATGCTGAGCATATGGCCCAAAGTGACCTCACAACCGGCGAGTTCTGCGAACTTAAGCATAAGGAATAACTTGTACAAATACGGCAAAAGTTGAGTGGCGCATACCTCGTAAAAACGGCAAAATTCCACCACCAACAAAGGAAGAGGAAGTGTATACCCAATAAGAAAGGGGTAGGCGTAGAACACGCAGTACCAGGGGCGGTCGAAATGAACTATGTCGTTCCCCACCGGCGGCCGCATATCAATGTAATTGGGGATTCCCCACCTTTCTTTCAACTCTACAATGTCCCTCTCTCTCATAATGGAATGGACAAGTTCCTGTTCCACCCTGGCGCGAGTACTAAAGTCGGTCAACTCTCTCCCGGGGTGAGGTAGGATCTCAACCATCGACGGGACCTCCTCATCATCCATCACATCTACCCCTCTGGTGGCATGAGCAGCACTTTCCGGTGCTGGAAATGTGGCGGAAAGATCGGCGCGAGAGAAATCACCAGCCATTTTGTACGGATGAGGCGGCAAAAAAGACAATGGGAAGAAAAGATGGAGACTTTTGGTTAATTAAAGGCAAACGAAAACTCTCAGTGTCAGAGGGAAGATATATCTGCAGAACTCTCTCAAGCTAAAGGTAAAGAAGTGTGTCAATCGAATGATAAGCTCCCTCTATTTATAAGAGATATAAATCCCCCGAGCACGAAACCAAAGAGTCGCCAAAAAATTCTGATAGGGCACGAAACATTTTAGTTCCCCAGGAACACGTGTCATAATGGTGGTAACCACGAAATGACGTTTTGATGCCAAACGACGTTTTAGATTCGAAACCGCCGTAATGGTCCATGGGTATCGAAAGAACGCCACCAACAACCCAAGTAATGTAGCTAAGGAATAAGAAGTCAGAAGTCAGATTTCGCTCGACTTCATAGCGATCATGATCCGTCTGTCGAGCCCGATAGAGGACGACCTTGACAAACGAAAGGACTAACTGTATTGGTCAAAATCTGATCGTCAGACCGAACTGATCAAAGTCCCGCCTAAGAGACCGGGCAGTGAAAGATAACATAGTCCGCTTTGCACACTTTTGCTCGACATCCGTCAAGTTAGAAGGAAGCACCTAAAGGGACGACCAAGACACATTGGAGTAGGCGAGCGTCGGTCCAAGCAAAGAGCAAGGGTGCCTTGACTATATATAGTAAGGGAAAACCTTCGATCAAAGGGGGCTGCTCTCTCTTTTTTCTCTCTCTGGAGCTCTCTTCTTGTATTCTTGATAGGAAGAAAATAACCTAGAGAAGAATATGTAAAGCTATCTCCCCTCGATCGATGGGAGATATAATATTGAATCTCAATAATATCATTTACATTTCTTTTATCTTATATGTGATTCATACTACTAGCTCTTTGATCTAGAATTAATTATGTCTGACTAAGATTTACCCCTTCATCTTCTTTGATTGATTTGTCCAAAAAGGCTTCGATATCTTTTGAGTCAAACAATCATCAGTCTCCACCACAATCATTTTCGCCTCTAGTTACCATAATAAATCACTACCATTGTTGATCTTCATGTTACAATTACACCTCTATTAGACATCATACGCATTTACTCTGTCCACCATGACGCAACCACCACCAATGATATCATTACACAACCATCATCAATAACCTCCTTTATCAACTACAATCACTACTAACTATATATTTACCGATGTCACTGACAATCACCACACATCATATTGTTGCTAGTTCTTGGAGTATGATTCTTGAATCAGAAAAAATAATTTATACACCACCATGTAAATTAATATTTTTTCAAATATATTGACAAACATTTTATACTGTACATATTTATTTTGAATTATGTGTTCGTTTATTTTTAATTAAAGATATTGTAAGCACTAAATTTTATCGAATTTAAATCGATAAAATAATATGGACTGTATTTTAATATGCTAGTCCAAATAAATATTATTGGGCTAATATAATTGAATTAGTTATATAAGTCCAATATATATCGATTAAATAAATAAGTCTTAATCCATTGGGCTAGCCTATTTAATTGGGCTAAAGTGATGAGCCCACTTCATTAAGCCCAAGATGTCATCTTCCTGGAGGCCCAGTTTGGTGCCACGTGTCAAATGACGTGGCGCGCCAAGTCAAGCGGAAGAGCCAATAGGACCATGCCACGTGTCAAAATGACAAGGCATGTCCGGCCACGCTAAAAGGCCAATGAAATCGCGCCACGTGTGCAAGTGACATGTTCTGGCCAATCAAATGCAGCCATGTCACACTTCAATTTGATTGGTCGGAAAGAGTTTGTTCTTATCACAACTCTTCCCTTCCACAACTATAAATAGGGGTCTTCATAACTCAGAAAAGACACCAGAAGTTATAACAAGAAGCAAGAAAGAGCTCGTGGATCAAACGCTGCAAATTCCTCCACAAGTTTTAGGCTTCAAGTTCAAGTTCAAGAAATCAAGTGCAAGTTCAAGAACGAAGAACAAATCAAGGTCAAGTTCAAGCAATCAAGCTCAAGCTCAAGAACAAGATCATCGTTCGAGGCAACAAATACATATTCAAGATCAAGCTCAAAGGCCCTTGAATTTATTTACTATTGAAAAGTAGAATCAGAGGATTCATAGAGATTGTGACACTCAAATATTCGAAATAAAATACTACGATTGTTTCGATATTTTTCGGTCTTGATTTTATTTTCTCAAACCAAATTTATTGTCTACAAATTCTGGCACGCCCAGTGGGACAATCTCTACCTCTCATCTCAACTTTTCAATCACCAAAGTTCAAGAACATTGAAATGGCTTCGAAGAAAATCAACTTCACATCAACATCCACCAAGGCTGCTAACTCCAGGTTCTATGCTGATGTGGAAAGCATCCTCGATGTCACCTTTGGAAGCTTCAGACCAGTTACGAGGAGCAAAGCAAGCTTTTTAGGACAACAAGCACCCCAAGTGCTGTCCGCATCAACCCCTGTTTTCGGATCTTCATCCTCAAAAGGAGCAAGATCTTCCACAAACGAATCTGAAGGAGGAAGCGATATTGCTGAAAAGATCAAGAAAACTCTTGCTCTGATTGACCTCTTCGGCTCCAAGCACTCTGCTATGAAAGAAGATGATGATTCTTCAAGCGATGGATCCTCCCCACTTACACCACATAGCGTGAGCCAGTCAAGGATCAATCTGTGTGAAAATCCATGCTACTCTCCGTCATCCACGACAATCATGCAAGTCATGGTGACAAACACTTCATCTATGGAGGAGTAGTTGGCAAACTTGACGGAAGCAATCGCTGGCTTGACCAAATGCATGCAAAATCAAGAGGCTAGAATTGACAAGCTAACAGACAGGGTGGGAATTTTGATGGAAGAAGAATCTAACCATGCACTCGGCAAGCTCCCAGAAGTTCTAGATAGTGACTCTCTCCCAAGACAAGCAGCATCCACTAAGGTTATCCCTGTCTCATCTGAAGGGATGATTTCAATCGATCAACTGAAGGAGTTCATCAAAGGAACCATTAAGAACAAATATGAAGTTGCTGCCAAATCCTCCCTTACATATGCAAAGTCGTACACTGCAAGGGTCGATATGTTGAAGATGCCTGCTGGCTATCAACCTCCGAAGTTTCAATAGTTTGATGGTAAAGGTAACCCAAAGCAACATATTGCGCACTTCGTGGAGACGTGCAACAATGCTGGGACTTATGGAGATTACCTCATCAAGCAATTTGTCCGCTCGCTAAAAGGAAATGCTTTTGGCTAGTACACGGACCTCGAGGATGGATCTATCGACAACTGGGATCAACTAGAGCAAGAGTTCCTCAATCGCTTTTATAGCACAAGACGTATGGTGAGTATGATAGAGCTTACAAATACTCGTCAACGAAAGGGGGAACCAGTTATCGACTTTATCAATCGTTGGAGGAATGCAAGCCTCAACTGCAAAGACAGGCTTAGTGAAGCTTCAGGCATAGAGATGTGCATCCAAGGCATGCATTGGGGATTGCGCTACATCTTTCAAGGTATCAAGCCTAGCACATTTGAAGAACTTGCAACTCGTGCCCATGACATGGAATTGAGCATGGCCTCTGCTGGAAATGAAAGGCTACCCATCTATGAACCTCGCAAAGTGAATGACAAGCAAGAAGTCAGGAAGTGGGGCAAGTTCGTACCCAAGTAGGAAAGCAAAGAAGATATGAATATCAATATATCACCTATGAAGTTCACGACGAAGATGAGCAAGAAGTAGAGTATGAAATCCACTTCTTTTCAAGACAAGCCAAGTGGAAAGTTGACTCTAAAAGAAATGCAGAAAAAAGAGTACCCATTCCTGGATTCTGATGTGCCAGCCATTTTCGAAGAACTCCTCGAGTTAAATCTCATTGAGCTTCCGGAGATGAAGCGACCAAATGAAGCTGGGAAAACAAATGACCCGAACTACTGCAAATATCACCGACTTGTAAGCCATCCTCTGGAGAAGTGCTTTGTCTTCAAGGTTAAAGTCATGGATTTGGCTCACGAAAAGAAGATCGTGCTTGAAGATGAGAAAGCAAGCGCAAACCAAGTCTCTATCACATTTGGCTCATTCAGTCCGGATCACTTATGTGGTTTTAAAGAAAGTAAAGATGAAGAATTACTGGAGAGCGACAAAGCTGAAGTCAATCAACCTGATGAAGATGAAGGTTGGACATTGGTGACTCATTGTAGGCACCACAAAAGGAGCCCATGAAAAGAATCAATAGAACAACCAACAAGAAAGATGATGGTAAAAAGACCAACGAAAAAGAATCCAGTCAGGCATTTAAAGAAAGCAAAAGTAGAGATGCACCATTCTCAAAAGCCACGAAATCCAGCGACCTTGGAGGAGTTTTTACCAAGTTGGTTCTGCACGAAGATTTCCCATGAGGGCATTGATGCCTCTTGTTACCATGCTAACAAAGGGGAAGAAAAGAGTGATGACCTACCATTGGCACCATCTTCGGAAAAGCCCATCGAGTCCACTCCTCAAAAAGTTAATGCTTATGAGGAAAAGGTCACGTTCACAAATGACGATCTTTTGCTAGGTGACACTCCACATAACCGCCCATTGTACATGGTTGGCTATATGCGCGATGAAATGGTAAATCGGATTTTGGTTGATGGAGGATCCTCAGTGAATATTTTGCCAATTCACAATGTGAAAGAACTTGATATTCCCATGAACGAACTCTCAGAAAGTCATGTGATGATCCAAGGATTCAACCAAGGGGGGCAAAGAGCCATAGGCGCGATCAGGATGGGAATCGCTATTTAAGATATGCAATCAAGTGCATGGCTAAATGTGATCGACGCGAAGACTTCATACAATGTTTTGCTTGGGAGGCCTTGGATACATGAGAATAAAGTAGTTCCATCTACCTACCATCAATATTTAAAATACTACGAGGGTAAAGTCGAGAAGACGGTAGTTGTTGATGATGAGCCATTCATCGAGGCTGAGTCACACTTTGCCGATGCAAAGTTCTACTTGAAGAACTGCATTGTGAAGGAGCTGAAAGTTGATGATGGGACGAAAAGCAAGAATGACGAACCCATAACTAAAAGAGCTGATGTGACTATTGGTAAAGACAAAACTATTACTGAGGAGGTACCCGCCAACGTGAATAAATCTCATAAATGGGGTATTGCGTCTTATGGAAAGAAAGTACGTCTCGCGCTCCAATATTTCCCTAAAAGGAATAAAGATGAGGGCGGATCACATAATCCCCAAACCAAGATGCTAAGGGAGTTAACTCTTCCGGTAAAACGAATTGAGGTAGTAAAGTTGTCCTCAAAGCCACTTGCAGGGTTTGTAGCCCAAAATTATTTGCAAAATGTGGCACTCCCTACAAAGTGAACAGATGAAAGTTTCGATCCTAACGCTTACAAGTTATTTGCAAAAGCTGGATACAATCCCAATGAGCCATCAACGTTAGGGAAGCTCCCATCAGAAGCTGCAACGAGGCAACCACATGAAGGTTTGGGATACAAGCAACTGTCACTAGTGCGCATCTCAATAAGAAGGGCGAGTAGCAATTATATCAATGTAGAAGACGAATCTGCCGCTTCTAACAGGCCTTCTGTCTTTGATCGGCTTGGAAAATCAACTGTGAGAACTTCTGTATTTGAGAGATTGGGTCCATTAAAGAAGGGGAATAAATTCCAGAGAAATCATTGAAATACAAGAATATCCGCTTCACCCAAAATTCAGGAGATCTCTAAGGATTTCCAAAGTTTAGTTCCTTCCAGAATGAGGCGACAAACAAAACTGGTGGTTTCATGTAAAGAAGTACTGAAGGTGAAGCCATACACTGTGGTCTACACTAAGGAACGTGACGAAGATGAAGAAAGTGTAGGTTCTTAGTATCATGTCACTGTACAAGGCGAGAATGGTGTTTCATGTTCGATGGGAGATAATGCGGAATTGGAGGATGTTTCGCCGTGTTATCACATATCCTTCAATGATGGGGACCCTCAAGAAGATGAAGATGCGAAAGATGCTCTACCTGAACTTGAAGAAGGAGTGAAGACGACAGTTGATGCCTTAAAAGAAGTTAACCTTGGCACCGATGAGGAACCAAGACCCACCTACCTAAGTGCTTTACTAGAAGCTGATGAAGAGAGCACTTATATTGAGTTACTCAAAGAATTCAGGGATGTCTTTGCTTGGAGTTACAAAGAGATGCCTGGCTTGGACGCGAAAGTAGCAGTCCATCACCTTGCAGTCAAAAATGGTGCTCGCCCTGTTAAACAAGCTCAAAGGCGTTTTTGGCCGGACTTGGTTCCCCTGATTGAAACTGAAGTTAACAATCTCATTGAAGCTGGATTTATTCGGGAAGTTAAATACCCAACATGGGTTTCAAGTATTGTCCTTGTAAGGAAGAAGAATGGCCAGATTCGAGTATGCGTTGACTTCAGGGACCTCAATAATGCATGTCCCAAAGATGAATTCCCGCTTCCTATTCCAGAGTGATCGATGCTACTACTGGTTACGAGGCAATGTCTTTCATGGACGGTTCGTCGGGCTATAACCAAATTTGCATGGCACCAAAAGATGAAGAGCTTACTGTGTTTTGCACCACCAAGGGTATTTATTGCTATAAGGTAATGCCTTTTGGCTTGAAGAATACTGGTGCTACTTACCAAAGGGCTATGCAGAATATTTTCGACGATCATCTCCACAAGAATGTCGAATGCTATGTTGACGACTTGGTGGTGAAATCAAGAGAGAAGGGCGACCATATGAAAGACTTGAGGATGGTATTTGAATTGCTCCGGAGGTACCAACTTAGTATGAATCCATTGAAATGTGCCTTTGGAGTTACTTCTGGAAAGTTCCTTGGTTTCATTGTTCGACATCGAGGGATCGAAATTGATCAAGCCAAAGTGGATGCCATTTTGAAAATGCCTGAGCCTCACGATATCCACGAATTGAAAAGTCTGCAAGGAAAGCTAGCATACCTTAGAAGATTCATATCAAACCTGGCTGGGAGGTGCCAACCATTTAGTCACCTCATGAAGAAAGGCTTTCCTTTCAAGTGGGATCAAACTTGTAGCAATGCTTTCAAAAGTATCAAAACCTACTTGATGAAGCCTCCAGTTTTAGCAGCTCCTATACCAGGAAAGCCATTGATACTATACATTGCGGCGCAGGAAAGGTCTGTTGGAGCACTGTTGGCCCAAGAAAATAGTGAGGGAAAAGAAAACTCTCTTTACTACTTGAGCAAGATGATGACACCTAACGAGTTGAACTATTCGCCAATTGAAAAGTTGTGTTTGGCGCTAGTCTTCTCAATTCAAAAGTTGAAGCACTACTTTCACGCTCATGTTGTCCGTCTTGTTTCTAAAGCAAATCCCATTAAGTTCGTGATGTCAAAACCTATTCTTAGTGGTCGACTAGCGAGATGGTACCTCTAATTTTGACAATTCGAGATTTTGTACATCCCTCACAAGGCTGTAAAAGGACAAGCATTGGCAGACTTCTTGGCAGATCATTCGATACCTGATGATTGGGAGCTAACTGATGAACTACCTGATGAGGACGCAATGGTCGTTGAAGTTAAACCTCCATATAAGATGTACTTTGATGGTGCTGCGCATCGTGGGAGAGTCGGGGCTGGCGTAGTATTTGTCACTCCTCAAGGTGAAGTCTTGCCCTACTCCTTCACCTTGACATAACTCTGTTCCAACAATGTTGCTGAATATCAAGCATTAATACTTAAGCTTGAAATGGCCATTGATATGAAGAAATTGCATTTGCAAGTCTTTGGTGACTTCCAGTTAGTGGTCAATCAACTTTTGGGTAGTTACGAGGTCAAGAAGCCTGAACTACGCCCATATCATGATTACGCAAAAAAGTTGATGGGGTGGCTCAGCGATGTGACTATTCAGTATGTACCAAGGAAAGAAAATAAGAAGGCTGATGCTTTAGCTGCTCTAGCTTCATCATTAGCCCTACCTGACCAAGCGCAAGTTATCGTCTGCTAAAAATGGGTAGTACTGCCGCCAAATGAGGTCGAAGGTGAAGATAACAAACTCAAGCATCTTGTTATTGTTTCTGAAGTTGAGAAAGAAGAATGGCGACAACCCATTATCGACTACTTATGTTATGGGATACTTCCAGAAAATCCGAGGAGAAGGACTGAAATCCGTCATCGTGCACCTCGCTTCCTTTACTATAAGGATACTCTATACAGAAGGTCGTTCGAGGGAGTACTCTTGCGATGCCTAGGAGAAGAAGAAGCTCTCCAAGCTTTGCAAGAGGCACATTCTGGGGTATGTGGGTCACACCAGTCCGGACCAAAGCTCCACTTCCATATAAAAAGGATGGGATATTATTGGCCAACGATGGTAAAAGATTGCTTGGACTACGCTCGAAGATGCAAGGCTTGTCAATTCCATGCGAATTTTATTCATCAACCTCCTGAAGTGTTGCACCCGACTGTTGCATCCTGGCCATTTGACGCTTGGGGATTGGATGTTGTTGGACCACTTCCAAAGTCCTCTGGTGGGCACCTATACATCTTAGCTGCAACTGACTACTTCTCAAAATGGGATGAAGTTATTGCTCTTAAGGGATGTAAAAAAGGAAAATGTTGCAAGTTTCATCCGAGTAAACATTTTTTATCGCTTTGGCATTCCTCGTTACATAATAACGGATAATGGAAAGCCATTCGATAATAGGGTGATGAACAGGATTTGTGATCTCTTTGGCTTCAAGCAACGTAACTCTTCGATGTACAATGCTGCCGCCAATGGTCTAGCTGAGGCATTCAACAAGACTCTATACAACTTGTTAAAGAAAGTTGTCTCCAAATCCAAACGAGATTGGAATGACCGTATGGAAGAAGCTCTATGGGCATATAGAATGACTCATTGCACGCCAACACAGGCGACTCCTTATTCACTCGTTTATGGAGTCGAAGCCGTCTTGCCACTTAAGCGTCAAATACCTTCGTTACGACTGGCTATTCAAGAAGGGATCACTAATGAAGAAAATGCTCGACTTCGATTAGCAGAGTTGGAAGCTCTTGATGAAAGAGATTGGAAGCTCAACAGAGTCTTGAATGTTATCAAGCTCGATTGTCTCGCGCCTTCAATAAAAGAGTTCGCCTGAGATCCTTTCAAGTAGGAGATCAAGTCCTTGTCGTACGAAGACCCATAATTACTTCCCATAAACCTTTAGGGAAGTTCACTTCAAAATGGGATGGGCCATATGTCGTACAAGAAGCTTATTCAAGTGGGGATTACAAGCTGGTTGATGCAGATGGTATGAGAATCGACCATATCAACGACAAGTTTTTGAAAAAGTATTATCCATGAAGTTGCAAGTCATAATTTTTGAAGAAGTATTATCCATAAAGTTGCAAGTCATGACGCTCCTCGACGTACGAGCCTAAACTGCAAGTCATGACGCTCCTCGACGTACGAGCCTAAACTGCAAGTCATGACGCTCCTCGATGCACGAGCCTAAACTGCATGTTGCTACACTCCTGGCCCGCATGAGTCTAAACTGTGTATGCTCCCCTAAAAAAATCCGCTAGGTTGAAAACCTCGAAAGAGTTGGAAATCTCGAAAGAGGAGACCTAGGAAAAAATTAGGACGTAAAAAAAAGAGTCCGCTAGGTTGAAAACTTCGAAAGAGGCGGCCTAGGCAAAAGTTAGGACATAAAAAAAAATCACCCAGTCTGAACTACGGTATGACTTGATCCTCTTCACCGGGGTACGTAGGCAGCTTAGAGTTTCATTCTAAGTTCAGTCGCATAAGTTCAAAAGATACATATTGCCCTAATTGTAGTTCGAGTGAAGTATGGAGGAATGCAAAATCAAGCTGAAATGTCATTCTCCTGTTGAACTTTGATCTTATTTGATTTAAAGGGGGCAACCCTCCTTGGTAAATTGATATCTTCAATGGGCCGATTTTAGAAGGATGTCAAGTATTTGCATTGAAGTCCAGTGATTCTCTATGTCTTCAGATTCGCCAAACCTTCAAGTTTGTTGGTCTCCAAGTCCGCCCTCTGCCTAAAAAAAAAGGGGAAGAGAAGTGAGGCGTCAAAAGGAAACACAAGTATAAGGAAATGATTGTTTGGCGCAATGTTTCAAATTCAGTGAGATTTGAACCCAAGATATTTGTGAGAGTATGGCTATTAAATTTCGATTTATGGCAAGTAATACGTCTTCCGATCTCGAGGTTTCCATATTAAGATACAAAATATTTGGCGAAGTCGCGTAAATCTGAAATTGTCGGTGTATCAGAATTTAGTGTTAATTTCAAAATATTATCTGAATGTATCCGTAAGGCATTAAATTTTAAATTTTGGATATGTTATATATTTGGAAGTTACGTTTCCATTAGATCAAACGGTTCATAATTTCGACATTCCTACTTCAAGATACAAAAATTTTGGCGAAGTCGCGCAAATCTGAAATTTTCAACGTGGTGGAACCTAAAGTTAACTTCAAAATATTATCTGGGACGATTCTGAAGTTCTTTGATTGAGAATTTTGGATATGTTCTAGATTTTGAAGTCTAGTTTTCAAAAAATCAAACGGTTCGTAATTTCAATATTCCTACGCCAAGATATGATTTTTTAGTGAGTCTGTACAAATCCGGAATTGATAGCAAGGTGCAATATAAAGTTGGTTTCAAAATATTATTTGGGACGATTCTGAAGTTGTTTGATTTAAAATTTTGGGTATGCTCTAGATCTTGAAGTTTAATTTTCTTGAAATCAAACGGTTTACAATTTCGATTTTTTACACCGAGATATGAATATTTTGGTGAGACTGCGCAAATCTGAAATCTTCAACGTGGTGGGATCTAAAGCTGGATCCAAAATATTATCTGGGGCGATTCTGAAGGTGCTTGATTCTGAATTTTGGATATATTTTAGATATTGAAATCTAATTTTCGAAAAATCAAATGGTTCATTATTTGAACTCTCCACGACAAGAAATGAATCTTTCGTTACAAGTGCGTAAAGTAAAAAATTATGCAACTAAGATAAATGTCGGGTAATGTAAAGCAAACGAGAAGCAATCTTATCTAAGATGAAATAAATATCCACTAGGTCAACCTAATATAAAGATAAAAGGGGAGATAGTGCTAACAGCCTAATCTAAACAAAATTTGTAGTTGACAATTCTTGACAGCCAGTCTCCAAGTTCTTCTTCTTCTCCTCCAAAATGGCCGAATCATCAACAGTCAACAAATTTACGTTGTCATATGAAAAGACCTCAGACTCGACAGTTGAAATTTTTTCCTGAATCTATTCAACCTCTTTTTGAGTCGCTTCTATAACACCTTCGAGGTTCTCCCTCTCTTGTTGTAACGTCTGCAACTTCTTCACGACTCTCTTCAATTTCTTTTCACTAGAGGAAACTTTCTTGACTTTCTCACTTGCTTCAAGTTTGAATGATTTGAGACGCTCTTTAGCTTTGGAAATCAGCTCTAGCTTCTCATCTTCACTCCTCTTATCAGCCATATTGGATCGCTCTTAGTCATATGATGCGGCAAGTTCAAAAAGAGAATTTAGTAAATCTTCTAATGGAGAAAAATCCAGAATATTCGTCTTCTTCATATCCTCGAAAATCTCAATGATTTGCTCCCTATAAGATAAGAGCAATTCCGGACGAGTTTTGGAGAGCCTATTGCAAATATCCTCCCAAAGTCCCAAAATGAATTCCTTCTTGCGATTGAAAACAATGCTTTTTCCTTCAAATATAGATACCGCTGTATTTGTCATTGGTGAAATGCGAGTTATCTCATTTGGAGTTTGTCTTTTTAGGGATTCGTCATGAGGAAGAGATGACGCCTTTGACGATGACTTCACATTACACATAGGCCCTCCAATAGATTCATCGCTCACTTGCGGCTTGTCACATGGGGATACCATCGGATGCCCAATAGTGTTTAACTGCATAAAGAAAAGGCAAAGAAAGTAAGTAATTTATAGTGAAGCTACTCCTAAAAAAAAGGGGGAATGAGCGAGGCGATTGTATTTTACCTCTTTGTTACAAGCTGTATGCGTTCTTGAGGGACTATCAACACTTTGAACCTCTACGATCTCTACTGGGTTAGGCCGTTTCCTTTTCCAATTTTGATCTTCATTAGTACTCTGCCTAGTGTCTTGAGGAACACGCGTGTTAAATGGAAGAACTAGAGGGTGTTTCTCTATAGCTGTTGAAGTGCACACCACTTCTTTCAAAGCTGCCTTTGAGGATTTAAGCTTCCTTTTTTTAGGTTGCGTAACTACTTTTGGGATTGGAGTTGATATTTTTTTAACTTTTGAGAGCGTCTTTCCAACACCTTGATCTTCACCTCCTAAAGGAGTTGTAGAGTTTAGCCCAACATTGTCTACCAAAGCTTGTAAGTTATTCTCGAGAAACTTCTCATGCGCTTTCTCCCACCAAGACATATAATTAGTGGAGAAAGGTTTCTCCATAGGATCTCCCGCTGGGGGGAAAATCGCACGTGACATAGATCGATACAGTGTGCAAATCCACCAAAATCTGATTCCTTCATCTAGAGAGGTGTTACGGATATCATTCTCCAAAAAGTCGGGGATGTTCTGGTAAAATCCAAATTGACGACCAAACCGATGCGGGCTATATGGCTCGATGATAAATGAATTACCATATCTCAAAGGAAGGTAATTAAAATGTAAGCTTATGAAGTAATTTGATTCCAACTCTTGAGGGGCATCGTTATCCACGTAATAATAAGAACGGGAATTGGTTAACATTGTTGGTGTCCAAATTATATCCTCCCCATTGTGGATGCGTTTTCTTCCATCCTTCTCGTCAAAGTACCTTGCAGCCCCTTCTCCTGAGTATGCCACCATCAAAGGGACAGACGGACCCTTAGCAAGTGGATAGTGGGTTTTGAAGTAATGTGCAAGCCAGCCATAAACATAATGAATGGGAAAAGAAACTTTGACCTAATCGTGTTGGGAAGAACGCGAAATCTTATTCAAACCATGATAAATACTCGCTAAAACTGGGATTGCAAGGCTAATCTTTCGCCCGCCTGCCATCATGCTTGCCATCTTAAAAGTCTCAGGACAAATGGAGTTTTATACCTTGGGGAACACAAAGGCACATAGCCAAATTGATAAGAATGCCGCTACATATGTCTCATCTTTCTTGTCAGACCTTACCCTAAGCTTAGAGAATATAGTTTCTTGATCACTCGACCACGTCGTCGTCTCGGGAATAACTCCGTTAGGATTATGTGTCGACTTTAGGCGTGTAGATTTCTTTTCCTTTCGCAACGGGGCAAGTCTATATATTAAAGTTTTTTTATACCAAAAACTTGTCCACTTGCTGAAGGAGACCTTTTGGGTAGCACCCGTACCCTCCTTAAGATGATGAAATGCGGCAAATAAATACTCGCAAGATTGAGGAATAAATCTGACTTGTTTTTCATTCAAACCGATGAGTTCTCTTGTCTCAGGTACCACTTCTTCGTACGGATAACCCGCAATGGGCAAACCCCCAAGGATATGTAAGTCCCAAAGAGATATAGATAACTCCCCAGCTGATGTAAGAAGTGTGTTCGTCTTGGGGCACCAAGCCTCACAAAATGCTTGCAAAATGTTCGAGTTTCGATTATAAGTGAAAAGTGAGGCATAGACAGCATCGTAAATCTTTGTTGTACTCAGAGTTTGTTGGCTTCCACCAAGTACGTCTTCAGCCTATTCCCAATATCCTGGGATATGACGATACTCGCCCTCGATTATTGTGTTTTCCCAATGTACTTCGCCTTGAATTATGCGACTTACTAAGTTTGGAAGAGTGCTAGCAATATTTACATGGAGATAGATTGGCGCTTAGAGAGACCACATCTTGGATAATGGATTAAAAATCGATTTGTGTTCCGAGGTCCAGTTCTCTACATGAAGGGAGTTCCTTAGAGGAGGCCATGAAGCTGCATATCGGCCAGCTTGTGAGGTGTGAACCAAAAGCTTGGTTTGTTCTATGCCATCTTCAGTCTCGATGATGAGATATCTAAGTTTTGAGGAAGGTGAGGTATAGTCCCTGAAATTTGCCATCTCTTCATGCTAAAAAAAGAGAAAGAAAAGAGGGGTCGTCAAAGTCCAAATCAAGCATATTAGAATGGGTACAAAGGTCTAAATGGATGGAATGCTCTCCAAGAATCGGGCCATTTTGAGAGTAATCTCTCCAAGAATTGGGCCACATTGAGAGTAATCTCTCCGGTAGTCGGGCCATTTTGAGAGTAATCTCTCCAAGAATTGGGCCACATTGAGAGTAATCTCTCTAAGAATAGGGCCATTTTGAGAGTAATCTCTCCAAGAATTGGGCCACATTGAGAGTAATCTCTCCAAAAATCGGGCCATTTTGAGAGCAATCTCTCCAAGAATTGGGCCACATTGAGAGTAATCTCTCCAAGAATCGGGCCATTTTGAGAGTAATCTCTCCGGTAGTCGGGCCATGAAAGTAATCCCTCCGATATTTGGGCAGGGATGAGTACCCATCCCCTCACACCCCAAGACTATCTTCTTCATGCATGGATCATCTTGTTGAACAAGAACATATCTTTCTCGCTTGACCTACAAAAAACAAGGGAAAAAGAAAAGACAACAAAAAAGAAAGCACGAGAAAAAAAAAGAAATTACCTTCGCGTTAATGCTTCCAAGTCCACAAAAATAAACTCAAGTGGCTTGCAAATACTACGAACTAATGCTCACAAGTTGGAGAGTACGCACCCTTTATATAGATTTTTCAAGGTAGCATGTTAAGTGGCTTTGTCGATGTGGAATGGTTGTAATCGAACTCCAAAAGGGATTCAGATTGTAAGAATTATTCTTCTAATTGGGACTGGATGCCAATGTAGAGATAGTAAGTTGTTGTCAACATGGACTCGAATTGCAATCTTTTCTCTCCTAAAGATATTTGGATAGTGGGGGCATAGTGATACAAGTTGTTCAGAATTTGCTACGTGGCAAACACATCTTAATTAACTTGCATATTTTATGGGCTGGGCTGAATTTTTATTTCTCTATTTGCATGTGATGGACGTTTGTAAGCATATGACAATATAAAGAAAAAATCTGTTTTTGAAGAATGCAAAAGTCCAAAATAGAATAATCAAAACAATCATCGTTACTTTGGAAACTCTAGTGTTTTTTACTGAAGTTTGGAAACTTTAATGTTTCAAGCTTTGGAATTATTATTGTTATTTTAAAACAAACTGGCCAAGTTTTACGTGAAAAGAGATAAATGAAGAAAGGATGTTGCTTCAATATGACTTCAAGCCTAGTCAAACAAATGTGACACGCCTTGAAGTAGGAGGCATTTGTAAGCATTAAAATTTTACTGAATTTAAATTGATAAAATAATATGGACTATATTTTAATATGCTAGTCCAAATAAATATTATTGGGCTAATATAATTGAATTAGTTATATAAGTCCAATATATATGGATTAAATAAATAAGTCTTAATCCATTGGGCTAGCCTATTTAATTGGGCTAAAGTGATGAGCCCACTTCATTAAGCCCAAGATGTCATCTTCCTGGAGGCTCAGTTTGGTGCCACGTGTCAAATGACGTGGCGCGCCAAGTCAAGCGGAAGAGCCAATAGGACCATCCCACGTGTCAAAATGACAAGGCATGTCCAGCCACGCTAAAAGGCCAATGAAATCGCGCCACATGTGCAAGTGACATGTTCTGGCCAATCAAATGCAGTCATGTCACACTTCAATTTGATTGGTCGGAAAGAGTTTGTTCTTATCACAACTCTTCCCTTCCACAACTATAAATAGGGGTCTTCATAACTCAGAAAAGACACCAGAAGTTATAACAAGAAGCAAGAAAGAGCTCGTGGATCAAACGCTGCAAATTCCTCCACAAGTTTTAGGCTTCAAGTTCAAGTTCAAGAAATCAAGTGCAAGTTCAAGAACGAAGAACAAATCAAGGTCAAGTTCAAGCAATCAAGCTCAAGCTCAAGAACAAGATCATCGTTCGAGGCAACAAATACATATTCAAGATCAAGCTCAAATGCCCTTGAATTTATTTACTATTGAAAAGTAGAATTAGAGGATTCATAGAGACTGTAACACTCAAATATTCGAAATAAAATACTACAATTATTGCGATATTTTTCGGTCTTGATTTTATTTTCTCGAACCAAATTTATTGTCTACAGATATATTTTACGCATTCAGATTTGAGAAATTAAAACAAGAAGTCTTAGTTGTTTAGTGTTTAAATTTAGATATGATATCTTGCATTAATTAGATGTGTATCCAAATCTAAACATCTTAATCTTAATGAAATCAAACACGTCCTTAAATATTCTAAGTTTTTCTTCAATTTTACATGATTTTTTTTTTCTTTCTAAAAAGGAGCATACATGGCCTAATGTTTTACCGGGACATTACGAAACTTTATTTGTGGTAAAGTGGGTAAAGTAAACCCAATACAAATTTCAGGGGATTACCCTTCTCTGTTATTTTATGAATAATGAAAACTTTATAGGGACAATCGTGTAAATTTAATACTTTTCCTTACGTGGTAAATCCAACTCTGATTTTCAACATCTGTGTCAAAAAATGACAGGAAGGAAAAAATGGTGTCAGGTTCGACATTCAACTCACGGTGGACGTAAGCCACTCCAAATGCACTAAATTTTCGGCGACAGCCTCACCTATTTTGTCTTTCAAAGCGGTCTTCTTGAATTTAGGGGTAATTAAGAAGAAGAGGATAAGATAGCTTCCCTATACCCACCCACCCCCCACCCCACTCCATTACTTTTCCTATATTCCAAAACTTTCTTGTGAATCCGCCAATTGGTATTTCGAAACTTCTGTCTTTGTTTGCCTACCAATCTATAATTGTTTCTTGATTCAAAGGGCTTTCTTTAATTATGGGTCCTCACATTTTCTTATGGCTTTCTTTAATTATGGGTCCTCACATTTTCTTATGATTAAATTCTTGTCACCTTTCACACCATTCTAAATTAGAGAAGCTATTTAAAGTCTTGTTTTTTCCCCTAGCATCCCACAAGCCGAAGCTGCTAAACAAAGATGATAACAGAGAAACAAGATTCTGGGTCTCTTGCTCCACTTTTACCTGTGGACCAGAACCAGTGTTTTGAGGATGAAAGGTCAGAGGGAGGATCAATTTCTGGTGCAATATTTAATATATCAACAGGCATGGTTGGTGCTGGGATTATGTCAATCCCTGCTACTTTTAAAGTTCTGGGTGTAATTCCCAGCTTTTTTGTTATTCTGTTAGTTGGATATTTTGTTGAGGTGACTGTAGATTTCCTGTTGAAATATACTCATTCGGGCGAGTCGGATTCTTATGGTGGGCTTATGGCTGAGTCTTTTGGGAAGTTTGGTTCTGTTGCTCTTCAGATTTGTGTCATGATTACTAATCTTGGTGCCTTGATTATTTATTTGATTATTATTGGTAAGCAACTACACTAATCCTTTTTTTCTCAATTCAAACTCGGTGCTTACTACACTGAGTTGTTAATTATTTCTTGTTTGTCAAATGCTCCTCTGTGAGGTGAAATATAGGCTTTCATATTGAGGAGTAAATCACGTTCTACTATTCTTATTTGGTTGATGAAGGAATTTGCTACTTTTAGTCCGTTTGTAAATTGAAAAGGAGATCTTTTGAAATACATAATGTTATATTCACCTCCTTGAATACCGATGATTATTGGTTCATATTGGTTCATTTGTAGAACTGAGTTGGTTGATTTAACCTTTTTGTTCCCTGTATTTCTTAACGAAACTGTGACTGATGTAATATTGTAGAAGTAAAATGTGAAAATCTGGGGTGATAGGGCCTCCATCTAAATTGTAGACCCAAAAACGAGGGGGGGGGGGAGGGGGAACAGTACTACTATGTACCTATTGCTATTTGGTCTTTACAAAGAAAGCAGGAGAACCTGTCACTTGTCGAATTTTACTTTGTGTACAAACCAGGAGTTGCTTGCTGGAGTATCTATCACTAATGTTATTTGTCTTTTTCACAGGGGATGTGCTCTCAGGAAATAATTCTGATGGATCAGTGCACTTGGGTACTCTACAGGAATGGTTTGGCATCCACTGGTGGACTTCCCGGGCATTTTCACTTCTCTTTGTTGTGCTTTTTGTCATGCTTCCGTTGCTCTGTGTTAAACGCATAGGTTGGTTGAATAATTGCATAAGTAGTTTCACTAAGTAAAAGTTCTATCTGCCGATTTTTCTACCTTAGAATGCATTTCTCTGTTTCCATTAGCTTCATAAAGTACGCATGGAAGTGCATAAGCCTAAAGTATACTTGATGTGATTTTCTAATCAGGTTGATATCTAATTCCATAAGTAGCTTCATAAAGTACAGTTGTAAGTGCTTTTCAGCTGATTCTGTGCCTGAGAAAGAACAAAACTGAGAGTAGGTAGAGTTGCTACTCCATTAGAATGATACAGATAGAGATTTTGTTTATCACTAGACATTTGACCAAATAACCAGCATGTTATGGATGGAAAACATAGTCTTAGGGCATTTGTCAAACGGGAGTAGCATAATTTAATATAATTAATATATCTAGAACATCTGCATATAATGGATTCTAAATTTTATGGTTTTTAACGTCCAGATTCACTGAGACATGCATCGGCAATATCAATCTTCCTAGCAGTACTGTTTGTAGTCATATGCTCGATGATGGCAATACATGCAATGTGGGAGGGGAAAACACAAAGGTTACGGTGGGTACCAAATTTTTCACATGGAGTTTCCTTTTCTGATCTTTTCACGACCATTCCAGTCTTTGCTACTGCCTTCGGATGTCATGTTAATGGTAAGTCATTCTTTGGTGTATAAAAATATGTTCACTTTCTACCCTTTTCAATAGTAACACATCTGTGAAAACATATCTATTTTAGCTATGAAGTTGAAGGTTAGGGTAGTAGTTAATCTTTTAGGTGACATCTGTCATTCTTTGTTATTTTTGCCCTTTTACATTTTTATCTGTTCACTTCAAGTGGTTATTTTCCTTTGCAGTTCATCCGGTAAGAGCAGAGATGGGAAGGCCATCTGACATGACATCGGCTGTTCGCATTTCTTTAATATTATGTGTTGCCATTTATTTTGCTGTGGGATTCTTTGGCTACCTATTGTTTGGGGAGTCGATTATGGCCGACATGCTGGTCAACTTTGATCAAGCCTCTGATTCTTTAATCGGTACAGTACTTAACGATACTGTTCGATTGAGTTATGCCATTCATCTCATGCTGGTGTTTCCTGTGATGAATTATTCTCTGAGGGTTAATGTGGACGAACTATTCTTTCCTAAGAGACCTCTGTTGGCCACAGAAACATTACGATTCTTTTCCCTTACCTTTGTTTTACTTACATTCATTTATGGAGCTGCTGTAGCCATTCCGAATATTTGGTACTTCTTTCAGTTCATGGGAACGACAACAGTCATGTGCATCATGTTCATATTCCCAAGCTCAATTGTTCTTAGGTATGTACTTACTTCAATCATTGTTTCATGTGAAAGAAACTATTCTTAAATGAAAAAAGACAGCGAAAGCGACTTGTTCTCTTTGAAATATTAGAGATCTTTTGCAAAATAGAAACTATTTTTTGTTTCCTTTTCTTTAATCAACTTTTCCACTTACTATTGCTAAAATTGTTTTTGCAGAGATGCTCATAACATATCTACAACTCGGGAAAAGATATTGGCTGTATTGGTGATCATATTTGCCATTGGGACTAGTTCAGTTGCCATATACTCTAATATTTCAACTTACATTGCCAACAAATGACCAAGTTTGCTGGTGAAGCACTCAGAATTAGTGGATTGATGCTGTAAGGTGGTTTAATTATGTATAATGATCAGAAGAAGTTGTATTGAGCATTGGAAAAATCAGCAAATCAATGAGAATGGAAACCAACTTGTTCTTTGCAATGCCTACATGGTGTTTTGCTCCTCATTGCTCATCCAGGCAAAGGGGAAAGAACACTTGGGTATGTATGTCTATGGGCTTTTCTTCTTTTATGCAAGAGCCATATGAAGCAACTGCTTTGCTCAAATTGTTGAGGATCTTAGACGAAGAAGTTTGAGAAAGCTTTTATCTGTACCTTGGAAAATAGGCCAAGTCTTAAATCATCCTTTAGTTTGATGTAGTCCCTAGCTATAATATACATAAATACCTAAAGGTGTTGTTTTCAGTTGCTCAAACTAGAACACAATTGTGTTGTAAGCCACATCCCCCTCCCCATATTTGTAGTGCTATTGGTACATCATGGTCCTTTACAATTTTGAATTTAAGAAAATGACCTTTTTAGATCTCTTATGTGTCAAAAACAGATCTCTTAATGTAAAGGACCTGATTCTTTCATCTATCCAAACAGACATAGACAGAAATAATTATCGAAAATTAATCAATACAGAGATTTTACGTGAAAATCCTCCTTGTTCAAGACAGTAAAAACCATGATCTACCTAGTAGAATTTTTCTCAAATCTCCACTAAACTTCAAAAAGCAGTTTTTAGGTTACAACTCTATAACCAAGGGGACTAACTTTAGTACCCTAACCCCTACAATCAACTTAATTGTAGCAACCCCTTTTCAAACACTCTAGTTTAGGAAGCTTACAAAAATGAAGTTTTGGTGATAACCTACTAATACACTTATCAAAAAGCAAATAGGTTACAATTTAAAATACTTGACTAAACCTAACAACTAAAGAATTTGAGCAACTTTATCTTCGGGAACTGGTTCTTCAATTGATTAGCTTGAATCTTCAGAAGTATCTGTTGCGATTGCTATTGTCAGAAGTATTCTTTGTGATTTCTCTCATTAGCCGTCATCTTGAACTGCGGCAAAAAGTCTTTTCTTATAGTTGCAAGGTTGGCCGAAAATCTTCTTCAACTAATGCTCCAAAACCTTAAAAAATTCGGTTAAGAAATACCTCTCCTATTTAGATTTGGTTTCCTTATTTGTTTCTAACTCTTCAACCTTCTCTTTTCGCACAAGTCTTTCCATAAATACAAAATCCTTTTTGTCCCCGAACTCATCCAATTTGCATATTCCTTTTAGGACACGCATAGGATCTTCTGAAGATTCTAACCTGCATAGGTATACTGACTTTCCGCATCTGATCAGCATTCTGCCACCGGTCAGCTATGAACCTGGTTCATTTGGCATTCTTATCTCTTATCTGCATACTAACCTAGTAGCACACCAACCTGGAATATGAAATTAAACCTGGTTCTCTGCTATGGTTGGTTAATCATCAAAACATAACTTCATGCTCAGCTCAACAACTTTGTGTTTACTGTTGGTAATATTAGCTAGTTTCAATGATATCTAATTATCTATGTGGATACGAAATATTGCTAAACTCTCAGGTCAATCTTGTTGTTGCCATAAATTGTAATGTGCAGAACTACTCCGATCCTGATTGTAACAAATCTGGTCCTTTAATTTATGAAGATGAGATAGTGCTAACTGATAAAAGAACAGATTCTGCAATATAATTGGCTACAAGAACTGTATAATTGTTCTATTTTTCACCATGTTCAGTCACTTCAAGCCATTACTCAAGGCTATTACAAGCTTGACAAGATACAGTTGCGCTATATTACGCACGAACAAACACACACAGAATATCTTACTTTGTATCCGAGTCACATGCACACAGGAAAAACCTAGACTCTTCAAGCATAGTTGTAAGAAAACTAGGATTTACATTCTTTTCATGACCATTGAGGAGGTAAGGATTTTTGTCTACTTCATGATTCTACCTTTTGAAAACTAAGAATGAACCTTTTAGTTTCACAATCAGTATATAAAAATGTTCTAAAGCTTGCAAGATGATAAAAAGGGGGAAAGTGTAGACAAGAACAAAAAATGATCAAATGTATTAAGATCCAGTTCTCCAACTCTCAAATTCCTTGAAACACATACTAATAAAGGGGGAAAATTATTTCTTAGAATATGTCGTCGTGAATAAATTGGAACAGTGATTTGGAATTTCGCTTAGTTTTGGCCCCAGAATGATCCTCGTATCATCTTTTGAGATACACATGAGCATATGCCCACAAGGATATTTCAATTACATAATGTACGAGGTAAAATTGGTTAGCGACACTTGGACAATGAGAAGGTGACGCGTGGAGCTGAAGACAGGTAGTCGGCAAATAGTTGGTATCGGATACAAGCATGTGATCGGTACTATGTAAATTCCGAAGACAGGGGAACCGATAATAAAAATTTGAAGGGGAAGACATCGGACAACATTCAATGAGCAGCCGTTACAAAGAATCTCTGTATTGATATCCAATAGTTATGTAGTCATCAACGACGATTTTATTCTTATTCAAGAGGAGCTTGATTTGGGGATCTTGTCTCCCTAAATAGAGCTATAAATAGAAGAATTAGGATCCATGGTTGGATAGGAAAAAATCATTAGTAAACAAAGGCTATATTCTGCACTCAAATTATAAAATTACTTGTTTTCTTTTGTTCTTAATATTGTTCATACTACTGCTTCCGGAGAAGCTCATCATACCAACAGGCTTGTATTTCATTAAGTTATTATTACATTCTTAATTTCATTCTCGTTTATTTCATATTTTTGGACTAAGATAATTCACGTGTCTATAAAACACTTACAAATTCAATTGTACCGTTTTACGGGTAAACAGTTTTGGCACCCACCATGGAACATAGATAATTGTGTAATTGCTTTGATCCATTCATCTGTCACTAAAAAATTTGATTCCTTTCTTAGCAAAAGAAAAATCATGTATGGTAGCTAACGATGTCAACAATTCCTACAATGTTGGAGCACACAATGAACTTGAGAATGTTTTCCAACGTGATGATTGGACTAGTGAAACCAACAATGAAGAAAATGAAACAACTCCAGTTCGCAAAGGTCAAAATCCTCGGTAGATGAGGAGTTCAACTCTTGATGATGTGGATGATGAACATGTTATAGAAATTGTCAAAATCTTGAGAGAACTATAATGATTTGACCAGTCGTTTTGCTTTTTAGATTCATATTCCCCTAATTAAGACTCCCCGTATATGTTTTTACTATTTTATGACTTGCGAGGATGCTTGGTTTAGGTTTGAAAGGGTTCGAATTGAAATCGGAATACTTAGCTCCTTAATAGTGGCCTATGATGGCCAAGATTGACTTGAGTCAACGTTTTGAATAAATAACCTAGGAACCGGGATTTGATAATTCCAATAGGTCTATATGATGATTTTGAACTTAGGCGTGTGTTCGTATCGGGTTTCGGGTGATCCGGGAGCGTTTCGGCGCTTAATATTGAAAGTTGGTTCATTGAATGTTTTCTAGTTCTTTAAATTTGGTTTGGAATAGACTTAGGTGTTATCGAGGTCCGTTTAGGATTCCGAGCTTTGGAATCGGGTATGGTAATTTATGACTTGTACGCAAAATTTGATGTCATTCCGAGTAGTCTAAGTATGATTCGGCGCGTACGGAGCTAGTTGAGAAGCTTGAAGTTCATTAGTTGATTCAATTTGGTTTTGGAGTGCGATTCCTAATTTCGAAGTTGTTTTATGTGTTCCGAGAGTTTGAGCAAGTCTGTATTATGGTTATGGACTTGTTGGTGCATTTAGAAGGGGTCCCGAGGGGCGGGGATGCATTTTTGACTGCCCTCAGCTAAGTTCAAAATTGATAGGTGCTGGTTCTAACTTCCTTCTTCGCGAACGCGGAAGGACCCTCGCGTTCGGGATGAAGGAACTGGGGATTGGGCGCTTTTTCTCTTCGTGTTTGCAAGGAAGAGGCCGCGTTCATGAAGCTTTACGACCTGTGGCCTTCGCATTCGCGATGGCCTGGTTTTGTTCGCGTAGAAGAGATTATGGGGCAAGGGGTCTGTGGGTCTTTGCTCTTCGTGTTCGCGAAGGGTGGGTCACGTTCAGACACTTGAGCTGCTCTAGCCTTCGCGATCGCGAGGAACCCGTCGCATTTCGAAGAAGAGTTTCAGGGGCTTGGACAGTTTTTCCTTCGCGGTCGCGAAGAAGACAAACCTGGGCAGTGACTTTAATAAAAATGGGACTTTGGCCTATTTTTGTTCATTTCTCTCATCTTGTGGCCGATTATGGAGCTTTTTAGAGAGAGATTTTCACCTAGCATCTTTAGGTAAGTGTATTCTATAAAATGTGAGTTTAATACCTAGATAATGGATAGATCTTAACATGGAAATTGTAAATTTTTAGTATTTTCTTGAAAAACCTAGGTTTTTAGAAAAAATAGGATTAGATCATGAAAATGATTATGAAATTGAGTAGAAATTATATATTAGTGTTCGTGAGGTTATGGGTAACAATTATTTACAAAACTTTCTGAAATCCGGGCACGTGGGCCCGGGGGTAAATTTTAGGAATCTTCCAAATTGGCAACTTTATTTATTTAAGCAAATGAATATTTATGTAAATTTACTTTTAAAGATATAAGGAATAAATCGAAGTCCTTTTGTTTTTATATTATTTCTTGTCTGAATTATAAGTTAATTTATTTTACTCGTTTGAAAGTTAGTTAAACCTTCAAATGCTTGTGACAAAATAAATAGGAGACGTCCTCTTCAAGTGCAACGTAAACATTAGGGACCTCTCTTATGCAACCCTAATAGTCAAAGTGTAGATTTCGAAAGTATGAATGCCCGAGATCAAAACTATGGCATGTAAAAAGAATTCCCGAAACTTTGTCAGTTAAATAAAAAAGTGAATATTTCTTGCATATTATTTAAGCAAAAAATATTTTTCATCATTTCAAAAAATGTCAAACTCAATAAAGAAATTTTAAAAAAAGTTAAAAAAGAAAAGTAAAATATATACATCAATCATTTTTGCTACCAGAGCCCGAAGGGAGAGAAAAGTCTTCGTTTTCTTTTTCAGGAGAAGATTGTTCCGCTTCCAGTTCGAGGCCTTCATCCTTATCTTCTTCATATTCAACTTCCTCTTTCTCGAGTACTCGGAGTTAGTATTCAAAGAGTTAGAAGCAGCATGCCGAGCGGGGACGTTCTCAAGAGCAGTTGTCTCCAATTCACGAGCTTTGGTAATGCACTCATCGATATTTGCAATGCCTTCTTTGGCTTCCTCCAAGGTTTTCCTCTTCATGTGATAAATGACGTAGGTTTTCTTGAGGAGGATAAAATCTCCATAGTCAGAGTTTAGCTCGGAGTTTCCCAATTTTTGTTTGGAGCTTATCATTTTTGTCTTTAACAATGTTGATCCTAGAATCAAGTTCAACATTAGTTGTTGAATGAAGTTGGTTCTGCTCTATGACTCTTTTTAACCTTTCTTCCATTTTGGTTCTCTTCTTCTGGCAACATTGGCCTCTTCGATTTTGGAGCACAAGATAGCCTCCAAGTCATTGACTTGCTCCATAAAAGCAGACTCACGCTCGGCAGCAACAGTCACAGTGCACTTAGCCTCCGCCTCTTTAAGATCTTCATGTAATTGAGCAGCTTCTTAGCTGTAGGTCATTCTGTGTTGCTCGGATTGCTGCAACCGAGCCTCGCGATAGCCCATTTGGGCAGCTTTTGCTTCCGAAACAAGGAGGCGCTCGACAAACTGATCTCATTCGGCCAAAAATTTATCTCACATCGTAGTAAGGTCCTGGTTATCCAAAATCAACCCTTGCAGGCCCTCAGAAGTAAGAAGGTTGGCCTGAAAGGTTAAAGCAAAGGTTAGTAGTACAAAGTATGATAAATGAAAAGAGGATAGAAGAAGGTTAGATTGATACCTACACCTAAAAGTTCATGCTGTTGTTTAACACACTCAACAGCAAGAGGGTCCATTTTCTTCTCCAATCTTTTTTCGTGGTCAGTGGTTTCAGATAGTTGGCAAGCTCTACCGGCTTGAAAGTACGTGGCACTCATTTAAAACTGTGAGAATTTTCCATTAGGGTTTTTAGTGGGTGTCGGGTAAGTGTTCCCCAGATTTCCATGGTCAGGTGACTATAGAGAAGGAACATCTTATATTTGTTCGGATGGGGCTGGTAGAGTGATAGCAGCTGGTGTAGAAGGAGATGAGGTTGCAACAGGCTCAGAAGCTGACAACGGAGGAAGGTCAAGGGTTGATCTTCTTTGACCTGAAGCAACAATGGGGACTCGAACGAGATGAAGCATTTTCGACCAACCTCATTTCCTTGAAGAATCCTTGAACTTCTCCGATTGTGGAGTTCGAAGCTCATGCGACTGAGCATCTGGTTGAGCTGATGAAGATCTTTTTCTTCTCTGAATGGGAGTCGCATCATCATCAGTTCCTTCATCATCGAGGACCACTATGGCCGATCTGGTTGGTGTTTCTTTCAGTTTCTTCTCCTGAGTCCCAACCGAGGAGGTACATTTTTTCTTTGGTTTCTTTTCTTTGGGTTGGGGACTCTGGGAGGAGGCGCCTTCGCGGAAGCAAGAGTTGATTCATCTGAGTCATTGAGAATCTCGATAGTGGGGCAAACAACGGATCTCTTCGGAAGTCCTGTATGGTGCAAAGAGAGAGTTAATAAATTGATTCTGAGTCATGCTGAAAGATGAAAGAAGAAAGGAAGAACCTTCACTTACCATGATTTTTGGCTTTCCACCCAAATCTGGGGGTCATATTTTTCCGCCTTCGGAATTTTGGTGTAGAAATATCTAAAACTTTCTGTACCTATTGGGTCAGGTTCTGAACCTGTGGTGGTTCCAGTGAGTAGCTAGAATAAGGAAAATGCAAAGTTAACAAATGAGGAGGGTCTTTTTAAAATATGGGAAGGACAAGATAACAGAAGACTTACGAAGAAGATCCCACGATTCAGATAAAGCAGGTGTTATGGTCAGGATAATATCCATGATAGCAATGACAACGAACTATTCCATCCAGCCACAATCATTGGCATCATCAATACTGGTAAGGAGGACGTGGTGGCCACATTTGATAAGTTTTAGCACACCCCCACAGAAGATTTTTGGATAGTAGAGGTTGATCATGTGTGCAAGAGTTAGGGTTTCTCCAGTCTCAAAGCACAATTTTCGGAGGCATGCCACTGTACGTCATATTGAATGACCTACTTGAACAAAGCAGATTTGGTATCAATGTAAGAATTCCAAAATTGTGGGGTCAATTTCTTTACTCTATCCCAAGGTAAAAGAGTATGTGTAAACAAATATGAGCCCTGGTTTGGAGAAGGTGACTCTTTCCACCTCATTGGAAGCGAGGATTTCGATGTCAATCGCAATCTCTCTTCACATCGAGAATGCTGGCAAGACGTATGGAAGAAGGGTACCTGCTAACAAACTAGTGTCTGTCGCTTTTGGGATTAATAGGTTCTTTTTGGACTTGAAGATCCAACTAAGAGTCGAGTTGGGAGGAATACTTATATTAAGGGTAGGAGGTTCTGATTCAACATCAACCTTCTTTATTTTGTTCTTCTTAGGGCCTCCACTGAAGAGAAGACTAGAGTTTCCGAGGGCATTGGTGTTAGAAGACATGATGGTAAGAAATTTGAGAAGAAAGATTTTACTGAGAGAGTTGAATTTTGCAGTAGATTCAAAGAAGAAGGATTTGTAAAAGTGAAGGGTAAAAGTGATGAGTAGTGGAGAAGTTTATAGACGGCAAGAACCGTGGTCATTGTTACATCAAAAATTGGCGGAAATATTTGCCGAAATACGAAATAACATGTGTCCGGGTCATTAAATGCGAGAAGACATGCGTCCTTTTAAGTGTTAGAAATTGTTCAGAAACTTACCCACTATGAAAATAAGTTTTATCTACTTCCCGGTAACACTAGAGTATTGTCATCGAAAAGTATGGGGACTATCTGTATGGGGTAAAATTGGTTAGCGATAGTTAGACAAATGAGGAGGTGATGCGTGGAACTAAATACAGGTAAGAAGTGAGTCAGCAAGTAATTGGCACCAGATACAAGCATGTGATCAGTTCTACGTAAATTCTGAAAACAGGGGAACCGATAACAAAGGTTTGAAGGGAAGACATCGGACAACATTCGATGAGCAGCTGTTACAAAGAATCTCTATATTAATACCCAACTGTTATGCAACCATCAATGACGATTTTATTCTTATTCAAGAGAAGCTTGATTTGGGGATCTTGTCTCCCTAAATAAAGCTATAAATAGAAGAATTAGGATTCATTATAGGACAAAAAAAAATCATCTATAAACAAAGACTTTATTCTGCTCTCAAGTTATAAAATTACTTGTTTTTGTTTGTTCTTAATATTATTCATGCTATTACTTCCGGAGAAGCTCATCATACCAACAGGCTTGTATTTCTTTAAGTTTTTTTTATATTCTTAATTTTATTCTCGTTTATTTTATATTTTTGGATCAAAATAATTTATATGGCTATAAATCACGTTACAAATTTAACTGTACCATTTTATTTTTGGATCAAGATAAATTAGGATTTAAGCAAAGCTGATCTGATACGTACGGAAATTAAAATCTGCTCCTTGGTCACGTCAAAACAGGCCACCCAGCTAGTACGTATTAGATAATTCACGAATAAAAATGCTTCTGACCTGTCCCAGTGAAAACGAATTTGATACACGAATGACTTTCTCTTTAACTAATGGGACCAATCCCTCGTTACTGTTTTCAATATTTATTACAATGATATCCAATTGTCTCCCTCCACGACAACGATATTGAAAGTTCAAATTTCAGTAATAGCAATCCATGTCAAACCAAATCATGCTCTTTATTCTACACCGTAGCTAGTTCCAGACGTTTCTTTTGATTCGAAGGGCGTGTATTTTCTTGGAAAACAAGTAGTAATCTTATTTATTTTTCGTTGTTTGGTACGCAAAATAAGGAAAATGACTTTTCAAAAGTATTCATAAATAATTTAAATATAATAAACATGAAGTCATAAACTTTCAAACTAACAACCTTTCGAACTCACAAATTTCACAAACTTTACCGTTAAACTTTCAAAACCGCGGAATTTTGAACCCGTAAACTTCCAAACACATAAATCTTCGATCTCATAATTTTGGAACTTGTAAATTTTGAACCTTTAAACCGATAAATAAAAAAATTAAAACTGAAAATATATTTAAATTTTTTTTTGGGGGGGGGGGGGGGGGGGAGGTGTTAACAGTAAAACAAAAAAAATTTAAATTACAAAAAAAAGTAAATTTTTTTTTGTGCGGAGGGGGGAGATTGGTTGGGAGGGGGGAGGGTTGGGGTGGGTGGTGCTGAAAAACGAAAAAAAAAGAAGCCTTTTTTGAAGAGATTCTTAGGATCGAAATAACATGGTGCATACGGAAGCTAACAATACAAAGCTTAGTGAACGATAAATCACACGATAAAAGAAAAACATACTAAACTAAGCATAATAGTTTATAATGGTTTGGTCAGTTGATCAATATATGATAAAACTAATATAAAAGAAGAAAAACTATGAGAGAAAATCTCCCCCTAAACAAAACTCTTTAACGACTACATTGTGGATATTTTTTTGTGCTCTTGTGAGAAGTAGAGATCCTTAATTTATAGATGTGCAAACTTGTCCTCCAAGAAAAGGATAAGACATATTAAGGAGATTTAATCCTTTTAGGTGGCTTTTTTCATTCTTTCAAGAAAGAGAGTCCTAATAGGTAAGAAATTCAGGGCAAAATCCTAACAATCTCCCCTTTGCCCGAATTTTCTTGACAAAGTTGATTCACTATATTCACATAATCTTCACTGCTGCTTGCCATGATTAAAAATCAGTATAGGTTGAAAATCTTGCTATTGGTTAAAAGAAGCTCAAGTATGGGTTAAAAGGAACCCACATGTTAAGAATAAACATGGGGTAAAAGAAGCTCATGCCTTAAAAAGAAGCGTGAGTTAAAACTGGCACTGGAACTCATGCGTTACAAATAGGCATGACTTAAAACTGGCATTGGTTAAAAGTGGCCAAAATATGGGTTAGAAAGAGATTTTATTCCAATAAAGATGTAGCAGCAGGCGTTTTGAATACAATTGTGATTGTAAATTTATATCCACATGTAGCATGTTGAATAAATCTTTATCATCGTCTTGATCTAAATATGCATTGAATCTATCTTCAACCTCGTTCAATTGTTGATTCCGAACCATTGGCTCTGATACCACTTGTTGGGATTGAAATATCATGGTCCATACGGAAGCTAACAATACAAAGCTTGGTGAACGATAAATCACACGATAAAAGAAAAACATACTAAATTAAGCATAATAGTTTATAATGGTTTGGTCAGTTGATCTACATATGATAAAACTAATATAAAAGAAGAAAAACTATGAGAGAAGATCTCCCCCTAAACAAAACTCTTTAACGACTATATTGTGGATATTTTTTTGTGCTCTTGTGAGAAGTAGAGATCCTTAATTTATAGATGTGCAAACTTGTGCTCCAAGAAAAGTATAAGACATATTAAGGAGGTTTAATCCTTTTAGGAGTCTTTTTCCATTCTTTCAAGAAAGAGAGTCCTAATAGGTGAGAAATTCAGGGCAAAATCCTAATAATCTCCCCTTTGCCCGAATTTTCTTGACAAAGTTAATTCACTATCTTCACATAATCTTCACTGCTGCTTGCCATGATTAAAAATCAGTATAGGTTGAAAATTTTGCTATTGGTTAAAAGAAGCTCAAGTATGGGTTAAAAGGATTTCACGTGTCAAGAATAAATATGGGGTAAAAGAAGCTCATGCCTTAAAACGAAGCATGAGTTAAAACTGGCATTGGAACTCATGCGTTGCAAGTAGGCATGACTTAAAACTGTCATTGGTTAAAAGTGGCCAAAATATGGGTTAGAAAGAGTTTTTATTCCAATAAAGATGCAGCAGCAGGCGTTTTGAATACAATTGTGATTGTAAATTTATCTCCACATGTAGCATGTTGAATAAATCTTTATCATCATCTTGATCTAAACACGCATTGAATCTATCTTCAACCTCGTTCAACTGTTGATTCCGAACCATTGGCTCTGATAACACTTGTTGGGATCGAAATAACATGGTCCATACGGAAGCTAACAATACAAAGTTTGGTGAACGATAAATCACACGATAAAAGAAAAACATACTAAATTAAGCATAATAGTTTATAATGGTTTGTTCAGTTGATCTACATATGATAAAACTAATATAAAAGAAGAAAAACTATGAGAGAAGATCTCCCCCTAAACAAAACTCTTTAACGACTACATTGTGGATATTTTTTTGTGCTCTTGTGAGAAGTAGAGATCCTTAATTTATAGATGTGCAAACTTGTGCTCCAAGAAAAGTATAAGACATATTAAGGAGGTTTAATCCTTTTAGGAGTCTTTTTCCATTCTTTCAAGAAAGAGAGTCCTAATAGGTGAGAAATTCAGGGCAAAATCCTAACAATCTCCCTTTTGCCCGAATTTTCTTGACAAAGTTGATTCACTATCTTCACATAATCTTCACTGCTGCTTGCCATGATTAAAAATCAGTATAGGTTGAAAATATTGCTATTGGTTAAAAGAAGCTCAAGTATGAGTTAAAAGGAACCCACATGTTAAGAATAAACATGGGGTAAAAGAAGCTCATGCCTTAAAAAGAAGCGTGAGTTAAAACTGGCACTGGAACTCATGCGTTGCAAGTAGGCATGACTTAAAACTGACATTGGTTAAAAGTGGCCAAAATATGGGTTAGAAAGAGTTTTTATTCCAATAAAGATGCAGCAGCAGGCGTTTTGAATACAATTGTGATTGTAAATTTATCTCCACATGTAGCATGTTGAATAAATCTTTATCATCGTCTTGATCTAAACACGCATTGAATCTATCTTCAACCTCGTTCAACTGTTGATTCCGAACCATTGGCTCTGATACCACTTGTTGGGATCAAAATAACATGGTCCATACGGAAGCTAACAATACAAAACTTGGTGAACGATAAATCACACGATAAAAGAAAAACATACTAAATTAAGCATAATAGTTTATAATGGTTTGGTCAGTTGATCTACATATGATAAAACTAATATAAAAGAAGAAAAACTATGAGAGAAGATCTCCCTCTAAACAAAACTCTTTAACGACTACATTGTGGATATTTTTTGTGCTCTTGTGAGAAGTAGAGATCCTTAATTTATAGATGTGCAAACTTGTCCTCCAAGAAAAGTATAAGACATATTAAGGAGGTTTAATCCTTTTAGGAGTCTTTTTCCATTCTTTCAGAAAGAGAGTCCTAATACATGAGAAATTCAGGGCAAAATCCTAACAAGGGGGTGGGGTGGGTTGGTGTGGGTGGGAAAGGTTGAGAAGGAGTTTTGGAAAATGTTTTCCCTTCTGTTGATAAGGAAAATATTTTCCTCCAATTTGAAGAAAATGAGTTCATAAGGAAAAACATTTAAGTCAACCAAACATGAGAAAATTGGAAAACATTTTCCGAAAAATATTTTCCTTCGTACCAAACACACCCGAAGAGATCTGAAAAGCTAAAAAGGAAACCACTGAAGCATATAATAAAATAAAAAGTGGAGCATAACAATGGCCAATTCTTATAGTTTCATGAACCAAATGGATTGAATATACATGTGATAGTGATTGCTGTTACATCATATGGATGATGTTGTTTGTTGATTATTGGCCTAAATTAAACTTCAAAAGGCTGTCTAGACCATCAAAATTCCATTCATAGTCTGTTTGCCCAAGCTTCTCTAAAGGCCAAAAATATTTTTTTTCTCAAAAGTACCTTTTTTTCCTCAACTTAAGGTGTTTGGCCAAGCTTTTTTCGGGAAAAAAGTGCTTTTGGGAAGAAACAGAAGCAATTTTTGAGAAGCAGAAAAAAATAGCTTCTTCCCACAAACAAAAGCAGAAGCGGTTTTGACTTTTCTTCTTACCAATAATACCCTTAATTAAATAGAGTATATACCAAAATAACCTTACTTATTTTAGACCTAATACTTAAGATATCAATATATAAGTATTTCTTCTTATTTTTAGGATAGCTTTCTAATATATAGTGACTTTAGGAGTGAATGTTCTTAATTTTTGTTGAATAATTTTTAATATATTTAAATCATATTAAAGAATTAAAGTACTTTTTAATTTTATTTTTATATTTTACTTAAATAAAATCAAAAGATTTAATTATTATCTTTAATAACAAATTTTTGAGATTATTTAATTTACTTATAATATCAACAATTAAGTATCTATTTATGTTCTTATTTTGTAATTTGATACTTAAAAATACTTTTTGAAAAACTTAGCCAAACACAAATTATTGATCAAAAGAATTTTTTAGAGTGATTAGCCAAATACAAACTGTTTCTCTCTAAAAGTACTTTTTCCAAAAGCATTCTTGGAAAAAACAGTTTTCAATATAAGTTGATTTTTCAGGCTTGCCAAACAATCTATCAATCTCATATAAGTTGTCATGAGCCACAAAACTAATTGCTGTTAGTGAGGCCATTTGTCCCTTCTTAGTTTCCTTGTAACATTTGAATACCTCTCAACTGTCGCTTTTGCCGCCTCCCTGTCCAATTCTCATATGTCTAAACTATTCTACTCACCATTTCCTCCGGCCATAGACTAGCTTATTTGTCAAATCCGTCATATTTTTTACTAATTGTTTTAACAGCAAATCATCATAGGTCCGGAACTGAAGTCTCCCGAGGCATTTAACACTTCTCTTTGATTGCATATTCCGTCGACCAAGATTTTATCTCCGGGATGGATCCGTCCAGGACAGGTACCAGCGCCGATGTCCCATTGCTTTCGCAACAAAACTCTCCAACAAGGGAGAACAACCAATGGATGATTTGGAGGGCAGTGTTCAACGTGTCGACAACTATTATTGGAGCAGGAATTATGTCAATCCCAGCAACTCTGAAGGTCTTAGGTGTTATTCCTGCATTTATGCTGATTGTTCTGGTTGCTATATTAGTAGAGATAACGGTAAATTTCATGTTGAGGGCCACGTATGCTGGCCAGTCGACGACATACGCTGGATTGATGAAAGAGAATTTTGGAAAGACGGGTTCTTTGGCAGTACAAATTTGTGTAATGATCACTACTCTTGGTTGCTTGATCATGTACCTTATTATTATTGGTAAGTTTACTTTAATTTTCTTGTTAATGCTTCTCATTTGCAATGTCTAGATTTCAGAACAGAGCAAGTCATAGTTTAATTTTCTTGTTAATGCTTCTCATTAGCAAAGTAGAAGTATCAATTTTAGTTTAACACAAAGTCCATTTAACAAACCTTTGTTTGTGGTCACCATATGATAATTATCTTATGCAATGACGACAGTAGATATGCTTGAAAGCTGAATAGTGATTGATTTTACAAAGCCCTAATATTTCTTTTTTGTTGTAATTTCTATGATCAGGAGATGTGTTCTCTGGAAAAGGAGAACATCTTGGTATTCTTCAAGAATGGTTTGGGATTCACTGGTGGAATTCTCGCTATCTATCGATCCTATTCACTGTCTTGTTTGTTGTGCTTCCTCTAGTCCTATACCGTCGTGTAGGTTAGTAGATCCTGTCCTCTGTTGTTGAATTTCTATCAGATTTTACTTGCTTTTTATTAAAACAAGTAAAAAGATTCACTAGTAGCTTGCTTTTCTATGGCTTGTGATTGCAGAATCATTATGGTTCAGTTCAGCAGTAGCGATTATCCTAGCGATTGTATTTGTCGGTATATGTACTGTCATGGCATTCATTGCAATCGCAAAAGGGCAAATAGTAAGGCCAAGAATGCTACCGGAGTTGAATAGTACTAAATCCTTCTTTAATCTTTTCACCGCCATCCCAGTAATTGTAACAGCTTTTGCATTTCACTTCAATGGTAACATTAATTAGATACTTGATCATACTCTAGATGTTAAATTTACAAACTTCTGAAATAAAAACTTGAATGCAGTTCATCCTATTGGAATTGAGCTAGGGAAACCTGGAGCTATGACCACTGCTGTCAAAATTTCACTAGTAATTTGTGCAGCCATATATTTTTCGATTGGCATTTTTGGATATCTTTTGTTTGGAGATTCAATAAATGCAGATATACTTGTAAATTTTGGAATGTCCTCTGGCAGTGTTGCAATCAGTCCTATTCTAAATGATGTGGTTCGCTTGAGCTATGCGCTTCACCTAATGCTGGTGTTTCCTCTCTTAAACTTCTCTCTGAGGGCCAATATCGACGAACTCATATTCCCTAAGAAAGAGCATTTGTCAACTGACACGAAACGATTCATGTACCTTACATTGATCTTGTTAGCCTTGTCATATTTAGTAGCCATTGCTATACCGTCAATATGGTACATTTACCAGTTTATGGGATCAACTTCAAATGCTTGCCTTGCCTTCATATTCCCAGGTGCAATTGCTCTAAGGTCTTTCTTTATCTTTCTTTTCCCCCAAACTTTAGAAATCTGAATGATTTTCTTTATTAGTATGTTTTAGGCTGAACATGAACATTTTATTTCCTGTTCGGCAGAGATGTTCATGGTTTATCTTCAAGGAAAGACAAGATAATCGCAGTGGTCATGATTGTTCTAGCTGCTGTGACGAGTATTATTGCTATTGCTGCAAACATCTACGATCTGATAGGAAATAGTTCATAAATGTTTTATCTTCTCGATTGGACTTTTTATATTTTCACTCTGCTGCGACAAATTTCTGTGTATTGTTGTGCAATATTAGCTAGTTTCCATTGTTGTATCGTTGTGAATACAATATATAGCCAAATTCTCAGATTTTTTTATACAAATATTTACATTATTTCTTAACTCTACCAAGAAAGAGAGCTTGAAGATGAAAATGACTAGCTAGTCTAATTTATGATCAGGAAGAAAGAAGAAACTTACAACTGGATACACTTCCAGTTCAACCAAATTAAGTAGGGAAAAACTGATCTATATATTTATAGTCATCATTATTTCTTAACTCTACCAAGAAAGAGAGCTTGAAGATGAAAATGACTAGCTAGTCTAATTTATGATCAGGAAGAAAGAAGAAACTTACAACTGGATACACTTCCAGTTCAACCAAATTAAGTAGGGAAAAACTGATCTATATATTTATAGTCATCATTATTTCTTAACTCTACCAAGAAAGAGAGCTTGAAGATGAAAATGACTAGCTAGTCTAATTTATGATCAGGAAGAAAGAAGAAACTTACAACTGGATACACTTCCAGTTCAACCAAATTAAGTAGGGAAAAACTGATCTATATATTTATAGTCATCAAAAAAGGCTAAATTCCAGAGGGTCTCTTTGACACATATGTACATTAAGAGAAAGGGAGCAAGGAAGCAGCCAATTTGCTAAGTCTAGGGACATAAACTCCTATGATTCCCCGTATATTTCATTATATATTATCAATATTGAGACAATAAACGCATAATCAACACCAGGATATACTCTTAGGTCAAAATTTTCTTTTCCTTTGAAGAAGCTTCCAAGTTTGAATTTCTCTTTCACCTGCACATTTAAAGTAAAGAATAAGCTTCCTTACTCAAGGGAGCCTTGCATAACTGGTAAAGTTGTTGTCATGTGATCAAGAGGTCACGGATTCGAGCAGTGGAAACAACCTCTTGCATAAATGCAGGGGTAAGGTTGCGTATAACAGACCCTTGTGGTCCGGCCTTTCCCCGGATCCCGCACATAGCCAGGCTGCCCTTTAATCTAAAGAAAAAATCTCAAACAGGGAAATGAAGCTTAAAATTTTAGAAAAGTACCTCAGCTATCAGTGTGTCCCCTTTGTAAACTTTGAAAGACTGATTGGTGTAAGCGCCCTTTACATGGAAATCACACATCTCTCCACTGATATTGCTAGCCAAGAACACATCAAGTTGCATTTTCATTTGAATTGGGCTTGATCTTTTAACAGTGTAGAGCAGATCATTCCTATCTGAACTCCCGGCACGATAAACTTTCCAAGTATTATGCCATGAAAGTGACTGTCAAATATTCAAGAACCACCTCATTTTCAGTTCATAATATGCATTCCTTGAGTTAATTTGATACTAAATCATGTTTACAAATCATAAATACAAGAATATACCCGCTTCTCCCTCCTCACTCCAAGGTGTGGCCTAATAAAGTGTGACCTAATGGTTAATGAAGCAGATGAAAATCATGGAAAACCTAGGTACAACCAGAGTAAAAATGCCATAGGATTTCATCTCATCCGCCTACAGAGGCGGACCCACGTTGTGGGTTGAGGGATCACGGACCCCGTTAACCTCGGCAAAACCCTATATATATATATATATATATATATATATATATACTGATGACCCCTTAAAAATAATATTTGTGCCCCCAAATGGTAAAAGGTGAATGGAAGAGCTGGTTGTATGGGTCACTTTAAATTCTTTCTTTATTGCATGGACCTGGGTTCAAAACCTTCTCTTAACTTGTTCGCCTCCTTTCTGTTTTACTTCTTTCAATTCAACATAATTAATACTCTACTTCTTTATATTCAATATAATTTATACTTAATAGTAATATGCTTTATTTTTTACTTTTGTCTCTCTCTTTTTTAAAATTATAGTTTAGTACTAATACATAATGGTCCTTTTGTTCTTTTTTAAATCCCTTCCTTAAAACTAAAAGCCTCAAGTTACAACTTATCGGTGCACAAACAGAAAAATACTAATATTTCTGCCACAATCTTCTTCAACAATTACTTTGACAAAGTAGCATATATCTGTCAACTCCGACTCAATAATGGGAACTAAGGGTTAAAGTTTATTCTTCAGTTCTTTGACTATTAACAAACCTTTAATCTTGATTTCCTTAGTAAGTTTTTTAATAATTTTTGAAGTTTGAATACCCTTTTGATCACTGGCCACTTTTTATTTAAGAAAAAGATTAGAAACTTTAAATTTCGAAACATGCTTAAAACCAAACATCTTCCCTTCCCGTAGCACCCATTTTGAGAAGAAATATCCCTCTATGTTCGGTGTTTTCTCTTTCTTTAGAACTTCATTTTGCTTATACTTGGAAGATACTCATTATAATCCTTAAATTTTCAAAGAGTTGTACGTCGAATTTTATCGCTAGTTATTAGCATACAGTGGCGCCCCCGTCGTGCTCAAATCCTGGGTCCGCCTCTGTCTGCCTATATCTATATGTGCTTGTGGAAGATAACAGGTACTTAGTAAAATAATCTAACAATGCCCAAAACTCGATGTCACGTTATCACAAGCATCCAATAAGAGTAACTAGTATCCACTAATAAAACGACTCGACCGGTTGTTTCCTATTTGATATTTCTCGTATGCTTGATTGTTGTTTTATGACGGGGATTGGTTTGGTTCGGAAAAGTTTTGAAGTGAATTGGAACACTTGTCTCCATTGTTGGAAGGTTAGGTTATAAGAGTTGACCAAAGTTTGACTTTTGTGTAAACGACCTCGGATTAGTATTTGCAAGTTAGGACTATTGTAAAATATTTACCACTCATATAGAAAAAATAATATTGTAGTAGTGAAAATAAAAAGATAGAAGGCGTTGTACCTTTTCGCGCAGAGTAAGGATGGGTAAACCAGCTGGATCACAAATGATCCTTTTCTTCTTTCTGAGATGCCAAACTTTTCCATTACCTTGAAGAAGAGAAATCCCAATATCATCCAATACATCGATATTTATATGTGAAATTCCAAGAATTTTCTTCTTCACATTTAGGTTCACAAGGTAAGGGAAGCAGAAATCATCCCCAACAATGGGAACCAGAGGAACTTGAAAATTTATCTCTGGTTTAAACATGTAAAACAATTACTACTGAAAATTTATATTTTGGTTCACAATTGACGAGCTTTGCCGAAAGTTAATCCCGTTTAAAAGTATTGCGGAAAGAGGATGATATCTCAATCACAGAAACTTTCGTTTGCCTATAAATTGACCGTTGAGTTTTTCCTTTAAAAACAGAAAAAAAAAAAAAGAAAAAGAAACCATTGTTACTTTAGTATTAATTAAACAAATAAATGTATGGAAACACGAGAAATTCGGTCTGACGGTGGATGTCAGCACGAATATAGCTTTCAATTTGTACTCATTTAAGCATCCTACGAATTTTGCTTATTTTAGCGCATATAAGTCAAAGCATTCACATTTGGCCTAAAAAGAGCCATCTAAGCCGAAAAAAGTCTTTTATTGGTTTTGCAAAAAGATTTAGTGTCTAGTTGAAAAAAAAGTTTTTACAAATATTTTCAAAAAGAAAATTGGGGAAAAAAATAATCTTCTTCAAAGTATTGAAGCAAATGCAACCTGTAGTAGCAACAGCTTTATGTTCTTTAAGAATTTGAAGTACATCAGTTTACTAATTGTGTTCATATGAATTCAATTAGAATTCGAAGCTCACTGCGCGGAGTTAATACATTTGTTAGAAAATGATTTAACTATTTATACTTTTTGGTGGACAAGGGAGGAACAAATTTTGCTGGAAATATTTCGGCTAGTTTATGTAATACTTTGGCTAGTCTTGAAAACTTCAGTGCTATGTATGGCACTTCTATTTTCTGTAATAACTCTGTCTAATTTTATAGTAATATTTTTTTTCCGCATTACCAAAACTAAAAAAAGTTCAATTAGAATTTCACGCTATGGTCGAAATGGTCCATGGACCTTGCAAAATGATGAGGAAACTGTCAATGGTTTGGTTCGGCCAGTTATTTTATAAAATTTGTATTATACTAATTTTTCGATTATTCTATTATGTATAATCAAAATTAGACTTTTCGAAACCGTCCCAATCATGTCGGTTTTACTTCGGTATTGATATGGTTCGGTTAATTTTCGGTATTTTTTGAAATGTCATGTAAAATTCACCAGTAAAAGTAGAATGCAATAACATACGTTCTTTTATAGGACTTAGCAAAACTCTCTAGACAATTTTACTGTTTAAAGGGTGATGAATTAAAAAAAAACATGAAAAATTGCTAGAGTATAGATACACAACTATTTGACAGCAATGTAAAATAAACCAAGTAAAACAAAGAAAATATAAATCACACGAGAGGAAAGATATTAACCAAACTTGGACTCAAGAATAACGTCTATATTAAATATTCAAAAATATAAATCTAAATTATATGAGAGGAAACATATTCAATAAATTGCAATTTGCTACTCATAATCGCTAGAATATTTTGTGTCTTGCTAATAAAGATACTTGAAATAACTTAGTTTAAGTATAAGTAGCATAATAGGTTTTAAGAATTAGTATTTTGAGTTTAATTATTTATTAGCTTGTAACAATTTTCATAATTTCAAGGCCCAATGAACAATTTAATGCTTTATTAGTTTTAAACTTACTATATAAATATATTTTTCCCATGTAAAATTTATTCGGTACGGTTCGATATTTTTTCGATTTATTTTTATAATATAAAAAACCTAACCTAATTATCGGTACATTTATAGATTTATATAAAAATCAACGTTTCTTTAGAAGAAACTTAAAATCGGTTCGATACGGTACGATTTAGTCGGTTTTCAAATATCAATTGACACCCCCAAAGGAAACCAAAAGGAAAAGAGCAAGAAAATCAAGAGAAATTTCTCCAGACACGAAACAAGGCAACGACTACATGTAACGTGGTACATGAATCGTTGATTGAGCCGGGGCCTTGCACAAATGGCCCTTTTTTAAAGAGTTAATACCCTAAAACCCCTAACTATCATGTTTTTGTCAGTTTCCTACTTAAACTATTTGGTATCTCCAAATTCTCCTGGAACTATATTGCCCTTCATATCTACACTCCTTCGTTGCTAACCTGACATAACGTGTGTACACACTCGCTTGGGAAAACGTGGCGGCTGAAAAAAAGCCATCAAAATGGCCCATCTGACAGAATGTAATGGCTAATTAGTCTAACCCTCTTTCAACTTTGTTTTTGTTTTAAATATTCTCCTTATTTCCTTTATATCCATCATCCTTCCTTATTTTTTTTACGTTTTTTTATATTATTTTTTTTACCTTTTTTTCAGTTCTCCCTATGGGTTGCCTCTCGAAAAAAAATTCCCTCTCTTGTTTCCTTTGAAATAACTTCTTTCACGTCTTTTAAAATTATTGTTGAAAGAACGCCTATTTAAATCTTTTTATTAAACCAACACCTTGTTATAAAGAATAAAATTGAATCTCTTAAACCTCGTTTGTGTATTATAGAATTAGAGAATGTAGTTGTTGGCAGATTTGTTTCTTATTTGCAAACTTTTATTTTGTGTAATCTTGTTTATGTAATATAAGATGATTTTTTCATAAATGCAACACTATATGCCTTTTTTTTAATGTGCTGCAAAATGAATATAAATAAAGAATTATTCAATTGGAGTCTGGTATAAAGCACAATCACAGTTAAACCTAAAGTTAATACATTACATTAGATCCTATTTTGGCCAAATTAAATTTCTAGAATTAATCAATCATCCGAGAGTAATAAATTATGAGTAAACTATATAAAAAATTTAGTACAAACTATAAGTTAATATAGTTAGACAGACATACCTCTAAGAATTCAACATATGATTTCAATATATAGGGGAATATAATTTAGGGGATTTTGGGTGCACTATATAGTTTAAGTAGGTAACTGACAAAAAAGTGATAGTTTATGGATATTTTAGGCTAGGTTAAATAGCGGTAAAAATTGCCCGCACAAGGTGTTTATACGCATCCAATAAACAAATAACACATGTCACATTATTTAACAACAAATATTAGTATTTAATCATAGTTAATTAACATGTATTTTTCCTATCATCTTAAACAATAATATTAAAAATACTTAATAGAGTCTTGCAAAGCTCCGGTCTGTAACGTTAATGAATGACGACATTAATTTCTTGTTCACTTTCTGTGCCGTCATTGGCCTCTAGAAATACAAAAGTTAATTTTCCTTCTACTAGGGTAACTATTATTATTTATATATACATTTTAACTTTGAAAAATATATTAAACATTTTAAACTTAACAAAGAAGCATTTACTTTAGCATACCCTCAGTGGAACACATATGAAAATTAACAAAAGAAAAAACTTTACGAAATAGAACTTTGCTTTGCACAATTATATTATTTCAGAATTGATCTGGTTTTACCCCACTAATGATGGATCTTCTTAACAAGGCGAAAATTTAGCATACATAATAAGAAGAGTAATCTACATAATATAATAGGTTAATATGATCTTGCAGTTTTGAATATCAGGGTTTAAATGGAGGATACAATTTTCAGTTGACTCATCTATCCTTTATTTCAAGTTGTTCATTGAAGCGGACAACTTATTTTGGTGAAGGATATAGTGAAAGTTCTCGTACCATTAAATGTGCTCCTCTTGGTGATGCAAAACTTTGGAAGTAGATCAGATTAGAAATAAAAGAACGCCATAAGAAGACAGGAATAAAAGAAATAAGAACTAAGAACTGACCGTAACCCTGATTCTTTTTATTTTATGTTAGTATGACTTAATTCTATTTTTTTAATTATTTAAAATAAGATTCCTAATAGACCTTATATTGTGTTCTATGGTTAACTTAACTACATTAGGTGTAAACACCTGGTGCGGGTAAATTTTTACAGTTAAATAGCCATTTGTAGTGCCAAGTGATACTTTTTTAGAAAATTAAGAGCGTGTACTAGATGCACCTCTAGGAATGCAACGAGGGGTTTGTAGTATGAAGGACAATATAGTTCAGGAGGATTTTGGATACACCAAATAGTTTAAGCAGGAAAGTGACAAAAACGTGATAGTTTAGGGGAATTTTAGGGTATTAACTCTTTTTTAAAGCCAATCTTTAAATTATATCCCCCGTTAATTTGTTCGTTAAAAAAAAAGAGATCCAATTTTTCGCCCATAGAATTAATGGGGACAAAATTTAAAAAGTGGTGCCAATTAAGCCTAATTGTTTCTTCTTATTTTACCTTCCTATACACTATTTGAAACATTATTACTCTCCCTACTCAAGTTTCAATTTAATTACATGGACATATACAATTTACTAATTATATACAAATAAATTTTAAATGAGTATTACTTTATATTAGGAATTGAATAAGTAATATCAGTTATTTCCTTATCTCTATCTATCTATCTATCTATCTATCTATCTATCTATCTATATATATATATATATATATATATATATATATATATATATATATATATATATATATATATATCTACTCTGCCGTAGTAGGCTCGCTCATTTTTTCCCTTAGTTTTTCTTTATTTGATGTTCTCCGTTTTTTATACTTTCTTGTTGTATAGAGTTTTAATGGAATTAATCAATGGATTTTAATCGCTTTAACGTAGCAATTTTCTTTCATGTTGCACAATTGATGTTCAATTGAAATTGTCAATCAATAAATTCTGAAGGTGTTGACTCTCCACCATTGGTAGCCATTAAAAAACTTTGAAGCTTTGAAATCGAATCTGGGTTTTCAAAAATTATTATTTGTTTGAATTGGGTGTTGTTGCAAACAATTGGGAATATTGTTTGGAGTTTATATCTCAATTTTGAGGGTGTTTGGTGAATATTAGACTTGATTTTGGCTGACGTTCAGATTGAAACTCGAAAAGGAAGAAGAAGAACACATGACATACAATATACTTACGAAATTGTAGTAAAGTTATATTATAATTGTATGTAAATTGTATTATGTTGTAGTTATATATTTTTTTTTATTTGAATGTTGTATGAAAGTTGAAAAATAGTTGTATAATGTATGAATCGTTGTATAAAATTTGTATTTAAGTTATCAATACTATCTTTTTACATAAAGTTGTTAATATGTATCAAAATTGTATTAAGAGAGGAAGTTCTGATTGGAATTTTAGAGAGGAAGAAGAACACACCACTCACAAAATATATACAAAATATATACAAAAGGCATATTGTATACAATTTGTATGAAAATTGTATTTAAGTTGTATGATATTGTAGTTATATTTAACTAGATAGAAATAATGTATAAAAGTTGTTGATAAGTTGTATATTATATAATTAGTTATATGGAATTTGTTTTTAGTTTATGTATTGATGTCGATGTATCAAATTTGTACGAAATTTAGTTTTATTCTATATGTTATTGTACCATACAAATTTATATGTTGCTGTTGTCACTTAAAATATCATTTATCGTGTGATTTTTTTTTATTTCATTAGAAAGTGGTAGAATAAAAGTAAAATAATATTCTATTTTTACTAAATAAATATCAGGAACTTTCCGATCAATTTTCTTGTTCCATGAGCTTTTCTTTTCATCTGAAACTTTCCGGTCAATTATGTTCTAGTATAAAAAAAAAATAAGACGTCAATTCCTCCATCTTCCTTCAGTAAAATGTACATATATTTATAAAAAGTATTACAGTAAACTATTAAAAAAAATATTTCAAAAATTTTAAAGCCAAAGAAAGAATTGTTTGTGGTCTCAGATAATAAAAGCATACAAATATTTTAAATTGTATCTATTTGATCAGAACCAATTGATGGATTATAATAATAATATAATACTCGTAATTAATAACAAGAAGAAGAGTATAAACTTGATGAATGGTACGACTGCTTTCAGATTTCTTATGTTTAGCAGAGAGAAATTATATGTAGTTTGTGTTTGGTACAAAAAATATAGAGAATCAGCTAGAAATTGGATTGTTTTACAAGCAATTAAGGCAGCAGAAAAATAAGGAAAGAGGAAGGAGAAAAAAAGTAAAATGGTGTAACTGAATCCCCTAATTTAAGACATTAATCATGGATTGTATATGATTTGTAATAAAAACTTATTTAGGACGGATAATATACAATATTTGGACAATTTTGATAAATTAGTTTCGAAGGAAAAAATCTTTTTTTTTATTAACGTCACATTCCTCCAGATTTTCAACAGCAAAATCTGGTCACTAACTGAAGTCCTCTTGTGTTGATTATTCAAATGCATTCTAGTCAATATTTGCTTAAGGAGGAAGAGATCTGAATGGGGTTCATAGTTTTCTCCAGATAGTATGCAAAAAAAAAAAAAAAAAAAAAAAAAGGAAATCGGAGGAACAATTTAGTGAAAAGTCAATATTACTAGCAGATTTTAGAGCCAATTCACAACTGTGAACGGGTGGACTAAAATACCCTTGGCAGAAAAGAAAAAAAGCAAAAAAGAGGTTAGAAGAAAGAGATCCATTTGAGAATATATAGGCACCAAACTTTTCTAGTAAAATAGTTAGTTTTTCTTTTCATTAGAAAAGAAAAATTATAAGATCAGTGTTTGAATTAAAGCGAAACTTTTATCTTACCACCGTCGACGATAAGTGGTGGAGGAAGGAACTTAAGAATAGGACCGGCCCTAGGAGGTGAAAGGGTCCGTTTTAACTTTTTAGTTAGAAAATTATACTCTAAATGTCTAAGAGCCCGTTTGGATGGGCTTATTTTAAGTGTCTTTTAAGTCAAAATAGTTTTTAAGTCATAAGTTAGGAGTTCTAACTTTTGGCTTGTTTTTGTCATTTTAGCTTAAAAACAAGGGTTTAAAGACACTTTTTACTCTATCCAAACACTACAAAATAGCTTAAAAGTTATTTTGGCTTAAAAATACTTAAAATAAGCCAATCCAAACGGACACTAAATCTGATGCAGGAACAAGCATTTAAAGAACGGAAAAGGATTAAATATGCCCTTATTTTATATGAAATTGAACACATTTGCCCTTCGTTAATACTTTAGCTCATATATGCCCTTACAGTCACATAGTTGGTCTATATATGCCTTTGCAGTCACATAGTTGGTCCATATATGCCTTTTTCGACATAAAATCCACCCAAACTAGTTAGCTCTTTCTTTAATTGTATTAAAGTGTATTACAAACGCTATTTTCTTTTGATTAGTACTTTTTCCCTTTCCCTTTCCCGTTCTCTTTTCTTTCTTCTTTTTTCTTTTCCTTTTTCTTTCTCCTATACCCGATTTCCTCCATTGTTGATGTCTTCTCCATTTTCGTCAACAATTTCACGTAATTTTATTCCTAAAAATCTGACCTACACCACCAAAAGCTTCCTAGCGAGAAGGCCCTGGTTCTTCTGTAAAGAAGGAGATGAAAATTGTTGGAGAAATTTTTTCACTGGTGTTAATCTGGTGAAGGTAGAATATGGTTATTCAGATTTTGAAGGTGTTGTTCACTGTGGAGCTTCAAATTTGAAGGGAACAAGACCTTCAAAATCCGAATAACCATATCCTACCTTCACCCAATTAACACCGCCGAAAATATTTCTCCGATAATTTTCATCTCCTTCAGGTCAGAAGAACCTGTGGGGTTTGTGATAGTAAAATTAGCAGGAATTCATGAGTTTTGTCAAGTGAAATTGGTGACGAAAATGGAGAAGGCATCAGCAATGGAGGAACTCGGATATGGGAGAAAGAAAAAGGAAAAAAGAAAAAGAGAAGAAAAGAAAACGAAGAAAGAAAAGAGAAAGGTAAAGAAAACAAGGTACTAATAAAAAAGAAATAGTGTTTGTAATACACTTTAGTACAATTGACAAAGAGCTAATCATTTTGGGTGGATTCCGTTTCAAAAAAGGTATATATGGACCAATTATGTGATGGTAAGGGCATATATGGGCTAAAGTATTAATGAATGACAGATATGCTCAATTTCGTATAGTACAAGAGCATATTTAGACCTTTTCCGATTAAAGAATAGTAATTATTATTGTCCCTGAGTTATTGTTTTGTTTTTATTCTGGTTTTGGTTTCTATTTTGTCCAACTGCAAATATCTAACCTCAAATTAAACCAAACATGCAGCTTTGGTTATTAGAGCTAATGGAATAACCCGGATCTACTGCAATAATTATTTAAGTTAATTGAAAATTAAATGTATTCAATCGAACAATGTGGGCAAAAACCAAAAATAAGAGATAACTTAAGAACCAAAATTATAATTTTTCCAAGCACTTATCCGGTGGTGCATTTAATTTGAGCTTACAAGCACCGCGACAATCTCCTCGGAGTTAACAACAGAGCAAAACTGGGAAGCTCTAATAAACCAAAGCACAAAACTCTTCTTGTCCTTGAAGTCAACAATTACTGCAACCTAAACGTAAGACATGTTTAAACAAATAAATTGGATAGACTATCCAGGTCTGATACTTGTGAAATAAATAATATAGAATGTGTATACGGGTGAAATCGGGAGGCCCGATTTAGCGATCATTGTGTCTTTCCCTTAGCCTCAAAAAGGCCTCGAAGAGCCGGGGGCGCAGCTCGAGGCTTCGACCTCGAAGGCTCTTCACACTCGACCTCGACGTAGCAGGAGTCGGTGGTTATCGAGGGTAAGCGGGAAGTTCCCTAGGCATGTGGTCCGAACTGATGTCACCTGCAAGTATAAGTACCAGTCTGCACCGGCATACTAAGTAGATGTGCTAGCTATCTTACCTTGTAATAAATGTATTAGTACTATGTTGGGCCCTTCGTCATATAAAAAGGGGACCCTTGCCATTTTGTAAAGACATCTGATATTCAATACTAAACATACAAAAACATTCTCTCTGCTTTCTAACATATTCTCTTGATCTCATTACTTCCATTTATTGCTTGTGTTCTATTCATTGTTCTTCATTTATTGCTTATCACTGATCATAAAGAGCCATCATTGTAGCTCTCATAACTGTTAATCCTCCCTTGCTTGCCCTAAGTCGGCCACCAGACTCAACCTCGAGGCCCCAGATACGCCAGCTCGAGGCCCAAATCTCCAGCCGTTTGGTTTGACTATTACATCGTTCTCAAGCTATAATCTTGCTTTCTAATCTTTTATTTAGCATCCATTGCCTAACAACTAGCATAAAAATAGAGCACGTATTTTTAGAACCACAAAATCAAATTTAATTGTAATTATCATTTTCACGGTAAACAGTTTGGCGCCCATCGTGGGGCTAAAAATAATAGTGATTATTTTCTTGCTGGTTTAACTACATAACACAAGTTAACTTTCACATTTTTTCTTGTCCAAGATCTTTGATTTCGGTACCATGGAAGGCGAACAACTTCCAAGCAATTGGAACATATCGATGCTGAAACGATACTACTGCTAAGGTGTCTGATGGAAGATTCCGAAACACCCTCAGGCTCGAGGACCTTGGGTTCTTAAAACCGTGCGTTGTACTCTTTTCCTTCGACCAGATTTTATCCCTATAAGGGTTTTACCGGCAAGGTTTTTAACGAGGCAACATCCATATGCTACCTAAGGGAAACTCAACGAGTATTCAAGGCTTCTCTTCGACCAACCTTGAATACTGGGGGGCATCCCCACGGAAGCTCACCTCCTCGGAGAAACCAAGATGTGATAAATAGGGTCTCGGTAGGAAAATGATGTACCGGGCCAAACGGTCGAACGAACTGTATCCGTATAGAATAACCGAGCCCTCAACAACAAAAACGTGTATACTTGTACCAAGTAAATCAAAGAATACTTTCCTCTCCACCAAAGCATTTCGAAGGAGTTCAGAACTTTTTACAAAAATGGCTCCAGAGCCAGAAAACGTCCCGAAAACTCGGGGACTGACGTCACAAACTCGAAACCGTATGACCTCTGGGTCGGAACCTTCAAACTCGTAAGCCCTCAATGAGGAAATGACAAGTCTACAAAAATGTCCCCAGGGCCAACAAAACTTTCAATATCCCGGGGACTGCTGAGGCCATAAGGCCCCGTACGGACAACCTTGATCCCGTATGACCGCTATAAGGCAACACCAAAACTGTAAGACTTCAAGCAAGGCATGAACTATAATTGTACCAAGTAACCAAAACTGTAAGACCTCAAAGGCATGTAAAAATTATAAGACCTTACCAAAAGGCATTATCCCGACCCTAAAGTTGAGGCTATATATTAGAACTTGTAAGACCCCTAAAAAGGCATACCCTCGATATAGACGCTAAAACTATTTCACTCGGGGACTGAAAGGCTCCGGCCAAACATAATGACTACGGTCACAAGGCTGTACCAGCCAAACTAATGCGACTCGGGGATGCCCGACCGTTTCTATAAAATCACAGGCCTTCAAATTACTTCGAAAATACTTCAAAAAGAACCGGTTAAACAGGCTACCCTCGACATAGGCAAAAGAGCTTCAACCACGTCAGCTCCAAACTATAGGCTTCGAAACACTCAGCAACCGAGCAAAACCTCCCGAGGAGCTCGAACATCGCCACATAACGACTCACAATTGAGGTTTTTATCGAACCGTCGAAGAGTCAGGCAAACACAATTTCAAAAAGTCTTTAACGAGGGAAAAATAAAGCCCGTATAAAAGGTCGTACCGATCTAATGTGTAAGATCCACTGCTGCTAGCCCGTATGAAAGGTCGAGTCGACCTAAAGCGTAAGAGCCCAAGGGCTAGCTCCAAATTCAAAAACTTGAGGGCCAATGAGCTCAAGTCGAAACCCGACTCGCAAACCGAGCCCAAAACAGTTAACTAAAAAAGACTAAGGACCCAACGCGTAAGAGCCACTATCGCCAGCACTAAAATCGAAGGTCACACCGACCCGACGCGTAAGATCCACTGTTGTCAGCACTAAAATCGAAGGTCGCACTGACCCAACGTGTAAGAGCTAGGGCCGGTTTCTAGACCTAAGGGTCGGTAATCCCGCGCCGAGGTCCCGACATGGGGACTGGGCCCCAAACGTTTGACTTTCGACTGTTGTGAGTCGCTCAGCAATGGCAAAAACCCAAGGGTCTAACCCAAAGTCTAAGATCTCAGATCGATTATCAAAAGGCAAAGGAGAAAAGAAGTGATAAAAAACGAAAATCCTTCTATATATATTGCTCATAGAGGTACGTTACAAGGCCTTTAAAAACCTTTACAAGGAAGAAGCCAAACAGAACCCTAATCTATCATCGAGCCTACATCTTTGACTGCTCCGTCAGAGGTTGTGCCCCAACAGCTCCGGCTACAGCCTCGGGAGCTTCAATGGCCTCTTCCTCTCCAGGTATTCCGCCTTCATTCTCATTATCTCCTAAGCCACTACCTGACACACCTCCAAAAGCAAACAGGGTAGAAACTTTCTTTTCTAGGGTCTTCACCCTCTCGAGCTCGGCAGACAAATTGATACCCCCCCGCGTGTATATCCTCGAGAGTCCGTCCTCGAAAGTTTGCCTCCGAGATTCTAGCCGAGCATTCTCCACGGCTCGAGTCAATTTCAATTCGGCCTCCTCAGGCACTCTCCCGACTTGAGCATTTGTTACAATGACATCCTCTTTGTGCAAAGATATAAGCGCCTCAGCTTCAACTTTGATCCCGGATAGTGCAACAACTAACTCAGTATGGAGACCTCTATACTTGTCGTTATCCGCCCTCGCATCATGATGCTGGTGCCCGGCTAAGGCCATCTTTTCCTGGAGGGTATCCCTCTCAGAAGTTATCTCTCTCACGTGACGTTTGAGTTCGAGAACTTCAGAGGCTCTGGCTTGGAGCTCCTCCCTCAGTAGGGCACCTTCCTTCTTAAACTGCACGAATCAGATCAAAGATGTCAAAACGCTGGGATTTGGTAAACATTCAGACAAAAGCAAATAGAAACTAGGTAACTTGTTCAACAAGATGAGTCTTCTCACGCTCGTGACGGGTCACCTCAGCCTGAAACTGGGTGAAGGTCTGATCATAAAGCGCCCTGGCCTAGAGCCATAAAAAAGACAAGTTAGAAAGACAAATATCAGGACAACAGGCAGGATTTACAAAAACTACCTGCTCACAAAGCATGTTCATTTCACTGAAGACGAGTGAAGCATCGAGCTCGGGAATTCTCTCAGGAGCGACTGAAGTCCTTTCAAACGCATCTCTGCCTCCGATGGCCACCCCCACATCGGTAGGTTCGTCATTCTGGGCATCTTGCATTCCTTTAGAGGGTAAGGTCATTCCCAGAGAGGAGTCACTTATGACAATAACACCAACGGGATCAATCGGGGCCGTCTCTTTTCCCTGCAGGGCTTCAGAACTGGGTTCCTCCGAATCTCCTACCGAATGCGTCTCAGTTCGAGGAATATTTTGGCCATCCGCCAGCTCAGGGACATCAGCCAATACTTCCTCGGTGGCCTCTCCAACCCGAAGTTGGACCACAACGACATCAAGCTCCGACTCGGGAGCCGCCGTCTCTACGGCGTAAGGTTTGATCGGGTTTTCCCCTCTCTCGGATGCTATCGAGAAATTATTTTTCACCTCGCCTTCGACTCGGGGACTTCCCGCTTCTTCTGGAGTTAAGGCTGCTGGGTTGGCCTTAGTTTCTTCCACCTTGGTCATCTTGGGTTTCGAAGGTTCATTCGACGATTCCCTTTGTCTTTTCTTCCCTTTGTCGGGCCTCGAGGTATCTTCTTCACCAGATGATGTTCCCTTCATCAAGGGGACCTCCCCCAGACCTACATGAATGCAAGAGGTAAGCACAGGGAGTGATGACGCTATTAGTAGTTGACTAAAATGTACGACTGCAGCAGGAGTAAAGGCTCACCATGGTCCTTGGCTTCCCATCGAGCTCGGGACAGATCACGCCACACTCACTCAGCGTATGGGCAAATCGAATCTACCCGGCCGACCTAGCCCGAGAGGTCCGTAACTGCGTTGGGGTAAACTGCTACGGCCGCATCAGCAAAAGAAATTAGCATGTGGAAAAATGTATCCAAAAGGAAGCAAGGAGACGCTAGATAACGAATCCACTTACGTTCCATGTTCCACCTTTCGGGGAATGACATCCTTTCCACCGGGATCAGGTCCGAAGTCCTAACTCGGAAAAAATGGCTCATCCATTCTCTATTCCTAACTTCATCGATATAAGCAAAAAGGGCCCTCGAAGCTCGACAGTAGAGATTAATCAGGCCCCCACGCAAGAGGCGGAGGTGAATTTGGGTGAAGGGTATCTCTCCAATCATGTTCACATAATACCTGATCATGTAGACAACGTGCTAGAAAGAAGGGTGAATTTGGCCGAGGGTCACTCGATACCGTTGGCAGAAGTTGAGAATCACAGGGTCTATCGGAGGCAAGGACGACCCTACCGACCCAAGGGTATATGGGTAAGTATACACACTGAGAAAGTCGTCCTTGTATGTTGTTATATCCTCCTCCCGAGAAGGGACCTCCACAAGCACCGTATCCCCCAGTGGCAGTCAGTCCTCACTCTTTCGACGTCTGTTATTGAGCTAATATATTGAGACACAAGCTCACGTCGTCCCGGCTTCGAAGAAGGTTTTTCGACCTTGAAATTGGAAGCCGTTGCAAAAGATCCTGGAATGCATTCCCCAACGTGAGGAGGCACTGCTGCTTTGCCTTTAGATGAAAGCGAGGAGGAGGTCACATTCTCCTGAGAAGCAGATGCGGAAGTTTTCGCCATTCTTAGAAGATTTCAGAGGAGAAAAGAAAATTGTGTTTCAAAGAAAGAACAAAGTGAAGATAAAAGGAACCTTTTTGAGAGCTTGGTGGTGCAATGAACAATAAAGAGCGAGAGAAGAGGTATTTATAGAGGCCCAACACACACGTTGAAGGAGGCCAAAGGACAGCCAGCTGTCGTAATCAATATGAAGACTTTTAAGTGTTGTGTGTACGCGACCTTTTAGTGCCTTATTTTGTCGTGCCAATCATTTGGCAAGATATGACTGTCGTCATGACGGAGGTATCAAAGGGGCAGGAATTCGAGGTCATTTCTTATCGTTTCACTCTAAGAAACACGGGGACTATCTGTATACGGGTGAAATCGGGAGGCCCGATTTCGCGATCACTGTGCCTCTCCCTTAGCCTCAAAAAGGCCTCGAAGATCCGGGGGCGCAGCTCGAGGCTTCGACCTCGAAGGCTCTTCACACTCGACCTCGACGCAGCAGGAGTCGGTGGTTATCGAGGGTAAGCGGGAAGTTCCCTAGGCATGTGGTCCGAACTGGCGTCACCTGCAAGAATAAGTACTAGTATGCACCAACATACTAGGTAGTTGTGCCAGCTATCTTACCTTGTAATAAATGCATTAGTACTATGTTGGGGTCCCCCCTCATATAAAAAGGACCCTTCGCGGGGGCGGAAAAAGGAGGTGTGACATTGAATATATAAGAACATTCTCTCTGCTCTCTAACATATTCTCTTGATCTCGTTACTTCCATTTATTGTTTGTGTTCTATTCATTGTTCTTTATTTACTGCTTATCATTGATCATAATGAGTCATCATTGTAGCTCTCATAACTGTTAATCCTCCCTCGATTGCCCTAAGCCGGCCACCAAACTCGACCTCGAGGCCCCAGATACGCCAGCTCGAGGCCCAGATCTCCAGTCGTTTGGTTTGACTATTACATCGTTCTCAAGCTATAATCTTGCTTTTTAATCTTTTACTTAGTATCCATTACCTAACAACTAGTATAAAACTATATTACGTATTTTAGAACCACAAAATCAAATTTAATTGTAATTACCATTTTCACGGTAAACAGATTGAATATAAGAAGTACAAAGATCCAATTAAGTAGGACTAAATTTATTCAGCTTATATATCACACAATAACACAATGTAGATTAAAACATCACAAGAATCCACCAAAAAGACTACTAATTACAACCACAGAGAGAAACAATAGCATGTTGTCTAGAAGTCATTTTCGTTAAGTATAACAAGAAGTGAGATGATAAATGCATAATCCACTCCAGGATAAACTCTGACTTGAAAGCTCTCCTTGCCTTTACATAGAAAGCTTCCTAGTTTGAAGTTGTCATTCACCTGCCAATTGCATAAAAAGCATAAAATTTCGTGCATCCAATAGCTAAAAAAAGAAAAAGAAAAAGAAAAAAGATAACAGAAACATAATCAAGTACAAAAAAGAAAGAGATTAGTACCTCAGCAGGCAGAGTTTCGCCTTTATACACTTTGAATGACTGAGAATGATAAGATCCAATAACTTGAAAATTAGGGACATTTTCGTCGGCATTGCTTGGCAAGAAGACATCTAGTCGAGTTTTCATCCGGAGGGAACTAGATCGTTGCACGCTATAGAGAATATGGCTTGCATCTGAACTCTCCCCGCCATGAACTATCCACCTATGACGACATGTCATTGCCTAATAAACCATAAAAAGCTTAGATGAGTCATTTCCACTAAGGAGGGTTGGGCTAAATTTGGACGGATTAAAGCAAATTGATTGAGTTATGACTCGTCCAGAATTTACTTTGATCAAGATCAGCGAGTCAATTTGGGCTAAACTATTAGTCATAATGCAATCTATTGAGCTCAAAATCATATTCCCTTTTGCTTCTTTGTTCTTTTAAAAGGCTGCCATCAAGTTGGAAGTGTAGATTACCAATGATATTTAATAGTACATCAATATGTGCGTCTGTGAGTCCTCTTATCGTCTTCTTCACAATCAGGTCTATCTGGTATGGTACGCAAAAGCAGTCCCCTACTACACTAACCAGGGGTGCAGGTACCCCATATGCCATTTCAGCTACTTTTGCCATTTGATTGGCTCGAGTATATATTCAAATGGATTAGCTAGTGCTATCAAATGCTATGTTTTGAAGAGAAATGACTGAATTCTACACAAATAAAAATCGTTTATGCTTATATAAGTCATTACACCTTTTATGGGCCTCTTCCTCTTGAAGTTTCATTGGAATTTACTAGGCATTAGTTTTTTTAAAAACGCGGTAACAAATAACGTGAGGGGATTTATCGTTTACATTTAATATATCATATTTTCTTGGTCATAGTTTCTCGTCTATACTTTGATTGACGAATATTTAATTTCTCTATTATTTACTCCATTAGTTTATGTCATCAGCACTTAGCTTCTTGCTAACCTGAACAATCACGATAAACTGAATTCTTTTAAGGGAAAAAGAAAACCTTAATAAGTTTCACAATCAAGGGGTCCCTAAAACGTAAGTTGATTCGATCGAATAGACCCCTCTCGTAGAACAAGATTAACTTAACAGAAAAGATAATGAAAAGGAGAGAATTAGCAAAATGGTACAAATTCGTAATGCCTTTTGAACTTTCATTGCGTCAGTCACCTTGATTTTCCCTTTTATTTATATCAAGTGTGAGCTAACTAATCTGGCATAACTATATTCAAAGCTAAAACTAGCTGGTTTACATAGTAACTTGTTGAAATTTAGATGTGCCAGATAGTCAATGAACCGATCAACATTTGTATTAGAGCATTCTACATTTACGAGTCAGTGTCTGACGTTTTGAAGAGGAAAATAACAAATTCTTTAACATATTAGTAAAATAAGAAATTGAAAGTTTTTGTTGAAATTGTTCTTTTGGAAACTTCCCCAATAAGCTAACCGTGAGCACAAGACGCGCATCTTGAAAGTGTTTGTTTTTTAAAAAGTTAATGAATTTGTTAAATCATAAATGAATTTTCCATTCAACTTCTCTTTTTCTTGCGTACGTTCTGTTGGAAAGTAAGTGAATAATATTAACAATATATCTTAATGAGCAGATACACATGGAGCATAAGTCATGCTTAATACTATTTTTGAAAACGATTTCAACAATGAAAATGGTTCCTTATGATTAAATAAGTCTTCCTCCACGAAAGAGCGTGAATAACAAAATTCAAATAACAAACCAACAAGTCAGGAAAGAAAAATAAGAGAAGGAATAATTAAGAGTATATTGAAGAAATAATCACAGGAAACAAATTTGGGTGCGAGAAAGGAGGCTTATAATTTCTTACGATTGCAAATTTTATGATGACCCGGCCGGTCATTTTGTGTATTATAGCCCCGTTTCTATATTTATTGCTTCTTCTATATTTATTTGTAGTTATGTGGCTTGTCGGAGAGGTTGGTTTGGTTTTGAAAATGTTTCGGAGTGAATTAGGACACTTAGTCCCTATGTTGAAAGCTTAAGTTGAAAGAGTTGACCGGAGTTTGACTTTTAAGTAGACGACTCCAGAATGGAGTTTTGATGGTTCCAATAGCTTTGTAGGGTGATTTTGAACTTAGGCGTATGTACGGATATTGATTTGGAGGTCCGTAGGTTGGTTTGAGGCTTTTTGACGAAATTTGAAAAGTTGAGAGGTTTGACCGAGAGTTGACTTTGTTGATATCGGGTTCGAATTTTGGTTCCGAGAGTTGAAATAGATCTGTTGTGTCATTTGGGACTAATGTGAAAAATTTGAGATCTTTCGGAGTTGATTTGATATAGTTCGGCATTGGTTTTAGAAGGTGAAAATTCATTAGTTTCATTAGGCTTGAAGTGGGGTGCGATTCGTGATTTTGATGTTATTTAATGTGATTTGTTGGTTTGACTAAATTCGCATCGTATTTTAGGACTTGCTGTTATGTTTGGAATGGCTCACGGGGCCCCGGGTGTGATTTGGATTGATATTTGGACTTAAGGAGTTGCTGAAGCTTATGGCTTCTGGTGTGGTTGCACCTGCGAGGTCTTGACTGTAGGAGCGAAGTCGTAGAAGCGACAGGCTCATCGCTAAGTAGAGGTTGGCTGGGCTTGGCAGAGGTCGTAGATACGAGGTATTTTTCGCATCTGCAAGCTTGCATGTATGAGGAATTTTTCCACAGAAGCAGATATGGGTAGGAGGGGTTGTAGTCACAGAAGCGGAAGTTCTCCGCAGGTGCGGACGCGCATGTGCGAAGGCAGGACCGCAGAAGCGATCCCACATATTGGGCCGCAGGTACGCTTGGTCGAGTGTCTAAGTGAATTTCGCAGATGCGAAAAATTGACCGCAAAAGCAGCGTCGCAGGTGCGATCTTTTGGACTGCAGGTACAATTTTGCTGGACAGAACTTATAATCGAAGGGTTTCGTGTTTTTCTCTCATTTTGGACTTGTGGAATTCGCCTAGGGACGATTTTTGAGAGGTTTTTGGCTACAATTGAAGAGGTAAGTGAAGATTCATCATTTTTATTGATAAATATTGATTACCCATTGATTATTACACCTAATTTATGCATATTTGAGGTGGAAATTTGGATTTTAGACTATGTTATTGGAGAGTAAGATTTGATAATTTGAGGGTCGATTTGTGGATGAAAATGGATGAATTTAGTATGGTTGAACTCGTAATTGAATGGGTGTTCAGATTTTGTGATTTTTGTTGGGTTTCGGGGTGCGAGCCCGAGGTTGACCTTTTGGGTTGACTTTCCGATTTTGATTAAAGGCCTTAGATTTATCTTTTGGAATTATTTCTTATAACTATTATTGATGGAGTTAAGTTGCTTTGGTTAGATTCGAGTCGCTCAGAGGCTAATTCGCGAGGCAATGATTTGTTGGAGTATTGAGTTATGCGCTTTGAGGTAAGTGACACATCTAAACTTGGATTTGAGGGTATTTAACCCTGAGAACTGCGTTATATGAAAGACATTGGGGTAACGTACATGCTAGGTGACGGGCGTGTGTGCGTCCACCGGTGTGTTCATGGTTTGGGAGGCCTTTAGGCTATTACCGGGATTGTTCTGCTATCATATCCTGTTATATCCATATTTTTCCTACTTGTTTAATCAGTTGAATTGTGATTCATGTTAGACATCACGTCTAGGCTAAGTGCTATTATGTGAGACCTGATAGGGCTATTCTTGTTGTCTTAGAGCTATATGCTTTATTTGTACACATGTTCTCAGTCATGATGCTATATTCGTGCATGATATCTCTATCTCATTACTTCTTATTTGATTCCTCACATGTTGTTGATCCCTCTTATGTGTAACACTATTAAAATGAGTACTTTGAGATGTGCTTATTTGAGACATGAACAGTAGATGAGTTTGGGCCATAGAGTCGGTTTGGTATTAATTTTTAGGTAACGTGCACGTCAGGCCCATATTGGGCTAAGTATTATTGTTTCGGGGCGACGCGTGCATCATGCCTCACTATTGGACTAAATGATTATGATTAGTGCTTGGGCATGATCCGCCCCTCTAGAGTCTGACATGACAACAGTGGGCACGGGCACAATATTTTATATACGTTTTTGATTGATGGGCAGTTTTGCCAAGCACCCGTACAATGCTAAGTGTGAGTATTGATGGATCCATTGTGACATTGTTGTTTGACACGTATACTTGACAGGAAGGCAGAGAGGTGTACCTTCCACATGCTATCTGTTAAATGAAATGCTTTATCCGTGTTGGACTTTAAATGTTATACCCGAAAATATGTCTAAATTTCTAAAATGTGAACAAACTGAACATGATATCATTGAGCTACTTGTTTCTACGATTTTTCCTTTATATTTTGAACTGTTATTGGTTATTGATATTGGAATATGACTATTGTTCTGAGCTCGTCCCTGCTTTTATCCCAAGGTTATTGTTGTTATTTATTGAGTACATAAGGTCGGTTGTACATACTACACTCTGCACTTCGTGTGCAGATCCAGGTACATCCGATCAAGGTAATTTTTGAACTTGAGTTGTTGCCATCTTTTGGGAGACTACGAGGTAGCTGTCATATCATCCGCAATCGTTGAAGTTCTCTTATTGTTATCTCTATCTTTACTGTTTTTTGTTCCGGGGATTTTTTGCTTGTATCTTGTCATTCGATAGTGTTCGTGTACCCGTTGACACCAGATTTTGAGATTAGTTGTAGCAGCATTATGGTTTTATTCTCATATACCTTAATATTTTCTTCCGATGTTAAGTTATTAGACCATGTTTATTCGACTGTATTGTTATTATGTGACTGTTGACTTACTTAGCAGGTGAAGATAGGTGTCATCACTACTTATGAAATTTGAGTCGTGACAATTGAATAATGAAGGTAAGATAAGTTATTTATAGGATGAAAATGAACTCTTATTATGACAAGAGTTAAAGGTTATGAAGCCATTTCTCGATAACCACTCATGAATGAAGCTACTTGACTAATTTCTGTAGCCACTTATCCATAACATCCCTTGACGAAGCCACTTAGCTCTCGTTTATCCATAAAATTTGTTTGGGAGCTTTTTTTTAATTATTGTTTTTAAATATATGTTTGTTTATAGATCTTAACGTTTTTTGGTAGATTTGAAAACAAAATTTTTAAATCCTCAAAACCGTTCTAGTAGACATTAAAATTTTAATGGATCAAGCTAAGTTCAACATTTAAGATACTACAAGACAGACTCTTGAAATTCTAGGAGTCTATCAGGATGCTCGGAGGCTACTCTACCAAAACCCTAACTTGGAGGCTACTCTATCATAACCCTAGGTCAATTCAATAAAAAGAGTTACATAATTTCTTAAATAAACATCTCAAAAATAGAGATCATCTCGAATATCCCATAAACTCATGGGATACTCACAAATAGATCAAGATGTGACCGGATAATTCTTGATAATTAAATACTCCAAGAAGATCCACTCCACAACATACTTTCATAGATATCAGATACATCCAAGAAAGTCTGCATCATCCTACGTTCGAGAAACACGTTGCTTCAGCCCCCGAATCACGGAGCTAATCGGGAGAAAAGAATCAAGGGACACACAGAATTGTACTCATAATTAATTAATAAAATTACTTTATTCTTTTGTGATTGTATTTAATTTTCTACTCTAAGTTGTAAACAGCTCTAGAGTAATTATTGAAGTTTTCTACTCACAAAACTTCAAATTTTTTTAAGTAAAATGCATGCCAAACACAATTTTAAATTTCAAAATTTATTTTTAATCTCATCTTCGAAAACTTTTTTTTCAAGTTTCAACTAAGAACCTGTTTGTCCATAAAAAAAAATTTCTTTTTTCGAAAGTTTTTTTTCAAAAATGTGTTTGTCTATAAAAATTTGTAAATTTTTGGAGATTTTACGAAATGAGTTTTTCAAAAATCAAAAAGTGATTTTGACCACTTATTAAAATTTTTGGAAAAAACTTTTTTCCCCCCTCATAAAAAACTGCAATATTTTTCAAGTGAAATGCATGTCCAATTAATTTCAAATTCTAAATATTATTTTTCAACTTCAAATATTACTTTTTTCAAAAATTACAATTTTATATCCAAACATTCGTATAAAAAAAAAGGCAAAAGGGAAGCCAAGAAAAACATAATAAGTAGAATGGACATGGTAAAAGGGTCATATTTTATCACAACGATGAGTTACTCAAAATAAATTAATGTCAAGCTCGAGAATGTATTTATAAATTACCAGCTTCTTGGCTCTTCGGAACAAGACAAAATTTCTTACTTGTCATGGAATTTCAAGGATCACCTTGTCGATATCCATTGACATGTCATGTGTTCTATTCATGTGTATACCAAGAAAATTTCCCTCTCGCTAAATGGAGCATACGTTCTGTTTCAACGATATACCTACTAAATGGAGTGTACGTTCTGTTTCAATGATATACCTTCTCAATCACAGATTTTCATCTTAGACTTGAAAAATGACGGGCTTGGACATAACTTTATTGTGGACTTCAATCCAAAAAAAACTTAAACTTTATTTTTTGGGAGTTTTTCTTATATATATATATATATATATATACTAGTGAGGGTATGCCCGGGCTATGCCCGGGCCCAACAACTATTTAATATTTTTGTTAATAAAGCTATATAGGTACTTAAATCTATCATGGGCCATCGAAAAGAAACATGTTATGGAAAAGGTTTTTGTATACCTAAAGGTTTTGTAAGTACTATAGGCTAAAGAGAGATTGTATTTAACTGCCATAACTACATACATAAATGTGATTCTAACAGTATTAGCAATATGCGCACTGTCTTCACCTATCCATCCAGCTTTTCATGTTGGTACTGTTGCACGCACTAAAATGGCCTCTAGTAATTTGTCAGCCAGCTGAGCGTCTTCTACTCTGCTATGAAGATGAATTAAGCGTGTTAATGATTCACACAAGAGTGTACAATCTGCTCAAATAAACTTAGGGATATCTAACACCCACAAAAACTATGTGCAATAATTATTAACAATTCAGAGAGCTGTGAATAAACCTGTGAGATGCATTCATCTGTAAGATTATCTTAGAAACAAAAAAATCATATATTAATGCCCTTTTGAACTCACATCCTCATTTATATATACGATTACCATATGGTAGATTATGACTGCAATAATAGCAGGAAATAAAAGTCATTTTTTGAGGCCAATAAACCCAAAAAAGGGAGTTAATCATATATAATATAGACCATCCATTTCCACTTCGAACAGCTTTTGGCAGCCTAAACTTCTACAAGCTGTTCTCCTAGACATAAAACTTCTACAAGTTATACCAATAATATGTTCACCTCTTTCGATTACCAGAGTAGTTAGAAAAATACCAAAAAAAAAAGGAGAGAAAGATACATTTACTCCATGTATCTATCCTAACCCCAGCCTTTATTCATCAAGAAAGATCATTGCGAAGAAACACATAGTGTTTGAAGCAGAGAAACTAAATATGATTCACAATTTGTTGACTCCTCGGAAGGTCAACATTGGCATGTGTCCCATCAAACCTCATAGAGTCCTAGGCCTCCTAAAAGATACATTCAGCAAAAGAGTGCACTAAGATGAAATGTCAACCTCTAACATTTCGCTGTTTCTAAAATGCAATTTTGACTTGTAGCAATTTGTAGTCGACGCTCCAAGTATAACAAATAATTTCTTCCAGATCTACTCTGGAAGCTTGTCAATTGTACAATGTATTTCTAATTGAGAATTGGCTGGTGTTCAAAGCTGAAATACAGCACGTTGGTGTAATATTTTCGCTTTTACCACTAAAGACGTAAGAGCTACATTCAGCCTATAAAAATTAGCTTTTCCCCTGAGGAGAAATAAAACAGTTAGATCAGGATGTCACTTAGGTAGTGTAATACTGATACATCCATTTTCTTTCTCCTGATAGGAAGCCCAATTTTATTTGAAGGGAAACAGATAAAAATAAATTCTAACCTCTACAGGGGTCATAGGACATTTTCCATTTATGCGGTTGACAGCAGGTGCAATAACACGATATTTTTGTTTGAACTTCTTCCTCCATTCCTTCTCACGTACCACATCCATTTGTGACTTTTCAACCACTCCTCCATCATAAATACAACATGAAAAGGCTATCATGTCCTTCACATGTAAGTTGGAGTTTGCATCATTAGATTGTAGATCAACAGTGTCAATGGACTTCCAGAAAATCCTTTGCAAGCAGAACTAAGAAGAGAGATTGTACCTCCTCAAAGCGAAGGTGGATAGAAATTCCAACAGAGTTAGAGCTCCTCTCAATCATGCGCTTGACTAACTTCTTTGCAAGTGTCGATATGGCCAAGGAGAACCTCAAAGCTTCATAATTGGAAAAGCATCTCAGGAACTGAAGATGATATGGAAGATGCATTGATAATCTATTAGCAAATGGAGAAATATGAACAACCCTGCATACCTCTGGATTTGAAGTCACTGCTTATATACCCGGTATTGGGACCAACCCGGTCACTTAGTTCTAATGTATTCAGAATGTTTTCTTCAGGATAGTTGTCAGAGGATAGTCGTCAGTGCCTGATGCAAGGGTTGCATCTGTTAAGCAATCTTTTCTCATACAGTTAGAAAGTCCTTTTGCCATAAATGACAAACCTGGCAAAGATAAACTCGTGATAGACTTGACCTGCTCGCAAAGGAACCCCTCTTCAATATTTCATGTGTGCAAAAAGTTTGTCAAATAGTTTTGGGAAGATAAACTCGTGATAGACTTGACCTGCTCGCAAAGGAAAAAGATATACTTATTAGGCCTATATAGTAATAACTCAAAACAAAATAGATCTCTGACTAGTAAAAATGGAATCACTTGGCCGGATTAAATATACAAATTTTGAATAATGACATTTCAAGTACGTTATCCTGCATGTATTTAGCACATAATGGAATTAGATGGCAGTTACTTGTATTCAATTGTGGACCTTGTAATGAAACAACTATATTTTAGTGTTGGATTCTATCAGAGATGGAGGCATATCCTTTAGACATCAGTAGAAGAAAAAGCTAGTGAAATAAAGTAAATAAAAAGTGTAAGCATATGTGCCAATTTTCAATGAGCATATCACATTGTAAATCTCTCTAAATAGCGGAAAAACACTTACCTTGTCTTTGCTCTGATCGTTTCTTGTTAGGCTGTGTCTTCTTGAAGAGTTATTTGTTTTCTCTTGGTTTCTTCTCAAGCTGTATCATTTCTTATTCTCCTTTCTTAGTTTGAAATCTGTGTTCGTGATCCCTTTGTACAGCTGTTATGTCATCAGTAAGTGTTTCTACACTACAGTAATAATATTGGAGTCAGAAGTATATTTGTCAGCAGTATATTCTCAGTTAAATTAAACTGTAAGAACATTTAGTGGTGATTAAACTTCGAAACCTGGGTACTCCAAACATCTATAGAGTGAACAAGAAACATTAAAAGAATTTTTTTGCAATATTTCATTATAAAAGAGCCATCAACTTACTTATTCCCTTAATGATCATATTAATAATACAACTTTATTTGCTTATCTACATAAAAATGATTAATTTAACAAAAAAATATTACTTTTGGGGTTAAATTTTTTTTTAAGATGAATATACTACTTATTTTCCTTTGTAAAATAGTAAATGTAGTATTCTATAGGGAGAATAATATATATAAATCTATTTCTTACTATATCATTAATGTTACCTTGTTTGTTCAGGTGTTTTTGTTTTATCAAATACCTACCATATTCATGTCTGTATTCCCTCATCTAATATGCACATGCAAGTAGTCACAAACTTCTGGATAGGCAAAATTAATTGATGTAAAGTTCTTTCCTTTTCGGGTGGAATGTAGGTTTACATTTTGCCCCAACTACTACAGCTAAAATCTTTCGACTTAACGGAATGTGGTATTTTTGAGTAGCCAACAACACATTTTTCAGCTTTGGCCTTTTCTTTTACACAAATAAAATAAATGAAGTAAAAGTACCAAAATTTTATGTAATTTCTGTCCAAAATCCTAAAAGCAGTTGAGTTAGCAAACAGTAGGAGAATAGAGCTTAATCGTTATACCAGGCAAAATAAAAAACACAAAGTCCAACAAATTAAAGGAGGAAAATATGAATATCCATTCAATCATGTAAAATGAAAATTCTTTCAAAAGTTGGCTTATCATATTCATTTCACATTCTAATAGTAACATATCATCTTCTTATTTTCTCACATTTGCAACAAAAAAAAATGATCGATAACTCAATATTGCTTGATGACCTATTCAAAGATAACATCAATAGCATTTATCAAACAATGTAATAGCTCATTTGCTAAAAAAATATAGGTTAATTTTATACTACCTGCAAATGCAATTTCATACCTTTTCCACGTGACAGAAAAGCTCCAATGATTAGACTTTAGGATAATAAGAAAGTGTGTCAAGTCAGTTATAATAAATCTTAAAATATTTTAATCAAAGAACGACAAAATTTGTTGAAATGTCGGAGAAGCAAACCTGCAAAGTTTTTCTTGACTGGCACACCAACTGCAAGGAAAAATCATGGAGAAGTTTAGTGCTAATTTTTCATAGATCCACCAGAGAGGAGACTTAAAGAGTCAAAACAGATGTTGGCGAAATTGAGAAGTAGCAAGTAGCGAAAGAAATGAAACATACAGATTTGTAGACATATCAGGCTTGCGTTTGCTTTCGGAATGCATTTGTTTTGCTCTCTTTTTCTTTTTGGCTTTTCCAAATATTAGATTTATCATCATGTACATATTATATTTCTCTAAAGAGAAAGCAAAAAATTTTAGAACACCACCTACAAACATCATGCTACAGTAATGTAATATGCTTTACCTATATGCAACATTCCAATAAAAATATATTAGCCCTCCATCTTGCACCAGGAACAATCGTAGAATGATTAATTAATTGTCACCAGTTATAATTTTCATGACCGCAGAATGTCCTAGCAAGGTTAGTAATTCATCGTACAACCATTCATCAGTCTTGTTTAACACTTTTTTATTTTAGGTAAACACTAAAGAATGAATAAGGTTATATAACTGGAAGAACAAAGTAAAAGGAAAACAGAAGCCACTCCAGATGTAGATGTAAAACACCATGAAAGTAAGATATTAGATATGCTGGTATTTCCATTAAAATCTTCTATAGATATATGATGCAATTTTGTAATTGCAATTTTGAAACTTCAAAGTTTTTATAAATAATTCATTTTGTAGTAATTAACCGCAAAGCTTACTTAGAAAAGGTACCAATGGAGAACGTAGAAGTCAAAAAAAGCCAGGAAGCATGGAAAACAAACTAAATGGGGATCTCAGGCAACAACAATCCTAGAAGAAAAAGCAGAGAATTAGCGAAGCAGATAGAGAAATAAAAAATTACATAAATGAATAATTCAATAACTCTTTACCAAAAAAGCAATCATATTCTATTAGATAGAGATCAAGATGAAAACAAATGAAAGATGAAAATACCTGTTGGTTAACATTTAGAGATGTAAACGAAGTATAATCCACTGAGGAATTATCCAGTCCAGAACAAAAGACTTAGAGTATCATCTTGTAGTAAGAAACATCACATGATTGCCTTTTGAATGATTTCATCGTAAACTATGTTACAGGTAGAATGATCATCATCGCTAGTTGGGGTGGGAGGTCGAATCAACAATTTCACACAGTTCGAACTCTTTGCTCTAGATAAGGCAACATAAAGTTGGCCGTGGGAAAATACAGGTTCACGCAAATAAATTCCCACAAAATCTAATGTTTGACCCTGTGCTTTATTTATAGTCATAGCATAGCACAATCTTACTGGAAATTGTGTTCTCTTGAATTGAACAGGTAATTTTTCATCATTTGATGATAATAATGGTATTCTTGGAATAAATACATGCGTATTCTTGAAATCACCTGTTGCAATCTTAGCACTTAGAACATGCGTTTTAAATTCACAACAGTTTAATCGCGTGCCATTACATAAACCTTCATATGGATTTAAGTTTCGTAATAACATAATTGGACAATTCTTTTTCAAAGATAATATATACGGAGGCAAACTTGTAGGGTTTAAAGTATGCAATAGATCTTCAAATTGTGATTGATTGTCAGATTCAATGGTCTCATCAATACCAACAAATGTTCTTGCTTTTCCTGGAAATTGAGTAATAAGCATATCGTTGATTTCATCGACAAAATTATTTTTTGTTGTCAAAATTACATGGGAGTCTGTACAATAAGCGTCATAACCAGATGAATTCAAATATGGATATGTTATTGTGAATAGTTTATCTAAAGATTCTCTTTCAGTTGTGAAAGACACAATTAAAGAATTTGGTACTTCAATGTTGTTTGTTGCGTTAAGACGTTCTTGTCCATTCCTAATTCTTAGCAAATAATCACAAAATGTCGGATCTGTTTTTGCTCTCATATTCTCACATAATTGTATTTTTTCTAGCTTGGCCCAAATGCTGCAATATAACAAACTTTGATTAATAAAATCTTCCTTTTTTCCATTTCTCACAACGGGAAGAGTTTGTCTAAAATCACCCCCAAAAACAACTACTTTCCTACCGAATAAAATATTTGTATCCATAAGATCTTTTAGTAGCAAATCAAAAAATTCTAGCATTCTTTTATTTGCCATAGATGCCTCATCCCATACAATCAATTTTGCATCGCGAATTAAACTCGCGAGTGCGCTTTGTTTACTAATATTGCAGCTGACATTCTCGTTAATATCAATAGGAATTTTAAAGCGTGAATGTGCAGTACGCCCACCAGGGAGAATAGAAGCAGCGACACCAGAAGTCGCAGTTGCCAAAGCGATATATCCCATAGACCGTACAGTTGCTAGTAAAGCACGGTATAAGAAAATTTTCCCAGTTCCTCCTGGACCGTCAATGAAAAATGCGCCTGCTTTGTTAGAAAATACTCTATTGATAATTACATCATATGCTGTCAGTTGATTTTTATTTAGTCTCTTATGCAATTGTACCTCGTCTTCACTTACAGTAATAGTTCTTTCAAAGTGAATCTCTTTTGCTTCTTTCGCTGCTGCGGAAGTCCTAATAGTTTGTGGAATGAGTTGATATTCATTTACATTGTGACCCATAGAATGCAAAATATCATTGATATGGTTCAGAACTTGATATCGGATTTCTTTTATTTCAATAGTCTGTAACAGTTTATAATCTTCAGACATAGACTCTTCAAACTGCTCCCATAGTTCTCTTGGATTGGTAGGGTTGCAGTGTACCAATAATGTAGCAAACAAACGCCTTAAACTATATGGCATCTGATAACTTGCTGCTTCAGACATGCATTCCGTTAAACTGTTATCACACTGTAATAATCCTTTTTTTTCCACAGATTCTCTAAATGAACTACAAGGTTCTCCATTTACCATAAGAAGATCCTCGTACGATGTCGGCCCACGCACATGCATCAATAATAATCTAAGATAATATCGTTCTCCTTCTGTTGGATGACATGTTACAACGCGATCAACAGTACAACGACACTGTCGAAGTGCCCAAAATTTGTCGCTGGAGGACCACACAAAGTATTCAGGAAATTCTCTGTACAATAAGTTCAGCTTCATGGCATTCTCATTCGTTTTGTTCATATAGAAGAACTCGGTCAACATAGTTTTTTTAACCATGGGATTGTTTACAATCGTATTTATATCCATATTTTTCTTGAAAGAAACAAGTTGTTGTCCATCAAGATGCACCTGAAGACGACAAACATTCGGAGACATTTTACTAATAGGAAAACGAAAGAGACGCCATACAGCTTCCGGAGGTGATACCCATCTTGCAGACCGATATTCATTTACCTCATCTATTTCTATATTCGCATCATTATTCTGTACAGAAAATACAATTTTGTCATGTCCTTTACAGATGTACTTATAAAGGTACTTCACAACTTTGATATCAGAGCAAACTTCAACATTTATGTGACAATTGAATTTACCGAGTAAATATGGGTTGTATGGGACGACCCAAGAGTTATCTAAATCATGACCTCTTACTTTAACAACTTCACCTGTGTTTCGTCTTCTATAAATTGGATAAGAATCATTTCCTTTTGATGTTTGATCAGCAAACATTTTTGGATATTTGAACTTGCAAGAACCTATTTTTTTCCTCATGCAGGAATTTGTTGGGTCTAAACTACCACAGGGACCGTGCATCATATGCTTAAGAACAAGCTTACGCAAATCTAAGTCTGCATTAGCATCTGGTAATTCTGCTCTAATTATTTCATCGTATGCTTCAGTTGTCAACAATTTATAGTCATTCAGTAATATAATAAGCAAATGAGCATGAGGCAAACCTCGTTTTTGAAACACAACGGTGTACATAAAAGCAACAACTTTTTCAAAGATATTTTGTTTTAGAATATCCGTCTTCAGCTCTTCTATCTTGGCCCTAAATACGCGACTAATCAAATCAGGTCTATTTTGTGCCTCATCGCTAAGTGCTAAATGTTCCTCAATTTCTAGTCAAGCTGGGTTACATGTCATCGTTACAAATAAATTAGGCTTTCCAAAATACTGCACTAATGCAATAGCGTCCATATAACGTTGACGCATATCTCTAGGCCCTCCTATAAATGAATTTGGCAGAAATGTTTGTTTTCCAACATTAGAAGCATCTCGTTTACCAAGTCTTCAAATATCAAAAAGTCCATTTAACATATCCATTCTGAACAAATCTTGATTGAAGAAAACAAAATTCAATCTTTGAGTCTCCAATTTTATATATTCATCAACCGAATACTGTTGAAGTAATCTACATGTATGTAGAACTTCATCTTCATCATCGTTTCTCATTTGGAGCTTGTAACTGTAGTATTCACGAACTGAAACTATATCTCTCTTTCGTTTCCCTTTTTGCATAACTTGATCTTCCATATCAAGATATCCGTCAACGGAGGTGAAATTTTTTATATTTGGTAGTTGTTCCAAATCAGACAAAGCATAATTTTTAGGCATATTTTCTTCCCCATGAAACTTTCTAATGCCACAATGCCACCCACTTTGGCCATATGGAAATAGTAAAGGATACTATAAAGGATCATAACAGCCAAAATAGTAGTTCACTCTTTGCGTTCTATTGCTATGAGTATAAATTTGAATATGCGGTACATGAATAACACCAACATCATTCTCATCAACCCATATTGCTGCAACCTCAGTAGTACTGGGCAAGTTAAATATTCATTGATCCAAACCAGAGTTACATTTAAGTGCGATGTGATAGTTCTGTAAGTTCGAAATCTCAGATAAAGTTCGTAAAAATATAGAATATGGATTATCTTTCAGTGTGTCTATCAATTCCCTCACTATCAATTCATCTATTTTATCAGAGCAAGCCATTCTATTTGCAATCTCATTGTCGTTATCATAAAAATACAACTGCAAATTTTTTGGCCTTCTCTGTGCAGGATATAAATCATCTATAAAGTGATACATTTGACCTTGAACTCTGAATGTGTATATACCACAGTTTCTTTTGGATAGATCTTTATCGTAACTGATACCAAGCGAGCTAAAAGCAAACATATTATTATACGTTCTAATATACGTCTGGAAATGCTTGGATTTTGCAGAAGATCCTAGATATAAATTTCTCAGTGCAGGTGGCATTTTATGATAAGTCAACTTAACTGTACCGTTAGCACAACAAAACGAAGACGGTTCATACTGAAATTTTTTTGCCGAGCAGAATTCACAATTTGGCACTTTTTTAAGTGGAACATAGTCAGAGCATAATCGGATATTATTAGGCATATTTCTCTTTTTTTCATAACCAACATTAGTCAATTTTTTCTTATTCTTTACATGACCTGCATACGCCAAATAGACTTAAGGAGTGGAAAATATTATGAAACACCAAAAAAGTAGAAACGATATGTTATGTTCATAGTAACCGTCAGCCAAAATTGGCTCAAAGGATATAGCACTTGACTTATTTGAAGTGCCTGATGTAGAACCTGATGCAATACGATTATGGATTAAACATGTGAGCACAGTAGATGTAGAATTTTCAGTGATCAAGATTACATGATTACCTTTTTCAAAGACATGAAAAGGGCACAACACATTTTTCACCTTGTGAAGCACAGCGGGTGGCGTACAAACTTCACATTCATTGGTTGCTGCAAGAATTTTTTTTTAACAAACATGAAAACCAAATGGGTATAACTGTTTCACATGCGCACTCATATGTGTGTGTGTGTATATACACATATATATATGGGAAAAGACATATAGTGAATTTAATGTTCTAACCTGTTTTTGGCAGAGAACAAGAGGCTGCAGCAAAATTACCTGACATTACAGAAGCTGGTTCAATAAGATTGACATAAGTTTTACTTGCGAGAAGACGATTAGTTGTTGTCTCTCTTTTTTTTAGACGCCGTTGCAGTAGAAGCGCATTCTTTTCAGCCATGGTCATTTGTTGTATACTTCACGTCGTTTGGCATTCTTGTCATAAGCTTCTGCCGTTATGCAAGGACGTTTTTTTGTTTGATGAGGATCCATTGTTAAGAGAACTTGAGTTTTGCAAATGTCACTATTCTAATCACAGTACAAACCTAAATCAGAAAAATAAAGATTAAAAGGTGTAGTAACTTGCCATATATCAATTTTAAGTCTTAGGCTTTCTCGTTAGGCAACTCGATTATGTTAATGATAAGACGAACAAACATAGAGATTAAATTAAACCCTGTTAATATGAAGGACAAATATTTATAACCTATCACCATACATTGAATTTTCGCTCAATGTATACGTTGCCTATGTTATCCCATTCAACAACGTTTATCAACTTATCAGATTGCACACTAAATATAACTGATTGTACAATATGATGTCAATCAGTAGGCATCTCACTCACCGTGACACCTAATTAACTAATTTACTACTAAATATAACTGATTGTACAATATGATATCAATTTGTAGGCATCTCACTCACCGTGACATCTAAGGCATGAAAAATATGAAATTAGATTTCCAATGCAAGACTAAACATTTCTTAGGACAGTTGGTAATCAGATATACATTCTTAGTGTTCAGATCTACATCACAAAATTATAGAGTTATAGAATTGAAGGTGTTCACCACTTCGGCTAGGCTTTGTTGTGCTTACGTGGACGAATGATTGGATAGCAAGATATAACAACTAATTAATGTGTAGTAGTACATAGAAGAACAAAAAACTGATGAGACAATCTCAAGAACAAAAAAGTAAGGAGCTTCGCGTCGTCGTCCTAGCTTGTCATGCTTCCCGATCGTAACGGTATTATGGAGAATTCCCATGTTTTTTTGCTATATTCAGCGTATTGGCCAGAAGGGCCAGCTATAATCATCCGGTGTAATTAGCTTTCTATGATGTACACGTGCCTTTTATCATGATTTCATGACCAACAGGCCAAGTACTACTTCAAATTCTTTAGCTTATGTGTTGATTCATAAATCCTGATGATACTTTTCATAAAAATTATGTTTGTTTAAAATCTTTTAATCATCAAGGTGGAATAAAGGAAGCTAAATCAAAGGTCAATACTGCAGTAGAAAGTGTTTATCTGCAGGTGCCCAAAATAGCAACGCAATAAGCATGTGACAGTGTTTATCTTGTTCATGTGGATACAATTCTAAACTCATCCCTTTTATTGTTCTAATAGCAGTAAGACAAACAGTGGGAGAAGAATTTAGCATTGATTTTAAGACCACATTCATCACTTCAGAAAGATTATCCCTCATGGCCTGGGAGGAATAAATGAATTCCAACGATACTTTAAGCTAAAATAGAGTCACAACTTTCAGTTCAACGATATAAAGCATGAAAACCTTCTGTAGTTTCCATTAAAGTAGCCGGAATCATTCGGAGCAGAAAATAAGTAAAGTATTTCATTCCCCTAACCAAGTATCCTATTAAATATACATACATACATACATACATACATACATACACAGACACGTATTTATATATGTATTGTATATGTATATATGCTTAGAAGTCTACTTGTAGAAGTTATCAATACCAAAATTCCAAGTTTATTGTTAAAGGGAAAAGCTTATGGTATATCACCTACAGTCACACATGTTCACATTAAAAAAAAATCAAAAGCATGGCAATAACAATACATATATACAGCAGAATATATACTACTGAAGAAGTCAAACAACATATGCATAACAAAATCATCACAACATATCCAATTTTCCATACGGAACTATGCTAAAACCTATCAAAGAAATCGACACAAGAGCAAACTTGAAAAAGCAGAACAAACTATAAAGAGATCAAAATAGAATTCCCATTTAACCAAATACCAGACACAAGAACCTCAAAATCTATTACTGCTCGGCACATCGTTTACCCAAAATAAAAATCATCAAACTATTCTTCGCAGAAATCGAATAGAAAGTGTGATTCATTGAAGATTTTTTGTCAAACACATATAAGACCCTTATTATCAAAGAAGTACACAAAAGTTGAGTAAAAAGAATCGAAATTCCAGGTAAAACATAACTAACCTGATAACTATGTCCACGAAACGCACAAATTGAGCCGTAAGAGAGAAGATCGGAAGAGAGATTTGAGAGAAATAGGAGATGAGTTGAGAAAGTAATCAAAATGAAGAGAAACAGTAGAAGTGTGGATCTTCTTCGGAATTCTGTGGCTTTGGGATTTTGCATAGCGGCAGCTGTACCTCCGCTAAAACGTGGCAGAGATGGAAAAATCAGAGATAGCATGTGTCCATAAAGCGAAATGCTATTCCGAAAATACCCTTACTACCCCAAGCTCCTCTGCTTACTCGCTTCTATAATAGTAGTAATATATATATACTATAATAGAAATTTATTTTTTTTAGGTTTTGTAATTTTCAATAAGTATCTAATTTTTTCTTATAAATTATGTATATTTCACTCTCAGAAGGCTATCATCCCATTAGTAGTAGGGGTGCTTATCAGGCGGATAATTACGCTTAACGGTTCGGCTTAACAATTATTGAATTATAAATATAGTAATCTGCTAGCTATCCAATAAGACAACAGACGGATTAGTATCGGATTAACAATTATCGGAAGGTTATTAGACGGTTTATCGGCTAAACCAAATAGTAATATTTTGAATAATCATTCATTTAGATACCAAACAGTTTCAAATTAATACCATCTAAGATCTAACCAAACGGTATTTTTGGATTGAAGAAACTTCAAGACTCTAATACACGTATTAACCAAGTTCAGTATTCAATAAAACATTCGTTCTTCACAAGACAAAAAAGGACATTCGTTCTTCCAGAAAAGCAGACTTTATAAAAGGATATAAAACCAGACAATCCAGTCAAGTACTTCTAGTTCATTGCACTACAATATGATTACGGATCAATTCTACAAAACTTATTAATCATCCTGTGAACACCTAATTTTTTACCACAGCCCAAATCCTATACTACTTTAGTATAAATATTTCTTTTAGGTCTAATCTTAATATTTAAAAAGTTTATCTTATTCTTAATAGGTTTTATTAAAAGAAAAAATATAAAAATACTCACATTCTTAGAGTATGAATTTTATATATATATATCTTTCATCAGAATTTTAATAAGTAAGCTATAGTATTTTCTTAGTACAATTTAAACTATATCGTAAATATTGAATTTTCTTATTTATATAATTTTTTTAAGTCTAAAACTGTCACGACCCTAAACCCGGACCCAGTCGTGATGGCGCGTGTCATGAAGACAAGGCCATCTGACACTTTTCCATTTCAATTTTAAGCAATTAACAATAAGAATTAAGTCTAAAACGTAATAAATAATCCAAAAGTAAGCAGTTAATAGAACATTTTGCGGAAAATAAACCCAACACAGCCCGATATCGGGGTGTCACTAGTCATGAACATCTACCAATTCTAACACAAGTCTGAAAAGTCTACAAAACTATTACAAAGTTACTAATAAGGGAAAATAAATGAGATATGGGGGAGAAACACGGGACTGCGGACGCCAAGTAGCTATCTTGTGAACTCCAAAGTTTGCCGAGAGCTCTCAACTCTCGCTAGCAGGATCAGCAACACCTGAATCTGCACAGAGAGTGCAGGGAGTAAAGTGAGTATTCCAACTCAGTGAGTAATAATCATAAAATGAAGACTGAAAGCAAGAAATGACCGTAAGGCACCTTACAGGCTATAATAAAGCAGTAAAAGCCAGTAAAACAGTGAATTAGTAAAGATATGTAAAAAATCATTCAGTTTAGTTTAAACTTCATAAAAGGCCTTTTTAACAATTAAGCAAGTAAATGACAGGCAATAAGGAAGATAAACACATAAAGGTTCGCCCCTCGGGCACAATGTCAACAAATCCGCCCCTCGGGCAATATCTTAGAATAATACCAGCCCCTCGGGCTATATCTCACATCACAATGAGTACCCGCGCTCACTAGGGATGTGCAGACTCCTGGAGGGGCCCTTTATGGCCCAAGCGCAATATCAAGCCATCTCGTGGCATCATCACTAGGCTCTCGGCCTCATATCAACAAGCCACCTCGTGGCGTACATATCTCAGGCCCTCGACGTCATAATCATAATCAGTGTTTCCTCACAACATAGGCCCTTGGCCTTACTCAGTCAAAATCCTCACAAGCCACTCGGGCAATAGTAAAACATGATTTTCAGCCCAAAATAGCATTTAAAAGATCATTTAAGTGTTAAAACAGAGTGCTGAGTTATGAAAACAGTGGAATATAGCATGACTGAGTTTAAATATAAAGTCAAAACAGTGAGGAAATATCAAATAAGAATCTCATAAGGGTTCAAATAGTTGGCACGGGGCCCAAATATGGCGTTCAACGTGAAACATGATGTTCACAAATAGATTTCAGTCAAACACGCGGTAAAATAGTCATTCGGGACGGACTAAATCACAATCCCCAATAGTGCACGACCCCACGCTCGTCATCAAGCGTGTGCGTTACCTCAATATAGCACAACGATGTGCAAATCCGGGGTTTCATACCCTCAGCAAATGTCAGTTTCATATTAAGGCAAACAGGTAATTCTAGTCTAGCATGCTGCACAGAATTCAGGTAAAACAATTTGAGTAAATAAAGCAATTAAATCACTTCGACATGCTTTCCTAAGCTAACAACAGGCTTAAAGTGCAAGTAATATAACAGGAAAGGAAACCTACTAGTAATTACTTAATGAAAATCGGATTTTCAATAATTAGCACAAGTACGCACTCGTCACCTCACGTACAAGACATTTCAATTAACAATAATACAAAATCCTAAGGGGAAGGTCCCCCACTCAATGTTAGGCAAGCCACTTACCTTGAACTGGCTCAATAATCAATCTGAAACCACCTTTTGCCATGCGTACTCGACTTCAAATGACCCAAATCTATTCAATTCAATTTCATAACGTAAATAACACTTCAAGTAACTGATTCTACAAAGAAATTTCTAAGCTAATATGCGAAATTAGGTAAAATGACCCTCGGGCCCACATCTCAAAATTGGGTAAAATTTATATTTTCAGAATCCTCATACTCTCACGAGTCCATGCATACCAAAACTATCCAAATCTAAGGTCAAATTCCCAATCAAAAGTCGAATTTTAGGTCTAAGAACTTTCTTCAAAATTTTCCTCAATTTTCATCTCCAATCCGAAATTAAATGATAAAACTAACTATAGATTGACGGAATATAACTAGAAAGGGTTAAAGAATTGTTACCCAATGATCTCCTCATCAATTTCCTCTCAAAATTGCCCTCTCCCGAGCTCCAAAGCGAATTTCCAACTTTTGAAACTAAACCCTCGAAATTTCATATTTCTCCCTAGTTGTTTCCGCATCTGCGGTCCCGCTTTTGAGGACCAAAGGTCGCACCAGCGACTTTTCACTTAATAGCCAGGTTCATCTGCGACTCCCAATCCGCAGATGCGGTACCGCTTCTGCGGTTCCTGAAGAAATTCCAAAATTCCGCTTCTACGGCCACTGAGCTGCTTCTGCGGCGCCGCACCTGCGAAACCCAAGCCGCAGGTGCGGTTATGATAACCAGCAGCTGAAGCTGCAACTCTAACTCTAAAATCTTTTCGTCAACCATCTGAATTCATTCCGAGGCCTCCGGGACCTCAACCAAAGGCACCAACAAGTCACAAACCACTATCCAAATTTGTACCAATCCTTAGAACACCTAAAACAACATTGAAACCTCGAATTAACCATGGATTCAAGCCTAAGAACTCCAAAATTCTCAAAATACGCTTTCGATCAAAAAGTCTATCAAACTTCGTCTGAATGACCTGAAATATTGCACACACGTCACATTCAACACTACGGAGCTACTCCAACTTTCGGAATTCCATTCCTACCCTCGGATCAAAATCTCACTATTGGACCGGAAACTTCAAAAATTCAACTTTCGGCATTTCAAGCCTAAATTAGCTACAGACCTCCAAAACACAATCCGAACACGCCCCTAAGCCCGTAATCATCTAACGAAGCTAACGGAACCATCATATTTCCATTCCGAGGCCGTCTTCACATTGTTCTGACTACGGTCAACTTTCCAACACTTAAGCTCTCATTTAGGGACTAAGTGTTCCAAAACTCCCCGAAACTCAAAACCGAATGTCCCGGCAAATCAAAATAGCAGAAATAAACTCGGGAAAAGCAATTAATGGAGGATTGGGGCATTAATTCTTAAGATGACCGGTCGGGTCGTCACATCCTCTTACACTTAAATATTCGTTCGTCCTTGAACGAGCATAGAGATGTACATGAAGTAGTGAAAATATGAGGGTAACGGCTGCGCATATCCTGCTCGATCTCCCTGGTCACTCCTCGATCGGTTGACTTCATCACTGAACCTTTACTGCAGCAATGTTCTTTGACCTCAGCTTTCTAACCTGCCTGTCCAATATTGCCACTGGCTCCTCAACATAAGATAGATCCTTGTCCAACTGGACTGAACTGAAATCCAGCACGTGTGATGGATCACCGTGATACCTCCAGAGCATCGAAACATGAAATACCGGATGAACTCCTGTCAAGCTGGGAGGTAAGGCAAGATCATAAGCAACCTCCCCAACACGCCTCAATATCTCAAAAGGGCCAGTAAATCTCGGATTCAACTTTCCCTTCCTCCCAAATCTCATTACTACCTTCATAGGTGAAACCCAAAGCAGAACCCGCTCTCCAACCATATAGAAAACATCACGAACCTTCTGATCCACGTAACTCTTTTGTCTGTACTGGGTTGTACGGAGTCTATCCTGAATCACCTTAACCTTCTCCAAAGCATCCTGAACCAAGTCTGTGCCCAATAATCTAGCCTCACCCGGTTCAAACCAACCCACTGGGGATCTACACTGCCTACCATATAAAGCCTCATACGGTGCCATCTGAATGCTGGACTGATAGTTGTTGTTGTTTGAAGCAAACTCTGTCAATGGCAAGAACTGATCCCAAGACCCTCCAAACTCAATCACACACACACACGGAGCATATCCTCAAGAATCTGAATAGTGCACTCAGACTGTCCGTCCGTCTGAGGGTGAAATGTTGTACTCAACTCTACTCGAGTACCCAACTCATGATTAACGGCTCTCTAGAACCGTGATGTGAACTGAGTACCTCTATCTGAAATGATGGAAATCGAAATACCATGCAGACGAACAATCTCCGGGATATAGATCTCCGCCAACCGCTCCGAGGAATAAGTAGTACACAACAGGAATAAAGTGAACGGACTTGGTCAGCCGATCCACAATCACCCAAATAGCATCCAACTTTCTCAAAGTCCGTGGGAGCCCAACTACAAAGTCCATGGTGATTCGCTCCCACTTCCACTCCAGAATCTCTATCTGCTGAAGCAACCCACCTGGTCTCTGGTGCTTATACTTTACCTGCTGACAGTTGAGGCACCGAGCTACAAATCCAACTATATCATTCTTCATCTGCCTCCACCAGTAGTGCTACCTCAAATCCTGATACATCTTCGTGACACCCAGATGAATGGAATACCGCGAGCTATGGGCCTCCTCCATAATAAACTTCCGAAGCCCATGAACATTGGGTACACAAATCCGACCTTGTATCCTTAATACCCCATCATCACTAACAGTCACATCTCTGGCATCACCGTGCTGAACCTTGTCCTTGAGGCAAGCAAATGAGGGTCATCATACTGCCGCTCCCTGATACGATCAAATAAGGAAGACCGAGAAACCACGCAAGCTAGAACCCGACTGGGCCTTCGAAAGATCCAATCTCACAAACTGGCTGGCTAAGCCCTGAACATCCGTCGACATAGGCCTCTCCGATGCTGGTAAATAAGCCAAACTCCCCAAACTCTCTGCTCGACGACTCAAAGCATCAGCCACCACATTGGCCTTACTCGGGTGATACAAAATAGTGATGTCATAGTCCTTCAGGAACTCTAACCACCTCCTATGGCGGAAATTTAGATCATTTTGCTTGAATAAGTGCTGCAAGCTCTGAAGGTCAGTATAAATCTCACAGGGAACCCCGTATAAATAATGGCGCCTAATCTTCAGGGCGTGAACAATGGCAGCTAACTCAAGGTCGTGAACATGGTAGTTCTTCTCATGTATCTTCAACTGTCTGGACACGTAGGCAATTAACCTACCATTCTACATCAACACCGCTCCGAGGCCGCGAGGCATCACAATAGACCTTATAAGACCCCTAGTCTGTAGGCAATATCAAAACTGGGGCTGTAGTCAAAGCTGTCTTGAGCTTCTAAAAGCTCGCCTCACACTCCTACGTCTACTGGAACAGAGCACCCTTCTGGGTCAACCTGGTCATAGGGGCTGCAATCGATGAAAACCCCTCCACAAAACGATGGTAGTAACCCACCAAGCCAAGGAAACTACGGATATCTGTAGTTGAGGATGGTCTGGGCCAACTTTGCACGACCTCTATCTTCTTCGGATCCACCTGAATACCCTCACTCGATACCATGTGGCTTAAGAATGCCACTGAATCCAACCAAAACTCATATTTCGAGAACTTACCATATAACTTTTTCTCTCTTAGAGTCTGAAGCACAGTCCTCAAGTGCTGCTCATGATCTTCTCGACTCCGGAAATAAACCGGAATATCATCAATAAAGACAATGATGAATGAGTCAAGATATGGCCGAAACACACTGTGCATCATGTGCATAAAAGCTGTTGGGGCATTGGTCAGCCAAATGACATAATAATGACCATACCGAGTCCTGAAAGTAGTTTTCGGGATATCTGGTTCCCGAATCTTCAACTGATGGTAACCTGAGAGCAAGTCAATCTTAAAAAACACTCGTACGCCTTGAAGCTGGTCAAACAGATCATCAATACGAGGCAAAGGATAATGGTTCTTAACTGTAACTTTGTTTAACTAGCGAAAATTGATACACATACGCATAGAACCATCCTTTCTCTTCACCAATCAAGACAGAAGCACCCCAAGGTGATACACTGGGCCGAATAAAACCCTTATCAAGCAATTCCTGTAACTGATCCTTCAACTCCTTCAATTCAGGAGGAGCTATACGATACGAAGGGATAAAAATGGGTTGAGTGCCCGGCAACAGATCAATGCCAAACTTAATATCTCTATCAGGAGGCATGCCTAGAAGATAAGCTGGAAATACATCGGAAAAATCCTATGCTACTGGAACTGAATCAACTAAAGGGGTATCAATAATGACATCTCTTACATAGGCTAAATACGCGTTACACCCCTTCTCAACCGTACGCTGAGCTTTAAGAAAAGAAATAACTCTAATGGGAGTGTGATCTAAAGTACCCCTCCACTCAACACGTGGTACACCTGGCATAGCCAGTGTCACGGCTTTGGCGTGACAACCAAGAGTAGCAAAATGGGGCGACAACCAGTCCATGCCCAGGATAACATCGAAATCTACCATGCTGAACAATAACAAATCTGCTCTGGTCTAAAAACCACTAAGAGCAATCAAACACGACCAATAAACATGGTTTACAACAATAGAATCTCCCACAAGAGTAGAAACATAAACAAGGGAACTCAAGAAATCCCGAGGTACACCCAAATGCGGAGCAAAATAAGAAGGCACATAAGAATAAGTGATGTCTGGATCAAATAGAATCGATCCATTTCTGTGACAAACCAGTACAATACCTGTGATGACAGAATCGGAGGCAACAACCTCGGTACGGGCAGGAAGGGCATAGTATCTGGCCTGGCCTCCCCTCTAGGGCGACCTCTACCTCCCCGACCTCCATATCTAGCTGGCTGAGCAGGTGGGCTAGCAACTGGAGCTATAACCATAGCCTAAGAACTCTGCGGGGCACGCTGTGGCTGAGAAGTCTGTGGAGGTGCACTCCTCCCAAGTCTAGGGAAATACCTCACCACATGGCGTATGTTACCACACTCAAAGCAACCTTGCGGCTGACATGGCAATGGAAACTGTGCTGTATGGGTACTCTGAGACCCCTGAACCCCTGAAACACTGAGTGAAGTCTGAGACACAAACTGAGTTGGCTGACCCACAAAACCTCTACCATGTCGTACTCTCCCCCCAAAATAAGGACCAGTGGATCTCTCCAGTCTACGAGGTCTCCTCACTTCCCTATACTCTATTTCCTGACCTTGTATGTCCTCTCTCTCCTGGACCCACCTGTCCTCTACTGGGCGAGAGGTCATCGCCACCCGCTGAACTGGGACCACAGGCTATGTCACTATGACACCTGGAATCCGACCAATGAGAATTCGCTGCTCTGGAGTGGGGGTGGCAGAAGTCTGTGCTCCTCTCTCGGCTTGAGATGTAGTTGTAGGAAGGGGAAGAAACCCTGCCTGAGCCAGAGTGGTGTACATGCTCATCAACTGTGTCAAAGTCTCCTAAAGAGCTGGAGTAGTGGTAGCAGTAGGCGTGTCAGGTGCCTAGACTCTGGCTAGAACTGCTGGTGGTACCTCGGTGGCAGCTCGCGCAGGTGCTCTGGCTGCACCATGTGCGCGTCCTCGGCCTCTACCCTGGCCCCGGTCTCTGACGGCTGCAGTAGGGACGCGGGTGCCTAATCATCTCGGGTAGCACGTGTCCTCACCATCTGTGAGAGAATAGAGACAAAAGTTTAGAATTGTGATGTCAAAATGTCGCACGACAAGGAAATCAAATGAAGTGAAATTTTCCTAACAGTTACATAGCCTCTCGTAGATAAGTACAGACGTCTCCATATCGATCAGCGAGACTCTAATAAACCGGCTTGTGATCCATGACTCCTATGAACCTAGAGCTCTAATACCAACTTGTCACGACCCCGGTTTGCTCTCTGTGAACCATCATGATAGAACCTAGTCTCTACGACTAGGTAAGCGTAAAACACGGAAGATAAACCAATTTGTGGAAGAATAGAATTTAAAAAAGAAATAATGTGATAAAACAACGTTTTAAAAGTGACGCTCGGCATACAAAACATAACTCTCAAATCCAATATATATATCTTTCCTAAAACCCGGAAACCCATGAATCACAAGCTAAGAGATACATAAGAAGCTCTAACTCTAGAAATGTCTAACAAAAGGGGAGGACTGAAGGGCTATACTATTACAGAAAGATAGAAAGGGACTCCCCGCTCTGCGGACGCGGCAGATATACCTCGAAGTCTCTACAGAAGTGCCTCACCTCAAGGATGATAAGACCGAGTGAAAGTATCTAAATCTGCACATGAAATCATGAGCATAAAGGGCATGAGTGTACCACAACGGTACTCAGTAAGTGCCAAGTCTAACCTCGGTCGGGTAGTGACGAGGAAGGTCAGGGCCCTTCTGAGGTTAAATAAAATACAAAGTATAATAGTGTAGAACAAGATAGTATAATTAAGTGCAATAGTAAGAAATAACATAGAATAGAACGAGACACAACAACTAGAACAGAGGCAAAATACTCACCGAGTGAACACAACTCAACACAGAGATAGCAATCGGGGATCTACCAGGATACCGTCCTGTAGCCCCCAAATATAAATGTCCAGTGGATCTCCCGGGTGTCATCCCGTAGTCCAACTCATAATGCGTCGGGGATTTACCAGAATCCCGCTCTTGTAGTCCCCAAATATAAATACCCAGTACTGGGGGAATCTACCGGGTGCAGTCTCGTAGTTCTATATAACTGTGCGGGGGGATCTACCGGAATCCCACATTCGTAGTCCCAAATAAACAGACAAGGGGGATATACTGGAATCCAACATCCGTAGTCCCAAATAAACAGGCAAGGGGGGATCTATCGGAATCCCACATCCATAGTCTCAAGTGTAAATACACAACAGCAACATGGAAATATACTCAGCAAATGTCAGTTTCATATTAAGGAAAATAGGTAATTCTAGTCTAGCATACTGCACAGAATTCAAGTAAAATAGTTTGAGCAAATAAAGCAATTAAATCACTTAGACATGCTTTCCTAAGCTAACAATAGGTCTAAAGTGCAAGTAATATAAACTGGAAAGGAACCCTACTAGTAATTACTTATTGAAAATCGAATTTTCAACAATTAGCACAAGTACGCACTCGTCACCTCACGTACAAGGCATTTCAATTAACAATAATACAAAATCCTAAGGGGAAGGTCCCCCACACAAGGTTAGACAAGCCATTTACCTCGAACCGGCTCAATAATCAATCCGAAACCACGCTATTGCCACGAGTACTCTACTCCAAATGACCCAAATCTATTCAATTCAATTTCATAACGTAAATAACACTTCAACTAACGGATTCTACAAGGAAATTCTAAGCTAATACGCGAAATTACGTAAAATGACCAAAACGCCCCTCAAGGCCCACATCTCAGAATCGGGTAAAATTTATATTTTCAGAATGCTCATACTCTCACGAGTTCATGCATACCAAAATTATCCAAATCTAAGTTCAAATTCCCAATCAAAAGTCGAATTTTAGGTCTAAGAACTTTCTTCCAGTTTTTCCTCAATTTTCATCTCCAATATAAAATTAAATGATAAAACTAACTATAGATTGATGGAACATAACTAGAAAGGGTTAAAGAATCGTTACCCAATGATCTTCTCTTCAATTTCCTCTCAAAATCGCCCTCTCCCGAGCTGCAAAGCGAATTTCCAACTTTTGAAACTAAACCCTCGAAATTTCATATTTCTGCCCAGCTATTTCGATCAAAAGGTCTATCAAACCTTGTCCGAAAGGCCTGAAATTTTGCAAACACATCAGATTCGACACTACGGAGCTACTCCAACTTCCGGACAATCCGAACACGCCCCTAAGCCCGTAATCACTTAACAAAGCTAACGGAACCATCAGATTTCCATTCCGAGGCCGTCTTCACACTGTCTGACTACGGTCAACTTTCCAACACTTAAGTTCTCATTTAGGGAATAAGTGTCCCAAAACTCCCCGAAACTCAAAACCGAACATCCCGGCAAATCAAAATAGCAGAAATAAACTCGGGGAAAGTAGTTAATAGGGGATCGAGGCGTTAATTCTAAAGACGACTGGCCGGGTCGTCACACAATCCCCAATAGTGCACGACGCCATGCTCATCATCAAGTGTGTGCGTCACCTTAATATAGCACAACGATGTGCAAATCCGGGGTTTCATATCCTCAGGACATTATTTACAATCATTACTCGCCTTAATCCGGTCTAAACTCTAGCCTGCGATGCCCTTGCCCTTCGAATCGACCTCCACTCACATCGATTCTATCCAAAAATCAGAACCACGACGTCAAAATATGCTAAGGGGATGAAGCCCAAGCAAAAATAGTCAATTACAACACAAATCTCGAAATTACCAAAACCCGACCCCTGGGCCCACGTCTCGAATTCCGGAAAAATTCACATCAATAGGTTCTTTATCATTCCCCGAATTCATTCATACCAAAAGCATCAAAGTCCAACCACAATTGACCCCTCAAATCTCAAATTCTAGGTCTCTAATTTCAAGCCGTAGTTCTTCAATTTTAGGCTTAATATCCATGATTAATTAGGTATATTTCACATTTGAATCGAGTTTTAAGCCCATGAATCTTACCTCCAAGTGATTCCCCTTGAATCCCTCTTTAATCCTCTTCAAAAAGCTCCAAAAATGCTCAAAAATAGTGGAAATAAACCCCAATATCGCGGACAAGATGACTATTTAAACATTTTGCCCAGGCCTCATTTCCTTCTTCGCGAATGCGGTCAACGCCTCGTGTTCGTGAAGCACAAAATAACTTTACCCAAAATTCCTCTTCGCGATCGCGACCTGCCCATAGCGAATGCAATGGCTCCTCAGCTTGACCCTTCACGATCGCGTTACCTCCCCCGCGAACTCGATGAATAAAACACCTCAAGCCCAGCTGGCCAAATTCCTCACGTGAACGTGGATCTTCCCTCGCGAACGCGATGCATAAACATCCAGCCCTTCACGAACGCGGAGCATCTCAGCTTTCTCCAGCTAACCCTTCGCGAACGCGAAGGTCTAAATTCTCTGCAACACATAGCAGTTTTTCTACAATTCCAAACAACATGAAATTGTCTGATTGACCACCCGAAACTCACCCGAGGCCCCCGGGACCTCAACCAAACATACCAACATATCCCATAACCTCATTCAAAGTTTTTCCAACCTTTGAAACGCTCAAAACAACATCAAAATACCAAATTCGCATCGGATTCAAGCCTAAAAATTCCAAAATCTTCTAAATTACGCTTTTGATAAAAAAAAACCCAACCAAACCACGTCCAAATGACCTGAAATTTTGCACACACATCCCAAATTAATGCTGTACGATGGGCCGGGCTGGGACCGGGACCGGACCGGGCCCGCGGTCCTAACGGGCTAAACGGGCCTGTTAGGCCGGTCCTGGTGGGCCGGTCCCTAATGGTGCAAAAAGCCCGTGGCGGGCCGGGTATGGTAAAAAAGCCCACGAGCCCGGGACCGGCTAGCGGGCCTGGGCCGGTCTTACCGGGCCTAACGACTACTTTTTTAAAAAAAAAAATTTAAAAAAAATAGCAACGGTCAAAAATTTAAATTATAGTCATTGGATTGCAATTTTGACCGTTTGGAAGTTTAAAAAATAGCCATTTGGCCCCCAAACTTTATATAATTACACTTTTTTCCAATTCTCAACTATAAATACCCCCTCATTCTTTCATTTTTACTCGCCAATTCATCAATCTCTCTCAATCTCTCTCAATCTCTCTACTATAATTGCTTATTTTATTGTTGAAATTTCGTGAAAAATTGTGAAGTTGGTGAATTAAAGTATTCAAGTCTTCAACGATTTTTAATTTTCAAGAAGTTGTTCGGCAATTCGGTAAACGCGTTCCAACTCTTAAGTTTTAATATTATAGTTTTGTTAGTTTTATTTAGTATAATTATAATTAATATGACATTTTCTTTGAAAAATATTTTTGGTGGTAAGGGTAAAGCTAAAATTGATGAAAGTAGTGGCCAACCTACTACCCTTCCCCCAGCTCCCCGACCCAGACCTGGTAGACGTCCTGCTGCTCCTATTATACTTGGTAGTGATAACCCCTGTTTTCAATTTTCCGATAGTCAATTTTGCCATAATGTTGCACCAGGTAAAAATTTAGATGATGAAACTATGAATGCTCTTTATCCTAATGAAACTATCTTTGAAAATGAGGATGAAGATGAAACCCAACCGGATTTAGATGATACACCTACTAGTCCTTTTAATAACCCAACTGATGTACCGCCCGACCCACATGTAGAAACCCCTAGTTTTAATAGACAACCTCCTAAAGGCCTAGAAACATCATTAGTTTGGAATTTTTTTACTCAAGTAAGAGAACAAAATAAGGCTAAGTGTAAAACATGTGGGAAATTACTGGCGCATAAATATACTGCAGACCGTAGCGGCACGGGTAGTTTGACTAGGCACATAAAAACACACCCTAGAGATAAAGCTAGATATTTACAAATGAAAGCGCAGCTAGAGGGAACACATGTAGATTTTGATGTTAACCCTAGTACAGGTTCAAATCTAGTTCAACCAGGAATTAACATTGTGACCGGAGGTATTTTATATTACGATCCAAATAGAGAGTGTGAAGAATTAGCAAAGATGGTTACTGTTATGTGCTTACCCTATTCTTTTCTCTCTAATCCTAATTGGGTGCATTATATTAGAAGAGTTTTTAATCCTACTTATAAAGGTTGGCCTCGCGCAACAGTTAAGAGCGATATTTATAAATATAAACATGAATATGAACAATATTTGCGGTATTTATTTACTAATATAAGTAATCGGATTTCTATTACTACTGATATTGGTAGAAGTGGTAATGATTGTGATTATCTAACTGTTACAAGTCATTGGATAGATGAGGAGTGGACAATGCAAAAACGCATTATTGCGTATAGAATAATTAATTTATGTCACACAGGTAAGTTTATAGCTAACACTGTTGCAGATATTTGTAGATAATTTTTGCTTTAGAGATAAAATAATGGCAATTTCTATGGATAATGCTTCTAGTAACACTAGTGCTATAGGCATACTTACAACAACACTAAATCCCGCATTTAGGAATATATTCCATGTTAGATGTATTTGTCATATTTATCATTTAATTGTCGGTGATGGTATGCGAATTTTAAATTTAGAAATTGAAAAGGTTAGAATGACTCTTAATTGGCTTTTTTATTCAAACCGTAGAAGTAGACTAAGAGAATATTTTAAAAAATGTGATGAATATGGCCTTAGAGAAAGAAAGGTTCCTAAAGCTTGCCCGACTAGATGGAATTATATGTACGAAAGTTTAGTAGTTGCATATGAATATAGAAACTCAATTAATGCAATGTTTAATGCTCGGGTGGGTGGTGAGGATGATGATGAAATGCTTACTACTCAAGATTGGACGAATGTTAAAATTCTTATAGATTTTTTAGAACATTTTCAAATTGCTACAAATGCATTTTCTGGGCAATATTATCCTACTATTTCAAACTGTTTAGTTTATATTACAGCACTATGTATGTTGAATTTTCGTAGGGTGGGGAAATTTATCAACTTGCTATAAATGTAATGAAAGAAAAGTTTAAAAAATAGGTGATCATAGAGCGTCAATGAGGGAGAGCTTGGAAAAATCTATACTGTTTAGAGATTGGATCCGCTCGGAAAGAAGAAACTTTGGAATTGCGGAATCACAACCGGCGGTAGATGAAGCTAATGAAGAAATGATGGCAGAACTTGCGGAGGATGCTGCTTCGCCCGGAAGTGGTGATGAACAAGCTTCTTTTCCACCACCACCAACGCAACCTCCTCCGAACTTTGAAGGATTTATAAAATTTGTTAGAGATACAATGTAGATTATGGTGTACCTTGTACTTTTGGCATATCTTCTTTTAGTTTTTTCCCTTTTAATGGTGGTATTAGTACCTTGTTGTGCTCATTCCATTGGGGGGAAAAAGACTAAGAAAGATATACCATTTTTGGTAATAAAAATTATAAGACATGCTCTTGAATATCTTTTTGCAATATTTTTTTGTCTTTAACTTGCAATTATTTATAAGCTATAATATATATACATAACATACAATATATACTACAAGAAAATATATAAGGTAATATATATATATATACTACAAGCAAATATATATATATATATATACTACAAGCAAATATATATATATATATATATATATATATATATATATATATACACACACACATAACATACAATATATACTACAAGAAAAAAAAATATATATATATACATAACATACAATATATACTACAAGAAAATGTATAATATAATATATATACATAACATACAATATATACTACAAGAAAATATATAAGGTAATATATATACATAACATACAATATATACTACAAGAAAATATATATATATATACACACAAAACATTATAAGAAATTATATTTGGAAATATATATACATAATATAGTATATATATATATATATATATATATATATATATATATATATATATATATATATATATATATATATATATATATATATATATATATTATATACTATACTAGTATACTATATATACTACAAAACAAGATTTTTCAAAATTCAAAATGAGGGCCCCACCCCCAATGACCACCAACGGCCATATTGCACAAATAGCCGTTTTTTTTTCAATTTACAAAACTAACCTTCTCTAACACTATAAATACCTCCTCCCTCTTTCTTCATTTCAATACTCAATACTCATTTCTCAATCTAAATTTCTCTCAATCTCTCAATCTCCAATTTTCAAGACTTCAAGTCTCAATCTTAATTTTCAAGTTACATCATGCCTCGTTCGGAAAGAGTGCGCTTATTTGTTTCGCACTACTATGAAGTGCTTGAAGAAAATGAAGAAGGCCAAATATTAAAATGCAAGAACTGTGGAAGAGTCTTAAATTTTCGTTCAGGGTGTACCACAGACATTTTAAGGAGGCATATAACGTATTGTGTTGATGACATTTATCCGCAAATTCATCTTTAAGATATTTCAACAATTTGTGTTATTTTAAAATTATTAGACGTATTTATGATTCATGTTATACTTTCTTATTAATTTATTATGCATGGCAATTTAGTTTTACTATTGTTTTGTTATTTTACTTTTTCGTCAAGCACTTTAATAATTAGATTTCTACATATATATTACATATATATTATTTATATAGCCATGATATGGTTTACAAGAAATTGCCTTAAACAAAAAATAAAGCCCGAAAATAAAAAAGTCCGTTAGGCCCGCTAAGCCCACGAGCCCGACCCGTTTAGCCCAAGACCATATGGGCTTAGGCACGTCACAAGCTGGTTCCACCCGTTGAGCCCACGAAGCCTGGGACCATGAGGCCCGGGACCGCCAGAGCCCAGGCCCGTTAAGCCCGGCTCGTTGGGCCCATTTAGGCCCGGGCCCGGCCCAGAATACAGCATTATCCCAAATGATACAACACAACTACTGCAACTATCGGAATTCCATTCCGACCCCTATATCAAAATCTCACCTATCAACCGAAAATCGCCAAAAATCCAATTTCGCCAATTCAAGCCTAAATCTACTTCGGACCTCCAAAAGTCATTCTGATCGCGCTCTTAAGTCCCAAATCACCCCCGAAGCTATCCGAACCATCAACACTCACATCCGAGCCCTCTAACATATAAGTCAACATCCGGTTGACTTTTCCAACTTAAGCTTCCTCAAAAGACACTAAATGTCTCAAACTTTACCAAATCCTTTCCGAACCCGAGCCAACCAACCCGATCACATATAGAATTGATAGACAAAGCAATAAGAAGCAGAAATGGGGGAAATAGAGCGGTTATTCATGAGACGACTGGCCGGATCGTCATAAAGAGTGTGTGTGTGTGTGTGTGTGTGTGTGTGTGTGTATATATATATATATATATATATATATATATATATATATATATATATATATATATATATATATATATATATATATACATGTATGTATTTTACCTTTATTATTTATTTTTAACTTAGTAAAAAGTTTTAAAAAATGTAACAAAATATTAAGAAGAGTAAATCTGAATATATACAAAAAATACTTTCTAACCCCCCCCACCTTTCACGTCTTGCACTCACATTGCACACACACACTCACATGTTCACTAGTACTATCATGGGCGGCTTTCTAGCCATGCCCCATGACCCCTTGGGCGCACCCCGTGGCATCCTAGGAAGCCTCCCAATGCCTAGCACCACGGACGGCCCCGTGGTCTTGGCCGCGCCAAGTGACAAGAGCGCACGTGCCTCTATCGCCCCACCGATATCTCTCTCTAGCACCCAGCCGCAGGCAGATGCCAATAGCGCTGCGCGCGCCGACCGTGATGCCAAAGACATTGCTGCTGACAACAAACATGTTTCTGCCTTGTAGAAAACTAAGTCCTTTTCATTGTAAATATAGAGTATTTTTATTCTATGTACTTCCATTATGTTTCTCTAGCTTAATCAAGTCTAGTCTTGTAGCTTTGGTTTATATTTTTTAAGCATTATTAGAGGGGATCAAGCATTCAAAACTTTCTAGCAAGCAAACAATTCTCTGTATTGGTGTCTCTCCCCCTCGACAACGCGTTGCCTTTCTGTAATAGCTTTCATTAATACAATCAAGCTTTCTTTCATTCTCAATTCTCATTTCTGTTCTCTCAATTGCTTTTGACATTGGTTTTCTCGTATGGTACTGACAATCTCGTCTAGCATACGGAGGGGACCTCAGTTGGCAGACAGTAACTGCATTAACATTAGTTGCTTAGCCTTACGTCTCCCTTCCAAGAAATCTCAGGAAAACGCCGCGTAATAGTTGGTATCAGAGCCTAGGCTCGACATCGGACGAGGGAAAGCATTGTCATTACCACAATTTCTGACCATGGTGAATCATGGGGATAACATTGCGGCCCTTGAACAGACGGTTGACGGATTATGGCCCATCGTAGATACGATGCCTGAACTAAGAACCAACCTAGTGCAAAGGTTGGACGACCTGGACCGCAGGGTGCTCCAGGCCGAAGTTGACATAGAAAACATCAGTCGCGACTCCAAGGGAGACCGGCAAACGGCAGCCACAGAGGCAACTGAAATTTTTTGCAAATTCGAGGGACTCCAATAGGAGCGTGCCGAAGATTTAGCTTACAGGACGCAAGAGGCAGACAGGGTGACTGCCATGCAACAAACTATTGACGGCTTGACAGACAAGCTCAATGTTGTCAATACTGCTTTATAGGGCCTGCTTCGAGGAGGTGGAAACCAAATCGGGGGCACTGTGAATCCCGCTTCCGCGACACAAAAACTGAAAATTCCTGAGCCAAAGCCATATAGTGGAGCTAGGAATGCTAAGGAAGTGGAAAACTTCATCTTTGACATCGAACAATACTTCGATGTTGTTGGGGGCTTAGAAGAAGCTAAGAAGGTAGCAACTGCAGTCATGTATCTTTAGGGTGATGCTAAACTCTGGTGGCGGGTGAAGTACGAAGCCATCAGGGCCGGTGAAGATGCTCTTGAGACATGGGCAGAACTGAAGGCAGCCATACGCCTACAATTCTTCCCCAAAAATGTTGAATACAACGCAAGGAGAAAGCTATGGGAGCTCCGCCAGACCAAATCAGTGCGGGACTACGTGCGGGAATTCTCCGCGCTCATTCTAAACATATGTGACATGGGGGACAAAGACAAGCTCTTTACCTTCCTAGAAGGGTTGAAACCTTATGCCCATATGGAACTGCAAAGACAAAGGGTAGATACCCTACCTAAGGCGATCCAAGTAGTTGAATGCCTTGGGAACTATCAAGTGGAAGCTCGGAATGACAGGCCTCAACTGCCTGCCTGAGTGGGATTCAAAGGGGGCCATCCTAGAAATGGTGGCCCTAGCAGAAGTGGGGGAGATCGGAGTGCAACCAAATCTAAGGCTCCCTCCTCAGGCAGTAATAGTGCTGTGTCAAATAACTATGACCGGGGAAGAAAACCTCCTTTAGGATGACGTCATTGCGGTGGACCACATTGGAATAATGAGTGTCCACATGCACAGATGAATGCCCATCAAGCCTTTGATGATGGGACCGATGATGACACAAATGATGCAGACCAGACCGAACTAGTAGGTGCCTTCAATGCAATTGTTGGCTCTATTTCTTAGCCCTTAGCCAAAACCAATGTTGGTATCTATAAGAAAAAGGACCCATGCCTAAGCACCAAGAAAGGGTAAAAGAAGGAGGATGAGAGTACTCCTCCTAAACAACAGAGGACCTTAATGTTTGTTGAGATGAAGGTAAATGGCAAGCCCATTCGGGCGATGATAGACACGGGTTCTACCCACAACTACTTAGCCTCGACTCAGGTGGAGTGCCTTGGTCTAGTTGTAGGAAAGGGTAGAGGTAGTGTCAAGGCTATCAAATCACCTCCTCAGCCAGTGGATGGGATAGCCAAAGAGGTACCAGTGAAGCTTGGCTCTTACGAAGGAAAATTCAACCTGAGTGTGGTAATCATAGATGACTTCGAGTTGATAGTTGGATTGGAATTCCTGAGGCAAACCAACACCATGCCTGTACCGTATACGGACATGTTACTAATGATGGGAGCAAACGGGACCAAGCCCTGCATTATCCGTGCATGCCCATGAAGATGGCCGTTGAGAACATCTCGGCCTTGCAGTTGAAGAAGGGGGTCAAAAGACATGAACCTACGTTCCTGGAAACCCTCTGCATTGAAGATGTAGAACGCTCCTCAGGTCCCATTCCTGAGCCCGTGAAGGAGCTACTACTGGAGTTTAAAGATGTCATGCCACAAGACATGCCAAAGCGACTACTACCTAGGCACACTGTGGACCATGAAATTGAGCTGGTGCCGGGCGCGAAGCCACCCGCCCGGGTGCCTTACAGAATGTCACAACCCAAACTCACCGAGCTTCAGAGACAATTGACGCAAATGCTAGATACAGGGATCACTGTGCCCTCCAAATCCTCATACGGGTCCCCTGAGCTATTCCAAAAGAAACATGATGGCAGCCTACAACTCTATATGGACTATCGGGCTCTAAACAAAATCACTGGAAGAACAAGAACCCTATTCTGCTAATGGCAGACTTGTTCGATAGACTGGGTGGTGTGACGGTGTTCACCAAGATAGACCTGAAGATAGGTTATTTGCAAGTTCAGATTGCAGAGGGTGATGAACACAAGATGACCTGTGTGACAAGATATGGGTCGTACGACTTCCTAGTTATGCCGTTCGGCTTGACTAACGCCCCAGCTACGTTTTGCACCTTGATGAACCAAGTCTTCCGAGAGTACATTGACGAATTCGTGGTGGTCTACTTGGATGACATTTTGGTATATAGCCAAACATTGGAGGAACACCCGGTACACTTGTAGAAGGTCCTAGCTTGATTGCGGGAGCATGAACTATATGCGAACCTATATAAGTGCTCCTTTGCTCAAAAGCAAATTGACTTCCTCGGACATGTCATCGAGGAAGGGCGGATCAAGATGGACCAACAGAAGATTCAGGCAATCACAGATTGGCTACCGCCAAGGATATCTATGCCTTGAGGGCGTTCCTTGGTCTATGAAATTTCTATCGACGATTTGTGAAAAACTACTCCCTCATTGCAGTACCATTGACAGAACTCCTCAAGAAGGTCACGCCTTGGGATTGGGGATCCAGGCGAGCGGAGGCCTTCAACGCATTGAAAACGGCTATGTCTAGTAGCCCCGTCTTGGCCCTCCCTAATCTGGCCAAGCCATTCGACGTACAAATAGATGCCTCCGACTATGCCCTCGGCGGAGTTTTGCTACAAGAAGGGCATCCTATAGCGTACGAGAGTCGGAAGCAGAAGGATGCAGAGCGGTGCTATGCCGCCCATAAGAAAGAATTATTGGCTGTCATCCACTGCTTGCGCCTTTGGAGGCACTATCTTCTGGGGACCCCGTTCGTGGTCAAGACAAACAACACAGTTGTTAGCCATTTCACGACCCAGTCGAAGTTGAATGGTCGACAGGCCAGGTGGCAGGAACTCCTAGCTGAATTCCACTTCAACTTGGAGTACCGAAGTGGGAAGACCAATCATGTTGCTGATGCACTCAGTCAAAGAGCTGATCTAGCATCAGTGTGCCTACTCGCCACCCTAAGGGGGAGCGAAGTAGCCACCTCCATCAAGGACCAGATACAGGATCTACTCATCAAGGATCCTGCTGCACAGTATTTGGTTGATTTAGTAGGACAAGGCAAGGTTCGTCAGTTCTACATGGAAGATGGTTTCGTGAAAGTGAAATGGAACCAACTTTATGTTCCTAAAGGAGGAGATCTGCGAAGGACTCTTCTAGTGGAATGTCATGATACTCTGTGGGCTGCCCATCTCGATGAGGAACGCACCATGGCGTTACTTCGTCGTGCATATTATTGGCCTTAAATGGCCGATGACGTCGCTCAGTATGTGAAGACTTTTCTAGTATGCCAGAAGGACAAGTCAGACCGCTTGACACAAGCGGGACTCTTGGAACCACTAGCTGTCCCAAAGAGACCTTGGGAGCGCTTCTCCCTGGATTTTATCACCGGACTACCCAAGGTCGGAGATCTCACAACAATCTTGGTCATGGTAGATCGGTTTTCCAAGTATGCTACCTTTATTGCCGCCCCACAATATATATCAGTAGAAGATACAACTCGACTTTTCTTCTCTTATGTCGTCAAATATTGGGGCCTGCCCAAAGACATTGTTAGTGATCGCGACTCACGCTTCACTAGCAACTTTTGGACCCAACTCTTTAAGTGCCTTGGGTCAAAATTGAGCCACAGCTCAAGTTTTCATCCGCAATCTGATGGCCAGAAAGAGCGGTTCAATGGTATGTTGGAGGAATATCTCCACCACTTTGTAACCAGATCGTAGAAGAATTGGGTGAAGCTTCTGGATGCTGCTCAACTGTGTTTCAATTCACAAAAGATCTCTAGTACAAACAAAAACGCTTTTGAAATTGTTACCGGACAACAACCGCTACTCCCACCTACAGTAAATGTACCAAACATGTCTAAATCTCCTCGAGCTGCTAGCTTCTCAAAAAAGTGGAAGCGAAATTTGGAGATAGTGCGGAGCTATCTTGTCAAAGCTCAAAATCGGATGAAGAGGCATGCTGATCAAAATCGTCGTTTTGTTGAATACCAAGTACGAGACAAAGTGATGGTCAAAATTCCAAAGCGGTACTTATTTGCGGGGGTCCATGACCCTCGCCTATTGCAAAAATACATTGGACCCTTGTCCATTGAAAGACGCATTGGAAAAGTTGCATACTGGGTGGATACCCAACTTGGTGGAAAATTCATCTTGTCTTCTATGTCAGCCTCCTGAAACCTTTTCGGGAAGACACGGAGGATCCTTCACGGAGCCAGCTCACAATACCCAGTATTCAAGGTCCCAATTCAATCGGAAAAAAACGTATTGAAGTTATCCTTGATGATAGAGTGATTCATGCCTCAAGGAAAGATCACCAAGAGTTCTTGGTGAAATGGCAGGGTTGTGATGCAGAGGAGAATACTTGGGAGAGGGGAACAAACCTCAAATCCTACAAGAGCATAATTGAAGATTATATTGCAAGTAAGGCGCCGAGGACGTCGCCAACTCATGTGGGGGAGAATGTCATGGGCGGCTTTCCAGCCATGCCCTATGACCCCTTGGGCGCGCCCCGTGGCGTCCTAGCAAGCCTCCCAATGCCTAGCGCCACGGACGACCCCGTGGTCTTGGCCGCACTAAGTGACAAGCGCGCACGTGCCTCTGTCGCCCCACCGATATCTCTCGCCAGTGCCCAGCCGCAGGCAGATGCCAACAGGGCCGTGCGCGCCGACCGTGATGCCAAAGACGTTGCTGCTGACAACGGACATGTTTCTGCCTTGTAGAAAACTAAGTCATTTTCATTGTAAATATAAAGTAGTTTTTATTCCATGTACTTCCATTATATTTCTCTAGCTTAATCAAGTCTAGTCTTGTAGCTTTGGTTTATTTTTTTAAACATTATTAGGGGGGATCAAGCATTCAAAACTTTCTAGCAAGCAAACAATTCTTTGTACTGGTGTCTCTCCCCCTAGACACCGCGTTGCCTTTCTGTAATAACTTTCATTAATGCAATCAAACTTTCTTTCATTCTCAATTCTCATTTCTGTTCTCTCAATTGCTTTTGACATTGATTTTCCCGTACGGCACTGACAATCTCGTCTAGCGTACGGAGGGGACCTCAGTTGGCGGACACTAACTGCACTGACATCAGTTGCTTAGCCTTACGTCGCTCTTCCGAGGAATCTTAGGAAGGCGCCGCGTAACAGTACACATTCCCACTATTTTCCTTCATCATCTTCACACACAACATATAAAATACGATCCCATTATAGAAAAGAGGAGGAATAACGAAATTGGGAGAACAAAAAAAAAATTGAGAAGAAAGAAAGAACGAGATTTTAGAAAGAAGAAAACCAATTTTCAGCAATAAAAAATGCATCCTAAAAACCTCCATTAAAGCTCCACCAGTAGCCTTTGTGAAAACACTATGAAAGCTACTAGTTAGTGTGTAAACCATAGAAAAACAAGACAAAAACCAGCTATAAAAATATCAAAGTCACCGCCATCCTCATCTTGAAAACCCAACTCTTCCGTGCGACGAAGTTTGAGAATTCCGGCGGGTTTCCGACGTTCCAGTCGAGCTTCAGTTTTGGGTTTTCTGTTCGAGTTCAAAATTGCAATTGTGTCTGCAGCTTACAAAATTTGTGACTCAATATTCCTTTGGGTAATCATCTTTGAGGTTGGTTGCTTTTACTCTACCTTTAATCTAATACTAAAACTCAACTCATAGATATGTGACTTTATGCTATGTGATTCATGGTGTCAGATTTTAATTATTGATAGTCTTTGTTAGTTTGTTGTTTAAGTAATGAGAATTGCAAAGAATATGATATTATCTCACTGTGGATGTTTTAAAAAAAAATCTGACAAAAATGGGAAAAAACACCGTATACCCATCTATAGAAACTCTTTACTCAATATGCCTAATTATAGAAATTACATAGAAAATCCCTAAATAATTACACCGTATATCTTTGTACCAAGCTACGGAATCCTAACTACCACTCTTTAGGGGATAATATTCCTTAAATGTAGCCATAACTATTGTAATGTGTATGTAGAGTTAATGCTACACTGAGGGCCGGTCCCGAATCGGACCGGACCGGACCGGGCCCGCAGTCTTAACGGGCCTCATGGGCCTGGTGGGCCGGGCCTGGTGGGCTCTTAAAGTCCGAGGCGGGCTGGTCCTTTTTGGTAAGCCCACGAGCCCGGGGCCGTTTAGCCCGGGACCGGCTGGCGGGCCTGGTCGGGCCCAGCGGGCCTAACGACTATAATTTTTTTTAATTTTTTTTTTAAAAAAACAGCCCAACGGCCATATTTAAAACGTAGCCGTTTGGGGCTTTTTTTGACCGTTTGGTAGTTTAGAAAATGGCCATTTTGCCCCCAAACTTTATTTTAACCTCAAACTTTATATAATTACACTTTTTCCCATTTCTCAACTATAAATACCCCCTCATTCTTTTATTTTATTCACCAATTCATCAATATCTCTCAATCTCTCTCACTCTCTACTACAATTACTTAATCTATTGTTGAAATTTCGTGAAAAATTGTGAAGTTGTTGAATTGAAGTTTTCAAGTGTTCAACGATTTTCAATTTTCAAGAAGTTGTTCGGCAATCCGGTAAACTCGTTTCAACTCTTACGTTTTAAGAATATATTTTTGTGTGGTTTAGATTGCATAATTATAATTAATATGGCATTTTCTTTGAAAAAAATATTTGGTAAAGGAAAAGATAAAACCGGTGAAAGTAGTGGCCAACCAACTACCCTTCCCCCGGCTCCCCGACCTAGAAAAGATAAGCAAGTTGAAAGTAGTCGCCAACCTAGACGTCCTCCTCCTTCTTTAATTCTTGATAGTGATCACCCTTGTTTTCAATTTACCGATAGTGAATTTTACCATAATGTTGCACCAGGTGAAAGATTAGATGATGAAATTATGAATGCTCTTTATCCTAATGAAACTATCTTAGAAAATAATGAGGAAAATGAGGATGATGATGAAACCCAAGCACCGGATTTAGATGATACACCTACTAGTCCTCTTAATAACCCAACTGATGCACCGGTTGACCCACCTGTAGAAACTCCTACTTTTAATAGAGAACCTGCTAAACGCCTAGAAACATCATTAGTTTGGAATTTTTTTACTCAAGTAAGAGAACAAAATAAGGCTAAGTGTAAAACTTGTGGGAAATTAATGGCGCATAAATATACTGGAGACCGTAGCGGCACGGGTAGTTTGACTAGGCACATAAAAACACACCCTAGAGATAAGGCTAGATTTTTTCAAATGAAAGCGCAGCTAGAGGGGACAAGTGTAGATTCTGCGGTTAACCCTAGTACAGGTTCAAATCTAGTTCAACCAGGAATTAACACTGTCACCAGAGGTATTTTATATTACGATCCAAATAGAGATCGTGAAGAATTAGCAAAGATGATTGCTGTTATGTGCTTACCTTATACTTTTGCTTCTAATCCTAATTGGGTTCATTATATTAGAAGAGTTTTTAATCCTACTTATAAAGGTTGGCCTCGCGCAATAGTTAAGAGTGATATTTATAAATTCAAACATGAATATGAACAATATTTGCGATATTTATTTACTCATATACCTAATCGGATTTCTATTACTACTGATATTGGTAGAAGTGGTAATGATTGTGATTATCTAACTGTTACAAGTCATTGGATAAATGAGGAATATATAATGCAAAAACGCATAATTGCATATAGAATAATTAATTCGCGTCACACAGATAAGTTTATAGCTAACACTGTTGCAGATATTTGTAGATATTTTTGCTTTAGCGATAAAATAATGGCAATTTCAATGGATAATGCTTCTAGTAACACTAGTGCTATAGGCATGCTTACAACAACACTAAATCCTGCATTTACTAATATTTTCCATGTTAGATGTATTTGTCATATTTATCATTTAATTGTCGGTGATGGTATGCGAATATTAAACATAGAAATTGAAAAGGTTAGAATGACTCTTAATTGGCTTTTTTATTCAAACCGTAGAAGTAGACTTAGAGAGTATTTTAAAAAATGTGATGAATATGGCCTTAGAGAAAGAAATGTTCCTAAACCTTGCCCGACTAGATGGAATTGTATGTACGAAAGTTTAGTAGTTGCATATGAATATAGAAACCCAATTAATGCAACGTTTAATTCTCGGGTAGGTGGTGAGGATGATGATGAAATGCTTACTACTCAAGATTGGACGAATGTTAAAATTCTTTTAGATTTTTTAGAACATTTTCAAATTGCTACAAATGCATTTTCTGGGCAATATTATCCTACTATTTCAAACTGTTTAGTTTATATTGCAGCACTATCTGATTTGTTTGTTGAATTTGGTGAGGGTGGAGACATTTATGAACTTGCTATAAATGAAATGAAACAAAAGTTTAAAAAATATTTGGTAATAATATTACTGCTTCTACCCTTAGAATTTTTGGGGGAAGGATGACTAAGAAAGATATGCCTTTTTTGGTAATAGAATTTATTGCTTCTACCCTTGAATATCTTTTTCCAATATTTCTTTGTCTTTACTTAGAATTATTTATAAGCTAGAATATATACATAACATACAATATATACTACAGGAAAATATATAAGAGAATATATATACATAAGATATAATATATATACTACAAGAAAATATATACATAAGATACAATATATACTACAAAAAAATATATAAGAGAATATATATACATAAGATACAATATATATACTACAAGAAAATATATAAGTAATAAGTTATAATATATATACATAAGATAAAATATATATACTACAAGAAAATATATTATGCATGACAATTTAATGTTTTACTATTGTTTTGTTATTTTTCTTTTTCGTCAAGCACTTTAATAATTAGATCTACATATATACTACATATATATTTTTAATATACCGATGATACTACAAGAAATTGCCTTAAAAAAAAACCCGCTAGGCCCGTGAAGCCCACGAGCCCGGCCCGTTAAGCCCAGAACCATGTGGGCTTAGGCCCGTCACGAGCCGGTTCCACCCGTTAAGCCCACGAAGCCCGGGACCGCCAGACCCGGGACCGTCAGAGCCCAGGCCCACGAAGCCCGGCCCGTTTGGCCCACGAAGGTATATTAAGATTCACTTCTCTCGCCTAATCAAAACCTATTACTCTTGTCCACCAGAATTCCTTTTTTTTAATCCTACAAATTCTATATAAGGGTTTTCCGGTCTAACCAAGTTCTTTATGTTTTGAATAATTTGATAAATATGAAGCGTAAAACATAAAGTTTTAGACAAAACTCTACTGGAAGCTTTTTGACATCTTTTTTAAATTCATAACCTGTTAGAGAAAAGTACAACTCTGAAAAAGAAATATTCGTTGCACAGTAAGAACTTTATAAGAATACATTATTCAACTCTAAATAAAAATCACAAAATTCTAATTTAAAATACAATATTCAAACCTGACATCCTATAATATTCCAAGTTGGAATATGCTATTTAATTCTACAGAAATACACAATATTCTAACTTGAAAATTGTTCAACACTATATGAAAACCATAACATTCTAATTTGGAATACACTATTCAGACTAAACATACCATAATATTCTAATTTAGAATACACTATTCAACCTTAAATAAAACTACAATATTTTAATTTGGAATATAATATTCAAAACAGACATACTATAATATTCTAACTTGAAATACACTATTTAATTAAAAACAAAACTACAATATTCTAGTTTGAAACATGCCTAATATTTATCAGTAGTGAGGATTGAAATTCTTGGCTGGATTAGACAAAACTAATGCAAATCACGTTTACGGTAAAAATCAATAATAATTAAAATTGAACCATAACAATGTACGTAGTTAAAAAGAAAACGAATAACTTATCGACAGAACCCAAAATAATCATCTTTAAGAAGGTAAAGTTACTGGCCAATTGAGATACATGTAAAAAAAACAGCCAACATCTCCAATTGCTCTTATGTTTTAAAGACAAAAATACGCATCCTAAAAGCTATAATTGCATCCGTTGACACGCCAACTCATGGTATTCTTCGGCTAGCTTCAGAATCATTAACTATGTTTTGCGGCTTGTTTCATTTTGCACGTATTGCCATAAACTTGCTCCCATTTCAAAAATGCGTCGTTGAGGATAACTATTTGCTATTTTCTTGTGAGGAAAAACTTGAAAGAAGTGATTATGTGATAGTTGAAAAGAATAAATCAGTAAAAGAACCAGTTTCCTCAAAACAAGGATTTTCGTAATTGATGCTTAATAGAATTTTGAGAGATTTGATATTATACGGATATAAAATATTGACTGAAGATATGTTAAAGAGAGATAATCTAGTCCCTTAAAATGTGGGATTTGTTTAATGGCATATAACAATATTAAAGATTTAAAAAGTAAATAAACTTTTATAGAATAGGTACACAAAGTAAAATAAATATTTTAAATGTATATGAAGTTAACTGGTGTTTTCAATAGGCATACCGTGTAGATTCTCCCGAAAAAAAATTCTTTTTTTTAAGATCCAATGTTCTTTGAAAGTTGCTAACAAGCTATGGATGGTATAAAAGGATTAATTTTTGTTGTGATGAAAAAGAAGTTCTTGCACTAATCATGTCTCTGTTTCGATTATCCATTCCTTCATGGGTTAATAAATATATTTTATTTTTTAAGTTAGCATTTATTTAAAGTTGTTAAACATAAATAATTAAAAATGTGTTACTAGTCAAGACCCGTTGAATTTCGGGCCTACTGTGACCTAGAAGCATGGGCCATTTAAGAGATGTAGGTCGTCTATACGTTTAAGCCATAAAAGAATGGGATTTTTACTTACCTATACCATATATGAAACCTTATTATCTTAAATGTGCATAGTTTGTTAATTACCCGCCCAGTCCATGTTTTACCTACAAATTTTGTACCATTCGACTATTAGGCATTAAAAGGGCAGAATATTCCCTAAAAAACGGGCTAAAATTAAGGAGAGAATCTTGGTGTTAATTGATTCTACATTAAATTCAATTTTTAAAAAGGGAAAAGAGATTTCTCATCTGCGTATTTTTCTCTAGAACTACAATTCAAATTCTCGAAAAAAAAAAGAACGAACAATTCAAATTTTCGAGTTTCAACAACTCAAAGTTGAAAAAATTTGTTCTTCCATATATTTTCCACCTTTGATAGCCATTAAAAAGCTTGAAAGCTTTGAATTCAAATTTGGGTTTTCAAAAATCATTATTTGTTTGGATTGGGTGTTGTTGTAAATAATTCGGAATATGTTTAGGAGTTTATATCTCAATTTTTAGGGGTTTTGGTGAAGATTAGACTTGGTTTTGACTGAATTTTAGATTGAAACTCGAAGAAGAAGAAGAAGAAGAAGAAGACGTATAAGAATAAGAAGAAGAAGAAGAAGAAGAAGAAGAAGAAGAAGAAGAAGAAGAAGAAGAAGAAGAAGAAGAAGAAGAAGAAGAAGACGTATTTCCAGAAATTGTAGATAAATTGTAGTTAAATTGTAGAATTGTAGATATATTGTAGATAAATTGTAGATGAATTGTAAATGAATTGTAGATTGTGAAGACTAAAACTTCTACAATTATGTCGAAAATGTCAATTATGCTACAATTGAAATGAGAATTTGGATATTAAAATTCAATGTATCTATTTTGTAGATATCTTGTAGATAAATTATAGATTATTTGTATTCTGATTGTAGATGCATTATTTTTTGTTTTCACAAATCCAAAACGACTAAAGCTTCTACAAAATCTTCTGCAAAAAACAGTCTATAATTTATCTACAATTTTTCTAATTTGACTACAAAATATCTACAAATTCTGGAAATATGTCTTCTTCTTCTTCTTCTTCGAGTTTCAATCGACTGTGTTAACCAGTAACCTTCAACCACTGCCCAAAAAAAAAGAGGTCAAAGAATTTCAAACTCTCTGCCATTATTATTTCCAGTGGGAATTCAAGCGGTTCGATCAAAGAATTTAAAATTTTCTTGTGAATCTGAAAATATGATATTCTTCGACGGTGGTGGGCAGTTGGGGATGATCAACGAGAGGAAGCATAGGAGCATCGTGAGTTGTGTGTGTGTTGTGAACAGTTGAGATGAAAAGAAAGAGAAAGTGGGAAGATACAGTCCTATAGTTATGCCTAATATAAATGAACCCTTAATTATATCCCTAATTTGAATTATGGTATAGAAATGGTAATTTGGTATGCTTAAATGTAATAAACACAAACCTTAAACATTGAGGGTAATAAGGTTTCATATATGGTATAGGTAGGTAAAAATCCCTAAAAGAATTTGGACAAAAGAAAATTATGTCCGGTCCAAGAGTGATAAAAATAAGGAATTTTTACATCCTATAGCAAAGGTTGATATCTTATTTATTTTAAATAAATACCCTTTTACAAAATTATATTTCATAACAACCTTTTAATTTTTATAGCCAAATATCTATTTATGGTCACTTCCTACTCTTAAGTCATAAAATACGCCTATTTTATTTTTCTCTCTCATATATTAGAATATCCGTCGTTTTCTATTTCTCTACTATGTAAAACCCCACAATTTCTCTTCCATTTTTTACTCCCAAATCTCAAACTCCAATGGACGAAAATCATCCTTTTTCTATACCCAATTCAGCTCCATCTCTGAAGCAAAAGTTGAAGAACTCCTGTTGCTTTCCTCACCGCCACCCTTCTCCTCCGCCTCCGTCGTCATCCTCCGATGAGAATCCGGCGCTGATTTGGGAACCTAATAACCTCCCGAATTTAAAAGACAAGGTTTTTACTATTTTAAGCTTTGGATCTAACCGGCACAAGAGACAACACTCCTCCTCTACTGATCAGTTCCGTTATGATCTGTTGAGTTATTCGCTGAATTTCGAAGATGGGTTTGATGATAAAGAAACCCCATTGAGTAATTTCACTTCTCGACTCCCTCCTTCCCTGGCTGAGCAACTTGAATTTTCTGCTAATATATTTCAATGTATCTCGATGTATTTCATTGTATTCATTGTCTTTTTTTTATTGTATTTCAATGTATCCTATTGTATTCTACGTATTTCATTGTATTCAACGTCTCTCTATATTCCATGAATGTATTTTCATATATTTTTTTTTAATTTATATAATTTATGTATTCAGATGTCTTATATAATTTCTCTGAAGATTTCTATGTTTTGGGGGTGTTTTTCGGTGAGAATCTTTTTATAACTGGAAATACAAAATTTGTGTGTTATAATTGAGTTTGTTAAGTTATATTAGAAGTCTATTATGTTAATTGATTCACTTTCCGTTTAAAAACAGTGTAATCCCCTATTTCACGTCGTGAATACAGTCGAATATAATAATCTGTCCAGTTGTAATCCCATGTTTCACGCTATGAATACAGTCGAATACACAAATTTGTTCAGCTGTAATCCCCTGATTCACACCATGAATACAGTCGAATACACTCGAATACAACAACTGATTAGTTGGACTTCCCTGATTCACGCCTATTTTTGCTACTGTATTCATGAATACAGTAGCGCTTAAATACATCGAATACATCTTATAACAATAGAAAACATATCTACAATTCGTAATATAGCAAATGATATCTATAGATAGCTAATTACCCCTAAAAGATAGTGCTTTTTGAAAATTTCTCTAAATATAATTTTGAAGGTGCGAAATGAGCATAAACTAATTCAAGGCTCGTTGCAATAAGTAATAATAATAAAATTATACAAATAAATGTCTCGAATCTGAAAGAGATAAAACAAGTGAAATACTCTAAAATACTAGAAAAACTTTAGTTGTACTTTAAATATTAGCCCATGTGTTCATACCCGAATCTTAGATTGATATGCTTAAATAATAAAAGGATCATGTGCGCATTTCGCATCTCGGCACCTTTAAATTAAAAATAAATATTAGCCCATGTGTTCATACCCGAACCTTGGATTGATATGCTTCAATAATAAAAGGATCATGTGCGCATTCCGCGTCTCGGCACCTTTAAATTAAAAATAAATATTAGCTCATGTGTTCATACCCGAACCTTGGATTGATATGCTTCAATAATAAAAGGATCATGTGCGCATTCCACGTCTCGACACCTTTAAATTAAAAATAATTATGTTATAACCATGTGTACATTCCGTATCTTGGTTTAACATTTAATTTCAAAGAAGTATCTTGTGTGCGCACTGCATCTTGATGACTACAATTAATAAAAAAATATAAAAAAATTAATTAAGCGGTAATAAATAAACCATAATCAATAAAATACAAGAATAGCTAAAAATTAATTTAAGCCTTACATTAGTCAATAAAGCGACCGTGCTAGAACCACGGGACTCGAGGGGTGCCTTACACCTTCCCCTCGGTCAACAGAATTCCTTACTCTGTATTCGTAGACCATAAATTAGGAGTCAAACCTTCCTTTTGATAAGGAATTAAAATAAAAGGTGACTTGGAACACCAAACTCAATTCCAAGTGGCGACTCTAAATAATAAACAATCCCTTTTCAAAACATCACTTCAATTAGAAAAACTCTTCTTAACTCAACTACGTAATAGGGTTGGGTGGAACATAAAAGAGGTGTGACACATCCTCCAGTTCATCTAAAAAAATGTATTAGAACATATAATGACCACCAACTGTCCACACTTGCTACGTTACATGACAAAGAACTATCCGAGACATGTTTGATGGGTAGGTCGAAGCCCTGTGTCACAGCCCAAACCGATGGGCCGCGACGGGCACCCGGTACCTTACTCAACCGAGTACCAACATAATGTATCTTTCTTATTACATCATCATAGGTAAGTGGGCCAGAAGGGGCGTCATGAGATAAACAGAGTAAACATGAGGAAATACCCGACATAGAACGACCCAACCTGATATAGAAACTCATACCTGTGACATACGGGCCTATAAGGCCAATGTGATCCATTATATACTTAAAATATAGGCCGACAAGGCCATACAAGTATCCGTATACATGACATATGTCTACAAGCCTCTAAGAGTACATAATATCATAAAGGCCGAGACAGATCCCCGCCATAACAAACAATACAAGTGTAAATAATATTGACCAAACAAGAAACTCCGGAGCAAATGGAGTGCACAAACATCTTCCGCTGAGCTGATAGCCTACTTAGAGGACTCTCGACCTGTCTATTGGGATCTGCGGGCATGAAACACAGCGTCCCCAGGCAAAAGGGACGTCAGTACAAAGAGTGTACCAAGTATGTAAGGAATGAAAATCAGTAAATAATAGACATGAGAGAAACATGAAGTAAAAGACTCAACGTGAAAGTCTAAACAACTATGTGAATCATTAATATTTACAATGTCATGCATATGCGTATAAATGTCATACCATGCTTAAGTATATGCGTTCATAACATCATCAAGCCTCTGAGGGCATCCCATCATATCATCTCGGCCACTGTAGGCAAATCATCAACGTATACCAGCTGATCAGGTGGTGGTGCGTATATAATGCTGTAACCTTTTTCATATCCCATATACATATAATATACATATATACGCGTATATAACGCCATGTGGTCATGAGTCAATATAAATGAATGCAATGTATGAGAAGTACGTTAAGAAAATCTTTCGGAGTATCATAAGACCATTATAACTTTGATTAATATCATGAAGTAAACTTTATAAACTTACATATTTTTTGAGACCCATGAACAGACGATAGAATAATAAGACACATGAGAATTCAAGAACATATGCACCTCTAATACTTCACATGAATAGAGTCATTTATGGAAGTTGTGCATTTGCTCGTTACGTTTGTATCGAATAGATCATGCCAAAAGGAAAGAAGAGATAGCCTTAACATACCTGAGCCGATTCTCTTGACGATCCCTCTAACACACGTCTTTTGTGATAAAACACATAATGGTGGATCGAAGCAGGGTAAAATACGTATAATATTCTTGAGAACGATTGCACCGTACTCCTTAAAATTGCAAAATCCCATGCTATATAGTATAAAATGGTCTTCGTATGAAATGTTTTGAAATACTTGCGTTGCCATTGCAACTCATGGACCTTGATGAAGCTTTCCTTCTTAAGTAGTATATGAGAGCAAATTATTTTGGATGAATTAGAAAGGTTATCTCAATCCTTTAGGTGTGGGCCCTACTAGGATGACTAAGCCACCATTTTTTCTTCATTTGCCACCTTATAACATGAACTTTAAGAGTCATAAGTGGGCTGCCACGTTAAGGTTTATCCATAGCCTTAATTAATCACTCACTAACTCTTAATTAACTTCTTAATTCACCGATTAATTAATAATTAATCAATTATCCACATAATTAAGAATTATCTCAAATTACTTAAAATGCTACTCACTTTTAACACACCTTATATACCTTACTATCATAGTCATGTGGTACCTTGTAGGGTATTAGTCCATAAATACCAGGTATTATAGCTCGGACCGTATTTTATCTCAAAATGACAACTTTCGACGAAACTCATTTTCTTCGATTCGCTTACCCTCTCACCTTCATGAGTTTACTTACTTGTTTGAAATATCCTAATATTTGTAACCTCAAAATTATCTCATCCGAGCTTGCATCGATTAACTTATGATGAAACTTTAACGTACAAAATGCGTGATGTAACATCTCATTTCCGAGCTTTCATTAATTTACTTATGGCGTACTTTCACATACAAAAAAATGGGGTGTAACATTATTCCCCCCTTTAGAACATTCATCCTCAAATATTGACTGATTGACTTATCATTTTCGTAACTTATGTCTTCCAAATACTTTCGTACTCTTCTTTCCATCTAGGCAATTGTTTTGTGAATAAATCCAAAGGCTAGGGAATTCCCCTCTTTAGGCCTCTTTCTCATACTATGACTTGTGGTTGGAATTCTTCCAATCTCATAACTATTGCTACCTTTTGTCATTCAGCCTGTACGGCTTTTTCCTTGTATGTATGCCTATACGACTCATCTCTCCTTTTTTGTAACGACCCGGACGATTGTTACGAGAATTTAAGCTCTGTTCGGCGGCGCATGGTCTTGAACAACTTCATAATACGAGTATCGACTCGCGTGCATGGTTGAATTCAGTTAATGGATGATTCAGAGTCAAACTGGAAGAAGGAATCTAGTTTTGGAAGTTTGAACAGTGAGAATTTGACCGGAATTGGACATTTGAATAAACGGCCCCGGAATGAATTTATGATGATTCCAACAGCTTTGTATGGTGATTTTGGACTTAGGCGGGTGTCCGAATTCGGATTTGGAGGTCCGTAGGGTAAATTAAGGCATTTCGGCAAAAGTTGAAAAAGTTGAAGTTTGGAAAACGGAAAAGTTTGACCCATAGTTGACTTTTGTGATATCGGAGTCGGAATGTGATTCCAAGAGTCGGACCAGCTTCGTTATGTCATTTTGGACTTGTCTGCAAAATTTGGCGTTATTCCGAGTTGAATTGATAGGTTTCAGCATGAGATTTGATATTCGAAGATTTGGAAATCCATAAGTTTGATTTTTGGTTTGATTCGTTATTTTGGTGTTGTTTTATGTTATTTGAAACCTCTAGTGAGTCCATGTTAGGTTATATGACTTGTTTGTGTGATTAGACGGGGTCCCGGGAGCCTCGGGTGTGTTTCGGATGGGCTACAGGTCATTTTTCCCTATGTTTGAACTGTTGTTCTGCTATCTGGTATTTCCTTCAATGTTAACCTGCCATATTTTCCTTCTATGCGATCGCATTGATTCATTCGCGATCGCGTAGCACAAATTTGGACAACAACATTTTCCTTCTATGCGATTGCATTGATTTGTTCGTGATAGCATATCACAAATGTGGACAACAACATTTTTCTTTTATGCGATTGCATTGATTTGTCCGCGATCGCATAGGACATTTTGGGCCAGTAGCTATTTTCTTCTATGCGATCACATCACTTCTCCTACGATCGCAATGAACAAACACCTGGGCAGACATAATATATTCCAAAATTGAGGGTTATACCATTTTCATCATATTTTAACTTCTAGAGCTCGGTTCTTGGCGATTTTTGGTGGGGTTTTCGCGAAATTTGATTGGGTAAGTTCTTCAACTATAATTAAATATATTCCATGAATTTGTCTTTATTTTTATCATTTAAATTGTGTTTTGGGTTGGGGAAAGAGTTGGTTTTTGAAGAAAAATTTCAAAATAAAAAATCATGATTTGAGGGACCAAATGGTATCGGAATTGGATAAATTTTGTATGGTTGAACTCATTTTGGAATGGGCGATCGGATTTTGTAAATTTGATGGGTTCCGAGGTGCAGGCCCGGGGGTCGACTTTTGGGTCGATTTTTATATTTTTGTAAAGATTGAAACTTTATTATTCGGAATAGGTCCTTATTCAATTCATGTGTGTTTTGGAGTTGTTATAGTTTGATTTGAGTTGTCCGGAGGTCTTTTTGCCCGATAAGTCCATTTTAGAGTACCGCGCTGTCGTCTTTGAGGTAAGTATCTTGCCTAACCTTGTATGGGGGACTTTCCCTTGGGATTGAGTCTTCTATGTTGATTGTAATCCATGTACGCGAGGTGACGAGTGCGTACTCGGACTTAATTGTGTATAGTTGGCCTTTTAGGGTTCTTAGGTTCTTATATTCACTACGTATGAAGTTATTGTTGATATGACTGAGTTCCTGCTTATTAGTTTTGTCTCTCTTATCATCGTGCTACCTTTTCATAACTGCCTGTGTTGTTGAGGGTTATTGTCATCCCTCCTATAATCGCCTAGTCTTAAGTGCAGCTAAGATCACCTTCCCATAATTGAAATTATCGAATATTCTCGTAACTTCCCAACCTTAAACAGAGTTTAGATGGCCTATATCCTTGTCGACTTGCTTTTATTTGGGACTACTAGACTCGTGTGGTCTTCCTTGTAATGATTTATTTATTTTGGGATCGTCACTACATGTTAGTTTCCCCTTTGGTTGAACTGTTCCCTTTATGCCTTTCATTTTTCTTACTGTGGCTATTCTTGTGAACTGGTTATACCGATTCCTTGCGATTTGATGTTTTGGAGTGGATTCACTTACTATATTTTGTATTACTGTCACTGTTGTTGTTGTGCTGGTTGTGTTGGTGCACGAGGTCTCTACCGTGCGGTTGTTGTTGTGTTGTGCACGAGGTCTCTGCCGTGCGGATTATTGTTGAGGGGTTGCACGAGGTTTTTGCCGTGCTATTGTTACTGTTGAGATATTGCACATACGGCGTAACAAGGTGGGATATGTATATATGCTTATATGTGGGTTGCGCATGTGGCGAGACAAGGTGGGAACATTATGATGCACGTGTGGCGAAACAATGCAGGCACTTATTATGTTATTATTTGCACACATGGCGAGACAAGGTGGGCTATGTCGGGGATTGATTGTGAGGATTTGTGATGGCCTGGGGGCATTCTTGTTGTTTAATATTGTGTTGTGGTACGCTTACCTGTATGAGTTTTACCTCGTGGAAGTTGTGAGGAAACATCTTACGTGATGTCCGTTCTTTTCCTTACGCTTATTAGCTGGTAGGAATTATGTTAAAGCACTTGCACAAGCGTACACGTAGTTGAACACTCCTATTGGATGTGAAGTCCTCCTGATTTTGGTGAGTATAGATGTACACCCTCGTTTACTTATTATATATGTGAGAGTGGCCCTAGTTAGCAAGTGAGTTGTCAGCATGACCATGGGGTTGATGGGGGCACAGGATGCCAAGTGTTAGATTTCAAGTACTAGGACTCGTGAGTTGTAATTTGTCCGAGATTCGGTACTTCATGGAAATTGTTGGATAAGGCCTGATGTGAACAGTGTCGTAGGATCTGAGTTATTGCTTACCTTTACTGTATTGTGACTTTAGGATTTGGGTTGTGTTTTTGCTCGCTCTTCTATGTCATTATTCTTAGTATTTTCGTTGTTACTTATTGTTTTCTTACCTTATTGTGATTGTAGTATTGTTAGCCATTTCGTGTAGTCTTTATATATACATCATGTCCCGTTGTTCCTATATTTGTACAGTTTTATTGGACCGATAGGTGTCCTGACTGTTCCTCGTCACTACTCCACCGAGGTTAGTCTTGATACTTACTAGGCACCGCTGTGGTGTGCTCATGCTACTCTTCTGCACATTTTTGTTGTGCAGATCTAGGTACTTCCACTCAGTCTTATCATCCTTAAGGTGAGGCACTTCTATAGAGACTTCGAGGTATATTTGCCACGTCGCTGCGTCCGCAGACTGAGGAGTCCCTTTCTATCTTTCTGTAAAAAGTATAGCCCTTCAGTAATTTTCCTTTGTTTAGACACTTCCGGAGTTAGAGCTTCTTAAGTATCTCTTAGCTAGTGTGTCATGAGATTCCGGGTTTTGGGAATTGTTGTTAGCTTCGAGAGTTGTTATTGTATGTGCCGAGCAACACCTTAAATACTATTTCATTTTACTATTTCTGTTTTTAATTATTTCTTCCGCAATTATTGTTTATATTTCGCATTGTTAGGCTTACCTAGTCGTAGAGAATAGGTGCCGTCACGATGGTTCACGAAGAGCGAACCGGGGTCGTGACAAGTTGGTATCAGAGCTCTAGGTTCATAGGAGTTATGGATCACAAGCTGGTTTATTAGAGTCTCGCTGATCGGTACGGAGATGTCTGTACTTATCTGCGAGAGGCTATGTAACTGTTAGGAAATTTTACACTTCATTTGATTTCCTTGTCATGCGATATTTTGACATCACTACAATCCTAAACCTCTGTCTTCTATTCTCTCACAGATGGCGAGGACACGTGCTGCCCGAGATGATCAGGAACCCGCGCCCCCTACTACAGCCGTTAGAGGCCGAGGTCGAGGACGCGCACGTGGTGCATCTAGAGCACCCGCACGAGCTGCCACCGAGGTACCACCAGTAGTCCCAGCCAGAGTCCAGGCACCTGATACGCTTACTGCTACTATTACTCCAGCTCTTCAGGAGACTCTTGCGCAGGTCATGAGCATGTACACCACTTTGGCTCAGGCAGGGTTGCTTCCCCTTGCTGCAGCCACATCTTAGGCCGGGGGAGGAGCACAGACTCCAGCCGCTCGCACTCCTGAGTAGAGAGTGCAGGTTGATCAGATCCCAGAAATTATTCTTGTACAGCCTGTAGTTCCAGGTCAACCCAAGGATAGGGCAGCGGCTTCAGAAGATGAGCAGCGGAGACTTGAGAGGTTCAAGAAGTATGATCCCCCTGTATTCCGTGGGTTAGCATCAGATGATGCCTTGGGATTTCTGGAGGAGTGTCACCGTATCATCCGCACTATGGGTATATCAGAATCGCGTGGGGTTTCTTTCTCCGCCTTCCAGCTTCGAGGAGCCGCCTATGAGTGGTGGCGCACCTATGAGTTAGACAGTTCGGATGAGGCAGCTTCACTGAATTGGACCTAGTTTTCAGATATGTTCCTAAAAGTGTTTGTCCCTTAGAGCCTCAGGGATGCATGGCGCGCAGAGTTTGAGCATTTGCGCCAGGGTACTATGACTGTCTCGGAGTATGCTGTCCGTTACACCAGCTTGGCTAGACATGCCCCAGCCTTGGTTTCTACTATTCGCGAGAGGGTTTGCCGGTTTATTGAGGGGCTTATTCCCAACATCAGGTTTAACATGGCTCGTGAGTTGGAGATGGATATTTCTTATTAGCAGGTGGTGAGAATTTCTAGGAGGATAAAAGGTATACATGATAGGGAGAGAGAGGACAGGCGGGGCCATGAGAGAGAGGGTAGACGAGATTAGGAGAGAGAGTTTGAGGAGGCAGGGAGGCCTCGTAGACTAGGGAGATCTGCTGGTCCTTATTTAGGAGGTAGGGTACGTCATGGTAGAGGTTTTATGGGTCGCGCTTAAGGCTTTGCATAGTGATTTAGGTGTTCATGGGTCTCGGGGTACCCGTACCGCACAATTCCAACAACCTCGTCAGCAGAGAGGGTGCTTTGAGTGTGGAGATACTAGCCATATGGTGAAAGATTGTCTTAGACTTCGGGCCGATGTGTCACAGTGAGGTATTCAGGCGAGTAGAGGGCGCCCAAGAGGGGGAGACCCGACTCGTTGATGTGTTTCATATAGTAGGCTTGAGGCCACCGCGCCAGTGGAATGTCATTTATGTATGATTTTGGTTTGTTATAGAGGAGAACCATTCATAGTTCATTACGGTTCTGCTTATCGGGGTTAGTTCCCCTATTTGTTACTCCATTTATGGGTGCATTTCATGATTAACACTCTGTTTATGTGATTACCCTGTTGGGAGGTTCTATGAGTGATAGCCGTGTTTATCATCTGTTTCTAGCCATTGTCGGGAGTTATGAGGCTAGTAGTAAATTCATGTTATCCATTTCGGTAGGTTTGATGTGATTTCTGAGTATTTTTGGCTACGAGCCGTGAGTTTTATTGTCCACCAGTGTGGGAGCTAGTGCGTGTTGCAATCTTATTGACGAAACTGATCTAGTGAAAGGTTTCAGCTGGTTTGATGTACACCCTACTTGTGATTTAGAGTGGAGGGTGGGACCCTCGTGATTTTATGTCTTTTGATGTATTGATACCAGGCTGTGTACCGCGGTGGGAGTTATATCAGTATGAGATCCTTGTGATTCTTTTATATGCTTTAATTCTTTCTTGTTAGATTATTTTGTAGATTGGTGTTGATAGAAAATTTGTGCTTGTCTGACTTGTTTGATAGTTCCCTTATGTGTGTCCCTTCCCATATTCAGTCATTTTCATTCTGTGCTTCTTGAGTTTTAGCTTGCGGGGTGTGTGCCCATTGGTATTAGCTGAGATTTGGTGATTCAGGTGTTTAGTTATATGGCTTTCGTGGTTATTGTATCATTTCCAATGTCGTGGAGGTTTGAAACGGGTTCCTATTGAATATGAGGCTTATGGTCGGTGCTAAATTTGATTTCGGTCGAATATTGTGATCAGAAATATTACTGTGGGCCTATATGTGATGTGTCATGTTGTAAGGTTGTACTATATGGGCGTTGGTATGAATTGATGCAGCTAGTTGAGGCTGATATCGGGTATGGATTTAGAATCGGGTCTTTTGGAAATAGATGGAAGGTGAGAATTCTGGTTCTAAGGCTTATTGGTATTGCTAGAAATGCTAAATTTCAGTTGAGATGGTGTCGTCAGACTTATGTGGATTGGGGTGATATGGGATCACCTGTGGGTGTATGTTAGAAGTGTGCATTTAGTGACTTGAGGACTCGAGGCAAATCTTGGCACGTTCGAGGACGAACGTTGGTTTTAAGAGGGGGAGGATGTAACGACCTGGACGGTCGTTACGAGAATTTAAGCTCTATTCAGTGGCGCACGGTCTTGAACAACTTCATAATATGAGTATCAACTTGCGTGCATGGTTGAATTCAGTTAATGGATGATTCATAGTCAAATTGGAAGAAGGAATCTAGTTTTGGAAGTTTGAACGGTGAGAATTTGAATGGAATTGGACTTTTGAGTAAACAGCCTCAGAATGAATTTTTGATGATTCCAACAGCTTTGTATGGTGATTTTGGACTTAGGCGCACACCCGAATTTGGATTTGGAGGTCCGTAGGATAAATTAAGGCATTTCGGCGAAAGTTGGAAAAGTTGAAGTTTGAAAAACGGAGAAGTTTGACCCATAGTTGAGCTTTGTGATATCGGGGTTGGAATGCGATTTTGAGAGTTGGAGCAGCTCCGTTATGTCATTCTGGACTTGTCTGCAAAATTTGGTGTTATTCCGAGTTGAATTGATAGGTTTCGGTATGAGATTTGATATTTGAAGATTTGGAAATTCATAAGTTTGATTTTTGGTTTGATTCGTTATTTTGGTGTTGTTTTATGTGATTTGAAACCTCGAGCGAGTCCATGTTAGGTTGTACGACTTGTTTGTGTGATTAGACGGGGTCCCGGGAGCCTCGGGTGTGTTTCGGATGGGCTACAGGTCATTTTTCCCTATGTTTGAACTGTTGTTCAGCTATCCGATATTTCCTTCTATGCGATCGCACAGGCGTAGCCGCGATCGCGTAGTATAATATTAACATGCCATATTTTCCTTCTATGCAATCGCATTGATTCGTTCGCGATCACATAGCACAAATTTGGACAACAACATTTTCCTTCTATGCGATTGCATTGATTTGTCTGCGATAGCGTAGCACAAATTTGGACAACAACATTTTTCTTCTATGCGATTGCATTGATTTGTCCGCGATAGTATAGCACAAATTTGGACAGCAACATTTTCTTCTATGCGATTGCATTGATTTGTTCGCGATAGCATAGCACAAATTTGGACAACAACAATTTTCTTGTATGCGATTCAATTGATTTGCCCGCGATCGCATAGGACATTTGGGCCAGTAGCTATTTTCTTATATGCGATCACATCATTTCTCCCGCGATCGCAATGAACAAACACCTGGGCAGACATAATATATTCCCAAATCGAGGGTTACACCATTTTCATCATATTTTGACTTCTAGAGCTCGGTTCTTGGCGATATTTGGTGGGGGTTTCACGAAATTTGATTGGGTAAGTGTTCTTCAATTAGAATTAAATATATTCCATGAATTTGTCTTTATTTTTATCATTTAACAATTGTGTTTTAGGTTGGGGAAAGAGTTGGTTTTTGAAGAAAAATTTTAATATGAAAAATCATGATTTGAGGGACCAAATGGTATCGGAATTGGATAAATTTTGTATAGTTGAACTCATTTTGGAATGGGTGATCGGATTTTATAAAATTTGATGGGTTCTGAGGTGCGGGCCCGGGGGTCGACTTTTGGGTCGATTTTTATATTTTTGTAAAGATTGAAATTTTATTATTCGGAATAGTTCCTTATTCGATTCATGTGTGTTTTGGAGTTGTTATAGTTTGATTTGAGCTGCCTGGAGGTCTTTTCACCTGAGAAGTCCATTTTAGAGTACCGAGTTGTCGTCTTTGAGCTAAGTATCTGCCTAACCTTGTGTGGGGGATTTCCCTTAGGATTGAGTCTTCTATGTTGACTGTAATCCGTGTACGCGAGGTGACGAGTGGGTACTCAGACTTAATTGTGGATAGTTGACCTTTTAGGGTTCTTAGGTTCTTATATTCACTACATATGGAGTTATTCTTGATATGACTGAGTTCCTGCTTATTAGTTTCGTCTCTCTTATCATCATGCTACCTTTTCATAACTGCCTGTGTTGTTGAGGGTTATTGTCATCCCTCCTATAATCGCCTAATCTTAAGTGCAGCTAAGATCACCTTCCCTTAATTGAAATTATCGAATATTCTCGTAACTTCCCAACCTTAAACGGAGTTTAGATGACCTATATCCTTGTCGACTTGCTTTTATTTGGGACTACTAGACTCGTGTTGTCTTCCTTGTATTGATTTGTTTATTTTGGGATCGTCACTACATGTTAGTTTTCCCTTTCATTGAATTGTTCCCTTTATGACTTTTATTTTTCTTACTGTGGCTATTCTTGTGAACTGGTTATACCGATTCCTTGCGATTTGAAGTTTTGGAGTGGATTCACTTGCTATATTTTGTATTACTGTCACTGTTGTTGTTGTGCTGGTTGTGTTGGTGCACGAGGTCTCTACCGTGCGGTTGTTGTTGTGTTGTGCACGAGGTCTCTGCCGTGCGGATTATTGTTGAGGGGTTGCACGAGGTTTTTGCCGTGCTATTGTTACTGTTGAGATATTGCACATGCGGCGTGACAAGGTGGGATATGTATATATGCTTATATGTGGGTTGCGCATGTGGCGAGACAAGGTGGGAACATTATGATGCACGTGTGGCGAAACAATGCAGGCACTTATTATGTTATTATTTGCACACGTGGCGAGACAAGGTGGGCTATGTCGAGGATTGATTGTGAGGATTTGAGATGGCCTGGGGGCATTCTTGTTGTTTAATATTGTGTTGTGGTACACTTACCTGTATGAGCTTTACCTCGTGGAAGTTGTGAGGAAACATCTTACGTGTTGTTCGTTCTTTTCCTTACGCTTATTAGCTGGCGGGAACTATGTTAAAGCACTTGCACAAGCATACACACAGTTGAACACTCCTATTGGATGTGAAGTCCTCCTGATTTTGCTGAGTATAGATGTACACCCTCATTTACTTATTATATATGTGAGAGTGGCCCTAGTTAGCAAGTGAGTTGTCAGCATGACCATGGGGTTGATGGGGGCACAGGATACCAAGTGTTAGATTTCAGGTACTGGGACTCGTGAGTTGTAATTTGTCCGAGATTCGGTACTTCGTGGAAATTGTTGGATAAGGCCTGATGTGAACACTGTCGTAGGATCTGAGTTATTGCTTACCTTTATTGTATTGTGACTTTAGGATTTGGGTTGTGTTTTTGCTCGCTGTTCTATGTCATTATTCTTAGTATTTTCGTTATTACTAGCTGTTTTCTTCCCTTATTGTGATTGTAGTATTGTTAGCCATTTCGTGTAGTCTTTATATATACATCATGTCCCGTTGTTCCTATATTTGTACAGTTTTATTGGACCGGTAGGTGTCCTTGACTGTTCCTCGTCACTACTCCACCGAGGTTAGTCTTGATACTTACTGGGCACTGCTGTGGTGTGCTCATGCTACTCTTCTGCACATTTTTGTTGTGCAGATCCAGGTACTTCCACTTAGTCTTATCATCCTTGAAGCGAGGCACTTCTGTAGAGACTTCGAGGTATATCTGCCGCTTCCACATACTGAGGAGTCCCTTTCTATCCTTTTGTAAATAGTATTGCCCTTAAGTAATTTTCCTTTGTTTAAACATTTCCGGAGTTAGAGCTTCTTATGTATCTCTTAGCTTGTGATTCATGAGATTCAGGGTTTTGGGAGTTGTTGTTAGCTTCGAGAGCTGTTATTGTATGTACTGAGCGACACCTTAAACACTGTTTCATTTTATAATTTCAGTTTTTAATTATTTCTTCCACAATTACTGTTTATATTCCGCATTGTTAGGCTTACCTAGTCGTAGAGACTAGGTGCTGTCACGATGGTTCACGGAGGGCGAACGGAGGTCGTGACATTTTTCCTCCAACTTTTAGCCACTCTCTAGGCTTCACTTTGTGAACATATATAGAATTATGACAAGCTGTCCCTCTGGATATCTATAGGTATACTTGAAGTTCTTCCCTCGGTATTGCTATATCTTATTTCATAGTCCCGGTTATCTATCCGCATGACTTTACTGCCATAACTCTTACTTATATTTATTGTTACTAAGGTTTGCTACCAAACTCCAGGTTAATCTCGTTGCTTCTTATCATAGATGTATAAATCCAAGTCCTTCAATGCTTCCTTATCACTGTTCATCTAAAGGATGGAATCCTTATCTCCTCTCATATGTTGGAACTTTATCCATCTATTGTTGATTCACCTTAATGTTGATCTATAATCTACCATTGATAACTTGACCTCTTATGTAACTGCCGCTAGGGCTCCGTCTCATCGTGGAACATCTGAAATGATTAGAGTGATCCTCCTAGAGGCGATACCATGCTTCCATAATCATACTTCATGGTATCCCAATGTGATTCACCTTAATGTGGGTATTTTAATCATGTATAATTCATTAAATCATTACTCATTCGAAGGCCCAAACGTTATCGTTTATCTATCACAATTACACCCTCATTCCACCACCAGGGCAACATTCCATCTCTTCTAAATGCTACTAGTCTTAGACTTCTTTGAGTTTATTCAGGCTATACTGAGCCTTCTATAACTTAAAGAAACCATCAACTCTCTTGTTTCATGGGCTCAATCCTGAGGATTTATTCATTTCCGTCACCTTATCACTCATGCTTTCTTATCTTTACTCTTGTCTTCCTAAAACCTTATCGCTTTACCATACTCTAGCTTGCGACATACACATATCTGTTTATACTACTCGCAACCTTCCTTCAACTTGCTTGCACCATAGATTTTCTTATGTTATTCTGGAACATATAGCGAGACATCACATCGTCTCTAACTCTTTTTTTAATCTCTTAACTAGAGCTCTCAATACCTAGAAACCATAGGCTGGAAGATATGCCACTGACGACGCCACTATCATTCCTGGATATTCAATCCCCGCGCTTCTAGCCTTCTATCTGAAGTATGGACTATTCACAACCTTCTGTACCTGAGTATCTCATACGTTGTTCACCTTTACCTTACTTGCCTTAAAATCTCGCATCACGTTTTATCTCTCTCATGACCTCCCTTCCACATAGGTATAATTCACATCCACAACTTGAAGTTCTATTATATTACTTGCACCTCTGGTGCATATACAATCCGGTCGGAGCTTCATACTAACTTTTGATGAGGCTGGTACTATTCTAACTAGCTTTATCGTAGAGCCGTTATAAAATATGGCTACTGTACTATCTCTCTTGTACCTCTGATATTAAGAGTGATTTAGCAATGTTCTCAATCATGATGTCTATAATTTTCTGGGTCTAATAATCAGACTCCTTATTTACTTAGTTGATACTCTTTTAGTTTCCTCTTTCTTCTGATCAGCCTTTATGTAGGCTTAAGCTATCTTCCGATCTGCGGCTCCTGGTATTAGTTATTACATTAGCCTTTCATGGGCGCTATGGAATATCCATGATACAATCTTTTAACAATTCAATCCTTTGTCTATGACCTCGACTCAATTCTTTTTTTTTAAACTTATAACGAAGTTTTCTACGGCTGGATGATTATTAACATATATGCTGCATGGACAATATTCTAAAATCTTAAGTTTGTTCATAACATAACGAACTCTGGATCATTGATCGAATAATTCTTTTCATACTTCTCAACTTTCTTTAAACGTAAGCAATTATTTTTCCTGGTTTTTCTTCCTCTTTGTTGCATGCATACTTAGCTTATCTTAGTTCCTACGCATGTCGGAATTTTTGTGCAACTCATATGGTCTCGAATATTACTTTTGGTTTTATTTCCCGCTCATTAGCCACGATAGATACCACTTTCTTATGGGATGCATACAATTTTGTTGTGAGACTATTGTTACATGACCATTTCCTCTTTAGGTCACTATTCTTAGGTAGAAGCCTTCTTCCTTATTTCCTCAGGTAGTCTTTCATTGTAATACTTAGGGAAGACTCTATGACTCGTGTAAAACTGCTAGCTTACTACATCATATACCCAATAAAATTTTTGATGTTCGTACTCACCTATAATTAATCTTAGTTATTTACCCCCACGCTCATATGCTCGTATAGTTGCTTCTGAACTGATGTTTTGACTGTCTTCCCAGTGAGACTCTCTTTTATTTTTGTAACATTCATACGGTACCTTTAACTACCCAACTCCTATCTGAATATTTTTCAAGGGTCACGAAGTCGTATCTGCGAGACTGAATCCCTATGTTGGGGTTCACTACGTTTGTCTTGTATGATCTGTTGCTTTATTTGTAACCTCTTGTCTAGCCATAACTAGACTCTTCCCAAATCAACTACTAATTGCTCGTTGGTCCATTCTCATATCTATATTCCGCATAATCCCTCTTGGGTTATTCCCTTTATCTTACGTCTTCACTGGCTCCTTATTTATCAATAATATCTCGGGTAGGAACCCTTACTTCCTTTCCTTGACATCGTGCTTGCATATTGTTCTTGAATCGTAGCATATCTGTAGGATCTGGATAAGTGAAATCTCATTCCTTTCTTATTTTTATCGCATTCTTCCTTTACTATTCCATACTGATTTCTATTACTCTAAGGTCTAACTTTTTCTTCTGGTAATCACGTTAGAGTCACGAACTTATTTCTCGAAATGAGGATATGACTTTATGGCCAATACTCTTTTGTTGTCTAAGGCATGTCACCTCTCGTATTTTCTTTCCCTCGACTATAGACTCTATAATACTGTCATTTTTTTATCTACCGTTGTCATCCATGTATTACATCTTAATCATAATGCCTCATTATCTCTCTTCTTATTTCCCTGCTAATATTTCTATCTATCACTTTATTCTGAAACTCGAACAAGGCATTCTTTTGCTTTTAGCTCCCCTTGCTCCATCTACTGGCTCTTCGAGTTGCCTAATGTTTTCGCTCTACTAGGGACGGGAGCCACACTTAGGCAATATTTATCCCTTCAAGGCTTTCAGTGCCTATCTTTGTAGTACTGATATCTAGCTGTACTATTTTAGTGTGCATCATCTTGATGTCTCACAAGGAGATCTATTAGCATATTTGCAATATCCTTCGGAAATGTCAACTAATACTAACAATCCATCCACAATTTTGGGTTACTCTAACCCCTACCGAATCCTGATATCCCGTCCTTCTCTTAAACCATAGTTGTTAGCTCTCACAGGGCATAATGTAGATTAGTGTGGCCAATTGTACATACCTCTGTTACTGTTAAAGGTAACTCATAATGCTTATATCTCTCTTTATGAATGGTAAATAATGATAATCTTCATTAACTGGGCGCCTCGTACCCTTCTTCACCTTGCTTCTTTTACTTGTTAAAACTTGTATCTACCTTTCGATTCTCTCGTTGCTTTTTACTATAAGGGTGGATAGATATTCTTGCCTTAAGGCTCCTTATCAAGAAGCTTACACATCTCAGTACACACATGATCTGCTAAATACCTCATATTTATCCATTATAAGCATGATGTAAAAATTGAGTTCCTCTAACTCAACTCTTCCACAACTATATCTCTTACGAACCGTCTTTCTGAATGTAGGTATCGTCTTATTACGAATAAAATAGAATTTAGGAGTTTCAATTCCTATGATTGAGCTATACCACACGTTCTAGAGTAAGGAGAAAGAGTGACAATCTTAAATGCCTTGCAGCCTCCTGCTTATAAGTGTGGTGCACAACACACCCATAAACAAGAATCTACTAGACACGACTTGTAGACTCCCTAGGATAGAACTGCTCTGATACCACTTCTGTCATGACCCAAGCCGATGGGCCATGACGGGCATCCGGTACCTTACTCAACCGAGTACCAACATAATGTATCTTTCTTATTATATCATCATAGGTAAGTGGGACAGAAGGAGAGTCATGAGATAACTAGAGTAAACATGAGGGAATACCCGACGTAGAACAACCCAACATGATATAGAAACTCATATCTGTGACATACAGGCCTATAAGGCCAATGTGATCCATTATATACTCAAATTATAGGCCGACAAGACCATACAAGTAACCGTATACATGACATCTGTCTACAAGCCTCTAAGAATACATACTTATCATAAAGGTCGGGATAGGGCCCTGCCATAACAAACAATACACGTCTAAATTATACTGACCAAACAAGTAACTTCGGAGCAAATGGGCGCACCAACATCTTCTGCTGAGCTGATAGCCTACTTGGAAGACGCTCGACCTGTCTATCGGGACCTGCAAACATGAGGTAAAAGGGACGTTAGTACAAATAATGTATCGACTATGTAAGGAATGAAAATCGGTAAATAATAGACATGAGAGAAACATGGAGTAAAAGACTCAACATATAAGTCCGAACAACTCTTTGAATCAATAATATTTACAATGTCATGCATATGCGTATAAATGTCATACCATGCTTAGGTATATACGTTCATAACATCTTCAAGACTCTGAGAGCATCCCATCATATCATCTCGGCCATTGTAGGCAAATCATCAACGTATACCAACTGATCAGGTGGTGGTGCGTATATAACGCCGTAACCTTTCCCATATCCCATATACATATAATATATGCGTATATGCTTTATATAATGCCATCTGGTCATGGGTCAATGTAAATGAGCATGAGAAGTACGTTAATAAAATCTTTTGGAGTATCATAAGATCATTATGCCTTTGATTAATATCATGAAATAAACTTTATCAACTTACATATTTTCTGAGACCCATGAACAAACGATAGAATAATAAGACAAATGGGAATTCAAGAACATAGGCACTCTAATACTTCTATGAATAGAGTCATTTATGGAAGCTGTGCATTTGCTTGTTACATTTGTATCGTATAGATCATGCCAAAAGGAACGAAGGGATAGCCTTAACATGCCTGAGCCGATTCTCTTGACGATCTCTCTAACACACGTCTTTTGTGATAAAACACATAACGGAGGATCGAAGTAGGGTAAAATCAGTATGATATTCTTGAGAACGATTGCACCGTACTCATTAAAATTGCAAAATCCCATGCTATATAGTATAAAATGGTCTTCGTATGAAATGTTTTGAAATACTTACGTTGCCATTGCAACTCATGGACCTTGCTGAAGCTTTCCTTCTTAAGTAGGTATATGAGAGCAAATTATTTTGGATGAATTAGAAAGGTTATCGCAGTCCTTTAGTTGTGGACCCCATTAGGATGGCTAAGCCACCATTCTTTCTTCATTTTCCACCTTATAACATGGACTTTAAGAGTCATAAGTGGGCTGCCACGTTAAGGCTTATCCATGTCCTTAATTAATCACCCACTAACTCTTAATTAACTTGTTAATTCCCCCATTAACCAATTATCCACATAATTAAAAATTATCTCAAATTACTTAAAATACTACTCACTTTTAACATACCTTATAAACCTTACTATCATGGTTATGTGGTACCTTGTAGGGTACTAGTCCATAAATATCGGGTATTATAGCTCAGACCGTATTTTATCTCAAAATGATAACTTTCGATGAAACTCATTTTCTTCGATTCGCTTACCCTCTCACCTTTACGAGTTTACTTACTTGTTTGAAATAACATAATATTTGTAACCTCAAAATAATATCATTCCCGAGCTTGCGTCTATTACTTACGACAAAACTTTAACGTACGAAATGCAAGATGTAACATCTCATTTTAGAGCTTTCATTTATTTACTTATGTTTTTACGACCCAAGTTCGCTGTCACACCCCGTAAGTTTAACAACCTTGATACCGTTAGATATTATGTTAGTGCGGTATTTTCTTTTAGTGGAGTATTTAGTGATCTGGAGTTTGAGGTTGGTGATTGGGTTTTCCTGAGGATCTCACCAATGAAGGGTGTTATGTGTTTTGGGAAGAAAGGTAAGCTGAGTCCAAGGTATATCAGGCCGTATAAAATTCTTCGACGAATTGGACAGGTTGCTTATGAGTTAGAATTGCCATCCAAATTGGAATTTGTCCACTCGGTATTCCATGTATCTATGTTGAGGAAATGTATTGGAGACCCTTCTCGAGTTTTCCCTATCAAAGATGTACAAGTTACAGAGGATCTATCATATGAAGAAGTGTCAATGGCTATAGTAGATCGACAAGTCCACAAGCTGAGAACAAAAGATGTAGCTTCCGTCAAAGTATTGTGGAGGAACAAGAATATGGAAGAAATGACATGGGAAGCAGAAAAGGAGATGAAGTCTAAATACCCTTACCTATTTCAGAATGAAGATAACAAGGATGCTGGTGGAACGCAGGATACATTAGAAGGTGAAACGGCTCTATGAGGTGAGCAATAACTTGAGAATACTCTTCCTTAATACAAAATGGTGATATGAAGATAATGTACATATCCATAATGATTTGTGTAGCCTTGTGAGGCCATACGTTGGGCTTAACTGCTGGCAAGCTTTGTTAGTGACCATTTTATAGGGGAAAATTGATCGAAAATTTCCGTTGGAATCCAGGATGATTTGGACTCCCCATAAACCCGTACATTTGAGGACGAATATTCTAAAGGGAGGAAGGATATTACACCCCGTAAGTTTAACAACCTTGATACCATTAGATATTATGTTAGTGCAGTATTTTCTTTTAGTGGAGTATTTTAGTAAAAGTTTTTTTTTAGTATAATTTTGGACAGTTGCCATTATTACTGTTTACGGATATGATAAATTATACTCATAGTAGAAAAATTTGTATTGTGATATTATGTAGTGAAAAAATTAGGATTTGACAGAATATGATTGATTTACCTATTCTGGTCCAGGTCAGAGTTCACGGGCATAGGCTCGCAACATCAAAGGGATACTAGTCAGATGAGACCTCCAACACCACATTGTGATCAGTGCAGCAAGGCCCACTTTGGACTGTGCCGTCGAGGTTTTGCTGCGTGCTATTCTTGCGGACAGCCTGGCCATATGATGCGGGATTGTCCTAACAGAGGAGGTGGTGGTATGACTCAGCCGACTAGATCTGTGTCTGGTTCTTCCTCATCAGTTCGACCTCCAGCACGGGGTTTTCAGCAGTCGACAGGTCGTGGTAGGGGTAGAGGTGCAGTGCCGAGTTCGAGTGGTGCTCAAAATCGAACCTATGCTCTAGTAGGTTGACAGGATCTCGAGTCGTCTCCAGATGTTGTTACAGGTATTATATCTGTGTTTTCTTATGATGTATATGCGCTGATTGATCCGGGATCTACATTATCATATGTTACACCCTTTATGGCTAATAAGTTTGGCGTTGAACCTGAATTGACAAGTAAACCCCTTGCGGTATCTACTCCGATAGGAGATTCTGTGATTGCTAGAAGGGTATATAGAGGTTGCACTATGATGATTTGTAGTCGTCAAACCTCGGCAAATTTATTTGAGTTAGAAATGGTGGATTTCGATGTGATAATGAGAATGGACTGGTTGGCCTCATGCTATGCAAATGTTGAGTGCCGTACGAAGATGGTTAGGTTTCAATTTCCTGGTGAACCCGTCATTGAATGGAAGGGGAACATTGCTACACCGAAAGGTAGGTATATTTCCTATTTTAAGGCAAGGAAAATGATCTCAAAAGGTTACATTTATCATCTCGTTCGCGTTAGGGATGTAGAGGAGAAGCCGCCTACTCTACAATCAATCTCCACGGTCAATAAATTTCCAGATGTTTTCCTAGATGAACTCCCTGGCCTTCCTCCTAAAAGGAAGATTGAGTTTAGCATTGATGTGTTTCCTGACACTCAACCGATCTCTATCCCTCCATACATAATGGCCCCGGTAGAGTTGCGAGAGTTGAAGGCACAGTTGAAGGACTTGTTGGATAAGGGCTTCATTAGGCCTAGCACTTTACTTTGGGGTGCACTAGTTTTGTTCGTGCGGAAGAAAGATGGGTCGTTAAGGATGTGTATCGATTATCGACAGTGAATAAGTTTACTATAAAGAACAAGTATCCATTTCCAAGGATTGACTGCCTTTTTGGCTAACTCCAGGGTGCCAAGTATTTCTGAAAGATTGATTTACGTTCAGGGTATCATCAGGTAAGGGTTAAGGAGAAGGATGTTCCAAAGACAGCCTTCCGGACAAGATATGGGCACTTTGAGTTCTTGGTGTTGTCGTTCGGGCTAACAAATGCACCAGCAACTTTTATGGATCTCATGAATACTGTATTCAGGCCCTATCTTGATGTGTTCGTGATTGTATTCATTGATGACATTCTGGTGTATTCTCGTTCGGAGGCGGAACATGCGGCCCACTTGCGTATAGTATTATAGACGCTTCAGGATTGTAAGTTATATGCTAAGCTCTCTAAATGTAAATTCTGGCTGAACTCAGTAGCATTCTTTGGTCATGCGATATCTGACGAGGGTATTAGTGTCGACACTCAGAAGATCAATGCAGTAAAGAATTGGCCGAGACCTACAACACCATCAGAAGTCCGCAACTTCTTGGGGCTAGAAGGATATTATAGGCGGTTTGTAGAAGGGTTTTCCTCTATATCAGCACCATTGATTAAGTTAACACAGAAAGCTACCAAGTTCCAATGGTCTGACACTTGTGAACGTAGTTTTCAGGAGCTGAAGAATCGATTGACATCCGCACCAGTGCTCACTCTTCCTGAAGGAACAGAAGGTTATGTAGTATATTGTGATGCCTTAGGTATAGGTTTGGGGTGCGTATTGATGCAGCGTGGGAAGGTGATTGCTTATGCATCAAAACAATTGAAGAAGCATGAAAAGAATTATCCAACCCATGATTTGGAATTGACTGTAGTAATATATGCTTTGAAGATATGGCGGCACTACTGATATGACGTCCATGTTGACATCTACACAGATCACAAGGGTTTATAATACATCTTCAATCATAAGGAATTGAATTTGAGGCAGCGTAGGTGGCTTGAATTACTGAAAGACTACAACGTCGAGATATTGTATCATCCCGGTAAAGCCAATGTTGTCGCAGACGCTCTCAGCCGTAAGTCAATGGGAAGCATAGTACATATTGAGGCAGGTAGATGGGGGTTGACTAAAGAGCTTCATCAATTAGCCAATATGAGAATCAAATTGTTAGACTCTGATGACGGAGGTGTTACGGTACAAAATACATCAGAATCATCTTTGGTAGCCAAGGTAAAAACACGGCAATATGAAGATCCTATCTTAGTACGATTGAGAGAGAGCATTCAACAGTGTAAAATTATGGCTTTTGAGATCGGAAGAGATAGGGAACTGAGATACCAGGGCCAATTATGTGTGCCTAATGTGGCAGGGTTGCGAGAGAAGATTATGAATGAGATTCATCAATCCCGATATTCTATCCATCCCGGCTCGACAAAGATGTATCATGATATCAAGGAGCAGTATTGGTGGGATAATATGAAGAAGTTTATTGCAGAATTTGTAGCCCAATGTCCCAATTGTCAACAAGTAAAGATAGAACATCAAAAACTCGGTGTATTGCTTCAGAATATAGAAATTCCGACCTGGAAATTAGAGGTGATTAATATGGACTTCATTATTGGATTACCTCGCTCTTATCATAAGTTTGACTCCATCTGGGTGATAATTGATCGACTTACAAAATGTGCCCATTTTCTGCTAGTTAAGACAACTTACACGGCTGAAGATTATGCGAAGTTGTATATCAAGGAGATTGTTAGGCTTCATAGTGTGCCGGTATCTATTATATCAGACCGAGGAGCTCAATTTACGGCTAACCTTTGGAGGTCTTTTCAGAAGGGTTTAGGCACACAAGTGAATCTCAGCACTGCATTTCATCCGTAAACTAACGGACAGGTTGAACGTACCATTCAGACACTGGAAGATATGCTACGAGCATGTATTCTAGATTTTAAGGGGAATTGGGATGACCATCTTCCACTCATAGAATTCACCTACAATAATAGCTACCATTCTAGTATTAAAAATGGCCCCATATGAGGCACTATACGAGAGGAGATGTAGATCACCAATTGGATAGTTCGAAGTCGGTGAAACAGAATTATATGGGCCATATTTGATTCACCAAGCCATTGAGAAGGTGAAAGTGATACATGAGCGATTGAAGACGGCACAAAGCAGGCAAAAGTCTTATTCTGATGTCTGACGTCGTGATCTGGAGTTTGAGGTTGGTGATTGGGTTTTCCTAAGGATCTCACCAATGAAGGGTGTTATGCGTTTTGGGAAGAAAGGTAAGCTGAGTCCAAGGTATATCGGGCCGTATAAAATTCTTCGACGAATTGGACAGGTTGCTTATGAGTTAGAATTGCCATCCGAATTGGAATTTGTCCACCCGGTATTCCATGTATCTATGTTGAGGAAATGTATTGGAGACCCTTCTCGAGTTGTCCCTATCAAAGATGTACAAGTTACAGAGGATCTATCATATGAAGAAGTGTCAGTGGCTATAGTAGATCGACAAGTCTACAAGCTGAGAACAAAAGATGTAGCTTCCGTCAAAGTATTATGGAGGAACAAGAATATGGAAGAAATGACATGGGAAGCAAAAAAGGAGATGAAGTCTAAATACCCTTACCTATTTCAGAATGAAGATAACAAAGATGCTGGTGGAACGCAGGATACATTAGAAGGTGAAACGGCTCTATGAGGTAAGCAATAACTTGAGAATACTCTTCCTTAATACAAAATGGTGATATGAAGATAATGTACATATCCATAATGCTTTGTGTAGCCTTGTGAGGCCATACGTTGGGCTTAACTGCTGGCAAGCTTTGCTAGTGACCATTTTATAGGGGAAAATTGACCGGAAATTTCCGTTGGAATCCAGGATGATTTGGACTCCCCATAAACCCTTACATTTGAGGACGAATATTCTAAATGGAGGAAGGATGTTACACCCCGTAAGTTTAACAACCTTGATACCGTTAGACATTATGTTAGTGCAGTATTTTTTTTAGTGGAGTATTTTAGTAAAAAAAATTTTAGTATAATTTTGAATAGTTACCATTATTACTGTTTACGAATATGTTAAATTATACTCATAGTAGAAAAATTTGTATTGTGATATTATGTAGTGAAAAAATTAGGATTTGACAGGATATAATTTTATTTTTATCAATGCCCTAACCTTTAAAAATATTAACATATTTATTTTGTTACCATAGCCACATATTTTATTAGATAAGTATTAACTTTTTGAATAAGTATTTTATCAAAGTAGATGTAGTAATCTATTTAAGAGACCTCCTAGTGCTACGTGTCATGTGATGATATTTTACTTAAGTTGAAAGTTAGTGGAGTCTTGGTAAAGGACAAATCTTTTCAATATATATCAAAATACTTAGAGTTCTTAGAAATAGACTTTTGCAAAAGTTTGGTGATGGGGTGTATTTCAGCTGACCTTATCCTCTATATACATAGTGTTTGAGAAACCTTATCATTTGGGGAAAGGAGGGAATTGTTAGATATATATATTTACGTTGCAGCAACTATGTGAGGAGAAACTCCATCTTGCTCGTTCCTTTTTCCCTAAAACAGTGAAGTGCACAAAGTTTCCTCTACGTACAACTTCTCCATATTTTCATACATTCAATTAAGGTAAGTTTTATTTTAAGGCATGTTATTGTTGAGAACTCACGGGACGGTGATCGGAAGCCGTGAGTTTAAGTCGTAGTAATTGTATAAATAGGTTATGGGCTCTTTTCTTATGGTATGGAGATTGGTGGTTGTGTGGTAGCTCGTGTAAAGCTTGGTTGTTGTTAAAAGGAGGTCGGTTATGGAGTACACCATTGTTTAAAGCCTCAGGAGCTTATCGCTCTTTGATTGCATGATGATAGTGTCGGTATAGTTGTAGTTTTTAGTTGACGTTGTGGTTGTGTTGTTATTATTATGCTTCGTGAATTTGAAAGAATAAAGTGTACAAAGCTATCATATACGAGCATATTGGTTGTTATTGGCTGTTATAACTTGTGGGAAGTCATATAACGAAGGGAGGTGCTGCCCGTTTTATTATAAATAGGTTGTGGTCGATACATAATAGTTATGACGCTCAAATGATAACGATAATATCGTTTCTCTTATTGTAGACTAAGGAGTCGTGACAATTGCATAGCTTGAGATTGGGGCAGTATATACAAGGTATGTGAGGCTATCCCCTTCCTTCTTTTGCACGACTCTGATTGTACATAATGTAATGAACGAGCTTCCAAAGATACTCTACTCTTAGAAGCTAGCAGTATTTACATTGTTTCCCCTCTTATGGAACGATAGATGTTAATGTTGCTTCTCTTATTTTTATGTTATCAATGTTGTTGGTACTTCCTGATTCTTATAAGGTTCACAGTGAAGAGTTAGTCCTAATAACGTGTATAGAGGTTACCGACCTTACATCACTCCGAAAGGTTGAGAATTTGATTCCATGAGTTGAGCATGCATTATATATATATGTATCTATTTTACTCTACCGAGCCGCGCTATAGTTGGCCCGGTACGACACCTATTGTGCAACCACTGATCAGTTGGGTTTTACCGAGCTCCACGTGAACGGGTACAATACTACCGAGCCTTATGATGGCCGGGTATGTTTTTCACCGAGCCTATTACGGCCGAGTACGATATGATGATGATGATGCCCACAGAGGCGTATGTTTTAAAAGTTTATGTATATATACATATGTATCATGCATTTCATGTCAGTAGCCCTCAGAGGTACGCATATGTTACAAGTTGTATATTATCAATCCCTGCTTACATTACTATTCGTACTTATGGTTCCTTGCCTTACATACTCAGTACTTTATTCGTACTGACGTCCTTTTATTTGTGGACGCTGCATGTCGTGCTGCAGGTCCTGATAGACAGGCAGGTGCAGCTCCTCTACCACAGTAGGCTATCCAGTTCAGCGGTGATTGGTGAGATCCCTTCTCCGGACTTGTCGTGGTCTTGGTATGCATTTTTGTTATAGACATTATGGGTATGTCGGGGCCCTGTTCTGGCTATGTTGCAGCACTTATGTTCCTATAGAGTCTCATAGACAGGTGTCGACTCATGTATAGTTTGGTATACCTTATCGGCTAGTTTTTGTTGTATAGTCTTTCATGGTAGCGTGGTTCTTGTCTGGTCATCCCATGTTATGAATGTTAATGCCATCATATTTATTGTTGGTTGTCCATGATCCATCTCTACCATTTATTTTAATCTCGTCGGCCCTAATAGATAATAAAGAAAGTTAGATAAAATGTATGTTGGTGCTCGGCAAGTATGGCCGGGTGCTAGCCATGGCCCTCCAGTTTGGGTCGTAACATTCGCCCTCCGTGAACTGTCGTGATGGCACCTAGTCTTTATGACTAAGTAAGCTTAACAATTTATGGAAAAAGAAACTGCAGATAAAACTAGCTAAAAACTGCGGATAAAACATAATAAAAATGTTTAAGATGTCGCTCAGCATATACAAATGCACACTCTCAAACTGAATCAACTCCCAAAACCCAGAATCTCATAATATCACAAGTTGTGGATATTACATAGTGTTCTAACTCCAGAATGTCTAATTAAAGGAAAACACAGAAGGCTATAGCTAAAAGAGAGAATAGAGAGGGACTCCTCGGTCTGCGGACGCGACAGATATACCTCAAAGTCTCTTAAGATTGCCTCACCTCACTGATAGTATGGCTGGGCCGAAGAACCTGAATCTGCACACAAAAACATGTGCAGGAAAGGGCATGAGTACACCACAGTGGTACCCAGTAAGTGACGAGGAAGGTCAGGGCCCTACTGGTTATATATATATAAAATGAGGTAAAACAATAAGAAGTACGACAGTATAATTAATAACACTAACAGTTGATAAAGAGTAAATCACAGACAAGATATACTCAGTACACCAAGCTAGCAATAAGGGATCTTTGAGGATATCGTCCCGTAGTCCCAAACGTAAATGTGCAGAAGATATCCCAGGATATCGTCCCATAGTCCGAATCATAAATATATAGGGGAAATTTCCGGAATAACAATCCATAGACCCAAAGTAAATATCTAGTATAGGAAATCTACCGGGTGTTGTCCCGTAGTCCCAAATATAATGTGCGGGGGTATCGTCCCATAGTCCCAATGCAAATACACAACAGTCTTAGAAGAATTTCGTTCTATTCGAGAATTAAACATGAATTTCTACTTTAACATGCTGCACAGAGTACAAGTAGGCAATTAAAGTAGATAAGACAATTAAATCACATAAGCATACTTTTCCTAAATTAAGCAAGAGGCTTCAAGTACAAGTATTTCCCAATTACAAGAAAACATATGTATTAACTTAATGAAAACGGGATTTTTCAACAATTAGCACGTGTACGCACTCGTCACCTCACGTATACGGCACTCATATAACAACAATACCAATCCTAAGGGGAGTTCCCCCCACAAGGTTAGGCAAGCCACTTACCTCGAACCAGATTAAATCAACTTGAAATCACGTTCTTTCCACGAGTACCCGACTCCAAATGGCTTAAATTTATTAAAATTAATTGTTTAATATAAATATAACTTCAAGTAACTAATTTAACTAATAAATTCGAAGCTAACACGCGAAATGAAGAAAATCGCTCCAAAAAGTCCCCCGGGACCACGCCTCGGAGTCAGGTAAAATTTACAAATTCTGAACACCCAATCACTCACGAGCACACTCGAACAAGAATCATCAAAATCCGACGTCAAAATCTTACTCAAAACTCGGATTCTCAATTGGGGAATTTTTCTCCCATTTTCAAACTTTTATCCCCTAAATTCCTTAATTAGAAGAGGAAAACAATAATAGATTATAGTTCTAAGATCAAAATCAAGATAGAAATCGTTATCCAATGACTCTCCTTCAGAAACCCTCGAAAAATCGTCTCCCACCGAGCTCCAATTCGATGTCATGAAATCTTAAACCCTCGAATTTTCTATATCTGCCCAGCGATTACCGCTTCTGCGGCAATTAACTCGCATCTGCGATATTTCATTAAACGTCCAAAATCCCGCACCTGCGCCCAACTACTCGCAGATGTGGTCCGCTTCTACGATCCTTGGGCAGCATCTGCGACCAACTCCACTCAAGCCTTAGACCACACCTGCGATTCCCAAACCGCTTCTGGGATGTCGCACCTACAGTCCCATACAAGCAGGTGCGGTTATGACAGGTTCAACAACTTCAAATTTTTGCCTAAGTCCAAAGTCTAATCCATTAGACATCCGAAACTCACCCGAGGCCCCCAGGACCTCAACCAAACATGCCAACCAATCCTAAAACATCATACGAATTTATTCCAACCCTCGAATCACATCAAACAACGCTAAAACCATGAATCACCCTCCAATCCAAGCCTTATGAACTAGAAACCTCAAGAATCCTACGCCCGATGATAAAACCAACCAAACCAAGTCCGATTGACCCCAAAATTTGCACACAAGTCACATTCATCCCTACGGAGCTATTCCAACTCTCAGAATCAGATTCTGACCCTGATATGAAAATTTCACTATCGAACCGGAAACATCAAAAATTCAACCTTCGGTATTTCAAGCCTAAATAAGCTACGGACTTCCAAAACACAATACAAACATGCCCCTAAGCCCGAAATCACCCAACGGAGCCAACAGAACCGATGAAATTCCATTCCAAGACTGTCTTCACACTGCTCAGACTATGGTCCAAATTCTAAAGCTTAAGCTCTCATTGAGGGACTAAGTGTCCCAAAACACTCCGAAACTCAAAACGAATCCTCCAGGCAACTCACAATAGCAGAAACAAACATGGGAAAACAGTTAATAGGGGATTGAGGCATTAATTCTTAAAACAACCGGTTGGGTCATTCCCTCCCCCTCTTAAAACATTCGTTCGTCCTCGAATGAGCATAGAGACATACCTGAAGTAGTGAAAAGATGAGGGTAACGACTGCACATATCCTACTCGGTCTCCCAGGTCGCCTCCTCGACCGGCTGACCCCACCACTGATCCTTCATGGATGCAATGTTCTTTGACCTCACCTTTTGAACCTGCCTATCCAATATCGCCACTGGCTCCTCAACATAAGATATATCCTTTTCCAACTGGACTGAACTGAAATCCAACACGTGTGATGGATCACCGTGATACTTTCGGAGCATCGAAACATGAAATACCAAATGAACTCCTACCAATATGGGAGGTAAGGCAAGCTCATAAGCAATCTCCCCAACACATCACAATATCTCAAAAGGACCAATAAACCTCGGAATCAATTTCCCCTTCTTCCCGAATCTCATAACGCCCTTCATAGGTGAAACCCGAAGCAAGACCCGCTGTCCAACCATATAGGAAACATCACAAACCTTCCGGTCCACGTAACTCTTCTGTTTGGACTGGTCTGTGCGAAGTCTATCTTAAATCACCTACCTTCTCCAAGGCATCCTAAACCAAGTCTATGCCCAATAATCTAGCCTCACCCGGCTCAAACCAACCCACCGAGGATCTACACCGCCTACCATACAAAGCCTCATACGGTGCCATCTGAATGCTGGACTGATAACTGTTGTTGTTGGCAAACTCTGCCAGTGGCAAGAACTAATCCCAAGAACCTCCAAACTCCATCACATACGCATGGAGCATATCCACAAGAATCTGAATAGTGCGTTCGGACTGTCCGTTCGTCTGGGGTGAAATGTTGTGCTCAACTCCACCTGAGTACCCAACTCATGTTGTACGACCCTCCATAACCGTGATGTGAACTGAGTACATCTGTCTGAAATGATGCAAACTGGAATACCATGCAGACAAACAATCTCCCGGATATAAATATCCGCCAACCACTCCTAAGAATCGGTAGTACACATAGGAATAAAGTACGCACACTTGGTCAGCCGATCCACAATCACCCAAATGGCATCGAACTTCTTCAAAGTCCGTGGGAGTCCAACTACGAAATCCATGGTGATACGCTCCCATTTCCACTCCGGAATCTCTATTTGCTGAAGTAACCTACCCGGTCTCTGGTGCTCATACTTTACCTGCTGACAATTGAGGCACTGAGCTACAAACCCCACTATATCCTTCTTCATCGGCCTCCACCAATAGTGTTGTCTCAAGTCCTGGTACATCTTCGCGGCACCCGGATGGATGGAATACCGCAAACTGTGGGCCTCCTCTAGAATAAACTCCCAAAGCCCATCAATATTAGGTACACATACCCGACCCTGCATCCTCAATACTCCGTCATCACCAATAGCCACATCTCTAGCATCACCGCGTAGAACCTTGTTCTTGAGGACAAGCAAATGAGGGTCATCATATTGACGCTCTCAAATACGATCGAACAAGGAAGACCGAGAAATCACATAAGCTAGAACCTGACTAGGCTCCGAAAGATCCAATCTCACAAACTGGCTAGCTAAGGCCTGAATATCCATCGCCATAGGCCTCTACACTGCTGGTAAATAGGCCAAACTCTTCGCCCGGTGACTCAAAGCATCGGCAACCACATTGGCCTTGCCCGGGTGATACAAGATAGTGATATTATAGTCCTTCAGAAGCTCTAACCACCTCCTCTGGCACAAATTAATATCCTTCTACTTGAATAGATGCTACAAACTCCGGTGATCTGTATAAATCTCACAAGGAACACCGTATAAATAATGACGCCAGATCTTCAAGGCATGAACAATAGCAACCAACTCGAGATCATGGACATGATAATTCTTCTCATATACCTTCAATTGTCTGGATGCGTAGGCAATCACCCTACCGTCCTGCATCAATACCGCTCCAAGGCCAATCCTCGAGGCATCATAATAGACAGTATAAGGACCCCGAACCTATAGGCAATATCAAAACTGGGGCTGTAGTCAAAGCTGTCTTGAGCTTCTGGAAGCTCGCCTCACACTCTTTCGTCAATTGGAACGGAGCACCCTTCTGGGTCAACCTGGTCATAGGTGCTACAATAGATGAAAATCCCTCAACGAATCAACGGTAATGACCCGCTAAGCCAAGAAAACTGTGGATCTCTGTAGCTGAGGATGGTCTGGGCCAACTCTGCACTGCTTCCACTTTCTTTGGATCTACCTTTATCCCCTCACTCGATACCACATGACCCAAGAATGCCACGGAATCCAACCAAAACTCACATTTTGAGAACTTTGCATATAACTTCTTTTCTCTCAAAGTCTAAAGAACTGTCCTCAGGTGCTGCTCATGATCTTCCCGACTCTAGGAGTATACCAGAATATCATCAATAAAGACAATGACGAACGAGTCAAGATATGGCTGGAACACACTGTGCAATAAATGCATGAAAGTTGATGGGGCATTGGTCAAACCAAATGGCATAATAAAGAACTTGTAATGACCATACCAAGTCCTGAAAGCATTCTTTGGGATAATTGGCTCCCGAATCTTCAACTGATGGTAACCTGAACGCAAGTAAATCTTAGAAAACACTCATGCACCATGTAACTGGTCAAACAGATCATCAATACGAGGCAAAGGATACCGGTTCTTCATTGTAACTTTGTTCAACTAGCGATAATCAATGCACATACGCATAGAACCATCTTTTTTCTTCACAAACAAGATAGGAGCATCCCAAGGTGATACACTGGGCTGAATAAAACCCTTATCAAGCAATTCATATAGCTGATCCTTTAACTCCTTCTACTCAGGAGGTGCCATACGATACAGAGGAATAGAAATGGGTTAAGTTCCCGGCAACAAATCAATACCGAAATCAATATCTCTGTCGGGCGGCACACCAGGAAGGTCATCTGGAAACACATCAGTGAAGTCCCGTACTACTAGGACTGAATCAACTATAGGGTTATCAACACTAACATCTCTTAAATAGGCCAGATACGCGTCACATCCCTTATCAAGCATTCGCTGAGCCTTAAGGAATTAAATAACTCTACTGGAAGTGTGATCTAAATTACCCCTCCACTCAACTCGCAGAACACCTAGCATAGCCAGCGTCACGATTTTGGCGTGACAATCAAGAATAGCATAATGGGGCAACACCAGTCCATGCCCAAGATAACATCAAAATCTACCATGCTGAGCAATAAATAATCGGCTCTGGTCTCAAAACCACTAAGAGTAACCAAACACGACCGATAAATATGGTCCACAACAAGAGAATCTCTCACAGGAGTAGAAACATAAATAGGGGAACTCAAAGAATTCTGAGATACGCCCAAATGTGGGGCAAAATAAGAAGATACATAAGAAGAAGTGGAGCCTGGATCGAATAAAATCGTTGCATCTCTATGACAAACCAGGACAGTATCTGTAATGACATAATTGGAGGCGACAACCCCGGTACGGGCAGAAAGGGCATATTATCTGGCTTGGCCTCCCCCTCTAGGGCGACTTCTGCCTCTCCGACCTCCACCTCTAGCTGGCTGAGCAGACGGGGTGGCAACTAGTGCTGTAATCATGGCCTGAGAACCTGGTGGAGAACGATATGGCTGAAGTCTATGGAGGTGCACGTCTCCTATGTCTAGGGCAATCCCTCACCATATGGCGTGTGTCGCCACACTCAAAACAAGCTTTGGGAGGATGTGGCGGTTGTTACTGGCTTGAGCCAGGTCTGCTGGACTGACCATTGAAAGCACCCCGCATAGGAGGCGCACTAGATACTGGAGGTTCATAATAAGGCTCCTGAGGTCTAGGAGGAGCTGGAATACCATTGGCTGTTGGAAGAGCTGAATGAAAAGGGAAACTCATATAACCCCTACCACGACGACCTGCAGCTGGGGCACGAGCACTAGAATAATGGCCCGACTCTCGAGACCTCTTGGCCTCCCTCTCCTCTCTCTCCCTAGCATGCATACCCTCAATCCTCCTAGCAATGCTCACCACCTGCTGATAAGAAATATCCATCTCCAACTCTCGAGCCATGCTAGACCTGATGTTGGGAATGGGCCCCTCAATTAATTGGCGAACTCTCTCATGAATTGTAGAAACCACGGCTAGTGCATGCCTAGCCAAGTTAGTGAAATGGACAACATACTTCGAAACAGTCATAGTGCCTTAGAATAAATGCTCAAACTCTACGCGCCATGCGTCTTTGAGGCTCTGCGGGATAAACTCTCTCAAGAACATATTTGAAAACTGAGTCCAAGTAAGGGAAGCTGCCTCAGCTGGACTATCCAACTCAAAGGTACGCCACCACTGATAGGCTGCTCCTCGAAGCTGAAAGGCAATGAAAGAAACACCACTCGACCCTGATATACCCATAGTGCGGAGGATACAGTAGCACTCCTCCAGAAATCCCAAAGCATCATCTGATGCAAGACCACTAAATACAGGAGGTGTATACTTCTTGAACCTCTCAAGCCTCCGCTGCTCATCCTCGAAAGTCGCTGCTCTGTCCTCAGGCTGAATTGGGGCTACAGGCGGTACCGGTATAACCTCTAGGATCTGATCAGCCTGCACCCATTGCTCAGGAGTATGGGCGGCGGGAGTCTATGCTCCTCCCCCTACTTGGGATGTGACTGCAACAAGGGGAATCAACCCTGCCTAAGCTAGGGTGGTGTACATGCTCACAAACTATGCAAAAGTCTCCTGAAGAGCTGGAATAGTAGTAGCAGTATGCGTATCAGATGCCTGGGCTCCAGTTGGAGCTGTTGGTGGCTCCTCGGTGGCAGCTCGCGCAGGTGCTCTGGCTGCAACACGTGCACGTCCTCGGCCTCTACCCCATCCCCGACCTCTGATGGCTCTAGTAGGGGGCGTAGGTGCCTGGTCATCTCCGGTAGCACATGTCCTCACCATCTGTGAGAGAATAAAATACAAAAGTTTAGAATTTCGATATCAGAAATCTCGCACGACATGGAAATCAAATAAAGTGGAATATTCCTAACAGTTACATAGCCTCTCGTAGATAAGAATAGACATCTCTGTACCGATCCGCGAGACTCTAATAAACCGGCTTGTGATTCATGACTCCTATGAACCTAGAGCTCTATACCAACATGTCACGACCCAAGTTCGCCCTCCTTGAACTGTCATGAAGGCACCTAGTCTCTACAACTAGGTAAGCCTAACAATTTGTGGAAAAAGAAACGAAAGATAAAACTAGCCCAAAACTGCGGATAAAACATAATAAAAACGTTTAAGATGCCGCTCGGCATATACAAATACACACTCTCAAGCTGAATCAACACATAAAACCCGGAATTTCATGAAATCACAAGCTGTGGGTACTACATAGTGTTCTAACTCCAGAATATCTAATCAAAGGAAAATACAGAAGGCTATAGCTAAAAGAGAGAATAGAGAGGGACTCCTCGGTCTGCGGTGCGACAAATATACCTCAAAGTCTATTAAGATCGCCTTGCCTCACCGATAGTATGGCTGACCCAAAGAACCTGGATCTGCACACAAAAAATATGTGCAGGAAAGGGCATGAGTACACCACAGCGATACCCATTAAGTGTCAAGCCTAACCTCGGTCGAGTAGTGACGAGGAAGGTCAGGGCCCTACTGGTTATATATATAAAATGAGGTAAAATAGTAAGAAGTACGACAGTATAATTAAAAATACTAACAGTTGAAAAGAGTAAATCATAGACAGAATATACTCAGTACGCAGAGATAGCAACAGGAGATCTCCCAGGATGTCGTCCCGTAGTCCCAAACATAAATGTGCAGAAGATCTTTCGGGATATCATCCCGTAGTCCGAATCATAAATATTTAGGGGAAACTCCCAGAATACCAATCTGTAGTCCCAAAGTAAATATCCAGTACGGGGAATCTACCAGGTGTTGTCCCGTAGTCCTAAACATAATGTGCGGGGGGTTCTACCAGAATACCGATCTGTAGTTCCAAAGAAAAAATGCAGGGGGATCTCCAGAGATATCGTCCCGTAGTTCCAAAGTAAATACACAAAAGTCTCAGAAGAATTTACAGTTCTATTCGAGAATTAAACAGGAATTTCTACTCTAACATGTTGCACATAGTACAAGTAGGTAATTAAAGCAGATAAGACAATCAAATCATATAAGCATGCTTTTCCTAAACTAAGCAAGAGGCTTCAAGTACAAGTATTGCTCAATTACAAGAAAACATAGGTATTAACTTAATGAAAACGAAAATTTTCAACAATTAGCACGTGTATGCACTCGTCACCTCACGTACACGGTACTCATATAAAAACAATACCAATTCTAAGGGGAGTTCCCCCCCCACAAGGTTAGGCAAGCCACTTACATCGAACCAACTCAAATCAACTCGAAATCACGTTCTTGCCACGAGTACCCGACTCCAAATGGCCCAAATATATTCAACTTAATTCCATAATGTAAATATAACTTCAAGTAACTAATTTAACTAATAAATTCGAAGCTAACATGCGAAATTAAGAAAATTACCCCAAAAACTCCCCTGGGCCCATGCCTCAGAATCGGGTAAAATTTACAAATTCTGAACACACGATCACTCACGACCACACTCGAACAAGAATCATCAAAATCCGACGTCAAAATCTCACTCAAAACCCGGATTCTCAATTGGGGAACTTTTCTCCCATTTTCAAACTTTTATCCCGCAAATTCCTTAATTAGAAGAGGAAAACAACAATTGATTATAGTTTAAGATCAAAATCAAGATAGAAATCGTTACCCAAGGACTCTCCTTCAGAAACCCTCGAAATATCGTTTCCCACCGAGCTCCAATTCGATTTTTGTGTTATGAAATCTCAAACCCTCGAATTTTCTATATCCACCCAGCGATTACCGCTTCTGCGGTCATGGGACCGCACTTGCGGTCCCGGTTTTGCAGCAATTAACTCGCACCTGTGATATTTAATTAAACGTCCAAAATCTTGCATCTGCGCCCAACTACTCGCAAATGCGGTCCGCTTCTGCGGTCCTTGGGCTGCATCTGCGACCAACTCCACTCAAACCTTAGACCGCACCTGCGATTCCCAAACCACTTCTGCGGTGCTGCACCTGTGGTCCCACATACGCATGTGTGGTTATGACAGGTTCAGCAACTTCAGATTTTTGCCTAAGTCCAAATTCCAATCCGTTAGACATTCGAAACTCATGCGAGGCCCCTGGGACCTCAACCAAATATGCCACCCAATCCTAAAACATCATACAAACTTATTCCAACCCTCGAATCACATCAAAAAATGCTAAAATCATGAATCACTCTCCAATCCAAGCCTTATGAACTAGAAACCTCAAGAATCCTACACCCGATGATAAAACAAACCAAACCAAGTCCGATTGACTCCAAAATTTGCACACAAGTCACATTCAACCCTACGGAGCTATTCCAACTCTCAGAATCGGATTACGACCCCGATATAAAAATTTCACTATCGAACCGGAAACTTCAAAGATTCAACCTTTAGTATTTCAAGCCTAAATAAGCTACGGACCTCCAAAACACAATCTGAACACACCCCTAAGCCCGGAATCACCAACAGAGCTAACGGAACCGACAGAATTCCATTTCAAGGTCGTCTACACACTGCTCCAACTACGGTCCAAATTCTAAAGCTTAAGCTCTCGTTGAGGGACTAAGTGTCCCAAAACACTCCGAAACTCCAAACGAATCCTCCCGGCAACTCACAATAGCAGAAACAAACACGGGGAAAATAGTTACTAGGGGATCGGGGTGTTAATTCTTAAAATGATCGGTCGGGTCATTACATATGGCGTACTTTCACGTACGAAAACACGGGGTGTAACAATAACCTTTCCTTTGAATTCCTCTTCTGTTTGTTCTGTGAGGGAAAAAGTCCAACTAATACAAGTTTTGGCAGCTCTTCCATCTAATATGTAATGCATTCTTAAGTACCTATGGCAGATAGAAATCGGCATCAAGCCTGTTTTGGTCAAACAAAATGTAAATACATAGGGGTTTCAATAGTACTTTATATACATAGGGGTAAAAGTGTATATATAAAAATTCCTAATAGGTTAACGGTTTATCCGATAAAAAAATTGAGTAATCTGCCTCCAAACCGTTAAATCGTTAATTATAAAATCTCAATCCGTTCACCATCCATTACCCCGGTAATCCAATACCAATAAGACAATAAGCCATTGGTTCGGTTCAGTTAACAGTTTTGGTTCGGTTTTGAACAATCCTAATTAGTAGTGCCTTCAATTAAGGGATTCAATTAAATCATTTCCTTTTTTTCCTCTTCTCTCCTATCTCCTTATTTTTTTCTTTCCCTAATTTCTTCAGTTTGTTTGCCTAACATACTCAACCACAAATTGGTCAATTCGAACACCAAAAATACATATGATTCTTGAACATACATACATATATATAATTTTAGGTTTTAAAATTTTGTGAGTTGTGTGGATTGGATGTTCTTGAAAGTGATTTAGAATACCCTTTGAAGTTTATATCTAAAATTTGAGGGATTGGTTAAGTATAGAGTTGGTTTTAGGTAAAAATTCAGATTGAAACTCGAAGAAAAAGAAGCTGCCGGAATTGTATGATAATTGTATAATAATTGTATCATAATCGTATCTAATACATCAATGCCTATAACATATATGTATCATATATGTATCATACTTGTATCATAATTGTATCTAACTTATATTTGATACATTAATCCCTAAAACAATACCCGATACAATACTAACACAATTCTCATACATTTGTGATAAAAACTGCGATACATTTCTGAAAAGTTGCGATACAATTGTGATATTCATCTTCTTCAAGTTTCAATCACAACTATAAATTTTAAATCTAATATAATATTATATTATAATTATATTAGTATTGTATAAGATATTATTAGGTATTAATGTCTCAGATACAAGTACCATATAATTTTAATATAATTGCGACACAATTCTAAAATAATTTCGATACATTTATCATGCAATTCATGCAACTTCACTTTCTTCAAGTTTCAATTTGAAATCCTATGTAAAACCAACTCTAAGCTTAACCAATTTTCCACAAAATTGAGATATATACTACATGGTATATTCTCCATCATTTGCAAGAACACCCAATCTAAACAAATATTGTAAAATTCGAATATTGAATTCAAAATTTCATAGTTTTTAATGGATGTCGATGGAGAACAATTTGCTGCTGCAATTTTAGAGACAATTTTTTTTCATTTTCGTTTACATTATGAGAGAAGTACTGATTTTGGATGATAAGTACGATGGAGAGAGAATGGAATGTGAAATCTTTTGAAAAATATGTGAAATTCGAATGTTTAGGAGGGGGTTGGTGAAGGAGAGAGAATGAGATGCTAAATTTAAGGAATCTTCTATTTTCTTCTTTTTTATGATTCATACATAAATATATATATATATATATATATATATATATATATATATATATATATATATATATATATATATATATATATATATATATGTATACATACATACATATATATGTATGTATGTATGTGTGTGTGTGTATATGTATGTATATATATATACATATATAGAAGGTAATTAAGTATGAACCTAAATAAAAGTGGTAAATAAGTTTCTATTATAGTATAGCTAGGTCAATTTTCCTTATTTTTTCCGGTTTGAGCTTTACAAAAGATTATAACCATTAAATTGATCTAACTACATCTTACAAGCTTACAATCAATTAATCATTTTATTTAAGAGAGAATGTAAAATGATACTACAGTGTACTCATTTTTAGAGATGCTAATTTGAATATAGCCAGCGTTTGCAAAGTAATTAAAACTTTGTATTGGGTAAAATTTAAGGTTTACAGGTTGACGTTTCTCGAGCAAACATGTGGCGATGATGAACCGATGGAGAAGTTAATACCAGATACAGATATGTTAGTATTGTACGAATTTCGAATATATAAATATTAGAGAAGTAAATTTAAAAGCAAGATATCGATTGGAAAAAGCAGCATTAAAAGAGCAATCATTACTAAAAATCTCAGCATTTATTTCCAACGTTATGTAACCATCAAGAGGGTTTTTTATCCATCTTTAAGAGTGCGAGATTTGAGGATCTTATCTCCTCATATTTAACTAAAAATAGTAGCATTTGTACTCATTGCAAAGGCAGAGAAAACAAGAATTACAAAGGTTATCTCTCTTTCATTTTCTTTAATTCTATATAAAAATGTCTATTATTGAAGGTTTCCAGTTACCTTTGATTCCGTTGGAATCAATCAAAATACAAGCTTGTTCTTTTCTAAATTATCTTTTTTTTCTTTATTCTTTATTACTTTATGTAATGATCCGATCAGTCGTATTGAGAATTAGCATTCCGTTCAGTGACTTAAGGTCTCGAGCAGCTTCATATTATGTACTATGACTTACGTGTGTGGTCAAGTTTGATTTTTGGATGTTTTGAAATTGATTTCGAAAAACAATTCTTGTTTTAGAAGCTTAAGTGAAAAGAGTTGACCGGAGTTTGACTTTTATTCAGACGACTCCGGAATAGTGTTTTGATGATTCCAATAGTTTCGTATGGTAATTTTAGACTTAGGCGTATGCCCGGATTTGGATTTGAAGGTCCGCAGGTTGATTTGATGCATTTTGTTGAAAGTTGAAAAGTTGAAGGTTTGGAAGTTTGAGAGATTTGACTGGGAGTTGACTTTGTTGATATCAGATTCGAATTTCAATTTCGAAAGTTAGAATAGCTCCATTGTGTCATTTGGGACTTGCATTCAAAATCTAACGTTATTTTGGGTTGATGATTCGGCACGAGTTGTAGAAGTTGAAAGTTCATAAGTTCATTAATTTCGATTTGAGATGCGATTCGTAGTTTGGATATTGTTTGATGTGATTTGAGGCCTTGAGCTTGTCCGCGTTATGTTATGAAACTTGTTGGTATGTTCGGACGGGGTCCCGGAGGCCCTAGATGTGTTTCAAGCCATTTTATCATGCTTTAGTTTTGTTAGTTTTCTGATGCTTCAGGTACTCTATGTGATCGCGGGTATGCGGTCGCGATCGCGTTGTGTTGTGAGAGCTGGGAGTGGTTCTTCTTCGCATTCGCATATGTGCTACAACATTCGCGATGCTTGGGTTATTTGTCAATTGCGTTCGTGTCTTGAAGATATGTTACATCCCATACTTTTCTATGTTGGATTTGTCATAAGATAATTGACATAAGTTTAAGGACAGGATTATTTTTGAGGTTATAAGTATTTATGTTATTTCAAACAAGTGATAAGTAAGGTCGTGAAGGTGAGAGGGTAAACGAATCGAAGAAACTGAGTATCGCCGAAGTTCGACATTTTGAGATGAAATACGGTCCAAACTCTAATATTACATATTTATAAACTAGTGCTATACCACATGATCATGATAGTAAGGTATATGAAATATATTAGTATTTAAGTGAATCGAGACCTAGAACTTATTGTGTGAATAATTGGTTAGATATTGGTATAAAGTCTTAGAATATAGAATTAGTTATAGGTGAATAAGTGTCATTTGTATGAATCCACGTGGAATCATGAGGATAAGGCGGACTCATGACTAATCAACTTTATAAGGATTGAGGTGGTAGCAAGTAGAGAATTCAATATTGACTAGGCAAGTCTTAGACCTAGGTGGCAAGATTAGAAAGTTTTGGTGGCTTAGTCATCAAATTATTAGGGTGGATAAGGAATTGAAATATTTGGATAGGCTTGACTTGATAAACCTCCCAATGTGGCAACCAAAGAAATCCCAATAAATGACTCTTAAGTCATAGAGCAAGATGACACATTTAGAAAATTGGTGAATAAGTTAGGTGGGAACATCACCCCCACGTGGCAACAAGTGAAAATGACTCAAACATCCAAATGGTGACTCTTGGTTCATGAAGACTATGTGGCATATTCAGAAAAAAGCGTTGGCTAAGTCATCCCCAAAAGTGAGGGCCCACAAACCTCAAAGATAAGAGATTATGATACATCATTCAAGAGGGATACTTGGTGACTCATCCACTCCAAAAGATTATTAAATTAAGTGGATAATGATGGTTAAGGGGCTGCCACATGGCATAAAATTGGCCAAGGGTGGCACCAAAGTGCATATGTGTCATCAATTAAGGGAAGAATGGATGGGGGAGGATTCTATGAGTAAGGAGGAGGAAGTAATATATATGTCATAGTATCTTATTAAAGTTATATTTGGATAATTGGTGAGGGGACAACATCTCCACATTTGACTATGAGTGATTGTAACAAAGTGACTAAGGATTTAATGCATAGTAAGTGGCATATTTGATAGGATAAGAGCTTAGCCTGTTAGGTGGACCCCATGGTCCATAAACATGTGGCATCATTTGAGAGCTCACTTCTCTCTTATTTTGTATATTTATGCCAAGAAACTTTATGTCTTTCTCAATTTTTTCTTTTGTACCAACGAAATATAGCAACATTTTTAGCTAGGAGTTCATTCTTTTATTTGGGAAAATTCATACTTTGATCTTGAGAATAAGTACTTTGGCATAAGGAAGAGTTGGAAGCAACGTTATCACTTTGAACATAATTCTTTATTCAAGTTTGATTCTTCATTTACGACTTTCGAGCTCGTATGAGTAATTAAGCTATGTTAAGGCTATCCCTTCTTTTCTTCTTTTTGACATGATCCATATGATACAACGAAACGAGCAAGCACGCAAGTTTTACAAATGATTATATTCTTAGAAGTACTAAGGTTGCCTATATTCTTGATTCCCCATATGTCCTACTACCATATTGTCTATTCATGGTTCTCACGACATTTCAAGAAATTATATTGACTTACTTCATTATGCATTACATTCATTTATACATGTGCATTTACCCATGACCCAGATGACATTATATACGTGTATATATGTATAATAAATGTATATGGGATATGGGAAAAGGTTATGATAGGTTTTCAATGTCTTTGAATTATGTTTTGATGATCTAACAAACTGTGTCAAGAACCAGATATGGCACCTGACACACTTGGACTATACTGCAAGTTAACGAATTCTAGCTAAATGCAAACTGCTATAACCTTGGAGATAGGAAACCAAACAAGGATCCAATACACTTTTGGTTCTCTCATAGCAGTACAAAGTCAATTGGACATAGCTGGAAGCGATGTGACTGCCTGCACTATTTCTGCCGGCACTGCACTGTTTCTAGTGCCCACTTGTTCCTTGACCAACTAAAGTGCTTACATCATTTCAAGTGATGTCATCAAGGTATACCAACAATGATTTTATATCAAAACATCACTTGAACATTTCTATTTCTTATTCAAGTCTTTTGCAAAACAGAGAAATTAATTCTTACGAGCTTGAAGAACAAAGTTAGACACTACTACGGACCAGTTCCTAAAGTTAGTATTTTGTTGTCCTTAGTTGAGTTGTAACTTTGTAATTGTTCTTACTGTATCTCCTAAATTGCTTAGCCAGAAGCGTTGATTAGAAACCCTCTTGTAAAATCCGTAAACTCTCTGAGTTTATGTTGTGACTAGGTTTAGTCATAAGTTAAAGTCTTTGTAACTAGAGAGTGACAAAGTGGCTTGTGGTGAGAGTATCACAAGTTAATTAAAGTTTTTGTAACTAGAGAGTGATAAAGTGGATTGTGGTCAGAGTACCACAAGTTAGTTGGGTTGAATTCTTTGTAATAGAGGTATTACAAAGTGGCTTGTAATAGGTATTTACAAGTTAGTGAAGTTGAAAGCCTACATGTGTAGGTCGTGGTTTTTGTCCCCTTGAGTTGGGATTTTTTCACATAAAAATCTTGTGTCTCATTTACTTATAGTTGTTATTATCATTCTCAGAATTACCTCATAGAGGACTAGGTACTCTACTGTTTGGTGGATTCATACAAACTAACAATTGGTATCAGAGCAGGTTCCTCCTATCAGGTTTAACACCTAGGAAGGATCCTTATGGCTGCTCCACCAAATTTTGAAGAAGGTCAATTTACATACCGACCACCCAGGTTCAATGAACAATACTTTGGGTGGTGGAAAATAAGAATGCATGATTTTATCATGGCTGAGGATTTTGAGTTATGGGATGTCATATGTAACAGTCCTTATGTTCCAACAAAGGTACTGGAAGAACTTCCATTTTCAATGCCAAAAACCAGTAAAGATTAAACCGGCGTAGACAGGAAAGTTGTGGAGAAGAATTTTTGTGCCAAGAAGATTCTGGTATGTGGAATAGGACCTGAAGAATACACTAGAATCTCCGCTTGCGACACTATTAAGGAGATATAGGAAGCTTTGCAAACAGCTCATGAGGGAACCTCCCAAGTAAAACAGTCTACAATCGATATGCTCACTACCGAGTATAAACTCTTCAAGATGAAGAACGATGAATCTATTCAAGATATGCACAGAAGATTCACTTCCTTCATAAATGAGTTACACTCACTTAGTGAAACCATTCCTAGGAACAAACTAGTGAGGAAAATTCTCAGTATTCTACCTAGCCCTTGGGAAAGTAAGGTAAATGCCATTACTGAATCAAATGACTTGTAGGAGCTGACCATAGAAGAACTGGTTGGAAATCTGAAGATCTACGAGATAAAGAGGAAGATAGACAGTCAAAGAAGAGAACCAAAGAAAGAAAAGAACCTGGTACTCAAAGTTGATGGCAATGACTCAAGTGAGGAAGACAGTGACATGGCTTACTTGACCAAAAGATTTCAGAAGATGGTAAGAGAAAATGGAGAAATGCTAAAAAGGGGCAGCTCTAGCAAACCAAAAAATCATGATCTCTATCATAAGTTTGGAAAGCATGGACACTTCATCAAAGACTGTCCTCTCTTGAAGCAAGATTTCTCCAAGAACAACCCTGAAAAAGTAGCAACGAGGAACCCAGTTCCTTTCAAGGACTTCAAAAGAAAGAGATCTGCTGACAATGTGGTGAAATAGGCTCATGCAGCATGGGGGAATTCCTCTAGTGAGTCTGAAGATGAAATTGATGCTGGTGATAGTTCTATGATAGCAGTTGAAGGCAAGGAAAATGAATATGACTCAACTTTTGCTTTGATGGCCCAACCAGATGATGATGAATACGAGGACAACAAAGAGGTAAATTTTAGGGATATTCAGAGAAATCTGAAATCCTACTCTTCTAAGAAACTTATGTCTTTAGCTAGTGTATTAATTATTTCCTATCATAGTCTTGTATAGGATAGGGATTCCTTGACCTTAGAACTAGGAGAAGCTGAACAGACTAGAGATGACTTAGTGGCTGAAGTTATTGACTATAAGAAAACCATTGAAAACTTCAGAGAAGAAAGAAATGATCTCTTGGCAATAATTGCAGACCTAAGGGAAACAATAGAGAGACTAGGGACTAAGTCCAAATCTGGAAAAAGAAAAGATATAGTCAGTGAGGAACACACTAGGCTTGAAAATGAGTTGAAAGCTATGAGAACTAGGATGTGTGTTGAAACTGAGAAAAACAAGCACCTCCTAACTGATCTGGAAAGAGTAAAAAATGATCTTGAAAAGTCCCTAAAGTGGACCTGGTCCTCAGAAACTATCACTGCCATGTACATTAATAATGGTGTAAACAGGCAGGGAATAGAGTCCCAAAGGGAGAAAACTCCTTATAACCCTCACAGTAAGTACGTCACTATTTCTGATAATTGGCTTTGTACCCACTGTGGGAACAATAGGCACTTCAAAAAAATGTGTCAGGCCAGGGTTCAATCTGTTCAGAAAAATAAAGTTTTGCTGAAAAAGTGACTATAACAGAACGACCAGGTTCCACTCATAAAAAGCGCACATTACCTGCATGGACTAAGAGAGCTCTTATTCATCCTCTTGCCTATTACAAAGGACCCAAACTTGCTTGGGTTCCTAAAACTAACTCTTGATCTTCTTGTGCAAGGAACACTGAAAGGATCGGTCAACAATGGTTCATGGATAGTGGGTGTTCAAAACACATGACTGGGAACACCATGGATTTTCTTTCACTAAAAGCCCTGCAGGGAGGAAGTGTATCCTTTGTCAATGGGAAAAAAGGGTACATTCTTGGAGTTGGAAAAGTCGGAAAGTCACTCGCTCATTCTATTGAAAATGTGTACTATGTCAATGGCCTTAAGTACAGTCTCTTGAGCGTCTCTCAGATCTGTGATAAAGTAAACAAGGTGGAATTTTTGTCCAAGATATGTATAGTTACTGATTTGGTAACTGGTGAAGTGGTACGTGTGGCCAAGAGATACAAGAACATCTATGTTGCGTATTTTGAGTCCTTACAAAGTGGTGATCTGAGTTGTCTGAAAGTTGTTGATGATGATGTTGAATTGTGGCATAGAAGACCAGGGCACACAAGATTTTCTCTTCTGAACAAACTAATTTAGAAGGACCTGATCCATGGTCTGCCCATGTCAAAGTTCAAGGTGCAAAAGGTTTGTGATGCCTGTGCTAGAGGAAAATATGTGAAGTCCTCTTTTAAGTCTAAAAGGATGTGAGCACCTCAAAGCCACTTGAGCTTCTGCATATGGACCTATGTGGTCCTATGAGAGTTCAAAGCAGGGGAGGAAAAAGATACATTTTTGTGATAGTGGATGACTACTCCAGATTTACATGGACTCTATTTCTTAGAACTAAAGATGAAACCTTTGAGGTGTTTGTGGACTTTGTGAAGAAAATCCAGGTGAAGATGGAGTCTAGAGTAGCATGCATTAGATCAGATCATGGAACAGAATTTTACAATGTCAAATTTGATGAGTTATGCAATGAAAATGGCATCACTCAAAATTTTTCAGCTCGCAGAACTCCCTAGCAACATGGAGTAGTGGAAAGGAAGAACAGAACTATAGAAGAGATGGCAAGAACAATGCTAATCGACAGTGGAATTTCAAAGAACTTCTGGGCTGAAGCGGTCAACACTGACTGCTACTTGGTGAACAGGTGCATGATTAGATCACTCCTGAACAAAACCCCATATGAGTTGCTGAACGGAAGAAAACCAAAGCTAACTCACCTAAGAATATTTGGGTGCAAATGCTATGTTCTCAATAATGGAAAGGATCAGCTTGGTAAATTTGATGCCAAAAGTGATGAAGGAATATTTCTGGGCTACTCTTCTCAAAGAAAAGCATACAAAATATACAATAAGTAGACTCAACGTATTGAGGAAAATGTTCATGTTATTTTTGATGAGTCTTATCTATCCTATGAGAAGAGTGCTGAAGAAGATCAAGATGGAGAAACCTTACTAGTCCCTGGTGAAGTCATTGACATGACAAATGGAAAGGCAGATATGATGAGCCAAATAAAAGAACTGAGTGAAGACAATGCTGCCTCATCTTCAATGGAACCAGGTAATTCAATTACAACCACGGAAGCTGAAGAAAGAGTGGTTGATGCAGTTTAGGGTACTCCACTAGCATCTGAGAGAAGAACCTAGGAAAACCAGTCAAATGTACCCACATTCTCTATAATTGAACCTCAGACTTCTCAGCCCCAGGTCAAAACCCAGAAACTCACTTGCCTTCTCAGCCTTTCTCTCCCAAATAGAACCCAAGAATATCAAGGAAGCCTTGACAGATGCAGATTGGATTACCGCAATGCAGATGAGTTACATCAGTTTGAAAGGAACAATGTCTGGCACCTGGTACCCAGACCCTCAGATCGAACCATTATAGGAACTAGGTGGGTATTCAAGAACAAGCTTGATGAACATGAAAATACTACAAGAAACAAGGCCAGGCTAGTGGTTCAAGGTTACAATCAGGAAGAAGGGATTGACAATGATGAAACGTTTGCTCTGGTCGCTCGCATGGAAGCTATTAGAATTCTAATCGCTTCTCATATGGAATTCACCTTGTTCCAAATGGATGTCAAAAGTGCATTTCTGAATGGACTTCTTAAAGAAGAAGTCTATGTGAAGCAACCTCCAGGGTTTGAATGTCATGAACACCCTGAATATGTGTTTAAACTGGAGCAAGTATTGTATGGGTTGCAGCAGGATCCTCGAGCTTGGTATGAAAGGTTGTCAAAGTTCCTATTGGAAAATGGCTTTAAAAGAGGGAAAATTGACAACACCCTATTCCTAAAGAAATGGAGAAAGAACCTGCTCATTGTTCAGATCTACGTTGATGATATCATTTTTGGGGTAACAACTGATTCTCTGTGTGAAGAATTTCCAAAACTCATGGGAAGCGAGTTTGAAATGAGTATGATGGGGAACTGAATTTCTTCTTGGGTGTTCAAGTAAAACAGTCCACAAAGGGTATATTCATTTGTTAGCAGAAATACATCAGGGAGCTCTTGAAGAGGTTTGACATGGAAGCATCAAAGGTGATAGACACTCCCATTACTACAGCCACTCGACTGGACATGGATGAAACTGGGCCTCCTGTGAATCAAACCATGTATAGAGGCATTATTGGGTTTCTTCTCTATCTCACTGCTAGTAGACCTGATATTGTCTTCAGTGTGGGGCTATGCGTAAGGTTTCAATCAAATCCAAGGAATTTCATTTGAAGGCTGCCAAAAGAATTTTGAGATATCTTAAAGGAACACAGGACCTGGTTCTTTATTATCCCTCAGGTGACAGTTTTAATCTCATTGGATTGCTGATGCAGACTATGTATGTTATCTTGTAGATAGGAAAAGCACTTCCAGAATGGCTCACTTCCTAAGTGCATGTCTCATCTCTTGGGGCACAAGGAAGCAAAACTCAATGGCTCTTTCAATAGCTGAAGTAGAATATGTAGCCGCAACATCCTGCTGTGCTCAACTTTTATGGATTAAGCAACAAATGGATGACTTTGGGGTACTCACTGAGAGTGTTCCCCTTCTATGTGATAACACCAGTGCACTCAACATGGACAAGAATCTAGTTCAACACAAAAGGACCAAGCATACTGATGTGAGGTATCACTTTCTAAGGGACAATGTGGAGAAAGGGTTGATATGTATGAAGTTTTGTAGCACAGAAGACCAAATTGCAGACATCTTCGCTAAAGCATTAAGTAGGGAACACTTTGGAAGAAACAGAGTGAAGTTGGGGCTTTTAAAGCCCAATTGAGAACCGGATTACTTATTATTTGGCTATGAAAATCACCTTCAGGAAAAACTGGCTAAAAGTGTTTTTTGGCCATGTCTAACTCACTTCAATACCGTTGCAGGTAAATACGCATGATGAGTATAGAAGTTGTAAATACAATGCATGGATGATAAAAGAGGATTGATACTTTCAAATAACAGGTCAAGAACCTGGTTTTTGTACCAAAGGTTAGTAGTTCTGTGCATTCTTTAATACACGTCTTAAAAGGATACAAAACACAACTACCATGTCATCCAACTTTTTAGAATCTGCTGTCACGTCTCTTCACTTCAAATTGTTCCATCTCCCTCTGAAACGTTGCACTTCTCCACGCCCAACCATGGTTTCAAAATCGGTCCCTATATCTCTCTTCATAATTATCCATTCTTAATAAAACCCATCTCTGTTCTCCCCAAACCATAAGTCCTCCATTAGAACTTCCCAAAGCACCTTCACTCCATTTTTCCATGGCTGTTACAAACTTCAACTTCACTTCCTCAATCATACCTGTTACTAAAAAATCTATGAAGTCCTCCGTCCCTTCAGAGTCTTTTATAACCACTCCTACCCTCACTGTTGAAATCACACCTTACCCAAATTCTCCATCTCTTTCTATTTCAGAAAACCCTAAAAATACTGATCTGTCCTCTCTATCTTCTAAGATACCCACTAATCAACGAACAAGTGGAGAGCAAAGTCAAAGGCATGAGGTCATAGAGGGTTCTGCCATTGTTGCTGCAAATTCCGTTTTGAGAAAGACAATGTTGAAACCATCTTTGTCGCATATGCTGACGGTGTTCTTCAGGAGATAATCACTCAGAAAAATGCGGTACAGGGTATGGGGGAAAAAGGAGCTATAGTGCCAATTGAGGACGCTGCACTAGCAGAAGCTACTAGGCTCTCATATGAGGAACCTGATCCCCCTCCGAAGGACCCAGGTCAGGGTTCTCATTCCCAGGACAGTTCTGCTCCTGCATTTCACATTACGCCTCTAGAAATTCAAGCTCCTGAGATGAGGTCAAGTGATGAGGAGGATCTAGATAACCTGGTTCTCGACGCGTTCATCATTAAGTAGAAGGTTGTGCCCATATTAGCTTATATGGGTCCACCAAATCGTAGAGTACTTGGTCTTCTACAAGTTTCTGCTAAGCGCACTTAGTAAAGTAGTAAGTAAATGAGGCAGAGGATTTTTACGTGGAAAAATCCCGCACAAGGGGGTCAAAAAAACCACGACCTACACTTATAGGCTTTTAACTTTACTAACTTGTAATCTTACCTATTACAAGCCACTTTACAATACTTCCTATTGCAAAGGATTTACTCAACTAACTTGTGGTACCTTTATCACAAGCCACTTTGTGACTATCCTAGTTACAAAGGCTTTTTCTAACTTGTGGTGCTATCACCACAAGCCACTTTGTAATTCTACAATTACAAAAACTTTTCTTTACGACTAAATCTAGTCACAACCTAAACTCAGCGAGTTTAAGGATTTACAAGAGGATTCCTAATTAGTATGCTTCTAAGTAAGCGATTTAGGAGATATAGTAAGTACAATAACAAGGTTACAACTCAACTAGGACAGCAACAATCAATCTTTTAGGAACTAGTCCGTAGTGGCGTTCAACCTTGTTCTTCAAGCTTGAGAGGATGATTTTTCTGTTTTTGCAAAAGGCTTGAATGAGAGACGGAAACCTTTCAGTGATGTCTTTGTATAAGGCTTCATCGGGTACATCTTGATCACATCACCTGAAGTGAAGTGAGTGCTTTTTTTGGTTAGAGAATGAGTGGGCTGACAGTATATTGCAGTGCGGTGGAAACAGTGCCGTCAGTCACCTCAGTTCTAGCTGTGTCCAAATGACTCTGTACTTCTACATAGGAACCACATGATCATCAGGTCCTTGTTTGGTTCCTAGCTCCTGAATCTGTAGCAGTTCATCCTTATCTGGGATCCATTCCAGTTTGTAGCAATCCAAGTAGGCCAGGTTCCCTATCTGGTTCTTATCAGTAAGTTTGTTAGATCGTCAAGACATAAGGTAAGAGTATTTAAGATCTATCAATTTTCCCCTTTTTGATGATGACAAACGTAAACAGTTATAAGTTCAAAATTAAGGCAGCAGAGAGCAGTGTCAAAGAGTTCCCCCTGAGACGATGCCTTAATCTTTCAATTTTGCAATTCATATATAAGAACCAGTTCCCCAATGTGGTTCCCCCTTAGTCCGATACTTTTTTCCCTTTTTGGCATCATTAAAAAGAATAAAGCACAAAGAAGTCCAGCCAAGCTAACTCATGCCACATATGTGCACACTAGCATGAGAAAAAATAGAACACAAAGAGAAAGTACTAGACAAAATAAAAGAGGATTTATATTAATAAATTTATTTAATATGCCTCATCCTTTGAAAAAGGAAGAGGTAGCATTTGGACTTGATCACGGGAGCAGTAGTAGTAGTACATCCCTACCACAAAAAAAAACAACAAAAACATCCACCAACCATCAACAAGGAAACAAAAAGGAACAGGAACATATCTAGATAACTGGTCACTGAGGGGAATCTTAGGGGGCACTCAGAGGAAAAAGGCTTGGAAGCTGCAGCAAGTGTCTGGAGAACAAGGTCTATTCGGGCATTTCCTGACTTTTGCTCGTTGAGCAGTTCAGCCTTCAGGTTCTCAACTTGTGCCTTGAGGTCAGCATTTTCTTGGGTCAAATGGATCAGCTCATCATTCGAAGTGGGAACCTCTCGGGCTTGCTGGCCTTCCAGGATAGCATTCCTGGCCTTCAATCGACGTATTTCCTCAGCTGCACTGTTTTGGGCATTGATGAGCTGAGACACAGTTGAAGGGCTTCCTACACCCCCATATTTCTCAATACATTCGCACTCTTCCAAGGTTGTCGTGAGAATGTCTGCTTACGGGTCCCTACTTTACCTGTTCCCAGTGGAACCTCAAAGTATTTGAATACTTGCGTGAGCAAGAATCCATAGGAAGCCCATGATTGCCATCCTTGAAATCAGCCACTTTCTGCATGTGCTCAATCATTATGGCAGGAAAACTCACAGGGTTGAAACTGTCTAATTGCTCCATTAAGAATAGATCAGATTTGGAAGTGACAGATTGACTTTCTGCTCGAGGCAACAGAACTTTGTTAACCAGCTCAAACAACAACTGGTAGATAGGAAGTAGTGCTTTCTTATGGACCTGGTCCCCCTTCTGATTAGAGTTATCTTTCACGACTGCATTGCGGAAGTTGTATTAACAGACATCTCGTACACTAGACACCCCAACTGTAGGAACCTGTAGAATTTTCCAAAGCAATTTCACGTCAAAGACAATATCCACCCCATTGACTAAGGCACACACATGGTCAGCATCAACTGGAAAGAGACTGGCGAAAAAACTCTTGACCTCCTCCTCATACACTTTAGGAGCGTCAATGTAGAATAGATGCGTCCATTGCTGAAACTCCACCATTTCTAGAAGCTGACACATTCCTGCCATCTCAGATATTGTTGGGTCAAACATACGACCCAGAAAATCCTTTTGATGCCTTAGTCGCTCAGAGCCAAGGCAGACGCCACTTCTGGCTTTCTTCCGAGAACTGGGTTCTTCAACTGTTTCAAACTTGCATTTCCTATGCTTTTCTCCACTAACTTTAGCTTTCCCCTTGGACTTGACAAGAATATCTTCACCACTCACTCCCTCCTTTGTCTTGGACTTGGAAGTAGATCATTTTTCCATGGAAACAGACTCAGCCTTTTTCGAGGATCGCCTTACAAGGGAACCAGGTTCCTCAAGAGTTCCTTCCTCCACCACAACTATAGGGATAGCTTCATCACTCACAGGGACACCATTCTTTACCAAATTTCTCCTTTTCTTCTTACTACTTTTCTTGCTCTTTTGGAGTGCAGAATCATAGGATACTTTGACTTGAAGCCTGGTAGTAGGTCGCTTACTTTTAGACTCAGGGGTGGTGACAACCTTGCACTTACTTATGAATGCATCTAGGGCCACGTTGTACAGGTCTTCTTCATTACTAGATCGCATTTCTGGTGCTTGAAGTTCCAGGGGTACAACATCGACTACAGGTACAACACTATGTTGGGGATGAGAGTCATGACCTGGGTCCTCCGGAGAGGGATCAGGTTCCTCATGTGATACCCCAATAGTGTATACTGTTGCATCCCCTTCAACAACCAGAAGGGCCCCTTCTACCCACACGCTTTGTGACTCTTTTCTATGAGAAATAACTTCATGAAATATTCCATTCGCGGATACGACAAACACAGTCTTTTTTTCTTTAACAGGTGCTTCCACAACTATGGAGTCGATGGCAACGATGGAGGAGCCTTTTGTGAAGTTAGTATTTTCACCTTGTTTTCCATTTAGGGTTTGATTGGTATGGGCAGCAGACGACGAAGAGGACCGAACAGTAGTTTCAGGGGTTTCTGAGTTGGGAAGAGGTTGGGAAACTAGGGAAGGTGTGATTGTAGTAGTAGGAGTGATAGAGGGTGACACGGACTCAGTGAAGGAGTGAGGTTCCATGGATGGGTCGGAAGTTTTCTCAGCCATTGGAAGAGGTGGTGTGATGATCCTTCCTTTTAGGTGAATCTAGAATAGGGCTTATGGTTAGGAAGGGCATAAGAGAGGGGTTTTTAAAATGGAGAGGATAATTATGAAGGGAGAAGAATAGGCATCGATTCTGAAACGGCGGTTGGGCATGGAGAATTGTGACATTTCAGAGGGAGATGGAACGTTTTGAATTGAAAGGACGTGACATCCGGATCTGAAAAGTTGATGACATGGCAGTTGTATTTGTGCCTTTTAAGACATGTATTAAAGGATGTACAGAAATACTAACCTTTATTAAGAGAACCTGGTTCTTTGAAAAACATTTTCTTCAAGCCCCCTTTTTTGAAAAGGATTAATCCTCTTTTATCAGTCATGTACTGCATCTACTGCTTCTATTCTCATCATGCGTGTTTACCTGCAACAGCACTGAAGTGAGTTAGACAGGGCCAGAAAACACTTTGAACCTATTATTTCTTAATAACTCGAGCCAACTCAAAAAGGAATCAGGTTCTTAATTTGGCCTCAACAGTCCAAACTTTACTCTATTTCTTAGTGACTTGGTAAAAATGTCTGCAATTTGATCTTCGGTGTTGCAGAACTTCATGCATATCAACCCTTTCTCCATATTATCTCTTAGAAAATGATGTCTCACATCAATATGTTTGGTCCTTTTATGTTAAACTAGATTTTTTGCCATGTTGAGTGCACTAGTGTTGTCACATAGGAGGGTCACACTCTCAGTGAGAACTCCAAAATCCTCCAGCTACTGCTTGATCCATAGAAGCTGAGCACAGCAAGATGCTGCAGCTACATATTCAGCTTCAGCTGTTGAAAGAGCCACTGAATTTTGCCTCCTTGTACCCCAAGAGATAAGACATGATCCTAAGAAGTGAGTCATCCCAGAAGTGCTTTTTCTATCCACAAGATAATTTGCATAGTCTGCATCAGCATACCCAATTAGATTAAAATTATCACCTGATGGATAGTATAGCACCAGGTCCTGCGTGCCTTTGAGATATCTTAGTATTCTTTTGGCAGCCTTCAAGTGAGATTCCTTGGGATTTGATTGAAACCTCGCACACAGCCCCACGCTGAAAACAATATCAGGTCGACTGGTAGTGAGATAAAGAAGAGACCCAATGATGCCTCTATACATTGTTTGATTCACAGGAGATCCGGTTTCATCCATGTCCAGTCGAGTGGCAGTTGCAATGGGAGTGTCTATCACCTTTGATGCTTCCATGTCGAACCTCTTCAAGAGTTCCCTGATGTATTTTTGCTGACAGATGGAAGTACCCTTTGGGGACTATTTTACTTGAAGATCCAAGAAGAAGTTTAATTCCCCTATCATGCTCATTTCAAATTCACTTCCCATAAGTTGTGCAAATTCTTCACACACAGAGTCAGCTGTTGCTCCAAAAATGATATCGTCAACATAGACCTGAACAATGAGCAGGTTCCTTCCTCGTTTCTTTAAGAAAAGAGTGTTGTCAATTTTCCTTCTCTTAAAGCCATTTTCTAAGAGAAATTTTGACAATCTTTCATACCATGCTCGAGGAGCCTGCTTTAGACCATACAAGGCTTTGTCCAATTTGGACATATATTTAGGGTGCTCATGACATTCAAACCCAGGGGGTTGCTTCACATAGACTTCTTCCTTAAGTATTCCATTCAAGAATGCACTTTTGACATCCATTTGGAACAAAGTGAATTCCATATGAGAAGCAAAGGCGATCAGAATTCTGATGGATTCCATGCGAGCCACTGGAGCAGAAGTTTCATCATAGTCAATCCCTTCCTCCTGATTGTAACCTTGAACCACTAGCTTGGCCTTATTCCTTGTGGTAATTCCATGCTCATCGAGCTTCTTTCTGAATACCCACCTGGTTCCTATAATGGTTCTATCTGGGGGTCTGGGTACCAGGTGCCAAACACTATTTCTCTCAAACTGATGCAGCTCGTCTTGCATGGTTGTAATCGAATCTGCATCTTTTAAGGCTTCCTTGATGTTCTTGGGTTCTATCTAGGAGAGAAAGGCTGAGAAGGCAAGTGAATTCCTAGCTCTTGACCTGGTTTGGACTCCGGAATCTAGAGGAGTGATTATGTTGTCTATGGGGTGAGAACTTTGATGTCTCTAGTTAGATATCTGGGATTCATTCTGAGAAGAAGAAGGTATGTTTGGCTGATTTTCCTCTATCCTTCTCTCAGATGCCAGTGGAGTTCCCTGAACTGTATCAACCACTCTTTCTTCAGCTTCAGTGGTTGTAATTGAAGTGCTTGGTTCTGTTGATGATGAGGCATCATTGTCCTCATTTGCCTCCTTCACTTGACTCATCATATATGTTTTTTCGTTTGTCATGTTAATGACTTCACCACGAACAAGCAAGGGTTCTCCATCTTGATCTTCCTCAGTATTCTTCTCAAATGATGGATGAGATTCATCAAAAATAACACGGATGCTTTTTTCAACACATTGAGTTCTCTTGTTATATATCTTGTAAGCCTTACTTTGAGAAGAGTAGCCAAGAAATATCCCTTCGTCACTTTTGGCATCGAACTTACCAAGTTGATCTTTTCCATTGTTGAGAACATAGCATTTGCATCCAAATGTTCTTAGGTAAGTCAGTTTGGTTTTCTTCCATTCAGCAATTCATACGGGGTTTTGTTCAGAATTGATCTGATCATGCACCTGTTCACTAAGTAGCAGGCAGTGTTGACAGCTTCAGCCCAAAAGTTCTTTGCAAGTCCACTGTCAATCAGCATTGTTCTTGCCATTTCTTCCAGAGTTCTATTCTATTTTCTACTACTCCATTTTGTTGTGGAGTTCTGGGAGCTGAGAAGTTGTGGGAGATGCCATTTTCATTGCAGAAACCATCAAAGTTGACATTGTTAAATTCTGTCCCATGATCTGATCTAATAAATACAGGAAAAAAACGCCTGAACTTTTTTTTGTTGCTAAATTCAGATCTCTAAAACCCATTAATTAAAAAACTGTAATAGACACGTTTTAGGCCTACTGGAATAGTCATCCACGATCACGAAAATGTATCTCTTTCCTCCTCTACTTTGCACCCTCATAGGTCCACAAAGATCCATATACAGGAGCTCAAGCGGTTTTGAGGTGCTCACATATCTTTTTGACTTAAAAGAGGACTTCACATGTTTTCCTCTAGAACAGGCATCACAGACCTTTTGAGTTTTGAATTGTGACATAGGCAAACCATGGACAAGGTCCTTCTGAATTAGTTTGTTCAGAAGGGAGAAGCTTGCATGGCCCAGACTTCTGTGTCATAGTTCAGCATCATCGTCAACAGCCTTCAGACAACTCAGATTACCACTCTGTAAGGATTCGAAATCAACAACATAGATGTTCTTGTATCTTTTGGCCACCAGGACTATTTCACCAGTCACAAGGTCAGTGATTGTACATATTTTGGACAAGAACTTTACTTTGTTTCCCTTATTGCAAATTTGGGAGGCACTCTGGATACTGTACTTAAGTCCATTGACATAGTACACATTTTCAATAGAGTGAGTGAGTGACTTCCCAATTTTTCCAACCCCAAAAATGTACCCCTTTTTGCCATTGCCAAAGGATACACTCCCTCCTTGCAGGGCTTTTAGTGAAAGAACGTTTGTGGTGTTCTCAGTCATGTGTTTCGAACATCCACTATCCATGAACCATTTTTGATCACTTCCCTTCACTATTCCCTGCACAAGAAATTAGGAGTTAGTTTTAGGAACCCAAACACGTTTGGGTCCCTTGTAGTAACCAAGAGGATGAATAAGAGCTTTCTTAGTCCAAGCAGGTAATGTGCATTTTTCTATGAGTGGAACTTGGTTCCTCTTTTGTGATCACAGTTTTTGTAGCCACTTTATCTTTTGGGACTGATTGATTCTTAGCCTGGACACCTTCCTTGGAGTGCCCAGTGTTCCCACATTGGGTACAAGGCCAGCTGTCAGATGTAGTGGCGCTCTTACTGTGAGGGTTGTAAGGATATTTCTTCCGTGGAAACCCTACTCTCCGCCCTTTTTCACTGTTATTAGTGAGCAAGGTAGTGGTAGACTCTACGGACCAGGTCCACTTTAGAGACTTTTCAAGATCATTCATTACTTTTTCTAGATTGGTTTGGAGGAGCTCGTTTTTCTCAATTTCAGCACCCATCCTACATCTCAAGGCCTTCACCTCATCTTCAAGCCTAGAATATTCTTCACTTACTATCTCCTTTCCTCTTTCAGAGCTTTCAGGTTTTGACTCAGTCAAGGGCTTTGCTATTAGTTCCCTGTGGTCAGCAGTTTCTGCCAAGAGATCAGTCTTTTCTTTTCTAAGAATTTCAATGGCCTTCTTTTAATCAGTAATTGCAGCCACTAAGTCTTTTCTAATATGTTCAAATTCTTCTAGTTCTAAGAACAAGGAATCCATATCCACCGCAAGACTACAAAAGGCACTAATTAAAACATCAGCTAAACACATGAGTTTTTTTGGAGAATAGGATTTCAGATTTTTCTGAACATCCCTGAAGTTTACCTCTTTGTTGTCATTGTCTTCGTCATTGTCTGATTGAGCCATCAGAGCAAGTGTTGAGTCATATCCAATCTCCTCGCCTTCAACTGCCATCGTAGAACTATCATCAGTATTAGATTTATCTTGCTTTACTTGTGTAGTTCCCTCATAGGCTTTTTGCAAAGCCTCCCATATTTCCTTGGCAGTGTTGCGTGTAGATACTCTATCGTACTCTTTAGGTTCCAAACCATATACCAGAATTTTCGTGGCATGAAAATTCTTCTCCATTGCTTTCTTGTCTTCTTCAGCGTATTCTCCGCTGGTCTTTTTTATTGAAAATGGAAATTCATTTAGTACCTTAATTATAACAAATGGACCATCGCAGATAACATCCCAAAGCTCGCAATCCTCAGCCATGATGAAATCATGCATTCTCGCTTTCCACCACCAATAGCATTTTCCATCAAACTTGGGTGGGTGGTATATGGATTGACCTTCTTCAAGATTTAGTGGAGCCGTCATGAGAATCCTTCTTAGGTATTAACATGACAGGAGGAACCTGCTCTGATACCAATTGTTAGCTTATATGGATCCACCAAATCGTAGAGTACCTGGTCCTCTACAAGTTTCTGCTGAGAGCACTTAGTAAAGCAGTAAGTAAATGAGGCAGAGGATTTTTACGTGGAAATATCCCGCACAAGGGGATCAAAAAAACCATTACCTATACTTGTCAGATTTTAACTTTACTAACTTGTAATTTTACCTATTACAAACCACTTTACAATACTTCCTATTGCAAAGGATTTACTCAACTATCTTGTGTTACATTTACCACAAGCCACTTTGTGACTATCCTAGTTACAAAGGTTTTTTCTAACTTGTGGTGCTATCACCACAAGCCACTTTGTAATTCTACAATTACAAAGACTTTTTATGACTAAATCTAGTCACAACCTAAACTCAACGAGTTTAAGGATTTACAAGAGGATTCCTAATTAGTATGCTTCTAAGTAAGCGATTTAGGAGATATAGTAAGTACAATAACAAGGTTACAACTCAACTAAGACAACAACAATCAATCTTTTAGGAACTGGTCCGTAGTGGCGTTCAACCTTGTTCTTCAAGCTTTAGAGGATGATTTTTGTGTTTTTGCAAAAGGCTTGAATGAGAAACGAAAACCTTCCAGTGATGTCTTTGTATAAGTCTTCATATGGTACATTTTGATCACAACACTTGAAGTGATGTGAGTATTTTGTTTGGTTAGAGAATCAGTGGGCTGACTATATATTGCAGTGCGGCAGAAACAGTATCATCAGTCACTTCAGTTCTAGCTGTGTCCAAATGACTATGTACTGCTACATAGGAACCACAGGAGTATCAAGTCCTTGTTTGGTTCCTAGCTCCTGAATTTGTAGCAGTTCATCCTTAGCTAGGATCCGTTCCAGTTTGCAGCAATCCAAATAGGTCAGGTTCCCTATCTGGTTCTTATCAGTAAGTTTGTTATATCATCAAAACATAAGGTAAGAGTATTTAAGATCTATCATTCCACTATTGAGTCTTCCACCAAATGACCTACTACCAGGTTTCAAGCTAAGATGGCCTACGACTCTACCCTTCAAAAGAGTAGAAAAAGTAGTAAGAAACAAAAGAGGAAGCTGGTGAAAGATAGTGTGCCTGTAAGTGATAAGGCGATCCCTTTCAACCTCTTACCCCAAGATAAAGAATGTTATGAGTTAGTTCTAGATGTCTGATGAGTATGTGTTATTCAAATCCAAGGGAAAAGAGAAATCAAGTGGTGGGAAATCCGGCAAACGAAAGTCTGAAAGTGTTCAGGAACTTGGTTCTATGAAGAGGATGAGAAGTGAAGTCAGCCTTGGTTAAGAATGCCTGAAGCACCAAAAGGTTCTGTTGGGTTGCACGTTTGACCCAGCAATCTATGAGATGGCTGGTATGCGACAAATTCTTGAAATGGTTGAGTTTCAACGATGAGGGCATCTATTCCAAATAGATGCACCCAAGGCATATGAGGATGAGGTACAAAGCTTCTTTGCTAGCCTTTTTCCCATTGAGACCGACCACATCTGTGCTTTGGTGAATGGAGTAGATATAGTGTTCGATGTAAAGTTGCTTGGAGAAATTCTTAAGGTTCCTACATTTGGTGTGTCCAGTGTAAAGGATGTGTTTCAGTTTAACTTCAGAAATGTCATGGTAAAAGTCAATGCAAACCAAAAGGGGGACCAGATCCATAAGAAGGTGTTACTCCCTGTCTATCAGCCGCTTTTTGAATTGGTCAACAAAGTTCTATTGCCTCATGCTGAGAGGAGGTCCGTGACTTCTAAGTCTGACCTGTTCTTGATGGAGCAACTGGATAGCTTTACTCCTATAAGCCTACCTGCTATTACGATTGAACATATGCAAAAGGTAGCCACCTTCAAAGATGGTAATCATGGCCTTCCCTACGGATTTTTGCTTACGCGAGTGTTCTAGTTTTTTGAGGTGCCTCTGGGGCAAAGCAAGTTGGGGACTAAGAAGTAGACCTTCTCACATACAACATTGCAAGAATGTGAGTGCATAAAAAATAATGGGGGTAGGAAGTACATCAACCATCTTACAACTCATTAATGCGCAAAATAGTGCAACTGAGGAGATTCGTCGGTTGAAGGCTAGGAATGCTATCCTGGAAGGTCAGCAAGCCCAAGGGCTTCCGGTGTCAAATGATGAAGTAGTTCGTTTGACAAAAGAGAATGCTGATCTTAGGGCGCAAGTAGAGAACCTGAAAGTAGAACTGCTCAATGAGCAAAAGTCAGCTAATGCCCGAATAGACCTTGTTCTCCAAACACTTGTTGTAGCCTCCAAGCCCTCTACTCTATTGCCCCCTAAGTCCCCCTTCAGTGACCAGTTTCTAGAAATTTGCTTTAAGTTTTTTTTTGTTGTTTTGATTGGCAGATGTTTTGTTTTCTTTTTTGATGTGGTTGGGATGAAACAGTACTGCTCCCGTCTTAACAGTCCAATGTTGCCTTTGCTTTTTAAGCAAAGGCATATAATATTTTCTATTTATATAAAATCTATCCTCTTTTATTATCTCATTGCTTGTATTTTATGCCTCTTTTCTCTATCATGTTTTGTGCACATATGTGGCATGAGTTAGCTCGCCTAGATTTCTTTATGTTTTTTATCTACTTGTATCTTTTTAATGATGCCAAAAAGGGAAATATATGATCATCCAAAAGGAAACATGTTATTAAAAAAAAGAGGAAGGCATAAAGTCAGGGGGAACACTTATGAGTTCATGTTACTTTATCTGGTTCTTCTTGATCTAAATACACGTTATCTGTTTAAGTTTTTCATCATCAAAAAGGGAAAATTGATAGGTTTTTGATATCTTTGACTTATGTTTTGATGATCTAACAAACTGTGTCAAGAACAAGATAGGGCACCTGACACACTTGGACTATACTGCAAGTTAACGGATTCCAGCTAAATGTGAACTATTATAAACTCAAGAGATAGGAAACAAAACAAGGGCCCGATACCCTTGTGGTTCCCTCATAGCATTACAAAGTCAATTGGACACAATTGGAAGCGATGTGACCGCCTGCACTGTTTCTGCCTGCACTGCACTGTTTCAGTGCCCACTTATTTCTTGACCAACTGAAGTTCTTACATCATTTCAAGTGATGTCATCAAGGTGTACCAACAATGAGTTTATATCAAAACATCACTTGAAAATTCATGTTTCTTATTCAAGCCTTTTGCAAAATAGAGAAGTTAATTTTTACGAGCTTGAAGCACAAAGTTAAACGTTACTACGGACCAGTTCCCAAAGTGAGTATTTTGTTGTCCTTAGTTGAGTTGTAACTTTGTAATTGTTCTTAATGTATCTCTAAATTGCTTAGCCAGAAGTGTTGATTAGGAACCCTCTTGTAAAATTCGTAAACTCTCTGAGTTTATGTTGTGACTAGGTTTAGTCATAAGTTAAAGTCTTTGTAACTAGAAAAAGACAAAGTGGCTTGTGGTGAGAGTATCACAAGTTAGTTAAAGTCTTTGTAACTAAAGAGTGACAAAGTGGCTTGTGGTCAGAGTACCACAAGTTAGTTGAGTTGAATTCTTTGTAATAGAGGTATTACAAAGTGGCTTGTAATAGGTGTTTACAAGTTGGTGAAGTTGAAAGCCTACAGGTGTAGGTCGTGGTTTTTGTCCCCTTGAGTTGGGATTTTTTCATGTAAAAATCATGTGTCTCATTTACTTACAGTTGTTATTATCATTCTCAGAATAACCTCATATAGGACCATGTACTCTACAGTTTGGTGGACTCATACAAACTAACAGGTTACGTCATTATATACGCACCACCGCCTGATCAGCTGGTATACAATGATGATATTGCCCATAGTGGCTGAAATGATATGATGGAAAGCCCTCAGAGGCTTGGTGATGTTATGTACGTATAGACCTATGCATTACATGATATTTATATACATATGCATGATTTTATAAATATTTTATGATTTCAATGCTATCCAGACTTACAGGTTGAGTCCTTTACTCCATGTTTCTTCCATGTCCTTTATATATTGATTTATATGCCTTACATACTCGGTACATTATTCGTACTGACGTCCTTTTATTGGGGACACTGCATTCATGCCTACAGGTATAGATAATCAGTTTGACGAGCCCTCATAGTAGACGAGGTTAGCATTCAGCGAAGGATCGGTAAGACTCCACCTCATTCGGAGTGCAGCAGAGTCTATGAGTCATCGTGTCAGAGTTTTGCTATAGACTTATGGGTAGGCTGGTACCCTATCCCATTAATGTCAAATAATCTTAGAAGCTTTGTAGACATACAGGTTCATTATGTACAGTATGTCAGAGGCCTTGACGGCACATATGTAATCATGTTTTAAGAACAATGATTCATTAATACAGTGTTTGCCCACTTATAGTTATACATTATTAGTTGTGGCCATGTTGGACCATGATAGTTACAGAAGAAAAAAAAGTTATAGAGTGGTTCGCTTAGGCCAGTACGGTACCAGGTGCCATCCACACCTCCCCAGGCTTAGGACGTGACAAGATCGTGATCGCGTAGTGCTGTGGAAGGAGGCATACTCATTGGCTTACGCGTTCGCGGTAGGTGTTGTGTGTTCGCGCTTGTTTGGTTCGCTGGCCTTCGTAATTGCAGTGTTGTTTACATGATCACATAGTACATTTTTGGGAAGTGTTGTTTCTTCTTCGCGATCGCGATGTACAAATGTCTGGGCAGAATATAAAGTACTCTATTTCGAGGACTTTTGATATTTTATTACTTTTTGGGTTAGAGAGCTCGGATTTGGGCAAATTTGGATGGGATTTTTACACTTTGGATTGGGGGTAAGTGTTCTTTACCCGGATTTGATTATATTTCATGATTTCATCTTTGTTTTTATCATTAAATTGGTGATTTGAATTGGAGAAAATGAGAATTTTTGTAAAAAAATTTAAAAATATAAAATGAGGATTTGAAGGCTGATTTGATGTCGGAATTGGATAATTCTAGTATAGTTGGACTCGTATCGGAATGGGTGTTCGAATTTTATGAATTTTGCTAGATTTTGGGATGCAAGCCCGAGGTTGACTTTTTGGGTTGACTTTTTAGTTTTCATTAAAGATCGAAGTTTTATTATTCGAATTATTTCCTATGATTTTTATTTATGATATTAAGTTATTTTGGCTAGATTTGAGCCGTCCGGAGATTGTTTCACACGAGAGGATCATTTTAGAGTATTAATTTGGCTTCTTTGAGGTAAGTATCTTTCCTAGTCTTGTATGAGGAAACAACCCCTTAGGATTTGAGTTGTTTGTGCTATTTGCATTATGGGAAAACCGTGTACGCGAGGTGACGAGTGCGTACTAGGGCTTATATGTGGAAATTGACCGATTTACACTCTTAGGCTTCTTTCATATATTTACTTGGAATTGTTAGCACTTGTTATATCTCTTATTCGTCATGTTTACTATAACATACTTTATTTGAAGTTGTCGTTAAATGTCATATCCTTTACTTGTCAAGTTTACTCTTATATACCTTATTTGATGTTGTTACCTCTTTTATCATTATGTGACTTCTTTTATTGTTGAGTTACTATTAATTGAAATTGTTGTTATATGATATCCTTTTATTGTCGGGTCGTTCTCATGCATTTAGATGTAGTTGCTAGTTCGTGCCATCTCCTTCATTGTTAGCCTATTTCATACACTAGAATCTGAAGTTTTCCATTTCATGGAAATACCTTCATTATCGAGTTTATCCTTAAGCAATTAATTGAAGTTGAAGTTATTGAAAGTCATTAATCTATTTTAATTGAAGTTGTGTTTAAGGGGGGTTTTGTTCATTGTTGAGTTACTTTCCCATTTATTTTGTTGTTATTGAGATTCTATACACATTGTGTTTGAGCTGCGGGCTATTTGTTGTCGAAATATTTATATTGCTGGTTCTTTTAGAAAGGTTGTGTCCTATGAGCACTTGTGGTACGAGTTGATATGTCATGTTGTTGTGATGTTAGAACGTGTGAATTATTGTGTGGATTGGTTGTTGCTATGCAGAGCATAAGGGTGGCATCTTATTATTGTCGTTATATGGGGCACAAGGATGGCATCTCACTGTTTTTGATTGTGCGGATTGATAAGGGTGGCTATTGTGTTATTGTCCGGGTGGAGCGATATGGGTGGCTATTATGCAGAGTGATACGGGTGGCTATCAGAGAGATAAGGGTGGCAATATCAAGGATGATGTGTGATGGCTTGGGGGCATTTTGTTGGATGATATTCATATGATGGTGTGATTTTCCTTGTGTATGCCATGCACCTTACGTGACTTGTTGTGTTGCTTTCAATGAGCTACTCGATGTCTTTGATATTACTTGTTGACTTGGATTGTGATAGTATATTCGCACAAGCATATACCATAGCATGCAACTTATACCAGTTCAGGAGTATGAAACTTGACATTCATTGATCATGCCCATGCATTCTTGTATTATCTGCTTTCATTGTGATATTAAGCTTGTGACCACACTGGATGGATTATGATATTGAGGTTGTGACCATGCCTAGGGGATTGTAATAGTGACCATATGACCATGTCGGACGGATTGTGATTGTAAGCATGTGATCATGTCGGGCAGATTGAGATATTGGCACGTGAGTTGTCCGTACAATTGTGATTAGAAATGTGGGCACAAGGTGTCGTGATCATATGATTGCGGTTTGAGGCTTGTTGATACCCAATTTTTTTCTATATATTTTTTATATGCATAAATACCTTCAAAATAGCATATACATGCATATATAAGCATGCACAGGGTTTTTATAATTTTTTCATAATTTTAAGGATTTAAATTGATTTATTTCCTCCCCTTATATTCATAAAATCCCCAATAATTATTCCCCAAATTATTGTTATGGTAATTTGATCATTTAATTTCTATATTTATGCCAAAATAGGGTTAATATATTTTTTTATGCATTTTTATAATTGCATTTGGTATTTTTAAGCTAAATTGCATATAATTGCAATATTAGCCCATTTAATGTATAATTACATTTTATATGCGTAAAATTGGTCTCCTATATTTTTAAAATGTTAAATACCTATTTTAAATCATTTTGGTACATAAAATTATTTTCCATAAATTATTTATTATTTATTATAAATTATATAGGGGGAATTTGGTACATAAAATTATTTTCCAGAATTTGTTTATTATTTATTATAAATTAATATAGGGAAAATTGGCTATTTAAATTATAGCCAGATTTGGCATTTCGATTATAGCCTAAATTGAAACCAACCCCAGCCCAATTTCCTATTAAAATACCCAACCCAAACCCTGAACCCGTCTAACCGGTCCAATACAGATTAAATCTTAGCCGTTGATCTCCTAGATCAACGGCCCATATTACTTCTTTCCTTTTTATTTCCTAAGACCCCTAACCCTAGACTCATTTCCAAAAGCCCGCCGCCTCTGTATCCTTTCATCTCCTCTCTTCTCTCAACCTAACCCTAGCCCCCATTCAACCGCCTCCCTTCTCTGGTCTTCTCCGGTGACCACCCTTCAACCCCTAAGCCTCAAATGGCTCCTCCATTCCCATGTTCATCTTCTCTAAGACCTTCAAGGGCCCTGGGCCATGCCAACCTGTATCTAGGGTTTGCTGTTTGGGTTGTTCTTGGTTACTCCGGTATGATTTCAAGCAAGATCACATTGTATTTGTTACGATCTTTGAGTTTCTAAACAAGCTCTCCCATCTCTACTTGGGTTTCTTCTAAAACCCTAATTTTTGTTTACATCTCCTAGATCTGTGCTATTTTTAAATGATTCGAGTTTGTTCCTTTTCTATTTTACACTATTTTGAACCTCCTTTGCAAAAAAATTATCGATTTCAAGTTATTTTCACCTTCTTCTAAAATTAGGGTTTTTTTCGGAACTTCTTCTACACTTTGTTTAAACCAATTTTCTTGTTTAAACTTCTATCATTTGCATATCTTGACTGATTCTATGTTTTTACTGCTTTTTCAACTCGCCTATGTTAGAATCCCTAATATTTCTAGATTTTTCTTTGCTTGGTTCAATGTGTTAGCATGACTACTCGATTCTTGTTAAGTTTTTGTGGTTACTTTGCTTCGAATATGTTTTACTGAGTTCTTAGCCTAACTTATACCACCCCTATGTGATTATGTTCATCTTGATTGTTCAAGACTTCCCTCTTTTTATCAATATTGTTGACCCTGCCTGTTTGCTATGTCTGGTTGCTCTTACTCTATTTATATGTTGAGTATTGAGTATGGAATCATAACTTCCTCTTGATTGATTCTGATTTCCTTATTTTATGGTTTGATTGAAAGATCTTTTTTTAAAACCCTAAATTTCTATCTCGTCTGTTTAAATTAACTTATTCTCCTACCTTATTTGCTGTGGTAATTTATTCTTACTGAACTATTTCCTTAACGGGAGTTTTCTGAACTTAGCCCTAATTGTCTACTCTATACTTACTAAATTTGAATCTTTCTTTATTAGTCGTACACTTATTTCTTTCCTTACTTATCACTCGTTCTTACCGTTTGAGTTAATTCCCTTAACTTAAGGGGAGTACTTACCTTGATTTCCTGACTAACTGATGCTGAGTTCTTTAATTATTAATGGACTTTGATTTTTTACCTTATTTGCTACCTGCTTTCAAATTATAAATACCTTAGCCTTTCATTAACACAACACACGAACACTCTTGGTTCAAAAGCTATTTCTCACACTTAAAACTTTCTGCTCTCTTTTGTGCTACTTGCTACTGCTCTAAGTTAGCCAGCTGCAAGCCAAGGCTAACCATTGTGTTCTCCTGTTCTTTCACTTTGCTTAAAGTCCTCTTTACTGGTATGTTCTAGTTTCAATTCAAAGTTCCAACAACAATATGGTTCTCTTATTGTTTCAGTTCATCTTGTTTCTAGTTTGCTTCTATTTATGATTTTGTTGTGAAACTTGTAGTTGATGTTTACATTATTATGTACTCCCCTTCCTTAAGATCAGTATATCACCCCTCTACCCCTTTGTGTGTTTCTGAGCATGTCTATACTAATTATCACTTACTTGTTATGAACTTGCCATCATATGTTCCATGAATCCCCAAATCCCTATCACACTTATATATGAGTTTGTTCTTTTGTCTGGTTTTGTGACTATGTCTGGTCAGCTACTTCTGAGCATGTCTATACCAATTCCTAGATCTTTGCTTAATTATGTGTCATGTGTATCCCCAAACCCCTTGACCCCTGTTTGTGACTACTGAACCTGCCTTGGTGCTGTGACTCCGGGCTGTGTATGAACCTGTCCTAAGGTGTTGTGTTTGGACTTCTGTTCATTTCTTCAATCTCTTTTCAAACAGTCTTTGTGTTTTTACTAAAATACTTTCAAACAAACTTCCTTTCATACAGTTTTTTACTAAGAAACTCAACTTGTGTCAATCACTTCCACTCTACTCCTAAGTCAATAAGTTCTGCCCCCTCCAGTATGTGTACTACCTTGGAATCCCCTTGAGAACCCTCTGAACTCTGGCATATTGAGGTTAGCCTTTCCACACTGCACTTATGCAATTTTCTAGTTACTAAGTCTAAGTGTAAGCACTGCCTGGGATCCTTGAGATCCTTAGGGAACTTTGATGCACCTAGACTCTGACATTGTCTATGGAATTGAGGCATTTGAGGCCATTGGAGGCTTTGAAAATCTGGGCCTAATCGAAGGCTCCCTATAGAATAGCTTCTTATTTTCTTATTTACTTATGTAATTCATTCATATGGTTTGTAATAACTTGTAAACAAATATTGGGGTATTTAGTGAAAGGGATGGATAGATACATGTTTATGGGGTAATACGGGTAGAAATCATGATCATAGGACTTTACATTTTAATTTGATTACCTTACCAAGTATAAATCATGTTCATAGGGCTTTACATTTTGTCATGTTTATCTCACCATGCTAGAAACCATGTCTTCAATGTCTTAAAATTGGCTTAACAAATAGATGTCATGCCTATGTGATGTAATTTAACCCAGATTTGGTTATAGCAAGTGTTTATGTATGTTTCCATGCATGCAAGTCTTTAAAATCAGTATTATAGTTAGATATCATGCCTATAAGGAACCGTATTCAAAATTATGCCTGCCAATCTAAACTAGTCTAAATAAATCAACTTAGTCCACGCTTAGGTCACTTCTGAATTGGTTTAATTAAGTAGTTGATATTTCCTTAAATGAGTTCTTTCAAAACTGCCTCATTTTATCATTAGACAGCAGGCCCATATGATTTCTAAAAGTTTGTTTTAAAATCTGCCCAAATTACTATATAAATGTAGTCGTTAGTACTCCGCGTATAGGCAAGCCTTTAGGGTATTTTCAAAATTGCAACTCTGAAATTGTTTCTGTGACTTAATGTTTTCTAATCCTAACAGGATTTAAGAAACCAATAGGCAACTGCTAAGGTCATTACTCCTGAGTTTATAAAATAAATTGCTTGTCTTCTACATATTCACCTAGATATCCTGCCTTAAGATACTGTTTAATAAAAGACCTTAATTGTGCTTGAGTCGTGTTGTGTATGTGCCTTATTTGAGGAGGAAACTTTGAGCCTCTAATTGCTCTCTTTTATCTTATGTGCTAAAAGTCCTAATTATTTTGCTTGTCGCCTTAGAACTTTCACCTTTAAAGCCTTAGGGGTCTGTCTAGAACCACCTATAGGTAGAGGTCCTAAATTCCTCCAGGACCATTAAGAAGGGACGAGTAATAGCACGCGATAGAGATCGTTACCAAACACTCGCTTTGCATGACCACTAAGGGGGTAGGAAGGGTAGATATGGGATATGATAACTATGCACTAATGTCACGTGTAGCCTCTCGTCGAGGAGTGTTTACTGGACATTGTGTGGGGTGATCCTATAGGCTAACCAACCTAGGACTCCTCTTTCACCAAAAAAATCCCTTTTTCTATTTAAAACCTTTGTTTTACACAACTTTGTTCAAAAATCTTTGTCTCATTATCTGAGTTATACAAACATGCCTTATTTGTAATTATTTGCTGCAAGTAATTATATGGACTAGTTTGTGAATATAAGTTCAGTCGGGACCCACAGTTGTGGACCAAGAGGGGTGCCTCACACCTTCCCCTCGAGGTTATTTTGAGCCCTTGCCCTAATCTCTGGTAAGGCAAACCAATCCAAGAGTTAATCACTCTAGGTGCCCTAACGCACCATAATCCGTTAGGTGGCGACTCTTCAAATACCCAATTCCTAAAAGGAAATGAGTTATTACCCCCATAAATGTCGAAACCCGGACCTCTCTCCGCGGAGGGAGGAAAAAGGGGGCGCGACAAGGCTCGTGACTATGAAATAAGGTATCTCAGAATAATTTCACTATGAAACTTGTGTTAGAATGACTTGCTTAATTAGTTTTCATTTGTTCCTTATTTGGTTCCAATGGTACTTTCATGGTGTTCTTGTTACTTTACTGTTTATATCAAACGATGATTCTTGTTGCCATTTACTGATTCTTGCTTTCCATTATTAGCTTTATACTTCTATACTACACAGGTTATTTTGACTAGTAGGTGTCTTTACTTGTACCTCGTTACTACTTTACCGAGTTTAGTCTTGGTACTTACTAGGTACAGATTGTAGTGTACTCATACTACATGTGCAGAGCCAGGTATTGGATATATCAGACTCGAGTAGAGTTAGTTTCTTGATCGGGAGGATTCAAGGTAGAGCTGTTTGGTCATCGTAGTCCCTTGGAGTCCTTTCATTTTATTGTACTGTCAACTTATCATTTGAACCGTATTGTATTTCGATCTTTGAGATCTTTCCATGTATTCAGCTAGAGTTCGTGACTCTATATTACCTAGTCTTGGGAGGTTGTTATGAATATTGCCACGTAGGCTTATTTCACTTTTGTTTCGGTATTCATATTAAACACGGTTTCAGATTATCATTATTAAAATTGGCTTAATCATTGTTAGTAATCAGCTTACCTAGTTTTATAGACTAGTGCCATCACGACACCTGCAGTGGGATTTTGGGTCGTGACAAGTTGGTATTAGAGCTCTAGGTTCATAGGTTCTACAAGTCACGATCAAGTTTAGTAGAGTCTTGCGGATCGGTACGGAAACATCTGTACTTATCTTCGAGAGGCTACAAAACTATTAGGAAAATTCCACTTCTTTCATTGTTGTCGTGAAAATTTGTTGATTTCGAAGTTTGAGCCTTTGCATCTCTATTCTCCCATAGATGGTGAGGACACACGCTACCGGTCTTGCTGAGCATACATCCGTGCCCCTACTAGAGCCGCGAGAGGCCGGGGCCGAGGTAGTGGTGGAGGATGGGCATGTGTTGCAACTAGAGCACCTTTTGGAGAATTAATTGAGGAGCTGCCAGTGGCTCTAGTTGGGGGACCGGCACCAGGGGCGCCTGTTGTTACCACAGGACTTCAAGAGACTATAACATAGTTCCTGAGCATGTCTGGTATATTGGCTCAGGCAGGATTGATCTCCGTTGCACCAGCTACTTCACAGATTAGGGAAGGAGCTCAGACTTCCACCACTCATACTCTAGAGCAGGAGGCTCATATTGTCAGGTTCCAGGTGTGGTGCTGATACAACCTATTATTCCATTTCAGCCTAAGGTTAGGCCAAGGGCATCAGAGGAGGAGCAGAAGAGGCTTTAGAGGTTCAAGAGGTATAGTCCACCTACTTTTAATGTAACAACTACCAAAGATGCATAGGGTTTTCTAGAGAAGTGTCACCGTATTCTCCGCACCATGGGTATTGTGGAGGTAAGCAGAGTTGCTTTTACTATATTTTAGCTGTCGGGGATAGCGTATCAGTAGTGGCAGGTTTATGAGGAAGGTAGACCGGCCAATGCAGCACCACGGACTTGGGCTCAATTTTCAGAGGTGTTTTTGAGGGAGTTCGTTCCCTAGACCCTTCGAGATACGTGGCACATAGAGTTCGAGTAGTTTCATTAGGGAACCATGACGATGTCAGAGTACGCCATTAGGTTCAGTGAGTTATCTCGTCATGTATTTACTTTGGTTCCTACAGTTAGGGAGCGAGTCTGCAGATTTATTGAGAGGTTCAGTTATGGTCTTAGATTCATCATGGTTAGGGAGTTGGAGACTAATACTGCATTTCAGTTGGTTGTGGAGATTGCTACGAGGTTAGATCGTATTCGGGGTGAGGAGAGGAAGGATAAGGAGAACAAGAGGTCTCAAGGTTCTAGAGGATTTAGTGGATTCTACTCTTCAGCTATGACCTATCACGACGGAGGCTCGAGTAGTCGGCCAGTCTAGTCCGCACTTCAGACTACTCGTGGTGCTCCAGTTAGTCAGGGTACTCATATAAGGCAGTCATCTTTTAGTGCACCACCTGCACAGGGTTCCTACAACGGTTATTCCAGTCATCCGGCATAGACTCAGTACGAGCAACCACGCTCGCGGATGGGTTGTTACGAATGTGGTGATACTAGGCGCATCATAAGAGATTGTCCTAGACTCAAGAGAGGCTTATTTCGTAAGAGCACTCAGGCTATGGGATCCATTCCTATTGCTACTCCACCTACACAGCTAGCTAGGGGTGGAGGACAGGCGGGTAGAGGACGCCCTAGAGGGGGAGGCCCGGCCCATTGATATGCTTTTTATGATAGGGCTGAGGCTGTTTCACCAGATGGTGTCCTTATAGGTATGGTTTTGATTTGTTATAGAGGAGCATCGTTCTTAGTTTGATTCGATTTTGCTTATTGGGGTGAGTCCTCCTATCTTCTTTCATATATGGGTAAGTTTCATGATTTTAGTATTATGCATATGTGTTTAACCCTATTGGGAGATTCTATAATGGTAGTCTGTGCCTATCGTCTTGGTTTTTTCACCATTGAGAGCTATACGACTAGATTGAACTTTGTATTACTCATTACAGTAGGTTTTGATGTGATTTCTGGATGGTTTGGTTACGATTTGTGATTTAGGTGCTCTACCGGTATGGGAAGTACACTATGTGTTGTGATTTTTTTTTGCGAAATTGAGTTAGTGGAAGTTTTTGGTTGGTGTGAGATATATTCTACTTGTGATTCAGAGTTGAGGGTGAGACCCTCGCATTTTCATGTGAATTGATATGTTTGAATCGGGCTACGTGTTGCGACGGAGTTATATTAGGAAGAGGTCCTTGTGATTATGTTTGAATTGATATCTTGTGATATGTTTGAATCGGGCTACGTGTTTGATTCTCCCTTGTGGAATTGATTTGTAGTATGGTACTGATAAGGAGTTATGCTTGTCGGGCTTGTTTGATAGTTCTCTCATGTGTTTCTCTTTGCATATCAGTCATATTCGCATTGTGCTTATTGGGTTTTAGCTTGCGATGTGTGTGCCCAGGTGGCATTAGATGTGACTTGTTGATTTGAGTGAATGGTTATGGGATCTTTATGTTTCTTGGATCGTTGTTAGTGTTTTGAAGGTTTGGAACAAGGTTTTAGTTGATATGAGGTTATTTGCTGGTGCTGGATTTAATTATGGGTAGCTATGGTGGTTAGAGATGTTTTTTATAGGCATATGTGTTACGTGTTACGTCGTGTGGTTATACCTTGTGGGTGTATGCACGAGCTGTGACAGCTCGTTGAGGTTGATACAATATGTTTATATGGGAGTCGGGTCTTTGGGAAATAATCGGATGGTGAATTTGGTTCTAAGGCTTATCGGTGTGGATGGAAGGAATAATCTTCAGTTGAGAGGGTGTTATCAGGCTTATGTGGATTGGGGTAACGTGGGATCACCCGCGAGTATATGTATGGTGAGTTCATTCAGTGATTTCGTGGCTTCAGACAGGTTTCTGGCACATTCGAGGATGAACATATGATTAAGAGGGGGAAAATGTAACAACCCGATCGGTCATTTTGAGAATTAGTGTTTTGTTCGGTAGCTTAAGGTCACAAGCAGCTTCGTATTATGTACTATGACTTGCGTGTGGGGTGGAGTTTGATTTTCGGATGATTCGGGATTGATTTGGAAGAACAATTCTTGTTTTAGAAGCTTAAGTAAAAAGATTTGACCAGAATTTGAATTTTTGTGTAAACAACTTCTGAATGGTGTTTTGATAATTCCAATAGCTTCGTATGGTAATTTTGGACTTAGGCGTATGCCCGGATTTAGATTTGGAGGTCCGTAGGTTGATTTGATGCATTTTGGCTAAAGTAGGAAAGTTGAAGGTTTGGAAGGTTGAGATCGGACTTGAATTTTGATTCCGAGAGTTCGAATAGCTCGGTTGTGTCATTTGGGACTTGCATGCAAAATTTGATGTCATTCTGGGTTGATTTGATATGATTTGATGCGAGTTGTAGAAGTTGAAAGTTCATAAGTTCATTAAGTTCGATTTGAGATGCAATTCGCAGTTTGGATGTTATTTGATATTATTTGAGGCCTCGAGCAGGTTCAAATTATGTTATGGAGCTTGTTGGTATGTTCAGACAGAGTCCTGGGGCCCCCGAGTGTGTTTGATGGGCTTCAGGCCATTTCGTCATGCTTTAGAGTTGCTGATTTTCTGATGCTTCAGGTACTCTATGTGATTGCGGGTATGCGGTCGCGATCACTTTGTGTTGAGGGAGCTGGACATGGTTCTTCATTTGTATATGTGCTACAGCGTTCGTGATGCTTGATTTGTTTGTCAGTCGCATTCGCGTCTTGAAGATCACGATCGCGTAATGCTGTGGAAGGAGGCAGGCTCATTGGTTTACACATTCGCGGTAGGTGTTGCGCGTTCGTGCTTGTTTGTTTCGCTGGCCTTCATGATCGCAGTGTTATTTACTCTATCAGGTAGTACATTTTTGGGCAATGTTGTTTCTTCTTCACGATCGCATGTGTATTTCTGTGATCGCGATGTACAAATGTTTGGGCAGAATATAAAGTATTCTATTTCGAGGGCTTTTGATATTTTATCACTTTTTGGGTTAGAGAGCTCGGATTTATGCGATTTTAGAGGGGATTTTCACATTTTGGATTGAGTAAGTGTTCTTTACCCGTATTTGATTATATTTCATGATTTCATCTATATTTTTATCATTAAATTAGTGATTTGAATTGGAGAAAATGAGAATTTTTGTAAAAACTTTCAAAAATATAAAATGAGGATTTGAAGGCCGATTTGATGTCGGAATTGGATAACTTTGATATGGTTGGACTCGTATCGGAATGAGTATTCGGGTTTTATGAATTTTATTGGATTCCGACGTGCGGGCCCGGGGTTGACTTTTTAGTTTTCATTGGAGATCGAAGCTTTATTATCCGGAATTATTTCCTATGGTTTCTATTTATGATATTAAGTTATTTTGGCTAGATTTAAGCCGTCCGGAGACTATTTCACACGAGAGGATCATTTTAGAGTATTGATTTAGCTTCTTTGAGGTAAGTATCTTGCCTAACCTTGTGTGGGGGAACTATCCCTTAGGATTTGAGTTATTTGTGCTATTTGCGTTATGTGAAAGCCGTGTACGCGAGGTGACTAGTGTGTACTCGAGCTTATATGTGGAAATTGACTGGTTTAGACTCTTAAGCTTCTTTCATGTAATTATTTGGAATTGTTAGCACTTGTTATATCTCTTATTCATCATGTTTACTATCACATACTTTATTTGAAGTTGTCATTACATGTCACATCCTTTACTTGTCAAGTTTACTCTTATATACCTTATTTGAATGTTGTTACCTCTTTTATCATTATGTGACTTCTTTTATTGTTGAGTTACTCTTAATTGAATTTTTTTTACATGATATCTTTTTGTCGCTGGGTCATTCTCATGCATTTAGACGTGATTGATAGTTCATGCCATCTCTTTCATTGTTAGCCTATTTCATACAATAGAATCTGAAGTTTGCCATTTCATGGAAATACCTTCATTATCGAGTTTATCATTAAGCAATTAATTGAAGTTGAAGTTATTGAAAGTCATTAATCTATTTTAATTGAGAAGTTGTGTTTAAAGGGGGGTATTGTTGATTGTTGAGTTACTTTCCCGTTCATTTTGTTGTTATTGAGATTCTATACACATTGTGTTTGAGCCGTGGGCTATTTGTTGTGGAAATATTTATATTGTCGGTTCTTTTGGAAAGGATGTGACCTACGGGCACTTGTGGTATGAGTTGATATATTGTGTTGTTGTGATGTTAGCTCATGTGAATTATTGTGTGGATTGGTTGTTGTTACGCGGAGCATAAGGGTGGCATCTCATTGTTGTCGTTATGCAGAGCATAAGGGTGGCATCTCATTGTTGTTGAATGTGCGGAGTGATACGAGTGGCTATTGTGTTATTGTCCAGGCAGAGTGATAAATGTGGCTATTATGCGGAATGATACGGGTGACTAATAATATTGTCGGGGCATAGTGATACAGGTGGCTATCAGAGAGATAAGGGTGGCAATGTTAGGGATGATGTGTGATGGCCTGGGGGCATCTTGTTGGTGATATTCGTGTGTTAGTGTGAATCTACTTGTTTATGTCATACACCTTACGTGACTTGTTCTGTTACTTTTAATGAGCTACTAGATATCGTTGATATTACTCTTTATCTTGGGTTGTAGTAGTACACTCTCACAACCATACACCGTAGCATGCCACTTATACTAGCTCAGAAGTATGAAACTTAACATTTAATGAACGTGCCCATGTATTCTTGTATTATCTGCTTTCATGTCGATATTGAACATGTGACCATGCCGGGTTGTGATATTGAGCATGTGACCATGTCGGGTGGATTGTAATAGTGAGCATGTGACCATGTCGGGCGGCTTGTGATTGTAAGCCTGATCATGCCAGGCAGATTGAGATATTGGCACGTGAGTTGTCTGTGCGGTTGTGATTCGAAATGTGGGCACAAGGTTCCGTGAACATATGATTGTGGGTTGAGACTCGTGACTTGTGATTATGAAATGAGGTATCTCGGAGTAATTTCGTTGCGAAACTTGTGTTAGAATGGCTTGACTAATTAGTTGTCATTTGTGTTCTTTATTTAGTTCAAATGGTACTTTCACGATGTTCTTGTTACTTTACTGTTTATACAACACATTGATTCTTGTTTCCATTTACTGATTCTTGCTTTCCATTATTAGGTTTATAATTTTATACTGCACAAGTTATTTTTACCTCTGTTTTAAAAGGCAGAATTGGGACTCGCCCCAGGGTGGAGCACTCGTAAAATGCCCTGGGCTTATGTATGGGGTTTAGTTTTGTGAGACTTACACCTCGGTCGTTGTGGATTTCGCTTTTATTTCGGTATTCGTATTAAACTCTGTTTCAGATTATCATTGTTAAAACTGGCTTAATCGTTGTTAGTAATCAACTTACGTAGTCTTATAGGTGCCATCACGACGCGTGCGATGGGATTTTGGGTCATGACACTTTACTAATTAGATTATCTTAATTCACCTATCTATAAACCATGTAACAAATTCAATTGTACTTTTTTACGGGTAAACAGGTTGGCGCCTACCGTGGGACTTAGATAATTGTGATGTTATTCTGATCTTCTTATTTTTTACTAACATACTTTAAAGGTTTTCTGTTTTAGTAAGCATTATGTAGCTATGGCACATAATAATGTCAACAATTTGCTCAACATTACTGTGAACAACAACAATGAGCCTTTGGGAAACATAAAACCTGTACGCAGTGGGTCGCAACAAGACGATTCAACTGGTAAAAATCATTATGATGGTAATGAATCAATTCCAAGCCGAGTTGAAAGGAATGCGCGGTGTGCAAGGAGTACCACTCCTGATGATTCGGATTATGAGCATGTGGCCAATAACATAATATTTTTGAGAGCACAACAGCGAAAAATCATGAACCATCTCAAAATAGGATCGGATAATGGCTGAACTTCAACAAGCACTATCAGCGGCTTCAAACAATTCAGATGGGGGAGTTCGAGCCCCTCCTGGCGTGATAAATCAAATGATTTCAGGAATTGATAATGTAGCTTCAAAGGGAAGTTTAGATCGAACAATAACCATGCAGGTGGTGCAGGTATGGATTTGGAAATGAAAACAACGCATATGATCCTTTCAAAGCTGAGCACATGAAGTGTATAAGAGAGATAAATACTCGAATGGATCAAAATGCTAAACAATTTCTTGCTCGGATGGATCTGATTCCGGGAACACCTCCAGTTCTAAAGAGCCCGGACTCAAAAAAGAATATACAGTTGTTGTTGAAACCAACTGCGGCTCCGAAGTTGACCCAAAAGAGGTTTAAGATACCGGATATTCTAAAATATAATAGGACATCAGATCCATAGGAGCACATTACAACATATACTACTGCTGTAAAGAGAAACGATTTGGCTCCACACGAGATTGAATTAGTTTTGCTGAAGAAATTCGAAGAGACCTTTACAAAAACGGTTTTAACATGGTATTCACTCTTACCTGATCATTCAATTGATTCTTTTTAAAATACTTGCAGATTCTTTTATCAAAGCTCATACTAGAGCAAGGAAAGTTCAAGCTCGGAAAGTAGATATTTTTAGAATCGCTCAAGGATGCTATGAGTTACTTTGAGAGTCCGTGATCATGTTCCAAAAGGAGATAATGTTGTTACCAGCGGTACCAAGTGAATGGGCAACTGAGGTATTTACAAAGGGCCTTAATCCTTTTAGCTCTGATGCCTCAAGGAAGCTGAAGGAAAGCTTGTTAGAATTTCAAGCAACCACATGGGTTGATATCCATAACCGATATGAATCAAAAATTATAAATGAAGATGATCATTAGGGTTCTCCAGTATCATTCAAGTTTTGTAACCGTGATCGGAACCTAGAAAGGTCAAAAAATGACATCGATGTAGATTAGAGGTCATCTAGGAGCCGTTATAAATCATATGTATCAAATGAAAGATCAGATTCGCGGTCAGGACAAAGACGTGGAATTAGAGGTGTTCAGTCCTTTGAAAGACCTGGACCGGATATGAGGATTAACTGTGGACGAAGTAGCAGAATTTTGCAAGATAAAGAGCCATCTGGGTCCGGGAATTCAAGTTATCCAAGGTTGTCCAATTACAATTTCAATATTATCTTGGTGGAGTTAGTTTCTGTCATGAGGAACATAAAATAAGCAAGGTTCCCGAAACCAATTCGGTCGGACCCCAATGAAATAGATCCTAGTTTGTGGTGTGAATTTCATGGAGATAGCAATATTGTTAAAAAATAGGCATCTTAGAAAAATTTTGAGTGACCGGGCTAAGAATAATTATGGCAAAAGCCATGATGCAACAGAACCAACGAAACCAACAAAACCAATAGGGTCTCCTCGTCTCACAATACATGTGATTTTTAGAGTAGTTGAAGAGAATGGTGTGACATTTTCAGCTGCAAGGAAGACAAAGACATCAGTCACTCATGGAAAGAGTATCCATAAAATACCAGAGGATGATGAAATTACTTTCAATAAGGAAGATGCAGATGAAATTATATTTGGGGTGGTTTCAAATCATTTCTCTTATGTTGGCAATGCTAGTTTTTACTGATGTCAGCAGTGAATCGCATTTGTGTGGGAGTCATCACGATCGCGAATAAGGATTTAGATTGGGTTATTCTATCTCTTCACTTTCGCGAGTGTTATGCCACATTCGCGGAGTATGTGGGAATTGAGCTTCGTGTTTGCGTTTGTGAGGTTGCGTTCACAATGATGAGTTGGGAGCTGGACCACTCTTCTTCACGTCCGCGAGATGTGGATCGCGTTGTATGGAATCTGTGGGCATCGCGTTCGCGTGGGAAGCATCGCGAATGCATAAGGAATTTTGGTGGCAGTTCATTTTGTTCATCGTGAACGCGAGGATTCTTCCGCGTTCACGAAGGGATCACCTTGACACTACGTATAAGTACTCTATTTTCGGACCTTGAGTTATTTATCATATTTTGAGTTGGGGAGCTCAGATTTGAACGATTTTAGAGAGGATTTTCACCACATGTATTGGGGTAAGTATTTTCTACTCGGTTTTGATTATATTTCATGATTTTATCTTTGATTTTTGCTTTTAATTGATGATTTCAAATGAGAAATTGGGGGGGTGTCTAAATTTTCCTAAAGTGATTAATTGGGTTTTGAACATCGATTCGAAGTCGGATTTGAATTAAATTAGTATGGTTGGACTCGTATTCGAATGAATTAACAGAATTTGTGAGTTTTGTCGGGTTTCGAGGTGCGAGCTCGAATTTGACCTTTTGGTTGACTTTAAGTATTTGATTAAAGATTTGACCTTTATCATTTGTGTTGCTTTCCTTTGGCATTATTTGATGTTTTGAGTTACTTTTGATTAGTTTTGAGTCGTTCAGAGGTTGATACGTACGGGATGACATTTCTAGAGTATTGTTTGGTTAGGTCGGTATTTGTTTTGGCTTGTTCGAGGTAAGTAACATTTCTAAACTTGGAATTGAGGATATTTATCATGAAAATCATGTTATTTGTGATGTGTTGGGATGAGCACATGCTAGGTGACGGGCGTGTGGGCATGCACCGAGGATATCATGATTCAAATTGACTTTTAGACTAATACTAGACTTGTTCTGCTATCATATCCTGTTATATCCGTATTTTCCCCTACTTGTTGATTACTTGAGATGTGATTCATGTTAAAAAATTATGTTTAGGCTATGTGCTTATTTGGTTGAGACCTAATGAGGCTATTTCTGTTGTTTTGAGTTATCTAATTTAACTGTAATTATACACTCGATCATGGTTCTACATTTGCATATCATGTCTCAATATATGTTCATCATTCATTGTTACATTAGATGTTATCATTATTTTTCTATATGTGGAGTTGTAGGGGGAGGGGGGAGAGTGGTATGTGATTATGAGCCCTTGAGACTTGAGAAGTTAATGACTGAGGTGGGCTTTAGAATCATGTTGAGTGTCGTTGTAGATCGGGTTGCACATCGCAGCAGGCAATCTTCTTTATTATTGTTATTATTATTATTATTATTATTATTATTATTATTATTATTATTATTATTATTATTGTTGTTGTTGTTGTTGTTGTTGTTGTTGCATACAGGTTATTGACTTTATTATTATTGTGGATCGGGTTGCACCCGCAATAGGCCATATTGGCTTTTGATTAGCGCTTGGACAAGATCCGCCCCTCCGGAGTCTGACATACCAGCAATGAGCACATGTGAAGTGATATACATATATGTGCTTTGGTGAGGGAAATTGATGTCAGATACCCGTACAATGCTGAGTGATTGTGTGTGTATGTGTGTGATGAAGTGGGCATTTGAGACAAACAGCTTGAGTATACTGAGAGTGAGGGCACCTGGGGATACCATCGTGATAGCATTACATTTGAAATGCATATTTGATATATAGGTAGAGATGCATTTTTCTCATGCTGGACAGTAATATGACATTTGATGACATGGCATATATATTTGACATGTAGGCTTAGAGATGTACTTTCCTCATGCTATTTGGTAAACAAAAATTCTTATTTGATGTCGTAAATTGGGAAACTCGGTTCTTTTTATAAACACATGTTTAAATGAATTTTAATGGTAAGATTTAGTCTTGAATGTCATACTTGAAAGGCGTGTCTACTTTTCTGTAGTTGTGGATGAGCTGAGCATGATAATCCTTGAGCTATTTGGTGTTACGGTCATTATTATATCATGTGATATTGTTGTTATTGGCCATTGGTATTGAACTCTGACCTTCTTCCGAGCTCATCACTACTTTCAACCTGAGGTTAGATTTGTTACTTATTGAGTACATGGGGTCGGTTGTACTCATACTACACTTCTGCACCTTATGTGCAGATCTTGGAGCTGATGTTGCTGTATATGGTGGGAGTTGGCATTGAAGATGTACATGTTTTTCATATACAACTGCCATTTTTCTTTGGTAGCTTTAGACTTATAAATTTGTTTATGTATGTTTTGAATAGATGATGTATTTATTCTGTACCAACTTTGTAAATTCTAAGTCTTAGAAGCTCATGATTCCTATTACCAATCTTTGGGAGTTTGTATAAAAATTCAATTATTTTACTCATTTATTCTTACTATTCTCATTTGAGTTGTGTTGACTGCTATTTAGCTTACCTAGCGGGTTAGGTTAGGTGCCATCACGACTTGTTGGATTTGGATCGTGACAAGTTGGTATAAGAGCTCTAGGTTCATAAGTTCTACGAGTCATGAGAAAATGTCTAGTATAGTCTTGTGGATCAGTATGATATTGCCCATACCTATCTTTGGGAGGCTACAAGGCATCTAGGATAAACTTCCCATCTTTCTTTCCTTATCGTGCGGCATTGATTCAGCTTGAAGCATGTCTCCTTGAATTCTTTCCGCTCACTCGTATGTTATGTGAGCACTCGGTATCGGTTGTGCATCGACATCTTGTAATTCCATGGATAAGGTGCGAGATGTGTATTCTGTGTTTGGTAATGTTCCAGTCCAGAGGACTTGAGGCTAGGTTTGGACAGCAACTTGGGCTCGGTAGTTTCAGTATGTAAGCATGTACTTTTGGACTTATATGTCTGGTAGTATCCCTAGGAGTGGGATTTATGGCTCGGTGAACGGTTTGATGGCTATATGATTAGTATGATGTGACTGCATGATGTGTTCAAATGGTTTAGATGTGATGAGAAGAGTTTGAATGTGATGTGAATAGGACTATTAGGTGCTTGATTTCTAACTCGATGTGTTGTACAATCTTGAGTTATGAGTATGTTAGGGGTTTTTCGTGTTGTTCATTATGTAGCAAATTAGATTTTTATGTCTTGATGACGAGTTCAGACTCGGGAGGATGTAGCGATTTCATGGTGGTTACGACCAGGATGAGGTCATAAAGGATGCCAGTTAAGGCTAAGCAGGTGGGTTATCACCTGCGGGGTAGTCTACGAATGTGTGATTCTTATGATGTTCTGTGGAGAATTTTCTCTTATCGGTGGGTTATATGTAGTACAACTGAGTTTGGATTGCTTGAGGAGGTTGGCATGACTATCACAAGAAGGAATGCGAGCTTAGAAGATGATTTGAGGTATTTCTATGATTAGTGCTACATGGGTTCATAAAGGATTTTGTTGAGATAGTGCAGGATCATGGAAGTTATGGAGTAATATTGTAGGTTATCGGATGTTTTGTTCTATGTCTTTGAGCCAAGTGGAGGAGCCTGCTATCGACGATCAGATTGCATAGTTATGTGTAATAGTGGTTTTGGTCCGAGGCATGATTGTGGATCAATTATGACTTGAAGAGGATGGTTTTGGGGATGACTTGGGCAAGGAAAAATTTCTAGATGTATGATGTGTTACACTTTTTGGATGTAGGGGAATTCTGAATGATTTGTCTGTTATTCGTGATGGATGTAATGTGCTAAAGAAAGGAATTCACTTGATTGCTTAGAGATGTGGATTACTTCTTTGGGTGTTGGTGTGCTAATGGAGCATAGGTCATTCGGCTCGTTTGGACGGTGCATTTGAGATTTGAATAGGGTGGATAACTCTCGAGAAGGTTATAATGAGTTCAAGATTCATATGTGGCATTTGAGAATTTTCGGGATTTGTATATTGCTAAGGTATGAGATTTGCATTGGATGGTGCCAAGACTTCCGATATTTCTCTATCATTATTGATTATACATTTCAGTATCAAAAGGTTAAAGAAACGGCTTCAAATTTGTGGAAGGTCTCTTCAGAGTAGGTATCTTGGTTGTAGTATTCTTAGGTGTCTAAGAGGGAATACAGTGGCTTATGGATCTTGAGACGACATGATTTCATGCTAGGATCTCTTTTAGTGACCTTTAGGTTAAGGATTGTAGTGTACCGGCAAGGAGAAGTGTTAACTTGAAGGAAATTCGGAAGGAACTTAGATAAATAGGACAACATGGTAATATAATTGATCGGTTCTTATGATATGGTAAGGCTTTACTGTAGTTTCGTGGCAATACTCTTGGGTTTGGCGACCTGCACGACTTGGTTGAGTTAGAGGAATTCAGTTTTGACGGCTTAGTTATGTGCATATGGTTTTCGAAGAGTTCTTGACAGTGTCGACCTCGGCTTGAGATGGATATTTTCTACAGGTATGTGGGGTATATTGCGTGTTGTGATTTTCTCGCAGATGGGGTCTAATGGTATGTTTCTGGCTGAAGGAGAATGTATCTTGCTAGAGCTTCAGAGTTGTTGATGAGATTCTCGTACTTTTCATATGATGGCATGATATATGCGATGTGACGTGTGGGATTGAGGTTTAGTTTTGAAGGTAATGTCATGAATTTTAGATATCATGGATGGTCTCAGATGTTTAGATGAATGTTAGTACTATTTGGTATTACGTGAGAAGGGTGCACATTTCAGAAGGCACATTGTGTTTTGACTTACGAATGTTTCATTGGTATTGCAATACTCGCCTGGTTGATCAAGTGCTGATGTTCAGATTTTTCTATGTGGCATGGAAGAATTATGAAAGTTTTTCTCATAAAATGATTGTGTATGAAGGATATGTCAATCACTTGAGTGGTGGAGTTGGGATCGGATATAATGATTCGTGCATTCTAGGGATTTGGACACTAAGAGTTCTCCGAGGCAGATTGTTCCTTGGTTGTGGCATGTGAAGGTATGGTCAATGTTGGACATCTAAAAATATGTGTCATAGACAGGTCATTGTGAACATTTGGAGGGTTATTTATCTATTTGGGGATGACCAGAGTTAATTTGGGGGCCTATTAGTAGGCCTAATGAGGTGTGTATTCTACACCGGGTTGGATTTGTTGACTCAACACAACTATTGTTGAGGGATGTATTATTCGGTTAAAGTCGAGCTTGTTTGTGTTCTGATGTGTTCTATTTGTTACTCTTTTATGCTATGATGGGTTATAATCTGTTGGGTATTTTCACGCATGGTGCATTCTGTCTGGGTCTTGTGGAAAAAATTGACTAAGATAGTTCTCAAGGTGTTGAATGGTTGATTGCGCGTTGGTTATGGTCTTTCCGGGCTGTGATAGATTGTACTGTTCATTTCTCCATGTTTATGGTCATACACTTCGTATACTTGATGTTGATTTGCGTATGGTTGTTGATTTTAAGCATTATGACTTGAAGTATTTCATGTGGACTGTGTTTGGATTGGTCACGCATCACAACAGAGTTATGTTGGGGTATGATCCTTTATGTTGATTTTGTGTGTTCTATTTCTCCTTGGGGATAGGTTCATAGCTTTGTGCTTGTGATGGTATATGTGAGCTTGCGGAACAGTCCTCTCATTTGGTTCTTCTTTCACTATTGGCTTCATTTGAGTTGTTGCTTGTTTGGTGCACGGGTTGCACGGTTTGTGGCTCTAGATGGTATTGGTATGGCATGTCAGTAGGGCAGCTTGTAATTGTTGAGATGAGATTATTAGACCTGGAACGAGTGTTTCCGGACTTGATTGCGGTATGTTTGGAAGAATAATGTCATTATTCAGCTTAGTATTTGGCAACGATACATATCGGGCGTGAGAGCTCCACGATTAGTTGATCCGATGAGTGTTTATGAGTTTTTGTATGTTTCATTCATCATTGGCAGTGTACGAAGGTTTAGAACAAGGTTTTATTTGATATGAAATTTGTTGTTGGTACCGAACTTGTTATTGAGAAGCTATTGTGGTCGGAAGTTATTGCTACGTGTATCTGAGTTATGGGGTATATCATGTGATTATATCTTGGGTTAATGGTTATGGCCTAATGCAGCTTGTTCAGTCATATACAATGTGTAGATGCGAGAATTGGTTCTTATAATGAAATCCGGATGTTAGAGATTGGGTCCAAAGGTTCATGGACTAAGGTTTAAGGAAGAATCTTTGATGATGTTGAGTTGACGGACTTATATGGATTGGGGTGACATGGGATCACCCTCGAGTATGTGCATGGTAAGTTTACACAGTGATTTGATAGCTTTGGAGAGGATGAACGTATGTTTAAGTGGGGGAGAATGTAATGAGCCGTCCGGTCCGTATAGGTCCGTGTTATGTTTTGGACTCGTTGGCATATTTGGACGGGGTCCCAAGGGGCTCGGGTGTGTTTCGGGGTGGTTTCAGATCATTTCTCTTATGTTGGCAATGCTGACTTTTACTGATGTCTACAGTGAATTGCGTACACGTGGGAGTTATCCCGATCGCGAATAAGGATTTAGACTAGGCTTTTTTTATCTCTTCGCGTTTGCAAGTGTTATGTCGTGTTCGCAAAGTATGTGGGACTTGTGATGATAGGCTATAATTATGTATTTTAGTCGCTTATTACACTCTAATTTATTGCACTAAATATGTGTTTTATGCCTTGTAGGAGTGATTCCGATCTATGTAGGCATTATGGAATGAATTCAAGTGATTTGGAGCTTTGAAGTCTATGTAAAATCCCAAGGAATTAAGCCGGGATCTTGTTCAGGAATCAACGGATGATAGTTAAGAACGAAAAGAAGAATCGAGCAAGCATACAACGCATTGTCTAGTAAAATGTACATAACATTTCGCTCAAAACTCCGTTTGGGCTCCACAATATATCGTTGGAAATCTATTTGATAGGGCTACAACTTTCATGTTTTGCATTTTCACAAATTCTTAATACCACGCTGCATGGGGCGCCATCGAGTGCGGCGCAGCAGTGTAAAAGCTGGCCTGACAAGAAAATGCAATGCTGCTTATAATCTCCACTAGCGCGCAGAAGACTGTACAAATGTTACAGAGCCAGAGTCCTATTTCATGTGGGATAAAGTGTTTTCATCTGGGCCCGACCCTACTTGGTATAAATACATGTAAAAACGTTATTTTTGTGACTTTGGACAGACTTTTGACCTAGGGAGAGCACAGAGCCACCGTGGAGGCCGGGTTTCATCTTTTCTTCCACCAAACTTAGTGTCACGACCCCAGTTTGCCCTCCGTAAACTGTCATGACGGCACCTAGTCTCTATGACTAGGTAAGCCTAACAAATGCGGAAAATAAATAAAATTGCGGAAGAAATAATTAAAAGCCAAAATAATTGAATGAAACAGTATTTAAAATTCCGCTCGCCATATACAATACAACTTCTCAAAACCTAATACACTTTCCCAAAACCTGGAATCTCATGAAACCACAAGCCTTTGAATATCTAACAGTGTCTAACTCCAGAATATCTAACAAAGAAAAGAAATGCAGAAGGACTAATACTTAAAAGCGAGAATAGAAGGGGACTCCTCGGTCTGCAGACACGGCAGATATACCTCGAAGTCTCTAGAGCAGTCGCCTTGCCTCAAGTGTGATAGGACTGAGTCGAAGTACCTGGTTTTGCATATGAAAAACATGCACAGAAAGGGCATGAGTACACCACAGCGGTACTCAGTAAGTCCCAAGCCTAACCTCGGTCGGGTAGTGATGAGGAAGGTCAGGGCCCTACTAAGGTTAAATAAAATATAAAGTTCGACAGTGTAGAACAGAACAGTATAAATAAGTACAGTAGTAAAAGTAACACAGGATATAAAGAACAACAACAACTATTATAGAGGCAAGTAAACACAGAAAGAAATACGGCTCAGCATCAAGATCACAATTAGGAATCTCCCAGGATACCGTCTTGTAGTCCCAGTATACATATTCAATGGATCTCCCGGGATACTGTCATATAGTCCAACTCATAGTACGCGGGGATCTACAGGAATCTCGTTCCGTAGTCCCAAGTAAAAATACCCAGTACTGGGGGAATCTTCCGGGTGCATTCTCGTAGTTCCATATAACTGTGTAGGGGGATCTACCGAAATCCACATCCGTAGTCCCAAATGTAAACAGATTAGGGGGAGCTACTGGAATCCCGCATCCGTAGTCCCAATGTAATTACACAGCAGCAACAGGAAAATATTTAGAAATGTCAAATTTATATTAAGGCAAACAAGTAATTCTAGCCTAGCATTCTGCACAGAATTCAGGTAAGGCAGTTTGAGCAAATAAAGTAATTAAATCACTTAGACATGCTTTCCGAAGCTAACACCAGGCTTAATAGTGAAAGTAATAAAAAAGGGAAGTAAACATCCTAGTAATTACTTAATGAAAACCGAATTACCAACAATCAGCACAAGTACGCACTTGTCACCTCACGTACAAGGCATCTCAATTACCAAGTATACCAAATCCTAATGGGAAAGTCCCTCATACAAGGTTAGGCAAGCCACTTACCTCGAACTAGCTCAAAATCAACCCGAAACCACATCTTTGACATGAGTACTCGAATCCAAATGGCCCAAATCTATTCAATTCAATTGTATAATATAAATGACACTTCAAGTAACTGATTCTACAATTAAATTCTAAACTAATACGCGAAATTAGGTAAAATGACCAAAATGCCCCTTGGGCCCATGTCTCCAAATCGGGTGAAATTTACATTTTCAGAAACCTCGTACTCTCACGAGTCTATACATAACAAGAACACTAAAATCGGAATTCAATTGACCCCTCAAGAACACTAAAATCGGAGTTAAGGTCTCTTAATCCCAAGCCCTAATTACCCATTTTCCCAAAAAATTTCACCATTATTTAGGTCTTTAATCACATATAAACGAGTTATGAAGTCAAAAATGTTACCTCCAAGTGATTCGCCTTTGGTTTCCTCAAAAAGCTCCCTCAAAAGCTCCAATCCCATTCAAAAATGGTGGAAAAATGAAGAAGGGTCGTGGATTGGGCTTTTAAAACACTGCCAGCTTTTAATAAATCCTTCATTGCGATCGTGATCCATCACACGTGTGCGCATAGAACTGGCTCTCTTCCCTCTATGCGATCGCGTACCCCCAACCGCGTTCGCATAGAGTAACCACTTAATCCCCCTGCCACACGCGTCCACACTATGCGTTCGCATACAGCCTCACACGACCGCACTGCTTTGGCTCCTCACATTTCGCGATCGCGGGCCAATCCTGGCAATAGCATAGAACAAATTTTGCTGCCTCACCAACAAACCTATGCGATTGCAGCCCCACTATTGTGATTACATATAATGAAACCAGATACCAACAGTTCAGCAATTCCAACAAGTTCCAAAATGACCCATTGAGCATCCAAAACACACCCGAGGCCCCCAGGACCACAACCAAACCTACCAACATATCCCATAACTTCATTCAAACTTGTTCCAACCTTCAGAGTGCTCAAAACAACATCAAAACACTAATTTAGCATCGGATTCAAGCCTAAGAACTTCAAAAACTCTAAAAATACGTTTTCGATCAAAAAGTCTATCAAACCTCGTCCGAATGACCTAAAATTTTGCACACACGTCACATTCAACACTACGGAGCTACTCCAACTTCCGAAATTCCATTCCAACCCTCGGATCAAAATCTCACTATCGAACCGAAAACTTCAAAAATTCAACTTCCAGCATTTCAAGCCCAAATTAGCTACGGATCTCCAAAACACAATCTGAACATGCCCCTAAACGCGAAATCACCCAACGGAGCTAACGGAACCATCGGAATTCCATTCCGAGTCTGTCTTCACACTATTACGACTGCAGTCAAATTTCCAAAACTAAGCTCTCATTTAGGGATTAAGTATCCCAAAACTCTCCGAACTCAAAACCGAACATCTCGGCAAATCAAAATAGCAGAAATAAACATGGGGAAAGTAGTTAATAGGGGATCGGGGTATTAGTTCTTAAGACGACCGGTCGGGTCATCACAGTTAGTAATTTTCATATTTCTTTGTATGATTTATTGTTTAACTACCATGTCTATGTGGAGCTAAACTTCACGTTCTAGGGTTGTGGTTCTTTGATGAATATTGTTATTCGGATATTGATTTTGATTTCTTAGTTTATCATATTAGTTTATTTATTCAATCCTGCACTTATTTATTTAATTTCTTGATCACCAATTGAATACTATCTATGAATCTAGAATTGAACTCGAAAGTGGGAATTCTAGATTGCATATAGGATTGAGTAGAGCAAGTTCTTGAACCTGGGCATCGGGGAACGAATTCGCGGTTAGGATAGACATATACCTAATTGCCTTGCTCGGTTGATTTACCGGAAGTATAAATGCGTTCTTGTTGATTCTAACTCCATAGACATATAAGCATTAGGTTAGCTTGAATAGGAGAGTAAGAACTCGACAGATTCTTATGAGCAATATTAACCCGGTCAACCAATAAGCTAGATAAATTAGTCAGTCAATTCAATTGAAGAATACAATATAACTGTTAGATAGCCCATGACCCTAGATCATTTTCATCACATTGATAATCCTCTATTCAAAGTTCATTATTTATTTTTCTTTATTTTAATTAGTTTAGAAGCAAATACTTCTAGCTTTGATTCTTGTTTAGATAATTAGGTGTAATGACCCGACCGATCGATTTGAATAAGTACAACCTCGTTTCCCCATATACTGTTAAATTCATGCTTCACGGTTCTTATGTAACTTGCCGGGGGAAATTCGTTCGGGTTCGGAAAGGTTTTTGAAAGGAATTGAGGCACTTAGTCTCCAAGAAGAGAGCTTAAGTTAAATTAAATTGACCGGAAGGTGAAATATGAGTAAACGAATCCATAATGGATTTTTGATGATTCCAATAGCTCCGTATGGTAATTTTGGACTTAGGAGCGTGCCTGGAAAAAAAATTATTTGGAATTTGTAGTTTAATTAGGCTTGAAATGGCGTAAACGGGAAGTCGCAGTTTCAAAGTTTGACCAAGGGGTTGACTTTTTGATATCGAGATCAAAATCCGACTCAAGAAGTTGGAATAGCTCCATTATGTCATTTATGAATTGTGTGCAAGATTTGGGATCAATCGGACTTGATTTGATAAATTTCGGTGTTGTTGGTGGAAGTTGAAAGTTCCTTAGTCCTTAGGCTTGAATCCGAGGTGGATTTGGTGTTTTGGTTTTGTTTGGAGTAATTCGAAGGCTCGACTAAATTTTGATGATGCTATGAGATGTGTTGGTACATTTGGTTGAGGTCCCGAGGGCCTCGTGTGTGTTTCGAGTGAGTTTTGAGCGAGTCCGGACATTCCGGAACTTAGAAAATGGACGGGGGCAGAATTTTTAGCGCTGGGCATAGTGGATTTAGTGTTGGGCGCGGTGGTTTTAGTGCGGCCGTAGAAAATGGTCCGCGGTTATGAAAAATCCACAGGTCGTTGGTCCAATTTTGGAAGCTCATATCTTTTGATCTACAAGGAATTTTGAGATGATTCAAAAACAAAAGTTGTAAATCTTTGAATCTAGTTTTACGAAACATATTATAATACGCATTTGGACATCTGTAGCGAAAGTTATGGCCAAAATACTAAAGTCTGTCACTGTAGAGGGAAAACCTGTGCGGCCGCAGTCGTTTTTGTGCGGACCGCACTAGTTTTGTGCGGTTCGCAGAGGTGGAAATCACTGGGGTACTCTATAAATACGGGGTTTTGGGTTTTATTTAACATTTTGACCTAGGGAGCTCGTATTTTGGCGATTTTTCGAAGGTTTTTCAAGAAATTCATCGGTGTAAGTGATTCTAACTCAGATTTGGCTAGAGTGCATGAATCTATCATTTAATTCGTGATTTGGGATGGAATTTGGGAAGAAAATTATGAAATCTTTCAAAAATGTAAAATGATGATTTGAAGGACCAAATGGTATCGGAATTGGATAATTTTTGTATGGGTGAACTCGTATCGGAATGGGTATTCAGTTTTGTAAATTTTTATCCGATTCCGAGACGTGGGCCCGAGGGGAATTTTGGTCATTTTACCTAATTTTGCGTATTAACTTAGAATTTAATTGTAGAATGAGTTACTTGAAGTATTATTTACGTTATGCAATTTAATTGGATAGATTTGGGCCATTTGGAGACGGATACGCGTGGTAAGAACGTGGTTTCGGATTGATTATTGAGCCGGATCGAGGTAAGTGTTTGGTCTAACCTTAGCTTGAGGGATTAGGAGTTGTGTAATAATTGTTATGTGTTATTTGTCGAGTATGACGTATAGGCATGGTGACGAGTATCTATTTGGTTGAGAGGAATCATGGCTGGCAACTGAGATTGGTGTGGCAAGAGGAGGGGGCAGCAGAGATGTTGGAGAAGGAGAGGAAGTTTCAGATAATTGAGTGTCGACGCCCCCTTTTTCTATGGGTCGAAATCGGGTATACGACATTGGGAGGACAACTCTATTCCCTTTCGAGAATTGGGTTTAGAAGTTGAAGAGTCGCCACCTAATGATTATAGTGCATTAGGACACTTTTTAGAAGAGTTTGAGATGAAGAGACCAGAGATTAGGGTAAGGGCTAGAAATTATCCCGAGGGAAAGGTGTTAGGCACCCCTCAGGATCCACAAGTGTGGTTCCCGGCCATGCTACAATTGTGACTTTACAAGTAAACAATCAAGGCTCAAATAAGGACTTGCATACAACATTGCAATTAGGTTGAAACTTATGAAAGTAAGTAGAAAGAGAGCAAGGATTTGAAAAGTTTAAACAACTCTAAAGGAAGTGAATAAAGAAAAGGGGTCCTAGGTTTGTGATTAATATGGATCACTTTAATGCAATATCCAGCAATCACTCCTCAGAAGAGGGGTCGCACGTGATATTAGCGCACCGGTCATCATATCCATATTCTTCCCTTCCCACCCTGTTAAGGTATTAAAGCGCGGAATGGTATCATTACTTATTGCATGCTATTACCCGTCCCAATCCTATCAATCTCGGAGGCATTGAGACTACTAATCCTGAAGGGGAGGGAGTTGGGGCTTTTATGGTTTTAAAAGGATAAAATTCTAGGGCGACAAATAAAACACATAAAGCAGACATGGGAAAACACATAACAGTTGAAAGGCTCAAATAAACCTCCTCAAGTCAGAAAAGCATAGAGTTTAGCATGTCTTACATGTACTGATTAGGTCTGAATTAAACTTTAAAAAATGCGTGAGGCAGACTGATTTATTATATACTCAGATAAGAAATCCGAATCAGACATGCCTGCTGGTTGGAATTGTCAAAGACTGATGCACTTATGGCTTTTACCCTAAAGCTTGCCTAGGTGAAACCTATAGGCATGATATCTATTAATGCAAGTATACTGATTTAAGGAAAAGCTTTACTGATTTTAGAAAAAAGGGATTTGCAGATTTTAAGACGGGTTTTAGATTCAAAACGAGCCTGATTCAATTAACTGATCCTATAGGCATGGTTTCTAAGTGTCATTGATCTTAAACAGTTGCAAGAATCCTATAGACATGATATCTAGGCGTTACTGATTTTAAACGTTTATAGAAGTGCAGAAGTCATATAGGCCTGGTGTCTGAAATATTGATTGTTATTTAAACCTATATACACGTTTGTCTAATGATAGATGCATATGCAGAATATAGAAAGTCCTACAGGCATGGTGTCTATATGAGAATGCAGAAAATCTTATGGACATGGTATCTATGTGAAAATGCAGAGTTTCAATGATTTATAAAATGCAGAACTTTAAAACATAGTAATTCATATAGGCATGATCTCTAGATGAGATGCAAAATTTTATAAATGATAACCCCTATAGGCATGATATCTACCCCTTGCATGCACAGTTCCCCACCCTTTTCCACTAGCCGACCCAAATGTTTATTACAAGATTATTACAAACCAGAATTGATAAAAGAAAAATAAAATAAAATTACATCAGAAAACTAAAAGTCCCAACCAAGGAGAGCTTGATTCGTACTTCTGTCTGAAGCATGAAGTAAACTAACTCCAAAGATCAAGTTCCAAAGCCTTTCTCTTATTTGGGATGTGTCAAAGTTCCCAAGAGTCTCAAAGGGGCTCCGGGCAATGCTTACACCCCAAATATATTTCAGAATCAAGGACATAGTGCAGTGTGGAAGGGCCAGCCCTCAAATGTCCAAGTTCAGAGGGAACTCAAGGTCCCAAAGCAAGGCTCATAGGAGGGGGCAGAACTTAAAATCTAAGAGTAGGTGCAAGTGCAGGGGAGGGGGAGTGATAAGCTAGTGGTCATGCCAAGCAACTTGAAGTACTGCACACCCCTGACCAACTTGTTATTTCAAGTTGAGGAGTTAGGGATTATTGAAAGCCAGGCTCAGGCCTGGGCAGCCATTTAAGAGGCTACCAGATCATGAGCCTTAACTCAGCATACATAGGGGGTAAGGGTAGGGGATTCATAACAGAAATAGTAGACAAAGAAAAGTGGGCAAAAGACATGATCAGCAATAAAACATACTGACACCCTTTACTTGGGGTTAAAATTCCGTTCATGGACAACAACTCATGTTGCCATGCCCTGAATCCCCATTTACAAACACATAGAGGGTAAAGGTATAGGGATCAAGAGGGAATGCAGGTTTTGAAAGTAGTGTAGTGTGTAAGAGTATGCAATTCGAAGTGTGTTGTAAAAACTATTGAATTGTCCCTCCAAAAGTGCGGAAGGGTAGTCCCTTTTATAGTGCAGAGAAGCAAGTAAGAAAGGTAAGAAAATAGTTTACAATCAATCACATAGAATTTCCCTTCAGCTAAGGGATTTGATTTCAAACGGGTAGAAGGTAATTAAGGAAAGAATTTGATCAGAATCTTTTCCAAAGTAGTACAAGAAGGGAAAATACATAGGAACTATTTAAGGAAAGAGTTTGATAGTAACACGGTATGTGCAAATAAAGAAAGGCAATCAATCAACAGTCAGTAGAATCAGAAATTGAGTTTTGGTATGAATGAACCCAACCAGAAAAGGTGAAAAAAGGTTTAATCAAAGAAAATCAGTAACAATCAATCAAACCCCATTAGAGGATTTCAGAATCAATCAATTAGTAGTTGACAAAACCCCTTTTGAAGAAAGAATTCCTCATATATAAAGCACACAAACATGTCAAACAAGAAAGAACTGTCATGCTAATTAGAAAGAATCTAGTATAGAAAAGTTCAGAGTTATAAACAAAGAGGCTCAAATTTAGTACATAGACTCAAACTTAGTTTGAGAGAATCCAGGGTTTTATAATAGAACCCTAGTCCGAGCACGAGATTAAATTCGCCAAAAACCCTAAATCCTAGGGTTTTCGACATGAATCAAATGTATAGACGAGAAGACAAATAACTGAAACAGGCTCAGAGGTCTTTTTTAGAGACTCATGAGAAAACAAACAGGTAAAATAGCAGGTTCGAAACAAACATAGTGAAAAAGCTGATTTGAAGCCTAAAGAACATATTTTAAGAAAAGCTTGGAACTTAAACAAGTTCAGAAGACAAAGAGGTAGTGTAAACTTAAGGAAACAGTAGATGAAACATGTTTAGAAAGAACAAAGTCCAGAAGAAGGCAAATAAGAACTAAGAGCTTAGTAGAAAATACAGTAAAGGAACATAGGGGTAAATGAACACATAAGATAAACGTGTGAAAGCATGATATAGAAACCAATAGAAGAAAGAACGGAGCACAATAGAAGAACATGCAAAATAAGGCAAACATAAAGATACGGGAGAAGAACATGCTAGGTAGAAAAGAGAACATACAAACATAGCATAGACAGATTCACACAAAAAAAAAAGAGTCAGAAAACATTTTAAGATTTTTTCAGAAACCCTAAATCGAAAAGAAACAAATTTTGAAAGAAAAGATTGGGGAAAACATTTCAAAACTCCAGTAGAACATAGATGTATCATAGATATAAGAAAACAAACAGGGAAAGAACCTCGAATAGCTTAGGGTTTCGGAGAAACCCTAGAAATGAGAAAGGCTTGGAAGAAAGTCCGATCTAAGTCGGATGAGGTCAGAAACAGGCTCAGAAGAATAAGAGCCACCGGAGCAAGGTCGGAGATGGCCGGAATCTTCGAAATCGGTGAAGGTCTGAGTGAAGACCTTCGAGGTCTGGCCTCGATCCTTCGAGCATCAGGCATGCAAGAGCCGGAGGAGGTGAGTATAGGTCGTCCATGGCCTGAGAGGCCATGGATTCCGGTGAGTCGGAGGTTGAAGATGGGATGAGAGAGGCTAGAGTTTCAGGAACCTTCGAGAGAGTTTGAGAGATAGAGAGATGAGGAGTCTCGAAAGAATGAGACGGGGGGAAGGGGTAGGTGAGGGTTTAATTATGGAAAGGGGGATCTGGGCCGTTGATTTTATTTGATCAATGGCTCAGATTAATTCGGAACTGGGCCGGGTTAATTTAAGGATTGGGCTGGGGCGGATTTGGTTGGGTCTTGGGTTAATTGGGTTGGGGTTAAATTGAGGCTAAAATTGAAATCCGAATGGCCTATAAATGCATGAAATGAGGCTAAATGATAAATAGCCAGTTTTCCTTTTTTATTTTATATAAAATAGTTAAAACGATTTTAAAAGCAAATTAAAAGTACTGACCCAATTAATAATATATAAATATAAATTTAAAAATATTGGAACCAATTTTACAATTATAAAATGCTATTAATCTTAAAGTAGGCTATAATTACAATTATCAATTTAGCTTCTAAAATACCAAATAAATTTGTAAAAATATACAAAAATTATCTTAACTATATTTTGGTATAAATATGGGAATAAAATAAATTATTCACCAAAATTGATGATTTTGGGAATAATTATGGATTTTGAACTGCTAAAATAAACAATAAATTGATTTCAAAAATCTTAAAAATTAGGGAAAAAATACCAAAACTCTTGGGGCATGCTTATATGTGCATATACATACTATTTTAAAGGTATTTTGTATAAAAATACATAGGAAAAAATTGGGTATCAATATTGACTCGTGTTGATTTCCTTATTATTGACTTGTATATTGTGGGATCGTTGCTACGTGTTAGTTTTCCCGTTATTGAACTGTTTCTTTTATGCCAGTATTCTTTTTTGTGGTTATTCCTTTGAGCTGGTTCTACCATTTTCTCGTGATTTACAGCCCCTGAGTTGATTTACTTGTCTTACCTTGTATTATTGTCATTTGTTGTTGTTATATAAATTGCGGTGATATTCGATCCTTCGGTTGTGATGTAACCGTTGATTCTGTTGGTTGCATTGTGTATTTATTTTGGGACTACGGATGTGGGATTCCGGTAGCTCCCCGTTGTTTGTTTACTTTGGGACTACGCGTTAGATTCCTGGGAGATCCCCCTGCACATTTACTTTGGGACTACGAGTTAGATTCCCGAGAGATCCCCCTACACATTTACTTTGGGACTACGGGTTAGATTCCCGAGAGATCCCCCTGCACATTTACTTTGGGACTACGGGTTAGATTCCCGGGAGATCCCCCTGCACAGTTATATGGAACTACGAGCACCCGGTAGATTCCCCCAGTACTGGGTATTTACATTTGGGACTACGGATTGGGATTTTCGGTAGATCCTCGCGCATTATGAGTTGTACTACAGAACTGCAGCCGGGAGATCCATTGGAGATTTATATTTGGGGACTACAGGACGGTATCCTGTGAGATCCCCAGTTGTTATCTCTGTGCTGAGCTGTACTCCTACCGTGATTATTTTGTCTCCATTGTAATTGTTGTTATCAATTCAAGTGTTTTAATGGTTTAGATTCCTTTACGGTTGTGATCCTTTGTGTGGGAATCCATAGTGTTGACAATACCTCGCCCTATTTGTTTTATATATATTCAATACTTCAAATTTCAATAATTTTTACATTTTTAACTCAATTCTTTTGTCAGCTAAATTTTCCTTAAACCGTTTGAGGTTGTACTTTACTTAAAAAGGAATTTCTTCTATGTTTTGATTTATATTTCTCGTATTAAAGGTAATAATTCATTCGATATTGTACTTTAATTGAAAAGGATATTTTCTTTATCAAATAATTTCTAAAAAATAACTTCATCTTTTCTGGTTGATTTCCTATTTGGGTTGGGAGTTGTACTCTACTTTATGTTAAGTGAATAAGGCTCCTTGAACATTCTTAATTGTATTGGGTTATGGAACCTATGAAGTGAGTAATATGAGGATATTATTGTGCAATATGAGACAGAAATATGTGGGCACGAGGTGCCGTAAAAATATGAAAGTGGGATGAGACCTATATTATTTATGATTATGAAATGAGGAGTCACAAGATGACCTTTACTCGAAAGAATTATATTCGAAAGATGCTTACTTGGAAGATACTTATCTGAAGGGAATATATTTGAAATATATCTATTGAAAAGCATATTATCTTAGAGATTATTACTTGAAGGATTTATAGGTGAAAGATTTATATTTGAACGACTCGATTAATTGACTGCACTTGTATTTACTATTTGTTGAGAAGCATTTATGGTGTTCTTGTTGCATGCTATTTATATCACTAGTTGATAGTTGTTGTCATCATTGTTATCTGCTTCCTATTATTTTGTACGTTATATTGTACAAGTTTATTTGGTAGTCTGGTCCTAGCCTCGTCACTACTTTGCCGAGGTTAGGCTAGGAACTTACCAGCACATGGGGTCGGTTGTGCTGATACTACACTTCTGTACATTTTGTGTACAGATCCAGGTATTTGATTGATAGTAGCTGTTTGTTACGGTGGAAACTCAAGGTAAACCTGCTGCAGCGTTCGCGGTCCTCGGAATCACCTTCAATTATACTTATTTCCATATGTTCCTTTTATTCGGAACAGTGATGTATTTATTTTGTATAACTACTCTTAGAAAATCTTATGACTCGTACTACCGGTTTTGGGAATTGTAAATTATTTAGAGAAATTTCATTTGAAGTTGATAAATATCAATGTTATTTTAGTAAATGTTAGGCTTACCTAGTTTAGAGACTAGGTGCCATCACGACTCCTTCGGAGGGATTTTTGGGTCGTGACATTAGGATAGTCTAATTTAGTTAATAGTTAATCACAAGTCCTCATGAGATCGACATCCGACTTTTAGTCACTTTATTACTTGACGACCACGTATACTTGCGTGTGCGTTTGGCCGCAATAAGTTTTTGACGTCGTTGCCGGGGACTTAGATATTAGCTATTTTTCTAGATTAGACATTTTTTTTTATCTATTCTTTCGTTAGTTTAGTTAGTATATTTTTTATTTTAACATGGCATCTTGGAATGAAAATTATTTGAATGATGGTTATTCTTTTTCTGATGATCCTTGTCCATATTGTGGTGGACCCCACTGGTGGAAAAATTGTCAAAATATTCTCGGGAGCGAGTTGTGTGCACAATCTCAATCCTATGAGTGGAATATTTGTAATATGTGTGGTGGTCAAGATGGCCATTGGGATGGTTGTCCTAATTCTGTTCATCCTTCTCTGAGCCCTTATTATGATCTTTCTGACAGTGTTTGTGAGTTCGCTAGGGGCAATGAAGTATAGGATATGGAACGTGATGCATATTTTAGGAATATTCTAAGGCAAGTAGCAGAGCAACATGTTGAACTCAGAAAACATATGAAAAGAATGAGGGAAGCAATAACAAGAATGAATGCCAATATGGAAGAATTGAATGAAGAGAGCGAGTACCAGCAAGACGGAAATTTTGAAAAAGAGGAGATTTTTAGTCAAACTTGGCTGGTGGAACAAGCTGAAAGATTGGAAATATGTGAGGCTCAACGTGAGAAAATTCAAATGGGATAAAGAACTAATAAAAGGAAGATCTAAATTGGGACAAGAGATAAAAAAATTTGGCATAGTTATTCACGACTTGGGAGCTCAATTGATTGCAAAGGTTTGATGCGTCTAACACCCAACAAAATAGTTCTGAGTTGTGTGAAACTGAAAAAGAGCTTATACGCCAAATCAATGAGCTAAACTTGGAGAGTCAATCATTCGACCGTACTTTTATTAATGATGTCCATGTTGAGGAAAGAACTCTAGAGTCATGTGAGGAAGTAGATAATATTATATTTGAAGACTCTAATGTGTGTACATATGAGGATGTAAATAGTGATACAATTCTAGAGTTAGGGCGTATTAGTCCTCATTCCATACACTTTTCAACATTGTGTTTGGACGATGACATGGAAATCAAGTCATATGAGCCTTTGGAGGAGCCAATGGACGAGGAACGGGGTGCTTACATTCTTCAATTCGTCGTGCGAGAGAGACATAATTGCATACCTCATCCGAAGGTCAAGAAGTGTAGAATGCGATATTGGTTGCTTGGCCCAATTAAATTTGTCCCACCACCTCGAGAACATAGCAAAAAGCTTGTAGCCAAATTGGGGGCGCATTTTATAAGTTCGAGGTGGAGGCAAAAAGTGATTCACATCGTGCCGCGATGTTAAATCAGGCACTTGTTGGGAGGCAACCCAACTTTGCTGCTTTCTTTTATTTTTATTTTTTAATTATATTATTTTTTTAGTGTTTGTTTTGATTTTGTAGGATTATAAGCATAAGAATAAAAGCCAATAGGTGAGTGCAAAAGCGAGCAAGTGGTTAAAACTGAGTGTGAGGTACCCACACAAAGGATCATACTTGGGAGAAGTCTGAGTATCCCTTGAGCTGCTAATTCTTCATCCTTTGGCCTATCAGGGAGTCTCTTTTACCCTCTTATTATTTATAGTGTGCATTGAGGACATTGCACAATTTTAAGTGGAGGGTGAGGAGATTGTCTGAGTGACTTTCTATACTACTTTAGTTGTGTTAGTTTAATTAAAAAAAATTAGAAAAATGAAAAAAAATAGGATTTTTCCCGACGATGGATCTCCTAGACAGTTTTCTTGAGGGATTTAATTCTAAAGATAAAGGATAAAAAGATTTTCTTTGTAGGTAGTGTAGTAATTCCCCCTTGGTTTTTCTTTGTGTCACGGTTCTTTTCCAAGGGTTTTGTTTGAACCGGGTGTAGTTAGGTTTTATTTTGTTAGAAGTAGGAAACCTTGTGCTATGTTTTAAATTGAAGCAATATCTCTTGACTTTGTTATGCCTTGAGAATAGTGAGTACTTTAGTTGTGATATTTAGGCTCAGTTTTTGACTCTTGTATAAGTACCTTAAATTGTATGATCTTAACTTTGCTTAACTGCTTTGACTAGAGTGTCTTGATGAGTCTGATTCTGAGTGAGTTATGTGCCATGTGTGTGTAAGGTTTTGTGTTATTCTGTACATTGCATTTGATGTCTAAAACTTGCCACGTGCGTGCAAAGCGAAATAGTAGTTTTGTTCAGTCTTGGAAGTGATATAAGCATTTCTTTGTTGAGCCACAGATATATATATTTTACCCGTCTAATTATTATGTATCGTAATTAACCCTTTGAGCTTGTAATCCTGTTTCTTTGGAAACCACATTACAAGCCTTACCCATTTGTTTTAATGAACTATCTATTTGAACCTTTTCACCTCTAATGAGCACTTGAATTGTTATGAACTTTGTAAAAGTTAAAGTGTGGAGTGGTTGGTTTGGCTTTTGAGTAGAACTAATGAAATAAGGAGAAAGGTGCAGTGTTTTGAAAAAAAGTAAGAGCCACTTGAAAAGTGAAAAAGAAAAGAAAAAAATAGTTGTATTGTTGTGAAAAATATTCCTTGATAGTGGTGACTTTTGATGTAATTGTACTTAAAGAAGTGGGGAGTTAATATATATTGATATGAAGGTGAGGTTAGGGATTGACATAAGTGTGGGGTTTTGAAAGTTAAAGTGTATGTATTAAAGTGCTTAGGGAGGTATAGTCACTCTTATATCTAAATGTATCCTACCCGACCTGCAGCCTACATTACAACCAATTAAAGTCCTACTTGATCCTAGACGGAATGATCTCAATTAGTCGAGTGTTACACTACGGGCAAGCCTATGGTGCATATTTGTAGCATATGAATGTTATTTTTGAGAGTGAGTGAATTCTTTCTATCTTGAGTTCCTAAGTGTTCTTAAATTTTATTGTGTGGAACTACTCTCTATTGTTGTGTGAGGGCACTTGATTCATGAAGGAAAGGTAATGTCATTGACCTTTATGTTAGAGTAAGTGGGTGAGTTGTGAATAATGTGTGTACTTGTGAGTCAAATCTTGAGGTGAGGATGTTACACTCTTGTGCTTAGTCTATTTTAAATATTCTTGGTGTGATGAGTTAGGAGAATTGTTTAAAAAGGTCGTGTCTATATAAAGTATAGTTTGATTGCTCGAGGACGAGCAATGGTTAAAGTGTAGGGTGTTGATGATAGGCTATAATTGCATATTTTAGTCGCTTATTACACTCTAATTTACTGCACTTTAATTGAGTTTGAGCTTTAATCGCTAGCGTTTTGCACTAAATATGTGTTTTATGCCTTGTAGGAGTGATTCCGATCTATGTAGGCATTATGGAATGAATTCAAGTGATTTGGATCTTTTAAATCTGAGTAAAAGCCCAAGGAATTAAGCTGAGATCGTGTTCGGGGATCAACAGATGATAGTTAAGAACGAAACGAAGAATCGAGCGGGCATACGGCGCATTGTCTAGTAAAATGCACATAACTTTTTGCTCAGAACTCCATTTGGGTCCACAATATATAGTTGGAAAGTTATTTGAAAGGGATACAACTTTCATGTTTTACATTATCGCAAATTCTTAATACCGCGCCTCATGGAGCGTCGCAGGGTGCGGCGCAGCAGTGTAAAAGCTGGCCTGACAAGAAAATGCAAGGCTTCTGATAATCTCCACTAGCGCGCCGTAGGGTGCGGTGCGCTTGTACAAATTTTACAAAGCTAGAGTTCTATTTAATGCGGGAGAAGGTGTTTTCATCTGGGCCCGTCCCTACTTGGTATAAATACATGTAAAAACATTATTTTTGTGACTTTGGATAGACTTTTGACCTAGGGAGAGCATAGAGCCGCCATGGAGGCCGGATTTCATCTTTTCTTTCACCAAACTTAGTAATTTTCATGTTTATTTGTATGATTTGTTTTTTAACTACCATGTCTATGTGGAGCTAAACTTCACATTCTAGTGTTGTGGCTCTTTCATGAATATTGTTATTCGGATATTGATTTTGATTTCTTAGTTTATCATATTAGTTTATTTATTCAATCCTGTACTTAATTATTTAATTGTTTGACCACCAATTGAATATTATCTACGAATCTAGAATTGAACTCGAAAGTGGGAATTCTAGATTGCATATAGGATTGAGTAGAGCAAGTTCTTGAACCTGGGCATCGGGGAACGGATTCGCGGTTAGGATAGACATATACCTAATTGCCTTGCTCGGTTGATTTACAGGAAGTATAAATACTTTCTTGTTGATCCTAACTCCATAGACATATAGGCGTTAGGTTAGCTTGAATAGGCGAGTAAGAACTCGACAGATTCTTATGAGCAATATTAACCTTGTCAACCAATAAGCTAGATAACTTAGTCAGTTACTTCAATTGAAGAATAGAATATGATTGTTAGATAGCCCATGACCCTAGATCGTTTTCATCATATTGATAACATAAAAATCTGCTCTTCCTCTATTCAAAGTTCATTATTTGTTTTTATTTTATTTTAATTAGTTTAAAAGAAATACTTCTAGGTTTAATTCTTTTTTAGATAATTAGGATAGTCTAATTTAGTTAATAGTTAATCACAAGTCCTCATGGGATCGACATCCGACTTTTAGTCACTTTGCATTTGTGAGGTGGCGTACACAATGATGAGCCAGGAGTTAGAGCACTCTTCTTCGTGTCTACGAGATGTGGGTCACGTTCGCGTTGTGTGGAATCTATGGGCATCGAGTTTGCATGGGAAATGTCGCGAACGCGTAAGGCATTTTGGTGGTAGTTCATTTTGTTCATCATGAATGCAAGGATTCTTCTGCGTTCGCGAAGGGATCACCTGGGCAATGCTTATAAGTACTCTATTTTCGGACCTTGAGTTATTTTTATCACATTTTGAGTTGGGGAGCTTGGATTTGGGCGATTTTAGAGAGGATTTTCACCACATGGAGGGGTAAGTATTTTTCTACTCGGTTTTAATTATATTCCATGAATCCATCTTCGATTTTGGCATTTGATTGATAACTTCAAAAGAGAAATTGGGAGTTTTTGTTTAAATTTTCCTAAAGTGATTAATTGAGTTTTGAACATCGATTCAAAGTCAAATTTGAATGAAATTAGTATGATTGGACTCGTATTCGAATAGGTTATCGAAATTTGTGAGTTTTGTTGAGTTCTAAGGTGCGGGATTAGGTTTGACTTTTTGGTCGACTTTGAGTATTTGATTAATGATTCGATCTTTATCGTTTGGGTTGGTTTCCTTTGACATTATTTAATCTTTTTGAGTTTAATTTGATTGGACCTAGAGTATTGTTTGGCTTGCTCGGTATTTATTTTGGCTTGTTCGAGGTAAGTAACATTTCTAAACTTGGAATTTAGGGTATTTATCCTTGGAAACCATGTTATTTGTGATGTGTTGGGGTGACGCACATGATAGGTGACAGGCGTGTGGGCGTACACTCGGGTAATCATGATTCAAGTTGACTTTTAGACTAGTACTAGATTTGTTTTGCTATCATATCTTGTTATATCTGTATTTCCCCTACTTGTTGATTACCTAAGGTGTGATTCATATTAGAAATCATCTTTAGACTATGTGTTTATTCGGTTGACTCATAATGAGGCTATTTCTATTTTTTGGAGTTATCTGATTTAACTCTAATTATACACTAAGTCATGGTGTTTCATTTGCATATCATGTCTCAGTCAGTGTTCATCATTTATTGTTACATCACATATTATCATTGTTTTTTCATATGTGGAGTTGTGGGGCGGAGTGGTATGAGATTGTGAGCCCTTGAGACTCGAGATGTTGATGACTGAGGTGAGCCTTAAATCCGTGTTATTATGGATCGGGCTCCACGCCATAGCATGCCATACTAGATTTATTATTATTGTGGATCGAGTTGCATGTTGCAACAGGTCTTTATTATTATTATTGTGGATCAGGTTGTGCGCCACAGCAAGCCATATTGGCTGTTGATTAGCTCTTGGGCAGGATCCGCCCCTCCGAAGTCTGACATACCAGTAGTGAGTGCATGCATAGTGATATATATACACGTTCTTTGGTAGGGGCATTGATGATAGGCACCCGTATAGTACTGAGTGATTATGTGTGTGTGATGAAGTGGGCATATGAGACATACATCTTGAGTATGTTGAGAGTGAGGGCACCAGGGGATACCACCGCGATATCATTTATTTGACATGCATACTTGACATACATGCATAGAGATGTAATTTTCTTATGCTAGACAGTAATATGATATTTGATGACATGACATATATTTTTGACATGTAGGCATAGAAATGTACTTTTCTCATTCTATTTGGTAAACGAAAAGTTTTATCTTGCCACAAATTGGAAAACTCAGTTCTTTTTTTATAAACACATGTTTAACTGATTTTCAGTGGTGTTTGGTCTTGACTATTATCCTTGAAAGGCATGTCTACTTTCTCATAGCTGAGTATGATAATTTGCTTGAGTTATGTGCTGTTACTGTCATCGTTATATCCTGCGTTGTAATTAGTATTGGACTCTGACCTTCTTCCGAGCTCGTCACTGCTTTCAGCCTGATGTTAGATTTATTACTTATTGAGTATATGTGATCGGTTGTATTCATACTACACCTCTGCACCTTGCATGCAAATTTTGGAGCTGATGTTGTTGCGTATGACGGAAGCTAGCATTGAAGATGTACCTGTTTTTCGAATACAACTGCCATTTGTCCTTGGTAGCTTTAGACTTGTAAATTTATCTATGTATATTTCGAACAAATGATGTATTTATTCTGTACCAACTTTCTAAATTTTAAGTCTGAGAAGCTCATGATTTGTACTACCAATCCTTGAAAGTTTGTATAGAAATTTAGATATTTTATTCATTTACTCTTATTATTCTCATTTGAGTTATGCTGACTGTTACTTGGCTTACCTAGCGGGTTGGATTAGTTGTCGTCACAACTTATTGGATTTTGGGTCGTGACAAGGATCAAGCAAAAACTTTATTTATTACTAATTTTGGTGCTTACTATTATAATGTGACGCCTTTTGGGCTTAAAAATAATGGAGCCACTTATTAGAGGCTCATTAATAAGATGTTTGAACATCAAATTGGAACACTATGGAAGTTTATAATGATGGCATGTTAGTTAAGTCTCTTAATGCATAGGATCATTTGAGTCATTTGCAAGAAACATTTGACATCTTGAGGAATTTCAATATGAAGCTCAATCCGAAAAATTGTGCTTTAGGAGTTGGGTCCGAAAAATTTCTTGGTTTCTTGGTATCACAACGAGGAATTGAAGAAAATCTGGACAAAACTAAAACCATAGAAGATATTCTTGATTAACTGAAAAGCATAAAAGAAGTACAAAGGTTGACCGAAAGATTAGCGGCCCTTTGTAGGTTTATATATAGATCCTTAGAAAAATGTCACCGATTCTTTTCTTTATTGAAAAAATAAAGTATGACTTCGCATGGACTTCGAAGTGCCAACAAGTGTTGCAGGATTTGAAAAAAATATATGTCAATTCCATATTTGATGTCCAAAAAAAAAGATGGACAACAATTATTAGCGTATTTGGCGGTGTCAGAAGTGGCGGTAAGTGCAGTTCTGATCCGGAAAGAAGAAGGTACGCAATATTCTTTTTATTAAGTTAGTAAAATATTGCCAGGTGCAAAAACTCGATATCCGCACCTGAAAAAGTTATCTCTGGTTGTCATAATTGCCTCTCGAAAGCTTAGACCATACTTTCAATGTCACCCTATAGCCGTTGTGATGATTTTTTTCCTGTGGAACTGTTATACCCCATGTTTTCGTACGTAAAAGTACATTGTAAGTCAGTTGATGTATGCTCGAAAAATAGATCATCTTTGAAAGTACATAAAGAAGTAAATCATGTTACCTTGGAGGTTACAAATATTTAAGATCATGAACTATAAGTACCAAGAGGGTTGGAAGGTTTAGAAGCTAAACAAATCAAAGAAAATAAGTTTCGTCGAATGGCATGTTGGGAATGTTATGACCCGTACTTTTGGGGTGATATTAGGGTGAATAACATGAAAAGGAGGTGATATTATGAGTCATTTTAGTCAGATTATAGTCTTGTGTTAAGTTTTGAAGCCATGAGTTAGGAAACAAAAGTCGACAAAAATTATCGCAAGTTACGTTCATAATTTTACTTAAAATTTAGGTCTAATGTCACTTAGTTTTTCTCTCAATGTAATTGGAATTACGGGATGATCTACTCACCAAATTGAATATCTATGAGTTTAGTTTTTAACTCATTAAACCATTCGTTGATACGATATTGAAGTAGAGAGATATTCGCGTTTCCGCAAGACTGTGCAAGCAGCTTCCTTTGGGACCCACGAGGTCAGTTGAGGATTATCTTGATATATAAAGTTGTACCCTTCATATCTAAGGCTCATTTCAACCCAAATCAGAACTTATAAGTCTCGCTAGACATCCTACATACATCCTTAGGGTTTTGAAGCAATTCCACCATCCGCAACTCAAAATCAAGACGCTAACACATCAACGTGATCCTTACGACATAGGTAAGACTTTGCCATCCCCCTTTCTCCGTATAACTCGTGTTTTTGGAAAGCGCTTCATGGCTAAGGAAGCTTGTCACCTCTATATTTTAGTTATACAAGCATAAGTAATGGTTTGGATAAAAAAGAACAAGGTTTAGAAGTAAGAACATAAGAGGTATGTAGGATTTTCGTTTCGTTTTCGGCATGATTTGGTTTAGCTATATTCTAGCCTTTTTCTTGATCTTTTAAGGATTGTTGAAGGGAAATATCAGAATGTATTTTATTCTTGTATATTATTCAATTTCATATGTGAATTATGAAAGAAAATATTTTAGGTTGGAACTTCAAAACACAACAAAAACAAAAGGGCAAATCGCCAATTTGGCCTATGCCATCCGAACTTCCGTTTGTTCTGTTCCTTTGATATTTTTATGTATACCTAACCCCCATATGATATTAATAGCTTCATTTAAGATTATATAAGAATAACTGTCATATGTTGATACTTAGATTATTCCTAAATCATATTTAGACTTTCATTTCACAAGTTAGCCACTATAAGTCGACATTACATTTATAATTTTGTTTTGTCGATCATTTGAAACTATTGTGGATAACTGGATCTCCTTTAGTTTGATGTTATAACCTTGGTCGGGTATCCACTCCCGAGTATATTGTGGTGCTGTTATTTTTGGGGATCATCTAGTTTTAGGGGAAATTCTGCCGAAATATTTTGAAATTCGAAGAGTTTGACAAATCTTGAGTCCCTTGGTTCTAAATTAATTCTAGAGGGATCCTAATGAGTTAAATAGCCTAAGTATCTCATGTACATACTTAGTTTCTCCCTGAAATGGGGCTAGGCTCCTCCGTCCAACTTATAGACAATGAGCGTCAGATTACATTTGTGATTCTATATCTTGAGTCCATATGATGTTGCCACATGTGTTATGCCTCATACATGCTTACATTGATTATGCTAGGGGAATATAGTCCATAACACCAGCGAGGCCTATTGATTACATGGTGGGAGGAGATAGCCCATAACCCCAACAAGGCCTATTGATTATATGCTGGGGGAGATAGCCCATAACGCCAACGAGGCCTATTGATTATATACTGGGAGAGATAGCCCATAACACTAGTCGGGCCTGTCGATTATATATTTACATGATGGGGGGATATAGCCTATAACACAGGCATGTTATATATGCATATATAGCTACAGTTTGCATTGCATGACTATACATGAGGCTAGTTCATAGATACAGTTACCTGATTAGGGGGATATAGCCCATAACATCGGACACGTACAAGTTTAAGTAGTAGTTCAGTATCAGCAAAGCTTCATCTTAAACTTCAGTTCAGTTCTAGAGAAGTTGCTAGTTCAAACTCTTGTTTAGCTTTCAGCTTATATTCGGATTTTCAGCTTACAATCATGCTTTAGTAGGCTTCACATATGCTTTACACCCCTACATACTTTGTACATATTGTACTCAAGTCCCTTCCGGGGCATTGTGTTTCAAGTCGCACAAGTATAGATAGATTAGCGCTTGAGCCACATCAGTAGGCCATCCACCAGCTGTTGGAGTCACTCCGCTTACTCCCAGAGTTACTTATCTTTTGGTATGTGTGCAGCCAACTAGTTTGAGTATGACAGGGCCTTGTTCCGTCCAGTACTTGTTCAGTTCAATACTCCTAGAGGCTTATAGATATGCACCTGTGCAGTTAGTATGCTTTTATATGTCAGCTTGTGTTAGTCTTATCGGCTTTACAGATTGTACAATTCTTATTAGCCATGCTTATGCTTGTTCAATTTATCCATTTATATTCATGATTAGTAGATTATCAGCAATCTTATTGATGATTGGCACTTAGTGTGTTATCTGTCGCAACCCTAGGTTGGGTCGTGATAGGAACGTCCTTCATAATCCTGAGTTATCAGGCTGATTGACTAGATGGGCAGTAGAAATTAGTGATTTTGACATTGAATATAAGCTATGGACTACAATGAAGTTGCAAGTCTTTGCCGACTTTATGGTTGACTACAATCCGAGAATGATGCCTCGAGCTGCAAAAAAAGTAGTTTTGGTGTCAGAGACCGTGTCCGAAGTCTGAACCTTGTTTAAAGATGGCGTATCCAATGTGAAAGAGTTCGGTTTGGGATAGTATTAAGTAATCCTTTTGGAGAAATCCTAAGGCAGATCATATAAATTGTTCTTTTAACTAATAATGAAGTCGAGTATGAGGCTATAATTGCAGGATTTAAATTAGCTCGGGGACTAGGCTTCGGGGTAACTGAAGTAAAATGTGATTTTCAGTTGGCGGTAAATCAGATATATGGAATTTTTGATGCTAAAGAAGAGCGTATGTAGCAGTACTTAAATAAAGTAAAAGTTTTGTTTTCCCGGTTCAAGGAGTGGACAAATAATTCATATCTTGAGAGAGAAAAATATGGAGGGTGATGTGCTAGCTAACTTGAGTTCATCAACGGAGTTAAAAGGCACAAATTCTTGTTCGGTTGTGCAGTTGCTATATTCAGTTATAGATGTGGATGGCTATTGTGAAGTTAATTCGACAAACATACTATGGGATTGGAGAAACGAATTTATTGATTATTTAAGACATGGCAAATTTCTAAGGATTCTAGTGCCTCCCAGGCACTTAGAATAAAGGTTGTGCGGTATTGTCTTGTTGATGGACTACTGTATCAAAAATCTTTTCAGGGTTCGTTAGCTCGATGCTTAGGTCTTGTGGAAACAGGTTATGTAATGAAGGAAGTTTATGAAGGAGTTTGAGGCAATCATTTATGAGCAGATTCATTAGTGTTAAAGTTAATGAGAGTTGGTTAATATTGGCTCTAAATGGAGAAAGGTACTAAATTATTTGTACATAAGTGTGATAAATGCCAATGTTACGCTCAGTTGGTACACCAACCAGCTGAAATGGAGGGTTTAGGGTTTAGGGTTTAGGGTTTAGGGTTTAGGGTTTAGGGTTTAGGGTTTAGGGTTTAGGGTTTAGGGTTTTGCATTCAGTTATGTCACCACGACCATTTATGAAATGGAGGATGGATATAATTAGACCTTTATCTCAGGGACCTGGTCAGGTAAAATTTTCTTTTAATTTTGACTGATTATTTTTCTTAATGCGTTGAAGCAGGTGCTTTCAAGAAGGTTGTAGAATGTGAGTAATAGAACTCATCTGAGATCACATTATTTGCTGATTTGGAGTATCGGAAGAAATTGCTTGTGACACGAGCCACAAGTTATAGGCTCTAAAGTCACAAAATTCTTTGAGGGATTGAAGATTAAAAGGATTACATCATCTATGTAGCATCCAAGTGCAAATGGTCATGCAGAATCAATGAACAAGGTAATAATTCAAAATCTGAAGAATAAGTTAAGAGGATGCCAAAGGCAGATGGGCTGAAGAGTTACCGGAAGTATTATGAGCATGCCAGACCACGACAAAGTCAAGTACAAGAGAAATACCTTTTTCCCTTGTATATGGAACAGAGGCTTTGATTCTAGTGGAGATAGGTGAACTAACTATAATATTTTCTTGGACAAGCGAGCAAGAAAACACTGAAACCATATTGATTAATCCAGATTTGCTTAATGGCCACCGAGATCTCGCTTATGCAAGGATGACGGCGCAGAAGAAAATAATAGAAAGATATTATAACCGGAGAGCGAATTTTCATTTCTTTAAGATAGGAGACTTAATTATACGAAAAGTGACTCATAACATCCGCGGAGTCAATGCCGAAAAGTTGGGACTAAATTGAGAAGGACCTTACTGGATTTCAGCTATTACTGAAAAAGGCTAGTATCAACTAGAAAAATAAAATGGAGTTACATTGCAAAGCAATTGGAAGGTGAGCCATCTCAAAAGGTACTACTATTGAAGACTGATGATAAGACTGAAAGTACACGCTGTACTCTTTTTTTCCGTCCAATTTTTGTCCCAAATAACTTTTTCTGGTAAGGTTTTTAATGTGGTAGCAACGTAAAGCATATTATAAAGATAAATTATTAATGAAAATAGAACATCCAGCATTTGAATCCTCATACTTTGCATTCTAACACTGGTGGGTGGGGGAAAGGTATTCCTACTGGTACCATATCGTGATAAAATACTAAAAATATTAGTACTAGCTTAAAAGTAAAAGCAAACGAAATATATTATCCGATAGCGCAGTAATATCAGGGACTTCTAAAATAGGGGAAACATATTTTGAACTTAATTATGAATCACTTCAAGCTGAGATCAGGGACTGTTCATCCAGCCCGGTAAAAATAAAAAGTAGGAGTTAGCTACATAAATTGGCAGTTCGTTTATTTGGCAAATGTTATTTTCTTACTTGTCCAAATGTAATTTTGTAAATAGAAGGAATAAATAAAAAAATTCTTTTATTTTTATTCATCTCTTATTTCTTGTCCAAAAAACTAGATGTTTCCTTTATTTGAATGTTACGAAAACATATATAAGTGCCGAAATGAATATGAGACGTCCTCTTCAAGAGCACCATAAATATAAAGGTCCTCTTTTATGAAACCTTTCCAGTCAAAAGTTAAAAATTGAAAGCTAAAATTCACAGTAATAAAATAAACAGGATGCGAAATTTTTCGGACTTATATTAATAGAAAAGCATGGATCAAAAGATATATTTGGATAATTTAAAACCTCCGAGAAGTTAAGAAAAAAAATATTTCTCATTTAAAAGTTTCGGGCCCAAAAGAGATCCTAGAATAAATACAAGAGTTGTTAAGAAAATAACTTTACAAGATAACTTAATCTGCTTTATCAGCAGATGTTGAGGGTTGGGAGGCTTCTAAGGATGGAGCATTTCCCGTGCCTGCATCTTTTGGAGCCGAAGGTTGCTCATGTGATTCTTCACCTTCATGCCCAACATCTTCACCTTCTTCTTCAAACTCTGAAGATTCAGACCAAGTCTTGGAGGAACTTGAAGCAGCAGGATGGGCGGGTATATTTTCAAAGGAGGTTATTTCTAATGCATAAGTCTCGTCAATGCAGTCATCAATATTTTCAATGCCGATTTTTGCCTCCTCTAGAGTCTCATTCGCATGATGTAAACAACATGAGTCTTCTCAAACACGAAGGAGTCCTCTTGAGCTCAAAATCTAGCTTGAAGTTCTTGAATTTTTGATAGCAGTCGCTCGTGGTCAATCTTTAAAATTCTGTAGGTCTCCGCTAGGTCACAACTAATTTTTGCATGTTCCTGATTAATTCTGTGACCTTTCGAAATCTTTCCTCTGTTTTGGCCCTTTTTATCTTCGGTCGTAGTAGATTCCCCGATTTTATTGAGTGCAAGTCAGCTTCTACGGTTCTGATCCTTTCTATGGAACCAGACTTATGTTCAACAGCTGAAGTAATAATATCCTGCGATGCTGCCCATTTGCCCTTTAGCTTGGCAAGTTCAGCGTATAGTTGAGTGGGTTCCTGACTATAAGCTTTTTTTCTTGCTTCGTTTGCTCCAACAGGGCCCGATCTCTTTTATTTGTTTAAGTTTGGACTCTAAGGATGTAAGGCACTCAGCAAATTAGTCTCGCTCAGATTGAAGTACTTTCTTATCTATTATCATCCTTTAAAGACCCTAGGAGGCAAGAATGTTAGCCTATAAGGTTAATTTTCAAATTATTAGAGACAGAGATAAAAATAAGAACAAAGAAGAGGAAAGGAAGACAAAAGATACTTGAGCAGAAAGATACCTGTTGTTGTTGTATTAGACACTCGGTAGAAAAAGCATCCATTTTTTCAATATTTCTCCGTAGCTAGAGGTTTCAAATAGTTGGTTACCCCAACCAATTTAGAGAGAATGTGACATTCACCCAAAAGTATAATGATAATATTATGTTTACCATTAGAGTCCCAGATTGAAGTTGGGAAGGCGTTTTCTATGTTCCCATGGTCAGGTAACGATGGAAAATGAACACCTTGTTCTTGGTCAGTGATGAACGATGGTGGAGCAGAAGTTGGGGAAGCACTTGGAACAGTACCCTTCTGGCCAGTAGAAGCAACCGGAGCCTAAAAAGGAGAGTAAGTTATTTCAGCCAATTCAGACTCCCGAAAGAGTCTCTTCACTTCTCCAGATGAACTATTGGAGCTCTTCTTCTTCTTCTTCTTCTTTGAAGAGAAACTATTTTTGCATCATCCTCGACTTCTTCTTTATCAAGGACCACAATGTCCAGTCCTACATAAATTTTCTCTTCAACCGCGGACTGCACTTTCTCCTCAGCTTTAGAAGAGTGTTTTCTTTTAGTCTTCTTCCCCTCGGGTGGGGTACTCATGGATGGTGCAACTTTACTAGAAGCATATGCTTTATCACGAGTCCTTTTCCGATCAAGGACTTGTTGAAGTTGTTGTTGTGCCACTTTCGGATCGAGCGATACATCGACGATCGGGCAAACAAATGATCCCTTGGAAGGCCTGAAGTTGCAAACATAAAATGGAATAAGTCAACAACCTATTACCGATTGAAGTCACAAGTTAACAAAAAGGAATGACAAAGGTATTCTCATCATGATTCTTACACTTCCAAATTTTCCAACGTGAAAGTGTCAAAAATCTTTTGAACCTATTGGGTTAGTTTTTCAACTACTGATGGGGCCCAACGAGTGGCTAAAAAGGAAAGGAGAGTTTAAGAGAATGAAAAATTCTTTCAAAATGATAAAGAAAAATAGATATTTAAGAGAACATACAAGTATAGTTCCAATTTCAAGAATTAGAGATGCTGATGAGGATATAATGTCCCCAGGAGCAACAACAACAAACCTCTCCATCTAACCACGATCATTATCATCATCCACGATGATGATGATGGCATTGTGAACACATTTACTAAGTTTGATTATCCCTCATTGAAAGATTTTGGGAGCATAAAGGCGGATTAGGTGTGCAAGAGTGAGATCCTCTTGTACACAAGAGAATAGATACCGAAACATGCTACCGTATGCCATATTTTCGGAACCTATCTAAGCCAAACAGACTTGGTAGTTCTGGCAAAACTCAAGAATAATAGGATCAATAGCATGTTCCAAGCCTGAGGATAAAGAGATATGTATAAGTAAAAACATATCCTGGTTTACTGAAAGGTACCCTCTCTACATCGAAATGCGCCAAAATTTCAATGTTTTACCAGCCATAATCTGCCTTTACAATAGGAATGTTGGTCGGTCGAATAGACGAAGGTTACTCGCCAACCGCTCTATCTCTGTCGTTGTCGGGATTAGAATGAGGGTTTTGGATCCGGAGATCCTTGTTAAAGAACCAATCTTTAGGAATGATCATACTTGTAGAGGAAGGATCAAGATTAGAATTTTTGAATTTTTCTTGGATGGACAACCAGCAATACAAGTCCCGACGCCGGTAGGTGGAGGAGGAGATGCAGTCATGGCCATCACAAGATCGTATCGCTTAGCTGCAGAAAATGAGTTGCCGGAGATGGAAATAGCAGAAAACATGATCGTAGAAGTAGTGAGGTATGCTATTGAAACTTGAAAGTTTTGCTAAAAAGTGGAAGTTGCAGAAAATTGAAGAATTTGTTGAAGAGATTCGAAAAAGAGTCAAGTACAAACTGATAATAAGGGTAAGTTTATAGGCGGTTCAGTAAAACCATCATTACCTTGGTAACTGGAAAAACTATTCATTAAATCATATGGAGACACGTGTTAAGCTCATTAAATGCAAAGAGACGTGTGTTTTTTCAGGTATCAGAAACCGTTCAAGAATTTTCCTGCCAAGAAGAGAGAAGGCTTTATCTACTTCCCGGTCATATCAAGTTGAGTCACTGGAAAGTAGGGGGGCTATGTATTGTATAAAATTTAAGGTTTTCAGGTGGACTTTTGTCGAGCAGACACGTGACATGATGACAGGGTAGATCAGCCAGCAGATAGTTAATACCGGATACAACTATGTTACCGATATTGTACGAATTTCAAAGACATAAAGATTGGAGAAGTGAATTTAAAAGCAAGGAATTGGTTAGAGAAAGCAGTATTAAAAAAGCAGCTGTTACGAAAATTCTCAGCATATATTCCCAACGTTATGCAGTCACTAAGAGGGATTTTTATTTATCTTTAAGAGTACGATATTTGAGAATCTTGTGTCCTTAGATTTAACTATAAATAGTCGCATGAATACTCATTGTAAGGGGAGAAAAAAAATAAGAATTACAAAGGCTATATCTCTTTCTCTCATTTTCTTTAGTTTTATACAAAAAAAAACTATTATTGAAGCTTTTCAGTTATTCTTGATTCCGATGGAATCAATCTTAAATACGGGCTTGTTCTTTCCTAAATTATTTTTATTATTATTTGTTACTTTGCTAATCACATCATCTTAACACACGTGTCTATGAACTACGTATACAAATTCAACTGTACCTTTTTACGGGTAAATAAAAATGATAACAACCTAAAAATGTGTCAAAGTAGTTGAAAAATAGCCACATGAATTTTAGAAAATTTTTCAATGTTAAAGTAAAACTCTAGGATAGTATCCTAAAGTTAGAAATTTATCCGAGTGAGACTGTGAAGCATTGTTATGAAGTTCAAAACTTGTAGAAGTGAAATTACGCATTGAAGTTTGATTTGTATATTATCAACATTGAGAGTCAGCAACTCGGTTTTTGGCAAGTTTAATAATTATCATTCCCAGCCATCACTACCTCTTGCAATTTTGCAGTAGAATCAATGATGCCAAGATAAGAGATAACCTATAGGAAAGGTGACTGAAAACCTAATAACAACTTAAAGTTTATGATTATCCAATATCATTAGAGGATCCAAATCAAGATAACTCAAAAACTTATAGACATGACCTCGGAAAGCACTAAGATTCAAACTTTTTATTTCGCTCACGAAATGAAAGAAAGAAGAAAAAGCCACTTTGTTAAGTTTTGATTATTTTTAGGCAAAATACATAAGTTATCCCTTGATTTATGGATCAAATCCCTATTATATACTTTTTATAGACAAAAGTTACTTTACACGCTTAACCTTTCTAAAGTGTAGCTAAGACACACCACTTTTTTCTTGATCAGTTTTTTAAATCTGTGTAATGTCATGTATCAATAAGGTCGTGCACGTGTCCTAACTTAGGGAACAAAAAGGAAAATACTAAATTTACACTCCAATTAATAAATATTTTTTTAAAAAACCCACCTCCCCATTGTGACGATCCGACTGGTCTTTTTGAGTATCTGCACTTTGCTCGGTATTTGAGAGCTTGAGTATCTCCACATGATGTATTATGACTTGTGTAAATCGTCGGTATGGGTTTTTGAGTTATCTAGAATCAATTTGGAAGAATGAACTTCGAGAGTTGAGTACTAAGTTGGAAGAGTTGACCAAGTTTGACTTTTTTAGCATTTGACATTGGAATGGAGTTTCGTCAGTTCCATTAGCTTCGTTGGGTAATTTTGGACTTAGGAGCTCGTCCGGATTGTGATTTGGAGGTCCGTAGTTGAATTTGGCTCGAAATGACGAAAATTGAATTTTTGGGAAGTTTGATAGGGAGTGGACATTTTGATATCGGGTTTGAATTTTAATTTCGAAAGTTGAAATAAGTCCGTAATGTCAAATGTGACGCGTGTACAAAATTTGAGGTCAATCGGAGGTGATTTGGTAGGTTTTGGCATCGGTTGTGGAAGGTGAAGTTTCAAAGTTCATTGATTTCGACTTGAGGTATGATTCATCGTTTTGAGGTTGTTATGCGTGATTTGAAGCTTCGAGTAGGTTCGTCTTATCATATGGATCTTGTCTGTAAAATTTGGCGTCATTCGGAGTTGGTTTGATATGGTTCGAATGATCGGTTGTGATTCTAGAAGTTCTTGAAGTTTAGTTTGATTTTCATGCGTCTTGGTATCCGATTCATGGTTTTAGAAATTATTTTGATGATTTGAGTACACGAGCGAGTTCGTGTTATATTTTTAGGCCTGTGTGCATATTTAATTTGGAGCCCCGAGAGCTCGGTGAGTTACGGATTGGTTTTGGAATGTACTTGCTTAGATCTTTATTTTCGGTTCTGGTATCTTCGCATTTGCGATGTTCTAGTCACAAATGCGACCATTGCATTTGTGAAGAAAGCCTCGCATTTGCAAAGCCTAGGGGCTGGGCAGCTTTTCGCATTTGCGATGAACCAGCCACATTTGCGAAGGCTGGTCTTCACATTTGCGAAGTCTTTGTCGCAAATGCGACTTCGACAAAAATTCTCCACGTTCACAATTGCGATCAATTTTTCGCAATTGGGGGTTCGCAAATCGCAAATGCGACATCTACAACCTGTTAAGTGCTGAGAATTCCGAGTTTTTGCTTTATTTTACATATTATTGAAACCTAGCTTCGAGGTGGGGCGATTTTGAGAGGGGATTTTCATACCAAAACATTGGGTAAGTATCCTTAATCAATTTTCAACTATATTTCATGATTTTATACAACATTTAACATCAAATTCATGAGGAATCTATGAAAAAAATTGGGATTTTGTTAAAGGTTTGAAAAATGAAAATTTGAGATTTAAGAGTCGAATAAGACTCGGATTTGAAAACAAAATACATATTTGGACTCGTGAGGCTATGGGTAGTCAAGACCTACCTTTGGACCCGAGTTTTGACCGGGCAGACCCGGAGTTTGACTTTTATTGATTTTTTAGAAATTGAATGAAAATCATAGCTTTATTAATTGGAATTATTTTCTCTTACATTGTGTGGTGTATTCAAGTCGTCATTGGCTAGATTGAGTCGAGCAGAGGCGAATTTGTAGAGGAAAAGACTAAGTTGAGTGTTGAGTTAGCCGAATCGAGGTAAGTTTTTTGCCTAGCTTTTTTGAGGGAATTTTCCCTCCTATTTACCATTGTTTGCCTTATGGGGGGTGATACATGTATGAGGTGACGAGCGTATATGTATGTGCCAGGGTTAATCATGCTCCGGGGGTGGATTATGTTATATTTGTGTTTGTAGAATTTTGTGACATTCTGCTTAATGCCTTATTCGACTCTTAGATACTAAGGACATAAATGATAGATAGATATCAAGACTTAATTTGCTATAATGTGATCAAACTTGATGGAAATTGTAAGAATACATTGATGTGTCTAATTCGTTCATCTCTATGCTAGATCATTACTACATTACTACAATCGATATTCTTGAGACGCTAGACTCTATACTTGTGTTGTGGATCATTTATGAGATTCGTGTATTGAATAATATGGTTCTTGAGGGTTGTCGAACCATTGTTGACTTGGAAAGTTGTGATTGGAAATTGTCTGGAATATCTGTTAAAACACTCTCCTTGATGTCAGTTATGTTTCCTGCCTTGTTCGTTACCGTTATATATATGCTTGGTAAGGAAGAGTGTAAAGCACGAAGGGTGATGCCGTGTCATTGTTTAAATATTATCATGTGAGGGAGAGTGTAAAACACGAAGGGTGATGTCGTGCCACATTATTGAGAGTAAAAGTACGAAGGGTGATGTTGTGCCATATTATTGAGAGTAAAAGCACGAAGGGTGATGCCGTTCTATATTATTGAGAGTAAAAGCACAAAGGGGGATGCCGTGCCATATCATTTGAGAGTAAAAGCACGAAGGGTGATGCCGTGCCATTTCATTTATATTGTTATGCTTGTATGTTATTGTGAGTTCATGGCGTGAAGGGTGTTTTCGTGCAGGTGAGGACGAGGGACATGCATTATGATATGATATCTATTTCCTGTGTATACATTTGTGCCCTTACTTTGAGATGTTATTTTGTATTTACCTATGTTGTGTGACTTGTTGTTATTGTCCTGTACTTGACCTTTATCTCAATTGTTGTTGCACTGTCCATGTCTTTTACTTGTTTAACTTGTGAATACCATGCTCATTTCCTGCTTTCACAATTATACTCATGTTGTATCTATTCTGTTGCACTTTAGTTTAAGCCTTCCGCCATGCTAGCTATTCATGCCCTTATTTGTCAACCTGTAACGGTTATGTGTTTCCTTTTTAATTATTATATCTGCACTTATGTCTCCAATATGCTAGTTAATTGAAGTTGATATTCCTTGTTTTCCAATTGTTGATATTACTCACGAGCTTTCCGCTTAGACCTTTACTGTGACCCACATGTGTATCCTTATCCTTTGTTGTTACTTGCGTATTTCCTACTTAGTAATTCATATTACTGTGTTCCTGTGATGTGGTTGGCTCTGTTATACAATCATTTGAAAAGATGACTTGGACGCACGAAGGGTGTTGCCATGCTAATTGAATTGTTACATAAATTTATTTATACATGGCGAGGATGAGATAAAAGCACGAAGAATGTTACCGTGCCATGTGATTTGACGTTTGACATTTTGGACATATATCTCATATCAGAAAAGATCGTGAATATTCCACTGTGGTTCCTTTTAGTAACTATTGACTGTCTCGCCGAGTTGTTTATGATACTTTTATCCGTTATACTTTGAACTGCTTTACTATTAATTTATTGTACAAGTTATAGCAATAATCATCTTTTTAAGTAAAAGCCTTGTCACTACTTCGACGAGGTTAGACAAAATACTTACCAGTACATGGGGTCAGTTGTACTGATACTGCACTTCTGCACGTTCCGTGCACATTTTCGGAGCAGAGCTGCTGGTAACGTCGGGTGCTGATTCAGAAGATATTCGTGCGTTTGGTTAAAGCTACCATTTTTCCTTGGTGGTTTTAGACATTTTAATGTGCTTACGCAGTTTTAAAACAGATCGTGGGGTAATTTGTAGTAGCTTTGTAAATCCTAAATTTTAGATGCTCATGACTTGTGCTACCAGTTCTTGGGTAAGTTTGTAAAAGTTTAGATAAATCCTAACTTTATTTTTCTATAAGTTATTTGGTTTGTTTCTTATGTTAATTGGCTTACCTAGCAGGTCAAGTTAGGTACCATCATGACCTGTGATTTTGGGTCGTGACACCCACATCTCGGAATTTCTTCAAAACCCCCACCTCCGTCAACTTGCTCCTCTAAACTTCTGCAACTATGGCAAATACATACCAGAAAAAAATATTCGCATGAATCAACCACCTTCGTATCCATACAATTGATGCACCCAGACTTATTAACTTTTGAAATTTCTATTTACCAAAATCAAAATCAAAATCTGCAACTTTAGAATCTATTTCAAATTGAAAATGCAAAAAAATGGACACCCTTTCATGAGTTCAAGAAACGATCTTTTTGGTCGGCCTGGGTCTTTGCTGGCGGAAAAGGAAAAAAGGAAAAAAATAAAAATGATGGTGCTTTAAGTGTTGGCCATGGTAGGAGGAATTGCCTCTGTATTCACCGCTTTCAATTTACAACTCCGACCTCAAAGGAGGAATTGTCTCTGTATCGAGTCCAAATCCCTCAATATCCAGGCTTGTAAAGTTGCGTTCATTTCCAATTCGGTTAATGACAAAATCGAGTTAGCTCTGCAACTTTTTTCGTTTAACCATGGTAGAAGGTGGAGAGCTTTAGATGGGTCTGATAGTAGGCAAGTGGGTGGACTGCTTTAGAAAAATGAAAAAAATAAAGAAACTGAAAAAAGAAAAAAAATCAATTTTAACAGTTGGATAAGTTTTATTAGATTTGCACCGTCCAAATAAAACACCAAATATATAGGTTTTATTGTTCAGACGCCTTATTTTGTTTGTAAATCATGCGTTGGCCACGTAGACAAAGAGGCGTGTCTTAGCTATACTTTAGAAATGTTAAGTGTCTAAGGTAGTCCGCAAAAAATGGCCACGTATTTTGCCTTATTTTTAATTAGTTTGCAAACTTAATTATATTCTTAAATTTGTAAAAATCATTCAAAAAGAACTGGTTTTAATCTAACCACTAAAATTATGACATCCCCAAGCCATCCAAAAAGAACATATGTTAAGGATTGTGCGCGCATGAAATCATTTTAGAGATCACCAGATTTGTTGCCTGATAAACCAACCATAAATATATTTTTTTAAAGTTCATGTGAGGAAAACCAAAAGTATAGGGATGAAAGTGCAAATAAAAGTAGAAATATAGCAATTTTACCAGAAACCTTATATACTAGGGTTTAAGTTGGCCGAAACCTTATAGCGCACGAAGCACACAAATGGGGAAAAGATCGAAGAGCTCAAGGAAAGGGAAGAAGGAATGGAGAGCCAACATAAGTACTGAAGATATTGAAGATTTCTTTGATAATTCCACTAAAGATGCTCTTTCCGGTGGTTCTCTCGCTCAAGTTCCCAGTGATTCCCTCTTTTACGTCGACAAATCCAGAGGTATTTAATATTTAAGGATTTCTTTCGCTTGTTCAAAATTGCTAGCAAGTATTATTTGTTCAAGTACCAAACATAGTAAAACAAGCCAATAGACTGGTGCACACTTATGTTTTCTAGCTGATGTAATTTTTAGATGAATTCGTATGTATACTATTTACTATTCCAGCAGATTGAACTTTTTTTGGCTGGGTAACTATATTTAGAGTATTAAGTGTACTAAGACAAGTCTACAAAATAATTAATCCAAGTAACTGTGTAGGATGTACAGTAAGAGAGTTGGTTTTGAGTGATCCTAAAATTGGCTGAATTGTCAAATTGTGGAAAAAGTCAACCTTGAGAGCAGATTGAAAGTTCATTTCAGCTGTAGACTTGCAGGTACCTTTCAGTAGCAGTTGTTTGGATGTTAGTTTTTAGTAGATGGGGCTTCTGTTCACATCCAATTATTGTGTGTATAATGAATCCTGACGAAGTTTTGGGATATAGTAACTGACATTTTTGGATTAGAAGAGAGCAGTTTAGAATCACCTTAGTACTATTTCTCTGGAATATTTAGCAGTTCTGTCATTTTTTGTTGGTGAATCATTCTTTAATAGGTCGTGACAAGTTTATGTCTATGATCCAGATCTTTCAGCCAAACGGAAAATTGAAAAACACCGGGAGAAAGTACTTCGATGTGATAGTATGCTACAAAGGAATGCCTTTGTCGAACCTGTACCTTCTTCAACTGGGAAAATGTCCAAGAAGAAAAGTAAAGAAGTTCAGATAGCCAAAGATAAGGGTCAAAAGGTTTTTCACTATTTCTCTTTAAAAATGTTCAATTTACCAATTGCAAGATGTTATGACTGCCCGCTTCCTTGCCATAATTCCCCTTGGCTCAATAGGGGAGACTATATATTTGTTTGAGTGCACATTTCTAATTGATCCTCAGTGATATCTCTTCTTAATTTTGGGCAATTAGGATTTGGCTAGTGGAGATTCTAGCATGGTTGACATTTGGGATGATAAAGGTGCCCTTGTGATTCAAACCTTTTCTATTCCTTGTCACTTCTGTAGTAAAATAGCTTTTCTGATACAGACTTCACTGCATTGTTGCAGGTGAACTGGTCATCAAAACTAAAAAGGTACACTTTTTTCTCCTTCCCATAATTTGGATTTTTTTATTCTTTTCTCTGCTCCCTTTCTTTTTTTGGGCCACCTGTCAGGATTTTCTTTTCATCTTTTGTGTCCTTATGCATGAAATACATCTGTGAAATCAGCTGGATTTTCGACTGATAAGTTGTGATAAGATATCTGCTATAGGCTTATAAATGCACACCCTTCTTTATAAGGACTATTATTGTTGCTTTAAAATGATTACCTTGAAGTCAACTTAAAAAGTGATTAAATTTACGCCAAATGAATATTTTATTTTCCAAGAAAGCATCACATGTAAAAGCATCTCTGTAAGGAACCATTTCCTTGCACAACCTATGTGCCATGTTATCCTCTCAAAGGATAGATAGGAGTACGAAAAAGGAAAAAGAGGCATGTGATTGAATCTAAGGTCCTTTATTGTTGAAGGTAATGGGCCTAATAAATAGAATGGATATAGAGTATCCATTATAGCCGACCCTTACTATGTTCGTGATTTAAAAAGAGATAATTTTCAAGATATGCACATTCCAAAATATACACACTTAAGATAGTGAAGTTTAGAATTGCGCAATGTTACCAAGGGAGGAGATAATATTGATTTCCATGTTGTCACCTGCGCTTAGTGCATATCGTTTGTACCTACCTGTCTTTTCCTTCCTCGATCCATTACTTCTCTATCTTAAGTGTGTATATTTTGGTATGGTCCTAAAGCTCGAGTATTTGAATTGTAAAGTTATGATTTTCCTAGAACAATTATGCATCAGTGTACTTCTCGAAAAGGGAAAAGACAACTCTGCATTAGTATATGTAATAAAATTAACATGCATTGCCTGTGACAGAAGCCCAAGACAACTGTTATTCCTGCTGTGGAAGTTGAGCCTCCAGGATGCTCATTCAATCCGGCATCCGAAAGTCATCAGGTAAAACCTGATGTCTGTGTGTCATATTTTGCTATTACCTAGCTCCTAGTCCCTGTGATTAGTAACTCGCTCTGTATCTTCTCAATTCAGGATGCATTAGCTTGTGCTGTTGCAGATGAAATGCAGAAAATTTATAGAAATGAATTGGGGCCGGAGCCTATTCCGTTAATTGTTCCTGGAGAAGCAGTTAATGAAGAAGAGGTAAGTTGATTATGTTACGTTCTTGCTAGTACCTTGACCATGGGCCTTGCAGATACTTAGTGGGCTAACTTGATATAAGCATGCACTGAAGATTCTTTTGTCTCAGATGTATTTACTTGAAGCGGACAGTGGGAGTGACGTGGAGAATGAAAATCTAATGGAAGATGGAACCACAGAACTGGAGAAAAGGTAAGCTTCTGTTTGTTGCTGGACTGTCATGATAGTTTTACCTATAGAAATGTGTTTTATTCATTGCCAGCTCAGTATTCAGGAGTATTTAAAATTATATTACTTAAAAGTTCGGCCATCAAACTTTGAACTATGTAATTTACTTAACTGTGTCTGTTCATATTCGTGGACTCCCTTAAAATAGTGAATAGGTGAACCATAGACAATCTTTAGGCTTTAGGCTTTAGAGAAAAAATAAGGTGACAATTTGAAGTGTTTTAAGAATTTGCATGTTAAATTATGCTGACAGTAAAATCAATTACATATCAATTCTGGAGACTGGTTACAACAATTCAGCGAAGTTAAATTTTACTGTAACTTTACAAGGCTAACATGAGTTGTTTAGTTCTCGTTTTTATAGTAGCTCCCGATTGTCGATTACTATGTTCAACTCCTTATCATCATCACTAGAAGGCAGTTTAGTTTTATTTGTGTGGCTTTGCATGTTTAATAGTTTTCACAAAGTTCTAAGCTGATGGATGCTTATGAGGTCCAAGGCGATATATCCATCCCTATCACAGTTGGACTAAGACCCATGCTCCCTTTGTCCCTATCATTTGGACCCTCTTTTGCCCTATTCTGTTTGGTTTACTTGTTTGCTGCAAGTGGAAAAAGTTCCTTTTTACAATATTAGTAGCTCTTATTTTTCCAATATTTGTAGTTAATGCGAAAATTCACATTATTTCAATAACTGGGCAGTATTAGAACTGGGAAATAACAGATTCAGTTTTTGTAGGGTTGAATTTGAGCTAGTGGAGAAGGTCTTTGTTTTCAACACTTGTAACTCTTCTTTTTCCAATATTTATAGCTAACCCTGCAAGTTCTCATTTTTTTTCTCGAGGCGGTGCATAGTAAATTGTCAATAATTAAATGGTACTGGAAGTCTTGAACTGGGAAAGAATTTGAGCATCCAATCCAAAAATTTACGTCAATGAATGACTAGGCCAAGACCTTTATAAGACCTCTGAAAACCCTTTGGCTGCTTAAATATGTTAAGTTAAAACCACAACTACATTTAAAATCATATTTTAATGTGAAGAGGTTTTCTCCTTAATCTAGTTGAGTTAAATTGTGTGAGCTGATCCCCGGTAAGCATGATAGATAATATGGAAGCTGTTGTTGCCGTCTGACTTCATATCTGTTTCCTTTGATGGTAATGATCCTAATCTTCGAATGATGTTCTGTTGTAAAGTGACCGGTGTTCAAAATTTTCTTTTTTGTAAGACAGCTATGTGTTCTGAAATTTTGCAGTGCGCTAGGTTAGCCATTAGCTTCCCTTGCGATCCATTTTAGGTTGAGTGCATTATTACAAGTTGATGCCTCACCTTCATTTAACATTTAAATGAAATTACACGTCATTAATTTAAATATTACGCAGGCCTCAAAAGCCCAAAATGCTAACACAAGTTGAGAAGAATCGACGGGCTAGACGCAAAGAACAGCTGAAAGCAGAAGCTGAAGCAACAAAAGCAGAGAAGCTCTCGAAAGAGATTGACAGGTTTGTGATTGCTTAGAATATCAGGAAAATCATTTTCTAGTTAATGGAATTTGCCTGTGATGAGTTGTTCTCGTGTCTGCAGCTTACCGGATATAATTCAAGAAATAGAGAAAGAGGATGAAGAAAAACAGAAAAGACATCTCCGTCGTGTTACTGCTAAAAAGGAAAGACTAAAATCTTGTCCACCACGTTTGGGAAAGCGCAAGTATGTGCTGTTTCATTCTTTTAAGTAAAAAATTTCAATTATTGAATTTCTAACTGGAAGAGAAATGGTTTTTTAGAACATCAGAATTCAAAGGGATCTTTATGGTTATAACTCCTAAAAAAATTTCAACTTCTAGCTTACTTGATCTGAGCTATGAGAGTTGTTTTTCTTGTGCTTTTGTTTTATTGCTACAACAACTTTGGATGTTGAAAAGATAAATGGCATCTGTCATTTCAGATTCGAGCCTGCTCCTGCTCAGGTCTTACTGTCTGAAGAGATTACTGGTTCCCTCCGTAAACTGAAGGTTTTCTTCCTGATTTCGAATTTCTCCAAAATGGTTGCTCTGACTTCTATTTCTATTTTCAAGAATTTCTTATGTGGATTTTCTTTCTGTTGCAAACAGGGGTGCTGCACCCTTGCAAGAGATCGTTTTAAAAGCCTGGAGAAAAGGGGACTTGTTGTTCCTTCAAAAAAGAGTTGCAGGTTAGTAAAGCTCATCAATCATCCCTTGTCATCACTTGCATTAAGCCAGGCTTTCTGGTTAGCTCACTTGTTGTTTGAGATTTAAAGGATTCTCAGACCATCACACTCATATTGCATGTTCGGTTGAATGAGGTGTCCACCATGCAACACTGAGACTATTGTGGAGAGTTCTCCTTTTTGTGTAAATCTTTTGAGACTAGCTTTGTACATGTTCTGTTATGGCGACATTGTTGATCATGAAATTAGCTAAATATGCCTTGCGCTAGCAGAATGTGATGGTACTAAAACCCACCCCGAATCGTTGCTGATGTTGGCCAGTCAGAAAATTGGATGTCATTCTGATAAAACTTTGTAGTATTTGTCAAAAAGAGAGACGAAAAGAAGAAAGTAATAACGATAATGCTGCTCCTCGTTTTAATCTCAAGTAGCCAAACTCTTTCCATCTGCATGTATCAAGTATTGGCCAACTTGTCCTATGCATTATTTTATGCGAAGCATCAAAACATTTCTTGCTAATTGTTTCTGGGATGTGGATGTTTGCAGGAAATAGAATTCATCCGAGTTAATTGCTAAATTACATGGATAAAATGTTCTCATCACTGCTTCTGAGATCACCCGAGCACTTGGGGTGACACACTCTAGACAGCAGGGTCTTGGTTTTTCTTGTCAAGCCGATCAGATACCTAGGATCTATTCAAGCCTATACAAATTTGTTGGAGTGGAGATTTAGCTGCTCTTTGCTATTAACAAACGGAGATGTAAATTTGTTTATTTACATACTTGGTTTATTATACCAAATTTTGTAGTCATGGTCAATACATTTGCTTTGGGAGCAAAAACTAGTATTTTGGAGATAGAAGATTGCTGCTTTATTGATTACTAAATTTGGCAATGAGCAAATGCTATTACTTAATATGTTCAAGGATTCTCTCACAATTGAGGTGGAAAGGAAACATGATCACCGCTGTCATAAGATCATTCTATTGTGATCACTGCTTGCATGATGATTCTCTGAGGGAAGGTTATCCGAGGGAAGGGGTTAAGTGATTTGTTAAGATAAAGAACTTTCTCAAAAGATCGAGCTCTGAAGAAGTGACAACCAAACTTTTAGCTTAATCATTTGGATACTTAATCCTTTTTAACTTATTAGTCGTTTGGTACGTGGGACTAAGGATAATAATCTTGGGATAAAGTTTTATCCTATGTTTGGTTGGGAGTATTAGCTAATCCCGTGATAACTTTTATACTAAAATGGTGGAATTAGGTATCTCATGTAGAATGTGGGATAATTAATGTCATGGAATATCCCACCCCATGGAGTATCATATCCCACCATTGTAACAAATGACTCATTTACTTAGGCCAAAGTACGTCGCCGTAAAAAAAGTTTATAAGTTGCGGACAACTTTTTGATATATTTTGGGGTAGAGCTGTCAATACGGGCCGACCCATTCTAGAGTTCGGACCCAAAATATGGTTCTTTTGGACTCAAAGAATCGAAATGTGTAGAATAAAAACATGGTGACCAATTTATATATAACGTTTTTTTAAAAAGGCGCTATACCTTAATGACCGTTTGCCCAGTTAAGTATATCGCCCTTTTTTAAGGCGTTATATTTGAACTCAAAGAAGCTATATATATTATGTGGGCCCATAAATAATTCTTTCGGGCTTAACTGACATAACAATAATTCAACTGGGTATAGCGCCTTAAGCTAAGGCGCTATACCTCAAATAATTGAACCCCCAGACTGGTTTTTGCCTTATTTAAAGACGTTAAGGATTTTGTAAAAATCCATTCAAAAATATTCTCAAGTCTTGTGAATTTTTTTTCATTAAGTTATTTTGCAATTTTTTCACAATGTTTGAAGAATGAAGAATTAGGGTTTCATTATATTTGGGGGGGGGGGGGGGAAGGGTGAGGTTGTGGTGGCGAATAACTCAGTAAGCTATAATTTATCTCCACAATATCATTGTTAAGTTGCCACTTACAATGGAGTACGATACATTGGTATCATTGTTATGTAATAAAATAAGTGTGAGCAAACGTTCGGTGAATATTAAAGTAACCACAAGATATCCGTATTTTGTGACTCCGCAAGGGGTTGCTTGTTATGCTGACTTTAACATTGAAGACGATGAAACTCTGAGATATTTTTTGAGGACTCCGGATGAATACCGGGAATTTATTGTGATAAAGCTGTTGGAAATGTACGTCAAAGTTGAAGACGTTCGCAATAATGAGGTTGCGCAAAGTAGGGATATCCCTCAATCATCGGGTCGTTATTTTGGAGCAGTTTTAGCCGAACAGGTTCTGGCTGAAAGAGTTTGGCCGGATCTAAACTTATCTCCACGGACGAATGAGGAGCGAGGAAATAATTTCTCCCCTAGTTTATACAATCCACAAGTCGAGTGGTAAACTTCAATTTTCCTTTGTGTTACGATGTATATTTTTGTGTATTGAATTTGTATTAACACTCATATATTCCACAGGGGGTATCGACCAGATATGAATTTACAAGTTATGAACCAACGACCAGTTGGAATATGTCTAGTTTTGGTGTGTTGGATCATGATGGTCCATCCGGGAGTCAGCATCAACAAGATAATGTGTATCATGGGATATCAACACATTACGATTTGTAAGTGAATATATAAAGTTATATGTAATGTTTGGACCAATTTGAGTAACTCATTATTTTTTTGATTGTGCAGTGAAAAAGAGCAACTCGATGGTCCTGTCCTTACTCAATTGCCCGAAGACGACATATTTAATCGGGATCTGGCAGATGCGCAAAGTCAGGAAGAGAATAGTGATTATGACAACAATGCTGATGAGTCCGAAGATGACACACTCTTCCCTGACAAGGGTGATGATGAGGAGGAAGATAATGCTGAACTTGATTTGATGAGGGAGCATGCTCCACCTCCTGTTAGACCAAGAGTGTACGAGTCCCATGTGCCGTTTCATTCAAGGGAGATTCCCTACCTTGATCATTTGCCAAGTATGCCAGATGCAGATGCCCTCATAAGGGATATTGATGAAATTCGGAAAGCAATGTGGGGTGAATCTAGAACAACGGTGTTGTCAAAGGGCATGCTTTTTCTTGATAAACCGCGCCTAAGCAAGGCAGTGAAAATGTACAGCGTAAAAGAGTGTCGTGAGATGATGATATGGGAGTCATCTCCGGATGTATACGAGGTTATTTGCCGTAGATGGTTTACATGTTGTAATTGGATGCCGTGTGCGAGGAAGAAGAAAACAAATATGTGAGTTGTGGGTAAATACATTGGCACCCACAATTGTGAAATGGACACATTCAATGGGAATCACTTTAACTTGGATATTGACTTGATTTCTCTTGTCTTGATTCCACACATTGAAGCCTCCATAAGGTACAAGATCGAAGAGTGTATTACATTTGTCCACCAGGAATTTGGGTGTACCATTATCAAAAGAAAGGCATTTCTCGGGCGCAAACAGACATTTGAAATTGGTTATGGTAAATGGGATAAGTCATTTGCATCTCTACCCAGGTACATGGTCGCATTGCAACACTTTAACTACGGGACTGTTGTTGAATAAAAGCTTGAGCGGAGTTCTGGAATACCAGAGCATATATTCAAATATGTGTTCTAGGCATTCAAACCAGCAATTGATGGTTTTGTGCATTGCAGGTGGTAATATCCATAGACGACACTCATGTCTATGGAAAGTATGATATTAAGTTGTTGATCACCGTTGCAGTAGATGGTAATAGAGGTATATTTTCCCTAGCTTTTTCTATTTGTGCCAATGAAAGTCAAGAGACATGGACACTATTTTTGAACCACTTGAAGGAGCACATTGTCAGACAACTTTCAGGTATTTGTCTAATATCTGATCGGCATGGTGGTATTTTAAGTTCTGTACAGCATTTGCCTACATGGCAGGAACCGTATGCATATCACCGTTACTGTATGAGGCACCTGAAGGCCACTTTCTAGAAGGAACATCCCAACAAAGACTTGTATGATTTAATGTGGATAGCTGCAACTGATCAATAAGAGTGTAAATTCAGGAGGCGCATAGAATCGATCAGGCAGGAAGACAAAGGAGCCTATCGTTGGTTGATGCGACATGAGCTTGACAAGTGGACATTGCATGCAGATGGTGGAAGACGATGGGGAATTCTAACTACAAATGTGTCAGTCTTTCAATGGGTTATTGAACTCTGCACGTGGATTCCCTGTCACGGCCATGGTGCGGATGTCATTCAAACAGATGGCTGAGAGGTTTGTTAAAAGGGCTAGAGGTGCATCATCATTGATGGATAGAGGTGTTGAATTTATGCCAATACCAATGAAAAGATTTGAGAAATACAGTATGCGAGCACATTGGCATTCATATTTACAGTATTGCAACGAGCAAAATATTTTAGAAGTTCACACCGCTATCCATCAAAACCGGGAAAATAATACACACACCGTAAATGAAGCCAGAAGGTTATGTTATAATGGGAAATGTTCCATCTGGCATATGCCGTGCTCACATGCCATGAAGTGCTGGCATATGCCGTGCTCACATGCCATGAAGTACTTTTAACATACAGGTTTTGTGGCAACCAACTACGTTGATAAGGAACATAATGTCTGGAGTAAGCCCTAGGTTAAATGACAACATATCACTAGGAGCATGGTGTGGCTCAGGGTGGTCACCTGGCTGATCAAATCCAACATCCTCAACAGGTGCCTCCACGCCCCCTTGTTGGGGACCAACTCCTCGCCGACCCCCACGACGTCGTGGGACACCCCTACCTCTCTGGGCATGCCTGCCACATCGACCACGTTCAGGCTGCACTGCTGGCCCACAATGGTACTGCTCTGGCCCCATATAATCAACCTCGTTTCCTAAGCGCTCATCATCTCGGGCTTGCTGCAATGTCCAGGCAGCCAAATCCATAACCTGCCATCCATACTCGTGCAAAGTGGCTGCTCCCTTGCCGGTACGGTGTTGCATCTACAGTCTCAACTGGTAGAACAGATATAGGCCAATAGCCTGCACAACATGTAAAATATTAATTACGAAACTATAAGGTTAACGTTATAACTAAGTATACCAAATAACATACCAGCGCCTCATGCCTCTCGGCATATGGAACAAACCGACCGCTAACACGATGAACGGGATTCCTGACGAAAAGTTGATAATGCTGCGGTACCAGCCCATATACTCATTCTCACCATCCATGCATTCGGTTGGAGGGGGTGGGGGAATCAGGTCACGCCACTGGTCCCAAATCTTGATCTGCAACTCTAGCTATGCCTCATATGCCTGGTCAACCCTCGAATGATTATCCCACTGGTAATGTGTCCTAAGCCAAGTGGGCGGTGGAGGTACAAGATGTGGTCGACCAAACTGGCGAAGGACTCGCTCAGTGGCATGATGCTCGACAATATCGAGACACATCAACAGGATGGAATATCTCCACATAAGTCGCCTCGGGAAAACTGGATATTAGCTCGTCACTGTATGGCCTCCGAATGAACTATTACGTAAAAATAGGAACCTTGAGTATACGCAACACATATAAATCCAGGCCAAGTAAACTTAAGTATAGAATTTCTTGTGTGGCCTCCAGCAGATCCAACAAATCCCTGCAATAGGGGAGATTATGTCGAGCCTCGTACTCATATCCGTATCCTTGCCTATCATCCCACCTCCTAGCTAAAGGGATAAACGGTGGAGGTGGTGCATCCTAAGCTATGGGTAGTAGAGGTGGCTGCAACTGCAGGAACCACTCCCAGGGCCAAACCTAATATACAATTTGGACGTAAAATTTAAGGTATATTTTTATGATGTATGTTATAATGAAGAGAGTATTTGGCTATATTTTCACCTGCAGTGGCGGCAAAAATCCTGCAATGTTTCGCTGGGTGCCCATGCTTGCCCGACACATCTGCATGTACAAGTAACCAAGAACAACAACACCCAACTGTAATCATGTAAATCATCTAGCCACTCAAGATGATGAAGAAATCTCAAGCTGACTAGGTTTCCCGAAGTGTTTGGGAACAATACCCCTCCAGACATAAGCAACAGTAGCAACCTCGTGTACCGGTTAATATGAAGATCCGGTGTATCATCCATAAAGTCAGCATGCATCACCTCCAGATGCAGCTGGACGGGTGTCAACTGCAGACGACTAGCCCCAACCAATGCACCCTCATCCGCTGGCCGAAATCGGTGAGCCACTGCAACGTTTCCAGGTACTAATCTCCCGTATACTCTCTTATGGCATGCGACAAAGCAACAGGAAGCCCATCAATCGACAGCCCACAAAGAATCTCAATGTCCTGCAGCGTGATAGTGGCCTCGCCAATGGGTAAATGGAATTTGTGCGTCCAATGTTGCCCAAACTCACACCACGAGTATAGGTTGTGAGGCGGTCGAAGCAATAATAAAAACCCAACGCAAGTCAGGGTCGAATCCACATGGATTTAGATTTTGGATTAGGTATACACCTAGTGTAAATGTATGATGTGCCTTAAATTACACTTCCACATTCTCAATTGTTGTTTCCACTTCTACTTTTAAGCTATTGATTGTAATTGTAGAGCTAAGAGATAATATTTTGGTTTTGGTTGTTTTTCAAGTTATGAAAGGTCTAGGGTTGTAACTTCCGCCTAGATGGATACCTAACGGGTTGAGAGCTTTAGGGTGTGTTTGGTTGATGGGATACAATATAGCAATCACACTCAATTACTCACTTTATACCTCTCGGTAGTTTGAGCAATTTTTCCCAATTTGGCTTTCTTATGTCCAAACGGGTATTTCACAAAGTAAGTGATAAACGCTCTAGTCGGGTCTTACTATTTCTAGGTTCGACCCTTTAATTGGGGCTATCAATTTCTTGAGTTCACCCCAATTCCTAGTTAGCCAAGTTTTCCTAGACTTAGTCTCTCTTTCTCAAGAAGAGACTAAGTCAAATAGGCATGAATTAATATTTGCAACCATCAATTCTCAAATTCAAGCAAGAACTAGGCTAAATATCCTAAACCCAATAATAAATAAGCCCTAAATCAATTACCTATTAATTATCCATTTAGGGTTGGGTCATAACCCTAGCTATGGATTTAGTTACTCATGGAAAATGAAGAAATTAAAGAAGAAACTAAAATAGAATTCATAATACTTGATCAAGGAGAGAAAATCTAATGTTTAAAAGCTAATCTAGTACAATGTAACCCAATACAGTAAATAAAAACGGCTCAGGTGCTCTCTAAAAACAAAACTTAACCTAAAATTGAAAAAAAGTTCTATTTATACTAAGCTGAAAATATCTGACAAAATTGCCCCTATGAAGGCTGTGCGGCCGCACCATTTTGTGTGCGGTACGCATGTTAAGATTGACTGGTCAACTAGGCTTTCTACGGTCGCATAAAACTAAGGTGCCGTTGCACTTCATTTAATTGTGCGAATTGCACATTTCTGAGTGTGGCCGCACACTTGAACTTGGACTGGAGCTGGCCTTCATTATGCGGACCGCACATTTATAAGTGCGACCGCACTTTGGACTCCTGCGGCCGCACAATAATAGTGCGGCCTGCATATCTTCAATTCTCCAAAAAGATGGCTCTCTGATTCTCCTCTTATGCGGACTTCACAATTATGACTGCGGCCGCACAATAATGGTGTGGGCCGCACTTTTTCATGGCCTAAAAAATACAACTCTCTGAACTTCATCTTCTGCAGCCGCAGTAGAATTGTGCGATCCGCATTTTGCATGGGACTTTTGTCAGAGGCTTTCTTATGTTCTGCGGCTGCACTCAATATTGTGCGGTCCGCATTGTTCCCTTTTAGTCTTGTTTTGGTCCTTATCCAAAATTACTCCTTCTTGAGTTGATTTTCATTTCTTTGGATCAGATTCCAACACTCCTGCAAGAAAGCACATTTTATTAGTTTTCGGGAATATCTTTAAGCAATTTTGAGCTTAAACGAAAGTAAAAGAGTGCAAATAAGTAGTCAAAATCCCTACTTATCAACTCCCCCAAACTTAAGATTTTGCTTGTCCTTAAGCAAACAAGGTAATTCCCACATCCACAAGACAAGAACTATTTCAGCTGACCTAAGGTGAATCAATCACACATCAATTGGGACCAAAAATTACCCACAACACATATGAATTATCAACAATGCAATGAATTGACTTTTTGAGTACAATAGTTCTAATGTGACACTAGAGCATCAAGAGTTGACTTTATTCATCAAGGAAGCTCGCTCTTTCATGTATGTCATTGTAGATCCCAAACTCATCCTCCTTTACTTTCCGTTAGCAAATCTCACTTTAGAATGTAACATTCAATTCAAGGATAGTGAAAAGTTCGCTCATCTCTCTCAAAAGAATGTCACAAGTACAGCTTTAAGTACCATATGCTTGCCCCTCATGTAAATCACCATTAATGTAATCTCACTCGACTTGAAATTATGTAGGGTTTTTTTCGGGATGTAATGAATGCTTTTTGGATCAAGGCAGGACTTGATGGAATATAATGGGTTCATCTTTCCTTAAGCAATCCATTTTCTCTTTTCGGCTCATACTTTGTCGACTCTTTGAGTCAATATTTTTCCTCGGGGGAACTAGAGAGACGTAACGTCACTCTTTCTTGATCATGACATTCATTTTTCTCCTTTTCTATTTACTCCGTGCCTTTCATCCTTGTTTTTTTGAATCCCTTCAACTTTTTACTTTATTCACTTTCTTTTTGGCATTTTTCTTTTTGTTCTTTCTTTCTTTTCCTTGCCTCCCTTTTCTTCATTTCTTTCTATTCTTTGTACCTTTATATCACTTCCAAACTCCTCGTCTCTCCCCAAACTTATGTTTTTCCAATTGTTTCTCAAGAATGCTAAGGAAAGATTGAGTGCCAAGAGAGGGTCATTGCAAAACGGAAAGAAATAGGGCTTAAATGGGTTGACTAGGGATATCACATTGGTAGGCTATGGAAGATTTCAAATTTCAAATTGGATCAAGGAGATCCTACAATCATTTCTCAAGCCAAGCTACACTTAGAATTTTGCCTAGAAAAACATTCGGGGTAAGTTCTAGACTATTAGAATGGGTACTTGGACTTGAAATTCAATACCTCACCTCTCACGCTGCTGGATTGCTAAAGAGAACGAAGTCGAGGGCCCACAATGACCCTAGTTAAGATTGAGAATCACAGATGGCTCGATTGAACCACTCGATGACTGCTTAAGTCAACACAAGAGTCGAAAGGTCACAACTAGAGCTATTTTCTGCCAACAACTTATTTTTAACCATAAGGTCGTAGGTAAATGTGTTGGTACCAAGTGAAGTATGCTTGAGACCCTTTTATTCATTACTACTATTTTTGCCTAAATATAAAAGAAAATGGACGCATCCCTTAAGAAGGTTGTCATGACATCTATCGTTTGGAAAAGCCACCCGGTTCAGAAAAAATTTACCTTTGGAAAGAACCATGGCATTAAGAAAATCAAAGGCTTATTGTTCACTCAAACGTAAAAAAAAAGCTAGCAAATCAAAAAGAAATTACTAAAGTAAATAAGAAGTTACATTACTAAGAAAGACAAACTAAAAAAGCTAAGAAATAAACTACAAAAGTAAGACAAATGAATATACAAACTGAGTGGAAAATGAATATATACATCAAGGGAAAGGGAAGAATATATACATAACCAAAGAGGAAATAAAGATAAAAGAAAAATATTATAAGAGTTATTACATGCCAGATGTCATTGTCAAATCAATCAAAATAGACCCCCCGCCCCAATAAAAAGAAGCATTGTCCCCAATGCTTAACAAAAATAAGAACAAGGAAGGGTAGAAAGTTAAGAGAACTCCCTATGTGGTCTCAGTCTGCATGGAATCTTCAGCACTCTCGGTCTCCTCTAATTGTATCTCATCATCACCTGGCTAAGGGACAACGAGGTTGGTGAGCATCTGGATCATCTCCTCAGCAGTATGGGTAGCATGGTCTGGCTCCTCAGACTAGCCGACTGTTGTATGTGATGCCTTTTGGTACTGCTGATGTTGCTAGTGCTGTTGGGGCTGAAAGTGCTCCCTCCATAAGTAAGTCTAGTAGTAGATCTCCGGCAGATGCAATCTTGGCAACTTCTTTTCGTAGCCTATCTACCGACTTCTTTGAAGCATGAGACTTTCACATATTCTTCGCTTGCTTTCCTAACTCCTCAATGACTTCCCCATGTGCCACCCGGGTCTCCATAATGGTCTTCTGGTTGTCCAGAATCTTTTTCAATGTTTCCTCCACTAACGGAGGTACCTTTGGTGCTGCTGGGGCAGAAGATTGTGCTGCAACATCACTGGATATGTCAGACAACTTTGAAGTAGCTTCCTGCATCCAGTTGTTGAGACTCGCCAATGTTTGGGAAACTCGTAGCGCAAACTGTAGATAAGTGGATGAGGCTGGCACCGATAATGAAACTGATGGTCTAGAAGAAGAAGGTGGTGGCATAGCTGTTGTCCCAGTGGATGGGCTGGTTGCTATGGAAGGCATGGCATCTGTTAAAGGCTCAGCAGCTGAATCAGTAACTACTACCGTTGGCTCCTCAGACTGGCCAGCGGAGGTAGTTCCTTACCCTTGAACTTTGGCCTGTCAGCACCCTATAGGTGGTACCTATGAGAAAGGCTTCTTGGCCTTTACTTTTGTATCATACTGCCTCGGCTCCACCTTTTGATAATTGAAATACTCTGTGAGGAAGTTTGGGTAAGGGTGGGATCTCTCATCTTTTTGGATAGCTAAAGTGATGTTGGTTGACATTATAGCACTCACATTGATCGGGTAACCAGCCATAATCAAAGCCACCAAGACTGCTTGGGTAAGTGGGATATTGTTCTCATTTAAGCACGGGTCAATACGGCTGCACACAAAGGACTGCCACCCTTTAGCTTTAAAATTTAGAGTGGCTCGAACTATGGGAACCCCTACTGTGAGCCAAAGGGCTGGTGGTCCTCGAGCAGCCAAAATCTTAGCTAGCCAAGGGCGAGCTGTATCAACCATAGCAAGTTTCTCCAAATACTGAATAGCTTCCACTTCTTTAAACCCCACATACTTGTTCAAAGAGCAAGCGTCGAATTTGATTTTCAGATTCCTCACTTTGGTTATCTTGGTGCCCTTCTTTATGTGAGTCACGTTTGCATAAAATTCTTTAACCAAGTGCTCATTTGCATCTAAGACACTTTGGTTGAACCACCTCCAGCCTTTTCTCTCCTAAAACTGTCTAAGGATATTTGGGTTGTGAATGTCCAAATCCTTTATTAAGAACTGTCGCTCAAGAGTGAGCAATCTCTGGGGCCACCACTGTCTAAATTTGTTGAAGGCAGTTAAACTGACGAATCTGTCCTCCCATATCTCTTTCCTCCTCGACCTCTCAAGGCCACCCACTCGAGTGTCACCTCCTCTACCATCATCCGGGACATCATCATCATCATCATTATCTAATTGATTGGCACAGCTGGGGCATGTGAGGAAAACAACTCAGAATCTTAGCTACCCTCTTCCGAACCCTCAGAAAAACTAGCAGCAGAAGAGGATTCATCTCTCAAGTGGAATCTACCCGGGACTTGTTCGGGTTGAGGTTGGGTATCAGTCAGTGCTTGCACAGAGTCACCCTCAAAAACTTCCCTAGATGGGAGATACTCACTGGACTTGGAGGGTTCAGGAACTCTGTTGGTGGTTGCTTTCTTGCTTATGGCTATCTATACTGCTAGTGGTAGGTTACTTTTGCCTTGGCCTCGGGAGGGTTCTGCCCTCCCTTTTGATGTATCACCTCTACCACGTGATCTAACCATTGTCTGCAATGCATAATGAAAGGAGTCAATTAGAGTTGGAGGTCACAGATGCATGTATGGCAATTGCAGGAACAGACTCAGAGGAGGCAGTGCAGACCGCACAAAAGTAAGTGTGGCCGCAAACTGCCAAGTACGGATCGCATAATTCATAGTGTGGCCGCATAACCAAAAGTGCGGACCGCACAATTTTAGTGTGGCCGCACAACCCCAGGTTCAGACTACTGGGTTTTCTGATCATTCAACAATGCAGACCGCAAAATTTTGTTGTGGACCGCAAAATTTTGAGTGCGGTCCACACTTGTCATTCATAACTTTTGCCCTAACTCAAAGATCTGCAAACCGCACAAAATGTGTGAGGCCGTACAATTTAAAATTACGCGGCACTGCTTTACGTTTGATACAATTTTTTTTCACAGATTAGACAAGGTTTTAGAAATTAAACATGATTATCTATGAACCCAGGCCCCAATTAATATTTACGATACTGCTCACATGATTCTAAGCAAAAATGACTAACTATTTTAGGCATGAAAATAACCCTAGACAAAAGAACAAAACTAAGAAAGTTGAAAAATCTAAAGATTTAATGAACATACCAATAATGAAGGATGCAGGTGAGGATCTAACTTGATGAAATAAGGGAAGATTTAGAACTAATGGGGATGCACAGTGCTTCTAGGGCTTGAGAGTTTAGAGAGCATAAAGTGTGAATAGTGGCGAAAAGCCCTATTTATAGGTTGACCAAGTCAGGCCTAGAACTTACCTGAGTGCGGCCTCATAATTTTTTTTTGAGTGCGGTCCGCACTCTTTACCTGAACCTTTGAAGAATCTCTATGGTCCGCACAAAAGTGAGTGCGGCCGCAGAATTTGTGTGGACCACACAATTTTATGTGCGGCCGCAAATTGTTAATGAATTTTGGCAGGCCAATCTTCAGAGAGCATGCATTTTTTGCCTTCCAGTTGTGCGACCACACATAGAATTGTGCGGTCGTAGAGTGATTGTGCAGTCCGCATAATTATGGTGCAATCCGTACTTTTGTGACCCTTGGCTAATTTTTCTTGCACAGTCCCTGCAATGCACACCCATTCCTGCATACATTTCAAAACTAGTTAGCTCAAAACAAAGCCTATCTAATTAAGAAGAACAAGAAAAAAAAAGACACATGGGTTGCCTCCTAAGAAGCGCCTGATTTAACATCGCGACACGACGCAGATTACCAATTATTTGAAATGGAGAACCGCCACAATGTGGCCATCATCAACCTTGCTAAGATAGTGTTTAACCCAGTGCCCATTGACTCTAAACACCTCATCGTTCTTATTTTTCAAATCTAGAGCACCAAAGGGGGTTACATTCACCACTTCAAATGGTCACTCAATTTTGACTTCAACTTGCCCGGAAACATCCGTAACCGGGAATTGAACAATAGCACAAGATCATCCTCTTTAAACTCCTTATTCTGGATGTACTTGTCATGGAAGTACTTCAACTTCTCCTTGTAAAGGGACGAGCTTGTGTATGCATGATACCGAAATTCATCTAGCTCATTCAATTGTGCCACTCTTAGGTTTGCGGCGACATCCCACTCAAGGTTCAACTTCAGAGACCACATGGACTTATGCTCAAGTTCCACTGGAAGATGGCACACCTTCTCAAACACTAACCGGTATGGAGACATCCCAATCGGTGTTTTGTAGGCCGCTCTATAAGCCCAAAGAACATCATCAAGTTTTCTTGACCAATCCGTCCGGTTAGCATTCACTATCTTTGACAAAATACTCTTGATCTCCCGGTTGGAGACTTCAACTTGTCCGCATGCTTGAGGATGGTAGGAGGTCGATACTTTGTGAGTGACACCATACTTTGTGAGTAAGGTATCAAAAGCCTTGTTACAAAAATGCGAACCCCCATCACTAATAATGGCCCTTGGAGTATTGAATCTTACAAAGATGCTCTTCTTCAAGAATGCCACCACACTCTTTGCTTCATTGTTGAGCAAAGCAACGGCCTTGACCCACTTAGACACATAATCAACCGCGACTAGAATGTAGGTATTCCCACAAGAGCTAACAAACGGACCCATGAAATTAATACCCCACAAGTCAAAAATATCTATCTCCAAAATGGTGGTGAGATCCCACTGGCCCTTTGGCATTCATCACAACTCTTGACAAGCTCACTAGCATCCTTGTAGAGAGTAGGCCAATAGAATCCACAACTCAACACTTTTGCCGCCGTTCTTGCTCCACCATGGTAACCACCATACGGTGAAGAGTGTCAAGCCTCAAGAATACCTACTTGTTCCTCCTCCGGTACACATCGTCGAATCACACCATCGGTACAAATCCGAAAGAGATACGGCTCATCCCAATAATAATCAAGGCAATCCCGTTTGAGCTTCTTCCTTTGGTTTGAAGAGAAATCATTCGGAACAATTCCACTCACAAGATAGTTTTATAAGTCGGCAAACCATGGCATCCCGATCATTGAAACGACTAGGAGTTGCTCTTCGGGAAATGAATCATTAATCTCAAGGCCGTCATCTGACCTCCACTCCTCCTTCAATCGGGACAAGTGGTCCGCCACTTGATTTTCACTACCCTTGCGGTTTTGAATCTCTAGATCAAACTCTTGCAATAGAAGCACCCACCGCATCAACCTTGCCTTAGAATCTTTCTTGCTCATCAAATACTGGAGCGCCGCATGGTCAGTGTGAACAATCACCTTTGTACCCATTAAGTACGGTGAAACTTTTCCATAGCAAAGACAATAGCAAGGAGCTCATTTTTAGTCACTGTGTAGTTGACTTGGGCGTCATTCATGGTCTTGCTTGTATAGTAGACCAAATGGAAGATTTTGTTGATACGTTGCCCCAAAACAGCTCCAACCGCCACATCACTAGCGTCACACAAGAACTCAAAAGACAAGCTCCAATCTGGTGCGGCAATAAGTTGGTATTTTACCAACTTATCTTGTATTTAAACCTATACTTTTGCTATGTTTGAATGATAAAATCATGTATTTGATGTCATTTACTTCTATTTTACAGGTTGTATGTGATTTAGAAGTAATGATGAAGAAACCAAGTGAAAACAAGTCCAAAAGGAGCTAAAATGGAAATATAGACCACTGCCAGCGATTACACAATGCGATCAAAGGTAACTATATGCAATCGCATAAGTCAACAATAGTAAAGCACTGCGAATGCGGGTGAATAGGTGCAAATGCAAAGAAGGAAGCCTGGTCAGCGGCTGGTCAACAGACCTATGCGAACGCAGAAGGCCTTATGCGATCGCATAACTGGAAGAATTTATTCTCTGCGATCGCGGTTGCACTGTTGCAAACGCATAGTGTATTTTCTGGGCAATTCTGGGCAAAAATGGAATTTCACGTTTGTAATCCCCAAACCATTTTTATACACGACCTAGCAGATATTTTGGAGATCTTTTGGCATATTTTCAGTTCTTAGGGCTTGAGAGAACAAGGTTGGAAGCTAGGGCTTTGCACACACATTTTGGTCTTGAAGATTTGAAGCTTTTGGTTGAGAATTTCTTACCCATTTATGTTGCTTTCTTCATTTCCTTGCTTTGTATTGTATATCTAAGTGTGTAGTATTTTATCCAACCCTTGAATCTTATTTATGGAAATATTCATGTTTAAAGTGTGGATTAAATACCTTGTTGTGCTTATGTATTGAATGATTTTTATCCTTTCATGAAATGAGTTGTTGTTTCTTTAATTATTCATATTTTTTAATGTTTCCAAAGGGATTTGCTAACCCTAGGACTCGCCCATTAACTTCAAATTAATTTTGGAAAAGATAATTTGGGGTTGGAAAAGATTAATTAACAAGAACTTGAGGTTTTAACCCTTATTTTATAGATTCTACCTAGGGATAGGATTGAGGTGTCATCCCAGCAATATAGGTGTCATCTGCCCACTAATACTTGGGGAGATTGAAAGAAAGCTCTTGATATTTTTGTTTTTATAGAGATTTGAACACTAGTCTCCCATGATCTTCATTCCATCTTCATCAACCTCTAGGCCTCGATCAAATTAAGGATGACGAGTTTCAGAAGGACTTCTATTTCCTTGTTTAGACTTACAACATAGGAGTTCAATTTCTTGCTTCTTCTATTACAGAGATTTGAGAAAATTCTCTCAAGGTTTGTTGTGGTGGTTTATTTTGGGGGTGTGAGGCCATGCTCCTTTTTGAAACACACTAAGAAGGTCTTTCCTTAGAATCCTCATAAGCCTTCAATGGCACGCCCAACCAAAAAAGGTTTTGGAAGAGTAGTAGATTTCCTTCTATGACCCAAACTCACCCTTTATCTTACTTCAGAAAGATGGAATGGACTGCTTTTGCAGATTAACCATCTAATTTTGAGTCGGTTGTTTCTGCAGCTTAACCATTAAAGTTTGTGAAGCTAGATGAGGGCTAATAGATCCTTTATTCCTATTATTTCCTTTCTTCCATAACCATTAAAGTTTGAAGCTAGATGAGGGGTAATAGATCCTTTATTCCTATTATTTCCTTTCTTCCTTCTTTGTCATAAAGGAGATTGTTCCTGGATGTGAAGCCATCTTCTTTTGCCTTGAACCTGTGCTTTTCGATCTGTTAATATAAAATCAGTACCAATTGGCAAAAGATCAGCTGCGTTGAATCTATTTCAATCCTTCTTGCTTGCATGAGTCAAACTTTGGCTTTCCACTTTTAGTTTTTGAAACCTCTTCATTTTGTAATTCCAAGAAGTGGGCTACACATTTTCTTGTATTGTTACTTTATGTGCATAACTTGAGTTATTAGATTAGATTTTACTCTTGTATCCATTATTTCATTTTATAGGGCAGTGGTTAGGCCTGCTATGTTGTATGGGACCGAGTGTTGGCCGGTGAAGATCTCACATCCAGAGGATGAAAGTTGCAGAGATGAGGATGTTGAAGTGGATGTATGGGCATACAAGGAAGGATAAGATTATAAATGAAGATATTCGAGAGAAAGTGGGTGTGGCCCCCATGGAGGACAAGATGCGGGAAGAGATGGTACGGGCATATTCAGAGGAGGAACACTGATGCACCGGTAAGAATGTGTGAGCGACTGGCTGTGGTGGGTACGAGGAGAGGTAGAAGGAGACCTAAGAAGTATTGGGGAGAGGTGATCAGGCAGGATATGGCGCGACTTAGGGTTACTGAGGACATGGCCCTAAATAGGGAATTATGGAGATCGAGCATTAAGGTTGTAGGTTAGGGGAAATTGTGATTTCTTTTTACAGCGCACTAGAGTGAGACTAGCAAGTTAGGAATTAGTCTTAGGATGCAATTGATCAGCTACTGATGATGGGCTTTATCTGTTGTTTATTAGTATACCTTATATCTTTCTCGTATTTCCTATATCTCTTATATTGCTGTTATTTTGTTATTTTATGGTATTTATGTTATGATATGGATTTTATGGTATTGTATGTTATTTTATTATGAGTCTATTGATAGTACTAATATAGTGTCTCTTGTTGCCTTCTTGAGCCGAGGGTCTCCTGGAAACAGCCTCTCTGCCCCTCGGGGTAGAGGTAAGGTCTGTGTACATATTACCCTCCCCAGACCCCACTTGTGGGATTACACTGGGTTGTTGTTCTTGTTGTTGTTGTACCTAGGGATAAGATTGAACTACTTGTAACCATTCCGGGATTCTTAATGTCTTAATTGTTTTAGGGATACTTCAATTAGGAAGTCTTGTTAGTCTTCGAAAGAAGCTAATTAAGAATTATTATCGGTGGCTAATTAACATAAACTCGCTCATATTTGTAAAATCATAAAATACATTGGATCGTTACTTGAGTGTAATTCCCGATGCAACCATCTTTGTAGCCATTGATCATTTTACTTGCTTTCTAGGTTAGTTTACGTTTCCACATTTAGATATAAAACATTTTCTAAACCAAAATCTAAGTGTTTGGCATTGCGTGATAAGTGATAATTCTCTTACATTCCTAATCGCCTACATATTGTTCTCTGTGGGATTTGACCCCGACTCATAGTTGGGTATTTTATATTGCATGAGACCGTGTTCATTTACTTTTTAGCAGTGGATTTGGACGTCATCAAAATTGGCACCGTTGCCGGGGAACAATTTGGCGTAATTTAGGTTTCTTGAGAAATAAGCGTAAGTGCTTTGTTCCAAACTTGTGAATATTTGTGTAATTAATTTTTCTTGCCTTTGTCTATTTTTTTTGTTTGTTTCTTGTTTTTTTCTTATTTTTGAAAAATGGCATCATATAATGAAAATTGGTCGGATGGTAGTTGTTCATACTTTGATGACCCTTGTCCTTATTGTGGAGGACCACACTCATGGCAAAATTGTTTAAATTCTCCCGGGGGTGGATTGTGCGCACAATCTCAAACTCATGAATGGAGTATTTGTGATAAGTGTGGTTTTCAAAATGGTCATTGAGATGGTTGTGCTTATTTGTCCTTCCCTTCCCCAAGCCCCCGCTATGATGAGTCTACTTTGTGTGATGAAAATAATAGGGATATGGAACTGGAAGAAGTTGAGCATGGTCAAAATGGAGAGTTCAAGCTCATGTTAGAATGCCTACTTGAAGGAGGAAACAAAGAGCAAAGTGCCTTGGAGGAGCTTTTAGAAAATAGTCTCCAAAGTGACTTGGAACATGAAAGGTTGCACTCACAAATAGGAGAAATGCTTGAAGTTTTAGAGGTCCAAAGAGCCTCAGAAGTTAATGAGAGCCAAGAACTTTCCTTAGATGTGGAAACCGGAAATCCTTCCTTGGCTCTTGATCAAAACAAAGAAGAACTCTCAAATGCTCAAGATGAGAAGATGATGCTCATGTTGGAGACCATTCTTGAAAATGAGGAGAAGCACAACTTTTCACTCGACGACTTGAAACAAGGATTGGCTTACAATGATGAACATATCCGCACTGTGGAAGATAAAATAAAAATATTTGTTGAGGCTCACTATGCCCACCAACTTGAGAGTGTGGAAGGAAGTCAAGAAGAGTCCGATTTCGAGGAAGAAAGTGAGATCTACTTTGAGTATTCAAGAATTGAACATCCGCCAACCGACTCCATGAGTGTTAATGATGCCAAGAAAAATATAGAATTAGAGTCATCCGGTGTAAATGAAAAATTGGTTGAAATTGAATCTAGTTCAGGGGAAAAAGAGGAAGTCAAAATCCGAAAAAATTGCAATTTGGAGTTTGAAGTCACATTCCAAGCATTTTTCAATATTGGAATTGTGTGGTGATATGGAAGTTGAACTACACGAATCAATGGAGGATTGCGAGGAGGAAAAACTCATACCATACATTCTACAATTTGAGGGAACAAGAAAGCAAAATGACATTCCTCACATGAGAACCAAGAAGTGAAAAATGAAGAATTTAAAACTTGGCTTGATCATCGACTTACAACCCCCCATCGCTCCTGGTCACAAGCTTGATTCCAAGCTAGGTGCCCAGTTCATATCATCCAAGTGGCGAAAAAAGTGGTAAAGTTGATTTGCGCCGTGCCACGACGTTAAATGCGGCGCTTGGTAGGAGGCAATCCATCAGTTTTTCAAAATTGTTAGTCATTTTAAAAATTTCTTTTTTTAAATAGCTTAGAATATTATTTGTAACTAATCTGCCAAGTTTTAGATTTTTTGGAGTTGATTTGAGCAGGTCGGGGTGACTGAGAAGCCAAAAGCCAGTAGCTGGTGCAAAATTGAAGTGCAACACACTGTTGCACCATGCGATCGCCGCAAGAAAAATGCAATCGCATTTCAGTAGGTTGCAGATCCACTATGCGATCGCATAGTTTCAAAAGCTATCGCAAAATTTCAGGATTTTTTGCACTATGCGATCGCAATTGTGCCCCCGCGATCGCATAGCTCCAGGTAAGTGAAAATAATTAAAACACTGGAAACGGCTCTTTGCCTACTATTCTGCCCAAAACGAACTCCCTCACCCCTGACCCTTAAAAATCATCTCAAAGGTTTCCTCTTTTCAATTCCATCTCCATAATCAAGTTTAATCCCAAAGGTATGTGCTTCGTTACTCTAATCTCTCTTAAAGTTCCATCCTTGGTGCTACAAATGTGAATGAACAACCATCTTCCCGTCTTCCTTTTCTCTACTTCATGTCTAGGGCTGAAATTTTAGAGTATTGGTTGTGAATATTGTGCTTGAATGTGTGCTTGCTTGTTGGGTAAAGTTGGTTGAGAGATGGGTTCTTAATTGTTGAAAAGTTGGGGTTAGATCTGTGTATAATCTCTCTGAAATTGCTATGAAAACCTGCTGCCCATCATGTGTTTGGAAAAATGCCCAAAAGAGCTTTAACTGGGTGAGGCAGGAGACCTTATGCGATTGTGTTGACTGTTCCGTGATCGCATAGGTCTAATTGTGCACTGTGGAAAAAATGCCTTATGTGATCGCGTTGAATGTTCCACGATAGCAGAGCTTTAATTTCTGAAAACAATAATTTTCTCTTTGCGATCGCATGTCTCTCTCTCTGCGATCGCATAACTTCAGCTTCAGCAGTCCAAAACAGTAGCTCTGCAGAATTTTTCCCTGATGTTTTCTGATCTTTTTCTTTGGCCTAAGTACATCCTAATACAGTGTATAAAGTACTCGTTCATGCGTTTAACATTTGGTCTCCATTTGTAGCTACTTTGTGTATAAAATGGCCTCAGAAAATGTTGAAAATGTGCATAATATGTTCCCCCAGCTATGGAAGAAGAGTATTTTGATGTGATGAGATTCATAACGACTGAGTGTGAAAGGAATTATGACAAACTCATGTCAAAGAGCATTGTAAAATAACGGGGCATCCGTTTGGACAACGTTGAGGCTAAAATGCTGGATTTTTTCCAAAGACTGACCGATAGTGGATGGATATGCTTTGCTCCTGAACCAATCAAAGTGAACTACACAATAGTTCGAGAGTTTTACGCCAATGCCTTGAAGACTAATTTCCAGGGGGATGTATTCACTTTTGTCAGAGGCAAGCGGGTTAACTTTGGCCCCGAGGTAATACATACACACTACAGACTTCCCAATACTGACAATGAGATATACAGAGCCAGAGGAAGAGAGAGAGAGAGAGAGGAACACATTGGTTGGTGGAAAGCTTCATGACGGGGTGCATCCGACTTGAGAAAGAATACAAAAAGGGATTGATTCGCATGAATTCACTGGGGAAGCCAAGATTTGTCTATCAATTATCTGTTCCAGGATTGTGCCATTTAGAAATGAGACTGAAGTGACGCCTGAGAAGGCATTGATGATTGCTGACATTATGGATGGCTTGCAAGTAAATGTGGGCCAGCACATCATGAGTGAAATTGAGGAAGCATGCAATGGAAGGTCTAGGAGACTATTCTTCCCCTCATTGATCACTCAGTTGTGCTATGATGCTGAGGTGCTACCGATCCTGACTGATGTTGAGAAGGACCCTGCCGTAGCAATTTATCCTTTGCTTCGAAGAGGGGCAACTGGAAAGAAGAAGAAGATAAGGATTGATGTGCTATCTCCTTCATTTGGGAAGTTTGATGAGTCCGCCAAGGGATCCGGTGGTGCCCCCACAGCTACAGCAGGATCACATGACCCCATGACTCCACTTCCTTATGGACCACCACTATGCACCACATTTCCCATCAGATCTATAGTGTTGATGCTCATATTCAATAGCTTGTCGTAGGTCTTCCTTCTGGTCCATATGGTGAGGGAACTTAGACTAGGTCTGGCAAGAAGCCAACGACCTTGGATGATGTAGTGCTGGAGCAAAAGGCAATAAAAAGAAGATTAGAAGACATGAGTCGGAGATAAGGAAGAGTTGAAAGGCGACAGATGAAGTTCAAGGAGCATGAGAAGAAGAAAAGCAAGTTTCTGTTGAGGATAATGCACAAGCTGAGTTTACTATGTGTCTCACAGGATTCTGAGGATGATGATGATGAGGATTTGGAGCTCAAATTTCCTACCACCTCCAGCTCCGAGTGATGCAGTATTCAGGGAGCACTTTCCACCATTTTACTCTATCATGTTTAGTTGCATTGGGGACATTGCAACATCTTTAGTTGGGGGTGGCTTTTTGTATAACTGTGTTCTTATATAATTGTGGATAACAGTGGGTATGGAAGATTGGTACTGTGGTTGTTTTCATTTTTTTGTTAGTGTATTTTCATGTGATATGTGATATTATTATGTTTAGTAGCTTCTTAATTTTTTTTTGTTTATGTGTATATATATATATATATTATGTTTTAGTTACTTGATGTTTATTAGCTTCTTAATTTTTTTATTAGCTTCTTAATTTTTTTATATATAGTATGTTTTATGTTAGTGGCGATATCCTTGGTTTTATTTATACCACGGTTCTTTTTCCAACGATGCCAATTTTCTTCTTGAAGTGGGTAATTATTAGTAAATTTTTGTTGACTTTTCCCGATTATGGATAGCTAGGAAACTTTCTTAAGGGAATTAGCCTTGTAGTTAGATATAGCTTATGTTAATTTAGAAAAAAAATGGTTTGAGTTGGGGTTTGTGCCCATCGACCAAGTTATGGCTTGCTTGGTACCAACATGATTGAACCTCGGCATATGAATTTTTGGTTGTTGAAAAAGAAAAATAATTGAAATAAAAATGTCATGACTTTTAGACTCAAATTTGGCTCTTTGATTCACTAAATAGCTTCCTATGCTATATGCAACCTCTTTGAGTCATTGGTTTCAATTGGATTTTGGATTTGTATTCCACTTGAGTGTTCATATGCATTGTGTGGTGAGATTTATTGTGAGTTCTTTTGTATTACTTGTAGTCTAGAACTTTCCCGGAATGTGCTTCAAGGCGAAATCATAGACTAACTTGGTTTGAAAAATGATATTAGGCCTTCCTTGGACCGCTATTGTGCCCTAAATTTCCTACCCTTGAATATTTTCCCTAGTCAACCCATTTTGAGCCTTTAACCTTATTCTTTGGCAACCATGTTACAAACTTTAATCCTTTGTTCTTTATTGATCTAGCTTTTGGCACCCTACCTCCCTAAGTACTTTAAAAGTGTAAACATAGGCTAAAAGCCTATGTTTGGGGGTGAAGGTTGGAAAAGTTGTGATATGGAAGTTGTTTGAAAAGGTGGAAGGTAGAGAAAAAAAAAGTGAAACCTTCCTTGATTTTGAAAAGGAAAGAAAATAAAAAAAATATAAAAATGATATAAGAAGTTGTGAATAATGAGAAGATTAGGTGTGGAATGAAAAGTAAAGAAAGGATGGAAAATGTTTGTGAAGGAAGTGGACTTTAATTGTAAACTTTGTAGTCCTTGGGGAGGTTTTGAGTCACTCTAACCAAAATTGTGCCCTACCTTAACCAAAAGCCTAAACTACAACCCTTTAAGTCCTAATTGATTTTGAACCAAGTTGTCTACATTAGTAGGGGAATACATAAAGGGCAAGCCTATGGTACTACTTGTATGCATTTGAACATCTTTTTGAGAGAGAGTTAATTCTTTCCATTTGATATCTTATTTGTGTTTTGAATTAAGATTTATGAGGGTGGGATACTCTCCTAAATGTCAGGGCAAATGAGATTTGAGTTGTTAATTTAATCCTATTTTCAATTGGAAGGAATGACCAAAGAAAGTTGATTGTGATAGAGAGGCAAATTTTGAAGCTTTAGTGTCATGACTTGATTGCTACTTTGATTTACATTAGTGTTTGAGCACTTGAGGTATAATGAAGTTCATGAGAAGTGATTGATAATTCATATGCTTTGGAGTAATTATTGGTACCAATCGAAGTCATGTTTTTGTGCTTATAGTAGACCTTTTTGGCTTGGCATGATGGATGCATTGTTGAGTTAACTACTTGGGAGGAGATTTTGTCGCTTTCATTGCTTGAGGACAAGCAATAGTTTAAATTTGGGGGTTTGATAAGTTGGTCTTTTACCAACTTATCTTGTCTTTAAACCTATACTTTTGCTATGTTTGAATGATAAAATCGTGTAATTGATGTCATTTACTTCTATTTTACAGGTTGTATGTGATTTAGAAGTAATGCTGAAGAAACCAAATGAAAACAAGACAAAAAGGAGCTAAAATGAAAAAATGGACCACTGCCAGCGATTACACTATGTGATCGCAGGTAACTGTATGCGATTGCATAAGTCAATAATAGTAAAGCACTGCGAACGCGGGTGAATAGTTGCAAACGCAAAGAAGGAAGCCTGGTCAGCGGCTGGCCAACAGACCTATGCGAGCGCAGAAGGCCTTATGCGATCGCATAACTGGGAGAATTTATTCTCTGCGATCGCGGTTGCACTGTTGCGAACGCATAGTGTATTTTTCTGGGCAGTTCTGGGCAAAAAAGGAATTTCACGTTTCTAATCCCCAAACCATTTTTATACACGACCTAGTAGATATTTTGGAGATCTTTTGGCATATTTTCAGTTCTTAGGGCTTGAGAGAACGAGGTTAGAAGCTAGGGCTTTGCACACACACTTTGGTCTTGAACATTTGAAGCTTTTGGTTGGGAATTTCTTACCCATTTATGCTGCTTTCTTCATTTCCTTGCTTTGTATTGTATATCTAAGTGTGTAGTATTTATTTTATCCAACCCTTGAATCTTGTTTATGGAAATATTCACGTTTAAAGTGTGGATTAAATACCTTATTGTGCTTATGTATTGAATGATTTTTATCCTTTCATGAAGTGAGTTGCTGTTTCTTTAATTATTTTTGTTCTTTAATGTTTCCAAAGGGATTAGCTAACCCTAGGACTCGCCCATTAACTCCGAATTAATTTTGAAAAAGATAATTTTGGGTTGGGAAAGATTAATTAACAAGAACTTGAGGTTTTAACCCTCATTTTATAGATTCTACCTAGGGATATGATTAAACTACTTGTAGCCATTCCGGGTGTGCTTAATCTCTTAATTGTTTTAGGGATACTTTAATTAGGAAGTCTTGTTAGTCTTTGGAAGAAGCTAATTAAGAATTATTATCCATGGCTAATTAACACAAACTCGCTCATATTTGTAAAATCATGAAATACATTGGATCGTTACTTGAGTGTAATTCCCGATGCATTCATCCTTGTAGCCATTGATCATTTTACTTGCTTTCTATGTTAGTTTACATTTCCGCATTTAGATATAAAATATTTTCTAAACCAAAATCTAAGTGTTTGGCATTGCGCGATAAGTGATAATTCTCTTACATTCTTAATCGCCTACATATTGTTTTGTGGGATTCGACACCGACTCATAGTTGGGTATATTATATTGCATGCGACCGTGTCCATTAATTTTTTTGTAGTAGATTTGGACGTCATCATGCGGTAATAATAGGAGTAGTAGTCAACTTGAACTTGAGCAATTCGAATGCCTTCATGCAATCTTCACTGAAATGGAACTTGACATCCTTCTTCAAAAGTTTACACAAAGGGTTTACCACCTTGGAAAAATCCTTGATGAATCGGCGATAAAGCCCCACATGACCCAAGAAACTCCTCACCCCTTCACGGATGTAGGAGGGAGTTTGGAGATATCTCAACTTTTGCCTTGTCAACCTCAATTCCATGCTTTAAAATTTTGTGGCCGTGGACAATGCCTTCCTCGACCATGAAGTGACATTTCTCCTAATTCAACACCAAGTTTGTCTCTTCACATCTAGCCAATACCCTATCAAAATTGTTCAAACAATCATCAAAATAATTCCCAACTATGGAGAAATCATCCATGAATACCTCAAGAATATTCTCCACCATGTCGGTGAAAATAGCCATCATACACAGTTGAAAAGTCGCCGGTGCATTACACAAACCAAATGGCATCCGTGAGAATGCAAAAGTATCATAGGGACAAGTGAAGGTAGTCTTTTCTTGATCCTCCGGAGCAATGAGAATTTGATTGTAGCCGGAATACCCATCGAGAAAACAATAGAAAGCACGTCCGGCCAACCTATCAAGCATTTGACCAAGGAAGGGAAGTGGGAAATGATCTTTTCTTGTAAATTTGTTGAGCTTGCGATAGTCCATACACACCCTCCAACTGGTCACTGTCCTTGTAGGAATCAACTCGTTCTTGTCATTGGTGACCATAGTCATGCCCCCTTTCTTTGGGACACATTGCACCAGATAAGTCCATGAACTATCGGAAATGGGGTAAACAACCCCTCCAACCACTTTATGATATCCTTCTTGACCACCTCTTGCATTGCTTCATTTAGCCTCCTTTAATGTTCAACGAAGGGTTTGGCACCCTCCTCCAAAATAATCTTGTGCATGCAAAAGGTGGGACTTATGCCCCAAATATCCGCCAATGTCCATCTGATTGCTGTTTTCCTCCTTTGTAGAACCTCCAATGTGGACTCTACCTGCATGTTAGTCAAGCAATAAGAAATAATAATCGGTAAAGTAGAAGAAGGGCCAAAGAATTCATACCTAAGATATGGAGGCAATGGCTTTAACTCCAAAGTGGGAGGCTCCTCGATTGAGAGATTTGTTGGAGGAATCTTCTGATTTTCAAGATCCAAGGATAGCTTGCAGGGCTCATAAGTGTACGACCACATTCCTTGCAATGCATTCACACACTCGACATAGCCTTCTTTCTCCTGATCATCATCAAGGTTAAGCAAAACGACTTCCAAATTATCCTCAACATTTATTGTGGTACTAGCATCATCAATAGTCACATGGGTCACCAAATCCACAAATGAACAAACTTCATTGTTATTTGGTTGCCTCACAGATTTGCACACATGGAAGACCACCTTTTCATCACCCACCCGGAAGGTGAGCTCACCGGCTTCCACATCAACAAGAGCCTTCCTCGTAGCAAGGAAAGGTCTACCCAAAATAATAGGTGCCTCATAGTCTACTTCACAATCAAGAATCACAAAGTTCGCCGGGAGGATGAACTTGTCAACACGAACCAACACATCATCAATAATACCCAATGGACTCTTCATTGCACAATCTGCCATTTGCAACCTCATGTATGTGGGTCTTGTTTGCCCCATCCCCAAAGTATTGAACACTGAGTAGGGCATCAAGTTGATACTCGCCCCTAGATCACATAGAGCTTTGGCAAAATCGGTGCTCCCAATAGTGCAAGGGATTGTGAAAGCTCCTGGATCTTCCAATTTCGGAGCCATTGAGTGCACAATAGCACTCACTTTATGTGTCATCTTGATAGTTTCACAATTCATCGACCTCTTCTTGGTGACCAAGCCATTCATGAACTTTGCATAACCCGACATTTGCTCTAAAGCCTCAACCAATGGTACATTGATAGACAAACTCTTCATCATGTCAATAAACTTTTTGAATTGGTCATTGTTTTGCTTTGCAAGCCTTTGAGGTTATGGAGGAGGAGGCCTTGGCATTGGTGCCTTAGCCTTTGGTGCTGCCGATTCCGGCATGTCAATTACGTGTTCCCTAGACGGGTTCACTTCTTCTTGCGTCTCCTCCACATTTTCATCAATATCAATTCTCACTTCTTCATTAGCTTGAACCACATTTCTTGAAATTTCATCTTCTTGAACCACAACATCATCATCCACAATTCTTCTTTGATTTGAGGTGGTTGCATCTCCACCTTTTCCACTTTTTGTAGTCACGGCCATAGCATGTCCCGTATTATTCCCACCCTTTGGGTTCACCAGCATATCACTTGGTAGTGTCCCCTTAGGACGAGTGTTTAAAGCTTGCGAGATTTGGCCTAATTGAACTTCCAAATTGTGAATAGAAGTGTTGTGAGAGGCTAGTTGAGTATCGGAGTCGGCATTCTTCTCCATCATCTGTTTAAACAAGTTCTCGATTCATCCCATCTCATTATTAGAAGAGCTTGGTCCTTGAGAAGGACATGGAGGTGGATTGCTCGGTTGTTGGAACATCGGGGGCTTTTGAAAACTCGACCCCCGATTGTTATTATTGTTCAACCCTCCTTGGTTGTTGACTCCCCAATTGCTTTGATTGTTGCCACCCTAATTGCCTTGATTATTGCCTCCCCAATTTTCTTGGTTACCTTTATTATTCCAATTGCTTTGATTATTGTTACCACAACTCCAATTGCCTTGGTGGCCTTGGTTTTTCCAATTTCTTTGATTTCCTTGTAACCGCCATTGTTGTTGATTTTGTCCTTGAGCATTATTTCTTTGGCCTTGATAATTGTTGACATATTGCACTTCTTCTTCTTGCTCATTGAACGAATCACATTGGTCATACTCACGATCATCTTGCATGAATTGTTCCGGGCGGCTTTGCATTTGTTGACCTTTTTGCCATCTCTTGTTCATCATCATATTCATGCCTTCCATCGCATTCACTTGTTTCGGCCCTTGAACTTATTGAAGCTGATCTTTGGTCAATTGATTCATTGTAGTTGTCAACTCGGCAATAGCTTGCCCATGATCATGTAGTTCCTTGTGAAGGTGAATGACATTTGGGTCACCTTGAGGAACATTGGCTCTACTTTGCCATGCCGAAGAGGTATCCGCCATCTCATCCAAAATTTCACAAGTTTCAGCATAAGGCGTGCTCATGAAGTTCCCATCGGTGAGTTGATTTACCACACATTGATTTGTTATTTTGATCCCCTATAAAAGGTTTGTTGGATCGTAACCTCGGTCATATCATTATTCGGGTACTCTTTAACCATGGTACAATATCTTTCCCAAATATCGTGTAATGGCTCATTGGGTTCTTGCTTGAATGCAAGAATCTCATCCAGAAGTGTAGCCATATGTCCCGGAGAGAAGAATTTGGCAATGAATATTTTCGCCAACTCATCCCATGTATGGATGGAATGATTGGGCAATCTCTCTAACCAGTCCAATGCCTTTCCCCGTAGAGAAAAGGGAAATAACCTCAACCGCAACGGGTCCTCAGAGATATTGGTTTTCTTGCTTCCCCAATAAGTATCGACGAACCCTTTGAGATGCTTGTAAGCATTTTGACTCGAAGCCCCGTTGAAGAATCCCCGTTGCTCAAGTCGTGTAAGCATCACATTGGTGATTTGGAAGTTGCCCGCCCTAAGGCGGGGCGGGACTATAGGACTTGCATAACCCTCGTTCGGCAACACTCGGTGCGCAACCGCTTTTGGTGGAGGTGGGAGAGGGACGGGAACATTATCATGAGACAGTCGGCCTCGCCTATTTGCTTGAGGTTCAAGAGGAACTTCGTCAACTTGGTCATCAACCACATCCTCCCCCGTTAGCAAATTCCCGATGGGCTCGTTGTTGAGAGTCATTCTCGTACCTATAATTAATTCAAAAACAAAGTTAGTGACTCGGAAGGAAAAGAAGACAAATCATACAAAAACCTAGATATATAGCTAAATCATTTAACTCCCCGACAAGGGTGCCAAAAATTGATGTCGCACAAACTCACACCACAAATATAGATTGTGAGGCGGTCGAATCAATAATAAAAACTCAACGCAAGTCGGGGTCGAAGCCACAGGGAGCTAGATTTTTGATTAGGTATACACCTAGTGTGAAATGTATGATGTGCCTCAAATTACACTTCCACATTCTCAATTGTTGTTTCTACTTCTACTTTTAAGCTATTGATTGTAATTGTAGAGCTAAGAGATAATATTTTTGATTTTGGTTGTTTTTCAAGTTATGAAAGGTCTAGGGTTGTAACTTCCGCCTAAATGGATACCTAATGTTGAGAGCTTTAGGGAATGTTTGGTTGATGGGATACAATATGGCAATCACACTCAATTACTCACTCTATACCTCTCGGTAGTTTGAGTGATTTTGCCCAATTTGTCTTTCTCAAGTCCAAACGGGTATTTCACAAAGTAAGTGATAAATTCTCTAGTCGGGTCTTACTATTTCTAGGTTCGACCCTTTAATTGGGGCTATCAATTTCTTGAGTTCACCCCAATTCCTAGTTAGCCAAGTTTTCCTAGACTTAGTCTCTTCTTGAGAAGTCAAATAGGCATGAATCATTGTTTGCAACCATCAATTCTCAAATTCAAGCAAGAACTAGGCTAAATATCATCGACTCAATCATAAATAAGCCCTAAACCGATTACCCATTAAGTACCCATACTGGGGTTGGGTCATAACCCTAGCTATGGGTTTAGCTGCTCATGAAAAATAACGAAATTAAAGAAGAAACTAAAATAGATTTCATAATACGTGATTAAGGAGAGAAAATCTAATGTTTAAAAGCTAATCTAGTAGAATGTTACCCAATACAGTAAATAAAAACAGCTCAGTGCTCTCCAAAAACAAAACTTAACCTAAAAATGACAAAAAGTTCTATTTGTACTAAGCTGAAAATATCTGACAAAATTGCCCCTGTGGAGGTTGTGCGGCCGCACAATTCTATGTGCGGTCCGTATGTTGAGACTGACTTATCAACTGGGCTTTCTGTGTTCGCATAAAACTAGGGTACGGCTGCACTTCATTTAATTTTGTGGACCGCACATTTCTGAGTGCGACCGCACACTTGAACTTGGATTGGAGCTGGCCTTCATTATGCGGACCGCACATTTATGAGTGCGACCGCATTTTGGCCTCCTGCGGCCGCACAATAATTGTGCGATCCGCACATCTTCAATTCTCCAAAAATATGGCTCTCTTATTCTCCTCTTCTGCGGACCACACAATTATGAGTGCGACCACACTTAATATCCTGCGGCCGCATAATAATGGTGCGGACCGCACTTTTTCATGACCCAAAAAATACAACTCTTTAAACTTCATCTTCTGCGGCCGCACTAGAATTGTGCGGTCCGCATTTTGCATGGGACTTCTGTCAGAGGCATCCTTATGTTCTGGGGCCGCACTCAATATTGTGCGGTCCGCATTGTTCCCTGTTAGCCTTGTTTTGGTCCTTGTCCAAAATTAATCCTTCTTGAGTTGATTTTCATTTCTTTGGCTCATTTTCCAACATTCCTGTAAGAAAGCACATTTCATTAGTTTTCAGGAATACCTTTAAGTAATTTTTAGCCAAAACAAAAGTAAAATAGTGCAAATAAATAGTCAAAATCCCTACTTATCAGCGTCTCTGGTCGCCACAACTCTATCAAAGTCGTGATCAACGACCAATCTAGCTGCAGCCGGCTGATCTCAATAATCCTATAGAAACCCATATCATGCTGGCGTCTGACTATATGGGGATGGAGATGGCGGGTCTTAAGAAAGTCCCACATATCGTCTACTCTTCTAGCATGGAAAGTCCGGGCCAATAACTACCCGTCCCATATGTAGGAAGACTTATGCTCGGCCTGTAGCAATAGTAGCTCTAGCGAGGCAGGTCCGGGATGCAAAGGCGGAACCTCCATGACAACTACTATAAATTGAACAAAATAAATTACAATATTTTTCTTTTTCATTTCTTAAATATATTGCAATACCTTTAATATTAAATTTTATTTGATATTTTTACTATATTGTTAATTAGGTTGATACAATTTCAATATTATAATTTTATATTTTATATGTTACTTTAATATGTTAGTTTTATCATTTTATACGTTAGTTTTATTATTTTATATGTTTGTTTGTTATTCATCTATTTTTTACTATAATAAAATTAAATAATTAATTTTCATAACTATACATGATTTAATTATTAAATATTCATATTTTGGTTCTGGACATAATATTTGAGGCCTAGTAGCATCAAGATATCCTGAATTCTTGTGTTTATGATGAGAAAATTTCCCCGATTTATCACTCAACAGGTCTGTTATTTTATATGTTAGTTTATTATTATATATATTAGTTTATTATTGTATATGTTAGTTTTATTATTTTATATGTTTGTTTGTTACTCATTTATTTTTTACTATAGTAAAATTAATTAATTATTTTTCATAACTATACACAATGTAATTATTAAATATTCATATAACAAAACTTAGTTTGACAAATACTATTGTTTTCTCATGTTATTTTCTTATGTTTGTTGACTATAATTGGAGATACTTTGTGTTTGAATTATCAGCTTTTTGACGTATTTTTGGGTATGAGAGATACTTAAATGATTAATTTCTATAACTACAAGGATACTACGCTAAAGGGCACTACTTTTTACTACGCTAAAAGCTCACTACATTACAAATACGAGCACTGCATTAGGCCACAAGATACCACTACAAGAAACTAAAGTAACAATTTATCTAGTTTACTAGTCTTTTAGAAATAAATAATCTAAACCGGAAAAAACAACAAAGCAATTTAATCACAAAACAATCACGAAAATACATATACCATAGTAAAAAGTAACTAATTAATATTTTTTTAATAACTAATAATAATTTCTCTATTTTACTTCTTTTTAGCACACTAATACTATAATCTGGATAAAAAACAATAAATTAGTTAAATTGCAAAACAATCACAAAAAACCATAGAGCACATAAAAAACAATTAATATGCATTTTTATACGAGTTTTAACAAAAACTAAGTCGGAATACCTCGATTTGAAGTTTTTGAAAAATTAAAAATTTGGTGATTTAGAGTCGAAACAAGCAACCCACTCCGAGATAACGCCTTAGCTAGCACATGGGACCGAGAATCTACACTTTTTTTGGACCGGTGGGCTCCACTCTAGATTTTTTTTATTAAAAATGGAGGGGAGGGGGGACCACTGATCGATTTTAAAATTGGGGGAGGGACAATTCTGTGGGTAAGGGGAAAGGGACGACCTTTATATATGTATAGCGTCCTTTATTAAGACGCTATACCTATAGCGTCTTAATAAAGAACGCTATACTTTCCCGCTTTATTTAATTCAAGTATAGCGTCTTTTAAAAGGACTCTATACTTAACTAGGCAAACGGTCGTTACGGTATAGCGTCTTTTTAAAAGACGCTATATAAATTGGTCACCATATTGTTTTCTACATATTTTGGTTCTTTGAGTCCAAAAGAATTATATTTTGGTTTCGGACTCGCCCATCCCATCCCATCCCATGCAGGCTTTTACATTGGACGAGCTTGGCTGGGGCGACTAATGTTTCGATGGGCCTTAAAATGCTCAGCCTAACCTAGCCCTACGTGGTTCATGGGCCCCTACGGGCCGACCCTCCATTTTTAAGAATTATCTTTTAGATAAACCTCTTAAAGAATTAGAAGGCCAAGTATACTGCGATGTGTGATTTGATCGAAATTCTGATTTTACAGACTCGGAAGGAGAAACTGTCATCCCAGTCAATCCAATTGGGATGCCCTGGACCTGACATGTCACTTGGAAAGAGTAACATGAAGCTCAGAATTGGGGTGTAGTCAATACTCCCAAATAAAAAGGGAATTGATCTATGGTCGATTTCGTAACAAATCAAATAAAGAGGAATTTCTATTTGTACCTCGTAAAAAAAGCTTTTTATTTTGTAGAATGAAACATTTACTTTCTTTTCGTGGAAAGAAATTATGTTCAAGTAAGCAAATATGTCATGGTTCTAGGAGTCTATCTATCGCGTATAGACTTTAAGACTCAAAACAAACTATTGTATGGGGCGGAGTGTTCGCTAGTCAAGAGCTTCCATGTACAGAAGATGAGAGAAGCAGAAATGAGGATGTTAAGATGGATGTGTGGGTTTACCAGGAGGGATAAGATTAGAAATGAATTTATTCGGGACAAAGTGGGAGTGACCTCCGTGGAGGACAAGATGCGGGAGTCGAAGCTGAGATGGTTCGGGCATGTTAAGAGGAGAAGCATCAACGCTCTTGTTAGGAGGTGTGAGAGGTTGACCATGGCGAGTTTGAGAAGAGGTCGAAGAAGGCCTAAGAAGTACTAGGGAGAGGTGATTAGATAGGACATGGCGCGACTTCAGCTTACTGAGAAGATGATCCTTGATAGAAGGGTGTAGAGGTCGAGGATTAGGGTATACGGTTAGTAGGTAGCTGAGAGTTTCCTCATTTCTAACCAGTAGTATCGCTTGTACTTTTCTATTTCTAAGATCTATATTACATCATGCTTTTGTGTCAGTTATCATATTCTACCATTGTTACTATTTTGACACAACTTATTCTTTTCTCCCTGCCCCCTCTCTCCCCTCTCCTTCTTTCTCCTTCTTTCTTCTTCTTCTTCTTCTTCTTCTTCTTCTTCTTCTTCTTCTTCTTCTTCTTCTTCTTCTCCTTCTCATCCCTTCCTTTCTGAGCTGAGGATCTATTGAAAATATCTTCTCTACCTTTACTGGGTAGGGGTAAGGTCTGCATACACACTAACCTCCCCAGTTCTCACATGTGAGAATATACTGGGTATGTTGTTGTTATTGTACTCAAAACAAACTGCTCAAAAATAGTTTCAAGGTGCTCATGGCATATACAACACCAATAGATTATGTTCATCAAGCGCATTTGAATTCTCTTGTGAAACAAAGATGTCTTAACATCTTTATTTTTATCTCTCTCTCTCTCTCTCTCTCTCTCTCTCTCTCTCTCTCTCTCTCATATATATATATATATATATATATATATATATATATATATATATATATATATATATAACTATATGCAATATTAATTATTTAAACATTAAGAAATAACTAAAATTTTAGGAAAAATATATATTTATATTCGCATAAAAAATATTACCAATTTGAGATTAGACTACTTAATCTTCTTATTATTTTTAGTTCCCTATATTTTTAATTAAATATGTTATTAAGCCAACGGGCTGACCCAACCCAGCCTCGATCAAGCCTCATGGACCACGAGTTTACTTGGGCCAGGCTTAAAAGCCTCATTTTTAAATGGGCTCCAAAATTTTTAGCCCAACCCTATTAAATCACGGGCTGGGTTGGACCGGCCCAGCGGGCTAAGCCCATATTGACGGCTCTGTTTTGGGGTAGATCACATCATCTACTTGAACTTGAGATGAGTTCTTCTCTTTGAAGAAAAAGGTCATAGCAAGGGAATCTTACGTAAATCTCCCAAATAAGTTCCAATTTACCAACCTCTAGCCATTAATCAGAGACTTACCAAAATTAGCCAAGCATATATAAAATTAAAAATTCAAATAAATAAGGTTCTTTCTCTCCAAAAATCACACGCAATGATATCCTTCCATATTTTTAAGCATGATCAGAAACATTAGATGCAAGATAAAAAGAAAATTTTATGGATGAGGTAGCAAACAAGGTGATGAAATAAAATTATATATATACAAGATTCCAAAAATCAAAGCATAAAAGGACCCTTTCAATGGGTATGGTTGAATTCATTAAAAATATATAGATGAGTCAATATACAAATTTTGAGGAAGATTGGGGGAAATATCAACTTGTAACGACACGATCAGTCGTTCTGAGCAGTTGTACTTCACTTGGTAATTTTTGGGCATGAGTAGCTTCGTATGATGTACAATGAATTATGTGAATCGTCAGTTTTGGTTTTCAGATTATTCGGGATTGATTTGGAAGAATGATTCTTAGCTAGAAGTTTTAAATTTGAAAAGTTTGACCAAATTTGACTTTTTAGTATTTGACCTTGGATTGTATTTCTGGCGGATCCATTAGCTCCATTAGGTGATTTGGATTGAGGAGCGCGCCTAGATTGTGATTTGGAGGTCCATAGTAGAATTTGGCTTGAAATGGTGAAAGTTGGAATTTTGGAAAGTTTGACCGGGAGTGTACTTTTTGATATCGGGGTTGGATTTTGATTCTGAAAGTTGGATCAGGTCCATAATGTTAAATGTGAGTTGTGTGCAAAATTTGAGGTCAATCGGACGTGATTTGGTAGGTTTCGGCATCGGTTGTGAAAGTTTAAAGTTTCAAGTTCATTGATTTCGAATTGAGGTGTGATTCGTCGTTTCAATATTGTTATGTGTGTTTTGAGGCCTCACATAGGTCCATGTTATGATATGGGACTTGTTGGCATGTTTGAACGGGGTCCCGAGGGGCTCAGGTGAGTTTTGGATATGTTTGGGTTGTGTTGCACTCGTTTTTTATGTTTTGACGTCGTTTCTTCAAGCATAAATGGTATCATATTAAGCAAATAAGCTCCAATTTCTGCTTTTATTGAAGCATTAGATCCTTATCATAATTAGGAATCCATAGCAAAAAAAATCATCGAATTTGGACATCGTATGAGGGAGTTATGCTCATTTTAGTGTCGGAGAAGAGTGTTCGCAGATGCGAAGTTGGGTCCGCATCTGCGGCCTTGCGGGTGCGAGAAATGGTCTGCAAAAGCGTAAATGACAGTTGGAAATGCGCAGGTGCGGAGTTTTTAATTGCAAAAGCAAAAATCCCTATATATAAAATAATCAGACTGCGTTCTTTTGGTATTTTAAGCATATCTTGAGTTCTAGAGCTCCGATTGAGGTAATTTTCCCGACGTTCTTCTCATCTTTTTATGGGGGTCAGTATCTAACTATAATTTTTGTATTTAAATATATCACAGAAGTTTATTTTTGAATTAATCCATATTTTGATTGGAGAATTAGGGATTTTTATCAAAAACTTTTCTAAAGCGAGTAATTGAGTTTTGAACATCGATTCGGAGTCAGAACTGGATAAAATTAGTATGGTTAGACTCATAATTGAATGGATTATCGTATTTTGTGAGTTTTATCAGGTTTTGAGGTGCGGGCCCGGGATAAGCGTTTTCGCCGATTTTGGGCTTTTGATTAAAGATTCGACCTTTTTTGATTGGGATTGGTTCCTTTAGAATTGTTTGAGGTATTTGACTTGTTTTTAGTTAGTTTCGAGCCGTTCGGAGGTTGGAACGTGCAAGATGGCATTTTTGGAGCATCACTTGGCTTGCTCGGTATTGGAATTGGCTTGTTCGAGGTAAGTAACTCTTCTAAACTTAGTGCTGAGGGTATGAAACCTCAAATTATGCGCTATGTGATCGGTGTTGAGGTGACGGGCGTGCACCATGTGAATTGTTACTCCATTATTTTTGTGGTATTGTGTAGTTACCTGACCTTACTTGCTTTATATAGTCAGACATACGTATTCATATACATATCATGTCTTAGTCTCTGCTGCTATTTATTGATACATCATATCATTATTGTCGGGCTAGTTTTATGACATTGAGAGCCTGAGAGATTGGAGAAATTACTGACAGAGTGAGGCCGAGGGCCTGATTGTGAGGATATTTATGGGATCGGGCTGCACACCGCAACGTGTTTCATTGATTTATGCCATGATTGGCTTGATATAGCGCTTGGGCTGTAGGAGCCCCTCCAGAGTCTGTACACACCCCCAGTGATTGCATGTACCTACTGAGTGCGAGTGCCGAGTGCCAAGTTGTGACGACCCGACCGGCCGTCTTAAGAATTAATGCCCCGATCCCCTATTAACTGCTTTCCCCAAGTGTCATTAGCTTCGGAGAGTTTTGGGACACTTAGTCCCTAAATGAGAGCTTAAGTGTTACAAAGTTGACCATAGTTGGAACAGTGTGAAGACGGCCTCAGAATGAAAATCTGATGGTTCCGTTAGTTCTGTTAGGTGGTTTCGGGCTTAGGGGAATGATCGGATTGTGTTTTGGAGGTCCGTAGCTAATTTAGGCTTGGAATGCCGAAAGTTGAATTTTTGAAGTTTCCGGTCCGATAGTGAGATTTTGACCTGAGGGTCGGAATGGAATTCCGGAAGTTGGAGTAGCTCCGTAGTGTTGAATGTGACGTGTGTGCAAAATTTTAGGTCATTCGGATGAAGTTTGATAGACTTTTTGATCGAAAATGTATTTTGAGAATTTTGGAGTTCTTAGGCTTGAATCCATGGTTAATTCGAGGTTCCGATGTTGTTTTACGTGTTCTAAGGATTGGTACAAGTTTGGATAGTTATTTGTGACTTGTTAGTGCCTTTGGTTGAAGTCCCGGAAGCCCCAGGATGATTTCAGATGGTTGACGGAAGAATTTTGGAGTTGGAAGGTTGCAGCTTCAACTGATATCTGTCATAACCACACCTGTGGTTTGGGTTCCGCAGGTGCGAAGCCGCAAAAGCGGCGCTGTCACCGCATAAGCAAAAATAAGGAGGAGTAGCAGAGGCCGCAGATGCGGAAGGATTTACGCACCTGCGTAACCGCAGATGCGGTGAGAAGGTCGCGGGTGCGAAATTTGGGATTTTAATGAGTTGTAGCAGATGCGACTTTTGTTCCGCAAAAGCGGGATCGCAGATGCGGTCTCAGGTCCACAGATGCGGAAATCACTGGCCAGAACATATAAATAGTTGCCTTCGCGAATTTGAGCTATTCTTTCACCATTTTCATCCGGGTTTGAAGCTTTTGAGAGAGATTCTTGAGGAAAACAAAGGGGAATCACTTGGAGGTAACATCTTTGACTTCATAACTCATTTTTATGTGATTAAAGACCTAATTAGTTGTGAAAAATTTGGGAAAAATGGGTAATTAGGGCTTGAGTTTAAGAGACTTTTAAATGAGGATTTGAGGGGCCATTTGGACTCTGATTTTAGTGTTCTTGTTATGTATAGATTTGTGAGCGTACGAGGTTTATGAAAATGTAAATTTCACCTGATTCCGAGATGTGGGATCGAGGGGCGTTTTGGTCATTTTACATAATTTCGCGTATTAGCTTAGAATTTAACTGTAAAATCAGTTACTTGAAGTGTTATTTGCATTATGAAATTGAATTGAATAGATTTGGGCCATTTGGAGTCGAGTACTCATGGCAAAAGCGTGGTTTCAGATTGATTTTTGAGCCGGTTCGAGGTAAGTGGCTTGTCTAACCTTGTGGGGGGAGACCTTCCCCTTAGGATTGGTATATTTGGTAATTGAAATGTCTTGTACGTGAGGTGACAAGTGCGTACTTGTGCTAATTGTTGGAAATCTGGTTTTCTTTAAGTAATTACTAGTATGTTTCCTTTCCCGTTTCTATTACTTGCACTATTAAGCCTGCTGTTAGCTTAGGAAAGCATGTCTAAGTGACTTAATTGCTTTATTTGTTTAACCTGCCTTACTTGAATTCTGTGCAACATGCTAGGCTAGAAACTTTTATTTCCTTAATATGAAGTCTTTCCATTTCTATATATTTTTTCCCTGTTGCTGCTGTGTATTTATTTTGGGACTACGGATGTGGGATTCTGGTAGCTCCCCCTTGTCTGTTTATTTTGGGACTACGGATGTGGGATTCCAGTAGCTCCCCCTTGTCTGTTTATTTTGGGACTACGAATGTGGGATTCCGGTAGATCCCCTTGCACAGTTATATGGAACTACAAGAATGCACCCGGTAGATTCCCCAGTGCTGGGTATTTACGTTTAGGACTACGGAACGGGATTTCGGTAAAACCCCACGCACTATGAGTTGGACTACGGGACGGGATCCCGAAAGATCCATTGGATATGTACATATGAGACTACAGGACGGTATCCTAGGAGATCCCCGATCGTTATCATTGGTGCTGAGTTGTATTTCCTTTCCGTGTTTACCTTGTTTCTGTATGGTTGTTGCTATTCTGTACATCATGTGTTATTTCACTGTTGTACTTATTTATACTATTCTGTTCTATATTGTTGACCTTATTATTTTGTTTAACCTCGGTAGGTCCCTAACCTTCCTCGTCACTACCCAACCAAGGTTAGGCTTGGCACTTACTGAGTACCGATGTGGTGTACTCATGCCTCTCCTGCGCATGTTTTTCATGTGCAGATCCAGGTACCGCTACTCAGGCCTACCATCCTTGAGGGAGGTAACTGCCCTAGAGACTTCTAGGTACATCTGCCGCATCCGCAGACTGATAAGTCTCTTTCTATTCTAGCTGTTAAACATTGCCCTTCTGTATTTTCTTTCTTATTAGATATTCTGGAGTTAGACTGTTAGATATTCCAAAGGCTTGTATTTCCGTGAGTTTTCGGGTTTTGGGATAGTGTACTTGGTTTTGAGAATGTTGTGTTGTATATGCCGAGTGGCATTATAACTATTGTTCCATTCAGTTACTTTTGGTTTTTGGTTATTTTCTTCCGCAAGTTTCGTTTATGTTCTGCATTTGTTAGGCTTACCTAGTCGTAGAGACTAGGTGCCATCACGATAGTTCATGGAGGGCGAACTGGGGTCGTGGCAAGTTGGTATCAAAGCTCTAGGTTCATAGGAGTCATGGATCACAAGGCGGTTTATTAGAGTCTCGCTGATCGGTATAGAGACATCTGTACTTATCTGCGAGAGGCTATGTAACTGTTAGGAAACTTTCCACTTCATTTGATTCCTTGTCGTGAGATATTTTGACATCACAATTCTAAACTTCTGTCTTCTATTCTCTCACAAATGGTGAGGACACATTCTACCCGAGATGATTAGGCACTCGCGCCCCCTACTATATCCGTTAGAGGCCGGGGTCGGGGTAGAGGCCGAGGACGTGCACGTGGTGCAGCCAGAGCACCTGCGCGAGCTGCCGCCGAGGTACCACCCGTAGTTCCAGCCGAAGTCCAGGCACCTGATACACCTACTGCTACTACTACTCCAGCCCTTCAGGAGACTTTGGCACAGTTCATGAGCATGTACACCACCTTGGCTCAGGCAGGATTGCTTCCCCTTGCTGCAGCCATATCTCAGGCAGGGGGAGGAGCACAGACTCCCGCTGCCCACACTCCTGAGCAACGAGTGCATGTTGAGCAGGTCCCCGAGATTATTCTTGTACCGCCTGCAGTGCCAGTTCAGCCCAAGGACAGGGTAGCGGCTTCCGAGTGAGCAGTTGAGGCTTGAGAGGTTCAAGAAGTACAAGCCCCCTGTATTTAGTGGTCTAGCATCGGGCGACGCTCTAGATTTCTAGATGAGTGTTACTGCATTCTTCGTACCATGGGTATATCAGGATCGAGCAGGATTTCCTTGACTACATTCCAGCTTCGAGGAGCCGCCTATGAGTGGTGGCGCACCTATAAGTTAGATAGTCCGGATGAGGCTGCTTCACTGACTTGGACTCAGTTTTCAGATCTGTTCCTGAGAGAGTATGTTCCTCAAAGCCTCAGGGATGCATAGCACGCAGAGTTTGAGCATTTGCGCCAGGGTGCTGTGACTGTCTCAGAGTATGCTGTCTGTTACACTAGTTTGGCTATGCATGCACCAGTCTTGGTTTCTACTATTCGTGAGAGAGTTCCCAGCCTCTACGTATTCTTATATGTCTTCTTATTTTGCTCTGCATTTGGGTGTTTGAGTTCCCTTGTTTATATTTCTACTCTTGTGGGAGATTCTCTTATTGCGGACTGCATCTACCGGTCGTGTTTGGTTGCTCTTAGTGGTTTTGAGACCAGAGCCGATTTATTGTTACTCATCATGGTTGACTTTGATATTATCTTGTGCATGGACTGGTTGTCGCCCCATTATGCTATTCTTGATTGTCACGCCAAAACCTATTATGTTATTGTTAAGTGGATGGGTACTTTAGATCACACTCCTAGTAGAGTTATTTCTTTTCTTAAAGCTCAGCGTATGGTTGAGAAGGGGTGTGATGCGTATTTAGCTTATGTGAGAGATGTCAGTATTGATACACCTTCAGTTGATTCAGTTCCAGTAGTACGAGATTTTCCCGATGTGTTTCTAGCTGATCTTCCAGGTATGCCGCCTAATAGAGATATTGATTTTGGCATTGATCTGTTGCCAGGTACTCAGCCCATTTCTATTCCTCCGTATCGTATGACTCCTCCTAAGTTGAAAGAGTTGAAGGATCAGTTACAAGAATTGCTTGATAAGGGTTTTATTTAGCCCAGTGTATCACCTTGGGGTGCTCTTGTTTGTGAAGAAAAAGGATGGCTCTATGTGTATGTGTATTGATTATCGCCAGTTGAACAAGGTTACAGTGAAGAACCGTTATCCTTTACCTGGTATTGATGATCTGTTTGACCAGCTTCAGGGCGTAGGGGTGTTTTCTAAGATTGATTTGTGCTCAGTTTACCATCAAGTGAAGATTCAAGAGCCAGATATCCCAAAGACTGCTTTCAGTACTCGGTATGGTCATTACGAGTTCCTTGTTATGTTATTTGGGCTAACCAATGCCCCAACAGTCTTTATGCATTTGATGCACAGTGGTTCCGGCCGTATCTTGACTCGTTCGTCATTGTCTTTATTGATGATATTCTGGTGTATTCCCGGAGTCGGGAAGATCATGAGCAACACCTAAGGATTGTGCTTCAGACATTGAGAGAGAAGAAGTTATATGTTAAGTTCTCGAAATGTGAGTTTTAGTTGGATTCAATGGCATTTTTAGGCCACGTGGTATCGAGTGAGGGTATTCAGGTGGATCCGAAGAAGATAGAGGTCGTGCAGAGTTGGCCCAGACCATCCTCAGCTACCTAGATCCACGTTTCCTTGGCTTGGCGGGCTACTATCGTCGTTTTGTGGAGGGTTTTTCATCTATTGCAGCCCTTATGACCAGGTTGACCCAGAAGGGTGCTCCGTTCCAGTGGACAGAGGAATGTGAGATGAGCTTTCAGAAGCTCAAGACAGCTTTGACCACAACCCCAATTTTGATATTTCCTACAGGCTCGGGGTCTTATACAGTCTATTGTGATGCCTCGAGGGTTGGCCTCAAAGCGGTGTTGATGCAGGACGGTAGGGTGATTGCCTACGCGTCCAGACAATTGAAGATACATGAGAAGAACTACCATGTTCACGACCTTGAGTTAGCTGCCATTGTTCACGCCCTGAAGATTTGGCGCCATTACTTATACGGTGTGCCTTGTGAGATTTATACTGACCATCGGAGCTTGCAGCACTTGTTCAAGCAAAAGGATCTAAATTTGCGCCAGAGGGTGTGGTTAGAGTTGTTGAATGACTATGACATCACTATTTTGTATCACCCGGGCAAGGCCAATATGGTGGTCGATGCTTTGAGTCGCCGGGCAAAGAGTTTGGGGAGTTTGGCTTATTTACCAGCATTAGAGAGGCCTATGGCGATGGATGTTCAGGCCTTAGCCAGCCAGTTGTCGCGCCCCCTTTTTCTCATGAAATCGGGTTTGTGACATTTGGTATGGGCAACTCGTTCCTTTCAGGAACTGGGTTTTGCATTTTTGAAGAGTCGTCACCTAATGATTTAAGGTGCATTAGGACACCAATGGGGTTCAATTCTAAGTCATTTGAATAACCCGAGATTGGGTAAGGGCTTGAAGTTATCCTAAGAGGAAGGTGTTAGGCACCCCTCAGGATCCACTAGTGTGGTTCTCAGCCAGACAGTTATTGTGAATTTAGCAAATATACAAGTACGGGCTCAAATATTAGGGGATTACACATAAAAAAGAACAATTAAAAGAAGAGTTAAACAAAGAGTTTGCAAATAAAAGGAAAGGGGATCCTAGGTTTATATTTAATATGGATCACGTCAATGCAATACCCGGTAATCACTCCTCAAAAGAGGGGTTACACGTGGCATTAGCGCACCGGTCATCATATCCATATCTACCCTTCCCACCCCGTTAAGGTATTAAAGCACGGATTGGTCTCGATTACTATTGCATGTTATTACCCGTCCCATTCCTATCAGTCCCAGAGGCACTTAGGACTACTAGTCCTAAAGGATGGGATATTAGGCTGATAGGTTTCAAAGGATAAAATCTAAGGCGACATACAAAAAAACACATACTGCATGTTAGGGAAGCATATAAACAGATAAAGGCTCAAATATACCTCCTTGAACAAAAGCACATAACTAGCATGACTTGCACATACTTTTTAGGTCCGATTAAAATACTAAAGACGAGGGGAGTTTGATTATTGAAGTAGATTTGTTTATTACATAACTCAGATAAGAAGTATGAATCAGTCTTGCCTGCTGGTTGTAACAATTAACAAAGGCGGACTCAATTTTACAGTCATTACTCTAAGGCTTGCCTAAGTATTTAGACGGGGTCCTATAGGCATGATATCTACTTAATTCAGAAGGTGGTGAAACAGTGATAACTCAAAGCGAATTGTTTGAAATCCTATAGGAATGCTTGCTAAACCTCGTTAAAATAAGGGAATCAAATTATTAAAAAAAAGATTCAGAATGGACGAATTTTAAATTAGACTAGTTTCAGTTTCTGCAGATGCCAGTATCCACTATCGCTGATTTTTTCTCCTATGAACATGGTATCTAGGATTACTGATTTTAGATCCTTGTAGACATAATTGCCGGTTTTAAACCTTTGCGTACATAGTATCTGAATAATGTCAAACCCCTATAGGCATAATATCTAGTAGAAAATGGAAATAGGTGGGTTTTCACTTGGGAATTCCTATAAGCATGATTTCTATTCATTATGCTGATTTTAACAAGCGACTAGGTTATAGCCAATTGGGCCTTAAAAACATGATATCTAAACGGTGACAAACATGCAGAATTTTAGATAATTCCTATAGGCAGGTTATCTAGATGTGAAGTTGAACAAGTAGATCCTATAGACAACAACAACTACCCAGTAAAATCCCACATAGTGGGGTCTGGAGAGGGTAATGTGTACGCAGACCTTACCCCTGCCCCGATCGGGACAGAGAGGCTGTTTCCGACCCTCAGCTCAGAAAGACAAAAATAAAAAAAAACAAGAAAAGAGAGTTCATTAGTAACTCCAGTAGAAATTGTAATAGTAACAGAAGCATAAAAACCAAAAGATGAATGACATGCAATAATAGTAACCAGAATCTAAGGCCCGGGGCTAAGATAAACACAAGAATAGTGTGTGTTCAACATAAACTGCAAGCCATCTAAGATCAACCCTAATCAAACCCCGCCTCACCCCCAGTATGAAGCAAGGAAAGCTTTACTATCCCTATCCTACAACCCTAAGGCTTGACCTTCAGGCCTTCCTATCAAGGGCCATGTCCTCGGAAATCTGCAGTCGTACCATGTCCTACCTGATCACCTCTCCCCAATACTTCTTAGGTCTCTCTCTACCTCTTCTCGTACCCACCATGTCCAACCGCTCATACCACCTCACCGGTGCATCAAGGCTTCTTCTCTGCACGTGCCCGAACCATCTGAGCCTCGCTTCCCGCATCTTGTCATCCACAGGGGTGACGCCCACCTTCTTTCGAATATCTTCGTTCCTAATCTTGTCTATCCTAGTATTCCCACACATCCACCTCAGCATTCGAATCTATGCTACTTTCATCCTCTGGATATGGGAGTTCTTAACCGACCAACACTCTACCCCATACAACATGGCTGGTCTAACCATAGCTCTATAAAACTTACCTTTGAGTATCAGTGGCACTTTCTTGTTGCACAAGACTCCAGATGCAAGCCACCAAGTAGGTCTTATAGACATGGTTTCTAAATGTGATGTGAATATGAAGATTAAAACAATCTTATAGGCATGTTTTCAACCTTTGAGCATGCATAATTACCCAACCCTTTTCACTAGGCAGCCCCAAATGTTCACTATAAATTATTACAAACCAGGAATACTGAATCACATCAGAAAAGTACAAAGAAAAGTTACAACCAGAGGAAGCCTAATTCTTGACTTCCTCTCTGAGTTATGGAGTAAACCACCTCAAAATGCCATTGATCTAAAGCCTTTCTCAGACTTGAGTGTGTTAGAGCTCCCTAAGGGCCTCAATAGGACCCCGGCAGTGCTCATACCCAAGTTACATAACCAGAATGGAAATGAGTGCAGTGTGGAAATGTCAGCCCTCATGTGTCCAAGTTCAGAAGGAGCTCATGGGTCCCAAGGCAAGGCTCACATGAGGGGGGGCAGAACTTAAGTCTAAGAAGAGAGTGAAAGTGCAGAAATAGAGTTCTAAGAGCTGAGGGAATAAAGGAGAGGGAAAGGGTGATGGGAGACAGCCATTAACCTTTCAGGGAGTCACTAACTTCACACAAAGGGGGCAGGGGATTGGGAATCCATTGCAAGGAGCTTATACACTTGGGCATGGGTTAACTTTGGGCATGTGCAACAATATGAAGTGCTTACATGCCTGTAAATCAACTAGAGCACACAACATGTAAGGGAAACATGGAGGTTATGATCCTAAGAGGATCAAGTTTGGGTCATGCACAACAATTTCTAATGCTGTCATGCCCCAAACCAAACACAAGTATTAAACACATTGGGGTAGGGATTTAGAATTCACAGGTCATGATACATTGATTCAGAACAGGAGAAAGGAAATTACAGCATGCTAAACAATGGTACTGGGCTAAATACAAACAGTAGGCAGACAAGAATGCAAGAAACAGTAAATAAGCATATTGTTGTTGGTGCAGAAAACTTAATTAGAACATACCAGTAAGAAATGCAAATGCAGAAAATAAGCAAGTTTCCCCACAACCTAGCCTTGGCTTTCAGCCGGCTAGGTAAGGCAACAATATAGTAGTAACAGAGAAAAGAGAGATTTGGTGGAGTGTGTGCTTGAACTCAAGTGTTTATGCCTTGTGTTTGTGTTTTTTGAAAAAAAAAGAAATACATGGTATTTATAGCTTTTTGAAAACAAGTAAGAGAGGGTAATAAGTTACAAACATGGAAACAATCATGATTCAGAATCAATTATACAAGTGATTGCCTTTAATTAAGGGATCACTTTGCTTAATGGGTAGTGACAAGTTCAAAAATAAGGAAAGAAATCAATTTATAAGCAGGCCGACAGTTGCCATAAAAGAAGTAGTAAAATATTAAGTAGGCCATCGAGTCTAGGTACAGAGATACACTAATTTTGGAAAGAATTCAGCAAGGAAAAACAGGAAAAGAAAATCAATTAACCCTAACAGGCGAGTGAAATCAGAATTCCACAAAGGAAAAGTTCGAAATCAGTCACAAGTTGAAGGTCAAACAAAGAAGGAAACTTAGCATATAAATAGGGTGTATAAACACTATACATGCAAGGCCAAGTCTGTTGGCAGAAGGAAATAGCATACAACAGTAGCACAAAAATTCAGTGGATAGCAACATTCGAAATATGATAGCCCAGTAGGTCAAGTAGTAAAGAAAACATAGAATATCAAAGCATGTGAAGATCTCACGTAGCAGGTGAAGAAAACCCCTCTTGAAAATTAGGGTTTCAATCATAATCGATTTTTAGAGATGATAGAAAACCAGAGTCAGAAGAATCACACAGAGAAATAAGAGATTTTGAGATAAAGAACTTCAAAATCGATTTATGCACTTAAACAAACAGCCTCAGACCCAAAACCATAGGATTTTCAACAATAGAAGAGTTTTTAAAAGAGGATAAACAAATAAATCGAATAGAAACTCAGGCAAACAAACATTCGTCTAATAAACAGTCATAAGAAATTAGGGTTTTTAACATGCAAACTCAAGTAGAAGAAAGATATAGAGAAACAAAGCAGAACATGTCAAAAATCAGAGAAAAGTTTTGAAATAAACTAACAAGAACCCTAATCTGAAAAGATAAGGGGTTTTGAAGGCAGAGTTTTAAAAGAAACTTCGAGAAAAATGCTTAGCAGTTCAGAGCAAACATAGATCTGAAACAGATCTAAAAGAAATCGAAAGAACCTTAGAGGTTAGAGTTTCAGAAGAACCCCAAGTGATGAGAAAGGCTTTGAAAACAATCGATCTAAGCAGGAGTGTCAAGAGTCTGACTCGAACAGCCATGGCTGACCGGAGAACAGTCATGAACTGAAATCGAACAGGGTCTGGACCAAGCTCTTTCAAGATCTAGCCTTGAAACCATAAGAATCGAACAAGTAGAAGCCATGTGGGGTTGATACAGGTCTCCGATGACCTTGGAAGCCATCGATTTGGGAGGTATTAGGGTTGGGTTAGGTGGCGGCAACTAGGGTTCATGAGGGATTGCAGAGAGAGTTGAGAGGGAAAGGGATTCAAGGGCGGCGTTTGGTGTGAAATGAGGTGGGGTAAAGGGTCGTTTGAGGTTAAAAATAAAAAGGGCCGATATTGGCCGTTGATCTAAATGATCAACGGCTATGATTGAAAGGGTTAGGTAGGGGATCCGGGTTGGGTTATTTAGATTGGGTCGGGGTCGAGTTGAAATTGAAATTGGGTTGGGAAATTGGGGGCCTGTTTTCGGTTTTAATTGAAACTCAATTTGGGCTATAATTGCAATAGCCACTTTTCCCTTTTAATTTGATAAAAACCAGTAAATTAATTCTTGGAAATAAATTAAAGGTACTAAAATTATTTGTAATACATAATTATCAATTTAAAAATACTTGACTTAACTTTTATAAATATAAACGCAATTAAATCTAATAGAGGCTAATATTGCAATTAATGCAATTTAGCTTTAAAAATAATAAATAAATTTATAAAAATATGCAAAAATTATCTTAGATATATTTTAGTATGAATATGAGAATCCAATAAATGGATCATCAAAAATAATAATTTTGGAAATTATTATTGGATTTTAGGGATGAAAATAAGGAAATAAATTAGTTTAAAACCTTTTAAAAATTAAGGAAAAATAATATACTTATATGTGCATACATATGCTATTTTGAAAGTATTTTGCATATTAGAAAATATATATAGGAAAAAATTGGGTATCAACAGCTGCCCCTCTTTACCCGGGAAGGATGAAAGAGTTGTCGGGTAAAGATATGATGGTCAATTTTGATAGAGCAAGACGGTTCGAAGAAGTTTAGGCCATGCCCTGGCTTCTAAGCTGCCTACATATCCCTGGTTTTACAGGAATCAGGCTATATGTAGTTCAGAATCCGTAGGCAGAGTATGTCGATGGAGACTTTCAAGAACGGACGCAATATCTAGGACGGGGTGAATGGTTAAGGTATGCTAGGGCTGCGGGAACCAGAGTGGAATCGCTCTTGCTGAGATGGCCGTTTTCTCGCTGGTTTACTTGCAAATAAGCAATACAAACATATATTGTGCATAAATTTAAACATGATGCAATTTCCCTTCGGACCATGAGGATTGTCCTCGGACGGTTAGAATGACGTACTTAGACCATGATGTCCTAGGCCATGAAGCGTATAATAAAGGATTCGCAGACCATGAAATGATGCTCTCGAGCTATGAGGATAATGCCTCCGAACCATAATGCCTTTGAATAATGATATGTAAAAGATTAAAAGGGGGTCCTCAGGCCATGACATGGCATTTTCGGGCTATGAAAATGGTGCCTCCGAACAATGATGCCTTCGGCTAATTTGGCGATCTTTCAGCCCATGAGATGCAATATTTGGCGATCTTTTAGCCATGAAAATGTGGATAAGATGGCGATCTTTCAGCATGCAAATGTAGATAAGGTGGCAATCTTTTAGCCATGCAAATGTAGATAAGGTGATGATCTTTCAGCCATGCAAATGTAGATGAGGTGGCGATCTTTCATCCATGCAAATATAGATAAGGTGGTGATCTTTCAGCCATGCAAGTGTAGATAGGGTCATGATATTTCAGCCATGCAGATGCAGATGGTGGTTGCGTGTAATCTTGGAAGGCAGAATGGTAGCCTTATGCAATGTAGAAATGCAGATGGAGACAACGTTTAGTCTCGGAAGGCAGAATGGTAGCCTTATGCAATGCGGAAATGCAGATGGAGACAACGTTTGATCTCGGAAGGCAGAATAGTAGCCTTATGCAAGAAATAAATTAACAAACGGTAACAGAGCTTTCTTATCTTATAGTAGATTGCGATATTATGACTGTTGGGAACGTGGTGATACACGGAACGTCACCGGTATGCATGGATGGCAAATGTGAGTAAGTGCGACAATTCTGAGAGTTGTATTCCTGAATGATGTTTGTCTCGTGAGTGTATTGTATGTATGATGCTTTCGTAATCCAAGTGCATGCATCCAAAGAAAAATCGTCAGTTTTGTAAAGGGGGAAGGTTAGTTCGTATCCCCACTGGCTCTGCTTGACTTACTTGGCTTCGATCTGGTGATACTATATGTATCATTGGGGTAGCGTAGCTAAACAAGGCAATTTCAGTAATAAACATGCATGATTTGTAAAAATATAACATAAGTATATAATTAAGATAGTTTTTTAGATGAACCGATGACTGTGACGTAGTTCGAGACATTGCAACCTCTCTTGCTACGGAATTTTGAGGGTCCTCCTCAAAATTCTGCCCTAGTTTGATGGGTTGACGTTTCTCACTGTTGCTCATGCGGCGATCGGCTGAAATTACTTTGGAATTTTGAGGGTCCTCCTCAAAATTCTATCCAGTTTCCAATTTCAGGAGGGAAATAAAAATTTTATTGAGTTATGACCGAACCCATAGGGTTTCCTACGCATCCCCTCTTAAACGGGGATCAGGTCAGGCGTAGTTCAATTTACATCATATAAGGGAAGCATAAATATTACGCATAGTAGCGCTTGACTGCATCTGAGTTGATAGGTTTTGGCCAGACTTCTCCGTCCATTTCTGCAAGTATGAGGGCTCCTCCTGTCAGAACCCGATGAACCATGTATGGACCCTGCCAGTTGGGAGAGAATTTCCCTTTGGCTTCATCTTGATGCAGAAAAATTTTCTTTAACACCATCTGCCCTGGTGTGAATTGTCTCAACTTGACTCTTTTGTTGAAGGCTCTGGACATTCTGTTCTGATAGAGTTGACCATGGCAAACTGTGTTCATTCTCTTTTCGTCTATAAGGGCTAGTTGCTCATAACGACTTTTCACCCGTTCTGCATCGTCGAGCTCAGCTTCCTGTATGATCCTTAAGGAGGGAATTTCTACTTCGGCGGGAATGACGGCTTCTATACCATAAACCAGCATATAGGGGGTTTTCCCCGGTTGATGTGTGAACTGTGGTGCGATACCCCAATAAAGCAAATGACAACTTCTCGTGCCACTGTTTATGTTTCTCTACCATTTTCCTCAATATCTTCTTGATATTCTTGTTAGCGGCTTCTAAAGATCCATTCATCTGAGGCCTATAGGCTATAGAATTCTTGTGTTTGATCTTGAAAGTTCCACACATAGCTTTCATCAAGTCACTGTTGAGGTTGGAGCCATTATCAGTAGTGATTGACTCTAGAATCCCGAATCGACAAACAATGCGGTCGCAGACAAAGTCTGCCACGATTTTCTTAGGCACTGCTCTGTAAGATGCTGCTTCGACCCATTTAGTGAAATAGTCAATTGCTACCAGGATAAATTTGTGCCCGTTGGAAGCAGCGGGCTCGATTAGTCCAATAACATCCATTCCTCAAGCGGCGAACGGCCATGGTGAGCTTGTTGCATTAAGCTCGTTTGGCGGTACCTTTATTATGTCTGCATGTATTTGACAGTGGTGGCATTTCCGGACATACTGGATGTAGTCTGTTTCCATAGTCATCCAAAAGTAACCAGCTCGGAGTATCTTCTTTGCTAAGACAAAATCATTCATATGTGGACCGCAGGTCCCAGCATGAATTTCCTCTAGTAGCCTAGATGCTTCTTTTGTGTCGACACACCTTAGTAACCCAAAATCAGGAGTCCTCCTATACAGGATTCCTCCACTGTGAAAAAAGTTGTTGGACAACCTCCAAAGTGTGCGTTTCTGAGTAGGATTTACAAGTTCTGGGTATTCGCCTTTTGCCAAATATTCCTTGATATCATGAAACCAAGGCTTTCCTTCTGCTTCTTCTTCAACATGGGCACAATAAGCCAGTTGATCATGGATTTTCACTGTAATGGGATCCATGAAGTTTTTGTCTGGATGTTGTATCATGGATAATAGGGTAGCCAATGCATCGACGAACTCATTATGGGTTCTGGGAACATGCTGGAATTCTGTCTTTGAGAACCTCTTTCTCAATTCTTGTACATGATGCAGATACGGGAGTATCTTGGAGTTCTTGGCTGCCCATTCTTCTCAGACCTGATGTATAAGTAGGTCCAAATCTCCAATCACTAGCAACTGTTGAATGTTCATGTCAATGGCCATCTTGAGCCCTACGATGCAAGCTTCATATTTGGCCATGTTGTTGGTGCACGGGAACCTGAGTTTGGTAGACACCGGATAATGTTGACCGGTTCCCGATACTAGGACTGCTCCTATGCCAACTCCCTTGAAGTTTGTTGCTCCATCAAAAAACAATCTCCAACCATCATAGGATTCTGCAATGTCCTCTCCTATGAACGATACCTCTTCATCAGGAAAATATGTTTTCAGGGGTTCATATTCTCCATCCACGGGATTTTCAGCAAGGTGATCTGCCAATGCCTATCCCTTGATCGCTTTCTGAGTTACATAAACAATGTCGAACTCACTCAACAGGATTTGCCACTTGTCTAGCTTGCCAGTGGGCATGGGCTTCTGAAAGATGTACTTCAAAGGATCCATCCTTGATATGAGATATGTAGTATAGGCATAGAAGTAATGCCTTAGCTTCTGAGCTACCCAAGTCAAAGCACAACAGGTGCGCTCTAACAGAGAATACCGGGCCTCGTACGGGGTGAATTTCTTACTGAGGTAATAAATGGCATGCTCCTTCCTCCCTGTTTCATCATGCTACCCAAGAACGCAACCGAAAGCTCCATTTAATACTTTAAGGTAGAGTAATAAGGGTCTACCTGGCTCAGGTGGGACCAGGACTAGTGGTGTTGACAAGTACTCCTTGATTCTGTCGAAGGCCTTCTGGCAGTCATTGGTCCATTCGGTAGCGGCGTCCTTCTTCAACATCTTAAAGATCGGCTCACGGATAACTGTAGACTGCGCTATGAACCGGCTGATGTAATTAAGCCTTCCCAAGAAACTCATCACATCCTTCTTGCTCTTTGGTGGTGGCAATTCTTGAATAGCTTTGACTTTTGACGGATCCAATTCTATTCCTTGGCAACTCACAATAAACCCAAGCAATTTCCTAGCGGGAACCCCAAATGCGCACTTTGCGGGGTTCAGTTTCAGGTTGTACCTTTACAGTCTATTGAAGAACTTCATCAAATCTTCTATGTGATCAGTGGCTCTCTTGGACTTGATGATGACATCATCTACATATAGCTTAATCTCATTGTGAAACATATCATGTAAAATGGTAGCCATGGCCCTCATGTAGGTGGCCCATGCATTCTTCAACCCAAACGACATCATCTTGTAACAATATATTCCCCACGGCACAATAAAAGTCATTTTCTCAGCATTTTCTTCATCCATCCAGATTTGATGATAACTAGCGAAACAATCTACAAATGATTGCAACCCATGCTTGGCGCAATTGTCGATCAGGATGTGTATGTTTGGTAAATGGAAGTCATCTTTTGGACTGGCCCGATTGAGATCTCGTTAGTCGACACAGACTCTGACCTTCCCATCTTTCTTTGGTACATGCACGATGTTGGCTAACCATGTCGGGTATTCTACTACCCTGAGAACCTTAGCTTTGACCTGCTTAGTGACTTCTTCCTTGATTTTTAGACTCATATCAGGCTTGAACTTTCTGAGCTTTTGCTTTACCGGTGGACATGTTGGATCGGTTGGCAGTTTGTGAGCAATAATAGATGTACTCAAACCAGTTATGTCATCATACGACCAGGCGAATATGTCCTCATATTCTCTTAGAAATTCTATGTATTCCTTCTTTTCTAACGGCGATAAGTGAATGTTGATTCGTGTTTCTTTGACGTTTTCTACATCTCCCAGGTTAACAACTTCTGTCTCATCCAGGTTGGACTTAGGTCTGTTTTCAAAATTCTCAACTTCTTTAACAATTTCCTCCGGTATGTCATCTTCTTCTGAATCTATGTCCGTTTGTTGCATTGTCTCATTGCATGTCACAGTTATTGGCTCATCAACATAAGTAATGGTAATGCTGTATAAGTAAAGTAATGAGAGAAAAATAATAATGAGCGTTGATTCATAAGAAAAGTCAAAATGCTTTGATAAATTGCATAACTGTTTTGGGACATTAGAGATCTTATTGCGGGAATTAAAATGCAAAAATAAAATCATTTAGTAAAATAAAGACAGTGCATGATGCTTATTTTAGCCTTGCTACCCCGAGGCTTGTCGAGCTCTAGTTGTCCTGATGGTCCAGTTATTGAGGCGTGCTCTTCTGCTTACAGCCTGTATGAAAGGGCCTTTCTCCCCTCCTCCTCGAGAATAACATAGCAGTGCATATCATTGTCTTCTAGGAATAAGTTCTTAACCGCTACCAGGGCTTCCTCCTCATCAGACCCATAGATAATATCGGCCAGTTGGAAAGTCTGCTCCAAATGTGGTATTGGCTGCTCCAGCGGATATTAGGTACCGTGCCATGGTGGCGACCAGTTGTTGAATTCTTCCCAGGTGTACTAGTATCCCAAACCAAAAGTGGTGCCATGTTTCTTGAGTTTTATGGTCTTAGTGATTCCTTGGAGGTTCTTACCGAGCCCCTTGCCAGGTTCGTACCCACTCCAATTCAGTATACTCTCAATCTTGTTATCCCACAATTTATTTTTGTTCACAGCATTTACCCATTCAATGTGATGGTAAGTTTCTCCTCCTAGCTTCCTTTTCCCTTCAATTGATGGAATGGTCTGGAAACTGTATATAGGGTTGCTCCCGTCGCCGTGAATGATCACCTCTTGATGATTCCATTCGAATTTGAATGCCTGATGTAGTGTTGATGCTATGGCCCAACGGCATGGATCCATGGTCGTCCCAAGAGCAGATTGTAAGATGTCAGCACGTCTATCACTTGGAAATCAACATCGAACCAGGTTGGCCGCATTTGCAAACATAGACTAATCTCCCTAATGGTGGACCTTTAGGATCCATCGAAATCTTTCACATTGATAGCTCCGTCCTTTATCTCGTGTAGTCCCTTTTGAGTATTACTAGTGGACAAATATTGAGACTGGAACCTCCATCGATCAGGATTCTGGTGATAAAATAGTCCTCGCATTGCACAGTGATGTGCAGTACTTTGTTGTGTCCCAAACCTTCAGGTGGTAGCTCGTCTTCATGAAATGTGATCTTATAACTTTCCAATACATGTCCTACCATGTTAGCCATTTCTCCGCTAGTAATGTATCTTGGTACGTATGCTTCACTCAACACCCTTAACAGAGCATTCTTGTGCGCCTCGGAATTTTGTAGCAAAGCAAGAATGGAGATTTGTTCTGGTGTTTTGTTCAACTGGTCAATGACCGAGTAGTCCTTGGCCTGTATCTTTCTCCAAAGATCGTCTGGACCGGTCTCAATATTGGGTGGCCGGTTGGAGGCTTGCTTACTTGACTCAACTAAGTGTTCCGGGGTATAAACCCTACCAGTTCTCGTCATACCCTGTGCCACAATAGTTTTGTCGAACCTAACCTTGCCTTTCCTCCTTGCCTCGGCTGTATAGTCCCATGGTATAGCCTTCGTATGGAATGGCATCATGGTCGACATCGCCACTAGGATTGGCGTGGCTATCTTTACTCTGAATGGAGTATGTGCCCTGGGTGGTAAGACTACCACTTCAAACGGTGTAGGTGCATTTGTTGGAGACACGAATTTGACCTCAATTGGCACTGGTGTTTTTGCAGATGACGTTGCCTCAAACTCAAATGGCACAGATATGTTTACCTCAGCATCCCTAGAGGGCTGAATCTGGACTACGATCGGATTGAGAGTAACTATTAGCTTCTTTGGGTCATCACCTTCTGTGATCAACCCGATCGATCCCTCGGGATCCCAATTATCCTCTATTTCAATCATGTGAACGCCTCCACCCTTGTGGTCTGGCAACGGGTTATTGCGGACATTCAGAGCGGGTTCCTTTGCCACAATAATTTTGTTGTCAATTAAAGTCTGGATCTTGTCCTTCAAAGAACGACATTCGTCGATGGTGTGTCCCTTCATGCCGGAGTGGTATGCACAGGATTTGTTTGGGTTAACCCACTGAGAAGGGTTCTCAGGAGTTGCAGCTGGGATAGGGGTGACATAACCAGCAGCTTTGAGTCTTTCGTACTACTGGTCAATAGGTTCAGCAATGGCTGTATATTGTTTCGAAGGTCTGCAGTCAAAATTTGGTCGAGATCTAGGGATGTTTTGGCGTGCATGAGGGGATTGATAGTGGGATGGTTGAGCATTGTAGGCTTGGTAAACATGTGCGGGTTGGGAATATCTGGGTAAAGTAGGCATATGTGGGGGGTGGAGGTGATTGATAAGCGGATGGCGGAGTTTGGTAAGAGGGTGAGAGTGCTTGGTAGTTCGGGGTAGGCTGATATGTGAGTGGAGGCATTGGGTAGGTTTGGTATTTGATGGAAGATTTGGTTCTTTGTGCAACCATTACGGCCCCTACGTCCCTTTTCTTAGACACACCACCAGACTGTAAGGCCTTATTTGTAGCTTGCAAGGCCTCAAAGTTTGTAACCATACCACTTTCGATGCCATTTTCGATCCTTTCACCCAGCTTGATAATGTCAGAAAATTTGTGGCTCTCGATCATCATTAGTCGTTCATAATATAGCGGGTCCTGAGCCCGAACGAAGAATTTATTCATTTGTTCCTCTTTTAAGGCAAGTCTGACCTTAGCAGCTTCGGACCTCCAGCGAGTAGCATACTCGCAAAATGTTTTTATGGGCTTTTTCTTTAGATTCTGAATATAGAACATGTCTGGCGCATTCTCTGTGTTGAACCTGAACCTGTCCACAAAGTCGGATGCCATGCCTACCCAATTTGACCACTTCTTTGGATCTTGGCTAATGTACCAAGACAAAGCATCTCCCTTCAAACTCCTCATGAATAGCTTTATGCGGATTCTTTCATCTTTCCCTACTCCAACCAGCTTGTCACAGTAAGTTCTCAAATGGACCCTTGGATCCCCTGTACCATCAAACATTTCGAACTTCGGAGGTTTGTACCCCTCGGGCAGTTTGACATCGGGTTGTATGCAAAGATCTTCATAGTTCAGCCCTTCAATTCCCTTACTTTCTTCAACACCTTGAATTCAGCTAGTCAATTTCTTGAGTTCTTCAGCCAGGTTCCTGATGAGCAAATCCTTGTCATCAGACTCGAGTGTGCTTGAGATGGGTTGGGTGGAGTGTGGCATAGTATCCACATATATGGGGGTGTTATGGTGGGTGTGGAAGTGGTCATTTGTGGATTTTTGGAGTTCTGGGATGAGCAGCGGGGTGTTGTTTGAGGTATGGCAGGTGTTGCAGTGATGGTGAGGAGCGGGATAGTTTTGTTGCTTTGGGATATTTTGTAGAGGTGTAGGGTTCTGAGCATTTGGGAAATTGATATCTGGAGTGGTGAGAGAAAATGACAGATTTGCCAGATTCCGAACCTGATCAAGTTCTTCCTAGAATTTCAGCAGCTTTTGTTCGAGTTGGAATGCATTTTCTTTGGAAACCTGAGTACCGTGACCATGAGTGACCTCTACCCATTCAGTTGAGTTCTCTTTTCTGACATTATTCAAATCTTCCATCTTCCCTTTGTTCTTGTTTTTGACAGGACTAAGAGGAGGAGTGGGTGGAGGGCCCCTGGATCTCGTGGAATAAGATGATGTTGCCAGAGTGCACGAACTAACCTTTGGGGAGGGGAATAATAAACAAAATTTAAAAAACAAAAAGGTAACCAAGTTAGTGAGGATTATAAAAACATTGCGATATTTAAATACATAATGCATAATGTAAGACGTGTCCTAATTTGGGAACCTCTTTGTGCCTGAGGTAGGCCTAGCAACAAATTGATTTGGAGAACTTAGAATGCTGAATGCCTCATTTTATTGATAGAAAATAAGACGAAACCCAAATTGACACTAAATAAACAGGAAATAAATGTCACTACAGGCCATTGGCCTTATTACATTTTATAAAGCGAAAAAAGAAAACTCCTATCTACTTGGTCCCTAAAGGACCTTCCTCAGGTTGAATGCTCTCGTTGATCAGATCCTCCAGTTCGCATAGGTTCACCAGTAAAAATGCCTTTGCCAGGTGTTCTCCTTCGTTTCCCTTAGCGTTATGGCAGTCGGTGACTCTTTTCCTCACTTTTCCTTCCAATTCCAGCAGACTGTATTCCAGATATTCCAACTTTTCGGTTACTTTGGCAGCCCTCTCTTTCCACTCATTGATTTGGTCATTTGATGGAAGACTCTTCCACCAATCTAGCAAGAGTGAGGGTATGCTAACCACACCAAAGTTGGGGACCTCGTTCTTCATTTCTGCAAACAAAAAGGTTAAGACCCTACCCCCCACCAGACTTGACTATTTAACATCAACAATTACCATGAAGCATTTAGTTCCCCAAACAAATTCACATAACGTGGTGATGTCCGTTTGGGTTTAGGGAAACCCAGTGGACTTTGGACAAGGCTTATCTTAAAGAGTCATTATGCGGACAACATAACTGACTCGGCTAGGTTTGACCATGATGCATGCACAGTTTAAACAGAGTAAGGTTTCTATGGGGTTTTAGACTGGTACCCTTGAGCAGACAACTCAAGGGGAAAGGCACGGAACCATCGACTACACTATTGATCGACTGGTTTTACCGCAAATATGCCTTTTCCGGATTTATGGGGTAATAATATAGGAAGAGCGCAACTACTCATTATAAGCGTTGCAATGGTATTTGTTTGGGCACGAGTGGGATATGATGTTGAGCATGATTATGCAATAATTAAAAGCATGTTGGCACGTATTTGCACGTTAAGAAAGTAGTAAATACAGCAGTTTCATTATTTGAAGCAGTAATAAAGGAAAGAAACAAAGAAGACACGTCAGTTTTGCAATTGAAAAGGGAACTGAATTCTTAAAGAAATTAAACAAGTAATTGCCACATAAAGAGGTATAAATTCACAATAACAGTCTGAAATGGTAAAAGCCTAAATACCCCTAGCAGAGTCGTCATGCAGTCGCGCCCCTTTTTCTTGCGAAATCGGGTTTGTGACATTTGGTATGGGACAACTCGTTCCTTTCAGGAACTGGGTTTTGCATTTTTGAAGAGTCGCCACCTAATGATTTAAGGTGCATTAGGACACTAATGGGGTTCAATTCTAAGTCATTTGAATAACCACAGATAGGGTAAGGGCTTGAAGTTATCCCAAGGGGAAGGTGTTGGCACCCCTCAGGATCCATTAGTGTGGTTCCTGGCCAGACAGTTATTGTGAATTTAGCAAATATACAAGTACAGGCTCAAATATTAGGGGATTTAAACACATAAAAAAAGAACACTTAAAAGAAGAGTTAAAAAAAGAGTTTGCAAATAAAAGGAAAGGGGATCCTAGGTTTATATTTAATATGGATCACGTCAATGCAATACCCAGTAATCACTCCTCAAAAGAGGGGTTACACGTGGCGTTAGTGCACCGGTCATCATATCCATATCCACTCTTCCCACCCCGTTAAGATATTAAAGCGTGGATTGGTCTCGATTATTATTACATGCTATTACCCGTCTCATTCCTATCAATCCCGAAGGCACTTAGGACTGCTAGTCCTAAAGGATGGGATATTAAGCTGATTGGTTTCAAAGGATAAGAATCTAAGGCGACATACAAAAAATACATACTGCATGTTGGGGAAGCATATAAACAGATAAAGGCTCAAATATACCTCCTTGAACAAAAACACATAACTAGCATGACTTGCACATACTTTTTAGGTCCGATTAAAATACTAAAGATGAGGGTAGTTTGATTATTGAAGCCGATTTGTTTATTACATAACTCAGATAAGAAGTCCGAATCAGGTTTGCCTACTGGTTGTAACAATTAACAAAGGCGGACTCAATTTTACAGTCATTACTCTAAGGCTTGCCTAAGTATTTAGACAGGGTCCTATAGGCATGATATCTACTTAATTCAAAAGGTGGTGAAACAGTGATAACTCAAAGCGAATTGTTTGAAATCCTATAGGCATGTTTGCTAAACCTCGTTAAAATAAGGGAATCAGATTATAAAAAAAATTCATAATGGATGAATTTTAAATTGGACTAGTTTCAGTTTCTACAGATGCTAGTATCCATTATAGCTGATTTTTACTCCTATGAACATGGTATCTAGGATTACTGATTTTAGACCCTTATAGACATAATTTCCGGTTTTAAACCTTTGCGTACATAGTATCTAAATAATGTCAAACCCCTATAGGCAAAATATCTAGTAGACAATGGAAACAGGCAGGTTTTCACTTTGGAATTCCTATAAGCATGATTTCTATTCATTATGTTGATTTTAACAGGCGACTGAGTTATAGCCATTGAGTTTAAGAGACCTTTAAATGAGAATTTGAGGGGCCATTTGGACTCCAATTTTAGTATTCTTGTTATGTATAGACTCGTGAGAGTACGAGGTTTCTGAAAATGTAAATTTCACCCGATTCTGAGATGTGGGCCCGAGGGGCCTTTTGGTCATTTTATATAATTTCGCATATTAGCTTAGAATTTAACTATAGAATCAGTTACTTGAAGTGTTATTTACATTGTGAAATTGAATTGAATAGATTTCGGTCATTTGGAGTCGAGTACTCGTGGCAAGAGCGTGATTTCGAATTGATTTTTGAGCCGGTTCGAGGTAAGTGGCTTGTCTAACCTTGTGTGGGGGACCTTCCCCTTAGGATTGGTATATTTGGTAATTGAAATACCTTGTACGTGAGGTGACGAGTGCGTACTTGTGCTAATTGTTGGAAATTCGATTTTCTTTAAGTAATTACTAGCATGTTTCCTTTCCTGTTTCTATTACTGGCACTATTAAGCTTGTTGTTAGCTTAGGAAAGCATGTCTAAGTGACTTAATTGCTTTATTTGTTTAACCTGCCTTACTTGAATTCTGTGCAACATGCTAGGCTAGAATCTTTTGTTGCCTTAATATGAAGTCTTTCCATTTCTATATTATTTTTTTCTTTTGATGCTGTGTATTTATTTTGGGACTACGGATGTGGGATTCTGGTAGCTCCCCCTTGTCTGTTTATTTTGGGATTACGGATGTGGGATTCCGGTAGCTCCCCCTTGTCTATTTATTTTAAGACTATGGATGTGGGATTCCGGTAGATCCCCCTGCAGAGTTATATAGAACTACGGGAATGCACCCGGTAGATTCCCCCAATACTAGGTATTTATGTTTGGAACTACAGAATGGGATTTCGGTAGATCCCTGCGCACTATGAGTTGGACTACGGGATGGGATCCCGGGAGATCCATTGGATATGTACATATGGGACTACATGACGGTATCCTGGGAGATCCCCGATCGTTATCATTGGTGCTGAGCTGTATTTCGTTTCTGTGTTTACCTTGTTTCTGTATGGTCGTTGTTGTTCTATACATCCTGTGTTATTTCACTGATGTACTTGTTTATACTGTTCTATTCTATACTGTTGACCTTATTATTTTACTTAACCTTAGTAGGGCACTGACCTTCCTCCTCACTACCCAACCGAGGTTAGGCTTGACACTTACTAAGTACCGTTGTGGTGTACTCATGACTCTCTTACGCATGTTTTTCATGTGCAGATCCAGGTACCGCTACTCAGGCCTACCATCCTTGAGGTAGGTGACTGCTCTAGAGACTTTGAGGTACATCTGCCACATCCGCAGACCGAGAAGTCCCTTTTTATTCTAGTTGTTAAACATTGCCCTTCTGTATTTTCTTTCTTGTTAGATATTCTGGAGTTAGACTGTTAGATATTCCAAAGGCTTGTGTTTCCGTGAGTTTTCGGGTTTTGGGATAGTGTACTTGGTTTTAAGAATGTTGTGTTGTATATGCCGAGCAGCATTATAACTATTGTTCCATTCAGTTACTTTTGGTTTTTGGTTATTTTCTTCCGCAAGTTTCGTTTATGTTCCGCATTAGTTAGGCTTACCTAGTCGTAGAGACTAGGTGTCGTCATGACAGCTCACGGAGGGCGAAGATGTGACGACTTGGCTGGTCGTTTTAAGAATTAATGCCCCGATACCCTATTAACTGCTTTACCCAAGTGTAATTATGCTATTTTGATTTGATGGGATGTTCGATTTTGAGCATCGGAGAGTTTTGAGACACTTAGTCCCTAAATGAGAGCTTAAGTGTTGGAAAGTTGACCGTAGTTGGAACATAGTGAAGACGGTCTCGGAATGGAAATCCGATGGTTCCGTTAGCTCCGTTAGGTGGTTTCGGGCTTAGGGGCGTGATCGATCCGTAGCTAATTTAGGCTTGGAATGCCGAAAGTTGAATTTTTGAAGTTTCCGGTCCGATAGTGAGATTTTGATCCGAGGGTCGGAATGGAATTCCGGAAGTTGGAGTAGCTCTGTAGTGTTGAATGTGACGTGTGTGCAAAATTTCAGGTCATTCGGACGAGGTTTGATAGACTTTTTGATCGAAAGCGTATTTTGAAAATTTTGGAGTTCTTAGGCATGAATCCATGGTTAATTCGAGGTTCCGATGTTGTTTTAGGTGTTGTAAGGATTGGTACAAGTTTGGATAGTTGTTTGTGACTTGTTGTGCCTTTGGTTGAGGTCCCGGAGGCCCCGGGATGAATTCGGATGGTTGACGGAAGAATTTTGGAGTTGGAAGGTTGCAGCTTCAGCTGATATCTGTCATAACCGCACTTGTGGTTTGGGTTCCGCAGATGTGCAGCCGCAGAAGTGGCGTTGTCACCGTAGAAGCGAAAATAAGGAGGAGTAGCAGAGGCCGCAGATGCGGAAGGATTTACGCACCTGCGTAACCGCAGATGCGGTGAGAAGGTTGCATGTGCAGAATTTGGGATTTTAATGAGTTGTCGCAGATGCGAGCGGGATCGCAGATGCGGAAATCGCTGGCCAGAATATATAAATAGTTGCCTTCGCGAATTTGATCTATTCTTTCACCATTTTCATCCGGGTTTGAAGCTTTTGAGAGAGATTCTTGAGGAAAACAAAGGGGAATCACTTGGAGGTAACATCCTTGACTTCATAACTCATTTTTATGTGATTAAAGACCTAATTAGTGGTGAAAATTTTGGGAAAAATGGGTAATTAGGGCTTGAGTTTAAGAGACTTTTAAATGAGGATTTGAGGAGTCATTTAGACTCCGATTTCATTGTTTTTGTTATGTATAGACTTGTGAGAGTACAAGTTTTCTGAAAATGTAAATTTCACCCGATTCCGAGATGTGGGCCCGAGGGACGTTTTGGTCATTTTTCATAATTTTGCGTATTAGCTGAGAATTTAACTGTAGAATCAATTACTTGAAGTGTTATTTACATTGTGAAATTGAATTGAATAGATTTGGGCCATTTGGAGTCGAGTACTCGTGGCAAGAGCGTGGTTTCGGATTGATTTTTGAGCCGGTTCGAGGTAAGTGGCTTGTCTAATCTTGTGTGGGTGACCTTCCCCTTAGGATTGGTATATTTGGTAATTGAAATGCCTTGTATGTGAGATGACGAGTGTGTACTTGTGCTAATTGTTGAAAATCCGATTTTCTTTAAGTAATTACTAGTATGTTTCCTTTCCTGTTTCTATTACTTGCACTATTAGTTAGCTTAGGAAAGCATGTCTAAGTGACTTAATTATTTTATTTGTTCAACCTACCTTACTTGAATTCTGTGCAGCATGCTAGGCTAGAATCTTTTGTTGCCTTAATATGAAGTCTTGCCATTTCTGTATATTTTTTTCCTTTTGCTGCTATGTATTTATTTTGGGACTACGGATGTGGGATTCCGGTAGCTCCCCCTTGTTTGTTTATTTTGGGACTATGGATGTGGGATTCTGGTAGATCCCCCTGCACAGTTATATAGAACTACGGGAATGCACCCGGTAGATTCCCCCAGTACTAGGTATTTACGTTTCGGACTACAGAACGGGATTTCGGTAGATTCCCACGCACTATGAGTTAGACTACGGGACGGAATCCCGGGAGATCCATTAGATATGTACATATGGGACTACAGGACGGTATCCTGGGAGATCCCCGATCATTATCATTGGTGCTGAGCTGTATTTCCTTTCCGTGTTTACCTTGTTTCTGTATGGTCGTTGTTGTTCTGTATATCCTGTGTTATTTCACTGTTGTACTTATTTATACTGTTCTGTTCTATACTGTTGACCTTATTATTTTATTTAACCTTAGTAGGGCACTAACCTTCCTCCTCACTACCCAACCGAGGTTAGGCTTGGCACTTACTAAGTACCGCTGTGGTGTACTCATGTCTCTCCTGCACATGTTTTTCATGTGCAGGTCCAGGTACTGCTACTCAGGTCTACCATCCTTGAGTGAGGCGACTGCTCTAGAGACTTCAAGGTTTATCTGCCACATCCGCAGACCATGAAGTCCCTTTCTATTCTAGCTGTTAAACACTGCCCTTCTGTATTTTCTTTCTTGTTAGATATTCAGGAGTTAGACTGTTAGATATTCCAAAGGCTTGTGTTTCCGTGAGTTTTCGGGTTTTGGGATAGTGTACTTGGTTTTGAGAATGTTGTGTTGTATATGTCGAGTAGTATTATAACTATTGTTCCATTCAGTTACTTTTTTTTTGGTTATTTTCTTCTGCAAGTTTCGTTTATGTTCCGCATTTGTTAGGCTTACCTAGTCGTAGAGACTACGTACCGTCACGACAGCTCACGGAGGGCGAACTGGGGTCGTGACACGAGTGATTGGGAGGACTGAGTGACTGTGAGGACTGAGTGACCGGGAGGATTGAGTGAATTGATACTTTGAGAGTGTACATATGGTTCTATCACTAAGTCGCATCACATTTGACATGTAAATGACATACAGGCATAGAGATGCATTTTCCTCATATTGTACGGTATCACGTCATTCATGACTTCTCACATATTGACATATGGTCATTGAGAGGTATTTTACACTTGATATCTGGTGAGAAAATGAAACATAATATTTACTGTTGAAATGATTTTTGGGAAAACTCACAGTTTTCAAACTTACTCGTATTTTTCGACGATTTCGGTAAAAGTGTTGGATTTTCACTAATATACTTGAAAATCAGTACTATTTTCGGAAAAATATGAAAAGGCTGAGCATTTTTCTTCTGAATTACTTATTTATTTAATTGCTTCACGTTGTTATGAATGGTTGTTGGCTATTGATGTTGGACCCGACCTATGTTTCAGCTCGTCACTACTTTTAACCTAAGGTTAGGTTTGTTACTTACCAGTACATAGGGTCGGTTGTACTGATACTACACTTCTGCACATTGCATGCAGATGTTGGCTGTTGAGGTTGCTGTGCTCGATGGGAGCTGGATTTGAAGATGTACTTGCATTTCGGTTGTAGCTGTCTCTTGTTCATGGTAGCCGTATATTATAGATTCATAAAATTCTGTTTATGTACTTTCAAATAGAAGATGTATTTACTTCATATTAGTTTTGTAAGTTCTATTCTTAGGAGTTCATGATTTGTACTACCAGCCCTTGGGAAATGTTTAAGATTCAGACAATTCCTTTGTTTAATTGTCTTATTAATATTATTGAAATTGGTTAGTTATTAGTTGGATTACCTAGTAGGTTGTGTTAGGTGCCATCTCGACTAGTGGATTTGGGGTTGTGACAGTTTGGTATCAGAGCTCTAAGTTCATAGGTTCTATAAGTCATAAGCAAGTGTCTAGTAGAGTCTTGCAGATCAGTATGATGACGTCCATACCTATTTTCGAGGGGCTACAGGGCATTTAGGATATACTTCCCATCTTTCTTTCCTTATCGTGCAGCATTGATTCAGCTTGAAGCGTAATCTTTTGAATTCCTTCCACGCATTCGTATGCGCACTTGAGCGTTGATATCATATGTACATCGACGGCTTGGGATTCCCTGGATGAGGTGCGAGATGTGATTTCTGTGTGTTGATGATGGGTCAGTCTAGAGGACTTGAGGTCGGGTTTTGACTGTAGCTTGAGCACAGAGGTGTTGATTGTGTGAGCATGTGCTTTTGGATTTATATATCCGGTAGTGTCCATATTAGTGAAATTTGTGGCTGGATGGCTATGTGATGAGTATGATGTGACTGCGAGATGTGTTTATATGGTTTAATTGTGAAGAGAAGGGTTTGCTTGAGGTGTAAAAAGAACTATTGGGTGCTTGATTTGACGTATAGTCTTGAGTTATGGGTGTGTTGAAGGATCTTTTCATGTTGTTTAGTTGAGGAGTGAAGTACATTTTCATGTCATGATATGTGTTCAGACTCAGAAAGATTAAGTGATTGCATAATAGTTATGACTGTGGAATGGTATAAAGAGATGTTAGTTTGAGGCGAAGCAGGTAGGTTATCTCCTACGGGGTGTCTTGAGGTTTGTGTGATCCTTATGTTGTTTTGTAGCGAGTTCTCTTTTACCAGTGAATTATATGTGTTGCAATTTGTGTTTGGATCGTTTATGAGAGTTGGCTTGATTGTTACAAGGGTGAATGCGAGATTTGTAGATGATTTGAGATATTAGATGGTTTGTTTTACATAAGCTTATGAAGGATTTAGTTGAATTTCAGTACGGGATTTTGGGCAGCAACAAAATATGGGTATAATAAGTTATCAAATGCTTTATTTCTTGGCTTTGAGCCAAGTAGGGAGAGTCTGCTATCGACGGGTTGATTGCGCAGTTATGTGTTGTATTGGCTTCAGTTTGAGTATACTGATCAATCAGTTATGGCTTATAGAGATTGAGATCGAGGATGACTCGAGTAAGGGAATTTCTGGATACGGGTTGTATTACACTCTATAGGTATATGGAAATTATGGAATGATTAAGTGATTATTCGTGAAGGATGTAGCGTTCATGGAGTAGAAATTTGCTTGGTTGCTTAGAGGTGTGAATTACTTCTTAGGATGTTGGGGTAAAAATGGGAACAAGTTGTTCGATCCATTTGGGCGGTGCTATTGAGATTCGAGTAGAGTGGATGACTCTAGAGAATGGTTCTAATGAATTCAAGATTTATACGTGGCAATTGAGAATGTTGCGGATTTGTATATGGCTAGAAGATGAGAGTTACATTGGATGGTGTCGAGACTCGTAGTATTTCTATATCATTATGGATTCTACATTCAGTATCAGGAAGGTAAGATAAACAACTTTAAATTCACAGAAGGTCTCTTCAGAGTGGGTATCTTAGTTGTGGTACTTTTGGGGTGCTTAAGAGAGCATTCAATGGCTTATAAGCCTTAGGGCGGTGTGGTTTTATGTTAGGGTATCGTGTGGTGAGTCTTGGTTGAGAATTGTGGTATTATGGCGAGGAGAAGTATCAATTTGAAGGTAATTCAGAAGGAACTCGGAGAAATAGGGCAGCTTGGTAGTAGGTTGGAACGACATGGTAATGGATATGATCGGTTCTTTGGGTGCTTATGATGTGGTGGGTTTTTACAGGTGTTTCGTGGAAATATTTTGGGTTTTTGGTGATCGGCGTGGCTTGGTTGAGTTAGAGAGATTTAGTTTTGATGGCTTAATCATATGCAAATAGGTTTCGAAGAGATCTCAATAGTTTCTACCACGATTCGAGGAGTATATTTCCTACTAGCGTAAGGAGCATGTGATGTACAACAATTTTCTCCGGATGAAATCAAATGGAAAGTTCTTGGCTAATTGAGTATGTAGTTGCTTGTGACTTGAAGTGGATTATAAAGTTCTCGTATTTTTCATATGATAGCATGGTATATGCGGTGTGTTGTGTGGGATCGAGATTGGCATGTGCAAGGTCACGATTCAGTTTTAAAGGGAATGATATAAATTCTTAGGCAGCATGGATGGTTTTAGATGACTAGGTAAATGATATTATTATTTAGTATGGCTTGATGAGAGTATACATTTCAGAAGGGGCAATATGTTCTGATTTATGGATACTTCATTGGCATTGTGGCACTCTCCTAGTTGATCGACTGCTGATTTACAGATATTGCTATGTAGCACGGAAGAATTATAGAAGTAATCCTCATGGGATGATTGTGTATGAGAGATGTGTTAGATATTCGGGCGAGGAGTTATGTTTCGTTAGTTATATGCACATACGGTGCGGTTCTATTTGGACTTTATAGCGGAATTTGAGCGAGATGGGTATTTGGGTGATGCATGATTGATTGCGCATTGGTTATGTTCTTTTGGGTTTTGTATGGCACTATGTTACTTGCTCTCCGTGGTTATGTTAATTCACTTTGGGTAATTGATGTCGAATTGCGCGTGGTTATTGATTTTGAGCATGGTGGCTGAGGTATTTCGTATGGATCAAAATTTGGATGGGGTCATGCATTGTAGCAGAGTTATATTGAGGTATGATCCTTTGTGTTAGGTTCGTGTGTTTTGGTTTTGCGGTATGTGATGGATTCTTAGCATTGCGTTGTAGTGGTACCCATTGAGCTTGCGGGACGGTTCTCTTGTTTGAGTCATTTTCCATGTTTGAGTACATTTGGAATGTTTCTTATTAGTGCGCGAATTGCATGGGTTGTGGCTTTAGATTGTATTGATGTGTCATATCACTAGAGTGGTCGTGTTGGGTGAGATGAGGTTACTGGACCTAGAATGGATACTATCAGAATTGATTACAGCATGGTTGGAAGGATAATGTCAAAAGTCGGCTTAGAAATTTGCTATAGTTCTTGTTGAAGGAGAGAGAGCTCTATGACTTGTTGATTTGACGAATGGTTATGAGTTTCTCCGTGTTTCTTTCATCATTAGCAATATATGAAGGTGTTGGAACGAGGCTTTGTTTGATAAGAGGTTTATTACTGGCATTGGATTATTTTTGAGCAGCTACTGTGATTAGAAAGTATCGCTATGAGTATTTGAGTTTTGAGGTATATCATGTGATTACATCTGGGTTACGAATCTGGCTTGATACAGCTTGTTCCGACTTATACAGTGTGTAGATACGAGATTCTGATCTTATAGAAAATTTTTGATGTTGGAAATTTGGTTCTAAGACTTATGGGCTAGGTTGGATTAAGAAATTTCAATCATGATGTGTTATCAGACCTATATAGGATAGGGTGACGTGGGATCACCCCCGGGTGTGTGCATGGTAAGGTCACACTGCGGTTTGATGTCTTTGAGAACAACTCTGGGTACGTTCGAGGACGAATGTATGATTAAGTGGGGGAGGATGTAACGACCCGACCAGTCATTCTAAGCAATTATACTTTGCTCGGTAGTTTTCGGGCATGAGTAGCTTTGTATAATGTATTATGACTTATGTGAATCGTCAGTTTTGGTTTTCAGATTATTCGAAATTGATTTGGAAGAATGATTCTCAGCTAGAAGTTTTAAATTTGAAAGGTTTGACCAAGTTTAGATTTTTAGTATTTAACCTCGGATTGGATTTGTGATGGTTCTGTTAGCTTCGTTGGATGATTTTGGACTGAGGAGTGCGTCCAGATTGTGATTTGGAAGTCCATAGTAGAATCTGGCTTGAAATGACGAAAGTTGGAATTTTGGAAAGTTTGACCGGGAGTGAACTTTTTGATATCGGGGTCGGATTCCGATTTCGGAAGTTGGAGCAGGTCCGTAATGTTAAATTTCACTTGTGTGCAAAATTTGAGGTCAATCAGACGTGATTTGATAGGTTTCGGCATCAGTTGTGGAAGTTTGAAGTTTCAAGTTCATTGATTTCGAATTGAGGTGTGATTCATCGTTTCGATGTTGTTATGTGTGTTTTGAGGCCTCGAGTAGGTCCATGTTATGATATGGGACTTGTTGGCATGTTCACGGGTTCTCGAGGGACTCGAGTGAGTTTCGGATAGGTTTGGGTTGTGTTGTGCTCGTTTTTGATGTTTCGACGTCGTTTCTTCAAGCATAAATGGTACCACATTAATCAAATAATATCCAATTTCTATTTTGATTGAAGCATTAGATCTGAATCGTAATTACGGAGTCATAGCAAAAAGAATCATCGAATTTGGACATCATATGAGGGAATTATGCTCCTTTTAGTGTCGGAGAAGAGAGTTGGTGCTGGTGTTTTCGCAGATGCGGAGTTGGGTCCGCATCTGCAGCCCCGCGGGTGTGATAAATGGTCCGAAAAATGGAAATGACAGCTGGAAATGCGCAGGTACGGAGTTTTTATCGCAAAAGCGAAAAATCCCTATGTATAAAAAAAATCAGATTGCATTCTTTTGGTATTTTGAGCATATCTTGAGTTCTAGAGCTCCGATTAAAGTGATTTTCACGGTGTTCTTCTCGTTTTTTCATGGGGGTGAGTATCTAACTATATTTTTATATTTTAATATGATCACAGAAGTTAATTTTTGAGTTAATCCATATTTTGATTGGAGAATTGAGAATTTTTATCAAAAACTTTTCTAAAGTGAGTAATTGAGTTTTCAACATCGATTCGGAGTCGGAATTGGATAAAATTAGTATGGTTGGACTCATAATTGAACGGGTTGTCGGATTTTGTGAGTTTTGTCGGGTTCCGAGGTGTTGTCTTGTGTTACGCTTTTTGGCTGATTTTGGGCTTTTGATTAAAAATTTGATCTTTTTCGATTGGGATTGGTTCCTTTAGTATTGTTTGATGTATTTGAGTTGTTTTTGGTTAGTTTCGAGCCGTTCGAAGTTCGGAACGCACAAGATGACATTTTTGGAGCATTGATTGGCTTGCTCTGTATTTGAATTGGCTTGTTCGAGGTAAGTAACTCTTCTAAACTTAGTGCTGAGGGTATGAAACCTCGAATTATGTGCTATGTGATCGGTGTCGAGGTGACACACATGCTAGATGACGGACGTGTGGGCGTGCACTGTGAGAATTGTGACTCCGTTATTTCTGTGGTACTGTGTAGTTACTTGACCTTACTTGTAATTATGAAATTTCTACGTACTTGAGCTATTGAGCTGTGATCCATATTAAACACCATGTATAGGCTACATGTTTATCCTGTTGGGACCCGCTGAGGTCATTTATGCTGTTGAACTATCTGTTTTCATTGCTTTATATAGCCAATCATACACATTCATATGCATATCATGTCTCATTCTCTACTGCTATTTATTGATACATCATATCATTGTTATCGGGCTAGTTTCATGACATTGAGAGCCCGAGAGACTGGAGAGATTGATGACTGAGTGAGGCAGACGGCCTGATTGTTAGGATATTTATGGGATCGGGTTGCACGCCGCAACATGTTTCATTAATTTATGCCATGATTGGCTTGATATATTGTTTGGGCTGTAGGATCTCTTCCGGAGTCTGTATACACCCCAGTGAGCGCAGGTACCTACTGAGTGCGAGTATCGAGTGCCGAGTACCGAGTGATTGGAAGGACTAAGTGACTGTGAGAACTGAGAGATTGGGAGGATTGGGTGAATTGATACTCTGAGAGTATGCATATGGTTCTATCACTGAGTCGCATTGCATTTGACATGCACATGACATACAGGCATAGAGATGCATTTTCCTCATGTTGTACGGTATCACGTCATTCATGACTTCTCACATATAATTACATATAGGCATAGAGAGGTATTTTACACTTGCTATCTGGAGAGAAAATGAAACATCATATTTATTGTTGAAAGGATATTTGGTAAAACTCACAGTTTTCAAACTTACTCATATTTTTTGACGATTTCGGTAAAAGTGTTGGATTTTCACTGATATACTTGAAGAGCGAAATTATTTTCGGAAAAATTATGAAAAGGCTGAGCATTTTTCTTCTAAGTTACTTATTTATTTAATTTCTTCACGATGTTATTAATTGTTGTTAGCTATTGGTGTTGGACCCGACCTATGTTCCAGCTCGTCACTACTTTCAACCTAAGATTAGATTTGTTACTTACCAGTACATGGGGTCGGTTGTACTGATACTACACTTCTGCACATTACTTGTAGATGTTGGCTGTTGAGGTTGCAGTGTTCGATGGGAGCTGGATTTGAAGATGTACCAGCGTTCCGGTTGTAGTTGCCTCTTGTTCATGGTAGCCGTAGATTATAGATTCATAAAATTTTATTTATGTGCTTTTCAAACAGAAGATGTATTTACTTTATATCGGCTTTGTAAATTCTATTCTTAGAAGCTCATGATTTGTACTGCCAGTCCTTGGAAAATGTTTAAGATTCAGATGATTCCTTTGTTTAATTGTCTTATTAATATTATTGAAATTGGTCAGTTATTAGTTGGCTTACCTAGTGGGTTGGGTTAGGTGTCATCATGACTAGTGGATTTTGGGTCGTGACGCGACTGATTTGGTATCAAAATTTGTAGTTAAATTGAGTTCAAAAAATTCTCCTGCGATACATGTATCAAACATATATCACGTATGTATTACACATATAGGTATATATGGATATACATGTGATACGCATGTGATATGAATTTGATATAGATATGCGATATACAAATGATACACAGTATGATACACATATCATTTGTTTTTTCATGTTTCATCTTCTACTTTGAATTTTCAATTCAAATCACCTCAAAGCTCTCCCAAATCATCCCAAAAATTGAGATTCAAACTCCTTAAAATGTACCAAATCTATTCTAATAACACCCGCTCAAAAGAAAGTAAATATTTGACCTTTTTTGTCAACAAATAACTATTGGCTAATATTGGTAACGTTTGACTAATATTAGTTATATTTAGTAAATTGACAAATTTTTGTAATAAGCTATTTATAAATGGACATAGCTGGTAGTTTCCCTTATTAAATTAATTAAGTAGAAGTTTCTCTGATTTGGCTATTTTGATTGTTAAATTGTACTTGATACATTATATGTTCATAATTATATCTGTTATAACGATATATTATATAGCTTAGTTTGAGAAGGGTTTTTTCTCAAAAGTGTTTTTTCTCAAAAGTATTTTTGGTGAGAAGCATGTTGTGTTTGGCTGATTAATTTGAAAAGCACTTCTGAGCAGCAATTAGTGTTTGACCAAACTTTTAAAAACTGCTTCTAAGTGAATTTTTCTCAAAAGTACTTTTTAAAAAAGTGTTTTTGGAGATAAGCTACTTTTTTCTAGTACTTCTCCAAAACTGCTTCTCCTTCTCTTCGAAAGCACTCTTTTTCCTTCCAAAAGGTTAGCCAAATACTTCAACTTTGAAAAAAAAAAGTTTTTTTTTGTTGTTGAAAAAAGTGCTTCTAGGATTGAAAAAATTTGGCCAAACAAGCTATAAGACTAATAGCTTGTCCAACAAAAAATATTTTTTTGTTGTTGCTAAAAGTAGTTTTTTCTAAAACTAAGGTGTTTGTTTAGAAGGAAAAAAGTGATTTTGAGTAGAAGTAGAAGCAGTTTTTGAGAAGTAGAAAAAAAATAGCTTCTTCTCAAAAATACTTTTTTGGGAAAGTATTTTTGAGAAATATACACTTAAAAGCACCTTTTAAAAGCTTGGTCAAACACTAATTACTGCTGAAAGGTATTTTTTAAATTAATTAGCAAAACACAAACTGATTCTCACCAAAAGTTGAAAAATACTTTTGAAAAGAACACTTTCAAAATAAGCTTATTTTAGAAGCTTGACCAAACATGCTATAATTACATAGAAACTTAAAAAGAATATAATACTGTAAAAATTCATCTGAAACGGGTAAACAGTTAATGTGTCAATAATTTTATTCTACATGTTTTGCAAGTTGTATTCCTTTGTTGTTGTTTTTTTTGGTTATATTGCATAAAACAAGATTTCTTTTGAGATTTTTCCCCTGTATTTTACTTATTAAACAAGAATGAGTTATAAAAAAATAATGAAGTTGAGAGGGCCAGAGGGGAATAAAAGTCAATCATCATTACACACCAAAATACCAAAAATCAAACATAAAAAAGTTAGAGGCCAAATATGAAACATCACACAACCCTTTATATGCAAAGATAGAATATTTTTATTACTTCCTCGGTCCCGTATTAGTTGTTAAGGTTACTAAAAGTATTTATCCGAATATACTTATCAATTTATAAAATCAAGATAAAAGTAATCGTTTTTTTTATTTGTTCATAATATTAATTGTTCTTGAAAGTAAACAATATTAATAGACGACAACAACAACAATAACAACCTAGTAAAATCTCACTAGTGAGGTCTAGGAAGGGTAGTGTGTACGCAGATCTTACCCCTACACCGAGGGAGTAGAGAGACTGTTTCTGAAAGATCCTCGGCTCAAGAAGATAAAAAGAGACAATATATCAGTACCATAGATACCATATGAATAATAACAGCATCACAAAGACCAGAAAATAGATGAAAGCAAAAGCAATAGCCAGTAAATAGACCTGGCACTATGAAAAATGAAAGAGTAGTGAGAGCACAATATTAGCCGCTAGCAGTCTAATAGCCCTTTTGGCCAAGCTGCAAAAATCAGCTTATTTTGAGAAGTATTTTTTTTCAAAAGTGTTTTTCTCAAAAGTACTTTTGGTGAGAAGTAGTTTGTGTTTGGCTAATTAGTTTGAAAAACACTTCTGAGCGGCAATTAGTATTTGGCCAAGTTTTAAAAAACTGCTTCTAAATGTATTTTCTCAAAAAGTGCTTTTGGAGATAAGCTACTTTTTCTGCTTCTCCAAAACTGCTTCTGCTTCTCCTCAAAAGTACTTTTTTTCCTTCCAAAAGTTTGGCCAAACACCTCAATTTTTTGCCAAAAGGGCTTTTGTCAAAAAAAAAAAAACACTTCTGGCCAAAAAGAAGCTTGGCCAAACATGCTATAAGACAAATATCTTACCAGACTAGCCTCACATAGGTACGAAGTAGAAATAGACTCAACTACCCTAACATACAACCCTAATACTTGACCTCCACAACTTCCTATCAAGGGTCATGTCCTCGAAAATCTGAAGTCACGCATGTCTTGCCTGATCACCTCTCCCCAATACTTCTTAGGCCGCCCTTTATCTTTTCTCATCCCTTCCAAAGTCAGCCGCTCACACCTCCTTACTGGAGCATCTGTGATTCTCCTCTGTACGTGCCCGAACTATTTGAGCCTCGCTTCCCGCATCTTGTCATCAATGGGAGGTATGACCACCTTCTCCCGAATATCATCATTCATAATCTTATCCATCCTAGTGTGCCCGCATATTCACCTCAACATCCTCATTTCTGCTACTTTCTTCTGGATAAAACTTACCTTTGAGTATCGGTGGCACTCTCTTGTCACACATGACTCTAGATGCTAACCTTCACGCCATCCACCCCACCCCAATACAGTGACATCCTCGTCGATGTCCCCACCTCTTGAAACTGCCTCTACTTGGGATGACCTGTGATTCAAGCCTCAGGTCCACCCCCGCTTCCCTCGGTTCGACGCTGAACTTGCACTCCAGGTATTCAGTCTTAGTCCAGCTCAACTTGAAACCCTTAGACTCAAGGGTCTATCTCTAAACTTCCAGCCTCTCGTTAACATCGGCTCGCATCTCATCAATCAGAACTATGTTGTCAGCGAATAACATATACCGTGACACCTCCTCTTAAGTATGGGTGTGTTAGTGCGCCCATCACAATGGCAAATAAGAATCCGCTGAGTTTAGATCCTTGGTGTAATCCCATAGCAACGAAAAATGCAATAAACAATATTAATGGAGTGCACATTTAATAAAAAAAAATACTTCGTATTTGTGATTCCATAATGCGCAGGAGGGAGTACTTCCTACTATCTTATAAGAGGGAGTCAGCAGGCACCTGAACGACATGTCTGCCTAGTCTTTATAAGGGTAATATTGTCCTTCTGCCTTAATTTGAGAAACGTGGCAGACGCAGCGTTCTCTGCATTAAAAAGATTCAGCGCTTTGTACCCATCTAGAAATAGTTCAAAAGCTCCGCCGTCTGCGAATTCCCTGATATCTTTGCAGTTTCGAGAATTTTCCTCTTGGGATCATTGTTTCTTGTGAGTTTTCTTCTTCTCATCTTGTGTTTCTCTATTTAATCTTTGATGACATGCTAGGGCTTTGCTGCACAGAAAGTTTAATGTCTCAATCGCCTTTGTTCTTTAGGTGTTCGAGGCAATTATTGAATGAATTAAGCCTTTTTCTAGATTTCTACTATTGTTTTGGGTTTAATTTCTTGACTGTGGAATAATTGGGTTCAATTCTATAGTATTAGCAGTAAATTGTTTTTATGGTCAGGAGGGGAGCACTGAGATACGTCCAATTTTAACGCTTTGTGTGTTAATCTAGCAACATCTGAAAAGTTTAACAATCTTCAAACTCCTTTGCGACTGCGACCTTCTCTCCCCTCGCTCTTCTTGTTGTTAGCTGTACAATTTGCCGAATTTTTCGTTTCGGTTATTGTTTTCCTGTGAGTTTTCTTCTTCTTATCTTTTGTTTCTCTCTGCCATCTTTCATGGGATGCTAGGCTTTTGCTGCACGGAAAGTTTAATATGTGGAGTTGTCTTTGCTCTTTAGGTGTTTGAGGAAATTCTTGAATGAGTCAGAGTGTTTACTAAATGTTTATTATTTGTTTGTCAATTTAATTTCTTGTTCCACTTGGGAGAAGAACGGGCTGCTAATTTTGATTTTAGATAAATTATGTGCGGTGACAGAACTTAATTTGGTGGGTAAAAGATAGAATCTTTAATAGATACGGTGATATTTTTTAAACATCTCATTGAGAACTTCGGATGGAAATATTTACAGGTAAAAAGGAAACTTGAACTGGCATAATTGATGGATTCCAAAGAACCAAACAAGTGTTCATAAATATACAGCTTATCTTTTACTGTACAGCCTCATATAGGTGAATGTCCTCTACTCTTCCTTTTCATTTTAAATGTGTTGAAGCATCAAATAAAGTGGAACACTGTGCGGGTTTATTGTACTTCAGTGTTAATTCTACCATATTGAGCCTTATTCCACCAAAAACTTTGTTATAATAGAATTTCCTATGAACTCTACCTGAAGAACTGAAGACAAGAGGGGTTGCTCTGATGGTAAGCAACCCCCACTTCCAACCGAGAGGTTGTGAGTTCGAGTCTCCCCAAGTGCAAGGTGGGAAGTTCTTGGAGGGAAGGATGTAGGGGGTCTATTTGGAAACAGTCTCTCTACCCTAGGGTAGGGGTAAGGTCTGCGTACACACTACCCTCCCCAGACCCCACTAAGTGGGATTATACTGGGTTGTTGTTGTTGTTGTTGTCTACCTGAAGAACTGAATGGCAAAAATTTTAACTCCGCCTGTATTTCAGTTATACTACAACACAGCATTCCAAGCCCCAATAAAGGAGGAGGGTTTATTGATCCACAATCAAACTTGTGTGATTAAGTGTTCATCCATTTGAAATTATCCTTTTCCTCCAAAGTTCTACAAATATCATAAGCTATCTATCTGTTTTTTGGTTTGTTTGGTTCATCTTTGGAGCTTGAGATGTCAATACAGTATGATTGTTTTCACAATGCAATTCATATATAAGCACTATGAAGAATCTATTTAGTACATGGATGACTTATTGACTTTCTAATTTTTTCCAATTTCATCGTTACCATTATTTGAGGATATTGTCTATACTTGGTAATCTTATCGAATTCTTTCGTTGTGTCGGTTTTTTTCCTCCCGGTTATACACATTATAGTACAACAACTTCCATATGAAGGACTAGCTAATCTTGCTACTCCTATTAGTAAGATGCACAGAGAGTATTTACAAAAATAAAATGAAAAAGTACAATAAGTATTAATGTAAATGTCCAAGCTGTTCAAATCATTTGACACCATTGCAATTGGACACTTTGCTTACCGAAGGAAATACATCACGATTTTGGACAGTTGGTTCTGTGGAAGTTTTTTGTCATTATTTTCTGCTTAGTATTTTGACCCTCTGAAGGTAAGAAAGCATACATATTTAGTAAATTAATAATTGTGAATGCTTAGGGGATTTGGTGCATGTAATCCTTCAGTAGTTGAGCAAACAAACTTTTAGTGTTCTTAGCTCTGTAATGTTGTCCGCACTATGTTATTAACTTTATTCTTGTGGTGCCTAATTGTTCTCCACTAATTCATACTCTCCCTTTTCTTCTACTTATCTATTTCTTTTTAGTTTCCACATTCTTTCATTTATTTATTACAGAGGCAAACTAGCAAATTTAGTTAAAATTCTTTCAAAATTACAGTAAATAAATGATTAGATGATGCTGTATTTCTTGGTGTATTATTGTTTACTCTACCGTCACATGTGTTATATGAGCTGGATTTAATGGGCTTGGGTGATCGAGCACTAATCCTGTTCCGTTTGTCTTTTCTACTGGCTTTTCAACCATTAGTTCTAATATAGGAGGCTTGAACCAATTTCCAGTGCATCTGTTATCTGGGAATGCTATAGAGGTTGCGCGCTTGCAAGAGTTTGATTCTGAGCTATATATTTTTGGTCCTACCATTACGAAGGTATTCTCTGCTACCATATGGTGCAACTGTATCATTTGCATTCCATTTCTGTTCCTAAGCGGATCCAATATATCTGATTGCATATTTAAACTATTTGCATCCACTTTGTGCCTTTTTCTGTTTTCGTAGATTTGACATTTATAATTTATTTTCCGTTAAACCATCTCCGACTTGGATAATAGATTGAGCCTGTAAAAGACTAATCTTTTCTTGTATGACACATCTTGCACAATTCTGGACATAGTAAATATGCAGAACGCATCAACATGCTTTTCAAGTGCTGCCTGTTTTACACACACAGAGCTCTTCCCATTTGCCCGTGTTGGTAGCACACGTCCTCCCCCATTTTTACACATACAGTTTGGTTGCATTTTCTGCTCTTATTTGTGCTTTTGCTCGGTACCAATTCTGTTATTCTTGTTCGTTCTCTAGGTTTTGTTTGCATCTAATTCTTAATTCTGTGTTTTTCTTCTCCACTCTCTTACTAGGTGTTTGAGAAAATTTCTCTTTCTGCTTTAATCCTTTTCCCTCTGATCAAAGCCTCAACTAAACTTATGTGTTTCTCGGTTTACTTTGGTTTCTGCGGGTTTGGGTTATAAGTGCTTCTATGGGTTCTCACTTGTTCTTGTCCTTCTATGGCTGCTTGAATGGTTAGTGCTTGACCATATGTGCTTATTATGATTCTTCTTCAGTTTGTTCTCTTTGTCGTTTAATTGATGCAAATCCTCGATGCACTCTATTGTTGCAAAGTATATTTTTTTGCCTTTAATTTTTTATCAGATGGCTTAAATTGTTAATTTTGTCTCATAAATAAGTGATTCGTAGAATTTTTCCCATATTTACCTTTGTATTTTGGTGGATATACAATTGGATAAAAAGTTAATATAGCAAGTGTTATTTTTCAGCTAACATGTGCCTATGTTTGTAAAATGTTTGCTCCTTTTTCTCTTTGCAGGTACTCCCAGTTATACGTGTGACTACTCTGCTTTACAGGATAAGCTGATTGCAATCTTTTCGGTAAAATTGCTTACATACTTGAACTCGAACATCTGTGGATAAAAGAGGTGTGCCTACAACACATTCAGAACAAAAGGACTACCCTAGCCTGCACAGTGTTTCAGGAATAAAGAGTGCACTCATGAAGCTGGATAACAACTACATCACATATTGGAAAGCACACAAGAACTACCCTAGCCTGCACAGTGTTTCAGGAATAAAGAGTGCACTCATGAAGCTGGATAACAACTACATCACATATTGGAAAGCACACGCTTGAAATTGGTTAACCACCAACGAGTAGTGGATAAGAGGACCAGGTTGTGTAAAGAAAATGGCAAATAGTCAAAGACTATTTTTAAGGAATTTGCCAGAGCTCCCATTTGTTCTGAGAATAACCTTCTTATTCGGACAAAGGGTCCGACCAAAGGCAATGCCATCTCGCCAACAAATTGACAGAACAATGAAAATGATTGGAATAATATCGTTTTCTCAATAAGTGTGAATTGTTTTAGATGAAAGTGGTGGTGACCATGTGCATTGTGTTCTATATTCTGTAAATTTCACTGATTTATCAACCTTCCAAGTTCTCACTTGGAACTGGACCGTGATGGTAGCAGGTGTTGGTGAAAATTTTATTGACTAAAAGGATAAAGTTTTCAATTATAAATAGTAGATTACGCATATTTAAGAATTTCGGAGTACACATTGGGCGCTAGTAAAAAGAAAAAGAACGAGGCGGACTAACAGTGTGTCCAAATAGATCATTGAAGTACACAGAATTGTCCCAAGTATTCGATGCTACAGCAGAAGCCTTCCAAAAGCTTTTTAACTTCTAATGAAATCGGGCTGATTGCTAACAGATCTGACCCATGACCATTTATGATCTTTAGTATCAACTTTGTTCTTTGCCTTAGCAACCTCATCTACTGGAATATATGCATAGTTTCCATTTATCGGTCCACAAACAAATCCAGTATACCCTGCCATAACTCCATGAATCGCCGAGTGCGCCAGCAGAGTGCAGTACGAATTATCCGTTGCATTTGCAGGAACTGCGCGTATCATATACGTAGGATCTATGTATTTTATCGTGAACAACTCGTTCGGATGATCCCTGCTCCACCAATTTTTGAGTTCTGACTTCAACCACCCTCCTACATCCAAGAAAACCAGGTTGCCCGACTCGTCCTTCTCTGTTTTCTGAGATTCTGTCCTCGGAATTATATCTTGTCCTGCACCCTCGGCAACTACCAACACCGCGTGTCCGCTCTCCTTTAGTCGAGCCTCAAGAAATTCCAGCAACCCTCCTTTGCCTGTTGAGACAATATAATTAACTATTAAAAATATGCTCTCTCTAACGGCTTAACCTTTTAAATGAGATTGATCAAACAATTCAACATGATATCAGAGCGCAAGCAACAGAGCCTAGGTTCAAGTCTCATCACTACCCAAAAAATATACGGTACTATATTTTACACGATACTGGAGTGCAAGCAACATATCGCCACCCAAAAAATAAAATAAATACTGAGATGGTCGTACAATTCAACATTACCTTCCAAGTAGAAGTCAATCTCGGGAATCAAACAACAATCGACGTCACGACTACTTAACGTTGCATGTAATGCAATATGACCTGTACTGCGACCCATAAGTTTAACCAGCCCTATGCCATTTACTGCACTCTCAGCTTCTACATGAGCAGCATTAATCGCTTGTTGCACCATCTCTACTGCAGTTAGGAACCCAAATGATCTGTCTGTAATGCCAACATCATTGTCAACTGTCTTTGGGATTCCGACCACTGACATATATAATTTTCGTTGTTTTACTTCCTCAGAATATCTTCACTGCTCCGCGCATTGTACCATCTCCTCCTATGATGTAAACCTGCTCAATCATATATTCACAGAGACAAATAATTCAATGAGCACCATATGCAGTTGATATCTTAATTAAGAGCTGCAACATTAATCCGAAAGCTATGGCGCAGACTCTCCAAATTGCTTCCCCACCCGTGTCCGATCCTCCAAAAATGCACTAAGTTTGGAGGATCCGACACACACCCGTCCACATTTTCGGAGAATCCAAGCAACAACATAACCTAAAAGTGAAAAACACGCCCCCGCCTGATCAGCTTGACACAATCGTGGGTGGATCTAGAGCAAAGGTTACGGGTTCTCGTGAACCCAGTAACTTTTGCATAGACCCTGTATTTGTACTAAAAAATTCATTAAAAGTATAAGAATATTTAGCTTGGAACCCAGTTCGTTGGTCCAGTTATCATGTAGATTAACTTGAGATTGTTATAGGAACTCATAAACTTAAAATTTTGGATCCGCCTCTGGACACATATATATATATATATCACTAGCAGTTAGCTAATTTCTTAAGCATCTAGCAATAAATAGAGAATAAACGTCCCAATAAACATTCACATGTATATACATCATACTAGAAGGAGGTAGCTCAAATATATAATTCCACCACACAAAAAAACCTGAAGAATAACCAACTTGTACCACATACACCAACTTATTTACGTATTGCCATGTTTTAGCCATCTAAATCAAGATAAATATCATATTGACCGGGATTACTTTATGAAAAGCTCATATATATCCCTTTGTTTGGTAAATTATTGGTTGATATTACTTTAGAACAGATGTATCCAACTGCAGATAGTTTTGTAAAACTATTGAGCAACACGATGATTACAGCACCAGTGGTCTAGTGGTAGAATAATATCCTGCCACAGTACAGACCCGGGTTCGATTCCCGGCTGGTGCAACTTATTTTTATCCAAATTCGTTGGGATTTTTGTCTAGATTCTTTTGAAATGAACGTTTAGAAAGTTCATGAACCATTTCCATTCATTCACACACCATTTTTTTTCTCCGAAAATAAAATTAAGCTCTTATATGCTCAGAAATTTAAGTCGTCTTAATATTTTACAAATTTAAGTCATCTTAATATTAAGTACTAATAATTTCTAACAATACCGATGACACCATCTTTTTCTCAACTAGTTTTAATGTATGTGCACGTGTGTACTGCGTCAATAAGTAAAATAGTATTAAAAAATAACAAATTAATAGCACATTTATCCCATATTTACACAAATTTAAAAAATTACTATGTAAATATTATTAAATTATACTCCCTCCGTTCCAATTTATGTGAATCTGTTTGACTGGACACGGAATTTAAGAAAAAAATGAAGACTTTTGGAATTTGTGGTCCTAAACAAGTCCAAATGGGGCCCAGAGTATTTGTGTGGTTATAAAAACTTTCTCATTAAGGGTAGAGTTGTAACTTTAAGCTAAATTGTTACCAAATTTAGAAAGGGTTCATTCTTTTTGGAACGGACCAAAAAGGAAATAGGTCCACATAAACTGGAACAGAGGGAGTATAAGTGACACCATCTTTTTCTCTATAATACCTATGACACCATCTTTCTCTCTATGAGATATATTTGACTATTGATGTTTTTGAAACAAAAGACACCAAATACTGACGAAGCCATGAATCAATTCGACGAAAATTAATGCTGCTTAATTAGGATAAAAACAATGTTTTATGTATATCAAAAAATTTGAATCCTCTTAACAAATGCAAATATAGATTCAAGTACCAAGTATTGCATTTTTTCAATTTCTTTGAAACCCCTCGTCAAAATTCTTGGCTCCGCCACTGATAAAAAAGTACAAGCACATTATAGCAAGAATAAAAATTAAACCTGATTAAAGCCATGATCTTGAATAGCATTGACAATCTTATTCAAATCAAACCACCCCAAGACGTCTCAAGCACAGTACCACCTCTCTTATGCCAATCATCAACCATTTTAGGGTTCAGTAAAACAGGCTCATAACTATAAAATCCGCGATAAACCCGCTTTGATACCAAAAATCTCTCTAACTCCATACATTTCCCACAACCCAACAACTAATTCCCTCATAACAGTATTCAAACCAGGACACAAACCACCACACGTTACAATAGCGGCTTTTACAGTGCTAGGGTTGAACAAGATTTGCTTGCGGGGCCCAGCTCTGTGGTAAGCTAAAGAAGGTGTAGGAGATTGGAAAGTTCCAGAAAGATCGATGATGTTGTTGCGTAGGACGAAATCAGCTGGGGTAAGGTAAAACCCAGGGACTGAATGGTAAAATGGGTTTTTGTCAGGGGGTTATGTAAGCATAAAGTGTAATTCTACCAGGATCTTGAACATGATAATATTACATGTAATCGTTATAGAAAACATACCTGAATCGTGAGCCATCATCTTTAAGCGGAAGCGTTAATCGGTAATTGATCTCTCGCCCCTTGCCCTAGCTTTCGTACCGCCGACTTTAAGGATGGAAGAGAGGAAAACAGCAGTAACCCTAATGGGTGGGGAGATGACCAATTTATAGAGGTTCTCACTTAATCTGGTACGTCCATCAAGTAACCAATCGGACGGATGAGATTTGCTCATTAATTAAATATTAATTATGGGCATAATTTTATTGGGCCACATAACGTAGGAAAATTACTTACATTCTCCCATTTGGCCTAATAATCACATAAATATTAATATTTAATATATGAACATTAGTCGCGCATAAACAAATCTCTTCTATAATGTCCATCATAAATACCATAATACGATAAACTACTAAATGTGAGTTATGGCGGTTATATATAATTTATCTACATACTCCCTTCCATATACTACAACATTAGCAACTCATCATATCAGGTCCATAAGTTATAAAATATTATGGTCCACAATAATATCTCATTGAGACTTATCCTGTAATATCTCAAAACAATAATGTGTACACCATTATGAGAAACAGGAAATCACTAATGTATATCAGAAACATATAAATGAGCTCAGAGTGTCAAAACATCATAAATACATCAGTCATAAATACAGCCAAGACCCATTCTATGTACATGTTCTTTAAATATCTTTGGCTGTAAACCTTTCGTTAATGGATCTGCAATCATGAGATCAGTTCTAATATGCTCAAGTGACACTCTTTGTTTCTGAACTTCCTCCTTGACAGTAAAGTACTTTAATTCCATATGTTTGGCACCTTTGGAGTACTTATCGTTCTTGGAGAAGAATACTGCTGCAGAATTATCACAGTAAATTTTCAGCGGCTTGGTAATGGTGTCGACAACCCCAAGTCCTGAAATAAAGTTTCGCAGCCATAATGCATGAATTGTGGCTTCAAAATATGCCACAAATTCTGCTTCCATCGTGGATGTAGCAATAACAGACTGTTTGGCACTTTTCCACGATATTGCTCCTTCAGCTAATTGGAACAAATAACCAAACGTGGATTTTCTAGTGTCAAAACATCCAGCAAAATCTGAATTCGAGTATCCAACAACTTCCAAATGCTTGGATCTCCTATACATGAGCATGTAATCCTTCGTTCCTTTCAGGTACCTCAAAACTTTCTTTGCAGCTTTCCAATGATCAATTCCTGGGTTACTCTGATATCTTCCCAACATTCCGACCGCAAAACTAATATCCGGTCTTGTACAAGTCTGAGCATACATCAGACTGCCAACAATAGAAGAGTAAGGAATTGATTCCATTTCCTTTCGCTCTACATCATTCTTAGGGCATTGCATGAGACTAAATTTGTCCCCTTTTTGAATTGGAACAATTCCTGCTGAACAATTGTTCATATTAAATCTCTCTAGAACTCTTTCGATATAGCCTTTCTGAGACAATCCCAATAATCCTTGTGATCTATCACGGAATATTTCTATTCCTATCACATAGGATGTCTCACCCATATCTTTCATTTCAAAATTCTTAGAGAGAAAATCTTTAGTCTCACACAATATGCCTAAATCATTAGCAGCAAGTAGAATATCATCAACATATAAGACTAAAAATACAAACTTGCTCCCACTGATCTTTTGGTATATACACCGATCAACGGTATTTTCCACAAATCCAAAAGATGTTATGGTATCATTAAACTTTATATACCATTGTCGTGAAGCTTGTTTAAGTCCATATATTGACTTCTTCAGTTTACACACCATTTGACCTTTTCCTTTAGTTTCGAAACCCTCTGGTTGGTCCATATAAACTTCCTCCTCGAGGTCTCCATTAAGAAAGGCAGTTTTCACATCCATTTGGTGTAACTCTAAATCATAATGAGCCATCAAAGCCATAATAATTCTTAACGAGTCTTTCTTTGAGACCGGCGAAAAAGTTTCTTTATAATCAATGCCTCTTTTCTGAGTATAACCCTTGGCAACAAGTCTGGCTTTGTATCTCTCAATATTGCCATTTGAATCGCGTTTGGTCTTAAAGACCCATCTACACCCGATTCTTTTAGAACTTTTTGGCAATTCAACAAGATCCCAGACTTTATTGTATTCCATGGATTTTAACTCTTCCTTCATGGCATCAATCCATTTGTCAGACTCATTACTTTCTATGGCTTGTGAAAATGAAACCGGATCCTTATTAGGACCAATGTCAAAATCTGACTCTTGCAAATAAACCACGTAGTCATCCGAAATAGCCGATTTTCTAACTCTTTGAGATTTTCTTATGGCATTTCTTGTGGTTCATTTGTGTCAGATATTTGTGAGTTAGTTTCTTCATGAAGTGTTTCATCCAAATGTTGCTCAGTATTGTCAAAGTGTTCTTCAACAATTAGAATAATATTTGGTATTTGTGTGGAGGTAGGCACATTTTTGGGTAATAGAATATTGACCCTCACCTCTTTAATTTCCACACTTTGCTTTTCAACACTCCCACTAACTTCACCATTCTCAATGAATCTTGCATTACCAGTTTCAACAATTCTCGAACTATGGTTTGGACAGTAAAACACATACCCTTTAGATTTCTCTGGGTAACCAATAAAGTAACCACTTACTGTTCGAGATCTAATTTCTTTTCTTGTGGATTATAAACTCTAGCTTCCGCTGGGCAACCCCAAACATGCAGGTGCCTTAAACTAGGTTTCCTTCCTGTCCACAGTTCAAAAGGGGTCTTTGGAACTGCCTTACTAGGAACCCTATTTAATAAATATACAACGGTTTTAAGAGCATACATCCACAATAATTTGGGTAATGAGGAATTACTTATCATGCTCCTAACCATATCCATAAGTATTCGATTGCGCCTTTCTGCAACACCATTTTGTTGAGGTGTCCTAGCATAGTATACTGTGCACATATGCCACGTTCCTCGAGGAACTTTGCAAATGGACCTGGACATTGTCCTGACTCATTATATTTTCCATAATATTCACCACCTCTATCTGACCTAATGATTTTCACCTTTTTATCTAATTGCCTTTCAACCTCATTAACAAACACTTTGAGAGCATCTGTTGCTTGAGATTTCTCTTTCAGCAAATAGATGTATCCATAACATGAAAAATCATCGATAAAAGTGATAAAATATTTCTCTCCACCAAAAGATGGAATATCAAAGGGTCCACAAATATCGTTGTATATAATTTCAAGAAGCTGGGTGCTTCTTGTGGCACTTTTCTTACTATGCTTGGTTTGCTTTCCCTTAATGCAATCCAAACATATAGTAAGATTAGTAAAATTTAGATTCAGAAGAATCTCATTTTTTACTAATCTTTCTAACCTTTCTTTGGATATATGACCCAAACGTCTATGCCACAAGTAAGCAGAACTTTCATCTAGTGAACTACGTTTAATTCCAACATTATGTTGAACAGTAAGAAGGGATTCAGAAAAAGCAATATCGAGTTTCAATTTATATAAACCATCACTGAGAAAGATAGAACCATAAAAAATAGCATTCTTATATAAATTGAAACACCCATTTCCAAACTTTAAATCAAATCCAAAAACATCAAGTCTTGAAAGAGAAATCAAATTCCTAGAAACTGAAGGTACATAAAGAGTCTGTAATAAATCAAGGTGACGTCCAGTCTCCATGATCAAACGATAAGTCCATATGCCTTCAATTGGAGCCTTCATACGATTTCCCATGAACAAGAAATCCTTATTTGGATTTGTAGTTTGGATCGTAAGGAATCCCTGCAACGTAGTAGATACATGAGTAGTTGCACCAGAATCAAACCACCAAGTATTATTAGGAACTTCTACTAAATTTGATTCGAAATATACAAAAGCACTAATTGTACCTTTCTTTTCGAACCAAGCTTTGCGTTTCAGGCAATCTTTCTGATAGTGTCCTTCCTTGTTACAGAAACAACACGTATCTGCCTTATGTTCCTTGTTAGCATCATGTTGAGCTTTAGCAGGTGCTTTCTTCTTCTTGAACTTGTTGGCCTTCACTTTAAGTCCTTTACCAGCTCCTTGAACCATGAGGTTAACTGAATGATACCCTTGTTTCTTAAGTCTTGACTCCTCATGAGTAAGCATACTGGACAATTCACTAACATTCCACTTATCCTTAATAGTGTTATAGTTAATTTGAAAAGGTCCATACTCAGGAGGTAGCGAGTTCAGAATAAACTGAACCAAGAAGGAGTCATCCACTTTCATCCCCAAGGTCTGAAGTCTTGCTGCAATGTTAGTCATCTCGATGATATGGTTTTGCATACTACGCGACCCATCAAACTTCATGGTCGTGAGTTCAGCCATTAGTGTACCAGCAAGAGACTTATCTGCAGAACGAAAACGTTCTTCCACAAACGTCAGGTATTCCCTGACACTTTCTGTTTGTGGAATAGTACTCTTAATATTGTTGGCAATATTCATTCGTATAAACATAAGGCTTAGCCTATTAGAGCGTTCCCATGCTTTATGGAAAGACTTCTCATCCGCACTACTCGAATCAGTAATGGCAGCGGGCTTATCATTCAACAGAGCCAAGTCAAGATCCATTACACCTAAGTGGAACTGGACTTGTTCACGCCATTCAGAGAAGTTCAATCCATTGAACATAGTAACAGACGAAGCAAGCGAATGAAAAGGAATAGCTGCAAAATAGATAATACATGCTCACAAATCAATATGGATTCAACAAAACAGTTAAAGCATATCGCAATTCTCCTTTGGGTAGATACTACGACACACTATCATAATTTAAATGCCATTCAGTCTTAACAGGTAATTAAATATTTTTAACCAAATATATATGTCATCTTCGGACAGACAATATATATTTGACTAAGAATATTAATTTACCCCATCATATTCACTATTCATAGAATAATTGATGCACATTTGGGTAAATCCTTAAGTTCTAGCAATAGTAAAAATTAATTTATCCACTATTTTTTAAATTATAGGCATTTCATTAATTTCATGGATAAATTATAATTTTATGTATGCATATTTCTAAACATACTAGTTTGGTCACTTTGGCGACTAACAAACTATATGACATAAGTGCACACACAAAATAGAGATCATAAGATTTTATGCATGTGAATACTTTAAACAATCTAGTTTGTTCACTTTGGTGACTAACAAACTATATAAACATCAATACATGCATAAAATAAACATGAATTTAATATTTGTGTAAATTTAAACATTCTATATAGCTTTAAAATAACATACATCCGTTAGTAACTTTCATTATTGCACAGTGTGGGAAGTAAGGCAAATCATTACATAATATTCAAAATTATGGTGGAAAACTTGAGATAAAACTTTACCACCTTAGTTGTTCAACGTAATTGGCTAAACACCTTTACAGATTTATATATTGTACATAATTTTATGTAACTGGATATATTCGGCTTAGTGCCGTAAAAGGTCAACTCAAAATAACCTTGAAAGGATATTGACAAAATCCAAGCAGCTCTTCGTCGGTGTACAAAACCAGAAACCATAAAGCTTTACTATTTTTTATAAAAGTATGCGTCTTTCTAATCGTTCTTTTGAGGATTGCGATATACAAAATTCTTTTACGAAGATTAATTGTTCAATAATCCAGACTCGTGATACCACATGTAAGCATAAACTGTAATTCTACCAGGATCTTGAACATGATAATCTTACATGTAATCGTTATAGAAAACATACCTGAATCGTGAGTCATCATCTTTAAGCGGAAGCGTTAATCGGTAATTGATTTCTCGCCCCTTGCCCTAGCTTTCGTTACCGCCAACTTTAAGGATGGAAGAGAGGAAAACAGCAGTAACCCTAATGGGGGAGGACCAATTTATAGAGATTCTCACTTAATCTGGTACGTCAATCAAGTAACCAATCGGACGAATGAGATTTGCTCATTAATTAAATATTAATTATAGAAATTTTATTGGGCCACATAACGTAGGAAAATTACTTACAGGTTAGTGTAATTTTGGAGAGTATTCAAGTAATCTGTGATGTGAGTTAAGTGTTGGAGTTGAATATTTGAGATGGAAATGGAGGATGAGTTAGCCATAATCAGAGAGCTGGAATTAGCAAGATAATGGGCAGTAGAATAAAGAAGAAAGTTAGAGGAGAGGGAGACGAACGTGGCAGGATGTATAGGGAAAGAGAGAGTAGTAGAGTTACGTACGTGGTGCTTTTGGAAGCTCTTTGCATGACACGTTTCAATAGTTGAATTTGACGTTCAAGGAAGAACATAGAATGGGTTCGTTCACTTGGGTACCCTTACGTGGAAATGACACCAGCCCCGATAGTCATTTTTAAACATGTTTTTTAAAATATATTCATAGCTAGGAGCGATAAACGAGCGGGTCGGATCGAATATAATTCGGGTTGAAAACGAACGGATAAATTATTCAATTAGATACATATTTAATACGGATAAAAAATGGATTAACCGACGGATAATATGGGTAACCATATTATCCATGACTTCTTGCATATGATCACCTTTGGGAGAATTCTTAGTCTCCCTAACTTGAGGAACTCCCAATTTGAGGCTTTACAAATATAAAAGTTAGACCCATTAGTTATCCATTGGTTATGTATTTTCTAAATGGATAATATGCAGGTTCTTATCCATATTTGACCCGTTTTTAAAAAGTTCATTATCCAAACCATTTTTTAGTAAAAAATATGGGTGATTAACTGTTTTCTTTTAACCATCTTGCCACCCCTATCCATAGCTTACAATGTATTTAAAGATTAGCTAATTTCGCTCAAACTTTAGAACACAACGTCCTAGACTTTAAACCTCAAAGTTGAAACTTCAGGATATCGTGTCCTAAAATTCAAAAATTGTGCAGAAGTTCGAATCTTATGTCCAGAATTTTAAATTAGTAGTTCAGAAATTTAAAATACTTAGTCTTGAGTTTCAAATTAGCAGCTCAAAAGTTCAAGATACTATGTCCTGAATTTTAAATTCAGAATACTTAGTCCTGAAGTTTGGATGAATTGGCTAATCTTTAAATATATCATAAATTGTTGATATATTTTAAATAACAGGTTTGAAAGTGGCTATTGTTGCACTTCTCCCTGCCCTTACTTTAGGGAAATGTTCTTAATGGTTCCTGTACGTAATTAAGAGCTCTTTTTTTTCAATTTTTGTTAAGATTAAGATATTTAAGTTTGAATAAACATATGATGATTGAATGATTAAGACGAATTATTTCTAAGCATTTGAACGTGTATGTGATTATAGGCGATAGTAATTGTTTAATGGTGGCCGGTGGTTATGCAGTGATGGCTAGAAGTAATGGTTATACAGTGATGGTTTGATTGTGAAATAGCTGTTGGTTGGCAGAGGCAATGTCAGAATTTGAAACTTATGCGTTCTGCATTTGTTATAGAATATATAGCTCTTGATAGTAACTGGATTCGTAATTATATATTAAGATATATTTAATAAATTTTCTAGGACAAATATAATGTTTAAGAAAAAAATATCGAACCATTCCTAATAAACTAGCTCCACCTTTGGTTGTTGGTGGTGTTCAAGGATGAAGGTGAATGGTATTGTAAGGTGACTACTAATGGTGGAGGCTAGCAACAAGAGGTAATTGGTGATAAAAATGGCGGATGATGGTTTAGTTGATTGTGGTAATACTTAAAAGGCGTAATGTTTGCTAGTTGTCTCTCTTTTTATCAGTTATTTAGTAAATTACTTTATTTTTATTTTTCTTGTAATTGATGAACCTTTTAAAATTAAGTATGATTTTTTATTTTTTGAGCAAACTAAAAATTTAAAAAGGGTAATTCGGTGCACTAAGCTCCCGTTATATGCGGGGTTCGGAGAAAGCTTGAACCACAAAAAGTCTATTATATGCAGTCTTACCCTTTTTTTTTTTTATAATAGACTATTTGTACGGTTCGAATACGTAACCAGGGGCGAAGGTACATATCCCTAAGGGTGGTCAACTGACCACCCTTCGTCGAAAAATTACAATATATATATAGGTAAAATATTAGATTTTAATAGTATATAACATATATTGAATACCCTTTATCGGAGAGTTTTTTTACTTATTTCAAGTTTGAACATCCTAAATAAAATTTCTGGCTTCGCCAATGCACGTAACCTCTTGATCACCTGACAACAACTTTACTAATTACGCCAAGGCTCCCCTTCGACAAATTGAAAATCTAATGAAAAATTATTAGACTGCAGTCTAAAATTATGTAAGTTGTCATTTTTTGAGCAAACTAAAATATATAAGTAAACATTAGAGTCGAGTCTAAAGTTGTCCGGAAAGGATAATTTTCCAATGGCTATATTTGCACAACTTTATAAACTAAGGACAAAATCTCAACAGTAGCCTAAAACAAGGGAAAAATTCAAAAATAATCAGATTTATAAGTGGTAATTGAAAAGAGATTTTTACCTATCTATACCATATATCAAACCTTATTACCAAAAATGTTCATAATCTGTTATTTACCCGTGTAGTCCACACTTTTACTACAAATTATATACCAATCCAAAAATAGATAGATTTTGCCATAAAAAACGCGCTAAAATGAAGGCACCAGATCTGCGTGTGATTCTGTCAACATTAAATTCGAATTGCTGCGTAATTCTCTCCTTCCTCAACGGAAAGAGATCTCTCTTCTCTCACTCAACTATAATTCTCAAAAAACGCAAGCTGCTGAAGCTCCAGTAATCAAACGGAAAGGAGATTTCTGTTCTTCATCTTTATCTTCATCTGTTCTTCCATATATTTTCCACCATTGATAGCCATTAAAAAGCTTGAAAGCTTTGAATTCAAATTTGGGTTTTCAAAAATCATTATTTGTTTGGATTGAGTGTTGTTGTAAATAATTCGGAATATGTTTAGGAGTTTATATCTCAATTTTGAGGGGTTTTGGTGAAGATTAGACTTGGTTTTGACTGAATTTTAGATTGAAACTCGAAGAAGAAGAAGAAGAAGAAGAAGAAGAAGACGTATTTCCAGAAATTGTAGATAAATTGTAGTTAAATTGTAGAATTGTAGATATATTGTAGATAAATTGTAGATGAATTGTAGATTGGGAAGACTAAAACTTCTACAAATCTTCTACAATTATGTCGAAAATGCCAATTATGCTACAATTGAAATGAGAATTTGGATATTAAAATTCAATGTATCTATTTTGTAGATATCTTGTAGATAAATTGTAGATTATTTGTATTCTGATTGTATATGCATTATTTTCTATTTTCACAAATCCAAAACGACTAAAGCTTCTACAAAATCTTAATGCTTAATATACTTAATTTATTCTTAAATATACTTAATGCTTGCATATTGCACCAAATTCTAATGCTTGCATACTGAACCATATTCTCACATAAAGCCAGTTTTTGCTTTCCTTCAGGCTTGAAAAGGACATCCGTTTTAACTATTTTTGGACGCGATATGCAAAATTGATCTCTGTAAGTCACAGTTATATATAATTTAAGCATAGGATCCTAAAGATAACTCTGGATATTAATTCATTACTAAGAATATGCATTTGAGATCCCTAAGCATAGGAGCATCGTGAGTTTTGTGTGTGTTGTGAACAGTTGAGATGAAAGGAAAGAGAAAGTGGGAAGATACAGTCCTATAATTATGCCTAATATAAATGAACCCTTAATTATATCCCTAATTTGAATTATGGTATAGAAATGGTAATTTGGTATGCTTAAATGTAATAAACACAAACCTTAAACATTGAGGGTAATAAGGTTTGATATATGATATAGATAGGTAAAAATCTCAATTGAAAAATAGTCATATTTTTAAAAATAATCAAAATATAGCCACTTTTTATGTAAAGATAAATCTAAAGAAAAATACTGTTCAAAATCCGAAAAATATCTCAGCATAATATACTAGAGTTCGAATTTTTCACATGTGAACTTCAACTTAATATACTAGAGTTCCAACATAATATACTGGAATTTCAGCATAGTATATAATGCTGAAACTTTTCGTGTGCTGGAGTTCCAGCATAATATGTTGGAAGTTCATATACAAGTACACCAATCTCCAGTATATTATGCTGGAACTTTTCGTGTTGCAGCAAAATAGTGGCTATTTTTCAATGAATTTGCAACCGCTGGCTATTTTTCAATTACCAGTCTGAAAACTGACTAGCCCGTGTTGTTTTCACCAAAAAAAAAAAAAAAAAAGAACATTTGCTTAAATCGGCTAACATTAAGATGGGGGAGGTTATTTTCATAGTAGAATCTATATCTATATCTATATCTATATCTATATCTATATCTATACTATATTAAAAGCACGAAGGCCCTTAACGAAATGTCGTTCGCCTTTTTTATCCTTAAAAGACAGAATTCGCACTAGACAAAATAGTCATTTAATTATTACCCTAATATTTAGTACTTTGAAATCGACTAAAATTTTGATTATTAAATATTTACTTATTGAACTAGTAAGAAGTCCTAAAATTTAGGAATTAAATTAGAGTAAGATTACATTTATGTAAAAGTTTTCCTTAGTGGAATCATGTATAATAAATATAATTTTCTTTTTTAGTATGCGGAGTTAATATTTGAAATTTTCACTATAAAGTCGGACATGAGGCAAATTAATTTTTCCTTTGAAAGAGAAATAAGAAGAAACCAAAACAGATAAATGAAAGAATAGACGAGATGGCAAGAAAACCAAAAGAAAAAAGAGATGTGTTAAACAAGTATAGCCGTTAATAAATAATAAAAGAATGAAATTATATTTGTAAAAAGTATTTTGAATGCTGATATTTATTTTTTGCTTCATATTTTGAATTCAAATAACCACTTCACATTTAAAACAAGAAAAACATTTAAAAAATACAATGTCGCTCATTATACTATCTTAATTTTTTCCATCACACATTATTGTCTTAATTTCTTTCAGTATTACGAGTATTTCATTTTCGATGTTTGGTTATAAGTAGGAGTTGGGTTAAACATTACAGTTATTTTAAAATTTTAATGAACTAAACATTTATTAAAAACAACTTTGAATTTAACTACAAAATTATTACTTTTATTGTTAGTGGAATTTTGACCATCTTAATTACTATTAAAAAACTATTTCTTTATATGAGGAGACTATTTTTTTATATACTCCAGTCGAAAAACATGAATAAACTCATAGTAATAACAAATAATATAGCACTGAGTTTGCATTAAAATAGGAGATCTTGAACTTTGAGTTATTCCAATTAAATTTAAACATATTAAGCCTTCATCGGAATATGTAAAATTAGGATAGATTTCAAGTTTATTACTTATTTTAGAATACATCAAAGTAAAAAAATTTAACAGTTAACAATTCTTAATTTTTTAAATAAAAGAAGTAGCATTATGTTTGAGTAGAAATAAAAAAAAAATGAACTTTGAGGTCACCTTTTTTAGTGATTGCCATTGGCTCACTTCAAATTATTGCTATAGTGAAAACAATAATTTATGATAAAATTTGGAGTCCAAAAATTTCTTGTAGCCGGATTTAAATACATTATTCAACTGCAGTAAAGAATGAGTTATGGTTAGATACACAATTCATATTAAATAAAATATTGTTTAAATGAGTAAAAGTATTTTCTAATTATATTTTTTTTTTCTAATTTTGTTGGTCTTTGTTACTTGCAAAACTATAGGATATGAGAAATTATGATTCTTTCTTAATTTAATATAAGTATTTAATTCTAAGTCTTTATATTTAGTTAGTTTTGGTGGAATATTGGTTCAACGTTAGTTAATCTTTAGACTATAAATTGTTACAAATAATTTTCTTACTTCCCTTTAGTTACAAATTTTATCATCTTTTAGAAGTTATAAAAGAAAATGCAACCTATTTCGTGCTCTAACTGACCAAAAGTTTCAATTCCAATTTATTTTAATCACATTTTCAATTTATAACTCAAACACAATTTTTAATATTAATATTTAGGCAATTTTTAAAAATAATTTACTCACTTGAGCTAAAGGATACGCGCCCTAAGACTATACTATATCAATATTGGAGTTATCACTTTCATAAGTTAGTCAGAGTCCCCCACCACTCTATAATATATTTCGTCCGAGGGAATTTCGCTATACAGCCAAAACCCAGGAGGGATTCACCATTCTTCACCTAGCAGCATGCGCACAATAGCAGCGCGACTCACCCCTGTAAGTTCTTAACTTGGAATTTTATCAATTTACATTTTTTTAATCTTGCAATGTTCATTGTTTTCCTTTGTTGATGGAATTTTGTAATGATGTTAATGCAGTATCTATGGAGGAGAAAGCCTATAAATTTACAGCCCCGGAATTTTTCTACTTCCGGCTTTGGTAACATTTATTTTTAACTTTCGAATGGATTTTAGGGCTATGCCACAAATTTTCTATATTGCCACTTCTTTAATGAGTTATTTTTTCAAGAGATTTTGTAGGTTTTTATTCACCAAGTATAGAAATAAGCTGTGCAGTTAAGTAAAGCTACTAAGAAAAACTGATTTATTCTGAAAATTGGGGATCTTGTTACTTCCCCGGTGTTTTCCTAGCTGTTCTTAGTTTACTTTTTGGATTTCAATTTGTCAAAGAACAAAGAAGATAAATGACTATTCTTTTTGCGGATCTCAGAATTGCCTCAGGCTAATATGAAACATAATGAGAAGCCCGAAACCTTTCTATAGGTACATTGGATCAAACATGAAACAATGTTCTTTTCTAGCTTTTCGTTATGCAAAGTCTGGTTATGGTTACAGTTCGTGTGTTCGTACCACTGGAATGCTTTAAGATCTATAGTTTGATTGATTTTGTAGATGAACGGTCAATAGAACAAGAAGCTGAAAAGAAAGTAGGGTGGCTCTTAAAGTTAATTTTTGCTGGGACTGCTACAGTTATTGGGTATCAGATTTTCCCATACATGGGTAAGGTCTCATTTCTATGGTTGAATGAATCAATTGCACCATGATCTCTTGCCTTGTCTGATTTGTCTTTGGCATATTAATGTCTGATTTTCATAGGAGACAATTTGATGCAGCAGTCTGTCTCACTTTTACAAGTCAAGGATCCCTTATTTAAAAGAATGGGTGCATCCAGATTAGCTCGTTTTGCTGTAGATGGTAAGCTTGTGTCACAGTATTTTGGCAATTGAGCAGTTATTCATTCCCAATTCTTTAATTGGTTGAAGTATATGCTGGCAATTTGGTGCACATTATAAGGAATTTGATGTTCTTAGTAATTGGTGCATATATGTCTTTGATTTAAGAATGGTAAGGACTAAGGAGCAATAACTTTAAGCTTTAAGGTTGATGAAAAGTAGTAAAGATAATCTATAATTGGTATGTGAAAGCCAAAATAGCTATTATGTGAGGTAGGAAGGTTGCACCCTTTTTGTGTTGTTAGAGGCTCATTTAAATTTAACTGATGTTGATGGTGTTAACCTCCACAGCATCCTCTTATATGAAAATAATCAACATGCTGGACAACAATTCTGTGGAGTCGAGTCCCTTGCATCTGGATGCTTTCCCCAATCTTTGTGATTTATTTACTGCATCACCTTCCTGTGAAACTTAAAGCTAATGCAACTCCCTACTGATTAATTGTACAAAATTAGGAAATTCCTTTCATTGTCCCAAAATAAGATTGACACTACTCTAGTACCTTAGATGTAGTACCCTAGTCAACCGGTGTAAGGTATTTGATTACTGTTCCTTTTCCTGGTACTATGACGAAGGCAGCTGTGTTTCTTAAACAGCATTTGCTTGTCTTTAAAGATCTAATACATTATACAACTTAAGAGGATCTACGTGCTGCTTTATTTCTATATGATATCTTGTAACCGACTAGCGATGTAGGTTACAGTTTATGCTTAAAGTGCAATATTTGAAGTTTGTAGTCAAAGCATATTCAACAGCTGTTTTGGACTTAACTTGAGATTTTATAAGATGCTTATAACTGAATCTTCTATCCCTGTGCTTTGTTGCTTCCTAGATGAAAGAAGGATGAAGATAGTCGAAATTGGTGGGACTCAACATCTTCTGAACATGTTAGAGGCTGCTAGAGATGATCGCACGAGGAAGGAAGCCTTGAAGGCTCTTTTTGCGATATCTAAATCAGGTCAGGCTCCAAATTTATCTGCAATTTGCATCATGCTGTCTGTACTCATGGATGCTCGAGCTAGTTTTTTGTTGAATTTGGGAATAAACTGGTATTTGTTGGAATGCTCAAGCTGCTATTTTGAAAATTTTAAGTATAAGCCAGGACTTAATATTATCCAAACTTTCCCTTTACAGTAATAATACACACAAGTCAATTGAATGAGCTTTGAACCGTTACAAAACTATTACCATTGTTATTTACACCACTTAAGTATCTGTTAACTTGGTTCCCCGAAGTGGATATCTTTCGGGAAAGCAATATCACCATTTTGGGAAAGCGATATCTTTAGCTACCCAGATGAGAGCATTTGCCTCTTTTCCCAGGGCACTTATCTGCAAACCCAACCAATAGCCAACAAATAATGTGGCAAATACATTCTTTATCCTCTGAACATAAACTTAGTTCTCCTTCTTTATTAAGTGAAGTGACTAATTATGCTTACATTCACTGGTCCCAGGTCATAATATGGGGAAAGTGTCTGAATGATCTAAAAGATCACTATTTTGTTTTATGAGTAAAAATATCACTATTGATGCAAACTTTGTTTTTTTTTGTTTGTATTAAGTGAAGATTTTATTGATGTATAGGTAAAATGCTTCGGTATACAAAAGATAGACAAAAGTAGAGAACTGTACACAAAAATATGATCCTCTACAGAAAGCACCGAATAATCTGTACTATCTTGAACTTCATGCGTGCTCCAAAAATTAACAAAGAACAATATGCTTGCACTCATCTCATCTATAGAAAATTGTTTTGCACTGCTTAAAAAACTCTCCTATTTCTTTCCCTTCAAAGGACCATCATTGTCGCTAGAGGAGCCACATCTCATGCTCTACTTCTTTTCTTCTTCTAAATATCATGTCCTTCACCGTGGCTGGCATTGCCTACTCTGTGCTAAATACATCAATCGTCGTCCACCATAGCTGACTTACAGCCTAGCAGTGTAGCAGCAAGTGGTCTACATTCTATCCCAATCTCTCGCACATTAAACACCAGTAGATATAAGTTGTCCTCTTCTTCCTCAGATTATCTGATACGGAATCCCTCTTTGCTACCAGCCAAATGAAAAGCATATCTTCTTTGGTGCCAAGGGATCCAAATTGATAAGCATGAATACTCGGCTCCTCTCTGCAGAACAAGCTCCTTTTTGAAAGCGCCTTTCCTCTTTCTGGACCACAACCAGAACTTCTTGTTCTGTTTGAGTAATGTTTCTGGAGAGTAGAGCCATGAAAATTCGGAGCTTGCTCATCTCATATCTTGTAGATTTCTTCTGAACCTTATTTCTCATATCATTCGACTACCTTTTAGTCGTAAGAGTTATGCTACTTTTTCCATTTCCGAGCGGCAGATCTTGAACATGGTGGAAAACATACTCCGATACTCATCTACATTCCGTTTATGCTCCAGAAAACTTATTCTGCTCTCTTGTCCCACCTTAATCTAATGTACATTGAATCCTCCCACACCTCCATTATGTTCCTTTCTTCCCTTATAATCCGCATCCATATGGTACTGCGATGTTGTGTCCTCCACCCTCCTTGCATTCCGTACTTGTCAACTATGATTGCCCTCCAAAGTGTCCTTCAAAGGTCCAAAGTGCTTGTTCCTCATTGCCAAACCTCCATAACCATTTCACCGCCAATGTTCTACTCCCTCCATTTAAAAAAGAATGAACCTATTTCCTTTTCAGTCAGTTTAAGAAAGAATTACCCCTTTCTAAGTTTGGAAACAATGGAACTTTAAACTTCTCATTGTACCCTAAATAAAATGATTTATAGCCACTTAAATATCTATGAATTGTTTTGGATCATAATTTCCAAAATTCTTCTAGTCTTTCTTAAACACCGTACCCAATCAAATATGTTCATTCTTTTTGAAACGAGGGGAGTATGTAGCACCTTCAAATCCTTCGCCCCATCCCATAGCGAGTGACTGATTGGAGATGTGACCACCTTCCCACTGACTAGATGTAACATTTTTTTGAAATGTAACTAGATGGAACTTTTTGTCCTGTTAGTATTCCACATGAAACTCCTTTGCATCCTCTTTATTTTCTCCATGACTGCTGCAGGAGTATGCATGAGAGACATAGAGTATGTTGGGATGCTTGATAAGATGCTCTTAGTCAGTACCTTTTCCTTCTCGTTTGGCAAGTAGCTTGTTTGCCACCCATTAGTCTTTTTTCCACCCTCTCATGTACTGGATTCCATATTGCCGGGGCCTTTTTTGATGCTCCAAGCGGTAGGACAAGATAGGTTGTTAGTAATGCTCCAATGTTGCCTATTCTTAACGCAGGGATGATCTTGCGATGTCCTGTTGATCTTAAAGTTTGATACTGTTAAAAAGCTTAGCAAAACTTGTCTCTTTGTACCTATGTTTCTTTGTACTTTCTGCCCTCTTCTTTGGTTGGGAATCCCCTTAAGTATCATCCTTCTACAGTTGTGTCCATCATCTTACTCAATGCCTTCATGACTAATATAAACAACGTAGAGGAAAGCAGGTTCCCCATCGTAGGCTGCTGGAGCTTGGAAGAAACCATTTGTTGCTGTTAACCAGCACGGGAAATCTAATTTATCCACCTTCTCTAGTAGTCTAGTTTCCCCAAATCTATTATTTGTATCACATGGTCCAAGAAGTCTCAATTCATGTGACTTTGCCAGATCTAGCATAAGATGCCTTGTGGCTCTTTTTCCTACTGGAGTCTACCGATTCATTTTCCATGAGCACAACATCCAAAATTTATTTGTCTCATGTAGTACCTTCTTTAGTTAATTGACAAGCACCTTTTTCACTATCTTATGGAACTTCGTACTAGACTAACAACATTATACTCCCTGATAATTTGTGTTTCCTCATTCATCGGTATGATGGCTAAGAAAGAGGCATTGAGGCTCCTTTCGAACTTTTCGGATGCTCCTGGAATTGCTTTGGTCATCTCCATCGCCTCTCCTTTACTGTGTTCCAGCATTGTTGAACGAAAGCTGTGGTTAGTCTATCCATTAGCGACCCTTATGACTCCCCAAAGCCAAGGATTTTTCCCCTGCCCACTCTGCTTCTTCCTCTTACTCTATGAATTTCTACCGCATAAGTACCCTATCCTTATCCCTGATGCTCCCTTTACCCTTACTTTTAACATACCCTTACTTTTGGCACAGTATTGGTCCCCATCCCCCTTTTGTTCGCCAGCACTAAGTCCTAATAGCCCAGCCACCTGCTTCCCCTGCTTCAAATCCCCTCCTTCACCAACACCCATTGTCCCTGCTCACTCCCTTTCTTCCTCCTTGCTTTCAATGTTTGAGCAGGTTGAGCAAAGGAGACCTTGCCGGACGCAGCCTTCTGACCATCCTTCCAAACTGGAGTCATGAGGATTCCCCCTTGATTCTGCAAACGGGATCTCCTCCCTTTGTCCGTGTCCTGCTGGTCATGTTTTGCTGCTGAATCACTGCTCTGTGGATGCACCTTATGTGGACGTATGGAAACATGGAGCATTGTTAGGATATCAGGGAAACCAACAACTACAAAAAGTTCTCCACGTTTCTGAGAATTTGACCACCTTTTAGCTGCATTTTACTTCTATCATTAATTTCTGAAACACAATCTCAGTATCCTTGCTGCTGCTGTTCAACTTCTTGTGCGTTCCTTGAAGGCAAATGCAATATGCTGTGCATGGATGATCTCATGGAGCCATATTTCATTACTATATGTTGACTTTTTATATGCGGAAAATCCTAGTCTCCTCTATGTGAAGCAGAGAGTTTAATATATACCAAGAAGCTGCATTGAGAAGTGTTGATTGATTGTCCCATCTTGGTAGTTACTCAGAGAAGTAAATGATTTTTACCAGCTGATCACTCCATTTTCCTGTCTTTTGGATAAGACTGTATATAACACGAGTGAAGGATACACGTGGACGACTTCCTGTTTATGTCAAATCACCAGTTGGGTGCTATCTTCCTGAATCTAGCCACAGAACTTCTATAGACAAAATTCATCGAGCTGTCAGAGAATAGCACCCTAATTCTTCACGCTCTAAAGAAATGTTAATGAGAGGAGTCTGCTTATTGGTTGAACCTCTTGGCAGTTCTTCTACCTATTGGCTAGACCAAAGAATTCTGTGATTGAGTAATTGCTGGACACTTCCAAAATGATACACTTCCAAAATGATATACTTCCATGCTATAGACTAAATAAATGCGGAACAAAAGTTGACTCTAAATGTGCTGGCTTGGAAGCTCTAATTATAACCACCAAACCTTTAAAACACGGTCACTTTAATTGCATGGTTTGCAGTAGAAGCCCGGTTAGCGCCAGTACTTACGAAATCAACCCCAGGCTAAAGGAATTCTCAGCTTTAAAAGGAAACTCTGTGGTGCTTGTGATCTTTTAGACGTGTTTATGGCAAAAAAACGCCGTACAATTTGGGCCAGTTTTTCTTTATATATAACTTTGAATGTGAGGAGACGTCTTATTTTATTTATGTGGCCCTTGCTAGCTTATGCTATTTTGCCTGATGAAGCTAGTCGGATATTAAGACCAATTTAGACCAATTGCTGAGGCACTTCTGATCTATGCTTGTATGTCTGTTAGAATGGATGTATTATGTAGTGCTCATTCTTATACTGCAGATGAGGCTGCTATGGTCTTACATCAAGCTGGAGCGGCATCAATCATCAGGTCGACCCCCGAGTCTCCTGAGGATGCTGAAGTCGGGACATACAAGTCAAATTTGTTGAGTAGATTTCAAGATTTATCACATGATATAAGGTCTTGAGATTCCTATCATTCTCTTAAAACTTGGCAATAACGTTTTACATAGATGTTTTATTAGATCGCTTACCTATAAGAATTTTTTTTCCTGAACAAAATTAAGAGAATCCTTTCATGGTTGTTACATGTAATTCGTGTTACATGTCCTCTTCTAGAGATCCGTGGTTATGCCTCCACACCTTCTGAAGTAAAAGGTCCCTTGTTTAATGGGATCTTAAGCATTGCTAGTGGCGGAATTCTGCTATGATGGTGTAAACTCTTCAAGGGGCATTAGGATAGAAAAATAATCCGGATATCATGCAAAGTTGCCATAGCACACAAGATCCTGTTTTGCCAGTGAATGTTCATGGTTCTATGACATGCGAATAACGGACAAGCACTGAAGTTATGTCCATTTGGACCTTTTAGTTCCTAAATAGATTGATGAATTTCGAATTGTATTCAAGAGCTAATCCAGCCCCTAATTGACCTGAATTAAGCTCAGCCATCCTCACAATCAAAGTTAGAAGATGCACTTGGCAAGACTACACGGTTTGCCTTTCTCTTCAATGTCATTGTGCACATGATAACTTTAGCAAAATTTGTGTGATCTTGATCTTAGCGAGATTTAAATGGCCGGAATTCTGTACCACTGAGCATGAAACAAATGGGGGCCATTAGATTTGATTTCAGATGTCTGGACAAGTATCAATAGGACATATATGCTTTGGATTCTTTGTTCGACGGTCCAGCAATGCAAATGAGTATTTGTCTATAACCATGTTATCTGGTGCTCGATCAATTTGTTCCTTCAGTAAATTTGGCTACATGTCGTAGGGAGTGGGGAACATACATATTCCTAGTGTCTTGTGAAATAATGATTCATATTCATTTCAAGAACCGGGACCTTATGACCCAAATATTCCCGGAAAGGGTGATCAATCTTGTGTATGAAACAAAATTTTAAAAAGTTACACGCATTTGTACATGGGAGGAAGCAATGGTCCTCACACTACAGCCTGTGTCATCCAAGATTGGGTAGGAAACTCCAATGGTTCCTGCGATGCCAATAGTTAATTTGTTATACGATCTCAAAATAGTATTCTGTTAGAAGAGTACAAAAAACCTATAGCTGTATAGAGTTTGTGGCTTATATGGGATGCAAAGATTAAAATTAAGAGATTTTGCGGGGAGAATATACCTGCACGTCCACCTATTAAAAGGCTATAAGCAACAGGGACATTATTCAAGTATGTATTATACCAGAAGGCAGAGACTAGAGGAAGCATTTTCTGGAAGGAAAAAAAAAATTGCATTCAACTAATTTTCAATGTTGAGGAAAGGTTGTTATTAACTTAGCTCACTAGTTCAAAGAGACTCTTTTGTCATGTGGTGTATATAGAAATAGGCCCCCCACCATTCCCGTACATTCTCTCTTTATCACTCAACTTTTGCAATTTAAATACAGATTTGCTTTGTTTTAGTCACATTTGCATGTGAATGTACTTTCCCGAAGTGATACTCTCCACAACTCACGTGAGGGCTTTGCCTGAGAATCCTACAATTTGTATTCTCAGGGATAACTTTAAGTTTGGCTTCCCTAATTTGTAGTAAATTACGTTTTGTTTCGTCACATTATATTATATGTTCTCTTTTTTCGTTTTTCAAGCTTTTTTTATTTGAAATTTTAAATAAAAGATCAGTTCTTGGTGTTGTTTCATGTCCATTAGACTGATAGGATTCGATAACTATTTTTCCATTTCATACGTCTGTTTAGGAGGCATCAATTCAAACTCGGCATCCTCTAATTCTTGGTCGTTTCTTGTCCTAAACGTAAGCTGACTATTTGCTACATGCTGTGGCAATTCCTGTGTCAATACGGAAACGGCACCAAGAGTTGCATCTTTGAGTTTGAGATAAATCAACAAGCAGTCCATAAGACACAGGATGACACACGATTTTTAACATATTGGTTAGTGCGGAGAGGAGTAGATATAGCGATATACGTCTCCTTCATATACATTTCAGCCTTTTAGTGATTAAACAAAATTCTTCCGAGATTTCAAATACAAATAAATCTTTTCTCCTTACATTACACTTTTTGCAGTGACATATACACATGAGTTTGCACAAGCAATGCTAGCCTTTTGTCACAATTCATTTCGTAAATAGGTATGGGTTTGAGACGTTATATTACTTCCTGTCTCAAATTGATATTTACTACTCCCTCCTTATGTGGCGATATTCGAAATTCAAGAGTTAAACGAATTATTTTTACCGCGATTTTTTCACACATCTTTTAAATATTTTGAATAATAATTATTGTGATTTATTGTACTTTTTACATAGTTTTCAAAATATATTTTATTTTTTAAAGATTTTATGTCAGGATTCATTGTCAAAGTTAACTCGTTTGACTCTAAAATTCGCAAACAACCACATAAATTAGGACGAAGGGGGTAGTTGATATTATTTTTAGGCTACGTCAGGATATCGCGTGTATACATATTTGTTTTTAAAAACAATATTATTTACATACATATATAAGAAAAATATTTTGCGAAACGGTGTCTAATAATGACACCCCGTAGTAAAGAGTGTCTCCGCCACTGCCATGGTTCATATGACGCGTAGGCTAGCTAGTGGTGATTACATGACAAAATTACTAGGAGGAAAGATAAGAGATATACACTATTTATTAGTTTAGCTAATAATTAACAAAAGGGTTAGAGAGGGAACAAAATAAGCAGAGAAATGAGGAAGAGACAAGGTTGAAGCAGGAGAAATGTATGGAGAGAATTGTTTTGTAGTAATGATAAAAGGGGAACATGTGAAGAGGTTGGGTACGTGCATTTGTCCTTGAGGAATGGAGACAATCTTTGAAGCAAGAACCTTATGCCAACTTCCTTATTAATGAACTGTTCCTATTTGCAATACTGATAACATCTCGTGACACCATTCTGTGGAGATATATTGGATACTAGCTACCTCCCCCTACTCCTCCTACTATATATCTTCCGTCCTCCCCCCTCTATATATATTATCTTTTATTAATTAAATCCAAACGAAGTTCATGGGCCGTTTTCCTGTTTTCTTGATTCCTGTTGTCTCGATGTTTTCAGTTTATTTTGAATTTTTAGATCTACTTAGCTCGATTGTTTCACCTATTTATAGTTCGTGAACAATTTGTTACCCTATTGACTCAACAAATCATGTTATTATACACGGCATTACTGTTTTTGGCTTTGCACAGGAGATAATGACAAGGCATCAAGGCTCAAATTAAATGTTTTCTGTTATGAGGAGAGAGGTAATTTTGGTGCATTCGTGGGAGCCTATAGTAAGAAGAATAATATGTTAAGGTTACGAAGTCACTAAGCTGTATACAAAAAAAAGTTGATATGAAGTTACGTCAGCTCTGGGTATAATGATCAATTTTCTTGGTTCTCCATTTGAGAAATGATCAGATTGAAATGTGGTGGGGGATAATATGACATGGCAAAGAACTAAAAACAGAATTAAATGTGTATATAGTATTCCAATATGATCACGAGATGTCGTGATACTGCTAATTGTAGTGTGTACGGTAGAAAGGTAAAAAGGCAAATTAATCATGCATTAGGCATATTATTCAATACTATAAATTTCAAATAATGATAAGAGTTGAGACAGAGATATTTATTTGGAAAAAAAAGGGGAAAAAATAGTGATTGAGGAAGAAAGGCACGTGTAGAAAGAGAGGAAAAGAGGAGGACTGAGGAGTGAAGACAAAGGTGACGGCTGGAGAAAAGGGGGAACTCCAAATTCCCCGTGAAAACTATTTGGATTCATCCAAAATTCACAAAAATATAAACATCTACCCTTTTTCTTTTCATGCTTTCCCTTTATTACTTTCTATATTTTATAAACTATATATGCATGGTTTATCCACCCTTCCAATCCTTTATGTCTTTAACCATTCTACATATCCTAACCCCCACTCTCCATCTCACTGCTAGATGGCTTTTCCAAAGTTTTACTTCTACTAGACAATCAATTATATTATCATTTTCACCTCCTTTTCTATGGTATTTTAAGTACATATGTTTACAGTATAAAAATAATTTGTATTAGTTTAACTGCGTAAAAGATCTCCTATAGTCTTTTATAGGCAATAAATCTATATATACTTGCTATAAATAGTTACATCTAACTGATTATAAATGACCTGAGAGTGCATGTTTACATTTTTAGTGTATAAAGTTAAGCTGATATTAAACGTTCTTACTCTGAATTTTTGGCTTTTAATCAGCATTTTCTAAACTAGGAATATTAATCAATGACATCACAATGCAACAAAAACAAAAGGATTTCTATGTTACTGTTTGAAAAGCTAGAATCAAAGGCTTCGTTTACTGGCAAATGTAATACAAAGCGGTATGTATGATGGTCACTCGTTACGAAAAATTAACAATTGGATCATGTGATATTTAGAGAGAAAATGATCATAAAGCAACTGGACAATTATCCCCGACTTTAGTAATAATAAATTACTTTTAACCATCATAATAATCCATTTTAAAGTTTCACCATTTTATGTTGGGCAAGTCTTCGTAGTTGCCATTATCCACAACTTACATTACCCTAGAAATTGCTTAAGTCTTTATTTTGTCTTAAAAGGACAGTGAATTATTTTGTTATAGTATATGTTTCTTATCCAAAGGGCATCTTGGATAATAATATGACAATTTGAAATATTTTTTGTGTGAATAAGAAACTGCGCTCATGAGAGGCAGCCATGTGGGAAGCAAACAAAGAGCTGATATTGATTTGAGAGCTCCTTTTCCCTCTCTTTAAAGAGCAGCAGCAACTTAGGAAGAAAGAATAGAGAAAAACAAAGAGAAACAAAGAAAGAAAGGAAAAGAAAGAAGAGAAGAGAATGGTATCTAGGGAGCAGAAAAGAGCGGCAGCACTGCATGAGAAGTTGCAACTTCTTCGTTCAATCACTAAATCTCATGCTGTAATTCTCTGCATTTCTCAGCCTTCAATTTCCCCTTTTCAATGGATTCCACTACATCTCAACTATATATATTTGTTGAACAACAACATTATTTATATATGAAGTGAAAAATCACAAACAAACAAAAAAAAATTTGCCTTTGAAATTCTCGTGTCCTCTCCTTTTCACCCCACCCCTTCCTTTCTCATTTCCTTAGAAAAAGAAATACCCATTAATTTTTTTCTCTTCATACCTTCATTCTTCTACATCAATTTTTTCAGTCTTTTCTTATGAGGAAACCTGTACATCATCAGTAAATTATGCAGAGTTACTGAAACCCGATAAATTAGGCAGTTGAAGGAGATATTACCATGCATTTATTGATTCACTTCCCTCAACAACGTGAATTGTTTTTCTGATTTCTTTGGAGTCTTTTTCTGCTTCATTATTTACTCCACCTAAAAAAGAGTAAAAAGGGCAAAACGAAGAAACATAACTTGATCTTTGTTCATTCATAGACATTCTTTTTCTAATGCATATCTGTACTAAAATAGACGAGCATACAAGTACAAACGAACTTTGAGGTTTCCTTTGATCCTGTCAAGTAAATTTGCTTCTTTATTGCAACTCCCAAGTGTGACTTAATTTGATTTTTCGTGTTTTCATGGCATGCAGATTAGTGAAACCTCAATCATAGTAGATGCGTCAAAGTATATTCAAGAACTGAAACACAAAGTGGAAAGGCTGAATCATGACATTACTACTACTACTACTACTCAAAGTTCCACCAACAATACTTCTTCATGGCCTGTAATATCTCCACCATAATTCTTTACTTAGTATATACATCTAATTTTATACTCATAACCTAATTTGACATTTCCTTTGTTCAAAAGTGACATTTTCTTTCTCATTATTTTTCCATCTGTTTATTTCCTGGAATTTTTTTGCAGCAAGTTGAAGTGGAAACCCTAGAAAAAGGTTTCTTGGTAAATGTATATTCAGAAAGAAGTTGCCCTGGCTTGCTTGTTTCTATATTAGAAGTTGTTGAGGAGCTTGGCCTTAACGTGCTCGAAGCTAGGGTTTCATGCACCGACACCTTTCGTTTAGAAGCTTTTAGTGGAGAGGTGATTTTCATGTCTTCATAAATTAAAAATGTCCATATATTATAAAAAGAACTATGTAACTAATCCATTTCTCTCTATTTTTTGATGGTTTTAAGAGTTTTCTCTTTTTCCATGCGACTTTAGTCTTTGACTAATCAGTTATTTCTTGCATTGGACTAATAACCAAAATTCTTTTTCCAATTATAGAATGAGGAGAATGAAGAAACCATCAATGCCCAAGTTGTGGCAGAAGCAGTTTTTGAAGCTATTAAGAACTGGAGGGAAAGCAACGAGCAAGGCTAATTAATCAATCAATGTAGCTTAATTAGCTATTAATTACAATCTCTCTTTCGTTTTTTCTGATCTTTAAGTTTAACTTTCCCCTCATCTAGTTATATAATCAGGAATTATTGGCTAGTCCATTAATTCAACAATATTATTGATGATCAAAGATCAATATTCATTTTGCCCAGTTCAAATGACTCTCATCGACACTTGAGAGATTTTATTTTCACGTAACTTGTAACAATCTGGAAAAAAGAAAAAAACTGTACTCTTATTTATTCTGTACAATCTAAAGTTTAGCAGAAAATTTGCGTCTTTGCGTATAAGTTGATTAATTTTAGCCCTACAATGTTTATCCTGTCAAATAGTACTTCCTATGTCAGTTTATTCAAATTTAGTCTCCTGGAAAGTGGGAAATGTATAGGCCTTCTACTTATGGGTATCTAAGACAAGAAGTCAAGGTGTTTTATTATTCCATAATTAATTAAATTGCCTAAATGGGTGCTTAATTAAGCAGCAAATTAAAAAAATGTTTTATTGGTTTTAAATTTATTACTATAGTTGATATCATGCTAGATATATATATATATATATATATATATATATATATATATATATATATATATATATATATCTTTGTTTGTCTTTGTCTGAGGTACATTAGAAAATAATTTGAAGTGTGTGATTCATGTATGTGAGATTAAGACACCTCCTGGTGTTTCTGTTTGTTATATACAATAATTTAAGATTCTGATCAGTGAAAACAGATGTATAAATAATAAATGCCATCATAAAAACTGGCCATTTTACCAACTTCTGACCTGACAACATTTGTTTGAGAAACGCAAAATCTTCATTTTGTAAAGTACAGTTGGGCCATTCTTGCCAGCCTAGTACCTGTGATAAATGCCAAAAGGTAATCTTACATTCAGAAAATGGAACCCTAAGCAAAAATAAAATAAAAATTTTTTAAAAGGGAAATTCCTCTTTTAGTGCATCATTTATTGACGGTCGGCGCTTTTAATTTTTTTCCTCGTGATACTCGGCTATTAAACCTTTAATTAGTAGACCGAACATAATAATCTAGAGTAATAGATTATGAACCGAATTACCACGTGTTAAAGTAAGCCAGGATTGCTATAGTATGTGGCTCCAAATTAAAGGTAACATATTTCTATAGATTGACTAAATTTCCTAAAGTTTTATCATCTTTTTGCCTAAAAGAAAAGTACCTAATTGTTCGGCACTTATCATAGTACAGTCGGCACACAATTAATGCATGGCTGAGCAGCACAAGCCTATAAGTGAAAGTTAAATGTGTTTAGTCACATATCAAAAACCAAAAATGAAATTTGCTAAAAATTGAGTGGCCAGAGGGCTAGACATGTGTCATTATCAAAGGTTAAAGTGTACTAAAATTGTTCTTTTTTTCCCTTTAAAATGCTTGGAATTGTCATGATCAAGGTTAAGGTGTACTAGATAGATATGATATGGTCGTAGTTTAAGCTCTGGAGTCATGCATAAGCTTTATCTTAAATCCAATTTGATGACACAAGTGCGCATTAGATTAAAGGGACTAAATCTTTTACAGCATTCATTACGTTTTTTCTTCTTTTTCCGTTTAACTATTCGGTTTCCAAATTGGTTCTACTGACTCGACTAATTATATATGATTCGCGTCAAGCAGGACCACTAAGGGGTGAAATATAATGTATCCCTACCTAATTGTAACAAGGAGACTGAAGAGTTACATGTAATCAATCAGATTTCAAGGAATTTCGTTTTAGTTAAAAGAAAATAAAAGAATGAGAAAAGGAGAGGATCGGAGGACTAAAATTTGTGGGGTAAATGGGAGCGAGGGCGAGAAGAAAGGAGAAAGATGCATGGAAGTATAGAAGTAGAGCGATGGTTTAGCCCTTTTTATCATTCCTTTCCTTTTCATTCAAACATGACACACTGAATTAGCTCCATCACCTTTTTCTTCTCCTCTTTTTCTACTTACTTTTTTGCTTTTATTTCCATTTCATTCAAACAAAACTAAGACCTAAAGAAAATGAAAATTGGAGTTTCAATTTGATGGTCCCGCCCGGACAATATCAGCTTGGAATATTGTTACACTCTTCACATTACTGCATTACATATATGCATATATATACACGTTTATCACTTAATCAAGATTAGTGGCGAAGCCAGAAATTTCATCTAGTGTGTTCAAACTTGAAATAAGTAAAAAAAAATCCTCAATAAAGGATGTTCAATATATGTTATATACCATTTAAATCTAATATTTTACCTATATATACAGTGTAATTTTTGGACGAAAGGTAATCAGTTGACCACCCTTAGGGCTATGTACCTTCACTCCTGATCAAGGTTAATAAATTAAATATGCATTTCGTTTTTATTTATCACTGCTTCATGATAATTCAATGTAGTTTCACCAAGCGCAACATTTTTTTAATATTACACAATGTACTTTAGGATCTTATATTAGGAAACCAACAAGTTCCTAGATATGTCAACAAACCCACCATATTGAAAAACTTAAGAATTAATTTAGATAACTGTTCATTTAATTGCTTAAATTAAAAATAATTGGCGGATATATAATATATACACAATTATAATATGTGTATAACTGTGTATATATAATCTATGTATACTAACTAAAAAAAATAAATAATGAACCCAACGGGTTATTTGCATAAAGATCTCGTGAAACTTGGTGTCATAAGTTCCTACACCACAAGGAATTTGGGCCTGAGCAGCAAATTTCATGGGCTATGATATGGCTTGAGGCCCGATATTGACTCTAAGCCCATCGCGCACATAATATATCGCGCCGAAGTCTAAAATAAGAAGAAAAATAATAAAGAGATTTTTACCTATATATACAATATATCAAATCTTATTACCAAAAATGTTCATAATTTGTTATTTACCCATGTAGTCCACACTTTTACTACAAATTATATACCAATCCAAAAATAGGTAGATTTTGCCACTAAAAAGCCCTAAAATGAAGGCACCATATCTGATGTGATTCTGTCAACGATTTTATTCTAATTTTTAAACTGAAGGAATTTTGAAACTGAAGGAGATCTCTCTTCCTGATGAAGGCACCAGTTGCGTAATTCTCTCCTTCCTCAACAGAAAGAGATCTCTGTTGATATCAGCTACAACAAAAAACGCAATCAAATTGTACAATTACTGAAGAGAGACTATATCTGTTCTTCGTCTCAAATTGTACAAAATTGCTCTTCGTCGATATCAGTACTTAAATTGTAGAAACTATATCTGTTCTTCGTCTTTTTTCCTATCAACTACATGAAATCATGTCAAAAATCCCAATAATGCTGAAATCGAATGGTAATTGGGATAACTATGGCAGATTTAGAGATTTTGAAGTTGATGCCATTGTGGTAGATGATAATGCAAGCTACGGAATTCTCAGTTCTACAATTGCAGAACAATTATCGATTGATACATCGGATAAAATTATAGAAATCAAATACATTGTGAACGAGAATTGTCCTCCAATGGAGATTAGGAATGATATGGGGGTTCGTGTGTACATGGAAACCAAAAAGGAGAATAAAAACTTAGGTTTGTATCCTTTATGTATAAGCGTAAGAGATTTCAATATGGAATTGGCAATCAACAATGAAAGCACCAGTGCAGGTATGTTTGATTCGACATTGCAGAGAGTTATGGTGTTACTATGTTATCTACAATATTACTACAATTACCTACAATTAAACTACAAAGCTCACATAGTACTGAAAAGGATAAAGCAATGTTGCTTTCAAAATTATCTACATAGAAACTACATTTATGAATTTATTGTTTGCAGGTTCGTCTGGATCCCTAAACTTACTTGAATTTCCATCCTCACCAGCTATAGAGGAATATCAAAGTGAAATAATAACTGAATCTACGCAAATATATATTGAAGAAGGACAAGTTTATCAGGACAAGCAAACAGTAGCTGCTGCAATGAAGAATTATTCAGTGATGCACAAGTTCCAGTTCAGAGTAAAAAGATCTAGTCATAGAAGGTATGTAGTTATTTGTGGATAATATATCAGCAAAATTAGTGTATGATTGAAGATAGGTGGGTTTTATAAATTGTAGTTAAATTGTAGTCAGTTTGTAGTTAATTGTAGTTTTTCATAAATTTGTGTAAATATTGTATTTCTTTTGTAGCTACTGGTTTATATGTGTTGCTGAAAGTTGTAAATGGCATTTCAAGGCAACTTCAATTAATGATTCGGCAATGTTCAAGATAAGAAGTTTCAGCCGTCAACACACATGCTGCCTAATGGACGAAACATTCATACAACGCAAACGTACTGCAGCAGTACTTGGTAGCATGGTCGTTCCAAAGTATTGTGATCCTAAGACTGTTTACACACCAAAGGACATACAAACTGACATGTTATCCGAACATGGACTGAACCTAAGCTACATGCAAGCATGGAGAGCAAAGGAAAAAGCTTTACAGTTTTTGAGAGGGAATCCGTGTGACTCTTACAATAAATTACCCAAATATTTTTATATTGTTGAGAAGAATTATCCTTGTTCTGTTGTTAAATTGAAGAAGGCAGCAGATGATTGCTTCTTATACGCATTTGTTACTCTTTGTACATCAATAAATGGTTGGCAACATTGTAGGCCAGTAATAGTGGTTGATGGGACATTCTTAAAGTCAGCCTACAGGGGGATTATGCTGACAGCAAGCACCATGGATGCAGCAGGTAAATAATGGAATAATTTTGTACTTATTTTGTAGACAGTCTTTAAAATGCAGTTAAATTGTAGTTATGTTGTAGTTATTTTGTAGTTATATAAAAGAATGTAGTTAACATGTCTATATTTCTCAATATATATTGTAGTTGTTATTTAATCATATTTTATGTCTTAAAAATGTAGGTACTATTTTTCCCTTGGCATATGCTGTGGTTGATTCTGAAAACGACGCGTCTTGGAAGTGGTTCTTTGAGCAATTCAAGGAGGCATATGGTGAAAGACCTTCAATGTGTGTTGTTTCAGATAGGCATGAGAGTATACTGAAGGCAACATCAGTTGTCTATCCGGAATTGGCACACTACTCTTGCATGTGGCATATATAGACAAATATAAGGTCAAAATTCAAGAAGGGACATCTACAATTACATGAATTGTACTTTGCTACAGCACGGTCATACACTCTGGATGAATTTAATGAAAGGATGTTGAAGATTGAAGAGGTAGACCTGCGTGTAAAGTCTTACCTATATGATATTGGCTATCATAGATGGTCAAGAGTACATGCAACGGTGAATAGAACTTTTACTATGACGTCAAACATTGCCGAGTCGTTGAATGCTGTAACAAAAGATGCAAGAGAGCTTCCAATATTTGATCTATTTGAGTATATGAGGACTCTTCTTGAACGTTGGATAAAAGAAAAGTTATCGAAGGCAAATGGTACTTTCACATACCTTGGTCACAAATACAACAAAGAATTGGAAGACAACAGTACATTATCTCATAAACTAAGGGTAAGATATTTTTTTTTGGTGCAGTAGAATCAAAAAAGTACTAGCTGCAGTGTTTCCAGATTGTAGTTAAACTGTGTTCAAATTGTCGGTAATAATAGTTTGTAGATGAGTTGTAATATATTTGTTGCTGATTTGTAGGTAAATTGTTGATAATCCATTTTAATGATTGATGTATTATTATTTCTGTTTGGTCTTCAATTGTAGGTGAGGGCTTCAACAGATCATATACATACTGTGTTAGATGGTGTGAAGCGGTACATTGTGTGTCTAGAAAACAAAAAATGTAGCTGTGGACAATTCTAACTTGATGAACTTCCATGCGCGCATGCTTTGGCAGCATTAAGGCATAGGAATGAAACATACGAAAACTATTGCTCTCCGTATTACACAAGGAAGAGCCTTCTGCTTACCTATGAAATGCCAGTAAATCCTCTTCCTGATGAAGGCAAATGGGATGTGCCACAGCATATTTTGGATGAGGTAGTAAAGCCACCGGCGGGAGATAAAAGGCAGCCAGGGAGACCTCACAAGGAAAGATATAAAATATTTGATGAAATAAAGTCAAAGAAATACAAGGTGTCATGTGGAAATTATGGAGGTGAAGAGCATAACAAAAGAACTTGCAAGAATGCGCCGAAAAAGAAATGAATATCATGTAGTTAGAATAGTTATTCAAAATAAATGTTAGTGAGCTCAAATTATCGGATTTTCTTGTGTAATTGTTTTTTTGAAGATGAATAAGAAGTATAAACATCAATTTGTGTATCTGCACTATTTATGTTTTTATGTATTCTGTCAAGCATCTAAAGTTGTCTTTTTTTTATAGAATAGTTAAACTTTAATATTTACTGTATACAAAAAAACTGATATTAATAAAGAATACATTCAACGTAAATTGTATCCAGATTGTAGTGAATATGTAGTTTAACTGTGTTAGAACTGTAGTCCTGTTATTCATATGTAGAGGAGTTGTAGTTAAAATGTAGTTTGACGTAGTTTAAATGTAGATAAATTGAATTTTTTTGATAAACCTTGTTGATAAAAGATGGCTAAATTATTTTATATGATTCATATATTTATTTTATCTTTATGCTGTGTAACAAATGACAGTTATATACAGATATTACTTGGCACTTGAAGGTATTTATAAAAATAACTTGAAGATTAAAGTCAAATTGTAAGACAAAGCTGTTGCTGTAAAAATGTAATCAGAGTACTCGAGTATAATGTAATCAACAAAAAGTGTTGTAGAAAACCAAAACGACATATTTCCTACATTGTTTTCCAATTCAACTACCAAATTTCACAGACCAAACTAGGAACACAATAGTCTATTTCTTCTTTCGTTGCAATCTAGTCCTCTCGTTTTTTGCCGGAGCACCCTTCCTTCTTGCTAGCCTGCCAGTAACCTCACTCTCACTGATTGACCCATTTTCTTGCTTCTTTGTTGCATAGTCCCACAGTAGAGCTCCATAGCGTCTACGGTGTTGGTCAATATCAGAAAGATCTTCCTTTGGGATTGCCAAATCTCCAAGGCTAACATACTCCGCAAATGCAGCCACAAATACACCACAATCGCTGCATAAGATGAGAATTTTTCATTATATAACAAATGATTAAAATAAAAAAATTAAACATATAGAAAGGGAGATTATTTTTTTACACTGAGCCTTCCTTTTGTTGTGGAATCTCAGCAACCATCCATTGTATGTCGAGAGGGTCCGTAACTGGTTTCTCGATGTATGCCTTTGTTGTCTTGAAGTTAATGTATTTACGTTTACCATAGAAACTAGTGCATGACAAATACAGAGGGATAATGATTGAAAACTTGTCAACCAATGTCTCAACTGTTTTATGACGGTTTGCTCTCACCATGGAATCATAAACATAAAGTTGCCTGTCCTTTATGTCAAAAACTAGCAACAACCAATGGAAGTTCTCTACAAGGTTCACAGGCATGAGCATATAGTCAACAAGATCCCAGGCAACATTAGCAAGAATTCTGTACCCGAGAATATATTCTCCAACATCATCTTCGGGTTTAATAACCGAATACCTTTGTTCCGGTGGAGAACTTATGAACTTGTCATAGATTCTTTCAATCTTTGTCTTGAACAAGCAATCCGTGGTTGTGAACCTAGTATTATTGTTGGGGCTATATTTGCCTCTTTTTCGCAGATAATACATAATAACATCAATGTGCTGCCAAAATAGAATAAACATATACAATAAGGTACGGTGTAACCACACTTGTCTACAAGACAGCTACAGATTAACTACAATTTGAATTTATTAAAAACTCTAACAGATTGCTGCAAATTAGCTACACTATAACTACATAAATATTACAGTTAGTCCAAGTACCTCACAAAATGTAATTTAATTGTAGTTTGTATGAACCATAGTGAACAAGTACTATATGTACAATTGACCCATCAGACTACAAAACAACTACACATTAACTATATTTATGCACTGTCTACATTTATTCACTATACAGAGGAACAAATGAAACATACCACCTAACTTAAGGTCCTAATAATCAGCAAGTTCAACCTATAGTTAATATTAATAGGCACAAACACAAGCTCTACAATATTACTACAAGGTAACTACAGTTGTGGCACACAGATATTCCAAGTCAGTCAAAAGTACCAAAATTCTAGTTTGTACATACAATCATCATCACATATGATACATAAGGTCCATAAAAAGCAAAATTTCACAGCTGAGACATAAATATAGTAACATATATATGTTGTCTACAATATTACTACAATTACACATCATAGCTGAAAAATAAACTACAATTACACTACACAGCTGAAGATAAAACAGATATTGTGAATGATTCTGTTCTTTATACTTACTGTGTTATTGATGACTTGTCCGGGGTGAGCAAGATCATAAAACCAGTCCTTCTTATCAATCTTTTCACAACCAAAATCCAACCAAGGCTTGATTTGGTTATCCTTCTTGGAAAAGTAATATTTCCTCCTGTAATAACAAAAAAATATCAAATACAAAAAATTGACAAAATGAATTACAATTTTAAAGTATAAAAATGGTGAACAAACAGTGTAAAATGAAGCATTCATACCTCCTAGATACTTTATCACTACGAATGTATAACCAGTTGGTGAACCTTTCTGTCAATTCAGGATCTACATTTTCACCTATGACACTTGTGAAGGGGTGCTTGAGGTAAAAAAATTTAGGTCCAACAGATGTGCTGCCTCCAGAACTATACAAAGATGTGAAAGGTGATCGTGCATGTTTTCCCGGTTGCCTGGTTCTACCGGGATGAACAGGGGTTGATTCATCTGGTATGGGCTCGCCATACATGACCAACTGTGATAAGTTTTCTGGCAGCTCAAAGTCATCCAATGTCAAACCTTTGTTGTCAATGCCTTCAGGAACAACTTTTTTATCAATGCCTTCAGGAACAACTTCAGTCACAGTCACACCGTGAATTGGCGACTGTGGAACTTCACCTTCTGTAGATAAGTGTAGATCTATGTAGATATGAACAGTATTATGGAGTTATAGAGAATATATTACCTGCTTGTTGTGCCTCAGCTACTTCATCAATTACTGGTTCTTCCTCAATATTTCCTTGTAGATGTTCTGCTGAAACTTCAGCTTGAATGAATAATTAGAAATGAGAATTGTAGATATATGTAGGAATATGTAGTTAAGGTGTAAATTATTAAAATTTTGCATAAAAACCTTATTGTAATGAAGGAATGGTTCTGTACCTGCTTTATATGCCTCAACTGCTTCTTGGAAGTCAGGATATAAGTCAACATGTGGTTGAAAATGTTCTGGAGAAATTGTAGCTGCAACACATAGTAAAAAAATGATTAGTATAATTAAATAATGCTGTCTTGAAATTTGTAGATATGTATGTAGGAATTTTGTAGATACATGTATTGCTTGTGCTTCCATGCAGTTGATCAGCAGCATTGAACTGGAATTGCTGGTTGTTCTCTCCTTGATGTTGGTAATTATTTTTTGTTGAACTACCAGCAAACTACAATTTTGGGGAATATTTGAGACTACTTTATTCATATGTCTTAATTAGTCTTAGTACAAAATTATATGTAAATTCTTACCTTTGACTCGTCCAAATCAAACCTCTTGTTTATCACATTCATAACACCCTTCAAAGATTGATCTATGAACTCTCGAAGGCTTGAGAGTTCCTCAAAAACAGCCTTCCTATAGGCATCTAACTTTCCATCAACCTAAAAATTAAATATATAATTAGTTGGTAGTCTTATTCTAACTGCTACAATTACACTACAATTCAACAAACTATAATTGTTATAGATTTATACCACAAATTAACTACAATGTATAACATACTATAATTGTTATGTAATGAAGTTAAAATGTAGCAAATGATGTCAATATATTGTAGTTATTCATAATACCTGCTCAATCCCCTTTTCCAACTTCATGAGCTTGCTACTGACAGATTCAATGTCCTCTTGACAATCTGTATATTTGGGTTCAAATGATGGAGAAGCAGCAGTTGGAACATGTGATGGTTGAGCACCATGTTCATCTTCATACTGAATCTTGTCTGGCAGATTAAGCACTCCAAGCTCTTCTCCAGATTCAATCATGTTTGTGAACTGAATGATGAAAATAACAGTTAATTCAAGTGACAAAAAAATGTAGATTCAATGTAGTTATTATGAATGTAATTGTAGCATCATACAAAAGTGGAAAAAATACCTTGATCCACTCAGGCTTGATCATCTTCTCTTCAATTGAAGTTAACCAAATCTGCCCCTTTGTAGCTGACCATCTTAAAATGCGAGGTATAGATTCAGAACATCTCGTAGCAAGCTCGGTGCTGACGGACGCGCAACACTCATATAGCCACACTTGCAAGGCTAATGAGCATCCCCGTATCAGATAAGAATATACATGGGGATTAAGACGATGTCGGACAGATTCAATAACCTGCTTGAAGGATTTGATACCCCATGGGTATGACTCAAAATTACCAGACTCTATTAGAAAGAACATAAACTTGTCTATGAAAGTCACATGGTCTTTATCAGAAGGACAAACAAAAAATTCCAACATATAAAGAATGCACAACTTCACCGCATCCACATCGTTTGCCCATGCTTTATTAGTCACTACATTTTTCAAATGCCATTTCTCAACCCTTTCTTTGTTCGGAAAATATGTATTCATTAAAGGGCTAACATAGGTGGAAGTGTAACCATAGTCTGAAAACTTATTCACACAATTAAGACCAGTTATCAACCCAAATTCTCTCAAGGAAAAATTCAATTTTTCACCCTTAAATAGTACTGAAAAATATGAGTCAGTAGACTTTGTCAATTCATACTTCATCAGAAGATGAAGTGATTGGTTTTGCATACAGATTGTGGGGAGACCTAATAAGTAACCAAAACAAATTTTTCTGAAAACCCTTAAAGCATTCGGAGAGAGTAAAGCTTGTATCTGGCTAGGTATGCTAGGATCACACAAACTGTGGAATCTAAGCACACCATAATCAACATTTTGTTGTGCAAAGTAAGGTCCATTCTGTAGAAAATATAAAATTAATGAACATTAGTAGTTTGCATAAAAAGGAAGCAGTAATCTACATATAACTACATGACAAATACAAAATATAACTAGAAGAAGAATAGCCTACCCACACCTATAACTACAAAACAATAACAGAAGAACAATGCACGTGTAAACATTATCTACAGGATGTAACAGTTACTTCAAGTATCTCACATAAATGTAGATTAACTGTAGTTAGAATGAAGTTAAATATATGAGCTATACAGGCTACAATAAAAAATAACATATCTACAATTTAACCATCAGACTACACATCAACTACAAACTAACTACATTTATACACTGTCTAAGAGTCACAGTTCCAATTAAACTACAAAATTGAGACAAAGAATATACAAAACAGTTACTTCAAGTATCTCACATAAATGTAGATTAACTGTAGTTAGAATGAAGTTAAATATATGAGCTATACAGTCTACAATAAAAAATAACATATCTACAATTTAACCATCAGACTATACATCAACTACAAACTAACTACATTTATACACTGTCTAAGAGTCACAGTTCCAATTAAACTACAAAATTGAGACAAAGAATCTACAAAACAGTTACTTCAAATATCTCACATAAATGTAGATTAACTGTAGTTAGAATGAAGTTAAATATATGAGCTATACAGGCTACAATAAAAAATATCATATCTACAATTTAACCATCAGACTACACATCAACTACAAACTAACTACATTTATACACTGTCTAAGAGTCACAGTTCCAATTAAACTACAAAATTGAGACAAAGAATCTACAAAATTAGGACAACACCACATTTTACCAAAATACACTTGAACAATCAAGGAAGAACAATGCACGTGTAAACATTATCTACAGAATGTAACAGTTACTTCAAGTAACTCACAAAATGTAGATTAATTATATTTAGAATGAAGTTAAATGTAGCAGCAATACAGGTTGCAATGATAAATACCATCTCTACAATTTAACGATCAGACTACAAATCAACTACAAACTAACTACAGTTATACACTGTCTAATAATCACAGTTTCATTAAACCTACAAAATTGCGACAAATAATCTACAAAATTAGGACAATACCACATTTGGCCAAAAAACACTTGAACACTAAATTAACACTTGAACAACAGTTTTTTACAACCAAAATCAAACTACAAAACAGTGAGGAAACATAAATAGTGTTTACCTTTATTGAAATTTTTTGGTGAACCAATTTTGGTACTTTTTTTGAGGGTTTCTTCTTTTTTGGTTTTGATGAAGAAGGAGAGACCTTGTGTTTTTTCACAGATGGAACTTTGGGGAATCATCTACAAAATCGTCATCTACACTCAACTCTTTCCCCTTGCGTTTGAGTTGATTCTCGACTAGTTTATCAACTCCACCAACATCAACATCGTGCAAATGCTTGCTTCTCATTTCCGCACGAATTTGTCTAGGAGATGAAATACCAGTAGTTTGTTCACTTGCATGCGTCGATTGTGGGTTTTTGGGTGGTGATTTTGGTGTTAAAACACCCAAATCAAAGGTTGAAATATCAGCTAATATAGCTTTTGATGATTTTTTTTGGGGAGTGTTGTTTTTTTTCATGATTTCGGAGTTGAAGACAAAGATGGAAGTGAATTCAAATCGTGGGGGATACAACTGAAGGTAATTAAGTGGAGAAGAAAGTGATGGTAATTGTGGGTGAGAAGAGATTGTACGAGAATGGAGGAAAATCGTGGGGGTGGGGTGGGGTGGGGGGGGGGGAATTAACTGAAGGTAAATCGTGAGGGGGTGGGAGGAGAGAAAGGCGGGTAAACGAAATAACGTGAAAATATTGTCCTAAAATCACGCCTACAATAAATGAAGGAATAATTATACCCTTAATTTGTATATAAAAGGTAATTTGGTATGCTTAAATGTAATTAACACAATCCTTAAATAATGAAGGTAATAAAGTTTGATGTATGGTATAGATAGGTAAAAATCCCAATAATAAAAGTAACAAGGAAGCAATGTAATTTTGTAAAAATGGCGTGTGGTAGCCACTAAATACGGTGATGTTTTTTTTTATTCACCAATTCTAATGCTAAGTAAAAATAGCCACTATTCTATTAAAATTATTTCGAAAAGACATTTTTACCCTTTCTTCCCTTTCTTTTCTTCCCAAACCCTCGCTTCTCTTTGTACAGAAGTGACTGGCTATGTGTGTTTCTCTCTCAATCTCTTTTGTGTATTTTTTCTCTCAGTAACCCTCGCTCCTAATTTCTCTTCTCTCAAACACCAATTTTACTACAAATTCAGTTAAGCATTCACTTAAAATATAATCTGCATACCGGTTTTGTCTTCTCCGTTGTAAACACAGAATTAGTTTCTCAAAACAAAAGTTATTCTCTATTTCCAAAAACCAAAACACTGAAACAAGTATTGAATTGTAAATGAAGCATTTGGTCCAGTTCACAATAAAAGTAAGACAATTAATTTGGAAGGAGGAGTAAATTTACTTATAGAAAAACACATTCCATATTAAATCGTCTTCATAAAGGATGACATATTTAAGTAGAAATTAAAAGAAACTCGATTAAGAAACTCAAAAATTAAGGACATGTAGTCCTGAAGTCCTGAAATTAAGTTCAAAAGTTAAGGACAATAGGTACTGAAGTCCTGAACTTCGAATAACAAGCTCAAAAATTAAGGACAATAGGTCGTGAACTTAGGCTAAGAAGCCCAAAAGTTAAGGACAATAGGTCTTGAACTTACAGTTACAAGTTCAAAAGTTAAGGACAATAGGTCTTGAAGTCCTGAACTTAGACTAACAAGCTCAAAGGTTAAGGACATAGGTCCTGAACTTAGGCTAAGAAGCCCAAAAATTAAGGACAATATGTCCTGAACTTAGACTAACAAGTTCAAAAGTTAAGGATACTTGGTCCTGAACTTATAGTTACAAGTTCAAAAGTTAACGACATGTAGTCCTGAAGTTAAGTTCAAAAGTTAAGGACATGAGCAGAAGAGTATTTTTGTCCGGACAGTTAAAGTTTGTTAAAACAGTGGCTAAAGACTAAAGACATTTTAAACAGTGGCTTAAAAGTAAATACATGTGTTATTAGTGGCTAACCGTGTACTTCCCCTGTTATTTTCCAAATTTTTTCTGTCATGTATACTCTTGGAGGTGTTTGTATAGCATACAATTAACTCAACATACAAACAAATAATATAATCTTATGCTGTTCCAAAAAATCAAACACCAAGCCTTTTATTTTTAATATCTATAAAAGAAGCCCTTGTAATCTGTACAGTAAGATGAGGATTCTTGAGTGCAAATGCATCAAATCTAGCTGTAAAAACAATATCTTCCATGTTCTTAACAATGAAATTTAACGATGTCTCCTTTAAAGACAGGTTAGAACAAGTGTCCGAAATCTCTAAAATGTCGAGAGCGTTCGATGAGTTCAACGATCCCAACATTTGATGCTCACAAAATTTCTGCAAGAAGGGGATTTCGTACTTGTCTGCTGCTATTGACAATGAGTAGACGTGTTTTTCCATCTTCTCTTTACTCAAGTCTCCACTGTAAAGGAACTCTAATAGAGACTCTAATTCCTCGTAGTTAAGTTCAGGTAAAGTTATTGTGTCACTTGGTGGAGCTTTGCAACCATCTGAGTCCAATATATTCTTGAATATATCAGATCTTGCTGCCTGTCATTTTTAAGAAAATACATGTTGTTATCATCATATAAGGTCATGCACTTATTGTTAAATAATTTCACTCAAACTGTAAAAGTTTCAAAATACTCTGTAACTGAATATAAGCTAAATCCATTCTACTTAACAGTTTTTTGAGACTGGTTATTCTTTACCTAATAGACACATTGGACGTCTTATCATGTTTCATAACATAGTGGTTATTGAGTAAAATAAGTTTTGTTAGATTATATGAAGCAAAGTTAACAGTTTTTCTTTTCGGCTTCATATCTAATTGAGGGTGCCTATTTGTTGAGATAAAAGATAAATTATTAAACGAGTTTAAGTTATATATATATATATATATATATATATATATATATATATATATATATATATATATATATATATATATATATATATATATAACTCTACAGGCCGATGAATCCACCATGAACATTTATTGATAAGCTTTCTTAAAATATGAGATTTGTAATCTTGAAAATAAGATTAGTTACTTACCATAACATGTAAACTTAACCTAATGGTGTAAAATTTTCATACACTAACGATGTATTATATGACGTGTATATAACTTAAACTCTAAATAGAATATGGGGACGTGTAAAATACTGGTTGAAGATTTTATTTTTTTTTTTCTTTCAATTTTTATGTGTATTGCTTATACTCCGTACTTATTATAAATCTAATACTGTAATACACAGGAATTAGTTATTCATGAAGAAAAAAAAAGATGATTACCAGAAGAGCTCGATGTGCCGGTATGGAGGGACCATCATTCCCAGGCTTAATTAAAATATCGGTATGAATATGATCTCTGAAGGCAACAACAAACCCACTTAGATAATTCAGTTTCTCGTTTAATTCCTCCTTCATCTCCTTCAATTCTTTCACCCATTTCAACGCATTTACAAATCCCTGTTGGAACAAAATATCAATTACTATAAATTCCCAATCGGTAAAGGTGCAATTGTGTAAAAATAAAATAAAAAAGGTGATTCTCGGTTTAATTTGGGTTAATTCTTAGAACAATTAAAAGGAGCAGAAAAAACTTAAGTTCCCTTTCCATTTTGTCACTTACATGCATGGCATCTATAATTCTGACTTCGAGTTTTAGTACCCTTACACCATCACAAATAACATCCAATTAAGAACAAATAAAATTTCTTAAATTTTTTGGTTTTCTCTTTGCTTCCCAAGACAGAATTATGAACTACATATATATGAACAAAGATTGTATAGCAAATTCCAGCATGGGCAAAAACATTAGGTGATTTCTTTTCATCTGTCTAAACCTACGGTACTTGTGTTGGTGGGTGGTAAGAGCAAGTAACCCGTGAAATTGTCGCACAAGTTGACTCGGACATCACGACGACGGTTATCGAAAAAACAAACAAACAAAAGATTGTATAGGCAACCAAAAAGGAAATGATACCTTAATAGAAGGATTGGATGAAGAAGCAGAAAGTCCAGTTACTGTTTTATTATCAGTTCCTTTGGTGTTGTCGCTGTGATCATTTCTGTTGGTCAAGGTAATAATAGTTCTGGCTCCCTCATAACAAGCTCCGCAAATTGTATTTCTTGGTGGCCTTGGAATAAATGGCATAGCACTACATATTGAACAATCCATCTCTGCCTTCTTCTATGTTTCTGATGAATGAATACAAGTAACTCAAAAGAAGAAGATGAGATGATGGAAAAGAAGAAGAAAAGTGGACTTAGAATGATGGCGCTGCCTTTTCATTTCTTCATTATTATAAAGTTTAATAGAACTTTATGCTCCAATATATGTTAAAGAATTGTAAAGGGGAGGCAAAACTATTGCTATGCTTTCTTTATAAGCTGACAATATTAATTAATAGCGACTTATCTACGTTTTTGTAATCCTTTTATAATTAGTATGATTGATCTATATGTTCATGTGGGGCAAGCTAGCATTATATTCCTTCTTTTTGTAAAAGATGCAAGAACCTTTCTTTTTTTATTAAACAGTTAAAAGAAATTATTTTGATTAGAAGAATGGAATATTAAACTAATCCAACCAGCTTGACTTAATTATTAAGTTCATGTAATTATCCACCAGCTAACTTATGGGCATCATTCAGTTCCAGCGAGGAAAGATTGTAAAAAAGAAAATAAAAAAAAGGATTAGTAAAATTAAGAAAAATAATGAGAGTGTTGGTTGGCCATGTCTTTTTTGAGTAGGTTGTAAGGAGAAAAGAATTGGTTAAGAAGCTGAAACTAAGAATATAAAAGTTAGGAAGTGGAAAAGGACTTTCCAACCTTACACAGCAAAAATGAGGTAAGACTAGCACGTCCTCCAATAGACATTAAACAAACTCTCGTAAATCCTGTCGACCCAAACCTAAAATTTGTTATACTCGATTATAGCATGTTCAGTAAAAATTTCAAAATTTGCTTATTTCAAAATTGTTTTATTCAGAACTGCTTTTGAAAAAGTATTTTGAACAGCATTGTCACGATCCGGATTTTTCACCCTCGGGAGTCGTGATGGCGCCTACTAATACGAGCTAGGCAAGCCGACTGTTTGAACAAATTACCTTTTTACAAATTTTATATTCTTTAACAATTATAAAACAATAACGTGTGGACAACGGAAATTACAATAAGCGGAAGAAATGCAGTAAACTATTCAAAATATGTATCCAGTATAACTGTTTGAGCCTCGACCACCAAGAACAAGTGTCACAGTTTCACAGACGATCTAAGAATACTACATACAAAGTCTGAAAGATAAAAGATACACTATTTCTGAACTAAGTAAATGAAACAGGAGTAAAGGGAGAGAGGGAGACGCCAGGGCCTGCGGACACCTGCAAGACTTCCTTGAATCTCCGCGTGGACTGAAGGCAGCCACCCAATCTACGGTCTAAAAGTTGTTGCTCCGGGATCTGCACACAGTGCAGAGTGTAATATCAACACAACCGACCCCATGTGCTGGTAAGTGCCTAGCCTAACCTCGGCCAAGTAGTGACGAGGCTAGGACCAGACTACCAAATAAACCTGTGCAATTTAACTATATACAGCAGAAAAGAAGAACAATAATATACAGTCAAGTATGGGAAGGGTAACATGCTGCGGGGGAACTATCAATTTAAAATAGAAAGACAACAAGTAATTGAAAGAAACAACATATCTCAGATATCAACAAAGAATTAGAAATCAATAAGTGCATGGCATCACCCTTCGTGCTTTTACTCTCGTCCTCACCAAAACAATCAAGTAATGAAATGTGCACGGCATCACCCTTCGTGCTTTTACTCTCGTCCTCACCAAAACAATCAAGTAATGAAAATGTGCACGACATCACCCTTCGTGCTTTTACTCTCGTCCTCACCATATAATCAATGTAATTGACACAGAACTGTACATCGTGCGGTACGACATCACCCTTCATGCGTTACATTCTTTCCTCACAAATCATACAAGACATCACCCTTCGTGCTTTAATACTCTTCCCCACCCAAACAACAATCACAAACAATAGGGAAAGGGAATAAATAAAATTACAATAAGAATCCCGGCAAGAGAACAATAGTTCAACAATTAAGTCCCGGCAAGGGAACAATAGTTCAACAATTAAGTCCCGGCAAGGGAACAACATCAAATGAAACATCAATATCCCGGCAAGGGAGATAACTTCAAAAGCAACAATATCCCGGCAAGGGAGGCCACATAATAATTCTCTTCTTTTTCTCACTTTTACTTCACAGCTCACTTCACAACTCGAGTCAATGCTCCAAAAGGTTCAATTACCACTTATACTTTCACATTTCATAGTACAACTTGAGTCAACGCTCCTCAATTTCAAATGTCTCAATTACTTCCACAAACTTTGCCCAACAATAGAAATCATCATCAAAGCATGAATAATACGACGAAGTCATAATAATCACAATATAAGACTCACTGGCATGCTTGACCCCAATGTATAGATACTCGTCACCATGCCTATACTTCATACTCGATAAATACCATATAGCAAATAGGACTCGACTCCTAATCCCTCAAGCTAAGGTTAGACCAAATACTTACCTCGATGCCACGAACACAATTCAAGTCTCTACTATCGTTTTACCTCTTGATTCTACCTCCAATACGCTCGTATCTAGCCACAAGTTACTTAATTACATCAATAAATGCTAAATGAATCAATTCTAATGCATGAAAATGAGTTTTCTAAAGTTTTGCCCAAAAAGTCAAAAATTGCCCCCGGGCCCATATGGTCAAAACCCGAGGTTCGAACCAAAACCCGATTACCCATTCCCCCAAGAACTCAAATATATAATTTATTTTGAAATCGGACCTCAAATTAAGGTCCAAATCTCCAATTTTTAAAATACCTAGATTCTACCCAAAACACCTAATTTCCCTAATGAAAATCATTGATTTTGAGTTGAAATCATGTGAAAAGATGTTAATGATTGAAGAAAACTAATTAGAAATCACTTACAATCGATTAGGAAGAGAAGTTGCCTTTGAAAAATCACCCTAAAGAGTTTATGTTTTGAGAAGATGTGAAAAATGGTTGAAAATGCGTCTAAGTTATGAACTTACAGGTTGCAGGTATCGCAATTGCGATCAGATTCACAATTGCAAACCCAGGATATGCTAAGCTCGCATTTGCGAAGCAATTTTCGCATTTGCGAAGTCGGAATTGCAAACAAATAATCACATTTGCGATGACAGGCCCAAATGGGGAGCATCGCATTTGTGAAGGAAAATCTCGCATTTGCGAGGAGGGGCTGGCCTGGGCTGTTTTGCATTTGCGACTCAGCCTTCACATTTGCGAGTGCAAAGCCTGCAGGCCTGCAATGAAACAACATAAGTCTGCAACTTTCCAAGTCCAAAATCCACCCCGTGGCCTATCCAAAACTCACTCGAACCCTCGGGGCTCCAAACCAAATTTGCACACCAACCTAAAACATCATACGGATTCGCTCATGCATTCAAATCACTAAAATAACATCCACAACTATGAATTTAGCATCAAAATCATGAAATTTCTTAAGAACTTCAAATTTTCCAATTTTCTCAAATACGATCCGATTCACGTCATTTCAAGTCCGTTTCTTATCAAAATCCATAGACTTATCTTAAATCACATATAAGACCTGTACCGGGCGCCGGAACCAAAATTCAGGCCCGATACCATCAAGTTTTAAACACATTTCATTTCCAAAACTCATAAATAATTCCATAAACAATTTTCTTTAAAAATTGATTTCTCGGGCTTGGGACCTCGGTTCCGGCATATGCCCATGTCCCATATTTTCCTACGAACCTTCCGGGACCGTCAAATCACAGGTCCGGGTCCGTTTACCCAAAATGTTGACCGAAGTCAACTTAAATCCGTTTTAAAGTCAAATTTCATCATTTTTCATAGATTTTCACATAATAGCTTTCCGGCTACGTGCCCAGACTGTGCATGCAAATCGAGGTGATGCCGAAAGAGGTTTTTGAGGCCTCGAAACACAGAATTTACTTTTAAAACAAGTGATGACCTTTTGGGTCATCACATCCTCCACTTCTAAAACAACTGTTCGTCCTCGAACGGACAGAAGAAGGAAGTACCTGAGTCGGGTAAAAGATGGTGATAACGGCTTCGCATATCGGACTCGGACTCCCAGGTCGATGCCTCAGCGGGCTGACCTCTCCACTGAACATGAACAGAAGGAAAACTCTTCAATCTCAACTGACGAACCTGCCAGTCTAGAATAGCTATCGGCTCCTCCTCATAAGACAAGTCCTTCTCCAACTGGACAGTGTTGACATCTAACACATGGGATAGATTGTCATGATATTTCCAAAGCATGGACACATGAAACACTGGATGCACGGCTGATAAGCTCGGCGGCAATGCAAGTCTGTAAGCCACCTCTCCCACTCGATCAAGAATCTCAAACGGACCAATGAACCTAGGGCTAAGCTTGCCCTTCTTCCCAAATCTCATCACACCCTTCATAGGCGACACTCGAAGCAATACTCGCTCACCGACCATGAGCTGTACGAACCTTGCGGTCGACATAACTCTTTTGCCTGGACTGAGCTGTACGAAGCCTATCCTGAATGATCATGACCTTGTCCAAGGCATCCGGTACTAGTTCCGTACCCAACAACCGAGCCTCTCCCGGCTCAAACCATCCAACTAGCGACCGACACCGCCTACCATACAATTCCTCATAAGGAGATATCTGGATACTTGACTGGTAGCTATTGTTGTAGGCAAACTCTTCTAAAGGCAAAAGCTGATCCCACGAGCCTCCAAAGTCAATGACACAAGCTCAAAGCATATCCTCCAAAATCTGAATAGTTTGCTCGGATTGCCCGTCCGTCTAATGATGAAATGTTGTGCTCAACTCAACCCGTGTGCCCAATTCTCGCTGAACTGCTCTCTAGAAATAGGAGGTAAACTGCGTACCTCGATCCGAAATGATAGACTCGAGCACACCATTAAGACGAATAATCTCCCGGATATAGATCTCAGCTAACCTCTCGGAAGAGTAGAAGACTGCCACAAGAATGAAATGTGCTAACTTAGTCAACCTATCAACAATAACCCACACTGTATCGAACTTCCTCTGAGTCCGTGGGAGTCCAACAACGAAGTCCATAGTGATATGCTCCCACTTCCACTCAGGAATCTCAATCTTCTGGAACAAACCACCAGGCCTCTAATGCTCGTACTTAACCTGCTGACAATTCAAACACCGAGCCACATATGGAACGATGTCCTTCTTCATTCTTCTCCACTAATAATGTTGCCGCAAATCCTGATACATCTTCACAGCGCCCGAATGAATAGAGTACCGGGAACTATGGGCCTCCTCTAAAATCAAATCTCGAAGTCCATCCACATTAGGCACACAAATTCGACTTTGCAATCTCAAAACTCCATCATCACCTAAAGTAACCTGCTTGGCACCTCCGTGCTGCACCGTGTCTCTAAGGACACACAAATGGGGATCATCATACTGCCGATCACAGATGCGCTCCAATAAGGAAGAACGAGCGACTGTGCAAGCTAACACACGACTGGGCTCAGAAACATCCAACCTCATGAACTGATTGGCCAAAGCCTGAACATCCAAGGCAAGCGGTCTCTTACCGACCGGAATATAAGCAAGACTGCCCATACTGGCTGACTTCTTACTCAAAGCATCGACTACCATATTGGCCTTTCCCGGATGATATAAGATGGTGATATCATAGTCCTTTAATAGCTCCAACCACCTTCTCTGCCTCAAATTTAGCTCCTTTTGCTAGAACAAATACTATAGACTCTTGTGATCCGTGAACACCTCACATTCCATGCCATATAGATAATGCCTCCAAATCTTCAACGCGTGAACTATGGCTGCTAACTCCAAATCATGAACCGGATAGTTCTTCTCATGAATATTCAACTGCCATGAAGCATAGGCAATGACCTTGCCACCTTGCATCAACACCGCACCAAGTCCAATACGAAATGCATCACAATAAACTGTATAAGGCCCTGAACTTGTAGGTAAATCCAATACCGGTGTCGTGGTCAGAGCTGTCTTGAGCTTCTCAAAGCTCGTCTCACACTTTTCCGACTATCTAAACTGGACACCCTTCTAGGTCAACCTGGTCATCGGGGCTGCGATAGATGAGAACCCCTCTACAAACCGACGATTGTAGCCTGCCAAACCCAAGAAACTCCGGATCTTTGTAGCTGATACTGGTCTAGGCCAGTTCTTGACTGCCTCAATCTTCTTCGGATCAACCTGAATACCCTAGACTGATACAACATGACCTAGGAACGCAGCTGAACTCAACCAGAACTCACACTTCAAAAACTTGGCATACAACTAACTATCCCTCAAAGTCTGAAGAACCACTCTAAGATGTTGTTCGTGCTCCTCCCGGCTACGGGAATAGATCAAAATATCATCAAATAAAGACTATCACGAACAAATCCAAGTAAGGCCTGAACACTCGGTTCATCAAATCCCTAAAAGCTGCTGGGGCATTTGGCAAATCGAATGACATCACCAGGAACTCATAATACCCGTACTGAGTGCGGAAAGCTGTCTTAGGGACATCAGATTCCCTAATCCTCAACTGATGGTAGCCAGATCTCAAGTCAATCTTTGAAAATACCTTGGCACCCTGAAGCTGATCAAATAAATCATCAATCCTTGGCAGCGGATACTTATTCTTGATTGTAACCTTGTTCAACTACTGATAATCAACACACATTCTCATCGATCCGTCCTTCTTCTTAACAAACAACATCGGTGCACCCCAAGGCAAAACACTAGGTCTAATGAAACCTTTTTCAAGCAGGTCTTGTAACTGCTCCTTCAACTCTTTCAACTCAGGTAGGGCCATACGATACGGTAGGATAGAAATGGGCTGAGTGCCCGGAACCAAATCAATGCAAAAGTCAATATCCTTGTCGGGTGGCATACCCGGAAGGTCTGAAGGGAATACCTCAGGAAACTCACGAACAACGGGCACAGAATCAATAGAAGGAACCTCAGCACTAGAGTCACGAACATAGGCTAAATAGGCCAAACACCCCTTCTCAACCATATGCCGAGCCCTCATATAAGAGATAACACTGGGGGTAGAATGACCAGGAGTCCCTCTCCACTCTAAACGAGGTAAACCCGGCAAGGCTAAGGTCACAGTCTTGGCATGACAGTCCAAGATAGCGTGATAAGTTGATAGCCAGTTCATCCCCAATATGACATCAAAATCAACCATGTCGAGAAGAAGCAAATCTACATGAGTCTCAAGACCCCTAATCACAACTATACATAAACGATGGACTCGATCTACCACAATAAAATCACCCACCGGTGTAGATAAATAAACAGGAGCACTCAAAGAATCACTAGGCATAACCAGATACGGTACAAAATAAGATAACACATAAGAGTACATAGACTCTGGATCAAATAAAACTGAAGCATCTCTGTCACAAACCAGAACAATACCTGTGATAACTGCATCGGAAGCCTCAGCCTCGGGCCTGGTTGGAAGAGCATAACATCAAGGCTGGGCCCCACCACCCTGAACTACATCTCTGGGATAGCCTGCTGCTGGTTGGCCTTTACCTTTAGCGGCCAGATCTCCACCTCTAATACATCTACCTCCACCTCTAGCACCTCTACCCCCACTTCTAGCTAGTTGGGCGGGCTGTGGAATGCTCAGTACCTGAACCATGGCATGGGAACCTTGATGTTGAGAGCTACTCGGTGCTCAAGGGCAAAACCTAGCTATGTGACCCATATCACCACAAGTGTAACAAGCTCTCAGATGCTGAGACTGCTGACCCTGACGACCTGAATGACCGCCCCGAAAACTCTGAAGTGGTGGTGCATTGATAGGAGCTGGTGGTGCACTGTAGGACTGCTGCTCAGAATACTGCATATAGGAACCACGACCACCTGAAGCACCGTGAGAAACCTGAAGTGCTGACTGAAAAGGCCTAGGAGAATGGCCTCTACCATACGAATCTCTGCCTCTAGACGAGGTACCACTGAATCGGCCTGAATGATGAGGCCTCTTGTCAGACCCCTGACCACCTCCCTGCGATAGAACCATCTCAACTCTCCAACCACATTGGCCGCCTCTTGGAAAGAAATCTCGCTCCCAGTTTGCTTGGCCATCTGAAGTCGAATCGGCTGAATAAGTCCCTCAATGAACCTACTCACCCTCTCTCTCTCTCTCTCTCTCTCTCTCTCTCTCTCGGTGGGAAGTATGATAAGAACATGATGGGACAAGTCGATAAATCTGGTCTCATACTGAGTAACAGTCATAGAACCCTACTACAGACGCTGAAACTACCTCCGATAGATCTCTCTCTGAGTAATAGGGAGAAACTTCTCCAGAAATAGCTGAGTAAACTGCTCCCAAGTCAAAGCTGGTGATTCGGCTGGTCTAGCCAAGAAATAATCTCTCCACCAAGTCTTGGCGGATCCAGACAAGCGGAAAGTAGCAAAATCGACCCTATTGGTCTCCACTATCCCCATGTTCCTGAGAACCTCATGACAACTGTCTAGATACTCCTGGGGATCCTTAGAAGATGCACCACTGAAAGTAGTAGTGAAGAGCTTGGTGAACCTATCTAACCTCTACAAAGCATCGGCAGACATAGCTGCTCCATCACCGGTCTGAGCTACCATGCCCGGCTGAACTGCTCCAACTGGCTGAACTGCTGGAGTCTGAAACTGGGGAGCTACCTGCTCCGAAGTGTGAGTAGCAGGAGTTTGGGCTCCTCCTCCAGCCTAAGAGACGGCTGGGGCTACAGGAAGCAAGCCTACCCGGGTGACACTCTCCATAAGGCCCACTAGACAGTCCAGAGCATCCTGGAGTATTGGGGTAGCAATAAACCCCTCTGGGACCTAAGCTGGGCCCATCAGAACTGCTGGGGCCGGAACCTCATCATCAAAGTCAACCTGAGGCTCCGCCGCTGGTGCTGCTGCTCTGGACTGAGCTCTACCCCTACCGTGGCCTCTAGCACGGCCTCGGCCTCACCCTCTGCCCCTCGTAGGAGCTGCTGCTGGGGGCTCGGGCTGCTGGTCAGTTGATGAGGAAGCGCGTGTTCTCGCCATCTGCGAAAAAACAGAGTAAAAATTCAATTAGCATTGAGAAATCAAACCGCACGACAGGAAAGAATAAATGTGAAGTTTTTCCTAACTCTGTAGCCTCTGGGGATAAATACAAATGTCTCTGTATTGATCCCTCAGACTCTATTAAGCTTGTTTGTGAAATGTGAGACCCATGTAACCTAGAGCTTTGATACTAACTTGTCACAACCCGGATTTCCCACCCTCGGGAGTCGTAATGGCACCTACTAATGCGAGCTAGGCCAGCTGACTGTTTGAACAAATTACCTTTTTATAAATTTTATATTCTTTAACAATTATAAGTTCGGCGAAGTAGTGACGAGGCTAGGACCAGACTACCAAATAAACTTGTGCAATTTAACTATATACAGTGGAAAAGAATAACAGTAATATACAGTCAAGTATGGGAGGGGTAACATGCTGCGGGGGAACTATCGATTTAGAATAGAAAGACAACAGGTAATTGAAAGAAACAACATATCTCAGATATCAACAAAGAATCAAAAATCAATAAGTGCACGACATCACCCTTCGTGCTTTTACTCTCGTCCTCACCAAAACAATCAAGTAATGAAATGTGTACGACATCACCCTTCGTGTTTTCACTCTCGTCCTCACCAAAACAATCAAGTAATGAAAATGTGCACGGCATCATCCTTCGTGCTTTTACTCTCGTCCTCACCATATAATCAATATAATCGGCACGGAACTGTACATCGTGCGGCATGGCATCACCCTTCGTGATTTACTCTCTTTCCTCACAAATCATATACGACATCACCCGTTGTGCTTTAATACTCTCTCACCAAAACAATACACCGCATCACCCAAAAAACAATCACAAACAATAGGGCGGGGGAATAAATGAAATTACAATAAGAATCTCGGCAAGGGAACAATAGTTCAACAATCAAGTCCCGGCAAAAACAACATCAAAAGAAGCATCAACATCCCGGCAAGGGAGATAACATTAAAAGCAACAATATCCCGGCAAGGGAGGCCATGCAATAATTCTCTTCTTTTTCTCACTTTTACTTCACAACTCGAGCCAATGCTCCAAAAGGTTCAATTACCACTTATACTTTCACATTTCATAGTACAACTTGAGCCAACGCTCCTCAATGTTAAAATTTCTCAATTACTTCCACAAACTTTGCCCAACAATAGAAATCATCATCAAATCATGAATAATAAGGTGAAGTCATAAGAATCACAATATAAGACTCACGGGCATGCTAGACACCAATGTATAGATACTCGTCACCATGCCTATACGTCGTACTCGACAAATACCACATAGCAAATAAGACTCGACTCCTAATCCCTCAAGCTAAAATTAGACCAAACACTTACCTCAGTGCCACGAACACAATTCAAGTCTCTACTATAGCTTTACCTCTTGATTCCACCACCAATTCGCTCGTATATAGCCATAAGTTACTTAATTACATTAATAAATGCTAAATGAATCAATTCTAATGCATGCAAATGAGTTTTCTAAAGTTTTACCCAAAAAGTCAAAAATTGCCCCCGGACCCACGTGGTCAAAACCTGAGGTTCGAACCAAAACCCGATTGCCCATTCCCCCACGAACTCAAATATATAATTTGTTTTAAAATCGGACCTCAAATTGAGGTTCAGATCCCCAATTTTTGAAAAACCTAGGTTCTATCCAAAACACTCAATTTCCCCCATGAAAATCATTGATTTAGAGTTGAAATCATGTGAAAAGATGTTAATGATTGAAGAAAACTAGTTAGAAATCACTTACAATCGATTAGGAAGAGAAGTTGCCTTTGAAAAATCGCCCTAGAGAGTTTATGTTTTGAGAAGACGTGAAAAATGGTTGAAAATGCGTCTAAGTTATGAACTTACAGGTTGCATGTATAGCAATTACGATCAGGATTTACAATTGTGAACCCAGGCTCTGCTAAGCTCGTATTTGTGAAGCAATTTTCGCATTTGCGAAGTTGGAATTGCAAACAAACAATCGTATTTGCGAAGGAAAATCTCACATTTGCGAGGAGGGGCTGGCCTGGGCTGTTTCGCATTTGCGACTTAGCCTTCGCATTTGCGAGTGCGAAGCCTGCAGGCATGCAATGAAACAACTGAAGTCTGCAACTTTCCAAGTCCAAAATCCACCCTGTGGCCTATCCAAAACTCACCCGAGCCCTCGGGGCTCCAAACCAAATATGCACACCAACCTAAAAACATCATACGGACTCGCTCGTGTATTCAAATCACTAAAATAACATCTACAACTATGAATTTAGCATCAAAATCATGAAATTTCTTAAGAACTTCAAATTTTCCAATTTTCTCAAATACGATCTGATTCACGTCATTTCAAGTATGTTTCTTACCAAAATTCATAGACTTATCTTAAATCACATATAAGACTTGTACCGGGCACCAGAACCAAAATACGGGCTCGATACCATCTAGTTTTAAACACATTTCATTTCCAAAACTCATAAATAATTCCAGAAAATAATTTTTTTAAAAAATTCATTTCTCAGGCTTGGGACCTCGGAATTCGATTCTGGGCATATGCCCATGTCCCATATTTTCCTACGGACCCTCTCGGACCGTCAAATCATGGGTCCGGGTCTGTTTACCTAAAATGTTGACCGAGGCCAACTTAAATCCATTTTAATGTCAAAATTCATCATTTTTCACAAATTTACACATAATAGCTTTCCGACTACGCGCCCAGACTGCGCATGGAAATTGAGGTAATGCCGAAAGAGGTTTTTGAGGCCTCAAAATGTAGAATTTAGATGACCTTTTGGGTCATCACAAGTATTTAGTTAATCAATTTAAAGAAATACTTTTTGTTTACCCTTAAAAGGATAACAATTGAATTTGTACGTGGTTTGAAGGATATGTGGATAGATTTAATACAAGTAATGAAGAATGTTAGATAAATGAATTAAAGATGAAATCAATAACAAAACCAGTTGTAACGTTAAGTCCGGGCTCGGATTTTAGCTTAACAACGGTTTTACCCTCGATCGGGCCCTCGATTCGAAGCCAAATGTATATGGAGAACTATGGATAAAATAAGAACCTTTAAATGGCTATAAAGCAGAGAAATAAGTTTATGTTGCTTTGATATGCATGTTACAATATGTCTATTGAATAAGAAACCTTCCCTTTGTATAGTAGGGGAGTTTTACCCCTAGTACAATTCTAAAAAAGGTAAAAATCCTTCTTGTACATCAATTACTGATACGCTGCCGGCATCAGGCAAGATCCGCGCCGTGATATCTGATTGGGTGCGGATATCACGACCCTCTGTTAGTTGTGTGCAATCGTTTGTAATGTTTTTCGAGGTCTTCGAACTTGTTCCGGGTTTGGGAGGTGTTGTCTCATCAGGACCGGTGGCGAGCACCCTGTTCTGGCCTCGAACCAAAGAGTTCTCAGATTCGGTCTCTATCTCGTACATTCGTACTTTGTCTAATTTACCGAGTACTCGGGGTGTGTGCTGACCCCGAGTTCACCCGTATAGAGATAGTCCCATTATTTCTCAGAGAGTAGGTTTGCCAAAACGATGGGAAACAATAGATATACCCCGGTCCCTTCCTTCGTACGTTACAACCGATATGATGAAGAAGCAAAAATTAAATGTCCCATCAGTCGCTTCGTTCTGACTTCGGACACGTGTCAACCATCGGCTGGTCGCCTCTGAATATGAAACATTGCGTAATGATTACATTTTCTCCTATAAAAGCTTTTTGTACTTCTTCCACTTTCCGATCTTAGCTTTTATCTTCGAATTTCTTAGCATCCACCAACTCATTAAATCTTCATCTCTTTACCTTTAATCTTCAAATCTTCATAACTATTCATAAGTTTCTACCTAGATCTTCATCCTACCTTCAAACCTTCATATCCCTTCCTTCAAACCTTCATATCTTTAGATTACGATGGCCAAGACTTCCAAATCAATTCCTCAATAGGCTACCTCTGCATCTTCTCACCCGGCCACAGGTACCGAGGCGGCTGTTCCTGAAGTAGTTGCCCTCGAGATGGCCGCTCCCGAAGTGGTTGCCACCAAAGCGACCCCAGATCCCCCCATGAAAAGCTTTATTCCCAGGGGCTGTTCAATCGCAAATGACTTCAAAGTCGAGAAGGCCTCATCCAAACAAGACGAGGTGAAGGGGCATCGAGATATATATGCTCTGTCACTAAAGATACCCTCCCCATTGTCTGAGAGGACTGTAAATAAGGAGGTAAGGACGTGGTAGTCATTGGGCCTGAGGATGATATCACCACTCATGTGGAGGGGTATTTAAGTGTTTATACTTATCCATTTACACTGAGCCCAGTAGACCCAGTTATTTTGGACTTTTGTAAGAGATACGAGGTGTGACTTGGGCAAATCCACCTATCTCTTTGGAGGATTATGATCCTCTTCCATTACTTTGCGAATAACATCGAGTCTCCTCGGTTCACCCTCGACCACCTGCTCCACTTTATAGTCCCCAAATTTTCTGAGGGGGATTAATCAAGATCACTCACCGGGCCAACAAGGCCTCCTTTTCAAGCATTAACGAGGATTGAGACCGAGGCTAGCAGGGGCAGTTCGTTCGGGTGAATACCAAAGATTTTATCCCTCCCGAGTTTCTTCCATTCCCTGAGAAGTGGAATGTATCTGGTAAGTTTAATCTTTCCTTAAATGTTTAGTCTCCTCTGTTTTCTTTCTTACCATAAGTATTTGTGATTGTGCAGCTGTTGATAGGGTTCCCAATACGGTTCCCCGGCTCAAGGAGTGGATCGAGGGTATCTGCAAGCAGGTGTCGTATTTTGAGCGCTCATGGCACAAGCTTTCGAAGGGCCGGTGGGAGGCCTGTTGGTAAGATCTTCTTAGAATTGTTATTATTACGCCCCAAACTTACGTAACGCTAACCCTTTCTCTTTCCTTTGAAGGTTTGCCTAAAACCACCGAACTTAGGCTATTGAAAGGGGGCGAGGATGAGTCCTTAACCATTGATCCCTCTGTTGCGGGGTAGCCCCAGGTTTCGGCGGAGGAGAAGAAGAGAAAAAGGAAATCCTCGGGCTTAGAGGGGTCCGAGGTGAAGATAAAAGGGGGGGGGGGGACCCAGGCTCGCAAGCCCAAGAAGAGCATCAACTCTAGAGTTATTGATTCTAACTCACTTCGCCGGCTCAGGGATGAGTCTGAAGAAGATGACATCTTTGTCGCTCACAGATCAACCCCTACCAAGGAGCAGGCGGTGGTCGAAGGAGAGAGCCGTGAGGCCGATCTCCCCCCGACTAGAGGGGCTGAAATGGAGAGGGGGCTGAGACCTCCTTAGAAGCCGCTTCTGTACCGAAAGAAGTGACAGATGTGATAAACATCATGGAGACACCCTCTTACACCGAGTCCATGTTTGAAGATGCCCAAGTGGGCAAAAAAAATCAAGTGAAGGAGCACGAGGTGCAGAAGACCCTTTCCACTCCTTCTTCGAAGGCATGGATATGCCCATATTTGAAGATTTTTCCGGGCTGGGCCATCTAGAGATACCAAAAAAGGACGTGCCTTCAGGAGCTGACGGGACGGGCACAAGCCTAAGATTAGTAAAGCAATTCCCTGCGCCAAGCGCGTACCCCGAGCGTAAGAGGACGATTGTTCTCACAGTCCTAGAGGATGCCCGAATCATATCCGCTCTAGTTGGCGTAGCCAGCTACCTCCGATGTCTGGAAACTGAGGAGGACCAGACAAAGATAAATGAGGTGGGCACGTCAAGTCTCTTCAATGAGGCACAACATGCATTGAACTGGGTAAGGTTCTAACACCTTCAAACTCTCCTTATTAATCACTTAAAGTTCCCTTTAATGTTTCTTACTTAGTTCCCTTTCTTTACAGGTGCCAGTTCTTCACCACGAGAGCTTCCTTCGGTACCTCTTGGAAACCAGCCAACTTGAGTTCAACCTCAAGGAGCATGCCCGGAAAAAGGATATGTTCAAGCTCCTAAGTGAGCAATAGGACGAGGTCATCAAGGACCTTCTGGCCGAGCTGGACAGGGCTCAGAATGAAGCTTCAACCCTGAGGCAGGAACATGCCGACCTAGTTGAAAGGTAAAGTTCTTTGAAGTTAAAAACGAGGAGCTATTCGTGGTGACTAACAACAAAACCTCACAGGTCCAATAGAAGATCGACCTGATCGACCAACTCCAAGCTGAGATGAATGAGGTCCAAGCCATCGTCGATGGAAGGAAAAGAAAAATGGACCGGCTGGCTTCGAAGAAGGAAACCGCCAAGGCGAAGCTGGCATCAGTAGAGGTCCAACTCCGGGTGGCAAAGGAGAAAGCTGACAAGTGGTCTTAGTTGAATGACGACCTTCGAGCACAGCTAAGCTCAGCTGTCACTGAGTGGGACGCCCTCGATAGAGAATAAGAGGCAGTGAAGTCCAAGTTATATACAACATAAACCGATGACGATGAAATGGTGGCCCAATACAAGGCCAATGTGGAGGCAGCTGAAGTCTGCCTGAAGGCAAAGGCCTAATATATGAAGCAGTTATCTCGAAGAGAGACCCTCGAGGAGATCCAAGCTCGAGGGTTTGACGTGTTGACCGAGATCGAAGAAGCCAAAAAATTCAAGTCTGAGGTGAAGAAGCTTTACGAGCCCGAAGATACCGAAGGCTCTTAGGTTTCTGAGGGTTCGGGGGATCAGAATGTTCCGACGGCTCTGGCGAAGAGTCGGGCCCTGGTGAATATTAGACGTAGATGCCTTTTACTTTTTTAGTATTTGGTCTTATGTACATTTTTTGTTTATTTTGAGGCCATTTTTATTGGGACTTTGTAAGTATATTCCGGAATATATATATATATATATATATATATATATATATATATATATATATATATTTTCCCTTTCTGGCAATTTCAGGTCTTTACTTTTTCAGCATCTCTTCATAATTTTAATTTTGCAAAGTTTCTAAAGCCTTAACATAGAATCAAATATTGTTATAGGGCGTCCAATTTTTAGAAGTCCGAACGGAGCCTGACTTTGATACACCTTTTTTTGCTCGAGGCTTTGAAAACTAGGTGTGACCAGAAGTTTTTTCAAGTTGCTTAAGTGATTTTTAGATGATGCTTTTGCTGAGGGTATCCTTTTAGCAGGTTTCAAATTTTTATAAAGGCCTTAATTTCTGATTATGAGCTTCGAACGTCTCCGAGCCATTTTTAGGGCGACCCTAGCTTTTTGTATTTAGGCACCGCCTAATAGATTTTGTGCCTCCGGGATTTAGTAGCCCGGATCGTCCGAACATTTTTCGGGCGATAGTCCCAGAGTAGGGTAGCTCTTGGGCTCGATAATTCCCCAATAGGGGTAACCCTTAGGCTCGATAGTCCCCAAGTGGGGGTAGCCCATAGGCTCTTAGGATTCGAAATTTAAGAGGCAAGAAAATGTGTATTAGCAAGGTGGAACTTCCTTTTATTTCTATGTGTAAAGTACATGATCGAAAATGCGTAAAAGCTTGTATCATGGCTAAAGTGGACTAAGTGGGCACGGTTCATATAGATGTTTGGCCCTTACAATGAATCCTAATCACCGAGCCTTAGCTCCTAGAATACATGGTTTTCTTTTTTCCTTGCTAAAATCCTTAATCCGAAGGTAATGGCTGCCAATATTCGAGGTCGAGTTTGAGAGGGCTCGGATACTGTTGATGTTAAATGAACGCCCATTGAATCTGGTTTGAGACCGACCTTCGAATATAAGTTTGCATGTTTTACTGTTGCCTCATTCAAAACCTTGCCAAAAAATCCATTTTGGGACAAAGCCGGTTCAAGGGAAAAAGAGTGTAACACATGCTTTCAGACCTAATAGCAACATCCATACTTGGCCGTTGCATGCAAGTGCTAGTCCAGTTTATAACATGATTAAAGAGTATTCAAGATCATACCTTAGCAGTAGTATCGCTTTAAGTGCATAACGTTCCAATTATTCGGTAGTTGAACATCGTTTCCCACTTCGAGTTTGTATGAGCTTTTATCATAATTTCGATGACACGATACAATCCTTCCCAATTCGATCCCAGCTTACCCTCATTCGGGTTCCAGGTGTGTAACACACCAAGTCCCCGATATTGAAATGTCGGAGGTTGGATCTTCGGTTATAGTATCTCTCTATCCGCTGTTTTTGGGTGGCCAACCGAACTAAAGGTGCCTCACGTCTTTCATCCAATAGTTCCAGGCTCGTAATCATGGCCTTGACATTTAACTCTTCGGTTGCATATTAGAACCTGAGGCTCAGTTCTCCCACCTTGACTGGTATTAAGGCTTCGGCCCCGTAGACCAACGAAATGGAGTGGCCCCGGTACTAGACTTCGAGTTTATACGATATGCCTATAGGACTTTGGGCAAGATTTCCTTCCATTTTCCTTTGGCATCGGTCAACCTCTTTTTTAGGTTTTGAAGTATAGTCTTATTTGTTGACTCTCCATGTCCGTTCCCACTATGGTGGTAAGGTGTTGATAGTAATCTTTTTAATCTTGTGATCTTCGAAGAATTTGTTTACCTTTCTACCAATGAATTGCCTCCCATTATTGCACACGACTTCGGGTGGTATCCCAAATCGACATATTATGTGGTCCTAGATTAAGTAAATGACTTCTTTCTCCCGAACCTTTTCAAATGCTTGAGCCTCGACCCATTCGGAAAAATAGTCAGTCATGAATAGTATGAATTAAGCTTTACCGGGTGCCCATGGCAGGGGACCGGCGATGTCCGTCCCCCATTTCATAAACGGCCATGGGGACATGACCGTGTGTAGTAGCTCTCCTGGTTGATAGATCATTGGTGGGTGTCTCTGGCAGCTGTCGCATTTTTGTACGAAGTCCTTCGCATCCTTCTCCATTTGGGTCCAATAATATCCTACCTTGATTAATTTCCGAACCAAAGATTCTACCCTCAAATGGTTTTCACAAGTTCCTTCGTAAACTTCTCTCACGGCGTACTCGGTATCTCCCAGTCCCAAGCATCTGGCTAACGGGCCGTTGAACGCTCTTCTAAACAGTGTCCCTTCGACCAAGCTAAATCTGGTAGCCTTGGTAGCTCTCGATTCTTTAGGATCTGAGGGCAGCTTTCCAGTTTTCAAGTAGTCTATGTACTTGTTCCTCCAATCCCAGGTCAAACTCATTGAGTTTACTTCAGCATGACCCTCTTCTATCACTGACTTCATGAGTTGTACGACTGTTCTCGAACTAAATTCATCATCATCAACCGATAACCCCAAGTTAGCCAGAGAATCAGCCTCACTATTTTGATCACGGGGTACGTGCTGTAAGGTACAAAACCTTGAATTGATGCAGCATTACCTGTAACTTGTCTAAATACCTTCACATTCGTTCCTCCTTTACTTCGAATGTCCCATTGACTTGATTTACCACGATGAGGGAATCACATTCTTCGACCATCTCGGCTCCAAGGCTTTAGCCAATTTGAGACGTGCAATCACGCCTTCATACTCGGCCTCATTGTTATTCAATTTCATAGTTCTAATAGATTGCCTAACTACGTTCCCCATAGGAGGCTTCAGCACGATGCTGAGCCCAGACCCTTTTGCATTCGAGGCACCATCCATTAAAAGGGTCCAAATTCTCGAGGTTGTCCTCGAGGCTAACAATAATTCTCTTTCGACTTCGGGCACTAAGGCCGATGTAAAGTCGGCCACAAAGTTGGTCAAAAATTGAGATTTTATAGCGGTTCAGGGCCGATACTCGATATCGTACCCGCTGATTTCGACGGCCTATTTGGCCAACCGGCCCAAGAGCTGGGGCTTGTGCATGATGTTTCTTAGTGGGTAAGAGGTCACGACACATATAGGGTGGCATTAAAAATACGGCTATATCATTTACCGGCTATTGATGTTTAGCCGCTGAAGCCAGGGTCGGTAAATCCTTTAGCGGCATTTATCACAAAAGCTGGTGAAAGGTGTTACTTATTGCTGCTAAATATCATTTGATTTAACGACAATTGTTTGCGACAATTATGATGGCTGCTAAATCCAAGCTAAAGTGGCTACTAATGCTCTTTTAATGTCCATTTTTATTGCCGCTAAATTCAAAAAAAAATGTCGCTAAAAGTCCATATCTTTAGCGGTAATTATTTTGTGGCAATAAGAATGGCTATAATATCCCTTCTGAAAACGTATTAGTATGCCCTTTTAGCATCCATTTTAATGTCTAGTAAATTCAATTAAATTGCCGCTAAAAGTCATCTTTAGCAGCAGTTATAATGGCTACAATATCTCCCGTGGAAACATCTTAATTTGCCCTTTTATCGCTCATTTTTATAACCAATATATCCTGTTAAATTGGCACTAAAGTCACAAGCTATAACGGTAATAGTTTAGCCACCATTAATAATAGCTACTACATTGCGTTCAAAAAGGTTCCAAATAACATAACATATTAATATTAATTCATAAAAACATAATGTATCTCATTAAATCTTAACAAACAAAAGAAAGTACTAATCCAAAATATTAATATCACAATAACTTAAAAACAAACTTATATTGTTTGAAGTAAATAGCTAATGTCATTATATGACTAATCCCAACGAATAATAGTCTTCAAATAATTTTTGCAACTCTTCATCATGTTGAAATCTTCGACCAACTAAATTATCGATCATCAGACTGTATGACCTGAAATTATAAAATAACTATGTCAATAGATGAAATATATGACACGGTAGATGTACGCATAAGCATGCAAATCTTTTTCTTCTACTAGCCATCACTAAATATAAGAGGAATGCAAGACAAAGATGATCACACCATTGTAGACAGCAAAAATATATAAACTTGATGCAATCTTTGGCGGGATTTAACTTAAGAAGAAGTTGTAGTTCTTCTATAAAATTCATTTTTGGTGATGTCAAAACACTGGCCCCAGCTAAAGTTTTTTTAACAGTAGAACAACAGTTCATTTTTTGGTCTCAAAACCAGCTCAATCTTTCAAAATTTCCCTGTTCCATTTATAGTGAATTACCAAAGTTATATGATTGAGCTGCTGCAATTTTATGAAGGAAAGAGATATAATAAGTTTGAAAGATATGTAAGTAATATTTAACAAATGAATAGATGAAATCTTTTTACTTAATTCAGAGAGCAACAAGTAATGGATGACCGTTTCAAAAAAGTCAAGGGTAACTGATGTAGGGAACATAGTTGGTGCTGACTTTGTTCTTTGTAGTGAGCATAGTTGATGTTGTCATCATAGTTTTGATTTATGAAGACTTAATAGAGAAGTGTATTATAAATCATTAGGTCTGAGACAAAATAAATTATGGTAAAGCTAATTGATTTTATTTATTTATTTTTTAACTTTTTCAATAACCCTTGGTGCAAGTAATGCTTCTATCATTCTTTTGGCCACTACCTCATAAGTAACATGGTTTTTCCTAGTATGTCACGCACAAGAAAGCAGAAATGAGGGAAGATAATGAGGAAACTAATGCTAGAGTGGCATGGTTAAGCATAATGTCCCTTGGTATATGCTTGGCAGTTGCAGGTCTGCAACTATGCTATCTGAAGTCCTACTTTCGGAAGAAAAAGCTAATTTACATTTGACAAATTTTTCCATCACATTGATGTAGCTTATAGAATAGATCAACCACAACTTTTCATCTTATACGCCATAAGATCTAAAATTCTTTCTTCTCTTCACTTGTATCCATTTGTTGCTTCTGCAATGGACTATTTTGATCCACAGTGAAAAAAAAGTCGGAGATCATATCTTCTGTAAGTGAAACTGCTAGTGCTCTATGTTCAGGGAACAAGTGTAATCCAAATGTATGTCATTCTTCTACTTTTAATTGAACTAATAAATGTTATTAATTGAGACCACACCATGTAGTCCAGTTACAAATGAGTCTTTATTCCAAAATTTAAGAAGTTAACCATATCTTTAAGGCATCTTAAATTGTTTTAAGTTACACCAATAAACAAGGTCTGTTACACTTTAGGACTTCAACATATGACTAGGCTCAATTGCACCATGAAAACATCTGTGATTTTCTCCCTATCCTTTATCCCTACAATGTTTGCGAGGATTCTAAACCAATTCTTGTGCAAAGTCATTTGTGTCTTCCTACCAGCCACCTAAGGTAAGCTTTTGGGAAATTTACCTAGCTTAGATCCAAGGATATCTGCCAAAGATTATACATTTTGCCACATCATTTACAGGGTATAATATCCTTTTAGTCATATTATGTGCGGGTGAATTTTTAGTAAAGGACTCCATAGTTATTGGAACATTTGGAAATATCTTCCTTTATAACTCATGGTTTAGAGTTTTCAGTAAGATTTAAATAACCAAATCAGCTCATCTGTTTCCTCGAACTTGGCGGACAAACTATGGATCCTATCTAGTAAAGGAAGAAGAATATATTCCAGCGAAGATATACTAAGATAAAAAAAAGATTTCTTAATGATCTACAGTAAGAAAAACTCAAAAAGTAGAGCGCTAAAGGATAAAGATGAGTAGTACCGTGAGAAAGTGAAGTGTTTTCAGCAACACTAGGTATCCTTGATGTTAGTTCTGGAGTTGTCGCAATAATTCCTAGAAAACTAGCAAGCTTTCGACCTTTTTCTCGAACAGCTTGGTTACGATTATTAAACGGCACATCAACTATCTTCCCCGGAGGAAGTTTCCAAATATCTTTTAGTATAGTAGGCCCATGAAGCTTTCTTGGCTCTGAATTACCTAGAATGGAAAACTCGAAGGTCATCAAATGACAAAAACTTATATGGTTAAGCATTTGAGAGATGCTTTAAAATCTGTTAAATAACAATATCATGATAAAACAACAGAGAGCAAAAACAGTATATGTTTCAATACAAAATATATGCCAACAGGTAAGTGTTTCAAAAAATATGGAGATGTTGAAGATTTGTTACATCAATGCATCAATTAAGCTATAGATGGATCATATTAAGCTCACTATTCTCTAAATGGTAGGTACTCAAGATGTGAGAATGTTACAGGTGAAATTTGGACATGAAATAAATGAAATCTTCATCTATCAATTAATAGTTCTGTTTCACTTTGGATAATATAATTAATTTGTTCTTTCACTTGAAATATTTTTTAGTTTACTGTTCATGTATATTAATTAATTTGTTCTGTTGAACTTTGCACATTCACTAACCACTGACAACAGTTTTATTTCACGGCACCATGGCCTCTTAACTATAATCCCTTTACACCAACAACCATTCTAATAATGCAAGGATCAAAAGAGACCAACTAAGTATTCAGATGCTATATACATAAGTTTTAGCATTACAACTTACAGCCTTGTTCAACAAAATCCTTCTATTCCAAAAGCTGTGATACATCAAAGTAAACAGAAATATGCGCAAGTAGAAAGTTTATCAGTAGCATTGACAGCTCACTTAGATACATCAGATTTGCAACTATATACTGTGGTACACAAAGGCAGTTGGAACTGCAGTCGCAATAGAAGTTTCAGATACTCTGACAACAGTGATAGGGGATATGCAATTTACCACCAGAAGTGAGGAAATTAGATTTTCTTATATGAAACATTGACATAAAAAGTACAAATTATGAACTCATCATACACCTTTCATGTGTGAAACAACTTCAATCACAATACAATTCTAAGAACCCCAATTTGGAATGTAAAACAACATCAATCAATGGTGAACTTTTCCATCTAATAAAATAAGTAACTTAGTTGTTTGCCTCTATTGACATATTTTTTGAACAACTATATCTCTTCATACTCAAATTGTAACTCACATGTTTGCCTTTATTGATAGTTTTTGGAGTTTTGAGTGGATAGTTCAATGAAGAATAAGCTTAGATAATATTGTTTCCTCTGTGTTTTCTTTTTTTGGATAAAAATTCTGTACCCAACAGAGATAGTACTCAAACTTGCTTGTGCATATATACTTTAAAAATTATATATTCTATCTCAACTAAATTTTCAAAAAAATAAATTCTAAGTATACATTGTTGTGATATATTCCCGGCGATAAATTCCCTAGATCATAAAACAATAGAGGAACATCGGAGGAATCAATTCAATCAATCGACTATCAATCTAACAACAGCCAGATATCACAAACGATTTAGCAAACACAAAAAAAAGCTATACTTTTACAAATTCCAAAACGCCATAAGTGGATATCAAGAACCATAAATTATACCTGGTGAGCAGAATATTTGCCGATAAAAGAAAAAAGTGAAGGAGAAGAATCATTTTTGCAGCAATCTTGAAACCTACAAGAAAAGAGAAGTTGAATACGGATGAAAAAGTTAATTCTAATACACTAATAATAAAGCATAAATTGGTAAATTCGTATGAGGGGAGGAACTTGAGCAACAATGATTAATTGCAATTATTGTGCAAAAAAAGAAGACAAAAAGATAGGCAGGCAGTCACGGAATACTCCAAGAGCGCCGAACTTTTCTGGATCAGTTACACCTTTCACCGTAACTTGCCTGCAACCACCATATGTGGTGTTTCTCATTGTAAAAAGTGAACCACTAATGTAGGAAATTTGGGAAGAGAGGAAAAAACATCTTTGAAGAGCAGTTGGCGATTGATTTTTTGGTTAAAAAATTTATTGTAAATTGATTTCTAGCAACCTGCTGGGTAAGAAAGGAATTTACCTGGGAAAGAAGAAAAAGTTACGTGGGATTTGGGAAGAAGATACACAGAGTTGTGGCAGGCCGGAGATTGTGGCAGGCCGGAGATTGTGGCAAGCCGCGGCAATTTTGTTAACCAGCGTCCAGTGATAGGTTTTCGTAATGTTATCTTTTTCTTATTTTGGTAGAATTCGTATTATTTTCTAATTGGAGGAAATAGCTAATTCTGGTCCAAAAATATTGGAGGGAAAGATTTTATTTTACTTGTATGGAGGGAAAGTTAAAATAATAAAAACTTGATTTCAATGAGTGATTTTTAGTGGTAATTTTCTTTTTATTGCCACTAAAAAATATCTTTTACCGGCAATTAGTCATGTGCCGCTAATATTTCAGCTTAAAGAATCTGTTAGTGGCAATTTTCATATTGCCGCTAAAGTCTATTTTTGTTGTAGTGTGATATTGAAAGTACGGTTTTAACTTTCTGGAGGCGCATAGCTAAGCGAGCGCCAATTTTTTCAGGTAAGGTACCTTGTTTCGGCCTTGCCCAGAGTTCTACTGACATAGTATATAAGGTATTGTGTACCTTCCTCTTCCCGGACTAGGACTCCACTTATCTCTACCTCAGAAACCGCCAAGTAAAGGTACAGCCGTTCATCCGCTTCAGAGTGTGGAGCAGGAGGGGACTTGAGAGGTACCATTTGAGTTCTTCCAAAGCCTGTTGGAATTCCGAGATCCAGGAAAAATTATTCTTCTTCTTCAACAGGGAGAAGAACCGATGGCTTTTGTCCGAGGAGCTAAATATGAACCGACCCAGGGCGGCTATACGCTCGGTCAGCCTCTGAAAGACCTTGACACTGTCCACTACGGTGATGTCTTCTATGGCTCTAATTTTGTCAGGATTGATCTCTATTTCCTGATTAGATACCATGAACCTGAGGAACTTCCCAGATCCAACCCCAAATGCGCATTTCTCCGGGTTCAGCTTCATATTATATCTCTTCAATATACCGAAGGTTTCCTGCAAATGTTTCAAATGGTCCTTTGCTCATATGACTAACATGTCATCAATATAAACTTTCATTAATTTTCTTATTTGTTCTTCAAACATCCGGTTTACTAGGTGTTGATAGGTGGTACTAGTGTATTTTAATCCGAATGGCATTACGTTATAACAATAGGTGCCGAATTTAGTGATAAAGGAAGTTTTTGCTTGGTCGCCCGGGTCCATCCGAATTTGGTTGTACCAGAAATAGGCATCGAGAAATTTGAGTATCTCGTGCCCGGCTATCGCGACGATCATCTGATCGATGTTAGGCAAAGGAAAAAAAATCCTTAGGGCATGCCTTGTTCAGATATTTATAATCCACACACATTCTTAGTTTATTTCCTTTCTTAGGTATTACTACTACATTGGCCAACCAGTTCGGGTACTTAACTTCTCGAATGGATCCTATTTTAAGGAGTTTAGATACCTTGTGCTTGATGAATGTGTGCTTGACCTCGGACTGCGGTCTCCTTTTCTGCTTAACTGGATGGAACTTCGAGTCCAAACTCAGCTTATGAGTGGTCACCTCCGGCGGAATCCCTGTCATATTAAGATGGGACCAAGCAAAACAATCTATGTTAGCTATAAGAAATTCAATGAGTTTTTAACTGAGCACGGGAGTTAACCTCGTGCCCTTTTATACCTTCTGATCAGGCATGTGTTTGATCAATATGACTTGCTCCAGCTCCTCGATCATCGACTTGGTGGCATCGGAATCATCGGGAGCAATGAACAACCTAGGAACTCAATAATCATTCTCTTCGCCTACTCCCTGGTCTTCTCGTTCAGTTAGGGTCGGTATCGGTGATTGCTATTTAATTTCTTCCTTCCTGGTTGGCTCTGTATTCTTTGATGTTGAGATCACAGGCACTGGGATCACCTCATCGATTTCGAACATTTCTCTTGCGGCCGACTGCTCTCCATAGACTGTCTTGGCTCCTCTGGCGTAGGGAGCTTTAGTGCCTGATGCAGTGTTGAGGGTACTACCCTCATGTTATGAACCCATGGCCTTCCGAATAAGGCGTTATACCTCATGTCTCCTTCGATCACGTAGAATTTTGTATCTTGACTTGTCCTGGTAGTATTCACTAGCAAAGTTATTTCTCTTTTTAGTAGTTTCGCAAGCCATGTTAAATCCGTTCTACACTCGGATAGCCGGTACTATTTGATCCTATAACCCTAACTGCTCTACAACCCTCGATCTAATGATGTTGGATGAATCGCCTGGATTAGTCAACATACGTTTAACTCGAGATTTATTGATAAGCACAAATATCACCAGTGCATCATTATGAGGATGTACGATGCCTTCAGCATCCTCGTCGCTGAACGAAATGGTTCCCTCTAGGATGTAATCTCGGGTGCATTTTTCCATTGTAATGGGTACTTTAGTACGCTTTATCATCGTCCTTGTAGGACATCGACCCCTCTAATGATCATCTTGATGATGTGTTGAGGTTCTTCTTGTTCGGTCTGTTTGTTGGAGTACCTGTTCCTGAAGTAGTTTTTGGCTCGATCACTCAAAAATTCCCGGAGATGCTCGTTATTGAACAATTGGGCAACTTCTTTTCTCAATTGTCTACAGTCCTTCGTCATGTAGCCATGAGTGCCATGATACTTACACATCAGGTTAGGATCTCTCTGGGTAGGGTCAGATTGCAATGGTCGAGGCCACTTGGTCTCCTTGATGCGTCCAATGGCTGATATGATGCTTGTTGCATCAATGTTGAAGTTATACTTTGACAATCTTGGAGCTTCCCTTCCCCCAAGCAGCTTGTCGGAACCATTTTTGCTCATTAGGCCTCGGTTATTAGGCCCTCAATCTCTTCTCTTTTTGTTCCTTATGGAGTTGCGCCCGGACCCATTTCCCCATTGATCTGCATTGTAAGGTTTGTATCGATCTCGGACCGGACTTGATTCATGATCAATAATTCTCTTAGGCATGTCGTCGGTTCTAATGGGATAAACGGACCCAGAAGGGGCTCCGAGTTGGTCGTCCTCGACTCTAATTTTTGACTGGTACCTGTTTGTTCAGCTGCTGTGAAGCCAAAGAGATTCGGGGGTTAAGTCCCTGAGTGAATGCCTGAACGAGCCAATCATCTACAACCGGAGGTAAGTCCATCCGTTCTATTTGAAATCTTTACACGAACTCCCTGAGCATCTCGTTGCCCCTTTGCTTAACCTTGAAAAGATCTGATTTTCTGGTCTCGACTCTGATGGCCCCGACATGAGCTTTTACAAAGGCATCCATGAGCATAGCGAACGAATCAATGGAATTTAGGGGTAAGTTATGGTACCATATCATTGCTCCTTTTGACAGGGTTTCCCTGAACTTCTTTAATAATACTAACTCGATATCGTCGTCTTCCAAGTCGTTACCTTTGATGGCTCATGTATAGGAGGGCACATGCTCGTTCGGATCCATGGTCCCGTTATATTTTGGAATGTCGGGCATACAAAACCTCTTCGGGATTGGCTTTGGTGCTGAGCTTGGAGGAAAAGGATTTTGGAAAAAGTTTTTAGAGTCCGGGCCTTCCAATGTCGGGGGCGCTCCTGGGATTTGATCGACCTGGGAATTATATGTCTCCACCTACTTGTCGTTAGCCTCAATTTTCTTTTCACCTGACTCCACCTATTTCGTTAATGCTTCAAGCATTTTCATTACTTCGGGATTGACACTGGGCTCTATTCCACCCGGCCTTTCAGCAATCTACTCATTTCTTCGAGTGATTTCCCGGGATGGTTCGGGCTCAACTCTACTGGGAGTGCGGCTTTGATTTTGTAGTTGCGCTATCTCCGCCTGTTGAGACTGTAACATTTCAAAAATTACTCGTAGACTGACTCCGCGCCTTCGCCTTCGGGCGCTCCTTGAGCCGTTGGTAGAGCTCCTCCGTGACGGCTTTTAACGAGAGTCGGTAGGCAGGTTGGTGTCGATGGCCACATGCGAGTTAGCATAGATTGGATTTGCAATTGGGACTGTGTTGGGATTAGCATGGGGCACCTAATTGCTAAGCATTAGATTGTTTTTTTCGGCATGATGGCCAGACTCAGCCTTGAAGTTCAAGTGAGCAGGTTGAGAATTTGACATTTTTAAACTGACCTGAAATTGAGACCTTAAAGAACAAGTGTATCCAAGTGTGTTATGGAGATTTGTATCAAACCACCACTATTATCCTTAGCCCAAAGGTGGGCGCCAAACTGTTTACCCTTAAAACGGATAACAATTAAATTTTACGCGGTTTTAAGGATATGTGGATATATTCAATACAAGTAATCAAAAATGTTAGATAAACAAATTAAAGATGAAATCAATAATCAAACCAATTGTTCCATTAAGGCCAGGCTCATATTTTAGCTTAACACCGGTTTTACCCTCTACCGGGCCCTCGATTTGAAGCCAAATGTATATGGAGAACTATGAATAAAACCTTTCAATGGCTAGAAAGCAGAGAAATAAGTTTATATTGCCTTGATATGCATGTTACAATATGTCTATTAAATAAGAAACCTCCCCTTCATATAGTAGGGAATTTACCCCTAGTACAATTCTAAAAAAAGTAAAAATCCTTCTTGTACATCAATCACTGATATGCTGCCGACATCGAGCGAGATTTACACCATGATATTCGATTCAGCGTGGATATCACGGCCCTCTATTAGTCGTGTGCAATCATTTGTAATGTTTTCCGAGGTCTTCGAACTCGTTCCGGGTTCGGGAGGTGTTATCTCGCCGGACCCGGTGGCAAGCACCCCGTTCCGGGCTTGAACCAAAGAGTTCTCAGATTCGATCTCTATCTTGTATATTTTACTTCGTCTAATTCACTGAGAACTTGGGGTGTGTACTGACCCCGAGTTTACCTGTATATACATAGTCCCCTCTTTTGTCAGAGAGTAAGTTTGCCGAAATGATAGGAAACGATAGAACTAGGCAAGCCACTACTCAAAACCCACAGTCGTGATGGCGCCTATCATAGAACTAGGCAAGCCACTAATGAACCATCTTAACACAGTAAAAGCTTTGAAAATATATATGAAAGCAATTTATAATTAAGAAAACCTTTTTAAAACAGAAATAAATCCGCAACACATTACAATCTATTCCAAAATCGGGGTGTCAACGAGTACATGAGCATCTATACCGGAATACAGTCTAATACAAAGTCTAAGGAATAAGAACTGAAATACAAATAAAGATAATGAAGGAGAGTCAAGGCCTGTAAATGCCATGCAGCTACCTCGATAGTCTCTCGAGATCCTGACTCCCCAATCAGCAGTTGCCGTGACCGAAAGCACCTAGATCTGCATACGAGGTGCGGGTGTAGCGTGAGTACAACCAAGTTAATAAGTAACAAATCCAACCTTTGTACTGAAAGGTAGTGACGAACTCAACCGGCATAGTTCAATATAGAAATAACAGTGCAGAAATGTAGACTTGCTTTCAAGTTCAATAGATAACTCGAAACAGTAAAATAAATCAAATCTGAATGATATGACGAATATAACTCCTCTACTTCTACATGCCAAAGCACATACTATATGTAATGCACATGCTGACAACCTCATGTGCTCATACTCTTAAATACTCAATCACTCGGTACTGTATATGGCCCATACAGACAAAGGGAAGATCCATCACAGAATATATACATCACTGAACATCAATCACCCAGTACCGAGTAGGGCCAATCCAGCCTGTAGAGAAGATTCATCTCTAAGTATATAATATTTCGGACAAGATCTATGTCCAAGGAAGATCCATCCCTCAATAATATCTCGGCTAGTGGAGGTGTGTGCAGACTCCGGAGGGGCTCCTTCAGCCCAAGCGCTATCATAAATCAGTATAGCTGCTGCGGTGTACAGCCCGATCCTATAAATGTCACTCATAATCAGGCTCTCGGTCTCACTCAATCATCAATCTCTCCAGTCTCACTCACGGGCTCACAATGTCATGAAACTAGCCCCAACATGATGATATGATGTATCAATAGATAACAACAAAGACTGAGATATGATATGAAATGAATGAATATGACTGAGTACGAAATATCAATGAAATCAAAAAGTCAACAGCAAGAAACGACCATTATGGGTCATAACAGTACCAGCATATAGCCTAAACATGATCTCTAATATGATTGACAGCTCAACTATTTTATCACATGGTGAAAACACGGATATCAACAAGATAGGACCACTTTACAGTGCCATGGAATCGACCAGGTCACAATTCTCACGGTGTAGCCCGCACGCCCGTCACTTGGTATGTGCGTCACCTTAATACCAATCTCATAACACATAATTTGGGGTTTCAAACCCTCAGAACAAAGTTTAGAAGTGTTACTTACTTCAATCCGAGTAGGACTCTATTCCAACATGCCTTTGCCTCTCAAATCAGCCTCCAGACGTCCCTAATCTAGCCACAAGCAGTATAATATAATCAATACAGGCTAAAAGAATCAATTCTACAAGAAATTACGAGGTTATAACTAAAAATTATGAAATCGACTTAAACCCGGCCCCGGGCCATGTCTTGATATCCAACAAAATTCACAAAACCTGAAAGACCATTCGACCACGAGTCTAACCATACCAAATTTATCAAAATCCGACATTAAATCGCCACTCAAATCCCCAAAATTAACTCTCCAAATCCCTAGCCTCAAACCTCCAAATTACACCTCAAAAACACATCAACTAGGTGGAAAATCAGTGGGAAAACATAACTATTGAAGAAAAATGAACACAAGGAACTTACCTCAAGAATCCCCTAGAAAATCCTCTCAAAAACCTCCAAAATCCAAGCTCAAAATGTTAGAAATGGTCAAAAATCTTGGAACCCTCACTTATATTGGTTCTGTCCAATCAAACCGCTTATGCGACTCACTTAACCGCTTCTGCAGCTTCGCAGGAGTGGCTCAGAGCCCGCTTCTGCGGCTAACTCTGCACCTGTGTCCAAACTTCCGCTCCTGCGGACTCGCTTCTGCGAGGAAGACCTCCGCTTTATGCGGAGCCCAGCTCCATAAGCCAACCCTTCTTCTGCGGTCCTTCTGCAGCATCTGTGGTCACGCAGGTGCGGGACAACCATCGCACCTGCGACCACCTGCTTCCTCACCTCAAACTCTGCATCTGCACTGCCCTCTCCACATCTGCGAGCTCGCACCTGCGGTTCCCCATCTGCAGGTGCGATTACAAAAGTAGAAACCAAACTTCAGTTGCTTCTCAATTCAATTCCAAGTCCGTTAACCACCCGAAATCAACCTGACGCCCTCGGGATCTCAACCAAACGTAACAACAAGTCCAAAAAATTGATACGAACTTAGTCGAGCCTTCAAATCACCTCAAGCAACATCAAAAACACGAATCACACCCCAATTCAAGCCTGATAAATTCTACAAACAACGCTGAAACCTATCAAATCACATCCGATTGGCCTCAAATTTTGTACACAAGTCACAAATGACACCACGAACCTACTCCAGCTTGCGGAAATCCAATCAGACCCTGATATAAAAAAGTCCACTCTCCATCAAACTTTCCAAAATTCTAACTTTTGCCATTTCAAGCCTAATTCTACTACGAACCTCCAAATTACAATCGAGACATGCTCTTAAGTCCAGAATCACCCAACGGAGCTAACAGAACCATCAAAATTCAAATCCGAGGTTGTTTACACATAAGTCAACATCCGGTCAACTTTTCCAACTTAAGCTTTCAATTATGAGGCTAAGTGTCCCAATTCATTGTAAAATCTCTCTGGGCCAGAACCAACTAAACCAATAAGTCATATAACAACTGTAGAGTACAAAAGGAGTAGTAAATGGGGGAACATGGCTACAACTCTCGAAATGACCGACCAGGTCATTACAATCAGACCTCTCTTAAGCAAATGTTCATCCTCGAACGGGTATAGAAATATACTTGGAGTCTCAAATAGGTGTGGATATATGCTCTGCATCTCTCGCTCGGTCTCCCAAGTAGCCTTCTCAATGGGCTAACCTCTCCACTGCACCTTCACTAAAGCTATATCCTTTGACCTCAACTTTCGAACGTGCCGATCCAAAATGGCCACCGGCTCCACATCATAAGTCAAATCACCATCCAACTAAAATTCAAAATATGAGACAGATTGCCGACATACTTCCGAAGCATAGAAACATGAAATACTAGATGCACACTCGACAAACTAGGTGGCAAGGCAAGCTTGTAAGCCACCTCCCCAATCCTCTGAAGTACCTCAAAAGGCCCAATGAACCAAGGGCTCAACTTGCCCTTCTTCCCGAACCTCATAACACCCTTCATGGGTGAAACCTTCAGCGAAACTTCTCACAACCATGTAAGCAACATCACAGACCTTCCTGTCGGCATAACTCTTTTTCTAGACTACGCCGTGTGAAGCCGCTCCTGAATCAATTTAACCTTATCCAAAGCATCTTGAACCAAGTCATTACCCAATAGCCTAGACTCACCCGGCTTAAACCAACCCACCGGAGATCTACACCACCTCCCATATAAAGCCTCATACGGAGCCATCTGAATGCTCGAACTAATAACTATTGTTATAGGTAAACTCCGCGAGTGACAGAAACTGGTCCCATAAACCCCCAAAATTAATGACACAAGCGCGTAGCATGTCCTCCAATATCTGAATAGTGCGCTCGGACTGTATGTCCGTATGAGGGTGAAATATTATGCTCAACTCCACTTGAGTGCCTAACTCCATTGCACGGCTCTCCAAACTGCAATGTAAACTATGTGCCTCAATCTGAAATGATGGACACTGGCACACCGTTAAGGCGAAAAATCTCTCAGATGTAAATCTCAGCCAACCGATCTGAATAATAAGTGGTACCAACTGCCATGAAGTGCGAGGACTTGGTCAGCTGATCCACAATCCCCAAATAGCATCGAACTTCCTCGAAGTCCGTGAGAGCCCAACTACGAAATCCTTGGTGATCCGCTCCCACTTCCACTCTAGAATCTCTATCTTTTGAAGCAATCCACCCAGTCTCTGATGCTCATATTTTACATGTTGACAGTTAAGACACCGAGTTACAAACCCAACTATATCCTTATTTATTCTCCTCCACCAATAGTGCTGCCTTAGGTCCTGGTACATATTCGCGACATGAATGGAATACCGCGAACTGTGGTCCTTCTCAAGAATTAACTCACGTAGCCCATCCACATTAGGCACACATATCTGAACCTGCATCCTCAATACCCCATCATCTCCAATAGTAATATCTCTAGCATCATCATGCTGAACCTTGTCCTTGAGGACAAGCAAATAAGGATTATCATACTGGCGCTCTCTAATGTGATCAAATAAGGAAGACCGAGAAACCACACAAGCTAGAACCCGACTGGGCTCTGAAACATCTAACCTCACGAACTTGTTGGCCAAGGCCTGAACATCAACTACAAGAGGTCTCTCACCAACAGGAATGAATGCAAGACTACCCATACTCACTACCTTCCTACTCAAGGCATCGACCCCCACATTGGCCTTCCCTGAATGATACAAAATAGTAATATTATAGTCCTTTAGCAGCTCCAACCATCTGCGCTATCTCAAATTTAGATCCTTTTATTTGAACAAGTGCTAGAGGCTCCGATGATCCGTAAATACCTCACAAGACACACCATAGAGATAGTGCCTCCAAATTTTCACTACATGAACGATGGCAGCCAACTCTAAATCATGAACAAGGTAGTTCTTCTCATGAGGCTTCAACTGGCGCGAAGAATATGCAATCACTCTACCTTCCTGCATCAAAACACACCTGATACCAATCTGAGAAACATCACAATATACTTTGTAAGAACTAGAAGCCGAAGGTAGAAGTAGAACTGGAGTTGTGGTCAAGGCAGTCTTGAGCTTCTATAATCTCTCCTCACACTCATCTGACCACCTGAAAGGAGCACCCTTTTAGGTCAATTTGGTCAAGGGTGATGCAATAGACGAGAAACCCTGAACAAAGCGATGATAATAACCACCACCGAATATCCGTAGCTGAGGACGGTCTAATCCAACTCTGAATTGCCTCTATCTTCTCTGGATCTACCTAAATACCCCTCACTAGACACCACGTGCCCAGGAAACGCCATTGAACTAAGCCAAAACTCACACTTGAAGAACTTGGCATATAGCCTCTCCTCCCTCATCCACTGCAACACAATCCTCAAATGCTTGGCATGCTCGTCCTAGCTACGAGAGTACACCAGTATATCATCAATGAATACTATAACAAAGGAGTCGAGATAAGGCCGAAACACACTGTTCATCAGATACATGAACGTTGATGGGGCATTGGTCAGCCCAAAAGATATCACAAGGAACTCATAATGACCATAACAGGTCTTGAAAGATATTTTCAGAATGTCGGAGTCCCGAATCTTCAACTGGTGATACCCTGACCTCAAATCAATCTTGGAGAACACCCTCACCCCTTGGAGCTGGTCAAATAGATCATCAATACGCGATAAAGGATACTTGTTCTTGATTGCGACTTTGTTTAACTGCTTGTAATCAATGCACATTCTCATAGTACCATCCTTCTTCTTCACAAACAGAATTGGTGCACCCCAAGGCGACACACTAGGCCTAATAAATCCCTTATCAAGGAGTTCCTGAAGCTTCTCCTTCAACTCCTTCAACTCAGTCGGTGCCATATGGTACAGAGGAATAGAAATGGGCAGAGTGCCCCGCACCAAGTAAACATCAAAGTCAATATCCCTGTCGGGCGGCATGCCCGACAGGTCTGCAGGAAACACATCCGGAAAATCTCGCACCATCGGAACAAAATCAATAGTAGGGGTATCAGCACCAACATCCCTTACAAGGGCCAAATAAGATAAATAACCCTTCCCAACCATCTGTTGGGCCTTCAAGTATGAAATCACTCTACTGCGAGCACAACCTATAGAGCCTTGCCACTCAATCCGTGGCAACCCCGACATCGTCAACGTCACGATCTTAGTGTGACAATCCAAAATAGTATAGCATGAAACAACCAATCCATACCCAAAATTATGTCAAAGTCGACCATACTAAGTAGCAAGAGATCAACTCTCGTCTCCAATCCCCCAATAGTCACTACACACGATCGGTACACATGATCCACAATAATAGTATCGCTTACCATCGTAGATACATGAACAAATGAAGCTAAAGACTCACGGGGCATATCCAGATAGTGAGAAAAATACGATGATACATATGAATAGGTGGAACTAGGGTCAAATAATACAGAAGCATCTCGATGACATACAAAGACTATACCTATGATCACTATGTCTAAAGCAATAGTATCTGGTCTGGTATGGAGTACATAGAATCGGGCCTGGCTGCCACCTGATTGGCCTCCCCCTCTAGGGCGACCCCTAACTGACTAAGCTCCACCCCAAGCTGGCTGGGCGGGTGATGAAGTAACGGATGCTGAAGTCGTAGGCTGACTCCTTTGCTGAGCTGAACCTCTCGAAAGGCATGGACAATGCCTCTTGATATAACCCAGATCTCCACACTCAAAGCAACCTCTCCCTGTGAATGGCGGTGGGGGCTGAATGGAGCCCCGAGCACCGGGATAGCTGCTAGAAGGACCCGACATAGATTAACCCTGAGCTGATAGTGCATGAGACAAACTCTGAGCTGGAAGAGAATTGAGAGATGAGTGACCCTGCTGAGAACTGTGTGAACCATGGCCAGATGATGTGCCACGGAGAACTGGACGAGTCGTCTGAGCGTTTCTATAAGGACGACACTTGTCGTGGTAGAACTGACCTCCAAAAGGAACACCACTAAAACCACCTAATCCATGAGGCCTCTTGGCCTCGCTCTCAACCCGCTCCTGGCTCCGTACCATCTCTATATGTCGAGCAATATCGATAACCTCATCAAAAGTAGCACCAAATACCCTTTACCTAGCCATAAGCAATCGTTGCTGATATGTGAGACCATCAATGAATCTCTTGATCCTCTCTCTATCAGTGGGAACCATCCAAACTACATGATAAGCCAACTCAGAAAATCTCATCTCGTACTGCATCACAGTCATATCATCTTGACGTAACTGCTCTAACTGTCTGAGCAGCTCCTCTCTGCAAGACTATGTCACGAACTTCTCAAAGAAAAGAAAGGAGAACTCATGCCAAGTAAGTGGTGCTGCACCAACCGGCCTACGCCTCTCACAAGCCTCCCACCATCTGAAGGCAGCCCTAGAAAATTGAAAAGTAGTGAACAAGACTCCACTAGTCTCCAGAATACCTACTGTACGGAGAATCCTCTGGAACTTGTCCAAGAAACCCTAGGTATCCTCCGCCTCTGTCCCACTGAAAGATGAAGGTTGGGTCTACCAAACCTATCTAGTCTCTGCTACTCATCATCAGTCATAGCAGGAACATCATGGGCCTGAGCAGCTATCACCGGCTGGGCTGGTAGTGCCCCCGGTGTCTGGAGTCCCTATATCACCTGCTCTGGTGTATAGACAACGGGAGTTTGAGTACCTTCCCCGACCTTAAAAGTGGCTGTTGCGGTCGGAACAGAGACCGCCCGAGCAAGACTAGTGCACATGGTCAAATTTGAGCCAAGACCTCCTGAAGACCTGGAAACATGATAGGCACAGCTGGTGCCTGAGCTGGCCCCACTGGCTCAACTGTATCTGGTACCTGCTCCTGAGCTGGAGCGACTGGTGGGTCTGTAGGTGTATGAGCTACGCCTCTGCCCCTACCGTAGCCTCTACTGCGACCTCACCTCTCGTGGTTGTCACGACCCAAATCGATGATCCATGATGGGCACCCGGTACCTTACTCAACTGAGTACTAACATAACGTATCTTTCTTATTATATCATCATATACACGTGACATACGGGCCGAATAGGCCAATATGATCATTTATAATTCAAAACATAGGCCGACAAGGCCGTACAATCTTCCACATACACGACATATGTCTACAAGCCTCTAAGAGTACATAACTGTCATAAAGGTCGGGATAGAGTCCCGCCATACCAAACAATACACATCTAAATCATACTAACCAAACGAGTAACTCCGAAGAAAATGGACGCACCAACGTCTTCTGTTGAGCTGATAGCCTACTTGGAGGGTTATTGACCTGTCTATCGGAACCTGCGGGCATGAAACGCAGTGTCCCCAGGCAAAAGGGACGTCAGTACGAATAATGTACCGAGTATGTAAGGCACATAAATAAATACATAAGAGACATGGAAGACATATGGAGTACATGACTCAACCTGTAAGTCTGAATAACTTTGTAAATCATAAATTACTTTTAACGTCATGCATATGAGTATGAATACCATGTCATGCATAGGTACATGTTTCATAACATCATCAGCCTTTAGGGCATCCCATCATATCATCTCAGCCATTATGGACAAAATCATCATCGTATACCAGCTGATCAGGTGATGATGCATATATAACGCCGTAACTTTTTCCCATATCCCATATACATATATCTACATATATACGCGTATATAACGCCGTCTGAGTCATGGGTAAATGCACATGTAAATGACATATACATATACATACATATATACGCGTATATAACGCCATTTGAATCATATTTCAGCCAATGTGGGTAACATCATCATCATATACCAGCTGATCAGGTGGTGGTGCGTATATAATGTCGTAACCTTTTCCCATATCCCACATACATATATTTACATATATACGCATATATAACGTGTATATAACGCCATCTGGTCATGGGTCAATGCACATGAATGCAATGCATGAAAAGTACGTTAATAAAATCTTTCGGAGCTTCATAAGACCATTTTGCCTTTGAGTAATATCATAAAGTAAACTCTTTTCAATTTTCGTATTTTTCTGATACCCATGAACAGATGATAAAATATTATGACAGATGGAAATGCAAGAACATTGATATCTCTAATACTTCTATGAATAGAATCATTCATGGAATTTGTGCATTTGCACGTTTCGTTCGTATTGTATGGATCATGCCAAAATAAAGAAGGGATAGCCTTAACATACCTGAGTCGATTCTTTTGACAATCCCTCTAACACACGTCAATTGCAACAATTTCTTTTAACACATAACAGTATTCCATCTTTTCCATATTCACAAACAAAAGTAGGGCCTTTCTTGTGGCTGGATATGATTCAACTGATCGGTCATGAAAAGCATTTAGCCCGGGAGGAACAAAGAGCACTTCTTCATTTTCAATTTGTATGTAGCTAATTCTAGTGGTGGAGGAAAGAATAACTATCGTTGTACTAGTTTTATTCATGGGTAATAGGTGTTAGGTATGCTTGGTGATGTATTCTGGTGTTGGTGTGAGACCAAGCCTACCCCTTCATAAAAGAAATGAAATAGCTCCACTATGAATCAAGTTAACAGTGATAACTGAAGAGGAGATGTTCAAGATAATGCACTTATTTTTTTAAGACTTGTCACATATTGTATGAGTCACAATTTTTGAGTTAGTTTGCCTCCACGTGGGGGGATATTTTATCTCAACCACATTCTTTAATTAATCACCCACAACTCCTTAATTAACTAGGTAATGTCACATTACCCAATAATTAACCAATTATCTACATAATTAAGAATTATCCCAAATTACTTAAAATGTTACTCATTTTTAGCATACCTTATACACCTCACTATCATGGCCATGTGTATACCTTGTATGGTACTAGTCCATAAATATCGGGTATTTTAACTCAGGCCGTATTTTATCCCAAAATGTCAAACTTGGATGAAAATTTATTTTCTTTGACTTGCTTCCCCTCTCATCTTCACGAATTTACTCATCACTTGTGAAATAGCGTAATCCTTACAATCTCCAAATAACTTTTCCTTGGACTAGTGTCAATTACCTTACGACAAATTCAACGTACAATACTACAGGGTGCAACATTGTAGTAATTTAATACTGCAAGTCATAACATCATCGTAATATAATACTGCAGGACGTAACATCATTGTAATATAATACTGCAGGATGTAATATCAACGTAATATTTCGGTACGTAACATCATTCGCCCCTTTGGAACATTCATCCTCGAATGTTGACTAATGCTCTTATCATTTTCTTAACTTATAGCTCTTGTGAATATCTTAATACTCTTCTTGCCATTTACGCAGTTGCTCTGTGAATAAATCCAAAGTCTAGTGTATTCCCCCCTTTAGTTTTTGTGCTCATATCATGACTGTGGTCGAAATCTTTCTAATCTCGCAACTGCTGTTACCTCTTGTCATGCAGCTTGAATGACCCTGGCTTTGTAAGTGCGCTTATGTGATTCATTGTTCTTTTTTTTCTTTTAGATTTTAGTCAATATCTAGGCCTTACTTTGTAAACATATACAAGTCTTAATAAGATGCCTCTCTGGGCATCTATAGGTATACTAAATTTCTTCAATCGGTACTTTGTTGAAATTACGAATATTGCTATATCTTATCTCATATGTTTGTTTATCCATCGTATGAATTTACTGTCATAACTCTTACTTTGGTTTATTGTTGTTGCTACAAAATTCCAGCTTACTCTCATTGCTTATCCCATATGTATAAATCTAAGTCCTTTAATGGTTCCTCGTTACTGCTCATCTTAAGAATGACAGCGTAATCTCATCTCATACTTTGTGACTTTTGTCCATCCATTATTAATTCACCTAAATATTGATCTGCAATATACCATTGATAACTTGAAACTTCTTACATAATTCCTTGCCACTAGGGGCTTACGTTGCATCGAGGAATATTCGAAGTGATTTCCTGATCCACTTAACGGCGATACTGTACTTCAATAAACGTATTTTATAGCATCCAAATATGATTCACTTACGTGGGTATTTTAATCCCTTACAATTCATGAAATCCTCTTCAAGTGATTACTCAATCAAAGGTCCAAAAATCATCCTTTATTTATCACAATTACACCTTCATTCCACTCTAGATGCTATTAGTCTTTCGATTCCTTTGAGTTCATTCAGACTATACTGAACTTTCTACAACTTAGAGAAACCATTAGCTCACTTGTTTTCATGGGCTTAATCTTGAGGACTTATTCATTATCGTCACCTTCTTACTCGCCCTTTCTCATCCTTATTCCTGTCATAAAATCTCATTGCTTTACTATATTTTAGCTTGCGATATCTACGTATCTATTTATACTATTTGCAACCTTCCTTCAACTTGCTTGAAACATAGATTCCCTTATGTTATTCTAGAACATCAAGTGAGACATCACTTTGTCTCTAACTCTTCTTTACTCTCTTGGCTAGATCTCTCGGTACCTAGAAACCGTAGGCTGAAAGATATGCCACTGACGACGCCGCTATCAATCTTGGATATTGAATCCTAGCATTTCTAGCCTTCTATCCGAAGTATGGACTATTCACAACCTTCTGGATTTGAGTATCCCATACGTTATTAACCTTTTACCTTACTCACCTTAAAACCTCGTATCGTATCTTCTATCTCTTTCATGACCTCCCTTCCACATATGTATAATTCACGTCCATAACTTGAAGCTCTATTATAATACTTGCACCTCTAGTGCCTATACAATCCGGTGGGAGCTCCATACTGAATTCTTATGAGGCTGGTATTTTTCTAACTGACTTTATTATAGAACCATTATAGAATATAGTGGTTCTACTATCCCTTTAGTACCTCTGATATTAAGAGTGATCCTATAATGTTCTCAATCACGATTTCTATAATTTTCGAGGTTCAATAATCAGATTCCTGATTTACTTCGTTGATGTATCTCTTTAGTTTCCTCCTTCTTTTGATCAACCTTTATGTAAGCTTAAGCTACCTTCCGACATGAGGTTCATGGTATTAGTTATTATGTTTAGCCTTTCATGGGTGTTGAGGAATATCCATGATACAGTACTTTGTCTATGACCTGGGCTCAATTCTTTCTTTTAACTTATACCGGAATCTTCTATGGTTGTATATGTTGCATGGATAAAACTCCAAACTCTTAAGTGCTTCATAACGTAACTACCTCTAGATCATGAATCGAATAATTCCCTCCGTTCAATTTCAGCTTTCTTCAAACGTAAGCAATTACTTTTCCTAGTCTTTTTGCCCACTTGTTGCGTGCATACTTAGCTTATCTAAGTTCTCACGCATGTCAAAATTTTTTGTGCAAATCATACGGTCTCAAATATTACTTTTGGTTTTACTATCGGCTCATTAGCCACGGTAGGTGCCACTTTCCTTTGGATTGCATACAATATTGTTGTGAGATTTGTTATTATAAGATCATTTTCCCCTTAAGTAACTGAGCTTGAGTTAAAGCTTTCTTCTTTACTTTTTCAGCTAGTCTTTCATTGTAGTATTTAAGGAGGATTATCTGACTCTTGTAAATCTGCGAGCTAATTACACCGAATACTTGAATTATTTTTTTTAATGTCCTTTCTCGCCTATAATTATCCGTAGTTTACGCTCTTGTGCTTGTAGGGTCCCTTTTGAACTTGAAGTTTTGATTATTTTCCCAGTGAGACTCTCTTTTATTTCCATAACACTCATACAGTATCTTTAACTACCCCAACTCCTACTTGAGTATTTTTCAAGGTCATGATGTCGTATCTGTGAGGCTAAATTTCCCATGTTGGGGTTCATTCTGTTTATCTTGCACGATCTATTGATTTGTCTGTATCCTCTTGTCTAGTCATAGCTAGGATCTTCCTGAATCAACTACTAACCACTTGTTGGCCTATTCTCATATCCATATTCCGCGTAATCTTCCTTGAGTTATTTCCTTTATCTTGACTTACCTCACGTACTGGCTTCTTATCTATCGATAATATCCCGGGCAAGAACCCTTACTTCCTTTCCTTGATATTGTGCTTGCATAATATTCTGGAATCGTCGTATATCTGTTTGATTTAGATAACTGCAATCTCATTCCTTCCTCATTTTTTATTGCATTCTTCCTTTGCCATTTCATAGTTACTAGAACCACTTAAGTCTGACTTACTGCCATATCACTCTATATTCCCCTTTAGGAGTACTAAGATTTAGAGTTACGAAGATTTTCCTATAGATGTTTTACCTTTTCATCTTTGGCGTCTTTTCACATCCTCGATGGCCCTTACTCGCCTTGCAGTAATCCTTCTGTACCAAAGATAATAAAATTCCTTACTCGCGATGGTGATACTTAGTGTAACTGGCACATATAGTCCATTAAGCTTAACTTTGCTCGCATTGTTTGCTTTAGGGAAGTGTCTTCCTGAATGACCATTGTCACACCTCCTTTTTACATACCCAAGAGGGTACAAGGGAGTTTTTCCAATCAAAGGACAATCGAAACGGGATTGATTTGTTTATTTCAGAGTCGCCACTCGGGAGATTTAGGGTGTCCCAAGTCACCAATTTTAATCCCGAATCGAGGAAAAGAATGACTCCATATTACAGTCTGCGTACCAGAAATCCGGATAAGGAATTCTGTTAATCCGGGAGAAGGTGTTAGGCATTCCCGAGTTCCGTGGTTCTAGCACGGTCGCTCAACTGTTATATTTGGCTTGATTATCTGATTTTATACACGCTAAACTTATGTGCAAGTTTTAAACTCTTGACCGCTTTTATTATTATTTTTTGAAGGAATGTGAACATCGTTTTAAAATATGCCTTTGGCTTGCGTCACATGAAATTCACCCGCGATCCGGAACATATTTTTATTCAATGTTTTAGGATTTGGATTTGGGTCGCATGAAATGCACACCCGAGTTTAAGAAAGTAATTTAATTAAATCGCGTCTAAAGAGGCTAGCGCGTTATTATCTTTGGGGAAGGCAGTGAAATTCACTAAAACGGCTCATCCCAAATTCTAAGTATTTATTATGACTAATTATTGAGGGCCCCGCAATTTGCATTTTTATTTGGCGAGGCTCGTCTCATTTATTATTTACAAAGGCAAACCTAAGGCAGCTACATTTTTCTATTTTTGCGAGGGCTACGGAAAATCCAACCAATAGCACACCTCGATTTCTAAAGAGTTGAAATTTAATTAAGGGCCATGAGTTATGGAAAATTTTTACAAAGGGAATGAACGACTTAACTGTTAAAACCCAAAAGACATATCGTAAATAAAAATCTTTCAAAAATTTCTTCCCTACAAGTTACTTTACAAATCACAACGAAACAGAAAAGGAAATTAATTTATTCGAATCATCATTCCATACCCAAAATGCATGCCTTAAACAGATTATTTACCAAAAATATAACTATAATATGAGTGATTTTTCTTGCCTGCACCAACAATTCTTAATACTTGACTATCCTAATAGTTAAGAATTAAACCATATTGAACATCCATCACAACAAACTACAAGTAAGATGCATTTGAATACAGTAACAACATTTATAAGAAAATAATTTTATTCAACTACCATTCATCAATTTTAGGAGAATAAGATGTCACGAGAAGGATTAGAAGCGGACCTTACTTTATCCTCAACGTAAACGACGAACAACGACGACCTCAACGAAAACGACGATTCGAACCAAGATTGTCAACGACCTCGACGCTCACCTTCTCTCTATCGACGCAGCAAGTTGGTTCGACAAATGCAATAAAGGGGGTCGTTTGGATGTGAGGAAGGAGGAGGCTATGGAGGGTCGTTTGGCTGGTGGTTTGTTGACGGTGGTATTTGACGACGGGCTGGGCAGCAGGTTATGGTCAGTGACGGGTTTACTGTGTTGTGGTGGAAGGGCCTGTTTTGGTTTTGGTGTTTGGTGATGGCGGGGAGCTGGTTATGGCGACGGGGTGATGGTTGTCGACTGGAAAATGACGACGAGGGTGTTGGTTGCGACAGTAGGGTCAAGAGGCGGAGAGGGATCTGGGGCGACGATGGTTTTGGGGTGTTGATGAAGAAGAACGTGAAGCAGCAGCAGCCGCAGCAGCGACAGCTGCTCGTCGGGGCTCCGGTGGTTGCGATGGAGTTTGGGTGGGTTGTTTGGGCAGTGGTTGACGCGGGGAGCTTAGAGGTGGTAGGCTGGGTAGCGGGCAGCAATGTTGTTTGGACGTAGGGTCGACGAAGGGTGGTGGACGCAGCAGGGTCTGTTTATGGTGGTTTCACGGTGGGGAAGACGATGGGTGGTGGACGCAGGTGGTTTCACGGAGGTGGACAGTAGGGTTTGGTTTAGGGTTTTCGTTCTTGAGGAAAGGAGGAAGACGATGAACAGTATACGCCGGGCTTAATGGAGGATCGCCGGACTGGTTTGACGGAGCTGGGAGGAGACGGGGTGGTATCTGGACGGTGGTGATGGAGTTGGGCTGGAGGTTTTTACAGTAGGGTTTTGGGTTCTTCTTTCTAAAGGAAGAAGAAGATCAACAGTGGGTTTTCCCCATTTTTTTCCCCAAAATCCTGTCCGTTTTTCAATCTTTTTCAAAGTCCCCCTTTCAAAACTTTCAGTCTGTGTATTTGTGCCCATTTGCCCAGAAAAATGAGCCCCACGCGTGGTGGGGTTCGAGGCTTGTGTTCCCCACGCGTGGTGGGGTTCCCCATGTGTCATGGACTCGGTTTATTATGGGCTAGGTCCGAAATTAGGCCTAAAAGCGGGTAATTTGAACCCGAATATTATTCTTTTGCCCGGACCCGATTAAGAACACAACGTTGTTCGACTAACCCTATGTAAACAAAATAACTACAAAAATAAGACTAATATTTAAACAAAACTATATATTTTTAATATATTTTTCAAGATTTAAAATAGCTACAAAATATTAATAAAACAATTTTTTTTGTAATTTTCGTTTTATATAAAGATAAAATATAAAGTAACATTTTTGTATTTTTTTCAAAATTTAAAATGACTACAAAACATTAATAGAACTATATTTTTTGTTAATTTTTGAAATTATATAAAGTACAAAAATAAAGTGCAATTTTTGTATTTTTTCAAGTTTATGAGAAATACATAAACTAAAATTTGTATATATATTTTTGTAATTTTTCTTTTTGCAACGAAATAAAGTAAAAATAGTTAAAATAGGCATATTAGTCCTAAATTACATATTTATGCTAAAAAAATGTGAAAATCCTCGGGGAGGGTCAAAAATCCGGTGTCTACAGCTGCCCCTCTTTGACTGGAAACACGAAGAGTTTTCCGACAAAGAACGACTAGACATGTTTTTGACCCGACCATTGCTTGGACGGACTAAACTAAGGAAAGGGAGGGAATGTGACCGAGCCCTAGTATTTGAGCTGCCTACATATCCTTGGTTATACAGGAATCAGGCCACGTGTAGTTCGGGAATGAGAGATGGTAGATTGTACCGAGGTGAAGAGCCGATCGAGGTGCCGTTCCATTGAGGTTCCGGTCCGTGGTCCTGTCATTACAACAAAAATGAAAACTGAAAAAGACTAACTAAGCCTATCAGCTACTAGTTACAAGGATTCCTATCTTTAAGTCTTTGAAACTTGGTCTTGAGTCTTGAATGGTGCTTCATACAGACTTTGGATTTGAACCTTGATACTTGCTAGCCGTAGGCGCTAGTTCTTGAGCAGACCACATTTGTTCTCCACTTCCGTAATTTGGGTTCTTTTTCTTTTCCTTTTTTTTTTTTTTTGTTTTTGTGACCAGCTTCTGTTGATCATCCCAGACTATCGATTCGCATTCTTGAGGCGAGCTTCTAACTTGGATTGAATGCTGGGGATTTCTGTTGTAACCTTCTGCTTTCTAGTGGGTCACTGCTTGATCTTGAAAAATGTTTCTCCGTTCTACAGGCGGACTCCTGACTTCTTCGATCTTTGACATACCACAAACTCCGTTCTACAGGCGGGTCCCTGACAACCAAAACAAACAAAACAAACAAAATTTCCTAACCCAGTTTGTACTGGGAAGATTTGTGAGTCGTTAGCAAAATTGTAACTCACTTACACTACTGATGCAATGATGAGAGTAAACTAAAGACTAGGCTAGGATGTGCATCTCCTATGAGTAAAACCAAAACTCTTGCTAGCAAATGTGTTTGCTAAAAAAAAACCTCAATGACTCAAACTAGAAAGTGCGTCTTCTATGGTTGAATCGGAATGAGCTAAACCAGGAAGCGTGTCTCCTAAGGGTGAAAACCTCAGTGATTAGAACTAGGAAGTGCGTCTCCTATGAATAAAATCTCGATTTAGGAAGTGCGTCTCCTAAAAACTTGAAAGCCCTTGATTAGGAAGTGCGTCTCCTACGGGTAAACTTCAAAAAAACTAGACTAGGAATTGTGTCTCCTACGGTCGAACTTAAAATGAATCAAACTAGGAAGTGCATCTCCTAAGGGTGAAATCTCAATTCCGGAAGTGCGTCTCCTAAAATAAAGTATAACCTGAAAAAGCCAAACTAGGAAGTGCGTCTCCTAAAGCAAAATTATAACCTGGGCGAACCAGACTAGGAAGTGTGTCTCCTAATGATGAAAACTTAATTCAGGAAGTGCGTTTCCTGTACATGAAATTAAACTTAGGAAGTGCGTCTCCTAGGGGTAAAATAGTAGGAAGTGTGTCTCCTATGGGTGAAACCTTAACGATTTTGAACTAGGAAGTGTGTCTCCTATGAATGAAAATAATTTAGGAAGTGCGTCTCCTATGGTAAAACTGAACTTAGGAAGTGCGTCTCCTATTGGTAGAACTGAACTTAGGAAGTGCGTCTCCTATGGTAAAACTAAACTTTAGGAAGTGCGTCTCCTATGGTAAAACTGAACTTTAGGAAGTGCGTCTCCTATTGTAAAACTGAACTTAGGAAGTGCGTCTCCTATTGGGTACAATAAACTTAGGAAGTGCGTCTCCTATTGGGTACAATAAACTTAGGAAGTGCGTCTCCTATTGGGTACAATAAACTTAGGAAGTGCGTCTCCTATTGGTAGAACTGAACTTAGGAAGTGCGTCTCCTATTGGGTACAATAAACTTAGGAAGTGCGTCTCCTATTGGTAGAACTGAACTTAGGAAGTGTGTCTCCTATTAGTGAAACTTTTCTTTAGGAAGTGCGTCTCCTATTGGGTAAAATAACTTAGGATGTGCGTCTCCTATTGGGTGAAATAACTTAGGAAGTGCGTCTCCTATTAGGTGAAATAACTTAGGAAGTGCGTCTCCTATTGGTACAACTAAACTTAGGAAGTGCGTCTCCTATTGGTGAAACTATTCTTAGGAAGTGCGTCTCATATTGGTAAAACTTGGCTTAGGAAGTGCGTCTCCTACTGGTGAAACTATTCTTAGGAGGTGCGTCTCCTATAGGTGAAACTATTCTTAGGAAGTACGTCTCCTCTTGGTGAAACTGACTTAGGATGTGCGTCTCCTCTTGGTGAAACTAACTTAGGATGTGCGTCTCCTCTTGGTGAAACTAACTTAGGATGTGCATCTCCTCTTGGTGAAACTATTTTTAGGAAGTGCGTCTCCTTAGGACGTGCGTCTCCTATTGGTGAAACTATTTTTAGGAAGTACGTCTCCTACTGGTGAAACTTATCTTAGGAAGTGCGTCTCCTTAGGAAGTGCGTCTCCTATTGGTGAAACTTGCTTAGGAAGTGCGTCTCCTATTGGTGAAACTTATCTTAGGAAGTGCGTCTCCTACTGGTACAACTGAACTTAGGAAGTGCGTCTCCTTAGGAAGTGCGTCTCCTATTAGTGAAATTATCTTAGGAAGTGCGTCTCCTATTGGTGAAATTATTCTTAGGAAGTGCGTCTCCTACTGGTGAAACTTATCTTAGGAAGTGCGTCTCCTACTGGTACAACTGAACTTAGGAAGTGCGTCTCCTATTGGGTGAAATAAGCTTAGGGAGTGCGTCTCCTTAGGAAGTGCGTCTCCTATTAGTGAAATTATCTTAGGAAGTGTGTCTCCTATTGGTGAAATTATTCTTAGGAAGTGCGTCTCCTACTGGTGAAACTTATCTTAGGAAGTGCGTCTCCTATTGATGAAATAAACTTAGGAAGTGCGTCTTCTATTGGTACAATGGATCTAGGAAGTGCGTCTCCTATTGGTAAAACTTAACTTAGGAAGTGCGTCTCCTATCGGTGAAACTTAACTTAGGAAGTGCGTCTCCTATTGGTGAAACTTCTTAGGAAGTGCGTCTCCTATTGGTACAACTGAACTTAGGAAGTGCGTCTCCTATTGGGTGAAATAAGCTTAGGAAGTGCGTCTCCTATTGGGTAAAATGAACTTAGGAGGAAATGCATCTCCTATGGGTAAAAATAAACTTTAGGAGGAAATACATCTCCTATGGGTAAAGACGTGGAATGTATGCCTCTGTTATCTGGGCGGGCTCCCAACTTCAATACTTGAAAATTAAAGACTGAAATGTATGCCTCTGTTATCTGGGCGGGCTCCCAACTCCAACGCTTGAAATATAAAGACTGAATGTATTCCTCTGTTATTATGGGCGGGCTCCCAACTTCAACGCTTGAAATAAAAGGACAGAATGTATGCCTCTGTTATCTGGGCGGGCTCCCAACTTCAACACTTGAAAAGTAAAGACTGAATGTATTCCTCTGTTATTATGGGCGGGCTCCCAATTTCAACACTTGAAAGTAAAGACTGAATGTATTCCTATGTTATTATGGGCGGGCTCCCAATTTCAACACTTGAAATAAAAGGACCGAATGTATGCCTCTGTTATCTGGGCGGGCTCCCAACTTCAACTCTGGAAATATAAAGACTGAATGTATTCCTCTGTTATTCAGGTGGGCGCCTGTCCAAATTAAGACATAAAAGTATTCCTCTCGTTATTCAAGTGGGCGCCTGGTAGTAAAGACATGAAAAATGATATGCCCACATTATACTGGTGGGTGACCTAGAACAGAAATGAAAAGACAGAAAATGTATTCCTCTCGTTATTCAGGTGGGCGTCTGTCTGAACTATAACTTTGAAAATAAGACCCTATTTGAGGGCGGATGATCTCAACATATCCTGTTTGAGGGCGGATGAACCCAACATATCCTGTTTGAGGGCGGATGAACCCAACATATCCTGTTTGAGGGCGGATGAACCCAACATATCCTGTTTGAGGGCGGATGAACCCAACATATCCTGTTTGAGGGCGGATGAACCCAACATATCCTGTTTGAGGGCGGATGAACCCAACATATCCTGTTTGAGGGCGGATGAACCCAACATATCCTGTTTGAGGGCGGATGAACCCAACATATCCTGTTCGAGGGCGGATGAACCCAAAATATCCTGTTCGAGGGCGGATGAACCCAAAATATCCTGTTCGAGGGCGGATGAACCCAAAATATCCTATTCGAGGGCGGATGAACCCAAAATATCCTATTCGAGGGCGGATGAACCCAAAATATCCTATTCGAGGGCGGATGAACCCAAAATATCCTATTCGAGGGCGGATGAACCCAAAATATCCTTAAGACTTGAAAATGTCTTACCTGGAAAACTTGGTGGGGATTATTTACTTACCTGTTGGGGGGTAAAATGTTATCAGCTGGGGGTACCTGACTTCCAGAAAATTTTCTAAATGGAAGGAAAATTTTCTGCCCCAGTTTGATAATATCCCTTGTGGCATGCGTTTCTGCATCAATGCCATTTCCTTTACATGTTTCAAATCAAACAAAATTTGTTAGTTTAAAACATGGTGGTTGGCTGTGATACTCCTATTGGGATGACTTTCCCTTTCTCATTCATTGCGCTGTGTTGCACAACTTGTTGGGGACGATTTTATTTGCTGGGTACAATCCCTTTCTGCTGGGGATATCCCTCTTCTTTCTGTTCATGGGCCTTGGATTGAGGTTTATAACTTTTGATAAAAGCGACGATATCCCTCTTGACCCTTGTCAATCCTTCTGTCAATTCCCTTTTGCTGGGATATCTTTTTGACACTGGCCTCGCGCTTGTTCCTTGACGACTATACCATTTGGGTGCACTAGTCAGATCTCATCTGGCATAATTGGAAAGCTGATGGCATATTTTGAAGTCAATTCACACTTGTTCTGACCAGACAGACTCTATTGGGGATTTTTCTATGAAAGGAAAAAGATAAAAAAGGAACAGAATAAAAAGACCAAGGGAAAGACGACTCTTTAACAAAAGAAACTATAAATAAAACCTATCAAATGCAGATACCGACTCTAATGGCCATGACATGCGTATGTGGCCTATCCTTTACCGTCAATCATCTTTCAAGATCTTCAATTGGCGATTCCCCATCTGATTCTCAATCTTATTCGACTTGTAGTGCCCGAAGGGTTTTCACTATCAAGTCTCTCTCATTTTGGTTTCTCTCTCATCTTTCATCGCCTTATGGTGCCTGTGAAGGTTTTCACCAATAAGACTCTCTCGTTTTATATCTCTCTCCAGCTGGGGATTTGGAGTGTCGCCGGTATGACTCTTTCTGTTGGAGATTAAAGTCCTTTCTGCTGTGGAACAGAATGTTAGATTCGCCGGTAAGACTCTTCATTTGTCTGACTTGGCATCTTTTGAAGACTGATCAGAAGGTCTTTCTTTGGACCGTAATGTGGGTTTTGGATAGGCTAGAAAGAAAGGGTATAAAAGGCTCAAAAATACATTAATTTTGGGTTATTAGTTACAACCTTCGAAATTAGATTTATTTACAACAAACACAACTTTTGCCCCAGTTTCTTGCTTGGGGATATTTTTATTGATTTTTTTTTTCATTTTTCAAAACTATGACCGAGTCGTGAAGCGCCTACGTATCCTCTTTGAGGAATCAGGTCAAACGTAGTTCCCAATTCCTCTTTTTTTTCATTTGACTTTCCTTTTTTCTTTTGTTATCATTTTTCTTTTCTCATTTCTCCTTTCTTTTTGTCTGGTTGTTTTCTTTTCTTTCTTTCTCTTTTTTTTCTTTTTTTGACCTGTCGCGCGCGTTTTCTATTCGTTGCGAATGATTCCGAACGAGGGGTATGAAAGAAAATAAATAAGGCTCAAAAGGGGTAACGAAGGGTAAAGTGTTTAGGTAGCAGAACAAAATGTCTTCGTCATTCCAGTCTTCTAAACATGCCAAGTGCAAACAACACAATTTAACAATAGATTTATAGTCTCTTCCGATGGTGCTGGGCTTGACAATTATGTTAAACATTTGTTTTTTCCTTTGTCATTTCTAAAGCACCGTTGGGCGACACTCTCATTATCATGAATGACCCTCATGCCAATTTGGCGAATCCTGCTTTTAACGGTTTTCTTCACATTTTACTTGCCCCAGTTCCATATGACTCGAGCTTTGAATAATCTCAACCGTTCTTATTTCCTTTAAATGTTCTGATCACCTTTTCGGGGTTTTATGATTAACTTTAAAGATTAGGCCCAAACTATGTGCGCATGTCATGTCACTAGAATCGGCGCTGAACGAAATGATAAAAAGACTAAACAAAAAGATGAATGGAAATAATAAAAGACCGGATTTTGTGCTAGACTACCGGTGAAATGGTTTGAATAACAAAACAAACGAAATAAAATCCTAAACAACCTGGACAAAACTTAAACAAACCGCTATGACAAAACGGAAAGATAAGCGGAAACACATTGACACAAAACAACATCCGAATTACAATCTTAATAATCCGAACAACAGAAATGACAACAAAATAAGCCACCAAATGCCTCTTTCTTGCTAACCAAGGAACGGAGCGTCCTCCCACTTTATCAAAACTGGCATCTTAGCCACTGAACTTCGCATCAATACTGCCAAGACCATTACCAGCTTCAATATCATCAACCTCCGTCAGCAAGTCCCCAATAGGATTCGAGTGCTTCTATTATCAGGCCTGATCCCAGCATAGTGTGTATCATGAGATGCAAGTAAAGGATTCTGGGTGTCATTGTCTGGCTTACCACAAACCAACCACCTTCTTTCTTTGTGACTCAAAACGGGTTAGGATGGACTCAGTCGGTCCTCATTATTAACAACATCTTTTCTTTTCTTTGTTTTTTTTTCTTCTTTTTCTCGATTTTTTTTCATTTTTTCCTTTTTTCATTTCTTTTTTTTTCTTGGTATCTTTTTCATTCTTTTTCTTTTTCATTCTTTTTTTTCATTCTCTTTTTTTTCATTTCTTTTTTTTTGCTTTTCTTTTCGTTATGGTCGAATCTTATGGAGATTGCCTACGTATCATGACCCTACATGAATCAGACCTTGCGTAGTTCGGACCAATAAAAGATAAACAATAATGAACATTTTTTTCCAATTTTCATATTGAAACAAACTGGGTTTCAAGGATTTAAAGATGACCCGCAAACTTGAAAATCAAACAACCCGCATGTTCTAATCAAAAGATTGGTAGACTCAAAAACAAAATTCCAGCTCCCTTTCTCTGTTCGACAAATGCAACCAAATGGTTATTTTTTGCAAATGTGGTTCCTTCCAAATTTCACATGAATTTTGAGGCCGGGGAGGATTATTTCGACACTTTACAAACTTGTCCATTCTTTTACGAAAATAACCTTTCGACAACTGAAAGATACTCTAAGGCTATTTCGGCAAGAATGGTTTAAGACGCGGCCGAAGCTGGCTCGGCTTATTATGACAAAAGACGGTATTCACATGACCGCTGACTCTTTGATTTTTTTTTTCTTTTCAAATTACAATAAAAGACTTGGCGTTGTAAACACGGCCCTTCAGCGCCTCGGGGACGAAGATTTATAAGGCTGTGTGGGTCAACTTAGACCAAAAATTCTAAACATGACCCGAAGGTGGCTATTTATGCAAAGTCAGCCTTCCGGCGTCCCTTTCGGGAACATTCGGCTATTTATGACAAAACAGCATCACCTGACTTATTTATGACTCTTTTGTCGTTTTTCAAATTAGAAAACTCAATATTGCAAGCACGGCCTTTCAACGTCCCGGGGACGAAGATTTTTAAGGCTGTGTGGGTCAACTGGACCAAATCTTTTAAAAAAATGACCCAAAAGGTGGCTGTTTACGCAAAGTCAGCCTTCCGGCGTCCCTTTCGGGAACATTCGGCTATTTATGACAAAACAACATCACCTGACTTATTTACGACTCTTTTTATCGTTTTGTTTTTTATTATTATTATTATTTATTTGTTTTTGGCTTTTTAGCAAAAGGTGGGGTTGGACCCGATGAGGGTTGCCTACGTATCTCACATCCGGTGAGAATCAAACCCGCGTAGTTCGGGCAAAAGAACTACTTTAAAAGAAGAAAGGAAGCATTTTTTTGATTGATTTTCTTTTTAAAAGAAACACTTCTAAGATATATTTTTTGAATTTTCATTTGCTTTTTTTTTATTCTAAAGAAGAAGAAGAAAATATTTTTCGGAATTTTACTTTTAATAAAAGAAATGCTTCTCAAAATGTTTTTTTTTTGAATTTTGAATTTTCTTTTCAATTTTGAAAAAAGAATCAAAATATTTTCGGATTTGTTTTTTTTTTGTTATATTGTATTTTTTCGGATTATTTGGAAAGACTTTCTAAAGAAGTCAATAATGGAAAAATATTTTTGGATTATTTTAATTTTGTCATTTTCATAAACAAATAAATAAAACATATTTTAAAAACAAGACTCTTTTTTTTCATTTTTATGGCAAGACAAACTATTTTCTTTTCTATTAATGTTTTTTTTTCTTTTTTAAAAAAGAAAAAACAAGACAAAACAATGATGATTTTTCTACTTTTCCTTTGCTTTAATAAAACAAACTAATAAGACATATTTTTTTTTTCTCAAAATTTCGGCAGAGTTTCGACACTACTTGGACATTTGTTTTTTTTTCTAACAATAAGTAGTTATATCTCTACACTGTTATTTTCTCCTCTTTTCCACTATTTTCTAATTTGTGGATGATGATGAAAACATACACAATCTTTTTTTTTGAATTTTCAATGTTTTTTTTCTAATTTGTGGATGGTGATGAAAAACATACACAATCTTTTTTTTTGAATTTTCAATGTTTATATATATATATATATATTTTATTTTTTATATTTTTATATTTTCAAAAATGTGGCATGGGGGACATAGGGAATTCCAAGACTTCTTGGATTCCGCAAATGTTCCCCATGTGGTTTTACCAAAAAATGAAGCGTGGGGGACATAGGGTATTCCAAGACTTCTTGGATTCCGCAAATGTTCCCCATGTGCTTTTCCCAAAAATGAAGCGTGGGGGACATAAGGAATACCAAGGCTTCTTGGATTTCACAAATGATCCCCATGCTTTGATTAAAATAACATCAAGCTGGAAATGACCCAATGACCCATTCGCCCTTGAATAAATACAACATGTAGCACATAGGATGCCAAAAGATGGTCTATTATTTTCAGGTTGCTTGTCCTAGACGGACCCAACCCTTGTGTTGAGTCCCCTAAGTCAAATGCACATGATGCAAATAAACGTTCCTACTAGGGATCCGGCATGTGGCTTTGTTATACTAGGTTCAGAACCTGGGTGTTTGTTCTAGACCTGGCTTACCCGAGCGGACAGCTCGAGCCGGGGGGGGGGGGCAGCGTACCGGGAATACAGAAGCTTCACCGGCTTAGCAACTTGTCCGAACCTCGTTCTAAATTGGGATTTGACACTATACAGAAAAGAAGTCGTACGAAGTACACCCTTCTTCATGATTTAGAAGACTCAGAAAGGATATGGGTTTCGGCACAGTTTATATACAGTTCACGTAATATCAAAGCGGTAAAAGCAGCATTTAGCACATTAGGCTCAAATATGTAAAAATCAGATAATAAATAAAGCCAAATAATAACAATTATTTTAAGCTCGAATTTCTAACCCTGAACCAGTGGTTCTGGGTCTTTAATCCCCAGCAGAGTCGCCAGAGCTGTCACACCTCCTTTTTACATACCCGAGAGGGTACAAGGGAGTTTTTCCAATCAAAGGACAATCGAAACGGGATTGATTTGTTTATTTCAGAGTCGCCACTTGGGAGATTTAGGGTGTCCCAAGTCACCAATTTTAATCCCGAATCGAGGAAAAGAATGACTCCATATTACAGTCTGCGTACCAGAAATCCGGATAAGGAATTCTGTTAACCCGGGAGAAAGTGTTAGGCATTCCCGAGTTCCGTGGTTCTAGCACGGTCGCTCAACTGTTATATTTGGCTTGATTATCTGATTTTATACACGCTAAACTTATGTGCAAGTTTTAAACTCTTGACCCCTTTTATTATTATTTTTTGAAGGAATGTGAACATTGTTTTAAAACATGCCTTTGGCTTGCGTCACATGAAATGCACCCGCGATCCAGAACATATTTTTATTCAATGTTTTAGGATTTGGATTTGGGTCGCATGAAATGCACACCCGAGTTTAAGAAAGTAATTTAATTAAATCGCGTCTAAAGAGGCTAACGCGTTATTATCTTTGGGGAAGGCAGTGAAAATCACTAAAACGGCTCATCCCAAATTCTAAGTATTTATTATGACTAATTATTGAGGGCCCCGCAATTTGCATTTTTATTTGGCGAGGCTCGTCTCATTTATTATTTACAAAGGCAAACCTAAGGCAGCTACATTTTTCTATTTTTGCGAGGGCTACGGAAAATCCAACCAATAGCACACCTCGATTTCTAAAGAGTTGAAATTTAATTAAGGGCCATGAGTTATGGAAAATTTTTACAAAGGGAATGAACGACTTAACTGTTAAAACCCAAAAGACATATCGTAAATAAAAATCTTTCAAAAATTTCTTCCCTACAAGTTACTTTACAAATCACAACGAAACAGAAAAGGAAATTAATTTATTCGAATCATCATTCCATACCCAAAATGCATGCCTTAAACAGATTATTTACCAAAAATATAACTATAATATGAGTGATTTTTCTTGCCTGCACCAACAATTCTTAATACTTGACTATCCTAATAGTTAAGAATTAAACCATATTGAACATCCATCACAACAAACTACAAGTAAGATGCATTTGAATACAGTAACAACATTTATAAGAAAATAACTTTATTCAACTACCATTCATCAATTTTAGGAGAATAAGATGTCACGAGAAGGATTAGAAGCGGACCTTACTTTATCCTCAACGTAAACGACGAACAACGACGAACAACGATGACCTCAACGAAAACGACGATTCGAACCAAGATTGTCAACGACCTCGACGCTCACCTTCTCTCTCTCGCGCAGCAAGTTGGTTCGACAAATGCAACAAAGGGGGTCGTTTGGATGTGAGGAAGGAGGAGGCTATGGAGGGTCGTTTGGCTGGTGGTTTGTTGACGGTGGTATTTGACGACGGGATGGGCAGCAGGTTATGGTCAGTGACGGGTTTACTGTGTTGTGGTGGAAGGGCCTGTTTTGGTTTTGGTGTTTGGTGATGGTGGGGAGCTGGTTATGGCGACGGGGTGATGGTTGTCGACTGGAAAATGACGACGAGGGTGTTGGTTGCGACAGTAGGGTCAAGAGGCGGAGAGGGAGCTGGGGCGACGATGGTTTTGAGGTGTTGATGAAGAAGAACGTGAAGCAGCAGCAGCCGTAGCAGCGACAGCTGCTCGTCGGGGCTCCGGTGGTTGCGATGGAGTTTGGGTGGGTTGTTTGGGCAGTGGTTGAGATGGGGAGCTTATAGGTGGTAGGCTGGGTAGCGGGCAACAATGGTGTTTGGACGTAGGGTCGACGAAGGGTGGTGGACGCAGCAGGGTCTGTTTATGGTGGTTTCACGGTGGGGAAGACAATGGGTAGTGGACGCAGGTGGTTTCACGGAGGTGGACAGTAGGGTTTGGTTTAGGGTTTTCGTTCTTGAGGAAAGGAGGAAGACGATGAATAGTATACGCCGGTCTTAATGGAGGATCGTCGGACTGGTTTGACGGAGCTGGGAGGAGACGGGGTGGTGTCTGGACGGTGGTGATGGAGTTGGGCTGGAGGTTTTTACAGTAGGGTTTTGGGTTCTTCTTTATAAAGGAAGAAGAAGATCAACAGTGGGGTTTTCCCATTTTTTTCCCCAAAATCTTGTCCGTTTTTCAATCTTTTTCAAAGTCCCCCTTTCAAAACTTTCAGTCCGTGTATTTGTGCCCATTTGCCCAGAAAAATGAGCCCCACGCGTGGTGGGGTTCGAGGTTTGTGTTCCCCACGCATGGTGGGGTTCCCTATGTGTCATGGACTCGGTTTATTATGGGCTAGGTCCGAAATTAGGCCTAAAAGCTGGTAATTTGAACCCGAATATTATTCTTTTGCCCGGACCCGATTAAGAACACAACGTTGTTCGACTAACCCTATGTAAACAAAATAACTACAAAAATAAGACTAATATTTAAACAAAACTATATATTTTTAATATATTTTTCAAAATTTAAAATAGCTACAAAATATTAATAAAACAATTTTTTTTTGTAATTTTCGTTTTATATAAAGATAAAATATAAAGTAACATTTTTGTATTTTTTTCAAAATTTAAAATGACTACAAAACATTAATAGAACTATATTTTTTGGTAATTTTCGAAATTATATAAAGTACAAAAATAAAGTGCAATTTTTGTATTTTTTCAAGTTTATGAGAAATACATAAACTAAAATTTGTATATATATTTTTGTAATTTTTCTTTTTGCAACGAAATAAAGTAAAAATAGTTAAAATAGGCATATTAATCCTAAATTACATATTTATGCTAAAAAAATGTGAAAATCCTCGGGGAGGGTCAAAAATCCGGTGTCTACAACCATTCTCTGAATTCATCATGGATCTTCTTCTGTTGTCTATTCTATTATTACTGGAACGTGACCTGAAATTCTCATGATGTTGAATATTATCTAATCAATCAGTCCTTAATTCATGTGTAGTTTATCTTGTTCACCAGTCCATATTGTTTTCTATTACTCTAGGGTCTAACTTTTCCTTCTGTTAATCACGTTAGAGTTGCAAACTTATTTCTCGAAATGAGGATGTAACTCTATGACCTATACTCTTTTGTTGTCTTAAAGCCCATCACCTTTCGTCTCTTTCTTCATTTGACTATAGATTCTGTAACACTCTACCGTTGTCATCCATGTATCACATCTCACTCAAAATGCTTTGTTATCCCTCTTCGTACTTCCCTTCTAATATTTCTATCTAACACTTTATACTGAAAATTTTACAAAATATTCTTTTGCTTTTATCTCCCCTTGCTCAATCTACTGGCTCTTTGGGCTGCCTAACATTCTCCCTCTACTAGGGACGGGAGCCACACTAAGGTAATATTTATCCCTTCAAGACTTCCAGTGCCTATTTTTGTAGTGCTCATATATAGCTGTACTATTTTAGAGTGCGACAAGTGGGTATCTTACAAGGAGATGTATTAGCACATTTGCAATATCCTTCGGAAATGTCAACTGACGCAAACAATCCATCCATCATTTTGGGTTACTCTAACCCCAGCCGGATCCTGATATCCGTTATTTTCTTATACCACTTCTATTAGCTTCCATAGGGCATAACTTAAATCGGTATGGCCAATTGTACATACTTGTGTTACTGTTGAGGGTAACTCACAATGCTTGTATTTTTCTGTCGGAAATGTAATACTAATAATGTTCATTAACTGGGTGCCTCGTACCTTGCTTCTTTTACTTGCTGAAACTTGTGTCTCCCTCCTTATTCCTTTTTACCGTAAGAGTGGATCAATATTCTTGCCTTAGGGATCCTTATCAAGAAGGTTACATGTCTTAGTATACACATGATTTGCTTAATACCTCATATTTATCCATCATAATCATGATGCAAAAAATCGAGTTCCTTTGACTCAACTCTTCCACGACTATATATCTTATCAACCGTCTTTTTGGATGTAGGCATCGTCATATTATGAATGAGATAAAGTTTAGAAAATTGAGTTCTTACAACTGAGCTCTACCACACGATCTAGAGTAAGAAGAAAGAGTGACAGTCCTAAATGCCCTGTAGCCTCCTGCTTATAAGTGTGGTGCACGATACACCCATAAATAAGACTATACTAGACACGGCTTGTAGACTCCCTAGGATAGAACTGCTCTGATACCACTTTTGTCACGACCCAAACCGATGGGCCGTGATGGGCACCCGGTACCTTACTTAACCGAGTACCAACGTAACGTATCTTTCTTATTATATCATCATATACACATGGCATACGGGTCTAATAGGCTAACATGATCATTTATAAATTCAAAACATAGGCCGACAAGGCCGTACAATCTTCCACGTACACGAAATATGTCTACAAGCCTCTAAGAGTACATAATTGTCATAAAGGTCGGGACAGAGTCCCGCCATACCAAACAATACACGTCTAAATCATACTAACCAAACGAGCAACTCTGAAGAAAATGGACGTACCAACGTCTTCTGCTGAGTCGATAGCCTACTTGGAGGGCTCTCGACCTGTCTATCGGGACCTGCACGCATGAAACGCAGCATCCCCAGGCAAAAGGGACGTCAGTACAAATAATGTACCGAGTATGTAAGACACATAAATAAATACATAAGAGACATGGAAGACATATAGAGTACATGACTCAACATGTAAGTCTGAATAACTTTGTAAATCATAAATTACTTTTAATGTCATGCATATGCGTATGAATGTCAATTCGTGCATAGGTACATGTTTCATAACATCATCAGCCTCTGAGGGCATCCCATCATATCATATCAGCCATTGTGGGCAAAATCATCATCATATACCAACTGATCAGGTGGTGGTGCGTATATAATGTCATAACCTTTCCCATATCCCATATACATATATATATACATACATATATACGCGTATATAATGCCGTTTTAATCATATTTACATATGTATGCGTATATAACTCCGTTTGAATCATATTTCAGCCATTGTAGGCAACATCATCATCATATATCAGCTAATCAGGTGGTGGTGCGTATATAACGCCGTAACCTTTCCCATATCCTATATACATATATATACTACATATATATGTGTATATAATGCCATTTGGTCATGGGTCAATGCACATGAATGCAATGCATGAAAAGTACGTTAATAAAATCTTTCGGAGCTTCATAAGACCATTTTGCCTTTGAGTAATATCATAAAGTAAACTCTTTTCAACTTTCATATTTTTCTGAGACCCATGAACAAATGATAAAATATTATGACACACGGAAATTCAAAAACATAGATATCTCTAATACTTCTATGAATAGAATCATTCATGGAATTTGTACATTTGCACATTTCGTTCGTATCGTATGGATCATGCCAAAAGAAAGAAGGGATGACCTTAACATACCTAAGTTGATTCTTTTGACAATCCCTCTATCACACGTCAATTGCGATAATTTCTTTTAACATATAATAGTACTCCATCTTTTCCATATTCACATACAAAAGTAGGGCCTTTCTTGTGGCTGGATATGATTCAACTGATCAGTCATGAAAAGCATTTAGCCCGGGAGGAACAAAGAGCACTTCTTCATTTTCAATTTGTATGTAGCTAATTCTAGTGGTGGAGGAAAGAATAACTATCGTTGTACTAGTTTTATTCGTGGGTAATATGTGTTAGGTATGCTTGGTGATGTATTCTGGTATTGGTGTGAGACCAAGCCTACCCCTTCATAAAAGAAATGAAATAGCTCCATTATGAATCAAGTTAACAGTGATAACTGAAGAGGAGATGTTCAAGATAATGCACTTACTTTTTTAAGACCACATATTGTATGAGTCACAATTTTTGAGTTAATTTGCCTCCACGTGGGGGATATTTTATCTCAACCACATTCTTTAATTAATCACCCACAACTCCTTAATTAACTAGGTAATGTCACATTACCCAATAATTAACCAATTATCTACATAATTAAGAATTATCCCAAATTACTTAAAATATTGCTCATTTTTAGCATACCTTATACACCTCACTATCATGGCCATGTGTATACCTTGTATGGTACTAGTCCATAAATACCGGGTATTTTAACTCAGGCCGTATTTTTATCCCAAAATGCCAAACTTGGATGAAAATTTATTTTCTTTGATTTGCTTCCCCTCTCATCTTCACGAATTTACTCATCACTTATGAAATAGCGTAATCCTTACAATCTCCAAATAATCTTTTCCTTGGACTGATGTCAATTACCTTACGACAAATTCAACGTACAATACTATAGGGTGCAACATTGTAGTAACTTAATACTGCAAGGCATAACATCATTGTAATATAATGATGCACCATGTAGATAGTCTACATGCCAATGTACATGCTATATGTGATGCACCATGTAGATAGTCTCATGTGCTCACACTCTCAAATGCTCAATCACTCGGTACTGTATATGGCCCATACAACATAGGGAATATCCTTCCCATAATATATACATCACTGGTCATCAGTCACCCAGTACCGAGCAGGGCCAATCCAGCCCATGGAGAAGATCCATCTCCAGGTATAAAATGCTTCAAACAAGATCCATGTCCAGGGAAGATTCATCCTTCAATAATATCAACCGCACTCACTAGGGGTGTGTGTAGACTCCGGAGGGGCTTCTTCAGCCAAAGTGCTATGATAAATCAGTATAACCACTGCGGCGTGCAGCCCGATCCCATAAATGCCACTCATAATCAGGCTCTCGGATTCACTCAATCATCAATCTCTCCAGTCTCACTCACGAACTCACAATGTCATAAATCTAGCCCGAACATGATGATATGATATATCACTAGATAACAACAGAGACTGAGATATGATATGAAATGAATGAATATACAAAACATCAATGAAATTAGTAAGTCAACAACAAGAAATGACCTCCATGGGTCCCAACAGTACCATCATATAGCTTAAACATGATCTCTAGCCTGATTTACAGCTCAATTATTTTATCACATGGTGAAAACACGGATATCAACAAGATAGGACCACTTTATAGTGTCATAGAATCGACCAGGTCACAATTCTCACGGTGCATGCCCGTCGGCCCATCACTTGGCATGTGCTCACCTCAATACCAATCACATAACACATAATTTGGGGTTTCGAATCCTCAGAACCAAATTTAGAAGTGTTACTTACCTCAATCCGAGCAAAACTCTATTCAACCACGCCTTTGCCTCTCAAATCGGCCTCCAAACGTCCCGAATCTAGCCACAAGCAGTACAATAGAATCAATACGGGCTAAAGGAATCAATTCTACAAGAAATTATGAAGTTATAACTTACAAATCCGAAATCGACTCAAACCCTGCCCCCGAGTCCAAATCTCGAAATCCAACAAAAGTCAAAAAACCCAAAAGCCTATTCGACCACGAGTCTAACCATACCAAATTTATCAAAATTCGACATTAAATCGACCCTCAAACCCCCAAAATCAACTCTCCAAATCCCTAGCCTCAAACTCCCCAAATTATACCTCAAAAACACACCAACTAGGTGGAAAATTAGTAGGAAAACATAACTATTGAAGAAAATTGAACACAAGGAACTTAACTCAAGAATCCTCTTGAAAATCCTCTCAAAAAGCTCCAAACTCCAAGATCAAAATGTTAGAAATGGTGAAAAATCTCGAAACCCTCACTTATATAGGTTCTATCCAGTCAAACTGTTTCTGCGGCTCACTTAGTTGCTTCTACGGCCTCGCAGGAGTGCCTCAGAGCCAACTCCACACATGCATCCTAACTTCCACTCCTGCGGACTCGCTTCTGCAAGGAAGTTCTCCGCTTCTTCGGAGCCCAGCTCCACAAGCTAACCCCACTTCTGCGTTCCTTTTGCCGCATTTGCGGTGACGCGGGTGCGGGAAAACCATCGCACCTGCGACCACCTGCTGCCTCACCTCAAACTCCGCATATGCGCTTCCCTCTCCGCATTTGCGATCTCGCACCTGTGGTTCCCCATCCGTAGGTGCGATTGCACTAGCAAAAATCAAACTTCAGATGCTTCTCAAGTCAATTCCAAGTCCGTTAACCATCCGAAATCAACCCCAGACCCCCTGGACCTCAACCAAACATACTAACAAGTCCTAAAACACAATACGAACTTAGCCAAGCCTTCAAATCACCTCAAACAACATCAAAAACATGAATTGCACCCCAATTGAAGCTTAATGAACTTTGAAATTTCCAAATTCTACAAATAACGCTGAAACTTATCAAATCACGTTCGATTGACTTCAAATTTTGCACACAAGTCACAAATGACACCACGAACCTACTCCAACTTTCGAAAAAATCCAATCCGACCCCAATATCAAAAATTCCACCCCTGGTCAAACTTTCCAAAATTCCAACTTTTGCCATTTCAAGCCTAATTCTATTACGGACCTCCAAATCACAATCCGGACACGCTCCTGTGTACAGAATCACCCAACGGAGCTAGCGGAACCATCAAAATTCAAATCCGAGGTCGTTTACACATAAGTCAATATGTGATCAACTTTTTCAACTTAAGCTTTCAATTATGAGACTAAGTGTCCCAATTCACTCTGAAATCTCTCCGAACCCGAACCAACTAACTTGATAAGTCATATAACAACTGTAGAGTATAAAAGGAGTTGTAAATGAGGGAATGGGGCTACAACTCTCTAAACGACCGGCCGGGTCATTACATCTGACCCCGAGTTCATCCGTACATACTTTTGCTAAAATAGGAGCACCAATTTATAGTTGATCAAAGTTCCAAAAGTACTTTTAAAGAAAAGTTACTATTTTTATTTTTTGAAAAATAGTTTCTGCTTTTATTTTAAAAAATCTTATTTTTTATATCTTGGGCAAACACTTCAACCCTTTAAATAAGCATTATTCTGACAAATAAAAAATTAAGCACTTTAAGCTTCTCATAGATCTTCTACTTCTCTAATTAAGTTTATGATCATTCTCTCTTTGTTTCCTGTCTTCCAAGCAATAGCGAAAAATTAACTTATCAGCTCCATGATCATCATTTTCATTAAAATTCCCATAGGAAGGGGGTCTTCTCACAAGGTACCTTTTTATTAAATACTAATGATTGTTTTGCAATAATTTTTTAGTTGTGGTACTGACCAATGACAAAGACTAAGGCATAAGGTGAATTAGGAATTCAAAAAGCTGAATTGAAAAACAGAACCATTCACTCAGGGCTGGATTGGAGGCTCTACTAGAATCCATCATCTCTCTGGGCAAAAACCCTTATTGCAAAACACTGCAATTGGAGGAACCCCCCAAGGAATCTAAGTCAAGTACCTGGCAATACATCCTAAAAGGGTGGGAAACATGCATGAAAGCAAAAAGATGGGCGGTTCATTCAGGGAATAAAGTCAACTTCTTCAATGACCCTTGGCTTCCCAATCTCCCTGCAATCAGGTCCATAATCGAGGGACCACTGACCAAAGAAGATATGGCCAAAACTGTGGCATCAATTCATAATCATGGGAATTGGGATCTCTCCACTCTCTCCCTAACCCCCAAAACATTATAAACTCCATCCAAAATACTTTCATTCCAACCAATCCCATTAAGGAAGACAAGATGATCTGGGGCATCACCAAAAATGGAACATATACCACAAAATTAGCATATTCCCTTCTGGATAATCTTCAACAACAAAAAACTGGAAACATGAGTAACAATTACTTGTAGATCTGAAAAATAAAAGTTCCAAAAAAGATTCAATCCTTCTTTTGGTTACTCTTCCATGACAGGCTCCCCACTAGAGCCTTCCTTTGCTATATTGGGATTCACCTAGACCCACATGCGGCTTTTGCAATCAGGCACTTGAAACATCTGCACATATTTTCTTTGACTGCCCAAAATTCAAAGTTATTCTAGGTATCTATTGTCTCACAGAGCACCACTACTTTTCCAAGCCATGTTACATCCTTCACTACTAGGGACTGGCCAAAGACATTGGCCTCACTCAAAAAAGAACCTTTCAACAGCATCATCACCTGGGAAGAGCTTCTACCATTCTGCTTTTGGCAAATCTGGCTATCAAACAATCTATTCAACAATAAAAAGGATATAGTTAACACCAAAGCTGCTTTAGCAAAAGGAACTGAATATGAACCCATACTGATCAGCAAAGCCCCCACAAAACATAAAAATGTCTGGGTTTAATGGACACCCCCACATACTCAACACTGATGGAGCTGCAATGGGAAATCCTAGAAGGGGAGGTCTGGGAGGAGTCTTCAAAATGCAAGTAGAAATTGAGTCCTGGGCTACATGGGATCTATCCAGCACACCACTAACACTCAGGCTGAGCTGCTAGCACTTCTGAGAGGGATACAAATTACAGAAGAAAGGCAACAAACACCACTGGAAATAAATACTGACTCTACTGAGGTAATTAGAATGCTAATCAATGAAAATCTTATCTTTGACTCAATTATTTCTGAATGTAGCTCAATCGTCCAAAGGTTAAGCACCGTGATGGTGAAGCACAACTACATGGAGACCAACAAAGTAGCTGATCTAATGGCAAATGAGAGCAGTAAGAAGGATTTTTTTGACAATATTTTTGTAACAACAGTTCTTCCGGTGTTTGCCACACGTGTATTTTGGGCAGACATCGCAGGAACTGCTTTCCCAAGACAAATTTTGAAATGTAATATTAACAGTCATGGCCATGCTGAGGGGGAATTAGTATATCCCCCCCCCCCCCCCCCACACACACACAAACAATACTATTGTTTTTACGCCCTAAGGGGTAGTTTTTCCTTTAATGCAATGCATCCGGTTAACCAAAAAAAAAAGGCGGGGGCATGAGCGAGGCGTTTTACCTCTGACGAGGCGAGGGGTAAACCCTAAGATATGGGTTGTAAGTCCCACGGGTCTTTAAATTTTACTAATTTCAAGAATTTTAAGATAGTATAAAATAAAAAATAATTATAAAAATTACATTAAAATCATAAAATTATAACAAATAATTTATTTAAAATACTTATCAATTATAATTCAACTATGATAACACGAAAAGTATGACATATATCATAATATGCAAATTAGTTGCAACGTCGTTACAACTCAAACATCAAAAGTAATATATTCGATACGAAATCTTATATGTATCTCTTAAGCAGTAATGAATCTTGAAAGAATTTCGATATTACAATTTGATATTTTTTTAAAGACTTCTTTTACTTAATATGCTTTATTTGAAAGAGAATTTATATAAAAACATAATTCGCAATTTAAATATAATTCTCTAGCATAATTTATTTTTAAGTTTCAACAAGTTAATAAAGTGACACATAATTCACCATAATATACCATGATAACTAATTATTTAAAATTAGTTACTAGCTAATACTGAGCTATTAAATTAATAAGCATTGTATCTCGTAAACTTGGAAAAAATAATATTTAAGAAAATAATTATAAAAAAAATTATGGACTATTACATAATAAAAGTTGATAAATAAATACTTTTAAATGAAAGGTTTATTTAAAATTTACTACTATAGCAGTCATAGTGGATAACGTGCAATAATTTTTATTTTAATTATGACATAAAATACTCTCAACTTAATGATTTATGATTAAGAAAAAAGTAATTTTGAATAGTCAACGATTTGTTAAGAAAATTTGAGGATTTACAATGTTAGTTACACACAATTGTATAAAGTTCCATTAGGCGAGCCTAGTACGCCTGACGTTGGGTGTGTCCGGGGCGTAAGCCCCCGTGACCAAGATGTAAGTTACACGGAACTATGCCCCCACACATAAGCCCGGAGACGTTTTACGAGTACTCCGCTCCAGGCAAACCCCGGGCGAATCTCAATTCTGCCTTTTAAAACAGAGGTACTGACAACGGGACTTGTCTAAGAAAAAAACATGGGGCAAATTTATTAATTTTATAATTAGCATTGCGTATCCATCTACTTACTTTACTTAGATAGCTTTGAATCAAGCTATTACGCATCCGTTGCAAGTGAAGGAAAGGGGGAATTTGAGAGGCGTACAAGAAAATGTAAGATCCTAAAAATCTGAAGCGTGGAATTTGAGAGGCGTCCTACTGTAACATAGTTCGTAAAGCTTCCAGCAAAGAAGAGTCAACGTAGTACATGAGTATCGTAATCTGACTTGGGCACTCTTACCTTGAAAAAAAAAAGTGAGTCAATTTTGACGAAGCACTATAGTTTAAAGCCCAATTATCATATGTAACTATAGCTTATTTAATTACCATTTGCCATTAATGTATCAAAAAAAAATACATTCCATATATGAAATCAGAATACATATATAGTCTGTATATTGAGGGATACATATAGGCTATAAGAGATCATAAACCACTATTATTTAGAGCCTAGTAACTACAGTTTACCTAATTACTATTTGTAGCTACTATTCAATTGTTACCGGCATGTATCACTTATATTCAAACACGCAACGAATACAACCTATGTCAATTGTATTCGTTCGCGCAACGGGTGTATATAAAGGATACAACCTGTATCGACTGTATTCAAACACGCAACGAATACAACCAAACGAAATACAGAAATACAAAAAAATAAAATAATCTTGTTGAGAGTCAAACTCAAGACCTCTGCTAACTAAGCGGGCGCTCTAACCAATTAAGCTACAAGAGCTTGTTGCTCTCTTATTTCAGTTCAAAATAATTAATCTATTATTTCATGGATGTGCTATAAATTCAAATATAGCTACTAATGGTAAATTTACTAAAAGTATAGCTACAGATGGTAAATATAGTATATATGTTTGACGTATTGCCGGGACGGCCCGACGAATTTTGTAGTCCATAATTTTATGAAGGGACTTAATTTTTTTTATTTTATTTTTTTAATTTGAAGTCCATTTTTCTAGTTTTTTAGATGCAAAATTATTAATAATTTGTTTATAATCAATTCTTTCTCAATTGACAATGTGATTAATCCATTAACTTCTATTCAGACATTATTGAGCTTAGTTAAGATTTTATCAATTTTAATTTGAAAAAACTTCTTTTTGCTGAAATAACGTTAGTAGGAGTTACTACCATTATTCTATAAGCAATATATGCATTTGGAATAGAATCAAATCTTTTTATTTGATTGAGTATATCAATTAAACTGTTATCTTCTAATTGTACTATTTTTCTTAACACTTTTAATTTAGAAAATAAATCTAAACCATCAATATCAGATTGATTATTATGCTTCAAGGAACACTCAAGATTAAGGCAGTATTTATCAAAATTTTCACCATCTATTGATCTCAGATTTTTACGCTAAATAGAAAACAAAAAATATTTTCATATGCTTCGAATTGTTCAAATCTATTTTGAAGTAAAAAAAATAGTCTTGCCTACTATGTATAAAAAGTAATTAACTCTGAAGGACTCTTCGGGAGGTTTTGAGATTACAATATCAATGTTCTCGTCAAATTATTTCTTTTCTATATATCACACGTTTCTTACGAAGTTCGGATTTGATTTTCATTTCAGATGCAATTTCCTTGGCAGAAATCATACTAGTTGCAAATCCTTTTACCCCTTAATCTTTTAAGACCACAAGTTTTAATTTTTTTTTTAAATTAGGCGGCGAGTCAAACAAGCTCATCTAAATTAAAACATATGGAGTATCTAATATATTAGGTATAACAAAAAATGGGCCCTCACAAATGTGGGGCCTGAAGGAGTTGCTGTTTTAGGGTAGGGCCGCCCTTGACATATTGCGTAATTTTCCCTCTCTTGAAATAGCACCACTTCCACTTTGTTTTGGGCTTTGGCCCATGACTCCAGACAAGAATTATGGGAAAGATTTCACAAAAATCCACTTTTCTGCTTATATAATTAAAAGTATTTATCTTGGAGTTTCAAATTCCATAAGTAACACTCTAGGATAATCGTAGAATATAAAACTCTAGAACAGTGGCTAGACCAATGGACGCTCTTTCTACAAAATTATGAGAATGTTAAGCATTTGCAAATGTGGCCTTTTGGGCTGCCGTGATGTGCATCTCCAAAGTTTTGGGAGAAATTCAAAAATAACCAGATTTACAACTGGTCGTTTAAAAATAGCTCAGTTTCAAAAATAATTGAAATTTAGTCACTTTTTATGTAAAGATAAATTTGAGCGAAAATACTGTTCAAAACCCGAAAAATATGCCAGTATATTATGCTGGAGTTCCAGCATAAGTATGCTTGAACTCCAACATATTATACTGGAGTTCCAGGATAAGTATGCTGGAATTCCAGCATAAGTACACTTGAAATCCAGCGTAATATACTGGAGTTCCAAGATAAGTATACTGGTTCATCATAATATACTGGAGTTTGGAGCATCGGTGCTCCAGTCTCCAGTATATTATGCTGGACCGGTCAAAGTATACCGGTCCAGCATATTTATACAGGTGCACCGAACTCCAGTATATTATGCTGGACCGGTCTTTATTGCAGCAAAATAGTGGCTATTTTTCATTGACTTGGTAACCGCTGGCTATTTTTGAATGATCAGTCCGAAAATTGACTATACCATGCCATTTTTACCAAAGTTTTTGACTGACTTTATGACAGAATTTTGAGAGTTTCTTGGGCAGTTTTACTGGCATTTTGGGACAATTACTTGTGGGGCAGTTGTGGCTGATTTTAGGGGAAAACCTTTTGTCAAAAGAATCAAGTTTAGAGGCTCTATTTTACTCCATCAAGTACCACTACATCAATTTTCTTCTCAGGATTTATTTTATGTTGACTATTAGAACTAAAAGAGAAATTTTGTTCTTAAACCTCACACAACCAATAAAACTTGTATGAGACTAACCCATAACTTGACAAGTGGACCATGGACACAGTACTCTCTCTCTCTCTTTCACTTATTTTTGCCTTCTGTAGTTCTATTCTCTTATTAATATTTCTACCCCTCTGTGCTTCTTTATTTTATCTCACCTTCTTTTTCTTATATTCATTTGGAAAAATTCATTTCATTTATTTTTGAACTCTAGAACTCAGTCACTCGTAGTTAAACAATAGACGAATAAAATTTATTAAGTTATGAACTCTGTAAAAAAAACATAACCGGTTGCTTCAGTGAAGTCCATTAGCAACCTTAGTGAGAGTAAAATAACCGAAAGAAAAAACTTTGCCGGCAAAATGGGCTAAAAATATGAGAAAATGAACTCCAGAGCAAATGCAAGTTTTTGTTTTTATTTGATTTCTGAAATTAGTAATCCGGATTTACCAATGAGTATAAAATAAGCTCATCGATTTACCTGTGGCAGTAAATCACGAGGAAGAGAGAGAGAGAGAGAGTATATTTGAATATCATGCAATGCATTTGGAACTGATCACTGCCTTGAAAGAACAAATCACAATTTGCAAATTAGATGCTAAAAAAGAATATGATCTCGTTCAACCATGGATAGAAAGTATTTGATAATCCAGAATACAATTTTGAACTAAACAGAAAGACAAGCTCCAACTTTCCATATATTTGGCACAGCGTCTTCGAAAATTCAATGTTTGTCTCATAATATATTACTCCTACAAGTAGCTAAGAGTTATTCCTTCAAAATGAAGAGCTGATTAATTAGACTGATAGATTATTTCATGTAGCGATGCTGTTGGTGGTAGCGGAGCATTTTACTTGTGGACTTATTGCTCGTTGCTATTTTTGTCATAGTAAGATAAACTGCCGCTCCCGATAACACTGCTAATGTTAAAGCTTGCGCGTGCATCCTGCTAGCCAAAGTAAGATCCTGTTAGCCTAAACTGCATTGTGTTAGGACCCGGTGGCACTAAACACTACTACACAGCGGAATAAAATAAATGATCAACGAAACCAAAAATAAATGACACAATATTTAACGTGGTTCACCTAAAACGTTTAGGCTACGTCCACAAATCCGACACCAACTTCCACTAAAACATTTAGCAGGCATACAAAGAGAGACTTCCCCAATAATTTGGAGGTACAACAATTCCTGAGCTCTACCCAAAATAGTGGCGCACACAAAAGTGTTTCCCGAAAAATACCCGACTAGTATTTCTACTCACTATTTTGTCACTCCCCTGTTAGGAAACATTCCTAAAGGAAATACATCTCTCTCCCTCTCAAACTCTTTCTTCTTAAGTTTTGATATATTTTTTTTTTGGTGTGTTATACAATGAAATGGAAGGGGGTATTTATAGTTTTGAGATAGGGACCAAAAGTGCAAATCTCACCTACCAAGAAGGATCAATTTGCAATATTCCCATCTCACCTACCACTCATTGCATCATTGCTTATCTCACTAAGGAGAGTTGCATCATTGCTTACCTCTCCCATACATCACCATAATTGTTGGAAAAACTAACAATTCTCCCCCTTCCAACTATATGGTGGATCCACTATCCCTGCAGCTTCTCTACAGAACTCAAACTTCCCTTTCGGTAAAGTCTTGGTCAACATGTCCGATCCATTTTCGTCTGTATGGATCTTTTCAAGCCGCAACATCCTCTTCTCCAACACATCCCTGATCCAATTATATCTCACATCAATATGTTTGGATCTGGAATGGAATGAGGCATTCTTCGCAAGGTGGATAGCACTTTGACTATCACAAAATAACTGATAACCGTCTTGCGAAAATCCAAGTTCAGTTAAGAACTTCTTCATCCATATCAATTCTTTGCAAGCCTCCGTTGCTGCGATGAATTCAGCTTCAGTAGTTGATAATGCAACACATTTTTGCAACTTTGATTGCCATGACACAGCTCCCCCTGAAAAGTTAATCAAGTATCCTGAAGTTGATTTTCTAGAATCAACATCTCCGGCCATATCTGCATCAGTATAGCCAACCAACACAGGGTTGTCTTCTCCAAAACATAAGCATAGTTTGGAGGTTCCTCGAAGATACCTGAGAATCCACTTAACAGCATCCCAATGTTCCTTACCTGGATTAGAAAGAAATCTACTTACCACTCCTACAGCGTGAGCGATATCTGGCCGTGTACAAACCATGGCATACATCAAACTTCCTACTGCTGAAGCATATGGAATCCGCTCCATCTTTCTTCTCTCATCATCTGTTGATGGGCTTTGCTTGGTGCTCAATCTAAAGTGGTTAGCAAGAGGACAGCTAACTGCTTTAGTTTCCTCCATGTTGAACCGTTGAAGTACCTTCTCGATGTACTTCTCCTGAGACAACCATAACTTCTTGGCTTCTCGGTCTCGCATAATCCTCATCCCAAGGATCTGTTTTGCTGGCCCCAAGTCTTTCATGGCGAAGAACTTGCTTAGCTGTTCTTTTAAGCTATTAATTCTGGAAACATTCCGGCCAACAATCAACATATCATCCACATAGAGCAATAGGATGATGAAATCATCGTCAGAAAACTTCTGAGCGAACACACAATGGTCTGAAGTTGTCTTCTTGTAGCCGTGTTGCCCCATCACCGACTCGAACTTCTTGTACCACTGCCTTGGTGCCTGTTTTAAGCCATAGAGGCTTTTCCTCAATCTACAAACGCAGTCCTCTTTCCCCTTTTGCTGGAAATCGTCTGGTTGCTCCATATATATCTCCTCTTCCAAATCACCATGTAGGAAGGCGGTTTTTACATCCATCTGCTAAACCTCCAGGTTGAGGCTTGCTGCTAATCCCAGCACCGTGCGTATTGAGGTCATTTTCACAACTGGTGAGAATATTTCATCAAAGTCAATGCCTTTCCTTTGATTGAAACCTTTGACGACCAATCTTGCTTTGAATCTCGGAAGGGAATTGTGTTCATCATGCTTCATCTTGAACACCCACTTATTCTTCAAAGCTCTCTTGCCTTTCGGCAACTTCACCAGCTCAAACGTCTTGTTCTCATGCAAGGATTTCATCTCGTCTTGCATGGCTTCTATCCACTTCTCCTTATGTTCATCATCAATAGCTTCTTCAAAGCTGTCGGGTTCTCCCCCGTCAGTGAGTAACACATACTCATGTGGAGAATATCTGGTAGACTGTTGCACAACTCTTCCAGATCTTGAGTGATAAGGAGGGTTATTGAGGATTGGTGGTTGAGGTTGATCCTCCTCGTCTGCATCATCATCACCATTGTCCTCGTTACCTTCAGTATCTGCTGGTTCATCTTCATTAGGAAGATCAGGGGCTTCAGGTTGATTATCCTGAACATCATCTCCAACTTGTCTCGGCACCACTGTTGGAGGCAACTTAAACTCAGCAGAATCATCAGTGGACTTCTCTACTTTGTCAATGTCTTCAATTGTTTGGTCCTCAACGAACACGACATCTCGACTCCTGACAAGCTTCTTTTGCACCGGATCATAGAACTTATAGCCAAGCATGTCTTGACCATAGCCGATGAATACACACTCCCTTGTCTTGACATCAAGTTTGCTCCTTTCATCTTTCGGAACATGGACATAGGCTTTGCAGCCAAATACCCGTAATTGATCATAAGAGATATCTTTTCCTGACCAAATCTTTTCTGGAGCCTCGTACTGAAGAGGGACACAGGGTGAATGGTTCAGCACATAGGCTGCTGTAACTAGAGCTTCACCCCAGAAAGCCTTTGGTAACTTTGAATGAGAGAGTAAACATCTGGTTCTCTCGATCAAAGTTCTGTTCATCCTCTCAGCCAAGCCATTCAACTGGGGAGTTTTAGGAGGTGTGAACTGATGTCGAATACCATGCTCTTTACAGTAAGCATCAAATTGACCCTGGTATTCACCGCCATTGTCTGTCCGGATGCACTTCAACTTCTTACCAGTCTCTCTTTCCACCAAGGTCAGAAACTGTTTGAAAACTTGAAACACTTGATCCTTGGTCTTCAGCGTGTATACCCATGTCTTTCGTGAATGATCATCAATAAAGGTCACGAAATATCGGGCACCACCGAGGGACTTCTTGAAAGGCCCACATACATCTGAGTGTACCAGATCCAACACATTTTGCCTTCTGGAAGGAGGGAATCTTTTGAACGAAACTCTGTTTTGTTTCCCAGCTAAACAGTCAGCACACTTCTTCAACTGGATCTGGTTTAGACCCGGTAAGGCGTTCTTCTTTACCAAACGCGCCATTGACTTCTCACTCATGTGGCCAAGACGTCTATGCCACAACTTGATATTGCTATCATTCTCCGCAATATTTATAACTTATTGGGAGATGCTCGCCTGGTTCACGTACAACTTTGACTGCTTCGTGCCCCGCGCCACCACCAATGAGCCCTTCGTGAGCTTCCATTGGCCATTATGGAAGGTATTGCAGTAACCTTCCTCATCGAGCTTGTCTACGGAGATCAAATTCAGGCGCATATCTGGAACATGCCTGACATCTCTTAAAAGTAGCTTCATCCCATTCATGGTCTCTAGGCAAACATCACCTTTGCCTACAACTGTTGAGAAATTGGCATTTCCCATCTTTACACGACCAAAGTCTCCAGGTGTGTAAGATGAGAAGAGTTCTCTCCGTGGCGTCGCATGAATGGTAGCCCCACTATCAATCACCCAGGTCATCTCTTGGGTTGTCAGATTGATAATGTCGTCATCGTAGACAACGTTGAACTCACCAAAGGAGTTCGTTTCATCATCACTGCTTTCTTCGGGCTTCACCTTTTTGCCTTTGTTCTTCTTCTGGTCATTCTGGAACTGTCGGCAAAATCTTTTGATATGCCCCTTCTTTTTGCAGTAATGGCACTCAACATTTGCAAATTTGTTGGATTTACCTCTGCTCTTATCTCTGTTACTCTGGCTCTTATTTTGACTTCTCCCCCTGGTCGTAACAGCCAACACCTCTGACTGTGAAGAAGATGTTCCTTGTGATCGGCGTCTCATTTCTTCATTCAGAATGCCACTCTTGACTGTCTCCATGTTTACCACACCGTTGGGTGCAGAATTGGTGATTGAAACCTTCAAGGTTTCCCATGACTCTGGGAATGTTGCCAGCACCATAAGAGCAAGTACCTCGTCATCGAACTTTATGCCCATTCCCCACAACTGGTCGACAATCCCTTGTATTTCATTAAGGTGATCTGCCACAGTTGTCCCTTCTACATATTTTACTTGCATTAATTTTGTCAAGTAAAATAATTTGTTGTTACCTGTTTTAGAGGCATACAACTTTCGAGCTTGTCCCAAAACGACCTTGCATGTGTCACACCAGAAATGTGGTTGTACACATTGTCTTCAACAAATTGCCGTATGTAGCCGCACACTTGGTTGTGCTCAAATTCCCAGTCCTCGTCTGACTTATCTTCAGGTTTCTGAGAACTGAACACCGGCAGGTGCATCTTTGTTACGAACAGGAGATCCTTCATCTTGTTTCTCCATAAGTGATAATTTGTGCCATTCAGGTTGACCATTTTGCTTGTCCTCACCTCCATTTAGATCAGAATTTGACAGACTTCTGCAATCTAAAAAAAATTCCGACGGTGAATAGTAACCGTGGATATGAATAGTGCCCGTATGGATGAATAGTACCGTACGTATGAATAGTACTCTAACCAAAGCTCTGATGCCACTTGTTAGGACCCGGTGGCACTAAACACTACTGCACAGCGGAATAAAATAAATGATCAACGAAACCAAAAATAAATGACACAATATTTAACGTGGTTCACCTAAAACGTTTAGGCTACGTCCACAAACCCGACACCAACTTCCACTAAAACATTTAGCAGGCATACAAAGAGAGACTTCCCCAATAATTTGGAGGTACAACAATTCCTGAACTCTACCCAAAATAGTGGCGCACACAAAAGTGTTTCCCGAAAAATACCCGACTAGTATTTCTATTCACTATTTTGTCACTCCCCTGTTAGGAAACATTCCTAAAGGAAATACATCTCTCTCCCTCTCAAACTCTTTCTTCTTAAGTTTTGATATATTTTTTTTTGGTGTGTTATACAATGAAATGGAAGGGGGTATTTATAGTTTTGAGATAGGGACCAAAAGTGCAAATCTCACCTGCCAAGAAGGATCAATTTGCAATATTCTCATCTCACCTACCACTCATTGCATCATTGCTTATCTCACTAAGGAGAGTTGCATCATTGCTTACCTCTCCCATACATCACCATAATTGTTGGAAAAACTAACACATTGCCTAATATATATATATATATATAATATATAAACAGCTGAATATAATTTCAATTTGACTAATTAACCTAGCATGAATGAGTCTAAGTCTTGGCTTGAATGGCGTTGTGGTACTTGAGTAAACTAGTGAAGCACCAACAGCCTGTAAGTGGATAGGAACCCCATTTTATTTTAGATAATGGAAATATAAAGAAAAAGGTAAATGCAAAGAAAGAACATGAAGACTAACACTAACCAATGCTGGTGAGTTTGTGTTCAGAAACCCAAGATTGCATGGCCTCCATCTTAGTTAATTTCTTTACTATTTATCAGCTAATTATAGCTCAAAAAAGAGAGTGGTAATTGAGGAGGCGCTGGATTGAGAGTGATGAGGATTGATGGATATGAAGTTGCTTTTGAGTGGAAAGTATAGGGGTGGTATTTATAGATGTTAGCATGAGAAAAAGAGTGGATATATAATTTGAAGTCGCCGCTTGATTTTGATCTGCTTTTGTTGGTCCACTGAAAGTAGGATTGAGAATAAGGGAAAAAGAAGTATGGACTAGTTATTTAATTCGTAGTAGTATAATGAAATGAAACCAGTGGGTTTCACTTAGCCTGCACTTGACTTGCTTTTAAGCCAGTGGTTTTATCTCAAACTGAAGCACCATTCTGCTCTAGTCGGTATCAGAACTCTGCTTCCTTTCTTGTAGGATTACTCCTAGGAATAATAGGAGCTCAAGGTTGGATAAGAGTTACTCACTCCAATCCACTTTAATTAATTTTTTTTTTTTACAATTTTTGTGGTCCACAAGCAGGGGCAAAACTATGTGTCGTCAAGGGTGTCAACTGAATACCTTTCACTGAAAAATTATATTATGTATAAGATAAAATATGACTACTTGTTATTGATAAAAAATAGACTTTGAACACCCTTGTATAGCCAACCGGCAAAGAGTATCTGCCACATCTTTCTTCCTCTGAAAAGTGTGCCTTTCTTTACAATTAATAGATAATTATTATCTTAATTAAAGTAGGTTCGCGACTAATCGATCTTGATCCTTGATTAGTAAGTCCGGGTTTCTCCCCCTTATCTAATTTCACATGGCAAAGGTTCAATTTGTCCAGGGATGCCATGTTTTTATATTTACTTTCTACTTCTTCTCTTTATACAATAACACGCTGAGGTTCAAGGTGCATGCACTGCAAATGATATCGTAGTAATGTACAAAATTGACGAGGGAATTAATCAAAAGTTAATATATATATATATATATATATATATATATATATATATATATATATATATATATATATATATATGAAGAAGCAAAAGCAAAAGAGTGCAAGTGGAAGATTGTTAGAGATATAGTAGATATGCCCTAGATCCAATATCATATTTGATGATTTAAACATATTTTTGTGAACATTATTTGATATAAAATATATATGGCATTTGATATTCTTTTATCATTTTTATTAATTGCTTGATTAATTTGATAAGGTCCTTGATTAAATTTTGAGGCTTGACATTATGATAGAGATCATGATAATGGAACTGAAGTTTCTTATAATTTAATCTAAATTTGTTCTTGATCGTAGGATTATTAATTTGGACACTAGTAATCCGGTTAGATCAATATTTATGTGATTGTCTTTATGGGATAAAGATTAGTTGATCTCATTAACTAAATCACATAAATAGATGATGCATATAGAGATATGATCATTGAACCGACTCACTGGATAATTCCTAATGGTTAGAATTACCATAAACTGTCAATGGGATATTCTCTTGAAAAATATGATGTAAGAATTTCCTTTGACCTGAAGTCCTCATAGTAATTGACAAGTTATTTATTGTGCTTTGATACCAGACACCTATGAGCCTAGGGCGATAGTTGAAAGGATATTGGGTATGATTAAATGCTTGTATAATTAGTAATTGATCAAGATGGAATCTGTCAACTATTGGTAATGAGTTTAAGCTCCATGTTGTCATGAATTATAAACGATCAAATTAAGACCTTGGTCAGGGCGATTGAATGAAAGAAGAAAAGAGTTTCTTAGGTCATTCAATGGTTGATTATATTTGACATGAACACATAATTGGTCGCCTATTAGGATTTGACAGTTGAACCATATCCTAGGATGACTCAGAGCTATAAGGACAGAAAAAAATACTACTTTATTCTTCTACGGGCTCTTGAGAGTAAACTGTATACTTCATGCTATTCGGTCGTTAAGGAGTGTTGCTAGACGCCACCCTTGATTAGTATATTGATATGATCAATTTACTACCGGTTTAGTATTGCTAGACGCACACTAACGAATGTTCTGCTTTTTTCTTATTTGATAATTAAATTAAAGAATTTAATTAGTCAAGTAAATTAAATTTATTAATCCAAATAAAATATTATTATATTATTTGCTAGCACAGAAGACATAATTAATATTGTGAACAAATTTAAGTTTTCTATTTGAAATAGAAAATTAAATTATATCTCTTCATTGAAATATATATGATATATATAATATAAAATAATATTAATTTATATAAAGGTTATATATATAATAGAAAGAAGAGAAATTTTCATAAAGCACTATCTTTTAGTAGTAATTAGCCATCTATAGATACCATTTGCTATATTACGGAGTATAGATACATTTTCTGTTGTTATAAGATGTATTTGATGTATTTAAGCTATTGTATTCATGAATACAGTAGCAAAAATATGCGTTAATCAGGGAAGTCCAGCTAATCAGTTGTTGTATTCGAGTGTATTCGACTGTATTCATGGAGTGAAACATGGGATTACAGCTGCACAGATTATTGTATTCGACTATATTCACGGCGTGAAATATGGGATTACACTGTTTTTAAAATGGAAAGCGAATCAATTAACATAATAGACTCCTAATATAACTCAACAAACTCAATTATAACACACAAATTTTGTATTTTTCAGTTAAAAAGATTCTCAACTAAAAAATACCCCAAAAACATAGCAATCTTCAGAGAAATTATATAATACATCTGAATACATAAATTATATTAATTAAAAAAAATATCAATACATTCATGGCATAAATCGAGACAGTGAATACAATGAAATACATAGATACATCGGGATACATTGAAATACAATGAGAAAAAAGACACTGAATACAATGAAATACATGGAATACAACGAGATACATTGAATTACAATAAAAAAAGATAGTGAATACAATGAAATACATAGAAATACAGCGAGATACATTGAAATGCTCTTAAAAAAAAGGTAAGAAAATCTTCAAATTGCTCAACCCCAAACTTCAGACGACCTATTTTAGTCGACGATTTTTCGATGACCCATCGGATTCCGACCATGATTCCATAAGCAGCGATGAGAGAAAGAAGAAAAAAACGAGAAAGATCGCCGAAGAAGAAATTGCTAGCATCCGTAACGCATCTGAAGAAGTTAAAGTCCCAGAACTAAATTTGGCTAGCACCCGCTGGTAACGAATCGGAAGAAATTGCTAGCACCCACTGAAGAAGAAATTTCCAAGAAGTTAAAGTCCCAAAAAATACCCGTTGATGATAAAGAAGAACAATCTACTTCCAAAAACAATCAAAATCGGAAAGGAAGGGGAAGAAGAAACATACTGGAGTTGGCCATGGAAATTTCGTTGCCTTCATTAGGTTCAAGCCAGGGAGGCAACGTATTTTATGAGAGAGAGGGCAACGTATTTTATGGCTTAAGGGTAGAAGGTGACTATAAATAGGTATTTGGCTATAAAAATCAAAAGGTAGTTATAAAATATAATTTTTTAAAATGGTATTTATTTAAAATAAATAAGGTATCAACCTTTGCTATAGGAGGTAACTAATCCTTATTTATTCCATTACCATACACATGACTTCACACCATAATAAAAAATGGCCCATATTTTTAAGTTTTACCCAAGCTAGCTATATTGTACATATTTTGAAAGCACTAGTAAATTCAAAACTTGTGTTCTTACAACCAATGCTTCTAAAAGCTATGGAGTTAAATATGTGTTTTCACAACCATTGCTTTCACTCTCTCTTCTTCTCACATCTTCTGCATATGCTTCAAAGGGTCGTCCGCCATTGCTGCTTCTTACCCTGTGTCACCTGATTTCAATATAAGAAAATTGAAGAGTAAAGTCCACCATTGAAAGCCATTCAAAACTTTATTTTCGAAAATAAATTTTTTTGAGTTTGTTAGTTGCTTGGATTGGGTGTTGTTCCAATTGATTGAAAATATCAAAAGGAATTCAAAATTTAAATTTGAAGTGATTTGGAGTATATTTGAGCAAGAATTGAGTTAAATTCTAGAAAAGACGCAAGGAAGAAGACGAAGTCAGTTTTTTGTATAATTATGTATAATCTTGTATAATAGTGTATATGATCTCATACACTAGTATACACTTTTATACAATCGTACGTAGACGAACTTCTTCCACGATTTTCAGTTACAATTCTTGTTCAAAATCAGTCCAAATCTCCATTAAATGACTTCAAATTTTATATACAACCTCCTTATACTATTTTTAACAAGTCTAAATAACACCCACTTCAAATTTCTCACAAAATCAGATTTGAAATTTAAACCCACATGTTTAAGGTTGTTAAAAATTTAATTTTCACCATCCAAATGGATTTGGTTTGTTGAACTAATATTTGAGTTACTGTTACTGATTCGAAAATTAACTTAAAAGCTTGAGCAATCATTTTTAAAAATTAAATAATAATTTTTAGAATCTATTGGAGTTGCATGTTGAATCTTAGCCTATTATTTTTAAGTTATTTGATTGTAAATTGAAATATGAGCTATAAAATTAAAAGGCATAAAGTTCAAATATTCTTATATGAAATTTTCCGAGAATATTAGTTTATCCTTACCAATTTGGAATTGGAGATGAAAGTCCACAGAGGTAGTTGGCATGCACGTGATTCCCATTAGGAGCAGATATATATTTTCATTGGAAGACTCTTATATTGTTTAATTTGGAAGTGGACCTATGGAAAGTTCATAAAGTAAACTTCGGCAGTCACGTTACCATGGGAACGTGATTGTCGATTTTTTGTGTAAAGTTTATTTTTGGAATAAACTTTTATCCTAAGCAAATCATTACATCAACTAAATAGGAAAAGAGTTTATAGATGATGCTATATAAAGGGCGATGAAGAAAATTTATTGAATTATTAATTCTTGAGAAGAAAAACACTTTGTGAAAATGAGCGTGCAATACAAAGCCAAAAGAGAAAATACAATTACAAGAAAAGTATTTCTTGTTCTTCTAATTTGAGTTGAGATTTTTGAGAAAAATTTCAGCACAAGTTTTTCGTTCAATTTGTTCGCGGTTTTCATTGATTAAAGAGTTGATAGCAAGGATCGGTCTCGGTGTGGATACACATAGAGTATTCGCACTATCGAATAAATTTTGGAATGATACTCTCTTCACTAGGTATGCCTTAGATCCGATATTTGATATATAAATAAATTTTAAATACGAAAATATCTACCTAAAATTATTATTATTTTTCACTATGTGTTACGAACACCTATATGTAATCATTCGTCAATTAACATTAGATAAAATAAAAAACGAGGACATCTGATGAAGAAAAAGAAGTGCAATAATTACACATACATGATAAAGTGAGAAAAGGTTTATCGATAATTTAGTCGACTCCAATTATACTATTTTGCAAGTATTATCATGTGATAACTCAAAAGTTATTAAAAAAGATGGGATAGATCTAAAATCATTTAAATAAAAACTGTCTTAGAAACCTAAATTTTTTTAGATGAACGCAGTTTTAGCTAAAAGTGAAACATATGGTAGCGTGCATTCATACGTGCAATAATAACTGGTTGAAATAAGCCTTTTGTTGTTGACTTAGAGCATGTTTGATCAAGCTTCTGGGATGCAAAAGTACTTTTCTTTTAAAAAAAAATATTTTTAAAAAATTTAAATTATTTGGTCAATTCAGAAAAGTACTTTTGGCCAGCAGCGGAAGCAGTTTTTCTGCTTTTGGAAAAAAACAGAAAATTCTAGCTTCTTCTAAGAAGCAGAAGCAGAAGTAGAAAATTAATTTATTCAAGACAAAACTATCATCACCATAAAATTATAATTTCCAAATTATCCCTTATTAATTTAAGTTTTTTCTTTTCATTTTTGTTTCTAGTTTTACCATTCTATTAAAATTAAAGATGTCATATATATGAATCATATTGTAACTTTCCAAAATTTTTATTGACATTTCTTGTTTTTGATTTTTTTGTGTAATGTCTTGTAACTTTCTAAATTATCTTCTTCTTTTTTCAAACTAAAGCAAATTATCAATTCTCTTCCTACAAATAATCATTTATAATTTCTTCTATTATATGCCATTAGTTCCCGAATCTTTAAAACAATTATCAAATCTAATTTGTGAAAATGACCTAAAAATAGGTAATAAATTTACAATTGCATTTCATAATCTATGTATATATTATCAAAAGACGAAGAAAATGCATCCACATTAAGTCAAGTGGCAGCCTCATAATAGGTCACTTGATATTTTGGGACAAAGTTAGTAAGGTTAGGTAATAATTAATTTTTTTAGTTAAATTTTTTTTAAAAAATATAAATTATACATTATGTGTTGTTAATAATTAGTTACTCTTTTTGAATTAGAATTTAAGCATGCTTAACTATTTCTTTTACGATTTTTTATATATTTACAAGTATTTCTATTTTACGCTCAATACTATCTTTCAAGTTTGACATTCAGAATCATCTAGTTACAACTACCATGACTATACATAATTTCATATGACGATATTCTTTTACTGATACAGAATTCAACTATTATACTAATGAAGACATTACTGCAGAGATTGATGAATGAGATGAGCCTTTTGATATTCCTTTAGAAATGCGAGGCTAGTCTTCTACTAACGTGGAGGCGTCATGTGATAGAAGTAGAGATGAAATTGTTGAAAAATATTATCATGTGTGAGTGAGTTTATTTATTATTTTATGATGGATTATCAACATATAGTAATTAGTGGATAGACTTCTAATTTATACTGAATGATGTTATTTTAATTATTTAAATCATCATATAACAATAAGTAATTATACTAGATAATATCATATTCTTTGGTATACTTATACTATATGTAAAATTGATTTAAATCTTTAATATGTTGTTTACTTTATGCTTTATAGTTTAATTAAATAAAATAAAAAAATAATAAAAGTATGTTACGATAAATATTTAAGTTTATTTTTTTATTTAAAAAAATTATAAGACCTTGGTACTATTTTTTTTAGTAATTTGACACTTAAAAGCACTTTTTAGAAAGATTGGTTAAACACAATTTATTCACCAAGTGTTGCAAAAAGTGCTTCTTAAATGAATTGGCCAAACACAAATAATTTTTTTCAAAAATACTTTTAAAAAAAAATACTTCTGAAAAAAAACAGATTTTGGCAGTTTGGCCAAACGGTCTCTTATTGTGACCAGATTCGGGACACTTTATCCAATTTATTAATAATCCATTGCCTTTAAGCAAAAAAAATTAGTCATTGACAAAAAATAATACGTAGTACTAATGTGTTTTGATCTTGAAATTTGTTAAAAGTAAAGGGAAAAGTGATAGCCTTGGATTCGTACTGCGTTGGCTACTTTTCCTAAATATGACACGTGGTCAGAATATTAGGAGTAGTTGTAAGTTTAAACTTCAAAGTAGGTAATACTATGGTTCAAAATCTATCTCTAACCGAAATGATATTAGTAAAATATTCCCGGGCCGCCGCGTCGAAGTAATCTAATTAACAACAAAGGCCTTGGTCGAAGAGTAAGCAAGACTGAAGTAGAAGAGTTGCCAAAGATCGAGGTCGAGGTCGAGTACCCTTGACAGAGTTATAACGGCTAGTTTCAAGATAGGACATTAACGAGAATATTCTAGTAGATATTCTCTACATTTGTACTATTATGATTTTTAGGAACATGTTCCCTATAAATAAAAAGAGATATAATGATAGGGGTAATGAGATATTATACACTTTGACTATTAAAAGAGAGAATCAGATCTTATTGTAAGCATACAAAAATAACCTTTTCATTAAGATTCTTGTCCACACTTTTTCTCTGGATCCGAGAATAACCCAGATATTCAAAGGCTTATCCATCACTCATCATAGTCAGAAAGAACATTCATTGATTTCATCCTTTTTTGGGTGACTCTTCCGTTCTATTTACATAAGTGCCATTTATTGTTGTTCATCACTATTTAATGCTATATTACTTCCTTTGACTTCTTAAATATTGATTATATGTCGTTGTTGCTATTGTAAATATATCTGCATATTATTTATTGCACTTCCAAGAATTTCATCTTTGGGATAATATTGTTAACTAAGATTAACTCTCATTTATATAAATTTAATTAGTTCAACCAAGATCTATATTTTTTGGTCAAACAATTTGGCGCCGTCAATGGAGATTTCTTAGCTAAATTGTTAGTTTCCTCTAAATCTACAACTAACACAAGTCATTAACATTACAAACCCCGAGATCTCCTTTCTTTGTATGCACAAAAACCTACATAGCAGGTAACCAAGGAGAAATGACAAAAATAACGAGTGATTTCCCTAGCAATCTCATGAATGTTACCAATGAGAGATGCGAAACAGCAAGCGAGGACGTGATACCCAATGCTTCCCTAGGCACGAGAAGTTGCCTCCCCCTAATGCAGCATAACAAAAACCTAGTGGAAAAGGGGCCTCCAAGTCTGCAGAAGAAGGAATGCCCCCAGCTGTGAAAAAATTCCTCGAAGCATGGCTGACCGACATGCTAGTGAGAGTCTTCAACAAACCCGCTCCAGGCATGACTACAGAAACCGCAAGAACCTGCATGATACAACAAACAGACGAGCAGTGCAACCGACCAAGCTCTCCGACGACAGGTATAACTTACAATATTACTAATAGTGCAGGTGATAACACCCTCGTTGCCGTTCTAAAGAGGATGTAAGAAATGGAGAATGAAAACAAAGCACTCTAGGACCAGATGAAAGAATACCAAGAACGAGTCGACAAGATACCAGGTGCTCCTAAGTTGTTGCCAAAAAGGGATGTCGGCAAGTTCGTAGAACAGCCGTACAACGATGATGCAGCCCTACATTCCATACCAAAGACCTTCAAAATGCCTCCCTACCTTAGGATATACGACGGAACGTCCGATCCTAAGGATCATCAATCCATAGAAATTTCACAAATCCCTTGGTGGATATGTATGTGACCTATTAGTCACCGGCGTGAAAGGCAATGACCTCGCCAAGGAACAAGTGTACTCCATTTTGCTGAAGAGGTTTGGCAAAACTCTCACATGAGGGGCATTAACATGGTATTCGCAGCTACCAGCACGCTCCATTGAATCTTTTGAAAAAATGGTCGACAAGTTCGTAACCGCCCATGCCAAAGCCAAGAAGGCCGAGGCGAGAGTGAACGACATATTTGTTATTAATCAGTCCCTGGGAGAGGGACTTCCTCGCCCGGTTCAACAGAGTAAGGATGACTCTGCCAAACATATCCGAAGGGATGGCAGTCGCAACTTTCCAGAATGGGTTGAGTACAGACGGTTCAAGAGCGACTAGAAAACTATTGAGCCAATTGATGAAATATCCTTCAACCACTTGGAACGAAATCCATAATGCTTATTATGCCAAGGTTCGAGCAGATGAAGACGACCTCAACAGACCAACTCACTGGCTAACCTCGGTCCAAACCGAATCCAGAAAAGAATGAAGAGACAACACCATAAGGGATCACCTAGTTCCACGACCCAACAGGTAACAACACTAACCATATATCAGGGCAGCCGCCACACCTTCCCCCGGCTATGAAGAAGGTCCATCCAAGCCAATGACAGGGACTCACCGGAACGAAAGAGGTATGCTCCCTTTATTATCTTCTCACAATTTTTGTGTGTCACCTACATAAATAGTCTACGCTTTTGAGAAACTCGGAACAAAGTTGAAGTGGTCGTCGAAATGAGAACAGACCCAAATACTATATGTCGCCCTCTGTGAGTTCCACCAGGAACGTGGGCACAAAACAAAATATTGCATCGCCCTCAGACAAGAAGTCGTAAACATGTTGTGGCAGGGACACCTCAAAGAGCTATTAATGGACAAAGGGAGAACCAACTTTTCCAGAGGACGTGAACACCAAGGCCCGCCATCACCAGCTCGTACTATCAATATGATCATCAGCGGTGGCGATGATGCCTCCGTCAACGGCGTGAAGTTCACCACCACTCACAAGCTCAAGCGGTCTATCACCTACGAACGACACGACGAATTAGAAGAAAGTATCATCTTCGATGAGTCATATGCCAACGGTTTGACTTTTACTCATAATGATGCCTTCGTTATTACTTTTCGCATTTTAGATACTAATGTAAAATGCATTATGGTGGACGATGGAAGTGGAGCATGCATTATCCATCCCTGAGTCCTCACCCAAATGAAACTCGAGGATAAGATAGTATTGCGCTGCATCACGCTAACTAGTTTTAAAAATGTAGTTGAACGGACATCCAGAGAAATTACACTCCTCGTTTTGGCCGGCAGCATGACTCTGGAAACAACATTCCACATCATGGACCAGGCCACCCTGTACAACGCCATAGTGGGACGACCCTGGATACATCCCATGAGATCCATTCCCTCCAGCCTATACCAAGTAATTAAATTCCCAACACCATGGGGAATAAAATAGCGCACGTCCCGAAAATGCTGCCGCATTGCCTTAGACAGGACGACAACCAAATAGAAAAAAGACAAGAAAAAAAGGCATAGCAATCAACAGGGCGAGGTCGATGCAAGAAGAGACCGAGGACGTCATCATGGATCCCGAAACGGTCGAGGCTGCAAACTCGACCATAGAAGACCTCGACCCCATTCAATTGGATCTCAACGACCGTAGCAAAAAAGCCTATATCGACTGCAAACTTCGGGAACCAGGTAAATAAAGTCAATTATTAATATCTAATACAGACTTGTTTTCCTTCAACCATGCAGATATGCCAGGCATCACAAGGGAAATTGCCACACATAAATTAAACATCGACCCGTTCTACCCCCCGATAAGATATGTCGGGCATAAATTCAACCCCGCCATCAATGATGCAGTCTGCAAAAAAGTGGAAAAACTATTAGAGAACGACTCCATCAGGGAGTCGAAGTACCCTAAATGGATCGCCAATGTAGTGATGGTCGAAAATAAGAACGGGAAATAGTGGAGAACAAAGCATGTCCAAAGGATTCATTCCTATTACCCCATATTGACCAACTCATCGACGCAATAGCCGGGCACAAACTATTGAGTTTATTGGATGCTTACTCAAGCTACAACCAAATTCTTATGGAGGAAGAAGACCAGGAGAAGACCATGTTCATCACCCACCAAGGAACGTATTGTTATAAGGTCATACCGTTTGGGCTGAAGAACACGGGGGTTACATATCAAAGATTGGTGACAAAGATATTCAAAGACCAGCTCGGCAAGACCATGGAAGTATACATAGATGACATGTTGGTCAAGACCGAAAAGGCAGAGGATAACATCGATCATTTGAAGGAAACTTTCGACATACTAAGATGGTACAAAATGAAGCTAAACCCGGAGAAATGCGTGTTTGGCGTAGCCTCGGGAAAGTTCTTCATTTTTTGGTGCTGCAGCGAGGGATCAAGGTCAAGCCAGACCAATTAAAATCTATCAAGGGGATGCCGGAGCTCTTGAATAACAAGAAGCAAGTCCAAAGGTTGACTGGCTGAATCGCCGCCCTGTCGAGATTTATCTCGCGGTCGTCTAGTAGATGTCACAAATTTTTTGGCGTACTCAAAAAAGGACAACGACCTCGAGTGGACTCTTGAGTGCATCCAAGCTCTGCGAAAACTGAAAGCATACCTATCATCACCACCCATGATTTCAAAACCCGAACCTGGGGAGCAACTCCTCGTCTACCTAGCCGTCTCCGAAGTAGCGGTAAGCGCAGTCTTGATCCACGAAAACAAAGGTATGCAATCTTCCATCTATTATATTAGCAAAACACTCATTGATACTGAGATGAGGTACCCGCACCTCAAAAAATTGGCTCTGGCATTGGTCGTAGCTTCACGAAAGCTAGACCCTATTTCCAATGCCACCCCATCTCGGTCGTCACAACCTTTCCCCTGAGGAGCATTTTGCATAAACCCGGGATATCGGGAGGCTGGCCAAGTGGGCCATCGAGATAAGCAAGCACGATATCACATACTAGCCGCAAACGACGATAAAGTCATAGGTGCTCGCTGACTTTAGTGCAAAAATAATGTTGAAGTCGAAAGGGAAGCCATCCAAGCTTCCTTCCAAACGCAAGACCTCTAGGTCCTATACACCGATGGCGCACATCCAACGCATAATGGTCCGGACTAGGACTCTTACTCAAGGTTCCTACAAGCAAAGTAATTAGCCAATCCATAAGGTGCCCGGATATGACTAACAATGAGGTCGAGTATGAGGCCGTAATTGTAGGGTTGAGGCTAGCACTCAAGTATGGGGAGAAACGATCGAAACTCCGTTGTGATTCCCAACTCGTAAATCAACCAAGTCGCAGGGACTTTCCAAATCAAGGAAGAAAGCTTGCAAAAATACCAAATTGAGATCTGCAAGATACTACCTAAATTTGACGAATGCCAGCTCGACCAGATCCCACGGGCGCAGAATGCTAAAGAAGACATCCTCTCTAAATTGGCCACGACTACCAAACACCTATCAGTCCTCAGACACATCTCAACGAAGAAATGCACGCGACCTATATAAACAAGGGGCCGACATAACCAATGAATATTCGGCTCCAAGGCCACGACCAGCTAAAGAAAACAACAATAAAAAGGAAAAAAGTGAAACGAGCAAACAACAAAAGCAAAAAAAAATACAAGTGTAAGCACGTGATTTTTGCCCTATATGAGAATTACTCCCAAAAAATTCAAAAAAATAAAATAATTTTTCTTGGTGTGCAATTTTTGTGATATTTTGTGTAACTATTTGTATGTTTGTCTATGCATGTTTATTTGTTAAATTAATAAAAAAATACAAAAATAGGCATCTTTTGCATTTTTAGCATTTAATGTCCAAATGAACAATTTTATGCTTAATTATTACTTAATTGTGCGTTAATTGTTATTGGAAGTTAATTTGCGCTTTTATAACTTAATTTAGTTCTTAATAATAATTTAAGTACTTTTATAATTTAGTTTTAGAAAAATAAAAGAAGAAAAAAGAACAAAAATACAAAGAAAAATCGGATTGAGCCACTTCTTCAATTTCAAACCACAGGCCCAAATAATTGTCCAACTTTCCCCATGACCCGGTCCGTTTCAAACCGGGTCGACCCGGTCCGCTCCATTAACCCAACACCCCATCTTCATTTTTGTCCAACACAAAACAAAACCAAAAAAATAAAAAATAAAAGGTGAATTATCACTATTAATAGTTTTATTTTTTGTTTTTTTATATATAAAAAAAATCCGAAAATATTTTATTTTATTTTTTTATTTTTTATTTTTTTTTAAAAAAACATATATAATAATTTCGGGAATGATTTAAAAAAAAAGTAAAAGAATGTAGAAAATTTAAAAAAAAAATAAAAAGTTTTAAAAAAAATTTTAAAAGTAAAAGAAGGTTGGAATTAAAAAATAAATATAAAGGTATCTGAAAATTTAAAAAAATTTAAAGTAATTGAAAGTAGCATTTTTAAAAGAAAAGAAAAGATAGTGGTTTGTTTTTTTAACGAAAAGTTAAATAAAGTGAGATTCTCTTTTAAAAAAAATAAAAAGTGGGATTTTAAATAAGATAAAGTAATTAAAGTTGGAATTTTAAAAATAAAAGTAAATAAAGGTGAGATTTCTTTTTCTAAAAAAATAAAAGCAATTTGTAAGTGGGATTTCTTTTAATTAAAAAAATAATAAAATAATAAAAAAAAAATCTGAAAATTTCGAAAATTTTGCTATAAATAGAAGAGAAAATTTAGGAAGAAGGGGTGGAAAAACAAAGAGGAAAACCTAGATAGAGAGAAGAAAATAAGAGGGGGCGGAGTGAGAAGTATACACCCGCTATACATTCTGGATACACTGAATATACAGGGGCAGAATTCATTTTGGAGAGTTTTGAAGTTGAAAAAGAATAGTTACTGTTTCATTGCCTCGCTTAGTATCTGAAATAGTCAGAACCTTCCTGCCTTTTACTTCTTCTCTATACTTGGAGTCGTTTATAGTCTCCTGAGTTTTCTGCTATTCCTACTGTTACTGGTCTATTCCTGTGTTGCTGGACTGTCGTTGCTGTGCTGCATTGTTACTACTGTTGCTGCTTCTCATCTTCATCTTCTCTTGTTTTCCAATACCAGGTACACGAATGTAATACTAGTTATTGCAAGCTAAAAATGTGGAAGCATGAATACATATGAAGAATCGAATTTTGAAGTTTTAATTTCGTTTTTTCTCTGTTCCTTTTATTGATTGTATTTAGGCTATTTTATGTATTATTGAATAATAATTGGAATAAGAGAAAATAACATAAGTTAGTCTTTAATGAATCGGCTTGGCAAAACGGGTTAATTCACTAGCTACGAAGGTTCTAAGATTATCAACAGTAGGTTAATCGTGAACAAGTACTTAAACTTAGCTAAGACATGAATTTGAACTAAATTTCGTGAATTAGGTATTAAGGCATGATTTGAGTTCAAACAAAATTAGAAGAACATTTAAGTCTAATAAACTTTCTATTAAGCTTTAGTAATTATGGTTAAATCCAGTTTCAAATGGTTGTGAATAATTAATTCCAATAGTTTTTTTTTATATATAACAATGCGAGCTTCAATCTAACTATATTTGATTCTTTTGAATATTAGTTGTCGAATTTTTATTTTATTTATAATTTCGAATTTTTTTTTAGTAAAATTCTTGTTCATCAATATTTGTATTAATATAGCAATTAGTATGCCATGCTTTCTTAAAAAAAAAACTCGTAATTAATTAGGATTTTTTTTTATTTATTTTAGAGACTAATTTTAATAGAAAAGATGTAGTCGCTTTAGGATTTGTCCATTTAAAATAAATGAGATGAGCCTCGCCTAGTAAAATGTATAGATTGCGGGACCCTCACAAATGTATGTGTTAATTACTTAGAACTCGGGATCGGCCGCTTAGCGAACTTCACGGCCTTTTCTCAAAATAACCCTGCGCTAGTCGCTTTAGGCGCGTATTTAATAATGTTATCTCCTTAAACTCGAGTGTACATTTATGTGACCCAAATCCAAATCTCAACCGAGTCGATATATGCCAAACAACTACGGGTGCATTGATGTAACGTGGTTCGAGATATGTTTCCACGACGTTGCAATTCTCGTAAAATAATAACAATAAGTAAGAAATCGGTAAAAAAATAAAATTTTGCACATAAGTTCATATTTGTATAAAATCAGATAATCAAGCCGAATATAACAGTTGAGCGACCATGCTAGAACCACGGAACTCGGGAATGCCTAACACCTTCTCCCGGGTTAACAAAATTCCTTATCCGGATTTCTGGTGCGCAGACTGTAATATGGAGTCATTCTTTTCCTCGATTCGGGATTAAAATTGGTGACTTGGGACACCCTAAATCTCTCAAGTGGCGACTCTGAAACAAACAAACAAATCCCGTTTCGACTGTCCTTTAATTGGAGAAAACTCCCTACGCACCCTCGCGGGCGCGGAAAAAGGAGGTGCGACAGCTCTGGCGACTCTGCTGGGGACGTAGACCCAGAACCACTGGTTCAGAGTTCAAGAATTCGAGCTTAAAATAACTGTTATAGTTGGCTTTATTTATTATCTGATTTTTACATGATATATGCTTAATGATGCTTTTACCGCTTTAATATTATCTGAATTGTGTATATAAAACTGCTACGAAACCCTTCTTCTTTCTGAGTCTTCTGAATTTATGGTGTACACGTGCGCGTGGCCCACCTTTCTGTTAGAAGTCATACCAAATAAGACGAAGTTGGGACAAGTAACTAGGCCGGGCAGACTTTCGTGCTCCCGGTACGTTGCCCCCATTTCGGCTCAAGCTGTCCACTTGGGTAAGCCAGGGCTAGAACAATATGCCTCAGGTTTTTTCACTTAGAATAACTCAGCTTCATGTCGGATCCCTAGTAGGAACGTTTGTTTGCATCACGTGCATTTGACTTTGGAGGCTCAACACAGGGGTTGGGTCTGTCTAGGACAGGTGTACCAAAAAATGAAAATGACCATCCTGATGCATCTTACTTGCTGCTACTTGCGTATTTATTTGATTCGGACTTATGTGTTGACTGACTTTTGAATATCATGAATAATATTTTGAAATTGAAAAAAAAATAGCGGTTAGGGAATTGATTGTTTATTTTTGAAAAAAAAAACCCAATGCACAAATACTGTCAAAACTCTGCCGAAATTTTGAAAAAATGAAAAAAAATAAAATATTTTATTAGTTTGTTTTAAGCAAAGGAAAAATAGAAGAAAAAAAAAAGTTTCTGTCTTATTTTTTTAATATATATATATATATAAATATAAAAAGGAAAATAGTTTGTCTTCCCCTAAAATGACAATGAAAAGAGTCTTATTTTTAAAATAGTTTTTTTATTTGTTTCTGAAAATGCCAAAATGAAAATGAAAGAGTCGTGCTTGGAAAGTGGTTTTGTTATTTGCTGCTGGAAAAGAAAAAAAATCCTGTTTTAAAATAGTTCGGTTAATTTGCCCGAACTACGCGGGTTTGATTCTCACCGGATGTGAGATACGTAGGCAACCCTCATCGGGTCCAACCCCCTTTTTGCTAAAATAAGTCAAAAACCAATAAATAAATAAAAACGTGTCAAAATTTTAATTTTGTCATAAATAAGTCGGGCAGTATCCAGCCTTCCCTTTTGCTAAAAAATAGCCAAAAAAAATATGTCAAATTTTAATTTTGTCATAAAGAAGTCGGGTGACGCTGTTTTATCAAGGCATAGCCGAATGTTCCCGAAAGGGACGCTGGAAGGCTGACTTTGCATAAACAGCCACCTTTGGGTCATTTTTAATAATTTGGTCCAGTTGACCCACACAGCCTTAAAAAATCTTCGTCCCCAAGGTGCTGAAGGGCCGTGTTGCAACACCTGGTTTTTATTGTAATTTGAAGAAAAAAAACAAAGAGTCAGCGGTCAGGTGAATACCGTTTAAATTTTGTTATAATAAGCCGAGCCAGCTTCGGCCGCGTCTTAAACTGTTCTTGCCGAAATAGCCTCAGAGTATCTTTCAGTTGTCGAAAGGCTATTTTCGTAAAAGAATGGACAAGTGTGTAAAAAGTCATAAAATAATCCTCTCCGGCCTCAAAATTTGGAAGGGGCCACATTTGCAAAAATAACCGTTTAGTTGCATTTGTCAAATGGAGAAAGGAAGCTGGCCGTTTGTTTTGGAGTTTGTAAAACTTTTGATTATAATATGTGGGTCGTTCGATTTTCAAGTTTGCAGGTCATTTTTAAACCTTTGAAACCCCATATGAAAATTGAAAAAAAAATGATTAGTATTGCTTATCTTTTACTGGCCCGAACTACGCGGGTTTGATTCTCACCGGATGTGAGATACGTAGGCAACCCTCATCGGGTCCAACCCCCTTTTTGCTAAAATAAGCCAAAAACCAATAAATAAATAAAAACGTGTCAAAATTTTAATTTTGTCATAAATAAGTCGGGCAGTATCCAGCCTTCCCTTTTGCTAAAAAATAGCCAAAAAAAAAAATATGTCAAATTTTAATTTTGTCATAAAGAAGTCGGGTGACGCTGTTTTATCAAGGCATAGCCGAATGTTCCCGAAAGGGACGCCGGAAGGCTGACTTTGCATAAACAGCCACTTTTGGGTCATTTTTTAAAAATTTGGTCCAGTTGACCCACACAGCCTTAAAAAATCTTCGTCCCCAAGGTGCTGAAGGTCCGTGTTGCAACATCTGATTTTTATTGTAATTTGAAAAAAAAACAAAGAGTCAGCGGTCAGGTGAATACTGTTTGAATTTTGTTATAATAAGCCGAGCCAGCTTCGGCCGCGTCTTAAACCGTTCTTGCCGAAATAGCCTCAGAGTATCTTTCAGTTGTCGAAAGGCTATTTTCGTAAAAGAATGGACAAGTGTGTAAAGTGTCATAAAATAATCCTCTCCGGCCTCAAAATTTGGAAGGGGCCACATTTGCAAAAATAACCGTTTGGTTGCATTTGTCAAATGGAGAAAGGAAGCTGGCCGTTTGTTTTGGAGTTTGTAAAACTTTTGATTATAATATGTGGGTCGTTCGATTTTCAAGTTTGCAGGTCATTTTTAAACCTTTGAAACCCAATATGAAAATTGAAAAAAAATGATTAGTATTGCTTATCTTTTACTGGTCCGAACTACGCAAGGTCTGATTCATGCGGGGGCATGATACGTAGGCAATCTCTACAAGATTCGACCACCACAATAAAATATATATAAGAAAATAGAATAAAATAAAAGTGAATAAAATTTTCAAGAAAGCTGGGACGACACAAGCAGTCGAGCAAATGCATAATAGAAAGGGGATATTTGTCTAGGAGCATTGCATCTCAACGTGTAATTATATATGTGTTAAATTCTCAAAACTAACAAGTTTGTTCATTTTCAAAATTCAAGCAGTTAGTTTCTCTAAAGAGTATACTGACATATTATCATTATCACACAAGATCAAAAGGACCAATACCTGAAAGTATGTCTATCCTAGATGTTGACACAGGTATGGAGCTAGAGGAGATGGATGTCGGAAAAATGAAAGAAGAGATGTTTAAACTCAAGCAGCAAATGGCTGAGATGTACCAAGCCTGGTCTACAGGACAGTTACCCCCATCTTACCCAACTAACCCTGCTCCATCAATGACCCAAACTCAGGATAATATTACCACTGAATTATCCCCAAATTTCCCCATTTACCAACACTACCGAGGAACCACCTCTCAGACACCGCAGTCTCCACCTCCGAAACCAGTTTCATACTTTCCTCCACCTGTGACTCCTGTTTTCGTAGCACCTCCCCCGGCTACATTCCACAAATCTCCTAGTGAGCCTACATTCCAGGCCCAGGACACCCAATATTACCCCCCGGAGCCCACCCTCAAAGCCTCCGAAATCCATTCAACTACTCCTCGTTTTGACCTCCCAACCGAAAGTGACAAGCCAGCCAAAAATGCTGAACAAGAAGAGATGTTCAGGAAGGTCAAAAGTCTAGAACAATCTTTCCGAGACATGCGAGGGTTAGGTGGGCAAGTCAGTATAGCATACAAGGATTTGTGCTTGTTCCCAAATGTACAATTACCAGTTGGCTTCAAGATGCCTAAATTTGACCTATACAATGGGCACGGCGACCCAGTAGCCCACTTAAGGGGTTTCTGCAGCAAGATGCGAGGAGCTGGGGGAAAAGACAAATTATTAATGGTTTACTTCAGTCAAAGTTTAAGCGGATCAGCTTTGGAGTGGTATACACGCCAGGACCATGGGAGATGGTACACTTGGGATGACCTAGCACAGGCATTCGCACACCATTTCCAATACAATCTGGAAATCATCCCAGATCGACTATCTTTGACAAAATTTGAGAAGAAACACAATGAAAGTTTCAGAGAGTATGGCTTCCGGTGGAGAGAACAGGCAGCAAGAGTGGATCCTCCTATGAAGGAGAGTGAAATGGTAGACTACTTCCTCCAAGCCTTGGAACCAACTTACTATGCCCATTTGGTTTCAGCGGTAGGGAAATCATTCAACGAGGTAGTGAAGATGGGAGGTATGGTGGAAGAAGGCCTCAAGACAAATAAAATTATGAGCTATTCAGCAATTAAGGCAGCTACTCAAGCTATTCAAGGCGGGGTAGGAGAAATCGGAAGAAAGAAGAGAGAGGAAGCAGCGGTAGTTGATTCAGGAATTTGGTCGGGACCCAGAGGTTCACCGCCTTACTATAATCAACAACGACCTCGCCAATCAACTTACCACCACAATTCATCCCAACACTACTATCACCCTTCGGAGCCTCATTCTTCCATTAACCAAGCCCAAACATACACTCAGCCTCCGGTTCGCTCACAATGGCGTGCGCCGGCTCCCCAGAACAAACATACACCACTGCAAAACACCTATTCACCACCAAGAGCCTACAAGAACCCTCCAGGGGCAGGTTTTCGGGGAAATCAGGCTTTCAGAAATGAAAGAATACAAAGAACATTCACTGAGTTGGGGGAAACCTATACTGCCGTGTTCCACAAATTAAGGCAGTTAGGCTTGTTGAGTCCTGTTGAGCCCAGATTGCCAAATCCCCTTCCCAAAAATATGGACCACTCGGTAAGCTGTGAGTATTGTTCGGGGGCTCCCGGACATGATACCGAGAAATGTTGGAAGTTGAAACATGCAGTACAGAATCTTATTGACACCAACAAGATTGAGGTTCAGACACCAGAGGCACCCAACATCAATCAGAACCCGTTGCCGGCACACCTTGAAACCCACATGATTGAGCTAATGCACGAAGGAGGGAAGCTAAAGAAACCCTCACAAACAGTGATGATGATCCGTGTCGGTTCAAAAGAAATGTTAACCAGTGGGAAAGCGGTGGTATAGTTGGAAAAGGTGGATGACAAGCCAGTTATGGTGTTGGGAAAAGGGTCCAACAAGGCATATGTGCAGTTTGTAGGGTTGAAAGCAAAAATCAACAATTGAATGGCTACTTCTCTTCCTATACGAAGGGAGTCTTGGTAGTGGGCTCTGATTTTTTTTTTGTTGTCTGGATTATTCCAGGGTTGTAATCCAGATCTTTCTTGTGCTCGCCAAAGTGTGAAACCTTGCTATCCCGTATTTTAATAAAGTGAAAGTTTTTTTCCTCATTCCTTATTTTGTTTTAATTTTTCTTCTTATTTTTCTCTTCTGAACAGTTCTCTTTCTACTGGTTCTAATGACATGGCATGCACGACGGATCTTCAACCTAGTCTAAAAAAAATCAATCTGATTTCGAACTTATAGTACAAGATTGTGATGATAAGTCGGAATACGATAAGGATGAAGCCTTCAAAGAAATTAACAGAGAGTTGAGCCAATTTGAAAAAAAGAGCCCAACTCAAATGACACGGAAGCCATCAATCTAGGGGATGCGGATGACATCAGGGAAGCTAAGATAAGCATCCACATGGAACCAAACATCAGGGAAGAACTAATCAAAGCACTTACTGAATTCAGAACATTCTGCATGGTCATACGACGACATGCCAGGGCTTAAGCACCAATCTAGTGGTTCAAAAATTGCCCACTGACCCGGCATTACCCCCCGTCCAGCAAAATTGAGGAAGTTCAAAACCAACGTGAGTGGGAAGATTAAGGAAGAAGTAACCAAACAGCTGAATACTAAGGTTATTCGGGCCGCTCGATATCCTGATTGGTGGGCTAATGTGGTGCCAAAGAAAAGAAGAAGAAGAAGAAGAAAACGACGGAAAATCCGAGGTGTGTGTTGATTATCGCAATCTAAACAGAGCAAGCCCGATGACGCTTTATGATCAACAGATATCGAAGGGAAATGCGTCGACATGGCTATCAATTCTGACGCAGTTAAGATATATTATGATTTCTTGTAATTATAATTGTTGTTTGTTTGTACTTAGCATTTATCAGAGAATGAAATGACGAAGGCAATTCTTTCTTCTATCCAAACACTTTGACCTTTGCTTCCCCTTTTGAGCCTTATTTACTCTTTCATACCCCTCTTTTGGAATCAGTAATGAAAACGAAAAAAAAGTAATGATAATAAGAACAAAAGAAAAGTCAAAAAAAAAAACAAAGGAATGGGAACTACGTTTGACCTGATTCCTCAAAGAAGGATACGTAGGCGCCTCACGGCTCGGTCATAGTGTAACATAGTGTGCATAAGGTAACATAGTGTGACAAAATAAAAATCCCCGAGCAAGAAAAACTGGGGCAGAAGTTGGCGCTTGTAATTTTGTCAAGAAAGTTTGATTCCAAGAGTTGTACTATTTTACCCCTAAAAATTATTTTTGAACTTTGAATACCCCCTTCTACTTTCAGCCATACACAAAAACCCCTATTGATGTCCAAAAAAGACCTCCCGATCAGTATCTGAGAAGTGCTAAGTCAATTCAAATGGAAGTCGGGAATAACACTCTGATCCCCTGCAAAGAAGAAGATCATAAGCTGAAAATGAATTGATAGCCGAAAGAATCCCCAACAGAGAGAGTCATATCGGCAGCACTCCAATCCTCAGCTGAAAAATAAAATAAAATGAGAAAGTCTTATCGGTGAAAACCTTCAGAGGCACCATAAGGCGCCGGGAGTTGAGAGAAATGAGAGAGTCTTATTAGTGAAAACCCCTCGAAGGGCACTATGAGGCGACAAGACAAGATTGGCGGGAAGGATCCGCATTTGGAAAAGAGTTGAGTGCCTGTTTATCCCCAGCAACATGAGGCCGTCTGGAAGGTTGATTGATACAAATAGACTGGGTTGATTAATCCGGAATGTGCGACATGATCGTTGGAATCGGTTATATCATTCAGATAAGTTCTTTTCTTTCCTTTTCCCTAGCATTTGTTCAGAAAGACTTCTTCTTTTTCTATTTTTTGAAATTCTTCACTTTTTCATTTCTTGGTTTAAAGATTTTACCTCCCCAACAGTTTGTTTTTGAAAAGGATTTTCAGAGTTTACTACCAGTTGCCAAAATGATGCAAAGCAAAAGGCGAATACAATAGGCCAAAGATAAGGCGATAAAGTGAAAAGAAGTTGGTCGCAAACACAGAGTGGGGAATGAAGAAAAGGAAAATTCATCCCCAGCAAGTTTTGATAGCGTAATGAAGCACAGAGCGGGGAAGAGGGAAAGGGAAAAACCATCCCCAGCAGGAGTGGCACGACCACTCACCATGTGTTAAAACTAACAAATTTTCTTTGATTTGAAGCAGGAAAAGGAAATCTTGTTAATGGCGAAAAAACATGCCACAAGGAAAAGCACTAACACTGGGGCAGAAAATTTTCTGCCATTTGTCGAAAATTTTCTCGAAGGAACGAGGAAATCAATTCAAGTTTTAAGAGATAGCAAGACAACACGATTCTAAGAAAGACAGTCGGAGGTAAGACAATTCCAAATTTTTGAAGATGGGTTCATCCGCCCTCGAATAGGATATTCTGGGTTCATCCGCCCTCGAATAGGATATTCTGGGTTCATCCGCCCTCGAATAGGATATTCTGGGTTCATCCGCCCTCGAATAGGATATTCTGGGTTCATCCGCCCTCGAATAGGATATTCTGGGTTCATCCGCCCTCGAATAGGATATTCTGGGTTCATCCGCCCTCGAATAGGATATTCTGGGTTCATCCGCCCTCGAATAGGATATTCTGGGTTCATCCGCCCTCGAATAGGATATTCTGGGTTCATCCGCCCTCGAATAGGATATTCTGGGTTCATCCGCCCTCGAATAGGATATTCTGGGTTCATCCGCCCTCGAATAGGATATTCTGGGTTCATCCGCCCTCGAATAGGATATTCTGGGTTCATCCGCCCTCGAATAGGATATTCTGGGTTCATCCGCCCTCGAATAGGATATTCTGGGTTCATCCTCCCTCGAATAGGATATTCTGGGTTCATCCGCCCTCGAATAGGATATTCTGGGTTCATCCGCCCTCGAATAGGATATTCTGGGTTCATCCGCCCTCGAATAGGATATTCTGGGTTCATCCGCCCTCGAATAGGATATTCTGGGTTCATCCGCCCTCGAATAGGATATTCTGGGTTCATCCGCCCTCGAATAGGATATTCTGGGTTCATCCGCCCTCGAATAGGATTTTTTTTTTCAAAGTTGTTGTTGATGCCAGGCGCCCACTTGTATAACGAGAGGAATACTTTTCAGTCATCACATTTCATGCCAGGCGCCCACCTGTATAACGAAAGGAATACATTCAGTCTTTACATTTCAAGCGTTGAAGTTGGGAGCCCGCCCAGTTAACAGAGGCATACATTTCAACATTAATTTTCAAGTATTGAAGTTGGGAGACCGCCCATACAACAGAGGCACACATTTCAAGAATCAAGTCAGAGGACAATAAAATAGAGGGTTACAACAGAAATCCCCAGCAGGAAACAATAAAAATCCCCAGCACCGGGAAGCAAAAGGATGCAACAAGAGGTCCCAGCACAAACTCAAGTGCATGTGTCAAAAGGAAGAAAAACATCTGAAGAAAAGCACCGGAGGAAACACAAGCTGACAAGAAAGCAAGGCAACAAGAACAAATTTTAGTCTAGCCTAGCTTCTTGTTTTCTTTTAAACACGGTGTAACAAGGAGATCGGTAAGCAGTGATAACAGCATGCAACAGCAGTAACATTGCAGTCTCACGGTAGTCCCAGCTACCAAAACTTCCCGAACTACATTGACCTGATTCCTGTTTAGCCCAGGATATGTAGGAAACCTTTGAAGCAAAGGTTCGGTCAAATCTTTTTCAAAAATAAAAAATAAAAAAAAATGCTTCACACTGAGTACTCGGATGGGCAAAAATTTCTCGCTTTATCTTTGCACGAAAACCCTTCGTGTCTTCGGGCAAAGAGGGGCAGCTGTAAGCACGTGATTTTTGCCCTATATGAGAATTACTCCCAAAAAATTCAAAAAAATAAAATAATTTTTCTTGGTGTGCAATTTTTGTGATATTTTGTGTAACTATTTGTATGTTTGTCTATGCATGTTTATTTGTTAAATTAATAAAAAAATACAAAAATAGGCATCTTTTGCATTTTTAGCATTTAATGTCCAAATGAACAATTTTATGCTTAATTATTACTTAATTGTGCGTTAATTGTTATTGGAAGTTAATTTGCGCTTTTATAACTTAATTTAGTTCTTAATAATAATTTAAGTACTTTTATAATTTAGTTTTAGAAAAATAAAAGAAGAAAAGAGAACAAAAATACAAAGAAAAATCGGATTGAGCCACTTCTTCAATTTCAAACCACAGGCCCAAATAATTGCCCAACTTTCCCCATGACCCGGTCCGTTTCAAACCGGGTCGATCCGGTCCGCTCCATTAACCCAACACCCCATCTTCATTTTTGTCCAACACAAAACAAAACCAAAAAAATAAAAAATAAAAGGTGAATTATCACTATTAATAGTTTTATTTTTTGTTTTTTTTATATATAAAAAAAATCCGAAAATATTTTTTTTTTAAAAATATAATAATTTCGGGAATGATTAAAAAAAAAAAGTAAAAGAATGTAGAAAATTTAAAAAAAAATAAAAAGTTTTAAAAAAAAATTTAAAAATAAAAGAAGGTTGGAATTAAAAAATAAATATAAAGGTATCTGAAAATTTAAAAAAATTTAAAGTAATTGAAAGTAGCATTTTTAAAAGAAAAAGAAAAGATAGTGGTTTGTTTTTTTAAAGAAAAGTTAAATAAAGTGAGATTCTCTTTTAAAAAAATAAAAAGTGGGATTTTAAATAAGATAAAGTAATTAAAGTTGGAATTTTAAAAATAAAAGTAAATAAAGGTGAGATTTCTTTTTCTAAAAAAATAAAAGCAATTTGTAAGTGGGATTTCTTTTAATTAAAAAAATAATAAAATAATAAAAAAAAAATCTGAAAATTTCGAAAATTTTGCTATAAATAGAAGAGAAAATTTAGGAAGAAGGGGTGGAAAAAAAAGAGGAAAATCTAGATAGAGAGAAGAAAATAAGAGGGGGCGGAGTGAGAAGTATACACCCGATATACATTCTAGATACACTGAATATACAGGGGCAGAATTCATTTTGGAGAGTTTTGAAGTTGAAAAAGAATAGTTACTGTTTCATTGCCTCGCTTAGTATCTGAAATAGTCAGAACCTTCCTGTCTTTTACTTCTTCTCTATACTTGGAGTCGTTTATAGTCTCCTGGGTTTTCTGCTATTCCTACTGTTACTGGTCTATTCCTGTGTTGCTGGACTGTCGTTGCTGTGCTGCATTGTTACTACTGTTGCTGCTTCTCATCTTCATCTTCTCTTGTTTTCCAATACCAGGTACACGAATGTAATACTAGTTATTGCAAGCTAAAAATGTGGAAGCATGAATACATATGAAGAATCGAATTTTGAAGTTTTAATTTCGTTTTTTCTCTGTTCCTTTTATTGATTGTATTTAGGCTATTTTATGTATTATTGAATAATAATTGGAATAAGAGAAAATAATATAAGTTAGTCTTTAATGAATCGGCTTGGCAAAACGGGTTAATTCACTAGCTACGAAGGTTCTAAGATTATCAACAGTAGGTTAATCGTGAACAAGTACTTAAACTTAGCTAAGACATGAATTTGAACTAAATTTCGTGAATTAGGTATTAAGGCATGATTTGAGTTCAAACAAAATTAGAAGAACGTTTAAGTCTAATAAACTTTCTATTAAGCTTTAGTAATTATGGTTAAATCCAGTTTCAAATGGTTGTGAATAATTAATTCCAATAGTTTTTTTTATATATAACAATGCGAGCTTCAATCTAACTATATTTGATTCTTTTGAATATTAGTTGTCGAATTTTTATTTTATTTATAATTTCGATTTTTTTTAGTAAAATTCTTGTTCATCAATATTTGTATTAATATAGCAATTAGTATGCCATGCTTTCTTAAAAAAAAAAAACTCGTAATTAATTAGGATTTTCTTTATTTATTTTAGAGACTAATTTTAATAGAAAAGATGTAGTCGCTTTAGGATTTGTCCATTTAAAATAAATGAGATGAGCCTCGCCTAGTAAAATGTATAGATTGCGGGGCCCTCACAAATGTATGTGTTAATTACTTAGAACTCGGGATCGGCCGCTTAGCGAACTTCACGGCCTTTTCTCAAAATAACCCTGCGCTAGTCGCTTTAGGCGCGTATTTAATAATGTTATCTCCTTAAACTCGGGTGCACATTTATGTGACCCAAATCCAAATCTCAACCGAGTCGAGATATGCCAAACAACTACGGGTGCATTGATGTAACGTGGTTCGAGATATGTTTCCACGACGTTGCAATTCTCGTAAAATAATAACAATAAGTAAGAAATCGGTAAAAAGATAAAATTTTGCACATAAGTTCATATTTGTATAAAATCAGATAATCAAGCCGAATATAACAGTTGAGCGACCATGCTAGAACCACGGAACTCGGGAATGCCTAACACCTTCTCCCGGGTTAACAGAATTCCTTATCCGGATTTCTGGTGCGCAGACTGTAATATGGAGTCATTCTTTTCCTCGATTCGGGATTAAAATTGGTGACTTGGGACACCCTAAATCTCTCAAGTGGCGACTCTGAAACAAACAAACAAATCCCGTTTCGACTGTCCTTTAATTGGAGAAAACTCCCTACGCACCCTCGCGGGCGCGGAAAAAGGAGGTGCGACAACAAGTACAGAAAATAAACCACAGGAGCGAAAGAAGATGCAAGGAGCAACTTTGATATTTCATACTTAAACTGTTTACAAAGGCTCGTAAAGACGCCGACAAATATACACAAAAAAGTCAAAAAAATAACTATTGGTCTTTCGCCATTACGACCTTCAATTCCCTCGCCAGCTCGGTCTTCAACGGGGTCACCACCCTGACCACCGATACCCTTACCATCTCGATCCCTCTTGCTATCGCCACCTTCGCACTGAGGATAAGTGGTACCATACCAGGTGTTCTCCTCAAGCCGGTCTACACCCTCGTCCCCATCCTCTTCATCGGCTTGACACGTAGTGGGATCATATCTAAAAGTGACTCGAGCTTCACAAGCCTTAACACGAGCATCTTCAAGGGCAACCTTAGAAATTGACCTTGCCGCATGCGAATCTCGAAATACATCTAACTAGGCCTCGACATGAATTCATTCTTCATATAACTCCCGAGGTACATCGAGAAAATAAAATACGAGAAGAGGATGGCTGTGCAAGTAATTGGGCCTTCTCAAACTCTAAAGAGGCGACTCGATCATAAAGAACTGAGTTATCTTTCTCCAGAGCTCCGATCCTCTCCTCGAGTTGATCTTCCTTAGCTCTTGCCGTTGATTGATCATTCTCCAGCTCGGCTTGGAGAGTCCTATTCTCCAACTCAAGCATCTTCGTCTTCATCCGAGCATCCAAACGAGAGGACTCCGCCTTCTCAAGCTCCTTTTGCTTCTCGGCGATCTCACTATTGAGGGCTTCCAGCTGAAGTCGACACTCTTCTAACTACCCCCGCAACTTGACCACTTGAGCTTAAAGGTCACTGTGTTGGGCCTCCACGCCCTTGCTCAACTCAAGCTCATCTTTCCTACTCCTCAATGTCCCCTCAAGGACGCTACATTTCTCGATGGCCTGCACCAGCTCAGTATCATTCTCTTTCAACTCGTCCCGAAGGGCCTGCATATCGCCGGCTTCGCGAAATCTCCTGAGGAGATCTCGATACTTGCCACGATATTCGAAATACTTATCTTTCAATTTCACAAAGATCTATTTACGCCTCTTCTCCTTCCGGTCACTCTCGATCTCCAAATCATCATCTGCAATCATAAAAAGGAAAGAGAATAAAGAAGTCAGAACCAAAGACGCCCTAAAAAATAAAAAAAAGAGGTCGAAGCACAAACACTCACCCTAAGAGCAAGGCTAATAATGCTCCTTGACAAAGTACCAACATCTATTTCTTTAAGGGTCTCAACCTCTATCTCGAAACAGAGAGTGCTGAAGGCAGGGACTACCTCCTCGGTGTTTACCAACAAGTCATGATCTATGGGGATCGTGATAGTCCTCATAGACCCTTCCAACCTTAGTGGGTAAGCCCTTCTTACATCATCCTTAGGCCGTCCACATCAACGTCAGAACTGACTCATCGCCCTCCTCAGCGATACCTTTGCCCCTCTCATTGCTAGGCAATGAGGTATACGTGGTTGTTCGAGAATTCGATGCCTCCTCTCACAACGAAGGGTCAAGAACATCAGCAGCCGTCTCTCCGATCTCCATCATTGCAGAGGGAAGAGATACATCCACATCGGCTCCTACAGACCTTAGAGCCTCGAAACTCGGCTCGACATCATCCCCCACTAGAATAGTCGCCGTCTCACATAGAGAAAAGTCCACTTCTGAGTGACTCCTTCACCAGGAAAATGAGCAAAGAAATCAAGGCGCTGATGATAAAAAGAAAAATTACCTGCCAAGGGAGGAGACGACCAAAATGTCAAAGAAAAGCTCGACCAGCCACGTACCACCGCTTTATGAGGGATGATTCGTCTAACCCAATCAGCAAGGTGGGTTATCATCTAAAGAGGCCGAATAGTAGTTGTAAAAAGTATAAAATCAATTAACCGACCAACAACAAGGAAAAAACTCAAAACATGAAGTATGTAATCTAATACGAGTACTCACGAGTAGGGTTCCAAGCCTCGGGGAAGTCTGCGGCGGTGGACGCTACGTCTTCGATCCTGACATAGAAGTAGTCGAGCCAGAAGTGCCGACTAGCTTTTTCATCCATCCTCACCGCCAAGCATTTTTCCCTGCAGTGGCGAAGATTCAGCAAGGTCCCTCGATAAAAATGAGGGGCAAAGAGATGGACTAGGTGGCATACTGTAATGTCGACGCCGGCTAATTCGGCAAATTTCATCAACATCGTGGCCACCTTAAAAATATAAGGGGCAAGCTACGTCTGGAATATGTTGTAGTACCGATATAAGTCTTCTATCAGCGGCGGCAAAGGAAACGAGTACCCGATCAAGAACGGGTACACGTAGAGGGCGTAGAAGCCAGGACAGTGTATCGAACCTCGTCATCACTCACTGGGATCAAGTCTACATGACCCAGAATGCCGAGTCTAACCTTGAGCTCGTCTAATAGCTTAGAGCGTAATTGGCAAATTTGAACCACTCCTTCACCACTTTCGGTGCCTTATGGAGTTCGATTGGGCATTTGGGAACCAGAGCACAATCTCCTCTACAGTGGGTATACTTTCCTCCTCGACGACAGTTTTGCCCTCTTCCCCCTTATCGGGAAAAACAACATCTAAAGGAACAGAGTAATCTTCCATTTGGATAGCCGATAATTGCAAAGACATCGCTGCAAAGAAAAGACAGTGAAGCAAAAAAGAATGACTGTCGAAGAAAATGGAGAGTTGAAAGGATCCTACGAAAAAGATGAAGGAGAAGCTATTGCGTAAGAAGAAAAAGGAGTTTGGAAAAAGTTTCAAAATCAACAAACCTTCCCCTAATTATAAGGTTTGAGATGCACTAGAATCGAAATGGCGGGTCATGATTAACATGGAGATTGAAACGACAGAGCCAATCAAGGGTCACACCTAAATTGATGCAACGCGTCGGGAAACAGCGTCATTATGACATGATGTCATGACTTCACTTTTTCTCTTGGACCAGATGGCTCAAACAGACTTCCCGGCAAATTCAAAAAATTCTAAAATGTGTGGACCTCAGAAGGCCACGTAGCCCTGTCTCCATGACCACGATCTATATAGCCAACTATATAAAATTGTATCACAAACGACATTGTCCACTTACCGACCTCGTCCGTGGGAACGACCTCGATAAGTAGGGGGACTAACTGTATGGGTCAAAATCTATCTCTAGTCGAAATGGTATTAGTAAAATATTACTGGGCCGCCACATGTCGAAGTAATCTAATTAACAACGAATGCCATGGTCGAAGAGTCAGCAAAGACTGAAGTCGAGGAGTTGCCAAAGATCGAGGTTGAGGTCGAGTACCTTGACCGAGTTATAACGGCTAGTTTCAAGATAGGACATTAAAGAAAATATTCTAGGGGATATTCTCTGCATTTGTGCTATTAGGGCTTTTAGGAACATGTTCCATATAAATAGAAAGAGACATAATGATAGGGGACGAGGATATTCATTTGTAAAATACACTTTGAGTTTAAAAGAGAGAATCAGATATTATTTCAAGCATACAAAAACAACCTTTTCATTAAGATTCTTGTCCACACTTTTTCTTTGGATCTGAGAATAACCCAGACACTCAAAGGCTTATCCATTACTCATCATTATCAGAAGGAACATTCACTGATTTCATCCTTTTCTTGGGTGACTCTTCCGTTCTATTTACATAAGTGCCATTTATTCCTGTTCATCACTATTTAATGATATGTTACACTTCCTTTGACTTCTTAAATATTGATTGTGTGCTGCTCTTGCTATTGAAAATATATCTGAATATCATTTGTTATACTTCCGAGAATTTCATCTTTGGGATATTATTATTAATTAAGATTAACCCTTATTTATATAAATTTTATTAGTTGAACGAAGATCTATATTTTTTGGACAAATAGTAATCACTTTCAAAGTTCAGACCGCAAATTATTCTGAAAAAGTCATCAACTTCTAAATATAAGGCTACAACAACAACAACAACAACAACCCAGTGTAATCCCACAAGTGAGGTCTGGGGAGGGTAATATATACGCAGACCTTACCTCTACCCCGAGGGGCAGAGATGCTGTTTCCAGGAGACCCTCGGCTCGAAGAGGCAACAAGAGACACTATATTAGTACTATCAATATACTCATAATAAAACAACATAAAATACCATAAAAACCATAACATAACATAAATACCATAAAAAACAAAGTAACAGCAATATAAGAGATATAGGAAATACGAGAAAGATGTAAGGTATTAATACACAGAAGATAAAGCACATCATCAGTAGTTGATCAATAGCATTCTAAGACTAATTTCTAACTGGCTAGTCTCACTCTAGTGCGCTGTAAAAAAGACATCACAATTTCCCCTAACCTACAACCTTAATGCTCGATCTCCACAATTCCCTGTTTAGGCCATGTCCTCAGTAACCCTAAGTCGCGCCATATCCTGCCTGATCACCTCTCCCCAATATTTCTTAGGTCTCCCTCTACCTCTCCTCGTACCCACCACCGCCAGTCGATCACACCTTCTCACCGGTGCATCAGTGTTCCTCCTCTGAATGTGCCCGAACCATCTGAGTCTTGCTTCCCGCATCTTGTCCTCCATGGGGGCCACCCCCACCTTCTCTCGAATATCTTCATTTCTAATCTTATCCTTCCTTGTATGCCTGCACATCCATCTCAACATCCTCATCTCTGCAACTTTCATCCTCTGGATGTGTGAGATCTTCACTGGCCAACACTCGGTCCCATATAACATAGCAGGCCTAACCACTGCCCTATAAAATTTACCTTTCAGTAACAGTGGCACTTTCTTGTCACACAGGACTCCCGTCGCTAACCTCCATTTCATCCACCCCACCCCTTTATGGTGTGTAACATCCTCGTCGATCTCCCGGGACCCCTGAATAAACGACCCCAGGTACTTGAAACTACCCCTCTTAGGGATGACTTGAGAATCAAGCCTCACTTCCACTCCCGCTTCCGTCGGCTCTGCCCCAAATTTGCACTTAAGGTATTCCGTCTTCGTCCTGCTCAACCTGAAACCTTTGGACTCAAGGGTATGTCTCCAAACCTCTAACCTCTCGTTGACGTCGCGTCGTGTCTCGTCGATTAGGACTATGTCATCAGCAAATAGCATGCACCATGACACCTCCCCCTGAATATGATACGTCATAGCATCCATCACCAGGGCAAATAGGAAAGGGCTGAATGCAGACCCTTGGTGCAACCCCGTAATAACCGAAAAATAATCTGAATCGCCTCCTGCTGTCCTAACCCGAGTCTTAGCTCCATCATACATGTCCTTAATCGCCCTAATGTAGGCAACCGGGACCCCTTTAGCCTCTAAGCATCTCCATAAGACCTCCCTAGGAACCCTGTCCGTACGCTTGCTACCAAAGTGATTATTTGTGTTAATCAACCGTGATATGGTAGCAATAAATTGTAGGTCTCCCGCGCCTCCATATTAGTAAGTAGAAACACAGCATTATCTTCACTTTTGAAACGCAACAATTATGACCGAAATGTTGGCTAGAAAAATAGTAGGATGATTTTAGAAGTTATAACCAAACAGAGTTGCAGTACAATTATTACTGCAATATTATCTAATAGTTTTAGTTTAATACATAAACTTGTGAATCATGGGATTTCAGTAATGTATTTGAACCGACTGACTGCCTTGAAAGCACAACAATTTGCAAATTGGACGCCGAACACGAAGCATATTTTCGTTCAATCATGTCGGGCAAGTTATTCGGTAATCCAGAAATACAAATTTTGAACCAAACAGAAGACAAGTGCCAATTTTTCCATTTACAGAGTCTAGGAAAATTCAGCATTTGTCCCCAAGAAGATATTAGAAGCAAAGAGTTATTAATTTAAACTAAAGCTTATAGAACTGCTTGCATGATCATTTCATATAGCCATGGTGGTAGTGGTGGTACGTGGTTGCAGAGCATTTTACTTGTCGACTTGCTCGTTGCTATTTTGTTCATAGTAATGGTAGACTGCTGCACCTGATAACACTGCTAATGTCAAGGCTTGTGCGTGCATCCTGTTTGCCAAAGTAAAATCCTGTTAGCGTAAGCTGCATTGCATAATAATACAGATAGACAATCATATAATTAGCTGAGTCAAATTGATTTGGTTAATTAACCTGGCATGAATGAGCTTAAGACTTGGCTTAAATGGCCTTCTGGCACTTGAATAAGCTAATGAAGCACCAACAGCTGTAGCCCAGAATGTCCCTGTAAGTGGAAAGGAAACCCATTTGAATATTTTAGACGATGGAAATATAAAGAAAATGAATTTGACAATGAAGAAAGGAAATGAAGACTAACCAATGCTGGTGAGTTTGTGTTCAGAAACCCAAGATTGTACCGCCTCCATCGTTGTGAAAATTTAGTTTCTTTAAGAGCTAAAAAAGAGAGTGCTATTAGACTGGATGATAGTATTTGCTTTAAGTGGAAAGAATGGAGGGATTTGATTGGTATTTATAGATGTTATGAGAAAAGAGGAGTGGATATTGGGATGGATCGATGCATTATGTAATTTGGTGTGGCCGCCCCTTGGTTTGGATCTACTTTTCTTGATCCACTGAAAGTAGGATTGAACAAAATGAAAAAGTAGTACGTACTAGTAGTAATTCTTTATGATTAAAGAGTAAAACCAGTGGGTTTCACTTCCCCTGGTTTACTCTATTTTCTACTGTTACCTTGCATTCTACCACAAATCAAGAAACACTTAACCTGCTATAAGCCACTGGTTTAATTTAGAATATTGAAATACAACAGAAGCACAAGGGTCTCCCCTCTGCGTTAGTACTGACTCGTTGGACCCCCTCTTCACTCCTTTTCATATCAGAACTGTGCTCCTGGTTTCCTGTCTGATTCTTCTCCTAGGACAATAAGGCAGCTCAACTTTGGATAAGAATCAGCCGGTCTTCGTCCTTATTCTTTCTGTATGTACATCCTTCTTCTCATTCCTATATGTAGGAGTTACATTTATTACATTCATTAGATCCCACTAGATTCTTTGAGCAAAAGCAATTATGTGTTGATCACTTGAACCTCAAATATAATTTCCCCTTAACTTGGAATTAGGCCGGGATGTCAAGCCAAACTTGAGCCTAGATCGACTGAGCTTTTACTGTGCAGAGCCCAATCAAACTTTTACAGTTGTGAGCCGAGTATGAGGCACAGTAAATCGGGGGCTTTGCTACAATGTAGCCGAGCCAAAAGCATTTTTTCTTCCAAAAAACTTTTCTTTCACGATTTGAGGTGTTTGGTCAAAAATCAAGGGCGGCCAGAGGGTAAAGTCACTAAAGTGGTGACTTTAGGCCCTGAAATTTTGGAGGGTCCAATTTTTGTTTTTCAATTCTTATTTGATATCCGATATTTAATTTGGGATATTGATTAATTTAAATTTATACCGTGTAAAATTCATTAAAGTGACAATTGTTCCTCATAAGGGATTTTTTCGTTCCAAATACTGAAACCGAATACTTCCGATTAAAGAAGGAGATATGCTATCCATCCCACCACAACTATTCTCGTGAGGCCCCGAATCTTTTGAAGAAAAGATTAAGTATTTCAAAGTAGAAAAGTAAAATATTTATATAAAAAAGGATTACATTAATCATTAGAAAATATGTAATACACTTTTAAACTCTATTTTTTCCTCAAGTTTTCATCATTGCAACAAGTATATTGAAACATCAAAAAATTCTTTTAATACAAAGTTATCAATTTCTTGAATCATGTTCTATTACTTAAGATCATACTGCACATGAGATATTAAATGGTTTATGCGAAAAATTTTAAGTAATTTTATTCTCAAAAGACTAGAAAAATCTACTTCAACTAAAAATATATATGATTTTTTAAAAAGGCCTCACATTAAAGTTTGGCTTAGGCCACCAAACTTATTGAGCCGCCCCCGTCAAAAATTACCACAAAAAAAATCTGTTTTGATACATATGAAGATTAAGTAGGCGTTTGGACATAAGAATTGTAAAATTCCAAAAAATGGTGAAATTTTTTTTCAAGTGAAAATGCTATTTGAAATTTAGAGTTGTGTTTGGACATAAATTTCAGTTTGGGTTGTTTTTGAAGTTTTGTGAGTGATTTGAGTGAATATTTTTAAAAATCGCTTTTGAGTTTTTAAAATTTTTGAAAATTTCCAAAATGCATCTTTAAGCGAAAATTGAAAATTTTATGAACAAACGCTGATTTCGAAAAAAGTGATTTTTTTTGAAAAAAAGGAAAAAAAATCTTATGTCCAAACATGCTCTTATAATTTTTCAACACAAAAATATCATTATCAAGAACTAATATTTATCAAACTCTCTCTCTCGTTAATTTAACACAAGAATTTTTGTTTACCCGTAAAACGGTACAGTTGAATTTATATGTAGTTTCTAGACAAGCGAATTAATTCGATCCTGAAATAATAAAATAATTGAAGAAATATGCAATACTTAGCCTTGAAATGAAGATAAAATAGCAGAAACAGTGACTCAGGGAAGCGAGGCTTCCGGACACAACAACGATGAAATCAAGTAATAAGAATGTAAAAATATATAGAGCTTTGAATTGATTATAACGTAAGTTTGCCAGAAAATTCGTGTCCTTACAATTATAACAACACTCACTATTTATAGATGCACCTAGGAAACAAGGTCCTAGGATCATGATCTTCTTTAATATCAATTATAAGGGCCATTGAAGAAGGTGTAATAGTGAGCATAAATGATAAATTCTCTGTAACGGGCAGTGCACTAAATGTTGTAGAAAATTCTCCATTGAATGCTACCGGTGGAGGGTGTTTATTGCATCTTTTATGAGTGTCATTTTTTCCCGTAGCAAGCAGAATTGTTGCCTTCGGTGCTACCTATCCTCTGTTTTTGGCTCTATATGTCACTCTCTTATGCGACCACTTAGCATAGCATACTTTACCCTATATAATTTTCAAATTATAACTCTCTTCTCCTCTTCCTTCTTTATTTTAATTATATTTTTACTGATTAAAAGCATATATTTTTATGTTTAGATTTTAACAAACAAAAAAATAGAAAAACTTAATTACTCCTACAATCTTTTAAAAAGAAAATAACTTAATTGATTCCTCTATTTAAATAATACTATTGCAAATTAAACCTTAATACTGATGTAATTTCACACCCTCGAAAGTGCTTTTGAAAATAGTTGGTCAAACATCATTAGTTTTATCAAATTTTAAAAGAAGCACTTCTCAAATGAATAATCAAACACTACTTTTTTCTCTACAAATGTACATTTTCCGAAAGCTATTTTGGCAAAAGCAATTATCAAAATAAACAATTTTTAGAAGTTTGGCCAAACAAGTTCATAAGTAGTTCTTTGCCATTTCTTTTCCATGTACAACTACATATTTTGATAAAAATTAATTTCACATTTAGCTGATGAACTAATAATAATTTAAGAATCACATTCGGTTAAAGGGTTAGCGCGGTGCACAATACATCCAGTATTCACACATGGTCTGGGCAAGGGTCACATTTTTAAAGTGTGTGATATAAACAGCCTAACCTAATACAAATATTAGTGACTACTTTCACAGATCGAATATGTGACCTATACATCACATGAAAATAACTTTCTTATTGCTCCAAGGCTCCATTTAAAATCACATTCGGTTAAAGTTTGAAAAGGAAATGTTAATAATTTAGTCTGGGTAGTACCACAGTTTAATGGGTTCTGCAAAAGACTATATAGTTGATATGCCAGGTAGCAACGCAGCCGACATTGTTATTTAGGCCGTTGGATTTCCTCAAGTCTGCAACTTTCATTCCCTTTGAAAAGTGGATTATCAATTTAAACTAATTTCGTGACTAAGCAATGTTAATCTTTGGTTAGTAACTCTGGATTTCCGCACTTTATCCAGATTTCACATGGCAAAGGTCCAATACATCTAGGGATGCGAAGTTTCTATATTTTCCTTTTACATTTTTCTCCCTCTTGGGCGGTTCTAGTCCGAAGATTAAAATATTGTTTTCGGAGAAAATTAAAATACTGGAGAAACGTGAATTTGAACATCAGTTTTTTAGGGTTAGGTCTTTTTCTCTTTTCTTTTTCATAAATAAACAACATTAAATTGTCAACAACAATTAATTTTGTATAAGGTGAACCCGACCCATAAGAAGGCCTGGTTCCCGATAAAATAAATTGAGTAAGGGACGTGATGATAAGAAGTCGGAATCAAGGTAAGGGACTTATTGAGACAGGCTCTGGGAGCACGACGCCCGCCCCGAGTATATCGGGGCCATGACCCGGGGATCGGTCCAAATCCCAAATGACTTCAGAGAGCATTATCGGGCAATCAAAAACGATTACCAGAAGGCCGTAATATCCATGACCAGACGGGTATCACGGCGTGGATCTCAGCATGTACCGGCAGAAATCCAGTGATTAGTTAAACGGAAGATTTTTACCTTTTGTAGAATTGCATTTAGTGTAAACTCCCCTACTATATAAAGGGGGTCAGATTATTTATTAGATACACTGTAACACGCATATCAAGGCAATATATTCTTACTTTTCTGTTATTCAAAGTTCTTACTTTTGTTCATCAATTCGTCAATAAAGTGAGCTCGGGATCGAAGGCAGGCATTTTATTAAGCCGTAATCCTTGATGTCGCCCAAATTCACACCACTAATTGGGATTGTGAAGCGTCGATGCAATTATAATTATCCAACGTGAGTCGGGGTCGATTCCACAGAGAGCTTATATTGGATTAGGTATATATCTAGACTAAGTGTATGACGTGCCCAAAATGCACTTTCACATATTTGGTTGTTTCTTTCTACTTCTTATTTTTATGCTAAGGTTTGTAAATGAAAAGCTAGAGAATGATATTTTTGGTGTTGTTGTATTTCAAGTTTATAAAAGACCTAGGGTCGTGACTTCCACCTAGGTGGTTACCTAATGGGTTGTAGGCTTTAGGGCAAGTTTGATTGGTTGGGGCATAATATAGCAATCACACGCAATTACCCACTCGATACCTCTCGGTAATTAGAGTAGCTTTTCTCAATTTGGCTTTCTCAAGTCCAAATGGGTAATTCACAAAACAAGTGATAAATGCTCAAGTTGGGTCTTACTATCTCTAAATTCAACCCTTTAATTGGGGCTATCAATTTCTTGAGTTCACCCCAATTCCTTGTTAGCCAAGTTTTCCTAGACTTAGTCTCTCTTTCTCAAGTAGAGACTAGTCAATTAGGCATGAATCAATGTTTGCAACCATTAATTCTTAAATTCAGGCAAGACCTAGGCTAAATATCATTAATCCAATCACAAACAAGTCCTAAATCAAACACTTATTAGATACCCACACTAGGGTTGGGTCACAACCCTAGCTAAGAAATTAGCTACTCATAGAGAAAATTGAAGAAACTAAAGAAGAACATAAGATTAAATTCATAATAGATGATAAAGAGAAGAAAATCCAATGTTAAAATGATAAACTATTACAAAGTTATCCAAAGCAGTAAAGGAAAAACGGCTATCTATTTTTTAGTGTTCAAAATTTAACCTAATTTTGACAAAAAGACTATTTATAAACAGCTGAAATTATCGGACAAAATTACCCCTGCGAAGGTTCTGCGGCCGCATAATTTTATGTGCGGTCCGCACTTTAAAGCTGGCTTGACAGGATGGACTTTTACGGGTGCACACTTCTATGTTGCGGCCGCACTTCTTCAGATTCTGTGGACCGTATATTTTTGAGTGCGGCCGCACTCTTGAGCTGGAGCTTGACATGAGCAACTTCTGCGGACCGCATGTTTTTGAGTGCGGTCGCACTCTATCAAATTTCCTATGGAAAGTGCGGACCGCAGAATTATTGTGCGATCGATTCTTCACAATCTGTGGCCGCACACAATATTGTGCGGTCTGTATTTTTCTATTTTTTCTTTGTTTTAGTCCTTGTCCAAAATTACTCCTTGAGTTGATTTTCATCTCTTTGACTCATATTCCAACAATCCTTCAAGAAAGCACATTGCATCAGTTTTTGGGAATACCTTTAAGCATTTTTGAGCTAAAACGAAAGTAAAAGAGTGCAAATAAGTAGTCAAAATTCCTACTTATCAATCCTCCTCCTTAAGTGGTTTGATAATTTACTACATCTTTATCTGATTAATCTAACGTAACTTATCATTTGTATCGAATTAATCTGTGTATCCTTAAAATCACTTAAAAATTTAAGTTATCCGTCTTTGAGGGTAAACAGTTTGGCGCCCACCACGGGGATAAAGATAATAGTGGCAATTTGGTACAAATTTTCATAACGTACCCTATTTTACACTTGTTCTTTTAAGTGTCTTTAATTTCAGGTCAAAGGTCAAAATGTCAAAATCCCAATCTGCCCCTCTGAACATTGAGGCTGAGTCTGACCACCATATCGAAAACAACAATATAGCGCCCAACAACGAGGTTCACCCTATTGACCCCAACGGGGCCCCGGTCGCAGACCAAATCGACGTTAACTCCCACGTGGACACGATGATAACTTGCCCACCGACTTGGAGGTCAACATTCGCGGGGAAGTTAGGTCAATAGCTGGGGATAAACACGACAGTAAGGGCAATGGGATCAACTTGCGGGTGATCTTCGAAATACTATAGGTAGCGATAGCCCAATTGCAGAACCAAAGCCGCGCCCCCAACCGAGTTGAGCTCGATCCGTCCCAGGAAACCACTTGCATAAACAAACTAGTCATAGAGAGGCCGAGTGAAGCTGAACCCGGGACTAACCCGAGATCATAAAGATGCTCGAGGAGCTGACAAAACGGGTAGAATTGGAGAAAAGAAAATCGAAGCCAATGACAAAAAAGTGAAAACCTACAACTCCAGGGTCAACCAAATCCCATGAGAACTACCGATATTAAAGGGCGGCCTGGATTCCTAGAAGTTTTTTCAAAAACCTAGTGCAGCTCCGAAGCCAATCCCGAAAAAGTTCTGTATTCTTAAGATTCCTAAGTACAACGGAACAACTGACCCAAATAATTATGTGTCCTCTTACACATGCACCATCAAAGGGAACAACTTAGAGGATGATGAGATCGTGTCCGTCCTGCTGAAAAAGTTCAGGGAAACTTTATCAGAGAGATTTATGATATGGTATCACAACTTACCTCTTAATTTTATTGACTCATTTTCTATGCTTGCAGACTCCTTCGTGAAAGCGCACGCCGGGGCCATCAAGGTCGAGACCAAGAAGTCAGACCTTTTCAAAGTGAAACAAAGAGATAATGAGATACTGAAGGAATTCGTGTCTCGATTTAAAATGGAACGAATGAACCTGCCTCCGGCCACAAATGATTGGGCCGTCCCGTCCTTCACTCAAGGACTCAATGCTCGAAGTTCGATGGCTTCATAGCAGTTGAAGTAAAATATGGTAGAATACCCGACGGTAACTTGGGCCGACGTCCATAACCGGTACCAATCAAAAATCAGGGTCGAAGATGATTAGCTTGGGGCCCCTTTCGGGTCTGTTTATCCCGTCAGAACTAGTGACCGATCCAAAGAGACATTGATCATGAACCAAGATTAAATAGAGACTGATGTCAACCATAAAACAGAGATCGAAGAGGCAACAGGTCCGGGTGCAAGCCTGAGGAGCGAGAGAAAGAGTGACCGAGGTCATAATAATTGGGGGCTCATGAGCAAGGACGATTTTGATAGACCCATCAGGCCTAAGGAAGCACCGAGGTTATCTGAGTACAACTTCAATATCGATGATGCTACCATCGTATCTGCCATCGGACGCATCAAAGATACCAAGTGTCCTAGACCTTTACAGTCCGATCTTGCCCAAAGGGACCCCAATCTAGTGTGTAAATATCATGGCACTCACGGCCACAGAACTGAAGACTACCGAAAATTGAGAGAGGAAGTAGCCCGGTCATTCAACAACGGACACCTCCGAGAGTTCCTAAGAGATCAAGCCAAAAATCATTTCAGGAATAGGGACTCCAATAAGCAGATCCAACGGGAGGAACCTCAGCACGTCACTAAGATGATCATCTGTGGAGTAGACGTCCCCTAGGGGCCGATGTTAAAGTGTACCAAAGTGTCCATCACAAGGGAAAAACATACTCGAGATTACGTGCCAGAGGGAACCATATCCTTTAATGATGAGGACGCTGAAGGCATTGTGCAACCACACAATGATGCACTAGTAATATCTATACTCATAAATAAATCTTGAGTTAAGCGTATGTTAATTAATCTGGGTAGCTCGACCGATATCATCAAATCGAGGGTCGTAGCGCAGCTGGGTCTAGAAGACTAAATTGTGCCTGCAGTCCGAGTTCTAAATGGATTCAAAATGGCATGTGAGATCACTAAAAGAGAGATAACCTTACCAGTAAACATCGTCAGAATCATTTAGGAAACAAAGTTCTACGTGATCGAAGGAGATATGAGATACAATGCTCTGTTCGGAAGACCATGGATCCACAACATGAGGGTGGTGCCCTCGACACTACACCATGTGTTGAAATTCCTAACACCAGGAGGGGTTAAAACTATTTACAGATAACAACTGGCGGCAAAAGAGTTGTTCGCGTTCGATGAGGTGGTCGCTATATCCGCGCTCTACATCTAAGAACTCGAGCTCGATCGCCAAGGAAGAAACCAAATAGAAATCACCGTTGCTGGCCCCAGGAGAGCCGAAAAAGCAAAGGACGGTTGAGGATGACGATTACGGAGTTCCCAGGTCTTTTATAGCCCCTGATGATTTCGATGCCACCAAATCAACGATCGAGGAACTGGAGCAAGTCATATTTATCGAGCACCTGCCCGATCCTCAGGTATACCTGGGCACGGGGTTAAATCCCGAGATCAGGAAAAACTTATTGAATTCATTATAGATAGATTGTTTCATTTGGTCCCACCTTGACATGACAGGGATTCCACCAGAAATCACTATTTACAAGCTGAGCCTGGATCTGAAGTTCCACCTGGTCAAGCAGAAAAGGAGGCCTCAGTCCGAAGTCAAACATGTATTCATCAAGTCCGTTCAAAGGTTAAGCAGGCACATAGTCGCCTTGGGTCGATTCATCTCAAGGTCCTGACAAGATCATCGGTTCTTCTCGCTTTTGAAGAAGAAGAATAACTTCTCATGGACCCCAGAGTGCCAACAAGCCTTGGAAGAACTCAAGAGGTACCTTTCGAGCCCGCCTTTGCTTCACACCCCGAAGGTAGAGGAGCAATTGTACTTGTACTTAGCGGTATCCGAGAGAGAGGTAAGTGGAGTCTTGGTCCGACAAGAGGAAGGTATACAATTTCCTATCTATTATGTTAGCAGGACTCTAGACGAGGCCGAAACTAGGTATTCTCACTTGGAAAAATTATCTCGCTTTGCTATGCACCTCTAGGAAGTTAAAATCATATTTTCAATGCCATCCCATCTCACAAAATCTTATGAAGAGGTTGACCGACGCCAAAGGGAAATGGAAGGAAATTTTTCCCGAAGTCCTGTGGGCATATCGTATAGCCTCAAAACCTAGTGCCGAGACCACCTTTTCTTGTTGGTCTATGGGGACGGAGCACTTATACCAATCAAGGTAGGAGAACCGAGTCTTAGTTCTGATATACGATCAAAGAGTCAAACGATGAGACCATGAGCACGAACCTGGAACTATTGGACGAGAGGTGCGAGGCTGCCGTCGTCTGGCTGGCCGCCAAAAACAATAGATGGAAAAGTATTACACAACCAAATAGCCAACCTAAGACACTTCAATATCGGGGACTTAGTGTTAAGAAAAGTGACATTAAACACCCGGAACCCGAATGAAGGAAAGCTAGGACCGAATTGGGAAGGTCCATATTGAATTATCGAGATAACCATCAAAAGATCATACAAACTCGAAGCAGGGAACGGTGAGCGACTACCGAATAACTGGAACGTGACCCACTTAAAACAATACTACTGTTAAGGTACAACCCCATCCATTCTTTTCTTTACATATGTTACGAATTGAACTAAGACTTACAGGCAACGCAAAGAATGATGCAGTTATTAGGCTTGAAAGCACGGGTTGCACTCTTTATCCCTTGAACCGGTTTTGTCCCAAATGGGTTTTCCGGCAAGGGTTTTAATGAGGCAACAGTATATTGGTGCTAACTTAGAATTGAAGACCGACTATGAATCAGAGTTGAGGGTCACATCAACAGTATCCAAGCCCTCTCTATGATCGGCCTCGAATACTAGGGGCCATCACCCTCGGATAATGATTTTTGCAAGGAAGAAAACTTTATGCTCGAACAGTCTGGGCTCGGTGGATAAAATTTATTGTAAGTGCCAAACAGTCAAATGAACCGTGCCCACATAGACCACTTAAGCCGTTACGACCCGTAATATTACGTCGATATTTCTTCTTGTAGGATTACATTGCGATGAAGTTACGCTTTGCAGTATTAAATTACGACGATGTTGCACCCTATAATCTTGTACGTTGAATTTGTCATAAGGTAATTGACATTAGTCCAAGGTAAAGATTATTTGGAGATTTTAAGGCCTTTGCTATTTCAAACAAGTGATGAGTAAATTCGTAAAGGTGAGAGGGGAAGCAAGTCAGGGAAAATGAATTTTCGTCCAAGTTGGGCATGATGAAATAAAATACAGGCCGAGCAATAATGCCCGATATTTATGGAATAGTACCATGCAAGGTATCATATGACTATGATAGTAGGATGTATAAAGTGTATTAAAAATAAGTAAAATTTTAAGTAATTTGAGACAATCCTTAGTTATGCGGGAAATTGGTTAATTATCGAATAACAAGACATTACCTAATTAATTAGGAATATATATTGATAAGGACTAAGTGGTGACGTGGCAGCCCCCCACTCAAATTAAGTGACTAACCATTTTTGGTTGAAAGGTGGCATCTAAATCAAGTTTCTTACGTGTAAGAAACTTGCCAACTTTTAGCTTAATTGAATTCAAAATCAGCAAAACTTCATTTGGCCTCATATAAATCCTATTCCCAATTAAAACTTGGAAAGCAGACGCTACATCTAGCAAAGTTTCAGCAAATTTCTTATGTAAACTACTAGTTCCTTGGCAATGAAAGTTTCGCAGTTCGAAAGGAATACGGTGCAATCCTTCTCAAGAATATCATATGGATTTTTTCCTACTTCGACCCACCGTTATGTATTCCTCGCAAAAGACGTACGCTAGAGGAATTTTCAAGAAAATCGGTCTAGGTATGTTAAGGATATCCCTTCTTTCTTTTGGCATGATCCACACGATGCAAACGTAATGTACAAATGCACAACTTCCATAAATGACTCTATTCATAGAAATGCTTATTTTCTTGATTCTCATGTGTCGTACTATTCTATCATCTATTGATGGGTCTCAGAAAAATACGTATTTTGATAAAGTTTATCCGAAAAGCGTATTGAGTTTTATAGCATTCCGAGAAAATCTTATTAATGTATTTCTTATGCATTTTATACATTTATACATGTACATTGACCCATGACTCAGACGGTGTTATATACGCGTATATATATATATATATGTATGTATATGAGATATGGGTAAAGGTTATGACGTTATATGCGCACCACTACCTGATCAGTTGGTATACGTTGATGATTTTACCCACAATGACCGAGATGATATGATGGGATGCCCTCAGAGGCCTGATGATGTTATGAAACATGTACCTATGCATGACATGACATTCATACACATATGCATAACACTATAATTATTTCATGATTTTACAGAGTTATTCGGACTTATAGGTTAAGTTATTTACTCTATATTTCTTCCATGTTTGTTATGTACTTATTTATGTGCCTTACATACTCGGTACATTATTCGTACTGACATCCCCTTTTCCTGGGAATACTGCGTTTCATGCCCGCAGGTCTCGACAGACAGGTCGAGAGCCCTCCAAGTAGGCTATCAGCTCAGGGGAAGATGTTGATGCGCTCCATTTGCTTCGGAGTTGCTTGTTTGGTTAGTATGATTTAGATGTGTATTGTTTGGTATGGCGGGACTCTGTCCCAACCTTTATGATATTATGTATTCTTAGAGGCTTGTAGACAGATATCATGTATACGGATACTTGTATGGCCTTATTGGCCTATGTTTTGAGTATATAAAGGATCATGCCGGCCTTATAGGCCCATACGTCATATATATAAGTTTGGATTACATGTTAGGATCGTCCAATGACAAGTATTTCTCCATGTTTTGTTGTACTTATCTCACGATAGCCTCTCTGGCTCATTTACCTATGATAGTATGATACGAAAGATATGTTACGTAGGTACTCAGTTGAGTAAGGTACCGGGTGCCTGTTTCGGCCCATCGGTTTGGGTCATGACAAAAGTAGTATCAGAGAGATTCCTTCCTAGGGAGTCTACAAGTCGTGTCTTGTAGAGTCTTGTTTATGGGTGTGTCATGCACTACACTTATAAGCAGTAAGCTGCAGGGCATTTAGGATTGTCACTCTTTTTTCTTACTCTAGATCGTGTGGTAGAGCTCACTTATAAGAATTCAAGTCCTGAACTTCTATTCATAATAAAACGATGCCTACATTCAGAAAGACTATCGATAAGATATATAGCTATGTAATTGTTGATTTATAGGAACTCGATTTTGCATCTTGCTTATGATAAGTGAATGTGAAGTCTTTAGCAGATCATAGGTGTACCGAAAGGTGTAAGCTTCCTGATAAGAAGCCTTAAGGAAAGAATGCCTATCCACCTTTATGGTGAAAGACAACGAGAGATTAAGAAGATAAATACAAGTTTCAACAAGCAAAGGAAGCAAGATGAAGAAGGGTACGAGGAACCCAATTAATGAAGATTATCAGTATTACAGTTCCGGTAGAAAAATATAAGCATTGTGAGTTACCGTCAATAGTAACAGAGATATGTATAATTGGCCACACCCATCTCAGTTATACCATATTGGGTGCTAACAGGTGTAAATTAAGAAGATGACGTGATATCACGATTCGGATGGGGTTAGAGTGGCGCAAAATAGTGAATGGATTGTTTGCTTTAGTTGACATTTCTGAAGGATATTGTAAATGTGCTAATAGATTTCCTCGTGAGACACCTAGATGGTGCACCCTAAAATATTAAAGCTAGATATGAGCACTGGAAGCCTTGAAGGAATAAATATTACCTTAGTGTGGCTCCCGTCCCCAGTAAAGAAAGTATGCCAGGCAATTGGAAGAGCCAAGGGATGGAGCAAGGGGAGCCAAAAGCAAAAGAATATTTTGTTCGAATTTTCAGAGTAAAATAGTAGACATAGATAATTAGCGGGAGATAAGAAGAGAGTTAATGAAGCATTATGAGTAAGATGTGATACATGAATGACAATGGTAGGTCAAAAAAATGATGACAGTATTACAGAGTTTACAGTCAAGTGAAGGAAAAGACAAAAAATGACAGGCCTTGAGATAATAAAAGAATGTAGGCCATAAAGTCATATCCTCATTTCGAAAAATAAGTTTGCAACTCTAATGTGATTAATAGAAGGAAAAAAATTAGACCACAGATTAATAGAAATCAATATGGACTGGTGAATAAGATAAACTAAATATGAATTAGGGACTGAGTGATTTGATAATAGTCAGCATCATGAGAATTTCAGATCGTGTTCCGGCGATAATAGAATGGACAACAGAAGAAGATTCATGAGAAATTCAGAGAATGGTCTTTCAGGAAGACACTTCCCTAAAGCAAGCAATGTTAGCAAAGTTTAAGCTTAAGGGACTGTATGTACTAGTTACATTAAATGTCACCCTCGCGAGTAAGGGAATTTGTCATCCTTGGTACAGAAGGATTGCCTCAAGGCGAGTAAGCATCATTGATGTTGTAAAACGACGCCAAAGATGAAGAGGTAAAATATCTATAGGTAGATCCTCGTGGCGTCAACTCCTAGTACACCCCTAAAGGGGGGAATATGGAGTTGATATGGCATTAAGTCAGAATTAAATGGTTCTAGTGACTATGAAATGGTAAAGGAAGAATGCGATAAATGAAAAAGGAATAAGATGACACTTATCCAAATCTTACAGATATGCTACGATTCAAGAATATTGTGCAAGCTCGACGTCAAGGAGAGAAAGTAAAGGCTCATGCCCGAGCTGTTATTAATAAATAAGGAGCCAGTGCGAGATATAAGTTAAGACAAAGAAAATAACCCAAGAAAGATTACGAGGAATATTGATATGAGAATGAGTCAACGGGTAGTTAGTAATTGATAAGTAAGATCCCAGTTATGGCTAAATAGGAGGTTACAAACGAGTCATCAGATCATGTAAGATAAACATAGTAAAACCCAACATGGAGAATTCAGCCTCGAAGAATGTCATTATAATACTTGAGATAAACACATCCTAATCCCACCCTCGATGCGTCACAGAATACCGTAAATCCTCTGGAACCTGATGGTAAGGCTAATATTGTTGCAGTAGTCAGACACGTTTTGAGTTTCTGAAAGCTCTGCTCACATTCCTCCGTCCACTGAAACATTGCATTTTGTGTGTTAGATTAGTTAGTGGAGCTGCTATTCTAGAGAAATCCTACACAAAACACCTGTAATAGCCTGTTAAGCCCAAAAAGCTGCGAATCTCTGTAGGGGAAGTAGGTATGGGCCATTTCTGCACAACTTCTGTCTTCTTAGGATCTACCATATCCATCTTTGGATACAACATGCCCCAAAAATGCTACCAAGTCTAGCCAGAATTCACACTTCGAGAACTTAGCATAAAGCCGATGTTCTCGCAATGTCTGCAACACAATCCTGAGATAATCCTCGTGTTCTCCTTGGCTACAAGAATATATCAGGATATCATCGATAAATACCATTACAAATCTATCCAGAAACGGCTTGAACACCCTATTCATTAAATCCATGAATGCCGCTGGAGCATTAGTCAGTCCGAAAGGCATCACAAGAAACTCATAGTGCCCATATCTAGTCCTGAAAGTAGCCTTAGAAATATCTTCATCTTTGATTCTAAGTTGATGATAACCAGAACGGAGGTCAATCTTTGAAAAGTGGGCAGCTCCTTGTAACTGATCAAACATGTCATCTATACGAGGCAAAGGATATTTATTGTGTATTGTTATCTTGTTCAACTGCCGGTAGTCAATGCACAATCTCAGGGATCTGTCTTTCTTCTTTACGAACAGTACTGGTGCACCCCATGGTGATACACTAGGTCTAATAAAACCCTTATCTAACAAATCTTGTAACTATTGCTTTAGCTTCCTCAACTCTGCTGGTGCCATTCGATATGGGTTGTGTGTCAGGTGGAAAATCAATACCAAAGTCTATTTCTCGTATTAGAGGCAATCTTGGTAAATCCTCAGGAAATACATCAGAAATTTCTCTCACTACTGGTACATTTTCTATACTAACAGTTTCCTTTCTTGTGTCATTTACAATAGCTAAGAGACCCAAGTAGCCTTTCTTTAGAAGTCGTTGAGCTTTCATAAAAGATATAATTTTGCAAGTCTCTAGAACCTGACTCCCACTTAAAATAAAACCAGGTTCATTTGGTATCTCAAACTTAACTATCTTTGCATGACAATCGACTATAGCATAGCAAGAAGATAACCAATCCATTCCCATCAGCATGTCAAAGTCAATCATATCAAGTACAATAAGATCAGCTGGAGTATCTCTACCCTCAACTCGAATCTGACAAGCACGATACATGTATTCAGCTAATAGAGACTCTCTAATAGGAGTAGCAACTAGAAAAGGATCATTCAATAGCTCAGGTTGTCTACTAAACCTCAAAGCAAAGTACGAGGACACATAGGAGTGAGTAGATCCTGGATCAATCAACGCAAGTGCATCAAATGAACAGACAGAAAAAATACCTGTAACCACAACATTCGAGGCCTGAGCATCCTGTCTAGTAAATGCAAAAACTCTCGCCTGACCTCTACCAGCATTCCCTTGTCCTTGATTCACAGTAGCACGGTATCCAACACCTCGACCTCTATTTCCTGTACCTGTAGCACTTGAAGTATTACGAGTAGTCTGAGTCGGTACAGTTGACTAAATAGAAGCCTGGTTGAAATTTCTCGGAGGCTGAGGGCAATCCCTCAAGTGATGTCCCAACTGGACACACCGAAAGCACTCTCCAGTTAGAACACGACATTGCCCCAAATGTGATCTACCACAGGTTTGGTAGACTGTAGTAGTGGCATATATCCGCCCAGAATTATGATGTCTAGATGCTGACGATCCCCTAGTACCATGTCTATAATGTGGCCTATATGTGGATTGTAAAGACAAATATGTCCCTGTATAAGAACCCTGTTGTTGTTGTTGTCCTTAATTTCCTACTTTTCAATTTGCCTTCTTACATAAATCACTAGCTGCACGCTCATCACATCCCTTATTTTCAATCTTTCTAGCAAGGTCAACTACATTAGAGTAGGATAAAGTATTCATCTGTGGGGCTACTGCAGTGTATAGATGACCAACCAATCCATCAACAAACCTCTGAACTCGAGCTTCTTCGGTAGGCTAGTGTAAGGAGCATATATAGACAGCTTACAAAACTTAGTATTATATGTTGACACATCCATATCTGGAGTCTGAACCAATCTCTCAAAGTCTCTAGCATATTTTTACACCAGGCTGTCTGGAAGAAAATGATTCTTGAACAACTTAGTGAACTCGTCCCATGTCAATGGTGCTACTCCTGCTGGCCTTCCTAGCAATACAGTTTCATACCATGTGTCACACCTCCTTTTTCCGCACCCGAGTGGCGCAGGGGAGTTTTTTCCAATTAAAGGACAATCGAAACGGGATTTGTTTATTTTTCAGAGTCGCCACTTGGGAGTTTAGGGTGTCCCAAGTCACCAATTTTAATCCCGAATCGAGGAAAATAATGACTCTATATTACAGTATGCGTACCAGAAATCCGGATAAGGAATTCTCTTAACCCGGAAGAAGGTGTTAGGCATTCCCGAGTTCCGTAGTTCTAGCACGGTCGCTCAATTGTTATATTCGGCTTGATTATCTGATTTTATACAAGTGTGAACTTATGTGCAAAATTTTAACTTTTGATCGCTTTTATCATTTACTGTTTTTATCAAGAATTGCAACGTTGTGAAAATGTATCTCGAACCGCGTTACAATCAATGTACCCGTGGTCGTCGACACACTTTGACTCCGTTGAGATTAGGATTTGGGTCACATCAATGTGCACCCGAGTTTAAGGAATTTAAATTATTAAAGGCGCACCTAAAGCGACTAGCGTATTGTTATTTTAGGAGGGTTGTGAGATTTGCTAAACAACCCGTCCTGGAAACTAAATGCTTCAATAATATACATTTAACAAGGGCCCCGCATCTGCGCGTTTTGTTTATTTTCATCGAGGCTCATCTCGTTCTTATTTTTAAAGGATATCCTATAGCAACTACGTTTCTTGTCGTGTTTGTCTCTATCAATTGAAAACAGTAGATAGTCCTAATTAATTACATGTTTGCAAGTTGTTTGTAACAACATTCAGAAAAGCTTGAAAATCAGAAATGAGGCTGCATGTACAGTCAGCCGAACAAATAATCATGGGCCCAAATCCAGCCCATGCGTGATAGGCCAGACCTGGGCCACTGCTTGTTCGATGCGGGCCTACTTGGTTTGCTTCGATTTGGGCTCGACCTTCATGAGGTTGAGGCCCTGAACTGGTTCTTTGTTCTATAAATGAGTTTATCAATTTATATGTGACAATCTGACAAAAGAGGAAAGTACTTTAATTAAAGTGGATAGTTTTCCTATTTGACCTACGTTAGAGAATATACTACATCATCAGACTAAGTTTAAAATACAACTTATTGCAATGGGAATATTTTCACCTAACAACATACATATATGACTAGCATTCACTTACCTACATTGATATACTAAGCATGTAGGCTACTTCTATTATCCAAACGAAAATGTAACTATTATATACTACATGACATTTAATACAACAGTCCATGTATATATAAAAACAATCTGCAGGTCCTCTCTTTTGCATTCATGCTCAAACTTTCAGTTACATTGGTGGTATCAATTGTGTACCTGGTAAGGAAAGGAAAGGAAGAAGGAGAGTGATCAGTTGAGTAGTATGCAACGAATACAGCAGCAGCAGACACACAGCAACAACACAGCAACAACCAACCAAACCAAGTGTTTTCCACAGCCACAGACAACCAACAATGTCTCCCAGAATACAAGGACTAGCAGATAGTCGAGTACCAAGCCAGTAATCCCAGGAAAGAGTAAGGAAATAACAGCAGTAACTGAGGGTTCAAATGCAGTAAAACCACCAGTTCAATAACCACAAACAACTCAGTCAATGCAAGCAACAGAACTTGGCCAAGACAGCTTGACCAATATGCACTCTTATACAACTTTCAGGCAGTGTTTTGGTTACAATGTCTATTGGAAACTACCCTATGTTTATACTGTTATGATTTAGGACTCACTAGACCTCTCTTCAAACTAAAGTTTTTTTTTCCAGCCTTTTGTTTTGTTTTTCTTTTCTGAAGACTCAAAAGTCCAACCCTTCTTAGGTTCTCAAAGGACCTATTTATAGGCCAAATGACCCAGTGCAGCTGAGCTGCCCTCATGCTGCAACTTGCAGCCTGCCCATACTCTGTTAAACCCATGCTTGAGCATCTCTTGATGCCAGCCATTGGTTCCCCACACCTGGTTTTGTTTAATCAAGAGTTATGGGCTCATTTTATTATTCATTTTAAGCCCCATACCCTTGTGTCTTGTTCCCCATTGGTATTAGTTTAATCTTAATTAGTACCCTACTTGTCAGCTTCATTTAAACTAACCTTTTCTGCCCTTTTCAAACCCCAGATTACCCCTGCTTAATCTTGATTATTACTGCCCTGCCCATTGCAGCATCAGGGCATTTTTGAACTGATGAAAGTTCAAATTCAAGACTGCCTGGACTGAACCCTTTTCAGTCATTTTTACAATGTAAACAAACCATTTCAAACAATGCTGGGGCATTCGGTCAGTGGCAAAGTTCAATTAGTCATGCGACATTATTGGCTCATTCGATTCGTTAGTTATAGAAAACTAATTGACGACATTTATCGAGTCGACTATACTAATTATAACAGGTAATAATCAGTCGCTCATATAAACAATACGTTCAGGGACCTAAAGGGCATCAGACAACTTTTGTTCAATTACTGGGGGGCCTATATGAATTAACTCATTTGACGACTAATCTAATTGACGCACATGTATATCACAGAGTACATTTAGAACACAAACAGAAAACAACTGACTAAATAAGAGGCCTTTGACAGAGATGGAAGAAATCCGAATGAAAATAACAAAATAACAAACAAACATAACGAAACATGCTGACAACTTAATTAGAACCAAACAAAGAGAAAAGGAAACTTACCGAAAAAGTTTGAAATCAAAACGGACCCAAATCAGACTCAACTTCGAACTCTTGAGGCCGAACAAACTTTAATCAGGGTGTTCTCACATGAGAACACCTTGATTAAGGTCTATTAGACCTCAAACCCTTGTCAAGACCGGCCGGATTCCCCAGGTGCATGTGTTCTAAGGTCTGGATTTTCAGATCTGGATTTTTAGGAGTTGTGGGTAGATTCGGACCAAACCAAGCTTGGTTTGGTCACGAGGAAGGTCAGGGGAGTGTCTGATACAAAGATGGTGAGGTTTGGTATAGATCGAGTTTTGTCTTGAATCTTCAAATCCAGATTCGAGACGACAGGAGGTGATTCGAGGTTCATGGTTAGTGGATTCGTGTTCAGGGGAGTGAGGGGGTCTTAGGGTGTTCGGGAGGTGGCCACCGGCGTTCATGCCGCTGGGTTTTGGTGGAAGGGAAACTAGGGCGGCTTGCTAGGGTTTGGGGGTTTTAGGTTGGGAATGAGACGAGTGAGGGGTGGGGTTCGGATAGGGGGTGCGGGGTAAAGGGCTGAGTTTATATATGGGGAGGTTGATCGGATCTGAGCCGTTAGATCAGACGATCTCAACGGCTTGGATCTGATGGTGAGAAATGAAACGGGGTCGTTTGGTAGTTGAACGGGGTCGTTTGGTTTAAGTGAGAGGTTGGGTCAGATTGGTTATTGGGTCGGGTTTGAACATGGGTTGCTGAAAGAGGTCCTGAGCCGTTGGATCGAGAGTTTGAACGGCCCAGATCAGACGCATGATGCGGCGTCGTTTCGGGAGGTGGTCAGGGCAGGCCTGGTTTGGACCGGATTTGAGTGCTGGTTTGGGCCTTTTTTTGTCTTATTTTTGGGCCCAAATTGATTTCAACTCTTTTTGTTTTGTTTTCTAATTTAAGAAAAAAATGAAAAATAACAAAACAAAATAAATAATAAAACAAATTAAAACAAATAACAATGTAGCACTTCAACGTAATTATCATACCAAATTAAAATGTTTAAGTAAGTTAAATCACAACCTAGAACGAACGATGCATATATATATTTTGAACTTTCTTTTAATGACACATATTTTTGTATTTTGTTTGATAATGATTAAATGCAAAAAAATGGACAGACCCACAAATGACTAGCAATACATGTCATGAAAAATTTGTACTGCGGGGTCATCTGTCACTATTATTTTTTGTTTTCCTTTGGGAGTGATTGCTCGTGAAGCAAAAATCACGTGCTTACAGCTGCCCCTCTTTGCACGAAGACACGAAGGGTTTTCGCGCAAAGATAAAGCGAGCGATTTTTGCCCGTCCGAATACTCCGTGTGAAGTATTTTTTGAAAAAGATTTGACCGAACCTTTGCTTCAGAGGTTTCCTACATATCCTGGGCTGAACAGGAATCAGGTCAATGTAGTTCGGGAAATTTTGGTAGCTGGGACTACCGTGTAACCGTAGTGCTTGCTGTTGTTGTGCGCTGTTGTATGCTGCTGTAGGATGCTACTGATCAACCGATCTCCCTGTTACATTGCTCTAAAAGGAAAAACAAGAAGCTAAGCTAGACTGAGGATCATGAAATCTTGTCCATCTTCAACTTGTTCTTGTTGCCTTGCTTTCTTGTCGGCTAACGCTTTCCTCCGGTGCCTTTATCTTGTGACTTTGGGGGATGATGCTGGTCCTTCGCTGACGTTTGAATGCCAGTTTTCATCACTTCGCTTAATCCGCTGGGAACATGCCCTCTTCTTCAAGCCTTTCAATTGTTTCTTTGGTGGTATGGCTTTTCATCAAAATTGTTATATTGGGCATGCTATAACGTTCCCAAACTGCTTCTTTTGAGACGCGTTCCTTTTCCTCTTGAATTGCGCGCTTGCCTCTGCAGTTGTCTGCTTCTTGGTGCTGGGGATGTTGTTGTTTCCTGTTTGGGGCTCTTTGTTGTACCCTTCCGTCTTCAGGTGGGGTGACTGGTGGGCGACCTAGAACTTAAAAGTATTCCCGCATTATACTGGTGGGTGACCTAGAACTTAAATGTATTCCCGCATTATACTGGTGGGCGACCTAGAACTTAAAAGTATTCCCGCATTATACTGGTGGGCGACCTAGAACTTAAATGTATTCCCGCATTATACTGGTGGGCGACCTAGAACTTAAAAGTATTCCCGCATTATACTGGTGGGCGACCTAGAACTTAAATGTATTCCCGCATTATACTGGTGGGCGACCTAGAACTTAAAAGTATTCCCGCATTATACTGGTGGGCGACCTAGAACTTAAAAGTATTCCCGCATTATACTGGTGGGCGACCTAGAACTTAAAAGTATTCCCGCATTATACTGGTGGGCGACCTAGAACTTAAATGTATTCCCGCATTATACTGGTGGGCGACCTAGAACTTAAAAGTATTCCCGCATTATACTGGTGGGCGACCTAGAACTTAAATGTATTCCCGCTATTATACTGGTGGGCGACCTAGAACTTAAATGTATTCCCGCATTATACTGGTGGGCGACCTAGAACTTAAAAGTATTCCCGCATTATACTGGTGGGCGACCTAGAACTTAAATGTATTCCCGCATTATACTGGTGGGCGACCTAGAACTTAAATGTATTCCCGCATTATACTGGTGGGCGACCTAGAACTTAAAAGTATTCCCGCATTATACTGGTGGGCGACCTAGAACTTAAAAGTATTCCCGCATTATACTGGTGGGCGACCTAGAACTTAAAAGTATTCCCGCATTATACTGGTGGGCGACCTAGAACTTAAATGTATTCCCGCATTATACTGGTGGGCGACCTAGAACTTAAAAGTATTCCCGCATTATACTGGTGGGCGACCTAGAACTTAAATGTATTCCCGCGTTATACTGGTGGGCGACCTAGAACTTAAATGTATTCCCGCATTATACTGGTGGGCGACCTAGAACTTAAATGTATTCCCGCGTTATACTGGTGGGCGACCTAGAACTTAAATGTATTCCCGCATTATACTGGTGGGCGACCTAGAACTTAAATGTATTCCCGCATTATACTGGTGGGCGACCTAGAACTTAAAAGTATTCCCGCATTATACTGGTGGGCGACCTAGAACTTAAATGTATTCCCGCGTTATACTGGTGGGCGACCTAGAACTTAAATGTATTCCCGCATTATACTGGTGGGCGACCTAGAACTTAAAAGTATTCAAGCATTATACTGGTGGGCGACCTAGAACTTAAATGTATTCAAATTGCTTCCCCGTTCTTCCGCGAAAATTTTCGACAATCGGCAGAAAATTTTCTGCCCCGGTTTTTGGTGACTTCCCTGGCGTTGCATCTCGCTGTCATCATCAATCCTTTGTTTTCCTGCAGCAGACAAAGGGATTTAATTAGTTTTTATCGTGGTGGTAGAGGGTGCCTTTCTGGCGGATGATTTTTCCTTTCTTCTCTTTTCTTGCTCCATGTCCCAATTGATTAGTAGGCAAAGTTGCCTGTTGGGGGCCTCTAGCCTGCCAGGGATTGGCTCTCAATTAATCCCCTTTTCTGCTTTCTCTTTAAGCATATTCTGTGGGAGTCTGCTTTTAACTCCCGAAACCACTCCCTTTAGGAGCTCACTTCCTCCAAAATTGCCGGGCACGATCCCTGCATTGGGTGAATTCCCCTCCGGTTTCTGGTAGTAAGCTTTGAAAAATTCTTTTCAAGACAAATTTTAGGAAGAGAAAATAAAAGCTAGAGGGAAAAAATCTTTCTGAACCCATATTTGGTGGGGAGAAGAAACTCAAAAGAACTTATCTGGAGGACATGACTGGTCCCCGTGATCATGACGTGCACCATAGATTCCCGACCCAGTCTATTTGTATCAATCGATTTGCCCGATGGTCTGACTTGCTGGGGATGATAAATGGCTGTTCATCTTGTTGCGAATGTGGTAGCTTTTGCTGCTCTATCTTGTCGCCTCATAGTGCCCTTCGAGGGGTTTTCACTAATGAGACTCTCTCTTTTCTCTCATCTCCCGGCGCCTTATGGTGCCTGTGAGGGTTTTCACCAATAAGACTCTCTCATTTTATTTCCCTCATCTTACATCGCCTCTCGGTGCCTGTGAAGGTTTTCACCGATAAGACTCTCTCATTTTATTTCTTTCGAGGAATCGGGGTGTTGTAGATACGACCCTCTTTTCTGGGGATTCCCTTGACCATCAATTCATTCCTAGTCTTGCGATCCTCCTCTTTGCTGGGGATCGGTGTATTATTCTCGGCCTCATTGCTGGACTCGACATCCCTTGAACATTGATCGGGAGGTCTTTTGGACATTGATGTTGGTTTTGGTGTGGAGTTAAAGAAAGGCTATGAAAAAAATGAAAATAATTTGATGGGTGATGTGCTACAACTTTTGGAATCAAACCTTTGTTGGAATTTAAAACATAACCTCTGCCCCAGTTTTCTTGCTTGGGGAATTTATTTTTTTACACTTTTGTTGCGCTGTGTGCGTTACGCACGCTGTGCCTATTATGCACACTATGTACCTTATGCATCCTATTATCCACTATGATGCATACTATGACCGAGCCGTGAGGCGCCTACGTATCCTCTTCGAGGAATCAGGTCAAACGTAGTTCCCACAGTTTTGTATTTCTTATGATTTTATCTTCTTCTCTTTTTTTTTCTTCTTCTTTTTTTTTTTCCATGTCTTTTCCATTAGTGATTCCAAAAGAGGGGTATGAAAGAATTACTTAGGCTCGAAGGGGGAAGCAAGGGTTAAAAGTGTTTGGATAGAAGAAAGAATTGCCTCCGTCATCTCATTATTCAACAAATGCCAAATACAAACAAATAAACCAAAAATTGCCATAATTAAAGAAATTACGCATAATATCTCTTGACTGCATCTGAATTGATAGCCATGTCGACACATCTACCCTCGACATCTGTCAAACACAAAGCACCGTTGGACAATACTCTGGTCACGATATAAGGCCCTTGCCAATTTGGGGCGAATTTGCCTTTTGCCTCGACCTGATGTGGGAGGATCTTCTTCAACACCTGCTGCCCTACTTCAAACTTCCTGGGGCGCACCTTCTTATTATATGTTCTTGCCATTCTCTTCTGGTACAGTTGACCATGGCACACTGCTGCCAATCTTTTCTCATCTATCAGGCTTAACTATTCCAATCGAGCTTTGACCCATTCATCATCATTAATCCCGGCTTCGGCGACAATTCGGAGGGACGGAATTTCGACCTCCGATCGTATTACGGCCTCAGTTCCGTACACCAACAAATAAGGAGTTGTGCCTATGGAAGTTCGGACGGTGGTGCGGTAACCCAACAAAGCAAAGGGTAATCTCTCGTGCCATTGTCTGGACCCTTTCACCATTTTTCGCAGTATCTTCTTGATATTCTTATTGGCTGCTTCGACTGCTCCATTTGCCTTAGGACGATATGGGGTGGAATTGCGGTGTGTAATCTTGAATTGTTGGCATACCTCTCTCATCAAGCTGCTATTAAGATTCTCACCGTTATCCGTGATGATCACTTTTGGGATCCCGAATCTGCAGATAATATGGAAGTGAACAAAGTCCACCACTGCCTTCTTGGTTACTGATTTGAAGGTTTTAGCCTCAACCCATTTGGTGAAGTAATCAATGGTCACTAGAATGAACCTATGACCGTTGGATGCTGCTGGCTCGATGGGCCCAATGACATCCATGCCCCATGCCACAAACGGCCAGGGTGCTGACATCGTATGTAACTCTGTTGGTGGAGAATGAATCAAATCTCCATGTATCTGGCACTGATGGCATTTCCTCACGAAAGCGATACAGTCGTGTTCCATGGTGAGCCAATAACACCCTGTTCGAAGGATCTTTCTTGCCAACACATATCCGCTCATGTGTGGTCCACAAACTCCCGCATGTACCTCTGCCATAACCGTCGTTGCTTGACTGGCATCTATGCATCTCAACAATCCCAAATCCGGGGTTCTTTTGTACAATACTCCTCCACTGAGGAAGAAACCATTCGACAAACGCCGAAGGGCTCTTTTTGGTCTCTAGAGGCATGTTCTGGATATATCCCCATTCTGAGGTATTCCTTGATATCATGAAACCAGGGTTCGCCATCTGCTTCTTCTTCTATGGCATTGCAGTAAGCGTGCTGATCACGGACCTGGATGTGTAGAGGATCAACATACATTTTGTCAGGGTGGTGCAACATTGATGCTAAGGTGGCCAAGGCATCCGCAACCTCATTGTGAACTCTCGGGATGTGTTTGAACTTCACCGATCGAAATTGCTTGCTCAGATCATGCAAGCATTGTCGGTATGGTATGAGCTTTAGATATCGTGTTTCCCATTCATCCTGAATTTGATGTACCAAGAGGTCCGAGTCTCCCAAGACCAAGACGTCTTGGACATCCATGTCAGCAGCCAAGCGCAGACCCAGAATGCAAGCCTCATACTCGGCCATATTGTTGGTGCAATAGAAGCGTAGTTGAGCTGTAACAGGATAATGCCGTCCTGTTTCAGAAATGAGTACTGCTCCTATCCCAACCCCTTTCGCGTTTGCAGCTCCATCGAAGAAAAGCTTCCAACCTGGTTCCTCAGGCAATTCCAACTCATTTGTATGCATTACCTCTTCGTCAGGAAAATACGTTCTTAAGGGCTCATATTTTTCATCAACGGGATTCTCTGCCAAATGGTCTGCCAGCGCCTGGGCTTTCATGGCCGTCCTCGTCACATAGACGATATCAAACTCTGTGAGCAGAATTTGCCATTTTGCCAACCTTCCCGTGGGCATAGGTTTCTGAAAGATATACTTCAATGGGTCTAAACGAGATATGAGATAAGTGGTATATGAAGACATGTAGTGCTTCAACTTCTGAGCTACCCAAGTTAGGGCGCAACAGGTTTTCTCGAGTTGAGTGTACTTGACCTCATGCACTGTGAACTTCTTGCTAAGATAGTAGATGGCCTGCTCTTTCCTTCCTGTGTCGTCATTTTGACCCAATACACAACCAAATGAATTTTCCAAGACCGTTAGGTAAAGAATTAAGGGCTTCCCGGGCTTAGGCGGGACCAATACGGGTGGATTAGACAGATACCCTTTGATTTGGTCGAAAGCCTCCTGACACTCTGCCGTCCAACCTACCGCAGCATCCTTTCTCAGCAGCCGAAATATGGGCTCACAAAGTTGCTGTGAGTTGAGCGATGAACCTGCTGATGTAATTGAGTCTACCCAGCAAACTCATTACCTCTGTTTTGTTCCTTGGCGGTGGCAAATCTCGGATGGATTCAATTTTGGATGGGTCTAGCTCAATCCCCCGTCGACTGACGATGAATCCTAGCAACTTTCCTGATGGAACCCCGAATGCGCATTTGGCCGGGTTAAGCTTGATATCATACCTCCGGAGTCTTTGGAAAAATCTCCTTAGGTCTGCTACATGGTCCTCCTGACGCCAAGATTTGATGATCACATCATCGACGTACACCTCGATTTCCTTGTGTATCATGTCATGAAACACAGCAGTCATTGCTCGCATGTACGTCGCCCCGGCGTTCTTTAACCCGAATGGCATTACCCGATAGCAGTAGGTTCCCCATGGCGTAATAAACGCTGTCTTCTCAGCATCCTCCTCGTCCATTAGGATCTGATGATAACCCGCATAGCAATCCACAAAGGATCCGATCTCGCGCCCAGCGCAGTTATCGATCAGGATATGAATGTTGGGTAGCGGGAAATTGTCCTTGGGACTTGCTTTGTTGAGGTTGCGGTAATCAACGCATACCCTGATTTTTCCATCCTTCTTTGGGACCGGTACCACATTGGCCAACCACTCGGGATATCGAGTGACCCGAATGACCTTCGATTGCAACTGCTTAATCACTTCTTCTTTGATCTTTACACTCATTTCTGTTTTAAATTTCCTTAGTTTTTGCTTGACCGGAGGGTATGCCGGGTCAGTGGGTAATTTGTGAACCACTAAATTGGTGCTTAATCCAGGCATATCATCGTAGGACCATGCAAAAACATCTTTGAATTCCATGAGGGTTTTGATCAATTCTTCTCTGACATTCGGCTCAATGTGGATGCTAATTTTGGTCTCTTGGACGTTGTCAGCGTCTCCTAGATTCACAGCCTCAGTGTCATTTAGGTTAGGCTTGGGTTTCTCTTCAAATTGGCACAGTTCCCGGTTTATCTCTTCGAAGGCTTCACCTTCATCACATTCGGATTCATCATCGCAAACGACCTCTTGCATCATTGAGTCAGATTCAGATTGATTTATTAGACTAGGTCGAAGATCCGCTGTGCATGCCATGTCATTAGAACCAGTAAAAAGAGAACTGTTCAGAAAGAAAAAGAACAAAACAAAATTAAAATGGGACAAAAGAAAGAACTTTATTAAATTTGCAAGATAAAAGGGTTCGCACTTTTACAAAAACGAAAGTAAAATTTGGATTACACCCTTGAATAATCCGAACAAACAAACAAACAAAACATAAATCAAAGCCTACTACCAAGACTCCCCTCGGACAGGAAGAGGAGTAACTGTCCAATTTTTGGTCTTGGCCTCAGGCCCCACAAACTGTATCTCTGCTCTGCTAGAACCTTTTCCAGCTTCCACCATACTGACATCCGCGAATAGCCTCTCAAAACTCTGATTCAGGTCTTCATTTATACCGATCAAAGGTCCTAGAATCTTTGGGACCGGTGGCCCCTTGGCACTTGCTTTGACAAAAGACCTTGAGAGGCGTGACACTGGTTTAGGCAGAAACCAAACCCCCTTCTTCATTTTTCGTGCTTGCTTTCTATCTGCTGCGGTTGGTTTGAACCCCAATCCGAAAGTTTCCAGATTTTTAGGAAGGGAGACAGGTTGGACAATCCCTTGAAGCTCGACTCCCAGGCCTTTTCCTGGCACAAATCCGTTACCCAGCATTTCCGAGACCATCATGACTGTCGCGGCAGCTACCCTAGGGTGTGGGATGATTTCTCCTTCAGAAATTTTGTTGGCTGACCCTGTATCGAAAATCTGGTAGACCCAAGGACCTTTGTCATCAGCAGTCTCTATGAAAGGTACAATTGCTCCACCCGTGGTGCACGTTGTGTCCTCGCCGTGTAACACGACCTCTTGTCTTTCCCACTCGAACTTCACCGTCTGATGTAGAGTGGAAGACACTGCTTTGGCTGCATGAATCCAGGGTCGTCCTAACAGCAGGTTATAAGAAACTGTGGCATCTAACACCTGGAATTCCATGGTAAACAGGACTGGACCAATGGTCAGTTCAAGTACAACATCCCCCACAGTGGCTGTTCCGTTTCCGTCAAACCCTCGGACACAGATACTATTCTTTCAGATTCTTCCGCGGTCGATCTTTAACTGGTCCAGAGTGGATAATGGACAAATATTGGTGCTTGAGCCATTATCCACCAATACTCGAGTTACCACAGAGTCTTCACATTTGACAGCTAGGTATAAAGCCTTATTATGCTCCGTACCCTCCACCGGTAGGTCATCATCTGAGAATGTTACCCTGTTTACCTCGAAAATCTTGCTGGCAATGGTTTCCAGGTGGTTTACAGCAATCTCACTGGGTACATGAGCTTCGTTCAATATCTTTAGCAGGGCCCGACGATGCTCCTCATAATGGATCAGTAACGACAACAATGAGATCTGGGCCGGTGTTTTTCTCAGCTGTTCGACCACAGAATAGTCATGTACTTTCATCTTCCTCAGGAACTCTTCAGCCTCTTCTTCGGACACAGGTTTCTTGGTTGCAACTGGGTCGGTCCTTCTTAGCTCCACCGGAGCAAAACATCGACCTGATCGAGTCAGCCCTTGCGCTTTACAACTGACTTCTTCCACCTGTTTTCCTTTGTACAACACCACCGCCTTTTCATATTTCCAAGGCACAGCCCTGCTGTCAATCATCGGCAGCTGGACCACAGGCTTTATGGTCACCCTTTCTCTACACACCCCTTTCAACACGACCGCCGGTGTGGGCGGGGTCCCTGGTATTACCAACTTGCTTGGCTCGGGTTTGCTTGTTATGGCGGACGGGCTCTTTCCCAATATCACTACCGGCTTGACGCCTTCTCCCTGCGACTGTACACTCGTTTCTCCACTGGTTGAGACTTCCTTTGGGGCGGCTTGGATCATCATCACTGTTTGTGAAGGTTTTCTCAATTCTCCTCCTTCACACACCAACTCAATCATGTGAGTTTCGTGGTGCGCTGGCAGTGGGTTTTGGTTGATGTTAGGAGCTTCTGGCGTCTGGACCTCGATCTTATTGGTGTCAATAAGATCTTGTATGGCATGCCTTAATTTCCAGCACTTCTCGGTATCGTGCCCGAGCATCCCTGAACAGTAGTCACAACTGATTGATCGATCCAAATTCTGAGGCGGGGGATTTGGTTCTCGAGTCTGGACAGGACTAACCAAACCCAATTGCCGCAGCTTGTGGAACAAAGCGGTGTAGGTTTCTCCCAGCTCCGTGAAGGTTCTCTGCTTCCGCAACCTGTCATTCCTAGCATCTGGATTTCCCCGAAAGCCTATCCCTGAAGGGTTTCTATATGCCCTTGGTGGAGGGTAGGTGTTTTGCGGTGGGTAGTTATTATGTGGAGCTGGGTATGTGTTGTGGGGGGCCGGTGCGCGCCATTGTGGGCGAACCGGAGGCTGAGTGTATGCCTGGGCTTGGTGTACGAAACAATGTGGTTCTCGAGGTGGATAGAAATTTTGTGGTGGGTTGTATGGGTATTCTGACATGTGAGGTCTGGGTTGGTTGTAGTGTGGCCTGCCAGCCCTGGACCAACTGCCTGCCTCGATCGTGGAAACCTCTTCTTTCTTTCTTCTCAACGCACCTCCCGTGCCGTTTTGAATGGCCTGGGTTGTGGCCTTGAGTGCCGAATAGTTCAAGATCTTGTCAGACCTCAAACCCTCTTCTATCATGACCCCTATCTTGACCACCTCGTTGAAAGATTTTCCAACTGTTGTCACCAAGTGACCAAAGTAGGTTCGATCTAGTGTCTGCAAAAAATAGTCCACCATCTCTCCCTCTCTCATGGGAGGATCGACTCTAGCTGCTTGTTCCCTCCAGCGGAACCCGAACTCGCGAAAACTTTCCCCGGGTTTCTTCCCAGTTCTCAATAATGTGAGACGGTCAGGGACTATCTCGAGATTGTACTGGAAATGACCTGCAAAAGCCTGCGCCAGATCATCCCACGTGTACCACTTGCTGGAATCCTGCCTGGTATACCATTCTAGTGCAGATCCGCTCAAACTTTGGCCGAAATAAGCTATCAACAGCTCATCCTTGCCGCCTGCCCCTCTCATTTTGCTACAGAATCCCCGCAAATGTGCCATAGGATCACCGTGCCCTTCATATAAATCAAACTTGGGCATCTTGAACCCGGCCGGGAGTTGGACGTATGGGAAAGGGCACATATCTTTGTATGCCACGCTGACTTGATTGCCCAGCCCGTGCAAGTTCCTGAAGGATTGCTCCAGGCTTTTGAACTTTCTCAACACTTCATCCTGTTCAGGGGCCTTAACCGGCTTCTCAACCTCTGCCGGTACTTCCAAATGGGGATTGTAAGCTTGAGGCTCGGGTGCATGGAATGTAGGCTCAGGGGGATAGTATTGTGTATCGTGAGCCTGAAACAATGGCTCACTGGTCGTCCTTTGCAAAGGGGCCGATGTTGGTCCCACAAAAATGGGAATATTGGGTGTTGGGAGAGGTTGATGGGGTGGTGGAGCTTGGGAATCATGAGGGCTTCTTTCTTGATGATAAAGGGGATTTGGACGACTTGTGGAAGGGCCAGAGTGAGGGTATTCCGGCATGTGTCCCAGTGTCTCAGGGCTCTTTTGTGTTTTGGCTAGGGCTAGCTGCATTGCATTCATCTCTAGTCCCATCCTTTCAATCTTTTCCATCGCTTCTTTTAGCAACTGGCTTATTGGCCTTTCTTCGTCATTACTATTCTCTGAAGTAGTCATGCTTGTTGCTACCGGTCCTTTGGATCTGGTTTGGTAGGAGTGTGTTGCCAGAGTTCTTTAACAACTAACTTGTCTGAATCAGACAATAACAAACTTCGTTAGCGTTAGAATTTAACAGATTTGACCATAACACATAGAGGATGCAATGCACCTATGTAGTTAACCGTTCCTACATGCTTTGCTTCAAACAACATGCGTCATCCCGGTTTGCTCATTCGTCCTTTTAAAGTATTTTGGAAACTCTGTGTTTTATTTTATTATGTACTTTATTTTCTTTCTTTATTAAAAGCGGTCGAATCTTATGGGGATTGCCTACGTATCACGTCCCCGCGTGAATCAGACCAGACGTAGTTCTGCCTTGAGGCTAACATTTATAAAAAGAAAATGAACAAACATTACATTTGAAAACTTTGTAAAAACAATGTCTTGAAATACACACAAAAGAAAATGATCAACATTACATTTGAAAACTTTGTAAACAATGTCTTGAAATACACACATTCAAATTAAAATAAAAGATACAATTCTTAACATCTCATAACGTGCCCCACTTTCCACTTGTGTTGTAAATTATTAGATCATTTGCTCAAGGCGGGGCTTGACCCAGATGTCCTCCCAATGTTCGATACATCCTTTCCAACTCCACTGCTAGATGACGGGCAAAGGTGGGTGCATGCTCGGTAAACCTTTCATAATCCATTCCTTGGCAGTTTACATAACTTTGAGAGGTGTAGACCGCCAGGTCGTGGATCTGTGCCCTGAAATTTTGGAGATGTTGGCCTTGATCCTGCAATTGCTGCTGGCGAGTGGTGGCTATATCTCGGATACGGCCTTCACGATCTAGGGCTGACTCTAATAGAGCTCGGAGTCTGGCATGCTCTAATCTCATCTGCACTCTTTCTCTATCAGTGTCCTCTTGTTGATGCTCTCTGTACCTTCTTGCCTCTTCTAGTTGTGCACGAAGTTGGTCTTCTGATCGTATCCAATGGTCTTTTTCCTTCTTGAATTGTGCCCTGTCTTTCTCGGATTGCCTATTTTGGCGTTCCTTATCAGATCTGGCTTCTTCGTTTAATTGTTGGATCCTTTCTTTTGCTTTGCTCAACGCCCTTTCTTTTGCAGCAAGAATGGAATCATAATCCTGCATTCTTTCAAAAAGATTGGCGATGGTTTTTTGATCCTTCCAATTCCTCATTGGCGTTTCAGCAGCCTTTTTCATTTTCAGAAATCGAGCATGTAGACTTTCATTCTCACAGGCTAGACTCTTCTTCTCGCCTTCAGCTTCTTGTGCTTGCAAATCCTTCTCCAGACTGAGGTTCCTTAGATTTTCCTTTAGGGTGTGGATAATTGCTTTTTATCCCTTCTCTTTTTCTCCCCAGATCAACCGCTCTTGGATTTTATCATTAAAGTTTTGAATATGGGGTCTTTTAGTTGGCCTTCTCAGCTTAGGTTCTGGTTCCTCATCCACGCGAGACCGTTTCTCGAACCACCTTGCATATCCAGGATTTATCTCACCCTTTGTAGTGTCTGGGACTTGAGTATCGCTTTTTAAGTATCGACATCCATTCCACATCTGCTGAAGTAACGCCTCAGGAATAGTGGCCTCTGGGTGTAGTTCGATTTCTTGCGCACTCAAATCTTCATCATCAGGAACTACTTGATATCTTCCTAGTTGTCTTAGGACTCTCAATGGCGCGTATGGCTGGATGCTTCTCAATCCCAATAGTAGCAGATATCCATTTGAGTTTGACATATGTATTACTTCCCTCATTGATAGCCATCCCAAAGTCCATTCAATTTGATTTGCCGTTAGAGCCCTTAGCCGAGATACCCATGCTTCTATCCCTTCTGGAACCTGATAATTTTTCACTCTTTCCTCATAACCCTCGATATAATTATCGTTGTTTGGCCTGTACTGTATGATCTTGGGCTGTTGTTGGATATGTTCAATTAGCCACATTTGCAACAAAATTTCGCATCCCTCGAAGACTTTCGCTCCCGCTTTACATAAAGTCAAAGCCCGATAAATGTCCGAGAGAATGATGGGGACAAGGGTGTGGTTTTCTTTGGAGGTGAGGATTTGCACAACTTTTGCGGTGCGAATATCGATTGTTCGTTCTTTGTTCGGGAAGACCATGATTCCTAGAAAAGCCACCATGAAGGCGAAACGACGGTGAACCTGCCATGCGTCTTTGTCTTGTTTGTTAGTAAGGCCTTTCTCATGAATTTCGAACCCATCTGACTTTCCGAACCTTGAATACAAAAAGTTGAAAGAACAACATCCGTTGACGATGTTGCTTTTCCTGATTTGACTGCTGATGTTCAAAAGACCGAAGAATCGATGTACCGAGGGAGCCTTCGTGAATATCAAGCTTTGATTCCTTAAACTTCCGTCAAAACCAACATATCCAGCTACCTCTTCTAATGTATGAGTGAGCTCGAAGTCAGAGAAACGAAAGACATTGTGAACAGGGTCCCAAAAAGTTACTAATGCCGTAATCAGATCCTCACGGGGTTTAACTTTCATAATGTCCGGGAGATTTCCCAAATGCTTGATGACCCACTTTTGACCATCTTCGCCTAATTCACCCCACCACATTTGAAGCTGGAATAGAAACTCTTCTGTATTTGCGGAGGAGGGGTTTTGTGTGGTGCTCATTTTGTATCTGAAATTTAATTTAATAAAGTCAAGACTCATTTTGAAAACATACGCCAATCGTTTTTGGTTAAAACTATTTCAAGATTTAAAACTATATTTTATTTTTTATTACATATATATATATATATATATATTTTTATTATGACCCATTTTACTCCTCAGCTCTTACCATGATTTCATTTAAGCCGGCCAGCCAGCATGTTCGAGGCAAATGAATGCACGTATAGCAAGTAGGATGCGTCAGGATGGTCTTTTTATTTCGGGTTCACCTGTCTTAGACAGACCCAACCCCTGTGTTGAGTCCCCTAAATCAAATGCACGTGATGCAAATAAACGTTCCTACTAGGGATCCGGTGCATGGCTGAGTTATTCTAAGTGTGACCCTGAGGTTGATTGTTCTAAACCTGGCTTACCCAAACGGACAGTTTGAGCCGAAGCGGGGGCAACGTACCGGGAGCACAAAAGTCTGCCCGGTCTAGTTACTTGTCCCAACTCCATCTTATTTGGCATGACTTTAACAGAAAGGTGGGTCACGCGCACGTGTACACCATAAATTCAGAAGACTCGGAAAGAAGGGTTTCGTAGCAGTTTTATATACACAATTCAGATAATATTAAAGCGGTAAAAGCATCATTTAGCACATTAAGCATATATCATGTAAAAATCAGATAATAAATAAAGCCAAATAACAACAATTATTCTAAGCTCGAATTCTTAACCCTGAACCAGTGGTTCTAGGTTTTATAGTCCCCAGCAGAGTCACCAGAGCTGTCACACCTCCTTTTTCCGCACCCGAGTGGCGCAGGGGAGTTTTTTCCAATTAAAGGACAATCGAAACGGGATTTGTTTATTTTTCAGAGTCGCCACTTGGGAGGCTTAGGGTGTCCCAAGTCACCAATTTTAATCCCGAATCGAGGAAAATAATGACTCTATATTACAGTCTGCGTACCAGAAATCCGGATAAGGAATTCTGTTAACCCGGGAGAAGGTGTTAGGCATTCCCGAGTTCCGTGGTTCTAGAACGGTCGCTCAATTGTTATATTCGGCTTGATTATCTGATTTTATACAAGTGTGAACTTATGTGCAAAATTTTAACTTTTGATCGCTTTTATCATTTACTGTTTTTATCAAGAATTGCAACGTTGTGAAAATGTATCTCGAACCGCATTACAATCAATGTACCCGTGGTCGTCGACACACTTTGACTCCGTTGAGATTAGGATTTGGGTCACATCAATGTGCACCCGAGTTTAAGGAATTTAAATTATTAAAGGCGCACCTAAAGCGACTAGCGTATTGTTATTTTAGGAGGGTTGTGAGATTTGCTAAACAACCCGTCCTGGAAACTAAATGCTTCAATAATATACATTTAACAAGGGCCCCGCATCTGCGCGTTTTGTTTATTTTCATCGAGGCTCATCTCGTTCTTATTTTTAAAGGATATCCTATAGCAACTACGTTTCTTGTCGTGTTTGTCTCTATCAATTGAAAACAGTAGATAGTCCTAATTAATTACATGTTTGCAAGTTATTTGTAACAACATTCAGAAAAGCTTGAAAATCAGAAATGAGGCTGCATGTACAGTCAGCCGAACAAATAATCATGGGCCCAAATCCAGCCCATGCGTGATAGGCCAGACCTGGGCCACTGCTTGTTCGATGCGGGCCTACTTGGTTTGCTTCGATTTGGGCTCGACCTTCATGAGGTTGAGGCCCTGAACTGGTTCTTTGTTCTATAAATGAGTTTATCAATTTATATGTGACAATCTGACAAAAGAGGAAAGTACTTTAATTAAAGTGGATAGTTTTCCTATTTGACCTACGTTAGAGAATATACTACATCATCAGACTAAGTTTAAAATACAACTTATTGCAATGGGAATATTTTCACCTAACAGCATACATATATGACTAACATTCACTTACCTACATTGATATACTAAGCATGTAGGCTACTTCTATTATCCAAACGAAAATGTAACTATTATATACTACATGACATTTAATACAACAGTCCATGTATATATAAAAACAATCTGCATGTCCTCTCTTTTGCATTCATGCTCAAACTTTCAGTTACATTGGTGGTATCAATTGTGTACCTGGTAAGGAAAGGAAAGGAAGAAGGAGAGTGATCAGTTGAGTAGTATGCAACGAATACAGCAGCAGCAGACACACAGCAACAACACAACAACAACCAACCAAACCAAGTGTTTTCCACAGCCACAGACAACCAACAATGTCTCCCAGAATACAAGGACTAGCAGATAGTCGAGTACCAAGCCAGTAATCCCAGGAAAGAGTAAGGAAATAACAGCAGTAACTGAGGGTTCAAATGCAGTAAAACCACCAGTTCAATAACCACAAACAACTCAGTCAATGCAAGCAACAGAACTTGGCCAAGACAGCTTGACCAATATTCACTCTTATACAACTTTCAGGCAGTGTTTTGGTTACAATGTCTATTGGAAACTACCCTATGTTTATACTGTTATGATTTGGGACTCACTAGACCTCTCTTCAGACTAAAGTTTTTTTTTCCAGCCTTTTGTTTTGTTTTTCTTTTCTGAAGACTCAAAAGTCCAGCCCTTCTTAGGTTCTCAAAGGACCTATTTATAGGCCAAATGACCCAGTGCAGCTGAGCTGCCCTCATGCTGCAACTTGCAGCCTGCCCATACTCTGTTAAACCCATGCTTGAGCATCTCTTGATGCCAGCCATTGGTTCCCCACGCCTGGTTTTGTTTAATCAAGAGTTATGGGCTCATTTTATTATTCATTTTAAGCCCCATACCCTTGTGTCTTGTTCCCCATTGGTATTAGTGTGAGCACGTGATTTTTGCCTTACGAAAAACTACTCCAAAATAAATCAAAATAAATTTCTTTTACTGTGTAATTTCTGAATTTGCGTGATGTTAAAAATTTGTTTATGTCCGTAAAATGTTTGCTTTGTCATAATTAAACAAAAATAAAATAAAATACATATTTGCATGAATATAGGATTTAATTATGCATTTAAGAGATAATTTAAATAAAATCACAAAAATATGCATTGGTTTTATTTTAAATGTTTCACTGTATGATTGATGTTTTTGTCTATGTGTTAAATAATTGTTATAGAATAATTAATATATTTGTGAAGGTAAAATTGTTTTATAATTACAATTAGAAATTTAAATTAGAAAAAATGAAAAAAAATATAATAATACATATACATAAAAATCGGACCTGGATTTAAATCCAGGCCCAACCAAATTAATTCCCTTCACAGCCCAATCCCAATAGCCCCAGGTCCGGTCCAGTCCGAAAAGAGTCAATACGACAGCGTTTAGTCATGGTTCAGCATGGACCGTTCGATCAAATCCAATCAACGGACGAGATCTCCTACCCTTACCCGAAACCCGTAACCCGACCCTTTGACCCAATACAGGCCGACCCTGAACTTAGACCAAACGACGTCGTTCGGATTAGTGGATTAATCCTGGCCCTTAATCTTACTTGATCGGACGGATAACATCAATCCACCCCACCCCTATATAAGTCCCCAAGCCTTACCCGACCCCTAACTAAACACCCCCCCATCCTACACTGTTCATCATCGTCCCCAAGCCCCCACTCCTAACCCTAGCCGCCCTAGGATTCCACCGCCTGAAACCCGGCGGCATCAACGCCGCCGGTCACCACCTTAACACCCTAGGACCTCCTGAACCTCCCCTACACGAATCCAACCTTAGTTTCCTTCAAATCAGGCCCCAACTCTTCGAATCTTAAATCGAAGGTTGGCCTGGAAACCTGATCTAAACCAATCAACCCCAAATTAACACCATGGCTTCCCCTAACAACCCTTGTTATAGATCTGAAGTTAGTTTGGTTCGAATCAGTTCGGAACTTCTCGAATCTTCTTTTGAAGGTTCGGACCAAACAAGAACAGACTCAGATCCGTTTCAAACTAACACCAAATGACCCCTAGGCTACCCTCACCATTGTGTCATGTTTGGTTCTTCTCGAATCTGACCAGAAATGGTTAAATCCCAAATCGAGTTTTTAAGAACCCTAAAAATACCAAACTTCCGGATTCTGTTCAGATTATGATGAAGATTGAGGTTTAATCGACCTTAGTCGAAGTATTTTCAGTGGAAAATACTTCGACTAAGGTCAGTTTGATTTCAAACAAAAAATCCGAAATCCAAGTTGAGGTCGAGTCTGATTAAAATTCAGAGGTATTATTTTCTATTATTTTGTGTATTCTGAGTATATTATTGTCTGTGTCAATAGCTTTTTGATTTTTCATATTTGTTTTGATCAATTCTGTCATTTCTGTCTCCTACCTATCTACTTGATCCGAATGTGAATTGTTTCTATTGATTGTGCTTAGTTACAATGTGTGTAATCGACTCGATTAAGTTCGTCGATTAATTATATTACGAATTCTCATAATACTGATTGAAATTATCTGTTTCTATTATTATGTACTGTTTGTTGACAGATATTGTAGATAATCATTTTTAACTAATACTCGTTAGTTAAATCATCCTGGTTTATATGAATCTGTCAAAATAAAGGTTGTATATATGTTATTGTCTGAACATTAAGGTTTCAGGACATTGTCAGTATTGACAATGATCCTGTGTGTGTTTGATTCTAGTTTAGTGTTAGGTCCAGTCTGAGTTGTTTTCATAATTTCAGTAATATGTTGTTAGTTCTGAATTCAGCGAAATATTGCTGTAATGTCAAGTTTGGATTCAAGTTTACAAAAGTTGGTCAGATACAATTGTATTAAGAGGTTAATAGGATTGGTTATAGCTGGAATAACTAAGTTTGTACAGATTTTAGAATCTGTTTTGCTGTAGGTTCTGATTTTTCAGTAATAACATCAGGATTTCAGGGGCACTTTTGGGAATGAAACAGTAAAAAACAGGGTGTTAAGGCTAGTGTATTATAATGTAGTGATAATGGCTATATTTAAGTAATAAAGGGGGAACAAGGGATAATGGGGCTGCTGAAAATCATGTTAGGATTACATAAAGTATTAAAAAGAAGTTTCAATGGAAACTTTCTGGTTGTTAAAGGGATAAAGGGTCCCTCCAATACTAATTAGTATAGAACCAGCCCTGTATAAATACAGGAGCTGGACAGACCTTAAAGGGCAGTCTTTTAATCAGTTTTTAAGACCCTAGAGAATTTTGAGGAGAGTTTTAAAAAGGAACAAGAGGGCAGTCACACACACACACAGATATACAGCAACAAAAACAAAAAAATCAGAAACAAGAAGTCCAAAACAGGAAAGAAACTGAAAAAATCTGAAAAATGTTACTTTTCTAGAATCTGTCCGGGTCTGTTTTTAGTGGCAATTTGTGGTTCAAATCTGAAATTTCTCATAAGAATACTGCCATTGTGCATTTGTTTTCCTTGGGTCTTATTATTGCTCAAATCTGTGGGAATACTGGTATATTTTGCTGCTTTGCTGCTGCAACTGCTGAAACTTACTACTTCTACCTCCATTTACAGGTATATATTCTTTTAAATTCTATGTTGGAAAGAGATTCAATATGGCGGATAAACGAAGATTGAATTAAAATTCTGTTTTTTTATTTGTCCAAGTTCCTCAATTTAAATTTCATTTTTATTTTATGTTAGTTAATTAGTAGTGAATTCAATTTGATAGCTATGAGCTAATTGTCTTACTTTGAAAGTTCGTATAAAGATTTGTAATAACATTAGCTCATTATCTCATTAGTTTAATCATATTAAATTGTCGAAGTAGGGAATATGGTATGAATGTTGGTCATTATTTAAATTTTGTTGTTGGTTAAGTAAGAAGTGATGTAGAAGTGCCAAGATAACTATAGTAGTGATATTTATTGTTACATAAGGTTAAGATGGTGATGTCGATAAAATAATAGATGTGTGTATAAAAATGGGCGAAAGGCGATATGATGTAGCTTATTACAATACGTTATGAATACGATATACAGTTAAGTTACATGTAAGGTAATTTTATTAAATTAACTTGTATAATAATTCGGCCATTATAGCTCGATGTCTATCTACCTTCATAAAACAAATTAACCAAATAATTAGGCCTATTAGATTAAAAGCAAGCATATAAGAATGAAAAGAGATGTATAAGCATAAATTGCCACACTTCATATCAATGATAATTAGAAGTAGAATTTGCATTAAGTAAATAATGAAAATTCTCGGAAAATATTTCCTTCCTTTATGAATCATTTATTTTCAGTTTCATATGCAATTTATTCTTTGGCATACATATATATGTCATATTTGTTTAAAATAGTATTAATCATATTTTTATTCTGTTCTTAGAATTTGGATAGACTTGAATGAACATGCTATATGCGAAAATTATAATCAACGAGCAACATTCAATAAATTGTGAATTCTTTTTTTCAAGAATTAAGGATATCTAAAAATGAAGATTTCTCATAATATAATAAAACAATTTATGGAAAAATCCCTAATATCATTATAAATATGTCGCGCAATTAGGGATACGTTCGCGTACCCTGATTATATTTTTAAAAGCTAAATTCGGATTATGCGTACGCGCAATTTCGAACGAATATTTAATAAAAGGATTTTTCCAAAGGCGTTAAATCAATTTCATAAAAAACCGAGATGTACGGTTCACTATTCAAAAAAAAAAACAAATATTCTTGATTCGACACAATTTCAAAAAAAAATTGATTGCTTAATAAATATATTATCAAAAGTTATTGTGTACACGTACGCGTGACATAATTCCGCATTTTTTTTAAAAAACACGAATATACGTACGCGTAATTCGATTCAAAAGAATGTTCTCAATCACAATAAGTAAAAGCGGTAGAAAAGTCATGTAACAAAAAGTATTTAATAAAAATCAAGATAATTAAGCCAATAATAAAAACAGTTAAGCGACCGTGCTAGAACCACGGAATTCGGAAATGCCTAACACCTTCTTCCGAATTAACAGAATTCCTTACTCAGGATTTCTGGTTCGCAGAATAATAAACAGAGTCATATTCTCCTCGATTCAGGGATTATAATTGGTGACTTGGGACGCCTTAAAATTCCCAGGTGGCGACTCTAAAACAAATAAATAAATCCCGTTTCGACTGTCCTTCAATTGGATAAAACTCCCCACGCGCCCCGCGGGCGCGGCGAAAAGGAGGTGCGACAGCTCTGGCGACTCTGCTGGGGATAAGTTAGTGAACTGTAACCCAGAACAATTGATTCAGGGTTTAAAGAATTCGAGCTTAAAATATCTGTTTTATTGGCTTTATTTACTATATAATTATCAACTGTTTATATGCTAATATGCTAAATGTTCTTTTTTACCGCTTTAATATTATTTGAATTGTGAATATATACAACTGCTACGAAAACCCCTTCTTTCTGAGTCTTCTGAATTTATGGTGTACACGTGCGCGTGACCCACCTTTTTGTTAAAGTCATACCAAATAAGACGGAGTTGGGACAAGTAACTAGGCCGGGCAGACTTTCGTGCTCCCGGTACATTACCCCCGCTTCGGCTCAAACTGTCCGTTTGGGTAAGCCAGGTTTAGAACAATCAACCTAAGGTTTTACACTTAGAATAACTCAGCCATGTACCGGATCCCTAGTAGGAACGATTATTTGCATCATATGCATTTGGCCTTGGAGACTCAACACAGGGGTTGGGTCTGTCTAGGACACGTGAACCAAAAATTAAAAGACCATCATGATGCATCCTACTTGTTATTTGTGCATTCATTCGCCTCGAACATGCTTGTTGACCAGCTTAAATAAAATCATGGTGAGAAGCAAGGAATAAAATGGGTTGCTTTAAAAATTTCGAAAAAATATAGTTTTAAAATTTTTTTTTAAATAAAAGAAAAAATTTCGAAAATGATTTTTAGTATAAATTTTGACTTTATTAAAATTAAATTTCAGATACAAAATGAGCACTACACAAAGCCCCTCATCCACAAGTACGGAGGAATTTCTATGTCAGCTTCAAATGTGGTGGTATGATTTAAGCGAAGACGGCCAAAAATGGGTCGTCAAGCATTTGGGAAATCTTACGGACATTATGAAAGTTGAGCCTCGGGATGATCTGATTACGACATTAGTAACATTCTGGGATCCTGTTCACAATGTTTTTCGTTTCTCTGACTTCGAGCTTACTCCTACATTAGAGGAGATAGCTGGCTATGTTGGTTTTGGCGGAAGTTTAAGAAATCAAAGCTTGATATTCACAAAGGCACCTTCAATACATCGATTCTTCGGTCTTCTGAACATCAGCAGTCAAATCAGGAAAAGCAATGTCATCAATGGATGTTGTTCCTTCAATTTTTTGTATTCCAGGTTTGGAAAATCAGATGGGTTTGAAATTCATGAGAAAGGCCTTACTAATAAGCAAAACAAAGACACTTGGCAGATGCACCGTCGATTTGCTTTCATGGTGGCTTTTCTAGGAGTCATGGTCTTCCCAAATAAAGAGCGAACAATTGATATTCGCACCGCAAAAGTTGTGCAAATCCTCACCACTAAAGAAAATCACACCCTTGTCCCCATCATTCTATCAGATATTTATCGGGCTTTGACTTTATGCAAATCAGGAGCGAAAGTTTTCGAAGGATGCAAAATTTTGTTGCAAATGTGGATGATTGAACATCTCCAACAACAGCCCAAGATCATACAGTATGGGTCGAACAAAGCTAATTGCATCGAGAGCTATGAGGAAAGAACAAAAGATTATCAAGCTCCAGAAGGGATAGAAGCATGGGTATCTCATCTAAAGGCTTTAACTGCAAATCAAATTGAATGGACTCTGGGATGGATCCCGATGAGAGAAGTAATACATATGTCAACCTCAAATAGTTATCTACTACTATTGGGATTGAGAAGCATTCAGCCGTATGCACCACTAAGAGTTTTAAGGCAACTAGGGAGATATCAAATAGTTCCTGATGAGGAAGATTTGAGTACGCAAGTAATCGAATTACACCCAGAAGCCACTATTCCCGAAGCTTTACTTCAGCAAATGTGGAATAGGTGCCGATACTTGAAAAGTGATACTCAAGTCCTAGACATTACCAAGGGTGAGATAAATCCTGGATATGCAAGGTGGTTCGAAAAGCGGTCTCGCGTGGATGATGTACCAGAACCCGAGCTAAAAAGGCCAACAAAAAGACCCCATGTTCAAAACTTCAATGATAAAATCCAAGAGCGGTTGATCTGGGGAGAAAAAGAAAAAGGGTACAAAGCAACTATCCATGCCCTAAAAGAAAATCTAAGAAGCCTCAGTTTGGAGAAAGATTTGCAAGAACAAGAAGCCGAAGGCGAGAAAAAGAGTCTAGCTTGTGAGAATGAAAATCTTCATGCTCGATTCCAAAAAATGAAAAGAGTCTCTGAAACGCCAAGAAGGAGCTGGAAGGATCAAAAAACCATCGCCAATCTCTTTGAAAAAATGCAAGATTATGATTCCATTCTTGCGGAAAACAAAAAGGGAATTGAGCAAAGCAAAAGAAAGGATCCAACAATTAAACGAAGAAGCCAGATCTAACAAGGAATGCCAAGATAAGCAATCCGAAAAAGACAAGGCTCAATTCAAGAAGGAAAAAGACTATTGGATGCGATCAGAAGACCAGCTTCGTGCACAACTAGAAGAGGCAAGAAGATGCAACAGAGAACACCAACAAGCAGACCTCGACAGGGAAAGAGCGCAAGCAAGATTAGAGCAGGCCAGACTCCGAGCTTTGTTAGAATCAGCTCTAGATCGTGAGACCCGCGTCAGAGATATAGCCACCACTCGTCAGCAGCAATTACAAGACCAAGACCAACGTCTCCAAGGTTTCAGGGCACAAATCCACGACCTGGCAGTCTTCACATCTCAAAGTTATGTAAATTGCCAAGGAATGGATTATGAAGCGTTTACAGAGCATGGCCCACTTTTGCTCGTCATCTAGCAATAGAGTTGGAAAGGATGTATCGTACACTGGGAGGTCATCCGGGTCAAGCACCACATTGAGCAGATAATCCGATATTTGACAACAAAAATGGAAAGTGGGGCATATTGTGAGATGTTAAGAATTGTATCTTTATTTGGATTTAAGTGTGTGTGTTTCAAGCTATTTTCTTAATAGTTTTCAAATGTAATTCCATCTTTGTGTAATAAATAAACATGATTGACTTTGTTCCGAACTACGCAAGGTCTGATTCATGTTTGGCATGATACGTAGGCAATCTCTAAGATTCGACCACCACGATAAAGATATATATAGTAAATAAAAGCGAATGACAATATTTCAATTTCAAGAAAGCTGGGACGACACAAGCAATCGAGCGAATGCATAATAGAAAGGGATTATTTGTCTAGGAGCATTGCATCTCAACGTGTGATTATATATGTGTTAAACTCTCAAAACTAACAAGTTTGTTCATTTACAGAATTCAGAATTCAAGCAGTTAGTTTCTCTAAAGAGTATACTGGCATATTATCACTATCACACAAGATCAAAAGGACCGATACCCGAAAGTATGTCTATCCCAGATGTTGACACAGGTATGGAGATAGAAGAGATGGATGTCGGGAAAATAAGAAGAGATGTTTAAGCTCAAGCAACAAATGGCTGAAATGTACCAAGCTTGGTCTACAGGACAGTTACCCCCATCTTACCCAAATAACCCTGCTCCATCAATGACTCAAACTCAGGATAATATCACCACTGAATTATCCCCAAGTTTCCCCATTTATCAGCACTACCGAGGCACCACCTCTCAGACACCACAGTCTCCACCTCCAAAACCAGTTCCGTACCTTCCTCCACCTATGACTCCTGTTTTCGTAGCACCTCCCCCTGCTACATTTCACAAATCTCCTAGTGAGCCTACATTTCAGGCCCAAGACAACCAATATTACCCCCGGAGCCCACCTTCAAAGCCTCCGAAATCAATTCACCTGCTCCTCGGTTTGATCTCCCAACCGAAATTGACAAGCCAGCCAAAAATGCTGAGCAAGAAGAGATGTTTCGGAAGGTCAAGAGTCTAGAACAATCGTTCAAAGACATGCGAGGATTAGGTGGGCAAGTCAGTGTAGCCTACAAAGATTTATGCTTATTCCCCAATGTACAATTGCCAGTTGGCTTCAAGATGCCCAAATTTGACTTATACAGCGGGCACGACGACCCAGTAGCCCACTTAAGGGGTTTCTGTAGCAAGATGCGAGGAGCTGGGGGAAAGGATGAATTGTTGATGGCTTACTTCAGTCAAAGTCTAAGCGGATCAGCTTTGGAGTGGTATACACGCCAGGACCATGGAAGATGGTACACCTGGGATGACCTGGCACAGGCATTCGCATACCATTTCCAATACAATCTGGAAATCATCCCAGATCGGTTATCTTTGACCAAATTTGAGAAGAAACACAATGAGAGTTTCAGAGAGTATGGTTTTCGGTGGAGAGAACAGGCAGCAAGAGTAGATCCTCCTATGAAGGAGAGCAAAATGGTAGACTACTTTCTCCAAGCCTTGGAACCGACTTACTATGCCCATTTGGTTTCAGCGGTTGGGAAATCATTCAACGAAGTAGTGAAGATGGGAGGTATGGTGGAAGAAGGCCTCAAGACAAATAAAATCATGAGCTATTCAGCAATTAAGGCAACTACTCAAGCCATTCAAGGCGGGGTAGGAGGAATCGGAAGAAAGAAAAGGGAGGAAACAACAGTAGTTGATTCAGGAATTTGGCCGGGACCCAGAGGTTCACCACTTTACTATAATCAACAACGACCTCGCCAATCAGCTTACCACCATGATTCATCCCAACACTACTATCACCCTTCAGAGCCTCATTTTTCCATTAACCATGCTCAAGCATACAATCAGCCACCTGTTCACACCAATTGGCGTGCTCCTGCCACACCAAATACTTACCCCCGAGCCTATCCCGGACCAGGTTTCAGGCCTAGGCCAGCATTCAGGGGAGAAAGGGAACAGAAAAAGAAAACTTACACTCCATTGGGAGAGTCTTACACTAGTCTGTTCCACAGGTTGAGACAGCTAGACATGCTGAGACCAATACAATCCAAACTACCCAATCCTCCGCCAAAGAATCTGGATTACACCATTAGCTATGAATATTGCTCCGGTGCACCAGGCCATGATACGGAGAAATGTTGGCATTTGAAAAATGCAATACAAGAGCTGATTGATACTAATAAAATCGAGGTTCAAACCCCCGAAGCTCCAAATATCAATAGAAATCCAATGCCAGCTCATCAAGAGGCTAACATGATAGAAATCATACAAGCTGATGGGAAGACAAAGAAGCCATCACAAACTGTCATGATGATCAAATCTCATGAAACCAAGCCAGATAAGCAGTTAATGGAGGAGAATCCGGTGTCTAAACAGAACAAAAATGGTGATGAACCGTCTATGATAGTCGACGAGGGGTCATCGAGCAAAGTTGCCGCAAAACAAGAGAGGCCGAAGGTGATAGTACCAGGGTTTGCTAACAAACCCGTTGTATTCGTGGAAGGAGCACGAACAGATCGGGTTATTATTGCACCTGTAATTCAGCTGCCAATCATCAACAACAAAACCATCCCATGGAACTATGAAAGGGTGACCATAATGTACAAGGGCAAAGAAATTAAGGAAGAAGTGTGTGAGGTGCAAGGCTTGACTCATTCGGGAAGATGTTTTACTCCCGAAGAGTTGAGAAAAACTAAAAACAATCCAATATCAACAAAGAAAGCTGTGACGGAAGAAGAGGCGGAGGAGTTTTTAAGAAAAATGAAGCTCCATGATTATTCTGTTGTGGATCAATTAAAGAAGACCCCCGCTCAAATTTCATTGTTGTCATTACTGATCCATTCAGAGGAACACCGTCTGGCGTTGATGAAAATCCTGAATGAAGCTCATGTTCCTGAAAAGATCTCTGTAAATCATTTGGGCAAAATAGCCAACAGAATCTTTGAGACAAACAAAATTACATTTGCTGATGATGAATTACCTGTGGAAGGTACCGAGCACAACAAAGCTCTTTACCTCACCGTGAAATGTGAAAACTCCGTAGTAACCCGGGTATTGGTTGACAATAGGTCCAGTGCAAACATATGCCCTCTCTCCACTTTAAACAAATTAAAAATTAAAGAGGAAAGGATCCAGAAAAATAGTATCCGCGTACGAGGATTTGACGGTGGAAGCAGAGATTCATTTGGCGACATAGTGTTGGAACTAACTATAGGGCCAGTTGAATTCACAATGGAGTTCCAAGTGTTGGACATATCTGTTTCTTACAACTTGTTATTGGGTCGACCATGGATCCATGCTGCTAAAGCAGTCCCGTCAACACTACATCAGGCTGTCAAGTTTGAATGGGATCATCAAGAAGTAGTCGTGTATGGAGAAGAAAGTTCAAATGCTCACAACAGTACCATTGTACCGGTCGAGGGAACAGAAATTGACCAAGGACCATGGGTATACCAAGTGACCAACACGGTGTCAGTAGAGAAAATTCCAGAAGGGAAATACCTTCCGAATCCAAAGATATCTTCTGCATCAGTCATGGTAGCTTACGAAATGTTAAAGAATGGCTTTATACCCGGCAAAGGTCTGGGCTTATCTCTGCAAGGAATTGTACAACCAGTATCTCTCCCCGAGAACTGGGGAACATTCGGTTTAGGGTTCATACCCACAGCCAATGACGTGATAAGGGACAGGAAGCTGAAACACCAAACATGGGTTCTTCCAAAACCAGTCCCATATCTGTCAAAGTCTTTTGTCAATACCGGCGCTAAAAATCGCCCGGTAACAACAATTCCTAAATCCCGGGTCAATCCTGAGGAGGAATTAATTGAAAGGTTCGAGAAATTGTTTAGTGATGTGAATATGTTGGAAAGCGGAGAAGGGTGTAGCAACGCAGAAGTTCAATTCGTTGGGCCAGAAACAAAGCTCAATAATTGGAAAGCCACTCCTCTCCCAATTCGAAGGGAGTCTTGGTAGTTTATTTTGATTTTCTTTCAGTTTGTTTGGGTTATTTCAAGGTTGTAATCCCAAAGTTTATCTTACAGTCGGTTTGAAGTGTGCAAAACCTTGTTATCTTTCATCATCCAATAAAAAGCAGTTTCCTTTTTATTATCATTCCTAATAGCTTTCTTTTCTTTTTTCTTCTTTCTTGTACAGTTCCTTTTACGCTGGCTCTAGTGATATGGCATGCATGAGGAATCCTCAGCCCAGTCTTAAAAATCAATCTGTTTCCGAAATATTAATTCAAGAAATATATTGTGATTATGAATCAGAATATGATGAAGATGAGGTTTTTGAAGAGATTAGTAAAGAGTTAATTCACTTTGAGGAAAAAATCAAACCTAACTTGAGTGATACCGAGGACGTCAATATAGGGGACACGAGTAATGTCCGGGAAACTAAAATAAGTGTCCATCTGGAACCAAAGATCCGAGAAGAGTTAATTAAAGTACTCATAGAATTCAAAGATGTTTTTGCATGGTCGTATGACGACATGCCGGGCCTGAGCACTGATTTGGTGGTCCATAAATTGCCCACCGATCCAACGGTGCCTCCTGTTAAGCAGAGACTGAGAAAATTCAAGCCTGATATGAGTATGAGAATTAAGGAAGAAATCACCAAACAATTGGAAGCAAAGGTCATTCGAGTTACTCGATATCCTGTTTGGTTGGCTAATGTTGTTCCTGTGCCAAAGAAAGATGGCAAAATTAGAGTATGCGTCGACTATCGCAATCTCAACAAAGCAAGTCCAAAGGATAATTTCCCATTACCCAATATACATATTTTGATCGACAATTGTGCCAAGCATGATATAGGGTCTTTCGTGGATTGTTATGCCGGGTATCATCAAATTCTAATGGATGAAGAGGATGCAGAAAAGACGGCATTCATCACACCATGGGGAACTTATTGCTACCGGGTAATGCCATTCAGTCTAAAGAACGCTGGAGCAACCTATATGAGAGCAATGACCACAGTGTTTCATGATATGATACACAAGGAAATTGAGGTGTACGTGGATGATGTGATCATAAAATCAAAACATCAGGCCAACCACGTTGGGGATTTGAGGAAATTCTTCTTAAGACTTACAACCTCAAGCTTAACCCTGCCAAATGCGCATTTGGGTTCCATCCGGAAAGTTGCTGGGATTCATAGTCAGTAGACGAGGCATCGAACTAGATCCGTCAAAAATTAAAGCCATCCAAGAACTGCCACCTCCAAAAAACAAAACTGAAGTAATGAGTTTGTTGGGGAGGTTAAATTATATCAGCAGGTTCATTGCTCAGCTCACAACAACCTGTGAGCCAATTTTCAAATTGTTAAAAAAGGATGCTGCAGTCAAATGGACCGATGAGTGTCAAGAAGCGTTCGATGAAATAAAAAGGTACTTGTCAAACCCACCCGTGTTGGTCCTGCCAGAACCAGGAAGACCTTTGATTCTTTACTTAACGGTTTTGGAAAATTCATTTGGTTGTGTATTGGGGAAACATGACCTCACTGGCAGAAAAGAACAAGCCATCTACTACCTTAGCAAGAAGTTCACAGCTTATGAGGTTAAGTATACTCATCTGGAAAAGACATGTTGCGCCCTAACATGGGTAGCTCAAAAATTGAAACACTATTTGTCATCCTATACTACTTACCTCATTTCTCGGTTGGATCCATTGAAATACATTTTTCAAAAGCCTATGCCAACAGGAAGACTTGCAAAGTGGCAGATATTGCTCACAGAATTCGACATCATCTATGTGACTCGAACTGCAATGAAGGCTCAAGCATTGGCCGATCATTTAGCCGAAAACCCGGTCGATGAGGAATATGAGCCGTTGAAGACTTATTTTCCCGATGAAGAAACAATGCATATCAACGAGGTGGAGCAAATTGAAAAACCTGGTTGGAAACTTTTCTTTGATGGAGCTGCTAACATGAAAGGAGTTGGAATAGGAGCTGTAATCATTTCTGAAACAGGGCATCACTATCCTGTTACGGCTCAACTACGATTTTATTGCACCAATAATATGACTGAATATGAAGCTTGCATTTTAGGGTTAAGGCTAGCCGCCGATATGGGTATCCGAGAAATCTTAGTCATGGGAGATTCGGATCTTTTGGTACATCAAATTCAAGGAGAATGGGAAACCCGAGACTTAAAGCTCATACCATACCGACAATGTTTACATGATCTTTGTCAGCGGTTTCAATCAGTGGAATTCCAACATATTCCAAGAATCCATAATGAGGTTGCCGATGCATTGGCTACCCTAGCATCAATGTTGCACCATCCAGACAAAGCTTATGTAGATCCCATACATATTCAAGTCCATGATCAACACGCTTATTGCAATATGGTTGAAGAAGAATTTGATGGTGAACCATGGTTCCACGACATCAAGGAGTATATCAGAATAGGGATATATCCCACACAAGCCACAGGAGATCAAAAGAGGACCATTAGGCGATTAGCAAATGGTTTCTTCTTGAGCGGAGGAGTGTTGTATAAAAGAACACCAGATCTTGGATTATTAAGATGCATAGATGCCAGAAAAGCTACAGCTGTCATGTCTGAAGTACATTCAGGAGTTTGCGGACCCCACATGAGTGGATATGTGTTGGCAAAGAAAATCCTCCGAGCTGGTTACTATTGGCTTACCATGGAGCGAGATTGTATCAGTTTTGTGCGCAAGTGTCATCAATGCCAAATACACGGAGATTTGATTCATTCTCCACCATCCAAGTTGCACACAATGTCGGCACCATGGCCATTCGTTGCCTGGGGCATGGATGTGATTGGACCAATGGAGCCGGCAACATCCAATGGACACAGATTCATTCTGGTAGCTATTGATTATTTTACCAAATGGGTTGAGGCCAAGACATTCAAATCAGTGACCAAGAAAGCTGTGGTCGATTTTGTCCACTCAAATATCATATGTCGATTCGGAATCCCGAAGGTGATCATCACAGATAACGGTGCTAATCTCAACAGCAACTTAATGAAAGAAGTATGTCAACAGTTTAAGATTACACATCGTAACTCTACCCCATATCAGCCCAAGGCGAATGGAGCAGTAGAAGCAGCCAACAAAAACATAAAGAAGATACTTCGGAAAATGGTAGAAGGTTCAAAACAATGGCATGAAAAATTACCATTTGCATTATTGGGATACCGCACTACTGTTCGCACTTCAGTAGGAGCAACTCCTTATTTGTTGGTATACGGCACTGAAGCAGTAATTCCTGCAGAAATTGAGATTCCTTCCCTTCGGATCATCGCCGAAGCAAAGATTGATGATGATGAATGGGTCAAAACCCATCTGGAACAGTTGAAATTGATTGACGAAAAACGATTGACCGCAGTATGCCATGGTCAATTATATCAAAGAAGAATAGAAAGAGCATACAACAAAAAGGTGCGTCCCCGAAAGTTTGAAGTGGGTCAGCATGTGCTGAAGCGTATTCTTCCACATCAGGTTGAAGCAAGAGGCAAATTTGCCCCGAATTGGCAAGGACCATTCATTGTGACCAGAGTATTATCAAATGGTGCACTATGCTTAACAGACATTGAAGGCAAATGCATAGATATGGCGATCAATTCTGACGCAGTAAAGAGATATTATGCATAACTTTTTGAGTGTTTATATTTAGCATTATTTCGAAGATTGGAATGACAAAGGCAATTTATTCTGCTATCCAAACACTATACCATTTGCTTCCCCTTTGAGCCATACTTGTTTCTTTCTTACCCTCTCTTGGAATCAATAAAAATCAAGTTTTCTGAAGAAAAAAAAAATCATCATTATTATGGGGTGAACTACGTTTGACCTGATTCCTCAAAGAAGGATACGTAGGCGCTTCACAGCTCGGTCATAGGGTGCACAATACACATAAAATGTGCACAAAAAGAAACATCAAGCGACCCCAATCAAGGAACTGGGGCAAGAATTGTATTAGGAATAAGAAAAGATTCCAAGAGTTGTAATTTTAAACACATACCAAAATTGTTTAAGCTTTTCCATTTCTAACCCCATACCAAAAAGACCTTTCGACCAGTCTTAGAAAAATGCTAAGTCAAGCAAATGAAGATGGTTCATAACATTCTGGTACAAACAAAAAAAGAAAGTAAAAACGAGAGAGTCTTATAGGTGAAAACCCAAACGGGCACCATAAGGCGACGGAAGTTGAGAGAAAAAGTAAAAATGAGAGAGTCTTATTGGTGAAAACCTTTGTAGGCACCAGAAGGCGAAAAGGAAATGAGAAATGAACAAATGAGGAAGGTTTATCGGTGAAAACTCTTTGAGACGTTACAAGCCCAACAGGCTTGTGAAATGAAAAATGAAGTTGGATTACGGAAATTTTGGGGGAAAACAAAAATAAGACAATTGAGAGGAGATTGATTAAAAGACTGGGTTGATTAATCCGAAATGCATACCCTGATCATTGGTGCCAGTAACTCCAATCAGATAAGTTTTTATTCTTTCTCAAACAGTCATCCAAAATTGGATTTTTCTTTTTATAATTGTCGAAATCAACGTATTTCGTCACTAATAATCTTACTTTTCTAAAAGCTTTGAGATAAGTTTTATTCCAAACAAACAAAAAGGAATGTCAAGGTATGCTACCAAGATTCAAGGCTACAAAATACAACCACGAAAGGTGGGAGATAAAAGATATGGGTATAAGAAGGGTGAAATCAAAAGTGGATCAACAAAGTCAGAAGGGACATATGATTACGGTTAAAAAGGTTTTGAAGGAAAACATACAGAGGGAAATCCTATAGTCGAGAATCAATTACAAAGACAAAACAGTCTTTTCAATCATCCCAAGGCAAAAGAGAGACGAAGAGAAACATCACCATCTGCAAGAATACCATAGCCAACCACCCTGCTTTAAACTAACGAAGTTTTCTTTGATTTAAAACAGGGGCAAAAACAATATTTGTGTCAGGAAATACCTCGTAAAGAATTGAAGAAATCAGGCGTCCACCTGGAGAATGAGGACAAAGAACTGAAGAAGTCAGGCGTCCACCTGGAGAATGAGGATAAGAAATTGAAGAAATCAGGCGTCCACCTGGAGAATGAGGACAAAGAATTGAAGAAATCAGGCGTCCACCTGGAGAATGAGGACAAACAATTGAAGAAGTCAGGCGTCCACCTGGAGAATGAGGATGAGAAAAAAAAAAAGTCAGGCGTCCACCTGGAGAATGAGGATGAGAAAAGAAGAAGTCAGGCGTCCACCTGGAGAATGAGGATGAGAAAAGAAAAAGTCAGGCGTCCACCTGGAGAATGAGGATGAGAAAAGAAGAAGTCAGGCGTCCACCTGGAGAATGAGGATGAGAAAAGAAAAAGTCAGGCGTCCACCTGGAGAATGAGGATGAGAAAAGAAGAAGTCAGGCGTCCACCTGGAGAATGAGGATGAGAAATTGAAGAAGTCAGGCGTCCACCTGGAGAATGAGGATGAGAAAAAGAAGAAGTCAGGCGTCCACCTGGAGAATGAGGATGAGAAATTGAAGAAGTCAGGCGTCCACCTGGAGAATGAGGATGAGAAAAAGAAGAAGTCAGGCGTCCACCTGGAGAATGAGGATGAGAAAAGAAAAAGTCAGGCGTCCACCTGGAGAATGAGGATGAGAAAAGAAGAAGTCAGGCGTCCACCTGGAGAATGGGGATGAGAAATTGAAGAAGTCAGGCGTCCACCTGGAGAACGAGGACAAAGAATTGAAGAAATCAGGCGTCCACCTGGAGAATGAGGACAAAGAATTAAAGAAATCAGGCGTCCACCTGGAGAATGAGGATGAGAAAAGAAGAAGTCAGGCGTCCACCTGGAGAATGAGGACAAAGAATTAAAGAAATCAGGCATCCACCTGGAAAATGAGGATGAGAAAAGAAGAAGTCAGGCATCCACCTGGAGAATGAGGATGAGAAAAGAAAAAGTCAGGCGTCCACCTGGAGAATGAGGACAAAGAATTGAAGAAATCAGGCGTCCACCTGGAGAATGAGGACAAAGAAAAGAAGAAGTCAGGCGTCCACCTGGAGAATGAGGATGAGAAAAGAAGAAGTCAGGCGTCCACCTGGAGAATGAGGATGAGAAATTGAAGAAGTCAGGCGTCCACCTGGAGAATGAGGATGAGAAAAAGAAGAAGTCAGGCGTCCACCTGGAGAATGAGGATGAGAAATTGAAGAAGTCAGGCGTCCACCTGGAGAATGAGGATGAGAAAAAGAAGAAGTCAGGCGTCCACCTGGAGAATGAGGATGAGAAAAGAAAAAGTCAGGCGTCCACCTGGAGAATGAGGATGAGAAAAGAAGAAGTCAGGCGTCTACCTGGAGAATGAGGATGAGAAATTGAAGAAGTCAGGCATCCACCTGGAGAATGAGGATGAGAAATTGAAGAAATCAGGCGTCCACATGGAGAATGAGGATGAGAAATTGAAGAAGTCAGGCGTCCACCTGGAGAATGAGGATGAGAAATTGAAGAAGTCAGGCGTCCACCTGGAGAATGAGGATGAGAAAAAGAAGAAGTCAGGCGTCCACCTGGAGAATGAGGATGATGAATTGAAGAGATCAGGCGTCCACCTGGAGAATGAGGATGAGAAAAAGAAGAAGTCAGGCGTCCACCTGGAGAATGAGGACAAAGAATCGAAGAAGTCAGGCGTCCACCTGGAGAATGAGGATGAGAAATTGAAGAAGTCAGGCGTCCACCTGGAGAATGAGGATGAAAATTGAACGAGTCAGGCGTCCACCTGGAGAATGAGGATAAAGAATTAAAGAAGTCAGGCGTCCACCTGGAGAATGAGGATAAAGAAAGAAAAGAAACAGTCAAGGCACCCACCTGAAGAACAAGGGAATGCAATTGAAGTAATGAAATCAAAAGCTCGCTCATATGAAAGAAGCACATTTAGAATCAATAAAGCAGAAGAGTCCAACAGAATCCCCAGCAAGAAACAACAAGAGTCCCAAAAGAAAATACGGGACATAATGAAAAAGAATACGGAATAAGCCAAATGCCCAAGAGTCACCAAGATATCAAGACAGCAAGAAACACAAGGGCATGATCTAGATAAGATTTTTACAATTCATGTACCATAATCTAGTTTAATTTCTGTATTTCCTTTAAAGTAAGGTGTAATAAGGAGGTCAGCAAGCAGTAAAAACAGCACGAAGCAGCAGTAACATCACAGTCCCATGGTAGTCCCAGCTACCAAAAAATTCCCGAACTACATTGACCTAATTCCTTTATAGCCAAGGATATGTAGGAAACCTTTGAAGCAGAGGTTCGGTCAAATCTTTCTAAAAAATGCTTCCCACGGAGTATGCGAACGGGCAAAAATCGCTCGTGTCCGCTCACTTTATCTTTGTACGAAAACTCTTCGAGTTTCTGCACAAAGAGGGGCAGCTGTGAGCACGTGATTTTTGCCTTACGAAAAACTACTCCAAAATAAATCAAAATAAATTTCTTTTACTGTGTAATTTCTGAATTTGCGTGATGTAAAAAATTTGTTTATGTCCGTAAAATGTTTGCTTTGTCATAATTAAACAAAAATAAAATAAAATACATATTTGCATGAATATAGGATTTAATTATACATTTAAGAGATAATTTAAATAAAATCACAAAAATATGCATTGGTTTTATTTTAAATGTTTCACTGTGTGATTGATGTTTTTGTCTATGTGTTAAATAATTGTTATAGAATAATTAATATATTTGTGAAGGTAAAATTGTTTTATAATTACAATTAGAAATTTAAATTAGAAAAAATGAAAAAAAAATATAATAATACATATACATAAAAATCGGACCTGGATTTAAATCCAGGCCCAACCAAATTAATTCCCTTCACAGCCCAATCCCAACAGCCCCATGTCCGGTCCAATTCAAACAGAATCAAACGACGTCGTTTGATCACCCCTTATCAAGAGCCGTTCGATCAAATCCAATCAACGGACAAGATCTCCTACCCTTACCCGAAACACGTAACCCGACCCTTTGACCCAATACAGGCCGACCCTGAACTTAGACCAAACGACGTCATTCGGATTAGTGGATTAATCCTGGCCCTTAATCTTACTTGATCGGACGGATAACATCAATCCACCCCACCCCTATTTACGTCCCCAAGCCTTACCCGGCCCCTAACTAAACACCCCCCCCCCATCCTACACTGTTCATCATCGTCCCCAAGCCCCCACTCCTAACCCTAGCCGCCCTAGGATTCCACCGCCTGAAACCCGGCGGCATCAACGCCGCCGGTCACCACCTTAACACCCTAGGACCTCTTGAACCTCCCCTACACGAATCCAACCTTAGTTTCCTTCAAATCAGGCCCCAACTCTTCGAATCTTAAATCGAAGGTTGGCCTGAAAACCTGATCTAAACCAATCAGCCCCAAATTAACACCATGGCTTCCCCTAACAACCCTTGTTATAGATCTGAAGTTAGTTTGGTTCGAATCAGTTCGGAACTTCTCGAATCTTCTTTTGAAGGTTCGGACCAAACAAGAACAGACTCAGATCCGTTTCAAACTAACACCAAATGACCCCTAGGCTACCCTCACCATTGTGTCATGTTTGGTTCTTCTCGAATCTGACCAGAAATGGTTAAATCCCAAATCGAGTTTTTAAGAACCCTAAAAATACCAAACTTCCGGATTCTGTTCAGATTATGATGAAGATTGAGGTTTAATCGACCTTAGTCGAAGTATTTTCAGTGGAAAATACTTCGACTAAGGTCAGTTTGATTTCAAACAAAAAATCCGAAATCCAAGTTGAGGTCGAGTCTGATTAAAATTCAGAGGTATTATTTTCTATTATTTTGTGTATTCTGAGTATATTATTGTCTGTGTCAATAGCTTTTTGATTTTTCATATTTGTTTTGATCAATTCTGTCATTTCTGTCTCCTACCTATCTACTTGATCCGAATGTGAATTGTTTCTATTGATTGTGCTTAGTTACAATGTGTGTAATCGACTTGATTAAGTTCGTCGATTAATTATATTACGAATTCTCATAATACTGATTGAAATTATCTGTTTCTATTATTATGTACTGTTTGTTGACAGATATTGTAAATAATCATTTTTAACTAATACTCGTTAGTTAAATCATCCTGGTTTATATGAATCTGTCAAAATAAAGGTTGTATATATGTTATTGTCTGAACATTAAGGTTTCAGGACATTGTCAGTATTGACAATGATCCTGTGTGTGTTTGATTCTAGTTTAGTGTTAGATCCAGTCTGAATTGTTTTGATAATTTCAGTAATATGTTGTTAGTTCTGAATTCAGCGAAATATTGCTGTAATGTCAAGTTTGGATTCAAGTTTACAAAAGTTGGTCAGATACAATTGTATTAAGAGGTTAATAGGATTGGTTATAGCTGGAATAACTAAGTTTGTACAGATTTTAGAATCTGTTTTGCTGTAGGTTCTGATTTTTCAGTAATAACATCAGGATTTCAGGGGCACTTTTGGGAATGAAACAGTAAAAAACAGGGTGTTAAGGCTAGTGTATTATAATGTAGTGATAATGGCTATATTTAAGTAATAAAGGGGGAACAAGGGATAATGGGGCTGCTGAAAATCATGTTAGGATCACATAAAGTATTAAAAAGAAGTTTCAATGGAAACTTTCTGGTTGTTAAAGGGATAAAGGGTCCCTCCAATACTAATTAGTATAGAACCAGCCCTGTATAAATACAGGAGCTGGACAGACCTTAAAGGGCAGTCTTTTAATCAGTTTTTAAGACCCTAGAGAATTTTGAGGAGAGTTTTAAAAAGGAACAAGAGGGCAGTCACACACACACACAGATATACAGCAACAAAAACAGAAAAATCAGAAACAAGAAGTCCAAAACAGGAAAGAAACTGAAAAAATCTGAAAAATGTTACTTTTCTAGAATCTGTCCGGGTCTGTTTTTAGTGGCAATTTGTGGTTCAAATCTGAAATTTCTCATAAGAATACTGCCATTGTGCATTTGTTTTCCTTGGGTCTCATTATTGCTCAAATCTGTGGGAATACTGGTATATTTTGCTGCTTTGCTGCTGCAACTGCTGAAACTTACTACTTCTACCTCCATTTACAGGTATATATTCTTTTAAATTCTATGTTGGAAAGAGATTCAATATGGCGGATAAACGAAGATTGAATTAAAATTCTGTTTTTTTATTTGTCCAAGTTCCTCAATTTAAATTTCATTTTTATTTTATGTTAGTTAATTAGTAGTGAATTCAATTTGATAGCTATGAGCTAATTGTCTTACTTTGAAAGTTCGTATAAAGATTTGTAATAACATTAGCTCATTATCTCATTAGTTTAATCATATTAAATTGTCGAAGTAGGGAATATGGTATGAATGTTGGTCATTATTTAAATTTTGTTGTTGGTTAAGTAAGAAGTGATGTAGAAGTGCCAAGATAACTATAGTAGTGATATTTATTGTTACATAAGGTTAAGATGGTGATGTCGATAAAATAATAGATGTGTGTATAAAAATGGGCGAAAGGCGATATGATGTAGCTTATTACAATACGTTATGAATACGATATACAGTTAAGTTACATGTAAGGTAATTTTATTAAATTAACTTGTATAATAATTCGGCCATTATAGCTCGATGTCTATCTACCTTCATAAAACAAATTAACCAAATAATTAGGCCTATTAGATTAAAAGCAAGCATATAAGAATGAAAAGAGATGTATAAGCATAAATTGCCACACTTCATATCAATGATAATTAGAAGTAGAATTTGCATTAAGTAAATAATGAAAATTCTCGGAAAATATTTCCTTCCTTTATGAATCATTTATTTTCAGTTTCATATGCAATTTATTCTTTGGCATACATATATATGTCATATTTGTTTAAAATAGTATTAATCATATTTTTATTCTGTTCTTTGAATTTGGATAGACTTGAATGAACATGCTATATGCGAAAATTATAATCAACGAGCAACATTCAATAAATTGTGAATTCTTTTTTTCAAGAATTAAGGATATCTAAAAATGAAGATTTCTCATAATATAATAAAACAATTTATGGAAAAATCCATAATATCATTATAAATATGTCGCGCAATTAGGGATACGTTCGCGTACCCTGATTATATTTTTAAAAGCTAAATTCGGATTATGCGTACGCGCAATTTCGAACGAATATTTAATAAAAGGATTTTTCCAAAGGCGTTAAATCAATTTCATAAAAAACCGAGATGTACGGTTCACTATTCAAAAAAAAAAACAAATATTCTTGATTCAACACAATTTCGAAAAAAAATGATTGCTTAATAAATATATTATCAAAAGTTATTGTGTACACGTACGCGTGACACAATTCCGCATTTTTTTAAAAAAAACACGAATATACGTACGCGTAATTCGATTCAAAAGAATGTTCTCAATCACAATAAGTAAAAGCGGTAGAAAAGTCATGTAACAAAAAGTATTTAATAAAAATCAAGATAATTAAGCCAATAATAAAAACAGTTAAGCGACCGTGCTAGAACCACGGAATTCGGAAATGCCTAACACCTTCTTCCGAATTAACAGAATTCCTTACTCAGGATTTCTGGTTCGCAGAATAATAAACAGAGTCATATTCTCCTCGATTCAGGGATTATAATTGGTGACTTGGGACGCCTTAAAATTCCCAGGTGGCGACTCTAAAACAAATAAATAAATCCCGTTTCGACTGTCCTTCAATTGGAGAAAACACCCCACGCGCCCCGCGGGCGCGGCGAAAAGGAGGTGCGACAATTAGTTTAATCTTAATTAGTACCCTACTTGTCAGCTTCATTTAAACTAACCTTTTCTGCCCTTTTCAAACCCCAGATTACCCCTGCTTAATCTTGATTATTACTGCCCTGCCCATTGCAGCATCAGGGCATTTTTGAACTGATGAAAGTTCAAATTCAAGACTGCCTAGACTGAACCCTTTTCAGTCATTTTTACAATGTAAACAAACCATTTCAAACAATGCTGGGGCATTCGGTCAGTGGCAAAGTTCAATTAGTCATGCGACATTATTGGCTCATTCGATTCATTAGTTATAGAAAACTAATCGACGACATTTATCGAGTCGACTATACTAATTATAACAGGTAATAATCAGTCGCTCATATAAACAATACGTTCAGGGACCTAAAGGGCATCAGACAACTTTTGTTCAATTACTGGGGGGCCTATATGAATTAACTCATTTGACGACTAATCTAATTGACGCACATGTATATCACAGAGTACATTTAGAACACAAACAGAAAACAACTGACTAAATAAGAGGCCTTTGACAGAGATGGAAGAAATCCGAATGAAAATAACAAAATAACAAACAAACATAACGAAGCATGCTGACAACTTAATTAGAACCAAACAAAGAGAAAAGGAAACTTACCGAAAAAGTTTGAAATCAAAACGGACCCAAATCAGACTCAACTTCGAACTCTTGAGGCCGAACAAACTTTAATCAGGGTGTTCTCACATGAGAACACCTTGATTAAGGTCTATTAGACCTCAAACCCTTGTCAAGACCGGCCGGATTCCCCAGGTGCATGTGTTCTAAGGTCTGGATTTTCAGATCTGGATTTTTAGGAGTTGTGGGTAGATTCGGACCAAACCAAGCTTGGTTTGGTCACGAGGAAGGTCAGGGGAGTGTCTGATACAAAGATGGTGAGGTTTGGTATAGATCGAGTTTTGTCTCGAATCTTCAAATCCAGATTCGAGACGATAGGAGGTGATTCGAGGTTCATGGTTAGTGGATTCATGTTCAGGGGAGTGAGGGGGTCTTAGGGTGTTCGGGAGGTGGCCACCGGCGTTCATGCCGCCGGGTTTTGGTGGAAGGGAAACTAGGGCGGCTTGCTAGGGTTTGGGGGTTTCAGGTTGGGGAAGGAGACGAGTGAGGGGTGGGGTTCGGATAGGGGGTGCGGGGTAAAGGGCTGAGTTTATATATGGGGAGGTTGATCGGATCTAAGCCGTTAGATCAGATGATCTCAACGGCTTGGATCTGATGGTGAGAAATGAAACGGGGTCGTTTGGTAGTTGAACGGGGTCGTTTGGTTTAAGTGAGGGGTTGGGTCAGATTGGTTATTGGGTCGGGTTTGAACATGGGTTGCTGAAAGAGGTCCTGAGCCGTTGGATCGAGAGTTTGAACGGCCCAGATCAGACGCATGATGCGGCGTCGTTTCGGGAGGTGGTCAGGGCAGGCCTGGTTTGGACCGGATTTGAGTGCTGGTTTGGGCCTTTTTTGTCTTATTTTTGGGCCCAAATTGATTTCAACTCTTTTTCTTTTGTTTTCTAATTTAAGAAAAAAAATGAAAAATAACAAAACAAAATAAATAATAAAACAAATTAAAACAAATAACAATGTAGCACTTCAACGTAATTATCATACCAAATTAAAATGTTTAATTAAGTTAAATCACAACCTAGAACGAACGATGCATATATATATTTTGAACTTTCTTTTAATGACATATATTTTTGTATTTTGTTTGATAATGATTAAATGCAAAAAAAATGGACAGACCCACAAATGACTAGCAATACATGTCATGAAAAATTTGTACTGCGGGGTCATCTGTCACTATTATTTTTTGTTTTCCTTTGGGAGTGATTGCTCGTGAAGCAAAAATCACGTGCTTACACCATGTGTTGGCCATATCCTCTAGTTTGTATGTTGCGAGCTCTACGGCTCTCTCACTAGAACATCCTAGAGCACGTAATGCCTTGAGTGTCCTATCCAAGAAACTTTGAGGATCTACTGAATTATCAGAACCTGTGAATTTTGGTGATTTCAATTTCAGGAAATCTTGTAGGGATACTTCCTTATTTCCAAAAGTCTGAGTCTGTGCAGGTGCTTGTGTCTGAAAAGTAGTCTGAGGAACTGAACTTCCACCCTGAGCAGGCACCAATGCCTCTAACACATTCAATAACCTTGCCACTGCGTCTACAGGTAAGGCAATAATAGGTGCAGCAGTTGGCACTGGTGGTGGAGCGTCCTGAACTCCCTGCCCTTGCACTTGATCTGGCATAGCAGCTTGGGGTTGACCCATGTTCCCAACTTCAGGTTGAGGAGCAATCTGTCTTCTAGTTTGATGAACCCCAACTTGATCGCCATCCCGGGTAGTACCACGTCTAGCAGATGAAGGTGTGTGTGTCCTAGCCATCTGTGAAAGAAATATTCCAAAGTCAATCTCAATTTATCTCAACGTACGATCAAAGAATGAAAGAAGGGAAAATATTTCTAAATGTTCAGTAGCCTCAAGATCATAAGTATGGGCGCTTACATACCCATGAACAAGACTCTACTAAATATTGCTCCATGACTCGGGACTTAAAGCCTAAGCTCTGATACCAACTTTGTCACGACCCAATTTAGGATCGTGACCGGTGCTTAGGATCAAGTGCTCCCAAGTAAGCCTCATCGGTAATTTTACAGATCATCAGACAAAGTTTCCCTTATTTTTGGACCATCCCAAAAAAATTTCTATCTCAAATCAGCAACCAAACATCTTAATAGCAATTCAAATGACAATGATTTTATCAATTAACCAAAATAAATATCTACCTTTAACAGTCCATCCACTAACAACTAGAAATACTACTTTATCTCCAAATTTGATAAGAATGAGCGTTACTCAACATAAGTCTATAATAACAAAAACTACTCAAGACACTAAAAGAATGACCATGGAGCGACTCTAAGAGTTCAAAGAAAAGACCATAACAATTGATAAAATTCCCGCCCACGCGAACAAGTGCGAGACTCACCAAGAATTATCAACTTGTGCGCTCTAATTAATGAAATCCTCGCCCGCGTCAACTGTTGTCTCTGTAAAAAAATAATTAGCAGGGAATGAGTCGCTAGCTCAGTGAGTAATAACACTTAACCACAACCGTTTTTATTGGGGACAAGTTAGAAAACATGCTCGTATATTAAAAAGAAATTATCATAAAAATGCCCCTTTCAGAAACAATAAACAATTTTCAGTCTCATCATGTTTTTCTTGTAGTATAATACGATTGACAATTCCGTAATAAGCTCGGTAACCACCGTATAATATCAATATTCATATTTTGGGAGGTTTCAATGAATGGATCATGTAATCGATATAACTGTGGACTTCTTCGCAAGAAGTCAAATATAACGGTAGTTCCTACTCGAGGAAAATCGGTAACGGTATGCTAGTTCTACCTTCCCACTAGCGAGGGCTATAACGGTAATCAGTAATTACAAGGCGCATCAGGTCTAACGAACCCGCCGTTAGCTACGGGATCCTTCAATGTCTATTCCTATTTATACTTGTCTCTGTAATCCGTATATACTCGTAAAAAATGTTTTAAATCAATATAGGGCATTTCGATTCTTATCAAATCATATAATTTCATTTCGATAACAGTAAATTCAAGTAACGGTAAAACAGATCTAGTAACAACAAAAATATTTAAAACAACGGTAATCTTCATAAATAACTATTTCGGTATCATATCGAGTAAAAGACTTGTCCCATATGCAACTCAAAATAATCGGTAACATATAATTCATATTAAAAATCATGTGTAAATCATGCAAGTTATGAAAACATAAATTGCAGTAAGATTACTACTCACAGTACTCGTGCTGAAATACCAAATGCTTCATCTCGAGCAATTCATACAACTTCCTCCAATCAATCTATAATTACATAATATCGATCTCATGTTAACTTTCATGTTTAGGTTAATTCATAGTTAATTTAGAATATACAACCCTGGAGTTTCATATTTGCCTCTTAATTCGCCGAATTATATTTACTCACATATGAGTAATTACTAATTTATCAACTAAAACCTATTCATATAATTTATTAACCCAATTTCATAAAGTTTTATTGATCCTTTAGGAAGAAAATTCTCAATTGTGTGAATGAACTAGTGTATTTTCTATTACTCTGTAGAATCTTCCAATCATTAGAGTCGAAATTAAAATCTGCCAGAAGAAAAAGTTCAAGAAATACCCGTAAGACACAATTAGTACTTAAGATTCTCGACAGTTATAGCTATGGTTCCAACGTACTGCACCAACTTCTTCCTCCCTCTTTTCCCTTTTTTCCCCTTTCCCCCTTTTCCCTTTCGTCCTTTTTAATTTTTGCCACAGAATGGTCTTCGGCCTTTTCTATTGAATCTTTATAATTTTATTTTATTTTTGTTTTTATTTGTTAAATGACTAATTTGTCCTTGTTTGAAATTTTTGGGATATTACAATTTATGATATTTCTTTGTTTTACATATTATAACTGTGTTGTATTTATAGGACTGAGACACAATTCTTTAAGTTATTAGTACCTTCACGTGCTATTCCCTTTCTCCCCCGCTTTGACACATCCTTGATGGTTATAACTGAACAACCCTTAGTTCTGTGAGAGAAAAAGAAATGAGCACAACTTCAAGTCTCTTTCAACTATGGCAAGTTCCTTTCCCATCACTATTTTCGGGATGATCTATGCTCTCTAAAGGTACTCTTTTTTCCCTCAAAATTTGATTTGTGAAAAATCCTAATAGTTACTTCATATTGTTATCTTTGAAATAAGAAATAAGAGAAATATTCAAATGTGTTGTTGTTGTTTGCAGGATTTGTACTTAGTGCTTATGCGTGTATTGTATCTAATGTCGTGTTTCTGCAAGCAAATGCAAACTACTACTACTTATGAAATTGTGAAAGGAAGCTATATAGTATCATAACTAGGACCAACAAGAAAACACAAGTATATTTTCTCCTTTAATCTCACTTTTGGAATTCTATTATTAGCATAATCAGTTTTTAGAGTTGGATATTTATTACTCTCTTTGTCTCAATTTATTTGATATTGTTTGACTGAGCACAAAACTCATGAAAGAAAGATTTTTTTTTTTGAAACTTTATGTTCTAACACAAATTATAGATAGTTGTGTGGCTATAAATCATCTTATATTAAAAATGTCATTCTTTTTGGCATAGACTAAAAGAAAATACTATAATATAAATTGGGACGGAGAGACTATGAATATAGACTTCACTGGGATGCAGTGTTTCTTTTATGTTTACATGGAAATTGGAAAGGATGTCATTTTCTTGTAGGAAAAGTAGACGCCCGAGGTAGAAAAGATAGGTGCCTTCCAAAAATTACCGATGGTGATACCATACGTAGATATTCTACATTCACCACTAATGAAAGCAAAGAGGGTCTCGCCTACAAAGGGTAATCTTTTGCTTTGTGTCTATATGGTATATACTTCCCCACTTTGTTATAGTTTCAATTTTTGTGCTGGATTCAAGCATGGATGAAATAAATTATGACATTTAGTTAAAATCACTCTACATATAGATTCACCTATTACGTGCTCTGCCTGCATAATTACTAGGTAAGCTTTGTCTATCTGTTTTTGCTTCTCTTTATCCCAGCTTATCTGCACATGCTTGTGTTTGGTATTATCGATTTTGTTTTTCACAGTACCACAAATGCCGCTGGATTCAAATGTAGCTGCATGCGACTTTTGGATGCAAATTCAGTTGCTACTGGATTTGGAATTGGATATGAAGTATTGAACCCGAACAAATCTGTACCTAATCCTATGTAACTCAGAATAGTTTCAATCTCCCCGGCTCTTCTTGTGTATGCACTTATTGCTTTAATTTTTTTGCATTCTTTATTTTCAAGGCATGAGATCTTTGTAACTATTTGTAATACTTGATAACAACACTAATTCTAGTGCTGCCAACAGAGATTCATCTCTTCAAAAGAGTAGTACCAAGTCTTACCCTGCGGATTGGTGGTTTGAGAAAGATAGCCTATTTATTTTGGATGAGGAGGAGTGAGCTGAAAAGCAGCAGTGCGATGTTGCTGCTTCAAAAAATTTCCACAATTTCTCTTTTATGTTAGATAATGAAGTCATCATGCGCCAGCATAAACATTGCTTAAGAACTCTATTCCAATGTCAGCTAAATTATGTTACAAGTGTGAAAGAAACTTTGTTTGATATTTATGATCTTTGTTTGTGCCTTACAACCTCGACTTCTGTAAAGTGGAACATTTCTATTATGAAAAGTTATAATGTTTGACATATGTGATACCTGGTCCTTTTTTCCTTGAGTTGTCCTCATGGTTATAATTTGGCAAGATGTTGATATTATCTTTCTTCAAGTAATATTTTAGATACCGTTAAAGGAGATAAAGTTCATAAAATAATCTCCGATTATTCATATAAGTTCATATTTCTAGCTCATTTTAAGCGTGTTTCGCGTTATTGCAATTCCAAATGAAACCTGACCTATGCAGGGTTCACTTGACTTGAAAGACGACTGAATCATTTCTTGATATGCTTAGTTGAATAATTAAATTCATTGTTAACAAATCCCTATATTTACTTTTTAGTTTACGAGCATAATTAAGTTATTTGGATCCTACTTATTTGTTCTCCCTGCAGTGCTTGCATCGTAGCATCATGAAGGATATTGAAAAGCATGGCTACGCTGCATCGACTGTTGGGAATAAATCCCGTAAAAATATTATTCACAGTATTATTGATAAATGCGGAACTCTAAATTATGGTTAAATCAGCAAGAATAGAAATACAGTAATAATGACACCAAAATTTTATGTGGAAACCCTTCTGAACAAGGGAAAAAACCACGACCAAGAAGAGCAACTGATATCACTATAGTGAGGATTTTACACTGTGTAATAACGAGTATGAATACTCCTAATACCACTACACCCTCAAAAAAAATACTCTTTTGCTTTTTCACCTCACTACAATATCTCTCACACTCTATTTTTCTTCACAGACTATTTTCTTATAGTCTATGAAATACTTTGTTTTCTCTCATTTCTCTCTTTGTTGGTGTGTAGAATGAGAGTTAAAGCTCTCCTTTTATAGCCAAAACCTCAGTCTCTAAAGCTTACAATATTTGACAATTTGCACACCCTTTTCACAATTTCAACAAGTTTGGCTACCAAACCAAACCAAGTCAATAAAATTGACTACCAAATCATACCAATTCAACAAGGTTGGCTACCAAACCAAACTAAGTCAATAAAATTGGCTACCAAATCATTTGAATGAGATGGACACCATATCAATCTCCCCCTCCAGTCTCATTCATCTAAAGGAGGTAACATTATCTTCTAGCCTGAGTGCATGCCGACAAGTTCTTTGCATAGCTCGAACTTGTCTCTTGGTACCACCTTGATCAACATATCAGTAGGATTTTCACTTGTGTGAATCTTTTTGACTTGAAGTGATTCGTTCTCTACTTGCTCACGAATCCAATAATATCTGACGTCGATGTATTTTGTTCTCGCATGGTACATGGAGTTTTTGCTCAGGTCTATTGCACTCTGATTGTCACAATAGACAACATACTCCATCTGTCGCAATCCAAGTTCTTGAAGAAATCTCCTGAGCCATATCATCTCTTTGCCAGCTTCAGTAGTCGCAATATACTCCGTTTCAGCTGTAGATAGTGCGACACACTTCTGCAACTTCGACTGCATTGTATAGATCCCCCTGAAAAAGTAAACAAATATCCAGTACTGGATTTTCTATTATCAAGGTCACCTGCCATATCAGAATCTGTATAGCCCTTCAGAATTGGATTTGATCCTCCAAAACATAAGTATTCATGTGAGCTTTCTCTTAGATACCTGAGTATCCACTTTACAGCTTCCCAATGCTCTTTTCTTGGATTTTTGAGAAATTTGCTAACAACACCGACTACATGAGCAATATCTGGTTGAGTGCATACCATTGCATACATCAAACTTCCGACAGCAGAAGAATAATGAATCTTGGCCATTTTCTCTTTTTCCTCCGTTGTTGTAGGACACATCTTCTTACTCAACTTCAAATGACCAGGAAGGGGTGTGCGAACCAACTTAGCACTTTTCATATTGAAGCGCTGCAGTACACGTTCTATGTACTTCTCCTGTGACAAGTAAAACTTTCTTTCGTTTCTCGAACGAGTAATTCTCATGCCTAAAATCTACTTAGCATGACCCAAGTCTTTCATTGCAAAAGACTTATTCAACTGTTTCTTCAACTCGTCAATCTTGGAAATATTCCTGCCCACAATCAACATATCATCTACATATAGTAAGAGGATGATAAAGTCATCATCAGAATATCTTTTTACAAACACACAGTGATCTAAGAAGTCTTCTTGTAGCCTTGCTCCCTCATAACAAACTCAAACTTCTTATACCACTGTCTGGGAGCTTGCTTCAATCCGTATAGACTCTTCTTAAGTTTGCATACAAGATTTTCTTTACCTTTTGCCTTGAAGCCCTCAAGTTGTTCCATATAGATCTTCTCTTCTAAATCACCGTGAAGAAAAGTAGTCTTCACATCCATATGCTCAATCTCCAAATCAAGACTAGCAGTCAAACCAAGAACTGTCCGGATGGAGGACATTTTCATGACAGGAGAAAATATTTCGTCAAAGTCAATACCTTTCCTTTGACAAAATCCCTTGGCAACCAGTCTAGCTTTGTATCTGGGCTTCAAACTATGTTCTTCAGTTTTAACTTTGAATACCCACTTGTTCTTCAAAGCTCTCATGCCCTTAGGCAATTTCACCAACTCATAAGTATGGTTCTCATGCAGAGATTTCATTTCATCTTGCATGGCTTCAATCCATTGATCCTTGTGCTTATCTTCTATGGCCTCCGCATAACATTCAGGTTCTCCCCATCAGTGAGTAATACATACTCATTGGGTGAATAATGGGAGGAAGGAGTACGAGGTCTAGAGGACCTCCTGAGTGGAATATCTAGCTCGTCCACAGCTTCGTGAGTAGGAACATCTACCTCATCAACACTAGCATTATTATAACCATCACCATCAATATGCTGATCTGGATTATGGTTATGGGCATCACCATCATCATTGAGCCCACCAATGTCATCCGCATTTGTATGAGGAACTTGATCAAGATTGACTAAACCTTTAGAACTTGGAGATTTTAGCTTCTCCACTTTGTTAATATCTTCAATTGTTTGATCCTCTACGAAGATAACATCACGGCTTCTCACGACATTCTTCTCAATTGGATTATATAGCCTTTAACCAAACTCATCAAGGCCATAACCAATGAAGATGCACTACCTTGTCCTGACATTTAATTTTGACCTCTCATCTTTAGGTACATGTACAAAAGCTTTACAACCAAACACTTTCAAGTGGTCATAGGAGACATCCTTGTCATACCAAACTTTGTTTGGAACATCACTTTGCAAAGCAACCGCAGGGGATAAATTAATAACATGTACGACGGTCAACAAAGACTCACCCCAAAAGGAATTCGACAACTTTGCTTCAGAAAGCAAACATCTGACTCTTTCCATTAAGGTCATGTTCATCCTTTTTGCTAAATCATTAAGTTGAGGAGTTTTAAGAAGAGTCTTCTGGTGTCTGATACCCTATTGCTTGCACTATCCATTAAATGGTCCACAATATTCACCACAGTTATTAGTATGAATACACTTCGACTTCTTTCCTGTTTCTCTTTCAACCGAAGCCTAAAACTGCTTAAAGACACCCAACACTTGGTCTTTAGTCTTCAAGATGTAGACCTAAAATTTCCTTGAGCAATCATCAATAAAGGTAGCAAAATAAAGTGCACCACTCAAAGTCCTTGTCTTCATTGGACCACATAAATCTGAATACACCAACTCAAGCAACTCTGTCTTTCTTGAAGGAGGATGAGATTAGAAAAAAACTCTTTTTTGTTTTCCAGCCAAGCAGTGCTCACATTTTTCTAATTTTACACTTTCAAAATTCGACAATAATTTCTTCTTGGCTAGAACATTTAGTCCTTTCTCGCTAATGTGGCTAAGCCTCTTATGCCATAACGTTGAAGAGTTATGGCTCTTAATGGCATTCACCATATCAACACAGGTAGAGGCTGTAGTCCAGTATAGACCACGACGTTTTTCCCCACGAGCCAAAATCATGGAACCCTTAGTGAACTTCCACTTTCCAGCACCATTGGTACTGACATATCCCTCATTATCCAAAACACCAATAGAGATCAAGTACAAACGAACATCAGGTGCATGTTTTACATTGTTTAACAATAGTTTAGTTCGAATACTAGTTTCCAAACAAATCATTCCAATACCAGCCACCCTAGATACAGTCTCATTACCCATACTCAAAGTTCCAAAGTCACCCTGAGTATAGGATGAGAAAAATTTCTTCCTTGATGTCACATGAGATGCGACATCACTGTCTATAACCCAGCTTGACTCATCACAAGCAATATTTGTCAGATCCGCATCAAGGACAGTAACAAGATCTTCTGTAGTGACGGTGGCCACACGATTGCCATCTTCTTTCTGTTCTTTCTTGTCTCTATTCTGCTTTTTCAATATCCGGTAGAACTTCTTTGTGTGCCCTTTCTTCCCGCAATGATAGCACTCAATATCTTTAAGTCTGCTTCTGGATTTACTTCTATTATGTTCTCTATTTTGAGAACCCCGATTCTTACTTCTCCCCCTAGAGTCAGTCACCAAGACATCTGATGAGGAGGAACCCTGAGATTTCTTCTCATCTCTTCATTTAAAAGGCTGCTCTTGGCAAGATCCATAGAGATCACACTATCCGGAGCAGAATTTGATAATGAAGTTCTAAGAATTTTCCAAGAATCTGGTAGGAAACCAAGTAGAAACAGGCCTTGAATTTCTTCATCAAATTTAATACCCATAGCACATAACTGGTTTATGATCCCCTGAAAATTATTCAGATGATCTGTCATCACGGAACCATCATGGAATTTTAAACCCAACATCTGCTTTATCAGAAACATCTTGTTGTTTTCAGTTTTCCGAGAATACAGACTTTCAAGGTGCTCCCATAGGGTCCGAGCATGTGTCTCCCCAGAAATATGGTTCAAAACATTATCGTCAACCTACTGTCTAATAAAATCGCAAACCTGCATGTGTAACAGATTCCACTCTTCATCTGATTTATTATCAGGCTTTATAGTGGCGAAGACAGGTTGATGAAAATTCTTGACATAGAGCAAATCTTCCATTTTGCCCTACCAAATGGCATAATTTGTACCATTCAAAGTAACCATTCTACTAGTGTTGACTTCCATCGTTTATCACAAATACAAATACTATTTATTATGAGACCAAAGTAATTCTTTTCTGATGTGGAAGTTCAGACTGTGCTGCAACCACAAAGCATATTCAGACAGAACCTTGGCTCTGATACCACTTGTTGGAAATAAACCCCGTAAAAATAATATTCACGGTATTAGTGATAAACGCGGAACACTAAGTTATGGTTAAATCAGCAAGAATAGAAATGCAGTAATAATGACACCAAGATTTTATGTGGAAACCCTTCTGAATAAGGGAAAAAACCACGGCTAAGAAGAACAACTGATATCACTATAGCGAGGATTTTACACTGTGTAGTAACGAGTATAAATACTCCTAAGACCACTACACCTCAAAAGAAAAAATACTCTTTTACTTTTTCACCTCACTACAAATCCTTCACTCTCTATTTTTCTCCACAGACTATTTTCTTATAATCTATGGAATACCTTGCTCTCTCTTTTCTCTCTTTGTTGATGTGTAGAAATGAGAGTTAAAACTCTCATTTTATAGCCAAAACCTCACTCTCTAAAGCCTACAATATTTGACAATTTGCACACCCTTTTCACAATTTCAACAAGATTGACTACCAAACCAAACCAAGTTAATAAAATTGACTACCAAATCATTTGAATGAGATGGACGCCAAATCACCGACTTCTATTCAGGCTCAATTCATGACAGTTGCTCTTAGTGGAAGAGATCTCTTGGGTTGTGCTGAAACTGGTAGTGGGAAGACCGGTGCGTTCAGCATACCTATGATACAAGTTGCGTATTTCATTTCAATGTCATATTGTGAATCTGTCAGTGTTGTACTTGATCTTACTTATATGAGATGCTTCAATTGTTGTGATGTTTAATAATTACGATACATGTTATTCTCTTTCAATGCAGCACTGTTTGGCTCAACAACCTCTTCAACGTGGTGATGGACCTTTGGCATTAGTGTGGCACCTACGAGAGAGCTTGCACAACAAATAGAGAAAGAGGTGGACTGCGGCACTTTAAAATTTGTCGTATTTTCTTAATTAATATTTTTTTACTCCTTATTTCAGTAATCACTGAATCCTCTATTTTATGCAGGGTACAACTCATGACTTACAATCTTTTGGTTGCGAATGCCATCTTTGCTTTTGACGGAGTTTAGTTGGAGCTCTTTGAATATGGCTGGCATTGTATTCTAGCTAAAACTGTACGTTAGTACTTATGAACGCTGCAGCGTAGTACCTATTTGTTGCCCAGGGTGTTCCAAATGTCATCATTCAGAAATCAATTACCATCAGTTATTCATTTGCATCAGTTTGTGTTCCAAAGTTTTCAATTACTTTCTTCTGTCTACAACTTCGACGCCCATGAATTCGATGATATCTGGTTTATAGTTGAGAGAAGAAATCACTATGAGATTGATAGCGACTAAAACCGCATTGATCTCTCATACAGAAATCAATTTCTGCTTCTTCCTTTCGCATTAACTAGTCTAGACAATTCTCAAGGTCATTTTTGCTGAATTTCATTGGAAGAATAAATAGTTGTTCCGATAGCACTAATAGATGGATGACTACCACACCTTGCCGTATGAACCAAAATCTTTTGTGGTCGAGTAATTTGTTTTACTACTATTTTGGTTTGTTTCACCATTCAGATGTATTCGATCAGCACCTATGTTTACTCTTTCACATTCGGTTTTATTGTTCTCTTACAACTTTTTTCACTCTCTTGTGAAACTAAACCAACATATACATATAGTACTGATTGCTCACATATTTATTTCTAATTTTCAAAAAAAAAAAAGAAAGAATGGTCAACATGTTGCAAGTAGCCCTCAAATGTATGAATTTATCATCATATGAAAAACCAAGATAGCAAATTTAAATGCAAACGTGGCTTAACAAATAGTGTTAACAATGCTATTAAAGGGTTATTATTTATATTCGGTAGTCGAAAAAGTGTATAAAATTTGTATATAAAAATTGTTGAGCCTGGGCAAATACCCACTAGTATTAAAATAGATCACAACATAAAAATAGAAATTTCTTATGTATCTAATTTTATGAAATTTAAGAAAGAGAATAAATTTTTCTGTTAGAATTTTTTTTATCACACAACACTAAAAGAAAATAAACATTTTTCAGACATGCGTGATGTATCTTTATAAGTTCTTGAATAAATGATAAGCACATAAGATGTATCAATTACTAATAATAACTTGGGGAATGGACTAAAAATGCTCCTCAACTATGAAAATAAAATAAAATTATCCTTCATTTGAATTTGGTCCCAAAAATGCTAATATTATCCTTTAACTATGCAAAATAGATTAAATTTGCTCTCCGTTTAAATTATCCTCGTTATTGGTGGACCAACTTAGAATTACTTATTATCTTATTTTTACTTATTTAAAATATATTTTATTTTCCACCTTATTTTTACCGTTTTAAAATGTCAAACGCTCCATTAGGGAGATCACAAGTCACAACATGAAGCTAGCGTTTGGACATAGATTTAATTAAAACTTGAAAAAAGAATTTTTTAAATTATGTTGAAAAATAATTTTTGGAAGTTGAAGTTCTGTTTTGGACATGCATTTTATTTGAAGAAAAGTTGAAGTTTTGTGAGTGGAAGAATTTTTTTTTACCCAAAACTGCCATAAATCAGTTTTTGGAAATTTAGAATTTTTAAAAAAATTTCCCCCAAAACATGATCATATTTCATAAACAAACAATGTTTTCAAAAAAAATTTAAAAAATGAAGTCAAAATCTATGGGGAGCAAGTTTTAGTATCCAAGCTGGGAGTTAAACGTAATATCATTCCAAACAACAAAAGAGATTAATATTATGAAACCAAAATCTTAATCAATTATTATAAACATATGTTTAATAAAATTTTCCATCAAGGGTGTCATAGTCATACTTGTTTGACCAAAAAGTGCTAAGCTTTTTGTTAAACTAATTAATGAAAAAAATGGAGGATAAATCTTAGCCAATCATAATTAACTCTAGATCTAAGCATATTGAACACGAGAATCGAATGAGACCAAGCTTATATAACTCTTCTTAAGATTATTAAAAGACATCAAGCATAAATTATGAGCATACATCTTTGATATATTGTTCCATACTTATAAGTGCAAAGAAGGAAAGGAAGGAATGCCATTGACAACTATGAGATCTATCTTTATTGATTCAGTAATGACGATTACAGAGATTTGTAACCAAAATCTAAGCTTTTGCTTTGTTTTTGGAGGTCTCCTCCTGTTCTTCTGTTCCTCTCTCTCTTGAGGGAGCCCCCTCTTCTTGTATATATATATATATATATATATATATATATATATATATATATATATATATATATATATATATATATATATATATATATATATATATATATATATATATATATATATATATATATATATATATATATATATATATAAATCTTCCCCTTTGTCCAACGGTCTTTAACCAACATACCCCCTCTCTTGACTATACTCTTCCTTACTTGCTTAAGTATTACGACGTATATTCTGCCGCACAAGCTTTATGATGGCTCGATCTCGGCAGTGGCCGAGATACTCATTGCTAGTACGCCTTGTGGGTACGACTATGGCTTGGTCGACCCCTTACTATTCCTTTTAGTGATAATCCGCGTGTGGTCAGATTTTGACCCATATAGTTAGTCCCTCGCCCGTTGGGGTCGCCTCTTGGCGAGCTCGATGGGCAGACTCTGTTGATTCAAAAATTAGGAGAAATCTGAACATGTTATGCGAGGAGCGAGGTCCTTATGGCGAGGTAGCGACGTGACACTTCAAGAATTTCATCGTACAGTTATGTTAGTTCAGAATTGGATCGTCACATCAATTCAGGATATCATGAATGTTTCTTATGCGTCATTATGGCGCATGTTTCCTAGGTACCGTATCGTTTCTTGTGCCATTTCCATTTTCTGATTGGCGGCTCTTAGTTTTCCCGCTCAGGGCATTTATGTCCCTATAAATAGGGGAAGCCTCTCATTTGATTGTTGCGCTTTTTAATTGTCTAAGAAGGAACTTTGCAAACTTTCTCCTTCTCTAGTCTTTCATACTTCTGCTTTCGCTAGAATTCTCTGTGACCATTACCTTTTTTCCTTCACCGTTCTCGTTTATTTCGATCAAAGATGACAAATGGCTAGTGCTTCTTCCCAGCCTAGTAAAGTTGTTGGTGCTTCGGTACTGGAAAGTGAAGTATCCCTACTTGAAGAGGGAGTGGAGGTGGTGGAAGACGAGGGGTTTCCGACGGTGGATGAGGTAGTTCCCCGTCCGGGGAAGATGAGGACTGATTTTAACAGCCCTGCCGGAGATGAACTAAAGCCCATTCCTTCCACTATGGATGAGGCGGTGATCACGACGCTCAAAGCCAAGTGGGGAATCCCTGCTCATACCGAAATGGTGCCAGCATGGAAGGATATAGTGCATTTGCACCGCCAGGGATACTATGCATTTTACGCGTATCCATTTGTTATCGGGTACACGCTTCCCCTTCCTTCTCTAGTGGTGGACTTCTGCCGCTTCTATGAAGTGTGCTCGGCTCAACTTTCTCCGTACGCGTACAAACTCTTTCTTATGCTCATCAAGTATGCGGAGCTGGCCGCCCGAGGAATCTCCCTTGGGCACATGCTCCACATCTCCGCCCCTCATTTTCTTTGGGGTATGATGATTCATATGCGCTATCGAGGAACCAAGAGTTTGGTGGTGAAGATGGACGATAAGGCCAATTGCCACTTTTGGGAAAACTACTTCTACGTGTGGACAGAACACCTTGTGGCAAACTCAGCAAGGTTTCCAGAGACATGGAACTTCGCTCGTGAGTTTTCCACTATTTACTTTGTGATTTTTCTTAAGACGATCGTCGATCGTCTTCCTTTTGGGGACTTCGCTGAGGATTTGTTTTTGCTTTAGTAGCTAAGAGACAACTCTCCCCCGCTAGTTGCCGATATCCGCAAGTGGGTGAGCGCAATTCTCCCCCACACGGTGGGGATTAGTGAGTGGGCTCCCTTCCACGAGAAGTTTGGGCGCAAGCCTCTTACTAGTGAGTCGACTTGTTGTAGTTTTGTTTTGTTCCCTGCTTCATAGTTTCTTTAACCTTGCCGTTATATGATTTAATCCTTCCTTGTTGATAGGTCGGAGAGGAGTGAGAAGGACGAGGGCTCCCTCACTCGCATTCCGTCACCCGGTGCCTTCTGCCCGGCCTTTACCAAGAGTTACTGCAGGTGAGGGCATGGGGAGCCTAGCTGCTCGTCAGACTGCGCCTGCAGCCAAAGCCATACTCTGGGAGGTTGCTTCTTAACCGGAGACTCCAGTCCCCGCAGTTCGTTCGGCGAAACTTCTCGCATCGGTAGTGGAAAGGCCCTGTCGAAGATATGAAGGGTAGTGCTGGAAGGGGGGCCTCTAAGCCGAAACGTCCTCGAGGGATGACCTTGTTTCGACGGTTCCTGAAACCGGCGCGGGGCTAACTAGGAGGCGGAGGCGATGCCCATTGCGAGCGTTCAAGAGGCTAGTGTAGTAGAGGGACGGAATTCCGAGGCCGCCGCAGTTGTTTTGAGTAGACCATCATCATCCCGGTAGAACCACGCCCCTTCTTCGGCCGAAGAGAAAGGAAAATGTGTCTTGGTTGAAGATTATGAAACCGAGTCCGACATTGACCTTGAGGACGTGATGTTGTTCGAGGAGGGCTTCACCAGGACTGAGGTAAGGGAAGAAGGCCCTTTTCGCATACTCAAAATCCTGTCGAATCTCAACCTGTTGCAGGATACATCGGATCTCTGCTCCGCCCCTGAAAGTAGAGCCCTCCAGGAAGTCAGTGATTCTCAGTTGTCACGCAGTGTGGCCGCGATGGGCCTAAGGGTGAGTTCCCTTTTGTTTTTGTTGTTTGCGACTTTTTTATCTTTATTAACTCTTTCTCCTCCCTTTTTTGTAGACTTACATGCTGGAGATCAAGAGCACTCGTAGGGCTGAGACGTGGGCCGAGATCTTTCTGAGGATGGCCGAGAAGTATTAGCGGTATCGTGACATGTGCAATGAGATGCGTGAGCGGCTTAGAGCGGGTGCTAGTACCCAGTCCGCCAGGGAGGAATTAGAGAAAAGAGATGAGGACCTGATGTGGTCTATCCACAGGTGCAGTGAGCTTGAGGAGCTACTTCATGCCAAGAGCGAGGAGCTCGAGGGGGGTAAAAGGGTCGCTGTGGAATGCGAGGATCTTCAGGCGAATGTGCTATCTTTACGAGCTGAGCTTGAGCAAAATGATGCTTGGGTCAACGCTCTCAATGTAAAATGGGCGGAGAAGGTGGCCGAGTTGGAGAAAGCCAAGGATGCTCGAGTGTCAGTTTTGGCGAGGGCTGCGACATTGGAAGACACTATCCGCATCCTCGGGTCCGAGAAAGAATCTGAGAGAGCGACAACCACGATGAGGGAGGCGCGGCTTGAGGAGCATATTGGAGAAATTGATCGGGAAGCTTCGAACTTGGGAGACCGGGTCACGACTCTCGAGGCTGAGAAGGCGCAACTGTTGCCTCAGGCTGAATCTGTATCTACCTCTGTTCCCCGCCGCTTGTATGAGCTATGGGTCCATGCCGAGGCCCAACGAGATATATACAAGGGTTTGTGAGAGGCAGAAAGTGTTCTTGAGGCTGCCGTTGAAGATGCCCGGGCCAAGGCACGTGAGGCTCGTGTTGCCTGCGGTTACGACCCTGCAACACTAGAAGTTGGTGAGGGCATTGATGTTGAGGATGGGCTTCCTGATGAGAATGATGGGGAAAATGACGGTGGAGATGAAGCCGAGTGAAACTTGCTGCAGCTTTTGTACTTAATTTTTTTTGTTTTTTTTGTTGTTTGTTGTCACTTTTTTAGGGCCCGTTTTTGGCCTTTCTGCAGGGCGTGGCTATTGCGCATGTATATTTGAATAAAATAGTTGTTTCGTCTTTGTTTGTGTACCCTTTTGACTTTTTTCCTCTTCTCCCATTTTCTTTTTTGTCTTTTCTTTCTTGGGGAGAAGATCTTTGGATTTCTCCGTGGAGTCTATGATCTTTTTAATCGGGAATTCGACCTTGCCCGGATCGAGTAGGATCTTGTCGTGTGAGTTCAAATGAAGTCACTTTGGATCTGCAAGCTCGGGCGAGGTTGACTTCTGATTTGCCAACTTGGGCGAAATTAATCTTGATTCGAACGAGGTCGAATTCAGACTAGCCATCTTGGGTGGAGTCAGTTTTAACTCGTATATTCGAGTGGGATCAAATTCAGACTTAACAATTTGGGCGAAGTCAATTTTTCCATATGTATTCGAGCGAGGTCGAACTTGGAGTCTCCATCTTGGGCGAAGTCAATTTCTGACTTATATATTCAAACGAGGTCAAACTTGGAGTCACCATCTTGGATGAAATCAATTTCTGACTTATATATTCGAACGAGGTCGAACTTGGAGTCGCCATCTTGGGTGAAGTCAATTTCTGACTTATATATTCGAACGAGGTCAAACTTGGAGTCTCCATCTTGGGCGAAGTCAATTTCTGACTTATATATTCGAACGAGGTCGAACTTCAATCCGTCGATCTGGGTGGGCGAATTTCCTTTTACTTGGCAATAGCCGTAGAGATGTAAATTTGAGAGATCAAAATTGTGATCCGTTGTAAATTTGAGCGAGGTCGAAATTTCTTTTTATTTGGCGATAGCCGATGACTGTAAGGTGTTAATTCGAGCGAGGTCGAATTGTAACCCATTTGACGATGGCTGATGACCGTAAAGGTGTTAATTCGAGCGAGGTCGAATTGTAATCCATTTGACGATGTGCGGGTTTGGAGAGATGGTGAGGTTTGTCTGTTGCATTGTTTTTATTGGAAATCATTACTTGTCACCGCGTTGTTTGTATGTGCATCGGAGTGAGTCCCGGTTTGCTTAATTTTGCTTTCATTGGAGAGTACTGTGTGCCATTGCATAGTTTCTACGCATTGGTGGAGTCCCGATTTATCCGGTCCCTTTGTTGCTCGGCCTAGAAAAGGTCGTTGGCGAGATGGATGATGAACTTTATGTTCGGATTGCTGGGCACTAGGCTTTTCTAGCCCATGCTTTGTCGGATGGGGAGACTATACATTTCCTGGACCCGTTGCTCGGTCCCTGGTTCCGAAGAATGTCTTAGTAATGTCGGCCTGTTCTGGGTTAAATCTGTTTTTTATGATACGGCATGGCGTAAGGCTTTGCTCGGCCGTTGTTTGCGAGATGATACGGTGTGGAACATTTTTCCAGTGTATCTGGTGGCGTTCGTTCCTTATTCGTGTACCTGTGAGAATGCTCGTGTTCCTGTTCTGAGCCAAAGAAAGTATGATAAGTTAAATCCAAGCGGAATTGAATGTTAGCTTGTCCTGGAAGGTCGGTGAAGGGGGAGAGGCGCCGTAGGGGTACTTGCTTTGCCTCGTGCTCGAATGGCGGTTCCTGAATTGGTAGTCGTGTTTGACTTCATCGTTGGTCGCATCTAGGCTTCTCGTGGGCTGGATTTACTTCGCCCTTTAGGGTATCGAGTCCGAGTCCCAATCCGATATGCGCAAACAAGGGAAACATGTAATACTCGTTCATAGATCACACGACGCGTGTGGGTATAAAATTAAAGCATGATACACATCTTATTTCAGAGAATCACTCAGTAGGCCATTGTCCCTTCCTAAGAGGCGGGAGTACAGGTCGACATATAGAGTAAATACGTTAAATAAGATTGCGGTCATGCTAAGTGCGTGGTGACTATGATCCTACTTTTGAATGTACACATGACGTGCCAAACCCATCTCTACAGATGAGGTGTGGGTTTTGCATAGACATTGGACATGACTTTGATTTCACGTAGATTTGACCCAGATTGGTTTGGTCATCTCGAAGGCTTATATGTCACTTTTTCGAGTTGGTGTTTGTACCGAGATGGTGAGGCTACGGCAGCTTGTAAATGATACTTGGCTGGTTTTAGATCTGAAGGAAACTAAAGATTTGGCTAAGAAATCCCCACAGATGGCACCAATTTTCGAGCAAAAAGTGCTAAGCTTTTTGTTAAACTAATTAATGAAAAAAAATAGATGATAAATCTTAACCAAGCATAATTAACTCTAGATCTAAGCATATTGAACATGAGAATCGAATGAGGCCACGCTTATATAGCTCTTCTTAAGATTATTAAAAGACATCAAGCATAAATGATAGCTTATATCTTTTATTCTTTGTTCCATATTTGTAAGAGCAAAGAAGGAAAGAAAGGAATGTCATTGACAACTATAAGATCTATCTTTATTGATTCAATAATGACGATTACAGAGATTTGTAACCAAAATCTAAGCTTTTGCTTTGTTGTTGGAGGTCTCCTCTTGTTCTTCTGTTCCTCTCTCTTGAGGGAGCCCCCTCTTGTTGTCTTCTTATCTCCTATATATATATATATTACAAATCTTCTTTTGACTATACTCTTCCTTACTTATTACGATATATATTCTGGCGTGCAAGCTTTCTAATGGCTCGACTCATCGCTAGTACGCCTTGTCAGTACTATGTAAAGCTCTCCAATTTCAATACCGAAGCATTTCATGACTTCTAATTTTTGTCGAAGCGGACTAATGATTTTATGTTGTCCACAATTTCTATGCTGAAAAAAGGAGGTGGTGCGAAGTTGACGAAAACAGAAGAGTGTGCTGTGGTGGAGGAAATGTAGGATTTGAAGGTGGAGGAACGAATGCTATTTTTTAGAGTAAGAAAGTCTTCTTTTTTTGGGCTCAAAAAGTTTCTTTCTTTCCTTTTGGAATTATCTGGGATCAAAGCCCATGTGTCTTATGTTTTATTTGGAATCTCTCGGTGGAGAGCGCATAATGCATAGACGTCCAGTAATCAACAGAAATGTGCAAATGAAAAACTTAAGGGCTAAGTATTGCTGAGTCAGATTTTGAAGTCGAGAATTACAAAGCTCCAATCACTTTCCTCACTGTCTGAAATTCTATGCGCACCTTCTTCCTCTCTTTCCCGAGAAAATTCGCGCATGCACAGTGAGAAAAACACTCCATACATTTTGTAGTTCTTTATTTTAACTTTTATTTTCCGCCAATTCATGTGTGTAATAATTTCAAAATTCTTGGTCTTTGTGATTAATTTTGTACATAATTGAGCAAAATCGTGCTTTAAGTCAGTAATTACAGTTTCTGAGTTGAACTTGGTGTGGGTGTTAATTTTCTTATTTGATCATTGATTAAGGGATTTTCAAGTTGATAGCTTTAGTTTTTTTAGATAACGGTGGAGCCTAAGCAGAGCAGCTTGCTTACATCTCGACGATTCCATCGAGTAGCTGCTATCTCCTGCCCTACAGTGTTGAAATACTTAATACTAGTAATCTTCAAGTTGATAACTTGTCTAGTGGAACTCTCCAAGTTTCATGGATCGGATTACATGTTCGATAAAATTGCTTTCTTTGATGCTAAAATTGACCTAATCTTATAATATGATACTCTAATGAAGTTGTAAACTTTAGTTAATCTGCTGTATGTGCAAACTATGTTTTGAGACCGTATTGGAGAATGGATTTACTGTTTGATGCGTATAGCAGGTATCCAACTGTTTTTGACTAAATTGCTGAGGGTGTTCAATCAGGTGTGCTATAAACAAATGGGTAGCAGAGCTTGGTGGAACGACTGATACTCCTTTTCTGAGAAACGACAGGCTAGGAAACACTCTTGGCCATGGAGCCTTCGGTAAAGTTAAAATTGCTGTGCATTTGCTGACTGGCAACAATGTGGCTATAAAAATCCTTAACCATCGAAAAATGAGGAATCTCGGCATGGAGGAAAAACGTATGAAGCCCATGCCTGGGGTAGCATTATGCTATCAACAATTGGTTTCTTTTTTATTTGAATCACATCTTGGTTTTTCCTTTAAGGATTTAGATGGTCATCCTTTTTATTCTAAAATTTACTCTATTTTTGTGCAGTGAGAAGAGAAATAAGAATATGTGGATTATTTGTGCATCCACATGTCATACGGCTCTATGAAGTGATAGAGACACCAACAGATATATATGTTGTGATGGAGTATGGTAAGTCTGGCGAGCTCTTTGACTATATTATGGAAAAGCGCAGGTTACCGGAAGATGAAGCTCGGCTTATTTTTCAGCAGGTACAGTTGATTTTTTTCTCTTTGTCATGTGATAGTACAAATGGCAGTCTTAACTGTGGCTTTATGTTTATGTTGTTTAATTTTTCGCTGATCATTATTGCTTGGTTGTTTCGCTGGGGACAGATTGTTGCTGGTGTAGAGTACTGCCATAGTAATAGGGTGGTTCATCGGGACCTTAAGCCTGAGAATGTGCTTTTGGATGCAAGAGGCAATGTAAAGATAGCAGATTTTGGCTTGAGCAACATTATGCGAGATGGCCATTTTCTGAAGACAAGTTGTGGAAGTCCTAATTATGCGGCTCCTGAGGTGGAAACTTGCACCGTTTTCAATCTTTAAGATAAACATTTGTCTTTTGAGCTGGAAGGCCGAAGTCATATCGACAACATTTATTTGCAGGTTGTCTCTGGGAAACTTTATGCTGGTCCGGAGGTAGATGTTTGGGGTTGTGGTGTTATTTTTATATGCTCTTCTTTGTGGAAAACTTCCGTTTGAAGATGAGAATATACCTAACCTTTTCAAGAAAATAAAGGTACATTGATTGATCTACTTTTGCTGTCTGATTTTCCAAGTTTTTATACAGTTTGAGGTAGTGGTTCTTTACATGGTTAACAATGTGTCATTCAGCGCGGAATCTACACCCTTCCGAGTCATCTGTCACCTGGAGCTAGGGATTTGATACCAAGGATGCTAATTGTTGACCCTATGATGCGGACCACCATAGCTGATATTCGTCAGCACCAGTGGTTCAAAATTCATCTTCCTCGGTATTTGGCTGTTCCTCCACCTGACTCTATGCAACTTCTGAAAAAGGTAACTATAACATTATTTTGCTAATAGCAAAAGATTATCTTGTATGATGCTAAAAGTATTCCAATTGATTTTACCCCTTTTTGTCGACTGCAATCTTCAAATCCAACTAGATATGCTGCTGTATATCTGGAGCTTATACTGGATACTTTACTTTGTGGTTTATCCACTTGTTATTCCTGTATTAATTCAAGTGGTGACGTAAAGTTCATCAAGTATACTTCCAAAGGACATCAAAACACTGTTATCAATCTTCACTTCCCTTTACGAGATCAGGGAAAACTTATGTATCTTGCCGCTATTGTAGAGGATATTGTTTGATTGGAAATATGTCAAGAGCTTATCACATCTATCCCATATTATTGTCTGTTTGTTAAATACTTGTAGTGTGCAATTCTGTCTAGTTACCCATCCTTGCTGATACTATAAACTGTCTTGCGTACAACTTTGCAGCTCGACGAGAAAATTCTCCAGAAAGTAATTAGAATGGGTTTTGATAGAGACCAGTTGCTCGAATCTTTGCAAAAGAGAGTGCAAGATGATGTATGTTACTCTGTCTCTTGGCGTAGCTACTTTTCTCTTCTTGTGGTTTTCCTCTATTGCATATGCCTACTAAAAGGGTACTGGAAAAGGATAAATAAGCCAGCAATTGTAGATATGCGGTGTATATACATTGTGATTCAACTAAAGTTTGGGTCACATTCAATCAAACGGATTACAAATTGTTGAAATGTAGTGAACCTTTTAATTACTTCAGCTTGCTTTATACCTTCATATGTCTGTCTCAGGATACTGTTGCATACTATCTGCTGTATAAAAACCATTTGTTGGCTTCCGGTAGCTATCTAGGAGCTGAGTTTCAGGAATCTATGGTATGCTCTTTCATATTTTTATGGTCTTTATTTCTCATAGCATAAATTTTTTGGGCTGGCATTTACTACTGTCAGTAAGAAAATGTTAACTCCGTTCATGCTGTTGTGTGATTGTCATGAGCTATTCTACCTACTGAGTCACTTCAGATAGGAAAAGTACAATTTGTGAAAATCCCATCACAGTGAAGGTACTCTGTCTACTAACATGCTGCTAACTTTTTGCACAAATGAAGAACAAGAGATGCTACTATATTCTGCGGTTCTCCAACTATGTCCTAATTCTGATTCCCCTACTGATTTCTGTTATACCTCTGAACTTCTTACTGATAGTATCAGAGTCTAAAAGTAATCTTATAACTCAGAAGTGGCGCATTTTCCAACCTCTTTCATGTTTAGGGTTGGGGGAAGAGGTAGCAGTTTCCCTGATATTTGCTTGATTGAATCTGTTGGCTTTCTATAATATGAAGGTGCAAACTGCAAAACATGTGAAGAGTCGGTCTTTTGTATATGATTAATTTCACGATACACTACTATGGTTCACATTATCACGCTTACTACAAGTTTCAGAACACTGATAGTTCAGTTCTCGCTTTACACAATATTACTTGTTAGCTTCGGTACCTATTCCCTAAGTTTAGAGCAATGCTTAATATCAGGTGACTATTTATTATAGTCTTAAGTATTCCACACTCATTAGGTGGACCTTGTAATTTACTTTCCTGTGTTTCTTCAGGATGGTTATTCCCCAGGGTTGTTTCCAAATCTTGATGGACAGCTGTCTGCTGGGAATGAAAGTTCTCAAGAAGCGAGTTTGAGACACTCATTTTCCAAAGAGAAAAAATGGCTAGTTGGACTTCTGGTTAGCTTTCTTGTAATATATGTAATGGAAATAAGTGAGTAATTTCCTCTATTTCATTGTTGATTACTTTGTCAGTCACCATCAAATCCACGGGAGATCATGAATCAGGTTCTTGGAACTCTGCATGAACTAAATGTTCGATGGAAAAAAGTTGGGCACTATAATATGAAGTGTTTATGGTGTCGGTGTCACGGTCTTGATCATCTTAAGAGCATGGCCAGCAATCATGTGAATAATTATCAGTTTATTAGCAATGCAACTGCCATGAGTATACGTTTACAGCCACAAACCGGTGTGAAGTTTGAAATGCAGGTATCATTATCTTTCTTTGTTTCATTATCTTTTGCTCTCAACCTAGTGGTAATTCGACGAATTTGTGAGCTGATGCATAAATTTGGATTTTGCTAACGATAGTCAAGTCTAATCTATCCTTTATGACCTAGCTTCGGGTATTGAATTACATCCATCTTTGAACTTGTGTTCACACACAAAAAAAAAGTAAAATTCATTTAAATACGATATACCATTGATTCTACTAGTAGGAGCTTTATTTTTTTTTTATGTAGATCTATCTAATGTGGATTTGCATAAATACTATCACAGCTCTACAAAACTCAGGACAATAGTACCTGCTTGATCTCCAAAGAATTAGCGGCCCGCAGTTCCTCTTCCTGGACTTTTGTGCTGTTTTCATTATGCAGCTGACGGCACCACAATAATTGGAAAGGAAAAACAATGTCTGGAGCATATATACATATTATTTTGTGGAAAATTGTTATATATCTTTAGTGCACCATATCCCCAACATATTGGATGGGGGTACTGAAGGCTTTGTTATTCATACAATCACTTAAATCGTGGGAAAAAAATAATAATCTATCTCAACTCACCTATCGGTTTAATTGTATATGAACCAAAACTTTGAACCAAATTAAACCTAAAATCGACCAAAGACTGAATGCATACTCATATTTGTGGTTAGTGATATATGAAAATTAAGGATGTTGGTGCACCCGTGGTTTTCAGAGAAACTGTGTATTTTGTCCACAATGAAAAACTTTGTTGTACAATGTGGTGGTTTTCTAGTATTTCTTTCATATAATTACAATTTTGTGTTCATGTTTTGATGGTTCGGTCTTTTACCAGATGCATACACATGATTCTTAGTAAGAGTGCGGGTTTCTCATCTTTCTTTCCAACTAAAGTAATCAATGAAGATAGCATATCTATTTGACTATTCAAACATGAAATTAGTGACATCGAAACAGTAAAACAAAGTAATCAATAAACAGCTTGATTCTTCATGTTATGTGAACATAAGAATGATAAATAAAACAGATGATAAATTGTAGTTTAAACTCAACAAAAGTTACCTCTAAACTTGGGAAAATTTTGAAGAAATATTTTTTACAGCATCTTATTCTCTCTTTCTTTTTCCTTGCACATGAACGCGAAGAAAAGGTGACAATCGACAGAAAACTTATAATAATGTCGCCTTAGGTGATGATGTTTGACCAAACAAAATTATGATGTTAATTTGACTCTATATATATATATACACACACTTAGGGTACCAGCTTTGCGCGTGTCTTTATATCATGAGTATATAATTTTTTAAAAATAAGTAGCTATATTAAATAATTTATTTGAGTTATCAACCAAAAATTAACAAAAAAGATCTAAGCTCCTAAAAATATAAATATTGATCCAATTTAGCTAGTTCAATAAATAAAGAAATTATGTCTTACATATGCGTTATTGTAATTTCTTAGGACATATGAGCATATCTTATTAACATCCTTATTATTTTAGTTACGTAATACTAAAAACAAATAACAAGTTAAACTATAACATAATCAATTTTGCTCTATTGGTTTATTTTTTTAACCGTCAATGCTCTTCTATGAAAATAAATTTATGTACCTTAAGAGTTTTATCAATTTAAAAAATAATTTTATTTATATGACGATTTTAAAAAAGAAATAAAATGATTATTTTATTAATTAATCCCTCCTTTTTAGTTTATGTGAATCTTTTCACTTTTCAAGAGTTAATTTGACTAATCGTTGGAGCTAAAATGGATTAGATTAATTTGATATTTTAAATTTAAAATTTAGATATTCAAAAACTATACAAGAAATATTATTAAGTTGCAATATTTTCATGTCAATAATATAAAAAAAATATTTAAAAATTTTGGGCAAAGTTTATATAGTTTCAATCTCGAAAAACTAAAAGGTTTTATATAAACTGAAACTAAGGGAGTAATTAATTCAAAGACTTAATTATTTGTACTCAATATTAAAAGAATAATTTTATTTTTTTCGCATTGGGGTTTAGTACTTTTACAATAATATAACAAATATAATAATTTTGAACTCTTTTCCTATTCGAATAATATTTTCTCTTTATTAATTTTTTGTATAATATTTGAAATCTACATTGGCCATTGCACGTGTATCCTATCTTGGGTAATAAATATTATATTAAAAATTATATTTGAATTATAAAATAAAAATTCAAGCTCTTGAAATTGAAGAATATTGATTATGCTTCCTTTTTAGTTTCAGCAAAAACACATAGCCTTTAAAAATTTAAGAGCTTTTATAAAAAAAAATGCCAGTGGTTAAGTTTTATCTATAGTGGCTAGTTTTTTTTTTTTCGTTTACCTTTTTTTGGGAGTTTTAATTTGTTACTCTGTTTGCTCTAAGTTTTTCTGTCTAGCTTCATTCTCATCTTTATCTATTCATATCATTTTATGGATATGATGATTGAAACAATAGTCTTTTTTTATTGAAAGACAAAACCTGCATGATTGATATGTACTTCGAACAGTTGAGATTGCATTTTCTGCAATATTAGTTTCCTACTTTTGAGTTAGTTGTGTTGCTAAAATTAATCGTTATATTTCTTTAACGAAGAGCAAAGACTCCTAACCCTAAACGGAGTCTTCTTTAGTGGTTAAAAAAAAGAATCATAAGTGTCAAAAGTTTTTTAACTTAAACTTTTCCAAACGTTAGTTTTTTATTAATAGATTTGTTATGTTACATCATTTAATTAAGGAAGGATTTATGAAAGATATTTAATATTAGGATTTTGTGTATATGCTACAAATAAGGAAGGATTTAATATATTAATTTAGTTTATTTAAACTCTTAAATATTAGGGAGAAAACTTAAAATGACAATTTTATCTAATATATAGTTTATTTTTAAGGGGTAAAAAAGGCGAACGACATTTCGCTAAGGACCTTCGTGCTTTTAATATAGTATAGATATAGATATAGATATATACACACGACACACTGTAACGGCTCGACCGGTCGTTTTGAGCTTTTGCACTTCGCTTGCCAGTTCTCGGGCATGACTTGCCCCATGTGGTGTATTATGACTTATGTAAATCGTTGGTGTTGGGTTTCAGGTTAATCAAAATGAATTTGGAAGAACAGTCTCAGTTGAAAGCTTAAAATTTGAAAGGTTTGACCAAGATTTGACTTGTGTATATTTGATCTCAGATTGAAATTTTTATGGTTTGGTTAGCTCCGTTAGGTGATTTGTGACTTAGGAGTGCGATCAGAATGAGTTTTGGAGTTGTAGAGAAGATTTAGACTTAAATTGGCGAAGTTGATATTTTGGCGATTTCCGGTTAATAGGCAAGATTTTGATATAGGGGTTGGAAAGGAATTTCGAGAGTTGCAGTAGCTTCGTTGTATCATTTGGGATGTGTGTGCAAAATTTCAGGTCATTCGGGTGAGATTTGATAGACTTTTGATCGAAAGCATAAATTAAGAGTTCTTGGAGTTCTTAGGCATGAATCCTATATTAAATTGGTGATTGATGTTGTTGTGAGCGTTTCGAAGTTTTGAACAAGTTTGAACGATGTCATGGGATGTGTTAGTACAATTGGTTTGAAGTTTCGGGAGTTCCGGGTAGGTTCCGGGATGTTTTAGGCCGAAAATCATAGCTGTAGCAGGTCCACAAGGGTTGCAGGCCTCGGAACCCACCCGTGCGGTCCGCACAAAAAGAAGTGCGGCCACGGTATGTGCTGTGCGGACCGCACAAAATGAAGTGCGGCCGAGGTAGGTGCTGTGCGGACCGCACAAAATGCAGTGCGGTCGCGGTGGGGGACATTTCACTGGTCCTACTTCGGAAGCTCGTATCTTTTGATCTACAAGAAATTTTGAGATTATTCAAAACGAAACTTGTAGCCCTTCGTGTCTAGTTTTTAGAAAGGTAAAGATATCACAATTTGGACATCTGTAGCGAAAGTTATGACCGAAATACTAAAGCCTGTCACTGCAGAGGAAAGTCTGTGCGGCCGCGGTTGTTTTTCTGCGGACCGCACTGGTTTTGTGCGGTCCGCGGAGGTGGAAATCTGTGGGGTACTCTATAAATACGAGATTTTGGGTTTTATTTGATATTTTGACCTAGAGAGCTCAGATTTTGGCGATTTTTCGAAGGTTTTTCAAGAAATTCATCGGGGTAAGTGATTCTAACTTAGATTTGGCTAGAGTACATGAATCTATCGTTGAATTCATCATTTAATTCGTGATTTGGGATGGAATTTGGGAAGAAATTATAAAATCTTTCAAAAATGTAAAATGATGATTTGAAGGACCAAATGGTATCGGAATGGGATAATTTTTGTATGGTTTGACTCGTCAGAATATAAGGATTTTAGTTTTGTGAATTTTATCAAATTCCGAGATGTGGGCCCGGGGGTCGGGTTTGATCAATTTCGGGAATTTTGTGGTAATTTGATTATTTTCGATTGAGCTTTGTTCCCTTAGCACATTTTGATGGTTTTGTACTGATTTCGGCTAGATTTGGAGCATCTGGAGGCCGATTCGAAAGGCAAAGGCATCACAGGCTAGAGTTCGGACCGGATAGAGGTGAGTAATGATTGTAAATGATGTTCTGAGGGTTTGAAACCCCAGATTGTACATCGTAGTGCTATATTGAGCTGAGGAACACGCTTGACGCCGAGTGTGGGGTCGTGTACTATTGGGGATTTTGGACTATTACGGTATGGGCTATGCCGAAAATACCACGGGTTGAGTGGCGAGGTGCGGAGGATTATGTTCTAGTAGAGTGGTTTATATTTTAAAGACCCAGCGAACGGCTGGGAAGGATTGCCTTTCTTAATTGAGCCTTTGTGATGGATGTTAGTGCAGAGGATTCTACCATTGATTCAGTTCCGGTGTTGATGGACTCTCCGGATGTGTTTCTTGTGGCCGGGCATGTCGCCGGGTAGGGTTGTTGATTTCGGTATTGAATTGGTACCGAGCACCGTATTGTATAGCTCCGGCAGGAGTTATAGTAGTGGAAGGAGCTGCTTCAGGCTTCCTTGATAAGGAGTTCGTTGGCAGGCCTATGTGGATGCGTGTTCTAACTGAGTCGGCTTAGTTGGCCCCAAACTGTATTGTTGAGGGACAAGTTGAATCGACCGTTATTGAGCTTACTAGTGATCTGGGAGATCTATGAGTTGCCTTTCTGTATTGCGAGACGTTATGATTTGTTGGTTATGGGCACATATGGTGCAGTTCTATTGGGGTTCATAGTCGAGCGGAAAGAGTAATTGGGTGTTGCTCGGTGAATGGTGTATCGATCATGTCCTATCGGGTTTGCATGGTATATGTTACTTGTTTCACCGTGGGTGTAATGAATTGTTTTGGTTCTAGACATCAAATTTTGCGTGGTTGTCGATTTCAAGCATAGTGGCTTGAGGTGGTTCATGTGGAACAGTGTTTGGATAGAGTCGTGCATCGCAATGAAGATTATGTGGAGGTATGATCTTTCGGGCTAGATTCGTATGTTCTATTTCTATGATGTGAGACGGGTCCTCAGCCTTGTGTTGTGGTGGTTCTAGTGAGCTTGAGGTACAGCTCTTTCATTTAAGTCATTATCACGATTTGAATATGTTCGGACTGTTGCCTATTGGTGCGTGTACTGCCCAAGTTGTGGCCTAAGCCTGTATTGATATGTCGTGTCACCAGAGTAGTGTGTTAGATTAGAGAAGATTGTTGGGATCATTAATGAATACGAACGTATTTGATTTCAGTATGCTGGAAGGATAATATCGAGGTTCAGCTCGAAAATTTGCTATGGTATTTGCCAAAGGAGAAGTGGCTTCATGAATAACTGACCTGAGAAATAGTTATGGTTTGTTGCGTGTTTCATTTATCGTTGGCAGTATATGAAAGTGTTGGGGTGAGACTTTAGTTGATAAGAGGTTTTTCTACTAGTATTCGGTTTTGTGGGCAACTACTATAAATAGAAGTTATTGCTACGAGTGTTTGAGTTATGTGGTATATCATGTAATTGCACCAGAGACCGCAAGTATGTGTTATTACAGCTGGTTCAGGTCTATTCAGAGTATAGGTGTGAGGTTTTGATCGTATTGATGGTTTCGGAAGTGGAAATGTGGTTCTATGGCTTATATGCCAGATTGGATTGTGCTATTTCAGTTGCAATGTGTTATCGGACCTATATGAGATAGAGTGATGTGGGATCACCCCCGGGTATATTCATGGTAAAATTATTCAGCTGCAGGTTGGCTTTTAGAACAACTTTGGGTACGTTCGAGGACGAACGTGTGTTTAAGTGGGGGAGGATGTAACGACCCGACCGGTCGTTCGAGCTTTTGCACTTTGATCGCCAGTTCTCGGGCATGACTTGCCGCGTATGATATATTATGACTGATGTAAATCATTGATTTTGGTTTTCACGGAAATCGGTATGAATTCGAAAGAACAGTCTCAATTGAAAGCTTTGAATTTGAAAGGTTTGACAAAGAGTTGACTTATTTGTATATGAGCTTGGATCGGAATTTTTATGATTTGGTTGGCTTTGTTGGGTGATTTATGACTTAGGAGTGTGATCGGAATTGGTTTTGGAGGTCCGGAGTAGAAATAGGCTTGAATTGGCGAAGTTAGTATTTTGGCGATTTATAGTTGATAAGTGAGATTTTGATTCGAGGGTCGGAATGGAATTCCGAGAGTTGCTGCAGCTTTGTTATGTCATTTGTGATGTGTGTGCAACATTTCAGGTCATTCGGACGTGGTTTGGTTGGGTTTTTGATCGAAAGCGTATTTCAGAAGTTTTTAGAAAACTTAGGCTTGAATTTGATGTGAATTGATGGATTTGATGTTGTTTGAAGTGTTTTGATGATTGGAACAAGTTTGAATAAGGTATTGGGTCATGTTCATGCTTTTGGTTAAGGCCCCGGGGGCCTCGGGGTGATTTCAGATGGTTGGCGGGGAAATTGGAATTTGTGTTGCAGCTTTAGATTTGCTGCTTCTGGTATTTCCGCATCTGCGGTTTGTGAACCGCAGATGCGGGTGTATCATTGCAGAAGAGGAAATGGGTCAGGCGAGCTGGACCACAGAAGAGCTAAAGGGATCGCATCTGCGGAAGTGCAGTTGCAGAAATGGTTCACAGATGCGGCTTAGGCCGGTTTAATGAACTCCGCAGAAGCGGATGTGTTAACCGCATATGCGGTATCGCAAAAGCGGATTTTGGACCGCAAATGCGTTCATGTCTGGGAAGAATATATATATGGATTCCTTCGCGATTTTTGAAGGGTTTAACCATTTTTGCACTCGGAATTGCGAGCTTTGGGCGATTTTGAAGAGAAGAATCAAAGAGACTTCGTTGAGGTAAAGATTTTGGACTTAAAACACATTCATATAGTAGAATTTCATGAATTTAGGGCTGTAACTAATGGGTTTAAAGGGCTAAAAAATGGAGGATTAGGGCTTGAGTTTAAGAGGCCTTTAATGGAGGATTTGAGGGGTCATTTGAACTCCGGTTTTGATGTTGTTGATATGTATAAACTCGTGGAAGGATAAGGAACCCGTTGATGTAAAAATTTCTGAGTTTCGAGAAGTAGGCCCGGGGCTCGGGTTTTGGTAATTTCGGGATTTTTGCCCGTTATTGATTATTTTCGCTTGGGCTTTGTTCCCTTAGCATATTGTGATGCATTCATTCTGATTTTAGATAGATTCAACGCGCGAGGAGGCCGATTTGAGAGGCAAAGACGTCGCGAGCTAGAGATTTCACCGGTTCGAGGTGAGTAATGATTGTAAATGATATCCTAAGGGTTTGAAACCCTGGATTCGCACATTGTAGTCCTATATTGAGGTGAGACATGCGCATGATGATGATCATGGGGTCGTTTGCTGTAAGGGATTGTGACTTGGTCCATCCCGATTGACGCTTTTACCGCGTATTTGATTGAAACTTATTTGTTATCATCATTATTTGGATTGATTGCCATATTTGGGCTTTGAGCCAACTATTTGAATCCTCTGGGGATTTTTATCACTATTTCCTCACTGTTTTGACCTACTACTTCAACTCAGTCGTATTGTTTTCCACTGTTGTACAACTCAGCCACTTTTACTCGGTTTTGAAACTAAAATGATATATTAAATGATGTTTTGAGGCTGAGAATTACTATTTTTACTAACGCCTGAGGGGCTTATGTGATTTCTGGACTGAGTATGGCCGAGGTCCAGATGTGAGGATACTATGGAATCGGGATGCAGGCCGAGAGCCTGGTTGATTATACTGATATTGATATGAGGTCGAGGGCCTAGATCTGATGCCACGAGATGACTTGATATTGCGCTTGGGCTGTAAGGGGCCCCTCCCAGAGTCTGCACACCCCCAGTGAGCGCCGTCGATGAGATATATGGATCGGGCTGCACGCCGCAGCGATATATGGATCAGGCTGCATGCCACAACAGTGTTGGTACTGTTCTATGTGTTTACTTTACTTCATCTTTCTGCCATTATCTGTTGTTTGTGCTACTTCATGTGATATCTATCTGATCGTCTACCATTTATCTATTAATTGAGTGTTGTGCCCGAGGGGCAGATTTTCGTGCTTATCTACACTATTTGTTTGCATTCATTTGCGTAACAGTTAAAAAAGTCATTTTAAAAGAGGTTTAAACTGAGCTAAAATGTTTTTCCAAGGATTTCACAGTTTCACTGCTTTTATCCAAAAGGTTTTAGACTGCTCTATACAATATGTTGATGTATTTTTCGTGATTTCTTACTGCTCAGTTATTATTTACCTTTATTACTCACTGCGTTGGAGTAATCACTTTACTCCCTGCACCTCGTGTGCAGATGCAGGTATTTGTTCACCCGGTAGCGGGTTTTGAGCTGGTCGGAGGCTAAGTTATCGGAGTTTAGTGAGGTGATTGCCAGCATTCGCAGCACCGCATCTCTTCCTTTTGTTTATCAATCCTATTTTATATGTTTTAGGCCGTGCAGTTGTATTTATACTCTAATAGATGCTCGTGACTTGTGACACTCCGGTTTGGGCTATGTCGGGTTGTACTTCCGCTAATTATTATCATTTAATCACATTTAAACTACTTATGAACTGTTTAACCGCTTTAAATAGGATGTATTGGGTTTAGTTGGCTGGCCTTGTCTTCACGAGAGGCGCCATCACGACCGGATCGGGGATTGGGTTGTGACATCGGGACCCCAACCAAATATGCCAACATATCCCATAGCATCATTCAAACTTGTTCCAACCTTCGGAACACTCAAAACAACATCAAAACACGAAATTTGTATCGGATTCGAGCCTAAGAATTCTAAAAACTTCCAAATTCTGCTTTCGATCAAAAAGTATATCAAACCACATCTGAATGACCTGAAATTTTGCACACACATCCCAACTAACACAATGGACCTACTGCAACTCCCAGAATTCCATTCCGATCCCTATATCAAAATCTCAACTATCAACCGGAAAACGCCAAAATTTCAATTTCGCTAATTCAAGCCTAAATCTACTGCAGAACTCCAAAACACATTCCGATTGCGCTTCTAAAAACCCAAATCATCTCCCGAAGCTATCCGAATCATCGGAATTCACATTCAGGCCCTTATTCACCTAAGTCAACATCCGGTTGACTTTTCCAACTTAAGTTTACTCAAAAGAGATTAAGTGTCTCAAACCTTATCAAAACCTCTCCGAACCCGAACCAATCAACCTGATAACATATAATACAGCCAAAAAAACAATAAGAGGCAGAAATGGGGAAAACGAAGTGGTAATTCATGAAATGACCGGCCGGGTCGTTACATCCTCCCCCTCTTAAACAAACGTTCATCCTCGAACGAGTCAAGAAACATACCTGAAGCCTCAAATAGGTGAGGATATTTGCTTTGCATCTCCCGCTCGGTCTCCCAGGTAGCCTCTTCCATAGGCCGACCTCTCCACTGCACTTTCACTAAAGCTATATCCTTTGATCTTAACTTTCGAACCTGACGCTTCAAAATAGCCACTGGCTCCACATCATAAGTCAAATCATCATCCAATTGAGTCGTGCTAAAATCCAAAACATGAGACGGATCGCCAATATACTTCCGGAGCATAGAAACATGAAATACCAGATGCACACTCGACAAGCTGGGTGGCAAAGCAAGCTCATAAGCCACCTCTCCAATCCTCCGAAGCACCTCAAAAGGCCCAATGAACCGAGGACTCAATTTACCCTTCTTTCCAAATCTCATAACACCATTCATAGGTGAGACCATCAACAGAACCTTCTCACCAACCATGAAGGATACATCCTGAACCTTCCTGTCAGCATAACTCTTTTGTCTCAACTACGCTATACGAAGCCTCTTCTGAATCACCTTCACCTTGTCTAAAGAATCCTGCACCAAGTCTGTACCCAATAGCCTAGCCTCACCCGACTCAAACCAACCAACTGGAGATCTACACCACCTCCCATACAAAGCCTCATATGGATCCATCTGAATACTCGACTGGTAACTGTTGTTATAAGCAAACTCTGCGAGCGATAGAAACTGATCCCATGACCCTCCAAAATCAATGACACAAGCGCGCAACATGTCCTTCAATATCTGAATAGTGCACTTGGACTGCCCGTCCATTTGAGGGTGAAAAGCTATGCTCAACTCAACCTGAGTACCCAACTCTCGTTGTACAGACCACCAAAACTATGAAGTAAATTGAGTACCTCTATTCGAAATGATGGAAACTGGAACACCATGCAAACGAACAATCTCCCGAAAGTATATCTCTGCCAACCACTCTGAAGAATAGGTAGTACATACAGGAATGAAGTGCGCAGACTTGGTTAGCCGATCCAAAATCACCCAAATAGCATCAAATTTCTTCAAAGTCCATGGGAGCCCAACTACAAATTCCACGGTGATCCTCTCCCACTTCCACTCTAGAATGTCCATATGGTGGAGCAAGCCACCTGGTGTCCGATGCTCATATTTCACCTGCTGACAATTGAGACACTGAGCTACAAATCCCACAATGTCTTTATTCATTCTCCTACACCAATAATGATGTCTCAGATCCTGATACATCTTCGCGGCACCCGGATGAATGGAATACCGCGAGCTATGGGCCTCCTCCAGAATCAACTCCCGAAGCCCATCTACATTGGACACACATATCTGACCCTGCATCCTCACACCCCATCATCACTAATAGTCACATATTTGGCATTATAGTACTAAACTCTATCCTTCATGACAAGCAAATGAGGATCATCATACTGGCGCTCTCTGATGCGATCAAATAAGGAAAACCGAGAAATCACACAAGCCAATACCCGACTGGGTTCAATTGGCCAAGGCCTGAACATCAACTGCAAGAGGTCTCTCCCCAACTAGAATATATGCCAAACTCCCCATACTCACCACCTTCCGTCTCAAAGCATTGGACACCACATTGGCCTTCCCCGGATGGTACAAAATAGTAATATCATAGTCCTTTAGCAGCTCCAACCTTCTCCGCTGCCTCAAATTGAGATCCTTCTATTTGAACAAGTGCTGGAGGCTACGATGATCAGTAAACCCTTTACAAGACATGCCATACAAATAATGCCTCCAAATCTTCAATGCGTGAACAATGGCAACCAACTCCAAATCATGAACAGGGTAGTTCTTCTCATGGGGATTCAACTGGCGAGAAGCATAAGCAATAACTCTACCTTCTTGCATCAACACACACCCCATACCAACTCTCGACGTATCACAATACACGGTATATGAACCTAAAGCTGATGGCAACACTAACCTTGGAGTTGTGGTCAAGGCGGTCTTGAGCTTCTGAAAGCTCTCCTCACACTCATCTGACCACCTAAAAAGAGCACCCTTTTGAGTCAACTTGGTCAAGGGCGATGTGATAGATGAGAATCCCTGAAAAAACTGGCGATAATAGCCCGCCAAACCAAGAAAGCTGTGAATCTCTGTGGCTGAGGACAGTTTTAGCCAACTCTGGACTGCCTCTATCTTCTTTGGATCAACCTGAATACCCTCACTGGACACCATGTGCCCTAGAAACCCACTGAACTGAGCCAAAACTCACACTTGGAGAACTTTGCATAAAGCTTCTCCTCCCTCAATCTCTACAACACAACTCTCAAATGCTTCACGTGCTCCTCCTGACTATGTGAGTATACCAGAATATCATCAATTAAAACTTTGAAAAACGAGTCGAGATAGGGCCGAAACACGCTGTTCATCAAATGCATGAACGCTGCGGGGCATTGGTCAGCCCAAAAGACATCACCAAGAACTCATAATGACTATATCGGGTCCTAAAAGCCATCTTAAGAATATCCGAGTCCCTGATCTTCAGCTGGTGATAACTTGAACGGAGATCAATCTTGGAGAACATTCTTGCTCCCTGAAGCTGGTCAAATAAATCATCAATGCGAGGCAGATGACACTTGTTATTAATTGTTACTTTATTCAATTGCCTATAATCAATGCACATCCTCTTAGTGCCATCCTTCTTCTTCACGAAGCGCACCCCAAGGCGACACACTAGGCCGAATGAACCCCTTATCAAGGAGTTCCTGAAGCTGCTCCTTTAACTCCTTCGACTCCGCTGGTGCCATACGATAAGGTGGAATAAAGATGGGTTGAGTGCCTGGCACCATATCAATACCAAAATCAATATCCCTATCTGGTGGCATGCCCGACAGGTCTGCAGGAAACATATCGGGAAACTCCCTCACAACAGGAATAGAATCAATACTAGGAGTCTCTGCACCGACGTCCCTCACAAAGGCTAGATATGAAAGACAACCCTTCCCAACCATACCCTGGGCCTTCAAGAATGGAAATCACCCTACTAGGGAAAAAATTAGTAGAACCTCGCCACTCAATCCGTGGAATACCCAGCATAGCCAAAGTCACTTTCTTAGCATGACAGTCCAAAATAGCACGACACAGAGATAGCCAATCTATGTCCAATATAACATCAAAGTCTATCATACATGACAACAACATATCCACTCGGGTCTCCAGACCTCCAATAGTCACCACACACGACTGGTACACACAGTCTATAACAACAATATCGCCCACTGGAGTAGATACACGAACAGGTGAAACAAGAGACTCACGGGGCATATACAAATAACGAGCAAAGTATAATGACACATAAGAAAAGGTGGAACCGAGATCAATAACATAGAGGCATCTCTGCGGTAAACTCAGACAATACCTGTAATCACAACATCTAAAGCAACAACATCTGGCCTACCTGGGAGGGCATAGAAATGAGCCTGACCACCACCTGATCGACCTTCCCCTCTAGGGCGACCCCTAGCTGCCTGACCCCCACCCCTAGCTGCTTGGGTGGGTGGTGAAGAAACTAGAGCTGAAGTCGAGGGCTGACTCCTCTACTGAGATGGACCCTCAAGAAGACGAGGACATTGCCTCCTCATATGCCCAAACTCTCCACACTCATAACAACTCCCCGGTGCTGGAGACGAGAATTGAATGGAATTCCTGGCACCAGAATGACCAGTAGAAGGGCCTAGCATGGAAGAACCCTAAACTGATGGAGCACGGGACGAACTCTGGGCTAGAAGGGCACTGAGTGATGAATGTCCCTGATGAGAACTTTGAGAACCGTGACCCGATGATGCCCCATGATAAACTGGGCGAGCTGGCTGAGCCTGCCTGAATGGACGACCTCTGTCGTGCTGAAACTGACCCCTCGAAGGAGAATTACCAAATCTACCAGATCTTCGAGGCCTCTTGGCCTCCCTCTCCACTCGCTCCTAGCGACATACCGACTCAATCTCGCGGGCGATGTCAACAACCTCCTCAAAAGTAGCACCTGACACCCTCTCCCTAGTTATGAGAATACGAAGCTGATATGTGAGGCCATCAACAAACCTCATGATCATCTCTCGATCTGTGGGAACCAACCAGACCGCATGACGAGCTAACTTAGAAAATCGCATCTCATACTGCGTCATAGTCAAATCTCCCTGACGTAACTATTTGAACTGCCTACATAGCTCCTCTCGGAGAGACTGTGGCACATACTTCACTAGAAAGAGAACAGAGAACTGCTGCTCGGTAAAGGGCGTTGCACCAATAGGCCTACGCCTCTCATAAGCCTCCCACCAAATAAAGGCAACTCCAAAAAACTGACAGGTAGTAAATGCTATACCACTGGTCTCTAGAATACCCGTTGTATGAAGAATCCTCTGACACTTGTCCAAGAAACCCTGGGTACTATCACCCTCAGTACCGCTGAAAGTTAGAGGTTGAAGTCTACCAAACCTCTCCAATTGATGCTACTCGTCGACAGGCATAACTGGTATCACATACTCCTATGCTGGTGAAACCAGCTGGGCTGGAGGTGCCCCTGGTGTCTGAAGTCCTTGCACAACCTGCTCAGGTGTGCGAGCAACGGGAGTCTGGGTGCCTCCCCCGGCCTGAGAAGTAGTTGCGGCCGTAGTAACTGAGACCGCCTGAGCCAAACCGGTGCACACTGATAGAATCTGAGCTAAAGTCTCCTAAAGTCCTGGAATCACAATAGGCAGAGCTGGTGCCTGAGCTGGTGTTGCTGGAGCGTCCATAATGGGGACCTAATCCTGAACTGGGGCGGCTAGTGGATCTGCAGGTGCCGCCCTAGCTTCTGTATGGGCTACACCCCTGCCCCTACCACGACCTCGACCGCATCCTCGGCCTTTAGTGGCCCCAGCTAGTGGTACTAGTGGTCGTCCATCCTGACCGGTAGCACGTGTCCTCACTATTTATGAGAGAATGGAATAACAAAAGTTTAGTACTCGGATTAACAGATGGAATATGAAGTTTTTCCTAAAGGTTCTGCACCTTCCCAAGGATAAATACAGATGTCTCTGTACCGATCCGCGAGACTCTACTAAACCGGCTCATGACTCGCGAGACCTATGTAACATAGGCTCCGATACCACCTTGTCACGACCCCAAATACCTCGGTCGTGATGGCTCCTATGACATTACTAGGCAAGCCAACCCAACAAGTAACCACAGACAATTTCTTTTAATAAAAACATTTTTCTAACATTTAATTAAATCTCAATTTTCATAAGGAATACATAAATCACTGAAATGTGCGGAAAACATTACAGAAAATAGACCAACACAGCCCAATCATCTGGTGTCACAAGTCTAGAGCCTCTAAATCCATCTAGTCCGACTGTCTATTACATAACAAATCTAAAGTGCAGAAAACAAGGATAGGAAGGAGGAAATCAGGGTTGCGGATGCCATGCAACTACCTTGCAGTCTCCTGAAAACTCCAATAGTGTTGAGGACCCTCACTCTGCCGCTCAGGCACCTGAATCTACATATAAGGTGCAGGGAGTAATGTGAGTACGCCAACTCAGTAAATAACTAAAGTAAATAAGGTCTGAAAGTAGTGACGGGAAATTAAAAATCATATAAAAGAGTAAACAACCGAATATCAAGTCAAACTCAACAGTTTAAAAGCCAGTTTCTTCATAAAGCTTCAGTTTCAATTGAAATACTTTGAAATCATTTACTTAGCAGTTTTCCCCAACAGAGGCTCATTATAAAAGCAGAGTGAAATCAGCAAAAATATCATAAATTGGCCCGTCGGGCAAGGTATCACTCATAAATATAGCCTTTCGGGAGCCTCTCGGTCACTCGTGACTCAGCTCTCGTCACTCAATACTCACACTCAGTACTCAGGCTCAATAATATCTCATAATAATAATAATCATAATAATCGTTGTGCCGTGCAACCCGATCCATAGTTTATATTTGACTACGCTCACAGGGGGTGTACAAACTCCGAAGGGGCTCCTATAGGCTCAATAATATCTCATAATAGTAATAATCATAATAACCGCTTCGGCGTGCAGCCCGATCTATAATATATATATATATATATATATAATCCTTGCTATTAGGTCCTCAACACCTCTCAGTCATTAACCCGATCCATAATATATATATATATATATATATATATATATATATATATATATATATATATATATATATATATATATATATATATATATATATATATATATATATAATCCTCACCATTAGGTCCTCAACCTCTCTCAGTCATTAACCTCATAGCCACTCATGCATAACAGTGGAAATCAGGGAATCTCAGCCCAAACAGGTTTCACTTTTAAGAGATAGAGTGACAAAAACCAGGTTTAAATAGTAAACAGGTAAAACATGACTGAGGATATGCTTTCAATCAAATAGCGTGAGGAAAATAGTAAAAATGCCCCTAAGGGTCTCAACAGGTCGGCACAAGGCCCCAAACATGGCATACAACCCATAATACAGTATAAATTTCTAAAATACGGGATATCATAAGATTTCAAATCAAGTACGCGTCTTAATAGTCGCTACGAGATGGACCAAGTCATAATCCCTACCGGTGCACGCCCACACGCTTGTCATCTAGCATATGCGTCACCTCATTTATCGAAACGATACGAAATACCAGAGTTTTGTACACTCAGTTCCAGATTTACAATGGTTATTACCTTAAACCGGATGAAATACCACTCTGCAATGCCTTTGCCTCTCGCCTCGGCCTCAACTCATGCCGAATCTACCCAAAATTATAATCATAACATTAGAATATGCTAAAGGGACGAAACCCATGCGAAATTAATCAAATTATACCAAATATTCCGAAATTGATCCAACCCGACCCCCAGGCCCACGTCTCAAAATTTGATAAAAATCATATCAACAGAATTCTTATCCTCCCACAAGTTCATACATACCATGAATACCAAAATCCGACGACAAATGGCCCCTCAAATCCCTAGATTAAAGTCACAAGTTTTCAAGCCCTAACTCCCCTATTTGGGCTTCAAATCCCCTAAATTTTATGTTTAATTAGGTATAAATCACAATAGGATCGAGTATTAAGTCCAAAATTCTTACCTCCAATAAGTTCTCTTTGATTCCCTCTTCAATCTCTCTCAAAAAGCTCCAAAATCGAGTCAAAAATGGTGAACTTAGGCCAAAAATCGTGAAAATGGCCTTTTAAACATTCTGCCCAGCAATTTGAAATCCTTCTTCGTGAGCGCGGTCAAAGCCTTGCATTCGTGAATCACAAAATACCATTGACCAAAAATCCTCTTACGCAAACGTGGAAGAACCCTCGCGAACACAATGCTTCAGCTGGTCCAACCTTCGCGAACGCGGCTACACCTACGCGAACACGAAAAACAAGGCTCCTGGTATCCAGCCACTCCAAATACTCTACGCGAACGCGGGACCCTCATCATATTTTGCGATGACACAATGGACCTACTGCAACTCCCGGAATTCCGTTCCGTCCGCTATCTCAAAATCTAACCTATCAACCGGAAAACGCCAAAATTCCAATTTCGCCAATTCAAGCCTAAATCTACTTCGGACCTCCAAAACACATTCCGATCATGCTCCTAAGTCCCAAATCATCTCCCGAAGCTATCCAAACCATCGGAATTCACATCCGCCCATATTCACCTAAGTCAACATCTGGTTGACTTTTCCAACTTAAGCTTACTCAAAAGAGACTACGTATCTCAAACCTTACTAAAACCTCTCCGAACCCGAACCAATCAACCCAATAACATATAATACAGCTGAACAAAACAATAAGAAGCAAAAATGGGGAAAACGGAGCGGTAACTCATGAAATAACCGGCTGGATAGTTACAAAACTTTTTGTTTTTAAGATTCAGCGATGCATCTAAGTAAGTTATAAGTCGATGAATCAATTTACAAATAGATATATTTGATGATAAATTATATATACTAATTAGGATCTTCACAAGTTTATCCCTAAAAGAAGGGTCGGGTTCTTTTAGGGATAGACTTGTGAAGATCCTAATTAGTATATATATTTTATCATCAAATATATTTATTTGTAAATTGATTCATCGACATATAACTTACTTAGATGCATCGCTGAATATTAAAAACAAAAATCTTGACCTATATCTATTAATAGTAAAAACAAAATGTCTCGACCTATATCGATTAATCTAGGTCATGCATTATTAGTGATGAATGAATGGAAAATAGAAGAATTTGTGTGTGTGTGTGTGTGTGTGTGTGTGTGTGTGTGTGTGTGTATATATATATATATATATATATATATATATATATATATATATATATATATATATATATATATATATATATATATATTGGATCGGACGAAAGAAGTTATTAGTATTAAGTAAACGAGTTAAATTAATAGGTCAAACATGGTCAAAATTTTAATTTGAATCACATTAATATTTACTATCTAAATAATATAAATGTAATCCGTTAACACTTTTGTAATACAAATAATGAATACACTACCATATACTATAACATGCTATATATGTGTGTTATATATATACACACACTAACATATATCTGTAGCCTTTTCTTTTCAAAATTAATGTGTTGTCTTTTATTTAAAAGTAGTCTTGGGATTAACAAAAACTTCCTGAAGAAGTCTTGAAAGTACCTGTATGTGTTAGTACTATGCAAGATAAGTGTCAATGAACAAGAAAAGAAGATACAATTGCTCTCGAGGTTCTTTTAGGGATTGATAGACTTGTGAAGATCCTAATTAGTATATATAATTTTTCATCAAATATATCTATGTGTAAATTGATTCATCGACTTATAACCTACTTAGATGCATCGATGAATATTAAAAACAAAACGTTTTGACCTATATCGATTAATATAAAAAATAAAATGTCTCGACCTAAAATAGAATAATATTATATTGATTTATCAATTGATAAATTATTCATACGTAGTAATGTATAAGATTGATCATCGATTACAATATAGTGTATGTGTGTGTGTGTGAAATTACTCATATACTTAAATATAACTTAGAAAATTTACTTAGATAGATGTTATTATAATCTATTAAAAGTAATTACCCAGTTAATATAATTTTTTGTAAAGATTATGTTTATAGTCTATAATTATTTATAATAATTGTATAGCTAAATTAAATAAAAGTTTATAGTTAATAATAATTTTTTTATAGTTTATAATAATTTTCTATAGCTTATAATATTTTAAGAAATAAAAACAAAAAAAAAACATTTTTTTTATTTTTAAAAGAACCGACCAAAGTTGGTCGGTATTTGGTCAAACGGTCAACACTTACTGTACCGGCCAAAATACCGACCAACTTTGGTCGGTAAGTCTGAAAACAGGCTGAAATATACGAGATTCCCCCCATTTTTTCATACCTCTCTTCTCAAAATTCCCTTAACTCCCTCTCAATACCGTCCCCTCTCCTTCTCTATTTTGTTCACACAAATTTCGTTCTCCACCCCGCATCGCCACTGCACAGCAGCCGTCGTTGCCGTCGCCGCTGCCACTGTCGCGCGTCTCCTTCTCCACCTCCTAAAAATTCTAGGTTTGAATTACAACTTATTTCTTTTGTGTATAAATCTAATATTTTGTTTATTAGCTATGAATTAGTTTCAATTGATTAGTGTTTCAATTGATTATTTAACATTGTATTTTATAGAAATCTAGGGTTTAAGTCTTGTTTTAATTGAATTGATTACATATGGCATAAATTGAATGTTTGAGTTTGTATTGTCTTGAATAGTTTAGTTAGAATCTAGGGTTTAGGATTTGTTCTTGTGAATACAACTTTTAGGGTATGGATTGAATTTTTAGGATATAAATTTAACTTTTAGTTTATGTTTAAACTCGTAAGATATAAATTGAACTTTTAGTTTATGTTTAAACTCTTAGGATATGAATTGAACTTTTAGTTTTTAAGTTTTGTTCTTGTGAATTAAACTTTTAGGATATAAATTGAACTTGTAGGATATAAATTGAACCTTTTGAGTATGGGTTGAATTTTTAGGATATAAATTGAACTTTTAGTTTATGTTTAAACTCGTAAGATATGAATTGAACTTTTAGTTTTTAGGATTTGTTCTTGTGAATTGAACTTTTAGGATATAAATTGAACCTTTTGGATATGAATTGAACTTTTTAGGATATAAATTGAACTTTTAGTTTATAATTATTTATATTTAATATAATTTAATTTTTGGTGTAATTAGGAAAAAGTAATTATCTTGAATTAACTAAAAAAAGATTTAATTAATTTATAATTATAGAATAAATTAATTTGTTCTTGTTTTATTTGTATAGATGGAACATCGTACTTGGATGTACAATAGGAATTATCCTAATCGGCGGGGATTGCGGGAGGATTTTGTAGAAGGGGTTGATGACTTTATTAAATATGCAATGTCACTTCCACCATACCAAAGTGAAGGAGTAACTAGGTGCCCTTTTGTCAAGTGTGATTGTATGAAGTTTAAAAAATCGGAGAAAGTTAAGCTTCATCTTTATAGGAAGAGGTTTATAGAGAATTACTTTGTGTGGAAGAATCATGGAGAGATTGATGGTAGCCGTGGGATATTTCATAACATAGTTGTTGGTGAAAGTAGTAGGTTTGTCACGACCCATTTCATTATAGGTCACGATGGCGCCCAACACCATTGTCAAGCAAGCCAACGCGGAAATATCGATAAGTGTTCACTTTACTTTACCAAAACAAGTGCTACGATTTTTAAACTTGAGGTTAACACAAGTGATAATCAGTAAAGTACCCAAATTAATTATACAATTCCCAAAAGAATAGTCTACTAATGTGTGTGCCAAGACCTGGTGTCACAAGTTGTGGGAAAGTAGTAGAATATACAAAAGAATAAATCTATCCTACTGTTCGAAATAGAATATACAACCAAAAATAAAGAGAGACTCCATCAAGTTGTAGAATGGCGCGGGAAGGGAGCAACTCACCGTGGAAGTCTCGGACTATGATCAGGGATGTGCACCAGACTGATAGCCAGATGTACCTGCCTCAAATCCTGTACAATTAAGTACAGAAGCGTAGTATGAGTACATAAATAATATGTACCCAGTAAGTATCCCGTCTAATCTCGAAGAAGTAGAGACGAGAGGTCGACTTGATTCTTACTAGAGTCAAATAATATAATAAAGTGTTATGCTAAGCATGGAAGTCACAAGTGATTAACAGTTTGTAGCAAGAAGTAATAAGTCATGTCCTTAATAATATCACAGTTAACCATTTACATTTCAAAACATTTAACAAAACAAGTCATGAATAAGATTTCACATAGATATCATGCGCACATTATGCCGAGGTCGATGGCCCGATCCAACAGAAAAGAAACTGTGCACTGCCAGAGGGTCGAATGGCACGAACCATAGATGCATCTATTTCTACCGAGGCGATCGGCCCGATCCCGAAATATCAATTATCATCAGGAAGACACATGAAGGCGCATTTATATTCAAATAAATTTATACAAGTGTTCAACAAGTACATACGTTCACTTATGTTCATATCCCATTCTCTAGCATATCCTAAGTGATCACCTTAGCAAGAAAATATATATAAACATTCGCAAATATGGCATGATACAGGTCCGAAACTACCCAGACAATTATATAATAGTAGCTACGCACGGACTTTCGTCACCTAGTGCGTACGTAGCCCCCACATTTAGTGGCAAATTATTCAATTATTACACCTATGGGGATAATTCCCTCTTACAAGGTTAGAAAGGAGACTTACCTCGCTCCAAAGCGTACTTCCAATACCAAGAATGTGCTCAAACTCTCAATTTGGAGATGAACGTTCCAAAACTAATTAAACGAGGTAGGAACTAGTCAATACAAGCTTACAAGATCGCATTCTAACTATTAAAGCAATTTCCTAACCTTAAGCACAAGTTTCCTAAAATCCGACCCCGGGCCCACGTGCCTGGATTCCAAAATTTTCCGAAGAAAGTTGTTCTTTATAACCTAAGGATCAATAATATATGATTTCTAATTCATTTCATACCAAATTTGGTGGTTAAATCATACTTTTATCAAAACCCTAGGGTTTGCTCTAACCCCATGATTTTACCTTAATCTTTGTGTGTTAATCTACCCAAGACTCAAGTATTAAATTAGAAATAGGTAGGATAAACTTACGTCAAAATGCTAGGTAAAAGTCCTCTCCCAAGAGCTCCAAAATCGTCCAATGGGTGAGTGAAAAATGGCTAAAATGGCTTAGAGCCCGTATTAAATGAAGCTCACTGCTTCAGTGATTTCCGCACCCGCTTCTGCTAGAGGAAGGCCGCATCTGCGAAATTGGCCAAGCGAGCTAGGACTGCTTCTGCGGTCTTGAAGCCGCTACTGTGGCTAAGGGGCCGCTTCTGCGGCTTTGGCTTGGCCTGCCTTGGCCGCATTTGCGAGAGGACGACCTCTTCTGCGGTCTCGCACCTACGGCTGACCAACCACAGGTGCGGTTGTGACAGCAACCTGAAGCTTCAGCTCTTCCCAAATTTTCCAACTTCACTCGAGCCTCATCCAATTGACGCTCGGCGTTCTAGGGCCCCGCCAGAACATACCGACAAGTATAAAATCATGAAACGGACTCGCTCGAACCTTTGGAACGCTTGAAACAACGCTAAATCTAAGAATCACCCCCTAAAACCAATTGAATCAAACTTATGAACTTCAAGTTCTTCAATTCACTTCTAACGTGCCGAAACGTACTCACACTACTCGGATTGACACCAAATTTTGCGGGCAAGTCTTAAATGTTATACTGGACCAGTACCGGGCTCCGAAACCAACATATGGGCCCGATACCAACATGATCACTCATTACTTAATTTCTTTAAATCCTTAGAATTTCAGTTTAACAATTTCTAACAAAAATTCACTACTCGGGCTAGGGACCTCGAAATTTGATTACGAGCATACGCCCAGTTCCCATATTTTTCTACGGACCCTCTGGGACTGTCAAAACACAAATTCGAATCCGTTTGCTAAAAATGTTGACCAAAGCTAAACTTAGCCTTTTAAGAACATCTTAAGGAATCAAATGAGCCTATTTCAACCCAAACTCTTCCAAATCCTGAACAAACCATCCCTGCAGGTCATAAATTAGTTAAAGCAAGCGCGAGAAGTTTTATTTAAAGGGACGGGGTTCTAAGAAGCAAAACGACCAGTCGTGTCGTTACATTCTCCACCTCTTAAACAAACGTTCATCCACGAACGAACATAGGAAAGTACCTGAGGTGACGAATAAATGTGGATATTTGCTCCGCATGTCCTTCTTGGACTCCCAGGTCGCCTCCTTGACTGGTTGACCCCTCCACTGGACCTTCAACGCTGAAATCCTCTTGGATCTTAACTGGCGATCCTACCTATCAACAATGGCAACTGGCTCCTCCTCATAACCCAAGCTCTCATCCAGCTGAATAGTACTGAAGTCTAACATATGGGACAAGTCGGCATGATACCTCCGAAGCATGGACACGTGGAAATCTTGATGAACTCCCGATAAGTTGGGGAGTAAAGCAAGCTCGTAAGCAACCTCACCAACTCGCCTCAACACCTCAAACGGGCCAATAAACCTTGGGCTCAACTTGCCCTTCTTCCCGAACCTTATAATACCTTTCATTGGCGAGACTTGCAAGATGACCTTCTCGCCAACCATGAATGATACATCACGCGCCTTCTGATCCGCGTAACTCTTCTGCTTGGACAAAGCTATGCGAAGCCTTTCCTGAATCAACTTCACCTTATCCAGGGCATCTTTCACCAGGTCTATGCCGTACAAATTAGCCTCACCAGGCTCAAACCACCTGATAGGAGAACGATATCGTTTCCTATATAAATCCTCAAATGGAGCCATCTCGATGTTGGACTGGTAGCTGTTGTTGTAAGCAAACTCTGCCAAAGGAAAGAACTAATCCCATTGTCCTCCAAAGTCAATCACACATACTCTAAGCATGTCCTCCAAATTCTGAACTGTCTGCTCCGACTGCCCGTCAGTCTGAGGATGGAATGTTGTGCTAAGCTCTACACGGGTTCACAACTCACTCTGAACGGCTCTTCAGAAATGGGAAGTGAACTGAGGGCCCCTATCTAATATGATGGAAACAGGCACACCGTGCAACTTGACTATCTCCCGAATGTAAATCTGAGCCAATATCTCTGAAGTGTAAGTAGTCACAACCGGAATAAAGTGTGCCAACTTGGTCAACCTATCAACAATGACCCACAGTGCACCAAACTTTCGCAAAGTCCGGAGCAACCCAACTACGAAGTCCATAGCAATGCGCTCCCACTTCCACTCTGGTATAGGCATCTGCTGAAGTAGGCCACCCGACCTCTGGTGCTCATATTTAACATGTTGGCAATTCAAACACCTAGACACATACTCTACTATGTCTTTCTTCATCCTCTGCCACCAATAATGCTGCCTCAAGTCACGATACATCTTCGTCGCACCCGGATGAATGGAATACCGCAAACTGTGCATCTCCTCTAGTATTCTCTCCCTCAGACCATCAACATTAGGAACACATAGGCGACCCTGGAGTCACAAAACACAATCCTCGCCAATAGAAACCTCATTGGCACTACCCTAAAGCACTGTCTCTCTAAGAACCGCCAAATGTGGATCATCGAACTGTCGGGCCTTGATCTGCCCCAATAATGAAAACTGAGAAACAACACACGCAAGAACTCGGCTGGGCTCTGAAATATCCAACCTCACAAGTCTGTTAGCCAAGGACTGAATGTCTAAAGCTAGTGGCCTCTCCTCTACTAGAATGAATGTCAAGCTACCCATACTCTCTGCTTTCCTGCTTAAGGCATCCGCGACCACATTTTCCTTGCCCGGATGATAAAGAATGATGTCATAATCCTTCAGTAACTCAAGCCATCTATGCTACCTCAAATTGAGATCCCTCTGCTTTAACAAATGTTGTAAGCTGCAATGATCAATATAAACCTCACATGACACCCCATATAGATAATGCCTTCATATCTTAAGAGCATAAACAATCGCGGCCAACTCCAAATCATGCACAGGATAATTCTTCTCATGAATCTTCAGCTGACACGATGCATATGCAATAACTTGCCCCTACTGCATCAATACAAATCCCAATCCAATGCGCGAAGCATTGCAATATACCGTATACATCCATGAACCGGAAGGCAACACAAGAACTAGTGATGTAGTCAAAGCTGTCTTGAGCTTCTGAAAGCTCGTCTCACAATCATCAGACCAATGGAAAGGAGCACCCTTCTGGATCAATCTAGTCAGAGTTGGTGCAATAAATGAAAAGCCATGCACGAATCGTTTATAATAGCCTACTAACCCCAGGAAACTCCTAATCTCGGTCACTGAAGTAGGACGCGGCCAACTCTGAACTACCTCAATCTTCTTGGGATCCACCTTAATACCCTCTCCTAACACAACATACCCCAAGAATTTCACTAACTCTAGCCAAAAATCATACTCGGAGAACTTAGAATATAGCGTTTGCTCTCGCAAGGTCTGAAGCACTACTCTCAAATGCTGCTCGTGCTCCCCCAGGCTACGTGAGTATATCAAGATGTCATTAATGAAGACGATGACAAAGGAATCAATATAAGGTCTAAACACCCTGTTCATCAAGTCCATAAATGTTGCTGGGGCATTAGTCAAGCCAAAGGACATCGCCAAAAACTCATAATGGCCATATCTAGTCCGGAATGTAGTGTTAAGAACATCCGAGTCCCGAATCTTCAGCTGATGATACCCCAAATGCAAGTCGATCTTAGATAACACCCTAGCACCTTGCAACTGGTCAAACAAATCATCGATACGAGGCAATAGATACTTGTTCTTGATGGTGACTTTGTTCAACTAGCGGTAATCAATGCACATTTGCATAGTCACATCCTTCTTCCTCACAAATAGCACTGGTGCACCCCAAGGTGATACACTGGGTGTAACAAACCCCTTTGCTACCAACTCCTCCAGCTGCTCCTTAAATTCTTTCGGAGCCATACGCTATGGTGGGATAGATATAGGCTAGGTTCTTGGAGCCAAATCAATACAGAAATCAATATCACGATCTGGTGGCATGTCAAGAAGATCAGAAGGAAACACATCGGTGAACTCCCGGACTACTGGAACTGAATCAATCGTCGGAGACTCTGCGGTGGTGTCCCGAACATAATCTACATAAGCCAAACACCCCTTCTCGACCATATGTCAAGCCTTCAGGAAAGAGATAACCCCACTAGATGTATCAACTGTGGAACCCTTTCACTCCAACCTTGGCAAACCTGGCATTGCTAATGTAACAATCTTAGCATGGCAATCTAGGATGGCCTGATATGGAGATAACCAATCTATGCCCAGGATGATCTCAAAGTCGATCATATCAAGCAACAGGAGATACGCTCTAGTCTTGTAACCATATAATGTGATCACACAGGACCGATAGATCCGATCCACAACCACAGAATCGCCCACAGGAATGGACACATGAACAGGAGTGCCCAAAGGCTCAGGAGAAGTAACCAAGAAATGAGAAAATAGAGATGATACATATGAATAGGTAGACCCTAGATCAAATAATACCGAAGCACCTCTACCGCAGACGGAAATAATACATGTGATGTTGGCATCTGAGGCCAATGCATCTGGCCTAGCCGGAAGGGCATAGAATTTGGCTGGAGCACCGGCTGGCTAGCCTCCACCTGACTGAGCAGTAGCTGGATAGCCTCCACCTGACTGAGCAGTAGCTGGCTGACATCTCCCTGTCTGGCCTCCACCTCTAGGACGACCTCTACTAGTTTGCCCCTACCTCTAGACGGCTAGGCAACCAGTGCTGAAATCATGGGCTGCTGACCCTACTGTACTGCCTTGCCTCGAAGCCCGAGGTAGTATCTCCTCATATGACCAAGGTCTCTGCACTCAAAACAACCCCGTGGAGTGGCGACTTGCTGCCTTGATGGCTGACCCTGATGGCCTGTAGACCCACTGGAAAAAGCCTGGATAACCGGTGGATGATATAAACTCTCTGGCATTGCACTAAAATAGGAACCTGAAGAACCCTAGGGACCTAAATAACTACTGGAGGAACCCTGAATAGCTGGCAGTGATAAGAACTCTCTGGCATGGCACTGAAATAGGGGCGCGCTAGAGCTCCCCGAGTAGGTGGTAGTGCCAAATATAGGGGTTCTGTTGGGCTGACCCCTCCCAAATTGACCTTTACCCCTAGCTGGGGCACCTCTTAACTCTCCGGAGAATCTAGCCCTCTTATCCAGCTACATCTGCTCTCTAAACCTTACACGATAGCCCTCAATCCTTCGAGCAATCTCCACTACTAGCTGATAAGGAGTTCCCATCTCCGCCTCTCGGGCCTTGTTGGCCCTAATGCTAGAATGCAACTTGTAATGAACCTCCGCACCCTCTCTATGTCAGTAGGAAGTATCATCAATGCATGGAGGGATAACTCAGAAAACCTTGCCTCATAGTCGGTCACGGACATCTGACCCTGCTCCAAATGCTCAAACTGATACCACAGCTCTTCCCTCTCAGAGGGTGGAATATACCCGTCCAAGAATAACTGTGTGAACTGACCCCAAGTGATGGGAGGAGAACCTATTGGCCTGCCAAGAACATAGGACTGCCACTATTTACGGGCCCTGCCCTCTAGCTGAAAAGTAGTGAAGTCAACCCCATGCAACTCTAATATCCTCATGTTGTGCAGTCTGTCCCTGCACCTATCAATGAAATCCTTGGCATCCTCATGAATCTCACCCCCAAAGACTGGAGGGTGAAGTATAGTCCATCTATCTAATAACTTCTGCGGGTCACCATCCACAGCTGGTCTAGGCTCGGGCACAACTGCAACAACTGGCTGAGCCTCATCCATGGGTAGTGCACCCAGAGTCTGGTACAATATAGCTGCATGACCAGGAGCATGAGCAGTAGAGGTCTGTGTTCCCCATCCTGCCTGTGATGTAGCTGGATCCACTGGAAATAAACCAGCCTGAGTTATAGTGTCCATGAACCGCAGCATACGGCCCATGACCTCCTGGAAACCCAGTGCTGTCATAAAGTCTGCCGGGGTAGGCTCAGCTGCGGGCACCTCGCCTTGCTCCTCAATGATAGGATCTCCCGCAGGATCTGCTGATGGCACTATTGGGACAACTATGGGATGCCCTTGTCCCCTACCTCGGGCCGGTGCCCTCCCCCCTCCTCTACTTCGGCCTCTAGCAATGGGGGGAGAAGCTCCTCCAGGGTCTGGAACATCAGCAGTGCATGTCCTCACCATCTGTGAGAGAATAGAAAAAGGGAAATTTAGTATACCAACCACTGCACGATAGGAAATGAATAAACAGTAGTTTTCCTAACACCCTATAGCCTCTCGAAGATAAATACAAACATCTCCGTACTGATTCGTAAGACTCTATTAGGTTTGCCCATGACTTGTGAGACCTACGTGAACCTAGTGCTCTGATACCATGTTGTCACGACCCATTTCCATTATAGGTCATGATGGCGCCAAAAACCATTGTCAGGCAAGCCAATACGGAAATATAGATAAATGTTCACTTTACTTTACCAAAACAAGTGCTACAATTTCTAAACTTGAAGTTAAAACAAGTGATAATTAGTAAAGTGCCCAAAATAATTATACAATTCCAAAAAGAATAGTCTACTAATATGTGTGCCAAGACCTGGTGTCACAAGTTGTGGGAAACTAGTAGAATATACAAAAGAATAAATTTATCCTACTGTCCGAAATAGAATAGACAACCAAAAATAAAGAGAGACTCCATCAAGCTACAAAACGACGCGGGAAGGGAGCAGCTCACCATGGAAGTCTCGGACTATGATCAGGGATGTGCACCAGACTGATAGCCAGATGTACCTGCTCTCAGATCCTGTACAATTAAGTACAAAAGCGTAGTATGAGTACATAAACAATATGTACGCAGTAAGTATCTCATCTAATCTCGAAGAAGTAGAGACGAGAGGTCGACTTTATACTTACTAGGGTCAAATAATATAATAAAGTGTTATGCAAAGCATGGAAGTCACAAGTCATACATACTATTTTGAACCAGGATCTAGCTGGCGAGTGGTAGTCCGCACGACCATCCAGATCTAGCTATTTTAGTACCTTTAAAGGTGGGCGGTAGTCCGCACGACCAATAAAGATTCGAAATATACAAGAATTTTATTATAGCTTTAATGACTGTATGGAAGGATCTATTCTTTTACCCAAGCAAGGGGTCTGTCTAGGTCCGATACATACTTTTATTGAGCCCATGTGTCTCGCGGTTCTAACTGTGAAAGAGATAGCCCTTTTGACAACTTCAGCGGGCTTTAATGTCACAGCTGGCTAGACGGAGCCACTAAGGCAAAGCCAATAAGAGTAGTACCAAAGTTAACTGTACCACCATCTTAGAACCAAGCCAAGAAACTATATTAAAATTCCTTTATATTATGAAAGAGTCTGGATTTTTCATGGTTAATATGCAAGAGAAGTTAGTTCTTCAACATAGATATGAATTCGTTTAGCCGGACATAGTCACGGCCGGGGAGAGAAACGAAATAATTAAAATACTATAAAAAATATAATAAACGAATACCGTTAAGGCCGGGATGCAAGGCTCTGAATAAATTGAACTTCGTAACTTTATTTACTTCAACTGATTTACAAAATGAAGAAGCTAAAAAACTTTACAAGTTTAGAGATAGAGAGTTTCGAGAGCGAGAGAGAGGGTTCCAAAAACCTTGCCTCTTCAAATGAAAGAGGTCTTCTATTTAAAGAAATAAAAAAACATAAAGAATCTTTGTACAGTAAATTGGGTCCCACATCTGGGTCCCTTATACAGTGTTACTGCTGTTGGGAATAGTGTATTTACTGTTGTGTGGGGTTCTGAACAGTCTATTTACTATTTTTGTGGGGTCCTCGGCGGCTTCACTATTTCCCGCTTTCTCTTTTTTTCTAATTTGTCCATCGTTTGGAGAAAATCTTCCACTTCTTTAATTGCATTATCAGACAATATTCCTTCTGCCATCATAGGTTGAGAATCTTCTTTTGCATCATCATTGCTTGTTTCACTATGCATTGATGTGTCTGACCTTTCACATTGGTTTAAGGTTTGAAGTAGATTTCGTTTTACTTCTTCCAGATACTGATTTATTCCGTCTTGAGCAGAGATTCTTTTAGCAATATGCTTGACTGAGCTGTCATCAAATATTTTCTTCTGGGGAGTGATTGAGTATAATTGGATCTGTGCTTTAATGGAATCCAATAGTTCTTGGTCATATAATATTTTTGTTTTGGGATCATTCTTCATCAATTTGTCCCAAAAATTGTTGTAAAATACCCTGCTTAAGCAAGGGATTTGTTCCTCAGTAAATCCTAATTCGGGGGTCCATAATTTTTTCTAAGTAACAGATATGATCTGCATGATATAAATCAGTTAAGATTGGTGAAATTTTTGCTCATTCTTTGTATAACTTAAGGAATGGCTCAGGCAAGATCTTTATTGTGGGGTCGTGATGTGACCACCAGTTCAGAAACCAGTTGGGAATAGGTCTTGCAAATATCTTCGCACATACTTTAATAAACCAAGTATGTTTATGTCTTTAATTTTTATTATCGAATGCCTGGATATAATCCCAATAAGTAAAGTTCATGGGCGATTTATTAAAGCTTATCTGTATTTCTTTCATTGTGGAAATCCCCCATTCTTCAACAAATATAATCTGTTTGATAATAATTTTTGAGAAGTTATAAATGTTCTCATTTGTGTTATAACCGGAAAAGTGCTGGAATTCTGCACTACCTGTACTGATGAGAATGGTCTCATAATAAGCGCGGGTTTTATATGATTTACCCGGGTAGTATAACCCATTAATCAAGTATCTTTGGAATATCTTCCATGGTTCATCTTTTTGCTGAATCTTAGAGTTTTCTAGAAGAAATATTATTTCGTTCTTTGGTAATTTTTCGTAGGACTTGATATCATCGTTGTCCTCTTCTTTAGCAATTGAAGCAAATGTATCACTTTGATTTTAGAGGCCAAATATGCCTGTATGTGACCATATAACAGACTGTCTTATGGAATATCATCCAGATGTATAGACTGATCTGATGAAGACTCTCCTTTATGAAGTATCTTGGTATTTATCAAACTCCTTTTCCCCAATTGTATTACTGGAGAATTTGGTGAGGATCCGTATGACGATCCTTGAGAATATGATCTACCTGGGGAGGATCTTCCCCCTTTTCCTCTACCTCTGCCTCTGGTGGCCCACGAAAGGTCCATTCTGCATAGATAACAAGTCAGTTTATTCAGAGAAGTAACAATATTGCATATCATCCTTGATATCATCAGAATAATCATGAATAGAAAATTCATCTTCAACTATGCTATCAATGATTTTTTTCAATAATGAAACTTTGTAAGTCTCTATTTAATTTAACCACTTTAAGAATAGTGATTAACAATTCTTCATCTAGAAAAGTTGTGTAAAAATTCATAATTACTCTAAATATTCCCGGGATAAAAAATCTGAAAGGGAATTATAATTCCTTTTTTGAACTGAATTTCAAAATCAAAAGGCGCTAGTTGAGCTTGCCATCTAGCAAAAATTAATTTTGAAGCATCGTGCTTGAAATCTTTGTTAAACATATATTTAACGGATTGAGCGTCAGTTTTTATTAAAAACTTTTGGTTATAAAGGTCGTCTTGGAATTTTAAAACACATTTAATAATAGTTAACATTTCATGGGCCACAATAGAATATTTCTTCTGGGCTTTCGGTCCATTTACCAGAGTGAAATCTTATCAGGTATTCACTCTTATTGTTGGGATTCACTTGTTTTAAAATCCCACCGTAGCCAATATTGGACGCATCAGTCTCAATAATTTTTTGCCATGTAGGATTAGCAAGAGTTAAGCAAGGTAAAGACTTAACACGTTGTTTAATACTTTTGACTAACGTAGTATGCTGGTCAGTCCAAGGCTTCTTATGATCCTTTTTCAACCTATCGTATAATGGTGCTAAATCATGAGATAAACTTTTATAAAAAGGAGATATGTAATTTAAACTTCCCAGAAATCTCTGTAATTGAGTCTTGTCAGTAATTACATCAGGAAATTTTGAGGCAAAATAAATCGATCTTTGTATGGGAGTAATCTTTCCTTGGCAAATATTATGACCCAAAAATCGAACATTAGTTTGAAATAAACTCATTTTTTGTTTCGAAATCACTAAACCATTTTGTATAACAATTTTCTTAAAAATATCAAGATGCTTTATATGCATTTCCAATGTTTTGGAAAATACTAATATATCATCAATATAAACGATGATAAAATCTAGATAAGGGTTGAAAATATCATTCATTATTTTCTGAAATTCAGAAGGAGCATTTTTCAAACCAAAGGGCATGTCATTCCATTCATATTGACCGAATTGAACATTGAAAGCAGTCCTGTAAGTGTGCTCTTTAAAAATTTAAATTTGCCAATATCCAGATTTTAAATCGAATTTTGAAAAATATATTGGCGTCATATAACCTAGAAAGCAGGTCCCTTTTATTTGGAATAGGGTATCTAATCCATTTTAAATACTTATTCAAAGGTTTATAATTAATAACTAATCTAGGAACTCCACGTTCCTTTTCTGCAGCATTATTCACATAAAATGCCGAACAAGACCAAGGAGATTTCGAGGGTTTTATCAACCCCTTTTGTAACTGACTATCAATCTCTTTTTTGCAGAATTCGATTAATTCAGCGTTCATCTGGCAAGGTCGAGATTTAGTAGAAATATCATCCTCGGAGAATTTTTTTTCGTAAGGAAGAGTGACGATGTGCCTTTTTCGATTCCAGAAGGCACTAGGATGATCGGCACAAATATCAACGACCATTTGTTCAGCAATTAATTTAATCTTTTGCTGGATTTTAGCAGTTTGTAGAGTATCGAATATATTCATACTTAATATTTCTAATTGTAAAGAATCAACATGTCTATGTTTCATATCAATCAAAAAATTAATATCTCTAGTTACGAGATCTGTAACAAAAGAATAACTTATCTCTTTATCTTGATACGTAGCAGAGAAACCCTTTGCGTCTATGTTATTAAAAGGGCAAATTGCATTAATAAAAGGAGTTCCAAGTATAATCGGAGGGTATAACTAGTTTTTTACCAAAAAGAAGAAGTGAGGAATACAGATCTATTTTGGCAAATACGAGTATTCAGCAGTTTATACTCTATATCTAAAGCATGACCAGAAGCCAATTTTACCAAATGAGTGGTTTTCTGGAAATATTTGGTAGGAACAAGTCCTTCTTGGATACAACTTACATCTTCCCCACTATCAATCATAGTTATATCAGTTATAGAAAAATTATTATCAATCGAAATAGTACATTTAATGTACCATTTATGGGCAGTTACAATTTGCATAATTCCTAAAAACATATCAGATCAGATCATTTTTATCAGAAATTCCTTTTCTCTTTTCATTTGAAAATTCAGAAATTCCTTTAGCCGAACAATCAGTCGAAAAATCAATTAGAGAATTATTTTTCTTAATTTGGGTAATCTAGTGATCACAAATCATTTGATTTTGTTTAAGAGACTTGATATCCTTTTTCAAATTTTCGATTTCGACTTTTAAATCGTCAAAAGAAGCATCTCTACTTGGCGTACTAGTCTTATGAAGACGTTTATTAATTTCAGATAAAGAATAAGGCGTAAAATATTCAAATTCGTTCTTTTGTTTTTCAAAAGGTTTTGAACTACTAGAACTAGAACTTGCAGCCAGATTAATAATTTTTTCACAAAGTTTTTCATCAATAACTTCTTTTAAAAGCTCTATTACATTGTCAGATGTAATAGTTTTCATATTTAAATCTTGAAATTGTGATTGCAATTTGTAAAATTCATCATCATCACAAGTGCAATTATCACTTTTGCAATTAGTGCAAGTATTATCAATATCTTTACCACTATCAGATAAATCAATTAAATTAATTTCAACTTCAAACTCAGTTTCAGAACAATAATCAGATTCTGATCCAGAAGTGTATAACAAGCTATAAACCTTATCACGTAACTCATTATCTAGTTCTAAGGTTTTCAGCTTTTGAAGCTTGCAATTTGGAGCGATATGACCAAATTTTCCACACTTATAACACTTAATATCAGCAAGATCTCGCTTAAATCTATTCTTCGCAAATCGAGTAGATTTATGATGAGCTTTTATAGCATCACGCTCTTCCTTAGATCTATATCTAGACCTCTTTTTCTTATACGGGCTATCAAGGTTTGGATACTTATGATATCTATTTTTCTTTTTCCTATTATGAGTGGAAGTTCCTGGTAAACCGAACTGAGCACAGAAATCTCCTAATTGAGATCTCTCTTTAAGCTTATCTATCTTAAGCTGTCTAGAAAAGCTTCAGCTCATTACACAATTTAATCCTTCTTGTGTACATACTCCTATAAGTTTACCATAGGAATAATTCTTATACGGAATTTCACCGTAACTACCCCTTAATACTTTTCTTACTCTTTCAGCAAATAAGGAGGGGAGGCCGTCTATAAACTTAGCTTTCCAATGCTCATATTTATTCTTGGGTAGTTACATAACCCTACTCATAAAGGTATCTTTGTACCATCTAAATTCACTAAGGGTCTTACATCTAAGCCCATTTAGTAAAGTACGGACGGTCTCATGCTGACTGGTAAATCTACCATTGAAATGTTCTAGAATTGTAAGGACAAGGGTATAAACAACATCTTCTCTACCTTTAACTAGAGCCATGCCTATATTATCAATTCCCTCGTCAACGGCTGTAGCATTAACAACTACGACTTTTTCTTCAACGGATAAATAATTATCCCACCAACCACGAAGTTGGCCAGTAAAGCCCGCAATAATCATTTTGAAAATAGTTCTATCAGTATTTTTAATACTTTTACAGATAGTTGAGTACATAAGCATTCTATGTACAAGAATAGTTAATTGTCTATCAGTTAAACCATCTAGATTTTATTCATAAATTTCGAAATCGCTATAAGACGTATTGGTCTGATTCCAATCACGTTCCTCGATCAACACATCTTGAGGAGTAGGACGGGAATAATAGTAAGTTTGCATTCTAGGCTTGTCAGCATACCTACTATTGGTTTTAACTAAACCCTTGAGTTTATTAAACTATGACCACGTCTCATTTTTATAGTCAGAAACAATCTCAATTTTATCAACAAAATTCTGTGATAAATCAATTGGTCTAACATTTAAACCAGAAAGCTTTTTATCAAGGAGTTGTGCTAAGTCATCAAGAGATTTAAATTTAAAATCCTGAATCTCAGGAGATCTTTGAACATGAGTAAGAATAGCTTGATCAATTGATTTGCTTCTTGAAGTGGATGCAATATTAGTTGGTCCTTTATTAGTACTCATTTCTTTTATTAAAACAGTCAAATCATCAAGTTTTTTTTATCAAGAGAACCGATATGTTCTCCTAAAATTTTAACATATAAACCCAAATAATTGTTTTGAGAAATCAATTTATTAATTTTTGCGATACTAACAGCTGCAACATTATCATCAACAAATTTTTGAAAAGCAGTGAAGGTAATACTAGTATTATTAGGTAAAATAAAGGGGGCTTGAGCAGGGTAAATGACTTTAGTAATATTATCACTCCCATCTTTATAAAATCTTTCTAACACCTTTATATAAAGGCAAATAAGTTGTTATAAACCAAGGAACAAAATACATAATTTGATTATGCAAAGCACAAGTTTCGTAAAATTCTTGAGAAATACTGTTTAAATCATCTTTGCTATAAGCATCAAAAAACCAAGTTTTAAACTGGCTCCATTTATCACTAAAAAATTCTTTTTGAATATATTTTCGTGCCCAAGAACCTGGGCTAAAATCAATTTGGTGTGGAACTTTCATGAGGTATATGTAATAGATCTGAAATATTCAATATAGATATGAAGATTTTGCAATAGATCTGAGAGAAACAAGTACTAAAAGTACTAGACTTGAAGAGGTAGATATACCTCAAAACCTAGATTTATTAAATAAATGGATTATTCCTAAAGTTTATAGTATATTGTAAGTATATATATTATATATATATAAGCTATATTCGATATAATATTAGCTAATGCACTGATACTTAGTGCATAGTATAGTGTAAGTATATATATATATAAGCTATATTCGATATAATATTAGATAATGCACTAATACTTAGTGCATAGTATAGTGTAAGTATGTGTATGTATATGTATATATATATATATAAGAGCTATATTCGATATAATATTAGATAATGCACTAATACTTAGTGCATAGTATAGTGTAAGTATATATATATATATATAGACACACACGCACGCTTCGTAGTACTACTTAACTGCATATATAGCATGTTAGAGTATATTTTAGTCTATTCATCCCTTGTATTACAAAAGTGTTAACGGCTTACATTTATATTATTTAGATAGTAAATACAAAAGTGATTTTTAATTTTGATCATTGTTGACCTGAAAAGAGACCAACTTTGGTCGCTAATTATACATAAATTTAAATTAGCGACCAAAGTTGGTTGCTAAATTTAAATAAGATTTATTTATATTTTATATAATATTTAAAATAATAATATAATTGTTAAACGTTAGAACTTGGTCTCAGATTAGTGACCAAAGTTGGTCTCTATTTTAGTAAGCGACCAACTTTGGTCGCTAACTTTGAATTATATTTATTATTTTATAATTTTTTTAAAATAATAATATAATTATTAAAATTTTATAACTGGGTCCCATATTAGCGACCAAAATTGTTCTCTATCTGCTTACCCCTTAATTAGCGACCAACTTTGGTCGCTAATTTTAAATTATATTTATTTATATTTTATAATTTTTTTAAATAATATTATAATTATTAAAATTTTATAAGTGGGTCTCCCTGTAGCGACCAACGTTGGTCACTAATCTCAGTATTTTTTTGACCAAGCAAGTCTAATTAGTCCGATCAACATTTTGACAAAATTATTGACCAAGTAGCGACCAACCTTGGTCGCTAATGTATTTCAAATAATTATTTTATTATTTTCACCAATTTAGCGACCAACTTTGACAAGTTTGGTCGCTTTTTTTGGGAATTCTAGTGGTGTATGTTTCATTAAAATCAGATAGAATTTGTGTTCATGGACTAAGTGATATTCATCTGTAATATATGAAGACGAATACATATATAGGATATTAACTATCAAGTGATACATTGATGCAAAGGGAAAATACATGCATAGAGGTACAAAATTTCAGCTTGTATTTTGAATAATCTTGTTAAAATTTGAAAAGAAAATGGTGGTTGTTCCAACCTAATGGGATCTGAGTGACTTTTATGGCAAATATTTTCATGAGGATGTTTGGCTAAGCTTATAAGCTGGTCAAATTGGCTTATAAGTACTTTTTGGCTTATCTACGCGTTTGGTAAAATTAAAAGTGCTTATAATTTAAGTTTTTATAAGCCAAAAATAAGTCAAAAGCCATAAGTTGGTCTCCCCAGCTTATCAAATTTCAGCTTATAAGCACTTTAGGTTTGACCAATATTTACTATTCTATCCCTAAAATACTTCTTTTTAAAACAAAACTCTTCGATATACCCAGTTCTTCAGCTGCTCATTATTAATTTCAGTACTTTTATCCAAACACGTAACTGCTATTTTTTAAATCAACTTCAGCACTTAAAAGTGTTTTTCAACACCTAATGTTTATCAACTACTCTAAATCAGCTAAGTCAAACGGGCTCTAATATAGATTGTCTCATGGAATTAATTAATTAAAGAATATGCACACTGCATGTTACTTATTGCATTGAATTTTATTATCAACAAAATATTAACAATATAAATAAAATACATACTATTAAAGAAATATTTATTTCTCCGGGGGCAACTTTCAGCACCACCAAAAAATGAAGATGTTCTTCCACATTTCTAATCTTGAAGTAATTTCGATCTTGTATTTTTTCCTTTAAATTTTTTGTAACTCTTCGCACTCATATTCTATAATATTATTTATATTATTTTAATACATTTATACGATTAGCATGAGATATATTTGCGTACGAGTTCAGAAACTTTTGTGTGTGTCACGACCCTAAACCCGAACCCGGTCGTGATGGCGCCTCTCGTAAAGACAAGGCCAGCCAATTATATCATATTCACTTTTTTAAACGGTTAAATATCATAAAAGCAGTCTAAAACATGATATAGCAATACTAAGTAGCGGATAATGTCAATAAGGTGCAGAAGTACAACCTAACACAGCCCTAACCGAGATGTCACAAATCACGAGCATCTACTAAGGTATAAATACAGCTAAAATCCTAGAGTGTACAAATACAGTCTAATGAAAAGAAGAGAGAGAAAAGCAGTGCTACGAACGCCAGCAGCTACCTTGCTAAACTCTGATGACTCTGCCTCCGATCAGCCAAAACATACCTGAATCTGCACACAAGGTGCAGGGAGTAATGTGAGTACTCCGACTCAGTGAGTAATAATAATAAATAAAGACTGGAGGCAAGAAATCACGTAAAACATATCAAGATGTTGTATAAAAGTAGTCCAAAACCAGTAAGAAAGCAGTGAAGCTGTAAAAATCTCTTAAAATATCTTAGCTCAGTTTAAACTTCTTTAAAAATGACTTTTTCAACAGTTACGCAAACAAATGCAAACAATTAGTACTAATAAGCACAGAAATCCGCCCCTCGGGCATAAATACACAATCAACAGGTAATGACAGGAAATTAAGAAGATAAACACATAAAGGTTCGTCCCTCTGGCACAATCTCAGAACAGTACCAGCCCCTCGGGCTATATCTCACATCACAATGGGTACCCGCGCTCACTAGGGGTGTGCAGACTCCGGAGGGGCCCCTTACGGCCCAAGCGCAATATCAAGCCATCTTGTGGCATCAAATCTAGGCTCTCGGCCTCATATCAATCAACAAACCACCTCGTGGCGTACATATCTCAGGCCCTCGGCCTCATAATCAAATCAGTATCTCACTGCTGCGGCGTGCAGCCCGATCCAAAAGTATCCTCACAATACAGGACCTCGACCTTACTCAGTCAAAAATCACATAAGCCACTCGGGCAACAGTAAAACATGATGCTCAGCCCAAAAGTGTTGTTTGAAATATCATTTCAAGTGTTAAAGCAAAATAAATTTGGCTGAGTTTTGAAAACAGTGGAAAATAACATGAATGAGGTCAACTATAAAATCAAAACAGTGAGGAAATATCAACAACAATCCCCGAAGGGTTCAAATAGCTGGCACTAGGCCCAAATATGGCATTCAGCCAAATAATGATGATAACAATTAGTTTTCAGTCAAATATGCGGTAAAATCATCAATCGGGATGGACAACCAGTCTGAGCTCCAACATCACATCCAACATCTAACATACCAACAAAGAAAAAAAATCCACTCGAGCCTCCAAATCCCGATAGTCGCTAAAAAGTGCCGATACACACGATCCACAACCACAACATAGCCTGAATATGAGAACTTCCGTCTCCAAATCCACACGGCCCATGAATCACCATATCCGATCCCAATTTCGCCATCCGAATACATGCTACGCCTCAAATACCCAATCATTCCACAATAGATACTCAAAAATTTCCCTGTGCCCCCAAGCAAACTCGAATATCACCAGTCGATCTAATAAGAAAGTGCCGCAATACTACTGAAGTACCATCAACTTAATCACATTATCTTTTCTGAAACACATACCCTCGTCAAATCACCCCAATTAGCACTACCACTTCCTTAAGCATCTGAAACTGCCCGTGCTGCCTAAGAATTCATGACTTTCCATTCAGAACTGAACCGTAACCTTCCACACGCAATTGTCAATCCTCCACAACCTACCGCATATACCATACCATCTCAGGATAACATGGTAACTTCATCTTCCTTCCAAGCCATAAACATATACGTACTCATTTGGTCAAGAACTTTCCATTGGTCCCAATTTAGAAGAAAAATCACTATACATACCATGCTCTGCATGTCCATAGAAAATATACATCTCCAAGCCGTGGTAAAAACCATCAAGAACTCTCCGAGTTCCCTTTGCACAAATAAGACATGTCAGGATTGAATCCTTCTAACTCGATCAAGCTAAGCAATCCATCAAAACCTAAGAGCATCGCCGCTAAATACCTGAAAGAACTCACTACCCCAAACACACACAAGAAATTAATCATATCCTTACCATACCGGTTCGGTCTACTATCAAACTATTCCATCTATCTAAATTTCTTTCTGATTCATTTTCAACTTGATCTTCTCTCTTGCTGTAGCACCACAATTCCTCAACCCAGGCTCACCACATGAGACCCAAGCACAAGACCACATTGTCTAAGACCTATACGCTGCTGAATACTCACTCAATTACTCCCAGAAACACCACATTCCAGAACACTTTACTCTGAGGAACTTCCTGCGAATCTAAATCTATTACCTTTGCTTTCCTGATACTGATACCACAAGTCTTGACCTCTTCCAATGAAAACACAGTTTCTAACCGCATATGCAACTTTAGAATACTCAATTGATGTATGCAGACTCTTTGAACACATTAGAATCATTCTCGCAAGTCATTCACTCTTATTCAAACTACAATTTACCTGACCCAACGAACAGAACCACCTCTGCCTCATTGGCACTCCGACATCGCAAAATGAACTCATCCTAATACAACCAAGCAACTTCCTACCCTATGCACTGAGCATTCTTTACCAACAACCACTTAAGACATCCCGTAATTTTTCTTACTCTATGAAGCATAATATAGCCTTTGTCAAAAAGTTTCCTCTACTCGAGTCATCATTGGTCTCAATTTTCGCAAGCCATAACTGATTCGCCTGTACGCCTCAAACTGGAACCAACATAGCGCCTAATCGTGCAACCAACTACTCACAACAGACTCCCCCACTTGGCTCGGTGCCATAGATCAAAATACACTCGATAACTCATAACACTTATACTCTATTGATGCCACAATACCATAGTGAGATTAAGCTCAAATCCTTTTGTAAGCTTGTCAAAACACAGATCATCTAGTATTTTAAATCTTCTGTAAATCTCGTATTCTTCCCCGCAACAGTTAAGCCCACTCTCTTAAGCGACCCGAAATTTTAAATTTCAACACACACTTTTCACTTACACATGAGATCTTCTAACATACACATAAGGATCACACCACTTCAGAACACTCCGCAGGAGATAACCCACCTGCTTTACCTCAATCTAACATTTCTGTATACCTTCCACCGTCATACATATTACATAGTCGCTTGGTCTTCCTGAGTCTAAACTTGTACCGCAACATAAAATTTACTTTACTCTCAACTGAAAAACATGAAAAGATCCTTCACGCGCCCATAACTCAGGGCTATACTTCAAATCAAGATGGAATTGAAGCACCTAATAGTTCTTCTATCCTCCAGCCGACCTTCCTCGTTACTTCCAAGTCGTATAGATACATCTTGCAGTACTAACATACTCACCACATAGTTATCCAACTGTCACTTCCACTAATAGGGGCAATACTGAATATATAAGTTCAAAAACACTGCCTCACACAATCAGCACCTCAGTGCTCAAGCCACAGGCAAAGATCCGGCCTCAAGTTCTCCAGACTGGCCCAACATCAAAGTCACAGAGATCACATCTCGTCCCTCGATCATGGAATCACAAGCCATCAAGGCACGTCTGATACTAAGCGCTTATGCGCGCATGCGAACGTGTGGGAGGAATTTCAAGAGTTACTTTTCAAGCTGAATCAAGGACGCATGATAAGAATTCAAGAATGTGAAGTTTTCCTAAAGGTTCTGCGGCCTCTCCAGGATAACTACAGACGTCTCTGTACCGATCCGCGAGACTCTACTAAACCTGCTCATGACTCGTGAGACCTATGTAACCTAGGCTCTAATACCAACTTGTCATGACCCAATCCCCGATCCGGTCGTGATGGCGCCTCTCATGAAGACAAGGCCAGCCAACTAAACCCAATACATCCTATTTAAAGCGGTTAAACAGGTCATAAGCAGTTTAAATGTGATTAAATGATAATAATTAGCGGAAGTACAACCCAACATAGCCAAACCGGGGTGTCACAAGTCACGAGTATCTATTAGAGTATAAATACAACTGCAAGGCTTGAAATATATAAAATAGGACTGATAAACAAAAGGAAGAGATGCGGTGTTGCGAACACTAGCAGTCACCTCACTAAACTCCGATAACTTAGCCTCCGACCAGCTCAAAACCCATTACCGGGTGGACAAATACCTGCATCTGCATACGAGGTGCAGGGAGTAAAGTGAGTACTTGTCAATCCTCATATGAGCTTTCTCCCCAAGTAGCAACCATAGCCTTTGTTGATCATTTATTCTTTTTGGGTTGAACATGTTCCTTCTTCCTGCTTCTTCATTCAGCCCTTTCTTTCTTCCATTCAATTTCCCACTGAGGATAATTCTTGATCATGTGATCAGTCTTACCATATTTGTAGTAGCCCTTGTTGGTCTATTTTTTTTCCAGGAGCCCTTGGTTTGTTGAAGCACCTCTTGAATACCCCTTTCCTCTCATTAGGTACTTCTTGAAATCCTTTGTGATCATAGCCATTTCATCATCCTCTAAGTCTGCACCTTCAGCTATTCTGAGAGCCAAACTTCTTTCCTTCTTAGGTGCATCCATCTTCATGGTTTGCCTTCTTAGTTCATAGGCAGTGAGATTTCCAATCAGCTTATCTAGCTTGAGAGTTGCAATGTTCTTTGATTCTTGAATAGCAGTGATTTTGCTTTCCGAAGTTACTCGCAAAACCCTTGTCAAGATTTTCTCAACTTTGTCTTCCTCAAGGATAATTCTTCTAAGAGACTTAAGTTCATTTGTTAGTGTTGTGAACCTTGTGTACATATCTTGGATGGTTTCTCCTTCCTTCATAGTGAAATTCTCATATTAAGAATACAACAGTGTTCCTCTTGATCTCTTTACTTGCGGAGTTCCTTCATGGGCCACTTGTAGAGTGTCCTAGATCTCCTTAGCAGTAGTACAACTTTGAATTTTGTTGTACTCGTCTGGACCTTGTCCACACACAAGCCAGTTTTTGGCCTTGACATTCTTTTCCCACTTTTTCAAATCTTCAGCAGTACAGTCAGCTCTAGTCTTTGGCACATCCACTCCTTCAGCATTTTTCTTTATAGTAGCCAGGGGACCATCAGTAACAATATCCCAAAGTTCATTGTCTTCTCCTATGATGTGGTCTCTCATCCTGTTCTTCCACTAAGAATAGTACTGGCCATTAAAGAGTGAAGGCCTAGCATTGGATTGTCCTTCCTAGTTTCCAGGTGGTGCACTCATCTTGATATGTTCCTAAGGTGCTAGCCTCTTCAAGGATAACCTGCTCTGATACCAATTGATGTTTTATACTTCAATATCACACAAGAGGGGGGAGGGATATTTGTGTGGTACCCAATTTTCGCTTAACTTGATTATGGAAGGACCTGGTTTTTCTATTTGTTCCAACTACTACTGTTGCGGAATAAGAAATACAGAAAATAAAGAACACAGAGATTTTACGTGAAAAACACCTAGTTCAAAAGGTGAAAAAACCACGACCTACCTTCTAGTAGGATTTTCCCAAACTCTCCACTAAAATCACTGAGCCAAAAACATCATTTACAAAAACTCTTTTGTAAACATAGGATTAACTCTATTTCCGTTGTGGTACACAGCCTCAATTGTTGCGACAACTTCAAGTTAACTCTAACTTGAAAACTCTAAATACCTAATACAATTGCTTCTAAATAAGCTGAAAGGTACAATGTAAAATCACCTACTACAATTGAACTAGAATAAAAAGACAGATGCTTGGAACTAGTTATTTTATCCGGTTCAAGTAGCTTCAGGTTTGCACGCTTGAATCACACATAAATTTCTTGCAAAATTGCCTTGATATTTTGCTCTTAATTCACGTTTAACTTCTGCTCATGTGCATTACCTGTAAAAGAGAACAACACTAATATTTAAGGAGTTAGCAATTACAGATTGACTAGGATACAGATGCTACTCTTCCATGGTGGAAGAGTTCTAGTTGAACTCATACTCTAACTCTATCCTTTTCCTAAATCGTATTCCCTTTGTGTAAGGAGTCTTTCTCCTTATCCAATATGAAACCTTTTCGATCATGATCAGGAGATATCACTTCTGATAACTTAGGTTTATCTCCTTCGCATGCATCTCACATGTTTGAGTTGATCATAACTGTACTTTATAAGATGGACCTGGTCCATGTCTGAGTTCCTTTGTCAGTCTTCTAAACTTCACCTTTACTTAGGCCAACATAGTCCTAAAAAGATAAGGAGTCGCTGCAAATATAATCTGGTCTAAGAGTCCGGAGTCGAATTCCACAGAGAACTAAGGCTTAACTATAGCTATTTAATATCACTAAGAAAACAAGTTCAAATAATTTTCAAGTTATGAAGATTAAGATTTTTGTTTAAACTACTTAACTAAATAAAATACTAAAGGAATAGATTATCAACTAAAGAGTAATATATGGATTGAAGAGAAAAAAGCCTAAGATTATGATTTCCTTAATTATGAGGATGAATGCTTAACGTGTTGACTATAATTGCGCCGAGTTATTCTCCACTAGTCGTGAGTTCTCCTACTACCACAATTATATCTCGATCAAAAGCAGTAATTTTCTAGAATTGTTCTCTCGAACTAACCCTAATTAGCAATTCAAGTGACTCACAAAGACCATACCAAAGTTTCGTTATCTATAATCCCACTTTTAAATCCAAGTAATTAATCTCTTAACTTAACCAGAAGTGACACTGTTCAACAACAACCTAATCAAATATTTTTTTCAAGCAACACATGATAAACTGGTACAGTTAATTGATGCCCATTCAATTAACAAGCAAAATGTAGTTGAACAAATAGATTATAAAAATGACTAAATTATAAATAAGCATGGTCAATAATTCACCAAATAATTGATTCCATCAAAATTCTAGAAGAACGATTTAGCCACTAATATTAATAATAAAAAGTCATATAAACCATTATCAGGCCAATATCCATAGAAATAAAGATAGGAAAGTAGAGAAAAACTCTTCGATTCATATTTGGAATGGACTTGAAGATCTTTCGGGATCAATTTTGCTTCAACAATGGTGTTCCTCGCCTTCTCGTGTCAAGAATGTGGCTAAAATAAGGGTTAGACGCTTTTATATCACGTCCTGAGCCAATTGACTAAGTTGTCCCTCAAGATAAAACGCAGAAAAATTTGCCCTTGTGCTATAGTTGTGCTTCGCACAGGGTTTAGTTGAGTTTTCCAAATTTTTTTGTGCTTTTCCTGTGCTTTTTAAAGTTACTTTACTGCTGATAAGTTGGTATTTTACCAACTTATCTTATCTTTAAGCCTACATTTTTGCTATGTTTGAGTGATAAAATCATGTGTTTAATGCCATTTACTTATATATTACAGGTTCTATGTGATTTAGAAGTGATCTTGAAGAAACCAAGTGAAACGAGTCAAAAAGAAGCTAAAAAGAAGAAAATCTGGGAAGGGGCCACAGTTTTCGCAAATGGGACATATACATGGGAATTGCGAAGATATCAGTGATGGAAATTGCGATGCAATCTTCGCAAATGTGAAGAATACTTCAAATAGTGTAATTTTGGGATTTATTTTGTAAATTGATTATTTTCGCTTGGGCTACATTCCCTTAGCATATTTTGACATCCTCGTTCTGATTTTGGATAGATTCAACGCGAGTGGGGGCCGATTCGAGGGGCAAAGGCGTCGCGAGCTAGAGATTTGACCGGTTCGAGGTGAGTAATGATTGTAAATGATGTTCTGAGGGTTTGAAACCCCAGATTGCACATTGTAGTGCTATATTGAGGTGAGGCACACGCTCGATGACGAGCGTGGGGTCGTGCATTATTGGGGATCGTGACTTGGTTCATCCCGATTGATGATTTTACCGCGTATTTGATTGAAAACTCTTTGCTAGCATTATTATTTGGGCTGAATGCCATATTTGGGCCTTGTGCCAACTATTTGAACCCTTTGGGGATTTTTATTGATATTTCCTCACTGTTTTGACTTTATACTTGAACTCAATTATGTTATTTTCCACTATTTTCGTACTCAGCCATGTTTACTCAGTTTTAATGCTTAAATGATATTTTTAAATGATGTTTGGAAAGAGAAACACTGTTTTACTATTGTCCGAGTGGCTTGTGAGGATTTTTGACTGAGTGAGGCCGAGGGCCTATGTTGTAAGGAAACATTTGATACTAAATATGAGGCCGAGGGCCTGAGCTGTGTACGCCACAAGGTGGCTTGATTGATATGAGGCTGAGGGCCTAGTGATGATGCCACGAGGTGGCTTGATATTGTGCTTGGGCCGTAAGAGGCCCCTCCAAGAGTCTGCACACCCCCAGTAAGCGCGGGTACCCATTGTGATATGAGATTGAGCCCGAGGGGCTGGTATTGTTCTGAGATGTTACCCGAGTGGCGGTTTTGTAGATAAAATGCTCGAGGGGCGAACTTCTATGTGTTTGTTTTTCCTCAATTGTCGTCCATTACCCGCTTATTTATTGAATAAGGATTTTACTCATCTTTTCACTGGTTTACTGTTTTCAAATGGTTTTACCGCTTTATTATATAATGCCTTGTGCCTTACGTATTGTCTTGCTTCAGTCTTTATTTACATTTGTTACTCACTGAGTTGAAGTACCCACTTTACTCCATGCACCCTATGTGCAAATTCAGGCGTAATTGGTACCGCTCCCGAGTGCTGATCATTCCAGCTTCAAACGAATCCGAGGAGTCTTTAGGTAGCTGTTGGCGTTCGCAACCCGGAGCTCCTCCCTATCTCTTTTTCTTTATGTCCTTAGTTCAGTACTAAACTCTATAGTTTCTTTGGAGTATTCAGTGTTGTTAGATGCTCGTGACTTGTGACACCCTGGTTAGGGCTGTGTTGGGTTGTACTTCCGCATTTTATTGATATTACCTGCTACCTAGTATTATTAAATCATGTTTTAAACTATTTTCTTACTGTTTAACTGTTTAACGTCGAATTGGGAATAGTTGGCTAGCCTTGTCTTCACGAGAGGTGCCATCACGACCGGGTCCGGGTTTAGGGTCATGACACTCACTCTCATCACTGTAAAACTCCATTATCTCTCACTCCTAATTGTAGGGATCCATGTATGAAAGCTTAATCACTTCTTCTTCTTCGTTTTCTTCTTAGTTTTTCTAAAACCCTAGTTTACAAATGGGTAACATCCTCTGCCCGAATTTGTTTAAAAATTGTTCAAATCGAAAGTTGATTTCTAGGTGAGGTTGGTTGAGAGTATGAGTTTTGTTCTTTGATAAAAAAATTGGGAAAGTCTGAGTACCTAAGGCTTGTCAAATATAAGTGAATTTTTTGTGCTTCTTATGTGATCGATGAAAGGCTCGAATGAGATTCTTGGCTGAATCATTTATATTTTTGTTGATTCATGGTTATCTATGAAGGCTAGTGGATGATTTTATGTTTAAAAGTTGATTGGGTTCATTAGGAATGGTTTGTATTCAAAACATTTAGGGCTTGGTACTATTCTATAAGGAAGGTGAGGCTGGGGATGACGATATCGCAATTGCGATGGCCACTTCGCATTTGCGATGAGGTGGTCGCAATTGTGAAAAATCTCAAGTCCATCCAGCTTCGCAAATGCGAAAATTTCTTCGCAATTGCGATCTTATCAGAAGTCAGTGTTCTTCGCATTTGCGAAGAATCTTTTGCAATTGCGGCTTCTGATAACTTCGCAATGCAAGGAATTGTTGGGATTTGCGACATCAGAGAGCAGTCAGTTCAAAATCTCAAAATCCTGAAATTTTTTCTAAGCCTGTGTTTCGACTGTCCGATTATTCCTTTGGCATATTTGATTCATTTTGCAATATTCTTCATAGCCATACCATGTTTTCACTTCTACCATTTGTTGATAATTGAAAATGAGCACTAACTCTGAAGGATCCGCAAATGACAACCCCTTAGAAGCTGAGTAGAACTACGACCAACACCGGTTCTTGTCATTGGAATGCCAAGAACGGTACTTTACTGAACTGATCTCGTAAAAGCTGCTCACGGAGAGTGGTATACTGCTAGACAACGTCCAGGAACTCCTTCCCGAGTTCCATCAAAGGCTAGTAAATATGGGATGGGATTGTTTTTCCCCTCAATCTTGCTGAGCCAATGAGCAATGGGTGAGGGAATTTTATGCAAATCTCCAGCTATCAGAATAAGGAAGCCCAATATGAGAATTCGTGGCAAAATGGTACACTTTGGAGCTGGAGCTGTGAATCAAGTGTATCACCTGTCGGACCACAACATGACCCCATTACATGCAAAAGACTGTGCCTCAAGGGAGTGGTTGGTGTCCAAGTTATGCCCGGGTGCGGATGTTCCATGGGCAGCTGAGAAAAGAGGGGTCACATCCAAAGAGTTCACTGCCAAAGCAAAGATATGGCTGGTCATCATATGCAGTCGTATCTCCCCTGTGTCGAACATATGGAATGTACTGGTTATAAGAGCTCAAATAATAGCCTGCATCCTTGATGGTATTCAACTAAATATTGGTGAAATCTTCATCAATGAACTGAGGGAGTATCAAATCCAGAATAGTCCATCATTGATATTCCCATCGCTTATCACTGAGTTGTGCCAACTTGCTGGGGTGGAAAAAGCTCCGAGAGACAATTGGATAGAGCCGGGAAAGCCTTTAAATCCATTGAAGAAAAGAGGAGAGGGCGGTGCTGTGAAGAGCACAAAGAGAAAGATGGTTTCTTCTTCTTAGGTTGATCAAAGTAGTCAGCCATCATCTTCTACAAGAGGACCATTTGTTGTGCTTAGTGAGGAGATGCGGGTAATTCGCGAGCTAGTAGCAGGCCTTCCACAGGGACCTAGGGAGACATCTGAGGGACCCACTTACATTTTGAAGAAATATTTTCAAAAATACCTTGATGATCAGAGGAAGCAGGGGGATCACCTTAAGACGCTGGAGAAGGCATACACTGAGCTGGCCAAGGCGCATGGTGAGTTGAGCAGTTCCCATGGCACTCTAGCAAAGGCACATACCCAGATGAATAAAAGGGAGAAGAAAAGAGACAAATTCTTTACTCGCATGTCAAAAGGGTGTGAAGGGGATATGGAAAGTCCTAAAGCCTCAAGACCCAATGCCATCGAGCAGGCCGGTAGATGATGATGATGCTTCTGTTTCTTGGTCTGAGGAAGAAGGAGAGGAGGATGCCTCTGAGTCAGACAGCGAGGGGAGCACCTGATGCAGTATTCATGTTGAACTTTCCACCATTTTACTCTATCATGTTTAGTTGCATTGGGGATATTGCAACATCTTTAGTTGGGGATGGCTTCTTGTATAACTGTTGTTCTTGTGGGTATGGCAGATTGGTACTGTGTTTGTTTTCATTTTGTTATTATTGTATTTTTATGTGATGTGTGATCTCTCTCTCTCTCTCTCTCTCTCTCTCTCTCTCTCTATATATATATATATATATATATATATATATATATATATATATATATATATATATATATATATATATATATATATTATGTTTTAGTTACTTGATGTTTATTAGCTTCTTAATTTTGGTTATTAGCTTCTTAATTTTTTTATATAGTATGTTTTATGTTAGTGGTGATATCCTTGGTTTTCTTTGTACCAAGGTTCTTTTTCCAAGGATGCCAATTTTCTTCTTGAACCGGATAATTGTTAGTACATTTTTGTCGACTTTTCCCGATGATGGATAGCTAGGCAACTTTCTTAAGGGAATTAGTCTTGTAGTTTATATAGCTTATGTTAATTTAGGAAGAATAAATGGTTTGAGTTGAGGTTTGTGCCCATTGACCAAGTTGTGGCTTGCTTGGTACCAACATGATTTAAACCTTGGCTTATGAATTTTTGGTTGTTGAAAAAGAAAAATAATTAAAGTAAATATGTCATGACTTTTAAACTCAAATTTTGGCTCTTTGATTCACTAAATAGCTTCCTATGCTATAGGTAACCTCTTTGAGTCATTGGTTTCAATTGGATTTTGGATTTGTATTCCACTTGAGTGTTAATGTGCCATGTGTGGTGATATTTATTGTGAGTTCTTTTGCATTACTTGTACTCTAGAACTTGCCCGAAATGTGCTTCAAGGTGAAATCATAGACTAACTTGGTTTGAAAAATGACATTAGGCCTTCCTTGGACTGCCATTGTGCCTTAAATTTCCTGCCATTGAATATTTTCCCTAGTCAACCCATTTTGATCCTTTAACCTTGTTCTTTAACAACCATAAGCTTTAATCTTTTGTTCTTTATTGATCTAGCTTTTGGCACCCTACCTCCCTAAGTAATTTTCAAGTGTAAACATAGGCTAAAAGCCTAAGTTTGGGGGTGAAGGTTGGAAAAGTTGTGATATGGAAGTTGTTTAAAAGGTGGAAGGTAGAAAAAAATGAATGATAAAAAGTGAAACCTTCCTTGATTTTGAAAAGGAAGGAAGAAAAAAATAAAATATAATAATAATAAGTTGTGAATAAAGGGAAGATTAGGTGTGGAATGAAAAGTGAAGAAATGATGGAGAATGTTTTTAAAGGAAGTGGATTTTGATTGTAAATTTTGTTGTGCTTGGAGAGATTTTGAGTCACTCTAACCAAAATTATGCCCTACCTTAACCAAAAGCCTAAACTACAATCCTTTAAGTCCTAATTGATTTTGAACCAAGTTTGTCTACATTAGTGGAGAAATACATGAAGGGCAAGCCTATGGTACTACTTGTGTGCATTTGAACATCTTTGTGAGAGAGAGTTATTTCTTTCATTTGATATCCCATTTTTGTTTTGAATTAAGATTTATGATTGTGGGATTCTCTCTTAAATGTGAGAGCACATGAGATTTTAGTTGTGAATTTAATCCCATTTTCAATTGAAATGAATGACCAAAGAAAGATAATTGTGATAGAGAGGCAAATTTTGAAGTTTTAGTGTCATGACTTGATTTGCTACTTTGATTTGCATAGTTCTTGAGCATTTGAAATGTAATGAAGTTCATGAAAAGTGTTCGACAATTCATTGCGTTGGATTAATTGTTGGTACCAATCGAAGTCATGCGTTTGTTCTTATAATAGACCTTCTTGGCTTGGAATGATAAGGATGCAATGTTGAGTTAAATACTGGGGAGGAAATTTTGTCGCTTTCATTGCTTGAGGACAAGCAATAGTTTAAGTTTGGGGGTTTGATAAGTTGGCATTTTACCAACTTATCTTGTCTTTAAGCCTACATTTTTGCTATGTTTAAATGATAAAATTATGTGTTTAATATCATTTATTTCTATATTACAGGTTCTATGTGATATAGAAGTTATCTTGAAGAAACTAAGTGAAAAGAGTCAAAAAGAAGCTAAAAAGAAGAAAATCTGGGAAGGGGCCTCAGTTGTCGCAAATGCGACATATACTTGGGAATTGCGAAGATATAAGTGATGGAAATTGCGAGACATTTCTCGCAATTACGAAGAATGAGCAATCAGGCAATCTTTACAAATGCGAAGAATACTTCGCAAATGCGAAAGTCAACTAGGCTGTCAACCTTCGCAAACGCGAAGTTTTTATCGCAAATGCAAAGTCAAGCAGTGTAACCATAGTTCGCAATTGCGAACTTTTGTTTGCAAATGTGAAAATTGTGCTTCAGTTTTGGGCACTTTTGGAATTTCACATTTTTTGTCCCCAAACCCTTTAATATCCAAACCAGCTCATTTATAAAATATCTTTTGACATATTTTCAGTTCCAAACACTAGTGAGAACAAGGTGGAAAGCTAGGGTTTGCACACACACTTGGGTCTTGAAGATTTGAAGCTTGTGGTTGAGAATTTCTTACTCATTTATGTTTAGTTCTTTATTTCCTTGCTTTGTATTTTATATTTAAGTGTGTAGTATTTTATCCAACACTTGAATCTTGTTTATGAGAATATTCATATTTAAAGTGTGGAATAAATACCTTGTTGTGCTTATGTATTGAATAATTTTTATCCTTTTATAAAGTGAGTTATTGTTGCTTTAATTATTCTTGTTCTTTAATGTTTCTAAAGGGATTAGCTAACCCTAGGACTCGCCCATTAACTCCGAATTAATTTTGGGAAAGATTATTTGGGGTTGGGAAAGATTAATTAACAAGAACTTGAGGCTTTAACCCTCATTTTATAGATTCTACCTAGGAATAGTATTGAACTACTTGTAACTATATCTGGGTGTTCTTAATCTCTTAATTGTTTTAGGGATAATTCAATTAGGAAGTCTTGTTAGTCTTTGGAAGAAGCTAATATAGAATTATTACCCGTAGCTAATCAACATAAACTCTCTCATACTTGTAAAATCATGAAATACATTGAATCGTTACTTGAGTATAATTCCCGATGCATCCATACTTGTAGACATTGATCATTTTACTCGCTTTTTAGCTTTGTTTACATTTCCGCATTTAGGTATAAATCTTTTCTAAAACCAATTCTAAGTGTTTGACATTGCATAACAAGTGATAATTCTCTTACATTCCTAATCGCCTACATATTGTTCTCTGTAGGATTCGACCCCGACTCATAGTTAGGTAAATTATATTGCATGCGACCCTGTCCATTTACTTTTTAGTAGTGGATTTGGACGTCATCAATTGTCTGGGTCCGAATTTTCTTTTCTTTAGAAATTGCCTTTTAGCTTTATTAATGCTCAAATCACCTCTAATCTTCATCTTGGCTTCCTACATAATAAACTTCAACAATTAAGCTCAATTGGTCATCTTTCAACCTTCAAAACACCTACACACATCAAAATAGGGGTAAAATATATTCGATTACATGTAAATCTCGCATATTATCACATACCGTGATTTTGTGTCGGTGTTTTATTAGCAGCCATAGATCTCAAACTTTCACGAGAAAAGGCTGAAGTTATTGTTTAGAAACTTCTCGAGAATTGAGAACAAATACAAATGTCCAACGTGATGAAGGCACCCCTTATTATGATTCTCGTTGATTTGGCCCATTAATTCACATAATTATGATTCGATTACTCTTGCCAAGACCTGCTAGGTAGAGTCAAGTAGGGGTAAAAAATCTACCTCGATCCACGTCTCAAATCTTCAGAATCTCCATCAATCTCTACTGATTCAGCCTTGACTAAAACTCTAGCTGCCCAAATTTTTCTTTCTCAAATTCATGACAAACCAATCATCCGCAACACACAAATCTCACATAAACATGTAGATGTCCTTGAGATCTACATTTTTTTTATTTCACCTATAAATCCGATCTCCACCACTGCCAACCAGCAACCACCACCTCCATGACCTTTAACCATCAAAAACTCACCCGACCTTTCATTTTAAGTTCTTGTAATGACCCGGCTGGTTTTTTTAAGAATTAACGCACTGATCCCCTATTAACTACTTTCCCCATGTTTGTTTCTGCTATTGTGAGTTGCCGAGAGAATTCGTTTTGAGTTTTATAGTGTTTTGGGACACTTATTTCCTTAATGAGAGCTTAAGCTTTAGAATTTGGACTGTAGTTGAGCCGTGTGAAGACAGCCTCAGAATGTAATTTTGTCGATTCTGTTAGCTCCGTTGAGTGATTTCAGGCTTAGGGGTATGTTTGAATTGTGTTTTGGAGGTCCTTAGCTTATTTAGGCTTGAAATGTCGAAAGTTAAATTTTGGAAGTTTCCGAATCGGTAGTGAAATTTTGATATCGGAGTTGGAATCTGATTCCAAAAGTTGGAATAGGTCCGTAGTGTTGAATATGGCTTGTGTGCAAAATTTGGGGTCAATCGGAGGAGGTTTGGTTGGTTTCGACATCGGTTGTCAAATTTGGAAGTTTCAAGTTCATTAAGTTTGGATTGGAGAGTGATTTGTGTTTTTAGCATTGTTTGATGCAATTTGAGGGCTCCACTAAGTTCATATGGTGTTTTAGGACCTGTTGATATGTTCGGTTGAGGTCCCAGGGGCCTCGGGTTGATTTTGGGTGGTTAACTGACCTTTAGACTTACGAAGAAATTGCAAAAATTGCTGAAGTCTCCAGCTCTGGTTTCCTTCTTCGCGTTCGCGAAGAGGAGTTGGGGCAGGTGGAAATTTAACACTTTGCTTTCGCGATGATGGTCCCACATTCGCGAAGCTGAGAGGTCTTATGCCTACACGTTCGCGAAGAGGGTCCCGCGTTTGCGTAGGAGTGAGAGAGTGACTATCACGTTCGCTTCAAGGTCATCGCATTCATGATGAAGGAATTCTGAGCCAAGTCAAGTTGTTCTTCGAGAATGCAAAGGGCCTTCCGCGTCCGCGAAGAAGGATTTACCTGGGCAGATTATAATGTTTCAAAATTGAGGGTTAGCCATTTTTATCAAAACTAGAGTTTGGGAGCTCGGATTTGGATGAGATTTTGAGGGATTTTCAGAGATATCAATTGGGTAATGATTCTACACTTGATTTTTCTTATATCCCACTAATATATCATTAATTTTATCATTTAATTTCGGATTTGGGGTAAAAATTGGGGAAAATGGAAAAGAGTTCTTCAACTAAGATTTTGAGTTTTGATTGGGAATTTTACATCGGATTTGGATAATTTTGGTACGAGTGAACTCGTGAGTGAATGGGGTTCATAATCCGTAACTTTTACCTGATTCCGAGACGTGGGCCCCGGGAGGATTTTTGGGCATTTTTCTATTTTCTTGACTTAGCTTCGATTTCGTTAGCTAAATTAGTTGTTTGTAGTTGTATTTACGATATTATATTAATTTGATTAGATTTGAGCCACTCGGAGTTGGATACTCGTGGCAAGAGCATGATTACAGATTGATTTTGTGCCGGTTCGAGGTAAGTGGCTTGCCTAACCTTGTGTGGGGGAACTCCCCTTAGGATTTTGGTGTTGTTGTTATATGAGTGTCGTGTACGTGAGGTGACGAGCGCGTACACGTCTCAATTATTTAGAAACACTGTTTTTATTAAGTAAATATCTGTGTTTTTCTTGTAATTGAGCGATACTTGTACTTGAAGCCTCTTGTTTAGCCTAGGAAAAGCATGCTTATATGTTCCAATTGTCTTACCTGCTTTAACTGCTTAATTGTATTTTGTGCAGCATGTTTAGAGTAGAATTCTTGTTTATTCACGAATAGAACTGTAGATTCTTTCTTGACACTACTATTTGTTTACTTTGGGACTACGGGACGATATCCCGGGAGATCCCCCTGCATATTTACTTTGGGACTATAGATCGTTATTCCGGGAGATCCCCGTGCATGTTTATATTTGGGACTACGGGACGACACCCGAGAGATTCCCCTATACTGGATATTTACTTTGGGACTACGGATTGGTATTCCGGGAGATCCTCTGCACTTTTACGTTTGGGACTACGGGACGATATCCTGAGAGATCTCCTGTTGCTATCTCTGTGTACTGAGTTATATTTTTCCTGTGATTTTATTCTCTACTAACCGTTAGTGCTTTAATTATACTGTCACATTTTATACTATTTTACCTTGTTTTATGTATATAACCAGTAGGGCTCTAACCTTCCTCATCACTACTCGACCGAGGTTAGGCTTGGCACTTACTGGATACCACTGTGGAGTACTTATGCCCTTTCCTGCACATATTTTTCGTGTGCAGATCCAGGTCCCTCTGTTCAGCCATTCTATCAGTTAGGCGGGCGATATTAGAGAGTTCGAGTTATATCTGCCGCGTCCGTAGACCTAGGAGTCCCTCTTTATTCTTCCCTTTAGCTTTAGACTTCCTGTATTTACTTTTGATTAGACATTGTAGAGTTAGAACACGATGTAGTTATTCTACAGCTTGTGATTTCATGATATTCTGGGTTTGGGGAGTTTGATTATGTTATGAGAGTATGTATTGTATATACTGAGCGGCATCTTTAAACTCTTTATTTATGTTTTTACTCATAACTTGCCAGTTTCGTATTTCATTTCCTTTTTCCACAAATTTTTAGGCTTACCTAGTCGTAGAGACTAGGTGCCATCACGACAGTTCACGGAGGGAGAACTAGGGTCGTGACAAGTTGGTATCAGAGCTCTAGATTCATAGGATTCATGAATCACAAGCCGGTTTATTAGAGTCTCGTGAATCGGTACGGAGACGTCTGTACTTATCTACGAGAGGCTATGTAACTGTAAGGAAAATTGCACTTCATTTGATTTCCTTGTCGTGCGAGATTTTTGATATCAAAATATTAAACCTCTGTCTTCTATTCTCTCACAGATGGTGAGGACACATGCTACCAGAGATGACCAGGCACCCACACCCCCTACTAGAGCTGCCAGAAATTAGGGCCGGGATAGAGGCCGAGGACGCGCCTGTGGTACAGCCAGAGCACCCGCACGAGCTGCCATAGGGGAGCCACCAGCAGCTCCAGCCGGAGTCCAGGCACCTAGTACGCCTTCTGCTACAACTATTCTAGCTCTTCAGGAGACCCTTGCATAGTTTGTGAGCATGTACACCACTCTAGCTCAGGCAAGGTTGATTCCCCTTGCTGCAGCCACATCCTAGGCTGGGGGAGGAGCACAAACTCCCGCCGCCCGCACTCCAGAGCAGCGGGTCCAAGTTGATTAGGTCCTGGAGGCTATACCGGTATTGCCTGTAGCCCTAGTCCAGCTCGAGGACAGGGCATCAACTTCAGAGGATGAGCAACGGAGACTTGAGAGGTTCAAGAAGTACAAGCCTCATGTATTCAGTAGTTTAGCATCAGATGATGCCCTAAGATTACTGGATGAGTGCTACTGTATCCTCCGCACTATGGGTATATCAAGATCGAGTGGGGTTTCTTTTACTGCCTTCCAGATTCGAGGAGCAGCCTATCAGTGGTGGCGTACTTTTGAGTTGGACAGTCCAACTGAGGCAGCTTTCCTTACATGGACCTAGTTCTCAAATATGTTTTTGAGGGAGTATGTTCCTCAAAGCCTCAGGGACGCATGGTGTCCAGAGTTTGAGCATTTGCGCCAGGGAACTATGACCGTGTCGGAGTATGCTGTCTATTTCACTGACTTGGCTAGGCATGCACCAGCATTGGTTTCTACAGTTCGTGAGAGAGTTCGCCGGTTTATTGAGGGGCTCATTCCTAGCATCAGGTCTAGCATGGCTCGGGAGTTGGAGATGGATATTTCTTATCAGCAGGTGGCGTACATTGTGAGGAGAGTGGAGGGTATGTATGCTCGGGAAAGAAAGGAGAGGGAGGACAAGAGGTCTCGAGAATCGGGCCATTATTCTGGTGCCCGTGCTCCAGTTGCAGTTCGTCATGGTAGGGGTTATATGAGTCGCCCCGTTCATTTAGCTCTTCCAGTAGCCAGTGGTATTCCAGCTCCTCCGAGACCTTAGGAGCCCTATTATGCACCTCTAGTATCTAGTGTGCCTCCTGCATGGGGTGCTTTCAATGGTCAGTCCAGCAGACCTGGCACACGCCAGTCACAACCGCCACGTCCTCCTAGAGCTTGTTTTGAGTGTGGCAACACATGCCATATGGTGAGGGATTGCCCCAGACTTAGGAGGGGTGCACCTCCATAGATTTCTCAACCATAACATGCTCCACCAGGTCCTCAGGCTATGATTACAGCACTAGTTGCCACCCTGCCTGCCCAGCTAGCTAGAAGTAGAGGTCGGGGAGGTAGAGGTCGCCCTAGAAGGGGAGGTCAGGCCAGATAGTATGCCCTCACTGCCCGTACCGAGGCTGCTACCTCTGATTCTGTCATCACAAGTATTGTTCTGATCTGTCATAAAGATGGATCGGTTCTATTCAATCCAGGCTCCACTTATTATTATGTGTCCTCTTATTTTTGCCCTGCATTTGGGTGTATCTTAGGATTCTTTGAGTTCCCCTGTTTATGCTTATACTCCTGTGGGAGATTTTCTTGTTGTGGACTGCGTTTATCAGTCGTGTTTAGTTTCTCTTAGTGGTTTTAAGACCATAGCCAATTTATTATTGCTCAGCATGGTAGAGTTTGATGTTATCTTGGGCATGGATTGGTTGTCGCCCCATTACGCTATTCTTGATTGTCACACCAAAACTGTGACGCTGGTTATGCTAGGTATACCGCGAGTAGTGTGGAGGGGTAGTTTAGATCACACTCCCAGTAGAGTTATTTCATTCCTTAAGGCTCAGCGAATAGTTGAGAAGGGGTGTAATGCGTATCTGGTCAATGTGAGAGATGTTAGTATTGATACCCCTACAGTTGATTCAGTACCAATAGTACTGACTTCCCTAATGTGTTTCTAGCTGATCTTCTGAGTATTCCACCCGACAGAGATATTAATTTCGGCATTGATTTGTTGCCGGGCACTCAGCCTATTTCTATTGCTCCTTATCGTATGGCTCCTCCTAAGTTGAAGGAGTTGAAGGAGCACTTGCATAAATTGCCTAACAAAGGTTTTATTTAGCCAAGTGTATCACCTTGGGGTGCACCTGTCTTGTTTATGAAGAAAAAGGATGGTTCTATGCGTATGTGCATCAATTATTGCCCGTTGAACAAAGTTACAATGAAGAACTAGTATCTTTTGCCTCGCATTGAAGATCTGTTTAACCAGTTACAGGGTGCACGAGTGTTTTCTAAGATTGACTTGTGTTCAGGTTATCATCAGTTGAAGATTCAGGAGCCAGATATCCCGAAGACTGCTTTCAGGACTCGGTATGGTCATTGCGAGTTCCTTGTTATGTTATTTGGGTTAAACAATGCTCCAGCAGCCATTATTCATTTGATGCACAGCGTGTTCCGGTCATATCTTGACTCGTTCATCATTGTCTTTATTGATGATTTTCTTGTATACTCCCGGAGTCGGGTAGATCGTGAGCAGCACCTGAGGACAGTGCTTCAAACTTTGAGAGAAAAGAAATTATATGCAAAGTTCTCAAAATGAGAGTTCTGGTTGGTTTCCGTGGCATTCTTGGGTCACGTGGTATCGAGTGAAGGAATCAAGGTGGATCCAAAGAAAGTAGAAGCAGTGCAGAGTTGGCCCAAACCAACCTCAGCTATAGAGATCCGTATTTTCCTCGAGGATTGGCCTTTGAGCAGTATTGATGCAGGACGGTAGGGTGATTGCCTACGCGCCCAAACAGTTGAAGGTACATGAGAAGAATTATCATGTCCATGATCTCGAGTTAGCTGCTATTGTTCACGCCTTGAAGATCTAGCGCAATTATTTGTACGATGTTCCTTGTGAGATTTATAATGTTCACCATAGTTTGCAGCATCTGTTCAAGCCGAAGGACCTTAATATGTGCTAGGGGAGGTGGTTAGGGCTGCTGAAGGACTACGATATCACTATCTTGTATCACCCGAGCAAGGCCAATGTGGTGGCCGATGCTTTGAGTTATCAGGCGGAGAGTTTGGGGAGTTTGGCTTATCTGGCGGCAGCGGAGAGGCACATGGCGATGGATGTTCAGGCCTTAGCCAGCCACTTTGTGAGATTGGATCTTACAGATCCCAGTCAGGTTCAAGATTGTGTGATTTTTTGGTCTTCCTTGTTCGATCGTATTCGAGAGCATCAGTATAATGACCCTTATTTTCTTGTCCTCAAGGACAAGGTTTTGCATGGTGATGGCAGAGATGTGACCACGAGTGATGATGGGGTATTGAGAATGCAGGGTCGGGTTTGTGTACCCAATGTTGATGGGCTTCGGGAGTTGATTCTAGAGGAGGCCCATAGTTCACAGTATTCCATCCATCCGGGTGTCACGAAGATGAACCAGGATTTGAGAAAACAGTATCGGTAGAGGCGGATGAAGAAAGATATAGTTCAATTTGTCTCTCAGTGCCTCAACTATCAACAGGTAAAGTATGAGCACTAGAGACCGAGTGGTTTTCTTTAGCAGATAGAGATTCCAGGGTGGAAGTGGGAGCGGATCACCATGAACTTCATAGTTGGACTCTCACAGACTTCGAGGAAGTTCGATGCCATTTGGGTGATTATGGATCAGCTGACCTAGTCTGCGCACTTCATTCCTGCATGTACTACATTCTATTCAGAGCAGTTGGATGAGATTTATATCCGAGAGATTGTTCGACTTCATGGTATTCTAGTTTCCATCATTTCAGATAGAGGTACTCAGTTCACATCACGGTTTTGGAGGGCCGTACAACATGAGTTGGGTACTCGAGTGGAGTTGAGCACAACATTTCACCCCCAAACGGACAGATAGTCCGAGCGCACTATTTAGATACTCGAGGATATGCTCTGTGCGTGTGTGTGGAGTTTGGAGGGTCTTGGGATCAATTCTTGCCACTGGCAGAGTTTGCCTACAACAACAGTTATCAGTCCAACATTCAGATGGCATCGTATGAGGCTTTGTATGGTAGGCGGTGTAGATCCCCGGTGGGTTGGTTTGAGCGGGGTGAGGCTATATTATTGGGCACAGACTTGGTTCAGGACGCCTTGGACAAGGTTAAGGTGATTCAAGATAGACTTCGCACAGCCCAGTCTAGAAGAGTTATGCGGACCAGAAGGTTCGTGATATTTCCTATATGGTTGGAGAGCGAGTCTTGCTACGGGTTTCGCCTATGAAAGGCGATATGAGATTCGGGAAGAAGGGGAAATTGAGTCTGAGGTTTATTGGCCGTTTTGAGGTATTGTGATGTGTTGGGGAGGTTGCTTATAAGCTTGCCTTACCTCCCAGCTTGGTATGAGTTCATCTGGTATTTCATGTTTTAATGTTCCAGAGGTATCACGGTGATCCGTCGCACGTGTTGGATTTCAGTTTAGTCCAGTTGGACAAAGATCTATCCTATGTTGAGGAGCTAGCAACAATATTGGACAGGCAGGTTCGAAAGCTGAGGTCAAAGAACATTGCATCAGTGAAGGTTCAGTGGCGGGGTCAACCGGTTGAGGAGGCGATGTGAGAGACCGAGCAGGATATGGAAGCCGTTACCCTCATCTTTTCACCACTTTAGGTATGTCTCTATGCTCGTTCGAGGATGAAGAATGTTTTAAGAGGGGGAGGATGTAACGACCCGGCCGATCGTTTTAAGAATTAACGCCTCGATCCCCTATTAACTACTTTCCTCGTGTTTGTTTCTACTATTGTGAGTTGCTGGGAGGATTCGTTTTGAGTTTCGGAGTGTTTTGGGACACTTAGTCCCTAAATGAGAGCTTAAGCTAGAGGTGTTAAACGGGCCAGGTTGACCCGGGCCCGGCCAGGCCCAAACCAGTTGAAACCCGGATCGGCCAGGCCCGGTGCTTAGGGGCCGGGTGGGCTGGGTTACTAGGGTTAGGGGGTTGGTCCGTTCACTTTAATTCATCCGGTTAACGGGACCGGTCAAACCCAATCAACCAAAATCCCTGTAAAAATCGGTTAACCGGCCCGACCCGGTGTAATGGCTAGATTTCAAATTTTTAAAGGTTTTAGAGTCTAAGGCAATGCAAAACCTTTGAATTTACTCTTTTTCGTTATTTTACTTGTTGTTAAATGTAAACCTTACAATTTGTAAGTTTGAATTTTGAAATAAATGTAGCACTTGCAATATATAAGTGCAATTTTTTTTTCCATCTTCATTGTATTCTTTAAATTTTTACTTTATATTAATATAAATTACAATAGTTATACAAAATACAAATAAAATAAAAAATAAAACACTAACCCTGCCTGGCCCAGCCCTTTGGACCCGTAACCCTTACAGTTCATTATTTATCCGGATGGACACGAACCCGTTAAGCCCGGTAAATACTAACCCATAACCGGCCCGGATAAAAAATCGATCGATTTCATTTTTTCCCAACCCGGCCCACCCGTTTAACACCCTTAGCTTAGGCTTTAGAATTTGGACCGTAGTCGGAGCATTGTGAAGATGGCCTCGGAATGGAATTCCATCGATTTCGTTAGCTCCGTTGAGTGATTTCGGGCTTAGGGGCGTGTTCGGATTGTGTTGGAGGTCCGTAGCTAATTTAGGCTTGAAATGCCAAAAGTTGAATTTTTGAAGTTTCCGGATCGGTAGTGAAATTTTGATATCAGAGTCAGAATCCGATTCTGAAAGTTGGAATAGGTCCGTAGTGTTGAATATGACTTGTGTGCAAAATTTGGAGTCAATCGAAGGAGGTTTGGTTGATTTCGACATCGGTTGTCGAATTTGGAAGTTTCAAGTTCATTAAGTTTGGATTGTAGGGTGATTTGTGTTTTTAGCATTGTTTGATGCAATTTGAGGGCTCGACTAAGTTCATATGGTGTTTTAGGACTTGTTGGTATGTTCGGTTGAGGTTCCGGGGGCCTCGGGTTGATTTCGGGTGGTTAACGGACCTTTAGACTTAAGAAGAAGATTGCAAATATTGCTGAAGTTTTCAGCTCTAGTTTCCTTCTTCGCGTTCGGGAGTGGTGTCTCGCGTTTACGAAGAGGAGCTTGGTCCTGCGTTCGCAAAGCTGAGAGTTCATATGCCTACGCATTCGCGAAGAGGGTCCCGCGTTTGCATAGGAATGAGAGAGTGGCTATCGCGTTCACAGTGAAGGAATTTTGGGCCAAGTCACGTTTTGCTTCGCGAACGCGAGGGGCCCTCCGCATTCGCGAAGAAGGATTTACCTAGGCAGATTATAAAGTTTCAAAATCGAGGGTTAGCCATTTTTATCAAAACTAGAGTTTTGAAGATCAGATTTGGATGAGATTTTGAGGGATTTTCAGAGATATCAATTGGGTAATGATTCTACACTTGATTTTGGTTATATCCCACTAATCTATCATTAATTTTATCATTTAATTTCGGATTTGGGGTGAAAATTTGGGAAAAATAGAAAAGAGTCTTTCAACTAAGATTTTGAGTTTTGATTGGGATTTTGACATCGGATTTGGATAATTTCGGATCGAGTGAACTCGTGAGTGAATGGGGGATCACAATCCGTAACTTTTACCCGATTCCTAGACGTGAGCCCGGGGAGAATTTTTGGGCGTTTTTCTATTTTCTTGCCTTAGCTTCGATTTCATTAGCTAAATTAGTTGTTTGTAGTTGTATTTACGTTATGATATTAATTTGATTAGATTTGGGCCGCTCTGAGTTGGATACTCGTGGCAAGAACGTGATTTCAGATTGATTTTAAGCCGGTTCGAGGTTAGTGGCTTGCCTAACCTTGTGTGAGGAAACTCCCATTATGATTTTGGTGTTGTTGTTATATGAGTGCCGTGTACGTGAGGTAAAGAGCGTGTACACATGCCAATTGTTGAGAAACACTGTTTTTATTAAGTAAATATATGTGTTTTCTTGTAATTGAGCAATACTTATACTTGAAGCCTCTTGTTTAACCTAGGAAAAGCATGTTTATATGTTCTAATTGTCTTACCTACTTTAACTGCTTACTTGTATTCTGTGCAACAGGTTTAGCGTAGAATTCCTGTTTATTCACGAATATAACTGCAGATTCTTTCTTGACACTATTGTTTGTTTACTTTGGGACTACGGGACGATATCCCGAGAGATCCCTCTGCATATTTACTTTGGGACTACGGATCGTTATTCCGGGAGATCCCCGTGCACGTTTATATTTGGGACTACGGGACGACACTCAGGAGATCCCATGTACTGGATATTTACTTTGGGACTACGGATTGGTATTCTGGGAGATCCTCTGCACTTTTACGTTTGGGACTACGGGATGATATACTGGGAGATCCCCTGCTTCTATCTCTGTGTACTGAGTTATATTATTCGTGTGATTTTATTCTCTATTAACTATTGCTGCTTTAATTATATTGTCACATTTCATACTGCTTTACCTTGTTTTATACATATAACCAGTAGGGCCCTGACCTTCCTCGTCACTACTCGACCGAGGTTAGGCTTGGCACTTACTGGGTACCGTCCTGCACATGTTTTTCATGTGCAGATCCAGGTCCTTCTGCTCAACCGTTCTATTAGTGAGGCGGGTGATATTAGAGACTTCGATGTATATCTACCGTGTCCGCAGACCTAGGAGTCCCTCTCTATTCTTCCCTTTAGATTTAGACTTCCTGTATTTACTTTTGATTAGACATTCTGGAGTTAGAACAATATGTAATTATTCTACAGCTTGTGATTTCATGAGATTTCAGGTTTTGGAAGTTTGATTCTGTTCGGAGAGTATGTATTGTATATGCCGAGCGACATCTTTAAACTCTTTATTTATGTTTTTACTCGTTACTTTCCAGTTTCGTATTTCATTTCCTTTTTCCGCAAATTGTTAGGCTTACCTAGTCGTAGAGACTAGGGGCCGTCACGACAGTTCACAGAGCGAGAACTAGCATCGTGACAATTGTGTACGATCCCGGACCCCCTTTTCTTTTTGTATGGCGCACGAATTAACTTCCGATGTGCCCGAATTTGTTGAACCAACACATGCCCTTAAGACAAAAGGTGCTCGATGTCACGACTCAAAATCTGTTAAAGGTTGGGATGGCGTCGGACACCACTGTCAAGCAAGCCAACACTAAATAGTTAACTAAATTGTCATTTTTATATTTTTGAGATCATAAATTTCCTTCATCTTAACTAGTAAAAGATGAACTTTACAGAATAATAATAATGTTTCCCAATTTCAATATTAAATATCCAATCATCATCCCAGAACTCGGTGTCACAAGTGCATAAGCATTTACTAGAAATTAAAATAAAATACAATAACTGTCTAGAATATAATTTAGACAGAAAAGAAAAATACAAGTACTTTGAAGGAGACTCTGCTGGCTGCAGATCGTCTCATAAGATGCAGTTCACCTAAGTCCCCACATCAACCACGTCGTTGCGCCCACAAGGCCACTAGACATACATGTGCCTATACAACAAAATGTACAACAAATATAGTGATTCTGAAGGTTCGATTAAGTTTGTATGTTGATAAATGACTTGTTGGTATGTTTGGTTGAGGTCCCGAGGGGCTCGGGATGATTTCGGGTGATTGACGGAACAAGTTTGGAATTTGAGGAATGCTGAAGTTGAACTCAGCTGTCATAACCGCACCTGCGGAGTGGGAACCACAGAAGTGGAGAAGGAGTCGCAGATGCAGCCAAGGCTGAGGTTGGCTGGAAGCGCAAGTGCGAGATTGGGAGCGCACCTGCGAGACCGCAGATGTGGTATTGGAGCGCAGATACGGAAAGACGTGTGATGGATGATCGTAGAAGCGGGCAAGGCCCGCAGGTGTGATAGTTGGACCGCAGAAGAGGATTTTGAGGGAGTAAGTGGGATCTACACCAGCGACGGACTTTCTGCAGGTGCGGCGTCGCAGAAGCGACTTTTGGACCGTAGATGCAGTATTTCTGGGCAGAAAGTATAAATTGCATACTTCGCAAATTTTGGTCCATTCTTCACCATTTTCAGTTGGTTTTGAAGCTTTTGGGAGTGATTTTGAAGAGGTATTCAAGGGATTATCATTGATGTAAGTTTCTTGAGCTCTAATACTCGTATATTTGATTTTATGTTGTTTAATCATGTAATTAGTGAAGATTAGGGGTGAAAATGATGGGTTAGGGCTTGGGATTTGGAGAGTTTGATTGAGGATTTGAAGGGCCAAATGGAGTCGTATTTTGATGAATTTCATATGTGTGGACTTGTGAGTGAATAAGATTTTTAGTTTTGTGATTTTTTTTTATTCCGAAACGTGGGCCCAGGGGCCGGGTTTGGGTGAATTTCGGGATTTGTGTCCAATTAAGTAAATTTTCGTGTGGAATTGGTTCCTTGGCCTATATTGATTTCATTTTATTGCTTTTGGTTAGATTCCAAACATTTGACGGTCGATTCGAGAGGCAAATGTGTCACGGAGTAGGATTTTGGCTTGATTGAGGTAAGTAACGCTTCTAAACTTGGTTTTGAGGGTTCGAAACCCCGAACTATGTGTTATGTGTGTAGTATTGAGGTGACGCACATGTCAAGTGATGGGAGTGCGAGCGTGCACCATGAGAATCGGGACCTGGTTCATTCCATGGCACCGTTTAGCGACTCTTTCTTGCTAATATTCATGTTCCCATCATGTGATTAAGTAAATGAGTTGTAAATAATGCTAGATATCATGTTAGGTCTTTACGCCGATACTGTTGGGACCCGAGTGGTTGTTTCTTGTTGTCATCTCACAAGTGATGTTCTGTACTCAGTCTTATTCATGTATTTCATATCATGTCTCAGTCTCTGTTGTTATTTATCGGCACATCATATCATTGTTCCGAGCTAGTTTTCATGGCATTGTGAGCTCGTGTGTGAGACTGGAGAGTGGTGACTGAGTGAGGCTTAGAGCCTGATTATGAGTGATAGTTATGGGATCGGGCTGCATGCCGCATCGATTATGTTTATGATTATGATATCGCTTGGGCTGTAGGAGTTCCTCCGGAGTCTGTAACACACCCCCAGTGAACACAGTTGATACTATTGAGGGATGGATCCTCCTTGGACATGGATTTTGTCCGAAGTATTTATACCTGGATATGGATCTTCTCCATAGGGCTGGAATGACCCTCCTCGGTTCTGAGTGATTGTTGTTAGTGATGTGTATATATTCTGGGATGGATCTTCCTTAGGCTGGATGGCCATATACAATACCGAGTGATTGAGCACTTGAGAGTGAAGGTACATGGTGCATTTTCATACATTCTATGCATGGGCACGTAGAGATTAGCTGAGCTTTATACCTTACATTGTCCAAATTTTTATTTACTTTACTGCTTGAGCTGAATACTTGAACTGAAAGCATGCCTACTTTTCTACACAGTTTATTCATGTTTACCTGTTGAGGTTAAGTTCGTCACTACCTATTAGTCCATAGTTTGGACTTGATACTTACTGAGTTGGTGTACTCACATTACCCCCTGCACCTTGTGTGCAGATCCAAGTATCTCTGGCCACGGTAACGGCTGTTGACTATTCTAGTTGCAAACTTTCACCAGAGATAGCAAGGTGTCATGACCCAAAACCGACCCGGTTGTGATGGCGCCTATCGTAAAACTAGGCCAACTGACACAACTCCCGAATCAACCATTTCCAATAAAAGTTGTTTTTATACCATTTATTAACCAATAATCTCATAATGAAAATTTAAAAGAAAAGTGCGGAATAATTACACAAGCCCGACATCGGGGTATCACTAGTCATGAGCATCTACCCAGGTCTGGATACAACAAGATTCTAAAAATGTACTAAATACAGTAATGAAAATGAGGGGAAGGAAAGCAATGCTGCGAACGTCGTGCAACCACCTTGCTAACTCCGACGACTCTGCCTCTGAACAATCAACACCCGCTACCAGGTTCCGAAATACCTGAATCTGCACACGAGGTGCATAGAGTAATGTGAGTACTCCAACCTAGTAAGTAATAAGAGTAAATAAAGATTGAGAAGTAGGAAACGATGAATCCACATTTGTGAAAAACTCAATAAGCACAACAAGCTTTCAAATCAGAATACGAGTCAATCGTCTCATTTAAAATCCAGCTTTTGGTAAAAATCATTTGAAAATGCTTTCCAACAGTTTCAGTAGGGGTTCAATACCATTTATAATAGAAGAGATGAAAACCATAATCGACCCCTTGGGCAAAACATAGTTCGTACACAGCCCTTCGGCATAACAGAAATTCACAACCACTTCATAAATTAAAAACTTAAGTTTAAATGAAAGTTATTTAAAATATTTGTTCAACATTTTCAACAGAGGCTCGGTCTAAAGATGAGTGAAAGCAGTAATTAAATCAACATATTCAATAGAAACTCACTTTAAGGAGGAGTGAAACCAGGAAGTTCATATATAGGCCCCTCAGGTAAAGCATCACTCGTATACATGTATTATAGCCCCTTGGGCAAGCCTCTTAGTAAATCATGACTCAACTCTTATCAATCAGCGCTCACACTCAGCACTCACGCTCAATAGGTACCATATAATAATCGTTGCGGCGTGCAGCCCGATCTAGATATTGCTGCGGCGTGCAGCCCGATCCATAAATATAGTCGACTGCGCTCACTAGGGGTGTGCAGACACCGGAGGGGCCCCTACAGCCCAAGCGCTATATTGCTGCGGCGTGTAGCCCGATCCATATATATATATATTGTTGCGGCGTGCAGCCCGATCCATAAATATATAATCCTCACAACCAGGCCCTCGGCCTCTCTCAGTCATTAACCTCGCCATCAGACCCTTGGTCTATCTCAGTCATTAACTTCACAATCAGACCCTCGGTATATCTCAATCATCAACCTCACAATCACTCAGACCATCAGTAAAACAGGGAACTCAACCCAAACAATTTTCATATTTTAAGAATTAGAGTAATAAAACCAGGTTTAAACAATAAACAAGTAAATCATAACTGAGGATATGCTTTCAAAACAAATAGAGTGAGGAAAAAATAGTAAAAATGCCCCTAAGGGTCTCAACAGGTTGGCACAAGGCCCCACACATGGCATACAACCAAAAATATAATATCAATCTCTAAAATATGGAATATCATAAGATTTCAAATCAAATACGCTACATAACAGTCATACGGGACAGACCAAGTCACAATCCCCCAACGGTACACGACTCCTCGCTCATCATCTAGCGTGTGTATCACCTCAAAGTAGCACAACGATGTGAAATCCTCAGGACAGCATTTACAATCATTACTTTGCCCTCACGAATCGACCTCCGGATGCTCCAAATCTAGCCACAATCAGTACATAACTATTAAAATATGCTAAGGGAACAAAGCCCACTCGAAAATATCCAATTTACATCAACAATCCCGAAATTGCTCAAACCTGGCCCCCGGGCCCACGTCTTGGATTCTGATAAATTTTACATCAATAGGTTCCTTATCCTCTCACGAGTCTATACATACCAAGAACCTCAAAATCGGACCTCAATTGCCCCTTCAAATCCCCAATTTACACTCTCCAAATTTAAGCCCCAATTCCCCAATTTTAGGCTTTAATTTCCACATATTTCATGATTAAACAAGTAAGCTAGTGTTTGGCCATAGATTCCAAATTTATTTTGAAAAATTTGATTTGGGTGAAGTTTGGTTTGAAAATGAAAATGTGTTTGGACATACGTTTTCAAAACATATTTTCCAACTTTATTTTGGAAAAATATGTATATAATTCCCAAGTTTTAGGATTTTGGCCCAAAATCAGCAATTGGGGTGATTTTGGGATTTGGGGTTTGGGATTTTGGATTTTGCCAAAATGTGGACAAAATTTATGGCCAAACATGAGTTTTGAAAATAAATCCCAAATTTATTTTGGCAAAACTCATGGCCAAACGGCGCCTAAGAATCAACATATGATCGAGTATAGAGTTCAAAAATCTTACCTCCAAGTGTTACCCTTCGATTCCCTCTTCAATCTTTCTCAAAAGCTACAAAAATCGTTCAACAATGGAGAAAATAGACCAAAGCTCGCGAAACTCACTTTTAAACGTTCTGCCCCCAGTAAAATTACCTTCTTCGCGAACGCGACCAGTCTCTCACGTTCGCGTAGACCAAATTCACTGCCTCTCCATTTTTCCCTTCGCAAACGTGGACAATTTCCACGCGAACGTGATGCTTCGCCTTACAAGGCTTTCACGAACGCGGTCCGACTCTCGCAAACGCATAGCACATGGGCCTGGGGTGCCCAACGACCTTACTCCTCTTCGCGAATGCGATCCCAGTCTCGCGTCCGCGATGCACATGAAGCTTCCACCTTCGCGTTCACGTCCCCTTCCTCGCGAATGTGTAGAACAATAATATCAACATATAAAAACACCCTTCGCGAACGCGAGTCCCCTGACCGCAAACGCGAAGAACAATTTGTCTACAACACAAAACCAGCAAAAACTGCCAAGTCCAAAGTCCAAAATTGATCCGTTTAACCATCCGAAACTCACCCGAGGCCCTCGAAACCTCAACAAAATATGCCATCACATCCCATAACCTCATTCAAACTTTTTCCAACCTTAGGAACGCTCAAAACAACATTAAAACACCAAAATCACATCGGATTCAAGCCTAAGAATTTCAAGAACTTCCAAATTCCGCTTTTGATCAAAACCCAACCAAACCACGTCCGAATGACCTGAAATTTTGCACACACGTCACAAATGACACAAAGGAGCTACCGAAAAATGCCAAAATCTCAATTTTACCAATTCAAGCCTAAACTTTCCACAGACTTCCAAAATGCATTCCGATCACGCTCCTAAGTCCCAAATAACCTAACGGAGCTAACCAAATCATAAAGATTCCGATCCGGGGATCATACCAACAAGTCAAATCTTGGTCAAACTTTTCAAATTTCAAGCTTCAAACTAAGAACTGTTCTTCCAAATTCATTTCGATTACCCTGAAAACCAAAATCAACGATTTACATAAGTCATAATTCATCACACGGGGCAAGTCATGCCCGAGAACTAATGAGCAAGGTGCAAAAGCTCAAAACAACCAGTTGGGTCGTTACATCCTCCCCCACTTAAACATGTGTTCGTCCTCGAACATGGCCAGAGTAGTTCCAAAAGCCAACTAATTGCTGAATAACCTTACCATGCACATACTTGAGGGTGATCCCACATCACCCTATCTCATATAGGTCCGATAACACAATGTAACTGAAGTTTCACCATCCAACCTGGTCCACAAACCTATGAACCACATTTCCACTTCTGAAATCATCCATGAGATCAAAATCTCACATCTATACTCTGACTAAGATCGAACAAGCTGTAATGACCCATACCTGCAACCTCAAGTGCAATTACATGATATACCACATGACTTAAACACTTGTAGCGATAACTTCTAATCACAGCAGCTGCACACAACAACCGAATATCGATAGAAAACCTCTTATCAACTAAAGTTTAATTCCAACACTTCCATATGCTTCCAAAGATAAACGAAACACGCAGTAAGCCATACCCACTTCTCAGATCAACCATTCATAAAGCCACTTCTCCTTTGGAAAAGGCCATAACAAATTTCTGAACCGAACCCTGATATTATCCTTTTAATATGTTGAAATAGAATCTGTTTGCATTCATTAAAGACCCCAACAATCTCATCTAATCCAACACAACTACTCTGGTGACATGACACATCAATACAGACTAAATCCACGACTTGTGCAATCCGCACACCGATAAGCAACAATCCGAACATACCTAAATCATGAAAATGACTCAAATGAAAGAGCTGAATCGCAAGCTCACCAGTACCACCACACAAAATGCTGAGAACCCGTCTCACATCATAGAAACATAACACACGAATCTAACCCACAGGATTATACCTCCACATAGCTTCGCTCCAATGCGCGTCCTCATCCAAACACCGGTCCACGTGAAAACACCTTAAGTCGCTATGCTTAAAATTGACAATCGTGCGCAATATGATGTCTAAAACCAAAGCAATCATCATAACAACTTCGAATAAATTGATTATAACACCACACAACTCGAAAGGACATAACCGATACGCCATCTACCGAGAAATACCCAGTGCTTTTCCCGCTCGAATTCCACTGAGAGGCCCTAAAAACACCGCACCACATGTGCCTATAATCAACAAATCCTAACGGCTCGCAACACGGAAAGGTAACCCTTAGATCCCCCTTATTACTAATAGCTCAATAACACCGGACCAAAATATCCCTCACCAATGGCAACTCGAAGTCAACAAAGCCGTCTCGATGCAAAACACACATCCATATAGGTCTACCAATGAACCACACATCAACTCTAGTCACACACAGCAGATAAATAATCTTCCAAAGGTTCACAATGACTGAATCATAGAGCACACTATCATCTGACTAACTTACCCACATCTTTGCTATCCACAACCACGAGCTAACCTGTATATGAGAACTTCTAGTCTCCAAGTCCATAAAGCACACGAATTACCATATCTGATCCCAAATCTGCCGCTTGCATATATAACACACCTCTGGTACTCAATCATCTTATGAGAAGTACACCTATAATTCTTTTAATCCACCAAGAAAACTCGAATATCATCCGTCGATCAGACAAGATAGTGCCGCAATACCAATAAAGAATCTGTGACTCGAACACATCGCCCTTTCTAAAATTTTGTACCCTCATTAAGCCACACCAATCAGTGATCTCATTTATCTAGTCACCTGAAGCTGCCTATGCTATCTAAGAATTTATGACCTTTCTTTCAAAACTAAACCGTGACCTTACACATGCAAACCTCAACCCCATACAACATACCGCATATACGATACCACCCAAATGATAATTATGAGAACTTTGCAAACCACTCCAAGCTACAAGCAACTACTTACTCAACCAGCCAAGAACTTCCCATTGATCCTATTTAGAGGAAAATCACTATACATCCCATGCTCCTCACGCCAATAGAAAAAATATACCCTTCTAACTGTGGTGGAAACCACCTGGAACTCTCCGAATTCCATTTGCACAACTCTAAATCATCAGGAATGAGTCCTTCTAACTCAACCGAGCTACGCAGGTCACTAAAACCCAAAAGAATTGTCGCGAAACACCTGTAGAAACTCATTACCTCGTAAGCATCCAAGAACTAATCATATCCTTACCATACCGACTCGGCCTACTACCAAGCTATCCCATCTATCCGAGTTCCCTTCCGATTTACCTTTAACTTGATACTCCTTCTTGCTATAACATCACAATTCCTCAACCCAGACTTACCACACGAGACCCAAGCATAAACCCACAACGTCCTACGATCCATAAGCCACTGAATACTCTCTAGATATTCCCAACAACACCACGTTCAAAATGCTTACCTTGAAGAGACTTCCTACGAATCCAAAGCCATTACCTTTACCTTCTTGATACTGATATATAGAATCCCATAATTAATATAGAAAATACCACAAGTCTTGACATCTTCCAATGAAAACTCAGTTTCTAGCCACATATACAACTTGAAAATACCCAATTGTTACATGTAAAATCTTGAATGGATTAGAACCATTCTCGAGAGTCATTCACTCTATTCAAGTTGCAATTAGCCTGATCAAACAAACAGAACCACCCGTGCCTCAATAGCACTCCGACACTGTAGAGTGTAACCTCATCCTAGAACAACCACACAACTTCCTGCTCTATGCAACGAGAATCCTTCACCAACAACAACTCAAGACATTTCGTGATTCTCATTTACCTATGAAGCATATTATAACCTTTGTGAAGAATTTTCCTTTACTCAAGCCATATTCGGTCTCAAACTCCGTAGGCCATAACTGATTCTCTCGAACACCTCAAACTGGAACCAACATAGCACATAACCATACAATCGACTAATTAATAGTGGACTCCCCCACTTGGCTCGAAGCCATAGACCAAAACATTCACAATAACTCATAACGCATATACTTTATTACTGCCATAATACCATTGGGAGATTACACTCAATCCTTCATAAGCTCGTGGAACACAGACTATCTGGTACTTTATATCTTCTGCAAATCTCGCATTCATTCTCGTAGTAGTCAAGCCTACTCTTTTGAGCAACCCAAATTCAAATTGTAAAACATATATTTCCCTAGTAATAGAGATCTTTCAATAAATGACACAAGGGATTACGCAAACTTCAAAACAATCTGCAGGAGATAACCCTACCTGCTTTGCCTCAAACTAACATTTCTGTATACCTTCCACCGTCATAAACATTACGCGGTCACTTAATCTTCCTGAGTCTGAACTCATACCGCAACATGAAATTCACTTCACTCCCAACTAGAACACATGAAAAGATTCTTCACACACCCATAACTCGGGGCTATACCTCAAATCGAGATGAAAATCAAGTACCTAATAGTTCTTCTATCCTCCAATAGACCCTTCTCGTCATTCCCAAATCATATTGATACACCTCGCAGTCATAACATACTCATCACGTAGCTATCCAATCATTACTCCCCTTAATAGGGACACAACAGAACATATAGATCCAGAAGCACGCACTCATGAAATCAACAGCTCAGGGCTCGAGCTATAGGGAAAAAAATCCGGCCTCAAGTCTTCCAGACTGGCCCAACATCAACACACAAAGATCACTCTCGCCCCTTGATCGGGGAATCACAAGCCATCGATGCATATCTAATATTGAGCGCTCATGCGTGCATACAAACGCGTGGAAGGAATTCAAAGAGTTACTTTTCAAGCTGAATCAAGGATGTACGATAAGAATTCAAGAATGTGAAGTTTTTCCTAAAGGTTCTTCAGCCTCCCAAGGATAAATACAGATGTCTCTGTACCGATCCGCGAGACTCTACTAAACCTGCTCATGACTCGTGAGACCTATGTAACCTAGGCTCTGATACCAACTTGTCACGACCCAAAACTAACCCAGTTGTGATAGCGCCTATCGTGAAACTAGGCCAGCCGACACAACTCTCGAATCAACCATTTCTAATAAAAGTTGTTTTTATACCATTTATAAACCAATAATCTCATAATGAAAACTTAAAAGAAAAGTGCGAAATAATTACACAAGCCCGACATCGGGGTGTATCATAGGCATCTATCTAGGTCTGAATACAACAAGAGTCTAAAAATGTACTAAATACAGTAATGAAAATGAGGGGAAGGAAAGAAATGTTACGAACGTCGTGCAACCACCTAGCTAACTCCGACGACTCTGCCTCTGAACAATCAACACCCGCTACCGGGTTCTGAAATACCTGAATCTGCACACGAGGTGCAGGGAGTAATGTGAGTACTCCAACCCAGTAAGTAATAAGCGTAAATAAAGACTGAGTAGTAGGAAATGATGAATCCACATTTATGATAAACCCAATAAGCACAACAGGCTTTCAAATCAGAACACGAGTCAATCATCTCATTTAAAATCCATCTTTTGGTAAAATCATTTGAAAATGCTTTCCAACAATTTCAGTAGGGGTTTAATACCATTTATAATAAAAGAGATGAAAACCATAATCGGCCCTTCGGGCAAAACATAGTTCGTACACAGCCCTTCGGCATAACAGAAATTCACAACCATTTTATAACTTAAAAACTTCAGTTTAAATGAAAGTTATTTAAAACATTTGTTCAACATTTTCAATAGAGGCTCGGTCTAAAGATGAGCGAAAGTAGTAATTAAATCAACATATTCAATAGAAACTCACTTTAAGAAGTTTGATGACCCAAAAGGTCATCACTTGTTTTAAAAAAAAAACTTCCATGTTCTGAGGCCTTGAAAACCTTATTTAGAGTCACCTTGATTTGCTTGTGCAGTCCGGGCACGTAGCCGGAAAGCTTAAATATGAAATTTTGTGAAAAATGATAAGTTTTGATTGTAAAATTAATAAATTTGACTTCGGTCAATATTTTGGGTAAACGGGACCGGATCCATGATTTGACGGTCCCAAAGAGTCCTTAGGAAAATATGGGACTTGGGCGTATGCCCGAAATCAAATTCCGAGGTCCCGAGCCCGAGAAATGAATTTTTAAAGGAAATTGTTTTCTGAAAATTTTTAAGTAAATTTGAAATGAAGTTTGATTAGAAAGAGATGGTATCGGGCCCGTATTTTTATTCCGACGCTCGGTACATGTCTTATATATGGTTTAAGTCATTTCTGTAAAGTTTGGTTGAAAACGGACGTCGTTTGACGTGATTCAGACCTAAATTGCTAAATTTGATACTTGATGAAGTTTGAGAAAAAATTCTTGATTTTGAGGATTGATTCATTGTTATTGAGGTTATTTTGGTGATTTAATCGCACAAATAAGTTCGTATGATGTTGTTGAGTTAGTACGTGTGTTTGGTTAGGAGCCCCGAGGGCTCGAGTGTGTTTCAGATGTGTTTCGGCAAGTTTTAAACTTAGGAAAAAGTTGCAAATTCAGAGAAGTTGCAGGTCTCTGAAGCCAGGTCTCGCGGTCCACGGTGGAAACTTCGCGGCCACGGTAGGGACTCCGCGACCGCGGTGGGATTTGTGCGGTCCGCGGTGAGCAAGGCCAAGCCTCCGCGGCCGCGCTCGATTTCTTGCGGTCTGTGGTGGAGCTCCGCGGCTGCAGTCCGTTTTATGCGGTCCGCAGTGGAGCTCCGCGGCCGCAGTCCTTTTTATGCAGCGCGCGGAGAGGGTCTGAGAGGAGTATATTTAAACGGACTTTTCAGTTATTTTTCACTTTTCAAAACCCCGAAAACATAAGAGGCGATTTTTCAATTAACCTTTCTTGTCCAAATCCATTGTAAGTCATTTTTAACTAGTTTTCTTCAATCTTTAATATCTTTTAACATGATTTCAACTTCAAATCAATTATTTTCATGGGAGAAATTGGGTGTTTTGGGTAGAACCAAGGTTTTCACAAAAGTGGGGATTTGGACCTCGATTTGAGGTCCGTTTCAAAACAAATTACATATTTGAGCTCGTGGGGGAATGGGTAATCGTGTTTTGGTCCAAATTTCGGGTTTGGACCAAGCGGGCCCGGGGTCAATTTTTGACTTTTTGGGAAAATCTTTATAAAACCTATTTTCATGCATTAGAATTGATTCATTTAGCATTTATTGATATCGTTAAGCAAATTGTGGCTAGATACAAGCGAGTTGGTGGTGGAAACAAGAGGCAAAGCGGTAATTGAGGCTTGAATTGTGTTCGTTACATCGAGGTAAGTGTTTGGTCTAACCTTAGCTTGAGGGATTAGGAGTTGTGTCCTATTTGCTATTTGCTTCTTGTCGAGTACGACGTATAGGCATGGTGACGAGTATCTATACATTGGTGTCAAGCATGACCGTGGGTCTTATATTGTGATTTTTATGATTTCGTTGTATTATTCATGCCTTGGTGAAGATTTCTAATTATTGTATAAAGTTTGTGGAAGGAATTGTGACCTATGAACATTGAGGAGCATTGACTCAGGTTGTATAGCAAAATTGTGAAAGTATAAGTGACAATTGAACTTTTAGAGCTTTGACTCGAGTTGTGAAATGAGTTGTAAAAGTATAAGTGATAATCGAACCTCTAGAGCATTAGCTCGATTTGTGAAGTGAGTTGTGAAGTAAAATTGAGAAAGAGAAGAGATCATTATGTTGTCACCCTTGCCGGGCTATTGTTTATTTATTTGTTGTTCCCTTGCCGGGATTTAATTGTTTAATTGTTGTTTTCTTGCTGGGATTTAATTGGTGACTTGTTGTTCCCTTGCCAGGATTTTTATTGCAAAATTTCCTTTATTTCCTTACCCTATTGTTTGTGATTATTGTTTGGGTGAGGAAGAGAGTTAAAGGGCGATGCCGTGCATTATTTGTTATTGTGAGGAAAGAGTGTAAAGTACAAAGGGTGATGCTGTGCCGCACAATGTACCATTCACGTGCCGATTTTATTGATTATATAGTTAGGAAAGAGAGTAAAAGCACGAAGGGTGATGCCGCGCACATTTTTATTATATGATTGCTTTGGTGAGGAAAGAGAGTAAAAGTACGAAGGGTGATGCCATGCATTTGTTGATTTTTGATTCTTTGTTGATATCCGAGTTATGTTGTTTCTTTTATTACTTGTTGTTATTTGATTTACTTCGAGGTTATAGATTCCCTTACCCTATTTGCCTTGTGATTGTTGTTTGGGTGAGGAAAAGCGTAAAGCACAAAGGGTGATGCCGTGTATTGTTTTGGTGAGAACGAGAGTAAAAGCATGAAGGGTGATGTTGTGCCACACGATGTACCATTCCGTGCCGATTTTATTGATTATATGGTAAGGAAAGAGAGTAAAAGCACGAAGGGTGATGCCATACACATTTTTATTATACGATTGCTTTGGTGAGGACGAGAGTAAAAGCACGAAGGGTGATGCCGTGCATTTGTTGATTTCTGATTCTTTGTTGATATCTGAGTTATGTTGTTTCTTTAATTACTTGTTTTTATTTGATTTACTTCGAGGTTATAGATTCCCTTACCCTATTTGCCTTGTGATTGTTGTTTGGGTGAGGAAGAGCATAAAGCACAAAGGGTGATGCCGTGTATTGTTTTGGTGAGAACGAGAGTAAAATCACAAAGGGTGATGCCGTGCAAAATTGTTGATTTCTGCTTCCTTGTTGATATTCTAGTTATGTTGTTTCTTTCCTTACTTGATACCTTTCTATTCGAAACTATTATCTCCCTCACAGCATGTTTCCCCCTCCCACATTAACTGGTTATTTCTGTATCACTTTTCTGCTATATATATGAACTGCACAGGTTTATTTGGAGTCTGGTCCTAGCCTCGTCACTACTTCGCCGAGGTTAGGCTAGACACTTACAACACATGGGATCGGTTCTGCTGATACTACACTCTGCACTGTGTGCAGATCTAGGAGCAGCTTTCGGACAGTAGTTAGAGGGCTTACTTCAGTCCACCTGGAGACCCAAGGTAGACCTGCAAGAGACCGCAGGCCCTGGCGTCCCCCTCTATCCCTTTTTCTCTGTTTCATTTTCTTTCGTTCAGAAATAGTGTATTGTATTTCTTCGGACCTTGTATGTAGTAACCCTTAGATAGTCTGTGACACTGTAATACCAGGTTTTGGGATATTTGAGGTTTTAAAAGTTGTAATAGACGTAGCCTTAAGATATATAATTGTTGACTTTCGCTTATTTATTTAAAATTCCGCTTTTATCATATTATCGGCTTGTGTTTGTTAAAAGAGGAAAAAATGAAAGTGTAGCAAGTAGTTAAGGTTTGGCTTGCCTAGCTTCCATTAGTAGGCGCCATCACGATTCCCAAGGGTGGGAAATCCGGGTCGTGACAAGAAGGAGTGAAACCAGGAAGTTCATAAACAGGCCCCTTAGGCAAAGCATCACTCGTATACATGTATATATAGCCCCTCGAGCAAGCCTCTCAGTTACTCATGACTCAACTCTTATCAATCAGTGCTCACACTTAGCACTCATGCTCAATAGGTACCATATAATAACCGTTGCGGCGCGCAGCCCGATCCAGATATCGTTGCAGCGTGCAGCCCGATCCATAAATATAGTCGACTACGCTCACTGGGGGTGTGCAGACTCCGAAGGGGCCCTTACAGCCCAAGCGCTATATCGCTGCGGCGTGCAGCCCGATCAATATATATATTGTTGCGGCGTGCAGCCCGATCCATAAATATATAATCCTCACAACCAGGCCCTCAGCCTCTCTCGGTCATTAGCCTCACCATCACACCCTCGGTCTATCTCAGTCATAACCTCACAATCAGACCCTCAGTCTATCTCAATCATCAACCTCACAATCACTCGGACCATCAGTAAAACAGGGAACTCAACCCAAACAGTTTTCACATTTTAAGAATTAAAGTAATTAAACCAGGTTTAAATAATAAACAGGTAATTCATGACTGAGGATATGCTTTCAAAACAAATAGAGTGAGGAAAAAATAGTAAAAATGCCTCTAAGGGTCTCAACTGGTCGGCACAAGGCCCCAAACATGGCATACAACCCAAAATATAATATCAATCTCTAAAATATGGAATATCATAAGATTTCAAAACAAATACACGACTTAACAGTTGTACGGGATGGACCAAGTCACAATCCGCCAACCGTGCACGACTCCACGCTCTTCATCTAGCATGTGCGTCATCTCAAAGTAGCACAACAATGTGAAATCCGATGTTTCAAACCCTCAGGATATCATTTACAATCATTACTCACCTCGATCTGGTTCAAACTCTAGCCCGCGATGCCTTTGTCCTCACGAATCGACCTACGGATGCTCCAAATCTAGCCACAATCAGTACATAACTATTAAAATATGCTAAGGGAACAAAGCCCACTCGAAAATATCCAATTTACATCAACAATCCCGAAATTGCTCAAACCCGACCCCCGGGCCCACGTCTCGGATTTCGATAAATTTTACATCAATAGGTTCCTTATCCTTTCACAAGTCTATTCATACCAAGAACCTCAAAATCGGACCTCAATTGCCCCTTCAAATCCCCAATTTACAATCTCCAAATTCAAGCCCTAATTCCCCAATTTTAGGTTTTAATTTCCACATATTTCATGATTAAACAAGTAAGAAACAACGTAGGATCGAGTATAGAGTTCAAAAATCTTACCTCCAAGAGTTACCTTTCGATTCCCTCTTTAATATTTCTCAAAAGCTCTAAAAATCGTTCAACAATGGAGAAAATAGACCAAAGCTCGCGAAACTCACTTTTAAACATTCTACCCTAGGTAAAATTACCTTCTTCGCGAACAAGACCGGTCTCTCACGTTCGCGTAGACCAAATTCACTGACTCTCCATTTTTCCCTTTGCGAAGGCGGATAATTTCCATGGGAACGTGATGCTTCGCCTTACCAGGCTTTCGCGAACGCGGTCCGACTCTCGCGAGCGCATAGAACATGGGCCTAGAGTGCCCAGTGACCTTACTCCTCTTCGCGAACGCGGCCCTAGTCTCGCGTCCGCGATGCACTTGAAGCCTCCACCTTCACGTTTGCGTCCCCTTCCTTGCGAACGCGTATAATAAAAATATCAACATATAAAAACACCCTTCGCGAACACGAGTCCCTGACCGCGAACGCGAAGAACAATTTGTCTGCAACACAAAACCAGCAAAAACTACCAAGTCCAAAGTCCAAAATTGATCCGTTTAACCATCTGAAACTAACCCGAGGCCCTCGAGACCTCAACAAAAATTTGTCATCACATCCTATAACCTCATTCAAACTTGTTCCAATCTTCAGAATGCTCAAAACAACATTAAAACACCAAAATTATATCGGATTCAAGCCTAAGAATTTCAAGAACTTCCAAATTTCGCTTTTGATAAAAAACCCAACCAAACCACGTCCGAATGACCTGAAATTTTGCATACACTTCACAAATGACACAACGGAGCTACTACAACTTCCAAAATTTCATTCCAACTCCTATATCAAAATCTCACCTATCAACCGGAAAACGCCAAAATCTCAATTTCGCCAATTCAAGCCTAAACCTTCCACGGACTTCCAAAATGCATTCCGATCACGCTCCAAAGTCCCAAATCACCTAACGGAGCTAACCAAATCATAAAAATTCTGATCCGAGATCATTTACCAACAAGTCAAATCTTGGTCAAACTTTTCAAATTTCAAGCTTCAAACTAAGAACTATTCTTCCAAATTCATTCCGATTACCCTGAAAACCAAAACCAGCGATTTACATAAGTCATAATCCATCACACGGGTCAAGTCATGCCCTAGAACTGACGATCAAAGTGCAAAAGCTCAAAACGACCGATCGGGTCGTTACACGAGGTAGCTACCTGGCGAACGCAGTCCTGCTTTTCTCCTTCTTTATCTTCCCTTTAGTGTATTTTGGTTACTCTCAGACTATGTTAGTCTTGCTATCTTTCAGAACAGTTTGTAGTAGTTGCTCATGACTTAGTGACACCCCGATGTCGGGCTATTTATTTCTACATTTTGTTTTCGAGTTGAACTCTTTTATGAAATTTCAGTATGAAAAAGGCTTTTATCTATTTTTTAATGAAATATCGAACTATTTTGGGAATGTGTCAGCTTGCCTAGTTCCATGATAGGTGCCATCACAATCGGGTTTAGTTATGGGTCGTGACATTATACTCCATAGAATCAAATAAAATTCGACACTATTCCTTCAAATGTCCCATTGGTGATTAACAAATGTTTCATATTACAATGTGTTTCTAAGGTATTAGAATCACTAACTAGTAACACTATTTGGACCTTTAGAGCTGTATGCATCAACCTCAATGTCATTAAGAAGCTAACTATTTTGAAAGAATAAAGAAAGAAATGCAATGTCGTCTCGAAGTAAACTGAAAATAATAGAAAGTTTTAGTTCTTAGAATCCTTGCAACCTTATTTTTTTGGAATTTTTACCTCCTATAGCAAAAGTTAACACCTTATTTATTTTAAATAAATATTATTTAAAAAAATTATATTTTATAGATACATTTTAATGTTTATAACAAAATATCTAATTTTGGTTACCTCCTACCCCTAAGCCACTAAATACGTTATTCAGTTACACTATTTTCTTTCTCTCTCTACTTTGATACATGTCATTCTCTTCCCCATTCCCTGAAAAATATGATGCTCAATCTTAACAAAGATCGTGCCACCAAAAGCCCAAGCAATACCATGAATACCAACACCGCCACAAATATCGCCGCCACAGATATCCGACTGATGCTTGTACCCAATTACAGTCAAAACAGTTACATAAAGAAACAATTGTTCCATTTGCTATCTCGCTGTACAATTGTTCCAAAACAGTTACATAAAGAAACATATGAATCTCGTTGTATTCCATTTGCTATCAATTAGCAGTGTAATCCCCAAATCGGCTACTATACAGGATGCGTGTGAACAGTGAGATTCAGGATTTTTGCTTGACGGCGAATTCGTCGGAAATTAGGGTTTCTTTTTGAACAAAAACGATGGAGTTTGGGGCTGAGCAACTTGATTTTATGTTCATATATTTCAATGTATTTTCAACGTATCACGCTGTATTTTTATGTATTCCATTGTATTCATTGTCTTTTTTTCATTGTAATTCAATGTATCTCGCTGTATTCCATGTATTCCATTGTATTCACTGTTTTTTATTACATTTCAATGTATCCCACTGTATTCTATGTATTTTCTTGTATTCACTGTCTCGCTATATGTCATGAATGTATTCATATGCTTTTTTCTAATTAATATAATTTATGTATTCAGATATATTATATAATTTCTCTAAAGATTGCTATATTTTGGGGGTATTTTTCAGTTGAGAATCTTTTTTATAACTGAAAATACAAAATTTGTGTGTTATAATTGAGTTTGTTGAGTTATATTAGGAGTCTATTATGTTAATTGATTCACTTTCCGTTTAAAAACAGTGTAATCCCCTATTTCACGCCGTGAATAAAGTCGAATACAATAATTTGTCCAGTTGTAATCCTATGTTTCATGCCATGAATACAGTCGAATACAACAACTGATTAGCTAGACTTCCCTGATTCACGCCTATTTTTGCTAATGTATTAATGAATACAGTAGCTTAAATACATCTAATACATCTTATAACAACAAAAAACGTATCTATAATCCGTAATATAGCAAATGATATCTATAGATAGCTAATTACCGCTAAAAGATAGTGCTTTTATGAAAATTCCTCATTTTTTTTTCCAACTAAAATGTCCAAGCATGCAGGCGTGATTTAAGACTTCTACCTCTTAGTAATTCAATCACTTAATAGTACTTTATTACGATTGTCAAACGATTGGTGTTGATTAACCAATTTAAATTTATATAAGATAAAATATAAAATTAAATTATTCAACTGATCTTCTTAATATATATAAGCTAGTAGTTTGATAGGAGGCCAAAAGCATAAGTGGTACTCTCCAATCTTGTTCCAACATATATATATATATTATGAAGGAAAAAAAAAAAAGCAGACTCGCAAATTATAATACACAATAGTAAAAATCATAACTTCTTTGTTCTCATTTTTTTGACTTTTTCTTTCATTTTTTTCCTTCTAATCAGATTTTAAAGATGTTCCCAACCCATAACTTACACCTCTTTATTGAGAGTTATTTGAGTGAAGAAGTAACGGTACAACTATTAAAAAAAGAATGCAACAGTTGCTATAGATGAAACATTGCAATTATGATTTAATAATAGCAATTAAAAGTTACAGCATTTAATCCTTCTGTTCATCCCATTTTTCCAATTTCCCAATTTCTTCTTTATAAAGATACCACAAAGAAGTAAAGAACATACCCAACTGAGAAGAATTCTTACGGCTTGCATATTAAGAGTAACAAAAGTTGGGGCATCCCTTCTATATGAAGTGAGGGAAAGATTTTTCTATTTTCTCCTCAAGAGGGGCTAACTGGAAAAGCAACAATACCCTATTTCACTGCCCTATATCACAAGATGGTGCTAAGTCACGTATGTTTTTGTTAAATTTTTATTCTTCATCTTTGTTACGACCTGGATTTCCCACCCTCGGGAGTCGTGATAACGCCTACTCGTAGAAGCTAGGCAAGCCATGAACTTAGAAATCATTAACTTCTTTATTTTAAAACTTCTTACCAATTATATTAACAAGGGAATAAACAGTTAAACAACAACGGAATATAAAATTTAGCGGAAATCTTAAATAAATAGAAAACGAAAATGTCTCAAAGACCATCACGTGTCTCTAACCAGAACCTGGTGTCACAACATCCACGGACTACTAAGAGTACTAAATATAACCGTTTGAAAGAAATATAACATTGTTTGTCTCGAATACATGAGATAACAGAATATAAAATAAGATAGAGGAGACGTCGGGCCTGCGGACGCCTGCAAGGCTACCTCGGTGTCTCGATGGACTGAAGGCTGGCACCTGAGCTACTGTTGTTGACCAAAGGCTACTCCGGTATCTGCACGGAGTGCAGAGTGTAGTATCAGCACAACTGACTCCATGTGCTGGTAAGTGCCTGGCCTAACCCCGGCGAGGTTGCGATGAAGCTAGGACTAGACTCCAGATAAACCTGTGCAGTTATATAATATACAATGGAAATATAAACAGGTAATAACAGTTTAAAAGGGAGGGGGAAACATGCTTCGGGGAAACATATCAATTCTATCAGAAACTTAATAAAGTATGAAAGAACACTCGATGTCTACAATCAATACGATAACAATACTGTTGCGGTGCGCAACCCGATCCCTTATCATTTAACATTGTTGCGGCGTGCAACCCGATCCACATATATAACTGTTGCGTCGTGCAACCCGATCCACATATATAACTGTTGCGATGTGCAACCCAATCCATATATATAACTATTGCGGCGTGCAACCCGATCAAGATATACAGTCAACAATAATCATAATTAACCATCCCGGCAAGGGATCAACAATAGACTACACTATCCCGGCAAGGGAGAAACAACCATAACCAAACTTGTTCCAACATCTAACTATCTCAACTATAACTCAACTAGTTTCAACATCTAACTACCTCAGCTATAACTAAACTTGTTACAACACCTAACACGAAGAATCATCAACCTAAGCGTCCGTAATATCAATTAAGAACACAATGCAAGGGAACCTCAACTCAACAATAGCCCGGCAAGGGGGCAACATAATGATCTCTCCTCTTTCTCACTTTTACTTCACAATTCACTGCACAACTCGAACCAATGCTCTAGAGTTTCGATTATCACTTATACTTTCACAATTCGTTATACAACTGGATCCAACGCTCCTTAATGTTCATAGGTCACAATTCTTTCCACAACTTTACACAACAAATAGAAAGCTTCATCAAGGCATGAATAATACAACGAGATCATGAAAATCACAAGATAAGACTCACGGTCATGTTTGACACCAATGCATAGATACTCGTCACCATGCCTATACGTCGTACTCGACAAGAAGCAAATAGCAAATAGGACACAACTCATAATCCCTCAAGCTAAGGTTAGACCAAACACTTACCTCAATGCCACGAACACAACTCAAGGTTCAATTATAGCTTTACCCCTTGATTTCACCGCCAATTCGCTCGTATCTAGCCACAATATGCTTAACGATATTAATAAATGCTAAATGAATCAATTCTAATGCATGAAAATAGGTTTTATAAAGATTTTCCCAAAAAGTCAAAAATCGATCTCGGGCCTGCTTGGTCCAATCCTGAAATTCGGGCCAAAACTCGATTACCCATTTACCCTCGAGCCCGGATATATAATTGGTTTTAGAATCCGACCTCAATTTGAGGTCTAAATCCCCAAATTGCAATATTCTTAGGTTTTACCCAAAATTCACAATTCCACCCTGAAAATAATTGATTTGAAGTTGAAATCATGTTAAAAGATGTTAATGATTGAATAAAACTAGTTAAAAACAACTTACAAGGCCTCGAACGGACAGACGAAAGAAGTACCTGAGTCGAGGTAAAGATGGGGATAACGGCTCCGCATATCGGCCTCGGACTCCCAGGTCGATGCCTCAGGAGGTTGACCTCTCTACTGAACACTAACAAAAGGAAATTTCTTCGACCTCAACTAACGAACCTACCGATCTAGAATGGCTACCGACTCTTCCTCATAAGACAAGTCATTGTCCAACTGGACAGTGCTGAAATCTAACACGTGGGATGGATCACCGTGATATTTTCGGAGCATGGACACATGAAACACTGGATGCATGACTGATAAGCTCGGTGCCAATGCAAGTCTATATGCCACCTCTCCCACTCGATCAAGAATCTCAAATGGACCAATGAACCTAGGGCTAAGCTTGCCCTTCTTCCCAAATCTCATCACTCCCTTCATAGGCGACACTCAGAGCAATACCCGCTCACCGACCATAAAAGACACATCTCGAATCTTGCGGTTTGCATAACTCTTTTGCCTGGACTGAGCTGTACGAAGCCTATCTTGAATAATCCTGACCTTATCCAAGGCCTCCTGAACCAGATCCGTACCTAACAACTAAGCCTCCCCTAGCTCAAACCATCCAACCGGAGATCGACACCACCTACCATATAAAGCCTCATAATGAGCAATCTGGATACTCGACTGGTAGCTGTTGTTGTAGGCAAACTCTACTAAAGGCAAGAATTGATCCCACGAACATCCAAAATCGATGACAGAAGCTCGGAGCATATCCTCCAAAATCTGAATAGTCCGCTCGGACTGCCCGTCTGTTTGAGGATGAAATGTTGTACTCAACTCAACCTAGGTGCCCAACTCTCACTGAACTGCTCTTCATAAATGCGAGGTAAACTGCGTACCTCGGTCTGAAATGATAGATATAGGCACACCATGAAGACGAACAATCTCCCGGATATAGATCTTAGCTAACCTCTCGGATGAATAGTAGACTACCACAGGAATAAAATGTGCTAGCTTGGTCAGCCTATCAACAATGACCCATACTGCGTCAAACTTCCTCCGAGTCTGCGGGAGTCCAACAATGAAATCCATAGTGATCCACTCCCACTTCCACTCAGGAAGCTCAATCCTCTAAAATAAACCACCAGGCCTTTGACGCTCGTACTTAATCTGCTGACAATTCAAACACCGAGCTACATATGCAACGATATCCTTCTTCATTCTCCGCCACAAATAATGTTGCCACAAACCCTGATACATCTTCGCGACACCGAGATGAATAGAGTACCGGGAGCTATGGGCCTCTTCTAAAATCAACTCTCGGAGCTCATGCACATTGGGCACACAAACTCGACCCTGCAATCTCAAAACTCCATCATCATCTAAGGTAACCTGCTTGGAACCTCCGCGCTGCACCGTGTCTCTAAGGACACACAAATGGGGATCATCATACTGCCAATCACGGACACGCTCCAATAAAGAAGAACGAGCAACCGTGCAAGCCAATACACGACTAGGCTCAGAAAAATCCAACCTCACAAACTTATTGGCCAAAGCCTACACGTCCAAAGCAAGCGGTCTCTCACCGACCAGAATATAAGCAAGACTGCCCAAACTGACTGACTTCTTACTCAACGCATCGGCCACCACATTGGCCTTTCCCGGGTGATATAAGATAGTGATATCATAATCCTTAAACAACTCCAACCACCTCCTCTGCCTCAGATTCAGCTCTTTTTGCTTGAATAAATACTAAAGATTCTTGTGATCCATGAACACCTCACATGCCACGCCATACAAATAATGCCTCCAAATCTTCAATGCATGAACTATGGCCGCCAACTCTAAATCATGAACTGGATAGTTCTTCTCATGAATCTTCAACTATTGCGAAGCATAGGCAATGACCTTGACATACTGCATCAACACTGCACCAAGCCCAATACGAGAAGCATCACAATAAATTGTACAAGGCCTTGAACCTATGGGCAAAACCAACACTGGTGCCGTAGTCAGAGCTGTCTTGAGCTTCTGAAAGCTCGCCTCACACTCGTCCGACCATCTGAACTGGGCACCCTTCTGGGTTAACCTGGTCATCGGGGCTGTGATAGATGAAAACCCCTCCACGAACCGGTGATAGTAACCTGCCAATCCCAAGAAACTCCGAATCTCTATTGTTGATGCTGTTCTAGGCCAGTTCTTGACTGCCTCAATCTTCTTCGGATCCACCTCAATACCCTCTACTGATACAACATGACATAGGAATGCAACTGAACTCAGCCAAAACTCACACTTCGAGAACTTAGCATATAGCTGACTATCCCTCAGAGTCTGAAGAACCACTCTAAGATGTTGCTCGTGCTCCTCCCAGCTGCGGGAATATATCAAAATATCATCAATGAAGACTATCAGGAACGAATCCAAATAAGGTCTGAACACCCGGTTCATCAAATCCATAAAAGCTGTTGGGGCATTGGTCAACCCAAATGACATGACCAGGAACTCATAATGCCCGTACCGAGTGCGGAAAGCTGTCTTAGGGACATTGGATGCCCTAATCCTCAACTGATGGTAGCCAGATCTCAAGTCAATCTTTGAAAATACCTTCGCACCCTGGAGCTGATCAAACAAATCATCAATCCTCGACAATAGATACTTATTCTTGATCGTAACCTTGTTCAACTGCCGCTAATCAATACACATCCTCATCGATCCGTCCTTTTTCTTGACAAACAACACATGCGCACCCCACGGAGAAACGATGGGTTTAATGAAACCCTTCTCAAGCAAGTCTTGCAACTGTTCCTTCAACTCTTTCAACTCAAGCGGGGCCATAAGATACGGCAGGATAGAAATGGGCTGAGTGCCCTGAGCAAATTCAATGCAAAAATCAATATCCCTATCGGGTGGCATACCCGGCAAGTCTGAAAGGAATACCTCAGGAAACTCACGAACAATGGGCACAGAATCAATAGAGGGAACCTCCGCACTAGAATCACGAACATATGCCAAATAGGCCAAACACCCCTTCTCTACCATGCGTCGAGCCTTCACATAAGAGATAACACTATGGGTAGAATGACGAGGAGTCCCTCTCCACTCTAAACGAGGCATACCCGGTAAAGCTAATGTCACAGTCTTGTCATGACAGTCCAAGATAGCGTACTAAGGTGATAACCAGTCCATCCCCAATATAACATCGAAATCGACCATGTCTAAAAGCAACAAATCTACATGAGTCTAAATAATGATTATGTAACGTAGCATTCAGTGTCTTTAATTATTCATAATAGCCTTATTATGATTTGGGCAAAACGCATATCTCCAAGATATCTATAAAAGGGAGATATCTTATCAATTGTAAGGACACGAAACACTATTGGAATAAACTTTGGTTTTTCTGTTTTTCTCCTGATTATATTCTTGCTACCCAAATTACTCTCTTTTACATATTCTTTCGATTATCGGTAACCCGTATTCTTCTAAATTCTAGCTTTGACTAAAATTCCATTTTTTGGTTAAACAAGTCCAAGATAGCATGGTAAGGTGATAACCCTTACCTCTAGCTGGCTGGGTGGTCTGTGGAACACCTGGTGCCTGGACCATAGCACAGGGACCCTGCTGCTGCGACTGAGTACCCACCAACCTCGGACAAGTCCTCCTGATGTGACCATACTCACCACACTCAAAATGTCTACCTGAGTGTTATGGCTTAGGAAACTAAGACTGGCTCAGGAGACCCGAATGACCACCCCAAAAACTCTGGAGCGGCGGTGCACTGATAGGAGCTGGTGGTGCACTATAGGACTGCTGATCAGAATACTGCATCTGCGGACCACGGCTACCTGAAGCGCCATGAGAGACCTGAAGAGCTGACTGAAAGGGCCTAGGAGGATGGCCTCTACCATGTGAATCTCTACCTCCAGACGAGGTGCCACTGAATCTACCTGAATGACGGGGCCTCTTATCCGACCCATGACCAGCTCCCTGCGACAGGATCATCTCCACTCTACGGGCCACATTGGCCGCCTCCTGAAAAGTGATCTCACTCCCAGCCTTCCTAGCCATCTGAAGGCGAATCGGCCGAATAAGACCATCAATAAACCCTCCTCACCCTCTCTCTCGGTAGGAAGTATGACAAGAGCATGGCGAGCTAACTCAATGAACCTGGTCTCATACTGGGTAGCCGTCATGGAACCTTGATGGAGGCACTCGAACTGCCTCCGATAAGCCTCTCGCTAAGTAATGGGGAGAAACTTCATCAGAAATAGCTGTGTGAACTGCTCCCAAATCAAGGCTGGCGATCCGGCTGGTCTAGCTAAGCAATAATCCTTCCACCAAGTCTTGGCAGATCCAGACAAGCAAAATGTAACAAAATCAACCCCATTGGTCTCAACAATACCAATGTTCCTGAGAACCTCGTGGTAGCTGTCTAGATAATCCTGGGGATCCTCAGTAGATGCACCGCTGAAAGTGAAAGTGAAGAGCTTGGTGAACCTATCCAGCCTCTACAAAGCATTGGCAGACATAGCCGCTCCATCACCGGTTTGAGCTACCACACCCGACTGAAATGCTCCAACTGGCTGAACCGCTAGAGTCTGAATCTGAGGAGCTACCTGTTCCGGAGTGCGAGTAGCAGGAGTTTGGGCCCCTCCTCCAGCCTGAGAGACGGCTGGTGCTACAGGAAGCACGCCCGCTCGGGTGACACTCTCCATGAGGCCCACTAATCAGACAAGAGCATCCTGAAGGACTAGGGTAGCAATAAACCCCTCTAGGACCTGAGCTGGGACCACCGGAGCTGCTAGGGCCGGAACCTCGTCATCAAAGTCAACCTAAGGCTCCGCTACTGGGGCTGCTGCTTGGGGCTGAGCTCTACCCCTACCTCGGCCTCTAGCACGGCCTCGGCCTTGCCCTCTGCCCCTCGTGGGAGCTACTGCTGGGGGCTCAAGCTGTTGAGCGGTAGATGAGGAAGCTCGTGTTCTCGCCATCTACGAAAGAACAGAGTAGAAGTTAAATTAGCATTGAGAAACCAAACCGCACGACGAGAAAGAACAAATGTGAAGTTTTCCTAACTCTGTAGCCTCTGGGATAAATACAGACGTCTCTGCACCGATCGCTCAGACTCTACTGAGCTTGTCTGTGAATTGTGAGACCTATGTAACCTAGAGCTCTGATACCAACTTATCACGACTCAGATTTCCCACCCTCGGGAGTCGTGATGGCGCATACTCGTAGAATCTAGGCAAGCCATGAACTTATAAATCATTAACTCCTTTATTTTAAAACTTCTTACCAATTATATTAACAAGGGAATAAACAGTTAAATAACAGCGGAATATGAAATTTAGCGGAAATCTTAAATAAATAGAAAACGAAAATGTCTCAAAGACCATCATGTGCCTCTAACCAGAACCTGGTGTCACAACATCCACGGACTACTAAGAGTATTAAATACAACCGTTTGAAAGAAATATATCACTGTTTGTCTCGAATACATGAGATAACCGAATATAAATAAAATAGAGGAGACGTCGGACCTGCGGACGCCTGCAAGGCTACCTCGGTGTCTCGGCGGACTGAAGGCTGGCTCCCGAGCTACTACTGCTGACCAAAGGCTACTCTGGTATCTGCACAGAGTGCAGAGTGTAGTATCAGCACAATCGGCCCCATGTGCTGATAAGTGGCTGGCCTAACCCCGATGAGGTAGTGATGAGGCTAGGACCAGACTCCAGATAAACCTGTGCAGTTATATAATATACAGCGGAAATATAAATAGGTAATAACAGTTTAAAAGGGAGGGGGAAACATGCTTCGGGGAAACATACCAATTCTATCAGAAACTTAATAAAGTATGAAAGAACACTCGATGTCTACAATCAATACGATAACAATACTGTGGCGGCGCGCAACCCGATCCCTTATCATTTAACATTGTTGCGGCCTGCAACCCGATCCACATATATAACTGTTGCGGCGTGCAACCCGATCCAGATATACAGTCAATAATAATCATAATTAACCGTCCCGGCAAGGGATCAACAATAGACTACACTATCCCGGCAAGGAAACTCAACAGTACAAGTATATACGTCCCGGCAAGGGAGAAACAACCATAACCAAACTTATTCCAACATCTAACTATCTCAACTATAACTCAACTAGTTTCAACATCTAACTACCTCAGCTATAACTAAACTTGTTACAATACCTAACACGAAGAATCATCAACCTAAGCGTCTGTAATATCAATTAAGAACACAATGCAAGGGAACCTCAACTCAATAATAGCCCGGCAAGGGGGCAACATAATGATCTCTTCTCTTTCTCACTTTTACTTCACAATTCACTGCATAACTCGAGCCAATGCTCTAGAGTTTCGATTATCACTTATACTTTCAAAATTCGTTATACAACTGGAGCCAACACTCCTCAATGTTCATAGGTCACAATTCTTCCCACAACTTTACAGAACAAATAGAAATCTTCACCAAGGCATGAATAATACAACGAGATCATGAAAATCACAAGATAAGACTCACGGTCATGTTTGACACCAACGCATAGATACTCGTCACCATGCCTATACGTCGTACTCGACAAGAAGCAAATAGCAAATAGGACACAACTCCTAATCCCTCAAGCTAAGGTTAGGCCAAACACTTACCTCGATGTCACGAATACAACTCAAGATTCCATTATAGCTTTACCCCTTGATTCCACCGCCAATTCGCTCGTATCTAGCCACAATTTGCTTAACGATATTAATAAATGCTAAATGAATCAATTCTAATGCATGAAAATAGGTTTTATAAAGATTTCCCCAAAAAGTCAAAAATCAACCCCGGGCCCGGTTTGTCCAATCCCGAAATTCGGACCAAAATTCGATTACCCATTTACCCCCGAGCCCGGATATATAATTGGTTTGGAATCCGACCTCAATTTGATGTCTAAATTCCAAATTGCAATATTCTTAGGTTTTACCCAAAATTCCCAATTCCACCCTAAAAATAATTGATTTGAAGTTGAAATCATATTAAATGATGTTAATGATTGAAGAAAACTAGTTAAAAATAACTTACAATTGATTTGGAGAAGAAAAGTTGTTTGAAAAATCGTCTCTTATGTTTTTGGGGTTTTGAAAAAATAAAAATAACTGAAAATCCCGTCTATTTATACCCCTCTCAGACCCCCTGTGCGGACCACACAAAATGGACTGCGGCCGCACAGGCCTTCCTGGGGTACTGCGGTCCAGTGCCCTGTGCAGGCCGCACGAAATGGACCGCAGCTGCACAGGTCTCCACTGCGGACCACAAGAAATTGAGCGCGGCAGCGAAGGCTTGGCCTTGCTCACCGCGGACCGTACAAATTCCACCGCGGTCGCGGAGTCCCCACCGCGGCCGCGAAGCTTCCACCGCGGACCTGGCTTCAGAGACCTGCAACTTCTATGAATTTGCAACTTTTTCCTAAGTGTAAAAACATCCCGAAACTCACCCGAGCCCTCGGGGCTCTAAACCAAATGTCATATTAACTCAAAAACATCATATGGACTTACTCGTGTAATCAAATCATCAAAATAACCTCATGAACATCAAATTAAATCTCGAGATCAATGAAATTTTCTCAAAACTTCTTTAAACATAAATTTTGCAATTTAAGTCCGAATTACGTTACATGACATCCGTTTTTCACCAAATTCCACAGAAATGTCTTAAATCATATATAAGACCTGTACCGGGTGCCAGAACCAAAATACGGGCCCGATACCATCATGTTCTAATCAAATTTCATTTCAAATTTCTTTAAACTAATTCCAGAAAATAATTTCCTTTAAAAATTTATTTCTCGGGCTTGGGACCTCGGAATTCGATTTTGGCATACGCCCAAGTCCCATATTTTCCTACGGACCCTTGGGACTGTCAAATCACGGATCTGGGTTCGTTTACCCAAAACGTTGACTGAAGTCAAATTAGCTCATTTTATAAACAATTTTTTTTATCATTTTTCATAAAATTTCATTTTTAAGCTTTTCGGCTACGCGCCGGACTGCGCACGCAAATCGAGGTGGCTCTAAATGAGATTTTCAAGGCCTCAGAACACAAAATCTTTCTATTTCATCATGGTGTATTTTTATTGTTTTGCTTTTCTCAATTTCTTAAATGGCTCTATCTTTTATTTTTTTTAAATAATTTTTTCAAAGTTAGTCCTTTGTGGTGCTAACTCATGCATGTTTTCGTTAAATTTTTATTCTTCATCTTTCTGTTTCATCATAGTATGTTTTTATTGTTTCTTGTAAGTCTAAACGTTGATACTTGAGGGGAATTATTTTGATCTTAATATATTTCTTTACCTACTAATAATTGATTAAGGCTTTGCTTTCCAGGGTATTACAACTACTTGACTCATGCTATATCAAATACTATTTTACCGTGGGTAAGCGACTTCAAATATGAAATTTTCTTTATTATCTCAGATACAATTTGACTTCTTATTTTTAGGCGCAGAGGAATTGTTCATTCTTTGATTTTTATTTTTATTTAATATAATATCATAAAATACAAAATTATGTATATATATATATATAACCAAAAATTGCGCTGGATATTAGTCTCCAGTGAAAAATTTCTTGGTTGTTGATAGGGATTACTCCCTTAAAAGGATAAGGGACATATGAAGCCAAATTAATAAGGTAAGTTAGCTCTGAATATAAGATGATAAAACCCCAAAAAAAGAATAAGTTAATTATGCTAGACAATATTCAAAAGAAAAAAATGATCAAAGAGTACTACTTCCCTGATTATACATTGCATGCTCTAGAGACTAGAGGTATATATAGAACAAATTTTGTTGAAACTCACTTTGCTAAATAAAATTTAACATCATTTATAAGACAAAAACGAGAATAAGAATTATATTCGTCAATCTTAAGAATAACTTTAAAAGTTTGCCCGCATGAGTTATCTCAAGACCATGAGTTTAGAAATTATTTTCATCTCTTTTAGAAGAATTTCACCTATTTCTATTTACCCTTATTTTTATTCTCTTTTGATGACCGAATGGAAGCGCGGATAAATTTACTAGTTTTTAAATAATCATATATTGCTGCTCTCTGTTATTTTAGAAAATATAAAGATGATGTAATAAATAAAATACAATATAGCAGAAGTAGCCACTTCAAAATAAATTAATTTTAGAAAAAAATTCTTCAAGCTAGAAATAAAAATAAAGGAAAAAATACACACAGGAAAATATGTGTTTTCAACAATCAGACCTAAAAAAAAAAGCAGCAAATATACATTCTTTCAATTTTCATGTACCAGATCTATACTCTCAAGGAAAAATAGTTAAAAACATCAGTCTGGAACATGTTAAATAACACTACAAGAATCCCATTCTCTATAAGAATTACAAAACTTATAAAAGAAATAATTGCTTATTTAGATGGTTAAAAGAGTCACAATTTCGTTAAAATTCATGACACAGGCACATAAACAAGCCAATCACATTGAAGATGAATAATAAAGAAGAATGAGTAGTAGAACTCCCAGAAGAGAACCAAAAAGAACGTTAATGGATTTACAATTGTTCAATAGTTTCGCAATTTATTAAGGGAAAAATCCTTTTGGCCACACCGTTTTTGGTCAGATTGACCCAAATGAGTTCATTTAGGTAATTTTATGCCCTAATTAGGGGTTCAGGCGTATTTCTATACCGATAATACTCTTTCAGTTAATTTTGAATATTCTCTTCCACCATTTAATATTTGTCTTCTCAATGCATGGAAGATCTCAAAGGTTCAAACTCTATTTCCCATAAAGCTTTTCTTTTATTTTTTTTACGTATTTCCAGCCTTTTTTTTGTAGTATACACCCATATAATTCGAAATAATTCATCTATATACATGTATTTGATTGTGCAATTCGTATATTTTTAGTATTTTATTGTGTATTTCGTATATTTTTTAGTATAATAAGGTCTTCAAAGCCCTACTACTTAAATAAACCTACACTACAACATTATGTATATATAGCTACAAATTCTTAGCTACATGTATGAAAATCGTGGCTAATAAATAACAATAGCCACAAAAATCTATTTACAATTGCATAAAAATATTTAACTACAAAATAAAATTGGAAAAGCTAATTTATCATTTTTGCTACATTTGCTAACTGTCGTGGCAATAATTACACAAATAGCTACAAATTTATTCCTACAATAAAATTTCGTAGCTAATAGTATTTTTTTTTCCTACGCATTTGAAGTTACTGTAACAATAGCAGTTATATAGCCACAAAAACTTACTTCTGACAAAGTGTTATAGCTAAATAGATATTTTTGCCTCAAGTAATAAAAGCATGTAGCAATAACTGGATTAATAGCTATAAATATATTGTTACAACGATATTTTGTAGCTAATTGTGAGTTTTTGCCACACGTCTGAAATTACTATAGCAATATTAATCTTTTAGCCACAAAATATTACTAGAGACAAAGTGTTGTAGCTAAATAGGTATTTTTGCTTCAATTATGAAAATTTATGGCAAAAACTAACTTAATAGCTACAAAGTTATTATGATATAATAAAATGTTGTAGCTAAATATAAACTTTTGTCACGTGTTTGAAGTTACTACAACTATAACATGCTAGCCACAATAATAATTTGAAATAAATATTGAATATAAAAACTATTTTAAAATTCAAGTAACATCGTTGGCCTACTAGCTACAATTATTTGCTATGATAGATTGATATAACCGCGACAATCAAGATAGCCAAAGAACTTCCGTAGTTAGTTATAATTTTTGTCATGCGCTTGAAGTTACCATATTGATATTATTTACTATAATAAATTTGTAACGACCCAACCGGTCGTTTTGAGCTCTAGCGTGTTGTTCAGCAGTTTGAGGCCATGAGCAGCTTCACTTCAGGTATTATGGCTGGTGTTCATGGTCGGAAATGAATTCCGGAAAGTTCAGAGTTGATTTGGAAAGAGAATTCGCATTTCGGAAGCTTTAAGTTGAAAAAATTAACTAAGCTTGGATTTTTGAGTAAACGACCTCGGAATCGGAATTCGAAGGTTCCAGCAGGTTCGTATGATGATTTTGAACTTGAGAGTATATCCGGATTGGATTTTGGAAGACCCGAGAACATTTGGGCGCCTATTGTGGAAGTTAGCATTTTTGGAAGAATCTCATAAGTTTGGATTGAAGTGCATTTCAGGGTTATCATTGTCCGTTTGAGATTCTGAGTCTAGCAATAGCTCCCTATGGTGATTCTAGTATTTGGAGCGCGATCAGAAGTGAATTCGGAGGTTCATAGGTCATTTTGGAGTCATTTGACTAAAGATAGAAATTTGAAGGTTTTTGAGAAGTTTGAATGGAAATGGACTTTTTGATATTGGGGATGGAATCCAATTCCGGAAGTTGGAGTAAGTCTGTAATGTCAAATATGACTTGTGTGCAAAATTTGAGGTCAATCGGACGTGATTTGATAGGTTTCATCATCGAATGTAGAAGTTTGACATTCTAAAGTTCCTTAAGCCTCGATTGGGGATCGATTCATGATTTTAATATTGTTTGATATGATTTGAGGCATTCAGCAAGTCCGTAATGTGTTTTGGGACTGGTTGGTATGATTGGTTGGGGTCCCGAGGGCCTTGGGTGATTTCCGGATGGTTAACGGATCAATTTTTGGAATTTAAAGAAGAAGAGATCAGCTGCCTTCTAGTGTAACCGCACCTGCGAGGTTCGGGCCACAGGTGCGGAGCCGCAAAAGCGGCCATTGAGTCACAGAAGCGGAAATGGGCCGGCCAGTTTGGGACAGATACGGTCGATTTATCGCAAATGCGCGACCGCACCTGCGGAAAGAGGAGCGCAGATGCGGAAGCTGAGGCTAGGAAGAGGACCGCAGAAGCGGAGGGTAGCCCGCACTTGCGGGACCACAGAAGCGGTCAGGTGACCGCATGTGCAAAAATGCTGGAATCAGTAAGGTTGTTTAAAACGGGGGTTTAGCTCATTTCAACCCCATTTTCTCCATGGTATCCGATCTTTGGGCGATTTTGGAGCTCCGTCTTTGTCATCCATATCAAGGTAAGTGGCTTCTACTAGTTTTGAATTAAATACTTGGATTATATATGGATTAGAGCATGAAAATTTGTGAGAATTGTGGGTTTTTAGTGGAAGACCTAGAAATTTATATTTTGGATTTTTTTTACCATGAGTTTGGGCATGGAATTAGGAGAAAATCATATATTTGAGTTCGTGAGTTCATGTGTAAACTTTAGCTTTGAAAAATTTAGGAATCTGGGCACGTGGGCCCAAGGGCATCTACCGATGTCAAGTCATGGACTGGTTTCTTCTTTGTTAACTTTTCAATCGGGGCTAGGAATTGTTATAAATTGGATTGTAATGAGTAATTGAACTTATATTAATGGATTTGCATAATATTGGCTAGTTTTGGAGCATTGTGCATCGATTCGGGTCTTCGAAAGGGCGTGGAATGCCAGTTATGGATCTTCGGAGTGAGGTGAGTCTCCTTTCTAACCTTGTAAGAGGGAATTATCCTCATAGGTGAAATAATTGGTTATGTGCTCCTATTTGTGGGGGCTATGTACGCACGAGGTGACGAGAGTCTGTGCGTAGCTACTAATATGTGAATGTTCGGATAGTCTAGGACCCAAAAACATGCTATACTTGGAATATCTGCAATATTATTGACAGTTGAATTGCTTAAATCCTATTAAATTGGTAAATGAATTTCTAAAAGGATTAAACTTCATTTTCTTAAATCGTTAAAAGAGAATTGGCTTTTATTTGGATAAATGTTCCCCGATAAATTCTTAATTGGTTGTTTGAGCATGTATTTCTATGTGTACCTGCGTCGCATGTATGATTCGCGAGCAGGGTGATTGTTTATTTCAATTTGACCGCGTCGCATGTATGATTCGCGAGAGGAGTAATAGATACATCTATGGTTCGCGTCGTTCGACCCTCGGTAGTACATATTTTACATTTATATTGGATCGGGCCGTACGACCTCGGCATGATTTGCGCATGCTTGTATTGCTTGCCTTGAGATTTATTGATATTTGTAATTGCTCTCCCCGATTCGAGATAATTGTTAACTAATGTATTATGAATTCGGAGACTTTTAATATAAAAGGAACTTTTACTTGTTTCGTGACTTATTTGAATTTACTGTTGTTCTTAATAAATCCATGATTCATCACATTAATAATATTACTATTAGACCACTAATAAGTGTCGAAGTCGACCTCTCATCTGTACTTCTTCGAGATTAGACGGGATACTCATTGGGTACACGTTGTTTTCGTACTCATACTACACTTGCTGTGCATTTTTGTTGCACATGTTCATATGTGGCTAGTGGCTTAGTGGCATAGCGGCATGGTTGGTACGGAGACTTAGGTGAGTTGCATTTATCGAGACGACCCGTAGCCAGCAGAGTCTCCTTTAGAGTATTGTACTGTATGTTTTTCATTTCTGTCCACTTTGTATTCCGGATAGTTATTGTATTTTATTCCATTCCCTAATAAATGCTCATGCACTTGTGATACCATGTTCTAGGATGATTATGGAGTATCTTGTATTAACTTCTTAATATTCATATTTGATTTGAAATGATTATCTTTTACGGGTAAAATTGAAGGAAAATCATAGTTTTCAAAATTATTAAAACGAGAATTTAATTAAGTATCTTGGTTGGCTTGCCTGACAGCAGTGTCCGGTGCCATCACGACCCTTAGTGGATTTTGGGTCGTGACAATATGGTATCAGAGAACTAGGTTCCCTTAGGTCTCATGAGTTATGAGCGAGTCTAGTAGAGTCTTGTGGATCGGTACGGAGACATCTGTACTTATCTTTGAGAGGCTACAGGGTTGTTAGGAGCACATCCCTTCTTGATCCCTCATCGTGCGATTTGATTCCTTGAGGCTTATGCCCTTGTTTCTTTTCTACTCAATCTTACGTGACGCGAATTGCTTGTTATAAATCGAGAATCGAGGAATTGTAATGATACTACGGACGTGGTGCAGGATGTTTCTCCCGGTATAGTTGATTGGGCTATTGTCGTCGCCTTGCAAAAGGATTTTTCTATCGTTTTGGCTCGGTAGTTGTGCTTCTAAGAGCTTGGAGGCTATGCACAGGTTGCTATGATACTCACGATTGGTTATCGTACAATAATGACTTGATATCAGGATACTTGCCTATGTGTTGGGGCAGTGAATGATTTGAAATGAAGCCTACTCAGTGCACGATTCAGACATCTGATATTTCATTTCCGCCAGAGGAAAAATTGGCATAGGGATGTCCAGATTTGGAGTGATGGAGTAACAAGACTTGGTGATTTCAAGCGTGATGGAATTTTCATCTGCAATGTGGTGTCGTCGTCCGTGATTGAATGTGTTAAGTTTGCCCGGTGTTATGATCTTCTGCAATTCGCCTTTGGTGTAAGATAAAGTAAAATAATATTGGAGAAACAACTGTTAGATATCACGGGGTGCGGTGGTTCAGGATGGAATCGGTGTTTCTAATGTTGACGGCTCGAGAAATGTGATCTTCGAAAAGGTTTAAAGTTAGTAGCGATTTGTGGGTTCAAGTGTTACGAAGATAGATTTTATTTAAGGCAATAACTGAGCGGCAAAGGATGAGGAAGGACATGTGAGGAGTGTCAGGCTGTGGTTAAAATTTCTAGAAGGCCAAATATAAGAAGCAAAGGTCGAGTAGTCGATTAAAGGAGTGAGTTCTGCAAAGTGGGAGAGTGGTAGAGTTGCATATGGGCTTGGTGGTTGGATGATCACACACCTTAAGGAGAGTTTGGATGATTTGGGAATTTTAGAGATGGGTGATTGGGGCCTAAATATTTAACTTGAAGCATGGGCTATTATGCGGCAGGAGATTTGATATAACGGAAAGGAGCTGCTTGAAATGAAGAAGGATACAACATAACTTTGAATTGAAATGGTGTTTTCGCACATCTAATTGATGTCCACGAGGGGTGAATGGACTTGTATAGCTAGAGAGTGAGCTCAGACTCAGGATGGGTTATTGATGTCGTATTGATTGTACCCCATGCAGTAGCGTTGGAAGGTATCGAAAAGTGATTTCCACATGTGGGTTATTCCCTGTGAGCAGGTTAGCGGTTGCGTGGTTGACGAAGCTTTTGCGGAGGATTTTACTGGCCATTCCGGTAAGAGGTCGAATATGTGAATATTGATGGAAATTCAGGGTGTTCATGAAGTGCTAATGGAAGGATTTCAAGGAATCTGGCGGTTTAATTGTGCGAGGTCACGTCAATAAGAGATAAAGAATCTTGGTGAATTCCAGAGGCGTGTAATGGTGGCTTCAAGCTAAATAGGAGAGTCCCACAACCTATGATTGGGTTGCATGGTTAACTACTTGCGAGGTTTCTGGTTATTATTACATTGATGGGTTATTTCAGCTACGGGAAAAGAACATAAGTGGTAATTTGAGCAAAGGGATTGTTAAAGGTGTGCTATGGTTGGCCTTACTGGCTCATGTTCACACTTGGGGAAGGATTCAGGATTTATGCCTTGTATAGATGCGGATTTCAAGGAAAGTGATTCTGTCGGGTGCTTCGTTGAGAGGGTATTCATATGCTAGAAAATTCATGGAGTAGATTATATTCGGGTCCAAGTCAGAGCGGGTGACTCTCAACAACAGTCCTAGTGGATTCAAAGGGGTAAAGTGTGGTACCTAATGATTTCAAGCCTATAGGTACGGTTAAGGATCAAGCTTTGTAGCAGCTTATGAGAAGAGGCCCAGAATTTTCTATGATATTTTGACTTGCAGTGCAGCATTTGGGAGGAAAATGAGAAAAGACTTCGGAACCATAGAGAGATTATCAGAATGGGCCTACCAGTTGAGGATGCGAATGTGCGCACAAGGGAGGTATGAAATAGTTTGTGGGATTTGAGACAGCATGGTCTCGTGATTCAAGGTCACTCGGGATGAGTACGGATGGAGTGAGCTATGTGTTGAATGGTGTTAGTATTATTTCAAAGGCAATCAAGGATCAATTGGACGAAAATAAATTGGCTAGCCATAGTTGAATTCGCATATTGGTGGTAGTGATCAGTTCCTTCAACGTGATCAAGTTATGCAAGTGATTTGTGACGACATGTGAGGCTTGTCAGCCGCCGTAATTGATGTTATTCAGAATTATTCTTCTGTTATGGCCTGTTATGTGTAGGCGGATCCCGGAAGGGCTATGGTGGCTTAGGCCACTACTTAGAGATTTACATATTCTACGGTTATGAGAATTAACCTGTGTGTTGTTATGGTTCTCTTGAAGTGAGTTTAGTGAAAAGGTTTTTTTTATATGATGAAGTGTCAATCTATTAGTAGTTTTGGAGTTATGACGAAAATTGTGTCCTATCGTATATTGGCAGATAGGTGCAGTGAGTGGTGTGGAATTTGAAGTGAGGATCAAGGTTGTAGTTCGGTGTTGACAAGAGTGTCACGAGCTCGGATGAGCAGGAAAGGCGTTTCGATGTTTAAAGTAAGTGGGTATTACCTTCAGCGTCACCTGAGATCGGTGTTTTGTGAAAAAGGCTTTGCATCCTGGTCAAGGATTCTTGATCGCTTTTTAGCGTTAGTGTGTCCGGTAGTTTGGATGTACAGACCTGTTATCTGTCACGGAAGGTTGTAGGAACGTGCCCCACAGGAAGGTTGTATAAGTGTTGAATGTAGTGACTTGATTGATTGAAGAGTTAAACCAAGTATGAAGATTGTGGTGATGTCGTTAAATTGAGAATTGATGCCTGGAGGGCACTCGATTTATTGGGTTGTGGACTGTGGAGGATTACTCTGGTTATGATGGTTGTTCTTGTGTGTTATGAGAAAAAGGGAGTTATTATGGACCTTTGAAAGGTTATTAGCTTATTTACGTGCGATCAGAATCAGCTTGAGGTTTGTGGATGGATTTAAATGTGAATATGGGCTCTATATCAGGCCAGATGTATTCATTTCAGTAATGCGCTCCTTATGGAAGAGTAGTCGGGGTGTTATGTCATCTCCAGCTATTTTATGTAATGATAAATTGCGCCATGTGAGTTGTGAGACGGCTTGGTGAACTTCTTATGTGTTGAGGTTTCGCGTAGTGATGATGTTATATAAGCAGAATGGCTCTTGAGATTCAGATCGTATATCGCACCTCAGTTGCGCATGAGTTCGTCGCTAGTAGCGCTATATGTCTCCCTAGGGATGGTATTATGTACTTAGTGTGTTTGTGACCGATATTCGGTATTTTGTTGTAATGAGCAATCTAGCTCGGTGTATATCTCCTTATGTTATGGGTGGATCGGGTGGCACGCCGCCATGGGTATGTTGTTTGGATCGGGTTGCGCACCACAACAGTGTGATGTTGAGTACAAATTCTGATATCTGTTTTTATGTGTTTTGTTTCCTATCTTTCTGAGGAAAAATCATATTAGCCGTGTGTCCGCGTTGCATGTATGATTCGTGAGCGGGGTGTTTGTTTAATTATGTTGACCACGTTATATGTATGATTCGCGAGCGGGGTAATTGGATTTCCTTTTCAAAGGTTGTTTTCCTTTTATATCGCATTCGAGTTGGTAGCCCATTGGCACATTGTGGCATCATATGAGACTTTTGGTAACGTCCGGGTGGCTTATTGTCACGAGCTGGATTTCCCACCCTCAGGAGTCATGATGGCACATACTCTTAGAAGCTAGGAAAGCCATGAACTTAGAAATCATTAACTCCTTTATTTTAAAACTTCTCACCAATTAGATTAAAGAAGGAAATAAACAGTTAAATAACAGCGGAATATGAGATTTAAGCGGAAGTCTTAAATAAACATAAAACCAGAATGTTTCGAAAGCAAATACATGCCTCTACCCGGAACCTGGTGTCACAACATCCACGGACTACTAAGAGTACTAAATACAACCATTTGAAAGAAATTTAACACTGTTTGTCTCGAACACTTGAGATAACAGAATATATAATAAGATAGAGGAGACGTCGGGCCTGCGGACGCCTGCAAGGCTACCTCGGTGTCTCAGTTGACTGAAGGCTGGCTCCCGAGCTACTGCTACTGATCAAATGCGGCTCCGGTATCTGCATAGAGTGCAGAATGTAGTATCGGCACAACCAACCCCATGTGCTGGTAAGTGTCTGGCCTAACCCCGGCGAGGTAGTGACGAAGCTAGGACCAGACTCCAGATAAACCTGTCCAGTTATATAATATACAGCAGAAATATAAACAGGTAATAACAGTTTTAAAGGGAGGGGGAAACATGCTTCGGGGAAAGATATCAATTCTATCAGAAACTTAATAAAGTATGGAGAAACACTCGATGTCTACAATCAATACAATAACAATACTATTGCGGCACGCAACCCGATCCCTTATCATTTAACATTGTTGCGGCCTGCAACCCGATCCACATATATAACTGTTGCGGCGTGCAACCCGATCCAATATAATATCTGTTGCAGCGTGCAACCCTATCTACATATGTATAGCTGTTGCAGCGTTCAACCCGATCCAATATAATATCTATTGCGGCGTGCAACCCGATCCACATATATAGCTGTTGCGGCGTGCAACCCGATCCAATATAATATCTGTTGCGGCGTGCAACCCGATCCACATATGTAGTTGTTGCGGCGTGTACCCCGATCCAATATAATATCTAATAATGTTGCGGCGCGCAACCCGTTCCAAATATACAGTCCACAATAATCATAATTAATCGTCCCAGCAAGGGATCAACAATAGACTATACTATCCCGGCAAGGTAACTCCACAGTACAAGTATATATGTCCCGGCAAGGGAGAAACAACCATTACCAAACTTGTTCCAACACCTAACTATCTCAACTATAACTAAACTAGTTTCAACATCTAACTACCTCAACTATAACTAAACTTGTTACAACACCTAACTACCCACCTATAACCAATCTTGTTACAACACCTAACACGAAGAATCATCAACCTAAACATTCGTAATATCCATTAAGAACACAATGCAAGGGAACCTCAACTCAACAATAACCCGGCAAGGGGTAACATAATGATCTCTTCTCTTTCTCACTTTTACTTCACAATTCACTTCACAACTCGAGCCAATGCTCTAGAGTTTCGATTATCACTTATTCTTTCATAATTAGTTATACAACTGGAGCCAACGCTCCTCAATGTTCATAGGTCACAATTCTTTCCACAACTTTGCACAACAAATAGAAATCTTCACCAAGGCATGAATAACACAACGAGATCATGAAAATCACAAGATAAGACTCACGGTCATGCTTGACACTAACGCATAGATACTCGTCACCATGCCTATACGTCGTACTCAATAAGAAATAAATAGAAAATATGACACAACTCCAATCCCTCAAGCTAAGGTTAGACCAAACACATACCGCGATGCCTCGAACACAATTCAAGCTTCAATTATAGATTTTCCCCTTGATTCCACCGCAAATTCGCTCGTATCTAGTCACAAATTACTTAATTACATCAATAAATGCTAAATGAATCAACCTCAATGCATGAAATGAGTTTTCCAAAGTTTTACCCAAAAAGTCAAAAATCGCCCCCGGGCCCACATGGTAAAAACCCGAGGTTTGAACCAAAACCCGATTACGCATTCCCCCACGAACCCAAATATATGATTTGTTTTGAAATCGGACCTCAAATCGAGGTCCAGATCCCCAATTTTGAAAAACCTAGGTTCTACCCAAAACACCCAATTTTCCCCATGAAAATCATTGATTTGAAGTTGAAATCATTTTAAAGATGTTAATGATTGAAGAAATCTAGTTAAAAATGACTTACAATTGATTTGGAGAAGAAATGTTATTTGAAAAATCGCCTCTTATTTTTTTTGGGTTTTGAAAAATGAAAAATGATTGAAAATCCCATCTATTTATACCCCTCTCAGACCCTCTATGCAAACCCCACAAAATGGACCGCGGCCTCATAGGCCTTCCTGAAGTGCTGCGGTCCAGAGCCCTGTGCGGACTGCACAAAACCGGCCGCGGCCGCACAGCCCAGTGAAAAGTTGTGCGGCCCACACAAAACGGACTGCGACCACACAGTCTCCACCGCGCACCGTACGAACCTCACGCGGACCGCACTGGCCCTTTCGCAGTCGCACACGATTTCACGCGGACCACACTAGCGGGTTCAGATACCTGCAAATTTCTCTGAACCTGCAACAACTGTGTTTTTAGACCTAAGGCATTCCGGAATCTACTCGAAACTCACCTGAGCCCTCGGGGCTCCAAACCAAATGTCATACTAACTCAAAAACATCATATGGACTTAGTCGTGTAATCAAATCATCTAAATAACCTCATGAACATCAAATTAAATCTCAAGATCAATGAAATTTTCTAAAAACTTCTTTAAACATAAATTTTGCAATTTAAGTCTGAATCACGTCACATGACATCCGTTTTTCACCAAATTCTACAGAAATTTCTTAAATTATATATAAGACCTGTATCGAGCGCTGGAACCAAAATAAGGGCCCGATACTATCATGTTCTAATCAAATTTCATTTCAAATTTCTTTAAACAATTTCATAAAATAATTTTCTTTGAAAATTCATTTCACGGGCTCGAGACCCCAGAATTCGATTCCGGGCATACGCCCAAGTCCCATATTTTACTACGGACCCTCCGGGACCGTCCAATCATGGGTCCAGGTCCGTTTACCCAAAATGTTGACCGAAGTCAAATTAGCTCATTCTATAATCAAAACATATCATTTTTCACATATTATAATATTTAAGCTTTCCGGCTATGCGCCGGGATTGCGCACGCATGTCGAGGTGATTCTAAATAAGGTTTTTAAGGCCTCAGAACACGGAGTTTCGTTTTAAAACAAGTGATGACCTTTTGGGTCATCACATTCTCCACCTCTAAAACAATCGTTCGTCCTCGAACGGACAGAAGAAGGAAGTACCTGAGTCGGGGAAAAAATGGGGATAACGGCTCCACATATCGGACTCGAACTCCCAGGTCGATGCCTCAGGAGGCTGACCTCTCCACTGAACACGAACAGAAGGAAAACTCTTCGACCTCAACTGATGAACCTGCCGATCTAGAATAGCTACCGGCTCCTCCTCATAAGACATGTCCTTGTCCAACTGGACAGTGCTGAAATCTAACACGTGGGATGGATCGTCGTGATATTTCCGAAGCATGGACACATGAAACACTGGGTATACAGCTGATAAGCTCGGCGGCAATGCAAGTCTATAAGCCACCTCTCCCACTCGATCAAGAATCTCAAACGGGCCAATGAACCTAGGGCTAAGCTTGCCCTTCTTCCCAAATCTCATCACGCCCTTCATAGGCGACACTCGGAGCAATATCCCCTCTCCAACCATAAAAGCTACATCTCGAACCTTGCGGTCTGCATAACCCTTTTGCCTGGATTGAGCTATAGGAAGCCTATCCTGAATAATCCTGACATTGTCCAAAGCCTCCTGAACCAGATCCGTTCCCAACAATCGAGCCTCTTCCGGCTCAAACCACCCAATCGGAGATCGACACCGCCTACCATATAAAGCCTCATAAGGAGCCATCTGGATACTCGATTGGTAACTGTTGTTGTAAGTAAACTCTGTTAAAGGCAAAAACTGATCCCACGAGACTCCAAAGTCAATGACAAAAGCTCGGAGCATATCCTCCAAAATTTGAATAGTCCGCTCGGACTGCCCGTCCGTCTGAGGATGAAATGTTGTACTCAACTCAACCTAGGTGCCCAACTCTCGCTGAACTACTGTCCAGAAATGCGAGGTAAACTGCGTACCTCGGTCCGATATGATAGATATAGGAACACCATGAAGACAAACAATCTCCCGGATATAGATCTCAGCTAACCTCTCGGATGAATATGAGACTGCCACAGGAATGAAATACGCTGACTTGGTCAGCCTATCAACAATGACCAATACCGCGTCGAACTTCTTCCGAGTCTGCGGGAGTCCAGTAAAGAAGTCCATAGTGATCCGCTCCCACTTCCACTCGGGAAGCTCAATCCTCTGAAATAACCCACCAGGCCTCTGATGCTCGTACTTGACCTGCTGACAATTCAAACAACGAGCCACATATGCTACGATATCTTTCTTCATTCTCCGCCACCAATAATGCTGCCGCAAATCCTGATACATCTTTGCGGTGCCCGGAAGAATAGAGTACCGGGAGCTATGGGCCTCCTCTAAAATCAACTCCCGAAGCTCATCCACATTTGGCACACACACTCGACCCTGCAATCTCAAAAATCCGTCATCATCTAGGGTAACCTGCTTGGCAAATTCTGCGCTGCACCGTGTCTCTAAGGACTCACAAATAGGGATCATCATACTGTCGATCACGGATACACTCCAATAAAGAAGAATGAGTGACCGTGCAAGCTAATACCCGACTAGGCTCAGAAATATCCAACCTCATGAACCGATTGGCCATGTCTTGAACATCCAAAGCAAGCAGCCTCTCACCGGCCGGAATATAAGCAAGGCTGCCCATACTGGCTGACTTCCTACTCAAGGCATCAACCACCATATTGGCTTTCCTGGATGATATAAGATAGTGATACATAATCTTTAAACAACTCCAACCACCTCCTCTGACTCAAATTCAACTCCTTTTGCTTGAACAAATACTGAAGACTCTTGTGATCTGTGAACACCTCGCATGCCACGCCATACAGATAATGCCTCCAAATTTTTAATGCGTGAACTATGGCTGCCAACTCTAAATCATGAACTGGATAGTTCTTCTCATAAATCTTCAACTGCCGTGAAGCATAGGCAATGACCTTGCCATCCTGCATCAATACTATGCCAAGCCCAATACGGGAAACATCACAATAAACTGTATAAGGCCCTGAACCTGTGGGCAAAACCAACACCGGTGCCGTAGTCAGAGCTGTCTTGAGGTTCTAAAAGCTCGCCTCACACTCGTCCGACAATCTGAACTGGGCACCCTTCTGGGTCAACCTGGTCATCGGGGCTGCGATATATGAAAACCCCTCCACAAACCAACGATAGTAGCCTGCCAATCCTAAGAAACTATTAATCTCTATAGCTAACGTTGGTCTATGCCAGTTCTTGACTGCCTCAATTTTCTTCGGATCAACCTGAATACCCTCTGCGGACAAAACATGACCCAGGAATGCAACTGAACTCAACGAGAACTCACACTTCGAGAATTTGGCATATAACTGACTATCCCTAAAGGTCTGAAGAACCACTCTAAGATGCTGCTCGTGCTCCTCTCGGCTGCGGGAGTATATCAAAATATCATCAATGAAGACTCACAAAAAAATCCAAATAAGGCCTAAACACTCGGTTCATCAAGTCAGTAAAATCTGCTGGGGCATTTGTCAGCCTGAATGACATAACCAAGAACTCATAATGCCCGTATCGAGTGCGGAAAGCTGTCTTAGGAACATCGGATGCCCTAATCCTCAACTGATGGTAGCCAGATCTCAAGTCAATCTTCGAAAATAACCTGGCACCATGAAGCTGATCAAACAAATCATCAATTCTCGGCAATGGATACTTATTCTTGATTGTAACCTTGTTCAACTGCCGGTAATCAATACACATTTTCATCGATCTGTCCTTCTTCTTAACTAACAACACCGGTGCACCCCAAGGCGAAACATTCGTCCTAATAAAACCCTTTTCAAGCAAGACTTGCTACTGCTCCTTCAGCTCTTTCAACTTAGGCGGGGCCATACGATATGGCGGGATAGAAATGGGCTGAGTGCCCGGAGCCAAATCAATATCCCTGTCGGGTGGCATACCCGGCAAGTCTGAAGGGAATACCTCAGGAAACTCACGAACAGCGGGCAAAAAATCAATAGAGGGAACCTCAGCACTAGAATCACGAACATATGCCAAATAGGCCAACCACCCCTTCTCGACCATGCGCCGAGCCTTCACATAAGAGATAACAGTACGGGTAGAACGACCAGGAGTCCCTCTCCACTCTAAACGAGGCATACCCGGTAAAGCTAAGGTCACAGTCTTAGCATAACAGTCCAAGATAGCGTGGTAAGGTGATTACCAATCCATTCCCAATATAACATCGAAATTGAATATGTCTAGAAGCAACAAATCCACACGAGTCTCAAGACCCCCAATCACCACAATACAAGAACGATGGACTCGATCTACCACAATAGAATCACCCACCGGTGTAGACACATAAACATGAACACTCAATGAATTACTAGGCATAACCAGATACCATGCAAAATAAGATGACACATACGAGTAGGTAGACCGTGGATCAAATAACATTGAAGCATCTCTATTACAAACCAGAATAGTACCTATCATAACCGCATCTGAAGCCTCAGCCTCGGGCCTGGCTGGAAGAGCATAACATCGGGGCTGGGCCCCACCACCCTGGGATCCATCTGGGACGGCCTGCAGCTGGCTGGCCTCCACCTCTAGCGGCCTAAACTCCACCTCTAAATCCTCTACCTCCACCTCTAGCACCTCTACCCCCACCTCTAGTTGGTTGGGCGATCTGTGGAACACCTGGTGCCTGGACCATAGCACGGGAACCCTGCTGCTGCGATTGAGTACCCACCAACCTCGGACAACTCCTCCTGACATGACTATACTCACCACACTCAAAATATCCACCTAAGTGTTGTGGCTGAGAAAACTGAGACTGACCCTGGCGACCCAAATGACCACCCCGAAAACTCTGGAGCGGCGGTGCAATAATAAGAGCTGGTGGTGTACTGTAGGACTGCTAATCGAAATACCGCATCTACGGACCACAGCTACCTAAAGCGTCGTGAAAGACTTGAAGAGCTGACTGAAAGGGCCTAGGAGGATGGCCTCTACCTTATGAATCCCTGCCTCCAGACGAGGCACCACTGAATCTACCTGAATGACGGGGTCTCTTATCTGACCCATGACCACCTCCCTGCGACAGGACCATCTCCACTCTATGGGCCACATTGGCTGCCTCCTGAAAGGTGATCTCACTCCCAGCCTCCCTAGCCATCTAAAGGTGAATCGGCTGAATAAGACCATCAATAAACCTCATCACCCTCTCTCTCTCTCTCTCTCTCTCAGTAGGAAGTATGACAAGAGCATGGCGAGCTAAGTCGATGAACTTGGTCTCATACTAGGTAACCGTTATGGAACCCTGCTGGAGGCGCTCAAACTGCCTTCGATAAGCCTCTCGCTGAGTAATGGGGAGAAACATCTCCAGAATAGCTGTGTGAACTACTCCCAAGTCAAGGCTGGCGATCCAGCTGGTCTAGCTAAACAATAATCCCTCCACCAAGTCTTGGCAGATCCAGACAAGCAAAATATAGCAAAATCGACCCCATTGGTCTCAACAATACCCCTGTTCCTGAGAACCTCGTGGAAGCTGTCTAGATAATCCTGGGGATCCTCAGTAGATGCACCACTGAAAATGGAAGTGTAGAGCTTGGTGCTATCCAGCCTCCACAAAGCATCGGCAGACATAGTCGCTCCATCACTGGTCTGAGCTACCATACCCTGCTGAACTGCTCCAACTGGATGAACTGCTGGAGTTTGAATTTGAGGAGCTACCTGCTCTGGAGTGCGAGTAGCAGGAGTCTGAGCCCCTCCTCCAGCCTGAGAGACGGCTGGTACTATAGGAAGTAAGCCCGCTCGGGTGACACTCTCCATGAGGACCACTAATCGGACGAGACCATCCTGAAGGACTGGGGTAGCAATAAACCCCTCTAGGACCTGAGTTGGGCCCACCGGTGCTACTGGAGCCGGAACCTCATCATAAAAGTCAACCTGAGGCTCCGCTACTAGGGCTGCTACTCGGGGCTGAGCTCTACCCCACCTCGGCCTCTAGTACGGCCTCGGCCACGCCCTCTACCCCTCGTGGGAGCTACTGCTGGGGGCTCGGGATACTGAGCGGTAGATGAGGAAGCGCTTGTTCTCGCCATGTGCGAAAGAACAGAGTAGAAGTTCAATTAGCATTGAGAAACAAAACCACACGACGAGAAAGAACAAATGTGAAATTTTCCTAACTCTGTAGCCTCTGAGGGATAAATACAGACGTCTCTGTACCGATCCCTCAGACTCTACTGAGCTTGTCCGTGAATTATGAGACCTATGTAACTTAGAGCTCTGATACCAACTTGTCACGACCCGGATTTCCCACCCTCGGGAGTCGTGATGACGCCTACTGATGTTGGGCATATTTTCATATGTTTCAACATCATTTTACTCGTATTTTTACCGCTCTTTGATTATATTTGATAGTGAATATGTCCAATTTAACTTAATTATGGAGTTTTACACTTATTTAGATGTTAATGCATAATGTAGGTACTTTGAGATAAAACTTGGAGCAAAGTGCATAAAGAAATTGGCAAACAGAGATAAGCTGTGCAAAGGAGAAATTAACGAAAAAGAAGATGAGAACTTTGGTTGATTACCTGGAATGGCAACGTCTTTGGTTTTGAGTTGCATGAATCGTGGAATGAAAAGTTAGGCAACTAGCACTAACAAGATAAGAATCAAATTGGAAAATTATATTGAGCAACAGACGCACGAAGAAACGTGCGACTTAGTGCAGTAGTTCGCACGAAAGAAGAACTGAGGCAGAATCACGCGCGAAGAAACATGCGAAGTCGTGCAGTAGTTTGCGTGTGTCCGGTCGGGGAAAACATTGCTTAGGGGTAAAATTGGAAATCTGGAGGGAAACCCACTTAACCTATATAAAATCAAGCTCGCCCAAGGTTAAAAAAGAAGGTTTTCATAGTCTAGTGAAAGAAATAGAGAGGCAAGAGGGGGAGGAAGTTTTTGAGAGGAAATTACAAGCATAAAGCCGCTGTGGAGGCCGGAATTCATCGGGTTTCATCTTTCTTCCTCCAAAGTTAGTTTTTATGTTTCTTTGTATGAGTTGTTGTTTTGCTACCATGTCTATGTAGAGCTAAACTTCACGTTCTAGAGTTGTGGTTCTTTCATGACTATTGTTATTCGGATATTGAGTTTGATTTCTTAGTTTATAATATTGGTTTATTTATTCAATCATGCACTTAATTATTTGATTGCTTGACCACCAATTGAATACTATCTACGAATCTTGAATTTAACTCGAAAGTGGGAATTCTAGATTGCATATAGGATTGAATAGAGCGAGTTCTTGAACCTGGGCATCGGGGAACGGATTCGCGGTTAGGATAGACATATACCTAATCGCCTTGCTTGGTTGATTTACAGGAACTATAAATGCGTTCTTGTTGATTCTAACTCCATAGACATATAGGCGTTAGGTTAGCTTGAATAGGCAAGTAAGAACTCGACAGATTCTTATGAGCAATATTAACCCTGTCAACCAATAAACTAGATAAATTAGTTAGTCAATTCAATAGAAGAATACAATAGGATTGTTAGATAGCCCATAACCCTAGATCGTTTTCATTACATTGATATCATACAAATCTGCTATCCTTTGGCTCAGAGTTCATTGTTTATTTTCTTTTTATTTTAATTAGTTTAGAATCAAATACTTCTAGGTTTAATTATTGTCTAGATAATTAGGATAGTCTAATTTAGTTAATAGTTAATCACAAGTCCTCGTGGGATCGACATCCGACTTTTAGTCACTTTATTACTTGCCGACCGCGTATACTTGCGTGTGTGTTTGGTCGCAACAAGTTTTTGTCACCATTGCCGGGGACTTAGAAATTAACTATTCTTCCAGATTAGACATTGAATTTTTTTTTATTCATTTTTTTTTGTTTTAGTTTAGTTAATATTTTTTTATTTATTTTAACATGGAATCTTGGAATGAAAGTTATTCAAATGATGGTTATTCTTATTTTGATGATCCTTGTCCATATTGTGGAGGACTGCACTGGTGGAAAAATTATTAGAATGTTACCGGAAATGAGTTGTGCGCACAATCTCAATCCTTTGAGTGGAATATTTGTAATATGTGTGGTGGTCAAGATGACCACTGGGATGGTTGTCCTAATTCTTTTCATCCTTCTCTGAGCCTTTATTATGATCATTCTAATAATGTTTGTGAGTTTGATAGGGGCAATGAAGTACAAGATATGGAACGTGATGCATATATTAGGGATATTTTAAAGAAAGTAGCAGAGCAATAGGATGAACTCAAAAAAGATTTGAAAAGAATGAGGGCAACAATTACAAGAATGAAGGCCAATATAGAAGAATTGAATGGAGATAGTGAGTACAAGCAAGAGAAAAATTTTGAAAAAGAGGAAATTTTGAGTCAAACTTGGCTGGTGGAACAAGCTGAAAGTTTGGAGATATATGAGGCTCAACGTGAGAAAATTACAGATGGGATACAAGACCTAATAGAAGGAAGAGCTAAAATAGGACAAGAGATTGAAAAATTTGGCATTGCTATTCATGACTTGGGAGCTCAATTGATTGCAAAGGTTGATACGTCTAACGCCTAACAAAATAGTTCTGAGTTGTGTGAAACTGAAAAGGAGCTTATATGCCAATTCGAGGAGCTAAAATTGGAGAGTCAATCATTCGAGCGTACTTTTATTAATGATGTCCATATTGAGGAAGGCACTCTAGAGTCATGTGAGGAAGTAGATAATGTTATATTTGAAGACTCTAGTGTGTGTACATATGAGGATGTAACTAGTGATACAATTCTAGAGTTAGGGCGTACTGCTCCTCATTCCATACATTTTTCAAAATTATGTTTGGATGATGACATGGAAATCGAGTCATCTGAGCCTTTGGGGGAGCCAATGTACGAGGACCTGGGTGCTTATATTCTGGAATTTATCATGCCAGAGAGACATCATTACATACCTCATTTGAAAGCCAAAAAGTGTAGAACACGATATTGGTTGCTAGGCCCTGTTAAATTTGTCTCACCACCCCTAGAGCATAGCGAAAAGCTTGAAGCCAAATTGGGGGCTCAATTCATAAGTTCGAGGTGGAGGCAAAAAGTGGTTCACGTCATACTGCTTTCTTTTATTTTTATTTATTTTTGTTTATTTTATTTTTATATCTTTGTAGCAATTTTTTTTGTAGGATTATGAGCATAGAAGAAAAGCCACTGAAAGTGTACAAATACGAGCCAGCTGGTTGGAACTAGTGTGAGGTACCCGCACAAAGGACCATCCTTGGGAGAAGTCTGAGTACCCCGTGAGCTGCTAGTGCTTCGGCCTTTTGCCTTTTAGAGAGTTTCTTGTCCACCCTTGTTATTTTTGATTTAGTTGTGCATTGGGGAAATTGCACTCTTTTAAGTGTGGGGTGGGAGAATTCCTTTGGATACTTAGCTTTTTAGTAGTTTAGCTTATTATTTCTTTTCTTCGTAGTTGTTTAGTATTTTAGTAGATTAATTTTTTTTTATGTGGAAAACAAGAAAAATCAAAAAAAAAATTGAAAAAGGTAGAAAAATTAGACTTTTCCCGACGATGGATCTCTTAGACAGTAGTATTGAGGGACTGAGTCGAGAAAAAAAAACTAAACAAATTGTAGGCTCTTCCTGATGACGGATCTTTTAGATGATTTTCTTGAGGGAAGTGAGTCTAGAGAAAACAACAAAAAGATTTTTTATTTTTTTTTCTTAGGTAGTGTAGCAATTCCCCCTTGGTTTATCTTTAAGTCGCGGTTCTTTCCAAGGGTTTAGCTTGAATCGGGCATAGGTAATTTTTATTTTTGTTTTCTTTCTGATTTGTAGATTAGGGTAATGGGCTACGAGCTATAAAAATTGAAAGAGAACCCATAGCATTGACGCACCTGAACGCAATAGACCCTAGAGTATAACACTTAGTCCTAATTGTTGAATCTCACTGAAAGTGCCTTAAATTGTATGTTTGTACTGAATTGAATGCTCGTAATGGAGTGTCTTGATGAGCTGATCTGAATGAGTCATATACCATGTGTGGTGAGTAGTCCATGTATTGTACTTGTGTCTAGAACTTGCCCGGTATGTGAGTTGAAGCGAAATTTTAGGTGATGCTCGGTTTGAAAAATGATGTTAGACTTTCTTTGACCTTTGTGAGCTTAATTGTTTATCACAAATAAAATTTGTCCCTAGTTAACCCTTTTTGAGCCTTTAGACTTTTGTTTGGCACCCGCATTACAAGCCTATACCCTTTTGTTCTTAATTGACATTGTTTTGATCCTTTTACCTCTTAAAGCACTTTAATTGAGAGAAGAGCGCTAAAAGTAAGAAGGAAATAAGTGTGGGGTGGCTTTTGAGTGGAACCAATAAAAGGATGAAAAGGTGCACTTATGTTGTAAACGAATACACCACTAGCAGAATTTGAGTGACAAGAAGAATAAACTTATTAAAAATAAAGGGAGAGATGATTACATTGTGTCTTGCTCTAGCTAGTGGGAATGAATTAATAAAGTGCTTAAAGAAGAAGAGAGTATTTGTGGGATGATATTGTGTGTGAATGAGAAGTGGGGTGAAGAATTTGCGTTGAAAATTGCTCATGTGATGTGTTAAAGTGCTTATGGGTTGAGTCACTATTCCTAAATACATCCTACCCGTCCCTTAGCCCACATTACAACCATGAAAAGTCCTAATTAATTTTGGATCAAGCTAGCCTACATTAGTAGAGATTTACATTAAGGACAAGCTTATGGTACCAATTGCATGCATGTGACCTCTTTTGTGAGAGTGAGTGATTTTCTTGATATATGCGAGTATATGAATTGAATGTGGTGGATTGAACTCAATTTTTTTTTTGTTGATGTAATTGTGAGGGCATATGATTCGTGACGGAAAAGCAAGTCTTGACTTCTGTGTAGAGTACTTTGAGGAAGTGTGAATATTGCATGGCACTTGAGAGTCGACTTTGAGGCTAGGATTGTTCACTGCTAGGCATAATACATGTACATTGTTCTAGGTGTAATGCGTTAAGGGAAATGGTTGAGTGAAGGATTCTCTAGAGAGTATAGTTGATTGCTCGAGGACGAACAAAGGTTTAAGTGTAGGGTAGTGATGTTGGGCATATTTTCATATGTTTCGACATCACTTTACTCGTATTTTTAACGCTCTTTGATTATATTTGATAGTGAATATGTCCAATTTAACTTAATTATGGAGTTTTACACTTATTTAGATATTAATGCATAATGTAGGTACTTTGAGATAAAACTTGGAGCAAAGTGCACAAAGAAATTGGCGAACAGAGATAAGCTGTGCAAAGGAGAAATTAACGAAAAAGAAGATGAGAACTTTGGTTGATTACCTGGAATGGCAACGTCTTTGGTTTTGAGTTGCATGAATCGTGGAATGAAAAGTTAGGCAACTAGCACTAACAAGACAAGAATCAAATTAGAAAAATATATTGAGCAGCAGACGCGCGAAGAAATGCGCGACTTAGCGCAGTAGTTCGCGCGAAAGAAGAATTGAGGCAGAATCACGCGCGAATAAATGCGCGAAGTCGCACAGTAGTTCGCGCGTGTCCGGTCCGGGAAAACATTGCTTAGGGGTAAAATTGGAAATCTAGAGGGAAACCCACTTAACCTATATAAAATCAAGCTCGCCCAAGGTTAAAAAAGAAGGTTTTCATAGTCTAGTGAAAGAAATAGAGAGGCAAGAGGGGGAGGAAGTTTTTGAGAGGAAAATACAAGCATAGAGTCGCCGTGGAGGCCGGAATTCATCGGGTTTCATCTTTCTTCCTCCAAACTTAGTAATTATTATGTTTCTTTTTATGAGTTGTTGTTTTTCTACCATGTCTATGTGGAGTTAAACTTCACGTTCTAGGGTTGTGGTTCTTTCATGACTATTGTTATTCAGATATTGAGTTTGATTTCTTAGTTTATAATATTGGTTTATTTATTCAATCATGCACTTAATTATTTGATTGCTTGACCACCAATTGAACACTATCTACGAATCTTGAATTGAACTCAAAAGTGGGAATTCTAGATTGCATATAGGATTGAATAGAGCGAGTTCTTGAACCTGGGCATTGGGGAACGGATTCGCGGTTAGGATAGACATATACCTAATCGCCTTGCTTGGTTGATTTACTGGAACTATAAATGTGTTCTTATTGATTCTAACTCCATAGACATATAGGCATTAGGTTAGCTTGAATAGGCGAGTAAGAACTCGACAGATTCTTATGAGCAATATTAACCCTGTCAACCAATAAACTAGATAAATTAGTTAGTCAATTCAATAAAAGAATACAAGAGGATTGTTAGATAGCCCATAACCCTAGATCGTTTTCATTACATTGATATCATAAAAATCTGCTATCCTTTGGCTCAGAGTTCATTGTTTGTTTTCTTTTTTTTTAATTAGTTTAGAATCAAATATTTTTAGGTTTAATTCTTGTCTAGATAATTAGGATAGTCTAATTTAGTTAATAGTTAATCACAAGTCCTCGTGGGATCAACATCCGACTTTTAGTCACTTTATTACTTGACGACCGCGTATACTTGCGTGTGTGTTTGGTCGCAACACCTACTTTTAGAAGCTAGACAAGCCATGAACTTAGAAATCATTAACTCATTTATTTTAAAACTTCTCACCAATTAGATTAACAAGGAAATAAAAAATTAAATAACAGCGAAATATGAGATTTAAGTGAAAGTCTTCAATAAACATAAAACTAGAATGTTTTGAAAGCCAATACATGCCTCTACCCGGAACTTGGTGTCAAAACATCCACAGACTACTAAGAGTACTAAATACAACCGTTTGAAAGAAATATAACACTGTTTGTCTTGAACACTTGAGATAACAGAATATATAATAAGATAGAGGAGATGACGGGCCTGCGGACGCCTGCAAGGCTACGTCGGTGTCTCGATGGACTGAAGGTTGGCTCCTGAGCTACTGCTGCTAATCAAGTGCCGCTCCGGTATCTGCACAGAGTGCAGAGTGTAGTATCAGCACAACCAACCTCATGTGCTGGTAAGTTTCTAGCCTAATCCCGGCGAGGTAGTGACGAGGTTAGGACCAGACTCCATATAAACCTGTGAAGTTATATAATATATAGCAGAAATATAAACATGTAATAATAGTTTTAAAGGGAGGGGGAAACATGCTTCGGGGAAACATATCAATTCTTTTAGAAACTTAATAAAGTATGGAGAAACACTTGATGTCTACAATCAATACAATAATAATACTATTGCAGCGTGCAACCCGATCCCTTATCATTTAACATTGTTGCGACGTGCAACCCGATCCACATATATAACTGTTACGGCGTGCAACCCGATCCAATATAATATCTGATGCGGCGTGCAACCCGATCCACATATGTATAGCTGTTGCGGCGTGCAACCAGATCCAATATAATATCTGTTGCGGCGTGCAACCCGATCCACATATATAGCTGTTGCGGCGTGCAACCCGATCCAATATAATATCTGTTGCGGCGTGCAACCCGATCCACATATGTAGTTGTTGCGGCGTGTACCCCGATCCAATATAATATCTAATAATGTTGCGGCGCGCAACCCGTTCCAAATATACAGTCCACAATAATCATAATTAATCGTCCCAGCAAGGGATCAACAATAGACTATACTATCCCGGCAAGGGAACTCCACAGTACAAGTATATATGTCCCGGCAAGGGAGAAACAGCCATAATCAAACTTGTTCCAACACCTAACTATCTCAACTATAACTAAACTAGTTTCAGCATCTAACTACCTCAGCTATAACTAAACTTGTTACAACACCTAACTACCCAGCTATAACCAATCTTGTTACAACACATAACACGAAGAATCATCAACCTAAACGTCTGTAATATCAATTAAGAACACAATGCAAGGGAACCTCAACTCAACAATAGCTCGGCAAGGGGTAAAATAATGATCTCTTCTCTTTCTCACTTTTACTTCACAATTCACTTCACAACTCGAACCAATGCTCTAGAGTTTCGATTATCACTTATACTTTCACAATTCGTTATACAACTGGAGCCAACGCTCCTCAATGTTCATAGGTCACAATTCTTCCCACAACTTTACACAACAAATAGAAATCTTCACCAATGCATGAATAATACAACGAGATCATGAAAATCACAAGATAAGACTCTCGGTCATGCTTGACACTAACGCATAGATACTCGTCACCATGCGTATACGTCGTACTCAACAAGAAACAAATAGCAAATATGACACAACTCCTAATCCCTCAAGCTAAGGTTAGACCAAACACATACCTCGATGCCTCGAACACAATTCAAGCTTCAATTATAGATATTCCCCTTGATTCCACCGCCAATTCGCTCATATCTAGTCACAAATTACTTAATTACATCAATAAACGCTAAATGAATCAACCCCAATGCATGAAAATGAGTTTTCCAAAGTTTTACCCAAAAAGTCAAAAATCGCCCTCTGGCCCACATGGTCAAAACCCGAGGTTTGAACCAAAACCCGATTACCCATTCCCCCACGAACCCAAATATATGATTTGTTTTGAAATTGGACCTCAAATCGAGGTCCAGATCCCCAATTTTTGAAAAACCTATGTTCTTCCCAAAACACCCAATTTTCCCCATGAAAAATCATTGATTTGAAGTTGAAATCATTTTAAAAGATGTTAATGATTGAAGAAATCTAGTTAAAAATGACTTACAATTGATTTGGAGAAGAAATGTTATTTGAAAAATCGCCTCTTATGTTTTTTTAGGTTTTGAGAAATGAAAAATGATAGAAAATCCCATCTATTTATACCCCTCTCAGACCCCCTATGCAGACCGCACAAAATGGACCGCGGCCTCATAGGCCTTCCTGAAGTGTTGCGGTCCTTTAGCCCTGTGCGGACTGCACAAAACCGGCCGCGGCCGCACAGCCCAGTGAAAAGCTATGCGGACCGCACAAAACTGACTTTGACCACACAGTCTCCACCGCGCACCACACGAACCTCACGCGGACCGCACTGGCCCTTTCGCAGTCGCACATGGTTTCTCGCGGACTACACTAGCGGGTTCAGATACCTGCAAATTTCTCTGAACCTGCAACAACTGTGTTTTTAGACCTAAGGCATCCCGAAACCTACTCGAAACTTACGTGAGCCCTCGGGGCTCCAAACCAAATGTCATACTAACTCAAAAACATCATATGGACTTAGTCGTGTAATCAAATCATCTAAATAACCTCATGAACATCAAATTAAATCTCAAGATCAATGAAATTTTCTAAAAACTTCTTTAAACATAAATTTTGCAATTTAAGTCTGAATCACGTCACATGACATCCGTTTTCACCAAATTCTACAGAAATGTTTTAAATTAGATATAAGACTTGTATCGAGCGCTGGAACCAAAATAAGGGCCCGATACTATCATGTTCTAATCAAATTTCATTTCAAATTTCTTTAAACAATTTTAGAAAATAATTTTCTTTGAAAATTCATTTCACGGGCTCGGGACCCCGAAATTTGATTTCGGGCATACGCCCAAGTCCCATATTTTACTACGGACCGTCCGGGACCGTCCAATCACGGGTCCGGGTCCGTTTACCCAGAATGTTGACCAAAGTCAAATTAGCTCATTCTATAATCAAAACATATCATTTTTCACATATTATAATATTTAACCTTTCCGGCTATGCGCCCGGATTGCGCACGCATGTCGAGGTGACTCTAAATGAGGTTTTTAAGGCCTTAGAACACGGAGTTTCATTTTAAAACAAGTGATGATAAAAGGTCATCACATTCTCCACCTTTAAAACAACCATTCGTCCTCGAAAGGACAGAAGAAGGAAGTACCTGAGTCGGGGGAAAAAATGGGGATAACGGCTCTGCATATCGGACTCGAACTCCCAGGTCGATGCCTCAGGAGGCTGACCTCTCCATTGAACACGAACAGAAGGAAAACTCTTCGACCTCAACTGACGAACCTGCCGGTCTAGAATAGCTACCGGTTCCTCCTCATAAGACATGTCCTTGTCCAACTGGACAGTGCTGAAATCTAACACGTGGGATGGATCGCCGTGATATTTCCGAAGCATGGACACATGAAACACTGGGTGCACAGCTGATAAGCTCGGCGGCAATGCAAGTCTATAAGCCACCTCTCCCACTCGATCAAGAATCTCAAACGGGCCAATGAACCTAGGGCTAAGCTTGTCCTTCTTCCCAAATCTCATCACGCCCTTCATAGGCGACACTCGGAGCAATACCCGCTCTCCAACCATAAAAGCTAAATCTCGAACCTTGCGGTCTGCATAACCCTTTTGCCTGGACTGAGCTGTACGAAGCCTATCCTGAATAATCCTGACACTGTCCAAAGTTTCCTGAACCAGATTCATTCCCAACAATCGAGCCTCTCCCGGCTCAAACCACCCAACCAGAGATCGACACCGCCTACCATATAAAGCCTCATAAGGAGCCATTTGGATACTCGACAGGTAACTGTTATTGTAAGCAAACTCTGCTAAAGGAAAAAATTGATCCCACGAGCCTCCAAAGTCAATGACACAAGCTCGGAGCATATCCTCCAAAATTTGAATAGTCTGCTCGGACTGCCCGTCCGTCTGAGGATGAAATGTTGTACTCAACTCAACCTGGGTGCCCAACTCTCACTGAACTACTGTTCAGAAATGCGAGGTAAACTGTGTACCTCGGTCCGATATGATAGATATAGGAACACCATGAAGACAAACAATCTCCCGGATATAGATCTCAGCTAACCTCTCAGATGAATAGGAGACTGCCACAGGAATGAAATGCGCTGACTTGGTCAGCCTATCAACAATGACCCATACTGCGTCGAACTTCTTCCGAGTCTGCGGGAGTCCAGTAACGAAGTCCATAGTGATCCGCTCCCACTTCCACTCGGGAAGCTCAATCCTCTGAAATAACCCACCAGGCCTCTGATGCTCGTACTTGACCTGCTGACAATTCAAACAACGAGCCACATATGCTACAATATCTTTCTTCATTCTCCGCCACCAATAATGCTGCCGCAAATCCTGATACATTTTTGCGGCGCCCGGATGAATAGAGTACCGAGAGCTATGAACCTCCTCTAAAATCATCTCCCGAAGCCCATCTACATTTAGCACACACACTTGACCCTGCAATCTCAAAACTCCGTCATCATCTAGGGTAACCTACTTGGAAACCTCCGCGCTAGACCGTGTCTCTAAGGACTCACAAATGGGGATCATCATACTGTCGATCACGGATACGCTCTAATAAAGAAGAATGAGCGACCGTGCAAGTTAATACTCGACTAGGCTCAGAAATATCCAACCTCATGAACCGATTGGCCACGTCTTGAACATCCAAAGCAAGCAGCCTCTCACCGGCCGGAATATAAGCAAGGCTGCCCATACTGGCTGACTTCCTACTCAAGGCATCGACCACCATATTGGCTTTCCGGGATGATATAAGATATTGATACATAATCTTTAAACAACTCCAACCACCTCCTCTGCCTCAAATTCAACTCCTTTTGCTTGAACAAATACTGAAGACTCTTGTGATCCGTGAACATCTCACATGCCACGCCATACAGATAATACCTCCAAATCTTCAATGCGTGAACTATGGCTGCCAACTCTAAATCATGAACTGGATAGTTCTTCTCATAAATCTTCAACTGCCGTGAAGCATATGCAATGCCCTTGCCATCCTGCATCAATACTACGCCAAGACCAATACGGGAAGCATCACAATAAACTGTATAAGGCCCTGAACCTGTGAGCAAAACCAACACTGGTTCCGTAGTCAGAGTTGTCTTGAGCTTCTAAAAGCTCGTCTCACACTCGTCCGACCATCTGAATTGGGTACCCTTCTGGGTCAACCTGGTCATCGGGGCTGCGATAGATGAAAACCCCTCCACAAACAAACGATAGTAGCCTGCCAATCCTAAGAAACTCCGAATCTCTATAGCTAATGCTGGTCTAGGCCAGTTCTTGGCTGCCACAATTTTCTTCGGATCAACCTCAATACCCTCTGCAGACACAACATGACCCAGGAATGCAACTGAACTCAACGAGAACTCACACTTCGAGAATTTGGCATATAACTGACTATCCCTCAAGGTCTGAAGAACCACTCTAAGATGTTGCTCGTGCTCCTCCCGGCTGCGGGAGTATATCAAAATATCATCAATGAAGACTATCACGAAAAAATCCAAATAAGGCCTAAACACTCGGTTTATCAAGTCAGTAAATGTTGTTGGGGCATTTGTCAGCCCGAATGACATAACCAAGAACTCATAATGCCCGTATCGAGTGCGTATAGCTGTCTTAGGGACATCGGATGCCCTAACCCTCAACTGATGGTAGCCAGATCTCAAGTCAACCTTCGAAATACCCTGGCACCATGAAGCTGATCAAAAAAATCATCAATACTCGGCAATGGATACTTATTCTTGATTGTAACCTTGTTCAACTACCGGTAATCAAAACACATTCTCATCGATCTGTCGTTCTTCTTAACAAACAACACCGGCGCACCCCAAGGCGAAACATTCGTCCTAATGAAACCCTTCTCATGCAAGTTTTGCTACTACTCCTTCAACTCTTTCAACTCAGGCGGGGCCATATGATACGGCGGGATAGAAATGGGTTGAGTGCCCGGAGCCAATTCAATATCCCTGTCGGGTGGCATACCCGGCAAGTTTGAAGGGAATACCTCAGGAAACTCACGAACAACGGGCACAAAATCAATAGAGGGAACCTCAGCACTAGAATCACGAACATATGCCAAATAGGCCAAACACCCCTTCTCGACCATGCGTCGAGCCTTTACATAAGAGATAACAGTATAGGTAGAACGACCAGGAGTCCCTCTCCACTCTAAACGAGGCATACCCAGTAAAGTTAAGGTCACAGTCTTAGCATGACAGTCCAAGATAGCGTGGTATGGTGATAACCAGTCCATTCCCAATATAACATCGAAATTGAATATGTCTAGAAGAAACAAATCCACACGAGTCTCAAGACCCCCAATCACCACAATACAAGAATGATGGACTCGATCTACCACAATAGAATCACCCACCGGTGTAGACACATAAATAGGAACACTCAATGAATCACTAGGCATAATCAGATACGGTGCAAAATAAGATGACACATATGTATAGGTAGACCGTGGATCAAATAACATTGAGGCATCTCTATCACAAACCAGAATAGTACCTGTGATAACCGCATCTGAAGCCTCAGCCTCGGACCTGGCTGGAAGAGCATAACATTGGGGCTGGGCCTCACCACCCTGGACTCCATCTGGGATGGCCTGCAGCTGGCTAGCCTCCACCTCTAGCGGACTGAGCTCCACCTCTAAATCCTCTACCTCCACCTCTAGCACCTCTACCCCCACCTCTAGTTGGTTGGGCGATCTGTGGAACACCTGGTGCCTGGACCATAGCACGGGAACCCTGCTGCTGCGATTGAGTACCCACCAACCTCGGACAACTCCTCCTGACATGACTATACTCACCACACTCAAAATATCCACCTGAATGTTGTGGCTGAGGAAACTGAGACTGACCCTGGCGACCCGAATGACCACCCCAAAAACTCTGGAGCGGCGGTGCACTAATAAGAGCTGGTGGTGCACTATAGGACTGCTAATCGGAATACCGCATCTACGGACCACGGCTACCTGAAGCGTCGTGAAAGACTTGAAGAGCTGACTGAAAGGGCCTAGAAGGATGGCCTATACCATATGAATCCCTGCCTACAGACGAGGCACCACTGAATCTACCTGAATGACGGGGTCTCTTATTCGACCCATGACCACCTCCCTTCGACAGGACCATCTCCACTCTATGGGCCACATTGGCCGCCTCCTGAAAGGTGATCTCATTCCCAGCCTCCCTAGCCATCTAAAGGTGAATCGGCTAAATAAGACCATCAATAAACCTCCTTACCCTCTCTCTCTCTCTCGGTAGGAAGTATGACAAGAGCATGGCGAGCTAAGTCGATGAACTTGGTCTCATACTGGGTAACCATCATGGAACCCTACTGGAGGCACTCAAACTGCCTTCGATAGGCCTCTCTCTGAGTAATGGGGAGAAACTTCTCCAGAAATAGCTGTGTGAACTGCTCCCAGGTCAAAGCTGGCGATCTGGCTGGTCTAGCTCAGCAATAATCCCTCCACCAAGTCTTGGCGGATCCAGACAAGCAAAATATAGCAAAATCGACCCCATTGGTCTCAACAATACCCATGTTCCTGAGAACCTTGTGGCAACTGTCTAGATAATCTTGGGGATCCTCAGTAGATGCACCGCTAAAAATGGAAGTGAAGAGCTTGGTGAACCTATCCAGCCTTCACAAAGCATCGGCAGACATAGCCGCTCCATCACTGGTCTGAGCTACCATACTCGGCTGAATTGCTCTAACTTGATGAACTGTTTGAGTCTGAATTTGAGGAGCTACCTACTCCGGAGTGCGAGTAGCAGGAGTCTGAGCTCCTCCTCCAGCCTGTGAGATGGCTGGTGCTACAGGAAGCAAGCCCGCTCGAGTGACACTCTCCATGAGGCCCACTAATCGGACAAGACCTTCCTGAAGGACTGGGGTAGCAATAAACCCCTCTAGAACCTGAGTTGGGCCCACCGGTGCTGCTGGAGCCGAAACCTCGTCATCAAAGTCAACCTGAGGCTCCGCTACTAGGGCTGTTGCTCGGGGCTGAGCTCTACCCCACCTCGGCCTTTAGCATGGCCTCGGCCACGCCCTTTATACCTCATGGGAGCTACTGCTTGGGGCTCGGGCTGCTGAGCGGTAGATGAGGAAGCGCTTGTTCTCGCCATATGTGAAAGAACAGAGTAGAAGTTCAATTATCATTGAGAAACAAACCGCATGATGAGGAAGAACAAATGTGAGATTTTCCTAACTCTGTAGCCTCTGAGGGATAAATACAGACGTCTCCGTACCGATCCCTCAGACTCTACTGAGCTTGTCCGTGAATTTTGAGACCTTTGTAACCTAAAGCTCTGATACCAACTTGTCACGAGCTGGATTTCCCACCCTCGGGAGTCATGATGGCACATACTCTTAGAATCTAGGAAAGCCATGAACTTAGAAATCATTAACCCCTTTATTTTAAAACTTCTCACCAATTAGATTAACAAGGAATTAAATAGTTAAATAATAGCGAAATATGAGATTTAAGTGAAAGTCTTAAATAAACATAAAACCAGAATGTTTCGAAAGCCAATATATGCCTCTACCCGGAACCTGGTGTCACAACATCCACGGACTACTAAGAGTACTAAATACAACCGTTTGAAAGAAATATAACATTGTTTGTCTCGAACACTTGAGATAATAGAATATATAATAAGATAGAGGAGACGACGGGCCTACGGATGCCTACAAGGCTACCTCGGTGTCTCGGTGGGCTGAAGGCTAGCTCCCGAGCTACTGCTGCTAATCAAGTGCCGCTCCGGTATCTGCACAAAGTGCAGAGTGTAGTATCAGCACAACCAACCCCATATGCTGGTAAGTTTCTAGCCTAACCCCGGTGAGGTAGTGACGAGGCTAGGACCAGACTCCAGATAAACCTGTGAAGTTATATAATATATAGAAGAAATATAAACAGGTAATAATAGTTTTAAAGGGAGGGGGAAACATGCTTCGGGGAAACATATCAATTCTATCAGAAACTTAATAAAGTATGGAGAAACACTCGATGTCAACAATCAATACAATAATAACACTATTGCAGCGCGCAACCCGATCCCTTATCATTTAACATTGTTGTAGCGTTCAACCCGATCCACATATATAACTATTGCGACGTGCAACCCGATCCAATATAATATCTGTTGCGGTGTGCAACCCGATCCACATATGTATAGCTGTTGCGGCGTGCAACCCGATCCAATATAATATCTGTTGCAGCATGCAACTTGATCCACATATATAGTTGTTGCGGCATGCAACCCGATCCAATATAATATCTGTTGCGGCATGCAACCCGATCCATATATGTAGATGTTGCGGCCTGTACCCCGATCCAATATAATATCTAATAATGTTGCGGCGCGCAACCTGTTCTAAATATACAGTCCACAATAATTATAATTAATCGTCCCAGCAAGGGATCAATAATAGACTATACTATCCCGGCAAGGGAACTCCACAGTACAAGTATATATGTCCCGGCAAGGGAGAAACAACCATAATCAAACTTGTTCCAACACCTAACTATCTCAACTATAACTAAACTAGTTTCAACATCTAACTACCTCAGTTATAACTAAACTTGTTACAACACCTAACTACCCAGCTATAACCAATCTTGTTACAACACCTAACACGAAGAATCATCAACCTAAACGTCCATAATATCAATTAAGAACACAATGCAAGGGAACCTCAACTCAACAATAGCCCGGCAAGGGGTAACATAATGATCTCTTCTCTTTCTCACTTTTACTTCACAATTCACTTCACAACTCGAGTCAATGCTCTAGAGTTTTGATTATCACTTATACTTTCACAATTCGTTATACAACTGGAGCCAACGCTCCTCAATGTTCATAGGTCACAATTCTTCCCACAACTTTACACAACAAATAGAAATCTTCACCAAGGCATGAATAATACAACGAGATCATGCAAATCACAAGATAAGACTCACGGTCATGTTTGACACTAACACATAGATACTCGTCACCATGCCTATACGTCGTACTCGGCAAGAAGCAAATAGCAAATAGGACACAACTCCTAATCCCTCAAGCTAAGGTTAGACCAAACACTTACCTCGATGCCACAAATACAACTCAAGATTCCATTATAGCTTTACCCCTTGATTCCACCGCCAATTCGCTCGTATCTAGTCACAAATTACTTAATTATAGCAATAAACGCTAAATGAATCAACCCTAATGCATGAAAATGAGTTTTCCAAAGTTTTACCCAAAAAGTCAAAAAAATCGCCCTTGGGACCACATGGTCAAAACCCGAGGTTCGAATCAAAACCTGATTACCCATTCCCCCACGAACCCAAATATATGATTTGTTTTGAAATCGGACCTCAAATCGAGGTCCAAATCCCCAATTTTTGAAAAACCTAGGTTCTACCCAAACACCCAATTTTCCCCATAAAAATCATTGATTTGAAGTTGAAATCATGCTAAAAGATGTTAATGATTGAAGAAATCTAGTTAAAAATGACTTACAATTGATTTGGAGAAGAAATATTGTTTGAAAAATCGCCTCTTATGTTTTTTGGGGTTTTGAAAAATGCAAAATGACTGAAAATCTCGTCTATTTATACCCCTCTCAGACCCCCTGTGCAGACCACACAAAATGGACCGTGGCCGCACAGGCCTTCCTGAAGTTCTGCGGTCCAGAGCCCTGTGCGGACCGCACAAAACCGACCGCGGCCGCACAGCCCAGTAAAAAGCTGTGCGGACCGCACAAAACTGACTGCGACCGCACAGTCTCCACCGTGCACTGCACGAACCTCACGCGGACAGCACTGGCCCTTCCTCAGTCGCACACAATTTCTCGCGGACCGCACTAGAGGGTTCAGAGACCTGCAAATTTCTCTGAACCTGCAACAACTGTGTTTTTAGACGTAAGGCATCCCGGAACCTACCCGAACTTCACCCGAGCCCTCGGGTCTCCAAACCAAATGTCATACTAAATCAAAAACATCATATGGACTTACTCGTGTAATCAAATCATCAAAATGACCTCATGAACATCAAATTAAATCTCGAGATCAATGAAATTTTCTAAAAACTTCTTTAAGCATAAATTTTGCAATTTAAGTCCGAATCACGTCACATGACATCCGTTTTTCACCAAATTATATATAAATGTCTTAAATCATATATACGACCTATACCGAGTGCCAGAACCAAAATACGGGCCTGATACTATCATGTTCTCATCAAATTTCTTTAAACAATTTCAGAAAACAATTTTCTTTGAAAATTCATTTCTCGGGCTTTCCCAAAATGTTGACCGAAGTCAAATTAACTCATTCTATAATCAAAACTTATTGTTTTTCACAGATTATCATATTTAAGCTTTCCAACTACGCACCCGGACTGGGCATGCAAGTCGAGGTGACTCTAAATGAGGTTTTCAAGGCCTCAGAACACGGAGTTTCGTTTTAAAACAAGTGATGACTTTTTGGGTCATCACACTTATTGCCTGAGCAGTTCGTACTGAGTGAGACCAGATTATTGGATTTAGGATCAGTACAATCTGATTATATAAAGTATATTGAGGAGCTAAGACCATTATTTAGTTCAGAATGAGGTAATGGTTCTTGTCAGGAGTATAGACCCAATGATTTGTTGATTCAGTAGTTGGTTATGAATTTCTACACATCTCTTCCGCCGTGGCGGTATTATAAGAGTTATAGCAAGACCTATGTATGCCATGAGGTGTAATAGGAGCATTAGATTCATGGAATTTCGACTAAATTATCAGAGAATATTATTGTGGTCCTGTGAGTAAAGTGGTGCAAGGTGAGAATTTAGCTAAGGTATGAAATCATGTTTGGTGTTGCGTGTAGTTATTGATTCGGTGAGCGTATGTTGGAACAGGCCTGGCAGAGAATTCCGGATGTTGGAATTGGGATCTAATGCTTATTTGCCTAAGTGAAAGGATATCTTCAGATTGATCGAGCTAGGGTGCCCAGCTGAGTTGTGGTAGCACGGGTAGGTGCTAGAGGTTTTAAGTTGTAATTTCGGGCAACACCAGTGTCGTTCTTAGAACGTTCGAGGACGAATGTATGTTTAAGTGGGAGAGAATGTAATGACCCGATCGGTCGTTTTGAGCTTTAGCGCATCGTTCAGTAGTTTGAGGCTATGAGCAGCTTCACTTCAGGTATTATGACTTGTGTGTGCGGTCGGAAATGAATTCTGAGAAGTTCAGAGTTGATTTAGAAAGAGAATTCTCATTTCGGAAGGTTTAAGTTGAAACAATTGACTAAGGTTGGATTTTTGAGTAAACGACCTTGGAATTGGGATTTGAAGGTTCCAGCAGGTTTGTATGATGATTTTGGACTTGGGCGTATGTCCGGATTGGGTTATGGAAGACCCGGGAACATTTCGGCGCCTATTGTGGAAGTTAGCATTTTTGGAAGAATCTCAAAGTTTGGATTGAAGTGCATTTTAGGGTTATCAATGTCCGTTTGAGATTCCCAGTCTGGGAATAGCTCCGTATGGTGATTCTAGTATTGGGAGCGTGATTGGAAGTGAATTCGAAGGTCTGTAGGTCATCTTGGAGTCATTTGGCTAAAGATAGAAATTTGAAGGTTTTGGAGAAGTTTGATCGGAAATGAACTTTTTGATATCGGGCTCAGAATCCAATTCCGGAAGTTGGAGTAGGTCCGTAATGTCAAATATGTCTTGTGTGCAAAATTTGAGGTCAATCGGATGTGATTTGATAGGTTTCGTCATCGAATGGAGAAGTTTGAAATTCTAAAGTTCCTTAAGTCTAGATTGGGGGTCGATTCGTGATTTTAGCGTTGTTTGATATGATTTAAGGCCTCGAGCAAGTCCGTAATGCATTTTGGGACTGGTTTGTATGATTCGATGGGGTCTCGGGGGCCTCGGATGATTTCCGGATGGTTAACGGATCAATTTTTGGAATTTAAAGAAGAAGAGATCAGGTGCCTTCTGGTGTAACCGCACCTGCGAGGTTTGGGCCGCAGGTGTGGAGCTACACAAGCGGCCATTGGGTCGCAGAAGCAGAAATGGGCCGGCAAGGCTGGGATCGCAGATGAGGTCGATTTGTCGCAGATGTGTGACCGCACCTGCGGAAGGAGGAGCGCAGATGCGGAAGCTGAGGCTAGGAGGAGGACCGCAGAAGCGGAGGGTAGCCCACACCTGTGGGACCACAGAAGCGGTCAGGTGACCGCAGGTGTAAAAATGCTCGAATCAGTAAGGTTGTTTAAAACGTGGGTTTAGCTTATTTCAACCCCATTTTTTCCATGGGAGCCGATCTTTGGGCGATTTTGGAGCTCCATCTTTGTCATCCATGTCAAGGTAAGTGGTTTCTACTAGTTTTGAGTTAAATACTTGGATTATATATGGATTAGAGCATGAAATTTGTGAGAATTGTGGGTTTTTGGTGGAAGACCTAGAAATTTATATTTTGGATTTTTTACCACGATTTTGGGCGTGGAATTAGGAGAAAATCATATATTTGTGTTCGTGAGTTCATGGGTAAACTTTATCTTCAAAAAAATTTGGAATCTAGGCATGTGGGCCCGAGGACAATTTTGTCAACTTTTCAATCGGGGTTAGGAATTATTATAAATTGGATTGTAATGAGTAATTGAACATATTTGCATAATTATTGGCTAGTTTTAGAGCATTGTGCATCGATTCGAGTCTTCGGAAGGGCGTATAATGCCGGTTATGGATTTTCGGAGCAAGGTAAGTCTCCTTTCTAACCTTGTAAGAGGGATTTGTCCCCATAGGTGAAATAATTGGTTATATGCTCCTATTTATGGGGGCTACGTACGGACGAGGTGATGAGAGTCCGTGCGTAGCTACTAATATGTGTAAGTCTGGGTAGTCTAGGACCCAAAAGCATGCTATACTTGGAATATCTGTGATCTTATTGACAGTTGAATTGCTTAAATCCTATCGAATTAGTAAGTAAATTTCTAAAAGGATTAAACTTCATTTTCTTAAATCGTTAAAAGAGAATTGGCTTTTATTTGGATAAATGTTCCCCGATAAATTCTAATTAACTGTTTGAGCATGTATTTCTATGTGTACATGCGTCGCATGTATGATTCGCAAGCAGGGTAACTGTTTATTTAAATTTGACCGCGTCACATGTATGATTCGTGAGCGGGGTAATAGATGCATCGATGGTTCGCGTCGTTCGACCCTCGGTAGTGCACATTTTACATTTATGTTGGATCGGGCCGTACGACCTCGGCATGATTTGCGCATGCTTGTATTGCTTGCCTTGAGATTTATTGATATTGATAATTGCTCTCCCCGACTCGAGATAATTGTTAACTAATGGATTATGAATCCAGAGACTTTTAATAAAAAGGAACTTTTACCTGTTTCGTGACTTATTTGAATTTACTGTTGTTCTTAATAAATCTGTGATTCATCACATTAATAATATTACTATTGGACCACTAGCAAGTGTCGAAGTCGACCTCTCGTCTCTACTTCTTCGAGATTAGACGGGATACTCATTGGGTACACGTTGTTTTCGTACTCATACTACACTTGTTATGCATTTTTGTTGCACAGGTTCATACGTGGCTAGTGGCTTAGTGGCATAGCGGTATGGTTGGTACGAAGACTTAGGTGAGTTGCATTTATTGAGACGACCCGCAGCCAGCAGAGTCTCCTTCAGAATATTGTACTGTATTTCTTTCATTTATGTCCACTTTGTATTCCGGACAGTTACTGTATTTTATTCCGTTCCCTAGTAAATGCTCATGCACTTGTGACACCGAGTTCTGGGATGATTATGGGGTATCTTGTATTAACTTCTTAACATTCATATTTGATTTGAAATGATTATCTTTTACTAGTAAAATTGAAGAAAAATCATAGTTTTCAAAATTATTAAAACGAGAATTTAATTAAGTATCTTGGTTGGCTTGCCTGACAGCGGTGTCCGACGCCATCATGACACTTAGTGGATTTTGGATCGTGACAAAATTAGTAGTTAAAAAAGTTCATAGCTAAAAAATATTTGCTTTGATTATAAAATTAATTATAAGAGTTTGTTCAAAAATTAGAGAAGTTTTATGAAAATAAATTTCAAATATAAAAAGTTAGATTTTTCGTACAATGTAGAAAAGTTAGTAAGTGCATATAATTGAAAATTTTATTAATTCTCGAATAACAAAGTTTAAAATGAAAAAAAAATAATAGATTATGTTTACACTTACTTATGGCATCAATGCGTAACTTCTTGACTTATTAAGCTCATACTTTATTCAATGTATATTAAGTCCTTTATTATTTTAAAAAAGACTTTAGCATAATTTATTATATTTAATCACTTATTTTAAAATAAGCACTCATAGAAGACTTTTTAATATGGTACTTAATTATTTTAAATAAATACTTAAAGCAATTTCATATATCTAAGTATTTATTTTTGAAATAAGTACTAATATTCATTTTAGAGTTTCAAAAACTAAGTTTTCCTATTATATAAACTTAATATTATGATATGGTTAATATTTAAGTCCATAACAAAAATAACTATATTGCAATTCTTACAAAAAAAGTATTACTCATAGGTTTGAATTATAATTATAAAGAACGAATTGAATATATCTAATTTATGTGTAAGTAACTAATTATATAGAATTTATACAACTATAAGCTCGTATCCATTATATTGTATATAGAATCAAGATGACAAAAAAGTCATATAAATTTGGTCCTTTACTAATCTAATAATTTAATTAGTTATCATAAAACTCATTATCTATCGAAACAATTGAGAGTTTAATTATATCATGTTTCATCTCTTTTGTGACTATAAAGTTTTATTTTAAAATAAGAATTTAATATGTTTGATATTAAAGTATATGACTCAACTAACTATTATATTATATTTTATATTAAGTAAATTATTACTTTTAAATTTTAATTTAATTTAACTAACTATGTGATCTACTTAGTTAATTTTAAGTATTTAATTACCTCACATTTAAACAAATATGTTCTTGTATGTAATTATATTGATAACAAATTATATTCAATATAAATAACCATAAAAGCTATTGATGTTGTAATCCATTACAATTTTCATGACTTTATATATATATTAGATATTAAAAATTAACAATTTAATACAATTTAAATACGAGCATATGACAAAAATAACAATACATAATGCAATATCAAAAAAGTATTACTACATGTGAATTATAGTTATATTTTAAATAACTATGCAACTATAGTCATCACTAAACTAGTATATATAATAAGTAGATATTGATAGCAACCATAAATTACGTTTACTATGGTTCCACTAGTCTACTGACACCAATCGTTATATTTTGGGATATAATTAGCAATTTAATTATGATAATGCGTATATTGATAGCGACCATATAATTACGTTTACTATGGTTCCACTAGTCAATTGACACCAATCGTTATATTTTGGGATATAATTAGCAATTTAATTATGAAATATAAATAATAAGTAGATATTGATACTAGTTAATTACATTGTTGCGCTTTATATATAGTTACATTGAACGTCTATATATATAATAAGTAGATATTGATAGCGACCATAAATTACGTTTATTGTGGTTCCACTAGTCAATTGACACCAATGGTTATATTTTGGGATATAATTAGCAATTTAATTATGAAATATAAATAATAAGTAGATATTGATGTTAGTTAATACATTGTTGCGCTTTATATATAGTTACTGTCACGACCCATTTCCATAATAGATCGTGATGGCGCCCAACACCATTGTCAGATAAGCCAACGCGGAAATATAGTTAAGTTCTTATTTTACTTTCACCACAAGTAAGTGCAGCAATTCCTTAAGTTAAAGTTAAAACCAGAAACGATCAGTAATGTGCCAAAAATAATTATACAACCCCAAAATAATAGTCTACTAATGTGTGTGTCAAGACCTGGTATCACGAGTAGTGGGCAACTAGTAGAATGTACAAAAGAATAAAACTATCCTACTGTCTGAGGTAGAAAAGGCAGCAAAAGTAAAGGAAGACTCTATCAAGCTGCTGAACGGCACAGGAAGGGGGCAGCTCACCGTAGAAGTCTCGGACTATGAATCAGGGGGGCGCACCAGACTGATAGCCAAATATACTATCACGACTCGGATTTTTCACCCTCGGAAGTCATGATGGCGCCTACTCGTAGAAGCTAGGGAAGCCACGAAATAAAGAATCACTAACTCTTTCATTTTAGCCCTTTTAAACAATTTGAATTAACAGGTAATCAACATTAAAATATTAACGATAAATAAAATCAAGCGAAAGACTTAGTCTGATAAAATAACCAAAGCCAGTACTACAATAACAACATACGCCTTTACCCGGAATCTGGTGTCACAATATCATGGACTGTCTATGAGTACTACATACAAGTGTCTGAAAAGAAAATACAATCTGTCTCGGAAACAAGTGAAACAAAACACATAATAAGATAGAAGAGAACGCTGGGACTGCGGACGCCTGCAGGACTACCTCGGGATCTCTAGCTGGACTGAGGCAGCCACCCAAATAATATGGTCCAAGAGCTACTCCAGGATCTACACATAGTGCAGAGTATAGCATCAGCACAACCCCATGTACTGGTAAGTGCCTAGCCTAACCTCGGCGAAGTAGTGACGAGGCTAGGACCAGACTAACAAATAAACCTGTGCAGTTATATAATATACATCGAAAAATAAAACAGGAATAAACAAGTACAGATGGGAGGGGGGTACATGTTGTGGGGGTATATCAATATCGACAGTAAATCAAGAAAAAGGCAGAAGGACAACTTAGAATTTACAACAAAACAATAAGGAACTTGTAACCAGTCTATGAACACTTTATATCATCAATTGTTGTGGGGCAACCCGATCCCAACACATAACAACACTGTTACGACGTGCAACCCGATCCGTATCACTTATCACTGTTGCGGCGTACAACCTGATCCAATTATATCATTGTTGCGGTGTGCAACCCGATCCACGTATAATATTGTTGCGGCCTGCAACCCGATCCAATTATATCATTGTTGCGGCGTGCAACCTGATCCAATTATATCATTGTTGCGGCGCGCAACCCGATCCAATTATATCATTGTTGTGGCATGCAACCCGATCCAATTATATCATTATTGCGGCGTGCAACCCGGTCCACATATAATATTGTTGCGGCGTGCAACCCGATCCAAATATATCATTATTGCGGCGTGCAACCCGATCCAAATATATCATTATTGCGGTGTGTAACCCGATCCACATATACAACCAACAACAAATCATAACAAGAGTCCCGACAAGGGATCAATAAAGAACTACACTATCCTGGCAAGGGAATCGACAGTATCAGTAACTACGTCCCGGCAAGGAAAAAATAGCTATAACCAAACTTGTTCTACTTCTAACTACCTCAGCTAATACCAATACTCTGCCATAAGTAATTTCCACGAGAATAATCATAATCCTTGTTCAATACAGAGAATCATCAAACTTAAGCATCCGTAGTATTATTTAAGAACACAATAAATCTCAATTTTAGACTCACGGTCATGCTTGACACCAACATATAAATACTCGTCACCATGCTTATACATTGTACTCAACAAGAAGCAAGTAGAAAATAAGACACAACTCCTAATCCTTCAAGCTAAGATTAGACCAAACACTTATCTCGAACTTCCACGGCCAATTCAAACTTCAAACACCGCTTTTCCTTTTGAATTTGGCTCCAAATCAATTGTATCTAGACATAATCGACTTAATAACATCAATAAATGCTAAACAATCCAATTCCAATGCTTAATTATAGTGTTCCCATCATTCTTCTCAAAAAGTCATAAATTGACTCCGGGCCCGCTTGGTCAAAATACGAGGTTCGGACCAAAACTCGATCACTCATTCACCCACGAGCCCGAATATATAATTAGTTCCAAAATTCGACCCCAAAACAAGGTCTAAATCACAATTATACAAAAAGCCCTAACTCTACCCAAATACCTAATTTTCTACCCTTAAGAACATGATTTAAGCCTAGAAATCTATTGGGTGTTAATGGAAATTGAAGAAAATGAGTCTAGATTACATACCTATGAATTGATGGTGAAATCTACTTTCAAAAATCGCCCAATTTGGAGTTTGGAAGAGAAGTTATGAAATTTTGATTAAATCTCGATTTGGCTTCTGTTTTAAAATCACTGGACAGGCCTTCATCGCGTTCGCGATAGGCCTGTCGTATTCGCGATGAGTTAGGCCTCAATGACCTTCACGTTCGCAATATTGGGCTCGCGTTCACGGAGCTTTGACCCCTCAAGCCTTCGTGTTCGCGGGCCAGTGGCCGCGTTCGCGTAGAACAAAATATGAACCCTCCCCCAGGCCTTTAACCTTACGCATTCGCGAGTGCTTGGACGCGTTCGCGAAGGGTATTCCCCCCTCAGCCTAGCGTTCGCGAAGAAGAAATCTAGCACCTTGGAGATTTGCCTTACGCATTCGCGAGTAAGACCTAGCGAACACGAAGAACAAAATCCCTAGGCACTGAACAGCCAAACACCTGCAACTTTTTTATGAGTTCAAAACTTTCCGAAACTCACCCGAGCCCTCGGGGCTGCAAATAAAATATACGTACTAACTCAAAAATATCATATGAACTCATCTGTGAGATCAAATCGCCAAAATAACCTCTTAACAACGAATTTAGCATAGAAATTTAAGAAAATTCTCAAAACTTTCAAAGTAGAAATTTTCACAACTACGTGTTCGAATCACCTCAAACGACTTCCGTTTCTTACCAAATTTCACAGACTCATCTTATTTCACATATAAGACCTGTACCGGGATCCGAAACTAGAATACGGCCCGATACCATCAAATTCTAAATGCATTTCATTTCCAAAACTCATAGAAATTTTCAAAAAATAATTTTCTTTAAAAAATTCATTTCTCGGGCTTGGGACCTCGGAATTCGATTCCGGCCATACGCCCAAGTCCCATATTTTTCCACGGACCCTCCGAGACCGTCAAATTATGGGTCGGGTGGAACAAGTGTCGCATCTCTGACTTTCATTAAATGGCCAATTTTCTGCACCTGCGGTCTTCCACTCGCAGATGCGGTTCCGCTTCTGCGAAAAATCTACCGCTTCTGCGGAACCTGCTGAACAAACCAAAATTCGCTTCTGCGGTCTCCTTAGCTACGTCTGCGGCGTCGCATCTGCGGTCCCCAAGTCGCAAATGCGAAAATACCAGAAGTAGTAATGCTACAGCTGCTGCAACACTTCTTCAACCTTCCCGTCAACCATCCGAAATCATCCCGAGGTCCCCAGGGCCTCCACCAAAATCACCAACATCACCTAATACCTTACTCAAACTTGTATCAATCCTTAAAACACCTAAAACAACATCGAAAACTCGAATTAATCAAGGATTTAAGCCTAAGAACTCCAATTTCCTCCAAATACGCTTTCGATCAAAAACATAACCAAAACACATCCGAATGACTTAAAATTTTGCACACACATCCGAAATGACATGACGGTCTGCAACTTCTGGAATTCCATTCCGACCCTCGGATCAAAATCTCACTATCGAACCGGAAACTTCAAAAATTCAAACTTCGGCATTTCAAGCCTAAATTAGCTACAGACCTCCAAAACACATTCCGATCACGCTCCCAACCCCAAAATCACCCAACGGAGCTAACGGAACCATCGGATTTCCATTCGGAGGTCATCTTCACACTGTTCCGACTACGGTCAAGTTTCCAACACTTAAGCTCTTATTTAGAGACTAAGTGTCCCAAAACTCTCCGAAACTCACAACCGAACATCCCGGCGAATCAAATTAGCAAAATTAAACTTGGGGAAAGCAGTTAATAGGGGATCGGGATGTTAATTCTTAAGACGACCGGCCCGGTCGTCACAGTCTCGACTTTCCGTCATGAATTCGAAATCATGTTCAATTCAAATTGTGTATGAGAAGACTTCTAGCAAAGGCATTAGTACTCTTATGTTAACTATATTTAATATCCATCAATGGTTCATCTTCAATATTGTATTTATGGTTTCTGTTTTTTTTTTCCACGGGAAAATTGTTTCTCTACATCGAAAAGGAAAAGCTTGACATAAAGGAAAATATGAGAGCGAGATTCCTAACTTGATTTAATAATTTTTAAGGTAATTTGATTTCTAATGAAATCTGGTATGAAGTTAGTTTCCTTTAATGCAAGATTACTGCAGAAGCAATATGACTTATTGTTTTATAAACGTATAATCAGAATATTCTATTCTTTAAATTAACATGGTTAAAGTTGGATTCTTGCAAATATTTTTGTAATATCTCAGTACTCTTTTTAATTAAATTTCTTTAATATTTTATTTTTCATATTTTGCTTTCTTGAAAACCAAGATAATCCTTTTTCTTTAAACATGTTCCGCAGTAGCATATAGTTGGTCTACAATTCTTGACGATTTAGAGGTTGGATTGCTTAGTATTGTATTTGAATGAATATTTTCTAGCAGTAACAGAAGATTGTTGATAATATTTATGTGGTAAAAATTTGTAAGTGACCTTTTGGCCTTTTTATTTTGGTTCAAAATAAGTGTTCTTTTTACATAATCAAGATGAATTAACTTTAGTTTTTCAAATATGTCCTTATTTACATATCCCAATGTATCAAGTTAACATTATGTAAATTTAATTAAAGGTAATTTAGTCAAAATACATACTATTTGTTTTCTAGGAGGGTATTTTATCAAGAAGTGTGTCAAACAAGAAAATCACTTATTGTGTATCGGAGAAAATAATAATTAACATAAGATAACGTGTAGTGCAACAAGACAATGGCATTTTATTTTAGTTTTTTCCTTATCTATCCATGTATCTTAACCAAAAGAAATATGACTTTCATTTTTTTTGTTTTAACCGATTATGAAATTCACACATATTTAGTAGTAACAAGTAGTTTTAGAATACATACGCAAGTGAAAGTTTATTACTCTTGATACAGTTTATTAATGTTTGACACGAGATTTTTTGTGCATGGCACGAACGTAGAGGCTAGTACTATATGAAAAGCACGAAGGCCCTTAACGAAATGTCGTTCGCCTTTTTTACCCTAAAAATATATTTTATATTGGATAAAAATGTAAAATCAAAAAACTTTCCTTATATTTAGGAGTTTTAAATAAATAAAATTCTAAGATAATTTAGTGTTTGATATCTTCTCCTAATAAGGATAAAATATATTAAGACATAAAAAAAATACAAAAAACGTAGGAGGAAAGATTTTTGTTGGTTTCCAACAAGGACATTTCACGTTTTTATGTGGTATTTTTTTTCTTTGTCCTTGTTCAATCAGACCAATTTTACCTTTATTTTCCTTTCATATAATTTATTTGTTGTTTTTGAAATTTAAATCATAAGTATTTTCTTAGAAGCTTGTTGTTAAATTCGTTAAAATTTATTATGGCATTAGGTTTTGAAATAGTAATTATTGTTGCATAAAATAGTAATCATTAATTTGTGACAAGAAATTAATTATCATAATTAATTTACAAAAATACCTTAATTACCTCAATGCATATGTTAAAATAAATAGATGGGTAAGGAATTATTTTTTGGTAAAAAAGAAACTAATATTATTACTAAGAAAATTTGTTACATAATTTATCTTTATAAAACAACAATTAGTTACTAAATTCATCTTGTAGCTAATAGGATTTTTTATAATATATAACAAATTCTGTCACCAAGTAGGACTAGCGATGAATTTTATTATTTAACTACATAATTTATCTATCGCTATTTTTTTCTCTTTGTATTTAACTTGTCTTAGAATACATGGCACCTAGACGACTATTTTGATACGAAATTAATATAAAAGAACGAGATACATAATAACATTAAACTTTCAAGATTATCTTGGTTGTTGTCATGCTTAGATAGGCCATCCGCTATTTTTTTGACTAAGTAGGCTCAATATTTGTCATATTCAAGAGCTTATATATTTAAAAATCTTATTGTTAAAGGCTTATATTTTTGATAATTTTACACGCATCGATAGAAGGTACACGCGCATCGTGTTTATCCTAGCACAAAGTCCCTTAGCGAAATGTCGTTCACTCTTTTTACCCTTTAAAAATAGATTTTATATTAGTTATAATTGTAATTTAATTATTTTATTACCACTAAAAGATAGTGCTTTATGAAAATTTCTCTTTTTATTAGGTTGGAGATTTTGGTTTGGGCCAATTGGCCTTTATGTTTCTTTTCTTTTTGCTAATATATTATTTTCTCCCTTTTATTTCTTATTTAATATAAATACCATAAATGAGAGAAATGTAAGTACTAACAAATATAAGTAAGTAAGAAAATTATCTAGTAAAAATGCAAAGGATTAAATACATAATTTACCCTAAGTAAAATACATGAAATAAAGATATTCTATAATATATTATATTCTTTACAATTTTTTTCATCCTATACGATATTGTTAGTTTTGTAATTTACTGTTCTTTCATTTATATTAACTTATTTATTTTAGTGTTTAATTAGAGTATGATAGTTATTAAGTTATTAAAATAGTATTAGACCATTAAATATACAACTTTTCTATTTATCTAACTTTAGTGTAATTAGATCAATGTACATAAATACAAATATATTGTATAAATTTGATATTTCCTATTCAAATCTAATGAAAATTAATTATATGTTTATTAAAATTGTATAGAAAATTACAAGTATAATTTATTTAATATGAATTATAATATACTCCACTAATTAGTTTTGTTATACACTCCTATATCAACCTATTAAAATATTAATTTTTTGAATTATTTTGAAGTGAAACTTAATAATATCGAATTATGTAAACATTATAAAGTATCAATAATAGTCACATGAGAAACATGATCTTCTTCATATATCTTTATCATATTTAATTCTCAATTATTACACTCACACACACACACACACACACACACACACACACACACACACACACACACACACACACACACACACACACACACACACACACACACACACACACACACACACACACACACACACACACACACACACACACACACACACACATATATATATATATATATATATATATATATATATATATATATATATATATATATATATATATATATATATATATAAATTCTATAAAATTAGTCATCCACACATTAAATAGCTACAATTCTATTATATTGAATAATAATTATAATATAATTAGTTTTCCTGTGGACTTAAGTATCAATTAATTTGTAATTCTTTGAAATAGTTACAACAGAATTATATAAATATCAATATGAATTATAATGTCGTAAAATTTTTTGTAGTGCTAAATATGTTCATATTATTTGGAGCTTTGGTCATTTATCAAAACTAAATACACCAAAACCATCACAAAGTTCTTCAATATATGAGCACTTACTTAAAAATGACTCATTAGATATATGAAATTATTTTAAGGACTTATTAAAAACTGTCCTAATTAATATTAGGATTTCTTACCTAGTTCAAATAAGGAAGAATTTAAATCACAAAATTTAGTTGATCTAAAATTTCTAAATATTAGGAAACAATTTTAAATGTCGATTTTGTCCAATATTAACTCTATTTTAAAGGGGTAAAAAAGGCGAACGACATTTCGCTAAGGGCCTTTGTGCTTTTAATATAGTATAGATAGATAAATATGGTAGGTGTACGTGTCTATTTAACATGCTGATAGTATTAGTATTAATTTCGTATTGTTCGTATTTTCTTATCCGCTGATTGCTTCTACAAGTAGGCATACAATTGGTCTATTAAAATTAACTTTTGCATATTTAAAGTTCATTAATACTTAAATCTATATATATTACCATATTTTATGTTATTTTGGAAAAATACAACTTTTATAGTTAAAATTAAATTTTCGTAACTTGATATTGTTTGAGCAACATTGCTAAATAGAAAAATCCGTAACTAATCTCATTTAGCAACAGATTATCATGAAATTCTTCTAGCTACGAGCGTTTTAGCGACAGATTAGCGACGACGTTCGTAGCTAATTCCAGTTTTTTTGTAGTAAACTCTTATTTTTGTCACTGAAATAAAGTTATTCACTTATGAAATTTTGTACATATTGTGGTTAAAATATTATTATTAAAATGACAATCCTAACTGTACGACTAAAAGTATAGTTAACTCGTAAATTTATCGTCACTTTAAATTTGTGTCTATTAATTTTGTCATGACAAATAGTTGTAACTATTATCTAACTATCTTTATTTTCTTAAAATAAGAAGATAAATAATTGTTTGACTACAAAATTTTGTTTCAAAATTTTAATGTGACTAGAAGATTGCTACTGTTACGGAAGATTTACCTTGCCGCAAATATTAATGATTAGTTACAAAATTTATCGTAGCAATGAATTTGTGGCTATATCATTTTGTCGTGATAACTATTGCCATAGCTTTTTAGAACTTGAAGAAAAATTATTTATTTAGTAACATTTTGTTTTAAATTGTTTATTGTGACTAAAAGGTTATTATTTATATTAAGTTTCAACTAGTGGCAAAAATTAATGATTAGCTACGAAATTCTATTAAAGTAAGAAATATGTGGCTAACTTTATCTGTACTGCCACATTTTTTTTATAACTTGAAGCAAAAATATTCATTTAGCTATAATATTTTCTTTCAAATATTTTATTGTTGCTAAAAAGTTACTATAGCTATAGTAAGCTTCAACTCATGGCAAAAAACTAATGATTAGCTACATAATTCGGGTATAGCAATAAATCCGTGGCTATATCATTTAACTATTGCCACAACTTTTTAGAACTTGAAGCAAAAATATTCATTTAGCTACAATGGTTTGTTTCAAACAATTTATTGTGACTAAAACGTAACTATTGCTACAGTAACTATTGAAGCGTGGCAAAAACTTATGATTACCTACCAAATTTTATTTGTAGCACTAAATTTGTAGCTATATAAGTAGTTATTGCCATGATTGTTAGAAATTATAGCTAATATGAGGAATTAGCTTTACCAACTTAATTTTCGTGGCAAAGAAATTTTATAATTTTTCAAATAGCCATAGAATTTTAAATTTTTGTGGCTATTATTAGGTAGGGAAAAGGCCATTATTAATTTATTATCCCTGTACTTTTGTAAATAGTACACGTTTGTCCTCCGTTTCACTTTACTTCCAAAACACACCCTACTGTTAACAAACTTGATGGAAATGTCCCTAGCCATAACGGATGTCCAATGTGGCAGCTGACCCACTCTATTTTTTTCATGTCAGCTGCCAAGTCACTTATTTACTCAATTAAAAAAAATTTAGAACATATCCAAATACATGAACTCCGGTCTGAAAAAGAACTTATGGAATTTGGTTTTGGACGTAAAAATAAAAGGAGGACAAACGTGTACTATACAATAGTACAAGGGTAAATATGGCCTTTTTCCCTATTAGGTATTAGCTATAATTTTTAAATTCATAGTTAAGATTTCGTAGCTATAGATGCATCGTGTTGTAGTGATTTTAAATTTTTTGAACTGTATAACTAGGGAAGTACCCTGCAGGATTCGGCATAATAGTGTTGAAATATTGTTACAAAATTCAACTTTTAGTAGTTTGGGAACGGGGACTAGATGGTTTACGACTTTATTTTCTGTACTCATATTAATATCTATTACTTTCTTTAATTCCTTGCAATTTATGTGTCTTAGTTATGATTAGTAGCCAAAGAAGCAGTTGTTCACCTCAGCTCGTAGGTGTTTTCATCATTAATTTGTTACTCGTTTAGCCTAATGATGTCTCATGATCAGGCCACCTGGCAAGCCAACAGCTTGAATTATATTGTGTTACTTACGTGTTGGGAGACAAACGTCATAATATTGATTCATAATGGGAATTATCCTTTGTTTATTCCTTTTTTTTTCTTCTTTATACAGAAGAATTGACATATCATAACACTAAGCTTTATGATTTATGTGTGTACGTGACTCTGCCACATCAACAACCAACAAAGAATTGATTCTCTCACCAACTTATCTGCCTCTAAGTTGAATGCTCCTCAATTAAATTCTAGTATAACAAAAGAATCTTCATAGACATTGTGGATAATATGGCATAAAAGTTGTTCTTAATCTCTAATTAGAGCTCATAAGATTCTTGCTTACCTTCAACTCCCATTCTTCACCACTCACATGAAAAAAGGAAGGAAAAAAGAAGTGAAAAGTACAATGATAAGAGTATGGTATAAAGATCAAACGTCCATTTGTCATATTCCATGCATTATATTGGCTTTAGAACATAGAAGCCCATTAGGATGGCAAGATGATATGTGTGAAATACAGGTGGACATATGCATGCCTCCAGCTCTTATTTTGATATATTCTATTTTCCCACTTCGTGGGAATAAAAAGTATAAGAAAAAGAGAAGGTATCAATCAACATATGAAGAGTACAATAAAGAGGCATTAGTTGATTCGAAGAGAGCAATGCAAGTTCAAACTTCAAACTACTAAATTATTGCTGTTTTTTCAGATAAAAAAAAGGAAAAAAAAAAAGGATTTGTAGATAGGAGTAATATGGATAAGGCATTAAATGTTAGGATCGAGTAAGCTCAAGGCATGACAATTGTAAGTCACGTCCGCTTCTGCATTAATAACTCTGTATGTAAAGAAGGTATGAGCTGTTGGAATACTGAAGGCAAATCATGATGTGATGAATTACCCCCAGTCCCGTGCAACATCATGAGCTATGTCATGGGCTACAAACTACGTCTAGCTAGCATCCTTAGGTTTTAGTATTTCAACGTACCTGAACCTATCCTTGCTCCTAATACTCCATAATTTAGTTATCCATGGGATTGGATAGAGAGGCGATGCTTATGCATATTCTTTATTGATAGGAAGGAGACAAGAGCCAGGCACCAAACATGTTCTACTTTCCAATTTGATTTTTCTATTCACTTGTACATGTTCTAGCTACCTTCATCCGTCATTAGTCTTTTCAATTTGATTTTTCTATTCACTTGTACATTGTGCTACAACTAGTGTCCCCTTTACTAGGTTGGGAAAAGGCTACCGCGCAACCACTAATGAAAATTAAACAACTTATTTGGTTGGAAAGAAGTTATCCCAAGATTAATTATTTTGGGATTAGTTATTCCACCCTATAATCCCGTGATAACTTATCCCGGGATTAATTAGGAGACAGTTTGGCTTGTTAACCATAAACTACTCGGACTTGGACTAGCATTTTTTCGCCACACTAGGTTGTTTTAATTAATCAATTAGTATTATGGACCAACTTTATTGCACTTACAAGTGCTTAATCTGTTCGCTCTCTCGAGAATTAGCATCACCACAACATTAACAATAGCAGCATCTAGAAATTCCGTTTCAGCAATCCTCAAACACCTCACGTGCTCAAGGTGTATATATGTAAGACTCACGCTTTATGTCATGTTAGTGCTCGTGTCTAATAGGCATATGCTGCACAGAAAAGTGGTCAAGAGGTCAGGGCCTCAATTGAGATGTTTAAATCGAAAATATTGATTAGTTTAGGGAGGCTTTCTATTCCAGCCACAAAAAAAGAATTAAAAAGGATCTAACAGATACGCAATTAAGGCAACTCGACCATTGTAGAATACAAGATTTCGAAAGTTGTCAACTGTGGAAGTCGCATGTAGGAAGGGTGTATTTTGACATTTAATGAGGAATTTAATTAATTGTGCCGTGATAGTTTAGCCACAACAATTGTGCAAAAAACTAAGCTTCCTGATTTCAAGGACCTAGTTGAAGTAATGAACTAAATGGACCCTCTGTAGATGAGTTTATATTAAATGGGACAGTATGCATTTGAAAATATTAATGGACATAGGCCTACTTCACCAAAAAAAAAATGTATTATTTGCACATTATGTCTCTTTACAATTTTGAATTTAAGAAAATGACCTTTTTAGATTTTTTATGTGTAAAAGACAGATCTCTTACGTGTAAAAATAAATCTCTCATGTGTTGAAAAAAGGTAGGGTCATAAAACTAAAAACAAATTTGTAAAGAACCAAATAATTAATTGACCCACCAAAATTTGTATTTCATCCATGCCGGGCCGTTTAAAGGCGGAATCAAAATTTAAAATTTATGGATTTAATTTTTAAAGTTTTCACTATTTAATTTATATATTATGTTTTCAAAAAATCATGAATTTTTACTTGTTATTTACTGTAATCTTAGTAAATTTTTATATATAAATTTACATCTCGCATTGAAAATACTGAATTAAAATAAATCATATGCTATAAGGTTCTTGAGCCATTATAAGGTATGGGAATGCGACTTGCATTTACAACACATCTTCCTCGCAGCTGCTGGAGCTTTCGCTTTTTCACATGGATTTGTTTTTCTTAATAACAACCCCACCACCACCTTTAGCCACTGCTTTTCTATGGTTTTCTTAATGAAGCTACTTTATTTATTGTAATAAAACATGATTGGTTTTTTCCTCTTTAGAGGTTCTTGTAGGTGGAACCAAATTAATTTAACCAACTTTTCCGTGTCAAATTCAATGTTAATTGGACTTTGTGTGAATATTAAATCAAGAATCTAAAAAATTGTTAATATTTGTTTAATCAACAAGTGGATCACATTAAACCTTCTGGCTTATTAGAATATGAAAAAACTAAAATCAGTTTGAAAGAAAAAGGGGATTTTGTCTTATTTTTGTTAGAAATTGTATAGTTTTCAAAAGTTCAATTTTTCATACTTCCATTCGCCTCATAGTAATGTGAGTGATTTAAGCTATGTATGTAACTTTTTCCCCCCCAGCTTTTTTAATGCTAACTGGTTTGAGTGCTTTGTGCTTTCCTTCCCATTTTACTCTTAAACTTTCATTAGTTGTTCCTACCTCCATGTCGCGATCAACTTTGTCTCTTACCTTTAGTTTAATTGACGAATTTTTAGTCCATAGTTTTTTTCTTGTTGCTATATATATTCCTTAAAAATGTAAAAAACCGATGTAAATATGTTGAGAACATGAGATATAAAAAGAAAAGGGCGAAACAATTAAAGGAAAAGGTATTTTAATCGAATTCTGCAAAAGGTATAATGAAAAAAATAGTCTATTATACATAGGAATATGACCTTCGAAAGATAAAAAATCAATAGCCTGCACAAAACATATAAGTATGAATTTTTCACCTTTTTTTTTTTCGGCGAAGAAGCAAATCAGTTTCATATTCATACAAGTGAAGTTTTTGCAGTGTCTTTGTTACATTTAATACTAAATCAATACCTTCCCATACACGAGCAAGTTTAATCATTTTCTCTTAAAAATATACTGTACATTAGAAGAGCTGGCCATTAAAAAAGAATATTAATTTTTTGTTTCGAAAAGATTGATCATTGGATATCTAATAGCTCCATCTGGAAGTGGAGTTATTCATGGTTTGTCACAAAAAAAGGAGGCCCCACATTGAACGTTACATTTGAACTAGATTTTGGTACAAAAGTAAATATCTGAGCCAAAAAAAAAAAATACCAAGGAATTACAAAAAAATACACATGACTTCACATTAACAAAAAATGGCTCATATTTTTAAGTTTTACCCGACCTAGCTCATATTGTACATATTTTGAAAACACTAGCTCTTGCAAATTGAAAATCTGTTCTTACAACCATCGCTTTTAAAAGGTATTGATTTAAATCTGTGTTCTTACAACCATTGCTTTCACTCTCTCTTCTTTTCACATCTTTTATATATGCTTCAAGGAGTCGTCCACCATTACTGCTTCTCCTTCTATGTCACCTGGTTGCAATATAAAAAAATTGAAGAGTAGAAATCCACCATTAAAGTCCATTCAAAGCTTTGCTTTCGATAATAGGATTTTTTGAGTTTGTTAGTTGTTTAGATTGGGTATTGTTCCAATTGATTGAAAATATCAAAAGGAGTTCAAAATTTAAATTTGAAGTGATTTGGAGTAGATTTAAGCAAGATTTAAGTTAAATTTCATAAAAGACGCAAGGAAGAAGACAAAGTCAACTTTTTTGTATAATTATGTATAATCTTGTATAATAATGTATATGGGTGTATAAACAAATCTTATACACTATTATACACATTTATACAAACGTCTGTAGACAAACTTCTTCCACGATTTTCAGTTGCAATTCTTGTTCAAAATCAGTCCAAATCTCCATTAAATAATTTCAAATTTTATATGCAACCTCCTTATACTATTTCTAACAAGTCTAAATAACACCCACTCCAAATTTCTCACAAAATCAAATTCGGAATTTAAACTCATATATTTAAGCTTGTTAAAAATCTAATTTACACCATCCAAATGGATATGGTTTGTTGAACTAATATTTGAGTCACAGTTACTGATTCGAAAATTAACTTAAAGGCTTGAGCAATCTTTTTAAAAATTAAATAGTAATTTTGAAAACCTATTGGAATTGGACGTTGAATTTTAACCTATTATTTTTAGGCTAATTGATTGTAAATTGAAATATGTGTTATAAAATTAAAAAATACTATTATATAGCCGAGTTGTTTTTAGGTGAAATTTTCCCAAAAAAATTGCTCATTTATCTCATGGATGTCGCTTTCTTAACATATGGTTGACCTTCAATTTACTTTTATCACCTAATTCTCTGACAAAGTACCAAACCACGTTTATTGAGTTACGACATGACGACCCATGATCCAATGTATTATTCCACACAAAGATGGTTACCATATTTCAGCTTGCCCGTTTAGCAACTGCTTAATTATAGAGCTGTTGAAAGGAAACTAGACATTCATATTTTTGCCCGTTTGGGGATTAAAGATCAATTATCTTACTGAACTTTAGTATCTGCAAATATGTTTAACCAAAAATCTGAGTGCTTGGCCAAAGCTAAAAGAGAAATTCGGGTTACTGATAATCAGGAGACAAAAAAATAAAATATTTTTGAGAACAATGGTAGAAGGTAAATAGATAAGTATTTCAATGAATTCTCAATAGTATTCTGTGTCCTTATAAATGATGATATTTCTTCCTTTTATAGATCATTCTAGGTAAAGGAATAAAGCCTCAGCTTTAATGATATAATCATGAGCAATAAATGACATTAAATAAGCCGTTATACAATCATTCCTATTAAATACCAACTTTATAACGTATCAGACATTTAATAATGAATTTGGACTCCTTTCTGTCATTTGATCCTTGCTTTCAATGCCTTCTAATCCGTTGGCTGTAAATAATTTAAATTGGTACGAGACTCGTATCTATACGTCGTCTCGTGCTTATTTAAATTCTTCTTCCCGTGGCTGTTTTCACCGTGCCTCTTAGTCAATTGCTGTTCTTTGACCATTCAACTAATCCACGTGTCATGTCACATCATTTTTAATATAAATTCAGCTTTTTTTCCAATACAGATAGTCCCCCCACTTTCCATTTTTTTTATCAATTAAATAATTGGGAAGTGGATCTTCATGTAAAAAGAACTTTTGCCACAATTAATGCTCATGACAGTACTAACGTCTCAGCAGTCTTTTCCATTTAATGTTCTGTCCATGTGTCATTTTATAATTGATTCCGCTATTCATACCCTTCTTCGAGACTTCTTCATTCTCACTATTTACGAAGTGATAGCTGCCTTTATTATAGGCTTTTCATCATTATACTTAAAAAGTTGACGGTTTCCATTTTACACATAACTTTGTCTTCCTTTGTCTTCCTTTGTCTTCTTCACAAATCTTCAGCACATATTTTCTTCTTAACAATGTCTTCTTCAAACCCTAACCGTAAAAAAGTTCCAATTCTAGATCAGTTCCCCAACGCCCCTGTTAGACACAGAAGAGGCGGAAGAAGTAGGCCTCGAACAGGGTTAGAATCTACGCGAGGCGGTTCCTCTGGTTCTTCTTCAAGGAATTTTATCCCAAAAGCCCCTTCTTCTAAAAGTAGGGAAATTCTTGATACTTCTCAAGAACCCTCAGTTGATGATATAGTTCCCGTCGATTTGTCTTTTGAAAGTGACAAACGTCTCTTCAAAAACAAATTAAAAATTTAGAAAGAGCCGATACTTACCCAACATTAGTAACCGAGCTTACAATCTCCACCATAAGAAGAGATTGTAATTGGAAGGATAGTCTCCGAATGTCAATTCCTTCCCCAAATCAAAGAATTTCTTCTTTTAGAAATGAGTATTCTTCTGTTTACACTTACCCCTTCACTTTAGGTTTTAATCCTCCGATTGACCCAGTTATTCTCGATTTTTGTCGTTTCTTTACCATTTGTTTGGCCCAAATTGGTCCATTGGTGTGGAGAACAGTGGCTTGTTTGAGATATTTATCATCCAAGGCCAATGTCAATTTCACCTTTTCTCATCTCATTCATCTATACCATCCCAACTTAATACGTCATGGGGTTTTCACCTTAACTGCAAGGAGCAAAAAAGTTTTGGTAAACCCTGAGGATGACAAAGATCGTGGATGGTATATCCGTTACGTTGTTGTCCGTACAGTGGATTTGATTGGCGAAACAAATATTCCCTTTCTTGAGAAGTGGAATTTTGAACGTAAGTTTCCTCTTGTTTACCGTACCTACTTTTGAGAATTTCAAAAGAATGTTGTTTTTAACCTCGTCCCTTCTTGGTTTTTTGTAGCAACCATGGGAGATGTGGAACCTATTCCCAACTTTCGTGGTTGGGTAGACTCACTTTTGAAGATTGCTACTAGGGAGCAGAGAACTTGGAAATCAATTTTTTCTTTACATGGCTGGAAAGTCAAAACACATGGTATCCCCCCCCTTTTTTTAAATTTTTTTTTTATTTTACATGTTAAGCACTTTTTCCTCAACTTTAATCATGTATATCCATTCTTTAATCAGGATTTGGCATTAGAGGAATGACAGTTGAAGTAGCTATGGCCATTCGCATGTCTGCGAATGCTGCTCTAGATTTAGATAAGGCTCGAGCCTTGCTGCCTAAAAGAAAAGCTACAAAGGAAAGTTCTGAAGAAGAAGAGGAGGGTACCTCCCTAATTACCAGGCCAAGGGCCAGGAGACGAATAATCATTGATAATGAAATTGAAAACACTCCTGCTCGTACCTCCACCACCGAGCCTGTTTTGATTCAATCTGATGAGGATGCCGAACCAAGAGATAATAATGAGTCAATTCAGCACCTTTTTTATAGTGGTTTCGGGAGTGGCGAGCTCGGACCTGTTTTTGATGAAGCTCTTCTTTCCTCATTTGTTCCTATTTCCTCCATTCTTCTGCCTGCCGTTAGTGTTTCTTTACCATCTTTAACAACTTCCGTTTGTTTGCCAATTTCTACTGCTCCTATATCTGTTCCCTTGGCTGCTTCAACCGCACTTGCTTCTGCTCCGGTGTTGGTTTCTACATCTTTTCCCTCCATTCCTTCCATTCCCTCCGTTGCTCCTCTTCCCTCTGTTCATCATACAGAGACAGGTTCTAGCAGCGGAAATATGACAATGAGAAGTGTTACTTTGGAGGTTCCTGCCAATCATAGCCTCCTGAGGAAGACCGGCAGAGCCGATGTTTGGCTCGAACCTCTAATTGGAGATATCGAGAAGAAGAAGATGGAGAGCCATAGCTGCTTAACTTTGATGAACGACGTAGTTCATTCTACTTTGAAGGTATTTCTACCAACAAGTTTTTTTTCTCTTTTTTTTTTAAATTATCTTCAATTTCTCATTTCCATGACTTACCTCTGTAGGCTAACCTTATTAGCACGGAATTAATGAGAAGAATTTCCTTACTGGAAAGAAAAGCTCGTGAGTCTGAAAAGTCTGTCCACGAGGCTGAGGAAATAGCTAGGGGAGCCCAACTTGAAGCAACCAACTGGAAGGAACAGTTCGAAAATGCTCAAGGGACTATAGAAGAGTTGCAAGAAGATAAAAACCTCCTAGAGCAGCAAAACCGTGGTTTAACTTCTGAACTGGCAATAGTCAAAGCCTCATCAAGCCAATTGAAAAGAGACAAAGAGCTTTTGGAATGCTCTTTGTCATAACAATTATCCAGAGCTAGTGAAGAAGTTAGAGAGCTGAAGGCACTTTTGGCTAAAAAGGAAGAATATGCAGGAGAGTTAGTGCAAAGCTTGACTCAAGCTCAGGCTGACTTACAGACTTCTTCTGACGAGATTCAAGCCTTGAAGAGTTCTCATGCTTCTCTTGAAGCTTCCCTTGATTCCCATTTAGCTGAAAATCAAATTTTAAAAAACGATCTTGCTATGTGGGAAAAGGAATATGGACTTCTAGAGGAAAATTTTAACATAGAAGTGAGTTGGGCTTTTCTGAATTCTCGTCGTGATGCTTTGACGGAAGCTGCTCAAGAGGGTTTTGACTTGTAGTCTGAACTGTCTAAAGTCATAGATACCATCGAGAAAAGCCAACAGTCTACTGATACTCCTTCTCCTGCCCTTGAAGTTCCTGAAAATGTTGCTATTCCAGCTTCAGAGGGTGAAAGTTCTACAACCCAGTCTGTGGAAGTTGAAGCTTCCGTGACAACCCCCTCAATTGAATGATGGTTTTATCCCTTAGTTTTTTTAAAGGATTTTTTGGTGAAAGTCCCCAGTTATCATAATGGGGCACTTGTATAAACTTTTATTGACTAAGTTTCTACTTAGTCTTTTTAATTATATCAAGAAGTTTTATTAGTACTTCAATGTGTTCTACTCTTGCCTTTTCTTTACTTATTTAGGACTTATAGAATAGTTTAGCATTTTTATCCTTTGAAAATGCTTTATGATTCTTCCCATGACTTATTGACATGAGGCTTATAAAAGAGGACCCTTTTATTTTATCGACACTTAATGAAGAAGACGTCTCAACTTCATAATGGTGTTAAAATACGATGAAAGTAATAGGAAAACACACGTTTTGTATGAAACAACTTTGGCAAGTTTTCATTCATAAACGTTTAACAAGTGTTTGACTGTTACATGTATTACAATACATCTACAACTTTTCTCGTAACTGTTTTTCTTGTAACAGATTTGTAAATAACATAAACTAAACAAGGTTTTTTTATAACCTGTTTCAGTACATAGTCATGACCCTATCTTTATATGTTAAGAAGGGTTTGAGAGGTGACTTTGTTTATGAGTTTGAGAGATGACTCTGTTGTTCTCATGAATGCTGAAGACTTCGTAACTTCTTCTCAACACTTGCTTCTTTGTGGCCGATTTTTATTCGATACTCGTATCTGTTTCTTTGCACCTATCTGTGTATAATATGTAGTCCCCCAAGTGTTTGAGCGGTGAAGTATGAAGCCTCGAGCACTTGTTTATTTCTTTTACTTTGGCCCTTTTCCTGAAACAGAAAGATATACGGGACTCGACGGTGTGATTATAGATGAAGACTGCCTAACTCATGTGTATTTCCATCAGATTAATTGTAACCCTGGGCTAGGAATTTAAGCATACTCCATTTTGCCTTGCAGGTTGTGACTCATCATTTGGCACGAGTTAGGATATTTAGCCTAGCATCTAAAATCGTTAGTAAAATATTAATAAACCAAGAGAAGAATTTTTACATGATGATACCTGACCGTAGGTACTTTCTTAAAAGTAATATCTTTTTAAGTGGACAGCATTCCAATGTGAGGGTAAAACTTTACCATCCATTGTTTCCAACTGGTATGCTCCTTTTCCCGCAATGCCACGAACTTTGTATGGTCCTTCCCATGTTGGACTTAGCTTTCCTGAGTTAACAGCTTTTGTAGATTGGAACACCTTTTTAAGCACGAAGTCCCCAATTTTGAAAAATCTGAGGCGTGCTTTCCTGTTGTAATATCGTTCTATTACTTGCTTTTGTGCTGCCATCCTTATCAAAGCAGCTTCTCTTCTTCCTTCAAGTAAATCTAGGCTAACCCGCATCTCTTCATTATTGGATTCCTCCGTTGCCTGATCGTACCGTGTGCTTGGCTCACCTATTTCAACTGGTATTAAGGCTTCCGTACCATAAACCATCGAAAATGGTGTTTCTCCAGTGCCTGTTTTGGTCGTTGTACGATAAGCCCATAGTACTCCGGGTAACACCTCAGGCCAATTACCTTTTGAATCTTGTAACCTCTTTTTCAAGTTATTGATAATAACTTTGTTAGTTGATTCCGCTTGTCCATTCCCCACTGGATGATATGGCGTAGATGTTATTCTTTTGATCTGCCAACTTTGAAGAAATTCTGTAACTTGTGCTCCAATGAATTGTGGTCCATTGTCACATACGATCTCCTTTGGTACTCCAAAGCGACATATTATATTTCGCCATATGAAGTCTTTAACTTCTTTTTCTCGTACTTGTTTAAATGCCCCTACTTCTACCCATTTAGTGAAATAATCTATAAGTACGAGTAGAAATTTTACCTGACCTTTTGCTTGTGGAAGTGGACCTACGATATCCATTCCCCATTTCATAAAGGGCCAAGGGGCTAAAACAGGATGTAGTAACTCAGCTGGTCTGTGCATATTATTGCCGTACCTTTGACATTTATCACATTTGGACACGAAACTGGTTGCCTCTTCTTCCATCTTAGGCCAATAATATCCTGTGCGAATTAACGTTCTTACCAGTGACCGTCCTCCTGCGTGATTCCCACAATGTCCTTCATGTACTTCTCTCATGACATATTCGGTTTGAGAAGGGCCGAGACACCTTGCTAGTGGTCCGCCGAACATCTTTCGATAAAGATTACCTTGATATAAACAATATCGTGCAGCTTTTTTGCGAAGCGCGTAAGCCTTTCCTTTGTCATTAGGCACGATTCCGTGCTGTAAAAAGGAAACAATTTCATTTCTCCAATCCCATGTTAGATGATTAAAATTTACCTCGTTTTTGTCAGGTTCAAGAACGGAATGAAATAGATGTATGACTGAAGCATCTGTATTGTTTGTCACGTCTACTGCGGATGCAAGGTTTGCTAAAGCATCTGCCTCTGCATTCTCATCTCTTGGGACTTGCACTACTTTCCAAGTTTGGAATTGCTTTACTAACTCTCGTACCTTTGCAAGGTATTCTTGCATTCGTGACTCTCTGGCTGTGTAAGTCCCCAGCATCTGATTAACCACGAGTTGAGAATCACTCTTGATTATAATCTGTGTTATGCCGAGTTCTCGTGCCAATTCTAAACCTGCAATTACAGCTTCATATTCTGCTTCATTGTTAGTTATAGAATGACATTTTATAGCATGTCTAATGGTCTCACCCGCAGGTGGTACGAGGACTATTCCTAAGCCTGCCCCTTTTACATTAGATGAACCGTCAGTGTATAAAACCCAAGTCCCCGGGTTCGCACCATTAAAAACTAATAATTCTTTTTCTGCTTCTAAATGCATCCCCTGGCTAAAATCAGCCACGAAATCAGCTAGTACTTGAGACTTTATAGCGGTCCTGGGTTGATAAATAACTTCATATTCACTTAGTTCTATAGCCCATTTCGCTAATCTTCCTGAAAGCTCATGTTTATGCAAAATATTTCGAAGCGGAAAAGCAGTAACTACAACAATGGGATGACATTGAAAATAAGGTCTTAACTTTCTAGATGCCATGACCAAAGCTAATGCTAATTTTTCTAACTGTGGGTATCGTGTCTCAGCTTCCAATAAGGACTTACTTACGTAATAAATAGGAGATTGTTTACCTTGGTCCTCGCGGACTAAAACAGCACTTACCGCGACTTCAGATACGGCCAGATAAATGAGAAGTTTTTCTCCTACCTTCGATTTTGCCAACAATGGTGGTTTTGACAAATAAGTTTTCAAATTTCTAAGGGCTTGCTGACAATCTTCATTCCATTCAAAATGATCTTGCTTTTTAAGTGCAGAGAAAAAATTAAAACACCTTTCTGAGGATTTGGAAATAAATCTCCCCAAAGCTGCAATTCTTCCCGTTAATCGTTGTACTTCCTTTTTATTAGTAAGGATATCAGGGATTTCTTATATTGCTTTGATCTGAGAAGGATTCACTTCAATACCACGGTTAGAAACAAGAAAACCCAAAAACTTACCTGATGCAACTCCAAATGCACATTTTTCTGGGTTGAGTTTCATATTAAATTTTCGCAAAATTTCAAAAGTAATAGATAGATGAGAAATATGATCACGAGATTGCTGGGTTTTGACGAGCATATCGTCTATATATACCTCCATTGTTTTCCCTAAATGTTCTTGGAACATTTTGGTGACCAACCTTTGATAGGTTGCCCCAGCATTTTTGAGACCAAAGGGCATTACTTTATAACAATAAGTCCCCCTGTCTGTGATGAAAGAAGTTTTTTCTTCATCACCAGGATCCATTTTGATTTGATTATATCCTGAGTATGCATCTAAAAAACTTAAAAGTTCATGACCTGCGGTCGCATCAATTAGTTGATCTATATGTGGTAAGGGAAAGGAATCTTTTGGACAGGCTTTATTTAAATCAGTATAATCTACACAAACACACCACTTACCATTTTTCTTGGGTACAACCACCGTATTAGCTAACCAAGTTGGATATTTTACCTCACGGATTGATCCGATTTTTAATAATTTTTGGACTTCATCCTGAACCACTTGGTTCTTGAAAGCACCTTGTTTCCGTTTCTTTTTCTTTATTGGTGTGAAAGAAGGGTCCTCGTTGAGTTTGTGAGTCATCACATTTGGTGGTATCCCTGTCATATCAGCGTGGGACCAAGCAAAGCAATCTAAGTTAGCTTTTAAAAATTCGATTATCATACCTCGCATGTTCGTGTTTAAATTAGCCCCGATATAAACCTTCCGTTCAGGCTGTTGATCAAATAACATCACTGCATCAAGCTCTTCAATCGTCGTTTTGATGCTTTCATTCTCTTCAGGTTCTTGAATTGTGTCAGGCCTTGAGTCCAAATCTGTTTTCTCTTGTTCAGTTGAAGTTTGGTCTTTTTTACTTTCAACTGTTTCCTGTAATTGCTATTTTGCTTTATTTACGGCGCTCGTACTTGTTACAGCGTTGACATTTCTGGCCATCTGCTGATCCCCACGAATTTGACAAATTCCCCATGGTGATGGGAATTTGATAACCTGATGCAGGGTTGATGGGACAACATCCATATCGTGTATCCATGGCCTTCCCATGATCATATTGTAGGCCATTTCCATATCAACTACCTGAAATTTAGTTTCCTTCACAACACCCATAGCAAAAGTTGTTAGTATTACCTCACCTTTTGTTACTACACTTGAATTGTCGAAGCCTGACAAGGTGTGCGCCTTGGGTAACATTTTGTCTTCAGCTTGCATTTCCCGCAGTACCCTTAGTAATATAATATTTACAGAACTTCCTGGATCAATCAAAACTCGCTTTACATTAGTATCATATACAAGTAAAGATATTACTAGTGCATCATTATGTGGAGTTGTCACTCCTTCGTTATCTGCGTCATCGAACGAAATGCTTTCATTGTCAAGGACCTGCCGCACCCGTTTCCCGTGTGTTATCGTTACCTTAGAAACCTTGTTGGAAGCTGTGTAAGTTATGCCATGAATATCTTCTCCCCCGCTTATGACATTCACTGTCCTCTTGGGTGAAGGAGGTTGTGGTGGTTCTTGTCTGTTTTTCATATAAGCTTGTTTTCCTTTCTCACTAAATAACTCAGTGAGGTATCCTTGCTTCAATAAATGATCTACTTCACTTTGCAGGAATCTGCATTCTGAAGTTTTGTGCCCGTGATCGTTATGAAATTCGCACCAATGATCCGGATTGCGTCTACTTGGATTTGACCGCATTTCTTTCGGCCACCGTACCTTATCTCCCATGCTTCTTAAAACAGCTACGAGCTCGGAGGTAGAGACGTTAAAATTATATCCACCGAATCGTGCCTTTAAACTTCTGTCATCATCACGTGATTCTTGTCTATTCCGATCATTCCTGAACTTTGAAGAAGAGCCAGAATCCCGGTTCCTTGACTTTTGATCGTATTGCTGGTTATCTTGCTTCGACCGTGGGTCCTTTCCTGCGGGTCCCATATATGGATCGTACCTGTTTTTACCTGATCTTTTTTCGGAATCTGACCTTCGGGTACCGCCCCTTTCTTCATGATGGAGCTTAGGTATGGTGTCTTCTTCGATTCACAGCTTCGTGCTATACCTGTTGTAAACATCATTCCATGTAGTTGCAGGAAATTCTCTAAGACTTTCTTTGAGTCGTCTCGTGGCTTCAGAACTTTTGTCATTTAAATTACTTGCAAAAGCTATAGCAGCCCAATTGTCTGGCACATGAGGTAGAGTCATTCTTTCACGTTGGAATCTATCAACGAAGTTTCTAAGCAACTCCGAATCCCCTTGTTTGATTTTGAAAATATCTTCCATCCTTTTCTCAACTTTTTGTGCTCCCGAATGTGCTTTAATAAAAGAATCTGCAAGCTCAGCAAAAGAATTAATAGAATTTTCAGATAAAAGAGAATACCAGGTTAATGCACCCTTGGTGAGTGTTTCTCCAAATTTCTTGACCAATACTGATTCAATTTCTTGTTTGGTCAAGTCGTTGCCTTTCACGCCGGTTGTAAATGCAGTCACGTGGTCACGTGGGTCTGTAGTACCATCATATTTCGGGATGTCATGCATTTTGAATTTTTTCGGAATTGGAAGGGGAGCAGCACTAGGCTTCCATGGCTGTTGTGAGTATTTGTCCATGTCTACTCCTTTTATTACAGGTGGAACTCCAGGGATTTGTTCTATTCGCTCATTTTGTTCCTTCAGCTGTTTCTGCAAGGTTAGTACTAAATTTTGCAAATATGAATTATTTAAATTACCTGGTCCCCCTTCTTGTGGTTCACTGGGGGTTGCTCCGTTTCCAGAATTATCAAGACCAGAACGGGGGTTCTCCAATGTATTATTATTAGGAGTCGGTGTAGGTGGCGCAGCAGGCAATCGACTAACAAGTGCCTGAAGAGCTTTGCCGACTTGTGCATCGATTAGCTTTTGCAAAGCTTCAGTTGTAACTCCTTCAAAATGTTCAGATTGCTCTTGTTGATCAGCACGGGATTCAGTAACAGGAGTGCCTTCACGAGATTGACGTGGTGAATTTAAAGGAGAGGGAACCACGATATCTTGATTTTGATGTATTTGATTCTCATGGTTTCCCAATGTGTTGTTACTGTTGTTATCGGCGTTATTGTTTGACATGGTGACGATAATAGATAAGATATAGCTTAAAAGGAAAGATTATCAGATTTCCGGTAACGGAACCAATTTGTTTAACCAAAAATCTGAGTCCTTGGTCAAAGCTAAAAGAGAAATTCTGGTTACTGATAATCAGGAGACAAAAAATAAAATACTTTTGAGAACAATGGTAGAAGGTAAATAGATAAGTATTTCAATGAATTCTCAATAGTATTCCGTGTCCTTACAAATGATGATACTTCTTCCTTTTATAGATCATTCTAGGTAAAAGAATAAAGCCTCAGCTTTAATGATATAATCATGAGCAATAAATGACATTAAATAAGCCGTTATACAATCATTCCTATTAAATACCAACTTTATAACGTATCAGACATTTAATAATGAATTTGGACTCCTTTCTGTCATTTGATCCTTGCTTTCAATGCCTTCTAATCCGTTGGCTGTAAATAATTTAAATTGGTACGAGACTCGTATCTATACGTCGTCTCGTGCTTATTTAAATTCTTCTTCCCGTGGTTGTTTTCACCGTGCCTCTTAGTCAATTGCTGTTCTTTGACCATTCAACTAATCCACGTGTCATGCCACATCATTTTTAATATAAATTCAGTTTTTTTCCAATACAAAATACTAATTTGATTATGAGAATTTGCAAATACTAAATTATAATGTTTAAACTTTAAATGAAATGTTGAAATATTGATTTGAATGTATACAAGTGAATACTTATTTCCACTCACAAATCATCAATTATCACTAACTTCTTCTAAATAAAGTTTAAATTCAAACACAACTGTAACTTCAACCAACTATTTTTTTTTTCGACTTCAAAGAAATACCATAGAGTGGAAATATGTTTTGTTCATTGTCGAATTTGCAAAGAATGAGTGTTCAAATAAATTTAAAAGTAATTAGTGGAGTCATTTTTAACTCTTTTTCACACCTTTATAATATATTTTATACATTCAATATAAGACATTTTATATCTCAAACACTTAAGATCCAATCGTTATGTTTAGAGTTTAGACCTTCTAGTAATACTAATTAAAAGTCAAATGTTCGCACATGGCATAGCAAAATTATATGGTGAATACATGTGAGTACTCAATCATATCCCGTCTTTCAGGTCAATTGATCTGATGTTCTAAGTTGGATCAAAATATATCCAGTAGTACGTCATTTCTAATATAATATCCAGAGGAATCATACCTTCCTTTCTCATTTATTTTTTTTCCTTCATCAGGTTTAAAAAAATTGCATAGGTAATTATAAAAATATTTAGATAAATATTGAGTGAGCAACCACTAGTCCACTACTAAACTCATTTTTTCTCGTTTTTCAGAATTTTTATCGTCGAACATCCATGATTTTAAAATCCTAAATTCGTCACTATAACCAATGTAAACCGTATTTTAAATAAAGAATATGCAAAAACAAAAATCTCATCCTTATAACACTATGGTACATATTTAACCATCGAATCACAACTCATGTCTTGTCAATAAGGAGGTTTCAAATATAATGTTCCCAAAGTCGAGAAATGATCGATGACATTGATTACCAACTTTACAAAGGTATTTTCCTATTAATGGAGTGGTAAATTCCTGTAAAATGTTTACACATTGAATCTTTAAAAAATTCTTCTATCTATTCTAAAAATTGAAATAGAAATTCGGCCACTCTAAAAACCACTACCATACAAAAGGAAACTGCAAAAAGACAATATATAAGTCATCTCTAATCAATCAACTCAAATATGCTTTACACAATTAAATATTTCTAATCTCTTTAACCCCATTATCCAAAACAGCGATATTACTTCTCGACCCCTTAATTATCCCAAATTTCCTCAACAATCCCACACACCAATCCCCCAAATTTAAAACAATGTAAGTCCCAATTCCGCCGATCAAGCCATACGCAATTGAATAAGTTAACGGCGTCAAAATCAACGTCACAAACGCCGGTATTGCTTGCCTCATGTCATCCCACTCCACTTCTACCACAGACTTCATCATCATCACTCCCACTACTATTAACGGCGGCCCAACAGCCCACGCCGGTATCGAAGCTAATAACGGCGTGAAAAAAAACGCCAGAAAAAAATATCCCGCCGCCGTTAACGCCGTCATCCCTGTTCTACCACCTTCCTTTATACCCGTTGACGATTCAATAAACGTCGTTACCGGTGACGTCCCTAACAGTGAACCTATAACGATCGATGATGCGTCCGACAAGAAGGCAAAATATTGTCCCTCGAAATTTCCGTTTTCGTCGGCGAAACCGGCGAAGTGCGCCATTGAATACAGAGTTCCGGTGGTAGACAATATATCTACATATAAGAAAGTTATCAAAGCTTCCCAGAAATGACCTTTCCCTATGCCTTTAAAACTCAAAGCCCCAGCTGTGCTCTCAATTTTGTGAACATCAACGACTTGTTTGAAATATTCGTACGCGGAATTCCCCGCCGGAGTATTTGGAAAAACGGTGACTTTTGTGTTTCTGAACCACGAAATCGCTGTGACAAAGATGATGCCATAAATCATTGCACCTTTAATGTTTTTAGACAAACAATAAGATATTATGACAAATCCAACTATACCGAGCCAAAGCGTTGGACTCTCCATGCGATCATGCAAACATAATATATCACCGGAAACGGAGCCCCCAGGGATGAGAGTCATGGTGCCGTTTACGGCGGCCATTACCGGAGCTACTCCTGCCCGAGATGACCGCGGGCAGCCTGCAAGTGTGACGAGTGTTGATGGGCTGTATCCAACGAGTCCAATACCCTGGTTGTTCTGTAGCCCAATGAAAGCGAGGAAAAGCCCAATGCCGGCGCCGGAGGAGATTCGGACTGGTTTAGGAATCAGTTTAGCTAACTTTGCACGTAAACCGATAGCTGAAATGAGTATAAATAAAATTCCTTCGATGAAAACTGCGGCTAATGCGCTTTGATAGGAAACATTTCCCGAACCATGAAACCCAACAACCGTGTACGCGAAGTAAGCATTAATGCCCATTCCAGGAGCTAACGCTAACGGCAAATTCGCAAATACTCCCATAATTAGACACCCCATGAGAGAAGAAGCCACAGTTGCTACAATCAAATCTTTCCGGGTTCTATCAAGGCAGGCGGAATAACCCGGGTTAACGGGTTCAAATTTACAGGAAGCATCAGGAGTTATGAGTTGGATATTAGGGTTACCGGTGCAGTTATTCGGCGAGACAGTGGGATCGGAGCATAACTGAATACAGTCAGAAACAGAACAAGTACCGCCGGAATCAGAGAGAATAGAAGCGTTAACGGCTAAGATATACGCCATAGTAAGGAACGTTGTGGTGCCAGCACGAAGCTCAGTGGTGAAGGTGGTGTTACGTTGCTTCAGCTTGAAACGCTTGCCCACTCGGCTTTCTGCCATGTAATCATTGAGACGGGTCAACGGAGATTGTCTGCCGCTCGACGGCGGCGGTGGAAGAGGTGGCTGTGGTGTCCCAGACTCCACGTCCATGGGGGTCTGAAAGTTTTTGCGAGTGTGAAAAGAAAGGTGGAGTTATGGGGCTTCAACTTTTTTTGGATCAAAAGGCAGGCCACCCCTTTATATATGACGATGACACGTTTTTACAAGACTTTTATAATATTCTAATCATTCAATTAATGGGAATATTTTCTGGATTATTATGTTTTAAGTTTATAGTATAAAATTCTGTTAGAGGTTACAGCTTGTTTTCAGGGAAGAGGAGGAGAAGTCCGAGTTGGGAATAAAAGAGTTAGAGAGGCATTCGGCTGCAGATGGAAGAGGTGGGGTATCTTGCTTTAGTGTAAAAGAATCTCAAGGTTTTTTTTTTTTTTTTAAAAGTCAAAACATGGAAATTAGAAATATGCTTGGATTTACTCGATCCTGAAAACCATTAATGCTTCTTTGAGAAAAATAAAAGAAAACAATTTAATAATTTTCAAGTACTGAATTTATGAATCAATTTCTGTGAAACTGAAAAAATTTGTCGTAGACGGATCTTAAAAAAAGTAGGTTTCCTCTTTTTGGCATTTTTTGGGGGTAAAAATACGACAGGCATGACACGAAGATGAAGCATACGTCTGTTCTCTTTTGAAGATCTGAGTATTAATCTCAGTAGTACTATAATCTAAGATTGTTTTCTGGATTACGAATCTTTGCGCGATTCAATCTCTCACATCCATTAAAGCCTCAAACACGATCAATTACGTACGAGTTCTTTGCATTTTACACTGTTTAATGTACGTAGAGGTGGACATAGTTTGGACAAACTCAGAATCCAAACCGATATACGATTTTGAATTTTTGGTTTGTTTTTTCGAATCACATATTGTATTTGAGATTTAAGTTTTAAAATGTTTGGATTTCGAATCGGATGTCAAATTTGGTACTTCGGATTTTTGGATACCCGAAAATTCAAAATTATATACCTTGTCCATTATCCTTATACCAATACTAATAACTCCAATATCCTATCCATGAGATATTAGCTCATATATTTGGTACTAATTGCTGAGTCAACGGTGGAATACTTTTATTTGGATATGGTTTTATTATTGTTAATTCTTATCGTCTTTATTCACCACCTTAACCAGAGCTAACTACAAGCCAAAATATGTTGCAATCACCCAGACCTTTCTAATACTAAAAACCTGTGTACATAATTTCTTCAGTTGCTTACTCGGCCTAAGCAAGACTGACCGAACACCCGAAAGAAGTTCTTTCTCCATCGAACTGGAATGGACGAAGAACGAGGAGACATTCTTCATAGGGAAGAGCCCTGAGAAATTTCACGATAACTGAAGAGGAAATGCGGCATTACTACTTTTATAAGACTCTAGACTTGGAAGGCATTCCCAGTTCCCCATAACACAGTCTAAGGGTCATTACGAGTTGGACTCATCGTGAAACTCACTTATTCTTAGAGAAATGATGTGTGCCAGTCTTCCCTACCATCTGCCTATCTGCTTCCAGCTTATTCTTTATCTACCAAAAATAGTACAAAGAAAAAGCCAAGGCTGCTTGTTTCCGTTGCATCATCATTTGCATATTTATTTTTGTAAGAAGAAGCAACAACTCAACTTATAAGGCACAAAATCGAAAACCTGAAATATCCAAGCTGATTAATCTAAAATCAAACTTAAAAAATCTGATCTGATTTGAGCTTATTTGGATTGTCATTTTTTCCATCTGAAAATAAAAAATTCGATCGAAATTTTCATATATATATATATATATATATATCCAATCTGAGCTGAACGTTCACCCCTAAATGTATGCAGTAATTTTTTGATTCATGATTCATACTCTTATTCCTTTTACAGTTTTACTCTATTTTTTGCTATAATATCTTACAAAATCATAAAAAGAACTCATTTAATGGTATACTATAAGTTAGAAATTCTATAATTAATATAAGGACAGGAAAGGTGGAGTAAGAGAAATTCTTCTGTAAGTCAATATCTTGTCGAGATAAAATAGAGACTAGTAGGAAATATATAAGTATAACTGGTGTGGTGGGTAAAATATTGACTTCACTATGTTCATATTATTTGATTACCTGGGCATTTTTTCACATGGAATCTCTCTCTTTGTCTGATTACATTTTATTGCCTTAGTTTGACTACGTAATTCACAGTGCTCAAAATGTGGGTGACAGCCCAAAAAGAAACAATACCCCCACGAACCAGATCAGCAAGAGCCGCAGCGTAAGTTGGAGGAGGAATCCAGGTCCTATTAGACAGATCACTGTATCATAATCATTGTATATTAAGTGTTAGCAAACTGTATTTGTAAAATAATTTTGGAGAAAATAAAAGAACATAAACATAAATGTAAACAAAATAACAAAAAATAATTCAAGTCCACTAAATTCACAGTGTTTTCTTAAGGAATTTAATCCCCTCCTAGTACCCAAGATTATGGATTATTTCCTCCCAGAATAGAACGAATTACACACTGGTGTAGTGGTACTTTAAACCCCGGTGTTTCAGCGAACACAAAGTTCAGTAGCAAATCACACTTACTGTTGCTTTCTTTGAAATTAAAATATGCAGAAGGAAGGAGAAGAACTCAGAAAATTCGTATGGAAATTCTAAGCAGAATAGTTTTGTATTTATAGCTAAAGTTGGGCTGAAATCTGAAGAGGTGCAACTCTTCAGAATGGCTATTTATGCAAAACGGCCACAACATAAATGTCATAACATAAATGGCTATTTATTCAACAATAAAGAGGGAAAATTGAAGAGGGTAGTTTAATTTTCAGTTACATAACTGAAAACCGGATTGGAGTATTTAATATTAATATTTATTTTAATATTAATATTCTGTTATTAAAACAAATATTTAATAACATTTCTGTTAATATTTTACTATTAACAAATAAATTTGGTCCAAAAAATTAATCAATCAATTGACCAAACCCAAATCCAAATCCAAAGCCGAAGTCGAGCCGAGCGAGCGACGACGACGACGACGTGAGGCTTGCCTTCTGCTCAACTCTTTAAGAGCTAGAAGAAGAGCAATTGCTTATATACCCATAAAAAACCTCTTCCTCTTCCAATATGCGACAATGTTCCTTCATCAAGGGGGAAAACTTAAAATTTCACTTAAAATTTTCATTTCCCTCCATTTCCCATTCACCCTCTTTTAAGCCTCATTAATGCTTAAAAACCCCAACAATCCCCCACATGAATGGGGAATGGCTATATCACGGAAATATGCATAGAAAAACTGTGTGATTTGTAAGCAAGGATTAATTGCATCCGGATAAGTAGGTTTCCCTTTGAACTTTCCGTAGGGAACTTATGTCGGATATACTCGATCAATCGGTAGATTTGATATCTTTGAACCGTCGAACTTTGGTGTATACCTAGACAACCACAAGTCACACAACCAACCCTTAACCGTCTTTGGTTCTCATTGTTGTGTTCATTTCAGCCATGAACACCGTCTGGTTTCATAAGTGCATAGAGAAATGGCCTTACAAAATTCTCCTTGAAGCGGCTAACACTTCACACTTACATAGGTGATTTCTAAACGTGTCATCCCGTAGATACACTATTTGATATACCCCGTATCAAATTTAGAAATCATTAAAAAGCCTTAATGTTTTATCCTTGGTTCTGAACATTGTCTCATCACGAGAATGGACAAAAAGTTTAGTTGACAATGTTGAACCGTCATTAATGACTTTGTTTGATCTCCTTGAACCTAGATCTTGGGATCTCCAGTGTTCTAAGTAGAATTACCACCACTATGACTTGTTCTTGGACACAGTCCCATTCCCCTTGATGTCAACTCCCTTTCTAGTTAGGCCTTTTGTAAGTGGATCCGACACATTATCACTTGACTTTACATAGTCAGTCGTGATAATTCCTCTAGAGAGTAATTGTCTAACGGTTTTATATCTTCTTCGTATATGACGAGATTACCGTTATACATAACGCTCCCAGCCCTTCCAATTGCCGCTTGACTATCGCAATGTATGCATATTGGTGCCAACGGTTTAGTCCAAAATGGAATATCTTTCAAGAAATTCTGGAGCCATTCAGCTTCTTCACCAGCTTTATCTAAGGCTATGAATTCAGCCTCCATTGTAGAGCGAGTAATACAAGTTTGTTTGGATGATTTCCAAGATACCGCTGCTCCACCAATAGTGAATACATATCCACTTGTGGACTTGGAATCAGTTTATCTGGTGATCCAATTTTCATTACAGTATTCCTCAATGACCGTAGGATATTTACTGTAGTGCAAAGGAAAGTCCTGGGTATGTACTAAATACCCCAAAACTCGTTTTATGGCCATCCAATGAGATTGACTTGGATTTCTCGTATATCGACTCAATTTACTTATAACACAAGCTATATCTGGTCATGTACAATTTATGATGTACATTAAGCAACCCAACACATGAGCATAATCCAATTGTGATATGCTTTGGCCTTTGTTCTTTGCTAATGCAAGATTCATGTCGATTGAAGTCTTTGCAACTTTAAAGCCCAAGTGCTTGAATTTTTCAACTACTGTCTTAATATAATGAGATTGTGACAATTCCAGACATTGAGAAGTCTTATAGATCTTAATTTCCAAAATTAAATCAGCAACTCCCAAGTCTTTTATATCAAACTTGCCAGTTAGCATGCGCTTAGTCGCATTTATGTTGGCAATGTCATTACTCATTATCAGCATATCATCCACATATAGGCAAATAATGACTATGTGATTTTGAACATTTTTAATGTACACACATTTATCACATTCATTTATTTTAAAACCATTTGACAACATTGTTTGGGTGCTTATTTTATTCCGTAAAGGGACTTAATAAGTCTACATACCTTCTTTTCTTTACCTTGAACCACAAACCTTTTAGGTTATTCCATGTAAATTTCTTCCTCCAACTCTCCATTTAAGAAGGTTGTCTTAACATCCATTTGATGTTTGAGACTATAAACTGCAGCTAATGCTACTAACGTTTGTATGGACGGAATTCTTGTAACTGGAGAGTATATATCGAAATAGTCAAGACCTTCTCGTTGTCTATACCCTTTGACCACAAGTCTTGCCTTAAATTGGTCAATAGTGCCATCATCTTTCATTTTCCTCTTAAAGATCCATTTAGAACCTAACTATTTATTTTCAGGATGAAGATCAACCAATTCCCATGTATGGTTGTTCATTATGGATTTTATTTCACTATCGACTGTCTCTTTCCAAAACAATAATTCCGAAGAAGACATAGCTTCTTTAAATGTTTGAGGCTCAATTTCCAATAAGAAAGTCACAAAATCTGGTCCAAATGAAGTAGATGTTCTTTGACGTTTGCTACGTCTTGGATCCTCCTGGTTAAGTGTACTTTCTTTTGTTTCTTCCCGAGGTTGTTTAGATCCTTCACCAATCGACTCACATTCCTTTTTATACGGATATATATTTTTAAAGAACTCAGCATTATCTGATTCTATAACCGTATTATTATGAATGTTGGGATTTTCCGATTTATGAACCAGAAATAGATATGCTTTACTATTAGTCGCATATCCTATGAAAATACAATCAACGGTTTTAGGTCCTATTTTTACCCTTTTGGGTTTAGGAACTTACACTTTTGCCAAATACTCCCACACTTTAAAATAATTCAAGTTGAGCTTCCTTTCCATTTTTCATATGGAATGGATTGTGTTTTGCTATGGGGTACTCGATTTAGTATTCGGCTAGCCGTAAGAACGGCTTCCCCCCACAAGTTCTATGGCAAACCAGAACTTATCAATAATGCGTTCATTATCTCCTTTAACGAACGATTCTTTCTTTCTGCAATCCTATTAGATTGGGGCGTGTAAGGGCCGTTGTTTGATGAATAATTCCATATTCTAAACATATTTGTTCAAAAGGAGATTCATATTCACCACCCCTATCACTTCTTATTATTTTGATTTTCTTGTTAAGTTGCGTTTCAACTTCATTTTTGTATTGCTTGAATGTGTCTATTGCTTCATCTTTACTATTAAGTAAGTAAACATAGCAATATTGAGTACTATCGCCAATAAAAGTTATGAAATACTTCTTTGCACCGCGAGATGGTATTGACTTCATATCGCAAATATCTGTGTGAATTAAGTCTAAAGGATCTGAATTCCTTTCAACTGACTTATAAGGATGTTTAACATACTTAGATTTCACACATATTTGATATTTTGATTTGTCACATTAAAATTTAGGCAATACTTCCAAATTAATCATTTTCCATAAGGTTTTATAATTAACATGACCCAAACGTATATGCCATAATTCATTTGACTCAAGTAAGTAAGACGAAGCTGAAATTTTATTATTATTTAACAACCATTACATTCAGCTTGAAAGGGCTCTCAGTGAGGTAACCTTTTCCGTCAAACATTTCATTCTTACTTATTACAACCTTATCGGAAATAAAAAACACATTTAAAACCATTCTTAATAAGAAGTCTAGTAGAGACTAAATTCTTCCTAATCTCGGGAACATGAAGAACGTTGTTCAAAGTCACAACTTTGCCAGAAGTCATTTTGAGAAATATCTTCCCACATCCTTCAATCTTGGCCTTTGCAGCATTTCCCATAGAAAACATCTCATCGGGTCCAACATGAGCATAAGTAGCAAAAGCTTCTCTAACAGCACAAACATGGCGAGTGGCTCCAGAATCAATCCACCACTCTTTAGGATTGTCCACCAAGTTGCATTCGGAAAGCATGGCACATAAGTCATCAACATCATCATGCTTTTCAACCATATTTGCTTGACCCTTCTTCCTGACTTTCTTCGGAGCACGACACTCCGTAGATTTGTTGTAAGGCTCCGTGAAAATTTCTACTCAAAAACCCGAATCTCGTGGTGCCAAGTTAGGATCATGTGTTAGAAATTCATAAAATATTTCGCGGTTATCTGTGCATTAAAAAGTTAAGAAATTATGTTTTCTAGAAAAGTGCGTTTCTGCAGTCCATTATGCAGTCGCATAATAGATATGCGGATCGTATAGTTGCCGCAGAGTCAAACAGTGTGATGGTTAATTTGAGGTCAACTATGCAGCCAACGCGATCGCATAATCGATATGCGGGCCGCATAGTCATTATATAATCCCCTTGGAATTTTTGTGAGAAGCAGTTCTGCGGTGCATTATGCGACCGCAGAACAGGTATGTGGACCGCATTTCTGTCGTACACCCAGACAATTTGTTCAAGTTTTTGGGACCTTTCTTGCGGTCCATTTCGAGGGCCGCATGTCCATTATGTGATCGCAGATTGTGTCAGGGATCCTATTTTCTAACTTTTAAAACCCGACCCATCCCATTAAAATACCCATTAGACCTCTTTTATGATATTTTCACTGCAAATAGAGTGAGAGAGGGAGCTATAGAGGGGAAACTAATTCTCAAACCTTGCCAAATCTTTGAAGACTTTTAAGCAAAATTTGCTAGGATTTCACCCCAAGAGGTAAGAACTTGAGCCCTAATCTCTAGTTTCGAAATTCGCACTAGAATGAGTAATTAGCTTGTGGGTTCATGGGTATAACAATAGATTTCTTGCATGCATAAAAGATAATAGGGTATTGGGAGATTGTGAACTAAAAAGATAGCAATTGGGGTGTAAAATGATAGAAATCTCTCACAAAAGGGTTCTAGAATAACAAGTGCACACTTAGTGCTTGGTAATCTACTTAAACGATCTAGAACCTTAATCATGTCTCTAATTCTTGATTCGATTTGTGATTTTCATAAAATAAATTGAAATTTCTAAGGGTCCCGGAATTTTGTAATAATTTAAAGAAAGCTCTATTGAGGTATATATGGCTAAAACCCCCTCCTATTAGAAATTGAACTCCGTTGGCATGTGTATGTGCGAATATGGTAAGACTGAAAACTTGATTGATGTATTGATTGTTATTTTATATGAATTGGTTCTGAAATTGTATATATATACATGAAAGGTGTGCCTCAATGTGTGCAAAGTACTATTCTAGATAATTAAAAATGTGCAAAAGATATGAACCATGCATTGAAATTGCCTGGACTTCACGTTAAGATTTAAAACTGAGATTGTCATGCTCATCATGTGAAATCTTTCCTATGCATACAACTTGAATTGCTTTGTATGTGCCTATGATCATAAATTGCAAGGTTGACATTGAAAGTGGAAATGATGTGATAATTGTGGCCCTAAGTGCCAATGAATTGATATGATATATGTGAAATAAAGACTCAAATGAGATGATTAATGAGGAAGGAACAACGCCTAGGTAAGGCGACCTAGCCGATCGGGCCGTGATCAGATACCATGCCGCACACATGGTGGTAATGTGCTGATATCGAATTCCGAAAAAGAAGAATGATATTGTGACTGAGGTATATGTCTCCAATGCGGCAACCTAGCCGATTGGGCCGTGATCGGACTCCGTTCAAGACAGCGGTGGTATGTGAATAATGATGAACAGTATGAAATTCCCCAAACTAAAGTTATGGAAATCACGTGAAAGTTGTATGATTCTTTATTTGATGATGTGGTGTTCAGTTAAAACTTTGATTGACTCTGTGATTTCCTTGTTCTTGTATGATAGTTCTTTCTAATAAGATGGTGTTTAGTTATATATACTAGTACTATTCCATGGTACTAATGTCCCTTTTGCCGGGGGCGCTACATTTTTAAATGAATGAAGGTGGCTCCATAGCAGACAGTGCTGATCGCACGTAGCAGACTATCCTCCTCTCATAGTATTAGTGAGCCCCTTTCTCCTTCAAGGGGTTATACATCTTTTGTTGTGGACTTCCACTTTTGAGGTATAGCCAGGTCCTTGTTGTCGGTGTTATCATAATTGTCTTTTATATCCTTAGAGGCTCCGTAGACGTTTGTGTGAGTTATGTACGAGTGTTGGATGGCTCTATGAACTAGGTTGTAATCTTAAACCCTTGTTTCTCTAAACTGAAACTGTATGTAATCTTGGAAACTTAACTATGGTTTGAGGTTGCGATATGAAATGATCTATCAATGTTGAATGTATCATCTTTCCTATTGTCTAAGTAAGCAAAAACATGTTTCCCTTAATCATATTGAGTTTGGTAGAAAGCAATTAAAAAAGGCTTGTTCAGTTGGGATCACTTAATTAAGCGCCGGTCGCGCCTCTCGAGGTTGGGGCGTGACATTTTTGTCTGGCTTTTTCACAGTTCTAGCAATTTCCACTGAACCGCTTCTTGCTTGGGTTGTATTTCGGTCCAGAAACCTTCTTCCTCTTTTTGTTCTCTTCAACAATATTTTCTCCCATTATTGTTGAGTTTCCACGACCTCTCTTTTCAGCAGCTTTGTTGTCCTCTTCGATTCTCAACTGAACAATGAGATATTCAAGGGACATTTCTTTGCGTTTATGTTTCAAGTAGTTTTTGAAGTCCTTCCACAAAGGAGGCAACTTCTCAATCATCGCTGCTACTTGGAATGCTTCATTGATGACAAGACCTTCAATGAAATTTCTGTTAGCAAAAATACTAAGATTACTACTTTCAACATCAGTATTAATTTGATTTATACCTTCAGCAAGGAGATCATGAGTAATCACTTATAATTCCTAGACTTGGGTAATAACAGACTTGCTATCTACCATTTTGTAGTCCAAAAACTTTGCAGCAACAAACTTCTTCAACCCGACATCTTCAGTTTTGTATTTCTTTTCAAGCGCTGTCCCCAGTTCTTTTGGCGTTTCCACGCCACTATAGACGTTATACAAAGCATCCTCCAGTCCGCTTAGAATATAATTCTTGCACAAAAAATCTGAATGCTTCCACGCCTCAATCACGAGAAAGCATTCAGTTTCTGGAGTCTCATCGGACAACACAGGAACATCTTCCTTGATGAACTTATGGAGACTTAGAGTAGTCAAGTAGAAGAACATCTTTTGCTGCCAGCGCTTGAAATCAATCACGGAAAATTTTTCGGGTTTCTCCACCGGTGCCAATGCTACCGGTGTTGTTCGACTCGTTGAGGTATTGACAGTCACCATTGGAACAACTTGGTTCACATTATCATTAGTCATTTCTGTAAAAGAATGACACAAATATTAAAATCACGTAGATTTTAATCTCCAATAGAGTACAAAACCACAAAGGTTTTACTCTCCAGAAACAGTGAGTACAAATATAGAAAATATATTAAATTCCTTAAGCTTGTTAGTAAACTGTATTTGTAAAACAACTCTGGAGAAAATAAAATAACATAAACAGAAATGTAAACAAAATAACAAAAACCAATTTGAGCCCACTGAATTCACAGTATTTCCTTAAGGAATTTAATCCCCTCCTAGTACCCAAGGTTATGGATTATTTCCTCCCAGGATAGAACGAATTACACACTGGTGTAGTGGTACTTTAAACCCCAGTGTTTCAGCGAACACAAAGTTCGGTAGCAAATCACACTTACTGTTGCTTTCTGTGAAGTTAAAATATGCAGAAGGAAGGAGAAGAACTCAGAAAATTCGTATGGAAATTCTAAGCAGAATAGTTTTGTATTTATAGCTAAAGTTGGGCTGAAATCTGAAGAGGTGCAACTCTTCAGAATGGTTGTTTATGCAAAACGACCACAACATAAATGCCATAACATAAATGGCTATTTACTCAACAATAAAGAGGGAAAATTGAAGAGGGTAGTTTAATTTTCAGTTACACAACTGAAAAACGGATTGGAGGATTTAATATTCATATTTATTTTAATATTAATATTCTGTTATTAAAACAAATATTTAATAACATTTTTGTTAATATTTTACTATTAACAAATAAATTTGGTCCAAAAAATTAATGAATCAATCATTTGACCGAATCCGCAGCCGAGCCGAGCGACGACGACGACGCGAGGCTTGCCTTCTTCTCAACTCTTTAAGAGCTAGAAGAAGAGCAATTGCTTATATACCTATAAAAAACCTCTTCCTCTTCCAATATGGGATAATGTTCCTTCATCAAGGGGGAAACTTAAAATTTCATTTCTCTCCATTTCCCATTCACCCTCTTTTAAGCCTCATTAATGCTTAAAAACCCCAACATTAAGTTCAGAGGCGGAACTAGGATTTGAAGTTTGTGGGTTTTAAACTTGATACCGAACCCATAACATGTTCTAAGTTACCGGGTTTGCAATTATATAGTAATACAAATTTAATATATTTTTTAATAAAAAATACAAAGTCTATACAAAAGCTAGTGGGTTCGACCGAACCCATAAAGAATACCCTACCTCCGACCCTTTTTAAGTTTACTGTTTTACCAACACAATCAATACATGATATGTCCTTAAACTATGGATTATTTATTTAATCATAGTTAATCAATGCATTTTTTCACCTCACTTTTATCATTAATCTTGGTGAGCTAATGTAGTTTTGTACAAAAATCAGGTGCGACCATGTTTTTTCAGCCTCTGGTTAAATATACTCTTTTTTGGTTGGTAGAATTGTTCCTCTTTAAGGAAATGTGTGAATCTTTATCCATTAATTGTCTGCCTAATGAGCATTAATTATTCAAAGAAGCTAGTCCAATAAAAACGCATAGCTAATGCAATTTGCAAAAGCCGAACTTTATACGGCTGACTTTTTGGTTCTAAGTAATTAAAAATGCTTGGAAAAAATAGTACTATTAGCATCTTGGTTAAATGATATGAGCTTAAGCAAGTTCTTCACGGCAGTTGCACAATGTTTTTGACTATCTTTTTCCCCACGTTGATAGTTGCAGCAAATATATGTGCTATTTTCGTTTCTCACGAAGAAAATGACACTGCTGAGCTTTTATAATACATTGTCAAGACAAAATTGAAGTAGTTAGCTTAGCAACAATTTTCAATTCGGAAAAGGGCCTAAAATGCCCTTTTACTATATAAAATAGGACAGGTTAGCCTTCCGTTAAAAGTTAGTCTCTATTCTGCCCTTGCCGTCAACAAACGGGCTCGTATATGCCCCCCATCACTAACGGAAGATTCATAAAGCCACGTGAAATATATGTGAGGGCAAGTTAGACCTAGTTCGAATTGTACATGGTCAGTTATAATAGTCATTTCTCAAACACTTCACAATTCCATATCAGTTTACTTAGACACCTATTTGACAACACCAAACTAATTATCATAGCAAATAAACCCAGTCATAGACACAACAAATGAACGACAATGACTTTATTAAATCCTTGTATTAAAACATAAAGCTTCATTACATAATAAAAGACAACAATTAAGCCACAATAACACTAACATTACATATCATTTTGCACTGATCGAAAGAACATAACAAGACATCCCAATATCACACACATAAAAATCCACATCTTCTTTCGAAATTTAGCATCAAGTACAACTGAGTACTCTAAATCGGTCACTTTCTTCATTAGAACATTTCTTTCCAATTCCAAGGCTTCTATTCCTCCATGATCGACGAGCATCATAACATTCTCAAGATCAAATTTTCCTTTAGCATTTCTTTCACGGATTAGAGCTTTCTTTTCCTTCTTTAAACTACATATGAAATTTGAAACTCTAGGAGGAAGCTCTTCATCTTGCCATTCCCAATAGGAATATTTTTCATCCTAAAAACCAAAAATAAATAAAATAAATTTACAAACAAATCGGAATAATTAAAAGAACCCATCAAAAAATTTGCTTACCTCATGCTTCGGGGACTTGAAAAACCTTCTCCTAGCATTTAAAGGCGCCCATGCCATGAAATAATTGGCAGTAAATCCGTAATGACACCTCCTATTCGACCCATTTGAGCTACTAGAATATTCCGACATTGTCTTTTGTTATAATTCGATCCCATTGAGCTACTAGGATTTAATGTAGTCACTGCCGTTCATTTGAATGTTTGTGTCTATGACTTAGTTTATTTGCTGCGATAATTAGTTTGGTGTTGTCAAATAGGTGTTTAAGTAAACTGATATGGAGTTGTGAAGTGTTTGAGAAATGACTATTATAACTGACTCATATATGTCCCTGTACAATTCGAATTAGGTCTAACTTGCCCTCACATATATTCCACGTGACTTTATGAGTCTTCCGTTAGTGATGGAGGGCATATACGAGCCCGTTTGTTGATGGCAAGGGCAGAATAGAGACCAACTTTTAACGGAGGGCTAGCATATCCTATTTCAAATAGTAAAGGGGCATTTTAGGCCCTTATCCGTTTTCAATTTGATCAATAGGTTATATAGTCAAAGGAAAAGGGTGGCTGATCCACCTTTGACGAACGTATCACCTGATTTTCCACATGCATGTATTTCTTAAATGGACTTCCCACGCATTGGTTATCTTTTATGTATGTATAAGGCAAAAAAATATAAAAAAATAACCTATAATGGAAATTGTAGTTCTCCTCTTTTTTTTTCTTCTTTCATAATCTTCAAAAAAAAATATGCTACCACGTTAATAAGTCAGAGAAGGAGAGAAGTTTGGAGAATTTTTACGCATAATTTAAAAGTAGACGTGTTTAGTACTATTGAGTCGAATATTATATTGCCTAACTGGTTTAATGAATAATTGACTATTGTTACTTGAACAATTGCATCAAATGCTTTTTTAAACACTCAAATGTACGTGCTTAATCGATCAGCAATCGACAGTTGCATAATGAGCTTTACTTAAGATATATACACAATACTCCTTACACTTACTTTTGTATTATTCATCATTGGTTCCAAGCAAATCCTTAAATTCACGATCATTTTAGTTTGTTCTTTTAAAGGCACATGATGGTAGGCGGCGCAACATATTTCTAAGTATTTTCTTGATCTCAATCATAAGGTCTGTCACTGAGTTCCAACATAGCTTTAGAGAAAAAAAAAGGAAAAACACTAATGCAGTTCCAATGATGGCAGAATTTACTTTACTCAAACTAAAGAGTAAAGACATAAGTGCATTGGACGTATAATTTTAAGAATTCACTTGGTGGGGACGTACGTACTATGAATGGTCCTCAGGTTGTGACGGGGCCTATTGCTACTCTCTTATATATAATTATGAGTTAGAAAGTAAAGATGCCCAAGTCTTAAGCCAATATAGTGAAAGATGATGTGATCAGACTTTACATGTTGCCACAAGTTGTACTTTTCAATTCAACATCTCACACCACCAGCTATATCAGATGTATATTAGTAAGATCCGAATTCTATCCAAGACATGACTAGAGAAGAAAACATAACCAAAAGAGAGGGAAAACAAACAAATATCTAGTCAAGTTAGAGCTTCATTGAAGCAAGATCAAGATAGGCTATTTTAATTGGAGCAAGGTATTAAGACTAGAGAGACATTTGTCTATGGCGCGGATATTGACATTTAAAAAATAGTTCCTGATCATGCCTAACTATGCCTTATAAAAAGGAGTAAGCGGTCGTTGCAAATATAATCCAGTTTACAAGTCCGGAGTCGAATCCCACAGAGAACTAAGGTTTAGCTACAACTGTTCACTATCACCAAGAAGACAAGCTTGAAGAATCTCTAACTTATAGATATTAAGATTCCTGTGTTCCACTTATTAACTAACAAATTAAAATAGTAAATTAACAACTAAAGATATTAAGGGTTAGAGACAAGATTAAGGAGGTCTAGAGTTATGATTTCCCCAATTGTCGGAATCCTTCCCACTACGTTTTCTATAAATTCGCGTAAGTATTCTCTAGCGATCATGAGCGCTCTGACTGTCGTAACTCTCTCTCTCGAGTAATTACCACAATTTACTAGACATAATCTCCCGAATTACGCTAGCTGGCAGTAAGTACGGCTCACTCGGATCACACCCAAGGTTTCGCTATCCCTAATCCCACCTTTAAACCCTCCGTATTTATCCCTCATATACGTTAGGAGTGATGTTGTTCAACAACTACCTAAGTATGCACTCTCTCCCAAGTAATGCACACTAAATAGGCACATTCGATTGAGAGCTCTTCAACCAACCACAATATAAATGTAGTTGAACAAATAGAGAAAATACTACGACAAATCTATATTTACATAAGAGGAAAATCATCCTCCAATAGGTTCCATCCTCTAGATAACAAATTAGCTATTAATAATAGTATGCATAACTACAATACTAAAATTCATAATCATTAATGAAAATAGAAAGAAGGAAGTGAAAAACTCGTAGAAGAATTCTCCGCCTTGCTCCTAGTGTGTTCTTGCCTCCTTAGGTCGAATCCCCAGTCTCCTTAGCCTCCTTAGGTCTAAATTATATCAAAAGTATGTCCCCTGCCCCTTCAAAATAGCATTTTACATGTATTTATACCAAGGAGGGTCGGGCCCAGACGAAACATCTTTTCCTGCGCGAAATAGGACTCTAGCTCTGTAAAATTTGCACAGTTATCAGCAGGCTTGCATTTTCTTGTCAGGCCATTTTTTACACTACTGCGTTGTGCCCTGCGATGCCCTATGCGGCGCGACAATATAATTTTCTCAGAATGAAGTTATTTCGTCCTCTTTTGACATCCAGACTTGGTACGCGACCTCCGAACACGATCCTGACTTGATTCCTTGGGCTTTTACTTAGACTTCAAAGCTCCAAATCACTTGAATTCATTCCATAATATCTACATAGCTCGGAATCACTCCTACAACGCATAAAATACATAATTAGTAAAAAACACAAGCGATTAAAGTTCAAACTCAATTAAAGTGCAGTAATTTAGAGTGTAATAAGCGACTAAAATACGCAATTATAGCCTATCATCAACACCCACAGTTAAACCATTGCTCGTCCTCGAGCAATCAAACTACACTTTATATAGACATGACCTTTTTAAACAATTCTCCTAACTAATCACACCACAAATATTTAAAATAGACTAAGCACAAAAGCGTAACATCTTCACCTTAAGATTTGACTCACAAGTACCACACATTATTCACAACTCATCCACTTACTCTAACATAGAGGTCACTGAAATTACCTTTCCTTCATGAATCAAGTGCCCTGACACAACAAAAGAGAGTAGTTCCATACACCATAAAATTTAAGAACACCTAGGAACTCACGATAGAAAGAATTAACTCACTCTCAGAAATAACATTCATATGTGATAACTAGGTATTCTAGTCTATTTTATGCTCCTTTTTGCTTGAGTTTTGGATTAAAAGTGTGTACAAGTATTCCCAAAAGCTAACTTATTGTGCTTGTTTGTAGTGTTTGAGACAAGAAAGTCAAAATCAGCTCAAAAAGGAGTGAAACCTGCACAAGACAAAGCTGAGTCAACTGAGCACTAACAGCGGAAAATCAACCGCGGATGCGGAAGGTCCACCGCTGAGGCAGTCTTGATCTCGCGGTCAGGGGTGTCAAGGTTCAGAGAGCTGCATTTTTGGGATTGCAAGTTACCGCTGCCTGGTCACAACAAACTCAACCTCACACAACGGTAGGAAGAGCGGGCGCTAAGACTTTTACCCGAATAGTGGTATCGGGGTCGATTTTCACAGGGAGCTTGGAATGGAGTTGCGTATTTGTTCAGACTAGGAATGTGTGTTTGCTCCTAATTGTACTTCTAACATTTTTTGGGGTTTTTGTTTAATAACTATTGTTATCAACTACAAGTTTAAGCTAATTTATGCTGAAAGAATATGTTATAAGTTGTGATTAATATAGAGAAAGGCACTAGGGTCGTGGCATCACCTAGGTGATTAACTAATGGGTAGAGACTACTACTAATAGATTGAAATATTTGGGATCAATGTTATAATCGTTGCACAATTGTACCCACTCTCACACCTCTCGGTAGGGAGAGCGAATTTGCCCAATTGACTCTCTCGAGACCAATTGGGTAGGCCAATTAGACCAAACAACTTGGGTTCAAGTAGGGTGATTACTCTCTCGAGGTTTAACCCGTTAATTGGGACTACCATTTCTCATGGGTCCACCCCAATTCCTTGTTGGGTCAATTTTGGGGTCATAGACTCTCTTTCTCAAGAAGAGTCAAGACCCACTAAGCTAGAATCAATGTTTGCAACCATCAATCCTTAATTAAACCATAAAATTAACCCAAATAACAAACACCCAATATCAATCTATCATTAAGAAGCAACACCCATTAATTACCCACACTAGGGTTGAGCCACAACCCTAGCTAATGGGTTTAGCTAGACATAATTAAAGAAGAAACTGAAGAAATAGAAGATGAAACAACCATATTAATTAATTACTAATGTTAAACTACAATAATCTATGATGAAACCAAGCTATAAATGCCCAAAATAGGCCAAAACATAAGTCTCACGAGTGCAACAGCTATCAGATGTACCAAACTTAACCTAAAAATGGTAAAATGTTCTATTTATAGTGGGCTGGAAAAACTGGACAAAAATGCCCCTGCGGGGTTAGTGCGGACCGCACAAAGTTGGCACGCGGCCGCACTGGGTTGCTTGAGCTCTGAATATTGCTCTCTGAAGATGGTGATGCGGACCGCACAAAGTTGGAATGCGGCCGCATGAAGACTGGCGCGGACCACACAAAGTTGTTGTGCGGCCGCATGAATGGTTTTGGCAGCTTCTTTGAACTTCACTGACGCGGACCGCGTGACCATAGAGTGCGGCCGCATGGAGAGGGACACGGGCCGCATGAAGTGGGACGCGGCCGCATGGTTTGCTTCTGGAATATGACACCCTCTGAACTTCTTGGACGTGGCTGCATAGCAAGATTGTGCGGCCGCATGAGTGAGACGCGGGCCGCATGAAGTGGGACGCGGCCGCATGAGTTTGACTTGTAGTTTCACAGTCTCTGAAATCCTATGGTGCGGCCGCATGACATGATGGTGCGGTCCGCACCAAGTTCTGAATGTCCTTACTTTAATGATCTTTGACACTTGAGCAGGTTTCACTCCGATTTGAGCCAATCTTTGACGATTTGTCACTTTATAGCTCAAACCTGTAATCAAGCGCAATCTGTAAGCATTTTGGGACTATTTTGTAGCAAATTACACTCAAAGCGCAGGCAAGTATGGGTATAAAACATGTTAAAATCCTACTTATCAACTCCCCCAAACTTAAACTTTTGCTTGTCCTCAAGCAAACAAAATAAGACCCACCCCTCAAAGGCAACATCCAAGCAATTTCAGCTTATCCTAAAGTAACCTCAACAAGCATCAATTGGGACTAACAATTGCCCTCAATGTGAATGCATCATTAACATATTTAAACTTTGAAAACTTGTGGATCAAGTGTGACACAAGAGCATCAAGAGTTGACACATTTCATCAAAGAATTTTTCTCAATTACTTTGGTTATTGTGGAACCCAAACTCATACATCCTCAACTCTCCCTAAGTGAACCTCACCTTTTAGAGTATTGACACACAAACCGAGGTTGATGGATTTTCACTCATCTCTCTCAAGGAAGAGGCCACAAGTCCGGATCTAAGTACCATATGATTGCCCCTTATGTAAGTATCCACTAATGTAGGTTCCCTTCAACTCAAAATCATGTAGGGCTTTTATGGAGTCATTGTGAAGGCTTTTGGGTAAGGGTAGGACATATTTTTGTTCAAGTGGGTTCAATTTTCCTTAAGCACTTCTTTTGATTCATTTTGGCACACTTTCTTGACTCATTTGAGTATTCACTTCTTTTTCAAGGGGTTAGAGAGACACATTGTCACCCTTTCTTATGCAATTCAACACATTTCTCCTTTTTCTACTTTTTCCACACCCTTTTTCAGTTTTGTTTTCTTTGAATCCCCTTTCTAACCTTATTCAATTCGGTCTTACTTTTTGTCTTATCTTTTCTTTCTTTTTCATTACCTTTCTATTCTTTTGCTTTTGTACCTTTTACCACATTGTTTCCTTTCTTGTCTCCCCCCCAAACTTAAATATTTGCCATCTACTCAAGGGAAGATTTGGGTGCCAAGAGAGGGTATCATTAAGAACGGGTATAGGCTTGTAGCTTTGGTTCTTGAAAGAAGAAGGTTCAAGGCTCAAAAGGGTTAACTAGGGATCATTTCATTGGTAGGTTATGGAATTGTTCAATCTTAGCATTTTGGATCAAGGAGAGCCAACAATCACTTCTCAAGCCAAATTTCACCTAGGATTTCGCCTCAACAAACATTCGGGGAAAGTTCTAGACCATCGGCTCGGGACTTGGATTCGCAAATCAAATTCTTACCACATAAACTCAAGGATTTCTAAAGATATCGAGTCGAGGGCCCACAACGGCCTTAGTTACGATTCAAGCGCACAGTGGTCCAATACGACCACATGATGACTGTTTGGTCAACACAAGAGTCTCAAGGCCACGCCTTTCACCATCCTGAGCACAATATTATGTCTTTGACCATGGGATCAAAGGCAAATGTGTTAGGCCCAAGTGAAGCTTTGCCTGAGGTACCCTTGACTGCAAAAGTTGAAAATCAAAAAAGAAAAATAAAAAACGGACTCAAACCCTTAAGAAGGTTGTCACGCCATCTATCATTGGGAAGAGCCACCCGGTTCGCACAACACTCTACCCTTGGAAAGAACCGTGGCATTAAGAAAACCAAGGGCTTATTGCAAACGCCAAAACAAAACAAAAAGGCTACGAGCCTACTATGAAGCTAAAAACGAAAAATTTTAACGAAAATAGAAAAACCGAATGAATATGTACAATAGGGGAGTAGAATATACAGCGGGTGGAATGGATATGTACATAAAGTAGAAAAGTAACTAGAATGAAAAGTTATATACATGCCAACTATCAACTAGCAACATAAGCTGAGAGTCAAATAAATATGTACAGTCATCCCAAATGTATCAACCATCAAAATAGTAGGGAGCAACCCCACGAATAAAAGCTGGCATTGTCCCCAATGACAACTACCAAAATAAGAATATAAACAGAGAAAGGATATAGAGTGGCTCCTCAAGCCTGATCTGTCGTCATGGGCTGATCAGTGGTCCCCTGGTCCTCTGTACTGGCGGGAACCTCAGACTGGTTCCCGGCCTGCTACTGCTCTATTGCTGGGACAGGGGCCGGGTCATGGACCGGCTGAACATCTGGTGGAGCACTGGAAGTATCCTCCTGAACCTGTGCTACCTCTATCACAACACCCTCAGTGCTAGGAAGCTTCCTCTTCTTCCTTGGGTGCCTAGGCTCCTCCTCCTGCTGTGGCTCCGGTACAACTACTGCTGGTGGAGGTGCTGACTCATCAAAGAACAAGTCTAAAGGCAACTGGTCTGCCTTTAGCTTGTCAACCTCAGCTTGGAGCACCTTCACCTTTTCCTTATATGCCCGGGATTTTCTCATCTTCTTGTGTTCTCTGGCAAGCTCCTTTAGAGCTTTGCCCTGTGCATCAACTGCCTTTGTCAAGGCAGCCTGAGTAGCCAAAATATTCTCCCGGTTGGCTAGGAGTGTCTTCAATGTCTTCTCAATGGACCGAGGAATCTCAACGGTAGCTGGAACAGACTAGGCCGCAACTGTGGTAGCCAAAGTGGACAACTTGGATGTCGAGACTGACATCCAGTTGTTCAAACTGGCTAATGTCTTTGCTAACTGCTAGGCTGTGAAGGGGTTGGATTTGGAGGTAGGAACCACTGGGCCAGTTGAAGAATTGGGACCCGCAGAGAAGGATGAGATGTCTGGAACAGTAGTGGCAGCAGAAGTAGGTGGCTCAACAGAAGCCTCTACCGCAACTGGCTCCTCAAACTGGACAGTCGGGGCAGAGGTGGATGCTTTTCCCTTCTTATCCCCCTTCGGGTTGTCTGGCCCCTGAATACTAAACTATGAAAATGGGGACACCGGCCGGATTCCAACATCGAAGGGGTATTTATTCACCTTTGCATCTTCAAAGTACATTGTGAGGGTGTTCGGGTAGGGGTGGTTTCTGTCCGTATCAATGCTAATGGATGTGATCACACTGTACATAACATTCCCCACATTGATGGGGAAACCTGCCATAATGGACTCAATGAGAACCGCTCGGGCGATTGGAATGGTCTGGTCATGGGATGAAGGGTCCAACCTGTTGCATACAAAAGTTAACCATCCTCTCGCCTCAAAATTGAGGTCCTTTCGCAGTATTTTCTTCCCCACCTGAATCCACTACGGAACAGTACCCGGCTGAGCTAAGAACTGTGCCACCCAAGGACAAGCTTCCTCTTTCAACTCTAACTTCTCTCTGTTCAGAGAGTCATCCTCCTCATTGAAACCCAAATACTCGTTCAACGCCTCTCCCGAGAACACTATCTTCTTATCCCGCACTTTGGTTGCAATTGACCCTTCTTTGGTGTGGGCCACATTGCTGTAGAATTCCTTCATCATATGTTCATTTGCATCGACCAGCTCATCTTTGAAGAAATCCCACCCCACTCTAGTAATAAATTGTTCATGGACTCGGGGAAGGTAGGGTAACAAATCCCGGGTGACTACTCTTCTTTCTGGAATCACCTTCTTCTTGGGCCACACTTCCCGGAATTTATGAAAGGCCACCTCGCTGACAAATCTGTCCTACCATACAACTAGGTTTCTAGTTCTTTCAATTCCCCCAACTCCAAGTACCCCACTGTCCGGGACCTCCTCATCACTCTTGTTTTTATCTTCTGCACCCTCCCCGGATTCTGAAGCTGTGGGGGAGGTGGAGTATTTGGCACTGCCTGCTTCTGAGCCCTCAGACGACTCAGGTTGTATAATAGTTGGAGCTTTAGCTGGGCCTGCAGGGGCTTTCCCCGAATCAGTTGAGACATCCTGGGAGGGGAGGTACTCACTCCCCGACTGCTCCTCATCACTCACCACCTGCTTTCTTGTTTTTAGCTTTGGTTGGGGAGTGAGTTTCTTCAATTTTGCTTTACCTCCCCGGGAGGGGTCACCTCCTCGTCCGGGTTGTTTAGCTCTGCGCCCTCGTTGTTTAACCATTTTCTGCACACAAATAATTCTAACATTGTTAGTTCAGGCAATTGCAGAGTTTAAGTACAGAACAGAAACACAGACACAAAACAGATGATAGCAGTGCGGACCGCACAAACAAGGCATGCGGACCGCACTGACCAAGTTGGGAAATGAAAACCTCTCTGATTAGGAACCATGCGGACCGCATGAACAAGGGGTGCGGCCGCGTGGGGGCCAACGCGTCCGCACAAACTGGTCATGCGGCCGCATTGGCCATACTATTAAAAACTGGTGACCTCTGAACCTCACCCACGCGGACCGCGCAAACATGGGATGCGGCCGCGTAAAAGGCATGCAGACCGCATAATCAGAGAGTGCGGCCGCGCTGGGCTTTCATTACAGGGGCAATTAGGGTTTTACAAAAAAAACTTAAGTCTTTCACGTTTTAGCATCCTACTTTGTCCCTACTCATTTATAACATGCCCATCATTTCAAAGAACAACAAGAACAATATAAAACTATCCTAATCATGAAACGACGAAGAACAAAAAGAAAAACGAAGAAGTTATGACTAGGGAAACATGTATAAAGTTTAAATTAATACTAAGTAAAGACTAATGTGAGAGATATGTTACCAAGAAAGCGAAGAAATTCTCTTGATATTAACACTAAAGGGTCTTTGATGTGAACAGTAACTTTTAAGGCTCGAGGGTTAATTTTTGCGAAAAGTTCTAAGGAAGACCCTAATGGCCTATTTGTAGGAAACACAGCGGGGCCCAGCATTTACCGTCCAGTGCAGTTGTGTGAACACGACTGCGGGCCGCGCTGGGACTTTACCATTTACCTGTTGCTAAAACGAAGGCACGCGGACCGCATGAGACGGGCTGCGACCGCATGAAAACCACGCGGGCCACTCAAAGTGGGTCGCGGCCGCGTGAACGCAGTTTAGAGACTGATCATTCTTGGACTTTACCGGTGCGGACCGCACAAGTAAGGGTGCGGCCACACTAGCCATCTGCAGAAACTTGGCAATATTTTCTTTGGCCGGTGCGGAGCGCACAAAGTGGGATTGCGGCCGCACGGTCACTGTTCAGAGACTGTGCACTTTTTTCACAGTTGTTTTGCACTGGTTCAATCACAATTCCTGCAACATCTCACAAACCATTAGCTCAAAAATCCTAATCTACAACAAAAATCAAAAAGAAAGAAAAAGACATGAGTTGCCTCCCAAGAAGCGCCTGATTTAACGTCGCGACACGACGCATGTTACCATCAAAGTCACTTCAAATGAATGAGTGCCACCACGTGGCTGTCATCAAACTTTCCCAAGTAATGTTTGACACGATGCTCATTGACCCGGAAAACTTCACCAATTTTGTTCTTGAGATCAATAGCACCAAATGGGGTTACACCAACAACTTCAAATGGACCACTCCACTTATACTTAAGCTTTCCCGGGAATAACCTCAACCGGGAGTTGAACAGAAGAACCATGTCACCAACTTTGAATTCCTTCCCTCGGGCATACTTATCGTGAAGGTACTTCATCTTGTCCTTGTACAAGGACGAGCTGGAGTAGGCATGAAATCTAAGCTCGTCTAGCTCATTGAGTTGCTCAACCCGGAGATTCGCAGCGACATCCCATTCTAAGTTCAATTTTCTCAAGGCCCACATAGCCTTATTCTCCAATTCCACCAGAAGATGACAAGATTTCCCAAACACCAACCGGTACGGAGAAATACCAATCGGGGTCTTGTAAGCTGTCCGATAGGCCCAAAGAGCATCATCTAATTTCTTCGACCAATCGGTCCTATTGGCATTGACAGTTTTGGACAAAATACTCTTGATCTCTCGGTTGGAAACCTCAACTTGGCCACTCGCTTGAGGATGATAAGGAGTGGTCACCTTGTGATTTACACCATACTTGGCAAGCAATGAATCAAAAGCCCGGTTGCAAAAATGAGAACCACCATCACTAATGATAGCACGTGGAGTGCCAAACCTTGTGAAGATACTCTTTTTCAAGAACGCCACCACACTTCGAGCTTCGTTGTTGGGCAAAGCGACGACTTCGACCCATTTCGACACATAATCAATCGCTACTAAGATATAGGTATTCCCACAAGAACTCACAAACGGCCCCATAAAGTCGATACCCCACACATAAAAAATGTCCACCTCTAGAATTGTGTTGAGAGGCATCTCATCCTTTTTTGAAATCCCACCGGCTCGTTGGCATTCATCACATCTATTGACAAAATCACCGACATCTTTAAACAAGGAGGGCCAATAGAAACCGCAACTAAGCACCTTAGAAGCCGTCCTCACCCTGCCATGATGGCCACCATAGGTAGAGGAATGACAAGCCTCCAAAATACTCAATTGTTCTTCTTCCGGGACACATCGGTGCAAATCTTGAACAAATATGGCTCATCCCAATAATAATCCAAACCATCCCGCTTGAGCTTCTTCCTTTGGTTAGAAGGGAGCTTTTACGGGATTATACCGATCACAAGATAATTTACCACATCGGCAAACCACGACATATCATGCATAGATACCACAAGGAGTTGTTTATCCAGGAACGCATCATTGATCTCAAGGCTGTCAGAACGCCTCCCCTCTTCCTCCAAGCGGGACAAGTGGTCCGCCACTTGATTTTCACTTCCTTTCCGGTCAACAATTTCTAAATCAAACTCTTGAAGAAGTAGCACCCATCTCATCAACCTTGCTTTTGAAACTTTCTTGGTCATCAAATACCTAAGGGCGGCATGATCGGTATGGATAATCACTTTGGCCCCCATAAGGTATGGTCGGAACTTTTCCATGGCAAACACAATAGCTAGCAACTCCTTCTCGGTGACTGTATAGTTTCTTTGAGCTTCATTCATCGTCTTGCTTGAGTAGTACACCGGATGGAACATCTTGTTGATTCTTTGGCCCAAGACCGCCCCTACCGCAACATCACTAGCGTCGCACATGAGCTCAAATGGCAAGCTCCAATTGGGTGCGGTAATGATATGGGTAGTTGTCAACTTGTGTTTTAGAAGCTCGAAAGCCTCCATGCATTTCTCATCAAATACAAACTTGGCCTCCTTCTCTAACAACTTGCACAACGGGTTAACTGCCTTAGAGAAATCTTTGATGAACCTTCAGTAGAAACCCGCGTGCCCCAAAAAGCTCCTCACCCCTTTGACAGAAGTAGGGGGAGGTAACCTTGAAATGACTTCAATCTTGGCTTTGTCAACTTCAATACCTCTCTTCGAAATCTTATGACCCAATACAATACCCTCCTCTACCATAAAATGGCATTTTTCCCAATTGAGAACTAGGTTTGTATCTTCACATCGGGCCAATACAGGGTCCAAATTTGTCAAGCATTCTTCAAAGGAGTCCCCCACCACGCTAAAATCATCCATAAAGACCTCCAATATATCTTCCACCATGTCGGTGAAAATTGTCATCATACATCGTTGAAAGGTCACTGGGGCATTACACAATCCAAACGGCATCCTCGAAAATACAAATGTGCCGTAGGGACAAGTAAAGGTCGTCTTTTCCTGATTTTCTAGGGCGATGAGAATCTGATTGTACCCTGAATACCCATCTAAAAAGCAATAGAACGACCGACCCGTAAGACGATCAAACATTTGGTCGAGGAACGACAACGGGAAATGATCCCTTTGAGTCACCTTGTTAAGCTTTCTATAGTCCATACAAACTCTCCATCTCGTCACCATCCAAGTAGGAATCAACTCATTGTTAGCATTAGTTGCCACAGTCATCCCGCCCTTCTTCGGTACGCATTGCACCGGAGAAGTCCATGAGCTGTCAGAAATAGGATACACCACACCGGCGTCAAGCCACTTGATAACTTCCTTCTTGACCACTTCTTGCATAGCTTCGTTGAGTCTCCTTTGGTGTTCAAGTGAGGGCCTCGCATCCTCCTCCAATATGATCTTATGCATGCAAAAGGCGGGGCTTATACCCCGAATATCTACCAATGTCCATCCGATCGCCCTCTTGCACTTTTGTAGAACCTCCAAAGTGGCGTCAACCTGCATGTTAGTCAAGCAAGACGAAAGAATAATAAGCAAAGTGAAATTAGGGCCCAAGTATTATACCTGAGGTGAGGAGGAAGTGGTTTCAACTCCACCACCGGCGGCTCCTCAATAGATGGCTTGGTTGGGGGAGTTTTGCGATTCTCAAGATCCAAGGATAACTTCCTAGGCTCATAAGAATACGAGCCCATACCATGCAAAGAATTTACACATTCAACTCTCCCGGCATCATCGTCAACATCCATGTTCAAGAGCACGGCCTCAAGTGGGTCCTCAACATTCACCATTGTGTTTTGTCATCCACTATCACCGCCGTGACAATGTCAAAACGAGCACACTTCGGTGCTATTCGGTTGCCTCATAGATTTGCACACACGGAACACCACCTTTTCATCACCAACATGGAAGGTCAACTCTCCCGCTTCGACATCTACCAAAGCCTTTCCAGTAGCTAGGAAAGGTCTTCCAAGGATAATTGGCACCTCAAAATCCACCTCACAATCCAAGATAACGAAATTGACCGGCAATATGAACTTATCAACACGAATAAGGACATTATCAATAATCCCCAAAGGCGCTTCATTGACCGGTCCGCCATTTGAAGCCGCATAGAAGTTGGACGAGGTTTTCCGATTCCTAAGGTCTTGAAGACCAAATATGGCATTAAATTGATAATTGCCCCCAAGTCACAAAGGGCTTTTGCAAAGTCGGCACTTCCAATGGTACATGGGATAGTGAATGCACCGAGGTCCTCAAGTTTCGGAGCCATAGAATGCACAATTGCGCTCACTTGATGGGTCATCTTGATTGTCTCACACTCCATTGATCTCTTTTTTGTAACCAAATCTTTCATGAACTTTGCGTACCCCGGCATTTGCTCGAGTGCCTCCACCAAAGGCACATTGATAGTCAAACTCTTCATCATCTCAATGAATTTCTTAAATTGGTTGTCACCTTTTTGCTTGGCCAACCGTTGAGGATAGGGCGGAGGAGGCCGAGGTAAGGGTGCTTTGGCTTTGGGCACCACCGGCTCGGGCATATCAATCACGTGTTCCCTAGATGGGTTCATGGCCTCTTGTGTCTCCTCTTCAACCTCATGAATATCAATCCACACATCATATCTCACACTTGGTTCAACTACATCTTCAACCACCAAAGGCATTTCATTATCTCGTAACTCATCTTCATCCACCATAACTTGGTTTCCTCTTGAGGCATGCACATCACCGCCTCTTCCACTTCATGTTGTCACCTTCATCACATGATTATTGTGCCCACCCTTGGGGTTTACTACCGTATCACTTGGTAGAGCACCCTTTGGGTGAGTATTTAAAGACTGAGAAATTTGGCCAAGTTGTACTTCCAAGTTACGGATAGAAGTGTTGTGGGAGGCCAATTGAGCTTCGGAGTCTTGGTTCTTCTTCATAATTTGCTCAAACATAACTTCAATTCTACCAAATTCATTTCCCGATGAACTAGACCCTTGAGATTGAAACGGCGGCGGGTTGTTCGGTTGTTGAAACATCGGAGGCCTTTGAAAGCCTTGCCCCCGATTTCCTTAACCACCATTGTTATTCCACCCACCTTGCCCATTGTTGTTGTTCCAATTGTTGTTGTTGTTTCTGCTCCAATTCCCTTGATTACCCGAATTGTTGTTCCCCCAATTTCCTCCTTGGTTGTGTTATTGTTCCAATTACCACCTTGTTGATTGCCCCAATTTCCTTGGGGTCTCTATTGTTGGTTCCCTTGATTACCTCTATTCCCTTGATAGTTGTTGACGTATTGGACTTCCTCACTTTGATTATCATAACATTCATTCGAATAGCCACCACCATTATCATAGTTATCAAAATTTCCTTGAGATTGTTGCCCTCTTTGCCTCCTTTTCATCATATTCACTCCTTCCATGGCATTGACTCGGCGCGGGTTTTGAACTTGTTGTAACTGTGCTTTAGCCAACTGATTCATTGTTGTTGTAAGTTCAGCAATGGCTTGGCCGTGATCATGTAACTACTTATGCAAATGTATGACGTAAGGATCACCTTGAGGCACATTAGCCCGGCTTTGCCATGCCGACGATGTGTCAGCCATCTCATCTAACACATCACAAGCTTCATTGTAAGGAAGCTTCATAAAGTTTCCTCCCGCTAGTTGGTTCACAATACATTGGTTGGTTGTGTTGATGCCCCTATAGAATGTTTGTTGGATCATCACATCATTCATATCATTGTTAGGGCATTCTTTCACTATTGTTCTAAACCTCTCCCATATCTCGTGTAACGGTTCAGTCGGCTCTTGCTTGAAGGCTAGAATCTCGTCCCGTAGAGCCGCCATATGACTTGGAGAGAAAAACTTAGCGATGAACTTGTCCGCCAACTCATCCCATGTAGTGATGGATTGATTGGGGAGCCTCTCCAACCAATCTAACGCCTTCCCCCGAAGTGAGAACGGGAAAAGTCGAAGTCTCAATGAATCCTCCGAAACATTTATCTGCTTGCTACCCCAACAAGTATTCACAAAGCCCTTCAAGTGTTTATAAGCATTCTGATCAGTGGCCCACGTGAAATAACCTCGTTGTTCGAGCAAGGTGAACATCACATTTGTAATCTGGAAGTTCCCCGCCCGAATTCAGGGAGGAACTATTGCACTTGCGTACCCTTGATTGGGTAGAACTCTTAGTGCCACTCTTGGTGGAGGTGGAGGAGGGTCTGGTACATTCTCATTTGCATTGGCATTTTGACCTCTCCTAGGAGCTTGAGGTAATACGTCTTCTTGTTCTAGATCCTAAACCTCCTCCCACATGACCACATTGCCAAGAGGGTCATTTGCGTTTAAAGCCATGTGTACCTGAGTGAATTGACACAAATAAAATTAGTAAAAAGAAGGAAAGAGAAGCAAAACACAAAACTAGCTACACAAATAGTCAACATCGCAAGCTCCCCGGCAATGGCGCCAAAAGTGGTCACAACAAACTCAACCCCACACAACGGTAGGAAGAGCGGGCGCTAAGACTTTTACCCGAATAGTGGTATTGGGGTTGATTTCCACAGGGAGCTTGGAATGGAGTTGCGTATTTGTTTAGACTAGGAATGCGTGTTTGCTCCTAATTGTACTTCTAACATTTTTTGGGATTTTTGTTTAATAACTACTATTATCAACTACAATTTTAAGCTAATTTATGCTGAAAGGATATGTTCTAAGTTGTGATTAATATAGAGAAAGGCACTAGGGTCGTGGCATCACCTAGGTGGTTAACTAATGGGTAGAGACTACTAATAATAGATTGACATATTTGGGATCAATGTTATAACCGTTGCACAATTGTACCCACTCTCACACCTCTCGGTAGGGAGAGCGAATTTGCCCAATTGACTCTCTCGAGACCAATTGGGTAGGCCAATTAGACCAAGCAACTTGGGTTCAAGTAGGGTGATTACTCTCTCGAGGTTTAACCCGTTAATTGGGACTATCATTTCTCATGGGTCCACCCCAATTTCTTGTTGGGTCAATTTTGGGGTTATAGACTCTCTTTCTCAAGAAGAGTCAAAACCCACTAAGCTAGAATTAATGTTTGCAACCATCAATCCTTAATTACACCATAAAATTAACCTAAATAACAAACACCCAATATCAATCTATCATTAAGAAGCAACACCCATTAATTACCCACACTAGGGTTGAGCCACAACCCTAGCTAATGGGTTTAGCTAGACATAATTAAAGAAGAAACTGAAGAAATAGAAGATGAAACAACCATATTAATTAATTACTAATGTTAAACTACAATAATCTATGATGAAACCAAGCTATAAATGCCCAAAATAGGCCAAAACATAAGTCTCACAAGTGCAGCAGCTATCAGATGTACCAAACTTAACCTAAAAATGGTAAAATATTCTATTTATAGTGGGCTGAAAAAACTGGACAAAATTGCCCCTGCGGGGTTAGTGCGGACCGCACAAAGTTGGCACGTGGCCGCACTGGGTTGCTTGACCTCTGAATCTTTCTCTCTGAAGATGGTGATACGGACCGCACAAAGTTGGAATGCGGCCGCATGAAGACTGGTGCGGACCGCACAAAGTTGTTGTGCGGCCGCATGAATGGTTTTGGCAGCTTTTCTGAACTTCACTGATGCGGGTCGCGTGACCATAGAGTGCAGCCGCATGGAGAGGGACGCGGGCCGCATGAAGTTGGACGCGGCTGCATGGTTTGCTTCTTGAATATGAGACTCTCTGAACTTCTTGGACGCGACCGCATAACAAGATTGTGCGGCCGCATGAGTGAGACGTGGACCACATGAAATGGGACACGACCACATGAGTTTGACTTGTAGTTTCACAGTATCTGAACTCCTATGGTGCGGCTGCATGACATAATGGTGCGGTCCGCAGCAAGTTCTGAATGTCCTTACTTTAATGATCTTTGACACTTGAGCAGGTTTCACTCCGATTTGAGCCGATCTTTGATGATTTGTCACTTTATAGTTCAAACCTGCAATCAAGCACAATCTGTAAGCATTTTGGGACTATTTTGTAGCAAATTACACTCAAAGTGCAGACAAGTATGGGTATAAAACAAGTTAAAATCCTACTTATCACTGCCCGCGGTGCTTTTGTGCGGCAGCAGTGCCTCTAACGCGACAACAGTTCTTTTTTTGTAGTCAGCGGAAGAGAGATTCATAGAATCTGAAGTTGAGCTGAAAGTTGAAGACCGCGGTCCGCACTTGATCTTATGCAGCCGCGGTATCCTCACCACTGCAGCGGTTCATTTTTTGCTGGTAGCGGTACCTCCGTCAGGGGCATTTTTGTACAAAAAATTTAGATGTATGTAAATACTTCTTTTCAGATTCTTAGGTCATATTTTATTTAGCTGAGCACGTGAAATCACCGTTTTTACTTTTTTGAGTAATCTTAGAGCTTGTTTAACAATTAATCTTAGATTATTATCTTGTAATTACATTTGGTGGCTTCTATTTCATCTTAATCTATGATTTCTTCTTCAATTATGAGTAGCTAAACCCATTAGCTAGGGTTGTGGCTCAACCCTAGTGTGGGTATTTAATGGGTCTTCTATTTTAGGGCTTAAATGTTTATGGGGGATTGATATTTAGCCTGATTTATGCTTTAAATGTTAAATTGGTGGTTGCAAACACTGATTTGTACCTTTTGTCTTATACTCTTCTTGAGAAAGAGACACTAAGTCTAGGAAATTCAGGCCAACAAGGAATTGGGATGAATTCAAGAGATTGATAGCCCCAATTAAAGGGTTAAACCTAGAGATAGTAATACCCGACTTGAACCAACTTTGCTTGCACAATTTGAGCACCCAATTGGGCTTGAGAAAGCCAATTAGAGCAAAGTCACTCAAACTACCGAGAGGTATAGAGTGAGTAGCTACGTGCATCGGCTATATAATGATCCTAACTATAACAATATTGCCCTAAGTTTTAGATCCCGTTAGATACTCACCTAGGAGTAAGTCACTTCCTTAGTACCTTTTTACCAATTTAGAAAATCCTACAAAAATATCTACTTAGCTTAATTTTGTGCATCATTAGTATTAAATTAGAAATAGCAAACTGATAGTAGGTTGTATAGTTGATATTTACACCTTAATATGACCATACTTCGTTGTTGTTTTATAGATAAATTGCCAACAAAAATGCTCTGAATAATGTTCTTTTGTTTCACTGGGAATATTATATGAGAGGAAGCAGCATGGAGTGTTTTGGAGGAAATAATGTGAAGAAAATGCCTACTTGAGAAGTACCCGAGCACTAAGAAGCAGAAAATGGCCTGGGCAAGAAGACCACTGCGACCGCGATAGATTAACAACGTAAGGCAAAAAGGTCAGCATTCACTGCGGTCGACCGCGGTTGGCCGTGACCGCGGTGCGCTGTTCACGCTGCTGGGAAGATTGAGGACCAAAGTGTAAAATTGGAGAAACTTTTGTAAACCCTTATAAGCTTTAGAAACTCGCCCAAGATTGTTTGAAGTTTTTCTAAAACTACTTTTGGAGGCAAGAACAAGTGTGAGAAGATCAACCAAACATTAGAGTTTTTCTATCTACTTTTAATTCTTGCAATTTTACATTATGAACAATTTAGTAGTTCTCTCTTGTTTTGTTATGAATAGCTAAATACTTATCTAGGGTTGATGGAACCAATTGTTGGTTGAAGTTTTGACTCAAGTTGTTATAATCAAGCCGGATTTATAATATGATTGTTCAACTATGTTTTGTATGGTGATTAATTGAATGGGCCCTTGATTAATCGTGTCTAATTACCTTATATTGCTTGAGAAAGATTATTAGGTTAGACAACTGTTGAACAATACCACTTTTGGGTAATTGAAGAGATTCATTACTTGAACTTAAAAGTGGGTTTAGAGATAACAGAACTTTGGTGGGATAATTTAGAGTTGCACACATATTGTCAGCTAGAGTAGTTTAAGAGAATGCTCTAGTAAATTATTGTAGTTGATCGAGAGATATTTACAATAACTCATAACTCTTAATGCTCATAGAGTATTACGGTGAGAGTATAGCGGAAGAGTCGAGACCTAAACTAGCAATTGGGGAAATCATTGCCCTAGACCTTTTTACCATTGAATTATCTTTGTTTTAGCTTACTGTTGTTTTTAATAGTAGTTGAAGTAGTTAAACAAAAAAACCCAATCTTTATTAATCAAAAATCTTGCATCTAGAGATTGATTGAGTTGATAATAACATTTCCGTAGAGTGTAATAGATAGGTTAGTTCCCTGAGGATTCGATTCCGGACTTAAAATTGGATTATATTTGCAGCGACCGCTTTGTCCTTTAAAAGGCATAGTTGGGCGTTATCAAATTTTGGCGCCGTTGCCGGGAACTAACAGTGTTATTTATTACAACTTAGAAGTAGTGTTAAAATTATTTGTTCAAATCAGTTTCCAAAGGTGTTAAACAATTTTCATTGAAATTCTAACATTTGAACTCTTGTGGAATTCAGGTGTATGCCTAGAAATTCTTCGAGGAAAGGAGAACTGATTGAAGGACTTTCAGACCCCGATGAAATATTCAGGGCATTGAACCGTGCTAACAAGAGGATCCAACAATCACAACAACCACACCAGCTTGAAATTGACATGGGTGACGTAGAGAACGTCAACGGAAACATCAGGGATGAGCCAGCTGACCCAAACGTCAGAGTGGTGGCACCTTTTGTGCCAGAAGCTGCACTTTATGATTGGGCTCAACCCATAGCTGACAACCTGGCAACTGCCATAGCTGTGCCCGCAATTCAAGCGAAGACATTCCAGATCACCAACAAAATGCTGCATCTGCTGCAGAATAAAGGATTGTTCTCCGGGTCACACATTGAAGACCCTCAGCAACATTTGAAAAACTTTCTGTCAATTTGTGTGACTCAAAGGCAGCCAAATATGACCCCAGAAGCTATCAAGCTATTACTATTCCTGTTCTCTATGACTGGGGAAGCTCAGACTTGGCTGAATTCGCTCCCAATCAATTCCATTGTCACCTAGGAGGAATTAGTAAAGCAGTTCCTGAATAAGTTCTACCTGCCCAATAAGACTGCAAGGCATATTGATGAAATATTGCAGTACAAGCAGTAGTTGATTGAGACCTTGCAAGAAACTTGGGAAAGATTTAAAGGGATGCTGGTGAAGTGTCCTCACCATGGCATTCCAGACCATATGCTTGGCCAGAGATTCTACATGGGGTTAGCTGACAATCTAAAGGCCAATGTGGATGCTTCAGTTGGAGGTGCATTTTTGAGTAAGACATTCACCGAGTGCAAAGTCCTCCTTGACAAGATGTCCCAGAATTCAGGGTGGATGACTAGAGGTACAACACTGGCACCCATAGTGCATTCAGTTCCTCTTGACCCAAATAATTCGTATGCAGAGAACATGGCCACACTCATGACTCAGATGAGTGTTTTGACAAAGACGATAGATGAGATGGGTACCAAACAAGTGCATATTGTTGACACGACAAATGAAGGGTTGTGTACACCCTGTGTTAATCAGTATTATATGTGTTCATGAAGCGGAGAAGGTGAAAATCAAGGGGAAAAGGAAGATATGAATTATGTTAACAACTTTGGGGGTCAGAGACAAGGAGGACAACAATGGATACCGGCACTAAATTAGCAATACAGACCCAACATGCCTCAGCCTGGGGGCATGCAAGTTCAAGGCCAAATGGTGCCATACCACCAGAGACAACAGGGCTACCCACAACAGAACCAGCAATAGTTGACATATCAGCCACCTCCTCAGCAGCAAGATAACAACATGGTAGAGATCAGGGGGATGCTCCAGAAACTCATTGGGACAAATGGTAAGATGCAAGAAAAGTTGGCAGTACATGATTCAGCTATAAAGAACATTGAAACTCAGTTGGGGCAGTTGTCTATGGCTTTAAACAACTGCCCCCAGGGAACATTGACAGCGGATACAAATATTAACCCCAAGGAGCAAAGCCCGAATCAGCTGATGGCAGTAAGTCTCCGGAATGGGAGAGATTTAAACAAAGAGCAGGAGGTTGCACAAGCCAGCAAAGAGACTACGCCAGCCACTCCAATTCCACTAGAGGTAGATAAACTAACAAATCTGACTGAAGTGGTGGTTGAATAGGGTCAAGATGAAAAGGGTAAGGCTAAGGTAAATGAACAAGCTGCAGAACAGGTGGTGCCTCTTGTGCCACAAAACCCCAATAGAGAGAAGCCAGCAAGCAGTGCACAAAGGGTGATACCTGCACCATTCCCTCAGAGACTGGTAAAATAAAGGAAGGAAGATCAATACAAGAAATTCATGGAGATGCTGCGTCAAATTAAATTGAATATTCCTTTGATGGAGGCCTTAAGGGAGATGCCAAGTTATGCGAAGATGATGAAAGACCTAATGTAACGGAAGTTTGATTTTCAGGACCTATCCATAGTGACTCTGACGCAGACTTGCAGCGCAGTAGTGACCAGACCGATGGCTCAAAAGATGTCCGACCCAGGTAGCTTCACTATTCCATGCATGATTGGGAGTTATGCCTTTGCAAAGGCATTATGTGATTTGGGAGCCAACATAAATTTGATGCCTCTGGCTGTATACACCAAACTGGGCATTGGTAGAGCTAGACCGACTTCGATGCTGCTGCAGCTGGCTAACCACATGGTAAAAAGGCCTACTAGGATTCTTGATGATGTGTTAGTGCAAGTGGGGAAGTTCGTGTTCCCTGCAGACTTTGTTATTCTGGACTGTCAGGTAGATGAAGAGATACCTATCATTTTAGGTAGGCCATTTTTGGCCACTGGGAGAGCACTGATCAATTATGAGACTGGGGAATTAAAAATGAGACTGAATGATGAAGAAGTCATATTCAATGTTCAGCAATCTATGAGGAGACCTAGTGAATATGCTAATTGCTCTCTAGTGGAGGTAGTGGATGTGATCCTGCAAGAAGATGATGTGACCCTGACTGCTAAAGATCCATTGGACGCATGTCTGACAAATTTAGAAGAGATGAATGGTGAAGTGTTAGCTGAGTGGGTCATGGCACTTGAAGGCCAAGGATTCTGGAAAAGGGAACCTCAGTTCGAGTCCCTTGAGTTAGAAAAAAGGGCTACACCTCCAGCAAAGCCATCAGTAGAGGAACCACCCAAGCTGGAGCTGAACCCGCTCCCAGCTCACCTCAGGTATGTTTTCTTAGGCCCTGATTCTACTTTTCCTGTTATTATATCATCCTGTTTGCTAGATGTGCAGGCAGAACAACTCTTACAGGTACTATAGGAAAGTAAGACTGCCATTTGCTGGACCATGGCAGACATAAAGGGTATCAGCCCAGCCTTCTGTATGCACAAGATTCTCTTGGAAGAATGGCACAAACCTTCCAGAGAACATCAACGAAGGCTGAACCCGAACATGAAAGAGGTAGTAAAGAAGTAAGTGATCAAATGGTTAGATGCAAGAATCATCTTCTCCATCTCTGATAGCAATTGGGTCAGCCCTGTCCAATGTGTGCCGAAAAAGGGGGGAATGACTGTTGTGCAAAATGAGAACAATGAGTTGATCTTAACTCGTACAGTCATGGGATGGTGGATTTGCATGGATTACCGAAAATTGAACACAGCCACCCTGAAGGACCACTTCCCCTTGCCTTTCATTGATTAAATGTTGGACAAGTTGGCCGGGCGATCACACTTCTGTTTCTTGGATGGATATTCGGGGTATAATCAGATATCAATAGCCCCCGAAGATAGAGAGAAAACATCCTTCACTTGTCCGTATGGCATCTTCGCATTTCGGAGAATGCCTTTTGGGCTTTGCAATGCACCGCCGACATTTCAACGGTGCATGTTAGCCATTTTTACAGACATGGTAGAGGATATTATGGAGGTCTTTATGGATGATTTCTCCATAGTAGGAGATTCATTCGAGGACTGTCTTCACAACATAAGAAGAGTGCTCAAAAGATGTGTGGAGACAAATTTAGTGTTGAACTGGGAGAAGTGCCATTTTATGGTACATGAAGGGATAGTCCTGGGGCATCGAGTGTCCAGTAAAGGAATTGAGGTCGACCATGCTAAGGTTGACGTGATTGAAAAACTACCACTGCCCACTTCAGTCAAGGCGGTGAGAAGTTTCCTTGGGCACGCCGGGTTCTACAGGCGATTCATAAAAGATTTCTCCAAAATTGCTAACCCATTATGCAAACTCCTTGAAAAGGATCACCCCTTTGTGTTTTCTAATGATTGCAGGTTGGCATTTGAGGAGCTGAAGAAGAGATTGGTGACTGCACCCATCATTGTTGCACCCAACTGGGAGCAACCATTTGAGCTCATGTGCGACGCAAGTGACTATGCCATAGGAGCAGTCTTAGGGCAGCGAAAGGATAAACTAATGCACCCGATTTGCTATGCAAGTAGAACGCTAAGCGGTGCACAACTCAATTACACCGTGACGAAAAAGGAAATGTTGGATGTCATTTTGCATTCGACAAATTCATGTCATACTTGATTAGCTCGAAGGTTATTGTTTACACTGACCATGCAGCAATTAGGTACCTGGTAGAAAAGAAGGAGTCAAAGCCACACTTGATTCGTTGGGTTTTTCTGTTGCAAGAATTCGATCTGGAGATATGTGATAGAAAAAGGATAGAGAACCAAGTAGCTGACCATCTCTCGCGGTTGGAAGGAGCTGAAAAGAAGGTAGAGGTTGAGGATATAACAGAGACATTCCCGAATGAACAATTACTGGCAATGACAATGGAGGAGGCACTAAGGTATGCTGATATTGCTAATTATTTAGCAAGTGGTATTGTACCTTATAAACTCTCCTCAATACAAAAGAAAAAGTTCTTTCGTGATTGTCAGTATTATTATTGGTATGAACCTCTGTTGTTTAAAATATGTGTAGATAACATGATCCGGTGGTGTATCCCCGAGAAAGATCAACATTCTGTTTTGCGGGCTTGCCATGCTTCACCATATGGTGGACACTTTGGAGGAATTCGGACAACAACTAAGGTGTTGGAGTCAGGCTTGTACTGATCTACTCTGTTCAAGGATACCCATGCTTGGGTTAAAAGCTACGATGAATGCCAAAGAACTGGCAACATATCTCGTAGACATGAGATGCCAATGACCATAATTCAAGAGGTGGAGATTTTTGGCATGTGGGGGATTAACTTCATGGGGCCATTCGTTAGCTCGTATGGTAACAAGTACATATTGGTAGCAGTTGACTATGTCTCCAAGTGGGTCGAAGTAGTGGTTCTCCTGACCAATGATGCTAAAGGGGTACTAGGCTTTCTAAAGAAGAATATTTTCACACGTTTTGGTACCCCAAGAGCTATACCCAATGATGGTGGAACCCATTTCTGCAATATAGCATTCGCATGGCTGTTGGAAAAATATGGAGTTCGTTATAAAGTGACCACCCCGTACCACCCACAATCGAGCGGGCAAGTTGAAGTGTCCAATAGGGAGATTAAAAGTGTCCTCACAAAAACAGTAAATGCAACAAGGACTGACTGGGCAAAGAAATTGGATGATGCATTGTGGGCGTACTGCACAGCCTTCAAAACCCCAATTGGTATGTCACCGTAAAAGTTGGTATTTGGCAAGGCATGCCACCTCCCAGTTGAGCTTGAGCATAAAGCACTTGGCACATTGCGGCAGTTAAACTTAGACATGGAGACAGCAGGTACTAACAGAATCACTGGGTTACACGAGCTCGAGGAATTCAGGTTCCAGGCCTTTGAGTGTGCTAAATTATACAAAGAAAGGATAAAATTAATGCATGATAAGCACATCTTGTATTGAAACTTCAAACCCGGAGATCTAGTGTTGTTATACAATTCGAGGTTGAGATTGTTTCCGGTAAGTTAAAGTACCGATGGTCAGGACCCTTTAGAGTGGTGCAAATGTTCTTAAGTGGAGCTGTAGATATTGAATCAGAAGATGGGACAAACAAGTTCATAATAATTGGGCAAAGGTTGAAACATTACCTGGGAATGGCTGAAGAAAAAGGGGATAGAGTGGTAGTCCATTTGGTAGAGCCCCAGTACACGAATGAGGAGTGATGATCAAATGCTTGCATCGTGCCGCGACACTAAATCAGGCGCTGCGTGGGAGGCAACCCACGAGTGTGTTGTTAGTGTGTTCATGTAACTTCATATATATATATATATATATGAAAACAACGCTAGCACCGCGACCACGGTGAACCGCGGTGAACCGCGGTAAACCGCGGTGGAAGGCAAACATTCTACCATAGTTTTTCATCCCACCGCGACCGCGGTGGACCGCGGGGGGTACCAGGTATTTTTCATTTTTTTTTGTTTTACTTATTCTTTTCCTCTTCTTTTAATTTAATAACACCCTATTATAACAAAAGCCCCCTCCCCCAAATATCAATACAACCAACACCCCCCTTATTCTAATTCTTCATGTCCCTCTTTTCACAACACTAAGCCCCAAATCCCTTCTTCTTCTCCTTCTTCTTCACTCATACTAACATCCCCCACCGCCATTCCTCTCACCCATTCTTCAACTAAGGTATGTACTTACCTCTCCTCTCTCTTTTCTCTGGTTTTGTATTGTATTGTATTGTAGCTTATGTAGTTTTATGTTGATATGGTGTTGTAATTGTTGGTAGATTTTTGTAGTTTTTTCTTATTTTTATATTAAATTTCATTTTTGACCATGATTGGTAAAGGGGCTATTTATTTAATGTGGTGGAACGGTGTTGTTGGTGGGTGATTGAATGAAGAAAGTGTGGGGTGTGTGGGTGTAGTAGCATATTTGATTTGGGAAAGTTTTGCTAGAGTCACATGGGCTGTGTATATGAAGATATTTGTCTTGCCCACAAGGTGTTTGGGGAATTACCCCAATGGAGTTATAAGGAGCTAATATGATATGGTTGTGGTGAAGTCTGAGTAACCACCCATAGTCACACACTTCACGCACTCACTAATAGGTGTTTCGTTATATGACAGGTACAATGAGTTCTTCCAGGAAGAGACGAAATACCGAGCCCTCTGCTAGTGGACCGGGAGGCTCCTCACGAGCTAGGAGCCAACCCAGTGCACCTCAGTTCGATAACACTCGGTTTGTATCCAGAGCAGCGGAGGATAGGTACAACCAGAAAGCAGCTAAGAAGTTACAACATGAGGTGCATATTGATCGCACGACATTGGAGGTGGAATGCCCCAATATGTTTAATGAGCTAAGGCGGTGTCAGCTAGATATCTTCTTCAAGGTACCGGAGGAGGCTAATGTTCAACTAGTAAGGGAGTTCTATGAGAACTTTCCAGAATATGAGAATGGGGTTGTGATAGTGCACAATACCCCGGTAAATGCATCCCTCGACACCATCTGCAGGGTATACAGGCTGCCAGTGTTTTAGGGGTGAATTTGATCCTTATCGTACTTTTAGCGGTACACGAGCCTTATGGGGAACTCTTCTTGATACTATCTGTGTGCCGGACGGAGAACACCTATGGATCAAGCACAGGATTACTCTCAGCTCCCATTGTCTGAATTGGGAGGCTAAGTGTTGGCTCACCATTGCAACAGTCGATTGTTGCCATCCAGCAACACGACAGATATTAATCTACCACGGGCATCCGCAATCCACTGTTTCATGTCCCACAGTAATTTTGATGTGGCCCGGCTCATCCATGAAGAGATGTTCATTAGATCACCTGAGCTAACCAAGGGCCACTACTTCCCTTCGCTGATCACCCGGCTGTGCCGTATTGCTAGAGTTCCTAAAGACCTTCGGGTTGATGGGAGATTGCCACTAAAAGCCCCGTTCCGGGCGAAAAAAATTGGAATTGGACGAGAGCCGGTGGTGAATGTTGATGACTCTGATGATGATTCAGCTGATGATGATGCTGAGGTAGCTGCGGTTCCTCCTCCTCCGAGAGTTGATGTGGCAGGACCATCACAGCCACGCCGGAGCACCCATATGACAGCTTTGGAGCAGGATACGGCTGGGTTGCGTACCTCAGTCACTGATTTGGGTGCCAGTGTTGATGCAGTGGCTGAGAGGCAAGTGAAGTCGGAGAAGAAATTCTTGGGCTGGTTGAGAGCGCTGGGACGTGCGTGCAACGTGAACCCAGACACTGTCTCCGATCAGGAGTGAGCCTTCAGGGAAGTTCCTTAACCTCACTGTTCTTTAAATTTTTAAGCCATGGGGACATGTCTTCATTTTAAGTGTGGGGTGGGGAATACTTCATTGTATGTTTGTAATTATAACAATTGACTGTTTGATTTTGTTTGTTTTGTCTTGCTTTGATTGTTTTGATGTTAGAGTAATAGTTCATTAGGAAAGTTAAAATAGTAAGTGACTTGTCCCAATGACGGATCTCTTTCGGCGGGGTTCTTGAGGGACTAAGTCGAGAAAAAAAAAGAGAAAAAAATTTGGAATACGGAGACTCTTCCTGATGATGGATCCTTTAGACAATTTTCTTGAGGGAAGTTAGTCTAGAGAAAAGACCAAAAAGATTTTTTTATTTTATTTTTAGGTAGTGTAGTAACTCCCCCTTGATTTTTCTTTGGGCCACGATTCTTTTTCAAGGGTTTAGCTTGAACCGGGTATAGGTAGTTTTTATTTATTTTTGTTCTTTTTAGTTTTTAGAGTAGGACTAATGGGCTATGAGCTAAATTTGAAGGAAAACCCTTAGCGTTGATACACCTAAGCACAATAGACACTAGAGTTCAACACCTAGCTTCATTGGTTAAATCCTGTTAGAGTGCCTTAAAATTGTACGTTTGCATCTAACTTGAACACTCAAAAGAGAATGTCTTGATAACCCAATCCGGAGTGAGTCATGTGCCATGTGTGTGTGAGTTTTACTGTGTTCCATGTTTCATATTTGATGCCTAGAACTTGCCCTGTGTGTTTGCAAAGCGAAATAGTAGTTTCTTTCAGTTTTAGAAGTGATATAGGGATTTCTTTGTTGAACCAGACATATAAAGTAAACCCACCTGAATACAATACATCTTAGTTAATCCCGTTGAGCCTATAAGCCTATTTATTTGGCAACCACATTGCGAACCTTACCCAATTGTTTGAATGGCTTGCCGTTTGAACCCTTTTACCTCCCAATAAGCACTTGAATGGTAGTGGAAATATCCAAAAGCAAAAGTGTGGGGTGGGGGTTTGGTTTTTGAGTGGAACCATTGAGATAGAGAAAATGTAAGGAATTTTGAAGCATAAAAGAAAAAAGCACCACAAAAAAAAAGTAAAAAAAATATGGGTAATAAATAATTATAATGGTGTTACATCTCGCATTTTCGTACGTTAAAAGTTTCATCTTCGGTCAACTGACGTAGAATCGGGGAGGAGATCATCTTGACGTTAACGAATTAACAAGCAATAAATAAGTGTTATGAGGGATAAAGGGGTACGCGGATTAACGAAAACAAGTTTCGTTGAAAGTGGACAATTTGGAATAAAATACGGGTCGAGCGATAATACCCGAAAATTATAAACTAGTACCATGGTACCATATGACCATGGTAGTATAATATATAAAGTATATATGAAGTATTTTAAAAATAAATAGAATTTTAAGTAATTTGTGATAATTTTTAAATTATGCGGGTAATTGATTAATTATCGGGTAACAGAACATTACCCGGTTAACTAATAGTGGATAAATAATTAATAATTTTCCACCCCCAAAACATGGCAGCAATAAAGATTATCAAACATGTGACTAAGTAAGCAAAAAATCCTAGATGGCTATCCATGGTTTATTTTAATTAATAAAGTAAAGAAGTTTTGTTCTAATTCATTTGGATAAGGAATCAAGTAACATTAGTCATTCAAAAAGGCAAGAATACATCCTTTCTTAGTTTGAAAAATTCATGAACAGAAGCTAAAGAAAATCGTTCAGCACTTAAACAAGCAAGAAACTTAAAATTTCATTCAAGAATTTCAAAGAAGCAGGAGCAAAGTTCGTTCAAGAATTTCAAAAAGCAGAAGCTTAATCCGATTTTTTGAGTTCTAAATTCAATCTACGAAGGTTTTCCAATGGGATATTATACGGAGTTTTCTCTACTCCAGGTATGTTAAGTCCCTCCCTTCTTTCTTTTGGCATGGTCTAGATTATACGAAAGAAACGAGCAAATACGCGGTTTCTATAAATTATTCTATTCATAGAAATAGTAGGGGTGTCTATACGCGTTATATACGCGTATATTTGTAAATATATGTATATGGGATATGGGAAAAGATTACGGCGTTATATATGCATCATCACCTGATCAGTTGGTATATGATGATGATGTTGCCCACAGTGGCTAAAATAGGATTCAAACGGCGTTATATACACGTATATAAATATGATTCAAACGGCGTTATATACGCGTATATATGTATGTATATATATGTATATGGGATATGGAAAAGGTTATGGCGTTATATACGCACCACCACCTGATCAGCTGGTATATGTTGATGATATTACCCACAGTGGCCGAGATGATATGATGGGATGCCCCCAGCGGCTTGATGATATTATGTGCACCATACCTATGCATGGAATGACATTTACACGCACGTGCATGACGTTATAAATGTTTCAGTATTTACAAAGTTATTCAAATTTAAAAATGTGTTTCAGTATTCCATGTTTCATCTATGTCTTTTACGTACTAATTTCCATGCCTTACATACTCAGTACATTTTTCGTACTGACGCCCTATTTCACGGGGCCTGTGTTTCATGCCCGCAGGTGCAGGTAGGCAAGCTGACGGTCCCCATTCTTAGGATCCCTAATCAGCGAGAGTTGGCGTGCTCCATTTGATCCGGAGCTGCTTTTGATATTGGTACGATATGTTTGTACATATATATGTATATGAGTATGACGTGGCTCAGTCCCGTCTTTGTACAGTTATGTTTCTGTTAGAGGTCTATAGACAGTATGTCTAGTTAGGTTATATGTGGCCTTGTCGGCTTTCAGGTTTTGATGTATAGTTGTCTATAGCAGCCTTGCCGGCTCACCCACTGTATTCTGCCTATATACATACATATTCCTTGATGGCAGGCTTCTTTCACGTAGGTTAATTTTGTAATGCAGCAGATGCTATTCAGGTTCATATTTTAGACGCATGCGTAGGGGTGTTTGACAGGTAAAACTCATGTGCCCGTCGCGGCCCATCGGTTTGGGTCGTGACAAAAGTGGTATCAGAGCAGTTCTATCCTAGGGTTGTCTACAGACCGTGTCTAGTAGAGTCTTATTTATGGGTGTGTCGTGCACCACACTTATAAATAGGAGGCTACAAGACATATAGGATGTTATCCTCTCTTTTATCTCAAGATCGTGCAATACAAGAATTCTTGTTCCTAACGATACGTTATATTTTCAGCAATGCCTCTAAAGAGTACGGCCGCCCAGAAGGGAAAGTCCATGGCTGGTGAGACTACTAGTCGAGCACCACGAGTTACCAGGGCTCGGGGAGAATCTCATGGTGAGGTTCCATATCAGACTTCACATACCCCGCCTTTTCCAGAAGAGTTCCGAAGGGAACCAGCTCCAGTACCCACCCCTATACATTCAGCACCTCAGCAGGATACGCCGGGTCAGGAGATAAGAGATGTTGTTCAGTTATTGACCCGATTAGTAGCCGCACAGGCTCGGCGTCAGGAAGTAGGTATTGGTCACGCAGATAGGTCCGTGAGCGCGAGGGTTCGTGACTTTATTAATTTAGACCCTCCAGTATTCACTGGAGCAGACCCGAATGAGGACCCTCAGGTATTTATTGATAGAGTACAGAGGACGTTACAGGTAATGAAGGCCACTTAGACTGAGTCAGTTGAGCTAGCTTTCTATAGACTCCGAGATGTTGCAGTTAATTGGTACGAGTTTTGGGAATTGTCCAGAGGTGAGAATACCCCTCCAGCGGTATGGCAGGAGTTTACAGAAGTTTTTCTTCGCCATTATCTGCCACCAGAGCTTAGGCGATCTAGAGTTGATAGGTTCTTGACCCTTCGGCAGGGAACCATGAGTGTTCAGGAGTACTATCTTCAGTTTGATTAGTTGTCTAGGTATGCTCCCACTATTGTATCTAAGATGGAGGATCGGATTCACCAGTTCATGATGGGATTAGAGCCTTACTTGCTTAATGATTGTATGTTGGTTTCACTTCATCCAGACATGGATATTTCTCGTATTCAGGTGTACGCTCAGGGTGTAGAGGAGCATAAACAGAAACAGAGGGCCGATCGTGAGCATGATAGGGCCCAGAATAAAAGAGCGAGGTCTTCAGGTCCTTCTGGTGAGTTTTGAGATGGTCAGAGGCAGCAGTATTTGAGATATCCATCCCAGTCCTCAAGTAGCGCGCCCCCTCAGTTTGGAAGAAAGATATTTGATCGTTCTACATATTCAAGGCCTGGTCAGAATTTTAGGGCCTCAGGTTCTCAGTATAGGGGTGAGTCAAATCAGATGAGGCCACCCTTGCCACGGTGTACTCAATGTGGTAAGCAGCATACCGGGCAATGTTGTATGGGATTAGATGTTTGTTATACTTGTGGTTATCCGGGCCACATTATGAGGGATTGTCCAATGAGAGGTGATACAAGCATAGCTCAGCCAACGTGATCTGTGGTTGGATCATCATCATCAGTACGCCCCCCTAGGCAAAGTCCCCAAGCACCAATGAGTCGTGGTAGAGGCAGAGGCGGAGCATCTAGCTCGAGCAGCCCTCAGAACCGCATTTATGCATTGGCAGGATGACAGGACCAAGAGTCATCGCCTGATGTTGTTACAGGTATATTATCAGTCTCCTCCTACGATGTATATGCACTAATTGATCCAGGTTCGACCTTATCATACGTTACTCCGTTGATTGCTAGTGAGTTTGAAATAAAACCTGAATTGGTTAAACCTTTTGAGGTGTCTACACCTGTTGGGGACTCGGTGATAGCTAAGCAGGTATATAGGGGTTGTATAATAATAGTTCATGGTCAACATACCGTAGCAGACTTAATCAAGTTAGATATGGTAGAATTTGATGTTATAAAGGGTATGGATTGGTTGGCATCTTGTCATGCCAATGTTGATTGTAGATCGAAGATAGTCCGATTTCAATTTCCGGGGGAGCCTATTTTGGAGTGGAAAGGTAACACGGCATCACCGAGAGGTAGATATATTTCTTATCTCAAGGCAAGGAAGATGATCAGAAAGGGCTGTATTTATCACTTAGTTCGGGTTCAGGATATGGAAGTAGAGTCACCAACCATTCAGTCCATCCCTGTGGTAAATGAGTTTCCAGATACCTTCCCTGATGAACTTCCGGGTCTCCCGCCAAAGCGAGAAATTAAGTTTTCTATTGACCTACTACCAGATACTCACCCAATATCTATTCCTCCCTATAGAATGGCCCCCGCAGAGCTGAAAGAGTTGAAAGAGCAACTAAAGGACTTTCTTGAAAAAGGTTTTATCAGACCTAGTACGTCACCGTGGGGAGCACCTGTGTTGTTTGTAAGGAAGAAAGATGGTTCCTTAAGAATGTGTATTGATTATAGGCAACTGAATAAGGTGACGATCAAGATAAGTACCCGCTCCCGAGGATTGACGACTTATTTGATCAGTTGCAAGGTGCCAAGTGGTTTTCAAAGATAGACTTTAGGTCCGGGTACCATCAAGTAAGGGTTAAGGATGAAGATATTTCGAAGACAGCATTCAGGACTAGATATGGGCATTTTGAGTTTCGGGTTATGTCGTTCGGTCTGACCAATGCCCCAGCAGTATTCATGGATTTGATGAACCGTGTGTTCAGGCCTTTCTTAGATCTGTTTGTAATTGTATTTATTGACGATATATTGGTATATTCTCGTTCAGAGGATGAGCATGCTGGTCATCTGCGTACGGTGCTCAGAGTTCTACAAGAAAGGAAGTTGTATGCAAAATTTTCTAAGTGTGAATTCTGGTTGAACTCTGTAACTTTCCTTGGGCATATCATTTCGGGTGAAGGCATCCTGGTGGATACACAAAAGATTGAGGTAGTAAAGACTTGGCCTAGGCCCACAACACCAACAGAGGTTCGTAGTTTTCTTGGGTTGGCAAGATATTACAGGAGATTTGTGGAAAGATTTTCTTCCCTTTCAGCACGTTTAACAAAGTTGACTCAGAAGGGAGCAAAGTTTCAATGGACTGATGCTTGTGAACGGAGTTTCCAGGCATTAAAGGACAGGTTAACTTTAGCACCGGTTCTAACGCTTCCGGAAGAACGATGGTTATGTTATCTATTGCGATGCTTCAGGCGTTGGATTGGGTTGTGTGCTGATGTAGCATGGTAAGGTTGTGGAATATGCTTCTAGACAACTAAGAAAGCACAAGAAGAACTACCTGACCCACGATTTAGAGTTAGCTGCGGTGATTCATGCACTAAAGATGTGGAGGAACTACTTGTATGGCATTCATGTTTATATCTATACGGATCATAAGAGCCTCCAGTACATCTTCAAGCAAAGGGAATTGAATCTTCGTCAAAGGAGATGGTTGGAGCTACTTAAAGACTATGGCGTTAATATTTTATACCATCCGGGGAAGGCAAACGTAGTTGCCGATTCTCTCGGCCATAGATCTATGGGTAGCTTGTCTTATTTGAATCCAGGAAAGAGGGGAATAGCTCATGAGATTCATCATCTAGCTGTCTTGGAGTTCAGTTACTGGACTCAGGTGACGTTGGAATTACTCTTCAAGATACGACAACATCATTTTAGTAACTGAAGTGAAGGAACGCCAGTACGAGGATCCTGTGCTAATTCATTATAGAGATACCACTCTTCAGAAGGAGAAGACACCGTTTGTAATTACCGAAGATGGGGTCCTCAGATATCAAGGGCGATTATGTGTGCTTAATGTTGTAAGGTTGCGTCGGCAGGTTATGGGAGAAAGTCACTATTCCCGTTATTCTATCCATCCAGGAACGACAAAGTTGTATCATGACATCAGGGAAATATATTAGTGGGACGGAATGAAAAAGGATATAGCAGAATTTGTTGCTCAGTGCCCTAACTGTCAGTAGGTTAAGATCGAGCATCAAAAACCCGGTGGATTATTGCAGGTTATGGAGATTCCGACTTGGAAATGGGAAATAATCAATATGGACTTCATCATAGGCTTACCTCGTACCTAGTGTAAGTTCGATTCAATATGGGTGATCGTTGATAGGCTCACAAAGTCAGCCCATTTTCTTCCCGTTAGAACTACGTATTCCTCAGAAGATTATGCGAGGCTTTATATTAAGGAGATAGTACGACTGCATGGTGTACCTGTATCTATTATCTCAGATAGAGGAGCTCAATTTACAGCTAACTTTTGGAGGTCCTTCCAAAAGGGATTGGGGAATCAAGTAAGTCTTAGTACATCATTTCATCCCCAGACAGACGGTCAGGCTGAGCGTACTATTCAAACACTGGAGGATATGTTGCGAGCTTGTGTAATAGACTTCAAAGGTAGCTGGGATGGTCATCTGCCGCTTATTGAGTTCGCATATAATAATAGCTACCATTCCAGCATTCAGATGGCTCCATACGAAGCTCTTTACGGATGAAAGTGTACGTCACCTATAGGGTGGTTCGACATTGGAGAATCTGGATTACACGGGCCAGACCTGGTTCAGCAAGCCATAGAAAAAGTAAAGCTTATTCGGGATCGACTATTGACAGCTCAGAGTCGTCAGAAGTCATATTCAGATGTGCAACGTCGAGATTTAGAGTTCGGGGCTGATGACTGGGTATTCTTGAAGGTGTCGCCTATGAAGGGTGTGATGAGATTTGGCAAAAAGGGTAAACTTAGCCCACGGTATATTGGGCCTTATAGGGTTATTCAGAGAGTGGGGCGAGTAGCTTATGAGTTAGAATTGCCCTTGGAATTGGAGTCTGTCCATCCAGGTTTTCACGTATCTATGTTACGAAAGTGCATTGGCAATCCTACCCGAGTAGTGCCCACGAATGATGTACAGATTACAGAGGACTGGTCATACGAGGAAATTTCGGTTGCCATTATAGACCGACAATTCCGCAAGCTACGGAATAAGGAGGTAGCCTCCGTGAAAGTGCTTTGGAGGAACAACAATGTAGAAGAAATGACTTGGGAGGCCGAGGAAGACATGAAGTCTAGATATCCCTACCTATTTCCTCTTCCATAGAAGGGTCTAACTGAGACGTCATAACCTCAAGGTGCGTGTATAAATTCTTCTATTGATTATTGTCGTTGTCCTGTGTGTCGTTGAATTATTAAGCTTCTACGGGGAGAGTTGGTAGTAGTATTGTTACAAAAGGTGACCTTGCCAAAGTTATATGGATCACGGAGAGTGGAACATTCAAGGACGAATGTTTCTAAGGGGGGAAGGATGTTACATCTCGCATTTTCGTACGTTAAAAGTTTCGTCTTCAGTCAACTGACGTAGAATCGGGGAGGAGATCATCTTGACATTAACGTATTAACAAGCAATAAATAAGTGTTATGAGGGATAAAGGGGTACGTGGATTAACGAAAACAAGTTTCGTTGAAAGTGGACAATTTGGAATAAAATACGGGTCGAGCGATAATACCCGAAAATTATAAACTAGTACCATGCAAGGTACCATGTGACCACGGTAGTATAATATATAAAGTATATATGAAGTATTTTAAAAATAAATAAAATTTTAAGTAATTTGTGATAATTTTTAAATTATGCGGGTAATTGATTAATTATCAGGTAACAGAACATTACCCGGTTAACTAATAGTGGATAAATAATTAATAATTTCCCACCCCCAAAACGTGGCAGCAATAAAGATTATCAAACATGTGACTAAGTAAGCAAAAAATCCTAGGTGGCTATCCATGGTTTAATTGAATTAATTAAGTAAAGAAATTTTGTTCTAATTCATTTGGATAAGGAATCAAGTAACATTAGTCATTCAAAAAGGCAAGAATACACCCTTTCTTAATTTGAAAAATTCATGAACAGAAGCTAAAGAAAATCGTTCAGCACTTAAACAAGCAAGAAACTTAAAATTTCGTTCAAGAATTTCAAAGAAGCAGGAGCAAAGTTCGTTCAAGAATTTCAAAAAGCAGAAGCTTAATCCGATTTTTGAGTTCTAAATTCAATCAACGAAGGTTTTTCAACGGGATATTATACAGAGTTTTCCCTACTCCAGGTATGTTAAGGCCCTCCCTTCTTTCTTTTGACATGGTCTAGATTATACGAAAGAAACGAACAAATACACGGTTTCTATAAATTATTCTATTCATAGAAATTGTAGGTATATTTTCTTGATTCTCCATGAGAATTATTATTTTCTTATGTTCATGGGTCTCAAAATAATACGCAGTTGACAAAAATTTATCCGGAAGGAATATTGAGATTATTACGTATTTTTCATGCATTTCGTACATGTACATTGACCCATTACCATATGACGTTATATACGCGTATATTTGTAAATATATGTATATGGGATATGGGAAAAGGTTATGGCTTTATATACGCATCACCACCTGATCAGTTGGTATATGATGATGATGTTGCCCCCAGTGGCTAAAATAGGATTCAAATAGCGTTATATACGCGTATATATGTATGTATTCAAACGGCGTTATATACGCATATATATGTATGTATATATATGTATATGGGATATGGAAAAGGTTATGGCGTTATATACGCACCACCACCTGATCAGCTGGTATATGTTGATGATATTGCCTACAGTGGCCGAGATGATATGATGGGATGCCCCCAGTGGCTTGATGATATTATGTACACCATACCTATGCATGGAATGACATTTACACGCACGTGCATGACGTTATAAACATTTCAGTATTTACAAAGTTATTCAAATTTAAAAATATGTTTCAGTATTCCATGTGTCATCTATGTCTTTTACGTACTAATTTCCATGCCTTACATACTCAGTACATTTTTCGTACTGACGCCCTATTTCACGGGGCCTGCGTTTCATGCCCGCAGGTGTAGGTAGGCAAGCTGACGGTCCCCATTCTTAGGATCCTTAATCAGCGAGAGTTGGTGTGCTCCATTTGATCCGGAGTTGCTTTTGATATTGGTACGATACGTTTGTACATATATATGTATATGAGTATGACGTGGCTCAGTACCGTCTTTGTACAGTTATGTTTCTATTAGAGGTCTGTAGACAGTATGTCTAGTTGGGTTGTATGTGGCCTTGTCGGCTTTCAGTTTTTGATGTATAGTTGTCTATAGCAACCTTGCCGGCTCGCCCACCGTATTCTGCATGTATACGTACATATTCCTTGATGGCAGGCTTCTTTCACGTAGGTTAATTTTGTAATGCAGCAGATGTTATTCAGGTTCATATTTTAGACGCATGCATAGGGGTGTGTGACAGGTAAGACTCAAGCACCCGTCGCGGCCCATCGGTTTGGGTCGTGACAAATGGTTGATAAGTAGTGGCTTGTACAAATTTCACCTAATGGATGGGGATGTTTTAAACAAATGAGGTGGAGTGTTTGGTTGGCACAACTATGATCTTTAAGTTTATTGTAATTATATGAAAAGTTCTTAGGTAGGTTAGTCACTATATCTAAATATATCCTACCCGTCCCTTAGCCTACATTACAACCAAGTAAAGTCCTATTGATCTTAGACTGAATGGGCTCAATTAGTAAAGTATTACACTACGGGCAAACCTATGGTGCATCTTTGTGGCATGTGAACGTTCTTTCTAAGAGTGAGCGAATTTTGTCTATCTTAGTTCCTACTTGTTCTAATTATCATCATATGTGGAACTACTCTCTTGTGTGATGTGAGGGCATGTGATTCACGAAGGAAAGGTAAGTCTTGACTCTTGTATAGAGTTGTTTGAGTAAGTGCTGATGTTGCATGGCATAAAAGGTTTGACTCTTGAGGTAGAGTTTGTTCACTACTAGGTACAACTTTTGTAAAATGTTCATGGTGTGAGTCGTAAGGGAAGATCTTAGTGAAGGAAGTTTGATGGAGTGTGGTGGATTGCTCGAGGACTAGCAATAATTTAAGTGTAGGGTGTTGATAGTAGGCTATATAGTTGATATTTACACCTTAATATGACCATACTTCATTGTTGTTTTATAGATAAATTGCCAACAAAAATGCTCTGAATAGTGTTCTTTTATTTTGCAGGGAATATTACATGAGAGGAAGCAACATGGAGTGTTTTGGAGGCAATAATGTGAAGAAAACGCCCACTCGAGAAGTACCCGAGCACTAAGAAGCAGAAAATGGCCTGGGCAAGAAGGCCACCGTAACCTCGGTGAACCACGGTAGATTAACAACGTAAGGCAGAAAGATCAGCATTTACCGTGGTCGACCGCAGTTGGACGCGACCGCAGTGCACTGTTCACGCTGCTGGAAAGTTTGAGGACCAAAGTGTAAAATCGGAGAAACTTTTGTAAACCCTTATAAGCTTTAGAAACTCGCCCAAGATTGTTCGAAGGTTTTCTAAAACTACTTTTGGAGGCAAGAACAAGTGTGAGAAGATCAACCAAACATTAGAGTTTTTCTATCTCCTTTTAATTCTTGCAATTTTACATTGTGAACAATTTAGTAGTTCTCTCTTGTTTTGTTATGAGTAGCTAAATACCTATCTAGGGTTGATGGAACCAATTGTTGGTTGAAGTTTTGACTCAAGTTGTTATAATCAAGCCGGATTTATGATATGATTGTTCAACTACGTTTTGTATGGTGATTAATTGAATGGGACCTTGATTAATCGTGTCTAATTACCTTATATTGCTTGAGAAAGAGTATTAGGTTAGACAACTGTTGAACAACACCACTTTTGGGTAATTGAAGAGTTTCATTACTTGAACTTAAAAGTGGGTTTAGAGATAACAGAACTTTGGTGGGATAATTTAGAGTTGCACACATATTGTCAGCTAGAGTAGTTCGAGAGAATTCTCTAGTAAATTATTGTAGTTGATCGAGAGATAATTACAATAACCCATAACTCTTAAATCTCATAGAGTATTACAGTGAGATTATAGCGGAAGAGTCGAGACCTAAACTAGAAATTGGGAAAATCATTGCGCTAGACCTTTTTACCATTGAATTATCTTTGTTTTAGCTTACTGTTGTTTTTAATAGTAGTTGAAGTAGTTAAACAAAAAAAAACCCAATCTTTATTGATCAAAAATCTTGCATCTAGAGATTGATTGAGTTGATAATAACATTGCCGTAGAGTGTAATAGATAGGTTACTTCCTTGTGGATTCGATTCCGGACTTAAAACCGGATTATATTTGCAGCGACCGCTTTATCCTTTAAAAGGCATAGTTGGGCGTTATCACAAACAAATAAAAATTGATTGGAAGTGCAATCAAGAGCACTATACATTGCAAAATTAGATAGGAATACAACTCCAAATATATCTTAGCTCCCTGTGGATTCGATCCCGACCTTCTCGGGTAAAAGCTGCATCGATTGCTCTTGCCACTCTATAGTGGTGTAGGGCTGGCTCCGATCAACATGCCACAAAAGATGCACCATAGGCTTGCCCGTAGTGTACTAATCTACTAATCGAGCTCATTCAGTCTAGGATCAAGTAGGACTTTATTTGATTGTAATGTAGGTTGCGGTACAGGTAGGATATATTTAGATATAAGAGTGACTACACCTCCCTAAGCACTTTAATACATACATTTTAACATTCAAAACCCCACACTTATGTCAAACCATGACTCCACCTTCACATCAATATATATTAACTCCATACTTCTTTAAGCACAATTATATCAAGAGTCACCACTTATCAAGGAATATTTTTCACAATAATTCAACTATTGTTTTTCTTTTTTTTTTCAATTCAAGTGGCTCTTACTTTTTCAAAACAGTGCACTTTTCTCCTTATTTCATTAGTTCCATTCAAAAGCCAAACCAACCACCCCACACTTTAACTTTTACAAATTTCATGACAATTCAAGTGCTCATGAGAGGTAAAAAAGTTCAAATATATGGTTAATTCAAACAATTGGGTAAGGCTTGTAATGTGGTTGCCAAAGAAACAGGATTACAGGATCAAAGGGTTAACTACGATGCATAACAATTAGGCGGGTAAAAAATGTATATGGCTCAACAAAGAAACGCTTATATCTTTTCCAAGACTGAACAAAACTACTATTTTGTTTTGCAAACACACAGAGCAAGTTCTAGGCATCAAATTAAATGCACATAATAACACCTAAATGTCACACACACATGGCACATAACTCACTTAGGATTGGATTCATCAAGACACTCTAGTCAAAGCAGTTAAGTAAAGTTAAGATCATACAATTTAAGGTATTTCTGCAAGAGTCAAAAACTGAGCCTAAGCGTCACAGCCAAAGTACTCACTATTCTCAAGGCTTAACAAAGACAAGAGATATTGCTTCAATTCAATTCTCAGCACAAGTTTTCCTATTTCTAACCAAAAATAAAATTTAACTACACCCGATTCAAACAAAACCCTTGGAAAAGAACTGCGGCACAAAGAAAAACCAAGGGGAAATTACTACACTACCTACATCAAAAATCTTTTTATCCTTTTTTAGACTTAAATCCCTCAAGAAAATTGTCTAATAGATCCGTCGTCGGGAAAAGTCTAGTTTTAAAACAAATTATTTAATTAAACTAACACAACTAAAGTAGCATAGAAAGTCACCCAGACAATCTCCTCACCCCACACTTAAAATTATGCATTTTCTCCAATGTACACTATAACTAATAAGAGGGTAAAAGAAACTCCCTGGTAGGCCAAAGGCCGAAACACTAGCAGTTCATGGGGTACTCAGACTTCCCCCTGGCCTGGTCCTTTGTGCGAGTACCTCACACTTAGTTCCAACCATCTGGTTTGCGTTGTATCCTTCCAATATATTTGCTTCCATGCTCCTAGAAATTAAAAAATCGACACAACAAAAATAATACAATAAAAAAATAAAAAACTTAGCAGAAAGCAGTAAAGCTAGGTTGCTTCCCAACAAGCGCTTGATTTAACTTCGCGGCACGACGTGAATCACTTTCTGCCTCTACTTCGAACTTATGAATTGGACCCCAGGTTTTGCTTCAAGTTTTCTACTATGCTCCAAGGGTGGTGGAATGAATCTGACTGGCCCAATAAAATAATATAGTATTCTGCACTTCTTGGCTTTTAGATGAGGTGTGTAGTCCCGACTTTATGGCAAAATGAATTCCAGAATGTAGGCACCTTGTTTCTCATTCCTTGACTCCTCAAGTGGCTCAGATGGCTCTATTTCTGTTTCATCATCCAAACACAAAGTGAAAAAATGTCTGGAGCGTGGACCAATGCGCTCAACTACATGAACATTGGGCATGTCTACATCATCAACACTAATGACACTAGAGTCAACTAAATATGTATCTTCAATGTCCTTGGTTGACTCTGGTATCTCTTCTACAACATTGGCATCCTCAAAATCTAGTTCGAGTGATTGTTGGTGTTCTACTCTGGCCTTCTCCACTAGCATCTCCTCGTATTTTTTTAAATCCTCCAATATAATGGCAATTTTTGCAGCCAATTCATGCTCATATTGGCTACTATCCACAATGTCAATTTGTTGCGCTTTACAAGGTTCAATTAATTTATTTGGTTGAGCCTCAAAGTTGTGAATAGTTGCCTCTTGCCTTTGTATCTGCCGTGGTTTCTCATGATATTGTTCCACATGGCACTTAAACGTATCTTTGATCTCCTTTAGGTCAGTTTCCCTAGGTTCTTTGTTCCTGTTATCCTCACAAGAAAAAGTAAAACCATCAAAATAAGGGGTTGGGGGAAGATACGAATTATAAGCACAACCAAGAAAGTGACCATCTTGACCACCACACATATCACACATATTCCACACATAAGATTGGGTTGATGCATATAACTCGCTCTCGGAAATATTTTGATAATTTTGTAATGGGTGGTTTCCTTCACAATATGCATAAGGAGAATTAAAAGCAGAATTACCAACATCAAAACTCTTATAATTCCAAGATGCCATGTTCTCAAATCAACAAGTAAAATAAAAAAAATTAAAAAAATCAAATACAAAAATAAAATAAAATAAAATAAAAGTTCAAACTTGAAACCGAGCAATATGTACACCTACAGCTACACTATTAGTTCCCCGAAAATGGCGCCAAAATTTGATCATGCCCAACTATGCCTTATAAAAAGGACTAAGCGGTCGTTGCAAATATAATCTAGTTTACAAGTCCGGAGTCGAATCCCACAAAGAACTAAGGTTTAGCTACAACTGTTCACTATCACCATGAAGACAAGCTTGAACAATTCCTAACTTATAGATATTAAGATTCATGTGTTCAACTTATTAACTAACAAATTAAAATAGTAAATTAACAACTAAAGATACTAAAGGTTATAGACAAGATTAAGGAGGTCTAGAGTTATGATTTCCCCAATTGTCGGAATCCTTCCCGCTACATTTTCTATAAATTCGCCTAAGTATTCTCTACCGATCATGAGCGCTCTGACTTTCATAACTCTCTCCCGAGTAATTATCACAATTTACTAGATATATTCTCCCGAATTACGCTAGCTGGCATTAAGTACGGCTCACTCGGATCGCATCCAAGGTTTCGTTATCCCTAATCCCACCATTAAACCCTCGTATTGATCCATCATATACATTAGGAGTGATGTTGTTCAACAAAACCTAAATATGCACTCTCTCCCGAGTAATACACACTAAATAGGCACAGTCGATTGAGATCTCTTCAACCAACCACAATAAAAATGTAGTTGAACAAATAGAGAAAAAGCTACAACAAATCTATATTAACGTAACAGAAAAATCATCCTCCAATAGGTTCCATCAAAACCCTAGATAACAAATTAGCTATTCGTAATAGTATGCATAACTACAATACTAGAATTCCTAACCAATAATGAAAATAGGAAGAAAGAAGTGAAAAACTCGTAGAAGAATTCTCCGCCTTGCTCCTAGTGTGTTCTTGCCTCCTTAGGTCGAATCCCTGGTCTCCTTAGCCTCCTTAGGTCTAAATTATGTCAAAAGTATGTCCACCTCCTTAAAATAGCGTTTTTACAATATTTATACCAAGTAGGGTCGGGCCAGAAGGAAATACCTTTTCCCGCGCGAAATAGAACTCTGGATCTGTAAAAACTCTACACCTCTCGGTTATTCGAGTGATTCTGCCCGAATTGACTTTCTCAAGACCAATTGGGTATGCAAATTTGTGCAAAAAATCAAGGTTCAAGTTGGGTATTATTATCTCTAGGTTTAACCCTTTAATTGAGGCTATCAATCTCTTGAATACGTCCCAATTCCTTGTTGGACTAATTTAATGGACTTAGGCTCTCTTTCTCAAGAAAAGCCAAAGTCTACTAGGCATAAACTAGTGTTTGCAACCACTAATTCCACATTAAAACCCTAAATTAGCCCAAATATCAAACACCCATAGACAATCAAGCATCAAAATACAAGACTCATCAATTACCCACACTAGGGTTAAGCCACAACCCTAGCTAATGGGTCTACCTACTCATAATTAGAGAAGAAGACAAAGAAATAGATGAAGAAAACCCCATAATAATTAATTACTAAATAAAACTTGAATATTCAATGTTGAAACTAAGCTAAAATTACTCAAAATAGTAAAAAGAATGAGTTCACGAGCGCAGCTCTACGTCCAAAACTATCTGATGACCTAAAAATGGGAAAAGAAACTATTTATACTAGGCTGAAAATTCTGGACAAAAATACCCCTGCGAGGCTAGTGTGGACCACACAAAATCGAGTGAGGCCGCACTAAGGCTCTTGGCTTGATTTATCTGCTCTCTGAACTTGGGCTTTGCGGACCGCACAAAGTCGAGTGCGGCCGCGGTGGCTTTTATTGCGGTTCGCACAAAAAGGACCGCGAACCGCATTGGTCAGTTCCTCCAAAATGCCACCTCTCTGAACCTTGGTTCTGCGGACCGCACGAAATCGAGTGCGGCCGCAATGAACCTAATGTGGACCACACAAAAACCCTTTGCGGCTGCATTGCCTTGTGGCCTTAAAAGCATCCTCTCTGAACTTCATCTTTGTGGACCACATAGAATGGTGTGCGGCCGCACTGGCCCTGTTTGACTGAGCTTGATCTTGTCTTGGTACTTGTGCAAGTTTTACTCTTTTTGAGCTTGATTTTGACACCTTTTCACCTTGTTGATCAAACCTATAATCAATCACAACTTGTGAGCCTTTAAGACTATTTTGTACACATTTTTAATCGAAACTTAAGCAATAAGGAGTGTAAAATGCATCATAATCCCTAGTTATCAACTTTCCCAAACTTAAGATTTTGCTTGTCTTTAAGCAAACAAAATAAGACTCACCCCCTAAGATAAAATCCAAGAAAATTCAGCTGTCCTAAAGTGACCTCATCTAGAATCAAATGGGACTAACAATTGCCCTCAATTCAAATGAACCATTAACAACATTCACTCTCTTAAACACCATGGATTTAGTGCGACACAAGGGCATCAAGAGTTGACTCAATACATCAAAGAAACTTTTTTCTATTACTTTGATCATTGTGGAACCCAAACTCACACATCCTCAGCTCTCCCTAAGCAAACCTCACCTTTAGGATAGTGGCACTCAGAACGCGGTTAATAGAACTACACTCATCTCTCTCAAGGAAAAGTCACAAGTCCGGCTCTAAGTACCATATGCTTGCCCCTTATGTAAGTCACCACTTAATGAAAGTTTCATTCAACTCAAGATCATATAGGGCTTTTGTGGATATATAGTGAAGACTTTTGGTTTAGGTAGGAAATGTTTGGTCTAAGTGGGTTCTATATTCCCTTAAGCACTTCTTTTGCTTCATTTTGGCATGCACTCACTTGACTTTTTAAGTCATTTCACTTCTTTCTAAGGGGTTAGAGAGACACGCTGTCACTCTTTCTTGTTCATTTCAAATTTTTTCTCCTTTCTCAACTTTCCACACCTTTCATTCTTTGCTTTTCTTGAATCCTTTTATTCATTTCTACATTGAATATTCTTTTTGTCTTTTTGCTTTTCTTTCTTTTTCATTGCCTTTCTTTTTCTTCATTTTGTACCTTTTTACCACTTTGTTGCAATCCTCGTCTCTCCCCCCAAACTTATACTTTGCCATGTGCTAAGGAAAGATCGGGTGCCAAGAGAGGGTATCTTTTAGAATGTGTAAAGGATTGTATCATGGTTCTTGAAGGAAAAAGGTCTAAGGCTCAAACGGGTTGACTAGGGATTTATCATTGGTAGGCTATGAAAGTGTTCAAGCTATCATTTGGATCAAGAAGAGCCTATAATCATGTCTCAAGTCAAATTACACTTAGGGTTTCGCCTCGACAAACATTCAGGGCAAGTTCTAGACCAATGGCTCGGGACTTGGACTTGCAATGCAATTTCTCACCACACAAGCTTTGGGATCTTTAAAGATACAGAGTCACGGGCCCACAACAACCTTAGATAAGATTTGAGCACACAATGGTACCGAAAAACCACTTGATTATTATTGGCCAACACAAGAGTCTCAAGGTCACAACTTTCACCATCCTATACACAACGATTTATTTTTGACCATAGGATCAAAGGCAAATGTGTTAGGCCCAAGTGAAGCTTTTCTTGAGGAACCTGTACCACTAACTAATAAAAAGTAGAAAAGAAAAGAAAAACAGACTCAAACCCTTAAGAAGGTTGTCATGCCATCCATCATCGGAAAGAGCCACCCGGTTCACACAAATTCTACCTTTAGAAAGAACCATGGCATTAAGAAAACCAAAGGCTTATTGCGAAAACTCAAAACAAGAAGCTACGAGTATAAAATAAGAAGCTAAGAAAAGGAAAAATGTTGAAAGTAAAATGAATATGTACAAGAGGGGATTTAATTGAATATACAATAGGAGAGATGAAATATGTACAAGAGGGGATTTAATTGAATATACAATAGGAAAGATGAATATATACAATGGAACATAACTTTTATATACAGACCCAGGGTAGAAAGTGCGAAAATGTAATGAAATGCTGAACTTATATACATACCAAAGATAAAAAAAATAGGAAAGAAAGAAATCATTCATATATACAGTCATCTAAATCCAATTAAGGCCTACCCCCTCAAATGAAAGCTGACATTGTCCTCAATGCCAACTAAGCAAAATAAGCACCAAAAATAGAGGAAAGAGGATACAGAAACTCCCTATGGGTCGTCCGTCAGCATGGGATCCTGAGTGGTCCCTGCGTCCTCTGTATGCTCAAGAACCTAAGACTGGCTCCCTGTGACCTGTGGCTCTGTTGCTGGGATCTGGGCCTGGACCTGGACAGGCTCCTAGGCTGCAACCTGTGGCTGACTGGAGGAAGTCTCCGGTGGGTCCGCTAATTGGTTAACTGCATCATCGGACTGAGGGATCACCCTCTTCCTCTTAGGAGGCCTCTCGGACTGCTCTGGCTGGGGATGGGCTGGTGGCACAAGGTCATGTAGTAGCAAATCCAAAGGCAGGAGATCTGCCTTCAATATCTCCACCTCGACCCGTAACTCCTTCACAGACTCTTTGGAAGCCCGAGTCTTCCTCATCTTCTTAGCCTCCCTAGCAAACTCCTTAAGAACCTTTCCGTGTGAATCAACAACGTCCATGAGCAATTTCTAGTTCTCAAGGATCTTCTTCTGGTTGTACAGAAGATCATTAAGAGTGTCCTCAATGGACTGTGGGACCTGTGGAGGAGGAGGTACTAACTGAGCTGCCACAGTAGTAAATAATACAGACAGCTTAGAAGTAGCTATTTGTATCCAGTTGTTTATGCTGGTGAGGGACTGGCTCGAACGGTGGACAGTCAATGGATAGGCAGTGGTGGAGGGTATCTCTGGCTCTGATGAAGTGGATGGGCCTAGGGCCTGGTCTACTAAAGTGGAAGGAGGCTGTGGAGTAGTCACTACCACTACTGGCTCTTTAGATTGGCCAATTGAAGTAGTGGATTTCCCCTTGAAGTGCTTGCCTTTAGGGTTGTCATCACCTTATAGGCTATACCACGAGAAAGGTGCCTTTGCCTTCACTTTTACGTCAAATTTGCACTTCTCCACATTTTGGTCCTTCAAGTACATGGTTAGGAAGTTGGGGAACGGGGTAAGATCTATCACCCTCACTCATTACCCATTTAATAACCTGGTACATCACATTTCTGACATTGATCGCGTACCCTGCCATGATGGATGCTATTAAGATTGCTCGGTGAAGTGGGAGTGAGTTGTCATGGGTGGTAGGGTCTAGTCTGCTGCACATGAATGTCTCCCACCCCTTGGCCTCAAAGTTCAATGTCCTCCTCAATATCTTCACCCCCACAGTCAGCCATTCGGGGGTGGTACCTGGGATTGCCAAGTACTCCGCCAACCACGGACGGGCTTCTTCACCCAATTTCATCTTGTCTAGGTACAAAGACTCATCCTCCTCCATGAAGCCTAAATAGTCATTGAAGGTATTGCCATCAAACTTCACTTTCAAATTCTGCACTTTGGGACCGTGGTACCCTTTTTGATGTGGGCCACGTTGGTGTAGAATTCTTTCAACAAGTGCTCATTGGCGTCATCCACCTACCCGATAAAGTAGTCCCAACCAGCTCTTTCTGTGAATTGCCTCAGACATTGGAATTGTAAGGCAAGAGATCCCAAGTGATAATTTTTCTCTCAAGTATTAACATCTTTTCTGGTCTCCACTCTCTAAATTTGTTGTAGGCAATCTCACTGACGAACCGGTCCTCCTATGCCTCCGGGTTCCTAGTCCACTCTACCCTACCAAATTGGGGCTCACCCCCTTCTGCTTCTTCCCCTTCTTCTGCTACTGCATCCTCTCCAGATAATGAAGCTGTAAGAGAGGTGGAGTACTCATTTCCACTACCAGCAGCTGAGCCCTTAGACGACTCAGAAGATGCGTGCACTGAAGCTTGGGTAGTGGGGGAAGGTGGGAGTGTATATCTCAACCTGTTTCTCTCTGGCCAGTCAGGAATGTACTCTGGCACGGAGTCTGATGATATATCCCAGGAGGGCTCACACTTACTCCCTGACTGGTCAGTGGCCTTGTCTGCAGCTTTTATAATCTTCCTTGTGTTTTTTATGTTTTGACGAGCTTGTGAAGTTAATCTTATCATCTTTTGTTTCCCACCCTGGGAGGACTCTCCCCTTCCTATTTGTTTACCACCTTTTCCTCTTGATCTCACTATTGTCTGCAAACAAATTCAGTCATGCTTTGTTAGTATCCAGAAAAACAATGTAATTCATAGTTGCAGAAAAAATGTTGCAGACAATTTTTAAACTTTCAGAGTGCGGACCGCACAAAATGCAGTGCGATCGCAAAGAGGCTATTGCGGACCGCACAAAATCCATTGCGGTCCGCACAGAGGTGGGGTTCAGACTACCCACTCTCTGAAACTATGCACCGCGGACCGCATAAAATGGCAATGCGGTCCGCATTTAGGCACCACGGACCGCACAAAATGCAATGCGGTCGCGGTCCTCAAATGTCAGCTTTCAGGTCTTTCACCATTGCGGTCCGCACAAAATACCATTGTGGACCACACAGGAGTACCGCGGACCGCATAAATTTCACCGCCATCTGCACTGAGTACCAAGTAGCAGCATCAACCTAGGGTTCATGATTTGTTCAATTTTAGTCCACTTTTTCACCTATTGAAGATTCCCTAAGTGTTGGTTCCGTCATTTAACTACCTAAACTAACTTTAAACAAAAATTAACTAACCTAAGCTACAATATTGAAAGAAATACGAGAAAGCTAGGAAGAAAAACAGAGAAAAACAGAAAAACAAAAAAAATTAAAAGAAAATAACAAAATTAAGCTATTAAGAAGAATTTAGAGTTACCAGAAGTGAGAAGTACTGAAGATAGATGAGTCTTAACTATTAATTATGAGCAATTTAGAGAGATGAACAGTGTTTTAGTGTCTCTAAGATTGAAAAGATAGAAAAGTTCAAAAAGAGGGCCTCAGGTCCTATTTATAGAAAAAGGTCATGGGCCCCATCTCACCCACCCACCGCGGACCGCATTGATCAAAACCATAGGGCTTAGACAAGTCAACTACTGTGGTCCGCACAAAATGCAATATGGCCGCAGTGGACCAACGCGGACCGCACAAAATGCAATGCGGTCGCGGTGGTAAACTTCAGATAACCCCAACTTTTTTCAAATCACCAGTGCGGACCGCATTGATTTCGTGCCCCCGTACTAAGGTCTTTGCGGCTGCACAAAATGGTAGTGCGGTCCGCATTGACAACTTCAGAGAGTGGTCATTTTCCAACTTTTTCTTGCACTGCATCAACACAATCCTACAGCATCTCACAACCAGTTAGTCCAAAAATAAATCATACACTACAATGAAAATCAAAGAAAAACAAGAAGAAAAACACATGGGTTGCCTTCCAAGAAGCGCCTGATTTAACGTCGCGGCACGACGCAGGTTTACCATCAAATCATTTGAGATGAAGAAGTGCCACCACGTGGCTGTCATCAATTTTTCCCAATTAATGCTTGACCCTGTGCCCATTTACTCTGAAAACTTCCCCATTTTTGTTCTTCAAATCAAGTGCACCAAACGGGGTCACAAACACCACTTCAAAAGGTCCACTCCATTTTGACTTAAGCTTTCCCGAAAACAGACGTAACCGAGAGTTGAACAAGAGAACCAAATCACCCACTTTGAACTCCTTGCCACGAGCATATTTATCATGAAGATACTTTATATTGTCCTTGTACAAGGATGAACTGGAGTAGGCATGGAATCAAAATTCATCAAGTTCATTAAGCTGCTCCACACGAAGATTTACTGCCACATCCCATTCAAGATTTAACTTTCTCAAAGTCCACATGGCCTTGTGATCTAACTTAACTGGTAGATGGCAAGCTTTCCCAAACACCAATCAATACGGAGACATACCAATCAGAGTCTTGTAAGCAGTCCTATAAGCCCATAAAGCATCATCCAACTTCTTTGACCAATCGGTCCTATTGGCATTGACCATCTTTGACAATATACTCTTGATTTCCCTATTTGAGACTTCAACTTGGCCACTCGCTTAAGGATGATAGGGAGTAGAAACTTTGTGGTTGATACCATACTTTGCAAGCAAAGTGTCAAAAGCTCTATTGCAAAAATGAGACCCCCCATAACTTATGATTGCACGAGGTGTGCAAAACCTTGTAAAAATGCTCTTCTTGAGAGATGCAACAACACTCCAGATCTCATTGTTGGTTAAAGCCATGCATTCAACCCACTTTGAAACATAATCGATCGCCACAAGAATGTATGTGTTCCTACACGAGCTAACAAACGGGCCCATAAAATCAATGCCCCATACATCAAAAATATAAACCTCAAGAATGATATTGAGAGGCATCTCATCTTTCTTCAAAATTCCACCCGCTCTTTGACATTCATCACACCTCTTCATAAGTTCGCTTGTATCTTGTACAAAGTTGGCCAATAAAACCCACAACTAAGAACTTTGGAAGCCGTCCTTGCCCAGCCATGATGGCCACCATAGGGAGAGAAATGACAAGCCTCAAAGATACTCAATTGCTCTTCCTCCGGAACACACCTTCGAATCACACCATCCATGCAAATCTTGAACAAGTACGGCTCATCCCAATAGAAATCCAAACTATCCCATTTGAGCTTCTTCCTTTGGTTAGAAGAGAGCTCACATGGGATTATACTAGTCACAAGGAAATTAGCAACGTCAGCAAACCATGGCATACCAGTCACCAACACCGAAAGGAGTTGTTCATCGGGAAATGAATCATTGATCTCTAGGCCATCACAAGGCCTCCTCTCCTCCTCCAAGCGGGACAAGTGGTCCGCCACTTAGTTTTCACTACCCTTCTAGTCCACAATCTCCAAATCAAACTCTTGAAGTAACAAGACCCATCACATCAGTCTAGCTTTGAAATCCTTCTTCGTCATTAAGTACTAGAGTGCAGCATGATCGGTATGGACTATGACCTTGGCACCCATAAGATACTGCCAAAAGTTTTCCATTGCGAACACAATAGCCAAAAGTTCTTTCTCGGTCACTTTGTAGTTTACTTGAGCATCATTCATTGTCTTGCTTGCATAGTACACCGGATGAAATATTTTGTTCACTCTTTGACCCAAAACCGCCCCAACAGCAACATCGTTCGCATCACACATGAGCTCAAAGGGCAAGCTCCAATTAGGTGCGGTAATGATAGGAGTGGTGGTCAACTTATGCTTGAGAAGTTCAAAGGCTTGCATACATCTCTCATCGAACACAAACTGGGTATCCTTTTCCAATAGCTTGCACAAGGGGTTCACTACCTTCAAAAAGTCTTTGATAAATCTCCGGTAGAACCCCGCATGCCCAAGAAAACTTCTAACTCCCTTGACAGAGGTAGGGGAGGGAACCTCGAAATCACATCAATTTTTGCTTTGTCTACCTCAATACCATGCTTTGAAATTTTATGCCCAAGAACTATTCCTTCTTCCACCATAAAGTGGCATTTCTCCCAATTGAGAACAAGATTGGTTTCTTCACAATGAGCCAACACTCTATCAAGATTTTTCAAACACTCATCAAATGAATCTCCCACAATACTAAAGTCGTCCATGAATACCTCCAAAATATCTTCCACCATATCGGTGAAAATGGCCATCATATACCGCTGAAACGTAGCCTGTGCATTACACAACCCAAAAAGCATCAGAGAAAAGGCAAATGTGCCATATGAACAAGTGAATGTGGTCTTCTCCTGGTATTCCGGAGCAATCAAGTTTTGGTTGTACCCAGAATACCCATCCAAGAAACAGTAGAAGGCACGCCCAGCAAGTCGGTCTAATATCTGATCAAGAAAAGGCAGTGGAAAGTGATCCTTACAGGTCACTTTATTCAACTTGCGGTAGTCCGTGCATACCCTCTAACCGGTGACGGTTCTGATAGGAATCAACTCATTTTGTGAATTTGCAACCACAGTTATGTCACCCTTATTCGGTACACATTGCACCAGCGAAGTCCAAGAGCTATCAGAGATGGGGTACACAACCCCGGCATCCAACCACTTGATCACCTCCTTTTTCACAACTTCTTGCATTTCCTCGTTCAACCTCCTTTGATGTTCCAAGGAGGCTTTGCATCATCTTCCAAAATAATCTTGTGCATACAAAATGCGGGGCTTATCCCCCGGATATCAGCTAGAGTCCATCCAATTACCTTTTTCCACTTTGGAAGCACCGCTAATGTGGCATCAACCTGCATGTTAGTAAGACAAGAGGAAAGAATAACTGGCAAAGTAGAAGTAGGGCCTAAGAACTCATACCTGAGGTGTGGAGGCAACGACTTCAACTCCAACACCGGAGGCTCCTCAATTGAAGGTTTTGTTAGTGGAGTCTTCTGATTCTCAAGGTCCAAAGATAGTTTTCTAGGATCATAAGAGTAAGAGCCCATCCCATGTAAAGCATTCACACACTCCACTCAGCCCTCATCATCATTGACATCAAGATTCAACAATATAGCCTCCAGAGGGTCCTCCACATTGATCATTGCACTAGTATCATCAACTATCACTGCCGTGACAAGGTCCACAAAAGAGCACACCTCGGAACTGTTGGGCTGCTTCATTGACTTGCACACATGAAAGACCACTTTTTCATCACCCACTCGGAAGGTGAGTTCCCCTACTTTCACGTCAACTAAGGCCTTCCCAGTAGTAAGAAAAGGTCTCCCCAATATGATTGGAACTTTATAATCCACCTCACAATCCAAGATCATAAAATCTGCTGGCAAGATAAATTTGTCCACCAGGACAAGCATATCATCAATAATACCCAATGGTCTTTTTATCGTTTTATCCGCCATTTGCAATCTCATGGAAGTCGGCCTCAGTTTCCCAATACCCAAAGTCTTGAAAACTGATTAGGGCATCAAGTTGATACTTGCCCCCAAATCACATAGAGCCTTAGCAAAGTCCGCACACCTAATTTTGCAAGAATGGTGAAAACATTGGGATCTTCAAGCTTTGGGGCCATTGAATGCACTATTGCACTAACTTGGTGGGTCATCTTTATGGTTTCACAATCTATGGATCATTTGTTTGTCACCAAGTCCTTCATGAATTTAGCATAGCCCGACATTTATTCAAGAGCCTCCACCAAAGAAACATTAATGCATAAGCTCTTCATCATATCAATGAACTTTTTAAACTAATTCTCATTTTTCTGCTTCGCGAGCCTTTGAGGATAAGGTGGAGGTAGCCTTGGCAAAGGAGCCTCGGCTTTAGGCACAACCGGCTCCGGCATGTCTATTATGTGTTCCCTAGATGGGTTCACGTCATTTTGAGTTTCTACCTCGGCATCTTGAATATCAATCCTCACTTCTTCATTCACATTCTCATCAATCACATTTTCAAACACCAAAGGAACTTCATCTTCTTGCAACTCAACTTCATCACTCAAAATTTGTTTTTGTTTGGAGGCATTCACATCACCGCCTCGTCCACTCCTTGTAGTTACCACCATAACATGATTGTTCCCACCCTTCAAGTTTACTACCGTATCACTTAATAGAGCACCCTTAGGGCGAGTATTCAAGGATTGTGAGATTTGGCCTAACTGAACCTCTAAATTTCTAATGGAAGTGTTGTGGGAAGACAACTATGCATCGGAATCTGCACTCTTTTTCATCATCTGTTCAAACATCATTTCAATTCTCCATATATTAGGGTTAGAAGTACTAGGACCTTGGGATGGAAATGGGGGCGGATTGTTTTGTTGTTGGTACATTGGGGGCCTTTGAAAGCCTTGCACCCAGTTTCCTTGATTGTCGTTGTTCCACTCACCTTGATTGTTGTTACCACCCCAGTTGTTGTTGTTCCCATTCCAATTACCTGATTGTTTTGATTATTGTTCTGATTTCCCCAGTTGGAGTTTTGGTTGTTGTTCCCCCAATTACCATTGCCTTGTTGTGATTGCCCCAATTGCCTTGGGGCATCCATTGTTGTTAGTTGGAAGAATTTACCCTTTGGCCTTGATAATTATTCACGTATTGCACCTCTTCATTCTGTCCATCATAATCATCATCTTGGAATCTACCACAATCATTGTCAAATTGCTCCGAATTCCCTTGATTATGTTGACCTCTTTGTCTTCTTTTGTTGACTAGCATGTTGACACCCTCCATAGCATTCACTTGGCAAGGATTTTGAACTTGTTGCAACTGTGTCTTTGCTAGTTGGTTCATAGTAGTTGTCAACTCAGCTATAGCCTGCCCATGATCATTTAACTCCTTATGCAAATAAGTGGCCTGTGGGGTCACCCTGAGGCACATTGGCTCTACTTTGCCAAGCAGAAGAAGTGTCAACCATCTCGTCAAGAATGTCACAAGCCTCATCATAAGACAGCTTCATGAAGTTGCCCCCAGCAAGTTGGTTCACTATGCATTGGTATGTTGTGTTAATGCCCCGGTAGAAAGTCTGTTGGATCATCGCCTTAGTCATATCATTGTTGGGGCATTCCTTTACCATTGTTCTATAGTGCTCCCAAATCTCATGCAAAGGTTCAGTGGGCTCCTGCTTGAAAGCTAAGATCTCATCTCTCAATGTTGTCATATGCCCCGGTGAGAAATTTTTTGCAATGAACTTGTCCACCAACTCATCCCAAGTAGTGATGGAATGGTTGGGAAGTCGCTCAAGCCTATCCAATTCCTTCCCTCTAAGTGAGAATGGGAAGAGTCTCAACCGAAGTGCATCCTCAGACACATTAGTTTGCTTGCTCCCCCAACAGGTATCCACAAACTCCTTGAGATGTTTGTAAGCATTTTGATTGGCAGCGCACGTGAAATACCCGTGATGCTCCAGCAATGTCAGCATCACATTGGTAATTTGAAAATTGCCCGCTCGAATTCAGGGCGGGACAATTGCACTTGCATAGCCTTGGTTTGGAAGCACTCGAGGAGCCATTCTTGGAGGTGGCGGGGGAGGGTCTAGAATATTATCATTGGCTTGGCGGCCTCTCCTTTGTCCTTGAGGCGCAATAGGGACCTCATCTTCAACAATGTCATCTACTTCCTCCCCCGACGGAAAATCTTCAAGAGGTGCGTTGTTTAAGTTTGCTGCCATTTTGTACCTGAAGTTATGACACACACAAGTTAGTAACAAAGAAGGAAAGAAGAACAATACACAAAACTATTTAGATAGATAGCCAAAATCGTTAGCTCCCCGGCAACGGCACCAAAAAGTTGATCGAGGCCAACCCTGTACTACTATTGAGTAGCAAGAGAGGTCGAAGCAGCTTTTACCCCTCGAAGGTGGGGATCGATTTCAATAGGGAGCTAGATATTGGAGTTGAGTTTCTATCTAAAGTGGCGTTGTGTATTTGTTCCTAATTGCACTTCTGAACATTTTTGGTTTTCAAATTAATTCTAATTTTTGTAATACTACAATGCTAAATTAGGCTAAGTAAAGCTAAGATTAAACTATTGAGAGTTGATCAAATAGATAAAAGGCACTAGGGTAGTGACTTTCTCCTAGGTGGCTAATTGACGGATTCTTGAGTCTAAGGCTAGATGTCACATTTGGGGAATATGATATAACCATTGCACGATTCTACTCACTCTACACCTCTCGGTGGTTCGAGTGATTTTGCCCGAATTGACTTTCTTAAGACCAATTGGGTATGCAAATTGTGCAAGCAATCAAGGTTCAAGTCGGATATTACTATCTCTAGGTTTAACTCTTTAATTGGGGCTATCAATCTCTTGAATACGCCCCAATTCCTTGTTAAACTAATTTTATGGACTTAGGCTCTCTTTCTCAAGAAGAGGCAAAGTCTACTAGGCATAAACTAGTGTTTGCAACCACTAATTCCACATTAAAACCCTAAATTAGCCCAAATATCAAACACTCATAGACAATCAAGCATCAAAACACAAGACCCATCAATTACCCACACTAGGGTGGAGCCACAACCCTAGCTAATGGATCTAGCTACTCATAATTAGAGAAGAAGACAAAGAAATAGATGAAGAAAAAACCATAATAATTAGTAATTGCTAAATAAAACTTGAAGATTCAATGTTGAAACTAAGCTAAAATTACTCAAAATAGTAAAAGGAATGAGTTCACGAACGCAGCTCTACGTCCAAAACTATCTGATGACCTAAAAATGGGAAAAGAAACTATTTATATTAGGCTAAAAATTTTGGACAAAAATACCCCTGTGGGGCTAATGCGGACCGCACAAAATCGAGTGCGGCTGGACTAAGGCTCTTGGCTTGATTTATCTGCTCTCTGAACCCAATGCGGACCGTACAAAAACCCTTTGCGGCTGCATTGCCTTGTGGCCTTAAAAGCATCCTCTCTGAACTTCATCTTTGCGGACCGCATAGAATGGTGCGCACTGGTCTTGTTTGACTGAACTTGATCTTGTCTTGGTACTTGTGCAAGTTTCACTCATTTTTGAGATGGATTTTGACACCTTGTCACCTTGTTGATCAAACCTGCAATCAAGCACAACTTGTGAGCCTTCGGGACTATTTTGTACACATTTCTAATCAAAACTTAAGCAAGAAGGAGTGTAAAATGCATTATAATTCCTAGTTATCAATCAAACAACCAATTAAGATGGTTACGATAAGAGAACCACCATAACACTCCATTGAAACTAGTCAAACATAGAGTTTCACTAAAGCAAGATCAAGATGGGATATTGTTGGCCCAAGTGAAGGTTTGTTTTGAAAATTGACAAAGGAAGCTCAGGCATGAACCAAGTCCATCCCTTGTTTGCATAGACACGGGCAGATTCGAGCATATGGGATGCACGTGAAGGAGATAAGCTTAACTTGGTATAATTGATATCTCCTGATCGAAAAGGTTGCATAAGTAATAAGGAGAAGGACTCCTTGATCAAAGAGAACACTATCCAAGATAAGGGAGGAGTTAGAAGTTGAGATCAACTAGAACTCTTCTTCCAAGGAAGAGTAGCATTAGAACTCTAGTTATTTCTTAATCTACTAACTCTATATATTGTAGGATGTTCTCATTTTACAGGTATGCACAAACGCAGAAGTTAAACGTGAATAGAGAGCAAAATAGCAAGCCATTTTGCAAGCAGTTCGTGTGTGATTCAAGTGTGCAAACCTGAAGCTACATGAACCAGATAGAAGAACCAGTTCTAAATGTCTATCTTTTGTTCTAGTTCAATCGTAGTAGGTGTTTTCATATTGTACCTCTCAACTTTATCTAGAGGCAGTTGTAATAGGTACTTAGAGTATTCAAGTTAGAGTTAACTTGAAGTTGTCGCAACAGTTAGAGGCTGTTTGCCACAACGGGATTAGAGTTAATCCTAGATTTACAAAAGTGTTTTATAAATACAATTTTTGGCTCAGTGATTTAGTGGAGAGTTTGGAGAAATCCTACTGAGAAGTAGGTCGTGGTTTTTTTTCACCTTTTGAGCCAGATGTTTTTCATGTAAAATACTTGTGTTCTTTACTTTCAACATTTACTATTTCAGCAATGTAGGTTAAGGAACACTTAAAAGAACCAGGTCCTTCCATAATCAGTTTAAGCGAAAAATTGGACACCACACAAATTACATCCCCCTTCTTGTGTGGTATTGAAGTTAAATCATCAGATATCAAATTTCGGATTTAAGCCAAGGAAGAACCATTATTAATGATTTTATTATATGAAATGAGAGGCTACAGTGCAGTGGTAACATTAAAATGTATAACATCCTTTTGTATAACCAGTTGAACACAGAGGCGGAGTCAGGATTTGAAGATTATGGGTTCGGAATTTTGACCATTTTAAGTTACTGGGTTCTAAATTAATAATTAGTACATATTCAATGAATTTTATAAGACAAATACATGATTTGGACCAAAACTATTGGGTTCGATCGAACTCGCAGCTGATGGGCTAGCTCCGCCCCTGGACTTGAACAACATATATAGTGGAGGAGTTTCCCCGAGTTTAACTCTTATAATTTTGTGCAAAGGTATACAAGAATGATTTCTTGGTATATTTATCAATATATATAGAGGTTGGGGTCGAGCCCAACCCCACAACACTATATTGGACCTCGTTTCTGGAAAAAAAAAAAGAAACTTCCTCATTCATCAAATAGCTAGTTAGATGCATTACGCATTATTAGCGTAGCTTGAGAGAATTTCTTTCTTTTTTTTCCAGCATCATAAACCACTTGAGATGGCTCAGTGGAACACTTTTGAATAAAAATATCTGTATCCGCTTCTTATCTTCTTTGATTGTTGAAGAGGACAGCTGAAAACACCATCTGTGTTTATAGTTAACTCATCACTTATCTCTATTTGACATTCGGCACTCTCTGCTAAACCAACCAAAAAAAGAGCCTTATTCTTATTAAAAATGGACAGGTTATATTCTTGTGCTTTACATTGATGTGATTCATCAATTAATCATAAGACAAAGAATGTAGCTAGAGCTAGCCCACTGACACGGTAGTTTACGAATTTGATGATTAGTTCAGTTTTATTGATGATTTGTCGATGAAATACAAGACTTAGCTATTCATATGCATGACATTGGGCATCGCACGCATCTTTTAAACAAGATTATGTTCTTTCAGGAAATTGTGTTACTTAAAAGGACGTAACTTCTCATAAAACAGACGTGTTGAATTTCACTTCTTAATTTATAAAGACATGACTGTTTATGAACAAATTCCATTTAGATCATAAGTAGCAGGACCAAAGACTATTAATGACATGTCGTAATATGTAGCTCGATGAGTTGTCGAATAAATAATGAGCATGAATCAAAAAAAACGCAGAAAACAAAACTAGTGAACTCTTCGGTATTGCTAACTCTATATAGAATGGAAAATGACCAATTTTACGTTTAAATTATTTCGAAATAGAACAACTTTGTCCTCCATTTAGTTATCCACCCAAAAATACTGTTACCATTGTGTACGTTCAAAATAAGGTATGCCTCATTTCATGGGCTCGAAGAGTCACTTCAAACTCGAGTTCAGAATGGACCGAGCTCGAACCCGATGGACCGAGCTGGAGCCTGATGACGGAGTACAAGGCTCAAAGATCGAAGTACACGATGAGCACCGAGGCCGAGTATGACCAACCCCGAGATGATGTCGTTATGGGTTTGTAACAGAAAGAGCAAGATTCCCGCAAGGTCCCTAAGATCACGGTGTAAATTCCGGAATAGATTTGTATGAGTTTGTATGGATTTGTACTAGGAGGTTAGACAGCTATCTCAATAAGATTCCCTACTAAAAATGAAAATGTACATTGTAAAGGACTCCCCTATTATATAAAGGGGAGCCCATTCATTTGTAAGATCATCAATCATTGGCAAAGGAATATACATTCTTTACTTTCTTGCTCATTACTCATCAGAATTGCCCTTTAACTTTATTGCTCTTACTTTATTGTTCTTACTGACCTACCTCGAGGCCACCTAAGCTCGAGGTCAAGATTTGTTCGCACACTGGTTTGATTCAACTTACTCCTTTGATTTATACATTTGATTTTTTGATTATCAGTTAGTATTGAACTAAATCACATATCTTTAAGACCTCAATACAAATTTAGTTGTTACTCGGATTTTAGGGGTAAACAGTTTGGTCCCCACCATGGGGCTAAAGATAATGATTGTTTCAGTGCTGATTTTGATAACACACGTTATTTTCACACTTGTTCTTGTCAAAGATTCTTTGTTTTCAGATTAAAACATGTCAAACTCATAGAACGCGCCCGTACATAGTGATGGTGGTCTTGGATTTCATGGGAAAAATGACAACATAATTGCTCCAGGAGTCGGGGTGCCACTGATTAAACCTGGGGAAGTGCCTGCTGCCAATCCAGTCAATGTCAGTTCGCACATTGCTCTAAACGTAGATCTAGGTGCGGACCCCAGAGGGAGCGTGCGCAGGGAAGGCCGAACTGATAGCCAAGGAACTCAAGGAGTAGGAGACGGTGGAGTTTGTCTCCAGGTGATATTTGAGATGTTGCAGGATCAACATGCCGCTAGTGCTCAATTTCAGAGTCAACACAATACTCCGAGTGTGGTCGAGCCGGAAGTCACTCGCCGTACCGAGCCAGTGCCGGAAAGATCGAATGGTAGCGGATCAAAGGTTGATCCTACGATTATGAAGATGCTCGAGGAGCTCACCAAAAGAATTGAGTTAGGAGAAAAGAAAATCGAAGATAATGACAAAAAAAATGGAAACATACAATTCACGAGTTGATCAAATACCAGGAGCACCCCCGATCTTAAAGAGTTTGGATTCAAAAAAGTTCGTGCAGAAGCCTTTTCCTCAAAGCACGGCTCCGAAGCCCATCCCAAAGAAGTTCTGAATGCTGGATATCCCGAAATATAATGGAACCACCGATCCTAATGAACATATCACTACATACACATGCGGGATAAAGGGAAATGACTTAGAAGACGATGAGATCGAGTACGTTTTGTTGAAAAAATTTAGGGAAACTCTATCAAAGGGAGCAATGATTTGGTATCACAACTTGCCACCGAATTCCATTGATTCATTTGCAATATTAGCAGATTCATTTGTGAAAGTGCATGCCAGGACCATAAAATCGCAACAAGGAAATCATACGTCTTCAAGATAAGACAAAGGGATAACAAAATGTTGAGGGAGTTCGTGTCCCGATTTCAAATGGAACGTATGGAGTTACCACCGGTCTCCGATGATTGGGCCGTTCAAACTTTCACCCAGGGGTTAAACGAGCGGAGTTCGATATAATAGGTTACAAGTACCTTGGGCATAAGTACTTTACCTTATGTTTTGATGATCTTACAAACTTACCATCCAGAACCAGATAAGGAACCTATTACACATGTACAAGACCTTGAGATCACAAAGTTCCAGGTAAGGATCCAGCATGTGATATAACTCAACTCTTCAGAGTGGAAGGAACAGCTTAGGGAACAGGTCCCTACCAGTTCCCGAGGAGACTGTATGAAGTCAACTCTCTAGCAGGAAAGTTACTGCCTACACACGCTACTACACATGAATAGTGCAACAGTCAACTTTCTATGAAAGGCTTTTTACCTACCTTGCTTATATCATTGTAAGTGATGCCACTCACGTATAAATACAATCAAGGGAGGTAAAGCAACTTACTTCATGAGAGAACCAGATAAAAGACCTGACGCATGCCTGGTACAATCATTCAAGTTAATCGACTCAAGATAATCTGGATAGTGTATCTTTAGATTCACAGGAACCAAATTAAGGACCTGATACCTTGGTGTTCCCTTGACAGAAGTATAAATCGACTGTACAGCAGGAAAGCAACTGCAGAAAGTGACTGCCTGCAACTGTACACGCAATAGTTCAACAGACAGTGCAGCAGTCACTTCCATTGGGAAAAGGAATGTACTAACCAAGATTTGACATCACTATTGGGATGTCTTTTTGCAATATAAACATGGTGCAAGACATAAGGCATCTTCCTCTCAAGACTTGCAAAAATCAGAAACAAAAATCCTCTCTCAAGTGTTTGCCTCAACCTCTCTCAAGAACAAAGTTGCTGCAACCTCAAGGATTAGATCCAAGATTGAAGATATCTTAAGTCATTAGATTTGTTAAGTCTTTGTTATTTGTTCTTCAATTGTAACTCCTATCTTGCTTTCTTAGAAGCTGTGTTTTAGGAATCCCAAAATCACAAACCCTCTAAAGTTTGTGTCTTGGCTAGAGTTAGTCGAGTTGTAAATGGCTTGTAATAGTGTTATTATAAAGTGGCTTGTAATAGTGTTATTACAAGTTAGAGTGGGTGAAGTCTTTGTAATAAAGTTATTACAAAGTGGCTTGTAGTGAGAGTATCACAAGTTAGTCAAAGTCTTTGTAACTAGAGAGTCACAAAGTGGCTTGTGGTGAGTGTACCACAAGTTAGTTAGGTTGAATCCTTTGTAATAGAGTTATTACAAAGTGGCTTGTAATAGGGGTTTACAAGTTAGTGAAGTTGAAAGCCTACAAGTGTAGGTCACTGTTTTTGTCCCCTTGAGTTGGGATTTTTCCACGTAAAAATCCTCTGTGTTCTTTACTTTCTGCCGAGCTACTGTGGGAACAATTAGAGAACCTGGTTCCCTATACTGGCTGGTTTTACAGTCTGTTGCTTACAGTGGGAACTTATAGAGAATCTGGTTCTCTATATAGTGGGAACTTATCATGTGTCTCATTTACATACTTGTTTAGTAGTTAGCATTGTACCAAACTAATATAGGACCAGATCGTTATACAGTTTGGTTCATTAGTAACTAATGAAGTCTTGAGGTACTAGTCTTGGTTCATTGATAAGTTATGGTAATTTGAGTTTTGATGATTTGCCAAACAGTTTTTTCTAAAATGTTAACACCTAGAAAGGATCTACATGGATGCTCCACCAAATTTTGAGGAAGGACAATGAACGTACAGACCACCAAGATTCAACGGCCAATACTATGGTTGGTGGAAAACAAGAATGCATGATTTCATTATGGCTGAGGACTCAGAGCTGTGGGATGAAATCTGTGATGGACCTTTTGTTCCCATGAAAACTATTAGTGTGGGAACAGTTACAATCCCAAAAACAAGAAAAGAGTACACCGATGCTGATAGAAAGTCTATTGAGAAGAATTTTAGGGCAAATAAGTTCTTGTTTATGGCATCGGGCCAGATAAGTACAACCGCATCTCAGCTTACCAGTCTACTAAGGAGATTTGGGAAGCTCTTCAAACTGCCCATGAGGGAACTACTCAGGTTAAGCAGTCCAAAATTGATATGCTTAATACTGAGTATAAGCTTTTTGAGATGAAGGAGGATGAGTATATTCAAGATATGCACACACGTTTCACCTCCATTATCAATGAGCTTCACTCCCTTGGTGAAGTCATCCCAAGAAACAAGCTGGTCTAGAAAATACTTAGTGTTTTACCAGGTTCTTGGGAAAATAAAGTAAGTATTACTGAAGCCAAGGATTTGTAGAAGCTGACCATTGATGAACTCATTGGAAATCTCAAAACTTATGAGATGAAGAGAAAGAAGGATCTTGAAAGAAGAGAGTCCAAGAAGGAGAAGAACCTGGTTCTCAAGGCTGCCAACCGAGACTCAAGTAGTGATGAATCCGACATGGAGTATCTCACTCGAAGATTCCAAAAGATTATTAGAAAAAATGGTGGGATTCTGACGAGAGTCTGGCGTGTATAAAATTTAAACTTGTACTATGTCAAATTATAGTATAGAAAGATATCGAACCCACAGAGATTGGTTTATCTATTATACAGACGTTTCTTGTTTTAATTACTATTTGAGAAATCAGGAAGAGTTGAGTTGTGAATTAACTAACTAAAAATGCATGAATAGAGCAATAGAAAATATTTTGTTTTTCACAGATATAATAAAAAGGTGTTGGGATCATAACTTCACTTAATATTTCTTTTATGATTTTTAATTGCTCGTCACTACTTTCAGACCTTATTTACTTTAGTTACTTACTGAGTTGGTGTACTCGCGTTACTCCCTACACCTTGTGTGCAGATCCAGGTGCCCGAGCGGCAGAGTAAGGGTCCTCAGCATTATCAGAGTTTGCCGGAGAATGCAAGGTAGTTGCATGATGTCCGAAGCCCTGCTTTCTTCCTCTTATCCTTGTTTTTCCTGCATTTTAGACTTGTTATATATTATACAGTCAGACTTGTATATTTAGAGGCTCTAAACTCATGACACCAGATTATGGGGCTGTGTAGTTTCCTGTTATTTGACTTCTGCATATTTTCTGTTGCTTTAAACGTTTATAATGGAATTTGGTATTTAAAACCTGTGTTAAGAAATGGCTTATTGTTACAGGAAAAAGGGTTGTGATTTATTGATTGGTTGGCTTGCCTAGTAATGTGATAGGCGCCATCACGACTGGTATTTGGGGTCATGACATTCTCACAAATGTATAAATGCCTCTCACGATTACATTTATATATCATTACTTAAGTTGAACAATTAGTTGCATTCTTCTTGGTTATACAAATTAATCGTCAAAATAGTAATATTAAAGAGCCAGAAATATATGCTTAAAATAAAACTTGCTCTTTTTAGTAAGTCAATTTCGGTTGTCCTACTTGTTATAATTGATTACTACAATATTCGCCTCTTTCGATTACAATTAAGTGTAGAATCAATTTTAACATATAAGAGTTAGATGTCACTAAATAAAAGTTAACATTTATCAATACCAACATTAACTATATTACTCTTCCGCCTCTTTCGATTACAAAATTAGTAAGAAGTTAATGTTTAGTTCGAAATATATAGATGTTAACAAATTAAATAACACCTAACTATAAAGCAGATAAAATTTAATGAAAAACTTTAGCTCAAACATGTGAAATTGAGGGATAATATCTACTATTATATAGAAATATTAAGATCCATCACTCTCCCAACACAAGAAAAGTTACTCCATAATGGAGTTAGTACTGACAACGAAAATATTCTTGCCCATTAAATAAGAAAATAGAAAGAAATATTCAAGAGAATAATTCCCCCTATTTAATTAAAAACAGGTGCTAGAGTAATTTTCAATATTATAATTTATTCGGAACTAGAAATGAAGATACTGTAATAGCTAAAAGAAGAAAAGAAAGTAATGAAAGAAGCAAGGAAAAGAAGAAGCTCTCTCAAATTTGTGTACTCATCAGAAGCTCAATGTAGCACTATTTATAGGTGGAGTATATAATATAAATTGATTTCTCACATATATTTTCCCAAGTTGGAAACTTGCAAGTGCTTGTAGCTGTAAAGTTTGATGAAATGTAATTCTCCAAATCGGCAGGTGGACCATTTGCATGGACTTTTTTCATGTGCACAACTACTTTCATCATTTGTAAAGTTGCATACACCACTTTACTTTTAATTTTCAGCATTATAGTTCTTCTTTGCAAATTTGAAAAGTGAACTTTTTCTTCTCATTGTTCCTTTTTTCTTATTAATTTAATTATTTCCTACAAAGAAAGAGAAAAATATTAATACTAAAATTTAGATTCCAGCTCAACTTATGCATGATATTTTTCTCTTATCAAATTCTCTCACACTTAAATGTTTGCTTGTCCTCGAGCAAAAATAAAATCAAATAAACGTGGTAGCTAAACACTTTAAGTGAAATCATGAGAAGTTTTGACAGAGAAAAATTAATTAAGACTAATCCACGAGTTCAAACAACTTTAACCGTACTCATGTTCACCTATTGAGTATCGAAATCATAATAATTTTTTAATCCCAAGTGTGTCTCACTAGATGAAGAGAGATGTCCATATATCACACAATATATAGATAAAGAACAGAGAAGGGCATGAATAGAAAATTTTGCTCACTCTCAAATAAAAGTATCTCAAACTACTGGAAATTACCATAAGCTTGACTATTATATGATTCTCTACTAATATATGAGTCTATGAGTTGAGATCATGTAGGACTTTTACAAGGTTGTAATGAAGGCTTAGGGATCGGAAGGATACATATGGATAATAGTGACTCAAATTCCCTATAGGCTCTACACTTTATTTTATCGCTCAAGCACGATTGTCTTCCATATTCCTTTAAGCAATCGACATCCCCCTTCTTCTTCTTCTTTTTCTTCTTCTTCTTCTTCTTCTTCTTCTTTTTTAACGCATTCACAACTTTAATTTTTTTTTGAATTTCAGAAGCAACTATTTTTTTCTTTTTATAAAAACATCTCAAAAGATCAACAAGCTCAAATACTTGTTCTTACATCAGTTCTTTCCACAATTACACCTCACCCCTAGATTTTTACTTTTAGATCAACTCTTAAAGTACCCAAAGGGAATTGGGTAAACAAATAATAAGTCTTAACAACAAACAAGATAAAAGTTAAAGCTTGGCTAAAAAATAAGAATAATAATTTGTTTAGGCTCAACTGGGCTAACTAGGGATGAAGATCATCAAGGTAGATTAATTTAGGTTGTGGCTCAACAAAGAAGGCCTACTTTCATTTCTCAACTCAAAGATCTACCTAGAATTTCGCTTCAAACCACATTCAAGGCAAGTTCTAGATTTCCAAATAAGCAGGAGAACTAGACAATATAAGCTAACCGCACAATAAACTTAGAACCATAAAAATTATGGTTTCAATCACCAAGAAGTAAGTATGAGCTTAGAAAGGTATTCATAAAACCCGTGATTGGTACTTAATCAATTTCATTTTTTTAAGTCTCATGCATTTCAAGTCAAATCAAGTTTAGCCAACTTATTTACCAAAATAAATTAAACAACTAAGAGTCCTAAAAAAATGTTCGATTCAAAATATTACGACCATGGAAAAGAACCGAACAAGAAATCCATAGAAGTACATAAAATAAGCCGCCTTAGGAATAAGGCAACTCAATTTTTATCAAGTTTTTTTTTTCAGTTTTTTTAACCTTTTGCTTTTAATAGAGGAAAAAGAAAAAACTTTAAAGAAACACATATATAACAAAAATATTCCTCTACCCCAAGCTTAAACAATATCATGTCCTCATGATAAACAAATTTAAAAAAAAAATAATAAAGGTGCTTCCCTGATTTTTTTCGATTCTGGACTCATTTCCTTTTCCTTGGTTTCTCAAGGTTTTTTTTCATTAACAAAGACAAGATTATGGCAAAGAAAATATTCTTTTTCATGATAGGAGAAGACTTTCATTGTAGAAATTATGAGAGTGCATCTTTATCATGGCAAATTATATCAATACATACTAAATACACACACACACAGATATATATATATATATGTTAATACAAACATGCAATTATTATTTTTTACTCTTTTTATATATAAGAAACAAAAACTAAATTTATTAAATAAACTTACTAAAAAGAATATTACATGTTACTACTAATTACTTAAACAATTAAAGAGAGGGAAAGAAAATAGTTTTGAATTTAACATCGTCAGCTCGACTTATTTTAAAAATTAGGCAAAAAAGGATTGTTAAAGCCTGTTTGTTGAAGAATCTGCTGATATAATGCTTCAAACGATGACCGTTTACTTTGAATTTGTCTCCCCCATCTGTATGTTGTATTTCAATGGCACCATGGGGGTAACTTCTGTTACAATGTACGGTCTTCACCAACGTGACTTGAATTTTCCCAGGAATAATTTCAACCGATTATTGTACAAAAGAACTTGGTCTCCAATTGTAAACTCCTTATGGCAAATGAAGTTATCAAGCCATTTTGTTTTTTCTTTGTACATTTTAGCATTTTCATATATTTCACGTCTGAACTCCTCCAATTCATCAAGCTACAACAGACGAATTTTACATGCATCTGGCAAATTTAGATTTAACAACTTTTTAGTGCAATATGCTTTATGTTCAAGTTCCACGGGTAAATGACAAGCTTTTCCAAAAACTAATCTATAAGGAGATATGTCTATGGGAGTTTTGAAAGCAGTTCTGTATGCCCATAAAGCATCATCTAACTTTAAAGACCAATCTTTTCGAGAAGAACCAACAATTTTTTCTAAAATTCTTTTTAATTCTCTATTGGATACTTCAACTTGTCCGCTTGTTTGAGCATGATATGGAGTTTTTGTTTTATGAGTTACTCCATATCTTGACAACAAACTAGCAAATTGTTTATTTACAAAATGAGTTCCCCAATCGCTTATGATAACTCGTGGAGTTCCAAATCTAGAAAAAATATTTTTCTTGATAAAAGCACAAACAACATGAGCATCATTTTTTCTAGTGGCCATTGCTTCTACCAATTTTGAGACATAGTCAACAGAAACTAAAATATATTCACAACCGTTTGAAGGAGAAAAAGGACTCATAAAATCAATGTCCCAAACATCAAATATTTCACACATAAGGATAGAGTTAAGAGGCATCTCATCCCTTTTTGAAATGTTACCGCTTCTCTGACATTTGTCACAAGTGGCGACATAATTTCTTGCATCTCTAAATAAAGTGGGCCAAAAAAAAGCTTAAAGCACTTTTGCGGTTGTTCATCTTCCTCCATAGTGTCCTCCTACAACTCCATCATGACAGTGGCTTAAGATATTGTTCATCTCTATTTCTGCTACACATCTCCTGATCATACCATCTGCACAAAATTTAAACAAGTAAGGATCTTCCCAAAAATAGTATCTTATTTCTTTTTTGAGCTTTTTTCTTTGTTCATAAGATAAATCTTTTGGAATCCATCCTCCAACTAAGTAGTTGGCAATGTCAGCAAACTAAGGTGTTTGATTTGTAACTGTAGCGACTGTATAAACATGCTCATCAGGAAATTCCTCCTTGATATTTGTTGTTTCAGTTGGAGGATTTTTCAAACGTGATAGGTGGTCAGCCACCTGATTTTATGAACCTTTTCAATCTTTTATTTCAAGATCAAATCTTGCGAAAGAAGTATCCATCTTAGCAATCTAGGTCTAGCATCTTTCTTTGCTAAGAGGTATTTTAAAGCAGCATGATCAGTAAATACTGCAACTTTCATTCCTATCAAATAGGAATTAAATTTGTCAAATGCAAATACTACTGCAAGTAGCTCCTTCTCAGTTGTGGCATAATTCTTTTGAGCTTCATTGAGGGTTCTACTGGCGTAGCAAATAGGCCTAGAAATCTTGTCTCTCTTTTGTCCCAATATTGCTCCAACTGCTATATCAATTGCATCACACATTATTTCAAATGGTTCGCTCCAATCAGGAGAAACAACAATTGGAGCATTAGTCAAATGTTCCTTGAGAATCTCAAATGCTTTCCTGCAATTATCTGAAAATTCAAACTTCATATCTTTCATCAGTAGGTTAGTCAAAGGTTTTGAAATTTTTGAAAAATCTTTTATAAACCTTCTATAAAAACCTGTATGTTCTTCTATAGTTACCTTTAACAGTGGTAGGAGGGGGTAATCCTGCTATAAGATCAATTTTAGCCTTATCATTCCTTTAGCAAAATTTTACGTCCTAAAACAATTCCCTCTGTTACCGTGAAGTGATATTTTTCCCAATTAAGAACCAAATTTGTCTCTTTACATCTTTTAAGTACCAAAGTTAAATGATAGAGACAATCTTCAAATGTCATACCAAAAAGTGTTTAAATCATCCATAAAAATTTCAAGAAACTTTTCTGTCATATCTGAGAAAATTGCCGACATGCAACGCTGAAATGTAGCAGGAGCGTTACATAGTCCAAATTGCATTCTTCTGTAAGCATACGTACCTTGGGGGCATGTGAATGTGGTCTTTTCCTGATCTTCTGGAGCAATTGGTATCTGATTATATCCTGAATATCCGTCAAGAAAGTAGTAAAAACCATGGCCTGCGGCTAGAAGTTTCACCACTTCTTTCTTGACGACTTCCTGCATTGCTTGGTTTAGTCTCCTCTAGGGTTGGACTATTGGCTTGTAATTATCCTCCATAAGAATCGTATGCGTGCAAATAGGTGGACTGATTCCATTGATGTCAGCTATAGTCCATCCTAAGGCTCTTTTGTGTTCTCTTAAGACCTTCATTAGTTTTATTTCTTGTTCTACAGTCAAAGAAGATGAAATAATTACTGGAAATAATTTAGGTTCAAGAAAAACATATTTCAAATGAGAAGGAAGAGTTTTGAGTTTAATTTTTGGTTGAACTTCTTCTAGTGAGACTTTCTCATTTTCAGAATCTTTTTCCAGTATTTCAACTTCTTTTTTGATTGTGATGTCATCATCACTTGTGGTACCTGACTATGCCAAACATCTTTCCAATGAATCAGTAATTAGTTGATCATCTTTATATTCATCAGCAAGGTGATTCAACAAATCAATTTGAAAACAAGATGATGATGAGTCATCCTCATGATATTTCATTATTTTCTGCATATCAAAAATCACTCTTTCCTCATCAACTCATAAAATTAATTGTCTTTGATGGACATCAATTATTGCTCTTCCTGTTGCAAGAAATGGTCTACCTAAAATCAATGGTACCTCAGTATTTTCTTCTATTTCAAGTACTATAAAATCTACTGGAAATATAAAGACACACCAATTGTAGTACTTTCCTTTCGGTTTTTTAGTACTTTGATCAGCCAATTGTAGAGACACACCAGTGCCCTTCATTTCACCAAGTTATAATTTCCAAAAAATTGAAAAAGGCATTAGATTTATTAAAGCACCTGAATCACATAATGCTTTTTCAAAGTGAGCACCTCCCAAAGTACAAAGAATTGTAAAACTGCCTGGATCACCAAGTTTCTATGGAAGCTTATTTTGAAGTATAGCACTACATTTTTATTTAAGCTTAACTACTGAAACTTCTTCCAGTTTTCGTTTACTTGACAAATTGTTTTTAAGAAATTTAGGATATGCCGGCATTTGCTTCAAAGCATCTGTAAAAGGTATGTTAATGTAAAGTTGTTTTAAAATTTCTAGAAACTTTGAGAACTGTTTGTCAAGCTTTTCTCTTTGTAGCTTTTGGGGAAATGGAAGGGGTACAGAGTAAGGATTTGTCATCAATTTACAGAGTAAGGATTGGTTCGAGCCCGGTGAGGCTAGGCTATTGAGGACAGATTTGGTGCAGGATGCCTTAGAAAAGGTGAAGGTAATTCAGGAGAGGCTTCGTACAGCGCAGTCGAGGCAAAAGAGTTATGCTGACAGGAAGGTTTGAGATGTGTCCTACATAGTGGGTGAGAAGGTTCTGTTGAAGGTTTCACCCATGAAGGGTGTTATGTGAATGGGGAAGAAGGGGAAGTTGAGTCCTCGGTTTATTGGGCCTTTTGAGGTGTTTCGGAGGATTGGGGAGATGGCTTATGAGCTTGCTTTGCCACCCAGCTTGTCGAGTGTGCATCTGGTATTTCATGTTTCTATGCTCTGGAAGTGTATTGGGGATCCGTCTCATGTTTTGGATTTTAGCATGGTTCAGTTGGATGATGATTTGACTTATGATATAGAGCAAGTAGCTATTTTGGGTCGACAGGTTCGAAAGTTGAGATCAAAGGATATAGCATCAGTGAAAGTGCAGTGGAGAGGTCAGCCCATGGAGGAGGCTGCCTGGGAGACCGTGCGAGAGACGCAGAGCAGATATCTTCACCTGTTTGAGGCTTCAGGTATGTTTCTTGACTCGTTCAAGGACGAACGTTTGTTTAAGTTGGGGAGGATGTGACGACTCGGCCAGTTGTCTTATGAGTTACCGCTCTGTTTCCCCCATTTCTGCTTCTTTATGCTTTGTTTATCCGTGTTATGTGGTATCGGGTTGGTCAGATCGAATCCGGAATGATTTTGGTAAGGTTTGAGACACTTAGTCTCATTTAAGGAAGCTTAAGTTGGAAAAGTCAACCGTATGTTGAATTATGTGTTTAGAGGGTTCGGGTGTGAGTTTTGATGGTTTGATTAGCTTCGGGAGGTGATTTATGACTTAGGAGCGTGATCGGAATGCGTTTCGAAGGTTCGGAGTAGTTTTAGGCTTGAATTGGCGAAGTTGATATTTTGGCGATTTTCGGTTGGTAGGCAAGATTTTGATATAGAGGTCGGAATGGAATTCCGAGAGTTGTAGTTGCTCCGTTGTGTCATTTGGGACGTGTATGCAAAATTTCAAGTCCTTCGAACGTGGTTTGGTTGGGTTTTAGATTAAAAACGGAATTTGGAAGATTTTAGAAAATTTGGCTTGAATCTGATGTGTTTTGGTTGTTTTGATGTTGTTTGAGGTGTTTTGAAGATTGGCACTAGTTTGAATAAGGTATTAGGATATGGTTGTGCCTTTGGTTGAGGTTCCGGGGGCCTCGGGATGATTTCGGATGGTTGACGGGGAGTTGAGATGTTGTTGAACTGCAGAAATTTTCTGCTTCTGGTATTTCTGCACCTGCGGATTGGGGACCGCAGGTGCGATCTCGCAGATGCGGGGGATGAAACCGCAGAAGCGGAATTAAGCTGGGATCTAGGAAACCGCAGAAGCGATTAATGGACCGCACCGGCGATGGCATAGGTGCAGCTGATGCATCGCAGATGCGGATTGGGGCTGAGTTAACGAAAAACCGCATAAGCGGTTGGATGACCGCAAATACGGTACCGCAGAAGCGGTGGACTGTCCGCAGATGTGAAAATTCTTGGACCAGAGGGTATATATGTCATCTTCGCAAAATTTTGCTAAGTTTATCATTTTTGAAGACGGGGAAGAGGCTAAGGCATAGGATTTCGAGAGGAACCAAAGGATATCAGTTGGGTAAGTTCCCTAAGTTTAATTACTTGGGTTTAAGATCACTTTTCCATTGTTTAATCATGGATTTAGTGGAGATTAAGGAAGAAAAATTGGGGGTTAGGGCTTGAGATTAAGAGACCTTTAAATGGGGATTTGAGGGGTCATTTAGACTCTAATTTCAATGTTCTTGATATGTATAGACTCGTGGGAGGATAAGGATTCCGCTGATGTGATTTTTATTGAGTTTCGAGATGTGGGCTCGGGGGTCGAGTTTTGGCCAATTTCGAGATTTTTGGTAATTTTTTGATTGTTTTCGCTTGGGCTTCGTTCCCTTAGCATATTTTGATGCCGTGATTCTAATTTTGGATAGATTCGATGCAAATGGAGGCCGATTCGAGGGGCAAAGGCATGGTTTAGTAGTATTTTCACGGTTTGAGGTAAGTAACCATTGTAAATCTGGAACTGAGGGTACAAACCCCGGTATTTGACTTGTTTTGATAAATGCGGTGATGCACATGCTAGGTGACGAGCGTGTGGGCGTGCACCGGTAGGGATTGTGACTTGGTCCATCCCATAGTGACTATTAACCCGCGTAATTGATTTGGAACCTTATGATATTTCGTACTTTAGCTATTTATACTATATTATGGGTTGTATGCCGTGTTTTGGACCTTGTGCCGACTTGTTGAGACCCTTAAGGGCATTTTTACTATTTTTACTCACTTTACTTGTTGAAAGCATAACCTCAGTCATGTTTACCTGTTTAAATGTTTAAAAACAGGTTTTATCACTCCACTTCTAATTGTGAGGACTGTTTGGGCTGAGTTCCCTAATTTCTATTGTGGTGCCCGAGAGGCTGTGAGGTTATTGACTGAGAGAGGTTGAGAACCTAATAGTGAGGGTATTATATGTTATGGATTAGGCTGCACGCCGCAGCGATATATATACTGGATCGAGTGCCACACCGCAGCGACATATATATATATATATATTGGATCGGGTTGCGCGCTGCGGCGATATGATGTTTGGGCTGTCAGAGCCCCTCTGAAGTCTGTACACCCCCGGTGAGCGTAGTCGACTATAAATTACGGATCGAGCTGCACGTCGTAGCGGTTACTATGATTTCTATTACTATGAGATATTAATGAGCTGAGTGCTGAGAGCGAGTATTCGGTGACGAGAGTTGAGTCACGAGTAACTGAGAGTCCATATTCTGAGTGATACCTTGCCCGAGGGGGCCAGCTATGATAGTTTTACTGATGTCACTCTTTTTTTAAAATAAGCCTCTGTTGGAAAAAATACTAAGTATATGATTTCAAGTGTTTAAACTGAAGTTTGATGATTTTTCGACGAAATTGGTTTTAAACTATGAAGTTGACCTGTTATTCTGTTGTTTTCTTCAATTATATGATTTTTAACTACTCGTCACTACTTTTAGACCTTATTTACTTTAGTTACTTACTGAGTTGGCGTACTCATGTTACTCCATGCACCTTGTGTGCAGATCCTGGTGCCCGAGCGGTAGAGTGAGGGTCCTCAGCATTATCAGAGTTTGCCGGAAACTGCAAGGTAGCTACATGGCATCCGCAGCCCTACTTTCTTCCTCTTATCCTTGTTTTCCCGCATTTTTGACTTGTTATGTATTAGACAATCAGACTTTATATTTAGAGGCTCTAGACTCGTGACACCAGATTATGGGGCTGTGTAGTTTCCTGTTATTTGACTTTCGCATATTTTCTGTTGCTTTACACGTTTATAATGGAATTTGGTATTTAAAACCTATGTTAGGAAATGGCTTATTGTTAAAGGAAAAAGGGTTGTAATTCATTGATTGGTTGGCGTGACAAGTAATGTGATAGGCGCCATCACGACTGGTATTTGGGGTCGTGACAAGTTGGTATCAGAGCCTAGGTTACGTAGGTCTCACAGATGGTGAGGACACGAGCTACCGGGCAGGGTGGACGACCACCAGTTGGGGCCACCAGAGGCCGAGGATGAGTTCGAGGCCGTGGTAGGGGCAGAGCAACTAGGGCAGCACCTGCAGATCCACCAGTTGCCCCAGTTCAGGATTAGGTCCCAGCTGTGGACGCTATAGAAGCACCAGCTCATGCACCAACTGTGCCCATTGTGATTCCAGGCCTACAGAAGGCTTTAGCTCAGATCTTATTAGTGTGTACCGGTTTGGCTCAGGCGGTTTCAGTTACTACTACCGCAGCTACTTCTCAGGCCGGGGAGGCACCCAGACTCCCGTTGCTCGCACACCTGAGCAGGTTGTGCAGGGACTCTAGACACCGGGGGAACCTCCATCCCAGCCGGTTGCACGAGCTCAGGAGTTTGTGGTACTAGTTATGCCAGACGACGAGCAGCATCAACTAGAGAGGTTTGGTAGATTCAAGCCTCCGACCTTCAGCGGTGTAGAGGGCGAGAATGCCCAGGGGTTCTTGGATAAGTGTTAGATGATGCTTCATACAGCGGCGATACTAGAGACCAGTGGTGTAGCTTTTGCCACCTTTTAGTTTTCTGGGGCTGCCTTCACTTGGTAGGAGGCGTAGGCCTGTTGGTGTAGTGCCCCTTACCTGGCAGCTATTCTTTGTTCTCTTTCTGGAGAAGAATGTTTTACAGTCTCACTGAGAGGAGCTGCACAGGCAGTTCGAGCAGTTGCATCAGGGATAGATGACTGTGACGCAGTATGAGATGCGGTTCTCTGAGTTAGCCCATCATGTTATTTGGTTGGTTCCCACAGATCGAGAGAGGATTATGAGGTTTGTTGATGGTCTCACATATCAGCTTCGGATTCTCATGACTAGGGAGAGGATGACATGTGCTACTTTCGAGGAGGTTGTTGACATCGCCCGTGAGATCGAGTCAGTTCGCCGCCAGGAGTGAGAGGAGAGGGAGGCTAAGAGGCCTCAGGGATCTGGTAGTTTTAGTGGTGCTCCTTCGAGGGGCCAGTTCCAACAGTGTAGAGGCCGCCCATTCAGACAAGCTCATTCGGCTCATCCAGGTTATCATGGGGCATCATCGGGTCATGGTTCTCACAATTCTCATCAAGGCCACCCATCACTCAGTGGCCACCCAGCCCAGAGTTCGTCCCGTGCTCTATTAGTGCAGGGTTCTTCCATGTCAGGTCCTTCTACTAGTTATTCTGGTGCCAGGGGTTCCCTTCAGTCCCCATCTCCACCATCGCGGAGTTGTTATGAGTGCGGAGATTGGGCATATAAGGAGGTAGTGTCCTCGTCTTCATGATGGTCAGTCTTAGTAGAGGGGTCAACCCTCGACTTCTGCTCCAATTACTTCACCACCTGCCCAACCAGCTAGGGGTAGAGGTTAGTCAGCTAGGGGTCATCCTAGAGGGGGAGGTCGATCAGGTGGTGTCAGGCTCATTTCTATGCTCTCCCGGGTAGATCAGATGTTGCTGTTTCATATGTCGTGATTTCAAGTATTGTTTCAGTCTGCCACAGAGATGCCTCTATATTATTTGATCCTGGTTCCACCTTTTCTTATGTGTCATCATTCTTTGCCTATTATCTGGATACGCCTCGTGAGTATCTTGTTTCACTTGTTCATGTATCTACTCCAGTGGGTGATATTGTTGTCATAGACCGTGTGTACCAGTCGTGTATAGTAACTATTAGGGCTCTGGAGACCCATGTGGATATTTTATTATTGTGTATGGTGGATTTCGATGTCATTTTGGGCATGGACTGGTTATCTTCGTGTCGTGTTATTCTGGATTGTCATGCCAAGACAGTCACATTGGCTATACTGGGTATGCCATGGATTGACTGGCGAGGTTTGACTGATTATGTACCTAGTAGAGTGATCGCATTCTTAAAGGCCCAGCGTATGGTTGGGAAGGGATGTCTTTTGTATCTAAACTTTGTGAGGGATGTCGGAGTTGAGACTCCTAGTATTGATTCTGTCCCAGTTTTGAGGTATTTTCCCGATGTGTTTCCGGTAGACCTGTCGGGTATGCCACCGGATAGGGACATCGATTTTAGTATTGACTTGGTGCTGGGCACTTAGCCCATTTCTATGGTGCCATATTGTATGGCACCAGCGGAGTTGAAGGAATTAAAAGAGCAGCTTCAGGAACTTCTCGATAAGGGGTTCATTTGGCCTAGTGTGTCACCTTGGGGTGCACCGGTTCTATTTGTGAAGAAAGAGGATGGCACTATGAGGATGTGCATTGATTATAGGCAATTGAACAAGGTAACAGTTAAGAACAGGTATCCTTTGCCTCGCATTGATGATTTATTCGACCAACTTCAGGGAGCGAGAGTGTTCTCCAAGATTGATCTCCGTTCAGGTTATCACCAGTTGAAGATCAGGGACTCAGATATTCTTAAGACAGCTTTCAGGACCCGATATGGTCATTATGAGTTCTTGGTGATGTCTTTTGGGTTGACCAATGCCCCAGCAGCGTTCATGCATTTGATGAACAGTGTGTTCCGTCCTTATCTTGATTCGTTTGTCATAGTCTTCATTGATGATATTCTGGTGTATTCGCGTAGTCAGGAGGAGCACACGAAGCATTTGAGAGTTGTGTTGCAGAGATTGAGGGAGGAGAAGCTTTATGCAAAATTCTCCAAGTGAGAGTTTTGGCTCAGTTCAGTGGCTTTCTTGGGGCACGTGATGTCCAGCGAGGGTATTCAGGTTGATCCAAAGAAGATAGAGGCGGTTTACAGTTGGCCTAGACCGTCCTCAGCCACAGAGATCCACAGCTTTCTTGGTTTGGCGGGTTATTATCGTCATTTTGTTCAGGGATTCTCATCTATCGCATTGCCCTTGACCAAGTTGACCCAGAAGGTTGCTTCATTTGTATGGTCGTACGAGTGTGAGGAGAGCTTTTAGAAGCTCAAAACAGCTTTGACCATAGCACCAGTGTTAGTTTTGCCATCAGCTTCAAGTTCAATTACCGTGTATTGTGATGTTTCGAGAGTTGGCATTGGTTGTGTGTTGATATAGGAGGGTAAAGTTATTGCTTATGCTTCTCGTCAGTTGAAGCCCCATGAGAAAAACTACCCCGTTCATAATTTTGAGTTGGCTGCCATAGTTCACACAATGAAGATTTGGACGCATTACTTGTATGGTGTGTCTTGTGAGGTGTTTACTAATCATTGTAGCCTCCAGCACTTATTCAAATAGAAGGATCTCAAATTGAGGCAGCGGAGGTGGTTGGAGTTGCTTAAGGATTAGGATATCGCTATATTGTACCATCCGAGGAAGGCCAATACGGTGGCCAATACGGTGGCCGATACTTTGAGCCGAAAGGCGGTGAGTATGGAGAGTTTGGCATATATTCCAGTTGGGGAGAGACCTTATGCAGTTGATGTGTAGGCCTTGGCCAATCGGTTCATAAGATTAGATGTTTCGGAGCCCAGTTGGGTATTGGCTTGTGTTGTTTCTCGGTCTTCCTTATATGATCGCATCAGAGAGACCCAGTATGATGATCCGCATTTGCTTGTCCTTAAGGACAGAGTTCAGCACGATGACGCTAGAGATGTGACCATTGGTGATGATGGGGTGTTGAGGATACAGGGCCGGATCTGTATGCCCAATGTAGATAGGCTTCGGGAGTTGATTCTGGAGGAGGCCAATAGCTCACGGTATTCCATTAATCCGGGTTCCGCGAAGATGTATCAGGATTTGAGACAGCACTATTAGTGGCATAAAATGAATAAAGACATTGTGGAATTTGTAGCTCGGTGTCACAATTGTCACCATGTGAAATATGAGCATCAGAGACCGGGTGGCTTGCTTCAGTGGATAGATATTCCCAAGTGGAAGTGGGAGAGGATCACTATGGTGTTTGTTGTTGGACTTCCACAGACTTTGAGAAAGTTTGATGTTATTTGGGTGATTATGGATCGGCTGACCAAGTTCATGCACTTCATTCCTATGTGTACTACTTATTCTTTAGAGCGGTTGGCAAAGATCTATATCCGGGAGATTGTTCGGTTGCATGGTGTCCCAGTTTCCATCATTTCAGATAGGGGCACTCAGTTTACTTCGTAGTTTTAAAGGTCTGTGCAATGAGAGTTGGGTACTCATATTGAGTTGAGCACAGCCTTTCACCCTCAGACGGACGGGCAGTCCGAGCGCACTATTCAGATATTGGAGGACATTTTGCGTGCTTATGTCATTGATTTTGGAGGGTCATGGGATTAGTTTCTACCACTTGCAGAGTTTGCTTATAACAACAGCTACCAGTCGAGTATTCAGATGACTCCATATGAGGCTTTGTATGTGAGGCGGTGTAGATCTATAATTGGTTGGTTCGAGCCCGGTGAGGCTAGGCTATTGAGGACAGATTTGGTGCAGGATGCCTTAGAAAAGGTGAAGGTAATTCAGGAGAGGCTTCGTACAGCGCAGTCGAGGCAAAAGAGTTATGCTGACAGGAAGGTTCGAGATGTGTCCTACATAGTGGGTGAGAAGGTTCTGTTGAAGGTTTCGCCCGTGAAGGGTGTTATGTGAATCGGGAAGAAGGGGAAGTTGAGTCCTCGGTTCATTGGGCCTTTTGAGGTGCTTCGGAGGATTGGGGAGATGGCTTATGAGCTTGCTTTGCCACCCAGCTTGTCGAGTGTGAATCTGGTATTTCATGTTTCTATGCTCCGGAAGTGTATTGGGGATCCGTCTCATGTTTTGGATTTTAGCATGGTTCAGTTGGATGATGATTTGACTTATGATGTGGAGCAAGTAGCTATTTTGGGTCGACAGGTTCGAAAGTTGAGATCAAAGGATATAGCATTAGTGAAAGTGCAGTGGAGAGGTCAGCCCGTAGAGGAGGCTACCTGGGAGACCGTGCGAGAGACGCAGAGCAGATATCTTCACCTGTTTGAGGCTTCAGGTATGTTTCTTGACTCGTTCAAGGACGAACGTTTGTTTAAGTTAGGGAGGATGTGATGACCCGGCCAGTTGTCTTATGAGTTACCGCTCTGTTTCCCCCATTTCTGCTTCTTTATGCTTTGTTTATCCGTGTTATGTGGTATCGGGTTGGTCAGATTGAATCCGGAATGATTTTGGTAAGGTTTGAGACACTTAGTCTCATTTAAGGAAGCTTAAGTTGGAAAAGTCAACCGAATGTTGAATTAGGTGATTAGAGGGTTCGGGTGTGAGTTTCGATGGTTTGATTAGCTTCGGGAGGTGATTTATGACTTAGGAGCGTGATCGGAATGCGTTTCGAAGGTTCGGAGTAGTTTTAGGCTTGAATTGGCGAAGTTGATATTTTGGCGATTTTCGGTTGGTAGGTAAGATTTTGATATAGAGGTCGGAATGGAATTCCGAGAGTTGCAGTTGCTCCGTTGTGTCATTTGGGACGTGTATACAAAATTTCAAGTCATTCGAACGTGGTTTGTTTGGGTTTTAGATTAAAACGGAATTTGGAAGATTTTAGAAAATTTGGCTTGAATCCGACGTGTTTTGGTTGCTTTGATGTTGTTTGAGGTGTTTTGATGATTGGCACTAGTTTGAATAAGGTATTAGGATATGGTTGTGCCTTTGGTTGAGGTCCCGGGGGCCTCGAAATGATTTCGGATGGTTGACGGGGAGTTGAGATGTTGTTGAACCGCAGAAATTTTCTGCTTCTGGTATTTCCGCACCTGCGGATTGGGGACCGCAGGTGCGATCTCGCAGATGCGGGGGATGAAACCGCAAAAGTGGAATTAAGCTGGGATCTAGGAAACCGCAGAAGCGGTTAATGGACCGCACCGGCGATGGCGTAGGTGCAACTGATGCATCGCAGATGCGGATTGGGGCTGAGTTAACGAAAAACCGCAGAGGCGGTTGGATGACCGCAAATGCGGTACCGCAGAAGCGGTAGACTGGCCGTACATGTGAAAATTCTTGGACCAGAGGGTATATGTCTTCGCAAAATTTTGCTAAGTTTATCATTTTTGAAGACGGGGAAGAGGCTAAGGCATAGGATTTCGAGAGGAACCAAAGGATATCAGTTGGGTAAGTTCCCTAAGCTTAATTACTTGGGTTTAAGATCTCTTTTCCATTGTTTAATCATGGTTTTAGTGGAGATTAAGGAAGAAAAATTGGGGGTTAGGGCTTGAGATTAAGAGACCTTTAAATGGGGATTTGAGGTGTCATTTGGACTCTAATTTCAATGTTCTTGATATGTATAGACTCGTGGGAGGATAAGGATTCCGTTGATGTGATTTTTATCGAGTTTCGAGATGTGGGCCCGGGGGTCGAGTTTTGGCCAATTTCGAGATTTTTGGTAATTTTTGATTGTTTTCGCTTGGGCTTCGTTCCCTTAGCATATTTTGATGCCGTGATTTTAATTTTGGATAGATTTGACGCAAATGAAGGCCGATTCGAAGGCAAAGGCATGGTTTAGTAGTATTTTCACGGTTTGAGGTAAGTAACCATTATAAATCTGGAACTGAGGGTACAACCCCCGGTATTTGACTTGTTTTGATAAATGCGGTGACGCACATGCTAGGTGACGAGTGTGTGGGCGTGCACCAGTAGGGATTGTGACTTGGTCCATCCCGTAGCGACTATTAACCCGCATAATTGATTTGGAACCTTATGATATTTCGTACTTTAGCTATTTATACTATATTATGGGTTGTATGTCGTGTTTGGGACCTTGTGCCGACTTGTTGAGACCCTTAAGGGCATTTTTACTATTTTTCCTCACTTTACTTGTTGAAAGCATATCCTCAGTCATGTTTACCTGTTTAAATGTTTAAAAACTGGTTTTATCACTCCACTTCTAATTGTGAGGACTGTTTGGGCTGAGTTCCCTAATTTCTTTTGTGGTGCCCGAGAGGCTGTGAGGTTAATGACTGAAAGAGGTAAAGAACCTAATACAGATCGGGCTACACGCCGCAGCGATATATATATATATATATTGGATCGGGCTGCGCGCTGCAACGATATAACGCTTGGGCTGTAGGAGTCCCTCCGGAGTCTGTACACCCCCAGTGAGTGTTGTTGACTATAAACTATGGATTGGCTACACGCCGCAACAGTTATTATGATTATTTCTATTATGAGATATCAATGAGTCGAGTGCTGAGAGCGAGTATTGGGTGACGAGAGTTGAGTTACGAGTGACTGGGAGGCCATATTCTGAGTGATACCTTGCCCGAGGGGGCCAGCTATGATAGTTTTACTGATGTCACTCTTCTTTTAAAATAAGCCTCTGTTGGAAAAGTTACTAAGTATATGATTTCAAGTGTTTAAATTGAAGTTTGATGATTTTTTGACGAAACTGGTTTTAAACTGTGAAGCTGACCTGTTATTCTGTTGTTTTCTTCAGTTATATGATTTTTAACTGCTCGTCACTACTTTTAGACCTTATTTACTTTAGTTACTTACTGAGTTGGCGTACTCACGTTACTCCCTGCACCTTGTGTGCAGATCCAGGTGCCCGAGCGACAGAGTGAGGGTCCTCAGCATTATCAGAGTTTGTCGGAGACTGCAAGGTAGCTGCATGGCGTCCGCAGCCCTTCTTTCTTCATCTTATCCTTGTTTTCCCGCATTTTTGACTTCTTATGTATTAGACAGTCAGACTTGTATATTTAGAGGCTCTAGACTCGTGACACCAGATTATGGGGTTGTGTAGTTTTGTTATTTGACTTTCGCATATTTTCCGTTGCTTTAAATGCTTATAATGGAATTTGGTATTTAAAACCTATGTTTGGAAATGGTTTATTGCTAAAGTAAAAAGGGTTGTGATTCATTGATTGGTTGGCTTGCCTAGTAATGCGATAGGCGCCATCACGACTGGTATTTGGGGTCGTGACAAGTTGGTATTAGAGCCTAGGTTATGTTGGTCTCGCGAGTCATGAGCAGGTTTAGTAAGGTCTCGCGGATCGGTATGGAGACATCATTATTTATCCTCGAGAGGCTGCAGAGCCTTTAGGAAAATCTTCATATTCTTGAAATTCTTGTCGTGCGAACTTATTGACCCGAGTACTAAACTTCTATTATTCCATTATCTCACAGATGGTGAGGACACGAGCTACCGGGCAGGGTGGACGACCACCAGTTCCACCAGTTGGGTCCACCAGAGGCCGAGGATACGGTCGAGGCCGTGGTAGGGTCAAAGCAGCTAGGGCAGCACCTGCAGATCCATCAGTTGCCCTTCAGAAGGTTTTAGCTCAGATCTTATCAGTGTGTACCTGTTTGGCTCAGGCAGTTTCAGTTACTACAGCCGCAGCTACTTCTCAGGCCGAGGGAGGCACCCAGACTCCCGTTGCTCGCACACCTGAGCAGGTTGTGCAGGGACTCCAGACACTGGGGGTACCTCCAGCCCAGCCGGTTGCACCAGCTCAGGAGTTTGTGGTACCAGTTATGCCAGACGACGAGCAGCGTCGACTAGAGAGGTTTGGTAGACTCAAGCCTCCGACCTTCAGTGGTGCAGAGGGAGAGGATGTCTAGGGGTTCTTGGATAAGTGTCAGAGGTTGCTTCGTACAGCGGGGATCATAGAGAACAGTGGTGTAGCTTTTTCCACCTTTTAGTTTTCTGGGGCTGCCTTCACTTGGTGGGAGGCGTAGGCCTGTTGGTGTAGTGCCCCTTACCTGGCAGCAGTTCTTTGTTCTCTTTATGGAGAAGAATGTGCCACAATCTCGCTGAGAAGAGCTGCGCGGGCAGTTCGAGCAGTTGCGTCACGGAGAGATGACTGTGATGTAGTATGAGATGCAGTTCTCTAAGTTAGACCGTCATATTATTTGGTTGGTTCCCACAGATCGAGAGAGGATTATGAGGTTTGTTGATGGCCTCACATATCAGCTTCGGCTTGTCCAGGTTATCATGGGGCATCATCGAGTCATGGTTCTCACAGTTCTCATCAGGGCCACCCATCACTCAGTGCCCTCCCAGCCTAGAGATCGTCATGTGCTCCATCACTGCAGGGTTCTTCCATGTCAGGTACATCTACTAGTTATTCCAGTACTAGGGGTTCCCTTCAGTGCCCATCTCCAGCACCGGGAAGTTGTTATGAGTGCGGAGATTGGGCATATGAGGAGGCAGTGTCCTCGTCTTAATGATGATCAGTCTAAGCAGAGGGGTCAACCCTCGACTTCTGCTCCAATTACTTCACCACCCACCCAGCCAGCTAGGGGTGGAGGTCAGTCAGCTAGGGGTCGCACTAGAGGGGGAGGTCGATTAGGTGGTAGTCAGGCTCATTTCTATGCTCTCCCAGGTAGATCAGATATTGCTGCTTCAGATGCCGTGATTCTAGGTATTGTTTCAGTTTACCATAGAGATGCCTCTATATTATTTGATCCCGGTTCCACCTTTTCTTATATGTCATCATACTTTGCCTGTTATCTGGATACGCCTCGTGAGTCTTTTGTTTCACATGTTCATGTATCTACTCCAGTGGACAATACTGTTGTCGTAGACCGTGTGTACCAGTCGTGTATGGTGAATATTGGGGATCTAGAGACCCGTGCGGATATTTTATTATTGTGTGTGGTGGATTTTGATGTCATTTTGGGCATGGACTGGTTATCTTCGTGTTGTGCTATTCTAGACTGTCATGCCAAGACAGTCACATTGGCTATATCGGGTGTGCCATGGATTGACTGGCGAGGTTTGACTGATTATGTACCTAGTAGAGTGATCGCATTCTTGAAGGCCAAGCGTATGGTTGGGAAGGGATGTCTTTCTTATCTAGCCTTTGTGAGGGATGTCGGAGTTGAGACTCCTAGTATTGATTTTGTCCCAGTTGTGAGGGATTTTCCCAATGTGTTTCCTGTAGACCTGTCGAGTATGCCACCGGACAGGGACATCGATTTTGGTATTGACTTGGTGCCGGGTACTCAGCCCATTTCTATTACACCGCATCGTATGGCACTAGTGGAGTTGAAGGAATTAAAAGAGCAGCTTCCGAAACTTCTCGATAAGGGGTTCATTTGGCCTAGTGTGTCACCTTGGGGTGCACCGGTTCTATTTGTGAAGAAAGAGGATGGCACTATGAGGATGTGCATTGATTATAGGCAATTGAACAAGGTAACAATTAAGAACAAGTATCCTTTGCCTCGCATTGATGATTTATTCGACCAGCTTCAGGGAGCGAGAGTGTTCTCCAAGATTGATCTTTGTTCAGGTTATCACCAGTTGAAGATCAGGGACTAGGATATTCTTAAGACAGCTTTTAGAACCCGATATGGTCATTATGAGTTCTTGGTGATGTCTTTTGGGTTGACCAATGCCCCAGCAGCGTTCATGCATTTGATGAACAGTGTTTTCCGACCTTATCTTGATTTGTTTGTCATAGTCTTCGTTGATGATATTCTAGTGTATTCGCGTAGTCAGGAGGAGCACATGAAGCATTTGAGAGTTGTGTTGCAGAGATTGAGGGAGGAGAAGCTTTATGCAAAATTCTCCAAGTGTGAGTTTTGGCTCAGTTCAGTAGCTTTATTGGGGCACGTGGTGTCCAGCAAGGGTATTCAGGTTGATCCAAAGAAGATAGAGGCAGTTTACAGTTGGCCCAGACCGTCCTCAGCCACAGAGATCCACAGCTTTCTTGGTTTGGCGGGTTATTATCGCCACTTTGTTCAGGAATTCTCATCTATCGCATCGCCCTTGACCAAGTTGACCCAAAAGGTTGCTTCATTTGTATGGTCGGACGAGTGTGAGGAGAGCTTTCAGAAGCTCAAGACAGCTTTGACCACAACTCCAGTGTTAGTTTTACCATCAACTTCAAGTTCATATACCGTGTATTGTGATGCTTCGAGAATTGGCATTGGTTGTGTGTTAATACAGGAGGGTAGAGTTATTGTTTATGCTTCTCATCAGTTGAAGCCCCATGAGAAGAACTACCTCGTTCATGATTTTGAGCTGGCTGCCATAGTTCACGCAATGAAGATTTGGAGGCATTACTTGTATGGTGTGTCTTGTGAGGTGTTTACTAATCATCGTAGCCTCTAGCACTTATTCAAGCAGAAGGATCTCAATTTGAGGCAGCGGAGGTGGTTGGAGTTGCTTAAGGATCATGATGTCACTATATTGTACCATCCGAGGAAGGCCAATGCGGTGGCTAACACTTCGAGCCGAAAGGTGGTGAGTATGGGGAATTTGGCATATATTCTAGTTGGGGAGAGACCTTTTGCAGTTGATGTGTAGGCCTTGGACAATCGGTTCGTGAGATTAGACGTTTCGGAGCCCAGTTGGGTATTGGCTTGTGTGGTTTCTCGGTCTTCCTTATATGATCGCATTAGAGAGCGCCAGTATGATGATCTAAATTTGCTTGTCCTTAAGGACAGAGTTCAGCACGATAATGCCAGAGATGTGACCATTGGTGATAATGGGGTGTTGAGGATGCAGTGCTGGATCTGTGTGCCCAATGTAGATGGGCTTTAGGAGTTGATTCTGGAGAAGGCCAACAGCTCGCGGTATTCCTTTCATCCGGGTGCCGCGAAGATGTATCAAGATTTGAGACAGCACTATTGGTGGAGAAGAATGAAAAAAGACATGTGGGATTTGTAGCTCGGTGTCTCAATTGTCAGCAGGTGAAATATGAGCATCAGAGACCGGGTGGCTTGCTTCAGCGGATAGATATTCCCGAGTGGAAGTGGGAGAGGATCACTATGGAGTTTGTTGTTGGACTTCCACAGACTTTGAGAAAGTTCGATGCTATTTGGGTGATTATGGATCGGCTGACCAAGTTCACTCACTTTATTCCTATGTGTACTACTTATTCTTTAGAGCGGTTGGCAGAGGTCTATATCCAGGAGATTATTCGGTTGCATGGTGTCACGGTCTCCATCATTTCAGATAGGGGCACTCAGTTTACTTTGCAGTTTTGGAGGTCTGTACAACGAGAGTTGGGTACTCAGGTTGAGTTGAGCACAGCTTTTCACCCTCAGACGGACGGGCAGTCCGAGTGCACTATTTAGATATTGGAGGACATTTTGCGTGCTTGTGTCATTGATTTTGGAGGGTCATGGGATCAGTTTCAACCACTTGCAGAGGTTGCTTATAACAACAGCTACCAGTCGAGTATTCAGATGGCTCCATATGAGGCTTTGTATGGGAGGCGGTGTAGATCTCTAGTTGGTTGGTTCGAGCCCGGTGAGGCTAGGCTATTGGGGACAGACTTGGTGCAGGATGCCTTATAAAAGGTGAAGGTAATTCAGGAGAGGCTTCGTACAGCACAGTCGAGGCAAAAGAGTTATGCTGACAGGAAGGTTCGAGATGTGTCCTACATAGCGGGTGAGAAGGTTCTATTGAAGGTTTTGTCCATGAAGGGTGTTATGAGATTCGGGAAGAAGGGGAAGTTGAGTCCTCGGTTCATTGGGTCTTTTGAGGTGCTTCAGAGGAATAGAGAGGTGGCTTATGAGCTTTCTTTGCCACCCAGCTTGTCGAGTGTGCATACGGTATTTCATGTTTCTATGCTCCTAAAGTATATTAGGGATCCCTCTCATGTTTTGGATTTAGCATGGTTCGGTTGGATGATGATTTGACTTATGATGTGGAGCCAGAAGTTATTTTGGGTCGACAGGTTCGAAAGTTGAGATCAAAGGATATAGCCTCAGTGAAAGTGTAGTGGAGAGGTCGGCCCACGGAGGAGGATACCTGGGAGACCGAGCGAGAGACGTGGAGCAGATATCTTCACCTATTTGAGGCTTCAGTTATGTTTCTTGACTCATTCGAGGACGAACGTTTGTTTAAGTTGGGGAGGATGTGATGACCCGGTCAGTTATCTCATGAGTTACCGCTATGTTTCCCCTATTTCTGCTTCTTTATGCTTTGTTTATCCGTGTTATGTGGTATCGGGTTAGTAAGATTGAATCCGGAATGATTTTGGTAAGGTTTGAAACACTTAGTCTCTTTTAAGGAAGCTTAAGTTGGAAAAGTCAACCGGATGTTGACTTATGTGATTAGAGGGTTCGGATGTGAGTTCCGATGTTTTGGTTAGCTTCGGGAGGTGATTTATGACTTAGGAGCGTGATCGGAATGAGTTTCAGAGATTCGGAGTAGTTTTAGGCTTGAATTGGCGAAGTTGATATTTTGGCGATTTCCAATTGGCAGGCGAGATTTTGATATAGAGGTCGGAATGGAATTCCAAGAGTTGCAGTAGCTCCGTTGTGTCATTTGGGACGTGTATGCAAAATTTCAGGTCATTCGGACGTGGTTTGGTTGGGTTTTTGATCATAAACAGAATTTGGAAGATTTTAGAAAATTTGGCTTTAATCCGATGTGTTTTGGTTGTTTTGATGTTGTTTGAGATGTTTTGAAGATTGGCACTAGTTTGAATAAGGTATTAGGATATGATTGTGCCTTTGGTTGAGATCCTGGGGGCCTCGGGATGATATCGTATGGTTGACGAGGAGTTGAGATGTTGTTGAACTGAAGAAATTTTTTGCTTATGGTATTTCCGCACCTGCGCATTGGGGACCGCAGGTGCGATCTCACAAATGCGGGGGATGAAACCGCAGAAGCAGAATTAAGCTGGGAGCCAGGAAACCGCAGAAGCGGTTAATGGACCGCACCTATGGTGGCGCAGGTGCGGTGGATGCATCGCAGATGCGGATTGGGGCTGAGTTATTGAAAAACCACCGATGCGGCTGGATGACCGCAAATGCGATACCGCAAAAGCGGTGGACTGGTCGCAGATGTGAAAATCCCTGGACCAGAGGGTATATATTGTCTTCTTCGCGAAATTTTTCTAACTTTATCATTTTTGAAGACGGGGAAGAGGCTAAGGCATAGGATTTCGAGAGGAACCAAAGGATATCAGTTGGGTAAGTTCCTTAAGCTTAATTACTTTAGTTTAAGATCACTTTTCCATTGTTTAATCATGGTTTTAGTAGAGATTAAGAAAGAAAAATTGGGGGTTAGGGCTTGAGATTAAGAGACCTTTAAATGGGGATTTGAGGGGTCATTTGGACTCTGATTTCAATATTCTTGATATGTATAGACTCGTGGGAGGATAAGGATTCCATTGATGTGATTTTTATCGAGTTTCTAGATGTGGGCCTGGGGGTCGGGTTTTGGCCAATTTCGAGATTTTTGGTAATTTTTGATTGTTTTCGCTTGGGCTTCGTTCCCTTAGCATATTTTGATTCCGTGATTATGATTTTGGATAGATTCGATGCAAGTGGAGGCCGATTCTAGGCAAAGGCATGGTTGAGTAGTATTTTCATGGTTTGAGGTAAGTAACTATTGTAAATCTGGAACTGAGGGTACAAACCCCGGTATTTGACTTGTTTTGATAAATGTTGTGACGCGCATGCTAGGTGACGAGCGTGTGGGCATTCACCGGTAGAGATTGTAAATTGGTCCGTCCCGTAGCGACTATTAAGCCGCATAATTGATTTGGAACCTTATGATATTTCGTACTTTAGCTATTTATACTATATTATGGGTTGTATGCCGTGTTTGGGACCTTGTGCCGACTTGTTGAGACCCTTAAGGGCATTTTTACTATTTTTCCTCACTTTACTTGTTGAAAGCATATCCTCAGTCATGCTTACCTGTTTAAATATTTAAAAACTGGTTTTATCACTCCACTTCTAATTGTGAGGACTGTTTGGGCTGAGTCCCTAATTTCTATTGTGGTGCCCGAGAGGCTGTGAGGTTAATGACTGAGAGAGGTTGAGAACCTAATAGTGAGGGTACTATAGGTTTATATATATATATATTGGATCGGGCTGTGCGCTGCGGCGATATGATGCTTGGGCTGTCGGAGCCTCTCCGGAATCTGTACACCCCCGGTGAGCGTAGTCGACTATTAATTACGGATCGGGCTGAATGCCGCAGCGGTTACTATGATTTCTATTACTATGAGATATCAATGAGCCGAGTGCTGAGAGCGAGTATTGGGTGACGAGAGTTGAGTCATGAGTGAATGAGAGGCTGCCTGAGAGGTCATATTCTGAGTGATACCTTGCTCGAGGGGGCCAGCTATGATAGTTTTACTGATGTCACTCTTCTTTTAAAATAAGCCTCTGTTGGAAAAATTACTAAGTATATGATTTCAAGTGTTTAAACTGAAGTTTGATGATTTTTCGACGAAACTAGTTTTAAACTGTAAAGTTGACCTGTTATTTTGTTGTTTTCTTTAGTTGTATAATTTTTAACTGCTCGTCACTAATTTCAAACCTTATATACTTTAGTTACTTACTGAGTTGGCGTACTCACGTTACTCCCTGCACCTTGTGTGCAGATCCAGGTGCCCGAGCGGCAGAATGAGGGTCCTCAGCATTATTAGAGTTTGTCGGAGACTGCAAGGTAGTTGCATGGCGTCCGCAGCCCAGCTTTCTTCCTCTTATCCTTGTTTTCCCGCATTTTTGACTTATTATGTATTAGACAGTCAGACTTGTATATTTAGATGCTCTAGACTCGTGACACCAGATTATGGGGTTGTGTAGTTTCGTTATTTGACTTTCGCATATTTTCCGTTGCTTTAAATGCTTATAATGGAATTTGGTATTTAAAACCTATGTTTGGAAATGGTTTATTGCTAAAGTAAAAAGGGTTGTGATTCATTGATTGGTTGGCTTGCCTAGTAATGTGATAGGCGCCATCACGACTGGTATTTGGGGTCGTGACAAGTTGGTATCAGAGCCTAGATTACGTAGGTCTCGCGAGTCATGAGCAGGTTTAGTAGAGTCTCGCGGATCGTTATGGAGACGTCTGTATTTATCCTCGAGAGGCTGCAGAACCTTTAGGAAAATCTAATATATTCTTGAAATTCTTGTCGTGCGAACTTATTGACCCGAGTACTAAACTTTTGTTATTCCATTCTCTCATAGATGGTGAGGACACGTGCTACCGGGCAGGGTGGATGACCACCAGTTCCACTAGTTGGGGCCACCAGAGGCCGAGGATGCGATCGAGGTCGTGGTAGGGGCAGAGCAGCTAGGGCAGCACCTACAGATCCACCAGTTGCCCCAATTCAGGATCAGGTCCCAGTTGTGGATGCTATAGTAGCACCAGCTCAGGCACCAGCAGTGCCCATTGTGATTCCAGGCCTTCAGAAGGCTTTAGCTCAGATTTAATCAGTGTGTACCGGTTTGGCTCATGCGGTTTCAGTTACTACGGCCGCAGCTACTTCTCAAGCCGGGGGAGGCACCCAGACTCTCGTTGCTCGGACACCTAAGCAGGTTGTGCAGGGACTTTAGACACCGGGGGCACCTCCAGCCTAGCCAGTTGCACCAGCTCAGGAGTTTGTGGTACCAATTATGCCAGACGACGAGCAGCGTCGACTAGAAAGGTTTGGTAGACTCAAGCCTCTGACCTTCAGCGGTGTAGAGGGCGAGGATGCCCAGGGGTTCTCAGATAAGTGCCAGAGGATGCTTCGTACAGCGGGGATCCTAGAGACCAGTGGTGTAGCTTTTTCCACCTTTTAGTTTTCTGGGGCTGCCTTCACTTGGTTGGAGGCGTAAGCCTGTTGGTGTAGTGCCCCTTACCTGACAGCGGTTCTTTGTTCTCTTTTTGGAGAAGAATGTGCCACAGTCTCGCCGAGATGAACTGCATAGGCAGTTCAAGTAGTTGCGTCAGGGAGAGATGACTGTGACGCAGTATGAGATGCAGTTCTCTAAGTTAGCCTGTCATGTTATTTGGTTGGTTCCCACAGATCGAGAGAGGATTATGAGGTTTGTTGATGGTCTCACATATCAGCTTCGGATTCTCATGACTAGGGAGAGGATGACAGGTGCTACTTTCGAGGAGGTTATTGACATCGCCTGTGAGATCGAGTCAGTTCGCCGCCGGAGCGAGAGGAGAGGGAGGCCAAGAGGCCACGGGGATCTGGTAGCTTTAGTAGTGCTCCTTCGAGGGGCCAGTTCCAGCAGGGCAGAGGCTTACCATTCAGACAAGCTTATTCGGCTCGTCCAGGTTATCATAGGGCATTATCGGGTTATGGTTCTCATAGTTCTCATCAGGGCCACCCATAACTCAGTTCCCTCCCAGCCTAGATTTCATCCCGTGCTCCATCAATGTAGGGTTCTTCCATGCCAGGTCCTTCTATTAGTTATTCCAGTACCAGGGGTTCACTTTAGTCCCCATCTCCAGCACCGGGGAGTTGTTATGAGTGCGGAGATTGGGCATATGAGGAGGCAGTGTCCTCGTCTTCATGATGATCAGTCTCAGCAGAGGGGTCAACCCTCGACTTCTGCTCCAATTACTTCACCACCTGCCCAGCCATCTAGGGGTGGAGGTCAGTCAGCTAGGGGTCGCCCTAGAGGGGGAAGTCGATCAGGTGGTGGTCAGACTCATTTCTATGCTCTCCCGGGTAGATCAGATGTTGCTGCTTCAGATGCCGTGATTTCAGGTATTGTTTCAGTCTGCCACAGAGATGCCTCTATATTATCTGATCCCGGTTCCACCTTTTCTTATGTGTCATCATTCTTTTCTCGTTATTTGGATATGCCTCGTGAGTCTCTTGTTTCACTTGTTCATGTATCTACTCCAGTGGGCGATATTGTTATCGTAGACCGTGTGTACCGGTCATGTATGGTGACTATTAGGGCTCTGGAGACCCGTGTAGATATTTTATTATTGTGTATGGCGGATTTCGATGTCATTTTGTCCATGGACTGGTTATCTCCGTGTTGTGCTATTCTGGACTGTCATGCCAAGACAATCACATTGGCTATACCGGGTGTGCCATGGATTGACTGGCGAGGTTTGACTGATTATGTACCTAGTAGAGTGATCGCATTCTTAAAGGCCCAGCGTATGGTTGGGAAGGGATGTCTTCCGTATCTAGCCTTTGTGAGGGATGTCGGAGCTGAGACTCCTAGTATTGATTATGTCCCAGTTGTGAGGGATTTTCCCGATTTGTTTCCTGTAGACCTGTCGGGTATGCTACCGGACAGGGACATCGATTTTAGTATTGACTTGGTGCTGGGCACTTAGCCCATTTCTATTCCGTCGTATCGTATGGCACCAGCAGAGTTGAAGGGATTAAAAGAGCAGCTTCAGGAACTTCTCGATAAGGGGTTCATTCGGCCTAGTGTGTCACCTTGGGGGCACCGCTTCTATTTGTGAAGAAAGAGGATGGCACTATGAGGATGTGCATTGATTATAGGCAATTGAACAAGGTAACAATTAAGAACAAGTATCATTTGCCTCGCATTGATAATTTATTCGACCAGCTTCAGGGAGCGAGAGTGTTCTCCAAGATTTATCTCCATTCAGGTTATCACAAGTTAAAGATCAGTGACTCGGATATTCTTAAGACAGCTTTCAGGAACCGATATGGTCATTATGAGTTCTTGGTGATATCTTTTGGGTTGACCAATTCCCTAGCAGCGTTCATGCATTTGATGAACAGTGTGTTCCGGCCTTATCTTGATTTGTTTGTCATAGTTTTCATTGATAATATTCTGGTGTATTCGCATAGTCATGAGGAGCACACGGAACATTTGAGAGTTGTGTTGCAGAGATTGAGGGAGGAGAAGCTTTATGCAAAATTCTCCAAGTGTGAGTTTTGGCTAAGTTCAGTGGCTTTCTTGGGGCACGTGGTGTCCAGTGAGGGTATTCAGGTTGATCCAAAGAAGATAGAGGTAGTGCAAAGTTGTCCCAGACCGTCCTCAGCCACAGATATCCGCAGTTTTCTTGGTTTGGCGGATTATTATCGATGTTTTGTTTATAAATTCTGATCTATCGCATCGCGCTTGACCAAGTTGACCCAGAAGGTTGCTTTATTTGTATGGTCGGACGAGTGTGAGGAGAGCTTTCAGAAGCTGAAGACAGCTTTGACCACAGCTCTAGTGTTAGTTTTGCCATCAGCTTCATGTTCATATACGGTGTATTATGATGCTTCGAGAGTTGGCATTGGTTGTGTGTTGATACAGAAGGGTAGAATTATTGTTTATGCTTCTCGTCAGTTGAAGCCCCATGAGAAGAACTACCCCGTTCATGATTTGGAGTTGGCTGCCATAGTTCACGCGTTGAAGATTTGGAGGCATTACTTGTATGGTGTGTCTTGTGAGGTGTTTACTGATCATCGTAGCCTCCAACACTTGTTCAAACAGAAGGACCTCAAATTGAGGCAGCGGAGGTGGTTGGAGTTGCTTAAGGATTATGATATCACTATATTGTACCATCCGGAGAAGGCTAATGCGGTGGCCGATACTTTGAGCCGAAAGGCGGTGAGTATGGGGAGTTTGGCATATATTCCAGTTGGGGAGAGACCTTATGCAGTTGATGTGCAGGCCTTGGCCAATCGGTTTGTGAGATTAGATGTTTCGGAGCCCAATTGGGTATTGGCTTATGTGGTTTCTCGGTCTTCCTTATATGATCCCATCAGAGAGAGCCAGTATGGTGATCCGCATTTGCTTGTCCTTAAGGACAGAGTTCAGCATGATGATGCCAGAGATGTGACCATTGGTGATGATGGGGTGTTGAGGATACAAGGCCGGATCTGTGTGCCCAATGTAGATGGGCTTCGGGAGTTGATTCTGGAGGAGGCCAATAGCTCGCGGTATTCTATTCATCCGGGTGCCGTGAAGATGTATCAGGATTTGAGACAGCACTATTAGTGGCAGAGAATGAATAAAGACATTGTGGAATTTGTAGCTTGGTGTCTTAATTGCCACCATGTGAAATATGAGCATCAGAGACCGGGTGGCTTGCTTCAGCGGATAGATATTCCCGAGTGGAAGTGGGAGAGGATCACTATGGAGTTTGTTGTTGGACTTCCACAGACTTTGAGAAAGTTCGATGCTATTTGGGTGATTATGGATCGGCTGACCAAGTTCACTCACTTTATTCCTATGTGTACTACTTATTCTTTAGAGCGGTTGGCAGAGGTCTATATCCAGGATATTGTTCGGTTGCATGGTGTCCTAGTTTCCATCATTTCAGATAGGGGCACTCAGTTTACTTCGCAGTTTTGGAGGTCTATGCAACGAGAGTTGGGTACTCAGGTTGAGTTGAGCACAGCTTTTCACCCTCAGACGGATGGGCAGTTTGAACGCACTATTCAGATATTGGAGGACATTTTGCGTGCTTGTGTCATTGATTTTGGAGGGTCATGGGATCAGCTTCTACCTCTTGTAGAGTTTTCTTATAACAACAGCTACCAGTCGAGTATTCAGATGGCTCCATATGAGGCTTTGTATGGAAGGCGGTGTAGATCTCCGGTTGGTTGGTTTGAGCCCGGTGAGGCTAGGCTATTAGGGACAGACTTGGTGCAGGATGCCTTAGAAAAGGTGAAGGTAATTCAGGAGAGGCTTCGTACAGCGCAGTCGAGGCAAAAGAGTTATGCTAACAGGAAGGTTCGAGATGTGTCCTACATAGTGGGTGAGAAGGTTCTGTTAAAGGTTTCGCCCATGAAGGGTGTTATAAGATTCGGGAAGAAGGGGAAGTTGAGTTCTCGGTTCATTGGGCCTTTTGAGGTACTTCGGAGGATTGGGGAGGTGGCTTATGAGCTTGCTTTGCCACCCAGCATGTCGAGTGTGCATCCGGTATTTCATGTTTCTATGCTCCAGAAGTATATTGGGGATCCATCTCTTGTTTTGGATTTTAGCATGGTTCAATTGGATGATGATTTGACTTATGATGTGGAGCCAGTAGCTATTTTGGGTCGACAGGTTCGAAAGTTGAGATCAAAGGATATAGCCTCAGTGAAAGTGCAGTGGAGAGGTCGGCCCGTGGAGGAGGCTACCTGGGAGACCGAGCGAGAGATGAGGAGCAGATATCTTCACCTGTTTGAGGCTTCAGGTATGTTTCTTGACTCGTTCGAGGACGAATATTTGTTTAAGTTAGGGAGGATGTGACGACTCGGCCAGTCATCTCATGAAATACCGTTTTTTTTCCCCCATTTCTACTTCTTTATGCTTTGCTTATCCGTGTTATGTGGTATCAGATTGGTCAGATCGATTCCCGAATGATTTCGGTAAGGTTTGAGACACTTAGTCTCTTTTAAGGAAGCTTGAGTTGGAAAAGTCAACTGGATGTTGACATATGTGTTAGAGGGTTCGGATGTGAGTTCCGATGGTTCTTTAGCTTTGGGAGGTGATTTATGACTTAGGAGCATGATCGTAATGAGTTTCAGAGGTTCTAAGTAGATTTAGGCTTGAATTGGCGAAGTTGATATTTTTGCGATTTCCGCTTGGTAGGAGAGATTTTGATATAGAGGTCGGAATGGAATTGCGAGAGTTGCAGTAGCTCCATTGTGTCATTTGGGACGTGTGTGCAAAATTTCAGATCACTCAGACGTGGTTGGGTTGGGTTTTTGATCAAAAATGGAATTTCGAAGATTTTAGAAAATTTGGCTTGAATCCGATGTTTTTTGTTGATTTTATATTGTTTGAGGTGTTTTGAAGATTGGTACTAGTTTGAATAAGGTATTAGGATATGGTTGTGCCTTTGGTTGAGGTCCTGGGGGCCTCGGGGTGATTCCGGATGGTTGACGGGGAGTTGAGATGTTGTTGAACTGCAGAAATTTTCTGCTCCTGGTATTTCTACACTTGCGGATTGGGGACCGCATGTGCGATCTCTCAAATGCAGGGGAAGACACCGCAGAAGCAGAATTAAGCTGGGAGCTAGGAAACCAGAGAAGCGGTTAATGGACCACACCAGCGATGGCGCAAGTGCGGCTGATGCATCGTATATGTGAATTGGGGCTGAGTTAATGAAAAACCGTAGAAGCGGTTGGATGACTGCAAATGCGGTACTGCAAAAGCGGTGCACTGGTCGCAGATGTGAAAATCCCTGGACCAGAGGGTATATATTGTCTTCTTCGCGAAATTTTTCTAAGTTTATCATTTTTGAAGAGGGGGAAGAGGCTAAGGCATAGGATTTCGAGAGGAACCAACGGATATCAGTTGGGTAAGTTTCCTAAGCTTAATTACTTGGGTTTAAGATCACTTTTTCATTGTTTAATCATGGTTTTAGTGGAGATTAAGGAAGCAAAATTGGGGGTTAGGGCTTGAGATTAAGAGACCTTTAAATGGGGATTTGTAGGGTCATTTGGACTCCGATTTCAGTGTTCTTGATATGTATAGACTCGTGGGAGGATAGGGATTCCGTTGATGTGATTTTTATAGAGTTTCGAGATGTGGGCACGGGGGTCAAGTTTTGGCCAATTTCGAGATTTTTGGTATTTTTTGATTGTTTTCGCTTGGGCTTCATTCCCTTAGCATATTTTGACGTTGTGATTCTGATTTAAAATAGATTCGACACGAGTGGAGGCCGACTCGAGAGGCAAAGGCATTGCGGAGTAGTATTTTTACCGGTTTGAGGTAGGTAACCATTGTAAATTTGGAACTGAGGTTACAAACCCCAGTATTTGACTTGTTTTGACAAATGCGGTGACGCAAATGCTAGGTGACGAGCGTGTGGGCGTGCACCAGTAGGGATTGTGACTTGGTCCGTCCTGTAGTGACAATGAAGCCGCGTAATTGATTTGGAACCTTATGATATTCCGTACTTTAGCTATTTATACTATATTATGGGTTGTATGTCGTGTCCGGGACCTTGTGTCGACATGTTGAGACCCTTAGGAGAATATTTACGGTTTATCCTCACTTTACTTGTTGAAAGCATATCCTCAGTCATGTTTACCTATTTAAATGTTTAAAAACTAGTTTTACCACTCCACTTCTAATTGTGAGGATTGCTTGGGCTGAGTTCCCTAATTTCTATTGTGGTGCCCGAGAGGCTGTGAGGTTAATGACTGAGAGAGGTTGAGAACCTAATAGTGAGGGTATTATATGTATATATTATGGATCGGGGTGCACACCGTAGCGACATATATATATACACTGGATCGAGTTGCGCGCCGCAGCGATATGACACTTGGGCTGTAGGAGCCCCTCTGGAGTCTGTACACCCCCAGTGAGCATAGTCGACTATAAATTACGGATTGGGCTGCACGCCGTAGCGGTTACTATGATTTCTATTACTATGAGATATTAATGAGCCTGAGTACTGAGAGCGAGTATTGGGTGACAAGAGTTGAGTCACGAGTGACTGAGAGGCTGCCTGAGAGGACATATTCTGAGTGATACCTTGCCCGAGGGGCCCAGCTATGATATTTTTACTGATGTCACTCTTTTTTTAAAATAAGCCTCTGTTGGAAAAATTACTAAGTATATGGTTTCAAGTGTTTAAACTGAAGTTTGATGATTTTTTGACGAAACTGTTTTTAAACTGTGAAGTTGACCTGTTATTCTATTGTTTTCTTCGGTTATATGATTTTTAACTGCTCGTCACTAATTTCAGACCTTATTTACTTTAGTTACTTACTGAGTTGGTGTACTCGCGTTACTCCCTACACCTTGTGTGTAGATCCAGGTGCCCAAGCGGCAGAGTAAGGGTCCTCAGCATTATCAGAGTTTGCCGGAGAATGCAAGGTTGCTGCATGGTGTCCGAAGCCTTGCTTTCTTCCTCTTATCCTTGTTTTTCATGCATTTTAGACTTGTTATATATAGTCAGACTTGTATATTTAGAGGCTCTAGACTCGTGACACCAGATTATGGGGCTGTGTAATTTCCTATTATTTGACTTCCTCATATTTTTTGTTGCTTTAAACGGTTATAATGGAATTTGGTATTTAAAACCTGTGTTAAGAAATGGCTTATTGTTACAGGAAAAAGGGTTGTGATTCATTGATTGGTTGACTTGCCTAGTAATGTGATAGGCGCCATCACGACTGGTATTTGGGGTCGTGACATTCTCACAATTGTATAAATGCCTCTCACGATTACATTTATATATCATTATTTAAGTTGAACAATTAATTGCATTCTTCTCGGTTATACAAATTAATCGTCAAAATAGTAATATTAAAGAGCCAGAAATATATGCTTAAACTAAAACTTACTCTTTTTAATAAGTCCCTTTCGGTTACCCTACTTGTTATAACTGATTACTACAATATTCGCCTCTTTCTATTACAAATAAGTGTAGAATCAATTTTAACATATAAGAGTTAGATGTCACTAAATAAAAGTTAACATTTATCAATGCCAACATTAACTATATTACTCTTCCGCCTCTTTCGATTACAGAATTAGTAAGAAGTTAATGTTTAGTGCGAAATAGATAGATGTTAACAAATTAAATAACACCTAACTATAAAGCAGATAAAATTTAAATGAAAAACTTCGGCTCAAACATGTGAAATTGAGGGATAATATCTACTATTATATAGAAATATTAAGATCCATCACTCTCCCAACACAAGAAAAGTTACATCATAATGGAGTTAGTACTGAAAACGGAAATATTCTTGCCCATTAAATAAGAAAATAGAAATAAATATTCAAGAGAATAATCCCCCCTATTTAATTAAAAACAGGTGCTAGAGTAATTTTCAATATTATAATTTATTCGGAACTAGAAATGAAGACACTGTAATAGCTAAAAGAAGAAAAGAAAGTAATGAAAGAAGCAAGGAAAAGAAGAAGCTCTCTCAATTTTGTGTACTCATCAGAAGCTCAATGTAGCACTATTTATAGATGGAAAGGTATATGATGTACATTGATTTCTCACATATATTTTCCCAAGTTGGCAAATTACAAGTGCTTGTAGTTGTAAAGTTTGTTGAAATGTAATCATCCAAATCGGCAGGTGGACCATTTGCTTGGACTTTTTGCATGTGCACAACTACTTTCATCATTTGTAAAGTTGCATACACCACTTTACTTTTAATTTTCAGCATTATAGTTCTTCTTTGCAAATTTGGAAAGTGAACTTTTTCTTCTTATTGTTCCTTTTTTCTTATTAGTTTAATTGTTTCCTACAAAGAAAGAGAAAAATATTAGTATTAAAATTTAGATTCCAGCTCAACTTATGCATGATATTTTTCTCTTATCAGATTCCAAAGAAAAGGAGTTCCAGCAGGAATTTCGAAGAAAATGATTACTGCCATAAGTGTGGATAGTTTGGACACTTCATTAAATATTATCCTCTTCATAAGGAGGATCATTAAAAAACCAACACTGAAAAGGCCACTAAAAGGAACCAGGTCCCTGACAGAAAGTTCAAAAGAAGAGATGTTGCTAACAACATGTTGAAGCAAGCCTTGGTTGATTGGGGAAATTCCTCCAGTGAATCTGAAGGTGAAAATATGATGGTTGCTGACAATGGATCTTCAGAATATGAGTTGATATTTGCACTCATGGCCAAATCTGATGATGATAAGGATAAGGAGGAAGATGAAGTAAGTTTTCTTGATGTTCAAAGAAATTTGAAAACTTACTCTAAGAAAAATTGATGTCCTTACCAAATGTGTTGATTGATGCCTATCACAGCCTTATTAATGAGAAAAATTCTTTAATAGAAGAAATTGGTGGCACTGAACAAGAGAGGGATTATATCGAAGTTTCCATTGTAGACTTAGAGGAAACCATTGAGAGTATGAAGAAAGAAAAAGAGGTTTTAACTGAGGGTAATGCTAATATTGAGCACGAGAGAGATGACCTATTGGTGGTAGTTGTAGACTTAAAGGAAACAATTGGGGAAATTAAAATGAAAAGTAGGCCTGAGAATTCTCAAAAGGGAAAGGAAGTTGCAAGTGAGGCACACATTAAGATTGAAAGTGAGTTAAATTCAGTGAAGTCTAGTCTGTGTGTTGAGCTTGAGAGAAACAAATAACTTCAGGAAGAACTAGGAAGAGCGAAAAGTGATCTTGAAAAATCACTTAAGTAGACCTGGTCCTCTGATGCTATCACTGCCTTGTACTCAAACAATGGGGGAAACATGCAGGAAATCGGGTTCCAAAGAGAAAAGATTCCTGACAACCCTTATAGCAAGTACGTTATTGTACCTAACAATTGGCTTTGCACTCATTGTGGCAACACTGAGCACTTTAAAGAAAATTGTAAGGCCAGAATTCAATCTCAACAGAAAAACAAAATTTTTGCTGAAAAAGTAACTGCTACTATGGAACCTGGTCCTCCACATAAAAAACGTATAATGCCTGCTTGGACCAAAAGAGCCCTCATTCACCCCTTTCCTCATTACAAAGGACCCAAACTCGTTTGGGTTCCTAAGTCTAACTCCTGATTTTCTTGTGCAGGGAACAGTAAAGGGAGAAGCCTACAATGGTACATGGATAGCGGCTACTCAAAAGATATGACTGGAAGTACAAATGATTCCTTTCACTTAAGGCTCTGCAAGGAGAAAGTGTACCCTTTGGAAATAGCTAAAAGGGCTAGGAGTAGGAAGGATTGGGAAGTCACTCACTCACTCAATTGAGAACGTGTACTATGTCAATTGCCTGAAGTACGGTTTCTTGAGTGTTTCTCAGATAGGTGGTGCATGTGGCCAAAAGATACAAGAATGTTTACAATGCTGATTTTAAGTCCCTACACGGTGGTGATCTAACATGCCTATGTGTCGTTGATGATGATGTTGAGTTATGGTGAAGATGACTAGGCATGTGAGTTTCTACTTGTTGAACAAGTTGTTTATGGAGGACCTGGTTCATGGGCTGAAGCAGTCAACACTACTTTCTACTTGATTAACAAGTGCATGATAAGGTCCCTTCTCGAGAAGTCTCTTTATGAACTACTCAATGGGAGAAAAGCCAAGTTGACTTACCCGAGAGCCTTTGGATGCAAAATGATTTGTTCTCAACAATGGTGGCAAAAGGGTCACATAACAAAGAAGATGAAGATGAAGATTTCACAAATATTCTTGGTGAAGCTATAGATATTGCAAATAGAAAGACTGATTTTATGAGTCAAGTCAAGCAGAAGGATGAAGGAGATGCAGTAGAATATCCAAAAGACACAGAGGAACCTGGTCCCTATATCACCTCGACTTGATTTGAACATAGGGTTGTTGATGTTGATTATGTTGAATATCTGGTGGACAAAAAAAGCACTTCTGGAACGACACATTTTTTGGGGTCATACTTGATCTCATGGAGTACAAAGAAACTAACTGTGTGGATCTTTCTACTGCTGAAGCTGAATACGTGGTTGATGCTTCTTGTTGTGCTCAACTACTACAAATCAAGCAACATCTTGAAGACTTTGGTGTATTTACAGCTTGAACCCAGTACAATACAAGAGGACAAAGCACATTGATGTGCGACATCACTTTTTGATGGATAATGTATAAAAGGTTCTGATTTGTATAAAGTAATGGAAGATAAAGGACCAGGTAGCAGACATCTTCACTAAAGCACTAAGCAGGGAACATTTTGAAAGAAATCGTCTGGAGTTGGGGTTGATCAAGCTCAACTAAGGACCTGGTCCCTTGATGATTGGCTATGTTAAGAAGGAAAGGTACAATGCTAAAAAGTGTTTTTCGGAGACATCTAGCTCAAATCTATACTGTTACAGGTATACACATATGGCAATTTTAGGACACAAACAAGTAAGAGTGACTTTGCACTTCTAGGAGTCTTTGCTCAAAAATTTCAAAAACCGTCACGAAACCTGGTTCTTGTGACTCAGGTTAGTAGTCTTTTCAATACTTATATGCCTTTTTAAGCTGCTGAAGTGTCATGTCATTAATTTGTTTCTGCCTTTCTCCTGCCTCTCCTTCCAACTTTTGAAGTCTAAAATGATAAATCTTTTCTGAACTGACCTGTTGCCCCAAAAAGGCACTTCTCTATCTTACACCTAAATAAAACTGATTCTTTTCTTCAAAACCAAAACCAACCAAAATAATCCTTCTTTCTAAATATGCTAGAAGTGAACCCACCTTTCTCACTTCCCAAAAAAAACTAACTCCATCAGAATCAAAACCCCAAGAATTCTTTGGTCGATTTTGATGGAAGATTAACTAAAAGGGAACAGGGTAGATCTAATATTCTAGAGCGTGAGGCTGAAGTTGTTGCTGGATTTGTGGAAACCTTGAAGGATGGAGAAATTGGTAAATGTGAGGGCTGAATGAGAGACCTGATCCCTTAAGTCCTTCTCATGAAGTCAATTTTAATAATGATCTCTTTCTCTTTGAAGTTCTGTGTATAAATGAACTTCCGATCCAATAAAAAGGATTGATGACAAGTAGACTGATTGATGATGAAGTGGTATGACCTGCTGATGAGATTGTGAAAGAAAGAATGAAATGGAATCTTTTCCTATGAGAAAGAATTTTAAAAAAAACAAACGAGTTAGCTGAGAAAGATGCAGCAGGTGATAAGGGTAAACAGATTGAGAAGTAGCAGAGGGAGACATGGCTGCTCAAGGATAGAAAGGGTAATGTAAGCAAGGAACCTGGTTCCTTAAAGAAGCAAAGGGTAGAGCCATTAGGTTTGGAGGGAGAAGACGTTGAAGTCTCAAAAAGTGCTATAAGGCAGAGTGTTGACTCTGATATTGCTGAAAAATAGAGGAACTTCTTGACATTGTTGAGCTCCAAAAATAGAATCACCTTTTTGTTTCTCCAAGTCCCAATGTTTTTGAAGAAGAAGTAAAAACTTCTATGTTTTACGTGATACTATGATGCTATATGTGCATGAGACTGAGTTTGTTCTTGATGAGACGAAGCTTGGGGAGCTTCTTGGTGATCTGATTGATGGTTCAACCTACTTAGACAGGTTGAGCACCAGGTCCTCGTAGACCCTCGGTAGAATAGAACGCTAAGTTGAAGGGTGAGAATGAAAGATTTAGGAAACAGGTGGAGGAACTGAGAGAGCAGATGATCATTGATTAAAGGAGAGTAAATGAACGAATGGACAAGCTCATCAAAGCCTTAGCCCCTTACTTTTCTTCCTGCCTAGTGATCCATGTCCTTCACTCCTTCCAAATTCCCTTGAATTCTTACCTTCTTTTGATCCCTATATTTGATGACATTGGTACTTTAGTTGTTTAAATTGTCATATTATGTATTGTTGAAACTACTGTACTTTTGTTATAATCACTCCACTATGGGCAATCACTCTATTTTGTGCCATGATATTCACTTATTGTTCTTTGTTACTGTTTATGCTGTGTTGCCCAAGTAGCCTGAGTTAATGTTGCTGAACTTCTTTTTGGTTGTGCTTCTTCTGTTATTCTTTTCGATGATGCCAAAAGGGGGAAATTATATAGGTGTAGTGTCAACATGAGTCAACATGAGGGAGGAACAGAATCACATTGATATGTTGTGTCATGCATGAAAGATAGCTCTGCTTTGCAAGGGGAACGTTGCTGATAATATGCTGAGTATAGGTTTGAACAGTAGGTAAACATGTGAGGAAACTAATTCTTAAGGGGGAATAATTCAAGGTTTTTCATCATCAAAAAGGGGGAAATTGATAAGTTATAATACTTTGAGTTTTGATGATTTGCCAAACAGTCTTGATGAACCAGTTGTGATAAGCTCCTTAGGTTTGGTTCTCATGGGGAATATGGCTGATTCGTAGGGGGAACAATGTGGAGATCTGGTTCTTAGGGGGAATATAAATTCTAAGTTTGTTGTCATCAAAAAGGGAGAAATTTATAGGTTACAAGTACCTTGGGCATAAGTACTTTACCTTATGTTTTGATGATCTAACAAACTTACCATCCAGAATCAGATAAGGAACCTGTTACACATGTACAAGACCTTGAGATCACAAAGTTCTAGGTTGGGATCCAGCGTGGGATATAACTCAACTCTTTAGAGTGGAAGGAACATCTTAGGGAACAGGTCCCTACCAGTTCCCAAGGAGACTGTATGAAGTCAACTCTCCAACATAAAAGTTGCTGCCTGCACACGCTACTGCACAGGAACAGTGCAGCAGTCAACTTTCTATGAAAGGATTTTTACCTACCTTGCTTACATCATTGTAAGTGATGCCACTCACGTATACAATCAAGGGAGGTAAAGCAACTTACTTTATGAGAGAACCAGATAAAGGACCTGAAGCATGCCTGGTACAATCATTCAAGTTAATCGACTCAAGATAATCTGGGCAGTGCGTCTTTAGATTTACAGGAACCAGATTAAGGACCTAATACCTTAGTGTTCCCTTGATAGAAGTATAAGTCAACTGTACAACTGGAAAGCAACTGCAGAAAGTGACTGCCTGCAACTATACACGCAACAGTTCAGCAGACAGTGTAACAGTCACTTCCATTGGGAAAAGGCATGTACTAACCAAGATTTGACATCACCATTGGGATGTTTTTGCAATATAAACCTAGTGCAAGACACAAGGCATCTTCCTCTCAAGACGTGCAAAAATCAAAAACAAAAATCCTCTCTCAAGTGCTTGCCTCGACCTCTCTCAAGAACAAAGTCGTTGCAACCTCAAGAACCAGATCCAAGATTGAAGATATCTTAAGTCCTTAGGTTTGTTAAGTCTTTGTTATTTGTTCTTCAATTGTAACTCCTATCTTGCTTTCTTAGAAGCTGTGTTTTAGGAAACCCAAAATCACAAACCCTCTAAAGTTTGTGTTTTGGCTAGAGTTAGTCGAGTTGTAAAGCCTTTGTAATAGAGTTATTACAAAGTGGCTTGTAATAGTGTTATTACAAGTTAGAGTGAGTGAAGTCTTTGAAATAGAGTTATTACAAAGTGGCTTGTGGTGAGGGTATCACAAGTTAGTCAAAGTCTTTGTAACTAGAGAGTCACAAAGTGGCTTGTGGTGAGTGTACCACAAGTTAGTTGAGTTGAATTCTTTGTAATAGAGTTATTACAAAGTGGCTTGTAATAAGGGTTTACAAGTTAGTGAAATTGAAAGCCTACAAGTGTAGGTCGTGGTTTTTGTCCCCTTGAGTTGGGATTTTTCCACGTAAAAATCCTCTGTGTTCTTTACTTTCTGCCGAGCTACTATGGGAATAATTAGAGAACCCGATTCCCTATACTAGCTGGTTTTACAGTCTGTTGCTACAGTGGGAACTTATAGAGAATCTGGTTCTCTATACAGTGGGAACTTATCCTGTGTCTCATCTACATACTTGTTCAGTAGTTAGCACTATACCAAACTGATATAGGACCAGATCGCTATACAGTTTGGTTCATTAGTATTTTCAGAGAAAACTCATAGAGAACCCGATTCTCTATACAGTCTGGTGGATGCTAAGTTTCTAACACGATAGCATCACGATAGTTGAAACAAAATCTAATTGAGTATCCAGCTGTAACTTGGGCAGATGTGCACAATCGATATCAATCGAAGATCAGGGTCGAGAACGATCATTTAGGATCCCCTTCGGGTTCAGTTCATCCAAACAGGTTAGCAGTTAAAGCCTCGAGGGATACCAACAGAGAACTGAGGTTGAACAGGGAACGATATTAGCCATATACAGCAGATCAAAGGAACAATGTCTTGGGACGCAATTCATCCCGGAATGATCGAAGAAATGATCGAGGGAAAAATCCTCGAGGACTCATGAGTAAGAACAGTTTTGATAAGCATACCGACCCTGCAGAAGCACCTCGGTTATCAGAGTATAATTTCAGTGTCGATGCATCAAGGATTGCCTCAGCTATCAGAAGGATCAAAGACACCAGGTGGCCCAAACCGATACAAATCGATCCTTCATAGAAAAACCCAAACTTGATGTGAAAATATCATGGTACACATGGCCATAAGACTGAAGATTGCAGACAGCTGAGGGAGGAGGTAGCTCGATTGTTCAATGAGGGCTATCTTTGAGTATTCTTTAATGATCGAGCTAAGAATCATTTAAGAGACAGAGATGCCAGCAGGAAAAATGAACAGGAAGAACTACAACATGTCATTCATATGATCGTTGGAGGGGCCAATATTACACAAGGACCCGTGTTCAAGCGCACTAAGTTATCAATTACCAGGGAGAAACGGACCCGGGATTATGTGCCCGAGGGTTCCTTATCATTCAACGACGAAGAAGCGGAAGGCATTTTTCAACTACACAATGACGCTCTGGTAATTTCTATCTTGTTAAATAAAGTTCAAGTTAAGCGCGTTTTAGTGGATCCAGGTAGCTTGGCAAACATCATCTAATCGAGGGTCGTGGAGCACCTTGGCCTACAAGACAAAATTATGCCCGCAGCGCGGGTCTTAAATGGCTTCAACATGGCCAGTGAAACAACTAAAGGGGAGATTATTCTACCGGTGAATGTGGCTGGAACCAGTCAAGATAATAGATTCCACGTGATCGAGGGCGATGTGAGATACAATGCCCTACTCGGAAGACCCTGGATTCACAACATGAGGGCGGTTCCTTCAACCCTTCACCAAATGATGAAATTCCCAACAATGGATGGTGTGAAAATAGTTTACGAGGAACATCACGCAGCAAAGAAAATGTTTGCAGTCAAAGAGGTAATGCCGATACCAGCACCCTCGACCTCAGAAAAAAATCGAACATCAAAGACAAATGGATGGCCAAATAACAATCACCGTCCCCAGCCTCAATTGAGTCGGAAGAGCAGGTAATCAAAGAAGAAGAAGAGGATTCCCTTAATCCTCAAACTTTCATTGTTCCCGAGAAAACAGATGCAACCAAGTCAACGGTCGAGGAGCTAGAACAGGTGATATTGATCGAGCATCTACCCAAGCGAAAGGTATACCTGGGAACGTGGTTAACCCTCAAACTCAGAAAAAACTCATTCAATTTCTTATTGATAACATAGATTGTTTTGGTTGGTCCCACATAGACATGACAGGGATCCCACTGGAGATAACAACACATCGACTGAGCCTCGACCCCAGATACAAACCAGTAAAACAAAAGAAAATGTTCTAGACCGAGGTGAAACATGCATTCATAAAGGATGGGGTAACTAAACTTCTTAAAATAGGGTCCATTCGATAGGTAACATACCCCTAATGGTTAGCCAATGTAGTTGTAGTCCCTAAAAAAGGGAACAAACTTCGAATGTGCGCAGATTACAAGGATTTGAAAAAGGTATACCATAAAGACTCTTTTCCACTGCCTAACATCGATCGCATGATCTATGCCACAGCTGGCCATGAGATCCTTACCTTTCTCGCGCCTATTCTGGGTACAATCAGATTTAGATGAACCCGGAAGACCAGGAGAAGACCTCGTTTATCACCAAGTATGGAACATATTGTTACAATGTAATGCTCTTCGGGCTAAAAAATGCAGGAGCTACATACCAACTCCTAGTTAACAAATGTTCGAGGAACAGATAGGTAAATCAATGAAAGTTTACATTGACGATATGTTAGTTAAGTCCCTGCGCGCAGAGGACCATTTGACTAATTTTCGGGAAACATTCGAAATCTTAAGGAAGTACAACATGAAACTTAACCCCGAAAAATTTGCCTTCAGGGTTGGCTTAGGCAAATTCATTGGCTTTATGGTATCAAATCGGGGAATTGAAATCAACCCCGATAATATTAAGCCAATCGAGGATTCACCATCGTAGATAATGTGAAAGCTGTACAAAGGCTAACCGGATATATAGCTGCCTTGGGCCGATTTATTTTTAGGTCGTCAGATCGAAGTCATAGGTTCTTTTCCTTACTCAAAAAGAAAAATGATTTCGCATGGACCCCAGAATGTCAGCAAGCATTGGAGGAATTGAAGCAATACTTATCGAGCCCACCTCTGCTCCACATTCCAAAGGCAGATGAAAAGTTGTACTTATACTTGGCAGTGTCCAAAGTGGTGGTAAGTGGTGTACTAGTTTGAGAAGAGCAAGGTACGCAATTCCCTATTTATTATGTGAGTCGAAGCTTAGGAGATGTTGAAACTAGATACCCACACCTAGAGAAATTGGCACTTGCGTTAATAAGTGCATCTAGAAAATTAAAGCCATATTTCCAGTGTCACCCCATATATGTGTTAACCACTTATCAACTATGAAATGTTTTGCACAAACTCAAGTTATCGGGCCGATTGGCCAAATGGCCCGTCGAACTTGGCAGGTACGATATCGAATATCAACCTCGAACGGCTATCAAGTCTCAAATTTTAGCAGACTTTGTGACTGATTTTATACCAACCCTCGTACCCGAAGTAGAAAAGGAACTTCTACTAAAATCGGGTATTTCATCGGGGGTATGGACCCTCTTTACAGATGGTGTCTAGAATGTGAATGGGTTCGAGCTTGGCATTGTTTTGAGGCCACCCACAGGAAGCACTAGCAGACAATCTATCAAAACTTCTAGGTTAGCTAACAATGAGTCGAGTATGAGGCCATGATTGCAGGTCTCGAGCTAGCTAAAATCTTGGGGGCAGAAGTCGTTGAAGCCAAGTTCGACTCTTTGTTGGTGGTGAACCAAGTAAACAAAAGCTTCGAGGTTCGGGAGGATAGAATGCAAAGGTATTTTGACAAGTTACAGGTGACGCTGCACCGCTTCAAGGAGTGGACTCTAGACCACGTGCCACGAGAATAAAATAGTGAGGTCGATGCACTTGCAAACTTGGGTTCATCGGTTGAAGAAGGCGCTATTGTCCCGGGGAGTGTCGTCCAATTATCGAGATCTGTTGTCGAGGAGGGTCACACCGAGATAAACTCCACAAGCTTGACCTAGGAGTGGAGAAATAAATATGTTGAATATTTAAAACACGGAAAGCTCCCATCGGACCCTAAAGAGTCAAGAGCCCTATAAGCTAAAGCAGCCCGATTCACATTAGATGAAGATGGAACGTTATACAGGAGGATTTTCGATAGACCATTGGCGGTATGCTTAGGGCCAGTGGGCACCGATTATGTTTTACGAGAGGTCCACGAAGGCACTTGTGGGAACCATTTCGGTGATGATTCTTTGATTAACAAAATCCTTAGAGCAGGGTACTACTGGGATAGCATGGAAAAAGACACTAAGGAGTTTGTTCGAAAATGTGATAAATGTCAAAGGTTTGCACTGATGATCTATCAGCCCGGAGAACAACTTCATTCAGTCCTATCCTTGTGGCCGTTCATGAAATGGAGAATGGATATCATCGGCCCTTTGCCAACAGCACCAGGTAAAGCTAAATACATTTTGTTCATGATTGACTACTTTTCTATATGGGTGGAAGCACATGTCTTCGAGAAGGTCAGAGAAAAAAAAGTTATTGGCTTTATCTGGGACCACATCGTGTGTTGATTCGGGATACTGCCGAAATCGTATGCGAAAATGGCAAGAAATTCATCGGTAGTAAGGTAACAAAGTTCCTTGAAGAACACAAAATAAAAAGGATATTGTTGACTCCATATCACCCGAGCACAAACGGACAGGCCGAATCTATGAACAAGACCATTTTCCAAAACTTAAAGAAGAGGTTGAGCGACGCTAAGGGGGAATGGAGAGAAGTTCTACCCGAGGTCCTTTGGGCGTACCGAATGACATCAAAGTCCAGCACGGGGGCAACCCCGTTCTCCTTGGTATATGGCTTCGAAGCCTTAATCCCAGTCAAGGTCGTGGAACCTAGCGCTAGATTATGGCATGCAACGGAAGAATCAAATCACGAGGCTATGAATACTAACCTCGAGTTATTAGATGAAAAATGAGAAGCTGCACTTATTCGGATGGCTGCACAGAAGCAAAGAATCAAAAGAGGCTATAATAGAATAACCAACCTTCGACACTTCGGAATCGGGGACTTAGTTATAAGGAAAGTCACACTCAATACTCGAGACATGAATGAAGGGAAACTAGGCCCGGATTAGGAAGGACCATATCAAATCATCGGAAAAGGATATTACAAACTTGGCACGATGGAAGGCGAACAATTGCCAAACAATTGGAATGTACCACTGCTCAAACGATATTATTGTTGAGGTATGACCTTCTCCTCTTTTCATTTGTATTTAAGACTAACTCATTGCAGATGTTCGATCGAAGACGTCGAGGACACCCTTCTACACGAAGACCTTAAGTTTTAAAGCACGCGTTGCACTCTTTTTCCCTTAGATCGGGTTTTTTCCCAAATAGGTTTTTTTGACGAGGTTTTTAACGAGGCAACAACTATGTGCTACCTAAGGAGAATTCAACAGTATCAAAGACTTCTTTTCAATCAACCTCGAATACTAGGGGGCGCCACCCTCGGAGGCTGCATTTTCGAGAAAAATACTTCACGCCAAAGAGGGCCTCGATAGGAAAACTTTGTAATGGGCCAAACAGTCATATTAACCGTCTCCATATAGAATAGCTGAGCCCCGATGGAACATGTACGCATGCATGAATTATTCAAAGAATCTTTCTTTCTATATCAAACACTTTGTGTCTCAGAGAAATTTGCTACCGTACGAGCTCTATACTTGTGATTTTCTGTGAGAAACTGCTCAAGAGCCAAATCAAAAATACACCTCGATTACTCGGGGACTGTCATCGATAGTCAACACATCAAGTTATCTAAATTTGAATTTGTAAGACCTCAAAGAGGCATCCCTCAACGTAAAGGCCAAGGCCATCATACTCGAGGACTAACATTTCAAACAATTTCGAAATGTTATCGGGAAACAAGTCCAAGAGACACACCCGAAGGCTACGGCCAAATCCCACAAGAAAAACAGGCCTTCGAATTCTATGAAAACCGGTTATAAAGGCTACCTCGGCAAAATGATCAAAGGGCTTTGATAAAATTAGCCCTCGAAAAACCTTAAGAGGTATCGAATTATTCAAATACAAACTTGTGCCAAGGCACAAAAAATAAAAGGGTTCCGATCTGGACTAAACCCTCAAAAAACCCAATGGGTAAAAAATGCATGTCAAGGCATAAAGAAATTTTTACTAAGTCTTTTAAGCCAAAAAGGGAAAATAATAGCCACCTTTCAAAGGCCATATCGGCATAACCTAAAAGAACCTAAGGGCCAAAACATGTAGAGTTCGAGACCTTGCTCTCACTCAACTCGGACCTAAGGGTCTCACCATCCTGAGCTCGCATCAAATTGACTTAAGCATAGTTCAAGGATTAATCAAAAAACCTTAAGAAGTATTCTATTATAAGTTTAAAGATTGCCCATTGATTACTAAAAAACCTTTTGTTTTACTCTGAGTCTGAGCTAGTGCTCACTCGATTATTGAAGTTATAACATCAAAAACTTCACAAAACAAAAACGAAGCAGACTCTACAACAAATCGGATATCGAGCGGAAAAAAAAGGAATTATTTATATACATAAAAGGTATTTACAATGCCCACAAGGGGCCTTACACAAAAAACAAAAAATAAAATCCTAAGGACATAGCCTACTTTGGGAGCCACATCTTCGGGAGACGCATCTTCGGGAGACGCATCTTCGGGAGACGCATCTTTGGGAGTCGCATCTTCGGGAACCTCTTCCTCAGGGACTTCATCCTCATATCCTTTGCTCTCGGAACCTCTAGCACAGTCTTCATAATCAGAGAGTAAAGCGACAGCCTCGTCCTCTAAAGCTTTTGCATTCTCGATATCAGCTAAGAGGTCGAAACCACGAGCATGAACTTCCTCAGAGTCTCTCTCCATGATTGTCACCTGGCATGATCGAGAGCACACGACAATTTGACTTCTGCATCAATAGAGACTTTCTGTGCATGAATGTTGGAAGCCTCGGCAACACCTCGATAGGAGGCCACAAACGCCTCCCCCTCAGATTTAGCCTTTGCAAGATCGGTGGTTGATTTAGCTTCGAGCTCCTCAATCTTTCGGCTCTGAGCCAAGTTTTCCCCTTTTCGGCTCTGAGGCAAGATGGTCCATTTGCTTCTTCCACCCCAGGGTTTCGGCCTTTTTCGTCTTGACCTCCTCCCAAAGCTACTCCACCAGCTCGCCCTTTTGCTGGGCCTGCAAAGTTGAAAGCGTTAATCACTAAATCAAATGAACATGTAACAAACTCCCAAAAAGTTGCATTACCTGCTCAATGAGCTCAGTCTGTTCCTGATGAACCCTCACTAGTTCAGCTCGAAGATCCCTGATCTCCCCCTCTTTTTTAACGTAGAGGATCTAAAAGGTGTCCCTCTCTTTCAAGAGCTTCTTGAGTTTGGCCTCACATCGAGCAAGCTCGGCTCGAGATTTGGAAAATGCTTCTCAATAGAGCGTCACAGCCTTCATACAAAAGGAAAAGGCTAGACTCGTAACAACAAGAATAAAACACAGGCATAATTTTGAGGGCAGAAAATTACTTGTTTAAAAAGTCACTGGGCCTCGTCAAAGATAAACGAAGCATCTGGGTCGGGACCATCTTCGACCCCCGAAGAATTCCCAAAAAATATCATTCCCTTCGTGGGTCGTCCCCACGTCGGGAGTCTTCATGGCCCGAGCATCTTGGAACTGCCCTTCAGAAAACTCAGGGCCAGGCGGGGATTCATCTATGTTAATTATCCCAAGTGATTCACTTGGGGCATTCTCTTCTCTTTGGAGGGCCTCAGAATTAGGCTCTTCGGGTTCGCCGGTCAGATGTCCTCCAAGGCGAGGAGCGTTTTTACCACTCGATGGCTCAGGGACTCTGCTCGAACTCCCCTCCAAGATTTCTTTGGTTCGATATTGAACCACATCGGCCACTGCCAGTTTGGCGGCCTTCGAAGCTTCAGTGCTCCCCTTCTTTTGAGCTACCAACGGGCAGTCGGCATCTTCTCCCTCTTCTTCGTCATCCCGAGGTGTTGGATCGCTTTTGCAGATAGGGCTGCAGGATCGGCCCTAGGATTTCGAGCCTTATTTTTCTTGGGCTTCGGGGAACTTGTTGGCGAAGCCCTTTTCCTTTTCTTCTCCTTGGTTGGCTTCAGGATTTCCTCTTCACCGGGCGGGAGCAGCCTCATAGCAACAGTATCTCTGAGGCCTGCGTAAGGGGAAAGTAAGTATTTTATAGGAAAATGTCGATATATGAACAAGGGAACTCGCCATGGTTTTTAGCTTCCCACCGACCCTTGGCCAAATCACGCCAACAGCGTTCTGCGTGTAAAGAAGTGGAGGCCAGTTTTCGAACCCAACCTGCAAGGTCCAGAATCGCACCAGGAAACTAAGGGGAAGATGCACCATTGAAAAGAAATTAGATCGAGGAAGAACAAGGAAAGCAGAGTAGTAAGTATCATCAATAGGGTTGTACTTACGTTTCATGTGCCATTCCTCGGGGAATGGCATCCTTTCGGCAAGAATTAAGTCGGAAGTCTTGATTCGGACAAATCGGCTCATCCATCCTTGGTCTTTATCCTCATCGATACTAGAGAATAGCGCCTTCGAGGACCAACGCTGGAGCTTTATCAAACTGCCTCGATAGAGGCGAGGGCTATATAGCCTGATTAGATGGTAAAGTGTAAAAGGCAACCCCTTGACCTTGCCCGAAAAGAACCTGAGCAATTTGACAATACGCTAGAAAGAAGGGTAGATCTAGCCAAGGGTCACCTGATACTGGTGACAGAAATCGAGAATGACTAGATCTACAGGACCCAGTACCGGATCTATGGGACCCAGTGTGAAAGGATAAATATACACACTTAGGTATCCTTTCACATGGGTAGTGATGTCCTCCTCTGGGGAAGGAATCACCACTTCTTTGTTCTCCCAACCACAATCCTCTTTCACCTGCTTGAGATCGGCTTCAGATATCGAGCAGATGTATCGGGACATAGGCTCGCATTAGCCTAGAACTGATGATGGCTTATCGATTTTGAAATCGGAAGATAGCTCGCATGGCCAAGGAATGCATTCCTCGATACGAGGTGGCACCGTCATTCTACCACCGGCCGGCCGCGATGATGAGGAGACTTTTTCTTTCTGAGAAATAGTTTTAGATATTTTAGCCATTGCTGTAGAGAAACTTAAAAGAAGAGAAGAAGTTGATGCTGCAACAACAACAAATTGAAGAAAAGATGGACTCAGAGAAGATGAAGAAGCTAGTGAGGGTTTGGGAAAAGTTTGAGAAGTAAAGATTGTAAAAGTTGTGGAATAAACCTATTTATAGTGGTCACTTCAACGGTTGGGGAAGCCAATGGCCGACCGTCAGTCGCCTTCAATTAATGACCTTGGGAACTATGCAGACGCGGCCTTTCAATCACTTCTGTTGCTAACGTCATTAAGTGGGCATCACGATCGAGTCATCGGAGTATCGAGGATCAAGACGTTTCTTATCACTTTTTTCTAAGAAAAACGGGGACTATCTGTATACAGTTAAAATCAGGTATGCCCGATTTCATGGGCTCGAAGAGTCACTTCAAGCCCGAGTTTAGAATGGACCGAGCTCAAACCCGATGGACCGAGCTGGAGCCCGATGACGGAGTACAAGCTCGAAGATCGAAGTACGCGATGAGCACCGAGGCCGAGTATGACCAACCCCGAGATGATGCCGTTATGGGTTTGTAACAGAAAGAGCAAGATTCCCACAACGTCCCTAAGATCACGGCGAAAATTCCAGAATAGATTTTTACTAGTTTGTATGGATTTGTACTAGGCGGTTAGACAGTTGTCCCGATAAGATTCCCTACTAAAAATGGAAATGTACCTTGTAAAGGACTCCCCTATTATGATTATCAATCATTGGCAAAGGAATATACATTTTTTACTTTCTTGCTCATTACTCATCAGAATTGCCCTTTAACTTTATTGCTCTTACTTTATTGTTCTTACTGACCTACCTCGAGGCCACCTTAGCTCGAGGTCAAGATTTGCTCACACACTGGTTTGATTCAACTTACTCCTTTGATTTATATGTTTGATTTCTTGATTATCAGTTAGTATCGAACTAAATCACATATCGTTAAGACCTCAATACAAATTTAATTGTTACTCGGGTTTTAGGGGTAAACAACCATTTTTTACCAATTAGCGCACTTTGTGTAGAGACAAGTATCCATGTAAAGAGAGTGATCAAATTATGCACTACTAAAAAAAACAAGAATTAGCGATGAATAAATTCTGTAGCTAAACAGAAAAATATGTCGCTAATCCTATTTAGCGATGCATTATCAAGAAATTCTGTTAGCTACGAGCGATTTAGCGATGAATTTCGTAGCTAATTTCATTTTTTTTAGTGTGCTTCTTATAATGTTAATTTCGGGATATGTTAAACTTGGTGTTCGAAGGTCATACCTCTACGCTCTATGTAAGTCATAAGTTGCAATTTACTTGTATCTATTCAAGTTCATATAGCTTGTGCCTAAGGGTCGAAATCGTACAAAGGGACTGCCTCAATTGATCTAATTATTTCAATCTATGATTATTGTTTCCAAACATTCCCACCCCCATGACTCAACTTTTATTGGGGAATTAGAAGGCCCAGGTTGATGATGTCCATCTCATTGAAGAAGTATTAGGCATGTGCCTAATAAGAGTTTTCTTTGGTTTGGTAGCCAACCTTGTTGACTTGGTTTGGTTGGTAGCCAACCTTGTTGAATTTCTTTGGTTTGGTAGCCAACTTTGTTGAATTGTGAAAAATGTGTGTAAATTGTCAAATATTGTAGGCTTTAGAGGGTGAAGCTTTGGCTATAAAAGGAGAGCTTCAACTCTCATTTCTTCACACCAACAAAGAGAGAAAGAAAGAGTGAGGTTTCACAGACAAGGTATAAGAAAATAGTCTGTGAGGAAAATAGAGAGTGAACGATATTGTAGTGAGGTGGGAATATCAAAAGAGGGTTATTTCTTTTGAGTGTTGTAGTGGTCTTTGGAGTATTTACCTCCGACCTACAAAGTGTAAAATTCCTTACTATAGTGATATCAGTTGCTCCTCTCGGGGTCGTGGTTTTTTTCCCTTATTCAGAAGGGTTTTCCACGTAAAAATCTTGGTGTCATTGTTACTCTTTTATTCTTGTTAATTACCGTATCTCGGTGCTACATTATTATTCCGCTTTATTACCGTGAATATTATTTTGGTAAGGGGTTTATTCCCAACAACTGGTATCAGAGCACGGGTTCTGCTCGTTCACTGAAATACTATTCACTGTCGGTAGTACTATACTTGGTGAAAAAATAAAAATGTCCGGAGTAAAGTACGAGGTAGCAAAATTCAACGGAGATAACGGTTTCTCAACATGGCAAAGAAGGATGAGAGATCTGCTCATCCAACAAGGATTACACAAGGTTCTAGATGTTGATTCCAAAAAGCCTGATACCATGAAAGCTGAGGATTGGGCTGACTTGGATGAAAGAGCTGCTAGTGCAATTAGGTTGCACTTATCAGATGATGTGGTAAATAACATCATTGATGAAGACACTGCACGAGGAATTTGGACAAGGTTGGAAAGCCTATACATGTCCAAAACGCTGACAAATAAATTGTACCTGAAGAAGCAGTTATACGCCCTACACATGAGTGAAGGTACGAATTTTTTGTCACATTTAAATGTGTTTAACGGACTAATCACACAGCTTGCCAACCTCGGAGTGAAAATCGAGGAAGAAGATAAAGCCATCTTGCTATTGAACTCATTGCCATCTTCGTACGATAATTTGGCAACAACCATCCTGCACGGTAAGACTACTATTGAGTTGAAAGATGTCACATCGGCTCTTTTACTCAATGAGAAGATGAGAAAGAAGCCTGAAAATCAAGGACAGGCTCTCATCACAGAAGGTAGAGGCAGGAGTTATCAAAGGAGTTCGAACAACTATGGTAGATCCGGAGCTCGTGGGAAGTCAAAGAACCGATCCAAATCAAGAGTCAGAAATTGCTACAACTGTAATCAACCAGGTCACTTCAAAAGAGATTGCCCAAATCCAAGGAAGGGCAAAAGTGAAACCAGTGGCCAGAAGAATGACGACAACACAGCCGCCATGGTGCAAAATAATGATAATGTTGTCCTCTTTATAAATGAGGAAGAGGAATGCATGCACCTGTCAGGTCCAGAGTCGGAATGGGTGGTTGACACAGCGGCATCTCACCATGCCACACCGGTAAGAGATCTTTTTTGCAGATATGTAGCAGGTGATTTCGGCACAGTGAAAATGGGTAACACAAGTTACTCAAAGATTGCGGGGATTGGTGACATTTGTATCAAGACAAATGTCGGATGCACATTGGTTCTAAAGGATGTGCGGTATGTACCTGATTTGCGGATGAACTTGATCTCGGGAATTGCTTTAGACCGAGATGGATACGAGAGTTATTTTGCAAATCAAAAGTGGAGACTCACTAAGGGATCATTGGTGATTGCAAAGGGAGTTGCTCGTGGCACGTTGTACAGGACAAATGCAGAAATATGCCAAGGTGAATTGAACGCGGCACAAGATGAGATTTCTGTAGATTTATGGCACAAAAGAATGGGTCATATGAGCGAGAAGGGATTGCAGATTCTTGCCAAGAAATCACTCATTTCTTATGCCAAAGGTACAACTGTAAAACCTTGTGACTACTGTTTATTTGGTAAGCAGCATAGAGTCTCATTTCAGACATCGTCTGAAAGAAAATTGAATATACTTGATTTAGTATATTCTGATGTTTGCGGCCCAATGGAAATTGAATCAATGGGCGGTAACAAATATTTTGTTACTTTTATTGATGATGCTTCACGAAAATTATGGGTTTATATTTTGAAAACCAAAGATCAGGTGTTTCAAGTTTTCCAGAAGTTTCATGCTCTAGTAGAAAGGGAGACGGGTCGAAAGCTAAAGCGTCTCCGAAGTGACAATGGAGGTGAGTACACTTCAAGGGAATTTGAAGAGTATTGTTCAAGTCATGGGATCAGACATGAAAAGACAGTTCCTGGAACCCCACAGCACAATGGCGTAGCCGAGAGGATGAACCGCACCATTGTGGAGAAGGTGAGAAGCATGCTCAGAATGGCTAAACTGCCTAAGTCATTCTGGGGTGAAGCAGTTCAGACAGCCTGTTACCTGATCAATAGGAGTCCATCAGTTCCGTTGGCGTTTGAAATCCCAGAGAGAGTCTGGACCAACAAGGAGGTGTCCTACTCGCATCTGAAGGTGTTCGGTTGCAGAGCTTTTGCACATGTACCAAAAGAGCAGAGAACAAAGCTGGATGATAAATCTATTCCCTGCATATTTATCGGATATGGAGATGAAGAGTTCGGGTACAGACTGTGGGATCTTGTAAAGAAGAAGGTCATCAGAAGTAGAGATGTAGTCTTCCGAGAAAGTGAAGTTGGAACTGCTGCTGATATGTCAGAAAAGGCGAAGAATGGTATAATTCCTAACTTTGTTACTATTCCTTCTACTTCTAACAATCCCACAAGTGCAGAAAGTACGACCGACGAGGTTGCCGAGCAGGGGGAGCAACCTGGTGAGGTTATTGAGCAGGGGGAGCAACTTGATGAAGGTGTCGAGGAAGTGGAGCACCCCACTCAGGGAGAAGAACAACCTCAACCTCTGAGGAGATCAGAGAGGCCAAGGGTAGAGTCACGCAGGTACCCTTCCACAGAGTATGTCCTCATCAGTGATGAGGGGGAGCCAGAAAGTCTTAAGGAGGTGTTGTCTCATCCAGAAAAGAACCAGTGGATGAAAGCTATGCAAGAAGAGATGGAATCTCTCCAGAAAAATGGCACATACAAGCTAGTTGAACTTCCAAAGGGTAAAAGACCACTCACATGCAAATGGGTCTTTAAACTCAAGAAAGATGGAGATGGCAAGCTGGTCAGATACAAAGCTCGATTGGTGGTTAAAGGCTTCGAACAGAAGAAAGGTATTGATTTTGACGAAATTTTCTCCCCCGTTGTTAAAATGACTTCTATTCGAACAATTTTGAGCTTAACAGCTAGCCTAGATCTTGAAGTGGAGCAGTTGGATGTGAAAACTGCATTTCTTCATGGAGATTTGGAAGAGGAGATTTATATGGAGCAACCAGAAGGATTTGAAGTAGCTGGAAAGAAACACATGGTGTGCAAATTGAATAAGAGTCTTTATGGATTGAAGCAGGCACCAAGGCAGTGGTACATGAAGTTTGATTCATTCATGAAAAGTCAAAAATACCTAAAGACCTATTCTGATCCATGTGTATACTTCAAAAGATTTTCTGAGAATAACTTTATTATATTGTTGTTGTATGTGGATGACATGTTAATTGTAGGAAAAGACAAGGGGTTGATAGCAAAGTTGAAAGGAGATCTGTCCAAGTCATTTGATATGAAGGACTTGGGCCCAGCACAACAAATTCTAGGGATGAAGATAGTTCGAGAGAGAACAAGTAGAAAGTTGTGGCTATCTCAGGAGAAGTACATTGAACGTGTACTAGAACGCTTCAACATGAAGAATGCTAAGCCAGTCAGCACACCTCTTGCTGGTCATCTAAAGTTGAGTAAGAAGATGTGTCCTACAACAGTGGAGGAGAAAGGGAACATGGCTAAAGTTCCTTATGCTTCAGCAGTCGGAAGCTTGATGTATGCAATGGTATGTACTAGACCTGATATTGCTCACGCAGTTGGTGTTGTCAGCAGGTTTCTTGAAAATCCTGGAAAGGAACATTGGGAAGCAGTCAAGTGGATACTCAGGTACCTGAGAGGTACCACGGGAGATTGTTTGTGCTTTGGAGGATCTGATCCAATCTTGAAGGGCTATACAGATGCTGATATGGCAGGTGACATTGACAACAGAAAATCTACTACTGGATATTTATTTACATTTTCAGGGGGAGCTATATCATGGCAGTCTAAGTTGCAGAAGTGCGTTGCACTTTCAACAACTGAAGCAGAGTACATTGCCGCTATAGAAACTGGCAAGGAGATGATATGGCTCAAGCGATTCCTTCAAGAGCTTGGATTGCATCAGAAGGAGTATGTCGTCTATTGTGACAGTCAAAGTGCAATAGACCTTAGCAAGAACTCTATGTACCATGCAAGGACCAAACACATTGATGTGAGATATCATTGGATTCGAGAAATGGTAGATGATGAATCTCTAAAAGTCTTGAAGATTTCTACAAATGAGAATCCCGCAGATATGCTGACCAAGGTGGTACCAAGGAACAAGTTCGAGCTATGCAAAGAACTTGTCGGCATGCATTCAAACTAGAAGACAGTGCTACCTCCTCTGGATGAATGAGACTGGAGGGGGAGATTGATGATGTCCATCTCATTGAAGAAGTATTAGGCATGTGCCTAATAAGAGTTTTCTTTGGTTTGGTAGCCAACCTTGTTGACTTGGTTTGGTTGGTAGCCAACCTTGTTGAATTTCTTTGGTTTGGTAGCCAACTTTGTTGAATTGTGAAAAATGTGTGTAAATTGTCAAATATTGTAGGCTTTAGAGGGTGAAGCTTTGGCTATAAAAGGAGAGCTTCAACTCTCATTTCTTCACACCAACAAAGAGAGAAAGAAAGAGTGAGGTTTCACAGACAAGGTATAAGAAAATAGTCTGTGAGGAAAATAGAGAGTGAGCGATATTGTAGTGAGGTGGGAATATCAAAAGAGGGTTATTTCTTTTGAGTGTTGTAGTGGTCTTTGGAGTATTTACCTCCGACCTACAAAGTGTAAAATTCCTTACTATAGTGATATCAGTTGCTCCTCTCGGGGTCGTGGTTTTTTTCCCTTATTCAGAAGGGTTTTCCACGTAAAAATCTTGGTGTCATTGTTACTCTTTTATTCTTGTTAATTACCGTATCTCGGTGCTACATTATTATTCCGCTTTATTACCGTGAATATTATTTTGGTAAGGGGTTTATTCCCAACACACCCAACTTGTTATGCGCTTATAACGCTAGCCTTTCAAACTGTCACATCCTCTTAATAAAATTTGATATATGCTAGAGTTGCGCTAATTCGGGATAAGTGCGGAAACAAGAGAATTCCCCACTTTTCATTTTGAACCACCAAGAAATAAAACACAATCTGGATATTTCATAGGTGGAGAGCTTCTTTAAATAAGAACTTATTTTTATCGAAAAAGAAATGTATGTGGCCGACATGGGTGTCCATAGGAGTGGGATAATCATAACAAAAATACAATGGAACCATTGGTTTTGTTCAGTTGGTTTGTTGTTAATCATTTTTATTATTTGCTTTTTGGAGAACCTATCCCAGATTTTGACGTAAAATACGTTATATATTTGTTACTTTTCCACATGCTTTCCTCTAAGTCCCTTGCAGCAGGCTTGTTGTCTATCAACCATTTCATTTACAAGTATGCATTAGTATACGTAAAAAGCGGGGCAAGGATTTAAAATTTATGGGTTCATGATTCAAAATCTTTTAATAAAAAGGCAAAATTGGGATACGGGAGATGCCAACTTTAAAACACCTCAACATATATAAAAAAGACTTGTCTAGATTGTAAGTCTTGCGTAGATCAAGGATATTATTAAATTAAAAGTTCTGCCTAAGTTAGGAGTTTAATATAGGAGTTATAAATATTTGTTGCAATTTGCAAATATTTTTTCTTTACTAATATTGATTATTGGAAAATAACTGAATAAATCATTTTTCTCCCTCTCCTAACTTAAAGACAAACTCTCTAATTCCTTTCATTGATTTTTTTTAGCTTTAACTACTCCATCAAGTGGTAATATTCACTATGTAGGACGACTGATTATGATGCCTTTTAATCATAATAATTATTTGCTGGACATACATTCACTCTTTAAAGCGTATTTAGCTAACCTTATAAGCTGATTAAATTATCTTAGGTACAGTATTTGACTTGTCTATGTATTTGGCAAAATTTTCAAACCATTTTTCATACTCAATCATACGGTCTGTGGCTGAATCCCAATATATTACTTTAACCTAAATGCAATTCCAATGATGAGAAAATTTATTTTAATAAAATATATACTCATAATTAAGGAGTATTGGTTCAATGTCCCTATACCCCAACAGTCCAACACTTGTAGATTTCTCTTGGTGGGGACTATGACTGGTCCTCAGGCTTTGATGTGATCTATTGTTAGTTTACTCTCAAATATAATTGAGTTAGAAAGTAAAGGGCCGAAAGCCTATTTGGCCAAGGGATTTTTACATTTCTATGCCATGTATACTATATTACCTTGAATGTTCATATTTAGTAAATTATCCTATCTATACAAGTTTTGTTTACAAAATATATATATTCCACCTTAAAAGACTTTCAATTCATTATTAGTGTCTTTAATTAAGGAATTTAGTTATATCATTTTCCTTTTTTTTCCTCCTCTTCTCTTTCCTTATGTTTCCACTCATATGTCATAATTCGGTGTATCTTTCCTTCAATTCGATTTTGGATAGTTGTTCCAAAACTTAAACAGATCATATATATTACTAACTAGCAATCCTTTTTTAAGCAGTATAAGGATTAAATTCAACTAAATCAGTTAACGCATGAATGCTTTTACTAATCTAGACGGTGCACATATTTTCTCTTCTCTTACACACACTCCTATTTGGTCAAATTTTATTTGAAGTAATCGTAAACAATTAGTGAACTTTTTTATGTTACGGGGAAATAGGGCTTTTTTGATGGAGAAAACGTAAAAAAATCATTATAGCCATTGCCACAAGTATTAACAAAAATTACGTGAATTCGAACTCATACTTCATTGGCAAAAAGACATAAAAAACGAGGAATCTGGAACGAGAACAATCTGGAAGATTTTTGCTTGCCATTTTTCTTGTTTTTTTCTCTAAACATGCAAAAAATATCAGCCAAAATTTAATGCGAATTATTTTTTTTAAATTATATGACTACAATAACATACAACTTAAATACAAAATTTATACAATATGTTTTTTGTATATTTTGTATCTGATTTATACATAGTAAAAACAAATTTCATACAACTTATTATATATTATACAACTTATCTACAATTTTCATATATTATTTCTACTCAGTTATATACAACTACAATATAATACCACTTAAATATAATTTTTATACAAATTTTATACAATATGTCTTTTGTATATTTTGTATCTGATTTATACATAGTAAAAATAAATTTCATACAACTAATTATATATTATACAACTTATCTACAATTTTCATATATTATTTCTACTCAGTTATATACAACTACAATATAATACCACTTAAATACAATTTTTATACAATGTTGTTAAACTTTCATACAATACAACAACAACAACAACAACCCAGTATAATCCCACTTAGTGGGGTCTGGCTCGAACTCACAACCTCTTGGTTGGAAGTGGAGGTTGCTTACCATTAGAGCAACCCCTCTTGTCTCAAACTTTCATACAATAGTTAAATGAATAAAAGAAAAATAAATAAACATAATACACTTATGTCATGTCTTCTTCTTCTTCGAGTTTCAATCTGAAATTCAGCCAAAACCAATTCTAATCTTCACCAAAACCCCTCAAAGTTGAGATATAAACTCCAAACCATATTCTCAATTATTTGCAACAAAACCAAATCCTAACAAATAATGATTTTTGAAAATCCACATTCGAATTCAAAGCTTCAAAGTTTTTTAATGGTGGAATTGCTGCTCTATTTTTCTTTGCTTTATATTATTGAAATTTGGGATTGAGAGATAGGGAGAGACGTGGAGAGAATTCTCAATTCTTTGCAACAACATCCAATCCAAACAAACAATGTCTTTTGAAAACCCAAATTCGAATTCAAAGCTTCAAAACTTTTTAATGGTTGTCAATGGTGGAGGGGTTACAGATTTTCGCTGGTTTTAGAAGAGGAAATAGTAGGTGATTGAAGAGGAAATCATGGAGTGTGGTTTGATACGTGGGTGAGGGGGTGGGATTTAGAGAGAGAAACTTGGGGGAGTGGGAATATACGGTAGAGTTAAATTAGGAGACTAATTAATACCATTAAATCCCCTAAAATGTACATAAATAGTAATTAGGTATATAAAAGGTAATTATATTAAAAGTTAAGCATGGAGGATAATATAGTTTACTATATGACAGAGAAATGTAAAAATCCCTTTAGCCAATGCCTAACTCTTGTTGAGTGTTTCTTAATTAATTGTTTAGTGAAATATGATGTGAAACTAAAGTACAAGTTGACACAAGTGTATTTCAACATCTTCCACCCACCCCCTATTCGAGAGGACTGGGGGCATCAAACCTAGATATTAAGTAACACTTGTGAAGATCCCAAGAATACTTCTAACTATAATTTGATCAAAAATATGTTGCGGCCAAACGCAATACAAAGTATATGTGATCGTCAAGTAATAAAGTAATGAGTAGAGTATCGTTCCTACGAAAGCTTATGATTAACTCTTGACTAAACCAAGCTCAACCGAATTATTTATTCAAGAGATTTTTCTCAAAATGCGTAAGTGATTAACTAACAACCAAAGAAACTATCAAACAATTAAATAAACTAGAGATCGAATGAAACACGTAGGCAATTTCGGATAAAAATCAATATGAGAAGATATTCCAGGGTTATAGGTTAGCTAACAATCTTGTTGTGTTTTCTGGTTAAACTGAGTAATTTACTAATCTGGTTTGTTGATTGATAGGGTTAATACTTTTTTGGTAATAACTGTGAATATTACCATTAAAAACAAAAAAAATTACACCTAGAGAGCACCTACTATCCGTTAGGCCTCATGAAATCTCTTCTAATTACATATCCGGGTAAACAAATATTGATATCTACGAGCTCTACCTGTATTTCTCATGCTATCTAGTCTAATCTTAACTTCTTGTTGTATCTTTGCTATGGTAAACTCTATATTTACAGTTATATTCCTAAAGATTCTCCAATTCCTAGCTTGCCATGTATTGTATATCATAGCACTCCACACTGCTGCGACCATCTCTTTTTGAACTTGTTTCTAATTCCTTCTTCGTATCCAATGTAGGCTCTCTATGATGCCCTTTTCCTGGAGCCTTATTCCTAACCATATAGACATTCCATTCCTGACTATTGTAATCCATGCACATTCAGCAAACAAATGTGCCTGAGTTTCTAGTCTTCCTTGATCACATAAGCTGCATGGTCCATTTGCCATTGGGATTTACATACTGAGAAGCCTTTCCTTTGTTAGCAGCCTATCTTGGTTGGCTAACCAGATGATAAACCTATGCTTGTGTTGCATCATTGTTGTTTATACTAAGCTGGCTTCCTGCATTCTCACCTGCTCCCCTAGTAATATGTGGTAGCTCTTTGTCATTGAATAAGCACCAATAGGAGTTAGTGTGTATTCCCCATTCTGATACCAACTCTCTATAAGGTCTTTGAGAGAATTTAGCTTTTTCCAATACCAATTGCAGTCAGCTAGAACTTTATGATGTCATATATTACTTTCAGTCCTCATATATACTTCATCGACCCACCTAACCCATAAAATGTCCTCCTTCTTTGCCAGCTGCTATAGCAGTTTCCCTACTGCAGCAATATTCCACAACCTATAATTCTTAATGTTAAGGCTTCCATACTTTTTAGGCACACACACTTTCTCCCATGAAACTAGAGCCAACTTCATATGTTCTTCTGAAACCCTCAGAGATAATTCCTACACTTTTGATCCACCTCTTTAAGCGCACACTGGGGTAAAATGAAAACAGCCCCCCAAAAGTTGTATAAAGAGAACAACACATCATTTATAATCTGTAACCTCCCTACATAGGACAGCTTCCTTGAGTAGGCACTTGTTATCCTATGTGTGATTTTACCAATTAGTTGATGGCAATCCATTTTGCTCCATTTCTTTGATGACAGTGGCAAGCCAAGGTGCCTGATAGGTAAAGTACCTACAGAGAATCATGTACTTTCTAGTATATGTACCTGAGTTGCTTCATCTATTCCAGCCAAGAAAATATTAGATTTGTCCACATTGGCCACTAGTCCAGTAACACTACTAAAATGCTCCGGTGTTTCCATTACCCTTGTTATTGATCTAGTGTCACCTTTGCAAAAGATCATTAAATTATCAGTAAATATTAGGTGAGTGAGCTTTAGAGCCTTGCACATAGGGTGGTATTTGAAATAAGGGAGTTCACTCATCTTCTTTAATGTCCTTGAGAGGTACTCCGGGTTTCCCTGCCTCAGTCCTCTTTTACCTTCAAAGTATCCATAACCTTGTCCATTGATTTTCACAGAAAATTTTGTTGAGGTAACACATGCCATAACCAACTGAGTGAAAGTGACTGGAAACCCATAGCCTGTTAGTGCTTCTTCTATGAACTCCCAGCTCACCATATCATATGCTTTCCTTAAATCTATTTTTATTAGACATCTAGGTGTTGTTTTCCTGTTATAGTGTCTCATGACATCATGGCAGATTAGCACATTGTGTACTAGAGATCTACCTGCCACCAAGGTTGCCTGATTTTCTACCACCAAGTGAGTCAGAGCTTGTTTCAATCTTTCACATAGGACTTTAGAGATGCATTTGTATAGGGTATTACAACAGGATATTGGTCTGAATTGGCTTGCATATTCAGGATTAGAGACCTTTGGAATCAGAGTGATATTTGTTACACTGATCTACTTCAACAGCCTTCCATTATTTAAGAATTGTAGTACAACAGTAGTGACATCTCTCCCTACAATGCTCCAGGCCTTCTTAAAAAATCACTCCCATATCCATCTGGTCTAGGGCTCTTATTGTTATCTATGCTAAACATATCCTTCTTCACATCCTTGTCAGAGTATGGTTGAAATACCTCCATCTGCTGTTCAAATGTTAACACATGCCCATTGCTCAAAAAACTCTTAAAAGCTTTAGTTCTAGCTGTTGCTTTGCTGCCCATTAATTTTTAGTAAAACTCCACAAACAGTCTAGCTATGTCTTCTGGCTCTGTGTGTCTTACATCTGAAGCATCTTTCAGTTGTGTAATACACTGTTGTAATATCCTATATTTAATAATAGAGAAGAAGTACTTAGAATTATCATCTCCAAGCTGAATCCATATTGCTTTGCTACTCTATTGCAAGAAGCCTCCTGCTAGACATGATGATCTTTTAAATTTCTGATACTGTTCCTTCTCCTGTACTTGCAAATTTTGGTCTCTGGGAGTAGCTTGCAGTGCTTTTTGTATTTGCTCTGATTTAGTTCTATCCTCCTCGGTTTCAGTTAGATTGTTTCTGAAATACTGCTTGTTGAACTCCTTCAGATTCCTCTTTAATGATTTCAGCTTCTTAACTACTTGTAGCATAGCACATCCTGACTCTATATTCTGTCAAGTTGTTGTCACTACCTACAAAAATTTAGGGTAAATTTCCCAAATGTTGCAATACTTGAAATGTTTGCTAATCCTTCCAGGTGCATTAAGTAGTTCTACCTTGATAGGAGAGTTGTCACTAATGCCTGCTGGCAGGTAGTTGGCTATGTATACAGGCATCTGGAGCAGCCATTCATTATTGATAAAGGCCTAATCTATCTTAGAGAGCATCCTTTGTCCCTCATGCATGTCACTTCATGTGTATCTGCTTCCTTTAAGAGGCAATTCCAATAGTCCACAAGACTCCACACAATCTTGAAACTCCATGACTTCATTCACTGTGACTGGGTTGCCCCCAATCCTGTCATCCATATTAAGCACTGCATTGAAATATCCCATGGTGATCCATGGACCATTGCAGCTTCAACTTATATCTTTAAGATAGTGCCACAATACTCTCCTATCCTCTTTGGCATTATGTGCATATACCACTGTTAGTGTAAAAGTTATATTCCTGTATGTCACCTTACAAGTTATTGCCTGTGCATTACTTGAAATTTGGTTAACCTGAAAGAGATCTGGCTTCCGAGTTAATCATATCCTCAAATTATAATGATGCTCAAGATTGGTGACATACTCCCAGCCTCCAAACAGTTTGCCTGTCACCTGCTCAATCGTATTTTATGTTTTTTATTTTTTCTACCAAACCTACCAGTCCTACTTCCTCTTTCCTGCAAAGGAGTAGTACCTCTCTTTGTTTATTCGGGCCATTTAGGCCCCTTAAATTCCAACATGACATGCTATCCATGGCCTGAGAGAGGTATAGAACTCCCTCCCTCATTTCTAACTTTACTGGCTCCTTTTCCACTATTGCTATGTTCTGCACATTCCAGTACTTGGAATGCATTTTTGTTCGGAACTTTTACTCCATGGCTTGATTGCTACTTGCTTGGGTTCATGGGAGTAATCCATGCACTTTTACTAGATTGTGGATTGGTTACCTGAGTTGTATCAACCCCTTTATTTGTTCCTGCTTCCTTTGAAACCTCAGTTGCTTTCAAGTTCTCAGTTGCTGCTACTGTTCTCCCTTGTGTCTTTGGTTCTTCTGCTACATTGTGCCTCTCTTCGTCTAGCTTCTTTGGAGACTTTTGCTGGGGGTTGTTCTTCTTCGTACATTTTTCTTCCACATGGCCAAACTTCTGACAATATTTACATGTAGTAGGCTTCCAGTCATAGTGTACTCTCTGTTCCACCAGGCTTCCCTTCTCATTCCTCAAATACACCTTCTCAGGTAGGTTCATATCAATATCTACTTCAATCAGCAATCTAGCAAAGTTGAGCCCCATCTTTTTCTTAGTGTTTTGGTCTACCATAAGCGGCTTCGCAATCAAACTCCCAATTTTGCTAAGTCCCTTAGGGCTCCAATATTTGAAGTTCAAACCTGGCAATTTCACCCATATTGGTATTGTGTATAGCTCTTCTCTAGTGAATTCTATATCCGGACTCCAAGTCTTTACAATGAATGGCTTGTTATCAAGATATATACCTCCTTGGATTACCTCATTCTTCCCCAATGTTGCGTCAAATCGTACTAATACAATACCATTTTTCATCATCACTACTTTATTAATGTCATGCTTTCCCACCGCCTTTGTATATATCCATTCAATACCGTGAATGGAAGATGTGCCCCCAATACATAGCATACCGCTGTATTTTTCCAATATGTTATTTCAGTGCTTATATCCTTTATGTCAATTTCACAAATAGGTAACTCACTATGTTTTTCTGGTTCAACAAAATCAAGTTTGAAACCTGCGTTTGAGACCTTGGTAATGCCGAAATTATCCCAAATTGAGCTCTTCGTTGTCATCTCAATTAATGCTTCCACCTCATCTACCCATGTCATCCTTCGATTACTACTCGCACTTTGATTTGGGGTTAATTTTTCAGCACTCTGAAGATCTACTGTTCCATTGCTTTGGTCCATGATTCCTTCAATTACTGCTTCGCTCGACATTTGCATGTTGCAAGTTTAATATTACTTGTAAGAATCTGTCGAGTTCTTATTCGCCTATCCAAGTTAACTTAATGTCTATATGTCTATGGAATTAACACTAACAATAACGCATTTATAATTCCTTATTTCAACCAAGCAAGGAATTAGGTATATGTTTATCCTAATCGCGAATCCGTTCCCAGATACCCAGGTTCAGGAACTTACTCTATTTAATCCTATATGCAATCTAGAGTTCCCACTTTCAAGTTCAACTCTAGATTCGTAGATAGTATTTCACTGTTAGCTGCACAACAATAAGATAAACAAACAAACCAATATGATAAAATCAAAATCGCCAATTTAAACTTCAAACATCAACATTCATGTAGCACCTATAACCACAGAACGAGAAAAACTAGCCACGCTTAGTCATGCTAATAATCAAAATATTATTTTTACATATAAAAACTATGAATACTAGATGAAAGATGGAAGAATCGATAAATTATGTGCTCCGTTTGTGTTTTCATGCCTTTTCCGCCTTCAAAATTGACCAACCCCTCAATAATTATGTTTATGGGTTAGGGTCGGGGTCCCCAGGATTTAATCCAAGTGGAAAATCGTATAATGCCCGGACTAGGAAAGGACCAGGCCTCAGAGCTTGCGAGGCCTGGCTTGTAGCTCGCGTTTGGGCTCGCCTCGCCTACTATGTGTCGCTGTCTGCCTTGTCTCTAAAACGTAAGGTAAGCATGTATTAAAAATATACATCTATACCCAAACATCAATAGTTCTCGCGAAGAGAATAATTAAGATGCCGCTCATTTTCTCTCTTTCTTTTTCCACTTCGCTAGTCTTCACCCCTAATGAGCGTCAGATGGCGACGGGCACCTACTCGTTGCACGACTGAAGAAAAAAAGAGAAGGAAAAAAAAAAACAAAAGAAAGAAGAAATTTAGGTTTGACATGTATCTTGTGAAGTTACTTCACTTTCCAGAACTACACTATTTTTTTGTATGGTAAAGCAAAGTCTACGTAGACAAAAGCCATATATATCCACAAATAAGTGTCCATTAGGAGTTGGATGCTCCAATAATTCTCATAACATAACACATCTCTGCACAGCCCATCCTTTTCTAGTTCTGTTTGAACCAAACTTCCGCTGTTAGAAAAGATAGAAAGAAACCTATGTGGCACAAATCCATGTTAATCGAACCAGCAAAGTGAATATGGTAAAATTATAAAAGGAGAAGAATTTATTAAAAGCAGCAAGGTGCCAACGTATATATCAAGAAGAGACCTTACTCTAAGGGTATGTAAAGGGAATATATAGGCTTTAGGGGTAGTGTCACAATCATCTTTGAGTGAGAGGATACCCTCTGTTGGGAATAAACTCCGTAAAAATAGTATTCACGGTATTAGTGATAAACGCAGAACACTAAGTTATGGTTAAATCAGCAAGAATAGAAATGCAGCAATAATGACACCAAGATTTTACGTGGAAACCCTTCTAAATAAGGGAAAAAACCACGGCCAAGAAGAGCAACTGATATCACGATAGCGAGGAATTTTACACTGTGTAGTAACGAGTAAAAAATACTCCTAAGACCACTACACCCTCAAAAGAAATAAACACTCTTTTGCTTTTTCCACCTCACTATAATATCTCTCACACTCTATGTTTCTTCACAAACTATTTTCTTATAGTTTATGGAATATCTTGCTCTCTCTTTTCTCTCTTTGTTGGTGTGTAGAAATGAGAGTTAAAGCTCTCCTTTTATAGCCAAAACCTCACTCTCTAAAGCCTACAATATTTGACAATTTACACACCATTTTCACAATTTCAATAAGGTTGGCTACCAAATCAAACCAAGTCAACAAAATTGACTACCAAATCATTTGAATGAGATGGACATCATATCACCCTCCTTAATTTGCTGAATTGCTGGCATACTTTCCCTTGAGCCCAGTGGACTATATTGGCCAATCATTTATAAATGGAGTAAAGCACCAAATACTCAGTAGAAAGCAACTAGAGAATCCTACTAACACTACCCCCCATCAAATATTTAGATACACTGCATTATTGGATTAGCTCGAGAATAGTGTCTCCTCTTCGAATGAAAATATCTCTTGTTGTCTTTTTATCTTCTTTGCTTCTTGAAGAGAGCAGCTGAAAATACTATTTCTGTTTATAATTAACTTGCCCTAATATTTCTATATCTTTATTCCTCCATTTGGCAAATTGCACCCATAGCCTGAAAACAAAAATGTCAACACATTCCTTTATTCCAAAGAGCTAGTCTTGGTCTTTGTCTTCTTTTCATCTTTCAATTTTGATTAATATAATTACACATTCGTTTATTCGTCTCATTCTCTTCATCCACTCGTTTGAAAGTATGCAAGACTTGTTGTATTACGTATCTCATAAACTTTGCTGCCTAAATTAGTTGAGTATCACTGATACTTTAAACGCAACTTCTGACAATTACTTTATCTATTTTATTTACATACATGAATCTAACAATTTCCACTTCTCAAATCAACAGCTACCTAAGGGAGCCAAGGGTCCTCTCCAAATGATAAAGCCAAATTCCGAGTATTAGAACCAAATACGACAAGGCGAACTTTTTTGTTATCTAGTATTCTTGCATTGTATGGGCAGGTGCACTTGTATTTTTGTCGCCACCGATGCCTGTTTTTGGAGGGTAATCTTTACCCTTGTATTGCATGAAAGATGACCCTCATTTTTCTATTAATGCAACACCCATAGAGAACCTGGGAAAATTTAAAAAAAAAAAAGAAAAGAAAAAGGATAGATAAATATATATATATATATAGTGTTTTGCTAACCTACTACATAGTTGTAGCAGGTTAGCAAAAAAAACTGTTCAATTAATGAAAAATCCTTCCGCCCGATAAAAAAATCTAACAATTTAAATATATAGTAGGTGAAGTACTTACTAATACTACATGATAGTATAGGTGCCCTTGCGGCATTGTTGAAGACATAATTATTGGATACATAAAAATGTGATTTCTCTAACAACTTAATTAACTTTTTAAATTAGATGGTCATATACTTCAACATGGTATTACAATATGCAAATATCATGGTGTTGACGCATAAAAAAACAGACTTATATGCGAGTTACGATGATCACACACTTCAACTGCCACTGTTGAAAGCTTACGTACATATGTCCTAGTTGCAATTTACATAATTATCCTTTTTAGTTGATATATTTAAAGGAACAGCCTAAATCAGTCATAGTACTGCAAAATACCGGAATACTTTCAACCATTTGACCTCATAATATATTGCTAAATTTTCATTGTGGGAAAAGAAGAAAAGCCAGATGAGATATTTTTTGGGAAATGGATTTTGATCAGCGCAGAACAAGAAATATTCCTACTTGTCATTTATTCTTCAACTTGAGCCAGAACGAAAACACTTTCATTTATCACTTATCCCAGGACGACGAGTAAAATTTATCCGTACCGAATATTTATATTAATCCAATAAATACATGACACATATCTTTACAAACATATTTATTAGAAAATCATGATTAATTGGTTATAAATTCTCACCCAGAGATGGATTTAGTAGTTCAACCTTTATGTTTAAAATTATGGGTTCAAAGTTACTGTTTATTATACTTTTAGTGCATTTTTACACATAAATTTATGTTTTCCATGGAAAGTACTGAATTCAGATAAATCCGGTGACAAACTCTACCTCATCTCTATTCTCACCTTGATTTATCAATTAAATATAGTAAAATAGTATGATTTTGATATAAACACTTGGTTCAAAAAACTTTATTTCACCTTAACCTTCCATATGTGGAGACTGGAGAATTTATTTAGCTATCCCATGGGGACCCGAAAAACAAAATTAAAATTATTATAAAAAAAGTATGTGGCCGACATAGGTGTCCGTACGAGTGTGCTCATCATAAGAAAAATACAATGAACCATTGGTTTTGTTCAATTGGTATCTTGTTAGTAATTTTGTTGTATGCCTTTTAAGAGAACCCCTAAATGATTGTGAGTAAATACGTCATATTCTTCCCCCCTCTAGTGCCATATAGCAGGCTTATTTGATATCTCGTCAACACTTTCATCGACTCATATACATAATTCAGAGGAGTATGCGACATGACCCACATTTTATATTAATATTACTAAAACAAGATCATGATATATTGCATTAAATATAAGAAAAAATATTTTGCTTTGTTTATTTCTTTTATTATCTCAATTTGCCAAATTGACTCTTCGATACTACATCTTACCATATAAAATCATTCATATACTATACGTTCTACTTTTCCAGCTAGCTGTTTTTCATTTTCATCTATTCTGTTCCTTCCTTCTTTTTTTTAATCTTCACAGAGATGGAAAGCCAGTCCCACAAAAAAATGGATCGGAATTCTTCGTTTTCTTTATTTTCTTTTCCGAACGGGAAATCTTCAAATCTCAGGAACTCAGAAAAAGTCCTAGATCCAAAGCTCTATTATTTAATAAACTACAAGTAAAAACACATGTACATAATCCAAGACTAATAAGAAACATCCCTTAGTCCTGAGTGAACTCCGAAAAATGTCAACCTTGGAGGCTGGAGCTAGAGGTTTAATTGCATTATTTATTATCATTAGTTAATAAAGAATGAATCTTGCACAGCTACAAACTCGAAAGCTAGATCGGCAAACACAATTCAATTGCAAATGGTTTGAATTTTCACCTAAAATTCCAATAAGCAGATGCAGATGGTCCAAAACAAGATGGTTTGAATCATGCACCAAAGCATTAACTATACTATGATGCCTTGGCTTGTAGATCGACATACACTGTTAGCTCTTCCGGTGAAGAACATTTCGACATTCTTTCAGGTTCTTTCTGTGTGTTCTTGAGAACAATTTTCTTTTATAACTGAAAAATCCCCCATCACCTGTGGCTCACTAAATAGATAATGGAACTATCCCTCTTCCTTTCTCCACTTAAATACCCATACATAACACACACATCAAGCGTTTAGCTCTTACCACTTGACTAAAGCCTCGGAAGCAGTTCTTGAGAACAAACTTCCAAGTAGAAATTGATTAACCCGGGGAAGCATAAAAACTAGAACTGATCATGTTACTGTTGCAGAATTTCTTGGATATAGCATAAGGCAGAAATATTTATAAACTGAAGCAACGATATAAGAGAGAGAAACGACCAGGAAAACAATTTGAAGTTTGCAGTAATATGCTTTCTTGGATATATAGGTGCTGAAAACAGGCAGATACATAGTGAAAAATGACAATTAGTACTAGCACACAAAACAGACAGAATTAGAATTAGCTTAGATACTACTTAATACAAAGTAAGATAAACTGACAGAGTGAGCATCTGGAAATCAGAAGCTCCCTTTTAGTGATTCTACTTACTAATGATGAGATTGCACACCTTGCCAAGCCCAAACAATTTCCTCAAGTGCTGGTCTAATAGATTGTGTTAACATGTTTTGGTACTCGATCGCATCACCACATGACCTTCTCAGCTCAATCAAGTAATAGGATTCAGTAACTTCAAATATTTGCACATCAATGCATAGAGTTCCATATTTTGATCCCTCTAATCTCAAAAATCCACCCTCTTTTTTCTTTATTTCTAGGTTCAGATTCCTGCCAACTTCCTCAAGCTTGGATATGATGACTGCGGCAGGCTTTACTGATGTGAATTGCAGTTCCTCCTTTTGATCATTTCTTATGAATAAACCAGACAAGTCAAACCCACTTGAAAGAGAGATGATATCAAATGCATTAAGATTTGTAGGTTTTGCCAATTCTAGCTTTGTGTCAGAGGAAGAGGTACTGTTCTCCAAATTCAAACTCGAAACATCATCTCCATCTGCTATAACATTTTGGTTCTGTACTAGTTTGGTTCTCACGTGTCTGGATTCCAACCCTTTCTTAAACCAGGAGCTTTCCTTAATTTTGGCTATCGAAATCCTTGTATGAGGGTTTGGGTCGAGGATTCTAGAGAGAAGTTTACGCACTTCTAGAGGGAACCAATTAGGGCATTTGTATTCTGCCCTGCTTATCTTCCTATACATATTCATAAGATTTGAGTCATGGAACGGAAGATAACCAGCCAACAAGACAAATAAGATCACCCCACAAGACCAGATGTCAGCTTTGGCACCATCATATCCTTTTCTACCAATCACCTCGGGCGCAACATATGCTGGCGTACCGCACGTTGTGTGGAGTAAGCCATCTTGCCGCTTAGACTCAGCCAATGCACTCAATCCAAAGTCTGAGACCTTTAGGTTTCCGTTCTCATCCAGCAGGAGATTTTCCGGTTTGAGATCACGGTGATAAACATCTCGGCTGTGGCAAAATTCAACAGCAGCGATCAGTTGCTGAAAGAACTTTCTAGCAACATCTTCCTTGAGCCTCCCCTTTGCCAGCTTGTTAAAAAGCTCCCCGCCTTTGGCATGTTCGATCGCAAAGTAAATCTTAGACTTAGTTGCCATGACCTCGTATAGCTGCAAAACATGTGGGTGTTTGACCAGTGCCATAACAGATATCTCTCGTTTGGTCTGTTCTATCAATCCAGCCTTTAGAACCTTCTCTTTATCAATTACCTTAATAGCTACACCCTGTCCCGTTTTCAGATTCCTTCCATAATAAACCTTAGCAAAGTTGCCTTGACCTAATAATCTCCCCAATTCATATTTCTGCATCAATACATTTCCTTTCTTCTCCATTTTCAACCAACAATCCTACCTTAAACTATAAACAACTCTTCTCCTGCTGATATGATATTTCGTTCTTTCGTGGGCAGGAGGCCTTGTTTCGGCGTTCAACCGTCTGCAACAAGGCTGTGCTTCAGCACGACAGGATGCTTAAGCACTGTGGCTTCATTGTGCATCTGGCACGAGAACTTAAATGCCGTATGAGCTGCAAATTTGAAATCATTATGGAGAAAACAGAATAACCCCAATGCAGACGGAAAATCAGAGGCGTCTAAGAACCAAGAGGTGCTGTCCAACCCCATCTTTCTGCATCCCAAATATATTTGCTTTCAGTGATATGTCGCAAATCTCTGTAATATCACAAGGTAAGAAAAAGAACATCAGAACTCGGAACGTTTCAACATGAGCTGAATAATTTGTTAACTTAAATGCAAAAGGGAAAATTGGAGATAGATAAGTAAAAGAACCCCAAATTACAACCGGCTGTACATTATAAAGTTACATAAAATCATCAAGAAGAGCCAGTAGCAAAAGAAAATCATATCCATTGCAGAAAAAAAAATAAAGATGATACCAAGATCTGAAAATAACTTTTCAACTATGACTCCCTTGTATCAAAAGAACACAAATGCAGCTAAAAGGGTCATTAGAGATAAATACTACTTCCATTTAAGTGACCACAAAATTCAAGCTGAAGAAGTAGCATGTTCTATCACAAGGCCAGAATATGACTCACCAAGATAAATTATTTAGCTAGGTTTAATCATATCATAGGCAAGATCTATTTCTCAATCCAAATAGTGAAATTAGATTCTTTATATTTTGATCCTACCTAGACCAGCATACTGATTAGGAAAGGAGAAAAAAGAAAAACCAATTTAATCCCGGCCCCCTTCTGTACCAGAAAGGGGTTCTTTTATTTTTAACAAAATATGAAAGAAAAGAAATATGTAGAAGAAACATGATATATTGAATATAAAATCAAAAAAATGAGCTGATGAGATATGACCAACGCTTTTCAGATCAAATCCAGAACCAGAATTGGCATTAGCACACTCAAACAAAAAGGAAAATCATTCGGACGTCAGACCTCAACAGAATTATTTCTTCCCCATATACTCCCACCCACAAATCCCGGGGCTAGGAAAAAGAAAAGGAAAAAACACGAACAAATGATAACGTTAAATAGTTGCAAAATTCAAGAATACAAGGTGAAACATTTTCCCACATCATATACCTAGACCGAAAATGTCCTAACTTACCCAAGACACAAAATTATCTCTTATAAATGTACCGAATTTATGGAATTCTCTAGCAATCGTCAGAAAATGCAATTAATAACCCACAAGAAAATATTTGAAAATGGATCAAAAAAGAAAGATAAAGAAAATGGAAAGAAGAAGAAACCTGAAATAGTTTAACGAAGGAGAACCTTTGTAGAAGAATACAACTTCGGAAGATCCGAAGCTGAGAGGGTAGAGAAATAGAGAAAAAGACGAGCTCTGGTCGTAAATGTGTAATTTCGTGAATCTGTATTTTTGTAGGAAAACCACAAAGCTGTTGTCTTGATACAATTGTTGTAATGTTCAATTTGTTATGTTAATGGAGTACTAATTGTCTGCAAGTAAAAAGTAGGTAAGCTTCTGCAATCGGCCAAAATAGTGCAACTGTAGCTTGACACGTGGTGGACCGCTTCATGAAAGAGAGAATTAAGTATATTTGGAGATACGTTTGGTTTATGGTTTAATAATGAGGGAACTATAATGCATGAATTATTTATACAATTTATAATAATGCAAGGATTATCATATAGTATTAATAACAATATATAATTATTATGCAATGAATAATACATGGATTGTCAAGCAAGAATTGTCTAATTTAAGAATATTTTATTCATGAATTGTCAAGTAGGAGTATGTAATCTTACCACGTATTGATGATACTAATATCCATATTTCATATTCTATCACGTCTAATATTATATATATTCGTGTGAGTTATATCATAGTTTTGTTAAAAGAAGGAGCACAGATGCGCAACGAAGAGGTGCCAGAGGTTGCAGTTATAAGGTCTAAATAGAGGTAGAGGGGCGAAGAAGAATTGCAAAGAGATGATTAGATAGGACATGAGACATATTCAATTGACCGAGGATATGACCCTAGATAGAAGAGCATGAAGGTCAAGGATTAAAGTACAAGATTGGTAGGTAGTCAAGTGATCTTTTTCTTTTTTGAGAGAAGTCATGATCCTAGTTTAGAGCACCTTATCTGCTCCATCTTCTCATTATTATTATTACTAGTCTTAAGGTACGCGTTTTGCGCGTGTACCCAATACAAAATGAATATATTATTTTAAAAAATATAAAATATTATTAAATAATGTGATTGGCTTGTAAAATAAAAGTTAAAAAAAAAGTATAAGCTACTAAAAAGATGAATGTTGATCGCGAAGAAATCTTGGCCATAGAAGTTCTCAAATACATAATTGTGATGTATGAGGACTTCTGGGAGAATATTTTATGAAAATTATTGATATATTTGTGAGCTAAGTAAACAAATAATAAGATTTCTCAAATAAAATAAATTTAAAAATTAAATATTTTGGTCTAGTTGGCTTATAGCTCATTAAAAAAATTGGATAAGTGAAAACATCATAAAAATTACTAATGTGGGCTTAATATTTTACAATAAATAATTAAATATATAGAAATATCGAAAATCGTCATTTATTGAAATAATTAAAAAGACGATAACAATTCGTTAAGAATAGATTTCATCTATAAGTTGAATATGTTTTTTATTAAAATTAGGACACCAACGATGATATCTTTCTTCTTTCATTGGTTAACAAAGCAAATTGCATTTTACTGAGCCTTAAGTTTTATTTTTCTCATAAATAAAAATATTTTGCTTTTGTTCTTCATGCTTATAGCATGCATGAGCCCTATATATTATGACTATTGCATAGAAGTTCATATATAAAGGGATTTAATGTGCAAATCTTTTAGTTGATTTTAAATTTCTAAATTTTAGAGAAATAATTTAATAACTATTTTGTCCAATGTGAAAGTTATTTTTAAAAGGCAAAAAAAGGGAACGATATTTCGGTAAGGGTTTCTTGCTATAAAAAATGATCATTTGTTGAAATACTTAGAAAAGAGATGATGACAATTCGGTTAGAATAAAATTTGTCTATGAGTTCAATAATGTTTTCTATCAAATTATGGACACAAAGATGATATTTTATTGGCCGACGAAGCAAATTGTAATTTTGGTGATTCTAAGTTTTCTTTTCCTCAGAAATATTTTGTTTCCATTCTTGTGTGAGTCCTATATGTTAGGACTAATTTCATAGGAGTTCAAAACATGGAAGGATTTAATATGTACTAAAATTTTAGTTAATTTAAATTCCTAAAAATTTGGAAAAAAGCTTAAATTACACTTTTGTCTAGTGTGAAATTTATTTTTAAAGTGCAAAAAAGGCGAACAACATCTCACTAAGGGTCCTCGTGCTTTTAATATAGTATAGATTATTATTATTATTATTATTATTATTATTATTATTATTATTATTATTATTATTATTATTATTATTATTATTATTATTATTATTATTCAATTCTATTACTATTGTTGTTTCCTTTGATTTGGTTATCTTGCTAGTTTCGCTACTAATGCTTCTTTTTTTTTCTTCAGTATTTTCATCATAGCTTCTATGCTCTTGTATTTTTCAAACCTGTTTTAGAAACGCTTCTCTTTAACCGAGATCTATGGGAAACAGCCTCTCTACCTTACACAAGGTAGGGTAAGGTTTGTGTATCCTCCTCATACCCCACTTGTGGGATCACACTGAATATATTCTTTTTGTTGTTGTTGTATATTAGAGTTTTGCAATTTGGCATTTGATTTTTGATATTAGATTTTGCTAACTTATACGATTTTAAATACCGGAATTATATTAGTTACATAGGGGTTATATTAATTATGTAGGATTTATACCAAAAATTAAATATTATATAAGTACTAAAATTAATATTTCTTTTTTATCAAAATGACCCCTTAGAGTCCATGGCATCTATAATTTATTCCTTAGGCGCCTAGGAGGGAAAAGAATATTACAGACAAATCCTTTTTCAAATGTTTTTTGTGAAAAAGTGGGTAGGAAATATTGAACGGCTTAATGGGGAAGATGAGAGATTTAAAATGTTTATTTCTGGGCCCTGCTTTACTTTTTATGAAAGCAAACCATTATCCTAAGTCATACTTTTCTTTCTTTTTTATTTTTCTAAATATTCATGTTGCATTAAACCATATAATAGTAGTACGGCATGGTAACCTTATTGGAGTAATTTTTGTGCCAATCAATTGCAACTGAAGAAGACAAAAAAAAAAATTGAACAGTTCAAAGACAAGTCCAACTCATACTTGAATCAACATTAAGATGTTTATACGAATTGAATGATAAAAGAAAAATACAATATAATAAAAGCCATGATTATCACAACCTCAAATTCTGTTCGATGGCTCTATGATTTTTCAAAGTTGCATAGTACACCACATAAAAGATTTAGATGTTGACATCTCCGTATCTTGCCAGGATCATTTCTAGAGAGGTAACCCCCCCCCCCCCCCCAACCCAAATTTCCCAATAATAAATAAAATAGAATACACAATGAATTGTGAAATTTTATTTTGAGGTAATGTCTTCACAAGTACTGTAGATGAACTGATTCAGATTTTTTAAAAAGGGATTTTTGCACAGTACAATCGAATTCACTGTTTACTTTTCCTAGTATTTAATTAAAAATTATTTTTATAATCGAATTATGCCTCTTTGGATTATTTTTAATTTAAGCCATGCATATTGAAAATCCGCGAAAATAACTGGTCATCAATTATGTTAGTAGTCCCCATTGTAATGTGTCATGATCAGAATTTGCTGATTGATCCTGATTTTACATTAATTACAGACACACTTAATATAATTAAACAAGTGGGGACTTCTCGATGCAACATTTTAATTTTGCTCATTCAGCTCATACTCTACCTTGCACCACTTATTTATAGTCTAGACTCTAGTAGAATTGTGATTGGAGACAACGTAACAATCTTGAGAGTTAATTATTTGGTAATACAAAAACAGTAGAATTGTGATCCAGAGTTAGATTTTCACAGCAGCACTTCCCCCTTTTAGTCTTCCTTCTCCATTATTCACTGGTCCACACCCGTTCCCACAACTTTTTTTGAAAAAAAGAAATAGCAAAGAAAGAATTTTGGTCCGTTTATGTAATCTTATACCTAGTTAATATTTTATAAGGCATCTTTAGAAATGAGTGCATATTCATTTAAAAAACTAGAACTAAACGACGGCATCATAATCACAAATAATTTGCTTTGCTCCTCTGCATTTTATATACTGGTGTGGCCATGGGTTGGTGGAGATTTGGTAAGAGGGCCATTTTCTGTTCACCATTTGGCCCCAAATGAATGAAGAATTCAAAAATTAACAATAAAACAAAAAGGAAGCAGATTCAAAGAAAAAGTAGGGTCTTGTATTGGTCATAACTCCTTGACAGATTGTTCATCTTCAAACTATTTTCTGTCCTTGATGTGATTATAGTCACAAAAACTACTTAGTTATCTTCCAAAAAAAGTTGGCTAGTGCACAACTCCTACCATCTGTTTTAGCCCACCACTTGTCTGGTACCCCAGAAACACCTAACAGCTCCATTATTGGAAGTGTGAAGAATAAACTTCTAAATTCTAATGACCAATGGCCAATACTTAGCTTACTCGTTTTATAAAAAACAACACAAGAGCCCCCCTTATGATATTTGTTCTAATACTTAACCATTTCATCCCCATCCTAAAGAGATGCGTGGCAGCTGGAAAGCAAATCACAGAGAGAGAGTTTAACAAAGCAGCAGCAACCAAAAAATAAAGAATTAGATACCTCCTTGTGAAGCAAGGTAGGTGGACATGTTGAGCAATCCAATTTCTTTCAATGTTTAAGCTCAGTTACTAAGTACCTAGCTTTAACTTCAGTCTCAAGTAGAGTAAACAGACTTCATTTCAGCAAAAATGCTTTTGAAGTGTCTCCTTTCTTTGTTCAGATAAGCTTTAATACAGAATTATAAATGAAAAAATGAAGAAAAAGAAAACGGAAATGGTCGTGTCAGATTAGGAACAAGTTAAGATTGATGACCATCTAATCAGCTTCTAATACCTAAGTCCTTTAGCAATCTCAAAAAAGTGAGCAACATTTTCCTCCGGGGTGCCTACCTTGATGCCATGTCCAAGGTTCAAAATATGTTTCCCTTTACCAGCTTTCTTGACGGTATCATTTATTCGATTGGTGATAAATTCTTTTGAGCCAAAAAGGACACCAGGATCCACATTACCTTGTATGGCAACATTAGGGCCCAGTCGTCTCCTTCCATCAGCCATATCAACTGTCCAATCCAAGCTTACTACATCCACACCTGTCAAGGGAAGTCTCTCAAGCAAGCCACCAGATCCACTTGCGTAAAGAATCAGTGGGAGATTAGGATGGGTTAGTTTCACTGAATCCACTATCTGTTTTAAATAAGGCAGACTAAACTCTTCAAAATCGACTGGGCTTAGCTCAGTAGCCCATGAATCAAAGATCTGAACTGCTTGAGCTCCACTGTCTGCTTGGTAACGGATATATTTAGCCATAGAGGTCGCAAATTTTTGAAGGAGAGCATGCAGGACCTAAAGTAGTAACAATAATTGACAACATTTTAACATCAATAAGCTACTGCCAAAATGCTGTCTTTAAATATTAAAACATGATACGATACAAGTAATCAATTTTAGTCCTACCAATAAGCATTCACTCATCATGTTTCCAGTTGATACTTCCCTATAAGGATAATATAACGTTGAATAAATTTGGTTTTTTAACATATATCATCAGTATAGAAGAGGAATGTGCTATTTTCACCTTAACGGCACTTCCAAATATTTGAGCTCACATTATGAAGCATGAAGAACAAGGCTTGTCACTATTTCAGCAGTCTCACTATTTTTGTTCCTAGTCCAGGGGATGGAGCCAGATTGAGGCAGAGTTGTATGAACATGCTAAACCAATTTTCGAGAGCAAAATTCCAAATCTCCGTAAACAGCAAGGTATTTAGAAATATGCATACCAACCCCTCAGATTTGGAAAGGTGGGCAGTGCCTTAGTGGTAAAGATCTAGAAGTATTGTTGTCATTCGTTCCTAACAGAAAAGAAAGAAATGAAGCAAATGGCAATAATGAAACTTCTTTTCACCTTCTTAAACTTGTGTTGCATGGGTCAATAGGCAAAGTAAAGAGATGTGATCTCAGCCTCCACTTAAAACCGCACTTCTCCCTCATGAATCGATCTCAATGCCATTTCTCTCTCAGTTTCCCTCTTTATATCCCTCACTTTACATCTTCTATGAACAACAAATCCAACCCTTTCTTTTCTGATAACATCAAGTAATGAACCTAAAGTACTTCAATCTGAAAGATTTTTCCTAACACTCAAGGCTTGGACATTTTTCTTTCAATTTTTCCTTTGGGTCTCAACTCAAGTATTGTCATATCTAGGAATCAAAATACAAATTCTGTAAAACTTAATGCCTTTATTTACATAATAACTACGCTCAAGTCTAGAATAGTAAAGATTAGGCCACTAACAGTTTCAATAAGAGTATGAATGACAAAAATACTCATAGAAGGAAAAAAGAGTATGAATGATTCATGTAGTTTCAAACCTTAGGAGGCGAATGGCAGCTTTCTAAACTTCAATTAGTTCAGGCGAAAAATACATGAAGGAAAGACGCAAAAAAATTTAGCTCCGATGTTAGAACTAAATAAACACAAGACTCGTTTCTGGTGTTAATTGACAAACAACAGACCTGCCCTTCCCAAGCAAACGCAAGCCAAAAAAAGTATGGAAGAAGACTCAAAAATAAAGTGACGTGCCTACTAATGAAAAATTACTGGCATGTCTGGTACTCGGAAAAGAATTTTAGTTTTTACAGTTTTCTCCACTGAAAATGGTGTGGGCTTTAAAACATCAGATCCTTATGATTTATACGCATAATAACATTAGGCAGTAGTATATTAGAGATGCTTTTCTAATTAGTAGGAACTTTACGGTTTAGGATACAGTTTACACAAGAAATTTTTAAGAACATCAAATTACTCATGTGCCCTCCAAATATCTACCACCTCCTGTTCCCTTACAACAACTGGTCAGCATACACAAATCAAGGAGTTAACAATCCCTAATTAACGTTGCTCTAGAAGCTAGACAAAAGGGAAATTTAAGTTGAAATCTCTCGCTAAATAATCTGAATGGATGGTGAAGTTCGATAGAAGTTCAGGATACAAAACATCAACTACAGTAACAAGCTATAGTTCTATGCGTATGTGAGTGCAGGCTTCTTCAAAAATCAAGTATTACGTGTTTACGATGTAGACACTTTGGTTTAGTGAAAAGTAGTACTAGCAATTGTAAGTTACCTTGGGCTCTGCAAAAGCTAATCTCTTTATCTTTGTGAAGTTCTTAGAGGAACCACCTTCAACCACATATGACGCCAGGGTAAAAGGTGCCCCAACGAAACCAAGAACTGCTGCTTGATTATTGACCTAGACATACATAAACAACTTTTAATTAAATCAACATAATAGGACAAGACGTGACAGTGACAGTTAGAGATAGCAGACTATAATTAGTGTAACTGATTTTAAGCAAAGTCCTAGAGTTGTTTTAGTATATATTTACAAATTTTTAGCTGGTGATATTAGGGCATAGGGTCTCATATGATACAAAAGCAATGAGATGAGCATAAATGCTCAATCGTTCAGTCCACGGATCATATGTTATATATACGTAATGCATATGAATTCTCCATATGTTGATGACTATACATTTGTACAGTAATGTATATAATTCCTCTAGTTCAAAGGTATCCTGCTAACAAGAGCACCAGTATTTTTTCAGAAGGAAAAATAGGATATTCTCCTTGAAGGTTAATAAAATAACTCAATGTAATAGCAAAGTCTGCTTCAGGTATAATACATGTAAAAGATACCAACGCGAAGGGGCAGAATTGTCATTCCTGCCAGATGATCTCCTAAAAGTACAAAAGAAACGTGATGAAGTACCTCTTTCCGCAAAATTGTTAATGCTTCTCCAACATATGGAACTGATTTTTCAGGAATGAATTCTCTAACTTTCTCAACATCAGCAGCTGTTCTCAGGGGATCAAATATGACAGGACCCTTCCCCTTTATAATGTCGAAAGGGATATTCATCCCTGAAAGAGGAGTAAGAATGTCTGAAAATAAAATGACCTGCCACAATAATACCATGAAAGAAACAATTAAATCAAACCAATAAGCATAATAAAATTGAAAATACTAATTTGGGAACAAAAAACGTCTAAAGATGGATTCTTGTTATTGAAGAAAAGACTACAATACCTAATGATGCATACATATATTCTATCAAAGATATGCTAAAGTAGGATACCAGTAAGGAATCTTACCCCATCAGGCCTGAATACTTTCCAGGGTTGTAGGGAAATTTCTACCACAAGATCAACGTTCTCTGATCTATCACGGAACAATGGGTACTTCTCGCAGAGGAGTTGATAGCTCTATAAAAATTTAAAATAAAGCAGAATAATTAATCGGAAGAAAAGAAATAGTAAAAAGGAAATCATAGAAGTCAGAATCATGATGGCAACACAAAAATGTATAAGAAGTCCTGCAGATCAAGCCTTAAAACTGTTTTAACTAGTATTTACAATAACCTAAGGAAACAAAATGAGGAATTTGAAAATTGTCAAGCTTTATGGTCCATAAAAGTCCAAGTAGGTCCTTACTAATATTACTCACTTCTCCTAGAACAAGTTCAAAAAAGCATTAAAAAAATGATCCCCTAAGTCCCATTTTGTTTCTTTTATTCTCTTACAGAAGGGGCAGAGTAGCAGACACAGAGGGTAAAATGAGAGAATATTGCTTGAGACAGTCTGCTCATGTCATATGTAGACCTCTATATGCGTCAGCTCTAAGGTGTAACAATATAATGACTGAAGGTGATAAGGAACAAGGTAGACACAAAATCATTTGGCGAGAAGCTATTGCAAAAGACCTACAATTTCTTAGGACCAATGTGAACTTAACAAAGAACATAAGATAATGAAAGCAAAAGATCCATATAGGTGATAAAAACAAGCATATATTAAGAAGTCTTTTCATTCTAGATAAAAGACTTGTTTGTTCATGTAGAGCTAAGAAGCAAGTATAGTCATTCTTCTTGTTGTTCTTCATATAGCGTGAGTGTGAGGCATAGTAGTAGTTGTTGTTATGTAAAACTAAGTGTAAGGTTCAGAGAACCTCTAGTTTTAGAGAACTCCCCTAAGTTGTCTTAAATTACTTAGTATTTGAATGAAATTGGCCTAAATAGAGCAAAAGGGATACTGATGATTCATATAGCTTAACCCAACTAATTTGAAAGTGAGGCCTAAATGATTAGATAGAATTGACAATTTCCAATGGACCTCTCTTTCTCTTATTCCGAAAGAAAGCTCGAAGATTCAGCCATTCCTTTCTCATGCAAGCAGCTAACTACAGTGGACCCATAACATGAATCTGTTGACACTCATGGGATGTAGGTAGAAATCTTTTAGATAGGATATTTAGTGATTAAAAAGGTAACACAATGGAAATCCGCAAAAGGAAAAAAAGACAAATGCAAAAGTCCAAGTACGCACTATGCCTTATAAATCCTTAGGAATAACCAAATTTGGAAGAAGCATGATGGAATTGAGAAGCACCTAAAATAACGGTAAAAACTGAAACTATAAACCTGCCTTCATATACCTCCCTGCTTGTCTCATAAGCCAAACGGGAGGTCTTTCTACTTCTTTACCCCGTACAGCATCAAGCAACAATGGTTGTGTTGCATTTATAGCTTTTGGTTCCGCAACAGTTCCTGGAAGTTAAAATCAATATGAAAATTCAACCAACTTAAGAAGTTGAAGGTACAATTGCATAGAAACTGTGAGAATAAATAGCTCAAACTCTAATCGGTCAGGGGATGTATATGGAAATTTCAGATAAAAGCTAACAGTCTAATAGATGCAATTTCACATACTAGAATTGAAATTCAAAAATACTATTTTAGTGAAGAGTAAATTGGGGTCCTCGAGGCTTGCTTAATTGACCAAAATCAAGTTTTAAGACGGCAGCCACTGCATAATTGTGAATGTGAAGAAATACTAATAGCATAACACAGGATGGATCTTAGCCAAAAAAAAGGCTGAGACAATAATTAATCATAATAAGCTACTCGAATTTAAAAAAAAAATGGAAATGCAGAAATGAAATTACTATATGGACAATGCAAAAAAGGTTACCTCCAGCAGAGCAACAGATTAATCTGGGGTTGAGATTAAAGTTAGAGGGAGAAGTAAAAGCAGATTTAGAGGAAGGAGATATAGAAGAGAAAGAGTAATTACAAGACATCATTTTTTCAGGCTCGAAATTTTCTTTTGCATCTCAGAGCAGTTGGAAAAAGAAGAAGAAGAAAAGGAAAGGGTCAAAGCTGATAAAAGAAAAAGATAAGGGAGAGCAGACTGGCAGTAGGAAATCTACGTTGACGAATGGCAAACTTTTCCGTAGGCCCCTATTTACTTCGCCTTTTCTTTTGCTTTACTGCTCAATTCATTCTCTTTCATTTTGACTCGAAATTTGGTTTGAGAATTTTATTAACATGATAGATTAGGCGTGCTCCGGTCTTTGGTTGACGCTATTATGTGGAAAAGACCCCGATTTTCTCAAAGATTAGAGATGTCACTGGTACTATCTTTCTGTCTTTGACCTATCGACTGAGAGGTGCTTCTTATCGTATATGTGGTGCGCCCTATCGCCCTAAATCTAAGCGATGGAAGCCCCACTATCTTTGTATGCTTTCGCTAACGAAGATTCTGTTGCTATTATAGCTGTTTTAAAATACAAAAACATCAGCTTTTTATAAACAATCTTGAGACTATACAAAAGAAAATTTGGCCGACAGAACAAATTGCAAAAGAGCCCATTTCGATTAGCTAGGTGCTCAAAAGCACTTTTAAGTGTTGAAACTTATTTAATAAATAAGCAGTTACGTGTTTGGATACAAGTGTTGAAATTGATAATAAGCTGCAGCAGTTTTTTATAAAAAAGTGGTGATAAGCTCTTTTTCTATTAAAACAACTTAAATAACCTTAGAACTGTTTACACTTATAAGGGCGTAATTTCTTCAAAATTTAATATTCTTGATCAATTTAAATACAAAATATTCTATTTGTCATTTTGTTTTAAATACAACTGTGCTTAGATAAGATAATTTTTATGACAAATATAATTTATTTTATGATAAGCATATAATCACAAGTTATAATAATTAATAAATTGACAAAAGTTTCTCAGTGAAAAATAAACCTAAATATGACAAAATATTTGAAGAGAAACAAACACTATCTTCATCGTCACAACACTTAGAAAGCAATACACCAAAACTTTGATATGTCCTCATTCATTACATACAATTCAAAGATTAATACACAATCACATAGATACAAATATGCAAAGGAATAGAGAATTTGCTTGTCTTCAAAATTTAATATTCTTGATCAATTTAAATACAAAATATTCTATTTGTCATTTTGTTTTAAATACAACTGTGCTTAGATAAGATAATTTTTATGACAAATATAATTTATTTTATGATAAGCATATAATCACAAGTTATAATAATTAATAAATTGACAAAAGTTTCTCAGTGAAAAATAAACCTAAATATGACAAAATATTTGAAGAGAAACAAACACTATCTTCATCGTCACAACACTTAGAAAGCAATACACCAAAACTTTGATATGTCCTCATTCATTACATACAATTCAAAGATTAATACACAATCACATAGATACAAATATGCAAAGGAATAGAGAATTTGCTTGTCTTCAAAATTTAATATTCTTGATCAATTTAAATACGCGGGGGGGGGGGGGGGGGGTTAGGTTGAAACAATACTTGAGGCAGTGAGTATCGATGTAGGAGTTTTGTTCTAAAAAAGAATATTTTAAGGATAAAATAGTAAAAATCTTGGTCAAACTTAAAGTGCTTATAAGCTAAAAATTCATAAGCTGGGGGTGACCAACTTTTGGCTTTTGGCTTATTTTTGACTTATAAGCACTTTTAACTTTATCAAACGTGTAGGTAAGCCGAAAAGTGCTTATAAGCTAGTTTGACCAGCTTATAAGCTTAGCCAAACACCCTCAACGTATTTCACTCTCACTACTATAATCTGATTTCATTGGAAGTACGCAGGATACGGCATATTTACAGCTTACCAAGTATATGACCCTTGATACGAGGGTGTGTAGATAGAGAATTAGTATAAAGGATTAGTAAATAGTCGAGCTTTCTTTTTCATATATGTAGTATCAATACTATTCTCGTACTTTCTTATGCTTAGATTTCTACTATTATCGGTTATTTCTTTTTTCTTTCATATCTTGTTATTGTTACTGCATCTTACAGATGTTCATAGTTCGGTTTGGATCAACTTTTTCCTAAAAAGAAACCAAACCAAGTAATTCGATTTTCAAATAATGGAACCAAATCAAACCAATTAGTCGGTTTTTTTATATGTCAGTTTTTGACGTTTTTCGATTTTTTTAGTTATTTCGATTTTCCTTATATATGAGACATACACTATCAAGCACATATCCCTGCGACTACATTTTCAACGTAACACTATCAAACCTATTGCTCTTTAAGAAATCTATCATTTACCAAGATATATTGATGATAATTGAGTCAAATATTGATGAAAATTTTAAGGATTCAATTAAAAATAGATTATTTTAAACATAAAACAGATTCTTGTGCTTAGCAAAAGAAAACTACATTCTTATACTTAGTAAAAGAAAACTACAAATTAAACTAGAATGTAAAGGCAAAGAATTAGATTGTTATAATAGCAAAGAACTAGACTAAAAGGGCAAATGATTAACATGTACCATAAAATTTTAAAAACTTTGTATAAAAATATACACATATATAGGTGTAATAATATATTTTAAATAGTTACTTCTATAGTCAGTTTGGTTCGATTTTTTAATTTGTTTGTTAAACCCAAAACCAAAACAAATTTCATTGGTTTTTAAAATTCAAAACCAAAACGAAACCAAACCAAACCAAAATAGTATTGATTTTTTGGGTCGGTTTAGTTCGGTTTTCGGATTTTTATGAACACCTTACTGCTTCTTTTTCCATGGCTTCTACACTACTATATCTCTTTTCAATAATATTGTGACTATATTTTTCCACTTAAAGGATTACACAGGATTTGTTGTTATAGTACAGTCGAGGAATAATGTCTAAATCAATTTCGCGATTTTCATTGACAGTAATGTTTCGAGAAATTTCACTAAACAAATGATACTTTTTCTATCTAATATAAATAAACAATCATGAAGAACAAATACTGAAAAACACAAGCATCAAAATACTCATGCCTAGACTACTTTTTCTATTGTCTGCCATAAAAGTACAAACCACAAATAGGAACATAAACCCGAACCCAAAGTTAAAAAATCAACAATTTCATTCAAACTGAAGTGTAAAAGAAAAAAAGATGCAATCTTTTATATGTTATACAAGAAGTTACAATATTACATGTAACTACAAGTAACTATTATTCGGGAAATGGATCGGATTTCCAATACAACTGCTGGTAACGGCTTGATCACACAAACAGAAAACCCCCCAAAAGAAAGACACAAAAAAAAAAAAAAAAGGGAAAACAAGAAGGGAGACGAGAAATAGGATTTCTGAATTTCCGATTACCCCCAAGGTAAATCATCTTCTGCCAGCTACATTTTACCTAAAGAATGAATGAAGGCAAGAGACGGCATGATCTATAGATTATACACTAAAAAGGCCATTTACAAGTAGGAAAAGGAGGAAGACTTGTATGGAACTTGATTAGAAAATGGTGTCAATTGTAAGCTTCCTTCTGCGAGGTGTTTTTTCCACTATTTGCTTCTGTAGGTCCATAAAGTTGGAGCCTTTATGTGCATATAGTCTCCTGAGATTGATCACAGAAAGCTCACTGAAGCTACCTACAGCAAGGTCAGCTTGCCCTAAATCGTACCTGCAAGTTTCAAAGTCCTAAATCAAAATTTGCAAAAAGAAGCAGTAACATACTGCATTTGAAGAAAATTAAAATAACACAAACATTCAGAAACAGATATTGCAGTAAGTGCATACTCCTAAACCCACCCCTCCCTTACAGGGAAGAAGAGTCCGGGACTCCTTTTTGGCAGCAAAGTATATTTTGTGTCCAAACATAATGCAATTAGACAGTTCAAAAGAAAGAAGAAAAAAAGACAGAATCAGGAGCTTCAACAATAAGGAGAAAAACCAGAAAATAGTAATACATACGCTGGGTGGGCACCAATAAGTGCTACAGCCATCATTGTACAGTTATGAGCAGCAGTTATCCCCCTAGGATCATCCTCAAACACCACACACTTTGATGGCTTTCTGTCCAGCTGCAGAAGATTTTTCAAACGGTAAGACCCAAGAAAACCAAGAGAGTCGAAAAGAAGGTCTGTATTTTGGTCTGCACTTAAAATGCGTGGAGGAAAGAGTAGAGAGTATACAGTTGATCTACCATTTAAGTGGTGCAGCAGCCTATATTTCTAGGATTTAGTAAACATTGAACACAGCTGTAAATTTAAATAAAAAATTGTAACTGCCACACCAGATTAAAATAAAAAAAAAGTTAGTTCACACACCACAGTTCTATATAATCTTCTCTCTCATATGCTAGTAAGAGATCAAATCTGCTAAAAGCATCCCCATCCCTAAAGAATCCAAATTGGACAGTAAGCTTAATATGGTTTTGGAATCCTTTAAACTGTTAGAAATGCACCAGTCCAACACTCAAAATACACTTCAGCCTTACCTTTACAGCTGCAGAAAGGAATCTATGTGCTATGGACTCCATTCCATCCTCCTCTGTCACAATTGCCTGCATCAACAGCATGCACATGTTACGTGCCGACCACATTTTATACATCATCTCTCAGAGAATGTATTTAGCTTTACCTGGAAGTACTTCATGAGCCCCATGCGCTCTAAGGCTTCAACCATATTTCTGCGATCAAGACTTGACACAACAGCGCAAGGGATACGGGCAGTTGATACAGCATCCAACCATTCCTTCAACCCTTCAATTGGTTCTGAAATCTAAAAAGAGGAGAATTATAATTATGGTTTTGAGTTCATGAAAAATGACAGCATGATTATTCTGCAAAAAGGATTTACTTTGAGAAGATTGTCATAATAGATTTGGGAAAGCCTCGTCTTCAATCGATCTCGATCAGCTTCCTTCTTCTCCCTCAGCAGCACCTGTCAATTGCATATGATTTCTCAGAAATAGACGGCTTTAATAAAGCTTTGAATATATAAGAAAGAGTTTCTGCAAAACTAGAAAACAATCTCCCAAAAGCAAGTGGGGCTCGTACCATTTAAACCTAAAAGTTTGTGCAGATGACATTTTGAGCTTTACATCCCTAATCTTCTTTTTATTTATTTTTATTTTTTTTTTGGGGGGGGGGGGGGGGTAGGAAGGGGCTCGATTATTACTATTTTTTATCTCAGTAATCTCCCCTAGAGATATGTTATATTTACCTCCCCAAAAAATTCTAAAAAGTAAACTCAAAGCTGACAGTCCACTATTTCTCCAATCAAAAGACATGCACACTGGTTCAAATCCCAGCGGAGACAAAAAACACTAGGTGATTTCTTCTCATCTATCCAAGCTTTGGTGGATAGAGTTACCTAGTACTTGTTGCTGGTGGGAGGTGGCAGGTATCCCGTGGAATTAGTCGAGGTGCGCACAAGCTGGCCCGGACACCACGGTTATCAAAAAAAAAAAAAGACATGCACACTGACTCATATGCATATATAGGCAAATTTCCCAGAGTATTTAATAATTATTTACCTAACAAAAGAGTAAAAAAATTGATGGGCCGCAGACTTGGACAAAAATTAAGAAAGGTCATTATCCAACTCATTGCTCAAATAAAAATAGGCACTCATGAGTTGTATGATCATCAACTCCAAACCTTATCTAGAACCTGATCAGCATCTGCATAAAGTAACAGCCGCTGCACGTTATAATCTTCAGGAATCTCTAATCCTGCACATAACAAATGATAAATAATTCATATTATTTGACAAAATATAGTCAAAACTAAAAGCATCAGATATGGGAATATACAAACTGAGGAAAGTACAGGTGCTATGTTCTCTGAAAATTCACTAGACCAAGTCAGGAAAAACAGCAATTGTTGTCTTTAATAGGATCAGAGGATCATGCTTTAGCTATTTATTATCTCCCCATAAACTGCAAAGATTAGTTTTATATCATACCCTTCCCAATTGTTTAAAATTGCAAACTTACGGCCTGCCCCCCTCCCTTTCCCCCAAGAACAAGGCTTCCATTCAGCTCGTGACGGGAGATAAACCATTTAGTGAAGCCAATTTCACCCTGATCTCTGATATAGGTCAATTTGGACTCACAGAGGCCAAAAAGATTCTGACCTATATATTTACGGATCTCATTAAAAAATTGGAAAAACAGTTACCACTCTCACTGTCTGACATAGACATGGAGATACTAAAAGTGCCAATAAGATCCCTGATTATGCACGGATGACATGTCACTGGCACTCCAGATGGGTATGCCAGTACTGGCAGCAGACAGCTAAATCCTATCACATTCCCCATCTTCTCATTCTCTTTTAGGGGCCCCAGAAAACTTTAGAACTTTAATATAAACCCATTCCCTTTTAGAGGATTTTTCTTTCTTTCTTTCTTTTTTTCAAATGATATAAGGACAAATAATTCCACTGTACTACAATATGAAACCAAAGTATGATTCTGTAATTTCAATCCCACTCGGATTGGCTAATGCTTTACTGCTGAAATATATTGATATTTGCATGCAAACCAAGTGAAGAACTTCAATTACTCAGAGAGATGAGAGAGCAAAAGGCAAGTCACTCACCTTCTTCAGAGGCAAGTTGATTCCACGCATCCAACTTCAGAGCTCCAGAATCTGCCTGAAAAATAAGATGTGGAACTACTTACTTTGTCAACAAAGAGTTGAATGTTGCGACTTCCGCTCAAGTAGAAGAAAAGAAATCGGCAAAGCAATTACTGCTAGCTTCATTATTGGAACGTTAATATCTTACCACATCTTTGGTCTACAATTATCTTACACCTTCTCTTCAGCAACATATCTACAGGAAATCAATCCAATATTATCTTTTCTCTCTCTCTCTCTACCATCATACTATATCAAGATATTTAGACATGTGATCAAGATGTACATTGTTCATATGCATATAACTCTTTTTTCTCATTCTATCAAGTTCTTCTTTCCTAACATGAACCCAAGTTCCTGTGGCCTTTTGTCCGAGTTCCAGTCCATGCACCCAATACTTTGTCTGATACAAAACAAGCAACCTCTATTCAGTAGGAGTCATATCTTGAAGCATAAACTTGTTTAGATCTGAGGCATAGTAGTTGTTGTTGTTGTTGTTATAGCATTAACTCCTAGGGTGAGTGATGAAAACATCACAATTCGGATATCTTGTACTTCTATTGCAGTTTAATCCTATCCATGTTTAATCTATCGTTCACACCTAATTTAAGATAGAGTATCCCATATAAGAACCAAAAAGGTATGCGGAATAAAAAAAAAAGAAAAGAGAAGAAGGTTATGAGTTTGTAAGGAAAGGTCATCAAATGTTGGATCTGAATGTAACAAAACCAGCACACTTCAAGAATCCTTATTAGCATGCAACTGTAGACGGGAACAAGAAGTGATATAAACATAGGGCAAATCAAGTAATCAACAACAGAAGATTAGTTCCTTTTATGTAGACATAATAATTTGTCAGCCAGGCTTCAGGGACCACGTTCATTTATACAGTTTATCACAAATCAGGTAACAGCTGATCACAAATCAGGTAACCTCTCCTAAATTAGACCAGATAGTCAAAGATTGAGGTCTTACCACCACATTATCCCAAGAGAAAATGAGGCCGTAAGCTTCATCAGGCTTCATCGCATAACGGATTCTTTGGAGGAAACCTGCTTGCAGTCTATCATTTAAGAAATCCTAAATCCATAAAGAGGAACTCTTTGAGTACAGATCTGGTGCCTGGAGCACCACAAGGCGCAAAGACTCATAAAAATACTACAAAACTAAACTTTTGGACTTACCACATCAACTTTGAGCATTCCATTGGGTCTAAATGTCTCAAAACCTTCTCCGTATTCGGCACCAATTGCCTGCAAAATCCGATACACACAAATAAATACCCCTTAGTCCCATTTTAAACAACGATATCATTATTGGGAAATCAAACTGTTCTTTCAAACACTTTTCTAAATACTTTTAATTATAAATACTGTAACTTAGGCCACCTTGTGTGCAACTCGAGTATTCAGTTGGCAACATGTTACATCCCATGAGCAGGGACGGAGCTATATAGAACCAAGGGGTTCAATTGAATCCCTTTTGCCGGAAAATAATACTGGCAAAAATGAACTTTTTTGGTCATATATAAACTGTTGAATCCCCTTAACATAAGAGAAGATTCTTGTATAGTGGCAAAGGAGTTCAAAAATTGCTCTAGGTCATAGGTTCAAATCCAAACTGCAACATACTAGTATTTTTTTTAATCTCCTAGCATATATTATTGGCTCCGCCACTGCCCATGACCAAAGCTACCAAGTAATCCTGAACAACAAGACTGAAGCAAATGGATTGTCACTGAGTGGTATAAGTAGGACCCAAACTTGAGACCTCCTAGTTATTACTCCTATGCCTCAACCATTCAACAATCATCTTGGGAACATTTTGTGTAGTTTATTTTGTGTAGCTTCTATATACGTATATTTTAGTCTAAATAATTAATTTAGACGAAATATTAGAATTTTTATTTTTATTTTTGGAACAGAGAAATGGGATGAAAAAATTCAAAGACAGGAATATAAATACTGAAGAAGAACCATCTTAAGCTATGAGCGTCAACCCAAGAGGAAACAGCCGGAAAGTATAGGTGCAATATAGATGAAATAAGTTAAAAGGGAAGCTAGTAAAGGCAAAATACCTACCTCTTCCATAAAAATCTTGTTAGGTGTAACTGGAAAATCATCAAAGTGCCCATTATCGCCCGTCCCCAACGCCTTCCTAATCACCAAACGACGGCTCTGATAACACTGCGGCGAGCTCAAAGGCTTCGTTTTCTGTACTCTCTGCATACAAAATCTCAATAAATAAAATTGGAATAAAAGTAATATAAGAGGAAAATAGCAAGAGCGAACCAAGAATTGGAACTTGTTGGGGAATTGAGGAGGGAAAGAAGTTGGTTGTAAGGGGAGCTGAGCCTGAGAGCAACTCCTGAAGCTAAGAGTACCTTCCATTTTTAGTAGGGGTAATTAATTTTGAGGGAGAAGCTTTTGAGATTAAAACGAAAGGAGGAGGAGATGGTCGTTTCTCCGAAGCTCAAGGTTGGGCCTGCCTTCACTTATCCAATTAATTAGTTTTCAAATGGTATGGCGAATGCATGGGCTCTTAGATGGTTTTGCCACAAATTACCACTTCCCTTTTTTGTTTTCTTTTTCCTCTTTATACCGTAGGCGTCCTGATTTTATTTTATGACCATAAATAATAAAATTTACGCTTAATCCGAAAAACAAATTTAGAATGAGCACTTTCCATTAATACATGTATTATGAGGATTAATAAGTTGTCAAATTTTATATGGATTGTCACCATCTTCTTCATTCAGGCTTGAAACCGACAATGTAAACAAGCTCACATAAATGGAATTAAGCGCCTTGCTTTTATGTTTTGCCAAAAGAAATCCTTTTGGTATCGCTTTGTGACCGTTTAAGTTTACTAGTGGTGTTTTTTAATAAGTGAAAAGATTATTTTCGAAAATATCTTTATGAAATTAGTTTAAATATTTGATTATTTGAATTATTGAAAGTGTTTTCCTCACAAAAGAGTTATTTACAACCGATGATAGAAGATATAGGGTGTGTTTGGTATAATGGAAGTTTTTCTTGGAAAATATTTTTCGGTGTTTGGTACGCAAATTAAGGAAAATGACTTCTTAAGAGTATTCATAGATAATTTAGATATAATAAACATGAAGCCATAAACTTTCAAACCAACAACATTTCGAACCCACTGTAGACAATAAATTTGCGTCGAGAAAATAAAATCAAGACCGAAAAATATCGCAACAATTTTGTAGTATCTTATTTCGAATATTTGAGTTTACAATCTCTATGAATCCTCTGATTCTTCCTTCCAATAGTAAATAAATTCAAGGGCCTTTGAGCTTGATCTTGAATCTATATTTGTTTCCACGAACGATGATCTTGTTCTTGAGCTTGAGCTTGAGCTTGAATGCTTGAACTTGATCTTGATTCGTTCTTCGTTCTTGAGCTTGAACTTGATTTCTTGAACTTGAACTGATTGCTTGAAGCTTGAAACTTGTAGAGAAATTTGCGGCGTTTGATCCACGAGCTCTCTCTTGCTTTTTGTTATAACTTCTGGTCTCTTTTCTGGGTTATGAAGACCGCTATTTATAGTTGTGGAAGGGAAGAGTTATGATAAGAACAAACTCTTTCTGACCAACCAAATTGAAGTGTGACATGACCGCATTTGATTGGCCAGAACATGTCAGTTGCACATGTGGCGCGATTTTATTGGCCTTTTAATGTGACTTGGCATGCCTTGTCATTTTGACATGTGGCATGATCCTATTGGCTCTTCCGCTTGACTTGGCGCGCCACGTCATTTGACACGTGGCACCAAACTGGGCCTCTAAGAAGATGACAACTTGGGCTTAATGAAGTGGGCTCATCACTTTAGCCCAATGGATTAAGACTTATTTATTTAATCCGTATATATTGAACTTATATAACTAATCCAATTATATTAATCCAATAAATTTATTTGAACTGATATATCTTGAATTTAAAATATAATCCAAATCATTTTACGGATTTAATTCCAATAAATTTTAAATGCCTACAAATGCCCCCTAGTTCAAGACTTGTTGGGATAAGCAAACGTCAAACTTCCGAAACTAGGCTTGAAGTATCTTAAGTAAATAAATGTACAGTACGCTTAGAGCATATTTGTGCATATGAACTCCTTTCTAGTATTACTTCAAAGTGATTATCCCCAACCAGTTGACAGCAAAGATCCTTTTTTTCTAACCAATGGATCCACATGGATTTATTCCTTTGACCAATTGTGATGATTATTTAATAATTGGCACTCCTCATTAATCCCAAGGTATTGTAATCACAAAAATACACGGACAAGGGCTAGTCAAATGCATCAGAAACCGAAACTTGCGCATAGTCAATTATAGCAAGAAAAGGATTTCAATTCATTTAGGAGAAGGAAAACTAATATACTACTACAGCCTCTTAGCACACATCCCACATCGGTAGCATCATTGTCACGTCTTCTTTCAAAGATCTATATAAACCCGTGTGCTTGTATTTGTTGAACATCCTTTTGCATTATTTGCCATTCACTTGAGTCTGTTTTTGTGGACTCGAAAGCATTGACACAAAGGTAATTTCTTATGCTTTTTTTGTTTTGTTGTCTTTTTTTTTGTAGCCAAGAAAACAAAAGTTGTTGAGTGTCAAGTTGACGGGCAATTTCATGACGTCCCATCGAAGGATAAATTCACAACAACTTATAGCCGGTTACATTCATAACAATTTATAGACGGACGGATCTTGCAACAACTTATAAACGGACACATCAACATCAACAAATAGACGGCCACATCCACCTCAATATATAGACGGACAAATCCGCATCAACATATAGATGGACAAATTCGCATCAACATATATACGGTTACATCCATAACAATTTATAGACGGACGGATCTTGCAACAACTTATAGACGGACACATCCACATCACTATATAGACGGACACATCCACCTCAACATATAGATGGACAAATCCGCATCACCATATAGACGGACAAATCCGCATCAACATATAGATGGACAAATCCGCATCAACATATAGACAGACACATCTGCATCAACATATAGACGGACACATCCACCTCAACATATTGATGAACAAATCCGCATCAATATATAGATGGACACATCCGCATCACCATATAGACGGACAAATCTGCATCAATATATAGATAGACAAATCTGCATCAATATATAGACGGACAAACCCACATCACCATATAGATGGACACATCCGCATCAACATATAGATGGACAAATCCGCATCAACATATAGACGGACACATCTACCTCAACATATAGATGGACAAATCCACATCAACATATTGACGGGGATAAATATGTATCAACATATAGATGGACACATCCACATCACCATATAGACGGACAAATCCGCATCAACATATAGATGGACAAATCTGCATCAACATATAGACGGACAAACCCACATCACCATATAGACGGATAAATCTGCATCACCATATAGACGGACGAATCCGTAAACAGACCAACTTAAGGTGCAAAGGGATTTAAGCGTCCACATTAAGATTGGAAAATTAAAGTTCCTTTTAAGGACAAACCCGTAAAGAGACCAACTTAAGGTGCAAAGGGACTAACATGTACACCTTAAGATTGAAAAACTAGAAAGCCTCAACTTAAAGACTTGGTAGATTTGTAGACCTCAACTTAAGGACCGACAAACTTGACGGTTTGACGGGCTTGAAGATTTGGCAGACTTTGACGCGTCAACTTGAAGAGCGATGAACTTTAAACTTCAACTTGAAGAATTAACAGACTTGAAGACTACAACTTAAAGAATCGGAGGGCTTAAACAACTCAACTTGAAGACCGGCGAACTTAAGGACTTAAACTTGAAGACCAATGAACTTGAAGACTTGGAGGGCTTGAATAATTCAACTTGAAAACTGGCGAATTCGAAAACATGGAGGGATTGAATACTTCAATTTAAAGTTTGGCGGACTTGTAGACTTCAACTTGAAGGGCGTTGGACTTGCAAAATTTAACTTGAAGAGTGACATACTTGAAGATTTAGAGGGCTTATATAATTTAACTTGAAGACCAACGAACTTGAGGACTTCAACTTGAAGATTTTGCCTTCTACTAAAAGTCTACATCCATCCATTGGAGATGCCAATTTGCTATGGAGTCTTGCCCCCATTGAATCAAATGAGATCAAAGTTCAACAGGAGGATGGTTTCAACTTGATTTTACATTCCTTCATACTTTACTCGGACAACAATTGGGGCAATATGTATCTTTTGAACTTATACGACTGAACTTAGAATGAAACTCTAAGCTGCCTACGTACCTCGGTGAAGAGGATCAAGTCATACCATAGTTCAGACTAGGTAATTTTTTTATGTCCTAACTTTTGCCTAGGCCGCCTCTTTCGAAGTTTCAACCTAGCGGACTCTTTTTTTTTCTTTTTTTGGTAGGAGCCGTACACAATTTAGAATCATGTTGGCCAGGAGTGTAGCAACATGCAGTTTAGGCTCGTGCGTCAAGGAGCGTTGCACCTTCAAGGATAATACTTTTTCAAAAACTTGGCATTGATAGGGCCGATTCTCATGTCATCTGCATCAACCAGCTTATAAGCCCCACTTGAGTAAACTTCTTGTACGACATATGGCCCATCCCATTTTGAAGTGAACTTCCCTACAGGTTTATGGGAAGTAATTATGGGTCTTCATATGGCAAGGACTTGATCTCCTACTTGAAAGGATCTCGGGCAAACTTTTTTATTGAAGGCACGAAACAATCGAGCTTGATAACATTCAAGACTTTGTTGAGCTTCCAACCTCTTCTCATCAAGGGACTCCAACTCTGCTAATCGAAGTCGAGCATTTTCTTCATCAATGATCTTTTCCTGAATAGCCAATCGTAACGAAGGTATTTGACGCTCAAGTGGCAAGATGGCTTCGACTCCATAAACGAGTGAATAAGGAGTCGCCTGTGTTGGCATGCGGTGAGTCGTCATATATGCCCATAGAGTTTCTTCCATATGGTCATTCCAATCTCGTTTGGATTTGGAGACGACTTTCTTTAACAAGTTGCATAGAGTCTTGTTGAATGCCTCAGCTAGACCATTGGTGGCAGCATTGTACATCGAAGAGTTACGTTGCTTGAAGCCAAAGAGATCGAAAATCTTGTTCATCAGCCTATTGTTGAATAGATTTCCATTATCCGTTATTATGTAACGAGGAATGCCAAAGCGATAAATAATGTTTACTCGGATGAAACTTGCAACATTTTCCTTATTTACTTCCTTAAGAGCAACAACTTCAGCCTATTTTGAGAAGTAGTCAGTTGCAGCCAAGATGTATAGGTGCCTACCAAAGGACTTTGGTAGTGGTCCAACAACATCAAATCCCCAAGCGTCAAACGGCCAGGATGCAACAGTCGGGTGCAACACTTCAGGGGGTTGATGAATAAAATTCGCATGGAATTGACAAGCCTTGCATCTTCGAGCGTAGTCCAAGCAATCTTTTACCATTGTTGGCCAATAATATCCCATTTTTTTTATATGGAAGTGGAGCTTTAATCCAGACTGGTGTGACCTACATACCCCAGAATTCGCTTCTTGCAAAGCTTGGAGTGCTTCATCTTCCCCTAAGCATCGCAAGAGTACTCCCTCGAATGATCTTCCGTATAGGGTATCTTTGTAGTAAAGGAATAGAGGTGCACGACGGCGGATTTCAGTTCTTCTCCGCGGATTTTCTGGAAGTATCCCATAACATAAGTAGTCGATAATGGGTTGTCGCCATTCTTCTTTCTACACTTCAAAAATAGCGACAAAATGCTTGAGTTCATTTTCTTTACCTTCAACCTCATTTGGCAGCGGTACTACCCATTTTTGGCAGACAGTAACTTGCACTTGATCAGGCAGGGTTAAAGATGAAGTTAGGGCAGCTAAAGTATCAACCTTCTTATTTTCTTTCCTTGGCACATGCTGAATAGGCACATCACCGAGCCACCCCATCAACTTTTTAGCGTAATCATGGTATGGGCGTAGTTCAGGCTTCTTAACCTCGTAATTACCCAAAAGCTGATTGACCACTAACTGGGAGTCACCAAAGACTTGCAATTGCAATTACTTCATATCAACGGCCATTTAAAGACCAAGTATTAATGCTTGATACTCAGTAACATTGCTGGAACAGAGTTGTGTCAAGGTGAAGGAGTAGGGCAAGATTTGACTTTACCTTGGGGAGTGACAAATACTACGCCATCCCCGACTCCCCCACGATGCACAACACCATCAAAGTACATCTTCATGGAGGTTGAACTTCAACGACCATTGCGTCCTCATCAGGTAGTTCAGTCATCAGGTAGCGGATGATCTGCCAAGGCTTGTCCTTTTACAGCCTTTTGAGGGATGTACAAAATCTCGAATTGTTGAAATTGGAGGCACCATCTCGTTAGTCGATCACTAAGAACAGGTTTTGACATCACAAACTTGATGGGATTTGCTGTAGAAACAAGACAGACAACATGAGCTTGAAAGTAGTGCTTCAACTTTTGAATTGAGAAGACTAGCGCCAAACACAACTTTTCAATTGGCGAATAATTCAACTCTTAGGTGTCATCATCTTGCTCAAGTAGTAAAGAGAGTTTTCTTTCCCCTCACTATTTTCTTGGGCCAATAGTGCTCCAACAGACCTTTCCTGCACCACAATGTATAGTATCAAGGCTTTCCAGGTATATGAGCTGCTAAAACTGGAGGCTTCATCAAGTGGGTTTTGATACTTTCAAAGGCATTGCTACAAGCTTGGTCCCACTTGAAAGGAACGCCTTTCTTTATGAGGCGACTAAATGGCTGGCACCTCCCAGCCAGGTTTGATATGAATCTTCTAAGTTATGCTAGCCCTTGCATACTTTTCAATTTATGGATATCTCGAGGCTCAGGCATTTTCAAAATGGCATCTACTTTGGCTTGATCAATTTCGATCCCTCGATGTCGGACAATGAAACCAAGGAACTTTCTAGAAGTAACTCCAAAGGACATTTCAATGGATTCATCCTAAGTTGGTACCTCCGGAGCAATTCAAATACCATCCTCAAGTCTTTCATGTGGTCGCCCTTCTCTCTTGATTTCACCACCAAGTCGTCCACATAACATTCAATATTCTTGTGGAGAAGATAGTCGAAAATATTCTGCATAGCTCTTTGGTAAGTAACACCAGCGTTCTTCAAACCAAAAGGCAGTACCTTTTAGCAATAAATACCATTTGGGGTATGGAATGCAGTAAACTCTTCATTTTTTGGTGCCATGCGTATTTGGTTATAGCCCGATGAACTGTCCATAAATGACATTGCCCCGTACCCAGTAGTAGCCTCGATCATCACTTCTGGAATGGGAAGCGGGAACTCATCTTTCGGACACGCATTGTTAAGATCCCTAAAGTCAAAGCACACTCGAATCTAGCCATTTTTCTTCTTTACAGGGACAATACTTGAAACCCATGTTGGGTATTTAACTTCACGAATAAAGCCAGCTTCGATGAGTTTGTTAAATTCTGTTTCAATCAAGGGAACCAAGTCCGGCCTAAAATTCCTTTGAGCTTGTTTAACATGGCGAGCACCATTTTTGACCGCAAGGTGATAGATTGCTACTTTCGGGTCCAAACCAGGCATCTCTTTGTAACTCCAAGCGAAGACATCCCTGAACTCTTTGAGTAACTCAATATAAGTGCTCTCTTCATCAGCTTCTAGTAAAGCACTTAGGTAGGTGGGTTTTGGCTCTTCATCGGTGCCAAGGTTGACTTCTTTTAAGGCATCAACTGTCGTCTTCACTCCTTCTTCAAGTTCAGGTGGAGCATCTTTCGCATCTTCATCTCCTTGAGGGTCCCCATCATCGAAAGATATGTGATAACACGGTGAAACATGCTCTAATTCTGCATTATCCTCCATCGAAGACGGAACACCATTCTCTCCTTGTACAGTGACATGATACGAAGAACCTACACTTTCTTCATCTTTGTTACGTTCCTTAGTGTAGACCACAGTATATGGCTTTACCTTTAGTACTTCTTCACATGAAACCATAAGTTTTGTTTGTCGCCTCATTCTTGAAGGAACCAAACTTTGGAAATCATTAGAGATCTTCTGGATCTTGGGTGGAGCGGGTGTTCTTATGCTTTGAAAATTTCTCTGGAACTTGTTCCCCTTCTTTAATGGACCCTCTCTCAAATATGAAAGTTCTCACAGTTGATTTTCCAAGTCGGTCAAAGACAGAAGGCTTGTTAGAAGCGGCAGATTTGTCTTCTACAGTGATGTAATTGCTACCCACCCTTCTTATTCAGATGCGCACTGGTGACGGTTGCTTGTATCCTAAACCTTCACGTAGTTGTCTCGTTGCAACTTCTGATGGTAGCTTCCCTAACTTTGACAGCTCATTAGGATTATATCCAGCTTTTGCAAATAGCCTGTAAGCATTAGGATCAAAACCTTCATCTGTTTGCTTTGCAGGGAGTGCCACATTCTGTAAACGATTTTGGGCAACAAACCCTGCAAGCGGCATTGAGGACGACTTTACTGCCTCAATTCGTTTGACCGGAAGAGTTAACTCCTTTAGTATGTTAGCTTGGAGATTAGATGATTCACCTTCATCTTTATTCCTTTTAGGGAAATATTGGAGTGCATGGCTTACTTTCTTGCCATAAGAGTCAATATCCCCTTTATGAGATTTATTCACGTTGGCGTGTACCTCCTCAGTAATGGCTTTGGCTTTACTAATAGTCACCTTAGCTCTTTTAGTTATGGGCTCGTCATTCTTGCTTTTCATGCCACCATCAACTTTTAGCTCCTTCACAATGCGGTTCTTCAAGTAGAACTTTGCATCGGCGAAGTGTGACTCAGCCTCGGTGAATGGCTCATCATCAACAACTATCTTCTTCTCGACTTCACCCTCGTAGTATTTTAAACATTGATGGTAGTAGATAGAACTACTTTATTCTCATGTATCCAAGGCTTCCCAAGCAAATATTGTATAAAGTTTTTGCATCGATCACATGCAACCATGCACTTGATTGCATATCTTCAATAGTGATTCCCAGCCGATTGCGCCTATAGCTCTTTGCCCCCTTGGTTGAATCTTTGGATCATCACATGACTTTCTGAGAGTTCGTTCATGGGAATACCAAGTTCTTTCACAGTGTGGATTGGCAAAATGTTCACCGAGGATCCTCCATCAACCAAAATTCGATTTACCCTTTCATCGTGTATATAGCCAACCAGGTACAATGAGCGGTTATGAGGAGTGTCACCTAGCAAAAGATCGTCATTTGTGAACATGGACTCGATGGGCTTTTCCGAAGATGGTGCCAACAGTAGGTCATCACTCTTTTCTTCCCCTTTGTCAGCATGGCAACAAGAGACATCAATGCCCTCATGGAAATCTTTGTGCGGAACCAACTTGGTAAGAACTCCTCCAAGGTCACTGGATGTCGTGGCTTTTGAGGATGGTGCACCTCCATTTTTTGCTTTCTTCAAATATTTAAGTGGATTCCATCTTCTTGGTCTTTTCACCATCATTTTCCTTGTTGGTTGTTCTATTGATCCTTTTCGTGGGCTCCTTTTGTGGTGCCTACGACGAGTCACCAATGTCCAACCTTCATCATCATCAGGTTGATTGACTTCAGCGTTGTCGCTCTCTAGTAATTCTTCATCTTTACTTTCTTTAAATCCACATAATCCATCCAGACTGAATGAGCTAAAGGTGATAGAGACTTGGTTTGCGCTTGCTTTCTCATCTTCAAGCACGATCTTCTTTTCGCGAGCCAAGTCCATGACTTTGTCCTTGAAGACAAAGCATTTCTCCAGAGGGTGGCTTACAAGTCGGTGATATTTGCAGTAATTTGGGTCATTCATTTTCCCATCTTCATTTGGTCGCTTCATCTCTAGAAGCTCAATGAGATTTAACTCGAAGAGTTCTTTAAAAATGGCTGGCACATCAGAATCCAGGAATGGGTACTCTTTCTCTTGCATTTCTTTTAGAGTCAACTTTCCACTTGGCTTATCTTGAAAAGAAGTGGATTTCATACTCTGCTTCTTGCTCACCTTCGTCGTGAACTTCATAGGTGATGTGCTGGCATTCATAGCTTTTTTGCTTTCAGACTTGGGTACGAACTTGCCCCACTTCCTGACTTCTTGCTTGTCATTCCCTTTGCGAGGTTCATAGATGGACAGCCTTTGATTTCCAGCGGAGGCCATGCTCAATTCCATGTCATGGGCACGAGTTGAAAGTTCTTCAAATGTGCTAGGCTTGATATCTTGCAAGATGTAGCGCGATCCCCAATGCATGCCTTGGATGCACATCTTTATGTCTGAAGCTTCACTAAGCCTGTCTTTGCAGTTGAGGCTTGCATTCCTCCAACAATTGATAAAGACAATAATTGATTCCCCCTTTCCTTGACGAGTATTTATAAGTTCTATCATACTCACAGTACGTCTCGTACTATAAAAGCGATTGAGGAACTCTTGCTCTAATTGATCCCATTTATCGATAGATCCAACCTCGAGGTCCGTATACTAGTCAAAAGCATTTTCTTTTAGCGAGCGAACAAACTGCTTGATAAGGTAATCTCCATAAGTCCCAACATTGTTGCACGTTTCCACGAAGTGCGCAACATGTTGTTTTGGGTTACCTTTACTATCAAACTGTTGAAACTTCGGAGGTTGATAGCCAGCAGGCATCTTCAATATATCGACCCTTGCAGTGTACGGCTTTGCATATATAAGGGAGGATTTGGAAGCAACTTCATATTTGTTCTTAATGGTTCCTTCGATGAACTCCTTCAGTTGATCGATTGGAATCATCCCTTTAGATGAGACAGGGATAGCCTTAGTGGACGTTGCTTGTCTTGGAGGAGAGTCACTCTCTAGAACTTCTGGGAGCTTGTCGGGTGCATGGGTGGATTCTTCTTCCATCAAGACTCCCACCCTCTATGTTAGCTTATCAATTCTAGCCTATTGATTTTGCATGCATTTGGTCAAGCCAGCGATTGCTTCCGTCAAGTTTGCCAACTGCTCCTCCACGGATGAAGTATTTGTCACCATAACTTGCATGATTGTCATGGACGACGAAGAGTAGCATGGATTTTCACATAGATTGATCCTTGATCGGCTCACGCTATGTGGTGTAAGTGGGGAGGATCCATCACTTGAAGCATCAACATCTTCCTTCATAGTAGAGTACTTGGATCCGGAGAGGTCAAGCAGAGCAAGAGTTTTCTTGATCTTTTCAGCAACATCGCTTCCGCTTTCAGATGCGTTTGTGGAAGATCTTGCTCCTTTTGAGGATGAAGATCCGAAAACAGGGGTTGACGCGGACGGCACTTGGGGTGCTTGTTGTCCTAAAGATCTTGCTTTGCTCCTCGTAACTGGTCTGAAGCTTCCAAAGGTAACATCGAGGATGCTTTCCACATCAGCATAGAACCTGGAGTTAGCAGCCTTGGTGGAAGTTGAACCGGAGTTGATTTTCTTTGAAGCCATTTCAATATTCTTGGACTTCGGTGATTGAAAAGTTGAGATGAGAGGTAGAGATTGTCCCACTGGGCGTGCCAGAATTTGTAGACAATAAATTTGCATCGAGAAAATAAAATCAAGACCGAAAAATATCACAACAATCGTAGTATTTTATTTCGAATATTTGAGTGTACAATCTCTATGAATCCTCTGATTCTTCCTTCCAATAGTAAATAAATTCAAGGGCCTTTGAGCTTGATCTTGAATCTATATTTGTTTCCACGAACGATGATCTTGTTCTTGAGCTTGAGCTTGAGCTTGACTACTTGAACTTGATCTTGATTCGTTCTTCGTTCTTGAGCTTGAACTTTATTTCTTGAACTTGAACTTGATTGCTTGAAGCTTGAAACTTGTAGAGAAATTTGCGACGTTTGATCCACGAGCTCTCTCTTGCTTCTTGTTATAACTTCTGGTCTCTTTTCTGGGTTATGAAGACCCCTATTTATAGTTGTGGAAGGGAAGAGTTATGATAAGAACAAACTCTTTCTGACCAATCAAATTGAAGTGTGACATGACCGCATTTGATTGGCCAGAACATGTTACTTGCACACGTGGCAAGATTTCATTGGCCTTTTAGTGTGATTTGGCATGCCTTGTCATTTTGACACGTGGCATGATCCTATTGGCTCTTCCGCTTGACTTGGCGCGCCATATCATTTGACACGTGGCACCAACTGGGCCTTTAGGTGTGAGGCCCCGTGAAAATTCCACCCTAAACGCAAAAACTCGTAGTGGCAATTAGGATCATGCGTTAGAGATGCGCAAGCTCGCCGCGGTTCAGACTTTTTTGGACTGATCTATGATATAAAAAGTCATGAAATAATGTTTTCCAGAAAATATGATTCTGCGGTCGAGACTGCGGTCGCATATCAGGTATGCGGACCGCATAATCGCCGCAAAGTGAGTCAGTGTGTTGGTCAAATTGAGGTCAATTATGCGATCGCATAACCGATATGCGGACTGCATAGTCGTTGCACATTTCCCTTGGAAATTTGTGAGGGGCACTTCTGCGGTGCATTATACGACCGCAGAACGGGTATGCGGACCGCATTTCTGCCGCATACCCAGGCAGTGTGTTCAGATTTTGGGAGCACTTTTGCGGTCCATTCTGCGGGCCGCATTTCCACTTTACGATCGCAGACCTGACTCGGGGCTCCAATTTTCTAAATTTTAAACCCGACCCCTTATCGATATATTCGGTATTATAGCTCATTTTGAGCATATTTCCTGATGCTTTTAGAGAGAGAGAGGGTCTTAGACAGAGAAGTGTTTCCCATCAAATTACTCCATGAAACCTTGCCAAATCTTTGAAGATAATTAAGTGATGGCACTTAAATCTTTATCCCAAGAGGTAAGACTTCATTACCTCAACTCTTATTCCTATGCTTAGCAATAAGGGATCACAAGTGAAGTAATTCATGGTTATAAGAATGAATTTCTTGCAATGCATATCACACCATAGAATATTGGGAGGTAGTGAACTAAAAAGGAAAGCAATTGGGGTATAAAATGATAGAAATTTCTCTCAAAAGGGCCTAAGATCACAATGCACCTTTAGTGTTTGATAGTATGCTCAAAACAAGCTAGAATCTCAATCTCGTCTCTAATTCTCGATTTAATTTATAATTCTTACACAATAGATCGAAGTGCTAAAAGTTCCGGAATTTTGTAAGGAATAAGGAAAGCTTTATTGAGGTATGTATGGCTAAAACCCCGTCTTTTAGAAATTGAGCTTCATCGGTGTTTGTGTGGGCATGGCAAGGTTAAAGTTGAATTTTTGCATTGCTTATTGTTTTACATGAGTTGGTGTTGTAACCCTATGTGTGTGAAAAATGTGTCCCAACATAATCAACGTGCTATCTTGACAGCTTGAAAGGGGCAAAGGTATGAATTATGTATTGAAAATGTTTAGACCTTAAATTGAGATTGCAGCTGAATATATTATGCTATCTACGTAAAATCTTATCTATGTTTACAATTTAAATTGCTCTTGTGTGCACCTACTGTCCTAACTGGCAACGCTAATATTGAAAATTGGGAACGATGCAAAATGCAGCCTAGTGCCAAGAATGATTTGATAAGTCGTGGCCCCAAGTGCTAATGAAATGATATATGAGAAATGAATTGATTTATGAGAAGGGAACAATGCCTTGATGAGGCGACCTAGCCGATCGGGTCGAGATCGGACTCCGCTCAAGATAGCGGTGGTATTGGAAAGGTATTGTGAATGAATTCCGGGAAAGAAGGAAAATGAGATTGGGATTGAAGCATATGTCTCAAATGAGGCAACCTAGCCGATCAGGTCGAGATCGAACTCCGCTCAAGATAGCGGTGGTATTGTGAACAAATAATGAATAGTGTGAAATGCCCCAAACTAAAAGCTATGGGAAAATGATGTGAAAGTTGTATAATTCTTTTATTTGATAATGTGGTGATCGTTTAAAGTTTTGAGTTATACTTGTAATTTCTTATTCTTGTATGAAAGTTCTTTCTAATTTGATGGTGTTTAGTTATACATACTAGTGCTATTCGATGGCACTAACGTCCCTTTTGCCGGGGACGCTACATTTTTTTAAATGAATATAAGTAGCTCCATAGCGGAGCATCCTCTTCTCAAACTCTTGATGAGCCCCTTCCTCCTTCAAGGGGTTTTGTGACATGCCTTTTGTTATAGATGTCTCTTTGAGGTATAGTTGGGGCCTTGTCGTCGGCGTTGTTATCGCTGTCTTGGGTATCCTTAGAGGCTCCGTAGACATATGTGTGAGTTATGTACGGGCATTGGATGGGTCTACGAACTATGATGTAATTCAAATTCTCGTTTTGCTAAAGTGTAATTGTATATAATCTTGTGAACTTAATTACGGATCAATGTTGTGATTTAAAATGAACTAACTTTGTAGAATGCACTATCTTTCCTCGTCTAAGCAAATGAATGAAAGCATGGATTCCTTATTTGTATCGAGTTGGGTAGGAAGTGTTTGATAAGGCTTGCTCAGTTGGGTTTACTTGATTGAGCGCCGGTCGCGCCTCCCGAGGTTGGGGCGTGATAGTAGGATGATGACATCTTGGGCTTAATGAAGTGGGCTCATCACTTTAGCCCAATTACATGGGCTAGCCCAATGAATTAAGACTTATTTATTTAATCTGTATATATTGGACTTATATAACTAATCCAGTTATATTAGCTCAATAAATTTATTTGAACTGATATATCTTGAATTTAAAATATAATCCTAATTATTTTACGAATTTAATTCCAATAAATTTTAAATGCCTACACCCACAAATTTCATAAACTTTCGAACCGCTAAACTTTCGAAACTGCGGAATTTCGAACCCGTAAACTTTATAATTTCTAAACCCGTAAACTTCCAAACACATAAACCTCCGAATCCATAACTTTAGAACTTGTAAAATTTTGAACCTTTAAACTGATAAATAAAAAGACTAAAACTGAAAAATATATTTAAAAAATATTTTTTCTGGGAGGGGCAGAAAAACGAAAAAAAAATAGAAATTTGAAATTACAAAAAAAAAGTAAAAAAAAAATTGTGCGGGGTGGGGGTGGGGTGGGGTGAGGGGGTGGGTGGTGCAGAAAAACGAAAAAACAGAAATTTAAAATTGCAATAAAAAAAAGATAAAAAATATTTATTTTTTGCGGGAAGGGGGTGGGGGTTGGGGGTGGAGAGTAGTAGGGTGGGTGGTAACGGAAAAACTGAAATTTGAAAGAAAAACAAGTCTTTTTTATTTTTTGAAGAGAGGGGGTGGAGTGGGTTGGTGAAGGTGGGGAAGATTGAAAAGAATTTTTGGAAAATATTTTCCCTTCTCTTGATAAGGAAAACATTTTCCTCCAATTGGAGAAAAATGAGGTCATAAGAAAAATATTTTTCAAATCATTTAAGCCAACCAAACATGGGAAAATTAAAAAACATTTTCCTTCGTACCAAATACACCCATAGTTATTAGTAGACAAAACCTTTTTTTTTCTTTTTCTGTTTTGTGTAAAACATAAATTGATTACTCAGTTTCATACCATTTGACTAGCCCAAACATTATTATCAATCTTTTAATGTTTCAAATTATTCCCAAAACACCACTCGTTGCCCCATTCACCACCTCCTAGTATTACTATAACTTACATACCTTAGTCCTTAGCACAAGAAAAAATGAAATGCTTTGCATGAAAATAAAAAAATTATATCGTAACAAATACATAGATAGTGGTTGTTACTTCCAATGGACCCAATAATATACTTGAGTCTCTCAGGCAAACTGGCGTGAAGATTTTCAGGATATAGTAAATCGACGTTCAGGTCTTCAGGAATAAAAATGTTAGCAACTTTTGGTAGCATCTGTACTTCCTTTGGCAACTTGAAATGCTTTAACCAATTCTGAAATCAATCTTTATACAAATGCCAACTCTCAAATGTTATTCTAAAACTAAAGGCAAATCTTTCTTATTATGACGAAAGGAAGTTGCAAGATGTGCTATACCAAATCTAGTTATATATGAGTTTAGTACTGTTGAGATGGTTAAAGTGACAGCTGGTGACAGTTGATGTAACAACTGGATATTACATTCAAACTAACTGATTATATTAACTCAATAAAAGGAACTACAATAACCAAATAGCAATACAATAGTAGAAAACAACACTAAAGGAATTAGAGAGTAGATGAGAAGAGAAATGCAACCTAAAGCTAAGAAGAAAGGGGATGAGAAACAGTTTCAGTAGAGGAGATGAGAAGAACAGACTGAGCCAAGGCTTCAACATAATTCCCATTCCTGTATCTCCCCCTTGATCCCAAATATAACGTCCTGGCATTCCATTCGGGTGTTTAGTCATTGGGCTTCTTCTCACTTTAACTTCTGGCCCAAATGTCCCAACTGGATCAGCGTCGTTTGACATTTCTGGCCCATAATCCCTTCCTGACTCAACTTGGTTCACAACAATTACATTGGTGCTTTCATCCAGAGGTCTCTAATGGAGGACCAAAAAGTACTCAAGGCTTTCGTCAGATTCAATTTGTGATTCAGTTCAGGAAATGAAGGCCTCGCTTTCTAAGGATCTCGCCGATCTTCATTCGATGCTGCTGGAGGCTATGGGGAAACAGAGAACGACCTCTTTTCAACCCCAAGACCGGGCTATGGATGCCAAATTATGGCAGTTTCTAGGCGAGAATCTAGAGGCTTAGATATTCCAAGCGGAGCGTTATTTTGAGTTCTATAGAATTGAGGATGATCAGAAGCTTACCAGGGCGTCATTCTACCTTTGATGGTGACGCATTGGAATGGTACCAGTGGTTGTATAGGAACAAGCAATTAATTGATTGGCCGCATTTTGCTGATAAAGTGAGAACTCGATTTAAACAGAAAGGGCTCAAGTCGGAAGGGAGATTACCGAAGAGGAGTTGTATGACCAACTCATCTTTCTTGCAAAACTATGGTAGACAATCTGACTGCAAAAACAAAATTCATGCGCATAAGGTGTTTGATGAATCATCTGATAGGTCCAAAGGTGCATATTCTCTTGTTTTGAGCCATGTCCCAAACTCATCTGACTTGGAATCTACCTCCCAAGGTAGAAACTTAGAGGCGACCAACATTATCGATAAAATGTCCAATGGCGCAGACGAGAGTGATTTGCTGGAATTGTCATCATCAGTTGCGTCTTTTGAAATCCAGGTTGGTTTGGACTCTGTTGAAATTGACCTTATAGCTCATACAGATAGTGAGACTACAACGTTAACAAACTTTGAAGACACAGTGTTTCTCGAAGTTCCGCAAGGAACTGGCTCTAGTCAACGACGCCAATTTGCACCTGAAGAATCGTTCCCAGCTCCTTTTGATGGCTCACTCTTGCTTCCATCCAATGTCGAACAACCAACTGCACATGTCTTGTTTCATGAGATTAATTCTGCTTTGGAAGAAGAAAATACGAGCCATGCGAACAAGATGTTCGCTGAAATGCCATATGGCTACTGCTCCAAGGTACGTACTGATGAATATGAATTGGATGATGGCGACTCACAGGAAAACAAGTTGCTTCTTGAAAATTTCCCAAAAGAGATACCCGGGTGGCCTGGACAAATTGTAGATATGATTTCATTTCTGGTTTCTTTTGTTGAAAGTGGATATGAGGTCAAAAATAATACTATGATATTACTTGCATCAATTGCCAACTTTTAGATACCTTAAGGTTTCACGTCCCTACTGCCACATTAAACATCGATACATCCTACCGAATCCAGGTTAATGGTGAAGATAGTTACATCATTCCTGATATGAAGTGCCCTGCACTGTTAATGACATTGGAGGCTTGTAACAACCAAGTGCTTCCACTAGTACTATACTTTGGTGCTTGGGATACGGATGGAAGGGATACTAGGCTACCAATTTCTGGTTATGTGGATAAGTGGTTCGACACGGGATAGGAATTTAGTGTTGCGTCAGGTTTTTCACCTCTTCCTCATATTACTCCGACTTCTACATTAGATGCATATACACTGTTTAAAGCAAGTAGAAAAGGATCGAGTTGTTTATTTGGAAAGTTGTATGATTGGGAGCAATTAGGTGGAATTGAATTGGGTGTTGATGCCCCTAACACCATTTATCTTGATGAATGTTTCCGGGTACCTAAGAATACTGAGGATCGACATCTTGATAAAAAATTTATGGAGTTCGAGCATGGCCTTGCAGTAAGAGAACTTCTTTCTAATGATGACAAGATGGGAATATCTGGATGTATTGTGTCAGCAAAGTTTGTGCACAAGGTTTTGAAGCAGACAGTGGGGAACCATTTGATGAATGTGCAAAGGCAAAACAAATGGACAATGCTAAGTTCTCCTGCTTATTTTGCTTGCGATATTCTCAGGAAGACTTTTAAAATCCTTTTGCCAAGCAACAATTCTGATTGGAACGTTACTTTGCAACTTCATTCTTATTCCTCAACAGGTTTCATTGTGTATCTCACCTTTTCAAATCTTCCATTTGATCCTGGTATACATGATATTCCTCTACCCTTTGGCTCCAACAAGACTATCTTTACAGATAGTAGTTTTCGTTCTACTTATGATTTAATAGCTACATTTCGGGGTGGACCAATTGATGAGTTTCTAGTTTGCACCTTTGAATGCATCCGAGATGGCGCTACTGATGCTATCAGGAAAACTTGTGTGTTAGTGGGAGCTCAAGTGGTTTTCTGGGATATGAGAGCATTATTGATATTAAATTTATCTCGTAGTGGTGTTGACGGTGAACCTATACTCCCAAAGTTTGATAAAGTTCTTACTGAGCTTTATGCTCTAATTGATGACACATGTGGCGACATTTTATTAGTAAGTATTTTGAAGGCATCGGGGGATGGTTATGTTGGGGTGTTACAATGTTTTGTTTCTGTTGCAGGAGTAGATGTTAGAGTAATTCTTATGTCACCAGACAGTGTTTGTATAATGTGGTTTCTTAATCAAGGCACAGCTCTAGTGCTGTACAGCCTTGTCTTTGGAGAAGGAGCAATGCATGATTTTCCATCACTTGTTCTCTTCACTACAATGCAAAAGCTTGATGTTGGAAGATTCAACAGAGGCTCTGCTGTCCTTGTTAGCCATCTGCTTCTTTATCATTATGGTACTACGAGTATAGCCAGAGAACCAACCATCTCAAAGGATAAGCTTTATTTGTTTTCATTTGAAGAATCTGCAGCAATCCCATTTTTCTGTGCAAAGAATGATTTCTCATGTTGTTTGAAAGAATTTTATTTTTCATCTATTACTATCAGACAAGGTTCAATGCTCACTTACATGAGGCTAATATATTGTGGAGAAAATGCTATAACAGTGTTCATAACTCGAACCTTGATGCGGATGGGAGTATTGTTGTGAACCAAGTTGAGTCAAGAAGGGACTATGGGCCAGAAATGTCAAACGACGCTGATCCAGTTGGGACATTTGGGCCAGAAGTTAAAGTGAGAAAAAGCCCAATGACTAAACACCCGAATGGAATGCTAGGACGTTATATTTGGGATCAAGGGGGAGATACAGGAATGGGAATTATGTTGAAGCCTTGGCTCAGTCTGTTCTTCTCATCTCCTCTGCTGGAACTGTTTCTCATCCCCTTTCTTCTTAGCTTTATGTTGCAATTTCTCTTCTCATCTACTCTCTAATTCCTTTAGTGTTGTTTTCTACTATTGTATTGCTATTTGGTTATTGTGGTTCCTTTTATTGAGTTAATATAATCAGTTGGTTTGGGTGTAATATCCAGTTGTTACAGTTGCATAGCTAAAAGCTTGAAGGGTGACAAAGTCAGTTAGGTGACAGATGTGTATAATAGCAAGTTAGTTAATTAGTTAGTGTTAGGAAATAATTATATATATCCTACGTGTACAGTGATAAAAGGCTGATTAGCCATTGTATTCCTTTTTGCTCTGTAATTGAAGATCATTTTCTTCCAGAATCTTCTTCTTCTCCCTTCTTCGATTCAACCTCAACCTCAATTCTCCACCCTCTAATGGTGGATTTTATCATGATATCAGAGCTTGAGTGATTCGATCGAGGACAGAGCATAGATTTTTATACTGTGAGTTCATAGTTTTTTCTTCTTGAGTTGAAATCAAGCTCAATCGAAGCACAACAATGGCAAATTTAGATATTGATAATCCTAGGAATCCACTATTCCTACAACCGTCGGATAATCCTAGCAATGTGATAATTTCAATTCAGTTGAAAGGAACAGAAAACTACTCCGTCTGGAGTAAGGCTATGGTGATTGCGCTGCGAGCGAAGAGAAAATTAGGGTTTATTGATGGAAGCTGTACAAAATCTCAGTTCGCTGAAGATCTAGGCGAGGACTGGGAGAGAGTTAATGCAACAGTGTTGACATGGATCATGAACACCGTATCTCCAAAACCGGTAAATGGCATTGTGTACGCTGAAAATGCTAATGAAGTCTAGCTAGATTTAGAAGATCGATTCAACAAAGCCAATGGTTCTAGAGTCTACAATCTAGAGCGAGAAATAGCCACAATTTCTCAAGGTACCTCTAGTATCTCTGTCTATCATTCTAGGTTGAAGTCGTTATGGGATCAATATGGTTCTCTTATACCCTCACTTCCAGTTATTGCTGGCACTAGAGACTTTATCGAACACTTAGAACAACAAAAGCTTTTCCAGTTCCTAATGGGATTAAATGAGTCATATGGAGCTATTAGAAGTCAAATTCTGCCGCAATCTCCATCACCTTCTGTTAGTCGTGCATTTGCAATGCTAATAAATGAGGAGAATCAAAGGAAAGTGTGTGTTTCTAATTGTCAGATTAGTTTAGCAAATGAAATGAATGAATCTACGGTTTTCATGAGTACAAGAGGAAATCAGTCAAGGTTTAAAAGGCAAAGTGATTTGTATTGTGAGTATTGCCACTTCAAAGGCCATTCAAAGGATACTTGTTACAAGCTACATGGATATCCACCTGGATACAAAGAGAAAAGACAGCAACAGTACAAATAGGCAAATGCAGCTGTGAATAGCAGCAGTCATGCTCAAGAGAATGCTATAAATAAAGAAAAAGCTGAAATGCCTCAAGGAATGTCAAACTTCTTCACTGAGGAGCAGTATGGGCAGATAATAAAGTTGTTGAACAAGGACAAAGCAGAGGAGCACACAGCTAATATGGCAGGTAATGATAATTCAAGTTTGTTGAAAGACTGTAGGGATCCTTGGATTATAGACACTGGAGCAACAGATCATATGGCTTCAAACTATAATATGTTGGATGATATAGTAAAGATGCCTGAAAATAGGAGATGTGATGTTAGCTTGCCAAATGGTAAGTCAATCCCCGTTACTTATCAAGGCAGGAGATGATACTATACATGACATGCTATGTGTACCTGAATTTAAATACAATTTGTTGTCAGTCTCTAAGCTGACAAGAGAGTTGCAATGCTCAGTGAATTTTTTCCCAACAGTAGATGATCTTTTCCCCTTAGCAACAGTAGAGCAAGTGATGTTTTTCAATTAGTTCATGCAGATATTTGGGGTCCATATAGAGTAACATACAATGGGAACATATATTTTTTAACACTTGTAGATGATCATTCCAAGATGATTTGGGTATTTTTGATGAAATTAAAGAGTGATACTGTTGTTCTGTTGAAATCATTCTTTAAACTTGTGAATGTGCAGTTTGGAAAGACAATTAAGGTGTTAAGGTCAGATAATGGTGCAGAATTTTTTAGCAAAGAATGTCAGGATTTCTTATCTAGTTTTGGAGTTCTTCACCAAAGTAGTTGTCCATATACTCCACAGCAAAATGGAGTAGTGGAAAGGAGGCATAGACACATACTAGAGGTGGCAAGAGCATTGAGGTTTCAGGGGAGCATCCAATTACATTTCTGGGGAGACTGTGTGCTAACAGTTGTTTATCTTATAAATAGGATACCTTCCTCAATTTTGGGGAGCAAGTCTCCTTATGAGGTGTTTCATAAGTCCAAGCCAAGTTTGCTACATTTGAGGGTATATGCTGCTTATGTTATGCCACAGTCACAGAGAAAGTTGACAAATTCTCACCTAGAGCTGTGGCAGCAGTTCACATGGGATATTCAGGCTCTCAGAAGGACTATAGGCTGTATGATCTCAAGGCCAAGCAATTTTTTGTAAGCAGAGATGTGAAATTCAAGGAGAACATCTTTCCTTTCCAGTCGATGAAGAGAGGTGTAGACTTGCCATTATTTCTGGAGATTAATGATGTTCAAGAAGACATCTCAAGGGCAACTGCACCAATAGTAGATCAGGGAACAGTTGGAACTGATGCTGGATAGGATACAACTACCACAAATGATTCTTCACTTGCTGACCCAGCCTGTGATACTCAGTCTACAGCAGCCAATGATCATAACTCTGAAGGACCACTTCAGCATGATGTATTGCCTATAATTGCTCCTGTTGAACCAGTTCCACTAAGGAGATCTTTAAGAGATCCAAAATCACCAACTTGGCTGAATGACTACATTTGTCCAGGGAAGACTAGTTCATACTCCAATTGCATTTATCCTATGTCCAATTACTTAGATTACTCCTCTCTTTCACCAAAGTACCAATCCTTCTTAGCTGCTACTTCTGAGGCAGAACCTGCTTCTTATGTTGAAGCTATGCAGGACCCTCGATGGGTTGAAGCTATGAAGACAGAAATTGATGCCCTTGTCCTCAACAAGACATGGGAAGTAGTTGAGGTACCCAAAGGAAAGGCTGTAGGTGGGTGTACAAGATCAAGTATAAGTCCAATGGGGAGATTGAAAGATTCAAAGCCAGATTAGTCGCAAAAGGTTATAGTCAGCAAGAGGGATTGGACTACCAGGAAACATTCTCTCCAGTAGTTAAAATGGTCATAGTTACGGTGGTTATTGCCCTTGCAGCCATGAACCAATGGAATCTCTATCAAATGGATGTCTATCATGCTTTCCTTCAAGGTGATCTTGAAGAAGAAGTTTATATGCAACTTCCACCAAGTTTTGGTAGTCAAAGGGGAAACAAGGCATGTAGACTACACAAATCCTTATATGGACTTAAACATGCTTCAAGACAGTGGAATCTAAAGCTCACTGAGGCACTGATTACTGCAGGCTTTACTCAGAGCAAACATGACCATTCTTTGTTCACTTTGAGAAAGAATGCTAAGCTTGTCATCATCCTTGTTTATGTTGATGATCTCCTTATCACAGGTGATGATGCTGATATGATTCAAGAAGCTAAAACAATCCTTCATAAGGCATTCAGAATCAAGGACTTAGGTATTTTGAAATACTTCTTGGGAATTGAAGTCAGCAGATCCCAAAAGGGTATATTATTGTGTCAAAGAAAGTATATGGTGGAACTAATTGCAGAATTGGGCTTGGCAGGGTCCAAACCTGCAATCACTCCAATGGAGCAGAACAGAAAGTTGACAACAATGGAATATGATACACATTGCAACTTGAAGGATGATCCAACACTCACAGATGTCAAAGGATATCAAAAGCTCATAGGGAAGCTTTTGTACTTGACATTAACTAGGCCTGATATAGCCTATACAGTACAGACTTTAAGCCAATTCATGCAGGCTCCTAAGAAGTCACACTTAGAGGTAGCACATAGATTAGTAAGATACCTGAAGAATGAGCCAGGATTGGGCATTCTAATGAGTGCAGACGGTGATATGACTCTAAGAGCATACTGTGATGCAGATTGGGCAAGCTGTCCAAATTCAAGAAAATCAGTAACAGGTTACTTGGTGAAATTTGGGAAGTCCTTAATCTCATGGAAGTCAAAAAAGCAAAGTACAGAAGTTCAGCAGCAAGAAGTTCAGCAGAATCAGAGTATAGGAGCATGGCATTAACAGTGTCAGAATTAATTTGGTTGCTAGGAGTTTTCAAGGAGCTGGGAGTTGAATTGCCTACTTCAATTCAGTTTTTCACTGATAGTAAAGCAGCAATGCAGATAGCAAGCAATCCAGTATTTCATGAACGAACTAAATATATAGAGATTGATTGTCATTTTATAAGAGAAAAGGTACATGAGGGATCGATTCAAACTATGTATGTTCCTACAGAAGAACAGGCAGCAGATTTGTTGACTAAGGGTCTTGCAAGTGTTCAACATCACCATTTGATGTGCAAGCTAGGTGTTTTGAACATTTTCATGGCACCTAGCTTGAAGGGGGGTGTTGAGATGGTTAAAGTGACAGGTGGTGACAGTTGCACAGCTGAAAGCTTGAAGGATGACAAAGTCAATTAGGTGACAGCTGTGTATAATAGCAAGTTAGTTAATTAGTTAGTGTTAGGAAATAATTATATATATCCTACATGTACAGTGATAAAAGGCTGATTAGGCATTGTATTCCTTTTTGCTCTGTAATTGAAGATCATTTTCTTCCAGAATCTTCTTCTTCTCCCTTCTTCGATTCAACCTCAATCTCAATTCTCCACCCTCTAATGGTGGATTTTATCAAGTACTATAATAATAAAATTGTAACTAAAATAACTAATTTCAGCGCTGATATTAGTCCAATTGTTCAAAGTTGAGATTCAAAGAATAGACAACAAAAGCACACTTCTCTGGCTTCATCCGTGAAGTGTAACCCCCGACCCCCACCCCCATCACTTCATATCACTTCATCGCTTTAAGCAAGGAAAGCACCACTTCAATTTGGTAGTATTAAGGCGTTTTCAATATTTCCTATTCGGTAGAGAATGATCATCCAGTCATCTTCAAATACAAAAACATCAAATTAACATGCACATTTCATAATAGACTGTACACAGGCCCTATTCCAGAATGACGAAGCCTACAAATCAAGCGCGAACCTTAACTAAAATAAATCCTATACAAGGCTCCTGGCTGATCTCAAGATATGTATCACTGGTGATTGTCTAAGAAAATGTATCTGGATGTTCACTATCCTAACTCCTATAGTAACAAATAGCCAACCAACCTGACTTTCCTCCAATAAGGTAGGAATGGGCAAGGCTTCTGCACAAAAACAGATGCCAGCCGTTGACATAAAGGCTCCATCAATTCAAACATGGACAAAAGCATGGAGCCCTCAAAATGATGTTCAATCCTCAAGATTTTATACCAGCCATCCATGGAAACAAACCTTCCTGTTTCATGGAAGAAAAAGAGAAGAAGAGTTGCATTGTGGTATTAGGAGCCCATTATTACACACTCTAAATTCAAATACAAGCAAACAAAAATAAGCGAGAAATAGAATCGCTACCCTCTCAGTGGTGTCAAAGCTCTTCTTGTCTCAGGCCAGAATCAAATCCCCAGAAGATTCAGAATCATAATAATCATCATATTCATAATTCTGCTAATAAGAAGACAGCAAGTCAGCGATATGTGCATCATCATTGTGATTCAATATGGAAAAGAAATCAGCTAAAACCAAAAATCTAGAGGAAACTAGAGGCAAAGGAACGTACCCAATCGTACTTGCCAACTTCAGCTGAATCCGCCTCGTCGTCCGCCTATAGATGCAAACATCATTTACAGTATTCTAAAACTTGTACTTGAAAGTTAAACATCTAATTGAGGAATGCAAAAGATAAGAGGGACCAAATGCATTATCGCAGACAAACTAACTTATTATTCATCAAGCATGCCACAGAAGAAACCTTTCAAAAATTAAAGACATATAAATATCCTGATAGATTCAGGAGATATAAGAAGCTACTGTCATTTACAGTATCCAGAAACTTGTTTTTCAAAGTAAAGCATCAATGAGGAATCAGAAAGATAAAAAACCAAAAGCATTATCCTTAAGGAAATAATTACTTATTAAGTAGATCATAGTATCAAATTTTTTAAAAAATTACAAGGAAATAATGTAGAGAGAGAAACTAAATACATAAAAGAGCATGATGAGCTCTAGATGTAAAACTTCCACCGTTGAAGTACCATTAAGTCTCCGGATGCCTTCAGCAGATATAAGAATCAGTAATTGAGTTTCTAGTTGGAAAGCTAGAGGCAGAAATGTTCAATTAGATCATGATCTTAGGCAAATGTGTATTCGCAAGAGATACCAGTATGTTTGCTCGAGAGACTAATAAAATTGCAGATAATGGGGAGGATGAACACAATTTTGGAATATGAACTATGTTTATCATTGACATGATTCGATTGTTTATCTAATGTCAATTAGAAATCAATGCCCTCTCCTAGAAATTACTGGGTAACAAAAAATGTAATTTTATCATGTTTGCATTCCCTGAAGCAAAAAGCGTGCAACTTCCTAAAAGAGAAAGAATTTTCAGTTCAAAAAAACATAAGAAATTCAATCAAGGCTGAAATTTGGGAATTTTCGAAGGACATTTAGCCCTGTACTATACAAACAAGGCAATATTTTTATTCAAAAATGCATCACTAGCCAGCAGAGTCCATTTAGGAGCACAATATGAAGAGTGGCAATCAATGATCATCCAAGGAATATGCAATAGCAGCATTACAAAGAAATGTAAAATGCTGATTACCCTCCATTGCATATCATTCTCCTCTCTGCGCAAAAGCTTCAAGTATGCAAGATTAATTTTATCGGCTTTCATGAAGTACAAGAACCTCTCCTGAAATAAATAAAGGAGTTTGTCAACCACAAAAGTAAACACTTCAATGAACAAATGATGATGGACAATGATTAGCTAGCGATGTGTGATTATAGAATATGGACAATAGTTCAAACAGAAACGGCTAAAAGTACTAAATAAACTACCTCACGGGTCATATTTTTCCATGTCTCAAAACCTTTCTTATCCACTTCTAACTCATTCCCGTCCATGTTTGTCTTCACAAGTTCCTCCCTGCAATACCAAACACATGAGGCCATGGAAGGGCGGAGCTACAACGAGCAAAGAGTGGGCAGCTGAACACCATTAACCGGGAGAATTATATTGTATATATAGGTCAAATATTACTGCTTAAATCTTGAACACTTTTAGCGAAAATCCTGCTTCACAAAATGAGTCCATGACCAACTTAAGACCATGATTTTATTAATATGAAATATCTCCCACTAGGTAATATGGTTTTTTAATGTAAGATTTGGCACGCACTGAATATATTAAACAGGCAGAGCTAAACTCATAAATACGATTGAGAGTTACTAAACAGAGGAATAAGAGCGAACTTACATGAAAACTCGAAAAGCTGATCTGGGTTGGTCAATTTTCCTCTGCTCCTTAACAACGCTTACGCTCCTGGGTCCGCATTTCAATTTCTTAATATCCTTTCTGGGTTCACATTCGTGCATGTCAGCCAATGCGACAGCCACTGAAATGCCACATATTTCACTGCGATGTATAAATACTCGCATTAATAGATACACATTTAAGAACCCCATATAGATTAGAAGTCGGAGTAAAGTGGGGGAAGCAAAGAAAAGAAAGGGAAAGAATACCATTTTTGAAAGGCACTGCCGTCGGGACCACGACGTATTTGGATACCGTGGACCCTTTTCCTTGTTCTAGCTTGATACACCATTGAATCCAAAGCCAACCTCTTAACTTCGATTTTAATGGAAGATTGAAATTGCCACTAATATGGCTATAAGGGCCAAAATTTAGACTAACATGCGCCTGGGTGTAGGATAACGCCTTTGCTTAATGCTTAGGGGAGTAGTAATTAAGGAGTGGAGGGACACGTCCCCATTAATTAGGGGTACATTTTAGCGGGACGAGGGGATTTTCTAATAAGTGGTGCAGGCATTTCTAATAAGTGGTGCAGGCGGGGACTTGAAAAGTGTCTATAATGAAATTGAAGCGCCTTTTAGAAAAAGGTCAAAGATTTCCCGCGATGACTCAAAAATGGGGATTGTACGGACCTATATGGAAATGACACGTAAAAAGTGAAGCTGCGTGATCTTGGGTAAGTGGGGTCGTTTAGTTCAAATTCTTATTATAGATAATCTCACACTCTATATGATATTTGATAATTCTATGATTTTAGTATAAATTTTATCTTTATTTTAGCTAGTACTCATTACTCACTATATGGGTCAAAATTCGGCTTAGGAAATTAGGCGTGGGAAGATCGTTGAGTGAGAAGACTGTGTTTCGATTTGGGCGGCCAGGACGAGGTCGACCAAAGCCCAACAACGAGCAGTCGTTAAGCAAGCCTGTTTACCTCGAAAATAGTAACAATTAAATTTGATTTGTGGTTTTAAAGATATGTGATTAGTCTAATACTAATTAATAATCAAGAAGTATAGCATATAAATGAAAGAAATGAGTAAATCAAACCAGTGTTGCTAGGCAGTATCGACCCCAAGCCAAAGTGACCTCGAGATGGACCAAGAACAATAAAACAAGAATAATAAAGCTAAAGGACAATTCTGATGAACAATGAGCGAAAAAGTAAGAGAGTATATTCTTTTCCAATGATTAGATGATGTTTACAAATGATTGGGGTCCCCTTTATATAATAGGGGAACCCTAAATAAGGTACATTTTTATTTACAGTAAAGAATCTTATCGGGACAGCTGTCTAACCGCCTAGTGTGGATTCGTACTAGGTCGTACGAATAAATTTCGGAATTTACGCCACGATCTTAGGGACGTGGCGGGAATCTTGTTCTTCTATAACAAACTCATAACGACTCTATCTTAGGGTTGGTCATACTTGGCTTTGGTACTCGTCGTGCGCTCTGATCTTTGACCCTTACGTTCTACCCTCGAACCCGGTCCATACTGAGCTTACCCATTGATTCGAGCCTTTTGTTCCTCGATGCGAGCTCTTGAACCTACAAAATAGGGGGCACATGATTTTACCATATACAGATAGTCCCCACGTTTCTTAGAGTAAAATGATAAGAAACGATTTGAACCTCGATTTTCGGAGCCCTTGATGTTGACGTCATCCTCGTGACATAGGTGATCGAAGTGATCGAAACGTCCCATCGGTTCACTTCCCAAAAACATTAAATGCATGCCAGTAATGGTCGGCCACTAGCGCCGCCGAACCATTGCCGCTTATCTATAAATACGGGGCTCCTCCTTTGAATTAAGAACTTTACCGCTTCATTGCATTCACTCTGATCCCCTTCCTCTTCATCTCTTTCTCTCATCATCTGCTTCCACTGCCCTTTAAGTGCCGGAAAATGCCAAGCTCCTAGAAGACACCACGCTCTGCTATCTTCTGCATCTCTTAGCTTAAACCCATGGCCAAAACTTCTAAAACAGTCCCTCAAAAATAGAAGGCATCTTCTTCTTCTTCTTCTTCTTCTTCTTCTTCTTCTTCTTCTTCTTCCTGGCCGGCCAAACTTGTGGCGCTGGCCCTTCACGAAATCATTCTCGGCCCCTATGTGATAAAGAAGGATTTCAATATCGAAAATCCCCCCAATATCCCAGGCTTATGCGAACATGTATCTCGATATATTAGTTCGATATCGAAGAAGCATCTTAAGGCCATGAAGAAGGACTGCAGTTGGGGAGACGAGGTCGTTGTATAGATCCCCGACCCTGAGGAGAGCATCACTACACACGTGGAGGGGTTCTTAAGTGTTTATACTTACCCCTTCACACCGGGTCCCCTTGATCCAGTTGTGATTGACTTCTGTAAAAGGTACGAGGTTACTCTCGGCCAGATCCATCCCTCCTTTTGGCGCATCGTGATCATGCTGCGCTACTTCTCCAGCAAGGCCGGGGGATTAAATTTTACCCTCAACCATCTCATTCGGCTATATTGGCCTCAGCTGTTTGAGGGCTGATCAAGCTTCAACGTCGATCAAGCAAAACCTTCTTTTCTAGTAATGATGAGGACAACGATTGAGGATGGATGAGTCGGTTCGTCAAAGTGAGGACCTCAGATGTCATCCCTAGGGAGAAAATGTCATTCCCGGAGAAATGGAACTTTAAACGTAAGTGACGTCCCTTTCCAAATATCCTCTCATATTCCTTTTCCGAGTTTCATAATGCCTTTACCTTTTTTGCAGCTATTACTTGGATACCCCATACGGTCACCAATCTCGAGGACTGGGCCCGAAAAATAGCTGCAACCTCCTCATATGACGAGCGCAAATGGCGTGATTTATCTATGGGCAAATGGGAGTCCAAACACCACGGTTAGTTCTTCTCCTATTTTTTCTGATGCTTTACTTTTTTGAAGATATTTTCCACATTTACGCTTATCTATGCAGGCATTGGAAATGTCTCTGAAATGAGGCCGGCCCCGCCCGGGAAAGAGACCGAGTCCCCGATTCCAAAAACGAGGAAAGACAACAAGAGAAAAAGGGCTTCGAAGCCTGAAGATCCCCAAGACAAGAAAGCCTATGCTTGAAGGCTAAGGAAGAAATTTATTCATGTGGACATAGATTCGGCCCACCAATTCCTGGATGATGAAGAAAACGAGGGTGAAGAATCGGCGTTGGTGCCCCGAACTAGGAAGCCGGCCGAGGCCGCCAAGCCCTCCAAATCAGAGACCTCGCCTTGTGGTGAGGGAACTCCAAAGAAAGACTCGGGCAAAGCCCCTGAGTCCTCGGAGATCAGGATCATTCCCTCACCTTCAACAAGTACACCGGAGGGGATAAGTACCAAAAATTTTGAAGCTAATCAGAATGCCTCAAGTGAGGAGCTCGGGGTTGTGACAATAGGTCATTCCCCTTCTCTACCATCTTATTCCGATGAGGCAATAAAAGACGCTAAAGCTCTACATACGCCCGATCCGACCTCAATGATGCATCTACCCTCTTTGCAGAGGCTCAGCGTCTCTTCTCTCGGGTGAGCACTAATTTTTGTTGTTGCAAAAAATTCATTGTTTTCTTCTCCTTCTGTGTTGATGACATCTTTTTGTTTTTGTGGAGGCCATTACTAAGTTCAAAGCCGAGCTGAGCCAATGTGAGGCTGAACTCAAGAAGTCTTCGGATGAAGAGAAGGCCCTAAGGCTCCTTTGCAGCCAAAAAGGGGAGGAGATCAAGGACCTTCGAACTAATTTGGCCAAAGCCCATAAAAACGAGGACGAGCTAGACAAGCAGGTAATCGTGATTTTGAAAGAGTATGGTCTTCTTGGCCTTACTGTGGAGGCTAACACTTCACTGTCTCAGTTGCAGCAAAAATTAGAGTGATCAGGCAGCTTCGGGGCGAGGTTGATCATGTTAAAGCTGACTGCAACCGATGGAAGGAGAACATGGATTGGCTTGTTGCTGATAAAAAGGCCGCTATAGCCCAACTGGCCTCGGCTGAGACCCAGCTCCGGGGTATTAAAGTGAAAAATCTAGCTTAGGCTAAGAATATCGAGGAGCTCAAGGTCAAGCTCGTCGAAGCCGGGGCAGAGGTTGTTGAAGCCGGGGCAGAGGTTGTTGAAGCCAGGGCCGAAGTGGAGAGGACGAAGGCTACGACCGATAAAACCATCGTCATGTACTTAAGGGATGCCGAGGTTGTTCAAGCAGAGCTAGGGAGGCCTCTGACCGGGAAAAACAGAGCAACGATCTGGCCAAGTACCAATCTCGGAGGAAGACCCTTGAAGAGATCCACATCTGAGGTTTTGACCTCACTGAAGAGATAGCTCAAACAAGGGCGATGGAAACCGATGCCAGGTTCCTTGTTTTTTCCGATGATAAAGATTCCATCAATGGTTCTAAGGGCGGGGGAGATGAGGATGGAGTCCCCTAGGAGGAGGATCCCGACGATGCGACTCCCAAGGATGCAGCTCTGGAGGATATGGCCCCCAAAGATGTTGTTCCCGAGGGTGTGGCTTCGAAAGTAGATCAGGTTCTTTTGTTTTTGTTTTTGTGTAAGGCCCTTTGTGGGAAATATAAATACTCTTTATGAATACAATGAATTTCCCTTTCTTTTCACTTTGTCTCCGATTTGTATTGAATTTTGCTTCATCTTTGCTTGTGAAAATCTTTGATGTTATAATCCTAATGATCAAGTGAACACTGGCTCGAGCTCAGAATATAACAAACCCTTGGGTTTTTTAGTGAACAATGGTCGATCTTCAAACTTATAGTAGAATACCTCTTAAGGTTTTTTGTTAATCTTCAAGCTATGTTTAAGTCGATTTGATGCGAGCTCAGGATGATGGGACTCTTGAGTCCGAGTTGAGTGAGAGTAAGATCTCGAACTCCGCATGCTTCGGCCCTTAGGCTCTTTTAGGTTGGCCCTTAGGCTCTTTAAGTTGGGCCACTTCGGCCTCTAAGACGGCTATAATATTTCTCTTTTTTCGGCTAAAAGACTTATTTAAAATTTATTTATGACTTAGCATGTGTTTTTTGTACATGTTGGGTTTTTTGAAGGTTCGATCGATCGGAACCTCATTTGTAATCAGTTTGTGTTACGATAATTGAATACCTTTTGAGGCTTTTTTCAAAGGCTGACTTTATTGAAGCCCTTTTTACTTTTACCGGGGGTAGCCTAGTTTAATCAATTTTTCAAAGTATTTGAAGGCCTTTAACTTATGGTGGAAGTTGGACGTCTTCGAGCCGTATTATTTTAGCCGTAACCTTTAATATGGTCGTAGCCTTCGGGTATGCCTTTTGGACTTGTTTCCCGATAACCCTTTGAACTTGTTCAAAAGGTTAGTCCCCGAGTATCATGGCCTTGGCCTTTATGTTGAGGGGATGCCTCTTTGAGGTCTTATGAATTCGAGTTTAGATGACTCGAATGCATTGACTGTCAGTCCCTGAGTATTTGAGGTGTATTCGCGTTTTGGCCCTTGAGCCATTTCTTGCAAAATCATAAGTATGATGTTCGTATAGTAGCAAATTTCTTTGAGACACAAAGTGTTTTTTGATATAGAAAGAATGCTTCTTTGAATAATTTGATACATGCGTTCATGTTTTGTCGTAGGGCTCGAATATTCTATATGGACATGGTTCATCTGACCGTTTGGTCCATTACAAAGTTTTCCTATCGAGGCCCTCTTTGGCGTGAAGTATTTTCCTCGAAAATATAATCTCCGAGGGAGATGCCCCCCAGTATTCGAGGTTGATTGAAAAGAACCCTTAGATATTGTTGAGTTCTCCTTAGGTATCACATAGTTGTTGCCTCGTTAAAAACCTCACCGGTAAAACCCATTTGGGACAAAATTCGATCTAAGGGAAAAAGAGTGCAACGCGTACTTTAAAACCTAAGGTTTTCGTATAAAAAAGGGTTCCTTCGATGTCCTCGATCAAACACCTACAATGAGTTAGTTTTAAATTTAGATGGACAAAAGGAGAAAGTCATACCTTAGCAGTAGTATCGTTTGAGTAGTGACACGTTCAATTGTTCGGCAGTTGTTCGCCCTCGATCGTGCCAAGTTTTTAAGATCCTTTACCGACAACTCCGACGACTCGGTACAGACCTTTCCAATTTGGGTCTAGTTTCCCTTTATTCGTATCTCGAGTCTTGAGGGTGACTTTCCGTAGAACTAAGTCCCCAATTCCAAAGTGTTGAAGGTTGGTCCTTCTATTACAGTATCTCTTGATTCTTTGTTTCTGCGCGGCCATCCAAATAAGTGCGGCTTCTCGTTTTTCATCTAATAGATCGAGGCTAGTATTCATGGCCTCGTGATTTGACTCCTCCGATGCATGTCGAAACCTGGCGCTGAGTTCTCCGATCTCGACCGGGATTAATGCCTCGGAGACATATACTAAAGAGATTGGAGTAGACCCCGTTCTAGACTTCGATGTTGTTCTATATGCCCAAAGGACCTCGGGTAGAACTTCTTTCCATTTTCCTTTTGCATCGTCCAACCTTTTCTTTAGATTTTGAATGATAGTTTTATTTGTTAACTCGGCCTGTCCGTTCCCGATCGGGTGGTACGGTATTGATAAGATCCTCTTTATTTTGTGTGCATCGAGGAACTCCGTTACCTTGTTGCCGATGAATTGCTTTCCATTGTCACATACAATCTTGGCAGGTATCCCGAATCGATATATGATATGGTCCCAGATGAAGTCAACAACTTCCTTTTCTCTGACCTTTTCGAAGGCCTGTGCTTTCACCCATTTAGAAAAATAGCCAGTCATAAACAAAATGAATTTAGCTTTACTTGTGGCCGTTAGTAGAGGGACGACTATGTCCATTACCCATTTCATGAAAGGCTACGGGGACAGGACTGAGTGTAGTTGCTCTCCGGGCTGATGAATCATTGGCGCGAAACTTTGGCATTTATCACACTTTTTAACAAACTCCTTAGTGTTTTTTTCCATGTTATCCCAGTAATTCCCTGGCTTTGATAATTTTGCGAATCAAAGACTCGGCGCCGGAGTGATTCCCACAAGTACCTTCATCGATTTCTCGTAGAACATAATCGGTATCCCCCGGCCCCAAACACACCACCAACGGTCCAGCGAAAGTCCTCATATACAATGTTCCATCTCCATCCAATGTGAACCTAGCAGCCTTGGTTCGTAGAGCTCTCGACTCTTTATGATCCGATGGGAGCTTTCCATTTTTCAAATAATCGATATACTTATTTCTCCAATCCCAAGTAAGCTTGTAGAATTTATTTCGGCATGACCCTCCTCGACCACGGATCTCGATAACTAGATGACAGTTCCTGGGATAATGTCGTCTTCTTCAACTGATGATCCCAGATTTGCAAACGCATCAGTCTTACTGTTTTGCTCTCGAGGCACATGATCCAGGGTCCATTCCTTGAAGCGGTGCAACGTCGCCTATAATTTGTCCAAGTACCTCTGTATTCTATCCTCTCGAACTTCGAAGCTTTTGTTCACTTGGTTCATCACCAATAGAGAGCCGCATTTGGCTTCAATGACTTCTGCCCCCAAGCTCTTAGCTACTTCGAGACCTATAATCATGGCCTCATACTTGGATTAAATGTTAGTTAATCTAGAAGTTTTGATAGATTGCCTGATAGTACTCCCTGTGGGTGGCTTCAAAACAATGCCGAGCCCAGACCCTTTCACATTCGAGGCACCATCCGTGAAAAGGGTCCATACCCCTGATGATGTACCCGATCCTAGCATAAGTTCTTTTTCTACTTCGGGTACGAGGGTTGGCGTAAAATCGGCCACGAAGTCAGCCAAGATTTGGGACTTGATAGCCGTTCGGGGTTGATATTCGATATAGTACCCATGCAAAGTCCTTTTTCTTTTTGAGCAAGGAAAAGAACCTATGACTTCGATCTGATGACCTTGAAATGAATCGACCCAAGGCGGCTATTCATCCTGTTAGTCTTTGCACTACTTTCACACTATCCACGATGGTGATATCTTTGATGGCCTTTATCTTATCGGGGTTGATCTCAATTCCCCGATTAGATACCATAAAGACGAGGAACTTGCTCGAGCCAACTCCGAAGGCACATTTTTCCGAGTTAAGCTTCATGTTGTACCTCCTCAAGATTTTGAATGTTTCATGCAAATGAGTTAAATGGTCCTCTGCACGTAGGAACTTAACTAACATATCGTCAATGTAAACCTCCATCGATTTTCCTATCTGTTCCTCGAACATCTTGTTAACTAGGCGTTGATATGTAGCTCCAGCATTTTTTAGTCCGAAGGGCATTACATTGTAACAATTTGTTCCAAACTTAGTGATAAACAAGGTCTTCTCTTGGTCCTCCGGGTTCATCCGAATTTGATTATACCTGGAGTAGGCATCGAGAAAGGTTAGGATCTCGTGGCTGGCCATGGCATCGATCATGCGATCGATATTAGGCAATGGAAAAGAATCTTTTGGGCATGCCTTGTTTAAATCTTTATAATCTACGCACATTCTAAGTTTGTTTCCCTTTTTAGGAACTACGACCAAGTTGGCTAACCACTCGGGGTATTTTACTTCCCAAATGAACCCTATTTTAAGAAGTTTGGTTACCTCTTCCTTTATGAATGCATGCTTTACCTCGGACTAGGGCCTTCTCTTTTGTTTCACCGATTTGAACCTGGGGTCGATGCTTAGATGGTGTGTTGTTATTTCCGGTGGGATCCCTGTCATATCTAAATGGGACCAAGCAATATAATCCATATTACTGATAAGAAATTAAATGAGTTTTTTCCTGAGTTCAAGGGTTAACCCCGTTCCTAAGTATACCTTTTCTCGGGCATGTACTCGATAAGTATAACCTATTCCAGTTCCTCGACCGTTGACTTGGTTGTATCTGACTCTTCGGGAACAACAAAGGTTTGAGGAACAAGGAAATCCTCCTATTCTTATTCTTCGGTTACCTGTTCTTCTGATTCGGTCGAGGCTGGGGCTAGTGATTGCTATTTGGCCGTCTGCATATCTTTGGTGCTCGATTTTTTCGAGGTCTAAATCATTGGTGCCGGAGTCACCACCTGACCGCAAACATCTCTTTTGCAGCATGTTGTTCTCCGTAAAGTATTTTTACTCCATCCATTGTTAGGAATTTCATCATTTGATGAAGGGTCGAAGGTACGACCCTCATGTTGTGAATTCATGGCCTCCCGAGTAGTGCATTGTATCTCATGTCACCTTCGATGACATGGAATTTCTTATCTTGAATGGTTACGGCCACATTCACCGGTAAGATTATCTCCCCCTTAGTTGTTTCGCTTTCCATGTTGAAACCATTTAGGACTCGGGATGCTGGTACAATTTGGTCTTGCAGACCGAGCTGCTCTACGACCCTTGACCTGATTATGTTTGCTGAACTACCTGGATCTACTAGAACACGTTTAACTTGAACTTTATTTAACAAAATAGAAATTACCAGGGCGTCATTATGCGGCTGAGATATGCCTCCTGCTTCCTCGCCATTGAATGATAGGACGCCCTCAGGTACATAGCTCCGAGTTCATTTTTCTCTGGTGATCGACACCTTGGTGCGTTTGAATATAGGCCCTTGTGGAACACCAACACCACCAACGATCATATGAATTACATGTTGCGGTTCTTCCTGCTTAGTTTTTCTGTTTGCATCCCTTTCCCTGAAGTGGTTCTTAGCTCGATCACTGAGAAATTCTCGAAGATGACCCTCGTTGAACAATCGAGCTACTTCTTCCCTCAGCTGCCTGCAGTCTTCGGTCCTATGACCATGTGTGCCATGATACTTACACATCAAGTTCAGATTCCTTTGAGAAGGATTGGTTTGTATAGGCCTGGGCCACTTGGTGTCCTTGATTCTTCCAATAGCTGATACGATCCCCGATGCATCTACACTGAAATTATACTCCGACAATCGAGATGCTTCCACGAGATCGATATGTTTATCAAATCCATTCTTACTTATGAGTTCCCGAGATCTTTGACCTCGGTCATTTCTTCGATCATTCCGAGGAGAGTTGCGCTCCAAACCACTGTTTCTCTGATCGACATAAGGCTGATACTGTTCATTGTTTAATCTTGATTCCATGTCTGTATCCCTCAAGGGCTTAGCTGCCAATCTATTATGATGAACTAAACCCGAGGGGCTCCCAACTGGTCGTCTTGACCCTGATCTTCGATTGGTAACGATTATGTACGTCTGACCACGTCACAGCTGGATACTTGATCAGATTCTGCTTTAATTGTCAAGACGCGATGGAACTCCACTCGTTCAAACCCTACATAAAAGCTTGTACTGACCAATCATCCGAGCCGGTGGTAATTCCATTCACTCCATCTGAAACCGGGATACGAATTCCCTTAGCATCTCATCGTTCCTTTTCCTTATCTTAAAAACATCTGATTTCCTTGTTGCCACCTTTATGGCCCCGTCGTGTGTTTTTACGAAGGCATCTACCAACATGGCAAACGAATCGATGGAGTTCGGGGGAAAGTTATGATACCAAATCATGGCTCCCTAAGGTTTCCCCAAACTTGTTAAATAATACTTGTTGATACCCAATTTTTCCCTTATATATTTTTAAATATACATAGATACCTTCAAAATAGTGCATGAGCATCATCAAGTATTTTTCCATAATTTTCCATAATTTTTAAGGATTTTTTAATTGCATCGCAAATAATTTTATAATGATTTATTATCATATTAAGCTTTGAATATTTTATATATACTTATTATAATTGTATTTTGCACCCTTAGTCTAAAATTGCATATTTTCTAGTAATAACCCATATATTATGCATAATTACATTATTTATACGAAAATAATTTTTTATATTTTTATAATGTTAAGTAATTATTTTAAATCATTTTCATGCACAAAATGACATTTTTACTATTTATTAATTATTTTTATAAATTATTTGCTGATTTAATTGTGTATTTAAAATCTAGTCCTTTTTCTTAATTAATTTCGGACCTATACACTACCCATTACCCCAGCCCAATACATCAGCCCAATACCCTAATACCCAATACCCAAGTACCTATTAACCTAGACCCATACCCGTTAAAAACCCGATCTAATTCCTTTTTTAAAATCACAGCCGTTGATCTCTGAAGATCAAAAGCTCATAACACCCCAACCCCTTTTAATTATATCTTACCCAGTCTAACCTTAACCCCATTTCACCCACTCCGTCGCCCTCAAACTCTCTCATCTCCCCTATTTTCTCTTCTAAAACCCTAACGACTCACTCCCATCTGATTCTAACCTAGAAATGGAATCACCGTGTGATTTCGTACCTTGTTTGGTCCTATTTTCTTACTAGCTACCCGTTCTTTGGTGTTACAGAATAGCTTGCCTAAAATGACAAGCAAATCTAGAGAGATCCGAACCAAAACTGGTTCAAAATCTCTAACCTATTGATTATTTCCGTTTGTGTTCACTCTAACCTATTTTAATATATCTTGTGGATTCTTACTTAACCCTAAGGTTAGGGTTTTCAGATCTTTCCAATTCGAACCCAAAATTGGTTTTAACCTTATTTTTTTATGTTATTCCGTATAAATTTGCTTATTTTTTGTTACCCAATTTAGGGTTTCAAATCTTCTTTAATCGAACGAGATTTGGTTTGATCCTATGAATAACCCCTGTCTATGTTCATTTTACTAAAATACTTGATTCTTTACCTTTGTTTTTATCGATTTTATGGCTTACCTAAAATTAGAGTTTCAAACCTTTTTATTTTGGGGCCAGATCTGTTTCAATTGTGTATTTTGTAAACATATTCCCGTCTATGTTCATCCTATGAAGCATGAGACTCTTGCCTTTTATCTCTATTGATTTTATGGTTTTACCCAAAAATTAGGGTTGAAACCTTTTACTAACTTCCGTTTACTCTTTCCTTTCTCGTATAGTATTGATATTTTCCTTATTTTGTTCACTCTACATTGTTCCTTTACTTCTTTACCTTATTTGGTGATTGATAATTCATTCTATATGATACTTACCTTATTCTAAGTAGTACTTTACTGATTACGCGTTAATTGACTGAACTCTAACTTCAATTGATTCTGGATTTATTTTCTTTCCTTATTTGTGTATGTTTAATTTATTCCCTTATTTGTCTGCCTAATTGAACACTATTTAAACCCTTTCCCCTCTTCCCTTTAGAAGAGACTCGAACTCTCATACTCTCACTAAAACTTAATTCTTTTACTCTGATTTTGGGCTGGCTGAAAGCCAAGGCCAAGTGATTCTGGAACTTAACTGTTGTAGCATATCTACTTGCTTTCTTGCTTAACTGGTAAGACCTAATCCCTTGTTGTTTCATTCTCCATATTTTTCATAATCAGTGTTACTTGAACAACATGTCATGAACCTTACTTTTAGCATGATTCTACTTTTTATGCTCCTATGTCTCTCTTCTAATCTTATGGTTAATACTGTTAGTTTAAGATTAGCTATTTTGAATAATATGAATCCTCTTATAAGTATATCTTAATGTTTAAATTTGTCCGGGCACACTGTTTGTTAATCCTGCACCTGTTTTGAACCTTGCATTCTTAGGATTCTACAAGCATGTAATTAGTTAATTTGTCCTAATTTGTTGCTTAACTCATGTGCCCTGCCTGTTAATATGTCATGTGATGATCTGACTGATTTGCCTAAGTTATTTCTATGATTAAGCAATAGTTGTCTTAAATGTCAGCATGCTCCCTTAGTGTAATTAAGTCTCTCTTCTGAATTAACCTGTTTGAAACTATGTACTTTGCAAACTTTGTTGTTTTCGGAATGCAATTATGTGTTTTAAACCTTGTTTCTTCTGAAATCAAACTGTTTTGAAATCTGCCCCTACTCCCTTTTATATGCTTATTTTTAAAACCTCACTCTTAGTCCCTTATGTTCTCAACCACCCTAGTATGAGCACTGCTCAGGGTCCATATGAGACTCATGTGAACTCTGACACACTGGGAATTGGTTACCCATCTCTTGCGATCACCTATTGAATACATGGTTCTGGTATGAGCATTTCCCTGGGTCCCTGAGGCCCTTGGGAACTTTGACACACTGGAAACCTGGTTCTATATGTGCTATGAGTGAATCACTCATATTTTGGCTATGTTATACCTATGAAATGAGCCTCAAAGTTGGTTGGTGTGAAGGACTGGTTACCAGGTTCAGTTGGGCTTAATGAAGGCTCCCTATAGTTTATATTACTACTATTATGTACTTTATTCATTTACTCTGGCCTGTAATAAGTTTGTAACAAACAGATTCTGGGGTATATAGTAAAATTGGGAAGGGTCTTTATTCTCTTTGGGCAATCCGGGTAGAAATCCTGCCAATAGGGTTTCATTTGCTTTGTTAATCCTGTTTTACCTTATCTCTGTTGAAATCGTGTGAGTGATGTACTATGCTTGCATATTAGAAATCCTGCCTATAGGTTGTATTAACTTGTCCAACAAACATAAGTTAGCAATCATGCCTATAGGACCTCAGTATTGATCTAACTGTTTTTCTTTCTGGCAATGTGCACCATTTCTGCCCGTATTATTGTTCAATAGACACCATGTCTATAAGACTAAAACTGGTTTCAAATCTAGAAATCGTGCGTATATGATTTAAATCAATTCAGTAATAGATACTATGCCTACAAGACTAAAATCATTTCTAACCTAGAGATCATGCCTATAGGATTTAAGTCAGTAATGTAATTAGAAATCATGCATATAGAGTTAAAATCAGTTCGACATTAGATATCACGCCCATAGTGTTCTGTCAATTGGCTTTGGGTGCAATCACCTTAGTAAATCAATTAAACAATGTGTTTAATAATAATTCTGGATCCAAAATTGTAATTCGTTACTGTCTGAAGTGCCCCGATATATCACTGAATAAAATCAATAGGCCAAACAATAGGTCTTGACACTCGCCTTAATAAAACTGCTTATGAGAATCACTATTTCCGGCATAGATATCCTGCCTATAGGACTTTAAATTAAGCTTGTCAATTGCGTGCATCTATTGTTATGTGTGGAGGTCAATGTGAGCCCTTATTTGCCTCTTTGTTTAAAGGTCCTATTTGTTTTTGTTTGACGCCTAGTCTTTGCATTTTTGAGTAACCCAAGTGTAGTCTAGAACTACCCCAAATAGAGGTCCTAATACCTCCAGGGCCATAGGTAAGGGACGGGTAATGCATGCATAGGAAACGAATTAGAATCGACTAGAGAGCTTTAGGTAACAACTTAAAGATAGTAATTGGGTAGTAAGTAGATGATAGTCCGTGCGCCAAGTACTATAAGTAACACCCCGACTTGAGGGAGTTACAAGGTATTGCACGGGATGATCCTATAGGCTAAAAAATTTAGGACTTCCCCTCTTATTCCTATTTTAAATAAATTGAATAGTTGTCCCAATTGCTTTCTTCCCCTTAGACTAATTCGCTTAATTTAAGTTCGGCCGAGACCCACCATTGTGGACCTCGAGGGGTGCCTAACACCTTCCCCACAGGGTAATTTGAGCCCTTACCCGATTTCTAGTGATGTAAATTGGTAACATGAGTTATCTGCTCTAGGTGCCCTAACACACCTTAATCCGTTGGGTGGCTACTCTTTCAATTTCAATTCCCTACCCTCTCAAAAAGGAGTTGTCCCAGAAATGTGAAAACTCGATTTTGGGAAAAAAGGGGCGCGACAGCATGACGACTCTGCTGGGGATATCTTTAGGCTCTTACAGTAACGAACTTGCTTTGTGAATTAGTCTTTAAGCATGTCTTTATTGTCACAACCCAAACCGATGGGCCGCGATGGGTGCTTGAGTCCTACCTATCAATCACCCCTAAGCATGCGTCTAAGATATGAATCTAAATAACATCTGCTGAATTACGAAAATAACATATATGAAGGAAACCTGCCAATAAGGCATATGTACGTATACATGCAGGATATAGTGGGTGAGCCGACAAGGCTACTATAGACAACTATATATTCAAAACTGAAGGCCGACAAGGCCACATACAGCCCAACTAGACATACTGTCCTACAGACCTCTAATAGAAACATAACTGTACAAAGACGGGACTGAGCCACATCATACCCATATATATATATATACACACAAACGTATCGTACCAAAATCAAAAGCAGCTCCGGATCAAGTGGAGCACGCCAACTCTCGCTGATTAGGGATCCTAAAAAGGGGGACCACCAGCTTGCCTAATCGCACCTACGGGCATGAAACGCAGGCCCTGTGAAATATGCGTCAATACAAAAAATGTACTGAGTATGTAAGGCATGAAAATTAGTACGTAAATGACATAGATGAAACATGGAATAAGGAAACATATCTTTAAATCTGAATAACTTTGTAAATTCTGAAACGTTTATAATGTTATGCACGTGTGTACAAATGTCATGCGATGCATAAGTATGGGTGTACATAATATCATCAAGCCACTGAGGGCATTCCATCATATCATCTCGGCCACTGTGGGCAACATCATCAACATATACCAGCTGATCAGGTGGTGGTCCGTATATAATGCCGTAACCTTTTCTCATATCCCATATACATATATTTACATATATACGCGTATATAAAGCCATCTGGTCATGGGTTAATGCACATGTATAAATGAGTGAAATGCATGAAAAATATGTAATAATCTCAATATTCCTTCCGGATAAACTTTTTCAACTGTGTATTATTCTGAGACCCATGAACAGAAGATAAAAATATTTTTCGTGGGGACTCAAGAATATAGACACCCCTACTATTTCTATGAATAGAGTAATTTTATGGAAACCGTGTATTTGCTCGTTTCTTCAGTATAATTTGGACCATGCCAAAAGAAAGAAGGGAGGGTCTTATAACATACATGGAGTAGAAAAAATTCCATATACTATTTTTGACGAAGATTGCACTGTACTCTTTTAAAACCACAAAATTCCACGTTACTACTATTCTAGCAAATCCTCTTTTTTGAAGTTTCTTTTGGAACGAAGATGACCTTCTGTATTTAATGTTTTCCTTGAATCTTTTGAGAAGTTTCTGATCTTCTAATGTATTGGAACCTAAAAATGAATGATAGATACGACTTAGATTTAAGTCTTATGTTAGTTAGATTTTAATTTGATTATAAGTAGCTACATGGCCTAGATGACTTATGAGTCATTCTTATACTTGTGGCATTTGTGCCACGTTTTTGGAGTGAGATTTTGTTAATTTTTATCCACTTATTAGTTAACTGGATAATGTTCTGTTACCCTGTAATTAATCAATTACCCGCATAATTTAAAAATTAGCACAAATTACTTAAAATTCTATTTATCTTTAAAATACTTCATATATACTTTATATATTATGCTTCCATGGTCATATGATACCTTACATGTTACTAGTTCATAATTATTGGGTATTATCGCTCGACCCGTATTTTATTCCAAATTGGCCACTTTCAACGAAACTCGTTTTCTTTAATCCGTGTTCCACTTTATCCTTCATAATACTTATTTATCGTTTGTTATAAATAGCGTAAGTATGTTAACGTCAAGATGATCTCATCCTCAAGTCTATGTCGGTTAACTGAAAACGAAATTTTAACGTACGAAAATGCGAGATGTAACATCCTTCCCCCTTAGAAACATTCGTCCTTGAATGTTCAACTCCCCGCGATATATATAACTTTGGCAAGGTCGCCTCTGTAATAACACCACTACCAACTCTCCCTATAGAATCTTAATAACCCAACGACACACAGGACCATAATTATGAATAACGACATTGGCCTCACATGACCAACGACAATAACCAACACAAGAATTTATACACATACCTTATGGTTGCGATGTCCCAGTTAGACCCTTCTCCGGAGGAGGAAATAAGTAAGGGTATCTAGACTTCATGTCTTCTTCGGCCTCCCAAGTCATTTCTTCCACATTGTTATTTCTCCAAAGTGCTTTTTCGGAGGCTACCTCCTTATTTCGTAGCTTGCGGATTTGTCGATCTAGGATGACAACCGGAATTTTCTCGTATGACAAGTCCTCTGTAATCTGTACATCATCTGTGGGCACCACTTAGGTAGGATCGCCAATGCACTTCCGTAACATAGATACATGAAAAATCGGATGGACAAACTCCAATTCTGAGGACAATTCTAACTCATAAGCTACTTGGCCCACTCTCCGAATGATTCTATAAGGCCCAATATATTGTGGGCTAAGTTTACCTTTCTTGCCAAACCTCATTACACCCTTCATAGGTGACACTTTTAAGATTAGCCAGTCATCAACCCCGAACTCTAAATCTCGTCGCCGCACGTCAGGATATGACTTCTGACGACTCTGAGCTGTCAATAGTCGATCACAGATCAATTTTACTTTTTCTATGGCTTGCTGAACTAGGTCTGCCCATGTAATCCAGATTCTCCAACATCGAACCACCTTATAGGCGACCTACACTTCCGTCCTTAAAGAGCTTCGTATGGAGCCATCTAAATGCTGGAATGGTAGCTATTATTACATGTGAACTCAATAAGCGACAAATGGTCATCCCAGCTACCTTTGAAGTTTATTACACAAGCTCGTAACATATCCTCCAGCGTCTAAATAGTATGTTCAGCCTGTCCGTCTGTCTGGGAATGAAATGTTGTACTAAGACTTACTTGAGTCCCCAGTCCTTTTTGGAAGGACCTCCAGAAGTTAGCTGTAAATTGAGCTCCTCTATCTGAGATAATAGATACAGGGATACCATGCAGTCGTACTATCTCCTTAATATAAAGCCTTGCATAATCCTCTGAGGAATATGTTGTTCTAACAGATAGAAAATGGGCTGACTTTGTAGGCCTATCAACAATCACCCATATTGAATCGAACTTACGCTGGGTACGAGGTAAGCCTATGATGAAGTCCATATTGATTATTTCCCATTTCCAAGTCGGAATCTCCATAGCCTGCAATAATCCACCGGGTTTTTGATGCTCAATCTTAACCTGCTGACAGTTAGGACACTGAGCAACAAATTCTGCTATATCCTTTTTCATTACATCCCACCAATACACTTCCTTGATATCATGATACATCTTTGTTACTCCTGGATGGATAGAATAACGAGAATAGTGAGTTTCTCCCATAACCTACTGACGCTACCCTGCAACATTAGGCACACATAATCGTCCTCGATATCTGAGGACCCCATCTTCTGTAATTTCAAACGGCGTCTTCTCCTTCTGAAGGGTGGTATCCCTATAATGAACTAACACAGGATCCTCATACTAGCGTTCATTTACTTCAGTTACTAAAGAGGATGTTGCCGTATCCTTAAGAATAATTCCAACGTCACCTAAGTCCAGTAACCGAACTCCAAAACTAGCTTGATGATGAACCTCATGGGCTATTCCCCTCTTTTTTGGCTGCATACGATAGGCTACCCATAAATTTATGGCTGAGGGCGTCGGCTACTACATTCATCTTCCCCGAATGGTATAAAATATCAACGTCATAGTCTTTAAGTAGCTCCAACCATCTCTTTTGACGTAGATTCAATTCCTTTTGCTTGAAGATGTACTGGAGGCTCTTATGATCCGTATAGATATCAACATAAATGCCATACAAGTAGTGACTCCACATATTTAGTGCATGAATCACCTCAACTAACTTTATATTGTGGGTCGGGTAGTTCTTCTTGTGCTTTCTTAGTTGTTTAGAAGCATAAGCCACAACTTTATCATGATGCATCAACACACAATCTAATCCAATGCCTGAAGCGTCACAATAGATCACATAACCATCGGTCCCTTCTGGAAGCGTTAGAACCGGTGCTAACGTTAATCTGTCCAATAAAGCTTGGAAACTCCGTTCGCAAACATCAGTCCATTGAAACTTTGCTCCCTTCTGAGTCAACTTTGTTAAAGGTGCCAAAAGGAAGAAAATCCTTCCACAAATTTCCTATAATAACCCACCAAACGGAGAAAGTTACGAACCTCCGTCAGTGTTGTGGGCCTAGGCCAAGTCTTTATTTCCTCAATCTTTTGTGTATCCACCCGGATGCCTTCACCCGAAATGATATGCCCAAGGAAAGTTACAGAGTTCAACCAGAATTCACATTTAGAAAATTTTGCATACAACTTCCCTTCTTGTAGAACTCTGAGCACATTACGCAGATGACCAGCATGCTCTTCCTAGGAATGAGAATACACCAATATATCGTCAATAAATACAATTACGAATAGATCTAAAAAAGTCCTGAACACACGGTTCATCAAATCCATGAATACTGCCGGGGCATTGCTCAGACCGAACGTCATAACCCAAAACTCAAAGTGCCTATATCTAGTCCTGAATGTTGTCTTCAGAATATCTTCATCCTTAACCCTTACCTGATGGTATCCGGACCTCAAGTCTATCTTTGAAAAACACTTGGCACCTTGAAACTTATCGAATAAATCATCAATTCTCGAGAGTGGGTACTTATTCTTGATCATCACCTAATTTAGCTGCCTATAATCAATACACATTCGTAAGGAACTGTCTTTCATTTTCACAAACAAAATAGGTGCTCCTCACGGTGACGTACTAGGTATGAGAAAACCTTTTTCAAGCAAGTCCTTTAGTTGTTCTTTCAACTTTTTCAGCTCTGTGGGGCCATTCTATAAAGAGCAATAGATATTGGGTGAGTATCTGGCAGTAGGTCAATAGAAAACTCAATTTCTCGCTCTGGCGGGTGACCCGTAAGCTCATCGAGGAAAACATCGGGAAACTCATTTACCACAGGGATGGACTAAATGGTTGGTGACTCCACTTCCACATCCTGAACCCGAACTAAGTGATAAATACAACCCTTTCTAATCATCTTCCTTGCCTTGAGATAGGAAATAAATCTACCTCTCGGCGATGCTGTGTTACCTTTCCACTCCAAAACAGACTCCCCTGAAAATTGAAATCGGACTATCTTTGATCTACAATCAACATTGGCATGACAAGAAGCCAACCAATCCATACCCATTATAATATCGAATTATACCATATCTAACTTGATTAAGTCTGCTACGGTAGGTCGACCATGAACTATTATTATACAACCCCTATATACCTGCTTAGCTATCACCGAGTCCCCAACAGGTGTAGACACCTCAAAAGGTTTAACCAATTCAGGTTTTATTTCAAACTTACTAGCAACCAATGGAGTAACGTATGATAAGGTGGAACCTGGGTCAATCAATGCATATACATCATAAGAGGAGACTGATAATATACCTGTAATAATATCAGGCGATTACTTTTGGTCCTGTCGTCCTGCCAACGCATAAATGTGGTTCTGAAGGCTGCTTGATCTAGATGCTCCGCCTCTGCCTCTACCACGACTCAGTGGTGCTTGGGGACCTTGCCCAGGGGGGCGTACTGATGATGATGAACCAGCTACAGATCCCGCTGGCTGAGCTATGCTTGCATCACCTCTCATCGGACAATCCCTTATAACGTGGCCCGGATAACCACAAATATAACAAACACCTAATCCCATACGGTACTGCCCAGTATGCTGCTTACCACATTGAGCACATCATGGCAAGGGCGGCCTCATCTGATTTGACTCACCCCTATACTGAGAACCTGACGCCCTGAAATTCTGACCAGACCCTGAATATGAGGAACGATCAAATCTCTTACTGCCAAACTGAAGGGGTGCGCTAGCTGATGGCTGGGCTGGATACCCCGGGTACTGCTGCCTCTGACCACCTCGAAACTCACCAGAAGGACCCGAAGACCTTGCTCTCTTATTTTGGACCCTATCATGCTCACGATCAGCCCTCTGTTTCTGTTTATGCTCCTCTACACCGTGAGCGTATCCCTAAATACGAGAAATATCCATGTCTGGTTAAAGTGAGACCGATATATAATTGTTAAGCAAGTGAGGCTCTAATCCCATCACGAACCGGTGAGCTCGATCCTCTATCTTAGATACAATAGTGGGACCATACCTAGCCAACGAATCAAACTGAAAACTATACTCCCGAACACTCATGTTACCCTGTCGAAGGGTCAAGAACCTATCAACTCTAGCTCGCCTAAGCTCTGGTGGCAGATAGTGACAAAAAAAAGCTTCTATAAACTCTTGCCATACTGCTGGAGGGGCATCCTCACCTCTGCACAATTCCCAAGACTCATACCAACTAACTACAACATCTTGGAGGCTATAGGAAGCTAGCTCAACTAACTCAGTCGCAGTGGCCTTTATTACCCGTAACGTCCTTTGCACTCTATCAATAAATACCTGAGGGTCCTCATTCGGATCTGCCCAATGAATACTTAAGGGTCTAAATTAATGAAGTCACGAACCCTCGCACTGACGGACCTGTCTACATAACCAATACCTATTTCCTGATGCCGAGCCTGCGCGGCTACTAATCGGGTTAATAGCTGAATAACATCTCTCATCTCCTGACCCGGTGTATCTGGCTGAGGTGCCGAATGTACAGGGCGGGCGCTAGGGCTAGTGACCCTCAGAGTTCTTCTGGAAAAGGCGGGGTATGTGAAGTCTGAGATGGAACCTCACCATAAGACTCTCCTTGAGCTTGGTAACTCGTGGCGCCCGACTAGTAGTCTCACCGACCACAGACTTTCCCTTCTAGGCGGCCGTACTCTTTGGAGGCATTGTTGAAACTATAGCATATTGTTAGGTACATGAATTCTTGTGTCGCACGATCTGAGATAAAAAGAGAGGATAACATCCTATATGTCCTGTAGCCTCCTGTCTATAAGTGTGGTGCACGACACACCCATAAACAAGACTCTAATAGACACGATCTGTAGACAACCCTTGTGAGCACTGCCCGAGATCCTTGATGTCACGACCCAAACAGATGGCCATGACGGGTGCCTGAGTCTTACCTGTCAAACACCCCTAAGCATGCGTCTAAGATGTGAATCTGAATAACATCTGCTCAACTACAAAAATAACATATATGAAGGAAACCTACCAACAAGGCATATGTACGTATACATGCAGGATACAGTAGGTGAGCCGGCAAGGCTGCTATAGACAGCTATACATTCAAAACTGAAGGCTGACAAGGCCACATACAGCCCAACTAGACATGCTGTCCATAGACCTCTAATAGAAATATAAATGTACAAAGATGAGGCTGAGCCACGTCATACCCATATACATATATATATATATATATACAAGCGTATCATACAAAAATCAAAAGCAGCTCCAGATCAAGTGGAGCACGCCAACTCTCGCTGATCAGGGATCCTAAGAAGGGGGACCGTCAGCTTGCCTACCTGCACCTGCGGGCATGAAACACAGGCCACGTGAAATAGGGCGTCAGTACGAAAAATGTAATGAGTATGTAAGGCATAAAAATTAGTACGTAAACGACATAGATGAAACATGGAATAAGGAAACACATCTTTAAATCTGAATAACTTTGTAAATTTTGAAACGTTTATAATGTCATGCACGTGCGTATAAATGTCGTGCCATGCATAGGTATGGGTGTATATAATATCATCAAGCCACTGAGGGCATCCTATAATATCATCTCGGCCACTGTGGGCAACATCATCAACATATACCAGCTGATTAGGTGGTGATGCGTATATAACGCCGTAACTTTTTCCCATATCCCATATACATATATTTACATATATACGCGTATATAACGCCATCTGGTCATGGGTCAATGCACATGTATAAATGATTGAAATGCATGAAAAATATGTAATAATCTCAATATTCGTTCCGGATAAACTTTTTCAACTGTGTATTATTCTGAGACACATGAACAGAAGATAATAATATTTTTAGTGGGGAATCAAGAATATAGACACCCCTACTATTTCTATGAATAGAGTAATTTTATGAAAACTGTGTGTTTGCTCGTTTCTTCAGTATAATTTAGACCATGCCAAAAGAAAGAAGGGAATGCCTTAACATACCTGGAGTAGGAAAATTTCATATACTATTCTTGACGAAGATTGCACCATACTCTTCTATAACCGCAAAATTCCACGTTACTACTATTCCGACAAATCCTCTTTTTTGAAGCTTCTTTTGGAACGAAGATGACCTTATGTATTTAACGTTTTCCTTGAATCTTTTGAGAAGGAAATGTTTCTGATCTTCTAATGTATTGGAACCTAAAAATGAATGATAGATAAGACTTAGATTTAAGTCTAATGTTAGTTAGATTTTAATTTGATTATAAGTAGCCACATGGCCTAGATGACTTATGAGTCATTCTTATCCTTGTGGCATTTGTGCCACGTTTTTAGAGTGAGATTTTATTAATTTTTATCCACTTATTAGTTAATTGGGTAATGTTCTGTTACCCAGTAATTAATCAATTACCCGCATAATTTAAAAATTACCACAAATTACTTAAAATTCTATTTATTTTTAAAATACTTCATATATACTTTATATATTATACTACCATGGTCATATGGTACCTTGCATGGTACTAGTTCATAATTATCGGGTATTATCGCTCAACCCGTATTTTATTCCAAATTGGCCACTTTCAACGAAACTCGTTTTCTTTAATTCGTGTACCCTTTTATCCTTCATGACACTTATTTATTAGTTGTTACAAATAGCGTAAATATGTTACCTCAAGATGATCTCATCTCCGAGTCTACGTCGGTTAACTGAAAACAAAATTTTAACGTACGAAAACGCGAGATGTAACATTTATTATTCCGTCAGTACTTGCACAACCCTTCCCCTTCCCACTCTATATGGATTTATTTGCCTGCCTTCATTCATTTATGATTTCTCTCCCTTGTTTTATTACTTTTTACTATGGAAACTGACTTGTCTCTTTGTTTTCTTTCTTAATTGCCTTTACAATTATTAAATACCGCCTTTATCATTTTTCATCGTGCAAATACTTGACAATGTATTATTTTCTTATTACATAAATCGTGCTCAACATCATATTCTACTCGTGCGTAATTAATATCATAGCGACACTTGATGAGTGTCTGCGCTCTTCCTATGTCACCCTTTTGAATTTGGAAAGGTTTATTTGCGGTAAAACTAGTCGATCAGCGGTGCAATCGACGGTTCCATGCCTTTTCCCCTCGACAGTAAAACTGTACATGCATCATGGTCAAACCTAGCTTGGGTTAAATATGTTATCCGCATAATAACCCTTTCAAGGAAAACCTATCCAAAGTCCACCAGGTTTTTCATAATCCTAACGGGCGCCACCATGATCTGGGCATTATTTGGAGAAATAAATGCTGATATGCTAATCATTAATATATAAGTAGTCGAATCCAGAGGGGGAAGGGCCTAACTTTGTTTGTTTTGCAGAAAATGAGGCACAAAGTCCCCAAGTTTGGCATGGTCAGAAACATACCACCGTTATTGCTAGATTGGTGGGAAGACCTTTCATCAGGCAACAAAAACCATGTGAAAAGTGTTCTTTGAAACTTACCTTCCTTATTAGACATCCAACCAAACAACGTGTTGATCGAGGCTACCACTATGTTTTGGGATGGAGAAAGGCATGTATTCCGTTTTGGCAACATAGAAATGACTCCTCTTTTGGAGGAAATAGGAGGATTCGCTGGATTACCTTAGGACAATGCGGTTTATTAGTACCAGAAAATCGCACCCCAGGTTTTTTTTGAAAATGATGGGCCTAAGAAAGAATGACGACTTGGTATGCCTAGATAAGTCCTATATACCCTTTGACTTCCTCTATGAATGATATGGACACAATAAATCTTACCGTATCTTTCATGACGAGTTCTCCATCACTTCCTTGGGTTGGATTCATCGTAGGGTTTTCGCATTCATCGTCTACTTTCTGGGCATGATAGTGTTTCCAAGCAAAGGGGACAATATCCACACCAGGCTGGCTATGGTAGCCAAAATTTTAATGGAGGGAATTGAGGGACAAATATATACTATTGTTCCAATGATTATAGCAGAAATATACCGGGCCCTGGATCGCTGCAAGAAAAGGGTTCAAACATTTTGAGGCCTGTAACTTGTTGCTGCAGATTTGGTTGTTAGAACATCTCCAAAGAGGCCAATACCGCCAGGAGTTCCTACGAGGCCATGGAATGATCACATAACTTTCTACCATAAAAAAAGAATGACCTTTATCCCAGACAGGTTTTCCCAACCAGAGAATGCTACAGAATGGTGCAGTTCTTCATCAATCTGACCGAGGATCAGGTTCATTGGATGTTCGAGTGATTCCCTACTAGTGAATTCATCATCAGATCCAGGAATGTTCCGCATTTGGTGTTGATCGGGCTAAGGGGAATATATCCCTATGTTCCTATTAGGGTCATGAGACAAGTTGGTAGAAAGCAAGTCATACCACGAGTCTCTAAAATGGGTCACTACTGAGCAGATTTTCAAGATGCTGACATCCCGTACAAATGTGAAGCTAAGCACATGTGGCACTTGAAGGTCATTATGGAAAGGGATACCATCGATCCAGATCGATACCATGCAAGGCATGTGTACTTCTACCCATTATGGTTGGACGATAGCATAGCGAGAATAGTCGAGCTAGGGGTCGGTCAAGGAAACAGAGTCGTAGATGAAGATGCTGAAGCATAGGTGAATATAGGAGGTTGTGCAAAAGAGTTCACGAGTCCAAGGCCAGACATGTGGAACAACACAAGATTGATATGAAGTCGATTAACGAATGGAGGGAAATGGCTACAAAGTCAACAAAGAGATTGGAATATCTAGAGCAGGGTCTAATAGAGTTAGAGGGAAGATGAGGAAGAGAGTCATAAACTGCCAGAATGCAGAGGGCAATGAAGGAGGACACCTAGCAAGGGCATATTTGCTGCTAGACATGCACGACCTAGGGAATCTGATCGATGGAGCCAAGAGAGCCAAGCCTGGAAAAGGTTCATCTAGGACCAAGTAGATTAGGATTATTGGTTTTAGACTTACTTTTCGAGTGTAATAAGGCTAAATGCCATTAGTGACTTATTTATTTCGTATCGTTTTAGATTCATCTTCTTTATCATATTAATGAAATGAGGAAATTATCAATATTAAATTTCTCCAAATCTACTTGTCGCTAGGCCTACCTCGGGCACAACGAGGTTCCACGAATTAGGACGCAAATTTACATTTTTACAATACTACAAATGCTTTTAAAAATCTTCACTGACTTGGTTACCTTTTTGTTTTTCTTTCTTTTGATTATTCCTATCCTCTATGGTTGGTTCGCACATACTGGCATCATCAGTGTATCACACTAGATCTAGAGGCCCTCCACCTCCTCCTCCTCCTCCAACCAATTCAAAAAGCAAGGGAAAAGCCAAGATGGATTATATAAGTGGTGTTAGAAAAGCTGACGCTCCACATGCTGAGAATGTGGAAACTTCAGATGGTCGGAGTGCCCCGACGCAAAATGATTTGATCCAATGGTTGGAACAAAGAATACTAGAATTGCAAGGAGAGCTTGAGCAGGTCCGCAACTTGGCAAACCTCTCCCTCACACTAAACGTCCCAAACATCAACCAACCAAATACCCAAAACCCAGTACCTCCTTAAACCACACCCAACCAACGCCCGCAAAATCCTCCCGCACCCCAACAATATACAACAACTCTTTAAAATCCTAATCCTTTACCCATACCGACACCCTTTCAATACCAGCATCTCCCGACTTAATATCCGCAAACCATTTATCACACTTCTCAGAATACCCCACAATCTATTCCCGATCCTCAAAATTCAACCAATGATCACCATTACACTCAAACTCCATGCATTCACCAAAACAATCCTATATACGTGGAAACTTTACGCCACTCCACTCAACCAACTTCATATACACTAGAATCCACCGAGAAGGACCTGCTCATCAAGAACATGGCGGAGGAACTCAAGAATCTCACAAGCCGAGTTCAGGGTGTTGGAAAAGGCAAGGGAATTGAAGGACTGAATTATGAGGATTTATGCATTTAGCCAAATGTGGAACTATCGGAGGGTTACAAACCTCCTAAGTTCGAGATGTTTGACGGAACGGGCGACCCAAAGGTACATTTGAGAACATATTGTGACAAGCTTGTAGGGGTTGGAAAGGATTAGAAAATTCACATGAAGCTGTTCATGAGAAACCTCACTGAGATGTCCAAGGTACATAAGTCAAAATCCCAAGAAATGGGATAATTGGGTAAGTATGGCATCTAAATTCATGGACAGGTTCAAGTTCAATACAGAAAATGCACCGGATGTCTTCTACATACAGAACCTCAAAAATAAGCCTACAGAGACTTTCCACGAGTATGTTACTCGGTGGAGGTCAGAAGCAATAAAGGTCAGGCCAGCGTTAGAGGAGGAGCAAATGAACCAAATTCTTTTTCAGGGCTTAGGATCCACAATTCTATGAGAGGTTAATGGTCATTAAGAATCACAAGTTCTCCGATATCATCAAACTTGGGGAAAGGATCGAGGAAGGTATTAAGAGCAGAATGATAATGAATTTTGAGGCACTGCATGCCACAAAAAAATCATTGCAATCGGGAGGCATATCAAAGAAGAAAGAGATAGGGGCAATGATGGTGGCCCAGGGCCCAAAATCTCCACTCACATACCAGACGCCTCCACCCATATACCAACCTTCACCTCCCAGATATCTTCAACCCGACACCTTCTACCATGCTTATAACACTCAACCCTCCTTTTATCATTCACCTCCAGCTCATCTAAATTATCAGAAACCCAGGCCCAATTTCGACCGTAGACCACCAAGATAATACACCCGTATTGCTGAACCCATCGACCAGTTATACGAAAGATTGAAGGATGCCGGATATGTCACCTCTATTCATGCTGTGGCTATGGAAAACTCATCCTAATGGGTCAACCCAAACAAGACATGTGCATACCATTCCGGCATAAAAGGACATACTATTGATAAATGCTGCATCCTAAAAGACAAGATCCAGACACTGATTGATCTAAGGTCATACAGGCAAAGGAAGCCATGTCTAATGTCCGCAATAATCCCCTCCTAGATCACAGAGGTGAAAGAGTCAGTGTAATAGAAACTGATGAAGAATGGGACCCTGAGGGGTCAATCGGTCTTATTCGGGAAGGTGACGACCGACTCTAAGAAACCTGCAGTCATACTCAATCCCACTGTGGTACAGGTACAACCTCCAGTAGAAATTGAGGTAGCCGCATCAGTTCCGTTTGAGGTAGAAGTGATACCACCTACAACTACAAATACTCTATTTGAGGTACAGATAACCACACCCTTCACTGTGACGGTGGCATCTACACCGCCTTACAAGTCCAATGCCATACCTTGGGATTATATTGCCGAAGCCAGGAGAAAAGGGAAAGCGGAAATGGAAGAGTCCGGAGCTGCATAGGGAATGACTAAAACGGGAAGAATCTACACACACCTGAGCATTTGGGAGGGATAAGTAAGGAAGCTGCCACCAAACAACCTATCATCGAAACTGGTCCAGATGACCTTTGGAGGAAAGTACAGGTAAGAGAGTACTTTGTCATTGATCATCTGAACAAAACTCATGCCCAGATATCCATTTTTCACTGTTACAAAATTCTGAGGCGCATAGGAATGCCCTGATGAAGGTACTGAACGAAGCATATGTACTTAACAACATTACTAGCGGAGAAATGGCCAACAAGGTGGGGCAGGTGCTGGAGAGCCATAAGATCACCTTTCATGAAGACAAACTGCCACTCGAGGGATTGAGCCATAACAGGGCACTGCACATCGTAGTGCAATGTGAGGATAAGTTCATCGCTAGAGTTCTGATAGACGGAGGGTCCAGCCTTAACATCTGTCCACTAACAACTCTGAAAAGGTTGGGCAAGGGTCTGCATGAGATACGAGCAGGATCTATGAATGTGAAGGCATTCGATGGGTCGTGAAGAGCCACGATTGGGGAAACCAACTTATGCTTACAGATGGGTCCCACATGGTTCGATGTCGAATTCTAGGTGCTAGACAAATCCGCCTCCTGTAATCTGCTATTGGGACGACTTTAGATACATGCTACTAAAGCTGTTGCATCCACTTTGCATCAGGCTGTGAAGTTTTAATGGAACTATCAGGAAGTGATCATATATGAAAATGGAAGCAATCCCATTTACACCAATCAAACTGTTCCGGTAGTGGAGAACAGAAGGAAGTTAGGTGGAGAAACTTACCATCGTATCGAGCGTGTTAACGTAGTTGAGAAATATAAATGGTGGAGCAGCAAAATAGAAAGCATACTGGTATGATCGGGGTATGAACCTAGAAAGGGGCTCGGTAAGAATCTCTAGGGTATCACCAAACCAATACAGCTAAAACGTCATGGTATGACCTTGGGGGTTGGATATCCTTACACCTGACAAGAATATCAGCATGGTCCCTATTACCCTCTTAAATAGCCAGTGCCACATCTGAGTCAAACATTTCATCAGGCCGACACAATATGGGGATCCGAAAAAGAGGAAGCTTTGGCTGCACTAAGGAATTTGTTTTTAGAAGATGAAGATACGGATTGCAGTGTGATAGTTGAGGAGGAGGATGAAGAAGGCCTTACCATTCAGACGGTAGAAAGGGGAGCATTTCTCAGGAACTGGACCGCTACACCATCGAGGGCCTGACAAATCTCGGGCATTACTATTTCTTACCTTGATGAACCAACGACTGTGACATGTAATGAGACAACACAACATAAGGATAGTGACTCGAAAGAAAAGGACGAGATACCTGAGGAAGTTATCAGATAAGTTGAGAATTTTGAGAACAAACCTAAGTCCAACCTGGACGAAATTGAGATAGTCAACTCGGGAGATTCCGAAACCATCAAGGAAACTCGCATAAGTATCCACTTGTCACCGTCAGAGAAGGAAGAATATACTCGTTTCCTGAAAGAATATGAGGATATCTTTGCATGTTCATATGACGATATGACAGGGTTGAGCACCTCCATAGTAGCTCACAAGTTACCTGCAAATCCAATATGTCCGCCAGTGAAGCAGAAACTTAGAAAGTTCAAACCAGACATGAACCTGAAAATCAAAGAGGAAGTCACCAAGCAGATCAAAGCCAAGGTACTCAGGGTAGTTGAATACCCAACCTAGTTAGCCAACATTGTACTGGTGCCAAAGAAAGATGGAAAAGTCAGGGTGTGTGTCGACTATCGGGATCTAAATAAAGCAAGTCCCAAGGATGATTTCCCACTGCAAAATATACATATTCTGATCGACAATTGCGCCAAGCATGAGCTCCAGTCCTTTGTAGATTGCTTTGCAGGTTATCATCAGATCTGGATGGACAAAGAAGACGCAGAGAAAATAGCCTTCATTACACCGTGGGGGCTATATTGCTACAAAATGAATACCGTTCTGTCTGAAAAATGCTGGGGCCAACTACATGAGGGCTATGACAACCATCTTCCATGATATGATACACAAGGAGATATGTTGACGATATTATCATCAAATCCAAGAAGGCCACATATCACATAGCAGATTTAAAGAAGTTCTTTGACCGGCTGCGGAAGTACAATCTAAAGCTAAATCTCGCAAAGTGTGCATTCGGGGTTCCTGCCGGAAAATTGTTAGGATTCATTGTCAGCCGCCGAGGAATAGTGTTGGACCCATCAAAGGTTAAAGCTATCCAGGAACTACCACCACCAAAGAACAAGAAGGACGTGATGAGCTTCTTAGGACGCCTCAATTACATCATCCATTTCATAGCATAGTCCACGCTCCACAGTGATATGTGAACCAATTTTCAAGGATGTCGTAACCAGTTGGACCGAGGATTGTCAAAAGGCTTTTGACAAATTCAAGGAATACCTGTCCACACCACCAGTCTTAGTCCCGTCGGAACCTGGCAGACCACTACTAATCTACCTCGCAGTGCTAGATGGGGCTTTCGGTTGTGTTTTGGGACAGCATGACAAGACGGGAAGAAAGGAGCAGGCTATATATGACTTGAGTAAGAAGTTCACACCATATGAAACACGGTACTCTCTGCTAGAACGCACATGCCGCGCTCTAACCTAGATAGCTCAGAAATTGAGGCACTACTTCTGTGCCTATACTACATACTTATATCGAGGATGGATCCCCTGAAGTACATCTTTCAAAAGTCTATGCCCACAAGGAAGCTGGCAAAGTGGCAAATCTTGCTGAGTGAGTTCGACATCATCTACATAACTCATAAGGTAGTCAAAGGACAAGCATTGGCAGATCATCTTGCTGAAAATCCTGTAGGATGAGAATATGAATTGCTAAAGCCTACAACGGTTGGATGATGTTTTTCGACGTAAATTTCAAAGGAGTTCTGTTGACATGAATGTTCAGGAACTACTAGTGATTGGTGATTCAGACCTGCTGGTACATATATTATAAAAATAATGGGCTACTAAAAACACAAAGATACTACCATATCTGCATCATGTATAAGAGATGAAGAAAAGGTTCGCAAAGATAGAGTCCGACATGTCCCCAGAATTCAGAATGAATTTGCAGACGCATTGGCCACATTGTCTTCAATGATACAACATCCAGACAAAAATTTCATCTATCCCATTCCAGTGAGAATCCATAATCAACCGATATACTGTTCTCATGTTGAATAAGAAACAGATGGAAATCCCTAGTTCCACGACATCAAAGAATATTTGGCAAAAGGAGAATACCCGGAGCATGCAAACCATACTAAAAAATGCACGCTGCGAAGACTGTCTAATCACTTCTTCCAAAGCGGAGGAATACTATATAGAAGAACTCTTGATCTAGGTCTGTTAAGGTGTGTCGACGCCAAAGAAGCTTCCATATTGCTCGAGGAAATACATGTCGGAACCTGCGGCCCACATATGAACGGTTTCATCTTAGCCAAGAAGATACTCAGGGCCGGATACTTTTGGATGACTATGGAGACAGATTGCATTCGGTATGTCCAAAAATGTCATCAATGCCAGATACATGCAGATATGATACGGGTGCCGCCAAACGAACTTATTGCAACAAGCGCATCTTGCCCTTTTCTTGCCTGGGGGATGGATGTAATTGGTCTAATCGAACCCACTGCTTCGAATGGGCAAAGGTTCATCTTAGTGGCCATCGATTACTTTACTAAATGAGTTGAAGCTGCATCCTACAAAGCCATAACCAAGAAAGTCATCGGAGATTTTATTAGAGATCAGATTGTTTGTCGACTTGGGGTTCCAAAGTCCATCATCACTGACAATGCCACCAATCTCAATAGTGATCTGATGAAAACCATGTGTGAAGCTTTCAAAATCAAGCACAAGAATTCCACATCATACATACCTCAAATGAATGGAGCCGTGGAGGCTGCCAACAAGAACATCAAGAAGATACTACGGAAAATGGTAGAGAATCACAAGCAATGGCATGAGAAATTACCATTTGCCTTACTGGGATACCGTACTACAGTTCGCACATCAATCGGGGAAACTCCTTATTTGCTGGTTTATGGTACCGAAACTATCATTCCCGTCGAAGTAGAAATTCCTTCTTGGAGGATCATACAAGAAGCAGAACTCAATGACGCAGAATGGATAAACATCCGTTATGAGCAACTAACCCTCATAGATGGAAAAAGGATGAATGCAGTATGTCACGGTCAACTTTATCAGAATAGGATGTCCAGGGCTTTCAACAAAAGGGTCAAACTAAGACAATTCACATCGGGGCAGCTGGTGCTAAAAAGGATCTTTCCACATCATGATGAAGCCAAAGGGAAATTCTCACGCAACTGGAAAGGTCCCTACATGGTCCACAGTGTATTGACAGGAGGAGAACTCATACTCACAGAATGGATGGAGAAATCTCGCCAAAGCCTATCAATTCAAATACAGTCAAAAGATACTACGTGTAAATTATCTCTATTTCTTTATATGATGTCAATTGAACTACGCTTGTCCTGATTCCCGTTTAAGAGGGGATACATAGGAAGCCTTGTGGGTTCGGTTACAATTTGATAAAATTTCCATCTTCCCCACAATTCAAAAACTGGGGCAGAACTTTGAGGAGAACCCTCAAAATTCCGAAGCAAGTTCAGCCAACCACAATATACAGAATAGCTAGAAAGTCACTAAGTTAATCGGGGTAGAATTTTGAGGAGGAACCTCAAAATTCTATGGCAAATAAAGTCGCAATGTCTCTAATGATGTCACAGTCACTGTTTTATCTAACTGATTTCTAAATATCATATTACTATGTCTTTAAAAAAAACCATGCATGCATGCTTTTGAAAAGAAACCTTACTTTTTATCCAAATTCTACCCATGATGACTTGAACAGGATCCCCGAGAGGAATGGAGCAGATGAGCAGGCAAAGACACGAACCAACCTCCCCCATAAAACTCTCAAATTTTTCTTTGGATGCAGGAATAATAAGTATCGTTGCAACAACACAATTGCTATGCACAAAACACACTGTCAGCTAAGAACACTTCACTGTTACTCTTACATTTGCATGAGACTAAGCCCTGTCTCAACTTCTGCATGAGGCTAAGCCTTGCCTCCCCATTTGCATAAGTCTAAGCACTGCCTTCTCTCTGCATGAGACTAAGCTTTGTCTCAACTTCTGCATGAGGCTAAGCGTTGCCTCCCCATTTGCATAAGGCTAAGCACTGCCTTCTCTCTGCATGAGACTAAGCCCTGCCTCCCATTTGCATAAGGCTAAGCACTACCTTCTCTTTGCATGAGACTGAGCCTTGTCTCAATCCTTGCATGAGGCTAAGCCCTGCCTCCCATCTGCATGAGGCTAAGCATTGCCTTCTCCTTGCACGAGACTAAGCCCTACCTCTCGCCTGCATAAGGCTAAGGTTTCAAATTGATTGTTTACCTTTGTTTTTATCGATTTTATGACTTACCTAAAATTAGGGTTTCAAACCTTTTTATTTTGGGGCCAGATTTGTTTCGATTGTGTATTCTGTAAACAAGTTCTCGTCTATGTTCATCCTATGAAGCATGAGACTCTTGCCTTTTATCTCTGTTGATTTTATGTTTTTACCCGAAAATTAGGGTTGAAACCTTTTACTGACTTCCGTTTACTCTTTCCTTTCTCGTATAGTACTGATATTTTCCTTATTTTGTTCACCCTACCTTGTTCCTTTACTTATTTACCTAATTTGTTGATTGATAATTGATTCTATATGAAACTTACCTTATTCTAAGTAGTACTTGCCTGATTACTCGTTAATCGACTGAACTCTGACTTCAATTGATTTTGGATTTATTTTCTTTTCTTATTTGTGTATGTTTGATTTATTCCATTATTTGTCTGCCTGATTGAAAACTATTTAAACCCTTTCCCCTCTTTCCTTTAGAAGGGCGAGACTCCAATACTCTCAAAGTCGATTGGTGTGAACGCTTGGTTCCCAGGTTCAGTTGGGCTTAATGAAGGCTCCCTATAGTTTATCTTACTACTATTATGTAATTTATTCATTTACCCTGGCCTGTAATAAGTTTGTAACAAACAGATTTTGGGGTATATAGTAAAATTGGGAAGGGTCTTTATTCTCTTTGGGCAATCCGGGTAGATATCCTGCCAATAGGGTTTCATTTGCTTTGTTAATCCTGTTTTATCTCATCTCTGTTAAAATCGTGTGATTGTTGTACTATGCTTGCATATTAGAAATCCTGCCTATAGGAAATTAAATTGCATTAGAAATCCTGCCTATAGGTTGTATTAACTTGTTCAACAAACTTAAGTTAGCAATCATGCCTATAGGACCTCAGTATTGATCTAACTATTTTTTCTTTCTAGCAATGTGCACCATTTCTGCCTGTGTTATTATTCAATAGATACCATGTCTACAAGGCTAAAACTGGTTTCAAATCTAGAAATCGTGACTATAGGATTTAAATTAATTCAGTAATAGATACTATGCCTATAGGACTAAAATCGTTTCTAACTTAGAGATCATGCCTATAGGATTTAAGTCAGTACAGTAATTAGAAATCATGCCTATAGAGTTAAAATCAGTTCAACATTGGATATCACACCACAGTGTTTTGCCAATTGGCTCTGGTACAATTGCCTTAGTAAATCAATTAAACAATGTGTTTAATAATAATTCTAGATCCAAAATTGCAATTCCTTACTGTCTGAAGTGCCCCGATATATCACTGAATAAAATCAGTAGGCCAAAGAATAGGTCTTGACACTCGCCTTTATAAAACTACTTCTGAGAATCACTATTTCCCGCCTAGATATCCTGCCTATAGGACTTTAAATTAAGCCTGTCAATTGCGTGCATCTGTTGTTATGTGTGGAGGTCAATGTGACCCCTTATTTTCCTCTTTGTTTAAAGGTCCTATTTGTTTTTGTTTGATTCCTAATCTTTGCATTTTTGAGTAACCCAGGTGTAGTCTAGAACTACCCCAAATAGAGGTCCTAATACCTCCAGGGCCATAGGTAAGGGACAAGTAGTGCACACATAGGAAACGAATTCGAATCGACTAGAGCGCTTTAGGTAACAACTTAAAGATAGTAATTGGGTAGTAAGGAGATGATAGTTCGTGCGCCAAGTACTATGAGTAACACCCCAACTTGAGGGAGTTACAAGGTATTGCACGAGATGATCCTATAGGCTAAAAAACTTAGGACTTCCCCTCTTATTACTGTTTTAAAATAAATTGAATAGTTGTCCAAATTGCTCTCTTCCCCTTAGACTAATTCTCTTAATTTAAGTTCGGTCAGGACCCACCGTTGTGAACCTCGAGGGGTGCCTAACACCTTCCCATCAAGGTAATTTGAGCCCTTATCCGATCTCTGATGATGTAAACTGGTAACATGAGTTATCTGCTCTAGGTGCCCTAACGTACCTTAATCTGTTAGGTGGCGACTCTTTCAATTTCAATTCCCTACCCTCTCAAAAAGGAGTTGTCCTAGAAATGTCGAAACCCAATTTCACGAGAAAAAGGGGGCGCGACAATACTGATTCGATCTCATCATCATTCAAGTTGTTTCCCTTAATCCCGCAAGTATACGAGGTAATATGTTCGTTAGGATCACTCGTTCCATTGTATTTTGGTATATCGGGCATACGGAACTTCTTGGGGATAGGCATCGGAGCCGCACTCAGAGGGAACGACTTTTGTATGAACTTTTTAGCATCAAACCTTTCAAGACCGGGGTGCCCCCGGTATTTGATCAACACTGGAGTTATAAGTTTCTACTTTTTTGTCATTATCCTCAATCTTCTTTTCCCCGGACTCGATCCTCTTGGTGAGTTCCTCGAGCATCCTCATAATTGTGGGGTAAGTCCCCGAGCCGTTACCGTTTGATCTCTCTGGCACCGGCTCAGTACATCGAATGTTTTCTGGATCGACTATACTTGATGTTTTGTTTTGACTTTGAAGTTGAGCGAGGGCAATCTCGAATATTACTTGGAGGCTGATTCCCCTATCTCCTACACCCTATGTTCTTTGGCCACCAGATTTGACTTTCCTGCGTACACTTGCTTCGGGGTCTGCGCCTAGATCCTCATTCAAAGCAATATGTGAATTAACATCTACTGGTTCCACATTTGGCACTTTCCCATCGACCCCTGGGGAAATTATGTTATCATTTTCTCCATGGAACCCAACATCACCGTGTACGGGCGCATTATGTGAGTTTGACATGTTTTATCCTAAAATCAAAGAATCTTTGACAAGAACAAGTGTGAAAAATAACGTGTGTTGTCAGAAGCAGTATCGAAATAAATACTATTATCTTTAGCCCCACGGTGGGTGCCAAACTGTTTACCTCAAAAATTCGAGTAACAATTAATTTTGATTTGTGGTATTAAAGATATGTGATTTAGTTCAATACTAATTAATAATCAAGAAGTATAGCGTATAAATGAAAGAAATGAGTAAATCAAACTAGTGTTGCTAGGCAGTATCGACCTCGAGCCAAAGTGACCTCGAGATGGACCAAGAACAATAAAGCAAGAATAAGAGCTCGTTTAGATTGGCTTAAAAAAAGTGGCTTTTAAGCACAGTGCTTAAAAGCACTTTTTAAGTGCCGGAGCTTGTTTTATAAATAAGTAGTTACGTGTTTGGATAAAAGTGCTTAAGCTGAAAAAACGTTATTGAAGTGTTTGGTAAATAAGTGCTGGTAAGCACACTTTTTTCTATTAGAATGACTGAAATATCCTTAAAGCTGTAGTATGTTATTTTTGGAGAATTTCCTTCAAAAATATTGGAAAAAATTATTTGTGTTTAGATGAGTTTTCATTTGAAGTTACTATATTTAGTGCTATATATTTGTTTCAACTTTTTCAAATATTTTGTATTTTAGTATTTGTACAAGACAAACGATTATGACATTGTTTGTTTGACAATATAAAAGAAACGCTCAAAACATAAAGAATTTCAAGAAAATAATTATTAGTAAATATACTATCAAATCAGGAGGAGTAAAATAAAAATGCGGTTATGATTATTTACATATGAAAAATCATGAAAATTAAATCAGGGCACAAAAATAAAAAAATAGGGATAGGCAATAAAAGATATGCCATATAGATGGCATTAGAAATGGTTAACAAAAATGGGAAAAATGGAGGGAGAAGAAGGAAAAGAACGTTTGGGCTTTTGACTTTGAAGGTTTTTGAAAAAATAAAAGATTATTAGGGATAAAAGAGTAAATTAAATGGTCAAACCCAACCAACTTTTAAGCTATAAAAAATAAGTTGGGATTCCCTAACTTGTTGCTTTTAGCTTGTTTGGGCTTAAAACCACTTGGCTTAAAAGTTGTTTTTAAAGTTACCAAACACTTCAACCAGCTAAAAAGTGCTTTTAAGCTGATTTGACCAGCTTTTAAGCCAATCCAAACACCCTCTAATAAAGCTAAAGGGCAATTCTAATGAACAATGAGTGAAAAAGTAAGAGAATATATTCTTTTCCAATGATTAGATGACGTTTACAAATGATTGGGGTCCCCTTTATATAATAGAGGAACCCTAAATAAGGTACATTTCTATTTACAGTAAAGAATCTTATTGGGATAGCTATCTAACCGCCTAGTACGGATTCGTACTAGGTTGTAAGAATAAATTCCGAAATTTATGCCACGATCTTGGGTACGTAGCGGGAATCTTGTCCTTTTGTAACAAATCCATAACGGCTCTATCTCGGGGTTAGTCATACTTGGCATTGGTACTCGTCGTGCACTCCGATCTTTGACCCTTACATTCTGCCCTCGAACTCGATCCCGGTCCATACTGAGCTTACTCCTTGATTCGAGCCCTCTGTTCCTCAATGTGAGCCCTCGAGCCCACAAAATCGGGGCACATGATTTACCGTATACAAAGCCGTTAAAGTCGAGGTCGAGTAGCGAAGAGTAGGAACAACGGCCAGTGTAGTCTTGAAACTAGCGAGAATATTCTCTTTGTTGTACTTTTTAGAGTTTTTAGAGAACATGCCATATAAATAGAAAAGGACAGAGAGCAAAAATGGCACGTGAGATTCATTCTGAGAAAAACTATTTTAAGAAGTTGACTCTTGAGAGAAAATACAAAAGTTTACCTTTCCACAGTGATTGATTTTGTCGATTATTCTTCCTTTCTACTCACACGATCCAAGAATGCATTGTTCATTTTCTTACTTATTGCCACACTTTGTTATTAGAAGGAAGAATCTTTCACAACATTTAATATTTGGGTGAATCGTTCTTCCTATTTACATTTATTGCCATTTTCTATATTTATTGCTCATCATTCATTCTTCATTTATTCTCAAAAGTGTGCATTTAATAATCTGATAACCGATTCCGCGCATTAAGTAGACGATACCATTTAAACACTTAGCTAGATCAAAGAATTATTATGCTTGACTAGGATTTACCTTTCACATTATTTATCTTTTGGTTAGTTTAACAAAGAGTGCTATACTTTTTGGTCAAACACTCACAATCAAATATTAAAAAAAATTAATTCTCAAATTTTATACTGAGATAACTCCTAATCTCTGTAACCAGGCGACCAATTTGGGTATGGCGTTTGGGTTAGAGGGTAACACAATAATGCACGTAAGTAGGCAGAAGAGTAATTGAGGGCACACAATAGTGGATTAACACAATTGTCCTAGCAGTTAAAGGAAATGGTGTCGAGAATAATAGAAGGTATTTTAAGAAATTGGAGGTTAGTGTGTGCACCCGGTAGTTGTATCATCAACTTTAAGTATTTATGAAGGATATTGAAAAGGATAGTGTTTTAGCCCTAACATGGCTATCTACCAGACTACCACCATACTCCATTTTCTTCTTTGCTTTTAGTCGAGTAACTCTAGAAATGTTAGACATGCGACTAGGGTTGAGTTTAAACCGAATTCAAATAGACCGAGTCAATATATAAAGAAGTTACATCCAAATTCAATTGAAGTTTATCTAAGTCAAGATGCATTAAGAAGTGTCATTAAATTTATTTGAGAAACCAGGGACGGTACTTATAAGACTAAACATTAAATTAGAGCTCACATAACATGGTCAAATAGCGAGAGAGAGGAAGGCTCGTGGCCTGGATCAAGTGAGGTGCATGAAAGACGAGGAAGGTGGAGTATTAATGGAAGAGACCTAGAATAAGCAAAGATGGCAGACGTACTTTCATAAACTTCTGAATGAAGAAGGAGACAGTAATATCGTGCTAGGGGAATTAGGGCACTTCGAGAGTCACCGAGACTTTAGGTACTGTAGGTGTATTAAGGTTGAGGAGGCCGTGGGAGCTATGCGTAAGATAAGTCGGGGCAAAGTGAGCAGACCAGACGTGATTCCAGTAGAAATTTGGAGGCATGTGGGTAGAGCAGGCTTGGAGTGGTTGACTGGGTTGTTTAATGTTATTTTCAAGATGAAGAGGATGCCAAATGAGTGGAGATGGAGTACGATGATTCCATTGTACAAGAACAAAGGTGATATCCAGAATTATAACAACTATAGGGGAATCAAGTTACTAAATCATACCATGAATGTTTGGGAGAGGGTGGTGGAAGGGAGGGTAAGGAGTGCATCTATATTAGAAAACTAGTTCGGGTTTATGCCAGGGCGTTCTACTATAGAAGCTATCCACCTTATCAGGAGGTTGGTGGAACAGTACAGGGATAGGAAGAGGAATTTGCACATGGTGTTTATTGACCTAGAGAAGGCATATGATGGATCTAAGAATGTGCCATCAAAACTTTAAGGTAAGTTATATAGAGCGGTGGTTAGACCGGCCATGTTGTATGTGGCTGAGTGTTGGCCTATCAAGAATTCATATATCCAGAAGATGATAGTAGCCGAAATAAGGATATTGAGATGGATGTGCGGGCATACTAGGCTGGACAAGATTAGGAATGAAGATATTCGGGAGAGAGTGGGCATTGCTCCCATGGACGACAAGATGCTGGAAGCGAGGCTTAGATGGTTCGAGCACATGCAGAGGAAAAACCTAGATGCGCTGGTTAGGAGGTGTGAGCGGTTGACTTTGGCAGATATGATAAGAAGTAGAGGACGACCTAAAAAGTATTGGGGAGAGGTGATCAGAGAGGACATGACTCTTGATAGGAAGGTGTGGAGGTCGAGCATTAGGGTTGTTGGCTAGGGGTTAGTCGAGCATTTTCCGTGTTTGTACCGGCTAGTCTAATAGAGTTTTTGATATAATATAAGGGTCCACCAAACTCTATAGAGAACCAAGTTCTCTATCGGTTCCACTAGAACACACGTACACAGCAGTAAGTAAATGACAAGAGGAATTTTATGTGGAAAATTCCCAGCTCAAAGGGATTAAAAATCACGACCTACCCTTGCAGGATTTCAACTTCACTACTGAGCAATTTTTAGATTACAACCTATGCAACCTAGGAATTAACCTCTTAATCCGTCACTAACCTGTAATACTCTATTACAAGCCACTTTGTAATAACTCTATTACAAAGACTTTACAACTCGACTAACTCTAGCCAAGACTCAAACACAAGGGTTTAAGGTTTACAAAGAGTTTCCTACAGAATACTTCTAAACAAGCTAAGTAGGAATTATAATTGAAGAACTATTACAAAGTTACAACTCAACTAAGGACATACAATTAGGGGTGGGCATTCGGTCGGTTCGGTTTGGTTTGAAGAAATTCGGTTCGGTTAATCGGTTTTTGGTTTTGTAAAAGTAGTAACCAAAACCGAACTAAAATAAGTTCAGTTCAGTTCGGTTTTTCTAATTTCGGTTCGGTTATTTCGGTTCGGTTTTCGGTTTGAATAATATCATATCGGACCCCTTCTATGTAATAATACGACCGGTGAATTTGTTGATTTTTCTCAAAACTTCGAAATTGTTGGAAATATTGTGTTTATAGAAAAAAATAGATTAAACTTTACACACTATTATGGATTATAAAATTCAAACATAGTGCAAATTACAACTCTGTGTGAAATTCTCCCGGTATCTATCACATATGCTATGGAAGTTTTAATAGAGGGAAAGTCTTTGAGATTGGAAAGTTGATGGACTTACTTAATTGGGTTGATTCTTTGATAGATTAGACCTAATAGTATTAATTTATTACCTATGAGCTTAGCCTATATATAACTTAAATAACATATATACTAATAATTCGGTTTTTCGGTTAACCGAAATAAAAAACTTAATAACCGAAAACCGAATCGAAAAACTGAAATTTTAAAATTTTAAACCGAAACCGACCGAACAAACCGAATAACCGAAACCGAAATAAAAAAAAATTCGGTTCGGTCGATTTTTTCGGTTCCGACCGAAATATGCCCACCCCTACATACAATGACTTGCTGTGGGGAATTGGCCCGTAGCAGTGTTGTTCTTTGTTCTTGGTGCACTTGAGAATTGATTGCTTGATGATCAATGACCATAAAAGTGCTTGAATGAATTCTCTAAGTGAACAAGTCATTTGTTTTACCTTACTTGATGTTAATAATATATTTGTGATATCACTTAGGATGATGTAAGCAAGGTAGATAAAAGACGCTCCCCATAAAGTTGACTGTTGCACTGTTTCTGCACTGTAGCGTGTGCAGGCAACAACTTTACAGCTGGGGCAGTTGACTTGTACAGTTTCTACGGGAAACGATAGTTATCTGTTCCCTCTGTTGTTCCTATGACTCTGAATAGTTGAAGCGTATTCCAAGTTAGAACCTTTCGATCTTAAGGTCTTGAGGATATGTAACTGGTTCCTTATCTGGTTCTTGACAGTAAGTTTGTTAGATCATCAAAACATAAAATAAGGTACTTGTAACCTATCAATTTCTCCCTTTTTGATGATGATAAACTTATAATTGAACATCCCAAGAAAAAAGCCACACAGAACCAAACAGTGAACCAGAAAAGCCTTAGTTTCCCCCTGAATCTGTATTCCCCCTTAATCAGTGCACATTAATCAATTATGCACATTAATCTTCCCCCTTTTGGCATCATAAAAAGAAGAGCAACAAGTATATAGCAAAAAGAAGTCTAGCTTGAGTTAACTCATGCTACTTGTGTGCACACAACATGACTAAAAATAGAGCATAAAGACAAGGCATAGTTAGCAAAAAGGGAAAAGCTTGCATTATCATTAATTTTGATTTTTTAACAGAAGTAAAGTCAATGTTACTACCACCATCCACAATTTTGAACAACCAAAAAATATACCACAACATCATCATAAAAACTGACACTGAGGGAATAGACCGATCACTAAAGACTGGACACTGAAGGGACGCTGTTTAGGGAGCACTGGAAGGAGATGGCTTAGAAAGGGCTTGGAGGACTAAATCCATTCGAACATTTGTTGATATTTGCTCGTTGAGCAGTCTCTCTTTTAGGTCCTCCATTTGTTTCCTGAGCTCAGCATTCTCTTTTGTCAGACAAGCAACCTCTTCTCCTTGAGAACTACTAGAATTAGGTGCCTCCTGCAGCCGACTTAACTGAGTCTCAATGATAGTATTCCTTGCTTTCAATTGTCGTATCTACAAGGTAGCACTGTTCTGAGCATTGATCAGCTGAGATATGGTACAAGTGCTTCCAACCCCTCCAATTTTCTCGATACACTCACATTCTTCAAGACTATCTTTGGAGAAAGTTTTCTTCTTTGTTCCCACTTTAGCTTGTCTCAGCGGAACCTTCAAGTGCTTAAAGACCTTGGTGAGAAGGAACCTATACGGCAGCCCATGATTAGCATCTTTAAAGTCTGCCAATTTGTTCATGTGCTCTATCATAATCCCAAGTAGGTTGATGGTAGTGAAGATATCCAGTGCTTCCATGAGGAACAGGTATGCACGAGAGGTGATAGATCTTCTCTTAGCTCGAGGCAGCAGTACCTTGTTCACCATCTTAAACAAAAGTTGGTATACAGGAAGGAGGGCCTTCTTCTGAACCCGTTCCCCATGTTGAACTGCTTTGTACTTTAATATGGCATTTCTGATGTTTTGTGAAAAGGATCCATAAACACTAGACATCCCTTCAGTAGGCACACCAAGAATGGACCCTAACAAGGTAGAGTCCATTACCATATCAACTCAATTCACCAACACACAGATGTGATCATCCTCAATTTTAAAAAGGTGAGCATAGAAACTTTGAACTTCCTCTTCATACACCATTGGAGAATCATTTGTGAACAAATGTGTCCACTGTTAGAACTCACAGATCTCAACTAGCTATTTCATACCAGCCTCGTCCAAGATATCAGGGGCAAATATGCGGCTCCATCGCTCAATTTTTACCTTTTTAACCTCTCTTTCCCAGCACTCCTTGGATCACCCACTCTGGCCTTCTTTGAGGAACCAGGTTCCTCATCCCTATTAGTTCTTCTCTTAGCAGACTTGCGAATATTCTTCCCCTTTTCAGCAGCTTTCATAGACTTTTCACCCAACTCTTCCATCACACCATCACCAGACTCTTCCACAGACTTATCACTAGACATAAAATCATCAGACATGTTCAAATTTCCAGTAGACACAGAGGATCCCCCTTTTTGCTTTAGGAGACCATGCTTTTGTGAGAGCTTTCTAGTCAAGGAACCAGGCTCCTCGGCTTCTTCCTCATCCATATCACTACCGACACTGATTTCTCATTCACTGTTTTCCCATCTTTTACCAACTTTCTTCTCCTTGACTTAGCTTGTTTGTTCTTAAGAGCAGACTTAAGAGCCTCCTTCATTTGCAACCTAGTAGTGGGTCGCTTAGGAGTAGACTCTTGAGAAACCATTGGTCTACGGTTAGTCAGGCTTGCTATTGGCAAATCATCAGAATCCTCTTCACTATCACCTTTTTCTTCTCTAGATCTTTCCTCAAGCATCACCACACACAAAGGCTCACCATCAAAATGAGGAGAGAGAGCAGGGTCAATACTGACCTGGGGCTCTTGAGAGGACCCCTAAGTTAGATCTTCCTGAGATGGATCAGGTCCCTCATTTGGTGCCCCAGTAGTATTGTCCTGTGTCGATTGTTCAACAGGCACAAGCTCTCTACCCTCTTTCACAGTCTTAGATTCTTCCCCTTAATTCCTAAAATCATCATCACCTCCTTCTATAATAACCCCTTGGTTAGCTATGTATAGCATGTTCTCTATTGCCTCTTTCTCTTGGACATCCATGGAAAACTTAGTAGAGAAAGGACTGTTACCTGTGGACACAAGATCAGGAGTAGTCTTTGTTGAGTCAACCTTCTTGGAATTATCAGTTTGATGTACCGTTAACCCTTTTTTCATAGGCGAACTTGAAGTTTCCTCATTTTCTTCTTTGTCAGCAGTACTCTGTTCATACCCTTTTTCGGCGAAGTAGGAGAAGGGCTTTGGGCTACAAATCTTTTGGGAGTCGAGATTTTGTGACTCCTATGAGAACCAGAACTCGAGTGGGTAGGAGAGGAGACGGAATGCGGGGGTGACTCTATCCTAGAGTTTTGGATAGTAGTAGTTTGGGGTGAAGAGTCTAATATCGGAGATTCAACAGGTGAGGACTCATTGGGGATGTCGCTTGGAACACTCGAGGTTGTTTGATTTTCAGCCATGGTAAGAAGAAGAGAAGAGATTTGGCAGTTTGAAGAGAGGTAGAGGAATGGGGTTTTGAAATTTGATAGGAGGAGTTGTGACAGTTATAGATGTATTTATGATGGATGAGGGGCCGGTTAAGAAAGAACAGTAGTTTTGGCAGTTGGGTCGGTTCTCAATGGGTGAGACGTTTGGGTTCAAAGGATGCAAAGAAAAAGTAACTGACATACTGATGATGTGGCACTTTTTTTAACCGTTCAAAATTGTGCATGAGAGAACAGAGAAACTACTAACTTGTGTCAGGAGAACCAGGTTCCCTGACTAATCTTGCATCTGTAAGTTTTGCCCTTTTGACCAGCGCGTACTACATCAACTGCCTATTTGCTCTATAATCATCATGCATGTCTACCTGTAATGGTATAGAGGTGAGTTAGACTATGCCAGAAAACACTTTTTAGCTAAATTTACTTGAACATTTATTTCATAGCCAATCATTGAGGGACTAGGTTCCCAATTGGGTTTCATCAACCCTAGTGCCAGACGTTTTTTCTCAAAGTATTCTTTACTCAAGTCTTTGGTGAATATATCTACAATTTGATCTTCAGTGCTGCAGAATTTCATGCAGATAAGCCCTTTTCAACATTGTCTCTGAGAAAATGATGACGTACATCAATGTGTTTGGTCCTCTTATATTGAATTGGATTTTTTGCCATATTGAGTGCACTTGTGTTATCACGTAAGATAGGCACACAATCTGAGAACACAAGTCTTCCAATTGTTTCTTGATCCACATTAGTTGAGCACAGCAAGAGACAGCTGCTACATATTCTGCTTCTGCAATTGAGAGTGCCACTGAGTTCTGCTTCCTTGTACCCCATGAGATTAAGCAAGAACCCAGGAAATGTGCCATTCTAGATGTGCTTTTCATGTCCACCAAATATCCTGCATAATAAGCGTCAGCATACCCAATAAGATCAAAGCTATAACCTGAGGGATAGTAGAGAACTAGATCCTGCATTCCCTTGAGATATCTCAATATTCTCTTGGTAGTCTTCAGATGAGATTCTTTCGGATTAGATTGAAATCTTGCACAAAGACCCACACTGAAGACGATGTATGGTCTACTTGCAGTGAGATATAGGAGTGACCCTATGATCCCTTTATACATGGTTTGATTTACAGTGGAACCAGGTTCATCTATGTCTAGACGAGTAGCTGTGGAAATAGGAGTGTCGATGACTTTTGATGATTCCATGTCAAACCTTTTTAGCAACTCCTTAATGTACTTTTGCTGACTTATCAGTGTTCCCTTCTGAGATTGCTTCACTTGAAGTCCTAGGGAGAAATTTAATTCTCCCATCATACTCATCTCGAACTCACTCCCCGTGAGTCTTGCAAATTCTTCACATAGAGAGTCAGTTGTGGCTCCAAAGATGATATCATCAACATATACCTGAACAATGAGCATGTTCCTCCCTTATTTCTTCCGAAAAAGAGTGTTGTCAATTTTCCCTCTTGTAAATTCATTTTCTAAAAGGAATTTTGACAACCTCTCATACCATGTTCGGGGAGCCTGCTTTAGCCTGTATAATGTCTTGTCCAGTTTGAACACTTGTTCAGGATGCTCGTGACACTCAAAACCAGGAAGCTGCTTGACATAGACTTCTTCTTTCAGATAGCCATTTAGAAATGCACTTTTCACATCCATTTGGATTAGTGTGAACGCCATATGAGATGCAAATGCAATAAGAATTCTAATGCCTTCAATTCGAGCTACTGGAGCAAATGTTTCATCATAATCGATCCCTTCTTCCTGATTGTAACCTTGAACTACAAGCATTGCCTTGTTTCTTGTTGTATTTCCAAACTCATCAAGTTTGTTCCTGAATACACACCTGGTTCCTATGATAGTTCGATCTGCATGTCGAGGAACCAGGTGCCATACCTTGTTTCTTTCAAATTGATGCAGCTCCTCTTACATGGCTATGATCCAGTATGCATCTTTCAACGCTTCTTTGATGTTTTTGGGCTCTATTTGAGAAAGAAAGGCTAAAAAGGCAAGTGAGTTTCTTGCTTTTGATCTGGTTTGAACTCCTGTGTCACGTCCCAAAATACCCCTCTAGACGTGACTGGCACCCAGCTAACACCACCTGTCAGGCGAACCCCTTTCTTTAACATTTAACCATTTACACAAACACTGGGAGAAAAAGAAATACAGACCTAATAGTATTATTAATAATTAAAGAGGAAACAATTATCGCCAATACCTTAGTCAATTGATAGAAAAACCAACAATCACTCAATTAATAAAACTCTAGCCGAAATCCCACACTAAGACCATGGAGCATCTAACAGAGTAATATGAGGTTTATTGACGGGTTTGCAAACCCCAAAGAGAAAAAAAAAACTAACACGAGGTAAGTCTGAAACGAAAGCCTCCACGAACAATGCGCTGGCTCACCTCAGCAATAGGATCCACTCGAACAAACTCTTCAGCCACTAGCTCTATCTCCCGCAACGGTATCTGTATAGAGATGCAGTTAAGGAGTGAGTTATATGTAAATATAACCCAGTAAGATCCTCGACCCGTCACTTTAAATACCTCTGGAACAAGTGTGTGAAAATACAAACACACTGCAACACGAATAATATAGTAAATATGATAATTATACAATAACTCAATATGTGTATCAATAGAGTTATTAAGAATTAACCAACAAGAATACCCACTAAGGACTTATCATAATGGCAGCGAAAAAAATTTACCAACGCACTTACGAGTCCACAATGGCACCACAATGCCTCAAATATGTAACAGAGCATACACAATGCTCGGGTGATGTACAAAGGCATACACAATGCCCCAACATCATGGCGCACAGCCGTATCAAACTCAACATCATGGCGCACAGCCGTATAAACCCAACATCATGGCGCACAGCCGTATCAAACTTAATATCATGGCGCACAACCGTATCAAACTCAACATCATGGCGCACAGCCGTATCAAACTTAATTATCATGGCGCACAGCCGTATCACACTATCAAACAACTTATAAAATAATATTTTTTTTCCATAAAATAATATATTTGCGGCTAGTCTAAGACCACTGACTCTTCCAAGCGCACGCTTGTCCCAACACATGGACCAGACAGAGAAAACACATTTTTAAAATGGGTTTTAGGAAAGCAAGTATTAAAGCTTAAAGTCTCACTTACCTCATTAATGATAATTTCCTCAACCTTGCAACATCTAGAACATCAGCCAAATGACATCCAATAACCTCAATCTATACAAAATACTGATAAACAATGTCAACTGTATTAGTTGGGATCATTTCATAATTTTCTTAATTGCAGCTCAAAGCTAAGTCTCGACATTTTACACCTAGGTCATAAACTTAAAGGATAAAACTATCCTAATATCACAATTTAAACTTCAATAACCATACAGTACGAAACAGACGTCCAAATAGGTCTTAGATGCACGTTATGGACGGATTCTCATTCCAACCTTGCACCTAATTTTGAAAGCTCATCAACCATTACTCTTCATGTGTTCAATCATTGCACAATTATTAAAAAGATAGAAATCATAACCCATCACTCTAATTCATCAATACACAGATATCTATAGTTAGAGTTGTAAAGCTCATATTTTATCGTACAAATTCAACATATGTGTGCAAAGGTCAGAAACTAATTTCATATACAAAGTTCTGAAATTGAATTCCAGGAATGCCATCTTGAGAAGTTTTTTTTCATAATTAAAGGGCAAGGTTTTCTTTATTAAATTATATTTCTATTCCTAAGGCCTCACAAGTATAAAATGTCAGCCATGACCAACTGTTCCCAAAAATAATTATCATAAGGTAAAAGAAACATGCTAATACCTCGTAATTCATTGTAATAAAATAGTCGAAACTCCTCGTAGTTCCTCCTTTCTTCTTTTGGTTCTCTAATCACTTGAGCTATCAAGGCATTCTCTTTGGTCAAGAATTCCATTAACCAGCGACAACAATAAATAAAAAGTCACATAGCAGCCAAACTGGCGCCGTTCACTTCTTATTCTTCCCGTCTGTATAAGTTCTACAAATTTCCAAAATGGTCAGCTAGACTCTTACACCTAGGTCTTTAATTGTGACCAACGAAAGAAGCTGTGGGCCTAGCCCATTATGCACTCACTATATTTTTTTATTTTTATTTTATAGAATCACTTTATTACTCAACTAATATGTACCATTGTAAACTAAGCCATGCTATTCAAATATATATTTCAAATAATATTCTTCATATTCCTCAATACCTAAATATTAATTTTAATTATAAACATATCTATGCACTTATATGTAAAATAAATATTTATTATTGTCCATATAATAACTAAGGAATTATAATTAAAGAATTAACTTAAAAGTTCATTCTTAAAATATTTGGTTATTACATTCTCCCCCACTTAAAATAAACGTTCGTCCTCGAACGAGTTAAAAAGTGTACCTGGCAACTCAAACAACTACTGCATGTATCTCCCTCACACTCATGTATAGCTTTCTCTATCGAATGTTCAGGATAACACTCTCACTTAAGCAACCTTCTTCAACCTCATCAACTACCGTACTTATCTATCAATAATAGTTATGGGACCTCGTTCTTATGTCAAATTTTCACCTAGTTCCAGATCTTTAGCTGAATCATATGAGTCTCATCATGAACGCATAAAATATAAGGTGTACAACTCAATGTCCCCAAGGCAAAATAAATTTATACGCCACTAATCCAATCTGATCCAAAAGCACGTAACTCCTTTCTAGTGAAAATGTTCTTAAAAACTTTTCACATTTCATGAACTCCAATTTATGATCTTATTTATCAACAGAGGCGGATCCAGGATTTCAGAAGGATGGGTGCATCACTATCCGACCACCGTTTGATTTGGTTCTCTAAAACTTACCTTGGAAAACTATCAATAATAGCATCATTATTTATAGTTACAAGTACTAAAGCTCAATATATTAAAATTAAATAACTAATCAAAAAGAGAGTGGTAAATGAAAAAAGAGGAAACTTGAAATTGAAAAGATTTAAAATGATTTAAATTTTATTTTTTATAGTTTTTGAAACTCAATAATTGAACTAAAAAATAGAATGAAGAAAACACAGAAAAGAATCCAATAAAAATGAAAATTTAATTCAAGGATATATCAAAGGGTGAACCCAAAAACATAAGAATTGTATGGGAAAAAAAGAAAAGAAAAGAAAGATAGGGCATGAAATTTGAACAGAACAAAAAAGAAAAGAACGAAAAAGAGAAATAGAAAAGGAAAAGAAAAATGGATACGAGATGGAAAATATAGAAGCGAGATTTGAACACTGGACCTAGGGGTCAATGACGCACAAAGCTACCACTACACCAAATGCTCTTTTGACCATGGGTTCCCACGCAAAAAATTAAATACTTTATCCGAAAAACATCCCTGTGATATACAACCCAAGGAGGGGAGCATGGGTGCACGTGACACATGCCCCTCCACGTGGATCCGCCTCTGTTTGTCAACATAGGAGTTATGTCTACTCTGCAATAATTGAAACCACCCCAGTGCTCAATGCAACATCTTTCATGCGTTGCTAATCAAATTTGGACCAAACAATTGTGACTTACCATATTCAACTAACCACGTAGAGCAAAACACTGGCACCCACATCAAGCCTAAAATGACAAGATCTGAATATCGAGTTAGTAAACTACTATCATCATGTACTCGGTTAAAAACAACTGATCATGAGCCACACGTTATACAATACCTATCCAGCTAGTAATGGGACTGGATATCCATACCCTCTTACATTTACTTAGCTCGACCACAAACAATAGCCACAACCATGGTCCTACAATGGAATACATTCATATTTTTTTTTTACATAAAGTAGTTTTGAAACATATTTGAACACTATCAAATAGCGCTCTTATGTATGGTAGCGCTGGAACACATCCATACGCCCCTACCAAATACTCTCATATACAGCGGCACTAAAGCATATTCATATACCCCTACGTGAATATTCCATAATTTGTTACCTTTGTCACACATGAAAATACAGACACCTATGCCATTTCACTATCTACTGAATATATCGCTCCATAGGCTAGTATATTATCTAAGAAATTCTAACTCAACTAGGCTCTATATCTTGATGAGCCTAACTAGGACCACAATTTACTCAATGAACGTGTAGACTAACCACAAAGTCTACAATGGTCCATTTCCAATTTCTCTTGAAATAAACCATGTTCGCGAAAACTTTTCAACCCTCTAACACTCACATTTAACAATGAACAGTTCAAATATTGAGGAACAAATTTATAGATCTCGTTCTCTGATCATAATGCATATTTTTGGATCTCAAACATGCTAAATTTAGAGGGAAACAAAATTTTATCTTAACAAATCTTTACAAGTCACCTGCCACATGTTTACACACATTTGACTCTAAATCATATCTGACGTAAGAGAAAAACCTTTGGACTTGTATCACTTCTACTTTGCTCTTAAGACTTTAAAATTTGGCTTACTATCAAAATATCCGACATAGTTTCCTTGTAACTAGAGCTATCCAATAATTCTAACATGTCTAAACAACACAATTCTAACCCCTCGATTCAGAACCACAATTGGTACATCTGATTACTCAAGCCCTATCTTTATTCTTATATATACAATGTCATCTCATTATTGTTGCTCATGTTCTTCAAATTTATGCTTTACCAAACACAACTTTATGTGTCAATAGAGTCGCACAAACTAATTTCTTTTCCCGAGGATAGTCATATCATTTTATTTTAAGTACTCAAACGTAATGTATGGCTTATCTATTTTCAGCACATAACCAGGCAGATAAAACACATTTTCAAAACGGGTTTTAAAAAAGCAAGCATCAAAGCTTAAAGTCTCACTTACCTCATTAATGACAATTTCCTCAACCTTGCAACATCTAGAACACCGGCCAAATGACCTCCAATAACCTCAATCTATACAAAATATTGATAAACAATGTCAACTGTATTAGTTGGGATCATTTCATAATTTTCTTAATTGCAGCTCAAAGCTAAGTCTCGACATTTACACCTAGGTCATAAACTTAAATGATAAAACTATCCTAATATCACAATTTAAACTTCAATAACCATACAGTACGAAACAGACGTCCAAATAGGTCTTAGATGCACGTTATGGACGAATTCTCATTCTAACCTTGCACCTAATTTTGAAAGCTCATCAACCATTACTCTTCATGTGTTCAATCATTGCACAATTATTAAAAAGATAGAAATCATAACCCATCATTCTAATTCATCAATACACAGATATCTATAGTTAGAGTTGTAAAGCTCATAATTTATCGTACAAATTCAACATATGTGTGCAAAGGTCAGAAACTAATTTCATATACAAAGTTCTGAAATTGAATTCCAGAATGCCATCTTGAGAAGTTTTTTTTTTCATAATTAAAGGGCAAGGTTTTCTTTATTAAATTATATTTATATTCCTAAGGCCTCACAAGTATAAAACGTCAGTCATGATAAACTGTTCACAAAAATAATTATCATAAGGTAAAAGAAACGTGCTAATACCTCGTAATTCATTGTAATACAATAGTCGAAACTCCTCGTAGTTCCTCCTTTCTTCTTTTGGTTCTCTAATCACTTGAGCTATCAAGGCATTCCCTTTGGTCAAGAATTCCATAACCAGTGATAACAATAAATAAAAAGTCACATAGCAGCCAAACTGGTGCTGTTCATTTCTTATTCTTCCCGTCTGTATAAGTTCTACAAATTCCCCAAAATGGTCAACTAGACTCTTACACCTAGGTCTTTAATTGTGACCAACGAAAGAAGCTGTGGGCCTAGCCCATTATGCACTCACTATAATTTTTATTTATTTATTTTATAGAATCACTTTATTACTCAACTAATATGTACTATTGTAAACTAAGCCATGCTATTCAAATATATATTTCAAATAATATTCTTCATATCCCTCAATACCTAAATATTAATTTTAATTATAAATATATCTATGCACTTATATGTAAAATAAATATTTATTATTTTCCATATAATAACTAAGGAATTATAATTAAAGAATTAACTTAAAAATTCATTCTTAAAATATTGGGTTATTACATCCTGAGTCAAGAGGGGTGATTATGTTGTCAAGAGGATGTGAGCTTTTGTGCTTCCCATTTGGCACTTGAATCTCATTGCTAGAAGACCCAGGTATGTCTGACTGAGGTTCTTGGTTGCTTCTTACTTTAGCAAGTGGAGTACCTTGGACTGCATCAATAACTCTATTTTCAGCTTCAGTTGGTGTGATCATGGGACCAGGTTCCTCCTCAACAGATGGAGGTACACTTGCGTCATCTTCACTGGATTCCTTTTTATGACTCTATCATGTCTGCTTTTCCATTTGCTATGTCAATGAATTCTCCTAGAATAGATAAGGGTTCTCCATCTTGATCAACATGTCTGTCTTTCTCGCAAGAGAGGTGAGATTCATCAAAGATCACATGTATACTTTCCTCAGCACATTGAGTCCTTTTGTTGTACACTTTGTAAGCTTTACTTTGAGATGAGTATCCCAGAAAAATTCCTTCATCACTTTTGGCATCGAATTTTCCAAGAGCTTCCTTTCTATTGTTGTGAACAAAGCATTTACACCCAAAAGTCCTTAGATGTGTCAGCTTGGGCTTCCCTCCATTCAACAGTTCATATGGAGTTTTGTTCACAAGGGACCTGATCATGCACCTATTCACTAAGTAGCAAGCAGTGTTGACAGCTTCTGCCCAGAAATTCTTTGCAATCCCACTTTCAATTAACATTGTTCTTGCCATGTCTTCAAGAGTTCTATTCTTAATCTCCACAACAACATTTTGTTGAGGTGTTCTTGGTGCTAATAAATTTTGAGTGATACCATTTTCGGTATAGAACTCATCAAATTTTGCATTGTCAAACTCTCTCCCATGATCAGACCTAATGCTGGCTACCTTATTACCCATCTTCACTTGGATCTTCTTGACAAAAGCAACGAACACTTCAAAGGTTTCGTCCTTGGTTCTGAGAAACAAGGTCCAGCTAAATCCAGAGTGGTTATAAATTATCACAAAGATGTACTTCTTTCCTCCTCTACTTGGCACCCTCATAGGTCCTCATAGATCCATGTGAAGGAGATCAAGTGGACTTGAGGTGCTGACTTCCTTTCTGGGCTTGAATGAGGATTTGACTTGCTTGCCTTTTACACATGTGTCACACACTTTGTGATCTTTGAAGCTTGACTTGGGCAAACCACGAACTAGGTCCTTCCTAACCAATTTGTTCAGCAATGTGAAGCTTGCATGACCCAACCTCTTGTGCCATAGTTCAGTATCATCATCTACAACACTTAGATAGCTGAGATCACTATTCTGCAGAGACTCAAAGTCAGCAATATAGATATTTTTGGTATCTTTTTTCCACTAGCACCATTTCACCAGTCACTAGGTTTGTAACTATATAGATTTTTGACACAAATTCCACCATGTTTCCCTTGTCACAGATCTGGGAAACACTTAGCAAGAAATACTTCAACCCGTTCACAGAGTACATATTTTTGATTGAGTGCGAGAGATAATTCCCAATCCTTCCAACTCCTAGAATGTATCCTTTCTTTCCATTTCCAAATGATACATTCCCTCCTTGCAAGGCCTTAAGTGAAAGGAAATCATTTGTACTTTCAGTCATATGCTTTGAACACTCACTATCCATGTACCATGTAGGCTGCTTCCTTTCACTGTTCTCTACACAAGCAAATTAGGAATTAGACTTAGGAACCCAAACTAGTTTGGGTCCCTTATAATGAGGAAAGGGATGAATGAGAGATCTTTTGGTCCATGCATGCATCATGCATTTTTTATATGAGGGACCAGGTTCTCTACCAGTAGTTACTTTTTTAGCAAAAGATTTATTTTTCTGCTGTGACTGAAATCTGGCCTTACAATTTTCTTTAAAGTGCCCATTGTTACAGCAGTGAGTGCAAAACCAATTGTCAAATATAGTAACATACTTGCTATGAGGGTTGTAGGGAATCTTTTGCCTTTGAAACCCAAACCCTGCCTGTTTCCCCCATTGTTGGTGTACATGGTAGTGATAGCATCAGTGGACCAGGTCCATTTGAGTGACTTTTCAAGATCACTCTTCACTTTGCCTAGTTCTACCTGAAGTTATTTGTTTTTCTCAAACTCAGCACACAAACATTTCACTGAATTTAACTCACTTTCAAGCTTAATGTCGCTTGCAACTTTCTTTTCCTTTTTATAATTTTCAGGCCTACTCTCCATTTTAAGTTTCCTAACTGTTTCCTTCAAATACACTATCACCACTAATAGGTCATCTCTCTCGTGCTCAAGGTTAGTAACTTTCTCATATAAGAATTCTTTTTCCCTTTTTACACGCTCAATGGTCTCTTTTAGGTCTACCACTATTACCATTAGATCATCTCTTTCATGATCTATATTTGCAATTTTTTTTATCTAAGGCATCCTTCTCTTTCTTCAGGTTCTCAATTATTTCCTTTAAATCAACTACAACGATTACACGGTCATCTCTGGTCTGTTCTGCTTCTCCTAACTTCGCAGTTAAGGCGTTTTTATCATTTATAATACTGTGATAAGAATCAATTAACACATTTGCTAATGGCATGAGTTTTTTAGGAGAATAATTTTTCAGATTTTTTTGAACATCCAGAAAATTTACCTCATCATCGTCATCATCTTCATCATCATCATACTGAGCCATCAAGGCAAAGATTGAATCATACTCAGTTGCTTCACTTTCTACTGCCATCATTAAACTATCACCATGATCATTTTCTTCTTTAGATTCACTGGAAGAGTCTCCCCATACAGCAAGAGCTTGTTTTACAACATTGTCAGCGACTTCTTTCTATTGAAGCGTTTATAAGGACCGGATTTGTCACGACCAAAACCGATGGGCCGCAATGGGCACCCGGTACCTTATTCAACTGAGTACCAACGTAATGTATCTTTCATATCATTCTATCATAGGTAAATGAACTGGAGTAAAGCATGAGGGAATACAAACTTATATATATGAGGTACATGCCTATAAGACCAAAATAACCACTAGTGTACTGAACATGGGCCGACAAAGCCATACAATCTTTTACGTACATAATATTTGTCTACAAGCCTCTAAGAATACATAATTTTCATAAAGGTTAGGACAGGGTCCCGCCATACCAAACAATACATGTCCAAATCATACTAACCAATAAACAACTCTAAATCAAATGGAGCGCACCAACATCTTCCGCTGAGCTAATAGCCTACTTGGAGGGCTCTCGACCTGTCTATCGGGACCTACGGATATACAACGCAGCGTCCCCAGGTAAAAGGGATGTCAGTACGAATAATGTACCGAGTATGTAAGGCACATAAATAAGTACATAACAGACATGGAAGAAATATAGAGTAAATGACTCAACCTGTAAGTCTGGATAACTCTATAAATCATGAAATACTTATAGTGTCATGCATATGCGTATGAATGTCATATCGTGTATAGGTACATGTGTTCATAACATCATCAAGCCTCTGAGAGCGTCCCATCATATCATCTCGGCCACTGTGGGCAAATCATCAACGTATACCAGCTAATCAGGTGGTAGTGCGTATATAATGCCATAACCTTTTCCCATATCCCAAATACATATAATATACATATATACGCGTATATAACACCACCTGGTCATGGGTCAATGTACATGTATAAATGCATGAAATGCATAAGAAATACATTAATAAAATTTTTCTCGGAATGTATACAAAATAGACCCAAACATGTTGTACTTGTTTGCAGGGTTTGGTAATAAAGGTGACAATTAGTTAAAACCAGCTCAAAAAGGAGTGAAACATGGACAATTACCTAGAACAAGTCCAAGCATAGTGCAACAGATCCACTGCGGCCGCATTCCATTTAGTACGATCCGCAGTGAGTAGATTCAGAGAGGTGCATATTTTGGAAACTCAAGCACTAGCGGCTGCAAAAGCATTTAGTGCGAACCGCAGTGGCCTCACCGCAGCCGCAATCGAGTTTGTGCGGTCCGCAAAGATGGGGTTCAGAGAGTTGGGAGTTTGGAGATTAATGCCAATGCAGCCGCAGTCCTTTTTGTGCGGACCGCAGTTGAAGCCACCGCGGCCGCGGTGCATTTTATGCGGCCCGCGGTGGCCAAGTTCAGAAAGCAGAGACTTGAAGCCAAAAAGCCTCATCGTGGCCGCACTCCATTTCTTGCAGTCCACGGTACCTCCGCAGGGGTATTTTTGTCCAGAAAATTTGGCCTAGTATAAATACTTTCTTTTCCCATTTTTAGGTCATCTTTTGTAATCTAACTTTCAGCTGAGCACGTGAACGGTGGTTTTTGACTAGTTTGAGTAATTTTATAGTGGGTTTATCATTGAATCTTCAATTATTAGCTTGTAATTAAATATTATGGGTTACTCTTCATCTATTTCTTTGTTTTCTTCCATTATTATGAGTAGCTAGACCCATTAGCTAGGGTTGTGGCTCAACCCTAGTGTGGGTATTTGATGGGTCTTTTGATTTAAGGATTAGATGTTTATGGGTAGTTGGTATTGGACTGATTTGTGTTTTCGATGTTGAATTAGTGGTTGCAAACACTAATTTGTGCCTATTTGACTTGGGTTCTTCTTGAGAAAGAGAACTTGAGTCTAGGAAAATCAGTCCAACAAGGAATTAGGGTGTAATCAAGAGATTGATATCCCCAATTAAAGGGCTAAACCTAGAGTAATACCCAACTTGAGCCTATATTGCTTACACAATTTGGACACCCAATTAGTCTTGAGAAAGTCAATTAGGGCAAAGTCACTCAAGCTACCGAGAGGTATAGAGTGAGTAATCCCGTGTATTGGCTATATCACAATCCCCAACATAACTTCTTTGCCTTGGGCTTTAAATCCCGTCAAGTATTCACCTAGGATAAAGTCACTTCCCTAGTGCCTCTTTAACTAATTAGAAAACCCTACAAGCAATCATTCTTAGTTTAACTTAGCTTATCATTAGCATAAATATTAGAAGTAATATCCAACCAAAATATGATTGGAAGAGTAATTAAAAGCACTACACATCTCTAGTTTAGATAGGAATCCAATTCCCACTTCTAGCTCCCTATGGATTCGATCCCGACCATCTCAGATAAAAGCTGCTTCGATCACTCTCGCCACTCCGTAGTGGTGTAGGGTTGGATTCAGTCATGCATGTGCATATGAATGTCATGTCGTGAATAGGCACATGTGTTCATAACATCATCAAGCCTCTGAGGGCATCCCATCATATCATCTCGGTCACTGTGGGCAAAATCATCAACCTATGCCATCTGATCAAGTGGTGGTGCGTATATAACGCCGTAACATTTTTCTATATCCCGTATATATATAATATACATATATACGCGTATATAATGCTATCTGGTCATGAGTCAATGTAAATAAATGCAATGCATGAGAAGTATGTCAATAAAATCTTTCAGAATGTCATAAGACCATTATGCCTTGAGTAGTATCATGAAGTAAACTTTTTTTTTTTCAACTTACATATTTTTCTGAGATCGATGAATAGATGATAGAATAATATGACACATGGGGAATCAAGAACATAAGCATCTCTAATATGTTTATGAATAGAGTCATGTATGGAAATTGCGCATTTGCACGTTTCGTTTGTGTCGTATGAATCATGCTAAAAGAAAGAAGGGATAGCCTTAACATACCTGAGTCGATTCTCTTGACAATCCCTCTAACACGTTAGTTTCGGCAAAACACGTGACGGCAAGATCGGAGTAGGGAAAAATTCGTTGCTTAAAATACTAAGATTTCTCGTTTGATCCCTTGAAGATGCTATGAAATCTTGTATGATCCGTACTTAGCATTTTCTATAAGACTTACATTTTGAGATTTAGGTTTGTAACATACAACATTTATGCTTTTGAATGCATATCAAGATGGAATTGTGATTTATGTTCCTTAATAAAGGATAAGACTCTTTAGGTGTCTATCCATTATTAAATGGAAATGACTCACTTTCTTTTGAGAATTGCCACATAATATAGCCACTTTTGAGTCACAATATCATGATTCTTTTGCTACCGCAATTTGATTTAATACTTATCCAAATATTTGGATTAATTAGGTAATGTCCTGGTACCCTGTAATTAATCAATTACCCACATAATTAAGAATTATCTCAACTTACTTAAAATACTACTTGCTTTTAACATACCTTGTACACCTTACTATCAACGTCATGTAGTAACTTGTATGGCACTAGTTCATAAATATCAAGTATTAACGTGCGACCCGTATTTTATCTCAATTTGCCAAACTTGGACGAAAAATTCAGTTTCTTTGACTTGGTTCCCCCCTCACCATCACGAATTTACTCATCATTTGTTTAAAAATAGCATAATCCTTATAATCTCCAAATAATCTTTTCCTTGGACTAATGTCAATTACATTATGACAAATTTAACGTACAATATTACAGGGGCAACATCGTCGTAATTTAATACTGCGAGATGTAATATCGACATAATATTGCGAGGCGTAACATCATTTCCCCCTTTGGAACATTCGTCCTCGAATGTTGTCTGATGCTCTTATCATTCTCATAACCCATAGGTCTTGCGAATACTTTAGTACTTGTCTTGCCACCTAGGCGACCGTTCTATGAATGAATCCCAAAGGATAGGGCATTCCCCCTTTAAGCCTCTTTCTCACACCACGACTTGTAGTCGGAATCCTTCTAATCTCATAACTGTTGCTACCTTCTATCATGCAGCCTTTACGACTCTAACTTTGTATGTGCGCTGACTCTTCTCTTCTCTTCCAGCTTTCAGCCAATTTCTAGGCTTCACTTTGTGAACATATACAAAATTATGTCAAGCTGCACCTCTAGGCGTCATTAACTTTACTACATCTAAGTAGGCCATATTATACTAAAATTCTTACTTCAATTTATCGTTATCGAGGTCTGCTACCAAACTCCAGGTTACTCTTGTTGCTTCCTATATGCATAAAGCTAAATCCTTTAACACTTCTTCATTACTATTCATCTTAAGAGTGATGGCCCAATCTCATCTCGTATTTTGCAATTTTTACCCATCCATCGTTGATTTACCTCAATGTTGTCCATTGATAACTTGAAATTTCTTACTTAATATATTGCCACTAGGGCTTATATTACTTGTATCATGGAATATTTGAAGTGATTTTTCTGATCCACCTGGTGATACGATATTATACTTCCATAACCGTATTTCATAGCATCCCAATGCAATTCATCTTACGTGGGTATTTTAGTTCCGTACAATTCATAAAATCCTCTTCAAATCATTACTCAATCGAAGGCCCAAACGTCATAATTACACCCTTATTCTACTACCAGGGTAGCATTCCTTCTCTTCTAAACATTATTATTCTCAGATTCCTTTGAGTTCATTCAGGCTATACTGAGCTTTTCACAACATAGAGAAACCAGTAGCTTTCTTGTTTTTATGGGCTTAATTTTGAGGATTGATCCATTTTCGTCACCTTCTCACTTGCCCTTTCCTCATCCTTACTCACATCTTCTTAAAACTTTATCGCTTTGCCCAATTTAGCTTGCGACCTACACATATCTGTTTATTATACGCCACCTTCCTTCAATTTTCTTGCACCATAGATTTCCTTGTGTTACTCTGGAACATCAAGCAAGACGTCGCATCGTCCTCTAACTCTCCTTTACTCTCTTAGCTAGACCTCTCGATACTTAGAAACCATAGGTTGGAAGATCTGCCACTGACGATTGTTGATACCCAATTTTTCTCTATATATTTTTATAGACATATATACTTTTAAAATAGCATATATATGCATATATAAGCATGCACAGGGTTTTTATAGTTTTTCTATAATTTTTAAAGGCTTTAAAATGATTTAATTCTTTCCCCTTTACTTATAAAATTTCCAATAATTATCCTTTAAATTATTGTTGTGGTAATTTAGCCATCTAAACCCTGTATTTATGCCAAAAGAATGCTTAAGTATTTTTAGTACATTTTTTATAATTGCATTTGCATTTTAAAACTAATTTGCATATTTTGCAATACTAGCCCTATTAACGCATAATTACATTTATATTCATAAAATGATCTTCTATATTTTTAAAATGTTAAATATCTATTTTAAATCATTTTAGTACACGAAATTATTTTTTAGAAATTATGTATTATTTATTATAAACAATATAGTGTTAAATTAGTTATTTAAAACCTAGCCAAATTGTATTTCAATTTTAGCCTAATTTCAACCTAACACCCAGCCCACTTCTTAATACACTTACCCGAACCAGACCCTAAATACACCTACTCGACCGAAGGCCCCATCAAATCCTGGCCGTTGATCTAAAAGATCAACAACAATCGTTTGTTCTTTCCTTTTAATTCCAAACGACCCCTAACCCTAATCACCTCTCTACATCTGCCACCCTAAGATCCTCTCTGATCTCAAAACACTCTAAACCTAACCCTAATCTCCAACCGCTGAACTCCCATCTCCGGCCATCTCCGGTGACCTCACATCGTCTCTTACGCCTCCAATGGCTTCTCTCATGCTATTCTTGCCTTCTCTAAGGCCCTCAAGGGCCCAGGGCCATGCCGACTTGTATCTTGGGTTCATCTCCTACCTGTTCCTGGCTATTCTAGTGTGATTCCAAGCAGAATCATTCTATATTTGCTACGATCCTTGGGATTCTAGACAGGTTTCTTCATCTCTATATGGGTTTCTTTCGAAACCCTAATTTCTGTTCTACACCTCCTAGATCTGTGCAGATCTAGGACGATTTGAGTTTGTTTCTTGAATGTTTTACACTATCCTTGAGGTTTTTTACAATAATCATGTGATTTCAAGTGTTTTTCATCTTCTTCTAAAACCAGGGTTTTCAGAACTTCTTTATAAAACTTTGTCTAACTGATTCTTTGTGTTTAAACTTTTATTTCTTGCATATTTTGACTGATTCTATGAGTCTACTACATCCTAACTCGTCTATGCTGAAAGACTTAATTTTTAGGGTTCTTTCGTTTGGTTTTATGTATTAGCATGACTGACCGGTCCTTGTAACTACATGATTTCTTGTAACTACCTTGCCTTGATATGTTTCTATTGAGTTTCTTAGCCTAAACTTACACTAATTCCACGTGTTTGTTTTCATTTTGACTGTTCAAAACTTGCCTCTTTCTCATTGAATCAGTATTGTTTGACTCTCATGTTTGCTAGAGTTGTATGTCGACTCTTGACTATCCATGTCTTGCTTTATTTATATGCTAAATGCTAACTCTTTTCATGACTTTCTCTTTGATTGATTTTGAATTCCCTGTTTCTTGGTTTAATTTGAAAACTTTCCTTTAAATCTTCGATTCTTACCTTCCTACTCAATATGATTGATTTGCTTGCCTAAACTAACTTTCCCTTACCTTGTCTGCATTATTACTTGATTCTTACCGACTATCTCCTTAATTAGAATTTTCTGAATCTAGCCCTAATTGTTTACTCTATGCCTACTATGTTTGAATTTATTTCCTTGTTTGATATGCTTCGGTTACACATTTATTTCTTTCCTTATTTGCCACCTGTTCTTATCGTTTGAACTTATTCCCTTAATTAAGGGAGTACTTGTATTGATTTTGCTCTAATTGGTTCTGAATTCCATAATTACTATACCATTGTCATTCTTGCCTTATTTTACCTAGTTTCGAACTACTATATATATGCTCTCTCATTAACAGTCAACACACATGAACACATTAGTTCAAAAACTCTCTCACTCTCAAAACTTTCTGCTCTCTCTCTCTTTGGACTTGCTATTATTTCGAGTTAGCCGGCTGCAAGCCAAGGCTAACTATTGTGCTCTCCTATTCCTTACTTTGTGTTTACTATCTCTCTACTGGTATGTTCTGATTTCAATTCAAGTCCCAAAACCAATATGTTTCTTTTGCTTCTTCATTTTATCATGTTTCTAATTCGTTTCTATCTATGGTTCTGTTTTTCAACAAGCAATTGACATGTTTACATTACTGCTTCATCTAGCATGCTAGTCTAACCCTCTTAGGGCCTTTCAGAATATCTTGAATGCTTGTCTACTTGTTATCAAGTTTTGATATGCAAACTGATTTGTCACTCTAAATGGCTGATTTTATGATTGTTTCTGAAATTCCTATTGTGTTGGTACCAATAGCTATCCCCTAATACCTTAAACCCCCACAAGTACTGCTATGCTCATGTATACTATGTGCTCTATGTGTCCCCAATTCCTATTCCCCTGTGTGAAGGACTGTTATTTGAGTGTTGCTGAACTTGTTTGACTGACCAACTATTTGTTTAATTACACAACTATTTTCAAAAGATGTTTTACTAAACAACTCTTTTGTTTACAAAATTATTTCAACCAAGTCTCTTTTTACACTGCTTTCCTGCTAAAAGCTTTTCAAAACTATGTCAAGCACTCTCACTCCACTCTTAGATCCTTAAGTTCCGCCCCTCCAGTGTGTGACTACCTTGGGATCTCTATGAGATCACTCTGAACTCTGATGCACTGGAGCTAGCTCTTCCACACTGCACTTACTCCGTTCTGGTTATAAATCTAGGTGTGAGCACTGTCCGGGATCCTTGAGATCCTTAGGGAACTCTGACGCACCTAGACAATGATATTGTCTATGGAATTTGGAATTTGAGGCTATTGGAGGTTTGGGAAAATCATTTGGGCCTATTTTCAGGCTCCCTATAGTGTAACTTCTTGTTTTCTTTTCTACATTTGTAATTCACGCAATATTGGTCTGTAATAATTTGTTGTAAACGAACATTGGGGTTTGGCTAGTGAAAAGGGGAGGGTAGTCATATATGTTATCAATATCAATGGGTAAAAACCATGAAGTAGGTTTACATTTCCCATATGTGTATTAGAATCCATTTTTAGGACCAATATATTCCAAGCATGCCATGCATTAGATATCATGTTCTTAGGTTTACTATTTCAGCATCTCGCTTGACATTGTTTTATAACTTAGAAACCATGCTTTAGGCTAAATAACAACACTAATATAAAATTTCTGCTCCTGCACACTTGACAGCATGCTCTACAATGCTATAATCTTTATGCATTTAGATATCCTGCTTTTTAAAAAATTCTGCAATTATGCTGTGCATTTAGAAATCCTGCTTTAGAAATCTTCCATATCAATCACTCTATACCTTATGTGCGCATATTAGATACCATGTTTAGGTTTTCGTTCAGCCTCACTCAGCTATGCCTAGTTGAACTATTGATGCATGAAAAAGGAGTATAAACAGTCTCATCCTGCTTTAAACAAATTAGTAATAACCCTGTATCTTTGTAACACCTAGAACAACATGCTCTTAGGCAAAAACGACTTCTGAACTTCTAATGGTTCTGGTAACGATTGTGCACTATCCCACGCCTAGGCAAGCCTTAGGTATTCAACTCTTGTAAAACTGGAAACTGCCTTTTGTGTGTACTGCTTAATGATTAACGAACTTAAAATCAGTAGGCAAACTGATTAGGGCCCTGCTTCTGGGTTACAAAATAAAAACTGCATATCTCTTGTGTTCTGATATTCGCCTAGACATCATGTCTTAGGATACTGTTTAACAATATTGCCCTTATTTGTGTTTGAGCCGTGCTGTTTACATGCATTATCTGTGGAGGTGAACCTGAGCCTCTTATCTACTATTTCATGCTTTTATTTGTTGAAGTCCTATGTGTTCTTGCTTGTCGCCTTAGTATTTTATCCTTCAAACCTTAGGGGTATGTCTAGAACTGCCTATAGGTAGAGGTCCTAAATTCCTCCAGGGCCATTAAGAAGGGACAGGTAACAGCACGCAATAGATATCGCTAACCAACACTCGCTTTAATAACCTCTAAGGGGTGGGAAGGGTAGATATGGGATATGATGACTACGCGCTAATGTCACGTGTAGCCCCTCATTGAGGAGTGTTTATCGGACATTGTGTTGGGTGATCCTGTAGGCTAACCAACCTAGGACCCCTCTTTCCTAAATCCCGTTTGATTAAAACTTTATATGTACACAACTTGTTCAAATCCTTTGTCTCATTATTTGAGTCATGTAATGTCCAAAACCTGCTCTTATTTGCAATTATGTGTTTAAAACTATTTATTTGTTAATGGACTAGTTCATAAGTATAAGTTCGGCCGGGACCCACCGTTGTGGACAGAGAGGGGTGCCTAACACCTTCCCCTCGAGGTTATTTCGAGCCCTTACCCTAAATCTCTGGTAATGCAAATCAATCCAGGAGTTAATCGCTCTAGGTGCCCTAACGCACCATAATCTGTTAGGTGGCGACTCTTCAAATACCTAATTCCTAAAAGGAAATGAGTTATTACCCCCCATGTAATGTCGAAACCCGGACATCTCTCTGCAGAGGAAAAAAAGGGGGCGCGACAATATGGCGACTCTGCTGGGGATTATTTTTAGGCTCTTACCGTAACGAACTTATTCTTATGAATTAGTCCAAGCATGCTTTATCCCGTACCCTTTCCCCTTGTTTTAATTTAACTGTCCGTTTTCTTTTAAGCATTTATGATTCTTTATCACTAAAACTAACTTGTCCTTTTCTTTTTCCTGTAACTGTCTTTCAATTATTTAAATACTGTATTTATTTTTCCTACGTGCAAATACTTGACTACATGTTATTAATTGCTGCATAAATTATGCTCCACATTATATTCTACTCGTGCGTATCAAATCCTATAGTAACGTTTTAATGCATGGTTGCGCTCTTCCTATTTATTACTCTTAAATTCAGAAAGGCTTATTTGCGGTAAAACCAGTCAATCAGCGGTGCAGTCGACAGTTCCGTGCCTTCCCCCTCAAGTTGTCCGCTTGAGGGTACCAGTCTACAACCCTATAGTAGCCTTACTCTGGTCAAAATTGTGCATGCATCATGGTCAAACCTAGTCAGATCAATATGTTGTCTGCATAATGATCCTTTAAGGTAAGCCTTATCCAAAAGTCCATCAGGTTTTCCATAATCCCAACGGACACAACCACGTTCTGTGCATTAATTTGGAGAACTAAATGCCAATATGCTAATCATAAATGTATAAATAGTTGAGTCTGGTGGGGGTAAGGCCTAACCCTTTTGTTTTGTAAAAAATGAGGAACGAGGTCCCTAGCTTCGGTATGGTTAGCACACCCTCACTCTTGCTATACTGGCGGAGGAATCTTCCATCAAATGACCAAATCAATGAATAGAAAGAGAGGGCCACCAAATCTAGCGAGAAGCTGGAATATCTGGAATACAACCTGTTAGAATTGGAAGGAAAAGTGAGGAAGAGAGTCACCGACTGCCAGAACGCTGGGGGAAATGAAGGAGAATATTTGACAAAGGCATTTTTACTGGTGAACCTACGCGAACTGGAGGATTTGATCAATGAGAGAATTCAACCTGAGGAAGGCCCTTCCGAGACTAAATAGATTAGGTTTACTCGCTTTCCAAATGTAATAAGGCCAAGTGCCAGTAATGACTTATTTTTATTATCTTAGTGTCATTTTGGGATTCGTCTATTTTTATATTATGAAATGAAGACTTTATTGGCATTTAAAGTTCTCCAAACTTATTTGTCGCTAGGCCTACCTCGGGCACAATGAGGTTCCCAAAGTAGGACATGAATTTACATTTCGCAATATGTGTTTAAATACTGCAAATATTTCAGGATCCTCACTGACTTGTTACCTTTTGTTTTTGCTTATTTTTTATTATTCTCATCCCCTTAGGTTGGTTCACTCATACTGGCCTCATCAGTGTATCACACCAGATCTAGATGCCCTCCACCTCCTCCTCCCCCAAGCAACACAAAAGGCAAAGGAAAATAAAAAATGGACGACTTAAGTGGCATCTGAAAGGAGAATATTGAGAACGCAGAAACCTCAGACGGCCATAGTACTCCGGCCCCAAATGATCTAGTCCTGAGATTTGAACAAAAGATATTGGAATTGCAAGGAGAACTTGAGCAGGTTCGCAACTTCGCAAACTTGTCACTCACCTTAAATGTCCCCGACATCCATCAACAAAACACAAAGAACCCAGCACCTCCTCAAAACACACAAAACCAACATCTACAAAATCCTCCTGCACCAAATCAATACACAACTCTACCCCAAATCTCAATCCATTGCCAATACCGACTCCGCCACAACATCACCATCAACCAATTCAGTACCCACCAACCACCACTTACCACACTTCCCAAAACATACCACAACCCATTTCCGATCCCCAAAACTCCACCAATGACCATCATTACACCTAAGTCACCGACACCCATCAAAGCAACCCCATATACGTAGAAACTGTACCTCACTCCATCCAACCCATCTCCTATACACCAGAATCCTCCGAAAAGGACATGCTCATTAAAAACATGGCTGAAGAACTCAAGAAGTTGACAAGACGAGTTCAAGGTGTCGAAGGCGGCAAAGGAATAGAAGGGTTGAATTATGAAGACCTACGCATACAGCCATATGTGGAACTGCCTGAGGGGTACAAACCTCCTAAGTTCAAGATGTTCAACGGCACAGGTGATCCCAGGCTCATCTAAGGACCTATTGTGACAAGCTTGTCCAGGTGGGGAAAGATTAAAAGATCCAGATGAAGCTCTTTATGAGAAGTCTTACTGGGGATGCTTTTTCTTGATATATCATCCAAGATCCCAAGAAATGGTCCAATTGTGTAAGTATGGCGTCGGATTTCATGGACCGATTTAGGTTCAACACAGAGAACGCACCGGATGTTTTCTACAATAAGAATCTTAAGAAGAAACCTACTGAGACTTTCCGTGAGTATGCTGCTCGTTGGAGGTCAGAAGCGGCCAGGATCAGGCAATTTTTAGACGAAGAATAGATGAACAAATTCTTCGTCAGAGCACAGGATCCGCAATATTATGAAAGGTTGATGGTCATCGAAAATTATAAATTCTTTGATATCATCAAGCTTGGAGAAAGTATCGAGGAAGGAATAAAGAGCATGATAGTAACGAATTTTAAGGCATTGCAGGCCACAAATAAGGCATTACAGTCAAGCAGCATATCAAAGAAAAGAGATGTTGGGGCAATAATGGTGGCCCAGGGCCCATAATCTCCACTTATCTATCGAACACCTTCACCCACGTATCAAATACCTCCGCCCACATACTAAGCACCACCACTCACATATCAACCCTCATCTCCTAGATATTCCCAACCAGCCACTGTCCACCATACTTATAACTCTCAACCATCCTATTTCCAATCACCTCCAGCTCGCCAAAACTTTCCAAGACCAAGACCCAACTTCGACCGCAAGCCACCTAGACAATACATCGCCATTGCTGAACCCATGTTACAACCCAGATTTCCCACCTCGGGAGTGGTGATGGCGCCTACTAATATGAGCTAGGCAAGCCAATTATTAAACCATCTACCTTTTTACCAATTTTATTCTCTATAACAATTACGATGAAATAACATTTAAACAATGGAATATAACATAAGCGGAAGAAAACAATAAGCCATCTGAACATGAATATCTATTACAACTATTTGAGTCTCGACTACCCAGAACTGGTGTCACAGTTTCACAAACGGTCTAAGAATACTACAAATAAAGGTCTAAAAGAATTAATTACAACACTGTTTCTGGAAATACATATAAGAAACAAAAAGTAGATAGAAGGAGACGCCAAGGGCTGCAGACGCCTATAGGACTACCTAGGGTCGCCTGATGATCAAGAATCAGCAATCTCACTGCGGTCCGAAGTCCACAACGCTGGGTTTGCACAAAAGAGTGCAGAGTGTAGTATCAACACAACCGACCCCATGTGCTGGTAAGTGCCTAGCCTAACCTCGGCAAAGTAGTGACGAGGTTAGGACTAGACTATCAAATAAACCTGTGCAGTTCAATTATATACAGCGGGAAAGAAATACAGAAATAAACAAGTAATGTTGGGAGGGGGAAACATGCTTCAGGGAATAGCAGGTAAAACAAAATATCAAGAGAATTATTAAGGAATCAAAACCACCCACTAACACGAAAAAAGGGAACAAAGGCAGATTTCACATTCTTTTCATATCTCGTGGCAGGCGTGCCACCCACTCCCATTTCACTTGTCTTGTGGTAGGCGTACCACTCGCTCCCATTTCACTTGTCTTGTAGTAGGTGTACCACCCGCTCCCATTTTATTATATCTTTGTTGCAGCGTGCAACACAATCCATATATAATATTGTTGCGGCGTGCAACCCGATCCACATATAATATTGTTGCGGCGTGCAACCCAATCCACATATAATATTGTTGTGCATGCAACCCGATCCACATATAATATTGTTGCGGCGTGCAACCCGATCCACATATAATATTATTGCGGCGTGCAACCCGATCCATATATAATATTGTTGCAGCGTGCAACCCGATCCATATATAATATTTACAATTATAATGAGAGTCCCGACAAGAGATCAATAAGGTCTACTCTGTCCCAGCAAGGGATTCGACTGCATAAGTAATCACGTCCCGGCAAGGGAGAAACAGCTATAACCAAACTTGATACCACACCTAACTACCTCAGCTATAACCAAACTCGTTACAACATCTAACCACCTCAGCTATAACCAAACTCGTTACAACATTTAACCACCTCAGCTATAACCAAACTCGTCACCACACCTAACTACCTCAGCTATAACCAACCTCATTCTGACACCTAACTGTAAGCACGTGATTTTTGCCCTATATGAAAATACTCCCAGAAAATGCAAAATAAAATAATTTTCCTTGGTGTGCAATTTTGAGTATTTTTGTGATATTTTTGGATAATTATTTGTATTTGTCTGTGTTTGCTTATTTGTTAAATTAATAAAAAATATAAAAATATGTCGCATTTTGCATGTAGGATTTCATTCTACAATTGTTAGTAATTAAATTAGTTTTACAAAAATTAAAAATTACAAAAATAGGCATCTTTTGCATTTTTAGCATTTAATGTCCAAATGAACAATTTTATGCTTAATTATTACTTAATTGTGCGTTAATTGTTATTGGGAGTTAATTTGCGCTTTTATAACTTAATTTAGTTCTTAATAATAATTTAAGTATTATTATAATTTAGTTTTAGAAAATAAAAGAAGAAAAGAGAACAAAAATACAAAGAAAAATCGGATTGGGCCACTTCTTCAAAATTCAACCCCAGGCCCAAACATTTGTCCAACCTTCTCCATGACCCAGTCCATCTCAACATGGGTCGACCCGGTCCACCCCATTAACCCAATCCATAACCCAATACCCCTATCTTACATTTCAAAGACACAAAACAAAAGAAAAAAAGAAAGAACAAAAAACCCTAAAAAAGGGACCTAAACCATCCGCCCCCATTTTTGGGTTTCTTCTTCTCCAAAACACCAAACACCCCAAGCCATCCATGGCTACCTCCCCTTCCGCACGAGCAGCTCCCATGGCTGCCTCCCTATCAACAACACCCGCACCACACAAGCTCCACCCCCCTCGAGTCCAAGCAAACCCCGCGACTGCTGCGTCGATGTCAAGCTCGGGTGTGAAGCTCGACGTCCATGGCAGTCTTTGCCCCCGACCTCGTTCCAGCTTCATCGTTCATGGCTTAGTTGCATATGTTTACTTGGACGCGAGTTGCATCTGTTCCAGCTCGTCGTCCATGGTTTCTTCACGAGCGAACGCACCCAGCTGCTCCTGTTTCGCGTCATCCATGGCTGCCGTAACTGCTCCTTCTGCTTTTATCTTTCGTCGTCCAGTCCCCCCGTTGCTGTTTCTTCACGTTCCAAGCTCGAGCCAGTCGTCCAAACTCAGTCACGTAACCAAACGGAACCCCAGCTGCCTCGTTCCTTCACTTCTGCCGCGACAGCTGCTGCTGCTGCTCCGGCGCGGCTTCAGTCGACTTCTTAGATTTGTTCGTCGTCGTTTGGTTGAGCTTTGGTCGAGGGTCGCCGAAACAGTCCGTATGTATGATTGTTCGATTCGGTTAGTAGATTTTTGAGTTTTATTTTGTCCGTACTTTGTTTTGATATTTTCGAATCTAAAATCGGCAAATGTTTGTTTTGTTTATCGTTTGAATTAATTTTTAGTTCATGTTCATGTGTTGTTTGTTAAATTAATTTTTCAGATTCCAAATGAAAGATTAATTAATTGTTTTTCATGTTTATTTCATGTTCGTACTGTTGTTCAAGTGAATATTTGTTGTTGTTTAAGTGAATATTTGTTAGATTCAAATTGAAATTTAATTAATTATTTCTTCAATTTGTTTCATGTTGTTATGAATTTTCCAGAAAATGTTAATGTTGTTTGAATCGTTAGAATCCGTCATGTTTGTTGCTTAAAAAACAGATTTAATTCATGTTCATCTTTGTTTGAAGTTCATGTTTAAATCCAGTGATTTAATGTGAGTTTATGTTTGTTTGTGATTTGTTGATTTAATTTGAATCATGCATATTGTTGTTGGTATTATTGTATCTTTGTTCATCCATTAATGATCTAAATTAACCAGGATTGGTTCCCGATATGGTTGATTTATTTCCATTAATTTGGAGTTTGTGTTGTTCATCATGTTCATATGATTTGTTGAGAAATTGATCATCTTGACTATATTTTGGTCAAGTTATGATTTAATTGATTGTTTAGAGCAGAGGGGTAATTTGGTAAATTGCAGTGCATTCGGGGTAGATTTGTAATTGCAATAAGGTCGGAGGGGTAGTTTGGTAATTGAACATTATTTTGATTCTTTATGTTAAGCATGAGGGACAAATATAATGGGGTGGGGTTTTTGATGTACTTGTTTAATATAATGGGGGACAAGACAAAACATAATGGGGAGGAATCTTGCACTTGTTTAATGTAGGCATGGGGGACATATTGTAATGGGTTGGTAATGTGACATTTATTTAATGTAGGCATGGGGGACAAAGTTTTAAAATAAAGAAGACATTTGATAGTGGGACAAAGCATGCCATTGGGGGAATAATTTGGGTTTAGGAATTCAAGGCAAAGTCTTGCTATAAATATAGAGTCATTTCTTGACATTGAGGAGAAGACTGGAGAGTTTTAAGAGGGATTTTTGGGGGGAGAGAAAAAGAGTTGAATATTATTGAGAGGATTTTTAGAGAGAGTTGACAGATTCTTTTTACACTTGAGAGTCGACATACTTTTATACTTGAGAGAGTTTGTGATAGTAAAAGAGAAAGACAATTTGAACTTTCACTAGAACAATTCTGTTTGCTTTTCTTCGAGTGTTATTCAAAAGTCAGAAACTACTGCATCTCGTATCTTTTCTCTCTTCTGCTTTGACTGCGATTGTACTTTTGCACTGCTGAGTTTTCAATCTGTTACTGGGTTATTCTACTGGTTGTTACTGGTTTTGCGGTGTTGCTGAACCTGCTGTTGCCGCGTTATTACTGTTGCTGACTCCTACTTCTTTTGTTCTTGTACTGCTGTTTCCAGGTACACATTTGTACACTCTTGGCTTGAAGCGAAAAAATGAACTATTAATCAGGCTCCTGTTCCTGTTGAATTCTTTTGTTTGGATCTGTGTTTGAATATTAATCTTCCTCTCTTTGTATAAAAATGTAGTCGATTAATTAATGAGTAATGAGGCTGCATATGTATGATTTCTTCATCTAATAATGCTAGTTTAAATTACTTGAAGAATAGTTAATCGGCTTTGATATTATTTGTATCCCTCTCATGTTCCAGCATTAGTAAATAATAGAATATAAAAATGAAAGCAGTTTTTCTTTGTACAAACTCGATCGCAATTTTCCAATCGCATTAGCCGTAAACTAATAACTAATAGGTTACGTTTTCAGCATGTAAATAATTAAGAGATTTTCTTTTATTTTTAGAGACGAACTTAATAGAAAATATAGTCACTATAGGTTTATCCTTTAAAATAAAAATGAGACGAGCCTCGCCAAATGAATCACAAATCGCCGGGGCCCTCAATAATTGATCATAATAAATACTTGGAATTTGGGATGGACTGTTTAGTGAATTTCACTGCCTTCCCCAAAGATAATAACGCGTTAGACTCTTTAGGTGCGACTTAATTAAATTACATTCTTAAATTCGGGTGCGCATTTATGTGACCCAAATTCAAATCTCAACGGAGTCGAAATGTGTTAACAACTACGGGTGCATTGATTGTGACGTGGTTCGAGATGCATTTTCACGACGTTGCAATTCTATAAAAATAAATGATAATAATAAAAGCGGTTTAAACTTAATAAAAGCACATAAGTCACAACATGTATTTAAATCAGATATTTAGCCATTATAACAATTTAAGCGACCGTGTTAGAACCACGGGATTCGAGGGTGCCTAACACCTTCCCTCGGGTCAACAGAATTCCTTACTTAGAATTTCTGGTTCGCAGACTTCATTTGGAAAAGTCAAAAATTTCCTCGATTTGGGATTCAAGATAAACCGGTGACTTGGGACACCAAAAACCAAACCTTTCCCAAGTGGCGACCCTGAATTAAATAAATAATCCCATTTCGAATATTGTCACTTAAATTGGAAAAACTCCCCTCGCGCATTTAACCCTTCGGGGCGGGGCGCGCAAAAAGGAGGTGTGACACTAACTACCTCAGCTATACTCATAATCCCTACCCAACACAAAGAATCCTCAACCTAAGCATCTGTAATATCAATTAATAACACAATGCAAGGTTACCACAATTCAACAATAGCCCGGCAAGGGGGCAACATAATGATCTCTTCTTTTTCTCACTCTTACTTCACAATTCACTTCATAACTCGAGCCAATTCTCTAGAGTTTCAATTTTCACTTATACTTTCACAACTCATTTCACAACTCGAGCCAATGCTCTAAAAGTTCAATTGTCACTTGTACTTTCACAATTTCTCTATACAACTTGAGCCAACGCTCCTCAATGTTCATAGGTCACAATTCTTTCCACAAACTTTATACAATAATTAGAAATCTTCACCAAGGCATGAATAATACCACGAAATCATAAAAAATCATAATATAAAACTCACGGTCATGCTTGACACCAACGTATATATACTCGTCACCATGCCTATACGTCGTACTCAACAAGAAGCAAATAGCAAATAGGACACAACTCCTAATCCCTCAAGACCAAACACTTACCTCGATGCCTCGAACACAACTCAAGTTTCAATTATAGCTTTACCCCTTGATTCCACCGCCAATTCGCTCGTATCTAGCCACAAGTTACTTATTTACATCAACAAATGCTAAATGAATCAATTTGAATGCATGAAAATGAGTTTTCCAAAGTTTTACCTAAAAGGTCAAAATCGCCCCCGGGCCCACATGGTCAAAACCCGAGGTTCAAACCAAAACTCGATTACCCATTCCCCCACGAACTCAAATATATAATTCTTTTTGAAATCGGATCTCAAATCGAGGTCCAAATCCCCAATTTTTGAAAAACCTAGGTTCTACCCAAAACACCCAATTTTCCCCATGAAAATCATTGATTTGAAGTTGAAATCATGTTTAAAGATGTTAATGATTGAAGAAAACTAGTTAAAAATGACTTACAATTGATTTGGAGAAGAAAGGTTGTTTGAAAAATTGCCTCTTATGTTTTTGGGATTTTGAAAAATAAAAAATTACTAAAAATCTCGTCTAAATATACTGCCCTCGAATGCCCTGTGCGGACCGCACAAAATCAACCGCGGCCGCACAGGCCTCCCTGTGTTCTGCAGTGACAGGTCTTATTATTTTGGCCATAACTTTCTCTACAGATGTCCAAATTGTGATTTCTTTACCTTTCTGGAAACTAGACACAAACGACTACAATTTTTGTTTTTGAATCATCTCAAATTCCTTATGGATCAAAAGATATAGGCTTCCGAGGTCGGACCAGTGAAGTGTTCTTCACCACGGACCGCACCAAAACTAGTGCGGCTGCATAGGCCTCTCCGCGGCAGCAGTCCATATTGTGCGGACCGCACTGGCCTGTTCAGAGGTCCTCCACCTCTCTGAGCCTGCAACAGCTCTATTTTTAAGCTTAAGACACCCCGGAACCTACCCGAAACTCACCTGAGCCCTCGGAACTCCAAACCAAGCGCACACAAAACCTCAAAAACATCCTACGGACTTATTCATGTAATCAATTCATCAAAATAACATCATGAACATCAAATTAAATCTCGAGATCAATGAAATTTTCTCAAAACTTCTTTAAACACCAATTTTGCGATTTTAGTCCGAATCACGTCATATGACATCCGTTTTTCACCAAATTCCACAGAAATGTCTTAAATCATATATAAGACCTGTACCGGGTACCAAAACCAAAATACGGGCCCAATACCACCATATTCTAAGCAATTTCATTTCAAATTTCTTTAAACAATTTAAGAAAACAATTTTCTTTAAAAAAAATTCATTTCTCGGGTTTGGGACCTCGGAATCCGATTCCAGGCATACGCCCAAGTCCCATATTTTCCTACGGACCCTACATGACCGTCAAATCATGCGTCCAGGTCCGTTTACCCAAAATGTTGACCGAAGTCAAATTTATTCATTTTACAGTCAAAACTTATTATTTTTCACAAATTTTCACATTTAACCTTTCCGGCTACGCGCCCGAACTGTGCACGCAAATAGAGGTGGTGCTAAGGGAGGTTTTTAAGGCCTCAGAACGTAGAATTTCATTTCAATGCAAGTGATGACCTTTTGGGTCATCACAACCCATCAACCAACTGTATGAAAGGTTGAAAGCTGCAGGTTACGCCACTCTTGTTCCCGCTGTGGCATTAGAAAACCCATCCCAATGGGTCAATCCAAACAAAACTTGTGCGTACCATTCCGGTATGATGGGGCACACCACTACTGAGTGACGAACAATGAAGGATAAGATCCAGACGCTAATTGACAACAAGATCATACAAGCAAAGGAAGCTGCACCTAATGTCCACGACAACCCCCTCCCTTATCATAGAGGTGGTGGAGTACATGTGATAAAGATGAACGAAGAATGGGTCCCTAAGGGGTCAATTGGGCTTATTCGAAAAGGTGATGACTTTAAAGTTTCAGTCACACTTACTCCTATTGTGGTACATACTCAGTCACTAATCGAGGTTGAGGTAACTGCATCAGTTCCATTTGAGGTAGAGGTGGCTCCGCTTGCAGCCACCCCCGCTCCATTTGAAGTAGAAGTGATCACAACTATTACTATGACAATATCAACCACACCTCCATTCAACTCAAAAGCAATACCTTGGGATTATGTTGCCGAGGCTCGGCGAAAAGGGAAGGCCAAGGTAGAGGAATCTGATGCCGTATAAGGAATGACTAGAACTGGAAGAGTCTATACACCTGAACATTTGGGAGGTTCAAGTAAGGATGCCACTACTAGGCAGCCTATCATTGAGATCAGGACAGATGACCCATGGAGGAAAGTACAGGCAAAGGAGTATTCTATTGTTGACCATCTGAACAAAGTCCTTGCTCAGATATCTATCCTATCACCATTGCAGAACTTAGAGGCACACAAGAATGCTTTAATGAAAGTGTTGAGCGAGGCTTATGTACCCAATAACATCACTGGCAGAGAAATTGCCAACATGGTTGGGAAAGTACTAGAAAGTCATAAGATCATCTTCCATGAGGATGAGCTACCACCTGAGGGGCTGAATCACAATCGAGCATTGCATATTACGGTGCAATTTGAAGACAAGTTCATTGCCAGAGTCTTGGTTGATGGAGGTTCAAGCCTAAAAATTTGTCCATTGGACACCCTGAAAAGGTTGGACGAAGGTTTCCATGAAATACGGGTAGGAAGCATGAATGCCAAAGCTTTCTATGGGTCCCATAGAGCCACGATTGGGGAAATCAACTTTTGCTTACAGATGGGGCCAACTTGGTTCGGTGTCAAATTTCAGGTACTCGACATACCAGCCTCATATAACCTTTTGTTGGGCCGACCATGGATCCACGCTGCTGGATCCTTGCCTTCCACACTACATCAAGCCATGAAATTCAAATGCAATCGTCAGGAGGTGATCATTCACCGAGATGGGAGTAACCCCATTTACACTAGTCAAACCATCCCGTCTATTGGACATAGAAGAAGGATAGGAGGGGAAACTTATCATCACATTTAATAGGTCAATACCATCGAGAAGGATAACTGGTGGAGCAGTAAAATAGAAAGCATATTGGCTTGGTCTGGGTATGAGCCCGACAAAGGGCTGGGAAAGAACCTCCAGGGTATCACTAAGCCAATATGGTTGAAAAATCATAGTACCACCTTCGGTCTCGGATATCAGTACACATGGCAAGAATACAATGATTGGTCGCCTCCATGGTGTGGACCATATTACCCTCTCGAGCAACTAGTGCCACATTTGGAACAAGCTTTTCACCAAGCTGATACAATATGGGGGACTGCAGAAGAGGAAGCACTAGCTGGGTTGAAGAATTTGTTCTTGGAGGATGAGGACATGGACTATAATGCCATAATTGAGGAGGGGGAGGAAGAAGGCCTCACTATCCAGACCGTGAAGAAGGGAGCTGTTCTCAAGAAGTGGACCGCCACACCATCCAGATCGTAATTTTGTTTTAAGATTTACTTGTTTCAAAATAAATGCTCGATTCATTGAGCCGTACTTTGTCTGGATGATTTTTTCAGTTTTAATCAAATGCATTTGCTCTTTATTATTCACTACTATCTTTCCACTTTTGCTTTCTACAACGCTATTATTACTTTTCCTGATGAACCAGTGACTGTGACGTGTAATGAGGAAACACAACATGAGAATAGTGATTCAGATGAAGAAGATGAAATACCCGAGGAAATTGTCAGGGATGTTGGAAATTTTGAGAATAAGCCTAAGTCCAATCTGGACGAGACTGAAGCAGTAAATTTAGGAGACACCGAGACCATCAAGAAGACCCGCATCAGCATTCACTTGTCACCAACAAATAAGGAAGAGTACATTCGCTTCCTAAAAGAGTATGAGGATATTTTTGCATGGTCGTATGATGACATGACCGGTTTGAGCACATCCATAGTGGCTCACAAGCTGCCTACCAATCCCATGTGTCCGCCAGTAAAATAGAAACTCTGAAAGTTCAAACCAAACATGAGCCTGAAAATCAAGGAGGAAGTTACCAAGCAGATCAAAGCCAAAGTTCTTAGAGTGGTTCAGTAGCCAACCTGGTTAGCTAACATTGTTCCAGTTCCGAAGAAGGATGGGAAGGTCAGAGCATGTGTTGACTATCGAGATTTAAATCGAGAAAGTCCCAAGGAAGACTTCCCACTGCCAAATATACACATCCTGATCGATAATTGTGCCAAGCATGAACTCCAATCCTTTGTAGATTGCTTCGCGGGTTATCACCAAATTTGGATAGATGAAGAAGATGGAGAGAAGACAAATTTCATCACACCGTGGGGTGTATACTGTTACAAGATGATGCCATTCGGTCTGAAGAATGCTGGGGGCACTTATATGAGAGCCATGACAACCATCTTCCATGATATGATACACAAGGAAATAGATGTGTATGTGGACAACGTCATTATCAAATACAAGAAGGCTGCAGATCACATAGCGGACCTGAGGAAGTTCTTTGACAGGCTAAAGAGGTACAATTTGAAACTGAACCTCGCAAAGTGTGCATTTGGGGTTCCCACAGGAAAGTTATTGGGATTCATCGTCAGTCGTCGAGGGATTGAGCTGGATCCATCTAAAATCAAGGCTATTTAGGGGTTACCACCACCTAAGAGCAAAAAGGACATGATGAGCTTCCTAGGACGTCTCAACTATATCAGTCACTTTATAGCACAGTCCACAGTCATATGTGAACCCATCTTCAAGATGCTGAGGAAAGATACTGAAACAAGCTGGACAACGGATTTTGAGAAAGCTTTTGACAAGATCAAGGAGTACCTACCCACACCAACAGTTTTGGTCCCGCCAAAACCAGGATGACCTTTGCTACTCCATCTATCAGTATTAGATGGATCCTTCGGATGTATTTTGGGACAATATGACGAGACAGGAAGGAAGGAGTAAGTCATATATTACTTGAGTAAGAAGTTCACACCTTATGAAGCACGGTATTCTCTGCTTGAACGCACTTGTTGTGCTTTGACCTGGACAACTCAGAAATTGAGGCATTACTTCTGTGCCTACACTACATACCTCATATCCAGGATGGGCCCTCTGAAGTACATATTTTAGAAACCCATGCCTACTGGGAAATTGGCTAAGTGGGAGATACTACTAAGTGAGTTCGATGTCATCTACATAACTCAAAAGGCAGTCGAGGAATAAACATTGGCAGATCACCTTACTAAAAATCCGGTGGGAGGAGCATACGAGCCTTTGAAAACATATTTTCCTAATGAAGAAGTGTCGTTCGTAGGAGTGGACATTACCGAAGCATATGACGGCTGGAGGATGTTCTTCGATGGAGCTGCAAATTTCAAAGGAATAGGCATTGGAGCAGTTTTGGTATCAGAAATGGGTCAGCATTATCCGGTATCTGCTAAACTCAGATTTCCTTGCACCAATAACATGGCAGAATATGAAGCCTGCATACTAGGACTCAACATGGCAGTCGACATGAGCATTCAGTAGCTGCTGGTGATCGGTGATTCAGATTTGCTCGTGCACCAGCTACAAGAAGAGTGGGCTACCAAGAATTCCAAGATATTACCATATCTGCACCATGTGCAGGAATTGAGAAAGAGGTTTACAAATATAGAATTCCGACATGTGCCCAGAATTTAGAATGAGTTTGCCGACGCATTGGCCACTTTGTCATCTATGATACAACATCCAGATAAGAGCTACATTGATCCCATTCCGGTGAGGATCTATAATCGGCCGGCATATTATGATCATGTTGAAGAAGAAACAGATGGAAAACCTTAGTTCCATGACATCAAGGAGTATTTGTCAAAGGGCGAATATCCAGAGCATGCAAACCACACTCAGAAATGCACACTCCGGAGATTGTCCAATCACTTCTTCCACAGCGGGGGGAACTTGTGTAGAAGAACTCCTGATTTGGGTTTACTAAGGTGTATCGATGCAAAGGAAGTTTCTAAGCTACTTGAGGATGTGCATGCTGGAACATGTGGCCTCTACATGAATGGTTTTGTCTTGGCTACAAAGATACTTAGGGCAGGTTACTTTTGGATGACCGTGGAGACAGATTGCATTCAGTATGTCCGCAAATGCTTTCAGTGTCAAGTGCATACTGACATAATAAAAGTGTCGCCGAATGAGCTCAATGCAACACGCTCACCTTGGCCATTCGCTTCCTGGGGAATGGATGTTATTGGTCCGATTGAGCCTACTGCTTCAAACGGACACAGGTTTATTCTGGTAGCCATTGATTACTTTACAAAATGGGTAGAGGCTGCATCTTACAAAGCTGTAACCAAGAAAGTCATCGTAGATTTTGTCAAGGATTGAATTGTTTGTCGATTTGGAGTTCCCTCCATTGTTACTGATAATGCCGCCAATCTCAACAGTGATTTGATGAAAACCATGTGTGAAATTTTCAAAATCAAACACAAGAATTCCACAGTTTATAGACCTCAGATGAATGGAGCTGTAGAAGCCGCCAACAAAAACATCAAGAAGATACTAAGGAAAATGGTAGAGAACCACAAACAATGGCACGAAAAGCTACCTTTTGCTTTATTGGGATATTTCACCATGGTTCGCACATAAACCGGGGCAACTCCTTAAATGCTGGTTTATGGTCTAAGACTGTCATCCCAGCCAAGGTGGAGATTTCTTCTTTAAGAATCATACAGGAAGCTGAACTCCGCGATGCAGAATGGATAAGGAGCCATTATGAACAATTAGCCCTTATAGATGGAAAGAAGATGAACGCGACATGTCATGGCCAACTTTACCAGAACAGAATGTCTAGAGTTTTCAACAAAAGGGTTAAACTAAGGCAATTTGCACTAGGTCAGTTGGTGCTGAAGAAGATCTTCCCACATCAAGATGAAGCCAAAGGGAAATTCTCTCTCAACTAGCAAGGTCCGTACATGGCTGACAAGGTACTGACAGGAGGAGCACTCATACTTGCAGAAATGGACGGAGAAATCTGACCAAAACCAATCAATTCAGACACAATCAAGAGATACTATGCTTAGATTATTTACATTTCCTCATCTGATGTAATTGAACTACGCTTGACTTGATTCCCATTTAAGAGGGGACGTAGGCATCCCTATGGGTTCGGTCATATCATAATAAAATTTTCACTTCCCCCAAGATCAGAAACTGGGGCAGAATTTTGAGGAGGGTCCTCAAAATTCCGGTGCAAGTCCAGCCAACGCCAACATGGGTCAGATGGTTAATAATCAGTTAAGAAACTGGGGCAGAATTTTGAGAATCCTTCTCAAAATTCCGAAGAAGGTTCAGCAAGGCCTATTATCTGCAAACAACCGAAGGATCATCTACTAAACTGGGGTGGAATTTTGAGGAGGGCCCTCAAAATTTCGTCATAAGAGAGTTGCAATGCCTTTGAGACGTGTTACAGTCACTAGTTCATCAAAAATTATTTGATATATCTATGCGTGTCTAAAAACAACTCTATTTTTATCAATAATTGAATATTTTCGAAAACTCTATTCCCATAACAGTCAAGTGTCACCCAGGGGAACTCGAAAAGGCTTTCAGAATGAAGCAAAGCAAAGCCAGCGGACAGAAGCACGAACCAACCTCCCCCCACAAAACTTATAATTTTTCTTTAAACGCAGGCACATTTGACGTAATGATAGCGCTCGCAAAGCAAATTCACTATCCATCCGGCCATCAAACACTGAATATGTCTCCAATTAAGAAATAAACTACTCTTATTTGCTACTCACTCTTTGCATGGGACTAATCCATGTCCCCCATGTTTGCATGAGGCTGATCCCTGCCTCCACATTTGCATGAGGCTAATCCCTGCCTCCATATCTGCTTGAGGATAATCCTTGCCTCCATATCTGCATGAGGCTAATCCTTGCCTCCATATTTGCATAAGGCTAATCCTTGCCTCCATACTTGCATGAGGCTAATCCTTGCTTCCACATATGCATGAGGCTAATCTCTACCTCCATATCTGCATGAGGCTAATCCCTACCTCTATATCTGCATGAGGCTAATCCTTGCCTCCATACTTGCATGAGGCTAATACTTTCCTCCATACTTGCATGAGGCTAATCCTTGCCTCCATACTTGCATGAGGCTAATCCCTGCCTCCATATCTTCATGAGGTTAATCATTGCCTCTAAATCTGCATGAGGCTAATCCTTGCCTCCATATCTACATGAGGCTAATCCTTGCCTCCATATTTGCACGAGGCTAATCCTTGCCTCCCTATTTGCATGACGCTAATCCTTGCCTTCATACCTACATGAGGCTAATCCTTGCCTCCATATTTGCATGAGGCCAATCCCTTGCCTCCCTATTTGCATGAGTCTAATCCCTGCCTCCATATCTATATGAGGCTAATCCCTGCCTCTACATTCGCATGGGACTAAGCACTATCCCCTTTCGCACAAATTTTCCTCTATTTTCTAGCACTATCTATTTGCTTTTCAATCGGGCTAAGATCTGCCCTCCATTTCACAAGACTAAGCCTTGTCTTGTTAATATCATTACTGCATATCATGGGCTGAAATATCGCTAATCTATCCGAAGGCGTCATCCTCATAGCCGGAAGACACCATGCCATGGCCTGAGGATCTCTCAAATTTGCATATCATTATTCAAAGGCGTCATGGTTCGGAGGCACCATTTTCATGGCCCGAGAACATCATTTCATGTCCTGCGAATCTCTCACTAAACAATTTTTAGCCCGGGACATCATGGTCCAAGGACGTCATCTTTAACCGTCCAAAGACAACCTTCATGGTCCGAAGAAAATCTACATCATGTTTATATTTTCATAAATACATGTTTGTAGCATCTTTTATCTGCAGGTAACCAATAAGCAACCACTATCCTAGCAGGAGCTATCTCGCTCCAGTTCCTTCAACTGTTCCAAATCTTAATCGTCACCATATCCTCCTCCACATCGCGTATCCGTTCTTGCAATAATTTTATCGGCATATTCCGCCGATGGATCCAGAACTACACACAACCTGATTCCTATAAAACCTGGGATATATAGGCAGCTCAAAGACTGGAGTCCGACCACTGTCTTTCAAAACATCCCGCTGATCGGAGCCAACCCTACACCACTACGGAGTGGCGAGAACGGTCGAAGAAGCTTTCACCCAAGATGGTCGGGATCGAATCCACAGGGAGCTAGAAATGGGAATTGATTCCTATCTAAACTAGAGATGCATAATGTTCTTAATTACTCTTTCTATCATCTTTTGGTTGGATATTACTTCTAATATTTGTGCTATTGATCAGCTAAATTAAACTAAAGATGATTGCTTGTAGGGTTTTCTAATTAGTTAAAGAGGCACTAGGGAAGTGACTTTCTCCTAGGTGAAGACTTGACGGGATCTAAAGCCTAAGGCAAAGACGTTATGTTAGGGATTGTGATTTAGCCAATGCACAAATTTACTCACTCTATACCTCTCGGTAGCTTGAGTGTCTTTGCCCTAATTGACTTTCTCAAGACCAATTGGGTGTCAAAATTGTGCAAGCAATATAGGCTCAAGTTGGGTATTACTATCTCTAGGTTTAACCCTTTAATTGTGGCTATCAATCTCTTGATTACACCCCAATTCCTTGTTGGACTGATTTTCCTAGACTCAAATTCTCTTTCTCAAGATGAGCCCAAGTCAAATAGGCACAAATTAGTGTTTGCAACTACTAATTCAACATGAAAAACACAAATCAGTCCAAATATCAACTACCCATAAATATCTAAGCCTTAATCAAAAGACCCATCAAATACTCACACTAGGGTTGAGCCACAACCCTAGCTAATGGGTCTAGCTACTCATAATAATGGAAGAAAACAAAGAAATAGATGAAGAATAACCCATAAGATTTAATTACAAGCTAATAATTGAAGATTCCATGATAAACCCACTATAAAATTACTCAAAATAGTTAAAGACAGCCGTTCACGAGCTCTGCTGTAAAGTAGATTACAAAAGATAACCTAAACAATGGGAAAAGAAAATATTTATACTAGGCTGAATTTTCTGGACAAAAACACCCCTGCCGAGGTAGTGCAGTCCGCACAAAATGCACCGCGGACCGCAATGAGGCTTCTTGGCTTAAAACTATGCTCTCTGAACTTGGCCACCGCAGGCCACATAAAATGCACCGCGCCGCAGTGGCTTCAACTGCGGTCCACACAAAAGGACCGCGGACTGCATTGGTAATTACCTCCAAAATCGCAACTCTCCGAACCCCATCCAGACCACACAAACTTGATTGCGGCCGCGGTGAGGCCACTGCGGTCCGCACAAAATGCTTTGTGGCCGCAGTGTTTGAGGTTCCAAAATGTGCACCCCTCTGAATCTCCTCACTACGGACCGCACTAAATGGATTGCGGCCGCAGTGGATCTGTTTTAACTGTACTTGGATTTGTTCTTGGTACTTGTGCATGTTTCACTCCTTTTTGAGCTGGTTTTGACTAATTGTCACCTTTTTGACCAAACCCTGCAAACAAGTACAACGTGTAAGCCTTTGAGACTATTTTGTATATTTTTAATCAAAACTCAATAAGAAGGAGTGTAAAATGAACTATAATCCCTAGTTATCACCCGCCCAGTCAAAATTGGCCATCATTTCTTTACCCGAAAATTCTTTCATCCTTCCCGGGTAAAGAGAGACAGCTGTTGATACCCAATTTTTTCTTATATATTTTTATAGACATATATACTTTCAAAATAGCATATATATGTATATATAAGCATGCACAGGGTTTTTATAAATTTTCTATAATTTTTAAAGGCTTTAAAATGATTTAATTCTTCCCCTTTTACTTATAAAATTTCCAATAATTATCCTTCAAATTATTGTTGTGGTAATTTAGCCATCCAAACCCTATATTTATGCCAAAATAGGGCTCAAGTCTTTTTAGTGTATTTTTTATAATTGCATTTGCATTTTAAAACTAATTTGCATATATTTGCAATACTAGCCCTATTAACGCATAATTATATTTATATGCATAAAATGATCTTATATATTTTTAAACTATTAAATATCTATTTTAAATCATTTTAGTACACGAAATTATTTTTTAAAAATCATCTATTATTTATTATAAATTATATAGGGTTAAATTGGCTATTTAAACCTAGCTAAATGGTAATTCAATTTTAGCCTAATTTCAACCTAACACCCAGCCCAATTCTTAATACACTTACCTGAACCAGGCCCTAAATACACCTACCCGACCCAAGGCCCCATCAAAGTTCTTTCCTTTTTAATTCCAAACGACCCCCTAACCCTAATCAGTTCTCTACATCCGCCGCCCTAAGATCCTCTCTGCTGTCAAAACACTCTCAACCTAACCCTAATCTTCAACCGCTGACCTTCCATCTCCGGTGACCTCTCATCGTCTCTTACGCCTCCAATGGCTTCTCTCATGCCATTCTTGCCTTCTCTAAGGCCCTCAAGGGCCTAGGGCAATGCCGACTTGCATCTAAGGTTCATCTCTTGCCTGTTCCAGGCTGTTTCAGTGTGATTCCAAGCAGAATCATTCTATATTTGCTACGATCCTTGGGATTCTAGACATGTTTCTTCATCTCTATATTGGTTTCTTTTGAAACCCTAATTTCTTTTCTACACCTCGTAAATCTGTGCAGATCTAGGACGATTTGAGTTTGTTTCTTGAATGTTTTACACTATCTTTGAGGTTCTTTACAAGAATCATGTGATTTCAAGTGTTTTTCATTTTCTTCTAAAACCAGGGTTTTCAAAACTTTTTTTTAAAACTTTGTCTAACTGATTCTTTGTGTTTAAACTTCTATTTCTTGCATATTTTGACTGATTCTATGAGTCTACTACATCCTAACTCGTCTATGCTGAAATCCCTAATTTTTAGGGTTCTTTCGTTTGGTTCTGTGTATTAGCATAACTGACCGGTCCTCTTTTTTGAGTCTCTTTGATTTCTTGTGACTATCTTGCCTTGATATGTTTCTACTGAGTTTCTTAGCCTAAACTTACACTGATTCCTGTGCTTGTGTTCATCTTGACTGTTCAAACTTGCCTCTTTCTCATTGAATCGATATTGTTTGACTCTCATGTTTGCTAGAGTTGTATGTCGGCTTTTGACTATCCATGTCTTACTTTATTTATATGCTAAATGCTAACTCTTTTCATGACTTTCTCTTTGATTGATTCTGAATTCCATGTTTCTTGGTTTAATTTGAAAACTTTCCTTTAAATCTTCGATTCTTACATTCTTACTCAATATGATTGATTTGCTTGCCTAAACTAACTTTCCCTTACCTTGTCTGCATTGTTACTTGATTCTTACCGACTATCTCCTTAATTAGAATTTTCTGAACCTGGCCCTAATTGTTTACACTACGCCTACTATGTTTGAATTATTTCCTTGTCTGATATGCTCCGGTTACACATTGATTTCTTTCCTTATTTGCTACCTGTTCTTACCGTTTGAACTGATTCCCTTAATTAAGGGAGTACTTGTACTGATTTTGCTCTAATTGGTTCTGAATTCCATAATTACTATACCATTGTGATTCTTGACTTATTTTACCTAGTTTCGAACTACTATATATATGCTCTCACATTAACAGTCTGCACACACACACACACACACACACACATTAGTTCAAAAACTCTCTCACACTCAAAACTTTTCTGCTCTCTCTCTTTGGACTTGCTATTATTTTGAGTTAGCCGAATGCAAGCCAATGTTAACTTTTGTTCTCTCCTATTCCTCACTTTATGTTTACTGTCTCTCTACTGGTATGTTCTGATTTCAATTCAAGTCCCAAAACCAATATGTTTCTTTTGCTGCTTTAGTTTATCATGTTTCTAATTTATTTCTATCTATGGTTCTGTTGTTCAACATACGATTGACATGATTACATTACTACTTCATCTAGTATGCTAGTCTAACCCTCTTAGAGCCTTTCAGAACATATTCTACCCCCCCCTAGTAGTCTATCTCAACATGACTCTACCCTATTTTGAATGCTTGTCTACTTTTTATCAAGTTTTGATATGCAAACTGATCTGTCACTCTAAATGGATGATTCTATGATTGTTTCTGAAATTCCTATTGTGTTGGTACCAATAGCTATCCCTTAATCCCTTAAACCCCCACAAGTACTGCAATGCTCCTGTATACTATGTGCTCTATGTGTCCCCAATTCCTATTCCCCTGTGTGAAGGACTGTTATTTGAGTGTTGCTGAACTTGTTTGACTGACCATCTATTTGTTTAATTACATAACTGTTTTCAAAAGCTGTTTTACTAAACAACTCTTTTGTTTACAAAATTATTTCAACCAAGTCTCTTTTTACACTACTTTCCTACTAAAACCTTTTCAAAACTATGTAAAGCACTCTCACTCCACTCTTAGATCCTTAAGTTCTGCCCCTCCAATGTGTGACTGCCTTGGGATCCCTATGAGATCCCTCTAAACTCTGATGCACTGGAGCTGGCTCTTCCACACTGCACTTACTCAGTTTTGGTTATAAAGTCTTGGTGTGAGCACTGCCTGGGATCCTTCAGATCCTTAGGGAACTCTGACGCACCTAAACAATGATATTGTATATGGAATTTGGCATTTGAGGCTATTGGAGGCTTGGGAAAATCATTTGGGCCTATTTTCAGGCTCCCTATACTGTAACTTCTTGTTTTATTTTCTACTTATGTAATTCACACAATATTGGTCTGTAATAATTTGTTGTAAATGAACATTGGGGTTTGGCTAGTGAAAAGGGGAGGGTAGTCATATATGTTATCAATATCAATGGGTAAAAACCATGAAGTAGGTTTACATTTCCCATATGTGTATTAGAATCCATTTTTAGGACCAATATATTCCAAGCATGCCATGCATTAGATATCATGTTCTTAGGTTTACTATTTCAGCATCTCGCTTGACATTGTTTTATAACTTAGAAACCATGCTTTAGGCTAAATAACAACACTAATATAAAATTTCTGCTCCTGCACACTTGACAGCATGCTCTACAATGCTGTAACCTTTATGCATTTAGAAATCCTACTTTTTTAGGAAATTCTACAATTATGCTGTGCATTTAGAAATCCTGCTTTAGGAATCCTGCATATCAATCACTCTATACCTTATGTGCGCATATTAGATACCATGTTTAGGTTTTCGTTCATGCTCACTCAGCTACGCCTAGTTAAACTATTGATGCATGAAAAGGAATATAAACAGTCTCATCCTGCTTTAAACAAATTAGTAATAACCCTGTATATTTGTAACACCTAAAACAACATGCTCTTAGGCAAAAATGACTTTTGAACTTCTAATGGTTCTGGTAACGACTGTGCACTATCCCACGCCTAAGCAAGCCTTAGGTATTCAACTTTTGTAAAACTGGAAACTGCCTTTTGTGTGTACTGCCTAATGATTAAGGGGCTGAAAATCAGTAGACAAAATGATTACGTCCCTACTTCTGGGTTACAAAATAAAAACTGTATATCTCATGTGTTCTGAATTCGCCTAGACATAATGTCTTAGGATACTGTTTAACAATATTGTCCTTATTTGTGTTTGAGTCGTTCCGTTTACATGCATTATCTGTGGAGGAGAACTTGAGCCTCTTATCTGCTATTTCATACTTTTATTTGTTGAATTCCTATGTGTTCTTGCTTATCGCCTTAATATTTTCTCCTTTAAACCTTAGGGGTCTGTCTAGAACTACTTATAGGTAGAGGTCCTAAATTCCTCCAGGGCCATTAAGAAGGGACAGGTAACAACACGCAATAGAGATCGCTAACCAACACTCACTTTAATAACCGCTAAGGGGTGGGAAGGGTAGATATGGGATATGATGACTACGCGCTAATGTCACGTGTAGTCCCTCATTAAGGAGTGTTTACCGGACATTGTGTGGGGTGATCCTGTAGGCTAACCAACCTAGGACCTCTCTTTCCCAAATCCATTTTGATTAAAACTTTATATGTACACAACTTGTTCAAATCCTTTGTCTCATTATTTGAGTCATGTAATGTCCAAAACCTGCTCTTATTTGCAATTATGTGTTTAAAACTATTTATTTGTTAATGGACTAGTTCACAAGTATAAGTTTGACCGGGACCTATCGCTGTGGATCGAGAGGGGTGCCTAACACCTTACCCTCAAGGTTATTTCGAGCCCTACCCTAAATCTCTGGTAATGCAAACCAATCCAGGAGTTAATCGCTCTAGGTGCCCTAACACACCATAATCCGTTAGGTGGCAACTCTTCAAATACCCAATTCCCAAAAGGAAATGAGTTATTACCCCCCATGTAATGTCGAAACCCGGACATCTCTCCGTGGAGGGAAAAAAGGGGCGCGACAACGATATTGCTATCATTTTTGGATACTGAATCCCAGCGCTTCTAACCTTTTGTCTGAAGTATAGACAATTTACAACCTTCTGTATTTGAGTGTCTCGTACGTTGTTCACTTTTACCTTACTTACCTTAAAATCTTGCATCATATCTTCTATTTCTTTCATGACCTCCCTTACACATATGTATAATTCATGTTCATAACTTGAAGCTCTATTATAATACTTGCACCTCTGGTGCATACACTATCCGGTGGGAGCTTCTACTGACTCCTTATGAGGCTGGTGCTCTTCTCACTGGCTTTATCGTAGAGCCATTATAGAATATGGCTAATGTAATATCTCTCTTGTACCTATGATATTAAGAGTGACCCTGTAATGTGCTCAATCACTATTTCTATAATTTTCTGGGTCCAATAATCAGATTTCTGATTTACTTTGTTGATGTAACTCTTTAGTTTCCTCTTCCTTACGATCAACTTTATGTAGGCTTAAGCTATCTTCCGATCTACGACTCATGACATTAGTTATTGCCTTAGCCTTTCATGGACGCAATGGAATATCCATGATACAATCTTCTAATGATTCAATCCTTTGTCTATTACCTGGACTCAATTCCTTCTTTTAACGTATACCGGTTTCTTCTACGGCTGTATGATTGTCAACATATGTGCTGCATGGATAATACACCGAAGGCTTAAGTGCGTCTATAACATAACTAACTCTAGATCATTGATCGAATAATTCCTTTTATGCCTCCTCAACTTTCTTTAAACGTAAGCTTTTACTTTTTCTGGTCTTTCTTCCCCCTTTCGTGTGCATACTTAGCTTATCTTAGTGCCCCCACATATTGGAATTCCATACAACTCATATGATCTTGGATATCACTTTTGATTTTACTTCCCGTTCACTTTCCACGGTAGGTGCTGTTTTCTTATGGAGTGCATACAACGTTGTTGTGAGACTGTTGTTATAAGATCATTCCCTCCTTAAGTTGCTGAGCTTAGGTTGAAACCTTCTTCCTTACTTTCTCAGCTAATCTTTCATTGTAGTATTTAGGGAGGATCATTTGACTCTTGTAAAGCTGCAAGCTTATCACATCGTATGCTTGACAGAATATTTCGTGTTCTTCCTCACCTATAATTACCCGTAGTCACCTATCTCCACGCCATTGTGCTTGTAGGGCTGCTTATAAACTAATATTTGGACTGACCTCCCAGTGGTACTCTCTTTTATTTTCGTAATACTCATATAGTATCTTTATCTACCCCAACTCCTATCCGAATATTTCTTAAGGATCACGATTTCATAATTGCGAGGCTGAATTCTCCATGTTGGGTTTCCCTATGTTTATCTTGCATGATCTGTTGGTTTTTCTATATCCTCTTGTCTAGCCATAGCTAGGCTCTTATTGAATTAACTACTAACTACTCGTTGGCCCATTCCCGTAGCAATATTCCGCGTAATCTCTCTTGGGTTATTTCCTTTGTCTTAACTTACTTTTCGCACTGGCTCCGTATTAATCAATAACATCTCGGGCAGGAACCCTTACTTCCTCTCCTTGACGTCGTGTTTGCATAATGCTCGGGTATCATATCATATCTGAAGGCTTTGAATAAGTGCAATCTCATCCCTTTTTGATTTTATCGCATTCTTCCTTTACCATTCCATAATTACTAAAACCACTTAATTCTGACATAATGTCACGTCATTCCATATTCCCCCCTTTAGGGGAGTACTAAGAGTTGGAGCTACGACAATCTGCCTATAGATGTTCTACTTCTTCATTTTTGGCATCCTTTTACATCATCGATGACCCTTACTCTCCTTGCGGTAATCCTTTTGTACTAAGGATAATGAAATTCCTTACTCGCGAGGTGACAATTACTATAACTGGCACGTATAGTATCTTAAGCTTAATTTTGCTCACAATGCTTACTTTAGGAAAGCGTCTTCCCGAATGACCATTCTCTGAATTTCTCATGATTCTTCTTCTGTTGTCCATTCTATTATTGCCGGTACAAAATCTGAAATTCTTATGATGTTGACCATTATCAAACCACTAAATCCCTAATCCATGTTTACTTTATCTTGTTCACCAGCCCATACTGATCTCTATTATTCTAGGGTGTAGCTTTTCCTATTGGTAATCACGTTAGAGTCGCGAACTTACTTCTTGAAATGAGGATATGACTTCATGGCCTATACTCTCTTATTTTCTTGAGGCCTATCACCTCTCGTCTCTTCCTTTACCTGACTATGAACCTGGTAATACTGTCATCTTTTTTTATCTACCGTTGTCATCCATGTATCACATCTTACTCGTAAGTCTTCCTTATCTCCTTCCCATTACTCTGCTAATATTTCTGCCTATCCCTTTCTTGTGAAAACTTCAGCAAGACATTCTTTTGCTTTTTTCTCCCCTTGCTTCATCCATCGGTTCTTCGGGTTGCTCAACGTCCTTGCTCTACTAGGGACGAGAGACACACTAAGGTAATATTTATCCCTTCCAGCTTTCAGTGCTTATCTTCTGAAGTTTTTTTGGATCATGCTAGTATTCACATCTAATTTTAATATTCTAGAGTGACCATCTGGGTATCTCACAAGAAGATCTATTAGCACACATGTAATACCCTTCGGAAATGTCAACTAACACGAATAATACATTCACCATTTTGGGTTTCTCTAACCTCAGTCGAATCCTGATGTTTTGTCCTTTTCTTAAACTACACCTGTTAGCCCCCATAGGGCATAACTAAGATAGGTACAACAAATTATACATACCTTTGTTACTGTTGAATATAACTCAAAAAGCATATATTCCTCTGCCTGAATTACAAACACCATTAACCTTCATTAACTGGGTGCCTCGTACTCTTCTTCATCTTACTTCCTTTACTTGTTGAAACTTGTATTTATCTTTTGAATCTCTCATTGTCTTTCACTATTAAGGTGGATAGGTATTCTTGCCTCAAGACTCCTTATCAAGAGGCTTACACCTTTCTGTACGCACATCATCTCTTCAACACCTCACATTTACTTATCATAATCATCATCCAAAGTTGAGTTCCTCTGACTCAACTCTTCCATAGCCATGTACCTTACCAACCATCTTTCTAGATGTAGGTATCATCTTATTACAAATAAAATAGAAATTAGGAATTTGAATTTTTACAACTGAGCTCTACCACACGATCTAGAGTAAGAAGAAAGAGTGACAGTCTTAAATGCCCTTAGCCTACTACATATAAGTGTAGTGCACAACACACCCATAAATAAGACTCTACTAGACACGGCTTGTAGACTCCCTAAGATAGAACTGCTCTAATACCACTTTTTTCATGACCCAAACTGATGGGCTACAACGGGCACCCGGTACCTTACTCAACCGAGTACCTACGTAACATATCTTTCGTATCATACTATCATAGATAAATGTGTCAGAGAGGCTATTGTGAGATAATAGAATAAAACATGGGGAAATAGCCAATATAGAATGACCCATCCTGATATAAAAACTTACATACGAGACATACGGGCCTATAAGACTAGCATGATCATTTGTAAACTCAAAACATAGGCCGACAAGTCTATAAAAGCATTCGTATACATGACATCTGTCTACAAGCCTCTAAGAGTACATACTTATCATAAGGTTAGGATAGGGCCCCACCATACAAAACAATATGTGTCTAAATCATACTGACCAAACAAACCACTCCGGAGCAAATGGAGCGCACCACCATCTTCCGCTGAGCTGATAGCCTACTTGGAAGACTCTCAACCTGTCTATCAGGACCTGCGAGCATGAAACACAGCATCCCCAAGCAAAAGGGACGTCAGTACGAATAATGTATCGAGTATGTCACGCACATAAATAAGTACATAAAAGACATGGAAGAAATATAGAGTACATGACTCAACCTGTAAGTCTGGACAACTCTGTAAATCATGAAATACTTATAGTGTCATGCATATGCATATGAATGTCATGTCGTGCATAGGTACATGTGTTCATAACATTATCAAGCCTCTGAGGGCATCCTATCATATCATCTCGGTCACTGTGGGCAAAATCATCAACCTATGCCAGCTGATCAAGTGGTGGTGCGTATATAACGCCGTAACATTTTCCCATATCCCATATACATATAATATACATATATACCCGTATATAACGCCATCTGGTCATGGGTCAATGTAAATGAATGCAATGCATGAGAAGTACGACAATAAAATCTTTCAGAATGTCATAAGACCATTATGCCTTGAGTAGTATCATGAAGTAAACTTTTTTTTCAACTTAAATATTTTTCTGAGACCGATGAACAGATGATAGAATAATATGACACATGAGAAATCAAGAACATAAGCATCTCTAATATTTTTATGAATAGAGTCATGTATGGAAATTGTGCATTTGCACGTTTCTTTTGTGTCATATGAATCATGCTAAAAGAAAGAAGGGATAGCCTTAACATACCTGAGTCGATTCTCTTGACAATCCCTCTAACACGTTAGTTTTGGCAAAACACGTGACGGCAAGATCAGAGTAGGGAAAAATTTGTTGCTTAAAATACTAAGAATTCTCGTTTGATCCCTTGAAGATGCTATGAAATCTTGTATGATCCGTACTTAGCATTTGCTATAAGATTTACGTTTTGAGATTTAGGTTTGTAACATACAATATTTATGCTTTTGAATGCATATCAAGATGGAATTGTGACTTATGTTCCATAACAAATGATAAGACTCTTTAGGTGTCTATCCATTATTAAATGGAAATGACTCACTTTCTTTTGAGAATTGCCACATAATATAGTCACTTTTGAATCACAATATCATGATTCTTTTGCTTCCATGTTTTGATTTAATATTTATCCAAATATTTGGATTAATTAGGTAATCTCCCGGTACCCGGTAATTAATCAATTATCCGCATAATTAAGAATTATCTCAACTTACTTAAAATACTACTCGCTTTTAACATACCTTGTACACCTTACTATCATGGTCATGTAGTAACTTGTGTGGCACTAGTCCATAAATATCGTATATTAACGCCCATCCCGTATTTTATCCCAATATGCCAAATTTGGACGAAAAATTCATTTTCTTTAACTTGCTTCCCCCTCTCACCATCACGAATTTACTCATCATTTGTTTAAAAATAGCATAATCTTTATAATCTCCAAATAATCTTTTTCCTTGGACTAATTTCAACTACCTTATGAAAAATTCAACGTACAATATTACAGGGTGCAACATCATCGTAATTTAATACTGCAGGACGTAATATTGACGTAATATTGCGGGACGTAACAAGCATTCCATTTCTTTTAAATTCTATTAGTATTAAATTCTTTGAGTTCATTCAAGCTATATTGAGCTTTCTATGACTTAGAGGAACCATCAGCTCCTTTGTTTTCACAGGCTTAATCACGAGGACTTATAAATTTTCGTCACTTTCTCAGTTGCCTTCTTCTTATCCTTACTCTTGTCTTTCTAAAACCTTGTCGTTCTATCATATTTTAGTTTGCGATCAATTTCCATGCATTTTATGGAACACCAAGCGAGACACTGCATTGTCTCTAACTCTTCTTTTACTCTCTAATTAGACCTTTCAGTACTTAGAAAACATAAGCTGGGAAGTATTCCACTGACGACGCTGTAATCATTCCTGGATACTGAATCCCAACGCTTCTATACCACTCTCATCCTTCTATACTTGAGTATTTCGTACGTTGTTCACCTTTACCTTACTTACTTTAAAATATTACCTTACATTCTTCTATCTTTCTGTCATAACCTCCCTCCCATAAAGATATAAATCCCATCCACCATTTGAAGCTCTATTATAATACTTGCATCTCTGGTGCCTATACAATCCGATGAGAGCTCCATACTGACTTCTTATGAGGCTGGTACTTCTTCTAACTGGATTTATCATAGAGCCGTTATAGGATATGGTTGTTGTAATATCTCCCTCGTACCTTCAATATTAAGAGTAATTCTGCAATATTCTCAATCATAATTTCTATAATTTCTAGGTCCAATAATCGGATTCCTGATTTACTTCATTGATGTATTTAGTTTTCTCCTTCTTTTGATCGGCCTTTATGTCGGCTTAAATTATCTCCTGATCTGGGGTTCATGGTATTAGTTATTCCGTTTAACCGTTCATGAGCGCTGAGGAATATGCATGATACAATCCTTTAACAATTTAATCCTTCGTTTATGACCTGAGCTCAATTCTTTCTTTTAACGTATACCAGAATCTTCTACGGTTGTATATGTTGTATGTCTAAAACTCCGAACCTTTAAGGGCGTTCATAACGTAACCAACTATGGATCATTAATCGAATAATTCCTTTCGTTACATCTTAGCTTTCTTTCAAGGTAAGCTATTACTTTTCCTGGTATTTCTGCCCCCCGTGTTGAGTCCACACTTAACTTATCTTAGTGCCCAGACATGCCAGAGTTTTTGTGCAACTCATATGATCTCGAATATTATTTCTAATTTTACTTCCCGTTCATTAGCCACGGTAGGTGCCACTTTCCTTTGAAGTGCTTCCAATATTGTTGTGAGACTGTTGTTACACGACCATTTCCTTTTTAGGTCGTTGTGCTTAGGTTGAAGCCTTCTTCTTTATTTCCTTATCTAGACTTTCATTGTAGTACTTAGGGAGAACCCTTGACTCTCATAAAGCTGTGAGCTTATTACGGAGCTTTTGATGTCCTTCCTTGCCTATAATCATCCGTAGTTGCCTACCTCTATGCCCTTGTTCTTGTAGGGTTGCTTCTGAACTGATATTTTGACTGCCTTCCCAGTGGTACTTTCTTTTATCCCTATAACACTCATACGGTACCTATAACTACCCCGACTCCTATTTGAATATATCTCAAGTATTATAACGACATTACTGCGAGGATGAATTCTCCATGTTGGGGTTTACTACATTTATCTTGCATGATCTACTGATTTGTCTGTAACTTCTTGTCTAGCCATGACTAGGCTCTTCCTGAATCAACTACTAACTACTCGTTGACCCATTCTCATATCCATATTCCGCATAATCTCTCTTGGGTTATTTCCTTTGTCTAACTTACCTCTTGCACTGGCTCCTTATTTATCAATAACCTTCCGGGCAGGAACCCTTACTTCCTTTTTCTGATGTCGTGCTTACATAACGTTCTGGAATCATAGCATATCTATAGGATTTTGATAAGTGCAATCTGATCCCTTTCTCATTTTTATCGCATTCTTCCTTTATCATTCCATATTCCCCCTTTTAGGGGAGTACTAAGACTTGGAGCTACGACGACCTGCCTATAGATGTTTTTCCTCTCCATCTTTGGCGTCCTTTCGCATCATCAATGACCCTTACTCACCTTGCGGTAATCCTTATGTACCAAGGATAATACAATTCCTCACTCGCAATGGTGGCACTTAGTGTAACTGGAAAATATAGTCCCTTAAGTTTAACTTTTCTCACATTGCTTGATTTAGAGAAGCGTTTTCCTAAATGACCATCCTCCGAATTCGTCATGGATCTTCTTTTGTTGTCCATTCTATTACTGCCGAAACGCAATATGAAATTCTCATGATGTTGACTATTATCAAATCACTCAGCTCCTAATTTATGTTTAGTTTATCTTGTTCACCAGTACATATTGATTTCCATTACTCTAGGGTCTAACTTTCCCTTCTGTTAATCACTTAGAGTCATGAACTTATTTCTCGAAATGAGGACGTGACTGTATGGTCTATATTCTTTTGTTGTCTTAAGGCCCATCACCCCTCGTCTCTTTGTTCATTTGACTATAGATTCTGTAATACTGTCATCCTTTTGACCTACCGCTGTCATCCAAGTATCACATCTTACTCTTAATGCTTCATTAGCTCTCTTCTTATTTCCTGCTGATATTTCTATCTATCACTTTAGTCTGAAACTTTCAATAAGATATTCTTTTGCTTTTAGCTCTCTTTGCTTCATTCATCGGCTCTTCGGGTTGCTCAACCCCTCGCTCTACTAGGGATGAGAGTCACACTAAGGTAATATTTATCCCTTCCAGGCTTTTAGTGCCTATCTTCGGAATTTTTGATCATGCTAGTATTCTCATCTAATTGTAATATTCTAGAGTGCACCACCTGGGTGTCTCACAAGGAGATCTATTAGAACCTTTGTAATATCCTTCGGAAATGTCAACTAATGCAAACCATCCATTCCTCATTTTGGGTTTCTCTAACCCCAGCCGGATCCTACTGTCCTATCCTTCTCTTAAACTACATCCGTTAGCTCCCATAAGGCATAACTGAGATAGATGTGGCCAATTGTACGTACATCTATTACTGTTGAAGGTAATTCAAAATGCTTATATCTCCCTTCCTGAATGGTAAATAATGATAATATTTATTAATTGGGTAACTTGTACCCTTCTTCACCTTGCTTCTTTTACTTGTTGCAACTTGTGTCTAATTTTCGATTTCGTTATTCCTTTTTACCGTAAGAGTGGATATGTATTCTTTCCTAAAGGCCCCTTATTAAGAACCGTGCACCTTTTAGTACATGTATGGTCTGCAGAAGACCTTACATTTACTTATCATAAGTAAGATGCAAAATCGAATTCCTCTAATTCAACATTTCCACAGCTATATCTCTCATCGATTATCTTTCTGAAGTAGGCATCATCTTATTTCGAATAAAATAGAAGTTCGGAATTTGAATTCTTATAAGTGAGCTCTACCACACGATCTAGAGTAAGAAGAAAGAGTGATAGTCCTAAATGCCCTATAGCCTCTTGCTTATAAATATGGTACATGACACAGCCATAAACAAGACTCTACTAGACACGACTTGTAGACTCCCTAGGACAGAACTGCTCTGATACCACTTTTATCACGACCCAAACCGATGGGCCGCGACAAGCACCCGATACCTTTCTCAACCGAGTACCAACGTAATGTATTTTTCATATCATTCTATCATAGGTAAATAAATCGGAGTAAATCATGAGGGAATGCAAACTTATACATATGAAGTTCGTGCCTATAAGACCAAAATAACCACTCGTGTACTGAACATGGGCCGACAAGGCCATAAAATCTTTTATGTACATGGCATTTGTCTACAAGCCTCTAAGAATACATAATTTTCATAAAGGCCAGGATAGGGTCCCGTCATACCAAATAATATACGTCTAAATCATACTAACCAATCAAACAACTCCGAAGCAAAAGGAGCGCACCAACATCTTCCGCTGAGTTGATAGCCTACTTAGAGGGCTCTCAACCTATCTATCGGGACTTGGGGGCATGAAATGCAGCGTCCCCAGGCAAAGGGGACATCAGTACGAATAATGTACCGAGTATGTAAGGCACATAAATAAGTACATAATAGACATGGAAGAAATATAGAGTAAATGACTCAACCTGTAAGTCTGGATAACTCTGTAAACCATGAAATACTTATAGTGTCATGCATATGCGTATGAATGTCTTGTCGTGCATAGGTACATATGTTCATAACATCATCAAGCCTCTAATGGCATCCCATCATATCATCTCGGCCACTATGGGCAAATCATCAACGTATACCAGCTGATCAGGTGGTGGTACGTATATAACGCCATAACCTTTTCCCATATCCTATATACATATAATATACATATATACACGTATATAATTCCATCTGGTCATGAGTCAATGTAAATATATAAATGCATGAAATGCATAAGAAATACGTTAATAAGATTTTCTCGGAATGCCATAAAAATCAATATGCCTTTCGGATAAACTTTATCAAATACGTATTTTTCTGAGACCCATGAACAGAAGATGTAATAATAGTTCACATGGGGAATCAAGAATATAGACACCCCTAGTAATTTTATGAATAGAGTCATTTATAGAAATTGTGCATTTGCTCATTTCGTTTGTGACGTATAGATCATGACAAAAGAAATAAGGGATAGCCTTAACATACCTTAGTTGATTCTCTTGACAGTTCTTCTAATACACGTCAATTGCGATAAACACGGAACAATCGTAAGAAAATCTCGAAGCAATCATGTTGCTATGCAAAGAAAATCTTGGCTGAAACTTTTCCTTAAGCACTTAGCAACAATGTTGCTATTTGGGAAGTGAACTAACTTTGGGCTTAAATGGTTAAGTTTATTAGATTGTAAGGTTTCTATGTAAGCTTGATTTGCAAAGTTTCTGAATAGTGTTAGTTATTTGAATTGTAATTGAATTTTAAAAATCTTAAAAGAATCTATTTCCTTAAAAGAATAAGGTGACTCATGTTCTAAATCATGCCACCTATTAGTAATGACTTATGAGTTAAAGAAAAGGTTTAAATTAAAAAGAGGGGGGAGTTGATAAGTTAGGATTTTAACATGTTTTATGCCCCTACTTGCCTATGCTTTGATCATATATTGTTACAAAATAGTCCTAAAAGTCTCACAAGTTGTGCTTGATTGCAGGTTTGATCGAAAAGTGACAAAATGTCAAAGATCGGCTCAAAAAGGAGTGAAACCTGCTCAAGTATCAAAGACCAAGAAATCTAAGAAAAGAAGGCCTAGTGCGGACCACGCAAAGTTGAATGCGGCCGCACTAGGTGGTTCAGAGAGTTGGTAAACTAGGCTAGAGGCAACGCGGCCGCGGTACACATTTCGCAGTCCGCGGTGAAGGCTCTGCGGCCGCACTAGTCTTTTGTGTGGTCCGCGGTCATGAGATTCAGAGAGATGATAGTTTTCAAAGCCAATGCCATGCGGTCCACGGTCGTGATTGCGCGACCGCGCCAGCTCCCTCCGCGGCTGCAGTCCATTCTACGCGGTCCGCGGAGTCCAAGTTCAGAGAAGCAAAAGTCAAAGTCAAAGAGCCCAGTGCGGCCGTGGCCCATTTAGTGCGGCCCGCACTGACCCCGCATGAGTATTTTTGTCCAGTTTTTCCAGCCTAGTATAAATAGAACATTTTACCATTTTAAGTCATCTTTTGGTATTCAGACGTGAGCTTAGCTCCTGAGAACGATATTTGTATCCATTTTTGGCACTTTTGCTTTACATTTTACGATAGCTTCTTGTAGTTTAATTTTAGCAATTAATTAATATGTTTAGTTCTTCATCTATTTCTTCAATTTATTTATCTAGCATGAGTAGCTAAACCCATTAGCTAGGGTTGTGGCTCAACCCTAATGCAGGTAATTGATTTGTGTTGCCATCTAGTGTTATATTGACTATGGGTGTTTGCTATTTGGGTTGATATTATGTTTTAATCTAGAATTGGTGGTTGCAAACACTGATTCAAGCATTTGTGGGTTTAACTCTTCTTGAAAAAGCGAGTCTATGACCCCAAAATTGACCCAACAAGGAATTGGGATGGACTCATGAGAAATGATAGTCCCAATTAATGGGTTAAACCTCAAGAGAGTAATTACCCTACTTGAACCCTAGTTGCTTGGTCTAATTTGCCTATCCATTTGGTCTCGAGAGAGTCAATTGGGCAAAGTCACTTTCTCTACCAAGAGGTGTGAGAGTGGGTAAAATTGGGCAATGGTTATAGTATAAGCCCCGATTATGTCAATCGAACCTTAGTAACATCTACCCGTCAATTAGCCTCCTAGGTAGTGTCACGACCCTAGTTCCCTTATTCCCATTAGATACAACTTAGCAATATTCTCGTAGCATAATTTAGTGTTAATCAATAGTTTTTAAAAAAATAGTTATAATTCGAAAACCCAAAAATGTTTGAAGTGACATTAGGAGTACAAACACATCTCTAGGCTAGACAGAAAATCCAACTCCACTACTAGCTCCCTGAGGAAATCGATTCCGACCCTCATATTGGGTAAAAGCTATTGCGACCTGCTCTTCCTACCTTAGTGTAGCATCGAGTTGGCAAAGATCACTTTTTGGTGTCGTTGCCGGGGAGCTTACGGTGTTGACTATCTGTTTATTTAGTTTTGTGTTTTGCTTCTCTTTTCTTCTTGTTTACTAATTTTGTTTGTGTCGATCAATCAAGTACAAACGGCTCTTAATGCAAATGACCCCCTCGACAATGTGATAGCGGGGGAGGAGGTAGAGGATCTAGAACAAGATGAGGTCTTACCTCAAGTTCCACAGAGAGGCCGAAATGCCAATGTAAATGCAAATGAGAACAACAATATTCCAAACCCCCCTCCGCCACTGCCGAGAGTGGCTCCCAGAGTTTTACCAAATTAAGGATACGCCAGTGCTATTGTTCCTCCCCGAATCCAGGCGGGGAACTTTCAAATCACAAATGTTATGTTGACCTTGATCGAGCAAAAAGGGTATTTCACGGGCGCCTCCGATCAAAATGCCTACAAGTACTTGAAGGGGTTCGTGGATACATGCTAGGGTAGCAAGCAGACAAACGTGTCCGAGGATGCATTGAGATTGGGGCTTTTCCCATTCTCTCTTCGGGGTAAAGCATTGGACTGGTTAGAAAGGCTCCCCAATCATTCTATTACAACATGGGATGAATTGGCAGACAAATTTATTGCCAAGTTCTTTTCTCCAAGTCATATGGCAGCTCTTAGGGATGAAATTCTAGCCTTCAAGCAAGAGCCAACATAACCTTTGCACGAGATATGGGAAAGATATAGAACAATGGTGAAAGAGTGCCCTAATAACGACATGACCGAGGCTATGATTCAATAAACCTTTTATCGGGGCATCAACACCACGAATCAATGCATTGTGAACCAATTGGCCGGAGGGAACTTTATGAAACTTTCTTACCAAGAGGCATGTGATGTACTTGATGAAATGGTCGACACCTCTTCGGCATGTCAAAGCCGAGAAAATGTGCCCCAAGGTGACCCCACGGTCATCCATTTGCACAAGGAATTGCACGATCATGGCCAAGCTATTGTCGAGCTTTCAACAACTATGAATCAATTGGCAAAGGCGCAATTGCAACAAGTCTAAAACCCGCACCAAGTCAATGCAATGGAAGGTGTTTCTATGTTGAGAAGGAGGCAAAGAGGGCAACAACCTCAAGGTAATTATGAAAAATATGACAACAACAATGATAGTGGTTGTTATTGAAATGAGTGCTATGATGATCAAAGCGAAGAGGTCCAATATGTCAATAACTACCAAGGGAATAGAGGCAACTCTCCGAATCAACAATGGCGTCCCCAAGAAAATTGGGGCAATCAACAACAAGGAGGCGATAATTGGAATAATAACAACCAACAACAAGGTGGTCGCAATTGGAACAACAACAATCAAAACAACAATTGGGGTAATCAAGGTAACAATCAAGGCAATTGGAATAGGAACAACAATAATTGGAGAAACAACAACAATCAAGGAGGGTGGAACAATAATGGGAACCAAGGCAACCGGGGGGCAAGGTTTTCAAAGGCCCCCCATGCACCAACAACCGAACAATCCATCCCCCTTTCCTTCTCAAGGTCCGAGTTCTTACGGAAGTGATATAGGGAGAATTGAGAACATGTTCGAGCAAATGATGAAAAATAACCAAGATTCCGATGCGCAATTGGCTACTCATAATACATCTATCAGGAACTTGGAGGTACAACTAGGGAAAATTTCTCAAGGTTTGGATACTCGTCCCAAGGGTGCTCTACCAAGTGATATGGTAGTGAACCCGAAGGGTGGGAATAACAACCATGTGATGGTGGTTACAACTAGGAGTGGAAGAGGCGGTGATGTGCATGCCTCGAGAGAAAAGCGAATTGTGGAGGATGATGTTGAGCTACGTGATAATGATGTGCCTTTGATTGTTGATGATGTGGTTAATCAAAATGTGAACAATGATGTGCAGATTGATATTGATGATGAAGACGAGGTAGAGACTCAAGATTCTATGAACCCATCCAGGGAACATGTGATTGACATGCTCGAGCTGGTTGTACCAAAGGCCAAGGCACCTTTGCCTAGGCCACCTCCACCTTATCCTCAACGGTTAGCAAAGCAAAAGAGTGACAATCAATTCAAAAAGTTCATTGACATGATGAAGAGCCTCACAATCAATGTGCCTTTGGTGGAGGCACTTGAGCAAATGTCGGGGTATGCTAAGTTTATGAAAGATTTGGTAACAAAGAAGAGGTTGGTGGAGTGTGAAACAATTAAAATGACTCATCAAGTGAGTGCCGTAGTGCATTCAATGGCACCCAAGCTTGAGGACCCCAGAGCTTTTACTATCCCTTGTACTATCGGAAGTGAGGATTTTTGACAAGGCCCTTTGTGACTTGGGAGCTAGCATAAATTTGATGTCGTACTCGGTCTTCAAGACTTTGGGAATTGGACAACCTCGACCTACCTCAATGAGACTTCAAATGGCGGGTCGATCGATGAAGCGACCTTTGGGAATAATTGATGATGTACTTGTCCGGGTGGATAAGTTTATATTGCCGGCCGACTTTGTCATATTGGATTGTAAGGTGGACTTTGAAGTGCCGATTATTCTTGGTAGACCTTTCCTAGCTACGAGGAAGGCATTGGTTGATGTTGAAGCGGGTGAGTTGACTTTTCGAGTAGGTGATGAGAAGGTGGTATTCCATGTTTGCAAATCAATGAGACAACCCAATAGCATGGAGGTGTGTTCATTTGTGGACATTGTCACAGCTGTGATAGTGGATGACACAAGTTCCATGATCCATGTTGAAGATCCCCTTGAGGCCGTGCTTCTTAATATGGATGTCAATGATGATGCTAGTAGAGTGGAGTGCGTGAATGCATTGCATGGTATGGGTTCATATTCATATGAGCCTAGGAGGCTATCTTTGAATCTTGAAAACCGCAAAACTCCACCAACAATGCCATCGATTGAGGAGCCACCAGTGTTGGAGTTGAAGCCACTTCCTCCACACCTCAGGTATGAATTCTTGGGTTCAAATTCTACTTTACCTGTTATTCTTTCGTCTTGCTTAACTAACATGCAGGTTGACGCCACTTTTGCGGTACTTAAAAAGTAGAAAAAGGCGATTGGATGGACATTGGCCGACATTCGGAGTATAAGTCCCGCATTTTGCATGCATAAGATCATTTTGGAGGAGGATGCAAGGCCTTCCTTGGAGCATCAAAGAAGACTAAATGAGGCGATGCAAGAGGTGGTGAAGAAAGAGGTTATCAAGTGGCTAGATGCTGGGGTGGTTTATCCTATTTCTGACAAATTGTGGACTTCTCTGGTGCAATGTGTGCCGAAGAAGGGTGGTATGACCGTGGTGACCAATGATAACAATGAGCTCATTCCCACTAGAACGGTCACCGGGTGGAGAGTTTGTATGGATTACTGGAAGCTGAACAAGGTGACTAGAAAAGATCATTTCCCATTGCCATTCCTTGACCAATGCTTGATCGTCTTGCGGGGCGTGCTTTCTATTGCTTTTTGGATGGTTACTCGGGGTACAATCAAATTTTAATTGCCCCGGAGGACCGAGAGAAGACGACTTTTACATGTCCCTATGGCACATTCGCATTCTCTCGAGTGCTATTCGGATTGTGTAATGCTCCGGAAACCTTCCAACGTTGCATGATGGCTATTTTCACCGACATGGTGGAGGATATCTTGGAGGTCTTCATGGATGATTTCAGCGTGGTTGGGGATTCTTTTGAGGAGTGCTTGGTAAACTTGGATAGAGTGTTGGCCCGATGTGAAGACACCAACCTTGTTCTCAATTGGGAAAAGTGTCATTTTATGGTAGAAGAAGGTATAGTGTTGGGTCACAAGATCTCGAAGCGAGGAATTGAAGTTGATAAGGCCAAGATTGAGGTTATTTCGAGGCTCCCTCCCCCTACTTCTGTCAAAGGGGTGAGGAGTTTCCTTGGGCACGCGGGTTTCTACCGGAGGTTCATAAAGGATTTTTCTAAAGTGGTACATCCGTTGTGCAAGTTGCTAGAGAAAGATGCAAAGTTCTTGTTCGATGAGAGTTGTATGCAAGCATTCGAGATTCTTAAGCTCAAGTTGACTTCTACCCTCATCATTACCGCACCAAATTGGAGCTTGCCTTTTGAGCTCATGTGCGATGCTAGTGACGTTGCCGTTGGGGCTGTTTTGGACCAAAGGATCAACGAAATGTTCCATCCGTTGTACTACGCAAGCAAGACCATGAATGAGGCTCAAAGGAACTACACAGTCACCGAGAAGGAGTTATTGGCTATTGTTTTTGCTATGGAAAAGTTTCAACCATATATTATGGGGGCCAAAGTGATAGTGCATACCGACCATGCCGCCCTTAGGTATTTGATGACCAAGAAGGACTCAAAGGCAAGATTGATGAGATGGGTATTTCTTCTCCAAGAGTTTGAATTGGAAATTTTTGACCGAAAAGGGAGTGAGAATCAAGTGGCGGACCACTTGTCCCGTTTGGAGGAGGAGATGAGGCCTTGTGATGGACTTGAGATAAATGATGCATTTCCCGATGAGCAAATCCTTGCGGTGTCAATGAATGGAATGCCGTGGTTCACCGACGTCGCAAATTATCTTGTTACCGGAATCATCCTGTGTGAACTCTCTTCCAACCAAAGGAAGAAGCTCAAGTGGGATAGCCTGAATTTTTATTGGGATGAGCCATATTTGTTTAAGATTTGCACCGATGGTGTGATTCGACGATGTGTCCCGGAGGAGGAACAATTGGGTAAGTTTGAGGCTTGCCATTCCTCTCCCTATGGTGGCCATCATGGCGAGGCGAGAATAGCTTCTAAAGTGCTTAGTTGCAGATTTTATTGGCCTACCTTGTTTAATGATGCGGGTGATGTGGTCAAGAGATGTGATGAATGCCATAGAGCCGGCGGAATTTCTAAAAGGGATGAGATGCCCCTCAATACAATTCTCGAAGTGGATATTTTTGATGTTTGGGGCATCGATTTCATGGGTCCTTTTATGAGCTCTTGTGGGAACACATACATTCTCGTGGTGGTGGACTATGTCTCAAAGTGTTTTGAATCCGTGGCTTTGCCCAACAATGAAGCCCGGAGTGTTGTGGCATTTTTGAAAAAGAGTATCTTCACAAGGTTTGGCACTCCTCGTGCTATCATTAGTGATGGGGGATCTCACTTTTGCAACAAGGCTTTCGACACATTGCTTTCCAAGTACGGTGTCAATCATAAGGTTTCTACCCCCTATAATCCTCAAGCTAGTGGTCAAGTGGAAGTCTCCAACTGAGAAATTAAGAGCATCTTATCAAAAACTGTCAATGCTAATAGGACCGATTGGTCAAAAAGGTTGGATGACGCTCTATGGGCTTATTAGACGGCTTACAAAACTCCGATTGGTATGTCTCCGTATCGGTTGGTGTTTGGAAAAGCTTGTCATCTTCCAGTTGAGTTAGAGCACAAGGCCATGTGGGCTTTGAGGAAGTTGAATTTGGAATGGGATGTTGCGGCAAATCTTCGTATTGAACAACTCAATGAGCTCGATGAGTTTAGATTCCATGCCTACTCAAGTTCATCCTTGTATAAGGACAAAATGAAGTACCTTCACGACAAATATGCTCGGGGTAAGGAGTTCAAGGTTGGAGATATGATTCTCTTGTTCAATTCCCGGCTACGTCTGTTTTCGGGTAAGCTCAAGTCAAAGTGGAATGGGCCTTTTGAAGTTGTGTTCGTGACCCAATTTGTGCTCTTGATCTAAGGAACAAGAATGGTGAAGTATTCAGAGTCAATGGACATCGGGTCAAGCATTATCTTGGGAAATCTAATGATAGCCACGTGGTGGCACTTCTCCATCTAAAGTGATTTGTTGGTAACATGCGTCGTGCCACGACGTTAAATCAGGCGCTACTTGGGAGGCAACCCATATCTTTTTCTTTTTGTTGTTTTCTATGTTTTTCTTGGTAGTGTAGGTTTGATTTTTGAGCTAACTGATTGTGAGATGTTGCAGGGATTGAGTTGATGCAGTGCAAAATAGTTTGAAAAAAGTTGAACAGTCTCTGACGTTTGCCAATGCAGCCGTATTGCACTTTGTGCAGTCCGCACTGGTGATGGTCAAAAGTGGTGCTCTCTGAAGTTTTCCACCGCGGCCGCATTCCATTTAGTGCGGTCCACGGTGGACCTCCACGGCCGCGGTCTGCTTTTGTGCGGTCCGCGGAGGTTGCCTTCTCAAGCTTCAAGTGAAGAAACCCGGCCCGGTCCGCAGTCGGTTTTGTGAGGCCGCGCTGGTAGGTGAGGATAGGTCCCATTGCTTCTCTTAAAAAGACCTCAAGGGTCACCCTTTACCCTTTTCGAACTCTTAAAACTTAGAAGCCTAAAACACTATTCACACTCTCATTTGATTGTAATTCTTGTTTGCATTGATTAGTTGCATTCCATCTCCACAATCTGGTAACATTTCATCCATATTTCATTGATTAATTTTATACTTGCCTTTTATTTTCATGCCCAGTACTCTTAGCTTTTTTTTCTTCTCGTAGTCTTTATTTAACTGTTAGCGTAGGGTAGTTTTAAATGTTGGGTTTGTGTACTGAATATGCTTAGTGATTGGGAAATTGAGTAGGGACAAGTGAGGTGTAAAAATTGAACAAAAATAGCAAAAACATAAACCCTAACTTAGTGCCTGTGCAAAATACTCTCCGCGGCTCGCGGTCGCCTTTATGCAGTCCGCGGTGCCCTAACGCGGTTTGCATTGCCATTTTGCACGGACCGCGGTGCCCAAGTGACTAAAATTGAACCTATGCCCAGCGTGGCCGCGTTGCACTTTATGCGGTCCGCACTAGCCCTCCGCGGCTGCGATACCACTTTGTGCGGACCGCGGTGGAGAGATTCAGAGGAGTGGTTTTCTAGACCTTACCCCAATGCGGACCGCGGTGGCTTTTGTGCGGTCCGTGGTGCACCCAATGCAGCCGCACTCCTTTTTGTGCGGGCCGCAGTACACTGTTTTTGCAATATGTTCTACAACTTTTGATCTTCTGTTCTGCAATTCATTTTCCACAAATCTTTCACTGTCTCTGTTGATACTAACAAAGCTAGATGTTTATGCTTGTAGGCAATGGTTAAACTAAGAGGCAAAGGCTCGAAACAACCCGACCGAGGTAATTCCTCCCGGGGAGGGAAGCGAAGGATGGTAAAACTGACTCCCCAGGCTAGAAGAAACATAAAGGATATGAGGAAAGCAATCAAAGCGGCCGACAGAGCCATTGACTACTCGGGGAGTGAGTACGAGCCCTCCCAGGAGATCTCTTCAGATTCAGTATCACTATACATCCCATATCCGTAGAACTCCATACATAGAGACACTCATCCCTCTTCCCCCGATGCTCGAGCTTCAATCAACATTTCTTCTGGGTCGTCTGAGGGCTCAGCGGCAGGTAGTGGGGATGAATACTCTACCTCTCCCACAGCGTCAATATCTGGAGAGGGTGCTAGAGGTAATGTGGGAGATGGGGAGTTACCCGGGGGTGGTGTGCCTCAAGTTGGGGGTGTTGACCGAACTAGAAATCCTGCTGTTTGGGAAGATAGATTCGTCAGCCAGGTGGCGTTCCACAAGTTCAGGGAATGGTGGCCGGCACGAAAGTTGATTCTTGAGAGGAGCTTCATTGACAGAGACCTTCTACCCCTACACCCCAATGTACATAGACAGTTTCAAGCTAGAATGGGTTGGGAGCACTTCAAAGATAATTGTATGAAGTCGAATGAGCACATGGTCAAGGAATTTTATAGCAATATGGTCCACATCTTGAAGGGCACTAAAGTGACCAAAGTGCGAAACAAAAATGTGGTATTTACTGGGAAGGCACTAAATGAATACCTGGGGTTCAACGAAGAATATGAGTCCCTTTACAATGAAAAGTTGGCAATGGGCGAGGAGGTTCGTCCATGGTTAGCCTCATACCTGGAAGTACCGGGTACGGTTCTAGAGTGGTTGCAAGCAGGGGTCAAAATACTTCAGAGGACTTTTAACTTTGAGGCTAGGGGATGGTTGGCTTTTGTGTGCAGTCGGCTCGATCCCACTACCCATGATCAGACTATTCCACATGCCCAGGCTGTTCTTGTTGCATCTATTTTGGCGGGATATCCTATCAACATGGGCAATGTGATGTCATGTGTCATTTTTGCAGTGGGAGTTGAGCATGACCGGAACTACCCTTTTCCCAGCACCCTCACTATGTATTTCAGTGACCTAGAGGTGGAGAAGAGACCTTTTAACATCAAGGTCAAACCTGTGGCTCCATTTTCATGGTACAGTCTAAAGGGGTTAGACAACCCCAAGGACAAAAATTACAAGCCACCTGCTTCTGCTCCAATCGGCCAGTCTGAAGAGCCGATTGCGGTAGATCCCTCCACTGAGCCTGCTTCCATAGTCATTGACATGCCTCCCAGACCTTCCACTACTACTGGTCCCTCTACTTCAACTAGCCCAGGGATTCCATCTTCCAGGCCCATCCTATTACTGCCCACCAGCTGAGCCAAACACTTCATAGCTTGAACAACTGGATGTCAGCTGCATCATCCAAGCTGTCCATCTTGACTTATACCATTGCGGCTCGGTCGACACCGCAACCAACACAGTTTCCACAGGCCATTGAGGATACATTGAAGAAGATCCTGGAGAACCAGGAAAAGATCATCAGTACTCAGGGTGCCTTGGCTAAGGCGGTAGATTCACATGGCAAGGCCCTGAAGGAGCTTGCCAGGGAGCACAAGAAGCTGCACAAAACACGGGCTCCCAAGGAGTCGGTGAAAGAGCTGAGAGCAGATGTGGACAAGCTGATGGCAGACCAGATGCCTCTTGACTAATTATTCGGGGATCCAGCCCCAGCAGTAGTACCAGTAGCAGAGCCATAGCAGGAGCAGACTCAGAGGCTTCCTATGAAGAAGAGGAATCTCCCTAGTGCAGATGAGGCGGTCATCCAGTTGGCAGACCTACAGGAGGTCTCCTCCAATCAGCCATAGGTTGCTCCAGATATTCAGCCCGTACAGGTCCAGGCCCCAGTCCCAGCAGCTGAGAAGCAGGAGACTGGGAACCAGTCTGAGGTTCCCGCACATACAGAGGACCCGGGGACCACTCATGTTCCTATGCATACAGACGAGGCTTAGGGAGCTCCTATATGCTTTCATCTTGATTTTTGATGCTTATTTCATTAGTTGGAATTGGGGACAATGCCACCTTTCATTTGTGGGGGTGTGCCCTACTTTTTATCCGGATGATTGTATATATTAATTGACTTAGTTTATGTTTTTGTTGATTTTCTATTTGGTCTGTATATAACTTTACATTTAGTTACTTTTATCGCACTTTTTATCTTCTCTTTGGTCTATATATAAAGTTACATTTTTGTATATATTCATCCCTCTTTGTATATTTTAATCCCCTATTGTAAATATTCATTATATTTTCTATTTTCGTACAAATTTTTCATTTTTAGCTTAGTAGATAGGCTCGCAGCCTTTTTGTTTTGTTTTTGGCGCTTTCAATAAGCCCTTGGTTTTCTTAGTGCCACGGTTCTTTCCAATGGTGGAGTATTGTGCGAACCGGGTGGCTCTTCCTGATGATGGATGACGTCATAACCTTCTTAAGGGTTTGAGTCCATTTTTATTTTTCTTTTGTTTTTAGTAGTTTACAGTTAAGGGTACCTCAAGCAAAACTTTACTTGGGCTTAATATATTTTCCTTTGATCCCATGGTCAAAGACAAGTGGTTGTGTTTAGGATGGTGAAAGTAGTGACCTTGAGACTCTTATTTTGACCAAACAAACATCATGTGGTCCTTCAGGACTATTGTGTGCTCAATCATGTCTAAGGTTGTTGTGGCCCCCCAACTCTATGTCTTTAGCAATCCTTGAGTGTGTGTGGTGAGAAATCGAATTGTGAGTCCAAGTCCCGAACCAATGGTCTAGAACTTGCCCTGAATGTTTGTTGAGGCGAAATTTTGAGTGAAATTCGACTTGAGAAGTGATTATAGGCTCTCCTTGATCCAAATAATAGTCGAACAATTCCATAGCCTACCAATGATATAATCCCTAGCTAACCCTTTTGAGCCTTAAACCTTTTTCTTTCAAGAACCAATGCTACAAGCCTATACCCATTCTAAATTATACCCTCTCTTGGCACCCAAATCGTCCCTTGAGTAATGGAAAAAGTCTAAGTTTGGGGGAGAGAGACAAGAATGGAAACAAAGTGGTAAAAGGTACAAAAGCAAAAGGAAAGGAAGCCGATGAAAAGGAAAGAAAAGAAAAAGACAAAAAGAAAGCCCAATGTGCAAAGAATAAAACGGGATTCAATAAAAACAAAAGTGAAAAAGGTAGGGAAAAAGTAGAAAAATGAGAAATGCTTTGAATTGCATAAGAAAGAGTGACAATGTGTCTCTCTAACCCCTTTGAAAAGAAATGAAATACTCAAAGAGTCAAAGAGAATTGTGCCAAAATGAATCAAAAGAAGTGCTTAAGGGAAGATGGAACTCATATAGACCAACAACTTTTCCTACCCTGAACCAAAAGCCTTCACATTGACTCCACAAAAGCCCTATATGATCTTGAGTTGGATGATGCTCGCATTAGTGGATACTGATATGAGGGTCAAGCATATGGTACTTAGAGTCGGACTTGTGACCTTTCCTTGAAAGAGACGAGTGAATTCCCATTAACCTTGGTTTGTGTGCTTATACTCTAAAAGGTGAGGTTTGCTTAGGAAGAGTTGAGGATGTGTGAGTTTGGGTTCCACAGCGACCAAAGTAATTGAGAGAGTTCTTTGATGTAATGAGTCAATTCTTAATGCTCTTGTGTCACACTTGATCCATAGTTTTTCAAAGTTTAAATTTTGTTAATGATCCATTCGTATTGAGGGCAATTGTTAGTCCCAATTGATGCTTGTTAAGGTTACTTTAGGACAACTGGAATTACTTGGATTTTCCTTTAAGGGGTGGGTCTTATTTTGTTTGCTTGAAGACAAGCAAAGGTTTAAGTTTGGGGGAGTTGATAAGTTAGGATTTTAACATGTTTTATGCCCCTACTTGCCTATGCTTTGATCATATATTGTTACAAAATAGTCCTAAAAGGCTCACCAGTTGTGCTTGATTGTAAGTTTGATCGACAAAGTGACGAAATGTCAAAGATCGGCTCAAAAAGGAGTGAAACCTGCTGAAGTATCAAAGACCAAGAAATCTAAGGAAAGAAGGCTTAGTGCGGACCGCACAAAGTTGAATGCAGCCGCACTAGGTGGTTCAAAGAGTTGGTAAACCAGGCTAGAGGCAATGCGGCCGCGGTACACATCTCGCGGTCCGCGGTGAAGGCTCCGCGACCACACTACTCTTTTGTGCGGTCCGCGGTCATGAGATTAAGAGAGATGAAAGTTTGCAAAGCCAATGCCATGCGGTCCGCGGTCGTGACTGCGCGGACCGCACCAGCTCCCTCCGCAGCCGTGGTCCATTCTACGTGGTCCGTGGAGTCCAAGTTCAGAGAAGCAAAAGTCAAAGTCAAAGAGCCCAGTGTGGCCGCGGTCTATTTAGTGCGGCCCCCACAGACCCCACAGGGCTATTTTTGTCCAGTTTTTCCAGCCTAGTATAAATAGAATATTTTACCATTTTTAGGTCATCTTTTGGTATTCAGACGTGAGCTGCGCTCCTAAGAACGATATTTGTAGCTATTTTTGGCACTTTTGCTTTACATTTTACGATAAATTCTTGTAGTTTAATTTTAGCAATTAATTAATATGTTTAGTTCTTCATCTATTTCTTCAATTTCTTTATCTATCATGAGTAGTTAAACCCATTAGCTAGGGTTGTGGCTCAACCCTAGTGTGGGTAATTGATGGGTGTTGCCATCTAGTGTTAGATTGACTATGAGTGTTTGTTATTTGGGTTCATTTTATGTGTTAATTTAGAATTGGTGGTTGCAAACACTGATTCAAGCATTTGTGGGTTTAACTCTTCTTGAGAAAGAGATTCTATGAACCCAAAATTGACCCAACAAGGAATTGAGATGGACTCATGAGAAATGATAGTCCCAATTAACGGGTTAAACCTCAAGAGAGTAATTACCCTACTTGAACCCTAGTTGTTTGGTCTAATTTGCCTACCCATTTGGTCTCGAGAGATTCAATTGGGCAAAATCACTCTCTCTACCAAGAGGTGTGAGAGTGGGTAAAATTGTGCAACGGTTATAGTATAAGACCCAATTATATCAATCGAACCTTAGTAACATCTACCCGTCAATTAGCCACCTAGGTAGCGTCACGACCCTAGTGTCCTTATTCCCATTAGATACAACTTAGCAATATTCTCGTAGCATAATTTAGTGTTAATCAATAGTTTTAAAAAAATAGTTATAGTTCGAAAACCCAAAAATATTTGAAGTGACATTAGGAGTACAAACACATCTCTAGGCTAGACAGACAATCCAACTCCACTACTAGCTCCCTGAGGAAATCGATCCCGACCCTCACATCGGTTAAAAGCTATTGCGACCTGCTCTTCCTACCTTAGTGTAGCATCGAGTTGGAAGCGATCAACTTCCACGTTAAGCTTAAGGCTTATCCAAAAGACCTTAGTCTTTATCCAAAGACAACCACAATTTATTAATTAACTAGGTAATATCCCATTACCCAATAATTAACCAATTACCCATATAATTAAGAATTATCTCCACTTACTTAAACAACTCCTCACTTTTAACATATCTTATACACCTTACTATCTTGTCCATGTGGTACCTTGTATGATATTAGTATATAAATATCGAGTATTAACGCTCGGCCCGTATTTTATTCCAACATGCCAAACTTGGACGAAAATTTATTTTCTTTGACTTGCTTCCCCTCTCACCTTCAAGAATTTACTCATTACTTGTTTGAAATAGCATAATCCTTAAAATATCCAAATAATCTTTTCCTTGGACTGATGTCAATTATCTTACGACAAATTCAACGTACAATACTACAGGGTGCATCATCGTCGCAATTTAATATTGCGAAGCTTAACATCATCCTAATATAATATTGTGGGATGTATATTGACGTAATATTGCGGGGCATAACATGGCTTGCCACATTTACGACAGAGGTTATAATTTTTTGTCTTTCTAGAACTTCTTCTTTTTGGAATGCCTCCATTCCCATGAACCATCTTTTGGAATCTTCTTGTCAAGTAAGCCATATCACCATCCTCACCACTTGAATCATTGTTGTCCGTCTTGAGGACCAGGTTCTTCTCCCTCTTGGACTCTCTTCTTTTGTTGTCCTTCTTCTTCACCATTTCATATGTTTTCAGATTGCCAACAAACTCATAAATGGTTAGCTCCTGCAAGTCCTTCGCCTCTGTAATAGCGTTCACTTTGCTTTACCAAGAACTGGGTAGTACATTAAGGATTTTTCTGACAAGCTTGTTTCTTGGAATGATTTCATCAAGATAGTGAAGCTCATTGATGATAGAGGAGAACCGAGTATGCATATTTTGGATGGATTCATCGTCTTTCATCCTGAAGAGCTTGTATTCAGTTGTGAGCATGTCGAGATTGCTTCACATGCGTTGTTCCTTCATGATCTGTCTGAAGGGTTTCCCATATTTCCTTAGCTAACTGACTTGTTGATATCCTGTTGTATTCGTCAAGACCAATGCCACAAACAAGAATTTTCTTTGCATGAAAATTCTTCTCTACTACCTTTCGATCAGCATCATTGAATTCCTTCCTTGTCTTGGGAATGGCTACAACTGGGTCGCCAAGGTTCTTGGTAGGGACAAAGGGTCCGTCACATATGACATCCTATAGCTGAGAATCTTCAGCCATGATGAAGTCGTGCATCCTATTTTTCCACCATCCATAATACTATCCATTGAACCTAGGTGGTATGTAAGTAGACTAGCCTTCTTCGAAGTTTGGAGGAGCAGCCATGAGGATCCTTTATAGGTGTTAACTTGATAGAAAGAACCCGCTTTGATACCAATTGATAGTATATAAGGATCCACCAAACTCTATAGAGAACCAGTTCTCTACCAGTTCCACTAGAACACACGCACACACAGTAAGTAAATGACAAAAGGAATTTTATGTGGAAAATTCCCAGCTCAACAAGATTAAAAACCACGACCTACCCTTATAGGATTTCAACTTCACTACTAAGCAACTTTTATATTACAACCAATGCAACCTAGGAATTAACCTCTTAATCCCTCACTAACTTGTAATACTCTATTACAAGCCACTTTGTAATAACTCTATTACAAAGACTTTACAACTCAACTAACTCTAGCCAAGACTCAAACACAAGGGTTTAAGGTTTATAAAGAGTTTTCTACAGAATACTTCTAAACAAGATAAGTAGGAATTACAATTGAAGAACTATTAAAGTTACAACTCAACTAAGGACATACAATGACTTGCTATGGAGAACTGGTCCGTAGTAGTGCTGTTCTTTGTTCTTGATGCACTTGAGAATTTATTGCTTGATGATCAATGACCGTAAGAGTGCTTGAATGAATTCTCTAAGTGAACAAGTCATTTGTTTTACCTTCCTTGATATTAATAATACATTTGTGACATCACTTAGGATGATGCAAGCAAGGTAGGTAAAAGACACTCCCCATAAAGTTGACTGTTGCACTGTTTCTACACTGTAGCGTGAGCAGGCAACAACTTTACAACTAGGGCAGTTGACTTGTACAGTTTCCTCGGGAAATGATAGTTATTTGTTCCCTGTGTTGTTCCTCTGACTCTGAAGAGTTGAAGCATATTCCAAGCTAGAACATTTCGATCTTAAGGTCTTGAGGATATGTAACTTGTTTCTTATGTAGTTATTGATAGTAAGTTTGTTAGATCATCAAAACATAAAACAAGGTACTTGTAACCTATCAGTTTTGTCTAGGACTGCTAGTGGTTTATGTTGTGTTCAGACTTTTTTTTTCGTTTTGCATAGTATTGTGTTATTACCCTTCCACTTATTTGTTGTCTCTTACGACATTGATATTATTTTTCTAGTTTCGTGTGTTGTTACAGATCTACTCCTCCGAGATAGGGGTAAACTCTGTCTACATTGTACCCTCCCTAGACCCCACTAGTGAAATTCTACCGAGTTGTTGTTGTTGTTGTATAGCATGGTCAAATAAACAAAGAATTTTAAAAACTCTTTAAAGTGATTGATGTTTAGCTTAAAGATTATATATTTATATGTATATCGCCACATGTTTTAATCGTGTTTCATGGATTTCGGGTGTAAAGTGTGTTGATTTACATTAATTTGGGGTATTTTATGTGTAGGAATCATCCGAAAGCAATTGAGGGCGAAATGTGCGATATTAGAGCCAAAATGGAGGAAAATGGAAGAAATGGATTTTCAGCGCCACAGGCAGCGCCCCACGCCACCTGTGGTGCTCCAGGAAGAAAGCTCAGTAACCCAGCGCCAGGGCCAACGTGGGGCAATGGGCTGGACGGTGGTGACGGGAAACTTCTCCAACTTTGCTCGGGACAAGGTTATTTCGTCCCAAGACCCCCCAACTCGTATAAAAGGAGTCCTACACCTAATTTGGAGGATATCCAACATACTTTAAAGGAGAATTCATGCAGAGGAACACATACCATGCTTGGAGGAGACTACTAACTAGTTTTTCTTCTCTTCTCTTCTTTTAGTTTCATAGTTTATTAATTCTAGAGTTTTGGCTGCTATATGAACGTTGTGGTTTGAAGCTTGAATTGTTCTTATTATTTTATCATATTGGTTTATTTATTCAATCTTACGCTTAATTGTTTGAGTGCTTGATCACCAATTAAATACTATCTACGAATCTAGGATTGAACTCGGGAGAGGGAATTTTAGATTGCATATAAGATTGAGTAGAGCGAGATCTTGAACTCGAGCATCGGGAACGGATTTGCGGTTAGGATAGGAATATACCTAATCGCCTTGCTTGGTTAATGCGTTCTTGTTAATTCTAATTCCATAGGAATATAGGCGTTAGATTAGCTTAAATAGACGAATAGTACTTCGGGAGAAGGCTACGAGTAATATTAACCCTGTCAATCAATAAACTAGATAAATTAATTAGACAATTTAAGTGAAAAAACTCAACGGGATTGTTAGCTAAACCATAGCTCTAGAATATCGTCTCTTATTGAATTCGTGTCTAATTGTGCCAATTTTTTCATTTAATTTCTTAGTTGATTACTCTAGATTAGTTTTATTAAATATTCATACTTTAGAAAAGTGCTTGAATAGATTAATTGTCTTCGTTTAATTTAGTGAATAGTTAATCAAAAGTCCCTATAGGTATAATATCTGGACTTACAGTCCTATATTACTTGTCGACCACGTATACTTGCATGTGCATTTGGGAGCAGCAAGTTTTTGGTGCCGTTGCCGAGGACTTAAAAATTAACTATTCTACTAGATTGAATTTTTTACTTTTTGTCTATTCAAATTTTTTATTTTTATCTTAGTTTAATATTTTATTATCTTTGTTGACATGGCATCTTGGAATGAGAATTGGTTGAATATTAGTTATTCTTATTATGGCGATCGTTGTCCATATTGTAGAGGACCACACTTGTGGCAATATTGTAAATCTCAATCTTATGAGTGAAATATTTATAATGTGTGTGGTGGTCAAGGTGGCTATTGGGATGGTTGTCCTAATTCTTATTATCCCTCTCAGAGCTCTTATTATAATATTTCTAATAATATTTATGAGTTTGATAGGAGCAAGGAAGTGGAGGATATGAAATGCATTGCGCGTATTATAGACTTGATGATGCAAGTAGTAGCTGAGCAACGGGACATGATAAGGCAAGTAGCCAAGCAACAAGTTGTCGGCGCCTTAGCGATCAAAGGACTGCAAACTAGAATGGGCGAATTAATGGCCACTTTTCAAGAAGAACCTCAACTCGATGAAGAGAGCGAGTTCCCACAAGAAGATAACTTTGAAGAAGTAGATATAGTAAGTCAATATTGGCTAGAGGAACAAGCTCAACTGATAAAATCTCATGAGTTTCTTCGTGATGGTTTTTCAAATATGACAACAACTGATAGAAGGAAGAATTGAACTCAGGCAAGAGATAGACCAATTTGGCTCAGATATCCATGACATGCAAGCTAAAATGAATAAAAGGTTGAGGCGTTTGATACCCTACAACCAATTGTTGTGGATACTGGTCAGCTTATGGAGCAAAAAGAGGAATCCCAACTATTTGACTAAATTATTAATGATGCCAAGGTTGATGAAGTGCGCAAAATTGAGGATGTCAAAAATAATGCAGTTTTGGAGTTGAAGCATATTGGACCTCATTCTAACTATTTTTCAACATTGTGCTTGGTTTATGATATGAGAATTGATCCATTTGAGCATATGGAGGAGTCAATGGATGAGGAACAAGGTGCTTATATTCTGAAATTTGTGATGCCAAGGAGATAAAACGACATCCCTCACTTAAGGGCCAAGAAGTGCAAGATGCGATACCTATTGCTTGGTTCCTTTATTTTTACACCACCGCCCCAGGAACATAATAGAAAAATTGATGCAAAATTGGAGGCACAATTTATATCCTCAAAGTGGAAGAAAAAGTGGTGAATGTGATGGCGTCGTGCTGCGACGTTAAATCAGGCTTTTGTTGGAGGCAACCCATCTTTAGTACTTTCGTTTATTTCTATTTTTTTCTTATTATTGTTGTAGTATTTGTTTTTGTTTTGTAGGATTATAAGCATAGGAGGCAAAGCTATTGGAAGAGTGCAAAAGCGAGTAGATGGTGAGAATTAAGTGTGAAGTACCCACACAAAGGACCATACCTGGGGGAAATTTGATACCCGTGAGCTGCTAATTCTTCGACCTTTGGCCTACCAGGGAGTCTCTTTTACCCTCTTATTATTTTCAGTGTGCATTGAGGACATTGCATAATTTTAAGTGTGGGTGAGGAGATTGTCTGGGTGATTTTCTGTGCTATCTTAGCTTAGTTATAGTACTCGTTCTTAGTGTAGTAGTTTTTGTTAAAAAAAAAAGAAGAAAAAATGAAAAAAGAAAAAAAATCAGGAAATTGGGACTTTTTCCGATGATGAATTTTGTGGACAACTTTCTTGAGGGATTAAGGTTCAATAAAAAATAAAAATTAAGAAATAGAAAAAAATCCAAAATATGTCTTTTATTTTTCTTTAGGCAGCAATAATCCCTAGTGATTTTCTTTGTGCATCGGTTCTTTTCCATAGGATGTAGTTTGAACCGGGTAGTATTTTTTTTGTTGAGTAGATTAGATTTAGGAAATAAAAAGAGGAAGATTGATGAACTTAGGCTCCTTCGACTTGTTTGATAGTAGCATATTTAAGCTTTGGCATGTGGAGTATCTTCTCAATATTTTGAAATTGTTCTTGATGCCTTGATGAATTTGGATAGCATGTTTTGTGATGCCTATGTATCTTTTGATTAACTTATATTCACTTTGTGCTTAATCCTTAATATCTTGTGGCTCCATAAATACTTGCATTGTTTGAGAGTCGTAATGAGACCGCCCTTAATAAGTCATTTGCCATGTGTGAAGTGAGATTTTGTGTAGTCCATGTTATTGTGATTGAGTCTAGAACTTGCCCGGTATGTGAGTTGAAGCAAAATTTTAGGTGATGCTCGGTTTAAAAAATGATTTTAGACTTTCTTTGATCTTTTTGAGCTTTATGCTTATTACAAATAAAATCTATCTCTAGTTAACCCTTTTGAGCCTATAGACTTTTAATTGGCACCCACATTACGACCCTATACCCTTTTATTCTTAATTGACATTATTTTGATCCTATTACCTCTTAAAGTACTTTAATTGTGAAATGAGCTCTAGAAGAAGTAAGGACTAAGTGTGGGGTGGCAGTTGAGGGAAACCAATGGAAGAAGAAAGGTGCACTTATTTTGTAAAATAATACACCACTAGTGAAAATTGAAAAGGGAAAAAGAATAGTTGAAAGAAGAAAAAGAGAGAAAAATTCGGAAAAAAAAGAGAAGGAAAAATAGAGATGAATGAATTATTGTCTTGTTCTTGCTAGTGGGGTATAAATTAAAATAGTGCTTAAAGAAAGAGGAAATAATGTTGGGGAGTGATCTTGTTTGTGAATTTGAAGTGGATTGAAGAAATTGCATTTAAAGTTTATTATTTGATGTGTTGGAGTGCTTAGGAGGGTGAACCACTAATTCTAAATATATCCTACCCATCACATAGCCCAGATTACAACCATATAACGTCCTAATTGATTTTAGACCGAATGAGCCTACATTAGTGGAGATTTACATTATGGGCAATCCTATAGTACCTTTTGTATGCATGTGACTTCTTTGTGAGTGAGAGATTTTCTTTGATATATGTGAGTCCTTCAATTATATTTGACCATGATATTCGAATGTGTGGATTCAACTTACTCTCTTGTTCTTGTTGTGAAGGCACATGGTTTCACGAGGAATAGGTAATATTTGTGACGACCCAGCCGGCCGTCTTAAGAATTAACGCCCCGATCCCCTATTAACTACTTTCCCCAAGTTTATTTCTGTTATTTCGATTTGCCGGAATGTTGGGTTTTGAGTTTCGGAGAGTTTTGGGACACTTACTCCCTAAATGAGAGCTTAAGTGTTGGAAAGTTAACCGTAGTCGGAACAGTATGAAGACGGTCTCAGAATGAAAATCCGATGGTTCCGTTAGCTCTGTTGGGTGATTTCGGGCTTAGGGGCATGTTCGGATTGAGTTTTGGGGATCCTTAGCTAATTTAAGCTTGAAATGCCGAAAGTGGAATTTTTGAAGTTTCTGGTATGATAGTGAGATTTTGATCCGAGGGTCGGAATGGAATTTTTAGAGTTGCAGTAACTCCGTAGTGTCATTTGGGATGTGTGTGCAAAATTTCAGGTCATTCGGACGTGGTTTGGTTGGGTTTTTTATCAAAAGCGGAATTTGGAAGATTTTAGAAACTTAGGCTTGAATTCGATGTGTTTTGGTTCTTTTGAGGTTGTTTGAAGTGTTTTGAAGATTGATACAAGTTTGAATAAGGTTTATGATATGTTGATGCCTTTGGTTGAGGTCCCGGGAGCCTCGGGATGAATTCAGATGGTTGACAGAAGGATTTGGAGTTTGAAGTTTGTTGCAGCAGCTGGTCTTCTGTCATAACCGCACCTGCAGTTTGGGTTCCGCAGGTGCAGAGCCGCAGAAATGGCGGAGCCATCGCAGAAGCAGATCTGGGGAGGGTCTTCAGGTTCCGCAGATGCGGGAGGAATACCGCAGAAGCAGTGGCGCATCTGCGAAAGGGTAATCACATATATGGTTTCTAGTCTTTAAATGAAAATCGCAGGTGCGACCTTTGGTCCGCAAAAGTGGGACCGCAGATGTGGTCCCATGACCGCAGATGCGGAAACTGCTGGGCATTATTTTAAAAGGGGTTCTGTGACATGAGGGTTTATTCCACCATTTCTAATTGTGTTTGGAGCTCTTTGACGGGGATAGAATAAGGATTCGAAGGGAATCACTTGGAGGTAACATCCTTGACTTCATAACTCGTTTCTATGTTATTACAGACCTAATTAGTGATGAAAAATTTGGGAAAAAATGGGTAATTAGGGCTTGAGTTTAAGAGACCTTTAAATGATGATTTGAGGGGCCATTTGGACTCCGAATTTAGTGTTCTTGTTATGTAGAGACTCGTGAGAGTACGACGTTTCTAAAAATGTAAATTTCACCCGATTCCAAGACGTGGGCCCGAGGGGCATTTTGGTCATTTTATATAATTTCGCGTATTACCTCAGACTTTAATTGTAGAATCAGTTACTTGAAGTGTTATTTACATTATGCAATTGAATTGAATAGGTTTGGGCTATTTGGAGTCAAGTACTCGTGGCAAAGACGTGGTGTCGGGTTGATTTTGAGCTGGTTCGAGGTAAGTGGCTTGTCTAACCTTGTGTGGGGGACCTTCCCCTTATGATATGATATATTTGATAATTGAAATGCCTTGTACGTGAGGTGCCGAGCGCGTACTTGATCTAATTGTTAAAAATTCGATTTTTCCTTAAGTATTTCAATTGAGTTCTTTTTCCTGTTTTATTCTACTTGCGTATTTAGCCTGTTGCTAGTTTAGGAAAGCATGTTTAGTTGACTTAATTGCCTATTTGCCTAAACTGCCTTAATTGCATTACGTGAAGCATGTTAGGCTAGAATTAACTTTTTACTTGGTACAGAATTTAGCTTAATTGGGTATTCTTATGTTGCTACTGTGTGTTTTTACTTTGGGACTGCGGGACAGCATCCCGGGAGATCTCATGTACGTATTTATGATCTGAATTGAGGTGCGGGATACCAAGAGATCCCTGGCACGTATATTAAGGATACTAAGAGATCCTCGGAATACTAAGAGATCCCTAGCATATAATTGAGGATACCAAGAGATCCTCGGGGTACCAAGAGATCCCTGACACATATATTGAGGATACCAAGAGATCCTCGGGATACCAAGGAATCCCTAGCATATATTGAGGATACCACGAGATCCCCGTCTATCATCCTGGTTATGAGTGGTATTTCCTGGTGTTGGCCTTAATTTTTGTTTCCATTATTGTACTCTTATTAACCTGTATAGATCCTTATTGTAGATTTTCAATTGTACTGCTTACCTTATCCTGTCATCTTTATATTTATTTAACCTCAGTAGGGCCCTGACCTTTCCTCGTCACTACCCATCCGAGGTTAGGCTTGGCACTTACTAAGTACTGTTGTGGTGTACTCATGCCCCTTCTGCGCATGTTTTTTATGTGCAGATCCAGGTACCCTATCATCCTTGAGGAGGCGACTGCTCTAGAGATCTCAAGGTACATCTGCTGTGTCCGCAGACCGAGAAGTCCCTTTCTATTACTGCTTTTAGTATTTAGCCCTTCTGTACTTTTCTGTTCTTATTAGACATTCCGTAGTTAGAGCTATGTAGAATAGATCTTAGTTTGTGATTCGTGGGTTTCCGGGTCTTGGACCTATGTATTAGATAGTGAGAGTTAAACATGGTGTATGCCGAGCGACACATTTAAATACTGTTATTACTTTATTACTGTTATAAAATGTTTTACTTTCGCAAATTTTGGTTTTCTTCTGCAATTTAGGCTTACCTAGTCATAGAGACTAAGTGCTATCACGATGGTTCACAGAGGGCGAACCGGGGTCGTGACAAGTTGGTATCAGAGATCTAGGTTCATAGGAGTCATGGATTACAAGCCGATTTATTAGAGTCTCGCTGATCGGTATAGAGACGTCTATGCTTATCTACGAGAGGCTATGTAACTGTTAGGAAAATTTCCACTTCATTTGATTCCTTGTCGTGCGATATTTTGACATCACAATTCTAAACTTCTATCTTCTATTCTCTCACAGATGGTGAGGACACACGCTACCCGAGATGATCAGGCACCCGCGCCCCCTAATACAGCTGTCAGAGGCCGGGGTTGGGGTAGAGGCCGAGGGCGAGCATGTACTGCAGCCACAACACCTGCGCGAGCTGCCGCCAACGTACCACCCGTAGTTCCAGCAGGAGTCCAGGCACCTGATACGCCTACTACTACTACTACTACTACTACTCCAGCCCTTTAGGAGACTTTGGCGTAGTTTATGAGCATGTACACCACCTTGGCTCAGGCAGGGTTGCTTCCCTTGCTGCAACCACATCTCAGGCCGGGGGAAGAGCACAGACTCCCGCCGCCCGCAATCCTGAGCAGCGAGTGCATGTTGAGTAGGTCCCTAAGATTATTCCTGGACCGCCTGCAGTGCCAGTTCAGCCCGAGGATAGGGTAGAGGTTTTCGAGGAGGAGCAGCTGAGGCTTGAGAGGTTCAAGAAGTACAAGCCTCCTATATTCAGCGATCTAGCATCGGAGGATGCTCTGAGATTTCTATATGAGAGCTACCGCATTCTCCGTACCATGGGTATATCAGGATCGAGCAGGGTATCCTTCACTACTTTCCAGCTTCGAGGAGCCGCCTATGAGTGGTGGCGCACCTATGAGTTAGAAAGTTCGGATGAGGCTACTTCACTGACTTGGACTCAATTTTTGGATCTGTTCCTAAGAGAGTATGTTCCTGAGAGCCTTAGGGACGCATGGCGCGCAGAGTATGAGTATTTACGTGAGGTTACTATGACTGTCTCAGAGTATGTTGTCCGTTACACCAGTTTGGCTAGGCATGCACTAGCCTTGGTTTCTACTGTTCGCGAGAGAGTTCGCCGGTTTATTGAGGGCCTTATTCCCAGCATCAGGTCTAGCATGGCTCATGAGTTGGAGATCAATATTTCTTATCAGCAGGAGGTGAGCATTGCTAGGAGGATTGAGGGTATGTATGCTAGGGAGAAAGAGGATAGGGTGGCCAAAAGGTCTCGAGAGTTGGGCCATTATTCTGGTGCTCGTACCCCAGCTACAGGTCGTCATGGTAGGAGTTATATGAGTCGTCCTATTCATTCAGCTCTTCCAGCAGCCAGTAGTGCTCCAGCTCCTCCTAGGCCTCAGGAGCCTTATTATGCACCTTCGGTTTCTAGAGCGCCTCCTACGCGAGGTGCTTTCATAGTCAGTCCAACAGACCTGGTCCGAGCCAGTCACAGCCACCACATCCTCCCAGAGCGTGTTTTGAGTGTGGTGGCACACACCACGTGGTGAGGGATTGCCCTAGACTTGGGGGGAGTGCACCTTCACAGACTTCTCAGCCACAGCGTGCCCCGCAGAGTTCTCAGGCTATGATTACAGCTCCAATTGCTACCCCACCTGCTCAGCCAACTAGAGGTAGAGGTCGGGGAGGTAGAGGTCACCCTCGAAGGGGAGGCCAAGCCAGATACTATGCCCTTCCTGCCCATACCGAGGCTGTAGCCTTCGATTCTGTCATCACAGGTATTATATTGGTTTGCCACAGAGATGCATCGGTTCTATTCGATCCAGGCTCTACTTACTTTTATGTGTCTTCTTATTTTGCTCCACATTTGGGTGTATCTTGGGATTCTTTGAGTTCCTCTGTTTATGTTTCTACTCTTGTGGGAGATTCTCTTATTGTGGACCGCGTTTATCAGTCGTGTTTGGTTGCTCTTAATGGTTTTGAGACCAGAGCCAATTTATTGTTGCTCAGCATGGTAGATTTTGACATTATCTTGGGCATGGACTGGTTGCCACCCCATTATGCTATTCTTGATTGTCACGCCAAAACCGTGAGGCTGGCTATGCTAGGTGTACCGCATGTTGAGTGGAGGGGTACTTTAGATCACACTCCCAGTAGAGTTATTTCTTTTCTTAAAGCTCAGCGTATGGTTGAGAAGGGGTGTGATGCGTACTTAGCTTATGTGAGAGATGTCAGTGTTGATACCCCTTCAGTTGATTGAGTCCCAGTAGTACGGGATTTTCCCGATGTGTTTCCAGCTGATCTTCCGGGCATGCCTCCTAATAGAGATATTGATTTTGGCATTGATCAATTGTTGGGCACTAAACCTATTTCTATTCCTCCGTATCGTATGGCTCCTCCTAAGTTGAAGGAGTTGAAGGATCAGTTGCAGGAATTGCTTGATAAGGGTTTTATTCGGCCCAGTGTATCACCTTGGGGTACTCCTGTCTTGTTTGTAAGAAAAAGGATGGTTCTATGCTTATGTGTATTGATTATCGCCAGTTGAACAAAGTGACAATGAAGAACCGCTATCATTTGCCTCGTATTGATGATCTGTTTGACCAGGGCGCACATGTGTTTTCTAAGATTGATTTGCACTAAGGTTACTATATCGGGAGCCAGATATCCCGAAGACTGCTTTCAGGACTCGGTATGGTCATTACGAGTTCCTTGTGATGTCATTTGGGCTGACCAATGCCCAAGCAGCTTTTATGCATTTGATGCACAGTATGCTCTGGCCATATCTTGACTCATTCGTTGTTGTCTTTATTGATGATATTCTGGTGTATTCCCCGAGTCGGGAAGATCATGAGTAGCACCTGAGGACTGTGCTTAAGTTTGAGAGAGAAGAAGTTATATGTTAAGTTGTTGAAATGTGAGTTTTGGTTGGATTCAGTGGCATTCTTAGGCCACGTGGTATCGAGTGAGGGTAATCAGGTGGATCCAAAGAAGATAAAGGTCGTGTAGAGTTGGCCCAGACCATCCTCAGCTACAGAGATCCACAGTTTCCTTGGTTTGGCAGGTTACTACCGTCATTTTGTGAAGGGGTTTTCATCGATTGCAGCCCCTATGACCAGGTTGACCTAGAAGGGTGCTCCATTTCAGTGGACGGAGGAGTGTGAGGCGAGCTTTCAGAAGCTCAACATAGCTTTGACTACAGCCCCAGTTTTGATATTGCCTACAGGTTTGGGGTCTTATACGGTTTGTGATGCCTTGAGGATTGGGCTCGGAGCAGTGTTGATGCAGGATGGAAGGGTGATTGCCTACGCGTCCAGACAGTTGAAGATACATGAGAAGAATTACCATGTTCACGACCTTGAGTTAGCTGCCATTGTTCATGCCCTGAAGATTTGGCGCCATTATTTATACGGGGTTCCCTAAGAGATTTATACTGACCATCGGAGCTTGCAACACTTGTTCAAACAAAAGGATCTAAATTTGCACCAAAGGAGGTGGTTAGAGTTGCTGAAGAATTATGACATCACCATCTTGTATCACCCAGGCAAGGCCAACATGGTGTCCGATGCTTTGAGTCACCGGGCGGAGAGTTTGGCTTATTTACCAGCATCAGATAGGCCTATGGTAATGGATGTTCAGGCCTTAGCTAGCCAGTTTGTGAGATTGGATCTTTCAAAGCCCAGTCTGGTTCTAGCTTGCGTGGTTTCTCGGTCTTTCTTATTTGAACGTATTAGGGAGCGACAGTATGATGACCCTCATGTGCCTGTCCTTAAGGACAAGGTTCAGCATGGTGATGCCAGAGATGTGACTATTGGTGAGGATGTGGTATTGAGGATGCAAGGTCGGATTTGTGTACCTAATGTTGATGGGCTTCGAGAGTTGATTCTAGAGAAGGCCCATAGTTCACGGTATTCTATCCATCCGGGTGCCATGAAGATGTATCAGGATTTGAGGCAGCACTATTAGTGGAGGCGGATGAAGAAAGATATAGTTGGATTTGTATCTCGGTGCCTCAACTGTCAATAGGTGAAGTATGAACACCAGAGGCCGGGTAGGTTGCTTCAGCAGATAGAGATTCTGGAGTGGAAGTGGGAGCAGATCATCATGGACTTTGTAGTTGACTCCCACAGACTTTGAAGAAGTTTTATGCTATTTGGGTGATTGTGGATCGGCTGACCAAGCTTGATGCTATATGTGTACTACCTATTCTTCGGAGCGGTTGGCGGAGATTTATATCCGGGAGATTGTTCTCTGCATGGTGTTCCAGTTTCCATTATTTCAGATAGAGGTTCTCAGTTCAAATCACGGTTTTGGAGGGCCGTTCAGCATGAGTTGGGTATCTCGGGTAGAGTTGAGTACAACATTTCACCCTCAGATGGACGAACAGTCCAAGCGCACTATTTATATTCTTGAGGATATGCTCCGTGCATGTGTGATTGAGTTTGGAGGGTCTTGCGATCAGTTCTTGCCATTGGCGGAGTTTGCTTACAATAATAGCTATCAGTCCAGCATTCAGATGGCACCGTATGAGGCTTTATATGGTAGGCGGTGTAGGTCTCCGGTGGGTTGGTTTGAGCTGGGTGAGGCCAGATTATTAGGCACAGATTTGGTTCAGGATGCTTTGGAGAAGGTGAAGGTGATTCAGGACAGAGTCCGTATAGCCCAGTCCAGACAGAAGAGTTACGCGGACCGAAAGGTTCGTGATATTTCCTATATGGTCGGAGAGCAGGTTCTGCTTCGGGTTTCGTCTATGAAGGGTGTTAAGAGATTTGGGAAGAAAGGAAAGTTGAGTCCGAGGTTTATTGGCCTTTTTGAGATATTGAGGCGTGTTGGGAGGTTGCTTATGGGCATGCCTTACCTCCCAGCTTGGCAGGAATTTATCCAGTGTTTCATGTTTCGATGCTCCGGAGGTATCACGGTGATCCGTCGCACGTGTTGGATTTCAGTTCAGTCAAGTTGGACAAGGATCTATCCTATGTTGAGGAGCCGGTGGCAATATTAGACAGGCAGGTTAGAAAGCTGAGGTCAAAGAATATTACATCAGTAAAGGTTCAGTGGCGGGGTCAGTCGGTCGAGAAGGTGACCTGGGAGACCGAGCAGGATATGCGCAGCCATTACCCGCATCTTTTCACTACTTCAAGTATGTCTTTATGCTCGTTTGAGGACGAACAAATGTTTAAGTGTAGGAGGATGTGATGACCCAGCCGGTCGTCTTAAGTATTAACGCCTCAACCCCTATTAACTTCTTTGTCCAAGTTTATTTCTACTATTTTGATTTGTCGGGATGTTCGGTTTTGATTTTCGGAGAGTTTTGGGACACTTAGTCCCTAAATGAGAGCTTAAGTATTGGAAAGTTGACTGTAATTGAAACAGTGGGAAGACGGCCTCAGAATGTAAATCCGATGGTTCTGTTAGCTCCGTTGGGTGATTTCGGGCTTAAGGGCATGTTCAGATTGAGTTTTGGGGGTTCGTAGCTAATTTAAGCTTGAAATGCCGAAAGTTGAATTTTTGAAGTTTCTGGTCCGATAGTGAGATTTTGATCCGAGAGTCAGAATGGAATTACGAGAGTTGCAGTAGCTCCGTAATGTCATTTGGGATGTGTGTGCAAAATTTCAGGTCATTCGGACGTGGTTTGGTTGGGTTTTTGATCAAAAGCAGAATTCAGAAGATTTTAGAAACTTAAGCTTGAATCCGATGTGTTTTGGTTGTTTTGAGGTTGTTTGAAGTGTTTTGAAGATTGGTACAAGTTTGAATAAGGTTTTAGGATATGTTGATGCCTTTGGTTGAGTTCCCAGGGGCCTCGGGATGAATTCGGATGGTTGACGGAAGGATTTGGAGTTTGAAGTTTGCTGCAGCAGTTGGTCTTCTATCATAACCGCACCTGCGGTTTGGGTTCCGCAGGTGCGGAGCCGCAGAAGCGGATCTGGGGAGGGTCTTCAGGTTCCGTAGATGCGGGAGGAATACCGCAAAAGCGGTGGCGCATCTGCGAAAGGGTAATCGCAGATGCGGTTTCTAGTCTTTAAGTGAAAGTCGCAGGTGCGACCTTTGGTCCGCAAAAGCGGGACCGCAGATGCGGAAACTACTGGGCATTATTTTAAAAGGGGTTCCGCGACTTGGGGGTTTATTTCCGCCATTTCTAATTGTTTTTGGAGCTCTTTGAAGGGGATAGAAGAAGGATTCGAGGGGAATCGCTTGGAGGTAACATCCTTGACTTCATAACTCGTTTCTATGTTATTACAGACCTAATTAGTGATGAAAAATTTGGGAAAATGGGTAATTAGGGCTTGAGTTTAAGAGACCTTTAAATGATGATTTGAGGGGTCATTTGGACTCCGAATTCAGTGTCCTTGTTATGTACAGACTCGTGAGAGTACGAGATTTCTGAAAATGTAAAATTCACCCGATTCCGAGATGTAGGCCTGAGGGGCATTTTGGTCATTTACATAATTTCGCGTATTAGCTTAGACTTTAATTGTAGAATCAGTTACTTGAAGTATTATTTACATTATGTAATTGAATTGAATAGATTTGGGCCATTTGCAGTCGAGTACTCGTGGCAAAGACGTGGTGTCGGGTTAATTTTGAGTTGGTTCGAGGCAAGTGGCTTATCTAACCTTGTGTGGGGGACCTTCCCCTTAGGATATGATATATTTGATAATTGAAATGCCTTGTACATGAGGTGACGAGCACGTATTTGATCTAATTGTTGAAAATCTAGTTTTCCCTTAAGTATTTCAATTGAGTTCTTTTTCCTGTTTTATTCTACTTGCGTATTCAACCTGCTGCTAGTTTAGGAAAGCATGTTTAGTTGACTTAATTGACTATTTGCCTAAACTGCCTTAATTGCATTACGTGAAGCATGTTAGGCTAGAATTAACTGTTTACTTGGTACAAAATTTAGCTTAATTGGGTATTCTTGTATTGCTACTGTGTTTTTACTTTGGGACTACAAGACGGCATCCCGGGATATCCCCTGTACGTATTTATGATCTAAACTAAGGTGCGGGATACCAAGAGATCCCTAGCACGTATATTGAGGATACCAAGAGATCCTCGGGATACTAAAAGATCCCTAACATATAATTGAGGATGCCAAGAGATCCTCGGGATACCAAGAAATTCCTAACATATATTGAGGATACCAAGAGATTCCTAGCATATAATTGAGGATACCAAGAGATCCTCGGGATACCAAGAGATCCTCGGGATACCAAGAGATCCTCGGCTATCATCCTAGTTATGAGTGGTATTTCCTGGTCTTTGCCTTAGTTTTTGTTTCCGTTATTATACTCTTAGTAACCTGTATATATCCTTACTGTAGATTTTCAATTGTACTGTACCTTATCCTGTCATCTTTATATTTATTTAACCTCAGTAGGGCCCTGACCTTTCCTCATCACTACCTAACCAAGGTTAGGTTTGGCACTTACTGAGTACCGCTGTGGTGTACTCATGCCCCTTATGCGCATGTTTTTTCATGTGCAGGTCTAGGTACCGCTACTCAGGCCTATCATCCTTGAGGAGGTGACTGCTCTAGAGACTTCGAGGTACATCTGCCGCTCCGCAGACCGAGAAGTCCCTTTCTATTCCTGCTTTTAGTATTTAGCCCTTTTGTACTTTTCTATTCTTATTAGACATTCCAGAGTTAGAGCTATGTAGTATAGATCTTAGCTTGTGATTCGTGGGTTTCCGGGTCTTGGATCTATGTATTGGATAGTGAGAGTTAAACATGGTGTGTGCCGAGCGGCACATTTAAACACTGTTATTACTTTATTACTGTTTTAAAATGTTTTACTTCGGCAAATTTTGGTTTTCTTCCGCTATTTAGGCTTACCTAGTCGTAGAGACTAGGTGCCGTCACGATGGTTCACGGAGGGCGAACCGGGATCGTGACAATATTATTAGACTTCTCTGTGATGTTGGGTGTTCAAGCCATGGGTGCATTGTGATATTGAGTCGACTTTTGAGGCTAGGATTGTAATGAGCACGTTGTCTTTATTGTGAATATGTGAAGAATGGCATAAGTAAAGGGAAGTGTAAGTGATTATATATGCTACAGTTTAATTGTTGCTATCAACTATGGTCATTGGTAGAGTGTATGTTGATGTACATTGTTAGGGTGTAGTTGATAGTTTTGTTGTTCGAGGACGAGCAAGAGTCTAAGTGTGGGGTGTTGATGTTTAGCTTAAAGATTATATATTTATATGTATATCGCCTCATGTTTTACTTGTATTTCGTAGATTTCAGGTGTAAAGTGTGTTGATTTATATTAATTCGGGGTATTTTTATGTGTAGGAATCATCCGGAAGAAATTGAGGGCGAAAGGTGCGAGATTATAGCCAAAACTGAGGAAAACGGAAAAAATGGATTTTCGCCACAGGCAACGCCCCACGCCACATGTGGAACTCCAGGAAGAATGCTCAATAAACCAGCGTCAGGGCTAGCGTGGGGCGCTAGGCTAGACGCTGTGACGGGAAACTTCTCCAACTTCACCTGGGACAAGGTTATTTCGGCCAACGACCCCCCAACTCATATAAAAGGAGTCCTAAACCTAATTTGGAGGATATCCAACATACTTTAAAGGAGAATTCATGGGGAGGATAACACACCATGCTTGGTAGAGGCTACTAACTAGTTTTTCTTCTCTTCTCTTCTTTTAGTTTCATAGTTTATTAGTTCTAGAGTTTTGGGTGCTACATGAACGTTGTAGTTTGAAGCTTGATTTGTTCTTATTATTTTATTATATTGGTTTATTTATTCAATATTGCGCTTAATTATTTGATTGCTTGATCACTGTCATAACCCTAAAACCAACCCGGTCGTGATGGCGCCTATCGTGAAACTAGGCCAGCCGACACATTCTCAAATCAAACCATTATTCTATAAAAGTCATTTTTAAGCCATTAATTAACAAGAAATCTCATAATATAAGTCTAAATAACTAGTGCGGAAACATAACACAAGCCCGACATCGGGGTGTCACAAGTCACAAGCAACTACAACTCTGCCTCACTACAATAAAGTCTAAACAAGACTGGAAGACCATACTAAATAAATCTAGGGAAGATATGAGGGAGAAGAACAGGGCTACGAATGCCATGCAGCTACCTTGTCGACTCCGAGACCTGATGAATGAATGATCAATGCTCACTATCGCAACCTGCAACTCCTAGATCTGCACACAAGATGCAGGGAGGAATGTGAGTATGCCAACTCAGTAAGTAATAAGAGTAAATAAAGACTGAGCAGTAAGAAAATACATAATGCACGTCATAACACCACAGTAAGTACAGTGTGTTTCCAAAACAGTATATAAATCAAATCATTTCATTAAAAATCTAATTTATGGTAGCAATCATTCGAAGATGTGAAAACTCCGTTTAAAACATCTTTTAGCAGTTTTCAAACAAGTGATGAAACAGTGAGTAGAAATGATAAAAACATAGTCGGGCCCTTGGGCAAAAACTCACTCGTATATAGCCCCTCGGGCAAATGAATCATAAACCGCCCTTCGGGCAAAAATATCAAATGAACCAGCCCCTCGGGCTACCTCACATTCACTCGTAATCAGCCTCTCGGGCACAACATGAATCGATAACTGCCCCTCGGGCAACATCACATCACTCACACTGGGTACCCGCACTCACTAGGGGCGTTCAGACTTCGGAGGGTATCCTACAGCCCAAGCGCTATAATAAGCCATCTCGTGGCATAATCAATCAGGCCCTCGGCCTCACATAACAAGCCACCTCGTAGCGTAATAAATCAGGCCCTCGGCCTCTCATATATCACAAATCATTACAACATGTTGCGGTGCGTAGCCTGATCCCATGATATCCTCACAACACAGACCCTCAGCCTCTCTCAGTTAGAAACCTCTAAAGCCACTCAGGTTATAGTAAAACAGGTTGCTCAATCAAAATATCATTTAAAGTATCAAAACGGAGTAAATAAGACTGAGTTATGAAATCAGTAAAACACAGCATGACTGAGTACAGTTATTAAATCAAAATAATGAGGAATTTTAGTAAAGAAATCCCCCAAATATGGCATCCAGCCCAAAACATAGTAATACTTTCCAAAACTCAATAGTATCAAATAGTTTTCAATCAAATACGCGACATAATAGTCGTACGGGACGGACCAAGTCACAATCCCAAATGGTGCACGACCCCATGCTCGTCATCCAGCGTGTGCATCACCTCAAAGTAGTGAAACAATGTGAAATCCGGGGTTTCATACCCTCAGGACAACATTTACAATCATTACTTACCTCAAACCGGTACAAACTCTAACCCGCGATGCCTTTGCCTCTATACTCGACCTCCTAATGCGCCAAATCTAACCAAAATCAGTATATTATCATCAATATACTCTAAAGGAACAAAGCCCAAGCGAAAATAATCAAATTAACTCAAAAATTACGAAATTGGCTCAAACCCGGCCCCCGGGCCCACGTCTCGAAATCCAATAAAAATTACAAAACTAGAAAGCCCATTCGCTCACGAGTCTACCCATATCAAATTCACCAAAATCCGACATCAAATGGCTATCCAAATCATCAAAATGAACTCTCCAAATTTTCTTCCATTTTCACCCCAAATTAAATGATAAAAATCAAGACTTAATCATGGAATTTAACCAAATTTGAGTGAAGAACACTTACCCCAATCAATCCTCTGATAATCCCCTCCAAAATTGCCTTCTCCCAAGCTCTTTAATGAATTTTGAAGTTATGGACTAAAACCCTCGATTTTGAACTTAAAGTTTCTGCCCAGATGTGGCCTTTATCGCGAACGTGACCACCTTCTCGCGTTCGCGTAGAACAAACCTCTACTGCTCACCTTTTCCTCTTTCGCGAACGCGGGATCCTTCTCGCGAATGCGAAGCATCAGTTGCTAAAGCCTTCGCGAACGGGACCCCTCCTACGCGAACGCGATGAGCAAACTCCTGGGGTACCAGCTGCTCCAACTTCCCTACGCAAATGTGACGCCTTTGACGCGTTCGCTATTCTCTGGAGCCCAAACCTACGCGGACGCGTCCCTTGACTCGCAAACACGAAGATCATTTTCTCCCCTAACCAAGCTCTTCTTCGCGAACGCGAGGAAATCTTCACGGATGCGAAGAACAAACCTTCTGCAATAAAATACCAGCAAAAATCTGCCATCTCCCAAAACCAAGGATTGGTCTGTTAACCACCCAAAATTCACTCGAGGCCCTCGAGACCTCAAAAAAACATGACAAAACATCACATAACATCATTCAAACTTAATCGAGCCTTCGAATCACTCAAAACAATACCGAAAAACCAAATCAACCTCGGATTCAAGCCTAAGAACTTAGAAACTTACAAACGACACTACGAACCTAAAATTCACCCGAGGCCCTCAGATTCAAGCCGAAACCTATCAAACCTCGTACGAATGACTTAAAATTTTGCACACACATCACAAATGACACTACGAACCTACTCTAACTTGCGGAATTCCATTCCAACCCCGATATCAAGATTTTCACTGCCGATAGAAACTCCAAATTTCCAATTTCGCCAATTCAAGCCTAAATATACCACGGACCTCCAAATAACATTCCGGACACGCTCCAAAGTCCAGAATCACCTAACGGAGCTAACCAAATCATAAGAATCCAAATCTGAGATCGAATACTAAAAAGTCAAAACTTGATCAAACCTTTCAAATTTAAAGCTTCAAACTAAGATTTTTTCTTCTAAATCTATTCCGATTATCCTGAAAACCAAAACCGACGATTGACATAAATCATAATATATCATATGGGGCTAGTCATGCCCAAGAATTTGCGAGCGAAGTGCAAAAGCTCAAACGACCGGTCGGGTCGTTACAATCCTCCCCAACTTAAACATACGTTCGTCCTCGAACGTGCCCAGAGTTGTTCCGAAAGCAATCAAATCGATGTGTAACCTTACCTTGCACGTACCTGGGGGTGATCCCACATCACCCTATCTCATATAAGTCCGATAGAACAATGTAACTGAAATTTTAAAATCCAATCTAGCCCATAACCTTTGAACTAATTTTTTTTTCACTTCCAAAATTATCTATAAGACCAGAATCTCACATCTACACACTGAATAAGTCTGAACACGATGTATCAAGCCATAACCGCAATTCAAGATGAAAATCAAGTGATATACCACACAACTCAAACACTCATGGCGATAACTTCTAATCACAGCAGCTGCTCAAATAACCTAATTCCGGTAACAAACCTCTTATCAAACTCAAGCCTTATTCCAACACTTTCGCATACTGCCAATGATGAATGAAACACACAGAAAGTCATAACCATTCCTCAGATCAACCAGTCGTAGAGCTCCTCTCCTTTGGCAAGGACCATCGTAAATTCTAAGCCGAATCCCGATCTTATCCTTCCAACATGCTGAAATCGAATCCGGTAGTATTCATTCTAGATCTCAATGACCTCATCTCATCCAACACGACTACTCTAGTGACATGACACATCGATACAATCTAAACCCACAACCCGTGCGACCTGTACACCAATAAGCAATAGTCCAAATGTACTCAAATCATGGGAAAAAATGACTCAAATGAGAGAGCTGTACCGCAATCTCACCAGTACCACCACAACACGATGTTGAGAACCCATCACACATCGTAGAACCAGAACACACGATTCTAACCCGAAGGATCATACTTCCACATAACTTCGTTGCAGTGCGCGACCCTATCCAAACACTGGTCCACATGAAACACCTCAATTTGCTATGCTCAAAATCAACAACCACGCGCAATTTGATGTCTAGTACCAAAAGCTCATCATAACCACAGCGAAGCAAATGACATAACACCACACAAACCCGAATTGACACAAGCGATACTCCATCCACCGAGCAATACCCAATACTCTTCCCGCTCGAATTCCATTATGAGACCCCAATAGAACTGCACCATATGTGCCTATAGCAACACGGAAAGGTAACTCATAGATCTCCCAGAACACTAATAAGCTCCACATCCCTCAACAATAACACTCAAAGTTAACAAAGCTGACTCGATGCAGAACACACATCCATATTGGCCTACCAATGAACCCCTCATCAAGGAGTTCCTGAAGCTGCTCCTTCAACTACTTTAACTCCGCCGGTGCCATACGATACAGTGTCCGGCACCAAATCGATACCGAAATCAACAACCTTGTCCGGCGGCATGTCCAGCAGCAGGAAACACATCCGAAAAATCCTCACCACCGGAACCGAATCAATGGTAGGAGTCTCTACACTGACATCCCTCACGAAGGCCAAATAAGAAAGACAACCCATTCCCAACCATCAGTTGGGCCTTCAAAAATGAAATCACTCTACTGGGAACATAACCCGTCGAACCTCACCACTCAATCTGTGGCATTCCCGACATAGCCAACGTCGCCGTCTTAGCGTAATAGTCCAAAATAGCACGACACAGAGACAACCAATCCATACCCAATATCAAATCAAAATCCACCATGCTAAACAACAACGGATCCACTCGGGCCTCCCAACCTCCAATAGTCACCACACAAGACCGATATACGCAGTCCACAACCATGACATAACCTGTCTATGAGAACTCCCGGTCTCCAAATCCATAAGGCACACGAATCACCATATCTGATCCCAACTCTACCGCTCGAATACATAACACACCTCTAATACTTAATCATTCCATGAGGGATACTCCTATAATTCTTCTGTGCCACCAAGCAAACTTGAATATCAGCAGTCTATCCAACAAGAGAGCGCCGCAATACCAATGAAGTACCCTTAACTCAAACACATTGCCCTTTCTGAAATGTATACCCTCATCAAGCCACACCAATTAGTGATATTATTTACCTAGTCGTCTGAAACTACCCATACTGTCTAAGAATTTATGACATTCCTTTCAGAACTGAACTGTGACCTTACACATGCAAATCTCAATCCTACACAACATACCGCATATACCGTACTATCCTAGGATATACATGAGAACTTCGTATCCATTCCGAACCACAAGCAGGTACATACTCAACTAGCCAAGAACTTTCCATTTGATCCCATCTAGAAGAAAGTCACTTTACATCACATGCTCCTCAAGCCAGTAGAAAATGTACACCTCCAACCGTGGTAGAAACCATCAAGAACTCTCTGAATCCCATTTGCACAAAACCAAACTGTCAGGACTGAATTCCTCTAACTCAACCAAGCTACGCAGGCCATCAAAACCTAAGAGCATTGCCACGAAACACCTGTAGAAGCCCGACGCATCATAAGCACCCAAGAACCGATCATATCCATTATCATGCCGATCCAACCTACTATCAAGCTATCCTAATTCTCTGAGTTCCTTCCGAATTACCTTTCAAATTGATACGTTTCCTTACTAGTATACCACTATCCTTAACTAAAACTTTCCCCCACGAACTTTAGCATAAAACCACACCGCCCTAAGGCTCATAAACCATTGTATTCTTCTGAAGCACCCCCAAAAGTACCACAACCGAGATACCCGCTCTGAAGAGACCTTTTGCGAATCTAAATCCATTACCTTCGCCTTCCTGATACTGGTATGTAGAATTCATAATGATACAGAAATGCCACAAGTCCTGACATCCTCCCATATAAATCTCAGTTTCTAGCTTGACGATTCCCAATTACTACATGTAAATCTTGAATCCTTGAAAACCATTCCCAAGAGTCATACACTCTACTCCGGTTTCAATTAGACTGATCAAATGAACCAAACGACATGTGCCCCATTAGAACAGCAAAACCTATGGAAGTAACTCCACCTTAATGCAACCAAATAAATTCCTACTCTATGCATCGTACATCCTTCACCAATAACAACTCAAGTCATTCCGTGATTCTCATACACCCATAAAACATAACATAACCTTTATTAAAAATTCCCTTTATTCGAGCCATCCTCGATATCAACCCCTACAAGCCACAACTGATTCACTATTATACCTCAAACTGAAACCAATACAACACATAACCGTGCAATCAACTAATCAATAGTAGGCTCCCCCACTTGGCTCAAAGCCATAGGTCAGAACACACAGAACTCACAATGTCCATACTCTTCTGCTGCCATAATACCATGATGATATTAAACTAAATCCTTCATAAGCTCATGCAATACAAGCCATCTAGTACCTCAAATCTTCTGCAAATCTCGCATTCACCCTCGTAACAGTTAAGCCCACTCTTAAGCAATCCAAATTCAAATTGCAACACATATATTTCACTGGTAATAGAGATCTCGCTACCAAACAACATAGGGATCACACAACTTCAGAACACTCCGCAGGAGATAACCCACCTGCTTCGCCTCAAACTAACATCTCTTTATACCCTTCCACTGTCATAAACATCACGCAATCACTTAATTATCCTGAGTCTGAACTCATATCACAACATGAAATCTACTTCACTTCCCAACTAGACAACGTGAAAAGATCCTTCAATACACCCATAACTCAGGGCTACACATCAAATCAAGATGGAAATCAAGCACCAAATAGTTCTTCTATCCTCAAGCAGACTACTCTCGACACATTTAAATCATATGAAAACATCTCGCAGTCACATCATACTCATCACATAGCCATCCAGTCATCACTTCCACTAATAGGGACACTACCGAACATATAAATCCAGAAGCATGTTCTCACATAATCAACGCCTCAGTGCTCAAGCTATAGGCAAAACCCAAACTCAAGTCCTCCAGACTGGACCAACATTAACACAGAAAAACCACATCACGCCCTTCGATAATCATAAGCCATTGATGCACGGCTGATACCGAGCGCTCATGTGTGCATACGAACGTGTGGAAGGAATTTTAAGAGTTACATTTCAAGCTGAATCAATGTCGCACGATAAGAATTCAAGAATGTGAAGTTTTTCTTAAAGGTTTTGCAGCCTCTCGAAGATAAGTACAGACGTCTCTGTACCGATCCGCGAAACTCTACTAAACCTGCTCATGACTCGTGAGACCTATGTAACCTAGGCTCTGATACCAACTTGTCATGACCCTAAAACTGATCCTGTCTTAATGACGTTATCGTGAAACTAGGCCAGCCGACACAATTCTCAAATCAAACCATTATTCTATAAAAGTCATTTTTAAGCCATTAATTAACAAGAAATCTCATAATATAAGTCTAAATAATCAGTACGAAACATAGCACAAGCCTGACATCGAGGTGCCACAAGTCACGAGCAACTACAACTCTACCTCGCTATAATAAAGTTTAAACAAGACTGGAAGACCATACTAAATAAATCTAGGGAAGATATGAGGGAGAAGAACAGTGTTGCGAACGCCATGCAACTACCTTGTCGACTCCGAGACCTGCTGAATGAATGATCAATGCTCACTATCGCGCCCCGCAACTCCTGGATCTGCACACAAGGTGCATGGTGTAATGTGAGTACGCCAACTCATTAAGTAATAAGAATAAATAAAATCATTTCATTAAAAATCCAGTTTACGGTAAAAATCATTCAAAGATGTGAAAAATCCATTTAAAACATCTCTCAGTAGTTTTCAAACAAGTGATGAAATAGTGAGTAGAAATGATGAAAACATAGTCGGCCCCTCGGGCAAAAAATCACTCGTATACAGCCCCTCGGGCAAAATGAATCATAAACTGCCCCTCGAGCAAAAATATAAACAGAACCAGCCCCTCAGGCTACCTCACAGTCACTCGTAATCAGCCCATCGGGCACAACATAAATCGATAACAGCCCCTTGGGAAATATCACATCACTCACACTTGGTACCCACGCTCACTAGGGGTGTTCAGAGAACAAACCTCCACTGCTCACCTTATCCTCTTTCGCGAACGCGGGCTCCTTCTCCTGAACGCGAAGCTTCAGCTACCAAAGCCTCCGCGAACGCGGACCATCCTACGTGAACTCGATGAGCAAAGTCCTGGGGTCCCAGCTTCTCCAACTTCCCTACGCGAACGCGATGCCTTTCACGCGTTCACGATTCTTTGGAGCCCAAACCTGCGCAGATGCATCCCCTGAATCGCGAACGCAAATAGCATTTTCTCCCCTAGACCAATCTCTTCTTCGCGAACATGGCGAAATCTTCGCGAACGCGAAGAACAAACCTTCTGCAATAAAATACCAGCAAAAATCTACCATCTCCCAAAACCAAGGATTGGTCCGTTAACCACGCGAAACTCACCCGAGGCCCTCAGGACCTCAACCAAACATGCCAACACATCCCATAATATCGTTCAAACTTAGTCGAGCCTTCGAATCACTCAAAACATTACCAAAAAAACCAAATCAACCTCGGATTCAAGTTTAAGAACTTAGAAACTTTTAAATTCCACAAACAATGCCGAAACCTATCAAACCTCGTCCGAATGACCTGAAATTTTGCACACACATCATAAATGATACTATGAACCTACTCCAACTTTTGAAATTCTATTCCGACCCCGATATCAAGATTTTCACTACTCACAAGAAACTCCAAATTTTTAATTTCGCCAATTCTAGCCTAAATCTACCACAAACCTCCAAATCACATTCCGAATGCGCTCCCAAGTCTAAAATCACCTAACGAAGCTAACCAAATCATAAAAATCTAAATCCCAGATCAAATACTAAAAAGTCAAAACTTCATCAAACATTTCAAATTTAAAGCTTCAAACTTAGAATTTTTCTTCCAAATCTTTTCTGATTATCCTGAAAACCAAAACCGACGATTTACATAAGTTATAATACATCACACGTGGCTAGTCATGCCCGAGAACTGGCGAGCGAAGTACAAAAGCTCAAATCGACCAGTTGGGTCATTACAATCACCAATTGAATACTATCTACGAATCTAGGATTGAACTCGGGAGAGGGAATTTTAGATTGCATATAAGATTGGATAGAGCGAGATCTTGAACTCGAGCATCGGGAACGGATTTGCGGTTAGGATATGAATATACCTAATCGCCATGCTTGGTTACTATACAGGAACTATTAATGTGTTCTTGTTAATTCTAATTCCATAGGAATATAGACGTTAGGTTAGCTTGAATAGACGAATAGTACTTCGGGAGAAGGCTACGAGTAATATTAACCATGTCAATCAATAAACTAGATAAACTAATTAGATAATTTAAGTGAAAAAACTCAACAGGATTGTTAGCCAACCATAGCTCTAGAATATCGTCTCTTATTGAATTCGTGTCTAATTTCACCAATTTATTCATTTAATCTCTTTGTTGATTACTCTAGATTAGTTTTATTAAATATTCACACTTTAGAAAAGTGCTTGAATAGATTAACTATCTTAGTTTAATTTAATGAATAGTTAATCACAAGTCCCATGAGTATGATATCTACACTTATAATCCTATATTACTTGTCGACCACGTATACTTACGTGTGCGTTTGGAAGCTACAATATCACCTTTTGAGGGAAGAAAATGATGGTTATAATTGATTTCTCAGTTGTGATGAGTTGCCGATTCACATGAGGATTGAATTACACTTATTTTAACCAAATGAATATATCACTCACTCAATCCATCAATGTTTTGAATTAGTTGACGAATTGCATATTTATGAGTCAAAATTAACACTCATGACTATGGGCAGCAAAAGGTGTCAAAAAAGATTTGGTTAGAATTGTAATGATGACCATAAAACACGCACTCGATAATAAAGGCCCACAAGGACAACTGACTGCCATTCACTATCGAAAGTTGGGAGAAATTAAAAAATAGCCAGATTTACAATTGGTCGTTTAAAAATAGCTTAGTTTCAAAAGTAATCGAAATTTAGCCACTTTTTTATGTAAAGACAAATTTGAGCAAAAACACTGTTTAAAACCCAGAAAATATGCCAGTATATTATACTAGAGTTCCAGCATAAGCATGCTTGAACTCCAGCATATTATACTGGAGTTCCAGGATAAGTATGCTAGAACTCCAGCATAATATGATGGAGTTCCCAAAATGACTAGAACTCCAGGATAAGTATGCTTGAACTAAAATGACTAAAACTTTTTAATTCAAATTCCCAAAATAAATTTTCTAAATTTCTCTTCATTCCATATTCGTTGTTCGTTCTTTTCTTTAGGAATAAACTTTTTAATTTAACTTTTGTAAAGTTTGTAAGAGTATTTTAGTCATTTTAACAAAATAACAGCTTATCAACACATTTTTACCAAACACATCAACTGTTTATTATCACTTTTAGTACGTCTATCCAAACACGTAAATACTTATTTAAAAAATCTGTTTCAGCACTTAAAATACTTTTCAGCACTTCAAGCTTATCAGCTATTTACAATCAGCTAATCCAAACGGGCTCTAAATCCAAATTCAGGCAGTAAAGATATGGATATATTATGTTTAGCGCTGAGGTTTAGTAGGACACCTGACACTAAAGTTTGACATGTACTGGTGCGGCAAGAATTCATCTACCGCTGTTTAAGTTGCAACCTTTTACATCTGGGTATGTCCAGATAACATAGATTTGTATTTTGATCGACATGTCTATTGTCTAGTATATAACAAAGGAAAGTTGGACAATGAGCTTTCGCTATTTCATTTGAATGGGGAGGACTTGTTACTGAAGCAGCAATAACGAATACATGAGCTTTACTACGAGTGGTTTGAAAGGAACTGCATTCTGTTTTACTGTTTTTGCCATAAAATGCACTAGATCTTGCTTACTTCAAGAGGAGCTCTACAAACAATCGTGAAGAGAAAGTGGCAACACCCAATAATCACAAATCACAAACAACAATAGATATGACAGATAATGCACACTGAAAAAAAAAAACAGCCATCATGTGCAAGCCTAGTAAATAAGCAAACAACATACTGATGTGGGAGGAAGGCGGACAGACATTATTCCTCGGATGAAAAAAATCATCTCATATTCAAAGGCTGTGTCTTTTTCTTATTTTGCCTAGAAAGTGGTACTTGGATGAAACCAAACTTCTTCTTGTGAGTAATGTATTGCTTGTGTACATTCCCATCTTTCGTAGCTTTTGTAGGATTCAATATGATCCCACTTTGCTCTCGCAGCATTTGGCTAAAAGACACATGTTTTCTTTCAGCGTGGCTTTCCATATGCTTACCCACGACAATATGATCATCTCGCAAAATCAGCTTCCTGCTCAGTATATCTCCAATCGATATTGTTGATCGAAAGACAGGGACAGATTTGTCATTCGCATTGTCTGGTTCATTGTCGTCAACTAGCCGAGGATTTCCATGACTAGTATGAGATGGCTGCGGATTTCTGAACTTATATTTGGCTGAGTTATGCCCCGAGTAATGCAGTTGTGTATGCTCTGATCTCTCCCTATAGAAACCATCTTGTTCAATAAGATTTCTTCTTTGAGTACCATGTTCATTGTCCAAAGCCTCTTCTAGAGTATTCCTGTTGTGTCTAATTTCCTTGGTAGTTTCCTCCATCTTCTTTGTAATAGCCACCTCAGATTGATTTGCTTCATTGGTTCCACGCATAGTATCCGTGTCTACGAATTTTGTTTTGCATAGCTCTTCAGCTTGCTGTGCTTTCCGGGCAAGAGCATAATATTCTTCGTATGAAATTGTGATCCCCTCAGGTTTCTGCTGAACAACAGCCGAAGAATTCTTTCCATTTAGTAAAACCTTTCTTTCTGCAAAAGCAATTGCTTCCACAGCTTTAGCTGCTTCTTCCATCTTTTTCGCAGCATGCAATCTCATTTCAGCCATTCTAATACTTGCCTTTGTTCGTTCAATCTCTGACATTGCCTTCATCACCTCATACCTTGAAGCTTCTGCCATTTTCTTGAATTGCTCTGCTTCAAAGCTCAATTGCTGGAGCTCTTTGCTCATAGTGTTATCAAAACTGTCTCCATTTGTGTTGTTTTCCTCAATGGAGAACCCTGCTGCTGAAGCGAGGGACTTCCTCTGACTGCTTCTGTCAAGCATTACCTTATCTTTCTTCATTTTCTTATTCAGCGTCTCAACAGAAGATCTAATTACAGTAAGATCTATTGACATTTTGTTAAGGTCTAATTTTGCTCGGTTCAATTCCATTAATACATGTCCCGGGGACTGAAGTGGACAAAGACTCAAGTTTTCTACTGACTGTTCACTTGGAGTTGGTGTTTGGCTCTCCGGATTTAAATCGGGACTGGACACAAACTCAGACACTTCTTGCATCAGATTTACTTTCAACCCTTCAACAAATCTTTTAGCTGCTTCCACTTCCCTTAAGACATTGAGGGCCTCCTGTTCCTTCACAATCAAGTCTTTCTCAAATTTTACTGCTTGCTCCTCCATTTTGCCCAGGTCTACAATTTCCGTATCATGCTGGCAACAACAGTAAAATCTCATCATTGAATGTGTTGATAAACAGCAAAATGCTAGTAGCAATTGTCGTTATCATCAAAAAGCTCTTTAAACACACTATAACTGCTTTTACAAAATGTATGTAAAATGATAAAACACCGATGATCATCTGGCATGTGTACTATACCGCCATTTTACATGCTGCTAATGCGTGCAACAGCTAATACAAAGCATTACTCACCACCAACTGTCTATGCGAAGAATTGCGACCAAGAAGACTAATTAGATTCAGAATTGAACTTTCATGTCATATCACCTAGTAGCTAGTAGTATGGAACGGCAGAGAGAAAAAAAGGATGTGTTGTACACAAACTAGTACAGTAGCTTAAGAAGTAAACTACGAGTTTCTTAGGCATGTACGCAGTTGCGGGGCCAGAAATTTTACTAATGGTCAACATATAAAAAAGTTAACATGCAAAGTAGTTAAGGGTCAACATATAGTATATATACATAAAAATAAAATTTTGGCTCAACTACACCAAAAATCAGAAAAATACTCCTGTGAGTAAAAGTTTGTAACTTTGAACCAGTATGTGAATATTACAAAACATTCATATCAGACATACAAACCTAACCCAATGAAAATCAATAAACTGGGGAAAGCCTAAAGACACTCTTTGACATTGATATGGTGTGATGTGACGTTGTTCACTTGAGTCAAACTCGCATGATTTTTCCAAAAAGAAGTCACACCATTAAGAAAATCCCCAGTTGTATGTAGCTTCTTTTTGTTATCAGCTCCAATGTGAGTGGTTGCACGCCAACAAACAGAAAAACTAAAAAAAAATAAAAATAAAAATCCAACAAATTAAGCTGCTACAGCCTACAGCACAGGTTGAGTGTCATAATAACCAAGATTATATGGTATCACAAAGTTAACTTAAGCCTTGCAAATGACAATTGCCAAGCTTCAAGTTTGATTTCCATGTAGTTGAAATTACTGTTTAGAGAACAATTGTACTTCAGTCCCCCGGCTGTGAACATGTAGAAATCTCTCTGAAATGAAAAAAGAGAGAGGGCAGTGTTTGGACTTACATCGTCGGGAGGTGGTAAACGGAGTAAGTGATGGGGAATCCAAGGGCCACTGCCCCCAAAATGGTCCACAGCCTCCTTCACTGACTCGAATGGCGGAGATGTGTCAATTTCCACTCTTGGGTTGCAGATAATCTTCTTGGTTTCAGCCGCTGCCGATTCTCCATTTCCATCCATTGCACAGAGAAATGAATGCTGGTTAGAATTTAGGAGTGAATGAGGAGTTAATTAACTAGCAGGGTGCCAAGGTATTTATGACAAACGGTTCATTTATAGTATGAGAGCAGCAGGGTGCAGACTAATATATATGTTTGATAATTCTTTAAAATGAACACTCTCCGTTTTATGATGTACTAAAAATACCCTTTTACTTTCTATATTTACATTTAAAGTGATATTCAAACTGTTGAAGTTTGGCAAATTTTTGTCCCACATCGGTGGGCTCTTGAGTTTTGGGAGGATTTTCCCTCTATAAAAGAAGGCCTAATGTTTAGGATTTAAACACATCTCTCATTTGCCTTCTCATCTGTTTAAGACATTTGTATCTTCTCTCTTTAGTATTATTTCACTTGTATTTTTGGAGTGAAATAAAATATTGGTTGTGTCCGAGGAGTAGGCAAAATTAGCCGAACCTCGTAAATTCTGGTGTTCCCTTTATTGTTGCTTTATTGTCTTATTTATTATTTGGTGGCTGTCATAATTTTTGGTATAGTAGTTGTGACTTATTCACACTATATACATTTGGCTTCCGCAACAATTGGTATCAGAGCCAAGGTACTGTCTAAGTACGCTCTTTGGTTGCAGCATAGTCTGATCTTCCACATCAGAAAAGATTTATCTTGGTAACTGAGTCAAGGTTCTGTCTGAGTATGCTCTGTGGTTGCAGTTTAGTCTGATCTTCTACATCAGAAAGGAAATAATCTTGATTTGTGTCGTCAGCTATTAAATAATATTTGTGTCAAATATGGGAGACAATAAACAAGAAGAATCTACATCAAGTGTCAACAATACGTCATCATTGGCATCTTCGCTTATGACAAGAATTGTGTCAAATGCGAAATTTGCGGTAGAAATTTTTGACGGGTCCGGGCATTTTGGGATGTGGCAAGTCGAGGTTCTAGATGTCCTTTTTCAACAAGGGCTAGATCTGGCCATTGAAGAAAAGAAACCAGATGTTATTGGAGAAGAAGATTGGAAGATTCTCAACCGTGTTGCATGCGGTACCATTCGATCCTTCCTTGCTAGAGAGCAGAAATATCCATACACAAAGGAAACTTCTGCAAGTAAATTATGGAAAGCACTGGAGGATAAATTTTTGAAGAAAAATAGTCAAAATAAATTGTACATGAAGAAGAGACTGTTTCACTTCACCTATGTTCCTGGTACCACGATGAATGAACATATCACCAGTTTCAATAAGTTGGTCACAGATTTGCAAAATATGGATACAACTTATGATGATGGTGACTTGGCCTTGATGTTGTTGGCGTCACTTCCTGATGAGTACGAGCACCTTGAAACTACTCTACTCCATGGAAATGACGAAGTTTCTCTTAGAGAAGTTTGTTCGGCTTTGTACAGCTATGAACAAAGAAAGCGAGAAAAACAGAAGGGCGGAGAAGGAGAAGCACTATTTGTGAGGGGTCGTTCTCAAGTCAAACGAGGACAAAGAAGGGAAGATCCAAGTCAAGATCCAGACCCAGCAAAGATGAATGTGCCTTTTGTCGAGAAAAAGGGCACTGGAAGAAAGACTGTCTGAAGTTGAAGAATAAGGCCAAACATAACAATGGAAAGGCCATTATGGATTCAAATGTAGCTGATTGTGATGATTCAGATTTCTCATTAGTTACAACAGAGTCATCAACATCATCAGACATATGGTTGATGGACTCGGCTTGTAGCTATCATATGTGTCCCAACAGGGACTGGTTCGTGAAATTTCAAGAAGGAGAATATGGAGTCGTCCACACAGCGGATAACAGCCCTCTTACCTCATATGGCATTGGTTCAATACGATTAAGGAACCATGATGGAATGATCAGAACATTAACAGATGTTCGATATGTACCGGATTTGAAGAAGAATCTCATCTCTGTGGGAGCCCTGGAATCAAAAGGGTTTAAAATCATTGCAGAAAATGGAGTGATGAGAGTATGTTCCGGTGCACTAGTGGTAATGAAGGCTAATCGGAAGAATAATAATATGTACCGCTATTGTGGCAGTACAGTTATTGGGACAGTGATAGTGACATCCAGTGACGACAAAGAGGCAGAAGCAACCAAGCTATGGCACATGCGCTTGGGACATGCTGGAGGAAAATCCTTGAAAACTCTATCAGATCAAGGATTGTTAAAAGGAGTAAAGACTTGCAACTTGGAGTTTTGTGAGCATTGTGTTAAAGGGAAACAGACAAGGGTTAAATTTGGTACAGCGATCCATAATACTAAAGGCATTTTGGATTATGTACACTCTGATGTTTGGGGTCCTTCCAAAACACCTTCATTGGGTGGGAAACACTATTTTGTAACTTTTGTTGATGATTTTTCCCGAAGAGTGTGGGTGTATACAATGAAAAACAAAGATGAAGTGCTGGGAATTTTTCTCAAATGGAAGATGATGGTGGAGAATCAAACAGGCAGGAGGATCAAGTGTATTCGCACAGACAATGGAGGTGAATACAAAAATGATCATTTCAATAAGGTCTGTGAAAATGATGGCATCGTCCGACACTTCACTGTTAGACATACACCACAACAGAATGGAGTGGCAGAACGTATGAATCGGACCTTGCTGGAGAAGGTACGGTGTATGTTGTCCAATGCTGGCTTGGGCAAAGAATTTTGGGCTGAGGCAATTACATATGCATGCCACCTCATTAATCGTCTACCATCTGCTGCTATTGATGGCAAGACACCATTTGAAAAATGGAATGGAAAACCTGCTGTAGATTATAACTCTTTGCACGTGTTTGGCTCAACTGCATATTATCATGTGACGGAGTCAAAATTAGATCCAAGGACAAACAAGGCTATTTTTATGGGAATTACTTCTGGAGTCAAAGGATATCGCTTATGGTGTCCTGTGACAAAGAAAGTAATATTCAGCAGGGATGTTACCTTTGATGAATCTATGGTAAATAAGGTAACAGAAGATACCAAACAAAATAAAGGTGCTTCTAAGCAGGTGGAGTTTGAGGGAAAATTTATTTTTCCTACACAAGAAGCAGAGGATGAAACAAATGAAGATTACCCTCTGGAAGGAGAGCCAGTAGAGGAGATTCCAACTCAGGAACCTCAACAACAACTTGAATCAATAGCAACCAGCAGGCCAAAAAGAACAATAACGAAACCTGTTCGTCTCATAGAGACGGTTGCTTGTGCAACCTCAATTGTAGCTGATGATGTTCCTACCACTTATAAAGACGTTGTCCAAAGTTCAGAAGAAGATAAGTGGAGGATTGCCATGAATGATGAAATACAGTCCCTTTATCAGAATCATACATGGAGATTGGCCAATCTCCCGAAGGGAAAGAAAGCAATTGGGTGCAAATGGGTATTTGCAAAGAAGGAAGGATTTCCTAACCAAGTAGATGTTCGCTACAAAGCAAGATTGGTGGCCAAAGGATATGCTCAAAAGGAGGGAATTGATTACAATGAAGTGTTTTCTCCAGTTGTAAAACATTCCTCCATTAGAATTATGTTGGCTTTGGTAGCACAATTGGATTTGGAACTAGTTCAGATGGATGTAAAAACTGCGTTTTTACATGGAAACTTGGAGGAGGAAATCTACATGACTCAGCCAGAAGGATTCAAAGTTGCTGGAAAAGAAAATATGGTGTGCAAACTTGAAAAATTGTTGTACGGATTGAAACAATCTTCTAGACAATGGTACAAGCGATTTGACGAGTTTATGTTGCGGCAAGGGTACAAGAGAAGCAAATACGATCATTGTGTGTATTTGCACAAGCTTAAAGATGGTTCCTTTGTATATCTTCTCCTATATGTTGATGATATGTTGATAGCTTCCAAGAATTCAGAAGAAATTGATAAGTTGAAGATTCAACTGAAGAAGGAGTTCGAGATGAAGGATCTGGGTGAGGCAAAGAAAATTCTTGGCATGGAGATAATTAGAGATAGACGTTCAAAGAAACTCTGTTTATCTCAGAAAGAATATTTGAAGAGAGTACTACAACGTTTTGGCATAGATGACAAGACTAAGCCAGTTAGTACTCCACTTGCTCCCCATTTTAAGCTAAGTACTACTATGTCGCCAATGGATGAAGCTGAACGAGAGTATATGTCAAAGGTACCATACGCAAATGTTGTTGGTAGCTTGATGTATGCAATGGTTTGCACAAGGCCTGACATTTCACAAGCTGTTGGAGTTATTAGCAGATATATGCACAATCCAGGGAAGGAGCATTGGCAAGCTGTGAAGTGGATTCTACGGTATATTCATAATACTGTAGATGTCGGGTTAGTTTTTGAGCAGGAAGACAATCAGTCTGTAGTTGGATATTGTGACTCAGATTTTGCGGGTGATCTGGACAAACGAAGATCAACTACTGGTTATGTGTTTACTTTTGCAAAGGCACCAGTTAGTTGGAAGTCTACTTTACAGTCAACAGTTGCTTTGTCTACAACAGAGGCAGAGTACATGGCTATTACAGATGCTGTGAAAGAGGCAATTTGGCTTCAAGGATTGCTAAAGGAGCTTGGTGTTGAACAAAAAGGTATCACGATTTTTTGTGATAGTCAAAGTGCTATTCAATTAGCGAAGAACCAAGCTTATCATGCAAGGACGAAGCACATTAATGTTCGGTATCATTTCGTACGAGAAATCATAGAAGAAGGTGGAGTCACAGTGAAGAAAATTCATACTACGGAGAATCCTGCTGATATGCTGACAAAGGTGGTGACTGCGGTCAAGTTTCAACATTGTTTGGATTTGATCAACATTGTTGAAAACTGAAGATTGAAGATGAAGACACAATCAAAATTTGTTATTGAGAGAAAATTGAAGATGTGGAATTTTGCCAAGGTGGAGATTTGTTGAATTTGGCAAATTTTGTCCCACATCGGTGGGCTCTTAAGTTTTGGGGGGATTTTCCCCCTATAAAAGAAGGCCTAATATTTAGGATTTAAACACACCTCTCATTTGCCTTCTCATCTGTTTAAGACATTTGTATCTTCTCTCTTTAGTATTATTTCACTTGTATTTTTGGAGTGAAATAAAATATTGGTTGTGTCCGAGGAGTAGGCAAAATTAGCCGAACCTCGTAAATTCTGGTGTTCCCTTTATTGTTGCTTTATTGTCTTATTTATTATTTGGTGGCTGTCATAATTTTTGGTATAGTAGTTGTGACTTATTCACACTATATACATTTGGCTTCCGCAACAATTGGTATCAGAGCCAAGGTACTATCTAAGTATGCTCTGTGGTTGCAGCATATATACATATAATATACGTAATATATATTTTATACACTTTTTCGCTAGCGAATGCATTTAGTTTCGACCGACCTACCAATTTTGTATCTTGCTCAATAATTTATCCTTAAATTTTTCATTTTGTAATAGTGTAAATGTCATGTTTAAAATCATAAATTTCTAAAGTTATTTTTTTTCGTTATCCCTATACCCAGTCAAATAAGTTAACTCAAAATAAAATGAGGAGTATATATTATAAGCCCATACTCGTTATCATAAAATAATACTACAAGAATAATAGGTAATTCAAGAACACTCATCTTAAATTCTGAATCCGTCTTTATATAGTTAGACAAATAGAATGGAGAAATGTAATGATATTTGCAGTGAAATTGAGAGGTTGATGAAGATGATGACTGGGTTGTGATGGTGATGATTATGTTTGGAATAGTCAAAATATAGGACCATTGTTTTTCTCTTTCCATTGTTTACAGAGCACAAACCAATAATCCAAGTCGTGTTCAGTGAGAGCGTGTATGTGTATATGTGTGAGTGCAGATGAAAAAAGAGGTAGGAGGGGACAAACTAAAGCTTAAAGGGAAAAGTGGTCGTTAGTACATCAACTGTCTTAAGGAAATTACTGCGAAACGTAAAAAAGGGAGGATTTTCACTTTGTTCCTTAAATGGTATACTAAGGACCACACGAAAATTAAAAATTAAGGTCAATACTTCCACTTGTTCATAAGTTATTTTGGAGAACGGTCTATTTGATCAATATTCTAATTCACGATCTATTAAGTAGTGTATACGGTGAAATCGGATGGTCCAATTTCTCGTCATCGAGGCACTTCAGAAGATCATCTCGAAGTCTCGAGACTACATGACTATGGTCGAAGTTTTCTCCCTCGAGGTTCAACACCCGACCTTGGGATAATGTTGACCGCGACTACGGTAGAAAGGGGGAGTTCCCAAGGCACATGGCTAAGACTGACAAAGCCTAGTGGACTACCCTAACCCTGAATCGGGTGTCATTTAGCTGTCCCGTCCCCTTATCTTTGTAATTAACGCATTTTGTACTATGTTGGGATTCTCCTCCTATATAAAGGGGATCTTTATCATTTTGTAAATTCTTGTTGCTTCAGTTGCTCCACACGAAATATACAAGAACATTCTCTTTGTTCTCTAACATATTCTCTTGATATTATTGTTTTCGTTTATTATCTTTATTATTGTTCAGCATTTATTGCTTATCATTGGCCATAAGGAGCTTTCGTTAATTTTACTCCAACTGTTAGTCATACTTCGATTACCTTCAATAGCTCCCAGTCGAGCTCCGGAATCGACCTCGAGGCCCCCGAATCGACAGGCTCGAGGCCCCGATTGTTAGCCTATCGATTTGATTATCACCCTATCCTTAATTCTTATTTCGTTTCTAAGTCTTACGTACATAGCATCAACTGCTTAACAACTAGCATAAAAATATATCACGTATTTTTAGAGTCCCATAATCAAATTTAATTATTATTACCATTTTCACGACAAAAAAGATGAATACAAACTCGTTTCTTATGGTGCATGTAATACCTTAGAACAATCTCAAAACGTATATTTATATTCAAAAATTGCAGACCTATTGTTATGTAGGAATAATAGCACTTCGTACCTATTGAATGAAAACTTTGGATTCGTTTCTGCTCATTTATTGATGTGTGTGTCTCTCTCTGTATATATAATTTTTTTTTTCATATCGTCTCTTTCTATGATAGTAAGAGATAAGAAGAAGGATCTCTACATGGTGTTTATTGATCTGGAGAAAGCGTACGATAAGGTTCCTAGGAAGGTCTTATGGAGCTGCTTAGAGGATAAAGGGGTCCCGAGTAACTATATTAGGGTGATTAAAAACATGTATGATGGAGCTAAGACTCGGGTTAGGACAGTAGGAGGCGACTCTGAACACTTTCCAGTTATTACGGGATTGCACCAAGGGTCGGCGCTCAGCCCATTCCTATTTGCCCTGGTGATGGATTCACTGACTCGTCATATTCAAGGGGAGGTTCCATGGTGCATGCTATTTGCTGATGACATTATTCTAATTGACGAGACAAGAGGCGGCGTCAACGAGAGGCTAGAGATTTGGAGACATGCTCTTGAGTCTAAAGGTTTCAAGTTGAGTAGGACGAAGACGGAATACCTCGAGTGCAAATTTGGAGTTGAACCGACGGAAGCGGGAGTTGAGGTGAGGCTTGACTCTCAAGTCATTCCCAAGAAAGATAGTTTCAAGTACCTTGGATCGGTTATTCAGGGGATCGGGGAGATTGACGAGGATGTCACACACCGTATAGGGGTGGGGTGGATGAAGTGGAGGTTAGCGTCGGGAGTTTTGTGTGACAAGAAAGTTCCACCGTTACTAAAAGGTAAGTTTTATAGAGCAGTAGTTAGGCCTGCCATGTTGTATGGAACTGAATGTTGGCCGGTAAAGAACTCACACACCCAGAAGATGAAAGTAGCAGAGATGAGGATGTTAAGGTGGATGTGCGGGCATACAAGGATGGATAAGATTAGGAATGCAGATATTCGAGAGAAGGTGGGTGTGGCCCCCATGGAGGACAAGATGCGGGAAGTAAGACTCAGATGGTTTGGGCATATTCAGAGGAGGAGCACTAATGCACCGGTGAGGAGGTGTGAGCGACTGGCTGTAGTGGGCACGCGGAGAGGTAGAGGGAGACCTAAGAAGTATTGGGGAGAGGTGATCAGACATGACATGACGCGACTTAGGATTACGGAGGACATGACCCTTGATAGGGAATTATGGAGGTCGAGCATTAAGGTTGTAGGTTAGGGGAGAGGGTGAATATTTCTACAGCACAACTGAGAGAGACTATCTAGTTAGGAGTTAGACTAGGAATGTCAGTGGTCGTCTATTGATGCAGGGCTTTACCTTCTAGTTGTACTATACCAGCCATCTAATTCGTATTTCGTATTTCGTATCCTGTGTTTCATATTTCGTATCTCCTATATATTGTTGTTATTTTATTACGCATTTTTATGGTACTAATATATTATCTCCTATTGCTTTTTTTGAGCCTTTTGAGCCGAGGGTCTCCTGGAAACAGCCTCTCTACCCTTCGGGGTAGGGGTAAGGTCTGCGTACATATTACCCTCCCCAGACCCCACTTATGGGATTATACTGGGTCGTTGTTGTTGTTGTTGTCTTTCTATGATAGTATGTCCATGTTTTTAATGAAGGATCTGACAAAATAAAGATTCAAGTTTATGAGTTCTGAGTTATCACCGAACGCATAATTAGTCATTTAATATTTAATGAATTTTTGAATATAAATACAGAAACTAAGCAAAACCTATATAATTTTCTATAGGGTTGGGGTGAACTTCCTTGAACGTCTTTTTGTTTCTTTTCTCCTTTTTGTTGTTTGTTCATATAAGTGAAGGGGTTCTTTAAAGGAAGTTGGTGGAGAGAAATAAATGAGATATATATTTTTTGATCATGCCATGCTCGTAAAGCTATTTTCCGGGTTTGAGAAGGCAGTCGGCACTAGCAAAGTTTGATTTGACTAAAGAGAAAAAGTGGATATAGAGAGAGAAAGCATTATATGCAACAATTAAAGCAGAAACAAAAAGCAGAGAACACACGGAATTTCACTTTGCAATTCCTTTCAACCCCATTATTGATGGACACACACACACGCAATTGATTGCCAATGGAATTTTCCGTGATTACAGGGTCTCTTAGCTTTAACCATTCATTTCAATGAAACCTTTTTAGCTCCCCAAATTACTACTCCCTCTATTTCATATTAAAGGCTAGTTTGATTCGGCATGGAGTTTAAGAAAAAAGAAGAAGACTTTAGGAACTTGTGGTCTTAAAAGTTTAAGGGGTAAAAAGTTTGTGGGGCCATAATATTTGTGTGGCTATAAAAACTTCTCATTAAAGATAAATGAGTAAAATGAAAGAGTTTAAAATTAAATTATTTCCAAATTTAGAAATATGTCATTTATTTTGAAACAGACTAAAAAGGAAAGTATATAAAACTGATGGAGTACTAAATCCAATTCTTTACTTTCTCATGCCGTGGAATATTTCGTTTTCCGACGAAGAATATGTTAAAAGATTTCTTTTTTCTTTTTAATTGCTTGTCTAACACAGTTGAATGGACAAGCGCCTAAGATCTCAAACTCATAGGCAGTTCGAAAATGTAATTAAATATATTGTCCTTCCTTATACATCATAGTAGCATAAACTTTGTTATTAAAATTTTTATTATTACATCAGGAGAGGGGCGAGGAAAAGGGCAAGGGAATATTATGCTATTAATGAGGTTTGAACCCTCCATCTCAACCATGAAAGACAATAAGCTGGGATGTCACCAAGTGAGCTAGTCCTCAACCCCGTCCCTCTAAATTTGTCCTATAACTTTTTTAGGGCCTGCTAACTATCAAGGATTAATTTGGACAACAGATCCACGGGAAAGTCAAATAAATAAACTTGTGTTGGTATGAAAGAGAGAGGCTACGTACGTACGCGGATGAAATGATTTGACAGGACTATTAGTCAAATTTGTACATTGCCTTTCTTATAATTTTGGTTTTACTTTTCATCTGAAAGATCATCTATATATATTCGCTTTATAGATATGAGTAATTTCATGATTTTGTGTCCTTAGAAATATTTCCAATACCTGTATTTCGCATTTTCAATTTCAGTGGAAGACCGCTCAGTCGCTCACATTCTATCTGAAAATATTACTCTATGTTATAAATAGAATTATACTTAACGTAAATGTCTATATTTTAGAGATCTTAGGCTTTGTTACTAGGTGACTGAGCTACTTTTTCCCTATAAATAGAAGTGTTCTATTCCATTGTAATTGATCCCAAATTAATAAGAACTCTCTCTCCCTACTTTTCTCTGCAATACTATTCTTCTTCTTTTATTGTTTCATAACATGTTATCAGCACAAGACTCTAACCAATTGAGTAGACGCTTTGAGATTGAGCATAATGATTGTTAATTGTTCTATGAACTTCTTTCATGATTAAATTCTGGATTTAAGGTAAGTATTTTATCTTATTTTTCTCTTTTAAATTCTTGAAATTCTATAATTTGATTTTAAATACAAGCAAAGACAATAAATTTTGATTATAACTCTAATAGAATTTGTAAGCTATTATAACCATCCAAAGTGGTAAAATTTCTATGTCTTGCCATAATCAAATTCATGTACGATTGTGAGCAAAGAATTGAAAACTCGTCCCATTGAATTTGCTTCATTCTCGGGTTTTGACACAGCTACTCACAAAAACAAAACTATTTACCATTATCTACCCATTTATTTTTCTACCCATAAACTAATTATATTTCCTACCCATAGTAGTTTTGTGGGGAATTTTTTCTTTATTCTCTAGTTCTTTTTTATTTCTATGCTTCTTTTCTTCTTTTTTTCTTTTTTTTTCTTTTCTGCTTTTCTTTTTTCTCGTTTTCTTCTTATTTTTTTTTCTTTTTTCCTTTTCTAATTTCATTTAACTTCTTGCCTTTTTTATATTCTTTTTTTCTTCATAATCTAATTTCATTTATCTTTTCATTATTTTTTATTATTCTTTTTTTATACAATAAGAAAAATAATTGATATAGTAAATATTTGTTCACCTTTTTAAATATAACTAGTACAATATACCTTTTTTTTCTTTCTCATTTTTTAAATTCAATTATTAAACTGAAATAATATCAGTTGTCACTTGATCTAATACACTGAATACTATTTTTGAGCACCATAAATTACATAATCAGATTCTAAGAATCAACACGTGATTGTCATGCAAACCTTGATCTCATTCCCTATAAATATCAATACACACTCTATCATTAGCAGTAATACAACCAGTTATAGAGCAAGAAAACATAATCTACAGCAACCAAATCTCCATATATACTAGTTAGAATAAAAATGATAATAAAATATTAAAAAATACAACAAAAGTATAAGTAGTGAAAAAGACTTCTAGTACCATGTGATACCAATATGGTATATATGTAACCAACAAAACATATGAATTCTCTAGAATATTGCTACAACTATCTGCGACTATACTACTCTACCAAAACATTAAAGGACGCAATAAAAGTATGAGAAAATTACATGCTCGTATTGCAAGCTAAACATTCGCAAAACAACTTGCTCATTTCGGATACTAAGAGGGCATATAATTGTATGGGGTCGTTCCAATGATTGCTTATAACTATAAAAACTATTAATACACATAATTTATGTCCATCAGCACTTAAAAATTCCAGCATTATTGCAACTCATGTTGATATAAATAATTTCATAATAGAATTCACTTAAAATTCAGCTAAAACAACCAAAACAATGTTCAAACTACCATATGATACCAATATGGCATATAACTATACGAATATGGTATACAATTTTACTAGTTAATTCCCGACAACTATATGACTATACTACTATTACATAACACACATGCATAAAGAGAAAAATAAAAAACTAGTGTACCACATATTAATATAATAAGGTATTTCAAGATATTGTACTATATTACTATTATTAAAAGAAAATCAAATATTGTACCAATTAAATGCAGCTAATACAACCAAAAAATAATTCAACTAGCATATGATACCAATATAATATATAGCTATACTAATAGGGTATATAGTTGGAATGAATTGTATACTAAAATGGTATATTTGTATACTATTTGGGTATACAATACAAATTCGTCTTCTTCTCTGGTTCAACTATATTTCAACCCAAATTTCTAAAATTTACTACAAAATCTCCACCAAATTGACTAAAACTTTAGCTACAACCTCCAATCAACTTTCCAAACTAACCCATACAGGATCGGGTCAAAACAATTAAAAACTCAAACAAACCAAGTTATGAGTTTCAAGCTTCAAGGTCCGTCAATGGTGGATTTACATTTTTGTACAATAAATCTCCAAAAATATGTAACTTTTATCTTTTAAGAAAGCTATAGAAAAAATATGCTAAAGAAGTTCAACGTGCTCGATTTTAACCTTGTGAACACACCGAATGCCTATTTATACGAATGCCTCAAGTTTGGCTGCATGCCAATTTTCTCTTTATAAATATATAAATTTTACTTTGTCAGGAACAAATTAACTAATTGAAAAAAAGAACCAAAAGGGAGAACAAAAAATAGAAGAACCTAACTCGTCTTTTAAACTAAGTTTTGCGTGAAAATGGAATTTTTAAAATTGGAGACTCGTTATTATTTGAAACAGCGAATTTCATTGTTGAAGTTGGATTGGAGTTTGTTTTAGCAATAAGCTTTACTCCTGATTCAGCTCACAATTACAATTATTAAACCATCTGGGCAGGTAAATAGTATTGATTGCATAGGTAAAAAAAGTAAATGTTTAAGTATGAGTATTTAAGGGTAAATAGTTTGAATTTAATGGGTATAAAGTGAGATTTTCTCATTCTCATTCCCCTAAGAGAATATGATAGCAGTATGTGATAAGTCTGAAAGAAGACAAAATTATTACTATGAATGTATCAATGGATGTGGACGTGGTAATAGACGAAATTATAATCGTCATCATTGTGGTAATGAGAATAATAATAATTCTCAAAATAATCCTTCATTTTGTGAAAGTAATATTTGTCATCGATTTGACATGAGATTTTGTAAAGCACATATAGATGATTATGGTCCATTCATGATATGAATGTGATAACATATGATTTATGAATACATATTCATTGTTGCAAGAATATGAATGTGCTAGTGGTAGTGAATAAACCACACTCACCTCTAGAAGAAGGTTTGAGATAAAATAAGAAAATAATTTCATTATTATGGCATGAATGGTCATTGATCACGTACCTATTATGATTATGCCAAAATATTATGGCAATGCGATTATTATAGGGCAAAAGTAATGGAAGCAACATATCTTGCCTATAATGATTTTGACCATGACCATAATGGTATAATTTTCTCTTGAAAAGAGATATTTACCATATGGATATTGATGAATATATAGTAGTACAAAATTAATTGAGAGCTCTAAAAGAGCCAATTATTATTATTTTGGAGGAATAAAACTGATTATCAATAAGGCATTATATTGTAATAAGTCTCAAAGAAAGAAACTTAATTGAGTTTTTAAGGTATTCGCGAAAGCGGTTGGTTATATTGAGACTATAAATAAAGAAAAAATTTAATATCTTCTATTACTACAACTTGTAGCGAGGTAATATGTATGTGAAAAATTATCCGCTTTATTCTCCAGTTTGTACTACACAAATAAAAGAATATCACAATAAAATGGATGTTTATTGATATAAAAACCCATATCATAATAAACTTGGAGTTTATTCATAATTTCACACGTCATGGTGTAAATCTGAAGTTTATCAATATTGATAACTTATTCAGTTGGCATAATTGGTTTAGCCATATTAAATTAAGTATGACGTGCAAAAATAAAAGAGAATTCACATGGGTAAATATTAAAGAACTAGAAAGTTCTTTACGAATTCTCTTATGTTGCTTGTTCTCATTAATTAATATACCAACTAAAATTGAGATTGAATCCCATAAATACTGAAAATATCAAAGGTGAATATATGCTCATTCACATGCCATGTATACCATATAAGATGCATCTACGAGAGAGTTACATGTGAGATTATTATTAACCTGCAACCTGATGTTTGCGAGGTAACAACTCAATAATTTAATTTAGAGCATAATTTGCAGATTTACTATTCAAGAAAGTTCATCTTGATAAGTTGGTTTATATCATAGTTTGTTTAGCAAAATAATTTATTGAGTGCCTCCACTTAATAGCTAAACTATTGTTTATGGGACCAAAGTTATCTATATCAATTTGATATACGTTATATACGAAAGTATATTACATTTTCCTCTCACAAGTAGTTCAGGGTCAAGAACCAAATAATTCCATCTTATTATTATTGATGTGCGGTATATATTTTGATTAACAACATAACGCACAAAGATGGGTTCTCAAAGTCGAGGAAATAAGTTAGGTTTTCTAACATAATGGGGAGACATGATAAACAGTTGAAAAAACGTTATGTGTGATGAATTATCATTTGTATATCTAGATCTTCGAAATAATATGAACTTGAAGTTCATAAAAGGATAATTCATTTGCAATATATTACAAAGCATGCCAGATGCATTTGCTGACCTAAAGAAAGTAACTATATTCTCATTGCAAATGCTCCTATTAAGTCCTAGAAGAACAAAGTCTATGGTACGCTTAAAGTATATAGACAAATCGGTTTCAAATAAACTTCTTGATAAAGAAGATGAGCAAATGATCAAAATGATCATAATAAAGGAGACAAGTGATCTAGAAGATCACATGACATAACACTTCATAAAATCTCATGAGAGCTCCAGGTACCTTAAGATATGAATGAAGAGATCTGTATGTTATGTCTATATGAAAATAAGGAGGTTGGAACCGATATAAAAATATTTATCGACGACATCTATGATAGCACTAAGTATAGATAGGGATCTTAAGTCTATCGAATACAGACACAAAAATATTGGCCAAATGGAAGTGATATAATTCAAGTAGAATTTGTTTCATATGAAAGACATGTAGTTTTGGACCTGCAGTTCAAACACTTGAAAGTATAAAGTCAATAGGTGTGTGCAATCACTTTCATGTATTTTATATGTCGGCATGACATGAAAACTTGATATAAATCTAAAGTCTATTTATATGGCTTATTTGACTATACTTATATGATAATCCCTAAAGGATTTAAATTGCTTAAAGCATATACAATTCTTGATCTTGAAGTACCACATCCTCAGTGCATTTTGTGCACAAATGTATCTTGCTATAACTATAAGCATGATAATGTGATAGCGAGAATACCTCTATGGAGATATTGAAGAGCCATTCCACGATATTTATGAAGACATTATATATGTATCACGAATGATGATTTCAAGGTGCAAAATATTCATTCAAGTTAATATGGCTGATTTATTTATCAAATCTCTACCAACGATCTCTTGAAGATGGTGCACAAGATTGGAATGTGAAAACTCAAGGATGTAAATTGATGCTCTCATCAGGGGAGTTAATGCGTGTTGCACTCTTTTTCCCTTACAAGTTTTTTTCCCATTGGGTTTTCCTTGCAAGGTTTTTAACGAGGCAACCAAAAGGCGTATTTCTAAATATGTGTACTTTTCTTTCATTCACTAGAATTTTTTCCCACTGAATTTTATTTTAGTTAAGGTTTTAACGAGACACATTATCTGTTGAATAGATATTCAAGAGGGGGTGTTATAAATAGAATTATATTTAAGGTGAATGTCTATATTTTAGAGAGATCTTAGAAGACTTTGTTACTTGGTGGCTAAGCCACTTTTTCCCTATAAATAAATGTGTTCTATTCCATTGTAATTGATCCCAAATTAATAAGAACTCTTTCCCTACTTTTATCTACAATACTCTTCTTCTTCTACAATACACTCTATGAGCTCTGAGATGCATTTTCCCTTCCCTTTACTTCTTTTTCTACCTGGGCTTTTTTATATTTCATTTACTTTTAATTTATATCTTTTTTAAGTACGAAGTTGAGTATTACCTCAAAAATATGTACGCGTAACAAAAAAATAATGATTCGTTAGGTAACGAGAAGATATGAGTAATCTCTCTGTCATTTAAAAGCTCATGCACGTAATGAACAAATTTAAGAAAAGAGTACGGATTTAACCGATTCTCCCATCGCCCAAATCAATTAAGCATATCAATAAGTTAAACAAATGTAAAATGGCAAATGCATATGTTAATTTTTATCTTCAATATCTGCCCACATCAAGAAGTTTTAAACCGAAGAATATGATGGTGAGAGTGCTATACAGTAAAAAAAAGAAAAGAGAGAGAGAGTAGAAATTAGGTTTGATAGGTAATCACCATGATGATAAAAACATCTCACAATTTCATGATAAATCCGTGGAATTTTTACAAGTATGATTATGCTATTCTCCAACCACTTATTTCACTACTAAGTTTGTCATGATTCATTAAAGAACTGCACATGCTGGCAACTACTGGATCCAAGGGAATTTACATCTCAAAACTTAGCTAGCGTTGTTCAAAATTTTATACTAGTAATAAAGTTTTATCTTAAACTCTTTTATTAGTTTGGCATATTTGGTTAATACATGACCTGTGTTATTCCTTGCATTATCACATGAAAGCATCCATTCATTTTCCAAGATGTTACCTTCTGGAATCAAACTTTAATTTTACTTTTAGGGCCTGTTTGAGAACCCACGCGCATGTAATTGAATTTGGGTGTAATTGGAGGTAATTATACAGTTTTGGCATGTTTGTTTGGCCAAGTAATTACTTGGTTAGCATGGAATTTGGTATAGTTGAAGAGGCATAATTACACTCTCCAATTCTTAAAGGGGGTAAGTATATGCGGCGAAATCAGAGGACTTGATTTCTCGCTGTCAAGTCATATCGGAAGAACGCCTCGAGACCCCGAGGACAGGAAGCCACAACCAAGTTCCCGACCTCGGGGCTCGTCGAGGCCCGACTCAGAAAGTCGGAGATCGAAGCCAGGACAGAGGGGGAAGCTCCCAAGGCATACGACTAAGTCTGACAGGGCCGACTTATCCAGAGCCTATGCTGAGGCATCGCGTCAAGCCGTTCGATCTCCACACTTTATAATTAATACCTATGATTAGTAGCCAAGTTCCCCCCTATATAAAGGGATCTCGCACTACCTTGTAAGGGACTGATGTTGCTCCATTTTCTCCACAAGTGCAATAATATCTCTCCCTCTCTATCTCTCTTCTTTCTAAACTTCCTCGTTCTAACTTGCCCGAGGTCACTTTAATATTTATCGCTTTCTTACTTGTTCTTCGTTATATTGCTCAGTATGGGCCATAAAGAGCCTTGTTTAATCATATCCTTAACTGTCATCCCATTCCCGACTATCCCCGCTAGCTCGAGCTCGACCCTGACCTCGAACCCGAGGCCTCTCATCGACCGGTCCTACATCCGGGCAGCAGGTTCCTCGGCTCGTTCAACTCCTAGTTTTAGCCCGTATCCCCTTGGTAAAACAAACCTGGGCAGTAAGCCTTTAGGTTTGATTATTGCCTCGCTTTAGCTTGCATCTCATCATTAAATTCCACGTTCTTAGCATCATCTGCTTTAACAACTAGCTCGAGAATAGATCACGTATTTTGAGAATCCCATTTACAAATTTAATTATTGTTATTATTTTTACGGTAAACAGTTTGGCGCCCATCGTGGGGCTAAAAATAATAGTGATTATTTTCTTGCTGGTTTTATTGCACAAACGCACATTATCTCTCACACTTTTTCTTTTCCAAGATCCTTTGATTTCAGGTCAAAATGTCTGGCTCGGTAATCAGAGTCGAGAACGACTACCCCGAAAATCACGGCGAAAATGGTGTGGCTGTTCCAGTGGTTGGCGCGACGCCGCAGAACCCCGATAACGCATCTGGGCCGATTCCAGCGGACGAGGGTTCGCAAGGCGCGCAGCAAGTCGACTAAGCCTCGCACACCGATGAGAGCATACATCATATCGACCAACAGGAAGCCCGACAAACCCCGGCTCGGGAAACACAGGAAGTTAGTCTTCACGGTATTTTTGAAATGTTGCAGGCACAGCAATTGGCTATCGCTTAGTTGTAGAGCCATCCGAAGACTCCCAGCACAGTAGCGTCGGAAATAGCTCCCCGCGCCGAACGAGTACTCGAAAGATCAAGCAACAACAGATCGATAACAGACCCTACCATAGCGAAGATGCTTGGGGATCTCTCCAAGAGGATCGAGTCAAGTTCGTGGAGGTTCACGCAACAGTTGTCCCCCGAGGAAGCGGTCCCGGAACCCGTTTCATAGAAATCCGGAACGCCAGAACCCCTAAGTGCGATAGGGCCTTGGATCATGACGAGAGCACCACCGCTTACGCATGCGCGAGAAAAGATAACGACCTTCAAGATGATGAGTTCGAGCCCGTCTCGTTGAAGAATTCCGGGGAAACACTCTCAAAAGGAACCATGATGTGGTGCTACAACCTAGCACCTGACCTTACAAACTCGCTTACCGTTCTAGCAGATTCCTCCGCAGAGGCACATGCCGACACCATCGAAGCAGTAATGGGATGGCCCGACACATCTGAGGCCGAACAAAGAGGGAATGAAGCACCACTGGAAGTCGCGCCTCATTCCCTGATGGAACGAACAAGATCGCCCACTGGTTCCGGATGACTGGGCGACACAGGCCTTCGCCCGAAGCCTAAACGAACCATGCCTGGCAACTCCAGGACATTTCAAACGAAGCTTGATCAGATACCCAGCAGAGGTCTTGTGGGATGCCCGTACCTGACATCATCCACGAATTAGGGCCGTGGATGACCATCTGGGAACCTCATTGGGTTTGGTATACCAAAGCAGGCTCCCGACAAAGAAACTAATGCCAAACAGATAGAGGTACCATCCATGCACCGCGGATGGGAGAACCGCCACAAGATGTAACCCACCTTGCAACTATCGGGTAATAGCTCGAGGGCAACATCCTCGAGGAACTTTCAACAAAACCAGATTCAACGAGGCACGATAAGGCAGGAGGACCCCGCCCAACGGAGTACGATTTCAGCATTGTTATACCAAACATCGTGATCACCATAAGCGAAACCAGGGATGCCGACTCGACCAAGACCCCTTCAAAGGAACCACAACCTGGCGTAGGAACTGCAGAGCATGCGCGACCACGGTATCAAAAATGGCCATCAACTCAGGAGGATAACGGTCGTGCTACGCAATAAAAATCGCCACCGAGTACCGCCGAGTGATCAGGCTCGAATCCAGACCCAAGGGAGGAAGACAACCAAGAAGAACGAAGCAAACAAGCCGCGACGTATTACCACGACAGTGGAGGAGCGGCGACACCCTCCGAGAACTTATAAAATGGAGAGTAAAAATGATCGTCGCTAGGGAAGAACGGATCCAGGGATGTATTCCAGAGGACACCCTTACATCTTGAGACAAGGACACCGAGACTTTGCCTCGGCCTCACACTGACGCATTAGTAACCCTCTCCCCCATTTGATCTATTCCAAATAAAACATGTGTTCATGAATACAGATGGGTCGATGAAGCATACCAACAATGTCAGACCAAAGTCAATGGGGCGGTTTGGACTAACGAACCAAATCGCTCCCGCACCCCGAATCTTTGACGGATTCCAAACGATGATCACCACAGAAAGCAGGAAGACTATTCTCTCGATACAAGCCCGTCTAAGCTCGAGCTAGGACGCCGGGCTCTGTACCATCAAAGAAGGTGCAAAGTACGGACGTCTTATTCAGATGACCACAGGCACACCACCCGGAGATAGCTTCGGCCCCATTTTGCCAAAAGGACAAAATCCCACGCAAGGGGTGTAATTAAAATAAAGTCGACAGGGAGCAGTACGCGACGAAGGGAAATTCCCCACCATATGGCGCATCGCCAGCATCGATGCCTCCACCCTCGTCCACCCTTGCTCGAGCCAGTTCATCCGAGAGACGAATCCCCTTGCACCGATCTCCTCGAGTAACTCTCTTCGGGATCTGCAACAAACATATTCCTCGATCCTCTTCTCCCGATCGAAGGCTCGCTTCAGCTCGGCTTAGGCATCATCAGCGTCCTTCATACGAATCGCCATCTCCTGGTCAGCCTTGGTTTGGCTTAGTACCGCTTCAGCCCGGGCATCAATTATCTCAGCTCTGATCTTCGAGAGATCAGATTCAAATCTCCCGATCATATCCGCTTAAACTTTGGCATTGTCACGAGCCAAGTGGAGTTGGGCTTCGAAGGCAGGGCCCTTGGCCGAGGCGCCTGTCTCCTCTAAAGCTTGAGCTTGCACTTGAGCTCTTAGCTCACCACAAGCAGTTCTGACGTGGTCGATGTCGTCCTTGAGGTACTCCAAGGCCTCCGTCTTTTTCTGTAGCTAATATAACAAAAAGGGATTAACCTTAAGGTCCAAAGGGAGCGAAGCATGAGCTACAAGAAGTTACCTGCTCCATCAAATAGCTCTCGTAATTGTCACACCTCCTTTTTGCGCGCCCCGCCCCGAGGGGTAAGATGCGCGGGTGGAGTTTTTCCAATTTAAGTAACAATATTCGAAATGGGATTATTTATTTAATTCAGAGTCGCCACTTGGGAAAGGTTTGGCTTTTGGTGTCCCAAGTCACCGGTTTATCTTGAATCCCAAATCGAGGAAATTTTCAACTTTTCCAAATGAAGTCTGCGAACCAGAAATTCTAAGTAAGGAATTCTGTTGACCCGAGGGAAGGTGTTAGGCACCCTCGAATCCCGTGGTTCTAGCACGGTCGCTTAAATTATTATAATGGCTAAATATCTGATTTAAATACATGTTATGACTTACGTGCTTTTATTAAGTTTAAACCGCTTTTATCATTATCATTTATTTTTATAGAATTGCAACGTCGTGAAGATGCGTCTTGAACCACGTCACAATCAATGCACCCGTGATCGTCAACACATTTTGACTTCGCTGAGATTTGGATTTGGGTCACATCAATGTGCACCCGAATTTAAGAATGTAATTTAACTTAAAGTCGCGCCTAAAGAATCTAAACGCGTTATTATCTTTGGGGAAGGCAGTGGAATTCTCTAAACAGTCCCTCCCAAATTCTAAGTATTTATCGTGATCAATTATTGAGGGCCCCGCAGTTTGCATTTTTTATTCGGCGAGGCTCGTCTCATTATTTTAGAAGGGTACCCTACAATGACTACATTTCTACTACATTTATCTTTAAAGAGAAGGATGATGCCGAATTTTGCGGGTTTGAACAAATACGGACTGAATCCTTATTATGTTTGCCAAAACTAAACTTGTTTGATTACCTGATTGATTGTTCATAAGGTGAGGGTTACCGCGTGCTTTGTCTTCATCGAGTGGATAACTTATTAATTCGCTAAGTGAGATTGCAAACAAACTAACAACATATATTGAGTTATGTTTAACGACCTCCAAGTTCTATTTTTAACACTTTAACCTATTTGAAATTGATAAACGAAATCGACTGTTTTATCAGGGGAATTACTACTAATTGAACTAAAAAATGGTTATTAGTTTTTCTCAACAATCATCACATTATTTTGAAACAAACAATCTATACCGAAACCCAGTATCGAACCTGCATTGGAGCGAATAAACTGACAGGAGAACTGGCATTCATAGCCAAACTCTTAATGTGACTGTGTGGGAGTTTGTTTGGGATACATTTATCCCGGACCCAGTACCACAATTTTGTTGATTCAGTGGTCTAGGCAAAATACATACAAGTGCCTATCATGACTCTATGTTATACAGTCATAACTAAACCAAACAAGTGTTATACTGAACTGAATATATACTAAATCAAAACATGCTGTCTATGTCATACTGTCATTACTATTGAACAATGCTATCTGACAGTCCATCTCAAACAGAATGTATGCTAGTTTATACAAAGTGTTTGCAGTTTGCAGTAAAAAATACAATCCCAAATAACATTCGACCTATTTTTTAACACCAATGTTATAACATGAACAACTGTTCTTTTCTTTATTTCTGCTTCAACTTCAAACTTTCAACAATACAAAGTTTCAGAGGTTGTGTACCTGGAAATATTTGACAATTGAAGGAAAGGGGGAGTCAGCAGAGTATAATGACAACAAAATGCAGCAGCAATCACAGCACTATCAGTAGCAGCAGGGCAGAAATAGCAGCAGACAAAGCAATACAGCAAGAACCCAGCTCGAGTGCAGAGATGCAACTATGGCCAATAGAAAGCAATAGCCAAATAACAGCAACACCCAGTGGAGTAGAATCAGAATTCCCGATAGATCAAAACAGTAGTAAACCAATGAAAGCACTCAACTAATAGACACAACTGGGATTTCAAAGGATCAGAATTGGCTTGAACAAATTGAAACAACTGAAAACCCAATAACAATAGGAGGAAGAAAGTTTCTGATTGTTGGTTGTATCCCTTCTATTCCTTAATCTCCTTCTATCTATGTGTATCTATTTTGTATGTATTTCAGCTCTCCTTTTCAAACTCCTCACAATATTTTTTCTTTTACAACCCTCCAAGTTTTTTTTTCCGTCCCCTTTCTGTATGTCTATCCCTCCTTTTTATAAGCCTCTATCCTACTCTTTTTAAACAGCCTGTTTTCAGAAATCACAGTACCCTTCCCATGTGCCTTCCATTTCCAACTTTAGCTAATTAAGTATTAAACCCCATCAACATTCCCTGGCAGATTTCACTTTTAAAAGGTTTAAATACTTCTTTAAACTAAAGCCAAGTATGGGCAGTGGAATGTATCTGACAGCATATGCTGTCAAATTGTTTAAAACTTAACAAAGGCCTTTATGCAGGCCACAGGCTGTGCACAAAGCAGATGAGGTGCATTAATGCACATGCTGTGCACGAATGCACATGCCTTCCAATTCAGAATCTAAACACAAACAATCCAACAGCTATAAGTGAACTAAACTGGCTCTTAATTGATTCAGGCAAATGTTCAATAGAAGCAAATCGATTTAACTTTGCTCAGACAGTTGAAACTAATTGACGACACATGTCGACTCGACTATATTAGCATTAACATACACAATCGAAGCCAAAAATCAGACATTTAAAGTATGGGACACATGACTTGACTTATACTGATTAAACAAAATTATACTTCGAGGAATCAGTTAATCAATACAAATTTGGAACACAACCAATGCACATGCTTTATCAGAATAGGAGGGGTTCAAACAAACACCGTGGTTTAAGCAAAGTGGACAAACAAAAGTTGGTAAAAATTCAAAGATACAAATTGAAACAAAACATGAACATTCATTCAATCACTCACATGGACCAAACAGAAATAAAGAAAGCAAGCAAGACTCACCTCAAATCTTGAAAAATCAAAAACCTTGACTCGGACTTGGACAGACTTTCTTAAGGGTGAATGGACTTTAATCGAAGTGTTTCTCAGATGAGAAACACTTCGATTAAGGTCCATTAGACCTTAATCTCTTTGGTTTGGACGGACATAGGCCAGTGATGAAGAACTACAAAGTTCCAAAACTCAGATACGGGATTCATACTCCCCTGGTCAGATTCGGACCAAACCAAGTATGGTTTGGTCACGAGGGGGGTCTGGGGAGTGTCTGGTACGAATTTAGGGCAGATTGGTGTAGATTAGGTTCCGACTCGAATCTTCAAATGAAGATTCGAGAAGGTGGGATAGGATTCGAGGTGTGTGGTTGATAGATTTGGGTTCAGGACGTCAAGGGGGTTCTACGGTGTTAGGGGCGAGGTCACCGGCGTCCGTGCCGCCGGCTTCCATAGTGAAGGATACAGGGGCGGCTCTAGGGTTTGATTGGGGAATGAGGTTGAAGACGGAGGCTGGGGTTAGGATAGGGGGGCAGGGTATGTTACGGGCTTATATATGGATGGAAGGGGTTGATCTGAGCCATTGGATGAGGCGAGATGGAAGGCTCAGATCTTTCTTTTGATGAGGAAACGGCGTCGTTTCTCATTCAGAGTTTGGGGGTCGGTTTGGATAAGACGGGTCGGGTTAGTTCATGGGTATGGGGATGTGATCTAGGCCGTTGATCAATCTGAGATCAACGGCCCAGATCATCCTGTACCAAAACGACGTCGTTTGGATTCTCTGGGCATCAGGTGGTCTGGACCGGGCAGGCCTGGGTTTTGGGCTGTTCGTTTGGGCCAATTTTGTTAAAATTGGCCCAAGTCCGGAAGGGAAGGGGTCTTTTCTTTATTTTTTTTTTATTATTTTTTTTATTTATTTCCTTTTTCTTATTTATTTTAAAAACAAAACTAAGCCAAAAAATCAAATTAAAATTAAATACACACTCAATACAATTATTTGCACACACACTAAAATATTTCAAAACAGGTAAAGTCAAACCAAATAAAATCAACGGACGAAAATGCCTATTCATGATTTTCTATTTAACGACCGGATTACGGTTTGAATTATGCAGGACACATATATTTTTTGAATTTCATTTTAATAAAGTAAATAAATAAAAATGGGCCAAAGTCACAAATAAATCAACAAGGTGCCGCACAGAAATCCGAAATTGTACAGCAGGGCCAATTATATTTTTTTTTATTTCTTTTTGGAGCGATTGTCGTGCGAAAACAAAAATCACGTGCTCACAGCTGCCCCTCTTTGTTCGGAAACCCGAAGGGTTTTCGTGCAAAGATAAAGTGAGCGTGTATGAGCGATTTTTGCCTATAGAACACTCCGTATGAAGCATTTTTGAAAGATCTGACCGAATCTTGCTTCAAAGATTTCCTACATATCCTGGGCTAAACAGGAATCAGGTCAATGTAGTTCGGGAGGTTTTGGTAGCTGGGACTACCATGGGATTGCAATGCTTGCTGCTACTGCTGCTGCTGTTGCCACTGCTACGTTACTGACCGCCTTATTACAACCAAATGGAAATTGGAAACTGAGCTAACTACTTATGTGTATGTCAACTGCTAGTTACAAGATTTCTATCTATGATTCTTTTACGACTTGATCTTGGGTCTTAGCTGATTCTGCTTGCAGACTTCGATCTGAATCTTGATGCTTGCGAGTTGTGGTGACCTGTTTAATCTCTGGGATACTGAGTGAGGCGCGACTGGCAGGGTTCAGGACCTTAATTAAATGCTGGAGTCAATCCGCCTTCCATTTAATCCGAATCTTGGGACACCTCTTTTTCTTCTTTGATTTTGAGTTGAGACTCATCTCGTGGGTCATTTCGATCCGTGTGGCTTGAGGTTAGACCTGCGGGAAAAAACAAACAAACGAACAAAATTTCTGCCCCAGTTTCACTAGGAAAATTTCGTTAATTATTCACTAGGAAGTTCATAAAATTGATGAGAGAGGATATGCATGCTCAGTTCAGGGCTGGAGCCCTGACACCGGCTAGCTGGGGAGAGGTTCGGTTTGGGGTTTAAAACCTTAACGCCGAACAAAGGAAGAATTCAGTTTAAGGTTTAAAACCCTAATGCTGATTGCATGGGAAAAGCTCAGTTTAGAGTTTAAAACTCTAATGCTGGCTTGAAAGGAAAAGTTCAGTTTAGGGTTTAAAACCCTAATGCTGATTGCATGAAAAAGCTCAGTTTAGAGTTTAAAACTCTAATGCTGGCTGAAAGGAAAATTCAGTTTAGGGTTTAAAACCCTAATGCTGATTGCATGAAAAAGCTCAGTTTAGAGTTTAAAACTCTAATGCTGGCTGAAAGGAAAATTCAGTTTAGGGTTTAAAACCCTAATGCTGACTAAAAAGGAAAATTCAGTTTAGGGTTTAAAACCCTAATGCTGATTGCATGAAAAAGCTCAGTTTAGAGTTTAAAACTCTAATGCTGGCTGAAAGGAAATTCAGTTTAGGGTTTAAAACCCTAATGCTGATTGCATGGAAAAGCTCAGTTTAGAGTTTAAAACTCTAATGCTGGCTGAAAGGAAAATTCAGTTTAGGGTTTAAAACCCTAATGCTGCTTGCATGAAAAAGCTCAGTTTAGAGTTTAAAACTCTAATGCTGGCTGAAAGGAAAAGTTCAGTTTAGGGTTTAAAACCCTAATGCTGACTGCATGGAAAAGCTCAGTTTAGAGTTTAAAACTCTAATGCTGGCTGAAAGGAAAAGTTCAGTTTAGGGTTTAAAACCCTAATGCTGACTAAAAAGGAAAATTCAGTTTAGGGTTTAAAACCCCAATGCTGATTGCATGGAAAAGCTCAGTTTAGAGTTTAAAACTCTAATGCTGGCTGAAAGGAAAAGTTCAGTTTAGGGTTTAAAACCTTAATGCTGACTAAAAAGGAAAATTCAGTTTAGGGTTTAAAACCCTAATGCTGATTGCATGAAAAAGCTCAGTTTAGAGTTTAAAACTCTAATGCTGGCTGAAAGGGAAAAGTTCAGTTTAGAGTTTAAAACTCTAATGCTGATTTGCCGAAGAAGCTCGAGAATGCTACCGATCTATTTTTCTATTTTAATAGAAGATAAAAGGGAGTTTCGTGGAAGCTTACCTTTCGAGTGAATTCATCATTGCCAAAGTACTTCCTGTACCCGTGCACCTTCTTCTTTGGGCGACACCTGCTTCTTGCACGGTTATCTTGGATTGGACCTGTTTCAAACTTTCAAACAAAGAATCATTTGGTTAGTTTGGAAATGACGGTCGGTTTGGTGACCTTGATCGTTTCCAGTTGCTTTCTTGCGCCTTTATTTCTGTTACGAAATTCCGCCATTGATTTGATTCGAATGGCGAAATCTTTAGACTACTCAGGCTTGTATTTCCAGGTTCTGTGATGACTTGCCTCGTAAGGCCTCTTTTTTTCTTTTTGTCCCGTTTTGATTGGAGGTTCTCAACGGGGATTTTATCGGGGGTGTTTTGTGGGAATTTGTACAAAAGGGAGGCTCTGTGGGGAATATTTACAAAGTGGACTCTTTGTGTGGATTTTGTACAATGGGGCATGCTGGGGATTTATTTCAAAGTGGGATTTCTAGGATTTGTTGGGGTAAGCTTGTTGGGGAATATTTACAAAAGAACTCGCTGGGGCGTGCTGGGGAGACTCCATTTTTTTTTTTTGGGGAAGCTCTGTGGGAGTTTGTATAAAAGGAAAGACTCTGTGGGGATTTGTACAGGGGGAGATTCTGTGGGGATTTGTCCGAAAGCGGACTTGCCGGGGAAGATTTCAAGATATCTCTCTTTCCTCTTTACTCTGAAACACCATCAAATGTCATGATTCATCATGCCTGGGCAATCATACCGTGCAAACAAACCATGCCACCTGAGACGGGATTCCGTGCAAACAAACCATGCCACTTGTCCTTTTCGGTGTGTCCTGAACTCGGGGTTAAAATGCGAAAGGGATTCGAAAAGAAAACAAAGAAAGGGAAAAACAAATCAGAAAAGGAATACCATTTTCGGGATGAGAAAGACTTATCTGAGGAAGATAACGCTGGCTTTAAATGACATGACATGCTTTTTGGACTGGACGTCCGATCTTCTAAGAGCTTGCGCTTTCCTGAACCAGAACGGATCTGTGATTCCAAACTGGTGGCACTCTGCCAAAACTTTCTTGGGGTGGCGTCAATCTTTTTTGGCCAACAGCGCCCTTTGCGGGTTTTCGCTGGCTGACCTCTCTCATTTCTCTTCCTGTCATCGCTTGATAGCACTCTTTGCGAGTTTTTACTAAGCAAGCTCTCTCATTTTGGTTTCTCTACTCCCGTCGCCTCGTGGTGCCTGAAGGTTTTCACCGCCGAGACTCTCTCATTTTATCTCTCTCGATTCAGAGTGTGCTGGTCTCTATTTGTGACGCTTATTGGTTCCCCATCATATTTGGTAATTGATTTGAAGGCTTGTGCTTGGTAAAGAGAGGTAGATGATACTAACTCCTAAACTGCTCGACGTGCCCCAGTTTCAATTTCAGGGTGAATGGGATTTTATTGTTGGTGTGACTGAACCTCAGGGAGAGGCTGCCTACGTATCCTTTCGGAATCAAGTCAAACGTAGTTCAGGCCTCAATCGAATTTTGTTTTTTTTTTTGTTTTTTTTTTATTTTTTTTTGTTTTATAAGTGGCTCAAAAGTTGGTGGAGAGGATTGGGTAGTGTTTGGGAAGTAGTGGGGAACAAACGCCTTTGCCATTTTCAACGTGTCAGGACCACTGGAGTATGATTTAGACGTAATACCTCTTAACTGCATCTGCATTTACTGCTGTGTCGGGGTCATTTCCTTCGATATCGCCTAAATACAGTGCTCCTCTCGGCAATGTCTTCCTTACGATGTATGGGCCTTTCCAATTTGGAGCAAACTTTCCTTTTGCTTCTTCATGATGCGGCAGAATACGCCTTAGTACCAACTGACCTACTTCGAAATTCCGGGGTCGGACTTTCTTGTTGTAAGCACGGGCCATCCTTCGTTGGTATAACTGTCCATGACAAACTGCAGCCATCCGCTTTTCATCAATCAACGTCAATTGCTCTAAACGAGTCTTAACCCACTCGCTGTCCTCGATTTCTGCCTCGACAATGATTCGAAGCGAAGGAATCTCCACCTCTGCCGGTATTACAGCTTCGGTCCCATAAACCAAAAGATAAGGAGTCGCTCCCACAGATGTGCGTACCGTAGTGCGGTACCCCAATAATGCAAAAGGTAACTGCTCATGCCACTGTCGGGAACTTTGTATTGTTTTCCTCAAAATCTTCTTGATGTTTTTATTTGCAGCTTCCACAGCACCATTGGCTTTCGGCCGATAAGGAGTGGAATTTCTGTGCGTTATCTTGAATTGCTCGCATACATCTCCCATCAAGTGACTGTTCAAGTTCGCTGCGTTATCTGTAATGATAGTCGCAGGAATACCGAAGCGACAGATAAGATTTGAGTCTACAAAATCCACCACAGCTTTCTTGGTGACCGACTTGAGAGTGACAGCTTCTACCCATTTTGTGAAATAATCGATGGCAACCAGTATAAACCTGTATCCATTAGAAGCCTTTGGTTCAATTGGTCCAATGACGTCCATGCCCCAAGCGACAAATGGCCAAGGTGCGGACATGGGATGCAGTTCCGTGGGAGGTGCATGAATCAAATCACCGTGCACCTGACATTGATGACACTTCCGAACGAAACTAAAGCAATCCTTTTCCATGGTCATCCAATAATAACCTGCTCGAAGTATTTTCTTCGCCAAGACATACCCATTCATGTGAGGTCCACACACACCTGCGTGTACTTCGTGCATGATCTTTCTCGATTCCTCGATATCGACACATCTTAGGAGATTGAGGTCCGGGGTCCTCTTATATAACAATTCACCGCTTAGAAAGAAACCACTTGCATGTCGCCTAATGGTCCTCTTCTGATCTCCAGTAGCATTCTCTGGGTATTCTTGCGTCTTCAGGAACCTCTTGATGTCATGGTACCAAGGCTGCGTATTTGATCCCGCCTCGATTACACTGCAGTAACCGTGTCTTTCCTTGATTTGGATTTCCAAAGGATCGATGTGGGCGTTGCCCGGGTAGGGTATCATAGAAGCCAGAGTAGCAAGTGCATCTGCCAGTTCATTGTGACACCTCGGAATATATCTGAACTCTATTGAGGTAAAGCGCTTGCTGAGGTCCTCCACATGTTGTCGGTATGGGATAAGTTTGACATCCCGAGTTTCCCACTCGCCTTGAACTTGCCGGATGATCAAGTCAGAATCTCCCATAATCAGTAAGTCTTTGACATCCTGATCGATTGCCATATGTATGCCCATAATGCAGGCTTCATATTCAGCTGTATTATTTGTGCAGAAGAAACGAAGTCTAGCTGTGGCGGGATAATGCTGACCGGTAGGTGAGATCAAAATTGCCCCAATCCCTATACCCTTGGCATTCACGGCTCCGTCAAAGAACATTTTCCAAACATGAGCTTCCTCCGAGATCACTTCTACGGTGTTTACCTCTTCATCTGGAAAGTAGGTATCCAATGGCTGGTATTCCTCATCGACCGGGTTTTCGGCCAAATGATCTGCTAACGCCTGGGCTTTCATTGTCGTGCGAGTGACATAAACTATGTCGAATTCCGTAAGCAAAATTTGCCATTTAGCCAGTCTCCCAGTAGGCATTGGTTTCTGAAATATATACTTCAAAGGATCCAACCTGCTTATGAGGAATGTAGTGTGGGCTTGGAGATAATGTCTCTGCTTTTGTGCAACCCATGTGAGAGCGCAGCATGTCCTTTCCAGCAGAGTGTATTTGGCCTCGTAACCGGTGAATTTCTTGCTTAAGTAGTATATTGCTTGCTCCTTCTTTCCAGTTACGTCGTGTTGTCCGAGGACGCAACCGAAAGAGTTCTCCAAGACTGTCAGATACAAGAAAAGTGGCCTCCCTGGTTCTGGAGGGACCAAGACTGGGGGATTCGAAAGGTATTCTTTGACTTTATCAAAGGCTTCTTGACACTCTGTTGTCCACTTAATCGCCGCATCTTTCCTTAACAGCTTGAATATGGGTTCACACGTGCTTGTCAGCTGGGCAATAAACCGACTGATGTAGTTCAACCTGCCAAACAGACTCATCACGTCTTTCTTTGTTCTTGGAGGAGGCAAATCTCTGATGGATTTTATCTTAGTTGGATCTAGCTCGATACCTCTCCTGCTTACGATGAAACCTAAAAGTTTGCCCGACGGAACTCCGAAAGCGCATTTGGCTGGATTTAGCTTCAAGTCATACTTTCTTAGCCTCTCGAAGAATTTCCTCAAGTCTTGGATGTGATTATCCTGCGTCCTAGATTTGACTATCACATCGTCCATGTACACCTCTATTTCCTGGTGCATCATGTCATGGAAAATGGCAGTCATGGCCCTCATGTAAGTAGCCCCAGCATTCTTTAGACCAAATGGCATGACCCGATAACAGTAGGTGCCCCAAGGCATGGTGAAAGCAGTTTTCTCGGCGTCCTCTTCATCCATCAGCACCTGATGATATCCAGCGTAACAATCTACGAAAGACTGTATCTCGTGTTTGGCGCAATTATCAACGAGGATGTGGATGTTAGGTAGCGGGAAATTATCTTTAGGACTTGCTCTGTTCAGATCTCGGTAATCTACACATACCCGAGTTTTCCCGTCCTTTTTCGGTACTGGAACCACATTCGCCAGCCATGTTGTATATTGGACTACCTGGATCACTCCCGTTTTCAGCTGCTTGGTGATCTCCTCTTTAATCTTGTCACTGACCTCAGTTTTGAACTTTCGTTGCTTTTGTTGGACTGGAGGACAGTCAGGATGAATCGGCAATTTATGAACCACCAGATCAACACCTAGTCCCGGCATGTCATCATATGACCAAGCAAACACGTCTTTGAATTCAAGAAGAAGTTGAATTATCGCCTCTCTCGTTTTCTTGTCCGTGTGAATGCTTATCTTGGTCTCCCGGATTTCTTCCGGGGTTCCTAAATTTACCGGTTCAGTGTCATTCAGATTCGGCTTAGGTTTATTCTCAAAATATTCCAACTCTCGGTTTATCTCCCTAAAAGCCTCTTCCGCATCATATTCTGGTTCTGGGTTCAATAATTCGCAGTTAAATAACTCATTGTGATCTGGGCGTGAAGTCCGCAAGCATGTCATATTTAAAGCCGCATTATTAGGACTGAAAAGGAAGATAAGAGGAAAGTAATAAAAATCAAAACAAAAGAAAGAATAGGAAAGCAATGATGATTTTTTTTTTTGTATTTTGTATATTTTCTTTGGAAAGTTGGAAGACAACAATGTTTACAACTAGGAATTCAAAACAACAAATGAAAAGAAGAAAACGTTCAAGTTATGTCCCGGAGATAACTTGTGATACAGGAAAGGTGGCAGGACAGGTCTACCCGGACTTCCGTCTAGTTGGGAATGGCGTGATCTCCCAGTTTTGGAGCTTGGCGTTTGGCCCCATGTACATCATCTCAGCAGTGCTCGTGCCTTCGCCTGGTTGAACCATGTGGACCTCGTAGAGCATTTCTCTCATCGCCCCACATATTTCCTCGATTTCCGCAGCTGTGAAGACCTCATCATCTTCTTCTTCAGCGTACCTTGGCCTGACAAAAGTCGCATGTAAATCTGGCAGTGGTTGAGGCAACTTCCAGCCCTCATTTCTCCTTTTCTTTGCCCATTTTTCGTCTGCTGGAGTAGGTTTGAAACCTAGTCCAAAAGGTTTCTTGATGAATGGCAAAGTAACGGGTTCTGTTATTCCCTGAAGGGTTCGTCCAAGTCCCTTCCCTGGCCTAAATCCGTGCCTGATCATCTCTTTGGCCACCATGACCGAAGCGTTAGACAAGAAAGGCTGGGGGCAAGGTACTCCCTCTTCGTGCTGTTCTGCCAGTACCACCTCGAAAGCTTGATAGACCGTATGTTCGCTCCCTTCTCTCGGTTCAAGATACGGGATGGATGGGTCCCGGTAAATGGCATGTTCGTCTTCCCCATGGACCACGATTTCTTGGTCTTCGTACTCGAATTTCACCATCTGGTGAAGAGTGGAAGGCACGGCTCCTGCCGCATGGATCCAAGGTCTGCCGAGGAGGAAATTGTAGGATGTGTCCATGTCGATCACCTGGAAGGTTACTAGAAATTCGACTGGTCCTATGACCAACAACAGGTCTATTTCTCCCATGGTATCTCTCTTGACGCCGTCGAAAGCTCTCACGCAGACGTTGTTGGGTCGGATTCTTCCTGCCCCAATTTCCATTCTTTGTAGCGTGGAGAGCGGGCAAATGTCAACACCTGATCCCCCATCCAACATTACCCGCTTGACATAGTAGTCCTCGCATTTCACTGTTAAGTGCAAGGCCTTGTTGTGTGCTGCTCCTTCCGGGGGTAAATCGTTCTTGTTGAAAGATATTTGGTTGACGGCGAAGAATCTTTCTGTCATCCGCTCTAGTTGCTCCACCGAGGTTTCGACCGGTACATATGCTTCATTCAGGGTTTTCAGCAGGATCTTTTGATGCTCGGTTGACCTCATTAATAACGACAGCATGGATACTTGCTCAGGGTGCTTGCGCAGCTGATCTATCACTTCGTAATCCGGCATCTTCATTTGTTGGAAGAACACTTCCGCTTCTTCAACACTCACGAGCTTCTTTGGAGGGAAGCGCCTTTGCGTGGCGTTGTTCAGTTCTTGGGTATTTGAGTACCCTCTAACGAAAGTATTTTCTGGAAGTTCTTCCATGACCTCCTTACCTTTGTACATTACCAAAGTCTTTTGATAATTCCACGGCACTGTGGACGGGTTGGTCATTGGCTTTTATGGCACGCGTCCGATAACCACTGGCTCATTCAGCCGAGGTGGTTGAATCGTCCCCCGGACCACATAGGCCCCTTTTGGCACGTACATAGGTTTTGTCTTTTTGATCCCGAAGTTCTGCGTCTTCTTGGCTTGACCTCGCGGGATGTAAAGAATTCCACCCTTTGCTGGTACCGCTTTCTTCTCCACCTTCTTTTCAGGCTTGCTCTCTGCAACCTTGGCCTCCTCCCCCTTTTCTGATTTCTGGTCTATTTCAGGCCTCTTCCCTGTGTCGATAATGGCAATTATGGCTTTCAAAGCAGGGTCAAACTCTTTGTCTTCACAAATCATGCCGATCAGCGGCCCATTATTGTGAGCGGGCAATGGATTGTTAGTCACATTCGGGATCTCTTCGTCCCTTAGCACTATTTTCCCCTGCTCTATCAAATTTTCGACCACTCTTTTCAATGACCAGCAGTCGTTTGTATCATGCCCCTCGGCCCCTGAATGATAGGCGCATCTGACTCCGGCTTTGTAAGAAGGAGATGTCGGGTTTTGCCTCGTTTGGGGAATTGGTTGCAAGAAACCCAACTGGACTAGCTTAGGGAACAATGTAGAGTATTGTTCACCGATGGGCGTGAAAGTCCGCCGTCGAGGTGGCTCCTGGGGGCGGTAGTTATTCTGCGGGGGTTGTGGGTTATAGTGGTTGCGGTAAGGAGGTTGATTTCTGGGAGGTGGAGCTGGGCCTCAGTTGGCTTGTTGTGGTGGATGGTTATAAGGTTGGGCATTCATGACCATATAAGGTTGATGAGCATATGCCGAATTTGAATGGGGGTAATAGTGTTGTGGGGCTCTTTCCGGAAAATGGGGCCTGGGATGACGATACTCCCTTGCTTCAGAGGCTGCCATAGTCGTTTCTTCTTTCTTCTTCCCCCTTGTTGTTCCTCCAGACCCGCTTTGGACGGCCTGGGAGGTTGCCCTTATGGCTGCTTGACTCAAAATCCTTCCCGTTTTCAAACCATTTTCCACCATCTCTCCAATCTTGATCGCTTCCGCGAATGGCTTACCCATGGCCGACATCATGTTCTGGAAATAGTCAGACTCTTGAGCCTGGAGAAAGGTAGTGACCATTTCCACTTCATCCATGGGAGGCTTCACTCTCGACGCCTGTTCACGCCACTTAATAGCATACTCTCTAAAGCTTTCCGAAGGCTTCTTCTTCAAATTTGAAAGAGAGTTTCGGTCTGGCGCAATGTCTATGTTATACTGGAATTGTTTTACAAAATCTCTGGCGAGATCATCCCATATATGCCATCGGGACATTTCCTGATCCATATACCATTCCGAAGCTATCCCTACTAAACTTTCACCAAAGTATGCCATTAGCAGTTCTTCTTTTCCGCCGGCTCCCCGCAATTGGTTGCAGTATTTCTTAAGATGTGCAATGGGGTCACCGTGCCCATCGTACTTCTCAAACTTGGGGGTCTTGAAACCCGTTGGCAGGTGTATGTGAGGAAACATGCATAGGTCGGCGTAAGAGACGCTCTTTTGCCCGCTCAATCCTTGCATATTCTTCAGACTTTGCTCAAGGCTTCTCATCCTTTTGGCCATCTCGTTTTGTTCTACAACTCTGGGGTTCTGATCCTGCCCTGGTACAAGCTCGCACTGAGGCGGTAGAGGATTAGTACTGGTAGCGAACCTATTTGGTTCCATTGAGAACGACGGTGCTTGGAATGTAAAAGAGGATGAGTCAAGGCTTGGCTTGTACGTGGCAGGCTGTGCCGAAGCTGGGCAAGGCGATGCAGTAAAGATGTTCGTGCTTGCATCATTGGCCGACATTCGGGGATGAGGCTCAGAAGGTGATCCTGCAGAGAAGGCGGAGGTGGCTGGGTACCCAAATGGGGTAGCAGGGTAATTTATGGGAATATTAGAAGTCCCATTTGACCTGGAGAATAGTTCAGGGAATCCGGGGACGACACTTGGCGGCTCTTTCCCATTGTTCCAGTCATCCAACATTTCTAACATGCGGAGCCGTAGGATCCTATTTTCCTCCGCAGTTGCGGACTCAGGTGTGAGGACGGCTGAGATTGAGCTCTCCTCAGAGACGGGGACTGTTTGCAATGGAATTTCCGAAGACATTTCCACACTTCCTTTTGACCTGGTGAAGTAAGTGTGAGTACTGCTTCTGGTCCTAACAACAGGTAGTTGAACACCTCTCCTTGACCTCGTGAAGTATGAGTGCGAGGCCAGACTTTCACCAAACCAACCGTCTTTTCAAAAACCCTGGAAATACTCAACGACAAACGCATGGTTAATTTGCAGCAAATAACAGATAGTTAATCTCACGTTGGGCATGATGCACCTATACAGTTAAGTGGATTACTATATGTCTGCTACGAGAGCATGCGTCATTCCGGTATTTTTCCTCTTATTTTTTTTTATTTTCTTCTTCTCTTTTGTTTTCCTTTTATTTTATTTTTTTTTATTTTTTGTAGTAAAAGAAAATGCGACCGGATCCGATGAGGATTGCCTACGTATCACGATGCTTACGTGAATCAGATCATTACATTGTTCGAAAAACACGAATGAGCGTAAAAGAAACAACCTCTTTATTGTTGAAACGTTCTATTACAAGCTACATTTGCAAAAGAAAGAGCAAACTTTGAAAATAAACCTAGACTCGAAATAGACTGAAAATCACCCTGATGGAAAAACAGGCAAAAGATGCTAAGATACAGATTTGACCTATGAATGCATTATGGTTTTAAAAATTGGTTTCCGCGGGGCATCGTTCGGCCTCGCCGCGGTCCTAGGCGTGAGATCCCTCTCAAGTTGCTCTAGCTCGTGCATAGTCTGCTTGACATAAACCATCACTGCCGAGAGGAAGGTAACACTGGACATGTTCTCACATCGTAGACATCGTCTGGTGATGGCGTGGGCAATGGCTTTGATCCTATCTCTGGTTTGCTTCTTCTCTACAAGCAGGTGCTTTATCTGATCGCTGCATATCTTGAAGACTTGAACATCTTGTACGTGTTGATGCTTCAATCGCCGTACTTCCAACTTCATCTGGGCTATTGAGTTGTACCAGTACCTGCTCTCAATTTGGAAATCCTTGGCCTGACTAGCTGCTTTCATCTCAAGTGCTGCCATCTCTCTCTTTATTTTAGCAACAGTCTTCTCGTGGTCGCCTTCCAATTGATTCAGGTATCTGCGATGCTTATCTACTCTTGTATCCCACTGTGCCCTGAGCTCTGCTACGATGTTTTCAGATTTCTCCAAACCATCTCGCCATTCCCTGATTTCACCTTTTAGCCCTTTTATCAGCTGCTCGTCCGATCGACGCCTTGGTTGTCTATCTGCATCCAACCTTATCTGTTTGATCTGGGCTCTGAGCATTTCATTTTCTTGAATTAACCTGTTCCGCTCTCCTAGATCGGTAGCAATTTGCACGTTGTGCTCGTATTTCATGCCTTCTACTTGTTGCTTTAACCTGCTGATTTCGGCACAATAGCCTCTTTCCTTTGCTAACCAATCCCAATGCCTTTGCGATGACTCGGTGAAATTCCGGATGTGGGGTCTCTTAGCTGGCCTTTCATGCTCAAGTTCCCTTCTGTACCATGCAAGGTAACCGGGCGCCGTTTCTCTTTTGGCTCAATCCCGCACGCAAGTATCTGATTTCAAATATTGACCCTCATTCCAGATTTTGCGAATCCTTGCTTCCGGGAACTGTCCGTTAGGACTTATCTCAACTGCTTGAGCGCTAAGATCTTCCTCATGAGGTATTGTTTGACATCTTCCGAACTATCTCAAGACTCGGCAGGGTGCGTAAGGTTGAATGCTCTTAAGCCCCATCAATAAGAAATGAGTTTTAGCTGCAGACATATATAGGATCTCATCAACAGGCAACCACCCCAACGTCCATTGTATTTGGCTGGTAGTAAGAGCTTGAAAGAACGAGGTCCATGCCGGGACTCCTTTGGGTAAACTGATCTCTTTGGTTCTCGAGTAAGATTCTTCTATGCGCGTCTTTTCCGGGGAACCATGGCTCAAGATCTCGGAATGATGGCAGAGGTGCTCGGTCATCCATAGCTGTAGGAGCAAGTTACAACCTTCGAAGAAATTTCCCCCGGCTTTACAAACTGTAAGAGCTCGAAAGATGTCAGATACCACCATTGGAGCGAGAGTACTGTCACTTTGCGTGAGTAAAGTGCTGACGACCCCAGATACCTTCAAATCAATGTTTCCATCTTTCCTTGGAAATACCAGAAGGCCCAGGAACATTATTATGAACGCTACCCGTCTGTGCTCGTCCCACTTCTGACGAACTCCTTTGCTGCACAGTTTGTTGATTGGATTATTGAATCCCCCCTCATGACCGTACCTATCATATATGAAGCATGGAGTACAAAATCCGGCTGCCAGATCCGGGTTGTGGACTGTTCTAGGTATCTTTAATGAATCTAGGAATTGATGTACCGTGACGACCCTTGGGGAGACCAAGTATTTTTTCCTTACGGGAAGCTCAGTATTCCCGACGTATCTGGCCATTTCTTCCAAAGTCGGGGTGAGCTCAAAATCAGAGAAATGGAAAACATTGTGCGCCGGGTCCCAATAGGTAACCAAAGCTCTTATGATATCTCCCCGAGGCTGGATTTCCAACAGACCCACAAGACCTTTCAAATATTTCTTAACCTCATTTTGTCCTTCAACACCTAGATCATTCCACCATAGCCGTAACTTGACAGGGATTTTGGTCATTATTGAAAAATGTTCATTTTGCATCGTGCTCATCCTGCACATTTATTAAGGTGATTTTAACAAAACGAACTGACTAAAAAATTTTTTTACAGAGGGGATCAAGTTTTGAACACGGCCTTTAAACACTTCGGGGATGAAGATTTTAAGGCTGTGTGGGTCTACTGGGTAAAAATGCTAAATAAGACCCAAAGGTGGCTATTTAGACAAAGTCAGCCTTCCGGCGTCCCTTTCGGGAACATTCGGCTATTTATGACAAAACAACGTCACCCGATTTATTTATGACTCTTTAAAAATTTGAAAACACATTTTTTTTTTGATTTATCTATTTTAGAAAAAATGGGGTTGAACCCGACGAGGGTTGCCTACGTATCTCACATCCGGTGAGAATCAAACCGGCGTAGTTCGGGGTATCATGAATAGAGAAAATTAAATAAACCTAGAAATCAAGAATAAGTATTTTTATTATTTTTGAAAAAAGATAAAGACTAAAGAAAAATATATTTTTTTTGGCAATATTTGGACCATTAGTCTGAATTTATAAAAAGGGGTACTACGAAAGAAACAACACATTTTTTTTATGAATTTTTTTTTTAAAAATAAATAACCCCCTTTTTTTTAAAGTGATAAAAGAAAAATTTTATATATTTTTTTAATAACTCTCAATAAACAAGACAGTTTTGTTTTTTTTTTTAGAAAAAATCCGGCGAGGTTTTGACACTACTTGGACATTGGTTTTATTTTCCAAAAATAAGTAATTATCTCCCCTACGCTGCTATTTTCCTTTTTTTTAGGAACCGGTCGACATGCGGAACCGAAGCAAATGAATGCACAACACAGATAGGAATGCAGCATGATGGTCTTTTCCATTTCTGGTTGCCTGTCCTAGACGGACCCAACCCCTGTGTTGAGTCCCCTAAGTCAAATGCAATATGATGCAAATAAGCGTTCCTACTAGGGATCCGGCATGAAGTTTCGTTATACTAGGTTTAAACCTTGGTATATGTTCTAGACTGTGTACCCGAGCGGACAACTCGAGTCGAGGAGGGGGATACGTACCGGGGACCCGCGAGATCGTCCGGCTTTGTAACTTGTCCGACCTCTTTCTTATTTCAGGTATTGACACTAACAGAATAGGGAGTCTCGACCAGCGAGCTTCTCCCCGGAGGTAAGAAAAGAAGGGTTTCGGCACAGTTTATATACAGTTCAGATAATATCAAAGCGGTAAAAGACAACATTTAGCACGTTATGCAAAAACATGTAATAAAGATCAGATAATAAAGCCAAATATAACAATTATTCTAAGCTCGAATTCTTGAACCCTGAACCAGTGGTTCTGGGTTTAGCATCCCCAGCAGAGTCGCCAGAGCTGTCACACCTCCTTTTTGCGCGCCCCGCCCCGAGGGGTAAGATGCGCGGGTGGAGTTTTTCCAATTTAAGTGACAATATTCGAAATGGGATTATTTATTTAATTCAGAGTCGCCACTTGGGAAAGGTTTGGCTTTTGGTGTCCCAAATCACCGGTTTATCTTGAATCCCAAATCGAGGAAATTTTCGACTTTTCCAAATGAAGTCTGCGAACCAGAAATTCTAAGTAAGGAATTCTGTTGACCCGAGGGAAGGTGTTAGGCACCCTCGAATCCCGTGGTTCTAGCACGGTCGCTTAAATTATTATAATGGCTAAATATCTGATTTAAATACATGTTATGACTTACGTGCTTTTATTAAGTTTAAACCGCTTTTATCATTATCATTTATTTTTATAGAATTGCAACGTCGTGAAGATGCGTCTTGAACCACATCACAATCAATGCACCCGTGATCGTCAACACATTTTGACTTCGCTGAGATTTGGATTTGGGTCACATCAATGTGCACCCGAATTTAAGAATGTAATTTAACTTAAAGTCGCGCCTAAAGAATCTAAACGCGTTATTATCTTTGGGGAAGGCAGTGGAATTCTCTAAACAGTCCCTCCCAAATTCTAAGTATTTATCGTGATCAATTATTGAGGGCCCCGCAGTTTGCATTTTTTATTCGGCGAGGCTCGTCTCATTATTTTAGAAGGGTACCCTACAATGACTACATTTCTACTACATTTATCTTTAAAGAGAAGGATGATGCCGAATTTTGCGGGTTTGAACAAATACGGACTGAATCCTTATTATGTTTGCCGAAACTAAACTTGTTTGATTACCTGATTGATTGTTCATAAGGTGAGGGTTACCGCGTGCTTTGTCTTCATCGAGTGGATAACTTATTAATTCGCTAAGTGAGATTGCAAACAAACTAACAACATATATTGAGTTATGTTTAACGACCTCCAAGTTCTATTTTTAACACTTTAACCTATTTGAAATTGATAAACGAAATCGACTGTTTTATCAGGGGAATTACTACTAATTGAACTAAAAAATGGTTATTAGTTTTTCTCAACAATCATCACATTATTTCGAAACAAACAATCTATACCGAAACCCAGTATCGAACCTGCATTGGAGCGAATAAACTGACAGGAGAACTGGCATTCATAGCCAGACTCTTAATGTGACTGCATGGGAGTTTGTTTGGGATACATTTATCCCGGACCCAGTACCACAATTTTGTTGATTCAGTGGTCTAGGCAAAATACATACAAGTGCCTATCATGACTCTATGTTATACAGTCATAACTAAACCAAACAAGTGTTATACTGAACTGAATATATACTAAATCAAAACATGCTGTCTATGTCATACTGTCATTACTATTGAACAATGCTATCTGACAGTCCATCTCAAACAGAATGTATGCTAGTTTATACAAAGTGTTTGCAGTTTGCAGTAAAAAATACAATCCCAAATAACATTCGACCTATTTTTTAACACCAATGTTATAACATGAACAGCTGTTCTTTTCTTTATTTCTGCTTCAACTTCAAACTTTCAACAATACAAAGTTTCAGAGGTTGTGTACCTGGAAATATTTGACAATTGAAGGAAAGGGGGAGTCAGCAGAGTATAATGACAACAAAATGCAGCAGCAATCACAGCACTATCAGTAGCAGCAGGGCAGAATAGCAGCAGACAAAGCGATACAGCAAGAAACAAGCTCGAGTGCAGTGATTCAACTATGGCCAATAGAAAGCAATAGCCAAATAACAGCAACACCCAGTGGAGTAGAATCAGAATTCCCGATAGATCAAAACAATAGTAAACCAATGAAAGCACTCAACTAATAGACACAACTGGGATTTCAAAGGATCAGAATTGGCTTGAACAAATTGAAACAACTGAAAACCCAATAACAATAGGAGGAAGAAAGTTTCTGATTGTTGGTTGTATCCCTTCTATTCCTTAATCTCCTTCTATCTATGTGTATCTATTTTGTATGTATTTCAGCTCTCCTTTTCAAACTCCTCACAGTATTTTTTCTTTTACAACCCTCCAAGTTTTTTTTCCGTCCCCTTTCTGTATGTCTATCCCTCCTTTTTATAAGCCTCTATCCTACTGTTTTTAAACAGCCTGTTTTCAGAAATCACAGTACCCTTCCCATGTGCCTTCCATTTCCAACTTTAACTAATTAAGTATTAAACCCCATCAACATTCCCTGGCAGATTTCACTTTTAAAAGGTTTAAATACTTCTTTAAACTAAAGCCAAGTATGGGCAGTGGAATGTATCTGACAGCATATGCTGTCAAATTGTTTAAAAATTAACAAAGGCCTTTATGCAGGCCACAGGCTGTGCACAAAGCACATGAGGTGCATTAATGCACATGCTGTGCACGAATGCACATGCCTTCCAATTCAGAATCTAAACACAAACAATCCAACAGCTATAAGTGAACTAAACTGGCTCTTATTTGATTCAGGCAAATGTTCAATAGAAGCAAATCGATTTAACTTTGCTCAGACAGTTGAAACTAATTGACGACACATGTCGACTCGACTATATTAGCATTAACATACACAATCGAAGCCAAAAATCAGACATTCAAAGTATGGGACACATGACTTGACTTATACTGATTAAACAAAATTATACTTCGAGGAATCAGTTAATCAATACAAATTTGGAACACAACCAATGCACATGCTTTATCAGAATAGGAGGGGTTCAAACAAACACCGTGGTTTAAGCAAAGTGGACAAACAAAAGTTGGTAAAAATTCAAAGATACAAATTGAAACAAAACATGAACATTCATTCAATCACTCACATGGACCAAACAGAAATAAAGAAAGCAAGCAAGACTCACCTCAAATCTTGAAAAATCAAAAACCTTGACTCGGACTTGGACAAACTTTCTTAAGGGTGAATGGACTTTAATCGAAGTGTTTCTCAGATGAGAAACACTTCGATTAAGGTCCATTAGACCTTAATCTCTTTGGTTTGGACGGATAGGCCAGTGATGAAGAACTACAAAGTTCCAAAACTCAGATCCGGGATTCATACTCCCCTGGTCAGATTCGGACCAAACCAAGTATGGTTTGGTCACGAGGGGGGTCTGGGGAGTGTCTGGTACGAATTTAGGGCAGATTGGTGTAGATTAGGTTCCGACTCGAATCTTCAAATGAAGATTCGAGAAGGTGGGATAGGATTCGAGGTGTGTGGTTGATAGATTTGGGTTCAGGACGTCAAGGGGGTTCTACGGTGTTAGGGGCGAGGTCACCGGCGTCCGTGCCGCCGGCTTCCATGGTGAAGGATACAGGGGCGGCTCTAGGGTTTGATGGGGAATGAGGTTGAAGACGGAGGCTGGGGTTAGGATAGGGGGGCAGGGTATGTTACGGGCTTATATATGGATGGAAGGGGTTGATCTGAGCCATTGGATGAGGCGAGATGGAAGGATCAGATCTTTCTTTTGATGAGGAAACGGCGTCGTTTCTCATTCAGAGTTTGGAGGTCGGTTTGGATAAGACGGGTCGGGTTAGTTCATGGGTATGGGGATGTGATCTAGGCCGTTGATCAATCTGAGATCAACGGCCCAGATCATCCTGTACCAAAACGACGTCGTTTGGAATCTCTGGGCATCAGGTGGTCTGGACCGGGCAGGCCTGGGTTTTGGGCTGTTCGTTTGGGCCAATTTTGTTAAAATTGGCCCAAGTCCGGAAGGGAAGGGGTCTTTTCTTTATTTTTTTTTTTATTTTATTTATTTATTTCCTTTTTCTTATTTATTTTAAAAACAAAACTAAGCCAAAAAATCAAATTAAAATTAAATACACACTCAATACAATTATTTGCACACACACTAAAATATTTCAAAACAGGTAAAGTCAAACCAAATAAAATCAACGGACGAAAATGCCTATTCATGATTTTCTATTTAACGACCGGATTACGGTTTGAATTATGCAGGACACATATATTTTTTGAATTTCATTTTAATAAAGTAAATAAATAAAAATGGGCCAAAGTCACAAATAAATCAACAAGGTGCCGCACAGAAATCCGAAATTGTACAGCAGGGCCAATTATATATTTTTTTATTTCTTTTTTGAGCGATTGTCGTGCGAAAACAAAAATCACGTGCTCACAGTAATTTGAGATCCAGTAGGCCTCATATCGCCAATGCAGCAACTCAACCTCCTTTTCCTTGCTAAGGAGCCTAAGGGACTTGTCCTCGTCCAGAATACAGGAAAACTGTGCCTAAGCTCACCACGAAGTGAAGCCGAAAGACTTCCTCGAAGTTAGAGCACACTCCTGCTAATCCTGCCTCTTCGGCCCCAGGAGAACCAACCTCGGGCAAAGCATATTCTCTCGGAGGAACTGCTGCCTGGGAATAAGATACTCCAGGAATAGCAGACTTGGACGATGCCCTCTCCTCGAAGACACGGGCCCGTTCGGCGCCACTTAGAGCTCCATCACACTACGGGTGCCAATCCCGTTTATCGCCGTCGTCCCTAGGCTCAGAGGCCGACGCCTTTTTCTCCCTTTGGAAGAACATTGCCTTATCCCGAAGAACCGCCCGATACCTGCAAACAGCAAAGCTAGTACAAAATAAAGGAGGGAAATGTTACCTCAAATATACGAAGGCCAAGGCAAAGGCAACATGCGCACATACCTTGGTATTTCACTCCCCATCTGATACGGAACACAACTCGCCACCGACGATCATCGCAAGTCGAATGGATCACCAGCCTTCGGACCCATCCAGGCAGGTCGCGAGCTTCGCCCGGCGTCCATGAAGTTGCTGCAAAAAGACGATTACTCAACTGATTTTCGCTATAGGCAGAATCTGAAAAATCATCAGACGCTCTGCTCACGTGCATAATTCCACCCTTCGGGAAATGACAAAAGCTCCACAGGGATAATGTCGGTCGTCCGGACCCGGATAAACCAACTGGACCACTCTCGATCCCCATCTTCTTTATCATCGACAACAAAGGGCGTAGACGAACGGCACCTCAGGGTTAGTAAGCCTTGGTGATGAAAGGGCCGGTATAGCCTGACGAGGTGGTTAAGTGTGAATTCAAGCCCAGCCTTCTCCGCAAAAAACCTCATCATTAGCACCACTCTCCAAAACGATGGAAGTATCTGTGCCAAAGTAACCCAATACTTCAAGCAAAAATCAAGCACAACCCTATCGGGGGGTGGGGGGGCAAATACGAAAGGATATAGGTATATGCTCAAGAATCCATCAGTGGAGTCCGTAATACTCTCATCAAGGGAAAGCACCTGCAGCGTTATCCCCTCGCTCCATCCACAGTATCTCCTCACCATCTCCAGATGTTCCTCTCTTATCAAAGACACGATATTCAGAGTGAACTCCCGTGGTTCCTGAGCGCCGGAAGCAGCACTCCCCAGTCCCTACCGGCCCGGCCCCAAAGTGGTTGCCATGACTCTGGTAAAACTAACAGATCAGAGCAAGGGCATACGCCAATGCTTTTTGCGCCTGAAGAAATGAAGAACCCTATGCAAAAACGGAAGAGCAGCTGTCTAAAATAGTGAGGTCTTGCGAAGAAGCCGAAGCCGCCCCACATATATGCGATAAGTAGCAATGACTCGCCTACTCGGAGTGAGCCACGGGAAGCCAATAGCCTCGATATAAATCGATGGGGTGATACCCGATCCCGGAAGCATCCTTCGACTGGAAGCCAGGACTCAAGGAGTCGGCCATATTATCTCCAATTTCGAGGCAACATTCTACCTTGAGGATCCCCGCCAAAAAGAAGTCGGACTTCAGGAAGCTTTCAAAGCCATCACTCGACTCAAGACGTTATTCAGTCTCATAGTTTCCTTTTTCTAAAAAGAGAAATAAGCACACGAAGCTCCGATCACGAGGGCTCCACGAAGTCCCGAGGCAGCGCCTGAGCATAGGCAACTCCTCAACAGAAGTCTATCCTATACGCTTTATAAAGCTATCTGCATCGAGATCAAAAGGGACCCCCAAGTACCCAAAGCTGACCTTCACTCAGGATAACATTCTCTAGAGCCCCGAAACTCGGCGTATTATCTCCATGCAACTCGGAGGGACCGACAGCCCGAGCCTTTTAGATCAATTCAGGCTTGGTCTGAGGTATGACGATGTGCTTGGAAAAAACCCATGTCGATCAGCAGAGGATCGGAAAGAACGCTCGCACCCGAGTCAGATATCAGCGGCCAACAATAAAGGAAGACATTCAAAAGGCCTCGAAGGGAACGAGAGCATACAAAAATAAAGCGAGAATCAAAAGCAGAAGTCAATGAAGTATATTTATATTCATAAAAATCCATGTACAATAGCCCTCGAGGGGTCCTTACATACAATTACAAAAGCCTACAGGGGTTCTTTACACCTAAAGTGGAGGAACGGAAGGATGTCCATGTGATGAAACCCGAGGGCCCGGTCCACCCTCGAAAATCCATGTCCGGTATTAGCATCCTCGAGCGCCGCCCCCCTCGAGCATGCATCCTCGAGGGTGATTCCTTCGACCGCCGCCTCCTCTAGGTTCCCAGCTCAATCCCCCGAGGGATTCCCGCCGGAGAAGATGAAGAAGAGGAAAATGAGGGGATGCAGAGGAGGCAGAGAAAAGAGACATGGCCCGCCGAAGCCAAAGGTTGAAGATACGGCGGGCCCCAGCCTCAATGGCTGGTAGTGCCACTTTATCCCTTGGGAAAGAAAAAGCCCAAGGGATGAAGTGCCACACCAGGCCTGGGTAGGAGAGTGAGCAGCGGTGCATAGTCCGAACGACTATCTACATAAGGGGAAACCGACTCCTCTTCTGTCATCATCTCGAGCCAACAACAAACGAGGTGGCACAGTCATGCTCGACAAAGGGAAACCCCGGCAAAAGGCCACAACACAATCTAAGGGAGCTCTGCCAAATGGTCTTGAGGCTATGAGCCCCAATCATGATCTTCAAGGATAGAGGAAGATGGTAAGATAAAGTGGGCAAACAAGTCAGCGATGGCACTGGGATAAGAAAAACAACACCAGAACACCCCCATTTATAGGGGGTTATGACACAGTCGTCGAGGCTTTGGAAGATTGACCGGTGGACGCAGTTAATGCATCCTTGAAAAACCAAACCGACGGCGGTAACTTTACCTTGGAGAGCGGAATCGGGAGTGCATTGAATGAAGTTGAAATACACAAGCCTATGGACGCCCCGATTACTATAAAGTTCATGCCAGGAGTCGCATCATCGGTATGACGTCGCCGTAAGAAGCTCGAGGAGTCAAGTGTCAGAATCATTTCCCATCACTTAATTCTGGGAAACGCGGAGACTATTTGTACGTGGTAAAATCAGAGGACTTGATTTCTCGCTGTCAAGTCATTTCGGAAGAATGCCTCAAGACACCGAGGACGGGAAGCCACGACTCAGTTCTCGACCTCGAGGCTCATTGAGGCCCGACTCAGAAAAGATGGAGATCGAAGCCAGGACATAGGGGAAAGCTCCCAAGTCACACGTCTAAGTCTGATAGTGCCTACCTATCCAGAGCCTATGCTGAGGTGTCGCATCAAGCCGTCCCATCCCCATACTTTATAATTAATACCCATGTATTAGTAGCTGAGTTCCCCCCGCCCCCTATATAAAGGGGACTCGCACTACCTTGTAAGGGACTGATGTTGCTCCATATTCTCCACAAGTTCAATAATATCTCTCTCTCTCTCTCTCTCTCTCTCTCTCTCTCTCTCTCTCTCTCTCTCTCTCTCTCTCTCTTTCTAAACTCCCTTGTTCTGACTGGCCCGAGGTCACTTTAATATTTATCGCTTTCTTACTTGTTCTTTGTTATATTGCTCGGTATTGGCCATAAAGAGCCTTGTTTAATCATATCCTTAACTGTCATCCCATTTCCGACTATCCCCGATAGCTCGAGCTCGACCCTGACCTCGACTCGAAGACCCCTCATCGACTGGTCCTACATTCGGGCAGCAGGTTCCTCGGCTCGTTCAACTCTTAGTTTTAGCCCGTATCTCCTTGGTAAAACAAACCTGGGCAGTAACCCTTCAGGTTTGATTATTGCCTCACTTTAGCTTGTATCTCATCATTAAATTCCACGTTCTTAGCATCATCTGCTTTAACAACTAGCTCAAAAATAGATCACATATTTTTAGAATCCCATTTACAAATTTAATTGTTGTTACCATTTTTATGGTAAATAGTAAGAATTGGTGGTAATTACACAATGTAATTACCAGATGACTTTCAAATACTTTTTTTCTCTTCTAAATATTACTATTATTCTTATTTTTAAAAGAACACTCTTTCTCTTCCAGTTCGTTTAGATTCTTTCCTTCTCCTTACGAACCAGGTACTATTTTTTTCCTTCCTCTCTTTTTTTATTGCATATGTAATTGGTACATTAGTACTTGAACTAGTTTTTGTAGGTTCTTTTGCCATTGCATGTACTCTTTGTATACGGTCGAAACCGAATTCACCTATTGTATGGCCAACCAATATTGAAGCATGATAGGACAAAGTTCGATCTTGAGTTATATCGAACCGAGGTAAGAGATTGCATCGTTGGAATCGTGACCTCGGGACCGAACAGAATCGAGACCAAACAAGATCGAGGAATTTGCCGAACCGAATAACAGAGGGCCGAAATAGCTGCGATCAGTTAGAAATCATGGTGGAAATCTCGGCACGTATCAAGGAGAGACCGAGTATTTAGCAAATCATAATTTTTTTTACCTTGTATAGAACTGTACCAAGAGTAGGACACCCCTACTATATAAAGGGGGGTTTGATCATTTGTAACACACATTGAAATATGCAATAGATAGCAATTCACTATTATTTTCTAGCTCTTATCATATTGTTATTCTGTACTTGCATCAGAAGATGCATTTTTTGGCTGGAGGGTGATCGAACTCTAAGGCCAAGACTGTTTAATTTGTGTGGTTTGCATTTATTTTCTAATCGTTAACATCAATATTAATCTGTCTTCTTAATTTGTGTCAAGTTATATCATGTATCCTTAAAATCGCGTATAAATTCAATTGTTATACATTTTTTAGGGTAAACAATTTGGCAGCCACCATGGGGCTAAGGATTATAGTGGTTACTCGGTACAAACTTTCATAACACACGCTATTTTTCACTTGTTCTTTGAAGTATCTTTGATTCCAGGGTCAAAATGTCGAACTCCCAGTCAGTGCCCCTTCATGTTGACAATAATTTCCGCCACCACGGTGAGAATGATAACATAGCACCAGGAAACGACGTACTCCCGGTCGAACGATGGAGTTCCGGCTGTAGATCCAATCGACCTTAGCTCACATGTAGCCCTCAACACAAATTTGGCTGTAGATCCCGAGGACAGTGTCCACAAAGACGTTCGATTAGCCGCTCAAAGCACACATAGCGGCGAAGATGGTAGGATCAACCTGTGGGTGATCTTCAAAATATTGCAAGCTCAACAGGCAGTGATAGCCCAACTCCAAAACCAGAATCACCCACCGAGCAGGATCGAGCCCGAGCCGTCACATGAAGTTGTCCACATGGTCAAATCGGTTTCAGGAAAATCGAACAAGAAAGAATCAGGGACTGATCCTGCAATCATGAAGATGCTCGAAGAACTGACAAAATGAATTGAGTCGAGGGAAAGAAGATCGAGGCAAATGATAAGAAGGTGGAAACTTACAATTCCAGGGTCAATAAAATCCGGGGGGAGCCACCGATATTGAAGGGTCTGGACTCCAAAACGTTCATGCAAAAGCCTTTCCCCTCGAGCGCAGCTCCCAAGTCGATCCCCAAGAAGTTTCGAATGCCCGAGATTCCTAAATACAACGGAATGATCAATCCGAATGAGCATGTCACCTCTTACACATATGTTATCAAAGGGAATGATCTGAAGGATGACGAGATCAAATCTGTCTTGCTAAAGAAATTCGGAGAGACCCTATCAAAGAGGGCTATGATATGGTACCACAATTTACTACCTAATTCTATTGACTTATTTCTATGCTTGTGGATTCCTTCGTAAAAGCACATGACGGAGCCATCAAGGTTGAAACTAGGAAATCAGACCTTATCAAGGTAAGGCAGAGGACAACGAAATGCTCCGAGAATTCGTGTCCCGATTCCAAATGGAACGGATGGACCTGTCACCGGTCCCCAATTATTGGGTTGTTCAAGCTTTCTCCCAAGAACTCAACGTTCGAAGCTTAGTGGCTTCACAGCAGTTGAAGCAGAATTTGATAGAGTACCCGACTGTTACTTGGGCCGATATGCATAATCAATATCAATCAAAGATCAGGGTCGAAGAAGATCAACTTGGGGCTCCTTTTGGGTCCGTTTATCCTATCAGACCCATCGACAGAATCAAGAGGGATTTTGACCGAGAACCGAGGTCGCACAGAGATCGAAATCAGCCATATAGTGGAGATTGTAGAATCAGCAGATCTGAGAGGAATCCTGTACGAAATGAAAGGAGAAGTGATCGAAGTTAGAGCTCTTGAGGGCTCATGAGCAAGAATGGCTTCGACAAGCCTATCGGACCCAAAGAAGCACCTCGATTATCAGAATACAACTTTAATGTTGAAGCAACAGCTATCGTGTCAGCTATCGGATGCATCAAAGATACCAGATGGCCTCGACCTCTACAAACCGATCTAGCGCGAAGAGATCCCAACCAAATGTGCGAATATCATGGAACCCATGGCCACAGAACAGAAGATTGTCGAGAATTGAGAGAAGAAGTAGCCTGGTCATTCAACAACGGGCATCTTCTAAAGTTTTTGAGAGACCGAGCCAAGAATCATTTCAGAAACAGGGATTCCAGTAAACAAAATGAGCAAGAAGAACCTCAACATGTCATTCATATGATAATCGTAGGGGTCGATGTTCCTCAAGGTCCAATGTTAAAGCGCACCAAAGTATCAATTACGTGGGAGAAATAGACTCGAGATTACGTACCTGAAGGAACTTTGTCTTTCAACAACGAGGATGCAGAAGGAATCATGTAGCCCCACAACGATGTGTTGGTAATTTCTGTACTCATGAACAAAACTCGAATTAAATGTGTGTTAATTGATCCAGGTAGCTCGGCCAATATCATTTGATCGAGGGTTGTAGAACAACTTGGCCTACAAGACCAGATCGTACCTGCTGCTCGAGTGCTAAACGGATTCAATATGGCTTGTGAAACTACTAAGGGAGAAATAACATTGCCGGTGAACGCAGCCAGAACCATCCAGGAGACCAAGTTTTATGTGATCGAAGGGGACATGAGGTATAATGCTCTGTTCAGGAGACCATGGATCCACAACATGAGAGCTATGCCCTCGACCCTTCACTAGGTGTTAAAATTCCCGACGCCAGAGGGAATTAAAACGATCGATGGGGAGCAGCCTGCTGCGAAAGAAATGTTTGCCGTCGATGAAGTAATTCTAATATCAACACCCTTATCGATAAATGAGCCAGATTCAAAAACAAAATAGGAAGCCATATAGCAACCACCGATATCCGCCTCAACCCAACCGGACAAGCATGGGACTAACGAAGACGATAATTACGGGGTTCCTCGATCCTTCATAGTCCCCGATGACTCCGACGCTACCAAATCAACGGTCGAAGAGCTAGAGAAAGTCATACTAATCAAACATCTGCCCGATCGAAAGGTATACCTGGGCACGGGATTAACTCCCGAGCTCAGGAAAAAATTCATTCAATTTCTTATTGCTAACGTTGATTATTTTGCTTGGTCCTATCTCGACATAATAGGGATCCCACCAGAGATCACCACTTACAAACTAAGCTTGGACCCAAAATTCTATCCAGTCAAGCAGAAAGGAGACCACAGTCCGAGATCAAGCATGCTTTCATCAAGGACGAGGTAACTAAACTCCTTAACATAGGGTCCATCCGGGAAGTTAAATACCCGGAATGGCTAGCAAACATAGTAGTCCCTAAGAAGGGGAACAAACTGAAAATGTGTGTGGATTATAAGGATTAAATAAGGCATGCCCCAAAGACTGTTTGCCTTTGCCAAACATCGATCGCATGAGCGATGCCACGGTTGGCTACGAGATCCTCAGTTTTCTCGATGCCTACTCCGGGTACAACCAAATACAAATGAACCCAGATGATCAAGAAAAGACCTCTTTCATCACTAAGTATGACACTTATTGTTATAATGTAATGCCATTTGGATTAAAAAATGCTAGTGCCACATGCCAATGCCTAGTAAACCGGATGTTCGAAGAATAAATAGGGAAATCTATGTAAGTTTATATTAACAATATGTTAGTTAAGTCCTTGCGAGTAGAGGACCATTTAAAGCATTTGCAAGAAATCTTTAGTATATTGAGGAAGTACAACATGAAGCTGAATCTGGGAAAATGCGCGTTTGAAGTCGGATCGGGTAAATTTCTTGGGTTCATGTTATCCAACCGAGGAATTGAGATCAACCCCTATCATGCCTCCTTTTTCTCGCGAAGTCTGGGTTTCGACATTCATTAGGAACAACTCATTTCCTTTTGGGAATTAGGTATGGAATTTGAAGAGTCGCCACCTAACGGATTAAGGTGCGTTAGGGCACCTAGAGAAATTGACTCATGTAACCAGTTTGCATTACTAGAGATTAGGGTAAGGGCTCGAAATAACCTTAAGGGAAAGGTGTTAAGCACCCCTCGCGGTCCACAACGGTGGGTCCCGACTGAACTTAGTTATGTGAATTAGTCATTAATAGGTAAACAGTCTAAGCACCCATTCGCAAATAAGGGAAGTTTATAAAATTAGGCACACATATATAATAAAGGAAGTTTAGATGGTCCAAGCACACATATGTAGATCTTATACAGTCTAAGCACACATACTTAAGTTAAAGAAGTCTTGGAAAGTCTAAGAATACATACATAAATTAAGGAAGTTTGAATAATCCGAGCATACATACATACATAAATTAAGGAAGGGAAGTCCTAAGTTGGTTAGCCTATAGGATCAATCTGTACAATGCCCGATAATCCTCCTCAACTAGAGGGCCTACATGTGACATTAGCACACAAGTCATCATATCCCTTTACTACCCATTACCCTCCCTTTAGTGGTTATATAAGCGAGTTTAATTAACGAACTCTAAGCGTGCTTTACCCGTCCCTTCCTTGTGGTCCCGGAGGTGTTTAGGACCTCTATACTTAGGCAGTTCTAGACACTCCTAAGGTATTTAAAAGGTAAAATCTAAGCGACAACAAAGAGCATATAGGACTATCAAACAGAGAAGCAATTAAAGGGCTCATGTTTACCTCCATATGTAAACAAATAATTAGCACGTCTCAGACAACTAATTTTACCGAATTTCAGAAGGCCTTAGAATATGGTATCTAGATGAGTATCTCAGAATATGCAGCATTGTTTAAAGAACGAAGTGATATAACATGATCAATTGCCTACTGATTTAGAATCTGTTAAACCTAGACAATTTACAAATAAGCAAAATATAACTTTACAATTTTTAGACCGTTAATTACCTAAGGCTTGCCTTAGGCGAAGGTCTGCATGTAGTCATAATTCTGGGAACTAATTAAGATGACTTGAAGTTATTCAATCATATAGGCATGCTGATCTAGGCAATTAATGTTACAAAAAGGCTGATTTCATGCACATTTTTGTACTAGAACATGATATATGTGTTGGGGCTATTTTTTTAAACCTCTTTATAGATAGTTATCCATTTAAACAACATAGATGCAATCTAAAGCAAATGCAAACAGAGTCCTAAGGCAAGATTTCTAGATGGTCATTTTATCAAGCGTGATTACACCAGTAGTTTAATGACAGGATTTACAGGTGATAGAAACTTATGTAGAATCAAAAATGAAGTGATGAACTATAATATATTTTCAAATATGCAAAGGCATTAAATGCAAACATCACAAAATCTAAAAGCATGATTTCTACCCAGCTTCCACAAAATCATGTATGAACCCCACCCTTTTTTACTAATTGCCCCAATATCTGTTTACAAATAATATTATTATAGACCAGAATCAAATGAATTACATAAGTAAATGAAAATATACTAAAGGGACCCTAAATTAGGCCCAAGGTGAACCTGGGGATGCCAGGCCTTCAATACAGTCTCAGATGCCAAAGATCTCACAACTAATAATGTGTCTTGGTGTGTCAGAGTTCCCTAAGGACCTCAGGGATCCCGAGTAGTGCTCACACCAAGACCTATCTCAAGTAGAGGATTAATTATGTGCAGTGTGGAAGGGCCAGCCCTGATATGCTAGAGTTCAGAGGGATATCAAGGATCCCTAAGCAGTACACATACCAGAGGGGCAGAACTTAAATAATCTAAGAGTAGAAGTGAGAGTGCTTGACATAAAATAGTGTTGAAATAAACTTTCAGGAGTGAAAAAGGTTTTCAAGAATAGACACAATTTAGAGAAAATACTAAGAGTAAAAATAATTTTGAGATCAATTCTGAGAAGAGCAAGCACACAGATTTAGAATGCTTAGAATCACAACATTCAACAATCGGCTTTACAAATAGGGGTCAAAAGGGGGTTAGGACATAGAGAGTTCAAACATACAACAGGGTCTAGGGGAGCATATGGAGCAACAATTGTACATAACAAACAAGAGTCTAATAGTTCAGAGACTTAACAAACTAGTCATGATAAGAAGCAGTTAAGACATAGTCATGTTGAAGACAAAGTGTGTGCTCGTTGGGATCAACCAAGTACACTAGACAACCAAATTATCAACATCATTACACCAATTAAAGAGAGTAAACAGGGGCTGAATAAACATGCTGGTCGAATATCAAACAGTCAAGTGAGACCTAGGCATGTTGACTACACATTTAACAAGAGAGGCAGAATTTAAACATGCTGACTAAAGCAGTAAACATGACAACAAATTGAGTAACTAGTACAGGAACAAGAATGGATATATAGACATGGAACACATAAGGTTTGTCACACGAAGTTAAAGGTAAAATCATACAATTCGGACATTAAATGCAAAGTACATATTTTTTTTGGTGATTTTTCTATTTTTGTAAAACAAACTTGCTTAATTAAATCCTAAATTGTAAAATTAAGTCCTAATTTGTAAAATTAAATCCTAAATTCACATGCAACCCATATTTTGTACTTTTCTCATTTAAAGTAGAAACAAACATGCGCACACAAAAATACAAATAAATCGCAAGCAACATAAAACCATTTTGTTTGAATTTTTAGGAGTAGTTCTCATAGGGCAAAAATCACGTGCTCACAGCTGCCCCTCTTTGTCCGAAAATACAAAAGGTTTTCGTGCAAAGATAAAGTGAGGGGATACGAGCGATTTTTGCCCGTTGGGATACTCCGTGTGAAGCATTTTTGAAAAGATTTAACCGAACCTTTGCTTCAAAGGTTTCCTACATATCCCTGTCTAGAAGGGAATCAGGTTAATGTAGTTTGGGAAGTTTTGGTAGCTGGGACTACCATGGGATTGCATTTTTGCTGTTACTGCTGCTGCATGCGTTGCTACTACTTTTCGATCTCCTTATTACACCATGCTAAAAGGAAACAAGAAGCTAGACTAAACTATAGTTTATGAATTACAAAATCTTATCTAAATCTTCAGCCATGCTCTTGCGTCTCTTGTTGCTTTGACGTCTTGGTGATTGGTGTTTCCTCTGAAGTTTTCTTTCTTTCTGTCTTGACTCGTAGTCTTCTCTTGATTGCCGAATTTGAACTGCTTATTTCCTTCTTGTGAGCTTCGAATTATTTTTCCTTTGAAGTTTGAACCGCCTTCTTCTGACTAGTGTTGCCTTTCTTCCGACTTCTGAACTTTAATTTATGCTGGGGATCTTTGTTGTAACCCTTCGCTCTCCGGGAGGGCTCCTAACTTCTACTACGACTCCATTCTCCAGGCGGGCTCCTCACTTCGACTACAACTTGAAAATATAACAACCTCCATTCTCCAGGCGGGCTCCTGACTTCATCAGCAACTTTTAAAATAATTCAGCCTCCATTCTCCAGGCGGGCTCCTGACTCCTTCAACTTAAAATTTAACAACCTCCATTCTACAGGCAGGCTCCTGACTCCAACAACAACTTAAAATAATTCAGCCTCTATTCTCCAGGCGGGCTCCTGACCTCGACAACTTCTTAAAATGTAACACCTCCATTCTCCAGGCGGGCTCCTGATTTCAACAACTTCTCAAAATGTAACACCTCCATTATCCAGGCGGGCTCTTGACTTCGACAACTTCTTAAAAATACAACACCTCCATTCTCCAGGCGGGCTCCTGACTTTAACAACTTCTGAAAATGTAACACCTCCATTCTCCAGGCGGGCTCCTGACTTCAACAACTCCTTAAAAATACAACACCTCCATTCTCCAGGCGGGCTCCTGACTTCGACAACTTCTTAAAAATACAACACCTCCATTCTCCAGGCGGGCTCCTGACTTCGACAACTTCTTAAAAATACAACACCTCCATTCTCCAGGCGGGCTCCTGACTTCGACAACTTCTTAAAATGTGCGTTTTGTTGATGTTGTTCCTTCCTGCCTCCCGAACCATTTTCCTTCTAACGTGAATCATCTTCAACTACTTTTTAAAAATACAACACCTCCATTCTCCAGGCGGGCTCCTGACTTCAACAACTTCTTAAAATGTAACACCTCCATTCTCCAAGCAGGCTCCTGACTCCTTTAACTTGAATCATCCTCTTTCAACTGTTTCCCTCAAAACTGGTGTCTTATTCCTCCGAAAACTGCAGGGGACAACACCGGTGTTTTATTAACAACTACGTTATTTTCCTTCTTCACAGACTACTTCCTTTAGAGCTGGTGCCTTCCTTCCACTTGGAACTACTTTCCTTCTATCTGGTGTTTTCACTTCTCTGAAACCTGCCGGTAATAACACTACTAGGGAATTATCTTCCTTCTTTAAAACTAGTTACTTTCCTCCCTTTAACAATGGTGGAGATGATACCGATTCAAAGACCACTACCCTTAAAACTTGGGTTATCTTGCTTCTTCCAAGATTGCTTTCTTTAAAACTTGTATTCTTTCTTCCGTAAACTGCGGGGGATTCCACTTCCTTCAAAACTTGTGTTATCTTCCATCTTCCCAAAGTGGGTATTTAATTTCAAGAAAATTTTCGCAATGAGAGAAAATTTTCTGCTCCAATTTGATAATCTTCTTTGTGGCCATGTCTTCCCGCTGTCAATAACATTTCCTTTCCCTGCTTCAAATCAAAGAAAAATTTGTTAGTTTATAACGTGGTGAGTGGTCGTGCCACTCCTGCCGGGGATGGCTTTTCCCTTCTCCCTTTCCCTGCTTTGCGTTTTATTACAAAACTTGTTAGAGATGATATTATTTGCTGAGGATGATACTCCTGCTGGGGATGGTTTTTCTTCTATCTTCCTTCCCCGCTCTGTGTTGTCCGACCATTGCGGAACTTGGTCGAGAATCTGTCGGAGTTGTTCCTGTATATCGCAAATCTGCTGGGGATCCTCATAACCTTTTAACTGTTGCTTTTCCGTTTTTCTCCAACTTCCCCTGGAAATTTGGTCCTCTTGGGATCTAGACCCATTCATCATTTGGTCTTACGACAAACTTCTTTTTACCTTGTCGCCTTATTTTGGCCTGTCCTATTCACTTTTTTGCTTTGCACCGTTTTGGCAACTGGTAGTAAGCTCTGAAAATCCTTTTCAAAAACAAACTGCTGGGGAGGAGTTCCATATACCAACAAATAAGGAGTTCCCCTACTGAAGTACGAACAGTAGTGCGATAACCCAATAATGCAAATGGTAATTTCTCATGCCATTGTATGGATCCTTCTATCATCCTCCTCAGTATCTTCTTTATGTTTTTGTTGGCCGCCTCAACCGCTCCATTCGCCTTGGGACGATATGGGGTGGAATTGCGGTGTTTAATCTTGAACTGTTGACATACCTCTTTCATCAAACCGCTGTTAAGATTAGCACCATTGTCCGTGATGATCACTTTCAGGATCCCAAGTCTACAGATGATATGGGAATGAACAAAATCTACTACTGCCTTCTTGGTTACAGACTTGAAAGTTTTAGCTTCAACCCACTTAGTGAAATAATCGATGGTCACCAGAATGAACCTATGACCGTTGGTAGCTGCCGGCTCAATAGGTCCAATTACATCCATGCCCCAAGCAACTAATGGCCATGGTGCTAACACTGTATGTAATTCTATCGGTGGAGAATGAATCAAATCTCCGTGTATCTGACACTGATGGCATTTTCGTACGTAATTGATACAATCACGTTCCATAGTGAGCCAATAGTACCCTGCTCGAAGAATCTTCTTCGCCAACACATATCCGCTCATATGTGGCCCACAAACTCCAGCATGTACCTCTGTCATAACTGTCGTGGCTTGACTAGCATGTATATATCTCAGTAATCCCAAATCTGGGGTTCTTTTGTACAACACTCCTCCACTGAGGAAGAATCCATTTGCCAATCGCCGAATGACTCTCTTTTGATCTCCAGAGGCTTGTTCCAGGTATATCCCCATCTTGAGATATTCCTTGACATCATAAAACCATGGTTCGCCATCCAATTCTTCCTCTATCATGTTGCAATAAGCATGCTGATCACGAACCTGAATATGCAATGGGTCAACATGAATTTTGTTTGGGTGATGCAACATCGATGCCAAAGTGGCCAAAGCATCGGCAACCTCATTATGAACTCTTGGGATGTATCTGAACTCCACTGATCGAAATCACTTGCTCAGATCGTGCAAACATTGTCGGTATGGTATAAGCTTTAAATCCCGTGTTTCCCATTCACCTTGAATCTGATGCACCAGGAGGTCCGAGTCTCCCAAGACCAAGACATCCTGGACATCCATGTCTGCAGCTAACCGTAAGCCCAAAATGCATGCCTCATATTCAGCCATGTTATTGGTACAATAGAAACGTAGTTGTGCCGTAACAGGATAATGATGTCCTGTTTCCGAAATAAGTACCGCTCCTATTCCAACTCCTTTCACATTTGCGGCTCCATCAAAGAAAAGCTTCCAACTTGGTTCCTCAGATAATTTCAACTCATCTATATGCATCACTTCTTCATCAGGAAAATACGTTCTCAAGGGCTCGTATTCTTCATCAACAGGATTCTCAGCCAAGTGATCAGCCAATGCTTGGGCCTTCATGGCCGTCCTCGTCACATAGACTATGTCGAATTCTGTGAGTAATACCTGCCATTTCGCCAATCTCCCTGTGGGCATAGGCTTCTGGAAAATATACTTCAGTGGATCCAAACGTGAAATGATATAAGTAGTACATGATGACAGATAATGCTTCAATTTCTAGGCCACCCAAGTTAGGGCACAACATGTCTTCTCGAGTTGAGTGTACTTAACCTCATAGCCTGTAAACTTCTTATTGAGATAATAGATGGCTTGCTCCTTCCTTCCTGTAATGTCGTGCTGCCCTAGTACACAGCCAAACGAATTCTCCAGGACCGTTAGATAAAGAATTAATGGTTTTCCCGGCTCAGGTGGAACCAACACAGGTGGATTTGATAAATATCCTTTGATTTGGTCAAATGCTTCCTAACATTCTGCCGTCCATTCTACCGCAACATCTTTCTTCAGTAGCCGAAAAATGGGCTCACAAGTTGCCGTGAGTTGCGCCATAAACCTGCTGATATAATTCAACCTTCCCAACAGACTCATTATTTCTGTCTTGTTCTTCGGCGGTGGCAAATCTTGGATGGATTTGATCTTTGACGGGTCCAACTCAATGCCTTGCCGACTGACGATGAATCCTAACAACTTTCCAGATGGAACACCAAATGTATATTTGGCTAGGTTGAGCTTAATATCGTACCTTCGAAGTCTTTGGAAAAACTTCCTTAGGTCTGCTACGTGGTCCTCCTGATGCTTGGATTTTATGATCACATCGTCCACGTATACCTCATTCTCTTTGTGTATTATATCATGAAACACAGTAGTCATTGCTCTCATGTACGCTGCCCCAGTGTTCTTCAAACCAAATGGCATTACCCGGTAGTAATAAGTCCCCCACGGCATAATGAATGCCGTCTTTTCCGCATCTTCTTCATCCATCAGAATCTGATGATACCCAGCATAGCAATCTACAAAAGACCCGATCTCACATGCGACACAATTATCGATCAAGATATGGATGTTGGGCAATGGAAAGTTGTCCTTGGGGCTTGCCCTGTTCAAATTGCGGTAATCGACACACACTCTGATCTTCCTATCTTTCTTCAGCACTGGCACCACATTAGCCAACCAATCAGGATATCGGGTGACCCGAATAACCTTTGCTTGCAGCTGCTTGGGTACTTCCTCTTTAATCTTCACACTCATGTTTTTTTTAACTTCCTCAATTTCTGCTTGATGGGAGGACACGCCGGGTCAGTGGGCAGCTTGTGAACCACTAAATCCGTGCTTAACCCTGGCATGTCATCATACGACCATGCAAAAACGTCTTTGAACTCAATAAGTGCTTTGATTAGTTCCTCCCGGATATTCGGTGCAATGTGGATGCTTATTTTAGTTTCTCCGGTATCATCTGCATCCCCTAAATTGATGGCTTCTGTGTCATTTAAGTTGGGCTTGGATTTCTCTTCAAACTGGCTTAACTCTCTGTTTATCTCTTCGAAGGCTTCATCCTCATCGTATTCCGATTCATTATCATAATCGACCCCTTGTATAATTAGTTCGGAATCAGATTGATTTTTTAGACTGGGGTGAAGATCCGTTGTGCATACCATGTCATTAGAACCAATATAAAGAGAACTGTTCAGAAAGAGAAAAGAAGAAAACAAAGTTAAAACAAAATAAGAAGAAAAAGCTTTTACTTTATTCAAATACGGGATAACAGAGTTTCACACTTTGCCGAATACAAAACAAAACTGGATTACAACCCTGGAATAATCCAAAAACAAGAAAGAAAAATTAGAGCCCACTACCAAGACTCTCTCCGAGTAGGAAGGGGAGTAGCCATCCAATTGTTGATATTGGCCCTAGGACCCACAAACTGTATGTCTGCCTTACTGGAACCTTCTCCAGCTTCTATCATGTTGACATCAGCGAACAGCTTTTCAAACCCTTCATTCAAATCTCCATCTGGCCTAATCAGTGGTCCGAGAACTTTCGGGACCGACAACTTTCTGATACCTGCTCTAACAAATGATCTGGATAGGCGCGAGATTGGCTTGGGAAGGACCCAGACTCTTTTCTTCAACTTGCGGGCCCGTCTCACATCTGCCGCTGTAGGTTTGAACCCCAGCCCAAAGGTGTCCAGATTTTTGGGTAAAGAAACCGGCTGAACAATACCCTGAAGATCAGCCTCTAAACCTTTGCCTGGCACAAACCCGTTTTTCAACATCTCCGAGGCTACCATGACAGTCGCAGCTGCGATCCTGGGAAGTGGATGGTCCTCGCCTTCAGAAATTTTACCTACTGAAACCGTATCGAAAACCTGGTAAACCCACGGCCCCTTATCATTATCAGTCTCTATGAAGGGCACGATGGCATCACTTACGGCGTTTGCATTGTCTTCCCCATGTACTATGATCTCTTGCCTATCCCACTCGAATTTGACCATCTGATGTAATGTAGAAGGCACTGCTTTGGCGGCGTGGATCCAAGGTCGCCCAAACAGAAGATTATATGACACCGCCACGTCTAACACTTGAAACTCCATAGTGAACTCGACTGGACCAATTGTTAACTCAAGTATGATGTCACCCACTGTGTCTGTACCACTACCATCAAACCCTCGAACATAGATGATGTTCTTGTGAATCCGGTCACCATCGACCTTCAGTTTGTTCAATGTGGCCAAAGGACAGATATTGGCACTGGACCCATTATCAATCAGTACTCGAGTGACTATCGAGTCTTCGCACTTCACGGTCAGATAAAGGGCTCTATTATGTTCTGTACCTTCCACAGGCAACTCGTCGTCTGAAAAAGTGATCCTGTTGACCTAGAAAATCTTGTTTGCTATTTTCTCCAGATGGTTCACAGAGATCTTATCTGGAACATGGGCTTCATTCAGAATTTTCATCAATACCTGGCGGTGCTCGTCTGAATGGATCAATAATGATAACAATGAGATCTGTGCCGGGGTCTTCCTCAACTGCTCCACAATGGAATAATCTTGTGCCTTCATCTTCTTCAAAAACTCCTCTGCTTCTTCCTCCGTCACTGGCTTCTTTATTGTTATAGGATTGGCCCTTCTCAATTCTGCGGGCGCAAAACACCTTCCCGAATGAGTCAACCCCTGGGTCTCGCATACTTCTTCCACAACCTCCTTCCCCTTATGCATCACCGTCACTTGACTGTAGCTCCATGGCACAGCTTTCTCTCTTGTTATCGGCAACTGCATTACTGGCCTGATAACAACTGGTTCTACACGGGTCCCCTTCACAACTAACACTGGTGTGCTTGGTACTCCCTACAGTACTACCTTGACCGGCTCTGGCTTCTTCGCAATAACAGACGAACCTTTCCTTATTACCACAACTGGCTTGTCATCTACTCTTCCTAACTGTACCACTGCCTTTCCACTGGTCGGCTTTTCGTTTGGACTGGCACGAATCATCATTACCGTTTGTGAGGGTTTCTTGGGCTCCCCTCCTTCGTGCACTAGTTCGATCATGTGGGCCTCATGGTGCACCGGCAACGGGTTCTCATTGATGTTGGGTGCCTTTGGTGCCTGAACCTTCATCCTATTTGTGTCAATAAGATCTTGTACGGCAGTCTTCAACTTCCAGCACTTCTCAGTATCATGCCCGGGAGCCCCCGAATAATATTCACAGCTTACCGAGTGGTCCAGATTTTTGGGAAGGGGATTTTGCAATTTGGGCTCAACAGGACTCAATAGGCCTAATTGCCTCAATTTGTGGAACAGAGTAGTATAGGTTTCTCCCAGCGGAGTGAATGTTCTCTGCCTGTGTACCCTTTTACTCCTGAAAGCCTGATTTCCGCGGAAGCCTGGCCCTGAAGGATTCCTGTAGGCCCTTGGTGGTGGATATGTGCTTTGCGGAGGTGGGTATGTGTTTTGTGGAGGTGGATATGTATTTTGGGGAAACGGCGCACGCCATTGTGGGCGTGCCGGAGGCTGGGTGTAAGTTTGGGCGTGATGGACAGAGAAATGTGGTTCTTGTGGTGGATAATAGGGCTGTAGAGGGTTGTATGGAGTGTGTGGGTAATTTGGGTGATGGGGTCTAGGTTGGTAGTGAGGGGAAGGATCTCTGGATCTGGACCAAGTACATGCTTCGACTGTTGCGACCTCCTCTCTCTTCTTTTTCCCGAGCGCACCTCCCGTGCCGCTTTGGATAGCCTGAGTTGTGGCCTTGATTGCCGAATAGCTCATTATCTTGTTGGACATGAGTCCCTCTTCAACCATACCGCCCATTTTTACTACTTCGTTGAAAGATTTACCAACTGACGTCACCAGGTGACCAAAGTAAGTTGGCTCCAAAGTTTGTAAGAAGTAGTACACCATTTCACCTTCCCTCATTGGTAGATCGACTCTTGCTGCTTGTTCTCTCCAACGGAATCCGAATTCCCTGAAGCTCTCTCCAGGCTTTTTCTCAAGTTTCAACAGTGTGAGACGGTCAGGGACGATCTCAAGGTTATACTGGAAGTGACCTGCAAATGCTTGTGCTAGATCGTCCTAGGTATACCACCTGCTAGGATCCTGCCTCGTGTACCATTCCAGTGCGGACCCGCTTAAACTTTGACCAAAATAAGCTATCAGCAGCTCATCCTTTCCACCTGCCCCTCTCATCTTACTGCAAAAACCTCGTAGATGTGCCATGGGATCACCATGTCCCTCATATAGATCAAACTTTGGCATCTTAAAACCTGCCGGCAATTGAACATCGGGGAAGGGACACAGATCTTTATAGGCCACACTAACTTGGCTGCCCAATCCATGCATATTCCTGAAGGACTGCTCCAGGCTTTTCACTTTACGAAGCACTTCGTCCTGCTCCATATTCTTAGCCGGCCTTTCAATTTCCCCCAGGAGCTAAAGGTGAGGGGTGTAAGTGTATGGCTCGGGTGCTTTGAAGGTGAGTTTGGGAGGATAGTATTGGTTGTCATGAACCTGAAACACTGGTTCATCGGATGATTTTACAATGTGGCGGGTGGAGGTGCCACGAAAACAGGAACAGTTGGTGGAGGAGGGTTTTGTTTGGGTGGTGGAGCTTGGGGATTATAGGAAGTTTCCCCTGATAGTATTGGGCAATGGGGAAGCTCGTTGATGGACCAGCGGGAGGGTGTTCCGGAGTCCGAGCCGGTGAGAGGGTAGGAGTAGGGGGAGGTATTGGTGATGTTTGTCCCCTAGCCCAGGCTAGGTGCATCCCAGCTATCTCTTGTCTCAACCTGTCTACTTCCTCCTTCATCATTTGCATCTCCGTTTTTTCCTCCTCAACACTTTTGTCCGAACCAGACATACTTTTCGGAATGGGCCCTTTAGATCTTGTGTGGTAATGGTAATCTGCTAGAACGTTATAACGAGCTAACTGTTTCGAAATCTCTGGATCAACAATAAACTTGTTAGCGTTAGAGTTTAACACATATTGCAATTTCACGTTAGGGATGCAATGTTCCTAAGTAGTTTAACCATTTCTATCATGTCTTTGTTCTGACTGCATGCGTCATTCCGACTTCTTTTAAGTGCCTCCAAACTTTTCCTTTTTTTTTCGTGGTGGTCGAATCTTATGTGGATTGCCTACGTATCATGTCCCCGCATGAATCAGACCGTGCGTAGTTCTGCCCCATAAAAGCGAAAGCAAATTTTGGGAATTTTTCATTTTCTTTATTGAAACATTATAATACAAACTAAACATTTTTGGAAAGGAGAACCAACCCGAAGTAAAACCAATTACGGTCTAAAAAAAACTATTGACACATTTTGCCGCAAAAGAGAACATACAGACAGACAACAGACTCTAAAAACAAAAACACTTACTCGAACTATAATTACATTAAAGTTCCAAAAGTTGGTGCCCGCGAGGCATCGTTCGGCCTTGCCGCGGGCTTAGGTGCGAGATCCCTTTCAAGTTGCTCTAGTTCGTACATTGTCCGCTTGACAAAAATCATTACTGCTGACAAGAAGGTAGTGCAGGTCATGTCTTCACACATTCGGAATCTCCTAATGATGGCATGGGCAATAGTCCCAATCTTGTTCCTAATTCGACCTTTTTCTATGAGCAGACACCTTATCTGATCACTACGGCCCCCCAAAACCTGAGAATCCTGGAGATACTGCCTTTGCAACTGCCGTATTTCATCTTCCATTCGAGCCAGTAAATCGTAACAGTGTCCACTTTTGATTTCATAAGCTTCAGCTTGCTTAGCTGCCTTGTCCTCGAGGGTGGTCATTTTTCCCTTTAGTTTGGCGATGGTTTTTTCATATTCCTTCTTCACCTGCTGCAAGTACTGTGTGCGCTCTTTTGTTCTTTTTGCCCATTGTGGCCAGAGCTGTGCTACGGCACCCTCGGATTTCTTCAGGTCCTCCCGGTGCTCAATGATTTCCTTCTTTAGTCCGTTAATCAATCTTTCATCCGACCGACTCCTTTGCTGGTTGTCAGCATCTATCCTTATTTGTCGGATCTAAGCCTTGAGAGCCTCATTTTCTTGGGCTAATTTGTTCTTTTCTCCCTGATCGGCGTCGACTTGCAGACTATTTTCAAATCCCAGGTTTTTAATCTGTTGCTTTAGCTGGCCTATTTTTGCCCTGTAACTTTCTTCTTTAGCCAACCAATCCCACTGTTCTTGCGATGCCTTGACGAACTCCTGGAGATGGGGTCTTTTAGCCGGCCTTTCATGCTCAAGTTCTCTCCTGTACCAAGCAAGGTATCCTGGTGCCACTTCGCTTTTGGCCCGATCCCGCACGCAAGTATCTGCTTTTAAATATTGGCATTCACTCCAAATCTGACGAACTCTTGCTTCAGGAAACTGTCCGTCAGGGCTAATCTCAATTACTTGAGCACTAAGATCTTCTTCCTGTGGCACTGTTTGGCGTCTCCCGAGTTGTCTCAAAACCCGATATGGCGCGTAGGGCTGAATGCTCTTGAGCCCCACAATAGAAAGTGGGTCCTAGCTGCCGGCATATATATGACTTCATCAATGGGCAACCATCCTAGCGTCCACTGTATTTGGCTGGCAGTGAGGGTCTGAAAGAATGATGTCCATGTCGTGACTCCCTCGGGTAGACTGACCCCTTTGGTTCTTGTGTAGAACTCTTCTATGCAAGTTTTCTTCGAGGAACCGTAACTCAAGAACTGGGAACGGTGGCAGAGATGTTCAATCATCCATATTTGTAGCAACAAGTTACACCCCTCGAAAAAGTTCCCTCTTGCTTTGCATGCTGTGAGAGCTCGGAAGATATCAGATATTATCATAGGTGCAAGAGTGCTTTCAGCTTGAATGAGCAAGGTACAGATGATCCCGACTATTTTCAGATCAATGTTTCCGTCTTTCCTTGGAAATACCAAAAGGCCCAAAAAGGTTATCATAAAAGCCACTCGTCTATGCTCGTCCCATTTCTGACGGTTACTTTTGTTGCATAACTTGTTACCTGGGTTGTTGAATCCTCCGACATGACCGTATCTGTCGTATATGAAGCGCGGATTACAAAAACCTGCGGCCAAATCTGGGTTATGGACCGTCCTGGGTATCTTTAACGAATCTAAAAACTGATGCACAGTGACAGCTCTTGGAGCAATCAAGTATTTTTGCCTCAACGGAGCTTCAGCATTTCCGATGTACCCGGCTATTTCCTCCAAAGTCGGAGTGAGTTTAAAATCGGAGAAGTACAAGACATTGTGTGTCGGGTCCCAGCAGGTGACCAAAGCTCTTATGATATCCCCTCGAGGCTGGATTTCCAATAAACCCGTAAGACCCTTTAGATATTTCTTGACCTCATCTTGCCCTTCACCACCTAAATCATCCCACCATAGTCGCAACTTGAAAGGGATTTTAGTCATTATTAAAAAAGGTTCATTTTGCATCGTGTTCATCCTGCACATTTATTAAGGTGATTTAAGCAAAAAATAAAATTTATTTGACTCAACCAATTGGCTATTTTTTTTCAGATTAAAAGAAAGATCCGGCTCCGCACACGACTTTTCAGCACTTCGGAAATGAAGATTTTAAAGCTGGGTGAGTCAACCGGTCAAAAATCCAAAAATAACTAAAAGTGGCCGTTTATGCAAAGTCAGTCTTCCGGCGTCCCTTTCGGGAATATTCGGCTATTCTTGCCAAAAACAGCATCACCTGACTTATTTATGACGAAACTTAAAATTTTCTGGGTATCTTGCAAAAAGGGGAAGTTGGACCCGATGAGGGTTGCCTACGTATCTCACATCCAATGAGAATCAAACCGACGTAGTTCGGTTAGATAAAACAAACTTCTTTTGAAAACAAGACTCTTTTCAATGAAAAAACCATTTTTCATAAACAAAACCTTTTTTTTTCATTTTCTAAAAAATTCGACAGAGTTTCGACGCTATTTGGACATTGATTTTTTATTTATTTTTCAAAATAGGCGATTAACTACCTCTATCTCTCTTTCCTCAAAGTATTCAAAAGCCGGTCAACATGCAAGTCCGAAGCAAACAAATGCACAGGTAGCAAGTAGGATGTATCAAGATGATTTTTTATTGTTTTGGTACACCTGTCCTAGACAGACCCAACCCCTGTGTTGAGCCTCCAAAGTCAAATGCACATGATACAAACAAACGCTCCTACTAGGAATCCGGCATGAAGCTGAGTTATTTTAGGTTCGTAACCTGGGTATTTGTTCTAGACTGTGTACCCGAGCGGACAACTTGGGTCGAGGAGGGGGCTACGTACCGGGGACCCGCGGGATCGTCTGGCTTTGTAACTTGTCCGGCCTCTTTCTCATTTCAAGGTATGACACTAACAGAATTGGGAGTCTCGACCAGCAAGCTCATCCTCGGAGATAAGAAGAGAAGGGTTTCGACACAGTTTATATACAGTTCAAATAATATCAAAGCGGTAAAAGCATCATTTAGCACATTAGGCTCAAACATGTAAAAATCAGATAATAAACAAAGCCAAATATAACAATTTATCTAAGCTCGAATTCTGAACCCTGAACCAGAGATTCTGGGTTCGTTCCCCAGCAGAGTCTCCAGAGCTGTCACACGAAGTTAAAGGTAAAATTACACAATTCGGACATTAAATGCAAAGTACATAATTTTTTTTGGTGATTTTTCTACTTTTGTAAAACAAACTTGCTTAATTAAATCCTAAATTGTAAAATTAAATCCTAATTTGCAAAATTAAATCCTAAATGCACATGCAACCCATATTTTGTACTTTTCTCATTTAAAGTAGAAACAAACATGCGCAGACAAAAATACAAATAAATCGCAAACAACGCAAAACCATTTTGTTTTGAATTTTTGGGAGTAGTTCTCATAGGGCAAAAATCACGTGCTCACAAGGTTGAGTTTCAAAATTTAACTAGAGGCATACCAGTTAAAGAAAAGAATGCAAAATGTAAAAACAGGTGCAATTCCACTATCTAGCCTTGGCTTTCAGCCGGCTAGACCAACAGTTAGCACAAGTAGCAAAGAAAGAAGAGAGAGTTTTTGAATGTATGTGCGTGTATTCTGAACTATGTTCGTGTATTAAAGGAGCAAAATGAGAGTGCTTATATAGCAGTTTGAGAGTAGAGCCAATAAGGTAAAAGAATCAGAAATCAACAATTAAGGGCAATCAGAATCCAATCACATAAGGAGTTCAGAATAGACTCCTTTAATTAGGGGCAATTAGCCAAACGGTAACAACATGGGTTTAATTAAGGCAAAAAGACCAAACCATACCAAATAAAGAATCAATGAGAATCCTAAAGTTATACGGGCAAGCAATTAAGGCAGAGATGACCAATTAAAGCTATAAACAAGGAAACAAATAAAGTCTATGCATACAAATCTTTAACGGAGTAATCAATCAGCCAGAATTTCAAATTAATACTGACTTCTGGTAAGAATATATCAATTCCCATAAATAGAAAATAAACTAAGTAAAACTTCACAGAAACATAGGATGTAGTCGGGAAAAAAAATAGGTTAGAACCCTAATAGGGCTCAGTTAGGGTAAAATTATAGAACACTAGATTTGACAAAGGAAAATCGTGTAAGTCAAAAATACAGGATGAGTTAATACGATTGATAACACTGAAAGACTCAAAATTGAAGCAAAAATTGGAGAAACTAGTATTTCACATAAAATTAGTTAGGGTTTGAACAATCATGCAAAAAATCAGTCGAGGTGAAGGAGAAATGACTCATTAAACATAAATAACTTAGAAAAATCTTTAAAAAACAGTTTCGGATGAACCCTAGTTTGAGAAGAGTGATTAAGAAGCGAGATAATCAAGTAAAGTAAGGGGTTTTTGGAGAAAAACATTTGATAATACCCAAATCATGAAGATCTGAGAAGAGTTGACAGCAATGAACTAGGGTTTTCAGAAAAAAAAATAGCAGAGATGAGACAATAGGTCGAGAACCCAAAGTTCCGTAACAAAATAAAGAGAAGTTCTCACTCACAGTCGAACAAATGGTGTGAGATAGGCCAAAGAGCAAAATTTCGAACCAAAACCAACTAGGTTCTTTGAGATCTTCTCAAGATCTGCAAAATCAAGGAGCCATGGCGTGTGGAAGGTCAAGGCTAGCCAGAGAAGACAAGGAAACATCATTAGACTCAGATGTACGCCGGTGACGGCGAGTGATGGAGAGAAATGAGAGGATTTGGGGGGGTGATCTTTAGGTTTAATTATGATAAGGGGATTGTGGACCGTTGATCAAAACGATCAACGGTCAGGATTAGATATGGGTATTTGGTCGGGTGCATATGTATTGGGCTTAAGGGGATTGGGCCAACTTTTGGACGGTTATTTGGGCTGGTTTAAGGGGTTAGGTCCAAAAAATATTAAGGATCAAATATGCTATTTGTTAAATACCCCAAAAAGTTATTAAAGTTTTTTTAAAATAATTAACATATTATAAAAATAATTTTCATGCATAGAAATGTTTTAAAATAATTACTACATATTTAGAAAATACAATGAGCTATTTTCTATTATAATAATATTATAATGTACACATGGGCTATAATTGCAAAATTATTGTAATTGTAGCCAAAAGGCATAAATTTTGCCATTTGTGAAATAATTTGAACTTGATATAACTATGAATAGAAAAATTAAATCAATAAAATGTTATAGAGCCATTTGTAATGCAATTTCGTAATTATTTATATAAATAAAATACTAGAATAAATTAATTAAAAAATATAAAAATTATGGAAAAATATCAATCGATGCTAATGTATAGTTTTGAAGGTGTATATGTACTTTAAAAATATTATAGGGAAAAATTGGGTATCAACAACTGCCCCTCTTTACCCGGGAAGGATGAAAGAGTTTTCGGGTAAAGAAAAGATGGCCAATTTTGACAGAATGGGATGTTTTTAGAAAAAATAGAGGCCAAAAATGGTCTTTGAGCTGCCTACATATCCCTAGTTTTACATGAATCAAGCCATGTGTAGTTCTGGATTCACCGGTGAACGAAGCCGATGGAATTGTTATATGAATGGTAGCCAATTTAGGCAAATGCTCTTTTATGAAGCGGATGGAGTTATGATTATAGGTCTAGAGCATACCAGATGTATTATAGGGCGGATGTTGGGTATCACGAGGTAAGATGGGTGGCTGATGAGAATCGATTATGAATGAAGAAGTGAAAATGGTATGAGCGGAAACCGGAGCGAAGGTTGCTCCTGTTTGAAAAACGGTTACCGACGAGATCACCTGCAAACTCAAAATACGATGCATGAATGTACGTAAATTACTGCAAAAAATTAAACCTGATGCAAATTCCCTTTGGACCATAAAAGATTGCCTTTGGACGATGCAGATGATGTCCTTAGACTATGATGTACTGGGCCATGAATTGTGAGATAGGAGATTCGCCGGCCATGACGTGATGTTCTTGCGCCATGAAAATTGTGCCTCCGAACCATGATGCCTTTGAATAATGATATGTGACTTTGAGAGATCCTCAGGACATGTCATGGTGTCTTCTGGCTATGAGGATGATGCCTTTAGACAATGACGCCTTTGGACAAGTTGGCGATATTTCAGCCCATGAGATGTAATAATATGATGCAAAAATCAACAAGACAAGGGTTAGTCTTGTGAGGTTGAGGACAGAGCTTAGCCCGAAAGAGGAGCAAATAGATAGTGCTGGAATAGAGCAACATTTATGCAAGGAGGGACAATGCTTAGTCCCATGGAAGGCAGAGCTTAGCCTTATGCAAATATGGAGGCAGGGCTTAGCCTTATGCAAATATGGAGGCAGGGCTTAGCCTCATACAAGGTTTGGGACAGGGCTTAGTCCCATGCAAAAGGAAGGCATGGCTTAGCGTATGCAGATATGGAGGCAGGGCTTAGCCTCATGCAAGGTTCGGGACAGGGCTTAGTCCTTGCAAATGGAAGGCAGAGCTTAGCCTTATGCACAATTGGAGACAGAGCTTAGTCTCATGCAAGGTTCGGGATAGGGCTTAGTCCCATGCATATGGAAGGCAGGGCTTAACCTCATGCAAACATGGAGGAAGGGCTTAACCTCATGCAAGGTTTGGGACATGGCTTAGTCCCATGCAGATGGAAGGCAGAGATTAGCCTTATGCAAAATTGGAGACAGAGCTTAGTCCTACACAAGGTTCGGGACAGGGCTTAGTCCCATGCAAATGGAAGGCAGAGATTAGCCTTATGCAAATATGGAGGCAGAGATTAGCCTCATGCGAGGTTCGGGATAGGGCTTAGTCCCATGCAAATAGAAGGCATAACTTAGCCTTATGCAAATATGGAGGCAGGGCTTAGCCTCATGCAAGATGGAGATAGAGCTTAGTCTCATGCAGGATGCGGGACAAGGCTTAATCCCATGCATATGGAAGGCAGAGCTTAGCCTTATGCAAATATGGAGGCAGGGCTTAGCCTCATGCAAGGTGCGGGACAGGGCTTAGTCTCATGCAAAGAACGAATAGCAAATAAGAGTAGAATGTTTCTTAGCTGGAGATACGTTCAGTGTCTGGTGGCCCGATTGATAGTGATTTTACTCCGTGTATATATATTTACGAATGCTACTGCTACGTCAGATATGCCTGCGCTCAAAGAAAAATTGTAAGTTTGTAAGGGGAGGTTGGTTCGTGCCCTCGTCTGCTGGCTTTGCTCCTCCGTTCTGGAGGCCTCATTTGAGTTTTTCTGGGTAACACTTGGTTGTTACGGAAATAGAGTTTTCGAAAATATGCAATTATTGATAAAAAATAGAGTTATTTTAGAAATATGGTGAAATATCAAATAATTTTTGATGAACTAATGACTGTAACACATTTCAAGACATTGCAACTTTCTCGTGTTAGAATTTTAAGGGTCCTCCTCAAAATTCTTCCCCAGTTTGATAGATGATCCTTCGGCCATTTGCGAGTAACAAAACTTGTTGAACCTTCTACGGAATTTTGAGAACCCTTCTCAAAATTCTGCCCCAGTTTCTTAACCAATTTCTGATTTTATGGCATGCAATGGCATTGGCTCCTCAAAATTCTGCCCCAGTTTCTGGTTCTGGGGGGGAATGGAAATTTTATTATTATATGACCGAACCCATAGGGCTGCCTACGTATCCCCTCTTAAACGGGAATCAGGTCAAGCGTAGTTCAATTACATCTAATGAAGAAATATAAATAGTCTAGACATAGTATCTCTTGACTGTGTCTGAATTGATTAGTTTTGGCAAGACTTCTCCATCCATTTCTGCAAGTATGAGTGCTCCTCCTATTAGCACCCTGTGAACCATGTAGGGGCCTTACTAGTTGGGAGAGAATTTCCCTTTGGCTTCATCTTGATGCAGGAAGATTTTCTTCAGTACCAACTGTCCTGGTGCAAACTACCTTGGTTTGACCCTTTTGTTGAAAGCTCTCGACATTCTGTTCTGATAAAGCTGACCATGATATACTGCATTCATTCTTTTTCCATCTATAAGGGCCAATTGCTCATAGCAGCTCCTTATCCATTCTGAATCGCTGAGTTCGGCTTCCTGTATGATTCTTAAAGAAGGAATCTCTACCTCGGCTGGGATGACAACTTCGGTACCATAAATCAGTAAGTTGGGAGTTGCCCCAGTTGATGTGTGAACTGTAATGTGGTATCCCAACAAAGCAAAGGGTAACTTCTCGTGCCATTGTTTGTGGTTTTCTACCATTTTTCTTAGTATCTTCTTGATATTTTTGTTGGCGGCTTCTACGGCTCCATTCAACTGAGGTTTATATGCTGCGGAGTTTTTGTGTTTGATTTTGAAGGTCTCACATATGGATTTCATTACATCACTGTTAAGATTGGTGGCATTATCAGTGACAATGGACTTAGGAACTCCGAATCGGCAAACAATACCATCATTGACAAAATCTACGATGACTTTCTTGGTTACAACTTTGTAGGATGCAGCCTCTACCCATTTTGTGAAGTAGTCAATGGCCACTAGAATAAACCTATGCCCAGTAGTGGGCTCGATCGGACAGATGACATCCATTCCCCAAGCAGCGAATGGCCAAGGTGAGATTGTTGTGTTGAGCTCATTTGGCGGCACTTTTATCATATCGGCATGCACTTGACTTTGGTAGCATTTTCGGATATACTGGACACAATCTATCTCCATAGTCATCCAAAAGTAACCGGCCCTAAGTATTTTCTTGGCCAAGACAAAACCATTCATATGCGGGTCGCGGGTCCCAGCATGTATCTCCTCAAGTAGCTTAGAAGCCTCTTTTACGTCGACACATCTTAGCAATCCCAAATCAGGAGTTCCTCTATACAATTTTCCCCCACCGTGGAAGAAGTGATTGGACAATCTCCGAAGTGTACGTTTCTGAGTATGGTTAGCATGCTCCAGATATTCTTCTTTTGCCAAATATTCTTTGATATCGTGAAACCAAGGCCTCCCGTCTGTTTCTTCTTCAACATGGGCACAATATACCGGCTGGCTATGAATTCTCACTGGGATGGGATCAATGAAATTCTTGTCTAGATGCTGTATCATGGATGATAAAGTGGCCAATGCATCGGCGAACTCATTCTGAATTCTAGGGACATGCCGAAACTCTATCTTCGTGAACCTTTTTATCAATTCCTGCACATGGTGCAGATATGGCAATATCTTGGAATTCTTGGTGGCCCACTCTCCTTGTATCTGGTGCACAAGCAAATCTAAATCACCGATCACCAACAACTCCTGAACGTTCATGTTGATTACCATGTTGAGCCCTAGTATGCAGGCTTCATACTTTTCCCTGTTGTTGGTGCAAGGAAACAAGAGTTTAGCAGACACCGAATAACGTTGGCCAGTCTCCGATACCAAGACGGCTCCAATGCCTTCTCCTTTGAAAGTTGCAGCTCCATCAAAGAACATCCTCCAACCGTCGTATGCTTCAGTAATGTCCTCTCCTACTAATGAAACTTCTTCATCAGGAAAATATGTTTTCAAGGGTTCGTATTCTCCTCCTACAGGATTTTCAGCAAGATGGTCTACCAATGTTTGTCCTTTGACCGGTTTTTGAGTTATGTAGACGATATCGAACTTACTTAACAGTATCTGCCACTTGGCTAACTTCCCAGTCGGTATGGGCTTTTAAAAGATGTACTTTAGGGGGTGCATCCTAGATATGAGATACATGGTATAGGCATAGAAGTAATGCCTCAATTTTTGGGTCGTCCAGGTCAAAGCACAACAAGTGCGTTCTAACAGAGAGTATCGTGCCTCGTAAGGTGTGAATTTCTTACTCAGGTATTATATAGCTTGCTCCTTTCTCCCTGTCTCATCATGTTGTCCCAGAACACATCCGAAGGCTCCATCTAATATAGAAAGATAGAGTAGCAAAGGCCGCCCTAGTTCCAGTGGGACCAAGATTGGCGGTGTGGACAGGTATTCCTTGATTTTGTCGAAAGCTTTCTAACAATCTTCGGTCCAACTTGTTTTGGCGTCTTTCCTAAACATCTTGAAGATGGTTTCACATATAACTATGGACTGTGTTATGAAGCGACTGATATAGTTGAGGCATTCGAGGAAGCTCATCACGTCCTTTTTGCTTCTTGGTGGCGGTAACTCTTAAATAGCCTTAACTTTGGACGGATCAAACTCGATTCCCCGACGACTGACAATAAATCCCAATAAATTTCCTGCGGGAACCCCGAATGCACATTTTGCGGGGTTCAATTTTATGTTGTACCTCCTTAACCTGTCAAAGAACTTTCTCAAGTCTACTTTGTGATCTGCGGTCCTCTTGGATTTGATAATGACGTCGTCAACATACACCTCTATATCTTTGTGTGTCATATCATGGAAGATGGTTGTCATGACTCTCATATAAGTAGCCCCAGCATTCTTTAGACCAAATGGCATCATCTTGTAGTAGTACACCCCTCACGGTGTAATAAAAGCTGTTTTTCTACGTCTTCTTCATCCATCCAAATCTAGTGATAACCTCGCGAAGCAATATACAAAGGATTGGAGCTCATGCTTGGCGCAATTGTTGATCAGGATATGTATATTTGGCAGTGGGAAGTCGTCCTTGGGACTTGCTCTATTTAGGTCTTGATAGTCAACACATACTCTGACTTTCCCATCTTTCTTCGGAACTGGTACAATATTGGCTAACCAAGTCGGGTACTCAACTACCCTAAGAACTTTGGCTTTAATCTTCTTAGTAACTTCCTCTTTGATTTTCAGGCTCATATCTGGTTTGAACTTTCTGAGCTTCTGCTTCACCGAAGGATACATTGGATTGGTAGGCAACTTGTGAGCCACTATAGATGTACTCAAACCGGTCATGTCATCATATGACCATGCAAAGACATACTCATACTCCTTCAAGAAACGAATGTACTCCTCCTTATCTGTCGGTGATAAGTGAATGCTTATGCGAGTCTCCTTGACGGTTTCAGTGTCTCCCAAATTTACTGCTTCGGTTTCGTCCAAGTTGGACTTAGTCTTATTCTCAAAGTTCTCAACTTCTATAACAACCTCCTCAGGTATTTCATCTTCTTCCTCTGAGTCACTATTCTTATATTGCGTTGTCTCATTACACGTCATAGTCATCGGTTCATTAGGAAAAGTAATAATAATGCTGTGGAAAGAAAAAATGTAGAAGATAATAATGAATAATAAATAGCAACGCGTTGATTAAAACTGAAAACATCCAAAACAAGTACCACTCTATGAATCGAACAATTATTTTGAAACAAGTGAGTCTTTAAAACAAAATTACTAAAAATAGCTTAGATGTCTAGCATGTCTATAGAAATAAAATTAGGCTGATTGCCAAGCTACCCAGGGACTCAGCGGGCCCAGGATGGTGTGGCAGTCCAGTTCCTAAGAACAACTTCCTTCGCCACAGTCTGAATGGTGAAGCCTTCCTCTTCCTCCTCCTCAATTATTGCACTACTATCCATATCCTAGTCTTCTAAGAACAAATTCCTTAGCCTAGCTAATGCTTCTTTTTCTGTAGTTCCCCATATTGTATCAACTCGGTGAAAAGTCTAACCCAGATGTGGCATTGGTTTCTTGAGAGGGTAATAAGGTCCACGCCATGGAGGTAACCAATCATCATACTCCTACCATGTATACTGGTAACTGAGCCCGAAGGTAGTACCATGACGTTTCAGCTATATTGGTTTGGTAATTCCATAGAGATTCTTCCCAAGCCCTTTGCCAGGTTCATACCCAGACCATGCTAGTATGCTTTCTATCTTGTTACTTCACCATTTGTCTTTCTCAACGGCATTGACATGTTCGATGTGATGATAAGTTTCCCCTCCTAGCCTTCTTCTACTCCCAATGATCGGGATGGTTTGACTGGTGTAAATGGGATTACTCCCGTCTCCATGAATGATCACCTCCTGATGGTTCTATTTGAACTTCACTGCCTAGTATAGTTTGGAAGCCACAACCCCAGTGGCATGTATCTAAGGTCGACCCAACAGAAGATTGTATGAAGTTGATATATCAAGCACTTGGAATTCAACATCGAAACAAGTTGGCCCCATCTACAGACAAAGATTAATCTCCCCAATCGTGGCCCTTTGAGACCCATCAAAGGCTTTCACGTTCATGCTTCCTACCCGTACTTCATGGAAACCTTTGCCCGATATTTTCAGAGTATCCAATGGACAAATGTTGAGGCTTGAACCTCTATCGATCAGAACTCTGGCAATGAATTTTTCTTCAAATTGTACCGTGATATGCAACGCTCGGTTATGATTCAACCCTTCAGGTGGTAGCTCATCCTCGTGGAAGATTATCTTATGACTTTCCAGCACCTGCCCTACCATGTTGGCCATCTCTCCGCAGGTGATATTGTTGGGTTCGTAAGCTTCACTTAACACCTTTATCAAAGCATTCTTATGTGCCTCTGAATTTTGCAATAGCGATAGGATGGAGATCTGGGCGGTGGGTTTTGTTCAAATGGTCAACGACAGAGTATTACCTCACCTGTACTTTCCTCCAAAGATCATCTGACCCTGTTTTAATGATAGGCTTCTTGGTAGTGGCATCCTTACTTGGTCCTCCCAAGTGTTCATGTGTATAGACCCTTCCAGTTCTGGTCATTCCTTGTACAACATCAGATTCTTCCTTCTTTGCCTTTCCTTTTTTCCTAGCTTCGGCAACGTAATCCCAGGGTATTGATTTTGAATCAAAAGGAGGTGTGGTTGATACTGTCACTGTGAAAGGTGTGTCCACTTCTACTTCAAATGGAACAGGTGTGGCCGTAGGTAGAGCTACGTCTACCTCAAATGGAACCGGTGCGGAAACCTCACCCTCGACTGGCGACTACATCTGTACTACAATATGAGTGAGTGTGAATGCAGGTTTGAAGTCATCGCCCTCTCGAATAAGCCCGATTGACCCCTTAGGATCCCATTCTTCATCTATCTCTCACATGTATTCCACCGCCCCTATGATCCGGGAGAGGATTGTTGCGGACATTGGGTGCAGCTTCTTTTGCCTGTATGACCTTGTTGTCAATCAGTGTCTGGATTTTGTCTTTCAATGTTCAGCACTCCTCGATGGTATGCCCTTTCATACCGGAGTGATATGTACAGGTTTTGTTTGGGTTGACCCATTGAGATGGATTCTCTACTGCCACAGTGGGAATAAGAGTGACGTAATCAGCGGCCTTCAACCTTTCATACAGCTGGTCGATGGGTTCAGCAATAGCGGTGTATTGTCTGGGTGGTTTGTGGTCGAAGTCAGGTCGTGGTCTTGGGTAGTTTTGACGATTTGGAGGTGACTGGAAATGAGATGGTTAGGAATTATAGGTGTAATAGACTGTGGCTGGTTGGGAATATCTGGGAGGTGAGGGTTGATATATAGTTGGAGGTGTTTGGTAAGTGGGTGGAGGTGCTTGGTATGTGGGTAGAGGTGTTTGGTATGCGAGTGGAGATTTTGGGCCTTGAGCCACAGTACCGCCCTGATGTCTTTCTTCTGTGATATGCCGCCTGATTGTAGTGCTTTCTTCGTAGCATGTAGTGCCTCAAAGTTTGTCACCATTCCGCTCTTGATGCCTTCTTTGATCCTTTCACTAAGTTTGATGATATTAGAGAATTTATGGTTTTCAATAACCATCAACCTCTCATAGTATTGCGGGTCCTGTGCTCTGACAAAGAATTTGTTCATCTGCTACTCGTCCAAAGATGGCCTGACTTTGGCCGCTTCTGACCTCCAACGAGTAGCATACTCGCAAAAAGTCTCGGTGGGCTTCTTCTTAAGGTTCTGAATGTAGAAAACATCTTGTGCATTTTCTGTGTTGAACCTGAATCGGGCCATGAAATCAGACACCATACTCACCCAGTTGGACCATTTCTTAGGATCCTGGCTGATGTACCAGGACAAAGCATCTCCCGTAAGACTCCTCATAAAAAGCTTCATCCGGATTTTTTCATTCTTTCCGACCCCGACAAGTTTGTCATAATAGGTCCTTAGATGAACCCTGGGATCACCTGTATCGTCAAACATCTCGAACTTGAGAGGTTTGTAACCCTCTGGTAGTTCTATATCCGGCTGTATGCATAGGTCTTCATAATTCAAACCTTCTATCCCTTAGCCTCCTTCGATACCCTGAACTTGACTTGTCAATTTCTTGACTTCCTCAGCCATGTTCTTGATGAGCAGGTCCTTCTCAGTGGATTCTGATGTATAGGAGATTGGTTGGGTAGAGTAACGGTTTCCACATATATAGGGTTGTTTTGGTGAGTGTCAGGGACTTGGGTGTAGTGGTGATCGTTGGTTGGATTTTGAGGATCGGTAATAGGTTGTGGTGTGTTCTGAAGAGTATGATAGGTAGTAGTTTGTGGGTACTGAATAGGTTGATGATGGTGTTGTGGTGGAGTTGGTATCAGTAAGGGGTTGGGATTTTGAGGTGGAGTTGCATATTGATGTGGTGCGGGAGGGTTTTGTGGAGGCTGGTTTGGTGTGTTTTGGTGAGTCGCTGGATTTTTAGTATTTTGTTGGTTGATATCAGGGACGTTCAAGGTGAGGGATAGATTTGCTAAGTTGCGGACCTGCTCAAATTCTCCCTATAGCTCCAGTATCTTTTGTTCCCACCGTAAAACTAAATCTTTTGGTGCCAGAGTACTCCGACCATCTAAAGTTTCCACATTCTCAGCATTTTCCTTTCGAATACCAATTAGGTCGTCCATTTTAGCCTTCCCTTTACTTCTCGTATTACTTGGAGGAGGAGGAGGTGGAGGGCCTCTAGATCTGGTGTGATATGCTGATGATGCAGTATGTGCGAACCAACCTTAGGGGATGAGAATAATAAAGAATAAAGAAAAGAAAAAAGGTAAACCAGTCAGTAAGGATTCTAAAATATTTGCAGTATTTAAACACATATTGCGGGAATGTAAATTCGCGTTCTAATTTGGGAGCCTCGTTGTGCCCGGGGTAGGCCTAGTGACAAATAGGTTTGGAGAAATTCAATGCCAATAATTGCCTCATTTCATTAATGTAAAAATAAACGACCCAAAACGACACTAAATAAGATAATGTTACTAATGGCACTTGGCCTTATTACATTTTAAGAAGAAAGCAAGTAAACCTAATCTACTTGGTCCCAGAAGGACCCTCTCTAGATTGGATGCTCTTGTCGATCAGTTCCCCCAGCTCGCGCAAGTTCAGTAGTAAGAAAGCCCTTGTCAAATGTCCTCCTTCATTTCCCTTAGCGTTCTGGCAATCGGTGACCCTTTTTCTCATCTTCCCTTCCAATTCCATCAGACTATACTCCAGATATTCCAACCTTTCACTGGATTTAGCAGCTCTCTCTTTCCACTTATTGATCATTTCCATATCGGCCTTATGTTATTCCATATGCTCAGCTTCAGACTCACGAACCCTTTTGCGCAACTTGTTATACTTCACCTCTGCTTCGGCAACCTCGTCTATGACCCTGTTTCATGGACCAACCCTTGGCTCGAATATCCCGGCTATGTTATCATCCAACCATGAGGGGTAAAAGTATGAGTGACCCGCATGATATCGGTCTGGCTCAATGGTATCCTTTTCCACAATAATCTTCAAAGTACACATATGTTGTGCTTCATTCTTATATGGAATGGCATCGCCCTGAAAATTAGCTATGAAGTGACTCACTTAGTGACTCGTGGTATGACCTGTCTCCTGCCTGCCTGTCTCATAACCTTGAGGGGAGCATAAGGGTATATGCCCCTTAACCCAATCAACACCAAGTGTGGAACATCCCTAGATCTGATGATGAACTCGTTGGTGGGGAACCACTCGAACAGCCATTGAACTTGGTCCTCGATCATATTGTTGAAAATTTGTACCCATCCTACAATGTCCTCCAGTTGGGCAAACATGTTTGGGATATAGGTCATTCTCTTAGGATGATGGAAGGCTATGTGATCATTCCATGGCCTTCGTGGAAATTCCTGACGGTATTGGCCCTTTTAGAGATGTTCTAGCAGCCAAACTTGCAGCAACAAATTGCAACTCTTGAAGAATTTGAGACCTTTCTAACATCGTTTCAAGGCTCGGTACATGTCTGCAATAATCATAGGGACAATGGTATATGTCTGCCCCTCGATCATGTCCATTAGAGTTTTGGCCACTATAGCCAGCCTGGTATGGATTCTGTCCCCTTGGATCGAGAACACTAGCATGCCCAAGAAGCACACAATAAACACAAAGACCCTATGATGAATCCAGCCCAAGGAGGTGATTGAGAACTCATCATCAAAAATATGGTAAGAGCGACTGTGACCGTATCGTTCATAAAGGAAGTCGAAAGTTATGTAAGAGTCTTTCAGCACTTCAAGTTGCCATTCTTCTTTAGCCCCATCATTTTCAGAAACTCCCTAGCGGTGCGATTTTTAGGTGCTAACAGACTAGGGCTATCCCAAGGCAACCCAGCAAATCCTTCTATTTCTTCTAGAAGGGAAGTCATTTCTATGTCCCTAAAGCGGAACACGACCCTTTCCTTGTCCCAAAACATAGTGGCAGCCTCGATCAACATTTTATTTGGCTGAAGATCCAATAGAGAAGGCAAGTTTCGTAAGACTAGTTTCACATGATTTTGGACACATGAAGGAAGATCCCTCCACCAATCTAGCAAAAGTGAATGTATGCTACCGACCATACCAAATCTGGGGACTTCGTGCCTCATTTTTCTGCAAAACAAAAGTTAGTTAGGCCATTTCCCCCTCCAAGTTCGTCTATTTATACCACAATGATTACCATATTGGCACTTATTTCTTCAAATTAATGCACACAATCGTGGTTGCGTCCGTTAGGATTATGAAAAACCCAATGGACTTTTGGGTGAGGTTTTTCTTTAAGGGTCATTACGTGGGAAACATATTAACCCGGCTAGGTTTGACCATGATGAATGTACAGTTAATTAGAGTAAGGTTGCTATATAGGTCTAGACTGGGACCCTCAAGCAGACAACTTGAGGGGGAAAGGCACGGAACCGTCGAACGCACGACTAGTTTTACCCCAAATACGCCTTTCCGAATTTAAAATGGTGATATATAGGAAGAGCGCAAACACTCATCAAGCGTTGCTATAGTATTGATTACGCACGAGTGGAATATGATATGGAGCATGATTTATGCAACAATAAATAGCATGTTGTCAAGTATTTGCACATTAAAAAAAACGATAAATGCAGTATTTAAATAATTGAAAGATAGTTACGGAAAAAGAAAACAAAGAGACAAGTCAGTTTCAGGAAATAAAGGAAATCATAAATAAACAGTTAAATCCAAATAAGGGGGAGGGTGCATGGGATAAAGCATGCTTAAGACTAATTCACAAAAATAAGTTCGTTATGGTAAGAGCCTAAAATATCCCCAGCAGAGTCGCCATGTTGTCGCGCCTCCTTTTTCCTCGCGGAGTCCTGATATGCTCAAATTACACTTTAATTAAATAGTGTAAGGCAGTCACTATCAAATATAATAACCCAACAAGGTTGGGGTCGAATCCCACAGGGAATATGGTGTGAGAAGTTTACTTGAGTAGTGTGTAACTTGACTTAAGTCGTAATTCTATTCGGTTAACGTAACAAGAGAATGATATAATTAAGAATTAACGAGATACCTAATTGTGATATGAGAATGTAAATAATTTGATTAAAGAAAACAAGGTTGTGTTCCCGTCAATGGAGTAATGCTATCGGAGTTAATATGATATATTTCTAATGGAAGGTCCTCTAGATATGCAAATGATGTCTAAATGACTACCCAATATTTTCCAATAGTTGGGGAGTATTTCCTCTTTATGATTTTTCCAAATATAAAAGAGTTGAAATTAAGAGAAATCAATTTATGCCAAATAAAATCCACTTATTCCTAAGCGATTCTATTAAACAAGGTTTAAAGCCTTGAGTCTTTGATATTTACTTCTACCAAACCCTAACTCACTTTTCCAAGTAAAGAAAGAGTTTAATGGCACTTGTTAATATTTGCAATCACCAACAATAAATGAAGAATGAGAAATAAATATATAACCACCAACAATAAATGAAGAATGAGAAATAAATATATATCAACCAATCATTATATATATAGTCAATGTTAAACATCCATTAACATAACACTCATTTAGGGTCCACAACCTTAGTATTTAAAGCTAGCTACTCATGCTAAAATACAAAAAGATGAGAATATTAAATGTCATAAAGCATACAAATTGCAAGATTCTTCACTCCTAAAGCTTCCAAAAGAGAGGAATATTCAAAGATTGAAATGTAGCTCAAAAACCAGACAAGATTCCCCCACAAACCCTATAAATCTATTTATAGTAGGCTAAAACTCGGGACCAATTTCGGACAAAAATTCTTCTCCAGGTGAATTATGCGACCGCATTTCTGTCGCATAACAGACATCCGGTCCGCGTTCTCGTCAAAACCATCGCATCTTCGAAACCTTAGTTCCCAGGTAGTCGTCACATTTTGGTTATGCGGTCCGCATTGTTGATTTGTGACTGCATAACATCACCGCATTTCAGACTTCAGCAACTTCTACAGGGGGTTTGCGATCCATTATGCGGCCCGCAAACAAGTTATGCGTCGCATAATGGACCGCATTTCTTGCACTTGAATTTGGCTAAACAGACTATTGGACTTTGCGGTTCCTCTGAGCAATATGTGGTCTGCATGTTGGATTTGTGGTACACATATTCACATCTGCGATCACATTTTGCCTTTTTCTTGTCCTTTTGCGGTTTTTTAATTTCATTTACATGTTCTTGGTCCTTAAGCCTCATACACTGCAAAACATTCAAATTACATAAGTATAAAAAATAATTGCATTTAAAACGAGCTAAAATCTAAGCAATTGGTATTAATGTGGCGAAATTCTCCGGCACATTAACACCCCCAACTAAAACTCTTGCTTGTCCTCAAGCAACTAAAACGACACTATCCTATTCTGGACTCCAACTAAATGATATAAAACAATAGTGACCGTGGACGGTGTTAGTTGTCAGTACTACAAGCATGCACTTTCATTTATTTACCCTTCCTAAACAATCATTGTTATATACAAAGAAACTAATCAACTTGTGAACTTTGAGCCTCGACCAATTTGACAAAATGTTACTCTCAGCTGAGTGCACTTGCATTCGACTTCAAGAACTCAACTTCTGTCCAACCTCACAATTCATGTGCCCTCACTAGAAAGAAAGTCCCAAACTCACAATATTTACAATGACAACAAAAGGGATGGATTCACAAAGACACTCACTCTCACGAAGAGTTTCAAGTGTTACAACATGTCATACCATAGGCTTGCCCTTATTTTAATTCATCGCTTTATTCTAAGAACGTTTGGTTGGAGATCCCATAAGAACTTTTTAAGCTTGTAATGTAGGTTTAGGGAAGGGTCGGATAAACATTTGGGTACAAGTGAATACACCCTCCTTGAACACTACTCACATTTTTCTTTCTTGTTGCTCTTTGCCTCTTTTCAAACCACATAGCCCTCATTGGCCCCTAATTTCCAAAATTGAACCACCTTAAATACCTCTCTAATTTTCTTCAAGGCTCCATATATATATATATATACATACATCTCTTTTTCTTTTTTCTTCTTCTTTTCTCTTGTATTTTTTTGTATTTTTCTTTTGGAGCTTGAATAGTTTAATATGAATATTTTGAGGTATATTTTACTACACTCAATGTACAACCTTGCCAATTTCCGGCTTGACACCACAACCCCAACTTAGGCTTTTAGCCTCAATCTCAATGTTCAAGGAGGGACGAGTTCAAAAAAAGGGATTATTTTTCAAAAAGGGGAAAAGTTTGTAATGAGTTGACCAAAGAAAAGGTTAAAGGCTCAAATGGGGTAACAAGTGATAATATCTATACAATGGATAGCTTGAAAGGCTAACTAGGTTTTCCAATATCACAAAGACTGCCTAAGGTCATTTCTCCAACCAAATGTAATTATCATTAGCATCGAAAGACCAACCGGGCAAGTTCTAGAAGACAGAAGTAAACACAAGAATTATTTATACAAAGACTCACACACATGAAACACGAACTGTTTGACTCAACATAGTTTTAGCCCTCGAGTCAACACTTGAAAACTCGAAGCTTTCATCATATTTACATGTATAATTCTAGGTAAACATAGAGTCAAAGAGCGAGCCTCAAGTTCACATAGTTGATTTCCTATACAACACAATTATGTTTATATTAATGGAAGGGTATAGGCTATTTACATGCATACATACTTGAAACTAGATAATTACACCAACCCGGTCAAAATGTTTCATCCTACTGCCATGGTTATACTATTACACCCTTGGAAAAGAACGCAACGAAGAAAAAACAAGGGGAATTCATTGCTAATTACTAAAGATAAACATGCATCCAACTATCTACTTGTTTTTTTTTTCTTTATATACAAAGATAACATATGTACAAAGACCATACAAGTATATAGAAAAGTTACCGAGAAATTTACTTATATAACACAAAAACATGTACAACAGTTCAAGGATTTCAAAAAGTTTGTACAAAGCTATCCCACCCCCAACTGAAAAGCATGCATTGTCCCCAACGCATAAGAATGTAAGAGTTTAGGGACTCCCTGAGGCGCACTAAGAGTTATGGGAGTTGGAAGCCAGCTGAATGATGGTGGGGTCACCCTCTGATGTTGGAGCTAGGGCCTGTGAGATCTCGGCCTAAGGAATGACCTCCACTGAGGGAGGAGGGATCTCTAACTGCCTCGATACTGGAGCTGGGGCTTGTGAGCTGCTAGCCTCGCCCGCTGATAGCTGAGAGGTCGATGGATTGGCTTGGATGACCATGTCTGCTAGCGAATGTTCTATCGCCATCTAACAGCTTCTTCTTCCTCCTATGTAACTGTAGGGGCAGAAACCTGCTTTCCTTTCTTCTAAGGTGCAGGAGCTATCATCAAAGTGGAAAAATCAAGATCTAATCCTGCCACGGACGTGCCCGCTCCCTGCTCTCCTTCCTTGGGCATGAAGGAGGATAAATCGAACTCCATATTTTGCATTTTGTGGAGCTCAGTCTTCAGTGTGGCAACATCATCACGGAGCTTTGGCAAGTTTTCAACCTCACCCCGCTCTATCTTTTCAATCCGCACCTCAAGTATCAAGCAATCCCTATAAGATGTTTGTTGCTGTCGTAGGGCCGTCACTAAGGACTGGATTGGGGTCAATGCCTGCCTGATGAGTGTGGGGAGGTCCTTTAGAAGATGGTCTACCTTAGCATTTGCATGTTGAGCTAAAAGACCGAGCCTTGAAATGGTTGGTAGTGCGGCAGAAGGCTGTGCAATGGTGGCTTGAAAGGTGGGCTGTGGAGTGGAAGTGAAGGCCACTGTGGCCTGAGGAGAAACAGGGGTCTGGGAGTCTGAGATCTCTGTATTAGTAGGAATCTAGATCTAAACCTCTAGGGAAGCAACAACCACCTATGGCACCGCGTCACTAATGCGCGTGCTATCAATATCCTTCAGTGCTTTTCCCGTCTTGTTAGTGTGTGGTATTGAAGGGACTTCCACAGCCTTGCAGAGGGCTATGATCAAGCATAGGAATGGAAGTGATGTGGTTGTCAGGTTGGCCCGGACCCCTAACTCTCCAAAGATAATGTCACCCATATCAATTTTGATCTCGGTCATAATGCATGCAATGGGAAGAGCTTTCTCAATGCTTATATCAGTCTCATTTCGGGACGGTATCAAGCGAGAGGTGACAAAACTGAGCCAGAATCTACCCTTTCGTATGAGATCTTCCTTGAATATTTTATGCAGAGGGTCAATCCAAGCAGGGGTCCCCTTGGTTATCACTAAAGTTATCCAACCATGCTCATTATCCCTGTTTGCCCATTTGGTGTCATACTCAGGTGTGCCCGAACTCTAGTTGGGGAAGTAGAACTCATTTATAGTTTCATTGTTATAGAACACCTGCTTTCCCGAACCAAGACAGTCTCATAGAATACTTTGTTGTGTTTGTGGTGAGGGGTCCTGGAGGCTCCATAAGGTGCATAAAACTCATGCACCCATGTTTCATTGAAATTATCAGGCAGCTCAGTGAAGCACTCCCAGTTTCTAGCTTTGATGTTCTCCAGTATGTAAGGGTATTGCTCATGTAGCCCGTTCAGACTCAGTTGTTTCTCATCAAGGATTTTTTGTTTCATGAGCCCTTATTTATACAGATCCCTAGAGCCTGTGACCTCAAACTTGAGTTGGAAATCATCTCCTCTTTTTCTTCTTGCCTCAGCTTGTAGGTCGACTGATGGCAAGGTCTCTTCCTCATCAGACTGGGAGGGATGTGCAGCAGTAGGTCGGCATAATTCCGGTCGTGAACGCTTGGCTTGTTGTGCTTGACGACCGATGGAGGCCCTTTTCTTGGAAGCATTATGTTTCTTAGGAGCCATATCTGCAAAGAAACGAAGTGCGAGTGACATAGAAGACATCAGAAGAAAAGGTTACAAAGAAAGTCAAGTATGCGACAGGTTATGGGGTCGCATAACCACTATGCGGACCGCAAACCTATCGCAAAACTTCTGTCTGCTGAAAGGAAACATTTATGTGATTGGTTATGCGATTGCATATCTATTATGCGGTTCGCATAATCATAGCAAAATTATGCGCTTGAAAAGTTCATCACACTATGCGATCGCAAAACCCACCGCAAAGATGGATTTGCGATCGCAAATCAGCCGCAAACATATTAAAAAAGGCCAAAACTGTTGAAGTTTGAGGTGGCTTTGCGGTCCGCATATCACTTATGCGATCGCAAAGCCTCCGTAATTTTTCATCTTCCTTAAGTCACCTAGGGTTTCTTATGCGGCAATGATGCGGACAGCAAATCGACTATGCGGTCCGCGAAAGTCTTCATCCTCAAGGTTTTAACTCCACCCTCTACAATGGTGACCCTAATTTCACTATCCAGCACCCCAAGCCTAACATATTATCCAAGAACCCCCCTCCCTCCCTATTATGAGCAGATACCCAAATAACGGAGAGGAAAAAAGAACAAACACTAAAGGAAACTAATAAAACAAGAAAACACACAACAAAGTTAAAACTAAAAATTAACATGGATGAAATCGGGAAGGGAGAACATACTAGGAATGGATGATTGAGAAACACTTAGGAGATGAATTCAACAATTGGGATCGTTGTTTACTCTTTCAATTTCAACTAGCCGTTGTCCTTTTCCTTTTTCTTTTGTTTTGTTTTTTTTTTGTTTTGTCTAAGAGGGAAGTGAGTGTGTCTGAGTGCTGGTGCGTGTTGATATGCGAAGGGGTAGGGATACTTACCTGTAAAACTGTGGTGGATAAGTCACCGCATAACACCTTATGCGACCGCATAAGTGTTATGCGATGATTTCAACTCAAGTTGCTCATCTACACAATACGGTGCACTTGTGCAATTGCATAACTTATATGCGGTCCGCAAAGTGCACGTCCTTGTCGCATTTCGACCATCAATATTTGCTGAACAAACTGCCCAGGTCTACGACCATTATGCAGTCCGCATAGTCAAAATGCGACTGCATATGTGTAGCAGACTTCCCATGGTGAATTTTCTTCCCTTTCACTTGCAATTTTACTCTGTGTTATGATCTTTTGAATCACCTGCTCTCTAACACACACTTTAAATTGCTCAATTAAATCTATCTAACAAAAATTAAAATTTAAATGACAAAAAGGATGTTACCACACATGGGTTGCCTCCCATGAAACGCTTGATTTAACGTCGTGGCACGACGAAGTTGGACTTTCTTTGGGTTCACTCTTTGGTCGGGCATGGACCATCTTTGAGAGCCAACTGTTCCACCAAGTGTTTTTCTCCATCTGTGCCTAAGTAGTGCTTGACTCGCTGGCCATTTACTTTGAAGGTCCGGAGCCCATCCTCCGATTCTAATTCCACAGCTCCAAAAGGGGATACATCTACCACCTTGAACGGACTGGACCACTTCGATTTGAGCTTTCCCGGAAATAATTTGAGCCTTGAGTTAAAGAGTAAAACCAAGTCACCCGACTTGAACTCCCTTTTCAAGATCTTTTTGTCATGGACAAACTTCATCCTTTCTTTGTACACAGCTACACTTTCATATGCATGGAAACGGAATTCCTCCATTTTATTGAGTTATGTTAACCTCAAATTTGCAGCTTCAACCCAGTCCAAGATCAACCCTTTTCAAGCCCACATGGCTTTGTGATCCAGTTTTACGGGTAGATGACAAGCCTTGCCGAAGACTAACCGATAAGGAGAAGTGCCAATAAGAGTTTTTTACGTCGTGCGGTCTGACCACAACGCGTCATCTAGCTTCCTTGACTAGTTGGTCCTGTTTGAATTAATAGTCTTTGCTAGAATATTCTTTATCTCTCGGTTGAAAACTTCAAATTGGCCACTTGATTGGGGATGATAAGGTGTGACCACCTTATGCTTGATGCCATATTTCTCTAGTAGCCCCGTGAAAGTCTTGTTATAGAAGTGAGACCCACCATCACTAAGAATGGCTCTAGGAGTGCCAAACCGTGTGAATATATTTTTCTTTAAGAATGTGGTCACACTTCTTGCATCATTGTTTGGTAAGGCAATTGCTTCAACCCATTTGGACACATAGTCCACAGCCATCAAGATATATTTTATACCACATGATCTTACAAAGGGGCCCATAAAATCAATTTCCCACACATCAAAGATCTCGATCTCCATCACAAAGTGCATTGACATTTCATGCCTCTTGGAGATTGATCCTTGTCTTTGACATTGGTCGCAAGCCTTGACCATTTGATTGGCATCATGATAAATCGACGACCAATAATAACCACATTCAAGCACCTTTGCCGCCGTTCGATTTCCCCTATGGTGACCTCCGACTGGTGAGTCATGGTATGCCTTTAGAATTGGCATAATCTCCTCTTCTGGAACACATCTTCTGATGATGTTATCAGCATAAATACGGAACAAGAATGGATCTTCCCAATAGTATTGCCAACAATCTCTCAAAAACTTCTTCTTCTGATAAGCTTTCAATCCATCCGGAATGAGTTCACTAACCAAGTAGTTATCAATATCGGCGTACCAAGGGGTAGATGAAGAAGACAATGCCAAGATGTGCTCATCAGGAAATGCATCATTGATATCAAGATTTTCCTTCGGTCGTCCATCCTCTTCAAGCCTAGATAGATGATCCGCCACTTGATTTTCGGTGCCCTTGTGATCCTTGACCTTAAAGTCAAATTCTTGCAATAGGAGGAGCCACCGAATTAACCTCGATTTGGCATCTTTCTTCGCCATGAGATAGCGAAGAGCGGCATGATCAGTATAGACCACAATTTTAGACCCCAACAAATAAGCTCGGAATTTTTCAAAGGCATATACAATTGCAAGAAGCTCTTGCTCTGCCACCGTATAGTTCAATTGCACACCGTTGAGCATTTTGTTTGCATAATAGATGGGATGGAGAACCCTGTTATGTCGTTGACCCAGAACTGCTCCAATGGCTACACCACTGGCGTCACACATGAGCTCGAATGGGAGAGACCAATCCGGTATGACAATAATGGGTGTTGTGGTGAGCTTCTCTTTTAGTTCCTCAAATGCCATAAGACACTTTTCATCAAACACAAACTTGACGTCTTTTTCAAGGAGCTTGCACATAGGATTTGCGATTTTGGAGAAGTCCTTGATAAAGCACCGATAGAATCCGGCATGCCTTAAGAAGCTTCGGACACCTTTTACCCATGTTGGTGGATGAAGCTTGAAGATGATTTCAATTTTTGCTCGATCAACCTCTATGCCATGTTTTGAAATTTTATGCCCCAAGATAATGCCTTCATCCATCATGAAGTGGCATTTCTCCCAGTTAAGCACAAGGTTGGTTTCCTCACATCTCTTGAGCACTTGTCTGAGATTGTCAAGACAATGCTCAAAAGAGTCACCTACCACCGAAAAGTCGTCCATGAAAACCTCTAGAAAATCCTCCACCATGTCTGAGAAGATGGACATTATGCATCTTTGAAAGGTAGCCGGAACGTTTCACAAACCAAATGACATCCGGCTAAAGGCAAAAGTTCCACAAGGGCAAGTGAATGTTGTCTTCTCTTGGTCCTCCAATGCTATGTTGATTTGGTTGTAACCGGAATACCCATCAAGAAAGCGATAGAATGACCTTCCCGCTAGCCGATCAAGCATTTGATCAATAAAAAGCATAGAGAAATGGTCTTTGCACGTAGCACTATTGAGCTTCTGATAGTCCATGCAAACTCTCCGCCCGGTGACCATCCATGTTGGGATAAGCTCATTCTTTTCATTGTGAATTACTATCATGCCTCCCTTCTTTGGTACACATTGCACCGAACTCACCCACGAACTAAACGCAATAGGGTAGACAACCCTGGCATCTAACCACTTGATGATTTCTTTCTTTACCACCTCTTTCATGGAAGGATTCAACCTTCGTTGATGCTTCACACTTGGTTTACTCTCATTCTCCAATTGGATCTTATGTTCGCAAATTCCGGCGGGAATCCCTCGGATGTTTGCAATTGTCCACCCAATAGCTTGCCTATGCTCCTTTAAGACATTCAAAAATTATTCTACCTGCACATCATTCAACAAAGAAGACACGATTACCGGTAGAGTATCATTTAAGAAATTTATACCTCAAGTGTGGTAAAAGTGGTTTGAGGTCTAGTTGCGGTGGCTCAATAATTGAAGGCTTTGCGGGAGGAGTGGCTCTATTCTCCAAGTCGAGAGAGAGCTTTTTCAGAGCATAAGTGTAGGACCCAAGCCCTTCCAATGCATTGACTGATTCCATGTACCCCTCCATACCTTCACCGTCGAAGTTTTCCAAAATAGCCGCCAACGCCTCACCGAGGCATTGTTCTTTCATCTTCATTTCAACCACATCTTCCACTTCATCAACAACATCGATCACCGAGATGCTTTCATATACATGGGGTAGTTTCATACCCTTGCTTGCTTGGAATGTAACCTCTTCATCATTCACACAGAATTTGATCTCATTCCATTCCGAATCCATTAGTACTCTTCTTGTGGCAAGGAATGGTCTCCCCAAGATGATAGAGATCTCTTTGTCAACTGCGCAATCAAGGATTACGAAATCGACGGGTAAATGAAACTTTCCCACTTTTACAAGTACATCATCGACAATTCCCACCCGTTTCTTTATGGAACGATCGGCCATTTGCAATCTCATACTTGTGGGCCTTGGCATACCTAACCCTACTTGCTTGTAAATGGCAAGAGGCATTAGGTTGATGCTAGCCCTATTATCACAAAGGGCTCTTGCAAAATCATGCATCCCAATAGTGCATGGAATAGTGAAAGCTCCCGGGTCTTCTTTCTTTTGAATGGTGGTTATTGCAATGATGGAACTAACCCGGTGAGTCATATTCACCACTTCATTTTTTGTGGTTCTCTTCTTGGTGATCAAGTCTTTCAAATATTTAGCAAAATCCGACATCTCTTGAAATGCTTCCACGAATGGAATGTTTAGCGATAACTGCTTGAGAATGTCATAGAACATTTCGAGTTTGCTATCATCAACCTTCCTAGCAAGTCTTTGAGGAAAAGGAGGAGGAGGTCTAGGAATAGGTGGTAGAGTTTTTGGTGTCTCTTTTACCTTTTCCTTTACCTCTTCTCGGTTTACTTCTTGAACTTTCAACTCTTCCGAAACCTTTTTAGTTTCAACAACAATTGGCTCTTCCACTTGTGCTTCAACCTCTTGTTCGGACTCTTCCACTTCAACCACTTGTTCACTCTCTCCTTATAGTACCTTCCCACTCCGTGTAGTAATTGCCATGATATGAGAAGTTGGACCACTCCCACTACCCTTTGGGTTCTTAATTGTGTCACTAGGAAGCATTCCCTTTTGCTTTGAATTTTGTTCCCTAGAGAGACCTCTCATTTGCATCTCCAATTTTTGAATGGATGCGATATGAGAACCAACAAGCTAGGTCATAGTCCTCATAGATGTGTCGGCCCTCTTTTGATTTTGCAATACCGGTTCAAGCATGCTTTCCAACTTGGAATCACTTGAGGAACCTTGATTTGAATATTGACCCTTTGGAGGAACATAAGGGTTTGAACTCCGATTTGAGAAGTTGTTATTGTTGTTATTCCAATTTCCTTGATTTGAGCTACCTTGATCATTTCGCCACTGTTGGTTGCCTTGCCTGTCACGCCCCAAACCTTGGGAGGCGTGGCTGGCACCCGGTGCCGCATTGGCCTGAGCGAACCACTATGTAACTCATTCATTCCTTTTGTAACTATCATGGGCCAACGTGGACACAACTCGTAATGTACAGAAATGGGCAAAGGTTATATCAATGAAACATCGTTCATAAAACATGAATACATATGGGCCGTCAAGACCTCTGATATACTGTACAACATACATAAACATCTATCTACAAAGCCTCTATGATTATTTGACAACAAATGAGACAGGGCACCGGCCTACCCATAAGTCAGCAACAAACTTCTGACACGATGACTCAAAACTCGGCTGCACTCCCAATATGGTGGAATCTTACCTATCCTTCGCTGAATGCCGATCTCGTCTATTATGAGGGCTCGCTAAACTGATTATTTATACATGGAGGCATGAATGCAGCGTCCCCAACAAAAAGGACGTCAATACGAATAATGTACTGAGTGTGTAAGGTACATAAATAAGTACATAACAGACATGGAGGAAATATAGGGTAAATGACTCAACCTGTAAGTTTGGATAACTTTGTAAATCATGAAATACTTATAGTGTCATGCATATACGTATGAATGTCATGTCGTCCATAGGTACATGTGTTCATAACATCATCAAGCCTCTGAGGACACCCCGTTATATCATCTCGGCCACTATGGTCAAATCATCAACGTATACCAGCTAATCTAGTGGTGGTGCGTATATAACGCCGTAACCTTTTCTCATATCCCATATACAAATATATACGCATATATAACGTCGTCTGAGTCATGGGTAAATGCACATGTAAATGAATGCAATGCATGAGAAGTACGTTAATAAAACTTCTCGGGACGTCATAAGACCATTATGCCTCTGATTAATATCATGAAATAAACTTTTTTCAACTTACGTATTTTTCTGAGACCCATGAACAGAATATAGAATAATATGACACATGGGTAATCAAGAACATGAGCATATCTAGTATTTCTATGAATAGAGTCATTTATGAAAATTTCGCATTTTTCCGTTTCATATATCGTATTGATCATGCCAAAAGAAAGAAGGATAGCCTTAACACAGCTGAGTTTTCCAAAAGCTTGTGCAGTGCCATTGAATTATGACGGCCCACTAAATCCTTACTTCAAGGAGATATTATCATTGCATAGCATGATCGGAGGGAGTCATTTAAAGACTAGTATCACTCCAGAGCAAAACTAACAGTGATACTGTTTAAACCTAGTATAGTAAATTTATTAGAAAGGCTTTTAGTTTATTTTTTTCTTTTACCATGTCCATATTAACTGGTCCTAGCCTTCTACTCTTTACTTTCCTCTTTTAGAGACTCATAATTGATCTTTTCTCAAGAAACTTTGCTGAATAGGTGGAGAAAAAGTAATAAGCTCAGAATTCTTGATTTCTTGCACAAATTTGACTTTGTGGACTGTCGTAAAATCCCACCCCAACTCAACAACTAAAAAAAAAAAAAAAAAAAAAAAAAAAAAAAAACAGAATTTACCTTCTTCTTGGGCAACTCTTGACTCACCCAAATTTAACAAGTAGTTCACTACAAGAATCCATGAAAGGACGCCTTTTCTTACAGTCAACGTATTTTTCTTCAAACTCCAAACATGTACATTCACTGTTGGACGTACAACATAGCTAGGTGTATAGTACTAATGTTTCGTAGATTTTGACAAAAAAAAGTACCGCTAGAATTTTGCACAAACTTTCATTTTTGCTAAACACAATACTAGTATGGATAGGAACTAAGATGGTAGAAGAATATAAAAGGGGCAGCAGCTACCATGTGTTGATTTGTACGTGCAGCTTGTACAAATAAGCCACGGGTTATATATAAGCCATGGACAGCGATGTGCTGGAACTATGTGGCAATTGTGGTGTCCCTACATCATCATTTTCTTCATCTAGTGGGAATTTGGAGCCTTATCATCTTCTTGCAATCCCCAATTAATCAATAATTACCCAATTATTCATATAATTAAGAATTATCTCAACTTACTTAAAATATTACTCAATTTTAATACATTTTATATAATTTACTATTATGGTCATGTGATACCATATAACATAAATACATACACTATTATTTTATTAAAATATTCATGTAAAATACATATATTTTCTCAACTTATAATTTTCCTAATCTCATATAAAGAGTAAAAATTTTGTACGCTTAATTCTTAAAATGGTAAAAAGATAACCTTCTTTTCTGGTGAAAAAATAATTTATATTAAAATAATAAACTTTATAATTAGTTTACTGCCATATTTTTCTATAACGTGTGTAGCTACTAAGCTAATAAAATTGTTGATATAATGGGCTAGGTACATTCCTAATACTCCAAATGGGACCGTGGCTGAGAGCAGCAACAATATAAGCATTTATTTTTTCCATCCTTCTTTATAATAAAGAATCAATTTATTCTTGATTAACAGAAAAAAAAAACGTAGTTCCTTTTTATTTTCGTGTTTTTTTTTTGTATATGTGAAATGCTAATTATCTAATAAAAATCATTCTTGATTAATGTAGCCCTAGAAGTCGGAGGAGTGAAGCAAAATTTGGGATCTACTAAAGAAAATCTTATTAATAAACTTTATATTATGTGTATAATCTATCATATTCAAAAGTAGTAATAATGGTAACTATCCAAAATTATACTTATAAAATTTTTGCTAAAGTACTCCACTTAAAAAAAATACCACACTGACATACTATCTAATGATATTAAAGTTGTAAACTTATAGGGTCTCATAAAAATAATGTTTTAAACCCTCTATAATATCCTGATACACATAATTCCTTCGAACTCATATAGATTACTACGACTCATCCTAATATTAAAATACGTGATGTAACATTGCCCTTGCGGGTTAGGCCTCCATTGATTTTGTTGTCCTTGACCTTGGTATTGTTGCCTTTGATAGCCTCCTTGAGAGTTACTGACATAGTTGGCTTCCTCATAATCTTCACTTGAGGATGGTTGAACATCTTCCACCACATTTACCTTCTTCGTTTGGCTTTCAGTGAACATCTTTGTCAACATATTGACACTGGTGGCAAGCCCTGCAATTACTTGATCTCTTTCTTGATTCTCCTTAATCATGTTGGTCAAGGAGGGAGAACCATATGCAATTTCACCTATGGTGTCCTCTGAATGTCATGCTTGATTATGTTTTGCCATTTTGTCAAGGATTTATGTGATCCTTGCAAATGTCTTATCCATAAAAGATCCATCAGCTGCATTCTTGGCTATAGATTGGTTCATAGCATCTAAACCCATGTAGAATTTCTCCAACAAGATGGATTCCGGAAATCATGATTAGGCGACCTCACCAAATATTGCTTGAATCGTTTCCACGCCTCATGTAGATGCTCACTCGGTAGTTTCTTGAAAAAGAAAATTTTATCCCGGAGCTTAGATTTCTTGCTTTGCGGGAACCATTTAGCTAAGAATGCTCGGACAAGTTCAAGCCAAGAATGAATGGAATTTGGTGGCATATTTTGAAGTCATTTCCTTGCGTCCCCAGCTAGTGAATACTTGAACACTCTCAACATTAGGGCATCATCTGAGACGTTGTTCTGCTTGTGCATCGCACACACATCCAAGAAGTTTCTAAGATGTTGTGTCAGATCATCATCAGTGGAATTCCTAAAAAATCCCTCCGCTTTGAGCATTAGGATTAAATCATGTTCCACCTTGAAAGTAGCAGCACCAACAATCGGAGGTACAATCGCATTTGTATCCTCAATGTACTCATCTATGTCCGCAAAAGGATTTTCTTCCATTTCTTCCTCATATTCGGCTATGTCTTCCTATCAACACCAAGCAAAACAAGCAAAGTATGATGGAATAGAATAAGACGTAAAGTAAAGCACACACTAATTAGTAATTTCAAAATCATATTCCCCGTCAACGGCGCCAAAATTTAATACGCTCAAATTACACTTTAATTAAATAGTGCAAGACGATCGGTGTCAAATATAATAACCCAATAAGGTTGGGGTAGAATTCCACAGAGAATATGGTGTGAAAAGTTTACTTAAGTAGTGTGTAACTTGACTTAAGTCGTAATTCTTTTCGGTTAACGTAACAAGAGAATGATATAGTTGAGAATTAACGAGATACCTAATTGTGATATGAGAATGTAAATAATTTGATTAAAGAAACCAAGGTTGTGTCCCCGTCAATGGAATGTAATGCTATCGGTGTTAACATGATATATTTCTAATGGAAGGTCCTCTAGATATGCAAATGATGTCTAAATGACTACCCAATATTTTTCAATAGTTGGGTAGTATTTCCTCTTTATGATTTTTTTCAAATATAAAAGAGTTGCAATTAAGAGAAATCAATTTATGCCAAATAAAATCCACTTATTTCTAAGTGATTCTATTAAACAAGGTTTAAAGCCTTGAGTCTTTGATATTTACTTCTACCAAACCCTAACTCACTTTTCCAAGTAAAGAAAGAGTTTAATGGCACTTGTTAATGTTTGCAACCACCAACAATAAATGAAGAATGAGAAATAGATATATATCAACCAACCATTATATATATATATTCAATGCTAAACACCCATTAACATAACACTCATTTAGGGTCCACAACCTTAGTATTTAAAGCTAGCTACTCATGCTAAAATACAAAAAGATGAGAATATTAAATGCCGTAAAGCTTATAAATGCAAGATTCTTCACTCCTAAAGCTTCCAAAAGAGAGGAATATTCAAAGATTGGAATGTAGCTCAAAAACCAGATAAGATACCCCCACAAAACCCCAATAAATCTATTTATAGTGGGCTAAAACTCGGGACCAATTTCGGACAAAAATGCCCCTCCAGGTGAATTATGCGACCACATTTATGTCGCATAACAGACATGCGGTCTGCATTCTCGTCAAAACCATCGCATCTTTGAAACCCTAGTTCCCAGGTAGTCGTCGCATTTTGGTTGTGCGGTCCGCATTGTTGATTTGCGACCGCATAATTTCACCGCATTTCAGACTTCAGCAACTGATACAGGGGGTTTGCGATCCCTTATGCGGTCGCATAATGGACCGCATTTCTTGCACTTGAATTTGGCTAAACAGACTGTTGGACTTCGCGGTTCCTCTGAGCAATATGCGGTCCGCATGTTGGATTTGCAGTACGCATATTCACATCTGCGATCACATTTTGCCTTTTTCTTGCCCTTTTGCGACTTTTTGATTTCATTTCCATGTTCTTGGGTCCTTAAGCCTTATACACTGCAAAACATTAAAGTTATATAAGTATAAAAGATAATTACATTTAAAACGAGCTAAAATCTAAGCAATTGGTATTACATGTGCCAAAAATCTCCAGCACATCAAGTCCGGGTTTCGACATTCATTAGGAACAACTTATTTCCTTTTGGGAATTGGGTATGAAATTTGAAGAGTCGTCACCTAACGGATTAAGGTGCGTTAGGGCACCTAGAGCAATTGACTCATGTAACTAGTTTGCTTTATTAGAGATTAGGGTAAGGGCTCGAAATAACATTGAGGAAAATGTGTTAGGCCCTCCTTGCGTTCCACAATGGTGGGTCCCTGTCGAACTTAGTTATGTGAATTAGTCATTAATAGGTAAACAGTCTAAGCACCCATTTGCAAATAAGGGAATTTATACAGTCTAAGCACACATATATAATCAAGGAAGTTTAGATGGTCCAAGCACACATATGTAGATCTTATACAATCAAAGCACACATACTTAAGTTAAAGAAGTCTTGGACAGTCTAAGCATACGTACATAAATTAAGGAAGTTTGAACAGTCCGAGCATACATACATAAATTAAGGAAGGGAAGTCCTAAGTTGGTTACCCTATAGCATCAATCTGTACAATGCCCGATAATCCTCCTCAACTAGAGGGGCTACACGTGACATTAGCGCACAAGTTATCATATCCTTTTACTACCCATTACCCTCTCCTTAGTGGTTATATAGGCGAGTTTAATTAACGAACTCTAAGCGTGCTTTACCCGTCCCTTCCTTGTGGCCCTGGAGGTGCTTAGGACCTCTATACTTAGGCAGTTCTAGACAATCCTAAGGTATTTAAAAGGTAAAATCTAAGAGACAACAAAGAACATATAGGACTATCAAATAGAGAAGCAATTAAAGGGCTCATGTTTACCTCCACATGTAAACAAATAATTAGCACGTCTCAGACAGTTGATTTTACAGAATTTCAGAAGGCCTTAGAACTTGGTATCTACATGAGTATCACAGAATATGCAGCATTGTTGAAAAAACGAAGTGATATAACCTGATCAATTGCCTACTGATTTAGAATCTGTTAAACCTGGACAATTTACAAATAAGCAGAATATAACTTTACAATTTTTAGACCATTAATTACCTAAGGCTTTCCTAGGCGTAGGTCTATATGCAGTCATAATTCTGGGAACTAATTAAGACGGATTGAAGTTATTCAATCTATATGCATGCTAATCTAGGTGATTAATGTTACAAAAAGGCTGATTTCATGCATATTTGTACTAGAACATGATATATGTGTTGGGGCTATTTTTTTAAACCTCCTTATAGATAGTTATCCATTTAAACAACATAGATGCGCTCTGAAGCAAATGCAAACAGAGTCCTAAGGCAGGATTTCTAGATGGTCATTTTATCAAGCGTGATTACAACAGTAGTTTAATGATAGGATTTACAGGTGATAGCAACTTATGCAGAATCAGAAATGAAGTTATGAACTATAACATGTTTTCAAATATGCAAAGGCAATAAACGCGAACATCCTAAGGCAGGATTTCTAATGCAAAGAACATAGACCTATGACATGTTTCTAATTCAAGTAACATAGCATATAGACCTAAAGCATGATTTCTATCACAATATCAACCCAAAGACGGAAATTCATATATATAAACCTAAGAGCATGATTTCTACTGCAGATCATATTTATGAACCTAAAAGCATAATTTCTATGAGCCCCACCCTTTTTTATTAATTGCCCCAATATATGTTTACAAATAATATTATTATAGACCAGAATCAAATGAATTATATAAGTAAATGAAACTATACTATAGGGAACCTAAATCAGGCCCAAAGTGAACCTGGAGATGCCAGGCCTTCAATACAGTCTCAGAAGCAAAAGATCTCACAGCCAATAGTGTGTCTTGGTGTGTCAATGTTCCCTATGGACCTTAAGGATGTCGGGCAGTGCTCACACCAAGACCTATCTCAAATAGAGGATTGGTTATGTGCAGTGTGAAAGGGCCAACCCTGGTATGCTAGAGTTCAGAAGGATCTCAAGGCTCCTTAAGCAGTACACATACCAGAGGGGCGAAACTTAAATAATCTAGGAGTAGAACTGAGAGTGCTTGACATAAAACAGTGTTGAAATAAACTTCCAGGAGTGAAAAAGGTTTTCAGGAATAGACACAGTTTAGAGAAAATACTAAGAGTAAAAATAGTTTTGAGATCAATTCTGAGCAGAGCAAGCACACAGACTTAGAATTCTTAGAATCACAACATTCATCAATCAGCTTTACAAATAGGGGTCAAAGGGGGGTTAGGACATAGAGAGTTCAAACATACAACAGGGTCTAGAGGAGCATATGGAGCAACAACTGTACAGAACAAACAGGAGTCTAATAGTTCAGAGAATTAACAAACTAGTCAGGATAAGAAGTTGTAAGACATAGTCATGTTGAAGACAAAGTGTGTGCTCATTAGGATCAACTAAGTACACTAGACAACTAAATTATCAACATGATTACACCAATTAAAGAGAGTAAACAGGGGCTGAATAAACATGCTGGTAGAATATCAAACAGTCAAGTGAGACTTAGGCATGTTGACTACATATTTAACAAGAAAGGCATAATTTAAACATGCTGACTAAAGCAGTAAACATGGAAACAAATTGAGTAACTAGTGCAGGAACAAGCATGGATGTATAGACATGGAACACATAAGGTTGAGTTTCAAAATTTAATTAGAGACATACCAATTAAAGAAGAGAATACAGAATGTAAAAACAGGTGCAATTCCACTATCTAGCCTTGGCTTTCAGCCGGCTAGACCAACAGTTAGCACAAGTAGCAAAGAAAGAAGAGAGAGTTTTTGAATGTATGTGCGTGTATTCTGAACTATGTTCGTGTATTAAAGGAGCAAAATGAGAGTGCTTATATAGCAGTTTGAGAGTAGAGCCAATAAGGTAAAAGAATCAAAAATCAGCAATTAAAGGCAATCAGAATCCAATCACATAAGGAGTTCAGAATAGACTCCTTTAATTAGGGGCAATTAGCCAAACGGTAACAACAGGGATTTAATTAAGGAAAAAAGACAAAACCATACCAAATAAAGAATCAGTAAGCATCTCAAAGTTATACGGGCAAGCAATTAAGGCAGAGATGACCAATTAAATTTATAAACAAGGAAACAAATAAAGTCTATGCATACAAATCTTTAATGGAGTAATCAATCAGCCAGAATTTCAAAGTAATACTGATTTCTGGAAAGAATATATCAATTCTCATAAATAGAAAATAAACTAAGTAGAACTTCACAGAAACATAGAACTTAGTCGGGAAAAAAAATTAGGTTAGAACCCTAATAGGGCTTAGTTAGGGTAAAATTACAGAACACTGGATTTGACAAAGGAAAATCATGTAAGTCAAAAATACAGGATGAATTAATACGATTGATAACATTGAAAGACTCAAAATTGAAGCAAAAATTGGAGAAACCAGTATATCACATAGAATCAATTAGGGTTTAAACAATCATGCGAAAAATCAGTCGAGGTGAAGGAGAAATGACTCACTAAACATTAATAACTTAGAAAAATCTTTAAAAAAATAGTTTCGGATGAACCCTAGTTTGAGAAGAGTGATTAAGAAGTGAGATAATCAAGTAAAGTAAGGGGTTTTTGGAGAAAAACATTTGATAATACCCAAATCATCTAAGATCTATGAAGATCTGAGAAGAGTTGACAGCAATGAACTAGGGTTTTCAGAAAAAAAAAATAGTAGAGATGAGAGAATAGGTCGATAACCCAAAGATCCGTAACAAAATAAAGAGAAGTTCTCACTCACAGTCGAACAAATGGCCTGAGATAGGCCAACGAGCAAAGTTTTGAACCAAAACTAACTAGGTTCTTCGAGATCTTCTCAAGATCCAAACAAATCAAGGAGCCATGGTGTGTGGAAGGTCAAAGCTAGCCGGAGAAGACAAGGAAACATCATCAGACTGAGATATACGCCAGTGACGGCGCTTGAGAGCTAGGATTTATTGGAGAAAGTTGAGAGAGAAAGGGAGATGATGACGGCGAGTGATGGAGATAAATGAGAGGGTTTGGGGGGTCTTTAGGTTTAATTAAGGTAAGGGGATTGTGGACCGTTGATCAAAACGATCAACGGTCAGGATTATATAGGGGTATTGGGTCAGGCGGATTTGTATTGGGCTTAAGGGGATTGGGCCAATTTTTGGAGGGTTATTTGGGCTGGTTTGAGGGGTTAGGTCCGAAAAATATTAATGATCAAATAGGCTATTTGTTAAATACCCCAAAAATTTATAAAAAATATTTTATAAAATAATTAAAAGATTAAAAATAATTTTCATGCATAGAAATGTTTTAAAACAATTACTACATATTTAGAAAATACAATGAGATATTTTCTGTTAAAATAATGTGATAATGTACACATGGGCTATAATTATAAAATTATTGTAATTGTAGCCAAAAGATATAAATCTGGCAATTTGTGAAATAATTTGAACTTGATATAACTATGAATAGCAAAATTAAATCAATGAATGTTATAGAGCCATTTGTGATGCAATTTCGTAATTATTTATATAAATGAAATACTAGAATAAATTAATTTAAAAATATAGAAATTATGGAAAAATTTCAATTGATGTTAATGCATAGTTTTGAAGGTATATATGTACTTAAAAATATTATACGGAAAAATTGGGTATCAACAACCCCGACAAGATCAAAGCGATTAAGGATATCACGGTAGTGGACAACGTGAAGGCCGTGCAAAGACTAACCGGGCGCATAGCTGCCTGGGGCGATTCATCTCGAGGTCTTCTGACAAGAGTCATCGATATTTCTCATTGCTGAAGAAGAAAAACAACTTCACATAGACCCCGGAATTCCAATGGGCCTGGGAAAAACTCAAGCGATACCTAACTTGTATTTGGCAGTATTGGAGATAGCGATAAGTGGAGTCCTAGTTCGAGAAGAGCAAGGTACGCAGTTTTCGATTTATTATGTTAGCTGATGAGTGGTGATTTTACCATTTATTTTAGTCTCTTTCCTTTAGTTTTTATGTCCGTTAATTATGATATGAGGTTATTTATGGTGTGTATTGCTAGATTTTCAGGTAAATGATGCCATGAGGAGAGTTGAATTCAATTGAAGTGGAATTGAGCAAAAAAGAGTAAAACAAGTGCAAATTCCTTTAGTGATTCTGCATCTGCGGAACACTATGCGCTTTTGCGGCCTTGCATCTGCAAGGAAATGGTCCGCATTTGTGGAAGAAAACCTGGAAGGCACAAACTGCTTCTGCAATTGAATTACCGCATTTGCGGTTGCGCATCTGTGCTTGGGGTCCGCATCTGTGTTCACGCTCCTGCATGTGGATGTCCGCTTCTGCAGTATACCCTATTTCCATCAAATCTTGCTTCTGCGAGCTTCTATAGGCATCTTCATAACTGCACCTATGTGGATTGTTCCACAAGTCCAATCAACGAGCTTCAACTAAGGATAGTGTTGGCATTTTACGTTTTCTCCATTCCAAACCCACAAATACACGACCTAGGTTATTGAAAACACATCTTTGGCTTATTAGTTTGGAAGCTAGGGTTCTTGCACACACAATTGGATCTTGAAGATTTGAAGCTTTTGGTTGAGAATTTCTTACCCATTTATGTACATTTGTCCATTTCCTTGCTTTGTATTGTATATCTAAGTGTGTAGTATTTATTCCAATACTTGAATCTTGTTTATGAGAATATTCATATTTAAAGTGTGGATTAAATATCTTGTTGTGCTTATGTATTGAACAATTTTTATTTATTATGAAGTGAGATATTATTTCTTTAATTATTCTTGTTCTTTAATGTTTCCAAAGGGATTAGCTAACCCTAGGACTTGCCCATTTACTTTGAATTAATTTTGGAAAAGATAATTTGGGGTTGGAAAAGATTAATTAACAAGAACTTAAGGCTTTAACCCTCATTTTATTGATTCTACATAGGGATAGGATTGAATTACTTGTAGCCATATTCGGATGTGCTTAATCTCTTAATTGTTTTAGGGATAATTCAATTAGGAAGTCTTGTTAGTCTTTGGAAGAAGCTAATATAGAATTATTACCCGAGGCTAATTAACATAAGCTCGCTCATATTTGTAAAATCGTGAAATACATTGGATCGTTACTTGAGTGTAATTCCTGATGCTTCTATACATGTAGCCATTGAACATTTTACTTGATTTCTAGGTTAGTTTTTATTTTTGCATTTAGATATAAATATTTTCTCAGAACTTTTCTAAGTGTTTGTGTTAGCATAATAAGTGATAATTCTCTTACACGCCTAATCGCCTACATATTGTTCTCTGTGGGATTCGACCCCGACTCATAGTTGGGTAAACTATATTGCATGCGACCGTGTCCATTTACTTTTTTAGTAGTGGATTTTGACGTCATCATTAGCCAGACCTTAGGTGAGACCGAAACTAGATATCCTCACTTAGAAAAACTAGCACTTGCTTTACTAAGCACCTCTAGGAAACGAAAATCATACTTTCAGTGCCACCCTATACGTGTTGTGACAACTTACCCATTACGAAATCTAATGAATAAGACTGGACTCTCGGGGCGATTGGCCAAATAGATCGTAGAAATCAACGGGTACGATATTGAATATCGACCCCGGATAGCCATTAAGTCTCAAATTTTGGCCAATTTCGGGCCGACTTCATGCCGGCCTAATACCCGAGGTCGAAAGAGAGTTATTGGTAAACTTGGGGACATCTTCAAGAATCTGGACCCTTTTTACGGACGTCGCATCGAACGCAAAGGGTTCCGACCTTGGCATCGTACTAAAGCCACCCACAAGTAATACTTAGAACTGTAAAATTGACTAACAACGAGGCCGAATATGAGGCCATGATTGCAGGTCTCGAACTGGCCAAAGCTTAGGGGAAAAAGTGATCCAAGCTAAGTGCGACTCCCTTATTGTGGTAAATCAAGTTAATAGAATGTTCGAAGTTAGAGAAGAACAGATGCAAAGGTACCTGGATAAGCTACATGTAACATTACATCGATTCAAGGAGTGGACTTTGCAGCACATACCTCGAGATCAAAATAGTGAGGTCGATGCACTTGCAAACTTAGGCTCTTTGGTCAAGGACATGACCTCAAATCGGGTGCAGTCGTACGACTCATGAGATTGGTAGTAGAAGAAGGTGATGCCGAAATAAACTCTACCAGCCTAACTTGGGATTTGAGAAATAAATACATAGAATATTTGAAGACCGGCAAAGTACCCTCAGATCCAAAAGAGTCGAGGGCCCTGTGCACAAAGGCAACCCGATTCAGCTTGTCTTAGGACGGAACCTTGTTCAGAAGAATGTTCGATGGCCCGTTAGCAATATGTCTGGTACCGGGAGATACCGAGTACATTATGAGGGAAGTCCACGAAGGCACCTACGGGAACCACTCAGGCGTCGAATCATTGGTTTGAAAGGTAATCAGAGCAGGCTATTATGGGATCGATATGAAAAATGATGCGAAGGTGTTCGTACAAAAATGTGACAAATGGCAAAGACATGCTCCGATGATTCATCAACCCGGGGAACTATTGCATTCAATCTTGTCGCCATGGCCATTCATGAAGTGGGGAATGGACATTGTTGGCCCTCTTCCATGGGCACCAGGTAAGGCTCAATTTATCTTATTTATGAATGACTATTTTTCTAAGTGGGTTGAAGCCCAAGCGTACGAGAACGCCAGGGAGAAAGAAGTCATCGACTTCATTTGGGACTACATCATATGTCGGTTCGGGATGCCATCCTAAATCGTATGTGACAACGGGAAACAGTTTATCGGTAGCAAAGTGACCAAGTTTCTCGAGGATCATAAGATCAAAAGAATTTTGTCCACACACTAACACCCTAATGGGAACGGACAGGCCGAATCGACCAACAAAACCATAATCCAAAACCTGAAGAAAAGGTTGACCGACGCCAAGGGAAAATGTAAGGAAATTCTGCCCGAAGTTCTTTGGGTATATCGCACAACCTTGAAATCCAGAACTGGGGCTACCCCATTCTCATTGGTTTATGGCGTCGAAGCTCTAATAACGATCGAAGTCGGGGAGACAAGTATCAGATTTTGATATGCAACAAAGGAATCAAATGACGAGGCCATGAATACGAGTCTGGAACTATTGGATGAAAGGCGTGAAGTCGCCCTTGTCTGATTGGCCGCCCAAAAGCAACAAATTGAGAGGTATTATAATCGAAGGGCCAACCTCCAATACTTCAATGTCGGGGACTTAGTACTAAGGAAAGTCAGATTGAATACCCGAAATTCGAATGATGGGAAGTTAGGTCCGAAATGGGAACGACCGTAGCAGATTCTTGAGGTCATCGGGAAAGGATCCTATAAACTCGGAATGATGAACGTAGAACAACTACCGAGATATTGGAATGTAACTCACCTAAAACGATATTACTGCTAAGGTACGACCCATTTTATTTCCTTTTATTTTTTGACTAACACTTGCAGGTGATTGACAAGAAGCAACACGAAGTTTTAGGTCTGAAATCACGTGTTGTACTCTTTTTTCCTTAGACCGGTTTTGTCCCAAATGGGTTTTTTGTCAAGATTTTTAACGAGGCAAGAGTGGATCGTACTAACTTAGAATCAAAGGCCGATCATAAATCGGTGTTGAAGATCGCATTTATAGTATTCGAGGTTTCTCTACAATCAACCTCGAATATTGGGGGACATTACCCTCGGATATCGATTTGCTTTAGCGAGGAAATTAATTCTTAATGGAAGGGTCTTGATGGGAAGGATTTATTGTAATGGACAAACGGTCAAACGAACCGTGCCCACGTAGATTGCTCGAGCCCTAGCACAAAACATGCATGTATGTATAACTGTTTGGCACAAGAATAAAGAGAAGTACTTTCCTTGCAGTCATCTTATGTTTTAAAATTTTCTCTTTACATCCCTTAAAGAATTTTATACTTTCGATCTCCTAAAGAAAATGAGGTCAAGGGCCAATTATAACCAGAGTTCGGATGATCACTCCCGCACTCGGGGACTGCCATCCGAAAACAAACTCGAACAGATCGAGCTATTAAACATCGAGGGCATAAGACCTATTAGGCAACTCCCCGAATTTTAAAGGCCACTACCATACCCACTCGGGGACTGTTATCTTAGGCAAGCAGATAACTCGGGAAAGCAAGCCCACTAGGCGACGCCGGAACTAAAAGGCTATGACCATATTAACACGGCTCGGAGACTTTCGAGAACCGTAACAAAAAATAGGCCTTCAAAACCGGTTCTAAAGGCTACCCTCGACAAATTATAACCTAAGTTACTTACTTTGGGAGAAAGTTCCCGGTAATACCGAACCCCCAAAGACGCATCAAAATAGAATAATGTAAAGGCACGGTTTGTTCGAACTTACACAACCTAAGTTATTTTATGCTAAAGTATTCCGAACTTTGTGAATATAAGTAATAAAGCAAAGGAAAATTTTGAAAGCCAAAAGGGAAAGAAAGCCTTATATATATTTACCCAATAATCTTTTTACAAAGTCCAGAATGGCCTAATACAAAAATTTACAATGGCCGAAACAGCCTCAAAAAGATGCATAAGAAAGCAAAAAATAAAAACATATAAAGGCCTAAGTGGCCTGGTCTTCATCGGAGGCAGCATCTCTATCCTCGGGATCTTCCCCATCTTCAGACTCGCTTAAGCTCTTGGAGTCTTCCTCGGGAAAGGCCACCTTCCGGGCCCTGGCTTCTTCTGCTTTGGCATTTTCAATTTCAGCCAGTACATCAAAGTCTTGAGCATGAACTCCCTCAAGGGCTTCCCTTTGAGCTTACCACATTGCATGCTCCACCATACTTTTGGCCTGCATCTGAATCGCCTCTACGTTATCCTTATACTGGGCCACTTTAGCATAAGCCTCGGTCTTGGCCACGACCACCTCTGATTTGGCCTCATCAAGTTCATTGGTCAAGTTTGCTTTATCAGAAATAGCCGAGTCCAATTGAGATTGGAGCTCCTCGATTTTCTTGACATGTACCGGGGTATTCTATTTTGCAGCCCGAAGAATTGTCTTGGCTGACTCCAGTTGTGCTTGGACGACTTCTTTTTTCGAGGCTAAGATGTTCATATTTTTCTTGAACTCTTCAACCTCGACTTGTATTGTATCTACCTGTGCCTTGAGCTGCTCGATCTGTTCGAGCCTCTGCCGGACTTGCAAGATCTGATCGTTAGCCACTATGTCTAATTTGTCTTTACTATTGTAAAGTACCCGAATTACCCTTTGCCCATCTCGGTATGCTCCCTCCGAGTTGTTCTAACTTGGCCTGAAGCTTCTCTTTGAGAAGCTTGTAGGTGTCCCTCTTCTCAGTGAGATCCCGAACCTCGGCCTCGTGATGAGTTAATTCCTTCCGGTATCGGAGGAAAGTCTCATGGTGAAGCGTCGAAGCTTTCAAGCATAAAGAAAGGTGTTATGGTTATTTATAACTTTAAATTTAAAATATATAAGAAGAATGAGTCCCTGGTGGCTCCACAAGCAAGTTTGATTAATCCCCCTCGATAGAGTCGGGGACTATATAAACGCATAAGATGATCGAGGGTGAAGTAACACCCCTTGATTTTGCTTATAAAGAAATAAAGAAGGATCATTATCCTCCAAAAAGAGGGGTAGATTTGACTGAGGGTCACCTCGTACCTCTTACAAAAAGTGATGATGACCGGGTTTAAGGGACCCAACGTGAAAGGGTAAGTGTAAACACTTAAGAAACCCTCAATGCAGGTGGTGATTGATTCCTCAGGTGAAGGCACCACCACATGCTTATTGGCCCAGTTCCAGTCCTCCTTGAACTGGTCAAGAATATCTTCAGTGATCGAACATATGTATCTTGAGACCGGTTCACATCGACCCGGTACCCGGGAAGTTTTTTTGATCTTGTTATCAGCAGTGGTCCCGCACCCTCCAGGAACAAATTCATCAGGGTGTGGCTCTGCCGCAACCCTATTGTCGGCGGGCCGTGATGAAGAATTCTCCTCACGCTTTTTCCATCACGATTTTCTCTTACAACTGAAAGAGAATCTGAAGCAGGATCGGAAACGCTTAAAGTATAAATGAAAGGAGTGGAACAAAGTGTCGCTTCGGGAAACTGGCCTCCTTTTGTGGGACAGTCTTTGCGATTTTCTCCATTTTTAGAGCAGAGACGAAGAAGAAGAAGAAGAAGAAGAAGAAGAAGAAGAAGAAGAAGAAGAAGAAGAAGAAGAAGAAGAAGAAGAAGAAGAAGAAGAAGTTGAGAAGGTGAGCGGTTTGCAGAAAGTTCAAGAAATTTGGGTATAAAGGTTGGAGAGTGAAAAGATTCTTGAAGAACAAAGATGGAAGAAGCTTTGGACATAAAGTTTGAATAAATGAAAATTGTGGTATTTATAAGCTGCTAACGGCGGTTAAAAACCGGTAGTGGCTGACAAGCAACTGACGCGCATTTAATGCCTTGGTAACTGGACCGACGGGATGTTTCAGTGACCGTTTGTCACTTATGTCATGGTCAATCGAAGCAGAGTTCGAGGTTCATGCCGTTTCTCGTCGTCCTCTCTCTGAAAAAATAAGGGGATTATTTATATACGGTCGAAACCGGGTTTACCTATTGTATGGCCAAACGAGACTGAAGCGTGATGGGACAATGTTCGATCTCAAGTTATATCGAACCGAGGTGCGAGATTGCATCGTTGGGCTCGTGACCCCGGGACCGAACAGAATCGAGACCAAACAAGATCAAAGGAAATTTGCCGAACCGAATAGCAAAGGGCCTAAATATCCGCGATTGGTTGAAAATCATGGCAGAAATCTCGGACGTATCAAGGAGAGGCCGAGTAATTAGCAAATCATAAGATTTTTTACCTTGTATAGAATTGTATCAAAACTAGGACACCCCTACTATATAAAGGGAGATCTGGTCATTTGTAACACACATTGAAATACGCAATACAGAGCAATTTATTGTTATTTTCTAGCTTTTAACACCTTGTTGTTCTCTTCTTGCATAAGAGGCATTTCTTGGCTCGAGGGTGATCGAACTCTAAGGCCAAGACTATTTAATTTGTGTGGTTTGCATTTATTGTCTTATCGTTAATATCAATATTAATCTCTCTTCTTTATTTGTGCCAACTTATATCACGTATCCTTAAAAGTGCGTATAAATTCAATTGTTATCCGTTTTTTTAAGGGTAAACACTCTTATTTTCCTTCTTCTTTATTATTTATTTTTTCTTATTGAATTAGTCGTTGAACTAGTATCTTTTAGGTTTCGTGTTTTTTTATTTTTATTGTTACAAAAAAGCACACATCGTAATCTTATTAGATCTTTAACATTTTTGAAATTTAATTATTCCATAATAATTCTATTCCAATGAATTTACTATGTTGTATAATTATCAGGCTATGTAATTAGTATCATAGTAATTATACAGCCTGATAATTACACCTGACTTCCAAACAGACTCTTAGAAAATTTATGATATGTGTCACAAGTTCAAATATCGGCTAAAGTGCGAACATAGAAAAGTTACGTTCATTATCTAGTTTTTTAAAGCATTGTCAGCAAACGGACTAATTTATGGACCGGCCTGTTTGTTGGCTATATATGGTTTCTTTTGTTTTCATTCTACTTTTTCCATTAGAGCAAATGTTTTTATTTATAAAACAAAAAATAAAATATTTGTTTTTATATATTCTTCCATTTTCTTATACGGCTGTCAAACTAATCTATCAACAATAAGTATTTAGACACTGTTTGATATGATTAAAATGTAATTTCTTAATGTTTGCTTGGACCTAAAGTTTTAAAAATGACCGGGTGCGCTGAAGTTGGAGACATAGGGATTAGGGGAGGGTATTTGGTGATAATTTACTGAACAAAGAGAAACAATAATGCTTACATGTCGATAGCAGCACGTTGTTAATTTGGAGCAAGAATACAGAAAATGGTAGTGAAAAATTGTCACACGTCCTTTTTCTAAGGGATAAAGAATTTTTTCAATTAAAGTGACATTATTTGAAATTGGATTATTTATTTAATTCAGAGTCGCCATTTGAGATAATTATTATGGCGTCTCAAGTTGCCGGTTTATTTTAAATCCCAAATCGAAAAAATTTGACTCTATTTAAAGTCCGCAAAAATCAGAAGACCGGGTAAAGAATTCTATTAACCTGGGAGAAGGTGTGAGGCACTCCCAGATTCCGTGATTTTAGCACGGTCGCTCAACTATTAATAATTGGCCCAATTATCTGATTTATTACATGCTTAAAACCTATTGTGCATTTTTAACCTTTAAACGCTTTTAATATTTATGGAATTTATTTAAATAAGTCATGATGTCGTGCACTTATTGTTTTGGTACACATTGTGAATCGCGTCACGTGAAACGCACCCGCAATTTAAAATATATTATTTTTAATTATTATTTGAAGTTAGGGTCGAGTCACGTGAAACACACACTCAAATTGGGGATTACGTATCATGACTATGCAACGGAAATCGTACTCATAGTTATGACTTATTTAATCGCGCCTAAAGCAAACTATGATATCCATAAATTCATTACCTATCTAAATTTTGTGTTCCATGTTGGTGTTCGAAGTTATCGCATGACTGTTGGAAATGATGTTTATATTAAACAAGCCCAGCAATATTTGAACCAAGTGGTTCTTTCTTTAAGGTTCTCTTACGTCTGGGTTTATCCGGACTAAGACTTCTTTCAAAGAACGTTAAATTTGTAAGGGGTAGGGACGTAGAAGCAGAATACTAATGTTCAAACAAATTCTTAAATTCAAGACTTCATATGAAAGGTTGTTCATTGTAGGAATATTTGGATGAGTGTATACAAGTAAAAGAAACGGATAATCAATTAATGAAATATTAGGTGAGGGGAAGGGGCGAAACAGTGCCTGTCATTTAATTCATATTCAAATCTCAATAAGTTATGTGCAAAATACAAGTGAGCTGGACTGGAATTCCAATTTTATATAACTCAATAAAAGATTATGGCCTCCATTGCAGACAATTACATAAACAGTCCCTTTGAAAATCAACTAATACACCTGCTTAGATACAGAGTTTTCCATACGAAACAAAAATCTAACACAACAAATATACAGAAAAGAAAATCGTTGACATTCAAAACTTCAAAAGAAGACTACCTAAACTCTGACATTTACAGTTCTGGCCACTTCAATCACAATTCTTAATAATTACTGCTTTCTAATGTATACAAAAGTCATTTACAATAACAACTAAACTAATGCATGATTTGATTAAATCTTCAGCTCAAAACTCCTTTCCCAGAGACGTTAAATCTCTTCCTTAGCTTTAGAGCTTACCAATCTAACCAACTAATGGTCAGATCTGCAAACTACAGCCAGGTAATCAGTAGCAAACAACTTTCACATCCTCAAATTAACACAAATATATATACTTCATATACAAAACACTATAGTAGAGCTCCTGTTAAACTACTGCCAAGTCTGCATGATCTAAACAACAACTTCAACCTTAAAACCAAAAAACATTTAATAATTGTTGCCTCATGCTACTCATAAATCGAACAAGAATAACAACGTTTCTGGAAGAAAGAAAAGAAAAGGAAAAGACAGCATGACATTCAAATAGCATGTTATATCAACTACTGAACATCAATAGACCATTTCCATTGTCTTAACACTCCAATCATTGCACAAATTAACAAAGATGAAAAAACTAAATTAGATTTAAGACTTTAAACAGGCTGAAAACTCCAAGAACATTGCAAGAGTATAACATAAACAATCCAACTTCATTTATAGTTCAAGTAAAACTAACAGGGTGGATAAACGCACCTTTTAGCAGAGAAACCACAACAAGAAAAACTAAGAGAAATCTGAACTTCACAAGTTGCAGCTCAACCAACAGCAGAAACAAAACGGCAGCAGGAACAATAACTTTTTTTTTTGGTTTTCTGGATTTAAATTGGAATTTTCAAAGTGTTTTTCTTTTGAGGAAAATAAATTCAGATGAGGGAGTATATTTGTATGCCTTTTTTTTTTGCAGGAATTAATTAACGTGTGTGTGTGAGCGGGGTGTATAGTCTCTTTTATAGAGTGGGAGAGTGTATTAAGATAGACATGAGTGAGGTTTTAGAAGAGAATCTGTCAGCCCTCCCTAAAATTCAGTAAAATAGCATCTTTTTTGCTACTGAAATGGACAACTGTCCTATTTTCAGCATCTTTTCTAACAGTCGTGCCCTTTCGATATTTTTCTTTATATTTTAAGTTATGAAACTATCTCTTTTTACCCCAAATTTACCTAAATTCCCTTGTTCTTTTGCATTTTAAAACCTTCCATTCCATTCTAGAACCTTTTTAACAAATAACATCAAGATTCTTTTAAAAATAATTATCCAAGTGACCCCCTTTAGTCTTGTAAATCACAATTAACCATTAAACTCTGCCTGAGCTTTTAGCCAACATGCCCATGACCCAGGTTCGGCCAATTAATTCCCCCAACCTCGGTGACCTAATTGTTCTTAATGCTATATCACAATTATCAAACAAGTTCAAACTTAACATGGCAAACTAGATGAACAATTTCAGATTCAAGATAATCAACTAAACTAATCATGCATTTGGCTAATACGTAAAAAAAACATCAAATAGTGATTAACGGACTAGGCTAATTATGCAATACCTAAGATGAGAATTGATTAACGATTAACTAATCTTGTTATAAAAATAAAAAGAAACTGTGAAGAAGAAGACTAGGGACTACCTACTAAATGCAGTATGAGAGCCGGCCAAGATTGTAACAATTTGGACTTCTGGCCGATCAAAAGCAAATTGGCTGAACTCTGATGGCTTTGAAATGAGCCAAAACTAACACTAATCAATTGTTCTTGTTAAGAACAATTGACCAAGGTAAGTTTTAGGTCAAAACGAGTGAATTTGTTAAAGAATTAGAAAAGGAAAAAGTTAGGTTTCTAGGGTTTCTGAGATTTGAAATCCAAAGAGTTCTAGTGGGGATTGAGGGATGAGGCTAAGATGTTTGGAAAGAGGAGAATATAGGGATTGTAGGGTAAAATTTTGGAGTTATTTGGAGTGGTGCCGCCACCGTAAGGCGATTTCCGGCGGCGGTCTAAGGCTGAGGGTGAGAGAGGTAGATGAGAGAGGTCTGGGACAGGTCTCTAAGGTTTGGTGGGGTGTTTTGAGACAGTTATATGGGATGTGGGTGGTCAGTTCCGAACCATTGATCGAAGGTCCAAATCAAGGGCTAGGATCAAGCGTGACAAAACAGTGTCATTTGGCTTAAAAGGAACCTGGACCGAATTTTTGGAGGCCTGGGCTGGGCGATTGTGAAGTTTTTTGGGCAATTGGGCCATTGAAAATGCTTGGCCCAAAATCAGACTAAAACAAGACCTCTTTCTTTCCTTTGTTTTTCTTTCTTTTTCTTTGATTTTGAATTCTACAAAATTAATTAAAAATCCTAATTAAATCCTAACTTAATTCTAATTTGCAAAATTAACCTACTTACTATTTTCTAATATTTCAAATAATTACTAACTTAGCACTAACGAAAGGAAATTATGAATTTAAAACTAAAAGCTAAATGTAAGAAAAATGACCATTGTGTTTTTGTGATTTTTATTTAATAATGCAACTAATATTACTTAATTGATTAGAGTCACCACTTGGGATAATAATATAGTGTCCCAAGTCACCGGTTTATTTTAAATCCCAAATCGAGGAAAGTTGACTTCGTTTACTGTCTGCGAAAACCAAAAGACCAGGTAAGAAATTTTGTTAACTCGGGAGAAGGTGTTAGGCATTTTCGGTTGTCGTGGTTTTAGCACGGTCGCTCAACAATTATTAGTTGGCCAAATTATTTGATTTATTACATATTTAAAAACCTATGTGCATTTTATTCCTTTTAACTGCTTTTAACATTTATGGAATTTGTTTAAACAAGTCCCGCTAGTCGCGCACTTGTTTGTTTTGTACATATCGCGAATCGCATCACGGGTACCAAGGTAGTTGCCCGATGTTCGCAACCCTGCTCTTCTCACTCTTGTATTCCTTAGATTGTTTTTAGTATATTTTCAGACTCTTCGTTGTATTCAGACCCTAGTAGATGCTCGTGACTTATGACACCTTGATGTCGGGCTTGTGTTATGTTTCTGCGCTGGTTATTTAGATCTTTATTTTGGGATTTCTTGTTAAATTAAATGGCTTAAAATGACTTTTATAGAAAAAATGGCTAATTTGGGAATTGTGTCAGCTGGCCTAGTTTCACGATAGACGCCATCACGACCGGGTCAGTTTTAGGGTCGTGTCAGGAGTCAACCATTTTTCTATAAAAGTCATTTTAAGCCATTTAATTTAACAAGAAATCTTATAATAAAGGTCTAAATAACCAGTACGGAAACATAACACAAGCCCGACATCGGGGTGTCAGCGGTCACGAGCATCTACTAAGGTCTGAATACAACGAAGAGTCTGAAAATATAATATAACAGACTAAGGAAGATAAGAGGGAGAGAGCAGGGCTGTGAACGTCGGGCAGCTACCTTGCTAACTCCGATGAATCTGCCACTGAGCAGTAAGAAAACACGTAAAACCACGTCATAACGCTACAACAAATATAGTGCGTTTCCAAAATAGTATGGAAATTATTTATTTCGTAAATCAAACTCAGTTTCAGTAAAAACCTTTTTCTTTAAAAAGAAAGAAAACTTCTTGCAATAGTTTCAAACGAGTGTTAAAAACAGTGAGTAAAAATGATAGAAACGTAAACAGCCTCTCGGGCAAAACCATGTACCATAAATCGCCTCTTGGGCATAATATTAACAGAACCAGCCCCTCGGGCTACCTCACAATCACTCGTAATCAGCCCCTCAGGCATAACACGAATCAAGAACCGCCCCTCGGGCAAAATATGGATCAAGAACAGCCCCTCGGGCAATAATATGAAACAACAATAGCCCCTTGGGCTACATCACCTCACTCAAACTGGGTACCTGTGCTCACTGGGGGTGTTTAGACTCCGGAAGTGCTCCTACAGCCCAAGCGCTATAAAAAGCCACCTCGTGGCATAATCAAATAAGTCATCGGCCTCATAACAAGCCACCTCATGGCATAACAAATCAGGCCCTCAGCCTCATAATCATGAATCAGTAACAACATGCTGCGACGCGCAGCCCGATCTCATAATATCCTCACAACACAGGCCCTCGGCCTCACTCAGTCAAAAATCTCTCAAGCCACTCGGGCAATAGTAAAACATGATGCTCAACCCAAAATATCATTTAAAATATCAAAAATAGAGTAAATACGATTGAGTTATGAAAACAATAAAGTACAGCATGACTGAGTATAGATATTAAGTCAAAACAGTAAAGAATAGTAGTAAAAAGCACCATAAGGGTCCAAAATAGTTGGCATGAGGCCGAAATATGCCATTCAGCCAAAATATGGTAATACTTTCCAAAACACAATGATATCAAACATTTTTCAATCAAATATGTGACTTAACAGTCGTACGGGACGGACCAAGTCACAATTCCCAACGGTAGACGACCCCACACTCGTCATCTTGCATGTGCGTCACCTCAAAGTAGCACAACAATGTGAAATTCGGGGCTTCATACCCTCAGGACAACATTTAAAATCATTACCTACCTCAATCCAGATGAAATTCTACTCCGCAATGCCCTCGCCGCTCGACTCGGCCTCCAAATGCTCCGAATCTAACCAAAATCAGTATATTATCATCAATATACGCTAAAGAAATGAATTCCCTATGAAAATTATCAAATTAGACCAAAAATCACGAATTTGGCTCAAACCCACCCCCCGGGCCCACGCTTTGGAATCCGACAAAACTCACAAAATCCGATAACTCATTTAACCACGAGTCCAACCATACCAAAATTACTAAATTCCAATAGCAACTCGGCCTCAAAATTTTCAAATCTTATTTTCAAATCCCTAGGTCCAAATCCCCAATTTACACCTCAAAAATATGTAATCTAGTTGGATTATTCGATGATAATTTAATATTATGGAGTAAAAATGATCACAAGTGACTTACCTCAATATTTCCCATAATTTCTTGCTCAAAAATCCCCCCAAGCCGTGTTCTTTCACCAAAAAAAGTCAAAATGAGCTAAAAAAAATAGAACAACATTAATAAACCCGATTCTGATTGCTAAAAGCTAATTTCCATCGCTAAAATTGGTCCAATCTGGCCGCTAAAGGTGCACACCAGTAGGGGTGGCAATTTGAGCCCAAACCCATCTAACTCGCCCAACTCACCCAGAGATTAATGGGTTGAGTTACAAATATTTTAGCTCATGGGTCAATTTGGGGTGAGCCCAAGTTAAACCATTATATTTTATAGCACATTCTGACCCATTAAGCTGCCTAAATACAACCCATGAAACTCACCCAAAACAAAAGGTATCTCAACTCAACTTATATAGAAATTTATTTAGTTGCCCCAATTTAATTCTTTTTATTTTCAATTTTATGTTCTTTTGTTTTTCTGCATCATCCACCCACCCTGCCTCCCCCTCCCCCCCCCAAAACCCCCACTCCCCTACAATTTTTTTTGTATTTTCAATTTTCAATTTTTTTTCCTGCACCACCCCTCCCCCACCTTGTGCGGCCGCAAACCCCCCCCCCCCTCAAAAATTTTTTTTTACTTTTTTTTTGTATTTTTAATTTTCTCTTTTTTTTCTGCACCACCCACCCAAACACCTCAAAAAAAAATTTTACTTTTTTTTTTATTTTTAATTTTCTGTTTTCTATTTTTTTTCATTTTTCTGCACCACTCACCTGCCCCTACCCCCCTCCCCCACCCTCTCCACCCCTACCCCCACCCCCAAAAAAAATTTCAACTTACACATTTTAAGGTAAAAGGCTTTTTATGCAAGATGAGCATGGTTCTAAAACATGGGTCAAGTTGGGCGGGTTGGGTTATGACCCATTGTGTAACCCATCTTGACCCAGGCCATCTTAGCCTAAGTACACTTTGAGCTGGGTTGGGCAATGATCCATTTATTGACCTAACTCATCTTGACCCGCCCAAATTCAGCTCAACCCGCCCATTTGCCACCCCTACTGACACCAGATCTAATGCACCAACAGTCTTTAATTTCACTAAAAACGCTCTAACTCCATCATACAAACTCGGAATTTGATGATTCTTGTTCCTATGAGTCACAAATAATGATACAAACATAGTCCTTCAATCAAAACTCAATTCTGAGCTCATTTGCTCTGTGCGATACCCATTTCGCTCGTTAAACAATTAACTCATTCGTGTCAAAAACCCAATCGCGACTTGATGAAATTAGACCAAACTTTTCAAATCACTCCTATAATTCATTATCAATATTCTGCAAGTCTCGAAATCAAATTTCGATCTCTAGAACTAAGAATGGATCTTTGGATCATTACATACTTATGCTCAAAACGCCAAAATCTTCCAGAAACTCTTCCAAAACTTATTTGAGCCTCATGGGACCCCGACCAAATATGCCAACACACCCCATAACATCATTCAAACTTTTTGCAACCTTCGGAATGCTCAAAACAACATCAAAACATTGAATCACCCTCAAATTCAAGCCTAAGAATTCCGAATTCGATCAAAAAGTCTATCAAACCTAGTCCGAATGACCTAAAATTTTGCACACATGTCACAAATGACACAACAGACCTACTCCAATATTCAGAATTCCACTCTGACCCCGATATCAAAATTTCCACTGCCGACCGAAAAATACCAAATTTTCAATTTTGCCTAATTTGAGCCTAAATCTACCACGGACCTCCAAAATACATTCCGGACGCGCTACCAAGTCCAAAATCACCTAACGGAGCTAACCAAATCATAGAAATCCAAATTCGAGATCTAATACTAAAAAGTCAAAATTTGGTCAAACCTTTCAAACTTAAAGCTTCAAAATAAGAATTGTTCTTCCAAATCTATTCCGATTATCCTGAAAATCAAAACCGACGATTTACATAAGTCATAATACGGGACACGGGGCTATTCATGTCCGAGAACTGGCGAGCGAAATGCAAAAGCTCAAAACGACCGGTCGGGTCATTACATCCTCCCCCACTTAAACATACGTTCGTCCTCGAACGTGCCCAGAGTTGTTCCGAAAACCATCAAATCGCTGTGTAACCTTACCATGCAATACCCCAAGGTGATCCCACGTAACCCTATCTCATATAGGTCTGATAACACAATGTAACTGATATTTCACAATCCAACCTAGCCCATAAACCTTAGAATCAAATTTTTACTTCTGAAATCATCTATAAAGCCAGAACCTCACATCTATACTCTAAATAAGTCCGAACAAGTAGTATCAACCATATCCATACCCAAGATGCAATTACATGATATACCACATAACTCAAACACTCATAGCGATAACTTCTAATCACATCAATTGCCCAAAATAACCGAATACCGATAATAAACCTCTTACCAATTAAAGTCTCATTCCAACACTTTCGTATACTGCCATTGATGAAAGAAACACGCAGAATCATAATCATTCCTCAGATCAACCATTCATGAAGTTCCCTCTCCTTTGGCAAGGACCATAGTAAATTTCTAAGCTGAATCCCAATATTATCCTTCCAACATGTTGAAATCGAATCCGATAGTATTCATTCTAGATCCCAATGTCCTCATCTCATCCAACACGACTACTCTAATTACATGACACATCAATACAATCTAAAGCCACAAACCGTGCGACCCGCGCACCAATAAGCAACATTCCAAATGTACTCAAATCATGAAAAAATGACTCAAATGAGAGAGCTATACCACAAGCTCACTAGTACCACCACCACACAATGCTAAGAATCCATCACACATCTTAGAACTAGAACACACGAATTTAACCCGAAGGATCATACCTCCACATAACTTTGCTGCAATGCACGACCCTATCCAAACACTGGTCCACATGAAACACCTCGAGTCGTTATGCTCAAAATCAACAACCACACGCAATCTGATGTCTAGTACCAAAAGCAAATCATCATAACCACGGTGAGGCAAATGACATAACATCATACAAACCCGAAAGTACACAACCGATACGCCATCCACTGAGCAATACCCAATACTCTTCCCGCTCGATTCCATTGAGAGACCCCAATAAAACCGCACCACATGTGGCTATAACCAACAAATCCTAACGCCTCGCAACACGAAAAGGTAACTCATAGATCTCCCCGAAAACGAATAAGCTCAATGAAAATCGAATGGCACATCCCTCAATAATATCAGTTTGGAGTCAACATACCCGACTCGATGCAGAACACCTATCCATATTGGGCCTACCAATGAACCCCAAATCAACTCTGGTCACCCATAATAGATGAATAACTTTCCGAAAGTTCACAATGACTAAATCATGTCACATACAACATCTGACTGGCTTTGCCCATATCTTTATAGTCCACAACCACAAAATAACCTATTTATGAGAACTACCAGTCTCCAAGTCCATAAAGCACACGAATCACCATATCCGATCCCAACTCTACTGCCCGAATATCTAACACACCTCTAATACTCGATTATTCCACGAGGGTACTCCAAAAATTCTCTTGTGCCACCAAGCAAACTTCGAATATCAGCAGTTCATCAGACAAGATAGTGTCGCAATACCAATGAAGTATCCATAACTCAAACACATAGCGCTTTCAAAAATGTGTACCCTCATCAAGCCATACCAATCAGTGATCTCATTTATCTAGTCATCTGGAACCGTCCATACTGCCTAAGAATTTATGACCTTCCTTTCAAAACTGAATCGCGACCTTACACACGCAAATCTCAATCCTACACAACATACCGCATATACCATGCCATCCTATGATAAACATGAGAACTTCATAGTCCACTCCGAGATGCAAGAAACTACGTACTCAACCGGCCAAAAACTTTTCCATTTGATCCCATCTAAGAGAAAATCACTACACATCACATGCTTCTCACGCCAGTATAAAATATACCTCTCTAACCATGGTAGAAACCATCAAGAACTCTCTGAATCCCACTGTCATACAACCCAACCATCTGGATTGAATTCCTTTAACTCAACCAAGCTACGCAAGCCATCAAAACCTAAGAGCATTGCTGCGAAACACCTGTAGAAACTCACCGCATCATAAGCACCCAAGAACCGATCATATCCAGTACCATGCCAATCCAACCTACTACTAAGTTGTCCTAATTCTCTGAGTTTCTTTCAAATTTCCTTCAAATTGATACGTTTCCTTTCTAGTACACCACTATCCTTAACCAAAACTTGTCCCATGAACTTTAGCATAACACCACACCGTCGAAGGTTTATAAGCCACTGAATTCTCCCTCAAATATCCCCAAAAGCACCACATTCAAAATACTTACCCTGAAGAGATTTCCTACGAATCTAAAGCCTTTACATTTACCTTCCTGATATTGATATGTAGAATCCATAATGATATATAAATGCCACAAGTCTTGGCATCCTCCCATATAATTCTCAGTTTCTAGCCAATTCACATCCTAAAGATTCCCAATTGCCGCGTATAAATCTTGAATTCATTGGAACCATTATCAAGAGTCATCCACTCTGCTCAAATCTCAATTAGACTGACCAAACAGACCGAATGACCTGTGCCCCATTAGCACTCCAACACCCAAGGAAGTAAACTATTCTTCTAAGCCGCTGAGCAATTTTTTCCTACTCTATCCCGTTACATTCCTTACAAACAACAACTAAATCATCCATTGTTTCATGTACTCATAAAGCATAACACAACCCTCACCCGAAATTCCTTTACTCAAGTCATCCTCGATCTCAACCTCTGTAAGCCATAATTGATTCACTAGTGTACCTCAAATTGGAACCAACACAACACATAATTGTGCAATCAACTGATCAATAGCAGACTCCCCCACTTGGCATAAACAAAAAATTAAAACACACAATAACTCACAATGCCCATAGTTTTTCATTGCCATAATACCATAGTGAGAATCAACTAAGTCCCTTCATAAGCTCATGCAACACATCCATCTAGTATTTCAAATCATCTGCAAATTTCGCGTTTCCTCGTAACAGACAAGCCCACTCTCATAAGCGATCCAAACTCAAATTGCAACACATATATTTCACTGGTAAAAGAGGACTCCCAACCAACTACATAAGGATCACACAAACCTCAGAACACCCCGCAGGAGATAATCCACATGCTTAGCCTCAAACTGGTATCTCTCTATACTCTTCCACAATCATAAGTATTACACAATCACTTAATCTTCCTGAGTCTGAACTCATATCACATAATATGAAATCTACTTCACTTCCCAACTAGAAAACATTAAAAGATCCTTCAACATGCCCACAACTCGGGCTATACATCAAATCACGATGGAAATCAAGCACCGGATAGTTCTTACTACCCCCAAGCGAACCCTTCTCGTCTCCTTCAAATCATATGAACACATATCGCAGTCACATCATACTCATCACATAGCTATCCAGCCATCACTTCCCCTAATAGGGACACTATCGAACATATAAATCCAAAAACATGCGCTCACACAATCAACAACTCAGGGCTCAAGCTACAGGTAAGGCCCGACCTCAAGTCCTCTAGATTGGCCCAACATCAACACACAGAAATCTCATCGCGCCCTTCGATTAGGGAATCACAAATAGTCGATGCACAGCTGATACCGAGCGCTCATGCGCGTATACGAACGCGAGGAAGGAATTTCAAGAGTTACATTTCAAGTTGAATAAAGGACGCACGATAAGAATTTGAGAATGCGAGATTTCCTAAAGGTTCTGCAGCCTCCCGAGGATAAGTACAGACGTCTCCGTACCGATCTGCGAGACTCTACTAAACCTGCTCATGACTCGTGAGACCTATGTAACCTAGGCTCTAATACCAATTTGCCACGACCCTAAAACCGACCTGCTCGTGATGGCACCTATCGTGAAACTAGGCCAGCCGACACGATTCCCAAATCATCCTTTTCTCTATAAAAGTCATTCTAAGCCATTTAATTTAACAAAAAATCCCATAATAAAGGTCTAAATAACCAATGAGGAAACATAACACAAGCTCGACATCGGGATGTGACAAGTCACGAACATCTACTAAGGTCTGAATACAATGAAGAGTCTGAAAATATACTATAACAGGCTAAGGAAGATAAGAGGAAGAGAGCAGGGCTGCGAACGTCGGGCAACTACCTTGCTAACTCCGATGACTCTGCCACTGAGCAATCAACACCCGCTGTCGGGTTCAGAAATACCTGGATCTACACACAAGGTACATGGAGTAATGTGAGTACACCAATTCAGTAACTAATAAAAGTAAATGAAAGCTGAGCAGTAAGAAAACACGTAAAACCATGTCATAACGCTACAACAAATATAATACGTTTCCAAAACAGTACGGAAATTATTTTTTTTGTAAATCAAACTCAGCTTCAGTAATCAGCCCCTCGGGCATAACATGAATCAAGAACCGCCCCTCGGGCAAAACATGGATCAAGAACAGCCCCTCGGGCAACAATATGAAACAACAATAGCCCCTTGGGCTACATCACCTCACTCATACGAGGTACTCGTGCTCACTGGGAGTGTTTAGACTCCGGAGGGGCTCCTACAGCCCAAGCTCTATAACAAGCCACCTCATGGCATAATCAAATAGGCCCTCGACCTCATAACAAGCTACCTCGTGGCATAACAAATAAGGCCATTGGCCTCATAATCATGAATCAGTAACAACATGTTGTGGCGCGTAGCCCGATCCCATAATATCCTCACAACACAGGCCCTCAGCCTCACTAAGTCAAAAATCTCTCAAGCCACTCGGGCAACAGTAAAACATGATGCTCAACCCAAAATATCATTTAAAATATAAAAAAATGGAGTAAATATGGTTGAGTTATGAAAACAGTAAAGTACAACATGATTGAGTACATATATTAAGTCAAAACAGAGAGAAATATAGTAAAAGGCCCCTAAGGGTCCAAAACAGTTGGCACGAGGCCTAAATATGGCATTCAGCCAAAAATATGTTAATACTTTCCAAAATACAATGATATCAACAGTTTTCAATCAAATACGCGACTTAACAATCGTATGGGACGAACCAAGTCACAATTCCCAACGGTGTAAGACCCCACGCTCGTCATCTAGCTTGTGCATTACCTCAAAATATCACAACGATGTGAAATCAGGGGTTTCATACCCTCAGGACAACATTTACAATCATTACTTACCTCAATCCAGAAGAAATTCTACTCCGCAATGCCCTCACCGCTCGACTCAGCCTCCAAATGCTTCGAATCTAACCAAAATCAGTATATTATCATCAATATATGCAAAAGGAATGAATTCCCTATGAAAATTATCAAATTAGACCAAAAATCCTAAATTTGGCTCAAACCCAGCCCTCGAGCCCACGCTTCGGAATCTAACGAAACTCACAAAATCCAACAACCCATTCAACCACGAGTCCAACCATACCAAAATTACTAAATTCCAATAACAATTCGGCCTCCAAATCTTCAAATCTTATTGTCAAATCCCTAGGTCCAAATCCCCAATTTACACCTCAATAACATGTAATCTAGTCAGATTATTTGATGATAATTCAATATTATGGAGTAGAAATGATCATAAGTGACTTACCTCAAGATTTCCTATGATTTCTTGTTCAAAAATCGCCCCAAGCCGTGTTCTTTCACCAAAAAAAGTCAAAATGAGCTAAAAAAATAGAACAACATTAATAAACCCAATTCTAGTCACTAAAAGCTAATTCTAGCCGCTAAAAGTGGTTCAATCTGGTCGCTAAAAGTGCACACGAGATCTGATGCACCAGTAGTCTTTAATTTGACTAAAAAGGCTCTAACTCCATCATACGAACTCGGAATTCGATGATTCTTGTTCCTACGAGTCACAAATAATAATACAAACATAGTCCTTCAATTGAAACTCAATTCGGAGCTCATTTGCTCTGTGTGATACCCATTTTGCTCGTTAAACAATTAATTCATGGTTCGCGTCAAAAACTCAATCGCGACTTGATTAAATTAGACCAAACTTTCAAGATCACTCCTATAATTCATTATCAAAATTCTGATAGTCTCAAAATCAAATTTCGATCTCTAGAACTAAATATGGACCTTTGGATCATTACATGCTTATGCTCAAAACACCAAAATCTTCCAAAAACTCTTCCAAAACTTATCCGAGCCTCATGGGACCCTGACCAAACATGCCAAAACACCCCATGACATCATTCAAACTTTTCCTACCCCCGGAACGCTCAAAACAATATCAAAACATCGAATCACCCTCGAATTCAAGCCTAAGAATTCCAAAACTTTTGAATACCGAATTCGATCAAAAAGTCTATCAAACCTCGTCCGAATGACCTGAAACTTTGCACACACGTCACAAAAGATACAACGGACCTACTCCAATTTCCGAAATTCCATTCCAACCCCGATATGAAAATTTCCACTGTCGACCGAAAAATGCCAAATTTCCAATTTCGCCAATTCGAGCCTAAATCTACCACGGACATCCAAAATACATTCCGGACGCTCTCCCAAGTCCAAAATCACCTAACGGAGATAACCAAATCATAGAAATCCAAACCCGAGATCGAATACTAAAGGTCATCACTTGTTTTAAAATAAAATTCTGCATTTCGATCTTAAAAACCTCTTTTAGCATCACCTCGATTTGCGTGCGCAGTCCGGGCACGTAGTCAGAAAGCGTATATGTGAAAATCTGTGAAAAATGATAAATTTTGACTATAAAATTAGTTAATTTGACTTTGGTAAATTTTTTGGATAAACGGACCCGGACCCGTGATTTGACGGTCTCAGAGGGTCCATATGAAAATATGGGATTTGGACGTATGCTCGAAATTGAATTCCGAGATCCCAAGCCCGAGAAATAAATTTTTAAAGAAAATTATTTTCTAAAATTGTTTAAAGGATTTGGAAATGAATTTTGACTAGACCATGTTGGTATCAGGCCTGTATTTTGGTTCCGGTACCCGGTACTGGTCTTATATATGATTTAAGATAATTCTATGAAATTTGGTAAGAAACGAAGTCAATTTGACATGATTCGGACCTTAATTGGAAAGTTCGGTGTTTAAAGAAGTTTTGAGAAATTTCATTGATATTGAGGTTTAATTCGAGGTTTCTGATGTTATTTTGGTGATATGAGTACATGAATAAGTCCGTGAGATGTTTTTGAGGTTGTGTGTATATTTGGCTTGGAACCCCGAGGGCTCGGGTGAGTTTTCGATAAGCCACGGGGTACACTTTGAACTTAGAAAATTGCAGAATTTAAGTCGCAAATGCGAAGGCCGATCGCAAATGCGAAAACAGCCCAGACCTGCCTTGCTCGCAAATGTGAGTATTCTTCCACAAATGCGAAAATCCCTGTTCAGCCTTGGGTCATAAATGCGACCCATTCTTCTCAATTCCCAAGTCGCAAATGCGAAGGTCCTATTTTCCTAAAGGGTTCGCAAATGCGAGCCCTGTTTTGCATTTCCCACCATAGCAGAGGTCGGGGTTCACAATTGCGAACCCCTGTTCGCATTTCCCATGCCTGCGACCTGCAACTTTTATACTTAACTGGTTTTAAACCCATTTTTCATATCCTCTCAAAACATAAACACCCTAGGACGATTTTTCAAAGGCTTCTTCTTCTCCAAATCAATTGTAAGTCGTTTCTAAATTGTTTTCTTCGATCATTAACATCTTCTAACATGATTTCAACTCAAACTCAATGATTTTCATGGAGGAAATTGGGTGTTTTGGGTAGAACCTAGGTTTTTCAAAAATTGGGGATTTGGACCTCGATTTGAGGTCTGATTTCAAAACAAATCATATATTTGGATTTGTGGGGGAATGTGTAATCGGGTTTTGGTTCGACCCTCGGGTTTTGACCATGTGGGCCCGGGGACGATTTTTGACTTTTTGGGTAAAACTTTAGAAAACTCATTTTCATGCATTGGGGTTGATTCATTTAACTTTTATTGATGTAATTAAGTAACTTGTGACTAGATACGAGCGAATTGGTGATGGAATCAAGAGGTAAAGCTATAGTTGAATCGTGAAATGTGTTCGTGGCATCGAGGTAAGTGGCTTGTCTAACCTTGTGTGGGGGACCTTCCCCTTAGGATTGGTATATTTGGTAATTGAAATGCGTTGTACGTGAGGTGACGTGTGCGCACTTGTGCTAATTGTTGGAAATCCGGTTTTCTTTAAGTACTTACTAGTATGTTATCTTTCCTGTTTCTATTACTTGCACTATTAACCTGTTGTTAGCTTAGGAAAGCATGTCTAAGTGACTTAATTGCTTCATTTGATTTAACCTGCCTTACTTGAATTATGTGCAGCATGCTATGCTAGAATCACTTATTGCCTTAATATGAATTTTGCTATTTCTGTTTATCTTCCTGCTGCTGCTGCTGTGTATTTATTTTGGGACTACGGATGTGAGATTCCGGTAGCTCCCCCTTGTCTGTTTACTTTGGGACTACGGGTTAGATTCCCGGTAGATCCCCCTGCACATTTACTTTGGGACAACGGGTTAGATTCCCAGTAGATCCTCCTGCACAGTTATATGGAACTATGGGAATGCACCCGGTAGATTCCCCCAATACTAGGTATTTACATTTGGGACTATGGATCGGAATTCCGGTAGATCACCGCGCATTGATGGTTGGACTACGGGATGTGATCCTGGGAGATCCTTTGGACATATTTATGATGGACTACGAGATGGTATCCCGGGAGATCCATTGGACAGTTGTAACTAGGACTACAGGACGGTATCCTGGAAGGTGCCCCGATTGTTGTCTGTGTTTTGAGCTGTATTTCTTTCCGTGGTTTATTTTGTCTCTGTTCTAGTTGTTGTTGTTGTTCTGTCAATTCTATGTTATTTCTTACTGTTGCACTTATTGGTATTGTTTTATTCCACACTGTTAACCCTTATTTTGTATTTAACCTCAGTAGAGCCCTGACCTTCCTCGTCACTACCCAACCAAGGTTAGGCTTGGCACTTACTGAGTACCGCTATGGTGTACTCATGCTTCTTCTGCGCATGTTTTTCATGTGTAGATCCAGGTACTTCTACTCAGGCCTACCATTCTTGAGGGAGGTGACTACTTAGAGACTTCGAGGTACATCTGCCGCGTCCGCAGACCGAGGATTCCCTTTTTGTTCCTGCCTTTTAGTATTTAGCCCTTCTGTACTTTCCTGTTCTTATTAGACATTTCAGAGTTAGAGTTATGTAGTATTGATCTTAGCTTGTGATTCGTGGGTTTCCGGGTCTTAGATTTAGATATTGTTTTTGAGATCTATATAAATATGGTGTATGCCGAGCGGCACATTTAACACTGTTATTGCCTTATTTTTGATTTTAAATTGTTTTACTTCCGCAAGTTTGGTTAGCTTCCGCAAGTTTAGGCTTACCTAGTCGTAGAGGCTAGGTGTCGTCACGATGGTTCACGGAGGACCAACCGGGGTCGTGACAAATTGGTATCAGAGCTCTAGGTTCATAAGAGTCACGGATCACAAGCCGGTTTATTTGAGTCTCGCTGATCGGTACGGAGACGTCTGTAACTGTTAGAAAAATTTCCACTTCATTTGATTTCCTTGTTGTGCGATATTTTGACATCACAATTCTAAACTTCTATCTTTTATTCTCTCACAGATGGTGAGGACACGTGCTACTTGAGATGATCAGGCACCCACACCCCCTACTACAGCCGTCAGAGGCCGGAGGTAGAGGTCAGGGATGCACATATGGTGCAGCTAGAGCACCTGCACGAGCTGCCGCCGAGGTACCACCCACTGTTCCAGCCGAAGTCCAAGCACCTGATACGCCTACTGCTACTACTACTCCAGCTCTTCAGGTGACTTTGACACATTTCATGAGCATGTACACCACCTTGGCTCAGGCAGGGTTGCTTCCCCTTGCTGCAGCCACATCTTAGGCTGGGGAGGAGCAAAGATTCTCGCTGCCCGCACTCTTGAGCAGCGAGTGCATGTTGAGCAGGTCCCTGAGATTATTCCTGTACCGCTTGTAGTCCAGTTTAGCCCGAGGACAAGGCAACGACTTCCGAGGATGAGCAGTTGAGGCTTGAGAGGTTCAAGAAGTACAAGCCCCCTATATTTAGTGGTCTAGCGTTGGAGGATGCTCTGGGATTTCTTGATGAGTGTTACCGCATTCTCCGTACCATGGGTATCTCAAGATCGAGCGGGGTTTCTTTCATTACCTTCCAGCTTCAAGGAGCTGCCTATGAGTGGTGGCGCACCTATGAGTTAGACAGTCCAGATGAGGCTGCTTCACTGACTTGGACTCTGTTTTCAGATCTGTTCCTGAGAAAGTATGTTCCTCAAAGCCTCAGGGATGCATGGCGTGCCGAGTTTGAGCATTTGTGCCAGGGCGCTATGACAATCTTAGAGTATGATGTCCGTTATACCAGTTTGACTAGGCATGCGCCAGCCTTGGTTGCTACTTTCCGCGAGAGGGTTCACCGGTTTATAGAGGGCCTTATTCCCAGCATCAGATCTAGCATGGATTGTGAGTTGGAGATGGATATTTCTTATCAGCAAGTAGTGAGCATTTCTAGGAGGATTGAGGGTATGCATGCTACGGAGAGAAAGGAGAGGGAAGCCAAGAGGTCTCAAGAGTCTGGCCATTATTCTGGTGCCCGTACCCCAGCTGCAGGTCGTCATGGTAGGGGTTATATGAGTTGCCCTATTCATTCGGCTCTTCCAGCAGCCAGTGGTATTCTAGCTCTTTCTAGACCTCAGGAGACTTATCATGTACCACAAGTATCTCGCACTTCAGTCCAGCAGACCTGGCCCTAGCCAATCACAGCCACCACATCCTCCCAGAGCTTGTTTTGAGTGTGGCGACACACACCATATGGTGAGGGGTTGCCACATACTTGGGAGGGGTGCACCTCCATAGGCTTATCAGCCACAATGTGCCCGCAGAGTTCTCAGGCTATGGTTACAGCTCCAGTTGCTACCCCACCTGCTCAGCCAGCTAGAGGTGGAGGTTAGGGAGGTAGAGGTCGCCCTAGAGGGGAGGCCAGGCCAGATACTATGCCTTTCCTGCCCGTACCGAGGTTGTTGCCTCCGATTCTGTCATCACAGGTATTATACTAGTTTGCCACAGAGATGCATCAGTTCTATTCGATCCAGGCTCTACTTATTCTTATGTCTCTTCTTATTTTGCTCCACATTTGGGTGTATCTCCGGATTCTTTGAGTTCCCCTATTTATGTTTCTACTCCTGTGGGAGATTCTCTCGTTGTGGACCGCGTTTATCAATCGTGTTTGGTTGCTCTTAGTGGTTTTGAGACCAGAGCCGATTTATTGTTACTCAATATGGTTGACTTCGATATTATCTTGGGCATGGACTGGTTGTCGCCCCATTATATTGTTCTTGATTGTCACACCAAAACCGTGACGCTGGCTATGCCAGGTGTACCACGTGTTGAGTGGAGAGGTACTTTAGATTACACTCCCAGTAGAGTTATTTATTTTCTTAAAGCTCAGCGTATGGTTGAGAATGGGTGTGACACGTATTTAGCTTATGTGAGAGATGTCAGTATTGATACCCCTTCAGTTGATTCAGTCCTAGTAGTACGGGATTTTCCCGATGTGTTTCCAGCTGATCTTGCAAGCATACCGCCTGATAGAGATATTGATTTTGGCATTGATCTATTGTCGGGAACTCACCTATTTCTGTTCCTCCGTATCATATGGCTCCTCCTAAGTTGAAGGAGTTGAAGGATCAGTTACAGGGATTGCTTAATAAGGGTTTTATTCGGCCCAGTATATCACCTTGGGGTGCTCCTGTCTTATTTGTGAAGAAAAAGGATGGTTCTATGCGTATGTGTATTGATTATCGCCAGTTGAACAAGGTTACAGTGAAGGACCGTTATCCTTTACCTCGTATTGATGACATGTTTGACCAACTTTAGGCGTAGGGGTGTTTTCTAAGGTTGATTTGTGCTCAGGTTACCATCAGTTGAAGATTCGGGAGCCAGATATCCCGAAGACTGCTTTCCGAACTCGGTATGGTCATTACGAGTTCCTTGTCATGTCATTTGGGCTGACCAATGCCCCAACAACTTTTATGCATTTGATGCATAGTGTGTTCCGGCCATATCTTGACTTGTTCATCATTGTCTTTATTAATGATATTTTGGTGTATTACCGGAGTCGGGAAGATCATGAGCAGCACCTGCGGACTATACTTTAGACTTTTAGAGAGAATAAGTTATATGCTAAATTCTCAAAATGTGAGTTTTGGTTGGATTCAGTGGCATTCTTAGGCCACGTGGTATCGAGTGAGGGTATTCAGGTGGATCTGAAAAAGATAGAGGCCATGCAGAGTTGGACCAGACCATCCTTAGCTACGGAGATCCGCAGTTTCCTTGGCTTGACGGCCTATTACCGTCGCTTTGTGAAGGGTTTTTCATCGATTGCAGCCTCTATGACCAGGTTGACCTAGAAAGGTGCTCCGTTCCAGTGGACGGAGGAGTGTGAGGCGAGCTTTCAAAAGCTCAAGACAGCTTTGACCACAACCCTAATTTTGATACTACCTATAGGTTCAAGGTCTTATACGGTCTATTGTGATGCCTCGAGGGTTGGCCTCAGAGTGGTGTTTATGCAGGATGGTAGGGTGATTGCCTACGCGTCCAGACAGTTGAAGATACATGAGAAGAACTACCCTGTTCACGACGTTGAGTTAGCTGCCATTGTTCACGCCCTGAAGATTTGGCACCATTATTTATACGGGGTTCCCTGTGTGATTTATACTGACCCCTCGGAGCTTGCATCACTTGTTCCAGCAAAATGATCTAAATTTGCACCAGAGGAGGTGGTTAGAGTTGCTGAAGGACTATGACATCACTATTTTGTATCACCCGGGCAAGGCCAATGTGGTGGTAGATGCTTTGAGTCGCCGAGTAGAGAGTTTGGGGAGTTTGGCTTATTTACCAACATTAGAGAGGCCTATGGCGATGGATGTTCAGGCCTTAGCCAGCCAGTTTATGAAATTGGATTTTTCGGAGCCCGGTCGGATTCTAGCTTGCGTGGTTTCTCGGTCTTCCTTATTTGATCGTATCAGGGAGGGGTAGTATGATGACCCGCATTTGCTTGTCCTCAAGGACAAGGTTCAGCACGGTGATGCCAGAGATATGACTATTGGTGATGATAGGGTATTGAGGATGCATGCTCGGATTTGAATACCCAATGTTGATGGGCTTCGAGAGTTGATTCTAGAGAAGGCCCATAATTCGCGATATTCCATTTATTCGGGTGCCGCGAAGATGTATCAGGATTTGAGACAACACTATTGGTGGAGGCGGATGAAGAAGGAAATAGTTGGATTTATAGCTAGGTGCCTCAACTGTCAGCAGGTGAAGTATGAGCACCAGAGACCGGATGGATTGCTTCAGCAGATAGAGATTCTGGGGTGGAAGTGGGGGCGGATCACCATGGACTTTATAGTTGGGCTCGCATGGACTTTGAGAAAGTTCGTTGCTATTTGGGTGATTGTGGATCGGCTGACCAAGTCCGCTCATTTTATTCCTGTGTGTACTACTTATTCCTCGGAGTGGTTGGCAGGGATCTATATCCGGGAGATTGTTCATCTGCATGGTATCCCGGTTTCCATCATTTCAGATAGAGGTACCCAGTTCACATCACGGTTCTGGAGAGCCGTTCAGCATGAGTTGGGTACTCGGGTGGAGTTGAGTACAACATTTCAACCTCAGATGGAAGGACAGTCCTAGCGCACTATTCAGATTCTTGAGGATATGCTCCGTGCGTGTGTGATTGAGTTTGGAGGGTCTTGGGATCAGTTATTGCCATTGGCGGAGTTTGCTTATAACAACAACTATCAGTCCAGCATTCAGATGGCATTGTATAAGGCTTTATATAGGAGGCGGTGTAGATCTCCGGTGGGTTGGTTTGAGCTGGGTGAGGCTAGACAATTGGGCACAGACTTAGTACAGGATGCTTTAGAGAAGGTTAAGGTAATTCAGGATAGACTCCGTACAGCCCAGTCCAGACAGAAGAGTTACACGGATCAGAAGGTTCGTGATGTTTCCTATATGGTTGGAGAGCGGGTTCTGCTTTGGGTTTCGCCTATGAAGGGCGTTATGAGATTCGGGAAGAAAGGGAAGTTGAGTCCGAGGTTATTGGCCCTTTTTAGATATTGAGGCGTGTGGGGGAGGTTTCTTATGAGCTTGCCTTACCTCCCAGCTTGGCAGGAGTTCATCTGGTATTTCATATTTCGATGCTCCGGAGGTATCACGGCGATCCGTCGCACGTGTTGGATTTCAGTTCAGTCCAGTTGGACAAGGATCTATCTTATATTGAGGAGCCAGTGGCAATATTGGACAGACAGGTTAGAAAGCTGAGGTCAAAGAACATTGCATTAGTGAAGGTTCAGTGGCGGGGTCAGCCGGTCGAGGAGGCGACCTGGGAGACCGAGCAGGATATGCGGAGCCGTTATCCCCATCTTTTCCCCGACTCAGGTACTTCCTTCTTCTATCCATTCGAGGACGAATAGTTGTTTTAGAGGTGGAGAATGTGATGACCTTTTTAAGTCATCACTTGTTTTAAAATGAAATTCGGCGTTCTGAGGTCTTAAAAACCTTTTTTAGCATCACCTCGATTTGTGTATGCAGTCCGGGCGTGTAGCCGGAAAGCCTGTATGTAAAAATCTGTGAAAAATGATAAATTTTGACTATAAAATGAGTTAATTTGACTTCGGTCAATGTTTTGGGTAAACGGACCCAGACCCATGATTTGACGGTCCCAGGGTTCATAGGAAAATATGGGACTTGTGCGTATGCCCGGAATCGAATTTCGAGATCCCAAGCCCGAGAAATGAATTTTTAAAGAAAATTATTTTCTGAAATTGTTTAAAGGATTAATAAATTTTGATTAGAACATATTGGTATCAGGCCTGTATTTTGATTCCGGTGCCCGGTACAGGTCTTATATATGATTTAAGATAATTTTATGAAGTTTGGTAAGAAATGGAGTCCGTTTGACGTGATTCAGACCTTAATTGGAAAATTTGGTGTTTAAAGAAGTTTTGAGAAATTTCATTGATATTGAGGTTTAATTCGAGGTTTCTGATGTTATTTTGGTGATATGAGTACACGAATAAGTCCGTGAGATGTTTTTAAGGTTGTGTGTATATTTGGCTTGGAGCCCCGAGGGCTCGGGTGAGTTTTGAATAGGCCACGGGGTGCACTTTGAAATTAGAAAATTGCTGAATTTTAGCTGGTGTGCCTAGGCCTGCAGGCTTCGCATACTGAATCGCAAATGCGAAAACAGCCCAGACCTGCCTTGCTCGCAAATGCGAGTATTCTTCCACCAATGCAAAAATCCCTATTCAGCCTTGGGTCGCAAATGCGACATGCTTTTCACAAATGCGAAGGTCCTATTTTCCTGAAGGGTTCGCGTATGCGAGCCCTGTTTTACATTTCCCAACATAGCAGAGGTCAGGGTTCGCAATTGCAAACCCCTGTTCGCATTTCCCATACCTGCGACCTGCAACTTTTATACTTAACCGATTTTAAACCCATTTTTCATATCCTCTCAAAACATAAACACCCAAGGACGATTTTTCGAAGGCTTCTTCTTCTCCAAATCAATTGTAAGTCATTTTAACTAATTTTCTTCGATCATTAACATCTTTTAACATGATTTCAACTCAAAATCAATAATTTTCATGAGGGAAATTGGGTGTTTTGGGTAGAACCTAGGTTTTTCAAAAATTGGGGATTTGGATCTCGATTTGAGGTCCGATTTCAAAACAAATAATATATTTGGTTTCATGGGGGAATGCGTAATCGGGTTTTGGTTCGAAACTCGGGTTTTGACCATGTGGGCCCTAGGGCGATTTTTGACTTTTTGGGTAAAACTTTAGAAAATTCATTTTCATGCATTGGGGTTGATTCATTTAGCGTTTATTGATATAATTAAGTAACTTGTGACTAGATACGAGCGAATTGGTGGTGGAATCAAGGGGTAAAGCTATAGTTGAATCGTGAATTGTGTTCGTGGCATCAAGGTAAGTGGCTTGTCTAACCTTGTGTGTGGGACCTTCCCCTTAGGATTGGTATATTTGGTAATTGAAATGCCTTGTACGTGAGGTGACGAGTGAGTACTTGTGCTAATTATTGAAAATATGGTTTTCTTTAAGTACTTACTAGTATGTTTCCTTTCCTATTTCTATTACTTGCACTATTAAGCCTGTTGTTAGCTAAGGAAAGCATGTAAGTGACTTAATTGTTTCATTTGAGTTAACCTGTCTTACTTGAATTATGTGCAGCACGCTAGGCTAGAATCACTTATTGCCTTAATATGAATTTTGCTATTTCTGTTTATCTTCCTGCTGTTGCTGTGTATTTATTTTGGGACTATGGATGTGAGATTCCGGTAGCTACCCCTTATCTGTTTACTTTGGGACTACGGGTTAGATTCCCGGTAGATCCCCCTGCACATTTACTTTGGGGCAACGGGTTAGATTCCCGATAGATCCCCCTGCACAGTTATATGGAACTACGGAAATGCACCCGGTAGATTCCCCCAGTACTGGGTATTTACATTTGGGACTACAGATCGGGATTCATGTAGATCCCCGCGCATTGATAGTTAGACTACGGGACGAGATCCCGGGAGATCCTTCGGACATATTTATGATGGACTACGAGATGGTATCTCGAGAGATCCATTGGACAGTTGTAATTGGGACTTCAAGACGGTATCCTAGAATGTGTGCCGGTTGTTGTCTCTATGTTGAGCTGTATTTCTTTTCGTGGTTTGTTTTTGTCTCTGTTCTAGTTGTTGTTGTTTTGTCAATTCTATGTTATTTATTACTGTTGCACTTATTTATACTGTTTTATTCCATACTGTTAACCCTTATTTTGTATTTAACCTCAGCAGGGCCCTGCCCTTCCTCGTCACTACCCAACTGAGGTTAGGCTTGGCACTTATTAGTACCGCTGTGGTGTACTCATGCCTCTTCTGCGCATGTTTTTCATGTGCAGATCCAGGTACTTCTACTTAGGCCTACCATCCTTGAGGGAGGCGACTACTAAGAGACTTCGAGGTACATCTGCCGCGTCCGCAGACCGATGAGTCCCTTCTATTCCTGCCTTTTAGTATTTAGCCCTTCTGTACTTTCCTGTTCTTATGAGACATTCCGGAGTTAGAGCTATGTAGTATTGATCTTAGCTTGTGATTCGTGGATTTCCGGGTCTTGGATTAAGATATTGGTTTTGAGATATATATAAATATGGTGTATGTCGAGCGGCACATTTAACAATTTTATTGCCTTATTTCTGTTTTTAAATTATTTTTCTTCCGCAAGTTTAGTTATCTTCCGCAAGTTTAGGCTTACCTAGTCGTAGAGGCTAGGTGCCGTCACGATGGTTCACGGAGGGCGAACTGGGGTCGTGACAACTAAAAATCAAAACTTGGTCAAACCTTTCAAACTTAAAGGTTCAAACTGAGAATTGTTCTTCCAAATCTATTCCGATTATCCTGAAAACCAAAACCGACGATTTATATAAGTCATAATATAGCACACAAGGCTAGTCATTCCCGAAAACTAGCAAGCGAAATGCAAAAGCGTAAAACGATCGGTTGGGTCATTATAATTTATTTTTTATTTATCTTTTGAAGTTATGGTCGAGTCACATGAAATGTGTACCCGAGTTTTGGGAATTATGTATCACAACTACGTCGCGAAAACTGTACCCGTAGTTGTGATGATTTAATTACGCGCCTAAGGCAAACTAACGATGTTTGTGACTTATTTCCTAATATAATTCAAGATTATTGCAAGGTCATCAATTAAGGAATGCGATATTGGGAAGAACATGATTTGAAAATTATTTCAAACAGACTTTTGGATGAACTACTTGCTAAAAGAAAGATACAACCATCTTTGGAATCTAGGAACTTTCATCTTGGAAATAGTATTGATCTTAAGGTTAATTACACTTGGGCCGTGTAAAATATATAACCATTTGAGATATGAATGGCTACGGTTCCAGCAAATACACGTGGATGTTTGAATTTATAAGCTACAACCTTAAACTAATGATTTGGGTACAATATTTCTAAATCTACAATGAAGGATACACTTGCTGCACTTTTAAGAGAATGCCAGGAACTTGCACATGACCACCCAATAATAAACCACAAACAACTTGAAGCCTCATCTTTAAACTTCTAAGGAAGAATAGGGCTATCGAAAAGAAGTCTAACAAGCATTAATTGGGAACACGTTACATACAGATATTAGAATAAGTGATTCTAACAATAAGAGACATCTATGAAAATTAGCAACTAATTATACAGATTCAAATACTGTCATCACCTATAGGCTTCTACTAAAAAATTCTAAAATCAGGCTTTTGCCATATCAATTCCTGCCATAGTGTTTACTGCGAGCTTCTTGTGATTTCAAAGCCTTGCCATTGGATTTTGAGATTGCAAGTTAATGATGCTACCAACAAACAGAGAAATTAAGTGAGACCAAACTCACTCATGCAAACCAGAACATCCAACATATGAGAAAAACCTATTATCCCTAGACTTTCAGTCATTTCCTATAATTTAAAATCTCAACATGCATCAGACATACGAATCATTATCTGAGCTAAATTAAACACCATTAGTGGACAATTCCATCTTTAACTTTCAACATTGAGCAAAATGACTGAGTTTAATTTAGACATCAGGAGGGAGCAAATATGAGTAAATCTATAGGCCAGCATCTTCAACACACGAAATTGGGACATAAGTACAACAAGAATAAATCACAACTTTAATTGTATATTTAATAGAGATTGCAGATAGAGTGTTACATACCTAATCAATAAGGAAACAGAAGGAAATGAAAAAATAAAGGTCTGAAATCCAAAAAAAGGACTCAGCTACACAGTAACAACAATAGCAGCAAGAGAAGCACACAATAGCTTCAAACTTCAAACCAGAAAACCAGCAGTAGACACCAGACCAATAAAGCTCTAATGCAAGACCATTGTTAAATGAGAATGAAATTCCTAATTTTTAGAAGGTTTTTCTGTAAAAATCCCTCTTAAAATCAGTCTTCAAAATGAAGTAAAAGAGTCTGGATTTCAGATGTTTTTGGTGTGAAATCCGCGTAAAAATCCATGTGTGATTTATGTGTCCCCTCAAATGAGTGTGTGAGTGAGACTTATATAGTTGTGATGATTTAATTACGCAGGTAAAGCAAACTACGATGTTTGTGACTTATTTTCTAATCTAATTCAAGATTATTGCAAGGTCATCAATTAAGGAATGCAATATTGGGGAGAACATGATTTGAAAATTATTTCAAACAGACTATTGGATGAACTACTTGCTAAAAGAAAGATACAACCAGCTTTGGAATCTAGGCCCTTTCATCTTGGAAATAGCATTGATCTTAAGGTTAATTACACTTGGGTCATATAAAATATATAACCATTTGAGATATGAATGGCTACGGTTCCAGCAAATAGACGTGGCTGTTTGAATTCATAAGCTACAGCCTTAAACTAATGATTTGGGTACAATATTTCTAAATCTACAATGAAGGATACACTTACTGCACTTTTAAGAGAATGGCAGGAACTTGCACACGACCACCCAACAATAAACCACAAACATCTTGAAACCTCATCTTTAAACTTCTAAGAAAGAATAGGGCTATCGAAAAGAAGTCTAACAAGCATGAATTGGGAACACATTACATATAGATATTACAATAAGTGATTCTAACAATTACAGACATCTATGAAAATTAGCAACTAATTTTATAGATTCAAATACTATCATCACCTATAGCCTTCTACTAACAAATTCTAAAATCAGGCTTTTACCATATCAATTTTCTGTCATAGTGTTTACTGCTAGCTTCTTGTGATTCCAAAGCCTTGCCATTGGATTTCGAGATTGCAAGTTAATAATGCTACCAACAAACCGAAAAATTAAGTGAGATCAAACTCACTAATGCAAACCAGAACATGCAACATATGAGAAAACCCTATTATCCCTAGACTTTCAGTCATTTCCTATAATTTAAAATTCAACATGCTTCAGACATACAAATCATTATCTGAGCTAAATTAAACACCATTAATGGAAAATTCCAGCTTTAACTTTCAACGTTGAGAAAAATGACTGAGTTTATATTTAGACATCAGGAGGGAGCAAATATGAGTAAATCTATAGGCCAACATCTTCAACACACGAAATTGGGACATAAATACAGCAAGAACAACTCACAACTTTAATTCTATATTTAATAGAGATTGCAGATAGAGTGTTACATACCTAATCAATAAGGAAACAGAAGGAAATGACCAAATAAAGGTCTAGAATCCAAGAAAAAGAACTAAGCTACACAATAACAACAATAGCAGTAAGAGAAGCACACAATAGCTTCAAACTTCAAACCAGAAAACCAGCAGTAGACCCCATATCAATCAAGCTCTAATGCAAGACCATTGTTTAATGAGAACGAAATTCCTAATTTTAGAAGGTTTTTCTATAAAAATCCCTCTTAAAATCAGTCTTCAAAATGAAGTAAATGAGTCTGGATTTCCGAAGTTTTTGGTGTGAAATCCGTGTAAAAATCCATGTTTGAATTCTGTGTCCCCTCAAATGAGTGTGTGAGTGAGCCTTATATAGTGTGTGAGTGTGCTAAGGGATAAGGGAAGATACAACCTCTAAAAGTAAGGAAAAGAGCATCTTTCTTTAACTAATTTGTATACAGTTGTCCCTTTTTATCAGATATTTTCATTTTCAGCATCTTATCCTAACAATTTTGGACAACTGTCTATTTCTAGAGGTTTCCAATTAGTTACTAGAGATTCTTTCAAGCTAAACCCCCCTCCCCCCTCCAAACTAACCCTTTAGTATTTTAAAATTGTCTCGGAACCAGACCTGATTCTGCGCTTGAATCGTGTGGCTCTGATCCAAAGACTGACCAAACAGACCGAATGACTTGTGCCCCATTAGCACTCCAACACCCAAGGAAGTAACCCATTCTTCTAAGCCGCCGAGCAATATTTTTTTCTACTCCATCCCGTTACATTCCTTACAAACAACAACTAAATCATCCAATGTTTCTCATGTACTCATAAAGCATAACACAACCCTCACCCGAAAGTTTCTTTACTCAAGTCATTCTCGATCTCAACCTCTGTAAGCCATAACTGATTCACTAGTCTGCCTCAAATTGGAATCAACGCAACACATAATCGTGCAATCAACTGATCAATAGCAGACTCCCCCACTTGGCTCAAAGCCATAAATTAAAACACACAATAACTCACAATGCCCATAGTTTTTCATTGCCATAATACCATAGTGAGAATCAACTAAGTCCCTTCATAAGCTCATGCAACACATCCATCTAGTATTTCAAATCATCTGCAAATCTCGCGTTCACCCTCGTAACAGACATACCCACTCTCATAAGCGATCCAAACTCAAATTGCAACACATATATTTCACTGGTAAAAGAGGACTCCCAACCAACTACATAAGGAACACACAAACCTCAGAACACCCCGCAGGAGATAATCCACATGCTTAGCCTCAAACTGGTATCTCTCTATACTCTTCCATAATCATAACTATTACACAATTACTTAATCTTCCTGAGTCTGAACTCATATCACACAACATGAAATCTACTTCACTTCCCAACTAGACAACATTAAAAGATCCTTCAACACGCCCACAACTCGGGCTATACATCAAATCACGATAGAAATCAAGCACCGGATAGTTCTTGCTACCCCAAGTGGACCCTTCTCGTCTCCTTCAAATCATATGAACACATATCACAGTCACATCATACTCATCACGTAGCTATCCAGCCATCACTTCCCCTAATAGGGACACTATCAAACATATAAATCCAAAAATATGCATTCACACAATCAACAGCTCAGGGCTCAAGCTACAGGTAAGGCCCAGCCTCAAGTCCTCCAAACTGGCCCAATATCAACATACAGAAATCTCATCTCGCCCTTCGATCAGGGAATCACAAACAATCGATGCGCAACTGATACCGAGCGCTCATGCGCGCATACGAATGCGTGGAAGGAATTTCAAGGGTTACATTTCAAGCTGAATCAAGGACGTACGATAAGAATTAGAGAATCGGGATTTCCTAAAGGTTCTGTAGCCTCCCGAAAATAAGAACAGACGTCTCCGTAACGATCCCCGAGACTCTACTAAACCTGCTCATGACTCGTGAGACCTATGTAACCAAGGCTCTGATACCAACTTGCCACGGCCCTAAAACTGACCCGTTCGTGATGGGGCCTATCGTGAAACTAGGCCAGCCGACGCAATTCCCAAATCAGCCATTTTTCTATAAAAGTCATTTTTAGCCATTTAATTTAACAAGAAATCCCATAATAAAGGTCTAAATAACCACCGAGGAAACATAATACAAGCCCGACATCGGGGTGTCACAAGTCACGAGCATCTACTAAGGTCTGAATATAACGAAGAGTCAAAAAATATACTATAACAGGCTAAGGAAGATAAGAGGGAGAGAGTAGGGCTGCGAACGGCGGGCAACTACCTTGCTAACTCCGATGACTCTGCCACTGAGTAATCAACACCCGCTACCGGGTTCAGAAATACCTGAATCTGCACACAAGGTACAAGGAGTAATGTGAGTATGCCAACTAAGTAAGTAATAAAAGTAAATGAAAGTTGAGCCGTAAGAAAACACGTAAAACCACGTCATAACACTACAACAAATATAGTGCGTTTCCAAAATAGTACGAAAATTATTTATTTCGTAAATCAAACTTAGTTTCAGTAAAAACCTTTTTTTAAAAAAAGAAAGAAAACTTCTTGCAATAGTTTCAAACGAGTGATAAAAATAGTGAGTAAAAACGATAGAAACATAAACGGCCTCTCGGGCAAAAACATGTACCATAAACCGCCCCCCGGGCATAATATTAACAGAACCAGCCCCTCGAGCTACCTCACAATCAGTCGTAATCAGCCCCTCGGGCACAACATGAATCAAGAACCGCCCCTCGAGCAAAACATGGATCAAGAACAGCCCCTCGGGCAACAATATGAAACAACAATAGCCCCTCGGGCTACATCATAACATCTCACACTGGGTACCCGTGCTCACTAGGGGTGTTCAGACTCTGGAGGGGCTCCTACATCCCAAGCGCTATAATAATCCACCTCGTGGGATAATAAATAGGCCCTCAACCTCATAACAAGCCACCTCGTGGCATAGCAAATCAGGCCCTCGACCTCATAATCATGAATCAGTAACAATATGCTGCGACGCGCAGCCCGATCCGATAATATCCTCACAACACAAGCCCTCGTCCTCACTCAGTCAGAAATCTCTCAAGCCACTCGAGAAACAGTAAAACATGATGCTCAGCCCAAAATATCATTTAAAATATCAAAAATGGAGTAAATACGGTTGAGTTATGAAAACAGTAAAGTACAGTATGACTGAGTACAAATATTAAGTCAAAACAATGAGGAATAGTAGTAAAAGGCCCCTAAGGGTCCAAAACAGTTGGCACGAGGCCCAAATATGGCATTCAGACAAAAATATGGTAATACTTTCCAAAACACAATGATATCAAATAGTTTTCAATCAAATACGCGACTTAACAGTCATACGGGATGGACCAAGTCACAATTCCCAATGGTGCACGACCCCATGCTCGTCATGTAGCGTGTGTGTCACCTCAAAGTAGCACAACGATGTGAAATCCGGGGTTTATACCCTCAGGACAATATTTACAATCATTACTTACCTCAATCCGGATGAAATTCTACTCGGCAATGCCCTCACCGCTCGACTCGGCCTCCAAATGTTCTAAATCTAACCAAAATCAGTATATTATCATCAATATACGCAAAAGGAATGAATTCCCTATGAAAATTATCAAATTAGACCAAAAATCCTGAATTTGGCTCAAACCCAGCCCCGAGCCCACGCTTCGGAATCCGATGAAACTCACAAAATCTAACAACCTATTCAACCATGAGTCCAACCATACCAAAATTACTAAATTCCAATAACAATTCGGCCTCCAAATCTTCAAATCTTATTTTCAAATCCCTAGGTCCAAATACCCGATTTACACCTCAAAAACATGTAATCTAGTCAAATTATTTGATGATAATTCAATATTATAGTGTAGAAATGATCACAAGTGACTTACATTAAGATTTCCCATGATTTCTTGCTCAAAAATTGCCCCAAGCCGTGTTCTTTCACCAAAAAAAGTCAAAATGTGCTAAAAAAACAGAACATCATTAATAAACCTGATTCTGGTCGCTAAAAGTGGTTCAATCTGATCGCTAAAGGTGCACACCAGATCTGATGCACCAGCTATCTTTAATTTGACTAAAAAGGCTCTAACTCCATCATATGAACTCAGAATTCGATGATTCATGTTCCTATGAGTCACAAATAATGATACGAACATAGTCCTTCAATTGAAACTCAATTCAGAGCTCATTTTCTCAGTGCGATACCCATTTCGCTCGCTAAACAATTAACTCATGATTAACATCAAAAACCCAATCGCGACTTGATGAAATTAGACCAAACTTTCCAGATCACTTCTATAATTTATTATCAAAATTCCGGAAGTCTCGAAATCAAATTTCGATCTCTAGAACTAAAAATGGACCTTTAGATCATTACATGCTTATGCTCAAAATGCCAAAATCTTCCAAAAACTCTTCCAAAACTTATCCAAGCCTCATGGGACCCTGACCAAACATGCCAACACACCTCATAACATCATTCAAACTTTTTCCAACCTTCGGAATGCTCAAAACAATATAAAAACATCCCTCGAATTCAAGCCTAAGAATTCCAAAACTTCTGAATTTCGAATTCGATTAAAAAGTCTACCAAACCTCGTCCGAATGACCTGAAATTTTGCACACACGTCTCAAATGACACAACGAAACTACTCCAATTTCCGGAATTCCATTCTGACCCTGATATAAAAATTTCCACTACCGACCGGAAAACGCCAAATTTTCAGTTTTGCCAATTCGAGCCTAAATCTACTACAGACCTCCAAAATACATTCCGGACGCGCTCCCAAGTCCAAAATCACCTAACGGAGCTAACCAAATCATAGAAATCCAAACCTGATACCAAATACTAAAAAATCAAAACTTGGTCAAACCTTTCAAACTTAAAGCTTCAAACTGAGAATTGTTCTTCCAAGTCTATTCCGATTATCCTAAAAATCAAAACCGATGATTTATATAAGTCATAATACAGCACACGGGGCTAGTCATTCCCGAAAACTGGCGAGCGAAATGCAAAAGCGTAAAACGATCGGTTGGGTCGTTATAATTTATTTTTTATTTATTGTTTGAAGTTATGGTCGAGTCACATGAAATGTGTACCCGAGTTTTGGGAATTATGTATCACAACTACATCGGGGAAACTGTACCCATAGTTGTGATGATTTAATTACGCGCCTAAAGCAAACTACGATATTTGTGACTTATTTCCTTATCTAATTCAAGATTATTGCAAGGTCATCAATTAAGGAATGCGATATTGGGAAGAACATGATTTGAAAATTATTTCAAACAGACTTTTGGATGAACTACTTGTTAAAAGAAAGATACAACCAGCTTTGGAATCTAGGCACTTTCATCTTGGAAATAGCATTGATCTTAAGGTTAATTACACTTGGGTCATATAAAATATATAACCATTTGAGATATGAATGGCTACGGTTCCAGCAAATAGACCTGGCTGTTTGAATTCATAAGCTACAGCCTTAAACTAATGATTTGGGTACAATATTTCTAAATCTACAATGAAGGATACACTTACTGCACTTTTAAGAGAATGCCAGGAACTTGCACATGACCACCCAATAATAAACCACAAACAACTTGAAACCTCATCTTTAAACTTCTAAAAAAGAATAGGGCTATCGAAAAGAAGTCTAACAACCATGAATTGGGAACACGTTACATACAGATATTACAATAAGTGATTCTAACAATAAGATACATCTATGAAAATTAGCAACTAATTATACAGATTCAAATACTATCATCACCTATAGCCTTCTACTAACAAATTCTAAAATCAGGCTTTTACCATATCAATTTTCTGTCATAGTGTTTACTGCTAGCTTCTTGTGATTCCAAAGCCTTGCCATTGGATTTCGAGATTGCAAGTTAATAATGCTACCAACAAACCGAGAAATTAAGTGAGATCAAACTCACTAATGCAAACCAGAACATGCAACATATGAGAAAACCCTATTATCCCTAGACTTTCAGTCATTTCCTATAATTTAAAATTCAACATGCTTCAGACATACAAATCATTATCTGAGCTAAATTAAACACCATTAATGGAAAATTCCAGCTTTAACTTTCAACGTTGAGAAAAATGACTGAGTTTATATTTAGACATCAGGAGAGAGCAAATATGAGTAAATCTATAGGCCAGCATCTTCAACACACGAAATTGGGACATAAGTACAACAAGAATAAATCACAACTTTAATTGTATATTTAATAGAGATTGCAGATAGAGTGTTACATACCTAATCAATAAGGAAACAGAAGGAAATGAACAAATAAAGGTCTGGAATCCAAAAAAAGAACTTAGCTACACAGTAACAACAATAGCAGCAAGAGAAGCACACAATAGCTTCAAACATCAAACCAGAAAACCAGCAGCAGACCCCAGACCATAAAGCTCTAATGCAAGACCATTGTTAAATGAGAATGAAATTCCTAATTTTTAAAAGGTTTTTCTGTAAAAATTCCTCTTAAAATCAGTCTTCAAAATGAAGTAAAAGTGTCTGGATTTCAGAAGTTTTTGGTTTGAAATCCGTGTAAAAATCCATGTGTGAATTCTGTGTCCCCTCAAATGAGTGTGTGAGTGAGACTTATATAGAGTGTGAGTGTGCTAAGGGATAAGGGAAGGTACAACCTCTAAAAATAAGGAAAAGAGCATCTTTCTTTAACCAATTGTGTATACAACTATCCCTTTTTATCAGATATTTGCATTTTCAGCATCTTATTCTAACAATTTTGTACAACTGTCCATTTATAGAGGTTTCCAATCAATTACTAAAGATTCTTTCAAGTTCCCCCCCTCCAAATCAACCATTTAGCATTTTAAAATTGTCTCGGAACCAGACCTGATTCTGCGCTTGAGTCGTGTGACTCTGATCCAAAGACCCCCCAATTCTCAAAACAAACAACTGGATTTTTGGGCCTGCCTATCACACAAACAAGCCTAATTATGAGCCAAATTAAGCAGGCAAATCAATTGACACCCAAACTCAAAATCAACATACAATTATACTAAACTAGCACATGCATTTAACTAATTAATCATACAATTAACCTAAATAGTCCCAATTTTAATTAAACGAATCAGTAACAACAGAACAAAATAAAAAAATAACAACTAAAACCTAAATTGTAACATAGAAAAACATAAACAAAGGGAAATAGAAGAAAAATACTTATTTTGGCTGGAAATGTATCGACGAGCGAGGCGAAACAAACGAGCCATTGGCTCTGAAACTTGTCCGACCAGTCACTGCCGATGGAACACAGTCCGGTGGTTTTTTGGAATGAACCAAAATCAACATCAATCGATCGTTCTTAATAAGAACGATCGACTGATGTAGGTTTTGGGTCAAAACTAGAAGAAACGTCGGCGGAACAAAAAATGGTAAAATTAGGATTTTGAAAATTCATCAGATTTGAAATTCAAGGGATTTTGGTGGTTTTACGATGAAATGGAATGAAGATATTAAGTGAGGGGGACGTGGTGGTTGTTTGGTAAAGTTTTGGAGGTGATTGGAGGTGGGCCGCCGCCGCACGGTGATTTCTAGCGGCGGAGACGGCGGACGACGTTAGGGTATGATAGAGAGGAGAAGAGGGGGTGTCTATGATGGTTTTGGGGGTTGGGGGAGGGGAGTTCGGACACTTATAAGGGTATTGGATTGGGGGGTTAGTTCTCGACCGTTAGATCACAACTGATCAACGGATGGGATGACTTTGGAGAAAACGGGGTAGTTTTGGATATTAGAGGTTTGGACTGGGTGAAGGGGGTTGGGCCAAAGGCAGATCAAGGGTTAAATGGGCCAATGAAGTCTCTTTGGCCCAATTTCAAACAAAGACCAAACATTTTCTTATTCCCCTTTTCTTTGTTTTCTTTTTTTTTTCTTTAAATTTAAATCCTAACCTAATTAATTAGAAACCTAGATTAGGTCCTAAATCAAAATCTCATTTGTGAACTAAACTTAATTAACTATTTCTAATATTTGAACAATTAATTAACTTTAAAACTAATGAAAGGAAATTACTAATTTAAAACTAGAACTAAAAATGTAAAAATGAATATTATTTTTATGATTTTTGTTTAATAATACAATTAATTAAAAACTTAATTTTAAAAATACAAATAAAAACCTAAAATGTAATGCATGAAATTTTTGGCATTTTTTTTGGTATTTTCTTGTAATTTTAAAATATTAAATATGCAACTAAATACAAACAACAATTAACATGAAATTCCTAAAAATTCTATAAAAATTAAAATAATTAGAAAAATTTATTTTTGTGAATTTGTAGAAGTATTTTTAGTCCGGCTAAAATCACGTGCTCACAAAACTAAAAGCTAAATGTAGGAAAAATGACCATTGTACTTTTTGTGATTTTTATTTAATAGTGCAATTAATATGTGATTAAATTCTAAAAATACAAATAAAAACCTAAAATGCTATGCAATGAAGATTTGGATATCTCTGTATTTTCTACAATTTTAAGATGTCAAATATGCACAAAACATGCGACTACATGCAAACAAACAATTAAAAATAAATTTCCAAAATTCTATAAAAATTAAAAATAGTTAGAAAATTTTATTTTTGTGGATTTTGTAGGAGCTTTTTTCGTGAGGCAAAAATTACGTGCTCACAAAAATGACTCAAATCAATATAAGATTCTGCATTTTCTTCACCCCTCCCCCCCATGTGAAAAAAAAAGGATTCAAAACCTTAAGGTAAACAAACTCCGTTTTTTATTTTTAAAACGAAATACGGAAAAAAATCGAGTTTTTTTTTATTTTTAGCTCGTGCCAGAAATTATTTATATTTGATAGCTGAAAAAAAATGTATAAAATTTATATATTTTTTGTATATACAAAATATATAAAACAAAATATAAAACATATACATTAGTTAGACTATTATTTTGAGAGTAGCTATACAATATCATTTTCCCCCAAAAAAGAAGATCTTTTTAAGTGTAAAAATTGCATGGGGTGCCCTATTTGGTCGCCCCCTATTTAACATATACCCATTTTTTTAAAACCTTTTAACCTGTACCCACTTTTCAAACAACTTCAGCTCCATTTTTCCTCCCCCTTCTCCTCCTTCATTTTTTTTCTTCTTCTACAACGATGACTTCAACATTGCTCTCTTTGATTAATGAAGCTAAAACAAATATACTAAGGATTTCTGAAAGAGCCAGATCGATAAACAATTTGATGAGATAATAAAATACAAAAATGGTCAAACTTTCAGATTCAGTTACCGTGGCGTTTATGCGTAATCGAATCTGTCGGAGTAGTTCCAACGCAAAACTTACAAAATAAAGAGAACAAAATATCTGCACAAAGTCAAACTTCAGCTTTCAATTAATTTCTTACCCAGGATTGAATAGTTTCTCTACGTTGCCATCATATAATCTTATAATTAGAGAAGTAGCAAAAGCTATTGAAATTCTGAAGTATACATCTCTCCAACATATGTAGTCTTTTTTGCAAAGACAACACAACAGCTATTGAGCTGAAGTTACAAAGACAAAAACTTCAGCTCTAGAGCTGAAGTTTTCAGTTACAACACAAAAACTTCAGCACTAGAGCTGAAGTTCCCAGTTACAACACAAAAACTTCAGCTCTAGAGCTGAAGTTTCCTAGTTAGAACACAAAAACTTTACATCTACAGCTGAAGTTTTCCAGTTACAACACAAAAACTTTAGCTCTAGAGTTGAACTTCAGGCCCGGCTACTAGAATGCTGAAGTTTTGTGTGATTGTCTTTGCTACTTCACCCCCGTGTGCTTAAGTTATGCGAATAAACGAGTACGCTTGCAATATTTTTTGTAAAGTGGGCATAAGTTAAAATGTGATACAATAAACGGATATAGATGCAAATGCCCGTTTTTAAGTTAATGACAATATTGGATCATCTCACTTGTGGAAACCAACTATAGATTGGGCCAGCTAAAGATTTTCTATGACGAGCCACGAGGGACTCTTGGTACTTTCTGCAAAGTCCGAGACAGCTTTTAGTCCGAGGTCCTAAGTCTTGTATATGTTTTGTTCTATTTGGGAGTTCATTGCTTAAACAATCATTGATCTATTATAAATACGTGAATAAAATTATTTTTCTTTCTTTTGTGTTAAAAAAAGTTATTTATTTTTCGCTATTTCATTTTAAAAGTCATTCAAGTTGGAAAATGATATATTTGGCCACTTTTTAGCGACCCGACACCTATTTTGGGAGAAATTCAAAAATAGTCAGATTTTTAAGTGATCATTAAAAAATAGTCACAGTTTCAAAAGTAATTGAAATTTAGCCACTTTTTATGTAAAGATAAATCTGAACTAAACATTATTTAAAATCCGGAAAAATACTCCAGTATAATATACTGGAATTCCAGCATAAGTATACTGGAACTCCAGTATATTATCTTGGAGTTCCAGTATAATATATTGGTCCAGCATAATATGCTGGAGTGCTCCAATCTCCAGTATAGTATACTGAAACTTTCCGTGTGTTGGGATTCCAGCATAATATGTTAGAAGTTCATACACAGGTGCATCGATCTCCAGTAAATTATACTGGAACTTTTCGTGTTGCAGCAAAATAGTGGCTATTTTAAAATGACGGACATAGAGTTGCAGCAAGAAGCCGAAAAAAATGACGGACATAGAGTTTGCCGTCATAGAAAAAAAGGCAAAAGCATGTATTATTTTAAATCTCTCAAATGAGGTTTTGCGCGAAGTTGCAGAAGAAAGCTCAGCCAAAGGCATATGGAAAAAACTAAAAACCTTGTATATGAAAAAGACAGTAGAAAATAGGCTTTATCTAAAGCAAAAATTCTACACTTTTCGTATGGCTGAAGGTACCTCTATACTTACACATCTTGATACTTTTGATTCTATTCTTATGGATTTAAGTAGCATAGATGCCGAAATCAAAGATGAGGATCAAGCCGTATTATTGCTTGTTTCTTTACCCCAGTCATTTAAGCATATTAGAGATACTATGCTTTATGGAAATGATAATATCTCTTATAAAGATATCAAATCTATTTTGAAATCAAAAGAACAAATAGATAGAGATATTACTGGAGAAACGAGCGGGAACCAAGGAGAAGGCTTGTTTGTAAGAGGTAGATCCAATAATAAAAATTCAAGTAGTGAGAGACCTAAATCAAGGTCAAAATTCAGATACAGAAATGTCATGTGCAAATACTGTCATAAGAAATGCCACATTATTTCTGAATGCTTTAAGTTAAAAACAAAGAAAGCATACAAAAAAAAAATGAGCACAAAAATATTGACATCGCCGAAGCAAGTGTAGCTGCTGATGAGACTGAGGGAATAATTTTTTTAGCAACTAATAATAGTTTCAAATCTAACAATGAGTGGATTTTAGATTCGGGTTGTTCTTATCATATATGTCCCGATCGGTATTTAATTACCACATATGAATCAATTAGAGGTGGAGTTGTCTTGATGGGTAACAATGCTGCCTGCAAAGTTATTGGAAAAGGTACAGTCCGAATCAAAATGCACGCTGTTGTGGTGAGAACTATCACCGATGTTAGACATGTTCCTAACTTGAAGAAAAATCTCATCTCTTTGGGCATTCTAGAATCTCTTGGGTGCAAGTACACATGTGAAGGTGGAGTTCTGAAAGTTTCTCATAGTGCTCTTATGATCATGAAAGCACACAGATCTGGTACGTTGTGTACTCTATTGGGATCTACTGTTAGAGGTGTTGCTGTAGTTTCAACATCAGATAAATCAGTTTCTGACATCATCAAATTGGGGCATATGCAATTGGGCATATGAGTGAAAAAGGTCTTTCCATCCTCAGCAAAAGAGGTCTATTGTGGGACCAAAGTACCGGAAATATGGAGTTTTGTGAACACTGTGTGTTCGGAAAGTAGAAAGAGTCAGCTTCAAATCTCTAGGAATTCATAGAACAAAAGGTATTTAGATTACATTCATTCAGATCTTTGGGGTCCTTCACGTACCACTTCTAAAGGTGGTGCCAAGTATATGTTAACATTCATTTATGATTATTCAAGGAAAGTTTGAGTTTATTTCCTGAAATATAAAAGTGATGTTTTCTTAACTTTTAAACAATAGAAATTTTTGATTGAGAAGCAAACAGAAAAGCAGGTTAAGCGGCTTAGAACAGACAATGACTTAGAATTTTGTAATGATGAATTCAATGAATTTTGTAAGAATAAAGGAAATGCTCGACACCGTACTGTGAGAATGAAACCTCAGCAAAATAGTGTGGCAGAAAGGATGAATAGAACTCTTTTGGAAAGGGCTCGTTGCATGATTTCAAATGTTGGGCTGACAAATGCCTTTTGGCTAGAAGCTATCTCTACAGCTTGTTATATTGTCCACCGTGCTCCTTCTGCACCCTTGAACTTTAAGACTCCAGAGGAAATGTGGTCAGGTATCTTGCTAATTATTTTGATTTAAAGATATTTGATTGCCCCGCATACAAGCATGTAAATGATGGAAAATTAGAGCCAAGGGCTAAAAAGTGTATTTTCCTTGGGTATGCATCTGGGGTGAAAGTATACCGACTATGGTATCCTGATCCTATGGCACCAAAATTTATAATTAGCAGAGATGTGACCATTGATGAATCCTCTATATTACATTCCGGAAAAGAGTCTTCTAGTTCTTGTAATACAGATAAAGGGAAAAGTACACAGAAGCAGGTGAAGGTTGAGATTGACATTCCTTCTGAGCCAAGCTCGTCAACTTTGGAGCAAAATACAGTTGAAACTCCTGAAGTTTAGCCAAAAGCTGAAATTCTTGAAGTTGAGACTCTCGAAGTTGAACCACGAGAAGAGGAGTATTCTATAGCCAAACATAAACCAAGAAGAGAAAGTAAACAACCATTAATGTTAGGAGATTATGTTTCATTTGCTTTTTCAGTTGCACAGGAAACTAAGAAATTGGAGAACCATCAAAATATTCAGAAGCAAATTTCTAGTGCTGATTCAGCCAAGTGGCTGATTGCAATGAATGAAGAAATTGAGTCTCTCCACAAGAATGATACTTGGTCTCTTGTGAAGCCGCCATCAGGAAAGAGAATTGTTGGTTGCAAATGGGTATTCAAGAAAAAGGATGATATTCCAGGGGTTGAAGATGCAAGGTATAAGGCACGATTAGTTGCAAAGGGCTATAGTCAGGTACAAGAAGTTGATTTTAATGATATTTCTCACCTGTTATTAAACATAGCTATATTAGTATCTTGCTTGCCTAAGTTACCATGTATAACTTGAAATTAGAGCAACTTGATATTAAGACAACTTTCTTACATGGCGAACTTGAGGAACAAATATACATGCATCAACCCGAAGGATTTGAAATTAAAGGAAAAGAAGATCACGTTTGCTTGTTAAAGAAATCCTTGTATGGATTAAAGCACACTCCAAGACAATGGTATAAAAGGTTTGATTCCTTTTTGTTGGGTCATGGTTATTCGAGGAGCATATATGATAGTTGTGTTTACTTTCGGAAGTTAAATGATAGTTCATTTGTATACCTATTATTATATGTTGATGACATGCTCATTGCTGCTAAGGATTTGACAGAAATTCACAATTTGAAAAGTTACCTAAAAAGTGAATTTGAGATGAAAGATTTGGGAGCAGCTTAGAAAATCCTTGGCATGGAGATCAAAAGAGATCGAGGAGCGAACAGGCTATTTCTGACGCAAAAGAAGTACTTGGAGAAAGTCTTGGAGAGGTTTGCCATGAAAGATGCTAAACCAGTAAGTACCCCTCTTACTGCTCATTTTAAATTATCAGCTGCTTAGTCATCGCAGTTAGAGGAAGAAGAGAGGTATATGGCACAGGTACCTTATTCCAGTGCAGTCGGCGGTATTATGTATGCAATAGTGTGCACACGCCCAGATATTTCGCAGGCAATAAGTGTGGTGAGCCGATATATGGCTTGCCCTAGTAAAGCACATTGGCAAGCTGTGGAATGGATTCTCAGATACTTGCGAGGTACTTCAAACACATGTTTGGAGTTCAGGAGAAATACTAATACTTTGGTTGGTTTTGTAGATTCAGATTATACAGGTAATCTTGACAAAAGAAGATCACTAACAGGCTACGTATTTTGCATTGGTTGTTGCGCTATTGATAACTATAGATTTTAACCTATCTTATGCTCTCTTTTGCTTAGGTTTTGGATAAAAAAATGTATAAAATTATTTTTAAAAATTAATTTACTGTACTTACTTGCAGGTTTTAGTCAAAATGAGGCAAATAAGCTAAAATAAACTCATGAAGGAGTAAACTTGCACAAACTAAATACTAGGAGCTGGAGCGCGGAGAGCGGACAAAATACGCAGCCGCGTGAGGACCACCGCTGAGGCGTCCATAAATACGTGGCCTCAAAAGTAAAGATCAGAGAGGCTAATTTGAGCACAAATTCTACCGCTGACCGCAATAGAAAAGCGCGGCCACAGAATATCTGACTCGGCCGCAGTGGTATTTTCGCTAAAAGCACTGATTGAAGTTCAGAAACCTTGCAAGTCATGCTTAATAGAAGAACGCGGTTCGCGTCCAAATTATGCGGCCGTGATGGAAGCACATGTGGACACGGATGAAATTACGCTGTCCGCGAAACCAAGTCCAACCCAAGCCTAGAATTGAATAAACGCGGACCACGGTCGCTATTGCGCGGCCGCAAAAGTCCAAGCGCGGATGCGCTCACTTTTATGCGTTCGCGAATTCTCTGCATGGGCATTTTTGTCAGTACTTTTCAGCTGTGTATAAATAGATATTTTTGACATTTTTAGGTCAAGTTGTGCTTTGCTGAACACGTGAACAGGTGGTTTTTACCTTTCTGAGTAATTTTAGAGTATATTTAACTTCAATCTTTAGATTTTCATATTGTATTTGAATCTTATGGCTTATATTTCATTTTCATCTTTGATTTCTGTTGTTATTATGAGTAGCTAAACCCATTAGCTAGGGTTGTGACACAACCCTAGTATGGGTATTTAATGGGTCTTGAATTTTAGGGCTTAATTGTTTATGGGTTAGTGATATTTAGCCTAATTCATGCTTTAATTGTAGAATTGGTGGTTGCAAATACTGATTCGTGCCTTTATGACTTAGACTCTTCTTGAGAAATAGGGACTAAGTCTAGGAAAATAAGGCTAACAAAGAATTGAGGTGAATTCAAGAGATTGATAGCCCCAATAAAAGGGTTAAACCTAGAGATAGTAATACCCGACTTGAGCCAATATCATTTGTTATGCATGAACACCTATTTGGACTTGAGAGAGCTAAATTGGGAAAAGTCACTCAAAGTACCGAGAGGTATAGAGTGAGCATTTATGTGTGATGGTTATATCACGACCCCAATCATAACAAGTTTGCCTTGAATTCTCGATACCCATTAGATATCCACCTAGGCAGAAGTTACTACCCTAGTCCCTTTTAATCCTTGAAAACAAACAACAAAAACATTGTACTTAGTTTTAACTATTACATGTTATAGAATAGAAGTAGAAGTAGAATACAAAATCAACCATTTGTGGAAGTGTAATTTAGAGCAAAACCTGCATCTCTACTCAGATATAAACCTAACTCCAAATTCACTAACTCCCTGTGGATTCGATCCCGACCTTTGTTGGGTAAAACTGCATCGACCATCCTCTTACTCAATAGTAGTGCAGGCTTGGACTCGATCAAATTTTTGGCACCGTTGCTAGAGAGTTAAACGGTTTTAGTTATATCTCCGAGTATTTGTGTGTTTTGTTTTTCTTTCCTTTCGATTTTCTAATTTGTTTGTGAATTGCGTTTAGGTACAAAATGGCTCTTAACAATGATGCTACCGAAAATTTGCCATTGGGGGAGGAGGTGGATGATGACAATGTAGATGAGATTCAACCCGAACCTCAAGCACAAAGGAGAGCCCGACTGCCTCATGATAATATTCCAAACCATCCCCCACCTCCAGCAAAGGAAGCACACCGGGTGTTGCCCAATGAAGGATATACAAGTGCAATAGTCCTGCCATGGATTAGGGTGGGCAACTTTCAAATAACTAATGTCATGCTTACACTCTTGGAATAGAGGGGTTTCTTCACCGGAGCTCCACACCAAAATGCCTACAAGTATCTCAAGAGTTTTGTTGATACATGCTGGGGGAGCAAGCAAACCAACGTTTCTGAGGACTCACTGAGGTTGAGGCTATTCACATTTTCTCTGAGGGGGAAGGTTTTGGATTGGATTGAAAGGTTGTGAGCATGTGATTTTTTCCCTATACGAAATACTCCTATAAAATCCCAAGAAATAAGTTTTCTGTTAATTATTTGCCATTTTAGGAATTTTTGTAGAATTTTCTTAACTATTTGCATTTTTCGGTACATGTTTAATTTTTATTTAAATCATGAAAATTACCAAAAAATACCATGCATTGCATTTAGGATTTGTTTTTACATTTTTAGAAGTAATTATTTGTTTTATAAAAAATTTAAAAATTACAAAAATAGCTCATTTTTACATTTTTGTCTTTTAATTTTTAGTTTATTGATTTTTCTCTTTTAATTTAGAATTAAGTGATGTTTATAATTTTTATAATTAGTTAATTAATTTAACATTTTAGATAGTTTAGGATTTTCAATTTCAGGATTTTCAATTAAAAGAAAAAGAAAAGAAATAAGAAAAAAAAAAGGGGAATAAAAGAGGAAAGGGTTTTTAATTGGAGTTTGGGCCATTTTAATGCCCAAAACCTCCAAAACTCCCCTTGACCAAGCCCAATCCCTGCCAAACCCGGCCCAGCCCCGTCTAACCCTAAACTACCCTGTTTTTGTAGCAATTGATCACAACAGTTGGATTTTAATCATCCAACGGCTCGGAACTCACAGTTCACTTAATATAAAACTATCGGAAGACCGGACCCCCCATCAGACCCTTCTCCTCACTTCATCTCTTCTCTCCAAAGAAGCAAACCCTAGCCGCCTAGCTTCCTACGCTTCCTCCAACGTAAACCACCGTCGGAAATCGCCTCACGGGGGTTCTGGTAGTCCAAAGCCTCCCAAATTTACACCCTGAACTCCCCCTTCATCTCCTCAGTCTATATCTCCACTCCTCTTCCTTCGAGTCCTGGCCGGTTTCTTCGAATCTTAAATAAAAAAACCACGGCCAAAACCCTAGTTGTTCCAAACCCCACCAAATTCATACCATACAATACTCAACCCTCTCTCACGACTGTCTCACTACTAATTTTTTAAAAACCCCAGCCAAACTCTATGAATCTTAAATCCCAGATTCATTTAAACCATAATTTTCCCCCTTTCTGATTTTTCGGTCAAATTTTGGGTCAAGTGAACTTAAAACTCCCATTAATCGAATGTTCTTGTTAATAACAATCGATTAATGTTGGTCAAGGTTCATTTACAGTTCGAAGAATTGGGACAAGTTCGTGATTTGAACCTGTTTTGAAATAAAATTCCTGTAAATCCCTTTCTTTTCTTTTGATTTGTTTGGTTTTGATTTTTGTTTCTTTTCTGCATGTTTATTTGTTCTTGTTAAACTGCATAATTTTAGGGTCTTTTTTCTCTTTTTAGTTGTTTGTTTACCCGTGTTCAGTAGATTACTCAAAGATTGATAAAACTTCGTTTCAATTTTGCATGAGTTTAGCATGACTAGGTTTCTGGTGAATTATTTTTCTGCCTTGTTTCCATTTTTCTTTTTCTTGTTTAACTACTCCTCCACTACATTCTGTAATTAAGCTTCAACATATTAGTTCACAATTTGAGTAGTTGTCTTTTGGGGTTCCTTTCCTGATAATTTTTAGTTAGTCACTATGTAAATGCATATAGCATCTTAGGTTTAATCTTGTTAGGTTTAATTAGATAATCATTTTTGCTTACTGTTTAGGTTAATTTTAAGTTCAATTGCATCTATTTGCCCTGTTTTGATTTGGATTGTTGTTGTCTTTTAATTGAAAATCAATAAAATTCTAGGAACATAATTGAACAAAAGGTTTAGGTAAGAACTGCAATAAGCAGACTTTAGAAGGGCAATTTAGGGGTTTTCCAATTGAAAAATATCAGCATATTCTAGAAAAGGGACAACTAGCCTCATTTAGTTAGTACAAAAGTACTGAAACCAATAGGGAAAAACCAGTTGTCCAATTCTGTTGGAATATGCTTTTGTGGCTGTTGAATAATTCCTCCATGCACATGGCATCTTTGGTACCTATATATGGTACAATTTCTACACAGATTCAGGATGATGTTTTAGCAATCATCAACATTTCACTCCACAAAAAGCTCTATTTTTCTTTCTGAAAAATTGAGATTCCAAAAATCTTAAGAAAGAACTCCAAAACCTCTCATTTTCTGATTCTTTGTAAGTGTAAAAATATGGTTTGAAAAGTAGAGAGTGTCTTGGTCTGCTAGCTGGGATTTCTAGGTTCAGCTGGTTGTTTTTTTGGTCTGAAATTTTGATTCTTTGGGTTTGCTGAAGCTGTGCTGGTCATTGTTGTTATTTTCTGTTTCTGAGATTCCTCCAACAGTCTTACCTTCATCTTTAGCTGTTATTTAATTACTGTTTCAAGGTACATATGACCCTTTTTCTTGTTTTGATTGCTTGTAATTGAAACTTCAGATGAATATGAGCTGTTTCTTTTTGTTTGACACTGTTTGTATATGCTGGTTAAGTTTTACATGCTGAAACAGTGCTAAAGCTTTTCATTCTCTCTCAGAATGTATGAGTTTCTTTACCTCTAGTTTATGTCATAATGTTCTGTTTCTTTGTTAAACTTTAGTATTGATTATCTCATGCTAGTATGCATTTCTGTTTCTTCTTGCACTGACTAAACAACATGTTCAGGCTCCCCTCCTTAAAATCATGTTTGTCCATTGAGCCTGACCCTTACATGGTCAGGTTCATGGATTGAACTTCCCTTTTCCTTTCCTTTGAGTCTATTCTAGTATTTCACCAAGGCATATGCCATGAATTTGGGCTTGAAACCTATATTGGTTCATGAGTTTAAAAACATGGTTAAAACCTATGAATCACTACTATTTCTGCATTATGTGTTTTGGGCCTGACAATGTAGTATGTTAGTATAACTGAAGTAATTTTTTGAATCTGACCTTTTCACATGGTCAGATCCGTGAAATACTTAGAAAAATAGAGGTTGATTTGGCAATAAGAAACTTCAGGTTGAGAGTTTAAGTAAATAGCTTGTGAGAAGCAGCTCTGTAGCTGGCCTCTTGCAGATCTTATGCTTTGATTTTGAAGAAGTTGATGGAAGGAATTTTGAAACCAGAAGAAACTTTTATTTTTTTTACTTTACTTTTTTTTAGAATTTCCTTTTTAGATACTAGTTATAATGGTTGTTAGGATACTGATTCACTAGGAGTAAAAGCTTTATTGTATAAATTCTTAGATTCACAATATTGTAAACGGTCTGTTAAATTTTAATTTAAGTTTAATTATTAGTAGGCTTTCAATAGTAGATTTTCCTTTTGTAATAAACATGTTTAGAGTTGTATGTAAATATAAACTGGGTTGCATTTGCAAGCAGGCCCAAGTCTTGGGCTCATTCGAGCAAGTCTGACCTGGGCCATTGGGCCTGGGTAGTTGGACTCCACAGCTTGACCCAAAATCAGATGCTTTTCTTTCACTAATTACAAATGCATATCAGATGTATCTTGCAAATTAATGTAGTAGAATTAATTTTCAAACTAGCCTTGTGCTTCGATTTTTCTTTCAAGAATGACTTCGTTTCAGCCTTTCTTCACTAATTCGTGTATATTGTGTAAAAGGTAGATAGGCCCAGATGTAGATAACCATAACTTGGCCCGCCTGGTATGAGCCCAATGTGGGTAAAGATTATTTGAAGTTATGACTTAGGCAGAGGAAATTGGAGTTCTATTCTCCTGGGCCAACTCGTGAGCCCATAGACAGCCTTAAAGCTGAATTGCCTAATTATGGAGAAGCTGCTGGCCCATTTCCCTTGTCCAAAACGACTAAAACTAGTTTATAATTAATAGCTTCTTTGTTAAGTTTAAGTTAGTTTTAAAATAAGAACATCATTAGAATACCTTAATTAAGTACTTTTCTTTTAAAACCTTTTGAGGTGTGCCATTTCCCTTTAATAACTCATGGCCCTCATGAACTTAATTCAAACCTTGTAAAATTGAGGTGTGCCATCAAGTGAACTCTCCATAGCCCTCATAAATGTTGTTAATTCTAACATTCGTAGTTGTTTTAGGCGCGTTTCTTTGAATAACTTATCATAGTTACGGGTACGGTTCTCGTGACCGAGTTGTAATTTTTAAATTTCGGGTGTACATTTCATGTAACCCAATTTTAATTTCTCAAACAATGTTAAATAGAATGTGTCGCGAACCGTGGATGCATTTCATGTAGTGTGGTTTAAGACGTGTTTTAAATGACATTAAATCTTCCTAAAAGTTGTTTAAAATAATTAAAAGCGGTTATAAGGCTAAAAATGCATAATAAGTTTAAAACGTGTAATAAATCAGATAATTAGGCCAATCTTAATAGTTTAAGCGACCGTGCTAGAACCACAGAACCTGGAAATGCCGAACACCTTCTCCCGGGTTAACAGAATTCCTTACTTAGAATTTCTGATTCGTAGACTTTTAAATAAAGTCGAAAATTTCCTCGATTTGGGATTTTGAAATAAACCGGTGACTTGGGATACCATAAATTATTCCAAGTGGCGACTCTGATAAATTAATTGATTCCATTTCGATTAATGTCACTTAAATTGGATAAACTCCCTTTCATACCCTCGGGTGTAAAAAGGAGGTGTGACAGCTCTGGCGACTCTGCTGGGGATGATAACCCATAACTTTTGGTTCAGGGTTCAAGAATTCGAGCTTAGAATAACTGTTATAGTTGACTTGTTTTTATCTAATTTTTTTACATGTTGAGCCTAATGTCCTAAATGTTGCTTTTTACCGCTTTGATATTGTTTGGACTGTATATAAATTGTTACGAAACCCACTTCTCTCTGAGTCTTCTAAATCATCTGGGAAGTGTGCACTTCGTGTAACTTCTTTTCTATTAGAGTCATATCCCAATTTTAGAATGAGGTTCGAACAAGTTGCAAAGCCGGTGAAGCTTCTGTATTCCCGGTACGCTGCCCCCGGCTCGAGCTGTACGCTCGGGTAAGCCAGTCTAGAATAATACCCCAGGTTTTAAACCTAGAATAACATAGCCTCATGTCGTATCCCTAGTAGGAACGCTTGTTTACATCACATGCATTTGAATTTGGGGACTCAACACAGGGGTTGAGTCCATCTAGGACAGGTGTACCCAAAATGAAAAGACCATCCTGATGCATTCTACTTGCTACTTGTACATTTATTTGCTTCGGATTGCATGTTGACCGACTTTTGAATAATGGAGAAAAGTTGGAAAGAAAAAATCAAATTGAGGACTGAGAGAGATAATTATCTGTCTTTGAAAACCCGGTGTCCAAAAGTATCGAAACTTTGCAAAATATTTGAAAAAAAGAGAAAAGGAATTTTTGCTTCAAGAAAATTTTGGTAAAAACTGTCCGAACTACGCAAGTTTGATTCTCACCGGATGTGGAATACGTAGGCAACACTCACCGGGTCCAACTCCATTTTGCAAAAATAACCCAAAAAGAATAAAAAATTTGTTGTTTTGTCATAAATAAGTTAGGTGATGCCATTTTTGTCTAAATAGCCAAACTGTCCCCCAAAGGGCACCGGAAGGCTGCTTTTTCAAGAACAACCACCTATGGTTCCTTTTTCAGATTTTGGCCAATTAGCAAACACAACCCTAAAATCTTCTTTCCTGAGGTGCTGAAGGGTCGTATTTGCAAAGGCGGTTTTGCTTGTTTTGAAATGAAAATTTTTGAAAAAAAAACTGATAACTTTCTCTTGAGTCGAAATAAATCATGATCTTTTAACCAATCACTCTAATAAATGTGCAAGATGAGCACAATTGAAAATGAACCCTTCACGGTCCTTGAAGAAATCCTATTAGGACTACATATGTGGTGGAATGGCTTAGGGAATGTCAACAAAGATACTGTGTAAAGGTTTTGGGTGGTCTTGTTGGTCTTCTGAAAATCAAACCGAGGTTGGATGTGATTGAGGCTTTGATACCTTTTTGGGTCCCCGCGCATAATGTGTTCCATTTTTCTGATTTTGAGCTAACCCCCACGCTTGAGGAAATAGCGGGCTATGCCGGTCTTAGTGGGAATCTCAGAAGTAGGTACCCAGTGGCACCAAGAACAGTGACTCCTCACAAATTTTTGGACCTTTTGAGCATCAGACGGGAGGTTAAAGATGGAAATCTATCTGAGGGATTTTGCACATTCTACTTCTTGTACTAGCGTTATGGTGATCCTCACGGTTTTGAGGCACCAGATACTGGCCTAACTCATTCAGGAAACAAAGATAAATGGGAAGCATGGCGAGGACTGGCTTTTATAGTGGCAGTCTTGGGTGTTTTAATTTGCCCAAGAAAAGATGAAAACATAGAATTGGGTCTTGTAGGAATGGTCCACGTCATGATTAAAAAAACAAATGGAACCCTTGTTCCAATGATCTTAGCGGAGATTTATCGAGCTTTAACTATCTGCCGAGAAGGGGGAAAATTCTTCGAGGGCTGTAACATGCTCCTACAACTTTGGATACAAGAACATCTTTGTCACTGCGTGGGGTACATGAACTACGACATGACTGGTCTGAATTGCATTGAAGAGCATGAAAACCGGGTGGTGGGTTGTGAATTTCCAGAAGGTATAGAGGCCTGGTTTGCGCATTTGAGTTCCTAAACTTCAGATAAAATTAAGTGGACTTTCGGTTGGCTCCCTATCACTGAAGTCATTTACATGTCAGCTGAGGTGTGCTATCTTCTCTTAATGGGTCTCTGGAGCATTCAGCCATATTCTCCACACAGGGTGATGCGCCAACTAGGAAGGTTCAAAACTATCCCGCATGACGAAGATCTGAGCTGACAAGTCATCGAATTGGATCCAAAAGTTGTATTCCCAGAAGGAAAAGTTCATCATATTTGGAATGAGTGTAGATTTCTGGAGCCAAAGACTCGGGTGTGGGATCTATCTAAAGGTGAGTTAGACTCTAATTACATGACTTGGTTTGGTAAAAGGTTTCAAGTTCATCAGGAGCCCGAACGGCCTGCTAAAAGACCCCACGTCTAGCAATTCACTGATGATTCACGAGAGCAATGGGATTGGTTGGCGAAAGAGGCATGCTACAGGGCCAAGATAAGCAAATTGGAGGGACAAATCAGGGATCTCAAATTTGACAATAGTGTACAAGCTACTGCCAATGAAGGGGAAAAGAAGAAGCTGGTTCAAGAAAACAAAGCCTTTCGAGCCCAGATCCAAAAAATGAAGATAGCTACTGAGAATCAGGAAAGAAGCCGAATAGATGAACGACTCATAAATGGTCTTAGAAGGAAAATATCTGAGTATCAGGATGACTTGGAAAAATCCATGGTTAATCTGGCAAGAGCCCGGGCACAAATGACAAAGAACGCAGAGGAACCGGCAGAGTTTGTACGACAGTTGAAAAGGAAATATGAGGGAACAGTCACAAATTTGAAGAAAAGGCTAACTACCCTCGAAAATGAGATGGCCAAACAAGGTAAGAACTTTAAAGCAGAAAGGGAACATTGCTATGTATTAATGTCCCAACTAGAGGAAGATATGCAACAGCTGTATGTCAAAACCATCATGACACCCAAGTGCTAGAAGCTAGGTCTTAGCAAATCAGGCGTTTGCTCCAAGAAAGGGGTATCATCAGGGAGAGGGTTTGGGAAATTGCTGACTATATCGTCATGAAGTTACATGAATATGAAGACATGACTAGAACCACCTTCTTTGCTGCGGTAATGACCTTTGTTTGCCAAATAATGAGTGACCTGGAGCTTCTTCAAGGGGATCTTGTACATAGGCACGTGGAAAGACCGACCGATGTCCCACGAGCCCCTAGAGTAGAAGCACTTATGTACTCTTGATTTTCATTTTTGATTCTGTACTTCAGTTTTTAGTTTTAAAATATATTTTGAGTCTGTTTGTAGTTTTGAAATTCTTAGAAAGAGTATGATAGAGTCTTTTGTAACAGAGAAAAGTAGAAGTTTTTATTAATGAAAATTTGAAAAAAACCCAAAAATTGTTTCTTTACTTTTCGCATTTATTCCTTGGACTACGTGATGATCTGATTCACGCGGCGTCGTGGTACGTAGGCAATTCTCATTGGATCCGGTCATGATTTTTGTAAATAAATCAAATAAAAGAGGAATGTGGAAAAGAGAAAACCAAATGAAAAACCAAAAGAAAAGAGAGAAAACAAGGAGAACAGAATGATAACAAGAGAGAAAATGAGAGTGCAAAAGAGAGCAAGAGAAAAGATCGGGGAGATAAACAAAAGCTAGGATGAGACATGCAATCGTTGCAAAACATGTAGAAACACATTTAACTGTATAGGTGCATCACACCCCTAGTGTGTGATTTCCTATTTGTTAATTGCTTCAAACTAACCGATTTGTTGTCTATTTTTGAGTATTGGTTCTGTTTTTAAGGTGGTTAGTTTGTGGTAACCTGGCTTCACACCCATACTTTACAAAATCTAAGGGCAGTATAGAAATATCGTCAGAAGCTCATCCACCAACAATTCCCATCTCAGAGGATAGCCCGCTATAGGTTATCCTAACCTTAGAGTCAGCGGCAGCTGAAGAGAATAGGGCACTGCACCTCCATGTGCTAGAAATGTGGGATGCCTGGTCCAATGGTAGGGAGCCGCCAAATCCCATACCCGAGTTACTTCCCAGAGCAAGTGGAAATTCCAACGTCCCAATAAATTATCCGAATACTCCACATAAATACCCCACCATCTTAGCTCACTTCACTGGAACACCTTCTAAGGTTCGCCCCTAGGTGGTTTCGGGAGTGGCCTCCAATATATTTATAGCACCACCAACATCAGCTGCGGTGCAACCCACTTTGCCCAGGCCAAGCTTTGATCCATCATCTTTCACCTTCCAAGTACCATCTTTTCCACCAGAACCTACCCAGTTCACCACCAATACTTACCCTCAACAACCCCAGTACGAGTTTACTGCGGGATAGGAGAAGGCTACAAAGAACCCCAAGGAAGAGGAAATTACTTGGAAAATGAGGAGCATGGAACAGAGCCTTAAGAATATACAAGGTTTAAGTGGACAAAAGAGTGTATCCTATGCTGATCTATGCATGTTCCCACATGTGCATTTACCCATGGGTTTCAAGACCCCAAAGTTCAAAAAGTATGACAGGCACGGGGATCCCATAGCCCATCTCAAAAGGTATTGCAATCAATTACGAGGGGCCGGCGGAAAAGAAGAGCTCCTAATGGCTTATTTCGGAGAAAGTCTAGTTGGCATTGCATCTGAGTGGTATATGGATCAGGACATATCTCGTTGGCACATTTGGGATGATCTGGTTCGAGATTTTGTCAGGCAGTTTCATTATAACATAGACATAGCTCTCAACAGGAATTCTCTATCAAATCTCAAGAAGAAGTCATCGGAAAGTGTCTGAGAATATGCTGTTAAATGGCGCGAACAAGCGGCTACGGTCAAGCCCCCAATGGATGAAACAGAAATGGTGAGTGTTTTTCTTAAAGCCCAAGAGGCTGACTACTTTCAGAATATGATGTCTGCTATAGGGAAACCGTTTGCTGAGGCCATCAAAATTGGTGAGATGGTCGAGAATGGTCTGAAAAAAGGGCGCATATTGAGCCAATCTGCCATAAGAGCTACATCACAAGCAATTCAAAGTGGGTCCGGAGGTGTAGCAAACATAAATAAGAAAGAAGAGGTGTCAATGACAACTTCAAGTCTGAGAAACCCCTGTCCACCTAGAGGTTACTTCTCTCCAAGCATCCCACAACATTATTATCCTCATCAAGATGTGGCCTATGTTATGGCTCCTCAGCCGTACGCAGTAATGAACGCCCAGCCATATGCTCGGCCACAACAACAGTTCAACCAAAATTGAGCTCCATTTCCTAGAAATCACCCTCCTCACCAAGCTCAGTATAATCCCCGACCTCCACAAAATAACTTCCCCTACAAGGCCCGTGCTCGGGAGCCACATAGATGAACAAACTTCATGCCTATTGGTGAATCATACTCTAGTCTTTTCCCTAAACTAGTCCAAATGGGTTTGTTGCAACCCGTACCCCAAACCAGGAAAAGCCCAGAGTCGCCCTCGTACCGAGCCGATGCTCGATGTGCTTACCATTGGGGAGTGGAAGGGCATGACACTGGAGACTGTCGGACCCTGAAAAGGTCTGTTGAAAATCTCATAGAACAAAAACGGATAGTGCTAAAGGGTGAAGAAATTCCTAATGTGACCAACAACACATTACCGGATCATAACAACGGGCCAATTATTGGAATGATTTGTGAAGATAAGGAGTTTGATCCCGCTTTGAAAACCATCATTGCAATCGCTGACATCGAGAAGAAGCCAAAGGCTGCTGCAAAGCAGGACAAGGGGGAGAAGAAGAGTAAACCCACCCCTCAAAATACAGAAAAGACAGTGGAAACAAAAACTGGGACAGTACACCCGAAGGATACCATTCTTTATGTTTCCCGGGGTCACAGGAAAGAGCAAATGCCATTGAGCCCTCCAAGAAGGTTCGAGCTGAACAAGGGATCTAAGATGTACATGCCTAAAGGGACCTATGTGGTACGAGGGCCATTAATTTCACCAAGGCTGAATGAACCCGTGGTTATTGGCCGCGCACCACAGAGGCACATGACAGACCCTACGGCCGTCCGATAGAATTACAACAGGGCGGTAGTAACCTACAAGGGAAAAGAGATCCTAGGAGAAGCAAATGAAACTAACCCAGCTGAGAAATACCTTAATCTGGAAGAAGTGAATAATGCCAAGAAGAAACGCTTCCCGATCAAAAAGCCAGTTAGCGCCAAAGAAGCAGAAGAGTTCTTCTAAAAAATGAAAACTGCAGACTACAAGATAATTGACCAACTACGAAAGTCTCCCGCTCAAGTATCGTTGTTGTCTCTTCTATTAAGCTCAAATGAGTCTCAGAAAGTGTTGATAAAAACCCTCAATGAAGCTTATGTTCCGATTGAAACCACTGTCGAACAACTGGAAAGGATGGCAGAAAGATTTTTCGCAGTCAATCAAATTTCCTTTAGCAAGAACGGTTTGCCCCCGAAAGGGGCCGCCCACAAAAAAGCCCTCCATCTGACAGTTAAGTATGAGGGGTACTATGTAAAAAGAGTCATGGTGGATGGTGGATCGGGGGTTGATATCTACCCTCTCTCAACTTTGCAAAGAATGGAGATTGGGACTGAGAGAATTAGGCCTAACAATGTTTGTGTGCGTGCCTTTGATGGCATCAGGAGAGACACCATAGGTGAGATCGATTTGATTTTGACTATTGATCCTGTGGATTTTGTATGCGGCAAAAATCAGAGGAATTAATTTCTCGCTATCAAGACATTTCAGAAGAATTCCTCGAGATCCTGAGGGCGTGGAGCTATGACCGAACCCCCTCCCTCGGGGCTCATCGAGGCCCGACTCAGGGAAGACCGATGATAGCATCCTAGGAAGCTCAACTCTATTCAAGGACATGGATGAAGCTTTTGAATCTCAAAGATGGCCTTTATAAGAGTTCAAGCTAAAGAATTACAAAACAAGATCATTAGACTTCAAGTGCAAACGAAGAAGTTATTAATTGGGAGGAAGAGCTCAAGGATAAAGGATGTGAATTGGCTAGGTGATAACATCAAGGATAAGGATAGAGTTTTGGAAGCTCCAAGGCCATATACAATATCTCAAGCTAAAGAATTGCAAACTAAGGTTGCTAGACTTCAATGGCAAATAAAGAAGCTTTTAATTGTAGAGGAAGAGCTCAAGCCCAAATGAGATGAATTGTCCAAGTTTTACAATTATTTGGTAGTCCAAATTGAAGTCCAAGAGGAGGAAGATTGGGTTACCAAATCAGCCCTTGAAGTCCACCAATAAGGCTCAAAATGACCTTAAAAGAGGTTCAAAAGGGGGTGTTTCAAAAGGAGCCCAATTGGAGTCCAAACCAATGGCCCAAACTAATAGTTTTAAGGCCCAAATCTGCCCCAAAAGGATTTGGCCGCCCCCACTTAATTTTGATGGCTTTTGTTACCCCTTAGGAGCCACCTACCTAAGTTTGATGGCTATTGTGACCCCTAGCAGCCCCCTACCTAATTTAGATGACTTTTTTAGCAACCCCCTACATTATTTTAAGTGCTTTTAACTCCTATAAATAAGGAGTTCTTCTCATTCATAAGACACAACATTTATTGATTAAGTATATCATACTTTGAGAGTTCTTTTGAACCTTTGTTACTTGTGCTTTGAGATTTACCTTTCAACCTTTAATAGTTCTTAGTTCAAGGTAGTAAGATTACTTCTCTTTTATGATATCTTTGATTCCTTTGTGGTATTCTTAGAAGGCGATTAATACTAGTTATTAATTGTTGTCTCAAGTTACTCGTAAAGTGGTCAAGATCCGAATCTATTGTTTTGATTTGCTTTTTAAGTAAAGGCGTTTGATTTCTTCCATAAATCAAGACGTTGTTACATTGATCTTGTCAAGGCTATAGAACTTACGTTCTTGGAAGTTCTTGGAATTCTTTCCTTGAATTCGTCCCATATCCTTTATTTTCGTCTCTTTAATTCTAGTTGTTCAATTACTTGTTGTTATTGCTTCCGCATTTACTTCTCAAATTCTTACTCTAATTTGGATTCCCGACCTAGTTGTTATCAAGTGGTATCAGAGCGGTTTTTATCAAGATTTCGTTCTTGGTAAGTCTTGGGATTTCTTGAATACTAAGAGCAAAGAAAAGAAAAAAAAATTAAAAAAAACGAAAATCAGTTTTTAGAACAAAAAAATAGAATTGCGTGCTCTCCGGGATATTTCTTTTGTATCTAATTTGTTACCAAAAATTAACAAAGGAAACAAGAAGAGGGGATCCTAGATTTTCTTACTCATTCTAATCTAAACATATAATCCTTTCCTTTTTGTTCGCGTCATGTTTCAACCGAGCCTAATAGTTCTAGGATTTGGTTTTTCTTTCATTAGTTCCCCAAAAATCTGAATTTTACTACTAAGAACTTCATACGAGTTGGTTTAACTATAAATCTACAAAGTATTTTGTTCAAAGGTCATTTCGAGAGAAAAAAAGGATAAAGTGTGTGAGAGAACAATTGAAAAAAAAACAAAGAAGCCAAATTTGAGAGATACATATTTCCTTTAATCTATGTCAAGATATCTCAAATAGGTAGTTGCAGTGGAAGGAGTAGATCTATGACTCTTGAAAGGTCGATATTATAATATATCGAATGGAAAGAAGACAATGGTAAAATTATTTTTCAAACAAGAGCTAAAGTGATGTCTACAATTTATACCCTTAGAATTGACAAAGCATTTAACTATAACTTAATTAGCACTTATATGGTTGAGAAATTGAACTTGCCTTGTGTTGAACATATTGATCCCTACATGTTGAAAGGAGTAAAGGTAGATAAAAGAGTGTTATTACCATTCTCTATTGGAAGGTATGGGGATGTGATTTGGTGTGATGTCATTCCCATGAATTGTTTTCATATCTTGTTGGGAAGGCCATGGAATATCTATAGAAGTGCTTCATATAGTATCAAAAAAAATAGATACTCTTTTGAGGTTAATGGGAAGAAACTCAATCTTGGACCTTTGACTCCCTCACAAATTTGTGCAGATGAAAAGATTGTTAAAAAGAATATGGAAAAATATGAGAGAGAAAAGAATGAGAGGAGTAAGGGAGTGCATGTTGACATTCCAAGAGAGGAAAAAGGAGAGGTTGTCTTGAGTAAAAAGAGTGGGATGTCAAGTGAGGTAAACAATGATCTTGAGAAAAAAGAAAAGAGAGAAAGCAATAAGAGAAACAAAGTTTGTAAGGTAGAGAGAGAGAAACAAGAGAGATTGAGTGAAGGAAAAGAACTCTTTAGTGAGAGAAAAGAGGCTAAGGGTGAGGAAAACATTAGTCTTGCGATAAAAGCCAAAGAGAGTGTAAGCAAGAAAAAAGTTTCTTTACTTCCTAACCCATTAACTCTTTCTTGTTTTAGTTCTTGTGATTTTGTGCAGCCACGTGATGAAATACCTTTTGAAAGGAGTGGTGAGGCGCAAGAGATGGTGGCAAAAGATCCAATTGGATTCCAACATAAATTCGGCAATATATATTCTTGTTGGATGGTGGAAGACAAAAGCTTGATTAAATTCTTTGTTATTAAACCTTTTGACTATTTCGATTCTTATTTACAGGGTTATGACATGGAGTTGCCTAAAAGCATTGCTAAGGTGGAGCCATTGCATAAAAGAATACAAGGTGATGATGTTCCATTGGTAAATAAGTCCAAGTATGGTATGTATAATTGGTTTATTTGCATTCTTGGTCTTTCTAGAACACCTAAGGTATTTTTGGAGGTAATGAATTACACTCTTATTTCTTATATTGGTGACTTTATAATTTTTGTAGATGATGATATTTTGATGCACATCAAGTCATTAACTATAATATCTAAGTTAATATGTAAGAGTAATTCGCTTCCTTTTGAAATTGTGTATGACATAGATGATTACTTATTCCAACTTGGTGGAAAGAGGCATGGAATTTCTGTGAAGAGGCTTGCAAATGAGTTAAATATTTCTTCTTATCTTATTCAAGTGGCTAATGAGTTTTCATGTGCTAAAGAATGTGATCTTTGTTATGTGATGGGGAGTCATTCTTCAAGTCATGTTCATTGTAAGATTGCAAAAGTATTTGTTTCTAGTAAAGAGGATATGCATGATTGTTGTAATACTGGTGATCAAATACTCTTTCATGTAGAGGAATCCATGAGATTTGTAATTGTAGTTAGTAGTCTATATCATGAATGTATCTTTTTTGATAAATGTGGTAAATGTACTTATATTAAATGGATGTGTAGTCACTCTTTTATAATTTCTTTGTCATGTATACTCATGGACTGCCGTTCTGACAAGATCGAATTGCAAGTTCCATTGCATGGTGCATCTAAGAGAGGTTTTTATTGTATTAATCTAGGTAGACATAAATTTTATTGGGATGATGATGTCCATATTCTTTATAAGGGAGTATTTATACCTATTAGGATTGATTGGGTTAAATGGACACATTGTCACTATCTTATTTTATTCATACTATTTTTTCAGATTAGTGGATACCATTTACTAGTATGTGTTTTCTTTTTCTTGCAAGGTCGAAATTCGAGGACGAATTTTCTTCAAGAGGAGGGGAATGATAGCATCCTAGGAAGCTCAACTCTATTCAAGGACATGGATGAAGCTTTTGAATCTCAAAGATGGCCTTTATAAGAGTTCAAGTTAAAGAATTACAAAACAAGATCATTAGACTTCAAGTGCAAACGAAGAAGTTATTAATTGGGAGGAAGAGCTCAAGGATAAAGGATGTGAATTGGCTAGGTGATAACATCAAGGACAAGGATAGAGTTTTGGAAGCTCCAAGGCCATATACAAGATCTCAAGCTAAAGAATTGCAAACTAAGGTTGCTAGACTTCAATGGCAAATAAAGAAGCTTTTAATTGTAGAGGAAGAGCTCAAGCCCAAAGGAGATGAATTGTCCAAGTTTTACAATTATTTGGTAGTCCAAATTGAAGTCCAAGAGGAGGAAGATTGGGTTACCAAATCAGCCCTTGAAGTCCACCAATAGGGCTCAAAATGACCTTAGAAGAGGTTCAAAAGGGGGTGTTTCAAAAGGAGCCCAATTGGAGTCCAAACCAATGGCCCAAACTAATAGTTTTAAGGCCAAAATCTGCCCCAAAAGGATTTGGCCGCCCCCCACTTAATTTTGATGGCTTTTGTTACCCCTTAGGAGCCACCTACCTAAGTTTGATGGCTATTGTGACCCCTAGCAGCCCCCTACCTAATTTAGATGACTTTTTAGCAACCCCCTACATTATTTTAAGTGCTTTTAACTCCTATAAATAAGGAGTTCTTCTCATTCATAAGACACAACATTTATTGATTAAGTATATCATACTTTGAGAGTTCTTTTGAACCTTTGTTACTTGTGCTTTGAGATTTATCTTTCAACCTTTACTAGTTCTTAGTTCAAGGTAGTAAGATTACTTCTCTTTTATGATATCTTTGATTCCTTTGTGGTATTCTTAGAAGGCGATTAATACTAGTTATTAATTGTTGTCTCAAGTTACTCGTAAAGTGGTCAAGATCCGAATCTATTGTTTTGATTTGCTTTTTAAGTAAAGGCGTTTGATTTCTTCCATAAATCAAGACGTTGTTACTTTGATCTTGTCAAGGCTATAGAACTTACGTTCTTGGAAGTTCTTGGAATTCTTTCCTTGAATTCATCCCATATCCTTTATTTTCGTCTCTTTAATTCTAGTTGTTCAATTCCTTGTTGTTATTGCTTCCGCATTTACTTCTCAAATTCTTACTCTAATTTGGATTCCCGACCTAGTTGTTATCAACCGAGATCGAAGCCAGGACAAAGGGAAGCTCCCAAGGAACACAGCTAAGTCTGACAGGGCCGGCCTATCCAGAGCCTATGCTGAGGCGTCGCGTCAAGCCATCCCATCTCCATACTTTATAATTAATGCCCATGTACTAGTAGTCGGGTTCCCCTCATATATAAAGGGAACTCGCACTACCTTATAGAGGGCTAATGTTGCTCCAACTATTCTCTCCAATTGCAATAATCTCTCTCTCTCTCTCTCATCTTTTTAATTTGCTCGTTCTCATTGGACCGAGGCCACTTTAATACTCATCATTCTCTTACTTGTTCTTCATCTATTGGTATTGGCCATAAAGAGCTTTATTTAATCATATCTTAATTGTTATCTCATTCCCAATTGCTCTCGATAGCTCGAGCTTGACCGGAAACATCGGCCCCAAGGTCCTCCATCGACCAGTCCTGCATCCGGGTAACAGGCCCCTCAGTTTGATTAATGCCTCATTTTAGCTTGCATTTCATCATTAAACTCCACATTCTCAGCATCATTTGCTCTAAAAAACTAGCGCGAGAATAGATCATGTATTTTTAGAATCCCATTTATAAATTTAATTGTTGTTACCATTTTCACGGTAAACAGTTTGGCGCCCACCGTGGGGCTAAAAATAATAGTGGTTATTTTCTTGCTGGTTTTATTGCAAAAACGCACGTTATCTTTCACACCTTTTATTGTCCAAAGATCTCTTGATTTCAGGTCAAAATGTCTGGCTCGGTAAACAGTCGAGAACGACTACCCCAAAAATCACGGCGGAAATGGTGTGGCTGTTCCAGTGGTTGGTGCAATGTCGCAGAAGCCTGATAATGCATCTGGGCCTATTCCAGCGGACTCGGGTTCGCAAGGCGCACAGCAGGTCGACGAAGCCTCGCATACCTATAGGAGCATACAACATTTCGACCAACAGGAAGCCCAACAAACCCCAGCTCGGGAAATACAGGAAGTTAGTCTTCACGATATTTTTGAAATGTAGCAGGCACAGCAGTTGGCTATCGCTCAGTTGCAGAGCCATCCGAAGACTCCCAGCACGGTAGCGCCGGAAACAACTCCCTGCGCCGAACGAGTACCCGAGAAATCAAGCAACAACGGATCGATAACGGACCCTGCCACAACAAAGATGCTTGGGGATCTCTCCAAGAGGATCGAGTCAGGTTCATGGAAGTTCATGCAACAGTTGTCCCTAGAGGAAGCGGTCACGGAGCCTGTCTCGTGGAAATCCAAAGCGCCATAACTCCCTAAGTGCGACATGAGCTCGGATCCCGACGAGCACACCACCGCTTACACATGCATGGGAAAATGCAGCGACCTTCAAGATGATGAGTTCGATCTCGTCTCGTTGAGGAAGTTCGGGGAAACATTCTCAAAAGGAACCATGATATGGTGTAGTAGCCTAGCGCATGACCTCACAAACTCGCTTACCGTACCAGCAGATTCCTCCACAAAGGCACACGCCGATGCCATCAAAGCAGCAATGGGAGAGCCCGACGCATCTGAGGCTGAACAAAGAAAGAATGAAATGCCACAGGAAGTCGCGCCTCATTCCCTGATAGAATGAATGAGATCGCCCCCGGTTTCGGATGACTGGGAAACACAGGCCTTCTCCCGAAGCCTAAACAAACCATGCTTGATGACTCCAGGACATTTGAAACGAAGCTTGATCAGATACCCAGCCGAGATATGGTCGGATGCCCGTACCAGGTACCGGCCACGAATCAGAGTCGTGGACGACCATCCGGGAGCCTCCTCGGGCTCGGTATACCCAAGCAGGCTCCCGACAAAGAAACTAATGCCAAACAGATGGAGGTACCATCCATGCGTTGCGGATAGGAGGAACGCCGCAAGATGCAACCTACCTCGCAACGATCGAGAAATAGCTCGAGGGCAACATCCTCGAGGAATCTTCACCAGAACCAAAATCGACGAGGCATGGCTAGGGGGTGCCCCACCCAGTAGAGTGCGATTTCATCATTGCTATACCAAATATCATGATCACCATAAGCGAAACTAGGGACGCCGAATGACTCAGACCTATTCGACCAAGACCCCTCCAAAGGAACTGCAACCTGGCGTGGGAACCGCAGGGCGCGCGCGACCACAGAGTCAAAAATGGCCATCAGCTTAGGAGAACAACGGCCATGCTACTCAATAAATATTGCCACCAAGTACTGCCGAACGATCAGGCTCGAATCTAGCCCCAAGGGAGGAGGGCTACCAGGAAGAACGAAGAAAGCAAGATGCTGTGTATTACCACGATAGTGGAGGAGCGCCAACACCCTCCGAGGACTCATAAAATGGAAAGTAAAAATGTTCGTCGCTAGAGAAGAATGGGTCCAGGGATATTTCCAGAGGACACCCTTACATCCAGAGGAAAGGACACCGAGAGGGCCCTATACTGATGCATTGGTAACACTCTCCCTCATTTGATCTATTCCAAATAAAACATATGTTCATGAATACAGGTGGTTCGATCAAGCATACCAATGAGGTTGGGCCAAAGTCAATGGGGCGGTTCGGACAAACGAACCAAGTCGCTCCCCCACCCCGAATATTTGACGAATTCCAAATGATGATCACCACAACAAGCAGGAAGACTGTTATCTCTATACACCCTATCTAAGCTCGATCTGGGATGCAAGGTACAGACGTCTTATTTATATGGCCACGGGCACACTGCCCAGAGACAGCGTCAGCCCCATTTTTCCAAAAGAATGAAATCCCATGCAAATGGCAGAATTAAAATAAGACGACAGGGAGCAGTACGCGACGAGGGGAAATTCCCCACCATATAGCGTATCGCCGACATCGATACCTCCACCCTCGGAAGGATCAAAGGGTAAACTAATCACATCTTCGGCCAAGCTTGATTAAACACAATGGAGGGTTGTATTAGGGCTCACACCTCGAGAGGGAAGGAACGTACCAAACCTCGAAACGTCGCCTACACATCCCACGGTGAGGAAGAACTGCTTCACTCCTTTGTTATTTTTTCACTAACCTGTATGCAGACAATCGGCAGGGACATTCGGAAGTTCTAACTCCGCCCGAAAATCTCAAGGCCTTAGCAGGGCCCGCTGCATTTTCTTCGCTCGATCGGATTTTCACCCCAAAGAGGGTCTCTCCAGCAAGATTATTAACAGAGCAACGTACCCCAGAGGAGGATCTGACAAGATCAAAGGCTTTCTCCTACAGACAAATGACGAGCGATGATCTTGTTTTAAGGGCACAATCCCCTCGGAAGGACCGGGAAATGTCAGACTAAGTTTCAATAGTGGATTATGTACCGGATCGAATGGTTCGAGGAGCCGCCCCGTGCGGGCTGAGCTTACGACAATGAAACAATATGTTCTTACACCAAGAAATAAAAGGATATTTTTTTAGCATCTCATACGCCAAACAAGGAAACCTCAGTATACTCCCGGCAGGGACCCCTCCATCAAATGCATCCCAAAATACTCGGAGACTTAACGCCAAAAATTTGGCACCCGCATGACCCCAGGGTCGGAATCCTGGGCTCATAAAGCCCCTGCAAGGCAACTCCAAGCTCACAAAAAGCGGCCTTCGAGCTTAAACAAATGCGATGACTCGGAGACTGTCATTAATCGTCGTGCACTGGAAAACCCAAAACTGAAGACCCCTAGCATGCAGACTCACCGTAACCAGATCTATTCTACATTGCAACAAAAATTGTAAGACCTCAATAGGCATGACAAACTGTAAGACCTCAACAGGCATGACAAACTGTAAGACCTCAACAGGCATGAAAATCTCGAAGTTTAGGCTATACATCGCATTTGTAAGAATCCCGAAAGGGCATACCCTCGGTGTAGACGCCTAAACTATTACTCGGGATCAAAAAATGGCTCCAGCAAAACACATATAACTATGGTCAGAATGGCTAATACAACAAAATTAACATGACTCAGGGATGCCCGACCATCGCTAAACAAAATCGCAGGCCACTACTTCGAATATACTTCAGAAAGAACCGGTTAAAACATGCTTCTCTTAACAGGCAAAAAACAAGCTTCGACTATGTCGGCTCCAAATCGCAAGGAGTCGATCTACTCGACCTACGAGCTAAAAACCTTCCAAGGTGCTCAAACATCACCGATAACGACTTGAAATCGAGGTTCTTCCGGAACCGACGATGGGTCAGGCAGAATTATTTCAAAAGATCTTAATGAGCGGAAAACAAAGCCTACAAAAAGCCCACGGGCAAAAGCGTAAGGGCCATTGTCGCCAGCCAAAACAAGCCTCCGAGCCACACACTAAAAGGTCTCAACGACCAAAACAGTGTAAGAGCCACTGTTGCCAGCTTGAAAATTGACTACTTGAGGATTAAAATGAGCTCGAGTCGTAACCCGATTCGGAGACCAAATCCAAAATAGTTAACTATACAAGACTCAGGGCCACATATCAAAAGGTCTGAATGACCAAAATGCATAAGGGCCACTATCGCCGGTTTGAAGATCGAAAAAACTTGAGGGTCAATTGAAGCTCGAGTCGCAACGCGACTCGAAGACTGGACCCTAAAAAGTCCAAACAACAAACACCCAAGGGCAAGAAATAAAAACCATCATCGCCAGCCCATACAAATGCAAAACTTGAGGGTAAATTAAGCTCGAGTCAGATCTCGACTCGGAGACTGAACCCGAAGAAGGTGAAAGCACGCAAGCCTAAGGGAAAATCCGAGGTCGAATCGACCCAATTGAAACTCCAACAAGCAGAAATACAAAAGATACAAATTGCGGGGTTCCCCCCTCTTATTTCTACATATTGACGATGGAGCGAAATCTCAGCCTACATCATATAATGAAAGCTATATACACAACAAAGAAGGTAGGGAATAGTCATTCCCCCTTTTTTATGGCAGCTATAGTCCGACGGTCTCCTCCTCATCGTCCTCAGCATCGGACAATAGGAACTTGGCATCGTCCTCCTCTCCTTTGGCTTGCTCGATCTCCCCAAGAGATCAAAGCCCCTGGCATGAATCTCCTCGAGGATTTCCCTCCGGGATCTGCACCTCATGTACTCCTTGCTATTGTTTGCACGATCGAGGATATTCTTCAGCTCAGTTTTAGCAGCGACAGTTCTTCTTGAATAAGCCGCCATTTTCTGTCCCTCCCTGGTGTTATTCATCACAACCTCGGCCAAACATTCACCACCTCGGTTTTCGCCCTTGAAAGCTCAAATGAGAGTCTTACGATCATCTTCGCCCGAGTAGAATCATTCGCACGGGCGGCCTAAATTAGCATCTCAAGAGCGGAAGCCCCGGCCTGAGCCCTCTCTTTGGCCACAGAATGGGCATTCACATGCGCCTGCAGCTCGGTGAATTCATGTTTGGCTTTGCTAACCTCACTCTAGAGTTGTTCTAGCTCATCCGCCTTATCCTTCAACTGAAATAGCAACACGTCAAGGAAGCAAGACAAAAAGGCAATACAGGCCAGCACGAAATGCAGGATACCTATTTCTCCAAGAGGGCCTCCCGGGCCCGGCTCCGATCCACCTCATGCCGTAAAGAGACGAGCTCATTTTACTTTGCCTCACAAAGAAGTTTGAGGGATTTATCCCTATCTCAAGCCTCCTGCAATGGGGCCTCACAAGGAAGCAGTTCGGCTTTGAGCCTATCAAAAGCCTGAGAAAGAAAGCCAGATAAATGAGAAGAAAAAAGAGGAGCGCAGGGCCAGAACATCCTTACAGCGGACGAAACTCACCAAAAGGCCAAAGCACTAAGCCTTGCCGAAGGCCGAATTAGCATCTGATGGTGCACCAATCCCAAAACGATGCCTATCAGCCAAATTACTTCCCGTTAACCAATGTGAAGAAGTCGCCTCACCAAAAGCCTTCTCGCACCTCATAGCATCTTTCCTTTTACCGGTGCTCCTTGACCCCGAGGCCAGCAATCTCTCCTCCTTTCTCGGGGAACTCGGCCTCACTTCGAAAGGACTCCTGGCACCTACGGCAGATAAATCAGATGAGCCAGCAAGAAGGAAGCCACCTCTTAGGTGGTAGAACACCAAGAACCTACCATGATGCCGCCTCCCATCTCCCTTTTGATAGATCTCACCACCGGCGCCTATCATAAGTCGAGCAAGCTGCCAGCTTACGAGACCATTCGGCTAAATTAGGGACCTCACTAGGCAACCAATGAGTTGCTATAAAAAAAGAACAGAAAGATATCGTTACGGGGCCAAACTCATGTTGAGATAAAAATAGTTCAAACGGAGCGCTTACTTGTGAAGTTCCATTTCTCAGGAAACGGCAAAAATTCTTCAGGATAACATCGGTTGTCTGGATTTGAATGAACCAATTCATCCATCCACGGTCCTCATCCTCCTCGTTACTGATCAAAGGAGCTCAGGTGGATCTACGCTAAAGAGTAATCAGGCCCGATAGCACAATGGTCGGTACAACCTCACGAGGTGGTTGAGGGTGAATTCTATCCCGGCCTTGTCAGCAAAATATCTCATCAACTGCACTATTCTCCAAAGAAAGGGATGAACCTGCACCAACGTTACTTGATATCTTCTACAGAACTCAAGCATGACCCGGTCCGGGGAACCCCACCCAAGAACATGAATATATACTCAAGAATTCCTCAACGTATGTCATGGTATTCTCCTCGAGGGAAGGTGCTTGCAAAATCATGCCTTCCCTCCATCCGCATTCTTTCCTGATCATCTCGAGGTTTTCCTCCCTCACCGATGAAATAATCCTCGACACATGCTCTCGATGGCTAGGAACATTGGGAGGCCTCAACAGTGTAACAGCCCTCTTCGAGGCAGGGCACCCCAAGCCTCGCTCTCCTGACATCGGAGGCGAGCCGTTGGTATCGACCAAAGGTGGAGCACAGGAGGGACTCCCCTTCATTCGGGGATCAGGCATCGAAGTGGAGGCCATGATTACGGCAGAATAAAGGGAAGAAGATAAGGATCTAGGCAAAAACTTTCTAAAATAGGGAAGCAGAAAGACTAGCACAAAGCGCTAGGCTCTGCAGAGGAGATAGGCTTATCAAGAACTGCAAAATCGCCACTTAAGAGGCGGATGAGAAAATATATAGAGGCTAGCGACAACTGCTCATTTGCCCAAGATGACCAATTAATTCTGGCCGCGTTAACGTCACCCTCTCCTTAGGGAGTGTACTGGCAGAATCAATCCAGGCTCCCACATAACGCATAAAACTACGAGACCTCGGGAGATCCCCGATGTCATAAATATCTGTTCGTAAGGAGCTATTGATTCAACCTCGGGACGTGGCCAATCTCGGAGCCCCCGGTCTATCCCACGAAAAGGCCCTGAAGGGCCGATGCCGGAACGCAAAAGCAAAAAAGTAGGGAGAAGGGTTGACAGAATAAAAACTCCTTTTATACATTGACAAAGAGAAAAGACGTCTTTACACTATTCGTTTCCCGGGGGAGAACACATAAAACAAAAAGGAAGGCATAGAAAAAGGACTTGGAGACTACTCCTCACCACTATCGTCTTTGCCCTTATCAGGGGCAATAAAGAGCGCCAATCTTCCCTCCACCGCACGGGCCTCCTTCATATCAGTAAATAGCTCGAAGCCTTTGGCCTTGTGTTCTTCCAGGGTCTCCCTCTTCACCTCTGCTTTGGCATGCTCGACAGCTCGGATTAGTTTTTGCTCAGCTACCATGGATATGTCACAAACCATTGTATGCGCTGTGGCCGCATCCTCCTAATAAGTGGTAGCATCTCGTTCGACCTCAGACTTAGCCGCGGACAAAGCAACAATCTCCCTGTGAGTGTCTGTGAGAAGATCCCGGGATGTCACCAATTCCCCGGCCACAATCTCGTTTCGCTCTTTCTGCCCGAAGATCTCCGCTTTCATTTGACTAATCCGCGAGTCACTTTGCTCGACCTACGGGAGAAGGGCAAGTCGATGAATATATAAATCCAAAACATATGTGAATACGAGGTAAAAGGTCGGGTATGAGCGAGGCAGAATACCTGAGCAGCAAGATTGGCCTTCTCTCAGAGCGCCGTCTCCAAAGTGACCCGAAGTTCTCCCAGCTCTTTATCTCCCCGGGCAGAGCAAGCCTCCGAATCATGTAGCTTCGAAGCAATTTTCTTACACTCCTTTTCGTGGCAAGAAAGTTCCTCGCGGAGCCGAAGAATGGAATGGTCATATATCTCCTTACACTGCGGCACAACAGGAAAATTAGAAAGACGACGAATAACGCCTGAGAATGAAAGAAATACGCGAGGGAAAACTATCACCTACTGCATGGACTTCTCCGCCGCTTTAACGGTGCCAGAAATATCAAGATCAGCCCTGTCGATTAGGCCATCAAAAATGTTGGCAATAAAGTCTCCCCCTTTGGGAGGAGTCCCAGCTGTGGCGCCAATCATCCCTTGGGCACCCCTCAGTTCCCCTGATGAAACCAGAAAGTTCGAAATGAAGTCGTTCGGTTCGCCGATTTATCCAAGTGGCAACCCATGTTCCTGGAAGTCCCCAAGCTCCAATCCCTTAGGATCAAAGCTAACAATCGTTTTAGCAGAAGCTACACCAAATCTGGCCATGCAATTCAAAGCTATGTCAGTGTCCTCTTCAAGGACCCCTAGCTCACGGGCACGTCCAAAGCCAGCCGTTCCGGACTTAGCAGCCTCCGACCGGGCACCTGCAGATCCCTCGCACTAGACCTTGTTCTCCTCCTTAACGGACTTCCATCATCATCCTCCCCTTTGATATTAGGATTCGACCCTGAGGTTAGAGTAGCAGTCCCATTAGTACGGGTAATGGCTGCCCTGCTTTTCCTCTTTTTGTTCATACCAGGCTCCAAGGCCTCTGCTTTACCATCAGGGGGAAGCCTTATCTGCATATTCTCGCCAAGACCTGCACCAGCACAATAACCGTGATACGCTTTCGCTAAGGGCTCAAAAGGAAACACAAAATATGAACCACAGGCGGTAAAGGAACCTCACCGTTATTCTTGACCACCCAACACTTCTTAGCTAGGATGGTCCAAGACCGAACTCGGTACGGGAATTTCTCGCTCAACCGCCTGATCCATCCTAACAAATTTGGGACCACCTCCGGATGCCAAGCAGTGGTTGCAGAAAGCGCAAAGATATTATTATGACAAACGAAAGAGTAGTCGAAAATCGGCTAAAGGAAAATCGCTTACGTCGGACGTTCCACCGCTCCGGAAAAGGCATTCTCAGGGCCGGGATGATGTCTGAGATCCTCACCCGAATAAACCTGCTCATCCATCCTCGGTCCTTCCCCTCATCAACTCTCATGAAAAAATATTTTTTGGACCGATGACGGAGCTTGATTAAGCCTCGATACAGTCGAGGGTGGTACAGTCTGATTAGGTGATTAAGGGTCAAATCCTCACCTTCAACCCCTTCGGTGAAATGTCTAAGCATCAACACTATCCTCCAAAAAGAAGGGTAGATCTAACCAAGTATCACCTGGTATCGGTCATAGAAGTCAAGAATAACCGTGTCGATTTCCAAGGGCGGAGATTCGACGAATTTATCAGGCCTAGGGTGAATGGGTAAGTGTATACATAAAGGAAGCCATCCTTAAAGTTAGTAATATTATCGTTGGGACCGGGAATCTCCACCTTCACTACCTTGCTCCATCGGCAGTCCTTCCTTACCTTGCTAACATCGGTCACGATGCTAACGTATCGGGAAACGTGCTCACATCGGCCTAGCATAGACGAGGGAGTCTCGATGTCAAAATCCTTCGACGTGTCAAGATCGAGTGGGGTACATTGCTCTAAAGTGGGAATCGATCTGGCTTCTTCCTCAGGTAATCGGGACGACTATGTAGTATCGCTCCATTGGGGAATTGTCCTAGAAGTCCTAACCATGTAAAATGGTAAAAACCCTTCTATAAAAAAAAGAAGAAAGAGTGTAAAATGCAGAATTCTGACTCGCCGGGTTGTAAATGGGGTGAAGATAGGAAGTATCTAGCGACCGGTGCATTTATAGGAATCACTGAGTAAGTAGAAGAGATGAGCCGATGGCAGTTCGTGGGTTTCTCGATTACCACATCTGATGGTGGCCTTGCACGGTTCCCTGGGGCACGACATTTAATGCTCTTAGAAGGTTGACGTCATGGAAATAATGACCTCGAGACGACGGTTCAATTTTGTTTCCTATTACTTCACTCTAGGAAATGCGGGGACTATTTGTATGTGGTGAAATTAGAGGGGTCTATTTCCCGCCGTTAAGGTACATTCAGGAAGTCATATCAGCATCTCAAGGCTACAGGATTACGATCGAAGCTCCCTCCCTCGAGGATCATCTGCGACCCCGCAGAGATTCCGAGGATAGGGGATTTGTCCGCGACCCAGCAAAGGTGCTGTGGATGGGGAATTCCTGAGGCAAGCAGCTAGAATCAGTAAACACTAGTACCATGCCTAGCCGTCCCATCCCCGTATCTTTACATTCAATGCACTCTATACTATATGGTATTCCCTCTCCTATATAAGGGGAATCCATGCCACTTTGTAAAGGGCTGATTTTGCTTCATTTTCTCCACAAGTGCAATAATATTTTTCTCTCTCTCTCTCTCTCTCTCTTCTTTCTAAACTCTCTCGTTCTCACTGGCCCGAGGCCACTTTAATATTTATAGCTTTCCTACTTGTTCTTTATGTATCACTTGATATTGGCCATATAAAGCTTTGCTTGATTATAATCTAACTGTTATCCCATCCCCGACTATCCCCGATACCTCAAGCTCGGCCCGGACATCGACCCCGAGGTCCCCCATCGACCAGTCCTGCATCCGGGCAGCAAGCCCCTCGGTTTGGTTACTGCCTCGTTTTATCTTGCGTTTCATCATTAAGCTCCACATTCTTAGCATCATCTTCTCTAAACAACTAGCTCGAGAATAGATCATGTATTTTTAGAATCCCATTTATAAATTTAATTATTGTTGCCATTTTCACAGTAAACAGATTTCGAGGTGACCTTTCAGGTCCTAGACATGGACACTTCTTATAATTTCCTCTTGGGAAGACCTTGGATTCACGCTGCAGGGGACGTTCCTTCCACTCTCCGCCAGATGGTGAAATTTGAATATGAAGACCAGGAAATTCTGGTTCATGGAAAGGACGAGCAGTCGATTCACTGGGACCCATCAGTCCCATGTCTCGAAGCTAGGGAAGGTACTGAACATATAGTTTATCAAGCTTTCAAAGTGGTGGTCGCAGATCAATGTGAGGAGGGAAGCCTTGTCCTCAGCCTTTTCTGTCAAATGCATCCATCATGGTCGCTACTGAAATGATCAAGCATGGTTATAAGCCTGGGAAGGGACTCGGGGCGTCATTGTAAGGTATCACAGAACCTATCACTTTACCTTCCAGCAAGAAGTTCTTCGGGGTGGATTTTCACGCCACAGAAGATGATGTGACATGGGCAAATGAGCGAAAGAACAATGGTTGGGTTTTACATTAGCCGGTTCTGCATCTCTACAAAACATTCTTCAGGCCCAAGTACAACGAAGAAGAAGAAGAAGATGAGGCCTTCACGGCTGAGGAAATTGAAGAAATATGTGGAAATATGAGGCAAATGTTGTATGAAACCCACATGGTCCAGCCAGGGGAAGGCTCGAGCACCACTGAGGTGCTGTATTTCGGGCCCAATGCCAACTTGCAAAACTAGAATGCTACTTCGTTCCCAGTTAGGCAGGAATTCCGGTAGTCCAGTCTTGCCACCTTTTCTACATCACGAGTTATTCCAGGGTGTAACTCGGATGTTTCTTTTATTTTACTATTTTTAAATTCCGATGTAAACCTGTTATCTTCAAAATTCAATTCAATGAAATCAATATTTTATAGTTCATGAATCTCTCTTTATTCTTTTTGATTTTTGTTACTTTTTCTTATTTCTTCTTTTAGTTCTAATAATGCGTCTTTAAATAATATGACATGCTTGCGGACTTCATGCCCGGATCCAAATACACTATCGAATTATGAAATAATGAATCAAGAACAGGAATATTATGAAGAGGCTTTTAGGGAAATAAACCGAGAATTAGAACAATTCGAGAATAAACCTAATCCAAACTTAAATGAAACCAAGCCGGTCAATTTGGGTAGTCCTGAAGAGGTCTAAGAAACCATGATAAGCATTCATGCGGATGAACGAACCAGGGATGCATTGATCCAACTTTTGTTTGAATTCAAAGATGTATTTGCTTGGTCCTATGATGACATGCCAGGATTAAGTGTCGATTTTGTGGTCCACAAGTTGCCGACTTACCCTGATTACCCCCCCTGTCCAGCAAAAATAAAGGAAGTTCAAAACTGATATCAGTGACAAGATCAAAGAGGAAGTCACGAAACAGTTAAAGGGGGGGGGGGGGTCTGTGTGGTCCGATACACCACATGGTTAGCTAATGTGGTTCCCGTACCAAAGAAAGATGGGAAACTACGGGTGTGTATTGACTATCGATATCTGAACAAAGCAAGTCCCAAAGACAACTTCCCTTTGTCGAACATCCACATCCTTGTTGACAGCTGTGCCAAACATGAGATACAATCTTTCATGGCTTGTTATGCATTATATCATCAGGTGTTGATGGATGAAGAGGACGCAGAAAAGACAGCTTTCACCACACCCTAGGGCATCTATTGTTACAGGGTCATGCCTTTTGGTCTAAAAAATGTCGGGGTAACTTATAAGAGGGCTATGACTACCATCTTTCATGACATGATTCACCAAGAAATCGAGGTGTACGTGGACGATGTGATCATCAAATCTAGGACACAAAATGACCATGTTCCGGACCTGAGAAAATTCTTTGAGCGGCTACATAGGTATGACTTGAAGCTAAATCCGGCTAAATGTGCATTTGGGGTTCCGTCTGACAAACTCTTGGGATTTATAGTCAGTCGAAGGGGCATCGAGCTAGATCCAACAAAGATAAAATCTATTCGGGATTTGCCTCCTTCGAGAACCAAGAAAGAGGTCATGAGTCTTTTAGGAAGGTGGAATTACATCAGCCGGTTCATTGCTCAGTTGACTTCCACCTGTGAGCCCATATTCCAGCTGTTGAAGAAAGATGCGGCGATTAAATGGACATATGAGTGTCAAGAAGCCTTCGACAAAATCAAAGAATATCTGTCGAACCCGCCAGTCTTGGTCCCACCCGAACTGGGAAGGCCTTTGTTTTTGAATCTAACATTGTTGGAGAATTCCTTCGGCTGTGTCCTCGGCCAACACGATGTGACCGGTAAGAAAGAGCAGGCAATCTACTATTTGAGTAAAAATTTCACAAGTTATGAAGCCAAATAAACCTTGATGGAAAGGACTTGCTGCGCCTTAACTTGGGTCGCTCAGAAGCCTAGGCATTACTTGTTGGCCTATACCACTTATCTCATCACCAGGTTAGATCCTTTAAAGTACATATTCCAAAAGTCGTTGCCCACAGGGAGGTTAGCAAAATGGCAAATCCTGCTCACTGAATTTGACATAGTCTATGTCACCCGCACGGCAATGAAAGCCCAGGCTTTAGCAGATCACTTAGTTGAAAACCCTATTGATGATGAATATCAGCCTTTGAGTACTTACTTCCCGGACGAGGAAGTAAATTCGGTTGAGGTAACATCAGAAGACACCAATGCTTGAAAAATGTTCTTTGATGGAGCTGTAAATGCAAAAGGTGTCGGGATCGGGGCAATTTTGATCTCACCCACTGGTCAACATTATCCAGCCACAGCTCGACTTCAGTTTTTCTGCACAAACAACACTGCCGAGTATGAAGACTGCATCATGGGTACGAATATGGCAATCGGCCAAGATGTGGAAGAATTGATAATCATGGGAGATTCGGATATGATCATCCGACAAGCTCAGGGAGAACGAGAAACTCGGGATGTCAAGCTTATTACATACAAGCAACATATGGAGGATCTTAGTAAACATTTCAAGTTAGTCGAGTTCAGGTACATTCCTCGTTTTCACAATGAGTTAGCTGATGCACTCACTACTTTGGCCTCGATGTTGCCATACCCAGGCAATCTCCACATTGACCCGTTGGAAATCCAAATCCGAGAAAGGCATGGTTACTGCAATACGATTGAGGTGGAACCAAATGGTCAGCCATGGTATCATGATATCATGAGATTTCTGAAAACAAAAGAATATCCCTAGCAAGCCAATGGAGACCAAAAGTGAACCACTAGAAGGCTTGCCAGCGGTTTTTTCTTGAGCGGCGAGGTCTTGTACAAAATGACTCTAGATCTCAACTTGTTAAGATGTGTGGATGCCGAAGAGGGCAGAAGAATCATGCATGAAGTGCACGCAGGAGTGTGTGGACCCCACATGAATGGGTACGTCTTGGCAAAGAAAATCCTTCGAGAAGGCTATTACTGGATGACTATGGAAAAAGATTGCTTCAGTTTTGTCCGGAAATGTCATCAGTGTCAGGTACATGGTGACCTGATTCATGCACCACCTACAGAACTGCATCTTGTATCAGCACCGTGGTCATTCGTTGCCTAGGATATGGATGTCATTGGCCCAATCGAGCCAAAAGCTTCAAACAGGCATAGATTCATATTGGTTGCCATTGATTACTTCACAAAATGGGTTGAGGCAGTCACTCTCAAAGCTGTCACTAAGAAAGCAGTGGTAGACTTTGTGCACTCCAATATCATCTGCCGTTTTGGTATTCCTGCAACCATCATTACGGGCAATGCTGCGAACTTGAATAGTCACTTGATGAGGGAGATATGTGAATAGTTTAAGATCATGCATCGAAATTCTACCTTTTATCGTCCCAAAGCTAATGGTGCTGTTGAAGCAGCAAACAAAAACATCAAGAAGATTCGGAGAAAGATGATTCAAAGTTCCAAACAATGGCATGAAAAGTTGTCGTTTGCATTGTTGGGGTATCGCACAACTGTGCACACATCAATCGGAGCAACCCCATATCTATTGGTTTATGACACTGAAGCCGTGATACCCGCAAAAGTTGAAATCCCTTCTTTTCGGATTATTTTTGAAGCTGAAATTGAGGATAGTGAATGGGTCAAGACTCGTCTAGAACAGTTAACCCTGATTGACGAAAAGTGGATGTCCGCAGTTTGCCATAGGCAGTTGTATCAACAAAGAATGGTCCGTGCCTACAACAAGAAAGTACGGCCTAGGAACTTTGAAGTGGGGCAACTCGTTTTGAGACATATTTTCCCTCATCACAAGGAAGCAAAAGGAAAGTTCACTCCTAACTGGAAGGGCCCATACATTATCAGAAAATTGTTGCCAAAAGGGGCGTTGTACCTGGGAGACATTGAAGGAAATGACCCCGAAACAACTGTAAATGCAGATGCAGTCAAAAGGTATTATGTCTAGTCTTTCTGCAGCAACAATATTATCTGATTGGGATGACGAAGGCTTTCATTCTCGCTACCCCAAACACTTCAATCTTTTGCTAACCCTTTGAGCCAGTTACCTTTCTTTGATTACCCTCTTTGGAACACTGAAAACATTTGTAAAAAAATCAAATCAAAACAAAAAGAAAAATAAAAACAAAAGTTTCCCTGAACTACGTTTGACTTGATTCCTAAAGGATACGTAGGAAACCTCTCTCTGTGGTTCAGTCACACCAAAATAAAAATCCAAATCCCCTCAAAAGTGAAACTAGGGCAGATGTTGTAATGGTTCGGCGATGATCCTGCCTGAATGGTTCCAAAGTTGTAATTCGATCCAAATTCCTTTTAGCCCGAACCCTATTCCAGTCCTTCCGATCAATCAGTGAGAATGTTCAAGAGTTGGAAAATGCAGCTATTTGGATCTGATGCAATCAAGATGAGAGAAATAAAATGAGAGAGTCTTATTGGTGAAAACTCATACGGGCTCCCCGTAAGGTGATGGTGAGCAGAGAAATGAGAGAGGTCAATTGGTGAAAACCCGCAAAGGGCGTCGTTGATCGAGAAGGAGGAATACCTTACAACTATTGGCACTGAAAGAGTCCTGGCAAGGTTTCCCGGTTTTAAAACACGAGTCATAATGGGTTTATGAGAAGTTAGTTGCGTGGATTAGGTATCCAGTCCAAGAAGCATGTCATGTCTATTGAAGTCTACATGCACTCCACATAAGTCCTCCTTTCCTCCCCGAAAGGGACACTTCTCTTTGAATTCACTTTCCTGTTCTTTGTTTACTTTTCTTTGATCCTTTTCAATTTAATTCTTCTCCGGAACTAATACGAAGAAAAGATGTCTAGATTAGTTTACAGGGTTCTGCTTGACAAAATCCGAATGCAAAGAAAAGCACCCAGCCTCAGCGGATGCATCAAGACGATCCCGACTGGCCATGATGGCCGAGGCTCCAAAGTCAAAATTATTGAAAATGAAAGAAATCCAAAGTCAAGTTCACATAAAGGCAGAATAAGATGAAAAGGCCAAAGTCCTACACGGGTGAACCATCATGTAAAATTTCGGAAAGTCAAGGTCCTTGGTTTTAGAAGAGAGATCGATCTCCAAAAAGCTAGCGAGCAACAGAGGTTCTCATTTAAAAGAGTCGGGCCGAGATCAAGTGATCAAAAACAATCAAGGCCACAAACCAACCACCCTTTCAAACTAACAATTGTTCTTTGTTTGAAAAATGAAACAGGTGCAATCCAAGGCAACCTTGCAAGAAGCAGGTGCAACTGAAAAGAAAATGCGGAAGGGCTAGAAACAGCTTTGCAGCAACAATCCATAAAAGGGAAGTCCCCTCCAAAATTCTTTCCCGCATTCACTCATTCTACGAAAAAAAAGAAGAAGAAGAAGAAGAAACAAAATGAAAAAAAGAGATAAGAAGAAAAACTCAAAAAAATAAGTATAGCCTAGGATCCCCAATCTCTATTTACGCTTTTCCAACACATGGTCTCCACTCCCTAGTTGATTTTATTTATAGACATAGGGTCTCCACTCCCTAGTCGCCTTTCCAACATAGGGTCTCCACTCCCTAGTTGAGTTTATTTTTAGACATAGGGTCTCCACTCCCTAGTCGATTTCCCAACATAGGGTCTCCACTCCCTAGTTGATTTTAGCTTAGATATAGGCCTCCACTCCCTAATCTTTTTTTTCCCAAGGATACACAATCCTTGTTTGTTTGTTCGCTTTGGTGCCTGAACAGGTTTTCACCGTGAGGCACAAGGTTCGAGATGACCAAAAGAAGAAGTCTCAACCCAAATAAAAGAAAGGAAGAATAAGAAAAGAAATCGAACTCTAAGTACAGCAGCAGGGAAAAGATGCGGATCGCCCAAGATATGATTGAAGTCACAAATTTTGCATGTCCCGCCTTGATCCGAAAAGAAGAATGAACTAGCGGTTGCAGCTAACGAGCATCAAGATTCAGGTCAGAGTCTGCAGGAAGAACCATCCAAGACTCAAGATCAAGCTTAGAAGGTTTATAGATAGGAATCTTGTAACTCGTAGTTGATGGGCTTAGCTAGTTAGCTTTTTATCTTTCATCTTGGTGTAATAAGGAGCTCAACAAGCAGAAATAGCAGCAACAGTAGTGAAATCACATTTTCCGGTAGTCCTAGCTACCAAAACGTCCAGAACTACACTGACCTGATTCCTTTATAGCCAAGGATATGTAGGCAACCTGTGAAGCAAGGTTCGATCAGGCTTTTTCAAAAGATGCTTCTCATGGAGTTTCAAACGGGCAAAAATCCCTCATAGTTTGCTCATTTTGTCTTTGCCCAAAAACCTTTCATGTTTTCGAGTAAAGAAGGGCTGCTGTGAGCATGTCATTTTTTCCCTATACGAAATACTCCTATAAAATCCCAAGAAAATAGGTTTTCTGTTAATTATTTGCCATTTTAGGAATTTTTGTAGAAATTTCTTAATTATTTTCATTTTATGTGCATGTTTAAATTTTATTTAAATTATGCAAATTACCAAAAATACAATTCATTGCCTTTAGGATTTGTTTTTACATTTTTAGAATTAATCAATAATTTTGTTTTATAAAAAAATTGAAAATTACAAAAATAGCTTATTTTTACATTTTTGTCTTTTAATTTTTAGTTTATTGATTTTTCTCTTATAATTTAGAATTAAGTGATATTTATAATTTTTATAATTAGTTAATTAGTTTAATTTCATATTTTAGATAGTTTAGGATTTTTAATTTCAGGATTTTCAATTAAAAAAAAGAGAGAAAAGATAAGAAGAAAAAAAGAGGAATAAAAGAGGAAAGGGTTTTTAATTGGAGTTTGGGCCATTTTAATGCCCAAAACCCGTCCAAAACTCCCCTTGACCCAAGCCCAATCCCTGCCAAACCCGTCCAGCCCCGTCTAACCCCAAACGACCCCGTTTTTGTAACGCTTGATCACAGCCGTTGGATTTCAATCATCCAACGGCTCGGAACTCACAATTCACTTAATATAAAACTGTTTGAAGACTGGACCCCCCCATCAGACCCTTCTCCTCACTTCATCTCTTCTCTCCAAAGAAGCAAACCCTAGCCGCCTAGGTTTCCTTCGCCGCCTCCACGATAAACCACCGCCGGAAATCGCCTCACGGTGGTTCCGGTGGTCCAAAGCCTCCCAAATTTACACCCTGAACTCCACTTCATCTCCTCAGTCTATATCTCCATTCCTCTTCCTTTGAATCCTGGCCGGTTTCTTCGAACCTTAAATCGAAAAACCACGGCCAAAACCCTAGTTGTTCCAAACCCCACCAAATTCATACCATACAGTCCTCAACCCTCCCTCACCACTGTCTCACTATTAATTTTCCAAAAACCCCAACCAAACTCCATGAATCTTAAATCCCAGATTCATTTAAACCATAATTTTCCTCGTTTCTGATTTTTCGATCAAATTTTGGGTCAAGTGAACTTAAAACTCCCATTAATCGACTGTTCTTGTTAAGAACAGTCGATTAATGTTGGTCAAGGTTCATTTACAGTTCGAAGAATTGGGACAAGTTTGTGATTTGAACCAGTTTTGAAATAAAATTCCGGTAAATCCCTTTCTTTTCTTTTGATTTGTTTGGTTTTGATTTTCGTTTCTTTTCTGCATGTTTATTTGTTCTTGTTAAACTGGATTATTTTAGGGTCTTTTTCTTTTTTTTTTAGTTGTTTGTTTACACGTGTTTAGTAGATTACTCAAAGATTGATAAAACTTCATTTCAATTTTGCATGAGTTTAGCATGGCTAGGTTTCTGGTGAATTATTTTTCTGCCTTGTTTCCATTTTTCTTTTTCTTGTTTAACTACTCCTCTACTACATTCTATAATTAAACTTCAGCATATTAGTTCACAATTTGAGTAGTAGTCTTTTGGGGTTCCTTTCCTGATAAATTTTAGTTAGTCACTGTGTAAATGCATACAGTCGTTTAGGTTTAATCTTGTTAGGTTTAATTAGATAATCATTTTTGTTTACTGTTTAGGTTAATTTTAAGTTCAATTGCATGTATTTGCCCTATTTGGATTTGGATTGTTGTTGTCCTTGAATTGAAAATCAATAGAATTCTAGGGACCTAATTGAACAAAAGGTTTAGGTAAGAACTGCAATAAGCAGACTTTAGAAGGGCAATTTAGGATTTTTCTAATTGAAAAATATCAGAATATTCTAGAAAAGGGACAGCTGGCCTCATTTGGTTAGTACAAAAGTACTGAAACCAATAGGGGAAAACCAGTTTTCTAATTTTGTTGGAATATGCTTTTGTGGCTGAGGAATAATTCCTCCATGCACATGGCATCTTTGGTACCTATATATGGTACCATTTCTACACAGATTCGGGAGGATGTTTTAGCAATCATCAGCATTTCAATACACAAAAGTTCCACTTTTCTTTCTGAAAAATTAAGATTTCAAAAATCTTAAGAAAGAACTCCAAAACCTCTCATTTTCTGATTCTTTATAAGTGTAAAAACATGGTTTGAAAAGTAGAGAGCGTCTTGGTCTGCTAGCTAGGATTTCTGGGTTCAACTGGTTGGTTTTTTGGTCTGAAATTTTGATTCTTTGGGTTTGCTAAAGTTGTGCTGGTCATTGTTGTTGTTTTCTATTTCTGAGATTCCTCCAATAGTCTTACCTTCGTTTTTAGCTGTTTTTTAATTGCTGCTTCAAGGTACATATGACCCTTTTTCTTGTTTTGATTGCTTGTAATTGAAACTTCAGATGAATATGAGCTGTTTCTTTTTGTTTGACACTGTTTGTATATGCTGGTTAAGTTTTACATGTTGAAACAATGCTAAAGCTTTTCTTTCTCTCTCAGAATGCATGAGTTTCTTTACCTCTAGTTTATGCCATAATGTTCTGTTTCTTTGTTAAACTTTAGTATTGATTATCTCATGCTAGTATGCATTTCTGTTTCTTCTTGCACTGACTAAACAACATGTTCATGCTCCCCTCCTTAAAATCATGTTTGTCCATTGAGCCTGAACCTTACATGGTCAAGTTCATGGATTGAACTTCCCTTTTCCTTCCCTTTGAGTCTATTCTAGTATTTTACCAAGGCAGTATTCCATGATTTTGGGCATGAAACCTATATTGGTTCATGAGTTTAACCTTTAACATGGTTAAAACCCATGAATCACTACTATTTCTGCATGATGTGTTTTGGGCCTGACAATGTAGTATGTTAGTATAACTGAAGTAATTTTGTGAATCTAACCTTTTCACATGGTCAGATCCATGAAATACTTAGAAAAATAGAGGCTGAGTTGGCAATAAGAAACTTCAGGTTGGGAGTTTAAGTAAATAGCTTGTGAGAAGCAGCTCTGTAGCTGGCCTCTTGCAGATCGTATGCTTTGGTTTTGAAGAAGTTGATGGAAGGAATTTTGAAGCCAGAAGAAACTTTCAGTTTTTTTACTTTACTTTTTTTTAGAATTTCCTTTTTAGATGCTAGCTATAATGCTTGTTAGGATACTGATTCATTAGGAGTAAAAGTTTTATTGTATAAATTCTTGGATTCACAATATTGTAAACGAACTGTTAAATTTTAATTTAAGTTTAATTATTATTAGGCTTTCAATATTAGATTTTCCTTTTGTAATGAACATGTTTAGAGTTGTATGTAAATATAAACTGGGTTGCGTTTGCAAGCAGGCCCAAGTCTTGGGCTCATTCGAGCAAGTCTGACCTGGACCATTGGGCATGGGCAGTTGGACTCCACAGCTTGACCTAGCAGCAGATGCTTTTCTTTCACTAATTACAAATGCATATCTGATGTATCTTGCAAATTAATGTAGTAGAATTAATTTTCAAACTAGCCTTGTGCTTCGACTTTTCTTTCAAGAATGACTTCGTTTTAGCCTTTCTTCACTAATTCGTATATATTATGTAAAAGGTAGATAGGCCCAGATGTAGATAACCATAACTGGGCCCGCCTGGTATGAGCCCAATGTGGGTAAAGATTATTTGAAGTTATGACTTGGACAGAGGAAATTGGAGTTCTATTCTCCTGGGCCAACTCGTGAGCCCAAAGACAGCCTTAAAGCTGAATTGCCTAAATATGGAGAAGCTGTTGGCCCATTCCCCTTGTCCAAAACGACTAAAACTAGTTTATAGTCAATAGCTTCTTTGTTAAGTTTAAGTTAGTTTTAAAATAAGAACATCCTTAGAATCCCTTAATTAAGTACTTTTCTTTTAAAACCTTTTGAGGTGTGCCATTTTCCCTTTAATAACCCATGGCCCTCATGAACTTAATTCAAACCTTGTAAAATTGGGGTGTGCCATCAATTGAACTCTCCATGGCCCTCATAAATGTTGTTAATTCAAACCTTCGTAGTTGCTTTAGGCGCGTTTCTTTGAATAACTCATCATAGCTACGGGTACGATTCTCGTGACGTAGTTGTGATTTTTAAATTCCGGGTGTACATTTTATGTAACCCAATTTCAATTTCTCAAACAATGTTAAATAGAACGTGTCGCGAACCGCGGGTGCATTTTATGTAGCGTGGTTTAAGACGTGTTTTAAATGACATTGAATCTTCCTAAAAGTGGTTTAAAATAATTAAGAGTGGTTATAAGGCTACAAATGCACAATAGGTTTAAAACGTGTAATAAATCAGATAATTAGGCCAATCTTAATAGTTTAAGCGACCGTGCTAGAATCAGGAACCTGGGAATGCCTAACACCTTCTCCCGGGTTAACAGAATTCCTTACTTAGAATTTCTGGTTCGCAAACTTTTAAATAAAGTCAAAAATTTCCTCGATTTGGGATTTTGAAATAAACCGGTGACTTGGGACACCATAAATTATTCCAAGTGGCGACTCTGATAAATTAATTAATCCCATTTCGACTCATGTCACTTAAATTGGAAAAACTCCCTTTTATACCCTCGGGTGTAAAAAGGAGGTGTGACAAAAGTTGCTCAACCATTCAATCACTACTTGGGATGAGTTGGCCGAGAAATTCATACCAAAGTTCTTCTCGCCGAGACATATGGCGACGCTGAAAGATGAAATCCTTGACTTTAAACAAGAGCCAAATAAACCGCTTCATGAGATTTGGGAAAGGTGTCGGACAATGGTTAAAGAGTTTCCGTACAATGACATGACCGAAGCCATGTTCCAACAAACTTTTTACTGTGGCATTAACACTACCAACTAGTGTGTAGTTAACCAACTCGTCGAGGGAAACTTCATAAACACACCTTATGCTGAGGCATGCGATATACTTTATGAGATGGCGGATACTTCCTCGGCATGGCAAAGTTAAGCTAATGTGCCACAAGGTGATCCTAATGTCATTCACCTACACAAGGAGCTCCATGACCACAGCCAAACAATAGCCGAGTTAAATACAACCATGAACCAGTTGGCCAAAGCTCAGTTGCAACAAGTTCAAGGGCCAAAACAAGTGAATGCCATGAAAGGGGTAAATATGATGGTCAACAAGAGGAGGCAAAGAGGTCAACAAAGTCAAGGAAATCCGGATCAATTTGAGCAAGGTAGTAGTGGTTACAATCAAGATGATGTGTATGATGATCAAAGTGAAGAGGTTTAGTATGTGAACAACTACCAAGGACAATGGGGCAATGCTCTGAATCAACAACAACAATAGAGATCCCAAGGAAATTGGGGAAATAAAAATCAATAAGAAAATTGGAATAGTGAAAACAACAACAACCAAAGCAACTGGGGGAACAACAATCAAAATTGGGGCAACCAAAGTAACCAAGGCAATTGGGGCAGCAATAACAATAGCAATTGGGGAGGCAATGACAACCAAGGGGGTTGGAGTAATAATCAAGGGAATCGAGGGTCGGGCTTTCAAAGGCCTCCGAAGTTTCAACAACCAAACCACCCGCCTCCATATCCATCACAAAGTCCTAGTTTGTCCAACAATGATATGGTATAGATTGAATCTATGTTTAAGCAAATGATGAAGAAAAACGCCGACTCCGATGCCTAATTGGAATCCCACAATACTTCTATCCGCAATTGGAGGTCCAACTTGGCCAAATTTCTCAAGCTTTGAATACTCGCCCTAAGGGGGCACTACCTAGTGATACAGTAGTAAATCCAAAGGGAGGGAACAATACGAGCCATGCTATGGCGATGACTGCAAGGAGTGGTAGAGGTGGAGTTGCTAGTACTTCTAATGCAAGAAAAGTTATGAGTGATGTTGTGTTGCTACAAGATGATGATGAGACAAGCAATGATGTCCAAGTGAGTGATGAGAATGTGAATGAAGAAATGAGAATAGACATTGATGACAACGTGGAGGAGACCAAAAATGATGTGAACCCATCTAGGGAACACGTGATAGACATACCAAAAATGGTAGTGCCCAAAGCCAAGGCTCCTTTGTCAAGGCTTCCTCCACTGTACCCTCAAAGGCTTGCAAAACAAAACAAAGAGAACCACTTCAATAAATTTATTGATATGATGAAAAGCTTGTCCATAAATGTGCCTTTGGTGGAAGCTCTAGAACAAATGTCAGGATATGCAAAGTTTATGAAAGACTTGGTAACCAAGAAGAGATCCATGAATTGTGAAACGATCAATATGACACACCAAGTGAGTGCCATTGTACATTCCAGGCCCCAAAGCTAGAGGGCCCCAATGCTTTTACTATCCCGTGCATTATTGGTAGTGCCACTTTTGCCAAAGCTTTGTGCGACTTGGGGGCAAGAATTAACTTGATGCCATATTATGTGTTCAAGACATTGGGGATTGGGAAACCAAGGCCCAATTCCATGAGGTTACAAATGGTGGACAGGACAATGAAGAGACCATTGGGGATCATTGATGATGTGCTACTTCGGGTCGACAAGTTTACACTTTCCGCGGCTTTTGTGATTCTTGACTGCGAGGTTGACTATGAGGTGACGATCATATTGGGGAGATCTTTCCTAGTTACAGGGAAGGCTTTAGTTGATGTGGAAGCAGGGGAGCTTACCTTCTAGGTGGGTGATGAAAAAGTTGTGTTCCAAGTCTGCAAGTCAATGAGGCAGCCCAATAGCAATGAAGTATGTTCATTTGTATATCTAGTGATTGAGGTGATTGTTGAGACACCTGTGTTGTGATTAATGGAGAGGACCCTTTGGAAGCTGTGTTGTTGAACCATGATGTGAGTGAGGATGAAGGCTTAGTTGAATGTGTCAATGCTTTATGAGGAATGGGTTCATATACATATGAGCCCCGAAAATTTTCCTTGGATCTTGAGAACCGGAAGACTCCACCAACAAAGCCCTCAATCGAGGAGCTTCCCACATTAGAGTTAAAGACTTTTCCTTCACACCTTAGGTATGAATTCTTGGGGCCTTGTTCAACTTTACCTGTTATTCTTTCTTCGTGCTTAACTAACGTGCAGGTAGATGCCACCCTTGCGGTGCTCCAAAGAAGGAAGGCAATTGGATGGACTTTGGCTGACATTTGGGGTATAAGCCTCGCCTTTTGCATGCACAAAATTATACTAGAGGATGATGCCAAACCATCTATGGAAAATCAAAGGAGGTTTAATGAGGCCATGCAAGAGGCCGTCAAGAAGGAAATTATCAAGTGGCTACATGTAGGGGTTATGTACCCTATTTCGGATAGTTCATGGACTTCACATGTATAATGTGTGCCGAAGAAGGGGGGTATAACTATGGTTACAAATGAGAAAAATGAGTTGATCCCCACTAGGACTGTCACCGGATGGTGGGTATGCATGGATTACCGGAAGCTGAACAAAGTGACCCACAAAGACCATTTTCCATTGCCCTTTCTTGACCAAATGTTTGATAGACTTGCCGGGCATGCTTACTATTGCTTTTTGGATAGGTACTCAGGTTACAACCAGAATTTTATTGCATTGAAAGACCAAGAGAAAACCACATTCACATGTCTGTATGGCACTTTTGCATTCTCACGGATGTCGTTTGGCTTGTGTAATGCACTGACTACCTTTCAGCGGTTTATGATGGCAATATTTACGGATATGGTGGAGGACTTCCTCGAAGTGTTCATGGATGATTTTAGTGTTGTGGGTGACTCCTTTGAAGAATGCTTAGGTAATCTTGACAAAGTGTTGGTCTGATGTGAAGAGACCAACCTAGTGCTTATTGGGAAAAGTGCCACTTTATGGTTGAGGAGGGCATTGTCCTCGGCCATAAGATCTCAAAGAACGGTGTCGAAGTGGATAAAGCGAAGATTGAAGTGATTTCAAAATCCCTCCTCCCACTTCCATCAAGGGAGTTAGGAGCTTTCTTGGGCATGTGGGGTTCTACCGTTGGTTCATCAAGGATTTCTCAAAAGTGGTGAACCCCTTGTGCAAGTTGTTGGAAAAAGATGCAAAGTTTGTATTCAATGATGATTGCATGAAATCTTTTGAGCTTCTCAAGTATAGATTGACTACCACTCCCATCATCACCGCACCCAATTGGAGCTTACCATTTGAGCTCATGTGAGATGCTAGTGATGTTGCGGTAGGAGCGGTTTTGGAGCAAAGGATCAACAAGATATTTTATTCGGTCTATTTTGCAAGCAAAACAATGAATGATGCCCAAGTCAATTATAATGTGATCAAAAAAGAGTTACTAGCCATTGTCTTTGCCATGGAAAAGTTTAGGCCATATATCATAGGTACCAAAGTGATTGTGCACACCGATCATGTGGCACTCCGTTACTTGATGACAAAAAAGGACTCTAATGCTAGGTTAATGAGATGGGTTCTACCGCTTCAAGAGTTTGACCTTGAAATTATTGATCGAAAAGAGTGTGAAAAGAAATTGGAGGACCATTTGTCCCGCTTGGAAGAGGAGAGGAGGCCCCATGATGGCCTAAAAATTAATGATGCGTTTCCGGATGAACAACTCCTCTCCGTGTCTTTGAATAGTATGCCTTGGTTCGCCGATGTGGCTAACTTTCTTGTGACCGGTGTTATCCCGAGTGAGCTCTCTTCTAACCAAAGGAAGAATCTTAAACAAGACAGCTTGAATTATTACTAGGATGAGCCATATCTTTTCAAGAATTTTAATAATGGTGTGATTCGGAGATGTGTTCCAGAAGAGGAGCAAAATGAGTATTCTTGATGCTTGCCATTTCTCGCCCTACGGTGGTCATCATGGTGGGGCAAGAACTGCTTCAAAGGTTCTCAGCTGTGGATTTTATTGGCCTACCCTGTATAAAGATACCGGTGAGCTTGTTAAGAGATGTGATGAGTGTCAGAGAGCTGGTGGAATTTCCAAGAATGATGAAATGCCTCTCACCACTATTCTTGAGATTGACATTTTTGACGTGTGGGCATCGACTTCATGGGGCCATTTGTGAGTTCATGTAGTAATGCTTACATTCTGGTTGCTATTGATTATGTTTCCAAGTGGGTTGAAGTTGTGGCTTTCCCCAACAATGAGGCACGAAGTGTGGTGGCATTCTTAAAGAAAAATATCTTTACAAGGTTTGACACTCCAAGGGCGATCATCAGTGATAGGGGTTCTCATTTTTGTTACAAGGCCTTTGATACTTTACTTTCCAAGTATGGTGTCAATCATAAGGTGTCAACCCCTTATCATCCCCAGGATAGTGGACAAGTTGAGGTCTCCAATAGGGAGATAAAGAGCATATTATGAAAAATTGTCAATGCCAACCGAACTGATTGGTCAAGGAAACTTGATGATCTTTGTGGGCTTACAGAACTGCGTATAAGACTCTGATTGCTAAGTCTCCATATCGGTTGGTCTTTGGGAAAGCATGCCATCTTCCGGTTGAGTTAGAGCACGAGGCCATGTAGGCGCTAAAGAAGTTAAACCTTGAATGGGATGTAGCTGCAAATCTTCGGGTACAACAACTAAATGAACTTGATGAGTTCCGCTTTCATGCCTATTTTAGCTCATCCTTATATAAGTACAAGATGAAGTACTTACATGACAAATATTCCCGGAACAAGGAATTCAAGGAGGGTGACTTGGTTCTTCTATTCAACTCTCGGTTACGACTATTTTCAGGAAAGCTCAAGTCAAAATGGAGTGGCTCTTTTGAAGTGGTGCATATAACTCTGTTTGGTGCTCTTGATTTGAAAAACAAAAATGGTAAAATCTTCAGAGTTAATGGGCACCGAGTGAAGCACTATCTTGGCAAGTTTGATAATAGCCATGTGGTGGCATTGATCCATATCAAGTGAATGCAGGTAACATGCATCGTGCCGCGATATTAAATCAGGCGCTTCTTGGGAGGCAACCCATGTGTTTTTTTTTCTTTTTTCTTTTCTCCTTAGATTAGTCTTTCTTTTGAACTAACTGGTTGTGAGCTTTGTGTAGGAATTGTTTATATAGTGCAAGATTGTTGCTGGAAATATTTTCCTAAGTGTGGGGAATTACGTGGATCGTGCTCAAAATTTCACGGTCCGCTAGAGGTTTTTGTGGGTGCCCAATTTGTCAGCAGACGCGGACTCGAATAGTCCAGAATATCAACTCTCTGAAGTTGTATTCACGTCTGCGGTCCTTATTTCACGGTCCGCGTTGACATTACACTACCGCGCTCTTTTTTTCGCTCTCACCGGACAGGTTACTGAAAAGGATCTTCATCAGGTAAAAGAACGCGGATTGTGGTAGAATTTCGCGGCTGATTCAGGTAAGTTGTTGGGGTTTACAACTGTTAAGTATAAATAGGAGGTCTTTAGATCTTTTACCCTTTTCAAACCCCGATTTCCCACCAGACAATAGAACTGTTCGCATTCCTCTATGTAGTTCCCAATCTCATTTAACTAATCAAGAGTCCGATTTTCACTCAATTCTACAACTGGTATGCTCAAATCATTGCATTGCTTTTATATTTTGCTTTTCCCTTCTCTTAGTTTTAACTTTTTCTTTTTAATTAGGGTTAATACATGCTAAAATCAAAATCATGATTAATTGCTGCTTAGATTCATGTGGGTAATTGTTTTATATGCCTAATGGTGGATAAAGTTATTAACTATGCTTGTAATTGCACAATTTTTTTGCACTTAGTAAAAATCTAGGTTACAAATGTTCCTCAGTGCACGTGCTTTTTCAATTTCGCGGACCACGTCAAATTTTTCGCGGTCCACAGTCCCTAATTTGTTGGAACTGTGTTTGTAAGTTCACGGTCCGCGGTTACTTTTTCACAGTTTTCGGTTGATCTTTTAGGACCGCGTCTACTCTTTGGTGGTCCACGGTGTTCAAAGTTCAGAGAGTTAGCAGTCTGATCATACTCTCTTCGCGGTCGTGGTTACTTTTTCACGGTCCACGATTGGCACTTCGCGGCTGCGCTTGGTTTTTTGCGGTCCATGATGCCTAGTTCTGGGAAACAATTATACATTTCAACTGCAATGTTTTAATTCACTTAAAGCTTTGATTCTGACTGGTCTTCTTTGCTTGTTTGCTGCAGACAATGGTCCGATCCCGATGTGGAAGCAATAAAGCTAAAGGGAGGGCAGAAACCTCCCGAGGTAGGGGAAACGGCAAAACCAAGTACCACTAGCAGTCCAAAAGTCCATTGGGAAGGTGCGAGCTGCCATCAAAGCTGCGGATAGAGCAGCGGACCACTCAGATACGAGTGAGTACGTCCCTTCCTGAGAAGCTTCAGAAGGTGAATATGTGCCCACCCCTCTCCCCACAAATTTCTCGGGGAAATACCAGTTGAGATATGAAACTACCTCTACTTTTGGGTCGTCTGATGGCTCAGAGGAAGGTAGTAAAGCTTCGGATTCATCTTCCCCACCTGCTACAACTCCAGCCTCACCAACTACCCCTACCCCTATTGATGTTGATGATGATGTTAATGATGAGGTCCTGAATGATGTGAGAGGGGGTGATACTATTGTTGGGGGTTTGGAAAGATCAAGAAATCCGGAGGTGTGGCAGCATAAATTTGTAAGTGAGTTAGCCTACCAGAAATTCTGACAATGGTGGCCCCAAGGGTCACTCACCCTTGAGAGGCAATTCATTGAGCGAGACCTTCTTCCCCACAATCCAAATGTAAAAAGGCAATTTGAGGAGAGAGTAGAATGGAAATGGTTCACCAGCAATGTTTCGGATGCCAATGAATATCTTGTTAAGGAATTCTATGCAAACATGGCCCACATCAAAAAGGTTACCATGGTGAGAAAGGTCCGGAATTTGAGGATCTGATTCGATGGCAAGGCGTTGAATGAGTATGCTGGTTTCGAGAATGTGGAAGCTGTGTAATATTTGGAAAATCTGGCGCTTGGCAAAGCAGCCCGTCCATGGGTGGTGGAGATATTAGCTCCCGGGACGACACCGACATGGCCCAAAGTTGGGTTCCCAATAGCCAGAAACACCCTCAGCTTTGAAGCCAAAGGGTGGTCCACCTTTGTTTGCAACCGGCTGGATCTGTATCAGCATGACAGTGTCCTCACTCTCACCCAATGTGTTTTGATAGTCTCAATCATAGTGGAGTATCCCATCAATATGGGGAACCTCATGCACTATAACATCACAAAGGCAATTGGAAAGGACGAGAGATCCTACCCCTTCCCCAATTTCCTCACCATGTATTTTGAGGACCAAGGAGATGAGAAGAAGAAGTATGACACCAAGACAAATCCAAAACATCCCTTCTCCTGATACAGTACCAAAGGACCGGACAACCCTAAAGCAAATGGTAAAGTCGCTATCTCCACTGGCCAGTCTGAAGAGCCAAGGGTAGTGGCCACCGGGCCAGAGCCTTCCACAGCAGAGGATACTCATTTGTTGTACCTCCACCTTCATCCGAACCATCCATCACCATGCCCTTGTCTGTGCCATCTTCTTCCGCTTACCCCCAGACTACACTGTGGCTTTCTCAGACTTTGTCCATTAACAACAACTGGATGCAGGCAGCTGCATCAAAGCTGTTTGCCTTATCCAGTGCAGTAGAAGCTCAGTCAGCTCTGGCACAGCCTCAGGTGCCTTCATTAGTGGAGGAGTCGTTGAAGGAGCTTCCAGACAACCAGAAGAAGCTCCTGCACAACCAAAAGAAAATCATGGACACTTTGGCAACTCACATAAAAGCTATACAGGATCTGGGCAAACAAGTCAAAAAGATGAAGAAGACTCGGGCCTCAAAAGAGTCAGCAGATTCACTTCTGCTGGAGACATCCCACTGGACTTACTCTTGGAGGAGCACGACGCAGCAACACAAGCAGCAGAGCATGAGACACCAGCTAACCAGTTTGAGGGGCCGGCTTGACTACACAGGCTACTACAGAGATGATCCATATGCTTAGCAACCCCGTGGTCCCCCTGTCAAATTTGGAGATCCAATTAGAGGACCCGGTGGGAGCTGCTGATCCTATGTAGTCCGAGGACCCACTGATGTGTAGGACCCAATGCAGACCACATAGGGAGTTTTCTTTACTCTCTACCCCTTCCCTGGTCTTATTTTTACTTTAGCATTGAGGACAATGCTAGCTTTTATTTGGAAGGGGGTGGTCCTATTTTGATTTGATGACTGGCATGTAATAATTATGATACTATTTTTCTTTCTTTATTTTTAGTTATCGTTATTTTTCACTTTCGTTATTTTTCATTTTTGGTATGTATATAACTTTACCATTCCATGTATATATTCATTCCCATTTTGTATATATTCGTTTCTTTCTATTATTGTACATATTCATTTTATTTTCCGTAGTTTACTTTATAACTTCTTGTGTTCTTTTTCCTTAATAGCTTAACTTTTTATTTTCTTTAGTAGTTTCTTGTTAAGTTGTTAGCTTCTTTTTGCATTTTACATGGACAATAAGCCTTTGATTTTCTTAAAACCATGATTCTTTCCAAAGGAGGATGTTGTGTGAACCGGGTGGCTCTTCTCGACGATGGATAGCATAACAACCTTCTTAAGGGTTTGAATCCGTTTTATTTATGTTTTTGTGTAGATAGTAGTAATGAATAAAAGTGTCTCAGACAAGCTTCACTTGGGCCTAACATATTTACCTTTGATCTTATGGTTGGAAACAAGTTGATTGGCAAAGATTAGTTCTAGTTGTGACCTTTAGACTCTTGTGTTGACTAAACAATCATCGAGTGGCTTCTCGGAGCCATTTGTGTTGCTCAATCTTAGCTAGGGTTGTTGTGGGCCCTCGACTCTATTCTCTTTAGCAATCCAACAGCTTGTGAGGTGAGGTATTGATTTGCAAGTCCATGTCTCGTGCCAATAAGTCTAGAGCTTGCCCTGCATGTTTGTCTAAGCGAAATTCAAAGTGTAGCTCGACTTGAGAAATGAATATAGGCTCTCCTTGATCCAACTTGAAACTTGAAAGCATCCATAGCCCACCATATATGATATCCCTAGTCAACCCCGTTGAGCTAAAGCCCTTATTCTTTCAATAACCATGATACAAACCTTTATCCGTTCTATAATGACCCTCTCTTTGCACCCGATCTTTCCTTAGAATTCACAATAGGAAAAAGCATAAGTTTGGGGGGAGAGATGAGGAATATAAAAGTGATAAAGGTACAAAATGAAACAAGGGAAGGCAAAAGAAAAGAAAGAAAAGCCAAAAAGTCAAAAAGAAAGTGAATAGTATAGAAAAATGAAGGGATTCAATGAAAACAATGATGAAAGGCTTGGAATGATTAGAAAAGGAGAAAAATGATTTTCATGAACAAGAAAGAGTAACAGTGTGTCTCTCTAATTCCCTTAAGAAATAATAAAATGACTCAAAGAGTCAGGAAAGTGTGAGCCGAAATGAGAAAATGAAGTGTTTAAGGAAAGATGAAACCTTTATTGACCAATATGTCCTACCTTGATCCAAAAGCCTTCATTGCATTCCTGCAAAAGCCCTATAGGATTTCTACTTGAGTGAGCTTACATTAGTGGTGATTCACATAAGGGGCAAACTTATGGTACTTGAAGCCGGACTTGTGGCATTCCATTGTGAGAGATAAGTGTACTTCTTCACAATCCTTGTTTTGAGTGCTTCAATTCTTAAGTGAGATTGCTTATGGAGAGTAGGGGAGAAAGAGTTTGGGTTCCACAACAACCTACATAATAGAGCGAGCATCCGTGGTGAATTCAGTCAACTCTTGATACTCTAGTGTTGCATTAGAACTATGGTACACAGAAGGTTGTGTGTTGTTGATAAAGAATTTGTGTTGAGGGTAATTGTTAGTCCCAATTGATGCTTGATGACGTCACCTTAGGACAACTGAAATTTTCCTTTCTTTTTTCTTGTAGAGGTCGGAATTACTTTGTTTGCTTGAGGTCAAGCAAAAGCTTAAGTTTGAGGGAGTTGATAACTATGGATTTTAACCTACCTTATGCTCTCTTTTGCTTAGGTTTTGGATAAAAAATGTGTAAAAATATTCCCAAAAACTAATTTACTGTGCTTACTTGCAGGGTTTGGTCAAAATGAGGCAAAGAAGCCAAAATAAACTCATGAAGGAGTAAACTTGCACAGAATAAAGACTGGGAACTGGAGCACAGAGAGCAGACAAAATACGCGGCCACGTGAGGACCACCGCTATGGCGTCCAAAAATACACGGCCCGCGAAAGTAAAGTTCAGAGAGGCTAATTTAAGCACAAGTTCTATCGCTAACCGCGATGGAAAAGTGCGGCCGCGGAATATATCTAACGCGGCTGCGGTGGTATTTTTGCTGAGAGTGGTGATTGAAGATTAGAAACCCTGCAAGTCATGCTTAATAGAAGAACGAAGCCCGTGTCCAAATTACGTGGCCGCAATGGAAGCACAAGCGGACGCAGATGAAATTACGCTGTCCGCAAACCAAGTCCAACCGAAGCCCAAAATTGAAGAAACGCAGAGCGCGCTAGATATTGCACGGCCGCGAAAGTCCAAGCGCGTACGCGCTCACTTTTATGCGTCCGCAAATTCAACGCAGGGGCATTTTTGTCAGGAATTTTCAGCAGTGTATAAATAGACCTTTTTGACATTTTTAGGTCAAGTCGTATTTTGCTGAACACGTGAACAGTTTGTTTTTACCTTTCTGAGTAATTTTAGAGTAGATTTACCTTCAATCTTTAGATTTTCATCTTGTATTTGAATCTTATGGCTTATATTTCATTTTCATCTTTGATTTTTGCTGTTATTATGAGTAGCTTAACCCATTACCTAGGGTTGTTACCCAACCCTAGTATGGGTATTTAATTGGTCTTGAACTTTAGGGCTTACTTATTTATGGGTTAGTGATATTTAGCCTAATTCGTGCTTTAATTGTAGAATCGGCGGTTGCAAACACGGATTTGTGCCTTTATGACTTAGACTCTTCTTGAGAAAGAGGAACTAAGTCTAGGAAAATTTGACTAACAAGGAATTGGGGTTAATTCAAGAGATTGATAGCCCCAATTAAAGGGTTAAACCTAGAGATAGTAATACCCGACTTGAGCCAATATCATTTGTTATGCATGAACGCCCATTTGGAGTTGAGAGAGCCAAATTGGGCAAATCACTCAAACTATCGAGAGGTATAGAGTGAGCACTTATGTGTGATGGTTATATCATGACCCAAATCATAACAAGCTTGCCCTGAATTCTCGATACCTGTTAGATATCCATCTAGGCGGAAGTCACTACCCTAGTCCCTTTTAATCCTTGAAAACAAACAACAAAAACATTGTACTTAGTTTTAACTATTGCATGTTATAGAATAGAAGTAGAAATAGAATACAAAACTAACCATTTGTGGAATCTGTCTTTAGTCGACTGGGAACCACAAGAAAGTCACCATCTAAAAAGATACTGTCAAAACATAAGGAGCAAGTCCATGAGGAGCAGGGTCATTTTGAAGTTGTTACTGACAAAGATATATGTAGTGCTTTCCCATCACGTATGAAGAGGAAATCTATTTTGTCAATATCCACAGATGGTCCACTGAAGGTGTAAAGTAGAACCATTGTTTACACTTGTCAGCCTTGTAAAGAAGCAGAGAAAGAGAAAGAAGCCATGCCGACTATCCAAGGAAGTCAAACAAAAAAGTCAGACTTTGTGGAAACATCCTATCACATAACTGTGGAAGATAGCCCATGCCTTGATGTTGATGATGAAGTACATGAGTCTCCCCCTCAACTAGAAGATGGCGGACAATCGACTGTGGAAGAGCTTAAGGAACTCAATTTAGGCACTCTGGAAGATCCACGCCTCACCTTCATTAGTGCGTTTCTTACGCCTCAGGAGGAGGAGGAATACTTCAAGTTATTGACTGAGTACAAAGATGTCTTCGCTTGGTCATTAAAGAAATGCCTGCTCTTAGTCCTAAGGTAGTCGTTCATCATTTGGGGATCAAAAGTGGAACACGCCCTATGAAGCAGTCACAATGCATGTTGTTTTGCCGCTCTTTTGAAGGACTATTCTTGCGATGTCTTGACAAAGAAGAAGTCTGCCAAGCGATGGAGGAAGCACATTCTGGCTCATGTGGAGCACACCAATCTGGTCCCAATCTCCATTTTTGCATCAAGAGGATGGGCTACTACTGGATGACAATGGTGAAAATTTGTATGGAGCATGCCAAAAGATGTCAAGCATGTCAATATCATGCTAACTGCATCCACCAACCTCCAGAGCCTCTTCATCCAACTATAGCTTCATGGCCTTTTGATGCGTGGGGACTTGACATTGTTGGACCGCTTCCAAAGTCATCAAAGGGACAAATGTACATATTAGCCGCTACGGACAACTTCTCTAGATGGGCTGAAGCTGTTCCACTCAAGGAGGTGAAAAAGGAAACTGTTGTCGATTTTATCAAGTTATATAATTTTTAGGTACGTCATATCGAGATACATAATCACTGATAATGGAACGCCATTTGACAACAAGCTCGTAAAGAATCTGTGCAACAAGTTCGGCTTCAAGCAACATAAGTCTTCAATGTATAATGCACCCGCCAACAGCCTTGCTGAAGCTTTTAACAAGACGTTTGGTAACCTTTTGAAGAAAGTTGTTGCAAAGAACAAGAGAGACTGGCATGAGAAAATTGGTGAAGCTTTGTGGGCATACCGGACAACCTTCAGAACTGCTATACAAGCAACTCCTTACTCTTTGGTGTATAGCGTAGAAGCAGTCCTTCTGTTGGAGAAACAAATTCCATCATTGCAGATCACAATCCAAGAAGGACTCACATCCGAAGAGAATGCTCAAATTCTCCTAGCAGAGTTAAAGGCATTGGATGAGAAAAGATTGGACGCACAACAAAATTGGAGTTCTATCAAGCTTGACTAGCTAGAGCCTTTAACAAGAAAGTGCGGCCATGATCATTCTATGTGGAAGACTTAGTCCTAGTTGTTCGACGACCCATAATCCTCAACAAACGCATAGGCGACAAGTTTACCTCAAAATGGGATGGGCCATATATTGTGAAGGAAGCCTATTCAAGTGGCGCATACAAAATTGTCAATAAGGATGGTCTCAGAGTTGGTCCGATCAACGAAAAATTTCAGAAGCAGTACTTCCCATGAAAGTCACCTATGCTCCTCGACGCATGCACCTAAACTGCAAATCATGACGCTCCTCGACGCATGAGCCTAAACTGCACTTTGCTACACTTTTGGCCCGCATTAGTCTAAACTGTGTACGGCAAAAAAAAGGTGTGCTAGGTTGAAAACCTCGAAAGAGGCGGCCTAGGCAAAAGTCAAGATAAAAAAAAAGTTCGCTAGATTGAAAGTCTCGCGAGAGACGACCTAGGCAAAAATTAGGACATAAAAAAAAACAAAAAACTCATCCCTCTGAACTACATTATGACTTGATCCTCTTTACCGAGGTACACAGGCAGCTTAGACTTTCATTCTAAGTTCAGTCGCATGAGTTTTAAAAACAATATAAAAAAGTTTGGCGTCATCGGATCATTACATTAATTCTTCCAAGTGTAGAGGCACATATCTATGAGGAAAAGAAGACGATTTGCATTGAAGTATAAAAGATGTTTTATTTCTTCAATAGTACAAAAGTTGATATTTCCAAAAATACAAAGACAAAGGAACTAGACATCTAGACATTTTTCTATACAAAAGCCTAAATCATGAAGATGATCATAAACTAGGCTTTGTTGTTGATGCGTCTTAAATGCTTTTCCAAGTCTGTATGACGTCTCCACATTTGATGTCATTCTCGATGTATATCTCTCGCGTTCAGCAGTTGTGATAATCTCTTAACCACATATCTTGTTGTTAGCCTTCGAGTACGATAGTTTGCTTCTCTTGTGCAAATATTGGTTGAAGGTCCCATATATGAGAAGTCGTCTCTCTTAAAAAACTTTAATCACTATGGGAGCTGCCATTGATGAACTTCAATACTATCAACAAATCAAGTGCAACGGTTGTTGAAGGGGTGACTCCGCATCTTGTATGATACCTCAGTCTGGCATCTGGACCCTTTGAGCTTCTTTGCGAGTCTGCAAAAAATAAATAAATGAAGAGATAAGATTTGTAAAGTGTCACAGATAAAGTTACTACACACAAGACTGTAGAGTCACTTTCAAAAAGAAAAAAAAAACATTCGTAGGACAAGTCAGAGAGCATAGAGCTGAAAAGCAAGCTCTACGGGCGACGGGATCAGCTTTGGAAAATTACTGCGGTCCATCTGGAAGATGTTTTGCCCCAAACATTTTATATGTTGTATATTTGGATATCCAATTCCGAACAACACAAACCGTTTGCGATTTGGAGGCTCCTAGCTCAAGATACAATTTTTTTTGCCGGGACTACACGAATCTGAAAGTTTACTGCAGCTAGGTCGCACTTTTGAGAATTTTTTGTTTCCAGCCCAAAATGGGGTTCTGCCACAAAATTCATATATATTTCAGATTTATGAGTGTACTTTCTAACAGTACAAATGGATCGCAATTTAAAGTCTCCTAGATCGAGATATGAATTTTTTCACTGGAGCGCGCAAAGCTGAAAAGTAGCAAGGCAGATGTCTCAATCAATTTCAAGAAATTGTTGCGGCCAATCTGGAAGGAATACGTCTGTGATATTTTTAAGATTTCCTTATCTTTAGGTCTTCTTTCCAGTGGCATAAACGGCTCGTGATTTCGACGTTAATAGCCCAAGATATGAGTTTCTTTATCTAGAGTGCGCAAATCTTGAAATCAACTGCGGCAAATGTCTGTAGCAACTTCAAAATATCATGGCGGATGTTCTGAAAAAATTTTGCTGTGGTATTTACAGATATTGTAAGTCTCGGAGTTTTCTTTCCAATAGAATAGATGGCTCACTATTTCGACACTTGTAGCTCAAGATGTGATTTTTTCCAAAAGTGCGCATAAAGCTGAACAGCAAGTTCGATAGATAGATAGGTTAATTTCGGGAAATTGTTGCGGCTAATCTGCTAGGAATCCTTCCATGATATTTTGAGAATTTTCTTATCTCTAAGCTTCTTTCCAGTGGCACAGATGGCTAGCGATTTGGAAGTTCTTAGCTTGAGATATGTGCGTCCGAATAACAACATACAGTGTTGTAAACTCGAAATGTCAGACATGTATATCAGCTTCAAAAGTCGACTCCGGCTAATCCTCAAGGAATTTATCCGCGAATTTTTTATTTTATGGGATGCAGCCTTTCAAATATTGATTCTTCAAAAGCAAGCGGCTCGAGATTTCATCGCACCTACGTCAAAGAATGAATAGTTTTGCGGAGATGTGCCAAGCACTTGCTCGTCGAGGTTGGAAAGGACTGCTCCAAGTAGTGTCAATTTCGCCAAGCCGCAAGAATGAGATGCGCCACATGCTCACTTGCAAAGAAGAATACAGTCGCTCCAACTCCAAGCCTGTTCCGCGCCAATCTGCACGAATCATGAGTTGCGCCACATGCACACTTGCATAGAAGAATACAGTCTCTCCAACTCCAAGCCTCTTCCGCGCCAATTGGCGAGGATGAGAGGTGCCATGTGCTCGCTCTTCAAGAATCGAATACGGTCGCCGCAAGCCTCTTTCTCACCAAGCCTCAAGGAAGGAACACTTCATCCAGCCTTCTATGACAAATTGCAAGAAGATAGTGCTTCTTCTACTTCTTCACGAAAACTGGGACTTGGAATGCCATGTACATCTCTGGCCAACTATAAGAAGAGGATGCTCATGCGCTAAGTTGCAAGAAGTCGTCTACGCCATAGCTCAATAGATACGAAGTCTTGACGCACTTCTTCGCCTGTTAAAAAAAAAAAGATATTTTGGAACATGTTTCACTTCGGTGAGAGCGCACAAAGCTGAAGGAGATCGCATGTCGAAACTCGTCGCCTAACTTCTAGAATATATCTGGGAAGATATAGGGTCGATCTGATTGTGATCTTTATATAGTTTGTAGCTCTGGAAGTCTAGTTTCTGACGCCACAAATCGCTCGTGATTGCAACATTGCTACGCCAAGATATGGATATTTTGGTGAAGGCGTGCAAAGCTGTAAATTTGAGCACGGCAGCAACTGAAACGAAATTGCAAAATAATACCTGAGAAGCTACGGAAGGAGTTTCGCCCCAAATTTTTGATATGTTGAGGTATTTGAAGTATAGTGTCAAGAAGATCAGACGGCTTGTGTTTCCGATGTTCCTACGACAACATATGATGGTTTTCTCCACAGATGCCTAAAGATGACTGTCCCGGACAGATTCTGCAGCGAAAGGGAAAAATATCTTGGAGGCCTCGGTGCCAACGGAACGAAGCTTTTGGTTCTGTCTAATTGATTGATGCCAACGACACGAAGCTTTGATTCAGCAGCAGGTACCGGTGTCAATGACACGACGATTCAACTGTGTCATGACAAATAGAAGTACTAATGACTGGAATTTCGGATCGGCATAACACGTAGAGGCGCCAACAAGTGTTGTCTGACTTCCTTGTCAAACAACAGTCCCAACAATCAACATTCATGTTTGAGACTCTCAAAGTTGGTGAAACTGCTCGATCTTATTGAAAACAATAAACAGTAGAGTTATGTACTTTAATTTTAAACCACAAAAGCTGGAAGTTGAGGGGTAAAGATATCAGATTATCAACCCAAGACATCATACCTATGAAGAGTGTAGTTAGAGGTTCTTTCTCGTCAGTTTTTGGTGAGACGCTGTAGAGTACTGGATTAAATTCTTAGGTGTCTTCGTAGTTAGGGACTCCGGCTCGGCAATGTTCTGGTCATGGTTGTATATCTTAGAAGAAACGCTAAGAAATCCCATGCTTCCTGTCTCTCATCCTGATTGCCAATTCATAATATGTCACAAAGAAAGGATTTGGAATATATATGAAGGAGGTGCAGAACATACTTCTAAAGTATGAAATGAAAGAGAATATCCAAAAGAAATATAAGCACAAGAGAAGGAAGCAGGAACGAGGAAGGAATTAAGGCTTACCTTAGCTTACCTTGGATATCTAGCAGGTGCATCAAAATGATATTTATAGAGTTGGCCAAATAACTTCTTCATGTTTCAAAAGGATTCAAATTGTGTTTTTGTCTCCTAAAGCAATTTGGTCAGTGCATGTGGCGGTGAATTCTTCTGTGTGAAAGTTCACATAATATTTGTTCGGTGCTGAAATACAAGTTGAAGAATTCTTTTTAATGAGAAGCCACGTGCCTTATGATTTATTAGTAAAAGATAGGCAAAAAAATAAAAATAAAGTGTTTTTTTTTTCAAAAAAAAAAAAAGAAGAAGAAGAAGCTAGCAGTTGGAAGTTAATTATTTTTGCCTAAAAAATGGCCACGTGCACAGGTACTTCAAATCTCGTCTTTAGGGTTCGTCAAGTCTACACCGGACAAGACTTGAAGTAGGGGGCATCTGTAAATATGTAAAAATTATTATATTTAGTCCATATAAAATTTGGAGTAAATTTTAAATTACTTTAGGTCGAATAATTAATGTGGACTTCACAAATTAATAAGTCCATTTTTAATTTCAAGCCCAAGGTCCATTTCATCTTAAAGCCCAGGCTCATGCCATGTGTCAAGTGACATGGCATGTCCCGTCAACTCAAAGCCAACAAGATGACGCCACGTGTTAAATGATGTGGCAATCCCAGTCCAAAACAATGACCAATCAAGAGTTGCCAAGTGTCTAAAATGACATATCTTGGCCAATCACAAGCAAGCTTATCACATAGCTTATATGATAAGTTTGATGACTTACATGAACCAATCAGGATCAAGCAAGAGAGTTTATATGTAGCTGGACTGTTCATCCTCTACCATTATAAATAAGAGGGGTTACATAACTCTCTAAGGGACATTCAGAGTTGGAGGAGAGCATTCTGCAATTTATAACCAGTGGCGGATCCAGGATTTTATAGTCATGGGTGTTCACTCAATATTTATCTAAATATTTTTATAATTACCTATACAAATTTATTAAATCTTAATGGGTGCTTGAGCACCCAAAATCAACATGTAGATCTGCCACTGTCGGTGACGGCATCCGCAAACAGAGAGATCAATCATCAAGTACAAAGTTCTTATACAAAGGAGTGGTCAACGGAGTTCTTTCCGGAGATCAATCCGAAACAATAAAATACTGCTCAATGTTCTTGGCGATTAAATACATCACAAGGAGGTCTACATTGTCCTACATTCGAGAAAGATGCTTCTCAAGCCCTCGAATCACGGAGAATTTCATAAAGGAGAATCAAGGGATACAAAGAATTGTACTCACAAATATTCATCAATAAAATCTCTTTTTCTTCATATTATTTTTGTTGCAGTTTATTTTCCATACAACAAAAATTTGTTGCGAACAATATCATTTGTGTATCGCATATGTATCATATTTGTATCAAATGTGTATCACATGTATATACCTGTGTGCGAGATACATGCGTGATACATGTGTCGCAGAAGAATTTGTTGAACTCGATTTTAACTACGATTTTGATACCAAATCAGTCCAAATCACCTCCAATCTTACTCAAATTTTGTATATTGACTCATCTATATGTTTTTAATGAATTTCAACCATACTCATTGAAAAAGGTCCTTTTTTGCTCACATTTTTAGAATCTTGTATATATATTATTTTGTATTTTATTATCTCATCCATAAAATTTCCTTTTTATCTTGCATCTAATGTTACTAATCACGCTTAAAAATATGGAAAGAGATCTTTGTTTGTGGTTCTTGGAGAAAAAGAACTTTATTTATTAGGTTTTCAATTTTTATATGTATTTGGCTAGTTTTCGTAAGTTTATGATTAATGGTTAGAAGGTGATAAGTTGGAACTTATTGGGGACATTTCCGTAAGATTCCCAAAAAAGTTCGGGATTTTTATCTTACATAGCCGGCACAAATAAGCCCTACACACAAAAAAAGAAGCATAATTCTTGTCGGTTCCTGTTTTCCTTGTTTCTCACACTTTATCCTTCTCCCTTTGCTTCTTCTCCACTTCTCCTCGTTTTCTCTTCTCGCCTGGATGGGGGGTTATATAATGGTAATTGGGAGGCGTGGACACAAGTGTGTAACCAAGGGATCACTCTTGTATATACACTATATAACAAGCTGTTATACAGTATATATACATTGTATAATGGTGCAGGGTTTTAATGGTGATTGGGATGGAATATTCACAGATAGACATGAATATACACAGGGATATACATGTATATATGATGTGTATATCCATATATATAAAGTATATATCCACAAAGGCGGACCCATGTGTAATGGAGAGGGGTCACCGGACCCCGTAAATTTTGGCCGAAAATTCTGTATTTGTATATGTGTATACCTTGAAAATAGTTAATTTAAAGTAGTTGACACCCTAAATACTAAAAGCCTTTAGGGGCACTGGTTGAGCATAATAATGTGCCCCTCGTATAAAAATTCTGGGTCCGCCCCTGTAATATCCATGTATATAAACGGCAAGAGGAGTGTCAGTGGTGGAACTTGATAGTGGGGGTGGCCTTAGTGTGGGGAGGAGGGTGGTCGAAATGGAAGCTGAATTATGGAAACTTTTGTTCTCTTTTGTGAAGATTGAATGTGGTTTCAGTTGAAAAGGACCAAATATGTAAGTTTTAGTATTTGGTCTTTTTTCTGGTAAATTGATGGAGTTGAAAAAATGGTGAACAATGGCCATTTAGTTTTTAATGGTTAAGAGGTGATGGAGAAGGATGGCGTGTTGGTTTCCTTATGGTAGAGTAGAGTCATATGATTGTACATCTTTTTGTAACTTTAATTGTGATAAGTTTTTATGGCTAGTCAGGGTAACTTGAAAAATCTGGCGTGCCGAGAGTACAATTTGGGAACTGACCGGCCGACCATTTATGTTTTTTCCAACTTTCTTTTGCAATTTTTACACAAATAGCCCATCAAATTCACTGTTATATTTTCTAGCTAATATACATATACTATATACTGATTCTACAAAATTATATATATGAATTAAACATATACTACACATTCATTAACTGTTTTTAATTTAATCGATTGAGTAGACCTCCGATTATTTAAGTTAATTCTTAAATTTTATCTACTAATAGTTTCTAAGGGCCGGGCCAAGTTAGAGGAAATTCACGACCTAGTTGAATGGAAAAACTGCTAGGTAGAAACTTAAAATCCAATGAGAGACCTTGAGCAATTAAGGGAGTGGACCATAAACAGTTGTAACGAAATGAATTAGATTTCTTTATTCTTAACAAGAGGTTTCGAATTTGAGTCTAAAAAGAAAAACATCACGGTAGAAAGCACTTTCCTCTACAATGGGTCTTATGAGATACAAATTTGGATTAGTAAGAGTCCCAATACGGATACCAAACACTGGATTAGAAATTAAAAAAAAATGTGAATGACTTTTTGCAAGGAGAGAAAACTCAGTTTTTTGGTCCCTACTCGTATTGTGATTAGAAGTTTAAAACAAGATACTAATTCAATAACTTTTTTAAAAAAATAGATGTTTATTTTGGAATTAGAACCAAAAACCGAGATCGAAGTCTAACGAAGAGTATTTCCGTATAGTAACTAAGGAACTAGGACGAATTCTTTTTTGGTTTTCTCTTTTATAACGAGACGATGGTAGAGTTAGAATTGCACTAAAAAACTACTAGTGGATTGGTTAAATTTCCAGAAGGAGAAAACGATATATTACCCGTGCTTCCAATTGAGCTGAGTTAATCTTTTAAATATGTTAGGGGCTTAGGGTCAGCAAAACCTCATGGCCCTTTCACTTTTTGGAAAGGCATCGGATAAGCACTTTATTATTGTTATCGACGTAGTTAGTAAACTTCTTATTTGTACCCATCAAGCTCATTTCGTTGACTTTAACTATTGAAGATTTGAGAGAAACTCAGTGAAGATGAAGAAGAAAGGAAATGAACGAGAAGGTTCTAGAGGATGTTCTCCATTTGAGAGAAATCTGAGCTATGTTATTGCAAATCTTAAAAGTACAATGAGTTATTCACCTGTATATATACACTCTACAATTAGCAACTAATCTACAGCTGTATCTACGCTTTACACTAGCCAATTCGATAATTAGTTATAACTAACTAACAACCTACTTAACAGACTTAATTCCTCTCACGTGACTGGCACATGCTCGTTCCTTTCTTCAAGACTCCCCCTCAAGCTAGATGGTGCAAACAGGTTGAGCACCCCTAGATTACTCATTAGATATTCATGTTGGGATCTTCCCAGAGCCTTAGTAAACAAGTCTGCTTCCTGATTTTTTGACATCACATATCTTGTTTTAACAACTCCTTGTTGAATTCTTTCTCTGATGAATTGCAAGTCTGTTTCTATATATTTTGTTCGTTCATGGAATATGGGATTTGTAGCAATTTGGATTGCTGCTTTGCTATCACGGTGTAGGTCCACTGGTAATTCATCGTCTGCACCCAGTTCTTTGCACAACTTTGTTAACCATAAAATTTCTGAGACTGCAGCAACCATGCTCTTGTACTCAGCTTCTGCTAAGCTTCTTGATATTGTTCACTACTTCTTTGATTTCCAAGACACCAAGGAGTTTCCCAACTTCATCATATATCCTGTCACAGACCTTTTGGACACTAGACATGATGACAGTCAGCATCACAAAAAGTTGTGAGTCTTGGGGACTGCTATGAGCTCATTAGCAAACCCAGGCCTAAAGCCCCTTTTATGTATCTCACAAGTGTTACTGAAGCCTCCATGTGTGACTTCTTTGGGAAATGCATGAACTGACTTAGCACATGCACTACATAACAAATGTCTAGCCTTGCCATGGTGAGGTACAACAGCTTCCCAACTAGTCTCTGGTGTGGTCCTGCATCTAGAAGCTTCTCATCTTCTTTCAAATTCAAGTATTGATCATATTCCACAGTGATGAATCTTTGATTGCATTCCATTATGGTGGCCACTGGCTTTGATCCTGCCAATCCAAGGTCAGTGATCAATTTCATTGCAAACTTTCTTTGATTCATCAGTATTCCTTCTCTTGATCTTGCTATTACAATTCCAAGAAAGAATTTCAACTACCCTAAGTCTTTGATCTTGAAGTTGCACTGCAATATAGACTTTGCCTCAGAAATTAGGCAATGATCATTTCTAGTTATAAGGAGATCATCCACATATACTAGGATGATTACTAGACTGGTCCCTGGCTTATTTGTAAATAAAGAATAATCAAAATGTCTCTGCGCAAACTCTGAGTTGAGCAAAGCTTTAGTCATTTTCAAATTCTATTGTGTTAAAGCTTGCTTCAATCCATAAAGGGATTTATGCAGCCTACATGCTTTTTCCCCCTGGCTGTGAAATCCTTGAGGCATGCACATGTACACTTCTTCAGTGAGGTCACCTTGAAGAAATGCATTGTATACATCCATCTGATGCAAATTCCAGTTGTGTGCTACTGCTAAGGCTATGACCACTCTAACTGTTATCATTTTGACTATCGGAGAGAAAGTCTCCTGGTAGTCAAGTCCTTCAATCTGATTGTATCCTTTAATAACCAATCGAGTCTTGTATCTCTTAACCTCCCTATTGACTATATATTTTATTTTGAATACCCACTTGCAGCCAAAAGGCACCTTTCTTGGTGGCAAATCCACTAAGGACCAGGTTCCATATTCTTTAAGGGCGGTCAACTCTTTCAACCCACTTAGGATCTGCTGCTACTTCCTCATAACTCATAGGCTCCTTCAGGATGGTAATTTTGAAAAGATAAGATCTGTACTTGGCTAGAACACCATCATGGCTCAAGTAGACTTGCATTGGATACTTGGAAAAAGGTCTGGTAGTTGAGCTTGTCAATGACCCATTGCACACATAGTCCTGCATCTAGACATGTTCCTTTACAGTCTTGCTTGACTTTCTGAGTTGATCTTCTGGATAGAAAGGGATGACTGCTTCTGAAGGTATTTCTCTTTGCAGTTATGCATCTTTAAGGGCTGGCAAAGGCATTTCTCCTTGTTGTTGTGCAACTTCAAGGGTTGGTGAAGATAATGGAGATGGTGTTTCTGCAGCATGTGATGCCTCATGAGAGAATGCATCTTCAAATGGAGGAGTTTGTATGGGTGGATCATCAGTAATGTCAATGGGCATATCATGATTGCTAATGTCTGGTTCTATCACTTCATTGGGAAAAACTTGCAGCTTTCCTTCCTTTAAGAGTAAAGAAAATATGTTCTCCATGAACTTCATATCCTTTCTCATAAAAAAGGTGTTAGTAAAGATATTATATAACATGTAGCCTTTCTGGGATGAAGAATATGCCATTAGAACAGCTTCAATGGCCCTTGCTGCAAATTTATCTCCTTCTACCAGAAGTTTAGCAAAACAAAGACATCATATGGTCCTCATATGCTGTAAGGATGGTGCTCTCCCATATATCATCTCAAAGAAGGATTTGCCTGAGAGCGCTGATAAAGGGAGTCTATTAATTACATAAATTGCTGCCAGCACACACTCTCCCTAGAACTTGAAAGGTAAATGACCTTGCAATCTACTTGCCCTAGTCACTTATAGTATATACATGTCTGTGTTTCCTGTCCACCATCCTATTTTGTTGTGGGGTGTGGACACAGGAAATTCGTTGAATTACTCCATATTATTGAAATAATCTACTGTATTCAGAATTGAAAAATTTAGTTCCAATGTCACTTCTCAGAATTTTGACTATTCCACCAAATAGAGTCTTTATTAAGGCAAGAAACTATCTTAAGCGTACAACTACATCACTCTTCAGTCTTAATAAGTAAATCAATATCATCCTATTGTAATCATCTGCTATAGTAAGGAAATATTTATATCCATTGTAAGTTTTCACTCTATATGGACCCCATACATCTACATGAATCATCTCAAAAGGTTTATTTGATCTACTTGTACTCTTTGGGAGGGGAAATCTTCCTTGTCTAGCTAAAGGACAGATTGTGCAATCCCTTATTCTATAATTATTGGTCTTGAACTTCATGTTTGAAATTTGTTTCACCACTTTGTCTGGAGCATGCCCAAGTCTTCCATGCCATATTCATATATCCTCCTCTTTTATGGAATCACCATGTAGTTGCACAGCTGCAGCTTTGACTTCATTCTTTTGTTGCTGCAGATTATACACGCCATCAAGTTCCTCACCAATTCCCTTCACTTTCCCATTGTGAAGGTCCTGCATGATCCAAAAGTCAGGATAGAAAGACATAAAGCATTGTAAGTCCCTTGTAAGTTTAGAGACAGACAATAAGTTGTATTTAAAATCTGGAATGTAGAGCACATTCCTAATGACACCACCTTCACCAATTTTACTTTCTCCAGTACAAGCAATATCTAATGAAATACCATCAGGTAGATAAAATTTAGATGCAGACTTTGGACTACAATGGTTATCTTGTCAAATAATTCTCTGGTGTGAACCATGTGATTGGTTGCACCAGAGTCTACTATCCAGTTTTCATTCTTTGTTTTGTCAGGTTGTAGTGGTCTTAGTTGTACCTGCAAAATGCTTTGAATTATCACATGCATCTTTGTTAATCAACTTTAAAATTTGATCATATTGTTCCTGAGTGAACATGATTGGCTTAGCCAGTGTAGGATTTCCAACTAGTGAGTTTAATATTTGTTGTCCCTCCTGAGATACTTCCTTTATTGTTGTTTTGCCCATGGGCTATTATGCTTCATGTGTTGTGGCATCGACCATTGGTCGTTGAGGGAAATAGTTGGTCTTCTTCCTCATTTTGAAGTCAGCTAGATAACCATGTATCTTAAAGCATGTTTCTCTTATGTGACCTTTGTAGTTGCAGAAATCACAGAATAGGTTGTTCCTTCTAGGTTATAATTATTGTCTGTGGTCATACCTCCTTTATTAGTAAACAACACTGTACTTTCCCCACATCAACTACTTGTGTAAACTTTCCCAAGGTTCTTTGGATTTCTTCAGAAATTACCATGGAATATGCCTTGTTGACAGAATGCACTGGACTCATCATCAAAATTTGATTCCTAGGCTGTTCATACGTCTCATTAGGCCCATTAGGAACTGTAGCGACCTCTGATATTCAAAATGCTCTGAATAGCTTTTAGATTCTAGAAAATCACATCCAGGATAAGGCATCAAAGCATCATATTCTTCCCAGAGGTCTGTCAACTTTAAAAAATAGGTAGGTACAGTAGAAATTCCTTGCGACAGCTCTTTATGCAGAAAAAAATGCGAGATCTATCCACTTTGTCATATTTGTCCTTCAAAACTGTCAAAACCTTATATGCACTTGATTAGTACATAATTCCACTAAGCAATTACTTGCTCATAGCGTTCATAATCCAAGATAAAACTTGTATAGGTCAAAATCTGCCTCGAAGGGATTTATCATAAAGCGGTATTATGGAAAATGATATGGCCGAGGTCGAGTAGTAAACAGTGAGGGCTCATGGACGGGCAATCAACTAATGGCCGAGGTTAAGTATCAAGGACAGTACTAACGACTAGTTTTTATAATAGGATATTTAAGAGAATATTCCATTGAATATTCTCTGTACTTATATTTTTAGGGTTGACTAAGAATATGTCCCGTATAAATAGAAAAAGAGATAAGGGGAAATGACATGTAATATTCATTTGATAAGAACACTTTTTGAGAAGAAGACTTTCTCTTAAGAAAAGATACAAACATTGCCTTTTCAATAAGATTCTATCATCCATTATTCAATATGTTTCCATCACATCCGAGAATAGATCCAATATTCTAGGATTTGTCTGTCATTCATCACTGTCAGAAAGAAGAATCATTCACCTCATTCAATATTGGGTGAATTATTCTCTTTATTTACGTTAATGCCATTTATTGTTATTTACAACTTGATATTTATCTCTCATTATTCAAACCGTTTGGAATATTAAATGCACACTGCATTTAATCCCCACCAACACTGTTCTACATTATTTGTGTTAACTGATTATAAGTCTAGGGATATTATCATTAACTAGGTTTAACCCTTCATTATATAAAAATAATTAGTTTAACCCTAGATTTATACTTTTTGGTCAAACAATTTGGCGACGTCTGTGGGGATCTCCTAGTTAAATTTTTAGTCTCTTCTAGATCTATAACTAGCACAATTTACAAAAAAAAAAAAGCAAAAGTCTTTTTTCCTTGTACACACGGATCTGACATGGCAGGTAATGGAGAAGAAAGAATGAGGGTAGTGGCTGACCTCACCACCAACCTTTTGAACACCATCAATGAGGTTTCTGAGACAGAAGGCAAGGACATAACGCCCAACGTCTCCCCCAAGCGAGGTGGGTCGCCCATCCCTCACGGTAGTATCGCAACATCCCACGGTAAAGGAGCTTCTGCATCCACGGTGGAAGAGACGCCACCAGCTGTGAAAAAGCTCCTTGAGACTTGGCTATCTAACATGTTAACCGGCATCCTCAACAAGCCCGCTCAGGAGACAGTTAGAGAAAACACAAGGACTTGCATTACGCCGACAATAGTCGAGCAGCATGGCCCTTTCCCCTAGTAATAGGTATTACTCACACTGTTAATAATGCAGGTGATGACACCCTCATAGCCATTTTGAAAAAGATAGAGGAAATGGAAAACGAGAACAAAGTGCTTCGAGACCAAATGAGAGAACACCAAGAAAGAATCGACAAAATACCAGGCTCCTCGAAACACTTGCCAAAAAGAGATGCTGGTCGGTTTCTCGAGAAACCATACAGTGACGAAGCCGCCCTACATGCCATACCAAAGACCTTCAAAATGTCGCCCTACATGAAAATATATGACGGCACGACCGATCCCGAAGATCATGTGGCTCATTATGTCACCGCTGTAAAAGGTAATGACCTTGCCAAGGAACAAGTGTCCTGTATCTTGCTAAAACCGTTCAGCGAGATCCTTACTGGAGGAGCATTAACTTGGTATTCACAACCGCCCGTGCGTTCCATCGAAACATTTGAAGAGATGGCCGACAAGTTTGTAACGACCCATGTTGGGGCCAAAAAGGCAGAGGCAAGAGTGAACGATATATTCTCCATCAAACAGTTGCCTGGAGAGGGATTGAGGGACTTCCTCACTCGATTCAACCGAGTAAGGATGACTTTACCAAATGTATCGAAAGGAATGGCCGTAGCAGCTTTCCAAAACGGGCTGAGCAGGAATGATTCAAGGGCAACCAGAAAGTTATTAATTCAGCTTATGAAATATCCTCCAACCACTTGGGATGAGATACATAATGCCTATTGTGCTGAGGTCCGTACAGACAAGTACGACCTAAATGGGCCAACCCATCGGTTGACCTTGGTACAGGCCGAATCCAGAAAGGATCGAATAAATGATGTCAGGAAAGATCTCATAGCTCTACAACCTAACCAAGAACGGCATTAGCCGTACATCAGAAGCGCCATCGTGTCTCCCTCACGCCGCGAATAGGGTCTACTTAGACTTAGGACAAGGACTCACCGGAAAGAGAGAGGTATGCCCCCTTTGTTACCCGCGCATAATTTTTGTGTGTCACCTTTAGAAATAGTCTATGCCTTGGAGAAGCTCGGACCAAAATTAAAGAGGCCACAAAAAATGAGGTTAGATCCAAGCACCAGAAAGTCAGACGCCCTCTGCAAGTTCCACCAGGAGAGAGGTCACAAAACGGAGGACTGCATCACCCTAAGGAAGGAGGTAGTGAACATGCTTTGCCAAGGATACCTCAAAGAATTGTTGAGCGATCGAGGATGTGAGCAGCAGCAGGGACCACCGAAACCACCCTCACCAACCTGCATCATTCAAATGATCATCGGGGGTGGCGATGATGTTTCAATAAATGTAGTGGAACTAACATCTGGAGAAATCACTATCCCCATCCTGGCCAGCGACGTCACCCTGGAAACCACATTCCACGTCATGGACCAGGATACGGCATACAATGCCATAATAGGCCGACCCTGGATACATGCCATGAAGGCCATCCCTTCTAGTTTGTACCAGGTTATCAAATTCCCAAACCATGGGGAATATTCAGCATACGAGGAGAACAATGCACATCTCGAGAATACTACGGCATCGCCCTGGATTATACAACCAACCAATAAATGAAGGGTAAACCAAAAAAGGCATAGAAATTAACAGGGCCGAGGTCGAGTTGTGATGAAAAAGTAAACCTCATCAGAGATCCCAAAACAGTAGAAGTCGTGAAATCAACCATAGAAGACCTCGACCCCATTCGACTTGATGACAACAACCACAGCAAGAAAGCCTACATCGGCTGCAATCTTCAAAAACCAGGTAAATTCCGTCAATTCTTAACTGCTAACGCAAACTTGTTTGCTTTTAGCCATGCAGATATGCGAGGTATCCCGAAGGAGATCGCTACACATAAGTTTAATGTCGACCCACTCCACCCCCCGGTGACGCAGGTTAGGCGAAAGTTCAATTCTTCAATAAACGATATAGTGTGCGAGGAGATCGAAAAATTATTGGAGAATGGCTCCATCAGGGAGTTAAAATACCCCCAATGGGTCGCCAATATGGTCATGCTGAAAAAGAAAAACTGGAAGTGGCAAATGCACATAGACGTTACAGATCTAAATAAAGCATGCCCAAAGATTCATTGCCATTACCTTATATCGACCAGCTCATTGATGCAACGGTCGGGAATGAAGTGCTAAGCCTCTCAGATGCTTACTCAGGCTACAATCAGATCTCATGGAAGAGGAGGGCCAGGAGAAAACCACTTTCATCACCCATCAAGGAACGTACTACTACAGAGTTATGCCTTTCAGAATAAAAAACGCAGGGACAATGTACCAAAGGTTGGTGAACAAAATGTTCAAGGATCAACTCGGCAAGACTATGGAAGTCTACATAGATGATATGTTGGTTAAGTCCAACAGGAGAGAAGATCACATCAGCCACTTAAAAGAAGCCTTCGATATACTCAGGCAATACGGAATGAAATTAAACCCCGAAAAGTGTGCATTCGACGTAACCTCAAGAAAATTCTTGGGTTTCCTAGCATCACAGTGAGGCATCGAGGTCAACCCCGACCATATCAAAGCCATAGAAGGAATACTAGAGCAATTAACCACCAAAAAACAGGTTCAGAGGCTGACTGGCCGTGCCGCCGCCCTATCAAGATTCATCTTGCGATCATCCGACAGATGCCATAGGTTTTTCGGCGTACTAAAAAAGGACAACGGCCTCCAGTGGACCTCAGAGTGTGCCCAAGCCCTAAAGGAGTTAAAATATTATTTATCATCACTGCCGCTACTGTCCAAACCAGAACCTGGGGAACTCCTCCTCGTCTACCTCGTTGTATCCGAAGTAGCGGTGTGTGCGGTCCTGGCCCAATAAAATAAAGGTATGCAATCTCCCATATACTACATTAGCAAAACTTTAGTCGACACCGAGACGAGGTACCCCCACCTGGAAAAATTGGCCCTGGACTTGGTCGTAGCTTCATGAAAGCTTAGACCCTACTTCCAGTGTCACCCTATCTCGGTAGTCACAACCTTCCCCTTGAGAAGTATTTTTCCTAAGCCCGAGCTATCGGGCAGGTTAGCCAAGTGGGCCATAGAATTAAGCGAGCATGATGTCACAGATCAACCGGGAACGGTGATAAAGTCACAAGTCCTCACTGACTTCGTCGCTGACTTCAGCGCAAAAATAATGCCCGAAGTCAAAAAAGAAGCCACCCACGCTTCCCCACAAATACAAGATCTATGGGTTTTATACACTAACAATGCTTCTAACGCGTCATGGTCCGGACGGGGACTTGTACTCAAAGTCCCAATGGGCGAAGTGATTTGCCAGTCCATAAGATGCCCAGAAATGACTAACAATGAGGCCGAGTATGAGGCCGCGATTGCAGGATTAAGGCCAGCACTCAAGTACAGGGCGAGACGGGCGTACTACGCTGACTCTCAACTCGTCTTCAACCAAGTCAGAGGACTTTCCAGATCAAAGAACAAAGGCTGCAAAAATACCAAGCCGAGATCTGCAAACTGCTGCCCAAGTTTGACGAGTGTCATGTCGACCAAATTCCTCGAGAATAAAACATCGAAGCAGACGATCGCACCAAATTAGCAGCAACCACTAAAAACATAACCGAAGACAGAAATGTGGTCACCCTCCTCCACTCATTGATAGATCAAATCGATTGTAAGGACCATAAATCTAACTTGGGATTGGCGTAAATGTATTGTTACATACTTGCAAGATGGCGTACTCCCAGATTATAAAAAGAAGCCAAGAAGCTTCGGATACAAGCGTCCAGGTACAACCTCATTCATAATGACCTATACAAGAGGACGTATGGTGGCCCCCTGGTGAAATGCTTAGGCCTAAATCAGATGTGGCGCGTCCTTGAAGAAGTCCATGAAGGCCATTGCAGAGCTTATTCCGGCAATCGAGCTCTGGTAAGATGTCTCATACGGGCAGGTTATTACTGGCCACTATGAAAAAAAAGGCTGCAGACTTCGTGAAAAAATGCGAGCAATGCCAAAAATATGCCACAATGATCCACCAAGCCGGCGAGCACCTCCACTCGGTCATTTCCCCTTGGCCGTTCATCCAGGGGAAATGGATATCGTTGGCCCCCTCCCTGCGGGGCCAGGTAACGTACGATTTCTTTTGGTTTTAACTGACTATTTTTCTAAATGGGTAGAAGCAGGAGCATTCGCTCATATACGCGAACAGGAAGTGATCGACTTTATATGGAAAAACATCGTGTGCCACTTCAGCCTCCCCAAAGAGACATTTGCGACAACGGACCCCAATTTACAGGAAAAAGGTCGCCAAATTTTTTGAGAAGTGGCATATCAAGAGAATACTCTCAACACCATATCATCCCGCGTGAAACGAGCAAGCAGAGTCCTCCAATAAATCAATACTAAATATCATGAAGAAAAAGCTTGAGGACGCCAAGGGACTATGGCCGAAGTTACCAGAAGTGCTTTGGGCCAACCAAACTATGCCAAAGACGAGCACATGAGAGACACCCTACTCATTAGTCTATGGGACTGGTGCGGTATTATCAGTCGAAGTCGGAGAGCCAAGTTTGAGGTATTCCCATGAAAGCGAGCTGAGGAACGATGAAAACAGAAAGCAAGATGTCACGACCCGGATTTCCCACCATCGAGATCGTGATGGCGCCTACTCTTGAAAGCTAGGCAAGCCGACAGATACAATTTTACCACATTAATTATTAACCAGAACAGGAATAAATAATAGCTAAAGCCAAACATAGATAAAATGCAGAAATTTTATAACAGTTCAACAACTCTAATACATGACTACCCTAATGATCTATTGTCACAAGTTAACGAACATCTACCAATTTCTACAAACACTGGTTTAGAAGAAATACAACTGTTCTCGAAATGAAAAGAGACAGAAAATTTAAAACAGAAGGAAGGGGACTCCGGGGTCTGCGAATGCCGGCAGATCTACATCGGGTCTCCTGTGGACTAAAGGCAATAACCCAAGATCTACTCATGATGTCAGTCACCGAAATTTGCAAAAAAAAGTGCAAAGTACAGTATCAGTACAAACCGACCCCATGTACTAGTAAGTGTCGAGCCTAGCCTCGACGAAGTAGTGACGAGGCTAGGACATGACAACATGTGAAGTTAAATCATATACGAGGAACAATAATAACAGAAATTTAACAGATAAAGACGGGAAAAGGACACATGATGTGGGGAATATGAAATTCTGACAGTAAAAAAGTAAAGAAGCAAGGTAAGTATCAAACTTTGAACCAACAGAAATCATAACATAGTAAAACATGCACAACATCACCCTTCATGCTTTTACTCTCGTCCTCGCTATAAAAATCAACAGAAATGGCACGACATCACCCTTCATGCATTAACTCTCTCATTATCATGGCACGACATCGCCCTTCATGCATTAACTTTCTCATAATCATGGCACGGCATCACTATTCGTGAATTAAAACTCATAGAAATATTACACGGCATCACCCTTCGTGCATTAATACTCTCTTACAATATTGTGCACGGCATCACCCTTCGTGCTTTACACTCTTCCTCACCCAAACAATAGAAACAATAACATCCCAGCAAGGGAATCAGCTATAACCAATCTAGTTTCAACAGTTAAATTCACAATGTAAGTCTCAACTTAAGTCAATACTCAACAATGATCCAATACCAAGAAAATATCATAAGAATTGTTCAACATGGATAATCATCAATTTAATCATGAACAATACATAATAAGAGACACAACAGTCACAGTATAAGACTCACTTGCATGCTCGACACCAACATATAGATACTTGTCACAACACATATACGTCGTACTCAATACTAACACATAGCAAATAAGACAACAACACTTATTCCCTCAAGCTAAGGTTAGACCAGACACTTACGTCGATTCCATAGCCAAAATCAATCCCTAATCACCACTTTACCCCTCAGTTCCACTTCCAATCCATTTGTAACTAGTCATAATTAACTTAATAAAATCAATAAATGCTAAAGAACTCAATTCCAATACTTAATTATAGGTTTCCCAACATTTTCCCCAAAAAGTCAAAACCCGACCTCAGGTCCGCTTGGTCCAAACTCGAAATTTAGACCAAAAATCGATTACACATTCACCCCCGAGCCCGGATATACAATTGGTTTTGGAATCCGACCTCAATTTGAGGTCAAATTCCCCAAATTTCGAAATTCCTAAATTCTACACAAAAACACCCAATTTATCCATGAAAACCCCTAAATTTTGTGATGAAATCTTGTAAAAAGATGGAATAGATTGAAGAAAATGAGTTAGAAATCATTTACCTATGATTTGGGGAAGAGCTGTCCTTTGGAAAATCGCCTATGGGAGCTTAGGGTTTGAAAATTTGAGAAATGAGTTCAAAATCCCGTTCAAGTGATGTTTTGATCAGTTGCAGATGTTGCATTTATGACAGGAGCTTCGTAATTGCGAAGCTCACAAATGTGAGACAGGCTTCACAAATGCGAACTTGTTGCATGTCTGCTACTGTCGCAATTGCGAAGGTTGACCCTCCCTGTTGACTTCGCTAATGCGAAGGAATGCGGACATGCTGGTCCGGCCTTTTGGTTGCATTTGCGATAAAATGCTCACAATTGCGAAGCCTGTGAAGCTCGCAGTTGCGAAGCCTGATCTCATAACTGCGAGATCAGAGGCCTGCCACAGCTGAAGCATACCAGCAATATTTTCCTAAGTCCAAAACACCCTGTGGCCTATCCAAAACTCACCCGAGCACTCGGGGCTCCAAACCAAACAAGTACACAAGCCTAAAAATATCATACGGACTTGCTCGTGTGATCAAATTGCCAAAATAACATCTTAAACATGAATTTAACACCAAAAGTCATGAAATTCTCAAGATAGTTTAAAATTTCTATTTTCTTAACCAAGGGTCCGATTTATATCAAATCACTCCCGTTTTTAACCAAATTTCACAGATACGACTTAAATACAATATCAAACCTGTACCGGGCTCCGGAACCAAAATATGGGCCCGATACTAACGAGATTACACATTATTCCATTTCTAAAAATCCTTATATTTTCTAGCAAACAATCTTCTTCAAAAAATTATTTCTCGGGCTAGGGTCCTCGGAATTCGATTCCGGGCATATGTCCAAGTCCCATATTTTACTACGGACCCTACAGGATCGTCAAATCACGGGTCCAGGTCCGTTTACCAAAAATGTTGACTGAAGTCAACTTTAATCAATTTTTAAAGGCAAATTTCAATATTTTTCTTAAATTTCACACAAAGGCTTTCCGGAAATGCGCCCCGACTATGCACGCAAATCGAGAAGAAAGAAACTGAGGTTTTCAAGGCCTCAGCACCTGGATTCGGATTCTAAAATAAAAGATGACCTTTTGGGTCATCACATTCTCCATTTCTAAAACAACCGTTCGTCCTCGAAAGGACATAGAAAAGTACCTGAGTCGGTGAAAAGATGGGGATATCGGTTTCGCATATCGGACTCGGACTCGCAGGTAGCTGCCTCAACAGGCTAACCTCTCCACTGCACACGAACCGAAGGATAACTTTTCGATCTCAACTGTCGAACCTGCTGGTCTAGAATGGCTACCGGCTCTTCTTCGTAGTTCAAATCCTTGTCCAACTGGACAGTGCTGAAGTCTAACACATGGGATGGATCGTTGTGATACTTCTAAAACATGGACACATGAAACACTGGATGTACTGCTAATAAACCTGGTGGCAATGCAAGCTCGTAAGCCACCTCTCCCACTCTCCGAAGAATCTCAAAAGGCCCAATAAACCTAGGGCTTAACTTTCCCTTCTTCCCAAAACTCATCACGACCTTCATGGGCGACACCCGAAGCAATTCTTGCTCTCTGACCATGAATGCCACATCACGAACCTTACGGTCGTCATAACTCTTTTGCCTGGATTGAGCCATATGAAATCTATCCTGAATGATCTTAACCTTATCCAAAGCATCCTGTACTAAGTCTGTACCTAGCAACTGAGCCTCCCCCGGCTCAAACCACCCAACTGGCGATCGACACCGTCTACCATATAATGCTTCATAAGGAGCCATCTGGATGCTCGACTGATAGCTGTTGTTGTAGGCAAACTCTGTTAATGGCAAGAACTGATCCCAAGAATCTCCAAAGTCAATAACATAGGTGCATAGCATATCTTCCAAGATCTGAATAGTACACTCGGATTGTCCGTCCGTCTAAGGATGAAATGATATGCTCAACTCGACCCATGTACCCAACTCACGCTGTACCAACCAGAATATACGCAAGACTGCCCATACTAGCTGACTTTCTACTCAGAGCATCGGCCACCACATTGGACTTCCCAGGATGATACAAGTTGGTGATATCATAATCCTTCAGTAACTCCAACCACCTTTTTTGCCTCAAGTTTAGCTCTTTCTGCTTGAACAAGTATTGCAAACTCTTGTGATTTGTGAACACCTCATATGACACGCCATATAAGTAATGCCTCCAAATCTTCAGCGCGTGAACAATGGATGCTAGCTCCAAGTCATGAACTGGATAATTCTTCTCGTGGATCTTCAACTGTCACGAATCATATACAATAACCTTACCATTCTGCATCAACATCGCACCAAGTCCAATACGAGATGTGTCACAGTACACTTTATATGACCTAGAACCTATGGGCAACACCAATACCGGTGCCATAGTCAAAGTTGTCTTAAGCTTCTAAAAGCTCGCCTCACACTCGTCCGACCATCTGAACTGGGCACCCTTCTGGGTCAACCTGGTCATCGAGGTTGCTATAGATGAAAAGCCCTCCACAAACTGACGGTAATAACCCACCAAACCCAAGAAACTCTGGATCTCTGTAGTTGATGTGGGTCTAAGATAGTCCTTGATTGCCTTAATCTTCTTATAATCCACCTGAATACCCTCTACTAATACAACATGACCCAAGAATGCAACTGAACTCAACAAAAACTCACATTTCGAAAACTTAGCATATAACTGACTGTCTCTCAGAATTTGAAGAACGGTCCGAAGATGTAGCTCATGCTCCTCCCGACTATGGGAGTAGATCAAGATATCATCAATGAAAACAATCACGAAGTAATCTAGGTAGCGCTTGAACACTCGGTTCATCAAATCCATAAATGTTGCTGGGGCATTTGTCAACCCAAACGACATCACTAGAGACTCATAATGCTCGTAGTGAGTGCGAAAAGCTGTCTTAGGGACATAGGATGCCCTAATCCTCAACTGATGGTAGCCAGATCTCAAGTCAATCTTCAAAAACACTTTGGCACCCTAAAGTTGATCAAATAAATCATCAATCCTCGGTAATGGATACTTATTCTTGATGATGACTTTGTTTAACTACCGATAATCTATGCACATCCTCATTGATCCATTTTTCTTCTTAACAAACAACACTGGCGTACCCCAATGCGAGACACTAGGTCTAATGAAGCCCTTATCAAGCAAATCTTACAATTTCTCCTTCAATTCTTTCAACTCTAGCGGGGCTATACGGTATGGCGGTATAGAAATGGGCTGAGTGCCCGGAGCCAAATAATGCAAAAGTCAATGTCCCTGTCGGGTGGAATCCCTGATAGGTCTGCAGGAAATACCTCTGGAAACTCACGAACAACTGGTACGAAATCCATGGAAGGAACCTCTGCACTGGAATTGCGAACATAAGCCAGATAAGCCACGCACCCCTTATTGACCATACGTCGCCGCCTTCATATAAGAAATGACCCTACTGGTAGAATGACCAAGAGTCCCTCTCCACTCCAATCGAGGCAACCCCAGCAAGGCAAAGGTCACAGTGTTGGCGTGACAGTCCAATATGACATGATAAGGTGACAGCCAATCCATTCCTAAAATGACATCAAAATCGACCATATTAAGAAGTAGGAGATCTATAGGGGTCTCAAGACCCCCAATAATAACCACACAGGAGCGATAGATATGATCTACGATAATAGAATCACCCACCTATGTAGACACATATACAGGAGCACTCAAAAAATCACGAGGCACAACCAAATACGTAGCAAAATAAGATGACACATAGGAGTTTGTAGACCCTGGATCAAATAGAACTGAAGCACCTCTACTACAAACTGAAACCGTACCTGTGATAACGACATTAGATGCCTCATCCTCAGCCCTGGCTAGGAAAGCATAACATCGGGGTTGGGCCCCACGACTCAGAACTACATCCCTGGGATGGCCTCATGTTGGCCGGCCTCTACCTCTAGCGGCCTGATCTCCACATCTAACACCTCGACCTCCACCTCTAACTGCCTGACCCCTACCTCTAGCTAGCTGAGCGGGCGGTGGAACACCCGGTGCCGGAATCATGGCACGAGAACCCTGATGCTGAGAACTGCTCGATGCTCAAGGGTAAAATCTAGCGATGTGTCGCGAATCACCACATGTATAACAAAACCTCGGCTGCTGAGACTGCTAACCCTGAAACTGACCCTGACAGCTGGAGTAACCACCTTGAAAACTCTAGATCAGAGGTGTACTGATAGGGGTTGGTGCTGCACTATAGAGTAGCTAATCAGAATACTGCATATGAGAACCACAGCCACCTGGAGCACCGTGAGAAGTCTGAAGTGTTGAATGAAATGGCCTGGGAGGATGGCCTCTACCAAAAGAATTCCTGCCTCCAAAAGAGGCACCATTGAACCTGCCAGAATGATAGGGCCTTTTGTCAGACCCCTGACCGCTCCTAGGAGCTAAAACCATCTCGACTCGCCGGGCCACATTGGCTGCGTCCTGGAAAAATCTCACTCCCTATCTCCTTAGCCATCTGCAATCTGATAGGCTGAGCCAGTCCCTCAATAAACCGCCTCACCCTCTCTCTCTCTCTCTCTCTCTCTCGGTGGGAAGTATAGGAAAATCATGATGGTCCAAGTCAATAAATATGGTCTCGTACTAAGTGATGGTCATAGAACCCTGCTGGTGACGCTCAAACTACCTCCGATAGTCCTCCCTCTATGTGATAGGAAGAAACTTCTCCAGAAATAGTTGAGAGAACTGGTTCCAAGTTAAAGTCGGTGACCCATTTGGTCTAGCCAAACAATAATCCCTCCACCAATGCTTGGCAGAAGCTGACAGACAAAAAGTAGCAAAGTCAACCCTATTGGTCTCCACTATCCCCATGTTCTGTAGAACCTTAGACAATTGTCCAAATAGTCCTAGGGATCCTCTGAAGATGTACCACCATAGGTAGTAGTGAAAAGCTTGGTGAACTTATCCAATCTCAATAAAGCCTCAGAAGACATAGATGATCCACCCGCGGCCTGAGCCGCAACAAATGGTTGAGCTACTCCTACCGCCTGAGCTGCTGGAGTCTGGAACTGGGGAGCCATCTGCTCCAGAGTGTGAGTAGCAGTAGGAGTCTCTGCTCCTCCCCCAGCCTGAGAGACGGCTGGTGCTACAGGAAGTATGCCTGCCTAAGTGACACTCTCCATAAGGCCCACTAGACGGACCAAAGCATCCTGGAGTACTGGAATAGCAATGAACCCCTCCGGGACCTGAGTTGGGCCCACCAGAACTGTCTGGGCCGGAACCTCATCATCAAACTCTACTTGAGGCTCCGCCGCTAGTGCTGCTGCTCTAGGCTGAGCTCTGCCCCTGCCTCAGCCCCTACCACAGCCTCCGCTTCGTCCTCTACGGGCTCGGGCTGCTGATCAACTGATAAAGCGGTATGTGTTCTCGCCATCTGCGAAAGAGTAGAGTAGATAGTTCAATTAGTATTGAGAGATAAAACCGCACGACATAGATGAATAGAAGTGAAACTGTTCCTAACTCTGTAGCCTCTAGGAGATAAGCACAGACATCTCCGTACTGATCCCTCAGACTCTACTGAGCTTGTTCGTAAATTGTGAGACCTAGGCAACTTAGTGCTCTGATACTAACTTGTCACAACCCGGATTTTCTACCGTCGGGATCGTGATGGCGCCTACTCTTGAAAGCTAGGCAAGCCAATAGATACAATTTTACCACATTAATTATTAACCAGAAAATGAATAAATAATAGCTAAAGCCAAACAGAGATAAAATGCGGAAATTTTATAATATTTCAACAACTCTAATACATGACTACCCCAATGATCTGGTGCCACAAGTTCACAAGCATCTACGTATTTCTACAAACACTGGTTTAGAAGAAATACAATTGTTCTCGAAATGAAAAAAGATAGGAAATCTAAAATAGAAGGAAGGGGACTCTGGGGTTTGCGAACGCCGACAAATATACCTCGGGTCTCCTATGGACTGAAGGCAACAACCCAAGATCTACTCACGAGATCCATCACTGAAATCTGCACAAAAAGTGTAGAGTGCAGTATCAGTACAACCGATCCCATGTACTGATAAGTGTCGAGCCTAACCTCGGCGAAGTAGTGACGAGGCTAGGACACGACAACAATATAAACTTGTGCAGTTAAATCATATACGAGGAACAATAATAATAGAAATTTAACAGATAAAAATGGGAAAGGGAAACATGCTGAGGGGAATATCAAATTCTGACAGTAATAAAGTAAAGAAGTAAGGTAAATATCAAACTTTAAACCAACAGAAACGATAACACAGTAATACGTGCACGACATCACCCTTTGTGCTTTTACTCTCGTCCTCACCATAAATTCAACAGAAACGACACGGCATCACCCTTCGTACATTAACGCTTTCAAAATCATGGCACGACATCACCCTTCATGCATTAACTCTCTCATAATCATGGCACGGTATCACCCTTTGTGCATTAACACTCATAGAAATATGGCAATGCATCACCTTTCGTGCATTAACACTTTCTCACAATATCATGCACGACAACACCCTTCTGACTTACACTCTTCCTCACCTAAACAATAGAAATAATAACATCCCGGTAAGGGAATCAGCTATAACCAATCTAGTTTCAACAGTTAAATTCCAATGTAAGTCTCAACTTGAGTCAATACTCAACAATGACCCAATACCAAGAAAATATCATAAGACTTGTTCAACATAGATAATCATCAATTTAAGCATGAACAGTACATAATAAGAGACACAACAGTCAGAGTATAAGACTCACTTGCATGCTCGACACCAACATATAGATACTCATCACCACACCTATACGTCGTACTCAATACTAACACATAGCAAATAATACAACAACACATATTCCCTCAAGCTAAGGTTAGACCAAACACTTACCTCGATTCCACGGCCAAAATCAAGCCTCAATCACCGCTTTACCCCTCGGTTCCACTTCCAATCCATTTGTAACTAGTCATAATTAACTTAATAAAATCAATAAATGCTAAAGAACTCAATTCCAATACTTAATTATAGGTTTCCCAACATTTTCCCCAAAAAGTCAAAACCCGACCTCAGGTCCGCTTGGTCCAAACTCGAAATTTAGACCAAAAATCGATTACACATTCACCCCCGAGCCCGTATATACAATTGGTTTTGGAATCCAACCTCAATTTGAGGTCAAATTTCCCAAATTTCGAAATTCCTAAATTCTACCCAAAAACACCTAATTTCCCATGAAAACCCCTAGATTTTATGATGAAATCTTGTAAAAAGATGGAATAGATTGAAGAAAATAAGTTAGAAGTCTTTTACCTATGATTTGGGGAAAAACTCTCCTTTGGAAAATCGCCTATGGGAGCTTAAGGTTTGAAAATTTGAGAAATGAGTTCAAAATCCCGTCCAAGTGATGTTTTGCTCAATTGCAGATATCCCATTTGCAACAGTTGCATGTCTGCTACTGTCGCAATTGAGAACAATTTATCGCAATTGCGAAGGTTGACCCTTCCTGTTGAATTCGCAAATGCGAAGGAATGTTCGCAAATGCGAACATGTTGGCCCAGCCTTTTGGTTGCATTTGCGATGAAAGGCTCGCAATTGCCAAGCCTGTGAAGCTCGCAATTGCGATATCAGAGGCTTGCCATAGCTGAAGCGTACGAGCAATATTTTCCTAAGTCCAAAACAGCCCATGGCCTATCCAAAACTCACCGGAGCCCTCGGGGCTCCAAACCAAGCATGCACACAAGCCTAAAAATATCATACGGACTTGCTCATGTGATCAAATTGCCAAAATAACATCTTAAACAAAAAATTTAACACCAAAACTCATGAAATTCTCAAGAAGTTCAAAATTTCTATTTTCTCAACCAAGGGTCCGATTTATATCAAATCACTTCCGTTTTCCACCAAATTTCACAATTACAACTTAAATACTATATCAAACTTGTACCGGGCTCCGAAACCAAAATACAGACTCGATACCAACGAGATTACATACTATTCCATTTGTAAAAATCCTTATATTTTTCAGCAAACAATTTTCTTCAAAAATTCTTTTCTCGGGCTAGGGACCTAAGAATTAGATTTCGGGCATATGCTCAAGTCCCATATTTTATTACGGACCCTACGGAACCGTCAAATCATGGATCCGGTTCTGTTTACCAAAAATATTGACTGAAGTCAACTTGAATCAATTATTAAAAGGCAAATTTCAATATTTTTCTTAAATTTCACACAAAGGCTTTCCAAAAACGCACACGGACTGCGCACATAAATCGAGGAGAAGGAAAATGAGGTTTTTAAGGCATCAGAACTCGAATTTGGATTCTAAAACAAACGATAACCTTTTGGGTCATCACACAAGAGCTCAACGAAGCCCAAGAATGGAGAGATATGGCCTACATAAGGATGATCGCCCAAAAACAACATGCAGAACGATATTATAATAAAAAGGCCAAGATCAAAACACTCAAAGTCGGGGACTATGTGCTAAATGCCAAAACATAAGCAAGAAAATACCCGAGGGAAGGCAAACTGGGAACAAATTAGGACGGCCCATACAAAATCACGGCAACAGCAAACAAGGGGTCATTCCAACTAGAAACAATGGAAGGCAAATTACTACCAAATAACTAGAACGTTGCCCACCTCAAGTACTTTAACTTTTGAGGAAACACATTCTCCAAGTCGTACTATTTTTTCCCTCACTTGAGTTTTTTTCCAATTGGGTTTTCTCAAGAAGGTTTTTAACGAGGCGACAAGGGGTAAACTTCAAATTGAAGTACGAACGAAAGAAGGCACTGGACAAACAATTCATTGCCCAACCTCTCAACACTTCTCCAGGTTGCTCAATGAAGGGACTAGATAGACTGAGATTAGAATGCTAGCCTAGAAAATATGTAAATTTCTCTATCCAAGTATATGAACAAAATGTAAATGAATGAAGTTCGCCCATATTTTTGCCAGAGCAACACTACCTCAATACCTAATCGGTCCCCGGCCATAAAAAACAAAAGTGGCATTCGACCTCGCTCGAATTAACTCACATTTGACCTTGTTCGAATTAACTAAGGTACATTCGATCTAGCTCGAATTAACTCACATCCGACCTCACTCGAATTAACTCACATTCAACCTCGTTCGAATTAACTACATATGGGTTACACTCGACCTCGTTCAAATCAACACCCACTCGGCTCGCGGCCATAATTAAGTAAAAGTTACGTTCGAACTTGCTTGAATTAACTACGTATAGGTTATACTCGACCTCATTCGTATTAACACCTAATTGGTCCTTGGCCATAACAAAATAAAAAGTTACATTCGACCTCGTTCGAGTTAACTTACATTCGACCTCGCTCGAATTAACTCATATTCAACCTCGCTCGAATTAACTCACATTCGACCTCGCTAGAATTAATTCACATTCGACCTCGCTCAAATTAATTCACATTTGACCTCGTTCGAATTAACTAAGTTACATTCAACCTCGTTTCAAACTGACTAAATAAAAGTTACAATCGACCTCATTTGAATTAACTAAGTTACGTTGGACCTCGTTTCGAACTCGTCGTCCACAGCCTCTTGCCCTACCCATGCTGACTGAGTATAAGTTACATTCGACCTCGTTCGAATTCACACCTACTGGCCCCAGCCATGGCCAAAACTAAATTCTGTTTCGACCTCGTTCAACACACATAAACAAAGTTTTTACAACTAAACCGACCAAACGACAAAATAAAAGAAAGAAGCATACAAGCCCGAACAGAAAGAAAAGAATCGGATACGAACAGCGAAAATAACATTTCATACTTCAAATATATTCTTTACAAGTCCTAGAATAGATGCCCGCAAAAGTATATACAAAAGTTACAAGCAAAAAGAAAGAAAAACAACTACTTGCCACCTAACCCAGCAGTCATCTCCACCTGTCTCTCCACCATCGCCTCATCCTCGTACCAGTCATCCTATTCAATTCCATACACATCTTCCTCTCCATCACCGGCCTCTGGTGTAGCAGGGTCATAGCCACAAGCAATCCGAGCTATACGCGCCTTAGTGCAAGCATCCTTGAAGTCGGCCTCAGGAACTTTGCCCGCCATCATCAAATCTCTAAATTTATCCAGCTGGGCCTCCCATGAATCCACTTCTCATACAAATACCATGGAATGTCGAGGAAAACAGAAGTGCGAGAGGAAGAGGGATGATCCAATAACTGGGACTTCTCGACCTCAAGGGCGACGACTCGTTCATTAAGGACCGAAGCTTCTTTCTCTAACTCCCCATTACGCTCATCAAGTCGCTCTTCTCTAAGCCTCGTTGTCTCCAAGTCACTCACCTGCTCTGAACGAAGAACACGAATTACGGCCTCCGCTTGCCTCAAAGCCACCAACCGATCTAATTCTGACTTCTCTAAGTCCGTTGTCCTCTTGGCAAGCTCACCACCTAGAGCATCCGCCTTAATTAGACTTTCTTCAAGCTTGGCCAGTAACAAGATCACTTGGGCTTGGAGATCGGCACATTGGGCCTCGACCCCTTTGCTCACCTCGAGCTCTTCCTCTTTCTCTCTCAGTGCTCCCTCGAGGACACTGCACTTACCAATGACTTTCACCAACTCTTCATCTTTCTCTTTTAACTCATCTCGAAGAGCTTGGAAGTTTCCACTCCTACCAAATCGCATGCAGATCTCGCGATGTTTAATGCGGTACTCGCGGTACTTCCGCTCCATCTTCTTGAAAATGGCCTTACGCCTCTCCTCCCGGCGAGCACTCTCGATCTCCAAGATAATGGTCTAAGAAAAAAGAGTAGGAGAAAACCAAAGTTAAACAAAGGAACAAATATAAAGCATAAGGCACGGGAACTACAGAAACTATGAAGGTCAGAAAACTTACTCTAAGGGCGAGAACGGCTATACCCATCGATAGGGCGGCATCGTCCAATGTCTCGAGGGTCCTACCCTCCACATAAGAGTAAAGAGGACCCAAGAAGGGAACTACATCCTTTGTGTTCACCAAAAGGTCCTGATCCATGGGAACCACGATGGTTCACGAGGACCTTTCCAACCCGACTTCAACACGAGTAAACCCTCGCTCAACATCTGAACCTCATCAGGATCGATTTCGAAGCCCGTCTCATAATCGTCCTCAGCAACCCCCTTACCTCTTTCATCAGTAGAAGAGGTGGGAACATCAACTGGCCGCGAGTATGGCGCATCTCGCACACAGTACCCATAACCTCCACAGACGGTCCAACAGCTCCAATGTCGGCATCAGGAAGGGGTACGTTCTCTATGGCTTCCGCTGACGGTAAGACTTCAGATGGAAGATTTGCATCGCCTTCAGGCAAGACGGCAGCTAGCTCATTATCATTCCTTATAATATCCATTATTCGAATTGTCTCATCGCTGACGTCCACCTATCTCCTTTTACGAGGGACCAAATCCTCCTCACTCGGTGATGACTCTTCATCTATAAAATGAAACAAAGGGAGAGGCCGGAGTCTCTGGTGATAAAGCCGTCGACGATCGAGTCGACCTAGCCAAAATCGGAGGCTGAACAGAAGTGGATGGCCGGGCAGGCCTGGCCACATTCATAGTAGGGGCAGACCCCGTTATAGTGTTCCTCTAGCGGAACATAAGAGCACAGCCCCTGGCCTCCTCGAGGATCCCTGGGCTAAAAATAAAAGAGAAAAAATAAAGAAGATTAAGAGATCGATCCAATAAAAAGCAAGCGACCAGAAGTCCACGACAATAAAAATTTAAAGCCGGTAAACTCACCAGTCAGAGAAGGCGTTGGCCCGAACTTCTTGAGGAAGGCCGGCCATTCGCGAATCCCCACTATATGAGGAAGAACCTGGCTGAACCAGTCATGAATATTCTCGACCAAAGGAGAGGGTGTGGCCTTGGCTACACGAAGAGAAGACGAAATATCAATACAATGGAAATTAAAGGTAACGTGTAATACAAAAGGAAAGAGAGAGAAAGGGGGAGAGAAAAAGATTACGGGAGAAGTTCTAAACCTCGGGGAACCCGTCCGTATTAACCACTATGTCCTCAGTCTTGACGTAGAAATAATTGATCCAAAACTGGTGGTTTTCCTTGTTGTCCATCTTCACTACTAAACACTTACTGCCCTGGTGGCGAAGATGTAGCATCGTCCCCCTATGAAAGCTAGGGGCGAAGAGGTGCATCAGGTGACGAACGGTCACCTGGACCCCGGCCAACTCTGCGTACTTCAAAATCATATGGATGAGTTTGTAGATGTAGGGAGAAAGTTGGGCCGAGTAGACGCTGTAATAGCGGCAGAACTCCTCGACCAAGGGGAAGATAGGGAAAGAATAACCTACATGGAAAGGGTACACGTAGAAAGTGCAGTACCCAGGGCGGTGTATCTACACTACGTCGCGCCCTATAGGAACTAGGTCTATATGAGCGAGAATTTTGAATTTATCCCTAAATTCGACAAGGCCCACCTCTTTCATCAAGGACTCCGAGATTTCAGGTTCATCCTTAGGCATCTTCGAGAAGTCAGATCTAGCCTTCTCACTACGGGGTATTATTTCCTCCACCATAGGGAAGCTATCATCCTTAGCAATAATGGCAACCCTACCGTTATGGGGAGGCATATGCACTGCCAAGGGAACAGGTTCAGGTACCCCCAAGAACTGGAAGACAGGTTAACCATCTTTGTTTATGAATAAAGGAGGAGTAAACACCAAAAAGTCGAGAGAAGCAGGAGTCACCGGGATTCGTGAAAGCAAAAAAATAGAAGTAAGATAAAAAGAACAAGGATTCTGAATGAAGAAGGAAGAAGAAGGTATGAAGGTCCAATACTCGGGTTGCAAAGAATAAGGAAAATGAGTTTGTATCCCTATTTATAAGAGTTCAGGCATATCGAGAAAGCAAACCGTCGTTACCCAGCTCAGGAATCGAAGTGGCAGAGGCATAGGAAATGATGCAAGGTATCGGAAAAACACGTAATAATGATGTAATGATGCATGATGACATGACGTCACTGTGAAATGACGTGACCCTAGGTTACGGCTCATGGAAGGCCACGTTTCCACCCCGTATGAAACGCTACTGCTCGACCTGCTCGCCTAAACTTCTCAATCATAACTAACAGAGTCCGCTCATTGAGGTCATCCAGGGTCGACATTAATAAGCGAAGGGACTAACTGTATAAGCCAAAATATGCCTCGAAGGGATTTTAGCATGAAATGGTATTATGGAAAATGATATGGCCGAGGTCGAGTAGTAAACTGTGAGGCTCGTGGTCGGGCGGTCAACAAACGGCCGAGATCAAGCATCAAGGACAGTACTAACGACTAGTTTTTGTAATGGAATATTCTCTGGAATACTTGTACTTTTAGGGTTAACTAATGATATGTTCCATATAAATAGAAAATGAAATAAGGGGAAAGGGCATGTAATATTCATTTGATAAGAATACTTTTTGAGAAGAAGACTCTCTCTCAAAAAAGGATACAAATATTGTCTTTTCAATAAGATTCTATCATCGATTATTCAATACTTTTCCATCAGATCCGGGAATAGATCCAATATTCTAGGATTTATCTGTCATTCATCACTATCAGAAAGAAGAATCATCCACCTCATTCAATATTAGGTGAATCATTCTCTTTATTTACATTAATGTCATTTGTTGTTATTTATTACTTGATATTCTTCTATCATTACTCAAATTGTTTGGATTGTTAAATGCACACAGCATTTAATCCCCCACCGATATTATTTTATGTTATTTGTGCTAACTAGTTATAAATCTAGGAATATTAACATTAACTAATTTAACCCCTCATTATATAAAAATAATTAGTTCAACCCAAGATTTACACTTTTTGGTCAAATAAAACTATTGCATTGCATTTCTCCCTAAGTTCATGCAATGACGGATCAAAACTTATCCTTGGTACATCGTCCATCAAAAAACCCTACTTTACTCTTACCAATCAATCCTATTTTCATAGATCTACTCCATAATGCATAACTCTCAGTTCCAGTAAGTTGAATTGAAATCAATGAGCTACTTGGAGTGTAACATGGTTGTAAGAACAGAGGGTGATGATGATCGATAGTTGCTGTAGTTGTTTCTGTGCTGGTGCCAGCTGAAACTTCTTCTTCGATTGCCATAGCTATCAATTCAAGTAATCTAAGCCTTAGATTTCACATCTCACAGAATCTCCAGTTGCAAATTGTAGAAATCAGCAAACCCTAGCTTAATCGATCGCAAAAATCACAATCGATCTACAACAAAACTTTGTTGGAAGAAACAAAGAATGATAATTGCAGTGAATGGGAATATACTGTTTCCCCTGCTCTTATACCATATAGAAGATTTGAGAGAAGCTCAGTGAAGGTGAAGAAGAAAGGAAATGAACGAGAAGGTTTTAGAGGGTGTTTTCCGTTTGAGAGAAATCTGAGCTATGTTATTGCAAATCTTAAGAGTACAATGAGCTAATCACCCGTATATATATACACTCTACAATTAGCAACTAATCTATATCTGTATCTACGCTTTACACTAGCCAATCCAATAATTATTTATAACTAACTAACAACCTACTTAATAGACTTAATCTCATCTCATGTGACTGCACATGCTCGTTCCTTTCTTCAACATTAACTATTACAATTGAAGAATTGAGATATGATTTATCTTCTTTCATAAAGAAAAGAAGAAAACAAGAATAGGAAAAGAAGTTAAGAAGTTGAGAAAGAAAATTTGACGATGATGATAAATATACAGATGGAGCTTGAACTGAATTGGAGATTGAAGGCAATAACATGCTTCAAAGTTTTAGAGATGAGCCAAGGAATGACATCCGACCGACTACTGTCATAATTGGCATTTGTTGCGTTTTGAGTCGTTCTAATTAAGACTTATAGCATATTTTCCAAGCTTATTAGAAAAAATATTTTATTTCAAAATTGAAGTATTCAATCAAGTTTTTAATAGGAAAAAAGAAGCTATTTTTGAGAAGCTAAAAAAATAAATTCTCTCACAAAAGCAAAAACTATTTTTAATTTTTCCCTTGGCAAAAATATCATTAATATAAAATTATATATACCAAAATAACCATACTCAATTTAACATCATATTTAGCTATTCTACATTCGAAAAACAAGAACCATTCGAAAAACCCATCCAAAAACTCTCAACCATCTTTGTAAAATACCTCTATGTATAATATAGTAATTTTCCCTTCTCCTCTAAGCTTGTAAGAAAAATAAGTTCATCAACTTGTACGAAGTAATTTTCAAAGTTTTCAGTAAGGTTTTCGGGTTTCTCGAAAGGGAAATCTCTCTTCTATAAGCATGTAAGTTATTCATCTTTATCTAAATGATAAACATTACCCCAGTTTGTATTTTACTAAATTTATGATTGTTAATTAGTTTATATTTTACTGTTCTTATGATTATTAGTTATACTATGTCTGTACATTAAAATTATCATATAACACTCTTAGTATATGGTTAGCTTCCCAATTTCTTAACAAATATGATGGATTAACCTGTAAATTCCTAGGAAAAACTAGTTTAAAAACCCAATTGATAAAGAAGGGTATAAGTTTTTAACCATGGCCGGGGTAAGGTTAAAGAAATAGAAGTTAAGAAAAGAGTAAAATCTTTAAACGATTGGGAAGAAGAGATGAACAGAGTAAAAAAAAAAAAGAGTTACGGGGTAATATCAGTTCATAATTTAGCTAATATGTTAACTTTACAAGTCTATAGAATAAAAGAGAGAGAGTACCGAGTAGGATTTTCACAAATATAAGATTTAACTGCAAAGAATTTTTACTATTAATGTCCAATAACCGCAACAACTACACCCATTCAGAAAGTTTTGCTAGAAGCCTTACTCAAAATTTAGAAGAATTTATAATAGACATAGATAGTGGATTCTATTCTATAATAAATCTAGCAGTACACTTTATCTACCTAGAACAAAATAACAGAATTTGTTTAGATAAATATAGAAAACAACTATACCTAATATCGAAAATATTCAGATATCACCAGTCAATCTACTCCCACTATCAGAGAAGAAGGTTTCAAAGAAGGAGAAGAATATACTACTAGACAATTTTATTGTTCGCCAAATATATAAGTTACCATCATCTGATATATATTAGCTATAAGACCACTAGAAATTATAAAAAATATATAAGAATATTAGAATTAGAATTATTTTTTTATTTGTTGAAATACTTTTAATTTCATATTTTACTTACATAAAAATAAAAAAATTAATTATATTATTTCATAATAAATATATAAAACTATTTATATGCTTAAATAATACTCCCTCCAGTTCATATTAAGTGTCCGATTTGCTTTTTCATTTTGGTTCAAAATAAGTGTCCAGTTATATAATCAAGAAAGAATTCAATTTGTTTTTACAAAATAACCCCTATGTACATATCCCTAAAAAGTTTTCTTACTCCTCATATTAAATGTTTAATTAGGGGTAGTTTAGTCATAGTAGGTATTTTTATATAGAATTTAGTATTTTCTTAATGGGCGTGCTAAAAGCAAATTAGACACTTATTGTGAATCGAAGGGAGTATTAACTATTAAGTATATTATTTCACGTCATTAGTTGAAATTTAACACTTCAAATTATTTTCTGAAAAGTCTAGCCAAACACGAATTGGTGCTCCAAAGTGTTCTTTAAATTGATTAGCTACACACAAATTACTTTTATTCAAAAGAAACTTTTTGAAAAAATACTTTTAAAAAAAAGCTGTTTTTAACAGCTTGGTCAAACCGAATATTATTCGTATGCACTTCGCTAATTCATGAATCTTTTACTCCACTTAAGAAATATTTTTAGAAGCATATACTCATACTTTCTTAATAAACGTCTTTCCGGAAGAGTGATAAACTCCAAATCTCCAACTAACCGTTTATCAGAGGCAAAATACCTTAAATCACCTCTAAACTTAGCTCAGATTATTAGTATTCTCCTTGAATTATGTCCGGTCTTAATTACCCCCTTCAACTTAGTTTTTTAAGGGCCATTACCCCCCTAGACTCAAAAAGTGTGGGTGCACTCGCCTGCCACACGGATTTTTCTATCTATATGGTATTTTTTAGAAAAATAAAATATTTTTTTATCTTTTTAAGAATACTACTTTTTAAGATAATTTTTTTCGAATAAAATTTATAATAAAACTTGGATATAACTACATTATTTAGCCTAAATATTTTTATTTGGCCAAATATAATAAAGTTTTAGTTAATCTTTTTTTTGAATTTGACTTGAAGATAAAGATTTATAAAATTGAAATAATACATAGTCAAGGCATCTAAAAAGCTATAAAAAAATACATAGTTTGAAATTAATTATTTTGGCTATAATTTTTTATATAGCTCTAAATTACGGTGTTCTAATTTTTTATTTTTATTTTTTTACAGATATTACCTAAAAAAGTAAAAATACACAGTTGAAATAAATAGTCATTGCATCAATAGAAGAAATAAAAAGAGTGTACAATTGCAAGAAATTACAAGTGCAATTGTACATTTTTTTTATTTCTTCTTTTGATACAATGACTATTTATTTCAGCTATGTATTTTTATAACTTTTTAGATGACTTGACTATTTATTTCAATTGTATAAATCTTTATTTTCAGGTCAAATTCAAAAAAAAGATTAACTAAAACTTTATTATTTTTGGCAAAATAAAAATATTTTGCCTAAAAATTGTAGTTATATCAAAATTTTATTCGAAAAAAATTATCTAAAAAAGTAATATTCTTAAAAAGATAAAAAAAAATATTTTATTTTTCAAAAAAATGCCACATAAACAGAAAAATCTACGTGGCAGGCGAGTACACCTATACTTTTTGCCACATCAGCGTCTAGGGAGGTAATGACCCTCAAAAGGCCAAATTGAAGGGGATAATTAAGATCGGACATAATTCGGAAAGAATACTAATAATCTAAGCCAAGTTTAGGAGTGGTTTAAGATATTTTGCCGTTTACTCGACTGAAAGTTTCTATTCCTTTTCTCGAGTTTTTTGCTGTGAGCGAAATTTTAATTATTTATGGACCACCTTTTAAGACTCCAATAATAGCATCATTCTTGTAAGCAAGTAATAGTTGTATTATTTTAGAATATAATCTTCAATGCACCAACCGTTAGAGAGTGTCATTTATGACTTGCATATAACTCAACCTAGTAATTAATAAAGTAGCAATAGTCTACCTTCTGCTTCAAAAACCCATATAACAATTTTAGGTCTACTGCATGCAATAATTTCCATAACTAAACGGAATTTGATTGTCGGTCTAATCAGGTAGTTCATTTATATATTATACTATGTTTCTATTTGTCCTTTTATCCCCTTTATTTGGGTCACGTCAAGAGAAAGAAAAAAAAAAGGAAAGAAAATATTATAGTCAGAGAAAATATAGCAAAACACCAGAAACAAAGAAAGAAACTCCTCAACTAAGACGATGCTTTACTTTTGTGTTAACACATAAATATTAGAAAAATGGCCTCAAAAACTACCCAGAAATTTATAAATGGTATAATGATATTAAAATTTTAAAGCACCAAAACTTTCCATTAAATGAAAACGATTGCCAAAAATATCTATTATCACATGTAGTATTGTACGACAATGCAATTTTGTGTGGCTGAAGAGTCATTATTTAATGCTGGAGTAAAATCAATTAGTTAGAAATCAGCATCAGTTGGAAGAATAAAAAATCAGACTCATTTAACTTAGACCATCGGCAGTGACCACATTAATCCAGCGATTAATATTATAAGTACGGTAGAAAAATTAATTAAGTGCAGAACTTGGTTTATACCTTTTTAAATACCAACACATCTCTTTCAATTTCAGACGTATTAACTTCCCACTGACTAAGTCAAATAGTCAAATTCGACACACCTTCCTTCCTTTTTCTTACTTCGTACCCTTAACCACACCTTATAGCTTAAATATATAACTAATACCTCCGGATCCCAAATATAAGTAGTATTTTGTTGTGATTTCTATAAATAGGTGTTTCAAATTATTTGTCATTTTAAAGTTCAACATAAAATTAATTATTTTCTCTATTTTACCCTTAGTAGTAATTATTCTTGAAGATGGAGATGATACATAAATAAAGTAAATGTTCAACGAAGAGAAATTATATTTATGACATAAATAAGAGTAAAATAGTCAAAAATATTTTTAATTAATATTTTCTAAAGAGACATGTAAAAGAGAAGCACTACAAATAATTTGAGACATAAAGAGTAATAATTTGAATTATCTTAAAAAAATTAACGATTTAGCAAAATAAGAGGTCATTTATCACTTGTTTTTTGAATCTACACATAGTACTGTTCAAGTTAGTGGAGTGTTAATTAAATGAGATAGATATTTACGGTGAGATGAAGAGCAATAATATTTTTATGGTTAAGGCTGGACGTACTAAATAAAAGAACAGATATGAAGGTATATAGTAATTTCTTTTTTGGTTTTGGGGTCGTGAATAATTAAATCAGATAGGAATCAATGCCATTAAAGGAGCAACAACACGTTAAATTGACGGCCAATTTTGCATTAGAGATGAAAAAAGAGCATGTGTGAAGTGAAGAAAGTCATGTGATTTTAGGGTTATTGCATGTGTTTTTTCAACCCCTTAAAACCGCAGCAAGACATGCTAGCTGTCTTGCGTGCATACTTTCTTACTCTATGTTCGATATTTGACTATTTTCTGCTCATGTTTTGTCTGTATATTATTTCTTGAGAAGTAAAGAAAAAAGAAGAAAGAAAACGGTATATGGTTAGATGTAGGTTAAATGTCGTAACCAAAGTTTTACTTGTGGTTGGTGTTGTTATTTAATGAAAACACAAAGGATTGTGATTGGTAAAGATCACGTTACACAGTCATGGGCCATTTTGACGGAATATTGAGTGGCCATGCTCTCCTAGTTTGTTTATGTCTGGGTAGAAGATGTTTTTTTTTTCCGGTTAAACGATGTTGATCTTTTTGTTCTCTTGTTCATTTTGTTTTTCTTTTCCCATCTTTTTCCTTTTTTCTTCTTTTCAATAAATAAATATAGAATGTTAAAAGTGTATAACAATTACCTTGGTTCTGTGGATATATCAGGTTATATATATTGCTAAAACTAATTTGCGCATATACCGCAAATTTATGGATTGATACGGTTTAGAATAAAACATACCAACTCATCTACATATGAGTCAGAATTTTAAATTTATGAGTTTTAAATTTTAACGCGACAACTTTAAATGCTAATAATTGGATTATAAATACAATATTTATTCATATTTAATGAACTTTTTAATATTGATATACTATTTGAGCAAAAATTATTAATTAAGTTCATGGACTTCTAGCTCCGCCCTTGCATAGATGTAATCATGTAAGTGGACAATTTACCCATCAAAGTGTTCTAAAACATATAAGAAAAAGATTCAAAAATAATTCATCAGATTTTTTCTCGTTTTAAAGATTTTTTGTGGGGTTCCCTTCAATAAAAGTTATTATAGTATTAAACCGGAAAGCAACCACTGTATTTGCTTATATAGCACGTGTTACTTTTGAGATAATACGTGTAAACTGAATATGGAGAGCAGGCCAAATTAAGGCTTGAGCTTCCTCAACAAGAAAGTCGAGGACTAGTAACTAAAGTTGGTGGTTGAAAGCTAGACAGTTATTACTCATTAGATGCCTCTCTCTAACTAAAGTCTTCAACAAATACAAGTTATAAGTACACTAATTACTCCTTTCGGTCGGTGCATCTGAATTTACAGTAGCATTAAAGTGCAAAATTCTGTATTAATCAAGGAATTTTTTATCATTTAGGTATTATATGAAATGATCAAGGAATTATATTTTAGTGTATAGAGTTAAATCCTATATTTTAAGGTTTGTTGCATTGCAACGAAATACAAGGTTTGCCTCCAATTCGTTGCATTTCGGAATTTATGATTGGAGAGTAATGGGATGAAAGTCACATAATTCAAACGACGTAAACTTTTGTCTTCTCATCAACCATGGAAACAACTTCCCTTTAATAGTCATGGAACCACATCCATTTCTCATTTATTAGATCCATCTTCCTCCTCAACTGTACCTAATTTATTTTTCTTAATTCAATTTTTATCAAGATCGGATCAAAAAGAGCCGTCCGGTGCATAAAGTATCCCGTGTTTACTCAAGGTCCGGGGAAGGATCGCACCCCAAGGGCTTGTAATATAGGCAGTTTACCCTAATACAATCTACAGTGGCTGAGATTCCACGGTTCGAACTCGTGATCTATAAGTCACATGGTAACAACTTTATCATTGTTCCCGGGCTCCCTTTCAATATCATCCCTTCAATCAATGGCCTTGAATGTTTTAAAAATAAATGTAATAAAATGGTTTACCACTTACTAGTTATAGTACCGGCCAACTGCATTAAATCTCATTTTACTCTAAGTACACTAACACACTAACTAACACACAAAAGGCCATTATATTCTTGAATGACCTCAAAACATTAAATAAACTGACCTCACATTGGTTGGAGTTCAAAAATCTTATTTTCTTTTAATATAAAAGTGTGCCCCGCCCAAGTCAATAATCATCCCCTGCACTGCAGCCAAATTCCTAGAAATCAAAACACCACTCCTTTCCTGAATGGTTTCCTTTAATTATTTTACGCATTTAATTCAGCAACCTTTTAAAACCATTTAAATATATACACAAGATTTGAATATATCCAAAATCCAATACTGAGATCTTAGCTTCAAATCCTTATTTTCCTTCTCTTCTACTTCATCCTCTATAGATCTCCAGATCTTGAAGTGAAGTACAGAAAAGAAAAGAAAATGGTGAGTGGTGGTAGCCATCATCCAGCAAATTTTCTTCTAATCAAACAAGATGACAAATTCTTTTCAAGACTTTTGTCTAAGGAAAATACAGCAAGAGGTGAGTCTTCTTTTAGGTATTATTACTGTGGTGGATCCTCTGGTTCAATTCCATTTGTTTGGGAATCTCAACCTGGTACTCCTAAACATAAATTTTCAGATACTTCTCTTCCTCCACTTACTCCTCCACCTTCTTATCAAACCAATGCCCACTTGAAATCTTTGCAAAAACAATCAAAACCTAATTTTTTCCTCTCCATTTTCCCTAAGATTTCCTCTAAAAGAATCACTTTTTCACCTTCACTCACTTCCCCTTCTGTTTCATCGTCTTGTTCATCGTCGTTTTCGATGTCTTCCATTCCAATCACTGGTTATAATCCCAACACAAGGAACTACCGTTCGAGATCAGAAATTGAGGAGTATGATCATGAGAAACTGCAGATCCCTACTTCACCAACTTCAACGCTCTGTTTTGGCTGTGGAATGGGGAATTCAAAGCGTTTTCGAGTCAATTACCCGGCGAAGAAGAATGTGAAGAAGGCGTTTTCGTCCTTTGTTAGCAATGGCGCAGCTTCTTGAAGATGATATATTATCTTTGAAACATGGTGTTCATCTTGTACATCAGTTTTAAATACTTAGTTTATTTTAATCTGTGAAGTGTGCTGCGATTTCCCTGTTTTAAATTATTTGCTACAATAATCGTGGGAACGAAATTATGTCGACATGTTTTTTTTTTCTTTTGGTTTGGTGTCAAGTTAAAACTTTGATGCTATTTTGTCTTTGGAACTGGTATTAATCCATTTAGTTGAAGTGTGAATTGTCTTATCTCACCTTTTACATTTATCCTGTTCTACTTAGGATGTACAGAATAGAGTTTGCAATAATAATACTCCATCTGTTTTCATTTTTGACATTGTGCAAATGGGTGAAACTGAAACGTTGCATCAATCAAAAAAAATGAGCAAACTCTAAATTCTATTTGATTCAGGATTTTCTAGCAGGAGGTTTTAGCCATATTTCTGGATGAAAATCGTCAATAATTAAAGTGGACGGGGAGAGTATAACTAAGATATTGTTGTTAATTGTTATGAGTTTTTTTTTTTTTTTTTTTTTTTTTGAAGTTAGAAGAGGAATTATTCCTCATATGAGTGCACGAAGTATACTCTGTAGATCCAATAAAAATCGAAGCACATTCAATTTAGGGCCTACTTGAATTATTGAAAGATCATAAATATATAGATCCACATTCATTTATGTGGCTGTTTAGAAGTTGCTGTAGCTTAAATGGTCCTGCACGTATGGTTTGCAGGGAAATAAAGTCACTGACTCCATGCATCCTTTTCAAAATTTTTAGTGATGAGTGCCCCCGTTAATGTGTTGTTGCAGTACTGAGAATTCTAAGAACTTTCTTGGTAAAACAATGAAGAAGACACTGCTGTCCGTTGTTGGTCACTTGAAGATGATATATGTTTGCAGGGAAATAGAGTCATCTCGATATATCTTTCTCAAAAATTTTATTTAGTTGATTGCGAAATCAAAAGTGCTAGTGACAAAGCAAATGATACTTATGTGTACTAAAATCTCTGCTGTGTCAATTCTGAACAAGAACGATACTCATTAATTTATTCTTTCGTCCATCCCAGGTAAAGGTAAACATAGTCCAAAGGTAATAAGGTCGCTGGGCCGTTGGGACAACTAACAACTAAAAGTCATTATAGCGGAAAATTACACTAGATGGACATTTTTAATAACATTTTTCTTTTTGTATTTTGATCTCATTAATTATTATTTTATTTTATTTTTGAGAAAATAGCCTCGCACCAAAATTTTAAAGGATGTTCCTAAGTCCTGACAATAGTAACAGGAATTCTGACAATCACCAAAATTTTCAGCCACAATGCTGAATGATTCTAGTGATCTGTCAGAATTTATGGCGAAATCGTTAGGATCACCTTAACATCATGTTAAGGAAATTCTTGCCCAAATCAAATATAAAATTCTGGCGATCATCAGGAGTGTGCTTTAAAAGTTTGGCACTTCGCTTTTTTCCTAAAAATCTTGCCCAAATCAAATATGAAATTCTGGCGTTTAAAATTTTGGCACAAAGCTTTTTTCCCAAAACTTCTATTATCTGGATAAAAAAATCAATAGTAGCACAAAAATATCTTATTTGTGCCATTCGCCCTTATCTGAGGGTGGTTTCTTCAATTTAATTTTGTTTGTTAAAGAAGTAAATGAAGAAAATATCTATGATATTCTGGATCGATCAAACTTTTAAAATCTATTTTATTTTAAGAACCGATTTTATCAAAAACGCTTTCCAAAAAGAGAATCAAAATGAAAATTTGAGAGGAGGATGGTGCAGGGGCTTTGCGAGATTATCTTGCCCAAATTGAATTATGATGGGATGATCTTACATTTATACTAATAGAACTGGAAGCATCCGTTGTTGCAGTAAAAAAATTCATGGGGCACCTTATTTGGTCACCTCCATTTAAATATATCAACTTTAAAAAAAAAAAAAAAAGTTTAACTAGTATCCAAAAATTTACAACTTGAGACCTTTTTCTCCTCCTCCTCCTTCTTCTTAGCAGTGCCGGCTCAAGGGTTGCTAAAGCAGCTGCTTTGGACCCCATAATTTTGGAGCCACAAATTTTCCTAATAGGTTATATAGTAATTAAATTTTAAAAGAATATTTAGTGTTTTAAATGAGCAAGTACAAATTTTCATAATAAAAAATAAGATTAAATTGTTGAGCATAATTGAGAAAAGAAATATCTTTTTCGGAATCACACGCTAGACCATGAATTGTGAAAAAATTCGATTATTAATTCATAACTCAAAAAAATTAAAAATTTAATATAATCCTAAAATGTTCCCTGGACAAGTTTTTAGCAAACGATAAAAAAAAACTTAAATTAAAAGTATGTCTCAAGAGAGATTAAATGAATAAGATAAAATTATTAATAACTTTGCATAAAAAAACTAGAAAATAGAATGTAAATGAAATTCTATATGAATTTTCTTTTCTTTTATAACAAAAAAAATAAGGCTTCTTACTGAAGTTTTGCTTTAGACCTCCAAGTTTATTTGAGCCGCCCCTGCTTCTTAGTTGCTGTAAAAGAAAGGTGAAGGTGGATTTACATTTTGTGAGCAGATTTTAAGGTGGTTTATGTTGTTTTGTAGTAGTTATAAGCTGATGTGGTCTCTTTGCTCCTCCTCCTCCTTTTGTTGATTTTCCAAAGTAGAGGGGGGTTCGCCTCTTTAATTTTTCATTTCAGTTTGACTTTGAATTTCTCCATTATTTGGTCCTCCCATTTCTACATTAGCAACATGGTTAGATCTTGACATCAACATTTGGCCGCTATTGTACCTCTGTAATAAAGAGGCTGCATTTTGTGGTAATTCTTTTGTTACTTCCACCATGTGTCTTTTGTTGCAAGTCTAGAAGATGTTAGATTAAAGATAAACGAAGAAAAATCCATGAATTTCCTTGGAAGAGAACCCTAGATCGAGTGTTCTTAAGAGAGCTAAAAGACAGAGATAGAAAAATCTGCATATATTCAATATAATCTCTTGTACAACTTAACACTTATTTGTCTATATATACTAAACAATAAAGAATGGCTATGAATGGCTATCTGTTACATTTGTGGCTATTGATACAATAATATTACAAGGTTATAAATCTATCAAGTATTTGGGCCAGGGTCTATTTCTTCTTTAAAGGCTTTTGGGCCAATATGATATGGGTATGTTATTCTAACATCCCTCTCCCCCAAGCTGGAGGGTGAGAACACTCCCAACTTGCACAAGAGAACCTGATGTTGAATGCCTGTTAGGGGTTTGGTAAAAATGTATGCCAGTTGAGACTTAGTAGAAATATAGTGCAGAGAGATGAGGCCACTAACAAGTGTTTTTGGGACAAAATGACAGTCAAGCTCAATATGCTTGGTCCTCTCATGAGAAACAAGATTTTTGGCAATGCTAATGGCTGACTTGTTATCACAGTATAAAAGAATTGGAGCATAAATAGAAAGACCAAAGTCTGCCAACAGCCTAACAAGCCAAGTAAGCTCAGCAACAATTTTTCTAAGAGCCATGTATTCAGCTTCTGCAGAAGACAATGATACTGTAGGCTGTTTCTTAGACTTCCAAGTAACAGGATTGCCCCCAAAAGTAACATAATAACCAGTCACAGACTTCCTAGAAGAAGAACACCCTGCCTAGTCAGAGCTTGAATAAGCAATGACTGAAAAATCGTAGGTGTTGCTAAGTAGAATGCCTCTAGCAGGATCCTTAACCAAGTATCTCAAAACATGTAGACCTGCTTGCTTATGAGCAGTTCGAGGAGTATTAAGGAACTGGCTAAGGTGCTAAACAGAGAAATAGATATTAGGCCTTGTGTGTTGAAGAAAGTTCAGCTTCCCTATGAGCTTTCTATGAGGAGAAGCATCAGCCAATGGATCACTAGAAGTGGGAGTGAGCTTGATAGACATGTCCAATGGTGTAACAACAGGAGAAGCAGAGTCACAATGAAACTTAGTAAAGAGCTCCTTGAGATACTTATGTTGATTAATAAGCAGTCCTTGGGGCAGGTGAGAAACAAGTTCCAGAAAATAGTGAACAAGACCTAAATCTTTGATCTTGAATTGGTTGAATAAAAAGGATTTGATAGAGTTCAACTCACAGATGCCATTGCCAACCAACAATATGTCATAAACATCAATAAAAACAGTTGAAGAAGGAGTGATTTTAGAGAATTGTGAGTAGTCATTAAGGTTGGAAGAATATCCCATAGAAGTGAGAGCATTACACAATTTAGCAAACCATTGTTTTGATGCATGTTTGAGACCATACAATGACTTCTTGAGTTTGCATACCAAAGGAGGACCAGAAGAAGAAGAAGAAGAAGAAGAAGAACAAGAAGAAGAAGAAGAAGAGATAGTGAGGCCAAGAGGAACTTTCATGTATACCTCCTTAGAGAAATTCACATGCAAGAATGCATTGTTCACATCAAGCTGGTATACAAGCCAAGAAAGTTTAGCAGCCAAAGCAAGTATACAATTAATAGTGTGAACTTGACCACTGGTGAGAATGTTTCAAAATAATCCACACCATCCTGTTGAGTATCCCCCCTAATGACCAACCTGGCTTTGTATCTCTTAATGTTACCATCAGATTTTTGCTTAATCTTGTAACCCATTTGTAATGAATGAACTTCTTGCCAGGTGGTGGAGGAACAATATCCCAAGTTTGATTAGACTCCAAGGCTTGGAATTCTTTTAACATTGCCTCTTGCCAGGCAGGATTAGAGGTAGCTTGATGGTAGAAAGAAGGTTCAAAGTAAAGGGGTAGGTAAGGTAGACTGGGAGGAAGATGAAGAAATGGCAGAAGTAGTGGGAGGTACAAGATATCAAATATAATCCTTAAAGTGGGTAGGAGTGATTGTAGATCTAGAGGATCTCAAAGGAAGAGAAGAGGAAGGAGAAGAAAGAGGAATTTGTAGGTGTTGTATAATAGTGGGTGATGAAACAGGAGCAAGTTCAGGAGAAGAAATAGAAGGATGAAAGGGTGAAGAAGGAGAAGGAGTATGATCAGAAGGATGAAAGGGTGAAGAAGAGGTAGAAGCAGGATCAGAAGGGTAAAAAGTTGAAAAAGAAGCACGAACATTATTAGGAGTGATGTGAACAGAAAAAGAGGAAGTAGAAGAAGGAAAGAAACCTAAGAATGTAGAAGTAGATGGAAAAATATGTTCAATAAAAATGACATCCCTGGAATAGAATATAGATTTGGTTCCTAAATTTAGTAACTTGTAACCCTTTTTATTAAAACCATAACCTAGAAACACAGAAGGAATAACTCTAGATTGTAGTTTATCCCTTGAAGGATGAAGAACAGTGGCATATGCTATGCATCCAAATGATATGAGGTGATCATAGTTAGGAGGATGATCAAGAAATACTTCATATGGTGTTTTGTTAGAAAGACAGTGGATGGAAATCTGTTGATAAGGTAAATTGCAGTAAGGACATACTCCCCCCAATATTTGGTAGGTAGTTTAGATCAAAAAAGAAGAGCCTTAGCAATTTCTAACAAATGTTTATATTTCCTCTCTACTATTCCATTTTGTTAAGGAGTATGTGGGCAAGAAGTTTGGTGTGAAATGTCAAGAGAAGTGAGATATGAAGCATGTGAATGAGCAGATACTAATTCAAATGCATTATCAGTTCTGATAGTTTCAATAGAAGTATGAAATTGTGTAGACACCATGGCAATAAAAGATTTGATGATAGAATATACATTTCCTCTACAGGAAAAAGATGTGTCTAGGTGACCTTACTGTAGTCATCTACAATGGTCAGAAAATATCTGAAGCCATTGTATGTAGCAGTGTGGTAACCCGCCCATAGGTCAATGTGTACAAGTTGAAAAGATCTGTTAGATTGAGAGGTACTTTCTGGGAATGGTAGTCTTTGTTGTCTAGCCATTGGACATATAGTACATGTGAAATATTATCTAGAAGAAAATTTGCCAGACAGATGAGGAATAGAAACCATTTTTACAAAAGGCATATGTCCCATTCTTTGATGCCAAATTACATCATTTTTATTAATAGAACTAGAATTACAAGCAATTGGAACAACATTAGAGCTATCAACTACAGAATTATGAATAGAAAAAATAGAAATTGAATCAGACTTTGAAAAAGAAGAAATTGGACAGGCATTTGCTTGAGAAACATCAACTACAACAATACCATGAGATGACAATCTCAGAATGTGTAGTCCATGCTCAACCCTACCAATTTCAATGGCCTCTTTAGAGAAGAGCCCTGTAGTCCATGCTCAACCTTACCAATTTCAATGGCCTCTTTAGAGAAGGGCCCTGTAACCAACATGAAATATTAGTAAGGCTATGAATAGCATTTGAGTTGAGAGAGAAGCTGGTGTATAGAAATTAAGTTGTAACGAAAGGAAGGTACCAATAGTACATTAGCTAGAATGATACTAGAGGATAAAGAAAGGCATCCAAAAGAAGTAACCTTTACTTTATAACCATTTGGTAAAATAAAAAGAGAAGGAGAGATTAAAGGTTGTATACTATGAAGTAGGTGTCTATGAGGTGTCATATGATTAGTTGCTCCTGAATCTAGGATCCAAGAGCTGAAATTGTTATAGCTAGCATGGCATACAAGATAACCATATAACTTACTAACAGGATTGTCATGCCAACCTACAAAATTTGCATAGATTGGAGTGTCTTGGGGTGTAGACTGCTGATTTGGAGAAGACATTTGCGTCTGATGGAATAGAGACATAAGATGAGCATACTGTTCCTTGGAAAACCCATGTGGAATGTGTTCTGTTTGAGGTAAATCAAGCTTGGGTGAAGTCTGATCTGTTGACTCAATCTGGACACACGCAACAGCTCTATTTCCCTTGGTAAATTTAAAATCTTGTGGGAATCCATGTAGATTGTAGCACTTGTCTATAGTGTGACCAGGCTTCTTGCAATACTTGCAAGATAGTGTGGATCTCCTAGGTTCAAAATTCATCATCTGAGTAAAATTTCTGGTGGCGTTTGGTTGATTAGGACCAGAATTGAAATTGGAGTTGGCTATGAAGAAAGTGGAATCAGAAGAAAAAGGTTGGAAACCAGAATTAATTTCCCTTTGCTTCTCATCTCTAATCAGAATGGAATATGCCTTCTCCACACTTAAAACATGACTCATCATTAAAATGTTATCCTTAACAGTAGAATAAGTTTTATTTAACCCTGATAGGAACTGAATAAGTTTATGTGCCTCACTGAATTCATGCATGGCACCACATGTATGAGGCCTTCCTAAAGAGATTGTATATATTTCATCGCAGTATCTCTTGAGTTTAGTATAATAGGTGGCAATATCAGGTCATCTTTGGGATAGAGGAAATGGATTGTTGAAGGTTGTAATATTGAGAAATATTGGCAACACCATATCTTTCCACAAGATTATTTCAAGCTTTTCTAGCAGTTTTATAATAGAGGATTGTTTTGGCTATGTCCTTAGAGAGTGAATTCATTATCCATGCTTTAACCATATTATTACATTGTTGCCAATGGGGATATAAGGGAGAGTTAGTTGTAGGTTGAATTATAGATCCATCAATTAATTGGACCTTGTTCTTTGAAGATAGAGAAATGCATCCCTTCCTTCCAATCCCCAAACCATATGCCAGCGAAGGGCACAAATACTAATATGGTTCATGGAGTGTCAGAAGGGTAAATATAAAGAGAGTGCAAAGGATCGAGGACTGATGTTGTTGAAACACCAGAATGCTCAGCTGAATTATTATTCAAAGTCATGATTTCTACAATTTAATATCTAAAGTAATCAACTAGAAAACTCAAAAAGATAGGATTAGAAGAATATCACCACATGCAAAGATTGATGATGACAGAAAATAGTAGTTTTCGAGTTGATCTTCATGAGGTAATTGTTGTGAAATTGATTAGTGAGAATGACTCAGAATCTCTATAGGAATCGTCGAATGAGAGATTTGAATGAAAAATCCAGTCGAAGACTCCAAATCAAATGAAAAATGAGAAAACAATTTGAAATCGTCGAAACCAGAGAACTTGAGAATTTTTGATAATCTCTCCAATGAACACTCAGATTAGAGCAATAATCACCAGTATTCGCTCTGATACTATGTTAGATTCAAGATAAACGAAGGAAAATCCATAAATTTCCTTGGAAGAGAACCTTAGAGCGAGTGTTCTAGAGAGAGCTAAAAGACAGAGATAAAAAAATTTGCGTATATTCAATATGATCTCTTGTACAACTTAACACTTATTTGTTTATTTATACTAAACAATAAATAATGGGTATTAATGGCTATCTGTTACATTTGTGGCTATTGATACAATAATATCACAAGGCTATAAATCTGTCAAGTGTTTGGGCCTAGGTCTATTTCTTCTTCAAAGGCTTTTGGGCACAATATGATCTGGGCTTGTTATTCTAATAGAAGATGGATTTTTTGATGTGTTTGAAATCCTACCACTATTAAGCTTGAAGCTCTTGAATATGAAATTTATTTTGAAGATTTGTTGTTTGATTCGAAATGAGTAATACAAACTATTATTTATAGTACCTTTGGGAAGTTCATATTGAAATTTGGTCGTATTTGGAGCTGATTTGAGGTGATTGAAATTAGAATTTTCAATTCAAAATTGAAGAAGAAACATAGTTAACCAATAAGATACTGCTTCAATATTATAATATACTGTAAGAGTATAAAACTATATTATACAATTTCCTGCCGTATACTTTATTAGTACATAACTCTGTAGTAAAATACTACAAGAGCATACAACTCTATAATGATATACTACAACCATATTTATAATAGTATACAATATACTGGAATAGTATACTGTAATAGCATGCAATATATCACAATAGTATATTGTAATGGTACGCAATAGCATACTTCAACTGCTATTTGTCGAATCAATGGTCCACCATTAATGAGTTTGTGAACTGAAAGCATGATATAGTAGTTTGAACTTTGATTTCGGGTAAGTATTATTAAAATTTATTGCAAATATCGTAAGTATTAAAACCTAAAATCTAAGTTCATTTAGAGCTGATTTAAGGTGGGTTTGATGGTTCCATAAAATAAGAATTGAGAGATAGGTCAAAAAATAGAGAAGAATTGAGGGAAGTCGGTAGTTCCTAAAGTTTTTAGGGAATTAGATCAAATACTTGGAGTAGGATAATTGAATCTAGAAATATGGATATTGAATTGGAGTGTTTATGAAGGAAGCTTTAATTTTTTTATTAGATCGAGAGGAATTGAATGGAAGTTAATCTGGTTAGAGCAGAAAGAGTAAAGGATTGTTTCAAAGAAGGGTTTACGCGAATTTTGCTAAGATAGGTACTGCCGATAGGGACGGATGAGAGGTGAGAGCTTTCATTCATTTTCTGGAACGCCACACACACAATTGGTGTTCTAATGAGCATGCAATAGGTATAGCCAGGTAAATCATTTGGAATAGGTAGAGCCGGATAAATTATTTGGGTTGTATAGGTAATTGTGAATTTAGAGAGCTTAATAGCTTGTTTGGCCAATCTTTTAAAATTAACTTATTTTAAAAAGTACTTTTCTTAAAAGTGTTTTTTAAAAAAGTACTTTTGTTGAGAAATAGTTTGTGTTGGGTTAATTAATTTAAAAAATACTTTTGAGCAGTAATTAATATTTGATCAAACTTTTAAAAAGTGCTTTTAAGTATATTTTTCTCAAAGGTATTTTTTGAAAAAGTACCTTTAGGTAGAAGCTATTTTTTTCTTCTTCTGCTTCTACTCGAATTACTTTTTTTTCTTTCTAAAAAATTGACCAAACACTTTAACTTTAGAAAAAGTCTTTTTAGCCAAATAAAAGCTTCGCCAAAGAAGCTATACATAAGATATCCATCGTTTAGCAAATTTAGGCTGTTTCGTGAAACTCCAAATCGCAGGTGAATTGGACAAATAACCTTTCTAAGGTCACTCTTTTAATTTTTCTTTATTTTTTAACACGTTTTGCAAATAAGTCTTTTGCTTGCACACACTCTTTTGAATATTTCAGTATTTGTTTTTCATTTTTTATATATTATATAATCACAATATGCAAATTTAGAACACTAGACTGTGATCAGAGGCGGACCCACATGGAGAGGAGGGGGTTCACCGGCCCCCGGTAACTCCGAAATAATTATCGATATATGTGTATATACCTTCAAAATAGGATATATATTTCTCTGGGACTCTTCAAACACAAAGCACTTTGGGGGCACTGATAGGAGTTGTTGCTTTCATGCCAAATACTTGAGTTTGAATCTCTGCAACTACACAGCTGCTTTCCATATTTTTTATTTTTCAGTTGGACAATTTAATATGATAGCCCAATGGCCCATATTTTAGTTGGAAAATATGATCAGCCCAAAGTAGGGTTGTGCACGGATCGTATTGGATCGGATTTAGCCTATTTCGGATTCGGATTTCGGATTTCGGATTCTGAAAAGGGCAATCCGAATCCGATCCGAATTAACATTGGATTGGATCGGATTTTAAACTTTGGATCGGATAATTTTTCGGATTGTCGGATCGGATTGTCACAAATTTTTTCAACAATTTAAAGTTCATTCGGTGTCTCTATCTCATTTTCCATCTACCAAAACAAACAAAAAAATCAAAATAAAATCAAAAGTTGAAGAATAGAACATGAAATAGACATAAAAGACAGAAGAGAAGAGAAGAGAGGCGGAAGAAAGAGACATAAAATCAAAGTAAAATCGGAAGTTTGAGTCATTGAGACTCTTTTAGTCTTCACTGAAGAGAAGAGAGGTGCAAGAGAGGCGGAAAAATCTAAGTGAGTGAGGGTGTGTGTGAAAAAATGAATAAGCATAACCCTAAAATTTTAGTGTGTATTTATATAGGTACATATAATTTCGGATATCGGATCGGATCGGATTAAAATCATACCAATCCGAATCCAATCCGAAAATCCGAAATTTCATAAAACACAATCCGTATCCAATCCGAAATTTGAAATCCGAAAATCCGAAATAGAGTGGATCGGATCGGATTTCGGATATCCGATCCAAATGCACAGCCCTAGCCCAAAGGCTCATATTTTTAGCTACTACCCGCCCATTCCTTTTGGGGGATTTGCAGCCGTACCCTATTTTTATGCCACCTTTTAACCTATACCCTATTTTTAAAAACTATTGATCTCGTAACCAACTAACAAAAAATCCGTAATAATATGACCATTATACCCATTCCAAAACATATACAAGTTGCATCAAGCATACCCAGATTCAAATTCCAGATCTCCTCCGTATCTCTTCCATCAGTCCGTCTCTCCTGAGATCGCCTCTCGCAACCAGATTTAAATTTCAAATTCAAATTCAAATACATTGTAAGTATTCAAATTACATTGTAAGTATTCAAATTCATCTCCAGAATTCAAAATAATTTTTGAATTATATGTTTTCTGATTGATTGATTGAAGTTGTTTGACTAACTTCACTGATATGCTGAATTTGCATTCTAAATCTGTTTGACGATGAATTCTAACATTCTAATCCGACAAATATGCTGAAACAAGCTGAAGTTATTTAGTTCAAATCTAAAAAATTCAACAAAACGAGCTGACAAATAACACAATGAAGAAAAAATTATATTAAAACATTATATGAGTGTTTTAATATTTAAAACACCTATGCACAAAAAACTTCGGCATAGGTGCTAAAGTTTTTTTTGTTAATATTTAAAAGCTGAAGTTTCCTATTACAATGGGTAAAAAAAATAAAACATCAATTAAAATTTCATATTGCACAAAAAACTTTAGCATAGGTGCTGAAGTTTTTTAGTTAATATTTAAAAACTTCAGCAGGACGAGCTGAAGTTTTCCTCCTACACTGGGTAAAAAATAAAACATAAATTAAAATTTCATATTGCATAAAAAACTTCGGCACAGGTGCTGAAGTTTTTTAGTTAATCTGTAAAAACTTCGGCTAATGGAGCTGAAGTTTTCCTCCTGCACTATATATTTTATTATCATTTTTTGGAAAAACTTCATACCAAAAAAATAAAACATCAATTAAAATTTCATAATGCACAAAAAACCTCGGCATAAGTGCTGAAGTTTTTTAGTTAATATTTAAAAACATCAGCAGGAGGAGCTGAAGTTTTCCTCCTGCACTATGTATTTTATTATCATTTTTTGGAAAAACTTCATACCAAAAAATGCTTATGTTTTCAGGAATATGTAAAATATTTTTCATATACTTTTTCGTATGTTGAAGTTTTTTTAGTTCATCTGCTAAAATGCTTAATATTTTGTCGTGCAATATGTAATTTTGGGATAAGTTTTTTGTTAATTGTTCCATTATTTTCTAAGTTTAAAAAGAATTTTTAGTTCATGCTTGAAATTTTCATCAAGCACTGTGTATTTTATTATTATTTTTTGAAATAACTTCATCCCAATGTGTTGAAGTTATTTAGTTCATTTCTAAAATCTTCAGCACTTAACGAGTTGAAGTTGTTGTCCCTGAATTCATGAATCCCTGTTATACAGCTTTTTCAAAAACACTTCAGCTGATATGCTGAAGTTATTAAGCTTATTTCTAAAAACTTCTGCACTTAATAAGCTGAAGTTTTCTGTGCAGCATTCATTAATTATGTCATACATCTTTTTCCAAAAAATTTCAGCAAAAGATGCCTAAGTGATTTAGTTCATTTGTAAAAACTTCAGCACAAACAACCTAAAAGTTCTTCTGTTCACTTTCCTAATACTTGCCACTAAACATGAATCTGCAGGATGAGTTCGATTTGCGTTGTTATAACTTTCAATGGGAGTTGGACTCCTCATTTCAAATATTTGGATCATGATACAAAACTTGTTCTACTTAATAAGCACATATCATTCAATACTTTCCTGAAGAAAATTAGTGAAGTTGCAAATATTGATTCAACCAGATATGCACTAAAAGTATGGTTTGATATCAAACTAAATACAAGCAAAGGAATGCTTGTAACTTCAGATGAAGAACTCAGTACTTGTATACATTTGCTTACAAAAGATTCACCCTACAAGAATTGTCATTTCATAATAAAAAAAATACAACCTTCAGAATCTGCAGCATTCAAACAATCTCTTGCATATGTGATAGATTCAGAACCTTTTGCTGATTATCAACATGAAGTAGGACAGCCAATAATGGAAGTAGACAACGAGCTAAAACCTTCTAACATTACAGCTGCTTCAGAATATATAATGCTGCAACAATTACCCCCTTCTCCAATAAATTCAAACCAGTTTGTCGATGACTAAGAAGAAGAAAGACAGCTAATAATGCAAATTGACAAGCAACACACAATCCAACAAACCTTTTTGTTACTTTCTACAATGATAAGCAACAACAAAGATGAAGTAAACATAGAGCTTATATTGATAACATCAGATATAATTGAAGAAATTGCTGAAAGTTCTTGTGCTTCTCAGAAATCAAGAAAAAGGGTGAGGAGAAAGCTGAAAGAATCTCCACCATGTAAATACTTAGGCACGATGCGTTGACTGAGGAAGTAAAAGTTGGATCAATTTTTGAGAACAAACAAAACATGACTAAATTTTTCTACAGCTTGGAGATAAACCAGAAAGTTGAATTCACTGCTGTTAGATCATGTTCAAAGAGATACGAGCTGAAATGCATCATGGACAAATGTGGTTGGAATGTACGTGCTACCAGAATAAAAAATTCCACACTATTTAGGGTGATAAAATATCATAACACCCATGAATGCTCGGTTGATGCAAGAAAATCAGATTAGAAGCATGCTACATCAAATTTTATAAGTGAACAAATTATAGAACATGTTTGAGACCAAAAGATAGAGGTTACACTAGCCTTTGTAGAAAATGAAATGAAAAAGAAATTTGGAATTGACATTGGTTATCACAAGGCATGGCGTGCTATTCAAAAAACTATTGCTTGCATAAGGGGAACACCTAAAGAGAACTATCAAATTCTTCCTTCATACCTACACATGATGGTGTGCAAAAACCCAGGAACGTACACAAGCATAAAAAGAGATGTGCAGAATAGGTAACCATCAGCCTGCAGTTTCAAATGTTCCTATTTGAAAAACTTCACACCTTATGATTTGTTTTTTTGTATTTCATTGTACATATTTGCTTACATGTTCTTTGCTCCTGCGACATCAGTAGCTGGTTGGTCCTACTGTAGACCCGTTATTGCAGTAGATGCAACGTTTTTAAAATACAAATATCATGGTGTTCTATTTGTTGCTGTACCAAAGGATGCAAACAATCAAATCTTTCCTCTATGTTTTGGTATAACTGAATCAGAAAACAATGAGGCATACATTTGGTTCTTTGGGGAAATGAGAAAAGCAATTCAAGTCCGTCGTGAATTGGTTTCTTGTCAGATAGAAACCAATCGATTGCAAATGGGATTAGAAAAGTTTTCCCTGAAGCTCACCATAGTATCTGCCTCTATCACTTTGAGAAAAATTTAAAGCAAAGACATGCAAAAGCCACGGTAATAAATCTTTTTCAAAGTGCTGCAAGGTCATACAAACGTGAAGATTTTAATCAGTTAATATCCCAACTCAAAAGTATTGACAAGAAAATATACAATTACATATGGTAGAATCAATGAATTCCGTTTTACTAAAAGGGAGAGAAATTCCTATTTTAAGAATGTTAGATTTCATCCAAGAAAAGTTAGGAGAGTGGTTTTACGAACGGAGAAAAAAGGCAAATGAAACTTTTCACAGAGTATCAATATGGGCAGAAGAAGAGCTGACTAAGAAGATGGACTTGGCTTGTAAAATGTTTGCGAGTATATTTATTAACTTCAGCTTTTTATATCTGTTGCAGTGATTTACTGCTTACATTTAAAAAATTTCATACTTTTTTCTTTTTGAAGAAGCAATACACTAATATAGTTTGTCTTAATTTTTTATTCCTTCTTAGGTGTTCAACCTTGATTCAATGTTGTTCAAAATAAATAGTGAAGGAATCGAATTCATTGTGGACTTAAAGAAGAGAACTTGCGACTGCCTAGAATTCCAACTTGATGAATTGCCCTATCCACATGCAATTGCTGCTATTAATAAGAGATATTTGCAGAAATCTGATTACTGCTCAAATTGGTATTCAAAGGAAACATGGTTGAAAACATATGAAGGACATGTGAATACTGTGGGAGATTAAAAATCATGGGATATACCACAAAATATACAATCTGAGATCACAAAACCTCCTGATGTAGAGATTTTACAAGGAAGACGACAAAAGAAGAGGCATATACCTGTGACTGAATCAGTACCATTCAAGTCTACCAAATGCAGTAGATGTAAACAAGTTGGGCATAACAGAGTAACTTGCTTGTCTTCTCCAGCACCTCATCCATATTCAAAGAAACACACTGAAAAATACTCCAACCTTCAATAATCCTTGGTCTGAATTTATACTTTCATTATTGTATGACATATTTGAAATGTGATTTTTTTCATAGGAATAAAAAAAAAGAAGCTCTTGGACTATTTTATATACTGCTAAAGTACAAATCACTCATTTTTGTTGTGCAAGCTTACAGGTTTGGTTGCATTTTTAAAAAGTACGCAATGACTTCTGAGAGAAAAAACCTCAGGTTACAGTATGTGAAATACTAACACAAACACACACACACATACACACACTCACACACACACACATACGCGTACAACACACAAAAGAAAGGCATGTACAAACAAAATCTTCAGCATCTCTAAGCTGAAGTTATAGAAAATGAACTTAATAACTTCAACATATTCATTAATGAATATGCTGAAGTAAACAAAAAAGCACAACATAAAAACATAAAAAAGAATTACAAAATTTAAACATAAAAACCAACTAAGAAGTATAAAGCAAATACCAACAAATAACAAGGATAATGCAATAGAAAGCTAAGAAGAAAGAGGATGAGAATTACATTGATACAAAAAGAGATGAGAACAACACACAAAGTACAAACAAAAACATCAGCTCTCTGGGCTGAAGTTATACAAAATGAACCTAAAAACATCAGCTCTCTGGGCTGAAGTAAACAAAAAAACACAATATTAAAACATAAAAAAGGATTACAAACACTAACAATCATCACCATCACCATCATCATCATCATCATCACAGTACTCCTCAATTTTTCTAAATATCTCATCATCATCAGTATCGGAGATAACTATAGGGTAGTCGGGCAAAAGACCACTGAATCCAATGAGATCAATCTTCAACTTGTCAAAATCATCACGCAGCTGACTTTGTTCGACGATTACTCTGTCCATAAGAGAAAGAAGAGTCTTCAGTTTGTTTTGTAGCTTGAAATAGTCGTTCCAGCTGGTAAACTAAAAACTATCAAACTGTCACACAACCTTGTTGAACGAGGTTGAATAACCTCCACAACTACGTTCTAGGTTAAGCCTGTTCTGGAATGATTCATTGGCAAAGAACTGTGGCCTGATTCTCTCCCAATCAACCTTTATTTGATCCCACAAAAACATAAGATTAGCCATCGGTTTGTTATTGTACCACTCACACTTTAAAGTATCCCACTTCTGCATGAATTCATCAAAATTAGGCTTCCTACTTCCGCTTCCACCAGACATTCTTTCTTTAACAAAAGCTGAAAGACTAAGGATGAATATAAATTTAAAGAAATATGATGGAAGTCTATGAATGACTATGAAATTTTCAAGTGAAGAGATTGTTAATATAGACAAAGAGTTCACCTAATCAATTTAATATCTATAAATGTAAAAGTAACTTTTCAGGTGTTTTTACTGTTTTACGTTCAGAGAAATTGAATGAAACAAGATAATTACGTGGTAAAACAAGTATGTGGTAAATACAAAAAGAAATGTAACTTCAGCCCTAATAAGCACACAGTTTTTCTATAGTAAAAATAATTTCAGCCTGAAAAATAACTTTTCAGATCATTTACTATATGGTCAAACAAATTTAAATGAAAGATGAAGTAGGTGACAAAATACAAAAAATAGATAGTAAATGCAAAAAAGATAAGTGTCAACTTAAAAATAATTACCAAAACATGCTGAAGTTTTTGTCATAAGCTTTTTCAAAAACTTCTGCCTAATGTGCTGAGGTTATTTAGTTCATTTATAAAACTTCAGCACATAATAAGCTTAAGTTTTTCATCGTGCATTCAATAGTTTTGTTATAAATGCCTTTTCAAAAACTTCAGCTCAATGTGCTGAAGTTTGTTAGTTCATTTCTGAAAACTTCAGCACTTGATGAGCTGAAGTTTTTCTCCTAGACTCGATAGTTTTTGTCGTAAAGCTTTTTCAAATAACTTCAGCTCCATGTGTTGAAGTTATTTAGTTCATTTCTAAAACCTTCAACACTTGATAAGCTGAAATTTTTTTCCTGGACTCGATATTTTTTGTCGTAAAGCTTTTTCAAATAACTTACACAGAAAAAGCTTAAGTTTTTGTCCTACATTTGACACTTTTGTTATGACTTTTAACCAAACTTCAGCTTAAAAAGCAGAAGTTATTTACTTCATACTGAAGTTTAGCATTTTTGAATCAATCCAAGTATACTAAAAAACTAATTAATGCGAACAGAACAAAAATTTAAAAGACATCACATAAATCACACAAAATAATGTATATTCACACAATCCAATTTTGTTTTCGCTTACATCCTTGAAAAAAAGAAGAAAAAATTAGTTTTTTGTTTACAAGTTATTCTCTATTCAAAAAATTGACAGAGTATCTTCATATTCTCCATAGTCATGTCCTAGTTGCTCTTATTGGGTTTCTTAACAAAATTCAATGAACCTTCACTATGTCTTTAACTGATTCACAAAAGCGGCAATACGAGCACCTTTCTTTACCACCTTGTACAGACCTCTGAATTACATTTTCCATATTAATACATTTTCCACATATGTGCATCTGGGAAGACTCCCTAAGTGTGAAAAGGCGTTCATGCAAATTCGCTGCAGCACCATGAGCTATAAGACAGTCACCCTCCATTTCACCAAATTTAATTCCACCAAAGCGTTTTCTGTCACACACAGGTTAACAAAGTTTAGTACTATGATTTTTTTTAGTAATTTCCATCTTTTTTCATAAGAAAAAATAAGAAAATGTTGGTAAAGACATGTTTACTGATGTGCAGCTGGGAATTCGTGGGAAGCAAAGATAATGAAGGAGAAGTCCAAAAAACTTCATATGTGATGGAGAGTGGCCACATCAAATACTCGAGCCCCAGGACAATTTTACTAAAAGTTAGATTTATCAACTAGTAAAAAGAGCAAATTGTCCAGGAGCTCGAGTGTTTGATCTGGCCACTCTCCTTCACATATGAAGTATTTAGTCTTTTCCTTCATTATCTTTGCTTCTTATGAACTCTCTACTATACCCAATAAGCATGTCTGTGCCAATATTTTCTTGTTTTTCTTTGAATAAAAATTTAAAGAAATATGATAGAAGTCTATGGATGACAATGAAAATATTCAAGTGAAGAGATCATTAATATAGCCAAAGAGTGCACATAATCAATTTAATATCTATAAATGCTGAAGAGATTGTTAACTGTTTTTTGTTCAAAGAAATTGAATGTAACAAGATAAGTAGTTGGTAAAACAAGTAAGAGGTAAATGCTAATAAACTTCAGCTCTTGATAAGGTGAAGTTCTTGTGTTGGATTCAATAGTTTTTGTCGTATAGTTTTTTTCAAAAAACTTCAGCCCAATGTGCTGAAGTTTTTTAGTGTATTTCTAAAAACTTCAGCTCTTGATAAGCTGAAGTTTTTGTATTGGATTCAATAGTTTTTGTCATAAAGCTTTTTAAAAAAACTTCAGCCCAATGTGCTGAAGTTATTTAGTGTATTTCTAAAAACTTCGGCTCTTGATAAGCTGAAGTTTTTGTGTTGGATTCAATAGTTTTTTCGTACAGCTTTTTCAAAAAAACTTCAGCTCATCGTGCTGAAGTTTTTTAGTGTATTTCTAAAAACTTCAGCATTTGATAAGCTGAAATTTCTGTCCTTCAGTCGACAGTTTTGTTATGACTTTTAACTAAAACTTCAGCTTAAAAAGCAGACTTCATGCTTAAGTTTTTTCAATAAAAATGTACTTAAAATTCATAATAAAAGACACAAACATATTTGTAAGAACAAAAGTGAAATAAAAAAAAAATACTTAGTGTATATTCACAAAATACAAATTATGTGCAACCAATCATCTGATCAAAAAATTCACACACAGTCTCTTCGAAATCTCCATAATCATGTCCTTGTTGTTCTTCTGGAGTTTTATAGCCGCTATCTTTTTTCCACTTTCCATGAGCCCAAAGATTGACAACCAATTCTCTCCTGAAGGTCAATGACTAACTTTGATCGAAATTGAAGACATCTTCTTTATTCAACCCCATATCAATTAACTTAAGAACAAATACACCACAATCAACACTACAAAAAGAGCATGAAAAATAGTTAACACAAGGGCAAAAAATAATAAACATAAGATGCATGGTAAAACATAATGCGAAACACGTACTTGTTAGTCTGTTGCGGTGAGGTCATCCACTTAATTTGAAAATTTTCCACAGGACTATCCCCATAAAATTTATTGTGTGCCCCAAATGCCAAGCATTTGAGACAGTATGGGATCAACCGGGCATAATTTCTGACATGTTCAACCGCACACTCATATGTTACACTGCCCATGGAATCATACACATATATAATTTTATCTTTAAAGTCCAGAATTCCAAAAACGTAGTGCATAGATCTCTGGCCCGTCATTGGCTTAAGTCGAAATGGAAAGAATACTTTTCTGGCAGATGCTCATGAGATACCACAAGAAATGTCGAGGCCTTTTACGTAGTTGGCCACCTTTTCATTCGTTGATTCTTCCTCAAACCAACTAAAGTCCGTTAGTGGCTGAATAACCGCTTCTTCTTCTTGAGCCTGTTGTTTGGATATCCTCTTTCTCTTTGATTTGCTCTTTTTTTGATCCTCTATTCTCTTTTGCTTCCTTTTTCTAATTTTATCCATCTGTTCTTCTGAAGGATGAATACCAGCCAGCTTAGTCATATACTGATCAAAAATTAAATCTGTTACTGCAAATCTTGATTTTGGATAAGCTGGAAGGTGATAGCAATATTTTTTGCGCAAGTAATATATGCCCACATCCATATGCTGCAAAATGAACAACAACAAATGATAACATGTGAAAAACTACAAACAGCATGACAAAAACTTAAGCATATTCAGTTTGAAGTGTTAGAAAATAATCTAAAAAACTTCAGCATGTTTGATTTAAAAGTTTTGAAAAAAACTAGAGAATGCATGTTAAAAACTTCAGCATGGTTAAGCTGAAGTTTTAGCAAATACGCTGAAAAACTTCAGCATTTTAGTGTGAATAAAGTTGAAGTTTTCCAAATTACAGTACTATAAAAATAAGCTGAAGTTTTGGGAAATACAGTTGAAAACCAATTCAAAAAACAAACTTAATAACTTACTTCATCCGCAAGATCAGAGTTAGGATCCATAAGCTTAGTAAAGAATGATTTTCGAATATCAATTCCAGCTAATCTGAATGGATTAGAATCATATTCACTGGCATCCATCTCCAACCATTCTGTAAATCTTTACATCAATCCACTGTCTTGATTAACATAATGGAAGGGACACCTTCGTATATTCTTTCCTACTTTCCAATCTTGCCCCCTTTCCTTTCGTTTATGAACTATGTAAGGAGATCTCAACCAAATACTCTCCATACGAATCCTTTTCCTTTTTTTTTTTTTTCTGGTTTTCCTTTTGCTTGCTCTTCCTGCTGTTCCATCACAACTAACTGTTGTTGTTCACCAGCAGGGGGAGAAACCATATCCATAGTGGCAGATACTTGACCAACTCCCTGCTGTTCACGACATTCTTGTCTCTCATCACGAACAACAACAACAACAGAATTACCTTCTGAATCAGTCCCTTGTGTACTACCAAGTGAAAATTAACATAAATTGAAGTTGGGGATATTACTGGTGTCACACATAGGAGAACTAGAAATCTTCCTTCTCTTAGGATTTGGAAGAAGTTGCGATGCATCAGATGATATCTGCAAAAGCAAGGAAAATATAAACATAAATAAAACTGATACAAAATACACATTAGGCAAAAAACAGCTTGTAATCGAATTGCAGAAAATAACTACCTGGTCTAAGTGTTGAGACACAGATGGTGTTTGCATTCCAATAGATCTATTTCCTTTACCTTCAGATATGCCTGTATCTTCATGCAAAAAAAAATAAAAAAATATAAATAATACTGACTAAATTTTATAAAATAATACCAACACACTTCACACCTATAGTGAGCCAACAGGTGTGAATAAATGTATTTCTCCTTTTTGATATAGCTGCATAAGCTCACCAAATTCTTTTTGAGCTGCCTCGAGTCTTTCTGAAAAATCATTTAAAAACATAACAAAGAAAATAAAATATGTAAAGTTTCAAACTGTAAAAAATATACTTCTATCAAATGTAATAAATTCATGATCTATAGAATACCTTGACGTTTGTCTTCCGCTGTGGTTTCCCCAGGCTGCATGCCTTTGTCGATATCAACATTTCTAGCTTCATTCAATTGTGCACCAATGTCAAGGAGCATTGGAGTATTATGTGGAAGGTTTTTCTCAACTCTACCTTCATTTAATTCAGCATCATCAGAGACTTTTTGAGTAATGTCAATTGAAGCACAACTAGTTTCAACTTCCACTGCATATTTATAAAGAGGGGAAATAGATCAACTAGTTTTTCTATATATATAACATAGTAAAAATTTATACCTGTAGTGAAAATTTCACTACAGGACATTAACAAAAAGATCAGTTAAAACTTCAATCTCTAAGAAGGTTGAAGTTCGACATTTGCAAAAACAAAAACTTCAGCTCTAGAGCTGAAGTTTGACAGTTACAAAACAAAAATTTCAGATCTAGAGCTGAAGTTCGACAGTTACAAAACAAAATCTTCAGCTGAAGTTTTGTTTCATGTTTTGTGTTTTTTTGTTATATATTTTTATGAACTATTATAAACTTCACACTTTATACCTGTAGTAACAATTTCCTGTGTATCACCACCTAAAATTTCCTTGCAAATAGCTAGTGCTCCATCAAACAAATTGCCTTGTCCAATATCGCTTTCCAAAGAACAACTCGATGCATGTTTTTCAGTACCAACAACTTGATCGTCTGCACCTTGTTGTTGAACATGTTCATCGCATTCACCAGCCGCTTCCTTACGTGTAGCATTAATATCTGTGACTTTACGCGATGGATCATGAGCAGCATGTTCTTCAACTTGATTATCTGCACATTGCTTGCTTCCAACATTCTCAGTTGCTAACTGTTCTTCATCATTTCCATCTCTGCTCAATATATCAGCACTGGAACGTTCCTCTTCAACTTGTTTCTGAACATGTTGATCGCCTTCAAAAGCCGCTTCCTCACGTGTAGCATTTACATATGCGACTTTATCTTATGCATGATTAACAACATTAATATCCGATGGATGTTCGTAACAGTCGATCACCCTATCATATTCTCGATGGTTACTCAAATCAAAATTGCCATTGTCCATTTCATTTGATTTGTTGACAATCTTAAACAGCTGTTCAAACTTCTCATCGAAATATTCCTAGAAAAAAATTACTAACAATGATTAATCTGAATAACATCAGCAAAAATAAAAAGACTTCTCTATAAATTAGCTTACCTTCACTTTTACAAAAACCGCATCAACAATAGCAGATCGCTCATCCTTTTTAAACTTATCAAAAACTTCGTTCATGATCGTGCTTCTTTCTTTTTCTGCATACCTTTGAACCTTCGTCGTTAACCTCTAGAATAGATACACAACAAAAATTCAGATATAGAAGAAAACTTCAGCTCAAAAACATGTTGTACTTTTACAAAAAAAAAAAACAAAAAACTTCAAATCAAAACTTACAGAACATATTGTCTCAAGTAATTCATTGTCATCAAAGTCAGATGTAGAACGGGTAGAATGACTCTGGGTACGAGATGATTTGCCAATAAAAGGAGTTCAATTCGGTTCTTTTGATCGACTCCGACTACGTGGTGATTCACCAATGACAGGAGTTCGATTCGCTTCTTTTGATCGACTTAGAGTACATGGTGATTCACCAGTTGAAAGAACTGCATTAACTACCTTTGAACAAATTCGACTGCATGGTAATTGCAATTAAAGACATTAAATTCAATTCCTCTTCTGTAGGAATTATATCCAATACCCTAAAGTCGCGATATCTCTGTTTAATACAAAAAATTATATTATGAGGAGAAAAAAACTAATACATCAACATATTAACACAAAGACAAAAAAAGTAACTTACTTCATGAGTACTGAACATATGATAAAGTTCAAGAAATTTAGGCTCTCCCACACATACATAACGTAATATCATGGGAACCTGAGGGGTATCAAGGTACTCATCCTCTCTTATATACTTCTTCCGAACATTTGGGAAGCGCTCATAGAACCAAGCACATAACAGATATGGGAATCTACCAAGTTTATACTCAGTTGTATATAATTTGTTCTGCTTGTCCAATGCATGTTTCAGTGAATAAATGAGCTTCTCATAAGCCACATTACCCCAAGGATATTCAGCACAAATCTTATCATCTTCAACAATAGATGCGTACTCCTCCATCACAGATGACTCGGTATTTTTCCCAAACAAAATAGACTCTACAACAAGAATTTCCATAAGCTTAACAACATCATCATCACTCTCGCATACGTGTACGTGATTCACAACATTCTTTGGAATTTCATTACGAGTCATAAAACTTCGAATATCCTTCAAAGTCACACCCTTTGACTTACCAAAATACCGCTTCAGAATATTGCTCTCTCGATTAATTGGTTTTTCAACATTATGTGATGTGATCCGCAAACCACACATAATGTGAAATTCTTCAAGGGTGAAGGAAACATCATAACCAAATATCTTGAAACTAATGGAGTCTCGATAATTGGTGAATATTCGAGAAAGACACAGACAATGAACCAACTTTATGCTGCATTGGAAATACTCTATAGCCATAATGTATCGAAATGTACCATTATTAAGTTTATCCCGTTGTGTAGGAGTCAAGAAAGTTGCAATTAATTTCGTCAAATCATGGTTCCTCTTCCAGTAACCCTTAGAGTTAAACCAATTTCCAAACTCAAAATATCTTTGCCCTGGTCTTGTAGGTGGAGGAGCAGGGACATAAGGACCTAGGGGTATTATAGGTTGTCTAGGTACTTTAGGTGTTTTTAGGTGCTTTGCCTACTTTAACTGCATTAGGATCTTTAGGTGCTTTAGGAGCCATCTGTTCAAAAAAAGTAAAAGATAAAAAAAATAATATTAGGACATTATCAAAAAGATCAGTTAAAACTTCAATACCTAAGAAGGCTGAAGTTCGACAGTTACAAAGACAAAAACTTCAGCCCTAGAGCTGAAGTTCGATAGTTATAAACAAAAACTTCAGCTCTAGAGTTGAAGTTCGACAGTTATAAAACAAGAACTTCAGCTCTAGAGCTGAAGTTCACCAGTAACAAACACAAAAACTTCAGCTCCTTAAGCTAGACTTCACCAGTTACAAACACAAAAACTTCAGCTCCTAAAGCTGAACTTCACCAGTTACAAACACAAAACATTCAGCAATAAAACATGCTGTAGTTTTTACAAAAAACAAAAAACAAATTCAAATCCAAAAATAATGTCAAAACATGAAAAAAACTTCAGCTCCTATCTAAGGTATCATTGAACTATTATAAAACAAATAATAGTTCAGCTCCTAAATAGTATCATCTATTTAACTCTCAAAATTTTTAAAAATTTGGACGTCTAATCACAGAAGAATTTATAGAATTTTCATCAACAACATAAACACTCGTTCAAAAAACCTAAAAACACAATCGTAAAAGTAAAACTAATGCACTTATAAACTAAACGCTAAAAAAATATTTTATCATAAATACATGACTATCAAAACCAAAACCAGAAATTAAATCATAAAATAAAACCTAGAAAGTTAATGCAATGTACCTATGATTAAATCGTAATGTGGGAACAACGATGACTAGCAGTTGAAAAATCAAAACAACAACGCGAATAACAATGTGATTTCAGAGAAGAACAAATCACAAAATGCGAATAACGGGAGAGAGAGAGACAGAGACAGTAGAGGACTATCGTATACTTGGAGAGAAAGTAGTCTTTTAATAAAGAAGGGCAAAATAATCTTTTCAAATGGCTTTTAACAAAAAAACGGGTACAAGTGCAAACAGAAGACAACGCGGCTACAGATTAAAAAGGGGCGCCCTTTCCGTGCAATTTTTACATTCCTTTTTTATCTGCTTTATCGCTTTTACTTTTAGTTAAATCCCTAAATCAAAAGCTTATTGTCCAATTCTCTCTCTCTCCACACGACAACCCACAGGCAACCACCAGTGATTAGCGCCTAAAGCCACCGGATAATTGTTTCCGGCTTGACCCTACAGCCTACAAACACTGTTAAAGATAATGGTGCCCCCGGAGTGCGGAACCAAAATGTGGTTTTTTTTACTCAAAATACGCAAATAAGTACAACAACAACAACAACAACAATAACCCAGTATAATCCCACAAGTGGGGTCTGGGGAGGGTAATATGTACGCAGACCTTACCCCTACCCCGAAGGGTAGGGAGGCTATTTCCAGGAGACCCTCGGCTCAAAAAAAGCAATAGGAGATGATATATTAGTACCATAAAAATACGTAATAAAATAACAACAATATATAAGAGATATGAAATATGAAATACAGAATACGAAATACGAAATACGAAATAGATGGTTGGTATAGTACAACTAGAAGGTAAAGCCCTGCATCAATAGACGACCAATGGCATTCCTAGTCTAACTCCTAACTGGATAGTCTCCCTCTATTGTGATGTAGAAATATTCACACTCTCCCCTAACCTACAACCTTAATGCTCGACCTCCATAATTCCCTATCAAGGGCCATGTCCTCAATAATCCTAAGTCACGCCATGTCATGTCTGATCACCTCTCCCCAATACTTCTTAGGTCTCCCTCTACCTCTCCGCGTGCCCACTACCGCCAGTCGCTCACACCTCCTCACCGGTGCATCAGTGCTCCTCCTCTGAATGTGCCCGAACCATCTGAGTCTTACTTCCCGCATCTTGTCCTCCATGGGGGCCACACCCACCTTCTCTCGAATATCTTCATTCCTAATCTTATCCATCCTTGTATGCCCGCACATCCACCTCAACATCCTCATCTCTGCTACTTTCATCTTCTGGGTGTGTGAGTTCTTTACCGGCCAACATTCAGTTCCATACAACATGGCAGGCCTAACCACTGCTCTATAAAACTTACCTTTTAGTAACGGTGGCACTTTCTTGTCACACAAGACTCCCGACGCTAACCTCCACTTCATCCACCCCACCCCTATACGGTGTGTGACATCCTCGTCAATCTCCCCGATCCCCTGAATAACCGATCCAAGGTACTTGAAACTACCTTTCTTGGGAATGACTTGAGAGTCAAGCCTCACTTCAACTCCCGCTTCCGTCGGCTCAACTCCAAATTTGCACTCGAGGTATTCCGTCTTCGTCCTACTCAACTTGAAACCTTTAGACTCAAGAGCATGTCTCCAAATCTCTAGCCTCTCGTTGACGCCGCCTCTTGTCTCGTCAATTAGAATAATGTCATCAGCAAATAGCATGCACCATGGAACCTCCCCTTGAATATGATGAGTCAGTGCGTCCATCACCAGGGCAAAGAGGAATGGGCTGAGCGCAGACCCTTGGTGCAACCCCGTAATAACTGGAAAGTGTTCAGAGTCGCCTCCTACTGTCCTAACCCGAGTCTTAGCTCCATCATACATGTCTTTAATCACCCTAATATAGTTACTCGGGACCCCTTTATCCTCTAAGCAGCTCCATAAGACCTTCCTAGGAACCTTATCGTATGCTTTCTCCAGATCAATAAACACCATGTGGAGATCCTTCTTCTTATCTCTGTACTATTCCACCATCCTCCTAATAAGGTGGATAGCTTCTGTGGTAGATCGTCCCGGCATGAACCCGAACTGGTTGTCTGAAATAGACACCGTTCTTCACACTCTCATTTCTACCACTCTCTCCCAAACTTTCATGGTATGACTTAGTAATTTGATGCCCCTATAGTTGTTACAGCTCTGGACATCACCTTTGTTCTTATACAACGGGACCATTGTACTCCACCTCCACTCTTCAGGCATTCTATTAGTCTTGAATATAACACTAAACAATGCAGTAAGCCATTCCAAGCCTTCTCTACCCACACACCTCCACAATTCAACCGGAATTTCGTCTGGCCCGGTAGCTCTGCCCCTTCTCATCTTACGCATTGCCTCCATGACTTCATCGATCTCAATGTCCCTACAATTACTTACTTCATGGTGACTGTCGGCATTCCTCAATTCCCCAAGTATAATATCCTGATCCCCTTCTTCACTTAGAAGTTTATGAAAGTAGGTCTGCCACCTCTTCTTAATCTGGTCATCTCCCATCAAAACTTTGCCGTCATCATCTTTTATGCACCTCACTTGGTCCAAATCCCGAGTTGTCCTATCTCTTGCCTTAGCGGTCGGAATAACTTCTTCTCCCCACCTTTGTTCCTTAGCTCCTCATACAGACAAGCAAAAGCTGTCGTCTTAGCCTCCGTCACTACCATCTTCGCCTCCTTCCTAGCTACCTTATACCTTTGACTGTTCTCTCTCTTCTCCTCCTCGTCAGTGCTCCCTACTAACCTTAGATAAGCCGCCTTCTTTGCTTCCACTTTACCTTGGACAACTGCATTCCACCACAAATCTCTTTTGTGTCCACCATAGTGACCCGTAGATATCCCTAACACCTCTCTCGCCGCCTTTCTTATACAGTCCGCCGTCGTCGACCACATTGTGTTCGCGTCCCCACTACTTCTCCAAGCTCCCATTGCCGTTAACCTTCCTTCCAACTCTTTAGCTTTATCCTTAGTTAAGGCGCCCCACCTAATCCTGGGGCGTCCTTGTACTGACCTCTTCTTCCTCCTTATCCTAATACAAATGTCCATCACCAAAAGCCTATGATGCGTTGAGAGGGTCTCACCTGGGATAACCTGCAGTCCTCGCACAACCTTCTGTCGCATCTCCTGAGGAGTAGATAGTCAATCTGAGTCTTCGCCACAGAACTTTGGTAAGTAACCAAATGTTCATCCCACTTCGTAAAACTCGAGTTTTCAATGACTAGATCGAAAGCCTTGGCAAAGTCCAACAGCGTAATGCCCCCTCCGTTCCGCTCTCCGAAACCAAATCCGTCATGCACCTTAATGTACCCACCTGCAGATAACCCAATATGACCATTGAAATCTCCTCCTATGAATAACCTCTCAGAAGGCGGTATACTACGAACAATCTCATCCAACCCCTCCCAAAATTGCCTTTTAATATCCTCATCCAAGCCTGCTTGTGGTGCGTACGCGCTAACGACATTTAAAGTACCCTCACCCACCACCAACTTAATAGTCATTAGCCTATCATTCACCCGCCTGACCTCTACCACGGACTCCCTAAGATGGCTATCTACCAGGATGCCCACTCCATTCTTACCCCTCAAGACACCAGAGTACCACAACTTATACCCATCCACGTTTTTCGCCCTCGATCCGACCCACCTAGTCTCCTGGACACACGCTATATTAATCTTCCTCTTCTGCAGGATTTTCGCTAACTCTATGGATTTACTCGTTAGTGAACCTATGTTCCATGACCCGATTCTCAACCTATATGCTCCCTTGCCCCCTCTACCTACCCTGCTACCCGACCCACCCCCTGAACCCCACCCCACACTCTGCCCCACCCGAGGACATGCCCTTATTCTATCATCCCAGACTGCAGCCACTACACCTACAACAATCTAGAGAAGTCTCGCTAGTGTACAACGTACACAAATCAAACTTGAAGGAAACACGTGGTAGCTAGTATCCTAGTTCAAAGGTTTAACTATTGCGAAGTAAAATAACAGTAATTTAGCTAACACCAAAAGGGAAACAGTAAAATAGGAGGTACCAACTCCCGATAACAAAACCTGTGGCTGATTTGCTGTGCTCGATGTATTTGTACGCTCCCGCCCACTTCCTACTACCCTTGCTGACACTCGCCCAGGTTGCTCTCCTTTGCCAGTGCTCGTGCGCCCAACTTGTCTCCAATACTCCGAGAATTCCTGAAAACACAGAAAATACCACGACCCAAAAACTAGAAGGAGCTATCACCGCTACCACTGGTAAGCAAAAAAGCAGAGCAAAACGATTGCTCTTTTTCAATTGAAACAGATGCACCACTTGCAATATGAACAAAGACAACCCAGCGAAGCAGCCGCAGATTCAGCAATCAACTATCAATCAGTGGGATGTTGGCAGAGGACTTGTTGTGTCTTACTCCTTAACAGATAAAAATGAAGTCATTTTACAGAAAGCAAGAACTTAACCCCCAAAATGAAAAGGAAAGGATACCTTGGACAGAAAACAGGAAATGAGCTTTCCGTTTGCAATGCCTTTATAAATCTCAAAACAAAATCAAGATTCTTAATTCCCCCAACCCAAGATCTGATCTTTCCACCCTTTTAACAAGAAAATGAGCTTCAAAAACTCGCAAGGAAGAAAAAACCCAAAATTTCTGACGAGAAATTTGGTAGAAAAAGAGTTTTTTTTTATCTGGGAGAAAATTTTAGGGACAGTAGAAAGAAGAATAATATGGCTTCTCCTTACAATCACTGGTGGGTGATATCACCGGAGATATCACCGGAGAAAGCAGAAAGAAGAATATCCTGTAATGGAAGACTTTAATGTGACCACCCAATTAAAAGGTTTTGAAATTAGTAAAAATACGCAAATAAGTGTAAAAAAAAAAGTTACCAAACTATATATAACGCCACAAATAGTGGCGCTATACAGTAACGTTAACTGCACCATTACTGTATAGCGCCACTATTTGTGGCGTTATACTGAAACACCTTACATAGCGCCATTAATAGTGGCGCTATACCCCTTATTACCTGATCCTACCAATAATTTCTGGGTTCAATAATTTAAATGCATATAAAGCCACTTTTTGTGGCGCTATATACAAAAAAAAAAAAAACCCCGGCTAGCCATTTCCTATATAAACATCGTAGAATCGCCACAACTTCATTCAAATTTTTTTAACTCTTGTTGGTTTCTATTGTTGTTAAATTCTCCAGCATTTTTTCATTATGTCTGAAGAACGTAGAATAAGAGTATCATTATATTGGGGGTGAGGTTGTGATGGAGAATAACTCTGTGGGCTACAGTTTACCTGCTAAGTGTAATGTTAAATTGCCACTTTCAATGGAGTACGAAACATTGATATCGTTGTTATGCAAAAAAATGAGTGTGAGAAAACGTTCAGTGATACTCAAAGTAACCGGAAGATATCCGTATTCCGTTACGCCGCAAGGGGTTGCTTTTTACTCAGAGTTTAACATCGACGATGATGACACTTTGAGTGATTTCTTGAGGACTCCGGACGAATGCCGGGAATTTCTTGTAATCACAATGTTGGAGATGTACGTGAAGGTCGAAGACGTTCCAAAAAATGAGGTTGTGCGTAGTAGAGATAACCCCCAGTCATCGGGTGGTTATTCTGGATCAGTTTTTGCCGGACATGTTCCGGATGAAAGATTTTTTCTTGATTTAAATTTATCACCCTCGGCGAATGAGCAGCGAGAAAATAATTTATACCCTGCTTTCCATAATTCACAAGAAGAGTGGTAAACGTCAATTTTCATTTGTGTTAATTATGTATATTTTTGCGTATTGAATTAATTTTAACGCTCATTTATTTAATAAGGGGTACCGGCCGGATATGAATTTACAAGTGGCCCATCCGGTAGTCATCACCTAACTGAAAACGTCCATCATGGAATGTCATCACATTATGACTTGTAAGTGAAAAGCTACAGCCATATATAAAGCATTTATTAATTTAGTAGCTTATATTTTTGTTGAAATGTGCAGTGAAAACGAGCAAGTTGAACTACCCGTACTCACTCAATTGCCCGAAAACGACGTATACATCAGGATCTGGCAGATGAACAGAGTGAGGAAGAGAACAACGATTACGATAACAATGCCGATGAATCAGGAGATGAGAGACCATTTACTCGTGAGCATAGTGATGAAGAGGACGAGGAGGAAGGACCCGATTTGAAGAGAGCCCCCCATAGACGAAAAGTGAACGAGTCTGAAGTGCCGTTTCATTCAAGGGAGATTCCTCATATTGATAACTTGCCAGCCGTACCGGATGTGGAAGCTCTCACAAAGGATTTTGATGAAATCCGGACAGCAATGTGTGATGAGTCTAGACCAACGATGCTTGCAAAGGGGATGCTTTTTCCTGATAAAGCATGCGTAAGCAGGGCTTGTAAAATGCACAATGTTAAAGAGTGTCGTGAGATGCAGGTATCAGAGTCAAGTCCGACGGTATACAAGGCTATTTGCCGCAGGTGGTTTTGGCCATGTAATTGGATGTTGCGTGCTTCGAAGAAGAAAACAAGTATGTGGAAAGTGGGTAAATACATTCCCACCCACACATGCGAAATGGACACTTTCAACGGGAATCACTTCAACTTGGATATTGACTTGATATCTCTTGTACTTATTCCGCACATCGAAGCGTCCATACGGTATAAAATCAAAGAGTGCATTACAGCAGTCCACCAGGAATATGGCCACACAATTACTAAAAGAAAGGCATATCTTGGGCGCAAAAGAGCGTTTGAAATAGTCTATGGTAACTGGGATAAGTCATTTGTAGATCTGCCTAGGTACATGGCTGCACTGCAGCACTTTAAGCCCGGAACAATTATTGAATGGAAGCTTGAGCGGAGTCCGGGTAAACCAGAATATATATTCAATTACGTGTTCTGGGCGTTTAAGCCAGCAATTGATGGTTTTCCGTATTGCCGGCCCGTAATATCCATAGACGGAACTCATGTCTATGGAAAGTACGATATCAAGCTATTGATAGCCATGGAAGTGGATGCTAATGGACAGATATTTCCTCTAGCCTTTGCTATTTGTGCAAATGAAAGCACATAGACGTGGACAATGTTTTTGAACCACTTGAAAGAGCACGTTGTCAAATATCGTTCAGGTATTTGTCTAATATCTGATCGGCATAGGGGTATATTAAGTTCTGTGGAGAACCTTCCTGCCTGGCATGAACCTTATGCATACCACCGTTACTGTGTGAGGCACTTTAAGGCCAATTTCAAGAAGGCACATCCCAAAAAAGATCTACATGATTTGATGTGGATGGCAGCAACAGACCACCAACAACATAAGTTCCAAAGGCATATGGATTCTATCAGGCAAGAAGACGATGCAGCATATTGTTGGTTAATGCGACATGATCCTGAAAAGTGGACGTTGCATGCAGATGGTGGCAGACGCTGGGGAATTCTTACTACAAATGTGTCAGAATCCTTCAACGGGTTATTAAAGTCGGCAAGAGGATTGCCCGTCACAGCCATGGTGCGTATGTCGTTCAAGCAGATGGTGGAGAGGTTTGTACAACGGTCTACAGCTGCAACAAAATTGATGGAAAGGGGTGTTGAATTTATGCCAGTGCCTATGAAGAGATTAGAGAAATACAGACGGCAAGCACATTGGCATTCCTTTTTGCAATATGATAACGAACGAGGTATTTTTGAAGTTCGCACCGCTATCCATAATAATCGGGGTAATAATGTACATACTGTAAATGAATCCACAAGGTTATGCTCATGTGGGAAATGGTCAATCTACCACATGCCTTGTTCACATGCCATCAAGTGTTTTCAACGTGTTGGTTATGCGGAGACCAACTATATTGATCAACAATATAGTGTTTCCAAATACCTAAACACATATAGTGGTCAGTTGCAACCAGTGGGTTCTGAGCATTACTGGCCCCCAGAACCATTTAAAATGGTGTGTAACAAGTTCTATTTGCGTAAAAGACAGGTGCAGAAGAGAACGCGTATATGGAACCAAATGGATGTTAGTGATATCGTATATGCACGCAAATGTGGTATATGCTCGCAAACAGGCCACGACCGTAGAAAATGTCCTTTGGGTGAATCAAGCTCAGGGCGGGTGTTCTTCTATTGTACCTAACTACCCATGAGTTCATGTTGTAATAATTAGTTGTTATGTATACGATTTAAGTATTTATGAAATAATATTTTTTTGTTTGTTAATTATGATTTGTACTTTCCCTTTTTACCTATTTAAATAATAATTTAATATAATTATCGGTATATTTATTATGTGTGTTGTCTTGTCGCTATCACGACATTTAATACACAAAATATACATATGGCGCTATGTGTGTCTTGTCTTGTCGAACTGAAAAAGCTGAAAACATCATGATATGGCGCCATTAGATATGTGTGACCGGCTGACATAAAGTCGTCTTTTCAACATCATGATATGGCGCCATTAGATATGGCGCTATATGTGTGTTGTTTAGCCTATAAATAATGGGGTCATTGTAGTTATTTTGTGTGCTAAAAATTTCCCCCGAGAAATATTTCATTAAAAGTAAGTAAGGTTTTTATTATAAGCAAATATTTCACAAATGGCTCAACCTGGTCGTCCACCAATTTGCTTATGTGGAAAACCATGCATGATGGATTGTGGGTGGGAAGTTAAGTTTAAGTTGTTGTGTTACTATACCAAATACTATAAAACGAAATGAGAACTAAAAAAAAGTAACTGTCATATTCCACTAAATACTGTTGTTAATGTATACAAAAATATTATTTACACTAAAAAAACATAAAAATGAAAGACCGAATCAATGTGTCCCGCATCCGGTGTGTCTCAAAGTAGCCGTTGGCCTGAGGCGCATCCCCTGCCGCCCTGGTACGCTATCAGGATCATCATCATCAAGTCGTCTCCTTATGGCCGGATGCAGCACAGGATGACATATATTGGTGGTGCTGTCAGGTCCAGTAGAAGGCTACATAATAATATCAAACTTAATATAGAAAACTACATAACAATTCACAAAAATTTATATTGTCTTACCATAATCGTGTCTGGATCCTGAATGTAGTCATATGTCGCAGCATCGCATGAAGCCTAAAAAAGTAAATTAATAAAGTTAAAGAAAATAAATAAGTTATAGTAAAAACAATAATAAAATTAATACTAATAAACTCATACCTGCGCATGTGATGAGATGCCATAACTCAGTCGGTGCCCACTATCAAAATCTCGGATCGGTCGAGACTCATAAGTGGTAGACGGGCCAGGGAAATATCTACCCAACTCCACTCCTTGAAAATCCGAGCCCGTGATCAAGAATTGACCCGATGGGGTCACCTGCGACGTCCCTGGAATGTCATAAATGCCAAGGCTGTAAGACGGCATGTCGGTCTCATGCATGCCACCTCCCATATCAGCAGCAACATCATTAGCAGGAGCCTCAAAGCCCCCTTGCTGGGGACCTCCTCTCCGCCCACGACCACGTCGTCCAACACCAGCAGGTCGTCGTGGAGCAGCAGCAGCTCGTCGGCCACCACCCCGTGGCATACCACGACCTTGCTGGTATGTGGCTGGGTCAACATAATCTGGCTGGTGTGCCAAACACTGATCCGATCGGCCTCGCTGCAGTGTCTGGGCAACCATATCCATTAAGCGACGACTATAGTCCTGCATGATCACAGGATCGTGGACATAACTCTGCATCTCCTGCCCCATACGATATACGGTATGCAATCCAATCCCCTGCACAAAAGTTTTTAATATAAACTACGTATTTAACTAGAAATTACTATTAATGTAATTGATAATAACAGAAAACATACCAGAGCCTCATGTCTCCCGGCGTATGAGACTTACCGACCATCTACCTGATGAACTGGGTTCCCGATAAAAAGTCGGGAAACAGTGCGGTACCATGCCATATAAACTTCGATAGGAAAGTGTTGCGGAGCTGGGGTCAAGTCCCATTGGATGTCCCAAATACCCAACTGCGCTGTCAGCCAATCAATAAATGTGTCGGCCACTCTCATCCGATCATCCCTCTCATAATGTAAAGGATCCCATGCAGGCCGAGTCGGTATAGACTGCGGAAATCCAAACTGACAAAATACTCGCTCTGAGGCATGATACTCAACAATATTGAGGCATGTGAGAGGGACGGAAGCCCTCCAAATATGGCGTCCATGCGTGCAATACGCTGGCAGGGTACCTATCAGCTCTTCACTGTACGACGTCCAGATGAACTATCAAATAATAACACAAACCGTTAGTATGCGCAACACCTAGTTAAATAATAATTGGTAAGTTTAGTTAGATATTCACCTGTGCATCCTCCAGAAAATCCAACACATCCCTAAAGAAGGGGAGATTATGATGGCCATAATACTCTCGTGCAAGTCTACGACGCAATACCTACCGACAAGCTAGAGGAAGATCAGGAATATGTACATTAGCCGGTAGCTGTGGTAGAGGTGGCCGAAGTTGCAGAAATCGCTCCCACACCCAAACCTAAAACACAAAGTTGACGTAAAGATTAACTATAACTAGGTAGAATTGTAACTAAACGACAAATTATTTGAATAAGTTGTCACCTGTAGAAGTGGTAGAAAGCCAGAAACGTCTCTCTGTGTGCCCATGGATGCCCGACACATCTGCCTGTACAAAAAAGATAGGACAGCACCACCCCAGCTGTAGCTGACTGTATCATCGAAGTCCGCAATATGATGCAGAAAACGGAGGCTCACTAGGTTCCCCAAAGTGTTCGGGAACAAGACCCCCCCAAATAGAAGGAGCAACAACAGCCTCGTATATTGCTCCACATCCACCTCCGCTGAGTCGTCGGTGATAGTATCGTGGATCTGCACCAAGTGGTCTCTAATGGGGACCAACTGCATACGACTGCTCCCAATTGCTACATCTGGGTCCTCGGACCTGAAGCCCGTGAGCCTGTGCAGCATATCCATATATGAAGCCCGGTTAAAATATCTCATATTCCCAGGCAGTAAAACTGGCAAGCCATCGGTGGACAGGCCATTTAAAATCTCGACGTCCTTGAGTGTGATGGTGGCTTCGCTGATGGGAAGATGGAAAGTGTGCGTCTCCTGTCGCCACCGCTCAATCAACGCCGTGATCAAAGCATAGTCGAGCTGTATCCGGCCAATGCTAATGATCCTATATAATCCCATCTCCTCCAGGTGATGGACCACACGGGGATGTAGAACGCGGGGAGGAGTCAAAAACTCCCACAATAAATCCACTCTCCTGCCCCGAAAAGTCTGCGTAAGCAACTCTCCCCCCATATATGCTCGGATCTATGCTGGGGCTGTAGGGGTAGTAGCTCCGACGTCCGAGGGCCGGGATGTATAGGTGCATCCATGTCGTCAACTGCAAATTCATAATTTTTAATAACTATCATTAAAATTTATGTGTGTTTTTTATAATTTAAATTCATATTTTTTAACAACTTAATTGTAAAAATTATATATATACTTATGGGTTTCGTGCTAGATTTTCTGAGGCCCAGTGGTACCAAACTATCATTAATAATTTTATGTTTTTTTAATAATTTTTATTCATATTTTTTAATAACTTAATTGTAAAAATTATATATATATATATATATATATATATATATATATATATATATAATATATATACTTATGGGTTTCCTGCTAGATTTTCTGAGGCCTAGTGGTACCAAATTATCATTAATAATTTTATGTTTTTTTAATAATTTTTATTCATATTTATTTAATAACTTAATTGTAAAAATAATATATATATATATATATATATATATATATATATATATATATATATATATATATATATATATATATATATATATATATATATATTATAATTATGGGTTTCGTGCTAGATTTTCTGAGGCCCAGTAGTACCAAACTATCATTAATAATTTTATGTTTTTTTTTAATAATTTTTATTCATATTTTTTAATAAATTAATTGTAAAAATTATATGTATATATATATATATATATATATATATAATTTTTATAATTATGGGTTTCGTGCTAGATTTTCTGAGGCCCAGTAGTACCAAACTATCATTAATAATTTTATGTTTTTTTTTATAATTTTTATTCATATTTTTTAATAAATTAATTGTAAGAATTATATATATATATATATATATATATATATATATATATATATATATATATATATATATATATATATATATAATTATGGGTTTCGTGCTAGAATATAAGATAATTAAACAATTACTACACAATACTACGCTACAAGGCTCTACATTTTACTACGCTAAAAGGGTCTACGTTTTACTACGCTAAAAAGGTCTACATTTTACTACGCTAAAAAATAATCTAAACTAAACGGCATAAAAACACATAAATATACATGAGGATATTAACAAACACATTTTTTAGACTAATTTACATATTTTTATACAACACTAAAATTAAATCCGGATAAAATTTAACATGCTAGTTTCGGAAAAAATAAACACAAACCGAAATAGAACACATACAAATCAAGTAATATGCATTGTTATAAAAATTTCAACTTAAAATAAATCGAAATACCTCGATTTAGAATTTTCGGAATGTAAATAGATCGAAATTTTGACTCCGGAAGAGTGAATCCACAATAACACGAAGCTCTACTCGACAGTGGGACCACCAATATTCAACTTTTATGTGACGGGGGGACCCAAATTTTTTTTTTTTACAAAATTGGGGTAGAATCGGTGGTGGTGGTGGTGGTGGTGGGGGACCAGAAATGAGAAATGAGGGAGATGGAACGAAGAAGAAGAAGACGGAGGATTTTTATTAAGGGGTATAGCGCCACTATTAATGGCGCTATGTGTTCAGGTAATAAGGGGTATAGCGCCACTATTAATGGCGCTATGTAAGGTGTCTCAGTATAATGCCACAAATAGTGGCGCTATACAGTAACGGTGCAGTTAACGTTACTGTATAGCGCCACTATTTGTGGCGTTATATATAATTTGGTAATTTTTTTTTACACTTATTTGCGTATTTTGAGTAAAAAAAAACACATTTTGGTTTCGCACTCATGCCTCCGCTACCATTAAATCCTGGGTCCGCCTTTGACTGTGATTATTGTATAAAAGTAAATGTGTATTATGTAACAGACAACTTTAGTCTAGTGGCTAAGTTTGTTCATAAATTTGGCAGGTTGTTCAGTTATAATTTGTTAGAGAGCCAGGCAAGCTATTTTGACACTGAGATAGAGACTTTCTTCGTAACCCCATCTTTTATATTTAATTGTTTCTTTTTTATTTTCTTTATATTACATAATCACAATAAGCAAATGCAGACCACTTGACTAAAATTGCATATTAATTAAGAAAATATATGCAAATATTATGTAGCCGACAAATTTAGCTTAGTAGATGAATTTGTTCGTAAATTATTATTGTTTACCGGTAAAGCAGTACAGTTAAATTTACCTATTTTATAGACAAGCGAACATATTTGGTCCAAAAATTATAAAGGGATAAGATTGAAAATGAGATTTAGCAATTGAAATTGAAGAAGATGACAAGTCTGGCTCCGAGCGCAATGCCTCCAAGGGCAAAATTGAAAGCAATGATAAAGTGCAAATAAAGTTATTTAATTGAGAGCAAAAGCAAAATATAGCTTATGTCTGTAGAAAAAATTACGTCCCTTATAATGGTAGCTGAGCCTGCTATTTATAGCTTTACCTAGGGAAACAAGATCCTAGGATCAAACTCCTCTTAAATGATAATAAAAGAGTCATTGATGAATATGTAACGACAGGCCATAAATGCAAATATTCTCTGCAGTGGCCGTTCATTTAATGTTAGAGAATATTCCCTCATTGAATGCTATCTGATGGCAAACCCTTGATCTCCTCCCGTTAACTAAGCTCCCTTCGGAATTTATCCTATGTCGATTACATTCATTATGTCCGGTATTAGTTGTTGCTTGTCTTGCCTCTTTCTTACCTTCGGTTTCATGTATCATGCTACTTCGACCATCTGTCACAAACCAATTTTACCCCATACAAATATCCCCCTACTTTTCAGTGACACATCTTAGTGTTACCGGAAAGTTGGTGAAGATGTCTTTCTTGGCGGAAAAGTTCATGAACAATATCTGACATTTGAAAGGACACACGTTTTCTCACATTTAATATTCCGAACACGTGTTTTCCTACGATTCAACAAATATTTTTACCGATTTTTGAGGTAATCATGACCATGATTTTTGCCATCTATAACTCCCCTTCTACTTATTATTTTACTTCTTTACTTCCAAAATTTTCATAAGTCTTTCTTTCTCTTTGCCTCTGGTTAGAAAATTCTCCATCTTCTTCACCTCTCTTAGTAAAAGTTTTACTGACTCTTTATTACCATGACTTCTTTCACTGTACTCTGGAAACACTGGTCTTCTTTTCGGTGGAGGCCCAAAGAAAAATAAGCACAAGAAAACCGATGTCGATTCTAAACCTCTCACTGTAAGCACCATCATACCACAATATCTCAGTACTGCTAACAACTTTCAAGAGAAGCCACTTCTGCATCTTCATGGACTTGGCCTGTTAGTAGGTATCCCTCCTCTATTCGCCGTTCTAGTATCCCAATTGTGAAGGAGGACTGCAACTGCCCCAATCTTGAAATTCTCGTCCCAGATATGATAGAGCGGGTTACCTTCACTAAGGAGGGTTTTACGTATGTCTATATGTATCCCTTTAACTTGGGTCCATTCTCCCTAGGGTCCAATGAAGGGCTCAACTCTATAATTTTGAAGTTTTTCCACCGATACTAGGTCTGCTTAGCACAAGTAGGCCCATCTATATGGCGAACGATGGCTTTCCTTCACCAACTGTGCACTGGATACTGGGAAAACCTAACCCTTTCACACATGATGAATCTTTAGTCTACCAAAATTTTCCATGGGGGAGTAATAAACTTCAGCAAACGTGGCTACCATGCTCTTCTCACCAGCGTGGATGATGACACGATCGCGGGTGGATAGAGCAATTCGTCATCATTGCTACTAGGGACATCATCCCAGCCACAACTCTATCTTTTCTTAAGTCGTAGAATCGCTTTCATAAGTTTTCGATTATTCATTTCCTTCCTTCGTGAAAAAAATTATTTTTCGTTTATTGCTGATCTTCTTGTTTCTTTTATTCCAACTACCCGATAGGAACCACCACAGGTTTAAGGCCTGGACCATTGCGTTCAAAAAATTATAAAAATCACGACACCAGAATTCCGCCGGTGGAAGGAAATGACCCCCAAATACGGGTGAAAGGCCAAAAATCATGTAAATTGAGTCCTTCTTCCTTTTATCTTTGTACGAACACAAGTAACTTCATGAAAAAAGTTGCTAACTCTGGTTTTTGCTTGATACAGGACTTTCGCAGGGCTCTGTCACTTGCCCCGAGGTTGACGCCTTAGTTGAACTGAAAGAGGCTAGGAGGGTGTTGCAAAGTTCCCTTGCCCGAAGTAGAGCTCATGGATCTGCTTCTGGTAAGGGTGCCTCATCTCAGAGTCTCCAACCCAAGAACAAGTAGCCAAAAAGACGATGCTCTTCCTCAGCTAGGACTCAAAAGAAGACGATAAAGAAAACATTGACCGACCTGGCCACAATCACAGTAGTCCTCAACAATGAAGGGGAAGCCAGTGATGAAGAGGCTTCCCTTCAAAGGAGAACAACATCTTTATCAGCTCAACCGGATGCTCAGCCGGGAGAGCCTCAAAACCCGACCGCAAAAGAAATACAAGCACTTTGGTGTGAGATGGACTTGGAAGATAATGATGATTCTCGCTTCTAGTCCCCATTGCTGTCTCCGGTCCAAGGAGTTTGGATCCGGGGTCTCTTCTACCTTCGACAACTGAGCAAATAATTATCGGCACTGCCCCTTTCGCAACTGCTTCTCATCTTTCCACAAATACAACTTCACGCCTATCGATACCAGCTGATCCTTCGCCACCAGCACCAACTGCATCTCCTCTACCGGCAACAGATGATCGAAAAAGGGGTGTTTTTCCTACTCAGTCTCCCAACCATGGGAATTTGGGGCATAAATATTCCACCCCTTCCCCAGATCCCCGAAGGAGGAGAAACGTCGCTCTTTTGGATCTAAAAGAGTGCCATCTTTTATCCAAGCTAGTGGAGCTTGTGAATTATCTAAAGCCGTTGGATTTGGAGAAAGATTGGAAGAAAATGTGCTCCTTTTCTAGGGATTGCTTGATAAACAATACCATGCACAATGCGACACAGATACCATACTTGTTTTCTTATATCTTCTTTTCCATTTACCTGCTGCAATGAAATCATAAGTTTGATATTCGTTTTTACAGGCCAACTTTCTCTCTTCTGAAGGTATGCAGAGACTGATACTTGATAAGCAAGGACTTGCTTATGAGCGGGATCAACTGTTGGCCGAAAGAACCAACTTGTTGTGTGCCTCCCGGTGTTGGAGGCAAAAGCTGATGAGATGGTAGAACTTGAGGCCCGGTTGCAGCAAAGCGAACAAGATAAAATGGCCTATATCCAAGAAGCCACTCAATTACACAAACAACTTCAAGAGGCTAAGGCTAAGTGGGCTGAGTTCCATGACGTTGTTCTTGTTACTATCGAGCGTGAGTCTGCCTTTGAGGATCAAATAAATAATTTGAAGGCAGATTTAAGCTCCAAAATCAAGAAGGCCAATGCTGCTGAGGAGAAGAGGGTCTGAATGGAAGAGAGGCTAAAGAGGTCGCTGGACCAAAATCGGCTTTACTCGGATACAAATGTCAAGCTCGATGCTCGCCTCAGTGCCCTGAGATCTGAGAGGGAGGGCCTCCAGGCCGAGATTGATAGACTCCAAGCAAAGCTCCATGACCAATAGGATTCCTTCGTATTTGAGAAGAATTATGCTATATCATATGAGGAGGAATACCTTGGAAGAAGACAAAGCTGGAGGCGTCGATATTGATGATTACATCATCAAGGCCCGAGAACTGGAGTAACTGCTCATGAAAATCTTCCCACTCGGCCCGCTGCAATTGACTCTTCGAGTACCGATTCCGAGTACTTGGGAACCGAAAGGGAGATTGAAGAACATGAAGATCCTGAATCGGTAGTGAATCCGCCTCACTCTACGGGGGAAAACGCAGATCCCTCTCTCCCTTCGGGTTCTGGCGGCAATGATGCATATCTTTTTTACCCCTTTTTTTCTACTTTGTAATTGTGTCAAACCTTTCACCGAGATTGGCACTTGATAAACAAATAAAGAATTTTTGCTTAAGTATTGTGCAAAGTATATTCCTTTTGCGTTTAACTGATTAAAGCTTTGGGTATATTTTCATCCGATAGCTTTTGATTCCGGGCATAAATTCTTCTGAAATCAACCCTTTACTATGAGGGTTTCACAAGAGAGAGCCTTTATGTTTACTGTTCTCTTGAAGAGGACGTCTCATGTTCATTCCGGCACAAGCTTTTTTAGTTAACTTTCAAACGATAAAATTACCTCATTATTTGGACCAGAAATAAGATTAAAATAAAATGACTTTATTTTATTCCTTCTATCTTTAATGGTACATAAGCATTCATTTTCTAATTAAACAAAACTTCCAATACAAGTGGCTAACTTGGACAAATTATTTCTACAGAGTTGATCATGCAGTCCCCGGTCCTGATAAAACATTGATCCTGGTTCTAACAGTCCCCAATTTTTGTGACATTCTTGTTCCCGTATCTTATACTATTCCCCCCTGTTTGAATGCGAAGTATGCGAATTCACATACTAGAAATATTGCTTCATCGGTAGAAACAACTTGTGAATGGTTAAATAATCTTATTTAGTGGTAGAAGGCAAAGCTTGCCACCGAGCCAAAGATTATTTAACCATCTACATAGCCATTCACTATCGATGTGAAAATTTTGTGCGTTGATATTTAAAGATATTGCCTTTGCTGATGACACTTCCTTCGTAATATGCTTTCCGTCGCTGCCTCGTCAAAACTGTTGCCAGAAAAATTCGATTGGGACAAAAATTGGATAAAGGGAAAAAGAGTGCAGCACATACTTTTAGTATCGGTAACATCTATCAACAATAATACCTTTTGAGGTGAGACACATTCCAATTGCTGGGCAATTTGATTCCATCTTGATTTTCTAACTCGTACGATCCTTTACCCGTGATAGTTAAAACCCGATAAGGACCTTCCTATGTTGGCCCAGCTTCTCGAGTGCTCTGGGTCACCTTTCTCAAAATCAGATATCCTACTTTTAAATAGAGGAGATTGGCCCTGCGATTGTAGTACCTTTCCATCCTTTTCTTTTGAGCCAGCATCCTCACGTACGCCAAGTTCCTGTGTTTACTTATTCATTTGTCCGGGAAAATTGTGAAGTTGGCTCCCCGACTTCTACCAGTATCGGAGATTTTGCACCATATATGAGAGATAAAGGTGTTTCTCCCGCACTCGACTTTGTCGTTGTCCGATATACCCATAGTACTCCCGGTAGCTCATCGGGCCATTTTCCCTTAGCATCTTCTAACATTTTCTTTAGGTTTTGAATGATTACCTTGCTGGTTGATTTCACCTGCTCGTTAGCACTGGGATTGTATGGTAAAGATGTAATTCTCTTAATTTTCAATCCTTTCCAAAATTTTGGTGACTTTTGAGCCTATGAATTGCAGCCCGTTGTCACAAGCAATTTCCTTCGATATTCTGAATCGGCAAATTATGTGGTCCCATATAAAGTTCATCACTTCGCGTTCACTGGTCTTTTGGTAAGGCCCTGCTTCAACCCATTTAGTGAAGTAGTCGGTTAAAACTAAAAGGAATCTTACCTTTCCGGCACCGGGCAGTAGAGGACCAACTATGTCCATTCCCTATTTCATGAATGGCCATGGGGACAACACCGAATGTAGGAGTTCCACCAGTTGGTGTACCAACTATGCATAGCGCTGACACTTGTCACACTTCTGAACGAACGTCTTTGCGTCATGTTCCATTTGAGGCCAATAGTAACCTGCCCTGATCAACATTACAACTAATGAATCTGCACCGGAGTGATTCTCGCAGACCCCTTCATGGACTTCCCTCATCATGTAGTCTGCCTCCAAGGCCCCTAGACATCAGGCAAATGGTCCTTGGTATGATCTTCTATATAACTACCCATTTACGAGGCAATAACGAGCTGCTTTGGTTAGTAATGCCCGATACAACTTCGGATCTTCGGGTAACTTGCCAGCTAAAGATATTCGACGAACTTATTCCTCTACTCCTGGACTGGGTTAAATTGACCTTGTAGTAACTGTCCACATCCAATACTGAATGCAGAAGTTGAACAACTGTACCAGAGTCATATCCTTTCATCTCTATGGATGACCCCAAATTGGCCAATGCATCTGCTTCTACATTTTCTTCGCTTGGGATGTGTATGATTGACCATTCCCTGAAACGCGCAAGCAATGCTTGAACCTTGTTCAAATATTGTGTATGTGCTCTTCCTTTACATCGACAATTCCATACACTTGGTTTACTACCAGCCGGGAGTCGCATTTTACTTCGATGACCTCGGAGCCTAGTCCCTAAGCTAATTCAAGTCCTACAACCAAACCCTTATGCTCGACTTCATTGTCAATTAATGGAACAGTTTTAATGGCCTGCCTTAGGGTTTCTCCTAAGAGCGTGACTAGAACTATCCCGAGATCAGACCCTTTTACATTGGAAGTTCCATTCGTAAACAAGGTCCAAACTCCTGTTGTCGTTGCTGACACCAATACGGGAAAGGTTTGTGAAGGCCCATTTAGCCAGACAACCTAACAATTCAAGTGTGTGAAGGACATTCCATAAGGGAAAGGTTGTCACACCAATTATCGGGTGGCACTAAAAAATAAGGCCTAAGCTTTCATATGGCAACTACGAGAGCCAAGGCAAACTTTTCGAGGTGTGGGTAATAGAATTCTTCTCCCAACAATATCTTACTAACATAATAAATAGGAAAGTGCATACCTTCTTCCTTTCAAACCAAAACGGTACTTACCGCTACCTCCGAGACTCATAGATATATCGATAACTGTTCACCTTCCCCCAGTTTTGATAGTAACGGGGGGCTGGATAGGTACTTTTTTTTGGTCCTTCAGTGCCCATTGGCATTCTGGAGTCCACTCGAAATTCTTCTTCTTTTTTTTAGCAGTGAAAAGAAGAGATGGCACTTCTCCGAGGATCTCGAATGAATCTGCTTAAAGCAGCTAACCTCTCGGTCAACCTCTGCTCTTCTTTCACATTTTTCAATAGGTCCGAAATGTCCTTGATAGCTTTGATTTTGTCGGGATTTACCTCGATCCCTCTTTACGAGACTAGGAACCCCAAGAACTTTCCAGAACCAACCCCAAACGCACATTTTTTCAAGTTGAGTTTCATGTATTTTTCCTTAGGACGTTGAAAGTCTCTTGGGGGCGTTTCAATGATCTCCTGCATTAAAAGACTTGACTAACATGTCATCAATGTATACCTCCATTGTTTTTCCTATCTTATTTTCAAATATTTTGTTAACGAGCCTCTAATAAGTGGCTCCGGCGTTCTTAAGCCCAAATGACATCATATTATAGCAATATGCGCCAAAGTTTGTTATGAAAGATGTTTTTTTTCTGATCCTACAGGTTCATCTTGATTGGATTGTACCCGAAGTAAGCATCAAGGAAACTTATTAACTCGTGCCCGGCCATAGCATCAATCATTTGATCAATGTTTGGTAATGGGAACGAGTTCTTAGGGCACACCTTATTTAAATCCTTATAATCTACGTACATTCTAAACTTGTTATTCTTTTTTGGAACTACAACTACATTGGCTAACCATTATGGATATTTTACCTCCCGTATGGAGCCGATATTAAATAGTCGGGTTACCACTTCTTTAACAAACCTATTTCTGACCTCAGCTATCGGGCGCTTCTTTTGCCTTACTGGTGGGAAAATTGGGTCCAAACTCAGATTGTGGACAGCCACCTCTAATGAGATACATGTCATGTCTGAGTGCGACTATGCAAAGCAATTTGAATTTAGAAATTCTAACCAGAGTTCAGGATTGAGTCCCGTCCCCAAGTGAAACTTCCTTTCCAAAAATTCTTTGAACATGGCCACTTGCTCGAGCTCTTCTGCGGTCGACTTAGTCGCATCCATCTCCTCCAGTACCTAAAAATATCTTGGAACTTGATAGGATTCAGATGACTCCTCGCTCTTATCATCTTCATTCGGAGAGGGAGAAGGCACCGGCCTGTAATTGCTATTTGTTGGGCCCTTTTTCCTTTCTGCTGGAAATAGTTACCGCATTCATCTCCCTTGCGGACAGTTGGTCTCCCCTTATTTTCTTAACTCCTTATGGTGTTGGGAATTTCAATAACTGATGATATGTTGAGTGCGTAACCTTCATCTCGTGTATCCACTGCCTTCCGAGGATCAGAGTGGTTTTGATCAATCATTCGACATTCGTAGGTAGCAAAATCTCTCCTAGAGTTGTCACACTTGTCAAGTTGAATCCAACTAAGAGTTTTGTCGTCGGAATGATGCTTCCGATCAGCTTTGCTTGCTCCAGCACTCTCCATTGGATAATGTTGGTTGAGCTTCTTGGGTCAACCAAAACACATTTAATTTTGAAATCAAAAATATTGAGAGAGATTACTAGAGCGTCACTGTGACGACTCAAAGGGTCATCACCTGTTTTCTTACCCATTATGTGCTTCTGAGGCCTTGAAAACCTCATTTAGAGTCGCTTCGATTTGCATGCGCAGTCCGGGCGCGTAGCCAGAAAGCTTAAATATGAAATTTTGCCAAAAATGTTAAGTCTTGACTTTAAAATGAATAAATTTGACTTCGGTCAATATTTTGGGTAAACAGACCCGGACCCATGATTTGACGGTCCATGAGGGTCCGTAAGAAAATATGGGACTTGGGCGTATGCCCGGAATCGGAATCCGAGGTCCCTATCCCAAGAAATGAATTTTTAAGTGAAATTGTTTTTAGAAATTGTTTAAGGAAATTTGAAGTGAAAACTGATTAGAAAGCAATGGTATCGGGCCCGTATTTTAGTTCCGGCGCCCGGTACAAGTCTTATATATGACTTGAGTCATTCTTGTGCAATTTGGTTAAAAACGGAGGTCGTTTGACGTGATCCGGACCTTAATTGAGAAATTTGATGTTTAAAAGAGTTTTGAGAAATTTTATTGATCTCGAGGTTTAATTTGATGCTCGAGCTGTTATTTTGGTAATTTGAGTGCACGAATATGTCCGTAGAATGTGTTTGAGGTTGTGTGTATACTTGGGTTGGAGTTTTGAGGGCTCGGGTGAGTTTCAAGTGGGCTCCGGAATGTCTTAGGCTTAGAAAGTCAGATGTTGCAGGTTCAGAAAGTTGCAGTCTCTGAACCCTCTAGTGCGGTCCGCAAGAAATTGCGTGTGACTGTGGTCGTGGTCACCGGCCGTGGTCGCCTTTGTGTGGTCCGCGGTGGAGGCTGTGCGGCCGCAGTTGTCTTTGTGCAGTCCACCTAGGGTGCTGAACTGCAGGTCTTCAGGCAGGGGCCAGCGCGGCCGCGGTCGCCTTTGTATTGTCCGAGGTGGAGGATGTGCGGTCGCGGTCCATTTGATGCGGTCCGCACTGGGGATCTGAGAGGGGTATAAATAAACGGGAATTTCAGTTATTTGTCACTTTTCAAAACCCCAAAACATAAGAGGCAATTTTTCAAACAACTTTTCTTCTCCAAAACATTGGTAAGTGATTTATAACTCGTTTTCTTCACTCCTTAACATCTTTTAACATGATTTTAACTTCAAATCAAAGATTTTCATGGGGGAAATTGGGTGTTTTGTGTAGAACCTAGGTTTTCTAAAATTGGGGATTTAGACCTCAATTTGAGGTCCGATTTCAAAATAAATTATATATTTGGATTCGTGGGGGAATGGGTAATCGGGTTTTGGTCCGAACCTCGGGTTTCGACCACGTGGTCTCGAGGGGTGACTTCTGACTTTTGGGTAAAACTTTAGGAAACTCATTTTCATGCATTGGGGTTGATTCATTTAGCAATTATTGATGTAATTAAGTAACTTGTGACTAGATTCGAGCGGATTGATAGTGGAACCAAGGGGTAAAGCTATAGTTGAGACTTCAGTGGTGATCAAGGCATCGAGGTAAGTGTTTGGTCTAACCCTAGCTTGAGGGATTAGGAGTTGAGTCATACTTGCTACTTGTTTCTTGTTGAGTACGAAATATAGGCATGATGATGAGTATCTATACGTTGGTGTCAAGCATGACCGTGAGTCTTAAATTGAAAGTTGTTGTGTTCTTAAATGACACTTGGATGCTTTACTTAATGATCTTCTATGATTGAGCATTTTCAATAATTGAACTGAGTACAAGTTGAGTTGAGGTTGGTTATAGCTGATTCTCCCTTGCCGGGATGACTAATTCAATATTGTTGTTCCCCTGCCGAGAAAATTATAACATTGTTGTGTTCCCTATCCGGGAAGTTATTATATTATTTATATTCCCTTGCCGAGATTTCTTGTGATTGTGTGATGAAATGTAAAAGGGAGCGGGTGGTACGCCTACCACAAGATATAATAAAATGGGAGCGGGTGGTACGCCTACCATAAGATATAATGAAATGGGAGCGGGTGGTATGCCTACCACGAGATATAATGAAATGGGAGTGGGTGGTACGCCTACCATGAGATATAATGAAATAGGAGCGGGTGGTACGCCTACCACAAGATATATTGAAATGGGAGCGGGTGGTATGCCTACCACAAGATATGAGAAAATGGGATCGGGTTGCATGCCTGCAACAAGATGAAATTGAAAGTGAAAGTTGCCTTATTTCTCTTTATCCGTGTTAGAAGTTAAATTGTAGTTTCCTTACTATTCCTTGATATTCTGTTTTATCTACTACCCCCAGAGCATGTTTCCCCTTTCCCAACTTTGAGTGTTCATTACCTGTTTACTTTTCTGCCATATAGTATAACTGCACAGGTTTATCTGGAGTCTGGTCCTAGCCTTGTCACTACCTCGCTGGGGTTAGGCCAGACACTTACCAGCACATGGGGTCGGTCGTGCTGATACTACACTCTGTGGTCTTTTGCATAGATCCAAGTCTTGGACAACAGCAGTAGCGCAGGAGCCAGCTTTCAGTCGAGTGAGACACCAAGGTAGCCTTGCGAGCGTCCACAGGCCCGACATCTCCTCTATCTTTATTTCAGTCTGTTATCTCATGTATTCGAGACAAACAGTTTATATTTTTCTTTCAAACGGTTGTATTTAGTACTCATAGAAGTTCGTGAGTAATGTGACACCAGTTCTTGGGTAGAGGCATATGTTGATTTTCGTTTTATTGTTCAGTTTCTTTAATTTAAGTCTTCCATACATTTATTAAATTCCTCTGTTTTCATGCTATCACTGATAATCGTTAAAAAAAGTGATTTGTTAATGAAGTAAGCTGTTAAGGATTGGCTTCCCTAACTCACATTAGTAGGCGCCATCACGACTCCCGAGGGTGGGAAATCTGGGTCGTGACAAGTTGGTATTAGAGTTCTAGGTTACATAGGTCTCACAACTCACAAACAAGCTCAGTAGAGTCTGAGGGATCGGTATGGAGACGTCTGTACTTATCCCTAGAGGATATAGAGTTAGGAAAATCTCACATTTGTTCTTTCTTGTCGTGCGGATTTGTTCCTCAAATGCTAATTGGATTTCTCTGTTCTTTCGCAGATGGCGAGAACACACGCTTCCTCATCTACTGCTCAGCAGCCCGAGCCCCCAGCAGTAGCTCCCACTATGGGTAGAGGCCGAGGCCGTGCTAGAGGCCGAGGTAGGGGCAGCGTTCGGCCCTGAGCAGCAGCACCAGTGGCGGAGTCTCAGGTTGATTTTGAGGAGGAGGTTCCGGCCCCAGCAGTTCCGGTGGGCCCAGCTCAGGTCCCAGAGGGGTTTATTGCTACTCCAGTTCTTCAGGATGCACTGGTCCGATTGGTGGGCCTCATGGAGAGTGTCACTCGAGCAGGTTTGCTTCCTGTAGCCCCATCCACTTCTCAGGCTGGAGGAGGGGCTCAGACTCCTGCTACACGTACTCCGAAGCAGGTAGCTCCTTAGATTCGGACTCTAGCGGTTCATCCAGTTGGGGCAGTTTAGTCGGGTGTAGTTGCTCCAACTAGTGATGGAGCGGCTATGTCTGCCGATACTTTGTGGAGGTTGGATAGGTTCACCAAGCTCTTCACTACTACTTTCAGCGGTGCTTCTTCTGAGGATCCCCAAGATTTTCTATATAGCTTTCACGGGGATCTCAGGAACATGGGTATTGTTGAGACCAATGGGGTCGATTTTGCTACATTCCGCTTGTCTGGATCTGACAAGACTTGGTGGAGGGATTATTGCTTAGCTAGGACAGCCGGGTCTCCATCTTTGACTTGGGAGCAGTTTACAGTATTGTTTCTGGAGAAGTTTCTCCCTGTTACTCAGAGAGAGGCCTATCGGAGGCAGTTCGAGCGCCTCCAGTAGGATTCCATGATGGTCACCCAGTATGAGACCAGGTTCATTGACTTAGCTCGCCATGCTCTTGTCATACTTCCTACCGATAGAGAGAGAGAGAGAGAGGGTGAGGAGGTTTATCGACGGTCTTATTCAGCCGATTCGTCTTCAGATGGCCAAAGAGGCCGGGAGTGAGATTACTTTTCAGGAGGCGGCCAATGTGGCCCGCAGAGTTGAGATGGTTCTATCACATGGAGGTGGTCAGGGGTCGGATAAGAGGCCCCATCATTTAGGCAGATACAGGGGTACCTCGTCTAAAGGAAGAGATTCATATGGTAGAGGCCATCCTCCTAGGCCCTTTCAGTCAGCTCTACAGGCTTTTCACGGTGCTTCAGGTGGCCGTGGTCCTCCGATTCAGTATTCTGATCAGCAGTCCTTCAGTGCACCCCCAGCACCTATCAGTGCACCACCTCTTCAGAGTTTTCAGGGTCATCAGCCCCAGCAGCCAAGGGCTTGTTTTACTTGTGGCAACACGAGGCACATTGCTAGGTATTGCCCTGGGGCTTCGAGCAGTTCTTCGCATCAGAGTTCCCGTGCTATGGTTCAGGCACCAGATGTTCCATAGCCCAGCCAACTATAGGTGGGGGTAGAGGTGCTACAGGTGGAGGTAGAGATCCTAGAGGTGGAGCTTTGGCCGCCAGAGGTAGAGGTCAGCCAGCAGCAGGCCGTCCCAGAGAGGTAGTTCAGGGGTGGTGGGGCCCAACCCCGATGTTATGCTCTCCCAGTCAGGCCCGAGGCTGATGCTTCAGATGCTGTTATTAAAGGTACGGTTTTGGTTTGTGATAGAGATGCTTCAATGTTATTTTATCCAGGGTCTATATACTCGTATGTGTCATCCTATTTTGCACTGTATCTGGTCATGCCTAGTGATTCGTTGAGTATTCCTGTTTTTATGTCCACGCCGGTGGGTGATTCTATTGTGGTAGATCGAGTCTATCGCTCTTGTGTAATTGTGATTGGGGTCTTGAGACTCGTGTGGATTTGTTGCTTCTAGACAAAGTCAATTTCGATATCATATTGGGGATGGACTGGCTCTCACCTTACCACGCTATCTTGGACTGTCATGCCAAGACAGTGACCTTAGCTTTATCGGGTATACCTCGTTTAGAGTGGAGAGGGACTTCTGGTCATTCTACCTATAGCGTCATTTCTTATGTGAAGGCTTGGTATATGGTCGAGAAGGGGTGCTTGGACTATTTATCTTATATTCATGATTCTAGTGTGAAGGTTTCCTCTATTGATTTTGTGCCCGTGGTTTGTGAGTTTCCTGAGGTATTGTCTTCAGACCTGCCGGGTATGCCGCCCGACAGGGATATTGACTTTTGCATTGATTTGGCTCCGGGCACTCAACCCATTTCTATTCTGCCGTATCACATGGCCCCGCCTGAGTTGAAAGAGTTGAAGGAGCAGTTGCAGGACTTGCTTGAGAAGGGTTTCATTAGACCCAGTGTTTTGCCTTGGGATGCGCCAATGTTGTTTGTTAAGAAAAAGGATGGTTCAATGAGAATGTGCATTGATTACTGCAATTGAACAAGGTCACCATCAAGAATAAGTATCCACTATTGAGGATCGATGATTTGTTCGATCAGCTTCAGGGTGCCAAGGTATTTTCAAAGATCTACTTGAGATCTGGCTACCATCAGTTGAGGATTAGGGCATCCGATGTCCCTACGACAGCTTTCCGCACTCGGTACGGGCATTATGAGTTCTTGGTCATGTCATTTGGGTTGACAAATGCCCCAGCAACTTTTATGGATTTGATGAACCGAGTGTTTAGGCCTTATTTGGACTTGTTCGTAATAGTCTTTATTGATGATATTTTTATATATTCTCGTAGCTAGGAGGAGCACGAGCAGCATCTCAGAGTGGTTCTTCAGACTCTGAAGGATAGTCAGTTATATGCTAAGTTCTCGAAGTGTGAGTTTTGGCTGCGTTTAGTTGCATTTCTGGGTCATGTTGTATCAGTAGAGGGTATTCAGGTTGATCCGAAGAAGATTGAGGCAGTCAAGAACTAGCCTAGACCAACATCAGCTACAGAGATTCGGAGTTTCTTGGGATTGGCAGGCTACTATCGTCGGTTTGTGGAGGGGTTCTCATCTATACAGCCCTGATGACCAGGTTGACCCAGAAGGGTGCCCAGTTCAGATGGTCGGACAAGTGTGAGGCGAGCTTTCAGAAGCTCAAGACAACTCTGACTACCGCACCGGTGTTGGTTTTACCCACAGGTTCAGGGCCTTACACAGTTTATTGCGATGCTTCCCGTATTGGGCTTGGTGCAAAGTTGATGCAGGATGGCAAGGTCATTGCCTAAGCTTCGAGGCAGTTGAAGATTCATGAGAAGAACTATCCGTTCCATGATTTAGAGTTGGAAGCCATTGTTCACGCATTGAAGATTTAAAGGCATTATCTGTATGGCGTGGCATGCGAGGTGTTCACGATCACAAGAGTCTTCAGTATTTGTTCAAGCAAAAGGAGTTGAATTTGAGGCAGAGGAGATGGTTGGAGTTGTTGAAGGATTATGATATCACTATCTTATATCACCCGGGAAAGGCCAACGTGGTGGCTGATGCTCTGAGTAGAAAGTCAGCCAGCATGGGCAGTCTTGCTTATATTCCGGTCGGTGAGAGGCTACTTGCGTTGGATGTTCAGGCTTTGGCCAATCGATTTGTGAGATTGGATACCTATGAGCCTAGCCAAGTATTAGCTTGCACGGTTGCTCGATCTTTATTATTAGAGTGTATCCGTGATCAACAGTTTGATGATCCCCATTTGTGTGTCCTTAGAGACACGGTGCAGTGTGAAGGTGCCAAGTAGGTTACCTTAGGTGATGATGGAGTTTTGAGATTGCAGGGGCGAGTTTGTGTGCCTAATGTGGATGGGCTCCGAGAGTTGATTTTAGGGGAGGCCCATAGTTCCCGGTACTCTATTCATCCAGGCGCCGCAAAAATGTATCAGGATTTGCGGTAGCATTATTGGTGGCGTAGAATGAAGAAGGATATTGTTGCATATGTGGCTCGATGTTTGAATTGTCAGCAGGTTAAGTATGAGCATTAAAGGCCTGGTGGATTATTTCAGAGGATTGAGCTTCCCGAGTGGAAGTGGGAGCGTATCACTATGGACTTCATTACTGGACTTCCGCTGACTCAGAAGAAGTTCGACGCAGTTTGGGTCATTGTTGATAGGCTGACCAAGTCAGCGCATTTCATTCCTGTGGCAGTCTCCTATTCATCCGAGAGGTTAGCTGAGATCTATATCCGGGAGATTGTTCACCTTCATGGTGTGCCTGTGTCTATTATTTCGGACCGAGGTATGCAGTTTACCTCGCGTTTTTGGAGAGCAGTTCAGCGAGAGTTGGGCACTCAAGTGGAGTTGAGTACAACATTTCATCCCCAGACGGACGGCCAGTCTGAGCGGACTATTCAGATTCTGGAGGATATGCTCCAGCTTGTTGTCATTGATTTTGGAGGTTCATGGGATCAGTTTTTGCCTTTAGTAGAGTTTGCCTACAATAACAGCTACCAGTCGAGTATCCAAATGGCTCCTTATGAGGCTTTGTATGGTAGTCGATGTCGATCTCCGGTTGGATGGTTTGAGCCGGGGGAGGCTCGGTTGTTGGGTACGGATCTGGTTTAAGAGGCCTTGGACCAGGTCAGGATCATTCAGGAGAGGCTTTGTACGGCTCAGTCCAGGCAAAAGAGTTATGTAGACCGCAAAGTTCGAGATCTGGCTTTTATGGTTGGTGATCGGGTATTGCTCTGAGTGTCGCTTATAAAGGGCGTGATGAGATTCGGGAAGAAGGGAAAGCTTAGCCCTAGGTTTATTGGTCCATTTGAGATTCTTGATCGAGTAGGAGAAGTGGCTTATAGACTTGCATTGCCGCCTAACTTACCAGCCGTGCATCCAGTATTTCATGTGTTCATGCTTCGGAAGTATCACGGCGATCCATCCCACGTGTTAGATTTCAGTACTGCCCAGTTGGACAGAGACTTGTCTTATGAGGAGGAGCCAGTGGCTATTCTAGACTGGCAGGTTCCTCAGTTGATATCGAAGAGTTTTACTTCGGTTCGTGTTCAGTGGAGAGGTCAGCCTCCTGAGGCATCGACCTGGGATTCCGTGTTCGATATGCGGGGCCGTTATCCTCATTTATTCCCCGAATCAGGTACTTCCTTCTTCTGTCCGTTCGAGGACGAACGGTTGTTTTAGAGGTGGAGAATGTGACGACCCAAAGGGTCATCACCTATTTTCTTACCCATTATATGTTTCCGAGGCCTTGAAAACATCATTTAGAGTCGCTTCGATTTGCATGCGCAGTCAGGGCGCGTAGCCGGAAAGCTTAAATATGAAATTCTGTGAAAATGTTAAGTCTTGACTTTAAAATGAATAAATTTGACTTCGGTCAACATTTTGGGTAAACGAACCCGGACCAGTGATTTAATGGTCCCGGAGGGTCCGTAGGAAAATATGGTACTTGGGCGTATGCCCGGAATCGGAATCCGAGGTCCTTAGCCTGAGAAATGAATTTTTAAGTGAAATTATTTTCCTAAATTGTTTAAGGAAATTTGAAGTGAAAACTGATTAGAAAGCAATGGTATCGGGCCCGTATTTTGGTTCTGGTGCCCGGTACAAGTCTTATTTATGACTTAAGCCATTCCTGTGAAATTTGGTTAAAAACGGACGTCGTTTGACGTGATCCGGACCTTAATTGAGAAATTTGATGTTTACAAGAGTTTTGAGAAATTTTATTGATCTTGAGGTTTAATTCGATGCTCGTGATGTTATTTTGGTCATTTTTGTACACGAATATGTCTGTAGGATGTTTTTGAGGTTGTGCGTATACTTGGGTTGGAGTTTCGAGGGCTCGGGTGAGTTTCGAGTAGGCTCCAGAATACCTTAGGCTTAGAAAGTTAGATGTTGCAGGTTCGGGAAGTTGCAGTCTCTGAACCCTCTAGTGCGGTCCGCGAGAAATTGCGTGCGACTGCGGAGGGGCCAGCGCGGCCGCGGTCTCCTTTGTGCGGTCCGCGGCGGAGGCTGTGCGGCCGCAATCGCCTTTGTGCGGTCCGCCCAGGGTGCTGAACTGCAGGTCTTCAGGGAGGGGCCGGCGCGGCCGCGGTCGCCTTTGTGCGGTCCGCGGTGGAGGCTGTGCGGCCCCGGTCCATTTGATGCGGTCCGCAATGGGAGTCTAAGAGGGATATAAATAAACAGGAATTTCAGTTATTTGTCACTTTTCAAAACCCCAAAACATAAGAGGTGATTTTTCAAACCTTTTTTCTCCAAAACATTGGTAAGTGATTTCTAACTCATTTTCTTCACTCCTTAATATCTTTTAACATGATTTCAACTTCAAATCAAAGATTTTCATGGGGAAAATTGGGTATTTTGTGTAGAACCTAGGTTTTCTAAAATTGGGGATTTGGACCTCAATTTGAGGTCCGATTTTAAAACAAATTATATATTTGGATTCGTGGGGGAATGGGTAATCGGGTTTTGGTCCGAACCTCGGGTTTCGACCACGTGGGCCCGGGGGGTAATTTCTGACTTTTGGGTAAAACTTTAGAAAACTCATTTTCAAGCATTGGGGTTGATTCATTTAGCACTTATTGATGTAATTAAGTAACTTGTGACTAGATTCGAGCGGATTGGTGGTGGAATCAAGGGGTAAAGCTATAGTTGAGACTTGAGTGATGATCAAGGCATCGAGGTAAGTGTTTGGTCTAACCCTAGCTTAAGGGATTAGGAGTTGAGTCATACTTGCTACTTGTTTCTTGTTGAGTACGACATATAGGCATGGTGACGAGTATCTATACGTTGGTTTCAAACATGACCGTGAGTCTTAAATTGAAAGTTGTTGTGTTCTTAAATGACACTTGGGTGCTTTACTTAATGATCTTCTATGATTGAGCATTTTCAATAATTGAACTGAGTACAAGTTTAGTTAAGGTTGGTTATAGCTGATTCTCCCTTGCCGGGATGACTAATTCAATATTGTTGTTCCCTTGCAGGGAAAATTATAACATTATTGTGTTCCCTTGCCGGGAAGTTATTATATTATTTATGTTCCCTTGCCGGGATTTCTTGTGATTGTGTGATGAAATATAAAAGGGAGCAGGTGGTACGCCTACCATAAGATATAATGAAATGGGAGCGGGTGGTACGCCTACCACGAGATATAATGAAATGGGAGCAGGTGGTACGCCTACCACAAGATATAATGAAATGGGAGCGGGTGGTATGCCTACCACGAGATAAATGAAATGGGAGCGGGTGGCACGCCTGCCACGAGATACATGAAATGGGAGCGGGTGATACGCCTACCACAATATATAAGAAAATTAGATCGGGTTGCACGCCTACAACAAGATGAAACTGAAAGTGAAAGTTTCCTTATTTCTCTTTATCCGTGTTAGAAGTTAAATTGTAGTTTCCTTACTATTCCTTGATATTCTGTTTTATCTACTACCCCGGAAGCATGTTTCCCCTTTCCCAGCTTTGAGTGTTCATTACCTGTTTACTTTTCCGCCATATAGAATATAACTGAACAGGTTTATCTGGAGTCTGGTCCTAGCCTCGTTACTACCTCACCGGGGTTAGGCCAGACACTTGCCAGCACATGAGGTCGGTTGTGCTGATACTACACTCTAAGCTCTTTTGCACAGATCTAGGTCTTGGACAGCAGTAGTAGCACGGGAGCCAGCTTTCAGTCCAGTGAGACACCGAGGTAGCCTTGCAAACGTCCACAGGCCCGACGTCACCTCTATCTTTATTTCAGTCAGTTATCTCATGTATTCGAGACAAACAGTTTATATTTTTCTTTCAAATGATTGTATTTAGTACTCTTAGAAGTTTGTGAGTAATGTGACACCAGTTCTTGGGTAGAGGCATATGTTGATTTCCATATTATTGTTTAGTTTCTTTAATTTAAGTCTTCCGTACATTTTTTAAATTCCGATGTTTTCATGCTATCACTGATAATCGTTAAAAGAAGTGATTTGTTAATAAAGTAAGCTGTTAAGGATTAGCTTGCCTAGCTCACATTAGTAGGTGCCATCACGACTCCCGAGGGTGGGAAATCCGGGTCGTGACAGTCATTGTGTGGCAGGAGAAGTCCGTCAGCATCTTCCTCTATGAAGGTGATGTCATCCTCTACGACCTCCCGGAGTCTCTTGTTGTGAGTTACCAATATCTTTGTTTTCTTGGCCGCTGAGAAGGTTACACTGTCGACTTCATCTCCCCCTAAAATCATGTTGATAATCAACTGAGGGGAATCTTCTGCCGGCTTCGAAGGCTCTTCGTTGTCCCTGCTTTGGTCGTAGTTGTTCTTGGCTTGATCACTTAAAAATTTCCTAAGATGGCCATTTTTCAGTAATGTCGCCACCTCTTCGCGAATGTTGATAGTCCCCAGTTCTATTACCGTGATTCCTATGGTATTCAAACCGTAAACGGGATCCCTCTACTTGGATCGGATCTGTTTGGCTTCGAGAACCGTGCTTCTTTGATATTCCTCATTTCCGATACCAACTCTACTAAGCTGATGTTGAAGTTATAATCTGATAACCTAGGATATGTGGAGTCCCGGGCCCTGGTAGCCCCTTCTCTTGTAATGACCAGCTATTCTTGCCATGATCGGTCCTTTTATCAGGAGAAAACCTATCCGAGGACGGAAACCCTTTACTGTTGCGTCCCTCGGTTCTTTCATACGGCAGAAAATGACCTTTGGAGGACCGCCAATCCATATCAAAGTCGATTTTGAACTTGTCCTGGTTTTTGTCTCGACCTCGTTCTTTGGTTGTTACCGCGAACTGAAGCTGATTGTCTTCTATCCTTATTTTTGACTCGTAACAATTATGGACATCAACCCATGTGGTTGCTTGAAACTCGAGTAGGCTTTCCTTCAGCTTTCGGGAGGCGTCGGAGCTCAACAGATTTAGACCCTTTGTGAATGCCTCCGCCGCCACTCATCTGGTACCACCGATAACAACATCCTCTCACCTGGAACTGGATCACAAACTCTCGTAGCAATTGAGACTCGCCCTGTGCAATCGTGAATATATCCACCTTTCTAGATTGACCCTTCCTTGCCCCTGCATGGGCTTTAATGAACGAGTTTGCAAGCATCTCAAAAGAGTCAATTGAATGCTTGGATAGAAGAGAATATCATGTCAGGGCCCCTTTTGTGAGGGTTTCACTAAACATTTTCAGCAAGACCGGCTTGATCTCATTCTGAGCCAAATCGTTCTCTTTCACAGTCATAGTGTAGGTTGTGATATGCTCCTGTGGATCTCAAGTCGCATCGTACTTTGGTATGTCCAGCATCTTGAACCCCTTCGGAATTAACTCTGGTGCTGCGCTCAATTTAAACGGCAATTGTGTGTATTTTTTAGAATCAGGGCCTTTTAATATTGGTACGCTCGGAATATGATCCATCTGAGCATGAAACGCCTTTGCATTTTGATCCATTCGTTCGTTCATTTCTCTCATAAACCCCATGAGCTCGATTTTGAGGGGATTATTCCCGTTGTTGTTTTCAGATCCTCTACCGGTCCCTCCAGCTTTGTCGAAACCGTCCTCACCTCTTGGGGTGTTGTCGTCGACCCTCTAAGCCGTTTGGTTTATAGGAGCACTGGGAGGAACCAGGCCTCTTTCGTTCGCGTTATTGGAGGCATCTGACAAAGCTTGTTTCAACTTCATCATCACCCGATCCTGCCTTGAGAGGTGTTTTGTGATTGCTTTTTGCTGTTGTCTTAAGATTTTTTATTATTTCCATGACATGTTTCCTCCGCATCATCGGGAGTTGGCTCCTGCACATAACGAGGGTACCGTTCTTCACGAACCGTGGTTGCTTCATCACCCTCGTTATGGGTGTCGCTGATTGAATCATCATGTTGGGACAATTCTTCGTGCCCCTCAACGTTGTGCGTAATGCTGACATCATTACTGCCATGTCTTTTTTGCTACGGAAAGAATCAAAATAAGTTAGTAATAAACGTAGGATCAAAGTAATTACGCAAATGTCTAAATCCCACGGTGAGTGCCAAACTATTTACCCGTAAAACGGTACAATTAAATTTATTACGTGGTTTATAGACAAGCGAACTGATTTGATCCAAAAATGATAAAGGGATAAGATTGAAAACGAGATTTAGCAATTGAAATTGAAGAAGATGACAAGCCTGGCTCCGAGCGCAATGCCTTCGAGGGCAAAAGTGAATGCAATGATAAAGTGCAAATAAAGTTGTTTAATTGAGAGCAAAAGTAAAATATAGCTTATGTTTGCAGAAATTTGCATCCCTTATAATGGCTGCTGAGCCTGCTATTTATAGTTTTACCTAGGGAAACAAGATCCTAGGATCAAGCTCTTAAATGATATAATAGAGTTATTGATGAATATGTAACAACATGCCATGAATGTAAATATTCTCTGCAACGTTCGCTCATTTAATGTTAGAGAATATTCCCTCATTGAATGCTATCCGATGGCAAACTCTTGATCTCCTCCCGTTAGCTATGCTCCCTTCGGGATTTACCCTATGTCGATTACATTCGTTGTGTACGGTATTAGTTGTTGCTTGTCTTGCCTCTTTCTTACCTTCGGTTCCACGTGTCATGCTCTCATTCGACATCTGTCACAAACCAATTTTGCCCCGTACAATTATATAAGTTGTTCAAGTTGTTCTATAAGTTCAACTCGGTGAGCTATTGTTTGAAACTGACAATGGACACAATTTATACCAATCAACTTCTAAGTTGGTGCCTTCATTCTATTCCTATGGAGATTGGCGCAAAACCAACACCGAAACCCAAGCATGCTCCCAGAAACTTGAGAAAGCACATTCGTTCTTTTCCTGCCTTAAGTTGCAAATTCTTCCTTTCCCTCGTCCTTGTGACTTGTAAGCGTCCGATCTCCCATGGTAATTAATCTGGCCGGTAGAGTGGAGTGTTGTGGCAGGCTTGTGCGGAGTGAGCCCTTGCTTAATGCTTTCGTTGAATTCGGTTCAAATTTTATATTTATCCTATTAAATTCATTAAATATGTATAAATTATTAATTTAAAATCCAATAACTCAAAAAAAAAAAATTAGAATTCCGAACCCATAAACTTAAAATCCTGGCTCCGCCGTTAGTGACAGACACTTTCACTCTAAATACTTGCTCCAACGAGCGAAAAGCTATTTTTGCAAAATCATATAAAAAGAGTGGCAAATTTTGAAAGTCAAATTCTATGGAAATAAAGCCTTTAATATTAAATATTAAAGAGCGTAGAATGAAGGAATATATAGGATCACCAAAGAAAGATTGAGTCGATTGCGTACATGTTTAGCTTATATTTATACGAAGCTAGCGCGAGAATAATACATGAGTTACAATAAGTCTAAAGCTATTTAAAGAATATCGTAACATTTTTACACATTATAACAATATGCCTTTGATATTTCCTAAACGACTAAGCTTAAATTAATACTTAGTTATGAATTCTTAGTTTTGCTTCTCCACGTAATGCAGTGCCTGGAACCGCATTTAGATCATTAGATGTTAGAGCTGTTTTTCAAAATTTTCTCTTTTTTCCTATGAACCAATTCCTTTACATGGTAGAGAACTCTTCACGGTGAACCGGGTCTAGTAGGGGAAACTTCAAATAATTTAGGCTAAATATATAGAAGGCCCCTCAAATTTGACTCTAGTTTTCATTTTAACACTTCAACTAGGGCTAGTACTTATTGAGCACTTCAACCTAATTCAAAGTGTGCATATTAAATACTGAAGCTGATGTATTGGTGGTGAAAAAGAGCTACACGTGGAATATTAGACTGCTGACATGACATAACATGTAAGGGCAATAATATAGTAACACGTGGCAGTTTTATGATAGAATAAGAAAAGGCACGGGAGGGAAACACCCACGAGATAGTACCGAGCCTAATAGCTAGCAAAGACTGAATCAAGATAGTAAAAAGGGAAGATTGAGGAACCTTCAATTAATGAGGAGGGGAATCAGAATCAGAATAGTTACAGAATCCTCGTGGACAGTTACGATTACCAATTATAACGGATCATTAATACCATTAAAGCTCATAATTATTTAGCCATAAATAGAAGGAAACATTATATGTGTAAAACTCTATATAAGAAGAGAAAAATTCACTTGTAACAACATCTGAGACAATATTGGAATATATTGACTTTACTTTTCTGTTTTTTCTCAAAATTCTCTATATTGACTTTGCAATCAGTTATTTCCTTATTTATTCTTGTTATTTTCCTTTGATACCATTGAGAAAGTGAGCCAAAACTTGGTTATCAGAAACCCGTTTTCTTCTAAAAATAATCTTTGACCGAAAGATATATTTTTGGTTAAACAAATTGGTTCCGTTATAGGGAATCTGATAATCTTTCCACTTTCCAATTTTATTTTTCTGTCAAACAACCATGTTGATTGCCAACGACAACAACCAACAGAATCAACAGAATCAAAAAAAGGATGGAACTCCAATCCCTTCACCCCAAAATTCTCCCCAACACTCTCGAGAGGGGTCACCTTAAAGATCAACATCACATATGAATAATCAACAAGGAGACGATCAAATTGTCGAAGATGCATTAAAATAGCTAATTGCAGAACACGCCAATAATGCCCTTCAAGCTTTCGTTAGTGGATTGCCAACTGTACCACCAACTCCTCCTCCAAACAATACTGTAACCATAGAAAACCCACGCACGGGACTTACTAATTCAGGCAGCAGAGGAACTCCCAGCGAATCTCGCGATGGAAGGTTAGGTACCCCAAATAATTCTGATTTACAAAGTTTAGTACTAACTTTGTAGAAGTAGCTCAAGGAACAGAATAATCGCATAGAACAAATACATGGTGTGTCACTCGTGATTAAAGGAGTGGATATTGACAAATATTTACAACAGCCCTGGAAGCCAAGTGCCGTTCCCTTGCTGATTCCAAAAAAGTTTAAGATGCCTGATATTCCGAAGTATGATGGAACAATCAACCCACGAGACCATGTACTGCATTTACAACTGGCGTGAAAGGCAATGATTTAACCAATCAAGAAATTGAATTGGTGCTGGTCAAAAAAATTGGCGAAACAATCACAAAAGGAGCACTACCGGAAAATTCTATTGATTCTTTTGCTGAGCTTGCAGATTCATTTGTAAAAGCACATTGGGAAGCTCAAAAAGTTGAGAAGAGGATGGAAGGAATCTTCAAAATAATACAAGGAGATATGTAGCTACTCAGGGAATTTGTGGATAGATTTCAGCGTGAAAGAATGATGTTACCGCATATACTTGATAACTGGGCGGCCATGGCATTTGCAAGTAATTTAAATGAAAAAAGCTTAGAAGCCATGAGGAGGCTCAACTAAAGCTTACGAGAATTCCCTGCTAACTTGGAATGATGTTCAACAGGTACAATACGAAGCTGCGTATAGAAGGAAACACCATCACCCAGTCATGAGGAGATGAAAGAACAAGTTTGAGGCGACCAAAAACTGGAAAAATGTCCGGTAAGAACAGATATGAACCTTACATGGGACCAGCAGGACGAGATTCACATTATAAATAAGAAAACCCGACGTACGGTTCTGGATCAAGAGGTAGAGATGCGGGTTCTTCATCCAAGTTTGGAAAAGAGACAGATATACGGGATAGCAATGTTAATACAAAGGCAAATATTGGTGATTACAGTTTCAATGTTAGCGCTTCTGAGTTGGTAGCTATTTTAAGAAGTATGGGAGATAAGGTACGGTGACCAAAAGAAATGATATCGAACCCTAACAGAAGAAATCCAGATTTCTGGTGCGAGTTTCATAACGACCATGGTCATAAAACAGCAGATTACAGATTGCTACAAGGTGAAATAGAGCATTTGTTAAAACAAGGTTATTTAACCGATTTGTTTAGTGAGAAGGGTAAGCAAACATATATGGAGAATAGACAAGAGCCACCAAAACCTCCGTCACCAAAGAGAACGATTAATGTGATAAACATAGGAGAGGAGGTCAACGGTGTGACATATACGGCTGCAAAAAAGACATCAAAAGTCACGGTTACCCACAAAAAGCGAGTTCGCAAAGTTTTGGAAAAGGACAACATAACGTTTGATGATGTAGGCGCAGATGGCGTGATGATCCCTTACAACGATTCACTGGTAATATATTTACTTGTGCATGATACTAATGTGAAACACATTTTGATTGATCCAGGTAGCTTCGTAAATATCATTCTTTTAATAGTGGTAAACGAGATGCAAGCTGATGACAAAATGGTGCCCAAAGCACGTACCTTATCTAGATTCGACAATTCAAACATTGTTACAAAAGGGGAAATAATGCTTACTACATTTACAGAAGGAGTTGTCAAAGATACAAAATTTCAAGTGGTAGATACAGATATGGGGTATAATATGATTCTCGGCAGACCTTGGATTCATGATATGGACGTTGTTCCGTCTACTTTACATCAGGTTATTAAGTTCCCTTCACAATGGTGGATTAACAAATCCATGGTAATCAACAGGCTTCTAGAAGTATCAATACAGTGGCAGATTCGAGCATAAAGAACGATATTGCATAAAAAAATAACAATTACAGAATTCAGTTGAGGATTTAGTAGCACAAACCTCAACTGGAGATGGGCAAATGGATATAGGTTCAAGGCCTGATATCATTCAAGAGCTAGAAGAGAATGAAAACATCAAAACAATAATATAAGAACTCGAAGCAGTGCTACTGTTTATACATTGGTCGGATAGAAAAGTTTACATCGGAACCAACCTGAGTGCAGAAATGAAAGGTAAGTTAATTGAATTCCTAAAAGCTAATGCATACTACTTTGCTTGGTCGCATTCAGATATGATAGGTATACCACCGGAGGTGATGACCCATAAACTAAATGAAGATCCATCATATCCACCCGTCAAACAAAAGAAAAGGAAGCAAGGATCCTTCAAAAATCAGGTGATTCAAGATGATGTACAAAAACTTTTAAAAATCGGGTCTATATGAGAGGTAAAATATCCTAATTGGCTAACTAATACTATAGTGATACCAAAAAAGAATGGGAAATGGCGAGTTTGTGTAGATTATACTGACTTGAATAAAGCTTGTCCTAAAAACTCTTTTCCTTTACCGCATATAGATCAACTAATTGATGCTACTACATGACATTAATTGTTGAGTTTTTAGATGCCTATTCAGGTATAATCAGATAAAAATGGATCCTTTAGATGAGGAAAAAACCTCCTTTATTACAAACATGGGGACTTATTGTTATAAAGTCATGCCTTTCGGCCCAAAGAATGTCGGAGCCACGTACTAGAGGTTAGTAACAAAAATGTTTCAAGAACACCTGAGAAAAACTATGGAAGTCTACATCGATGACATGCTAGTAAAGTCAACACAATCGGGGGATCATATCCAACATTTGTCATATACTTTTCAAATTTTCCGCAAGTTCAATATGAAGTTAAATCCCGAAAAGTGTGCATTTGACGTGTCTTCAGGTAAGTTTTTAGATTTCCTTATTTCTAACCGAGGAATAAAAGTAAACCCTTCACAGATCAAACCCATTGAAGAAATATCAGACATACTCACGAGCAAAAAAGAGGTGCAAAGGTTGATAGGCAGGATAGCATCTTTGGGAAGATTTATTTCTAAATCTTCGGAGAAAAGTTTTAAGTTCTTTTCAGTGTTGAAAAAGCAAAGCCAATTTGAGTGGACTGAGGAATGTCAACATGCACTCAAAAATCTAAAAGCATACTTGTCAAACCTAACGTTGCTAGCTAAACCAAAGGATGAAGAAAGGCTACTCATCTATCTCGTTGTATCAGAAATGGCGGTAAGTGCAGTGTTAGTACGTGAAGACAAAGACAAATAATCTCCAATTTATTATGTTTAGCAAATCTTTATTGGATGCTTAAACTCGATATCCTCATTTAGAAAAACTTGCTTTAGCACTAATCATGGCATCTAGAAAGTTGAGACCTTATTTTAGTGTCACCCTATCTCTGTAGTGACCGCTTACCCCTTAAGAAATATATTGCATAAGCAAGAACTATCAGGTAGATTAGCCAAGTGGCTATAGAGCTTAGTGAATATGATATCACATATCAACCTAGAACTGCAATAAAATCACAGGTTTTAGCAGATTTCATGGCAGACTTCAGCTCAGGGATAGTACCTGAAGCAGAAAAGGAACTACAGGTGTTCAATGGGTCTAATACGGGCACCTGGATCCTATTAACTGATGGCTCCTCGAATGTTAAAGGAGCGGGTTTAAGCAATTTTCTTATCCCACCTTCAGGAGAAACCATAAGGCAGGCAATAAAGTGTCATCACATTACTAACAATGAAACAAAATATGAAGCTGTAATTGCATGTCTGATATTGGCACAAGAACTCGGAATAACGCAGATTATAATCAAAAGTGACTCGAAACTTGTATTTGGAAAAGCACGAGACCTAATCAGACAATTCCAATCTTAGAAAATCGGGCAAATACCTAAGGAGGAAAATGCCGAAGTAGATGCGTTGGCTAATCTCGCATCCGTTGCAGAAGTAACAAACGAAGAGAATGCTTCCGTAATACATTTGTTTTATTCGGCACTTGATAAGGAAACTAACGAATTAAATTTCAATTATTTAACTTGGGATTGGAGAAACGAGATCGTTAGTTTTTTGCAGTACGGGATTCTACCTGAAGATAAGAAAAAAGCTCAGTCACTTCGACGAAAAGCTGCCCGTTATTGTTTGGATCATGGCAACTTGTATCGAAAAATATTCAGTGGGCCTTTAGAAAGATGCCTCGGACCTTCTCAAACAGATTATGTGATGAGAGAAGTATATGAGGGACACTGTGGAAATCATGCAAGAGGAAGATACTTAGTAAAAACTTTATTTAGAGCAAGATATTAATGGCCAAAAATGGAAGAAGATGTGGAAAGTTTTGTGGTTAAGTGTGATAAATGCCAACGATATGGCAACAACATGCATCGCCTATCAGAGCTATTACATCCGGTTATTTCACCATAGCTTTTTATGAAGTGGGGGATGGATATCATGGGCCCATTACCGCAAGCCAAAGGAAAGGTATGATTTTTATTAGTATTAACAGATTATTTTACCAAGTGGGTAGAAGCAGGTGCCTTCAAGCAGGTGCGGGAAAAAGAAGTCAGGGACTTTTTTGGCGAAACATTATATGCCTGTTTGGAGTTCCAAAAGAAATCGTATGTGACAATGGCTTGCAGTTCATAGGTGCGAAAATCACAGAATTCTTTCAGAGTTGGTAGATTAAAAGGATAACTTCAACAAATTATTATCCTGTGGCTATTGGACAAGCTGAATCGACAAACAAAGTTATTATTAATAACTTGAAGAAAAGATTAGAGGAGTCAAAAGGTGAGTGGCCAGAAGTGTTACCGGGAGTTTTATGGGCTTATCGAATGACATCAAAAACAGGTACGGGAGAGACTCCATTCTCACTTGTGTATGGTGCCGAAGCCTTAATCCCAATTGATATAGGTGAACCAAGTACAAGGTACACCCTAGAAATCAAAGAATCAAATAAGGAAGAGATGCGAATTAATCTCGATTTGCTTGAAGAAAGGAGAGAAGCAGCTCTAATAAGGACGGAAGCACAAAAACAAATTATTGAGCGATATTACAATCGGAAAGCTCATCTTAGATACTTCAAGATTGGGGACTTCGTCCTCAAAAAGGTTTTTCAATCAAAAAAAGCAGCCAATGCAGGAAAATTGAGTCTAAATTGGGAAGGACCTTACAGGATTCAAAGTATTGCTGGAAAGGGTGCATATGAGTTAGAAACAATGGACGGCAAAGTACTCTCATCAAATTGGAATGTTGTTCATTTAAAGAAGTATTACTTCTAAAGGAAGAACCCCCCCAGGTATCATTTATATAAGGTTTAGTTATATTCTTTTTTAATTATACTAACCATTTTAGATGATAGGCATAAAGCTAGCCCATACCAAATGCTGATATTAGACCTAAAAGACACGCGGGAAGCAAAATTATCCCTGGTCTGGGTTATACCTTTCCTGATGGAAATAAAAAGGGTTAAGCGGTCATCATCTAAAATTATACCTCTGAGTCCCGTATGTATTTTCCTTTTCAGGAAATGGATCGAATGGAATGAATAATTGAGTGCTCGAGATTTCATACTTTAAAGATCTAACACTTGGGGGACTATAGATAGAAGGCAAAGAAGACTGCAAGTCAAAGAAGATCAAAGAAGAATAAAATTCAGAAAATCAAAGAAGACTAAAAGTTAGAATTCAAGCCTGGATCAACCAAAAATCAAAAGCCAAGAGCCAAGAAACAAGTTTGGATTAAAACACCTTTGTAATAAACTTTGATAAAGTGTAAACTCGCGTAGATAAATTATAAGATCCTGCGGGGTACTAAGGTTAAAGACAATGATTAGTCATGGGTTGCAAGATATACCTGATATACCATAGAATTTTTTAAATTTGTTATAAAAAACAGTTATGAAAGAGTTGTAGATGTTAATTGAATACTTGTAAAGTGTTATGTGATTTGAAAGTTCAAGATATTAAACTTCCTCAAATTATTCATGATACTTCTTCAAAATATGTATTTTCCTATTTCTCTCATATATTTACACCAATATAAAGTTGAGATGTCTTATTCATTAGTATCGTTTATAAAAGGACCCTCTTTTATAAAATTTATATCTATGCAAAAATTACGAAATAGTAAAGTATTTTTAAATGCAAGTCAAAGATTTTAAATAAAAAACTCAAAGTAAATGAAGGATCATATATTAGAATTGGCTAAAACTAAGTGTATACTTAGTTAAAACCAAAATATTCAAACAAACCCCAAAATGAACCAAGGATAAAAACTAACCATCCATTCCAAAAAGTAAAAAAAATACTTCTTATCAAAAGTTCCAAAAACAAACTAAGTTCTAAAAGAACACTAAAGAGTAGTATCCAATGCGACATTATCAGCAGCGGGAGAGGCAGAATCCAATAAGGTATCATCAACAGCGGGAGAAGATTCAACTTGAGCAGAAGAAGCTTGAATGCCAACTTCACCAAGAGTAAGTTCATCACCTTCGGGAACGCCGACCTCAGCCTCAGGTGAATGAAAGTCTTGATTATGCTGAGTTTTCTCGATTGCTTCTTTAGCTTTAGCAATCTTAGCATTGAGATCAAAACCTTCCTTGTTAGCCTCCATTAAAGTCTCGAGGCGGGTATTCAAAAAGTCTAACTTATATCAAGTATTGATTTATCTTCAAGGGCTTCGTAATCTTTCTCCCACTAGTCAATTTCATCCTTCAACTCTTCTTTATCAATCAAAAAGGCATCATAAGAGGTCATTAAAGGGGTGAGGGAACTCTCCAAGAATTGGATCTTATCAGAAGAGACATGGAAATCTTCTTGAACCTAAGTAAGTGTTTGAACTATCTCCCCGGCATAAGTCTCCTTCTGATTAAGGAGTTCTTTCAAACCCCTTATCTCCTCGGTAGCTTTAGAAAGTTGCTAGGCAAATGAATATACTAGGATGTCTTTGTCTCTGCCAACTTTACTTGAAGAGGCTTTTTCAACTACCAATTCCACTGCCATCATCCTTACTTGTTGTTCCAAAGCACACTTCTCTTTAACTAAAAGTTCTTTCTCCAATTGAAGACCCTCATATTGTTCCTTCCAATTATCCACTTCAGTATGATAATCACTGACTAGCTGCTTAGTGTGAACATTCTTTTCATAAGCTTCGTGCCTATCAAGTTGATCTACAAAAGAAAATCTTGTCAAACAAAAGTAAATAACCACGAGGAAAAGGAAAGGGAAAATCTAAAACTTGAACCTTCAAAGATTAATGAACAATATCATTCATCCATATTAAGGAGCTGTAGGTTTCCAACATAGACTTCTCAACTGGGCCAATTAAAGGTTTTAACCATTCATCAGCTTGACCAGATTTTTTCAACATATTACCATATGTAGGGACTTCAATGGTAACCTTTTTCATCACCCTATTGCTACTAGAAGTACCAACTTCAACATGAGAAGTAGTAGAATCAGGTATGGTTGTGGAAGTAAAAGCAGCCACGGGGGGATCAGTAGCATCAGTAACATGAACGATAGATTGAGAATAAATGGGGATTGATACTGGAAGAGAAGAAAGGGGTAATTCTTCATAAACGAGACCAAAATCACCACTGTCAAAACCACGAGAAAATAGCTGATCAGTAGATTCACAAGGAAGAGCATTCATCTCTTCATCAGAACTCATTAAAGTAGCATCTTCAGGCTTATTAACAGGAACTGAACTTGGAGGAGGTGTAACTTCTTCATCTGAAATAACGCGTCTCCTGACACGAGGTCTACGAACTAAAGAACCTTCCTCTAGTTCTTTTTCTCCCTCTGAGCCACAGGCTCCATCAACCTTCCTCTTTGAAGAAGAGCTAAGAATCCTTTCTTGAGCAAGACTCACCATAAGTCTTGCAGATGAAACAAAAGTAGGACTAACACCACAAATGGAAAAACCTGATAAAAGAAAAGAGTCACGTTGAAAACTCTTAAATAAGCAAAAGAGAAAAAGAAGAAGACTAAACGAGAAAAAGTAACATGTGTTTTAACTTTCCACCTAAATCTTTGATAAAGATACTTCCACGATCTTCTCTCCATAGGAGCAACAGATAATAATTTTCCTACCCAAGCACGGAAGTCAGGGATCTCTTCAAAAACATCCATAGTTGTGGAAAAAGTAGGCATACATGAGAATCAATTTTTGAGAAAGGAAAAAAGGTGAGATACAAATACTTACGTGCAAAATTCCACTTTTCTGGAAAAGGCATGTTTTCCTCACCCACCAAACGCTAGTGGAAGCAGCAACGAAGCGAGCATACCAGACTCGATCTCTATCATCTTCAGGGCCAACTAATACTCTCTTACTTTTGACCACAAGAGCAAACACTCCATCATGAAATAGTTTGGGAGAGTAGAGATGGAGTAAGTGACGAAAAATAGAAGGCATAGAAGCCAAGTTTGATAAATAATGGAGGCATGCAACAGCTCTCCAAACAATAGGACCGATTTATCCCAAACACACATTGAAGTAACGACAGAACTCAATGATTACCAGGTCAATAGGAGGTTTAACGCCTAAGGTAAAAAGATATGTATACACGAAGAATAGCCAGTTTGGTATGAAGTTATTCTTTGGTTAGAATTAGGGATTAAAATTGGGAAGTCGGGTTTCCAATTACATTCTCTTCGAACCAGAGCAAGAAGCCCAGTGGTAATTAGAGTTGGTTAGCGATCAACACGGTCAAGGGAAGCGGCCATGGAAGAGACTTGACTCTTCATGGATTCACTATTAGTCACAAAGGATAGTTCTTGAGGGACAATTTCATCAACAGTGGGTTCACGAAGGGCTTCAGTTAAATCTTTATCTTTAGAAGAAGATCTTGGGGTTGTAGAAGCCCTAGATCTTGAAGAAGATGGTTTGGTAGCATTACCTTGAGAGGAAGAACCACGGCTAGAATAAAAGCGAGACTACGTAATCTACCACCTGTCGCGCCCCCTTTTTCTCGCGAAATCGGCTTTCGACATTTGATAACTCCTTTTGAGAGAGTAAGGAAAAGGAATTGGTTGTTAGAATCACCACCTAACGTATTAAGGTGCGTTAGGGAACCTATAGCAAATAACTCAGACTATACCAGCTTGCATCACCAGAGATCAGGTAAGGGCTCAAATTACCTTAAGGGGAAGGTGTTAGGCACCCCTCGAGGTCCACAACGGTGTATCCCAGCCGAATTTAAATTATGCGAATTAGTCTAAGGAAGCAAATAAACTATATAATAAGGATGGGGGGTCCTAAATTTTTTAGCCTATAGGATTACCCCGTGCAACATAAATAATTCTTCGTAACTCCCCCAAGACGAGGGTGTTACTCATATTATTCAGCGGGCACATACTATCATCTCCAGCTACCTGATTACTATCTTTGAGTTTTTACCTAAACTGCTCTAGTTGATTCTAACTCGTGTCCTATGCGTGCACTACCCGTCCCTTACCTAAGGTCCTGGAGGCATTGGGACCTCTATTTAGGAAAGTTCTCCTATGGTTCTCAAAATTGTAAAATACTAGGCGACAAGTAAAACAATTAGAACTTTTCAAATAAAGACAGATATGGGCTCACATTAACCTCTGTATGTAAACAGCAAATGCACGCAACTGATCTAGCAGGCTTTATTAACCTTGGAGTTCTATGGGCAGTATATCTATGTAATGAATAGGCGAGCAGTAGTATGTAGAGTCAGTTCTTAATGCGGGTGTTAGGGTCTACGTATATTTGCCTACTGATTTTAATTCAGTACAATATCTGGGCGTGTCAACAGTAAATCACAATTATAAGTCCAAAATTATTGTTCAATCCTATAGGCATGTTGTCTAAGTGATTGACAGTGATAATTGAATTCTGAATCTGTTAGTAGAATCCTATAAGCGTGACTTCTATGAGTGTGATGATTATTACCCTATAGACATGATTTCTAGGTTTGAACTAGTTTTAACTCTATAGACATGATTTCCATTATCGAACTGATTTTACTCCTATAGGCATGATTTCTAGCATTGAGCTGATTTTAATCCTATAGGCATGATTTCTAGAATTGAGCAGTATATAAGCAGAAATTAAGCCAAATATTGATCGTATACGCATGATTGCTAACATACGTTTATTGGACAGATTGATACACCCAAAGACAGGATTCTCAGCAAATCATAATGTCAATCCTATAGGCAGGATCTCTAGTATGTAAGCATAATATAGGACTTATAAGCATGTTATGAAACAACACAAATGAGATCCTATAGGTAGGATTTCTACCCGATGAAAATAAAAAACCTTTCCCGATTTTACTAAATACCCAAGAGTTGTTTGTTACAAAATTATTACATACCACATTAATGAATGAATTACATAATAATGAAATAAACTATAGAGAGCCTACAACAAGCCCAAATACACCTGGGCAACCGAGGCCTTCAAACCCTAGCAGCCCCAAGGCTCACTTTCATAGGTACAAAATAATCAATCATAGAATCTAGATCTCTAGTGTGTCAAAGTTTGCAAGGGCTTCGAGGACCCAGGGCAATGCTCATGCTAAGGGGCCAAATGCTTAGAAATGATTTAAAGGAGGTTAGTAACCAAACCCCAATGTTTAGAGTTCACAAGAGTCTCACATGGACCCCGAGCAGTACTCATATTGGGGAAGTGAAGGATAGAACCTAAAGGACCTAAGAATAGGAGTTTAAGGCAGCAGCACATAAGGAGACAATGGTAAAGGACATATTTTAAAACATGTTTGATTTTAGAAAAGCCATCATTACAGAGTTTAAAATACAGAATATATAGGTAGAATTGCATTAAAGAGACAAACAGACAAGATTTGCAAAGTTGTTCATGCTCAAATACACAGTTTTTCATAAGTTAAAGTCTGAAAGGCCTAATTAGGCTAAGTGCACATGCCAACATTTTAGGAAAGCTTTGTTGAATCACAAAAAACATTTAGACAATGTATTAAGGCAAACAGTCAGATAATCGTATGAATCCAAATGGATGCAAAACACATTAGAAGGGAAGTTATCAGGGCACATGAATGACAAGAAAGGTTTAATAATAATACAAGTTTATAAAGATTCAGGAATGATTAACTAATGAACATACTAGTATTATCCTAAAGATGCTAAGTTTAGAACAATTTCAGAACTAGCAAAATTTCATACATGAAACAATTTAAAAGACATTAAGTCGACCTCTAAGAGGATTCATATTATTCAAAAATAACCAACTTCAGAACTAACAATATCAATTATAGGACTAAAGGAAATCATAGGAACATAAAAGTGGAAGATCATGCTTAGAATGGACATTAAACATGGTGGATCATAAACACAGTTCATGGATACATAAAAATGAAATGACAAAAATATAGTCACTCACTAGTTAGGCAAGAAAACAAGAAATATACCACAATAGTCAAGAGCCCAGAATTACTTGGCCTTGGCTCTCAGCCGGCCAAGACCAGAAGCAAACAAGATAGCCTAAAGAATCAGAACCAAACCTTAAGTGTTCAGTGAGCGTATGTTGATTTTTCGTCCGTCCTAAAGGGGAAGGGGAAGGCGTTTAAATAGTGTAGTGGGGATTAAACAAGTTGGCAAGGAAATATTGTAAAATCTAACATAAATAAGGAAATCATATCATGTAGAATCAATAAGATCGAACTTTAGAAAATATTAGGTAAACCCTAATTTTAGGGAAACCATATATTGACAAAAATATAATAGAAATTGGTCACACAGTAGAATATAGGATAATCATGATCATAATAATACTTAAAATCAGAAAATCGAACCAATTTTGGTTCGATCTAAAGAGATCTGAAAACCCTAATTTAGGATAAGTAAGAATCAACAAGAGATACAGAAAATAATCGTACTTACAAAGAGTAAATGATGAATATAGACGGAATAACAAAAAATTTAAGGATTTGAACCAACGTTGGTTCGATTCTTACAAGATCTGCTTGCCATGTTTAGGCAAGCAATATAGAGAAGGACCCAGTACCAGGGAGAGGTCATATATGGCAAGAATCGGCCATGGAATCCCATATTATGTAGGATTTAGGGGGCAGCGCTAGCGTTTGACAGAGTGAGAAGGAGAGGGAGAGAGTATAGAGGTGGCTGACTAACCAAAATGGTCTCTAGGTTTTGAGGTGAGGTTATAAGGAGAAATTGAAGGAGTATTGTAAGTCGTTGATCATTTTGATCAACGACTGGGATTAGGTCGGTTCCGCACTGGGTTAGGTGGTTTGGATTGGGCTTAAGTGTTGGACCAAGGGTCTGGGTAGGTGTTTTAGGTAAATGGGCTAAGGGGGTTGGTAGTTTAGGTCTAAAATTATTGAATTTAGGGGCTATTAGTTAAATACCCAATCTAATTAATGAAATAATTTGTAAAAAATGATAGATAAAATAAGGAAAATATTATTTGTGCATAAAAATAATTAACAACACTTATTTATCATTATAAAATCATAAAAGTTATTTTTTGCATAAATAAAGTAATTATAAGTATATAAGGGCTATTATTGCAAAATATACAATTTTAGCCTAAAGATGAAATATAATTATAATAAATGCATTAAAAATATTTAAGGCTTAATATGGATATAAATGATGAAGTTAGATGATAAAATCATCATAAAAAATATTTGTGATGCAATTAATGATTATTTATACAATAAAATATGGGAATAAATTGATTAAAAAATTGTGGAAAAATTAGAAAAAATACTTGATGATGCTCATGCACTATTTTGAAAGTATATATGTATATTTGAAATATATGAGGAAAACATTGGGTAACAACAGTTGCACCTCTTTACCCGGAAAGGATGAAAGAGTTGTTAGGTAAAGAAATGATGACCGATTTTGACTGAATAGGGTGATTTGGAAGATATAGGGCGCACTCAGCTTCTAAGCTGCCTACATATCCCTGGTTTTACAGGAATCGGTCCGTGTGTTGTTCTTGATCCAACGATGGAGTAAGCCATTGGAGTTGTTGTAAGAACGGACAAGATGTTCCAAATAGGATTAATTGGGGTTTGAAATGGTTATGGGTAAATAAGGCTGGTAACGGATGATGATCGGTTACATTTGAAATAATTTGAAGAATATGAACTTTGGATGGAAACCGGAGTGAAGATTGCTCTTAGAGCGGTTGCTCCTGAGACTACCTGCAAACTCAAAAATACGACTGCATGATGTATAGATTATTGCGTAAATTCAGACATGATGTAAATTCCCTTTGGACTATGAAGGTTGTCTTTGGACAGTGAGGATGACGTTCTTAGACCATGATGTCCCAGGCCATGAATTATACGGTAAAGGATTTGCAGGCCATGAAATGATGTTCTCGGGCCTTGAAAATAGTGCCTCTGAACTATGACGCCTTTGAATAATGATTTATTGAGAGATCCTCAGGCCATGGCATGGTGTCTTCCGGCTATGAGGATGATGCCTTCGGACTATGACGCCTTTGGACAAAATGGCGATGTTTCAGCCCATGAGATGCAAAGACATGATGCTGGGTCATATGCGAAGCGAAACAAGACAGAGCTTAGCCCCGAGAGAAGAGGACAATGCAAGTTTTAGAATAGAGCAATACTTATGCAATGGGAGACAATACTTAGTCTCATGCAGGAATTGAGACAGGGCTTAGTCTCATGCAACGAGAAGGCAATGCTTAGCCTTATGCAAATGGGGAGGCAACGCTTAGCCTCATGCAGGAATTGAGATATGGCTTAGTCCCGTACAAAGAGAAGGCAATGCTTAGCCTTATATAAATAGGGAGGCAGGGCTTAGCCTCATGTAAGAATTGAGGCAGAGCTTAGTCTCATGCGAAAAGAAGGCAATGCTTAGCCTTATGCAAATGGAGAGGCAGTGGTTAGCCTCATGCAAGAATTGAGATAGAGCTTAGCTTATGAAAAGAGAAGACAATGCTTAGCCTTATGCAAATGGAGAGGCATGGCTTAGCCTCATGCAGGAATTGAGACACGGCTTAGTCTCATGCAAGGAGAAGGCAATGCTTAGCCTTATGCAAGTGGGGAGGAAAGGCTTAGCCTCATGCAAATGTAAGAGTAAGAGTGAAGTATCCTTAGCTGGTAATATATTCATGGCGATTCGGTTGTTGTGATGATGCTTCTGGCGGAACCTATTCCTGCATCTAAAGAAAAATTGTGAGTTTTGCGGGGGAGGTTGGTTCGTGCCTTTGTCTGCTTGCTTTGCTTCGCTCTGCCCGAGGGTCCTGTTCAAGTCACCATGGGCAGCATTTGGCTAGAAAATAAAGTTTCTTTTCAAAATGTATAAATGTATAGTTTTCAAAGATATAGTAATATGCAAATTAGAAATCTGTTAGATGAACCAGTAACTGTGACGTTATTAGAGACATTGCAACCTTCTTTACCATAGAATTTTGAGGGTCCTCCTCAAAATTCTTCCCCAGTAATCTAAATGACCTTCTGGCTATTCCGTATGTAATGTTGTTGGCTGAACTTGCTTCGAAATTTTAAGGGTCCTCCTCAAAATTCTGCCCCAGTTTTGATTGTGGGGAAAATGGAAATTTTATTGAATTGTGACCGAACCCACAGGGCTGCCTACGTATCCCCTCTTACATGGGAATCACGTCAAGCGTAGTTCAATTACATCATATGAAGAAACATAAATAGTTTACACATAAGTATCTTTTGACTGCATCTAAATTGATAGGCTTTGGCCAGATTTCTCCATCCATTTCTGCGAGTATGAGTGCTCCTCCTGCCAATACTCTCTGAACCATGTAAGGACCTTGCCATTTAGGTGAAAATTTCCCTTTGGCTTCATCTTGATGTGGGAAGATCCGCTTCAACACCAACTGCCCTGGTGTGAAATGTCTAGGTTTGACCCTTTTATTGAATGCTCTAGACATTCTATTCTGATAAAGCTGACCATGACACACTGCATTCATCCTTTTTCCATCTATGAGAGCTAATTGCTCATAACGGCTCATTATCCATTATGCATCACTGAGTTCAGCTTCTTGTATGATCCTTCAAGAAGGAATTTCTACCTCGTCGGGGATGACAACTTCGGTACCATAAACCAGCAAATAGGGAGTTGCCTCGGTTGATGTGCGAACTGTGGTATGGTATCCCAATAAGGCAAATGGTGACTTATCTTGCCATTTCTTGTGATTCTTTACCATTTTCCTTAGTATCTTCTTGATGTTCTTGTTGGCAGCCTACACGGCTCCTTTCATTTGAGGCATGTATACTATAGAGTTTTTGTGCTTGATTTTGAAAGTTTCACACATGGCTTTCATCAGATCAGTGTTGAGATTGGCGGCATTGTCAGTGATGATGGACTCTGGAACCCCGAATCTACAAACAATACGATCCCTGACTAAATCTGCGACAACTTTCTTGGTTATCGCTTTGTAGGATGCAGCTTCAACCCACTTACTAAAGTAATCGATGGCCACTAAAATGTACCTGTGCCCGTTTGAAGCAGTGTGTTCGATTGGACCAATGACATCCATTCCCCAGGAAGAAAAATGCCAAGGCGCACATGTTTCATTGAGTTCATTTGGCGGCACTCATATCATATCTGCCTATATCTGGCATAGGTGGCATTTCTGGACATACCAGATACAATCTGTTTCCATAGTCATCCAAAATTATTCGGCCTTGAGTATCTTCTTGGCTAGAACAAAATCGTTCATATGTAGGCTGCAGGTTTTGGCATGTATTTCCTCGAGCAATTTGGAAGCCTCTTTGGCATCAACATACCTTAATAGTCCTAGATCAGGTGTTCTTCTATGCAAAATTCCTCTGCTTTGGAAGAAATGGTTGGACAGCCTTCGTAGTGTGCATTTCTGAGTATGGTTCGCCTGCTCTAGGTACTCTCTTTTTGCCAAATATTCCTTGATGTCATGGACCATGGATTTCCATCTATTTCTTCTTCGACATGAGCAAAATATGTCGGCTGATTGTGGATTCTCACTGGAATGGGATCGATGAAATTCTTGTCTGGATGTTGTATAATTAAGGATAGGGTGGCCAATGCATCTGCAAATTTATTCTCGATTCTGGGGACATGACGGGAACCTCTTCATCATCTTGTACGTGATGTAGATATGGCAGTATCTGGGTGTTTTTCGTAGCCCACTCTCTTTGTACTTGATGCACCAGTAGGTCTGAGTCACTGATTACCAACAGTTCCTAAACATTCATGATGACGGCCAAATTGAGCCTTAATATGCACGCTTCATACTCAGCTATATTATTGGTGCATAGAAACCTAAGTTTTGCGGATATCGGGTAGTGCTGATCGGTTTTCGATACCAAGACGGATCCGATATTGACTCCCTTGAAATTTGCAGCTCCATCGAAAAGCATTCTCTAACCGTCGTACGCTTCAGCAATATCCTCTCCTACGAATGACACTTCTTCGTCAGGAAAATACATTTTAGTGGTTCGTATTCTCCTCCTACAAGATTTTCAGCTAAATGATATGCTAATGCTTGTCCTTTGACTACGTTCTAAGTTACATGGATGATATCGAACTCACTCAACAATATTTGTCATTTGTCCAGCTTCCCTGTAGGCATGGGTTTCTGAAAGATGTGCTTCAGAGGATCTATCCTTGATATGAGGTATGTAGTATAGGCACAGAAGTAGTGCCTCAATTTTTGAGTTATCCATGTCAGAGCACAGCAAGTGCGTTCTAGCAGAGAGTACTGTGCTTCATAAGGTATGAACTTCTTACTCAAGTAATACATGGCTTGCTCATTTCTTTCCGTCTCGTAATGTTGTCCCAAAACACAACGGAAAGCCCTATCTAATATAGACAGGAAGAGTAGCAGTGGTCTACCAGGCTCTAGCAGGACTAGAACTGGCGGTGTGGACAGGTATTCCTTGATTTTGTCAAAAGCCTTCTGATAATCCTCGGTCCAATTGGTTGCGACATCCTTCTTTAACTTTTTGAAAAATTGTTCACATATTACTGTGGACTGTGCTCTGAAGCGGCTGATGTAGTTGAGGTGTCCCAGGAAACTCATCACATCCTTCTTGTTCTTCGGTAGTAGTAATTCTTGGATAACTTTAACCTTTGACGGGTCCAACTCGATTCCTCGGCGGCTGACGATGAGTCCCAACAATTTTCCGGTAGGAACCCCGAATGCACATTTTGCGGGGTTCAGTTTTAAATTGTACTTCCAGAGCTAGTCAAAGAACTTCCTCAAGTCTTCTTTGTGATCTGTGGCTTTCTAGGATTTGATGATAACGTCGTCAACATATACCTCTATTTCCTTGTGTATCATATCATGGAAGATGATCGTCATGTCTCTCATATAGGTGGCCCCAATATTCTTCAGACTGAATGGCATCATTTTGTAGCAATACACTCCCCATAGTGTAGTGAAAGTTGTTTTCTCTATATCTTCTTCGTCCATCCAAATCTGATGATAACCTGCAAAGCAATCTACAAAGGATTATCATGCTTGGCGCAATTGTCGATCAGAATGTGTATATTTGGAAGTGGGAAATCGTCTTAGGACTTGCTCTGTTTAAATTCTGATAGTCAACACACACCTTGACTTTCCCATCTTTCTTTGGAACCGGCACAATGTTGGCTAACCAGGTTGGGTACTCAACTACCTGAGGACTTTGGCTTTGATCTGCTTAGTGACTTCCTCTTTGATTTTTAGGCTCATGTATGGTTTGAACTTTCTGAGTTTCTGCTTCACTGGAGGACACATTAGATTGGTAGGCAATTTATGAGCCACTATGGATGCGCTCAGACCGGTCATGTCATTATATGATCACGCAAAAATATCCTTATATTCTTTCAGGAAATGAGTGTATTCTTTCTTCTTTGACGGTGACAGGTGAATACTTATGTGAGTTTCTTTGATGGTTTTAGAAACTCCCAAATTGACTATCTCGGTTTCGTCTAGGTTGAACTTAGGCTTATTCTCAAAATTCTCTGATAACTTCCTCAGGTATCTCATCTTCTTCTTCCGAGTCACTATCCTTATATTGCGTTGTCTCGTTACATGTCACAACCATTGGTTCATCAAGGTAAGAAATAGTAATGTTGTAGAAGAAAAATACAAAAGATAACAATAATAGAAGATCAAATTATTTGATAAATGCTGAAACGTTAAAAAATATCGTCTAGATGACTTCAAAACAATGTTTTCCAAAACAAAATACTAAAAGAAAGATTTTTTTAAAAAAAATGCTCAAAAGACTTGTTTTTCAAATAATATTAGTAGGCATGCTACCGGGGACTCGTCTAGCCCTGGATGGTGTGGTGGTCCAGTTCCTGAGAAATGCTCCCCTCTCCACCATCTGAATGATAATGCCTTCTTCCTCCTCCTCCTCTTCATATATCACATTGCAATCCATATCTTCGTCTTTAAAGAACAGATTCTTTAGCCCAGCCAAAGCTTCTTCTTCTTCGGATCCCCATATTCTGTCGGCCTGATGGAAGGTCTGACTCAGATGCAGCACTGGCTACTTAAGAGGGTAATAGGGACCACGCCATGGTGGCGACCAATCATCATATTCTTTCCATGTATACGGATATCCAAGCCCAAAAGTTGTACCATGATGTTTCAGCTGTATTGGTTTGGTAATGCCCTGAAGTTTCTTCCCAAGCCCTTTGTCAGGTTCATACCCTGACCATGCCAGTATGCTTTCTATTTTGCTGCTCCATCATTTATCTTTCTCAATTGCATTGACACGCTCGATGCGGTGATAAGTTTCTCTACCCAACTTCCTTTTGTTCTCTACGACCTAACCAATTTAATTGGTGTAGATGGGATTGTTCCCATCTCCATGAATGATTACCTCTTGATGATTCCATTCAAATTTCACAGCTTGGTGCAAAGTGGACGCAGCAGCCCCAGTGGCATGTATCCAGGGTTGTTCCAACATCAGATTATATGAGGCAGATATGTCTAGCACTTGAAATTTGACATCGAACAAAGTAGGACCCATCTGCAAACATAAATTGGTTTCCCTAATCGCGGCTCTTTGTGACCCATCAAATGCCTTCACATTCATAGTTCATGCTCGTATTTCATGCAAACCCTTTCCCAACCTTTTCAGAGTTGTCAGCGGATAGATATTGAAGCTGGACCCTCCGTCTATCAAAACCCTGACAATGACCTTATCCTCACATTGCACCGTGATTTGCAGTGCCCTGTTGTGTCTCTATCCCTCAGGCGGCAACTTGTCTTCATGAAAAGTGATCTTGTGGCTCTCCAGCACTTTCCCCACTATGTTGGCCATTTCTCCGCTGGTGATATTGTTGGGCACATACGCTTCATTCAACACTTTCATTAGAGCATTCCTATGCGCCTCAGAATTTTGTTGCAGCGACATGATGGATATCTGAGCGGGAGTTTTGTTCAGATGATCAACAACAGAGTATTCTTTTACCTGTACTTTCTTCTAGAGATCATCTGGATCAGTTTCAATGATGGGTTATTTGGCAGCAGCTTCCTTGCTTGTTCCTCCCAAATTTTCAGGTATATAGATTCTTCTAGTTTTGATCATCCCTTGTGCAGCAGCAGACTTTTCCATTTTTGCTTTACCTCTTCTCCTAGCTTCAGCAACATAATCCCAAGGTACGACATTAGAATTGAAGGGTGGTGTGGACGCCACCGTCACAGTTAAGGGTGTGGTTACTTCTACTTCAAATGGAGTAGGTGTAGTTGCAGGTGCTGTCATTTCGATTTCAAACGATGCTGATGTGGCTACCTCAACTTTGACCGGTGGCTATATCTGTACCACAATAAGAGTGAGTGTGACTGCATGTTTCTTAGGGTCGTCACCCTCCTAAATAAGCCCAATTGACCCTTCAGGATCCCATTCTTCATCAGTTTCTATCACATTTACTCCTTCATCCCTATGATCTGGGATGGGATTGTTGCGAACATTGGGTGCGGCTTCCTTTGCTTCTATGACTTTGGTATCAATCAGGGTCTGAATCTTGTCTTTCAGAGTGTGGAATTCATCAATAGTATGCCCCTTCATGCCGGAACGGTATGCTCATGTTTTGTTTGGGTTGACCCATTGGGAGCAGTTTTCCATGGCGACAGCGGGAATGGGCTCAGCAATAGGGGTGTATTATCTGGGCGGCCTGCGATCAAAATTGGGTCTGGGTTTCTGATAGTTTTGACGGGTTGGAGGTGAATGATAATAGGCTGGCTGGGTGTTATAAGTGTGGTAGGCGGTAGCGGGTTGAGGATATATGGGAGGTGAAGATTTGTATATGGGTAGAGGTGTTTGGTATGTGAGTGGAGATTTAGGTCCTTGGGCTAGTATCACTGCTCCTATCTATTTCTTCCTTGATAGAACTCTCAATTGTAATACTTTGTTCGTGGCCTGCAATGCCTCAAAATTTGTTACCATTCCGCTACTAATCCCTTCTTCAACCCTTTATCTAAGTTTGATGATATCGGAGAACTTGTGTTTTTCGATGACCATTAACCTCTCATAGTATTGTGGATCTTGGGCCCTGACGAAGAATTTGTTCATCTGTTCTTCTTCTAGTGCCGGCCTGACCTTTGCAGCTTCTAACCTCCATCGAGTAGCATACTCACAGAAAGTCTCTATCGGTTTCTTCTTGAGGTTCTGTATGTAGAAGACATCCGGTGTATTTTCTGTATTGAACCTAAATCTATTCATGAAGTCTAATGCCATGCTTACCCAATTAACCCATTTCTTGGGATTTTGATGTACGTACCAAGATAGGGCGTCTCTAGTGAGACTTCTTATGAATAGCTTTATGTGAATCCTTTCATCCTTTCCGACCCCCATAAGCTTGTCACAATATGTTCTTAAATATACCTTCAGGTCACCCGTCCCGTCAAACGTCTCGAATTTAGGAGGTTTGTAACCCTCCAGCAGTTCCACGTCTAGCTGAATGCATAGATCCTCATAATTCAGACCTTCAATTCCTTTGCCTCCTTCAACACCCTAGACTCGGCTTGTGAGCTTCTTGAGCTCCTCTGCCATATTCTTAATGAGCAAGCCCTTCTCAGCGGATTCTAGTGTGTATGAGATTGGTTGAGTGGAGTGAGGTAAGGTTTCCACATATATGGGATTATTTTGGTAGATGCCGGGGGTTTGAGTGTAGTGGTGATCATTAGTTGAATTTTGCGGATCAGGGATAGGTTGTGGGGTATCCTGAGGAGTATGGTAAGTGGTTTGTGGGTATTGAGTCGGGATATGCTGGTGTTGAGGGGGTGTCGGTATGGGTAGAGGATTAGGATTTTAGGAGGTGTTGCGTATTGGTGGGGTGCGGGAGGATTTTGTGGAGGTTGGTTTTGTGTGTTTTGAGGAGGTACTAGGTTATGAGCATTTTGTTGGTTAATGTCGTGGACATTTAGGGTGAGGGAAAGGTTTGCCAGGTTGCGGACCTGCTCAAGCTCCCCTTGCAATTCTAGTAACTTTTGTTCCAACCGTAGGACCAAATCATTTTGTGCCGGAGTACTCTAACCGTCTGAAGTTTCCACATTCTCAGCATATGTAGTGTTGTCTTTTCTGACACCACTCATATCATCCATCTTAGCTTTTCCCTTGCTTTTCGAATCACTTGGAGGAGAAGGAGGTGGAGGGCCTCTGGATCTGGTGTGATATGCTGATGTTGCTAGTATGTGCAAACCAACCTTAGGGGATGGGAATAATCAAAAGAAAAAAAACAAAAAATAACCAAGTCAATCAAGATTCTGCAAAGTATTTGCAGTATTTAAACATGTATTGCAGAAATGTAAATTCGCGTCCTAATTTGGGAACCTCGTTGTGCCCAAGGTAGGCCTAGCGACAAGAAGATTTGGAGAAATTTAATGCCGATAAATGCCTCATTTCATTAATGTAATAAATAAGACAAACCTAAAACGACAATAAATAAATGAGTCATTAATCGCATTTGCCTTATTACATTCGAATTCTAAAACGATTCTAAAAATAGATAATCTTAATCTACTTGGTCCCAAAGGGATCTTCTCCAGGCTTGACCCTCTTGGCTCCGTCGATCAGATTCCCTAGGTCGAGCATGTCCAGCAGCAGATACTCCCATGCTAGGTTTCGTTACCCTCTGAATTCTGAAAGTCTATGACTCTTTTCCTCATCTTCCCCTCTAACTCCATTAGACCCTGCTCCAGATATTCCAACCTTTCCGTTGATCTAGCAGCCATTTCCCTCCATTTGTTAATTGATTCTATGTCAATCTTGTGTTGTTCCAAATGCCTGGCCTCAGACTCTAGGACTCTTTTGCGTAACCTCTTATACTTCACCTTTGCTTCAGCAGCTCCATCTATGACCTTGTTTCCTTGACCGACCCCTGACTCGACTATTCCTGCTATGCTATCATCCAACCATGATGGGTAGAAGTACACATGACCTGCGTTGTATCGACCAGGCTCGATGGTATCCTTTTCCAAAATGATCTTCAAAGCCACATGTGCTGGGCTTCACATTTGTATGGGATATCATCGTCTTGGAAATCTTCTTTGTAATGACCCAATTTGGAGACTCGCGGTATGACTTGTTTTCTACCAGCTTGTCTTATGACTCTGATAGGAACATAGGGATATATGCTCCTTAACCCGATCAACACCAAATGCGGAACATCCCCTGGATTTGATAATGAATTCACTGGCAGGGAATCACTCGAACATCCAATGAACCTTGTCCTTAGTCAAATTGCTGAAAAACTGTACCCATTCTGTAGCATTCTCTAGTTGTGCAAACCTGTCTGGGATAAAGGTCATTCTTTTCGGATGGTGGAAAGCTATGTGATCATTCCATGGTCTTCGTGGAAACTCTTGGCGGTATTGGCCTCTCTGAAGATGTTCTAACAACCAAATCTGCAGCAGCAAGTTACAACCCTCAAAATGTTTGAACCCTTTCTTGCAATGATCCAGATCCCGGTATATTTCTGCTACAATCATCGGAACAATAGTATATGTTTGTCCCTCGATTCCCTCCATTAAAGCTTTGGTTACCATGGTCAACCTGGTGTGAATCCTGTCCCCTTGGCTTGGAAACACTATCATACCCAAAAAGCAGACGATGAATATGAAAACTATACAATGAGTCCAACCTAGGGAAGTGATGGAGAATTCGTCATGAAAGATACAATAAGATTTATCGTGTCTGTATCGTTCATAGAGGAAGTCAAAGGGTATGTAGGACTTCTTCAAGCATGCCAAGTCGTCATTCTTACTCAGACCCATCATTTTCAGAAACCCCCTGGGAGTGCAAATTTCTGGTACTAATAAACCGGGACTATCCCTGGGTAATCCAACGAATCCTCCTATTTCCTCTAAAAGAGGAGTCATTTTCATATTGCCAAAACGAAATACAGCCATTTCTCCGCCCCACAACATATTAGCATCCTCGATCACATGTTATTTGGCTGGATGTCTAATAAGGAGGGTAAGTTTTCGAGAACCCTTTTTACGTGATTTTTGTCGCTTGGCAAAAGGTTTTCCCACCAATCCAGCAATAACGGTGGTATATTTTGGACCATACCAAACTTGGGGACTTCGTGCCTTATTTTTCTGCAAAATAAACAATGTTAGACCATTTCCCCTTCCGTATTCGACTACTTATACATTAAAGATTAGCATGTCGACATTTATCTCTCCAAATAATGCACATATCGTGGTTGCGCCCTTTAGAATTATGGAAATCCTGGTGGACTTTGGACAAGGTTTTCTTAGAAGGTTATTATGCGGGCGACATATTAACCTAGGCTAGATTTGGTCATGATGCATGTACAATTATTATCAGAGTAAGGTTTCCATAGAAGTCTAGACTGGTACCCCCAAGCGGACAACTTGAGGGGGAAAGGCATGGAACCGTCGATTGCACCGTTGATCGGCTAGTTTTACCGCAAATAAGTCTTTCCAAATTTAACAGGGTGATGCAGGAAGAGTGCAGACACTTATCAAGTATTGCTATGGTATTAATTACACACAAGTGGAATATGATATTGACCATGTATATATGGAAAAAGAAAATAATACGTTGTCAAGTATTTGCACAATGAGAATGGTAAAATGCGGTATTTAATAATTGTAAAGGCATTTAAGAAAAAAAACAAGGAGAAGAGTTAGTTTCCCTAGTAAAAAGAAATAAAACAAAAAGAAGAAATTTAGTGAGCATAATTGAATGAAAGAAGGCAAATAAGATAATATAGAGTGGAAAGGGAAAGGGATGCACAAGTATTAACAGAATAATAAAGACATGCTTATTGAGAAAGACTAATTCACAAAAAACGTTCGTTATGGTAAGAGCCTAAGGATATCCCCAGTAGAATCGCCATGCTGTCACGCCCCTTTTTTCTCGCGAAATCGGGTTTCGACATTTGACAACTCCTTTTGAGATTGGTTGTTAAAGTCGCCACCTAACGGATTAAGGTGCGTTAGAGAACCTATAACAAATAACTCAGATTATACCAACTTGCATCACTAGAGATCGGGTAAGGGCTCAAATTACCTTGAGGGGAAGGTGTTAGGCACCCCTCGAGGCTACAACGGTAGGTCCCGACCGAACTTAAATTATGCTAATTAGTTTAAGGAAACGAATAAACTATTTAATAAGGATGGGGTGTCCTAAATTTTTTAGCCTATAGGATCACCCCGTGCAACATAACTAATACTTCGTAACTCCCCAAGATGAGGGTTTTACTCATATTATTCAGCGGGCACAGACTATCATCTCCTGCTACCCGATTACTATCTTTGAGTTTTTACCTAAAGCGCTCTAGTTGATTCTAACTTGTGTCCTATGCATGCACTACCCATCCCTTACCTAAGGTCTTGGAGGAATTGGACCTCTATTTATGAAGGTTCTAGACTAGGCCTAAGGTTCTCAAAATTGTAAAATACTAGGTGACAAGTAAAACAATTAGGTCTTTTCAAATAAAGACAGATATGGGCTAACGTTAACCTCCTCATGTAAATAGCAAATGCAAGCAACTGATCTAGCAGGATTTATTAACCTTGGAGTCCTATGGGTAGGATATCTATGTAATGAACAGGCGAGCAGTAGTATGTAGAGTCAGTTTTTAATGCGAGTGTTAAGGCCTACGTATATTTGCCTACTGATTTTAATTCAGTACAATATCTGGGCGTGTTAACAGTAAATCACAAGTATAAGTCCAGAATTATTGTTCAATCCTATAGGCATGTTGTCTAAGTGATTGATAGTGATAATCGAATTCCGAATCAGTTAGTAGAATCCTATAAGCTTGACTTCTACGAGTGTGATGATTATTACCCTAGAGACATGATTTCTAGGTTTGAACTAGTTTTAACTCTATAGACATGATTTCTATTATCGAACTGATTTTACTCCTATAGGCATGATTTCTAGCATTGAGCTGATTTTAATCCTATAGGCATGATTTCATATGCGCAGAAATTTGTACACATTGAGCCAAATATTGATCCTATAGGCATGATTTCTAACACACGTTTATTGGAAAGATTGATACACCCAAAGACGGGATTCTCAACAAATCATAGCGTCAATCCTATAGGAAGGATCTGTAATATGTAAACATAACATAGGACTTATAAGCATGATATGAAACAGCACAAATGAGATCCTATAGGCAGGATTTCTACCCGATGAAAATAAGAAACCCTTCCCGATTTTACCAAATACCCCAGAGTTGTTTGTTACAAAATTATTACATACCACATTAATGAATGAATTGCATAATAATGAAATATACTATAGAGAGCCTACAACAAGCCCAAATACATCAAGAACTTCGAGGACCCAGGGCAATGCTCACACTAGAGGACCAAATGCTTAGAAATGATTCAAAGGAGGTTATGAACCAAACCCCAATGTGTCAGAGTTCACAAGAGTTTCACATGGACCCCGAGAAGTGCTCAAACTGGGGAAGTGAAGGATAGAACCTAAAGGATCTAAGAATAGGAGTTTAAGGCAGCAACACATAAGGAGACAATGGTAAAGGACATATTTTAAAACAGGTTTGATTTTAGAAAAGCCATCATGACAAAGTTTAAAACATAGAATATATAGGTAGAATTGCATTAAAGAGACAAACTGGCAAGATTTGCAAAGTTGTTCATAATAAGTTAAAGTCTAAAAGGCCTAATTAGGCTAAGTGCACATGCCAACATTTTAGGACAGCTTTGTTGAATCACAGAAAATATTTAGACAATGTATTAAGGCAAGCAGTCCGATAATCACATGAATCCAAATAGATGCAAAACACATTAGAAGGCAAGTTATCAGGGCACTTGAATGATAGACAAAGGTTTAATAACAATACAAGTTTGTAAAGATTCAAGACTGATTAACAGATGAACATACTAGTATTATCCTAAAGATGCTAAATTCAGGAAAATTTCAGAACTAGCAAAACAACATACATGAAACAAGTTAAAAGACATTAAGTCGACCTCTAAGAGGATTCATATTATTAAAAAATAACCAACCTCATAACTAACAGTATCAATTATAGGACTAAAAGAAATCATAGGAACATAAAAGTGGTCGAATCATACTTAGAATGTACTTTAAACATGTTGGATCATAAACACAGTTCATGGATACATAAAAATGAAATGACAAAAGGATAGTCACTCACCAGTTAGGCAAGAAAACAAGAAATACACCACAATAGTCGAGAGCCCAGAATTACTTGGCCATGGCTTTCAGCTGGTCAAAACTAGAAACAAACGAGAGAGCCAAAAGAATCAGAACCAAACCCTAAGTTTTCAGTGAGAGTATGGTTATTTTCCGTCCGTCCTAAAGGGGAAGGGGAAGGGGTTTAAATAGTGTAGTGGGGATTAAACAAGTAGACAAGGAAATACTGTAAAATCTAACATAAATAAGGAAACCATAGCATGCAGAACCAATAAGATCGGACTTTAGAAAAAATTAGGTAAACCCTAATTTTAGGGAAAACATATATTGACAAAAATATAACGAAAATTGGCCATACAGTAGAATATAGGACGAACATGGTCATAATAATACTTAAAATAAGAAAATCAAACCAATTTTGGTTCGATCTGAAGAGATATGAAAATCCTAATTTAGGATAAGTAAGAATCAACAAGAGATGCAAAAAATAATCGTACTTACAAAGAGTAAATGATGAGCATAGACGGAATAACAGAAAAGTTAAGGATTTGAACCAACTTTGGTTCGATTCTTACAAGATCTGCTTGCCATGTTTAGGCAAGCGGTATAGAGAAGGACCCAATACTAGGGAGAGGTCATATATGGCAAAAATCGGCCATGGAATCCCATATTAAGTGGGATTTAGGAGAAGATTTAAGGGTGTGTGCTAGGGTTTGACAGAGTGAGAAGGGGAGGGAGAGAGTATAGAGGCGGCTGGCTGACCAAAATGGTCTCTAGGGTTAGGGGTGAGGTTATAATGAGAAGTAGAGGGAGTATTATGAGTCGTTTATCAACGGCTGGGTTAGGTCGGCTCCGGACTGGATTAGGGGGTTTTGGATTGGGATTAAGTGTTGGGCCAAGGGTCTAGGTAGGTGTTTTAGGTAAATGGCTAATGGGGTTGGTAGTTTAGGTCCAAAATTAGGGAATTTAGGGGCTATTAGTTAAATACCCAATCTAATTAATAAAATAATTTGTAAAAAAATGATAGATAAAATAGTGAAAATATTATTTGTGCATACAAATGATTAACAACACTTATTTATCATTATAAAAGCATAAAAGTTATTTTTTGCATAAATAAAGTAATCATAAGTATATAAGGGCTATTATTGCAAAATATATAATTTTAGCCTAAAGATGTAAATATAATTATAATAAATGCATCAAAAATATTTAAGGCTTAATATGGATATAAATGATGAAGTTAGATGATAAAATCATCATAAATATTATTTGTGATGCAATTAATGATTATTTATACGATAAAATATGGGAATAAATTGATTGAAAAATCTTTAAATATTGTGGAAAAATTAGGAAAAATACTTGATGATACTCATGCACTATTTTGAAAGTATATATGCATATTTAAAATATAAGAGGGAATACCAACACCACCCTTCTAATCCTAACAAGGTAATTGAAGGGGGAAGTTTATCAACAATTACTACTTTACGAGGATTAGGATTTGATGAAGTCATGATTAACTAGAGGAGTACAAGAAAAAGATAGCAGAACGAAGTAAGGCAAGAAGACGAAGAAGGAAAGGTTTTATAAAATCGGAAAAAAGGGGTTAAGTATTTATAGGAAGACACGACTATTAAGGTTATTATGAAGCGTCAAAATGAAACTGTCACTTCGTGACTGACGCGGTTGCAGGAAAACCCTAAAAGACACTGAGGAACTGATGGACCAGTTGTTAAAAGCCATGTGGCATGATCAATTAATAAAAGTGATGAACGTCACATCGGTTCAGAAAAGGATATGATTATATTCGAAAACGGCAGTAGAGAATTCCCGCCATAAAAACTTTCCACTTTCCCGAATACTCAGTAGAGAATATTCAAGAAAGTGGGGAGACTATCTGTATTGGTGGTGAAAAAGAGCTACTGGAATATTAGACTACTGACATGGCATAACGCGTAAGAGCAATAATATAGCAACACATGTCAGTCTTATTTGATAGAATAAGAAAATGCACGGGAGGGAAACGCCCACGAGATAGTACCGAGCCTAATAGTTGGCAAAGACTGAATCAAGACAGTAGAAAAGGAAGATTCAGGAACCTTCAATCAATGAGGAGGGGAATCAAAATCGAAATCGTTACAGAATCCTCGTGGACAGTTACGATTACCAATTATAACGGATCATTAATACCATTAAAGATGATAATGATTTAGCCATAAATGGAAGGAAACGTTGTATGTGTAAACCTCTGTATAAGAGGAGAAAATTTTACTTGTAAGGATATCTAAGATAATATTGGAATATATTGACTTTACTTTTCTGTTTTTCTCAAAATTCTCTACATTGACTTTGCTATCAATTATTTCCTTATTTATTCTTGTTATTTTCCTTTGATACCATTGAGAAAGTGGAGCAAAACTTAGTTATCAAAAGGCCGTTTTTTTCTAAAATTAATCTTTGACCAAAAGATATATTTTTGGTTAAACAGCTGACATGACAAAATTAGTATTCCTACACTTTCCTTGGGCGCGTGAATCGGTCCAAAATAATTTTTTTCCTCCTTTTTTCCTATTACTCTCACCAGTGTCAGCCACCATCTTTCCACCACTATTGCCACCATCCTTCTCCTTTTTTAACACAGAGTTGTCAAATGAGGTAAAATGTCATCTATCTTATTCACCAAAAGACTCGACGTATTCTTAAATGAAGATCTGGAACTGCAGATTGAAGCTTCTCCCTTGGCCATGTATAACAGTGAATTTTGAGAAAAGGATGACTCTGTCACAAATTTGAAGTCTTTGGTTCTATTTTTTTCTTTGGGATCAATTTAGAGTCAAAGCCACATGGTTTTTTCTCATTAGTCGTTTTTACCACGTCATGTATGTGAAGCCTACACATTTTGTTTATTTTACTTGTTAGTTATTTTGTGCTTAATATGTACACTTTGAATAGGATTTAAACGGTACTGCTTTAGTTAACGTGTCAAAATAAAAATTGAAATCAAATTTTGGGGATCATTTATGTATTTGGCCAATAATTTACAGTTTCTTATTCACTCCCCTAAAACTACAAGAATTATTAAAGGTTTTAGATGAGCTAGAAGGCACACTAATTAGATGAGATGTGCAGGGACAAAATCTTGTCATATCCTGACATAGAAGAAATTGGATTCCCAGGAATATCAAAGCTTCTAGTGCAAAAGGAAAGAAAAGAAAGAAAATGAAGGTAACCAACTTAATTAAATTGGAGAGTCATTGCCGTTTTGTAAAATGATATAGCGCATTTTCGTGACAACCATCAATAATCAAGATGCTTATGGCGACACGTTGTTTCTTAAAGGACATAACACTTATATTTAAGTAGCAAGTTCCATTTTGATTCTGAATGTGGTCATTTTAATGAAGTGATGTCTTGATATTGACAAGAAACTAACTTCCTTTGAACTTACCAAGCACACTTAATACATTCCAAATTAAGCTCAATGATAATATGTATGCTTGAGCAGTTAATCTGACATTTTTAGGTTAATTCTTCAAAAAAGGAAAATATAAGAAATTAGAATCACTCCAAACCTGTATGAGTATTATTACTCAAATCTGCTAAATTTTATGTAAATTTAATTTGTTGGCGTTCTAATAAACTTGTGCGCAAAAAAAAAAAAAAAAAAAAAAGACACTTGTGCTCCCGGTCATGCACCAATAATAAGTGCATCGTAGGTGCTTTTTATATAAAGTTTATTGCTTAACGATGGTTACTTAGGATGTATGTATATCCTTATCTCGATTTATCACATAAAGTAGGTAAATCACTGCAGTTCCCTTTCAATATTTTTTTTGGCACTTTTTCTTGCTGAAGACCATTTGTGGGCACGTGATTTTTGCCTCACATGAACTACTCTTATATAATTCCAAAGAATTAGATTTTTCTTTTAATTATTTGTTATTTTAGGAATTATTGTAAAATTTTCTGATTGTTTGCATTTTTGTGTGCATGCTTAATCTTATTTAATTCATATAAAATACAAAAATACATTGCATTTGCATTTAGGATTTAATTTTATATTTTTTAGATTAATTAGTAATAGTTTGTTTTACAAAAATGAAAAAATCACAAAAATAACTCATTTTTTTGCATTTTTAATTTTCAGCTTCGAATTTTGTAGTTTTCTTTTAATTTGATAATTAATTAGTTGTTGTAAATATTGCTTTTATTAATTAATATATTTTGGTAGGATAATTTGGGTTTTAGAATTAATTTAGGTTTTATTTTAATTTGGAAAGAAAAAGGAAATTAGAAGTTGAAAAAGAAAAGAAATGGAAATAAAAGAAAGTCTGTTTTGGGCCTTTTCAATCAAGTTCCACCAAGTCCAAACACTTTCCCCCCTCAAATACCCGCTCAAACCGGCCCAAACCCATACCTCCAACCCGGTCCGCCTCTTTTGTTAACCAAACGACCCCGTCTCATGTCTTTTAATCTGAGCCCTTGATCTCTTTCGATCAAACGGTCGAGAACTGACCTTGTCGACAGTATAAGACTGTCCGAATCCGTAACCCCCCCCCCCAACTCATATCTCTCACTCCCCATCTCCCTCTTCAAAGACTAACCTAAACCCTAGCGCCGCCCCAATTCTCCAGCCGGCGGCGCCGCATCCAATCCACCCCAAATCTACACCACAAGACCCTCACATCATCCCTTTTCCCAATCCCCAACCAATTTTCCTCGAATCTGTCCATAACCCCTCGAATTGTAAATTTGAGTTCGAACCCTAAAAGTCCAAAATCAATTTCCGTTGAACCCGTTGGCATGCATGACCATAGGCTTCTGTTTCTTTCGAGTTTGAAGTTTGATCCAACGCAAACTGATCTTATTCAGTTGTTCTTGACAAAGAACAAATGATTAACATTAGTTTCGTTTAAATCAATGTCTCCAGTGGGTATTGATTTTGATTTGTTAAGTTTTCTTCTTCTCTTTGTCCGTTCTTGTTGTTTCACTGTCTTATTTCTCTTCTTTTCCTCTCCTTTTCTTTAGTTTTTTTTTTACTTTGAATGAAATTTGAGCAAGGTCCTGAACCTAGGTTCCCTTTAGATTAATTTTGTGTTCAGTTTTCTTTTTCAAATCTTAAAAGCTTGTTCTCTGATTTTCAGTGGTCTGTTTAGTTTTATTAATGTCATGCTTAAACCTCTGATTTTGCCTTTTGTTTTAGTCACATAGTTTAATTTAATTAGGTTGTTTCGATTTAATAACCTAGTTAATTCTATGCCCATTTGTATTATTAATTGGTCACTTAGTTCAAATTTTTAATTTTTGAAATAATTCAAGTGTTTGTGTTCTGCTGTTTCCCATATGCTTAATGAATTTAGTTGGATTAGTTTATTGTTTGGGCTTTAGGTCGTTTCTAACCCATTTGCAAAAAGCAGCCCGTTCATTTTGGTTTAAGCTATTGGGTCAACTTGACCCATGAGCTAGGCTGGGGTAAAAACAGGGTTCTTAAGGGTTAGTTTAGGAATTATAGGCTAGGGAATCTCTTGTAACTAACTTAGGAAGCTGCCTAAAAGATGGGATTGGGACTAATTTAGAAAGCTGATTTTCAGACTAAGGACATATGAGCAAAAATGAAAATTTGAAAAGGGGTAAAGGGCAAAAACTTGACTCATTTCTGCTGTCCAAAAAGTTCCTTATAAAAGCATTGTTTCTTCACACACAAGTCAGATTTTGGAGATTGAAAAATACTAAAAAAATGGCTGAGCTTTAAAGACTTTGAAAGAATATTAAAAATTCCCTACATTTCTTTGGTCAAAACTGGTCTAATTATGCCTTAGAACTTCTTAGCTAATCAGATTTTCGAGACTCTGTAATTTGTTGTTCATTTGGGCTCTTTACTGGTTTGAAGAAATGGATTTTTATTTGGTGTTACTGGTTTTTGAAGTTGATTCTGTTTGCTTCTGCTATTAGCTGACTCTAGGCACATTTTTGGTTTGTTTTTGTTGTATCCAGGTAATTTTCCAAACCATGGACAACAAGTTGATTGTGAACATACATTTTGAGTAGAAAACTGATTAAATACAAGCCATATTTGAACTTATTTCTTCTGTTGCTTCTACTTTTTTAGCATTCTGTAGTAAATCCTGTGCTATACATGTTATTTAAGCTTTTCTCTTTCTATTCATATGTTGTGAAAATGAATCTATGTTGTTGAGAGTATTGGTATGACATCTAGATTTAAGTAGATATTGTGTTAATTTCTGGATTCTATTACTGTGAGAAATGAGAAAGGAGTTAGCTGAACTATGGTTCAAATGAGTTGAGGTTCTGTTCTTATGGTTTGCAAAGTCATTGAAATGCTTATTTGGACATGTATGGATCATGAGATCACTGTAATAGAAGTTTTAGGCTAGGCTATATACTTTTTGCTTCATATCTGTTCAAGTTGTGAGAATCAGTGTTTGTATTTTAGGGACTGGTTTGAATTCGTTAAAGTGATATGGTTAAGCATGAAATCAGAATTGTCTTGTGGGGTTTCATACTAGCAAATGCTTTTCTTTGCTTGGAAATCATGTTTACTGTTATGGACTTTGTTAGATTCCAAGAGCTAAGTTTATTGTGTCGAAATTGTTGTAGCATAAGGGTTATATTTAATTATGGAATGAAATTTAGCATTATGAATGTGCCTTGTGTTTGTCTAAAGCTATAATGTTATTAGTAATCATTCTGATCTTCAGAGTTGCATGAAGAAATGTAGTTTGGATCCATTCATTGGCGTTGATCCATGTAACTGGGCTGCAACTCTTGGCCTAGTTATAAAATGCTGTTCTGTTTGTCGTTACGTGGTATGGGCTTTACGTGAGCCCACTCCTTTCTTTATGGTTGGACGCATAAATGCTCCAAATAAGCAACTGGTCCTGCTGTTGGTTTAGGCCCCTTCCCATTTGCTTGAAAATCGGAGTCCAAATTCCCTTAGTGCTTAATTAATTAGATTTGAGGCGCCATAATAAGTAAGATATAGTTTACGGCCCTCAAAAGCTTAATTCAACCTTTCTTTAAAATTGGAATCAAGGTGTGACGTACCAAATAAAATCGCAAATCTCATGTTCCTCATTAAATTAATTTTTACCCTTAGAAATCGAGATGTGCCATTTAGTTGAATCTTCAATGGCCTTCGCAAACCTTATCAGTGCGTAGTTGCTTTAGGCGCATTATTTAAATTAATTTCCTTAAACTCGGGTGTGCATTTCATGTGACCCAAATACTAATCTCGACAACGTTAAATAAAATATGTCGTAGACTGCGGGTGCATTTCATGTGGCATGGTTCATGATGTGTTTTAAATAACGTTGAATCCTCCTAAAAGGCGTTTTAAAATAATTAAAAGCGGTTAATAAGTTAAAAATTGTACCATAGGCTAAAACATGTATTAAATCAGATAATAAGCGAATTATAACAGTTTAAGAGATCGTGCTAGAACCACGGAATCCGGGGGTGCCTAACACCTTCCCTCGGGTTAACAGAATTCCTTATTCAGAATTTCTGGTTCGCAGACTTCAAAAGGAAAGTCGAAATTTCCTCGATTTGGGATTTAAAATAAACCGGTGACTTGGGACACCAAATAAACTATCCCAAGTGGCGACTCTGATTAAATAAATAATCTCATTTCGAATAATGTCACTTTAATTGGAAAAACTCCCTTATATGCCCTCGGGGTGTAAAAAAAAAAGAGGTGTGACAGCTCTGGCGACTCTGCTGGGGACCCAAACCCAGAACTTCAGTTCTAGGTTCAAGAATTTGAGCTAAGAATAACTGTTATATTTGGCTTTATTTATTATCTGATCTTTTACATGTTTGAGCCTAATATGCTAAATGTTGCGTTTTACCGCTTTGATATTGTGTGAACTGTATATGAACTGCTACGAAACCCTTCTTCTCTCTGAGTCTTCTAAATGATCTGGGGAGTGTGCACTTCGTGTGACTTCTCTTCTGTTAGAGTCTTATCCAATTTTAGAATGAGGTTCGGACAAGTTGCAAAGCCGGTGAAACTTCTGTATTCCCGGTACGCTGCCCCCCCTCGGCTCGAGCTGTCCGCCCGGGTAAGCCAGGTCTAGAACAATACACCCAGGTTTTAAACCTAGTATAACAAAACCTCATTCTGTATCCCTAGTAGGAACGTTTGTTTGCATCATGTGCACTTGACTTTGGAGACTCAACACAGGGGTTGGGTCTGTCTAGGACAGGTGTACCCGAAATGAAAAGACCATCCTGATGCATCCTACTTGCTACCTGTGCATTTATTTGCTTCGAATTTGCATGTTGACCAGCTTATGAATAATAGGAGAAAAGTTGGAAAAAAAGAAAAGTCAATGTGAGGGCTAAGAGAGATAATTGCATGTTTTTGAAAAAACCAATGTCCAAAAAATATATATGCCGAAGCTCTGCCGAAATTTTGAAAAAAAAAAGAAAATCTTGTTTTTTTAAATAGATGGTTTTGTTTTTATTTTGTCAAATCTGCCCGAACTACGCCAGTTTGATTCTCACCGGATATGAGATACGCAGGCAACCCCCATCGGGTCCAACTTCATTTTTGCAAAAATAACCCAAAAGAACAAAAACTTTATAGTTTTGTCATAAATAAGTAAGGTGATGCCATTCTTGCCTAAAATAGCCAAATGCCCCTAAAAGGGCGCCGGAAGGCTGTTTTTGCAAGAACAGCCACCTATGATTTCATTTTTAAATTTTTTGGCCAGTTAGCAAACACAGCCTTAAAATCTTCTTCCCCGTAGTGCTGAAAGGCCATATTTGCAAAGCCGGGTTTTTATTTTTAAATAAAAATTGTGAAAAAATGTTGATAACTTTTCTTGAGTCAAAAGGAATCGTGATATTTTTAATTGAATTACCCTAATAAATGTGCAGGATGAGCACAAATGAAAATGAACCCTTCGCAGTTCTTAAGGAAATCCTATTACAGCTCCATATATGGTGGAACAACATAGGAAAGTTCAGTAGAGGGACTGTGGTAAAAGTTTTGGGCAGTCTCACTGGACTTCTGGAAATCAAACCGAGATTGGACGTGATTGAAGCCTTGATACCTTTCTAGGATCCTACTCGCAATGTATTCCGCTTTTCTAATTTTGAGCTCACACCCACGCTAGAGGAAATTGCGGGTTATGCTGTCCTTAGTGAAAACCTTAAAAGTCAGTACCCATTGTCACCGAGAACAGTATCTCCTCAGAAGTTTCTAGATATGTTGAGTATTAGTCGGGATATTCATGATGGGAATTTATCTGAAGGGTTTTGCACTTTCCAATTCTTGTACCAACGCTATGGCAATCCCCAAGGTTTTGAAGCACCGAATACTGGTCTAACCCATGCAGGAAACAAAGATAAATGGGAGGCACGACGTGGTTTGGTTTTTATAGTAGCATTCTTGAGTGTTATAATCTGTCCGCGAAAAGACGACAACATAGAATTGGGCCTCGTGGTAATGGTTGATGTCGCAATCAAGAAAGCTAATAGCACCCTGGTTCCAATGATCTTGTCTGAGATTTACCGAGCTTTGACCATCTGCTGAGAAGCAAGGGTGTAACCTACTACTACAACTGTAGATACATGAAAAGACGACAACATAGAATTGGGCCTCGTGGTAATGGTTGATGTCGCAATCAAGAAAGCTAATAGCACCCTGGTTCCAATGATCTTGTCTGAGATTTACCGAGCTTTGACCATCTGCTGAGAAGCAAGGGTGTAACCTACTACTACAACTGTAGATACATGAACATTTTTGCCACCGTGTCGGGTATATGAACTACGACATGACTGGTTTGGATTGCATCGAAGAATTTGAAAGGCGAGTGGTGGGTGTTGAATTTCCAGAGGATACCAAGGCTTGGTTTACACACTTGAGTTCTTTAACTTTGGATAAAATTGAGTGGACTTTCGGATGGCTCCCTGTGATCGAAGTTGTATACATATCAGCCGAAGTGTGCTATCTTCTCCTAATGGGTATCCAAAGCATTCAGCCATATGCTCCTCACAGGGTTTTGCGCCAATTAGGCAGGTTTTAAACTGTTCCCCATGACGAAGATCTGAGTGGACAAGTCGTTGAATTGGTCCCAAAGGTTGTGTTCCAGAAGGAAGAGTTCACCAAGTTTGGAATGAGTGGAGATTTCTCGAACCTAAGACTATGGTGCGGGATTTAGCTAAGGGTGAGGTAGACCCCAATTACATGATTTGGTTCGGTAAAAGGTTTCAAATTCCTCGAGAGCCCGAGGATCTGCTAAGAGACCCCATGTCCAACAATTCACTAACGACTCGCGGGAGCAGTGGGACTGGTTGGCAAAAGAAGAAAGCTATAGGGCCAAGATAAGTAAATTAGAGGATCAAATCAGGGACCTCAAATTTGGCAATAGTATCCAAGCTGTCGCAAATGAAGGGGAAAAGAAGAAGTTAACTCAGGAAAACGAAGCCCTCAAAGCTCAGATCCAGAAAATAAGAATAGCTGCTAGAAACCCAGAAAGAAGTCGAGCAGATGAAAGGCTTATAGGTGGTCTGAGAAAGAAAGTACTAGAATGTCAAGATGACCTAGAAAAATCTGAGGCCAGTCTAGCAAGAGTCCGAGCACAATTGGTAAAGAATGCAGAAGGGCGGGTAGAGTTTGTGCGACAAATGAAAAGAAAATATGAGGGGACAGTTACCGATCTGAAGAGAAAGTTAACTACCCTTGAAAATGAGGCGGCCAAACAGGCGAGGAACTTTAAAGCTGACAGGGAACATTGTTATGCTTTGATGGCCCAGATGGAGAAAGATATACAACAGTTGCAGAATCAAAACCATCATGACACCCAAGTGTTGGAAGCTCGAAATCAACAAATCGGGTGTTTGCTTCAGGAAAAGGGTATTATCCGAGAGAGGGTTAGAGCCATTGCCGACTACATCGTCATGAAATGCCATGCATGTGAGGACATGACTCAAACCACTTTCTTCGCTGCAGTAATGACATTTGTCCGCCAAATAATGAGTGATTTGGAGCGGCTTCAAGGGGATCTCGCACATAGGCCTGTGGCAAGACCGAATGATGTGCCACGGGCCCCAGGAGTCGAAGCACTTATGTACTCATGATTTTTCATTTATCGAGTCTGTATTTCAGTTTTTAGTTTAAAGTATATTTCGAGTCTGTTTGTAGTTTTAAAATTCCAAGAAATGAGTAGGTTGAGGTCTTTTGTAATAGAAAGGTTTAGCAGTTTTATCAATGAAAATTGAAAATTCCCAAAAAATTATTTCTTTATTTTTGCATTATTTTCTTAGACTACGTAATGATTTGATTCATGCGGCGTCGTGATACGTAGGCAATCCTCATTGGATCCGGTCATAATTTTTGTAAAATAACTCAAATAAGAGAGGAAATAAAAACCAAAAAGAAAGAAAAGGGGGTCAAAGAAAAACCAAAAAAAGCAAGCAAGAAAAGAAAGGAAAGGAAAGGAAAATAGGAATAAGAGGAGAAATATCAAAAGCCAAAGTGGAAAGAAAAGAAAATTGGGGAAAATAAGCAAAGCCGGGATGAGACATGCAACTATTGCGAAACATGTAGAAACACATTTAACTGTATAGGTGCATCACACTCCCAACGTGGGATTACCTATGTGTTAATTGTTTCAAGCTGACCGGTTTGTTGTCTACTGTTAAGTACAGGTTCTATATTAAGATGGTTCGTTTTGTGGTAGTCTGGCTTCGCATCCGTACTTCACGAGGTCAAAAGGAAGTGTTGAAATGTCTTCGGAAAGTCACTTGCCAACAGTTCCTATCCCAGAGGATAGCCCGATCTCGGCCATCCCAACTTTAGAATCTGCAGCAACCGAGGAAAATAGGATTTTGCGTCTCTGCATGGTGGAAATGTGGGACGCCTAGTCCAATGGCAGAGAACCACCAAGTACGATACCTGGATTCCCCGAGCTCCTTCCCAAGGCAGGTGGGACCTCCAACATCCCGATAAGTTACCCCAATACCCCACTGGGATATCCTATAATCTCAACCCGCTTTGCTGGAAGACCTTCTGAGGCTCGCCCCCAGGTGTTGATGTCAGGTGCGACCTCAAACATATTCACTGCGCCACATTGTTCAGCTATGGCGCAACCTACTCTACCCAGGCCTAGCTTCTATCCATCCTCCTCACCTTTCAAGCATCATCTTTCCCAATGGAATCAACCCAGTTTACTACCAATGCTTACCCTCAGCCACCTCAGTACGAGTTTACCGTAGGGCAGGAGAAAACCACAAAAACCCCTGAACAAGAGGAGATTACCAGAAAGATGAGAAGCATGCAGCAAAGTCTCAAAAATATATAGGGTCTGAGTGGGAAAAAGAGTGTTTCTTACGCTGACATGTGCATGTTCCTACACATACATTTACCTTTGGGTTTCAAAACCCCAAAGTTTGAAAAATATGGTGGGCATGGGGATCCCATAGCCCACCTCAAAAGGTACTGCAACCAACTGTAGGGAGCGGGCGGAAAAGAAGAGCTACTCATGGCTTACTTTGGAGAGAGTTTGGTCGGCATTGCTTCTGAATGGTATATAGATCGGGATATATCTTGTTGGCATATCTAGGATGACCTGGCTCGGGACTTTGTTAGGCAGTTTCAATATAACATTGACATTGCCCCTGACAGGAATTCATTGTCAAATCTAAAGAAGAAGTCCTCGGAGAGCTTCTGAGAGTATGCTGTCAAATGGCGCGAACAAGCGGCCAGGGTCAAGCCTCCTATGGACGAAACAGAGATGGTCAGTGTCTTCCTTCAAGCCCAAGAGGCTGATTATTATCAAAACATGATGTCTGCGATGGGTAGCGTTTGCCGAAGCCATCAAAATCGGTGAAATGGTTGAAAATGGGTTGAAAACAGGGCGAATCTTGAGTCAGGCTGCTATAAGGGCTACCTCTCAAGCAATCCAAGGCGGGTCTGGAGGAGTAGCAAACCGAAAGAAGAAGGAAGAAGCAGCAATGGCAACTTTAAGTGCAAGGAAACCCCGTTCATCCAGACCTCATTTCTCTGAAAGAACCCCACAATATTACTATCCCCACCAAGATGTGGCTTATGCTATGGTTCCTCATCCATACGCAATGATGAATACCCAACCCTACGTTAGGCCACAACAATAATTTAATCAAAACCGAGCTCCATTTCCCAGAAATCAACCTCTTCAGCAAGCTCAGTATAATCCCCGACCTCCACAGAGAAACTTCCGTGGCCAGGAACCACCCAAGATACCAAACTTCACACCCATCAGTGAGTATTATTCCAGCCTTTTCCCCAAACTTGTTCAGATGGGTTTGTTGCAGCTTGTACCCCAAACCAGGCAGAACCCAGCGTCGCCTGCTTACGGAGCTACAGAGCTAGTACTCGATGTGCCTACCATTCAGGGCCAGAAGGGCATGTTACAAATGACTGTTGGACCCTGAAGAGGGATGTGGAAAATCTGATAGAACAAAGAGAATAGTGGTGAAGGACGAGACGTTCCTAATGTAATCAACAATCCATTACCGGCTCACAACAACGGGCCGATTATTGGAATGATCTGTGAAGATAGAGAGTTTGACCCAGCTCTAAAAGCCATAATTGCCATAGCCAATGTGGAAAAGAAGCTAAAAGCTATCGCGAAACAAGACAAAGGGGAGAAGAAGAGCAAACCTACCCCTCAGAATACAGAAAAGAAAGTGGGAATTGAGTCCGAGGCAACACCCTCAAAAGATGTCATTCTCTATGTTCCCCGAGGCCACAAGAAAGAACATATGTCATTGAGCCCTCCTAGAAGGTTTGAGCTAAACAAGGGAGCAAAAATGTTGTGCCCAAAGGGATCTACGTGGTGTGGGGGACAATATTCCACCAAGGCTAAATAAGCCCGTGGTTATTGGCCGCGCACCGCAAAGAGCCATGACAAATCCCACTGTCGTTCCATAGAACTACAACAAAGCAGTAATAACTTATAAAGGTAAAGAGATCTTGGGATAAGCTAAGGAAAATAACCCGGCTGAAAAGTACCTCAATCTGGAGGAAGTGAATAATGCCACAAAAAACGTTTCCCACCCAAGAAGCCAGTGAGTGCTGAAGAAGCAGAAGAGTTTTTCTGGAAAATGAAAATGGCAGACTACGAGATAATTGACCAGCTTTAGAAGTCTCCTTCCCAAGTCTCTTTGTTATCTTTGCTAATGAATTCAATTGAATATCAAAAAGTGTTGATCAAAACTCTCAACGAAGCATACGTACCCATTGAAACCACTGTAGAACAGTTAGAGAGGATGGCAGAAAGGTTTTTTGCAGTCAATCAAATCTCTTTTAGCAAGAATGATTTGCCCCTAAAAGGGGCCGCCCACAACAAAGCCCTTCACCTGACAGTTAAATACAAAGGGTATTATGTGAAAAGGGTCATGCTAGACGGTGTTTTTGGGGTAGATATTTGCCCTCTCTCAACTCTGCAACGTATGGAAATCGGTACTGAGAGAATCAGGCCCAACAACGTCTGTGTGCGCGCCTTTGGTGGCATTAAAAGAGATACAATAGGCGAGATTGATTTGATTCTGACTATCGGTCTGGTGGATTTTGAGGTGACCTTTCAGGTCTTGGACATGGATACTTCCTATAATTTCCTCAAGGGAAGGTCGTAGATTCACGCAGCAGGGGCTGTGCCTTCTACTCTCTACCAGATGGTGAAATTCGAACATGAAGATTAGGAGATTGTAGTTCACCGGGAAGATGAGCAATCGATTTACCGGGACCCTTTAGTCCCTTGTCTTGAAGCTAGAGAAGGAAGTGAACATATAGTCTATCAAGCTTTTGAGGTTGTGGTCGCGGACCAATGTGAAAAAGGGAACCCCTGTCCTCAGACCTTTCTCTCAAATGCATCAATTATGGTTGCCAAGGAGATGATCAGGCACAGTTACAAACCCAGGAAGGGGCTCGAGACTTCATTGCAAGGAATTACTGAACCTATCACCCTGGCTGCTAGTGAGAAGTTCTTTGGGGTAGGTTTCCAACCTACGTCAGATGTTGAAAAATGGGCAGATGAAAGAAAGAACAATTGTTGGGTCTTGCCTCAGCCGATTCCGCGTCTTTATAGAACATTTGTCAGGTCTAAATACAATAAGGAAGAGGAATATGAGGCCTTCACGACCGAAGAAATTGAAGAAATTTGTGGGGCTATGAGGAAGATGCTGTATGAAATCCACATGGTCCAACCAGGGGAAGGATCAAGCACCGCTGAGGTGCTATACATAGGACCCAATGCCAAACTGTAAAATTGGAAGGCTACTTCGTTCCCAATCAGGCAGGAATCCCGGTAGTCCAGTCCTGCCACTTTTTCTGTATCACGAGTTATTTCAGGGTGTAACTCAGATGTTTTCTTTAGTTTCATGTCTTTAATTTCCAATGTAAACCCTGTTATCTTCAAATTCAATGAAATAAAATCAATATTTCATCGTTCATCTCTCTACTCTTTCTGATTTTTGTTATTTTTTCTCTTATTTTTTCTTTCAGTTCTAATAATGCGGCTTTAAATAACATTACATGCTTTCGGACTTCATGCCCAGATCCAAACACACTGTCTAACTGTGAAATAATGAACCAAGAACCGAAATATGATGAAGAAGAGGCTTTTAAGGAAATAAATCAAGAATTGGAATAATTTGAGAATAAACCTAAGCCGAACTTAAATGAGACTGAGCCAGTTAACTTGGGTAGTTCTGAAGAAGTCAGGGAAACCAAGATAAGCATTCATACAGATGAAAAAACCCGGGACGCATTGATCCAACTCTTGTTTGAATTCAAAGATGTGTTTGCTTGGTTATACGACGACATGCCAGCACTGAGTGTCGATTCGGTGGTTCACAAGTTGCCAACTTACCCTGATTATCCCCCTGTCCAGCAAAAGCAAAGAAAGTTTAAAACCGATATCAGTGACAAGATTAAAGAAGAGGTCACAAAACAGTTGAAAGCGGGGGTTATCCGAGTGGTTCGATACACTACATGGTTAGCCAATGTAATTACAGTGCCAAAGAAAGACGGGAAAACTCGAGTGTGTGTGGATTACAGAGATCTGAACAAAGGAAGCCCTAAGGATAATTTCCCTTTGCCGAACATCCATATCCTTATTGGTAACTAGGCCAAACATGAGATACAGTCCTTCGTGGATTGTTACATAGGATATCACCAAGTGTTGATGGATGAAGAGGATGTAGAAAAGACAACTTTTACCACACCCTGGGGCACCTACGGTTACAGGGTCATGCCTTTTGGTCTGAAGAACGTCGGGGCAACCTATATGAGGGCCATGACTGCCATTTTTCATGACATGATGCACCAAGAGATAGAGGTGTATGTAGACGATGTGATCATCAAATCCAGGACCCAGGACGACCATGTTCGGGACTTGAGAAAATTCTTTGAGCGGCTACGTAAATATGATCTGAAGCTAAACCCAGCCAAATGTGCATGTGGAGTTCCATCTGGCACACTCTTGGGATTCATAGTCAGTCGGAGGGGCATCGAGTTAGACCCAACAAAGATAAAGTCCATTCGAGATCCGCCTCCTCCAAGAACCAAGCAAAATGTTATGAGCTTGCTGGGAAGATTGAACTATATCAGTCGATTCATTGCCCAATTGACGTCTACATGTGAACCCATCTTCAAGCTGTTAAATAAAGATGCAGCAATTAAATGGACAGACGAGTGCCAAGAAGCTTTTGACAAAATCAAAGTATACCTGTTGAACCTGCCAGTCTTGGTCCCACCTGAATCGGGAAGGCCTCTGTTCTTGCATTTGACAGTCTAGGAGAATTCTTTTGGATGTGTCCTCGGGCAACATGACGTAACTAGGAAAAGAGAACAGGCGATCTACTATTTGAGAACAAGCTATGAAGCCAAATATACCCTGTTGGAGAGGACTTGTTGCGCCCTAACTTGGGTCACCAAGAAGCTTAGGCATTACCTGTTGGCCTACACCACTTATCTTATTACCCGGTTGGATCCTTTGAAATACATATTCCAGAAACCAATGCCCACGGGGAGGTTAGCAAAATGGCGATCCTGCTCACTAATTTTGACATAGTCTACGTCACTCGCATAACAATGAAAGCCCAGGCTTTAGCAGATCACCTGGCTGAAAACCCTGTTGACAATGAATACCAGCCTTTGAGCACTTACTTCCCGGATGAAGAGGTAAATTTAGTTGAGATAACATCAGAAGACACCAATGCTTGGAAAATGTTCTTTGATGGGGCTGTGAACGCAAAAGGTGTGGGAATTGGGGCAATTTTGATCTCACCCACTGGTCAGCATTATCCAGCCACAACCTGGCTTCAGTGTTTCTACACAAACAACACTGCCGAGTACGAAGCTTGCATTATGGGTATGAACATGGCAATCGACCAAGATGTCGAAGAATTGTTGATCATGGGAGATTCAAATTTGATTATCCGACAAGCCCAAGGAGAATGGGAGACCCATGATGTCAAGCTTATTCCCTACAAGCAACATGTAGAAGATCTTAGCAGGCAGTTCAAGTCAGTGGAGTTCAGGTACAATCCTCGTTTTCACAATAAGTTGGCCGATGCGCTCGCTACTTTGGCCTCGATGCCACCATACCCAGGTAATGACCACATTGACCCATTGGAAATTCAAATCCGGGAAAGGCACGATTACTGCAATATGGTTGAGGCAGAACCAAATATTTAGCCATGGTATCAGGATATCAAGAGATTTCTGAACACTAAAGAATATCCCGAGCATGCCAGTGAAGACCAAAAGAGGACCATTAGAAGGCTCGCAAGTGGTTTCTTCTTGAGCGGTGATGTCTTGTACAAAAGGACTCCAGATCTTAACTTGTTAAGATGTGTAGACACCGAAGAGGCCGTAAGAATCATGTATGAAGTGCACACAGAAGTGTGCGGACCCCACATGAACGTGTATGTTTTGGCAAAGAAGATTCTTCGAGCAGGCTATTATTGGATGACTATGGAAAAAGATTGCTTTAGTTTTGTCCGGAAATGTCACCAATGTCAAGTGCACCGTGATTTGATTCATGCACCACCTACAGAACTGCATCCCATGTCAGCACCTTGGCCATTTGTTGTCTAGGGCATAGATGTCATTGGGCCGATCGAGCCAAAAGCTTCAAATGGGCATAGATTCATATTGGTCACTATCGACTACTTCACAGAGTGGGTTGAAGAAATCACTTTTAAATTTGTCACCAAGAAAGTTGTAGTAGACTTTGTGCATTCCAACCTCATCTGCCATTTTGGTATTCCTGCAACTATCATTACGGATAATGCTGCAAATTTGAATAGTCATTTGATGAGGAAGATATGTGAACAATTCAAGATAACACATCAGAACTCTACTCTTTATCTTCCCAAAGCCAATGGTGACGTCGAAGCAGTAAACAAGAATATCAAAAAGATTTTGAGAAAGATGATTCAAAGTTCCAGGCAGTGGCATAAAAAGTTGTCATTTGAATTGTCAGGGTATGGCACTGAAGCCGTAATATCCGCGAAAGTCGAAATCCCTTCTCTCTGGATCATAGTTGAAGCTGAAATTGAAGACAGTGAGTGGGTCAAAACCCGTTTGGAACAGTTAACCCTGATCGATGAAAAGCGAATGGCCGCAGTCTGCCACGGGCAGTTGTATCAACAAAGAATGGCCTGTGCTTACAACAAGAAAGTGCGGCCTAGAAACTTTGAAGTGGGGCAACTTGTCTTAAGGCGTATTCTCCCCCATCATCAGGAAGCAAAAGGAAAATTTGCTCCTAACTGGAAAGACCCATACATTATGAGAAAATTGTTGCCAAAAGGGGCATTGTATTTGGGAGACATTGAAGGAAATGACCCTGAAACAGCTGTAAATGCAGATGTAGTCAAAAGGTACTATGTCTAATCCTTCTACAACAATAACATTATCCGATTGGGATGACGAAGGCTTTCATTCTCGCTACCCCAAACACTCTAATCCTTTGCTAACCCTTTGAGCCAGTTACCTTCCTCCCATTACCCTCTTTGGAACTTGAAATGTTCGGAAAAAAAACAAAAACAAAACAGAAAAATGAAAGAAAACAACAAAAAAAACAAAATATTTCCCTGAACTACGTTCGACTTGATTCCGAAAGGATACGTAGGCAGCCTCTCTCTGGGGTTCAGTCACAACAAAACAAAATCCAAGTACCCCCGAAAGTAAAACTAAGCTAGATGTTATAATGGTTCGGCGATGATCCTACCTGAACGATTCCAAAGTTGTAATTCGATCTAAATTCTTTTTACCCAAAACTTGTTCAAGTCCTTCCGATCAATCGGCAAAAGGTGTTCAGAATCGAATAACGCAGTTATTTGGATCTGATGCCATCAAGATGAGAGAAATAAAATGAGAGAGTCTTATTGGTGAAAGCCTACGGGCACCGTAAGGCGATAGTGAGCAGAGAAACTTAAAAACGAGAGAGTTTTGTTAGTGAAAACTTGTAAAGAGCACTATAAGGCGACAGTGAGAAGAGAAATGAGACAGGTTGATTGGTGAAAACCCGCAAAGGGCGTCGTTGATCGAAAAGAAAAAACCCTCACCACAATTGGCATTGAAAGAGTCCTGACAAGGTTTCTCGATTTTAAAACACGGGTCTCGATGGGTTTATGAGAAGTTGGATAGTTGTGCAGATCAGGCATCCAGCCCAAGAAGCATGTCATGTTTATTGAAGCCTGCATGTATTTCAGATAAGTCCTTCTTTCCTCCCCGAAAAGGACACTTCTCCTTAAATTCATTTTCTTGTACTTTGTTTACTTTTCCTTGAATCCCTTTCCGTCTAACTCTATTCCGAAACTAATACAAAGGAAAGGTGGCAAGATTGGTTTTATAGGGTTCTGCTTAATAAAAGCCAAGTCCAAAGAAAAGTACCCAGCCTCAACGGGTGCATTAAGTCGATCCTGACTGACCATAATGGCCGATACTCTGAAATTAAGTTATGGAAACTGAAAAGAAATCCGAAGTCAAAAGCCCATAGAAGCAGAATAAGGTGAAAGCGCCAAAGCCCTACACCGTTAAACCGTTATGAGAAATTTTGGAAAGGTTGAGTTCCTCAGTTTTAGAAGAAAGAGCAGCTTTCAGGAAAGCTAGCGAGCAACAGAGGTCCTCACTAAAAGAGTTGGGCCGAGATCAAGTGATCAAAAATAATCAAGGCCACAAAACCAACCACCATTTCAAACTAACAATTGTTTTTTGTTTGAAAACTTGAAACAGGTGCAATCCAACGCAATCGTGCAAGAAGCAGGTGCAACCCAAAAGGAGAGAAAAGAAGAAAATTCAAACAAAAATGGTAGTTTAGAATCCCCCAATCTCAATCTATTATGCTTTTGCCAACATAGGGTGCTCCAATCCCTAGTTGAGATTTTTAGACATAGGGCCTCCATTCCCTAGTCGCCTTTTGCCAACTTAGGGCTCCAATCCCTAGTTGAGATTTTAGACATAGGGCCTCCATTCCCTAGTCACCTTTTTGCCAACATAGGGCTCCAATCCCTAGCTGAGATTTTCTTTTAGACATAGGGCCTTCATTCCCTAGTTGCCTTTTTCTCCAACATAGGACTCAATCCCTAGTTGAGATTTTAGACATAGGGCCTCCATTCTTTAGTCGCCTTTTTGCCAACATAGGGCTCCAAACCCTAGTTGAGATTTTCTTTTAGACATAGGGCCTCCATTCCCTAGTCTCCTTTTTGCCAACATAGGGCTCCAATCCCTAGTTGAGATTTTAGACATAGGGCCTCCATTCCCTAGTCGCCTTTTGCCAACATAGGGCTCCAATACCTAGTTGAGATTTTAGACATAGGGTCTCCATTCCCTAGTCACCTTTTTGCCATAAGCATTATGAATAAGGTGTGATACAAGGATAACGACAGTAAGAAAAAAGAAAAAAAATGACAGTATTACAGAGTCTATAGTCAGGTGAAGGAAGGGATGATGGATGATAGGCCTTGAGACAATAAAAGGATATACGCCATAAAGTCATATCCTCATTTCGAGAAATAAGTTCGCAACTCTAACGTGATTAACAGAAGGAAAAATTAGACACCAAATTAATAGAAATTAATATGGACTAGTGAATAAAATAAACTAAATATAAATTAGAGACTGAATGATTTGATAATATTTAGTATTAGGAGAATTTCAGATCACGTTCCGACAATAATAGGACGGACAACAGAAGAAGATTCATGAAAAGTTAAGAGAATGGTCATTCAGGAAGACGCTTTCCTAAAGCAAACAATGTTAGCAAAGTTAAGCTTAAGGGACTGTATGTACCAGTTACATTAAGTGTCCCCCTCGTGAGTAAGGGAATTTGTCATCTTTAGTATAGAAGGATTGCCGCAAAGCGAGTAAGGATCATTAATGTTGTGAAACGACGCCAAAGATAAAGAGGTAAAACATCTATAGGTAGATCATGGTGGCTTCAACTTTTAGTACACCCCTAAGGGGGGGGGAATATGGAGTGATGTGGCATTAAGTCAGAATTAAGTAGTTCTAGTGACTATGAAATGGTAAAGGAAGAATGCGAGAAATGAAAGAGGAATGAGATCGCACTTATCCAAATCTTACAGATACACTACGATTCAAGAATATTGTGCAAGCACGACGTCAAGGAGATGAAGTAAAGGTTCCTGCCCGAGCTGTTATTAATAAATAAGGAGCCAGTGCGAGACGTAAGTTAAGACAAAAAAATAACCCAAGAAAGATTACGAGGAATATTGATATGAGAATGGGCCAACGAGTAGTTAGTAATTGGTCAGGAAGATCCCAGTTATGGCTAAACATGAGGTTACAAACAAGTCATCAGAACGTGTAAGATAAACATAGTAGAACCCAACATGGAGAATTTAATCTCAAAGAATATCATTATAATACTCGAGATATATTCAAACAAGATCCAGGGTAGTTAAAGGTACCGTATAAGTGTTACGGGGATGAAAAAAGTGCCATTAGAAGGGAGTAAAAATATCAGTTCAGAAGCAACTATACAAGCACAAGGGCATGGAAGTAAACAACTACGAATGATTATAGGCAAGTAAGGACATCAAAAAGGTCCGTAATAAGCTTACAACTTTACGAGATTCAAGGGTTCTCCCTAAGTACTACAACGAAAGACTAGCTGAGGAGATAAGAAAGAAGCTTCAACCTAAGCACAATGACCTAAAGAGGAAATGGTTGTGTAACAACAATCTCACAACAACATTGTAAGCATTCCAAAGGAAAGTAGCACCTATCGTGGCTAATGAACGGGAAGTAAAAATTAAAAGTAATATTCGAGATCATATGAGTTGTATGAAAACTCTGGCATGTATGGGCACTAAGATAAGCTAAGTATGGATGCAACAAGGGGGCAGAAAAACCAGAAAAAGTAATAGCTTATGTTGAAAGAAAGCTAATATGGAACGAAAGAAATTATTCAATCAATGATCCAGAGTTGGTTACATTATGAACGCACTTAAGGGTTCAGAGTTTTATACATGCAGCATATACAGCTGTAAAAGATTCTGATATACGTTAAAAGAAAGAATTGAGCCCAAGTCATAAAAGAAGGAATACATTATTAAAGGGTTGTATCATGCATATTTTTCAAGCCTATGAAAGGCTAAACAAGATAACTAATACCATGAACCACAAATCGGAAGATAGCTTAAGCCTTTATTAAGGTTGATCAGAGGGGAGAGGAAACTGAAGAGTTACATCAACTAAGTAATCAAGAGTTTGATTATTGGACCCAAAAAAATAGAAACATCATGATCGAGAACATTGCAAGATCTCCTTTAAAATCAAAGGTACGAGAGAGATAGTACAATGCCATATTCTAGCCCTACACTACGATAAAGCCATTAATAAGAAGTCAGTATGAAGCTTCCACTAGATTATAGTATTATAATAGAGCTTCAAATTGTGGTGTGAATCATACCTACGTGGATGGGAGATTATGAAAGAGATAGAAGATACGAAGTAAGGTAAAGGTGAACAACGTACGAGATACTCAAATGCAAAAATTTGTAAATAGTCCATACTTCGGATAAAAGGCTATAAGCACGGGGATCCAATAACCGGGGAATGATAGCGGCATCGCCATCGGCGTATCTTCCAGCCTATGGTTCCTAAGTACTGAGAAATCTAGATAAGAGAGTAGAGAAGAGTTGGAGACGATGTGATGTCTCACTTGATGTTCTAGAATAACATAAGGAAACCTATGGTGCAAGCAAGATTGAAGAAAAAATGCAAGTAGTATAAATGGATATGTATAGGTCGCAAGCTAAAGTATGGTAGAGTGACAAAGTTCTAAGAAAACATGAGTAAGGATGAGGAAAGGCAAGTGAAAAAGTGATGATAATGGATAAGTCCTCGGGATTTAGTCCATGGAAACAAGAGAGATAATGGTTTCTCTAAGTTATTTAAAGTTCAGTATAGCCTGAATAAACTTAAAGGAGTCTAAAATTAATAGCATTTAGAAGGAATGAAATACTGACCTGGTAATAAAATGAGGGTATAATTGTGACAAATAAAGGCTGATGTTTGGGCCTTCGTTTGAATAATGATTTGAAAAAAAAAGAGAAGGAGAAAAGATTTTGCTGGCGGCACAAAATTAAGATACCCCCATAAAGTGAATCACATTGAGACACTATGAAATACGATTATGGGAATCACTTCGAATATTCCTTGATGTAACGTAACCCCTAGGGAAAAATTATTACATAAGAAGTTTCAAGTTATCAGTGGTATATTGTAGATAAATATTGAGATGAATCAACAATGGATGAACAAAAGTCACAAAGTATGAGATGAGATTAGGCTGTCATTCTAAAAATGAGCAGTAATGAGGAAGCATTAAATGAATAAAATTTATACATATGGAATAAGCAACGAGAGTAAACTGGATTTAGTAGCATACCTCAGCAACGATAAATTAAAGTAAGAGTTATGGCAGTAAATTCATACAGATGGCTAAACGGACCTATACGATGAGATATAGCAATATTTGTGAATTCAACAAAGTACCGAGCGAAGAACTTCAGTATACTCATAAATGCCCAAAGGGATGTGACGACCAGGCCAGTCGTTATAAATTTTTTTACCCCGATCCCCTATCAATTGTTTTCCCTGTGTTTATTTCTGCTATTTTGATTTACCAGGATGTTTGGTTTTGAGTTTCGGAGAGTTTTGGAACACTTAGTCCCTAAATGAGAGCTTTAGTGTTGGAAAGTTGACCGTAGTCAGAACAATATGAAGACGGCCTTGGAATGGAATTCTGACGGTTCCATTAGCTCTGTTCAGTGATTTCGGGCTAGGGACATGTTTAGATTTTGATTTGGAGGTCCGTAGCTAATTTAGGATTAAAATGTCAAAAGTTAAATTTTTGAAGTTTCCGGTTTGATAGTGAGATTTTGATCCGAGGGTCAGAATGGAATTCCGGAAGTTGGAGTAGCTCTGTAGGGTTGAATGTGACATGTGTGCAAAATTTCAGGTCATTCGGACGAGGTTTGATAGTCTTTTTGATCGAAAGCGTATTTTTAGAGTTTTGAAATTTTTAGGCTTGAATCCGTGGTTGATTCGTCGTTTAGATGTTGTATTAGGTGTTTTAAGGAGTGGTATAAGCTTGGACAGTGGTATTAGACTTGTTGGTGTCTTTGGGTGAGGTCCTGGGGGCCTCGGGTTGATTTCAGATGGTTGACGAAAGGATTTTGGAGTTTGGAGTTGCAGCTTCAGTTGGTTTTCGGTCATAACCGCACTTGCGAGTGTGGGACCGCAGGTGCGGAGCCGCAAAAGTGGCATTTGGCATCACTGAAGCTGAAATGGGGAGGTTCAACAGGAGCCACAAAAGCGGTAGAATTTCCGCAGGAGCGGTACCGCATATGCGGATGGGGAGTCATAGATATGGAATCAGGCTGAGCTAGTGATTGTCGTAGATGCGACCATTGGTCCGCAAAAGCGGGACCGCGGATGCCGAAATCACTGGGCAGAAACATATAAATACTTGCCTTTGCGAAATTTAGCCATTTTTCAGCTCTTTTCAAACGGGAAGAAGCTTGGGGAGCACTTTTCAAGAGGGAATTTCAGAGGAGTTCATTGGGGTAAGGTCTTTGGTCCCTAAACTCGTTATTGGAATGATTTTTATCAATTTAAGCATGAAATATTAAGGAAACTCAGTGGTAATTTATAGGTTAGGGCTTGACTAGTTAGAGGCCTTTGAGTGATGATTTGAGGGATCAATTGAGGTCCGATTTTGGTACTTTTAGTATGACTAAACTCATGAGAGTGTGAGGATTCTGGAAATGTCAATTTTACCTGATTCCAAGACATGGGCCCGAGGGACATTTTGGTTATTTTACCTAATTTCGTGTATTAGCTTAGAATTGCTTTGTAGAATCAGTTACTTCAAGTGTTATTTACATTATGAAATTGAATTGACTAGATTCAGGCCATTTGGAGTCAAGTACTCGTGGCAAGAGCGTGGTTTCGGATTGATTTGAGCTGGTTCGAGGTAAGTGGCTTGCCTAACCTTGTGTGGGGGACCTTCCCCTTAGGATTTAGTATATTTGATAATTGAAATGCCCTGTATGTGACGTGACGAGTTCGTATTTGAGCTAATTGTTGAAAATCCGATTTTCTTTAAGTAATATCAATTGTGTTCCTTTTTCCTGTTTCATTTTACTTGCAATTTAAACCTAAAGCATGTCTACTTGACTTAACTATTTATTTGCATAAACTGCCTTAACTGAATTATGTGAAGCATGTTAAATTAGAATTACCTGTTTTACTTGGTACGAACTTGAGATTAATTGAGTATTCTTGTGTTGCTGCTGTGTGTTTTACTTTGGGACTATGAGACGACATCCCGGGAGATCCCTTGTACGTATTTATGATTTGATCTGAGGTGCGGGATACCAAGAGGTCCCTGGCACATGTATTGAGGATACCAAGAGATCCTCGGAATACCAAGAGATCCCTGGCATATATTGAGGATACCAAGATATCCTTGGGATACCAAGAGATCCTCGGGATACCAAGAGATCCCCGGCATATATATTGAGGATACTAAGAGATCCCCGTTTATCATCCTTGTTATGAGGGGTATTTCCTTGTGATTGTCTTTATCTCTATTTTAGTTATTGTATTCCTTATTATTCTGTATTAAATTCTCACTGTAGATTCTCACTTGTACTGTTTATCTTACTATGTCATCTCTATATTTATTTAATCTCAGTAGGGCCCTAACCTTCCTCGTAACTACCCGATCGAGGTTAGGCTTGGCACTTACTAAGTACCTCTATGGTGTACTAATGCCCTTTCTGTGCATATTTTTCATGTACAGATCGAGGTACTATGACTCAGTCCTATCATCCTTGAGGCGAGGCGACTGCTCTAGAGACTTTGAGGTATATCTGTTGCGTCCGCAGACCGAGGAGTGCCTTTCCATTCTATCTTGTAGTGACAGCCCTTCTATCTTTTCTGTTGATGTAGACATTCCGGAGTTAGAGCATTTTATTATATTCGTAGCTTGTGATTCATGGGTTTCTGGGTTTTAGAAAAGCTGTATTAGTTTATGAGAGTTGGTACTGTGTATGCTGAGTGGCACTTTCAAATGCTGTTTTATTACACTATTTCTGTTTTAAATTGTTTTCTTTTCTTCCGCAAATTTGATTTATCTTTCGCATTTTAGGCTTACCTAGTCGTAGAGACTAGGTGCCGTCATGATCCACGGAGGGCGAACCGGGGTCGTGAAAAGTTGGTATCAGAGCTCTAGGTTCATAGGAGTCATGGATCACAAGCAAGTTTATTAGAGTCTCGTTGATCGGTACGGAGACGTCTGTACTTATCTACGAGAGGCTGTGTAACTGTTAGGAAAATTCCACTTCATTTGATTTCCTTGCCGTGCGAGATTTTGATATCACAATTCTAAACTTCTATATTCTACTCTCTCATAGATGGTGAGGACATGCGCTACCCGAGATGATCAAGCACCCGTGCCACGTACTACAGCCATTAGAGGTTGGGGTCGGGGTAGAGGCCGAGGAAGCGCACGTGGTGCAGCTTGGGCACCCGCGCGAGCTGCAGCGAGGTACCACCAGTAGTTCCAGATGGAGTCCAGGCACCTGATACGCCTACTGCTACTACTACTCCAGCACTTCAGGAGACTCTGGTACAGTTCATGAGCATGTACACCACTTTGGCTCAGGCAGGGTTGCTTCCCCGGCTGCAACTACGTCTCAGGTCGGGGGAGGAGCACAAACTCACAGCGCCCGCACTCCTGAGTAGCGAGCGCATGTAGAGCAGGTCCCTGAGATTATTCCTGTACAGCCTGCAGTCCGAGATCAGCCCGAGGATAGAACAACGGCTTCCGAGGATGAGCAGCTGAGGCTTGAGAGGTTCAAGAAGTACAAGCCTCTTGTATTCAGTGGTCTAGCATCGGATGATGCTCTGGGATTTTTAGATGAGTGTTACCGCATTCTCTGTACCATGGGTATATCAGGATCGAGCAGGGTTTCCTTTATTACTTTCTAGCTTCGAGGATTCGCCTATGAGTGGTGGCGCACCTATGAGTTACAAATTTGGATGAGGCATCCTCACTGATGTGGACTCATTTTTCAGATCTGTTCCTGAGAGAGTATGTTCCTCAGAGCCTCAAGGAATCATGGCGCATAGAGTTTGAGCATTTGCGTCAGGGTGCTATGACTGTCTCAGAGTATGTTGTCTGTTACACTAGTTTGGCTAGGCATGCACCAGGTCTAGTATGGCTCGTGAGTTGGAGGTGCATATTTCTTATCAATAGGTGGTGAGAATTGTTAGGAGGATTGAGGGTATGCATGCTAGGGAGAGAGAGAGAGAGGAGAGGGAGGCCAAGAGGTCTCGAGAGTCGGGCCATTATTCTGGTACTTGTGCCCCAGTTATAGGTCGTCATGGTAGGGGTTATATGAGTCGCCTTGTTCATTCAGCTCTTCCGGCAGCCAGTGGTATTCCAGCTCCTCTAGGCCTTAGGAGCCTTATTATGCACCTCCGATTTCTAGCACACCTCCTGCGCGGGGTGCTTTCAAAGGTTAGTCCAGCAGACCTGGCCCGAGCCAGTCATTGCCACCACATCCTCCCAGAGCTTGTTTTGAGTGTGGTGACACACGCCATGTGGTGAGGGATTGCCCTAGACTTGGGAGGGGTGCACCTCCACAGACTTCTCAGCCATATCGTGCCCCGCAGAGTTCTCAGGCTATGATTACAACTCTAGTTGCTACCCCACCAGCTAGAGGTGGAGGTTGGGGAGGTAGAGGTCGCCCTAGAGGGGGAGGCCAGTCCAGATACTATGCCCTTCCTTCCCATACCGAGCCTGTTTACTCCGTTCTGTCATCACAAGTATTATACTGGTTTTTCATAGAGATGCATTGGTTCTATTCGATCTAGGCTCCACTTACTCTTATGTGTCTTCTTATTTTTCTCCACATTAGGGTGTACCTCGGGATTCTTTGAGTTCCCTTATTTATGTTTCTGCTCCTGTGGGAGATTCTCTTGTTGTGGATCACATTTATCGGTTGTATTTGGTTGCTCTTAGTGGTTTTCAGACAAGAGTCGATTTATTATTGCTCAGCATGTTAGATTTTGATATTATCTTGGGCATGGACTGGTTGTCGCCCCATTATGCTATTCTTAATTGTCACGCCAAAACCGTGATACTGGCTATGCCAGGTGTACCACATATTGAGTGGATGGGTACTTTAGATCACACTCCCAGCTAAGTTATTTCTTTTCTTAAAGCTCAGTGTATGGTTGAGAAGGGGTGTGACGCATATTTATCCTATGTGAGAGATGTCAATATTGATACCCCTTCAGTTGATTCAGTTCCCGTAATACGGTGATGTTCTAATCATCAATACCACACAAGAGGGGGAGCGATTTGTGTGGTACCCAATTTTTGCTCTAGAAGAACCCGGTTCTTCTAGGTGTTCTAAATACTGTTTGCGGAATAATAAGTACATAAAATAAAGAACACAAAGATTTTTACGTGGAAAGCACCTGGCTCAAAATGTGAAAAAACCATGACCTACTACTCAGTAGGATTTTCCTAAACTTCCACTAAAATCACTGAGCCAAAACAACATTTACAAAACTCTTTGTAAACCTAAGGATTAACTCTAATCTCGTTGTGGCACACAATTGCTTCTATGAAAGCTGAAAGGTACAATTTTAAACACCTACTACAATTAAACTAGAATAAAAGAAAGACACAATGGAACTGGTTCTTCTATCTCATTCAAGTAGCTTCAGGATTGCACACTTAAATCTCATATAAATTGCTTGCAAAATCGCCTTGCTCTTTTGCTCTCAATTTAGTTTAACTTCTGCGTTTGTGCAATACCTGTAAAAGAGAACAATCACTGTCATTTAATAGGTTAGTAATCAGAGTTTGATTGGGACTCAATTGCTGATCTTCTATCGTAGTTGAGTCCTTGAAGATCTTAAACTCCAACACTATCTTTATCCTGAATTATGTTCTCTTCATATATGGAGACTTTCTTCCCTTATCCAATATGCAAACTTTTCGATCAGATCAGGAGATATTTCTGCTTGATCAGTATGACTTATCTCCTTCACGTGCACCTCACATGTATAGGTTGATTATGACTGTGCTTCACAAGATGGACCTGGTCCATGACTGAGTTCATTTGTCATTGTTCAAAACTTCACCTGTTCTTGGGCCAACAAATTCCCCCTTTTTGATGATGACAAACTCTGTGCTTTTTACTGATCAAGGAACCTGTAAGAACTCAGCTTAACCATCAACACTAAACATAGAAAATTCACTTATCATCAAGGACAAGGTTAATTAGGTTATAAATCACTTATTTTATAATAATGTGTAAAGCACAATATCTCTTCCCCCTTTTGGCATCATCGAAAAGTTGCATACACAATGTGAATCCCAGATTTTAATAAGTACTGATGGCCACTGGGGCAACTGCAAGTGCAATCATCAGTAATCAAACAAATATATTTAAACTATCAAGGTCAGAATGATCATTGAACAAGAGAAAACAACATTTGTCATTGATAGAGATATGTTGCCACTAAAAATCCACAAAAAGAAAGAAAAACATTCAAACCATGAGCAAAAAATAGAAAAATCCCTAATCTAGGTCACTGGGGGTACTAGACCAGCTCAGGAGACAGAGGCTAGGAGTCCTAAGGCTTGGTGGAACTGGAGGGTTGAGTTTGGAGAAGATTCAGCATGTTCTGAAGAATTTCGTCATTCTTCTCCTTTTCTTTGGCAAGCACAATTCTGACACCATCCCTCTGAGTTTCCACTTCAACCACACGAGCCTTGAGCCTAACAATTTTAGCATCCTTAGCTGCACATTCCTGAACCAGGTTCTAACTTTGTTGTTGATGGGTGTCTTCAAAGATGAACCAGGTTCAACTGGGATGGCATTGAATGGATAGTCACAGGCAAGAAGAGTTTTGATGCCAAAGTGTTCCTTGCTCGAGGCCATTTCCCACTTCTTCAGAGGCACATTTAGCCTGTCCAAAACTGTGGTTAGTATGAAGCCATATGGAGTAGCATGAACCTTAGAGCCATTTATGACACTGTCTAGCAGTTTGATAATGAAGGCAGGCCAGTTGATATGCTTTCCTCTCTCCAGGAACTCCATAAGAACCAGATCCATATAGTTAGCAGTGTGCCTTCTCTCATGTCTGGGCAATAAGCACTTATTGACAAATTCAAACACAACCTTGTACTTAGGCCTCATCTCACTTTTCTGCACAACCCTTGCTTCATTCACCTCCTCTGAATCACAAAACCTCTTGGTGATTTCAAGGGCAGTAGGGAGGGAGTCCAGGCATTGACACCTTTGCCTAGTATAACCCTTCAAAGGGTATGTCCAAGATCTCTCCTAGTTTCTCTGCATCAAACTGCACTTGGACTCCCTTCACCAGGCTACTAACAACTCCATCCTTAACAACAACAATTGCCATAAATTCAATCAGCTCATTTATGAATAGCCTACCATCCATCGGAAGGACCATGTCGTTCCATCCCCGAGCAACTAAAGCATCCACCAATCTTATCATCCCTGGTTCCACCAGGTCCTTCAACAATCTACTTTTTAAAATCTTTATTCTGCCAAAAATGACAAGCTTGTCCTGTTCCTTCTCAGAATCATTTTCTTCTTCTTCTCTACCCCAGTCATCATCATCAGAAACTTTTGTTTGTTTAACTTTTATTGCAGATCTTGTCCTCTTGGCTAGTGTGGGTTTAGCAGCCACAGGCACAGAGGAAGACTTCTTGGAGGAAGTCTTGGGCTTTTAGGCTTGGGTGTAGGAACCACTACTATTGTACCCCTTTCTTGATGGACCAGTTCCATCTCCTCCTCCTTAACAGCCTCAAAGGATTCTGCAATCTTTCCCTTTCCCTTATCCATTTTCTTTTTCTTACTTTCTTCTAAGGCTTTTTGTAGATCAACTTCACTCTATTTTAACCTGCTTCTTGTAGCTCTACCCCTAGGCACTAAAGAGGCAGTAGGTGTTGGGGATGAAGCTTTTCTTTTCTTGGAAGGCTTGGGAACATTTGGGGCTTTTGTTGTGGGAGTTCTGCGTTTCTTTGGGTAATAGATCGCCCCAACCGTTTTCAGTAGATCAGCCAAGGTCTCTTCAGTAGATGAAACAGGTTCATCTCTCTGTTTGCTCAGATGAACCAACCCCTCAGCAACTTTTCCAGAACCACTTCCCCCTGACTTCAGGCCACTCGCTTTTACCCTTTCATGTTCAACCCCGCAAATAGCTGGTACTACTCTATTCCTAATTCCCCTCTCTTCACCACATGCACCCTCTCTCTCCTTTTCTTTTTCATAATTCTTTTTATCTCCACTCCTACATTTCTCAGGCAATTCAACATCCCTAATTGGTCCAACCAGAACAAACCTAGTCTCTAAGTTTTCAATCATAGATGAACTTACCTCAGTAGGAAATTCTTGAGTCTTCTCAGAGTCAAAAGACCCATGTCCTTCCCCCTCAGTCGCTGATTGATATGATTCAGACTCAGAGCTGGAGTCAGAATTTAGAGCTTGGCTTTCTTTCATTTGCCTTGCTTTCAACCTTTCATTTAAAGTCTTTATCAAAGCCCCGGATGCTACAGACTTTCAAGTAAGCATTTTCTGCCTCCGTAGTCTAGGATTTGGAGATACACTAGGGGGAGTAGATGAGGATGAATTTGAGGGAGGTGGTGGTGGAGGAGTTCCAGGATTTTCTTGTGGGTTAGACATGGATGTCGATTTCTTGAAAGAGTTTGGGAATTTTGGAGAAGAGGGTAGGTGATAGGGAAAACGAGTTTTTGACGATTTGGAGCTATGATGAAGGTTGTAGAATTGATGTGTATTTAAAGTGAATTCCTCATTTAATAAGTAACGGCAGCCTTTTGTAGTGGTCAAATAAGAGTCTAAACAACCTGAAATTCCAAATTTTGAATGATCTATTTGGCTTCCCTAGATATTAGGCAAAAATTACGGTTTAGAGTTCTAGATGGACGGAACTGGTTCAATGCTAACGAATAGAATTTTCTAGGAATTTGACAAGTATAGGACTTCTGCTCATGATTGAATTATTAATCTTTCCAATTGTGCAGAGTATAGAAAACATACCTAAACTTTCATATAAACCCATACTGATGAACCAATTTCTTCATTTAGAACTCTCTTGAACATGCCTCAAATGTCATAATAGAGAAAATTTTGTAAGAGATCAGTGAGTAATATTAACACATGTCACAAGAGTATACTAATTAAAGTATGAAGTTGAGTAAGAATTAATCTAGATATTTACACATGATTAGAATTCCTAGCCAATTTGTTTTTCATTTTTCAATTTTTTTCATTGTGCATTCTGAGCTGGACATATTAGGTGATCTTAATCATCCCTAATTCCAACCTGTTCCTCTCAAAGTTTTCTCTGTTCAGTGCTTTAATGAAGATGTCAGCAATTTGTTTATCAGTAGCACAAAATTCTATGGAGATCAATCCTTTCTCATAGTTATCTCTCAAGAAGTAGTGTCTAACATCTATGTGCTTAGTCCTCTTATTATGAACATGGTTCTTTGTCATACTTATAGCACTAGTGTTATCACAGAATATAAGAATGCAACCAATGTCAATTCCAAAATCTACCAGCTGCTATTTGATCCAAAGCAATTGAGCACAACAAGATGCAGCAGCAGCATATTCAGCCTCAGCAGTGTATAAGGCCATTGAATTTTGCTTTTTAGTAGCCTATGATACAAGACATGAACTAAGAAAGTGAGCCATACCTGAGGTGCTTTTCCTATCTACAAGAAAACCTGCATAATCAGCATCAGCATATCCTACTAGATTGAAATTACTACCTTTAGGATACCAAAGACCCAGATCAGTGGTGCCTTTCAAATATCTTAGTATCTTCTTGACAGTAGTCAAGTGAGACTCATTAGGATTAGCCTGAAAGCAAGCACAAAGCCCTACACTGAAAACAATGTCAGGTCTGCTGGCAGTAAGATACAAGAGTGAACCAATCATACTCCTATACAATTTTTGATCAACTGATGAACCAGGTTCATCAATGTCTAATTTAGTGGCAGTTGCAATGGGTGTGTCTATTTCTTTTGATTCTTCCATTATAAACTTTTTGATAAGCTATTTTGCATACTTCTGCTGATGGATCATGGTTCCATTAGGACTTTGTTTGATCTATAAGCCTAAGAAGAATTTAAGCTCACCCATCATACTCATTTCAAACTCACTCCCCAATAGTTTTGCAAAATAATTACTTAGCTTATCAGTGGTGGACCCAAAGATTATGTCATCAACATTTATTTGTACCACAAGGAGATCCTTACCTTTTTTTCTTAGGAATAAGGTACTATCAATTTTACCTCTATTGTAGCCATGTTCAAGCAGAAATTTGGACAGTCGTTCATACCATGCTCTTGGAGCCTGCTCGAGTCCATAGAGAGCCTTGTCTAATTTGTACACATGCTCAGGACATTCCTTGCTCTCAAACCCTGGAGGTTGTTTCACAAACACTTCTTCCTTTAGGTAGCCATTCAGGAAGGCACTTTTGACATCCATTTGATGAAGAGTGAATTCCATGTGTGCTGCAAAGTCTATGAGGAGTCTTATTGCCTCTAGTCTTGCAACTGGAGCAAAAGTCTCATCCTAATCTATGCCCTCCTCTTGGATGTAACCTTGGACCACCAATCTTGCCTTGTTTCTTATAACTATTCCTTCTTTATCAAGTTTGTTTATGAAGACCCATTTTATACCAATAACTGATCTGTCCTTGGCTCTTGGAATTAGATGCCAAACTTGACTCCTTTCGAACTGATTGGGTTCATCTTTCATTGCATTCACCCAATCTGCATCCTGAAAAGCCTTAATAACATTTTTTGGTTCAATAAGAGATAAAAAGGCATCAAAAGCACGCAGATTCTTTAATTGTGATCTAGTTTTGACTCCAGATGTTGGATCTGTGATAATGTTCTCAATAGGATGAGAACTTTTATACTTGTGAGGTTTCACAACCAACTAATTTCTACTAGATGCTTCTCCCATGTTCTGTTGCTGAGGAACAGGGTCATGAATAGGTTCTTTTAGGGGATTTATTTCAATTCCTCTTTGACTAGTTCCCCCTGTCAGGTTGCCCTAAATGGAAGAACCTGTTCCATCACATGTTCCTTCTTTTGGTGCCACTTTGACTTGTGTTGAGGCTTCAGTCAAATTCTTTACCAATCCAATGGCTTTATCTTCTATTAGAAAGAATGTTAGTTTCATCAAATACTACATGCACACTTTCTTCTACACACAAAGTTCTTTTATTGAACACTTTATATGCTTTGCTATGTGAAGAATATCCCAAGAATACTCCCTCATCACTTCTGGGGTCAAACTTACCTAGGAAGTCTTTTCTATTATTGTGCACAAAACACTTGCATCCAAATGTCCTAAGATGTGATATATTTGTTTTTCTCCCTTTAAGTAACTCATAGGGAATCTTCTCTACAAGAGGTCTAGTCATGCATCTATTGATAATGTAACATGCAGTGTTTACAACCTCTGCCCAGAAGCTATGGGGCAGTTTACTAGAGAGAAGCATAGTCCTAGCCATGTCTTCAAGAGTCCTATTCTTTCTTTCAACTACTCCATTTTGCTGAGGAGTCCTAGGGGTAGAGAAGTTATGATCTATACCATTTTTATTACAAAATTCAGCAAACTTAGCATTTTCAAATTCAGTTCCATGATCAGACCTAATGGATGCAAGTTGATTTCCTAATTGTTTCTGGGTTTTTCTAACAAAAGCAGTAAACATGTCAAATGCTTCATCTTTAGATGTTAGAAATAATACCCAGGTAAATCTAGAATAATCATCAACAAGTACCATTACATATTTCTTCCACCTCTGCTTATGGTTCTCATTGGACCACAGAGATCCATATGGACCAGTTCCAACGACTTGGTTGTGCTAACCATTTTATTGCTTTTGAAGGATGATATTACTTACTTCCCCCTTGCAAAGGCCTCACAAACTTTGTCTTCCTTGAACTTGATGTTAGGTAACCCTATCACCAAGTCCTTAGAGACTAATTTGTTTAGCTGATTCAGACTGGCATGAACAAGTCTTTTGTGCCACAGGAGGGGATCATTATCCAGCATACTTAGGTAGGTATGTTCATTTTCCGAGAGAGTAGACAAATCTACAATGTAAATATTGTTAACTCTTTTTCCCTGCAAAACAATATTGTCAGTGGTAAGGTTAATCACAAAGAATTTGGTAGAGGTGAATGCTACAAGGTGCCTCTGTCACACAGTTGTGACATACTGATCAGGTTGTATTTTAAGCAATCTATCAAGTAGACATTCTTAATAGAGTGAGAGTTTGTCTTACCTACCTTTCCAACCACAATAATCTCACCTTTTTTCCCATTTCCAAATAAGACATTACCTCCCTTTAAGTCCTCGAGTGAAAGAAACTGGTTCTTGCTTCCAGTTATATGTTTTGAGCAGCCACTATCCATGTACCATATTTGGCTACTTCCCTTCACTTGGACCTGCAAAAAGAAATCAGGGGTTATTCATAGGAACCCAAACTAGTTTGGGTCCCTTTCTATAGGAAAAGGGATAAATCAAATTCCTTTTAGCCCACCCAGGCAGCCATTTTTTTCTTGAACAAAAGTTTTGTTCTTTTGACTGGCCTTTTCTTTTGCATTACATTCATTATTGTAATGGCCAGTCTTGCCATAGTGTATGCAGAATTTGTTCTCAAGAAGAGTGAGGTACTTGCTTTTAGGATCCCATTTAGGTGCTTGAGTCCCATAGCCAAGTCCTCTTTTGTTGCTATTGTGATGTTCTTGTAGCCAAGAAAGTGCATCAGAAGCCTTGTTCCATTTGCAAGTTCTGTCCAGATCTTCTTTTAATGCTCTTATCTTCTCATCCTTCCTGTATAGCTCATCATTCATTTTTCCTAAGTTTTCTTCTATGGTGAGATGTGTGTGATAAGCTTTCTTCTTTCCTATTCCTAGTTTCAGTTTTAAGTTCTCAGACCTAAGTTCTAGGACACTAGTGTCAAGTTCAAGAACCTGGTTCTTCAACTCAGCATTTTTACTTTCACTCTCATTATCCCTAGACTCTATATTTTTGCACTTGGCTTTTAGGATCACACATTCCCCAGAAAGATCTTCCTTCTCATTGTTAATTATCTTAGACTCATCAATGAAGTCTAGCAGTAGCTCAGACAACCTTTCTTTAGACAGGAATTTAATCTTGTCTTTGAGATGAATAATACTTACCTCTTGCTCATCATCTGATTCTCCGATAGCCATAAGTGCTTGTTCATCTCCAGCTTCATCTTCTGAGTCCTCATCTAATGTTTCTCCCCAGGCAGCAACCATAGACTTTGTTGATCCTTTGTTCCTTTTTGGTTGAGCCTGTTCCTTCTTCCTGTTCCTTCGTTCAGCCCTTTCCTTCTTCTACTCAATTTCCCATTAAGGACAATTCTTGATCATGTGATCAGTCTTACCACATTTGTAGCAACCCTCATTGGTCTATTTCTCAGGAGCCCTTAGTTTGTTGAAGGTTGTACCTCTTGAAGAACCCTTTCCTCTCATCAGATACTTTTTGAAATCTCTTGTGATCATAGCTATTTTATCATCCTCCAGATCTGAACCTTCAGCAATTCTGAGAGCCAGACTTCTTTCCTTCTTGGGTGCAACCATTTTCATGGTTTGCCTTCTCAGTTCATAGGCAGTAAGGTTTCCAATTAGTTCATCCAGCTTGAGGGTAGCAATATTCTTTGATTCCTAAATAGCAGTGATTTTGCTTTCCCAAGAGACTGGTAGAACCCTTGTCAAAATCTTCTCAACTTTGTCTTCTTCAAGAATAATCCTTCCAAGAGACTTAAGTTCATTTGTTAGTGTGGTGAACCTTATATATATCTCTTGGATGGTTTCTCCTTCCTTCATGGTGAAATTCTCATATTGAGAATACAGTAGTGTTCCTCTGGACCTCTTCACTTGAGGTGTTCCTTCATGAGCCACTTGCAGAGTGTCCCAGATTTCCTTAGCAGTGGTACAACTTTGAATTCTACTGTACTCATCTAGACCCAGTCCACACACAAGCCATTTCTTGGCCTTGGCATTCTTCTCCCATTTCTTCAAGTCTTCAGCAGTGCAGTCAACTCTTGTCTTTGGCACATCCACTCCTTCAACATTCTTCTTTGTAGTTGCCAGAGGACCATCACTGACTATGTGTCAGAGTTCATAGTCTTCTCCTATGATATGATCCCTCATCCTGTTCTTCCATCAAGAATAGTATTTTTTTTTTGAAAAGTGGAGGCCTAGCAGTGGATTGCCCTTCCCAGTTCCCAGGTGGTGCACTCATTTTGATCATTTCCTAAGGTGTTAACCTCTTCAAAGATAACCCGCTCTGATATCAATTGATGTTGTAATCGTCAATACCACACAAGAAGGGGGGCTGATTTGTGTGGTACCTAATTTTTGCTCTAGAAGAATCTGGTTCTTCTAGGTGTTCTAACTACTACTGTTTGCGGAATAATAAGTACATAAAATAAAGAACACATAGATTTTTTACGTGGAAAACACCTAGCTCAAAAGGTGAAAAAACCACGACCTACTACTCAGTAGGAGTTTCGAAAACTTCCACTAAAATCACTTAGCCAAAATAGCATTTACAAAAACTCTTTGTAAACCTAAGGATTAACTCTAATCCCATTGTGGCACACAGCTTCAACTATTGCGACAACTTCAAGTTAGCTATAACTTGAACACTCTAAGTACCTAATACAATTGATTCTATGAAATATGAAAGGTACAACTTTAAACCACCTACTGCAATTGAACTAGAATAAAAGAAAGACGCAATGGAACTAGTTTTTCTATCTCGTTCAAGTAGCTTCAGGAGTGCACACTCAAATCTCACATAAATTGCTTGCAAAATTGCCTTGCTCTTTTGCTCTCAATTTAGTTTAACTTCTGCATTTTTCCAATACCTGTAAAAGAGAACAATTACTGTCATTTAATAGGTTAGTAAGCAAAGTTTGATTAGGACTCAATTGCTGATCTTCTATCGTAATTGAGTCCTTGAAGATCTCAAACTCCAACACTATCTTTATCCTGGATTGTGTTCTCTTCATATAAGGAGACTTTCTCCCCTTATTCAAATATGCAAACTTTTCGATCAGATCAGGAGATATTGCTGCTTGATCAGTATGACTTATCTTCTTCACGTGCACCTCACATGTATAGGTTGATCATGACTGTACTTCACAAGATGGACCTGGTCTATGACTGAGTTCATTTGTCATTATTCAACACTTCACCTATTTTGGGCCAACATACAGGATTTTCCTGATGTGTTTCCAGTGGATCTTCCAAGCATGTCGCCTGATAGAGATATTGATTTTAGCATTGATCTATTGCCGGGCACTCAGCCCATTTCTATTCCTCCATATTGTATGGCTCCTCTTGAGTTGAAGGAATTGAATTATTAGTTACAGGAATTGCTTGATAAGGGTTTTATTCGGCCCAGTGAATCACCTTGGGGGTGCTCCTGTCTTGTTTGTGAAGAAAAAGGATGGTTCTATGTGTATATGTATTGATTATCACCAGTTGAACAAGGTTACAGTGAAGAACCATTATCCTTTGCCTCGTATTGATGATCTATTTGACCATCTTCAGGGCGCACGGGTGTTTTCTAAGATTGACTTATGCTCAGGTTACCATTATTTGAAGATTCGGGAGCCAGATATCCCGAAGACTGCTTTTAGGACTCGGTATGGTCATTACAAGTTCCTTGTCATGTCATTTGGGCTAACCAATGCCCCAGCAGCCTAATACAAAGTGTGTTCCGGCCGTATCTTGACTCATTCATCATTGTCTTTATTGATAATATTCTGGTGTATTCCCAGAGTCGGGAAGATCATCAGCAACACCTGAGGACTGTGCTTCAAACTCTAAAAGAGAAGAAATTATATGCTAAGTTCTCGAAATGTGAGTTTTGGTCGGATTCTGTGGCATTCCTAGGCCACGTGGTATCGAGTGAGGGTATTCAGGTGGATCCGAAGAAAATAGAGGTCGTGCAGAGTTGGCCCAGACCATCCTCAGCTATAAAGATCCGTAGTTTCCTTGGATTGGCAGGTTACTACCATCGTTTTGTGGAGGAATTTTCATCGATTGCAGCCTCTATGATCAGGTTGACCCAGAAGGGTGCTCAGTTCTAGTGGACGGAGGAGTGTGAGGCAAGCTTTCAGAAGCTCAAGACAGCTTTGACTACAGCCCCAATTTTGATACTGCCTATAGGTTCGGGGTCTTATACGGTCTATTGTGATTCCTCGAGGATTAGCCTCAGAGCGATGCTGATGTAGGATGGTAGGGTGATTGCCTACACGTCCAGACAGTTGAAGGTACATGAGAAGAATTATCCAGTCCACAACCTTGAGTTAGCTACCATTGTTCACGCCCTGAAGATTTGGCGTCATTATTTGTATGGTGTTCCCTGTGAGATTTATACTGACCATCAGAGCTTGTAGCACCTGTTCAAGTAAAAGGATATAAATTTGCGCTAGAGAAGGTGGTTAGAGTTGATGAAGGACTATGATATCACTATTTTGTATCACCTGGGCAAGGCTAATGTGGTGGCCGATGCTTTGAGTCACCGAGCAGAGAGTTTGGAGAGTTTGGCTTATTTACCAACATCGGAGAGGCCTATGGTGATGGATGTTCATGACTTAGCTAGCCAGTTTGTGAGATTGGATCTTTCGGAGCCCAGTCGGGTTCTAGCTTGCATAGTTTCTCAGTCTTCCTTATTTGCTCGTATCAGGGAGCGTTAGTATGATGAACCTCATTTGCTTGTCCTCAAGTACAAGGTTCAGCAAGGTGATGCCAGTGATGTGACTATTGGTGATGATGGAGTATTGAGGATGCAGGGTCGGATCTGTGTACCCAATGTTGATGGGCTTCGGGAGTTGATTCTGGAGGAGGACCACAATTCACAGTATTCCATTCATCCAGGTGTCGCAAAGATGTTTTAGGATTTGAGGCAGCACTACTGGGCGAGGCAGATGAAGAAAGATATAGTTGGATTTGTAGCTCGGTGCCTCAACTATCAGCAAGTGAAGTATGAGCACCAGAGACTGGGTGGGTTGCTTCAGCAGATAGAGATTTCGGAGTGGAAGTGGGAGGGGATTACCATGGACTTGGTAGTTGGGCTCCCACAGACTTTGAGAAAGTTCGATACTATTTGGGTGATTGTAGATTTGTTGACCAAGTCCGCTCACTTCATTCTTGTGTGTACTACTTATTCTTCGGAGCGGTTGGCGGAGATCTATATCTGGGAGATTGTTCGTCTGCATGGTATTCCAGTTTCCATCATTTCAGATAGAGGTAATCAGTTCACATCACGATTCTGGAGAGCTGTTCAGCATGAGTTGGGTACTCGGGTGGAGTTGAGTATAACATTTCACCCTCAGATGGACGGACAGTCTGAGCAAACTATTCAGATTGAGGATATACTCCATGCATGTGTGATTGAGTTTGGAGGGTCTTGGGATCAGTTCTTTCCATAGGTAGAGTTTGCTTACAACAACAACTATCAGTCCAGCATTCAGATGGCACCGTATGAGGCTTTATATGGGAGGCGGTTTAGATCCCTGATGGGTTGGTTTGAGCCAGGTGAGGCTAGATTGTTGGGCACAAACTTGGTTTAGGATGCTTTGTAGAAGATTAAGGTGATTTAGGATAGAATCCGTATCTCCCAGTCCAAACAGAAGAGTTACGCGGACCGGAAGGTTCGTGATGTTTCCTACATGGTTGGAGAGTGGGTTCTACTTCGGGTTTCACCTATGAAGGGCGTTATGAGATTTGGGAAGAAAGGGAAGTTGAGTCCGAGGTTTATTGACCCTTTTGAGATATTGAGGCGTGTTGGGGAGGTTGCTTATGAGCTTGCCTTACCTCCCAGCTTGGCAGGAGTCCATTCAGTATTTCATGTTTCGATGCTCCGGAGGTATCACGGTGATCCGTCACACGTGTTGGATTTCAGTTCAGTCCAGTTGGACAAGGATCTATCCTATATTGAGGAGCTAGTGGCAATATTGGACATGTAGGCTAGAAAGCTGAGGTCAAAGAATATTACATCAGTAAAGGTTCAGTGGCAGGGTCAGTCGGTCGAGGAGGAGACCTGGAAGACCGAGCAGGATATGCACAGCCGTTACCCTCATCTTTTCACTACTTCAGGTATGTCTCTATGCTCGTTCGAGGACGAACGAATGTTTAAGTGTAGGAGGATGTGACGACCCGACTGGTCGTCTTAAGAAATTTGGTCCAGATTCCCTATCAACTGCTTTCCCCGTATTTATTTCTGCTGTTTTGATTTTCCGGGATGTTCGGTTTTGAGTTTCGGAAAGTTTTGGGATACCTAATCCCTAAATGAGAGCTTAAGTGTTGGAAAGTTAACCGTAGTTGAAACAGTGTGAAGACAGGCTCGGAATGGAATTCCGACAGTTTTGTTAGCTCCGTTGGGTGATTTCAGGCTTAGGGGCATGTTCGGATTGTGTTTTGGAGGTCCGTAGCTAATTTAGGCTTGAAATGTCGAAAGTCAAATTTTTGAAGTTTCCGGTTCGATTGTGAGATTTTGATCTGAGGATCGGAATGGAATTCCGGAAGTTGTAGTAGCTCCGTAGGGTTGAATGTGACGTGTGTGCAAAATTTCAGGTTATTCAGACGATGTTTGATAGATTTTTGATCGAAAGCATATTTTTAGAGTTTTGAAATTATTAGGATTAAATCCGTGGTTGATTCGTCGTTTTAGGTGTTTTAAGGATTGGTATAAGTTTGGACAGTGGTATTAGACTTGTTGGTGCCTTTTGGTTGAGGTCCCGGAGGCCTCAGGATGATTTCGGATGGTTGACGGAAGGATTTTGGAGTTTGGAGTTGCAGCTTCAGTTGGTTTTCTATCATAACCGCACCTGCGAGTGTGGGACCGTAGGTGCAGAGCCGTAGAAGTGGCATTTGGCATCTCAGAAGCAGAAATGGGGAGGTTCAGCATGAGCCGTAGAAGGGGTAGATTTTCCGCATGAGCGGTACCACATCTACAGATAGGGAGTCGTAGATGCAGAATTAGGCTGAGTTAGTGATTGTCACAGATGCAATCATTGGTCAGCAAAAGTAGGACCACATATGCAGTCCCAAGGCCGCAGATGCGGAAATCGCTTGGCAGAAACATATAAATACTTGCCTTCGCGAAATTTAGCCATTTTTCACCTCTTTTCAAACGGGAAGAAGCTTGGGGAGCACTTTTCAAGAGGGAATTTCAGAGGAGTTCATTGGGGTAAGGTCTTTGGTCCCTAAACTCGTTATTGGAATGTTTTTTATCAATTTAAGCATGAAAAATTAAGGAAAATCAGTGGAAATTTGTGGTTTAGGGCTTGACTAGTTAGAGACCTTTGAGTGATGATTTGAGGGACCAATTGAGGTCCGATTTTGGTACTTTTGGTATGACTAAACTCGTGAGAGTGTGAGGATTTTGGAAATGTCAATTTTACCGGTTTCCGAGATGTGGGCCCGAGGGGCATTTTGGTTATTTTACCTAATTTCGCGTATTAACTTAGAATTTCTTTGTAGAATCAGTTACTTGAAGTGTTATTTACATTATGAAATTGAATTGACTAGATTAGGGCCATTTGGATTCGAGTACTCGTGGCAAGAGCGTGGTTTTGGATCGATTTGGGTTGGTTCGAGGTAAGTGGCTTGCCTAACCTTGTGTGAGGGACCTTCCCCTTAGGATTTGGTATATTTTATAATTGAAATGCCATGTACGTGAGGTGACGATTGCGTACTTGAGCTAATTGTTGAAAATCCGGTTTTCTTTAAGTAATATCAATTGTGTTCCTTTTTCTTGTTTCATTTTACTTGCAATTTAAACCTGCTGTTAGCTTAGAAAATGCATGTCTACTTGACTTAACTGTTTATTTGCTTAAACTGCCTTAACTGAATTATGTGAAGCATGTTAAATTAGAGTTACCTGTTTTACTTGGTACGAACTTGAGATTAATTGAGTATTCTTGTGTTGCTATTGTGTGTTTTATTTTGGCACTACGGGACAGCATCCCGGGAGATCCATTGTATGTATTTATGATTTGAACTAAGGTGCGGGATACCAAGAGATCTTTGGCACGTATATTCAGGATACCAAAAGATCCTCGGAATAACAAGAGATTCCTGGCATATATTGAGGATACAAAGATATCCTCAGGATACCAAGAGATCCCTTGTATACATTGAGGATACCAAGAGATCCTCGGGATACCAGGAGATCCCCGGCATATATATTGAGGATACTGAGAGATCACCGTTTATCATCCTTGTTATGAGGGGTATTTCCTTGTGATTGTCTTTATCTCTGTTTTAGTTATTGTATTCCTTATTATTCTATATTAAATTCTCACTGTAGGTTCTCACTTGTATTGTTTATCTTACTCTGTCATCTCTATATTTATTTAATCTCAGTAGGTTCCTAACCTTCCTCATCACTACCCGACCCAGGATTGGCTTGGCACTTACTGAGTACCGCTGTGGTGTACTCATGCCCTTTCTGTGCATGTTTTTCATGTGCAGATCCAGGTACTGCAACTCAGTCCTATCACCCTTGAGGCGAGGTGACTGCTCCAAAGACTTTGAGGTATATCTGTTTCGTCCGCAGACCGAGGAGTCCCTTTCCATTCTATCTTATAGTGACAGCCCTTCTATCTTTTATGTTGATGTAGACATTCTGGAGTTAGAGCATTTTATTATATTCGTAGCTTGTGATTCATGGGTTTTCGGGTTTTGGGAAAACTGTATTACTTTACAGAGTTGGTACTATGTATGCCGAGTGGCACTTCAAATGCTCTTTTATTACACTATTTCTATTTTAAATTGTTTTCTTTTCTTCCGCAAATTTAGTTTATCTTCCGCATTTTAGGCTTACCTAGTCGTAGAGACTAGGTGCTGTCACGATGGTTCACGGATGGCGAACCAGGGTCGTGACAAGGGACATCTTATAAACTCTACATAGTGATTGGGCACACTTACAAGGTCAAAATTGTACAGGCTGCATGATAAAAGGTAGCAACAATTACGAGATTGGAAAGAATTCCGACTACAAGTTGTGGTGTGAGAAGGAGGCCTAAGGGGGGAATGCCCTAGACTTTGAACTCATTCACAGAACATTCGCCTAGATGGCAAGGGAAGTTCTAAAGTATTCGGAAGATATAAGTTATGAAAATGATAAGTGCATCAGTCAACATTCGAGGACGAATGTTCCAAAGGGGGGAATAATGTTACACCCCGCAGTATTACGTCGGTATTATGCTCTGCAGTGATATATTACGATGATGTTATGCCTTGCAGTATTACATTACGATAATGTTTCGCAGTATTAAGTTACGACAATATTGCACCCAGCAGTATTACATTACGGTAATGTTAGGCTTCGCAGTTTTCACGACCCAATTTTCTAACCCGGTCGTGATGGCGCCTCTCGTGAAGACAAGGCCAGCCAACTAACCCAAATCGTATCTTTAACAATTATTAAACATAAATGAATAAATAAATACATCTTAACGATAATAATAACCAGTGTTTACAGCCCAACATAACCCGACCGGGGTGTCACAAGTCACGAGCATCTAAAGAAATCCTGAACACAATTACAGGGCCAATAATATACAAAATTAAATTCTGAAATTCTAAAGACAATGTCCGGTTCCGCGAACGCTGGCGGTCACCTTGCTCAGCTACAATAGTAATACCTTCAATGAGCTAATATCCCGCTACCGGGTGATCAATACCTACAGCTGCACGTGAGGTGTAGGGAGTAAAGTGAGTACTCCGACCCAGTGAGTAATAAAAGTAACTACAGTCCGAAGATAAGAAAATCCAGTAAAATACACAAAGTAAGCTAAAATCCAAATATACAACAACATATGGAACTGAGCAGCTAAACAACAGTATAGGTACAAATACATGAATGCAATGTAATGAATATGATGGTACATTCTAGTACCCAGTGCGGCGTGCAGCCCGAGCCATTCATATTTATTTATCGTCGATGGCGCTCATTGGGGGTGTGTACAGACTCCGGAGGGGCTCCTACAGCCCAAGCGCAATATCTTTGTCAGTCATTGTTACCTGACCGGTCAGCCCATTGTTACCTGACCAATTTACATCATACAGTGTCATTGTTACCACTGTTTCAAGTCACTTTATAATCAGTTCAGAAAATAATATAATAAGCCCCTTGGGCATTTACAAAATAGAAGTTTCCAACCCGAAATACATTTAAAATGTCATTTGAGTTTTCAACATTTAGAATTACGGCTAAGTTTGCAAAACAGCATTTAAAACCTTGGACTGAAATTAAATGATATGCAAATCATGCTAAGCAGTAATATTAATCCCCGAAGGATTCTACAAATCGGCACAAGGCCCCAAACATGGCATTAAACCCAAATATCATCAATACATGTTCATATCAGTCGCCAACATATCATAAGTATCAATACAATGAGCGAATCAGTCGCCAATATACTATAATTATCACTCGGGATGGACCAAGTCACAATCCCCAATCATATACGACCCCGCACCTGCCATGGGATGCGTGTCACGCCTCAATATAGCATTACAATGTGAAAGTCTGGGGTTTCAAACCCTCAGAACAACAGTTGCATTAATTACTCACCTCTAACCGGTCGTAGACTAGTTCGCGATGCCCTTTCCTCTTGAATCGACCTCTTCGCGCGTCGAATCTAGTCAAAACCACAACGAATACATTACAATAGGCTAAGGGAATATAACCCAATCGAAAAGACTCGAAAAATGTCGAAAATCCCGAAATTAGCAAAACCCGAGCCCCGGGCCCACTTCTCAAAAAATTACGAAAGTCACATCACCCGGATTCCTCGTCTCGCCACGAGTCCGTACATATAAATTTTACCAAAATCGGAGTTCAAATGGCCCCTCAAATCTTCATTTTAGAATTTCAATCTCAAGTCCTAATGTCTTATAATTTGGCTATGTTTTCATAGATTTCAAGGATGATTCTTCAATAAAATCATGTATTTAACTCATAAAACTTGCCTCCAATCGTTCTCAGTTGAAACTCCCTTCAATCTCCGTCCAAAAGCTCTCAAAATGACTGAAAATGTGGAAAAATGACCCAAAATCGGATATAAACTCACCGCCCAGTTTTTTCGCAATTACTGTTCACCCGCGCGGTACTGTTCACGCGCGGTACTGTTCACTGCTGCTAAAAAATGCACCAGCAGCCAATTTAAATTGCAGCACAGCCATTTTTTACTAAAATGGCTCTAACTCCATCATACGAACTCGGAATTAGACGATTCTTGTTCCTATGAGTCACAAATAATAATACGCACACAACTCTTCAATCTAAACTCAAATCGAAGCTCATTTGCCCAGTGCGATATCCATTTCGCTCGTTAAACAATTACTCATGTTTCACGTCAAAAACCTAATCGCGACTTGATGAAATTAGACCAAAATTTCCAGATCAGTCCTATAATTCATTATCAAAATTTCGGAAGTCTCGAAATCAAATTTGGATCTCTAGAACTAAAAATGGACCCTTGGATCATTACATGCTTATGCTCAAAACGGCAAAATCTTCCAAAAACTCTTCCAAAACTTATCCGAGCCTCATGGTCCAAAATAATTCATAACATCATTAAAACATGCTCAAATCATCAAAACACCTCAAACAACATCAAATTACCCAAAACTCATCGAATTCAAGCCTAAGTTTCCAAAAACTTCCAAAAATACACTTTCGATCAAAAACCCGGCCAAACGATGTCCGAATAACCTGAAATTTTGCACACATATCACAAATGACATAACAAAGCTACAACAACTCTCGGAATTCCATTCTGACTCCCGGATCAAAATCTCACCTATCAACCGGAATTCGCCAAAATACTAACTTTGCCAATTCAAGCTTAATTCTACCCCGGTCATCACAAAAATATTCCGGACACACTCCTAAGTCCCAAATCACCTAACAAAGCTATCCGAACCATAAAAGTTGCATTTCGAGCCCTCTAACACATAAGTCAATATCTGGTTGACTTTTCCAACTTAAGCTTCCTCAAAAGAGACTAAGTGTCTTAAACCTTACCAAAACTAGTCCGAATGACTTCAAATTTTGCACACAAGTCACATTCGATATTACGGACTTGCACCAACTTTCCAAATCGCATTCCGACCCCAATATCAAAATTTTCACTTCCGGTCGAATTTTCTTAAAAACCTTCAAATTCCTATATTTAGCCAAATGACTTCAAAATGACCTCCGGACATCCGAATTCACTTCCGATCGCGCTTCCAACTCCAGAATCACCATACGGAGCTATTCCTAGACTCGGAATCCCAAATGGACATCTATAACATTGAAATGCCTTCCAACCCAAATTTATGCAATTCTTCTAAAATACTAACTTCCACAATATACGCCGAAATGCTCACGGGTTAAAACCAAATCCGGACATACGCCCAAGTCCGAAATTATCATACGAACATGCTGGAACTTTCAGATACCAATTCCGAGGTCGTTTACTCAAAACTCCAATATTAGCCATTTTCTTTAACTTAAGGTTGCCGAAATGAAAAGTTTCTTTCCAATTTGACTCCGAATTTCCCGAAATTTAACTCTGACCATACGTACAAGTCAATATACTTGAAATAAAGTTGTTCATGACTTCCAACTGCTGAACAACGCGCTAGAGCTCAAAACGACCGGTCGGGTCGTTATATTCTCCCCCACTTAAATAGACGTTCGCCCGCGAATGTTCCAAGAACTGATCTTAAGTTATCTGAAATCACTGTTTAACACCTCGTACACCTGCCCGTGCTACCACAACTCATATGGACACATTAGTTTGATCAAATCTGCAGATATCCTCTTTTATCCATACAATAAGCTCAGAACCCAATTCCAACACCAAAAATTCTCTGCCACACCTGTTCCCTGTATATAAACACTATATCAACTACCACACGAGGTACCAGAACACGACTGTGTACCTTTGTTGAATTAGCACCATGCATCGCATAATTCACCATCTAACCACAATGACATTCCATGCACCTTAATAGCCAAAATTCTACGACTCTGATGCTCCCAATGCATATGATGATATACTTATACATTCTGTTATAATGCTGACGATACAACCACAACGGAGGAGATGTGCAGAAATTCTAACCAATTGCAGAATTAACCAAACATTAATTCTCTCCTTTTGACTAAAATCATCACCTCATTACTACCCAAATACTGGTAACTACCTTGTAATATACCTCACACAATCCCACTGCAATGGTCCCCGATACCAATAGTCTCGCATCACCTAGTACGAGCTGTTCAGACAACCAATCACCACAGACAATGACCAACGGTCTCACATGATGCAAAAATGCGCCAATAGGCCATAATGCGAACAAGATACATAAGGAAATGATTCAGGAATAGACTGCTCAACTCACACAACTAATATGGATTTTTCCCCAGAGAATAGGAATTTATCAAGCTGTTTCATAGCACACATGGCACAATCAAAATATTACATGAGTTGACGAACACAGAACAATATATGATATTCCAACACCCCTCCTTGAGGAGCGCTATACTAAAATGAACACATCTGACTCACATGAAGCCCATAATACTATTTAAATCGATTCACCCACTTCAGGTCGATTCTGCTCGCACTAAACTAGGCTGATAGCCTTTCCTGAACCCGTAATAAGTCATTTCTTCTCATAACATGAAAGAACTACCACCATAGTCGGGACAACACCCCACAATCTACAACCAAATGAACCGAACGACTTCATATAGATCTTAGATATTCTTCCAACATTTCAACTTTCTTAAGTGCCCAAATTTGACTAACTCCCAGATTTTCAAATATTTCGGCAGAGTCTCCCTTGTAATTGGGCCTATGCACATGTCAGAGTAACACCAAAACAACTCCTAACAGCATGTCCACAACCCAACAAGTACCACAAGTATATCAATAACACTAATCTCCGCATTACAAGCCCAACATTATCACAATGATATTTTGACATGAAACGCATCATTTGTATGATCATAACCACATTTCTGGTCTTAATAGTTGTTCATAAATAATTCCATCATTATCAATAAATCTCATATTAACCACCACCTCATTTCAAATTTTTCACAACACTGACAACAGAATGTGAGGCATGAAGACCTCATTATTACTTACTCAGATTAATGAGTCCCATTTAACGCCACCTGGGAACTCATCTCATAAGCTAAAACTCAATAATTACAATACAATTTGGCAAATTATGCATAGAGATATTCGTACAAGAATTTTCAAATAAGTCTCATAGGCATGACTCCCTATAAGTACTATAGTACAAATTTTTAATTTTCATAAGGGAGAATTTTAAACACATAACCTTTTTTTTTCACCACAAGGACCTCGTCCTTATATAACATCCTCTGCAGCTTGTAGCCCGGTTTAAATATTTCATATCATATAAAAATGTGAGGATCTCATCCTCAACTCTGAATCACAAGTATTTTGCACATTGTGCCAACTAAAAATTTTTATTTCCTTTCTTCCTTCTTTCAAATAATTTCGATTAAACAAAATCACAACATACAATGATCCCTCTTACCGGTAGGGCATATAATTTACAACAGAAATCAATTATTTAGAAATTACATCAAACTCATCGAATTGATTAACAAAAGTCACTTTTAGCCTCACAACTATTTTTAGTGACCAACAAATAATGATAGACATAGCTATCTCCATATAATCTCCCAACAGAAGTATTCACATATGTAGATTTAAGAATTACGAAGCTCACTCATAAGTGGAGCACAATAGGAGAACTTTTCTCGATACTCAAAACCGAATCAAGTTAAGGAAATTTTGACTTTATAATAATTCGAGACCGTACTTATAACGATACCGTTTGGTGTAGCAACCTCAGCCATACCATAGAAAATATATCACCGGACTGTGTCTCCACCTCTAGGAGTCTCACCTCCACCTCTAACATCCTGACCTTTACCTGATTCATTAGGTGATCTCTTGATACGTCTGCATCTTCCGTCAGAACCATAACTGTCCTAGTAAATACATTATCTTTCCACTACCTCTACTTGGCTCGAAGCCATAGATCAAGATACCCTCAATAACTCATAACACTTTTACTCTATTGATGCCACAATACCATAGTGAGAATAAACTCAAATCATTTGTAAGTTTGTGAAAACTCGGATCATCTGGTACTGTAAATCTTCTGCAAATCTCGCATTCATCCCCGCAACAGTTAAGCCCACTCTCTTAAGCGATCCCAAATTTTAAATTTTAACAAGTACTTTTCATTTGCACATAAGATCTTCTGTCATTCACATGAGGATCACACCACCTCAACACACTTCGCGGGAGATAACCCACCTGCTTCGCCTCAATATAATATTTCCGTATACCTTCCACTGCCATAAGCATTACGCAATCATTTGATCTTCCTGAGTCTTTACTCATACCGCAACATGAAATTTACTTCACTCCCAACAAGGAGTCCTGAAAAGATTCTCCACACGCCCTTAACTCGGGCTATAACTTGAATCAAGATAGACTTCAAGCATCTACTAATTCTTCCATCATTCAACATACCCCTTCTCATCGCTTCCAATTCATATGGATATGCCTCATAGTACTAATATACTCCTCACATAGCCACAACCGTCGTTTCCACTAACGGGGACACTACCGAACATATAAGTTCAAAAATACATGTTCACACAATCAGCACCTCGGCGCTCCTGCCATAAGCAAAGATCCGGCCTCAAGTCCTTCAGACTAGCCCAACATCAACTCATAGAGATCACGTCTCGCCCCTCAATCAGGGAATTACAAGCCATCAAGGCACATCTGATATTAAGCGTTCATGCGCGCATGCGAACACGTGGAAGGAATTTCAAGAGTTACTTTTCAAGCTGAAAAATTCAAGAATGTGAAGTTTTCCTAAAGGTTATGCAGCCTCTCGAGGATAAATACAGACGTCTCCGTACCGATCCGCGAGACTCTACTAAACCTGCTCATGACTCGTGAGACCTATGTAACTTAGGCTCTGATACCATCTTGTCACAACCCAATTTTCTAACCCCGGTCGTGATGGCGCCTCTCGTGAAGACAAGTCCAGCCAACTAACCCAAATCGTATCTTTAACAATTATTAAACATAAATGAATAAATAAAGACAGCTTAACGATAATAATAACCAGTGTTTACAGCCCAACATAACCCGACCGGGGTGTCACAAGTCACGAGCATCTAAAGAAATCCTGAACACAATTACAGGGCCAATAATATAAAAAATTAAATTCTGAAGTTCTAAAGACAATGTCCGGTTCCGCGAATGCTGGCGGTCACCTTGCTCAGCTACAATAATAATACCTTCAATGAGCTAATATCCTGCTACCGGGTGATCAATACCTATAGCTGCACGCGAGGTGCAGGGAGTAAAGTGAGTACTCCGACCTAGTGAGTAATAAAAGTAACTACAGTCCGAAGATAAGAAAATCCAGTAAAATACACAAAGTAAGCTTAAATCCAAATATACAGCAACATATGGAACTGAGCAGCTAAACAACAGTATAAATACAAATACATGAATGCAATGCAATGCATATGATGGTACATTCCAGTACCCACTGCGGCGTGCAGCCCGAGCCATCCATATTTATTTATCGTCGACGACCCTCACTGGGGGGGTGTACAGACTCCGAAGGGGCTCCTACAGCCCAAGCGCAATATCTTGGTCAGTCATTGTTACCTGACCGGTCAGCCCATTGTTACCTGACCAATTTACATCATACAGTGCCATTGTTACCACTATTTCAAGTATATCATACAGTGTCAATGTTACCACTGTTTCAAGTATATCATACAGTGTCATTGTTACCACTGTTTCAAGTCGCTTTATAATCAGTCTAGAAAATAATATAATAAGCCCCATTGGGCATTTACAAAATAGAAGTTTCTAGCCCGAAATACATTTAAAATGTCATTTGAGTTTTCAACATTTAGAATTACGGCTAAGTTTGCAAAACAGCATTAAAAACCTTGGACTGAAATTAAATGATATGCAAATCATGCTAAGCAGTAATATTAATCCCTAAAGGATTCTACAAATCGGCACAAGACCCCAAACATGGCATTAAGCCCAAATATCATCAATACATGTGCGTATCAATCGCCAGCATATCATAAGTATCAATACAATATGCGAATCAGTCGCCAATATACTATAATTATCACTCGGTATGGACCAAGTCACAGTCCCCAATCATATACGACCCCGCACCTGCCATGGGATGCGTGTCACGCCTCAATATAGTGTTACAATGTGAAAGTCCGGGGTTTCAAACCCTCAAAACAACAGTTGCATCAATTACTCACCTCTAACCGGCCGTAGACTAGTTCGCAATGCCCTTTCCTCTTGAATCGACCTCTTCGCGCGTCGAATCTAGTCAAAACCACAACGAATACGTTACAATAGGCTAAGGGAATATAAACTAATTGAAAAGACTCGAAAAATGTCGAAAATCCCGAAATTAGCAAAACCCGAGCCCCGGGACCACTTCTCAAAAAATTACGAAAGTCACCTCACCAGATTCCTCGTCTCGCCACGAGTCCGTACATATAAAATTTACCAAAATCGGAGTTCAAATGACCCCTCAAATCTTCATTTTAGAATTTCAATCTCAAACCTTAATTTCTTATAATTTGGCTATGTTTTCATGGATTTCAAGGATGATTCTTCAATAAATCATGTATTTAACTCATAAAACTTACCTCCAATCGATCTCAGTTGAAATTCCCTTCAATCCCCGTCCAAAAGCTCTCAAAATGACTGAAAATGGTGGAAAAATGACCCAAAATCGGATATAAACTTACTGCCCAGTTTTTAAATTGCAGCCAATTTAAATTGCAGCACAGCCATTTTTCACTAAAATGGCTCTAACTCCACCATACGAACTCGGAATTAGACGATTCTTGTTCCTATGAGTCACAAATAATAATACGAACACAACCCTTCAATCGAAACTCAATTCGGAGCTCATTTGCCCAGTGCGATATCCATTTCGCTCGTTAAACAATTACTCATGTTTCGCGTCAAAAACCTAATCGCGACTTGATGAAATTAGACAAAAATTTTCAAATCAGTCCTATAATTCATTATCAAAATTTCGGAAGTCTCGAAATCAAATTTGGATCTCTAGAACTAAAAATGGACCCTTGGATCATTATATGCTTATGCTTAAAACGGCAAAATCTTCCAAAAACTCTTCCAAAACTTATCCGAGCCTCATGGGACCCCGACCAAAAATGCCAACATAATTCATAACATCATTAAAACCTGCTCAAACCATCAAAACACCTCAAACAACATCAAATTACCCAAAACTCATCGAATTCAAGCCTAAGTTTCCAAAAACTTCCGAAAATACACTTTCGATCAAAAACCCGACCAAACGATGTCCGAATAACCTGAAATTTTGCACACACATCACAAATGACATAACAAATCTACAGAAACTCTTGGAATTCCATTCTAACTCCCAGATCAAAATCTCACCTATCAACCAGAATTCGCCAAAATACTAACTTTGCTAATTCAAGCTTAATTCTACCCCGGTCATCATAAAAATATTCCGGACACACTCCTAAGTCCCAAATAACCTAACGAAGCTATCCGAACCATAAAATTTGTATTTCCAGCCCTCTAACACATAAGTCAATATCTGATTGACTTTTCCAACTTAAGCTTCCTTAAAAGAGACTAAGTGTCTCAAACCTTACCAAAACTAGTCCGAATGACTTAAAATTTTGCACACAAGTCACATTCGATATTACGGACTTGCACCAACTTTTAGAATCGCATTCCGACCCCGATATCAAAATTTTCACTTCCGGTCGAATTTTCTCAAAAACCTTCAAATTCCTATATTTAGCCAAATGACTTCAAAATGACCTACTGACATCCGAATTCACTTCCGATCTCGCTCCCAACTCCAGAATCACCATACGGAGCTATTCCTAGACTCGGAATCCCAAACGGACATCTATAACACTGAAATGCCATCCAACCCAAATTTATGCAATTCTTCTAAAATACTAACTTCCACAATATACACCGAAATGCTCACGGGTTATCCAAAACCAAATCCGGACATACGCCCAAGTCCGAAATTATCATACGAACATGCTGGAACTTTCAGATCCCAATTCCGAGGTCGTTTACTCAATGTTCCAATCTTAGCCATTTTCTTTAACTTAAGGTTGCCGAAATGAAAAGTTTCTTTCCAATTTGACTCCGAATTTCCCGAAATTCAACTCTGACCATACGTACAAGTCAATATACTTGAAATGAAGTTGTTCATGACTTCCAACTGCTGAACGATGCGCTAGAGCTCAAAACGATCGGTCGGGTCGTTACAGCAGTATTAAGTAACGACAGTGTTGCACCCAGCAGTATTACATTATAGTGATGTTACGCTTCATAGTATTAAGTTACGATGATATTGCACCCTGAAGTATTGTACGTTGAATTTGTCGTAAGGTAATTTACATCAGTCCAAGTAAAAGATTATTTGGAGATTATAAGGATTATGCTATTTCACAAGTGATTAGTAAATTCCTTAAGGTGAGAGGGGAAGCTAGTCGAAGAAAATGGATTTCGTTGAAATTTGGCATTTTGGGATAAAATATGGCCCGAGCTAAAATACCCGATATTTATGGACTAGTACCATACAAGGTACCACATGGCCATGATAGTAAGGTGTATAAGTATGTAAAGAGGGACTAATATTTTAAGTGAGTGGAGATAATTCTTAATTATGTGGATAATTATTAATTATCGGATTAGTGGGAGATTAATGAGTTGATTAAGGAATTAAGTGGATGATTTTTGGATAAGCCTTATAATCAATTATGTGGCAGCCATAGAGGTCTTGAATAATGACTCATAGTCACATTTGAATAGGTGGCAACAAATAAATAATACTTCATATCTTGAAAACATGAGCAAGACTACTTTATAATGTCAACACTACAACTAGAAAAGCCTTTGCACGTTAGTTCTTACAAAAAATTCCTACACCACTTCATTCCTTACATTTTGATATACCATCCCTACAAACAATAACACCAAATCAGAATTTTAGTTGTCTCCTACAATTAGAGCTTAGGAATGACTTGATAGTTAGGAAGTTTTATAGAAAACAGAACGTTGCCATCTTACAACACTTTCAACAAATTTCTGATTTTCAACACTTCATTAACCACGAGAAGTTTTTGAAGCCTAACAACGTAAAAGTTTTGCGGTTATAAAGGAGTACGGTGCAATATTTTTCAAGAATATCATACGAATTTTCCCTACTCCAGGTATGTTAAGGCTATCCCTTCTTTCTTTTGGCATGATCCATATGATACGAACGAAACATGCAAATGCACAAATTTCATAAATGACTCTATTCATAGAAGTGTTAGACACATCTATGCTCTTGAATTTCCATGTGTCAGAATATTTTATCATCTGTTCATGGGTCTCAGAAAAATACGAAAGTTGAAAAGAGTTTACTTTATGATATTACTCAAAGGCAAAATGGTATTATGACATTTCGAAAGATTTTATTAACGTACTTTTCATGCATTGCATTCATGTACATTGACATGTGACTAGATGGAATTATATACGCGTATATATGTATGTATATATATGTATATGGGAAAGGTTATGGCGTTATATATGAACCACCACCTGATCAGCTGGTATACGTTGATGCTTTTGCCCACAGTGGCCGATATGATATGATGGGATGCCCTCAGAGGTTGATGATGTTATGAAACATGTACCTATGCATGACATGACATTCATACACATATGCATGACACTATAAGTATTTTATGATTTACAAAGTTTTCCAGACTTACAGGTTGAGTTAATTACTTTATATTTCTTCTATGTTTGATATGTACTTATCTATGTGCATTACATACTCGGTATATTATTCGTACTGACGTCCCTTTTACCCCGGGATACTGCATTTCATGCCCACAGGTCCTGATAGACAGGTCGAGAGCCCTCCAAGTAGGCTATCAGCTCAGCGTAAGATGTTGGTACGCTCCATTTGCTTCGGAGTTGCTTGTTTGGTTAGTATCATTTAGATGTGTATTGTTTTGTATGGCGGGAGTTTGTCCCGACCTTCATGACATTTATGTACACTTAGAGGCTTGTAGACATATATCGTGTATGCAAAAGATTGTACGGCCTTGTCAGCCTATGTTTTGAGTTTATAAATGATTATGTTGGACTATTAGGCTTGTATGTCACGTGTATATGATGATGTAATAAGAAAGATACGTTACGTTGGTACTTGGTTGAGTAAGGTACCAGATGTCCGTCATGGCCCATCAGTTTGGGTCGTGACAAATGATTTTGGACTTGCGCGTTTGTCTGGATCAGGTTTTGGAAGACCTAGGAACATTTCGGCACATATTGTGGAAGTTAGCATTTTTGGAAGAATTTTATAAGTTTGGGTTTAAGTCTATTTCAGTGTTATTGGTGTCCGTTTGGGATTCTGAATCTGGAAATAGCTCCGTATGGTGATTCTGGTATTGGGAGCACAAATAGAAGTGAATTTGGAGGTCCGTAGATCAATTTGGAGTCATTTGGCTAAAGTTAGAAATTGAAGGTTTTGAGAAGTTTGATCAAAGTGGACTTTTTGATATCGGGATCGGATTCTAATTTCGAAAGTTGTAGTAGGTCCGTAATGTCGAATATGACTTGTGTGTAGAATTTGAGGTCAATCGGAGGTGATTTAATATGTTTCGGCATCGAATGAAGAAGTTCGGAGTTCTAAAGTTCATCAAGTTTGAAATGGAGAGTGATTCACGATTTCGGCATTGTTTGATGTGATTTGAGGCATCGAGCATGTCCGTATTATGGTTTGGGACTGGTTAGTATGATTGGTCGGGGTCCCAAGGGCCTCGAGTGGATTCCGGGTGGTTAACGGATCGAATTGAAGTTGGGAGAGAGAGCTGAAGCCTGTTGTCATCTGGTGTAACCACACCTGTGAGGTCTTGGCCACAGGTGCAGAGCTGCAGAAGTGGCCTGGGTGCCGCATAAGCGAGAGTGGCTGGGCTAGGCTAGGACTGTAGATACGGTCATCTAGCTGTAGAAGCGGGACCACACCTACGGAAGGAAGGGCGCAGATGTGGGAGTTGAGGTCCTGGAGGAGGACCGCAGAAGCGGTCAAGTGACCGCAAGTGCGGAAATGCTGGAGGAAGTGAGGTTCTTTTAAATTGAGGGCTGGGTTCATTTCAACCCAATTTCTTCCATTGGAGCTGATTTTGGAGCAACTTTGAGGTGCCATTTTCACCACCAAGTATGAGGTAAGTGGTTTATGCTAGTTTTGATTAAAATACATGATTGTATATGTATTTGAGCATGAAAATTTGTGAAAAACTTGGGGTTTGAGGGAAAACCTAGAAAATTGCTCTTTTTGGATTTTGACTACTATTTTGGGCATGAAATTAACAGTAAATTACATATTTGAGTTCGTGAGGTTATGGGTAAACTTTATCTTCAAACAATTTCGAAATCCGGGCACGTGGGCCCGAGGGAGATTTTGTCAACCTTTCAATCGGGGTTTGAAATTGTTATAAATTAAATTATTATGAGTAACTGAACATGTATTAATGAGTTTATATAATTATTGGCTAGTTTTGGAACATTGTGCATCAATTTGAGTCTTCGGAAGGGCGTATAATGCTGGTGATGGAACTTCGGAGCGAGGTAAGTCTCCTTTCTAACCTTGTAAGAGGGAATTTATCCCATAGGTGAATTAAATTATTATGTGCTTCTATTGGTGGGAGATACATACGCATGAGGTGACGAGAGTCTGTACGTAACTACTAGCTATGCCTATGTCCGGGTAGTTTTAGGCTCATATCATGCCTTGTTGATATTGTTGTTAATTTATGTTTATTGTTTGCCTTGAGAAGAACAAGATTAAGGTTGGGTAATAATTGTATTGAAAGGAATTTAAATTGAGGAATTTAAGAGTTTCCATTAAACTTCGTATTTTCAAAAAGAATTGAGAAATATTATAATGATAGCTTAAGAAATCTATGAGTAACCGCGTCGCATGTATGTTTCGCGATCGGGGTAATTTCGTTAAAAAGCTACAAGCTGAGTTTTCCTTATTTTGAAAAGAATTAAGAAAGAGATAAGATTTTAAATGTTAAATTTATATTTGACCGTGTCGCAAGTATGATCCGCGAGCGGGGTGATTCCTTAAATTTATATTTGACCACGTCGCATGTATGATTCGCGAGCGAGGTATTTTCTCTTACTACTCTTATGGGATCAGGTCGTTCGCCTCGGCAGGTTAATAGATACATCTATGGTTTGCATCGTTCGACCCTTGGCAGTGCACAATTTACTTTTATGTTGGATCGGGTCGTACGCCTCTGCATTTTCTATATATATACATCATTCTTCTAGAATTTGTGCGAAATATTTGGCTAGAATCCGGTGTATCTTAGGGGTTTTTCCCTGATTTGAATTATGACAACCTTTTGATGATAACCACTATACCTTTATATATGTGCTCCGATTACGGAGGTAACTTGCTAGTTGAGAGCTCGAGTAAAATTGTAAAGAAGAGAATGGTACCACATAGTTTATACATGTTTATTTCATATGTTTACCCTGCTTCATATTTATTCACTTCTTTACTGTATTTGAAATCATTTGACCAATAGTAAGTGTCGAAGTCGATCCCTCGTCACTACTTCTTAGAGATTTGGCGGGATACTTACTGGGTACACGTTATTTTTGTACTCATACTACACTTGCTGTGTATTTTTATTGAACAGGTACTTGTATGACTAGTGGCTTAGTCAGGCGCAGCGGCCTGTTTGATACAGAGACTTAGGTGAGTTGCACCCATCGAGACGACCTGCAGCCGGCAGAGTCTCCTTCAGAGTACTGTATTGTATTTTTTTTTCTGTCCAATTTGTATTCTGGGCAGTTATTGTAGTACATTATTTCCTAAATATTGCTCATGCACTTGTGACACCGATTCTGGAGTGATTATGGGACATTCGGTATTGAAAATTGTAAACACTTTTATTTATTCTGTGAAGATTATCTTTTATTAGTTAAATTAAAGGAAATTTATGATTTATTAAAATGAGAGTTTAATTAACTATTTAGTATTAGCTAGCCTGACAGAGGTGTCCGGCGCCATCATGACCTTTATTAGAATTTTTGATCGTGACAACTGCATTCAATATATATACATACATGCATCTCGAATAGCAAATTTCGATGGGGAAAGAGTCATTCGTGCAAAGTACATTATATAATGCAAGAATTATGCAATCCAAAAAGAAATAGAACCAATTTAGATGGAGAGCAAACTGTTATTTTTAGTCAATTATATATAACCATTTAATATGAAAATTTCAAACGCACTACATACATATATTGATTCACTTTGAATAGCAAATTTCGATGGGAAAAGAAGTACTCATGCAACATATACATGTAATGCTAGATCATTGACTCCAATAAATTAAAATAGACCCAACTCAAATGGAGAGTATACTGTTAATTTAAGTCAAGTAAACATCATAATTAATAGCTCTAGTTCCATTGATCCAACATGTATACTTAGATGGAGAGTAAGTACATGATATCAATAACTAGTATTTCACCTAGTGAGCTTACAATAAATTTATCCGATATGGAGGAAGACCTAAAGTCGACACGTAAATTTATACTTATTTAAAATTATTAGTGAAAGACCATAAAAATATATGTCTATCACCACTTAATCATGGTTATATTATAATTACAAAATTGATTCAATGTGTAAACTCAGATGGAGAGTCAATATAGGTTATCAATAACTAGTAATTATATTCTGTGAGTTGATAATAAATTTATCTGATATGGAGGACGACCTAAAGTCGACACGTAAATTTATTCTCTCGCTATAAGTAGATAGTGGAGACCATAGGGATTAATTCCTATCATTGTTTAATCACAACCATGTATTTTCTTTGAAAATTAAGTTTCAAAATTCAAAAAATTACCGATTAAGCATTTTTAGGAATTTTAAAATATGACATACATTCCAACCATATATCAATTCATGTTAAATAAATATGCGTCATCATGTTCCAGATTTAACAAATGTAAGACTGGCATAAAAGGAATGACTTTTCATATCCAAATCACATTTTTAACCCGCAAACCACCAAAAAATCCATCTAAACGATCCCAACCTACAGAAATACGACGTAATTCACTTCAATGCAGTGGGTATTTCTTATCAGGTCATTTTCGATGGACCCACCAAATTTCAGGTCAATTGGAGATGATGATCACTAAAACTAGACCAAATTCGAATAAGTCTTTTTAGGCGAATTTAAGATTCAACCAATGTGATTTACATTCTTTCCATATATCATATTGAGTTAAGTCATCATGTGTAATCATGTTCCAAATTTAACACAAATAAAACCGATATATAAAGAATAATTTTTCACATTTTTTTTAATCCAACAAACTGCTTAAACCATCTAAAAGACCTCGAAACACCAGAAATAACGTGATTCACTGCATAGCAATTAGTATTTCTCACCAAGTCGTTTTCGAGGGAACCGCCAAATTTAAGGTCAATTAGAATTCGTCAAAATCATGACCTTCAAATCTATGACCAAATTCGGAGAATAACCGTTTTAGGAATTTTTATGGATTAAGATAAATATGATCATACTTTCTTTCTCCTTATAATTATTCCATGAGCACAAAACATGCATTATGTCCTTCATTTGGCGTAAAGTATATAAAATCGCCTCTTACATCAAATTGTCCTCCGGTTTTATATACATGAGAATCCAAGATATATTAATTTTCATTCTTTTGGATGAACTCCTTAATATCTCTTCTCATGAATAAATGTAACGTCGCTAGTATAAAAAGGTAACCCTCTATTAGGTAGATGAAACCTCCACAACTAGTGCAAACTTATCAAGGACAATTTTTCATATGGTACATTGAGTATATTGTTCATGACTCAAATAAATAGTGTAACGACCAGACTGGTCGTTTTACTTTTTAAAACCCTATTTTCCTAGATAAGACTTCCCGTATTTGCTTTTACTGATGTATGACTTGCGGGAATAGTTGGTTCGGGATTTGGAAGAGTTTGGGTTGAAATCGAAACGCTTGGTTCATTAAGGTTGGCTTAAAAGGCCAAGTTTGACTTCGGTACAGCATTTTGAGTAAACGACCTCGGAATCTAGATTGGAAGGTTCCAACAGGTTTGTATGATGATTTCGGACATGAGCGTATGTCCGGATCGGATTTTGGATGACCCAAGAGCGTTTTGGTGCCTAATGGCGAAAGTTGATTCCTTAAGGATTTGAAGTTCTTAAATATTTGGTTTGGAGAGGGTTTTTGTATTATCGAGGTCCGAATGGAATTTCAAGATCAGAAATAGTTTCGTAGTGTCATTTAAGACTTGCACGTAAAATTTGGTGTCAATCCGAGTAGTATAAGTACGTTTTAGTGCGTTAGAAGTAAATTGAAAAATTTGAAGTTCATAAGTTTGATTCAATTGGTTTTAGGGGGTGATTCTTAGATTTAGCGTTGTTTCGGGTGTTCCGAAGGTTCGAGCGAGTCCATTTTATGATTTCAAACTTGTTGGTATGTACAGACGGGGCCCGACGGCCCCGAGCGTCAATTGGACGAGGCTCGAGTAATGTTGGAAAAATTGGCAAGGAGCTGAAGCTTCAGCTATCTATCATAACTGCACCTGCGGTTGGTCAGCCATAGGTGCAGTCGACTCATCACAGATGCGGCCAAGGGGAGGAGCCCAGAAACCGCAGATGCGGCTCCTTCTCTGCAGAAGCGGCTACATAGTAGCGGCTCCAATACCGCAGAAGCAGTCCCAGCCCCTGGCCCAACTCCGCAGATGGGGACCCCCTCTCGCAGAAGCGAGACCGCAGATACGGTCCCCTGATTGCAGGTGCGAAAATCGCTGAAGGCAGTGCTTTCATTTAATTCGGGAATGTATCATTTTTGACACATTTCCACCATTGTTTGGGCGATTTGGGAGCTTTCAAAGAGAGAAATTACACCTAGCATCTTGAGATAAGTCCATCCTCTTTATTTCTAGTTTAATACTTGAGCCTCGGGTAGATTAACACATAAAAATTAAGGAAAAATCATGAGATTTGAGCAAAATCTATGGTTTTGATAAAAATTAGATTTAACCACGAAATTTGTTATGGAATGAAGTAGAAATCATATATTATTTTTCTTCGAAAAATTTCAAAATCCGAGCACATCGGCCTGGGGTCGGATTTTAGAAAACTTGTGTTTAAGGTTGGGAAATTACTTTAGTAAATAAAATGCGAACTCTTGGGCTTTTATTGACTAGTTACTACCTCGTTTAATTAGTTTCGGATCGTTCGGATCCAAATTGAGGGTTTGAGCATGTTCTTGGTATTGGAAGCACGCTTTGGAGTGAGGTGAGTCTCCTATCTAACCTTGTAAGAGGGAATTGTTCCCATAGGTGAAATAATTGAATAATTTGCTACTAAATGCGGGGGCTACGTACGTACTAGGTGACGAGAGTCTGTGTGTAGCCACTATTATGCTTAAATCTGGGTAGTCTAGGACCCAAAAGCATGCTTTATGTGATATTCTTGTAACTTTATGGTTAATTTGGATTGCTTAAATCATGTTGAATGTAGTAAATGAAATTAATAAGAGGAACATCATTTTCTTGACCTTTTAAAGAGAAGTTGACATTTCCGTGAGTAATTTGCTCCCCTGATATATTCTTGTCTGCCTGTTTGTTGTGCTTAATTACATTTGACTGCATCGCATGTATGATTCACGAGAGGGAAATAGATGCATCTATGGTTCGCGCCGTTCGACCCTCCGGCAGTGCACACTTAATTTTTATGTTGGGTCGGGCCGTACGACCTCGGCACTACTTGCGCATGTTTCTTGCTCGGTATTTTTCTATGGATTGAACTTTGTTATATGCCCTGAAATGTAAATGTCTAACTGTGATATTATCTAGGAAAGGACTTGTCAGTTCTTGCAATAAGTTGTTAATTATTTGTTCTATCCATCCGTAGTATAACACTTTCTCATATTATTTGACCCTAGTAAGTGTCAAGTCGACCTCTCGTCTCTACTTCTTCGAGATTAGACAGGATACTTACTGGGTACATATTGTTTATGTACTCATAGTATACTTCTGTACTTAATTGTATAGGATCTAAGGCAGGTACATCTGGTTACCAGGCTGGTGCACATTCTTGATCGTAGTCCGAGATTCCACGGTAAGCTGCTCCCTTCCTATGTCGTTCAACAACACGATAGAGTCTCTCTTTACTTTTGGCCGTCTATTCTATTCAGTAGGATAGATTTATTCTTTTGTATATTCTACTAGATACCCACATACTTGTGATACCAGGTCTTGACACACATATTGATAGACTATTCTTCTGGGATTATATAATTATTATTGTACGTTGCTAATTATCACTTGTTTTAAAATTCAAATTAAGAAATTGTTGTACCAGTTTTTGTAAAGTAAAACTAGAATCTATTAATATTTCCGCATTGGCTTGCCTAACAATGATGTTGGGCGCCATCATGACCTACAATAAAATTGGGTCGTGACAAATAGACCATTTATGTAGATCCTATTTATTAATTATCACTCTTAATTCATGCTTTATACTATCTCACATGTATAAGGCTATTAAGAATTTTTAATTATTCCAAATAAATAAATCACCTTAGCAGCAACTATTTATTAATCGTAACTCTTAATTCATATCATCTCACATGTATAAACCTATCAAGAATTTTCTAGGATTCCAGATAAATAAGCTGCTTTATAGCAATCATTTATTAATCAAAAATTCTTTAACACGTGTATGATATCACCTCACATGTACAAATCTTTAAGAATTTTGAATGATTACAAATAAATAAATTACTTTAATAGTAGTTAATTTTTAATCATAATCCATATTTATATAATATAATTGTCACGACCCCGGTTCGCCCTTCGTGAACCATTGTGACGGCACCTAGTCCTCTACAACTAGGTAAGCTTAAATTGCGGAAGATAACCAAAGTGCAGAATAAAAACAAATTAAAACATAATGAAGAGTGATAAAACAGTGGTTAAAAGTGCCGCTCGGCATACACAATATTTAACTCTCAAACCAATACATACTTCCAAGACCCGAAAACCCATGAATAACAAGCTAAGGATTACTACACAGTACTCTAACTCCAGAATATCTAACAAGGAAAAGAAATACAGAAGGGCAAATGTTTAAAAGCCAGAATAGAAAGGGACTCCTCGGTCTACGGACGCGGCAGATATACCTCGAAGTCGTTGGAGCAGTCGCCTCGCCTTAAGGGAGATAAGACTGAGTCACAGTACCTAGATCTGTACATGAAAACATGCGCAGATGGGGCATGAGTACACCACAGCGGTGCTTAGTAAGTGTCAAGCCTAACCTCGGTCGGGTAGTGACGAGGAAGGTCAGGGCCCTACTAAGGTTAAATAAAATATAAAGTTTGACAGTGTAGAACAAAATAATATAAATAAATACAGCAATAAAAGTAACACAGGATATAAAAAGGGCAACAACAACTATTACAGAGACAAGGCAAAACACGAAAAGAAATGCGACTTGGCACCAAAATAACAACCGGGGATCTCCCAGGATACTGTCCTGTAGTCCCATATGTACATATCCAATGGATCTCTCGGGATCTCGCCCCGTAGTCCAACTCATAGTGCCCGGGGATCTACCGAAATCTCGTTCCGTAGTCCCAAATGTAAATACCAGTACTGGGGGAATCTACCGGGTGCATTCCCATATTTCCATATAACTGTGCAAGGGGATCTACCAGAATCCACATCCGTAGTCCCAAAATAAACAGACAAGGGGGAGCTACCGGAATCCCATATTCGTAGTCCTAAAATAAACATACAAGGGGGAGCTACCGGAATTCCACATCCGTAGTCCCAAAATAAATACACAGCAGCAATAGGAAAATATACAGTAATGACAAAATTTCATATTAAGGCAACAAATGATTCTAGCCTAGCATGCTGCACAAAATTCAGGTAAGGCAGGTTGAGCAAATAAAGCAATTAAGTCACTTAGACATGCTTTCCTAAGCTAACAACAGGCTTAATAGTGCAAGTAATAAAAACAAGAAAGGAAACAAACTAGTGATTACTTAATGAAAACCGAATTTCCAATAATTAGCACAAGTACGCAATCATCACCTCACGTAGAAGGCATTTTAATTACCAAATATACCAATCCTAAAGGGAAGGTCCCCCACACAAGGTTAGACAAGCCACTTACCTCGAATCGGCTCAAAATCAACACGAAACCACACTCTTGCCACGAATACTAGACTCCAAATAGCCCAAATCTATTCAATTCAATTGCATAATGTAAATAACACTTCAAGTAACTGATTCTACAAAGAAATTCTAAGCTAATACACGAAATTAGGTAAAATGACCAAAATGCCCCTTAGGCCCACGACTCAGAATTGGGTAAAATTTACTTTTTCAAAGACCTCGTATTCTCACGAGCCTATACATAAAAAGAAAACTGAAATCGGAGTTCAATTGACCTCTCAAATACCCATGTTAAGGTCTCTTAATTTCAAGCCCTAACTACCCATTTTTCCCAAATTTCTCACCACCAGTTAGGTCTTTAATCACATATAAACGAGTTATGAAGTCAAAAGTATTACCTACAAGTGATTCCCCTTGAATCCCTCTTCAATCTCCTTCAAAAAGCTTCAAAATTGCCCAAAAATGGTGGAAGATAACCCTAAAATCACGGACCAAATGACTATTTAAACATTCTGCCCAGGCATCAAATCCTTCTTCGCGAACGCGGTCAACGCCTCGCATTCGCGAAGCACAAATTTACTTTGACTAAAATTCCTTCATCGCGATCGTGACACATAGCTCGTGAATGCGAAGGCTTAGCTCTCATACTCAACGCGAACGCGACGTCCCCTCCGCGAACGCGAAGGACAAATCAACCTCAACCCAGCCGCCTAACTTTCCTCTACGTGAATGTGGCATTACCTCGCGAACGCGCTGCACAAGACCCCAGCCCCTTTGCGAACGAGGAGCCTCCCTCGCGAACGCGAAGGCTAAATCCTCAACCTCACCTAGCAACCCTTCGCGAACGCGAGGGCCTGCTCAAGAACACGAAGGTCATTTTTCTGCAACACCCAACAGCAGTTTTTTGCAGTTTTTCACAACTTGAAATGGTCCGATTGACCACCCGAAACACACCCAAGGCCCCCAGAACCTCAATCAAACTTGCCAGCCAGTCCTAAAACATCATTCAAACTTGTTCTAACCTTTTGAATGCTCAAAACAACATCAAAACACCTATTTTTCATCGGATTCAAGCCTAATAATTCCAAAAACTCTAAAAATACGCTTTTGTCAAAAAGTCTATCCAACCTCGTTCGAATGACCTAAAATTTTGTACACACGTCACATTAAACACTATGGAGCTACTCCAACTTCCGGAATTCTATTCCAACCCTCGGATCAAAATCTCACTATCGAACCGGAAACTTCAAAAATTCAACTTTCGGCATCCAAAACACAATCCGAACACACCCGTGAGCCCAAAATCACCCAACGGAGCTAACGGAACCATAAAATTTCCATTTCGGGATCGTCTTCACACTGTTCCGACTATGACCAACTTTTCAACACTTAAGATCTCATTTAGGGACTAAGTGACTCAAAACTCTCCGAAATCAAAATCGAACATCCCAGCAAATCAAAATAGCAGGAATAAACTTAGGGGAAGCAGTTCATAGGGGATTGGGGCATAAATTATTAAGATGACCAGTCGGGTCGTCACATCCTCCTACACTTAAACATTCGTTCGTCCTCGAACGAGCATAGAGACATACCTGAAGTAATGAAAAGATGAGGGTAACGGTTGTGCATATCCTGCTCGGTCTCCCAGGTCGCCTCCTCGATCGGCTGACCCCGCCACTGAACCTTTACTGATGTAATGTTCTTTGACTTTAGCTTTCTAACCTGCGTGTCTAATATTGCCCTATGTAACGACCCGACCAGTTGTTTTGAGCTTTTGCACTTTGATTGCTAGTTTTCGGGCATGACTTGCCTCGTGTGGTGTATTATGACTTATGTAAATCATTGGTGTGGGGTTTCAGGTTAATCAGAATGAATTTGGGAGAATAGTCTCAGTTGAAAGCTTGAAATTTGAAAGGTTTGGCCAAGATTTGACTTGTGTGTATTTGATCTCGGATTAGAACTTTTATGGTTTAGTTAGCTCCATTAGGTGATTTGGGACTTAGGAGCATGATCGGAATGCATTTTGGAAGTCCGTGGAAAGTTTAGGCTTGAATTGGCGAAATTTAGATTTCAGTGCTTTCCGGTTGATAGGCGAGATTTTAATAGAGGGGTCAGAATGGAATTCCGAGAGTTGCAGTAGTTTCGTTGTGTCATTTGGGATGTGTGTGCAAAATTTCAAGTCATTCGGACGAGATTTGATAGACTTTTTGATCGAAAGCATAATTTAAGAGTTCTTGGAGTTCTTAGGCTTGAATCCTATGTTAAATTGGTGATTTGATGTTGTTGTGAGCATTCCGAAGTTTTGAACAAGTTTGAACGATGTCATGGGATGTGTTGGTACAATTGATTTGATGTTCCGGGGGTTCTGGGTAGGTTCCGAGATGTTTTAGGCCAAAAATCATAGCTATAACAGGTCCAGAAGGGTTGCAGGCCTCGGAACCCACCAGCGCGGTCCGCACAAAAAGAAGTGCGTCCGCGGTAGGTGTTGTGCGGACCACACAAAGTGAAGTGCGGCCGCGGTAGGTGCTGTGCGGACCGTACAAAATGCAGTGCGACCGCGGTGGGGAACATTTTGTTGGTCCTATTTCGGAAGCTCATATCTTTTTTATACAAGGAATTTTGAGATGATTCAAAAAGAAAAGTTGTAGCCCTTCGTTTCTAGTTTCCAGAAAGGTAAAGATATTGCAAGATGGACATCTGTAGCGAAAGGTATGGCCAAAACACTAAAGCCTGTCACTGCAGATGAAAACCTGTGTGGCCGTAGTCATTTTTGTGCGGACCGCACTGGTTTTGTGCGGACCGCGGTCGTTTTTGTGCGGTCCGCGAAGGTGGAAATCTGTGGGGTATTCTATAAATATGAGGTTTTGGGTTTTATTTGATATTTTGACCTAGAAAGCTCGGATTTAGGCGATTTTTCAAAGGTTTTCCAAGAAAGTCATCGGGGTATGTGATTCTAACTCAGATTTGGCTAGAGTACATGAATCTATCATTGAATTCATCATTTAATTCGTTATTTGGGATGGAATTTGGGAAGAAAATTTGTGGAATCTTCCAAAAATAAAATGATGATTTGAAGGACCAAATGGTACCGGAATTCGATAATTTTGGTATGGTTAGACTCGTGAGGGTATGAGGAGTCTGAAAATGTAAATTTTACCCAATTTCAAGACGTGGGCCCTTAGCATATTTCAAGACATGGTTAGACTCGTGAGGGTATGGTTAGACTCGGGTTTTGGTAATTTCGGAAATTGTGTCACATTTTGATTGTTTTTCGCTTGGGCTTTGTTCCCTTAGCATATTTTGACGTCCACGTTCTGATTTTGGATAGATTCGATGCGCGTGAAGGCCGATTTGAGGGGCAAAGACGTCACGAGCTAGAGATTTAGCCGGTTCGAGGTGAGTAATGATTGTAAATGATGCTCTGAGGGTTTGAAACCCTGGATTTGCACATCGTAGTGCTATATTGAGGTGAGATACACGCTTGATGATGAGCGTAGGGTCGTGCACTATTGGGGATTGTGACTTGGTCCATCCCGATTGATGATTATACTGCGTATTTGACTTAAACTTATTTGCTATCATCATGATTTGGGCAAATTGCCATATTTGGGCTTTGTGCCAACTATTTGAACCCTTCGGGGATTTTTATTACTATTTCCTCACTATTTTGACTTATTACTTGCAGTCATGTTATTTTTCAATGTTTTATTACTCAGCCATTTTACTCAGTTTTGAGACTTAAATGATAATTTTAAATGATGTTTTGTGCTGAGAAATATTGTTTTACTATTGCCCGAGGGGCTTGTGATCATTTTTGGACTGGGTAAGGCCGAGGGCCTAGTTGTGAGGATACATTGATACTGATATGAGGCCGAGGGCCTGAGATACATAAATATTCCACGAGGTGGCTTGATTGATATGAGGCTGAGGGCCTAGATTTGATGCCACGAGATGGCTTGATATTGCGCTTGGGCCGTAAGGGGCCCCTCCTGGAGTCTGTACATCCTTAGTGAGCGCGGGTACCCATTGTGATATGAGATATAGCCCAATGGGATGATATTGTTCTATGTGATAGCCCGAGGGGCTGATATTGTTCTATCTGATTTGCCTGAGGGGCTGGTACCGTTCTATGTGATTGCCCGATGGGCTATTATTGTTCTGAGATATTGCCCGAGGGGCAGATTTGTTGACATTGTGCCCAAGGGGCGAACCTTTATGTGTTTATCTTTCACATTTACTTGTCATTTACCTGTTAAACTATGGGATTTGTGCCCGAGGGGCGAATTTTTGTGCTTATCTGAACTAACTGTTTTGCATTCATTTGCGTAACTGTTGAAAAAGTCATTTTCAAAGAAGTCTAAACCGAGCTAAGATGTTCTAAGAGATTTTTACAGCTCAGTGCTTTCTTACTAGTCTTTGAACTGCTTCTATACGGCACCTTGATATGCTTTACGTGATTTCTTACTATTCAGACTTTATTTATGATTATTACTCACTGAGTTGGAGTACTCACTTTACTCCCTGAAGCTTGTGTGCAGATTCAGGTATTTATACACCTGGTAGCGGGTTTTTGCTGATCGGAGGCAGAGTCATCGGAGTTTAGCAAGGTAGTTGTCGGCGTTCGCAGCACTGCTTCTCTCTCTCTTCATTCATTAGTCTGTATTTGTACACTCAGACTTTCAGTTGTATTTATACCCTAGTATATGCTCGTGACTTGTGACACCCCGGTTAGGGCTATGTTGGGTTGTATTTCCGCACTTTATTAGCATTATTCGCTACTTAGTATTGTTATATCATGTTTCAGATTGCTTGTATATTAATTAACTATTTTAAAAGAGAATTGGGTTTAATTGGCTGGCCTTGTCTTCACGAGAGGCGCCATCACGACCGGGTCCGGGTTTGGGTCGTGACACACTGGCTCCTCAATATAAGATAGATCCTTGTCCAACTGGACTGAACTAAAATCCAACACGTGCGATGGATTACCGTGATATCTCCAGAGGATCGAAACATGAAATACTGGATGAACTCCTGTCAAGCTGGGAGGTAAGACAAGCTCATAAGCAACTTCCCCAACACGTCTCAATGTCTCAAAAGGGCCAATAAACCTCAGACTCAACTTCCCTTTCTTCCCAAATCTCATAATGCCCTTCATAGGCGATACCCGAAGCAAAACCCGCTCTCCAACTATATAGGAAACATCACAAACCTTCTGGTCCGCATAGCTCTTCTGTCTGGACTGGGCTGTACGGAGTCTATCCTGAATCACCTTGACCATATCCAAAGCATCCTAAACCAAGTCTGTGCCCAATAGTCTAGCCTCACTCGGCTCAAACCAACTCACCGGGGATCTACACCGTCTCCCATATAAAGCCTCAGATGGTGCCGTCTGAATGCTGGACTGATAGTTGTTGTTGTAAGCAAACTCCGCCAATGGCAAGAACTGATCCCAAGACCCTCCAAACTCAATCACACACACACGGAGCATATCCTCAAGAATCTGAATAGTGTGCTTGGACTGTCCATCCGTTTGAGGGTGAAATGTTGTACTCAACTCCACCCGAGTACCCAACTCATGCTGAACGGCTCTCCAGAATCGTGATGTGAACTAGTACCTCTATCTGAAATGATGGAAACTGGAATACCATGCAGATGAACAATCTCCTAGATATAGATCTCCGCCAAACACTCCGAAGAATAAGTAGTACACACAGGAATGAAATGAGCGGACTTGGTCAGCCAATCCACAATCACCCAAATAGCATCGAACTTTCTCAAAGTCCGTGGGAGCCCAACTACAAAGTCCGTGGTGATCCGCTCCCACTTCCACTCCGGAATCTCTATCTACTGAAGTAACCCACCCGGTCTCTGGTGGTCATACTTCACCTGCTGATAGTTGAGACACCGAGCTACGAATCCAACTATATCTTTCTTCATCTGCCTCCATCAATAGTACTATCTCAAATCCTGATACATCTTTGCGGCACCCGTATGAATGGAATACCGCGAGCTATAAGCCTCCTTTAGAATCAACTCTTGAATTCCATCAACATTGGGTACACAAATCCGACCCTAACTTCAATACCCCATCATCACCAATAGTCACATCTCTGGCATCACCGTGATGAACCTTGTCCTTGAGGACAAGCAAATGAGGATCATCATACTGACGCTCCCTAATACGATCAAATAAGGAAGATCGAGAAACCAGGCAGGCTAGAACCAGACTGAGCTCCGAAAGATCCAATCTTACAAACTGGCTAGCTAAGGCCTGAACATCCATCGCCATGGGACTCTCCGATGCTGGTAAATAAGCCAAACTCCCCAAACTCTTTGCTTGGCAACTCAAAGCATCGGCCACCACATTGGCCTTGCCCGGGTGATACAAAATAGTAATGTCATAGTCCTTCAGCAACTCTAACCACCTCCTCTGACACAAATTTAAGTCCTTTTGCTTTAATAGGTGCTACAAGCTCCGATGGTCAGTATAAATCTCATAGCGAACCCCGTATAAATAAAGGCGCCAAATCTTCAGGGCGTGAACAATGGCAGCTAACTCAAGGTCGTGGACATGGTAATTCTTCTCATATATCTTCAACTGTCTGGACGCGTAGGCAATCACCCTACCGTCCTACATCAACACTGCTCCGAGGCCAATCCTTGAGGCATCACAATAGACCGTATAAGACTCCAAACCTGTAGGCAGTATCAAAATTGAGGTTGTGGTCAAAGTTGTCTTGAGCTTCTGAAAGCTCACCTCACACTCCTCCGTCCACTAGAATGGAGCACCCTTCTGGGTCAGTCTGGTCATAGGGGCTGCCATCGATGAAAACCTCTCCACAAAACTGCGAATCTCGGTAGTTAAGGATAGTCTGGGTCAACTCTGCACGGCCTCTATCTTCTTCGGATCCACCTGAATACCCTCACTTGATACCACATGGCCTAAGAATGCCACTGAATCTAACCAAAACTCACATTTCGAGAACTTAGCATATAACTTCTTCTCTCTCAAAGTCTGAAGCAAAGTCCTCAAGTGCTGCTCATGTTCTTCCCGACTCCGAGAATACACCAGAATATCATCAATAAAGACAATGATAAACGAGTCGAGATACGGCCGGAACACACTGTGCATCTAATGCATAAAGGCTGTTGGGGCATTGGTCAGCCCAAATGACATAACAATGAACTCGTAATGACCATACTAAGTCCTGAAAGTAGTCTTCGGGATATCTGGCTCCCGAATCTTCAACTGATGCTAACTTGAGTGCAAATCAATCTTAGAAAACACCCGTGCGCCCTGAAGCTGGTCAAACAGATCATCAATACGAGGCAAAGGATAACGGTTCTTCACTATAACCTTGTTCAACTGGTGATAATCAATACATATACGCATAGAACCATCCTTTTTGTTCACAAACAAGATAGGATCACCCCAAGGTGATACACTAGGCCGAATAAAACCCTTATCAAGCAATTCCTGTAACTGATCCTTCAACTCCTTCCACTTAGAAGGAGCCATACGATACAGAGGAATAGAAATGGGCTGAGTGCCCGACAACATATCAATGCCACAATCAATATCTCTATCAGGCGGCATGCCCGGAAGGACAGCTGAAAACACATCGGGAAAATCCCATACTACTAGGACTTAATCAACTGAAGGAGTATCAATACTATCAACTCTCACATAAGCTAAATATGCGTCACACCCCTTCTCAACCATACGCTGAGCTTTAAGAAAAGAAATAACTCTACTGGGAGTGTGATCTAAAGTATCCATCCACTCAACACGCGGTACACCTGGCATAGACAACATCACAGTTTTGGCGTGACAATCAAGAATAGCATAATGGGGCGACAACCAGTCCATGCCCAAGATAATGTCAAAATCTACCATGCTGAGCAACATTAGATCGATTCTAATCTTAAAACCACTAAGAGCAACCAAACATGACCGATAAACACGGTCCACAACAAAAGAATCTCCTACAAGAGTAGAAACATAAACAGGGGAACCCAAATAATCCCGAGATACACCCAAATGCGGAGCAAAATAAGAAGATACATAAGAGTAAGTGGAGCCTGGATAGAATAGAACTGATGCATCTCTGTGACAAACTAGTATAACACCTGTGTCACGCCCTAACCTCGGGAGGCGCGACCGATGCTCAATCGGGTGAACCCAACTGAGCAAGCCTTACCATACACTTTCTACCCAATTTAATACAATTAAGGAAACCATGCTTCCGTTTATTTAGACAATAGGAAAGATAGTACATTCAACATTGTTGGTTCATTTTATAACACAACCTTAAACCGTGGTTAAGTTTCCAAGATTCCATACGATTACACTTTGGAGAAGCAAGAGTTATAATTACAACATAGTTCATAGATCCATCCAACACCCATACATAACCCACACATACGTCTACAGATCCTCTAGGGATACAAAAGACAAGTGTGATGATGCCGGCAACAAGGCTCCGGCTATACCTCAAAAGTGGAAGTCCACAACAAAGAATGTGCAATATAACCCCTTAAAGGAGAAAGGAGCTCACCAAGACTTTGAGAAGAAGGTACTCTGCTATGCTTGATCGGCACTATCCACAATGGAGCCACCTACATTCATTTAAAAATATAGCGCCCCCGGAAAAAGGGACGTTAGCACCATGGAATAGTATTAGTATGTATAACTAAACACCATCTAGTTAGAAAGAACTTTCATACAAAAATAAGGAAATCACAAGTATAACTCAAAAGCTTTAAACGATCACAACATTAACAAGGTAAAAGAATCATACAATTTTCACATCATGTTTCCATAGCCTTTAGTTTGGTACATTTCATACTGTTCAACATTGTTCACAATACCACCGCTATCTTGAGCAGAGTCCGATCACGACCCGATCGGCTAGGTTGCCTCATTTGAGACACATACTTCAATTACCATTTCATTTCCCTTTTTTCCGTTATTCAATATCAGCACATTACCACCATGTGTGCGGCATGGTGTCCGATCACGGCCCGATCGTCTAGGCCACATTACCTAGTCGTTGTTCCTTTCTCATTAATCATCTCATTTGAATCTTTATTGCACATCTATAATATCAACTCATTGGCACATAGGGCCACAATTATCACATCATTTCCACTTTCAATGTTAGGCTTATAATTTAGGATAATATGTGCACACAAGAGCAAATAAAATTGTAAGCATAGATGCGACTTCACATAGATGGTACAATATATGCAGCTTCAATATCAATTTAAGGTCTAAGCATTTCAATACATGATTCATATTCCTTGCACCTTTTCAAGTTATCAAAATAGAATATTAATCATATTGAGATACATCTTTCACGCATATAAGGTCGCAACCCCAAATTCATGTGAAACAACAATCAATACAACAATTCAACTTTAATCTTATCGTATTTACACAAACACCGATGTAGCTCAATTTCTAAAAGACGGGGTTTTAGCCATACATACCTCAATTGAGCTTCCTTAGACTCTACAATGTTCCAGAATTCTTAGCAACCTTAATCTATTTTGGAAATATAACAATTTGAACCAAAATTAGGAAGATGATCATAATTCTAGCTCATTTGAGTATTTCATCAAACACTATATGTGCGTTAAATTTGTATGGTCCTTTTATAGAGGATTTCATCAACCCATAACCCATACTTTACCATTTTAAGCTCAACAATGTTCTTACACCCTTTGACAAAACATGCAAGCAAGATAACAACTCCAATACCCACAAACTTTCTTGATAAATACCCATTTTTAGCTAAGATTCGAAATTAAGGGTTAGAGTGTAGAATTTTACCTCAAGGATGAAGACCTAGTGTGTTTTTCCTTGTTAATCTTTCAAGATTTGAAGAAAATTTGATGAGGGATACTTTCCCACTCTAGGTCTCTCACTCTAAAAATATCCGTTTTTAGCTAAAGAAATGATCCTTTGCATTTATTTGGCAAAATGAGGTCGTTTTATAACAAAAGCTCGATTTTTGCACCGCCATGCCGCGTGGGGCGCCGCGGTTGTGAAAAATATGCTCAAAAAACGTTTTTGAATGCTCTCTGTACCTCCCCACAGGCGCGCTGCATGGGGCGATGCATGGGGCACCGCGGCAGTGTAAACTTTTGCACTGCTTTTGGTAATTTGGTCATAACTTCTGGTAGGAGTGTCTGAATGACGAGCGGTTTGAAGAGTTAGAAACTATACTTGAAGATATTTCATTTTATAGGTTGTACATCCTATAACTCCTTAGGTATATGTATATATGCTTGTCAAAAATTTGGCCTGGTGCGTATACATTTGTAACGTTAGACTTATCATGTAATCTTCCAACTTGATTAGACTTATGACTCTGCTTAGACCCCATATGACTTATAATGTGCCTCATACACTTATTATCATATCCAATTGATATCCATCATGTTAATATCACATAAAATATTATAATTAGCCTTCATGGCACCTCGAAATCCTAAATTACTTAGCAAAAATTTTTTGGGGCCTTACATTCTCCCCCCCCCCCCTTAGGATCATTCGTCCTCGAATGAGGAGTAGAGTCTGTCCACAAATACATATCATAACCTAACCGTTTTCTCACACATCTTTAACTCACAAATTTTGACTAACTCCCAAATTTTTCAGAAATCTCGGCAGAGTTTCCCTTGTAAATGGGTCTATCCACCTGTTAGAGAGCCCCAGAAACATATCATAACAGCATATACACATTCCATAAATGTAACATAACTTGTAGAACACTAACCATGGCCACATAGGCAACACATAACTAAAACAGGACAGTTTTACATAGATCAAATCAAAAGATAAGAGTTCATAGGGACCAAATGTATAAAAAGCTATTACATGGATATACAAGCAAATGTGGGTACTTCTTTCTCATTTCTTCCTCGGCTTCCCAAGTGGATTCCTCAACGTACTGGTTCCGCCATAACACTTTTACAGAGGCAATTTCCTTATTTCCCAATTTTCGGACATGCCTGTGAAGAATGGCAACTGGAACTTCTTCATATGATAGTTCCTCATTAACCTCGATAGTCTCAATTGGTACAATAGCGGACGAATCTCCAACTACCTTCTACAACATGGACACATGGAACACCGGGGGTACTAATGACATCTCAGGTGGTAGTCAAGCTTGTAAACCACCTAACCAATCCTTTGAATGATTCTGTACGGCCCGACATATCTCGGGCTTAACTTTCCTTTCTTTCCAATATCGCATGATACCCTTCATTGGGGAAACCTTCAAAAATACCCAATCATCTTCTTTGAACTCCAAATCTCTGCGACGAACGTCCGAATACGAGTTTTGGCGACTCTGAGCAGTTTTCAACCTCTCCTTAATCATTTTGACTTTCTCCATGGCCTGATGCACAAGGTCCGGCCCTATCAATTCCACTTCTCCAACATCGAACCATCCAATGGGAGACCTACATCTCCTACCATACAATGCTTCAAATGGTGCCATTTGAATACTAGCATGAAAGATGTTGTTATAAGCAAACTCTATGAGTGACAAATGATCATCCCAGCTACCTTTGAAATCAAGAACACAAGCACACAACATGTCCTAAGCATCTGAAGAGTCCGCTTCGCTTGCCCGTCGGTTTGTGGATGAAAAGGTGTACTAAGATTTACCTGTGTACCCAAACCTAGCTGAAATTTCTTCCAAATGTTGGTCATGAACTGAGCCATTCGATCAGAAATGATAGAAAATGGGGTTCCATGCAACATAACTATTTCTTTGATATACAACTGAGCATATTGTTCCACTGTGTCAGTAGATTTGACTGGCAAGAAGTCTGCTGATTTTGTGAGTCGGCCCATGATTACTCATATTGAGTCGAACTTGTGTAGAGTGCGCGGTAACCCTACCACAAAATCCATGTTGATCATTTCCCATTTCCACATTGGAATTTATATGCTTTGAGCCAATCCATCGGGTCTTTGATGTTCGGCCTCACTTGCTGATAGTTCGAACATTTTGCCATAGTCCGCCACATCCTTTCATGTTATTCCACCAGTAAACCTCCTTGAGATCATGATACATTTTTGTATAACCTGGGTGTACGGAATACCTGGAAGTGTAAGCTTCTGCCATGATCCATTCCCGAAGATCGTCCATATCTGGAACACATAGGCAGCCTTGGTATCGTAGGGTACCATCATCCATGCCAAAGGAAAAAGTTGTGGTCTTGTGTTCATGAATCCCCTCCTTCAGCTATGCTAGCAATGGAACGTTGTATTGCTTTTCTTTGACCTCCGCTACAAGTGACGATTCAACCCTATTATGCACAATTACTCCCCCTTCACTAGAGTCTACAAGACAAACTCCTAGACTAGCCAAGTGGTGAACTTCCCTGGCCAACGGCCTTTGATATGCCTTCAAGTGAGCCAAACATCCCATAGATTTCCGGCTAAGAGCATCCACCACAACATTGGCCTTTCCTGAGGTGATAGAGAATATCGATATCATAGTCCTTGAGTAACTCGAGCCATCTTCTCTGTCTCAGATTCAACTCCTTTTATTTGAAAATATATTGAAGGCTCTTGTGGTCCGTAAATACATCCACGTGGACCCCATATAAATAATGTCGCCAAATCTTTAGTGCAAACACCACTGCCGCAAGCTCTAAGTCATGTGTTGCATAGTTCTTTCCATGATTCTTGAGTTCCCTAGAGGCATAAACTATCACCTTAACGTGTTGCATCATTAGTGGAACATCTTTATCATATTTATCTTACATAGGACCTCCCACGAATTGAGTTCTATAATAATTTTCCTGATATGGTTGCAATCTCATGTGAATACTTGCAACTAACTCTTCCAAATTCTCAACAAAAGACATTACTGAATGAGTTTTTTTCATAGGACCTTCTGTCTCAAATGAATAAGACTTGCTAATTTGCACACATACCCTGATAACATCAACCTGCATGACATTGCATCAAATGTAAAGTAATATTGTGCTCCGACTTTTCTTAGCCAACCTCTTCTCCCCATATGTGCCTTATAGAATTTAAGAAACCACACTACTTCCCCTGTGAATATTCTCACGATCCCTCTTTATGGTTAAACACCGCCCAAAACATATATCAACACCCTTTATATGTATACAATTTAAGAAGAGTCACTGGCCCGAGAAGGGCATTCTCTGAAACTTGAGATCCTCCTCAATTCTTCAACAACGACTTTTGATTTTACTCTTAAGTGTATGACTTAGTCCACCTGATTCTATCCTCGATGAGTAACTCACCTCATTCCCCATATTGTAGTTACCAATAGAGTTCCCTGATATTGCAATTTAAGAGTTACCATGTTAAACATGTCTGGTCTGTAACAAGTGTTCATCCTCTTTCAATCTATTTTGAACCTTTCATTTACCCTTTGGGTATATTGTGTTGTCTTTCCCTTTTTTTATCGCCCTTTGGCCTGGACAATATGCTGGTACCATCTTTTCTTTCTAACTGGAACATTCATTCCCATTCTAATTTTCTCATAGTGCATAATTGATATCCTTATTGTGCCACACACTTGTCTACCTCCCGTGAACTTGTAATATCATTATGCCTTGGTTTAGAGAGTTTATCATACCAAAACTTCACCTCTAGTAGTCTCACTTACCATTGTATGTAGACATGAACTATCTCTAGATCCTTTAGTTGATATTTGGTGTTCCCCAAGTCGGTTGCATTACGGTTAGTCCTTTATAACTTTTATTAACAGTTATGCTCTAAGCGAGTCCACCATTCTGATACAAGATATTTTATGATAATCATGACCATCTCAATTTATAGGTTTTCTCCCCATTTCTTCTCACCTCATTCTTCCTACCTAGTGAATAGCCATGCACTCTTCCATATGTTACGTGGTCTTTCCCCTTAGTTATTTCATCATGCTTACCTCTTAACTCTTGTGAGGATGTCTGTGGGAAAGTGTGTTCATCTGCATATCACTTAACACTTATTTGCTTGTAAGCTTTTTTTTAGGCTCTCCATCAAGCCCAAATACCCTCTTGGGTTATTATAGCATCACATTTATATCTCCCACTCGTTCCGCCTTTCTTAACGTCTTGGCACTTTGGTTAAATTGTGAATCTATGATTAACCCATTCTAAAAACTCTCAATCTTCCACATTTGACCTATAGTACTTCCTTAGGTTCCATTATTCATGACCCTCTAACAAGTATAAAATCCCTTTAGAAACATACTCTTAGTTTTCTAGGATCATTGAACCTATCATTCACATTGCCGTGTATGAAGAATTTACCTTCCTTAACCGTCCACCTTTTTGGAGGTACTAGTGGTCTACCACTAGCATATCCTTTCAGATAATCACGTTATACATTATCACTTTTCTAGACTACGCATGTCTTCAACAAAATATTCAAACATCATAGCTACATGGTCTTACTCTTGTTTCATTGTATTTAAGTGGCCTCACTATGGCCTTCCTCCCCCACTTGGGGCGAATGTCCCGGATTTTGACACAAGTCTTGAATTTTGGCAATTTTAGGGACATATGTCTCATATCTTTATCCCTCATATATATGTTCGACTATTAGGGAGATTTAAGTCACCGTGGTATTAATCTCATAAGTTCTCTTCTCTTATTCAGCCACACGGGCTTGGGATTCCAATTCCTCATGTCAATATCCGTTAGGAGTGTAATATCACATCATACACTTCTAGATTTTTATAAGTTTGTAGTACAGGGGTCTTCTCATCGTGGGTTCAATTGACTCTCCTTTCATAACTTCTTGTCTCCTAGGAGAGACTTGCACTCTCATCATTAATCTCCTGGTCATGTCTCCCATATATCACGTGCTTATATAACTAATTTTCTTTCCCACCTTAGGATCATTTACATACTTCTCACACTACCCACATGTGCTATTCAAGCTTACATATCACTTATCAATTCAATGTTTCTTTAGAAGTGGTAATCATTTTTAACACTTTTCTTGAATAAATTATGCTCATGGTACAATGTACTTATCTTATATGCCCATACCATTCGTTCAACAAGATACATGTGTCATCTCCTTAATATTCATGCCTTTTCCCATTGGTCATGCCATATGAAAACATTACTTGAAATAGACGAAAGAGCATTTAAACTTACCTTGAATCTCAATGCACAAGTTAGAAAACAATCTTATAGTCAAGCTTTATCGCACGATCTGGAGTGTTGAAGAAGGGTAACATTCCTAAATGTCTGTGTAGCCTCCAACTTATAGATGTGGTCGACAACACACCGATAAAAAGGACCTTACTAGACAAGGCTCTGAGATATCCTAGAACACTTTAAAACCTTAGGCTCTGATACCAAGTTTGTCATGCCCCAACCTCAGGAGGCGCGACCGGCGCTCGATCGAGTGAACCCAACTGAGCAAGCCTTAACATACACTTTCTACCCAACTTAATACGATTAAGGAAACCATGCTTCCGATTATTTAGACAATAGAAAAGATAGTACATTCAACATTGTTGGTTCATCTTATAACACAACCTTAAACCGTAGTTAAGTTTCCAAGATACCATACGATTACACTTTAGAGAAGCAAGAGTTATAATTACAACATAGTACATAGACCCATCCAACACCCGTACATAACTCACACATACGTCTACGGAGCCTCTAAGGATACAAAAGACAAGTGTGATAATGCCGGCAACAAGGCTCCGGCTATACCTCAAAAGTGGAAGTCCACAACAAAGATGTGCAATATAACCCCTTGAAGGAGAAAGGGGATCACCAAGACTTTGAGAAGAAGGTACTCCACTACGCGCGATCGGCACTATCCATAATGGAGCCACCTACATTCATTTAAAAATGTAGCGCCCCCGGCAAAAGGGACGTTAGTACCATGAAATAGTACTAGTATGTATAACTAAACACCATCTAGTAAGAAAGAACTTTCATATAAAAATAAGGAAATCACAAGTATAACTCAAAAGCTTTAAACGACCACAACATTATCAAGGTAAAAGAGTCATACAATTTTCATATCATGTTTCCATAGCCTTTTGGTTTGGGACATTTCATACTATTCAACATTGTTCACAATACCACCGCTATCTTGAGCAGAGTCCGATCACGACCCGATCGGCTAGGTTTCCTCATTTGAGACATATACTTCAATCACCATTTCATTTCCCTTTTTTCCGGAATTCAATATCAGCACATTACCACCATGTGTGCGGCATGGTGTCCGATCATGGCCCAGGCGCTGTTCCTTTCTCATTAATCATCTCATTTGAATCTTTATTTCACATCTATCATATCAAATCATTGGCACTTAGGGCCACAATTATCACATCATTTCCACTTTCAATGTTAGGCTTGTAATTTAGGGATAATATGTGCACACAAAAACAAATAAAATTGTAAGCATAGATGAGACTTCACATAGATGGCACAATATATGCAGCTTCAATCTCAATTTAAGATCTAAGCATTTCAATACATGATTCATATTCCTTGCACCTTTTCAAGTTATCAAGAATAGCACATTAATCATGTTGAGATATATCTTTCACGCATATAAGGTCACAACCACAAATTCATGTGAAACAACAATCAATACAACAATTCAACTTTAATCTTACCGTATTTACACAAACGCTGACAGAGCTCAATTTCTAAAAGACGGGGTTTTAGCCATACATACCACAATTGAGCTTCCTTAGACTCTACAATGTTCCAGAATTCTTAGCAACCTCAATCTATTTTGGAAATATAACAATTTGAACCAAAATTAGGAAGATGGTCATAATTCTAGCTCATTTGAGCATTTCATCAAACACTATGTGTGCGTTAAATCTTTATGGTCCTTTTATAGAGGATTTCATCAACCCACAACCCATACTTTACCATTTTTAGCTCAACAATGTTCCTACACCCTTTGACAACACATGCAAGCAAGATAACAACTCCAATACCCACAAACTTTCTTGATAAATATCCATCTTTAGCTAAGATTCGAAATTAAAGGTTAGGGTGTAGAATCTTACCTCAAGGATGAACACCTAGTATGTTTTTCCTTGTTAATCTTTCAAGATTTGAGCAATAATTGAAGAAAAATTGATGAGGGACACTTTCCCGCTCTAGGGCACTCTCTCACTCTAAAAATATCCGATTTTAGCTAAAGAAATGATCCCTTGCGTTTATTTGGCGAAATGGGGTCATTTTATAACAAAAGCTTAATTTTTGCACAGCCACGTCGCGTGGGGAGCCGCATGGGGCGCCTCTGTAGTGTAAAATTCTGCGCTGCTTTTGGTAATTTGGTCATAACTTCTGGTAGGAGTGTCCGAATGACGAACGGTTTGAAGCATTAGAAACTAGACTTGAAGATATTTCATTTGATAGGTTGTATATCCCATAACTACTTTGGTATATGTATATATGCTTGTCCAAAATTTGGCCTGGTGCATATATATTTGTAACATTAGACTTATCATGTAATCTTCCAACTTGATTAGACTTATGACTCTCCTTAGACCCCATATGACTTATAATGTGCCTCATATACTTATTATCATATCCAATTGATATCCAACATGTTAATAGCACATAAAATATTATAATTAGCCTTCATGGAACCTCGAAATCCTAAATTACTTTGCAAAACATTTTCGAGGCCTTACAACCTGTGATGATAGAATCGGAGGCAACAGCCTCGGTACGGGCAGGAAGGGCATAGTATCTAGCCTGGCCTCCCCCTCTAGGGTGACCTCTACCTCCCCGACCTCCACCTCTGGCTGGCTGAGGAGGTGGGGTAGCAACTAGAGTTGTAACCATAGCCTGAGAACTTTGCGGGGCACGCTGTGGCTTAGAAGTCTGTGGAGGTGCACCCCTCCCAAGTCTGGGGCAATCGCTCACCATATGACGTGTGTCACCACACTCAAAACAAACTTTGGGAAGACGTGGTGGCTATGACTGGCTCAGACCAAGTCTGCTGGACTGACCTCTAAAAACACCCCACGCAGGAGGCGCGCTAGATACCGGAGGTGCATAATAATACTCATGAGGTCTAAAAGGAGCTGGAATACCACTGGCTACTGGAAGAGCTGAATGAACAGGGCGACTCCTATAACCCCTACCACAACGACATGCTGTTGGGGCACGGGCACCAGAGAAATGGTCTGATTCTCGAGACCTCTTAGCCTCCCTCTCCACTCTCTCTCTAGCATGCATACCCTCAATCCTCCTAGCAATGCTCACCACCTACTGATAAGAAATATCCATCTCCAACTTACGAGCCATGCTAGACCTGATGCTGGGAATAAGGCCCTCAATAAACCGGCGAACCCTCTCGCGAACAGTAGAAACCAAGGCTGGTGCATGCCTAGCCAAACTGGTGTAACAGATAGCATAGTTTGAGACAGTCATAGTACCCTGGCGCAAATGCTCAAAATCTGCACGCCATGCGTCCTTCAGGCTCTGAGGAACATACTCTCTCAGGAACAGATCTGAAAACTGAGTCCAAGACAGTGAAGCAGCCTCATCCAGACTGTCTAACTCATAGGTGCGCCACCACTCATAGGCGGCTCCTCGAAGCTGGAGGGTAGTGAAGGAAACCCCGCTCAATCCTGATATACCCATGGTATGTAGAATGCGGTAACTCTCATTTAGAAATCCCAGAGCATCCTCCGATGCTAGACCGCTGAATACAGGAGACTTGTACCTATTGAACTTCTCAAGCCTCAGCTCCTCCTCCTTGGAAGCCGCTGCCTTGCCCTCGAGCTGAACTGGCACTATAGGCGGTGCAGGAATAATCTCAGGGACCTGCTCAACATGCACTCGCTACTCAGGAGTGCGGGCGGCGGGAGTCTGTGCTCCTCCCCCGACCTAAGATGTAGTTGCAGCAAGGGGAAGCAACCCTGCCTGAGCCAAAGTGGTGTACATGCTCATGAACTGTGCCAGAGTCTCCTAGAGAGCTGGAGTAGTAGTAGCAGTAGGTGTGTCAGGTGCCTAGACACCGGCTGGAACTGCTGGTGGTACCTCGGTGGCAGCTCGTGCGGGTGCTCTGGTTGCACTACGCGCACTTCCTCGGCCTCTACCCCGGCCTTGGCCTCTAACGGCTGCAGTAGGGGGCGCGAGTGCCTGATCATCTAGGGTAGCACGTGTCCTCACCATCTGTGAGAGAATAGAAGACAAGTTTAGAATTATGATGTCAAAATATCGCACGACAAGGAAATCAAATGAAGTGGAATTTTCCAAATAGTTACATAGCCTCTCGTAGATAAGTACAGACGTCTCCATACCGATCAGCGAGACTCTAATAAACCAGCTTGTGCCCTGACTCCTATGAACCTAGAGCTCTGATACCAACTTGTCACGACCCCGGTTCGCCATCCGTGAACTATCTTGACGGTACCTAGTCCTTTACGACTAGGTAAGCCTAAATTGCGGAAGATAACCAAAGTGCGGAATAAAAACAAATTAAAACAGAATGAAGAGTGATAAAACAATGGTTAAAAGTGTCGCTCGGCATATACAATATTTAACTCTCAAACCAATACATACTTCCAAGACCCGGAAACCCATGAATCACAAGCTAAGGATCACTACACAGTACTCTATCTCGAGAATATCTAACAAGAAAAAGAAATACAGAAGGGCAAATGTTTAAAAGCTAGAATAGAAAGGGACTCCTCGGTCTGTGGACCCGGTAGATATACCTCGAAGTCACTGGAGCAGTCGTCTCGCCTCAAGGGTGATAGGACTGAGTCGCAGTACCTGGATCTGCACATGAAAAACATGCGCAGAAGGGGCATGAGTACACCACAACGGTACTTAGTAAGTGCCAAGCCTATCCTCAGTTGGGTAGTGACGAGGAAGGTAAGGGCCCTACTGAGGTTAAATAAAATATAAAGTTTGACAGTGTAGAACAGAACAATATAAATAAATACAGCGGTAAAAGTAACACAGGAAATAAAAAGGGCAACAACAACTATTTTAGAGACAAGGCAAAACACGGAAAGAAATGCGACTTGGCACCAAAATAACAACTGAAGATCTCCCAGGATATCGTCCTGTAGTCCCATATGTACATATCCAATGGATCTCCTGGGATCCCGTCCCATAGTCCAACTCATAGTGCGCGGGGATCTACCAGAATCCCGTTCCGTTGTCCCAAATATAAATACCCAGTACTAGGGGAATCTACCAGGTGCATTCTCGTTGTTCCATATAACTATGCAGGGGGAGCTACCGGAATCCCACATCCGTAGTCCCAAAATAAATAGACAAGGGGGAGCTACCGGAATTCTACATCCATAGTCCCAAAATAAATACATAGCAGCAACAGGAAAATATACAAAAATGACAAAATTTCATATTAAGGCAACAAGCGATTCTAGCCTAGCATGCTGCACAAAATTTAGGTAAGGCAGGTTGAGAAAATAAAGCAATTAAGTCACTTAGACAGACTTTCCTAAGCTAACAACTAGCTTAATAGTACAAGTAATAAAAACATGAAAGGAAACATACTAGTAATTACTTAATGAAAACCAGATTTCCAACAATTAGCATATGTACGCACTCGTCACCTCATGTATAAGGCATTTCAATTACCAAATATACCAATCCTAAGGGGAAGGTCCCCCACACAAGGTTAGACAAGCCACTCACCTCGAATCGGTTCAAAATCAACACGAAACCACCCTTTTGCCACGAGTACTCGACTCTAAATGGCCCAAATCTATTCAATTCAATTGCATAATGTAAATAACACTTCAAGTAACTGATTCTACAAAGAAATTCTAAGCTAATACGCGAAATTAGGTAAAATGACCAAAACGCCCCTTGGTCCCACGTCTTGGAATCAGGTAAAATTTATATTTTCAGAAACCTCGTACTCTCACGAGTCTATACATAATAACAACACTGAAATCGGAGTTCAATTGGCCCCTCAAATACCCATGTTAAGGTCTCTTAATCTCAAGCCCTAATTACCCATTTTTCCCAAATTTTTCACCACTAATTAGGTCTTTAATCACATATAAATGAGTTATAAAGTCAAAAATATTACCTCCAAGTGATTCCCCTTGAATCTCTTTTCAATCCCCTTCAAAAAGCTTCAAAATCGCCCAAAAATTGTGTAAGATAACCCCAAAATCGCGGACCAAATGACTATTTAAACTTTCTGCCCAAGCATCAAATCATTCTTCACGAATGCGGTCAACGCCTCGCGTTTGCGAAGCACAAATTTACTTTGACTAAAATTCCTTCATTAAGATCGCGACACACAGCTCGCGAATGCGAAGGTTCAGCTCTCATACTAAACGCGAACGCGATGTCCCCTCCGCGAACGCGAAGGACAAATCAACCTCAACCCAGCCGCCCAACTTTCCTCTACGCAAATGCGGCATCACCTCGTGAACACGATGCACAAGACCCCAGCCCCTTTGCGAATGCGGAGACTCCATCGTAAACGCGAAGGCTAATCCTCAGCCTCACCTGCTAACCCTTCGCGAAGGTCATTTTTCTGCAACACCCAACATCAGTTTTTTCACAACTTGAAATGGTCCGATTGACCACCCGAAACACACCCGAGGCCCCCAGGACCTCAACCAAACCTGCCAATCAATCCTAAAACATCATTCAAACTTGTTCCAACCTTCGGAACGCTCAAAACAACATCAAAACACCTATTTTTCATTGGATTCAAGCCTAAGAATTTCAAAAACTCTAAAAATATGCTTTCGATCAAAAAGTCTATAAAACCTCGTCCGAATGACCTGACATTTTGCACACACATCACATTAAACACTATAGAGCTACTCCAACTTCTGGAATTCCATTCCGACCCTCGGATCAAAATCTCACTATCAAACCGGAAACTTCAAAAATTCAACTTTCGGCATTTCAAGCCTAAATTAGCTACGGACCTACAAAACACAATCCGTACACGCCCCTGAGCCCAAAATACCCAACAGAGCTAACGGAACTATCAGATTCCATTCCAAGGCCGTCTTCACACTATTCCGACTACGGCCAACTTTCCAACACTTAAGCTATCATTTAGGGACTAAGTATCCCAAAACTCTCCGAAACTCAAAACCGAACATCCCGGCAAATCAAAATAGCAGGAATAAACTTGAGGAAAGCAGTTAATAGGGGATCGGGGCATAAATACTTAAGACGATCGACTGGGTCGTCACAGTAATATACATATAAGAAGACATCAATGCCCAAAATAGAAATAATCCTCACATAGTACATCCCTTTATAAAACAGAAATCATACAATTGCTAGACGACTTTTAGTAGGCCATTGATATACACAAAAATAAAGCAGAAGTCGTATGATTTCTTTCATTCCAATATGATGCACTTCTTTGATTTAATTAATTAATTAATCACAAGAGGAGGCATATTTGCCTTTACGTAAAGTAAGGTATCGATACTTACTTTCTACCACTACAAGAAATTCGGCAATTAGCGTCCACAAAAACGGACCAACATCGGTACCCTTGGCAAATTACCAACCAAAACTCGTCCAAACACCTTGGTTGCTATTTTGGTGGTCGTTTTAGTATACCGACCAAGGTTGGTCGCAAAGGTAAAAGGACCAACTGTACAATTTAAAGTACATACCGACCAACTTTGGTCGATAACATATTTTAATAATTTAATTTTATCGGCCAAAGTTGGTCGGGGTATTTAAATTATGTTATTCTATTAATTATTAAAATTTAAAAATTAGCGACCAAAGTTGGTTGGTAAAATAAAATATATATATTTTTTTTAAAATTAAAATTTAACCATACCGACCAAAGTTGGTCGGTAAAGTTGAAATCTTGGTAATCCTTGTTCATTAACCGACCAACTTTGATCGGTAATTTTTAATTTTTAATTTTTTTAAACTTAAGTGACCAACCTTGGTCGCTAATCAGCAGAAAATTATTTTTTTAATTAGAAATCGACCAACTTTGGTCGGTTTTATGGGTTTAAATTTTGGCATAAAATGCCCGTTTTGGCAGCTACACCACCTGCCAGCATACCAAAATCCCTAAATAACAACACAACAACTATCACCCCCAATTTCATTATGGGTCATGAAGGCACCCAACACCATTGTCAGGCAAGCCAACGCGGGAATACTAATGAGTTCTAGTTTACTTTACTAAAACAGTTACAACAATTTCTTAACTTGAATTTAAAACCAGTGATAATTAGTAACGTACAAAAATAACTATACAATCCCCAAAAGAATAGTCTATCAATGTGTGTGTCAAGACCTGGTGTCACAAGTATACGGGCATCTAGTAGAATATACAAAAGAATACTTCTATCCTACTACCTGAAATAGAATAGACAGTCAAACAAAAGAGAGACTCCATCAGGCTGCAGAGCGGCATCGAAAAGGAACAGCTCACCGTGGAATCTCGGCCAAGTATCAACAGTGCATACCGATAGGGTAGCCAGATGAACCTGCCTCAGATCCTGTACAATTAAGTATAGAAGCATAGTATAAGTATATAAACAATATGCACCCAGTAAGTACCTAGTCTAACTTCGAAGAAGTAGTGACAAGGGGTCGACTTGACACTTACTAGGGTCAAATAAGTGATAATATGAAGTTCAATATTTCAATTCACAATGTATATGGATAGAAACAAGTTCAAATAAGAAATAGCACTAAAAATCTTCTCATCAATTAGTAATTATAGGCATTTTCTTCCTTTAAGTCAAGTGACATTTCAACAATGCATTATAAGAATTTTAAGGGGTTCTGGTTCCATTATCACACACAATTACCACCGAGGACGATCGGCCTGATCCATCATAAAAGTAAATTGTGCACTGCCGAGGGTCGAACGGCCCGAACCATAGATGAATACAATTACCAACCTGCCTAGGCGAACGGCCCGCTCTCATGAGAGTGGTGAAAATAATCACCACGCGCGCGGAATATACTTGCGACGCGGTTAAATATAGATACAAGTTGAATGCTTTCTTTAATTCTTTTAAAAAATAATTATTTACTTGAAAACCTTTAAATTATAACATCCTCAACGAGATTTCAATCAATGCAATTCAACAATTTATAATCATATAACAATACTCACAAAGCATGATGTAAGCCTAGAACTACTAGGACATAACAAGAATAGTAGCCACGTATGGACTCTCGTCACTTCGTGCGTACATGGCCCCCACAATCACATTACATATTAATTTAGTTTACCTATCGGGAGATTTCCCTCTTACAAGGTTATAAAAGAGACTTACCTTGCTCCGAAGTGTACTTCCAATATCAAGAACATGCTTAAACCTTTAATTTGGAGTCGAACACCCCAAAACTAGTTAAACAGAGTAAGAACTAGTCAATACAAGCTCAAGAGTTCAGATTTTACTTACTAAAGTAATTTTCCAACCTCAAACACAAGTTTCCTAAAATTCAACCCCGGGCCCACGTGCCCGGATTCCGAAATTTTTTGAAGAAAGTTGTTCTTTATAACCTAAGGATCAATAATATATAATTTCTACTTTATTCCATAATAAATTTCGTGGTTAAATATAACTTTTATCAAAACCCTAGGTTTTGCTCTAATCCCATGATTTTTCCTTAATCTTTGTGTGTTAATCTACCCGAGGCTCAAATATTAAACTAGAAATAAGTAGGATGAACTTACCTCAAGATGCTACGTGAAATTTCTCTCTTTGGAAGCTCCCAAATCGCCCAAACAATGGTGGAAATATGTCAGAAATAACACATTCCCATATTAAATGAAGGCACTGCCTTCAGCGATTTCCGCACCCGCGGTAAGGGGACCACATCTGCGATCTCGCTTCTGCGAGAGGTAGCCCACATCTCCGAAAATGGGACTAGGCTGCTAGGACCGCTTCTGCGGTCTGGGGGCACTTCCTCCGGTTCTGCTTCTGTAGAAAAGGAGCCGCATCTGCGGTTCCTGGGCTTCTTCCCCTTGGTTGCACCTGCGGTCTCGCACCTGCGGCTAACCAACCACAGGTGCATTTATGACAGATCCCTAGAGCTTCAGCTTCTTCTAAAAATTTCCAACTCCTCTCGAGCCTCGTCCGATCGATGCTCAGGGCCCCTAGGCCCCGCCCGAACACACCGACAAGTTTGAAATCATAAAACGGACTTGCTCGAACCCTCAGAACACCCAAAACAATGCTAAATATAATAATTACCCCCTAAAACCAATTGAATCAAACTTATGAACTTCAAGTTCTTTTAGTTCCAACACGCCGAAACGTACTTATACTACTCGGATTCACACCAAATTTTGTGTGCAAGTCTTAAATGGCAATACAGGACTATTTCCAGTCTCAGAACTCCATTCAGACCTCGATAACATAAAAACCCGCTCTAAACCAAATACTTAAGAACTTCAAAATCCTTAATGAATCAACTTCCACTATTAGGTGCCAAAACGCTTCCAGGTCATCCAAAACCCAATTCGGACATACGCTCAAGTCCGAAATCATCATACAAACCTATTGGAACCGTCAAATTCCGATTCCGAGGTCGTTTACTCAAAATATTGACTAAAATCAAACTTGGCCTTTTAAGCCAACCTTAAGGAAACAAGTATTTCGATTTCAACCCAAACTCTTCCAAATACCGAACCAACCATTCTTGCAAGTCATAAATCACTAAAAGCAAGTACAGGAAGTTTTATCTAGGGGAACGGGGTTCTAAAAAGTAAAATGACCTGTCGAGTCGGTACATTCTCCACCTCTTAAACAAATGTTTGTCCTAGAATGGGTTTAGATTCATGCCCGAAGTGCAGAATAAATGTGGATATATGCTCCACATGTCTTCTTCGGACTACCAAGTCAACTGGTTGGCCCCTCCACTGGACCCTCACCGCAGAAATCCTCTTGGACATCAACTGGTGATCCTATATATCAACAATGGCAACTGGCTCCTACTCATAACCCAAACTTTCATCCAGCTGAATAGTACTGAAGTCTAACACATGGGACAAGTTGGCATGATACCTCCGAAGCATAAACACGTGGAAAACTGGATGAACTCCCGATAAGCTGGGGGGTAAAGCAAGCTCGTAAATAACTTCCTCAACTCGCCTCAACACCTCAAATGGGCCAATAAACCTTGGGCTCAACTTGCCCTTCTTTCCGAATCTCATAATACCCTTCATTGGCGAGGCTTTCAAGAGAAACTTCTCGCCAACCATGAATGATACATTGCGCGCCTTCTGATCTGTGTAACTCTTTTGTCTGGACTGAGCTGTATGAAGCCTCTCCTGAATCAATTTTACCTTTTCCAAGGCATCTTTCACCAAGTTTGTACCATACAACTTAGCCTCATCAGGCTCAAACCACCCGATAGGAGAATGATATAAAGCCTCAAATGGAGCCATCTCGATGCTGAACTGATAGTTGTTGTTGTAAGCAAACTCTGCCAAAGGCAAAAACTGATCCCACTGCCCTCTAGATACAATCACACAGGCTCTAAACATGTCCTCCAAAATCTGAACTGTCCGCTCCGACTGTTCGTCGGTCTGAGGATGGAATGTTGTGCTAAGCTCTATACAGGTCCCCAAATCACTCTGAATGGCTCTACAGAAATTGGAAGTGAACTGAGGGCTTCTATCTGATATAATGGAAATAGGTATACCATGCAACCAGACTATTTCCCGAATTTAAATCTGAGCATACCTCTATGAAGTATAAGTAGTCGCCACTGGAATAAAGTACGATGACTTGGTCAACCTATCAACAATGACCCACACTGCATCAAACTTCCGCAAGGTCTGCGGAAACCCAACTACGAAGTCTATAGTAATTCGGTCCCACTTCCACTCTGGTATAGGCATCTGCTGAAGTAGACCACCTGGCCCCTAGTGTTCATACTTAACCTGCTGGCAATTCAAACACTTAGTCACAGACTCCACTATGTCTTTCTTCATCCTTTGCCACCAATAATGCTGCCTCAAGTCACGATACAGCTTCGCAGCACCCGGATGAATGGAATATCGTGAACTGTGTGCCTCCTCTAGAATCCTCTCCCTCAGGCCATCAACATTAGGAACACATAGGTGAACCTAGAGTCGCAGAACACCATCCTCGCCAATGGAAACCTCTTTGGAACTACCCTGTAGCACAGTCTCTCTGAGGACTACCAAATGTGGATCATCGTACTGTCGGGCCTTGATCTTCCCCAATAATGAAGACTAAGCAACAATATATGCAAGGACACGGCTGGGCTCTGAAATTTCCAATCTCACAAGTCTGTTAGCTAATGATTGAATGTCCAAGGCTATTGGCCTCTCCTCTGCTGAAATGAATGCCAAGCTACCCATACTCTCTGCTTTCCTGGTTAAGGCATCATTGACCATATTTGTCTTGCCCGGATGATAAAGGATAGTGATGTCGTAATCCTTCAGTAACTCAAGCCATATGCGCTACCTAAATTTGAGATCCATCTGCTTGAACAAATGTTGTAAGCTGCGATGATTAGTATAAACCTCACATGACACCCCATACAGGTAATTCCTCCATATCTTAAGAGCATAAACAATCGCGGCCAACTCTAAATCGTGCACAAGATACTTTTTCTCATTAATCTTCAGTTGACGCAAAGCATATACAATGATTCGCCTCTTCTGCATCAATACACAACCCAATCCAACGCGTGAAGCTCGCAATACACAGTATACATCCCTAAACTGGAATGCAACACAAGAACTGGTGATGTAGTCAAAGTTGCCTTGAGCTTCTGAAAGCTCGCCTCTCAATCATTGGACCAACGGAAAGGAGCACCCTTATCGGTCAATCTAGTCAGAGGTAATGCAACAGATGAAAAGCCCTGCACGAATCGACGATAATAACCTGCTAATCCCAAGAAACTCCTGATCTCGATCACTGAAGTAGGACGTGGCCAATTCTGAACTACCTCAATCTTCTTGGGATCTACCTTAATACCCTTTCCTGACACAATATGCCCCAAGAATGCCACTGACTCCAGCCAAAACTCACACTTGGAGAACTTAGCATATAGCTTCTGCTCTCGCAAGGTCTGAAGCATTACTCTCAACTGCTGCTCATGCTCCCCCAGGCTACAAGAGTATATCAAGATGTCGTCAATGAAGACAATGACAAAGGAATCAGTATAAGGTCTAAACACCCTGTTCATCAAGTCCATAAATGTCGCTGGGGAATTAGTCAAGCCGAAAGACATCACCTTGAACTCATAATGGCCATATCTAGTACGAAAGGTAGTCTTCGGGACATCTGAGTCCCGATTCTTTAGTTGATGATACCCTCATCTCAAGTCGATCTTAGAAAACACCCTAGCACCCTGCAACTGGTCAAACAGATCATCGATACGAGGCAACGGGTACTTGTTCTTGATGGTGACTTTGTTCAACTAGTGGTAATAAATGCACATCCGCATAGTCCCATCCTTCTTCTTCACGAATAACGCTGGCGCACCCCAAAGTGATACACTTGGTCTCACAAATCCCTTTGCTAACAACTCCTCAAGCTACTCTTTTAATGCCTTCAGCTCCTTCGAAACCATACGGTACGGTGGAATAGCTATAGGCCGGGTACCTGGAGCCAAATCAATGCAGAAATCAATATCACAATCCGGTGGCATGCCAGGAAGGTCAGAAGGAAACACATCGGCGAACTCCTGGACTACTGGGACTGAATCAATCGTCGGAGACTCTACGGTGGTGTCCTGAACATCACTGACCTGATTCCTTTATAGCCAAGGATATGTAGGCAACCTCTAAAGCAAGGTTCGGTCAGGCTTTTTCAAAAATGTTTCTCATAGAGTGTCAAACGGGCAAAAATCCCTCATAATTGCTCATTTTATCTTTGTACAAAAACCCTTCATGTTTCCAAGCAAAGAGGGGAAGCTGTGAGCACGTGATTTTTGCCTCACATGAACTACTCCTACAGAATTCCAAAGAATTAGATTTTTCTTTTAATTATTTGTTATTTTAGGAATTATTATAGAATTTTTCTGATTGTTTGCATTTTTGTGTGCATGCTTAATCTTATTTAATTCATAAGAAATATAAAAATACATTGAATTTGCATTTAGGATTTAATTTTACATTGTTTAGATTAATTAGTAAATTAGTTTGTTTTACAAAAATGGAAAAATCACAAAAATAACTCTTTTTTTTGGAATTTTTAATTTTTAGCTTCAAATTTTGTAGTTTTCTTTTAATTTGATAATTAATTAGTTTTTGTAAATATTACTTTTAGTAATTAATCTATTTTGGTAGGATAATTTGGGTTTTTGAATTAATTTAGGTTTTATTTTAATTTGGAAAGGAAAAGGAAATTAGAAGTTGAAAAAGAAAAGAAATGGAAATAAAAGAACGTCTGTTTTGGGCCTTTTCAATCAAGTTCCCCCAAGCCCAAACACTTTCCCCCCTCAAATACCCGCACAAACTGGCCCAAACCCACGCCTCCAACCCGGTCTGCATGTTTTGTTAACCAAATGACCCCGTCTCATGTCTTTTGATCTGAGCCCTTGATCTCCCTCGATCAAACAGTCGAGAACTGACCCTGTTGACAGTATAAGACTGTCTGAATCCGTAACCCGCCCCCAACTCATCTCTCTCACTCCCCATATCCCTCTTCAGAGACTAACCTAAACCCTAGCACCACCCCAATTCTCCACCGTCTCCAGCCGGCGGCGCTGCATCCAATTCGCCCCAAATCTACACCACAAGACCTTCACATCATCCCCTTTCCCAATCCGCAACCATTGTTTCTCGAATCTCTCCAGAACCTCTCGAATCTTAAATCTGAGTTCGAACCCTAAAAGTCCAAAATCAATTTCCATTGAACCTGTTGGCATGCATGACCTTAGGCTTCTATTTCTTTCGAGTTTGAAGTTTGATTCAATGCAAACTGATGTTGTTTAGTTGTTCTTGACAAAGAACAAATGATTAACATTAGTTTCATTTAAATCAATGTCTCTAGTGGGTTTTGATTTTGATTTGTTAAGTTTTCTTCATCTCTTTGTCCGTTCTTGTTGTTTCACCGTCTTATTCCTCTTCTTTTCCTCTCCCTTTCTTTAGTTTTTTTAATTTGAATGAAATTTGAGCAAGGTCCTGAACCTAGGTTCCCTTTAAATTAATTTTGTGTTTAGTTTTATTTTTCAAATCTTAAAAGCTTGTTCTCTGATTTTCAGTGGTCTGTTTAGTTTTATTAGTTTCATTCTTAAACCTCTTATTTCGCCTTTTTGTGTTAGTCACATAGTTTAATTTAATTAGGTCATTTCGATTTAATAACCTAGTTAATTCTATGCCCATTTGTGTTATTAATCGGTCACTTAGTTCAGATTTTTAATTTTTGAAATCATTCAAGTGTTTGTGTTCTTCTGTTTCCCATATGCTTATAGAATTTAGTTGGATTAGTTTATTGTTTGGGTTTTAGGTCGTTTCTGACCCATTTGCAAAAAGCAACCCGTTCATTTTGGTTTAAGCTATTCGGTCAACTTGACCCATGAGGTAGACTGGGGTAAAAATATGGTTCTTAAGGGTTAGTTTAGGAATTATAGGATAGGGAATCTCTTGTAACTAACTTAGGAAACTGCCTAGAAGATGGGATTTGGACTAATTTAGAAAGCTGATTTTCAGGCTAAAGACATATGAGCAAAAATGAAAATTTGAAAAGGGGTAAAGGGCATAAACTTGACTCATTTCTGCTGCCCTAAAAGCTCCTTATAAAAGCATTGTTTCTTGACACACAAGTCAGATTTTGGAGATTGAAAAATACTAAAAAAAACGACTGAGCTTTAAAGACTTTGAAAGAGTATTGAAAATTCTCTGCATTTCTTTGGTCAAAACTGGTCTAATTATGCCTTAGAACTTCTTAGCTAATCAGATTTTCGAGACTTTATAATTTATTGATCATCTGGGCTCTTTACAGGTTGGAAGAAGTGGATTTTTATTTGGTGTTACAGGTTTTTGAAGCTGATTCTATTTGTTGCTACTATTAGCTGACTCCAAGCACATTTTTGGTTTGTTTTTGCTGTATCCAGGTAATTTTCCAAATCATGGACAACAAGTTGATTGTGAACATACATTTTGAGTGGAAAACTGATTGAATACAAGCCATATTTGAACTTATTTCTTCTGTTGCTTCTACTTTTTTAGCATTATGTAGTAAATCCTGTACTATACGTGTTATTTAAGCTTTTCTCTTGCTATTCATATGTTGTGAAAATGAATCTATGTTGTTGAGAGTATTGGTATGACTTCTAAATTTAAGTAGATATTGTGTTAATTTCTGGATTCTGTTACTGTGAGAAATGAGAAAGGAGTTAGCTGAACTATGGTTCAAATGAATTGAGGTTCTGTTCTTATGGTTTGCAAAGTCATTAAAATGGTTATTTGGACATGTATGGATCATGAGATCACTGTAATAGAAGTTTTAGGCTAAGCTACATACTTTTTGCTTCATATCTGTTCAAGTTGTGAGAATCAGTATTTGTATTTTAGGGACTGGTTTGAATTCGTTAAAGTGATATGGTTAAGCATGAAATCAGAATTGTCTTGTGGGGTTTCATGCTAGCAAATGCTTTTCTTTGCTTGGGAATCATGTTTACTGTTATGGACTTTGTTAGATTCCAAGAGCTATGTTTATTGTATCGAAATTGTTGTAGCATCAGGATTATATTTAATTATGGAATGAAAATTAGCATGATGAATGTGCTTTGTGTTTGTCTAAAGCTATAATGTTATCAGTAATCATTCTGATCTTTAGAGTTGCATGAAGAAACGTAGTTTGGATTCATTCATTGGCGTTGATCCATGTAACTGGGTTGTAGCTCTTGGCCCAGTTATAAAATGTTGTTCTGTTTGCCGTTACGTGGTATGGGCTTTACGTGAGCCCACTCCTTTCTTTGTGGCTGGACGCATAAATGCTCCAAATAAGCAACTGGGCTTGCTGTTGGTTTAGGCCCCTTCCAAATAAGCAACGTGGTATGGGCTTTACGTGAGCCCACTCCTTTCTTTGCCCTTAGTGCTTAATTAATTAGATTTCATTAAATTAGATTTGAGGCGCCATATTAAGTAAGATATAGTTTACGACCCTCAAAAGCTTAATTCGAGCTTTCTTTAAAATTGGAATCAAGGTGTGCCGTGCCAAATAAAATCTCAAAACTCATGGCCCTCATTTAATTAATTTTAGCCCTTAGAAATCGAGGTGTGCCATTTAGTTGAATCTTCCATGGCCTTCGCAAACCTTATCAGTGCGTAGTTGCTTTAGGCGCGTTATTTAAATTAATTTCCTTAAACTCGGGTGTGCATTTCATGTGGCTCAAATCCTAATCTCGACAACGTTAAATAAAATATGTGGTGGAGTGCGGGTGTATTTCATGTGGCGTGGTTCATGATGTATTTTAAATAACGTTGAATTCTCCTAAAAAGCATTTTAAGATAATTAAAAGCGGTTAATAAGTTAAAAATTGTACTATAGGCTAAAACATGTAACAAATCAGATAATAGGCCAATTATAATAGTTTAAGCGACCTTGCTAGAACCACGAAATCCGGGGGTGCCTAACACCTTCCCTCAGGTTAACAGAATTCCTTATTTAGAATTTCTGGTTCGCAGACTTCAAAAGGAAAGTCGAAATTTCCTCGATTTGGGATTTAAAATAAACCGGTGACTTGGGACACCAAATAAACTATTCCAAGTGGCGACTCTGATTAAATAAATAATCTCATTTCGAATAATGTCACTTTAAATGGAAAAACTCCCTTATATGCCCTTGGGGTGTAAAAAAAGAAGGTGTGACACCGTTTTGACCAAATTTCAAAATTAAATGAGAATAAATTTATTTCAAATTAATATTAACGTAATCAAAGAATACAGGATAATTATAAAATGTAATTCTCTTTGTATCAAATATTCATGAATGAATATATTTTAAAATATTGGTTAATTTTCAATTACTATATATATATGGGGGAAGCGAAATTTGGGATAGAGGGATGAAGTACCAATATATTTACTAGAAAAATTCTTACTCTATATTTGATCTATACTCTAATTACTCGGAGATGACTCCCTTCAATTCTCATTCATGTAGTGTAAGATTGCCATTATTGAGTAAAATCCCATACTTGATTGTTGAACTGAATCCTCGTACAGCAGCTATGTAGAGGGCCACAATTACTCATGAACAAAAGGGAATTTTCGGCCACTTTATTAGTTCATAGTAACCAGCAGTAGCATATACTAATTAACTCGGTCTCATTGGTCAGTTTGTATAATTAAATGTACTCTTGACCAACTTTTTATTGTATTTCTTGCCTTTTAAGCACACTTTTCTACCCCTCCCCCCTCCCTCAAAACCCACACTCATATTTCTTCCTTCTTCCTCCAATCCAAAAACTTCCTTCCTTTCCTCTTCTCCTTTTTTTTTCTCTCTGCTTAAATCTACTTTAGCTTTAGCTCCGTATACAGATAGTATGCCTGAATGTCAAGAGAAAGGTATATTCAACCATATTCTACTGCAAACCTTTTGGTTAATTTATTTATAACAAAAAAAAAATCATTTCTTCTAGAAGGATGGCTTCTTTTTTTGTTACAAGATGTTTTAGGAACTTCAATAATAAAGAATCATATTTGTGAATCACTAATTTTTAACCAAAGAATATTTCTATTGTTTTAGGGAGAGATATGAGGAGATAGGGAAAAAAATAAAGAGGGAAGCAGATGACTACTCGCAGATGGGAAAGAGATATTTGTTGGGGAATCCAGGAACTACAACGACCTTAAACACTGTAACACCTTGTGCTGCCTGTAAGCTTTTGAGACGTCGCTGTGCTCAAGAATGTCCATTTTCTCCCTATTTTTCCCCTCATGAACCCCAAAAGTTTGCTTCTGTTCACAAGGTTTTTGGTGCAAGTAATGTTTCCAAGATGCTAATGGTAAGTACCTTTATCAAATATTCTCCTCTTGGGTTTTTCTTTACCTGAACAATCCTCAATGTTGAATTGTATGGCCATCTTATATAGAAGTTTAGCTGTTAGAATGGGTACCCTTTTATTTACAACACACCCTTCGTGTGCAGGCCAAATTCTTTTTCTTTTTGAGCCTGCACGTGAAAATTCTTTTTGATATTTGGTGGCGATGAGACTTGAATAACGTACCTCTATCTCAGGGCCGAAGCTACACTCTTGTAAGGCTGGTTAATTGATCACCATTCATCGAAAAATTACACTATATGCATATATATATATATATATATAGGCAAAATATTACTTTAGAGGTATACAACATATATGGACACCCTTTGTCGATGAATTCTTTTTACTTCTTTTAAGTTTGAATACTCTTGGAGAAATTTCTGCTACTATATTTGCTACTATATATTGAATTGTATGACTATCTCATCTAGAAGTATAAATTGTTGGAATAAATATAGTTTTATTTAGTTAATTATATCTATCTTGAACATTATTCTATTTCCAAGTAAAATTGGTTAATTAATGCAGGAGGTACCTGAGAACCAAAGAGCAGATACAGCTAATAGTTTAGTTTATGAAGCTAATGTAAGGTTAAGAGATCCAGTGTATGGTTGCATGGGAGCTATTTCTGCTTTACAACAGCAAGTTCAAGCTTTACAAATGGAATTAAATGTTGTTAGGGCAGAGATATTGAAGTACAAATTTGGGGATACCACCACTCTCACTAATATTCCATCTTCTCATATTTCATCACTGCTTGCTTCTGGAGCTGTTTCGGTCGTCGCCGCACTGCCGCCGCCGCCGCCGCCTCCACCACCACCACCGTTATCGCTGCCTTCAACGATATCTTCTTCTTCTGATGCCATGTATGCGCAACCGTCTACAACCACTGAATTTAGCACCATATCCAGTGAGAATAATATCTCTTATTTTGGCTAAATTCCTTGTTGGTTAATAATTTTCCAATTTGTTTATTATTATTATTATTCACATTTTACATCATGAATCAATAGTTGAGTACAATAAGCAATAAATTGTTTAATGCTACAATAAGATACCCAAATTCTGTAACAAATCTTTGTATTCCTTTCTAATTATAAAGAAAGTGAAAGATTATTTTCCATCTTCTATGTTATACTATTAATTGTAAGTTTACTTAGCACATATATACGTTCTCTTATTTTACCTCATATATTTTTGTTTTCCTCTTCCTCACATTCATGTCCTTACCAATAATATATTCCTTTTATCAGTTCAAGCTACCTCATCTTTTCTCCTACTTGAAAATTACTAAAATGATATATATTCGCATAAAATTACGACAAAATTATATTTTCTCCTACTTGACCTTATTATTGAATGCTGTTCATTTATCTTTCTTTGTTTAAAATAATGTTTGCATGTTAAGATAATAGTAATAATATAAGCTCGTTAACTGTACAGGTACATATATGAATCTATTAAGCTTGTTTTGACATTTTAAGACTTCCTTATCTAAAACTAATTATATATGTTGAAGATTTAAGAACATAAGTTCTAGCAAGGAAGAAGACCAGAAGCACCTGTCAGCTGTTTTTCGTTTAGTGAAAGCTACTAAATTGTTTTGAAAAAAAAAGAGTATTATAGCGAAAGTAAGAGTGATAAGAAGAGTTAAATATGTGTGTGAAAATTAAAGTAAATACCTATATGTAGTTGAAGTGTTAGATGGTCAGTAGTCCTGCCAGCTAAGTTTTTATTGTATAAATTAGGGGTTCCTTGGCGTGTGGAGCTCAATATGCATTATGAGGAAGGCAAAGGATTATTATTATTAATAATAATAATAATAATAATAATAATAATAATAATAATAATAATAATAATAATAATAATAATAATAATAATAATAATAATAATAATAATAATAATAATAATAATGCAAACATAAATATTCAAAAGTGGAATGTGAGAGCGGCTTTCTTTACTCTCTAAGAATAAAATTTTAATAGAAATAGGAAAATTTTGTGGTGGGGGAGGTTTCTTTACAAAACTCTCCTTATTACAAATGTAATACAAAGACGAAATTCAATGTCTCTCTCATCTACGTCTCTTTCAAGAGTGTCTAAAACCAATGCAGAGAATTGATAGAATTTGGTCTAAGGTCATGGTTGCTTCAGATGTTGGCATCTTATTTGTCTTTACACAACCTCCCATTCATTTCCTTATTGAAAATTCCCTTAAAATAATATACTAGTTGATTTATAGCTTTACTTCTCCCAAAGTCTCATCTTTAGTCACTCTTGTGAGGCAAGTTGTATATATAGAGGGAAACTGCTTTGAAACATTCCATTATAATTTTAAAAGAAGCAAAACAAATGGTCAAATACGCCAAGTTAATTCCTTCCCCACGTGAAGTTAGTCTGTTTAAGCTCCAATTTATGGCTAACATGTATGATCCAACTTAATATATACTCAAGCTTTTGCAAAAATCTAGTCAAGCATGTTCTCTTATGTAATTCAGTGTTAACGTAATCATTAAATCTCAAACCCTAAATCAACACTATGCATGCATCAAACTTCGTAAATAGTTACAAAAACCATATGGAGGATGCTATCTTTTTATTTGGACAACGAATTCGGTTCACTAGTTCTTGATAATTAGTTGTGCAACCCTTTAATTTTAACATTGAATTGTTATTAACTTTTTGGCTAATTTCGTAGGAAAAGACACGAAGACATTTTCTCGTTTACATGTAATAGTCTGTCAAATTGTATTCAGAAAGTATCTTAGACATCAATAAGGAGGAAATTAATCCAAAGTTTTAAGTTAACATTAGCTGAAATTGGAAAAGAGTGATCTGGTTATATATTGAGATTTGAGTCTAAGAAATGATCTCTAAGAAAATTAAAGTTCCCCACAAAGGATTGATACGACAAACTTTTCTTCTGTATTGATCAGAAGTCAGCTCAGAAAATTACTATATATTTGATCAGTCTATATCATCAGTTAATTTCTTTTTCTTAACTCTTTAAGAGTTAGAAGAAGAGCAATTATATATATATATATATATATATATATATATATATATATATATATATATATATATATATATATATATATATATTCCAGATGATCGATCTTACATGAATCAAAAGTTAAAAGACCTTTCATAAAGTACTTTTAATTGATATTCGTTGACATTTAGAAAGGAAATGGTGTTTCGCTAATGCTTCCAAGAAGTTTGTTAAGGAGAAAAAAGAGGACCAGTAAAAGGTGTGGAAATCTTTTTAAGATGCTTTAAGGTATTCATAAAGTACTGTTCTATTTTCAGATAATCTCCTGAACCTACCCGCCATATCGAATAGGGATAATCTTTTTAAGATAGCCACTATTTAACGTGGTATTTATTTTTTATCCAACAATTTTAATGTTGAGTAAAAATAGCCACTACTCTATTAAAATAAATATGAAAAGACATTTTTATCCTTTCTTCCCTTGCTTTTCTTCCCAAACCCTCGCTTCTCTCTCTGCATCAAACACATTGAAAATACTGGACTGTATCATTCGCTAGTTTCTTTGGAGACAAAATTCAGGAGTTGTGAAGTGTGCGTTTGGAAAGGCTTGTCGCTAATCTTGTAGTAAGCATATCAACCACATTCTTTGCATCGGAAAAAGCCTGTTTTTTTTTTTGGTCAATTTTGTGGGATATACATTAAGAGTCGAAATGACTGGATGTTGGACATTTAGCACAGTAATTTTCTAATTTATTAGTACTATTTGAAAAAGACTAATATAGAATGTACCATTCAGTATGGAGTAAGTTTTATTTTTCGTAATCGATTTTTATATTCTAGTACTATATACAAGTTAAAAATAAAAAATGAGTCAAGCGTGACAACTAAGAACGACAAGCCTCTCCAAACGCACACTTGCATCCTGAACCTACAGTTACAAGTTCAAAAGTTAAGGACAATAGGTTCTGAAGTCCTGAACTTAAACTAACAAGCTCAAATGTTAAGGACAATAGGTCCTGAACTTAGGCTAAGAAGCCCAAAAGTTAAGGACAATAGGTCCTTAACTTTGATTTCCAAGTTCAAAAGTTAAGGAACAGATTGTCCTTAACTTACAGTTACACCTTCAAAAGTTAAGGACAGGCAGTCCTTAACTTACAGTTACAAGTTCAAAAGTTAAGGACAATAGGTCCTTAACTTTGATTTCCAAGTTCAAAAGTTAAGGAACAGACAGTCCTTAACTTATAATTATACGTTCAAAAGTTAAGGACAAGTAGTCCTTAACTTACAGTTACAAGTTCAAAAGTTAAGGACTCTTGGTCTTGAAGTTTGAGTTCCAAGTTCAAAAGTTAAGGACATGTAGCCTTGAAGTCTTGAACTTAGAGTTCCAAGTTCAAAAGTTAAGGACATGTAGTCCTGAAGTCCTGAACTTAGAGTTACAGGTTCAAAAGTTAAGGACATGTAGTCCTGAAGTCCTGAACTTAGAGTTCCATGTTCAAAAGTTAAGGACATGTAGTCCTGAAGTTAAGTACAAAAGTTAAGGACATGAGCAGAAGGGTAGTTTCGTCCGAACAGTTAAAGTTTATTAAAGCAGTGGCTAAAGACTAAAGACATTTTAAACGGTGGCTTAAAAGTAAATACATGTGTTATTAGTGACCAACCGTGCACTTCCCCCATAGGGATATAAATGGAAAATTTTGAAAAATAACCACTTTTAACCCTTACAATTAGAGTTTAACTAGTACTATTTAAAAAGCTTTTAGCATTTAGCCACTTCTTTCATATGGAAAAATATTTGGACAAACATATACCTAACAAAATCACAGAAGAAACCAGGAACGACTACTTAATTCCGAAGACTTTTCAAGTGAAACTCAAGCAGACTATACTCAACCTCAAAACATTTCTACAGGTTATAAAACTCCAGCACCGTCTGCTGGATTTCGAAACCTTTTAAAGTTTGAGCCCCGGGAACGACTCCTGGGTTTGAGTGGGCTAGATGATTTCATTATGGGCAAAATACAGTATTGTAGGGGTGGGGGCATATCGGGTAAAATCGATAATCTGAACCGTTAATTCTTTATTGGGTTATCGGTATTGGGTTATTGGGTTAACGGTTCGGTAACGGGTTAAATTTTTTTTTTTTTATTGGGTTATCGGTTCGGGCTCGGTTTGCATTTTTGTTATTGGGTAAAAACCGATAACCCAATAAGAATGATATAATTTACTAATTTACCCTTAAGTATATACTAGGGTTATTTATTTTCCTAATTCCCTCTTCACTCTTCAGTCTTCAGTCGTTTGTCTCTCAGTTTTCATTCTTGTTTCCGTCGCAGCCCCCAAGAGTCAAGACGCAAGACTCACCACCAGTTCTCCGCCAGACATCAGTAGATACTGCACAGAAGTGGGAGCGTGCTTTTGTTAAGAAACAACAAAAGTTGGCAGTTTACACGTTCTGGCAGTTTGATTTCTTTGTTTTATATATTGCAAAATTTTTTAGTTGTTTTATCTTATCGGGGTAAACCGATAACCGAACCGATAACGATATATAACCGATTAACCGATAACCGATAACCGATAACCAATATCTTATCGGTTTGGTTATCGAGTTATGATATTTGTAAACTGATAACCGATAGGCAAAACCGATAATGTTCAAAACCGAACCGAACCGACCGATGTCCATCCCTACAGTATTGACCAGAAACTAATTGCATTTGCTAGCCAAAAATGTATAAAATATGTATATCAAATCTCTGTGTGATATACCCCAATATACATGATATACACATTGCCATGAAATCTTTAATTGATACCTAGCCTGTGCCGTTTTTGTAAGGTCTTCAATGACTGAATCCAATTCGCCCTCTTCGTTTTATAATGAAAAATAGAGCTTTGAGTTTTCAGTATATATATATTTGGACGGCTGGATATGTTACTATTTTGAAGGGGATACATCTTTCAAGCGTAAAATCAGGAGGCGCATCTTCTCCTATTATCATAGATGAGATATGGCTATACAATGTCAAATTTTTTTAGATTTTAATTGCTAAGCTTAATCATTGATAAAAACATATGCCAATAGCTGTTGCATGTTATATATAGGTGTCGATATCTCTTTAAAGTAGTCAAATAAATTTTTGGTTTCACAGATAAATTTTGCCCACTGGGCTAATTGAAACAAAACTTAAATATTAGCCTAAAAAAGACATTCGGCTAATGTTTGAATAATTTTTAAATTGTGACTAAATGTTGATTAGTGGTCTGAAAAATGGCTATTTATCCTTTTTTCAAACCGAAGCAGGTAGGCCCTAGATTCAAAGTTGAGATTTTTACCTGACTGATCCTTTATTTAATATTATTATTAATAGCATCACTTTTTCTTTATTCCATAAATGGCAGATTTTTTTACAAATTAACATATTTCAAAAATGATGTGATGAGAAATTAAGGGATATGACTTTTTTCTCTCCTTCACTCTGCTTCTTCTCTTCATACATACATTTAATATTTGTATTTCACATAAATTTGTATATATGGCTATAAAAAATGCATATATTCGATGCATTTATTATGTATATTTGAAGGTATAATTTATGTATTTTTTGATGAAATCTGAATATACTGTGTATATTTGACATAAAATATTTTTCGGACTTCTCCATGTCTATGCAAACATAATAAAATATAATGTATATTTTAAAATAATATATATTTAATAATCAGTATATTATTATTTTATTATTATTATTATTATTATTATTATTATTATTATTATTATTATTATTATTATTATTATTATTATTATTATTATTATTATTATTATTATTATTATTATTATTATTATACCTAACATAAGTAAGTGTTAACTAAGTTGAAGATAACGTACATCCCATTTTTATATCAAGCATAATTAGATAAATATAATATACCACATATTTGAAGACAAAGTACATAAATTTTTTATAACTAAACACAATCAAATAAATAGAATATACTTTGTATTTTGAAGATAAAATACATAAAAAATTTATACCTAAATACAATTAAATAAACATAATATGCCATGTATTTAATTGTGTCTATGCATAAAAATGGTATGTACTTCGTCTTCAAAATACATGGTATATTTTTGTTTACTTAATTTGTTTAGGTATAAAAAGGGTATGTACTTTATACTTGATTAAAATTTACTTGATTAGGTAAAATACTTAGGTGTCGAGTTTGGGTGTGAAATGAAAGATATAGGAGTACATATAATAGGAGGATATATATAGTACTATTTATTAAGAGGTTGATGGGGAAAAGAATATGGGAGATGGGGGAATGATGTGTTTGCAATGAATATGATTAGAAGGTGATGGCAAGAGTTACGGAGATAAAGTTAAAATCCTAATTTTTTGGAGAGATTTTTGGGATAGGAAATTGCGATATTCTTGAACATTAAAGGGATGCCAACTTAGTTTTAGGTTTCTACTTCTTATGTAAATAATACAGTACCCACTATTGAAATATACTTAATGGTGCTAGGATTTGTATATATTCTTTTAAAACGTGATACTTATGATTTATGAAAGTTCCCCACTAACTTTAGTATTAATTTATTACTGAACCTCGACCTTGTATACGGGACTATTCAAAATAATTTTAGCATATTTCAACTAAAATATGATCATTTTATAATACTTTTATCTTACTTATTAATATTCTTTTTTTGCACTACGTAAGCTCAAACAACTAGTTCTTTTATGAACCGATTAATTTTGCAGAATCAAGGTCAAATATTACCTTAAAAGCTGATCAAATTGATCGTTAAAGTTAACTTAGAATACCAAAGATGGTATAGAGGGAGTATTCTTATTATGAGGTCAAGAATTCATCTACATACTGTTTTTAAATATAATTTTTAGAACATAAGGCTGTTTTAAACAAAAATTAAAAGAAATGCAACGTATTTGAGTTATAAATTAAAATAGTTGTTCACTAAAATTCAAATTCCTAACTATACATAAGGGAAATGAAATGGTTTTAACGCTAGCCTGTTTGGCCAAGTTGGAAAAATCAGCTTATTTTGAGAAGTGTTTTTTTTCAAAAGTACTTTTGGTGAGAAGCAGTTTGTGTTTGACCAATTAATTTGAAAAACACTTCTGAGCAGCAATTAATGTTTGATCAAACTTTTAAAAACTGCTTATAAGTGTATTTTTCTCAAAAGTGCTTTTCAAAAAAATGCTTTTGAAAAGAAGTTACATTTTTCTACTTCTCCAAAACTGCTTCTGTTTCTCTTCAAAAGCATTTTTTTTTCATTCCAAAAGCTTGGCCAAACACCTCAATTTTTGGAAAAAAACACTTTTAATTTAAAAAGGCACTTTTGACCCAAAAATAACTTGGCTAAACAAGCTATATCTGCCGGAAAAAATAGATTTTTTTTAATATACTAGACTATTGATTGTCTACTTCCTTCAAGGAGCGTGCTAAGTTTCATGAAGGGATACGTATAACTTAATAGACAAAATATTTGATAGTAAAACGAATTTCTATACAAGAATGAACTATGTCACGATTTTAAATCCAACTAGTCATGATGGCACCTAACTCAAACACCTAGGTAAGCCGATAAATAACTATCTAATTCCAATGAAATTTAATAAGACAATTAAGTAAAAGAAAACATCTAAAATCCTATATATTTCCCAAGGACTGGTAGTACAACTCATGAGCTTCTACGATTAGAATTTACAAAGCTGGTATGAAACAAATACATCATCTGTTTGAAGTGTATATAAACAAATTTTTATAAATCTAAGGCTACCATGAACAAGAGGCAGCTACAACCAGAACGCAGGTACGTCTTGAATTCCAGCTCCCGTCGATCCCAGCAACATCAACATCCAACGTCTGCATGTAAGGTGCAGAAGTTAGTATGAGTACAAATGACCCCGTGTACTCAATAAGTAATAAACCTAACCTTAGGTTGAAAGTAGTGACGAGCTGGAACCAAGGTCGGAGTCCAACATCAATAGCCAACAACAGTTCATAACAATATAATGAAAGTAATAAAAGAAGTAACTCAGAGATAAAATGCTCAGCTCGTTCACAATTCCAGAAAATAGGACTCTTTTTTAAGTATATCAGTGAAAATTCAAATCTTTTACCAAAATCGCCAAAAATATGAGTAAGTTTGAAAACTGTGATTTCTCCCAAAAATCCTTTCAACAATAAGTAAGATGTTTCTTTTTTCGAGATAGCAAGAGTAAAATACATCTCTATGTCTATATGTCAATATGTGTGAGAAGTTATGAATGACGTGACACCGTACAACATGAGGAAAATGCATCTCTATGCTTGTATGTCATGTGTGCATGACAATGCAATGTATCTCAGAGATGAACTCATGTACTCACACTCTCAGAGTACCCAATCTCTCTGTCTCACACTTTCCAATCATCATGCTCAATCACTCGATATGCTCAGTCACTCAGTACTGTATATGGATAATCTAGCCCAGGAAAGATCTATTCCGAATATATACATAGCAATTGATAGTCAGTCACTCAGTACTGTATAAGGCTAATGTAGCCTGGGGAAGATCCATCCCCAAATATAAATGCTTCGGACAAGATCCATATCCAGAGAAGATCCATCCCTCAATATAAATCAACTGCACTCACTGGGTTGTGTGCAGACTCTGGAGGGGCTCCTTTAGCCCAAGCACTATATCAAGCCAATCATGTCATAAATCAATGATACTCGTGGCGTGCAACCTGATCCACATATATACAGCCATAAGGCTCGCTGTGGTGTACAACCCGATTCACATATATACATATATCACTCACAACTCAAGCCATCGGCATCACTCAGTCATCAATCTCTCTAGTTTCTTGGGGTCACAGTGCCATGAAACTAGCCCAAAATGATGATATGACGTGTCAATAAATAGCAACAGAGACTGAGGTATGATATGAAATGGATGAACATGACTGAGTATGAAATTGCAATTTAAACAAATAATTCAATAGTAATACGATGTCGGTGGGTCCCAATAAAATAAGCATGTAGCCTAGACATGGTTTCTAACATGGATTATAGCTCAATAGATCTAGTACGTAGAGATTTCATGGTTACAGATAAGATCAGGTAACTACACAATACAACTAAAATAACAGAGTCATGATTCACACGGTGTATGCCCACACGCCCATCACCTAGCATGTGCATCACCTCAACACCAAAATACATAACACGTAATTCGGGGTTTCATACCCTCAACACCAAGTTTAGAAGTGTTACTTACCTCGAACAAGCCAAATTAAATACCCAACAAGCCAAACGATGCTACAAAAATACCTTCTCGCGCGTAACGACCTCCGAACGGCTTGAAACTAGCCAAAAGCAACTCAAATACATCAAATAATGCCAAAGGAAACAAACCCAATCGATAAAGGTCGAATCTTTAATCAAAATTCCAAAATCGACCAAAATGTCAAACTTGGGCCCGCGCCTCGAAACCCCATAAAACTTACAAAATCCGACAACCCATTCAATTACAGGTCTAACCATACTAGTTTCACTCAAATCCGACTCCGAACCGATGTTCAAAACTCAAAAATTCACTTTATAAATTTTAGATAAAACCCCCAAATTTCACTTTAAAATCATCGATCAAATGCAAAAAACAAGATGGATTCATGAAATATAACCAAAATCGAGTATAGAGCAGTTACTCAAATTCAAATGGTGAAACGCGCCTCCAAAAATTGTCCAAATCCGAGCTTCCCAACTCAAAATATGGCTAAATGAACAAACCTTCAATATTAAGTACTTTTTCCCAGTTGTTCTGCCTTGTTTTGCATGCCAAACGATCCCAAAACTTAATTTTGATATCTCTAATAGATTCCTTGTGAAATATTAATGAATATAGGCTTTTGAATCACTTCATTTGACCTTATAATGAAGGAGATAAGTTGGTTTTAGTATTTGAAAATAGTGCAGATTTTTATATACGAAGTCAGTGGTAATTTCGTAATTAATCTGAAAAATCTGGCAACCCAATTCTTAGTAAAATGACCATAAATCCTCATACGATGTCCAAATTTGACGATTCTTTTTTATACAGATCCATAATTACAATACGGATCTAATGCTTCAACCAAAAGAGAAATCGGAGCCCATTTATTCAATATAGTACCATTTAAGCTTAAAAAATGACATCGAAACATAAGAAAAACGAGCGCAACACAACCCAATCCTATCCAAAACTCACCCGAGGCCCTAGGGACCCCGTACAAACATACCAACAAGTCCTATAGCATAACGCGGACTTACTCGAGGCCTCAAATCACGCAAAACAATATCGAAACGACGAAACGCACCTCAAATCAAACTTAATGAACTTTCGAACTTTCCACTTCCAAAAACTCGTGCCGAAATATATCAAATCAACTCGGAATGAACTCAAATTTTGCACACAAGTACTAATACATCATACAGAGCTACTCGTGCCCCCAAACTACTGAGCAAAGTGAAAATGCTCAAAATGACAGATCGATTCGTTACAAACTACCTAAGAAGTTTAAGGGTTCCAGCGTAACTGAGAAAGAATAACGAGAAAAGAGATGAAACATCATATCAAAGTTAAAATGTAAGATTTGATGAATTCAAATTCATGAAAGCTATTAAAGTTGTATAGAACTAGATGTTAGAACATCGAAGCAAGCATAAATATAGGTATCACATCTATGTTATCTAGATAATGAATTAATAACAGAGATTAGAAGCACTAACCTCTCGAAACTATTGCACAACTCGTTCACAGGGTAGGGATCCAGGACTACAGTCTGCTGCTATGATCCTAGTAATGCCTTACCGAGAATACTTGTGTGGGAAAGTATTACTGCTCCAAAGAGTTGGTTATTTGGGTGAAACCAGTACTCTATATATAGTACGCGCAATTTTTAGCCAAAACATGTAAGATTCTACCAGGGTTGTGTTGAGAGTGGAGTTACTTGAGGAGCCTAAGAGTTAACTATAGTTAAGCTTAGAAGTTAATTGTAGTTAAGCTTACAAGTTAACTGTAGTTAGAGGTAGTGTTAATTATCTGTTAAGAGTTAGTTAGGTGGTTAAACAAGTGAGTTGTCATTAGTTAGTTAGTGGAAGTTAACACTGTATATATCTAGGTGAAATGACTTTCCAAATGAACACACAAAGAAAATTTGACCTTTCTCTACAGACTTCCATTTCTCCTAATGCTCTGCAGCTTCTTCTTCAATAGCAATTGCTGTAAATTCTACATCTCCAGCTCATATTCATCGAAAATTTGCCAGAGTTTTTTGAAGACCATGGCTGTCGACGATACTTTGCCGAAGAAGTTGAGTCACAATCACCCATTGTTTTTTGATGGAAAATGATAATTCAAGCATGGTATTGATCTCGCTACAGCTTCGAGAGGACAGAGAATTGCTCAGTATGGAGCCGAGCAATGCGAATTGTGATCCTTGGTGTAACGACCATGCTGGTCGTTTCATGAGTTACCGCTCCGTTTCCCTATATTTTTGCTTTTTATTGCTTTGTTTATCTCTGTTATATGGTATCGGGTTAGTCGGTTTGAATCCGGAATGGTTTTGGTAAGGTTTGAGACACTTAGTCTCTAAAGTTAGCCTTTGAGTTAGAAAGTCAACCGGAAGTTGACTTATGAGCATTTGATCTCGGAATTTGGTCTTTATGATTCGGATAGCTTCGGGAGGTGATTTGGGACTTAGGAGAATGATCGGAATGTGTTTTGGAGGTTCAGAGTAGAATTAGGCTTGAATTGGTGAAATTAGAATTTTGACGTTTTCCGGTTGATAGGTGAGATTTTGATATAGAGGTCGGAATGGAATTCTGGGAGTTGGAGTAGGTCCGTTGTGTCATTTGTGATGTATGTGCAAAATTTTAGGTCATTCGGACGAGATTTGATAGATTTTTTGATTAAAAGCGGAATGCGGAAGTTTTTGGAACTTTAGGCTTGAATCCGATGTCATTTGGTTGATTCGATGTTGTTTTAGGTGTGTCGGAGATTGGTATAAGTTTGGATAGTGGTATGACTTGTTCGTTCTTTTGGTTGGGGTCTCGGGGGCCTCGGTGTAATTTCGGATGGTTGGGGGAAAGTTGGAGTTGGGGAGTTGTAGCTGAAGCTGCTGAAGTCTGTCATAACCGCACCTGCGGCTTGGGGACAGCAAGTGCAGGCTCGCAGAAGCGCCCAGAGAGGTCGCAGATGCGGGAATGGACAAGGGAGCTGGAACCGCAAAAGCGGTTGTTCGAGCGCACCTGCGATAGCGCAGGTGCGGGATTTCTGATCGCAGGTGCGGTCTTAGGCGCTTAAGTGACTTGCGCAGATGAGCACCTGGGACCGCAGGTGCGGGTCCGTAGGTGCGATATTTTGACTGCAGAAGCAGTTTAGCTGGGGCAGAACATATAAATTTCATCCTTCGCAATTTTGAGTGGATTTTCAGCATATTTCATTCGGGAGAAAGCTTTGGAGAGCTAATTGAAGAGAGAATTCAAGAGGATTTCCTGGAGGTAAGATTTTTGGACCCTAAACTTGTTCCTATGATGAATTTTAACATTTTAAACTTGAAATCTATGGTGAAATCAGTAGCAAAATTGGGTTTTAGGGCTTGGGAATTGGAGACCTAAAATTAGGAATTTAAGGGGCCATTTGTAGTTGGATTTTGGTACTTTTGGTATAAATGAACTCGTGGAGGAGGGGGGGATAAGGATTCCGTTGCTGTAAAATTTGTCGGATTAAGAGACGTGGGCCCGGGGGTCGGGTTTTGACCAATTTCGGGATTTTGATGTAATTTGATTAGTTTCGAGTGGGCTTTGTTCCCTTAGCATATTTTGATGGTTATATACTGATTTTTGTAAGATTCGGGGCATTTGGAGGCCGAATCGAGAGGCAAAGGCATTGCAGGCTAGAGTTTGGACTGTATAGAGATAAGTAATGATTGTAAATGCTATCCTGAGGGTATGAAACCCCGGATTTCACATCGTTGTGCTATTTTGAGGTGACGCACACACTAGATGACGAGCGTGGGGTTGTGCACCGTTGGGGATTGTGACTTAGCCCATCCCGTATGACTACTTAACTGCGTATTTGATTGAAAATTGTTTGGTATCATTGTGTTTTGGAAAGTATTATCATGTTTTGGGCTGAATGCCATATTTGGGCCTTTTGCCAACTGTTTTGGACCCTAAGGGAATTTTTACTACTATTCCTCACTGTTTCGGCTTCATAATTATACTCAGTCATGTTGTATTCTATTATTTTTATAACCCAGCCATGTTTACTCGTTTTTTATATTTGAAATGATATTTTGGGCTAACCATCATGTTTTACTGTTGCCCGAGTGGCTGGAGGGATTTCTGACTGAGTGAGGCCGATGGCCTGTGTTGTGAGGATATTATGGGATCGGGTTGCGCGCCGCAGCAGTGTTGTACTGATTCATGATTATGAGGCCGAGGGCTAGTTGATTATGCCACGAGATGGCTTGATATAGCGCTTGGGCTGTAGGAGCCCATCCGGAGTCTGCACACCCCTAGTGAGCGCGGGTACCTAGAGTGAGATGTGTTATTGCCCAAGGGGCTGTTGTTGTTTCATGTTATTGCCTGAGGAGATGATACGAGTGATTGTGAGATAGACCGGGTGCTGGTTCTGTTGGTATTTTGCCCGAGGGGCTGGTTTATGTTTCTATCATTTTCTCCCTATTTTCATCACTTGTTTGAACTACTAAAAGATGTTTTAGAGAGTCTTTTACTGAACTAAGGTGTTTTTACGAGCTTTTACTGTTTTATTGCATTGTTCTGGTTTTATACTGTTTTGTTGTAGCATTATGCTGTGTTTTACGTGTTTTCTTATCGCTCAGCTGCCTTTACTTTTATTACTTACTGAGTTGGCGTACTCACATTACTCCCTACACCCTGTGTGTAGATCCAGGAGTCTCGGGTCACGCTAGCGACTGCTTATTTACTTTCCAGCAGGCTTGTTCGGAGTTGACTAGGTAGCTGCTCGGCGTTCGCAGCCCAGTGCTTCTCCTTCTTATCTTTATTTCACTTTGTACTAGCCTTGTATTAGACTATGTTGTCTTTTCATACTCTTAGACGGTTATTAGATGCTCATGACTGGTGACACCCCGATGTCGGGATGTGTATGTTTTTGCACTGTTCTGTTTTACTTTATATTTTGGAATTTATAGCTTATTAATGACTTAAAATGAATTATTATAACTACCTAGTTGGTTTGGGGGTTTGTGTCGGCTGGCCTTGTTTCACGATAGGCGCCATCACGACCGGGTCCAGGTTTAGGGTCGTGAGAAGTTGGTATTAGAGCCTAGGTTACATAGGTCTCACGAGTCATGAGCAGGTTTAGTAGAGTCTCACGGATCGGTATGGAGACGTTTGTATTTATCCTCGGGAGGCTACAGAACTTTTATGAAAAACTTCATATTCTTGAATTCTTGTCGTGTGAATCTGTTGATCTGAGTACTAAACTTATGTTATTCTATTCACTCACAGATGGTGAGGACACGTGCTACCGGTCAGGATGGACGACCACCAGTACCACCAGCTGGGGCCACTAGAAGCCGAGGACACGGTCAAGGCCGTGGTAGGGGCAGGGGTGTAGCCCGCACAACAGCTAGGGCAGCACTTGCAGATCCACCAGCCGCCCCAGTTCATGATTAGGTCCCAGTTGTGGACGCTTCAGCAGCACCAGCTCAGGCACCAACTGTGCCCATTATGATTCCAGGTCTTTAGGAGGCCCTGGCCTAGATCCTATCAGTATACACTGGCCTAGCTCAGGCGGTCTCAGTTACAATAGCCGCAACTACTTCTCAGGCTGGGAGAGGTACTCAGACTCCCGCCGCTCACACACCTGAGCAGGTCGTGCGGGGACTTCAGACACCGGGGGCACCTCCAGCCTAGCTGGTTGCAGCTGTTCAGGACTATGTAGCTCCTGTTATGCCATAGGACGAGCAACGCAGATTAAAGAGGTTTGGTAGACTTCAGCCTCCGACTTTCAGCTGTACAGAGGGCAAGGATGCCCAGGGTTTCTTGGACAAGTGTCAGAGGATTCTTCGTACAGCGGGTATTTTGGAGACCAGCGGGGTCACATTTACTACTTTTCAGTTTTCTGGAGCCGCATTTACTTAGTGGGAGGCATATGAGAGGCATAGGCCTATTGGTGTAGCACCCCTTACCTGACAGTAGTTCTCTGTTCTCTTTTTGGAGAAGTATGTGCCACAGTCTTGTAGAGATGAGCTGCGTAGGCAGTTCGAGCAGTTGCGTCAGGGATATATGACTGTGATGCAGTATGAGATGAGGTTCTCGGAGTTAGCTCGTCATGCTATTTTGTTGGTTCCTACGGATAGATAGAGGATCAGGAGGTTCATTGATGGCCTCGCATATCTGCTTCGGATTCTCATTACTAGGGAGAGGGTGTCTGGTGCTACCTTTGAGAAGGTTGTTGACATTGCTCGCGAGATTGAGTCAGTTCGTTTCCAGGAGCGAGATGAGAGGGAGGCCAAGAGGCCTCGGGGATCTGGTAGTTATGGTGGTGCTCTTTCGAGAGGTCAGTTTCAGCACAGTAGGGGCTGTCCATTCAGGCATGCTTAGTCAGCTCGCCTGGGTTATCGTGGGGCGTCATCGGGTCATGGTTCTCACAATTATCATCAGGGCCATTCATCACTCAGTGCCCTTCCAGCCCAGAGTTCGTCCCGTGCTCCATCAGTTCAGGGCTCTTCTATGTAAGGTGCATCTGTTAGTCATTTCGGTGCTAAGGGTTCCCTTCAGTCCCCGTCTCCAGCACCAGGGAGTTGTTATGAGTGTGGAGAGTTGGGTCACATGTGGAGGCAGTGTCCTCGTCATCTTGGGGGTTTATCTCAGCAGAGGAGCCAGCCATCGACTTCAGCACCAGTTACTTCACTACCACCCACCCACCCAGCTAGGGGTGAAGGTCAGTCAACTAGGGGTCGCCCTAGAGGGGGAGATTGATCAGGTGGTGGTCAGGGCCATTTCTATGCACTCCCAGCTAGACCGATGCTATTGCTTTAGATGTTATGATTACATGTATTGTTTATGCCATAGAGATGCCTCTGTGTTATTTGATCCCGGTTCTACTTTTTCATATCTGTCATCATATTTTTCTCGTTATTTGGATACGCCCCATGAGTCTCTTGTTTCATGTGTTCGTGTATCTACTCTGGTGGGTGATACTATTGTTGTGGACTGTGTTTACCAGTCGTGTGTGGTGACTTTTGGAGGTCTGAAGACCCGAGTGGACCTGTTATTGCTTTGTATGATGGACTTTGATGTGATATTGGGCATGGATTGGCTATCTCTGTGTCGTGCTATTTTGGGTTGTCATGCTAAGACAGTGACGTTGGCTATGCCGGGCGTGCCACGGATTTAGTGGCGAGGTTTGACTGATTTTGTTCCCAGTAGAGGCATCTCGTTCTTGAAGGCCCAGTGGATGGTTAGGAAAGGTTGTGTTTCATACTTAGCCTTTGTGAGGGATGTCAGTGTAGAGACTCCTAGTATTGATTCTGTTCCTATTGTGAGGGATTTTCCTTATGTTTTTCCTGCAGACCTGTCGGGCATGCCACCGGATAGGGATATTGATTTTGGATTGATCTGGTGTCGGGAACTCAGCCCATTTCTATTCTACCGTATCGTATGGCACCAGCGAAGCTGAAGGAGTTGAAGGAGCAAATTCAGAACTCCTTGATAAGGGGTTCATTCGGCCTAGTGTGTCACCTTGGGGTGCGCCTGTTCTATTTGTAAAGAAGAAGGATGGCACGATGAGGATGTGCATTGATTATAGGTAGTTGAACAAACTAACAATCAAGAACAAGTACCCTTTGCCTCGTATCGATGATATATTTGACCAGCTTCAGGGAGCGAGAGTGTTCTCCAAGATTGATCTCCGTTTAGGTTATCGCCACTTGAAGATCAGGGACTCGGATATTCTTAAGACAACCTTCAGGACCAGATATGGTCATTATGAGTTCCTTGTTATGTCTTTTGGGCTGACCAATGCCCCGACAGCGTTCATGCATTTGATGAACAGCGTGTTTTGACCTTATCTTGACTCGTTCTTGATTGTTTTCATTGATGATATTCTAGTGTACTCGCGTAATCAGGAGGAGCACGCAGAGCATTTGAGAGTTGTGTTGCAGAGATTGAGAGAGGAGAAACTTTATGCAAAGTTCTCCAAATGTGAGTTTTGGCTCAGTTCAGTGGCCTTCTTGGGGCATGTGGTGTCTAGTGAGGGTATTCAGGTTGATCCGAAGAAGATAGAGGTAGTTCAGAGTTGGCCTAGACCATCCTCAACCACAAAGATTCGCATCTTTCTTGGTTTGGCAGGTTATTACCGTCGGTTTGTGCAGGGATTTTAATCTATAGCATCACCCTTGAACAAGTTGACTCAAAAGGGTGCTCCTTTCATGTGGTCAGATGAGTGTGAGGCGAGCTTTCAGAAGCTTAAGACTACCTAGTCCACAGCTCCAGTGTTACTTTTTCCATCAGCTTCAGGTTTATATACAGTGTATTGTGATGCTTCGAGAGTTGGTATTGGGTATGTGTTGATGTAGGAGGGCAGAGTTATTGCTTATGCTTTTCGTCAGTTGAAGCCCCATGAGAAGAACTACCATGTTCATGATTTGGAGTTGGCTGCCATTATTCATGCATTGAAGATTTGGAGGCATTATTTGTATGGTGTGTCTTGTGAGGTGTTTACTGATCATCATAGCCTCTAGCACTTGTTCAAGCAGAAGGATCTCAATTTGAGGCAGCTGAGATTGTTGGAGCTGCTAAAGGATTATGATATTACTATCTTGTACCATCCGAGAAAGGCCAATGTGGTGGCCGATGCTTTGAGTAGGAAGGCGGTGAGTATATGGAGTTTGGCATATATTCCAGTTGGGGAGATGCCTCTTGCAGTTGATGTCCAGGCCTTGGCTAATCGGTTTGTGAGGTTAGATATTTCAGAGCCCAGTCGGGTATTGGCTTGTGTGATTTCTCGGTCTTCCTTATTTGATCGTATCAAAGAGCGCCAGTATGATGATCCCCATTTGCTTGTCCTTAAGGACAGACTTCAGCACAACGATGCTAGAGATGTGACTATTGGTGATGGCGGGGTGTTGAGGATGCAGGATCGGATATGTGTGCCCGATGTGGATGGGCTTCGGAGTTGATTCTAGAGGAGGCCCATAGCTTGCGGTACTCCATCCATCCGGGTGCCGCGAAGATGTATCAGGATCTGAGACAGCATTATTAGTGGAGGAGAATGAAGAAGGACATCGTGAGATTTGTAGCTCGATGTCTCAATTGTCAGCAGGTGAAATATGAGCATCAGAAACCGGGTGGCTTACTTCAGTAGATAGATATTCCAGAGTGGAAGTGGGAGCGGATCACCATGGATTTTGTAGTTGGACTCCCACAGACTTCGAAGAAATCCGATGCTATTTGGGTGATTGTGGATCGGCTGACCAAGTCCGCGCACTTCATTCCTGTGTATACTACCTATTCTTTAGAGTGGTTGGCAGGGATCTATATTCGGGAGATTGTTCATTTTCATGGTGTCCTAGGTTCCATCATTTCCGATAGAGACACTCGGTTTACTTCATCGTTTTGGAGATCTGTACAACGAGAGTTAGGTACTCGATTGAGTTGAGCACAACTTTTCACCCTCAGACCGACGGGTAGTCCGAGCGCACTATTTAAATATTGGAGGACATGTTGCGTGCTTGTGTCATTGATTTTGCAGGATCATGGGATTAGTTTCTACCGCTCACAGAGTTTGCTTATAACAACAGTTATCAGTCGAGTATTTAGATGGCTCCATATGAGGCTTTGTATGGGAGACGATGTAGATATCCGGTCGGTTGGTTTGAGCCAGGTGAGGCTAGGTTATTGGGTACAGACTTGGTGCAGGATGCTTTAGACAAAGTGAAGGTGATTCAGGAGAGGCTTCATATAGCGCAGTCGAGACAAAAGTGTTATGCTGACAGGAAGATTCAGGATGTGTCCTACATGGTTAGTGAGAAGGTTCTATTGAAGGTTTCACCCATGAAGGGTGTTATGAGATTTGGGAAGAGGGGTAAATTGAGTCCTCAGTTCATTGGGCCTTTTAAGGTGCTTCGACGGAATGAGGAGGTGGCTTATGAGCTTGTTTTGCCACCCAGCTTATCGAGTGTGCATCGATATTTCATGTTTCTATGCTCCAGAAGTATATTAGCGATCTATCTCATATTTTGGATTTCATCACGGTTCAGTTAGATGATGATTTGACTTATGATGTGGAGCCAGTGGCTATTTTGGAGCGTCAGGTTCGAAAGTTGAGATCAAAGGATATAGCTTCAGTGAAAGTGTAGTGGAGAGGTCGGCCTATGGAGGAGGCTACATGGGAGACCGAGCGGGAGATGCAGAGCAGATATCCTCACCTGTTTGAGAATTTAGGTATATTTCCTGACCCGTTCGAAGATGAACGTTTGTTTAAGAGGGGGAGGATGTAACGACCCGGCCGGTCGTTTCATGAGTTACCGTTCCGTTTCCCTATTTCTACTTCTTATTGCTTTTTTTATCTGTGTTATATGGTATCGAGTTAGTCGGTTGGAATCCGGATTGGTTTTGGTAAGGTTTGAGAAATTTAGTCTCTAAAGTTGGTCTTTGAGTTGGAAAGTTAACCAGAAGTTGACTTGTGAGCATTTGATCTCAGAATTTGGTTTTTATTATTCAGATAGCTTCGGGAGGTGATTTGGCACTTAGGAGGATGATCGGAATGTGTTTTGGAGGTCCAGAGTAGATTTAGGCTTGAATTGGCGAAATTGGAATTTTGACATTTTCCGGTTGATAGGTGAGATTTTGATATAGGGGTCGGAATTGAATTCTGGGAGTTGGAGTAGGTCCGTTGTGTCATTTGTGATGTGTGTGCAAAATTGCAGGTCATTCAGACGGGATTTGATAGACTTTTTGATTAAAAGCGGAATTCGGAAGTTTTTGGAACCTTAGGCTTGAATCTGATGTCATTTAGTTGATTCGATGTTGTTTTAGGTGTGTCGGAGTTTGGTATAAGTTTGGATAGTAGTATATGACTTGTTCGTGCTTTTGGTTGGGGGCCTCGGGGTGATTTCGGATGGTTGACGGAAAGTTGGAGTTGGGGAGTTGCAGCTGAAGCTGCTGAAGTCTGTCATAACCGCACTTGTGGCTTGGGGACCGCAGGTGCGGATTCGCAGAAGCGCCCAGAGGGGTCGCAGATATAGGAATGGACAAGGAGCTAGAACCGCAGAAGAAGTTGTTCGAGCGCACCTGCGATAGCACAAATGCGAGATTTCTGATCGTAGGTGCGGTCTTAGGCGCTTAAGTGACTTGCGCAGATGCGCACCTGGGACCGCAGGTGTGAGATTTCGACCGCAGAAGCGGCTTAGATGGGGCAAAACATATAAATTTCACCCTTCGCGATTTTGAGTGGATTTTCACCATATTTCATTCAGGAGAAAGCGTTGGAGATCTAATTGAAGAGAGAATTCAAGAGGACTTCGTGGAGGTAAGATTTTTGGACCCTAAACTTGTTTCTATGATAAATTTTAACATTGTAAACTTGAAATCTAGAGGAAAATCGGTAGCAAAATTGGGTTTTAGGGCATGTAATTGGAGACCTAAAATTAGGGATTTGAGGGGCCATTTGTGATTGGATTTTGGTACTTTTAGTATGAATGAACTCGTGGGAGGATAACGATTCCGTTGATGTAAAATTTGTCAGATTCCGAGACATGGGCCCGGGGGTCGGGTTTTGACTAATTTCGGGATTTTGATGTAATTTGATTGTTTTTGAGTGGGCTTTGTTCCCTTAGCATATTTTGATGGTTATATACTGATTTTGGTTCGATTCAGGGCATTTGGAGGACGAATCGAGGGGCAAAGGCATCGCGGGCTAGAGTTTGGACCGGATAGAGATAAGTAATGATTGTAAATGCTGTCCTGAGGGTATAAAACCCTGAATTTCATATCATTGTGCTACTTTGAGGTGACACACACGCTGGATGACGAGCGTGGGGTCATGCACCGTTGGTGATTGTGACTAAGTACGTCCCGTATGACTATTTAACTGTGTATTTGATTGAAGATTATTTGCTATCATTGTGTTTTGGAAAGTATTATCATGTTTTGGGCCTCGTGCCATATTTGGGTCTCATGCCAACTGTTTTGGACCCTTAGGGGATTTAACTACTATTCCTCATTGTTTCGACTTCATATTTGCACTCAGTCATGTTGTATTCTACTATTTCATAACTCAATCATGTTTACTCGTTTTTGATATTTTAAATGATATTTTGGGCTGATCATCATGTTTTACTATTGCCCGAGTGGCTTGAGGAATTTCTGATTGAGTGAGGCCGAGGGTCTGTGTTGTGAGGATATTATGGGATCGGGCTACGTGCCACAGCAGTGTTGTACTGATTCTTGATTATGAGGCCGAGGGCCAGTTGATTATGCCACGAGATGGCTTGATATAGTGCTTGGGCTGTAGGAGCCCCTCCGGAGTCTGCACACCCCCAGTAAGCGCGGGTACCCAGAATGAGATATGATATTGCTCGAGGGGCTGTTGTTGTTTCATGTTATTGCCCGAGGGGCTGATACGAGTGATGGTGAGATAGCCTGAGGGGCTAGTTCTGTTGGTATTATGCCTGAGGGGCTGGTTTATGTTTCTTTCCTTTTCTTCCTGTTTTCATCACTCGTTTGAACTACTAAAAGATGTTTTAAAGAGGTCTTTACTGAACTAAGGTGTTTTTACGAGCTTTTACTATTTTATTGCATTGTTCTGGTTTTACACTGTTTTGTTGTAGCATTATGCTGTGTTTTACGTGTTTTCTTATTGCTCAGATGCCTTTACTTTTATTAATTACTAAGTTGGCGCACTCCCATTACTTCCTGCACCTTGTGTGCAGATCCAAGAGTCTCGGGTCAAGCTAGCGAGTGTTGATTTGCTTTCCAGCAGGCTTGTTCAGAGTTGACTAGGTAGGTGCTCGGCGTTCGCAGCCTAGTACTTCTCCTTCCTATCTTTATTTCACTTTGTACTAGCCTTGTATTAGATTATGTTGTCTTTTCATACTTTTAGACGGTTATTAGATGTTCATGACTGGTGACACCCCGATGTCAGGCTGTGTTTGTTTCCGTACTATTTTATTCTACTCTATATTTTGGAATTTATAGCTTATTAATGACTTAAAATGAATTATTATAACTGCTTAGTTGGTTTGGGGGTTTGTGTCGGTTGACCTTGTTTCACGATAGGCGCTGTTACGACCGGGTCCAGTTTAGGGTCATGACACTTGGTCGCAACAAGTTAGGGTTCATCGAAGGCACATTGAAAAGGGAGAACTATGATCCAAATCTCGTTGATTTATGGGAGCAATGTAACACGATTGTCTTATCATGGATAATGAATTGTGTTTCAGCTAAATTCCTGAGTGAAATTGTGTATTCCTCAAATGCATGTGCATGTTGGAATGAATTGAGGGAACGATTTGATAAGGTAGATTGTTCGAGAATTTTCTAGATTCATATGCAAATTGCCACAATTAGCCAAGGTACCAGCTCAGTATAAACATACTTCTCAAAGTTGAAGTTACTTTGGGCAGAATTTGATTGTCAAGCCCCAATTTCGGGATGTGATTTTGCTAAATCTCATGAATTTGTTGTTTTTATGGAATGATTGAAGCTGTTATAATTTCTCATGGGACTTAATGAGTCTTATCAATAGTCGTGTAGCAAAGTTCTTATTATGGTGCCAGTTCCTACTTTATACAAAGCTTAATCCATGCTCACTGAATGAGAGAGCCAAAGAATTATGTCTGCTGCTTTTGCCTCTATTAAAGGTGGAGAATGACATCTCTGATAGCTGCTAGAAGCTGAGGTATGCAAAGAAAAAAGAGGAACTATAATGTGCAGTGTGATTTTTTGCAAAATGAAGGGCCATACGCGTGTAGAATGCTATAATATTATAGGATATACAGGTGACATAAGCCTAGAAAGAAGTTTGGGAACAATACTACTAACAATTTGATAGTGGAAAAGCACAGAAGAATGGATTTTGGTGGAAATAATATCAGCACAACTACTGCAGCTGGTGTACCAACTCCATATTTCACACCAGCACAATACAATCAGATTCTGTAGCTACTTAGCAAGGATAACCATGCAAAGCTAATATGACGGGTACTATCAAAGCATTATTGGTCAATTCTGGGTATAAAAATTGGATTGTGGATACTGGAGCAACAAATCATATGATTTCAGATTTAACAATGTTATTTGAAAGGATCAAGCTTCATAATACTAAGAAAGTTCATCTACCAAATGGTAGTGTTACTGATGTGTCACATATTAGATCTGCCATATAGCGGGGGGATTAGTGAATAATGTGCTATATGTCCCTGATTTCAAATACAATCTATTTTCAGTGTCTAAGATCACTAAGGAGCTGTAATATTTTGTTCTCTTTTTGCCAGATCTTTGTATGTTCAGAGACCTCTACACTGGCAGAGTGAGAGGGATTGGTAAAGAGGATTATGGCGTATACCTATTGCCTCAATTTTCTGCTAAAAACACTACAATATCAGCTAAAAATTTAAGCACAAGATCAGAGAACATGAACCTTGGACTGTGTCACAGAAGGATGTGGCATGCACCTGTTGGAGTGATTAGAAAATATCTTGACTTACCTTTAGTAGATTGCACTAGAACTATACAAGAATGTTTTGTTTGCCCATTAGCTAGACATACTAGATTACCCTTTCAAAATGGTACAAGCATGGCTACTGAAACATTCTATTTGATACATATAGATATTTGGAGCCCTTACAATATACAGACTCATGATGAAAATAAACTGTTTCTCACTATTGTTGATGATCATTCTAGAGTTATTCCGTTGTTCTTGTTGAAATTGAAAAGTGATGTTGTAGTCATTTTGAGATAATTTTTTAAAATGGTGCACACACAATTCAATAAGACATCACCCATTTCTCAATTTTCTCAAACTCTAAACCTCCATGGGCGATTTTTCAAAAACTTAAACTTATCCAAATCATTGGGTAAGTGTATCTAATCAATTTCCAACTATATTTTTGTGATTATATCTTAGATTTCACATCAAATTCATAAGAATATAAAGGAAAATTTGGGGAAAATTGTAAAATCTTTCAAAAAATTTACAAAAATGATTTGAATGATCAAATGGTATCGTAATTGGATAGTTTTTGTATGGGTGAACTCATATTGGAATGGGTATTCGATTTTTGTAAATTTTGTCGGGTTCCAAGGTATGGGCCCAGGGAGTTGACTTTTGTTGACTTTTTGCAAATTGTATAAGAATCATAGTTTTGTTAATTGAAATTGTTTTCTCCTGCATTGTTTGATGTATTCAAGTCATATTTGGTTAGATTTGAGCCTTCCAAAGGTATTTTCGCCCGAGAACTGCATTTTAGAGTATCAGTTTATTGTCTTTGAGGTAAGTATCTTGCCTAACCTTGTGTGGGGGACTTCCCCTTAGGATTTGAGTCTTCTATGTTGATTGTAGTTCGTGTACACGAGGTGAAAAGTGCATGCTCGGATTTAATTGTAGAAAATTGGACTTTTAGGGTTCTTAGGTCTTTTTATTTACTGTGTATGAATGTGTTCTTGACATGATTGAGTTTTCTATTTACTAGTTTCACCTCTACATGCTTAATTGGAATTAATTGCTTCACGATTCACTCTTATTTCCTAATTGACTCTTATTTGATTTAATTGAAGAATTCCGCCTCTCCTATTGTCATGCTATCTTTTCATAGTTGCTTGTCTTATTTTAGAATTATTATTATCCCTCCTGAAATTGTTTAGTCTTAAGTGAAGCTAAGATCATCTTTCCTTAAATTGAATTATCGAATATCCTCGAAATTGTCCCACCTTAAAAGGAGTTTAGATAACCTATAGCTTTGTAGACTTGCACTTATTTGGGACTACTTGACTCGTGTTGATTTCCTCGTTATTGACTTGTGTATTGTGGATTCATCGCTACATGTTAGTTTTCTCGTTGCTAAATTGTCCCTTTTATGTCAGCATTCATTTCTGTGGTTACTCTTTGTGAGCTGGTTATACCGCTTGCTTCCTTGTGATTTACAATCCTTGAGTTGATTTACTTATCTTGCCTTATATTATTGTCATTGTTGTTGTTATACGTATTGTGGTGATGTAAGAGCCTTATGTTTTGCTATAATTGTTGTCTCTGTTGGTTGCGCTGCGTATTTATTTTGGGACTACAACTACGGATTGGTATTTCGGTAGATCCCCCTGCACATTTATATTTGGGACTACGGGACGACACCCGGTAGATCCCCTTGTATTGGATATTTACTTTGGGACTACGGATTGGTATTCCGGTAGATCCCCCTGCATATTTATATTTGGGACTACGGGACGACACCCAGTAGATTCCCCTGTATTGGATATTTACTTTGGGACTACGGATTTGGTATTCCGGTAGACCCCCTGCACATTTATATTTGGGACTACGGGACGACACCCGGTAGATCCCCCTGTACTGGATATTTACTTTCGGACTACGGATTATTATTTTGGTAGATCCTCCTGCACATTTACATTTGGGACTACGGGACGATATCCCAGTAGATCCCCCTATTGCAATCTCTATGTTCTGAGCTATTGTTTTTATTGATCCTATCCTTGTGTAAACAATATATGTGTTTTCCGTTCTATTCCTTACACTTACTAGCTGGTATGAATTATGGTAGGACACTTGCGCATGCATACACATGGCTAAGCACCCTAATTAGATAGGAGGCTTCTTGGTAATGTCGAGTATAGACGCACACCATTGTTTATTTGTCTTCCATGAGAGAATGACTCTATTTTGTACGTGAGTTGTCAGTATAACTATGTAGTGTGATGAGGGTACATGATGCCAAGTGTCAGGGTTCAGGTATAGAGACCCGTATTATATGATTTTGAGATCAGGCGTCACAGGGTGACTTATATTCAAAGGATATTTATTCGAGAAAATTATATTCGAAAGGTATTTATTTTGAAAGACCTATTTTGGAAAAATATTTATTGGAACGAAGTATATTTCGAAGCATTTATCACTTGGAGGATTTGGCTAATTAGTTGAAGTTTGCCAGCTAAGACCAAATGTGAAAGTTGTTGTAGTTATTGAGTTATGACTTGTCTTTTCTATTATTGTGATTTCGGAGTTGGGTTGTATTTCCTGTGCTCTTATTACGGTGTTCCACTGTTACTTGTTGTTTTCTTTCCTTAATGCAATTAATGTATTGTTAGCCATATCGCGTAGTCCTTATATAGATATTATGCTCTGCTTTTCTACACTTATACTTGTTTAGTTTATTAGACCAATAGGTGTATCGACTGTTCCTCGTCACTACTCCACTGAGGTTAGTCTTGATACTTACTGGGCACCGTTGTGGTGTGCTTATGCTACTCTTCTGCATATTTCTGTTGTGCAGATGCAGGTATCGTTCGTTAGTAGCTGTGCAGATCATTGCCAAGGAGACTCAAGGTAAAACTGTTGCTGCGTTCGCAGGCTTTGGAGTCACCTTCTTACTTGTATTCAACTGTTTTCATTCTTTTCCCAACAGTTATATTTAGAAGTGTTAGTTAACTCTGTAGAGCTTATGACTTGTACTACCAGATTTTGGGAATATATTCATTTGATAAAGAATTCATTTCAAAAAAAAATTTAATATATTGTTTATTATTGGAGTTCTTCCGTAAATGTTAGGCTTACCTAGTTCTTAAGATTAGGTTCCATCACGAAACCCAATGGAGGGGAAATTTGGTCGTGGCAGGTTTTATGCTTGGGTATCGTGTGGTGAGTCTGGGTTGAGGAATTGTGGTGTTATAGCGAGGAGAAGTATCAAGTTGGAGGTAAATCAGAAGGAACATGGATAAATAGGATAGCTTGGTATTAGGTCGGATGACATGGTGAAGGATATGATTAGTTCTTTGGGTGCTTTCGAGGTAATGAGTTTCTACAGGTGTTTTGCGGCAATTCTCTTGGGTTTTAGTGGCCTGCGTAGCTTGGTTGAGTTAGAGGGATTCAGTCCTGATGGTTTAGTTTTGTGCAAATAGAATTCGGAGTTCTTGATGGTTTCTACCATGGTTAGGGATGTATATTTTCTACAGGCGTGAGGAGCATGGGATGTGTAATGATTTTCTTCTAGATGGGATCAATGGAAAGTTCTTGGCTAGTTGAGTATGTAGCTGCTTGTGGCTCAGAAGGGATATGAAGTTTTCACGTTTATCCTAGGATGATATGGTATATGCGGTATGTTGTGTAGGATTGAGATTTGCATGTGTAAGGTCACGGTTCAGTTTTGAAAGGAAGGTCACAAATCCTTAGGTAGCATGGACAGTTCAAATGACTAGATAAATGAGATCACCGATTGGTATGGCTTGATGAGGGCATGCTTTTTAGAAAGGGCGATGTATTTGAGTTGAGGATACTTCATTAGTATTGCGGCACTCTTTTGTTGGATCGACTGCTGATATTCGAGTATGCTTGGTGGCACAAAAGAATTATAGGAGTACCTCTGGTGGGATGATTGGGTATTAGAGGTATGTTGTATATTCGGACAGTGGAGTTGGAATCGGATATGGTAATTCGTGTGCTGTGTGGATTTGGAGACTGGGAATTCTCATAAATAGGTTAGGTCATGGTTATGGAGCGCGTATATCGGTGTTCTGTGGTAACTATTAGAGGTTTGGAGACCCGAGTGGATCCTTATTTCTTAGTATACTAGAATTTGGTGTGATATTGGGTATGGACTGGTTGTCTCCGTGATGTGTTATTCTGGGCTGTTGCTCTAAGGCGGTGGCATTGGCTATACCGGGGATGCCACGGATTGAGTGGCGAGGTTTGACGGGTTATGTTCCTAGTAGGGCAATTTCAGTTTTGAAGACCCATCAGATGGTTGGGAAGGGTTGTCTTTCTTATTTGGCCTTCATGATGGATGTTAGTGCAGAGGCTTCTACCATTGATTCAGTTCCAGTGGTGAGGGATTTTTCGGATGTGTTTCTTGCTGCCGGGCATGTCGCCGGACAAGGTTGTTGGTTTTAGTATTGATTTGGTGTCGGGTACCGTCTTGTATGGCACCGGCGGAGTTGAAGGAGCAGGTTCAGGAACTCCTTGACAAGGGGTTCATTGGTAGGCCAATATGGATGTGTATTCTAACTTGAGTCGGCTTGGTTGACTCCGAGTTGTATTGTCGAGAGATGTGTTGATTCGATTGTATTGAGCTTCTTAATGATCTGGGAGATCTATGAGTTATCTTTCCATGTTGCGAGGCGTTAGGATTCGTTGGTTATAGGCACATATGGTACAGTCTTATTGGGGCCTCTCAGTGGAATTCGAGTGGGAGGAGTATTGCGTATTGCTCGGTGGATGGCGTATTGGTTGTGCCCTTTCAGGTTTGTGTGATGTTATGTCAATTACCTCGCCGTGGTTATGATAAATTGCTTTGGTTCTATACATTAAATTTTGCGCGGTTGTCGATTTTGAGCATAGAGACTTGATGTGTTTCATGCGGACCAGTGTTTGGATAGGGTCGCTCATTGCAACAAAGTTATGTAGAGGTATGACCCTTCAGATTAGATTCGTGTGTTCTATTTCTACGATGTGTGATGTGTTCTCAGCATTGTGTGTGGTAGTACTGGTAAGCTTGTGGTACAACTCTTTCATTTGAGTCATTTTTCATGATTTGAGTACGTTCGGATTGTTGGCTATGGGTGCGCGGATTGCACAAGTTGTGTCTTAGGATTGTATTGATGTGTCATGTCACCAAGGTAGTTGTGTTGGATTAGATGAGATCATTGGGATCTAGAATGAATATAAACGGATTCGGTTTCGGCGTGTTGGAAGGATAATATCAATGTTCGTCTCAGAAATTTGCTATGGTCCTTGTTAGGGGAGAATTGGCTTCACGAATGGTTGATCTGAGGAAAGGTTATGGATTTCTACGTGTTTCATTTATCGTTGGCAGTATTCAGAAGTGTTGGAATGAGGCTTTATTGGATAAGAGGCTTATTATCGATATTCGGTTGTTTTGAGCAACTGCTGTAATTAGAAGTTATCGCTACGAGTGTTTGAGTTATGTGGTATATCGTGTAATTGCATCTAAGGTTGCAGGTATGATTTGTTACAGCTTGTTCGGGCTTATTCAGGGTATAAATGTGAGATTTTAATCTAGTAGATGATTTCAGAAGTGGAAATGTTGTTCTAAGGTTTATGGGCTAGGTTGGATTGTGAAATTTTAGTTACATTATGTTATCAAACCTATATGAGATAGGGTTACGTGGGATCAGCCCTGGGTATGTGCATGGTAAGGTTACACGGCGATGTGGTGGCTTTCGGAACAACTCTGGGCACGTTCGAGGGCGAACCTATGTTTAAGTGGGGAGGATGTAACGACCCGTCCGGTCTTTTTGAGTGTTTTCACTTCGCTTGCCAGTTCTCAGGCATGACTAGCCCCGTGTGATGTATTGTGACTTATGTAAACCGTCGGTTTTGGTTTTCAGGATAATCGGAATGAATTTGGAAGAAAACGTTCTTAGTTTGAAGCTTAAAATTTGAAAGATTTGACCAAGTTTTGACTTGTTGGTATATGATCTCAGATTGAAATTTTTATGATTTGGTTAGCTCCGTTAGGTGATTTGGGACTTATGAGCATGATTGGAATATGTTTTGGAGGTCCGGAGTAGATTTAGGCTTGAATTGGCGAAATTGGAATTTTGGTATTTTCCGGTTGATAGTGGAGATTTTGATATAGAGGTCAGAATGGAATTACGTAAATTGGAGTAGGTCCGTTGTGTCACTTGGGATATGTGTGAAACATTTCAGGTCATTCGGACGTGGGTTGATAAACGTTTTGATCAAAAGCGGAATTTGGAAGATTTTTGGAACCTTAGGCTTGAATCCAATGTTATTTGGTTGATTCGATGTTGTTTGAGGTTTTTTGAAGACTGGTATAGGTTTAGATAGTGCTATATGACTTGTTTGTGCTTTTGGTTAAGGTCCCGGGGCCTCGGGGTGATTTCGGGTAGTTATCGGGAGATTTTGAGTTGGGTTTGGCAGCTGAAGTTTTCTATTGCTGTCATAACTGCACCTGTGACTAGGGGACCGCAGGTGCGGACTCGCAAAAGTGGATATGAGCCGCAAATGCATCCACAGGCGAAGAGACCAGAAGACGCAGATGGGGGAGTTAAGCCGCACCTGCGGGCCCGCAGATGCGGAGTTTGGGTCGCAGGTGCGGAAAGGCGACTTTAGTGAAAAATTACAAAAGCAGTGCATTTGACCACAGAAGCAGAAATAGACCGCAGGTGCGAAAAGCCTGGGTCAGAAAGTATAAAAGATTTCCTTCGCGATTTTTGGTCATTTTCCTCAATATTTCATTCGGGGTGAAGCTTTTGGGAGCAATTTTAAGGGAGATTTTCAGAGGGATTCATTGAGGTAAGGTCCTTGGTTCCTAATTTCGTTATTATGATACTTTTATCGTTGTTAGCATGAAATTTAAGGGAAAATCAGTGGTAAATTGGGGGTTAGGTCTTGGTTAATTGGAGAGTTTTGAGTGGTGATTTGAGGGGCCATTTGCAATCCGATTTTGATGCTTTTGGTATGAATGAACTCGAGGGAGGATAAAGAGTCTCTTGATGTAATTTTTATCAGATTCCGAGATGTGGACCCGGGGGTCAGGTTTGGCCAATTTCGGGATTTGTATTGTAATTTGATTATTTTCGCATGGGCCTCGTTCCCTTAGCATATTTTGACATCATGATTCTGATTTTAGATAGATTCGACCCGAGTTGAGGCTGAGGCGTGAGGCAAGGGCATCGCGGCTAGAGTTTGGACTAGATAGAGGTAAGTAATGATTGTAAATATTTGTCCTGAGGGTATGAAACCCCGGATTGCACATCGTTGTGCTACTTGAGGCGACGCACACGCTAGATGACGAGCGTGGGGTCGTGCACCGTTAGGGATTGTGACTTAGTCCGTCCTGTATGATTGTTTAGCCGCGTATTTGATTAAAAATTGTTTGCTATCATCATGTTTTGGGCTGAATGCCATATTTGGGCCTCGTGCCAACTGTTTTGGACCCTTAGGGGATTTTTACTACTATTCCTCATTGTTTTGATTTCATACTTGTACTCAGTCATGTTGTATTCTACTGTTTTCATAACTCAACCATATTTACTTCGTTTTTTATATTTTTAAACGATATTTTGGGCTGAGCATCATGCTTTACTATTGCCCGAGTGGCATGAGAGATTTCTAACTGAGTGAGGCCGAGGGCCTGTGTTGTGAGGATATTATGGGATCGGGCTGCGTGTCGCAGCAGTGTTGTATCGATTTATGATTATGAGCTCAAGGGTCTGCTTTGTTACGCCACGAGGTGGCTTGATATGAGTCCGAGAGCTTGGTTAATTACGCGACGAGATGGCTTGTTATTGCGCTTGGGCCGTAAGGGGCCCCTCCCGGAGTCCGTACACCCCCAGTAAGCGCGGGTACCCAGTGTGAGTGATATGTTGTAGCCCGAGGGGCTGTTATTGTTTCATATTTTTGCCCGAGGGGATATTTACGTTTTTATCATTTTTACTCACTGTCTTTATCACTCGTTTGAAACTATTGAAAGTTCTTTTAAAAGGGTTTTACTGAAACTGAGCTTGATTTACGAAGGAAGCGATTTTTGTATTGTTTTGGAAATGTACTGCATTTTGATGTAGCGTTATGTTGTGTTTTACGTGTTTTCTTACTGCTTAGCTTTCATTTACTTTCATTACTTACTGAGTTGGCGTACTCACATTACTCCATGCACCTTGTGTGCAGATTTAGGTGTTTCTGGACCCAGTAGCGAGTGTTGATTGCTCAGTGGCAGAGTCAACGGAGTTAGCAAGGTAGTTGCTCGATGTTCGCAGCACTGCTTTTCTTCCTCTTTTCTTCCTTAGACTGTATTTAGTACATATTTTAGACACTTCATTGTATTCAGACCTTAGTAGATGCTCGTGACTTGTGACACCCCGATGTCGGGCTTGTGTATTTATTCTGCACTGTTTATTTAGACTTACATTATGAGATATCTGATTAATTAAAGACTTAAAAATGATTGTTATTGATTAAATGGTTAATTCGAGAGTTGTACCAGCTGGCCTAGTTTCACGATAGGGGCCATCATGACTGGGTCAGTTTTAGCGTAGTGACACTCAGGTTAATCGGAATTGATTTGGGAGGATGATTCTCAACTAGGAAGCTTTAAGTTGGAAGAGTTGACCAAGTTTGACTTTTGAGTATTTGACCTCGGATCGGAGTTTTGATGGTTCCGCTGGGCCTGGAAGGTGGTTTTAGACTTGGGCATATTCCCGGATTTGCATTTGGATATTTCTAGAAGGTTCGACACTTATTGGCCAAAGTTGAAAATTTGAAGGTTTGGAATGTTCATGAGTTTGACTGGGAGTTGACTTTGATGCCATTGGCTTTGGATTGTGGTTCCGGGAATTGGGATAGCTTCTTATGTCATTTGGGACTCGTGTTCAAAATTTGAGTTCATTTCGAGTTGATTTAATAAGGTTCGGCATGGGTTTTGGAAGGTGAAAGATTCAAAGTTCATTAAGTTTGATTTGAGGTGCGAATCATGGTTTTGATGTTGTTATGTGTGATTGGAGGTTTCGATTAGGCCCGTATTATGTTATGGGACTTGTTGGATTGTTCGGACGGGGTCACGAGGGGCTCGATCGTGATTCAGATTGATTTTGAACCATTTTTCTTCATATTTGCATTGTTGGTTTCTGTTGATGTCTAGTGCACCAAATGTTCTTCGCCATCGCGAAGTTTGAGGTGCGATCACGTAGGGGAATATCTAGAGATGGGTATTTCTTCTTCGCGTTCACGAATATTTGTCCATGTTCACATAGGTTGCTAGAGATTGAGCATCGCGTTTGTGCAATTGTGTATGCATTCGCGCAGTGTAGAGCTAAGTTGGGTAGGTCTTCATGGCTTCTTCATCGCGTTCTGAGCCTGGGGCTGCATTCCCGTAGAGACTTTTCGAGGCTGAGCATTTTGTGCTTCACGATCGCGAAGCTTGTTCCACGATCGCATAGAGTATTTCAGGGGCAGTGCATTTTTCTTCTCGCGATCGCGATTCATTAATTCGTCCAGTGATTATAAGTACTCTATTTTTGGGAGTTTCTGCCATTTTAACATATTTAGAGCTATGGAGCTTGAATTGAGACAAGTTTTTAGGCAATTTTCACCATATGGGTAGGGGTAAGTGTTCTCTACTTGGTTTTGATTATATTTCATGAATCTATCCTAGTTTTTGGCATTTGGTTGATGATGACAAAAGAGAAATTAGGGTGTTTTTGACTAAAATTTCATAAAGTAAAATTTTGAGTTTTGAGCATTGTTTTGGAGTCGGATTTGAGTGAAACTAGTATGGTTGGACTCGTACTTGAATGGGTTATCAGATTTTGAGAGTTTTGTTGGGTTCCGAGGTGCGGTCCCAGGTTTGACGTTTTAGTTGACTTTGGGAATTTTGAATAAAGTTCAATCTTTATTGATTGTGATGGTTTTCTTTGGTATTATTTGATGTTCTTGAGTAGTTTATAGCTAGTTTTGAGCTGTTCGGAGGTCGGTACGGGGGGGGATAGCATTTTTAGTGTATTGTTTGGCTTGCTCAGTATTAGATTAGGCTTGTTCAAGATAAGTAACACTTCTAAACTTTGCGGTAAGGGTATGAACCCATGAATATATGTGTTATGTGTTTGTGGTTGAGGTGACGCATATGCTAGATGACGGGTTTCTGGGCGTATACCGGGTGAATATTGACTCGGTTGATTCAGTAGTACTATGTAGCTATCTATCTTGTTTCTAAACATGAAATTCCTACGTCTTAGAGTAATTGAGCTGTGGTCCATGTTAGAAACCATGTTTAGGCCATGTACTCATTCTATTGGGACCCACTGAGGTCATTTCTGCTGTTGATTTATTTGCTTAAATTGCAATTACATGCTCAGTCATATTCATTCATTTGCATATCATATCTCAGTATCTGTTATCATTTGTTCTCACATCATGTTATCATTGTTTGGGCTGATTGGCATGCGATTTACGAGCCAGAGAGACTGGAGAGATTGATGACTGAGTGAGGCCGAGGGCCTGTTTGTGAGTGTTATTGATGGGATCGGGTTGCACGATGTAACGGGTACTATTGACTCATGATAGGATCGGGCTGAATGCCGCAATAGGCATTATTGATTCATGATGGGATCGGGCTACATGCAGCAATAAGTTTTATTGGCGCTTGGGCAGGATCCACCCCTCTGGAGTGTGACATACCAACAGTGAGCGCAATACTTATTAATTCATGATGGGATCGGGTTGTGCACCGCCACATCAGGTACCTTACAGTGTTGAGTGACTAAGTGTGATGAGTGATTAAACGTGATGAGTGAGAGTGTGAGGCAGTGATACTGAGTACTTTGAGAGTATGTGTCACGCCCCAAACTAGAAGAGGCATGGCCGTCACCTCGTGTCGTACGAGCGTATCACTCTGTAATTGTGGACTCTAGAGGGGTAACCCTCAACTTAGGCTGATGAGGCCATATTCTAAATCGTCTGAAAATAACGTTTCTCTCATTTGTGGGGTAAACATACCCAAAAGCTCATATATATAATTGTAGAGGCTGACGAGGCCGCCATGAACATCTAATGATATACAAACTATACAGGACTTGTCTACAAGCCTCTAGAGATAATTGAACTGTACCATGGTCAGGACAGAGCCTCGACCTACCCATCAAACCTGTATATATAAAATGGACTCCATGGTCTAGACCTGGCAACTCCGAGGAAGTGGATCTTACCAACTAAGCTGATGTTTGACTTTGTCCGCTGGGAGGGTCTGTCCAACTGTCAATGAGGACCTACAGGCATGAAATGCAGCGTCCCTGGCAAAAGGGACGTCAGTACAAAATAATGTACCGAGTATGTAAGGCAACAGGATAACTGAAAGCTGAAACTGAACTGATAATATAATAACTGAAAGTAACTTGGAGTCAAAGATAATCTGAAGATATGCTTACCTACTAATACTGGCTCAACTGTCTCAATATAGTAAGTAAAATAGTTGTCTGGCGTTATAAGGCTCAGTATGTGTAACGGATCTGCCGTAGTAGGCTCGCTCGTAGGCACTTGGCCATACTACGCTCTGTATCTCGGCCATTCTGGGCTCGCTCATAGGCGCTCGACCACAGTAGGCTCGGTATATAACTCACCATCTGATCAGAGGTTGCCCAATAGGGGCCTGCCCATCGATTATAGCTCGATGGTAGTGAAAATATTGTAATATTGTATATATATAGACTCTCTGCTCTCTTGGTTGACAGAAGACAAAACTAAACTGAATATGAAGTCCCGATAAGGGAGAATACTGTAACTTATGAGAGTAGGATAGTGTATATAAATTCGGGAGTATGAACTTCTCTTTATGCCTCGTTATCAAACACATGTAATTACGAGATCATGCCAAAATGAAGGAAAGACTTAGTCGTAACATACCTTATCACAATATATCCAATCACCAAGTTGAACTCGCCTCTTCTCACCTTAATCTACAACAACGATAATAATACTATCATTAAGTTATGAAAGGTACAACTATCGCACAACGGACGACAAGCTTATTTTGTATAAAAACGGGCAGCATCTCCCCTATAATCCTTATTTCCTCCAAATTCAACATTACCCCAACAACATAAGAACACAACAATAACAATATATATACATTATTTTCTAGCCTTATATTACACCATCAAATACTACAAAATAGCCCAACACACTCCAATCTTTTCATACATAAAACGACCACCATAGTAGTGTCAAACGACCCGAAAATATTACGATGAACGATCAGCCCACCACCCTACATCTATATAGTGATTATCCACACCCTTCCTCATCCAAAACTCCACAAAGGAGTAGTAAAATACGCAGCCCAATAGCAACACAAAACAGTCCACAAAATAGTCCGCTACAAGTGAATAACTCGAACTCACGGCTTCCGACCACCGTCCCGTGAGTTCTTAAAAGTATAGAACGACTTACCATGAATTTACATCAAAAAATATGGATGAAATAGAGCAGTAAACTTACCTTATTTGTTGGATATTCAGCCCTTATCTTGGTTCTTCAAACTCTAGGTTTTACCCCCAATTAGAACTTGAAAGGGAGAGAAAATCAATTAGGGTTTGTGGGTAGTTTTTGGGAGGAAGTTTGCAGGGGTTTAGGTATGGTTATTTGTGATATATAATAAGGTTTATATTTCAGGAGATAAGCCCTTAAATGGGCTCTTTGACTAACCCGAAATTGCCTCTTTTTGGGCTCTCATTTAACCAAGTAGGTGACACACCTACTTGTCACCTAGTAGCCTATGCAATCTTGCCAAAATTCATATCTCTCTCTACTCTTATGTTGTATTGATAAATGGTTTAATGAGTTAGAAAATAGACTCATAGAGCTTCAATTTTATGGGTGGAACACCCCATAAATCTAAGTATATTGGGAGAAAATTGCAGTTACATTTGACCTAAGTTTAAACACATTTATGAATGTAACTTGTGATGACCTTTTCCAACTTTTGTTCCACAACTCGCTCAACTTCAAATCATAACACACGTCTATCACACAACTAAAATAACTCATAACATAATCTCCTTATAATTTTAAACACCCTATTCTCACCCAAAAGTACATGTTACAACATTCCCAACTTGTCGACTTTCGGCGAAACTTTTTTTTCTTCAATTCATTTAGCTTCGAAGCCTTCAAACCCTCTTGGTACTTGGTATTCATGATCTTAAATATTTGTAACCTCCATTGTAACATGATTAACTTACTTTATGTACTTTCAAAGTTGATCTCATTTCTGAGTTTACATCAATTGACTTACAAATACTCTCACGTACGAAAACATAGGATGTAACATCATTCCCTCCTTTGGAACATTCGTCCTTGAATGTTGATTGATGCGCCTATTAGTCTCATAACCTATAGCTCTTATGAATATTTTAATACTGTCCTTTCCATCTAGGCAATTGTTTTGTGTATAAATTCGAAGGCTAGGGCATTCCCCCCTTTAGGTCTCTTTCTCACACCACGACTTGTTGTCGGAATTCTTCAAATCTTGTAGCTGTTGCGACCTTCTATAATGCAGCCTGTATGTGCGCTTGTGAGCACCTAATTTTTGCCCTGCATGAAAAATGTCACGTTTAATTTCATGTCATCATAGGTCCAATTTGCATGAAAAAATTAATTTTATTATGAAAAAATCACAAAAATGGTCATTATTACATATTTAGCTTTTAGTCTTTAGGAAGTAGTGTCTTTATTTAGTTTTAAGTTAATTAGTTGTTTTAATAGATAAACAATATCAATTTTTACAAATTAGATTGATTTAGGATTTTATTAGATTTTTAAAATCAGAGAAAAAAAAAATGAAAAAAAAAAGATTTTGATTTAGTCTTCCTACCCCAAAGTTAATTAGCCCAAATTCATGACTCAAATCCCTTCAAGCCCAAACATTGAGCCCACATTCCTACCCCTATAAAATAAGACTTAACTTCTAAAATAAAAAAATACCATAGATCCCTAAGCAAAAATCCGCCGTTTTTGGACCTACACAAGAGAGACCCCCCTTTCTTCACAAAAAAACCTTCCTTCTCCAATCTGCCACGAACAAAATGAATTAATCAGCAATACTACACCTTCAATCTCAAAACCTAGCTCCCCACCCTAGCTTCGAACGAAATCAGCCGCAAACAACCACTAATAGCAACCCACTTCTGCCATCTTCCGACTCCCAGCACATCCAACAATATAGTAACCCATCAATTTAGCAAATTGGCCAACGAGCTGCCCAACTGCATCTGGTGCCACCGATACAAATACTTTTTCTCCTTTCTTTGCTTTAGCAACTTCATGAAATCCAGCATAAGTCGTTAAACCAGTCATCCCTAATTAAGTTTGATGTGCCGTCGGGGTTCAAAATTCGCATGTTGGTCCTTGTCTTTGGATTTTGTAGCAATTGGTTGAGCTTTGAGCATTGTCTTCAAGTGTATAACTTTTCGAACACCAAATTGAGTGATAGTTCATCTCACAGGTCCACACCCTTATCCTTATCTTTATTATAACTTCATTTATGAGTTATTTGAAATGTGGTTTTGGCTCATTCTTCCTAATGTTTTTTAATCGAACTAAGTTTCTTGGATTGGGATAATTTCGGCGTCTAATGAAGCTGTTGGACCAACCTTTAGTCAATATTTGTGTCAAAATTTAATCCAATTTGTCTTCTTATCTTGTTTCGTCAACCTATAGTATTCTGTTATTCTATTTACTCTTTGTCTGTTGTTTGTGGATTCCAAAAAAATATTTTGGCAAGTGTGAACTAGTCATTCTCATTATCTGTGGTATATTAGAGCCATTGGGTCTTGTAATATTAAAGTGAGATTAATGATATTTTGGGCTTTTAGATTTAATAAGTCACAACAAGAATTAGGATTCGGACTCAAATACAAACCGGGTGAAATAAAAATCTACACTTCATCCACAAATGATTTCCATAACTCTGGGTTTTCACAATAATCTTGAAGTAGTTTAGGAAAATAACTCATGAATATCGTAGTTTGCTTTAGGCGCGATTGATAAAATCATCGTGGCCATGATACGGTTCCCGTAATGTAGTTGTGATAACTAATTTCCAAATCTGGGGGTACATTTATGTGAACCCCCACAACTTCTAATAACTTTAATAAATTAAACATCTTGTAGATCGTGGGTACGGTTCCCGTGACATGATTCGCAATGTGTATCAAACAAACAAGTGTACGATAATCGTAATTTGTTCCAGAATAATTCCATAAAATAATCAAAAGCGGTTATAAAGTTAAAAATGCACAATAGGTTTAAAATGTGTAGTAAATTTGATAATAGGCCAATAATTAATAGTTTAAGCGACCGTGCTCAAATCACGGAACCCAGAAATGCCTAACACCTTCTCTCGGGTTAACAGAATTCCTTAGAATTTCTGGTTCGCAGACTTTAAAAATAAAGTCAAAATTTCCTCGATTTGGGATTTTAAAATAAACCAGTGACTTTGGACGCCAATTAAACTATTCCAAGTGGCGACCCTAATAAATTAAATAATCTCATTTCGATTAATGTCACTTTAATTGGAAAAACTCCCTTATATCCCACCACGGGTGGATAAAAAGGAGGTGTGACAGCTTTGGCGACTCTGTTGTGGATAAAAATCCAGAACTTCTGGTTCAGGGTTGAAGAATTCGAGCTTAGAATAACTGTTATAATTGGCTTTTATATATTATCTGACTTTTATTACATGTTTGGGCCTAATGTGCTAAATTCGTCTTTTATCGCTTTGATATTATTTGAACTATATATAAACTGCTGCGTAACCCTTCTCTTCTCATATTCGAGGAAGTGCACGCTGGCGTGACTTCTTTTATGTTAGTGTCATACCCCATTTTAGAAAGAGGTTCGGACAAGTTACAAAGCTGGATGACCTTTTGGTTCCCAGTACGTAACCCCCCATCGACTCGAGTTGTACGCTCGGGTACACCAGGTTTAGAACAATACACCCAGATTTTTAAACTTAGAATAACTCATCCTCATGCCGGATCCCTAGTAGGAACGTTTGTTTACATCACGTGCATTTGACTTTGGGGACTCAACACAGTGGTTGGGTCCGTCTAGGACAAGTGTACCCAAAATTAAAAGACCATTCTGATGCATCTTACGTGCTACTTGCGCATTTGTTTGATTCGGCTTGCATGTTGACCAGCTTCTAGAATAGGGAAAGAAAAAATACAAAAAACAAAACAAGAGTGAGGTTTGTATTTGAAAATCCTGAAACTCTTCCAAAATTCTAAAGAAAAAAGTCATTTCAAAATGAGCCAAATTTTCAAGTGTCATGTTTCCCTGTTCCATCAAAACTGACTGAACTACGTGGGTCTGATTCTCACCGGATGTGAGATACGAGGCAAATCTCATTGGTTCCAGCCCCAATTTTAAAAAAATCCAAAAATATTTTCCTTTAGTGCTTCTTTAGAAATCTTTCCTTAGAAAATTCAAAAAAAGAGAAGTTTTTTTTAAAAACTCAAAAAAATAGTTTCCTTCTTTCTAAAGTCTTTCATACGAAAAAAATCATAAGAAAAGAAAAAACAAAATTAAAAAAATCAAAATCCAAAATGCAGGTTTCCTTTCTTTTGAATTATTTTTCACAAAAATAAAAAAAAAGAATCCAAAAAATAAAATTCTTTTCCTTTTTTAAAAGTCTTTCTTTCGTAAATGTCATAAAAAAATTTAAAAAAATTTGAAGTTCAAAAATATTTTCGCTTTTCTTTATTCGTAAATAAATAAAAACTCAGAAATCCAAAATATTTTCTTAAAAGTCCCTCTTTCGAAAGTCGAGAGGCAACATCCAAAATCCAAAAATATTTTCTTTCTGCTTTAGAAAAAGAGAAAACAAATGAAAATCAAACAAAAATATTTTCTTTTTACTTTTAAAATTCCCAAAGTTCAAATCAAAATCAAATGAATTTTTAAAAGTCTTTCTTTCAAAAATAAAACAAAAATCAAAATCAAAAAATCAAAAAAAAATATTTCCTTTCTTCTTTTTAAAGTTCTTTCAAAAATTCCAACCGAAAAAAAGTTAGTTTATTTACTTCATTTCGATCTTCCCGAACTACGCAAGATCTGATTCATGCGGCGACATGATATGTTGGCAATCCTCATCGGATTCGATCATAGCCATAAAATTAACTGAGTGAAAAATAAACTGAAAAAAAAAAGAGAAAGAAAAATTGAGAAAAAAAAAGTGAAAAAAAGAGAGTGCCAAAAAATAAAAGAGCGACAGAAACAAAATAAAAAAATCAAATCAAGAGTGATTAAATAGAGACAGAAATAAAAGAAAAGGGATACATACTGAAAGGGTTAACTAAGGTCGGGATGAAACATGCAACCGTTCAAACACATGATAGAAACGTTTAACTATTTAGGTGCATTGCATCCAAACGTGCGATTTCCTATCTGTTAAGCGTTTCAAAACTAACAAGGTTGTTGGGTATACAAATTAGCCAGGCTTTGGTGGTTGGTTTTGTTGGTAGTCTAGCCTCCCTCCTTCACAAGATCTAAAGGCACAGATGGCCTTCGCAAGCAATCTACCAACCATCGGTCCTGAGGATAGCCCGGCATTGGCTATTTTGCAGCTAGAATCAGCAGCTGCTAAAGAGAATAAGATGTTGCTTCTTCGCATATTGAAAATGTGGGACGCCTGGTCTAATGGTATGGAACTGCCAAGTGCAATCCTTGGGTTCCTTGAATTGATCCCCAGGTCAGGTGAGATTACCAACGCCCATGTGCCCAACCCGCTCATCCCATGTGGGCACCCTCCAATGCCCTCCAATAATCTTGGCATGCCTTCTGTGGTTCGCCCCCAGGCGCCAATTTCCAGGGCACCTCCAATATTGTTCTCTGCAGCACCAGTCTGCACCAAAACACAACCAACCTTACCACGGTCGTATATTGAGTCTCTAATGTTAACCTTTCAGGGTCCACAACTTCAATCAAAAATATAATATGTGACCCCGTTCTCTTTCACTCAACCCCCGCAATATGATCTCTTGGTGGAGCAAGAAAAGGTTATTAAAAATTCCGAGCAAAAGGAAATGGCTCGGAAGATGAAAAGCCTCGAACAAAGCCTGTAAAACATGCAAGGTCTGAGTGGCCAAAAAAGTGTCTCATACTATGACCTCTGTATGTTTCCCCATATCCACTTGCCGACTGGCTTCAAGATGCCAAAATTTGAAAAGTAAGATGGGCACGGAGACCCGATCGCTCATCTGAAACGATAATGTAACTAGTTGAGAGGCGCTGGTGGAAAAGAGGAGTTGCTAATGGCCTATTTTGGGGAAAGCCACACCGGAATTGCTTCTGAGTGGTATACGGATCAAGAAATTACTTATTGGCATGTGTGGGACGACATGGCCCGAGATTTTATCCGCCAGTTCCAGTATAATGTGGACATCGCTCCCGACAGAAACTCTTTGACCAATTTGAAAAAGAAAACCGCGGAAAGCTTCCACGAATATGCTGTCAAATGGCGTGAGCAAGCTGGCAGGATAAAGCCTCCAATGGGTGAAATTGAAATGGTCACTATCTTTCTACAGACCCAAGAGGCGAACTACTTCCAGAACATGATGTCCGTTATGGGAAAGCCGTTTGCTGAGGCTATCAAAATTGGGGAAATGGTTGAAACGGTTTAGAAACAGGGCAAATCTTGAGTCATGATGCCTTTAAGGCCACATCACAGGCTGCTCAGAATGGTTCGGAGGCTTTGATGAACAGAAATGGGTTTGAAGATGGAGCCATGAGGTTTCAAGCTCGAGGGGGCCCATAGGTCATTTAGCCAATCATATGTGACTCCTATGGTCCCACCACACTATTATCCCCTTCAAGATGTTGCTTATGCCGGCACCACCTCCTTATGCGGTGATGAATGCGCAATATTACACGCAGCCACAACATTATACACAAAATCGAGCTCCACCTCCCAGAAATGTCCATCCTTACCAAGCTCCATATAATCCTCAACCAAATGATCCCCAATACAATTTTGCTTTTTAGAACCCCATTCCCCTAAATAAAACATCATGCACTTGCTTTAACTAATTTACGACCCGCGGGGATAGTTGGTTCGGGAATTGGAAGAATTTGGGTTGAAATATGCTCATTTGATTCCTTAAGATTTTCTTAAAAGGCTAAGTTTGACTTTGCTCAACATTTTGAGCAAACGGACCCGGATTCGTGGTTTGATGGTCCCGGAGGGTCCGTAGGAAAATATGGGACCTGGGCATATGCCCGGAATCGAATTTCGAGGTCCTTAGGCCGAGTAATGAATTTTTTATTAGAAATTGTTAAACTGAAATTCTAAGGATTTAAAAAAAAAACTAAATAATGATTGATCACATGGGTATCGGGCTCGTATGTTGGTTCCGGAGCCTGATACAGGTCCAATATAACATTTAAGACTTGCCCGCAAAATTTGGTGTCAATCCAAGTAGTTTAAGGGCGTTTCGGCTCGTTCGAGGAAAATTAAAAACTTGAAGTTCATAAGTTTGACTCAATTGGTTTTAGGGGGTGATTCTTAGATTTAACATTGTTTCGGGTGTTCCGAAGGTTCGAGTAGGTCCGTTTCATGATTCAGACTTGTTGGCATGTTTGGGCGAGGCCCGGGAGCCCCTAGCGTCAATCGGACAAGGCTTGAGTGAAGTTGGAAATGTTGAGAAGTGTTGAAGCATCTGCTTCTGTCATAATCGCACCTGCAGTTTTTCGCCTATCGCAGATGCGACCAAGGTAGGCCAGGCCCAAAACCACAGAAGCGGCTTCAAGACCGCAGAAGCGGTCGCAGCCCACTTGGTTGGTTCCGCAGATGCACCCAATTTCTCGCAGAAGCAGGACTGCAGATGCGGAAATCGCTGAAGCAGTGAGCTTCATTTAATACGGGTTCTAAGTATTTTTGCCATTTTCACTCCTCTATTGGCGATTTTGGGAGCTTTTGAGAGAAGACCTCCAGCTAGCATCTTGAGGTAAGCTTATCTCACCTATTCTTAGTTTAATACTTGTGTCTTAGGTAGATTAAACACTATGATTTAGGTAAAATCATGGGGTTAGAGCAAAAACCTATGGTTTTGATAAAACTTAGATTTTTCCACGAAATTAGGTATGAAGCGAAATAAAAATTATATATTATTGATCCTTAGGTTACAAAGAACAACTTTCTTCGAAAAATTTCGGAACTCGGGCGCGTAGGCCCGGGGTCGAATTTTAGGAAACTTGTGTTTAAGGTTGGGAATTTCTTTAATAGTTAGAATGTGGTCTTATGAGCTTGTATTGACTAGTCCTTACCCCATTTAACTAGTTTTGGATCGTTTGGCTTCAAATTGAGAGTTCGGGCTCGTTCTTAGTATTGGAAGAGCACTTTGGAGCGAGGTGAGTCTCCTTTCTAACCTTGTAAGAGGGAATTGTCCCCATAGGAGTAATGATTGTATAATTTGATACTAAATACGGGGGATACGTACGCACTAGGTGACGAGAGTCCGTGCGTAACTACTATCATGTTAATTGTCCGGGTAGTTTAGGACTCGTGTCATGCTATATTTGCAAATGTTATATGTCATCTTGCTAATGTGATCATTTAGGATATGCTAGAGAATTGGAAATGAACATAAGTGAACATATGTTGTGTTGAACACTGGTATGAGTTTGTTTGAATATAAATGCGCCTTCTTGTATTTTTCTGTTGATAATTGATATTTGTGGATCAGGCCGATCGCCTCGGTAGAAATAGATGCATCTATGGTTCGCGTCATTCGACCCTCTGGCAGTGCATAATTTCTTTTATGTTGGATCGGGCCGTCGACCTCTGCATAACATGCGCATGATATTTATGTGAATTTATTATTGATGACCTGCTTGATACATGGCTTAAATTGTAAAGGATTAACTGGGGCATTAAAATGACATGACTTAGAAATACTTATTTCAACTGTTATATTTTGTGACCATCACGCCTGGCATAATATCGTATTATATTATTTGGCCCTAATATGTATCAAGTCGACCTCTCGTGCTTCGAGATTAGACGGGATACTTACTGGGTACATATTGTCTATGTACTCATGCTATGCTTCTGGTACTTAATTGTACAAGATCTGAGGCATGTTCATCTGGCTATCAGACCGGTGTGCGTCCCTGATCATAGTCCGAGACTTCCACGGTGAGCTGCTTCCCTTCCTGTGCCGATCAGCAGCTGGATGGAGTCTTCCTTACTTTTGACTGTCTATTCTGTTTTAGACAGTAGGATAGATGTATTATTTTGTATATTCTACTAGTTGCCCACAGCTTGTGACACCAGGTCTTGGCACACACATTAGTAGACGTTTCTTTTGGATTGTATAATTATTATTGAATGTTGCATATTATCACCTGCTTTTAATTGAAAATTAAGAAAAATGTTGTAACTGTTTGGGTAAGTAAAATAAGAATTCACTAATACTTCTGCATTGGCTTGCCTGACAACGGTGTTGGGCACCATCATGACCTATTATGGAAAAATGGGTCGTGACAACATGGTATCAGAGCACTAGGTTTACGTAGATCTCACAAGTCATGGGCAAACCTAATAGTCTTGCGGATCGGTATGGAGACGTCTTGGTATACTAAATCTCCCTCTTCTGTCGTGCAGTGGTTGGTATACTAAATTTCCTTCTTCTATTCTCTCATAGAGGACACGCATGGCTGATGTTCCAGACTCGGGAGGAGCTTCTCCTCCCATTGCTAGAGGCCGAGGTAGAGGCCGAGGGAGGGCACCAGCCCGAGGTAGGGGACGAGGGCATCCTAGAGCTATTCTAGTAGCACCACCAGTAGATCCTGCGGGAGATCCTATAATCGAGGAGCAGTGCGAGGTGCTCGCAGCCAAGCCTACCCCGACAGACTTTATGATAGCACCAGGTTTTTAGGAGATCATGGGCTGTATGCTGCGATTCATGGATTCCATGACTCAGGCTGGTTTATTTCCAGCAGATCCAGCTACATCATAGGCAGGAGGGGGAGCACAGACCCCTACTGCTCAGGCCCCTGGACATGGCTGCAGTGTATCAAACTCTGGGTGCACTACCCGCAGATGGGGCCTAACCAGTGGCTGCAGTGGCACCCCAGCCCAGACCAGCTGTGGATGGCGACCTGCGGAAGTTGTTGGATAGATGGACCAGATTTCACCCTCCTGCCTTCGGGGTTGAGCGTCACAGACAGGTGCAGGGACAAACTGCACAAAATGAGGATATTGGAGTCACATGGGGTTGACTTTACTTCTTTTCAGCTAGAGGGCAGCGCTCGTAGATGGTGGCCGTCTTATGTTCTTGGCAGGCCAGCAGGTTCCCCTCCCCTCACTTGGGGTCAGTTCATACAGTTATTCTTGGATAGGTACATTCCACCCTCTGAGAGGGAAGAGTTGTGGTATCAATTTGAGCATCTGGAGCAGGGTCAGATGTCCGTGATCGATTATGAGGTGAGGTTTTCTGAGTTGTCTCGTCATATACTTATGATACTTCCCATTGATGCAGAGAGAGTGCGAAGATTTGTTGCAGGGTTGCACCCCGATATTCGAGCTAGCATAGCCCGAGAGGTGGAGATGGGTACTGAGTATCAGCTAGTGGTAGAGATTGCTCGCAGGATTGAGGGATATTGCCAGAGGGGTAGAGAGCAGATTCAGCAGGACAAGAGGGCCTGGGTTTTTAGAGAGTTTAGAGGTGCCCTAGCTAGGGGTAGAGGTCACTTCAGGAGGGGTTAGCCTAGCAGACCCCTATATTCAGCACCACCACCACCTCCCCGAGGTGCTCTAGTGAGACCGTATTTCAGTGCAACGCCGGAGAATTCTTACCGCCCACCAGCTATTCAGGGTTCCTCCAGTGGTTATTCAGGTCCACAGGGTTCTTCTAATTCTTATTTTAGTGCTATGTCGGAGAGTTCATACCATCCACCGGCAATTCAGGATTCTTCCAGTGGGTCTACAGGCCATCAGGGTCAGCCATCAAGGCAGCAGGTTGCCGCACCATAGGGTTGTTTCGAGTGCGGAGACCTTGGTCATATGAGGAAATACTAGCCAGGCTTCGGGGCAAGGTAGTACAGCAGGGTCAACAGCCTATGATTTTAGCACCGACTGCCCCGCCACCTAGAGGTGGAGGGTAGACTGATAGGGGCCTTCCTAGAGGTGGAGGCCAGGTAGGGAGAGGTCAGCCAGCTACTGCTCAGTTAGGTGGATGCCAGCTAGCCAGCGCTCCAGCCAGATTTTATGCCCTTCTAGCTAGGCTAGATGCTTTGGCCTCAGATGCCGTCATCAAAGGTATTATTTCTGTCTGCGGTAGAGATGTTTCGATATTATTTGATCCAGGGTCTACCTATTCGTATGTGTCATCTTTGTTTGCTCGTTTTCTGGTTATTGCTCTTGATCCCTTGGGCACTCCTGTTCATGTGTCCACTCCTGTGGGCGATTCTGTGGTTGTGGATCGGATCTACCTGTCCTATATGGTCACACTCTGTTGTTTCGAGACTAGAGCAGATCTCATGTTGCTCGATATGATCGATTTTGAGATCATCCTAGGCATGGATTGGTTATCTACGTATCACGCCGTCCTAGATTGCCATGCCAAGACTGTTACTTTAGCGATGCCAAGGTTGGAGTGGAAGGGTTCCACAATTGATACGTCTGGCCGAGTTATCTCTTTCCTGAAGGCTCGGCATATGGTCGAGAAGGGGTGTTTGGCTTACTTGGCTTATGTTCGGGATACCACTGCAGGGTCTCCGACCATTGATTCAGTTCCAGTAGTTCAAGAGTTCACCGATGTGTTTTCTTCTGATCTTCCTGGCATGACACCGGATCGTGATATTAATTTCTGTATTGACTTGGCTCTAGGCACCCAGCCTGTATCTATCCCATTGTACCGTATAACTCCGAAGGAGATGAAGGAGCAGCTTGAAGAGTTGTTACCAAAAAGGTTTGTTAGACCAAGTGTATCGCCTTGGGGTGCACCAGTGTTATTTGTGAAGAAGAAGGATGGGACGATGCGGATGTGCATTGATTACCGCCAGTTGAACAAAGTCACCATCAAGAACAAGTATTTGTTGCCTCATATCGATGATTTGTTTACCAGTCGCAGGGTGCTAGGGTGTTCTCCAAGATTGACTTGAGGTCAGGGTATCATCAGGTGAAGATTCGAGATTCGGATGTTCCGAAGACTGCATTCCGGACTAGATATGGCCATTATGAGTTCCTGATGATGTCCTTTGGCTTGACTAATGCCCCAACATCATTCATGGACTTGATGAACAGGGTATTTAGGCCTTACATTGATTCATTTGTCGTCGTCTTCATTGACGACATCTTGATATACTCCCGTAGCCTGGGGGAGCACGAGCATCATTTGAGGGTAGTGCTTCAGACCTCGCGAGAGCAAAAGCTATATGCTAAGTTTTCCAATTGTGAGTTCTGGCTAGAGTCAGTGGCATTCTTGGGGCATATTGTGTCAGGAGAGGGTATTAAGGTGGACCCCAAGAAGATTGAGGCAGTTCAGAGTTGGCCACGTCCTACTTCGGTGACCGAGATCAGGAGTTTCCTGGGGTTAGCAGGTTATTACAGACAATTCATGCAGGGCTTTTCATCTATTGCATCACCTCTAACTAGATTGACCTAGAAGGGTGCTCTTTTCCGTTGGTATGATGATTGTGAGGCGAGCTTTCAGAAGCTCAAGACAGCCTTGATTACAGCACTAGTTCTTGTGTTGCCTTCCGATTCAGGGATGTATACGGTATATTACGATGCTTCGCGCGTTGGATTAGGGTGTGTATTGATGCAGGAGGGGCGAGTTATTACATATGCTTTGCGTTAGCTGAAGATCCATGAGAAGAATTATCCTGTGCACAATTTGGAGTTGGTCGCGATTGTTCATGCTCTTAAGATAGGGAGGCATTATCTGTACGGGGTATCATATGAGGTTTATACTGAGCATCTCAACTTACAGCACTTGTTCAAGCAGATGGATCTCAATTTGAGGTAGCGTAGATGGTTTGAGTTGTTGAAGTATTATGACATCACCATTCTTTATCACCCGGGCAAGGCAAATGTGGTCGCAGATGCCTTAAGCAGGAAAGCAGAGAGTATGGGTAGCTTGGCATTCATTCCAGCAGAGGAGAGGACACTAGCTTTAGACATCCAGTCCTCGGCTAACAAACTTGTGAGATTGGATATTTTAGATCACAGCTGAGTTCTTGCGTGCATTGTTGCTCAATCTTCATTGTTAGGGCAGATCAAGGCCCGGCAGTTCGATGATCCACATTTGGCACTTCACAGAGAGACAGTGCTTCAGGGTAGTGCCAAGGAGATTTCTATTGGGGAGGATGGTGTTTTGCGACTCCAGGGTTGCTTATGTGTTCCTAATGTGGATGGTCTGAGGGAGAGGATACTAGAGGAGGCACACAATTCACGGTATTCCATTCATCCGGGTGCTACAAAGATGTATCGTGACTTGAGGCAGCATTATTGGTGGCGGAGGATGAAGAAAGACATAGTGGAGTATGTGGCTAGGTGTTTGAATTGCCAGCAGGTCAAGTATGAACACTAGAGGCCGGGTGGCCTACTTCAACAGATGTCTATACCAGAGTGGAAGTGGGACCACATTACTATGGATTTCGTAGTTGGCTTGCCCCGGACCTTGCGAAATTTTGATGTAGTGTGGGTCATCGTGGATAGGTTGACCAAGTCGGCACACTTTATACCGGTTGTGACTACTTACACTTCGAAGAGACTGGCTTAGTTTACATCCGGGAGATTTCCGGTTACACGGTGTGCCTGTTTCCATCATATCAAATAGAGGCCTTCAATTCACTTCTCATTTCTGGAGAGCTGTTCAGGGTGAGTTGGGGACCCGCGTGGAGCTTAGCACATCATTTCATCCACAGACTGACGGGCAGTCGGAGCAGATAGTCCAGATCTTGGAGGACATGCTTAGAGCATGTGTGATTGACTTTGGAGGGTAGTGGGATCAGTTCTTGCCTTTGGCAGAGTTTGCTTACAACAACAGCTATCAGTCCAGCATTGAGATGGCTCCATTTGAGGCTTTATATGGTCGGCAGTGTCGTTTCCCTATCGGGTGGTTTGAGCCTGGTGAGGCTAAGTTATACGGTACATATTTGGTGCAGGATGCCTTGGACAAGGTAAAGTTGATTTAACAGAGGCTTCGCACAGCTCAGTCCAGACAGAAGAGTTATGCGGATCAGAAGGTGCGCAATGTATCATTCATGGTTGGCGAGAAGGTCCTCTTGAAAGTCTCGCCAATGAAGGGTGTTATGAGGTTTGGGAAGAAGGGCAATCTGAGCCCAAGGTTTATTGGCCCTTTGGATTTTTACTTCTCGTTCCTTAGTCACAATAGGTGCCACTTTTTTATGGCGTGCATACAATATTGTAGTGAGACTGTTGTTACAAGATCATTTCTTCTTTAGGTCACTATGCTTATGTTGAAGCCTTCTTCCTTATTTCCTCAGCTAGTCTTTCGTTGCAGTACTTAGGGAAGACCCTCTAACTCTTGTAAAGCTGCGAGCTTATTACATTGTATACCTGATGGAATTTTTGATGTACTTACTCGCCTATAATTATCCTTACTTACCTCTGTGCCCTTATGCTCGTAGGGTTACTTCTAAACTAAAATTTTGATTATCTCCCCAGTGGCACTCTCTTTTAGTTCTGTAATACTTATATGGTGCCTTTAACTACCCCAACTCTTATTTGAATATTCCTTAAGGATTATGATGTCATATCTGTGAGACTAAATTTCCTGTGTTGGGTTTCACTACGTTTATCTTGCATGATCTGCTGATTTATCTAAGATCTCTTGTCTAGCCATAACTAGGCTCTTCCTAAATCAACTACTAAGTACTAACCAGTCCATGCTCATATCAATAATTTGTATACTCTCTCTCAAGTTATGTCATTTGTCTTAACTTACCACTTGCACTAACTCGTTAAGTATCAAGCGTTCATTCGCATTTATTTATCAATAACATCCTAGAAGGGAAATCTTACTGCATCTCCCCACCATCATACATGCATAATGTTCTGGAGTCATAACATATCTGTAGGATCTAATAAATTCAATCTCTTCCCTTTCAGCTTTTTACCGCATTCTTCCTTTACTATTCTATAGTTACCTCTTCATCTTTGGCATCTTTTCACATCTTCATTAACTCCTACTCACCTTGCTATAATCCTTTTGTACCAAGGACAAATGAATTCCTTACGCACAAGGGTTACACCTAGTGTAACTGGAACACTTAATCCCTTAAGCTTAACTTTGCTCATAGTGCTTGCTTTAGGGAAGCGTCTTCCTAAATGACCTTTAAAGATTATTCTTTTGTTGTCCTTTTCTATTATTGCCGGAACGCAATCTCTTAAATTATCATGATGTCAACTATTATCAAATCCTCCGGTCCCTAACTCATGTTCAATTTTATCATGTTTACTAGCCCATAAAAATTTTTAATACTCAGAGGGTCCAACTTAGCCTTCTAGTAATCATGTTGGAGTCACCAATTTATTTCTCAAAATAAGGATACAACTTTGTGGCATATACTCTTTTATTGTCTCAAGCCATGTCACCTCTTGTCTTTTCCTTCATTTGACTATAGACTTTATCATTTTGTCATATTCTGATTTACCGTTATCACTCATTTAACATACCTTACTCATAATGCTTCATTTACTCTTTTCTTATTCTCCTGCTAATATTTCTGTCTATCACATTATTCTGAAAACCTCAACATAACAATGTTTCACTTTTAGCTCCCCTGGCTTAATCCACTATTTTGGGTTACTCTAACCCAAGCTGGATCCTGATATTTCATCCTTCTCTCAAACTATATATGTTAGCTCCCATAGGGCATAACTGAGATAGATGTGGCCAATTGTACATACCTCTATTACTGTTGAAAGTAAACTTAGAGTACTTGTATTTCTCTACCTGAATTGTAAATATTGATAATCTCCACTAACTAGGTACCTCGTACCCTTCTTCACCTTGTTTCAATTACATGTTGAAACTTAAACTTTTACCTTATGATACTCTCATGACCTGCTATTCACGGGGTGTATTTGATATTCCCATCTTAGAGTCTTAAGTTGGAAATTTGCACATCTAGTATGCACAATCTGATAGGGCCTCAAACAGGGCCACGTCGTCAAGAACTCTCTTCTATTAGTGCCCTTACTTGTTGCTATATTAGACTCTAGCTAGCTATAATTTCTTTCTAATTGAAATCATCTTTATATCATTAGAAAACATAAGTCTTTGCTCGAACTCTTATAACTCAACTCTACATCATGACTTGGATTTGAAAGAAGGGTAACAGACTCCTAAATGCCTTGTAGCTTCCTATTTATATAATGTGGTGCACAACAAATCTATAAACAAGGCTCTACTAGACATGACTTGTAAACTCCCTAGAACAGAACTGCTCTGATACCAAGTTTGTCATGCCCCAAACTTGAAGAGTCATGGCCGCCACCCGGTGCCGTACTTGGCCCGAGCGACCACTCTGTAGCTGTGGACTCTGGAGGGGTAACCCTCAACTTAGGCCGATGAGGCCATATTCTGAATCGTCTGAAAATAACGTCTCTCTCATCTGTGGGGTAAACATACCCAAAAGCTCATATATATATATATATATATATATATATATATATATATATATATATATATATATATATATATATATATATATAACTGTGAAGGCTGACAAGGCCGCCATGAACATCTACTAATATACAAACTCTACAGGACTTGTCCACAAGCCTCTAGAGATAACTAAACTATACCATGGTCAGGACAGGGCCTCGACCTACCCATCAAACCTGTATATATAAAATGGACTCCAAGGTCTAGACCTGGCAACTCCGAGGAAGTGAAGATTACCAACCAAGCTGATGTTTGACTTTGTCTGCTGGGAGGGTCTGTCCAACTGTCCATGAGGACCTGCAGGCATGAAATGCAGCATCCCCGGCAAAAGGGATGTCAGTACAAAATAATGTACTGAGTATGTAAGGCAACAGGATAACTGAAAGCTGAAACTGAACTGATAATATAATAACTAAAAGTAACTAGGAGTCAAAGATAATTTGAAGATATGCTTACCTGCTGATACTGGCCTAACTCTCTCAATATAGTAAGTAAAATAGTTGTCTGAGCTTATAAGGTTCAGTATGTGTAACTGATCTGCCGTAGTAGGCTCACTTATAGGCACTCGGCCATACTAGGCTCTGTATCTCGGCTATTCTGGGCTCGTTCATAGGCGTTCGACCATTGTAGGCTCGGTATATAACTCACCATCTTATCAGAGGTTGCCCAATATGGGCCTGCCCATCAATTATAGTTCGATGGTTGTGAAAATACTGTAATACTATATATATATATATATATATATATATATATATATATATATATATATATATATATATATATATATATATATATATATATAGAGAGAGAGAGAGAGAGAGAGAGAGAGAGAGAGAGAGAGAGAGAGAGAGAAAAACTGAATATGAAGTCCCGATAAGTGAGAATATGGTAACTTATGAGAGTAGGATAGTGTATATAAATTTGGGAGTATGAACTTCTCTTTATGCCTCGTTATCAAACACATGTAATTACGAAATCATGTCAAAATGAAGGAAGGGCTTATCCTTAACATACCTTATCACAATCTTTCTGACCACTAAGTTGAACTCGCCTTTTCGTACGTTAATCTACAACAGTATGAGTACATGAGTTCATCGCTATGATGCATTGCATTTGACATGCATACTTTACATACAGGCATGGAGACACATTTCCTCATGTTACACGGTTTTGTGATATTTATGACTTCATATGCACATTGACATGTATGTATAGAGATGTACTTTTTTGATGCTATCTGAGATTGAAACTTCTTATCTGTTGTTGAAAGTTTTTGGGGAAAATCACAGATTTCTAACTTACTTATATTTTGGTGATTTCGGTGAAGATTTGGGTTTTACTGTTATACTTGAAAAGCATGCCTATTTTTCATAACTGGGAACGAGCTGAGCATTCTATCCTTAAGTTATTTCATGTACATCTTTTATTATGTTGTTATGAGTTGTTATTGGCTATTGGTGTTGGACTCTGACCGTTGCCCAAGCTCGTCGCTGCTTTCAACCTAAGATTAGGTTTGTTACTTATTGAGTACATAGGTTCGGTTGTACTCATACTACACTTTTGCACCTTGCGTGCAAATTTTGGAGCTGATATTGCTGTGTATGGCGGGAGCTGGCATTGAAGATATACTTGCGTTCCGGTTAGAGCTGCCTTTTGTTCTTGGTAGCTTTAGAATTATTAATCTGTTTATGTATATTTCGAACAGATGTGTTTATTTCATACTACTTTTGTAAACTCTAAATCTTAGAAGTTCATAATTTATACTACCTGTCTTTGGGTTGTTGTATAAAAGTTCAGTTATTTTATTATTTATTTTCTCAGTAAATCTCAATTGAATCAGATTATTGCTAATTGGCTTACCTAGCGGGTTGAGTTAGGTGCCATCACGACTAGTTTGATTTTGGATCGTGACAAGTTGGTATTAGAGCTCTAGGTTCATACGTTCTACGAGTCATGAGCAAGTGTCTAGTAGAGTCTCGCGGATTGGTATGATGACGTCCATACCTATCTTCGAGAGGCTACAGTGCATTTAGGATAAACTTCTCATCTTTCTTTTCTTATCGTGCGACATTGATTCAGCTTGAAGTGTATCTCTTTGAATTCATTCCACTCACTCGTATGCGTAGGTGAGCGCTCAGTATCAGCTGTGCATCGACGATTTGTGGTTCTGTGGATGAGGTCGAGATGTGTTTTCTATGTTTTGGTGATGGGCTAGTCTAGAGGACTTGAGGCCATGTTTAGACTGTAGCATAGGCTCGGTAGTTTCAGTTATGTGAGCATGTGCTTTTGGACTTATATGTCCAGTAGTGTCCCTATCAGTGGAATTTATGGCTCGGTTAGTGGTTGGATGGCTATATGACGAGTATGGCGTGACTGTGTGATGTGTTCAGATGGTTTGAATGTGACGAGAAGGGTCTGCTTGAGATGTGAAAAGGACTATTAGGTGCTTGATTTCTGTCTTGATGTGTTGTACATCCTCGAGTAATGATCGTGTTAAAGGATCTTTCATGTCATTTATTTGTGGAACGAAGTAGATTCACATGTCTTGTGGATGAGTTCGGACTCAGGAATATAAAGTGATTACGTAGTAATAGTGGCTGTGAAAGGGGATAAGGAGATATCAGTTTGAGGCTAAGCGGGTGGGTTATCACCTAGGGGTAATCTACGGAGGTGTGATTCTTATGATGTTATGTGGAGAGTTTCCTTCAACCAGTGGGTTATATGTGTTGCGATTTGAGTTTGGATCGGTGGTGAAAGTGTACCTGACCATCACGAGGATGAATACGAGCTTAACAGATAATTTGAGGTGCTAAACCCTTTGTGTTACATGAGCTTATGAAGGACTTAGTTGAATCTCACTACGATATAACAGTAGTAATAAAGTATGGGCATTGTAAGTTATCAAGTGTTTTGATCTATGGCTTTAAGACAAGTGGGGGAGTTTGTTATCGACGATTTGATTACATGGTTATGGGTTGTATTGGTTTCTATTTGAGGCATACTTGTGGATCAGTTATGATTTGTAGAGGCTGGTTTTGAGGATGACTTAAGCAAGAAAATATCTGGATGCATGGTTTATTACACTTTATAGGTATGTGGGAATAAAGGAATGATTTGAATTGTTATTCGTGAATGATGTAGTACGCAAGGAGAAGGAATTTACTCGGTTGATTAGAGGTCTGAATTACTTCTTTGGGTGTTGTTGTGCTAATGGGGCACAGGTTGTTCGGCCCAGTTGGGCGGTGCAATTGGGATTTGAGCAGAGTGGATGACTCTCGAGAAGGTTCTAATGGATTCAAGATTTTTACGTAGCAATAGAAAAAATTTCGAATTTTGTATATGGCTAGAATCTGAGATTTACGTTAGATGGTGTCGAGACTCGTGATATTTCTATATTATTATGGATTCTACATTTCAGTATCAAGAAGGTGAAGGAAACGACTTTAGATTCACAGAAGGTCTCTTCAGAGTGGGTGTCTCGGTTGTGGTACTTTTGGGGTGCTTAAAAGGAAATACAACGGCTTATGGGCCTTAGGGCGGAGTGGTTTTATGCTAGAATCTCTTGTGGTGAGCTTTAGGTAAGGATCGTGGTGTTCTAGCAAGGAGAAGTGTCAACTTGAGGGTAATTCAGAAGGAACTCGAAGAAATAGAACAACTTGGTAGTAGGTTGGATCAGCACTGTAATGGATAGGATCGATTCTTTTGGTTCTTGTGGTGAGGTGAGGCTTTACGGGTGTTTTGTGACAATACTCTTGGATTTGGCGACCTGCGTGGCTTGGTTGAGTTAGATGGATTCAGGTCTAATAGCTTGGTTATTTGCAAATGGATTTCAAAGTGTTCTCGATGGTTTCTACCACGGTTTGAGATGGATATTTCCTATCGGCATGAGGAGCATGTTGTGTATTGTGATTTTCTACTGGATGGGATCTTGTGAAAGGTTCCTAGCTAATTGATTATGTAGTCTACTTGGGACTCAAAGCTGATAATGAGGTTCTCGTATTTTCATATGATGGCCTAATAGATGCGGTGTGTCATGTGGGAATAAGATTTGCATGTACAAGGTCAAAACTCAGTTTTGAATGGAAGGTCATGAATTCTTAGAAAACATGGACGGTTTCGGATGACTAGATGAATACTATTACTACTTGGTATTGCCTGATAAGGATGCGCATTTCAAAAGGCACATTGTGTTTTGACTTACAAATGCTTTATTGGAATTGCGGTACTCGCCTAGTTGATCGACTGCTGATATTCAGATTTTTGCTATATGGCATGGAAGAACTATAGAAGTATTTCTCTTGGGGATGATTATGTATGATAGATATGTTAGTCATTCGAGTTGCGGAGTTGGGATCGGCTATGGTGATTCATGTGTTCTATGGATTTGGAGACTGGGCGATCTCAGAAGCAGATTATTTCGGGGTTACGGACTATGAAGATGTGGCCAAAGATAGCTAGACGGTAGTACGTGCTATGGTAAGGTCATTGTGGACTTTTAGAGGGACATTTATCCATTTGGGGATGACCGAAGTTTATTTGAGGCCCATTGGTAGGTCCGAGGAGGATATGTATTCTACCCCGGGTCGAATTTGTTGACTCACCACCGTTATTGCTAAAAGGTGTATCATTCGGTTAGAGTTGAGCTTGTTCGTGTTCTGGTATGTTCTGTGTGATACTCTTCTGTGCTACGAGGGGTTGTGATTTGTTGGTTATATGCACACATGATATAGTTCTGTTAGGGCCTTGTAGTAGAATCTGAGCGAGAGGTTTATTGGGGTGTTGAATGGTTGATTATGCCTTGGTTATGTTCTCTCGGGCTGTGGTATATTGTGTTATTTGCTTCTCCATGGATATGGCCACGCATTTCGTGTATTTGATGTTGAATTGCGTGTAGTTGTTGATTTGAGCATGGTGGCTTGAGATATTTCATCTGGACCAGTGTTTGGATGGGTTACGCATTGCAGCGGAGCTATGTTGAGATGTTATCCTTTGTGTTATATTCGTGCTTCTTGGTTCTACTATGTATGATGGGTTCGTAGCATTGTGTTTGTGGTAGAACTTGTTGAGCTTGCGAGATGGTTCTCACATTTGAGTCATTTTCCATGTTTGAATACACTTGAATTGTTACGTATTAGTGCATGGATTGCACGGTTTGTGGCTTAAGATTGTATTGGTATGGCATGTCAGTAGAGTAGCTTGTATTTGATAAGATGAGGTCGTCGAACCTAGAATGGGTGCTATTGGATTTGATTGCGGTATATTTGTAAGGATAATGTCACTGATCGGCTTAGAAATTGGCTATAGTTCTTGTCAAAGGAGGGGGAGCTCCATGACTTGTTGATCTAATGAGTGGTTATGAGTTTCTGCATGCTTCTTTCGTCATCGTCAGTGTACAAAGGTTTTGAACGAGGTTTTACTTGATATGAGGCTTACTATCAGTATTGGGTTTGTTTTGAGCAGCTACTGTGATCGGGAATTATTGCTACGAGTATGCGAGTTATGTGGTATATCATGTGATTATATCTTGGGTTATGGATGTGACTTAGATACATCTTGTTTAGAGTTATACAGTATGTAAGTGCGAGATTCGGGTCTTGTAAGGAATTCTGGATGTTAGAAATTGGGTTCTAAGGCTTACAGACTAAGGTTAAAGTAATGATCTTCAGTTATGTTATGTTGTTAGGCTTACATGGATTGGGGTGACGTGGGATCACCCCCGGGTATGTGCATGGTAAGGTTACACAGCAATTTGATGGCTTTGGAACGACTCTAGGCATGTTCGAGGACGAACGTATGATTAAGTGGGGGAGAATGTAACGACCCGACTGGTCATTTTGAGAATTTACATTAAATTCGGCCATTTGAAGTCTTGAGTAGCTTCATATGATGTATTATGACTTGTGTGAATCATCGATATTGGTTTTCAGATTAATCAGAATTGATTTGGGAGAAAGATTCTCAACTAGGAAGCTTTAATTTGGAAGAGTTGACCATGTTTGACTTTTAAGTATTTGACCTCGAATCAGAGTTTTGATGGTTTCGTTAGGCCTGAATGGTGATTTTGGACTTGGGCGCATGCCTAGATTTGCATTTGTATATTTCTAGAAGGTTTTGGCACTTATTGGCGGAAGTTGGAAATTTGAAAGTTTGGAATATTCATGAGTTTGACCGGGAGTTGACTTTGATGATATCAGCTTCGGATTGTGGTTCAGGGAGTTGGGATAGCTTCGTTATGTCATTTGGGACTTGTGTGCAAAATTTGAGTTCATTCCGAGTTAATTTGATAAGGTTCGGCAAGGGTTCTGGAAGTTGAAAGATTCAAAGTTCATTAAGTTCGATTTGAGGTGCGAATCATGGTTTTGATGATGTTATGTGTGATTTGAGGCCCCGAGTAGGCCCGTGTTATTTTATGAGACTTGTTGGAATATTCGGATGGGGTTCCGAGGGGCTCGGACGTTATTCGGATTGATTTCAGACCATTTTTCTTCATATTTGCATTGCTAGTTTCTGCTGATGTCTGGTGCATCAAATGTTCTTCGCGATCGTGAAGTTGGAGGTGCGATCATGTGGGGAATATCTGGAGTTGAGTATTTCTTCTTCGCGTTCGCGAATATTTGTCCATGTTCGCGTAGGTTGCTGGAGATTAAGCATCCCATTCGTGCAATTGTGTGCGCGTTCCCGCAGTGTAGAGCTAAGCCGGATAGGTCTTCACGACTTCTTCATAGCATTCATGAGCTTGGGGCTGCGTTCACGTAGAGACTTTTCGAGGCTGAGCATTTTATGATTCGCGATCGTGAAGCTTGTTCCGCGATCGAATAGAGTATTTAGGGGCAGTGCATTTTTCTTCTTTGCGATCGCGATAGTATTTCCGCGATTGCGATTCATTAATTCGTCCAGTGATTATAAGTACTCTATTTTCTGGGGTTTCGGCCATTATAGCATATTTGGAGCTATGGAGCTCGGATTGAGATTATTGTTTAGGCGATTTTCACAATATGGATTAGGGTAAGTGTTCTCTACTTGAATTTGATTATATTTCATGAATCTATCCTCATTTTTTGCATTTGGTTGATGATTACAAAAGAGAAATTGAGGATTTTTGACTAAAATTTCATGAAGTAAATTTTCGAGTTTAGAGCATCGATTTGGAGTCAGATTTGAGTTAAGCTAGTATGGTTGGACTCGTAATAGAATGGGTTGTTGGATTTTGTGAGTTTTGTCGGGTTTGGAGGTGCGGGCCTGGGTTTGAATTTTACGTTGACTTTGAGGCTTTTGAATAAAGATTCAACCTTTATTGATTGGGATTGTTTCCTTTGGCATTATTTGATGTTTTTGTGTTGCTTTTGGCTAGTTTTGAGCCGTTCAAAGGGCGGTACGCATGGGATGGCGTTTCTAATGTACTGTTTGGCTTGCTCGATATTGGATTCGGCTTGTTCGAGGTATGTAACACTTCTAAACTTATTGTTGAGGGTATGAACTGATAGTAGGCTATAATCTCGTGTTTAGTCGTTTATCGCACTCTAATTTACAGCACTTTAATTGAGTTGGAGCTTTAATCGCTAGTGTTTTGCACTAATTATGTGTTTTATGTCTTGTAGGAGTGATTCTTAGCTATGAAGATGTTATGAAATGAATTAAAGTGATTTGGAGCTTTGAAGTCTGAGTAAAAGCCCAATGAATTAAGTCGAGATCGTGTTCGAGGATCAATGGATGATAGTTAGGGACGAACGAAGAATCGAGTAGATATACTGCACATTATCTAGTAAAATGCACATAACTTTTCGCTCAGAACTCCGTTTGGACTCCACAATATATCGTTGGAAAGCTATTTAAAAGGGCTACAACTTTCGTGTTATGATTTCCCAAATTCCCAATAGAACAAAGTGATACGTGTGCGACCGCACACTGGCCGCACATAGTGTGAAAAGTGTGCGGCCAAGTGCGCTAGCACACTTTCAGGTGTGCGGCCGCACACGTACTATCCAGGAAAAGTGTCCTTTTTTGCATAGGAGAAGGTGTATTTGTTTGGGACCTACTCTACTTGGTATATATACATGGAAAATGGTATTTTGAGGACTTTTGACATATCTAAGACTTAAGGAGTCTAAGGAGAAGTTGTAGAAGCAAGAGCACAAGGAATCCATCATTCAATCTCAACTCAAGACAAGGGTTTGGATTGTTTTATGTTTTCTTTTAACTTAAAAATTGTTATGATAAATTACTCCATATCTATGGAGTAGTTCTCTTTAGGGTTTGATGGATTTGGTGTATTGATACTTGTTTGTGGATAATTAACTCTAGTTTATGTATTGAATCATTTTGGATGTTTTAACTGTTGCATCTATATTCACTTGTTAACGTAATCGAGAGAGGCATAACTTGTGATATCTTTGCATTATATTTTATTGGTTGAAGTCCTTCATTCTTCTTAGCAATAGAAAGATGCTAGTTGAGTTGTTGATTAAAGCTAGTTAGAAGAATAATTGAGAGAGGCTCTCCTAAAGACCAATCTACTGCGAATTCTTGCATATCTTCACGTGCTTAAAATTGGTTCATCTTGTAAGGTTGAGACTTAATCGAGAGAGGAGTTTCCACTAATCAATTGAATTAGTAACCAAGTGAATTCGAGAGACTCACTTGAACATTAGAAGTGAATTAAATAGTGTTTAATCCCAAACATTTATCTTGCACATATCCTATTAACCCTATCTTCTCCCAATTTATAACTTCCTTTGCTTGGTATTGTCATTAATCGATAGTTTAGACTCTTACTTAACTTTAGTTTAAATCAAATAAATCTCTATTGTTGATCATCTTGGATAGCAATATGTAATGATTTGGCCGGTCGTTTTGAGAATTTAAGCTTCGTTCGGCGGCATAAGGTCTTGCACAGCTTCATATTATGTGTATCGACTTGCGTGCATGGTTGAATTCAGTTACCGGATGATTCGGAGTCGAATTGGAAAAAGGAATCTAGTTTTGGAAGCTTAAGCGATGAGAATTTGACCGGAATTTGACTTTTGTGTAAACAGCTCCGGAATGAATTTTGGATGATGTCAGCAGCTTTGTACGGTAATTTTGGACTTAGGCGCGCCCCGGATTTGGAGGTCTGTAGGGTAATTTGAGGCATTTTGGCGAAAGTTGGAAAAGTTGAAGTTTGAAAAAATGGAGAAGTTTGACCCATAGTTGACTTTTGTGATATTGGGGTCAGAATGTGATTTCGAGAGTTGGATCAGCTCCATCGTGTCATTTGGGACTTATCTGCAAAATTTGGCATCATTCCTGGTTGGTTTGATTGGTTTCGGCACGAGTTTTCGAAGTTGGAAGATTTGAAAGTGCATAGTTTGATTCATGGCACGATTTGCATTTTCGGCGTTGTTTGATGTGATTTGAGACCACAAGCGAGCCCGTTTTAGGTTATAGAACTTGTTTGTGTGTTTAGACGAGGTCCCGGGGGCCTCGGGTGTGTTCCGAGTGGGCTACGGGTCAATTCCTCCTATTTTTGAATTGTTGTTTCGGTTTTTTGGTATCCTCCTTCGCGATCACGAAGATCCCCTCGTGTTCGCGAAATATTACTGCTGACCACCTTGAAATCCTTCTTCGCATTCGCGTTCAACCTAGCACGTTCGCGAAGGTTTGTTTTTCCCTTCATCGCGTTCGCGAAGATTCCTTTCCTTGTTCTTCGCATTCGCGAAGGATTCTTTCTGGGTAGCCTCACCTTCCTCTTCGCGTTCGCGAAGCACATCTAGGTAGCTCTCATTCTATTCTTCTTCGAGAACGCGACCCTATCTCCGCTTTCGCGATGCATATTCATCTGGGAAGAATATAAGATTTCCAAATCGAGGGTTAGACCATTTTTATCATATTTTGACTTGTGGAGCTCAGTTTTGAGCAATTCTTTGTGGGTTTTTCAAGCAAATTGATTGGGTAAGTGTTCTTCACCTAATAATTAATTCCATAATTTTATCTTCATTTTTATCATTTAATTTGTGTTTTGAGTTGAGGAAAATGTTGGTTTTTGAAGAAAGTTCTCAAAATAAAAAATCGTGATTTGAGGGACGAAATAGTATCGGAATTTGATAATTTTGTGTGGTTGAACTCGTACCGGAATGGGTGTTCGAGTTTTGTAAAATTTATCTGGTTCCGAGATGCGGGCCAGGGGTCGACTTTTGGATCGATTTCTGGATTTTGTTAAAGATTGAGACTATGATCCGGAATAGTTTCTTATGAGTTTTATTGGTGCTTTGAAATTATTTTGGTTAGATTTTAGCCGTCCGGAGGTCTTTTTACCCGAGAAGTTCATTTTATAGTATCGGTTTGTCGTCTTTGAGGTAAGTATCTTGTCTAACCTTGTGTGGGAGATTTCCCCTTAGGATTTGAGTCTTCTATGTTGATTGTAGTTCGTGTACGCGAGGTGACGAGTGCGTGCTCGGACTTATTTGTGAAAAGTTGGCCTTTTAGGGTTCTTAGGTCCTTAGATTCACTGAATATGAAGTTGTTCTTGATATGACTGAGTTCCCTATTTACTAGTTTCACCTCTACATGCTTAATTGGAATTAATTACTTTATGATTCACTCTTATTGCCTATTTGACTCTTATTTGACTTAACTGAAGAATCTTTACCTCTCATGTTCTCACGCTATCTTTTCATAAATGCCTATATTTATCTGAAGTTATTATTATCTCATCCTATAATTGTTTAGTTTTAATTGAGGCTGCGATAATATTTCTGCCGCTTATCCTTAATTGCATTGTTGAATAACCTTCGTAATTGCTCAACCTTAAAAGAAGTTTGATATCCTATATTTCAGTTGACGTAGCATTATTTGGAATTATTTGACTCGTTTTATTTTCCTTATTGTTGAATTGTATATTGTGGGATCATTGCTACATTTTAGTTTTCCATTGTTAAGTTGTTCTCTTTACGCCTAACATTCTTTAATGTGGTTATTCCTTGTGAACGGGGTCTATCGATTCGTTGTGATTTAAAGTTCTCGAGTTGATTTACTTGTCGTACTTTGTATTATTGTCATTGTTGTTGTTGTACTTATTGTGATGATGCACGAGATTTCTGCCGTGTTGTAACTGTTATCTCTATTAATTGTGCTGCATATTTACTTTGGGACTACGGAACGGTATTCCGAGAGATCCTCCTGCATATTTGTCACACCTCCTTTAAGGGAGTTTTTTCCAATTTAAGTGACAATACGTGATTATTTATTAGAAATCAGAGTCGGCACTTGGGATAATTTATGGTGTCCCAAATCACCGGTTTAAAATCCCGAATCGAGGAAAAGTTTGACTCTGTTTTACAGTCTACGAACACATAAATCCGGGTAAGGAATTCTGTTAACCCGGGAGAAGGTGTTAGGCATTCCCGAGTTCCGTAATTTTAGCACAGTCGCTTAACTATTAATATTAGCCTAATTATCTGATTTTAAAACACTTTTAAACATATGTGCATTTTTAACTTTAAAACCGCTTTTATTTATTTAAGGAATTATTTCAAGGTTATTTAAAACACATCGCAAGCCACGTGATAATAGGTGAATTTAACTTTATTCAGACCCTAAATAACCGTCTTCTGGCATAGTTTTGATAATAAAAGTGATAACAAAATGCTCTTATTAGTGCTTTTAATGATTTGCAGGTTATATATGACTAAGGAAGGCCAGGGAGCACTTTTGGAGTGAAAAAAAATGAAAAAAGAAAGGTCAACCATGAAATATCCCAAGTGAACCACGCAAAAACAGGCTGAAGAATCAGAAAACTGAGTCTACCGCGGTTCCACCGCGACCGCGGTAGAACCGCGGTGAAGGATGTTCGCGGATAGAAGGAAGATCAGAGGCCATGTTTGGCCGCGGTTCTACCGCGACCGCGGCAGAACCGCGGCAGGAGGTGGAAAGTTCAGGGACTAAAGTGCAAAACACGGGATTTTCAGCCCAAAACCCTATTTTAAACACTAGACTCCGCCCAAGAGAGGCATGTATTGTTTTGGAGAGTAGTTTTGGAAGAACAACAAGTGTGAGAGATCACCCAAAACATCTTGGTTTCATCAACTCTTTATGTTTCTTGCAAGTTTTATGATGAACATTGTTTTAGTTTATTTACCCATAGTTATGAGTAGCTAAATCTTTTGTCTAAGGTTTTGATGGAACCTATTGGGGGATGAACTTCTTGTTTATGTGAATACAAATTGCTAGTTTCAATCTTTATTTATTCAACTATGTTCTTGTTGTAGTTAATTGACAGGATCCTCAATTAGCTGTGCCTATTTAGTGTGCATAACTCGGGAGAGAGTGCATATTTAGGTTATTGTTGAATAACACCACTCCTAAAGTATAAGAGGAATCTATAACTGCGGGTTTAAAGGTGGGATTAGGGATAACGAAGCCTTGGGTGCAATCTTAAGTGAACTGTGTTAATTAAAGCTAGCTAGTGTATCTCGGGAAAGTGCAATAGTATATTACTGTGATTACTCGGGAGAGATTTACGGTAAGAAAAGTGTTCATGATTGATAGAGGTGTGTTGGTAAATTTGTATGACGCATAAACAGAAGGGATTCCATCAATAGGGAAAATCTTTACCTTAGCTTTTTCTCACCATTGTTTACAACCTTATTATCCTTAGTTTACAGCTGTTTATTTACTTGCAATTTTAGTTACTATAGAAACCATCAACTTGTGATTTAAAACATTTGGGAAGCTGGTTCTGAAGAGTTTAGTGGGTCTAAAGATAGTGATTGATAGGTTAACTCTCTGTGGATTCGACCTTGGGCGTAATACTCGTGTTATATTTGCAACGTCCGCATTGTCCTTTTTATAAGGCATAGTTGGGCGTGATCAAATTTTGGCGCCGCTGCCGGGGAGTTAACGGAATTATCAATTACCATTGCTAGAAATACAAAAATTCTTCGCGTAGGCAGTTTCTCTACACCCAATTTTTGATTGAAATTTTTGACGGTTGTTGAGTTGGTTGCACAGGTGTATGCCTAGAAACTCTACGAGGACTGGAGAACTACTTGAAGGACTCGCAGACCCTGAGAAAATATTTAAGGCATTTAACTGTGCCAACAGAAGACTTCAACCACCTCAACAAACAGACAAATTCGAAACTGACATGGGAGACACAATCGACCCTAACGGAAACGGCAGGCATGAGCAAATCAACTTGAATGTCAGAGACGCAGCACCTCTGGTGCCCGAGGGTGCACTGTATGACTGGGCACAGCCCACAGCTGACAATTTAGCTACTGCCATAGTTGTGCCTGCAATACAAGCTGAGTCGTTCCAGATCACAAATAATATGCTGCACTTATTGCAAAACAAGGGACTCTTTTCTGGGACACAACTTGAAGATCCTCAGCAACACTTGAAGAACTTCCTATCGATCTGCAAGACCCAAAGGCAGCCCAATGTCACTCCAGAGGCTATCAGGTTATTATTGTTCCCATTCTCGGTGACAGGAGCTGCACAGGTTTGGCTAAACTCACTCCCCATAAATTCTATAGCAACGTGGGATGAGTTAGTCAAGCAGTTTCATAACAAGTTTCATCCACCCAACAAAACTGCCCAACAAATTGATGAGATCGTGAGCTTCAAGCAGAAACCAATGGAGACACTGCATGAAACATGGAGCAGGTTCAAAGGAATGTTGGTTATGTGTCCACATCATGGTATTCCAGAACAGATGTTAGGACAACGATTTTATATGGGACTGTCAGATGGCTTGAAGAATATTGTGGATGCTTCAGCTGGTGGGGCATTCTTGAGCAAGACATGGAGAGAAGGTCAGAGTTTACTTGATAAAATGGCACAGAATTCGGGATGGACATCCAGGAATGCACCCATCACTCCAGTAGTACACTCAGTGCCCCTTGATCCTTCAAACACTATGGCTGAAAATATGGCGACCCTCCTGACACAAATGAGCATCCTCACCAAAAAGGTGGAGGAATCAGGACAGAAGCAGCAGGTACACATAGTAGACACTACCAATGGGGGCTTGTGCACATCTTGCATTAGTCAACCAGTTGGTAATCCTTGGAATACAGAGCTTGATCATCATCATCAGCACCCTGAAGATATGAACTATGTAGCTAACTATGGGGGTCAGAGACAGGGAAATCAGAACTGGGGTCAGCAAACTCAACAACAGTACAGACCACCTCCGCCACAATATAACGCCGGAAACATGGGAGATATGAGACCCCCCAACAACATGGCTCTGTATCCTAGATCCCAGGGGTACAACAATCAGCAGCAGGGGTACCACCCGCCTCAGCAGCAGCATGGTGGAAGACAGGATGATGGGTTTGCGAGACTGGAAGCAATGATGCAGCAGGTTATTGGGTCCACTGCGAATATAAATGAGAGAGTAGATGCACATGACGCAGCTATCAAAAATATTGAAGTGCAGGTGGGCCAAATTTCAATGTCTCTGAATAATCGTCCTCAAGGAACGCTACCTGCAGATACCCAAATCAATCCTAAAGATCAGGGCTCGAAGCAGCTGATGGCGGTGAGTCTCCGTAATGGCAGGGATTTCGATGAAGAGCAGGAGAGAGTTCGTGACAATATACAGGCTGAGACACTTATTCAAGTACCCATTGAGCTGGATGAATCCATAAGGCTGACAGATGTGACAGTTCAGCCTGCTCAGGAAGAAAAGAATACTCAGCAGGAGACCGAGAAAGTTGCTGAAGCAGTTGAAGAGCCAGTAGTAGAGATAGTAGCTGAGAAAGAAAAGTCCCAAGTGATTGGGAAGAAAAGACCTCTTGCACCATTTCCGCAAAGGTTGGCTAAACACCAAAAGGAGGAGCAATACAAAAGTTCTTTGAGATGCTCAAGCAAATTCAGGTAAATATTCCATTGATCGAAGCTTTAAAGGAGATGTCTGGATACGCAAAAATGATGAAAGACTTAATGTCCCGGAAATTTGACTTCCAAGACTTGGCTACGGTGACACTTACTCAGACGTGTAGTACAGTGGTAACTAGACCTGTTGTTGAAAAGCTCTCAGATCCCAGGAGTTTTACTATTCCATGTACTATTGGAAACTTTGCTTTTGCGAAAGCACTCTGTGATTTAGGGGCCAGCATTAATCTTATGCCCCTAGTCATTTACAAGAGGTTGGGCATTGGGAGAGCTAGACCCACCTCTATGCTGTTGCAGCTGGCTGACAGGACTGTGAAGCGTCCATTTGGGATCCTTGATGATGTACTTATTCAGGTGGGGAAGTTCGTGTTCCCTGCTGACTTTGTGATATTGGATTGCAAAGTAGATGAAGAAATTCCTATCATCTTAGGAAGACCATTCTTAGCCACAGGGAGAGCTCTTATTGATTCTGAGACCGGAGAGCTTAAGATGAGGCTCAATGACGAAGAGATTATATTCAATGTGCAGAAATCTATGAGGCGCCCAAGTGAGTTCGCAAGTTGCTCTCTTATTGATGCCGTGGATGTAATCGTTCAGTCTGATGATGAAGTGTTGACGATTGAGGATCCCCTCGCTGCATGTTTGACAAATTTGGAGGAAGTGAACGGTGAAGACTTGGCAGAATGGGTGTTGACATTAGAAGGTAGAGGGTTTTGGGAAAGAAATCTAGAGTTTGAGCCCCTACACTTAGAAAAGAGGGAGACTCCTCCAGCTAAGCCATCCATTGAAGAACCACCGAAGCTGGAACTAAAGCCATTGCCATGCCACCTCAGGTATGAATTTCTGGGACCTAACTCCACTCTACCTGTTATTATCTCATCTGGTTTGCTAGATGTGCAGGTCCAACAGCTTCTACAGGTATTGAAGGAGTGCAAAACTGCCATTGGGTGGACCATGGCAGATATCAAGGGGATCAGCCCCGCGTACTGCATGCATAAGATTCTGCTGGAAGAGGGGCACAAACCTTCCAGGGAACATCAGAGGAGGCTGAACCCGAATATGAAGGAGGTGGTGAAGAAGGAAGTGATAAAGTGGCTAGATGCGGGAATTATTTTCCCAATCTCTGACAGCAGCTGGGTTAGCCCAGTTCAATGTGTGCCTAAGAAGGATGGCATGATGGTTGTGAAGAATGACAACAATGAACTAATCTCAACGAGAACCGTCACAGGCTGGAGAATTTGCATGGATTATCGAAAGTTGAATCTAGCCACCCGGAAAGACCACTTCCCACTTCCCTTCATTGATCAAATGCTGGATAGATTAGCAGGGAGGTCACACTTTTGTTTTCTGGACGGGTACTCAGGGTACAATCAGATTTCCATTGCACCTGAGGATCGAGAGAAGACCTCTTTCACATGCCCTTATGGCATCTATGCCTTTAGGAGGATGCCCTTTGGCCTATGCAATGCACCCGCCACATTCCAACGGTGCATGATGGCCATATTCACTGACATGGTTGAGGATATAATGGAGGTGTTCATGGATGACTTCTCAGTGGTGGGGAATTCATTTGATGAGTGCCTGGTGAATCTGACGCGTGTGCTGAAAAGGTGCATCGAGACAAATCTGGTGCTGAATTGGGAAAAGTGTCATTTCATGGTACAAGAAGGCATAGTTCTGGGGCACCGGGTGTCAAGCAAGGGAATAGAGGTAGATCGAGCAAAGGTTGATGTAATAGCAAAGCTGCCTCCACCAACTTCGGTCAAAGCAATCAGGAGTTTCCTTGGACATGCCGGTTTATACCGGCGGTTCATAAAAGACTTCTCCAAAATCGCCAATCCTCTCTGTAAGTTATTAGAGAAAGATCACCCGCTTGTATTTTCTGATGATTGCAGGGTATCGTTTGAGAAGCTAAAGTAGAGGCTGGTCACAGCACCCATCATTGTTGCCCCCAACTGGGAGCAACCGTTCGAACTAATGTGTGACGCTAGTGACTACGCAGTGGGGGCAGTGTTGGGCCAGCGAAAAGATAAATTGATGCACCCAATCTATTATGCTAGTAGAACACTGAGTGGAGCCCAGTTGAACTATACGGTGACTGAAAAGGAGATGCTAGCTGTGGTGTTCGCATTCGACAAGTTCCGGTCCTACCTGATAGGATCCAAGGTAATTGTATACACTGACCATGCTGCTCTCAGATACTTAATAGAAAAGAAAGACTCTAAGCCACGCCTGATTCGTTGGGTGCTGCTTCTGCAAGAGTTTGATCTTGAAATACGTGACCGCAAGGGCACTGAGAATCAAGTCGCTGATCACCTATCACGACTGGAGGGATCTGAAAATGCAATTGAAGTTGAGGAAATTCTGGAAACTTTTCCAGACGAGCAACTGCTCGCCACCACTCATCAGGAAGCGCCATGGTATGCGGACTTGGCCAATTACCTAGCCAGTGGTATAGTCCCTCACGACCTTTCATCGGTCCAGAGGAAACGATTTTTTCGTGAAAGCCGCTTGTACTATTGGGATGAGCCCTATCTATTTAGAATATGCCTGGATAACATGATCCGGAGATGCGTCTCCGAGATAGAACAATCTTCTATTTTGCAGGCTTGTCATGCACCGGCTTATGGTGGACACTTTGGAGGGATCAGGACAGCAGCGAAGGTGCTAGAGGCCGGATTTTTCTGGCCGACTGTGTTTAAAGATGCGCACTCATGGGTGAAGGGTTGTAATGAATGTCAACGCACCGGGAACATTTCCCGGCGCCACGAAATGCCCATGAACCCAATTCAGGAGATAGAAGTGTTCGACGTCTGGGGGATTGATTTCATGGGTCCCTTCGTCAGCTCCTATGGCAATAAATACATCCTTGTTGCTGTAGACTATGTGTCCAAATGGGTGGAAGTTGTAGCATTGCCCACAAATGATGCGAAAGTGGTGGTGGGATTTCTAAAGAAGAACATATTCACCCGCTTTGGGACACCACGGGCGATTATTAGCGACGGAGGCACTCACTTCTGCAATAGAGCCTTCGAGAAGTTGCTTATGAAATACGATGTGCGCCACAAGGTAGCTACTCCTTACCACCCGCAGACTAGTGGACAGGTTGAGGTATCCAACAGGGAAATCAAGAGTGTGTTAACGAAAACTGTAAACGCCACAAGAACTGATTGGGCAAGGAAGCTAGATGATGCACTCTGGGCTTACAGAACAGCTTTCAAGACACCAATTGGTATGTCACCATACAAGTTAGTGTTTGGGAAGGCCTGTCACCTACCTGTAGAACTTGAGCATAAAGCGTGGTGGGCACTGAAGCAACTAAACTTAGATATGGAAGCTGCGGGCACATCAAGAGTCACAGAATTGCATGAGCTCGAGGAATTCAGGCATCTTGCTTTTGAGAGTACAAGGTTGTACAAAGAGAGAATAAAGAAACTACACGATCAAAACATTGTTGAGCGAAATTTCAAACCTGGGGACATGGTATTGCTATACAACTCAAGACTAAGGTTGTTCCCGGGCAAGCTGAAGTCACGATGGTCGGGACCATTTCGAGTAGTTGAAGTTTTCCTGTCAGGAGCGGTTGAAGTTGCCACTGAGAATGATTCTCGTACATTTAGGGTCAATGGTCAGAGATTGAAGTTGTATGTGGGTATGAGCGAGCTTAAGGAAGGGTCTGAACTACACTTGACTGAACCACAGAGGTCGAGCGAACCTTAAATGCGCTCATCCTGCGTCGTGCCGCGACGTTAAATCAGGCGCTCCGTGGGAGGCAACTCACGAAATTGTTGTAAGTATAACATAAACATAAAAAAAATGTCTGAATCAGAGACGCGGTCAGACCGCGGTTCTACCGCGATCGCGGTCAAACCGCGGTACTGGCCCCTCTCTGAACCCAGGTTATCGCGTTTCCACCGCGGTCGCGGTAGAACCGCGGTCGCGGTAGAACCGCGGTAAGTATAACCCTCTGAACTTGGTCTACCGCGTTTCCACCGCTATCGCGGTAGAACCGCGGCAGACACAGATCGGGTCCAGGTCCGATTTTTTTTTTAAAAAAAAAAAGTTTTTTTTTCTTTCCCTTTTACCCAAAAATAACACACACCCACCTACCACTAATCCCCCCATCTGCCCAGCACAATAAAACACAACCCCCCCCTCCCCCTTTCTTTTCTCATTCTCTTCTTCTCCATCTTCTCTCTATCTTCTCTCTTCCACTCTTCTCCTCCCAAAACCCCATTATCACCCTCCCTTGCCATCCACCTTCATCACCTACTTTTACTCAACCACACTAGTAAGTTTTTATTTTTCTCTCTCTATTTAATCTTCTATTTTTGTGTAATCTAGAATACTTTTACTTAGTTTCAACCTAGGTAGGCTTCGTATAATTTTTGTCAATTTTCGCTTTGTTCTTGATTTTCGTTGTTGTATGATAATGTTGTGAACTTGGTCGGTGTTAAGGTGCTTGGGGCTTCATGGTATTTGTGATATTTTGGTAAAAAAAAAATCTTATCTTTTGGGAATAGTTGTTGTTAGGCACCATGTGGGCCACAATTTCGGAGTTGTTGTGATATTGCGGAGCGGGTTCTACCCACCCCTAATTGGGGAGTGTTGTACTCGATGATGGGGGGTGTTGTTTATGTTTGGAAATATATGCACAGGAGTAAGTGTGGGGTGGTGTTGGCAGAATGTGGTAAGTAGTTCTGTTGTGAAGCCTATGGAGGTTATGACCTTCACCACCCCGCTTGTGCGGCTAGTTGTCATGAAGAATTATATGGGGGCATTGTTTTGGTTCCATACGGTGGCGATGTCTGCGTACCCATCTGACTGGCACTAATTAGGATGAAGTTGATTTTTTTTCTCTAACTCCCTGCAGGTACTATGGCACGTAAAAGGCAAAGGAGAGGGGCGGGCACATCCCTCCAGCCGACATTTGACGAGTCCCGGTTTGAATCGGAACGAGCTGAGGACGATTTTAATGCGAAGGCTGGAAAGAACTTCATTCACGAGATTCAAATTGACCGGGCAGCCCTCCGCGTGGAACAGGAGGACATGTATGAAGAAATTCGGAGGAGGGAAATGGAATTCCTCTTTGATCCGCCCGGCCCGGTGAACCGGATGATTGTTAGGGAGTTTTACGCGAACTGCCCTGCACATATGCTGCGGGAGGTGATTGTGCGAGGCATAGTGGTGGATGCCTCTATTTTGACTGTCCAACAGGTATTGCAGCTGCCCCAGTTCACGGGCGACGTTGATTTCTACCATGACAGACCAGGTGTCACGTGGGAGGCTCTGACGGATGTACTTTGTGCTGGGGGGCACCCCACCTGGATCAAAGACCAAAGCACCCTGAATTCCAATTCTTTCACGCATTTGGCTAAGTGTTGGTTGACTGTCATCTGCAGCCGGTTCATGCCATCCAGCAACACCACTGATGTGAACTTCAACAAAGCATTATTGACATGGTGTTTCGTGACGAAGAAGGACTTTGATGCAGCCCGGGTAATTAGTGACGAAATGGTCATGCGAGGACCGCTGCTGTCAAAGGGGTTTTACTTCCCTTCCTTGGTGACTGCACTGTGCTTGCGGAGGGGGGTCCCCACAGGTCCTGCCGATGGAGAGTTGGCACCTGAAGCACCATTCCGCACTTCACGCATCAGAGTGGGCAGGGGTACACGTGCTACAATTGTGATAGATGATGAGGATGCTAACCCATTTCCGAGTGCACCGTCCAGGAGATCAACTGACAGTGCGGGACCCTCTCGGTGCCCCCATACTGGGGCAGGCTTCGCCAGATCTCAGTCTACCAGGCCTATGCTGCGTTCCATGGAGGAAGAGGTCGCGGATATCCGCGCCTCAGTGGATGGCCTACACACACGAATGGATGCAATGTCTCAGAGGCAGGCCCGGTCTGAGAACAAGTTCATGGCCTGATTCCGTGCTCTGGGGAGAGCTTGCCATGTGGATCCCCACACCGTCTCCAACTCTGATTGAGTCTCAGGGAAGTCTTCTTACCTTTCTGCTCTTTACTTTCTTGATATGACATGAGGACATGCCATTATTTTTAAGTGTGGGGTGGGAGACTTGCTCTAGTTATATGTGTACTGTACATAGGCATTGTGTTTTTTTTCTTTTTAGGTAGTGTAGCAAGTCCCCCTTGGTTTTTCTTTTGGCAACGGTTCTTTTCCAAGGGTTTTGCTTGAACCGGGTTAGGTAGATTTTCCGTTTTTAGTTAGAACTGAGATAGGTAAAGGCTAGAATTTTACCCGTGATGTACACACCTGCAAACAACTAAAACGAATTTGAGAGTGTAAAGTCTAGGCTCAGTTGTGGACTTATAAATCTATGCCTTAATATTGCACATCTTGCCTTGCTCGAACGCTTGTATGAGTGTGTTGATAAACTGATTCAGAATGAGTTATGTGCCATGTGTGTGTGAGGTTTGTGGTATTTTGTGCATTGCATTTGATGCCTAGAACTTGCCCGGTGTGTTTGCAAAGCGAAATAGTAGTTTGTTCAGTCTTGGAAGTGATATAGGCATTTCTTTGTTGAGCCAGATATGTATATTTTACCCACCTAATTGTTATGTATCGTAGTTAACCCCTTTGAGCCTATAATCTTATTTCTTTGGCAACCACATTACAAGCCTTACCCATTTGTTTGAATTAACCATCTATTTGAACCATTGTAACCTCTCATGAGCACTTGAATTGTTTATGAACTTTGTAAAAGTTAAAGTGTGAGGTGGTTGGTTTGGCTTTTGAGTGGAACTAATGAAATAAGGAGAAAGGGTGCATTGATTTGAAAAGCAAGAGCCACTTGAAAAAAAAAATATTCTTTGATAGTGGTGACTTTTGATATAATTGTGCTTAAATAATTTGGGAGTTGATGTATATTGATGTGAAGGTGAAGTTTGGCTTGACATAAGTATGGGGTTTGAATGTTAAAGTATAAGTATTAAAGTGCTAAGGGAGTTGTAGTCACTCTTATATCTAAATGTATCCTACCCGTCCCTCAGCCTACATTACAACCAAATAAAATCCTAATTGATCCTAGAATGAATGAGCTCCATTAGTAGAGTAGTACACTACGGGCAAGCTTATGGTGCATCTTTTGTGGCATATGAATGTTATTTTTGAGAGTGAGTGAATTCTTGATATCTTCGATTCCTTGTGTTTAAATTTTATGCATGTGGAAATGCTCTCAGATTTTTTTTTAATGTGAGGGAATGTGACTCAGGAAGAAGAAGTAAGTTTTCACCTCTGTTAGAGTAACTAGAGTGAGCGCAAGTGTGTCATGGCAGTAGAGTCTGCAACTGGGGTGTGACCGACACATTTCTTAGGCTGTTCTGTCAAAATGGAAGGTGTGACATACATGGGGTAATGCGTCAAATGGGTAGGCCTAGAAGTGTGGTTTAGCTTGCTCGAGGACGAGCAAAGGTTTAAGTGTGGGGTGTTGATAATAGGTGAATTTAACTTTATTCAGACCCTAAATAACCGCCTTCTGGCATAGTTTTGATAATAAAAGTGATAACAAAATGCTCTTATTAGTGTTTTTAATGATTTGCAGGTTATATATGACTAAGGAAGGCTAGGGAGCACTTTTGGAGTGAAAAAAAATGAAGAAAGAAAGGCCAACCATGAAATATCCCAAGTGAACCACGCAAAAACAGGCTGAAGAATCAGAAAACTGAGTCTACCGCGGTTCTAGCGCGACTGCGGCAGAACCGCGGCAGGAGGCGGAAAGTTCAGGGACTAAAGTGCAAAACACGGGATTTTCAGCCCAAAACCCTATTTTAAACACTAGATTCCGCCCAAGAGAGGCATGTATTGTTTTGGAGAGTAGTTTTGGAAGAACAACAAGTGTGAGAGATCACCCAAAACATCTTGGTTTCTTCTTCTCTTTATGTTTCTTGCAAGTTTTATGATGAACATTGTTTTAGTTTATTTACTCATAGTTATGAGTAGCTAAATCTTTTGTCTAAGGTTTTGATGGAACCTATTGGGGGTGAACTTCTTGTTTATGTGAATACAAATTGCTAGTTTCAATCTTTATTTATTCAACTATGTTCTTGTTGTAGTTAATTGACAGGATCCTCAATTAGTTGTGCCTATTTAGTGTGCATAACTCGGGAGAGAGTGCATATTTAGGTTATTGTTGAATAACACCACTCCTAAAGTATAAGAGGAATCTATAACTGCGGGTTTAAAGGCGGGATTAGGGATAACGAAGCCTTGGGTGCAATCTTAAGTGAACTGTGTTAATTAAAGCTAGCTAGTGTATCTCGGGAGAGTGCAATAGTATATTACTGTGATTACTCGGGAGAGATTTACGGTAAGAAAAGTGTTCATGATTGATAGAGGTGTGTTGGTAAATTTGTATGACGCATAAACAGAAGGGATTCCATCAATAGGGGAAATCTTTACCTTAGCTTTTTCTCACCATTGTTTACAACCTTAGCATCCTTAGTTTATAGCTGTTTATTTACTTGCAATTTTAGTTACTATAGAAACCATCAACTTGTGATTTAAAACATTTGGGAAGTTGGTTCTGAAGAGTTTAGTGGGTCTAAAGATAGTGATTGATAGGTTAACTCTCTGTGGATTCGACACTGGGCGTAATACTCGGGTTATATTTGCAACGTCCGCATTGTCCTTTTTATAAGGCATAGTTGGGCGTGATCACCACGCTACATAAAATGCACCCGTGAGTCGCGACACGTTCTATTTAACCTTGTTAGAGATTAGAATCGAGCCACATGAAATGTACACCCGAATTTTAGAATTAAGCATCACAACTACGTCACGTGAACCGTACTTATAGCTATGACAATTAAGAAAATAGAAATAAAATTAACTAAAGTAAATAAAACTTGTCTCCTGCTCATATTTTGTTTTTAGCTTTTCATTTTGTTCGGTCGAGCCCGATACCTAAAGCATGGAACAAATTAATTGCTAATGGGCTTCGACATTTCTTCCACTCCCCACGATCCAACAATCGTTCAAATAATCCATTCAGATAAACAAGGAATCTATTAAAAAGTAAAGAAATAACAAGAAAAGCTAACAACACAGTGTGGATCTGAGTATGATATCTCCAACCTTACCCTCATTCCCTATAATGGGGGTAATTTTTGGGGTAATTTAGCTCCAACCCTCCCCCATTTTTGTCCCCAAAATGGGGAATGAATAATGTTCCCTCAAATATGGGGTACACTATTCATCTCTCCCATTACGATTCATCATTTTTTTATTATTATTTTATTATTTAATCTTTTAATTTATCTCTTTATATATACTCAATTATGTTTATGTAATATCTTTATAATATTAATTTTACATCTTAACTTTGGTGTATATTTTTAATAAATTAATTTTTGTACGTTTACTATTTTTATGTAAAATTGTAAGTTATTTTATTATAAGGTATAATTGTACAAAAAATATATAATTATCTCAAAAAATAAATGGCGCAAATATAAAATATTATATATTGCTAAAATTGTGCGGATATAAAATATTAGATGTTGCAATGATTTCACTTTTATTTGTATTATTAGTTAATCTATAATAATTGCTTACAAGTTATATTATTTAAAATTTTATGGAATTGTTTTAATGGAAATTACAAATTAATAAAAATAAAAGATGGAATTTGTTTAACGAAAATTAAAAAATGAAATTGAAATGAAAGATAATAATATAATGTAGAAGATAAAGAAGATATAAAAAAGTTTGGGGGAAAAATGGGGAAATGGTTGGAGTAAGTTGTCCCTAAAATAGGGGAATCCCCATTTTGGGGACAAAAAATGGGATAAAGGTTGGAGATGCCCTAAGAATCTTTATACATGCATAATTTCCTTCCCCTTTCCCCATTTTTGGGACAAAAAATGGGGTAAAGGTTGGAGATGCCTTAAGAATCTTTATACATGCATAATTTCCTTCCCCATCGCTATGCCAAATCTTTCTAGCACTTAATATGTGACCAAGGCAACAAGTGAATCAAAATTCTCATTCAGCAAGTTTCAATCAAGTTGTATGAAAAATACATTGAATTCTCTGACATAAAATTAAACCACTATTATTTGAATTCAAACACGATAATGCCTATGTTTGTTTAAGTCATTAACTCCCATTTCGTTAGCTACAGGTGTTTCAAATCATCAGCTAGGTATATGATTACCAGCGAATCACATGTATTTTAATCATTTTTAATGAGATCAGTCACTCATACTCAAGAAACAGAGGAAAACCAATACAGATTATGAGGCAAAATGCAAAGCCAAGATTCTCAAATCAGATTTCAATCGACTCTTTCTAGACCTATTCTCAAATACTTCCCGAATTAATTTAAACCTTAAACTTACCATATTTAGATCCACATGACAACAGAATGAAGGATGAGATATGAACCTGAAAGTGAGATTTCAATTAATTCGATTTTTGAATAGTACACAGTCAGTTCTCGAGTCAAAATTCAATCGCCCAACAGCAACTCGGCGAGACAGCTACAAAATGGGATTAGGAGCCAACGAACTCGACCTCAGACGATAGCCTCACGAACTCGCCTATTCTGTTCAGGTCTGGTCATTTTTGACTGGGTTTGGAGGCAGCTTCGGCAAATCTTTCAGCTGGTGATTTTGGGGTTAGTTTTCGCCGGGGTTGGGATTAATTTTTGGTGTTGTTTTTGAGCTATTTCGCAGCCGGTTTTGCTTCTCCTTTTGGTTGGATTTCGCTGAGCTTCTGGTGGTGTTTGCGGGAGCTAAGGTGTGAGGAAGATAAGTGAAAAGGGGGGGAGTGCAGTAGCTGCGGCTGTTGGGGTTCTGATGCTCTAGGTTGACGAAGAAGCGGGGATGGGTGTGTTCCTGTTGGCGGGGGGGGGGGGGGTGGGGGGTGTTCCAAGAAGATGAAGTTTAAGGGGGTGGAGTCCTTGGTGTTATCGGCTGATATCTCATTAAAGGATATTCAAAAACCGACTAAATTGACCAAACCGTACTGCATCAAACTGATTTTTAAGTTTTTTTTAAGAAATTGTAGGTTTTTATATAAATTTATAACCGCACTGATAATTAGGGTAGGTTTTTAATTTTATAAAAATAAACCGAAAAAATATCGAACCGTACTGAATAAATTTTACATGTGGAAAATATATTTATTTAGTAAGTTTAAAAATAATAATGCATTAAATTTTCTTTAGGCCTTGGAATTATAAAAACTATTACAAGCCAACAAGTAATTAAACTCAAAATATTAATTCCTAAAACCTATTATGCTACTTCTACTTAAACTAAGTTATTTCAAATATCTTTATTAGCAAGACACAAAGTATTCTAGTAATTATGAGTAGCAAACTACAATGTATTGAATATGTTTCTTTTCATATAGTTTAGATTTATCTTTTTGAATATTTAATCTTCTATAGACTTTATTCTTGAGTCTCAGCCTGGTATATCTTTCAACTCGTGTGATTTATATTTTCTTTGCCTTTGTTTGATTTCTTTTACGTTGTTGTAGAATAGTTGATGGATCTATACTCTAGCCATCTTTGTTTTTAATTCATCACCCTTTAAACAGTAAAAATGTTTAGAGAGTTTTGCTAAGTCCTATAAAAGAACGTATGTTATTGCATTCTACTTCTACTGATGAATTTTACATGATATTAAAAAAAATCGAAAATTAACCGAACCGTAGCGATACCGAAGAGAAACTGACATGATTGGGATGGTTTTGAAAAGTCTAATTTTGGTTATACATAATAAAATAACCGAAAATTGGTATGGTACAAATTTTATAAAATAACCGACCGAACCGAACCATTGACACCCCTAGGGTCTAGGTTAGAAAATCCTTTTTAGATCTTGTATATTTTTTGTACATGTTAGTCCAAATCAAGAGAAAAACTGTTGAAGGCTTCATAGGGTAGGAATTTTTTAGGTTTTTCTTTTATTTTTTCAAAAAGAAGAGTGTAGAAGAGTTCCTAGGATTTGCTTAATGGGTATTGGGTATTGGGCTAATCTGAATTGGGTTAAAAATTGGGCTCTAAGACTCCTAAAATTGTGGTCCAACACCTTAATTGACTCCATTTAATATAAGATAAAAATACTAAACAATGCAAAAACTAATCCTAATTAATTAAATTAAACTATATTAAAACATGAAACTATTTTTTTGTATTTTCAAGATTATATAAAGATGAAAATAAGGTACTATCTTTGTATATTTTTTTAATTTAAAAAAGGTACATGAATTAAAAATAACTAGGTAAAAATATTTTTTGTAATTTTTATTTTTGTTATAAAATAAAATAAAATAGTTAAAACTAGTTGACAAAGCAATATTAGGCCTAAACTAAATATTTACATGCTAAAATATAAAAAATATTGAGAGGGTCAAAAATCACATGTCTACGATATTTATTTTGGGACTACGGAACAGTTTTCCGAGAGATCCCCCTATTCTGCATATTTACTTTAGGACTATGAAACGGTATTTTAGGAGATCCCCCTGTTCTGTATATTTACTTTAGGACTACGGAACAGTATTATGGGAGATCCCCCTGCATATTTACCTTGGGACTATGGAACGGTATTCCGAGAGATCCCCTGTTTTGATAATTACTTTGGGACTACGGAATGGTATTCCGGGAGATTCCTCTGTTCTGCAAGCATTCTACGTGATGTCCGTTCTTTTCCTTATGCTTACTAGCTGGTACGAATTATGTTAGGACACTTGCACAAGCATACACGTAGCTAAGCACCCTTATCAGATAAGAGGTTTTCTTGATATTGTTGAGTATAGATGCACGCCCTTGTTTACTTGCCTTCCATGTTAGAATGGCTCTATATGGCACGTGAGTCATCAGTGCGGTTATGAGGTGTGATGAGGGCACATGATGCCAAGTGTTAAGGTTCAGGTATTGAGACCCGTGAGTTGTAATGTATCCGAGGTTCGGCACTTCGTGAAGGTTGTTGACTAAGAATCAATGTGAAAGTTGTCGTAGTTGCTGAGTTATTATTTGTCCTTGTTGTATTTGTGATTTCGGATTTAGGTTGTGTTTTCGCTCATTCTTTTGTGTCATTATTGTGGTATTCCGCTGATACTTGTCATTTTCCCTTCCTTATTGCAATTATTGTATTCTTAGCCACATCGCGTAGTCTTTATATAAATATCATGTTTTGTTGTCCTTATACTTATACTTATTCAATTTATTAGGCTAGTAGGTGTCTTGAGTGTTCCTCGTCACTACTCCACCGAGGTTAGTCTTGATACTTACTGGGCACCACTGTGGTGTGCTCATACTATACTGTTGTACATTTTGTACATATCCAGGTATTTGCTCGTTAGTAGCTATGTAGCTCGTTGCTGTGGAGACTCAAGGTAAACCTGTTGCTGCGTTCGCAGGCTTTGGAGTCACCTTCCTATTTTTGTATTCACATTATTTTGCTTATTTACAAACAATTGTATTTAGAAGTTGAAGTAAACTCTGTAGAGCTTATGACTTATACTACCGGTTTTGGGAAATTGTAAATTTTGTAAAGATTTCTATATCGAGACTGTTAAATTTTCTTTATTATTGTTGTTATTCAGTAAATATTAGGCTTACCTAGTCCCTAAGACTAGGTGTCATCGATAACCAACGGAGAAAAAATTGGGTCGTGACACAATATAGCTATAAACTATGATAATACTGTTTAACTCCAATCCCTGTGGATACGATATTTTAATTTATTGTATTCGACTAGCGAGCATATTTTAGTGTGTGTTTCAAGCTCGTCTAATTTTGGCGTCGTTGCCGGGGATTGGCAATCAATAGTATTTGAAATAGTTTGCAGTGCTAATTCAGCAATTTTTCTTTTTATTTTATTTTCTCTTTTTACGCTTGGTGTCCTTTGACTGTGCGCAGGCTACATGTTAGATTGGTGTATGACTCGATCTTCTAGTAAGGAATTACAACCATACGTACCAGAAATCGAGAAACATCTGTGACAATTTAGGAAGGAAGGAAATCTTCTCGAGAATATAGAAATGGTTGGGCAATCCTCAACCAAAGAAAAGATGGCGGGAGATGATGATAATGTTGATTTGCCTGCGAGAGATGCAGCCAAACACATAGAGAGAGCTGCAAGAGATGCTGAAGAAGTAGCACTTAGAGATGAATAAATTGCTTATGAGGAGGAGAGGGCTCGAAGAATGGCTCAGAATCAGCCCTTGGATGCAGACCAGTTCGGAAACGTAACTCCCGGCCAAGGGAGACCACTTGGTGATTATGTTAGACCAGTCTACAACAAAGGTTTATCAAGTGTGAGACCACCTCCAGTTGCAGACAATAATTTCGAGTTGAAGCAAGGGTTGATTCAAACCCTCCAAAACAACTGTGTCTTTAGAGGAAAGATGAACAGAGATCCAAACAATCATCTAATGGACTTCGAGGAGATCATGAACACCTTTCAATACAATGGTGTGTCACATGATGTAGTGTACTTAAGGGCATTCCCGTTCACTCTGAATGATGATGCAAAGCATTGGCTTCGAAGCTTGCCCCAGGGATCAATTAGAACATGGGAGGAGATGACCTCAAGGTTTCTTTCTAAATATTTCTCCTAAGCTAAAACGGGCAAGTTTAGAAGAGAAATCTGTAACTTCTGCCTGAATGAGTCTTAGACTGTGTTTGAATTATGGGAGAGGTTTAAAGAGATTGTGCGAAAGTGTCAACACAACGGAATTGAACTCTGGATGCAACTCCAGGACTTTTGGAATGGTTTGACACCAACCTCATGCAGAACATTGAGCAATGCAGCTGGAGGTCTGTTAATGAAGAAGACTCCAGAGGAGATAGTCACTATTCTAGATGAGTTATTTGAAGATGCAAATCAGTAGCCCTCAGAGATTACTGAAAGAAGAAGATCAACTGGTGTTCACAAGTTGACACTAACACATCTGTGCCGGTACAGCTTGATGCCATGGCAAAAGAAATCAGGAAGCTGACCTTAGCTTCACTACACAATAAGCCTCATGCAGCATGTGATATATGTAGAAGAGGACACCCTACTCATGAGTGTCAGGCTACTATGGAGGAAGTTAATGTTGTGGGTAATTACAACTTCAATGCAATGGGTCAGAAGCACCACAGTTTTTCATGGAGTTTACCTGGGGGTACAACAAATGCATGACAACAAAATAATTCAAGATTTCAAGGAGCTCCTGGTTTTGTGAATCAGTCGAGGCCGCAGTTCTAGCCTCAACAATCAAATCAGTCTGGGTTAGAAAATCTAATGAAGTCTTTCATTGTCAAGACAGATGAGAGGTTAGATGCTCATGGTGCATGTCGCGCCCTATTTTTTCTCGCGAAATCAGGTTTATGACATTTGGGAGGACAACTCATTCCCTTTCAGGAATTGGGTTTGAAGTGAAGAGTCGCCACCTAATGATTTGAGTGCATTAGGACACTAGGGAAGGTTTGATTTTAACAACCAGAGATTGGGTAAGGGCTTAAAATTATCTCAAGGGGAAGGTGTTAGGCACCCCTCAAGATCCACTAATGTGGTTCCCGGCCAAGCTATTATTGCGACTTTAAGTACGAACAACACATAGGCAAATAAAAGCTTCAAATATAAGGGGAGTTTTCACGTAATAAACAAAAGTCAGAAAAAGGAACTAAAAGAGTTGATTTTCTTAAAAGAAACGGTTTTCAAAAAAGATTTAAGAGAAACGAAGAAAACAACAGGAAGGGGGGTCCTAGGTTCATTAATAATATGGATCACCCCACACAACATCCGGTAATCACTCCTCAGTGAGGGGCTACACGTGATGTTATTGCGTGATCATCATATCCTAATCTACCATTTCCCACCCTATTAAGGTATTAAAGCGCGGAATGGTCTCGCTCACTTATTGTATGCTATTACCCGCCCCAATCCTATCAGTCCCGGAGGCATTTAGGACTACTAATCCTAAAAGGAGGAGTTATTAGGCTTATTTATGGTTTCAAAAGGTAAAATACTAAGGTGACAAACAAAACATATATGGCAAGTGTGGGGAAGCATATAAACAAATGAAAAGGCTCAAACAGACCTCCTTTTAGTAGAGAAAAAGCAAGTAGTTTGCATGACTTACACATACTGTTTAGGGTCTGATTAAACTTAAAGGATCGAGGCAGACTGTTTTATTACATAGTTTAGATAAGAAGCTCGAGTCAGGTCTGCCTGCTGGTTGTAGCATATAAAATCTGATTCAGTTTATAAATTTTCACCATATGGCTTGCCTAAGTGTTAGATGAAGACCCTATAGACATGATATCTACTGATTCCAGAAACAATGAAGTAAACATGAATACATACTGGTTTAAGAAAAAAATCGCTTGTTATTAAAAAAAGGTGAGTTTTAGCAAAAGAGCACAAGTCATTTGTGATTGGTTTTAAACTTATAAGCAAATGAAGCGGTTCTGATTCAATTAAAGCTCCTATAGGCATGTTTTCTATGTGTTGTCGATTTTGGACACTTTTACAGACATAGCAATAGTGCAGAAATATTATAGGCATGGCATCTAAATGTCGTACTTCGTTTAAGTCTATGAACATGATATCTAGATGCAGTTAGTTATTTAAGCCCTATGAACAGGTTTGCCTAGTGACAGATGCATATGCAGGATTCGGATTTCCAGTTAACTATGAGCATGGTATCTATATGAGAGATGCAGAAATTTAACTATAGGTAGGATATCCATATGCATGCAGAATTTCAGAAAATTATAGGCAGGATATCTATATAGGTGCAAAATTCCTCATAGGCATAGTATCTACATATGAAAGTGCAGAATTCCTATAAGCAGGATATCTATGTGATATGTAGAGATCAGAAATTCCCTATGGGCAGGATATCTACCCATTTTACATACATAGTTATCCCCCCCCTTTTTCACTAGCCATCCCCAATAGTTTATTACAAAGTTATTGCAATCCAGAAAAAATAAAGTAAAGAAAATACATTAGAAGTTGAAAATTACAACCAAGGAGAGCCTGATTCAGACTTCCTATCTGAAGTATAAAGTAAACCAACTTCAAAGATCATGTTTCAAAGCCTTTCTACCACTTGGGTGTGTTAGAGCTCTCTAAGAGTTTCATAAGAACTCCGGGCAGTGCTTACATCCAAATGTATCGCCATATTAAGCCAAAGTGTAGTATGGAAGGGCTAGCCCTCAGGTGTCCAAGTTCAGAGGGAACTCAAGGTCCCAAGGCTAGGCTCACAAGAGGGGGCAGAACTTAGAGACTAGGAGAGAGTGCAAGTGCAGAATTCTGAAAGGGGAAAAAGGGAAGGGAAACAGTACACATAGGGATATAGGGAATAGGGGATTGCGAGAGCACAAGAAGAGCAGGCTGATGGGCATACCCAGCAATGGGATATGCTGGCACACCCTCCAGCCTGTTTAGAGGTTAAGACCCCATTGGTTCAAAGCTCAGTTCATGGACAACAACTCCTATTGCCATGCCTTAAGCCACCATTTACAAACATATAGGGGTAATGGGATAGGGAGCAAAGATTCACAACAGAAACAGGCAGTAGAACATAAGCATACTAAGCTAAATGTCGAACTCTACATAAAACAATGAAGTAGACATGAATACAAAGACTATAAGTAAACACATTGGGGTGATGCTGAAACTTAAATCAGGACATACCAGTTTCGAAGAAATATGTAGAAAAAGCAGTAGTCTTGTAAAAGCCAAAGTGCAAACAAGAAGACATAATACTATAAGTGTGAGTTCAGAAGAGATTGTGAAATTGTGAAGTCTGAAGTCTGTGTTTGTGAAAAGGGTCGTGCCTTTTATAGTGTAGAAAGCGGGAAGAAATAAGGTAAGAAAATAGTTTGAAAACTGATTGTCAATCAATTACACAAGGCTTCCCTTAATTAAGGGATTCAGATTCAAAACGAATAAAACCATTTAAGGAAAGGAATTGAATAAACACTTTGTGTAAAGCATGAAATTGAGGGCAAATACATAAAGGTTATTTAAGGACAGGGTTTTGACAGTACACGATTTGTGCAAATAAGGTAAGGGAGTCAATTAACAGCCAGTAAATCACAAGGTCTGAGATTTGGTATGAATGAACCAAGTCAGAAAAGATGAAGAAGGGTTTTACTTAAGTCGAGTAACAGAGGAAATCAGTAAAAGATGGAAAGAAATCAGTCAAGCTATATTCAGAAGGAAGTTTGCACTAATTGCAAATTTGAAAACCATTTAGCAAAAATCCAGTGTAGAAGAGTTTAGCAAAGAGTTCAGCATTGTATGAAAACAAAGATGTCCAAACTCAGTTCAGAGACTCAAAGTCAGTCTGAAAGAATTAAGGGTTCTAAAATAAAACCCTAGTTCAATCAAAACTCAGTAGAACCCCCAAATTCCAGGGTTTCCACCTTGAATCAAGTACAGAGATGAGGAGGCAAGTAGTCGAATCAAAACATGTTTAGAGTTTTCAGAAAAGAATTGAAACTTCTAACATGCTTCTTCCAGCAATAGAACTCATGAATAACATGTAAATATAGTAGAGGGGTTCAAGGCAAACAGAGTAAAGAAACTAATTCGAAACATGATGAGAAAAGACTAATAAGAACAGTAGAAGAAAGCATGCTTAAGAAGATCTTTTTAAAAGAAATTTAAAGAAAGTTCAATAGAAGAAAAATAGTAAGAACACTTAAGAACACGGTAGAAGAATACAGTAGGCGAAACATACAAGAACTTAGTATAGAAAGCACAGTAGAAGAACATACAAGAACAGAATATAGAAAGCACAATAGAAGAACATACATGGTAGAAGGAAAATATAGAACACAGTAGAGGCAAATACACACAAAAGAAAAGGGAAAGAAAGTCAGAGAAACACTTAAGCATTTTCAGAAAACCCTAAATCGTAAAAGAAAAACTTTTAAAAGTAATTTTCGAAAGAAAAGTTAGGGAGATCATTTGAAAACTCAAAGAGAACACAGATACACAACAAATCTAAAGAGATCGGAGAAAACCTCGAAGGGTTAGGGTTCCAGAAGAACCGTAGAAATGAGAAAGGCTTTGAAAAGGTCACCGATCTGAGTTTGAGAGGTCAGAACCAGGCTCAAAACACCATGGTATGCCAAAGCAAGGCCGGCGATGACTCTGGAACCTTTAATCGGCATAGGTCTGAGTGCAAACCTTCGAGGCCTAGCCTCGAATCTTCAGGTATCAGGTGTGTAAGAGCAAGGGGAGGTGAGTATAGGGCCCTCACAGCTTGGGAAGCCATAGTTTCTGGTAGGTTTCGAGGTGGAAGATGATGAGAGGCGGTTAGGGTTAGGGAAGGTTCAAGAGAGTTTGAGAGAGGAGAGGGGTTTCAGAGGCGGCGAGTGAATGAAAATGATTTTAGGGTTGGGGTGTGTGTGAATTAAAAAAAGAAAGGTAGAACCGTGGCCGTTGATCATTTTGATCAACGGCCTGGATAAAAAGGGAGCCGGGCAGGTTGGATAAATGGGTCAGGGGTCGGGTAATTTAAAATTGCAATTGGGTTTAATTGGGGGGTTGATTTGGGCTACAATTGAAATGAAATAGGGCTAGTATTTTAATAGCCACTTTTCTCTTTTCCTTTTATAAAAAAATAGTAAATGATTTCTGGAAATAAATTAAAGGTACCAAACTAATTAATAACGTATAAATATTAAATAAAAATACTGGAATTAATTTTGTAATTATAAATGCAATTAAATCTTACAATAGGCTAAAATTGCAATTATATGCAATTTAGCTTTAAAAATACTAAATAAATTTGTAAAAATTACCTTAACTATATTTTGGTATAAATAGAAGAATAAAATAAGTTAATCACCAAAATGATAATTTGGGGAATAATTATTGGTTTTTATACTGCTAAAATAGGGCAATAAATTGATTTAAAAATCTTTTAAAAAAATTAGGAAAAATACTAAAATATTTGGACACACTTATATATACATACATATGCTATTTTGAAAGTATTTTGCATTTATAAAAAAATATACAAGTAAAAATTGGGTATCAACAGCTGCCCCTCTTTACCCGGGAAGGATGAAAGAGTTATTGGGTAAAGATATGATGGCAAATTTTGACCGAACGGAATGGTTTGAAGAATTTGACCGAGCTCTGGCTATTGAGCTGCCTACATATCCCTGGTCTTACAGGAATCAGGCCATATGTAGTTCAGGATCCGTCGGCGGAATATGCCGATGGAGATTTTCCAAGACGGACGCGATATTTGGGTTAGGATGGATGGTTAAAGTCTAATAGGGCTGCGGGAACTGGAGCAGGATTGCTCCTACTGAGGCGGCCATTGCTCGCCGGTTTTCCTACAGATGAACAATATGTTGTGTGGAAATTTAAACATGATGCAAGTTCCCATCGGACCATGAAATGTTGTCTTTGGACGGTTAGGATGACATCCTCAGACCATGACGTCCTGGGCCATGAAGCATATAATAAGGATTCGTAGGCCATGAAATGGTGATCTCGGGCCATGAGAATGATGCCTCCAAACTATGACGCCTTTAAATAATGCTATGCAAAATATAAAAGGGGTCCTCAGGCCATAAAATGGTGCTCTCAGGCCATGAGAATGATACCTCCGAATAATGACGCCTTTGGCTGATTTGGCGATCTTTCAGCCTATGAGATGCAGTAGGTGGCGATCTTTCAGCCAGTGCAAATGTAAATAAGGTGGCGATCTTTCAGCCAGTGCAAATGTAAATAAGGTGGCGATCTTTCAGCCAATACAAATGTAAATAAGGTGGCGATCTTTCAGCCATGCAAGATGTAAATAAAGTGGCGATCTTTCAGCCGATGCAAGATGTAAATGAAATGGCGATCTTTCAGTCGATGCAAGATGTAAATGAAGTGGCGATCTTTCAGCCATGCAAGATGTAATTAAAGTGGCAATCTTTTAGCCATGCAAGATATAAATAAAGTGGCAATCTTTCAGCCATACAAGATGTAAATAAAGTGGCGATCTTTTAGCCATGCAAGATGGAGGTAGAGCTTAACCTCGGAAGGCAGAATGGTAGCCTTATGCAATGAAGAGAATGCAGATGGAGGCAAGCTTAGTCTCGGAAGGCAGAATGGTGGCCTTATGTAATGCAGACAATGCAGATAGAGGTAGATCTTAACCTCGGAAGGCAGAATGGTAGCCTTATGCAATGCAGAGAATGCAGATGGAGGTAGAGCTTAACCTTGGAATGCAGAATGGTAGCCTTATGCAATACAGAGAAGGCAGATGGAGACAGATCTTAGTCTCGGAAGGCAGAATGGTAGCCTTATGCAATGCAGAGAATGTAGATGGAGGTAGAGCTTAACCTCGGAAGGAAGAATAATAGCCTTATGCAATGCAGAGAATGTAGATGGAGGTAAAGCTTAACCTCGGAAAGCAGAATGGCAGCCTTATGCAATGCAGAGAATGTAGATGGAGGTAGAGCTTAACCTAGAAAGGAAGAATGGAAGCCTTATGCAATGTAGAGAATGCAGATGGAGACAGAGCTTAGTCTCGGAAGGCAGAATGGTAGCCTTATGCAGGAAGTAAAAATGGCAATAGAGTTTTCTTAGCTGATAGCGGATTGCGGTATCGTGAGTGTTGGGGATATTGTGCCTGCTAGGGACACTGTTGTGCGGATAGCAGTTGCGAGCAAGTGCAACGGTTCAGAGAGTTGTATTCCTGAACTTTGTGAGGGAGCGTATAGTATATTTGGTGATCTTGCAACTCAAGTGCCTACATCTAAAGAAAAATCATAAGTTTGTAAAGGGGAAAAGGTTAGTCTGTATCCCTGCTGGCTTTGCTTGACCTGCTCAGCTTTGATCCGGCGATACCGTATATATCACTTGGGTAGCGTTGCTAAACAAGGAAATTTTAGTAATAAACATGCATGATTTAGTAAAAGCATAAAATAAGTACATAATTAAGAATAGTTTTCTTTAGATGAACCGACGACTGCGACGTGGTTCAAGACATTGCAACTTCTCTTGCTCCGGAATTTTGAGGGTCCTCCTCAAAATTCTGCCCCAGTTTACTGGGTTGTTGCTTCTGACGGCTGTTAATGATAAATGGCTGGAATTTTGAGGGTCCTCCAAAATTCTGCCCCAGTTTACTGGGTTGTTGCTTCTGACGGCTGTTAATGATAAATGGCCTTATGTAATGCAGAGAAGGTAGATGGAGATAGAGCTTAGTCTCGAAAGGCAAAATGGTAGCCTTATGCAATGCAAAGAATGTAGATGGAGGTAGAGCTTAACCTCGGAAGGAAGAATAGTAGCCTTATGCAATGCAGAGAATGCAGATGGAGGTAAAGCTTAACCTCGGAAGGCGGAATGGCAGCCTTATGCAATGCAGAGAATGCAGATGGAGGTAGAGCTTAACCTAAAAAGGCAGAATGGTAGCCTTATGCAATGCAAAGAATGCAGATGGAGATAGAGCTTAGTCTCGGAAGGCAGAATGGTAGTCTTATGCAGGAAGTAAAAATGGCAAATGGCAATAGAGTTTTCTTAGCTGATAGCGGATTGCGGTATCGTGATTATTGGGGATATTGTGCCTGCTGGGGACACTGTTGTGCGGATAGCAGTTGCGAGCAAGTGCAACGGTTCGGAGAGTTGTATTCCTGAACTTTGTGAGGGAGCGTATAGTATATTTGGTGATCTTGCAACTCAAGTGCCTACATCTAAAGAAAAATCGTGAGTTTGTAAAGGGGAAAAGGTTAGTCTGTATCCCCGCTGGCTTTGCTTGACCTGCTCAGCTTTGATCCGGCTATACCGTATATATCACTGGGGTAGCGTTGCTAAACAAGGAAATTTTAGTAATAAACATGCATGATTTAATAAAAGCATAACATAAGTACATAATTATGAATAGTTTTCAATAGATGAACCGACGACTGCGACGTGGTTCAAGACATTGCAACTTCTCTTGCTCCGGAATTTTGAGGGTCCTCCTCAAAATTCTGCCCCAGTTTACTGGGTTGTTGCTTCTGACGGCTGTTAATGATAAATGGCTGGAATTTTGAGGGTCCTCCTCAAAATTCTGCCCCAGTTTACTGGGTTGTTGCTTCTGACGGTTGTTAATGATAAATGGCCTTATGTAATGCAGAGAAGGCAGATGGAGACAGCTTAGTCTCGGAAGGTAGAATGGTAGCCTTATACAATGCAGAGAATGTAGATGGAGGTAGAGCTTAACCTCGGAAGGAAGAATAGTAGCCTTATGCAATGCAGAGAATGCAGATGGAGGTAAAGTTTAACCTCGGAAGGCAGAATGGCAGCCTTATGCAATGCAGAGAATGCAGATGGAGGTAGAGCTTAACCTCGGAAGGTAGATTTTCTCCGAGGGAAATAAGGGTTGCGGCTTTGAATCGGGCCCTTCATTTTCTCCGGGGGAAATAAGGGTTGCCCAGAACACGGGCGCTACCGATGTGGGGATCTATCAAGGAGAGGATAATGCGTTCAAGGACTACTTCATCGGTATTGATAAGGACATAGACCTTGATGCCCCCGTGTCTCTCGAGGAGGCTGAGAGGCTTCAAAAGCAGGTGATATTCTTGACATACCATTTGTGCTTCAAATTTTTACCCTTGCCTTTCTAACTTCCCTGCTTTGTTGTAGGTAAAGAAACTGTATGATCATACCTTTTCTAAGCTTCAAGATGAGCTTAGATACCGTGAGGAGGAGCTTGAGAAGCTCACCTTGAAACTAAATAAGTCAACGACTTCCTCTGCTTGAAAGGAAGAGGATTTGAGTGAGCTTCGGGCGAGTCTGGAGGGAGTGCACCACGAACGGACAAGCTTTGTTGAGCAGGTAATATGACATTCATGAGTTCATATTTTTATTCTTACAACTCGATGCTCACTATTTTGATTCGTCTTTGCAGATTGGGCAAAAGGACACCCTGGTGGGGCAACTTCAGGAAGAGGTTGCAGCCAAGGAAACGGAGATCCTCGAGCTGAAGAGGCAGAATGAGGTCGTGACCTTGGAGAGAGACCTTTTGCGGAGCGAGTTGGCCTCGACCTAGGATATTCTTCGAAGTGCTCAGGAGGAGGCCACTGCAGTATCGACGACCAAGTCCAATGCTGAAGAAAATGTGTCCTCATACAAGAGAGATGCTGCCACCGCAAATGATCGAGCCAAAGAGATATACGAGAAGGTCGAGCAAAAGCTGGCTCGGGCTGTTGCTCATGCTCGTTTGCAATCTAGGAGGTAGGCCTTCGAGGAAGTAAGCGCCGAGGGCGTCTATCTCTCTACTGAGATTGAGAAATCCAGAACCTTAGTGGAAGCATCAGCACCTTCAACTACTTCGGATGAGGGTTCCAGAAGTGATTCAGACAGTAGTGAGGGTGAGGAATAGACATGCGTCATTATCTCTACTTCTCCTTTTCTTTCTTTTTGTATATGGACTCCTTGGTGGAGATTTGTAAAGACACATTCTGTAAATGTATTTTTGAGAATGCATGAAGACCCTTTTGTTTCAAGTCTTCAAATTTTATTTTTTAGTGCTTATGCAAAGACGATCTTTTGAATTTTGATGTCGTCTCTTTATAGCCCATACTTGGGACAATAGAGACCCTAGGGATTGGGCACCATCCCGAGGCTAGATCGATATGTGGATCTCGATAGCTCTTTTTTTAGCCCATACTCGTAATGACAGAGATCCTCGAGATCGAGCACCTTCTCGAGGCTAGATTGATAGCACTTTTAGAGCCCATTTTTGTAGTAACAGAGATCCTTGAGATTAGGCACCATCTCGAGGTTAGATTGACACGGGAATCTTGATCCCTCGAATGCTATATGATAGCGTCATTCATATGACATAATCGTGAGGTGACCGGGGTAGTCCCACCGGCACACTTCCCCAAGAGTGGTAATGGCATGGTCTTAGAATTAATTGGCCTCCAAAATAGGCGAACAATCGCCGCTTGCTCTATATATGTATTTGCTTTCTTCTTTTTTGAGGATTCCTCTACTTTGAGAAACTATCCTTTTTATAGATCTCTCCTTCCTTACGTCAACTCTTTCTCCATTTTAATTCAAAGCTTTCGCCTAAGTTTTCATTTCCCTTCTCTTGTTTCACCATAGCTATGGCTGCTATGCCCAAATCCATTCACCAAGAAGAGGAGAGTTCCGCCTCTGCTTCCCGCTTGGTCGGTGGTACACCGCCGGTGTCTGGTGAGCTAACCTCGAGATGCTTTGTCTCGAGGAGGGACTTTACATTAGAGAGACCTCCCAATGTTTAGGGCCATTGGGAGTATGCATCGAGGTTCATCTCATCAATAGGAGAAGAACACCTCGAGGCAGTTAGGAAAGACTGCGGATGGGGAGAAAAGGTGGTACTGCAGGTACCTTCCCCGGAAGAGAGCATCATGGCTCATGTAGAGGGTTTTTTGAATGTATACACGTACCCCTTTACATTGGGCCCTCTTGATAGAGTCGTGCTCGAGTTTTGTAGAAGATATCAGGTTACCCTAGCATAGGTTCACCCATCGTTTTGGAGGATAGTGTTGATGATAAGGTTCTTTAAAGATAAATCCAGGTTCGAGTTCACCCTCAACCATCTTATTAGATTATACCAGCCCTTACATTACTGAGGCCTGATTACTCTTTGACGTCGACCCACCCGGCCCTTTGTTGCTAACAATGAAGAAGATGGGGACCAAGGGTGGATGAATCAATTTGTCTGAGTGCAGACTGTTGACATTATCCCCGAAGAGTTCCTGCCATTTCTTGGGAAATGGAATTGCACATGTAAGTGGTATACTTGTGCTTTTATCATTTTTGTTCATAGTGGAGGCGGAATCCGTAAAGGCATTTCTTTCCCTTACGCAGCAATCTCGTAGTTTCCATACGAGGTCCCTGATCTAGCGGATTGGACTCGGAATCTGGTAGCTTGCTCGACATACGATGAGCATAAGTGGCGAGACCTGTCAATGGGTAGATGGGAGGCAAAACACCACGGTACATGATGTGTGGTTTATTTTCTTTGAAAGGTGCTTTCTTTTATGTATATTAACTCCGCCACCGCAAGTATTGGGAAGTTCTTTGAGATGAGACCATGCCCGCTCAGAGAGGAGGAAGGATCCTCAACTTTGGGGCCGAGGAATGATAACAAACCGAAGGAATCCTCGAAGGACGAGGGTACTCATAGCGAGGCAAGCCCTGCTCGGAGGTTCAAAGAAGATGTATCAGCTGAGCCTGCAGCACCTGGGGCTTTTAGCCTCGGTAAAATGGTTCCTCCTTTATCGCCGTCTTCTTTTCCCGTCGAAGGTACTTCGAGGGATAAAGATTTTCTACTGCCATCTTCTTCTCCCATTGAAGGTACTTCGAGGGATACATATTTTTTGCCGCCACTTCTTCTCCCGTCGAAGGTACTTTGAGGGATGTTCGAGGCCAGTGGCCACCTAAATCAAGCGAGGTCTCGAGCGATCATATCCCCACTAAGAGCGGTTCGACTGGGGCTGAGGAGACCAAGCCAGTAGATGTACGCTCAACTTTTGAGGAGGCTCAGCAGCTCTGTTCTGTGGTGAGTTTTGGTTGACTTTGTTGGTTTTCCGTATTTACATCTTTATTTTCTCATTGAGCTTCTTTTTCATAGGCCTTTGACAAGCTCAACTCCGAGCTGCTCTGCCGTGAAGCCAAGTTGCAGAAAGCCTTGGACGAGGAGAAATCCCTCAGACTTCTTTGTGATAAAAGGGGAAAGGAGTTGAGACATCTTCGGTACGAGATGAATCGAAGCCTGAACTACGAGGGCCACCTCGAGAGACAGGTAATCTTTGTTTCGAGAGGATGGGTGTTTTTTCTCCTAAATTTAGAGACTAATATTTTTATATTTCAGTTGCAGAGTAAGACGAAGGAGCTGGAGCGCCTTTTGGGCAAAGTTGGTCAAGCCAAGTATGAGCGTAATGAGCTGGCCAAGTATGAGTGTAATGAGCTAAGGGATCGGATAGATTCCCAAGTTGCGGCCAAGAAGAATACTTTGGCCAAGGCTTCTGCCCTCGAGGTGCAACTCTGGAATGCTCGTGAAAACACCTCGGTCCAGACGAGCAGGATTGTAAAGCTCGAGTCTGATCTTTTGAAGATGAAGGACGAGGTCGTGGATGCTCGGGCTGAAGCTGAAGAGATTCGAGCTAAGGCTGATAAGAAAGTGGTCATCTATTTAAAAGACACTGCCGACGCTTGAGCTGAGTTGAGAAGGGCTTCCGATCGGGAGAGCAGAAGCAATGAATATGCCCAGTGCAGATACCGTAGGGAAACCCTCGAGGAGATCCATGCTAGGGGATTTGATATCTCGGAGGAGATAGAGCAGGCCAAGGCAGATGAACACGACACCAAGTTCCTCATTTCCGATTTCGAAGACAATGAGGAAGGGGCCGACTGAGACGTAGTCACCGAGGGGAAAGTAGAATAGGCTTTTTCTTTCTGATTCTATGTATATTGCTCTTAGAAAGCATTGTAAATGAATTCTTTCATGTGTATATATAAAGAAACCTTTCGATTTTCTCCTTTCATGAATTTCCATTTGCTTGTGTACATCTTTATTTTATTTTGAATTTTGACGTTTGTCAATGATTAGCCAGATGAATTGGGCTTCGGTGTAAAACCCTTAGGTTTAAAATCGGTCCTGAGGCTTGTTATCCTGGCCTGTAGGCTCTTACGCATTTGCCCTTAGGCGTTTTTTAGTTAACTATTTCGGGCTCAGTCCTTGAATCGGGTTTTGACTCGAGCTCATCGCCCTTAAGTTTTTGAATTTTAAGCTGGCTCTTACGCATTGGGTCGATACGACCTCTAATATAGGTTGGCGTTTATGCTCTTATGCGTTGGGTCGGTACGACCTCTAATATGTGCTGGTGCTTAGGCTCTTATGCGTTGGGTCGGTACGACCTCTAATATATGCTGGCACTTAGGCTCTTACACGTTGGGTCGATACGACCTCTAATATGGCTTTATTTTTCCCTCATTAAAGACTTTTTTGAAGTTTGTATTCATCCAACTCTTTGACGGTTCGATAAGAACCTCGATTGCGAGCCGTTATGCAACGACAAATGAGCTCCTCGAGAGGTTTCGCTCGATGGCTGAATTGTCTCGAAGCCTTTTTATTGTTTGGAGCTAATATGATCGAAGCTCTTTTGCTTATGCCGAGGGTAGCCTGATTAACCGGTTCTTTTCAAAGTAATTGAAAGCCTGTGATTTTATGGCGGCGGTCGGGCATCCCTGAGTCGTGTTAGTTTGACCGGAGCCTTATAACCGTAGTCATAGTGTTTGGCCATAGTCTTTTAGTCCCCGAGTGAGGTATCCTGGGCATCTATATTGAGGGTATGCCTTTTTAGGGGTCTTACAAGTTCGAATATATAGCCTCGACTTTAAGATTGGGATTATGCCTTTTCTAAGGTCTTATAAATTTGAACATGCCTTACTTGAGGTCTTACAGATAGGTTACTTGGAACAAGTATAATCCATGCCTTGCTTGAGGTCTTACAGATTTGGTATTGCCTTATGGCGGTCTTATGAGCTTGGGGTTACCTCATGGAGGTCTTACATTTTCTAACATTGCCACATTGAGGGCTTTCGGGCTCAAGGTTTCCCATTTAGGGTCTTATGGCCTCGAGTTTTTGATAGCTCGATGGGGTGATAGTCGGTGATAGTCCCCGAGACATCGAAAGTTTCTGGCTCTAGAGACGTTCTTTACAAACTTGAGGTTGATTTATTGAGGGCTTATGAGTTCAAAGTTTCCGGTCTGGAGGTCTTACGGTTTTGAGTTTTTGATGTCAGTTCCCGGGTGTTCGAAAAATTTCTGGCCCTGGGGCCGTTTCTTGTAAAAAAATAGCAAACTTCTTTGAAACTCAAAGCATTTTGACGGTAAAAGATACTCTTTTGATTAATTGGTACAAGTATACATGTTTTTAACTGGGGTTTGATTATTCTATGCGAACACGGTTCGTTTGACCGTTTGGCCCGATAAATCATTTTTCGAGACCCTCTTTGGCTTATTTTGACTTCTCCGGGGAGGTGATCTCCCGGGGGATACCCCTCAGTATTCGAGGTTAATTGAAGAGAATACTTGGATACTTGTTAAGTTCTCCTTAGGTAGCATATAGATGTTGCCTCATTAAAAACCTGGCCGGTAAAACCCTTCTTTGGGATAAAATCCGATTGAAGGAAAAGAGTGCAACACATGCTTTAAAACCTAAGGTCTTCAAGCTGGAAGGTACTTCGATTTTTCTAACCAGACACTTGCATACAAGTTAGTGTAAGACGTAAATAAAAAAGGAGACAGTTATACCTTAGTAACGATGGCGCTTCGAGCCTCGATATGCTTCAACTGCTCGCTCTGGGGACGCAGTACAGTCCTTTGCTTATTCGCTCGGGTGCAACTGAGGATGTAGCATGTGATCACTACTTCGTTTTTTGCTTATCATTTGGCTCCTTCGATTTTGAAGGTGTCAATGCCGGTGCCACATTGTGCACCGCGAACATCTCTCTCGCTGCATGTTACTCCCTGTATACCATTTTTATTCCGTCCTTCGTTGGAAACTTCATCATTTGATGAAGGGGTTGGAAACTTCATCATTTGATGAAGGGTTGATGGTACTGCTCTCATGCAGTGTATCCATGGCCTTTTGAGCAAGGCATTTTACCTCATGTCACCTTCAAGACATGAAACTTGACATTTTAGGTTGTGCCGGCCAAGTTGACCGGGAGGGTGATCTCCCCTTTCATTGTCTCGCTTGCTATGTTAAATCCGTTGAGGACACGAGAGGCGGGCACAATCTGGTCGAGCAGTTCGAGCTGCTCCACCACCCTTGACTTGATAATGTTGGCCGAGCTACCTGTATCCACAAGCACACGTTTAACTTGAAATGTATTCACAAGAAAAGAAATTACCAATGCATCGTTATGAGGCTGAGATAGGACCTCGGTGTCCTTTTCACTGAATGTGAGAGCGTCATCGGGTATGTAACCTCAAGTTCGCTTTTCCCTGGTGATGGATATTTTTGTTCGCTTGACAATGGGTTCATGTGGGATGTTGATTCCTCCAACGATCATGTGGATGACATGTTGTGGCTCTTCTGTTTCATTTTTCCTGTTTGCTTCTCTTTCCCAAATTGATTTTTCTCTCGGTCGCTGAGGAATTCTCGGAGATGCCCTTTGTTGATTAGTTGGGCAACTTCTTCTTGGAGCTGTCTGCAATCTTCAGTCCTATGACTGTGTGTGCCGTGAAATTCGCACACCATGTTAGGGTTCCTTTGAGACGGATTTGATAGTACGGGTTTTGGCCACCTGGTGTCTTTGATTTTACCTATGACTGATACAATGTCTGAAACTTCAATGTAGAAGTTGTACTCAGATAATAGGGGTGCATCTGTCTGTCCTGTGTGTCTATCGAATCCGGTTATGCTCACGAGTCTCCGAGGATTCTGAGCTCAACCTGCCTTTCGGTTTTTCTAGGGTATCTGACGCCTTGGGGCGTTTCTTCGATCTTCAATGTATGGTTGGTATCTTTCCTTGTTTGGCCTTGGTTCCTTTGTCAGGAGCCTACTGGGATATACCGAGCCCGAGGGGCCTCCTTGTTGGTCGTCCTCAACCCTAATCTTTGATTGATACCGGTTGTGGACATCCACCCAAGTCACGGCGGGATATTCAACCAAGTTCTACTTTAGCTACTTTGAAGCTATCGAGCTTCGTTCGTTCAAACCTTAGGTGAAGGCCTGTACTGCCCAGTCATCGGAGACTGGTGGTAATTCCATTCGCTTCATTTGAAAATGAGATACAAATTATTGTAGCATCTCATTTTCTCTCTTTTTGATTTTGAAGATGTCGGATTTCCTTGTAGCAACCTTGATGACACCGACATGTGCCTTTATAAAAGAATTTGCCAGCATGGCAAATGAGTCTATTGAATTCAGGGATAGGCTGTGATACCACATCATAGCCCCCTTTGAAAGTGTTTCTCTGAATTTTTTCAACAAGACGGATTCAATTTCATCGTCCTTCAGGTCATTTCCCTTTGCAGCACAAGTGTAAGCAGTGATGTGCTCGTTGGGGTCCGAGGTCCCGTTGTACTTCGGGAGATCGGGCATTCTGAATTTCTTCGGGATGGACTTTGGAGCAGCACACGACGAGAATGGCTTTTGTACGAATTTCTTTGAGTCTACACCCTACAATATCGGGGGTGCGCCCGGGATCTGATCGACCCTTGAATTATAGGTCTCCACCTTTTTGTCATTAGTTTCTATCTTCTTTTTGCCCAATTCAATCCTCTTTTTGAGGTCCTCGAGCATCTTCATAATAGTAGGGTCGGCTTCTGACCTGTTGTTGCTCGATCTTTCTGATACCTGTTCAGCCCGAAAAGCCGTTTCCGATGCTGCTATGCTTGGAGTTATTTGGTGGCTTTGCAGTTGAGCAATCGCCAGCTGTTGTGCCTGCAACATCTCAAAAATGTCGTGAAGGCTAACCTCTCATTCCTCCCAAGCTGGGGTTCTCTGAGCTTCTTGTTTGTTTTCGTAGCATATACTCTCGTCAGTGTGGGAGCTTATATCGACATGTTGGGCATTGCGTGAGACCATATCCACGGGGATTGGCTCTGGTGCATCCTCAGGGTTTTGCGGTGGTACACCAATATCTGGAACAGCTACACCATTCTCTCCATGGTCCTCAGGACCGTTGTTTTTATGTGCATTCACTGAGTTAGACATTTTGACCTGAAATCAAAAATTCCTGGGCAAGAAAAAGTGTGAAGAATAACTTGCATTTTCAATAAACCAGCACGAAAACAATCACTATTATTTTTAGCCCCACGGTGGGCACCAAACTGTTTACCTTGAAAATGGTAATTACAATTACATTTGATTTTGTGGTTCTAAAAATATGTGATTTATTTTAATGCTAGTTGTTAGGCAATAAATGCTATGTGTGAGCTAAAAAAGTAAGATAAGAGCTAGGAAAGTAAGGTAAGAGTGAGAAGTAGTATTGTTATTCAAACCGAACGGTCGTGGGTCGGGGTGAATCGGGGTCTCGAGCTGGCCTAAGCTAGGCCTCGAGGTTGAGCTAATAAGCTTGACTGGGGATGATCGATGAAGGACTAATAGCTCCAAAGGCCTCAATAATGGCTCTTTATGATCAATGATGAGTAATAACTGAAGAACAATCAATAAAAACTCAGTAAATGTAAGCAATAAATTCAAAGGAGCGACAACAGAATATGTTTAAGTTGAAGAGCAGAGAATGTTCTTGTTCTTGTATTTAATATCATCCCTTAACAAAATAACAAGGGTCCCCTTTATATAGGAGGGGGAATTCCAACATAGTACATATGCATTTATTATAAAGATATGCAGCTGGTACAACTATTTAATGTCACGGTACTGACATATACTATTCTTGTAGACTTGGTCAGTTTTAACCATGTGCCTTTTGAGAATTTCCCGCTTGTCTAAGATAGCCACCGATTTGCATTTCCCCGAGGTCGAGTATAGGGAACCCTCGGGGTCAATCCTTGAGTTGTGCCTCGAGGCTTCTGAAGACGGGTTGCGAAATGCCATATTGATCACAAAATCGGACTCTCTGATTTTAGCTGTATATAGCTTGGTATTGTCATTAGCCGATAGTTTAGACTCTTATTTAACTTTAGTTTAAATCACATAAATCTCCATTGTTGATTATCCTAGATAGTAATATAGTTATAAACTACGGTAATACTGTTTAACTCCAATCCCTGTGGATACGATATTTTAATTTACTATATTCGACTAGCGAGCATATTTTAGTGTGTGTTTTAAGCTCGTCATGAACCCTGAATATACGTGTTATATGTTTGTGGTTGAGGTGACACACATGCTAGGTGACGGACGTATGGGCGTGTACCGAGTGAATTGTGACTCGGTTGATTCTGTGGTACTATGTAGCTATTTATCTTGTTTATATATATGAAATTCCTACATGTTAGTGTAATTAAGCTGTGATCCATATTAGAAATCATGTTTAGGCCATGTACTTATTCTTTTGGGACCCATTAAGGTCATTTCTGCTATTGAGTTATTTGCTTAAATTGCAATTACATGCGCAGTCATAGTCATTCGATTGCATATCATATCTCAGTCTCTCTTATTATTTGTTGTCACATCATGTTATCATTTTTTGAGCTGATTGGCATGAGATTTGCAAGCCCGAGAGACTAAAGAGATTGATGACCGAGTGAAGCCGAGGGCCTGTTTGTGAGTGTTATTGATGGGATCGGGTTGCACGCCGTAGCTTGTACTATTGACTCATGATGGGATCAGGCTTCACGCGCGCATCAGGTATTATTGATTCATAATGGGATCGGTTTGCGCACCGCAGCAGGTTTTATTAGCCCTTGGGCAGGATCCTCCCCTCCGGAGTCGGACATACCAACAATGAGCGCTAGTATCTAAGTGACTGTGTGTGCTGAGTAATTGAGCGTGAGGAGTAGGAGTGTGAGGCAGTGATATTGAGTACTCTAAGAGTGTGAGTATATGAGTTCATCACTTTGATGCATTGTATTTGACATGCATACTTGACATACATGCATGGAGATGCATTTCTTCATGCTACACAATCTTGTGACATTTATGACCTCACATGAACATTGACATGTAGGTATAGAGATGTACTTTCCTCATGCTATCTAAGGTTGAAACTTCTTATTTGTTGTTGAAAGTTTTGGGAAAAGTCATAGATTTCTGACTTACTCATATTTTGGTGATTTCGGTGAAAGATTTGGGTTTTATTGTTATGCTTGAAAAGTATGCCTATTTTCCGTAACTGTGAACGAGCTGAGCATCCTATCCTTGAGTTATTTCTTGTACTACTTTTATTATGTGTTATGACTTGTTGTTGGATATTGGTGTTGGATTTTGACCGTTGTCCAAGCTCGTCACTGCTTTCAACCTAAGATTAAGTTTGTTACTTATTGAGCACATGTGGTCGGTTGTACTCATACTACACTTCTACACCTTGGGTGCATATTTTGGAGCTGATATTGTTGTGCATGGTAAGAGCTAGCATTGAAGATGTACCTGCATTCCGGTTCTAGCTCCCTCTTGTTCTTGGTAGCTTTAGAATTATTAATTTGTTTATGTATATTTCGAACAGATGTATTTATTTCATACCAGCTTTGTAAACTCTAAATCTTAGAAGCTCGCGATTTGTACTACCAGTCCTTGGGTTATTGTATAAAAGTTCAGTTATTTCATCATTTATTTTCTCAGTGAATCTCAATTGAATCGGATTGTTGTTAATTGGCTTACCTAGAGGGTTGGATTAGGTGTCATCACGACTAGTTGGATTTTGTGTCATGACAAGAGAGTCATACTAGCGTAGATGATGTTCGTTTTCAGAACTCATCTGGTGGTGAAGAAGGTAGTACTATAGCAGAGAATATTAATGTTGAAAATTCTAGATTTAAGAAATGATGAGATGCTTTTGAGATGTTCATTGGGGCTCAATACGAACCAAATGATGAGGCTAAGAGCTTCTTCAAATAGTTAGAGGAAGCTAGTTGTCCGCTTTATGAAGGCGCAACGCATTCCAAGTTGTCTGTTGCGGTTAGATTACTAAGTATTAAATCGGATAATTCTATTTCTCAAGTGGGCATGGATTCTATCATTAGCCTTATGAATGAACTTAATCTGACCATGATTGACTTGCCCAAAGATATTTACACGGCAAAGAAATTGATTTCCAAGTTGGGTCTTTCATCGGAGAGGATTGATTGTTGTGAGAAAGGTTGCATGTATTCTATAAGTATGATGCAGCTTTAGAAAATTGCAAATTTTGTAACCAGCCGCATTACAAAGAAGTCATAAATGCTAAACAGTAGAAGGTTCCAGTGAAGGCGATGCACTACTTACCCCTTATAATAAGGTTAAAGAGTTTGTATGCATCAATGAATTCTGCTCCTCATATGAGATGACATTACGAACATAGAAGGTTAGATGGTGTCCTATGTCATCTGTCAGATGGAGAAGCATGGAAGCATTTTGATAGGGTGTTCCCAGACTTTACCGGTGAACCAAGAAATATTAGGCTGGGATTAGGTGTTGATGGATTCACTCGATTTGCAGTGTCTACTACACCATATTCATGTTGGCCAGTGTTTGTTACACAGTATAATCTATGGCCTGAATTATGTATGACAAGTCAATATTTGTTTCTAACTTGTGTTGTTCCAGGTCCACATAATCCAAGAAAATTGATTAATGTATACATGCAGCCCCTAATTGATGAATTGAAGTTATTGTGACATGAAGGTGTGGAAACATATGATGTATCAACTAAGCAAAACTTCAGGCTCCGTGCTGCTTTGATGTGGACTATAAATGATTTTTCCACTTATGGAATGATATCTGGGTGGTCAACTGTCGGAAAGTTAGCTTGCCCGACTTGTATGGAAGACACAAAGGCATTCACTTTGAAACATGGAAGCAATAACACATGGTTTGACTGTCATCGCTGCTTCTTGCTAATGGGTCATGACTTTAGGAGAAATACTAGTGCACCTATGAAGAACAAAACTGATTATGAGGAGCCACCACATGTCTTGTCGCCTGAAAAGATTTGGAACAGTGTTAGGGGTCTACCTAAGGTAACAGAGTATCCATTGCCTAATAAGATACCGGGATATGGTGTAACACACAACTGGACAAAACAGAGCATTTGATTGGAGTTACCTTATTGGAAGCACAATCTTCTTCGGCATAATCTTGTTGTTATGCATATTGAGATGAACTTTTTTGATAACTTGTTTAATACTATGATGGATGTAAGCAACAAGACAAAAGATAACATGAAGGCCAGGATGGATTTGAAAGAATATTATAGGTGGGCTGAGTTGTACTTGACATACTTGAACAACAAGATTCAGAAGCCTAAGGCCAGTTACACATCCACTTTGGATGAAAGAAGAGAGATTTTTGATTGGGTTAATAATTTGAGGATGCCTGATGGGTATGCATCAAACTTATCTAGGTTTGTTCACATGAAAGAAGGAAAGTTGACATCTATATATTGGGTTTGATCTAGGTTCATAATCCAGATAATGGCATAAATGATCAATTTTTGCGTGACATTGCATGGGGACCTAGCCCTAAGGTCAGAATGATGTCTAAGTACTCCGTAAATGGGTACAAGCTTCATATAGAAGAATAGTGCAGGGGCAAAAAAACTAATAATAGTGGCGTGTGTGTGAAAGCTAATGGTAGTGTTGATTATTATGGTGTGCTCCAACAGATATTAGAACTCGAGTATAGTGTTGGTTGGCCGAAAAAAGGTCGGTACTCTTTAAGTGTAAATGGTATGATCCAACACATACTAGAGATATAAAGGTGCATCCGCAGTATAAAATAGTTGAAATAAAGCACACATAGAGGTATAGACTCTATGACCCATTTATCATAGCACAACATGTGAAACATATATATTACGTACCTTATCCTTTGTGCAAGAAGAAGGTTGTATGGCGGGTAGTGATAAAAACAAATCTTATGGGTAGAGTTAAGGTCGAGGATGCATTAGATGTAACATACCAGAATGATATTTCAAGTGTGGAAGCAATGGTGGATGATGAACTAGCAGGTGAATTGCATGATAGTGAAGGCCTTTATGAGGAATTCGAGCCTTCGGTCCATAAATCAAATCAAAGTGATTATGAAGAAGGAACATCCATGGCAAACGAGGATGGAGATTCAAGTGATAAATATGAAGCAAGCGAGGATGAAGAATTATATGATGAAAATAAAAAAATAATGATGAAATGAATATTATCAATATGAAGAAAGCGATGAGGATTGAGTTGTTTGTGTGTTTTATGACTTGTTTAATTTCTTATGTTATTATTTTATTTTTATATCTTGTTGTACTTTATATATGTTGTTTTTTTACCTGTTATAATATGTAGAAGAATTATTTTATATTATTAGCATATTTTATTTACTTAATTTGCACATATGGCTTCTAAAGGTAAAGAACTGAAAAAAATCTAAGAAGAAAAAAAATATTTTGTCATCCACGAGTGATCACATTCCTCCACACATGCCTAGAATGAGTCCTCCTCCTAGTTTTTCTCGTCCTTCTCAATCGACGACTGCATTACTACCTGAGTTTTTTAGAGTCCCCCCTCCCCTCTCCCCCGGCTAGCACAGTGCAGTATTATTCCATGCCGACCCAGGGTGGTTCAACCTTAGCCTCCACTACTATTAATTTTATGCCCACGCCTAATTTTTCATCTTTGAGTCCTCGTTTCCTTGCTAGTCAGCATGATGGCTGACCATTGATTCCATCCCAGAACAGTCATGATGGTTCATCTTTTGTGCCTCCATCATCGTCCACTTCATTATCATCTCCATCATCTACTCCTAGTATTTCTAGACTTGATATTGGAGGATCTCAGGCGGCTGCATCCCCATCTACTAGTGCTGCTTCAGTTGCTCTTTCACGGAGACAATATGCTGGTAAGACTATAGAGTACGATCATATGCATCGATTGATTATCATACCCCATGGGACGGGTAAGTAATTCTTTAATTTTTAATTATTTAGAATAAAGATCTACATATATTTAGAGAATATTTATTTTACATATAATATAGGTTTTTGCCATCCTTTTAGGCCACACATATAGTTGTGGAAGCTGTGAAGCCATTTTCCCATGAGCCGTGAAATTCTTGGAGAGAGACTCCATACTTAATCAGATTGAATATGTGGTTTCAATTTAAGATACGAATAAATATAATTTATATAATATTTATTGTGTTCGTCTAACATTTATTTTAATTATAGACTAAGTGTGTATGGCAGCCTCAGCATGAAAATCTGATGAATAAAAATTTTCGAGAAGAGAGCTCAGAAAAGAATTAAAGATACTCACTTTGTTGCTCGGAAAGGTGGGAGAAGGCCTTTGTGATTGCGTGAAGATGTCTGGTCTCAACTATTGGCGAATTAGAATACCGAAGAATAGACACAGAGGAGTGAAAATGAGAAGACAAATAGAGCCTCCGGTAAAGGTGGCTCATTGCACACCGGAGGTTCAATCAGTTTCGCGGCCCATCGATTGAGATTGGTAAGTTATTTATAAAATTTTACTTAGCTTTACTTATATGACATTCAAGTAATAAACTTATATTTTTTAGGAATTTTCCTATAGCAAAGGTTAACACCTTATTTATTTTAAATAAATACCATTTAAAAAAATTATATTCTATAGATACTTTTTAATGTTTATAGCAAAATATCTAATTTGGTTACCTCCTACCCCTAAGCCACTAAATACGCTATTCAGTTACACTATTTTCTTTCTCTCTCTACTTTGTTACATGTCATTCTCTTCCCTCATTTCTTGAAAACACGATGCTCAATATCAAAATTTCTCCCACCCACATCACCTACCATCAGTCACAAATGGTGATTTTGCCTGGTATACCACAAAGACTTCTCAAGGGTTATGCAAAATCTTACCTTTATTACTCAGAAAGCTTAAAGACCCATACTTTACTGATTTTTCAACACCAGAGAATATAGCTGAAGATAAATCTTGGCTAATATATGTTGCTTTTGTAGTATGTTGCTGAAACTCTTGAACTTTTATGGGAAAAGAAGAAAGCTGAAAGAGAAGTGAAGCAACCTATTTGATATGAGTTTTGTGTTTTCGGAATCCACGGAGAGGTTGAAGCATTCAACCGTTGGGATGTGTTAGAGTTATAGGGATGACATGAAGCCTCCGATTGGCGCGCACAACACAGCAAACCCACAAACCTTTCTCAACTTCCGTCATCTTCAATACAAGATTCAAGCTTTAACAGAGTCCTTATTCTGCCACCAGAACTCATTACTGTCTTGCCATGATTTTTGCTCGGCTACTGTACAGGATGCGTGGGAACAGTGAGATTCAAGGTTTTTGCTCGGCGGCGGATTCACCAGAAATTAGGGTTTGTTCTTGAATAAAGACGACGGAGTTTGGGGATGAGCAACTTGATTTTTTGTTAATATATTTTAATGTATTTTCAATGTATCACGCTGTATTTTCATGTATTCATTGTAATTCAATGTATCTCGCTGTATTCCATGTATTTCATTGTATTCACTATCTTTTTTTTAATTGTATTTCAATGTATCCCGTTGTATTCTATGTATTTCACTATATTCACTCTCTCGCTATATGCCATGAATATATTCATATGATTTTTTTAATTGATATAATTTGTGTATTCAGATGTATTATATAAGTTCTCTGAAGATTGCTATATTTTTGGGGTATTTTTCGATTGAGAATCTTTTTTATAATTGGAAATACAAAATTTGTGTGTTATAATTGAGTTTGTTGAGTTATATTAGGAGTATATATTATGTTAATTGATTCACTTTCCATTTAAAAACGGTGTAATCCCCTATTTCACGCCGTGAATACAGTCGAATACAGTTGAATACAATAATCTGTCCAGCTGTAATCCCATGTTTCACGCCATGAATACAGTTGAATACACTCGAATACAACAACTGATTAGTTGGATTTCCCTGATTCATGCCTATTTTTGCTACTGTATTCATGAATACAATAGCTTAAATACATCTAATACATTTTATAACAACAGAAAACATATCTACAATCCGTAATATAGCAAATGGTATCTATAAATAACTAATTACCACTAAAAGATAGTACTTTATGAAAATTTCTCTATTTTATATTTTGAAAGGAAAAGGAACATGAGGAGATGTGTCTCATGCTACTGTCTTTAAGGATACACATAAGAAGAAGAGGATGGTACAAGAGAAGCATGGATCGAACCGCGTGCATCAGAAACATATCTAAGATTCTAACAATACTACCTTTATTATTGGTTAAGATTAATTCGTTTATATAATGTTTGTCAATAAAATTTCAGGAAGGGTATCATAGAAGAATGGAGGAGTGGCAACAAACTCAGCCCGATTCTCAATCGATGCCCGAAAATATGACTTCGATATAGACACAGGCAGCCGGTGGATTAAATAAAGGTATAATATATTTTAGTAATTTTTTATATATGACTTCGTTTTAACATTATTTTTCACAAGTTGTATGTTTCTTCTCTTGCTCATTTAAATATTATTTTTATTTCTCATGAAAATAAATAAAGGTAGAGTCTACGGACTTGGAGCGCAGCCGTCATTCACCCACATTATTTAGTGGTGTTTCTGCTTCACCCGAAGAAATTGAGAAACTACGGACGCAAATCGATGAATTGTCTCAATAATGGAATAATGCTCAAGAAACAATAAGTATGATACAGACATTCGTAGTAAACCATGAAAAATAACATACAATGGAAGAATCTAACAATGAGGAGACTTAAATCGATGATGATCGGTAGTACTAATTTTGAATTTAATATGAGTATAGACTTTGTTGGTTCCCGCTTGGTTGGTTTTATACTTGGATTATGTGTTTTAGACTTGAACATCATTTGGTTGAAGTTTTTATACTTTAATGTGTTTTAATAGATGAGTTTACATTTGTTTGAAAGTGTACGTTGTATAGTTTGGTAGTTTAATACTTGATGTTTTGTTGGTTTGTTGAATAATTGGTTTAATATTTGAATGATTAAATTGGTTGGATGATTGGTTTTGAATTGCAGGTGGTGTATCTTAAAAGGCAATAGAATACTGCTGAAAAAATTCAGATTTTTCGACTGATTTCCTACTACTTTGGTCAAAAAACTTAATTGGGAATTCCCAAATTTACGACTGAAGTCATAAGAAAAAATAATTATTTTTTAATTTAATTTTAATTTTTCCGACCGATTTGGTCGAAAATTATGAATTTAATTTAATTAATTATTAAAATTACCGACCAAAACAGTCCGAACTTTTAAGAAATTATTAATAATTTATTAAATGTGTGATAGATTCGGTCGCAAGATCACCGACCGTTTCGGTCGAAAAAGTCAAATTCAGTAGGTCTCTTAGTTTCTTCCTCTTTGTGACTATTTTGGTCGCAAATTTCTGGCCATTTTACTCGAATTTTTTTTGCAACCATCTATATTCCGACCACTTTATTTTCGTCGGAAATAAGTGATTTCCATCCGATTTGCGACGGCAATGGTGGTCGGAAAATTGATATTTTCTAGTAGTGCTATAACCATGCTCATTTAACAGTTTGATTGATAGGGAAACTTAACTATTCATGCAAAATATATGAGTCATGTCAGATAATTCACCCCCATAAATTAAAACAGGACCAACTCATATAGAGAATAAACTGTCAATTTAAGATAGGTAGATATCATTTTTACAAAGACCCTAGTTTCATTGAATCAACATGTAACTCAGTTGGAGAGTTAATACAAGTTCTCAAACAACTAGAGGCAAAATATAGTAATTATCCATAATGAATCTATTCGATGTGGAAGAAGACCTATGTTGATATATAAACTTATTATATTACTATAAAACATGAATGGATACCATAGAGATTGAACCCTACCACCACTATTTTCGAATTTTTTTTTATTAATTTTTTTTAGAAAATAGAAAAATGGCCAAACCCACATCTAAACGACCCCGAATGTCCGAAAAATGATGTACGTCATGAGCGAAGCTGATGTATATTGCTCACTAAGTTGTTTCCGATGAAATTTCCAAATATGAGGTCAATCAGAGTTCAACATGAAAACAGATTTTCAAAACCATGACAAATTGGCAGAAAATCGATTTTTAGCGTTTTAGGGTTCTAAATATTTTTGACTCATCCATATCATATATCATACTTATTTATGTTAATCCATGATTTTAGAACGCAAAATATTACAAAAAACAGTCCCGATTTTGAGAAAACAACACTATTTTTATAGAATAAAACACAACAAACATGTATAATTGAACATCATGTTTTAAGTTTACTCTATTCATTCTGTATTAATACATTATCTAGTTAGATGTAAGATGACGTCTAATACCAATTGTTAGAACATGCGCAGCAGAAGCAAGCATAAATATCGGTATCACACACATGTAATCTAGACAATGAATTAATAACAGAGATTAGAAGCACTAACCTCTCAAAATTGTTGCACAACTCGTTCGCAGGACAAGAATTTAGGACTGCAGTCTTCTGCTATGATCCTACTTAGCCTTATAGGGAATACTTGTGTGGACAAATATAACCATGCTGAAGAGTCAGTTATTTGGGTGAAACCAGTATTCTATATATAGTACACGAAATTTTTAGCCAAAAACGTGTAGGATTCTACTCCAAGTAGAGAACTTTTCTCCCAAGTAACTTCCTTCTCAAGTCTATTAGTTTTTTACTAGGCATAACAGGGACCATAGAAATAATAAGAGGTTACCAATTATAGTATGAATTCAAAATTTTGGAGTGAATTAAATCCTATTATAATTAATCACATTTTTTCCCACTAAAAACTGTAATTAACTCCTCAATATGAATTTCAAAATTCACCCACACTTATTTTAACTCCCCATGTTAAAATTACAAATACCAATTATTAAACTAAATCATTGTTAATTTAATTTAATCAAATAATAAATCTTTTATAATTCCGCTTAAACTATTTCATGTAACAGATACAAAATCAACCGATCGGGTTTACACATGAAAACTTATAAGCTTACATAAAGGGGTATCATCAAACTCAAGATCGAGTCATGGATTCTATCAACTAATTATTATTTCACAAATGTCATTCGTTATTGTCCAATCTATTAGACATATACTAACTCAAAATAGAGTTGTATCTTTTGATAATCAAAATAATAAACGAATCACATTGATCATAATAACTATATCAAGATTAGGAGTATAAGCTAATTTAATGAATCAGAGAAATTATTTTATATATTTAGTACACAAATATTTGTTCTCTACTCAGTCAATTCAATATACACTAAGTATACTTGCACAAGAAGTTGGAGTAAAACCACTCTCATAATCAAGATAAATTATACTTTAATCTTGTGCTACAATCATCAAGATACTTTGCCCAACAATATCTTTGATAGTGAACATAATTTTATTAATTATGAGAACCGGCAATTTAATCTTCTGTGCATGAGCTAAGACTTCATACACTAAATCGTCTACTGCATAATTAAATGACACACATGTAACAAATGATATATTTAAAATAATAATTTATTGAATTGGATAAACTAAATAAACAATTGTTCCATAAAATATAAAACATAATACTATAGTTAAACTGCATGGTTAATAGTATATCCCAATACTAAAAAAATGTCAAATATTTGAAACGTCTCAAATTAAAACTATGTCATATAAATTGAAAATTTGAAACATGAAGTATGTTTAATGAAGTAAGCTCTTCGTAATTCAATGAAGGAATATATATACATTATTAACTGCTAAGTGGAACTCACAAATTGACTATCAAAACTTATACTTGGTACAATATTGTTCGTATTTTACCACTTAACATGTGTCAATTCAAAATTCTCGTGATTCTTTTTCCTAGTCCATCTCGTGAATTATGGGGAACTTGACATTTGATCAATCTACAAAAGTACTCCTTTGTTAGTTGTTAGTTGACTGGGTCTGTTTTTCCTTTTTAAATCAAAATATCCCATATAATAAGTCAACATCTTGTCTCCTTCTCGGACAAGCAAGTCAACAAACATGGTCAAGACTACAATGTTGTCTTGTGCTTTGCAAGGAGCCAGAGATTTTTCCCAATCCAATTTTCTGGGAGAGCCACCAAAACTAGTATATCTATATCCCTTGCAAGAATTACGCCTAGTGGTTAGGCATTGAAGCTACATATTTTGCCCCCTCATGTTTTTATCGTAAAGTTTTGGTTTAATTCTTCGGTATTCGAAAATTGACGGACTCGACAAATATATTGCACATTCATTTTGGGCCGGCTCAGTAAAAGAGTAAAACACTTAATGAATACTTGACCATAAACACCACGAGACTTCTATCCAAAATTAAGATAAAATATTGTTTGGGTTATGACAGCACCACTATCACTTATGCGCAGGTTGTTTCCCACTAAAGGTAGAGGGAGGGATTTTAAAGATTTTTCTTCATGTCACATTTTTCCTATGTCACATCTCACATGAGATGGTCATATGAGAGAAAATGTTTGAGCACTCTACCATAAAATTCAAAAGTATAACGACTACTGAGTCCAGTTTGTCTTGGAAGTTTAACAAAAATATGTATTTTATTCATAAAAATCAAACACGACACAAATATAGCACATTGCAAGTGTAGAAAAAACTGGCACTTTAAGCTGTAACGGAGTGACAGCCATTAAGCCTACAAATCAAGAAACAAAACTAATATCCCGTTTGGCCAAGCTACAAAAATCAGCTTATTTTGAGAAGTGTTTTTTTTTCAAAAGTACTTTTGGTGAGAAACAGTTTGTGTTCGGCTAATTAGTTTGAAAAACACTTCTGAGCTGCAATTAGTGTTTGGCCAAACTTTAAAAAACTGCTTTTAAGTGTATTTTTATCAAAAGTGTTTCTCAAAAAAGTGTTTTCGAAAAGAAGCTACTTTTTTCTGCTTCTCCAAAACTGCTTCTGCTTCTCCTCAAAAGTAATTTTTTTTTCCTTTCAAAAGCTTGGCCAAATGCCCCAATTTTTGGCCAAAAGTGATTTTAGCAACAAAAGAAAACACTTTTGACCAAAAAAAAAGCTTTACCAAACAGGCTATAAAAATTGAGAAGTCAAAATAAAAAAGAACACGAGAAATAGAAGATTCCAAATCAACAGATTTTCATATAAGCAAATTAAAGAAGCAAAATTAGTTGATCCTCTTGCAATTCTTCCTGATCTCTCCTTTAGATCCAGTAAGGGGACGGATGTCACCCATCTTAATCATGGAAGTCACCAAATCAGTAGCGAAACTGCTGGGGTTGTCGCTGTATGATTTCACAGTTGAATCGGCCGATCCGCCGTTGAAGAGCTGCTGATCAGAGTGGAGCAAACCCTTTTTGCTTACAAGGTTTATGAAATAATGGTTGTCCAAATATGTAGGAGTCTGAAGATCAAGAGGCGCCAAATTGTCGTCCCCTGAGCCTAAGTTTTTTGGGCAGTTGTTTTGCCTGGTTTTTGTTAGTGATGAATCCAAGTTATTGGTCTCGTTGTATCTGCGTCTCCTGAAACTAGTGCACCTTGCTTGTCCAATGGTGTGAGCTCCTGACAAACATAACCACAAAATTGCCTATTAGAAAGAATTTGAGTAATTTGTTTATATCGGTCATACCGGGCAACTTAAAAAGATGGGTGGCCTAAAATCAATTTTTAATCTGGGGCCTTGCAAAAGAAAAAAATAATAATAATTCATTTATATTTTTAATTAAAGTTTATTTTTTTACTTTTTTAAAATGTAAAGTTGTTAATAGTTTCTTTTTATTAATAATACTCCAATTTAATATCTCCTAAGATATTGTTGATCTTAGATAATAGAACCATATTTAAGAAGTTGAGTGATTTCAAAATTATTTTTGATGTTCTAATATACTTATTGAAACGTTTGAAACCTGAAGGGAAAAAAGAATGCAAATATAGTTTTATTCAATAATATTCTTCCACTCTTGTTTTTTGTATAGAAAAAATAAAACTCTTTTCTTTCTACGGAGAACAATATAACTTTTAATTGGAAAAAGAGAATCACTCCTCTAAACATTTGTCGCGAAAATAAACTTTTTATTAGTTAAATTTTACGATTAACATAATTAGTGTAGTACCTATATTATTATTCCCCTTTTACATTATTCACTAAAACATGTAATAAACTTTAGAATCCATTTTTTGGTATCTTTAATAGTCCATGTCTTATTTTTTATCTTTACCTTTTATAAAATATTTTATTTTTTTATTTTAAAATACTCAATATATTTAGACCCTACCTCTAAAAATTAATGTGAGATATATATGATTCAACTTACCTTAATTAGATATATTGGGTTCGAGTCATGTGGTTAAACAAATCCTGTAAAAATGTGTTATCTCTTTTACTAGGCCTTACGCGTTACGAATCTAGATTAGTCGGAATCTCAATACAAATACGTGTAGAAATCAACAACAACAACAACAACAACCCAGTGTAATCCCACAAGTGAGGTCTGGGGAGGGTAATATGTACGCAGACCTTACCTCTACCCGAGGGGCAGAGAGGCTGTTTCCAGGAGACCCTCGGCTCAAAGAGGCAACAAGAGACACTATATTAGTACTATCAATAGACTCATAATAAAACAACATAAAATACCATAAAATCCATAACATAACATAAATACCATAAAAAACAAAGTAACAGCAATATAAGAGATATAGGAAATACGAGAAAGATGTAAGGTATTAATACACAGCAGATAAAGCCCATCATCAGTAGTTGATCAATAGCATCCTAAGACTAACTCCTAAACTGGCTAGTCTCACTCTAGTGCGCTGTAAAAAAGACATCACAATTTCCCCTAACCTACAACCTTAATGCTCGATCTCCACAATTCCCTGTTTAGGGTCATGTCCTCAGTAACCCTAAGTCGCGTCATATCCTGCCTGATCACCTCTCCCCAATACTTCTTAGGTCTCCCTCTACCTCTCTTCGTACCCACCACCGCCAGTCGTTCACACCTTCTCACCGGTGCATCAGTGTTCCTCCTCTGAATGTGCCCGAGCCATCTGAGTGTTGCTTCCCGCATCTTGTCCTCCATGGGGCCACACCCACCTTCTCTCGAATATCTTCATTTCTAATCTTATCCTTCCTTGTATGCCCGCACATCCACCTCAACATCCTCATCTCTGCAACTTTCATCCTCTGGATGTGTGAGATCTTCACCGGCCAACACTCGGTCCCATACAACATAGCAGGCCTAACCACTGCCCTATAAAATTTACCTTTCAGTAACAGTGGCACTTTCTTGTCACACAGGACTCCCGACGCTAACCTCCATTTCATCCACCCCACCCCTATACGGTGTGTGACATCCTCGTCGATCTCCCCGGACCCCTTAATAAACGACCCCAGGTACTTGAAACTACCCCTCTTAGGAATGACTTGAGAATCAAGTCTCACTTCCACTCCCGCTTCCGTCGGCTCTGCCCCAAAAAACCCTTACTTTATTGGCTTGACCCTTGGACCGCCCCTGCGGTCCTAGTATAAAGAATATTTGCACGATGAGTATTGTACCAAGTTACTCTAGTTACGGAAAAGGATCATATTAGCTCATGTTATACTTTTCAACATTATTTATCTTTGTGGTTGCCCTTTTAAAGTCAAACAAATACTCTTGTCTACCTTTAAAAGGACAGGTGGGGGGCATCTGTTTATCCGGGTTATTAGCCAACCCATACCCATAAAAGTAACACATCTACCCGGCAAATATGACCTTGTTGCGTTATTTTTAAGAGGTGTTTTTGAAGAGATGCGCTAGAAGAGTACGAACCAGATAAGGCAAGCATATCCTTGGTGGAAAGGCCAACAGCACTGAAGCTAGAGATGAGACGGTTAAGGTTAGAAGTTGGGGGAGGAATGCTACTGTTTGCAGCAGCTTGGCTTGTTGTTCTGGCACCTCTTCTTCCTAATTTTACATCCTGTATACAGTTAAAACCGGGCCTACCCGATTTCACTATTTGATTGAGGCCAGGGAACTGCATCGAAGGTCTGCCTCGTAGTGGATTAGGCCAAAGTACGAAGACAAGGTATCGAGTTCGAGGATCTAGGTGCCTGTTGAAATCGAGATCAACAACGATCGAGACCTAATATGGCAGACTTCGAGCAAAGCTCAATAATGAAAAAGCGAGATATCCGCGACCGGTCAAAGATCATGACGGAAATTCCGGAACAAATCAAATCAAGGGTGATTGTTTAGGCTAATCATGGGCTTTACCTTCGTAATTAGAATTGTACCATAGATAAGATTTCTCTGCTATATAAAGAGGGTTCTGATCATTTTGTAGACACCTTACATTCACGCATATCAAAGCGATACAATACTTTCTAGCTTATATTCTTATTCATCAGATTGTTATGTTTCTAACTGTTCTTGCATCGATCAGTTCGAGGATATTCAACTCGAGGGCTGAATTCCGTCCAAACACTGGTTTGCTTAACTTTATTATCGATTTCTACTATTACACTTTACGTTTATCAATTAGTATTAGGTGGAATCACGTGTCCTTAAAACCACATTATAAATTTAATTATTATCCAATTTTAGGGGTAAACACATCCCAATTAGGCTCTCCAAGCTACATTATATACAACAACAATTTGCGTTAGCAGAAAATTCAAAAGGAGGTTTACAATGAAAATTGTTGTATTAATAACATCAAGAACTTACAATGACAACAGAGTCTCGGGCAGTAACGGCCAAAATATCAGCACAAGAGACGACACCAGGGCACACTTTTTCAACGGCGAATTTGATATCGTCAATAAATTTAAGTGACGGATTCAAAATTCATCGACCGGGTTTATACATAAAAACTTATAAACTTACATAGAGAGATATTAGCAAACTCAAAGTCGAGTCATGAATTCTATCAGAGAAATTATTTTATATATTTAGTACAAAAATATTTTTTCTCTACTTGGTCTGTTCAATATACACTAAGTATACTAGCACAAGAAGTTAGAGTAAAACCACTCACATAATCAAGATAAATTACACGTTAATATTATGTTACAATCGTTAAGATATTTTGCCCATTTTGTCCAATAATATCTTTGATTGTGAACATAATTTTATTAATTATGAGAACCGAAGATTAAACTTATGTGCATGAGCTAAGACTTCATACACTAAATCGTCTACTACATAATTAAAGAACACATATGTAACAAATGATCTATTTAAAATATAATAATTTATTGAATTAGATAATTAAATAAATAATAATTCCATAAAGAATAAAACATAATATTATAGCTAAATTGCATGATTAATATTATATTCCAACATTTGAAAGATGTCAAATATTTGACACGTCTCAAATTAAAACAATGTCATATAAATTAAAATTTTGAAACCAATGAAGTATGTTTAATGAAGTAAGCTTTTCGTAATTCAGTGAAGGAATATATATACATTATTAACTGCTAAGTGGAACTCGTAAATTGACTATCAAAACTAATACTTGGTACAATATTGTTCGTATTTTACCACTTAACATGTGTCAATTCAAAATTCTCGTGATTCTCTTTCCTATTCCACCTCGTGAATTGTGGGGAACTTGACATTTGATCAATCAACTAAAGTACTCCTTTGTTAGCTGTTGGTTGACTGGGTCTGTTTTTCCTTTTAAAATCAAAAAGCTAATATAATAAGTCAACATTGTTGGATCCGTGGTTATCCTGTATTTGTAAATAATAATTTTGAAAAAAAAAACGTTATCTTATAAACGTAAATTTAAATGATACAGAAATTAATTCGAGCCCACTGAATTCACAATGTTTCCTTAAGGAATTTATTCCCCTTCTAGTACCCAAGGTTATAGATTATTTCCTTCCAGGATAGAACGAATTACACACTGGTGTAGCGGTACTTCAAACTCCAGTGTTTCAGCGAACACAAAGTTCGGCATCAAATCACACTTATGGATGCTTTGTTTGTAGTTAAAAACAATGCAGAATAAGGAGGACAACTCAGAAGTCGAATGGAAATTTTGAGAGGAAGAAATGCAAAGTATAACCAATGTTGAATTCTTACTGAAGAGAATATCAGATTGCAATTCGTTTTTCCAGTGTATACGCAGTGTATACAGAGTATATATCCAGTATATACAGAGTGTATATCCAGTGTATACAGAGTGTATATTAAGTGTACACAGAGTGTATCGAGTGTTTTTTTCGATGTGTTCTGCTTTCTCTCCAACTTATGCTCTATTTATAGCAGTTATTTGAGAGAAATCCGCCCCTCCATGGTGCAACAAGCACTAGGCTATCATGGAGAAAGCACTTACATGGTGGAATGTATACTTGCTTGGTGGGAGGAGCATTTGCACCATTGTGGGAGGTGCATTAGGCTGCTTATTGCTTAGTGTTGCAATACAATACACGGATTGGAAAACATCCGTTACAAACACGGATTATATCACGTTAATATTCACTATTAACAAATAAATTTGGTCCAAAAAATCAATCAATCGATCGATCATTTGACCAAATCCGAATCCAAATCCAAATCCAAATCCCATTTCCCATTTACTCTAATTTTAAGACTATTTCATCTTAAACAAAAACTCAATAATCCCCCACATGAATGGGGAATGGCTATATCACGGAAGTATGCATGAAAAACTTGTGTGATTTGCAAGCAAGGATTAATTGCATCTGGATAAGTAGGTTTCCCTTTGAAATTTCCGTAGTGAACTTATGTCGGATATACTCGGTCAATCGATAGATTTGATATCTTTGAACCGTCAAACTTTAGTGTATACCTAGACAACCATAAGTCACACAATCAATCCCTTAACCGTCTTTGGTTCTCATTGTTGTGTTCATTTCAACCATGAACATTGCCTGGTTTCATAAGCGTAGAGAATTGGCCTTGCAAAATTCTCCTTGAAGCGGCTAACACTTCACACTTACATAGGTGATTCCTAAACGTGTCATCCCGTAGATATACTATTTGATATACCCTGTATCAAATTTAGAAATTATTAAAAAGCCTTAATGCTTTATCCTTGGTACTGAACATTATCTCATCACGAGAATGGACTAAAAAAAATTTTGTTGACAATGTTGAACCGTCATTAATGACTTTGTTTGATCTCCTTGAACCTAGATCTTGAGATCTCCAGTCTTCTAGGTAGAGTTACCGCTACAATGACTTGTTCTCGGCCATAGTCCCATTCCCCTCGATGATTTCTCAACTACCTCTCTAGTTAGGCCTTTTGTAAGTGGATCCGACACATTATCAATTGACTTTACATAGTCAATCGTGATAATTCCTCTATAGAGAAGTTGCCTAACGGTTTTATGTCTTCGTCGTATATGACGAGATTTACCGTTATACATAACGCTCCCAGCCCTTCCAATTGTCGATTGGCTATCACAGTGTATGCATATTGGTGCCAACGGTTTGGGCCAAAATGGAATGTCTTCCAAGAAATTTCGGAGCCATTCAGCTTCTTCACCGACTTTATCTAAGGCTATGAACTCAGCCTCCATTGTAGAGCGGGCAATACATGTTTGTTTGGACGACTTCCAAGATACCGCTCCTCCACCAATAGTGAATACATATCCACTTGTGGACTTCGAATCAGTTGAACCGGTGATCCAATTTACATCACAATATCCTTCAATCACCGCAGGATATTTACTGTAGTGCAAATCAAAGTTTTGGGTATGTTCTAAGTATCCCGAAACTCGTTTCATTGCCATCCAATGAGATTGGTCTGGATTGCTCGTGTATCGACTTAGTTTACTTATAGCACAAGCTATATTTGGCCGTGTACAATTCATGATGTACATTAAACATCCCAACACACGAGCATAATCCAAATATGCTTTGGCCTTTATTCTTTGCTAGTGCAAGATTTACGTCAATTGGAGTCTTTGCAACTTTAAAGCCCAAGTGCTTGAATTTTTCAAGTACTGTCTTAATATAATGAGATTGTGACAATGCCAGACCTTGAGGAGTCTTTTGGATCTTAATCCCCAGAATTAAATCCGCAATTCCCAAGTCCTTCATATCAAACTTGCTAGTTAGCATACGCTTAGTAGCATTTATGTTGGCAATGTCATTACTCATTATCAGCATATCATCCACATATAGGCAAACAATGACTATGTGATTTGGAACATTTTTAATGTACACACATTTATCACATTCATTTATCTTAAAACTATTTGACAACATTGTTTGGTCAAATTTCGCATGCCATTGTTTGGGTGCTTGTTTTAGTCCGTAAAGGGACTTAACAAGTCTACATACCTTATTTTCTTTACCTGGAACCACAAACCCTTCAGGTTGTTCCATGTAAATTTCTTCCTCCAACTCTCCATTTAAGAAGGCCGTTTTAACATCCATTTGATGAATTTCAAGACCATACACTGCAGCTAATGCTACTAACATCCGTATGGACGTAATCCTTGTAACTGGGGAGTATGTATCAAAGTAGTCAAGACCTTCTCGTTGTCTATACCCTTTGACAACAAGTCTTGCCTAAAATTTATCAATAGTGCCATCATCTTTCATTTTTCTCTTAAAAATCCATTTAGAACCCAAAGGTTTATTTCTAGGAGGAAGATCAACCAATTCTCATGTATGGTTGTTCAATATGGATTCTATTTCACTATTGACAGCCTCTTTCCAGAACAATGATTCCGAAGAAGACATAGCTTCTTTAAATGTTCGAGGCTCATTTTCCAATAAGAAAGTCACAAAATCTGGTCCAAACGAAGTAGACGTTCTTTGACGTTTACTACGTCTTGGATCCCCCTGATTAAATGTACTTTCTTTTGTTTCTTCCCGAGGTCATTTAGATCCTTCACCAATCGACTCACATTCCTTTTTATACGAATATATATATTCAAAGAACTCAGCATTATCTGATTCTATAACCTATTATTATGAATGTAGGGATTTTCTGATTTATGAACCAGAAATCGATATGCTTTACTATTAGTCGCATATCCTATGAAAACACAATCAACTATTTTCGGTCCTATTTTTACCCTTTTGGGTTTAGGAACTTGCACTTTTGCCAAACACCCCCACACTTTAAAATAATTCAAGTTGGGCTTCATTCCTTTCCATTTTTCATATGGAATGGATTGTGTTTTGCTATGGGTACTCGATTTAGTATTCGGCTGGCCGTAAGAACGGCTTTCCCCCACAAGTTCTGTGGCAAACCAGAACTTATCAACAATGCGTTCATCATCTCCTTTAATGAACGATTCTTTCTTTCTGCAATCCCATTGGATTGGGGCGTGTAAGGGGCTGTTGTTTGATGAATAATTTCATATTCTAAACATATTTGTTCAAAAGGAGATTCATATTCACCACCCCTATCACTTCTTATCATTTTGATTTTCTTGTTAAGTTGCGTTTCAACTTCATTTTTGTATTGCTTGAATGCGTCTATTGCTTCATCTTTACTATTAAGTAAGTAAACATAGCAATATCAAGTACTATCGTCAATAAAAGTTATGAAATACTTCTTTCCACCGCGAGATGGTATTGACTTCATGTCACAAATATCTGTGTGAATTAAGTCTAAAGGATTTGAATTCCTTTCAACCGACTTATAAGGATGTTTAACATACTTAGATTCCACACATATTTGACATTTTGATTTTTCGCATTCAAACTTAGGCAATACTTCCAAGTTTATCATTTTTCGCAAGGTTTTATAATTGACATGACCCAAACGTACATGCCATAAATCATTTGACTCAAGTAAGTAAGAAGAAGCTGAAGTTTTATTATTAGTTTCAACAACTATTATATTCAGCTTGAAAAGGCCCTCAGTAAGGTAACCTTTTCCTACAAACATTTCATTCTTACTAATCACTACCTTGTCAGATACAAAAACGCACTTGAAAACGTGCTTTACAAGAAGTCCAGTAGAGACTAAGTTCTTCCTAATCTCGGGAACATGAAGGACGTTGTTCAAAGTCATGACCTTGCCAGAAGTCATCTTGAGAAATATCTTACCGTATCCTTCAATTTTTGCTGTAGCAACATTTCCCATAGAGAGCGTCTCTTCGGGTCCAGCAGAAGCATATGTAGAAAATGCTTCCCTCACAGCACAAACATGGCGAGTGGCTCCAGAATCAATCCACCACACCTTTGTGTTTCCTACCAGGCTGCATTCAGAAAGTATGGCGCACAAGTCATCAACATCATCATGCTTTTTTACCATGTTTGCTTGATCCATTTGCTTGTCTTTCTTCCGAGCATGACACTCCGTAGATTTGTGTCCGGTTTTCCCACAGTTGTAGCAGTTTCCACTGAACCGCTTCTTGCTTGGGTTGTATTTCGGACTAGAAGCCTTCTTTCTCTTTTTGTTATCTTCAACAATATTTGCTCCCATTATTGTTGAATTTCCACGGCCTCTTCTCTCAGCAGCTTTATTGTCCTCTTCGATTCTCAATCGAACAATGAGATCTTCAAGGGACATCTCCTTTCGTTTGTGTTTCAAATAATTTTTGAAGTCCTTCCACAATGGAGGCAACTTCTCAATTATTGCTGCTACTTGGAATGCTTCATTGATGACAAGACCTTCAATGAAAATTCCGTTAGTAAAATTACTAAAATTTTTACTTTCAATATCAGTATTTATTTGAAACATACCTTCAGCAAGTAGATCATGAATAATCACTTGCAATTCCTGGACTTGGGTAATAACAGACTTGCTATCTACCATTTTGTAGTCCAAAAATTTTGCGGCGACGAATTTCTTCATCCCGGCATCTTCAGTTTTGTACTTCTTTTCAAGTGCATTCCACAATTCTTTTGACGTCTCCACGCCACTGTATACATTATACAGATTATCCTCCAGTCCGCTAAGAATATAATTCCTGCACAAGAAGTTAGAATGCTTCCACGCCTCAATCACGAGAAAGCTATCATTTTTTGGAGTTTCATCTGGAAGATCAGGAACATCTTCCTTGATGAACTTCTGTAGACATAACGTAGTCAAGTAGAAGAACATCTTTTGCTGCCAGCGCTTGAAATCCAACCCGGAAAATTATTCGAATTTCTCTGCCGGTGCCAACGTCGGAGTTCGACTTGTCGATGCGTTGGCAGTCATCATCGGAACAGTTTGATTTCCGTCATTCGCCATTTTTAGTGAAAAAATGACACAAACAAACGTTTAATAAACGTTTAAAACTGGAGTGAAAAATCACGTAGATTTTAATCTCCAATAAAACGCCACGAAGGCTTTAAAACTGGAGTAAAAATCACGTAGATTTTAATCTCTAACAAACCGCCACGAAGGCTTTACTCTCCAAACGGGAGTACACAAAAACCACAAAGGTTTTAGTTTTTAGAATATTAAGAATAACACAAATACAGAAATAAAAGTTATTAAATTACTTAAGCTTGTTGTTCCTCCTGTACTTGTAAATAATGAGTCTGGAAATTAGAACGTTAGCTTATAAACATATATTTAAATGATACAGAAATTAATTCGAGCCCACTGAATTCACAATGTTTCCTTAAGGAATTTAATCCCCTCCTAGTACCCAAGGTTATAGATTATTTCCTTCCAGGATAGAACGAATTACACACTGGTGTAGCGGTACTTCAAACCCCAGTGTTTCAGCGAACACAAAGTTCGGCAGCAAATCAGACTTATGTATGCTTTGTTTGTAGTTAAAAATAATGCAGAATAAGGAGAACAACTCAGAAGTCGAATGGAAATTCTGATAGGAAGGAATGCAAAGTATAACTAATGTTGAATTCTTACTGAAGAGAATATCAGATTGCAATTCGTTTTTTCAGTGTATACGCAGTGTATACAGAGTGTATATCCAATATATACAAAGTGTATATCCAGTGTATACAGAATGTATATTAAGTGTATACAGAGTATTTCGAGTGTTTTTTCCGACGTGTTCTGCTTTCTCTCCAACTTATGCTCTATTTATAGCAGTTATTTGAGAGAAATCCGCCCCCTCCATGGTGCAACAAGCACTAGGCTATCATGGAGGAAGCACTTACATGGTGGAATGTACACTTGCTTGGTAGGAGGAGCACTTACACCATTGTGGGAGGTGCACTAGGCCGCTTATTGCTTAGTGTTGCAATACAATACACGGATTGGAAAATATCCGTTACAAACACGGATTATATCACGTTAATATTCACTATTAATAAATAAATTTGGTCTAAAAAATCAATCAATCGATCGATCATTTGACCAAATCCAAATCCAAATCTCATTTCCCATTCACTCTAATTTTAAGACTATTTCATCTTAAACAAAAACGCAACAAACATCTTGTCTCCTTCTCGGACAAGTAAGTCAACAAAGAGGGTCAAAACTAGCTACAATGTTGTCTTGTGCTTTGCAGGGAACCAGAGATTTTTTCCCATCCAATTTTCTGGGAGAGCCACCAAAACTAGTACTATATCGATATCCCTTGCAAGAATTTCGCCTTGTTATGCATTGATGCTGCATATTTTGCCCCCTCATATTTTTATCGTAAAGTTTTAATTTGTTTAAATTATTCATTATTCGAAAATTGACGGACACGACAAATATATTGCACATTCATTTTAGGTCAGCTCACTAAAAGAGTAAAACATGTATTAAAATTTTCTTCAATCGTTGGACTTGAACTTAAGGCATCTAATTAAAACTGAAAGAATCTCAATCATCATATCATACCCCTTTTTTCTAAAATATTTTTTCCTCAATGTGCGGTTATGATTTTAAAGCAAAAATAATCAAGAGCAATACTATTAATGAATACTTTTTTTTTTTTTTTTTTACAAAAAAGGTATTTTATTCATAGATCTGAAACACGACACAAATATAGCACATTGCAAGTGTAGAAAAAAGTGGCACTTTAAGCTGTAACGGAGTGACAGCCAATGAGCCTACAAATCAAGAAACAAAACTAAAACTTGAGAAGTCAAAACAAAAAAGAACACGAGAAATAGAAGATTCCAAATCAACAGATTTTCATATAAGCAAATTAAAGAAGCAAAATTAGTTGATCCTCCTGCAATTCTTCCTGATCTCTCCTTTAGATCCAGTAAGGGGACGGATGTCACCCATCTTAATCATGGCAGTCACAAAATCAGTTGCGAAACTGCTGGGGTTGTCGCTGTATGATTTCACAATTGAATCGGCCGATCCGCCGTTGAAGAGCTGCTGATCAGAGTGGAGCAAACCTTTTTTGCTTACAAGGTTAATGAAATAATGGTTGTCGAAATATGTAGGAGTCTGAAGATCAAGAGGTGCCAAGTTGTTGTCCCCTGAGCCTGAGTTTCTTGGGCAGTTGTTTTGCCTGGTTTTTGCTAGTGATGAATCCAAGTTATTGGTCTCGTTGTATATGCGTGCCCTGAAACTAGTGCACCTTGCTTGTCCAATGGTGTGAGCTCCTGACAAACATAACCACAAAATTGCCTATTAGAAAGGATTTGAGTAATTTGTTTATATCGATCACAGTATAAAAAATATTTACACTATTAGTACATTGTACCAAGTTATTCTAGTTACGGAAAGAGGTCCCATATTATACTTTTCAACATTATTTACCCCTATTGTTATCCTTTTAAACTCAAATACCTTGGCCTATTACGGAGAGGTGGAGGGCATCTGTTTATTAACCAACCCATACCTAAAGAAGTAATCTATTACCCGACAAATAGGACCCTTTTTTGTTATGTTTAAGAGATGTTTTCAAAGAGTTGCCGGGGGAAGAGAACGAACCAGATAAGGCAACCATATCCTTGGTGGAAAGGCCAACAGCACTGAAGCTAGAGATGAGCCGGTTAAGGTTAGAAGTTGGAGGAGGAATGCTACTGTTTGCGGCAGCTTGGCTTGCTGTTCTGGCATCTCTTCTTCCGAGTTTTACATCCCAATTAGGCCCTCCAAGCTACAATATTATATACAACAACTGTTCGTTGTTAGCATAAAATTCAAAAGGAGGTTTACAATGACAATTGTTGTAATTAATAACATCAACAACTTACAATGACAACAGAGTCTCGGGCAGTAACGGCCAAAATATCAGCACAAGAGACAACACCAGGGCACACTTTTTCGACGGCAGATTTGATGTCATCAATAACTTCAAATCCTCTAGCGGAATTGAAATTAGGTTGTGCCCTTTTTTCCCCTGTGAAGGTTGATGTATCATCCAGGAATAATGATCCATCGCATCCCTGAAATAAGTACATTAAGCAATTTAGACAAAAGGCATAAAAAAATAATGTAAACGTGACCAAATTATGAGTTTACCAATTAGGTGTACTACACCTAACTTATCGATATAATCGAGACCAAGACCTTCTAAATGCCTGGAGACAGAAAAAGACAACTTCTACTACTAATAAGGACTCAGCAACAAATTAGTAGTCAACTTGTGAAACATAGACTTGCAAACGATATCACGATCAATCCTAGGACACTTGGCAACAGAAAATACTTTAACCTTAATGGTCATATACAGCGCTCTATAATTAACATTTCGTGCCTAGTTTCTATACATCACCAACAGTAGATTGACAAATAAAAATTAGTCGCACTCGTGTTTATACTACATATATACTCGATATAAAGAATTATACTATTATTTATACGAAAAAGGGCTAAAAATGAAGAGAGTAGTTTTACATTGACGAAGCAATCGTGGAAGAATAGGCGAAGGAGGGAAGCACCCATACGGGTTTCCTTCTGAATGGCAGAATGCACTACAGATTTCACAGTTTCATAGAGCTTAGGACATGATTTGGAATAAAACCCAGTGGTTAGTTGAGCTGAGGAGCTTCCCATTAAGCTCACTAGGAAAAACAAAACTATGGCAGTCTTAAAAGAAGCCATTGAAGAAATTTTACTTATAAGGGAAGAAGTGTGGTGCACTGCATGGTAAGGAGAAATAAATCACGTATTTATAGGGAAATTGTAGAGACTAGAGAATGCTTTCTCAAGGTGATTGCTCTCGGCAGGTTACCTAACACGGAGACTCTATTGCATGTCTTTTAACGTTTGACAGAGTTAAAGCAAACAAAATCAATAAGATCAATAAAACTTTCGATAATTTATTTCTTGTATAGAAATAGTTAAATTAATAAAGCAAGATCAGCGTTCCACCTGTTTGAAAAATACAGGAAGTTAAGAAAGTATGACATTTTAGGACTTGTTATCATATTAGTCAAACGAAAGGGACCCAAGAAAACCAATATTCTTATGGTTTGTTGAAGACTAAGAGGACATGAGCGTATAAAGGTGCAAAGTTGACTTTCCCGACATTACCAAAACGTGAAACAGAGTATGATTCATGGACTTGTGATATTGCACAGTTAAACAGCACTACTTTTAATTAAAAGTGTCCATATGTCCTTGATCTAAATTAGGATGAAGTAAAAGTTCTCTTTAATTTAAAAAAAAAAAAAGCGAAAAAATGGACAAATAAGAGAGAATGCTCAATCGGAACAATGGCCAACAATGACCATAATTATATAATGTAACTGCTATGCTCCTCTAGTTTTCCTTAAGGCAAGTCGTATGGGTAGAAATTTAGTAATGAGGTTAATTGTTGGCCCAAGTAAAGTTTGTTTTGATTGACAAAGGAACTCAAGCATGAACTAGGTCCATATACAGTGAACACAGACACAGGCAGAATTCGATCACAAGGCATGCAAGTGAAGGAGATAAACTTAAGTTAGTATATCTGATATCTCCTTATCGGAAAGGTTTCATAAGTGATAAGGAGAAAGACACCTTACTTGAAAAGAACTTTATCCAAGATAAGAGAGGAGTTAGAAGTTGAAGATAACTAGAACTCTTCCACCAAGGAAGAGTATAGCATTGGAACTCTAGTTATTTCATATTCTACTAACTCTATATATTTCAGGATGTTCTCATTTTACAGGTACGCACAAACGCTGAAGTTAAACGTGAGTTAAGAGCAAAATAGCAAGGCATTTTGCAAGCAATTCTTATGTGATTCAAGTGTGCGAACCTGAAGCTACATGAACCAGATAGAAGAACCAGTTCCACGTGTCTGTCTTTTATTTTAGTTTCATTGTAGTAGGTGTTTCCAAATTGTACCTTTCAGCTTTATCTAGAAGCAATTGTATTAGGTACTCTGAGTAGTGTATTCAAGTTAGAGTTCACTTGAAGTTATCGCAACAGTTAGAGGCTGGTTGCTATAACGATATTAGAGGTAATCCTTAGGTTTACAAAGTGTTATGTAAATGTTATTTTGGCTTAGTGATTTAGCGAAGTGTTGGAAAAAATCCTACTAAGTAGTAGGTCGTGATTTTTTCACCTTTTGAGCCGGATTTTTTTCACGTAAAATACTTGTGTTCTTTAGCTTCCGCATTTATTATTTCCGCAATAGTAGTATAAGGAACACATAAAAGAACCAAGTCCTTCAATAATCTGTACACGTAAAAAATTGGACACCACACAAGGCACCCCCTCTGTTGTGTGGTATTGAAGTATAAAATATCAATTGGTATTAGAGCAGGTTATCATTGAAGAGGCTTACACCTTAGGAGAAGATCAACATAAGTGCACCACCTGGAACTGGGAAGGACAATCTGCTACTAGGCCACCATTCTTTAATAGCTAGTACTACTCTTGGTGGAAAAACAGAATGAGAGATCACATTATAGCAGAAGACTATGAGCTATTGGATATTGTCACTGATGGTCCACTAGCTACCTTGAATAAAAATGCTGAAGGAGTAGATATGCCAAAGACAAGAGCGGATTGCACTGCCGAGGACTTGAAAAAATGGGAGAAGAATGCTAAAGCCAAGAAATGATTTGTTTGTGGACTTGGTCCAGATGAGTGTAGACATGTGATTTTTGACCCTTCCCAAGAATTTTCACATTTTTAGCGTAAATATTTAATTTAGGTCTAATATAGCTATTTTAGCTAATTTTGACTATTTTACCTTATTTCGTCACAAAAAGAAAAATTACAAAAAAATATATATATACTTTAGTTTATGCGTTTCTCATAAATTTGAAAAATATAAAAATAGTACCTTATTTTTGTACTTTATATAATTTCGAAAATTACAAAAAAATAGTTACTAATATCTTGCAGCCATTTTAATCTTTTGAAAATACAAAATTAGTACTTTGTATTTTTTTATCTTCATATAATTTCGAAAATTACAAAAAAAAATGGTTTCGTTAACGTTTTGTAGTCATTTTAATCTTTAGAAAACATACAAAAAAACAATACTTTATATTTTATCTTTATATAAAAACGAAAATCACAAAAATAGTTTTATTAATGTTTTGTAGCTATTTTAATCTTGAAAAAAATATTAAAAAATAGTTTTGTTTTAAATGTCAGTCTTATTTTGGTAGTTATTTTACTTACATAGAATTAATTAAACAACGTCGTGTTCTTATTCTTGGGTCCGGGCAAAAGAATAATATTTGGGTTCAAACTACCCGTTTTTAGGCCTAATTTTCGGACCTAACCCATAACAATCCAAGCCCACCACACCTTACACCAACTCCAAGATAATGGGGAACATCTTTTGAAAAAGGAGGAGGAATACACGGACATCTTTTGAAACGTGGGGAAAAGGAACGGAGGAGGGGAGTTTGAAAAAAGGAAAAGGTTGGATTGAAAAACGAAAAGGAAAATTGGAAAGGGACGGGTGGAAAAAAAAAGGAAAAAGTTGGAAAGGAAAAAGGGGGTTTGGAAAAAGAAAAGAAGGGAAAAGAGATTGAAAAAAAAGAAGAAAAAATTAGAAGAAGGGGGTCACCTTTTTCTTCATAAAAAAAACGAAAAAACGGAAGGAGGAGGTTTTTGGACTTCATCCTCTTCTTCCTAAAAAAAAACTGAAAAGAAAAAAAAACTCTCACTCTCTCACATCCAAATGACCCCTTCCCCTTTGAAATCCCGTATTCTTCGACTTCTCTCCCCACCGGTTCTGCTTCATCACCAACCAAAACTCCAGTTGAAAATCAGTCCAAATTCACCGGTTAAACAACCGCAAAAAGCATCCCAGAACGCAGCAGAAACCAGCTGCGAAAATAGCTTCAAAATCAGTCCGAAATCAGCTACGTGACAATCATTAAAGTGAGGTGATGCTCGAGTTCGCCGATTCGAGGTTCTGGTGATATCGCCTTTAGAAGTCACCGATCCTGGTTCAGATCTCAAGCAGAATTATTAAATCGAAACTCTCTATTGTACTTGGATTTTGATAGCTCCCATTGCAAATGAATTTACGGCTGATTGAGGTCCGTTCTTGCTTCTTTCAGTTTATATTTTTGGTTAATTTTGTTTATATTGTGCTTTCTCGTGAATCTCTGTTCATGTGTCATTGAGTTCATACCCCGATTTGCATAGATCGACGATGGCATTTGCGACGAATCGGAACAGTGAAATTAAGCCTTTTATGAAACGGTGTTACTTTTTTGAGGTTGATTCATAAGCATCACGACAATGCTGAAGATGAGATTATTTTTCCAGCACTTGATATTTTCCTTCTTGCTAATATGTTTGTGCTGTTTAATTTTGTGGTAGCATGTTTAAATAACAATCTGAAGCAAGTCATTGAATTAGCTAATTTAGCTCAAGAAATTTGGAGAGTTGTTCTAATTTCGTTTCTTAGTTATGTGTCATGATGTTTTGCTCTGTTTTATGGAAGGTTCAGTATCTAACTCACTTAATTCTGTAAATATTTTATTTAATGGGTTATAAGACTTGGTATGTAAAATGGGCCATGATCACGTTCCATTAATATGGTGAATAGTTGGTTTTGGGATGCTTTTAATAATTCATGGGCCAAAAGATCTACTTTGTCAAACTAATTTAACTGGTATAGTTATCAATTGTTCATACGATGGACAACTTTATACATTAATTTAGTCAAATGATTTCATATAGAATTCGTTTTATTTTAAATAGCTGGTCCATACCCTTCCATAATAATCCTCATAAATGGTCTCAACAAGCCCAAATGTAGCGAAGAAATAATTCAAAAGTACGTAGTTGCTTTAGGCGCGCTATTTTAAAAATTACCTTCCTAAACTAGGGTGTGCATTTATGTGACCCAAATCCAAATCTCAAACGTTAGATAAAATGTGTTGATAATTCACGGGTGCATTGATTGCGACGGGGTTCGAAACACGTTTTCGCGACATCGTAATTCTTAAAAATAAATAATGATAGAAAAGAGGTTCACAAATTGAGACAATCCTTACCGCGAAAAAATAAATAAATAAATATGGGCCTTTAGTAAATAATTATCGAAATAATTAGAATTTGGGATGGCCGTTTAGCGAACTTCATGGCTTTTCCCCAAAATAACACTACGTTAGTATCTTTAGGCACGATTTAATTAAATAACCTTCTTAAAATTAGGGTGCGCATTGATGCGACTCAAATCCAAATCTCGACAAAGTCAAAATGTGTTGATAACTACGGGTGCATTGATTGCGACGTGGTTCGAAACGCGTTTTCATGACGTCGCAATTCTTTAAAAATAATTATAATAAAAGCAGTGTAAAATTAATAAAAGGCACATGAGCTAGCATGTATTAAAACCGGAAATCAAATACAACAGTTAAGCGACCGTGCTAGAACCACGGAATTCGGGAGTGCCTAACACCTTCTCCCGGGTTAACAGAATTCCTTACTCGGATTTCTGGTTCGCGGACTGTTAACAGAGTCATAAATTTCCTCGGTTCGGAATTCAACCGGTGACTTGGGACACCATTAATCTCCCAAGTGGCGACTCTGAATAATTAATAATTAAATCCCGTTCCGATTGTCCATTAATTGGAAAAAACTCCCTACGCACCCTCGCGGGGGCGGAAAAAGGAGGTGCGACAGCTCTGGCGACTCTGCTGGGGATTTTTCTAGACCCAGAACCACTGGTTCAGGGTTAGAATTTGAGCTTAGATAAATTGTTATATTTGGTTTTATCTGATTTTTACATATTTGAGCCTAATGTGCTAAATGCTGCTTTTACCGCTTTGATATTATTTGAACTCTACATATGAACTGTGCCGAAACCTTTCTCTTCTTACCTCCGGGGAGAAGCTCGCTGGACGAGACTCCCTATTCTGTTAGTGTCAATGCCTGAAATAAGAAAGAGGTCGGACAAGTTATAAAGCCGGACGATCTCACGGGTCCCCGGTACGTAGCCCCCTCCTCGGCTCGAGTTGTCCGCTCGGGTACACAGTCTAGAACGTATACCCAGGTTATAAACCTAGTATAACAAAACCTCTGTTGGGAAATTAAACCCAGAACCACTAGTTCAGGGTTCAAGAATTCGAGCTTAGAATAATTGTTATATTTGGCTTTATTATCTGATATATATTGCATGTTCTGACATAACATACTAAATGTTATTTTTTACCGCTTTGATATTATCTGAACTGTATATAAACTGTGCCGAAACCCTTCTCTTCTTACCTCCGGGGAGAAGCTCGCTGGTCGAGGCTCCCTATTCTGTTAGTGTCAATACCTGAAATAAGAAAGAGGACGGATAAGTTACGAAGCCGGATGGCCTTTTGGTTCCCGGTAAGTTGCCCCCTCCTCGACTCGAGTTGTCCGCTCGGGTACACAGTCTAGAACATATACCCAGGTTATAAACCTAGTATAACGAAACCTCATGCCGGATCCCTAGTAGGAACGCTTATTTGCATCACGTTGCATTTGACTTAGGGGACTCAACACAGGGGTTGGGTCCGTCTAGGACTAGCAACCTAATATGAAAAGACCATCCTGATGCATCCTACTTGCTATGTACATATATTTGTTTCGAGCCTGCATGTTGACCGGTTTCTGAATCTTGGGAATGTTGAAAAAAAAAAAAAAAAGAGAAAAGAGGAAAAAAAAGAAATATCAGTTAAGGAGTTAATTGATTATTTTAGAAATAAAAAATCAATGACCAATTACTGGCGAAACTCTGCCGAAATTTTGAGAAAAAAAGGGAAAATGTTTTATTTTGTTTTACTAAATAAAAAGCAAAGAAAAAATAAAAAAAGAGTCTTTTATTTTTGGAAAGTTGTTTGTTGATAAAGAAAAGGATAAGAAAAGTTTTTGTTTTAGTTTGAGAAACATAAGTTGTTTCATTATTTGTTGAAAAAAAAAGAGAGTCTCGTTTCTAAAAATAGTTTTTATTCGCTTATGAAAGGCCAAAAATAAAAATAGAAAAGAGTCATGTTTTAAAATAGTTCGGTTAAATTTGCCCGAACTACGCGGGTTTGATTCTCACCGGATGTGAGATACGTAGGCAACCCTCATCGGGTCCAACCCCCATTTTTGCTAAAATAGCCAAACCCAATAAATAAATAAAAAACGTGTCAAAATTTTAATTTTGTCATAAATAAGTCGGGTGATGTCCAACTTCCCCTTTTACAAAAAAAAAAATAGCAAAAATATATATGTTAAATTTCTAAGAAGTCGGGTGACGCTGTTTTATCAAGACATAGCCGAATGTTTCCGAAGGGGACGCTGGAAGGCTGACTTTGCATAAATAACCACTTTTGGGTCATATTTAAGATTTGGTCCAGTTGACCCACACAGCCTTAAAAATCTTCGTCCCCGAGACGTTGAAAGGCCGTGTTTGCAATATTGAGTTTTCTAATTTGAAAAACGATAAAAAGAGTCATAACTAAGTCAGGTGATGTTGTTATGTCATAAATAGCCGAATGTTCCCGAAAGGAACGCCGGAAGGCTGACTTTGCATAAACAGCCACTTTTGGGTCATGTTTAGGATTTTTGGTCTAGTTGACCCACACAGCCCTATAAATCTTCGTCCCCGAGGCGCTGAAGGGCCGTGTTTGCAACACCAGGTTTTTATTATAATTTTAAAAGAAAAAAAAAACAAAGAGTCGGCGGTCAGGTGAATACCGTTTGAATTTTGTCATAATAAGCCGAGCCAGCTTCGGCCGCGTCTTAAACCGTTCTTGCCGAAATAGCCTTAGAGTATCTTTCAGTTGTCGAAAGGTTATTTTCGTAAAAGAATGTACAAGTTGGTAAAGTGTCATAAAATAATCCTCCCCGGCCTCAAAATTCATGTGAGAATTGGAAGGGGCCACATTTGCAAAAATAGCCGTTTGGTTGCATTTGACAAACGGGGAAAGGAAGCTGGCCGTTTGTTTTTGAGTTTGTAAATCTTTTGATTAGAATATGCGGGTTGTTTGATTTTCAAGTTTGTAGGTCATCTTTAAACCTTTGAAACCCAGTTTGTTTTAATATGAAAATTAAAAAAAATGTTGAGTATTGTTTATCTTTATTGGTCCGAACTACGCAAGGTCTGATTCATGCGGGGTCATGATACGTAGACAATCTCCATAAGATTCGACCACGACAAAAAAAAAAGAAAAAAAAATGATGAAAAAGAATGAAAAAAAAGATGAAAAAAATGAAAAAAAATGAATGAAAAAAATCGAAAAAATGAAAAAAGAAAAGAAAAGAAAAGATGTTGTTAATAATGAGGACCGACTGAGTCCATTCTAACCTATTTTGTTTTGAATCACAAAGAAAGTTAAGGTGGTTGGTTTGTGGTAAGCCGGAAATACAAGACCCAAAAGCACACTTTGTGGGGATCAGGCCTGATAACAGAAGCACTCGAATCCTATTGGGACTTGTTGACTAAAGTTGATGATATTGAAGCTGGCAATGGTCTGGACAATACTGATGCAAAGCTCAGTAGCTAAGATGCCAATTTTGATAAAGTAGAAGGACGCTCCGTACCTTGGTTAGCAAGAGAGAAGCTTGTGGTGGCTTATTTTGTTGTCATTTCTGTTGTCCAGATTATTCTTAGGGTTGTAATCCGGATATTGTCTTGTGTCAAACCTTCTTATCTTTTCATTTCGTCATAGCGGTCTGTTTAAGTTTTGTCCAGTTTGTTTAAAATTTTATTCTGGTTTGTTTTGTTTGTCCTGTCATTCAAACCATTTCACCGGTAATCTAATGCAAAATCCGGTCCTTTTTATTTCCATTCATCTTTTTGTTTGATCCTTTTATCATTTTGTTCAGCGCCGATTCTGGTAACATGACATGCGCACACAGTTTGGGCCTAGTCTTTAAAGTTAATCATAAAACCCCGGAAAGGCAATCAGAACATTTAAAGGAAATAAGAACGGTTTGAGATTATTTGAAGCCCGAGTCATGTGGAACTAGGGCAAGTAAAACATAAAGAAAATCGTTAAATGCAAGATTCGCCAAATTGGCATGAGGGTCGTTCATAAGAGTGAGAGTGTCGTCCAACGGTGCTTTAGAAATGACAAAATGAAAAAGCAAGTGTTTAACATAATTGTCAAGTCCAGCACCATCGGAAGAGACTATAAATCTATGATCAATTGTGTTGTTTGCGCTTGGCATGTTTTAAAGACTGGAATGACGAAGGCATTTTGTTCTGCTATCTAAACATTTTATCCTTCGTTACCCCCCTTTGAGCCTTATTTATTTTCTTTCATACCCCTCGTTCGGAATCAATAGCAACGACTAGGAAATACGAGCCTGGAAGGTAAAGAAAAAAATAAACAAAAAAAAACGAAAAATGAGAGAAAAATGATAACAAAAAAACAACAAAAAAAAACAAAAAAAAAAACAAAAGAAAGTCAAATGAAAACAGAGGAATTGGGAACTACGTTTGACCTGATTCCTCAAAGATGATACGTAGGCGCTTCACGGCTCGGTCATAGGGTGTATAATGGCCACAATGGTCACATTGTACATGGTGTAATAAAAAAAAATATAATAATAAATAATCCCCAAGCAAGAAACTGGGGCAAGGGTTGCGCTTGTTGTAAACAAATATGATTTCGAAGGTTGTAATTTTGAACCCCAAATTTGATTTGATTTTTTATCTTTTAATACCCTTTTTTTCTAGCATGTCCAAAAACCCACATTACGGTCCAAAGAAAGACCTTCTGACCAGTCTGCAAAAGATGCCAAGTCAGACAAATGAGAGTCTTACCGGCGAACATAACATTATGTTCCACAGCAGAAATGACTCTAATCTCCAGCAGAGAGAGTCATACCGACAACACTCCAAATCCCCAGCTGGAAAGCGATACAAATGAGAGAGTCTTATCGGTGAAAATCTTCACGGACACCATAAGGCGATGAAAGCTGAGAGAAAAAATAAAATGAGAGAGACTTGATAGTGAAAACCTTTCGAGCACTACTGTAAGCACGTGATTTTTGCCCAATATGAGAATTACTCCTAAAAAATTCAAAAATAAAATGATTTTTCTTTGGTGTGCAATTTTGTGATATTTTGAATAATTATTTGTATTTGTCTGTGCATGTTTATTTGCTAAATTAATAAAAAATACAAAAATATGTAACATTTTGCATGTAGGATTTAATTCTACAATTGTTAGTAATTAAATTTGTTTTACAAAAATTAAAAATTACAAAAATAGGCATCGTTTGCATTTTTAGCATTTAATGTCTAAATATACAATTTTATGCTTAATTATTACTTAATTGTGCGTTAATTGTTATTGAGAGTTAATTTGCGCTTTTATAACTTAATTTAATTCTTAATAATAGTTTAAGTATTTTTATACTTTAGTTTTGGAGAAATAAAAGAAGAAAAGAGAGCGAAAATATAAAGAAAGTCGGAATTGGGCCTCTTCTTCGATTTCAAGCCATAGGCCCAAAAAATGGCCCAATCTTCCCAAACGACCCAGTCCATTTCGAACTGGGTCGACCCAGTCCATAACCCAACACCCCTATTATCTTACAAACAACACAAAACAGAAAAGAAAAATGAAGAAAACCCTAAAGACTAAAAAAAACCAAAAAAATGGTCCGCCCCCCCCTTCTCTTTGCTTCTTCTTCTCCAAGCTTCTTCACACCCCATCCATGGCTTCCCTCAACCAGTTGCTTCTGCCTCCGTCTCCGACCAAGCGACCATCATCGCGACTTCATCTTCGTCGTTCGACGCCAAGCTCGAGTTTGAGCTCGACGTCCATGACTGCCCTCCTCTACCTCGCTTCTTCTTCCTTCCTCTACTCCAAAGCATCACTAAAATGAACCCAAAACTCAGTAAATAACCTCGAAGACTCAGCTGAAAATCAGCACCAAATAGTCCCGAAACTCGGACAAAAACGAACCAAGCGCTGCTGCTTCTGCTTCACCTTCCTCATCGTCGGCCATGGATATTGTTGCTGCTCAAGCACAGTTTCTGCTGCGTCGACTGTTGCTGTTCCTCATCGACGACCTTAGTCGTTGAACGCAGCAGCAGGTCGACGACCATAGCTGCTTCAGCTGCGTCCGCCACAGTCCGTCGACCTTGCTACGTCCAACGCCTTCTTCATCTTCTTCGTTTGCTTCGGATCGTCTCCGTCGTGCTGCTGCCATGGTTGTCGTTGTTACTGCTTCAACTTTCTTCTGCTGCTGCTCGCATTTCATGGCTGCTGTCGCGACTGCATCTTCTCTTCGTCGCCGCGGCTATCGCCGCTACTTCCTCCGTCGAGTTGCTGTTGTTTCTGCCTTCATCGAGAAGTGAACAGTTTCTCCTCCTTCTACCAAGCAGCTGCTCCCAGCCCACACGACCCTATGTGCACGTCGAATAGTTGAAAACAAACCACGCTGCTGCGTCGACTATTGCTTCACTTCGGCGTCAACTCCAGTCGAGTTCGCATACATGGATGAGTTTTGGTCGATGTCATCGATCATTGTTCGAGTTCGTTGTTGGTTGGTCGTTTGTTCGTCGTTTCAATCCGGTTGGTAGATTTTGAGTTTTATTTTGTCCGTATTTTGTTTTGATATTTTCGAATCTAAAATCGGCAAATGTTTGTTTTGTTCATGTCTATGGTTAGATATTTGATTTTCTTTTTTAGTCATGTTCATATGTTTTGTTAAATTAATTTTCAGATTTCAAATGGAAGTTAATTAGTTGTTTTTCATGTTTATTTCATGTTTGTATTGTTGTTAGAATAAATATTTGTTAGTTTGATGTTTGTTAGATTCAAATTGAAATTTAATTGATTATTTTTTCAATTTGTTTCATGTTGTTATATATTTTCCAGAAATTATTAATGTTGGTTTAATAATTTAATCCGTCATGTTTGTTGTGTTAAAATAGACTCATTCATGTTCATACTTTGTTTGATTGTTCTTGAATCCGAAATTTGTATAGTTTGATTTCTTGTTTATCACTTATGATTATTTCTTGAATTTGTTTCATAATCTTGTTTAAGTTTAATATAGGAATTGTTTGTGGTAATGTTGTTAGAGTATTTGATTTTAAGTTCAATATTATTGAATTTAGAAATCTAAATATACTTGTTTGTTGTTGTTGTTGAATCCGAAAATAGGATTGTTTGTTGCTAAAATATTGTTCAATCAAATTTTAGTTGTTCTTTGTTGTTCAATTTGTGTTCATGTGATTTGTTGTTGAAATATTGTTGAAATCATGTTCATGTGATTTGTTGTTGAAATGTTGAAGAAATCATGTTCATGAAATTTGTTGTTTGAACATTGTTAGAAATTAATCATATTGTCTATATTTTGGTTAAGTTTGATTAATTGATGTGTTATAGCTGATGGGTAGTTTGGTAATTTGCAGTACGTTCAGGGGTAGTTTGGTAATTTCAGTAAGGTCGGAGGGGTAGTTTAAGAACTGTACATTTTGTAATTTTTTATGTGAAGCATGGGGGACAAAATGAAATGGGGTGGGTTGTGATATAATTGTTTAATATAAAGGGGGGACAAGACAAAATTTAGTGGGGGGAATCTTGTATTTATTTATGTTAGGCATGGGGGACAAAATATAATGGGGTGGTGTGATATGTTTATTTAATGTAATGGGGATGAGTGGGAAGATAATGGGTTTGGTAGAGAAAAAGTATTAATTTTAATTGATTGAAAGATTTATGGGATGGGTTATATATAGGAAGTCTTGAACACAAGACAAAAAAAAGAATAGAGATACGAGAGAATACAGAAGAGAAAGAACGAATCTGAACAGAAAGAAAATAAGAGAGAGAAAAAAAAGGCTGAACATTTAAGAGAGAGAAAATTCCGAAAAATATTTAAACTTTCAAAAAAAAAAAACTAAAAAAAAAATCTTTTGCTTTCTTTCATTGTTTGAAATCAGAATTAATTGTTTTTCATCAAAGCTTGAAGCTTTTGTTTTGAGATTAATACTCCACCGGTTTGCAAACTCTGTTCCTGGGTTGTTACTGCTATTGGACTTTTGTTGTTGTGCTGTATTGTTATTACTGCGTGGCTGACTTTCTTCTTCTTATATTGGCAATACCAGGTACACAACTGTAATTTTGGCATTTTGTAAGCTGAAATGAAGAACGGAATGTTAAATTTTTAATTTAGTTTTAACTTTTTTTTTTTGTATTGTATTTAGATTATTCATGTATTATTATTCTGTCAATCACTGTCATTTGGCATAATTAGACATGTTATAGCGATATATTAAATAACGCCTTAACCTGATTATTAGGAAATATATTCAAGACGGATTACTAATTAAAACTGTTTAATAATAAAAATAGAAGAAATAACGTAAAAAATGGCGTTATTGAATCAGTTTGGGCAAAAATTGATTAATTCATTATTCATAAGTTTTTTTTTGTCAACATTAAGTTAATCAGAATCATGTAGTTAATTTCAGTTAAAACATGAATTAGTTTGCGAATCAAGTATTAGGACATGATGTGAATTAAAACAAAGTTAGTTAAGTTTAAATTGTTTAACTTCTAGAAATATGGTTTAGTAATCAAGTTTTTTTTTAATTTTCAGTATTTGTAAATAATTAATTTCAATAAGCTTAAGTCATACTAACAATATGTTTTAATCCAACTATGGGATAATTAGTTTTTTTTTTTACTTTTTTTGGGAAATTCCATGTTGTTCGTAATTATCATTTTAGTAATATTATTTTCCATTAATATTTGTTTTGAATTAGTAATTAATATGTTATTTTTAAGTATGTAGAGATTGACTTCATAATTATGGACAAACTTAGTAATAATAAAGATGTAGTCATTAAAGGGTATTCATAAAATAAGGGAGGATCTCGCTAACAAATAAATACATATAAATAATACAAAAAATTGCAGTCCTCCAATCTTATTTATTTATTTATTTTTATATAAGAAATTACCTAGATTTCAAGATGGGTGATTTAGTAAAATTCACGATCTTACCTAATAATATCATAACGCGTAGTATTTTGGCGCATATTTAATAAGGTTATTTTCTTGAATACGGGTGTACATTTATGTAACCCAAATCACGATCTTGACGAAGTCAAAATGCGTCAACAAATCACGCGTGCACTGGTTGTGGCGTGGCTCGAGATGCGTTTTCACGACGTTGCAATTTTGTATAAAATAAATAATGATAAAAGCGGTTTTTAAAAGTTAAATTTGCACATAAGTTTATAATACGTATTATATCAGATAGTCAAGCCAAATATAACAGTTGAGCGACTGTGCTAGAACCACGGAACTCGGGAATGCCTAACACCTTCTCCCGGGTTAACAGTTTAGTTTCATTCATAGGAGATGCATTTCCTCCTAAGTTTACTTTTACCCCATAGGAGACAAGAAAGCAAGGCAACAAGAAAAATTGCAGTATAGCTTAGCTTCTTGTTTTCTTTTAAGCACGGTGTAACAAGGAGATCGGTAAGCAGTGATAATAGCATGCAATAACAGTAACATTACAGTCCAACGGTAGTCCCAGCTACCAAAGCTTCCCGAACTACATTGACCTGATTCCTGTTTAGCCGAGGATATGTAGGAAACCTTTGAAGCAAAGGTTCGGTCAAATCTTTTTCGAAAAAAAATGCTTCATACGGAGTACTCAGATGAGCAAAAATCGCTCGCTTTATCTTTGCACGAAAACCCTTCGTGTCTTCGGGCAAAGAGGGGCAGCTGTAAGCACGTGATTTTTGCCCAATATGAGAATTACTCCCAAAAAATTCAAAAATAAAATAATTTTCCTTGGTGTGCAATTTTGTGATATTTTGTGATATTTTGAATAATTATTTGTATTTGTCTATGCATGTTTATTTGCTAAATTAATAAAAAATACAAAAATATGTCGCATTTTGCATGTAGGATTTAATTCTACAATTGTTAGTAATTAAATTTGTTTTACAAAAATTAAAAATTACAAAAATAGGCATCGTTTGCATTTTTAGCATTTAATGTCCAAATATACAATTTTATGCTTAATTATTACTTAATTGTGCGTTAATTGTTATTGGGAGTTAATTTGCGCTTTTGTAACTTAATTTAATTCTTAATAATAGTTTAAGTATTTTTATAATTTAGTTTTAGAGAAATAAAAGAAGAAAAGAGAGCAAAAATATAAAGAAAGTCGGAATTGGGCCTCTTCTTCGATTTCAAGCCATAGGCCCAAAAAATGGCTAAATCTTCCCAAACGACCCAGTCCATTTCGAACTGGGTCGACCCAATCCATAACCCAACACCCCTATTATCTTACAAACAACACAAAACAAAAAAGAAAAATGAAGAAAACCCTAAAGACTAAAAAAAACCAAAAAAATGGTCCGCCCCCCCCTTCCCTTTGCTTCTTATTCTCCAAGCTTCTTCACACCCCATCCATGGCTGCCCTCAACCAGTTGCTTCTGCCTCCGTCTCCGACCAAGCGACCATCATCGCGACTTCATCTTCATTGTTCGACGCCAAGCTCGAGTTTGAGCTCGACGTCCATGATTGCCCTCCTCCACCTCGCTTCTTCTTATTTCCTCTACTCCAAAGCATCACTAAAATGAACCCAAAACTCAGTAAACAACCTCGAAGACTCAGCTGAAAATCAGCACCAAATAGTCCCGAAACTCGGACAAAAACGAACCAAGCGCTGCTGCTTCTGCTTCACCTTCCTCATCGTCGGCCATGGATATTATTGCTGCTCAAGCACAGTTTCTGCTGCGTCGACTGTTGCTGTTCCTCATTGACGACCTTAGTCGTTGAACGCAGCAGCAGGTCGACGACCATAGCTGCTTCAGCTGCGTCCGCCACAGTCCGTCGACCTTGCTACGTCCAACGCCTTCTTCATCTTCTTCGTTTGCTTCGGATCGTCTCCGTCGTGTTGCTGCCATGGTTGTCGCTGCTACTGCTTCAACTTTCTTCTGCTGCTGCTCGCGTTTCATGGCTGCTGTCACGACTGCATCTTCTCTTCATCGCCGCGGCTATCGCCGCTACTTCCTCCGTCGAGCTGCTGTTGTTTCTGCCTTCATCGAGAAGTGAACAGTTTCTCCTCCTTCTACCAAGCAGCTTCTCCCAGCCCACACGACCCTATGTGCACGTCGAACAGTTGAAAACAAACCACGCTGCTGCGTCGACTATTGCTTCACTTCGGCGTCAACTCCAGTCGAGTTCGCGTACATGGATGAGTTTTGGTCGATGTCGTCGATCACTGTTCGAGTTCGTTGTTGGTTGGTCGTTTGTTCGTCGTTTCAATCCGGTTGATAGATTTTGAGTTTTATTTTGTCCGTATTTTGTTTTGATATTTTCGAATCTAAAATCGGCAAATGTTTGTTTTGTTCATGTCTATGGTTAGATATTTGATTTTTTTTAGTCATGTTCATATGTTTTGTTAAATTAATTTTCAGATTTCAAATGGAAGTTAATTAGTTGTTTTTCATGTTTATTTCATGTTTGTATTGTTGTTAGAATAAATATTTGTTAGTTTGATGTTTGTTAGATTCAAATTGAAATTTAATTGATTATTTCTTCAATTTGTTTCATGTTGTTATATATTTTCCAGAAATTATTAATGTTGGTTTAATCATTTAATCCGTCATGTTTGTTGTGTTAAAATAGACTCATTCATGTTCATACTTTGTTTGATTGTTCTTGAATCCGAAATTTGTATAGTTTGATTTCTTGTTTATCACTTATGATTATTTCTTGAATTTGTCTCATAATCTTGTTTAAGTTTAATAGAGGAATTGTTTGTGGTAATGTTGTTAGAGTATTTGATTTTAAGTTCAATATTATTGAATTTAGAAATCTAAATATACTTGTTTGTTGTTGTTGTTGAATCCGAAAATAGGATTGTTTGTTGCTAAAATATTGTTCAATCAAATTTTAGTTGTTCTTTGTTGTTCAATTTGTGTTCATGTGATTTGTTGTTGAAATGTTGTTGAAATCATGTTCATGTGATTTGTTGTTGAAATGTTGAAGAAATCATGTTCATGGAATTTGTTGTTTGAACATTGTTAGAAATTAATCATATTGTCTATATTTTGGTTAAGTTTGATTAATTGATGTGTTATAGCTGATGGGTAGTTTGGTAATTTGCAGTACGTTCAGGGGTAGTTTGGTAATTTCAGTAAGGTCGGAGGGGTAGTTTAAGAATTGTACATTTTGTAATTTTTTATGTGAAGCATGGGTGACAAAATAAAATGGGGTGGGTTGTGATATAATTGTTTAATATAAAGGGGGGACAAGACAAAATTTAGTGGGGGGAATCTTGTATTTATTTATGTTAGGCATGGGGGACAAAATATAATGGGGTGGTGTGATATGTTTATTTAATGTAATGGGGATGAGTGGGAAGATAATGGGTTTGGTAGAGAAAATGTATTAATTTTAATTGATTGAAAGATTTATGGGATGAGTTATATATAGGAAGTCTTGAACACAAGACAAAAAAAAAGAATAGAGATACGAGAGAATACAGAAGAGAAAGAACGAATCTAAATAGAAAGAAAATAAGAGAGAAAAAAAAGGCTGAACATTTAAGAGAGAGAAAATTCCGAAAAATATTTAAACTTTCAAAAAAAAAAACTAAAAAAAAGTCTTTTGCTTTCTTTCATTGTTTGAAATCAGAATTAATTGTTTTTCATCAAAGCTTGAAGCTTTTGTTTTGAGATTAATACTCCACCGGTTTGCAAACTCTGTTCCTGGGTTGTTACTGCTATTGGACTTTTGTTGTTGTGCTGTATTGTTATTACTGCGTGGCTGACTTTCTTCTTCTTATATTGGCAATACCAGGTACACAACTGTAATTTTGGCATTTTGTAAGCTGAAATGAAGAACGGAATGTTAAATTTTTAATTTAGTTTTAACTTTTTTTTTGTATTGTATTTAGATTATTCATGTATTATTATTCTGTCAATCACTGTCATTTGGCATAATTAGACATGTTATAGCGATATATTAAATAACGCCTTAACCTGATTATTAGGAAATATATTCAAGACGGATTACTAATTAAAACTGTTTAATAATAAAAATAGAAGAAATAACGTAAAAAATGGCGTTATTGAATCAGTTTGGGCAAAAATTGATTAATTCATTATTCATAAGGTTTTTTTGTCAACATTAAGTTAATCGGAATCATGTAGTTAATTTCAGTTAAAACATGAATTAGTTTGCGAATCAAGTATTATGACATGATGTGAATTAAAACAAAGTTAGTTAAGTTTAAATTGTTTAACTTTTAGAAATATGGTTTAGTAATCAAGTTTTTTTTAATTTTCAGTATTTGTAAATAATTAATTTCAATAAGCTTAAGTCATACTAACAATATGTTTTAATCCAACTATGGGATAATTAGTTTTTTTTTACTTTTTTGGGAAATTCCATGTTGTTCGTAATTATCATTTTAGTAATATTATTTTCCATTAATATTTGTTTTGAATTAGTAATTAATATGTTATTTTTAAGTATGTAGAGATTGACTTCATAATTATGGACAAACTTAGTAATAATAAAGATGTAGTCATTAAAGGGTATTCATAAAATAAGGGAGGATCTCGCTAACAAATAAATACATATAAATAATACAAAAAATTGCAGTCCTCCAATCTTATTTATTTATTTATTTTTATATAAGAAATTACCTAGATTTCAAGATGGGCGATTTAGTAAAATTCACGGTCTTACCTAATAATATCATAACGCGTAGTATTTTGGCGCATATTTAATAAGGTTATTTTCTTGAATACGGGTGTACATTTTTGTAACCCAAATCACGATCTTGATGAAGTCAAAATGCGTCAACAAATCACGCGTGCACTGGTTGTGGCGTGGCTCGAGATGCGTTTTCACGACGTTGCAATTTTGTATAAAATAAATAATGATAAAAGCGGTTTTTAAAAGTTAAATTTGCACATAAGTTTATAATACGTATTATATCAGATAGTCAAGCCAAATATAACAGTTGAGCGACCGTGCTAGAACCACGGAACTTGGGAATGCCTAACACCTTCTCCCGTCCTAAGTCTAGTTTCACCCATAGGAGATGCATTTCCTCCTAAGTTTACTTTTACCCCATAGGAGATGCATTTCCTCCTAAGTTTAGTTTTGCCCATAGGAGATGCATTTCCTCCTAAGTTTGTTTTTACCCATAGGAGAGGCATTTCCTCCTAAGTTTAGCTTCACCCATGGAGAGGCATTTTCTCCTAAGTTTAGTTTCATTCATAGGAGATGCATTTCCTCCTAAGTTTACTTTCACCCATAGAAGACGCATTTCCTCCTAAGTTTAGTTTTGCCCATAGGAGATGCATTTCCTCCTAAGTTGTTGTTGAACCAATAGGAGAGGCATTTCCTCCTAAGTTTAGTTTCACCCATAGGAGATGCATTTCCTCCTAAGTTTAGTTTTTACCCATATGAGAGGCATTTCCTCCTAAATTTAGTTTCACCCATAGGAGATGCATTTCCTCCTAAGTTTGTTTTTACCCATAGGAGAGACATTTCATCCTAAGTTGTTGTTGAAATCAGGAGCCCGCCTGAAGAGAGGAATGATGATTATTTTAAAAGTTGTTTATTTGAAGTTGGGAGCCCGCCCATAGAACAGAGGCATACATTTCAGTCTTTTCATTTCAAGTGTTGAAGTTGGGAGCCCGCCCATAGAACAGAGGCATACATTTCAGTCTTTTCATTTCAAGTGTTGAAGTTGGGAGCCCGCCCATAGAACAGAGGCATACATTTCAGTCTTTTCATTTCAAGTGTTGAAGTTGGGAGCCCGCCCATAGAACAGAGGCATACATTTCAGTCTTTTCATTTCAAGTGTTGAAGTTGGGAGCCCGCCCATAGAACAGAGGCATACATTTCAGTCTTTTCATTTCAAGTGTTGAAATTGGGAGCCCGCCCATAGAACAGAGGCATACATTTCAGTCTTTTCATTTCAAGCGTTGAAGTTGGGAGCCCGCCCATAGAACAGAGGCATACATTCAGTCTTTTCATTTCAAGTGTTGAAGTTGGGAGCCCGCCCATATAACAGAGGAATACATTCAGCATTAATTTTCAAGTATTGAAGTTGGGAGCCCGCCCATACAACAGAGGCATACATTTTAAGATCAAGTCAGAGGACAATAAAACAGAGGGTTACAATAGGAATCCCCAGCAGGAAACAATAAAAATCCCCAGCATTCAATCCAAGCTGGAAATAGCAAAAAAAAAAAAGGAAAAAGAATCCAAAGTGCAGAAGGGTAGAAAAGATGTGCTCTGCTTAGTAGTTGGTTGAGGTCGCAAGAACTGCAAGCCTGGTCCTGATCCGAAAAGTTGAAGAAGGATGAACTAGTATCTACAACTAGCAAGTTTCAAGGTTCAAATCCAAAGTCTACATGAAGCACCATTCAAGATTCGAGACCAAGTTTCAGAAGACTTATAGATAGGAATCCTTGTAACTAGTAGCTGATAGGCTTAGTTAGTTTTCTTCATCTTTCATTTTTGTAATAGCAGGACCGCGGACTGGAACCTCAACGGAATGGCACCTCCATCGGCTCTTCACCTCGGTACACTCTACCATCTCTCTCATTTCCAAACTACACGTGGCCTGATTCCTCTATAACCAAGGATATGTAGGCAGCTCAGATACCAGGGCTCGGTCACATTCCTTTTCTTTTCCTTTAGTTAGTCCCTCCAAATAAAGGTCGGGTCAGAAACATGTCTAGTCGTTCTTTGTCGGAAAACTCTTCGTGTTTCCAGTCAAAGAGGGGCAGCTGTAGACATGTGATTTTTGACCCTTCCCAAGAATTTTCACATTTTTAGCGTAAATATTTAATTTAGGTCTAATATAGCTATTTTAGCTAATTTTGACTATTTTACCTTATTTCGTCACAAAAAGAAAAATTACAAAAAAAAAAAATATATATATATACTTTAGTTTATGCGTTTCTCATAAATTTGAAAAATATAAAAATAGTACCTTATTTTTGTACTTTATATAATTTCGAAAATTACAAAAAAATAGTTACTAATATCTTGCAGCCATTTTAATCTTTTGAAAATACAAAATTAGTACTTTGTATTTTTTTTATCTTCATATAATTTCGAAAATTACAAAAAAATGGTTTCGTTAACGTTTTGTAGTCATTTTAATCTTTAGAAAACATACAAAAAAAACAATACTTTATATTTTATCTTTATATAAAAACGAAAATCACAAAAATAGTTTTATTAATGTTTTGTAGCTATTTTAATCTTGAAAAAATATTAAAAAATAGTTTTATTTTAAATGTCAGTCTTATTTTGGTAGTTATTTTACTTACATAGAATTAATTAAACAACGTCGTGTTTTTATTCTCGGGTCCGGGCAAAAGAATAATATTTGGGTTCAAACTACCCGTTTTTAGGCCTAATTTTTGGACCTAACCCATAACAATCCAAACTCACCACACCTTACACCAACTCCAAGAAAATGGGGAACATCTTTTGAAAAAGGAGGAGGAATACACGGACATCTTTTGAAAAGTGGGGAAAAGAAACGGAGGAGGGGAGTTTGAAAAAAGGAAAAGGTTGGATTGAAAAACGAAAAGGAAAATTAGAAAGGGACGGGTGGAAAAAAAAAGGAAAAAGTTGAAAAGGAAAAAGGGGGTCTGGAAAAAGAAAAGAAGGGAAAAAAGATTGAAAAAAAAAGAAAAAATTAGAAGAAGGGGGTCACCTTTTTCTTCATAAAAAAACGAAAAAATGGAAGGAGGAGGTTTTTGGACTTCATCCTCTTCTTCCTAAAAAAAAAACTGAAAAGAAAAAAAAACTCTCACTCTCTCACATCCAAACGACCCCTTCCCCTTTGAAATCCCGTATTCTTCGACTCCTCTCCCCACCGGTTCTGCTTCATCACCAACCAAAACTCCAGTTGAAAATCAGTCCAAATTTACCGGTTAAACAACCACAAAAAGCATCCCAGAACGCAGCAGAAACCAGCTGCGAAAATAGCTTCAAAATCAATCCGAAATCAGCTACGTGACAATCATTAAAGTGAGGTGATGCTCGAGTTCGCTGATTCGAGGTTCTGGTGATATCGCCTTTAGAAGTCACCGATCCTGGTTCAGATCTCAAGCAGAATTATTAAATCGAAACTCTCTGTTATACTTGGATTTTGATAGCTCCCATTGCAAATGAATTTACGGCTGATTGAGGTCCGTTCTTGCTTCTTTCAGTTTATATTTTTGGTTGATTTTGTTTATATTGTGCTTTCTCGTGAATCTCTGTTCATGTGTCATTGAGTTCATACCCCGATTTGCATAGATCGGCGATGGCATTTGCGACGAATCGGAACAGTGAAATTAAGCCTTTTATGAAACAGTGTTACTTTTTTGAGGTTGATTCATAAGCATCACGACAATGCTGAAGATGAGATTATTTTTCCAGCACTTGATATTTTCCTTCTTGCTGATATGTTTGTGCTGTTTAATTTTGTGGTAGCATGTTTAAATAACAATCTGATGCAAGTCATTGAATTAGCTAATTTAGCTCAAGAAATTTGGAGAGTTGTTCTAATTTCGTTTCTTAGTTATGTGTCATGATCTTTTGCTCTGTTTTATGGAAGGTTCAGTATCTAGCTCACTTAATTCTGTAAATATTTTATTTAATGGGTTATAAGACTTGGTATGTAAAATGGGCCATGATCACGTTCCATTAATATGGTGAATAGTTGGTTTTGGGATGCTTTTAATAATTCATGGGCCAAAAGATCTACTTTGTCAAACTAATTTAACTGGTATAGTTATCAATTGTTCATACGATGGACAACTTTATACATTAATTTAGTCAAATGATTTCATATAGAATTCGTTTTATTTTAAATAGCTGGTCCATACCCTTCCATAATAATCCTCATAAATGGTCTCAACAAGCCCAAATGTAGCGAAGAAATAATTCAAAAGTACGTAGTTGCTTTAGGCGCGCTATTTTAAAAATTACCTTCCTAAACTAGGGTGTGCATTTATGTGACCCAAATCCAAATCTCAATAACGTTAGATAAAATGTGTCGTGGATCACGGGTGCATTGATTGCGACGGGGTTCGAAACACGTTTTCGCGACATCGTAATTCTTAAAAATAAATAATGATAGAAAAGAGGTTCACAAATTGAGACGAGCCTCACCGCGAAAAAAAAAAAATATGGGCCTTTAGTAAATAATTATCGAAATAATTAGAATTTGGGATGGCCGTTTAGCGAACTTCATGGCTTTTCCCCAAAATAACACTACGTTAGTATCTTTAGGCACGATTTAATTAAATAACCTTATTAAAATTAGGGTGCGCATTGATGCGACTCAAATCCAAATCTCGACGAAGTCGAAATGTGTTGATAACTACGGGTGCATTGATTGCGACGTGGTTCGAAACGCGTTTTGATGACGTCGCAATTCTTTACAAATAATTATAATAAAAGCGGTGTAAAATTAATAAAAGGCACATGAGCTAGCATGTATTAAAACCAGAAATCAAATACAACAGTTAAGCGACCATGCTAGAACCACGGAACTCGAGAGTGCCTAACACCTTCTCCCGGGTTAACAGAATTCCTTACTCGGATTTCTGGTTCGCGGACTGTTAACAGAGTCATAAATTTCCTCGGTTCGGGATTCAACCGGTGACTTGGGACACCATTAATCTCCCAAGTGGCGACTCTGAATAATTAATAATTAAATCCCGTTCCGATTGTCCTTTAATTGGAAAAAACTCCCTACGCACCCTCGCGGGGGCGGAAAAAGGAGGTGCGACAATGAGTACAACATAATCCAAAGCTATACCACTGCTAAGAAAATTTAGGACACATTACAAGTGGCTCATGAAGGAACACCTCAGGTGAAGAGATCCAGAAGAACTCTACTATATTCTCAGTATGAGAACTTCGCTATGAAGGAAGGAGAAACCATTCAATAGATGTACACAAGGTTTAATACACTAACAAATTAGCTAAAGTCTCTTGAAAGTATTATTCCTAAAGAATATAGTGTCGGGAAGATATTGACTAGGGTTTTGCCTATCACTTGGGAGAGCAAAATCACTGTCATCCAGGAATCAAAGAATATTTCCACTCTCCCACGGGATGAATTAATTGGAAATCTCACTGCCTATGAACTTAGGAGACAAACCATGAAAATGGATGTACCTAAAAATTAAAGGAGCTTGGCACTTAGAATCACTGAAGGATCTGATCTAAAAGATGATGAAATGACTATGATCACCAAGGATTTCAAAAAGTACCTGAGGAGAGGAAAGAGTTCTTCAAGAAGTGGAAGCTATAACAAGTCAAAAGCTCCCAAGAAGCAAATCAATGATGGATGCTACAAGTGTGGAAAGACTGATCACCATATCAAGAATTGTCCTTTATCAGAAATTGAATGGAAGAAGGAAAGAGCTGAACAAAGGAATAGGAAGAAAGAATATGTTCAACCTAAGAAAAGCAACAACAAAGGATCAATCAAGGCTATGGTCGCTGCTTGGGGAAAAAGCTCATATGAAAGCTCAGATGGTGATGATGAGGATGAACAAGCACTTATGGCCATTGGAGAATATGATGAAGAAACTGAGGTAAGTGTAATTAATCTCAAATACAAGATTAAATTATTGTCTAAAGAAAGGTTATCTGAGTTACTACTAGAACTAATTGATGAATCTGAGGATTTAAATAATAAAAAGGAAAAGTTGTCTAAAGAATATGTGATTTTGAACGCTAAGTGCAAAAACTTGGAACTTAGGGTTAGTGAAATTGTAAGTGAAAATATAGTGTTAAAGAACCAGGTTCATGCACTTGACTCAACTGTCCTAGAGCTTAGATCTGAAAATCTAAAACTGAAATTAGGAATAGGTAAAAAGACAGCTGATCACACACAACTCACTCTAGAAGAAAATATACAAAAAATGAAAGATGAGTTGTACAAAAGGGATGAGCAGGTAAGAATCCTAAAAGAGGATCTAAGCAAGGTCAAGCATGAGCTAGACAGAACTTGTAATTAGAACAGGTCCTCCGATGCAATTTCATGGCTACAAGAACACCATAGTAGCAACAGAAGAAGACTTGGCTTTGGGAACCTGGCACCTAAGTAGGATCCCAAAAGCAAGTACCACACACTTCCTGAGAACAAGATTTGCACACATTGTGGTAAAACATTTTACTATAAAAGTGAATGCATTGAAAAAGAAAAGGCAAGTCAAAATAACAAAGAATTTGTTCAAGGGAAGAATAGATTACCAAGTTAGGCTAAAAAGAATTTGATTCATCCTTTTACCTATAGAAAGGGACCCAAACTAGTTTGTGTTCTTAAGACTAACCCCTAATTTTCTTTTGCAGGTCCAAGTGAAGGGGAGCAGCCAAATATGGTACATGGATAGTGGCTACTCGAAGCATGTGACAAGAAGCAAGAACTAGTTCCTTTCACTTGAGGACCTTAAAGGAGGTAATGTCTCCTTTGGAAATGAGAAGAAATGTGAGATCATTGGAGTTGGAAAGGTAGATAAGACTGATTCTCAGTCTATTGAGAATGTCTACTTGATAGATGCACTGAAGTACAGTCTAACAAGTGTATCAAAATTGTGTGATAGAGGTAACATAATAGCATTCACCTCTATAAAATGCTTTGTGATTAATCTTATCACTGACAAGATAGTTTTGCAGGGAAAAAGAGTGAGCAACATATATATTATGGATATGTCCACACTTTCATATAATGAATCACTTGCTTAAGTGTGTTGGATAATGATCCCCTCCTTTGGCACAAGAGACTTGGACATGCCAGTCTAAGTCAACTCAACAAACGAGTCTCCAAGGACTTGGTGATAGGACTGCATAATATTAAATTCAAGAAAGATAAAGTTTGTGAAGCTTGTGCAAGAGGGAAGCAGGTAAGATCCTCTTTCAAAAGCAAGAAAATGGTAAGCACCACCAGGACGGTGGAACTGGTCCATATGGATCTTTGTGGACCAATGAGAACATTGAGTAGAGGTGGTAAGAGATATCTTATGGTGCTTGTTGATGATTACTCTAGGTTTACTTGGACACTATTTCTAATATCTAAAGATGAATCATTTGACATGTTCACTTCTTTTGTTAGAAAAACTCAAAAACAACTAAGTAATCAACTTGCATCAATTAGTTCTGATCATGGTACTGAATTTGAAAATGCTAAATTTGCTGAATTTTGTGATGAACATGGCATAGATCATAATTATTTTGCTCCTAGGGCTCCACAACAAAATAGAGCAGTTGAAAGAAAAAATAGGACATTGGAAGAAATGGCTAGGACTATGCTTCTTTCTAGTAAATTGCCCCATAGTTTCTGGGCAGAAGCTGTGAACACTGCATACTATATCATAAATAGGAGCATGACTAGACCTCTTATTGAGAAGACCCCCTATGAGTTACTTAAAGGGAGAAAGCCAAATACATCCCATCTTAGAGCATTTGGATGCAAGTGTTTTGTGCACAATAATGGTAAAAACTCCCTAGGTAAGTTTGATCCCAAAAGTGATGAGGGAGTATTCTTGGGATATTCTTCATATAGTAAAGCTTATAAGATTTATAACAAAAGAACTATGTGTGTAAGAAAAGTGTACATGTGGTTTTTGATGAAACTAACATTCTTTCTGAGAGGCAAGAACATGATGATGAAGCAATTGGGTGGGTAAGAAACTCAAATAAAACCACAGCCCAGACTGAAGCTGCACCAGAGGAAGGAATAGGTGATGGAACATGTCCTTCCACCTAGGGCAACTTGGCAGGGGGAATTGAACAAAGAGGAACTGATCTTCAAACCTCGAGGGAACCTGTCCATGAACCTGTTCCTCAGCAGCAAAATATTGAAGGAACATTTAGGGAAACCAGCTGGTTGTGAAACCTTACAAGTATCAAAGTTCTCATCCTATTGAGAACATAATTACCGATCCAACCTCTCGAGTCAAAACCAGATCTTCTTTGAAGAATCTTTGTGTTTTTATGCTTTTTTATCTCTTATTGAACTTAAAAATGTCGATGAGGCTTTGTAGGATGTAGACCGGCTGAATGTAATGCAAGATGAACTTAATCAATTTGAGAGAAGTCAAGTTTGACATCTGGTACCAAGACCCGAGGGCATATCAGTAATTGATATAAAATGGGTCTTCAGAAAAAAATTTGATGAAGATGGAACAGTTACATGGAACAAGGCAAGATTGGTGATTCAAGGATATAGTCAAAAGGAGTGCATATGATAAGACCTTTGCTCCAGTTGCAAGATTTGAAGCAACTAGACTCCTTATAGCCTTTGCTGCTTACTGGAATTCACTCTCCATCGGATGGATGTCAAGAGTGCCTTCCTCAATGGCTATATAAAGGAAGAAGTATTTGTCAAGCAACCTCTGGGCTTTGAAAGCAAGAAATGTCCTGATCATGTGTACAAGCTTGACAAGGCACTTTGTGGGCTCAAGCAGGTTCCAAGAGCATGGTATGAAAGATTATCAAAATTCTTGCTTGAGCATGGCTACAAAAGAGGTAAAATTGCCAATACTTTATTCTTGAAAGAAAAAAGTAAAGATCTCTTGGTAGTTTAGATATATGTTGATGATATAATCTTTGGAGCAACTACTGATAAGTTAAGTAAATAATTTGCTAAACTAATGGAGAGTCAATTTGAAATGAGTATGATGGGTGAGCTTAATTTCTTTTTAGGCTTACAAATTAAATAAAATTCAAATAGAACTATGATCCATCAGCAGAACTATATCAAAGAGTTGCTTAAAAGGTTTTAAATGGAAGATTACAAAGAAATTGACACTCCTATAGTAACAACCACAAAATTGTATGTAGATGAACCCGGTTCATCTGGTGATCAGAAGTTGTATAGGAGAATGATTGGCTCTCTGTTATATTTCATTGCTAGCAGACCTGACATTATTTTCAGCATAGGCTTGTGTACTAGATTTCAAGCAAATCCAAAGGAGTCTCACTTGACTGCTGTCAAGAGGATCCTGAGATACCTAAAAGGCACCACTAATCTTTGTCTCTAGTATCCAAAAGGTAGTAATTTCAACTTAGTGAGATATGTTGATGCTGATTATGTAGGTTTTTTGTGGATAGAAAGATCACCTCAGGTATGACACACTTTCTTGACTCATGTCTTGTGTCTTGGGCCACCAAAAAGCAAAATTTTGTAGTTGTATCTACTGCTGAAGCTGAGTATATTGCTGCTACCTCATGTTTTGCTCAATCGTTATGGATAAAATAGCAATTAATGGACTTTAGAATTGATGCAGGTTGTATTCCCATCTTTTGTAATAACACTAGTGCAATTAGTATGACCAATAACTCGGTTCATCATAAAAGAACTAAGCACATAGATGTTAGGCATCACTTTTTGAGGGACAACTATGATAAGGGTTTGATCACTGTGGAATTTGTGCTACTGACAAGCAAATAGCTGACATCTTCACAAAAGTTCTAAGTAAATATCACTATGAAAGGAACAAGTTAGAATTAGGGATGATTAAGATCACCTAAAAGGAACCACTTCTAACTCATAAATTTTGGTTAAGAAATTTGTGAACTTTTGTACATAATTAGATTAGATTTTGCTCAGTCTCATACTTTTATCAGTATACTCTTGTGTCATGTGCTAACATGTCTCATTAATCTCTAATGATATTGTCTTTATTTTCTTGGAAAATTTAGACTTACACAAGAGATTTTTCAGTGAAGAACCTGGTTCATCAAGATTACATAGTTTGTACTCTCCACTCTGCATATTTTGAAATACTTACATTTGGATTATGATAAAAAGAAGATTCCTATTTAATCTTAACCTCCTTGAGCTTATCCGTTACGAAATGAACCAGTTTCATCCAAATAAAGTCCCAAAACGCAATAAATGCCTAGATTCTAGGGAGAGTCTTCAACGTTTTTTCAAACTGACTCACAGTTTGATTAGATTTCTGAACTTTCTCAAAAAGAAGCTGTTACCAATTAAACTCTTCCTCTTTATATTGATTAGGCCTTAATTGTTTCTTCACTTCAAAATATTCAGCCGTCAAACAATTCTCTCTACCTTCTCTCATCTTCCAAACACACATACACGCATCTTCTCTCATACCCAAACACAGTAATGGCAAAACCTTCTGAGAATCCCTCATCACCACCCAAGGAAATTACATCCACATCGTCCATCATACCTTCACCACACCCACCTCTAAGAAAGGAAGGTTCAAGATGATTGCTCGTACGGTTATCGCTGGAGGAGAACAAATCAAGAAAATTAATGAATAATTGAAAGCATGTCGGGAAGAAGAACCCCAGAAATCTGATGAATCATTTAAGTTTGCTACTGAGGGGGAAGAATTGAAACAAAGCAGGTAACATCTGGTCTAAAAATTACTTCTAAAATCATCTCTTAGGTTGCTGCAAATCTGGAAAATAGGTTTGTTCTAGTAGGAACTGTGGTTGGGGTTGAGACCACTGAGTTTGGGAAAATTGGTGGTAAAAATAAAAGGAGAAAAGAAAAGGAAAGTGAGGGTGCTGAAGGTGTTGTAAGGGGAATGGGAAAAGGAGTGGCTAAATCTTCACCCACTCTTGTTGGTTTGACTTCGGAAATAGGAGCTACGGTAGTGTGGAGTGAGGAATCTGTTGGAGAAGAAGAAAGTGTGAGAGAAAAAGGAGGAAGTGGGTCTGGAGAAGCTGCTAAGGGGTTGGTAAGATTGGGGAAGAATGTTCAAGAACCTGTTCCATCTGAGCGGGAACCCCTAGAAGACCTACTGAGAAAAGTGTCTGATAATTATCCTAAAAAGAAAAAGAGTTCAAGAGTTAAAGTCCATGGTACTGCTAGGGCAAACAAAAAGAGAAAGGCTGCCTCTTCTATCCCTGTAGAGACTCCTCGTACAAGAGAAAGAGCTACAAGGAGTCAGAAGAAGCAGAGTGAGGCTAAACTAGAAAAGGCCCTAGAAGAAAGTAAGAGAAAAACTGGTGCAAAGGGAAAGAAGAAGAAGGTGATTGAGCTTGCTGAGGAAGTTGAATTTGAGGAGATGGACCTGGTTCTTCGTGATGAAGAGGAGGACAAAGAAATGGAGGTTGAGACTCCAAAGGCAAAGAAAATCAAGACTTCCAAAAAGAAGTTTGCTTCATAGACAAAGTCTGCAGAGCCTTCCACCTTGGCTAAAAGAACCAGGTCTACATTAAAATCTAGAAAAGTGAAAGTAGTGGAAGCAGAAGAAGGGAGTGAAGAAGAAGAAGAATCTGATGCAGAGAAACACATGATGGTTAAGTTTGGGAAAAGAACTAACTTGAAAGGTAGACTCTTCAGGAACTTGGAGGAGGAATGTATGATGATGCTGCTATAAAAGTTACAACTGCAGGGTTAGAAGGACATGGTCACTCGGATGGATGGAAAGCTTGCCAGAACTGAGATTGTGGAGTTCATGGCAAATTGTGAGATAAAAAATGGCAGCGTTACCAGTATGGTGAAGGGGGTGACAGTGAGTTTTGATGACAAGGAACTAGGAAGATCTTAGGTGTACCTGATAAAGGGTAAAATGATTATAAGAAGCTCAAATGGCCAAGTCTAGAGAATCTCCTTACTGCCCTTGCCATTACTAGGAAGTTTGGTGACAATGAAGAAGAGCTTCAGCCCAAGGCTATATACAAAAGTGAGATGAAGCCACCCCATAGAGTGTTGTTCGAATTTGTTAACAAAATTGTGCTGCCTAGGCACGAAAGGAGGCACATTGCCACATTTATGGACATGGTCCTTATGGAATGTCTGGACAGTGGAAGGCAAATTAATTAGCCTGGATTTATCATCCAGCTTCTTGATAGGGTTCTGACGGGCACCAAAGCTCATGTCCTTACCTCCCTTGCACACTTTAAGGTACCTATCAAGAAATGAGAAGTTAGTATAAGCAAGGATCACTTTGGGGCAAACACTTAAACTGCTTGTGACTATGAAGTCCACACCACTCCAAAGAACCTGGTTCATCCAAAAAGGTACCTATAAACAGCAAAGTGCAAGCCTTGGTGCAAGAGAGTGGGGCTAAGGATGCTAAAATTGAAAGACTGAAGAAGAGGTTGGCAGAAGTAGAAACTGAGAGAGATGCTCTCAGAGCTGAGCTTACAAAGGAAAACGAGAAGAATGATGGTATTCTTCATGATATGCTGAAACTGCTTCAAGCTAAGAACCTAGTCCTTTGCAACATTAAGACCTTCCTAGCCTAGTTAGACAAATCAGTGACCCGGATGGGATTTTTTTTGTTTTTTTTGCTCATGATCCAGTATTTTTATTTCTTTTTATGCTTTGTGGATGACTAATATCAATGACAATTAATTGTTTGTGTGCTCTAACTGTTTGTTGATGCTTCTTAGATGGCTAACATCATTAGATTGATAAAGGATTCTTGACTCCATGTTTGCATTTAAAGTATCCCCAGTGGCCATGATTAATTTTTATGAAAATATAGTTATCTAACATAATTATGCAACTTTTCGATGATGCCAAAAAGGGGAAGATAAGTATTTGCTTTTTACTTTGGACTGTGATATTTATAACCTAATGAACCTGGTCCTTGATGATTAGTGACTTTAAAATAAAAAGTGTTCTAACTTTGTGTTAGTGTTGAGCTGAGTTGAAACAGGGCTTATGCTTATGAAAAGAACAGAGTTTGTCATCATCAAAAAGAGGGAATTTATTGGCCCAAGTGAAATTTGTTTTGATGATTTATAAAAGAACTCAAGCATGAACCAAGTCCATACACAGTAAATACAGACACATGCAGAATTCGAGCACAAGACATGTAAGTGAAGGAGATAAACTTAAGTTAGTATATCTGATATCTCCTGATAAAAAAGGTTGTATAAGTGATAAGGAGAAGGACTCCTTACTCGAAGAGAACTTTATCCAAGATGAGGGAGGAGTTAGAAGTTGAAGATAACTAGAACTCTTCCATCAATGAAGAGTATAGCATTTGAACTTTAGTTATTTCATATTCTACTAACTCTATATATTTTAAGATGTTCTTATTTTACTGGTATGCACAAACGCTGAAGTTAAACGTGAGTTGAGAGCAAAATAGCAAAGCATTTTGCAAGCAATTCTTGTGTGGTTCAAGTGTGCGAACTTGAAGCTACATGAACCAGATAGAAAAACAAGTTCCAAGTATTTGTCTTTTATTCTATGGTGTGTTTGGTATAACGGAAAATGTGTTCCGTGAAAAATAGTTTCCAAACAAATATTTTCTTGGAAAACAAGTAGTAATCTTATTCATTTTCCGGTGTTTGGTATGCAAATTAAGGAAAATGACTTCTCAAGAGTATTCATAAATAATTTATATATAATAAACATGAAGCCATAAACTTTCAAACCAACAACCTTCCGAACTCATAAATTGCATAAACTTTCGAACCGCTAAACTTTCGAAACCGTAAAATTTCGAACCCCTAACTTCCAAACACATAAACCTCCGAACTCATAATTTTGGAGCTTATAAAATTTTGAACCTTTAAACCGATAAATAAAAAAATTAAAATTGAAAAATATATTTAAAATTTTTCTTTTGGGGGCGGGGGCAAGGGCGGGGTGGGGGGGGGGGGGTGACAGTAAAACAAAAAAAATAGAAATCTATATTGCAAAAAAAAAATTAAGTTTTTTTTCGTGCGGGGGAGGGGGGTTGGGGTGGGTGGTGGATAGTGCAGAAAAACGAAAAAACAGAAATTTGAAATTGCAAAAAAAATTAAGGTAAAAAAATAATTTTTTTTGCAGGAGGGGGGTGGGGTGGAAGGTAGTAGGGTGGGTGGTAACGGAAAACTGAAATTTAAAAAATAAAGCCTTTTTTGGAGATAGGGGTGGGGTGTGTCGGTGAGGGTGGGGAAGGTTGAGAAGGAGTTTTGGAAAATATTTTTCCTTCTCTTGATAAAAAAAATATTTTCCTCCAATTGGAGGAAAATGAGTTCATAAGGGATATGTTTTCCAAAACATTTAAGTCAGCCAAACATGGGAAAATTGGAAAATAATTTTCGGAAAATATTTTCTTTCATACCAAACACACCCCTAATTTCATTGTAATAGGTGTTTTCAAATTGTACCTTTCAGTTTTATCTAGAAGCAATTATATTAGGTACTCTGAGTAGTGTATTCAAGTTAGAGTTAACTTAAAGTTGTCACAAGAGTTAGAGACGGGTTGCTACAACGAAATTAGAGGTAATCCTTAGGTTTACAAAATATTTTGTAAATGCTGTTTTGACTTAGTGATTTAGTGAAGTGTTGGAAAAAAATCCTACTGAGTAGTAGGTCGTGGTTTTTTCACCTTTTGAGCTGGGTATTTTTCACTTAAAATACTTGTGTTCTTTACCTTCCACATTTATTATTTTCGCAACAGTAGTATAAGTAACACATAGAAAAACAAGATCCTTCTATAATCTGTGCACGCAAAAAATTGGACACCACACAAATCACCCATCTTGTGCGGTATTGAAGTAGTTGTTATATTGATATAAATTATATCCACAAACAGTGCAACGAGATTTTGGCTCTCATGTATAATATCTAGATAAGGAGAATAACTACGTATGTTGACTTATTCGTTGCATTTCCAAAAGTAATAGAAATTACCATGAAGTTGAAGCTGTACCAACTTTTCTTGTTTGTGGAGCTAGAGTGTCGACGACGTGTTCGGTCGAACCCATCAGGTTTGTTCAAACTCTATATTTATCTTGAAAAGATCATTGATTATGTATAAATTATTAATTAAATTTAAAATCCAATAACTTAAAAGAAATAGAATCCTGAATCCATAAGTTTGAAATCTTGGATTCACCTCTGGTTATTGGACATCCCTTGAGCCATAGGATATGTCTAGAGTTACAGAATCTTTAACTTTTGAGCACTCCATTTTACATTCACATTGGAAGCTTCCCATTATAAGAAGATTGTATTACTTACATCTAATTTTGACCATAGTTAGTTTCTTAATTTATAAGACTAATGTATGGCTCCAAATTTGACCAATCACGACCAACGACGAGTACGACGAATGACGGGGTCTCCTTGAATCGATGTCCTGAGGGGGACGACCTTAAGGCAAACAAGACACTGCACGACCCTTGTAATAGTGTAGACCCATTAGGGGACATCAGGAATATTCCTTCGAATATTCCTTGTAATTTGTCTTTTACAGCATAGAAGAGTTTCGCTCTTTGTATATATAGAGGGCAATAACCTTGTAAAAGGGGGATCCGAATATTGGTTGCATTACTGTTTACAAATGAGAAGATTTCTAAAGGTTTTTTACTAAAGTAGATCATTAAATAAATCTTGTGACCCGCCTTCTCTTTATCGATCATTCTTTCTAGAGATTTTTTACTCAGCTAAGATTTACCCCTTCATCTTCGATTGATTTGTTCAAAAAGGTTTCAATATTTTTTGAGTAAAACAATTTAGCGCCGTCTGTGTGGATTTCTATAGCTAAAATCGTAGTTTTCATCTAGATTCTTGACAGAAATAATCACTTTTCTTCAGCTTCATAAAAGCCAACAATGGCAGGAAAGGGAAAAGCGAGGCTAAAGGCAATAGTAGGTGTCACAAACAACCTCCTGAATTCCCTCAACGAAGCTAGTGGAGAAGACAATGAAAATGCAACACCAAGTGTTACACCTGAGGGAGAGATCTCATCTCCCCCGCACGGGGATCTAACGATCTTGCGCAAGAGGGAAACCTCAACATCCGCAGCAAGAGAAGCACCACCAGCTGTCAAGAGGCTTAGAAGAATGGTTGACTGGTACCTTGAGCAACATGCTCGAGAAACCCGTTTAGAGAGGTATCGAAGACACATTACCCGCAGAAACTGCAGTTGCTGCCGATGAGCCAATCACTACACGAACATGTAACACCCGTACTGTTACTAATACAGGCGATGATGCACTTACGGCCATCTTAAAGAAAATGGAAGAGATAGAAAATGAGAACAAAACACTCCGCGGCCAGATGAAGGAACATCAGAAAAGGGTCGATAAAATACCAGGCGCTCCGAAGTTGTTACCAAAATGCGACGTGGGCCGATTCATCGAACAACCATATAGCAAAGGGCAGCACCCCATTCTATTCCAAAGATCTTCAAAATGCCGTCATATTTGAAAATATATGATGGTACCACGGACTCGGAAGATCACTTAATCTATTACGTTTCCGCAGTAAAAGGTAACAATTTATCAAAGGAATAGGTGTTGTCTGTACTGCTGAAAACGTTTGGCGAAACTCATACAGGGGGAGCGCTGACTTGGTATTCCCAACTACTAGCACGATCAATATCAACGTTCGAAGAGATGGCAGATAAGTTCGCCACCGCGCACGCAGGAGCGAAAAAGGCAGAGGCTAGGGTTAATGATATCTTCGCCGTCAGGCAAATGACGGGCGAGAGACTTCGAGATTTCCTAGCCCGATTCAATAGGGTAAGGATGAGCCTACCAAACGTGTCACAAGGGATGGCAAAAGTAGCCTTTCAAAATGGGCTAAACAGAAACGGGTCAACGGCAACCAAAAAGCTAATCAGTAAACTTATGAAGTACCCCCTACCACGTGCGAAGAGATCCGCAATGCCTATTGCGCCAAAGTGCGGGCAAACAAGGATGACCTAAATGACCTGCTTCAGCGATTAACATCAGTCCAAATCGAGACAAGGAGAAATCGCTGCAATGACGGGCAAAGAGATCAACTACCGCATTTCTATCGAGAAAGACACCAGCCTTATACTCGAACATCTAATCTGCCTCCTCCACGACATGCAGATGTCGCGCCTTGACATATTGCACCCCCCGAAACTAAAGAGGTATGACTCCATTGCTATCTGCTCACAATATTTGTGTTTCTCCTTCAGAAATAGTGTACGCATTGGAAAAGCTCGGCACGAAGGTGCAGTGGACGCAAAAGATAAAGTCGGATCAGAGCATAAGGAGGTCAAACATCCTGTGTGAATTCCTCCAAGAAAGAGGATACAAGATCGAAGATTGCATAGGTCTGCAACAAGAAGTAGTAAGAATGTTAAACCAGGGATACCTGAAAGAACTTCTGAGCAACAGAGGACGGGCCAATTTCGCTCGAGGGCGCGATCAACCTCAAGGACCTCCAAAACCACCATCACCAGCTCGTACTATACAAATGATCATTGGCGGCGGCGATGACACGGTAATCAACCATGTGAAATTCACCACCACACATAAATTCAAATGGACAGTTGCCCATGAACGGTATGACGACCTTGAAGACAGTATCATCTTCAATAAGTCGGATACCGATGGTTTGTCTTTCCCTCACTATGATGCTTTGGTTATATCTTTACGCATCACAGATATCGATGTAAAAAGAATAATGGTGGATGACGGAAGCGGCGCGTGTATTGTTCACCCACGAGTTCTCATGCAGATGAGGCTCGAGGATAAAATAATACCACGTTGCATAACACTAACGGGCTTTAATAATGTAGTGGAGCGAACATCTGGAGAAATAGTGCTATTTGTCCTGGCTAGCAAGGTCACCTTGGAAACGACATTCCACTTCATGAATTAGGAAACAACCTACAACGCCATCATATGACGCCCATGAATACACACCATGCGAGCCATCCCGTCAAGTTTCTATCAAGTAATCAAATTTCCCACCCCATGGGGGATATTCAGCATCTGAGGCGAGCCACGCACCGCCCAAGAATGCTACCGGATCACCCAATATTGCACACACACCAAACAACTAAAAGTGGCAAGTGCAGAGGAATAACAATCAGCCATGTCGGGAACCAAACCCGATGTACGAGCAGAGGCCATCAAAGACTCGGACATCGTAGAAGCTTGTAGGGCAACCGTAGAAGATCTTGATCCCGTCTAGCTGGACAAAATTGATAGCACGAAAAAGGCTTATGTTGGACACAACCTCTCGGAACCAGATAAATATCGTGAGTTTTTAACTAACAAAGCCAATTTGTTTGCCTTTTCCCACTCAGATATGCTAGGAATCCCAAGGGATATCGCCACACACATGCTGAATATCGATCTGTTTTACCCGCCGGTATGGCAAATGAGGAGAAAGTTCAATGCCGCCATCAATGAGGCGGTCAACGAGGAGGTTGGTAAATTACTCGCTAATGGTTCCATCAGAGAGTCGAAATACCCCCAATGGGTCATGGTAAAAAAGAAGAACAGGAAATGGCGGATGTGTGTCGACTTTACCGATCTAAACAAAGCTTGACCGAAGAACTCCTTTCCATTACCCCACATCGACCAGCTCATCAACGCAACAGTGGGGTACGAACTGCTGAGCTTCTTGGATGCCTACTCCGGTTATAACCAAATTCTAATGGCTGAAGAGGATCACGAAAAGACAACTTTCATCACTCACCGAGGAACGTACTACTATAAGGTAATGTCATTCGGACTCAAGAATGCAGGGGCCACGTATCAAAGATTAGTTACCAAGATGTTCAAAGAACAGCTCGGTAAGACCATGGAGGTTTACATCAATGACATACTAGTCAAGTCGACAAAGAAAAAGGATCACATTGGCCATATGAAAGAAGCCTTTAAGTTATTAAGGCAATACGGGATGAAACTGAATCCCGAAAAATGCACCTTCGGCGTAACTTCAGGAAAGTTCCTTGGTTTCCTAGTGTCACAAAGGGGTATCGAGGTCAACCCGGATCAGATCAGGGCTGTCGATGCAATATCAGAGATACTGACCAGTAAAAAGTAGGTACAGAAATTAACAGGATGAATAGTCGCCCTATCGAGGTTCATTTCACGATCCTTGGATAGATGTCACAAATTTTTCATTGTGCTAAGGAAAGACCACAGACTACAATGGAATGAAGAATGTATCGACTCCCTAAGAAAACTGAAAGCGTATCTATCTTTGCCACCACTACTCGTCAAGGTGGACCCGGGTGAATGTCTACTTGTGTATCTAGAAGTATCCGAAGTTGCGGTAAGCGCAATTTTGGTCCGTGAAAACAAAGGTACGCAATCTTCGATTTACTATATCAGCAAAACCTTAATCGATGCCGAAACAAGGTACCCTCACCTTGAAAAACTAGCTTTGGCATTAGTCGTAGCTTCACGAAAGCTTAGACCATATTTTCAATGTCACCCCATAAAGGTGATGACAACCTTCCCCCTAAGAGGTATCCTGCACAAACCTGAACTATCGGGTAGACTGGCCAAGTGGGACATAGAATTAAGCGAGCACGACATAACATACCAACTGCGAACTACCGTTAAGTCGCAGGCGCTCACTGATTTCATCGTTGATTTCAGCGCGGAAATATTGCCTGAAGTAGAACAAGAAGCGCTCCACGCTTCCACACATGCCGACCTCTGGGTCCTCTACACTAACGGTGCCTTTAATGCCTCGGGATCGGGACTGGGACTCGTCCTTGAAGTCCCTACACACGAAGTGATTTGCTAGTCCATACGATGCCCCGAGATGACTAACAACAAGGCCGAGTATGAAGCTGTGATTGCAGGTTTGAAGTTAGCCCTCAAATATGGCGCCCGACGACTCGTCCTCCATTGTGACTCTCAACTCATGGTGAACCAAGTCACCAGAACTTTCCAAATCAAAGAACAAAGACTACAAAGGTACCAGTCAGAAATTCACAAACTACTGCCAGAATTCGATTAATGCCGCCTCGACCAAATACCCAAGGCACAGAATATCGAAGCAGACGGCCTCGCCAAACTAGCGGCGGCCACCAAAAATATCAGCAAAGAAAATGTGGTCACCCTTCTCTATTCCGTAATAGACCACGTCGAGGTACATTCTGTAAACCTAACTTGGGACTGGCGCAGCCGCCTCATAGCATATTTGCAAGATGGAATGCTCCTGCAAGATAAGAAAGAAGCCAAAAAGCTCTGGGTCCAGGCAGCCATATACAACCTCGTAAATGGTGATCTCTACAAAAGAACATTCGACGCCCCCCTAGCCAAGTGTCTTGGGACAAATCAAACAAGGCGAGTACTGGAAGAAGTATACGAAGGGCACTGCGGTGCCCACACGGGAAACCGCACCCTCGTCCGATGCCTCATCCACGTCAGATACTACTGGCCCACCATGAAAAAAGAAGTTGCGGACTACGTCAGGAGATGTGAACAGTGTCAGAAGTACACCCATATGACACATCAAGCAAGGGAACTCCTTCATTCCGTCACTTCACCATGGCCATTCATAAAGTGGGGGATGGACATAGTCAGTTCCCTCCCAGCAGGACGACGTAAGGTACGTTTCCTTTTGGTTTTAACTGATTACTTTTCTAAATGGGTGGAAGCAGGTGCATATACTCAGATACGTGAGCAAGAGGTCATCGCGTTCATATGGAAAACCATAATATGCCGTTTTGGCATCCCCAAAGAAATCGGCTGCGACAACAGACCTCAGTTCTTCGAAAAGAAAATGACCGAGTTTTTCGAAAAATGGCACATCAAACGAATACTCTCCACGCCATATCACCCCGCCGGCAATTGTCAAGCCAAATCCTGCAATAAAGTAACACTAAATATATTGAAAAAAAGCTTGAGGACGCTAAAGAGCTATGGCCTGAACTACTACCGGAAGTATTATGGACATACCTCACTACGCCAAAAACCAGCACCAGATGAGACGCCATATTCACTGGTCTACGGGACTGATACAGTTATACCCGTCGAGGTCGAAGAACCTAGTTTGAGATACTCTAACGAAAACGGACCGAGCAACGACGAAAGTAGACTACATGATCTGGATGAAGTTGAAGAATGGAGAGACATGGCCCACATAAGAATGGTGGCCCAGAAGCAACAAATAGAAAGGTACTACAACAAGAAAGCCAAAGTGCGGCCGCTCAAAGTTGGAGACTACATCCTCAAGGCTAAAACACAAGCTGCAAAAGACCCTAATAAGGGAAAACTAGGAACAAACTGGGACGGATCGTACAAAATCACGGCCACAACAATCAAAGGAGCATTCCAGTTAGAGACAATGGAGGGAAAACTACTCCAAAACAACTAGAATGTCACCCACCTCAAATACTTCCACTTTTGAGTGGAGGCGCCACCTAAGTCGTACTTTTTTTCCCTCACCCGGGTTTTGTCCCAATCGGATTTTCCCGGTGAGGTTTTTAATGAGGCAACAAGGGGGATATCTCGAGGTCCGAGGTATTGTTCATTACCCAGTCCATCAACATGATCTCTGGTATGGAGTGAAGGGATTGTATATAGATAATCAAATCTCCATTGTATGTACAGAGTCGACATGAGATTCCTAAGAAAATGTAATCAAATCTCCATTGTATGTACAATGTCGACATGGAATTCTTACAATAATATAATCAAATCTCCATTGCATAAATAAAGTCGACATGTGTCTCCCTACAATAATATAATCGAATCTACATTGCATGGATAAAAGTCGGGATGTGCCTTCCTACGGGAATACGATCATACCTCCAACATGGAATGGCGAAGGCTATCGATGAAACATGAGTTCAACCTCGTTCGAACTACGAGGGGATAGTATTTCGATGACAGTAAGAAGCAACATCCCAATGGCCAAGGCCATCGACGAAACATGAGCTCGACCTCATTCGAACTACGACGGGATACTACTTCGACGACAGTTCGAAGCAACATCCCAATGGCCAAGGCCATCGACGAAACATGAGTTCGACCCCGTTCGAACTACGACGGGATACTACTTTGACGATAGTTCAAAGCAACATCCCAATGGCCAAGGCCATCGATGAAACATGAGTTCGACCTCGTTCGAACTACGATGGGATACTTCTTCGACGATAGTTTGAAGCAACATCCCAATGGCCAAGGCCATTGACGAAACATGAGTTCGACCTCGTTCGAACAATGACGGGATACTACTTCGATGACAGTTCAAAGCAACATCCCAATGGCCAAGGCCATTGATAAAACATGTGTTTGACCTCGTTCGAACTACGACGGGATACTACCTCGATGATAGTTTGAAGCAACATCTCAATGGCCAAGGTTATCGACGAAACATGAGTTCGACCTCGTTCGAACTACAACAGGATACTACTTCGACGACAGTTCGAAGCAACATCCCAATGGCCAAGGCCATCGACGAAACATGAGTTCGATCTCGTTCGAACTACGACGGGATACTACTTCGATGACAATTCGAAGCAACATCTCAATGGCCAAGGCCATCGACAAAACATGAGTTCGACCTCGTTCAAACTACGACAAGATACTACTTTGACGACAGTTCGAAGAAACATCCCAAGGGCCAAGGCCATCGACAAAACGTAGGTTCGACCTCATTCGAACCACGATGGGATCCTACTCCGACGAAAGTACAGAGCAACATCCCAATGGTCAAGGCCATCAAAAAAGAAAGAAAGAGGAATCAACCTCACCCAAAAGATAAATCGACTCAACAGCTCGACAGGTATCCAGGATACCATAGAAATTGCAAAGAGCACCAACCCATGGACAAAATAAAATCTACATTGCATAAAAATAATTTACACTGATCTTTATAAAATAGGCTCAAGCATGCCCCCTCCCACAAAAGCCCCAAAGAAAAAAAAACACAATATTACACATTATCCCTGGTAGGGTAAGCTTCTTCGTACCAACAGTCCGAAGCAAGACAGTTTGCCTCATCCGAGTTGATATCATCTCCATCAGGAGTATGAGGGTCGTACCCACACGCCTCACGAGCTGTAGGAGTTTCGTTATGCACGGTTTGAAGCTCCGCCTCAGTTGCCCTCCCCTCGGCGTGGAAAGCCTTGTACACGTCAAGTCGGGCCTCAGCAAGAACCTGTAACTCATATAAGTGACGAGGCACGACCAGATCGGCTGGAGCATAGGACATGGAAGGTTGAGAACGTCGAGTTGCATCCTCCTCTCTCAGCGAGACCACTGCCCATTCAATACAGATAACTCCGCCTCCAACTCTTTAACATGCCCTTCAAGCCCCGCGACCTTAAGATTAGAGGACTCCCTCTCACCAGTTAGCTCTGACCTACAAATACAGAGGGCATCCTCCAACAACACCATTTCAAAAATAGTTGTCGCCATCTTATCAACACCAACGTCCAGCTCGCCCTTAAGCCCCTCAATCTCTGCCGCCTTCGCACTCAATTCAGCGGTCAAATCGGCCACTCTCGCCTGTAAGTCGACATTCTCAGCCATCACCCCCCTGCTCAACTCAAGCTCGTCCTCCTTCGCCCTAAGGGAGGCCTCAAGTTCACTATTACGGGCGACAGCCTTCATGAGCTCCTCATCCCGCTCCTTCAACTCTTTGACCTTGCGCTCCATTTGGTCCTCCCTATGTTTGAACCCTTTGCAAATAAACTAAAATTCAGGGTCTTAAGTATAAATATTGGCCATCGCGCGATGCTTAGCACGATATCGTTGTTACTTGGAAGACATCTTCCCATATAAGGACGTCCTCCTCTTCTCCCGACGCTCGCATTCGATCTCCATGATTAGGGTCTGGCACAAAAGAAAAAGAGAAGTTAAAAATGAAATACAAGTCGACAATTGTCGCACAAGCCCAATGACGAAAAGAAAAAGAAAAGAACCTACCCGCAAAGCCATACCGGCGACGTTCTGAGATAATTCCATGTCACTCATTGCCCTGAGCACCTCGTTTTCAGGGGCAACACATAGATGAGTTAAAATGGATGCCACTTGCTTACAGTTCGACAATAAGTTATAGTCCCCAGGGATGACTATGTGACAATCAGACCCCTCCGCTCTGACCTTCACGTGAGTATGACGACCTACAAACTCATTGACTTTCTCCGGGTTGACATATAAGCCTGAGCCTTCGCCCTCGATGCAACGGCCTCCAACGTTGGACGATGCGCCACCCTCGGCAGAGCCTACGGAATCGGCTCCTAGACAAAGCCCCTCTATGTGAGGAGACCTCCCCGATAATATGTCATCGTCCATGAATGTGGGCACAGGTGTCGTCTGCGACGCCCTACTTCTATCAGCGTCGACAGCCACACCCTTCCCGAGCTCCATTCTCCTCATTTATCTCAATAACGGCTCGTCCCCATTGGAGGATTCGTCCAAAAGGTGGGGGCGGCATTGAAGAAGCCTCCTCCCTCATGACCACGACCCAAGAGAGGCCTTCTAATTGACCAAGTAGAGGACGGCCCTCTCGAACAGATTCACTCAAAATAAATTGCGTGTCCGCGGCGGCAACGACATGTCGAAATGCAGGAACTAGCACCCTCCGCCTGAAAGCTCCTCGACCTACCATCACAAAGTAGTCGAATTAATGGACGACAATATATAACCAATGAAGGGGTAAAGGGAAAACACTCACCGGTTGGAACTTTAGGGCCGTAACGCTTTACGAAGGAAGGCCAATCATGGGTTTCCGCTGCGTGGGATAACAAACGAGCTGCCCAATCCCTTATGCCCGCAATAGGGCGGGGCAGACGTCCCATAGCTGCAAATGAGAAGCAAACAAACTTTATAATGAATACAGACGAAGGAGGAATAAAATGAGTGGTGACACTTACGAGTCTCATTCCATCGCTCCAGGAACTTGGCAGAGTCGAAGACAATATGTTCGGTTTTGACAAAGAAGTACTTGTCCCAAAACTTGTTGCTTGCTCGGTTGTCTGTCCAGACCACCAACCCTTTCGTGCCACGGTGCCTCAAATGCACCATGGTACCTCTGTGGAAGCTAGGTGAGAATAGGTGCAAAAGGTGGTAGATAGAAATATTACATTCCACCAACTCCGTATACTTGGTCAATAGTAGGAGCACCTTAAGGGTATACGGCGAAAGATGTGCCTGGCAAACTTGGTAGAACCTACAAAACTCCTCCGCTAAGGGGAAGAGAGGAAAAGTGTAGCCAATCACGAAAGGGTACTCATAGAAAGCGCAGTACCCAGGCCTGTGGACATCTACAAAATCTCTCCCCGCCAGAATCATGTCAACGTGAGCAGGGATGCTATATTTTTACGAAGAGCGTCAAGGTGAACCTTCTCCGTCTCAGAAAGTACGGGGGCAAGAGTAGGAGGGGGTTCTTTGAGGAAGTCACTCCGAGACATGGGGTGTCTCGGTAATAACTCCTCCACTGTAGGGGGATTGTCACTCTCTTCTACCACCGTATCTTCACTGCCTGAAGAGGGCACCGTGGACAATGGGGTGGCCTCAGGAACCCCTTCACGAGAACGATGAGATCTTGGTATGATGTCGTTCAAAGGAGTATCAATGCAAAAAAGTAGGAAGAAGAAGCTACGAATAAAGAACATAAGAAGAAGAAGCAGAAGGGTATCAGGGCAAGCTCGGAGGAATAAGGGAGGTTATCAGGAGTGAAATGGCCAAAAACTTTAAAAAAAAACAAATCCTGCACCTATTTATAAGGTTGCGTGGCGCCAGAATCGAAGCGGAGGGTCACATAGTAGCCCTAGAATCGAAGCATCAAGCTATCAACTCCTGCATCGAAAACATGCGCAATGATGACGCATGTGAAGATGACATCATTTTCCGGTAAAGTGTATTACTCAGTGTCTTTCTAAGCACGCTGACCGTTCCCCCATTGGCCACGTCGTAACGTCTCAACAGATCAAATTTCTCCATAAGAATGCATAATGTCCGCTCATCGAGGACGCACCCAGCTGCAACCCCGACAAGCGGAGGGACTAACTGCATGGGTCCGAATTTGACCAATCACGACCAATGATGAGTACGACGAATGACGGGGTCTCCTTGAATCGATGTCCTGAGGGAGACGACCTTAAGGCAAACAAGAGACTGCACGACCCTTGTAATAGTGTAGAGCCATTAGGGGACATGAGGAATATTCCTTCGAATATCCCTTGTAATTTGTCTTTTACAGCTTAGAAGAGTTTCACTCTTTGTATATATAGAGGGCAATAACCTTGTAAAAGGGGGATCCGAATATTGGCTGCATTACTGTTTACAAATGAGAAGATTTCTAAAAGATTTTTACTAAAGTAGATCATTAAAGAAATTTTGTGACCCGCCTTCTTTTTATCGATCATTCTTTCTAGAGATTATTATACTCAGCTAAGATTTACCCCTTCATCTTTGATTTATTTGTTCAAAAAAGTTTCAATATCTTTTGAGTCAAACAACTAACAAAATGAATGTTGCATTTACCTAAAAAGACTATGCTCTTTAAATTTCACAAGACCAAAAGGGTTCATTTGGTATGAGGGATAAAGGATAATTAATTCCAAAATTAAATTTGAGATGAGTTTATCCCATGTTTGGTTGGGATAAAATCGTTGTATAACTAATCCCGAAATTAGTTATCCCAGAATTATAGTGTTTTTCTATCCCCATGGAAGAATGGGATAACTAATCCATAATTAATCATGAAATAACTTGTTTTCCAACCAAACAACCCTAAGAAACCAAACAACTCCTAAGAGTTTAATTAAATCCTTCTATTTTGTTGGTTCGTTTTTGTTGTTATTTCTTTCCCTTATACTAATTGATGAGATTTTGGACTTACAAATGACAATGTTCAGATAGTTCATACGACAAATCATGCGTAAGATGAGCATCTACTCTTTGGTTAGTTAACAAAGGATATGGTAAAGTCATGGATATATACGGATATCGCAACTTAAACAAATAAGCTATGTACAGTCAAACTTCTTTATAACAGTTTCGTTTGTTCCAAATATTTTTGGATGTTATAGCGAAGTGCTGTTATAAAGAATATATATTATAACATAACTTAAAAATTAGTTCCGGAAAAGTTTAGCTTTTATAGTAAGATAATATATAGGGATGTTGTTATGTTGTCAAAAGGTGATACCAAAACATTTTATTTTATGTACTTTATATGGAAGGTCAGCATTTACGGCAGCGATTTAATTTCTGCAGGCAAAAATTGACAGAAAGGGAAGTCTATTATTAATTTAGTTACTCAACCAACAAATTACAGTACCAATTATTATATATTTACTTATTTTTAAAGCGTAATTAGACGAAATTTCATTGACTCAGCTCTCTTAAATTTATTTAGTTTAATAATTTTGTTTTTGTTGTCATGTAAATGCAGGAACTAGTAGCTTTCTTTTCTTTTAGTTCAAATTAATCTTGGTACCCTTTCGTTTTGAATCAATCTGGAATTCTCAACCAGACTTACGCCCTATGATAGATGCTATATGGCAACAACAAATATCTCTACTGCTGCTGCTTGGAATCGTTAACACTTTTGGTAATATCTTCAAAAGAAAGAACAAACTACTTGCTCGTTTAACGGGTCTCCAATCCTCCTTACACTATTCAACTAGTACTTTCCTACAAAATCTAAAAAGGGACTTTATCCAGGAATATAACTTAATTCTCCAACTTGAGGAAGACCTATGGAAATTAAAATCTAGGATCAATGGATTAACGAAGGAGACGCAAATACTAGATTCTTCCACCAATCAACTTTAAATCGTCGCAGACGTAACCGCATTACAGCTCTCCAGGATACAGTGGGTAATTGGTGCTATGATACCCCCACTATTCAATCGACCTTCATTAATTTCTTCTCTAACTTATTCACAACTGAATCCACAGTCTCCCCTAAAGCACTTCCTCTTTACCAATACAATATGCTACCCCCCCCCCTTCCCGGGCAGCCTCCCAGTTGGCAAGACCACTTGACGACCTTGAAATCACTCAGGCCATCCACTCCTTTCAACCGTTCAAAGCACCTGACCCAGATGGTCTCTATCCCTACTTCTATCAGGAATACTGGCCTGAGATTTCACACTCGGTTGTCACCTTTTGTAAACAAATTTTTTTACAAGGACGCATTCCTGACAAAATCAACATTACCTACCTTTGTCTTATTCCCAAACAACGTCATGCAGCTCAAGTCGCCCATTATCGACCCATAAGCCTCTGTAACACTATCTACAAAATTATCACAAAAATTATCGTTAATCGTATCAAGCCCTATTTACCAAACATTATCAGCCCAACTCAAGCTAGTTTCCTAAAAGGGCATCGGACAGCGGATAATGCTATTATCGTCCAGGAAATCATGAACAAATTCAAAAATAAAACTAACAGTACCCCTCATATACTTCTTAAATTGGATCTCGAAAAAGCCTTCGATAGATTAGAGTGGTTTTTCATGAGACACACCCTTACCTATTTTAACTTCCCACCTTCCCTCATCTCTCTCATCATGTCTTGTATATCCACTTCTTCCATTTCCATTCTATTCAATGGCACGCCAACCCATTACTTCTTACCCTCTAGAGGTATAAGGCATGGAGACCCCCTTCCCCATACCTATTCATATTATGCATGAAAATGCTAACTCACTCCATTGACCGCGCAGTAGATTACAAGCAGTGGTCTCCCATAACTCTTTCCAGATCAAGTCCCCGCATTTCCCACCTACTTTTTGCGGACGACATAATACTCACCTCTAAACTAACCACAAATTCATGTCACTCCATTATTGACACTCTCACCAACTTGACCAATTTAACTGGACAAAGGATCAATTTTCACTAGTCAAAAATATTTTTCTCAAAAAATTATCGACTCTATCAGAAAAACTTTGTCCTCAACTCTTTCAACATGTCTGAAGGGAAATCTTTTGGTAGGTACCTGGGATTCCCCATTTTCCTTAGACGACCCCAGAAAAAGGACTTCCAACACATCTTAGATAATTTTAAATTGAGGCTTGCCGGGTGGAAGACCCAATGCCTTACTATAGCAGGTCGAGCCACCCTTATCAAATCAATGCTCAACTCTCTACCTAATCATACTATGCAATATATCTCCCTCCCTCACAATATCATCACCCAACTAGATAGATACCAAAAACGTTTCCTATGGGGCTTCACATCTCAGAAAAATAAGATGCACCTCTATCACGACCCGGATTTTCCATCCTCGGGGGTCGTGATGGCGCCTACTCGTAGAAGCTAGGCTAGCCACAAAATATAGAAAATCTAACACTTTCATTTTTTTAACGAGTTGAATTAATAGGTGATCAACATTTAAATAATAGCGAAAGATGAAATTAAGCGGAAGACTTAGACTAATATAATACCAAAATAAGTACGAAAATGCCAACATGCATCTCTACCCAGAAACCAGTGTCACAATATCCACGGACTATCTATGAATACTACATACAAACGTCTGAAGAGGGAAATACAGTCTGTCTCGGAAACAAGTGAAAACAGAACATGTAAATAGATAGAAGAGAACGCCGGGACTGCGGACGCCAGTAGGACTACCTCGGGATCTCTGAGTGGACTGAAGGCTGGCTCCCCAAGTGCTACTGCCCAAATGCTGCTCCGGTATCTGCACATAGTGCAGAATGTAGCATCAGCACAACCGATCACATGTGTTGGTAAGTGCCTGGCCTAATTTCGGTGAGGTAGTGACGAGGCTAGGACCAGACTCCAAATAAACCTGTAAAGTTATATAATATACAGCGGAAAATAAACAGGAATAAACAATTTAAATGGGAGGCGGTACATGATACGGGAAAAATATCAAATCCAGCAGAAACTTAAGAGAAATATGATAGAAAGATTCAGGATCTACAACAAAACATTAATAATACTGTTGCGGTGCACAACCTGATCCCTTATAATTTAACATTGTTGCGGCGTGCAACCCGATCCATTTAGCGTGCAACCCGATCCAATATAATATTTGTTGCGGCGTGCAACCCGATCCATATATAATAATGTTGCGGCGTGCAACGCGATCCAATATAATATTTTTTGCAGCGTGCAACCCGATCAATTATAATATTTGTTGCGGCGTGCCACCCGATCTATATATAATAATGTTGCGGCGTGCAACCCGATCCAACATAATATTTGTTGCGGCGTGCAACCCGATCCATATATAATAATATTGTGGCGTGCAACCCGTTCCAAATATACAGTCAACAATAATCATAACCATAGTCCCGGCAAGGGATCAATAACAAACTACACTATCCCGGCAAGGGAATCGACAACATAAATAAATACGTCTCGGCCAGGAAGAAACAGCTATAACCAATCTTAATCCAACATCTAACCATTTCAGCTATCACCATTACTCAAACTTCGTAATTCCCACGAAAACAAACTTATTCCTTGCTCACTATCGAGAGTCATCAATTAAAGCGTCCGTAATATCATTTAAGAACACAATAAGTTGCAATTTAAGACTCACGGTCATGCTCGACACCAACGTATAGATACTCGTCACCATGCCTATACGTCGTACTCAACAAGAAGCAAATAACAAATAGGACACAACTCCTAATCCCTCAAGCTAAGGTTAGACCAAACACTTACCTCGATGCCACGAACATAACTCAAGTTTCAATTATTGCTTTACCCCTCGATTCCACCGCCAATTCGCTCGTATCTAGTCACAAGTTACTTAATTACATCAATAAACGCTAAGAGAATTAATTTGAATGCATGAAAATGAACTTCCCAAAGTTTTGCCCAAAAAGCCAAAAATCGCCCCCGGGCCCACATGGTCAAAACCCGAAATTCGAACCAAAATCCGATTATCCATTCCCCCACGAACCCAAATATATGATTTGTTTTGAAATCGGACCTCAAATCGAGGTCCAAATCCCCAATTTTTGAAAAACCAAGGTTCTACACAAAACACCCAATTTTCCCCATGAAAATCATTGATTTTGAGTTTAAATCATATTAAAAGATGTTAATGATTGAAGGAAATGAGTTAAAATTAACTTACAATCGATTTGGAAGAAGAGTTGTTCTTGGAAAATCGCCCAAAGGAGTTTGTATTTTGAAAAGATGTGAAAAATGGGTTTAAAACCGTCTAATTATAAAGTTGCAGGTCGCAGATATGGGAAATGCGAACAGGGGTTCGCAACCTCTGCTAACTTGGGAATTGCTGAACAGGGTTCGCAAAATGCTAAACTTTTGCATTTGAGAAAATAGTGTCGCATTTGCGACTTCGCATTTGCGATACAGAGGTCGCATTTGCGATCACTGTCCCATTGACAAATCTTCGCATTTGCGAGCCAAGGCAGGCCTGGGCTAGTTTCGCATTTGCGATCTAGCCTTCGCATTTGCGAGCCAATGTAGGCCTGGGCACACCAGCTAAAATTCTGCAATTTTTCTAAGTTCCAAATGCACCTCGTGGCTTATCCAAAACTCACCCGAGCCCTCGGGGCTCAAAATCAAATGTACACACAACCTCAAAAACATCCCACGGACTTTATTCGTGTACTCATATCACCAAAATAACATCAGAAACATCGAATTAAACCTCAATATCAATGAAATTTATCAAAACTTCTTAAACATCAAATTTTGCATTTAAGATTTGAATCACGTCAAACGGATTCCATTTCTTACCAAACTTTACAGAATCATCTTAAATCATATGTAAGACTTGTACCAGGCGCCAGAACCAAAATACGGGCCCGATACCAACATGTTCTAATCAAAATTCATTTTCAAACTTTATAAACAATTTCAAAAAATAATTTTCTTCAAAAATTCATTTTCTTGGGCTTGGGACCTCGGAATTCGATTTCGGGCATACGCCCAAGTCCCATATTTTCCTACGCACCCTTCGGGACCGTCAAATCACGAGACCGGGTCCGTTTACCCAAAACGTTGACCGAAGTCAAATTAATTCATTTTATAGTCAAAATTTATCATTTTTCATAGATTTTCGCATAATAGGCTTTCCGGCTACGCGCTCGGACTGCGCACATAAATCGAGGTGATGCTAGAAGAGGTTTTTAAGACCTCGGAACATAGAATTTCATTTTAAAACAAGTTATGACCTCTTGGGTCATCACATTCTCCACCTCTAAAACAACCGTTCGTCCTCGAACGGACGCAAGAAGGAAGTGCCTGAGTCGGGGAAAAGATCGGGATAACGGCTCCGCATATCGGACTCGAACTCCCAGGTCGATGCCTCAGGAGGCTGACCCCTCCGCTGAACACGAATAGAAGGAAAACTCTTCGATCTCAACTGACGAACCTGCCGGTCTAGAATAGATACCGGCTCCTCCTCATAAGACAAGTCCCTGTCCAACTAGACAGTGCTGAAATCTAACACATGAGATGGATCACCGTGATATTTCCCAAGCATGGACACATGAAACACTGGATGCACGGCTGATAAGCTCGGTGGCAATGCAAGTTTATAAGCCACCTCTCCCACTCGATCAAAAATATCAAACGGGCTAATGAACCTAGGGTTAAGTTTCCCTTCTTCCCAAATCTCATCACGCCCTTCATAGGCAACACTCGAAGCAATACCCGCTGACCGACCATGAAAGCCAAATTTCAAACCTTGCGGTCGACATAACTCTTTTGCCTGGACTGAGCTGTACGAAGCCTATCCTGAATAATCCTAACCTTGTCCAAGGCCTCCTGAACTAGATTCGTACCCAACATTCGAGCCTTTCCCGGCTCAAACCATCCAACCGGAGACCGACACCGCCTACCATATAAAGTCTCATAAGGAGCCATCTGGATACTCGACTGGTAGCTGTTGTTGTAGGCAAACTCTGCTAAAAGCAAAAACTGATCCCATGAGCCTCCAAAGTCAATGACACAAGCTCGGAGCATATCCTCCAAAATATGAATGTTCCGCTAGGACTACCAATCCATCTGAGGATGAAACGTTGTGCTCAACTCAACCCGCGTGCCCAACTCTTGCTGAAGTGCTCTCCAGAAATGGGAGGTAAACTGCGTGCCTCGATCCGAGATGATAGACTCAGGTACACCATGAAGACGAACAATCTTCCGAAATAGATCTCAAATAACCTCTCGGAAGAATAGGAGACTGCCACAGGAATGAAATGCGCTGACTTGGTCAGCCTATCAACAATAACCCACGCTACATCGAACTTCCTCTGAGTCTATGGGAGACCAACAACGAAGTTCATAGTGATCCGCTCCCACTTCCACTCGGGAAGCTCAATCCTCTAAAATGAACCATCGGGCCTCTGATGCTCGTACTTAACATGCTGACAATTCAAACACTGAGCCACATATGCAATGATATCCTTCTTCATTCTCCACCACCAATAATGCTGCCGCAAATCCTGATACATCTTAGCGGCGCCCGGATGAATAGAGTACCTAGAACTATGGGACTCCTCTAAAATCAACTCTCGGAGCCCATCCACATTAGGCACAAAAACTCGACCCTGCAATCTCAAAACTCCATCATTACCGAAGGTAACCTGCTTGACACCTCCGTGCTACACCGTGTCTTTGAGGACACACAAATGGGGATCATCATATTATCGATCTCAGATACGCTCCAATAATGAAGAATGTACGACGGTGCAAGCTAACACACGGCTGGGCTCAGAAACATCCAACCTCACGAACTGATTAGCCAAAGCCTGAACATCCAAAGTAAGCAGTCTCTCACCGACCGGAATATAAGCAAGACTGCCCATACTGGCTGACTTCCTACCCAAAGCATCGGCCACTACATTGGCCTTTCCCGGACGATATAAGATAGTGATATCATAATCTTTCAACAACTCCAACCACCTCCACTACCTCAAATTCAACTCCTTTTGCTTCAACAAATACTAAAGACTCTTGTGATCCGTGAACACCTCACATGCCACGCTATACAGATAATGCCTCCAAATCTTTAATGCGTGAACAATGGATTCCAACTCCAAATCATGAACCGAATAGTTCTTCTCATGAATCTTCAACTGCCGTGAAGCATAAGCAATGACCTTGCTATCCTGCATTAACACTGCACCAAGTCCAATACGAGATGCATCACAATAGACTGTATAAGACCCTGAACTGTGGGCAAAACCAACACTGGTGCCGTAGTCCGAGCGGTCTTGAGCTTCTGGAAGCTTGCCTCACACTCATCCGACCATCTGAACTGGGCACCCTTTTAGGTCAGCCTGGTCATCGGGGCTGTGATAGATGAGAACCCCTCCACGAACCGATGATTGTAGCCTGCCAATCCCAAGAAACTCCGAATCTCTATAGTTGATGCTGGTCTAGGCCAGTTCTTGACTGCCTCAATCATCTTCAGATCAGCTTGAATACCCTCTGCTAATACAACATGACCCAAGAATGCAATTGAACTCAACCAGAACTCACACTTCGAGAACTTAGCATATAACTGACTATCCCTCAAGGTCTGAAGAACCACTCTAAGATACTGCTCGTGCTCCTCCTGGCTGTGGGAATATATCAAAATATCATCAATGAAGACTATCACGAATGAATCCAAGTAAGGTTTGAACACTCGGTTCATTAAATCCATAAAATCTGTTGGGGCATTTGTCAACCCGAATGACATAACCAAGAACTCATAATGCCCGTACCGAGTGCGGAAAGCTGTCTTAGGGACATCGGATGCCCTAATCCTCAATTTATGGTAGTTATATCTCAAGTCAATCTTCGAAAATACCTTGGCACCCTGAAGCTGATCAAACAAATCATCAATCCTCGGCAATGGATACTTATTCTTGATTGTAACCTTGTTCAACTGCCGATAATCAATGCACATTCTCATCGACCCATCCTTTTTCTTAATAAACAACACCGGCACACCCCAAGGCGAAACACTGGGTCTAATGAAACCCTTCTCAAGCAAGTCTTGCAACTGCTCCTTCAACTCTTTCAATTCCAGCAGAGACATACGATACGGCGGGATAGAAATGGGCTGAGTGCCCAGAGCCAAATCAATGCAAAAGTCAATATCCCTGTCGGGTGGCATACCTGGCAGGTCTGAAGGGAATACCTCAGGAAACTCATGAACCACGGACACAAAATCAATAGAAGGAACCTCAGCACTAGAATCACGAACATATGCCAAATAGGCCAAACACCCCTTCTCGACCATACGTCGAGCATTTACATAAGAGATAACACTACGGGTAGAATGAGCAGGAGTCCCTCTCCACTCTAAACGGGGTAGACCCGGCAAGGCTAAGGTCACAGTCTTGTCATGGCAGTCCAAGATAGCATGGTAAGGTGATAACTAGTCCATCCCTAATATGACATTGAAATCAACCATGTCCAGAAGCAACAAATCTACACGATTCTCGAGACCCCCAATCACAACTATACAAGAGCGATGGACTCGATCTACCACAATAGAATTACCCACTAATGTAGACACATAGACAGGAATACTCAATGAATCACTAGGCATGACCAGATATGGTGCAAAATAAGATGACACATACGAGTACGTAGACCCTGGATCAAATAACACTGAATCATCTCTATCACAAACCAGAACCATACCTGGGATAACTGCATCTGAAGCCTCAGCCTCGGGCCTGGCTAGAAGAGCATAACATTGGGGCTGGGCCCCACCACCCTGGACTACCTCTCTAGGACGGCCTGCAGCTGGCTGGCCTCCCCCTCTAGCGGTTTGAGCTCCACCTCTAGCAGCTCTAACTCCACCTCTAGCACCTCTACCCCCACCTCTAGCTAGCTGGGTGGGCTGTGGAACACCTGGTGCCTGAACCATAGCACGGGAACCCTGCTACTGTGACTTATTACCCACCAATCTCGGACAAGCCCTCCGAATATGACCATACTCACCACACTCATAGCATCCACCTGAGTACTACGGCTAAGCAAACTGATACTGACCCTGGCGACCTGAATGACCACCCCGAAAACTCTAGAGTCGTAGTGCATCGATAGGAGCTGGTGGTGCACTGTAGGGCTGCTAATCAGAATACCTACATGTGAGAACCACGGCCACCTGAAGCACCGTGAGAAACCTGAAGTGCTAACTGAAAGGGCCTAGGAAGATGGCCTCTACCATACGAATCCCTGCCTCTAAACGAGGCACCACTGAATCTGCATGAATGATGGGGCCTCTTATCCGACCCATGACCACCTCCCTATGACAAAACCATCTCCACTCTCCTGGCCACACTGGCCGCCTCTTGGAAGGTAATCTCACTCCCAGCCTCCCTAGCCATCTGAAGACGAATCAGATGAATAAGACCATCAATAAACCTCATTACCCTCTCTCTCTCTCAATAGAAAGTATGACAAGAGCATGGCGAGCCAAGTCGATGAATCTGGTCTCATACTGGGTAACCGTCATGGAACCATGCTGGAGACGCTCAAACTGCCTCCGATAGGCCTCTCTCTAAGTGATGGAGAGAAACTTCTCCAGAAATAGCTGTGCAAACTGCTCCCAAGTCAAGAATGGTGATCCGGCTGGTCTAGCCAAGCAATAATCTCTCCACCAAGTCTTGGCGGATCCAGACAAGTGAAAAGTGGCAAAATCGACCCCATTGGTCTCAACTATCCCCATGTTCCTGAGAACTTCGTGACATCTGTCTAAATAATCCTGGGGATCCTCAGTAGATGCACCGCTGAAAGTAGTAGTGAAGAGCTTGGTGAACCTATCCAGCCTCCACAAAGCATCGGCAAACATAGCTGCTCCATCACCGGTCTAAGCTACCATACCCGGCTGAACTGCTCCAACTGAATGAACCGCTGGAGTCTGAATCTGGGGAGCTAGCTACTCCGGAGTGCGAGTAGCAGGAGTCTGGGCTCCTCCTACAGCCCGAGAGATGGCTGGCACTATAGGAAGCAAGCCTGCCCGGGTGACACTCTCCATAAGGCCCACTAGACGGACCTGAGCATCTTGAAGTACTGGGGTAGCAATAAACCCCTCCGGGACCTGAGCTAGGCCCACTGGGATTGCTGGGTCCAGAACCTCATCATCAAAGTCAACCTGAGGCTCTGCCACTGGTGCTGCTGCTCGGAGCTGAGCTCGGCCCTACCTCGGCCTCTAGCACGACCTCGACCTCGCCCTTTACCCTCATGGAGCTGCTGCTGGGGGCTCGGGCTGCTGAGCGGTGGATGAGGAGGCGCTTGTTCTCGCCATCTGCGAAAGAATAGAGTAGAAATTCAATTAGCATTGAGAAACAAAACCGCACGACAAGAAAGAACAAATGTGAAGTTTTCCTAACTCTGTAGCCTCTAGGGATAAATACAGACGTTTTTGTACCTATCCCTCAGACTCTACTAAGCTTGTCCATGAATTGTGAGACCTTTGTAACCTAGAGCTCTAATACCAACTTGTCATGACTAGGATTTTTCACCATCGGGGGTCGTGATGGAACCTACTCGTAGAAGCTAGGCTAGCCACGAAATATAGAAATTCTAACTCTTTCATTTTTTTAACGAGTTGAATTAATAGGTGATCAACATTTAAATAATAGCAAAAGATGAAATTAGGCGAAAGACTTAGACTAATATAATACCAAAATCAGTACGAAAATGCCAACATGCGTCTCTACCCAGAAACCGGTGTCACAGTATCCACGGACTGTCTATGAATACTACATACAAACATCTGAATAAGTAAATACAATCTGTCTCAAAAAACAAGTGAAAACAGAACATGTAAATAGATAGAAGAGAACGTCGGGCCTGAGGACGCCGGCAGGACTACCTCGGGAGCTCTGAGTGGACTGAAGGCTTGCTCCCCAAGTGCTACTGCCCAAATGTTGCTCTGGTATCTGCACATATTGCAGAGTGTAGCATCAGCACAACCGACCCCATGTGCTGGTAAGTGCCTGACCTAACCCCAGCGAGGTAGTGACGAGGCTAGGACCAGACTCCAAATAAACCTGTGTAGTTATATAATATACAGCGAAAAATAAACAGGAATAAACAATTTAAATGGGAGGGGGTACATGCTACGGGGAAAATATCAAATCCAACAGAAATTTAAGAGAAATATGGGAGAACGATTCAAGATCTACAACAAAACATTAATAATACTATTGCGACGCGCAACCCGGTCACTTATCATTTAACACTGTTGCAGCGTGCAACCCGATCCATTTATATCACTGTTGCGGCGTGCAACCCGATCCAATATAATATTTGTTGCAGCGTGCAACCCGATCCACATATAATAATTGTAAGCACGTGATTTTTGCCCTATAAGAGAATTACTCCCAAAAATTCAAAATAAAATAATTTTCCTTTGTGTGCAATTTTGAGAATTTTCGTGGTATTTTTGATAAATTATTTGTATTTGTCCATGCATGTTTATTTGTTAAATTAATAAAAAATATAAAAATATGCCGCATTTGCATTTAGGATGTAATTCTACAATTAGAAGTAATTAAGTTTGTTTTACAAGGATGAAAATTACAAAAATATGCATCGTTTGCATTTTTAGCATTCAATGTCAAATAGTGCAATTTTGTTTTAATTGATATTTAATTATGTATGATAATTGTTGCTAGGAATTAATTAGTATTTTTGATAAGTTAATTTAGTTTATAACTTAATTTAGAATTTTAGTTTTATTAATTAGAAAGTAAAAGAAAAGAGAGCAAAAAATATAAAGAAAATCGGAATTGGGCCTCTTCTTCAATTTTAAACCTAAGCCCAAAACACCTCTACCCAACCCAAAACCCCTTGACCCAAGCCCAACCGCCCCCCTCCCCCCCCCCATCTGACTGCACGACTCCCCCTCACTCTTTCTCTCATTTTTGTTTCATTTGTTACTCAAAAAACCCTAAAGACCCCTTCTCTTTCTCCTAGCCGCCGGACCCATGCACCCCCCCTCTCTTCATCTTCTTCCTTCTTCTTCTCCAAACCAACCCCCCACCTCCAACGCCCCCTCCCATGGCTGCCCCTTCCCCTTCACGTCGTCATCTCCATCCTCACGTCCAAACGACCCCTCCAGTCGCGGAAAAAACCAGTCGACCGCCACCAACGACCCCCCCCCGTCCGCCATTGGCGAGCAGCAGCGCTACTGCGTCAACCAGTCATGCTGCCTCGTCGTCCACCAGCAACAGCTCCATCTCGTCGTCGAGGTCGTCCACCATGCAGCAGCGTTAACCATCGTTGACCAACCACGAACAGCCATTAACAAACAACACCCCGTCCGCCATTGACGAGCAACAGCGCTGCTGCGTCGACCCCCAGCTTCACCTGCTGCTTCTTCTACTTCAACAACCTCCCATGGCTGCCCTTCTGCTGCTGCTTCACCCAAACCACCATCGCTGCTGCTTCTTCTTCTTCGTCCCCAGCTTCATCCATGAACAACCCCTCCAGCTTCAACCAGTACGACACCTCCCTCCCATCGACCACACATCCCCACAACCAGCTGCTCAACACACACACACAGCCTTACGTCCAAACAACATGCTGTCTCGTCATTTCTTCAGGTTTAATCCTTCGAGGTCGTCGTTTGTCGTTCTAAGTTCGTCGAAGTTAAAAGAGAAGGTGGGTTTTCGTTGAGTCGAGATCCGTTAGGTCGTTGGCAGTCTTGGTTCGAGTTCTCTGTTTTCGTTCGAATTCGTCGTTGTTCATTTTCGGTTAGTTGGTTTAAGTTTCATTTCTGTCCGTACTTTGTTTGATATTCTTGGATTTGAAATCAGTATATGCTTGATTCTTTTCTTGTTCGTTGTTTATCATTTCTTGATTATTTCTTCAGTTTGTTTTATGTTCTTTTTTAGTTTTAATATAGAAGTGTTTAGTTTAATCATGTTGTTAGATTTAATTTAAAGTTTAATTGATTATTGAGTTTAGTGATTTGAATCTACTTGTTGGTTATGTTCAATTTGTTACTGTTATTGAATCTGAAAGTATGTTTGTTGTTAAAAATATTGTTCAGTCAAAAATATTGAGTTTCTAGCCTAAATTTGTTGATGAAATTTGATTAGGAATTGGTTATAGCTGCTGTATTTGTTAGATTGATTAGGTGAATTGGTTATAGCTGATGGGGTAGAATGGTAATTTCAGTAGTTTCAGGGGCATTTTCGGGATTTTAAATTTTCGCAATTGATTAATTTGAGTGTTCTGTCCACTAAGCGCTAATATATTAAAATAATGCATAAAATAATACGTAGTGTGGGACAAACATAATGGTGGGGAATTAATATATTGTTTAATATAGTGGGGGACAAAGCATGCGGTAGTGGGGCAATAATGGAATTAAATAAGGAAAATATATGTGTTAGTGAGAATTAATTTAGGTACTGCTAGTTTGGATATAAATTGGAGAGAGCTGGACACAAAAAAAAAGGGAAGAAGGAGAAGAATTCGGAAAGATAAAAAGATTTTTGAGGATTCGAAGACGGATTTTTTAAGACAGTTTGAGAGAATTTTCTGAACATTAAGAGAGAATTGGAGATTTTTCGGAACAGAAAAAAAAACATTCTGGAAATCTAAAGAGAGAGTAGTATACACCCGATATACACTCTAGATACACTAGATATACAGAGGGAGAGTTCATTTTGAAAAAGTGAGGTCTTCTTTACTACTGAAAATCAAAATCAGTTTGTTACCATTTAATTGAGTTTTTTAAGTGTTTTCTTGAGTTGTTATTCCTGGTCTGCATTGGTTTGCGTTGATATTGTTTCATTGAGTGTGCTGGAATCGTGTTGGTTTTCAAATCTGTCACTGGGTGTCCCGTTTGCTGGTTGTTGCTGGTTATTGTTGTTGTTGCTGTGTTACATACTACTTTGCTGACCTTCCTCTTCATATATTGGCAATACCAGGTACGCAACTGATACGCTGGTTACTGTAAGCTGAAACATGAAGCATGAATACAAATAAAGAGTTGAAATTTTAATTTGATTTAGTTTTGTTACTGATTGTACTTAGTACATTCTATATACTACTATTCCGCAGTGTTAAATTTTTGTCATTTCTGTATAACTGGACAATGTTATAGTAATGTAGTCAATAATATCCCGTTGTTTTAGTTTGGTTATTAGGTAGTATAGGTTCAAATGCATGTTAAATAAAACCAGACCAGTAGACTGTTTTAATATCATGGCAATCCAGCTCCAACATACAATTGCTTGAATTTAGGATTAAAACTAGACCCTTAAGTTACTTCATTCCAATTAATTGCTCTTTATAAAACTTGCATGTAACTTGCTTAGTTAGATACTATCATCTTATATCTCTGTAAGTGCAAAAATTGTGAACATGTGTAGAAATAATTAACTAGGCCCAATATTGGAATAAGACGGCCCAAGTCACGTTTAATACTACATGTGGTGAACCTGGGCCCACGTTGGCCAAGGGGCTGTCCATATTGTGTTTACATTCTGATTTAACAAATTGTATTCGGAACCCGACTATAACAACTCGTAAGCATGTAAATAAATTAGGACTTTTTCTCTTTCATTTTTTAGAGACAAATTTAATAGAAAATGTAGTCACTTTAGGATTGTCCTTTTAAAATAAATGAGATGAGTCTCGCCTAGCAAAACGCACAGATTGCGGGGCCCTCACACATATATGTATTAATTACTTAGAACTCGGGATCGGCCGCTTTGCGAACTTCACGGCCTTTTCCCAAAATAACCATGCTTTAGTCTCTTTAGGCACGTACTTTAAGTAACATTACCTTCTTAAACCCGAGTGCACATTTATGTGACCCAAATCCAAATCTCAACAAAGTCAAAATATGTCTCTAACCATGGGTGCATTGATGTTACATGGTTCGAGATGTGTTTTCACGACGTTACAATTCTCGTTGAAAAATAACAATAATAAAAACAGTAAAAAGTTTAAACTTGCACATAGGTTCAATATGAATAAAAATCAGATAAATAAGCCAAATATGACAGTTGAGCGACCGTGCTAGAACCACGGAACTCGGGAATGCCTAACACCTTCTCCCGGGTTAACAGAATTCCTTATCCGGATTTCTGGTTTGCGGACTGTAATACAGAGTCATTTTTTCCTCGATTCGGGATTAAAACCGGTGACTTGGGACACCATAAATCTCCCAAGTGGCGACTCTGATCCTTAAATAATAAATCCCGTTTCGATTGTCCCTTGATTGGAAAAACTCCCTTACGCGCCCCTTTGCGGGGGCGCGGGCGAAAAAGGAGGTGTGACAATAATGTTGCGGTGTGCAACCCGATCAAATATAATATTTGTTGCGGCGTGCAACCCGATCAAATATAATATTTGTTGTGGCGTGCAACCCGATCCATTATAATATTTGTTGCGGCGTGCAACCCGATCCATATATAATAATGTTGCGGCACGCAACTCGTTCCAAATATACATTCAACAATAATCATAACCATAGTCCCGGCAAGGGATCAATAACGAACTACTCTATCCCGGCAAGGGAATCGACAACATAAATAAATACGTCCCGGCCTGGGAGAAACAGCTATAACCAATCTTAATCCAACATCTGACCATTTCAGCTATCACCAATACTCAAACTTCGTAATTCCCACGAAAACAAACTTATTCCTTGCTCACTTTCGAGAGTCATCAATTAAAGCGTCCGTAATATCATTTAAGAATACAACGAGTTGCAATTTAAGACGTACGGTCATACTCGGCACCAACGTATAGATACTCGTCACCATACCTATACGTCGTACTCAACAAGACGCAAATAGCAAATAGGACACAACTCCTAATCCCTCAAACTAAGGTTAGACCAAACACTTACCTCGATGGCCATGAACACAACTCAAGTTTCAATTATTGTTTTACCCCTCGATTCCACCGCCAATTCGCTCGTATCTAGTCACAAGTTACTTAATTACATCAATAAAAGCTAAGAGAATCAATTTGAATGCATGAAAATGAATTTCCCAAAGTTTTACCCAAAAAGTCAAATATCGCCCCCGGGCCCACATGGTCAAAATTTGAGGTTCGAACCAAAACCCGATTACCGATTCCCCCATGAACCCAAATATATGATTTGTATTTAAATCGGACCTCAAATCGAGGTCCAAATCCCCAATTTTTAAAAAACCTAGGTTCTACCTAAAACACCCAATTTCCCCCATGAAAATCATTGATTTTGAGTTGAAATCATGTTAAAAGATATTAATGATTGAAGGAAATGAGTTAAAATTAACTTACAATCGATGTGGAAGAAGAGTTGTTCTTGGAAAATCGCCCAAAGGAGTTTGTGTTTTAAAAAGATGTGAAAATGGGTTTAAAATCGTCTAAGTATAAAGTTACAGGTCGCAGGTATGGGAAATGCGAAAGCGAACCCCGACCTCTGCTAACTTGGGAATTGCGGAACAGGGTTCGTATTATCGAACCCTTCAGAAATGCTGAACTTTCGCATTTGCGAAAATAGTGTCGCATTTGCGATACATAGGTCGCATTTGCGATCACTGGCCCATTGACAAATCTTCGCATTTGCGAAGAAAATCTCGCATTTGCGAGCCAGGTGCGAAGCCTGCAGTCGTGGGCACACCAACTAAAATTCTGCAATTTTTCTAAGTTCCAAATGCACCCCGTGGCCTATCCAAAACTCGCCCGAGCCCTCGGGGCTTCAAACCAAATATACACACAACCTCAAAAACATCCCACAAACTTATTCGTGTACTCATATCACCAAAATAACACCAGAAACAGCGAATTAAACCTCAATATCAATGAAATTTATCAAAACTTCTTAAACATCATATTTTGCATTTAAGGTCTGAATCACGTCAAACGGATTCCGTTTCTTACCAGACTTCACAGAATCATCTTAAATCATATATAAGATCTGTACCGGGTGCCGGAACCAAAATACGGGCCCGATACCAATATGTTCTAATTAAAATTCATTTCCAAACTATAAACAATTTCAGAAAAGAATTTTCTTCAAAAATTCATTTCTCGGGCTTGGGACCTCGGAATTCGATTTCGGGCATACGCTCCAAGTCTTATATTTTCCTACGGACCCTCCGGGACTGTCAAATCATGGGTCCGGGTCCGTTTACCCAAAACATTGACCGAAATCAAATTAATTTATTTTATAGTCAAAATTTATCATTTTTCACAAAATTTCGCATATAGGCTTTCAGGCTACGCGCCCGGACTGCGCACGTAAATCGAGGTGATGCTAGAAGAGGTTTTTAAGACCTTAAAATGTAGAAATTCATTTTAAAATAAGTGATGACCTCTTGGGTCATAAAAAACGTCATTAAATAGGACACTGTTACACTACCTAAAACCCAAGGCGGCCTTGGAATTCAAAACCTCCCCACCAAGAATATAGCACTCCTAGCTAATCTAGCATGGAAACTTTTTAAGGATCCATCCTCTTTTTGGGCATCCATACTCCTAACCACTAGTCTTACTTCTAAAAAGACCTCATTCATTTGGGAAAACATCCAACATGGCTGGCACCATTGCCAAATAGGGGCTAAATGGGTAGTCTCATTGGGCGATCATATTAACTTCTGGGATGATAATTGGATTGACCATTAGACCTCACTTAGATCACAACTTGCAAGCCCCCTACCACTTCAAGAGTCTCAGCGGAAGGTTAGTTACTATAACCACGACAATAATTGGGATCTAACCAATTTACCATTTCAGCTTCCCCGGACCCTACTTCTTAAAATACTCAGTATTTACCTACCTCAATACCCTACTCATCCTGATTCCATTATATGGAATCTCACCCCATCGGGGCAATTTACCGTCCAATCTTGCTATCATGCTTTAATACCCCATACACCTCATTCCAATTAATTGCTCTTTCTAAAACTTGCATGTAACTTGCTTAGTTAGATACTATCATCTTATATCTCTGTAAGTGCAAAAATTGTGAACATGTGTAGAAATAATTAACTAGGCCCAATATTGGAATAAGACGGCCCAAGTCACGTTTAATACTACATGCGGTGAACCTGGGCCCACGTTGGCCAACGGGCTGTCCATATTGTGTTTACATTCTGATTTAACAAATTTCGTTCGGAACCCGACTATAACAACTCGTAAGCATGTAAATAAATTAGGACCTTTTCTCTTTCATTTTTTAGAGACAAATTTAATAGAAAATGTAGTCACTTTAGGATTGTCCTTTTAAAATAAATGAGATGAGCCTCGCCTAGCAAAACGCACAGATTGCGGGGCCCTCACACATATATGTATTAATTACTTAGAACTCGGGATCGGCCGCTTAGCGAACTTCACGGCCTTTTCCCAAAATAACCATGCTTTAGTCTCTTTAGGCGCGTACTTTAAGTAAAATTACCTTCTTAAACCCGGGTTCACATTTATGTGACCCAAATCCAAATCTCAACAAAGTCGAAATGTGTCTCTAACCACAGGTGCATTGATGTGACGTGGTTCGAGATGTGTTTTCACGACGTTGCAATTCTCATTGAAAAATAACAATAATAAAAGCGGTAAAAAGTTTAAATTTGCACATAGGTTCAATATTGTATAAAATCAGATAATTAAGCTAAATACGACAGTTGAGCGACCGTGCTAGAACCACGGAACTCGGGAATGCCTAACACCTTCTCCCGGGTTAACAGAATTCCTTATCCGGATTTCTGGTTTGCGGACTGTAATACAGAGTCATTCTTTTCCTCGATTCGGGATTAAAACCGGTGACTTGGGACACCATAAATCTCCCAAGTGGCGACTTTGATCCTTAAATAATAAATCCCGTTTCGATTATCCCTTGATTGGAAAAACTCCCTTCCGCGCCCCTTTGCAGCGGCGCGGGCGAAAAAGGAGGTGTGACAGCTCTGGCGACTCTGCTGGGGACAGAGAAAAACCCAGAACCACTGGTTTAGGGTTAGAAATTCGAGCTTAAAATAATTGTTGTATTTGGCTTTATCATATGATTGAGCTTAAATGTGCAAAATGATACTTTTTTACCGCTTTGATATTATTTGAACTGTACATATAAACTGTGCCGAAACCTTCTGTTCTCACCTCCGGGGATGTGCTTACTGGTTGAGACTCCCTAATCTGTTAGTTTCATACCTTGAAATAAAAGAGGCTCGGAAAGTTTCTAAGCCTGCTGGCCTTTTGGTTCCAGGAAAGGAGCTCCTTCCTCAACTCGAGTTGTCCACTCGGGTACACTGTCTAGAACATATACCCAGGTTGAATCTAGAATAACTTGACTTCATGTCGAATCCCTAGTAGGAACGTTTATTTGCATCATGTTGCATTTGACTTAGGGGACTCAACACAGGGGTTGGGTCCGTCTAGGACAGGCAACCTGAAATGAAAAAAGACCATCCTACAGCATCCTGTTTGTTTTGCACATTTATTTGCTTCAGATCTGCATGCTGACCAGCTTCTGAAATCGGGAATTTTTGAAAAATTGTGAAAAATAGAAAAAGAAAAATAGCAGTATAGGGAGATAACTACTTATTTTTAGAAAAATAAAACCAATGTCCAAGTAATGTCAAAACTATTCCGAAATTTTGAAAAATGAAAAAAAAATTGTCTTTTTTAGTTTGATTTATTTGAAAAACAAAAGAAAGGAGTCTTGTTTACAAGTTTAGTTTATGTTGGGCGAACTATGAGGGTCTGATTCTCACTGGATGTGAGATACGTAGGCAAACCTCATCGGTTCCGGCCCCCAATTTTCAAAAAAAAAATCAAAAAAAATTCTTTTACTTCCTTCTTTAGAATTTCTTTTTTCTTTGAGACCCTAATTTTTAAAAATACAAAAAATATTTTCTTTTAGTTGCTTCTCAAAATCAAAAAAAAATAATACAAAAAAAATTTCATTCTTCTTTCGAAATCTGGAAAAAAAAATCCAAGATTCAAAAATACTTTCCTTTTCTTTAGAAGTACTTCTTTCCCAACTTCAGAATAAAAATCCATAAATGCAAAAATATTTTTTCTCTTCTTTAGAAGTTTTTCTATCGAAATTCCAAAAAACAAACAATACAAGTCGAAGTTCAAAGAAAAATCTTTCTTCTTTAGAAGTCTTTCTTTACAAGAATGCTGAAGAAAAATCAAAATCCACAAATATTCTCTTTCTTCTTTATAAGTCTTTCTTTTGAAAAAAAAAGTGAAAAAGAAAAGAAAATTCGAAATCCAGAAAAACATAAATTTAGTTTATTTCCTTTATTCCTAATCTTCCGAACTACGCAAGATCTGATTCATGTTCCCACATGATACGTAGGCAACCCACATCAGGTTCGATCACCATTAAAAAGAAGTGAGAAAAATGCAGAAATAAAAAAAATATTGATAGTAATAAGGACCGACTGAGTCCATTCTAACATGTTTTGTTTTGAATTGTGAAGAAAGTTGAGGTAGTAGGTTTATGGTAAGATGGAAACACAAGATCCAAGGAAAATGATAACTGACATCGAAGTTGTTACAAGTGCTCAAGAGACTCAGGGTCAGAGGGTTCAACAAGAGTCTACTGTGCCGGAGAAAAATAGAATACTGAAACAGCAAATGACCGAAGTGTGTCAAGCATGGGCCAGTGGTCAAGGACAGCCTCGTCATGAGTCACAATTTGCGACACAACAAGAGCAGTACCACTCTCCTAAGTACCACTCGTACTCGTTTGATCTTCCTGCAAAGATTGAAGAGCCTGCCCGAAAAATGGTACAGGAAGAAATGACCCAAAAAGTGAAAAGCTTAGAACAATGGTTGAAAAACAGGCAAGGGTTGTTAGGTCAAAAGAGTGTTGCCTTCAAATATCTATGTATGTTCCCCGATGTCCACTTGCCGCCTGGTTTCAAGACTCCCAAATTTGAAAAGTACGATGGACATGGAGATCCCATAGCCCACCTGAAAAGGTATTGCAATCAACTGAGAGGTGCGGGAAGAAATGAAGAATTGTTGATGGCTTATTTTGTGGAAAGCCTTACGGGAGTAGCCTCCGAATGGTTTATGGATCAAGACACGTCTCGCTGGTATGTCTGGGATGACATGGCACAGGCCTTTGTCAAACAGTTCCAATACAGCCTCAATATTGCCCCAGACTGCATTTCCCTTTCAAACCTGAAGAAGAAACCAAGTGAAAGTTTCAGGGAATATGCCATTAAATGGAGAGAGCAAGCAGCTTGAGTTAAGCCACCCATGGATGACCACGAGCTAATAACTGTCTTCCTTCAAGCCCAAGAGCCAGATTACTTTCAAAACATGATGTCCGCAGTTGGCAAATCCTTCTCGGAAGCAATCAAAATGGGAGAAATGATAGAGAATGGTCTTAAGACAGGCAAAATTATAAGTCAAGCAGTTTTTAAAGCCGCAACTCACGCTGTCCGGGTTGAGTCTGATAATTTTAGCGACACAAATGAGAATATTGAAGAAATCATGATGACATCAGGGTTGAGAAGAGGTCCCAGGAGAACATCTCGAAGGTATGAGCAGCCTCCTCAAGTTTTCCATGAATCCCCTAAGCAGTATTATCCCCCTCAGAACCCACAACACTCTATTGTTCTACCTCAGTATGTTGCCCAGCCACCAAAACACCCCAGAAGGCGAGCACGAGCGTCACAAAATCTCCAGAAACGTCCACAAAATTTTCAGGCGCCCTATAACCCACATCCAAGCCAGAGGTATAAAGGGGAACGAAGGTTGAAAGATAATTTTACACCAACGGGAGAGTCCTATGAAAGCTTATTTGAGAAGTTAAAGCATTATGACATGATTGCATCTATTCCTCCAAATCATGTGGACCCACGTGCAAGAAGCTTTGACCCTTCTAAAAGGTATGAATACCATTCCAATGCCCAGGGGCATAATGCTGAATGCTGTCGGGATTTGAAAAGAGAAATAGAAAGGATGATCCAGGAAACTCTGATTGTGATCCAAGATAGTGACACCCAGAATATCGCGAAGAAGCCTTTACCTGCACATCATGATGCACACTTTGTGGGGATGAGGCCTGATGACAGGGGAACTTGTTGACTGAGGTTGATGATATTGAAGTTGGTAATGGTCTTGGCAATATTGATGCGAAGCTCAGTGGCTAAGATGCCAGGTTTGATAAGTGGGAGGACGCTCCGTTCCTTGGTTAGCAAGAGAGAAGCTTTTGGTGGCTTATTTTGTTGTCATTTCTGTTGTTCGGATTATTCTTAGGGTTGTAATCCGGATATTATCTTGTGTCAAACTTTTTTATCTTTCCATTTTTGTCATAGCGGTTTGTCCAGGTTGTTTCGGGATTTTATTCTGGTTTGTTTTTGTTTGTTTTGTTATTCAAACCATTTCACCGTTAGTCTAATGCACAATCCGGTCTTTTATTATTTCCAGTCATCTTTTTGTTTAGTTCTTTTATCATTTTGTTCAGCGCCGATTCTAGTAACATGACATGTGCACACAGTTTGGGCCTAATTTTAAAAGTTAATCATAAAACCATTGAGAGGTGATCGGAACATTTAAAGGAAATAAGGATGGTTTGAGATTATTCGGAGCTCGAGTCATGTGGAACTGGGGCAAGTAAAACATAAAGAAAATCGTTAAAGGCAAGATTCGCCAAATTGACATGAGGGTCGTTCATGATAATGAGAGTGAAAGTGTTGCCCAACGGTGCTTTAGAGATGACAAATAAAAAAGCAAATGTCTGAATATAATTGTCAAGTCCAGCGCCATCAGAAGAGGCTACAAATCTTTGTTTAATTGTGTTGTTTGCACTTGGCATGTTTTGAAGACTGAAATGACGAAGACATTTTGTTCTGCTACCTAAACACTTTATCCTTCGTTACCCCTTTTGAGCCTTATTTATTTTCTTTCATACCCCTCGTTCGGAATCAGTAGCAAAGGTTAGAAACACAAACGTGGAAGAAAAAAGAAAAAGAAAACAAAAGGGAAAAGAAAGCAACAAAAAAAACAAAAAAAAAACAAAAGAGAAAAAAAATGAAAAGAAAAGAAAAAATGATAACAAAAACAAAAGAAAGTCAGAAGAAAACAAAGGAATTGGGAACTACGTTTGACCTGATTCCTCAAAGAGGATACGTAGGCGCCTCACGGCTCGATCATAGTGTGCATAGTGTGCATAGTGTAACATAGTGTAACAAAAATAAAAATCCCCAAGCTAGAAACTGGGGAAGAAGTTGTGCTTGATGTAAAGAAATCCGGTTCCGAAGGTTGTAAATTTTGAACCCAAATCGATTTGTTTTGAACCTTTAAAAACCCTTTTTTTAGCCTATCCAAAATCCTACATTACAGTCCAAAGAAAGACCTTCTGATCAGTCTTCAAAAAATGCCAACTTAGACAAATGAGAGAGTCTTACCGGTGAACACTCTGATCTCCAGCAGAAAAGACTCTGATCCTAGCAGAAAAGAAATATGAGAGAGTCTAGCGGTAACACCCCAATCCCCAGCTGGAAAGTGAAACAAAAGAGAGAGTCTTATCGGTGAAAATTTTCATGGGCACCATAAGGCGATGAAAGCTGAGAGAAAAAACAAAATGAGAGAGGCTTGACAGTGAAAACCCTTCAGGCACTACAAGTCGAATAAAGATTGAGAATCAGATGGAAATCACCAGACGAAAGTTGTGAAAGGCGATTAACGACGGAGGATAGGCCATATGTGCATGTCATGACCATTAGAGTTGGTATCCGCATTTGATAGGTTTTTATTTTATAGTTTCCTCTCTAGATAGTCATCTCTTTCCTTTGTCGTTTATTCTGTTCCTTTTTATCTTTCTCCTTTCATAGAAAAATTCCTCAGTATAGTCTGTTTGTAAAGAACAAGTGAGAAATGACTTCAAAATCTGCCATCAGCTTTCCAATTATGCAAGACGAGATCTGACTAGTACATCCAAGTGGTATAGTCAGCAAGGAACAAGCGCGAGGCCAGTGTCAAGAAAGATATCCCCAGCAATAGGGAATTGACAAAAGGATGGACGAATGTCAAGAGGGATATCCTCGGCGAAATCAAAGTTATAGACCTCAAGGCCAAGGCCCGTGGACAAATCAAGAAAGAACAACGCGGAGAGCAATGAGCATGATTTGGGAAATTCATATGAGACTAAAAGGTCGGGGAAATGCCAGTTTCCGAGCTATGCCACAAAATAAGAGGGATATCCCCAGCAGAAAAGGTTGTTTTCAGTGACACGAATAAACAAAGAAAGTGGTTTATCAGCAAAACATTGCAAAATCCTCAAGGGGAATCAGCTGTCATGGAAAAGATACATGGTCAGATGGAAAACAACGTTGAGAGGTTGGTGAATAAGGAATCGACAATAAGGTCGGAAGTTATCGCCCAAATTTCAAGATAGCCGAACGACGCAAAGCAGGTCAAGTCGTTCTAAGACCAGCAGGAATATCATCCCCAGCAAATAATATCATCCCCGACAAGTTTTGATAGTGTAATGGAACGCAGAGCAGGGAAGGAGAAAAGGGAAAAGTCATCCCCAGTAGGAGTATCACAACCAACCACCACAGTCGAATCTTAAAGGAAATGGCATTGATGGCGGAAAGGCATGCCATAAAGAAGATTATCAAACTGGGGCAGAAAATCAGGTATCCACATGGGAAGGAAGAAAGATAACACCAGTCTTAAGGGAAGTGGGTTTTGAACCAGTATTATCCCCAGCAGTGTTGAAAGAAAGAAAATAACGAGTTTTAATGAAAGGAGTCGTATCCCCAGCGGACAGAACAAAGAGATGAAACTGGTGTTTAGAAAAAGCAAAAGCCATTATCATCCCCAGCAGCTTCCAGAAGAATGAAGCACCGATTTGAAGGAATAAAATTCCCCAGCAGCGTTATCCTCAATAACGTTATCCCAAGATGATAACACTTTTATCCCCAGCAGTGTTGAGAGAAAAAAAATAAATAAAATAAAATAAAAAAATAAAAAATTTAGGAGGGGAAGAAAGGAGACTCCCCCAGTGGTATTATCCCCAGCAGGTAAGTAAGTAATTCCCCAATAACATTATCCCCAGCAGTCTCGTGGGAAGACAACACGAGCTTTTAAAGGAGGAAGTCATCCCTAGCAAGGCCACAAATCGGCCACCGTTTTAAAACTGATAAATTTTTCTTTGTTTGAGAGTTGAAACAGGAACAAAGCAGCGCAAGGGAAAAATAAAAGAAAAGAAGAAATTACAAAGGTAAGTTTCTCAAATCTTTGATCTTTACATTTTCCTCCTAGGATAAAAAGTCCTAGTCTGATAGATTTCCCTCCCGATACAATCTTGGTCCGATGGAATTTTTTTCTCCCAAGATAAGATATCAAACTTTAGTCCGATGAAATTTTCTCCTAAGATATCAAATCTTAGTCCGATCAATCTTTCTCCTAAGATCACAACAAAATGGACCTAGTTTGACGATTTTTCTCCTAGAGTCAAAATCTTGGTCAGATGGAATTTTTTTTCTCCCAAGATAAGATATCAAATCTTAGTCCGATGAAATTTTCTCCTGAGATATCAAATCTTAGTCCGATGAATCTTTCTCCTAAGATCACAACAAAATGGACCTAGTTTGACGATTTATCTCCTAGAGCCAAAATCTTGGTCCGATGGAATTTTTCTCCCAAGATAATATAACAAAGTCTTAGTCGGATGAATTTGCTCCTAGGATCAAAATCTTAGTCGGATGAATCTTCTCCTAGGATCAAAATCTTAGTCTGATGAATTTTCTCCTAAGATAAACGTCTTAGTCTGATGAATTTTCTCCTAGGATCACAATCTTAGTAGGATGAATCTTCTCCTAAGGTAACAAATCAAAACCTAGTCGGATGAATCTTCTCCTAGGATCAAAATCTTAGTCTGATGAATTTTTCTCCTAAAACCTGGTCTGGTGAATTTTCTCCTAGGATAATTTGAAAAAACAGAAGTTTGAATTTGAAAAAAGGGGGTCATTTTTTAGTTTTCTTAAGATTATCAATGTTCAGTTTTCCTCTAGTCAGGAGCCCCCTGAAGAACGGAATGGCAATTTATTTTTTGAAGTTGTTGTTGAAATCTCGCCCGCCTGAAGAAAGGAATGGCAATTTCTTAGTCTGATGAATTTTCTCCTAGGATCAACGTCTTAGTCTAATGAATTTTTCTCCTAAGATAGAAAACCTAGTCTGATGAATTTTCTCCTAGGATAATTTGAAAAAAGAAGAAGTTTGAATTTGAAAAAAAAGGAAGTCATTTTTTTTAGTTTTCTTAAGATTATCAATGTTCAGTTGTTGTTGAGGTCAGGAGCCCCCTGAAGAACAGAATGTCGATTTATTTTTCGAAGATGTTGTTGAAGTCTCGCCCGCCTGAAGAACAGAATGTCGATTTATTTTTCGAAGTTGTTGTTGAGGTCAGGAGCCCCTCCTGAAGAATGGAATGGCGATTTATTTTTCGAAGTTGTTAGTTGAGGTTGGGAGCCCGCCCATATAAGAGAGGAATACATTTCAGTCTTTACATTTTAAGTTGAAGAAGTTGGGAGCCTGCCCATATAACAGAGGAATACATTTCAGTTGTTACATCTCAAGTTTTGAAGTTGGGAGCCTGCCCATATAACAGAGGAATACATGGAAGTTTGAAGTCAGTAAAGCAGAGGAATACAATCGAAATCCCCAGCGGGAAACAACAAAAATTCCCAGCGGAGGAAGGAAGTTCAAGATTCGATGGAAAAATAATGCGAAGCTCCCGAGAAGGACATAAGCAGTTTGAGATCGGCAGTCAAGGGAGAATACAAGACAAATCAGAAGTAAAGAAATGTCAGAGGAGTCACCAAGACCTCAAAGCAACAAGAGACATAAGAGCACGACTAAAGATCTAAATAAAATTTTGTAATTCATAGACTATAGTTTAGTCTAGCTTCTTATTTTCTTTCAGCATGGTGTAATAAGGAGGTCGGAAAACAGTAATAACAGCATGCAACAGCAGTAACATTGCAGTCCCATGGTAGTCCCAGCTACCAAAACTTCTCGAACTACATTAACCTAATTCCCTTCTAGCCAGAGATATGTAGGAAACCTTTGAAGAAAAGGTTCGGTTAAATCTTTTTCAAAAAAAAAATGCTTCACACGGAGTACTCGGATGGGCAAAAATCGCTCACTTTATCTTTGCACGAAAACTCTTCGTGTCTTCGGACAAAGAGGGGCAGATGTAAACACGTGATTTTTGCCCTATATGAGAATTACTCCCAAAAATTCAAAATAAAATAATTTTCCTTTGTGTGCAATTTTGAGAATTTGCGTGGTATTTTTGATAAATTATTTGTATTTGTCCATGCATGTTTATTTGTTAAATTAATAAAAAATACAAAAATATGCCGCATTTGCATTTAGGATGTAATTCTACAATTAAAAGTAATTAAGTTTGTTTTACAAGGATGAAAATTACAAAAATATGCATCGTTTGCATTTTTAGCATTCAATATCAAATTGTGCAATTTTGTTTTAATTGATGTTTAATTATGTATGATAATTGTTGCTAGGAATTAATTAGTATTTTTGATAAGTTAATTTAGTTTATAAAATTTAGAATTTTAGTTTTATTAATTAGAAAGTAAAAGAAAAGAGAGCAAAAAATATAAAGAAAATCGGAATTGGGCATCTTCTTCAATTTTAAACCAAGGCCCAAAACACCTTTACCCAACCCAAAATCCCTTGACCCAAGACCAACCGCACCCCCCATCTGACCACACGACTCCCCTCACTCTTTCTCTCATTTTTGTTTCATTTGTTACTCAAAAATCCCTAAAGACCCCTTCTCTTTCTCCTAGCCGCCGGACCCATGCACCCCCCCCTCTCTTCATCTTCTCCGTTCACCCCTCCAAACCAATACCCCATGCTCCAACACCCCCTCCCATGGCTGCCCCTTCCCCTTCACGTTATCATCTCCATCCTCACGTCCAAATGACCCCTCCAGTCGCGAAACGAACCAGTCCATCACCACCGACGACCCCCCTCCCCCCCCCCCCGTCCGCCATTGGCGAGCAGCAACGCTGTTGCGTCAACTAGTCACGCTGCCTCGTCGTCCACTTGCAGTAGCTCCATCTCATCGTCGAGGTCGTCCACCATGTAGCAGCATTAACCATCATCGACCAGCCACGAACAGCCATCAACAAACAACACCCCGTCCGCCATTGACGAGCAGCAGCGCTGTTGCGTCGACCCCCAGCTTCACCTGCTGCTTCTTCTTCTTCAACAACCTCTCATGGTTGCCCTTCTGCTGCTGCTTCACCCAAACCACCATCGCTGCTGCTTCTTCTTCTTCTTCCCCAGCTTCATCCATGAACAACCCCTCCAGCTTCAACCAGTACGACACCTCCCTCACATTGACCACACAGCCCCACAACCAGCTGCTCAACACACACACACAGCCTTACGTCCAAACAACCTGCTGTCTCGTCGTTTCTTCAGGTTCAATCCGTCGAGGTCGTCGTTTGTCGTTCTAAGTTCGTCGAAGTTAAAAGAGAAGGTGGGTTTTTGTTGAGTCGAGATCCGTTAGGTCGTTGGCAGTCTTGGATCGAGTTCTCCGTTTCCGTTCGAGTTCGTCGTTGTTCATTTCCGGTTAGCTGGTTTAAGTTTCATTTCTGTCCATACTTTGTTTAATATTCTCGGATTTGAAATCAGTATATGTTTGATTCTTTTCTTGTTCGTTGTTTATCATTTCTTGATTATTTCTTCAGTTTGTTTTATGTTCTTGTTTAGTTTTAATATAGAAGTGTTTAGTTTAATCATGTTGTTAGATTTAATTTAAAGTTCAATTGATTATTGAGTTTAGTGATTTGAATCTACTTGTTGGTTATGTTCAATTTGTTACTGTTATTGAATCTGAAAGTATGTTTGTTGTTAAAAATATTGTTCAGTCAAAAATATTGAGTTTCTAGCCTAAATTTGTTGATGAAATTTGATTAGAAATTGGTTATAGCTGCTGTATTTTGGTTAGATTGATTAGGTGAATTGGTTATAGCTGATGGGGTAGAATGGTAATTTCAGTAGTTTCAGGGGCATTTTCGGGATTTTAAGTTTTAGCAATTGATTAATTTGAGTGTTCTGTCCATTAAGCGCTAATATATTAAAATAATGCATAAAATAATATGTAGTGGGGGACAAGACATAATGGTGGGGAATTAATATATTGTTTAATATAGTGGGGGACAAAGCATGCGGTAGTGGGACAATAATGGAATTAAATAAGGAAAAGATATGTGTTAGTGAGAATTAATTTAGGTGCTGCTAGTTTGGATATAAATTGGAGAGAGTTGGACACAAAAAAAAAGGGAAGAAGGAGAAGAATTCGGAAAGATAAAAAGATTTTTGAGGATTCGAAGACGGATTTTTTAAGAGAGTTTGAGAGAATTTTCTGAATATTAAGAGAGAATTGGAGATTTTTCATAACAGAAAAAAATTTTTGAAAATCTAAAGAGAGAGTAGTATATACCCGATATACACTCTACACTGGATATACAAAGGGAGAATTCATTTTGAAAAAGTGAGGTCTTCTTTACTACTGAAAATCAGAATCAGTTTGTTACCATTTAATTGAGTTTTTAAGTGGTTTCTTGAGTTGTTATTCCTGGTCTGCATTGGTTTGCGTTGATATTGTTTCATTGAGTGTGCTGGAATCGTGTTGGTTTTCAAATCTGTCACTGGGTGTCCCGTTTGCTGGTTGTTGCTGGTTATTGTTGTTGTTGCTGTGTTACATACTACTTTGCTGACCTTCCTCTTCTTATATTGGCAATACCAGGTACACAACTGATACGCTGGTTAATGTAAGCTGAAACATGAAACATGAATACAAATAAAGAGTTGAAATTTTAATTTGATTTAGTTTTGTTACTGATTGTACTTAGGACATTCTATACACTACTGTTCCGCAGTGTTAAATTTCTGCCATTTCTGTATAACTGGACAATGTTATAGTAATGTAGTCAATAATATCCCGTTGTTTTAGTTTAGTTATTAGGTAGTATACGTTCAAATGCATGTTAAATAAAACCAGACCAGTAGACTGTTTTAATATCATGACAATCCAGCTCCAACAATCAATTGCTTGAATTTAGGATTAAAACCAGACTCTTAAGTTACTTCATTCCAATTAATTGCTCTTTATAAAACTTGCATGTAACTTGCTTAGTTATATACTATCATCTTATATCTCTGTAAGTGCAAAAATTGTGAACATGTGTAGAAATAATTAACTAGGCCCAATATTGGAATAAGACGGCCCAAGTCACATTTAATACTACATGCGGTGAACCTGGGCCCACGTTGGCCAAGGGGCTGTCCATATTGTGTTTACATTCTGATTTAACAAATTGCGTTCGGAACCCGACTATAACAACTCGTAAGCATGTAAATAAATTAGGACCTTTTCGCTTTCATTTTTTAGAGACAAATTTAATATAAAATGTAGTCACTTTAGCATTGTCCTTTTAAAATAAATGAGATGAGCCTCGCCTAGCAAAACACACAGATTGCGGGGGCCTCACACATATATGTATTAATTACTTAGAACTCGGGATCGGCCGCTTAGCGAACTTCACGGCCTTTTCCCAAAATAACCATGCTTTAGTCTCTTTAGGCGCGTACTTTAAGTAACATTACCTTCTTAAACCCGGGTGCACATTTATGTGACCCAAATCCAAATCTTAACAAAGTCAAAATGTGTCTCTAACCACGGGTGCATTGATGTGACGTGGTTCGAGATGTGTTTTCACGACGTTGCAATTCTCGTTGAAAAATAACAATAATAAAAGAAGTAAAAAGTTTAAATTTGCACATAGGTTCAATATGAATAAAAAATCAGATAAATAAGCGAAATATGACAGTTGAGCGACCGTGCTAGAACTACGGAACTCGGGAATGCCTAACACCTTCTCCCGGGTTAACAGAATTCCTTATCCGGATTTTTGGTTTGCGGACTGTAATACAGAGTCATTCTTTTCCTCGATTCGGGATTAAAACTGGTGACTTGGGACACCATAAATCTCCCGAGTGGCAACTCTGAAATAAATAAATAAATCCCGTTTCGATTGTCCTTTAATTGGAAAAAACTCCATTCCGCGCCCCTTTGCGGCGGCGCGGGCGAAAAAGGAGGTGTGACAATAATGTTGCGGCGTGCAACCCGATCAAATATAATATTTGTTGCGGCGTGCAACCCGATCAAATATAATATTTGTTGCGGCGTGCAACCCGATCCATTATAATATTTGTTGCGGCGTGCAACCCGATCCATATATAATAATGTTGCAGCGCGCAACCCATTCCAAATATACATTCAACAATAATCATAACCATAGTCCCGGCAAGGGATCAATAACGAACTACTCTATCCCGGCAAGGGAATCGACAACATAAATAAATACGTCCCGTCCTAGGAGAAACAGCAATAACCAATCTTAATCCAACATCTGACCATTTCAGCTATCACCAATACTCAAACTTCGTAATTCCCACGAAAACAAACTTATTCCTTGCTCACTTTCGAGAGTCATCAATTAAAGCGTCCGTAATATCATTTAAGAACACAACGAGTTGCAATTTAAGATGTACGGTCATACTCGGCACCAATGTATAGATACTCATCACCATACCTATACGTCGTTCTCAACAAGACGCAAATAGCAAATAGGACACAACTCCTAATCCCTCAAGCTAAGGTTAGACCAAACACTTACCTCGATGGTAATGAACACAACTCAAGTTTCAATTATTGTTTTACCCCTCGATTCCACTACCAATTCGCTCGTATCTAGTCACAAGTTACTTAATTACATCAATAAAAGCTAAGAGAATCAATTTGAATGAATGAAAATGAATTTCCCAAAGTTTTACCCAAAAAGTCAAATATCGCCCCCGGGCCCACATGGTCAAAATTCGGAGGTTCGAACCAAAACCCGATTACCGATTCCCCCATGAACCCAAATATATGATTTGTTTTGAAATCGGACCTCAAATCGAGGTCCAAATCCCCAATTTTTAAAAAACCTAGGTTCTACCTAAAACACCCAATTTCCCCTATGAAAATCATTGATTTTGAGTTGAAATCATGTGAAAAGATATTAATGATTGAAGGAAATGAGTTAAAATTAACTTACAATCGATGTGGAAGAAGAGTTGTTCTTGGAAAATCGCCCAAAGGAGTTTGTGTTTTAAAAAGATGTGAAAATTGGTTTAAAATCGTCTAAGTATAAAGTTGCAGGTCGCAGGTATGGGAAATGCGAAAGCGAACCCCGACCTCTGCTAACTTGGGAATTGCGGAACAAGGTTCGTATTATCGAACCCTTCAGAAATGCTGAACTTTCGCATTTGCGATACATAGGTCGCATTTGCGATCACTGGCCCATTGACAAATCTTCGCATTTGCGAAGAAAATCTTGCATTTGCGAGCCAGGTGCGAAGCCTGCGGTCCTGGGCACACCAGCTAAAATTCTGCAATTTTTCTAAGTTCTGAATGCACCCCGTGGCCTATCCAAAACTCACCTGAGCCCTCGGGGCACCAAACCAAATATACACACAACCTCAAAAACATCCCACGAACTTATTCGTGTGCTCATATCACCAAAATAACATCAGAAACAACGAATTAAACCTCAATATCAATGAAATTTATCAAAACTTCTTAAACATCATATTTTGCATTTAAGGTCTGAATCACGTCAAATGGATTCCGTTTCTTACCAGACTTCACAGAATCATCTTAAATCATATATAAGACCCGTACCGGGTGCCGGAACCAAAATACGGGCCCGATACCAATATGTTCTAATTAAAATTCATTTCCAAACTATAAACAATTTCAGAAAATAATTTTCTTCAAAAATTCATTTCTCGGGCTTGGGACCTCAGAATTCGATTTCGGGCATACGCTCAAGTCTTATATTTTCCTACGGACCCTCCGGGACCGTCAATCATGGGTCCGGGTCCGTTTACCCAAAACATTGACCGAAATCAAATTAATTTATTTTATAGTCAAAATTTATCATTTTTCACAAATTTTCGCATATAGGCTTTCAGGCTACGCGCTCGGACTGCGCACGTAAATCAAGGTGATGCTAGAAGAGATTTTTAAGACCTCAAAACGTAGAATTTCATTTTAAAATAAGTGATGACCTCTTGGGTCATCAAAAACGTCATTAAATAGGACACTGTTACACTACCTAAAACCCAAGGCGGCCTTGGAATTCAAAACCTCCCCACCAAGAATATAGCACTCCTAGCTAATCTAGCATAGAGACTTTTTAAGGATCCATCCTCTTTTTGGGCATCCATACTCCTAACCACTAGTCTTATTTCTAAAAATACCTCATTCATTTGGGAAAACATCCAACATGGCTGGCACCATTGCCAATTAGGGGCTAAATGGGTAGTCTCATCGGGCGATCATATTAACTTCTGGGATGATAATTGGATTGACCATTAGACCTCACTTAGATCACAACTTGCAAGCCCCCTACCACTTCAAGAGTCTCAGCGGAAGGTTAGTTACTATATCCACGACAATAATTGGGATCTACCCAATTTACCATTTCAGCTTCCCCGGACCCTACTTCTTAAAATACTCAGTATTTACCTACCTCAATACCCTACTCATCCTGATTACCTTATATGGAATCTCACCCCATCGAGGCAATTTACCGTCCAATCTTGCTATCATGCTTTAATACCCCATACACCTCCTTCAAGCAATACCTGGATTTGGAAACTACCCACACCTCCAAAAATCAGGTACTTCCTTTGGATCTGTAGCCACAACAAACTCCCCACAAATGCATATTTAGCTCACCTAAACATTATCACTAATCCCCTATGCTTCTACTGTTTTAGAGGCAAGGAGACTATCACACATATCCTCTTCGAATGCACTGCCTCCACCTCCTTATAGGCACACCTAGGTCTTACCTCCCTTATAACCTCTCTTAAAGACACTAACATTCCTCTAATGCAGCTAATCAAAATGTTGATCGCTCAATACACACACCACACCCCTTACAACATTACTCCACCTACATTAATTCCCTACTGTTTATGGGGTATCTGGATCCAAAGAAATCATAATATTTTCAACCATAAACATAACCTAGTGCCCTTTCATCAAATAATTACTCGAGCCGCGGAATATCAATTCCTTACATCACCAAAACACAAGTTCAAATCCTACACTCCCCTTTATATCAAATGGCAACCTCCAAACCAACACCACTACCAATTAAACACTGATGCTAGGTCTCCAGGTTTTAATGGCATAGGGGGTGTCATCCATTCACCTGAAGGGGATTGGCTTTTGGGATTTGCAAAGCACATAGAGTTTGGTAATAGTATACAAATGGAATTACTTGCCTTACTCAATGGATTACGCATAGCCCTACAACATGAATACCTCCCTTTGGAAATCAACATAGATGCTAAGGAGGTAATCACTTTGCTTCAATCTGACAACCCTCACTATACTAATTTGCTCACTGATTGCAGGTTGCTGCTCAAGCAGCTGGATGATCCACTTATGCAACATGTTTACAGAGAGGCAAATATGGTAGCTGATGGATTAGCATACTATGGCATGCAACTAGCAAGCAGTGATGGCTTGCAAGTTTCTGTACACCACCATCTTTTGTCCACCATCTTTTCCATGCAGACAGAGAAAGGGCAGTACGCAGGAGACTTGTCAACCCTTGCATTTTTGAAAACCATGTTACCCCAAATGTAAATCCATGCACAAGCATGCTCCCAGTTCCCCTATTTAGTAACCACCCAGCTAGTAGTTGTATTGATCCTTCCATGAATCCTAGTAATCAACTAGATAATAGACTAAGTAATGATCCACCTGTGGATCATGGTAGTACTGTAGCTAATAGTTTAAAGGTTGATCCACCTATGGACAATAGGTTAATAGTAACTAATAGTGTACCATCAGCTAACACTAGTGCCACGAGCACATTGTCCTCTGTAACTCTTTAATAGTAGTAATGAAGTAATCTTTTAAGGACAAAAAAAAACCTTGGTATATTATATCTTTCAACTAACTTCTCTCCATCAAAGTAAAGAATTACCACCTTTTGATTTATAGAATGAATATTGAATGAGAGGTCACGGGTTCGAGCCATGAAAACAACCTCTTACAGAAATGTAGGGTAAGGCTGCGTACGATAGACTCTTGTGGTTCGCCTCTTCCCCGGACCCCGTGCATAGCGGGAACTTAGTGCACCGAGTTACCCTTTAATGAGAGTAAGTAAAGCGCATAAACGGATCTCTCTAGCATGATTTAGTAATTAAAACTCTTGTGCGCTTTTCAACAGCTCCATTCAATATAAAGCCTTGACTATAAGTGTTATTAATTGATTTGCCTTTAGTTTTCTAGTTGTGTTTACACTTGACTAAATCTAAAAATCAAAGACAAGTTTACCAAGACAAATTACGGTATAAATGGGGCGGTTAACTTGTGTATACTAAAGATGCACTTTTCACAAAACTCGACTGTTTTATGATTATTTTGTTCAGCTAACTATAAATCGGCTGCTGCATGGCATGAGGAAAAAGTTCAATCGGTTGGTAAACGACGTAGAAATTTCGGGCTCACGGATTTAATTATGTCATTATGTCGTTACTGATCTTTGATGTTTTCTTCTTTCAACTTTTGACCATGCAAAATTATTTCAAATATTTAACAGTCAAACGTATAATAATTACTCCATCGTGTTAAAAGAATCAGAGTTCGCAGGATAAGAGCCAAAATTATAGATGCAATTAAAGGGATGTATCATACACTAGATAGTGACAGCCCGTGCCAGCATATAGAAGCTGAAACTTTTATTTTTTATCAAACTTTGATTTGATATAAAACTACAGATAACAAAAGTCGAGGCATTTAGGTAACTATCAAATCAAATAATAATACTAACTGATCAACATCCATATAGAAACAAAATATCCATTCTCAGATGTTGCATAGTTGCAAGAAGACACATTCTTTACATTGATACAGATAAAATGTGATGCATTCATAATGCTATAATGAACCTTCTCTGCAGTCTTTGACAAAAGATAACGATAAAATGTGATGCATTCATAATGCATAATGAGTCTTCTCTGCAGTCTTTGACAAAAGACAACGGCAATGTAGGCACCAGTAAAAGCAATAAATAATGATCAAGTGCCAATCACCGTCTAACATGACAATACCAATTTATACCCATGCAAGTACTTATACTCAATACCTTCAATGTATACATAAAAAGCTCTCTTCTTGCAAAAAGGTCACAGGTTCTGCAAATAGCTTAAACCTCACATGGTAATTAACTTGCATTGTAATTAATACCTAATGCAAGTGGGGGTGGGGGTGGGGGGGGAGAGAGAGATAGAGAGAGGTGTCAAATTCTTTTGTGTTAAAAGATTGGCTTGTGTCGTACTCTTTTATAAGAGGTAGACGCAAGGAATGAAATTATCAAATTAAAAATTAGGAATATTGCCCCAAATAAACTAATTTCAATAAAGCAAATAAACACGGGGATAACAAATAAATTTATTGAGAGTTCACAATGCGATGAAAGCTGAGACGTTAATAAGACAAATGCTTTGTTGTTGCAATTTCCGCCCATGCATAAAAGCAATAAGCACATCTTCTGAAACTTAAAATTAAAGCTACTAGTAGGTTACCAAAAGAAGAAACCATTATTCATATTGAATTAAGAAAATGAGCAAACTTCATAACAAAAAAAAAAAGAGCAATTGTTCTGTAAAAAAAAAAGAATTTTTATCTCAGAACATTTAATCTATTTCTACCACACTACTAAGAAAAAGAATTAGCATAGAGCCTTAGTATATTTGGAGCAACTCAGAAAATTTGTCACGTCGACTTCGGAATTGGTAGCTACTATTAGTAAGTAGTGAGACAGAGAAGATAACTTTGGTTCATTAAGTAAATTAACACACCCTTAACGTTTTAGCAAAATCGCAACTTTAAGTCGTCCCTTGATTACCTTGACTTCAAAACCCAGTACATCTCAACTGATGGAATTGCTAGTTGATTGTATCATCACAAAGTTGTATCGCAAATATATTATTAGCAAGAAAAACAGAGCTAAAGCGTAAATTGACCTATATTGCACTATTATTCACCTAAGTATATTATTACACTTCAAGTAATACTATCATACCATGGACTAGGGGTGTACATAGGTCGGGTTGGTTCAGATTTTATAATTATCAAACCAAACCAATTGTGTCGGGTTATTAAATCTAAAGACCAAACCAAACCAATAAAACTCGGATTTTTCACTCTCGGTTTTTCTCGGGTTTTCTCGAATTTTCGGGTTATTCGGGATTTTTCCGGTAAAATCTTCGTAGAACAAAACATATAAATTGTGCTCAAAATATTTCTTTAGTCTTAGTAAGATACAACTATATAAAGTATTTTCCAAGAAAATAATACAAAATATGAGATATGACATGGCATTATCCTAAAATATTCAACAATAAAGACAATAAAATTATGTAATATAAATATTGCTAATTAAAAAGTCATAATAAAATTAATATAATCTAAAAGTATTAATAGCCTGTTTGGCCAAGCTTCTTTTTGGCCAAAAGTATTTTTTTTTGGGCCAAAAGCACTTTTAGCCAAAAATTGAGGTGTTTGGCCAAGCTTTTGGAAGGAAAAAAAAGTGTTTTTGAGGAGAAGCAGAAGCAGTTTTGGAGAAGCAGAAAAAAGTAATTTCTAGCACTTTTTTTATAAGCACTTTTGAGAAAAATACACTTAGAAGCGATTTTTTAAAGCTTGGTCAAACACTAATTGCTGCTCAGAAGTGCTTTTCAAACTAATTAGTCAAACACAAACTGCTTTTCACCAAAAGTACTTTTAAGAAAAGCACTTTTGAAAAAAAAAGCACTACTCAAAATAAGCTGATTTTTGCAGCTTGGCCAAACAGGCTATAAGTCATTCTAAAATAAGTAGACTAATAAGGAAGTATTAATTACATGACTAAACGCTAAAGAAAAAATAAAAATAGGTTATACATTTTTATCTAAATTATTGCAAAACAAAAAAAAAATTATTCAATACATTCCCTAGTATTGAATTGAATGTCTTTTGTTAGTATTACTATTGATTTGATTTTGGTTTGAGCTTTTGTTAGCACTATTTAATTTACTAATATTAATGGCTATAAAACTTATTGGAACATTCAAAAGTTCTAAGTTCAACCTTGAAATAATACCTCAAAAGATAAAATTATGAAATCTTTTAAGATATATTTATAAATTACATCACAATAAGTATATTTATATATTAAATATATCTAAAATTTATATATATGTAATGTCGGGTTGGTTTGGTTCGATTTGACTTTCTACAGTTAAAACCAAACCAAACCAATTATGGTCGGGTTTTTTTTCCAATACCAAACCAAATCAAACCAAACCATAGCCGGATTGTTTTCTCGATTTGACTCGAATTATCGGGTTAGTGCGGTTTGTCGGTTTCGTTTGTACACCCCTAGCATGGACATATGTTTTACACTTTAACTTGAAAAGAAACTAAATTTTGTTGAGGAGCTTTAGCGGATAGGAGACACAATCATCGCCCACAAATACACAGTGACAGACATCCTATCAAGCTGCCTATACACCTCGTTTTATCAGATAGGTTTTTAAGTTTCCTATTCACTTAATCAATAGATTAAAAAAAGAAAATATCAGGTCGATAATATTTATTTTTTGAAAAAAACTACAAATTTATAAAAGAAATCTAATACAAACGCTCCTGGCCAAAAAGCAACGATGATATTTGTACTTCGAAAAAGAATCGCATGCTAATATTTCCAAACGCATATAAACAAATAAAAAGAATTTTATCCAATAAGCCGCAAGCGACTGCTTTTAAGAAAATATATATAGCCTGGTATGTAAAGGCAACAAAAAACAACTATAGAAATCCCTAAATAAAGAATTCAAAAAAAAAAAAAAAAAAAACAGGTTGAACTCACCGCAAGCGAGAACCAAAAAGCCTTAGACCCCATCCTCAATTTCCCGTTCAAGTATTTAACAGATAAATTGGTGATGAGCAAAGGAGATTAGAATAGAGTTGGTTCGAGCTCCAGGAAGAAGAGGAGGTTGAAGGAACCGAACAACAGAAGAGGAAGATAACAAAATAACCTTGCAATTCCTTTTAGCTATTGCCAAGTCGCGCACTTGATCCTCTCTCAATCTAGATGACAGATAGAATTTTCAGAGGAAGGATCGAGAAGTTTGATTAGCAAGAGGGAATAAGATGGGAAACGTGGCAACTTTCCGGAAGACACGTCTCACAGGAGTGTAGTAAAAGTCGATATTACCCTTAATTTTAATCTTATTGACAAGAAGCAGCCGGGTCGAAACCTGCCTCTTCTATAATACTAGTATACTTACCCGCGCGAGGTGCGCGAATCGTTTTAAACAAAAAATAGCATAGAAAAATATTAAAAAGAGAGATATATATTGCAGACTATATTTAACGCCTGCAATAAAAAAAATTAAACGAAAAGAAATATAAGTGAATTCTATCGGACTATATCTATGAATTTGTTGTTAGGGACCACCAATCCCCAAAAGCTATTTTAACATACTTGAGAAATGATACATCAATATTTCGCTTTAAAAGAATTAGTCCACATGAAAATGCATAAACTTTTGACAAACATAAAGGACATCACATTTGGTTAAAATCTTATTTCAGGTACTGTCTCGAACGAAGGTTCATATGGGTGCACCAACCTGCACAAAAGAAGAATTACCGAATAATTTTGTCTCATCGACATCATGTTGATTTGTTAGTTGGTCAAAAGGACGCAAGTTAAAGATGTTCATATGAAATGAAGGATCGGGTGTTTCCTCAATAAATGTCTTTTGTGTAAATATCAGCCTCAGGTTGTGTGTCGTAGTCCTCAACTTCAAATTATTTGGTCCGACAACAAAGTACCTCATACGATATAAGCGAAGTTCATGTATCTTGTTCCTAAAAAACTTAACAACATACTTTCCGATTGAAGCATGTATACGATCACCCTACAAAATCATATTCCTTATTAGTGCAGAATTATGAAGCCAACATTAAGAGACAGAAGATGAATACCTGTAGTACACATATTTCATATATAGGCGTAATTTATGTATGTTCATCCGATGATAGTCTAAGCAAGGCATCTAATATGTAATATATATGCCAGTTTTTTATATTTTGAACAAAATAGATGTTATTAAGTACAAAACTGCAATATAGGTGAGTTTTACATGCATATATTATGACAATCACTGCCTAAAGTTTTCCTCAATGTTTGAAGTCAAAAAACAGAATGCTACAGTTTCCTCTATTTCAGTTAAAGAACACTTTTGGTTGGAAGTGGAATTATTGAAGGAACTTCTTAGACAGTTGAGTAATCCAGAAGAAAAAATATTGATTGTGAAGCCAATATTAAGAGACAGAAAGATGAATACTTGTACTAAACATATTTCATATATAGGTAGAATTTCTATATGTTCATCAGATGATAGTCTAAGCAAGGCAACCAATATGTAATAGCTGCCAGTTTTTTATATTTTGAACAAAGTAGATGTTATTAAGTACAGAACTGCAATATAGGTGAATTTTATATGTATCCATTATGACAATCACATCCTAAAGTTTTGTTCAATGTTTGAAGTCAACAAAACAGAGTGCTAGCGTGCTTCCATTTCAGTTAAAGAACTCTTTCTCGGATTGATTTGATTATCTGTGATTTGAGTTTCAACTGATTTTTCTAAGTAATCAGATTTGTGGTGATATAACTGATACATGCTTTCACCGTTCACTGATATGCATAAAGTAAATAAAAGAATGAGGGAAAAATAATATGTTACCTTCGAATCCTGTAAAACCAATTCAATTGAAAGCGGTATTTCCGGCTTAAATTGATCCGGAATTACCCACATTCGAACGACTCTAACTTTGAGATTCCATTGCATCAAATTTCCTGAAATTTGTTTGATATCATGAAGTTGTGTAGCCATAGTTGCAAAGCAATTTTAATCAGACTGAGTAGATAAAATAGGAAGTTGAAAAGGATTCAAAAATATAAAGCGCATAAATCAATCAGTTATGGAGATGTAGATAGAATAAGGAGTTTTGGTTGGAAGCCCACGTTTGGGAGCACAATCAGTCGTGGGTTTTTAACTGACTGCTTTCCTGCATTTTTTCTCAGTCGTGGGCAGTTGCTGATTAAAAAACAAAAACCAAGAAAGTGTGAGATTTTTTTTTTTTATAAAAGCCAACCAAAAAAGGGGAGGAATTCTATTTTTAATAGGTAAGTGTAATAATAAATAATAAATAATAAATAAATGAATAGAATAACTCCAAAAACTCAATCGTGGGAGGATTGAAAGTTCTTGAAATTTACTAAATGTAAGTTTATTTATCTGATTTGTAGTTTGTTGCTGATTAAAAAACAAAAACTAAGAAATTGTGAGGATTTTATTTTTTTTATAAAAAGCAAATCAAAAAAGGAGAGGAGTTCTATTTTTAATAGGTAAGTGTAATAATAAATAATAAATAAATGAATAGAATAACTCCAAAAACTCAATCGTGGGAGGATTGAAAGTTTTTGAAATTTGATGAAAGTAAGTTTATTTATCTGATTTGTAGGTTGAATTTGAAGCTCTAAGAATATTTGAGAGTTGTCCTAATTTTTGATAGTGTTAGAATTGTGGGTATTTCACTTGGCAGCCTAACCTTGTTTTGCTTTTGTTATTCTATATAGATAGATAGTCATAGTCATTCAGTAGAATTGGCGTGGGATAGCCACTTTTTAAAGTGGTATTTATTTTTTATCCAGCGTTTTTAATGCTGAGCAAAAGTAGCCACTACTCTATTAAAATTAATATAAAAAGACAAAGTTACCCTTTCTTCTATCTCTTTTCCATCCCAAACCCTCTATCAAAATTTCAAAACTCTTTCTCCTAATCAAAATTTGCCAAACTCGTTACTTCTCTTTCCCATGCAGTAAGTTCTTCCCCAACTTCATCCCACTTCCTAAACCCAAAGGCATACCACTTCCTCGGCGTTGCAGACCACTTCTCCAACTTTATTTATTTTTCTTTTTCTTTTGGTTGGTTAGGTTCTTGTTGTCTTTTAGGCTTCAGGTTTTAATTAATCTGATAGTTATTATATGTTATATGTCGTGGTTTTCACTGTACTCTTTCCATTTAGTTGATAGGACCCTTTACCATTTTATGAAATTGAATTTTGATTGGAAAACTGAGAGATCTAAATTTTCAAAACAAAAAAATTCAAAAAAAGCTATTTCTTTTAGTTATTAGCTTTCTGTTGTGTAATTTGACATCAATCTTATATGTAAATTGCAATTATTATTATTTTTATTTGTGAAAAGATACAAATAACGTTTGATTTTCTGCTACGTTATGGATCCTGAACTTGCAGTTACAAGTTCAAAAGTTAAGGACATTTGGTCCTGAATTTCGAGTTCCAAGTTCAAAAGTTAAGGACACTTGGTCCTGAATTTAGAATTACAAGTTCAAAAGTTAAGGACATTTGGTCCTGAACTTAGACTAATAAGCTCAAAAGTTAAGGACAATAGGTCCTGAACTTAAGCTAAGAAACCCAAAAGTTAAGGACAATAGGTCCTGAACTTAGACTAACAAGCTCAAAAGTTAAGGACACTTGGTCCTAAACTTACAGTTATAAGTTCAAAAGTTAAGGACATATAGTCCTGAAGTCCTGATCTTAGAGTTCCAAGTTCAAAAGTTAAGGACATGTAGTCCTGAAGTCCTAAACTTAGAGTTAAAAGTTCAAAAGTTAAGGACATGTAGTCCTGAAGTTAAGTTCAAAAGTTAAGGATATGAGCATAAGGGTATTTTCGTCCGGGCAGTTAAAGTTTATTAAAGCAGTGGCTAAAGACTAAAGATATTTAAAACAGTGACTTAAAAATAAATACATGTGTTATTAGTGGCTAACCGTGCACTTCCCCCGTCATTTCATATATAGGTATAGGCAGGAACTGTACAAAACATGTATAGAGCGCTTACATTTTATTACAAAATTGAACACATTTTAAGTATGCCGACTCATCTAAAATATATTCACATTGCATCAATTCTATCACTCTATCCAAAATTACATTCTATGATTCCTTCAGTCTGAGTAAGAGGAGTTGCAATGTGAAGATTGGTATGTAACAAATGAAACAAGAAAAAGAAGACATAGTGAGTAGGCGGCGAGAGTAAGTGGAGAATTTCTAGAGAAAAATAACAATCAGGCTGAAAAATGTGGCCTAGTCCACCCTGGGGTGTTAGTTAATTCCTGGCTCATTAGTTGATCCTCCACCAAAATCCTAATTGATTGCCTATGAAAACTATTATGAATGTTGAAAAATATGCTTTTTGTCATTGAGTGAAAAGTGGCTAGGGCATTTCGAGAAGAAACTTGATAACAAAGATATGATAACAGAGAATACCCTTAACATCAAGGATCTAGGAGGAACATGCGGAGCATACAATATATAGTTAAAATGCACGACTCACTGAACGAGATACATAAGTTCAGTAGAGTAAATCGCGATATATATTGAAGAGGCGGGTAGGGGGAGGGAGGAGAACGAAAAAGAAAGGTTTGATATTTCAAACTCTTGAGATGAGAAATTTTATGCTTGGTTGAAATTGTAAATAATTTTTATAAAACGTTATCTGAAGTTATGAAGCGGATAGGATATAACATTTTATAAAGTTATTAAATTTTTAGAGTGAGTCTTCCCTGTAAATTTTCCTAAAGTAATTAGCTATTGGTATGTAATTGACTTATACAGCGGTGGGTTAAAGAGGTGAGATACAACCGGAGTAATTTGATTTGACCTCTTTTTTTCTTTATCAAATTCATCATTCCCACTTTTTGATGAAGAACGTTAAGAAGGTACAAATAGCTAAAACTGATTAAAACGATCGACTAATAAGATACATCAAACAGAAATTAATCCTAAATCAGCATTCCAGCTCTAAGGAAGAAGGTCTATGGCTTTGCCTTCCAACTCTACAAATTCGTCTTTCATTTCTGTAGATTCCCTTTTATAGATATACCTTTTAGATGCCCACAAAAATGCTCCTAAATTTAAGGTAGACATGACCAAGAGGAAACCATAGTAATAATCCAAGTGCGAGTCATTCATATTGTTTCCAATCCAACTCTTCCCTCTATTACTCCCAGTAATTTTATCCACCATCGTCACCAAAAAGCTATTCAAGAAATTTCCAAGGCCAATCCCACTTGTGAAAAACGTCGTACCAAGGCTTTGCATATCTTCTGGTGATTGATCATAGAAAAATTCCAGCAATCCTATGGCATTAAACACATCCGCCACGCCCAATAGCACGTACTGAGGCAATAAACAGAATATTGTCATAGGGACTATTTCTTTAGGCCCGTTGATGTGGTGCATTTTTATGACTTGCATTCTTCTCACTTCCATAGCATAAGCAATCGCGATGGCTACAATTTGGATAAGGAAACCTGTTCCTAGCCTCTGGAGTAATGTGATTCCCCTAGGATTTCCTGTTTTCTTGCGCATAAAAGGCACGAAATATCGGTCGTACATGGGCACGGACAATAACATAGTGAGAGTCACAAAGCTTCCCAATGATGCTGCGGGAATCTGAAATCTTGAACCCAAGTGTCTGTCCAAGGTGGTGCCCTGTTTGACAAAAAGAGTGTTTATTTGTGCCCAAATGGTGCTAGGGATTAGGGTTACTAGCCATATCATGGCCATTCCCATAATTAGCTTGGCTCCTTCGACCTGAGTCACCGTGCATGGTGGTCTTGAGCCTGTTGAAGTGTCTCGTTTGACTGCAGCCTTGTCCAAGAACCTGAAAAAAGAAAGTTTGGTTGATTCTGGAATGTTTATTTCAAATATATTTGATCAAACAATTGAACAATTCATAGTTAGGTGGGCATTATTAACAAAGCAAATAATATAATTTGGTAGATGCTTCAAAATGCTCTGATCGATTTGAGACTTTCTTTTATGATTCGGGATTATAGTTTTAACTGTCATCAAGTATAAGCAGTGGGGGCAGATATAGAAGCCCAGATATCGATTCGGCCAAATCAATGTGTTTTGCTCAAGTATCGTATTTGTATTAAGAAATTTATTAAATATGTTCGCATAAAATTTAAAATCCGGTCATTAGCCCTTGAAATTGAAATTCAAAACTGATAAAGTTGAAATTCTAACTCTTCTCAAAATATAAGTTGATATACTAGTCAAATTATAATAGCTCTCAATCGATCGATGAATCGACGAGAGTCCAAGTGCAATTATGTTGTAGGGTTTTAAGATAGTATGAAGCATAAAATGTGGTGGGCTTTATTTGAGGTCCCTCATTTATCCTTGGTAGATTAGATTCTTCTGGGAGTAGTCATAGTGATTAAATTGGTAGGGCGCACAACAGAAAGCAACCATTATTTGGAGGATCCAGTACAGTAGAGCAGTGTAAATGATCACGTGGCAAGTACTGAATCGACGCATTCTAACGAATGAAAACATGGAACGAGACATCAACATTTTGCCATTTGGAGATACCTTAGTTGTGGATAAATTGGGAGGTCCCCCTACTTCCTTCTGCCCTTAGTTTCTCAAATTTAAAGGATAAGAATCTTTTCATTGAGCCTCGAAGCAATGGTAAAATTGTCTCTGTGTGACCTATAGGTCACGAGTTCGAGCCCTGGAATCAGTCACTGATGCAAGCATCAGGGTAGACTGCCTGCATCAAATCCCTTGGGTGCAGCCCGTCCCCGGACCCTGCGTGAATGCGAAATGCTTTGTGCATCGGGCTGCACTTTTACTACTAAATAAAGCGTTAAAGATTTTCAATTATAAAAACTATAAATGCTTACCTGAATACTGGAGTGTGATGGACTTGGCGTTTTCCAGTACTGAAATAGTATTGCATATCAAATTCATGAAGCTCAGACGGGTCATTAGGGAGCTCAATTTTCCTGTTGGCAAATGCGACGATAGGAACACGAAATAGGTCCCGAGCAGGATACTGAGACTTTCTAACTTTGTGCCTGTAATTTGGGGTTCCAATGTAAAAAATGACTAGAGAAAATATCAGACCCACAGTTGGAATGCCATATCCTAATCCCCAGCTCAAGTTTTCTTGGATGTAAACAAGGCCAATTGTAGCAAGTAAAGCACCAGCAAAGGTACTGAACATCCACCAATTGAAGAAGGAAACTTTTAGCTTTTTTTCTTGTGGATTAAAGTCGTCGAATTGGTCAGCACCAAATGTGGATATATTAGGCTTTGTTCCACCTGCTCCAATGGCTATTATGTAAAGAGATGCGTAGAAGAAGGCGATTTGAGATGCAGTGGCCTTGTTGCATACTCCATTTTCACAACTCGGCTTCATGAATTTAATTGACACGGCCATTGTCAAAAGCACCATTCCCTAATGGAAAATAGTTTGGTCAGTAAATTATTTAATGCCAGCAGAAATAAGCTACGTTGCTCTGGCTTTTCAAAAATATTGGTGGGAGTGTGTCGGATCCTCCAAAAGTTATATATTTTTGGGATATCCGACTCAGTTGCGATAACATTTTTGAAGAGTCCGAGCAACACAGGAAATAAGCAGAGTAAGAATTTGGATCTATGAACAAAATGACAAAATTTTCGAAAATGATTTTCGGTCGCTATCCCACTATAAAGGACAAAGCTTGACTATGCTGAAACCGAAATGCAGAAAGTACAAAGTTTATTGAAAGTAGATGTAGTCACGACTCATGAGCTGCATAACAAACGTATCTCGTTTTCACTCCAGCAGAGCTCACAAATGTCATTTTATTAGCTAGCCATGTATCAGGCACGAAAATTATAGGTGGTAATTTTAATACAAGCCAGTTCTTGCGCTTACCTGCAATTGCTGCTAGTTTAATTTAGTTAAATCTTCTAAATAAAAATATATGAATTTTTATGTAGTGAACAATAATGTTAAAATTTGGTATACAATAGATAATAATGTAAGAATTGCTATATATGTAGAGATTCCCTACTTTGAAAACTGGTACAATCTTGGGATAACGAGTACGTAGTAGCACAACATTTGTCTCTGGTACAAATTTTTCATAACTAATGTGAAATTTGGTATCTGTTAGTATATATAAAACTTAATACTAATACAAAACTAACTTACACAAAAATCTATATTATATATATATGCAAAGCTCCAGGTTATGTGGTGAATTTAATTACAAGTCATTCTTTAGCCAGGACAATGGAATTGCTTATAGGTCCCACTGGAAAAAATCCTCCAAATTTTTTGGCCATAGCTGGTATACTCAATTGTAGGCCAATCAAGATAGTAAGTGTTGCAGACATAATTACATATATTGAACTTTGACTGAATCATGTGAAAGGTTCCTTTTGGAGCATCCTAGCTAAAGAATGACAAATAATAACTTCTAGATGTGGACTTGTGTCTATCACCGGTGAAGAAGCTAGGAATTTTTTCAAGGATGTTCAAATTTAAAAAAAATAAAAATAATTTCTGACAAAAAGTATTCAATAAGTATTATATACTTTTAAAATGTTATATTTTACCTATGTATATAGTGCAATTTTTCGATTAAAGGTGGTCTTATGATAATGTGGCTTCGCCAATGTCTATCACACAAGATAGCATATATATTATTTGTGGAGGAAATAAAGGAATATATATATATATATATGTGTGTTTGGTGCTTACCATGACGTAAATAAGTGAAGAGATAGTGAAAGTCCAGAAGCGACCCAAGTAAGTGTCAGCAACATAGGCTCCAAGAAGAGGTGTAATCCAAACTGAACCAGACCAGTTATTCACATTCCTAACTGATGAAACAGTATCTTCATGTAGTTGTGTTGTTAAGTACACCACTAAATTTGAAACTATCCCATAGAAAGCCATCCTCTCAAATGCTTCATACCCTGTTTCATATATTACTTGTAAAAACTAGCAAGAATTTTTAAGATCATTCTCTTTCTAAGAATCTTAATTCAAGAATTAAGATAAATTGGATTCCACAATCTTAAATAGTAGCTAGAGTCAATATCATCAGGGGCGGATATACAATATAATATATAAAGTTCAGCCGAATTCATTAGCTTTGGCTCGTTTCCTATAAAGTTCAAAATCTTAAATCTGCCTTTAACGTGCACATATATGAAAAAAGAGAAGAGTAGAAATGGAGCTTACCAACAAGGAAAGAACAAGCTTTCCATTTGCCAGTTTTCTCAGCAAGAACAGGTTGACCTCGAAGATCAACCGTGCCATCTTGTGTGTAATCATTATTAGCTTCCATTAGATCAATGAAGCCAAAATTAGAGCGATGGTAGGAAGTTAAGAAAGTTGAGGACTGAAGAATTGGAGGAAGAGTAGGTAGGCTATATGTAGTATTGGTGCTGCAACTGCTCTTACTGCTTTGCAGTACAGCTGGGTGTGATGGACCATTTATATTTGTCCCTCTCATTAATTCATGGGTCTAATGATGCAGTAATGCAAAATTCTTTGGTCCCATTTATTATGCAAAATTCTAAAGGGAGCATATAAAGTTCTGAGAAATTACTACTTATCACTGCCATTCTGTTATGTAAGTCAAAAAATTGCAAAATTGATTAACTATCTAGGCAAAAAAAGTAAATCATATTTACATAATAATATTGTGCATAATAATACATGTACACTATACTACTGTAATTAACCTAATTATTCACCATAGGAACATTCTTGGGTCATAAGCTCAAAAAATCAAAACTAAACTAAAGTTTCTCTCTTCTCCTTCTTCCCCCTTTCAATTATTTAAGGGATTCACGACTACTAATAAACTTGAAAAAATATAAATTAATAAAACTTAAGGATAACTCTGAGTTTGTTTTACCTTGATAACATACAAACTTTGTTTAATAATTACTACATTCATTTTTTTCACTGCATTATAACATGAGTCTAAAGCCTAATTAATTGAATTAAAGGGTTGTTCTTCTTGTGATGCCAAGCGAATTATAGAAAGAGTAGTCACGTTTAAGTTGTGACAGTCATTTGAAAATGTTGGAAGATATATCATCCCCAAGTTATGAGGTGGTGTAGCGCCGGCCGCCCACGTTACGTGAGTATTCTACAATAGCAAATTAAGGTATGTTTTAAGTGAGATCAAGAGAATTATAATTTAGGTTTAGATTAAAAATATGGCCATTCAAACATCAGCAAAACCACTTACGTACTAATCTATATAGGAACAACACAATTAGATCAGAAATATGTGTGACTTCGATTCTTACTATCCTTTTCCTTTTTCTTTTTCTCCAAAAATGTGCCAAAGAAAAAAAGACAATTATTTGGAGATCATTTGGCATATATATATCACACATAATATATATTGTATGTGATGTCGATCATGAGGTCAAGTTGACTAAGGTCTCATTTGTTTTTTTTAAGATTAAGACGTCTGAATCTGAATACACATCTGAATATCAAGATGTGCATTAAGATTAAGCCACACATCTGAATATTAAGATGTGTATTAAGATCTGAATACTAAATGATTAAGACTCTTGATTTTTAATATCTCAATGTATAAAATTTATTTTTATTTGAAAATTAATAAACATAAAATTCAAAGAAATACTAATTAATCTAATATTTTATCAATAAAATATATAATTTTTTAAAAATATAGTAGTTGCTGATGGTGCTAACGATGGTACTTGTGAATGCCGACTAAAAGCGGTGGTTGGCAGTAGGTTTGGTTGATAGTGGTGATTCAGGGTAGTAGCTAGTGGTAATTAGTTGTGGTGACGATTATGATTGAGGATGGTAATGGTGAGTGGTGATAGTTAATAATGACGGGTGATGGTGATAGTTATGATTGAGGAAGGTGGGGTGGGTGGTGGTAGTTTATAATGATGGGTAGTGCTTGTTTTGATTGTTGATGGTGATAGGCAGTGGCGGAGGCAGGATATTTGCGAAGGGGGTTCAAAAATTTTAAAAGTCAAATACACAATGAAGCTAGCCAACCAAAACCAAAAAAAAAAAAAAATAGATGCTAACAGATTTTATTAATAGAAAGAGAAGTTCTCAACACAAAGATAGTGTTAAGATAAACATATCATAGTAACAAGACTTTCAAAAGAGAAAATACAAAAAACAAGTCTTGTATTAGTTACAAGGACCTAATGACTAATGAGATCAACAAAAAATAACTAAGTACATTATTACAACTGCACTCGACGGGGTTTCATATCTTGAAATGTTTTAATAATAGCATCATTAGAAATACTATCAAACACAATTTTTTCTACATAAGGCACCAAACAACCGCTAAAGAACTCATCATTCATTCGACTTCGTAAGTCATTCTTGATAAACTTCATCGCCGAAAAAGCTCTTTCAACGGATGAGGTAGCAACAGGCAGAAGCAAAGCAAGTTTCACTAAGCGAAATACAAGAGAATAATTTGAATGCTTCTTTGTCTGAACTAATCTTTTTGAAAGATCACAAAGCCCATGTAGATCGGAGAATCTTTCATCAACATCACGAACATCAATAATATAACTTGCAAGTTGATTCTCAAGAGCACCCATACTAAATTCATCAAAGTCATCAGGATATAACTCAGCCATTCTCATTATTTTCCTGATGTCAAAACTTGAAAATGAGTTAATTGGATTCAAACAAGCAATTCCATGAAGCAAATGAGTTGTCACTTCGTCAAAACGTTCATTAAGTTCTTGAATTTGCCAATCAATAATTTTGCAAAATACATCAACCCGATAATGATGTAAGACTGTACAGTCATCAGGTTTACGACGTGATCTTAAAGAACTAACGTATAGCTCATCAAACTGAGGTATCAAAATATCATATTTGATACAAAATGCAGATATCTCCGCAATAAGAGAATTCCATTCCTCTTTCCTTAACTTTTGCAACCTTTTCTTTGCTACTTCAACAAGTAGCATGGCGTTTGCAATGTCTTGCTCTTTTTTTGTAAGCATTTATTGAGCTCATTTGTGATTGCTAAAATATCTCTCATCAAATGTAACATGAATGCAACCTCAAATGTTTGACAAGCCCTGAGATATCCCATTGCCTTGGCTCTTTCATCTGTAGAATGTGCATCAAGAACAAGCAATTCAAGAACATCGAGAATAGAGCCAAACATCAGAATAAAATTATTAAAAGATTTAAAGTGAGATCCCCAACGAGTATCACATGCTCTTGAAAGACCAAATTCTTGATTCAAGCCCCGACCAGTTGTAAGCTCACCCATATCTAATGCCTCTTGAATTCTTTCTTTTTGAGATTCTCGAAATTCATCCATACGCTTAAACGAAGATCCTAATATATTCAAAATATTGGAAACCAATACTACAAGTTCCCCCACTTGAAGACATTTCTTAGAAACCGCAACAAGGGTAAGTTGGAGTTGATGAGCAAAACAATGAATGGAATGAGCCGATCTACTTTCTCTCTTAATCAACATTTTAAGACCATTAATCTCACCTTGCATATTGCTTGCCCCATCATAACATTGTCCACGCACATATGATAGACTTAAGGAGTGTTGATCAAGTAAATTAACAATTGCACTCTTCAAAGATGAAGCACAAGTATTTTGAACATGAACTACATCAATAAGTCGCTCCATCACAAATCCCATTCTATCAACATACCGTAAGACAATCGCCATTTGCTCTTTGCGGGACGTATCAAAAGATTCATCAACTAGCAAGGCAAAGTAATCACCATTTAGTTCCTCAATTATAGCTTTAGTTGTTTCTATCTTACATGCAGTTACAATGTCTTTCTGAATTATTGGAGAAGTCATTTGATCATTTTGAGGAGCATGTTCCAGTACATAATCACGAATGTTATCACATACTTTTGCATACCATGAGAGAGTTTGAAGAAAATTACCCCTACTAAGTGAAGACTTAGATTCATCATGACCTCGAAATGCTAATCCTTGAGTTATAAGAAGCCTTACTACATTAACTGAAGCAGTTAAGCGAATCCAATACTCATGCTTAAGTTGATTAGATTGCCTTTCAAATGAAGATTGAATAGACCGTTGTTGCCGCAAATCTTGGCATTTCTTTTTTGACTCATTGTGAATGCTACTCGATCCATGTTTATCAAAACTTTTCTTTTTATGCCAACTCTTAAACCCTATACTTAAAAATACATCACCTCCGCCTTGATGAATATTATTATCTTTAAATAGATAACAATACAAACAATAGGATGCATCTTTACTTACACTGTACTCCAACCAATCATGATATTCATCATCAAACCATTTAGGATTAAATCGACGCATTGATCCAGAAAAATTTGTTTTAGGAAAGTTATGAAGCCGAGGTTGACAAGGACATTGTCGAAGGTATTCTCTCCTAATAATATCACGATGATTTGGATGGAAGTCCAAGATTTGAGTTCTTTCCCCCGGATCAAACTTTAAAGAATCCAAATCAAATTCATTAGAAGATGGTACTTCTAAATGGTTTATATTCTCCAACTGGATAGGTTGAGTATGAGAAGCCAAATTTGGTTTTGGTGCTTTGGTAAAATACCTCTTCACTGAATTTTGAGACTGAATTACAAAGTAGGAATGTAGTTAGAACAAAATTACCTAACCATTTTATCAAACAACAAGTGTGCATTACTGTAAAAACAAAATTGCAGAAGGAAAGTGTTATAAATCATAATTAATAACTTATAATTTATCTGCTGGTTGCCATACGGATTTCTAAGCTATGTTTCAATCCAATACTGAATCTAGAAAGACAGAAAGGTCATTTACATTTTAAGTTCACCATACACTAAAACCAAAAAAAAAGGTTCACCATAAACTCTTTCTTTAATCTTCTTTTATCTTGTTTGAATATGTTAAAAAGACAGAGAGGTCAGTGATAGAACAAGATTCATTAACCTAAATTTAAGAATCAACAATAAAACATTAATAAAATTCTGAAAAAGTTAGAAAGAACAAGTAATTTACCTGGGATGCCAATGCCATGATAGATGAAACGCCGGCGACAGGGCGGCGACTAGCGAGGCAATGGAGAGAATTGAGACGCGTCTGGTGAGGCAGAAAGATCGAAGAAACAAAGAGCGGGTGGCACCAACGAAGAGAGAGAGAGATTTAGGGATTTTTTAACCCAAAATCCCTAAATTAGAAAAAGAGAAGCAGTCACGTTTTTTGGGGGAAACGGACTTAAAAGAGAAGACAAGAAACGACCTCGTTTAAAATTAAAAAAAGAAAAAAGTTCTGAAGTGAAAAGAATTAGATTGTGACTGACTGGAATTGAACCTACGACCTGCTACAAAATCTGAACCCCCTTAACCACTAAGCCAAGCTTTTGCCTTGTGTCAAGGGGGTTCAACATATTATATCTATACGAAAATATTAAAAATTACCCTATATAAACAGTGTAATTTTCCGACGAAGGGGGTTCGGATGAACACCCTTGCGCCCCCTAGATCCGCCCCTGGTGATAGGGTGGTTAGTTGTGGTAATTGAGGTGGATGAGTGTTTGTGGTTGAAAATGATGGTCGTGGGAATGGTGCGGATGTCGGGTGGTGGTAGTCGATTATGCTGGCGGTGATGGTGGTGACATGGTAGTAGTTGATAATGGTAGGCGGTGACGACAATTAATAATGAATATGGATGATAGCATATTAATGAAATTAAGTCTCTGTTATGAATCTTAGTCATACAGACTTATTCAGACCCATTAAGTGGCTGTGAAGTCAAAAAAAAAATACAATTAATGATTAAGATCTAAATAATTAAGATTCAGATTTTAAAAACAAACACACTTAATATATGAGATCTGAATGATTAAGATTCAGACATCCATTAAGTGCAAACAAATGAGGCATAATTCTCAAGTGAATTCAGACATACATTTTTCAAACTTACTGAAATAGAGTTTACATATTTAGAAATTAAATAAAAAGTGATATAAGTCAAAACAGTTAACAATTCAAAATATTTAAAAAGTAGTTGCAAAAACCATGGTTAAAGAAAGTCTCTTAGGGGTCGTTTGGCATGAAGTATAAGAAGGTATAAGGGTGATATAAAAATTTAATATCAACTTAATACTTTGTTTTTAGCAAACCAGGTATAAGTTATCCAGGTGTTAATTTTAACACTGGGATAACTTATGCCTTATAGAAGGTGGGGTAATTAGCACCGGTGTAACTTATACCTTCTTCTTAGAAATTATGCAATTGTCATTCTTAATACAACATACCAAACAATGAATAAACAATCCCAACATAACTAATCCTAGTATAACTTATCCCAATATAACTTATACCGACATAACTTATACCGATATAAATCATATTTCAACCAAACAACCCCTTACTCTTTAAAAAGTAATTGTGTCACGTCAAGTCGAACAGGGAGCGTACATGAAGTGCCTTTATAAAATACTTTTCAAATTTCACATTTATAAAATACTTTTATAAAATCCTCTCATATCATACAAAAATGAACCACTCGACTATACTACCTTTATAAAATACTTTTCAAATTTCACATTTAATTTTTGATAGATAATACATTTGAATACTAAATTAATGAAGGATAGTATTAATTATACTATATAAGACAAGTTAAAAGAGAATATCCATTATTTCACTCAGATTCATGAGTTGATGACCATGAATATGGGGGTTGAGGAAATGCAAAAAATGGCAGAATAGCTCAAGATTCCTACGAACTTGGCAATTTTTTTTAGTTTCTATCTTAAACTTCACATGGTTTTTAATATCCCCTTAAACTTGGTAATTTTATAGCCTCGACCCCCTAGACACTGACAACTTGTGGGAGTGTGACACACGCACTGCCACATGGATTGTTTTTGTCCATGTGATATTTTTTATAATAAAATATATTTTTTTATCTTTTTAAGTCCACCAAGTACTTAAATCATTTTTTCATACCAAAATTTGAAGAAAACAAACTTGAAACAACGTTATTTTGACTATATTTTTTTATTTAGCTGAAATTTATGATATTTTAATCAAATTATTTTTACATATTTGGTTAGTAAAAGAATTAATACACAATTAAAATATTATCATTGCATCTAAAATAAAATAAAAAAATATATATTGTTGAAACTCCATATATTGGAAAAATAAATATTTTAGCTAAAATAATAAATCTCCGACCAAATATTTGTGAATTTGACTCGAAAAGAAAAACTGCATAGTTTAAATAAATAGTCATTGCATGAAAAAAAAATACATGATATATATTTATTTTTTTGTAGAAAATATTTCATTTGAGCTTCATTACTTTGGCTAAATCTTCTTTTTATTAGGCTAAAATAAATGGAGCTTAAACTAACTCTTATAGATTAATTTGGACCGAAAAAAGATAAAAAATAAATAGTTGAAATATATATTCATTGTATTTTTAAAAAGTACAACTAGGAAAAAATATATAATGTATATTAAGAAGAAACAACGAGAAATACAGTTGGAACAAATATATTATTATATTTGTTATGTGACAATTAATATTTGAAAAATGCTCCACTTGGAAGCTAATTTTTCGATTTTTCTTCCCTCTCACGCGCCAAAAAAAGTGTATTCACACTCTTTGTCACATCAACATCTAGGGGCGTCAAGATTATTAAATTTCAATTTTAGAGGATATAAAAACCACGAGGTAGCTAAATAAAAGTTATTAAGTCTAAGGAGTCCCGAACATTTCTGCCGCAAAGAGAATGAAAATCTATGTAGGAAGCCCAATAATCTTTCAGAAGAAGTTATCATACTTGCTCCCCTTTGTGGCCACATAAAGATAGCAACATATTTCCCTTCTGATTGGTTTACCCCTTTCAATTCCCACTAGAACAGCGTAACCACAGTTGATTAGTAATAATATCCCACAAGTTTATAGATTTGGTTTCTCTTTTGCTACCCTTAATCTTCTTTTCTCTAGAAGCCTGAATTAAATTAAAATTTTCGTAATACTTTAGCGAGGGTAGGTGAAAGAAAATAAGAGAAAAAGAAAAGTTATTGTGTAAAACATGTAACGATAGTTTTGCTTAAGGCGTAATGGCTTTCTGGCCACTTAAACTTGTAGGGCTTTTGAAAGCCGATATACGAACTTTGGATTTTCTCATTTGAACACATCTACTTAAGAAAATGTCTACTAATAAACACTTGCCATGGTGCGTGTTGTTCAATCGCTGCTGACATGAATTTAATTTAATATTTTATATAGTCACATCTTCCATTCATTCACATTTGTGACCACTTATATGTTCAAGGTCCCACTTCTTTTTATTTTTTTATTTTTTTTGTCAAATTAATTGTTTCTTCATATAACCCTTGTACCCCAAGAACTGCTTCCTCCTTCCCTGTTGCAGATCTTCTAAAGAGATAGTACGTGTGTGTAATTCATCGCGCAAGCGAAAGCCATAAAACCACCTCTCGAGCTTCCACCATTATACACGTACTTGCCTTTGTGAAATATTGCAGTTGCTTTTCAACAAATCAAAAAGATGTATTACGCTGTTGCTTTTCAAATCAGCAAAAAATTCAACAAATCAAAAAGATGTTGAAAAGCAACGAATATTGTTGCTTTTCAATTTCTTATTACTTATTCTCACTCCAAAAATTTGTCCCGATCTCTTCCATCTTCCTTGGTTCGTATGATAATGGATGTTGACTTTTCTCTAATATGAAGTTTTTGAGTGTGATTAATGGTTAAAAATTAAAGAATAGTCAGATATGTGGATTGAATATGGAGCTTTTGAGTTTGATTTATCAAAATTTTGGTTATGACTTTAATTAAGAATAAAAAGCAAAAGACGGGAAAGGAAGAAAATACATGGAGGGGGTGGGGCGAAGATAAATGGAGGGGTGGCTTTTCTTTAAATCTGACTCGGTGATTTTTTTTTATTTTTTTAAATTAATTATTTTAAAATTTTTTTTATCATATTCAAGCACTTAATACTTATGATTAACACGCAATTGGCCACAACAACTATAATATTGCCATATAAGCATAGTCAACGGTCAAAGGTATTTATTAATAGACATTTTCTCAAGTAGAGGTGTTCAAATGAAAAAATACAAAGTTCATGTATCGACTTTCAAAAGCCTTACAAATTTAAGTAGCCAGGAAGCCATTTCACCTTTGCTTAATAATAGAACACTTATGTTGGGTTCAGAGGCGAAGACATGATTTGATATTTATGGGTTCAGGATTCAAGTCATTTTAAGTTATTAGGTTTTAATTTAATAATTTGTATATATTCAATGAATTTTGTAAGACAAATATAAAGTTTGAACCAAAGTTATTGGGTTCGGCCGAACCCATATTCGATTGGGTTGTCGAAGAGATAAGAAAATAAATACTAACTTCTGGTTGAGAAGCTTTTTAATTTCTCAGTCTTTGTCAAGAAGTTAGGTAGCGAATAACCCTATCAGAGAGGTTTTATTGTGGATCTCACACAACTTATATTAGTTATGTGAGGCTCCTTTTTGTCTTATAAATTTGTGGACCACAATCTTACACTTTCGGATTCACAAAATTTTGGGTCCACAAAATTATGAGACAAAAAAAATATCTCGTACAACTAGTCATAATAAAATTTTCCACCCTATCAAGTTGCAAGGTTTGATAAACTATCTAAATCATAAGACTAGTTATTGTCAGCCCCCTAAAAGGCAATAGCCACTAATAATTAGTGGTTGTTAATTAATATATGTAGGTCTTGTTGATCAAAATCAAGTCAAATTCAGCCAGTCTCGTGGATTAAATACCAAGCAACAAGACAGAACGCCTCTGGAGTAGTACTACTCTCGCGGTCGTGATCCAGCATCCGCTCAACACGTGTTATGATTCGATTCAAGCGATTATCAATTTCGAAAAAATTTACGTCGTTATATAAATTTTTATTTTATTTTTTGTACAATTAAAGTTCGACTTCTTTATATCATCTCGATTTAAGCTCATATGCGGATGTAGCTTTAAAATTTACTGAAATAGTAATAAAGAGTAGATATAAACCTATAACTTTAAACTATAATGCGTTTAATATTAAAACTTTAAATGTTAAACTTATATAATTTAAATCTTAGATCCGCTTTTGTTTAAACTCCATTAAATTAATTTTTAGTACGTTATTTTTTAAACGTCAAATAAAAACACTGTTTGCTATTAGGATTCTCATTTTTAACCTAAAAATATCAAAATTCAGTATAACCAAAAATGAAAATGTAAATTTTATCTTAAGAAACGACAGATGAAATGGACAAACATTAACTTTTAAATATTTACATTTTACATACTGATCTACCATCAGTGCATCATTTAAAAACATTGTTTCTTAGTGGTATGTTTGGTTGAATATATATTAAGACAAGTCAAATCTAAATTAGGTGAAAGAATAAAGAATAGTTTAATGAACCTTGACAACATTAATCATTCTTCCTTGTCTCATTTAAACTAACTATAAAATATGTATGGAAAAACTAAGAAACCCAAAGGCCGCATAGTATAGAGCGAAAACATAATAAAAAATGTAATGTCAATTTATAAATTTTCGTTCGGAATAATTCTCTGTTATTTTATTCTTTGCACTTTCTGAATAGTGAAATTATACACACTTCCTATTTTTTCACCTACAATAGAAAAGCCCCATAAAAGAAGTGCAAACTGAAGGAAGCAGTGCCCAAAAATTGATAGGTTGAAACTTGGAGCGTAATCCCTTCTCGTCCGTTAAATATGAATAAACTATTTGATAGAAAAAAGACAGAGTAATGGTTTTGGTCTCCGAGCCGTCCAAGCAAACATCCGCTGAATCTTGACTTCTTTAGTATATATATATAATATATAATTTGAGGAGATAAAAGCTAACCTAGTACGTTCAGAATAGACACTACTCTTTTCTCCGCTACTTAATTGAGTCCCAACCAAAATGTGATTCTTTTTTATTCAAATGATCGAAGTATGTGGAAAAAAAATTTAGCTACCAAAATATATATACCGCCTTTTAAAAAAGATGATATACTTTAACGGCCGTTTGACCAGTTAAGTATAACGTCTTTCGAAAAGACGCTATATTTAAATTAAAAAAAGGGGAAAATATAGCGTCTTTTGTTAAGACGTTATTGTTAGTAAACTGCATTTGTACAATAATTCTGGAAAAGATAAAATAACATATAAATAAAATGTAAATGAAACAGAATTTAATCCGAGCACACTAATTCACAGTGTTTCCTTAAGGAATTTAATCCCCTCCTAGTACTCAAGTGCGATGACCCAAAAGGTCATCACTCATTTTGAAAGTAAATTCTGTATTCCGAGGCCTTAAAAACCTCTTTTTGTCTTACCTCGATTTGCGTGCGCAGTCCGGGCGCATTTACAGAAAGCTTTTTATGTGAAAACCTAAGTAAAATAAGGAAATTGACCTTTAAAATTGATTAAAGTTAATTTTGGTCAACATTCTTGGTAAACGGACTCGGACCCGTGATCCGACGGGCTCGTAGGGTCCGTAGTAAAATATGAGACTTGAGCGTATGCCCGAAATCGAATTCCGAGGTCCCAAGCCCGAGAAAAGAGTTTTTAAAGAAAATTATTTGCTGGAAAATATAAAGGGTTTTAGGAGTGAATTAATGCAATTTTTTGATGGTATCGAGCCCGTATCTTGGTTCTGGAGCTCAGTACGAGTTTAAAATAAAAATTTGGTTGAATCTGCAGAATTTGGTAAGAATTGGAAGTGGTTTGGTATAAATCGGACGTATAGTTGAGAAAATAAATTTTTTAATGTTCTTGAGTAATTTTATGAATTTGCAGTTTAATTTATAGTTGTTGATGTTATTTTGATGATTTGATCGCACGAGCAAATCCGAATGAAGTTTTTGGACTTGTGTGCATGTTTGGTTTGGAGCCCCGAGGGCTCGAGTGAGTTTTGGATAGGTCGCGGAGTGTTTCGAAATTAAGAGCAGCAACTGGTATGTTGCAGGTCTGCATGCTTCGCAATGCGAGCTCGCATTTGCGAAGAAACATCGCAATTGCGAAGATGGGCTGAGCAGGGAGACCTTCACATTTGCGAAGCTCAATGTCGCAAATGCGACCTCAGCAGGTACCGCAATTGCGAACGGTAGTTCGCATTTGCGAAGAAAGCAGGGCAGGCCTACCTTCGCATTTTTGAAGCCTGGGCCGCATTTGCGAGTTCGCATTTGCGAACCTGACATCACAAATGTGATATCTGCACCTGTGCAAACTATAACTTAGACGAAATTTCTTCATTTTTCAAACTCTCTCAAACCCTAAGCTCACTTAGGCGATTTTCTAAAGAAAAGTTCTTCTCCAAACCATTAGTAAGTCATTTCTAACTCATTTTCTTCAATCAATAACATCTTTTTACATGATTTCAATTCAAAATCAAGGGTTTTTATGGGGAAATTAGGTATTTTTGGGTAGAACTTAGGATTTTTAAATTTTGGGGATTTGAACCTCGATTTGAGGTCCGATTTCAAAACAAATTATATATTTGAGTTCGTGGGTGAATGGGTGATCGGATTTTGGTTCGAACTTCAAGTTTTGACCAAGCGGGTCCGGGGTCGATTTTTGACTTTTTGAATGGGTGACTTTTTGACTGTTGGCCGGTGAAGATCTCACACATCCAGAGGATGAAAGTTGCGGAGATGAGGATGTTGAGGTGGATGTGCGGGCATACAAGGAAGGATAAGATTAGAAATGAAGATATTCGAGAGAAGGTGGGGGTGGCCCCCATGGAGGACAAGATGCGGGAAGCAAGACTGAGATGGTTCGGGCACATTCAGAGGAGAAACACTGATGCACCGGTGAGAAGGTGTGAACGACTGGCGGTGGTGGGTACGAGGAGAGGTAGAGGGAGACCTAAGAGGTATTGGGGAGAGGTGATCAGGCAGGATATGGCGCGACTTAGGGTTACTGAGGACATGGCCCTAAATAGGGAATTGTGGAGATCGAGCATTAAGGTTGTAGGTTAGGGGAAATTGTGATGTCTTTTTACAGCGCACTAGAGTGAGACTAGCCAGTTAGGAATTAGTCTTAGAATGCCATTGATCAACTACTGATGATGGGCTTTATCTTCTGTGTATTAATACCTTACATCTTTCTCGTATTTCCTATATCTCTTATATTGCTGTTACTTTGTTTTTTATGGTATTTATGTTATGTTATGGATTTTATGGTATTTTATGTTGTTTTATTATGAGTATATTGATAGTACTAATATAGTGTCCCTTGTTGCCTTTTCGAGCCGAGGGTCTCCTGGAAACAGCCTCTCTACCCCTCGGGGTAGAGGTAAGGTCTGCGTACATATTACCCTCCCCAGACCCCACTTGTGGGATTACACTGGGTTGTTGTTGTTGTTGTTGGGGAGGTTATTTGAAAACCTATTTTCATGCATTAGAATTGGTTTATTTAGCATTTATTAATGTTATTAAGTAAATTGTGACTAGATAAAAGCGGGTTGGTGGTGGAATCAAGAGGTAAAACGGTAGTTGAGGCTTGATTGCGTTCGTGGCATTGAGGTAAGTGTTTGGTCTAACCTTAGCTTGAGGGAATATGAATTGTGGTCTTATTTACTATGTGTTAATTCTTGAGTACGACGTATAGGTGTGGTGACGAGTACTTATACGTTGGTGTCAAGCATGCCCCTGAGTCTTATACTATGATTGTTGTGACTCCGTTATGTATTGTCCATACTTAATATCATAATTTCTAATGTTGAACAAGGCTTATGAAATTATTCTTGGTAACTCAACATTGTAGAGCATTGGCTCAAGTTGAGAATTGAGTTGTGAAGTAACTGTGAAAAAGAGAAGAGGTTTGTGATATTGTTTCCCTTGTCGGGATGTTATTGCTTATGATATTGCTTCCCTTGCCAGGATATTATTGTTATATTATTGTTCTCTTACCGGGATTCTATTGTGATTCTATTGATTCCCTTACCTGAATTGCTTTGTGATTGTTGCTTGGGTAAGAAAGAGTGTAAAAGTACGAAGGGTGATGTCGTGCGTGATATTTTATGAGTGAGAGTTAATGTACGAAGGGTGATGCCGTGTCGATATTGTAAATGTAAAAGCACGAAGGGTGATGCCGTGTCGATATTGTAAATGTAAAAGCACGAAGGGTGATGCCATGCCATGACATGAGTGATAATGCACGAAGGATAATGTCGTGCCATGATTATGTGAGATAAAAGCACGAAGGGTGATGCCGTGCCGAATATATTGATTCTTATGGTAAGAAAGAGAGTAAAAGTACGAAGGGTGATGCCGTGCACTTGTTTGTTCTCCTTTTCCTTGCTTATAGTTGAATTTTGGTGTTCCGTATGCTTCTTTACTAAAATTCTATTTGTACATTATATTTCCCCCGAGAATGTTTCCCCTTTCCATCTTTAACTGCTAGATTCTATTGTTATTATTTGTTGTATATGATATAACTGCAGAGGTTTATTTGGTATTCTTGTCCTAGCCTCGTCACTACTTCATCGAGGTTAGGCTCGACTACGTACCAACACATGGGGTCGGTTGTGCTGATACTATACTCTGCACTGTGTGCAGATCTTGGTGCTGGAGCTTTTGGACCATAGTGAGGTTGCTGCCTTCAGTCCAGTGACAAAGAATTGAGGTAGTCCTGCAGACGCTCGCAGGCCTTAGCGTCCCCTTCTATCTTTTCATATCTATTTTTATGTAATTTAGAGAGATTTGTATTTTTCATTCAGACTACTATTTGCAGTATTCGTAGAGGGTCCGTGATATTGTGACACCAAATTCTGGGTAGAGTTGTATATTGGTTGTGTACTAGTACTTAGTTATATTATCAGACTTCGTCTTCCGCATTTATTTTACTATTATGGTTATCTTGTTGTTAATCACATGTTAATTTGGAATTGTTAAAAGATTAAGGAAAATGAGTAATAAAATCTATAAGACTCAGCTTGCCTAGATTTCATGAGTAGGCGTCATCACGACTCCCGAGGGTGGAAAATTCGGGTCGTGACAAGTTGGTATCAGAGTTCTAGGTTGCTTAGGTCTCACAATTCATGAACAAGCTTAGTAGAGTCTAAGGGATCGGTACAGAGACGTCTGTATTTATCCCCTAGAGGCTACAGAGTTAGGAAAAACTTTACATCTATTCTTTCTTGTCATGCGACTTGATTTCTCAATACTAATTGAACTTCCACTCTATTATTTCGCATATGGTAAGGACACGTACCGCTTCATCAGCTGACCAGCAGCCTGAGCCCCCAGTAGCAGCTCTTGTGAGGGGCAAGAGGCCGAGGCCGTGCTAGGGCCCGAGGTAGAGGCAGAGCTCAGCCTAGAGCTCGAGCAGTAGCGCCAGTGGCGGAGCCTCAGGTTGAGTTTGACGACGAGGTTCTAGCCCAGGACTAGCTCAGGTCCCAAAGGGGTTCATCGCCACTCCGGTACTTGAGGATGCTCTGGTCCGTCTAGTGGGCCTTATGGAGAGTGTCGCCCAGGCAGGTTACTTCTTGTAGCACCATCCATCTCTCAAGCTGGAGGAGGAGCCCAGACTCCTGCTACTTTCACTCTGGAGCAGATAGCTCCCCAGTTTTAGACTCCAGCAGCTTAGCCAGTTGGGGTAGTTCAGCCGGGTGTTGTGGCACAGACCGGTGAGAGGCTAGTTATGTCTGCTGATGCCTTGTAGAGGTTGGACAGGTTCACCAAGCCTTTTACTACTACTTTTGGTGGTACATCTTTTGAGGACCTCCAGGATTATTTGGACAGGTGTCATGAGGTTCTACGAAATATGGGAATAGTAGAGATCAATGGGGTTGACTTTGCTGCTTTTTGTCTGTCTGGATCCGCCAAGACTTGGTGGAGAGATTATTGTTTGGCTAGACCATATGGGTCACTAACTTTGACTTGGGGTCAGTTCTCTCAGCTATTTTTGGAGAAGTTTCTTCCTATCACTCAGAGGGAGAACTATTGAAGGCAGTTTGAGCGTCTCCAGTAGGATTCTATGACCGTCACTCAGTACGAGACCATATTTATTGACTTGGCCCGTTATGCTCTTCTTATACTTCCCACTGAGAGAGAGAGAGAGTGAGGAGGTTCATTGAGGGACTCGTTCAGCCTATTCGATTGCAGATGGCTAAGGAGACGGGGAACGAGATTTCTTTTCAGGATGCGGCCAATGTGGCCAGGAGAGTTGAGATGGTTCTATCATAGGCGGGTGGTCAGTGGTCTAACAAGAGACCTCATCATTCGGGCAGGTTCAGTGGTGCCTCGTCTGGAGGTAGGGATTTTTTTGGTAGGGTCCATCCTTCCAGGCCGTTTCATTTAGCACTTTAGGCTTCTCACGGTGCTCCAGGTGGCCGTGGTTCTCATATGCAGTATTCTGATCAGTTGCTCTAAAGTGCACCACCAGCTCCTATCAGTGCACCGCCGCTCCAGACTTTTCAAGTTGGTTATTAAGGCCGTCAGGGTCAGTAGTCTCAACAGCCGAGGGCTTGTTATACTTGTGGCGACACGAGGTATATTGCTAGATTTTGCCCTCGAGCACCGAGCAACTCTCAGCATCAGGGTTCCCGTGCCATGGTTCAGGCACCGAGTGTTCCACCGCATGCTCAGCCAGCTAGAGGTGGAGGTAGAGGTGCTAAAGGTAGAGGTAGAGGTATTAAAGGTGGAGGTCAGGTCGCTAGAGGTGGAGGCCCGCTAGTAGGAGGCCGTACCACAGAGGTAGTTCAGAGTGGTGGGGCCCAGCCCCGATGTTATGCTCATCTAGCCAAGCTTGAGGCTGAGGCCTCTGATGCAGTTATCACAGGTACTGTTCTGATTTGAAGTAGAGATGCGTTAGTTCTATTTGATCCAGGATCTACATACTCCTATGTGTCATCTTATTTTGCACCATATTTTGTCATGCCTAGTGATTCCTTGAGTTCTCTTGTATATGTGTCTACACCAGTGGGTGATTCTATTATAGTAGATCGTATCTATCGTTCATGTATAATTATGATTGAGGGTCTTGAGACCCGAGTAAATTTGTTACTTTTGGATATGGTTGATTTTGATGTCATATTGGGTATGGACTAGTTATCACCTTACCACGCTATCTTGGACTGTCATTCCAAGACTATGACCTTAGCCTTGCCGGGTTTACCTCGTTAGAGTGGAGAGAGACTCCTGGTCATTCCACCCATAGGGTTATCTTATATATGAAGGCTCGACATATGGTTGAGAAGGGATGTTTGGCCTATTTGGCGTATGTTCATGATTCTAGTGCCGAGGTTCCTTCTGTGGATTTTGTGCTTGTTGTTCGTGAGTTTCCTGAGGTATTTCTTTCTGACCTACCGGGTATGCCACCTGACAGGGATATTTATTTTTTCATTGACCTGGCTCCGAATACTCAGCCCATTTCCATCCCGCCATATCGTATGGCCCCGCCAGAGTTGAAAGAATTAAAGGAGCAGTTACAAGACTTGTTTGATAAGGGTTTTATTAGACCTAGTGTCTCGCCTTGGGGTGCGCCGGTATTGTTTGTTTAAAAGAAGGACGGATCGATGAGGATGTGTATAGATTATCGGTAGTTGAACAAGGTCACAATCAAGAATAAGTATCCATTACCGAGGATTGATAATTTGTTTGATCAGCTTCAGGGTGCCAAGTGTTTTCGAAGATTGATTTGAAATCTGCCTACTATAAGTTGAGGATTAGGGCATCCGATATCCCTAATACAACTTTCCTCACTCGGTACGGGCATTATGAGTTCTTGGTGATGTCATTCGGGCTGACAAATACCCCAGCAGTTTTCATAGATTTGATGAACCGAGTGTTCAAGCCTTACTTGGATTCCTTTGTGATAGCCTTCATTGATGATATTTTGATCTATTCCCGTAGCCGGGAGGAGCATGAGCAGCATCTGAGAGTGGTTCTTCAGACTTTGAGAGATAGTCAGTTATATGCTAAGTTTTCGAAATGTGAGTTCTAGTTGAGTTCAGTTGCATTCTTGGGTCACATATCAACAGAGGATATTCAGGTGGATCCGAAGAATATAGAGGCAGTCAAGAACTGTCCTAGACCCACATCAACTATAGAGATCCGAAGTTTCTTGGGCTTGGCAGGCTATTACCGTCGGTTTGTGGAAGGGTTTTCATCTATTGCAGCCCCGATGACTAGGTTGACCCAGAAGGGTGCCCAGTTCAGGTGGTCGGACGAGTGTAAGGCGAGCTTTCAAAAGCTTAAAACAACTTTGACTACGGCGCCGATGTTGGTTTTTCCCATAGGTTCAGGGCCATAAATAGTTTATTATGACGCATCTCGTATTGGACTTGGTGCGGTGTTGATGAAGGATGCCAAGGTCATTGCTTATGCTTCGTGACAGTTGAAGATTCATGAGAAGCATTATCTAGTTCATGATTTGGAGTTAGCAGCCATTGTTCACGCGCTGAAGATTTGGAGTCACTATTTATATGGCGTGTCATGTGAGGTGTTCACGGATCACAAGAGTCTACAGTACTTGTTCAAGCAGAAGGAGCTAAATCTGAGGCAATGAAGGTGGTTGGAGCTATTGAAGGACTATGATATTACCATCTCATACCATCCGGGGAAGGCCAATATAGTGGTCGATGCATTGAGTAGGAAGTGAGTCAACATGGGTAGTCTTGCGTATATTCTGGTGAGTGAGAGACCGCTTGTTATGAATGTTCAGGCTTTAGCCAATCAGTTCGTGAGGTTGGATGTTTCTGAGCCCAGCCGTGTGTTAGCTTGTACAGTTGCTCGTTCTTCATTATTTGAGCGTATCAGAGATCGACAGTATGATGATCCTTATTTGTGTGTCCTTAGGGACACAGTGCGGCACATTGGTGCCAAGTAGGTTACATTATGAGACAATGGAGTTTTGAGGATGCAAAGTCGAGTTTGTGTGCCTAATGTGGATGGACTTCGAGAGTTGATTCTAGAGGAGGCCTATAGTTCCCGATACTCTATTCACCCGGGCGCCGCTAAGATGTATCAGGATTTACGGCAGTATTACTGGTGGAGGAGGATGAAGAAGGATATTGTTGCATATGTGGCTCGGTGTTTGAATTGTCAACAGGTAAAGTATGAGCATCAGAGACCTGGTGGTCTATTTTAGAGGATTGAAATTCCTGAGTGGAAGTGGGAGCGTATCACTATGGACTTCATTGTTGGACTCCCACAGACTCAGAGGAAGTTCGACGCAGTATGGGTTATTGTTGATAGGCTGACCAAGTCAGTGCATTTCATTTCGGTGGCAGTCTCCTATTCTTCTGAGCGGTTGGTAGAGATCTATATCCGAGAGATTGTTTATCTTCATGGTGAGCCCGTGTCTATTATTTCTGACCGAGGTACGCAGTTTACCTCACGTTTTTGGAGGGCAGTTCAGCATGAGTTGGGCACACGGGTCGAGTTGAGCACAATATTTCATCCTCAGACAGATGGGCTGTCCGAGCATACTATTTTAGATTTTGGAGGATATGCTCCGAGCTTATGTTGTTGACTTTGGAGGCTTGTGGGATCAGTTCTTGCCTTTAGCGAAGTTTTTCTACGACAACAATTACCAGTCGAGCATCCAGATGGCTCCCTATGAGGCTTTATATGGTAGGCGATGTCGGTTGCCGGTTGGGTAGTTTGAGCCGGGAGAGGCTCGATTGTTGGGTATGGATCTAGTACAGGATGCCTTGTACAAGGTTAAGATCATTCAGGATAGGCTTCGTACAGCTCAGTCCAGGCAAGAGTTATCCCAACCGTAAGGTTCGTGATGTGGCATTCATGGTTGGCGAACGGGTGCTGCTTCGGGTGTCACCTATGAAGGGCGTGATGAGATTTGGGAAGAAGGGAAAGCTAAGCCCTAGATTCATTGGTCCTTTTGAGATTCTTGATCGAGTGGAAGAGGTGGCTTACAAACTTACGTTGCCGTCGAGTTAATAAGCCGTGCATCCAGTGTTTCACGTATCCATATTTCGGAAGTATCACGACGATCCATCCCACGTGTTAGACTTCAGCACTGTCCAGTTAGACAAGGACTTATCCTATGAGGAGGAGCCGGTAGCTATCTAGACCGACAGGTTCGTCAGTTGAGATCGAAGAGTTTTTCTTTGGTTCGTGTTCAATAAAGGGGTCAGCCTGTTGAGGCAGTGACCTGGGAGTTCGAGTCCGATATGCGGAGCCGATATCCCCATCTTTTCTCCGGCTCGGGTACATTTCTTATGTCCGTTCGAGGACGAACGATTGTTTTAGAGGTGGAGAATGTGATGACCCAAAAGGTCATCGCTCGTTTTGAAAGAGGCCTTAAAATCTCTTTTTGTCTCACCTCGATTTGCGTGCACAGTCGGGGTGCATTTTCGGAAAGCATTTTATGTGAAAATCTAAGTAAAATAAGGAAATTGACCTTTAAAATAGATTAAAGTTGACTTTGTCAACATTCTTGGTAAATGGACCCAGACTCGTGATCCGATGGTCTCGTAGTGTCTATAGTAAAATATGGGACTTGGGCGTATGCCCGAAATCGAATTCCGAGGTCCCAAGCCCGAGAAAAGAATTTTTAAAGAAAATTATTTGCTGGAAAATATAAGGCTTTTAGGAGTGAATTAATGCAATTTCTTGATGGTATCGGGCCCGTATATTAGTTCCGAAGCCCGGTACGAGTTTAAAATAATAATTTGGTTGAATCTGTAGAATTTGGTAAGAATCGGAAGTGGTTTGGTATAAATCGGACGTATAGTTGAGAAAATAGAAATTTTAATGTTCTTGAGTAATTTTATGAATTTGAGGTGTAATTCATAGTTGTTGATGTTATTTTGATGATTTGATCGCACGATCAAGTCCATATGATATTTTTGAACTTGCGTGCATATTTGGTTTGGAGCCCCAAGGGCTCGGCTAAGTTTTGGATAGGTCGCGGAGTGTTTTGAACTTAGGAACAACAACTGGTGTGTTGCAGGTCTGCAGGCTTCGCAATTGTGAAGCCTGGCTCGCAAATGCGAGCACGCATTTGCGAAGAAATATCGCAATTGTGAAGTGGACTGGGAAGGGAGACCTTCGCATTTGCGAAGATCAATGTCGCAAATGCGACCTCAGCAGGTACCGCAATTGCGAACGGTAGTTCGCATTTGCGAAGAAAGCAGGGCATGCCTACCTTCGCATTTTTGAAGCCTGGGCCACATTTGCGAGTTCGCATTTGCGAACCTGACATCACAAATGTGATATCTGCACCTGTGCAAACTATAACTTAAACGAAATTTCTTCATTTTTCAAACTCTCTCAAACCCTAAGCTCACTTGGGCGATTTTCCAAAGAAAGGTTTTTCTCCAACCCATTAGTAAGTCATTTCTAACTCATTTTCTTCAATTAATAACAAATTATATATTTGAGTTCGTGGGTGAATGGGTGATCGGGTTTCGATTCGAACTTTGGGTTTTGACCAAGTGGGCCCGAGGTCGATTTTTGACTTTTTGGGGAAATCATTTGAAAACCTAGTTTCATGCATTAGAATTGGTTTATTTAGTATTTATTAATGTTATTAAGTAAATTGTGACTAGATACAAGAGGGTTGGTGGTGGAATCAAGAGGTAAAGCGGTAGTTGAGACTTGATTGCGTTCGTGGCATTGAGGTAAGTATTTGGTCTAACCTTAGCTTGAGGGAATAAGAATTGTGATCTTATTTGCTATGTGTTAATTTTTGAGTACGACGTATAGGTGTGGTGACGAGTACTTATACGTTAGTGTCAAGCATGACCGTGAGTCTTATACTATGATTGTTGTGACTCCGTTATATATTGTCCATACTTAATATCATAATTTCTAATGTTGAACAAGGCTTATGGATGTATTCTTGGTAATTGAACATTGTAGAGCATTGGCTCAAGTTAAGAATTGAGTTGTGAAGTAATTATGGAAAAGAGAAGAGGTTTGAGATATTGTTTCCCTTGTCGGGATGGTATTGCTTATGATATTGCTTCCCTTACGGGGATATTATTGTTATACTATAGTTCCCTTACCGGGATTATATTGTGATTCTATTGATTTCCTTGCCCGAATTGCTTTGTGATTGTTGCTTGGGTAAGGAAGAGTGTAAAAGCATTAAGGGTGATGTCGTGCGTGATATTTTTTGAGTGAGAATTAATGCACGAAGGGTTATGTCGTACCGATATTGTAAATGTAAAAGCATTAAGGGTAATGTCATGCCATAATATGAGTGATAATGCACGAAGGATACTGTCGTTCCATGATTATGTGAGGTAAAAGCACGAAAGGTAATGCCATGCCAAATACATTGATTCTTATGGTGAGAACGAGAGTAAAAGCACGAAAGGTGATTCCGTGCACTTGTTATTGTTCTCCTTATCCTTGCTTATAGTCTAATTTTGGTGTTCCGTATGCTTCTTTACTGTAATTCTATTTGTGCATGATATTTCCCCCAAGCATGTTTCCCCTTCCCATCTTTAACTGCTTGATTATGTCGTTATTATTTGTTGTATATGATATAACTGCACAAGTTTATTTGGTAGTTTTATCCTAGCCTCGTCACTACTTCGTCGAGGTTAGGCTTGACACTTACCAGCACATGAGGCCAGTTGTGCTGATACTACACTCTGCACTGTGTGCAGATCCTGGTGCTGGAGCTTTTGGACCACAGTAAGGTTGCTACCTTCAATCTAGCGACGAAGACCCATGGTAGTTCTGCAGACGTCCGCAGGCCTTGGCGTCCCCTTCTATCTTTTCATTTCTGCTTTTATGTAATTCAGAGACATATTTGTATTTTTCATTTAGACCACTGTTTGTAGTATTCATGAAGGGTCTGTGATATTGTGACACCAAATTCTGGGTAGAGTTGTATGTTGGATTGTGTACTTGTACTTAGTTATATTATCAGACTTCGTCTTCCGCATTTGTTTTATTATTATGGCTATCCTGCTGTTAATCACATGTTAATTTGGAATTGTTAAAAGGTTAAGGATAAAGGGTAATAAAATCTGTAAGACTCGGCTTGCCTAGATTTCATGAGTAGGCGCCATCACGACTCCTAAGGGTAGGAAATCTGGGTCGTGACACCAAGGTTGTAGATTATTTCCTCTCAAGATAGAACGAATTACACACTGGTGTAGTTGTACTTCAAACCCCAGTGTTTTAGCAAGCACATAGATCGGTTGCAAATCACACTTACTGTTGCTTTCTTTGTAGTTAAAACAATGCAGAAGAAAGGAGAAGAACTCAGAATTCGTATGGAAAATCTGAGAGAATGGACTGCTATTTGTAGCCAATATGTTGAGCTCAAATTGAAGAGGTGCATCTCTTCAGAAGGGCTGTTTACGTAAAACGGACATAACATAAATGGCTATTTACGCTACAATAAACCGAAAATTCATAACGAGGAGGAAACTTAATTTTTTGTTATAAAAACGGGAAACGGAAAACGGATAACGGAAAAACGCTTAATATTCCGTTGGATTTAATATTAATTTTCCATTTACAAAAAAATGGATATTTAATAATATTACATTAATATTTACTATTAACAAATAAATTTCGTCCAAAAAATTAATCAATCAATTGATCATTTGACCAAATCCGAATCCGAAGCCAAAGCCAAAGCCGAGCCGAGCGAGCGGTGGCGACGACGGTGCAAGGCTTGCCTTCTTCTTATCTTTTTAAGAGCTAGAAGAAGAGCAATTGTATATATACCCATCAAAAACCTTTTCCTCTTCCAATATGGGACAATGTCCCTTTGTCAAGGAGGGAATCTCACCATTCACCTTCTTTTAAACTACATTAAGCTTAAAAACCCAACAATCTCCCACGTGAATGGGGAATGGCTATATCACGGAAATATGCATGAAAAACTGTGTGAGTCGCAAGCAAGGATTAATCGCATCTGGATAAGTAGGTTTTTCTTTGAACTTTCCGTAGTGAACTTATGTCGGATATACTCGGTTAATCGGTAGATTTGATATCTTTGTACCGTCGAACTTTGGTGTATACCTAGACAACCATAAGTCATACAACCAACCATTAACCGTCTTTGGTTCTCATTGTTGTGTTTGTTTCAGCCATGAACACTGCCTGGTTTCATAAGTGCGTAGAGAACTGGCCTTATAAAATTCTCCTTGAAGCAATTAACACTTCACACTTACATAGGTTATTCCTAAATGTGTCATCCCGTAGATACACTATTTGATATACCCGATATCAAATTTAGAAATCATTAAAAAGCCTTAATGCTTTATCCTTGGTACTGAACATTGTCTCATCACGAGAATGGACCAAAATTTTAGTTGACAATGTTGAACCGTCATTAATGACTTTGTTTGATGTCCTTGAACCCAGATCTTGGGATCTCCAGTCTTCTAGGTAGAGTTACTGCTACAATGATTTGTTCTCAGCCATAGTCCCATTCCCCTCGATGATTTCTCAACTACCTCTCTAGTTAGCCTTTGTTAGTGGATCCGACACATTATCACTTGACTTTACGTAGTCAATCGTGATAATTCCTCTAGAGAGTAGTTGCCTAACGGTTTTATGTCTTCGTTGTATATGACGAGATTTACCATTATACATAACAATCCCAACCCTTCCAATTGCAGCTTGACTATCACAATGTATGCATATTGGTTCCAACGGTTTGGGCCAAAATGGAATGTCTTCTAAGAAATTCCGGAGCCATTTAGCTTCTTCACCGACTTTATCTAAGGCTATGAACTCAGACTCCGTTGTAGAGTGGGCAATACAAGTTTATTTGAACGACTTCCAAGATACCGCTCCTCCACTAATAGTGAATACATATCTACTTGTGGACTTAGAATCAGTTGAACCGGTGATCCAATTTGCATCACAGTATCCCTCAATCACCATAGGATATTTACAGTAGTGCAAAGCAAAGTCCTGGGTATGTTCTAAATATCCCAAAACTCGTTTTATTGCCATCCAATGAGATTGACCTGGATTACTCGTGTATCGACTCTATTTACTTATACCACAAGCTATATCTGGTCGTGTACAATTCATGATATACATTAAGCATCCCAACACATGAGCATAATCCAATTGTGATATGCTTTGGCCTTTGTTCTTTGCTAATGCAAGATTCACGTTAATTGGAGTCTTTGCAACTTTAAACCCTAAGTGCTTGAATTTTTCAAGTACTGTCTTAATATAATGAGATTGTGACAATGCCAGACCTTGAGGAGTCTTATGGATTTTAATCCCCAGAATTAAATCAGCAACTCCCAAGTCCTTCATATCAAACTTGCTAGTTAGCATACGCTTAGTCTCATTTATGTTGGTAATGTCATTACTCAATATCAGCATATCATCCACATATAAGCAAATAATGACTATGTGATTTGGAACATTTTTAATTTACATACATTTATCACATTCATTTATCTGAAAATCATTTGACAACATTATTTGGTCAAATTTCACATGTCATTATTTGTTTGCTTGTTTTAGTCCGTATAGGGACTTAACAAGTCTACATACCTTCTTTTTTTTACTTGGAACCACAAACCCTTCAAGTTGTTCCATGTAGATTTATTCCTCCAAATCTCTATTTAAGAAGGTCGTCTTAACGTCCACTTGATAAATTTCAAGACCATAAACTGCAGCTAATGCTACTAATATTCGTATGGATGTAATTCTTGTAACTGAAGAGTATGTATCAAAGTAGTCAAGACCTTCTCGTTGTCTATACCCTTTGACTACAAGTATTGCCTTAAATTTATTAATAGTGTCATCATCTTTCATTTTCCTCTTAAAAATCCATTTGGAACCCAAAGGTTTATTTCCAAGAGGAAGATCAACCAATTCCCATGTATGGTTGTTCGATATGGATTTTATTTCACTATTGACTGTCACTTTCCAAAATAATGATTCCGAAGAGGACATAGCTTCTTTAAATGTTCGAGACTCATTTTCCAATAAGAAAGTCACAAATCTGGTCCAAATGAAGTAGACGTTCTTTGACGTTTACTATGTCTTGGATCCTCCTGGTTAAGTGTACTTTCTTTTGTTTTTTCCCGAGGTCGTTTAGATCCTTCACCAATCGACTCACATTTATTTTTATACGGATATATATTTTCAAAGGACTCAACATTATCTGATTCTATAACTTTATTATTATGAATGTCAGGATTTTCTGATTTATGAACCAGAAATCAATATGCTTTACAATTGGTCGCATATCCTATGAAAACACAATCAGCGGTTTTGGGGTCCTATTTTTAGCCTTTGGGTTTAGGAACTTGCACTTTTGCCAAACACCCCTACACTTTGAAATAATTCAAGTTGGACCTCCTTCCTTTTCATTTTTCATATGGAATGGATTGTGTTTTGCTATGGGGTACTCGATTTAGTATTCGGTTAGCCATCATAACGACTTCCCCCCACAAGTTCTGTGGCAAACTAGAACTTATCAATAATGCGTTCATCATCTCCTTTAATGAATGATTCTTTCTTTCCGCAATCCCATTGGATTGGGGTGTGTAAGGGGCCGTCGTTTGATGAATAATTTCATTTTATAAACATATTTCGTCAAAAGGAGATTCATATTCACCACCCCTATCACTTCTTATCATTTTGATTTTCTTGTTAAGTTGCATTTCAACTTCATTTTTGTATTTCTTGAATGCGTCTATTGCTTCATATTTACTATTAGGTAAGTAAACATAGCAATCGAGTGCTGTCGTCAATAAAAGTATGAAATACTTCTTTCCACAACGAGATGGTATTGACTTCATGTCACAAATATCTGTGTGAATTAAGTCTAAAGGATTTGAATTCCTTTCAACTGACTTATAAGGATGTTTAACATACTTAGATTCCACACATATTTGACATTTTGATTTGTCGTATTCAAACTTAGGCAACACTTCCAAGTTAATTATTTTCCGCAAGGTTTTATAATTGACATGACCCAAACGTATATGCCATAAATCATTTAACTCAAGTAAGTAAGAAGAAGCTGAAATTTTATTATTATTCTCAACAGTCATTACATTCAGCTTGAAAAGACCCTCAGTGAGGTAACCTTTTCCTACAAACAATCATTCTTACTTATTACAACTTTATCAGATACAAAAATACATTTAAACCCATTCTTAACAAGAAGTCCAGCAGAGACTAAGTTCTTTCTAATCTCGGGAACATGAATGACGTTGTTTAGAGTCACCACCTTGCCAGAAGTCATTTTCAGAAATTTCTTCCTACATCCTTCAATTTTGGCCATTGTAGAATTTCCTATAGAAAGCATCTCTTCTGTTCCAACGAGAGCATATGTAGCAAACGCTTCTCTAACGGCACAAACATGGCGAGTCGCTCCAGAATCAATCCACCACTTCTTAGGATTTCCCACCAGATTGCATTTAGAAAGCGTAGCACACAAGTCATCAACATCTTCGTGCTTTTCAACCATGTTTTCTTAACCTTCTTCTTGTCTTTCTTCTAAGCATGACAATATGTAGATTTGTTTCCAGCTTTTCCACAGTTGTAGCAATTTCTATTGAACCGCTTCTTGCTTGAGTTGTTTTTCGGTCCATAAGCCTGCTTCCTCTTTCTCTTATTTTGAGGAGTATCCTCAACAATGTTTGCTCCCATTATTGTTGAGTTTTCACGGCTTCTATTTTTAGCAGCTTTGTTGTCCTCTTCGACTCTCAACCGAACAATGGTATCTTCAAGCGACATCTCCTTGCGTTTGTGTTTCAAGTAGTGTTTGAAGTCCTTCCACAAAAGAGGCAACTTCTCAATCATCGCTGCAACTTTGAATGTTTCATTGATGACAAGACCTTCAATGAAAATTCTATTAGTAAACATAATAAAATTAATACTTTCAACATCAATATTAATTTGACTTATACCTTCAGCAAGGAGATCATGAATAATCACTTGTAATTTGTGGATTGGGTAATAACAGACTTGCTATCTACCATTTTGTAATCCAAAAATTTAGCGGCAACAAATTTCTTCAACCCGACATATTCAGTTTCGTATTTCCTTTCAAGCGTAATCCATAGTTCTTTTGACGTCTCCACATTACTGTAGATGTTATACAGATCATCCTCCAGTCCGCTAAGAATGTAATTCTTGTCTAGAAAATCAGAATGCTTTCATGCCTCAATTACGAGAAAGCATTCATTCTCTGGAGTTTCGTCGGGTAGAACAGGAACATCTTCCTTAATTAACATTTGTAGACTTAAACTAGTCAAGTAGAAGAACATCTTTTGCTACCACCGCTTGAAATCAATTCCGAAAAATTTTTCGGGTTTTTCTGTCGGTGCCAATGCCGGTATTGTTCGGCTTGTCGATGCATTAGCATCCACCATAGGAATAGTTTGGTTCCCGTTGTCATTCGTCATTTCTGTAAAAGAATGACACAAACAAACGTTAAAATCACGTAGATTTTAATCTCCAATGGAGTAGAAAACCACAAAGGTTTTAGTCTCCAGAAATAGTGAGTATAACACAAATACAAAAAATAATTAAATTCCTTAAGCTTGTTAGTAAACTGTATTTATAAAATAATTCTGGAGAAGATAAAATAACATATAAACATAAATGTAAACAAAACAGAATTTAATCCGAGCCCACTGAATTCACAGTATTTCCTTAAGGAATTTAATCCCCTCCTAGTACCCAAGGTTGTGGATTATTTCCTTCCAGGATAGAACGAATTACACACTGATGTAGTGGTACTTCAAACCCAGTATTTCAGCGAACACAAAGATCGGTTGTAAATCACACTTACTGTTGCTTTCTTTGTAGTTAAAATAATGTAGAAGAAAGAAGGAGAACTCAGAAATTCGTATGGAAAATCTGAGAGAATGGACTGCTATTTGCAGCGAATATGTTGAGCTCAAATTAGAGGTGCATCTTTTCAGAAGGGCTATTTATGTAAAATGGCCATAACGTAAATGGCTATTTATGCGACAATAAACCAAGAATTCATAACGAGGAGGAAACTTAAATTTCCGTAACAAAAATGGGAAACGGATAACAGATAACGGATAACAAAAAAACGCTTAATATGCTGTTGGATTTAATATTAATTTTCCATTTCCAAAAAACGGATATTTAATAATATTACGTTAATATTTACTATTAACAAATAAATTTGGTCCAAAAAATTAATCAATCAATCGATCATTTGACCAAATCCAAATCCGAAGGCGAAGCCGAATTCGAATCCGAATCCGAGCCGAGCGAGCGACGTCGACGACGGCGCGAGGCTTGCCTTCTTATTAACTCTTTAAGATCTAGAAGAAGAACAATTATATATATACCCATCAAAAATCTTTTCCTGTTCCGATATGAGACAATGTCCCTTTGTCAAGGAGGGAATCTCAAATATTTCATTTTTCCTCCCTTTCCCATTCACCATCTTTTAATCTACATTAAGTTTAAAAAACCCAACAGTTATACTATAGCGTCATAATAATATATATATATATAACATCTTAGTCCCTTCCCCCAAAACAGAACGCCCCCCCCCCCCAAATTAAAAAAATGATATGCCCCTCCTCCATTTTTAAACAATAAAAGCTTGAGTGGAGCCCTAAGGAGTTATCTCGGACGTTGTTGGTTGTTTCGGCTCAAAATCACAAATTCTCGATTTTTCTAAAACCTTAAATTGAGGTATTCCGATTTAGTTTTTGATAAAACTTGTATAAAAAATGCATATTAGTTATTTTTTATGTGCTCTATGTTATTTTATGATTGTTTTGCGATTTAACTAATTTGTTATTTTTTATCCGAACTATAGTATTAGTGTGCTACAATAATTTGTTAAATAGAGAAATTGTTATTAGTTGTTAAAAAAAATGTTAATTAGTTACTTTACTGTGGTATATGTAATTTCATGATTGTTTTGTGATTAAATTTATTTGTTATTTTTATCCGGTTTAGATCATTAATTTACTAAAAGACTAGTAAACTAGATAAATTTTTACTTTATTACCCTGTAGTGGTATCTTGTGGCCTAATTTAGTGTTCGTATTTATAATATAGTGAACTTTTAGTAGTACATGACCTTTTAGTGTAGTAAAATGTAATGCCCTTTAGCGTAGTATCCTTGTAGTTATAGAAATGATTCATTTAAGTATATCTTATTCCCAAAAATACGTCAAAAAGCTGATATTCAAACACAAATTATCTCCAATTATAGTCAACAAACGCAAGAACATAAGAATTCAGGATACATTAGTACTACTAGGCCTCAAATATTGTGTCCAGAACCAAAATATAATTATTTAATAATTAAATCTTGTATAGTTATAAAAATTAATTATTTAATTTTAGTATAGTAAAAAATAAGTCAATAACAAAAAAACACATATACAATAATAAACTAACATATTAAATAATAAAACTACCATATTAAATAATAAAACTAATATATACAATAATAAATTTACATATTAAATAATAAAACTAAGATATACAATAATAAACTAACATATTAAATAATAAAACTAACATATACAATAATAAACTAACATATAAAATAACAGACCTATCGAGTGAAAAATCAGAAACAATTTCTCATCATGAACATAAGAATTCAGGATACCTTGGTGTTACTGGGCCTTAAATATTGTGTCCGAAACCAAAATGTGAATATTTAATAATTAAATCATGTGTAGTAAAAAATAAGTGAATAACTAACAAACATATAAAATAATAAAACTAATATATAAAATAATGAAACTAACATATTAAAGTTACATATAAAAAATGAAAGTATAATATTGAAAATGTATCAACCTAATTAATAATATAGTAAAAATATCGAATAAAATTTAATATTCAACGTATTGCAATATATTTAAGCAGTGGAAAAGAAAAATAATATAATTAATTTTGTTCAATTTACAATAGTCGTCATGAAGGTTCCGCCTTTGCATCCGGGACCTACCTCCCTAGAGCTACTATAGCTACAGGCTGAGCATAGATCTTCCTACATATGGGAGGGGGAGTTATTGGCCCAGGCTTTACGTTCTAGTAGAATAGACGATGTCTGGGACTTTCTTAAGGAACGCCAGCTCCATCCCGTGTAGTCAGACTCTTGCAGGATACAGGCTTTTATAGGATCATTGAGATCGGCCGGCTGTAGCTGGATTGGTCGTTGCTCACGGCTTTGATAGAGCGGTGGAGACCACAGACACACACATTCCATTTGCTTATTGGCGAGGCCATTATCACGCTGCAGGACGTGGAAGTCCTTTATGGGCTGCCGATTGATGGACTTGCTATTGCTTTTCCGCGAGGCATGAGAGATTATACGGAAGCTCGGTACCTGGAGACATTGCAGCGGCTCACCGATTTCCGGCCAGAGAATGAGGGTGTATTGGTTAGGGCTAGTCGTATTTTGTTGATGCCCATCCGACGGTATTTCGAGGCCATGCATGATGACATTACTCATGGTATACCAGAGCTTCATATTAGGTGGTACACGAGGTCGCTGCCGCTGCTTATGTTTGGAGGCGTATTCTTCCCGAACACTTCGGGAAACCTAGTCAGCTTGATATTTCTTCATCATCTTGAGTTGCTAGATGATTTACCTCAGTACAACTAGGGTGTTGTTGTTCTTGGTTACTTGTACCGGCAGATGTGCCGGGCATGCATGGGCACCCAGCGAGACGTTGCAGGATTTATGTCGCTGCTGCAGGTGAAAACATAGTCAAATACTCTCTTCATTATAACATACATCATAAAAATATTATGTCCAAATTGTATATTAGGTTTGGGCCTGGGGGTGGTTCCTGTAGTTTCAGCCACCTCTATCACCCATATCTCAGGATGCATCACCTCCACCGTTTCTCCCTTTGGCTAGGAGGTGGGTTGAGAGGTAGGGATACGGATACAAGTACAAGGCTCGGCATAATCTCCTGTATTGCAGAGATTTACTAGATTTGCTGGAGGACGCACAGGTAATTCTATACTTAAGTTTACTTGGCCTGGATTTATATGTGTTGCGTATACTCACGGTTCCTGTTTTTACGTGATAGTTCATTTGGACGTCCTACAACGACGCGCTAATAGCTAGTTTTCACGATTATTGCTCGACCGGGCAAATTATGTGGAGCTCTTCCGTCCCGTTGGTATGTCTCGATATTGTCGAGAATCATGCCACCGAGTGAATCCTTTGCCAGTTTGGTCGACCGCAGCATATACCTCCACCACCCGCTTGGGTTAGGACTCATTACCAGTAGGATGATCGTTCGAAGGTTGACATGGCATATGAGGTATGGCTAGAGGCGCATATTGAGATATGGGACCAGCGGCATGACCTGATTCCACCACCCCCTCCAGCCCATCTTATGGATGATGAGCATGCGTATATCGACTGGTACCGTAGCATTACCCGACTTATCGTTGGGTATCCGGTTCATCGCGCTAGAGGTCGGTTTGTTCCATACAGCGGAAGGCATGAGGCACTGATATGTCATTTGGTAACATTACCGTTTAATGAATACTTAGTTATAACATTAACATTACCATTTTACAATTAATATTTTACATGTTGTGTAGGTTATTGGACTACATATGTTCCACCAGTTGGGACTGCTGACGCAGCAGCATGCCGGCGAGGGAGCGGCTACTTTGCACGACTATAGCCGATAGGTTACAGTTTAGCTGCCCAAACATTGCAGCGAGCCCGGGATAGTGAGCGCTTAACACACAAGGCTGATATATAGTGCCAGAGCAGTACTATCGTAGACCAACAGTGCCGCCTGAACGTGGTCAATATAGCAGAGGTGTGCCACGAGGCGGGGGTGTGCCACAAGGTAGGGCTGTCCCAGAAGAGAGGGGTGCCCCAAGAGGCAGGGCTGTCCCATGGGGTCATGGGGGCCGGCGAGGAGGTGGTCCCCAGCAAGGGGCATTGAGGCACCTGTTGAGGATGTTGGAGTTGATCTGCCGGGTGACCTCCATCATCCTAGCGATATCCTGTCATTTAGCCTGGGGCTTACTCCAGGGACTTCGCACGTGACCCCGTAAGCTCCATTGTTGATTGCGGGAACGACCTTTACCTCACAAAACTAGGATGCATATTTTCTTGACCTTCCAGAGGCATCGACAGTTGCTGATGCTCGTCCGATACGAGATGTGGATAGTGGGCGCCAACTTAGTTATGGCTCACCACCGACGGATGCTGAGGATCTTCCACAAGATTTGGCTAGTTTGTATTACTAGTACTTAATTTTTGTGTTTATCTCATTGATTAGTCATAAATATCTAAAACATATTTTTTTTGAAGCCATCATCCTCGCCCGTCGCAGAGGCCACTTGGTGCGACACTCACATACCTGAGACAGATGAGTATATTCAAGAGACCGCTGTGACCGTGGTAAGATATTTTAATTATTTTATGCAATCAACCCTTATATTACTATTATATATTTCATATACTAAAATATATCATTATTCTGTAGTTTACTGCTGCACCGACGACCCTTCTACCGAGCCTACTAGCCTTACTGACGATCATGTTGCAGCTCATCCTCCGATAAAGAGATGTTGTGATGAGGATGATCCTGATAGTGTTTTCAGGCGGGATGGGATGCGCCTGACGCCAGCGGATGCTTTAAAGCATAAAGGATGTTGGACACATTGATTTTTATTTTATTTTATGTACATATGACAACCAGTAAATAATGAAAGCTATTTTTATTGTTTACATTATATGCACATTATGTTCTTATTTCTCCAGTTCTTTGTTATTTTAATACTACAACACAAATACAAATATAGCAACTTAACATAATTTAAATTCAGTACATCAAATGAAAATACAAGACACGGAAAATATAAAGATAAAATACTACACTTAACACATACTTGTCATTGGTTAGTCACTATCGCCTAGCATTCTCTGCTCCAACCACTTAAATTTCTCTTCCAACTTATTTTTTTTCATCTGGCTCTTTTAGTTTCTCCTGCAATTCCTCAATTTCTCACTTCATTTCAGACTCATAGCATCCGTATTCACAGTTCATATTCCAAATATACTGCAAAGATTTTTGTAGCATTCCTGCTCAATGGGTTCATCATACCATTCTTCAAAATCGCAATAATTTCCGTCATTGCCTCCAAACCTATTTACACACATCCAGTATGTGCGCCAACATGACCATCGGATCAACATGACTTCATCATACAACGTTTGTCACTATAGCACATTGGTTGGTCATTGCGTCCAGACACTTGTTAATAAAAAAAATCCCGCTTTTATGGAAAGTGTTGCTATTTGTTTTGTTTAAGCGCAGATAATAACTAAAATGCGCTAGTTATTTAAAGGCAAGACAACACACATAACGTGGTATGTAACCGCGCTATGCTTCGTATGCTAATGATTCTTTATGGTACAATACAGCTGCGAGCAGCTTTTGCAGCACGACAGCTTTTTCAGGTTGATAAGACAATACACATAACGTGGTATGTAACTACACTATGCTTAGCGTGCTAATGATTCTTTACGGTACAATACAACTTTTCCAGAAGACAGTTTTTGCAGAACGACAGCTTTATCAGGTCGACAAGACAATACACATAACATGGTAGTAACCATGCTATGCTTCGCGTGCTAATAATTATTTCGCGTATAAGAAAGCTTCTTAAACTGAACCAAGTCATATGTATTTCAAAGACCTTTTGAATAAACATTACAACATCCATTAAAAAATTACCACTAACATTTAACAAGTGGCTCAAAAAGAGTCAAAAGAGTGAAGGTAGTTCAACAGATCCCCATGGATCACGTCTTAACACTATCGATCGCTACCTTGAAAAAAAAATATTCTAGGTTGCTACACTGACTTGAGTGATGACAAGTGGTATGGTGTTTTCCGTACCTTGGAAAATCAACCTATCAATATACACACTGATCTCAAAGTCGCAGGGCACATTATTGAGGATGAAGCGCATTCTACAAAGCCTGAAGATATGCAAATTTAGGGAGAAAAACTACAATGGGTTCCCCTTTACTCAAAACGGTGTGATTACAAAGTACAGTGTCCCTGGCATGGGCTTGTTGCCACAAGTACTATCTGCAACCTTCCAAACAAACACACACAAAGATTAACCAGAAGTGATTAGGTATCTGATGAAGGAGATTCTAGAGATGGAAAAGGCACTTGTTGTTCATCATGCAATGGATGATCTTAACTTCTTGAGAGGAACGGAGGATCAATACTGGGATTTATTAGAAAATGATAAATTGCATAGAGACAATGATTATCCTGTTTTCCCAACAGTTGTCGAGTTGGTAGGGACTACCTAAGTTTCTACCACAGACATTAGACGTAGGTGTCCCATATTGTTGTAGAAATCAGGCAAGTGGTCTTCTTGATGATATCGATGAAATGCGAGAAATGTGTATAAACTGGGGCCTAGATTACGATGTCCTCAGTCCCGAAAGGTACATACACGATGTTGACGAAGAAGTTGAAGACAGTGACAATGAAATAGTTCCAGACAGCGACGATAATGGTGAATGACAATTTTTTTAGTTGTTTAAATGGGTTTATGTTAGATTTTTGTACTGAAGTATTAATGTTAAATGTCAAAAAGATATAATAGCAATGGAAACAAAATTTTCTTTCATACATTCTGCAAGATAAACTAGTACTTACACTTATTACAAACACATTACGAAAACAAAACACTACGTGTATCCTTGATAGTTGGGCATATTAGATGAACTTCCACTAGGAGCTGGATTACCACCGCCACCCAAACCAGCTGAAGGATATTTATGACTGTGGTGTCCTGTTTGCGAGCATATGCCACATTTACGCACATAAATGGTATCACCAACATCTATTTAGTTCTGTATACGCGTTCTTTCTTACACTTGTAGCTTACGCAAATAGTCCTTGTTACACACCATTTTAAATGGTTCCGGCGGCCAATAATGCACAGCAGCCACTGGCTGTAACTTCCCACTATATGTGTTTAAGTATGAGCAACACTGTATTGCTTATCAATATAGTTGGTTGGCCCTAAACTTGTATGTTGAAAGCACTTGATGGCATGTGAGCACGACATGTGGCAGATGGATCATTTCCCACAAGAACGCAACCTATTGGCTTTGTTTATGATGTGTATATTAATCCCTAAGTTTTGATGGATAGCAGTGTGAACTTCAAAAATATTTCGCTCATTGCAATACTGTAAAAGTAAATACCAATGTGCTAGCCTCCTGTATTTCCCAAATCTTTTCATTGGTATTGGCATAAATTCAACACCCCTCTCCATCAATTCCGATGTACCTCTATGCCTTTCAACAAACCTCTCCGCCATTTGTTTGAATGACATCTGCACCATGGTAGTGATAGGCAATCCACGTGAGGACTTCAATAACCCATTGAAAGACTCTGACATATTTGTAGTCAGGGTTCCCCATCGTCTGCCACCATATACATGCAATGTCCACTTGTGAAGCTCATGTTGCATCAACCAATGATAGGATCTTTCATTTTCCTCCCGGATCGATTCCATGCACCTCCTGAATTTGCACTCTTGGTGATCAGTTGCAGTATCCACATTAAATCATGCAAGTCCTTGTTGGGATATTTCTTCTAAAAGTTGGCCTTCAGGTGCCTCACACTGTAATAGTGGTATGCATACGGTTCCTACCATTCAGGCAAATGCTCTATAGAACTTAATATACCCACATGCCGATCAGATATTAGACAAATACCTGAACATTGTTTGACAACATGCTCCTTCAAGTAGTTCAAAAATAACGTCCACATCTCTTGGCTTTCATTGGCACGGATGACAAAAGCTAGGGGAAATATTTATCCATTGGCATCTACTGCAACGACAATCAACAGCTTAATATCATACTTTCCAAAGACATGAGTACCGTCTATGGATATTACCGGGCGACAATGCACAAAACAATCAATTGCTGGTTTAAATGCTTAGAACACGTATCTGAATATATATTCTGGTATTCTTGCACTCCGCTCAAACTTCCATTTAACAACAGTCCCGGGGTTAAAGTGTTGCTATGCGGCCATGTACTTGGGTAGAGATGCAAATGACTTATCCCAGTCACCATAAACAATTTTAAATGCACCTTTGCGCCCGAGATATGCCTTTCTTTTTGTAATAGTACACCCATATTCTAGGTGGACGGATGTAATATACTCTTTGATCTTGTACCTTATGGACGCTTCAATGTGTGGAATCAAGAGAAGAGAAATCAAGTCAACATCCAAGTTGAAGTGATTCCCACTGAATGTGTCCATTTCACAATTGTGGGTGCTAATGTATTTATCCACTTTTCACATATTTATTTTCTTCTTTATCGCACGCAACATCCAGTTACAACCGTAAATCATCTACGGCAAACAACCTTGTATACATTTGGAGATGACTCACATACCATCATCTCACGACACTCTTCTATGCTATACATTTTCACTGCCCTACTTAGGCGCGCCTTATCAGGAAAAAGCATGCCCTTTGACAGCATCATTAGTCTAGATTCATCCCACATTAATGTCCGAATTTTGTCAATCCCTTGTGAGGGCATCTACATCTGGCGTACTTGGCAAATGATCAAGGTAGGGAATATGTCTTGAATGAAACTACCATGCCCCAACCTCGGGAGGTGTGACCGGCACTCAATCAAGTGATCCCAACTGAGCAAGCCTTTTTAGCCCTTTCTACCTAACTCAATATGATTAAGGGAACCATGCTTTTGTTTACTTAGACCATAGGAAATATTGTACAATCAACATTGATAGATCATTTCATATCACAACCTTAAACCGTAGTTAAGTTTCCAAGATTACATACATTTACAATTTAGAGAAAACAAGAGTTTAAGATTAAAACCTAGTTCATAGATCCATCCAATGCTTGTTCATAACCCACACAAATGTCTACGGATCCTCTAAGGATACAAAAGACAATTATGACAACGCCGACAACAAGGCCCCGGCTATACCTCAAAAGTGGAAGTCCACAACAAAAGATGTGCAATATAACCCCTTGAAGGAGAAAGGGGCTCATCAAGATTACGAGAGGAGGATACTCTGCTACGCGCGATCGGCACTGTCCGCTATGGAGCCACCTACATTCATTTAAAAAATGTAGCGCCCCCGGCAAAAGGGACGTTAGTACCATGAAATAGTACTAGTATGTATAACTAAACACCATCTTATTAGAAAGAACTATCATACAAGAACTAGGAAATCACAAGAGACAATCAAAAGCTTTAACCGAGCACCACATCATCATATGAAAGAATCATATAACTTTCACATCATTTCCATAGCTTTAGTTTATGACATTTCATACTGTTCATCATTATCCACATACCACCGCTATCTTGAGCAGAGTCCTATCACGACCCAATCAGTTAGGTTGCCTCATCTGAGACATATACCTCAATCATAATCTCATTCTCCTTTTCCGGAATTCAATATCAGCACATTACCACCATGTGTGCAGCATGGTGTCCGATTACGGCCCGATCAGCTAGGCCACCTTACCTAGGCGTTGTTCCTTTCTCATTCGTCATCTCATTTGAATCTTTATTTCACATATATCATATCAACTCATTGGCACATAGGGCCACAATTATCACATCATTTCCACTTTCAATGTCAACCTTGCAATTTATGATCATAGGCACATACAAAAGCAATTCAAGTTGCAAGTATAGGTAAGATTTCACATAATTAGCATGACAATCACAATTTTAAGTCTTGACGTGAAGTCTAGGTAATTTCAACACGTGGTTCATATTCTTTGCACATCTTCAAATATCTAGGATAGTACTTTGCACACATTGAGGCACACCTTTCATGTTTATCTATACAATTCCAAAACCAATTCATGTAAAATATCAATCAATACATCGAGTTTTCAGTCTTACTACATTTGCACATACACATACTAACAGAGCTCAATTTCTAATTGGAGGGGGTTTTAGCCATACATACATTAATAGAGCTTTCCTTAAATTCTTACAAAATTTCGGGACTCTTAGCAACTTCAATCTATTTTGGAAATATAACAATCTGAACCAAAATTAGGAAGATGATCATAATTCTAGCTCATTTGAGCATTTTATCAAACATTATATGTGCGTTAAATCTTTATGGTCCTTTTATAGAGGATTTCATCAACCCATAACCCATACTTTACCATTTTTAGCTCAACAATGTTCCTACACCTTTTGACAATACATACAAGTAAGATAACAACTCCAATACCCACAAACTTTCTTGATAAATACCCATCTTTAGCTAAAATTCGAAATTAAAGGTTAGGGTGTAGAATCTTACCTCAAGGATGAAGACTTAGTGTGTTTTTCCTTGTTAATCTTTCAAGATTTGAGCAAGAATTGAAGAAAAATTGATGAAGGACACTTTCCCACTCTAGGGCACTCTATCACTCTAAAAATATCTGATTTTAGCTTAATAAATGATCCCTTGTATTTATTTGGCGAAATGAGGTCATTTTATAATAAAAGCCCAATTTTTTGCATAGTCGCGCTGCGTGGGGCGCCGCATGGGGAGCCGTGGTTGTGAAAAATGGGCTCATAAAATGTTTTTGAATGCTCTCTGTACCTCCCCACAGGCGCGCCGCATGGGGCGCCACGGTAGTGCAATTTTCGGCCAGCGTTCAGTAATCTAGTCATAACTTCTTGTGTGAGTGTTCAAATAACGAACGGTTTGAAGTGTTAGAAACTACACTTTAAGATATTCCATTTGATAGGTTGTGCATCCCATAACTCTTTAGGTATATGTATGCTTGTCCAAAATTTGGCCTGGTGCGTATACATTTGTAACATTAGACTATCATGTAATCTTCCAACTTGATTTAGACTTAGGACTCTCCTTAGACCCCATATGATTTATAATGTGCCTCATACACTTATTATCATATCCAATTGATGTCCATCATGTTAATAGTCCTCGTCTACACACAAAATTATATAATTATCGTACGTCAACTTTCTTAATAGTTCTTAAATACTTCGAATTTTCGGGGTGTTACAGAAACGACACTTAGGATCATTCGTCCTCGAATGAGAAGTAGAGTCTGTCTCTAAATACATAACATAACTTAACCATTTTCTCACACATCTTTAACTCCCAAATTTTGACTAACTCCCAAATTTTTCAGAAATTTCGGCAGAGTTTCCCTTGTAACTGGGCCTATCCACCTGTCAGAGAGCCCCAAAAACGTATCCTAACAGCATATACACATTCCATAAATGTGACATAACTTGTGCAACACTAACCATGGCCGCATAGGCAAAATATAACCAAAACGGGGCAGTTTTACATAGATCAAATCAAAAGATAAGAGTTCGTAGGGACCAAATGCATAAAAAGCTATTACATGACTATACAAACAAATGTGGGTACTTCTTTCTCATTTCTTACTCGACTTCCCAAGTGGCTTCCTCAACCTGCTGGTTCCACCATAACACTTTCACGGAGGCAATTTCTTTATTTCTCAACTTTCGGACTTGCCTATCAAGGATGGCAAATGGAATTTCTTCGTACGATATTTCTTCATTAACCTCAATAGTCTCAATCGGTACAAGAGCGGATGAATCTCCAACTACCTTCTACAACATGGGCACATGGAACACCAGAAGTACTAATGACATCTCAGGTGGTAGTCAAGCTTGTACGCCCCCTGACCAATCCTTTGAATGATTCTGTACGACCCGACATATCTAGGACTTAACTTTCCTTTCTTTCCAAAACGAATGATACCCTTCATGGGGAAACCTTCAAGAATACCCAATCATCTTCCTTGAATTCCAAATCTCTTCGACGAACATTCCAATAGGACTTTTGATGGTTCTGAGTAGTTTTCAACCGCTCCTTAATAATCTTAACCTTCTCCATAGCCCAATGCATAGGGTCTGGCCCTATCAATTCAGCTTCTCCAACCTCGAACCACCCAATGGGAGATCTACATATCCTACTATAGAATGCTTCAAATAGTGCCATTTGAATTAGCATGAAAGTTGTTGTTATAAGCAAACTCTATGACCGACAAATGATCATCCCAGCTACCTTTGAAATCAAGAACACTAGCACGCAACATGTCCTCAAGTGTCTGAATAGTTCGCTCCGCTTGCCATTCGGTTTATGAATGAAAAGGTGTACTAAGATTTACCTGCGTACCCAAACCTTGCTGAAGTTTCTTCCAAAAGTTGGTCGTGAACTGAGCAACTTGATTAGAAATGATAGAAAATGGGGTTTTGTGCAACCTGCCTATTTCTTTGATACTGAGCATATTGTTCTGCTGTGTCGGTAGATTTAACTGGCAAGAAGTTCGCTAATTTTGTGAGTTGTCCATGATTACCCAAATTGAGTCGAACTTATGCAAAGTGCGCGGTAACCCTACCACAAAATCCATATTGATCATTTCCCATTTCCAAATTGGAATTTCTATGCTTTGAGCCAATTCATCGGGCCTTTGATGTTCGGCCTCACTTGTTGACAGTTCGAATATTTTGCCATAAATTCCGCCACATCCCTTTTCATATTATTCCACCAATAAACTTCCTTGAGATCATGATACATTTTTGTAGAATCTGGGTGTTCGGAATACCTGGAAGTGTGAGCTTCTGCCATGATCCATTCCCGAAGATTGTCAATATCTAGAACACATAGGCGGCCTTGGTACCGTAGGGTACCATCATCTATGCCAGAAGAAAAAGCTGTGGTCTTGTGTTCATGAATCCCCTCCTTCAGCTGCTCTAGCAATGGATCGTTGTATTGTTTTTCTTTTACCTCCGCTACAAGCGACGATTCAACCCTGTTATGCACAATTACTCCCCCTTCACTAGAGTCCGCAAGACGAACTCCTAGACTAGCCAACTGGTGAATTTCCCTGGCCAACGGCCTTTGATATGCCTTCAAGTGAGCCAAACTTCCCATAGATTTCCGGTTAAGAGCATCCACCACAACATTGGCCTTTCCCGGGGTGATAGAGAATATCGATATCATAGTCCTTGAGTAACTCCAGCTATCTTTTCTGTCTCAAATTCAACTCCTTTTGTTTGAAAATATATTGAAGGCTCTTGTGGTTCGTAAATACATCCACGTGGGCCCCATAAAAATAATGTCGCCAAAACTTTAGTGCAAACACCACTACCGCAAGCTCTAAGTCATATGCTGCATAGTTCTTTCCATGATTTTTGAGTTGCCTAGAGGCATAAACTATAACTTTAACATGTTGCATCATTAGTGGAACATCTTTATCATTTTTCTCTTACATAGGACCTCCCACGAATAGAGTTTTACAATAATTTCCCTAATATGGTTACAATCTCCTGTGAATACTTGCAACTAACTCTTCCAAATTCTCAACAAAAGACATTACTGAATGAGTTTTTTTAGGGACCTTCTGTCTCAAATGAATAACACCTGCTAATTCGCGCACATACCCTGATAACATCAACCTGCATGACATTGCATCAAATATAAGGTAATATTGTGCTCCGACTTTTCCTAGCCAACCTCTTCTCCCCATATGTGCCTTATAGAATTTAAGAAACCACACTACTTCCCCTGTGAATATTTGCACGATCCCTCTTTACGGTTAAACACCGCCCAAAACACATTTCAAACAATACCCTTTATATGTATACAATTTAGGAAGAGTCACTGGCCCGAGAAGGGCATTCTCTAAAACTTGAGATCCTCCTAAATTCTTCAATAACAACTTTTAATTTTACTCTTAAGTTTAAGACTTAGTCCACCTGATTCTATCCTCGATGAGTAACTCACTTCATTCCCCGTATTGTAGCTACCAATAGAGTTCCCCGATATTGCGGTTTAAGAGTTACCATGTTAAACATGTCTGGTCTGTAACAAGTATTCATCCTCTTTCAATCTATTTTGAACCTTTCATTTGCCCTTTGGGTAGATTGTGTTGTCTTTCCCCTTTTTTTATCGCCCTTTGGCCTGGACAATATGTTGGTACCATCTTTTCTTTCTAATTGGAACATTCATTCCCATTTTATTTTGCTCATAGTGCATAATTGATAGCCTTATTGTGCCACACACTTGTCTACCTCCCATGAACTTGTAATATCATTGTGCTTGGTTTAGTGAGTTTATCATACCACAACTTCACCTCCAGTAGTCTCACTTTTCATTGTATGTAGACATGAACTATCTCTAGATCCTTTAGTCAATATTAGGGTCACCCAAGTCGGTTGCTTTACAGTTAATCCTTTATAATTTTTATTAACACTTATTCTCTAAGCGAGTCCACCATTCTGATACAAGATATTTTATGATAACCATGATAATCTCAATTTATAGGTTTTCTCCCTATTTCTTCTCACCTCATTCTCCCTAGCTAGTGAATAGCCATGCACTCTTACATATGTTACGTGGTCTTTTCCCTTAGTTATTTCATCATGCTCACCTCATAACTCTTGTGAGGATATCCGTGGGAAAGTGTGTTCATCCGCATATCACTTAACACTTATTTGCTTGTAAGGTTTTTTAGGCTCTCCATCAAGCCTAAATACCCTCTTGGGTTATTATAGCATCACATTTATTTCTTCCACACGTTCCGCCTTTCTTAACGTCTTGGAACTTTGGTTAAATCGCAAATCTATTAACCCATTCTAAAAACTCGCAACCTTCCACTTTTGACCTATAGTACTTCCTTAGGTTCCATTGTTCCTGACCCTCTAACAAGTATAAAATCCCTTTACAAACATACTCTTAGTTTCTAGGATCGTTGACCCTATTATTCACACTGCCATGTATGAAGAATTTACCTTCCTTAACCGTCCACCTTTTTGGGGGTACTAGTGGTCTACCATTAGCATATCCTTTAAAATAATCATGTTATCCATTATCACTTTTCTAGACTACGCATGTCTTCATCAAAATATTCAAACATCATAGCTACATGGTCTTACTCTTGTTTTATTGTATTTAAGTGGCCTCACTATGGCCTTCCTCCCCCACTTGGGGTGAATGTCCCGGATTTCGACACAAGTCTTAAATTTTGGCAACTTTAGGGACATATGTCTCATATCTTTATCCCTCATATATATGTTCGACTATTAGGGAGATTTAAGTCACCATGGTATTAATCTCATAAGTTCTATTCTCTTATTCAGCCACACGGGCTTGGGATTCCAATTCCTCATGTCAATATCTGTTAGGAGTGTAATATCACTTCGTACACTTCTGGATTTTTATAAAGTCCGTAGTACATGGGTCTTCTCATAGTGGGTTCAATTGACTCTCCTTTCATAAGTTCTTGTCTCCTAGGAGAGACTTGCACTCTCATCATTAATCTCCTGGTCATGTCTCTCATATATCACGTGCTTATATAACTAATTTTCTTTCACACCTTAGGATCATTTACATACTTCTCACACTACCCACATGTGCTATTCAAGCTTATATATCACTTATCAATTCAATGTTTCTTTAGAGGCAGTAATTATTTTTAACACTTTTCTCGAACAAATTATGCTCATGATACAATGTACTTATCCTATATGCCCATATCATTCGTTCAACAAGATACTTGTGCCATCTCCTTAATATTCATGCCTTTTCCCATCGGTCATGCCATATGACAACATTACTTGAAATAGACAAAAGTGCGTTTAAACTTACCTTGAATTTCAATGCACGAGATAGAAAATAATCTTATAGTCAAGCTTTATCGCACCATCTAGAGTGTTGAAGAAGGGTAACATTCATAAATGTTCGTGTAGCCTCCAACTTATAGATGTGGTCGACAACACACCGATAAGAAGGACTCTACAAGACACGGCTCTGAGACATCCTGGGACACTTTAAAACCTTAGGCTCTGATACTAAGTTTGTCACGCCCCAACCTCGGGAGGCGCGAACGACGTTCAATCGAGTGATCCCAACTGAGCAAACCTTTTTAACCCTTTCTACCCAACTCAATATGATTAAGGTAACCATGCTTTTGTTTACTTAGACCATAGGAAATATTCTACAATCAACATTGATAGATCATTTCATATCACAACCTTAAACCGTAGTTAAGTTTCCAAGATTCCATATAGTTACAATTTAGAGAAAACAAGAGTTTAAGATTACAACCTAGTTCATAGACCCATCCAACGCCCGTACATAACCCACACAAACGTCTACGGAGCCTCTAAGGATACAAAAGACATTTATGACAACGCCAACAACAAGGCCCCGACTATACCTCAAAAGTGGAAGTCCACAACAAAAAATGTGTAATATAACCCCTTGAAGGAGAAAGGGGCTCACCAAGATTAGGAGAGGAGAATACTCTACTACGCGCGATCGACTCTATTCGCTCTGGAGCCACCTACATTCATTTAAAAAATGTAGCGCCCCCGGCAAAAGGGACATTAGTACCATGGAATAGTACTAGTATGTATAACTAAATACCATCTTATTAGAAAGAACTATCATACAAGAACAAGGAAATCACAAGAGACAATCAAAATCTTTAACCGAGCACCACATCATCACATAAAAGAATCATATAACTTTCACATCATTTCCATAGTTTTAGTTTGGGGCATTTCATACTATTCATCATTATTCACATACCACCGCTATCTTGAGCAGAGTCCGATCACGACCCGATCGGTTAGGTTTCCTGATCTAAGACATATACCTCAATCACAATCTCATTCTCCTTTTCTGGAATTCAATATCAACACATTACTACCATGTTGAGGCATGGTGTCCAATCACGTCCCGATCGGCTAGGTCGCCTTACCTAGGCGTTGTTCCTTTCTCATTCGTCATATCATTTGAATCTTTATTTCACATATATCATATCAATTCATTGGCACTTAGGGCCATAATTATCACTTCATTTCCACTTTCAATGTCAACCTTGCAATTTATGATCATAGGCACATACAAAAGCAATTCAAGTTGCAAGCATAGGTAAGATTTCAGATAATTAGCATGATAATCTCAATTTTAAGTCTTGACGTGAAGTCTAGGCAATTTCAACACATGGTTCATATTCTTTGCACATCTTCAAATATCTAGGATAGTACTTTGCACACATTGAGGCACACCTTTCATGTTTATATATACAATTCCAAAACCAATTCATGTAAAATATCAATCAATATATCAATCAAGTTTTCTGTCTTACCACATTTGCACATACGCATACTAACAGAGCTCGATTTCTAATAGGAGGGGATTTTAGCCATACATACCTCAATAGAGCTTTCCTTAAATTCTTTCAAAATTCCGGACTCTTAGCAACTTCAATCGATTTTGGAAATATAACAATCTGAACCAAAATTAGGAAGATGATCATAATTCTAGCTCATTTGAGCATTTTATAAAACACTATATGTGCGTTAAATCTTTATGGTCCTTTTATAGAGGATTTCATCAACCCACAACCCATACTTTACCATTTTAACTCAACAATGTTCCTACACCTTTTAACAACACATGCAAGCAAGATAACAGCTCCAATACCCACAAACTTTCTTGATAAATACCTATTTTTAGCTAAAATTCGAAATTAAGGGTTAGGGTGTAGAATCTTACCTCAAGGATGAAGACCTAGTGTGTTTTTCCTTGTTAATCTTTCAAGATTTGAGCAAGAATTGAATAAAATTGATGAGGGACACTTTCCCACTCTAGGTCACTCTCTCACTCTAAAAATATCTGATTTTAGCTAAAGAAATGATCCCTTGCATTTATTTGGCGAAATGAGGTCGTTTTATAATAAAAGCCCGATTTTTTGCAATGCCGCGCCACGTGGGGCGCCGCGTGGGGAACCGCCGTTGTGAAAAATGTGCTCAGAAAACATTTTTGAATGCTCTTTGTACCTCCCCACAGGCGCGTCGCATGGGGCGCCACGGTAGTGCAATTTTCGGCCAGCGTTCAGTACTCTAGTCATAACTTCTTTTAGGAGTTTTAAAATAATGAACAGCTTGAAGCATTAGAAACTAGACTTGAAGATCTTCCATTTGATAGGTTGTGCATCCCATAACTCTTTAGGTATATGTATGTATGCTTGTCCAAAATTTGGCCTGGTGCGTATACATTTGTAACATTAGACTATCATGTAATCTTCCAACTTGATTTAGACTTAGGACTCTCCTTAGACCCCATATGATTTATAATGTGCCTCATACACTTATTATCATATCCAATTGATGTCCATCATGTTAATAGTCCTCGTCTACACACAAAATTATATAATTATCGCATGTCAACTTTCTTAATAGTTCTTAAATACTTTGAATTTTTAGGGTGTTATAGAAACAACACTTAGGATCATTCGTCCTCGAATGAGAAGTAGAGTCTGTCTCTAAATACATAACATAACTTAACCATTTTCTCACACATCTTTAACTCCTAAATTATGAATAACTCCCAAATTTTTCAGAAATTTCGGCAGAGTTTCCTTTGTAACTAGGCCTATCCACCTATTAGAGAGCCCCAAAATCATATCCTAACAACGTATACACATTCCATAAACGTAACATAACTTGTGCAACACTAACCATGGTCGCATAGGCAAAACATAACCAAAACGGGACAGTTTTACATAGATTAAATCAAAAGATAAGAGTTCATAGGGACCAAATGCATAAAAAGCTATTACATGGCTATACAAACAAATGTGGGTACTTCTTTCTCATTTCTTCCACGGCTTCCCAAGTGGCTTCCTCAACCTGCTGGTTCTGCCATAACACTTTCACCGTTGGCAATTTCTTTATTTCTCAACTTTCGGACTTGCCTATCAAGGATGGCAAATGGAATTTCTTCGTATGATGATTCTTCATTAACCTCAATAGTCTCAATCGGTACAAGAGCGGACGAATCTCCAACTAACTTCTACAACATGGGCACATAGAACACCAGAAGTACTAATGATATCTCAGGTGGTAGTCAAGCTTGTACGCCACCTGACCAATCCTTTGAATGTTTCTGTACGGCCCGACATATCTTGCACTTAACTTTCCTTTCTTTCCAAAACGAATGATACCCTTCGTGGAGGAAACCTTCAAGAATACCCAATCATCTTCCTTGAATTCCAAATCTCTTCGACGAACATTCCAATAGGACTTTTGATGGTTCTGAGTAGTTTTCAGTCGCTCCTTAATAATCTTAATCTTCTCCATAGCCCGATGCACAAGGTCTGGCCCTATCAATTCAGCTTCTCCAACCTCGAACCTCCAAATGGGAGATCTACATCTCCTACTATAGAATGCTTCAAATGGTGCCATTTGAATACTAGCATGAAAGTTGTTGTTATAAGCAAACTCTATGAGTGACAAATGATCATCCCAGCTACCTTTGAAATCAAGAACACAAGCACACAACATGTCCTCAAGCATCTAAATAGTCTGCTCCGCTTGCCAATCGGTTTATGGATGAAAAGGTGTACTAATATTTACCTGCATACCCAAACCTTGCTGAAATTTCTTCTAAAGGTTGGTCGTGAACTGAGCCACTCGATTAGAAATGATAGAAAATGGGGTTCCATGCAACCTGCCTATTTCTTTGATATACAACTGAGCATACTGTTCCGCTATGTTGGTAGATTTGACTGGCAAGAAGTTCGTTGATTTTGTGAGACAATTCATGATTTCCCAAATTGAGTTGAACTTGCGCAGAGTGTGCGGTAACCCTACCACAAAATCCATATTGATCATTTTCCATTTCCACATTGGAATTTCTATGCTTTGAGCCAATTTATCAGGCCTTTGATGTTCGGCCTCACTTGTTTACAGTTCGAATATGTTGCCACAAATTCCACCACATCCCTTTTCATGTTATTCCACCAATAAACTTCCTTGAGATCATGATGCATTTTTGTAGAACCTAGGTGTTCGGAATACCTGGAAGTGTGAGCTTTTGCCATGATCCATTCCCGAAGATCGTCAATATCTAGAATACATAGGCGGCCTTGGAATCGTAGGGTTCCTGTAAAGCCCCAAAAAATTTTGCTAAGTAATCTAAAATTTCGTGGTGCCAAGATAGGCTAATTATTTTATCTTGAGTGCAAGTGAGGGTTCATGAGATAATTGATATCAATTAGATAAGTTAATGAGTATATAAGTCATATTATAAGTAATTTGGGGTATAAGGAGCGGCCTAAGTCTAAGCCAAGTTGGAAAAAACATTTCATAGTAGGCTAAAGTTGTAAGTGAATGCGCACAAGACCTCAATTTGGACAAGCATATCTCTAGTTATATAAAGTTTTGAGTGACTCAAGGCCTATCAAATTAAATCTCTTTGAGTCTAGTTTCCAACACATTAAACTGTTTGTCATTTGGAGGTGTATACAGAAAGTTATGACCATTTTACCGGACCTGTGTCAGACGCGCAACCGCGGCAAACCGCGGGAATGCTGGGTGTTTCTATCTCCGAGCATGGCAAACCGCGTTCGTGGGATCAACAGCCCTATAAATACCCCAAGACCGGGTATGGAGCATCCCTAAGTCATTTTTTTGAGCTAGGGCTTGTTTTATCAAGGGGAATCCGTCCCATACTTCCCTCCTATGATCCAAGGTAATGTTTTTGGAGTAATTTGAGTTGATTACTACTCCTAAACAATTATATTAATAAGGATTAATCTTGAAAATCCATAGATTCCCATTCAAACCCCTAAATTGATCAAGAACTCTACAAGTGGGGATTCTCAAAATTCTTACTACAAGAGGTATGTCTATCATCTCTAACTACTCTATGGTGATTATTTATGTATGATATATACATTAGAACTCATGATATGGTGATTGGAAGCCATAGGTGCCTAACCTAGGTTGTGTTGGTGTTGTAGAGATTGTGAGATGGGATATTGGGGTATGATTCTTGGGTTTAATAGTATTATGTATACATGCATGTACGAATTACGTTTGTGGGAAGATTGTTGAACATAAATACATAAAGATTGGGTTGGGGAATAAAGGAAACCTTGTAAATGAGAGTTGAAATCAAGATGCTCAACTAGTATTTGATAAAATGCTCAAATGAGCTGAAACCATGAATACATTCCGAATTTGTGTTTAATTTTGTTATGTCTCGAAGTAGATGGACATTGCTAGAATTTCCAGAACGTTGTAGTAACTTAAGGAAAAGCTATTTGAGGTATGTATGGCTAAAACCCCCTTTTATTAGAAATTGAGCTCTGTTGGCGTTTACGAAAGTGTGGTAAGATTTGAATTTGTTAATGTATTGATTGTTATTACGCATTAATTGATTTGCAATTAACTACACATATACGTGAAAGATGTGCCTCAATGTGAGTAATGTAACATTCTTGATAATTAGAGAATTATGAAGAATACAATTATGTGTTGAAATGCTTAGGCTATAAGCCAAGATAGAAACTGAGAATTATTCATGCTATCTATGTGCCCACTTACCTGTACTGCAACTTGAATTACTTTTGTATATGCCTATGATCACAACCTGCAAGATGAATACTGAAAATGGAAAACGATGTGATAATGGTGGCCCTGAGTGCCAAGGAATTGATATGATATATATATGAAATAAAGATTCAGATGTGATGACTAATGAGAAAGGAACAACGCCTAGATAAGGCGGTCTAGTCGATCGGGTCGTGATCGGACACCATGCCGTACACATGGTGGTAATGTGTTGATATTGAATTCCGGATAAGGGAAATGAAATAGTGATTGAGATATATGCCTCCAATTAGGCAACCTAACCGGTCGGGTCGTGATCGGACTCCGCTCAAGATAGCGGTGGTATTGAGCACAGTGATGAAGATATGAAAAAAATGCCCCAAACTAAGTTTTAGAAATTATATGAAGAATTGAATGAATTGCATATTTGATTTACTCATGTGATTTACTTGTACTTTTTTGATAGTTCTTTCTAGTAAAACGGTGTTTAGTTATACATACTAGTGCTATTCGATGGCACTAATGTCCCTTTTGCCGGGGGCGCTATATTTTCTTTTATGAATGTAGGTGGCTCCATTGTGTATAGTGCCAACCGCGCATAGAGGAGTATCTTCTTCTCAAAGTCTTGGTGAGCCCCTTTCTCCTTTAAGGGGTTATATTGTACATCTTCTTATTTTGGACTTTCACTTTTGAGGTATAGCCGGGGCCTTGTTACCGGCATTGTTATCACATCTTTTGTATCCTTAGAGGCTCCGTAGACATTTATATGAGTTATGTATGGGTATTGAATAGGTCAATGGACCATGTTTTAACCTTGTACTCTTGCTTTCTTTTACACTATAACTTGTATGGAACCTTGGAAGTTTAACCACGTTTTAAATGTTGTGATATAAAATGAACTAAGATGTTGAATGTACTATCTTTTCTAGGTTAAATAAAGGTAAGCATGGATTCTTTATTCCTATCGAGTTGGGTAGATAGCGGTTGATAAGGCTTGCTCAGTTGGGTTCACTCGATTGAGCGCCGGTCACACCTTCCGAAGTTGGGGCGTGACAAACTTGGTATCAGAGCCTAAGGTTTTAAAGTGTCCTAGGATGTCTCGGAGCCGTGTCTAGTAGAGTCCTTATTATCGGTGTGTTGTCGACCACATCTATAATTTGGAGGCTACATGGATATTTAGGAATGTTACCCTTCTTCAACACTTCAGATCGTGCGATAAAGCTTGACTATAAGATTGTCTTCTAACTCGTGCGTTGAGATTCGAGATAAGTTTAAACGCTTTTTAGTCTATTTCAAGTAATGTTGTCACATGGAATGACCAATGGGAAAGGCCTGAATATTAATGAGATGGAACGTGTATCATGTTGAACAAATTGTATAGATATATGAGATACGTACATAGTACCAGAAAGCATACTTTATATGAGAAAAGTGTTTAAATTGATCACCCACTTCCAAAGAGACATTGACTTGATAAAAGAGACGCGAGCTTATACGGCACCTGTTGATAGTGTGGGAAGCATGTATATGATCCTAAGGTGTAAAAGAAAAAACAATTGTTATATAAGCATGTGATATATGTACGACATGACCAGGAGAGTAATGACAAACATGTAGGTCTCTCACGGGAGACAAGAAGTCATGAAATGAGAATCAATTGAACACATAATGAGAAGACCCTTATGCTATGAATGTTATAAGAATCCCATAAGTGTATGAAGTTGTGTTACACTCCTAAAGGATATTGACATGAGGAATTAGAATCCCAAGTCCGTGTGGCTGAATAAGAGTAGAGAACTTATGAGGTTAATACAATGCTGACTTCAATCTCCCTAATAGTCGAACATATATGTGAGGGATAGAGATATGAAACATATGTCCATGAAGTTGCTAAATTCAAGACTTGTGTCAAAATCCGGGGCATTCGCCCTAAGTGGGGGAGGAAGGGCCATAGTAAGGCCACTTAAATACAATGAAACAAGAGTAAGACCATGTAGCTATGATGTTTGAATATTTTGTTGAAGACATGCGTAGTCTAGAAAGGTGATAATGGATAACGTGATTATCTGAAAGGATATGCTAATGATAGACCACTAGTACCCAAAAAAAATGGAAGGTTAAGGAAGGTAAATTCTTCATACATGGCAATGTGAATGATAGGGTCAACGATCCTAGAAATTAAGAGTATGTTTGTAAAGGGATTTTATACTTGATAGAGGGTTAGGAACAATTGAACCTAAGGAAGTACTATAGGCCAAATATGGAAGGTTGTGAGTTTTTAGAATGGGTTAATCATAGATCTGTGATTTAACCAAAGTACCAAGGCATTAAGAAAGGCGAAACGAGTGGAAGAAATAAATGTGATGCTATAATAACCCAAGAGGGTATTTGGGCTTGATGGAGAGCCTCTAAAGAATCTTACAAGCAAATAAGTGTTAAGTGATATGACGATGAACACACTTTCCCATGAATATTCTAACAAGAGTTAAGAGGTGAGCGGGTTTTAAAAAAAGGGAAAAAGACCATGTAACATGTGGAAGAGTGCGTGGCTATTCACTAGCTAGGAATAATGAGGTGAGAAGAAATAAGAAGAAAATCTATAAATTGAGATGTCCATGGTTATCGCAAAATAGTTCGTATCAGAATGGTGGACTCTCCAGGAGCACAAGTGTTAATAGAAGGTATAAAGGACTAACCGTAATGTTACCACATGGGTAACACTGAATATCAACTAAAATATTTATAGGGAGTTCATGTCTACATATTACAATGGAAAGTGAGACTACTGGTGGTGAAATAGTGGCGTGATAAACTCAACAAACCAGACACAATGATACCATGAGTCCATGGGGTGCAGACAAATGTGTGGCACAATAAGGCTATCTACTATGTATTATAGCAAAATGGAATGGGAATGAATGTCCCAATCACAAAGAAAAGATAGTACTAATGTATTGGCTAGACCGAAAGGGAGAATAAAAAAAGGCAAAACAACATAATCTACCCAAAGAACAAAGGGAAATGTTTGAAATATAGGGAGAGAGGATGAGCACTTGTTATGAATCAAACATGTTTAACATGATAGCTCTTAAGCCACAATACCAACAAACACTATTGGTAACTACAATATTCGGAATAAGGTGAAGTACTTATTGAGGATGGAGTAATTCTTACACTTAGAAGGAAAGCAAGAAGTTTGTTGAAAAATTTAGGAAGATTTCAAGTTATTGTTTGGGCCAGGTGCTCTTTCTGAGTTGAATGTGTACTAAGGTTGTTGATACATGTTTTGGGAAGTGTTTAACATTATGGAGGGATCATGAGAATGTTCACAAAGGAAGTGGAGTGGTTTCTTAAATCCTATAAGGCACACAAGGAGGAAAGAGGTTGACTAGGAAAAGTCTGAGCATAATGTTACATTACATTTGATGTAATGTTGTGCATGTTGATGATATTAAGGTGTGTGCGCAGGCTAGAAGAAGTATTCCTTTAAAATAGAGGGTTCTATAAGAAAACTCGTCCAGTAATGTCTTTGTTGAGAATTTGGAAGAGCAAGTTGCAAGTACTCACATAAGATTGTAACCATATCAAGAAAATTATTGAAGAACTCAAATCCTAGGAGGTCATATGTAAGAGAAATGTGACATAGATGGTCCACCATTGGTGCAACATGGCCAGGTGATCGCTTATGCTTCAAGGCAACTCAAGAATCATGAAAGGAACTATTCGACACATGACTTAGAACTTGCGACAGTAGTTTTGTATAAAGATTCGGCGACAATATGGGGTACATATTGATGTATTTATGAACTACAAGAGCCTTCAATATATTTTTTTTTAAACAAAAGGAGTTGAATCTAAGACAGAGAGGATGGCTCGGGTTACACAAGGACTATGATATTGAGATTCTCTATTACCCGAGAAAGGCTAATGTCGTGGCGGATGCACTTAGTCGAAAATCTATGGGGAGTTTGGCTCATTTGGGGGCATATCAGAGGCCGTTAGCCAATGAGGTTTACCGGTTGGCCATTTTGGGAGTTCGCCTTGTGGACTCTAGTGAAGGAGGGGTAATTATACAAAATAGGGCCGAATCATCGCTTGTAGCGGAGGTGAAGGAAAAGCAATTCCACGATCCCTTGTTAGCACAATTGAAAGAGGGGATTCACAAACACAATACCACAGCTTTTTCCTTTAGCATGAATGATGGTACTCTACGGTACCAAGACCGCCTATGTGTTCCTGATATCGACGGTCTTCGGGAAAGGATCAGGGCAGAAGCTCACACATCCAGGTATTCTGTGCACCCTGGTTCTACAAAAATGTATCATGATCTCAAGGAAATTTATTGGTGGAACAACATGAAGAGGGATGTGGCGGATTTTGTAGAAAAATGTCCAAATTGTCAACAAGTGAAGGCCGAACATCAAAGGCCCGGTGGATTGACTCAAAGCATAGAAATTCCAATGTAGAAATGGGAGATGATCAATATGGATTTTGTAGTAGGGCTGTCGCGCACTCCGCGCAGGTTCGACTCAATTTGGGTGATCGTTGACCGACTCACAAAATTAGCGCACTTCTTGCCAGTTAAATCTACCGACACAGCGGAACAGTATGCTCAGTTGTATATCAAAGAAATAGTCAGGTTGCATGGCATTCCTGTCTCAATCATTTCAGATCGAGGGTCTCAGTTCACGGCCAACTTTTGGAAGAAATTTCAGCAAGGTTTGGGTACGCAGGTAAACCTTAGCACAACTTTTCATCCACAAACCAATGGGCAAGCAAAGCGGACTATTCAGACGCTTGAAGACATGCTGTGTGCCTGTACTATGATTTCAAGGGTAGTTGGGATGACCATTTGCCACTCATAGAATTTGCTTACAACAACATCTTCCATGCTAGTATCCATATGGCACCATTCGAGGCACTGTATGGTAGGAGATATAGGTCTCCAATTGGGTGGTTCGAGGTTGGAGAAGCAGAATTAATAGGGCCAGACCTTGTGCATCAGGCCATGGATAAAGTCAAGATTATTAAGGAGAGGTTGAAAACTGCTCAGAGTCGCCAAAAGTCTTACTCGGACATTCGTCGTAGAGATTTGGAGTTCAAAGAAGATGATTGGGTATTTTTGAAAGTTTCCCCCATGAAGGGCATTATGCGATTTGGGAAGAAAGGGAAATTAAGTCCGAGGTATGTCGGACCGTACAGAATCATTCAGAGGATAGGTCAGGTGGCATACAAGCTCGAGCTAACCTCCCGAGATGCCGTTGGTACATCCGGCCTTCCATGTGTCTATGTTGAAGAAGGTAGTGGGAGATCCGTCCACTATTGTGCTAGTTGAAACTATTGAGGTTAATGAAGAACTATCTTATGAAGAAATTCCAGTTTCCATTCTTGATAGGCAAGTCCAAAAATTTAGAAATAAGGAAATTGCCTCCGTAAAAGTGTTATGGCGAAACCAGTAGGTTGAGGAAGCCACTTGGGAAGCCGAGGAAGAAATAAGAAAGAAGTACCCATATTTGTTTGAATAGTCATGTAATAGCTTTTATGCATTTGGTTCCTATGAACTCTTATCTCTTGATTTGATCCATGTTAAACTATTCCATTTTGATTATATGTGTTGCCTATGCGGCCATGGTTGGTGTTGTACAAGTTATGTTATGTCTATGAAACATGTATATGATGTTAGGATATGTAACTGGGGCCCTCTAACAGGTGGATAGGTCTAGTTACAAACGAAACTCTGGCGAAATTTTCGGAAATTTAAGGAGTTAGCCAAATTCGGGGCTGTTGATATATTTCATGATGTGAACAAGATGAAGTTACATAAGGATGGCTAGTGAATGAACCTTGATCTTCATTCGAGGACGAATGATCCTAAGCGGGGGAGAATGTAAAGCCCCAGAAAATTTTGCTAAGTAATCTAAGAGTTTGTGGTGCCAAGATAGGCTAATTATTTTATCTTGAGTGCAACTGAGGGTTCATGATATAATGGATATCAATTAGATAAGTTAATAAGTGTATAAGTCATATTATAAGTGATTTGGGGTCTAAGAAAAGGCCTAAGTCTGAGCCAAGTTGGAAAAAAAATTCATAATAGCCTAAAGTTGTAAGTGAATGCGCACAAGACCTCACTTTGGACAAGCATATCTCTAGTTATATAAAGTGTTGAGTGATGCACAACCTATCAACTTAAATCTCTTTGAGTCTAGTTCCAAAGCATTAAACCGTTTGTCATTTGGAGGTGCATACAGAAAGTTATTACCATTTTACCGGACCTGTGTCAAATGCACGGCCGCGGCAAACCGCGGGAAAACTGGGTGTTTCTGTCTCCGAGCGCGGCAAACCACGGCCGCACGCCCAACAGCCCTATAAATACCCCAAGACTGGGTATGGAGCGTCCCTAAGTCATTTTCTTGAGCTGGGGCTTGTTTTATCAAGGGGAATCCGTCCCATACTTCCCTCATATGATCCAAGGTAATGTTTTTGGAGTAATTTGAGTTGATTACTACTCCTAAACACTTATATTAACAAGGATTAATCTTGAAAATCCATAGATTCCCATTCAAATCCCTAAATTGATCAAGAACTCTACAAGTGGGGATTCTCAAAATTCTTACTACAAGAGGTATTTCTATCATCTCTAACTACTCTATGGTGATTATTTATGTATGATATATGCATTAGAACTCATGGGATAGTGATTGGAAGCCATAGGTGCCTAACCTAGGTTGTGTTGGTGTTGTAGAGATTGTGAGATGGGATGTTTATGTATGATTCTTGGATGTAATAGTATTATGTATACATGCATGTACAAATTATGTTTGTGGGAAGATTGTTGAACATAAATACGTAAAGATTGGGTTGGGGAAAGAAGGAAACCTTGCAAATGAGATTTGAAATCAAGATGCTCAACTAGTATTTGATAAAATGCTCAAATGAGCTGAAACCATGAATACCTTCCTAATTTATGTTCAATTTTGTTATGTCTCAAAGTAGATGGGCATTGCTAGAATTTCCGGAACGTTGTAGTAACTTAAGGAAAAACTCTTTGAGGTATGTATGGCTAAAACCCCCTTTTAAAAATTAAGCTCCGTTGACGTTTACGAAAGTGTGGTAAGATTTAAATTTGTTAATGTATTGATTGTTATTGCGCATTAATTGATTTGCAATTAACTACACATATACGCGAAGGATGTGCCTCAATGTGAGTAATGTACCATTCTTGATAATTAGAGAAGTATGAAGAATACAATTATGTGTTGAAATGCTTAGGCTATAAGCCAAGATAGAAATTGAGAATTATTCATGCTAGCTATGTGCCCACTTACCTGTACTGCAACTTGAATTACTTTTGTATATGCCTATGATCACAACCTGCAAGATGAATACTGAAAATGGAAAACGATGTGATAATGGTGGCCCTGAGTGCCAAGGAATTGATATGATATATATATGAAATAAAGATTCAGATGTGATGACTAATGAGAAAGGAACAACGCCTAGATAAGGCGGCCTAGCCGATCGGGTCGTGATCGGACACCATGCCGCACACATGGTGGTAATATGCTGATATTAAATTCTAGATAATGGAATGAAATAGTGATTGAGATATATGCCTCCAATAAGGCAACCTAGCCGGTCGGGTCGTGATTGGACTCCACTCAAGATAGCGGTGGTATTGAGCATAGTGATAAAGATATGAAATAAATGCACCAAACTAAGTTTTGGAAATTATATGAAGAATTGAATGAATTGCATATTTGATTTACTCATGTGATTTACTTGTACTTTCTTGATAGTTCTTTCTAGTAAAATGGTGTTTCGTTATACATACTAGTGCTATTCGATGGCACTAACATCCCTTTTGCCGGGAGTGCTACATTTTTTTTTATGAATATAGGTGGCTCCATTGCGGATAGTGCCGATCGCGCATAGCGGAGTACCTTCTTCTCAAAGTCTTGGTGATCCCCTTTCTCCTTCAAGGGGTTATATTATACATCTTCTTATTTTGGACTTTCACTTTTGAGGTATAGTCGGGGCCTTGTTGCCGGCATTGTTATCACATCTTTTGTATCCTTAGAGGCTCCGTACATGTTTATGTGGGTTATGTATGGGTATTGGATAGGTCAATGAACCATGTTGTAACCTTGTACTCTTGCTTTCTTCTACACTATAACTTGTATGGAACCTTGGAAGTTTAACCGCGTTTTAAATGTTGCGATATAAAATAAACTAAGATGTTGAATGTACTATCTTTTCTAGTTTAAATAAAGGTAAGCATGGCTTCCTTATTCCTATCGAGTTGGGTAGATAGTGGTTGATAAGGCTTGCTCAGTTGGGTTCACTCGATTGAGCGCCGGTCGTGCCTCCCGAAGTTGGGGCGTGATAGTTCCATCATCCATGCCTAAGGAAAAAGCTGTGGTCTTGTGTTCATGAATCCCCTCCTTCAGCTGCGCTAGCAATGGATCATTGTATTGCTTTTCTTTGACCTCCGCTACAAGCGACAATTCAGACCTATTATGCACAATTACTCCCCTTCACTAGAGTCCGCAAGACGAACTCCTAGACTAGCCAACTGGTGAACTTTCCTGGCCAACGGCCTTTGATATGCCTTCAAGTGAACCAAACTTCCCATAGATTTCCGGCTAAGAGCATCCACCACAACATTGGCCTTTCCCGGTCTCAAATTGAATATCGATATCATAGTCCTTGAGTAACTCCAGCTATCTTCTCTGTCTCAAATTCAACTCATTTTGTTTGAAAATATATTGAAGGCTCTTGTGGTCCGTAAATACATCCATGTGGGCCCCATACAAATAATGTCGCCAAAACTTTAGTGCAAACACCACTACCGCAAGCTCTTAGTCATGTGCTGCATAGTTCTTTCCATGATTCTTGAGTCGCCTAGAGGCATGAACTATCACCTTAACATGTTGCATCATTAGTGGAATATCTTTATCATATATCTCTTATATAGGACCTCCCACGAATTGAGTTCTACAATAATTTTCCTGATATGGTTACAATCTCCTGTGAATACTTGCAACTAACTCTTCCAAATTCTCAACAAAAGACATTACTGAATGAGTTTTTTCATAGGACCTTCTGTCTCAAATGAATAACACCTGCTAATTTGCGCACATACCCTGATAACATCAACCTGCACAACATTGCATCAAATGTAAGGTTATATTGTGCTCCGACTTTTCCTAGCCAACCTCTTCTCCCCATATGTGCCTTATAGAATTTAAGAAACCACACTATTTCCCCTGTGAATATTCTCACGATCCCTCTTTACGGTTAAACACCACCCAAAACACATATCAACCAACACCCTTTATATGTATACAATTTAGGAAGAGTCACTGGCCCGAGAAGGGCATTCTCTAAAACTTGATATCCTCCTCAATTCTTCAACAATAACTTTTAATTTTACTCTTAAGTGTAAGACTTAGTCCACCTGATTCTATCCTTGATGAGTAACTCACCTCATTCCCCATATTGTAGCTACCAATAAAGTTCCCTGATATTGCGGTTTAAGAGTTACCATGTTAAACATGTCTGGTCTGTAACAAGTGTTCATCCTCTTTCAATCTATTTTGAACCTTTAATTTGATCTTTGGGTAGATTGTGTTTTCTTTCCCCTTTTTTTTTATCGCCCTTTGGCCTGGACAATATGTTGGTACCATCTTTTCTTTCTAATTGGAACATTCATTCCCATTCTGTTTTGCTCATAGTGCATAATTGATAGCCTTATTGTGCCACACACTTGTCTACCTCACGTGAACTTGTAATATCATTGTGCTTGGTTTACTGAGTTTATCATATCACAACTTCACCTCCAGTAGTTTCAGTTTCCATTGTATGTAGACATGAACTATCTCTAGATTCTGTAGTTAATATTCGGTGTCACCCAAGTTGGTTGCATTACGGTTAATCCTTTATAACTTTTATTAACACTTATGCTCTAAGCGAGTCCACCATTCTGATACAAGATATTTTATGATAACCATGATCATCTCAATTTATAGATTTAATCCCCATTTCTTCTCACCTCATTCTTCCTAGCTAGTGAATAGCCATGCACTCTTCCATATGTTACGTGGTCTTTCCCTTTAGTTATTTCATCATGCACACCTCTTAACTCTTGTGAGGATATCTGTGGGAAAGTGTGTTCATCCGCACATCACTTAACACTTATTTGCTTGTAAGATTTTTTTAGGCTCTCCATCAAGCCCAAATACCCTCTTGGGTTATTATAGCATCACATTTATTTCTCCCACACGTTCTGCCTTCTTAACGTCTTGGAACTTTGGTTAAATCGTAAATCTATTATAGGAGAGACTTGCACTCTCATCATTAATCTACCTAGTCATGTCTCCCATATATCACGTGCTTATATAACTAATTTTCTTTCACACCATAGTATCCTTTACATACTTCTCACACTACCCACATGTGCTATTCAAGCTGACATATCACTTATCAATTCAATGTTTCTTTAGAGGCGGTAATTATTTTTAACACTTTTCTCGAATAAATTATGCTCATGATACAATGTACTTATCCAATATGCCCATACCATTCGTTCAACAAGATACATATGCCATCTCCTTAATATTCATGCCTTTTCCCATTGGTCATGTCATATGACAACATTACTTGAAATAGACGAAAGAGTGTTTAAACTTACCTTGAATCTCAACGCACGAGTTAGAAAACAATCCTATAGTCAAGCTTTATCGCACGATCTGGAGTGTTGAAGAAGGATAACATTTCTAAATATCCGTGTAGCCTCCAACTTATAGATGTGGTCGACAACACATCGATAAGAAGGACTCTACTAGACACGGCTTCGAGACATCCTAGGACACTTTAAAACCTTAGGCTCTGATACCAAGTTTGTCACGCCCCAACCTCGGGAGGCGCGACCGACGCTCAATCGAGTGATCTCAACTGAGAAAGCCTTTATTACCCTTTCTAGCCAACTCAATATTATTAAGGGAACCATGCTTTGGTTTACTTAGACCATAGGAAAGATTGTACAATCAACATTGATAGATCATTTCATATCACAACCTTAAACCGTAGTTAAGTTTCCAAGATTATATACAGTTACAATTTAGAGAAAACAAGAGTTTAAGATTACAACCTAGTTCATAGACCCATCCAACGCCTGTACATAACCCGCACAAACGTCTATGGAGCCTCTAAGGATAAAAAAGACAATTATGACAACGCCGGCAACAAGGCCCCGACTATACCTCAAAAGTAGAAGTCCATAACAAAAGATGTGCAATATAACCCCTTAAAGGAGAAAGGGGCTCACCAAGATTACGAGAGGAGGATACTCTGCTACGCGCGATCGACACTGTCTGCTCTGGAGCCACCTACATTCATTTAAAAAATGAGCGTCCCTGGCAAAAGGGACGTTAGTACTAGTATGTATAACTAAACACCATCTTGTTAGAAAGAACTATCATACAAGAATAAGGAAATCACAAGAGACAATCAAAAGCTTTAACCGAGCACCACATCATCATATAAAAGAATCATATAACTTTCACATCATTTTCATAGTTTTAGTTTGGGGCATTTCATACTGTTTATCATGATTCACATACCACCGCTATCTTGAGCGGAGTCCGATCACGACCCGATCGGCTAGGTTGCCTCATCTGAGACATATACCTCAATCACAATCTCATTCTCCTTTTCCAAAATTCAATATCAGCACATTACCACCATGTTGCGGCATGGTGTCCGATCACGGCCCGATCGGCTAGGCCGCCTTACCTAGGCGTTGTTCCTTTCTCATTATTCATCTCATTTGAATCTTTATTTCACATATATCATATCAATTCATTGGCACTTAGGGCCACAATTATCATATCATTTCCACTTTCAATGTCAACCTTGCAATTTATGATCATAGGCACATACAAAAGTAATTCAAGTTGCAAGCATAGGTAAGATTTCACATAATTAGCATGACAATCTTAGTTTTAAGTCTTAACGTGAAGTCTAGGCAATTTCAACACATGGTTCATAATCTTTGCACATCTTCAAATATCTAGGATAGTACTTTGCACACATTGAGGCACACCTTTCATGTTTATATATACAATTCCAAAACCAATTCATGTAAAATATAATTCAATACATCAATCAAGTTTTCTGTCTTACCACATTTGCACATACTCATACTAACGGAGCTCGATTTCTAATAGGAGGGGGTTTAGCCATACATACCTCAATAGAGCTTTCCTTAAATTGTTACAAAATTCCGGGACTCTTAGCAACTCCAATCTATTTTGGAAATATAACAATCTGAACCAAAATTAGGAAGATGATCATAATTCTAACTCATTTGAGCATTTTATCAAACACTATATGCACGTTAAATCTTTATGGTCCTTTTATAGAAGATTTTATCAACCCACAACCCATACTTTACCATTTTTAGCTCAACAATGTTCCTACACCTTTTGACAACACATGCAAGCAAAATAATAACTTCAATACCCACAAACTTTCTTGATAAATACCCATCTTTAGCTAAAATTTGAAATTAAGGGTTAGGGTGTAGAATCTTACCTCAAGGATGAAGACCTAGTGTGTTTTTCCTTGTTAATCTTTCAAGATTTGAGCAAGAATTGAAGAAAAATTGATGAGGGACACTTTCCCACTCTGGGGCACTCTCTCACTCTAAAAATATCCGATTTAAGCTAAAGAAATGATCCCTTGCATTTATTTGGCGAAATGAGGTCGTTTAATAAGAAAAACCCGATTTTTTGCACAGCCGCGCCGCGTGGGGCGCCGGACGGGGCGCCACGGTTATGAAAAATGTGCTCAGAAAACGTTTTTGAATGCTCTCTGTACCTCCCCACAAGCGCGCCACGGTAGTGCAATTTTCGGCTAACGTTCAGTAATCTAGTCATAACTTCTTGTAGGAGTGTTCAAATAACGAACGGTTTATAGCGTTAGAAACTAGACTTGAAGATCTTCCATTTGATAGGTTGTGCATCTCACTCCTTAGGTATATGTACGTATGCTTGTCCAAAATTTGGCTTGGTGCGTATACATTTGTAACATTAGACTATCATGTAGTCTTCCAACTTGATTTAGACTTAGGATTGTCCTTAGACCCCATATGACTTATAATGTGCCTCATACACTTATTATCATATCCAATTGATATCCATCATGTTAATAGTCCTCGTCTACACACAAAATTATATAATTATCGCACGTCAACTTTCTTAATAGTTCTTAAATACTTCGAATTTTTGGGGTGTTACAGAAACGACACGTGGGACTCGTACACTCTTGATCTAACGGGAGGTGGAGCATGCTCCTCGTCAAATCAGGTTTGACATTCTCTTCCTCCTCACCATCACCCTCGTCGGGAAAGGGTGTGTCATCTCGAGACTTATCGGCATTGTTGTCATAATCACTATTATCTTCCTGACTCTGCGCATTTGAGTGAGGACATGACCATCAAGTTGCTCGTTTTCACTGCACAACCAAAGAAATAATGAGTTACTGAAATTGGTCCAAACAATACATATAACTTTATATATTCACTTACAAATCATAATATATTGATATCCCATGATGCACATTATCTTGTTGATGCTAACTTCCGGATAGACCACCATGATCCAACACACCAAAACTAGGCATATTCCAACTGGTCGTTGGTTAATAACTTGTAAAATTCATATCTGGTCAGTACCTCATGTGGAATATATGAGTGTTAATACAAATACAATACACAAAAATATACATCATAACACAAAGAATAATTGAAGTTTATCACTCGGCTTGTGGATTATGTATACTATGAGAGAAATTATTTCTTCGCTCCTCATTCGCCCGTGAAAATACTTCCAACAGACCCTTGGCTAAAAAAAACAGTTCAAATTAGATTTGAAAAAGAAAAATAGTAATGAAGAACCATGTTAAAAATAATGAAGACCTGTTCCACCGTATCACCAAATTCCCCAGAATCAGGGTCACCTTGCTATATTTTCCATACATTTTTTTCTGTTCACACTTGGACAACTAACTCAAAGAATGCATAAAGAGTTGTAGAAAAGGAAAGAATATGTATTGGAGGAACAAAAACTTGATATTTCTAGGATAATTTTCGTGTAAAAAAGATACTAAAAAAAGAAAAAAGGTAGGCCAAATAAGCGAGTGGTCCTTCAACTATAAATAATGCACCTTATCCTCCCGTGAAGCTGGAAACAACAACTCCAACACAAATCATAGAGAAAAGGAGTCCAACATTATTGGTCGTCGTAAGTATATTCGATGTTTCAAAATTAACATGTGTGTATCACTGTTATTAGCCAAAGATGGAAAGCGCGTAATTTAGCTACACAGCATGTGGAATTCATCATGTGCGCGGAAGCTCAGATGCTCACAAGCAAGTGTTGCATTAAGACACAAAATTAAGCCCCACTATACATAAATAGGTTTCCGTTCAATATATTAGGCACCTTTATCCGTTGCAATCCAGAATTTATGTTATTTTTAAGATTATAATTCTTACTTTTTATGAAGGATAACTTTATTTTTTTAATGGCCTGATAGTGTAAAAAGATTTATATGGGTGCATATATGATAACATCTTTTTTTGTACCTTTTGAACCATCGAGAAAGTTACCAGATTACTGTTAACACGCTGGTAATTGAAGAGGAACACCCCCCCCCCCCCCCCCCCCCCCGCACCCCCTCAAGTGGCCGAACAAGAATATTGGTTAAATCAATCCCAAAAGCTAACCTCGTGAGGTTAGGTCACCCAAGAATATAAAAGAATACAACTCATTTCACTCAATCCTTATGGAACACTTAACACCTCCATACCTACTGCACTAACATTTGGAGCATGAACAATATAACATATGGGCCCAACATTTGATAAATCGAGAATTATATGGAGTTGGCTCGATATCATGTTATAAATGAACCTTGGACCCAACTTGATTTCAAAAACTAGCTCATAAGGTAAGAATTGTCAAAAAACATATAAGGATACAATAATTATTATCTCAACCAATGTATCCCATGTTATATATATATATTATTCATGCTCCAAATATCCAGTAATAGGCGTGTAGCAAATGTTAAGTGACATACACAGCTTGAAGGAGTAGTTAGCTGTATTTTGTATAATTTTGAGCAAATTTTCATTTCATGAGCTAACTTCTAAGATACGATACGTCCAAAGTTCATTTTCTTAACAGCTCTATATCAAGTAAGAGCTGAACTAGTTATAAGCTCCCCAGTAGACAGTTATAGAAGGAACTCATTAACTCAAAAGGACCACCAATATCTCTTCAGCCAACTAGCAAGCCGTACAAAAACCATCAATAACGGATGGTGATCTTTTTCGGGTCGTTGTTTCAAACAAATACCTATAGAATAAGAGAGAGAACCTCCAAGAGCCAACAAATAAAGCTTAATTATTGCTTTTATTGCTATTCTCCCCCTCCAACCCAACATAAAGCCATCAAGCAATTGAAATTAACGCTCCAAAGGTTGTCTTGATCAATGTGGGTCAAAACTCAAAATTATTCTGATAATTTTAGGTAAATTATCATAACCTGATGGTATATTTTATCATATTGGATGCTGGACTATGCTTAATTTTAAGATATTTTGTTGATATCTTGGACTATGTTAATGAATGAGAAAGGGACGATTTTTGAAGGAAATGAATTGGAGAAGTGTAAACTTAAAGAAAGACAATCAAAAAAGTAATTTCTGCTAACTCTCCATCCCAATTCATCTAAGCCTTCCAGTTTGGAACGTCCCAAAAACTAATCCATTTAACTATCGCATTTTAAACTTTGACATGACAAAATGATGTTTTCTTCATACGTACTTTAATTTATACATCCATTTAAACATATAAATAAAATGGGACAGAGATTGTATAATACTTAATGCAAGTTGACCATGTCAAAACTGATACTGATGTTGCATGGCGAAGAGGGCAATAGCAACATTACCCTACTCTTTCCGAAATGGAGGGGGCTATAGCTATCATATCCTAATTCAATTCCTATATCTATTGGTCCAATACCTAAGGCAATGTTTGGTGCACGTCAAGAAAATGATAGCTAGATGGGCCTTTTCTTGGCTGAGAGCCACAGCTTTCTGTCTCCTCATATCTTTGAATTAAGACATAAAGTCACTTTTGACATTTAACAAAGCCTTTTTATGTGGGAATATTGTACTCTCTATTTCCCTCTCCAATAATATGCCCCAAAGGATGTTTCTTGGCAGGGGCAGATCTAATTTATGTAAGCGTTACTGTGTTAAAACAAAAATCAGAAAACAAAACTGTCAGAAGAATAAAGAAATCTAGAAAACAATAAAGAATCAGAAATATTCCGAGTCCACAATTTTCTTGTGCATCCTTAAGGAATTTTAACCCCCTCACAAGTTGCCAAGGTAATGGATTAAAACCTCCCAGGATAAAACGGAATAAACTTTCCTGCAACAGAGGCAATACAAACTGCAGGATACCAACGAACTCAAAGAACGGAGCAAAATCACACTTACGAATTTGAGAGAGAGAGACTGCGAATTAGGATACAGTGTATTCAGAAAGAAAGAAGTTCTGGGGTGTTTTTCGTGTGTAGAAAATGGAGCCTTGCCTCAGAATTTATAGGCAATTATTAGAAGAGGTGTCTGGAAAAAGTGCCTTTTCAGAAGAATACGCTGCCTGCCGCGGTTCTACCGCGACCGCGGCATAACAGCGGTCAAATAGGCTCTCTGAATCAGCCTGCCGCGGTTCCACCGCGACCGCGGTAGAACCGCGGTCAGATAGGCTCTCTGAATCTTCAGAAAGATTCTGGCGTATTTTCAGCAGTGACTTGGCATTTAATTAATTATTAAATAATTGAATAAATTTTGTCCAAAAAATAATCTTATCGATCATTTGACAAATCCAAAGCCAAAGTCAAAGCCAAAGCCGAGCCGAGCGAGCGACGACGACGACGGCGCGAGGGTTCATTCTCTTCAACTCCTTTTAAGAGCTTTAAGAAGTGATTCTATATATAAGCACACAAATGTGGTTGTCCCTCACTAATGAGGGACAAAGTGCAAGACAAAAGTTCACTTCTTCAAATTTTTAATTTTCCCTCCATTTCCAATTCACACTTCTTCTACTTTAAAGCCCAATGGCTTAAAGTCCAACAATCCCTCACATGAATGGGAATGGTTGTATCAAGAAAGATCATAGATGAAAGCTATGTGATTTTGCAAGTAAGGATTAATTGCATCTGGATAAGTAGGTTTCCCTTTGAACTTTCCGTAGTGAACATATGTCGGATATACTCGGTTAATCGGTAGATTTGATATCTTTGAATCGTCGAACTTTAGTGTATACCTAGACAACCATATGTCACACAACCAACCCTTAACCGTCTTTTGGTTCTCATTGTTGTGTTCGTTTTAGCCATGAACACCGTTTGATCTCATAAGTGCGTAGAGAATTGGCCTTACAGAATTCTCCTTGCAGCGGCTTACACTTCACACTTACGTAGGTGATTCTTAAATGTGTAATCCTTTAGATTGACACTATTTGATAGATACCTCATCAAACTTTGGTAATCATTAAAGAACGTGTAAAGTTCTATCCTTGTTACTGAACATTGTCTTCATCACGAGAATGGACCAAAGATTTTATTTTGACAATGTTGAACCGGTCAATCACAACTTTGTTTGAGCTCCTTGAACCTAGATCTCGGAACATCCAAAATTCTAGGTAGAGTTACCGCCATGTTGACTTGTCCTCGGCCATAGTCCCATTCCCTTAGATGATTTCTCAACTCCCTTTCTAGTTAAGCCTTTTGTAAGCGGATCCGCCACATTATCCTTTGATCTTATATAATCAATAGTGATAATTCCACTAGAAAGTAGTTGTCTAATGGTGTTATGTCTTCGTCGTATATGACAAGACTTTCCGTTGTACATAACGCTCTCTGCCCGTCCTATGGAAGCCTCATTATCACAATGTATGCAAATAGGAGCCAAAGGCTTTGGCCAGAACGGAATGTCTTCTAAGAAATTTCGAAGCCATTCAACTTCTTCATCGGCTTTATCCAAAGCTATAAACTCTGATTCCATTGTAGAACGAGCGATACACGTCTGTTTGGAAGATTTCCAAGATACTGCTCCTCCACCAACAGTAAAAATATATCCACTTGTGGACTTTGTTTCTGTTGAGTCGGTTATCCAATTTGCATCACTATATCCTTCGATAACCGCAGGATATTTATTGTAGTGCAAAGCGTAGTCTTGGGTATACTCCAAGTATCCCAGAACTCGTTTCATTGTCACCCAGTGATGTTTGTTGGGATTACTTGTGAATCGACTAAGTTTACTTATTGCACAAGCTATATCAGGTCGTGTATAGTTCATGATGTACATTAAGCTTCCCAACACACGAGCATATTCCAATTGAGACGTACTTTCACCTTTATTCTTTATAAGATGATGGTTTAAGTCAATTGGAGTTCTTGCACTTCTAAATTCCAAGTGTTTGAATTTTTCCAGTACCATTTTCACGTAATGTGACTGAGACAAAACTAGACCTTGAGGAGTCCTCTGGATTTTAATTCCTAGAATTACATCGGCAACTCCTAAGTCTTTCATATCAAACTTACTAGCAAGCATACATTTAGTAGCTTGAATGTCGGCAATGTCTTTGCTCATTATTAGCATATCATCAACATATAAGCAAACAATGACTATATGATTTGGAACGTTCTTAATGTAAACATATTTATCGCATTCATTAATCTTAAAATCATTTGACAATATTGTTTGGTCAAATTTCGCATGCCATTGCTTGGGTGCTTGTTTTAGTCCATAAAGGGACTTGACAAGTCTACACGCCTTCTTTTCTTTTCCCGAAACCACAAACCCTTCAGGTTGGTTCATGTAAATTTCTTCCTCAAGATCATCATTTAAGAATGCTGTTTTTACATCCATTTGATGGATTTGAAGACCATACAAGGCGGTTAACCCTATTAGCATCCGAATGGATGTAATCCTTGTTACCGGCGAGTATGTGTCAAAATAGTCAAGACCTTCTCGTTGTCTAAATCCTTTGACAACAAGTCTTGCCTTGTATTTGTCAATAGTACCATCGTCCTTCATTTTCTTCTTGAAAATCCATTTAGAACCCAACGTTTTGTTACCTGGAGGAAGATCAACCAATTCTCAGGTATGGTTGCTCAATATGGATTCTATTTCACTATTGACAGCGTCTTTCCAATATTGTGCTTCTGAGGAAGACATTGCTTCCTTGAAGGTACGAGGCTCATTTTCTAACAGAAAAGTCAGAAAATCTAGACCGAATGAAGTAGATATCTTTTGACGTTTACTTCTTCTTGGATTTTCTTCATTAGGCATACCATCTGTTATTTCCTCCCGAGGTCGTTTTGACTTTTGGCAGGTCACTTCACTTTCCTTTTTATACGGATAAATAGTTTCAAAGAATTCAACATTATCTGATTCTATTATCGTATTAATGTGAATCTCAGGATTTTCTGATTTATGAACCAGAAAACGATATGCCTTGATATTGGTTACATATCCAATAAACACACAATCAACCATTTTTGGACCTATCTTAGCCCTTTTAGGTTTAGGAACTTGTACCTTAGCTAAACACCCCCACACTTTGAAGTATTTCAAGCTAGGCTTCCTTCCTTTCCACTTTTCATAAGGAATGGACTGTGTTTTACTATGAGGTACACGGTTGATTATCCGGTTAGCTGTAAGTATAGCTTCTCCCCCCCCACAAGTTCTGTGGTAAGCCAGAACTTATTAGCAATGCATTCATCATCTCCTTCAACGTTCGATTCTTCCTCTCCGCAATTCCATTAGATTGTGGAGAGTAAGGGGCAGTTGTTTGGTGAATAATGCCATTTTTCAAACAAATTTCTTCAAAAGGAGATTCATATTCGCCACCCCTATCACTTCTTATCATTTTGATCTTTTTGTTTAGTTGCGTTTCAACTTCACTCTTGTATTGCTTGAAAGCATCAATTGCCTCATCTTTACTATTAAGTAAATAAACATAGCAGTATCTCGTGCTATCGTCAATAAAAGTAATAAAATACTTTTTCCCACCGCGAGATGGTGTTGACTTCATGTCGCAAATATCTGTGTGAATTAAGTCTAAAGGACTTGAATTCTTTTCAACGGACTTATAAGGGTGCTTAGCTGTTACAACCCATATCCACATGTGTTAGTTCATGCCATATATTAGTTAACATAAATCCAAGAAGGAATTATCTTTTAGATGATAAGAATTCAATCCTATTGGTCTTAAGTGATACAAGAGTGTATAAGGGTGATTAACCAGTATTAGAAGTTAAACGAATCAAGGATGTTGTAACTCGTATTTTCAGGTAATCTAGCGGTGCTTAATACACTCAAGAGGTCATTTATTAAGGTATTTTAATCATATAATATCCGTATCATAAGTCTTGAAGTCAAACGAGTTATGAAACAAAAGTCGACAAAAGTTGTCGCAACTTAGGTTCATAATTTTACTTAAACATTGGGTCAAATGTTTCTAATCTTTTCTCATAATTTACAAAGAATTACGGGGTGATATACCAACCAAATTAAATATCTAGGAGTCTAGTTTCCAACGCATTAAACCGTTCATCGATACGATCTCGGAGTAGAGAGATATTCGCGTTTTCGCGAGACTGCGCCAAACACCTCTCTATGGGGCCCACTAAGTCGGTTTAAGATATTTGGGCCTATATAGGATGACTCCAACCCGTTTTAAGTCATTTCTTTTCACTATTTTCAGACCTTAGAACCCTAGGAACATCCTCTCAAGGTTCTCTCAAGATTCAAGACCCAAAAAAGGGCAAACAACACAAATCAAGTGTCGGGAATTCCGTGGCGCTAGTAAGTCTCTTGTTCTTCTTGTTGTTGCTCATTTTTTTGTCGTTTCAGCTCATGTGGGAGGTTGTTTTAAAGGGTTTATGTTCTGTAAATACTCCCTCATGTTCTTAATATCAATCCTAGGTGATTTCAAGCCTTCTAAAGTGATTCTAGTGCCGAAAAACACTAATTGATCGCTAGTTTCGCTTTTTTGTTGTTGTGGCAGCATTAGAGGGATATTTCATGGAAATTTAAGGTCAAATTGGAGTTTTTATTTATGTATAAAGGTAAGGAACCTCTTACTCTATATGTATTTAAGATTATCCAAGTTGCAGCTAAGCCATTGAAGCTAGAACTTGTGAAATATATATCGAAAGGCATGGAAGTAATGTTATTGTTTTGTGGACTGTTTTGCGTTGTTGTTGGGCTGCGTATTTTACTACTATCTTGTGGAGTTTTGGAGGAGGAAGGGTTTGGAGAAACACCATATATATGTAGGGTTATGGGCTGATAGTTATTCGTAACATTTCCAGGTTGTTTGACACGACTACGGTGGTCGTCGTATGTATGGAGTGATTAGGCTGTGTGTGGACTATTTTGGGAGGCTCAATATGTTTATTATTGATGTTGTTTGGGCTGTTTGGTGATTGTTTTGAATGGTGTGAGATCATATATATAGGGGAGGTGCTGCCCGTTTCATCGTAAAATAGGTTGTGGTCGATACATAATAGTTATGACGCTTAAATGATAACGATAGTATCGTTTCTCTTATTGTAGACTAAGGAGTTTTGACAATTGCATAGCTTGAGATTGGGGAAGTATATACAAGGTATGTGAGGCTATCCCTTTCCTTCTTTTGCACGACTCCGATTATACATAATGTAATGAACGAGCTTCCAAAGATACTCTACTCTTAGAAGCTAGCAGTATTTACATTGTTTTCCCTCTTATGGAACGATTGATGTTAATGTTGCTTCTCTTATTCTTATGTTATCAATGTTATTGGTACTTCCTGATTCTTATAAGGTTCATAGTGAAGAGTTAGTCCTAATAACGTGTACAGAGGATACCGACCTTACGTCACTCTGAAAGGTTTAGAATGTGATTCCATGAGTCAAGCATGCATTATATATATGTATCTATTTTACTCTACCGAGCCACGCTATAGTTGGTCGGGTACGACACCTATTGTGCAACCACTGATCAGTTGGGTTTTACCGAGCTCCACGTGGCCGGGTACGATTCTACCGAGCCTATTATGGTCGGGTACGATATGATGATAATGATGCCCACAGAGGCGAATGCTTTAAAGGTTTATGTATTTATACATATGTATCATGCATTTCATGTAAGTAGCCCTCAGAGGTACTAAGATGTTACAGGTGGTATATTCTTTATCCTTGCTTACATTACTGATCGTATTTATGGTTCCTTGCCTTACATACTCAGTACTTTATTCGTACTGACGTCCTTTTATTTGTGGACGCTGTATGTCGTGCTGCAGGTCCTGATAGACAGGCAGGTGCAGCTCCCCCACCACAGTAGACTGTCCAGTTCAGCGGTGATTGGCGAGATCCCTTCTCCGGACTTGCCTTGGTCTTGGTATGCAATTTTTGTTATAGACATTATGGGTATGTCGGGGCCCTGCTCCGGCTATGTTGCAACACTTATGTTCTTTTAGAGGCTCATAGACAGGTGTCGGCTTATGTATAGTTTGGTATGCCTTGTCGGCTAGTTTTTGTTGTATAGTCTTTCATAGTAGCGTGGTAGCTCATACCTTATATGTAGTTTCTTGATTGTCTGGTCATCCCCTGCTATGTATGTTCATGCCGTCATATTTTATTGCTGGTTGTCCATGATCTAGGTCTACCATTTATATTGACCTCTTTAGCCTTAAAAGATAATAATGAAGGTTAGATGAAATGTACGTTGGTGCTCGGCAAGTGTGGTCGGGTGCTAGTCATGACCCTTCAGTTTGGGTCGTGACATTAGCATACTTTGATTCCACACATATTTGGCATTTGGAATTAATGCAATCAAATTTTGGCAATACTTCTAGATTTATCATCTTCCGCAATGTTTTGAAGTTTACGTGACCTAAACGTGAATGCCATAAAGTGTTTGACTCAATTAAGTAAGAAGAAACATTCATTTTATTGATAGGAACTGCTATTACATTTAGCTTAAAAAGGCCCTCATTTAGGTAACCTTTTCCTACATATACATCGTTCTTACTTAGTACAACACTATTAGAAACAAAAATACATTTGAATCCATTCTTGACAAGAAGTGAGGTAGACACAAGATTCTTGCGAATTTCTGGAACATGGAGGACTTGGTTTAGAGTCACTATTTTTCCCGACGTCATCTTCAACGCAATCTTGCCAACTTCTTCAATTTTGGCCTTAGATGAATTTCCCATGATGATTGTCTCGTCGGGTCCTGCGGGGGCATAAGAAGAAACTAATTCCTTGTTAGCACAAACATGGCGGGTGGCTCCAGAATCTATCCACCATTCTTTTGGATTTCCTACCAAGTTGCATTCAGACAACATGGCACATAAGTCCTCCATTTCACCTTCAACCATGTTAGCTTGATTCTTTTTCTTCTTATCATTCTTTGGCGCACGACAATCCACGGCCTTATGCCCAGATTTTCCACAGTTGTGGCAATTGCCCTTGAACTTTTTCTTGCTTGGGTAATTCTTTGGTCCAGAAGCCTTCTTCCTCTTCTTATTTTGTGGCGCCTCCTCAACAACGTTTGCCCCCATTATTGTCGAGTTTCCACGTGACTTCTTTTCAACATTTTTGTTGTCTTCTTCTATCCTCAAACGAACAATCAAGTCTTCTAGTATTATCTCCTTCCGCTTGTGTTTAAGATAGTTCTTAAAATCCTTCCACAATGGAGGTAACTTCTCAATGAAAGCAGCGACTTGAAAGGCCTCATTTATGACCATACCTTCAGCAAGGAGGTCATGCACAATGACTTGTAATTCTTGGACTTGAGTTATGACTGACCTAGTGTCAATCATCTTGAAATCCAAAAACCTTGCAGATATGAACTTCTTAAGTCCGGCATCATCAGTCTTGTACTTCTTCTCAAGCGCATTCCATAACACTTTTGAAGTTTCCATGACACTATAGACATTGTACAAGCCATCTTCCAAACAACTCAATATGTAGTTTTTGCACAAGAAATCAGAATGTTTCCATGCTTCAGTTACAACAAGTCGTTCATCATCCGGATTATTTTCAACCATGACCGGAGGATCCTCCTTGATGAAACGTTGCAAACTCAACGTAGTAAGATAGAAGAGCATCTTCATTTGCCAGCGTTTGAAATCAATACCGAAAAACTTTCCGGGTTTTTCTGCCGGTGCCATAGCATGAGCAGGAGTGGAACGGCTTGACGAGGCAGCAGCACTCGTAACAGTAGCACCCGTTCCCGCAACACTTCCATTAGTTTGGTTTTCATTTGTCATATTTCTGTAAAGTTGAAAACAATACAGAACTTGTTAAATCAGTGAAGTTTTGATATCTTCAAACTAAATACCAAACCAAACATACAACACGTAACAATGGTGAAGTTTTTATATTGTTCAAATTCGTACGTTTATTATTCCGGCAAAGTTTTTATGTACTTTAAACCGGACAGAAACAATTATAGGAGTAGAAAGCAACAAGGCTTTAGTCTCCAACAGAGTATATAGAAAACAGTTTAATAATCAACACAGAAACGTTAGTAATTGTAAAATTCCTTAAGCTTGTAAGCGTTACTGTGTTAAAACAAAAATCAGAAAACAAAACTGTTAGAAGAATAAAGAAATCTAGAAAACAATAAAGAATCAGAAATATTTCGAGTCCACAATTTTCTTGTGCATCCTTAAGGAATTTTAACCCCTTCACAAGTTGCCAAAGTAATGGATTAAATCCTCCCAGGATAAAACGGAATAAACCTTCCTGCAACAGTGGCAATACAAACTGCAGGATACCAACGAACTCAAAGAACAGAGCAAAATCACACTTACGAATTTGAGAGAGAGAGACTGTGAATTAGGATGTAGTGTATTCAGAAAGAAAGAAGTTCTAGAGTGTTTTTCGTGTGTAGAAAATGGAGCCTTGCCTCAGAATTTATAGGCAATTATCAGAAGAGGTGTCTGGAAAAAGTGCCTTTTCAGAAGAATACGCTGCCTGCCGCGGTTCTACCGCGACCGCGGCATAACCGTGGTCAAATAGGCTCTCTGAATCTGACCGCGGCAGAACCGCGAGGCTCTCTGAATCTTCAGCAAGATTCTGGCGTATTTTCAGCAGTGACTTGATATTTAATTAATTATTAAATAATTAAATAAATTTTGTCTAAAAAATAATCTTATCGATCATTTGCCAAAGCCAAAGCCGAGCGAGCGACGACGACGACGGCGCGAGGGTTCATTCTCTTCAACTCCTTTTAAGAGTTTTAAGAAGTGATTCTATATATAAGCACACAAATGTGGTTGTCCCTCACCAATGAGGGACAAAGTGCAAGACAAAAGTTCACTTCTTCAAATTTTTCATTTTCCCTCCATTTTATTTCTCTCCATTTTCAATTCACACTTCTTCTACTTTAAAGCCCAATGGCTTAAAGTCCAACAATTTACATATCGGATTCATGAGAATTCAATTTTTTTTAATGGGGAGCATAAATTTATAGTTAAAATTTTACTAAAAAACTGCTACGTATGGTAGGTATAAATTTATAATTTGGAAAAAGTAATGAACTCAATGCTAATAACCCTAAATGTTGAACTCATAGATTTTAAATCTTATGGGTTTGCTTCTATTTCTTGGGCATACATAAGCAATTAGACTTCTCTGTTAGCAAAGTACGTATAGTTGGACCAATAAAATTGATCAAGCTAATTTCACGGATAGTCATTAACTTAAGGGTGTACCCAACAATGTATTTAGTAAAATTCTGTAATTAAAACATACATCCACTATCCTTATGTATATATTCTACATAAAACGGAATAAAAAGAAAATTCATCCACCCGATTTTAAAACTTTACAACTAAGCTGCCACATAAAATAAAATTATCAAACAGATACTGTCACGTCATACAAATATCATACCCAAACACCTACAACTACAACTAGCAAAATAACATTTCCAGCAAGGTCCCCTCTATAGTTGCAGGACTTTAGCACATTATGCTGCTAAAGATGGGAAAACTATCAGGAGTTTCCAGCCTTATACTGTATTTAGCATTTTTATTTTATTAATATGATATTTTGATGACGTGATAATTGCTTATTGGTTTAATTTCACATGATCACTATACTTTACCTGTTGTATTAGTAAAGTTACAAAATGATTTTTGGTCTCATTAAAGTCACCGAACTATGTGTTAGTTGCCCAAAAAATACAATTCACGGGAAAGTCAAACTTTCGGCAACAGAATGGCACAAAATTTGAGATGAGGTTTGATATTTAATACTTCAATACCACACAAGAGGGGTGATTTGTATGGTGATCAATTTTTCGTTTAAACTGATTAAGGAAAGACCTGGTTCTTTTATGTGTTCCAACTACTACTGTTGCGGAATAATAAGTACTGAAATTAAAGAACACAAAAATTTTACGGGGAAAACACCTAGCTCAAAAAGTGAAAAAATCACGACCTACTTTCCAGTAGGATTTTCCCAAACTCTCCACTAAAATCGCTAAGCCAAAAACTGTATTTACAAAAACTCTTTTGTAAACCTAGGACTAACTCTAATCTCGTTGTAGCACACAGCTTCAACTGTTGCGATAACTTCAAGTTAACTCTAACTTGAAAACTCTGAGTACCTAATACAATTGCTTCTAGATAAACCCGAAAGGTACAATATAAAAACATCTACTACAATTGAACTAGAATAAAAGACAGACACTTAGAACTAGTTCTTCTATCTGGTTCAAGTAGCTTCAGGTTTGCACGCTTGGATCACACATAAATTGCTTGCAAAATTGCCTTGCTATTTTGCTCTCAATTCACGTTTAACTTCTGCTTATGTGCGTTACCTGTAAAAGAGAACAACACTGATATTTATGGAGTTAGTAAATAGAGATTGACTAGAATTCTGATGCTATTCTTCCTTAGTGGAAGAGTTCCAGTTGATCTCAACCTCTATCTCTATTCTTCTCTTAAATCGTGTTCTCTTTGATTAATGAGTTTTTCTCCTTATCCAATATACAACCTTTTCGATCAGGATCAAGAGATATCACTTCTGGTAAGTTAGGTTTATCTCATTTACGTGTATCTCACATGCTTGAATTGACCATATCTGTGCTTCACTAGGATGGACCCCGGTCCATGTCTGAGTTCCTTTGTCAATCTTCAAAACTCTCATTTACTTGGGCCAACAAATTCCTCATTTTTGATGATAACAAACTCTGTGCTTTTCACTCACTTAGGCCCCCTCAGAACTCAGCTCAATCATCAATGCAAAGTTAGAAATTTTTCACTTATCATCAAGGACCAGGTTCATTAGGTTATAAACATCACTTATTCAGAATATAAAGCACAATATCTCTTCCCCCTTGTGGCATCATCGAAAAGTTGCATATACAAAGTGTGATTCCCAGATTTTAAAAAATTTCTCATGGCCACTAGGGCAACTGCAAATGTATTCATAGATTAATCATCAGTAATCAACTATACATATTCAAACTATCAAGGAAAAATAAACAATCAACAAGAGCAAAACCAGCAGACTTCATTAATAGAGAATATGATGCTACCACAATCCACAAAAAGAAACAAAAACAGTTAAAACATGAGCAAAACAAGAAAAATCCCTAATCTGGGTCACTGAGAGGCCTAGACAAAGTTCAAGAAATGAAGGCTAAGGAAATTAAGGCTTGGAAGAACTAGAGGGTTGGGTTTTGGCTTGGAGAACGTGGAACATGTCTTGAAGAATACCATCATTCTTCTCCTTTTCTTTTGTGAGCTCAGTTCTGAGAGCATCTCTCTCAGATTCAACCTCTGCCAACCGAGTCTTCAACCTAGCTATTTCAATATCCTTTGCCCTACTCTCCTGCAATAGAGCTCTAACCTTGTTGTTGATAGGTGTCTTTTTAGATGAACCAGGTTCATTAGGAATGGCATTGACCTCATAATCACAATCAACTAGAGTATTGATTCCAAAATGGTCTTTGCTTGTGGTTATCTCCCACTTCTTCAGTGGCACTTTACCACGAGCAAGAATAATAGTGAGAATAAAACCATAAGGAGTGGCATGGGCCTTGGATCCATCTATTACCCTATCAAGTAGCTTGATTATAAATGCAGGCTAGTTGATATGCTGCCCACTTTCAAGACACTCCATCAAAATCAAGTCCATGTTGTTAGCAATGTGTCTTCTTTGCCTAGGCAGCAAACACTTGTTGACAAATTCAAACAGGACTTTGTGGCATGGCTTCATGTCACTCTTATGCGCAATCTTGGCCTCATTCACTTCTGTGACATCACAGAACTTCCTAGTAATGGCAAAGACAGTAGGAAGGGAGTCCAAACTTGACCATTTTCGCCTCGTATAGTCATCATACCCTTCAGAAGGAATGTCAAGGATTTTACCCAACTCTTTTGCATCAAAAGTCACTTGAACCCCTTTCACCTGGCTGGTAACTCTACTATCCTTGACTTCTGCATTGGCCATGAACTCAATAATCTAATTCCTTGCCAGCCTGCCATCCAACTGAAGAACCATGTCCTTCTAACCCTGAACAGCTAGAGCATCAACCAATCGAACCATCCCTGGTTCCTCCAAATCCTTCAAAAGTCTACCCTTTAAGATTCTTCGTTTGCAAAACTTGGCCAGCTTATCTTGTTCATAGTCAGATTTACCCTCTTCTTCACCACTCCAATCTTCTTCCTCAGTAATCTTAACTTTCTTGGCTTTCACAGCAGACCTTGTTCTTTTAGCAAAAGAAGAAGGTTCAGTAGCCTTGGAAACAGATGAAAACTTCTTTAAAGAAGTCTTGGTTTTCTTGGGCTTAGGGGTCTGAACCTCCACATCCACAGTCACATGTTCATCTTGATGGACCGGGCCCATCACATCCATATCAACAACCTCAACAGGCTCTGCAAACTTAGCTTTCCCTTTGTCCATTCTTTCTTCTTGCTTTCTGCCATAGTTTTTTGTAACTCATCCTCACTTTGCTTCAACTTACTCCTTGTGGCCCTTCTTTTTGGTAGAGGAATCTCAGCAGTTGTTGGAGAAGTAGCCTTCCTTTCTTGGTAGTTTTTGCAGTGCTGGGAGCTTTTAGTGTTGGGGTTCTCCTTTTCTTGGGATTGTAGCTTTCACCCACTTTCTTCAGAAGGTCTGATAGGGTCTCCTCAATAGATTAACCAGGTTCATCTACATGTGAACTGAGATTGACCAGCCCTTCAGCAGCCTCCCCTAAACCACTTCCCCTTGTTTTCTTGCTACTCTCTACCACCTTCTCTGGCTTAGTTCCACAGATTGCTAGTGTAACCGCTTCAGAGGTGGGTGAGGAATCAGCCACTTCTTTCCCTTTTCCCCTCACATCACTACTCACACCCTCACTCTCCTTTATTTTTTTATTCTTTTTAGCTCCTCTCCTTCTTGACTTAGGTATTTCCACATTCCTAACAAACCCAACCAAGGCAAAATGATTGTCCAAATTTTCAACTAGAGCAGAACGTACCTCAGAAGGGGGATTTTGCACAGATGTTGCCTGCTCAGAATTAGAAGACACAGTTCCTTCCCCCTCACTCGCAGAATTGAAAGAATCATCAGAATTTTTAGAATCTTGGGCTTGCTAGCCTTCAATTGTGCATTTAATTTCTTGGAAAGCGTACTTGTACACAGTTTTGCGAGCAAGCATCTTCACTCGCCTTCTCTTAGGGTGGGGGGTTATGCTGGGTTGAGGAGTAGTGGAGAAATCGGAGGGTGTAGGCGGTAGAGGAGTACCTGGGTTATCTTTGGGGTTGGTCATCTTTGCTAATTCTGGAAGAAATTTTTTTGAATTGAGGTTTGGAAGAGAGAAGAGTAGAGAACGGAAGAAATTGACGGTTATGGAGAATTATGAGAGTGGTAGTGATGATGATGATGATGGTTTTTAAATAGAGAAGGTTAATTAATGTCTAACGACAGGTTTTTGCAGTCAGTTAGAAGTCCAATCACTCTGAAATTTCAGGTTTGAACGAGCGGTTAATGTTTCCTAGATTCTATGCATTTTATACGGTGATGATTCTAATAGAGACAGAATTGGTTCAAACTCAAAAGGATAGGTTTTTCTGAAGTTTTTGAACATAGGTAGGACTCTTCTCATGAATTAAATATTAATATTTTTAATTGTGCAGAATGTAGAAAACATACCTCGTTATTCAGATAAACCAGTGCTGATGAACCAGGTTCTTCACTAAGAATCATCTTGATCATGCCTCAATTATCCAAAATAGAGACCAGTGAGTCTATTAACACATGGCTAAGGGTGGCAAGTGGGACGATTAGGCCCGGTCCTGGCCGAGGCCCACGAGCCCATATGGGTAGTGGGCCTAAACGGGCCTACCCGTTTAAGCCCAGGACAAGAAGGGGTGCAAGCCCAAGTGGTCCGGTTCAAATAATAAGCCTATTAGGATCGGGACCGTTTGGGCCAGGGACCGGCTCCTGAGTGGGCCGGTTCAACCGGTCCTAACGGGTCCCAAACGGTCCTAAATGGGCCTAACGGCTACATTTTAAAAAAAAAAATCCCTCAATAAATTTTGACCATTACCCATTTAAAATCTAGCCGTTTGGCCTGCAAAAATAGTTGTTTGGGCATTGTAAAATAGCCATTTAACTTCCCCCAACTTTTTATAATTACACTTTTTCCCTATTTTCAACTATAAATACCCCCTCCCCATTCTTTCATTTTTTCTTAACAAAATCATCAATATCTCTCAATCTCTCTCTAATTTTCTTCTAATTGGTTACTTTACTTTTGCAACTTGTGTAAAAAATTGTAAAAGTTGATGAATTGAAGTCTTCAAGTCTTCTATGATAATTAATTTTCAACAAGTTGTTCGTCAATTCGGTAAACTCGTTCCAACTCTTTAATTTTAATATTATAGTTTTGTTTTTTTTGTCAGAAACTAAGAGTCCACCAGACTGTATAGAGAACCTGGTTCTCTATGAGTTTCCATTGAAGATACTAATGAACCGAACTGTATAGTGATCTGGTCCTATATCAGTTCCCACAGTGCTAACTACTGAACCAGTATGTAAATGAGACACAAGATAAGTTCCTACTGTATAGAGAACCAGATTCTCTATCAGCTCCCACTGTAAGTAACAAACTGTAAAACCAATCAGTATAAGGAATCGGGTTCTCTAATTGTTCCACAGTAGCACGGCAGTAAGTAAAGAACACAGAGGATTTTTATGTGGAAAAATCCCAACTCAAGGGGATAAAAACCACAACCTACACTTGTAGGTTTTTAACTTCACTAACTTGTAAACACCTATTACAAGCCACTTTGTAATGACTCTATTACAAAGAATTTAACTAACTTGTGGTACTCTTACCACAAGCTACTTTGTGATTCCCTAGTTACAAAGAATTTAACTAACTTGTGATGCTCTCACCACAAGCCACTTTGTCACTCTACAGTTACAAAGGCTTTTACTCACTCCAACTTGTAATAACAATTATTACAAACCACTTTGTAACTCTCTAGTTACAAAGACTTTAATTTATGACTAAACCTAGTCACAAGATAAACTGAAGAGTTTACTGATTTTAGGTTTCCTAAAAATAGCTCTAAGAAAGCTAGATAGGAGTTACAGTGAAGAACAAATAACAAAGACTCAACAAACCTAAGGACTTAAGATATCTTCGATCTTGGATTTAGGTCTTTGAGGTTGTAGCAGCTTTGTTCTTGAGAGAGGTTGTTGCAAGCACTTGAGAGAGGATTTTCGTTTCTGATTTTGCAAGTCTTGAACCTGAATCTTGTGCCTTGCATAAGGTTTATGCTACAAAAGACATCACCTTAGTAATGTCAAATCTTGGTTAGTACATGCCTCCTCTCAATGGGAAGTGACTGCTACACTGTCTGTTGGCAGACACTTTCTGCAGTTGCTTTCCCGTTGTACTGTTGACTTATACTTCTGTCAGGGGAACACAAAGGTATCAGGTCCATCATCTGGTTCCTGTGAATCTGAAGGCACATTGCCCAGATTATATTGAGTCAATTAACTTGAATGGTTATACCAGGCATGCTTCAAGTTCTTTATCTGGTTCTCTCATGAAGTAAGTTATTTTACCTTCCTTGATGGTATTTATACGTGTGTGACATCACTTACAATGATGTAAGCAAGGTAAGTAAAAAGCTTTCCATAGAAAGTTGACTACTGCAATGTTCATGTACAGTAGCGTGTTAAGGCAGTAACTTTCCTGCTGGAGAGTTGATTTCATACAGTCTCCTTGGGAACTGGTAGGGACCTGTTTCCTCAGTTGTTCCTTCCTCTCTGAAGAGTTGAGTTATATCCCACACTGGATCCCAACCTGGAACTTTGTGATCTCAAGGTTTTGTAGATGTGTAACAGGTTCCGTATCTGGTTCTGGATAGTAAGTTTGTTAGATCACCAAAACATAAAGTAAAGTACCTATGCCCAAGGTACTTGTAACCTATCGGTTTTATTTACTTTTGTATTGTTTGATTAATTAATATGGATTCTTTGTTAAAAAAATATTTAGTAAAAATAAGGAAAAATCAAAGAGTGGTAAATCTAGTGGCCAATCTATTCCTCTTCCAATCCCCCGGGCTCCCTACCCAAACTCCATACCCGTCCTCTACCTGCTCCTATTCTTAGTAGTGATATTCTTTATTACAATTTACTGAGAATCAATATGTGCATAATTTGGAGGTGGTAAACAAGTAAACAGTTAGATCATGAATATATGAATTCTCTTTATGGTAATCCAACTATTGATGAAGAAGATGAGCAGGAAATAGATTTAGATGAAACGCAACCGGATGATGATACACCCACTAGTCCTGTTGCTGAAGTTAACCCAACTAATCCAAATAATTTCTCGGTTGACCCCCTGTTACTACCCCTACTTTTTCTAGATAAACTTCTAAACAGGCTGAAACATCTATTGTTTGGCCATTTTTTATTCAAATAAGAGAAAAAATAAAGTTAAGTGTAAAACTTGTGGCAAAGAGTTAGTTTTTAACTATGTTGATCGGGGGAGGGTGGGAGGGACGGGAAATTTGAGGAGACACATAATGATACACCCTCAAGATAAAGTTAAATATAATCAAATGAAAACTGCGGCTGAGGGGCAAGTCTACCTAGTCAGCCTGACCCTAGTACCGGGTCAAATCAATTTCAACCGGGAATTAACACTGTTACCGGTGGTATTTTATATTATGACTCAAGAAAAGATAGGGAAGAATTAGCAAAAATGGTTATTGTTATGTGCTCACCCTATAGTTTTCCTTCTAACCCTCACTTTGTGCATTATATTAGAAGAATATTTAATCCTATTTGTAAAGGATGGCCTCAAACAACCATAAAGAGCGATATTTATAAATATAAACATGAATATGAACAATATTTGCGCTATTTATTTACTCATATTAATTGTTGTGTTGCTATTACTACTGATATTGGTAGAAGTGGTAATGACTGTGATTATCTTACTGTTACCAGCCATTGGATTGATGAGGACTGGATAATGCAAAAACGTATTATTGCTTATAGAATAATTAATTCACGTCACACAGAGTAGTTTATTTCTAGCACTGTTACGTATATTTATAGATATTTTTGCATTATTGATAAAATAATGTCAATTTCAATAGATAATGCTACTAGTAACACTAATGATGTAGTCTTGCTTATCACTACACTAAATCCTGCATTTAGTAACATTTTTCATGTTAGATGTATGTGTCATATTTACCATTTAATTGTGGGTGATGGTATGAGAATATTAAATATTGAAATTGAAAAGGTTAAAATTGCTCTTCACTGGCTTTTTATTCAACCCGTAGAAGTAGACTTAGAGAATATTTTAAAAGATGTGATGAATTAGGCCTAAGAGAAAGAAAGGTTCCTAAACCTTGTCCAACTAGATGGAATTACATGTATGAAAGTTTAGTTGTTGCATATGAATATAGAAACCCCATAAACTCAACGTTTAATGCTCATGTAAGTGATGATTATGAGCACCTAACAATTGCAGATTGGGCTAATGTTAAAATGCTTGTAGATATTTTGGAAAGATTTCATGTTGCTACAAATAAATTTTCTGGACAATATTATCCTACTATTTCAAACTGATTAGTTTATGTTACAGAACTTGCAAATTTGTTTGCTTATTTTTCAGAGGGTGGAGAAATTTATGAAGAAACTATTGATTCTATGAGAAAGAAATTTAAAAAATATTTTTTCCCTATTCCCCCTATTTATGGTGTTGCTGTCTTGTTAAATCCTACTATGAAATTATGAGGTCCTCAATATTGGTATACATCTATTTATAATGGTTTAGCACCTGAAGATGAGGAGTTGTCTACACTTTCGGACGCAAAAGCGTCAATTAAAATAAATGCTCAAAGTATTTATAGTTCTTATCAAATTGTAATAGATAATGCTAGACCAAATATTCTAACTCCTTCTTCTTCTAGTTCTCAATTATCTAAAAGAACTGTAGGAATAAGAGCACTTACTGCTTGGACCGAGTTCAAGGGTTCTCAAGGTTGTCCCACTAGTGATTGTTCACAACTAAATGAGCTTGAAGTTTATTTGTCACAGGGACTTGAGGAAGTGAATCCCGACGGCTCATTTAATCTTTTGGAATGGTGGAGAGACAAAGAAAAATACTTTCCGGTCCTTTCAAGGATGGCCTGAGATATTTTAACCATTCAAGCTTTTACAGTGGCATCGGAGAGCGCTTTCAGTCAAGCAAGACTTCAACTCGGTGATTATAGAGCGTCTATGAGGGAGAGCTTGGAAAATTAGTACTTTTTAGAGACTGAATCCGTTCGGAACGAAGAAATTTTGGACTTGCTGAATCACAACCAGGGGTAGACGTAACTTACGAAGAAATGCTAGATGAACTTGCGAAGGATGAAGCTTCGCCCGGAAGCGGTGATGAACAAGCTTCTTTTCCGCCACCACCAACAGAAATTCCTCTGAACCTTGATGGATTTATGAAATTTGTAAGAGATACCATATAAAATTAATATGTAACTTGTATTTTGGCACATTTTGATTAGTTTCTTTTTCTTCTCAATGGTGGTATTAGCACCTTGGTTGTGCTCATTCCATCGGGGAGGGGGGAACACTAAGAAAGATTAGGCCATATTTTGTTAATGTCATACTAATAAAAATTATAACGCATTCCTTTGAATATCTTTTTACAATATTTTGTCTTTTAAATTTGAATTAAAAAATTTTAAGCCACAATTATATAATATAATTTACAAGAAATTGTCTTAGATAAATAATATATATATAAGCTATATAATTTACAAGAAATTGCCTTAGATAAAGAAATTAAAAAAATAGGCCACACCCATTTAGGCCCGAGCCCGGCCCACTTAGCCCGGGACCATTAGTTCGTGGTCCCAGTCCAGTTACATCCAAAAGCTCACGAAGCCCGGGACCGTTTAAGCACGACCCACGAAGCCTGGGCCGACATAGAATTGGCCCACTTAGGACCGACCCACGAGGCCCGTTTAGGCCTGGGCCCGGACCGTTTGCCAACCTTACACATGCCACAAGAGTATACTAGTTATAGTATGAGACTTAGCAAAGATTAATCTAGATATTTACACACTTTCCAGATTTTCTAACCAAAAAATATTTTTTTTTTCAATTGTTTTTTCCATTATGCATTCTAAACTGATCTCATTAGGTGATCTTAATCATCCCTAATTCTAACATATTTCTTTCAAAGTGCTCTCTACTCAGTGCTTTTGTAAAGATGTTAGCAATCTGTTTATTAGTAGCACAAAATTCTATAATAATCAGTCATTTCTCATAGTTGTCCCTCAAAAAATGGTGTCTAACATCTACGTGCTTAGTTCTCTTATGATGAACCGGGTTCTTAGTCATACTAATAGGTGTTATCACAGAAAATAGGGATGAAACTAACTTCAATACTAAAATTCATCAACTGCTGTTTGATCCACAGTAATTGAGCACAACAGGAAGCAGCAGCAGCAACATACTCAGCTTCAGCAGTAGATAAGGCCACTAAATTTTGCTTTTTAGTGTCCCATGACACAAGACATGAACAAAGGAAGTGTGCTATACCTAAGGTGCTCTTCCTATCCACAAGAAAACCTGCATAGTCAGCATTAACATATCACACTAGATTACTACCTTTTGGATACCAAAGGCAAAGGTCAGTAGTGCCTTTCAAGTATCTCAATATTCTCTTAACAACAGTCAAGTGGGATTCCTTTGGATTTGCTTGAAATTGAGCACAAAGCCCTACATTGAAAACAATGTCAGGTTTGCTGACAGTAAGATACAAGAGTAAACCAATCATACCCTTATACAACTTCTGATCAACAGATGAACCAGGTTCATCAATGTCCAATTTTGTGGATGTTGCAATAGGAGTATCTATTTCCTTTGATTCTTCCATTTTAAACTTCTTAATCAACTATTTTGCATATTTCTGTTGATGGATCATGGTTCCATATGAGTTTTGTTTAATTTATAAGACTAAAAAGAAATTGAGCTCACCCATCATACGCATCTCAAATTTACTTTCCATAAGTTTAGCAAATTCCTTACTTAGTTTTCTAATGGTTGCTCCAAAAATTATGTCATCAACATATATTTTTACTACAAGAAGATCCTTACCTTTTTCTGTCAAGAATAGAGTGCTATAAATTTTACCTCTCTTATAGCCATATTCAAGCAGGAATTTGGATAATCGTTCATACCATGCTCTTGGAGCCTGATTGAGTCCATAGAGTGCCTTGTCTAGTTTGTATACATGATCTAGATACTCCTTGCTTTCAAGCCCTGGAGGTTGTTTGACGAACACTTCTTCCTTTAAGTAGCCATTTAGGAAGGCTATGAGGAGTCTTATTGCTTCCAACCTTGCAACTGGAGCAAAAGTCTCATCATAGTCTGTGCCTTCCTCTTGGCTATAGCCTTGAACCACCAACCTTGCCTTGTTCCTTGTAACAGTTCCATCTTCATCAAGTTTGCTTCTGAAGACCCATTTAGTGCCAAAAAATGATCTGTCCTTGGGTCTTGGAACCAGATGCCAAACTTGACTCCTTTCAAATTGATTGAGTTCGTCTTGCATTGCATTTACCCAGTCTACATCCTGCAAAGCCTTAGCAACATTTTTAGGTTCAATAAGAGATAGGAAAACATCAAAAGCACACAGATTCTTTAATTGAGATCTAGTTTTATTTTCAGAAGTTGGATAAGTAATTATTTTCTCAATAGGACGAGAACTTTGATACTTGTAAGGTTTCACAACCAACCGGTTTCTTTTTGATGTTTCTCCCATGTTATGTTGCTGAGGAACATGCTCATGGACAGGTTCCATTTGGGAATTAGATTCAGTTCTTCTTTGTTCAGTTCCCCCTGTCAGGTTGCCCTGGATGGAAGAATCTGTTCCATCATCTGTTCCTTCTTTTGGTGCAGCTTCAGCTTGAGCTGTGACTTCACTCAATTGTTTTACCCGCCCAATTGCTTCATCTTTATGTTCCTATCTCTCAGAAAAAATGTTAGTTTCATCAAAAACTACATGTACACTTTCTTCTACACACAAAGTTCTTTTGTTATACACTTTATAAGCTTTGCTATATGAAGAATATCCCAAGAATACTCCCTCATCACTTCTGGGATCAAACTTACCTAGGGAGTCCTTTCCATTATTGTGCACAAAGCACTTGCATCCAAATGCCCTAAGATGGGATATATTTGGTTTTCTCCCTTTAAGTAACTCATATGGAGTCTTCTCTATAAGCGGTCTAGTCATGCACCTATTAATGATGTAACAAGTAGTATTTACAGCCTCTGCCCAGAAGCTATGGCGCAGTTTACTAGAAAAAGGCATAGTCATAGCCATATCTTCAAGAGTCATATTCTTTCTTTCAACTACTCCATTTCATTGTAGGGGCAGAGAAATTATGATCTATACCATGCTCATCACAAAATTTGGCAAACCTAGCATTTTCAAATTCAGTTCCATGATCAGACCTAATTGATGGAAGTTGATTACCTTGTTGTTTCTGAGTTTTTCTAACAAAAAAAGTAAACATGTCAAATGCTTCATCCTTAGATTTTAAAAATAATGTCCAAGTAAATCTAGAGTAATTATCAACAAGCATCATAACATATCTCTTACCGCCCGAGCGTCGCTAAACAAAAATCGTAGGCCACTACTTCGAATATACTTCGGAAAGAATCGGTTAAAACAGGCTTCCCTCAACAGGCAAAAACGATCTTCGACCATATCAGCTCCAAATCACAAGGCTTCAACCTACTCAGCCTACGAGCTATGAACCTTCCGAGGTGCTCAAATATCGCCGATAACGACTTGAAATCGAGGTTCTTCCAGAACTGACGACGGGTCAGGCAAAAATCTTTCTAAAGACTTTAACGAGCGGAAAACAAAGCCTACAAAAAGCCCACGGGCAAAAACAGTGTAAGAGCCATTGTCGCCATCTAAGCAAGCCTCTAGCCATATATTAAAAGGTCTCTATGACAAAACAACGTAAGAGCCATGTCGCCAACTAAAAAATTGACAACTTGAGGATTAAAATGAGCTCGAATCGTAACTCGATTCGGAGACCGGATCCAAAATAATTAACTATGAAAGCCTCCGGGCCACATATTGAAAGGTCTCAACGACCAAAACAGCGTAAAAGGCACTATCGCCGGTCTAAAAATACTTAAGGGTCAATTAAAGCTCGAATCGCAACGTGACTCGGAGACTAGACCCGAAATAGTTGAACTGAAAACATGCCTAAGGGAACAGCATAAATGCCACTATTGCCAGCTGAGTGAGCCTCCGGTCCACCCACCTGTAAGATCACTTCGACCCGAAGCACGAAAGGTTATCGCCGTCCGCCCATGCAGACAGGATAAAACTTGAGGGTCAATTGAAGCTCGAATCGCAACGCGACTCGGAGACTGAACCCAAAATAGTCGAAGCAGCAAATGCCTAAGGGCAAGAAATGGGAATAGTTACTACCTGCCAGCACGGGCATAGATGATTTAAGGGCAAGAAAGCTCGAGTTAGGGCCTGACTCAGAGACTAAGCCTAAACAGCTAGGTAAAGCACGGAAGCCCCGACACCTGCTCACATCAAGGATCGCACTTAAGAGCCTCTAGGCCAGCCCGATCAGTTCCGGACCTACAAGGATCCGGCCAAGCACCGAAACCAGCCCGCCTAGTCGAAAGAAATAACAGAAAGAGATGCAGAAGAAATAAAGCTTCAAATTTCCTCTTATCTTACATACACAAAAAAAGGCGCACTCTCCATCTATAGACATGCTCTACATATATCAAATACAAAGCAGGAAAATGGCAAAATATACACTCCGCTCCAAAGGGCTACAGCTTGTCGGGTTTGCTCTTCGCATCGTTAGCAAGAAATGATTGCGCGTCACGCTCGTCCGCCCTTGCTTGATCCAATTCCTCCGAGAGAGCGAAGCCCCTCGCACTGATCCCCTCGAGTACCTCTCTTTGGGATCTGCAATGAACATATTCTTTGACCCTCTTCTCTCGGTAGAGGGCTCGCTTTATTTCGGCCTGAGCATCCGCAGCGTCTTTCATACGAATCGCCATCTCCTGATCAGCCTTGGTTCGACTTAGTGTCGCTTCAGCCAGGGCATCAATTATCTCAGCCCGGATCTTCGAGAGATCAGATTCAAGTTTCCCGATCATGTCCACTTGAACTTTGACATTTTCACGAGCCAAGCGGAGTTGGGCTTCGAAGGCAGGGACCTTGACCGAGGCGTCTGTCTCTTCTAAATCTTGAGCTTGCACCTGAGCCCTTAGCTCACCACAACAAGCTCTGACGCGGTCGATGTTGCCCTTGAGGTACTCCAAAGCCTCCGTCTTTTTTTGCAGCTAATACAACAAAAAGGGGTTAACCTTAAGGGTAAAGAGAGCAAAGCGCAAGCTGAAAAAAGCTACATGTACCATCAAATAGCTCTTGTAATTCGAGCTCTGGTATGCCTCGTATCGCCAATGCTGCAACTCAACCTCTTTATCCTTGCTAAGGAGCCTAAGGGACTCGCCCTCGTTCAGAATTTTCTGAAGCCTGGACCCTTGATGGAGCAGCTCAGACATAATCCTATCACAAGCCTACACAAGAAAAGCTCAATAGAGGGAGGAGGACGCGGAATACAGAAAAACTGCACCTAAACTTACCACGAAGTGAAGCCGATGAACTTCCTCGAAGTCAGAATATACTTCTGTCGATCCTACCTCTTCGGCCCCAGAAGAACCGACCTCGGGCAAAGCATATTCACTCGGAGGAGCCGCCAACCAAGAATCAGATACTCCGGGAGCAGCAGACTCGGACAATGCCTTATCCTTGAAAACACGAGCCCGTTCAGCACCACTAAAAGCTCTATCACACTACGGGCGCCAATCTCGTTTATCATCGTCGTCCCTCGGCTCAGAGACCGATGCCTCTTTCTCCCCTTCGAAAGAGCACTGCATCATCCCGAAAAACCGCCCAATACCTACAAACGGCAAAGCAGATACAAAAAAAAGGAAGGAAATGTTACCTCAAATATACGAAGGCCAAGGCAAAGGCAGCGTGCGCGCATACCATGGTATTTTTCTCCCCATCTGGCATGGAATATAGCTCGCCACCGACGCTCATCACAGGTCAAATGGGTCACCAGCCTCCGGACCCAGCCGGGCAGGTCAAGGACTTCACCCAACGTCCATGAAGTTGTTGCAACAAGGGACAAAACACTATTATTCAACTAATTTTTGCTATAGGCAAAATCTGAAAAGGCACCAAACACTCCGCTCACGTGCATAATTCCACCCTTCGGGAAATGGAAAAAGCACCGCAAGGATAATGTCGACCGTCCGGACCCGAATAAACCAACTGTCCCACTCTTGATCCCTATCCTCTTCATCGTCAACTACAAAGGGCATGGATGAACGGCACCTCAGGGTTAGCAGGACCTGGTAATGAAAGGGCCGGTATAGCCTGACGAGATGGTTAAGCGTGAATTGAAGCCTAGCCTTCTCCACAAAGAACCCCATCATCAGCACCACTCGCCAAAATGACGGATGTATCTTCACCAAAGTAACCCGATACTTTAAGCAAAAATCAAGAACAACCCTATCAAGGGGATCGAATGCGAAAGGATATAGGTATACGCTCAAGAATCCATTAGCAGAGTTCATAATACTCTCATCCGGGGGAAGCACCTGCAGCGCTATCCCCTTGCTCCATCCACAGTATCTCCTCGCCATCTCCAGATGTTCCCCTCTTATCAAAGACACCATCTTTAGAGCGAACTCCTACGGTACCTGAGTGCCGAGATCAGCACTCCCCACTCCTTGCCGGGCCGACCCCAAAGTGGTTGCCATGACTATGGAAAAGCTAACAGATTAGAGCAAGGGCGTGCCAACACTTTTTGCGCCTGAAGAAATGAAGAACCCTATGCCAAAGTAGAAGGGCAGCTATCTAAAATAGTGAGGTCTTGCGAAGAATCCAAAGTCGCCCCACATATATGCGAGAAGCGGCGGCGACTCGCCTACCCGGAGTGAACCCCGAGAAACCTATAGCCTCGATGCAGATCGATGGGGTGATACATGATTCCGAAAGCATCCTTCGACGAGAAGCCAAGACTCGAGGAGCCGTCCGTATTGTCTCCAAGCTCGAGATAGCATTCTAACTCGAGGATCCCCGACCAGAAGAATTCGAACTTCGGGAAGCTCTCAACGCCATCACTCGACGCAAGGCAAGTACCTGGTCTTATGGTTCCTCCTTTCTAAAAATTAGGAACAAGCACAGGAAGCACCAATCACGAAAGCTCCACGAAGGTCCGAGGCAGCACCTGAGTACAGGCAATTCCTCAGCAGAAGTCTATCCTATACGTTTTAAAGGATCTATCACATCAAGATCGAAAGGGACCTCCAGGTACCCGAAACTGACCTTCATTTAGGATAACGTCCTCGAAGGCCCCGAAATTCGGCGTACTATCTCCATACAACTCGGAGGGCCCCGGCAGCCCGGGCCTATCAGATCAATCCAGGATTGGTCCGAGGTACGAACATAGGTTCGAAAGAGAGCCATATCGATCAGTAGAGGATCGGAAATAATGCTGATGCCCAAGTTAGATATCGGCGGTCGACGAATAAAAGAAGACATCCAAAAGGCCTCCAAGGGCACGAAAGCATGAAATTATAAGGCAAGAATCGAAAGCAGAAGTCAATGGAATATATTCATATTCGTAAAGATCCATGTAAAACAGCCCTCGAGGGGTCATTACATACAATTACAAAAGCCTATAGAAGTCTATACCTAAAGCGTAGGAACGGAAGGATGTACATGTGATGAAACCCGAGAGCCCGGTCCGCCCTCGAAGATCCATCTCCGGTATCAGCATCCTCGAGCGTTACCCCCTCGAGCACGCACCCTCGAGGGTGATTCTTTTGACTGCCACCTCCTCTAGGCTCCCAGCTCAATCCCCCAAGGGATCCCCACCGGAGAAGATGAAGAAGAGAAAAAGGAGGGACGTAGAGGAGACAGAGAAAAGAGACATAGCCCGCCAAAGCCAAAGGTTGAAGATTCGGCGGGCCTCAGCCTCAACTGCCGGTAGTGCCACTTTATCCCTTGGGAAAGGAAAAACCCAAGGGATGAAGTGCCACACCAGGCCTGGGTAGGAGAGTGAGCAGCGGTGCATAGTCCGAATGACTGTCTACATAAGGGGGAAACCGACTCCTTGTCCATCATCATCTCGGTCCAACAGCAGCAGTAAAGACAAGTATGTCGACGACCACAGCAGTGACGGGATATCATGATTCTGATCGACAAGGGGAAGCACCGCAGAAGGCTGCAACACGATCTAAGGGAGCTTTTGCCAAACGGGCTTGAAGCTATAAGCCCCAAGCATAATGCTCAAGGATGAAGGAAGAGGATTAGCAGGAATAGGCGAGCAAATCGATAAAGGCACTAGGATGGGAAAAACAACGCCAAAGCACCCATTATTTATAGGGGGTTACAACACGGCTGTCGAGGCTTTGAAAGATTGATCGACGGACGTAGTTAATGCACCCTTGGGAAACCAAATTGGCGGCGGTACCTTCACCTTGGAGGGCGGGAATCGGGAGTGCATTGAATGAAGTCAAAAATACACAAGCCCGTGGATGCCCCGGTTACCACTAAAACTCATGCCACGAGTTGCATCACCGGTATGGCATCGCCGAAAAAAGCTCGAGGAGTCAAGTGTTAGAATCATTTCCCATCACTTCGTTATGGGAAACACGTAGACTATTTGTACGCGGCAAAATTAGAGGACTTGGTTTCTCACTGCCAAAGTCATTTTGGAAGAACACCTTGAGACCCCGAGGATGGGAGGCCATGACTAAGTTCCTGACCTCGGGGCTCTTCGAGTCTCGACTCAGAGAAAAAGGAGATCGAAGCCAGAACAGAGGGGGAAGCTCCCAAGGCACACGGCTAAGTCTAACAGGGCCGGCCTATCCGGAGCCTATGCTGAGGCATCGCGTCAAGCCATCCTATCTCCATACATTGTAATTAATGCCCATGTGCTCGTAGCCGAGCTCCCCTCCAATATAAAGGGGACTCACACTACCTTGTAACGGATTGATGTTGCTCCATTTCTCCACAAGTGCAATAATATCTCTCTCTCTCTTTTCTTTCTAGCTTGTTCGTTCTTGCTGATCCGAGGTTACCTTGATATCCATCATTTCCTTACTTGTTCTTCATCATATAACTCTGTATTGGCCATAAAGAGCCTTGTTTAATTATATCTTCAACTGTTATCCCATCCCCGACTATCCCCGATAGCTTGAATTCGACCCTAACGTTGACCCCGAGGTCCCCCATCGACCAGACCTATATCCGGGCAGCAGGCCCTTCGATTCGATTTCTATCTCGTTTTAGCTTCATTTCATCATTAAACTACACATTATTAGCATCAACTGCTCTAACAACTAGCTCAAGAATAGATCACATATTTTTAGAATCTCATTTACAAATTTAATTGTTGTTACCATTTTTACGATAAACAACGTCTTTCATGTGCTTGTCTTTGGCATTGTTTGGTAGGCCCAAAGTACTTCTGGTAGTAATTCCAGCCCCTTTGGTGTCTTCTAGTTTTTTCTTCATGATGTTCAGTATTGATTTGTTGGAGGATTCTACTTGTCCATTACTCGCGGGGCGATATGGTGGTGAGAGTATTCTTTTGATATGCCACTTTTCAAAAAATTCGGCGACCTTTTTTCTTGTAAATTGGGGTTCGTTGTTGCAACTGATTTCTTTGGGGAGACCGAAACGACATACGATGTTTTTCCATATAAAGGCGATCACTTTCTATTAGCGTATTTGGGCTAATGCTCCTACTTCTATCCATTTAGAAAAAGAGTCAGTTAAAATCAAAAGAAATCGTATATTACCTTGCCCCTTGGGGAAGGGGCCCACAATGTCCATTCCCCACTTGATGAACGGCCAGGGGGAAGTGACTGAGTAGAGGTGCTCGCCGGCTTGGTGGATCATTGGGGCGTACTTTTGGCACTTCTCGCATTTTTTCACGAAGTCTGCGGCCTCTTTTTTCATGGTGGGCCAGTAGTAACATGCCCGTATGAGGCATTTGACCAGAGCTCGATTGCCGGAATGAGCTCTGCAATGACCTTCGTGGACTTCTTCAAGGACGCGTCGTGTTTGATTTGGGCCTAAGCATTTCACTAGGGGCCTCCATATGTCCTTTTGTACAGGTCATTGTGAATGATGTTGTACCTAGCCGCTTGCACTCGAAGTTTCTTGGCTTCTTTTTTGTCATCTGGGAGTACTCCATCCTACAAATATGTGATAATGTGGTTGCGCTTGTCCCAAGTTAGGTTTATGGTTCTTACCTCGATTTGATCTATCGACGAGTAGAGGAGAGTGACCATGTTTCTTTCTCCGATTGTAATGTTTTTGGTGGTCGCTCTTAATTTGGCCAGGCCGTCCACCTCGGTGTTTTGTGCTCGGGGGATCTGGTTGATCTGACATTTGTCACACTCGGGCAACAGCTTGCAGATCTCGGCCTTGTATTTTTGTAACCTCTACTCTTTGATCTGGAAAGTCCCTGTGACTTGGTTGACGACAAGTTGAGAATCACAGCGTAGTCTTATTCGTCTAGCCCCGTACTTGAGTGCTAGCCTTAACCGTGCGATTATAGCCTCATACTCGGCCTCATTGTTAGTCATGTTCGGGCACCTTATAGGCTGGTGAATCACTTTGGCTGTCGGGACCTCGACTACGAGTCCTATTCCGAACCTTGACGTGTTAGAAGCACCGTCGGTGTACAAAATCCAGAGGTCTTGTGTTTGGAGAGAAGCGTGGGTGGCTTCTTTTTCGACTTTGGGTATTATTTTTGCACTAAAGTCAGTGACGAAGTCGGCAAGGACTTGTGACTTTATCGCCGTTTGCGATTGATATGTGATATCATGCTCGTGGCCCATTTTCCTAACCTGCCCGGTAGTTTAGGTTTATGCAAAATACTTCTTAAGGGAAAAGTTGTGACTACCGAGATAGGGTGGTACTAGAAGTAGGGTCTAAGCTTTCGTGAAGCTACGACCAAAGCTAGGGCCAATTTTTTGAGGTGAGGGTACCTCGTCTCAGCGTCGAATAGTGTTTTGCTAATGTAATATATGGGAGATTGCATACCTTTAATTTCTCGGACCAAGACTGCGCTTATCACTACTTCGGATATAGTGAGGTAGACGAGGAGTCGCTCCCCGAGTTCTGGTTTTGAAAGCAATGGTAGCGATGACAAGTAAATCCTTAATTCCTTTAGGGCTTGGGTGCACTCGGATGTCCATTGGAGGTCGTTATCCTTTTTGAGTACGCCAAAGAATTTATGGCACCTATCAGATGATCGTGAGATGAACCTTAAAAGGGCAACGATACGGCCAGTCAACCTCTAAACCTATTTTTTGGTGGTTAAGCGCTCTGGTATCCCTTCGATGGCTTTGATTTGGTCGGGGTTGACCTTGATGCCTCGCTGTGACACTAGGAAACCCAAGAATTTTCCTGAAGCCACATTGAATGCACATGTTTCGGGGTTTAGTTTCATTTCATATTGCCTGAGTATGTCGAAGGTTTCTCTCAAGTGGTTGATTTGATCTTCTTTACTTTTAGACTTGACTAGTATGTCCTCTATGTAGACTTCCATCGTCTTGCCGAGTTGGTTCTTGAACATTTTTGTTACCAACCTTTGGTACGTTGCCCCTGCATTTTTCAGTTCAGAAGGCATGACTCTATAGCAATACTTTCCTTGATGGGTGATGAAAGTGGCTTTTTCCTGATCCTCCTCTTCTATGAGTATCTGATTATAACCTGAGTAAGCGTCCAAAAAACTCAGCAGTTCATACCCGGCCGTTGCATCGATGAGTTGGTCGATATGAGGTAATGGGAATGAATCTTAGGGGCATGCTTTATTTAAATCTATAAAGTCTACGCACATTCGCCACATCCCATTTTTCGTTTTTACCATGACCACATTGGCGACCCATTGGAGGTATTTTGACTACCTGATAGAGCCATTTTCCAATAATTTTTTGACCTCCTCGAGTACTGCGTCGTTTATCGCGGAGTTGAACTTACGCCTAACCTGCATCATCGGGGGATGGAATGAGTCGACGTTCAACTTGTGTGTAGCGATTTGTTTCGGATATGTGGCATATCTATGTAGCTAAAAGCAAATAAGTCTGCGTTAGTAGTTAAGAATTAACGGAATTTACCTGGTTCTTGAAGCTTGCAGCCGATGTAAGCTTTCTTGATATGGTCGCTACCATCTAGTTGAACAGGGTCGAGGTCTTCTATGGTCGATTCCACGGCTTCTACCGTATTAGGATCTCTGATGACGTCCTTCCTCTCATCACAGATCGACCTCGGCCCTGCTAATTGCTATGCTTCTTTTGGTTTGCCCTTCATTTATTAAGGGACCATATAATCTAGGGCGATGCAGTAACATTCCCGAGATGTGAGTTGTTCTCCTCGTATGTTGAATATTCCCAATGGAGTTGGAAATTTGATGACTTGGTACAAGCTGGAGGGGATGGCTCTTATGGCGTGTATCTATGGTTGCCCTATTATGGCGTTGTATACCGTGTCCTGGTCCATGATATGGAATTTGGTTTCCAGAGTGACGCCGCCGGCCAGGACGGAGAGTGTGATTTCTCTAGATGTTCATTCAACTATATTGTTAAAACTTGTTAGCGTGATGCAACGCGATACTATCCTATCCTCGAGTTTCATTTGTGCAAGTACCCGAGGGTGGATAATGCACGTGCCGCTCCCGTTGTCTGCCATAATGCACCTCACATCTGTATCTAGAATTAGTAAAGTGATAACAAGGGCATCATAGTTAAGGAAAACCAAACCGTAGGTATCTGACTTATTGAAGATGATACTTTCTTCGAGTTCATCATATCGTTCGTGAGTGATAGACCGTTTGAGCTTATGGTTTGTGGTGAACTTTACGATATTGATAGAAGCATCGTCGCCCCCAACGATGATCATTTGGATAGTGCGGGTTGGTGAGGGCGGTTCTGGCGGTCCATAATACTGTTCGCATCCTCTAGCGAAGTTGGTCCATCCCCGGTCGCTCAGCGATTCTTTGAGGAGTCCTTGGCGAAGCATGATGATGACTCCTGTCTTAGGGCGATGCAGTCCTCGATTTTGTGACCTCACTTTTGGTGGAACTCGTAAAGGGCGTCTGACTTTCTGGTGCTTGGATCTGACCTTATCTTTTGTGGACACTTTACCTTCGGCCCGAGCTTCTCCAATGCGTAGACTATTTCTAAAGGTGACACACAAAAATTGTGAGTAGATAACAAAGGGGGTATACCTCTCTCGTTCCGGTGAGTCCCTGTCTTTGGTCTAGGTGGGCCTTCTTCGTGGCGGGAGGGAGGTTCAATGGCGTTTCAGACATATGGTAGATGTTGTTCCCGGTTGGGCCGTAGAGCTACGAAGTCCCTTCTGGTATCATTTTTCGATCTTTCTTGGACTCGGCTTGTACCGAGGTCAATAGGTGAGTCGGCGAATTGAGGTTGTCCTCATCTACTCTAACCTTGGCACAATAGGCATTGTGTATTTCAACCCAAATAGTCGAGGGGTACTTCATAAGCCGACTTAACAACTTTCTTGTCGCCCTTGAACCATTTCTATTTAGCTCGTTTTGGAAAGTTGCGATGGCCATTCCTTCCAATACGTTAGGTAAAGTCATTCATACTCGGTGGGATCGTGCGAGGAAGTTCCTCAATCCTTCTCCTAGTGATTGTTTGATAGCGAATATATCGTTCACTCTTGCCTCTGCCTTTTTGGTCCCAGCGTGGGCCGTTACGAACTTATTGGCCATCTCTTCGAATGTTTCAATGGAACGCGCGGGTAGCTGAGAATACCATGTTAATGCTTCTCTAGTGAGAGTTTCGCCGAATTTTTTCAACAAAATGGAGGATACTTATTCCTTGGCGAGGTTGTTGCCTTTCACGCCAGTGACATAGTGAGTTACATGGTCCTCGGGATCGGTCGTACTATCATATATTTTCAAGTAGGGTGGAATTTTAAAGGTCATGCGGGGCAGCTTCATCACTGTATGGTTGCTCGACAAATCGATCAGCATCTCTCTTTGGCAAGAGCTTTGGGCACCCGGTATTTTGTCGACCCTTTCTTGGTGTTCTCTCATTTGGTCCCGAAGCACCTTGTTCTCGTTCCCCATTTTCTCCATCTTTTTCAAAATGGTTGTGAGGGTGTCGTCACCTGCACTATTAACGGTGTTGTGAGTAATACCTGCCATTGGATGAGGGAACGGGTCATGCCGCTCGACCGTTGCTGGTGTAACACAGCTCCTTACGTTTTCCATAATTGTATCCTGAGCGGGCTTGTGGAGGATGCCGGTTAGCACGTCAGTTAGCCAAGCCTCAAGGAGCTTTTTTAATGCTGGTGGCGTCTCTTCCATCACGGACGTGGAAGCTCCTTTACCACGGGATGTTGCAATACTGCCATGAGGAGGAGGTGACCCATGTCGCCTGGGAGAGGCATTAGGTGTTATATCCTCACCTTCTGTTTCGGAAACCTCATTGATGGTGTTCAGGAGTTTAGTTGTGAGGTCGCCTATTACCCTCGTTCTTTCTTCTCTGTTACCTACCATATCAGATTTGTGCGTACAAGGAAAAGGAATTTTGTTCTATTATTTTTTTGTTTAGCAATCCGTGCTAGTTGTAGATCTAGAGGATATTAAAAACTTAACTAGAAAATGCCCACAGACGGCGCCAAATTGTTTGACCAAAAAATATAGATTTTCGGTTAAACTATTAAGTTTTATGTAATGAGGGATTAAGCTTAGTTAATAATAATATCTCTAGATTTTAAACTTGATGGCATGGAATCGTGAGATAAAGTTGGTGTAAAACTGAAAGTAATGCACATTTAATATTCCAAAAGATGTGAGTAATAATAGAAGGATATCAAGCAATAAATGACATTTATGTAAATAAGGAGAAAGATTCACCCAATAATGAATGCGGTGGATGATTCTTTCTTCTGACAATAATGAATGACAGACAAATCTTAGAATGTTTGAACTATTCTCGGATCTGATAGAAAAGTATGGAATAATGTGAGCAAGAATCTTGATGAAAAGGTAAAGTTTGTATCTTTGCTAGACAGAGAGAATCCTCTACTCAAAAAGTGTTCTTATCAAGTGAATATTACATGTCTTATCCCCTTATCTCTTTTTCTATTTATACAAGACATATTCTCATCAATGTCTTATTTCAAATAATGACCGTTACAGCTATTTACGCAACAATCGACCTCGGCCATGATTGACTCCTCGGTCACGAACCTTGATGCTTCCTGGTCGACCTCGACCGATCCTTTCCTAAATGCTGCTTCACGCTAAATTTCCTGAAGGCAGATTTTTGCCTATACAATTTGGATCAAGAGAAAAATGGAGGACATGAATCATGATCATAGCAGCAGTGAGCGAAAATTTTAAAGGAATATATGTCATAACTATCTCAATGATTTATATTGTTTTCAGAAGCATTTTCTGGTCACGCTTAGGTAGAAAATTAACTTTTCAAGCTGCTGACATGTATAGTTTCTATGTTGGTTAAATTTGCATCACAATATCCACCCTGAAGCAAAATTGATAAACTGTTGACGTTTTTCTTCTGCACTTACCACAATAGCTTTAGAAGGCTTAGACAGCTGGAGATTGTAATTATAATTAAAAGCAAAAATTAAAGTGTTGCGTAAATTGAAACAGGAAAAAGGAAGTGCCACAGTGAACAAGTGAACAAGTAAAGATGAGATTGTGAGTCTCGGCGATCGAAATGAACATATTCGATATAGAATCCATGCCAAAGATTTTGTGGTCTCAAATGCAAATTGCAACTTGAAATTACTCATAAAGATGCTTCTCAGTTGAAATGGAGTAAAGCACATGGAGAACGTGTATGAAGCAAGTTGATTGGATAGTTATTTGATATGATATTGGTACTACTATTCAATGAATATTTATCTAAAGTTGGTACAATTTCAAAGGCAAACTTAGACTCTGGCCACTAGTAGGATTCATTAAATAAACCTATTCCTCTCATCAGCCTCATCTTCCGTTTGCTTGAAGATGGGATCATCAAATCCTAATAAAACAGGATTTCTCTTGGGAAAAAAAACAAAACAAAAAGTTAATAACTTTGTTTACCAAGCTGAGATCAATATGACCTTAAAACATCATTCCTTCCGGTCCACAATAATTGACTATTTTGTCTTTGGCACACCCTTTAATAAAATACAAACTCCTAGAGAACAAATAAATATTTTGACTAATTTACCCTTAATTAAATTTTATATATTGTTAACTTGACACGTTGGGATATGTAAATAGGGACAAATTTGAAAAACTATAGTTAATTCATTCTTGATTATGTAAAAAAAGATACTTAATTTGGGAGTCCATTACTCAAATGGTCACTCAACTATTCCAAATTATCTGCTAAAGTCACTTTTCTTTCATTAGTAACAACAAAGTCACTTAACTATGCCTATAACACTCAGAATATCACTCAACTAAATTTTTCAAATTTTTTATTGTCAAATACCTATTTTACCCTCTAAATAATCAATTTTTTAAAACTTTTTAAATACTATAATTTTTTCTCTTTTTAATCTATATTGTGGACTTACCTATAGAATAAATATATTTTATTTATAAATAATTAATTAGTTTTTAGCTCATATAATGACGTAATAATAATATAATTGAACAAAATTTTCAAGAATATATAATGTATATTATAAAAATACCTTTATTTAAATAATTATTTTTATATTACGTGCATGGAATATATATTTTACAAACTTTATTTTCTTTCATTCTCAATTGTGTAAGCAAATTTTTGAATTTTAGTTGTTAATACTAAAATTATTATTACGAACAAATTATTCTAATTAATGTTTTTACTATGCTCATTATTTTGTTATTCCAGCATTATATATGCTTAAATACTTTATATATTTTTTAATTTATAAATAAAATTTATTTATTTTATAGGTAAGTCCATAATATAAATTAAAAGGGAAAAATCATAACATTAAAAAGTTATAAAAAATGATAAATGTTTATAATTTAGACAGTAAAATAGGTATTTGGCAATCCAAAATTTGAAAAATCTAGTTGAGTGACTTTCTGAGTATTATAGGCATAGTTAAGTGACTTTGTTGCTACAAACGAAAGAAAAGTGACTTTAGCAGATAATTTGGGATAGTTGAGTGACCATTTGAATAATGGATTTGGACCAAAATAAAAAACTCAAAAAACTCACTTATTATGGACCGGAGAAAGTACTATTCTCAAAATCCAGCACCAAGGAGAGAATATTTTGTATTTGCAGCATTAAATGTCTCTTTTGGTTTTCAACTCCAGTGTTCAAAGTAGTAAATATTATGGACCCCAGAGTTATTGATGTTGAAACAAGTTTTGGTCTAATCTCGCTACAGTTTGGAATATATCATCCCCAGAAGCACGAGTAATTAAGAATTCAAGCTCATGGCAATGAAAGCTTTACACTTCAACTTAAAATAAAAAGCAGGAATCTCAATTACGTTACACAGCAATAGATATCTCAATCTTAAGATTTAGCAAAACCTAGGGGCAGGATCTAGAGGGTAAGTGACGTGTTCAGTGAAACCTATAGCTTTTGCCCATACTTGTGTACACATTAAGCAATCAAATACTCTTTAATACTCTTGGAGTTTGAAATGTTTTCCTTATCTCATCAGTAGGTTAGGTCAAAGACAAAATAACATTGCTATTGAAGACCTCAAGCCACCGAAATATAGGAAAATCCTAGAACCGTTTACTTTGCTAGCAAAAGGAAATTTCAGTTTTATATACATAAGGTGGCAGGATATGACGTGGATTCAAATTTTCGAGGAAATGACCTTTAATAGGAAGTAGTATTGATATATTATCTCTTTTCGTCTTTTTCGTTTTCTTAAGTCGAGGGTAGGGGTAAATTTGTATATGCACTACCCTCCCCAAATCTCTCACCAGTGAAATTTTACTGAGTTGTGTTGTTGTATCCATGGCAACATCATTATTTTACTTTACAAAAATAAGCATTACCACTAACAGGGAACAAGTTGAGATGAAAGAGTCATCCAATAAAGAGTGGGGGTGGGGGGGAGGATAGAGATAACACCTTACCTAGAGTGGATTATTGAGGTTCCATATTACCTTAGACGGAGCATTCTATTGACAAGAACAACACAGCAAAGACATAGATGTGGACACCCCAATTTACCCTGTTCTTGGACAACAACTGACTCGTGTGTTTGGCGAAGTGACGTTTTAGACATGCAAACTCTGCCTAAGAATTTGTGGGCTCAAGCGCAACTTGCAACTTGAAACTGACAAAGATGCTTCAGCAGGACTGGAGTGGAGCACATGGAATGGATACATATCAATGTTAGTACTATTCTAAGTGCAAAATTAGACTACTCTAGTCACCAGGAAACTACTACGATTCATATAATAAACAAATTCTCTTTCCTGAACCTCATCATCCACTTGTCGCAGATGTGGCCAGGCCTTTCCAACGAAAGAGTGCTTTTTATTCCAGCCTTAAACCTTCTTTTTGGTTTTAAGTTTCGAGTGTTCAATGTTCTACATTATGTGGATTCCAAAGCTCTTACTTTTGAAACAAGCTTTGGTCTAATCTTGCTACATTGCTTTGGTCTAATCTTGGCGAAAAAGGCTTTAATATTAAGCGCAACTAGAATTAGCACTGCTTTGGCATAGGTGGGACTTGAATTAAGGTGCACAACAATAGATATCTTAATCTATGACTCAGCAAAAACATCTACTAATTGTAAGGTAACCAAATACTCTTTACTCGACAAACTTGAATTATAAATGATCCCATCAGCAGGTTAGCAAAGACAATATTGTGGTTCGCGCATTCAAGCCTATGAAATTCAAGTTGATAGCACCAATCACTTACAACTAGATATTGTTCATTAGACACTAAAATCCCTGACTGTAAAGGAATCTACTCTGTTCTCATAGAAGCTTCAACAAATTGCAAACACGTGGTCAACTATGTTTATAGTTCCAAGAACAAGCTAAGGATGGTAAACCACAAAACTAACACTTAGGGGCCGTTTGGTAGGATGTATAAGAATAGTGCAGAATAAGGTGTATTAGTAATGTATGAATTAATAATGCATGGGTTAGTAATGCAAGCATTAGTTACGCAAATATTATTTTTTATTTACTATTTGGTGTGGTGTATTAAAATTATAGTGCATTGCATAATTTTTAAGAAAAATAGTTGTTTACAAAAATGTCCTCCATATTCTCTAGCTTTAAGGGACTTTAAAGACAATTTTGTCTTTAACCATACTAATACATGCATTAATAGCCTTGGTATTACTAATGCCATAATTTTCTATGCATTACTTATACATAATATAATACCAAATATGATGTATAACTACTACAACAGGGTGAAAAAATGTACCAAATAAGATATTAGTAATGCATAAAGCTAATACTTGCATTATTTTTTCTAGTACCTCCCACCAAACGACCCCTTATTAATTACCTCAAGTGCTATTAGATGATACAATACTTTGACAGAAAACCCAAACCAAACGCCCTTGCCTTACGGATCCATCAAACTTGATACGAATGCACATGGTTCGAAATTGTCACAAATTTCTAAATTTCCTATTATATCAATACCTATCAAAAATAAACAACTAAATAAAGATTGATGATTGCATGGTGACATAAATCTTTTAAGGGTCCACCAAACTCTACAGAGAATTAGGTTCTTTATTAGTTTCCACAGAAACTACGTATACTGCAGTAAGTAAATGACAAGAGGAATTTTACGTGGAAAATTTCCAGCTCAACGGGATTAAAAATCACGACCTACCCTTGTAGTATTCAACTTCACTACTGAGCAACTTTTAGATTACAACCTATGTAACCTAGAAATTAACCTATTAATCTCTCACTAACTTGTAACACTCTATTACAAACCACTTTGTAATAACTCTATTACAAAGAATTTACAACTCGACTAACTTTAGCCAAGACACAAACACAAGAGTTTATGATTTACAAATGATTTCCTACACAGTTGTCATGACCCTAAATCCGGACCCAGCCGTGATGGCGCTTCTCGTGAAGACAAGGTCAGCCGACACTTCTCATTCTCCAATTTATTAACAGTTAAACATTTATAAACAGTCGAAACATGAGTAAATAATCCAAAGTATCAGATAATATCATAAATACACGGAAGAACAACCCAACACAACCTTAATTGGGGTATCACTAATCATGAGCATCTATAAAACCTAATACAAGTCTGAAAAATCCGCAAACTATTACAAATGTGTGATAAGAGATAGAAATGGAAAAGAGGAAGAAACACGGGTCTGCGGACGTCAAGCAGCTACCTCGTGAACTCCGAATCTCCGTCGGGAGCTCTCAACTCGCACTGGCAGGATCAGTAATGCCTGAACCTGCACACAGAGGTGCAGGGAGTAAAGTGAGTACTCCAACTCAGTGAGTAATAAATGTAAATAAAGACTGAAAGTAAGAAATCACGTAAGGCACAAAGCATTCCATAATGAAGCAGTAAAACCATTTAAAACAGTAAATCAGTGAAAGATAGGTAAAATCCTTTAATTCAATGTAGTTTCATGAAAAACCTTTTTCAATAATTAAGCAGGTAATTGATAGCCAATTATGAAAAGTAACACATGAAGACTCGCCCCTCGGGCCCAGTATCGACAAATCCGCCTCTTGGGCAGTACCAGCCCCTCGGGCAATCACATAGAACAATACCAGCCCATCGTGCTCAATCTCATATCACAATGGGTACCCGCGCTCACTGGGGGTGTACAAACTCCTGGATGGCCCCTTACGGCCCAAGCGTAATATCAAGCCACCTCGTGGCATCATCACTAGGCCATCGGCCTCAGATCAATCAAGCCACCTCGTGACGTATATATCTCAGGCCATCGGCCTCATAATCAGTATCAAATGTTTCTCACAACATAGGGCCTCGGCCTTACTCAGTCAAAAATCCTCACAAGCCACTTGGGCAATAGTAAAACATGATTCTCAGCTCAAAATATCATTTAAAAGATCATGTAAGTGTTAAAACAGAGTAAACATGGCTAAGTACGAAAACAATGAAATATAACATCACTGAGTTCAAGTATAAAGTCAAAACAGTGAGGAAATACTAGTAAAAATCCCTAAAGGGTTCAAATAGTTGGCACAAGGCCCCAAATATTGCGTTCAGCCAAATTAATGATGATAACAAATTGATTTCAGTCAAATACGCGATAAAATCATCAATCGGGAAGGACCAAGTCGCAATCCCCAATAGTGCACGACCCCACGCTCGTCAGCAAACATGTGTCTTTTCTCAATATAGCACTACGATGTGCAATCCGGGGTTTCAAACCCTCAAAACATCATTTACAATCATTACTCACCTCAAACCGGTCAAATTTCTAGCTCGCGACGCCTTTGCCCTTCGAATCGGCCTCCACTCGCGTTGAATATATCCAAAATCAGACGAGGACGTCAAAATATGCTAAGGGAACGAAACCCAAGCAAAAACAATCAATATACGACACAAATTCCAAAATTACCAAAACCCGACCCCCGGGCCCACATCTTGAAATTCAATAATTTTTTCATCAATAGATTCCTTATCTCCCCACGAGTTCATACATATCAAAAGTTCTCAAATCCGACCTCAAATGGTTCTTCAAATCCTCAAGTAAATGTCTAAGTTTCCAAGCCCTAATTTTTCCAATTTTCACCCTCAATTTCCATGATTTCTAGCTTTAATCCATGTAATAATAGCATAGGAACGAGTTTTAGGTCCAAATTCCTTACCTCAATGAAGTTCCCTTGAAATCCCTCTTTCAAATTGTCCAAAATGCTCTAAAGCCGAAGTCAAAAATGGTGAAATAGCTCAATTTCGCGAAATGAAATAACTTATATGCTCTGCCCAGACCTTTCCGCATCTGCAGTACTTCAACCGCATCTGCAGTATCAGATTTGCGGTTAAATCCTCCACTTCTGTGGGAATCACTAACCAACCCAAAAATCGCATTTGCGATAAGCCTTCCGCATTTGCGACTCCGCAGATGCGGCCATCCTGACTGTTTCTGCGGTTCCTGACATTCTTCCAAAATCCACTTCTGCAGCCCCTTTCTCTCGCATATGCGGTGCCGCACCTGCGGTCCCCAATCTGCAGGTGCGAAAATACTAGAAACAACAAATTCAGCAGCTGCAACAAAAATCCAACTTCTTTGTTAACCATCCGAAATCACCCCGAGGCCCCCGGGACCTCAACCAAAAGCACAAACATATTCCAATACCTTATTAAAACTTGTTCTAATCATCAAAACACCTCAAATAACATCAAATCACCCAAAACACATCGGATTCAAGTCAAACTTTCAAAAATCTTCCGAATTTCGCTTTTGATCAAAATCCCAACCAAACCACGTCCGAATGACCTGAAATTTCGTACACACATCCCAAATTATAGAACGGAACTACTACAACTCTCGAAATTCCATTCCGACCCCTATATCAAAATCTCGCCTACCAACCGGAAATCGCCAAAATCTCAACTTCGCCAATTCAAGCCTAAATCTACTAAGAACCTCCAAAATTCCTTCCGATCATGCTCCCAAGTCACAAATCACCTCCCGAAGCTAACCGAACCACCGGAACTCACATCCGAGCCCTCTAACACATAAGTCAACATCCTGTTGACTTTTTCAACTTAAACTTTCTTAAAAGAGACTAAGTGTCTCAAACTTTACCAAAATCATTCCTGATTCGATCCGACTAACCCAATACCACATAACACGGATAAACAAAGCATAAAGAAGCAGAAATGGGGAAACGGAATAGTAACTCATGAGACGACTGGTCGGGTCGTCACATCCTCCCCAACTTAAACAAATGGCCATCCACGAACGAATCAAGAAACATACCTGAAGCCTCAAACAAGTAAGGATATCTGCTCTGCATCTCCCACTCGGTCTCCTAGGTAGCCTCCTCCACGGGCCGACCTCTCGACTGTACCTTCACTGAAGCTATATCCTTTGACCTCAACTTTCGAACCTGACGATACAAAATAGCTACTAGCTCAACATCATAGGTCAGATTATCATCCAATTGAACCGTGCTAAAATTTAGAACATGAGACGGATCCCCAATATACTTCCAGAGCATAGATACATGAAATCCCGGATGTACACTCGACAAGCTGGGTGGAAAAGCAAGCTCATAAGCCCCCTCTACAATCCTCTGAAGCACCTCAAAAGGCCCAATGAACCGAGGACTCAATTTCCCTTTCGTCCCAAATCTCATAACACCCTTCATGGGTGAAACCTTCAACAGAACCTTCTCGCCAATCATGTAGGACACATCCCGAACCTTCCTATCAGCATAACTCTTCTGTCTCGACTGCGCTATACAAAGCCTATCCTGAATTACCTTTACCTTTTCTAAAGCATCCTGCACCAGGTCTGTCCCCAATAGCCTAGCCTCACCGGGCTCGAACCAACCAATGGGAGATCTACATCGCCTCCTATACAAAGCCTCATATGGAGCCATCTGAATACTCGACTGTTAGTTGTTGTTATAAGCAAACTCCACAAGCGGTAGAAACTGATCCCATGACCCTCCGAAATCAATGACACAAGCACGCAACATATCCTCCAATATTTGAATAGTGCGCTCGGACTGTCTGTCCGTCTGAGGGTGAAAAGTTGTGCTCAACTCAACCTGAGTACCCAACTCTCACAACACAGACCTCCAAAACTGCGAAGTAAACTGAGTGCCCCTATCTGAAATGATGGAAACTAGGACACCATACAAACGAACAATCTCCCGGATATAGATCTCAGTCAACCGCTCTGAAGAATAAGTGGTACACACAGGAATGAAGTGCGCGAACTTGGTCAGCCGATCCACAATCACCCAAATAGCATCGAACTTCCTCAAAGTCTGTGGAAGTCCAACAACAAAGTCCATAGTGATCCTCTCCCACTTCCACTCGGGAATATCTATCTGCTGAAGCAAGCTACCGGTTTCTGATGCTCATATTTCACCTGCTGACAATTGAGACACAGAGCAACAAATCCCACAATGTCTTTCTTCATTCTCCGCCACCAATAGTGCTATTTCGGATCCTGATACATCTTCGCAGCACCCGAATGAATGGAATACTGCGAGCTATGGGCCTCCTCCAGAATCAACTCCCGAAGCCCATCTACATTGGGCACACAAATCCGGCCCTGCATCCTCAACACCCCATCATCACCAATGGTCACATATCTAGCATCATCATGATGAACTCTGTCCTTAAGGACAAGCAAATGCAGATCATCATACTGGCGCTCCCTGATGCGATCATATAAGGAAGACCGAGAAACCATACAAGCCAATACCCGGCTGGGCTCCGAAATATCTAATCTCACAAACCAATTGGCCAAAACCTGAACATCAACTGCAAGAGGTCTCTCCCCAACTAGAATATATGCCAAACTCCCCATACTCACCGCCTTTCGGCTCAAGGCATCGGCAACCACATTGGCCTTTCCCGGATGGGACAATAAAGTGATATCATAATCCTTAAGCAACTCCAACCATCTCCACTGCCTCAAATTGAGATCCTTCTATTTGAACAAGTGCTGGAGGCTACGATGATCAGTAAACACCTCACAAGACACACCATACAAGTAATGCTTCCAAATCTTCAACGCTTGAACTATGGCAGCCAACTCCAAATCATGAACGGGGTAGTTTTTCTCATGGGGATTCAACTGACGAGAAGGATAAGCAATAACTCTACCCTTCTGCATCAATACACAACTAATACCGACTCTCAAAGCATCACAATACACAGTATTTGAACCTGAAGCTGATGGCAAAACTAACACTAGAGTTGTGGTCAAAGCTATCTTGAGCTTTTAAAAGCTCTCCTCACACTCGTCTGACCATACAAATGAAGCACCCTTTTGAGTTAACTTGGTCAAGGGCGATGCGATAGATGAAAATCCCCGAACAAAATGGCGATAATAACCTGCCAAACCAAAAAAACTGCGAATCTCGGTGGCTAAGGACGATCTGGGCCAACTCTGAACCGCCTCTATCTTCTTTGGATCAACCTGAATACCCTCGCTAGACACCACGTGCCCCAAGAATGCCACTGAACTGAGCCAAAACTCACACTTGGAGAATTTTGCATAAAGCTTCTCCTCCCTCAATCTCTGCAACACAACTCTCAAATGCTCTGCATGCTCCTCCTGACTACGCGAATACACCAGAATATCATCAATGAAGACTATGACAAACTAGTCAAGATAAGGCCGGAACACACTGTTCATCAAATGCATGAACGCTGCTGGGGCATTGGTCAGCCCAAAAGACATCACCAAGAACTCGTAATGACCATATCGGGTCCTGAAAGTTGTCTTGAGAATATCTGAGTCCTTGATCTTCAACTGGTGATAACCTGAACAGAGATCAATCTTGGAGAACACTTTCGCTCCCTAAAGCTGGTCGAATAAATCATCAATGCGAGGCAAGAGATACTTGTTCTTAATTGTTACTTTGTTCAATTGCCTATAATCAATGCACATCCTCATAGTGTCATCCTTCTTCTTCATAAATAGAACCGGCGCACCCCAAGGTGACACACTATGCCGAATGAACCCTTTATCAAGGAGTTCCTGAAGCTGCTCCTTTAATTCCTTCAACTTCGCTGGTGCCATACGATACGGCAGAATAGAAATGGGCTGAGTGCCCGGCACCAGGTCAATACAAAAATCAATATCCCTGTCCGGTGGCATGTCTGGCAGGTCTGCAGGAAACACATTGGGAAAATCCCTCACAACTGGAACAGAATCAATATTGGGAGTCTCAGTACCGACATCCCTCACAAAGGCTAGATACGAAAGACAACCCTTCCCAACCATACGCTAGGTTTTCAAGAATGAGATCACTCTACTAGGAACATAATCAGTCACACCTCGCCACTCAATCCTTGGCACACCCGGCATAGCCAATGTGACTATCTTAGCATGACAGTCCAGAATAGCACGACACGGAGATAGCCAATCCATGCCCAAAATGACATTGAAATCCACCATACACAATAATAAAAGATCCACATGGGTCTCCAGACCCCCAATAGTCACCACACACGATCGGTACACACGGTTTACAACAACAGTATCGCCCACCGGGGTAGATACATGAACAGGTGAAGCAAGAAACTCACGGGGCGTACCCAAATAACGAACAAAGTATGATGACACATAAGAAAAGGTGGAACTGGGATCTGAAGCAATAGCATCGGGTCTGCCTGGAAGTGCATAGAAACGCGCCTGACCGCGACCTGATCTACCACCACCTGATCAACCTCCCCCTCTAGGGCGACCCCTAGCTGGCTGGGTGGGTGTTGGTGAAGTAACTGGCGCTGAAGCCGATGACTGATTCATCCGCACGCCTCAAACTAGAACCAACATAGCACATAACCGTGCAATCGACTAATTAATAGTGGATTCCCCCACTTGGCTCGAAGCCATAGACCAAAACATACACAATAACTCATAACGCATATACTTTATTGTTGCCATAATACCATAGTGAGATTAAACTCAATCCTTCATAAGCTCGTGGAACACAGATCATCAGGTACTTTATATCTTCTGAAAATCTCGCATTCATCCTCGTAACAGACATGCCTACTCTCTTAAGCAAATCAAACTCAATTGTGACACATATCTTTCACAGGTAACAGAGATCTACCAATAAACGACATAAGGATCACACAAACTTCAGAACAATCCGCAGGAGATAACCCACCCGCTTCTCCTCAAACTGGTATCTCTCTATACTCTTCAATAATCATAACTATTGCACAATCACTTAATCTTCTTGGGTTCGAACCCATATCACAACATGAAATCTACTTCACTTCCCAACTAGACAACAGGAAAAGGTCATTCAACACACCCACACTCGGGACTACACATTAAATCAAGATGGAAATCAAGCACTAAATAGTTCTTTCTACCCTCAAGCAACCTCTTCTTGCCACGTCCGAACAATCTGAACACATCTCGCAGTCAAATCATACTCATCACGAAGCCATATAGTCATCACTTCCCTTAATAGGTACACTAGCGAACATATAAATCCAGATACACGTGCTCACACAATCAGCACCTCCGTGCTCAAGCTGCAGGCAAAACCCGGCCTCAAGTCCTCCAAACAGGACCAACCTCAACACATAAAAAATCACATCTCGCCCCTCGATCAGGGAATTACAAGCCATCGATACACATCTGATACTGAGCGCTCATGTGTGCATACGAACACGTGGAAGGAATTGAAAAAGTTACATTTCAAGCTGAATCAAGGACGTACGATAAGAATTTCAAGAATGTGAAGCTTTTCCTAAAGGTTCTGCAGCCTCTCGAGGATTAATACAGACGTTTCTGTACCGATCCGCGAGACTCTACTAAACCTGCTCATGACCGTGAGACCTATGTAACCTAGGCTCTGATACCAACTTGTCACGACCCTAAACCCGGACTCAGTTGTGATGGCGCCTCTCGTGAAGACAAGGCCAGCCGACACTTCCTATTCTCCAATTTATTAATAGTTAAGCATTTAGAAATAGTCGAAACATGAGTAAATAATCCAAAGTAGCAGATAATATCATAAATACGCAGAAGAACAACCCAACACAGCCCTAACCGGGGTGTCACTAGTCATGAGCATCTATAAAACCTAATACACGTCTGAAAAATTCGCAAACTATTACAAATGTCTGATAAGAGATAGAAATGGGAAAGAGGGAGAAACACAGGTCTGCGGACGTCAAGCAGCTAGCTCGTGAACTCTGAATATCCGCCGGGAGCTTTCAACTCGCATTGGTAGGATCAGCAATTCCTCAATCTGCACACAGGGGTGCAGGGAGTAAAGTGAGTACTCCAACTCAGTGAGTAACAAATGTAAATAAAGACTGAAAGCAAGAAATCACGTAAGGCATAAAACATTCCACAATGAAGCAGTAAAACCATTTAAAAATAGTAAATCAGTAAAAGATATGTAAAATCCTTTAACTCAATGCAGTTTCATGAAAAGCCTTTTTCAATAATTAAGCAGGTAATTGACAATCAATTATGAAAAGTAAACACATGAAGGCTCGCCCCTCGGGCACAGTATCGACAAATTCGCCCCTCGAGCAACATCTCATAACAATACCAACCCCTCGGGCAATTACATAGAACAATACCAGCCCATCGGGCTCAATCTCACATCACAATGGGTACCCGCGCTCACTGGGAGTGTACAGACTCCTAGAGGGGCCCCTTACGGCCCAAGCGCAATATCAAGCCATCTCGTGGTATCATCAATAGGCCCTCGGCCTCATATCAATCAAGCCACCTCGTGGCGTACATATCTCAGGCCCTCGACCTCATAATCAGTATCAAATGTTTCCTCACAACATAGGCCCTCGGCCTTACCCAGTCAAAATCCTCACAATCCACTTGGACAATAGTAAAACATGATTCTCAGCCCAAAATATCATTTAAAAGATCATATAAGTATTAAAACAGAGTAAACATGGCTGAGTACGAAAACAATGAAATATAACATGACTGAGTTCAAGTATAAAGTCAAAACAGTGAGGAAATACCAGTAAAAATCCCCGAAAGGTTCAAATAGTTAGCACAAGGCCCCAAATATGGCGTTCAACCCAAATGATGATGATAACAAATAGATTTCAGTCAAATACGCGGTAAAATCATCAATCAGGATGGACCAAGTCGCAATCCCCAATAGTGCACGACCCCACGCTCGTCATCAAGCGTGTGCCTCTCCTTAATATAGCACTACGATGTGCAATCCAGGGTTTCAAACCTTCAGAACATCATTTACAATCATTACTCACCTCGAACCGATTAAATCTCTAGCTCGCGATGCCTTTGCCCCTCGAATCAGCCTCCACTCGCGTCGAATCTATCCAAAATCAGAACGAGGACGTCAAAATATGCTAAGGGAACGAAGTCCAAGCAAAAACAATCAATATATGACACAAACCCCGAAATTATCAAAACCCGACCCCCGGGCCCGCGTTTCAGAATTCATTGTTGCGGGGACTCTTCAAAATACTGCCGCACTCGTATCGGATTCTCCAAAAATAGATTATTTTTAGAGTATCCGACACACACCTTGCGACATTTTAGGAGAGTCTGAGCAACATAATGTTCCAATGGAAACTTCAACGTACTGCAAACATATGTCAACTATGTGTATAGTTCCATGCTGCCAAAGAACAAGCTAAGGATGGTAAACCAAGAGAACACAAGCTAGTTAATAAACTGAAGTGGTATTAGAAAATACGATACTTTATAGAAAGCCCAAAACCAAATGCCTTTGTCTCTAGAATGATTCCAAGATAGTAATGAAATTATAAGCCACCAAACTTGATAAGAGTGCACAAGGTTCAATATTGTCACAAGTTTCTAAATATCCTTCTACGTCAATATTTATCAAAAGTAAACAACTAAATAAAGATCGATGATTTCATAGTGATAATATAAAGCCTTTGAAGCTTTGAATATGACATGCTTGAACCATCAACAGCGTTTCTATTTTATACATACAATAGAAAGCGATGAAAACAAATTAAAGTATCACACCACCACATTGACAAACATCATTCTTTATTGACATCACATTAACCTTTCAGCATGTACCTTTATTTAATGAAGGCAACATGCTTGCATAGACAAGGAGAAATCCGCAAAAGATTTGAATTTAGCACTTAACAGTTCCATCTTCTAATCAACATACTAGTGCTTCCACTGTACTATACATCTGTAGTTCCAAAATCTCTGTTTGCTTAAACAGTTCTTCCAACTATGCATATTTATAATAAATTAATACAAGCAACACAAACTATTAATAGCAACACCATAAGCCCAGATGCAGAGCCAGGATTTCAACTTTATGGGCTCTCGATATTAGAATGATGCTCCCAAATATTAATAACTGGGTTCTAAATTTAATGTGTACATATTTAATGAATTTATTAATATAAATACACAGTTTGCACAAATTCTACTGGGATGGGCTTCTATCTCCACACTCTGCATAAGCCTATAAGCCATTTCAAGGATACAGTCCTCCAAGCCCTTCCTACTCCCATGTTCTAACCTGATTGGTTAGATACTATGTTACAGTTACAAGGTTAAGAATTTAACTTAAGGAATAGTTGTTCTTAGTTTCACAAAATTATCAAGCCAATATTCATTAATTCAGGACAAGCATCCATGATGTGAAGTTAACAAAATCAACACTTCAACCAATTATATGTGCATCCATGCACGCTCATGTTTGTGCGTCTCTGTTGAATGCATTCTAAAGGTTTTTGCCTTGTCCTTTTCGCAAATGAATTCCCTTGCGCAAGCAAAAATAGGTATTCTCATGCCAAAGAAAAGTATAAAGCTACAGAAACTCCTATAACGACGTCCATTTTGATCAAGAAATTCACCAAATTTTATGGCTTTCGAAATGTGACTTTTTATGCGAGTGTCTGTTTGTCGCGAACGTGATACCTGATCTGTAGGAAAAAAAACTTTTTACCACTTTACGTGTAACATAACAAATACAAATAACAGTTACAACAACTATGAAGAGTTACCACTGATAACTATGTAAGTCTGGTACATCAACACGTTTATGAAGTATATGGGCATTACTATACAGGGAGGGTCAATTGGTCAGACTAGATCTGCTACTTGTCAAACACTATTCCTTTCCTTCTAGTCCAAATCACTGTACGATGCTTCCTCTTCTGGCAATTCAAACTCATCAACCTCTTGAAAATGCTTTCGCCAGTAGTTGACAAAATCTTCTGGCAAGGGATCTTCAACGACAGGTTTCTGCTCTGTGCGCCTCCTCTGCAGAAACATTTTAGTTGTTAGCCATCAAAATGGTAGGCTATGATATAAGTGAAAGAATGCACAGCCCGCATTCCAGAAAGCAGTTATCAGCAATATTAATAGGAATTTATTACTAGTTTTAAACACCAACTCCTCAGTTTTAGGTAACTCACTGAGCCATATTTTAGTTCATCTTGCCCTAATATTGTTTTGACATGGTTGGCGAAGAAAATCAGGTCAGGGGGTCAGCGATGTAAGCTTAGGCTTGCTATTGGAACCATTTTAGAAAGAAATGTTTCAGAACGCTAACGAACCTCCATGTCATGAATGTCTCTCATATCTAATCTACATATTTTCCTATATATGAAACATATATATTACAAGATAATTGTGCAAAGATACGGATGAAACAAACTTTAGCATATTATTTCCCAAAGCTCTGAAACTGAACCTAGAAATAGAAAATGAAAGAGGCCAGTACCCATTACTACTGGTAGTCCATGAGATCTCAACAGCAATGAGAAGGATGTATAAAAGAAGCCAGTTACAGATGCTTCTCATTAGAGATCAATACAAAAAGAGATTGTTAACAAACCTTGTTACGCTTTCCAGTAGGATCCGTCCATGAACCTGAGGGTTTAATATTACCAGCTCCATTGAATTCAGTCCTATATAGAAGAAACAAGAATCAAGAGAGCATCAGTATTGAGCATTCTCCTATGTCACTTTTCACGTTTAAAATGTCTTTATTCCATTCAAAACATAAAATGCCTCGATTTTAGATGTGCCGCAGGAAAGAAATGGGACTAAGGGAAGGTGTTGCTAATGTGCATGCTGCAGAGCTATCTTGCATATTAAGCATGTGCGGAGCCTTTAAAGTGAACATAATTACAACTAAGACACCCAATTCATTAAAGATTATGCTACTTCAGTAGATAAAGAAATAAATAGTAGCTTGAGTGCACTGCCAAGACAGAAAAATTTTCAGCCAGACTCAAGCTGGGAAAGGATACACATTCATGAGGAAGTGCCACTGAAAATTTCTCAGGGTCAAAACTAGAGGTAAAACTGCATGTGCGGTGTCAGGAGCATGAAAGTTCAATCAACCAACAATCTATATTTGGTACAGGATATCAGCAAATGATATCACCACAACAAGCTTCAAATCTCACGTGAGTAACCTCAGAAAAAAGGAGGAAAAAAAAAAAGCTGATATAAGAAAAAGGAGGAAATAAAACCGCTTCCTCAAGATTACATACATGTAGAGGCAGACTAAATAGAAAAAGTGTGTGTGTGAGAGAGAGAGACCTATTGGTTCTTGTCTTTGGAAAAGTAGGGCAACTAAAAACTGATGCGTCTTCCATCCCTTTTCCCCTTGTTTTCTTTAAAGATGTGAAACTCCGAGTCAAAACACCAACTTTTTCTTCTGCTGTTTTTTCATCTGTAGGAAAGTGCTGATGAGAAATTGCCTTAGCTTTGGCCTTTACTCTCTGAGGAGATGAAGACACAAAAGGCTCATGAATAACTATTCCCTTCTTTTTCTTATTTCCTGAAACTGGAGTAGATAGAACAGCAATTCCTTTCCCCTTATCTTCCTTGGTCTCAGGAGACAAGCTACTGAAAGGCTCGGCAATTGCCTTCCCTTTATCCTTTGTGATTGTAGGAGGCAGGGAAAGGAAAGGCTCATCAATCTCTTTCCTTTTGTCTTTTTTGTTTTCATGAAGACTGGGAGTGATGTTCGGAGCAGTAGATTCCAAATTAGACTTCTCTGTAGTCTGCCTTCGATTATAAACTACAGCTTCATTATCCCTGCCTGCTTGAGTAACAAACAAGACCAAACTTAGACAGGTTAGCCCCAGGCGTTAAAACAAATACAGACATTGGAAATTGAGCAAAAGCAAGCATAGTAACACAATTCCTGCATTTAGCATTTCAATATTGGGAAGCCAAACTTATTAGAGCAAATGAAGAATCAACCAAATCAATGTTAGGTATTATGTAGATTGCTTCTGCTCACATGGCAGGAGCGTGTTTACAATTTTTAACATAAACCTCAATTTGCTAGGGGTAGGCACCTGTAGATCATGTTTCACAATATATTAAGCTACTTTTATACATCATACTCGGACTATTTGTAGGCTTGTGATTAATCTAACACAATCCTCCTCCTTCATCTAGACTTGGAACTGACTATATGAATCTCACATACGCAAAGTTCAAACTTATCATCATTACTGTATCAATAATAATTACTTTATCAATAATAATGATTTCTTTGAACTAAAGACCTTAAGAGGTACTCAATAGTTAAATTATTAAGAAGAGATTACTTATATCCCATGTTTCACAAGTTCAGATGGACGTAAAGACAGCTATTGCTACTAAGATTTTAAACAAAGTAGGTTAATAATTTCGTTTGTAACTTTTGGAGTTCCAAATCCCAGAGGAGGATCAAGAATTCGTACTTCGTGGGTTCGAGTATGGAAGTCCACCACAACTCATTTGATTTATTAGGTTTGTAATCTATATTCTTATACTCCCTTTCCTAATTTATGTGGCGGTAATTGACTCAGCACAGAGTTTAAGAAGAAAGAAAAACTTTTAAAACGTGTGGTCTAATACAAGCAATAAATATTTATGCGACTATAAATTATCTCATTAAGAGTAAAGTGGTAATTTTAAAATTAAAATAATTCTAAATAAGGAAGTATGATATTATTTTTGGGACAGACTAAAAAAGAAAGTATGACACATAAATTCGGACAGAGGGAGTACTATTTAGTGGATATTTAACACATTACAGGGGCTAAAAGCTACTAGGTTCAGAGTTCCGATGAACGCATAACCCCTTAAACCCCCCCACCCCCCCCCCCAAAAAAAAAAAATCTACATTGTAGTCTTCTACAAGGCAGCAGAATTAGTTGTCCATCAATGTACTTCTGAGTCGCAGTAACTCTGAATGGAAGGAGCTAAAATCCTACAGATATCAATTTCTTTTTCATAATCAAGTTCTTCACACTTAACAGATTATTTAACACTACTATAATCCTCCAACGAAAACGACACATAAAGAAAAATAGATAGCAAGGTTGGAAATATCAGGAGCTGCTTATAAGCAATATATTTATTCCCTACATGATAATTAACCGCGACTTAATGTGGAAACAGGAAAGCGAGTAAAATAAACCTAAATGTCAAAATTCAAACAATAAATCCAAATAAACTGGAATATGCAAATACACACACACACACACACACACACAGGGGGATAGAGAGTGGGGGAGAGAGATCATACCTGGAGTGGTTAATGAATAGTCAGGCACACGAGCAACATAACGAACAGTAGAAATATCGGCGGGGTTAGGGTTTTGAGCAGAGTTGAAATTGGAAGATGCGACGCTGGTTCCAGAGTTTGCCTCCGTGGAATTGTTATTGGGCGAGTTGTTGTTAGGTTTTGATGTATTGGAAACAGAAATTGGGGGTTTTCGGAAAACATTTTGAGGTTTCGAAGAAGAAGCGGCGGAGGAGGAGACAAGCTTGCGGAGAGTGGAAGTGGGTATGAGATTGAAATTGGAGATGTCGGATAAGGGTTGCCTCTTCTTGTTGTTCATGGATTTAGAGCTGTTGTTCGGGTTACTATTATTTCTTTGAGTAGCCATGGATTCCCATTTATCAGCTTCTCATTTCGTCAATCTTATTCTGTTGTTAACCGAAAAGAAGATTGTCGAAGAAGCTTAATAATCAGTTGGGTGGCGGGAAAACCTGTGGGAGATTTTTGAAAAAGTATCGGTGGATTATAGAGTTCACGACAAGATTGTTGAGTTTGGTAGAGAGGTCTCGATAGTTCCGTTCGGAATCCTCGATTCAACGCTAGCCCGTCTTTAGTTTTTCAACCTTTTGGCCTTATTAAAAAAATAAATTACCTATATATGCAAGGTTAGAAGCTTCTTTATTATTATTATTATTATTATTATTATTATTATTGTTATTATTATTATTATTATTGTTATTACTTAATTACCTGATATAGCAAGATATTGGAAACATATAAATTCGAGCCTTGCTAGATGAATTTGGCTGCAAAGCACGGAACCCTTTCTTTCCCGCTAACATTCAATTACTACATTGTTTACCATAAAATTCGGATAACAACTAAACTTGTAAAGTGATTTTAAGGATATGAGATTTCACTTAATATTAATTGATAAACATAAAGATAAATGATACAAATTGACAACAATACAAAGCAAACAAGTGTTTGGTCAATGCCCTCGAGCTAATGAACCCTCAAGCTCGGTAGAGTAAGAACAGTTAAAGAGCAGCAAGTTGATGAGCAAAAGAAAGAAATATTATATTGCTTTGATATTCGTGAATGTAAGGTCCTTTACAAATGATGGGGACTCCCCTTTATATACTAGAGGAATCCTAATTATGGTACAATTCTAATTATGGAAGCAAATTCCATGATTGGTACGAATAACCGCCATTGATTTGATCTGTTCCGAGATTTTCACTGTGATCTTCGACCGGTTACGAATATCTTACCTTTGCGTTATTGCACATCACTCGAAATTGGTCATACTTAGTCTCGATTGCTGCTGGCCTCGGTCTTGACGGACATCTCGATTCTTGAACTCGACACCTCGTCTTCGTGTTATAGCCCGATCAATTGCGAAGTTGACCATCGGCGTGATCTCCCGGTCTCGATTAAATAGCAAAATCGGGCAAGCCCGATTTTAACCGTATACAGATAGTCCCCTCCTTTTTACCTACACCCCGTAAAGGGGTATATAAGGGAGTTTTTCCAATTAAAGGACAATCGAAATGGGATTATTTTATTTACAAATTCAGAGTCGCCACTTAGGAGATTTATGGTGTCCCAAGTCACCGGTTCCAATCCCGAATCGAGAAAAAGATTGACTCAGTTTAACAGTCCGCGAACTAGAAATCCGAGTAAGGAATTCTGTTAACCCGGGAGAAGGTGTTAGGTATTCCCGTGTTTCGTGGTTCTAGCACGGTCGCTCAACTGTTATATTTAGCTAGATTATCTGATTTTAAACAATTATGAACCTATGTGCAAATTTTAGCTGTTAACCGCTTTTAATTGATTTTTAAAGGAAATTGCAATGTCATTAAAAACATGTCTCGAACCACGTCACATAAATGCACCCGTGATTTTTGACATGATTTAACATCGTTGGGATTTGGATTTGGGTCACATAAATGTGCACCCGAATTTAGGAGAAGTAATTTTACTAAAATATCGCACCTAAAGCAACTACGCGTTTTTAACTTTGCGAGGGCCATGGAAATTTACTAAAAGGCACGCCTCGAATTCTAAATATTTTTTTAATGACATAATTAAAGAGGGCCACGCAATTTGTCATCTTACTTGGCGCGGCGCACCTCGGTTTATTCTAACCAAAAGTCTTTTAAGCTAACTCATGAGGGCCATAGACTATGTCTTGCCTAATATATGCACCTCCAATCTACTTTTAAAAGTCCAATTAATCAATTAAAGAAGGCTTGTGGAACTTCTAATTATTTAATTAAAAACTCGATCCTACTAACTAACTAGCAGGCATCATATTAAAAAAGAAACCAATCAACTCGAAACCAAATTGTATCGGCGAATTGCCGTGAATCGAATCCATTCCAATTACCTCCAAGCTTGGGCCCAAGTGAGCCCAGTTCTTAATGAGGGAGAAACGTTCAAATACTCAACATGTGACATTGAATCAGAGACCGGATGCATGTTATTTGGGGCCAACTTCAGGCCCAAGTTTTCAGAACCAACAATTGTGCTAACTCAATTAAAGCAAATCAATCAAAGGCTATAGGAACATGCCAGGGAGACAGCCTCTGAATTTGGTCGTTCTAAGCTCAAAGTGACCAAGCTCACAATTCTGAAGCTTAAAGGATTTCAACACCAAACAATTATTTTGCCATCATGCTTCCCAGATCCAAGTTTACTCAACCCTATGTTCAGAACATACAATTGACAAAAGAGATCCAATGAAATTATTCACTTAACAAATGTGAAATTAAGCATTAACCTAAAACGTAACACGATTATAAGACATAACATGCAGTTCTGAACATTGTTCCATTAGCACTTGGCATTTTTGACGACTTCGAAAGGAAACCTATACTGAACAATGCAGAATTCAACAGAGAGTAAGCAAAATATCTAAAACCCAAGCAATCTAATCAAATAGTCTGCTGTAATAGCCTTTGAAGTCCTTTTATACAAAAACTCTTAACTCAGATTCATGTAAACCACTAATAACTAGAGCACGCGACTTGCCTAGTATTGCAAACGAACTTAGAACTGAAACAGAAATGAGCAAACTACAATGAGAACCAAAACTAACTATGAAATTTGGAGGTTTTCGGAAATGTAAAAAACCCAGACATTTAATAAAACTGATGTTGTCTATATTTTAAACTTCGAGCAAACAAACTTGTGCTTCTCCATTTCACACGTCAAGAAGATGAATACCTGGAAATAAAGGGAACAAAGGAGTAAAGGTTTAGTAGAAGAAAAGCAGCAGCAGAAGCCAGCCCTAAACCCAGAAATAGGACAGTAGAGACCACAACAGAATCCAAACCAGACTCTAAATACTCAGAAATCAAAACATTTTAGACCAGAATGCAAGACTGTGAATTTTCAGTGATTTGAACCAGACTATTAGGACCAAAAGAACCAAAATCTGAGCAGAATTCTCATGTAATTTTCTAGAAAATGCAGGGGATTTAAGGTCATTTCAGAATTTCTTAAAGAAAGGCAGCCATTTCAGTGCTTGGATAAATTTTTATCTATTAACATTTGACTTGAATATCAAGTAATGATGCCTTTATAGGCAAGGCATTAGGACTGCTGAAATAAGTTAAGATTTGCACCCTAATCCTTTTGACATTTTTGTTTTTGCTCTCATACCCTTAGGGTAAAACATCAGATTTCATATTAGCCCCTACCATAGCTTCCTAGAAGTTTTTTTAGGCTGTTACAAAAGATTCCCTTGCCTATACTACCCATATTACCCTTAACAGCCTTGTTTATTACCCCTGGGACCTCAAATGGGTTATGGGTCAAATGACCCAATGGTTAAACTAGAACTGGGCTCAAAAAATCCATTCGAACTCTTAGAATTGTTTATGAAATGAATTCAGAGCCCAAATGAAATGAACCCAAATTGAGCAGACTATGAAAACAGTAGAAAATGGCTAAACAATTTTCGCAAAACTTAAAACTTAAGCTAAGGGACTAAATTATCATATAATCCTAATTGAACTAACAAGGCTAAACACACAAAGTAAAGTCAGAAATTAATCGTGTTGTCAACAAAAGAACTAGACTGACTAAACAAAAATCACAGAACCAACTTGGAACGAAAAACTGAGACGGAACAAGACGGACAACACTCAATCTCAATTTAGAAAACTCGTTCAATTTTATTTTCATTAACCGGAGGGAAAAAGAAGAAGATAAGAGGAAAGAAGGATGAAATAATCACAAGCGTAAATGAGAGGAAAGAAAGAAACTCACCAACTCGGGCTCGACCCTTTGACTGAGTTTCGATGTAAACCCCCAAATAACGTCAACCACTTGTTCTTTGTCAAATAGCGTTACTCCGTGGTAGCACTGGCCCAGGATACTCAAAAAAATTGGGAAAATATCATTGCATGCGCAGATTTGACTTTGACCTCTAAGGCTCGAACCTTAGACCTGAGATTCGAGACGCTCCGGCAAGATTCGAGGGAAACGGAGTGGGGATTCGGTATGAGGGGGTCATAGTGGCTATGTGGTGTTAATCTGGGGTCATTTGGGAAAAGTTGAGCTTTTGGTCTGGTCTTTGATTTAACATTCCAGATTAATTGGTGAGATTCGAAGGACACAAGTTAGGGATTTGGGAAGAGGAAATGAAGGAGGTCTTAGGGTGTAAGTTTGGTGGCGGTTCACGGTGGCACTGCCGGGGGAAGGCGGTGGAGTTTTGAGGCGGCTCAGTTAGGGTTAGGTCTGAGCCTTCTGATAGATGGGGGTGTTTGGGACATAGGGCTGTTTCAGACAACTTTATAGTCTGGGGGCAGTTCTCGACCGTTGGATGGAACAACATCGACGGCCCAGATCTATCTCAATGAAACAATGTCGTTTCATTTGGGGGGAAAATTCAGACCGGGTCAGGCGTGGGTTGGGCCGGGTATTTAGTGGTTATTACTTGGGCTGAGGCAATAAAATCGGGTTTGAGCCCAGATTTCTTTCATTCTTTCTTTTTCCTTTTCAATCCACAATTCTTTCTTTTTCTAAAATCAAAATAAATCCTAAATTAATTAATAATAATTTTTCAAACTAAATTATCCTACCCAAATAGATTAATCACTCATCATGGTATTTACAATAATTAATTAAACCCTAAATTTAAGGAAAAATTGCACAATTCAAAATTTAAAGTAAAAAATGCAAAATGAATTATGTTTGCGATTTTCATTTTTTATAAAACAAATTAATTTGCTAATTAATCTAAAACATAAAATTAAATCCTAAATACAGATGCAACATATTTTTTTGTATTTTTCATGAATTAAATAAGATAAACGTGCATAGACAAATGCAAATAATTAACAGAAAATGCCACGAAATCCAACAAAATTGCAAACACTAAAAGAAATTATTTTGTTTTGAATTTGTTGGACTAATACATATAGGGCAAAAATCACGTGCTCACAGCTGCCCCTCTTTGCCAGGAAACATAAAGAGTTTTCGTGCAAAGATAAAGTGAGCGGATACGAGCGATTTTTGCCGGTTTGAATACTCCGTGGGAAGCATTTTGAAAGAGTTGACCGCACTCTACTTCCAAGGTTGCCTACATATCCTTGGATAAAAAAGGAATCAGGTCAGTGTAGTTTGAGAAGTTTTGGTAGCTGGGACTACCATGAAGCTGTGATTTCGCTGTTACTGCTGTTGTTGCTACTGCTTACTGAACCCCCTTATTACACCATGTCAAAATAAAACAAGAAGCTAGACTAGACTATGGTCTATGGATTACAAAAGTCCTATCTATATCTTCAAACTTTCTCTTGTGTTTCTTGTTGCCTTGTTGTCCTTCATCCTCCCGGAGGCATCCATCTGTTGCCACCTTGAATTGTAAACTGAGATATTTTTCCCTTATTCAGGTGGGGCCTAACTGCTGAACTTGATATGTATTCCCTGCTCTTTAGGCGGGCTCCTGACTTCAAAACGTGAATGTATCCCCATGCTATCTAGGCGGGCTCTTGACTGCTGACTTGAAATGTATTCCCTGCTCTTCAGGTGGGCTCCTGACTTTAACATAAACAAAGCAAAGAATCTGAAAGCTAAACTTAAATAGTACTCCCTTGTTCTCCAGGCGGGCTCCTGAATGTTGCATTTGAAAGTATTCCCTACTCTCCAGGCGGGCTCCTGACTTCAATTTGAAATGTATTCCCTGCTCTCCAGGCAGGCTCCTGACTTCAAAATAAACAAAGCAAAGAATTTGAAGGCTCAAACTTAAATTGTACTCCAGGCGGACTCCTGACTGCTGCATTTGAAAGTATTCCCTACTCTTCAGGCGGGCTCCTGACTTTAACTTGAAATGTATTCCCTGCTCTCCAGGCGGGCTCCTGACTTCTGACTGGAAATGTATTCCCTTATTCTCCAGGCGGGCTCCTGACTTCATAATAGACAAAACAAGGAGTTTGAAAGCTAAAATTTAAACTGTACTCCCTTGTTCTCCAGGCGGGCATCCTGATTGCTGCGCTTGAAAGTATTCCCTGCTCTCTAGGCGGGCTCCTGACTTCAACTTGAAATGTATTCCCTTGTTCTCCAGACGGGCTCCTGACTTCAAAATAAACAAAGCAAAGAATTTGAAAACTAAAACTTCAATTGCAATCCCTTGTTCTCTAGGAGAGATCTTGATTGCTGACTTGAAAGTATTTCCTGCTCTCCAGGCGGGCTCCTGACTTCAATAAAACAGACAAAACAAAGAAAATATTCTGCCCCAGTTTGGCGGCTGGGGACAGATGTGATTGTAATACTAAATCATGTTACCAATTGTTACTAAGGATTTGAAAGCTAGGTCCCATTATCCAGGGGGGTCCTGACAACTCTTAACTAATGACAATTTAAAATCTAAGTTATATCTTCTATGGGTTTGATTTCTGCTAAATCTTGCTATCTAAGAGGATCTTTAAACTACTCCCCATTATCCAGGAGGGTTCTGAAACTCAAAGGTCAAATTTTATCTTAAAGATGTCAGCTTTCATGTCTGAATTATACTACCTTACAGCAGAGTTTACGCTAAATGTTGGTATCTAATCGAAATCTTAAGCTAAGTCTCATTATTCAAGAGGGTCCTGAAAACTCCTAATTGAATCCTATCTCGAACATGCAAACTTCTAAGCCAACTTATATTCTTTTGGGATACATTTATGCTAGATTATGCTATTTCTGAACTTTAAACTAGGTCCCATTTTCCAGGAGGGTCCTGAAAATTAAAAATCAAACTTGTTTGGTGCCTTTCTTTCTTTATGGAAGGTTTCTCCGAAACAACCGAAATTTTATGCCCCTGTTGATCAAAGAAAATTTTGTCAGTTTAAAATGGTGGTTAGCTGATGGCATTCTTGCTGAAGATCTTTCCGCTGCATTGTTTTTTTCTGACTGGCTTCCCCGAACTGGCCCTGAACCGCTTTGACTTTCTGACTGACTTTCAAACCCCCATGACCTTTGAGGAACCGAGTGTTCTATACCCGTGCTATTGTTTTGCCTCTAACCCCTTTATCTGAACCTTTGCATCCCCCATTACATTACCAGTCCCTTCCACCAATAAGACTTTCGGTGATTCCTTGTACCCTCCCCTTACATCGTGTTATCCTTAGTATGCTCCGACTACGATGTGCTTTGCAATTTTGGAAGTTGGCAGTGAGTTTTGAATTGATTTGAAGAAGACTGACATTGAAACATCTGACATTGAAACATCTTAGATAGATAAACCAAAAAGAAATGAAATGCAATGACTTTGCGAGTTAAGGATAAGAAGAATCCAAAACCAGATGACTACTACAAAAGGGAAAAAGAAAAAGAAACTTATATGAGTGGAACAGCTGGTACCAATGATCATGACATGCATTTCGGATTAATCAGCCCAATCTGTCCAACCAATCAACTTTCAGTTGCCGTACTTTGTTGCCCCGGAATTTTCATGACCTGATTACTTTACCCAAACCTTGACCTTGTTCGTCCTGCGGTGCCTTGAAACAATTTTCCCACCAACATACCTTTCTCACTTGTTGACTTTTCAACTCACTTTCGTCTCAAGGTGCCCGTGAGGGTTTTCACCAATAAGACTCTCTCGTTTTAATTTCTCTCAACTCCCGTCGCCTTACGGTGTCTGTGAAGGTTTTCACCAATAAGACTCTCTCATTTTATTTCTCTCAACTCCCGTTGCCTTACGGTGCCTGTGAAGGTTTTCACCAATGAGACTCTCTCATTTATTTTTCCTGCTTGAACCAGAGTGTTGCCCTTGACATGAATTACCTTTACCTGCTCGACTTGGCATTTCTCAAAGACTGATCAGAAGGTCTTTCTTTGGACCGTAATGTGAGCTTCTGGACAGGGTTAGAAAGAAAGGGTATAAAAGGCTCAAACAATTCAAATGGGTTAGAATTACAACTTTCGGAATCAGATTTCTCACAACAACCACAACTTCTGCCCCAGTTTCTTGCTTGGGGACTTTTGGATTTTTGTTTTGATGAGACCGAACCGTGAGGCTGCCTACATATCCTTAAAAGGAATCAGGTCGAACGTAGTTCATGTCATAGAAATTACTTCGTTGTTGTGATTTTTCTTTTCTCTTTCTTTTCTTTCTCTCTTTTTCTTCTGTTATTCTTTTTTTTTCTTATTTTTCTTCTTTTTTTTTCTCTCTTTTTCTTTTTGCTTTTCTCTTTTCTTTTCTTTTCTTTCTCCTTCTTCTCTCTTTTCATTTTTCTTCTCCTTTTCCTTTCTTGTTCACTCTTTCTTTTTCCTTTCACTTACTTATCCTGCGCACTTGCGTTTCTGAATTGTGCCGTTGATCCCGAAAGAGGGGTATGAAAGAAAATAAATAAGGCTAAAAAAGGGGTGACAAGGGATAAAGTGTTTAGATAGCAGAACAAAACGCCTTCGTCATTTCAATCTTCAAAATATGCCAAGTACAAACAAGTACAATCAAACAAGGGAATCATACATAGTATCTTTTGACTGCATCAGAATTGATAGCCATTTATACACATTTGCCTTTTATATCTGTCAAATATAATGCGCCATTGGACAATACTCTGGATACAACAAATGGCCCCTGCCAGTTTGGGGCGAACTTTCCTTTTGCTTCAGCCTGATGAGGCAAGATACGTCTCAACAGTAGTTGACCCACTTCGAACTTCCGTGTACGTACCTTCTTGTTATATGCTCTCGCCATTCTCTGTTGGTGCAATTGGCCATGACATACTGCCGCCAATCTCTTTTCATCAATCAGACTTAGTTGCTCTAAGCGGGTTTTGACCCATTCAACGTCATCAATTTCTGCCTCAGCAACAATCTGAAGGGATGTGATTTCAATTTCTATGGGTATTACTACCTTTGTGCCATACACCAACAAATATGGAGTAGCCCCTACTGAAGTGCGACTAGTAGTGCGATAACCTAGCAATGCAAACGATAGCTTTTCATGCCATTGCCTTGAACCTTCCACCATTTTTCGAAGTATCTTCTTTATATTCTTGTTGGCTACCTCGACTGCTCCATTCTCCTTAGGGCTATATGGGGTGGAATTGCGATGTATAATCTTAAACTACTAACATGTTTCCGTCATTAGATGACTGTTGAGATTAGCGCCATTGTCCGTGATGATCACCTTCGGAATCCCAAACCGACAGATGATATTTGAATGTACAAAATTGACCACTGCTTTCTTGGTCACAGATTTGAAAGTTTTTGCTTCAACCCACTTGGTGAAATAATCAATGGCTACCAGAATAAACCTGTGTCCGTTTGATGTTGCTGGTTCGATTGGCCCAATGACATCCATGCCCCAAGAAACAAAAGGCCATGGTGCAGACATTGTATGTAATTCAGATGGTGGAGAATGAATCAAATCTCCGTGCACTTGGCACTGATGATATTTACGCACAAAACTGATGCAATCCTGCTCCATAGTGAGCCAGTAATAACCTGCTCGGAGAATCTTCTTTGCCAGAACGTACCCACTCATATGCGGTCCACAAACTCCGGAATGTACCTCGGTCAAGATAGCTGTGGCCTGTCTTGCATCTATGCATCTTAGCAACCCCAGATCTGGAGTTCTTTTGTACAATATCCCTCCACTGAAGAAAAATCTACTTGCCAATCGTCGAATTGTTCTTTTCTGATCACCTGTGGCCTGTACCGGGTACACCCCATCCTGATGTATTCTTTGATATCATGGAACCATGGCTCCCTATCAAGTTCTTCTTCCACCATATTACAGTAAGCGTGTTGATCACGGACCTGAATCTGCAAAGGGTCCATATAAGCCTTATCTGGATTATGTAGCATTGACGCTAGAGTAGCCAAAGCATCGGCAACTTCATTATGGATACTTGGGATATGCTTAAATTCTATCGACTGGAACCGTTGACAAAGGTCATGCAAACATTGTCTGTACGGTATAAGTTTCAAATCCCGTGTTTCCCATTCTCCCTGAATTTGGTACACCAGGAGGTCCGAGTCACCCAAGACCAAGACTTCCTGGACACCCATATCCACAGCTAACCTCAAACCCAGAATGCAGGCCTTGTATTCAACCATGTTGTTGGTACAGTAAAAACGAAGCTGAGCCGTAACAGGGTAGTGTTGCCCTGTTTCATAAATAATTACCGCTCTTATCCCCACGCCCTTCATGTTTGCAGCCCCATAAAAGAAAAGTTTCCATCCCGGCTTCTCAACTTGCTCCAACTCATCAATGTGCATCACCTCTTCATCAGGGAAATAAGTTTTCAAAGGTTCGTAGTCTTCATCAACCGGATTCTCGGCCAGGTGGTCCGCCAAGGCCTGTGCTTTCATTGCAGTTCGAGTCATGTAGACAATGTCAAACTCTCTGAGCAGGATCTGCCACTTTTCAAGCCTCCCTGTGGGAATAGGTTTCTGAAAGATATACTTTAATGGATCCAAGTGAGATATGAGGTAAGTAGTATAAGATGACAAATAATGTTTCAGCTTTTATGCCACCCAAGTTAGGGCGCAACATGTCCTTTCAAGATGAGTGTACTTAACCTTGTAGGATATGAACTTCTTGCTGAGGTAATAGATGGCCCGCTCCTTCCTACCAGTGATATCAAATAGTGTTGCTCCTTCCGCTCCTTCCTGCCAGTAAGTAGTATAAGATGACAAATAGTGTTTCAGCTTTTGTGCCACCCTAGTTACGGCGCAACATGTCCTTTCAAGATGAGTGTACTTAACCTTGTAGGATATGAACTTCTTGTTGAGGTAATAGATGGCCCGCTCCTTCCTGCCAGTGATATCATGTTGACCCAATACACAACCGAATGAATGATCCAAAACCGTCAAATATAGAATCAAAGGTCGCCCTGGTTCTAGCGTGACCAACACGGGTGGGTTTGACAAATACCCCTTTATCTTATCAAATGCCTCTTGACATTCATCCGTCCACTTGACCGCAGCGTTTTTCTTTAATAGTTTGAAGATAGGCTCACAAGTTGTCGTGAGTTGAGCGATGAACCTACTGATATAATTCAATCTCCCCAACAAACTCATTACCTCGGTCTTGTTCCTTGGAGGTGGCAATTCCTAGATGGCCTTGACTTTCGATGGATCCAGTTCGATACCCCGGTGGATGATTACGAACCCCAACAACTTTCCAGACGGAACCCCGAACGCGCATTTTGCAGGATTAAGCTTGAGATTGTACCTGCGAAGCCTTTGGAAGAACTTTCTCAAATCCCTGACATGGTCAGAATCCTTTCTAGACTTCACGATCACATCATCCACGTACACCTCGATTTCCCGGTGTATCATATCATGGAATATTGTCGTAATTGCCCTCATGTAGGTTGCCCCCGCATTCTTCAAACCAAATGGCATGACCCAATAGCAGTACGTTCCCTACGGTGTGATGAATGCCGTATTTTTGTCATCTTCCTCGTCCATTAAGATCTGATGATAACCCGCATAACAATCCACGAAAGAACCAATCTCATGTTTGGCACAATTATCAATCAAGATATGTATGTTCGGCAATGGGAAATTGTCTTTTGGACTTGCCTTGTTGAGATCCCGATAGTCAACACACACCCTGGTCTTGCCATCCTTCTTCGGCACATGCACAACATTGGCTAACCAGGTGGGATACCAGGTGACCCGAATGACTTTGGCATCGAACTGCTTGGTGACCTCTTCTTTAATCTTAACACTCATATCCGTTTTGAACTTTCTCATCTTTTGTTTGACAGGAGGGAATGCCGGGTTAGTGGGAAATTTGTGAACCACTAAATCAGTGCTTAGACCAGGCATGTCGTCATAAGACTATGCAAAAATATCTTTGTATTCGAACAGTGCTTTAATTATCTCCTCCCTGAGTTAATGTTCCAGATGGACACTTATTTTAGTTTCACGGACATTATCTGGATCCCCTAGATTAACTGCTTCTGTATCGTTCAAATTAGGTTTGGGCTTTTCCTCAAAATGACTTAACTCTTTACTAATTTTTTCATAGGCCTCATCATCATCAAATTCCAACTCGTCATCACACTCAATTTCTTGTATTATTATTTCAGAGTTAGATTGGCTTTTAAAATTGGGCCGAAGATTCCTTATAGATGTCATGTCATTGATATCAGCATAAAAAGAACTGTACAAAAGAAGAAAACAAAAATAAAATTAGAAGGAATGAAGGAAAAGGGACAATTGTAGTTCATTGAATTTAAAGATAACAGGGTTTTAACACATCCAACTGGACGAAACATAATATCTGAATTACAGACCCTGGAATAATCCAGACAACTAAAAGAAAATCAAAACCCACTACCAAGACTCCCTCCGGATAGGAAGAGGAGTAGCTTCCCAGTTGTTGACTTTTGCACATGGTCCCACGAATTGCACATCTGCCTTGCTTGACCCTTCCCCATCCTCAACCATGTTAACCTCAGCGAACAACCTTTCGAGTCCCTTCTCTAAGTCTCCATCAACACCAATCAACGATCCAGGAACCTTTGACAACAATTGCTTTCTGACACCCGGCCTGACAAATGATCTGGATAGACGCGGGATTGGCTTTGGCAGTGTCCATGCTTTCTGTTTCATTTTGCGGGCTCGTCTCACATCTGCAACTGTAGGTTTGAACCCCAGACCAAAAGTATCCAGATTCCTTGGAAGAGAAACCGGTTGCACAATACCTTGCAAAGATGCACCCAAACCCTTGCCCGGTAAAAAACCATTTTCTAACATTTCAACGGCTACCATGACTGATGCCGCAACCATCTTTGGAGTTGGAATGCTCTTTCCTTCCGGAACTTTCTCTACCGATACTGTGTCGAAGACCTGATAAACCCAGGGTCCCTTGCCATCGTCAACTTCTATGAACGGAACAATGGCACCAATGGGCATACACAAATTATCCTCGCCATGTACAACAATTTCCTGTCGATCCCATTCAAACTTGACGATTTGATGCAGAGTAGACGCGACTGCTTTGGCAGCATGGATCCAGGGTTGTCCCAATAACAAATTGTACGAAACAGCCACATCGAGCACCTGGAATTCCATAGTAAATTCAACTGGCCCTATTGTGAGCTTAAGCACTATGTCCCCGACTGAATCCTTCCCTCCACCATCGAATCCCCGGACGCAAATACTGTTCTTGTGAATTTTTTCATTCTCCACTTGCAATTTGTTCAATGTGGAGAGAGGACAGATGTCCCCACTAGACCCATTATCAACCAGCACCCGAGTAACCACGGAATTTTCGCATTTCACCGTCAGATAGAGGGCTCTATTGTGCTCGGTACCTTCCATGGGTAACTCATCATTAGAAAAAGTGACTCGTTTTACCTCAAATATCATGTTAGCTATCTTTTCCAAGTGGTTTACTGAGAATTTGTCAGGAACGTGGGCTTCGTTCAAGATCTTCATCAAAGCATGACGGTGTTCGTCTGAATGGATCAGTAATGACAAGAGCGAGATCTGAGCTGGTGTCTTCCTTAACTACTCCACAATGGAATAGTCTTGCGCTTTCATCTTTCTCAAAAATTCTTCTACTTCTTCCTCAGTCACTACTTTTTTCACCAACACTGGATTATCCTTTGAGGTCTTAGCTTTTTTCAATTCTTCGGGGGCAAAGCATCTCCCCGATCGAGTCAAGCCATGGGTATCACACACTTCTTCTCTGACCTCTTCCCCCTTGTAAGTTACTGTCACTCGTTCATAGTTCCACGGAACTGCCTTGCTGTTGATCATTGGAAGCTGAGTTATTGGTTTTATGATAACAAGCTCTACGCAAGCACCTTTCACGACCACAATAGGTTTACTTGTAACCCCTGGTACCACCACTTTAGCTTTCTCTGGTTTCCCTGCAACGGTACTTGACGACCCTTTCTCCGTTACCACAACTGGCTTGTTGTCTACCTCTTTCAACTGAACCACTGATTTCCCACTAGTTACCTTTTCCTTTGAACTGGTTTCACTGGAGCGAATCATCATCAACGTCTGCGAGGGTTTCTTAGACTCCCCTCCCTTGTGTATCAACTCAATCATATGGGTCTCATGGTGAGCTAGTAGCAGATTCTAGTTGATGTTTGGTATTTCTGGGGATTGAACCTCGATCTGATGAGTATTAATGAGCTTTTGTACAACTATTTTTAGTTTCCAGCATTTCTCTGTGTCATGGCCCAGGGCCCCTGAACAATACTCACAATTCACCGAGCGATCAAGATTTCTAGGGAGGTGATTCGGCATTTTAGCCTCGATCGGATTCAACATACCCAACTGTCTCAATCTGTGGAATAGGCTGGTATATAATTCTCCCAATAGAGTGAAAGTCTTCTGCTTCTGCAACCTCTCATTCTTAAAGACTTGATTAGGTCGAAAACCTATTCCAGGAGGGTTTTTGTAGGCTTTTGGGGGTGGATGGGTATTTTGTAGAGCTTGGTAGGGACTCTATGGAACTGGCGCATGCCATTGTGCGTGAGCGGGAGGTTGGGTATAGGTTTGTGCGTGATAGACAGAAAAATGGGGATCTGGCGGTGGGTAGTAGTGTTGTGGTGGGCTACATGGAGTGTGGGGGTATGTTTGGGGATAGGGTCGAGGCTGGTTGTAGAATGGTGGAAGGTTCCTGGATCCACCCCAAGCTGCCGACTCGATCGTTGCAACATCCTCTTTCTTCTTCTTTCCGAGTACACCCCCAGTACCGTTTTGAATGGCTTGGGTGGTTTCTTTGATTGCTGAGTAACTCATGATCTTATTGGACTTGAGTCCCTCCTACACCCCTAGTACCGTTTTGAATGTCCTGAGTGGTTGCTTTGATTGCTGACTAACTCATGACCAAAATAAGTGGGCTCCAAAGCCTGCAAGAAATAATCAACCATCTCGCTTTCTTTCATCGGGGGGTCAACCCTCGCTGCTTGCTCTCTCCAACAGAACCCATATTCTCGAAAACTCTCACCGAGCTTCTTCTCAATCTTCATCAATGACAGACGACCTGGGATGATTTCGAAATTATACTGAAAATGACAGGCGAAGGCTTGGGCCAAATCGTCCCATGTGTACTACCTGTTATGATCTTGTTTGGTGTACCATTCTAGCGCTGACCCACTCAAACTTTGGCTGAAATACGCCATCAGCAATTCATCTCTTCCACCTGCTCCTCTCATCTTGCTACAGAACCCCCTTAAGTGTGCCACCGGGTCACCATGCCCATCGTACAGATCAAACTTGGGCATTTTGAACCCTGCTAGCAACTGAACATCTGGGAACAGACATAAATCTTTGTAGGCCACACTTACTTGGCCTCCCAGCCCTCTTATATCTCGGAATGATTGCTCTAAGCTTTTGACCTTTCTGATCATCTCTTCATGCTCAGGATTTCTGGGGGGTTTCTTGGTCTCTGTCGGGATATCAAGATGAGGAGTGTAAGGATATGGTTCTAGAACTTTGAAGGTGGGTTCAGGGAGATAGACCTGGTTATTGTGAGTTTGGAATAGGGGTTCACTGGAAGATCGGTGTAATGTAGCAGGTGGAGGTGCCACAAAAATAGGTGTAATTGGTGGGGGAGGGTACGGGACTTGTTTGGGTGGTGGAGCTTGAGAAGTATGGGAAGTGGTGCCTTGGCATTGTTGGTAGAGGGGAAAGGCTGGAGATGAGTTCACAGTGGGAGGTTCCTGAGGTTGGGCTGATGGTGGGATATAAGCAGGATTGGCGGGATAAACCGGTGGTGGATGCCCTTTCGCCCAAGCTTGGTACATTTCAGCCATCTGCTGTTTCAGCTTATACATTTCTTCCCTCATTGCACTAACGTCCATTTCTTCCACCTCTTTCGATGGGTCGACAATACTTGTTTCCAGTTCCTGGTCGACCATATTCAGCCTGCCTTTCGATCGGGTGTTGTATGAATGAGTTGCCAGAATGCCGACCAGCTAACCACCTGCTTGAACTCAATTCATCAACAACAACATTGTTAATGGTTAGGTTTTCAACAAGTTGGTAATCGCACATTTGAGGGATGAATGCACCTAAGCAGTTAACTGTTTCTATCATGCATTTGTTCGACCTCTTGCGTCATCCTGGCTTGATCATTTGCAACTTTCTTTCTTTTTCTCTTTCTTTGCTTTTCTTTGTTCTTTTTCTTTCTTTATCGTCTCATCGTCATCGTTTCTTTCCTTTTATTTCCCTTATTTTCTTTTCTTTTTCTCTTTATCCCTTGTTTTCCCCTCTTTTCTTTTTCTTTCTTTTGGTTATAGTCGAATCCTATGGAGATTGCCTACGTATCATAACCCCGCATGAATCAGACCGAGCGTAGTTTTGGAAGATAAGTGGGAAAGTAAATAAAATGTTTTTGGGATTTTCAGTTTTTATAAAAACAGATGCTTCGATTACAAAGACTCAATACTAACAAATTCCAAAAGACTTACAGACTCTGATGCAAAGACAAAACACAGACTCCGAAAATAAGCTATCATACTCCAAAGAAATACAGACTCAAAAACAGAAAGAAAATACAAACCCAACATGACTTACAGACTATGACAGAAAATAAAATACAGACTCAAACAAAAAATCACGAGTACATCAATACTCCTGGTGCCCGCGGGACATCATTCGGTCTCGCCACGTGCCTATGTGCAAGATCTCTTTGAAGTCGGTCCAAGTCGTTCATTATTTGTTTAACAAAGGTCATCACCGCTGCAAAGAATGTAGTGCGAGTCATATCCTCACAGATATGGAACTTCATAACGATGTAGTCAGCGATGTTTCTAATTCTCTCTCTTATGACGCCCTTTTCTTGTAACAAACGCCCAATCTGTTGGGCCCTGGCCTCCAAAGTTTGCTCAGCTGCATAATTTTGTTCCTGAAGCTGTTGCAAGTCTATTTCTAACTGCGCCAATGCTGTATAACAGTGTTCCCTTTAAACCTTGAAGTCTTTTGCCTGCTTAATCATTTTATTTTCCGTGGCGATGACCCTCTTCTTCAACCCTGCGACCTCATCGTCGTACCTTTCTCTCAACTGCTTAACCAGGAATACCCGTTCATCTGCGTTTTTAGCCAATTGTTTTTGAGCCTTGGATAGTTCATTTTCTGCTTTGTTCAAATCGAAACTATAGTTACTCACTTTCTGCCTCAGTTTAGCTATGAGTTTTTTCATCTCTGTCGCTTCGGGCTGGATTTTTTGCCGCTACTTTCATTTTCTGAATTTGAGCTAGAAGGGCCTCATTTTTTTTGGCTAGCCTTTTCTTTTCTCCTTCATCTGCCGCAACTTGCAAGCTACTCTCGAATTGAAGTTCTCTGATTTACTTTTCCAATTTTCCTATCGTGGCTCTGTACTCGTTTTCCTTGGCCAACCAAACCCACTGTTCTTGTGACGACTCAACAAATTCCTGAAGGTGGGGTCTTTTGGCCGGCCTTCCAAACTCAATTTCTCTTCTGTACCAAGCAAGGTATCCTGGTGAAACCTCACCCTTAGATCGATCAGGTATATAGGTATTGGCTGTTAAGTATTAACATTCGCTCCAGATTTGACGGACTACTACTTCATGAAATTGACCGTTAGGTCCAATCTCAACTACCTGAGCACTAAGATCTTCATCTCTCGGAACTATCTGGCATCTCCCGAGCTACATCAAAACCCGATATAGGGCATAAGGCTGGATACTCCTGAGTCCCATCAAGAGGAAATGAGGCCCGGTGGCTAGTATGTATATGACCTCATCCACAGGCAACCATCCAAATGTCCACTCTATTTGGTTTGCAGTGATGGAACGGAGGCGCGTTACCCACTCTGTGACCCCCTCTGGCAAGCTGATACCGTCAACCCTCGTGTAAAATTCTTTTATGCATGTTTTTTCTGTCGACCCATAACTCATAAATTGAGGTCGATGGCACAAGTTTTCGATCATCCACATCAGCAACAACATGTTGCACCCCTCGAAAAAGTCTCCTTCGGCTTTGCAAGCTATGAGAGTACGGAAGATCTCGGCTACTATCATGGGCGCGAGGGTGCTGTTGGCCTGAGTAAGCAAAGTGCTAACAACCCCAGATACTCGTATGTCAATATTCCCGTCTTTTCTAGGAAATACCACGAGTCCCAAAACGGCCACCATAAAAGCAAAACACATATGTTCTTCCCACTTAAGGCGATTTCCTTTGCTGTAGATTTTGTTTTCCGACTTGTTGAACCCCTCTACATGACCATATCTGTTGTATATAAACTGCAAAGTACAAAAACTAGCTGCCAAGTCTAGGTTGTGGACCCCCCTGCTTATTTTCAAAGAGTCTAGGAATCTGTGCACGGCTACGGCCCTTGGAGCAATAAGGTACTGGTGTCTCAAAGGAACTTTAGGACTCCCAATATATCCGGCTATTTCTTCCAATGTTGGGGTAAGTTCAAAATCTGAGAAGTTAAATACGTTGCGGGCCGGGTCCCAAAATATAACCAACGCCTTCACGATGTCTCTCCTGGGATTAATCTTCAGCAACCCAGTGAGGCCTCCCAGATATTGATTGACCGTGTCTTGTCCCGATTTGCCCAGATCTCATCCCACCACATATGTAATTCCAAAGGGACCTTGCTCAGTACTGTTATTGGCAAATTCCGACTCGTGCTCATTCTGCACATTTATTAGGGTGGTTAAGCAAAATATCACGATTCAATTGACTCAAAATAAAATGGACACACTTTTTTTCTCTTTTTTTCTTTTCATTTGGAAATATAATCCGGTTTTGCAAATACGGCCTCCTAGCACCTCCGGGGCGAAGATTTTAAGGTTGTGTTGACTAACCGATAAAAACTAAAAAAATGACCACATGTGGCTGTTCTTGCAAAACAGCCTTCCGATGCCCCTTTTAAGGACATTCGGCTATTTCTGACAAGAATGGAATCACCTTAACTATTTTCAGATAAAAGTAAAATTTTGTTCTTTTGGGTTACTTTTCCAAAAAGGAAGTTGGACCCGATGGGGGTTGCCTACGTATCTCACACCCTGTGAGAATCAAACTGGCGTAGTTCGGGCAGATAAAACAAACTATTTTTGAAATCAAGACTTTTTTTCATTGTCAAATAAAATAAACTATTTTTGAAAACAAACCTTTTTTTTGTTTGGCAAATAAAACAGCTATTTTTCATTTTCTCAAAAATTCGGCAGAGTTTCGATACTATTTAGACATTGGTTTTTTTCAAAATAGGTGATTAACTCTCTTTAACCATTGTACTGCTATTTCTCTTTCCTCAACTTTTCAAATATTCAAAAGTCGGTCAGCATGCAAGTCCGAAGCAAATAAATGCACAAGTAGCAAGAAGATGTATCAAGATGGTCATTTTTCATTTTTGGTACACCTGTCCTAGACAGACTCAACCTGTGTGTTGAGCCTCCAAAGTCAAATGCACATGGTGCAACCAAACGTTCCTACTAGGTATCCGACATGAAGCTGAGTTATTCTAGGTTCAAAACCTGGGTATTTGTTCTAGACTGTGTACCCGAGCGGACAACTCGAGCCGAGGAGGGGGCTATGTACCGGGAACAAAAAGGTCATCCGGCTTAGTAACTTGTCCGAGCCTCTTTCTTATTTCAGGGTATGACACTAATAGAATAGAGAGTCTCGACCAACGAGCACATCCCCGAAGATGAGAAGAGAAGGGTTTCGTAGCAGTTTATATATAGTTCAGATAATATCAAAGCGGTAAAAAGCAGCACTTAGCACATTAGGCCCAAACATGTGAACAAAATCAGATAATAAATAAAGCCAAATACAACAATTCATCTAAGCTCGAATTCTTGAACCCTGAACCAGAGATTCTGGGTTCGTTCTCCAGCAGAGTCGCCAGAGCTGTCACACCTCCTTTTTTTCTACACCCCCGTAAAGGGGTATATAAGGGTGTTTTTCCAATTAAAGGACAATCGAAACGGGATTATTTTATTTACAAATTTAGAGTCCCCACTTGGGAGATTTAATGTATCCCAAGTCACCGGTTCCAATCTCGAATCGAGGAAAAGATTGACTCTGTTTAACAGTTCGCGAACCAGAAATCCGAGTAAGGAATTCTGTTAACCCGGGAGAAGGTGTTAGGCATTTCCGAGTTCCGTGGTTCTATCACGGTCGCTCAACTGTTATATTTAGCTAGATTATCTGATTTTAAACAATTATGAACCTATGTGCAAATTTTAGCTGTTAACCGTTTTTAATTGATTTTTAAAGGAAATTGCAACGTCATTAAAACATGTCTCGAACCACGTCACATAAATGCACCCGTGATTTTTGACATGATTTAACATCGTTGGGATTTGGATTTGGGTCACATAAATGTGCACCTGAATTTAGGAGAAGTAATTTTATTAAAATATCGCACCTAAAGCAACTACGCGTTTTTAACTTTGCGAGGGCCATGGAAATTTACTAAATGGCGTGCCTTGAATTCTAAATATTTTTTTTAAATACTTAATTAAAGAGGGCCACGCAATTTGTCATCTTACTTGGCGTTGCACATCTCGGTTTATTCTAACCAAAAGGCTTTTAAGCTAACTCATGAGGGCCATAGACTATGTCTTGCCTAATATATGCACCTCCAATCTACATTTAAAAGTCCAATTAATCAATTAAAGGAGTCTTGTGGAACTTCTAATTATTTAATTAAAAACTCGATCCTACTAACTAACTAGCAGACAACATATTAAAAAAGAAATCAATCAACTCGAAACCAAATTGTTGTCGTGAATCGAATCCATTCCAATTACCTTCAAGCTTGGGCCCAAGTGAGCCCAGTTCTTAATGAGGGAGAAACGTTCAAATACTCAACATGTGACATTGAATCAGAGACCGGATGTATGTTATTTGGGGCCAACTTCAGGCCCAAGTTTTCAGAACCAACAATTGTGCTAACTCAATTAAAGCAAATCGATCAAAGGCTATAGGAACATGCCAGGGAGACAGCCTCTGAATTTGGTCGTTCTAAGCTCAAAGTGACCAAGCTCACAATTCTGAAGCTTAAAGGATTTCAAAACCAAACAATTATTTAGCCATCATGCTTCCCAGAACAAGGTTTACTCAACCCTATGTTCAGAACATACAATTGACAAAAGAGATCCAATGAAATTATTCACTTAACAAATGTGAAATTAAGCATTAACCTAAAACCTAACACGATTATAAGACATAACATGCAATTCTGAACATTGTTCCATTAGCGCTTGGCATCTTTGACGACTTCGAAAGGAAACCTATACTGAACAATGCAGAATTTAACAGAGAGTAAGCAAAACATCTAAAACCCAAGCAATCTAATCAAATAGTCTGCTGTAATAGCCTTTGAAGTCCTTTTATACAAAAACTCTTAACTCAGATTCATGCAAACCACTAATAACTAGAGCACGCGACTTGCCTAGTATTGCAAACGAACTTAGAACTGAAACAAAAATCAGCAAACTACAATGAGAACCAAAACTAACTATGAAATTTGGAGGTTTTCAGAAATGTAAAAAAACCAGACATTTAATAAAACTGATGTTGTCTATATTTTAAACTTCGAGCAAACAAACTTGTGCTTCTCCATTTCACACGTCAAGAAGATGAATACCTGGAAATAAAGGGAACAAAGGAGTAAAGGTTCAGTAGAAGAAAAGCAGCAGCAGAAGGTAACCCTAAACCCAGCAATAGGACAGTAGAGACCACAACAGAATCCAAACCAGACTCTAAATACTCATAAATCAAACCATTTTAGACCAGAATGCAAGACTGTGAACTTTCAATGATTTGAACCAGACTATTAGGACCAAAAGAACCAAAATCCGAGCAAAATTCTCATGTAGTTTTCCAGAAAATGCAGGGGATTTAAGGTTATTTCAGAATTTCTTAAAGAAAGGCAGCCATTTCAGTGCTTGGATAAATTTTTTATCTCTTAACATCTGACTTGAATATCAAGTAATGATGCCTTTATAGGCAAGGCATTAGGGCTGCTGAAATAAGTTAAGATTTGTACCCTAATCCTTTTGACATTTTTGTTTTTCCTCTCATACCCTTAGGGTAAAACATCAGATTTCATATTAGCCCCAACCCTAGCTTCCTAGAAGTTTCCTTAGGCTGTTATAAAAGATTCTCTTGCCTATACTACCCATATTACCCTTAACAGCCCTGTTTATTACCCCTGGGACCTCAAATGGGTTATGGGTCAAATGACCCAATGGTTAAACTAGACCTGGGCTCGAAAAATCCATTCGAACTCTTAGAACGGTTTATGAAATGAATTCAGAGCCCAAATGAAATGAACCCAAATTGAGCAGACTATGGCAAACAGTAGAAAATGGCTAAACAATTTTCGCAAAACTTAAAACTTAAGCTAAGAGACTAAATTATCATATAATCCTAATTGAACTAAGAAGGATAAACACACAAAGTAAAGTCAGAAATTAATCGTGTTGTCAACAAAAGAACTAGACTGACTAAACAAATATCACAGAACCAACTTGGAACGGAAAACTGAGACGGAACACGACATACAACACTCAATCTCAGTTTAGAAAACTCGTTCAATTTTATTTTCATTAATCGGAGGGAAAAAGAAGAAGATAAGAGGAAAGAAGGATGAAATAATCACAAGCGTAAATGAGAGGAAAGAAAGAAACTCACCAACTCGGGCTCGACCCTTTGACTGACTATGTAAACCCCCGAATAACGTCAACCACTTGTTCTTTGTCAAATAACGTTACTCCGTGGTAGCACTGGCCCAGGATACTCAAAACAACTGGGAAAATATCATTGCATGCACAGATTTGACTCTGACCACTAAGGCTCGAACCTTAGACTTGAGATTCGAGACGCTCCGGCAAGATTCGAGGGAAACGGAGTGAGGATTCGGTACGAGGGGGTCGTAGTGGCTTTGTGGTGTTAATCTGGGGTCATTTGGGAAAAGTTGAGCCTTTGGTCTGGTCTTTGATTTAACATTCGAGACTAACTGGTAAGATTCGAAGGACACAAGTTAGGGATTTGGGAAGAGGAGATGAAGTAGGTCTTAGGGTGTAAGTTTGGTGGCGGTTCACGGTGGCACCGCCGGGGGAAGGCGGTGGAGTTTTGAGGCGGCTTAGTTAGGGTTTCGAGGTTGAAGACGATGAAGATAGAGAGAGGGGGGGTGTTCTGAGGGGCATAGGGCTGTTTCAGATAGCTTTATAGTCTGGGGGCAGTTCTCGACCGTTGGATGGAACAACATCGACAGCCCAGATCTATCTTAATGAAACAGTGTCGTTTCGTTTGGGGGGAAAATCCAGACCGGGTCAGGTGTGGGTTGGGCCGGGTACTGAGTGGTTATTACTTGGGCTGAGGCAATAAAATCGGGTTTGAGCCTAGATTTCTTTCATTCTTTCTTTTTCCTTTTCAATCCACAATTCTTTTCTTTTTCTAAAATCAAAATAAATCCTAAATTAATTAATAATAATTTTTCAAACTAAATTAACCTACCCAAATAGATTAATCACTCATCATGGTATTTACGATAATTAATTAAACCCTAAATTTAAGAAAAAATTGCACAATTCAAAATTAAAAGTAAAAAATGCAAAATGAATTATTTTTGCGATTTTCATTTTTTATAAAACAAACTAATTTGCTAATTAATTTAAACATAAAATTAAATCCTAAATGCAGATGGAACATATTTTTTGTATTTTTCATGAATTAAATAAGATAAACGTGCATAGACAGATGCAAATAATTAATAGAAAATGCCACGAAATCCAACAAAATTGTAAACACTGAAAGAAATTATTTTGTTTTGAATTTGTTGGAGTAATACATATAGGGAAAAAATTACGTGCTCACAACAGATAGTCTCTTCATTTTTTGGAGTGTAATTAGAAGAAACGATCCGAGTCTTCGATTTTATACTTCGGCCAATTATGACGTCATTCTTATGACGTAAGCGACAGAAACGATTGAAGCATCGCATCGGTGTGGTTCCCAAGACCATTAATTAGCGCCAGTTGATGGTCGGCCACTAGTGCCTTTGAACCGTCATAGCAAATATTATAAATAGATCATCTTCATATTTTTCCCAAACTTTACTTCCAAAATCTCTTCTAATCTTCAAAGCGATTCTTCTCCATTCAAGTTTTTCAATTCTTCAAATCCCGTTTGCCAACCTTCTCATCAAACAACAAGTTTTATCTTCTTCTTTCCCTGAACTCATAAAAAATAGCGAAAACATCGAAAACCGTTCCTCAAAAAGAAAAAACCTCTTCATTGCGGCCGGCCGGCGACAATACACCGGTGGAGCCACGCATCGAAGAGTGTGTTCCTGGGTCATGCGATCTTACTTCCGACTTTAAAGTCGAGAAAACCTCGTCTGTACCTGGATGTGAGCCAATGTCGAGATACATATGCTCGATAACTGAAGGCGATCTTGAGCAGGTGAAAAAAGATTGCCATTGGGAAAACAAGGAGGTGGTGATTTCGACCCCCGAAGAGAATATCACCACCCATGTGAAAGGGTTCTTGAGTGTTTACACTTATCCTTTTACGCTGGGTCCTGTTGACCATGTTATCATTGATTTATGCCGCCAATACCAAATAACCCTGGGCCAGATCCATCCTTCCTTCTGTCATATAGTAATTTTGCTTCGACTCTTTGTGAGCAAAGTCGAGGGGATGCCTTTTACCCTCGACCATCTCATCAGAATGTACAACCCTCGTCTTTATCGAGGGGGACTAATAAGGCTTCAGTGTCGGGCTACCAAGGTACTGTTCTCAAGCATAGATGAGGACAAGGACCGAGGATGAATGGGCCGGTTTGTTTGAGTGAGGACCTCCGACATAATTCTGGCCGAGAAGATGACATTCCCTAAAGAGTGGCACGTGAAGCGTAAGTACAAACCCAACTATAGCTTTTGTTTACCGTTTTGTTTCTTTTGCCTTTTCGTATTGACATCCCTTCCTATGATGCAGCAGTTTCTTAAGTGACCGTTGCATTCTCGAACCTTGAAAGCTGGGTTCGTAAAATGGCCTCGACCTTTTCATACGTTGAGCGCTTGTGGCGCGATTTGGTAAAGGGCCGATGGGTGGCCAAAAATCATGTTAAGCTTCTCTATCCGTGTTTGATGCCCTTATGTGAAATGTTTCTTTTTTATTTTTACTTGATTCCCCCCATACAGGTCTCGAAGACAAATGTTTTCATGAGGCCGCCCCCACCTGGAGAAGAGGAGGCCCCAAAACCGGCTAAGGATTAGAAGAGGAGGAGAGTCTCGCCTTCCGATACTCCAAAGCCTTAAAAGAGCAAGGCTCGTAAGTTGAAGAATGGCACTAACACTCTGCCTGTCGACGTAGCCCAGAAACTACGAGATGAAGAAGAGGAGAAAGAAGATGCTGACTATGAGTTGGTGGCTCGAAAGAGGGAGAGCGCCAAAGCTTCAAGGGCAGTTGAGCCGGTGATGGTCGAGGAGGCTCATCTTCGGACCAAGGAGATCTCGAAAGATGGTCTGAGTGAAGTCCCCAAGTTATCAGAGGCCAAAGATGTCTTCCACCGTGACGATCAATCGGTGAGTATACCTGTCCGCCGTGATGAACAATCAGCGGGTGTTCCTGAAGGGTCCAGTTCCGAGGCCCTCCGAAAAGGAGAGAGTGGCCCAAGTGTCTTGCTTAAGAGATCAACATTGATGATTCGCCGCCCCTTCCCACATTTTCTGAGGGGAAATTTAAGGAGGCCCAGGCTATGGAGACCCCCGGCGTGTGAACGATCCACAAAAAGGATGACCTATTCCGTGGCTACTTTATGAGGGTCGGTGATGTTTCCGATATGGATGCATTGATCATTTTCGATGAGGCTCAGCGACTCCGGCTAGTTAGACTTTAGCCCCCATTATTAGTTTTACGTTTGCCTTTATTTCCTTTTGCCCGATTTCCTTCCTTTCTCTATAGGCCATGACGCTTCATCGAGAAGTATTTTCCAAATCCCAAGCCGAGCTGAATCGGCGTGGGGCCAATCTCAAAAGGCTCACGGAGGAGAAAGATGCCCTCAAACTCTTCAGTGGGCAAAAAGAATAGGAGATCAAGGACCTTCGAGCTGAACTGGCCAAAGCTCACAAAGAGCAGACTGACTTGATCGAGCAGGTAATGAAGAATTTTCTTAGAAGTTTGGTGTGTCAATTTGGGGATAGCGACTAATACTTTGATACTGCAGGTTCAGCAGAAGGCTGAAAAGATTGAGCAGCTTCGCGAGGAGGCTAAGATGAAAAAGGCAGAGACTTTGGGGTAGAACAAGAACATGGATTGTCTCGCCTTGGAGAAAGATACTGCTCGAGCCCAGCTATCTTCGACTAAGAGTCTACTCCAAAGCATGAAGGAAGAGAGCTTGGCCCGAGCCAAGAAAATTGAGGAGCTTGAGACTCGGTTGGCCGCTGGGCTTGCAAAGGCCACATCTGAGGCAGAACGAGTAAAAGTCGATGCAGAGGCAGTCGTGGCCGTCTACTGAGCTGATGCTGAAGCCGCTCACGCTCGAGCAAAGTATATTTCCGATACTGCTCAGGTCCGATCATACTGCATTGCCGAGCATGCCAAATGCCAGTCTCGGAGAGACTCTCGAAAAGATTCATGCTCGTGATTTTGACCTTATTGCTGATATCGAGAATGCAAAAGTGCTAGAGGCCGAAGCCAAAGCTTTACTCTCTGAAGATGATGGTTCCTGGAGCTCGAGTGTATCCGAGAGTGGAGATGAAGATGAGGCTCCCGGGGAAGATTAGGCACTTAGAATTTTTTCTTCTTTTTGGGACACTTGGTTCACATAATAGAGATCAAACCAAGAAATGATGTTATAGAAGCTCTAATTCCTTGTTGGGAGCTGAATAACAACGTATTTTGCTTTAATAATTGTGAAATGACGCCCACACTAGAAGAGGTCGCGAGCTTCATGGGAAAAGGCCAATATCTTCCCCGTGATAGACCTATCGTACCAAAGAGGGTACATGCATGCAAATTTTTGGAACTTTTGAAGATCAATCATGGAAAGTATAAGGGGTTATCCGATCGATAGGTCACTTTGAAATTCTTGTTTGACAGATATAGCGATAGAGATGCTTTTGAAAACAACTTGGGTCAACTCAAAAATGACGGGGACATAGAAACATGGAAGATGCATAGGCATTTTTTCCTATATGGTTGCATTTTTGGGCCGTATGGTTTTTCTAGATGTAGAGGGGCGTATCCACATCTGATTAGATAGGGTAGTGCAAGCTTTGACTACCATGAAAAAACCCACTCTTGTCCTTATGATTCTATCAAGTTTATTCCGGGCTTTGACCAAGTGCCGAGAAGGACAGAAATTTTTCGAGGGCTACAACATATTACTATAGATGTGGATTTTGGAACACTTCTACCGTCATCCTGTCATCGAGAAATTCGACCCGCATTGGTCCAATTTTGTACAAAATCATGAATAAAGGATTGAAACATGTGAGTTTCCTGAAGGAATTGGAGCTTGGAAAACATGCAGATCGAGTCACTTGGAATTACCATTGGCCTTCTACGAAGGATGTTAATTGTGAATCCTCTCATCAACCTTTCCTGATATTAATGGGGCTCAACGGCGTCCAACCTTACGCTCCTCTTCGGGTGATGCGCCAATTAGGCCGACGCCAAGAAATACCACCAACAAGGGACATGAGCAAGTTCGCATATGACATTTCTCCAGAAGAGCCAGTAGATGATAAGGAAGTCATGAACATTTGGTTTGAGGGTGGAATTTCTGAGTTTCGTAATATGGTAGAAGACCGTGAAAGAGGGGAGGTGGCCCCCAGGTACCTTGCTTGGTTTCACGACCCCTCATAATTGGCAGATAGGCCAGAAGGGTCCAACAGAAGAAGAAGTGACCACCTTGTTGTACAAATGCTAAAGCAAGAACTGGACCAAGCCAGAGAAACCATCTTTCAACAACAAGCCCAATATCAGGCCAACATCATTCAGATCCGATCATAGGTTAATAAAGACTACCGAGCCACCCTGCAGGTTATGGTTAAGGATTTAAAGACTGCTCATATGAATCTGGCATGTTTAGAGGAACAACTTGCATACTGGGTTAAGTCGGCCCTAAAAAAAGCTGAGAAGGGTCGACTCTCTAAAATACACAAGTTGCAAGAAGATCTGAGCATCGTCGAGGAAGCAATGCACCAACAACAAATGAAGTTTGATCTCCAGAGGGAGAAGTTCGAGTCAATTAAGAATCACCAACTAGCCGAATTCGAGATGGAGAAATGTCACTATCATGAGGTAATAGGTCGGCTACAAAATGATTTGACCGAATACATGAAACAAAGAAACTCAGCATTGGACCGCGAGGCAAATGCACTGAATTTGGCCGATGCCCGTGGGCGGCAAATCGATGGCATGTTTGTATTCCAAGAGAATGTCAAGAGAAGGATACTTGAGATAGCCGAGTACACTGCTCTGGGGTGCACAGATTGTGAGAAAATGAATAAGAAATATTTATCGAATCTGCAATCAACCTCGCTCGCCACATTGCTACAGATCTGGAGGCCCTATACAAAGATATGTCCATCCAATTGGGGCAGGGAGCGCCCTAACCAAGATGATGTCGAGTGGATAGTCTGCAAATTTAGAGTCCTTGTTGCATTCACATTTTTTAGTAGGTGAATTTTTATTTTTGAGTCTATGAGGGGTCTGTTTGTGACTTTGGTTTTGTGGAGTCTTGTTTCAATCCAGTCGAGTCTGTTGTAGTTTTCTTTGCGCATTTTGTTTCAACATCTTGTACCAAAAACAAAAAATATATATTGAAAACCCAAAAAGATTTTATTTTTTAAAATGTTGTATGTGTTTGTTTTTTTTTTGAAAAAAATCAATCAAGTGTCTTGCATCCCTGAACTACGTAATGATCTAATTCATGTGGCAACATGATACGTAGGCAACCCATAAAAGGTTCGATCAAAATTTTTGTCAATGAATCTAAGTTGAGGGATCAAAATGAGGGGAGTGTAAAAACAAAAAAAAGAAAAAAAGAAGAAGAAGAGAATAAGAGCGCCAATAAGAAGCAACTTGATAAGCTGGAATGAAACATGAAGCCTTCCAAAAAGCATTTTAGAAATGGTGATGATGTTAGGAGCATGACATATTATGTGTAATTCATATCTATAAAATGCCTAACCCTAACATGTTTGATGTCTCTTATCCAGTAAGTTTAAGGTGGTTGGCTTGTGGTGAATCTAGCAACACATCATTACTTCACAAGATATAAGGGACCAGTAGTAATGGATAATAGTGATGAAATCGAGTTGCTCAGTGACAATCCGCAGGGTCAATCAGCCGAGCAAGAGTCAGAGGAAATAAGAAAATGAGACAACAATTGTCAGATGTATATCAAGCTTGGGTTTCTGGTCAACCTCCACCCCAGGTTCCCTCTGAGGGAACTTCCACCGTACCCCGAGCTACTTAACCATTGCTCCACGTGGCGAGCAATAATTTTCTACCACCAGGGTATATGCCAAACTACAGCTTCCATGCCGATCGTGGTACCTCTAATATGCGACCTCCAGTCACACCAGTCAGGAACACCCCTCTCATCGTGTCTAGCGCACCAGTATATACAATCTCACCACCACCTCCTGTGACGAGGCCCAACAACGAGCCACTATCTTAGGCTTATGATGGCCAATACTACTCCCCAAATATGGCTTTCAGGGGCTCAGCTCCCGACAATCAGACTCCTTAGTATGAGTCACTAGCAGAAAATGAAAAGCCTGCAAAGACAAGTGAGCCGAATGAGATGGCCAGGAAAATGAAAAATCTTGAACAAAACATAAAGAACATATAGGGAATAGGTGGTCACAAAAGTGTCTCGTTCAGTGATATGTGTATGTTCCCTCACATCCATTTTCCACCAAGTTTCAAGACCCCAAAATTCGAGAAGTATGATGGACACGACGACTCTATTGCCTACTTGAAAAGGTACTGCAACCAACTAAGGGGTGCAGGTGGAAAAGAAGAATTGTTGATGGCATATTTTGGAGAAAGTCTTACAGGGGTAGCCTCTGAGTGGTTCATTGACCAAGACATCTCTCACTGGCATGTCTGGGATGACATGGCCCAGGCCTTCGTCAAGCAATTCCAATACAACATTGATATTGCACAAGATCGCAATTCCCTATCCAATTTGAAGAAAAAGTCGACGGAAAGCTTTAGGGAGTATGCCATCAAGTGGAGGGAGTAAGCGGCCAGAGTTAAGCCACCCATGGATAATCATGAGTTGATCATTGTCTTTTTAGAGGCTCAAGAGCCTGATTATTTCCAAAACATGATGTCCGCAATGGGTAGGCCTTTTGCCGAAGCAATCAAGATAGGGGAAATGGTCAAAAATGGCCTAAAGACTGGCAGGATTGTAAGTCAAGCTGCTCTCAAAGCCATTACCCAAGCGATCCAAAATGGGTGGGGAAGTTTTGCAAATAGGAAAAAGAGAGATGAAGGTTTTATGATGACTTCGGGATCTAGGGAAGTTTACAGAGGGGCATCGCACCCTTATGTACGAGTTCCACAGGGGCAATCCAGCTACCCTTAACATTATTATCCTTCTCCAATTCCTCAATACTCAGTGGGCCCACCACAATATACAGTGTTTAATGCTCAATCCTATGTTTGGCCTACCAATCAATAGATACGTGTACCAGCTCTAAGGAACCCCCGACCTCAGCAGCAAAATTTTCGGGCACCTTATAATGCTCGTCCCAGGCAGGATTACGGTCGAGAACAGAGGCCGGTGGAAAAATTCACCCCATTGGCTGAACCATACTCTAGTCTTTCCAGAAGCTAAAACAGATGGGCGTGATTGGACCCACCGCCCCCTACCATATGCATCCCGATTCACATGGATTTCAAGCAAATGCTAGATGTGAATATCATTTAGGTGCCCCGAGGCATAACACCTATAACTGTTGGACTCTAAAAAGAGACATAGAAAGACTCATTTCTGAAAAATTGATTGTAGTGATGAATGGCGAGGACCCTCCTAATGTGACAAACAACCCATTGCCAGCACACAATGATGTTCATTTCATGGGAATGATTTGACGATATCAAGAATACAAGTCGGTCGGTCAAGAAGAAATGATAGTGGGAGCAATTCAAGAAGGAACAAGTCTGGAAGTAAGTCCAAGCCGAGATGTGTCGTTGATTGTGAAAGGCGCCCTGAGCTCAGAAAAGGTAACTTTATTTGTGCCCAAGGTCACGAGGTTGGAAGTTCGCTCTAATGTTCCAAGCCCAAGGTTATATGTGTCCTCGGAGGCCACCCCATCACAAGGCAGAATCATGGCAGTACAAAGGGTAGAACAGAGCCGATCATAATCAAACCTACCGTGCAATCCCATGTGACAAATACAAAAACCATTCCTTGGAACTACAACAAAACGGTGATGACATACAAAGGCAAGGAAATCATAGAAGAAGTTAGGGAAACTAGAGGTTTGACTCAATCAGGGAGGTGTTACTCTCCAGAGGAGTTGAGAAAGGCCAAGCAAATCAGAGAAGGACAATTGCCAATAAAGAAATCTGTCACTGAAGAAGAGGCAGAAGAGTTTTTGAAAAAGATGAAAGTTCATGACTACTCAATCATTGACCAGCTAAGAAAGACTCCTACCTAAATCTCTCTACTATCTCTGCTCCTACATTCAAAAGAGCATGCCCGTGTACTAATCAAGACCCTGAACGAGGCACATGTCTCAGAAAAGACCACAGTGAATGAGTTAGAGAAGATGGACAACAGATTTTTCGAGGTGAACAGAATCTCCTTTACTGATGATGAACTTTCCAAGGAAGGAGCCGGGCACAATAGGGCTTTGCACCTAGTCGTCAAATGTGAGGGTCATTATGTAAAGCGAGTCATGGTTGATGGAGGCTCGAGTGTAGATGTATGCCCTCTCTCTATTTTGCAAGGAATGAAAATCAACACAGACAGAATCCGACCTAGCAATGTTAGCATTCGGGCTTTTGATAGCTCAACAAGAGATATCATTGGGGAGATCAACCTCACCATGACAATTGGGCCGGTTGACTTTGAAATTGTCTTCCAAGTAGTAGACATGGACACTTCTTATAACTTTCTTCTTGGAAGGCCATGGATCCATATGGCGCGAGCTGTCCTATCCACATTGCATCAGATGGTAAAGTTCGAACACGACAGGTAAGAGATTATTGTTCACGGTGAAGACGAGTCATCCATTTATAAAGACCCGTTAATCCCGTGCATTGAGGCAAAGGAATGGTGTGAGTCCATTGCTTATCAAGCTTTCGAAGTGGTTTCTGTGGACCATGTTGAGGAAGGAAAACCCATTCTGCATCCTCGTCTTTATGCCACATCTGTAATGGTGGCTGCAGTTATGTTGAGACAAGGTTATGAGCTAGGAAAAGGCTTGGGGGCATCATTGCAAGGAATTTCGGAGCCTATTTCTCCATTCAGTAACCAGGGTACTTTTGGCTTAGGCTTCAGGCCAACACAAGCAGACAAAAACAAAGCCAAACACCGCAAAAAGCATGGATGGGTCTTGAAACAACCTATCCCTTACATTTTCTACACTTTTGTCAAGCCACAACTCCAAGAGGGTCAAAATTCCTCGGCGCATGTAAACATTGATGAAATTTGCCATGGCCTCAGCCAGATGTTTTCTGAAGTGAATATGATCTAGGCTGGTGAAGGCACTAGTCGTGACGATGTGCAACTAATTGGCCCAGACACCATGCTCTACAACTGGGAAGCAACTCATTTCCCCACAAGGAAGGAGTCTTGGTAGTTCGCTTTTGCAACTTCTTTTGGGTATTTTAGATTACTTTTAGGGTTGTAATCCAGGCATCTTAATGTGATTGTTTTGATGTTAACCCTTCTATCCTTTCGAATTCAATGAAATGCAGTTCAGTTTCGTATTAAGTTTTGTATTTTTTCCTTTTCCTAATTCTTGTCATTTTATTTCAATTTTAGTTTTGTTAATACCAGCTTTAATAACATAACATGCATGACGAATTCACGCCCAAAGCTTAAAAAGCTGTCTAATTTCGAAATAATGCAGCAAGAGGTTGAATGTGATGAAGATGAGGCTGTTGAGGAAATAAAAAGAGAATTAGAACAATTTGAAAACAAGCCTAAGCCCAACCTCAATGAAACTGAGCCAATCAACCTTGGAAGTTATGAAGAAATCAGAGAAACAATAATAAGCATTCATACTGAACAAAATACCAGATATGCGTTGATTCAACTTTTGTTTGAAATACAAAGATGTGTTTGCTTGGTCTTATGATGATATGTTAGGTTTAAGTGCTGATCTAGTGGTTCATAAGATTCCTATGTATCCTGATTTTCCACCAGTCCAACAAAAGCAACGAAAATTTAAAACAGACATGAGTTATAAAATCATAGAGGAAATAATGAATCAATTTAGTGCCAATGTGGTCAGAGCTGTCCGAAACACCACCTGGGTGGCAAATGTTATGCCTGTACCAAAGAAGGATGGAAAGACCAGAGTTTGTGTTGACTACAGAGACCTGAACAAAGCAAGTCCAAAAGATAATTTTCCTTTACCGAACATCCACATTCTCGTAGATAATTGCGCAAAGCATGAGATAAAATCATTCGTGGATTGCTATGCTGGGTACCACCAAATTCTAATGGATGAGGACGATGCAGAAAAAACAGCTTTCACCACTCCATGGGGTACTTATTGCTACAGGGTCATGCCATTCGGTTTGAAGAATTCAAGGGCAACTTACATGACGGCCATGACCACCATTTTTCATGACATGATGCACAAAGAGATTGAAGTACATGTCAATGGTGTTATCATAAAATCAAAGACACAAGCTGATCACGTGCGCGATTTGAAAAAGTTCTTCGAACGGCTTCAAAAGTATGACCTTAAGCTTAATCCAGCCAAGTGTGCATTTAGGGTTCCATCTGGGAAACTCCTCAGTTTTATAGTCAGTCGGAGAGGTATTGAACTGGATCCATCTAAGATAAAGTCCATTCGAGATCTACCACCCCCGAAGAACAAAAAGAAAGTCATGAGTTTTCTCGGGAGGTTGAACTACATCAGTAGGTTCATTGCTCAGCTCACAACCACGTGCGAGCCCATCTTTAAGTTGCTAAAAAGGATGCCACTATCAAGTGGACGGACGATTGCCAAAAAGATTTTGACAAGATCAAAGATTATCTATCAAAACCACATGTACTAGTCCCACCTGAACCTGGTAGGCCTTTGTTTTTATATCTATCGGTGACGGATAATTCCTTTGGATACGTTCTGGGTCAACATGATGCAACAGGCAAAAAGGAACATGCGGTCTATTATTTGAGCAAGAAGTTCACCAATTATGAGGTTAGGTACACCCGTTTAGAGAGGACATGTTGTGCTTTGACTTGGGTCGCTCAGAAGCTGAGACATTATATTTTGGCTTACACTACTTACCTCATATCCAGAATAGATCATTTGAAGTATATCTTCCAAAATCCAATGCCCACTGGCAGGCTCGCAAAATGGCAAATCCTGCTCACAGAGTTCGACATCATCCATGTCACTCACACTGCGAGAAAGCACAGGTCTTGGAAGATCATTTGGCAGAGAATCCAGTTGATGATGAGTACATGCCACTTAGCACATACTTTCCATACGAAGAGGTCAACTCAATAGAGGAAGTAGGTCCAGATGATCACCCTGTATGGCAAATGTATTTTGATGGGGTTGTCAATATCAAAGGAGTTGGGATCGGGGCAATCCTCATCTCACCTATTGGACATCATTACCCTGCAATAGCCCGACTTTGGTTCTTCTGTACCAATAATACGACAGAATACGAAGCTTGTATCATGGGTTTGAAAATGGCCATCGATCTAGATGTACATGAACTATTAGTTATGGGAGATTCTGACTTGCTTATCCGGCAAGCCCAAGGCAAATGGGAGACTCGAGACATTAAGCTTATTCCGTATAGACAATGTGTGCAAGACTTGAGCAAAAGATTCAAATCCATCGAGTTCAGGTACATTCCCAGGTTTCACAACGGGCTAGCCGATGCCTTAGCTACTTTAGCCTCGCTGCTCCCTTATCCAGGTAACACGCATATTGATCCAATAGAAATCCAAGTTTGGAATCAACAAGGTTACTGCAATACAATTTAGACAGAACCAGATGGTGAACCATGGTATTTGACATAAAACAGTTCCTGAAAACAAGAGAATATCCAGAGAATGCCAAATGAGATAAAAAAAGAACTATAAGGTGGCTCGCCAGTGGTTTCTTCCTGAATGGGGAAATTCTGTACAAAAAGACCACAGATTTAAATTTGTTGAGATAAATAGATGCCACAGAAGCGGAGCAGATCATGAGTGAAGTGCATTCGGGGGTATGCGGACCTCGCATGAATGGATATGTTTTGGCGCAAAAGATTCTGCGGGAAAGATATTATTGTCTTATTATGGATTGAGATTGCTTCAGATTTGTTCACAAGTGTCACCAATGCCAGATTCATGGTGACCTAATTCACTCTCCTCCTTCGGAGTTACATCCCATGTCCTCTCCTTAGCCTTTCGTCGCTTGGGGAATGGATGTTATTGGGCCAATCGAGCCAAATGCTTCAAATGGGAATAGATTCATTTTGGTTGCAATTGATTACTTCACCAAGTGGGTGGAGGCTGTCACTTTCAAAGTAGTCACCAAGAAAGCAGTGGTAGACTTTGTTCGTTCCAGCATCATCTGTCGCTTTGGTATCCCAAAGACCATTATCACTGACAATGCAACCAATCTAAATAGTCATTTGATGAAGGAGGTATGCGAACAATTTAAAATCATACATCGCCATTCTACCCCTTACCAGCCAAAAGTCAATGGAGCCGTTGAAGCGACGAACAAGAAAATCAAGAAGATTCTTAGGAAGATGATCCAAGGTTCCAAGCAATGACATGAAAAGTTGTCTTTTTCTCTTTTGGGATACTGCACGACTGTTCGCACATCTGTTGGTGCAACTCCGTATCTGCTTGTATATGGAACTGAAGCTGTAATACCCACTGAAGTCGAAATTCCCTCTCTCTGAATTATTATGGAATCAGAGATTGAAGACACTGAGTGGGTCAAGACTTGATTAGAACAACTGATGTTGATCGATGAAAAACGGCTAGCAGTAGTGTGTTTCGGCCAGTTATACCAGCAAAGAATGACACGTGCTTACAATAAGAAAGTACGCCTAAGGTAATTTGAGGTAGGCCAGCTGGTTTCGAAACACATCCTTCCGCACTAGGTAGAAGCTAAAGGAAAGTTCGCCCCGAACTGGCAAGGATCAAGAAAGTGTTACCAAAATGGGCCTTGCACTTGGTAGATGAAGAAGGACGGGTATCTGACATGACTATTAATGCAGATGCAGTCAAAAGATATTATGTCTGATATATACCCACTATAGAATTTTCATGCATTGATTTTCTCAGATCGAAGTGACGAAGGATATCATTTGCTCGCTATTCCAAATAGGTGTCACCCTTCTATTAATCCTTTTGAGCCATATTTGTCTTCCTTGTTTCTCACTTTTGGAACCAGTGTACTTTTAAAAAAAATAAAACCAAACAACAAATATCTGAGTCATTGAACTATGTCCGACCTGATTTCGAAAGGATACGTAGGCAGCCTTACCCTGGGTTCGGTCCCATCATAACAAAAAATCCATATTCCCAATACTCCAAAACTGGGGCAGAAGTTTGTTTTATTTCACGATTTTTCTGTAAAAACGGTTCCAAAAGTTGTAATTCAGTTCAAGGTTCATTACACCTTTTTTACCCTTCAAGAACTTCTGATCGATGCTTTTTGAGAATATTTGAAGTCCCCATGCCAAGGGCGTTGGGTAACCTCCCTCATGCAGTATCAAAAAGAAAAAGAAAAAAAAGAGAGTGTGTTATCGGTGAAAACCCGTACGTGCACTATAAGGCAACAATGAGTAGAAAAATGAGAGTCTTATTGGTGAAAACCCAGATGGGCACCATAAGGCGACAGTTAGTAGAGAAATGAGAGAGGTTAGTTAGCAAAAACCTGCAAAGGGCGCTACTAGCAGAATGAGGGCCTTTGATTCTCCGGCATGAGCACAACCAAGACAAATTCAAGATGAACATTTCCAGCGGATTTTGAGAATTAGACAACTTAGATAAATCAGGCGTCCAGTCCAAAATGCATGTCATGATTCATTGAAGTCGGCACATACCTCCAGATAAGTCTCCCTATTCCTTTCCCCGAAAGGGACACCTTTTGTTTAAACACAGTTCTTTTTCACTTTCAATTATTATTCTATTTTTACCATAATTTTTTTAAGTCCCTTTCGGTCTAATCCTGCATCAAAGGCGAAGCAAAGAAATGGCTGCAAAACTAGCTACAGTTTCCCCATGATATCGAGCACAATTTGGGATATATATAGCATTGACGAAGGCACGAATACATCTAAGATCTCATTCAATAAGGCGAACAAAGTGTTTCAAAGAAACTGAAAAGTCACATGAGCAGGACCTGCTTCATGAGAAAAGTTGATAAGCACTACGGACACAAACTGATACTGGGTACAAGACAATTGAGTTTGATTTTAAAGAAAAAATGCATTACCTCTGAGACAAGGGTAGCGGTACCATGGACATCTGGGTATGAAACAGTTGGGGGAAATATTGCAAATCCAAGGTCTCCAGAAAATGTTATAGAGCGGCAGAGCATCTTGGTACCATGCTGACAGAATCGGTTCTTCGACAGCAGTGGCCGTGAATCAACCTACTCAGGGCATCAAGGCCACAAACCAACAAACACTTTGAAAACTCACAAATTTTTCTTTGTTTGAAGCATGAACAAAGCATGCGGAATGGAGATTCTCAAAAGATGAATGTCACCAAACATAAGCTCCTTAACATCTCCATTTTTCTTTTATTTTCAACATGCATACCTCCCATTTTCGTAGCTTAACCCAGGTGGAACTATTTCGCCTAGGGGATCCAGCTCATAGTTCCGGGTAGAAGTTACTCTTCGCTCAGGTTGTTTTTACGTAACTTAACCCAACTAGAACCTTTTCGCCTAGAGGGATCTAGCTCATAGTTTCGGGTAGAAGTTACTCTTTGCTCAGGTTATTTTTACGCAGCTTAATGATCACGCCCAACTACGCCTTCTAAAAGACAAGCGGTCATTGCAAATATAATCCGATTTTTAAGTCCGGAGTCGAATCCTCAGGGAACTAACCTATCTATTACAAGTCTTTGGCAATGCTATTATCAACTCAACCAATTTCTAGATGCAAGATTTTTATCAATCGATCTTGGGTTTTTGTTTAATTACTTCAAATAATATTAAAAATAACAATATGCTAGATTAAAGATAATTCAATGGTAAAAAGATCTAGGGCAGTGATTTCCCCAATTGCTAGCTTCGGTCTTGACTCTTTCGCTATAACCTCGCCGTAATACTCTATGAGGATTAAGAGCTATGGGTTATCATAATTATCTCTCGATCAACTACAATAATTTACTAGAGCATTCTCTCGAACTACTCTAGCTGACAATATGTACAGCTCTAAATTATCCCACCAAAGCTTCGTTATCTCTAAACCCACTTTTAAGTTCAAGTAATGAATCTCTTCAATTACCCAAAAGTGGTGTTGTTCAATAGCTGTCTAACCTAATATTCTTTCTCAAGCAATATGAGGTAATTAGACACGATTAATCAAGGGCCCGTTCAATTAATCACCATACAAAACGTAGTTGAACAATCATATAATAAATCTGTCTCGATTATAACAAGTTGAGTCAAAACTTCAACCAACAATTGGTTCCATCAATACTAGATAATTGTTTATCTACTCATAACAAAATAAGATAAAACTACAAAGTTGTTCATAATGTATAATTGCAAGAATTAAAAGGAGATAGAAAAACTCTAGTGTTTGGTTGATCTTCTCACACTTGTTCTTGCCTCCAAAGTAGTCTAAAAACAAGCTTAATTATGTCTGGAGCGAGCTTCTAAATTTTATAAGGGTTTGGAACAAATTTTTCCCAAATTACACTTTGGTCCCCAATTTTCTGGCAACTGAACAGTTCAACGCGGCCGCGGCAAGACCACGGTGGAGGCTAAACATTCTGCCTCGCGTAATTGTCTGCCGCGACTCAACCGCGGTTCCACCACGATCGCGGTGGATTTCACCTCAGTTCATTTTTTGCTTCTTTATGCTTGGGTGCTTCTTGATTGGGCGTTTTCTTCACATTATTGACTCCAAAACACTCCGTAGTGCTTCCTCACTTAGATCATTCCCTACGAAGCAAAAGAACACCAATTAGAGCATTTTGTTATCAATTCGCCTATAAAACAACAATAAAGCATGGTAATATTAAGGTATAAATATCATCTATATAGCCTAATATCACTTAACCTAGGTAGAACTTTTTCGCCTAGGGGGATCCAGCTCATAGTTCCGGGTAGAAGTACTCTTCGCTCAAATTCTTTTTACGCAGCTTAACCCAGGTAGAACCTTTTCGCCTAGGGGGATGCAACTCATAATTCTGGGTAGAAGTACTCTTCCCTCAGGCTGTTTTTACGTAGCTTAACCCAGGTAGAACTTTTTCAGCCTAGGGGGATCCAACTCATAGTTCCGGGTAGAAATACTCTTCGCTCAGGTTGTTTTTACGTAGCTTAACCCACGTAGAACCTTTTCGCTTAGGAGGATCCAGCTCATAGTTCTGGAATTACTTTTTGCGGAGGTTGTTTTTATGCAGCTTAACCCAGGTAGAACCTTTTCGCCTAGGGGGATCCAGCTCATAGTTTTGGGTAGAATTACTTTTCGCCGAGGCTTGTTTTACATAGCTTAACCCAGGTAGAACCTTTTCGCCTAGGGGGATCTAGATCCTATTTCCGGGTAGAAGTACTCTTCGCCTAGACTTAGTTTTCATAGCTTAACCCAGGTAGAACCTTTTCGCCTCGGGGGATCCAGCTCCTATTTCCGGGTAGAAGTACCTTTCGCCCATGCTTAGTTTTCATAGCTAAACCCAGGTAGAACCTTTTCGCCTAGGGGGATCCAGCTCATATTTTCAGGTAGAAGTACTTTTCGCCCAGGCTTAGTTTTCATAGCTTAACCCATGTGGAACCTTTTTCGTCTAGGGGATCCAGCTCATAGTACCGGGTAGAAGTACTCTTTGCCCAGGCATAGTTTTCATAGCTAAACCCAGGTAGAACCTTTTCTCCTAGGGGGATCCAGCTCATATTTTCGGGCTTTTCGCCCAGGCTTAGTTTTCATAGCTTAACCCAGGTAGAACCTTTTTCGTCTAGGGGTATCCAGCTCATAGTACCGGGTAGAAGTATTCTTTACCCAAGCTTAGTTTTTGTAGTTTAACTCAGGTAGAACTTTTTCGTCTAGGGGGGTCCAGCTCATAGTACCGGGTAGAAGTACTCTTCGCCCAGGCTTAGTTTTTGTAGTTTAACTCAGGTAAAACTTTTTCTCCTAGGGGGATCTAGCTCATATTTCCGGGTAGAAGTATTCTTCGCCCATACTTAGTTTTCGTAGCTTAACCCAGGTAGAACTTTATCACCCAGGGGGATTCAATATTTTTGTCAGTAATACAGGTTGCCAACCCCTGGTTACATTTCATTTTCAGTAATACATGACATCAACCCCTAGTTACATTTCCTTACCAGTATAGGGTACGCCAATCCCTGGTTTTGTTTTCCAACACAAGGTACATCAATCCTTATTTGAGACACCATTTAGACAATCAGGGTACACCATTCCCAAAGAATCATATTTTCCTAGGGTACACTAATCCTGACACTATAGTGCTTTTAATAAAGAAACAGTTTAGATTTTTGTTACGAATAACTCACGAAATTTTCCTAGTGAAAACTGTGACAGAAAATTTCGTTCGTTTGTTTGCTTTGGTGCCTGAACAGGTTTTTACCTTGAGACACAAGTTTCGAGGCAACCAAAAGAAGTCTCGATTCTAATAAAAGAAAGAAAAATAATAAAAAGAAGTGAATCCAAAGTGCAAAAGCGGATGTGGACTGCTCAAGACGTAGTTGAAGTCACAAGCTCTGCATGTCTCGTCTTGATTCGAAAATCTGAAGAAGGATGAACCAGCGGTTGCAGCTAACGAGCATCAAGATTCAGATCAGAGTCTGCAGGAAGAACCAGTCAAGACTCAAGGACAAGTTTCAGAAAACTCATAGATAGGAATCCGGTAACTCATAGCTGATAGGCTTTGTTTAGTTTCTTTTTGATTTTTGATGTAATAACAAACTTACGGACCGGAGCCTCGACGGGAACTCACTCGACTTCTCAACTCACCATTCCAACCTTTTTCTTGAACTACGTGCGACCTAATTCTGTTATAACCCGAGATATGTAGGTTTTCCAAACCAGAACTCGGTTGCACTCTTTTGTCTTGTCTCTGCCCTTTTGAATAATGGTATGACCAAAAATTAGTCATATCTCTCATCTTGTCTTTGCATGAAAACTCTTCATGTTTCCAGCAAAGAGGGGCATGCTGTGAACACCTAATTTTTGACCATGTTTGAATTTATTCCCACTTTTCCCACTCACTTCCCATTTTTCTACTTTCTCCACTAACTATCCACTTCACCCACTATCACCACTCATGTTCCCCACTCATCTACCCACGACCCCTCACCCTTCCACTCTTCTTATCTATCAACACACACTATTACACATTCTCTATATAAGTCATACATTTAGATTAGTAAAAAAAAGGGAAAAATGGGCAATAAAATAGGAGGAGATCTTTGAACAAGGAAAATGACGTGAAAAGTGGAAGGAAGAAACAGAAAAGATTCAATTAGATAAAAAGTTTGAGAGATTCTCGTATAATTAGGAGGTCAAGTTTTCGTTCGTGGCTTCGGGTTCGACGTTGCTGCTACTTTGTCCGGCTCGAGTTTCGATATTGGATTGGAGTTGTACTGGTTCTCTTTCTTGTATTACTGGAACTCTTTTGCTAAGATTTTGATTCTATTCTTCTTCACTGTTATTTTCTTAGTTTTATTTAGAGCATTAGGATTTGGTTCCTTTTATTAGTAATTTATTTCCTTAATCTGTTATTTTCCTATTTGAGCATATGTTTCTGAATTTTTTAATCATTTAGTTTATTTGGTGAAAGACTAAAAGAAAGAGATTTCATAAGAGATGAAGACAAACGATTACGGTGATGATATAAATATTTGCATAGTGTTAAACTTAGTGGTCAGTTAAGCTTGCACAAATTATACTATGATATTAGAAATGAGCGTATTTTTCAGTCATTCTTATGAATAGGCCATAATCTATAATAATTTTTTCTTTATAAGATTGTAGTAAGTTTCTTTTATATAATGAAAAGTTTTTCTTCTTTGAGTATATATTTACAACTGTTAACCATTTAGCCATGAAAACTAAAAAAAAAATTAGGTATTAATTTTAGTAGGAATACCTTATAAATTAGAAAATCTTGTTAAACCTATCAATTTCTCTATGCCTTTAACTTCACTGTAAGTTACTTTAATATTGTGATTAGCTATCTTAATTAGTCTATGAATGTATACTTCTATTAATTCACTGTTGAAGAATAACTTCTAATTTTCATGAGTTTTATTTTCATTTTATGAACTTTATTTGAATTGTTTTTCGTTGTTTGTTTTGTTAGCATAAATATTGTTTTTTGTAAATTAATTGGACATTTCACATTATATATATATTATTAGAATAAAAAATAATTGTGGGAGAGTGAAATAGTCATGAACCAATTCAAGAATTGTTGCAATAATTAAAAATATACAAATATATGTATTGGATAAGAAGGGACTAATAAATGGAATACTTTAAATACGCTTAAAAGTTTTGGATGTACTTTAATTATTAGCTCATGTGTTCATACCCGAACCTTGGATTGATATGCTTAAGTAATAAAAAGGTCATGTGCGCATTCCCGCGTCTCAATGCCTTTAAATTTAAAATAATTATGTTTTAACCATGTGTACATTCCGTACCTTAGTTTAACATCTACCTTCAAAGGAAGTCCTTGTGTGCATACCGCATCTAGGTCAAAATAATTAATAAAATATAATAAAATTAAGTGAAGTGGTAATGGACAAGTCATAATTAATAAAATACAAGAATATCCTAAAATAATTCAAGCCAAGTTTAAGTCAATAAAGCAACCGTGTTAGAACCACGGGACTCGGGGAATACCTTACACCTTCTCCCCGGTCAAAAGAATTCCTTACCCGGACTTTGTTTTCGCAGACCAATAATAATAGAGTCAAACCTTCCTTTGAATAGGGATTCAAATAAAAGTTGACTTGGAACACCGGCAAAAATCAATTCCAAGTGGCGATTTTATAAATAAAATAATCTCTATTTCAAATTTGTAACTTTAATTGAAAAAGCTCTTTAACCCACAATCCATAACACACATTATCTTTTGGAGGGGTAAAAAGAGGTGTGATACTTACAATTTCGTACCTTAATAATTCGATCATGTCGATTTTCGGATTGCAGTCCCCGAGTACGAGGTTAATTGCTCAAGCTTTAGTTGCGATTGGCTCTTGAGCTGGTTTCCGCAATAGATCGTAAATATGAAGTTGTAAAGTAGAAATTTCACGAAGACATGAAACATTTGGTAGGGAAAAAAATACTTCTTTCAATAGATCATTCATGCATACATGTTTTGTCACTAGGGCTCGAGCAATCTACATGGGCATGGTTCATTCGACTGTTTGGCCCCTTACAAAGTTTACCTATTGAGACCCTATTGACACAAAGTATTTTTCTTGAAAACATAACATCTGAGGGTGATGCCTCCTAGTATTCGAGGTTGATTGTAGAGAAGTCTCGGATACTGTTGAATTGCTCTAAGTTAGCATGAACAATGGTTGCCTCGTTAAAAACCTTGCAGGAAAAACCCATTTAGGACAAAAACCGATCGAAGGGAAAAAGAGTGTAACGCGTACTTTCAGACCTAAGGACTTCGTTTTAGTAGAGAACTTCGACGTCTTCAACCAAACACTTGCAATAAGTTAGTATAAAATACAGATGAAAAAGGAAGAAAACCATACCTTGGCAATAATATCTCTTGAGGAGTGATATGTTCTAATTATTTGGCAAATGTTTGTCGTTTATCGTGCCAAATTTATAAGACCCTTTTCCGACGATGCCGAGGACCTGATACGGTCCCTCCCAATTTGGACCGAGCTTTCCCTCGTTTGGGTCTCGAGTGTTGATGGTGACTTTTCTTAGAACTAAGTCCCTAATTTTGAAGTGTCGAAGATTTGCTCTTTAATTGTAGTATCTTTCGATTCGCTGCTTTTGGGAGGCTATTCGAACGAGGGTGGCTTCCCGTTTTTCATCTAGCAATTCGAGGCTCGTATTCATAGCTTCGTGATTTGATTCTTCCGTCGTGTATCGAAACCTGATGCTGGGTTCCCTGACTTCGACCGGAATCAGGGCTTCGGTGCCATATAATAAGGAGAATGGTGTTGCCCCGTACTAGATTTTGGCGTTGATCGATACGCCCAAAGGACTTCGGGAAATATTTCTCTCCATTTCCACTTAGCGTTGTTCAACCATTTCTTTAGGTTCTAAATTATGGTCTTGTTTGTTGATTCGGTCTGTCCATTCCCACTACGATGATATGGCATCGACATGATTCTTTTTATATTGTGATCTTCGAGGAACTTTGTTATTTTGCTGCCGACGAATTATTTCCCATTGTCGCACACGATCTCGACGGGTATCCTGAATCGGCATATGATGTGATCCCAAGTGAAGTTTATGGCTTCTTTTTCTCTAACTTTCTCGAAGGCCTGTGCTTCTACCCACTTAGAGAAATAGTCAGCCATAAATAAAATGAACTTAGCTTTACCTGGGGCCTGTAGACATGTGATATTTAACCCTCCCCCATATTTTTTATTTTTTAGCACGTAAATATTTAATTTAGGCTAAATATAGCTATTTCAACTCATTTTTACTCTTTTGCTTTATTTTATCATAAAAAATAAAAATTACAAAAAAATATTTTAGTTTACGTATTTTTTGTAAATTTAAATAAAAAATATATACAAAAATAGTACCTTATCTTTATTTTTATATAATCTTGAAAACACAAAAAAATAGTTTTATGTTTTATAGTTTAGTTCAATTAATTAAAATTAATTTTATATTTTTATATTATAATTGTACATAATTTTGGAAGGAGGAATTAGTTTTAGGTTGGTTTATCCCGTCTTTATAAATCTTGTAGTCCATTTTTTTTAGTTTGTGGCCCAATTCTGTAGCCCATAAACTCTAGGCCCATACCCCTAACCTAATCCCTACCCCTATATAATAATATAACACCTAAAATAAAGGGGATACACAAGAAAGAACGCTTAAAAAACCTATACAAGACTACCGGCGCCCCAATACACAAGGAGAGCGATAGAATCTGACTTCCCCCTCACCCCCACGTCAGTGATCTTCTTAAAAAAAAATGACTTAGGTTATCATCTATAAGGTTTTGAGCCTTCAGCCATTTGGTTGAAGAGACAAAAATGTCATCTTCTTCATGAGGAATGAACACAACCAAACCCTAGACGAGCTCCACCATAGCAGCCACCTACTTCACCAGCTTCTCGAACAACAGCAGCTCCCTCACCTCGTCTCACCTCGCTGCTGTCCACTCCGCCAATGACCCCAAAGTCCAGTTGAAACACCACCTGAAAGCAGTACAAAATGGCCCCAAAATAGCTCCAAAACACCGTAAAAACCAGCACCAAACCACCCAGAAACAACAGCTCTTTCTACCCGGAAGTTTGAGTTTTTCTTCCGGCAAGTTCAAAGTCATTCGAGGCTCTTGCTCATAGCTCCGGTCAGTCGATCTCGGCGTTAAAGTTTGGTTTCCAGATTCTGTCGTTTGTTCGACTTGAGAAGTGTCGATGTGATAGTTAAATAAAAAAATTTCAATATAAAAGGTTCATTTCTCTCACTCATTTCTTTTATTAATTGTGTTGATTCCTTATGATGTCAAGATTAATTTAGGTTTCCTGTTATGTTATATTATGTTTATCTTTAGAAATGTTTCTTCGAAATTCCAAAAAAAAGAGGTCAATATTCAAAAAATATCTCTTTTCTTTAGAAGTCTTTATTTGCAAAACTTTAAAGAAAAATCAAAATCCCAAAAATATTCTCTTTCTTTTTTATAAGTCTTTCTTTCGAAAAAATAAAATGAAAAATTCAAAATAAAAAAAAAAGTGAGTTTATTTACTTTATTCATGATCTTCTCGAACTACGCAAGATCTGATTCATGTTCCCACATGATACGTAGGCAACCCACATCAGGTTCGATCACCATTAAAAAGAAATGAAAAAAAATGAAGAAATGAAAAAATATTGATAATAATAAGGACCGACTGAGTCCATTCTAACATGTTTTGTTTTGAACTATGAAGAAAGTTGAGGTGGCCGATTTGTGGTAAGCTGGAAACACAAGATCCAAGGAAAAATGATAACTGACATCGAAGTTGTTACAGGTGCTCAAGAGACTCAGGGTCAGAGGGTTCAATAAGTGTCTACTGTGTTTGAGAAAAATAGAATACTGAAATAGCAAATGACCGAAATGTGTCAAGCATGGGCGAGTGGTCAAGGACAGTCTCGTCATGAGTCTCAATTTGCTACACAGCAAGAGCAGTACCACTCTCCTGAGTACCACTCATACTCGTTTGATCTTCTTGCAAACATTAAGAAGCCTGCCCAAAAAATGGTATAGGAAGATATGACCCAAAGAGTAAAAAGCTTAGAACAACGATTGAAAAACATGCAAGGGTTGGCAGGTCAAAAGAGTATTGACTTCAAAGATCTATGTATGTTCCCCGATGTCCACTTGCCGCCTGGTTTCAAGACTCCCAAATTTGAAAAGTATGGTGGACATGGAGATCTCATAGCCCACCTGAAAAGGTATTGCAATCAACTAAGAGGTGTGGGAAAAAATGAAGAATTGTTGATGGCTTATTTTGGGAAAGCCTTACGGGAGTAGCCTCCGAATGGTTTATGGATCAAGACATGTCTCGCTGGTATGTCTGGGATGACATGGCACATGCCTTTGTCAAACAGTTCCAATACAACATTGACATCGCCCCAGACCGCATTTCCCTTTCAAACCTGAAGAAGAAACCAACTGAAAGTTTCAGGGAATATGCCATCAAATGGAGAGAACAAGCAGCCAGAGTTAAGCCACCCATGGACGACCACGAGCTAATCACTGTCTTTCTTCAAGCTCAAGAGCCAGATTATTTTCAAAATATGATGTCTGCAGTAGGTAAATCCTTCTCGGAAGCAATTAAAATGGGGGAAATGGTTGAGAATGGTTTTAAGACAGGCAAAATTATAAGTCAAGCAGTTCTCAAAGCCGCAACTCAGGCTGTCCAGATCAAATTTGATAATTTTAGTGACACGAATGAGAAGGTTGAAGAAATCATGATGACATCAGGGTCGAGAAGAGGTCCTAGGAGAGCGTCTCGAAGGTATGACCAACCTCGTCGGTTTTCCGATAACTCCCTTGAGCATTACTATCCCCATTAGAACCCACAACACTCTGTTGTTCCACCTCAGTATGTTGCCCAGCCACCAAAACACCCCAGAAGGCGAGCACGAGCATCACAAAATCTCTACCAGCCTCCACAAAATTTTCAAGTGCCCTATAATCCACATCCCTGCCAGGGGTATAGAAGGGAACAAACATTGAAAGATAATTTTATACCAATAAGAGAGTCCTATGCAAGCTTATTTGAGAAGTTAAAGAATCATGACATGATTGCACCCATTCTTCCAAATCGTGTAGACCCATGTGCAAACAGCTTTGACCCATCTAAAAGGTGTGAATACCATTCCAATGCCCAGGAGCATAATGTTGAAAGTTGTCGGGATTTGAAAATAGAAATAGAAAGGATGATCTAGGAAAACCTGATTGTGATCCAAGGCAGTGACATCCAGAATATCGCGCAGAATCCTTTACCTACACATCATGATGCACACTTTGTGGGGATGATGCCTGGTGACATGGAGTATGAGAATCCTCTCGGGAACTTGCTAACTGAAGTTAATGATGGTGAAATTGGAGAAGGCTTTGCTGATTCCGATGAGCAAATTTATGGCTAAATGCCAAGCCTAGCAATTGAAAAGTCATTCCCTCCGCACTAGGAAGGAATCTTGGTAACTTGTTTTGATGTTTTTTCTATTATCTGGGTTATTTCAGGGTTGTGATCCAGATTTTATTTGCTTTATTGAATCAAACCCTTCTATCCCTCCATTCTGTTTGTGTGAGTCTTGTCTGTCTATTCTGTTGCTATTTTCATTATTCAGGTTATTTAGGGTTGTAACTCGTATTTTAGGTTGCTTGTTTAGTTGTAAAACACATTCATCCTTTACTCAATTAAATACAGTTTGTCCTTTTGTGTCATTTTGTTCCTAGTTCTTTTCTCACTAGTTCTAATGACATGACATGCATGCGGAAATTTTGGCCAGATCTTAGGAACTGATTTAATTTGGAATTCGATAACTAAAAAAAATACTTTTGAGGATGAATAAATAGTTGGAATACTTTGGAATTAAGGTCGAGCAAAATTCACCTTCAAATCATTGCGAAGATCGGGTCTAAGGATGTTTAATAAATTGAAGTTTGTTGGCAAGTTTGTCTCTAAGGGAAGAAAAAATGTCTTGTGACCATGACACACCAAGAAGATAGACATGTTCGTCAATGCTGTGATCGCGAAAAGATACCATGTTTGACGTTCTTGAGGTTGGGAGGCCCTTTTTCTGCTACCCAAACACTTTATATCCTTTGCTACCCCTTTTGAGCATGTGTTATTTTTCTTTGACTACCCTCTTTTGGAATCAAGTTTAGAGTCAAAAAAAATCCATGTCCCAAGAGTACAAACTGGACAATTCTTAAAAAGTTCAGAAAAAAAAGAATTGTCAAAGGTCCATGCCCTCAAAAATAGAAGCTGGGGCAAACGAAAAAAAAAGAAAAAAAAAGAAAAAGGAAAAGAGAAACAGAAAGAAAGATGAAAAATAGTTTAGGTCAAATGTTTGAACTACATTAGACCTGATTCCTTTAAAATAAGGATACGTAGGCAGCCTCACGGATCGGTCCAACCAAATAAGAATTTAGAAGAAAAAGAAAAAAATAGAAAAAATAGAAAAATCCAAAAATCCTCAGGATCTGAAACTGGGGCAAAGATTTTATTTCATTTTTGAAAGAGTCGATTCCAAGAGTTGTAAGTCTACAACCCCTCATTTTGAGTTTATTTTGAGCCTTCATGTCGACCTTTCTTTCCAACCCTATCCAAAATCCTTCCAAATAAAGACCTCCCGATATGCCTTCAAGAATGCCAACAGACGCATGCAATGAGCAACAGTTGTCACACGACGTAGAACATCGTCGAGTTGCTCACAAAAAGAGAGAAAGAAAAAGAAAAAATGAGAGAGTCTTATTAGTGAAAACCCTCACGGGCACTGTAAGGCGACGATAAGCAGAGATGAATAAATGAGAGAGACTTGTTGCTGAAAACCCTTCGAGCACTACTTGTCGAAAATGAGTCGTGAAGCTGATGCGAAGAATTGGCATAAACAAGCCCGACTTCAAAGGTCATAAGAATGGTGAAAGGGAAGATTGGATTAGTTTGGTAGATTGACCGTTAAGTCCAAAATGCATGTCATGATCATTAAGGCTAGTTATTGAAAAAAAAGAAAAAAGAAAGAAAAAAGAACTCTTCCTTTTGTCCTTCCGACAGAGGCATTTCTTGTTAATACTTGTTTTTTGGCACCATTCTGTCCTTCACTCTGAGTCAGTCCTTGTCAAAATAAGCAAGAAAAGATTTCAAAATCTGCTACCAGCTTTTCAGTTGCACAAAGTAAATTTAGCCAGCACACTCAGTTGTTAGAGTTAACATGACTTGAGGATTCATGCAAAAACTCCCCCCTCCAAGACTCTTGTCAGCTTACTTGGCGCAAGCAAAGATAACTGGTGATTCTCTCTAACAGACAAATTGCTCAAAAAGTAGGAAGTCATTCAAGATATCGGAAAAGGTCACCTAAGCAAAGATCTCCGGTTGGGATAAGGCTGTTTGAGCTGCAAATACAAATGGTAGTGGGTGTGAAACAATTAGAGTTGGTGTAGAACAAAAGTCTTTTGAGACCGACTCAAGTTGATTGAGCAGAAGCCAAGTTGCCCAAGACTCAAGGCCACAAACCAACCACCATTTTCAAAACTGATAAATTTTTCTTTGTATGAAACAGGAACAAAGCGGTGCAAGAAAAGTGATTCAAAAAGAGAATACTGAAAAAGAAAAAAAAAAGAAAAAAAAGAAGAAAAAGGAAAGACGAGAGGAGCCGACAAAGGGAAGTTTCTCAAATCTTTGCCTTTATTTGTCTTGCTATTGTGCATAAAATCTTGCCGTTTATCTTCACATTTTTCCTCCTAGGATAAAAAGTCCTAGTCTGATGGATTTTCCTCCCAATTGAAATCCTAGTCTGATGAACTTTCTCTTAGGATAGAAATCTTAGTCTGATGAATCTTTCTCTTAAGGTATCAAAAAAAAAGAAGAAGAAGAAAATAAACCTAGTCTGATGAACCTTCTCATATGATCAAAATCTTAGTCTGATGAATATTTCTCCTAAGATAGAAGACCTAGTCTGATGAACTTTCTCCTAGGATAAATGTCTTAGTCTGATGGATTTTTCTCATAAGATAGAAAATCTAGTCTAATGAATTGTCTCCTAGGATCAAGATCTTAGTCTGATAAATTTTTTTCCTAAGATAGAAAACCTAGTCTGATGAATTTTCTCCTAGGGTAAATGTCTTAGTCTAATGAATCTTTCTCCTAAGATACCCAAAAAAACAAAAAAAAAAGAGAAAAGGACCTAGTCAGATGAATTTTCTCTTAGAATTAACATCTTAGTCTGATGAATCTTTCTCCTAAGATAGAAAACCTAGTCTGACGAATTTTCTCCTAGGATATTTTGAAAAAAAAAAGAAAAAAAAAGAAGAGGAAGTTTGGATTTGAAAAAAATGGGTCAATTTTTAGTTTTCTTAAGATTATCAATGTTTAGTTTTTCTGAAATCAGGGGGCCCGCCTGGAGAATAGGGTGAGTTTTTACTTTAGTCAAGCTTAGTTTATAAGTTTCCTAGTTTATTCTTTAGTTTACTCTCATCATTGCATCAATAGTACAAGTGGTTTACAATTTTGTTAACAACTCACAAATCTTCCTAGTGCAAACTGGGGCAGAAAAAATTTTCTTTTGTTTTGTTGTAATCAGGCGCCCACTTGGAGAACAAGGGAAAACAGCTCAAGTTTGAAAACAGTTCGATTTTCAAGGAAAAATAGTTCAAGGTGCAAGGGAAAATAGTTGCAAGTAACAAGAGAAAACGATTCAAGCTTCGAAGGAAGACAAGTCAAGTTCAGCAATCAGGCGCCCACCTGGAGAACAAGGGAAGACAGTTCAACTTTCAAGGAAAAGCAGTTTCACGGAAAACAATTTGAGTTTCAAAGGAAAGCAGTTCAAGTCTCAAAGGAAAACAGTTCAAGTTAGAAGTAGCAGAAGCTCGCGGCAATAAGGCGAGTCAACAGACGAGATGATCAATGGAAGTAATCTCAGTCCAAAATTAAAAAAAACAAAAAAATAAATAATAAGAAAAGAAAAAGGGGAAAAAGGGAGTGAAGCCAAAATGCAGAAGCTGAAACAAGAGGCGGATTGCTCAAGACATGACTGAGGTCACAAGCACTGCATGTCCGGTCTTGATCCAAAAGCTAAAGAAGAACGAACTAGCACCTGCAACTAGCAAGCGTCAAGGTTCAAATCTAAAGTCTGCATGAAGAACCACTCAAAACTCAAGATCAAGCTTCAGAAGATTTATAGATAGGAATCTTGTAACTCGTAGTTGATAGGCTTAGCTAGTCTTTTTCATGTTTTGATTTTTGATGTAATAACGGGACTGTAGATCGGAACCTCGATGGCACCTCGGCCGGCCCTCCACCTCGGTACTCCATCACCTCATTCACCTCTGAACTACACGTGACCTGATTCCATTATAGCCAAGGATATGTAGGCAGCTCAGATACCAGGGCTCGGTCACATTCTCCTCTCTCTTAGCTTTCGGTCTCTCTAAATAAGGGTCGGGTCAAAAACCTGTCTAGTCGTTCTTTGTCTGAAAATACTTCGTCTTTCCAGTCAAAGAGGGGCAACTGTAGACATGTGATTTTTGATCCTCCCCAATATTTTTTATTTTTTAGCACGTAAATATTTAATTTAGGCTTAATATAGTTATTTCACCTCATTTTTACTCCTTTGCTTTATTTTATCACAAAAAATAAAAATTACAAAAAAATATTTTAGTTTACGTATTTTTCGTAAATTTAAATAAAAAATATATACAAAATAGTACCTTATCTTTATTTTTATATAATCTTGAAAACACAAAAAAATAGTTTTATGTTTTATAGTTTAGTTCAATTTATTAAAATTAATTTTATATTTTTATATTATAATTGTACATAATTTTGGAAGGAGGGATTAGTTTTAGGTCGGTTTATCCCGTCTTTATAAATCTTGTAGTCCATTATTTTTAGTCTGTGGCCCAATTACCTAGCCCATAAACTCTAGGCTCATACCCCTAATCTAATCCCTACCCCTATATAATAGTATAACACCTAAAATAAAGGGGATACACAAGAAAGAACGCCTAAAAACCTATACAAGACAACCGGTGCCGCAATACACAAGGAGAACGATAGAATCTGACTTCCCCCTCACCCCCACGTCGGTGATCTTCTTCAAAAAACAACGATTTAGGCTATCATCTATAAGGTTTTGATCCTTCAACCATTTGGTTGAAGAGACAAAAATGTCATCTTCTTCATGAGGAATGAACACAACCAAACCCTAGACGAGCTCCACCATAGCAGCTACCTACTTCACCAGCTTCTCGAACAACAACATCTCCCTCACCTCGTCTCACCTCGACACTGTCCACTCCACCAACGACCCCAAATTCCAGTTGAAACACCACCTGAAAGCAGTCCAAAATTGCCCCAAAAATAGCTCCAAAACACCGTAAAAACCAGTACCAATCCACCCCGAAACAGCAGCTCTTTCTACCCGGAAGTTTGAGTTTTTCTTCCGGCAAGTTTGAAGTCATTAGAGGCTCTCGCTCATAGCTCCAGTCCATCGATCTCGGCGTTAAAGTTTGGTTTCTAGTTTCTGTCGTTTGTTCGACTTGAGAAGTGCCGATGTGATAGTTAAATCAAAAAATTTCAATATAAAAGGTTCATTTCTCTCACTCATTTCTTTTATTAATTGTGTTGATTCCTTATGATGTCAAGATTAATTTAGCTTTTTTGTTATGTTATATTATGTTTATGTTTAGCTTAGTTACGTTATACAATGCAGTGTATATATATGCTTGTGTGTCTGTTATGTGTGTTTCAGTTTGTATTTTATTTATTGTCACAATATTATAATTGATTTAGTCATCTTTCCTATTAAATTCTATGTTGGGTTCGATACCCAAATAGACGTTTTTCTTATTTTTGATTTTCTTATTTGATTTAATGTTTTGAGTTACAAGGCGAACTAATCACTGGACTATTAAGAATCTTGTTCAGGTTGTTTGATTAAGTTTGAAATTAAATGTTGTGGCCATATGATTTGGTTGTAAAAGTATCTTGGGCCGGGAATTTTAGACAATTGGTTGAGGTGTGCCATACTTAGCAAATATGGTTATTGCCCTCAAAGGTTAGCTTGAATTTCCTTTTAAAAAAATTGGAATCGAGGCGCGCCGTACCAAGTAAAATTTTAAATGCACGGCCCTCATTTAATTAATGTGTTTGCCTTTTAGAAATCGAGGTGTTCCATTTAGCGAATTTGCATGACCCTCGCAAAGTTAAAAATGCGTAGTTGCTTTAGGCGCATTATTTTAATAATTGATTTCCTTAAACTCGGGTGTGCATTTATGTGACCCAAATCCAAATCCCAACAATGTTAAATAAAATGTGTCGTGGACCGCGGGTGCATTTATGTGACGTGGTTCAAGATGTATTTTTGATAACGTTGAATTTTTCTTAAAAATTAATTGAACAAAGCGGTTATAAAGTTAAAAATGCACATAGGTTTGATCATGTGTTAATATTAGATAAATAGGCCAATAATAACAGTTGAGTGACCGTGCTAGAACCACGGAACTCGGGAATGCCTATCACCTTCTCCCGGATTAACAGAATTCCTTACCCGAATTTCTGTGTTCGCGGACTATAATACAGAGTCAATCTTTCCTCAATTCGGGATTTGAACCGGTGACTTGGGACACCATAAATTATCCCAAGTGGTGACTCTGAAATTTTAAATAAAAATAATCCCGTTTCGATTGTCACTTAAATTGGAAAAAACTCCCTTATCCCCTTCCGGGGGTGTAGGTAAAAAGGAGGTGTGACAGGGCCGATGGAAGAGGGCCGAAAATATCCATTCCCCATTTCATGAATGGCCATGGGGATAGGACTAAATGAAGTTGCTCCCTGGGCTGGTGGATCATTGGTGCATGTCTTTGGAATTTGTCGCATTTTTTTTCCACAATGTCCCAATAGTATCCTACTCTGATGACTTTGTGAACCCAGTGATTCGGCACTGGAATGGTTTCCGCAAGTATCCTCGTGAATTTCTCGTAGGACATAGTCTGTGTCTCCCGGACCCAAGCATATTTCCAACGGCCCATCGAATATCCTTCTGTACAATGTTCCATCTCTGGACAATGTGAATCGTGCAGCTTTTTTCACAGAGTCCTCGATTCCTTAGGGTCCGACGGAAGTTTCCCATTCTTCAGATAATCGATATATTTGTTCCTCCAATCCCAAGTGAGGCTTGTGGAGTTTATCTCGGCATGGCCATCTTCAACTACCGACTTTGAAAGTTGTACGACAATCCCCGAACTAATTTCATCATCTTCAACTGATGACCCCAAATTTGCAAGGGCATCGGCTTCACTGTTCTGCTCTCTATGTACATGGTGTAGGGTCCATTCTTTGAACCGGTGTAAGGTTACCTGCAATTTGTCCAAGTACCTCTGCTTCGATCTTCTTGAACCTCTAAGTTTTTATTGACTTGGCTAACCACGAGTTGGGAATTACACTTGGCCTCTATGACCTCTTCTCCCAAATATTTAGACAACTCGAAACCTATAATCATGGCCTCATACTTGGCCTCATTGTTAGTCAACTTAGCGGTTTTGATGGATTGTCTAATTGTATTGCATGTGGGTGGCTTCAAAATGATGCCTAGCTCGGACTCCTTCACATTCAAAGCACTATCTGTGAAAAGGGTCCACACCCTCTGAGGATGTACCCGATTTTAGCAATAGTTCCTTTTCGATATCGGGCACGAGGGCTAGCGTAAAGTCGGCCACGAAGTCTGCTAAGATTTTAGACTTGATGGTCGTTCAAGGTTGATACTTGATATCGTACCCACTGATTTCGACGGCCCATTTGGCCAGTCAGCCTGAGAACTCGGGCTTGTACAAAATTTTACGAAGGGGATAAGTGGTTACAACACAAATTGGGTGACATTGAAAATACGATTTTAATTTCCTAGAGGCGCTTATTAGAGCAATTGCTAATTTTTCTAAGTGTGGGTAGCGGGTCTCTGCTTCACCTAAATTTCGGCTAATGTAGTAAAAAGGAAATTGCGTACCTTGCTCTTCTCGAACTAGGACACCACTTAATGCGACCTCCAAGACTGCCAAATATAAGTAGAGTTGCTCGCCCATTTTCAGTGTATGAAGCAATGGTGGGCTCAAAAAATACCGCTTTAACACTTTATGCCTGTTGGCATTCTGGGGTCCAAGTGAAATTGTTCTTCTTTTTGAGTAGTGAAAAGAACCTGTGACTTCGATTCGAAGACCTCGAGATGAACCGGCCTAAGGCGACTATCTGTCCTATTAACCTTTGTACGACCTTAACGATGTCCATGACTGTGATGTCTTTGATTGCCTTGATTTTATCGGGGTTGATCTTAGTTCCCTGATTTGACACCATAAAGTCGAGGAACTTACCTGAACTGACCCCGAATGCGCATTTCTCGGGGTTAAGCTTCATGTTGTATTTTCTCAATATGTCGAAGGTTTCCTGCAAATGTGTCAAATGGTCCTCTGCGCGTAGGGACTTAACTAGCATGTCATCAACATAAACCTCAATTGACTTACCTATTTGTTCTTCGGACATTTAGTTTACTAGGCATTGATAAGTAGCACCAGCATTTTTTAGCCCAAATGGCATTACATTATAGGAATAAGTACCGTACTTAGTGATAAATGAAGTATTTTCCTGATCCTCTGAATTCATTTATATTTGGTTGTACCCAGAGTAGGCATCGAGAAAGCTGAGAATCTCATGGTCGGCCATGGCATTGATCATGCGATCGATATTCGGCGGGGGAAAAGAGTCCTTACGGCATGCGTTGTTTAAGTCTTTATAGTCTACATACATTCTAAGTTTATTTCCCTTTTTGGGGACTACAACTACATTTGCTAACTATTCGGGATATTTTACTTCCCGGATGGATCCTATTTTGAGAAGTTTGGTTACCTCATCCTTGATGAATGCATACTTTACCTCGGACTGTGGCCTTCTTTTTTGCTTTACCGGTATGAACTTAGGGTCCAAACTCAATCGATGAGTGGTGATCTCCGGTGGGATCCCTGTCATGTCAAGGTGGGATGAAGCAAAACAATCCATATTTTTAATAAGGAATTTAATGAGTTTTTCCCTGATCTTGGGAGTTAACCCCATGCCCAGGTATACCTTTCGGTCGGGCAGATTCTCGATCAGTATGACTTGTTCCAGCTCTTCAGTCGTTGACTTTGTGGCATGGGAATCAGCGGGGATTATGAAGGTTCGAGGTATCATGCAATCATCATCCCTGATAATTTCCTACTGTTCCGATTTGGTTGAAACCGGTGACTGTGGTTGCTATTTGAGCTTCTGCTTTTCGTTTGATTCTGGTCCCTTTTGTTGATGTTAAAGTTGATATTGGTATCACCTCATCGATTGCAAACATCTCTTTGGCTGCTAGTTGTTCGCTATACATCGTTTTGACTTCTTTCGATGTTAGGAATTTCAAGACTTGATGAAGCGTTGAAGGTACCGCCCTCATATTATGGATCCAAGGTCTCCCGAGCAGCATGTTGCATATCATATCACCTTCAATTACATGCAACTTTGTTTCCTAGATAGTTCCAGCCATGTTCACTAGTAACATGATTTCCCCTTTGGTGGTTTCACTTGCCATGTTAAAACTGTTAAGCACTCGAACTACAGACACGATTTGATCCTGAAGGACGAGCTGCTCCACGACCCTCGATCGAATAATATTTGTCGAGCTACCTAGATCAACTAACACACATTTAACTTGAATTTTATTCATAAGGATAAATATTACTAGTGCGTCGTTGTGAGGCTGTTCGATCCCTTCTACATCCTTATCGTTGAAAGATGAGGTATCTTATGGTAAGTAGTCCTGGTTACGCTTCTCCCTTGTGATTGTGACTTTGGTGCATTTAAATGTCGGACTCTAAGGGATATCAACCCCACCGATGATCATATGAATCACGTGTTGCAGTTCCTCCTGTTCGTTTTTCCTGTTCGCATTCCTGCCTCTGAAGTGATTTTTTGCTCGGTCACTCAAGAACTTTCGAAGGTGACCTTCGTTGAATAAACAAGCTACCTCCTCCCTTAATTATTTGCAATCCTCGGTTTTGTGACCATTAATTCCATGGGATTGTACATTTTATTTGGATTCCTTTGAGTTAGATCGGTCTGCAGGAGTCTGGGCCACCTAATATCCTTGATTCATCCAATGGCTGACACAATACCTGAAGCATCGACGCTAAAGTTGTGTTCCGATAACCGTGGTGCTTCCTTAGACTCGACATGTTTAACGAAGCCACTCTTACTCATGAGCCCTCGAAAATTTTGACCTCGATCATTCCTTCGATCATTTCGAATGAGATTACGTCCCGATCCATTATTTCTACAATCTGCGTTATATGGTTGATATCGATCTATGTTCGATCGGGGCTCTCTATCGATGTCTCTTTAAATCCTGCCTTCAGACCTATTTGGGTAAACGGAACCAAATAGATCTCCCAACTGATCATCCTCGACCCTGATCTTTGATTGGTATCAATTATACACATCGGCCCAGGTCACCGCTGGATATTCAATTAAATTCTACTTTAGTTGACGTGAGGCTACCAAACTTCGCTTGTTCAAACCCTGAGTAAAGGCTTGGATAGCCTAATCATCGGTAACCGAGGGTAGGTCAATGCGCTCCATCTGAAATCGAGATATGAATTCCCTTAGCATTTCATTGTCCTTTTGTCTCACTTTGAAGAGGTCTGACTTCCTAGTTGCGACCTTTATTGCTCTGGCATGTGCCTTTACGAATGAATCGGCAAGCATGGTGAAAGAATCGATGGAATTGGGAGGCAAATTCTGGTACCATATCATTGGCACCTTCTATAAAGTTTCTCCAAAATTTTTTAACAGAACAGATTCAATTTCATCGTCTTCTAAGTCATTTCCTTTTATTGCGCATATATATGAAGTGACATGCTCATTAGGGTCAGTGGCCATTGTACTTAGGAATTTTTGGCATGCGAAATTTCTTCGGAATGGGCTTTGGAGCCGCAGTTGGTGGGAAAGGATTCTGTATGAACTTTTATGAATCCCTTTAGAATCGGGGGTGCACCCAGTATTTGATCAACCCGGGAGTTGTACATTTATACTTTTTTATCATTACACTCGGTCTTCCTTTCTCCCGATTCAATCCGTTTAGTGAGCCCCTCGAGAATCTTTATGATGGCGGGATCATTCCCCGATACACGATCATTCAATTTCTCCTGTACGGGTTCGACCCTATAAACAACTTCCTGTGATGTATCGAGTTCGATTCTGCTTGGGGCTCGATTCTGATTTTGGAGTTGTGCTATCGCGACCTGCTGAGTTTGTAGCATGTCAAATATCATTCGATGGTTAATTCCGCCTTCTTCACTATTTTTCATGTTTTGATCAGCTGCCCGGGCATCTCTGCGGATGCTATTTTCAGGGTCGACGCCTAATCTCCACGAATGGCGAAACGAGAACTGACACCAACTGGATCTACGGCCTGTGGTACGTTGGTATTGATTGGAGGCACTCCATTTTCCGGGGCGACTACATGTTTGTTTTCACCATGAAGACCAAGGTCAGTATCAGTGTGAGTGGGTACTGCCTCAGAGTTTGACATATTGATTCCTGAAATAAAAAATACTCACGAGAACAAGCGTAAAAGCAGTGTGTGTTATGAAGGTTAAAATATTAAGCAATTACTATTATCCTTAGCCCCACGGTGGGCGCCAAACTGTTTACCCTAAAATTCGGATAACAATTAAACTTGTAATATGGTTTTAAGGATATGAGATTTCACTTAATATTAATTATAAACGTAAAGATAAGTAATGCAAATTGACAATAATACAAAGCAAACCAGTGTTTGGTCAATGCCCTCGAGCTAATGAACCCTCGAGCTTGGTAGAGTAAGAACAGTTAAAGAGTAGCAAGTTGATGAGCAAAAGAAAAAAAAAATATTATATTGCTTTGATATTCGTGAATGTAAGGTCATTTACAAATGATGGAGACTCCCCTTTATATACTAGAGGAATCCTAATTATGGTATAATTCTAATTACGGAAGTAAATCCCATGATTGGTACAAATAACCGCCCTTGATTTGATATGTTTCGGGATTTCTACCGTGATCTTCGACCGATTACGGATATCTCGCCTTTCCGTTATTACACTTCACTCGAAATCGGTCATACTTAGTCTTGATTGGTGCTGGCCTCGGTCTCGACGGACATCTCGATTCTTAAACTCGACACCTCGTCTTCGTGCTATAGCCCGATCCATTGTGAGGTTAACCCTCGACGTGATCTTCTGGTCTCGATTAAATAGTAAAATCGGACAAGCCTGATTTTAACCGTATACATAAATAAATTCAAACTCTTCGGCCAACATAAAATGCTCTAATTTACCGAGTATAAGAGCTGGCAAAATTACCAGCAAATTCAGAATTTGACTAAAAATTCTACAAACTAATATTTACAGAGAAATATTAGATAAGCGACAACACAGCAACACATTGTGCACTTACCATCTTAATCGAAAATGTGTATTCATATTAACAAGATCTCATAGCATGAGGCAGCCATATAATGGTCCAATAAATCCAATCACTCTGCAAAGGCAGCATGGTGGTTTTTGGTGATGCATATGGTGGTTTTTTCTGCTGGTGCTTTGATGGTGGAAAAGTTGTATGTCGGATGTATATCAGGTGTATGTTATTTGTATGTTCAATGTATCACTGGACATAGCGACCTACACACGATATATAAAATACACATAAACAACATGCAATAATATATTTGTATATGTTATGAAATAAAAGCAATTTAGTAAAACATGAATAAGAAATAAAAGCAATTTAGTAAAACATGAACAAGAAATAGAGATAGAGAGAAGGAAGAGATTTTCTTCTTCAATTGTGTGTATTTTTCTATCTATTACAAGGCCTTTATATAGGCATGAAAAGTGAAGAAAATATGTCATGGAATATGTCATTGAACATAGAAAATATGTCATTGAATATGTCATTAACCATTTGAGAGAAAGATCATGGAGGAAGAGTAGACATCCACCATATTTTGATTTTTATCATAACACTCCTCCTTGGATGTCCATAAATAATGTGCCTCGTTAAAACCTTATTAGAAAAAAAAACCCTATGGGAAAAAAAATCCTAATGAAGGAAAAAGAGTACACATATTTAGAAATACGACTTTTGGTTGCCTCGTTAAAAACCCTGCAAGGAAAACCCAATGGGACAAAACCTTGTAAGGGAAAAAGCGTACAACGCGTATTAACTCCCCCTGATGAGATCATTAGTTCACATCGTTGAGCCTTCATATCCCAATCTTGTACACTAGTTTCTTGAAGGTTGACGCCGATAGATATTTGGTGAACAAATCAGTCATATTATCACTTGAACGGATCCGTTGCACATTAATATCACCATTCTTTTGAAGATCATGTGTGAACAACAATTTAGGTGAAATGTGCTTTGTCCTAACTCCTTTATGAATCTTCCCTTTAATTGAGCTATGCATGTTGTATTTTTTTCATACAAAACTTTGGGTAGTTTATCACACTTCAAACCACATTTGTCTCGAATAAGATGTATAGTAGACCTCAACCATACACATTCTCGACTTGCTTCATGAATAGCAATTATCTCAACATGATTAAAAGAAGTAGCCACGATTGATTGCTTAGTCGATCGCCAAGATATGACAGTGCCACACATGTAAACACATAACATGTTTGAGATCACTCCTTGTGTGTGTCAGATAAATACCCCACATCGACATAACCAATAAGATCGGTATTGCAATCATTGCCATAAAATAAGCCCACACCAGTAATCCCCCTTAGATAACGCAATATGTGCTTGATTTCATTCCAATTTCTCCTTGAGCAGAGCTATATCTTGCTAAGACATTAACTGAAAAAGTTATGTCATGCCTTGTAGTGTTAGCAAGATATATTAGTGCACCAATTGCATTACGATATGGTACTTTAGGACCAATAAGCTCTTCATTATTTTCATGAGGTCAGAGTGGATCTTTATTTATATCGAGTAATCTCACAACCATCGGGGTACTTAATGGATGTGTTTTATCCACATAGAAACTCTTTAAAATCTTTTTAGTGTATGCTGATTGAAGGACAATAATTCCATCTTTCATATATTCAATTTGTAGACCAAGACAAAATTTTGTCTTTCCAAAATCTTTCATTTCAAATTCTTTAAACAGTCTACTGCTTTAGGAAGCTCTCCGGGGGTTCTAATGATATTTGAATCATCAACATACATGGCGATTATAACAAATTCAAATCCATATCCTTTTATAAGGACACAAGAACAAATTGAATTATTCTTATACCCTTCTTTCAACAAGTATTATCTCGGGCGATTATACCACATGGGCCCTGATTGTTTCAATCCGTATAAGGATTTTTGAAGCTTTATTTAATAAATTTCTTGGAAACCTTAATATGCTCCAAGACAATTTAAATCTTTCAATGATATCCACTATACGTATATCAAGTTTTTCATATATTGCCAGATTAAAACCTGAAGTGACTATATCCACTATACGAGAACATGTCTCCATATAATCATTGTGAGGATATTTATAATTTTCTTGTGCCACAAGTCATCTTTATGTCTATCGACTTGAACCTTTCGCACAAGAACACAATTATACCTCAATTGACTTTATACTTTCAGGTGTTGGACTATCCGTCCAACTTCACATTTTTCAAGTGAAGTCAATTTCATTGCGTATTTTTTATTTGGCCAATCTTTTATCTGTCCAAATTTCATGACAGATTTGATCTCAAGATCCTCGTCAATATTAATCATATTGAGCGCTACATTATATTAACAATATCGTCGACAATCATTTTATGTCGGTTCCATTATTACCCAATAAAGACATAACTTATTGAGATCTCTTTATTTCATTATTTTCAGGTACCTGAGCCTCTCCCATGAGGTCTTATGAAGTGTTATGTCGTGGTGCTCTTCTAGGGCACTTGCCTCCTTATTATGACCATTTTGAATATTTGCCCCTCTCCTTCTTCAAGGAGTTTTATCTTTGGAACCGATTGGTCTGTTACACTTCATGTGTGCCATAGACTCTGTCCCTCATGGACTTTATTCTATTTGGAGCATTAGCAGCTGAAATATGACATTTAGCTTTGGGTCAGCAAATGCATCTGGCAATAATTTGTAAATGAATTATCACTTGAACTTCAAGTTTATATTTTCTTGTACGAGGATCTATATGTATTCATAATAATTCATTTCACGTATCACTTTCTCAGCTGCCCATTTTCTCCCCCTAATGTTGGGATCACCAACACATTTCCCAACTATCTTTGAGAACTCATCTTTGTGCATTTTGGTGGCATAATTAAATCATATAGCACATCCATATTTCTATATAGAAATTATTTGGTTCCTGACCCTGAACCGATTGTGATAGGGAGAAATTTTTATAACTTGGCTAGATGCGTACAAGTGCTGCTGTATATTAAATAATAAATCTCATACCAAATTTTATTTCTGGAAGTTTTGTTCTCATAACCAATGATTTAGCTATAATTGGAGGCATACAATTTCTGCTAAACCAACTTGGATTTAACCCAGTATTATTAAGATAAATCATCATAATTTATATTCTGGAATTGTGCTCTAATAATTTGAGCAAGCAATCTTGCAAAACCAAACTGCAAGTTGATAACAAATGCACATGTGACCATAAAATAGATGCATCTATTAAAATCATATAATAGTAAACGGTCCACATGGCAGGTGACTGGGCCCATATATATATCATCTTTTATTCCTTCCAGAAATCAAAGGATTCAATCCCAACCTTTAACTGGTATATCATGAGAATAAGCAGCACAAAAGAATTCTTGAAGAATCTTCTATTCTTCAATATGTGTCAATGTAATTCTTAATTAATTTTTCGCATCATAATTGAACCGATATGGTCAACCGGTCATGCCAATTAATATTTATTTTAGTAAATCTCTAGTTTACTTGTGGCATATGATTCCAGCATCATGCTTATATTTGTGTAGTACAAATAGAAAGAAGATCGGGTAACCTTTCATATTTACCCGGTATGATTATAGAAATATGAAGATATTCAATCTTCCTTTCATTTATAGTCTCAATATGCCAACCACTTTGACTTATATATTTGAAACTCAAAAAGTTTCTTTTGAGACTTTACAATACCAATGTCATGAATAAGTTTATTCATCCGGGTAGTAACAAATTAGTTTTTTCGGAGTTCTTAACAACTTTTGTACTACAAGATCTTTTATCATACCATTCATATGGTAAATGTCTCCTTCACAGATAAAATTATATCATCATAAACAAAATCATTTCTTGCTTTAATTTTGCCTTTAATAACTTTTATAAGGCATGACAAAATAATATTTGGCATATCACATGTACGCGACCAATGACATATTCATGTAACTACACAATAATATTTATTCTCTTTATTTTACTCAAACCTCCCTTAGAGGTGAGTTGTGTGGTATTCATATAATCATGAATTGCATGTCTTTATTCATTGCTTTTATCACATATTGCCACATTCAACTTTAGGAATGGGTATGCATTTTCAATGCTTATCATAAGTCACATTCTCTTTAAGGAATGGATCATAATCAGCGACGTGCTTTATTATTTTCATACCAATTTGATGGTAAGCATTGCCTTCACATTTTGAAGGACTATTTTGAGAACCCTTATTGTTCTCCTTTTATAATCATAGTGATGATTATTATTATTTTGATATTTGGAACGCCCACGTTCATTGTTCAACCAATTGTCTTCATTGAAACTTATTACGCATTGTTATCACATTCACTTCAAGAATGGAACAAATGGGACAATTTTCATGCCTTTTCATGAAAAATATATTATTTTTCTTTAGTCATCATTATATCATCAATATGGTACATTGGGACTCAAACCCAATGTCTTACCAATATAAAGGCATGTTAGGCCATAATAAATTGGGACTCAAACCCAACTCTTATCATTATGGAGCATCAGGACTTGATCCCCATGTCTTACCCTCAATCAATGGCATAATAGGCTAAACAATATTGAGATTAATTCTCAAGACTTAATTTCAATCACATGCCAATAAAGTTATATACAACTAATTTGCAACTTAGCAAATCAAATTTGCTTTCTTAAATAAGTGTACAAATCTCAAATTAGTGTAAATCTTTATTAATTATTTGTAGCATCTATATGAAATACAACCGTTTGTAGTCAGAATATTTCTTCTAAATTCTATAAGAGTTTAAAAGGATCATAAAATCATTGTCATAATATTTATTGAGTCTCTCTCAAAAATATTGTTGTTTTCGGGGTATACCCTACCTATTGGATTTGATTTAACGCCATGACTTTCCTTCACTCAATTCAACCAAGCAATTAGTGAATAAATTTATCAAAAGTACACCTAACATATATATATAGTACTAATACATAAATTCAGCATTTAATTACCTGAAAAGTGACATTATAGGTAACAACTTACCAGTTCTAGCTTGTGCATCATTCATATAAAATACTTAAAAATGGTAAGTCAGTAGCAAGCATCAAGTAGGTCATGGATACTCAAAAATACCTCTTCTAGTAATCATACTAATCATTGTTTGCTTTCAAATGATACGACCATAAATTATGAAGTATACTTTCAAATAGCTGGTTTGTTTTCCAAATATCAAAGAAGTACTAATTAATCAACCTAGATAAAGATGTGAAGTATTTCTTGTTTTCTTCAAGATGATTTATGCTTTTAATCAGTATGACCAATTTTATTTTATTTTTTATTCCTTTTTTTTGTACTATATGCAAGTGTAAAAATCCAAAAGGAAAAAAAATATTCATCCAAGTAAAAGAAAATGTTTAAAGCGGCAGGACAGATTGAAGATAGTTAACACATAAATATGCATAGGACAATTTATATAAAATATCCTTGGTTACCATGACATGCATCATATCAACAATTAACTGCTACTATGATTTTCACATATAGAACTTCAAAATTTTTATTCCATTCATGTGATATAAAAGATGTAATATTAATATGTGCTTATGCAATACAGGTGTAGTACGAAGTTGTGTGCATATGAAATTTTAAAGGAATGACAAGTATAAGATAATCATACCTTCTTACATTTCATTACTTACCATATGTAGTTTGTCTTTACATTTAACCATGTGATGATATGTATGGCTTCTAATTGTAATCTTTCCGGATGTAGAAATTTTTTTGTAGATATATATATACAATTAGTTAGAGACTCGTGCTGATAACGTGTTATGAAATAAAAGCAATTTAGTAAAACATGAATAAGAAATAAAAGCAATTTAGTAAAACATGAACAAGAAATAGATAGAGAGAAGGAAGAGATTTTTTTCTTCAATTGTGTGTATTTTTCTATCTATTACAAGGCTTTTATATAGGCATGAAAAGTGAAGAAAATATGTCATGGAATATGTCATTGAGCATAGAAAATATGTTATTGAATATGTCATTAACCATTTGAGAGAAAGATCATGGAGGAAGAGTAGACATCCACCATATTTTAATTTTTATCATAACAGTATACAAATTGTATGTTTTTACCGAATTGTAAGTATTTTGTTAAGAAGCTCTTGCGACTTTTTAGAAAAAAATATATAGTTGTACGTTTTTGCGCTTTTAACACATTTACAAGCCAGTCAAAAATAATTACAATAGCCAGTCAAATATACAAAAAAAATATACATTGATTATGTATAGAGTACATATATTATATGAATATGCATTAATATACAAAAAAATATATTTGCCGACTATTATTTTAGGGAGCGACCATATGTGTAGATTTCCCTATTTTGAACTTTTGGGCTTTTAATTCATAAATTAAGGGAACTTTACATTAATATACATATTAAGTTCATATTTACAGAAAAATAGTAATAGTATTATTCAAATTCAAAACATAGCCACAAAATCTTCACATAATATATACAACCTTCAATGAATTTCATAAAATTAGAGATTTTGGATATCTTCTCTTTTTTGTTATATTTTTTTTTACAGAGCCAACTACCGTTGTCCCCATACAAACCCTTGTTCGCCGTCATCAAAGTTCTATCGACTCGGTGCAGTTCGCTCTGCTTCACTGATAAATTGCTGGAGATCTGTTTATTGTTTGTTCTTCTTCAACGAAGTTTTGTTATTGTTCATTGTTGTTGGTTCTTAGCTCGATTTCTCTCTCATGGCTTCCTCAACTTTTTCTCTCCGTGTACACTTATGTTACAACTAGCTTTAGTGTACGTGCGTTGCACGTGTACCTACCGTCAATTAATAAGATATGTGTACAAAAGGTACATGCAAATTAGGTTATCAGATGCTATGTTTTAAAATGTCTATAATAAGTTAGTGTAACGACCCAACCGGTCATTTTGAACATTTGAATTCCGCTCGCCAGTTCTCGGGCATGACTAGCCTCGTATGATGTATTATGACTTATGTAAATCGTCGTTTTTGATTTTCAGGTGGAACAGAACAGATATGGAAGAATGGTTCTCAGTTTAAGGTTTAAAATTTGAGAGGTTTGACCAAGTCTTTGACTTTTAGTACTCGATCTCGAATTTGAATTTGATTGGATTAGCTCCATTGGGTGATTTTGGACTTAGGAGCGTGTTCGGAATGTATTTTGGAGGTCCGTAGTAAATTTAGGCTTGAAATGGCTAAAAAATGGAAATTTAAGTTTGGAAGTTTAACCGAGGGGTTCACTTTTTGATATCGGGATCAAAATCCGATTTCGAAAATTGGAATAGCTCCATTATATCATTTATGACTTGTGTACAAAATTTGGGGTCAATCGGACTTGATTTAATAGGTTTCAGCGTTGTTTGTGGAATTAAGAAGTTTCTAAGTCCTTAGGCTTGAACCCAAGGTGGATTTGGTGTTTTGGTGTTGTTTTGAGCAATTCGAAGGCTTGACTAAATTTTAATAATGTTATGGGATGTGTTGGTACATTTGATTGAGGTCCGGGGGGCCTCGAGTGAGTTTCGGAATGAGTTTTGAGCGAGTTCGGACATTTCGGCACTCGGAAGTTGTTCCGAATCGTGGGGGGCCGCGGACAGTGGAAAAATCATCACCCCAGCAGCCAAAAGAACCGCTGTTAGTGGTGATATTTTGCTGCAGCGATGGAACTTCCGCTGCTGCGGAAAATTATCCGCGGCCGCAGTCATGAAGAATCCGCAAGGCCGCTGGTCCAACTTCGGAAGCCTATATCTTTTGATCTACAAGGAATTTTGAGATGATTCAAAAATGAAAGTTGTATCCCTTCATGTCTAGTTTTGAGAAAGGTAAAGAAATCATAATTTGGATATCTGTAGTAAAAGATATGGCTCAAATACTAAGGCCTATCTGTGCAACCACCTGAAGTGCGGTCAGAGGTGCTTTACCGCGGTCAACGGTGAGGGAATCCGGAAGGTGCATTATAAATACGAGATTTGGGGTTTTATTTCATATTTTGACCTAGAGAGCTCGGGCTTTGGCGATCTTTCGAGGAATTTTCAAGAAAACCATCGGGGTAAGTGATTCTAACTCAATTTTGGCTAAAACACATGATTATAACATTGGATTCATCATTTGAGTACAGATTTGGGATGAAAATTTGGGGGGAAATTGTGGAACTTCATAAAATAAATATTTGGGATTTGAAAGCCGATTCGGAGTCGGAATTGAGTGAAACTAGTATGGATAGTCTCGTAATTGAATAGGTTGTCAGATTTTGAGACTTTGGTCGGATTCCGAGACATGGGCCCGAGGGCTGGGTTTGAGCAACTTCGGGATTCTTGAGTTAATTTAATTATTTTTTCTTGGGCTTTGTTCCTTTAGCATATATTGATGATAATATACTGATTTTGGTTAGATTTGGAGCAATTAGAGGCCAATTCGAGAGGCAAAGGCATCGCGGGCTAGAGTTTGGATCGGTTATAGGTAAGTAATGATTGTAAATATTGTTCTGAGGGTATGAAACCCCGGATTTCACATCGTTATGCTACTTTGAGGTGATTCACACATTAAATAACGAGCATGGGTTGTGCACCGTTGGGATTGTGACTTGGTCCGTCCAGTATGACTATTAAGTTGCGTATTTGATTGAAAACTATTTGATATCATTGTGTTTTGAAAACTATTACTATGTTTTGGGCTGAATGCCATATTTGGGCCTAGTGCCAACTATTTGGACCCTTAGGGGCTTTTTACTACTATTGCTCACTGTTTTGACTTAATATCTGTACTTAGTCATGTTGTATTTTACTAATTTCATAAATTAGTCGTATTTATTTTATTTTGATACTTTAAATGATATTTTGGGCTGAGCACCCTGTTTTTACTGTTAGCTCGAGTGGCTTGAGAGGTTTCCTGACTAAGTGAGGTCGATGGCATGTCTTGTGAGGTTATTATGAGGTCAGGTTGTACGCCGCAGCAGGTTGTTACTGATTCATGATATTATGATACCGAGGGCCTGCTTGATTTATGCCACGAGGTGGCTTGTGTTTATGGGAGGCCGAGGGCCTAATTGATTATGCCATGAGAAGACTTGTTATAGCTCTTGGGTTGTAGGAGCCCCTCCGGAGTGTGTACACCCCCAGTGAGTGCGGGTACCCAATGTGAGTGATGTGATGTAGCCCGAGGGGCTGTTGTTGATTCATATTATTGCCCAAGGGGCTGTTCTTAATCCACGTTTTGCCCGAGGGGCGGTTCTTGATTCATGTTATGCCCGAAGGGCTGATTATGAGTAATTGTGAGGTAGCCCAAGGGGCTGGTTCTGTTGATATATGCCCGAGGGGCGGTTTATGGTACATGTTTTTGCCTGAGGGGCTGTTTACGTTTTCTATCATTTTTACTCACTGTTTTTATCACTCGTTTGAAGCTATTGAAAGATGTTTTAAAAAGGAAAGGTTTTTACTGAAACTGAGTCTGTTTTTGTGAGATATACTATTCCTGTACTGTTTTGGACATATATTGTTTTGATGTAATGTTATGACGTGGATTACATGTTTTCTTACTGCTCAATATTTATTTACTTTTATTACTTACTGAGTTGGCGTACTGACATTACTCCCTGCATCTTGTGTGCAGATCCAGGAGTTGCGAGTCGTGATAGTGAGCAATGATTGCTCTTTCAGCAAGTCTTCGAAGTTGGCAAGGTAGCTGCTTGGCGTTTGCGGCCCTGCACTTCTCCTTTTTACTTTACTCATACTGTTCTTAGTAATTGTATTTCCAGACTATGATAGACCTTCTTCTACTCAGTCGGATCTTGTAGTTGCTCGTGACTTGTGACACCCCGATGTCGGGCTTGTGTATTTATTTCACACTGGTTATTTAGTCTTATACTATGAGATTTCTTGTTAATTGATGTCTTAAAAATGACTTTTATAAAATAATGGTTTGATTTGGGAATCGTGTCAGCTTGCATAGTTTCATGATGGGCGCCATCATGACCGAGTCAGTTTTAGGGTCATGACAAGTTGGTATCAGAGCCTAGGTTACATAGGTCTCACAAGTCATGAGCGGGTTTAGTAGAGTCTTGCGGATCGGTACGGAGAAGTCTATACTTATCTTCGAGAGGCTGCTGAACTTTTAGAAAAATTCAACATTCTTGAATTCTTATCGTGCGACATTGATTCAGCTTGAAGTGTAACTCTTTAAATTCCTTCCACGCGTTCGTATACGCACATGAGCGCTCGGTATCAGCTGTGCATCAACAGCTTGTGATTCCATGATGGAGGGGCGAGACGTGATTTCTTTGTGTTGATGTTGGGCCAGTTCTTAGGACTTGAGGTCGGCCTTTGCCTGTAGCTTGAGCATTGAGCTTTTGATTGTGTGGGCACGTGCATTTAGGACTTATATGTTTGTTTGTGTCCTTATTGGTAGGAATTGTGGCTGGATGACTACGTGATGAGTATGATTTGATTGTGATGTATTCAGATTGTTTGAATGTGGCAAGAAAAGTTTGCTTGAGGGTAGAAATAACTATTTGGTGCTTGATTTCCATCTTGATTTGATGTGTAGCCCCAAGTTGTGGGTGTGTTGAAGGACCTTTTCATGTTGTCCAGTTGGGAAGTGAAGTAGATTTCATGTTGTGATATGAATTCGGACTTAGAAAAATTTAGTGATTGTGTAATAGTTATGATTATGTAAGAGTATAGAGAGACATCGGTTTAAGGCTAAGCAGGTGGGTTATCTCCTATAGGGTGTCCTGAGGGTGTCTGATCCCTATGTTGTTTAGTAGTGAGTTTTCTTCTACCAGTGAACCATATGTAGTACAATTTGATTTTGGATCGCTTATGAGAATGAGCTTGACTGTTACGAAGGTGAATGCAAGAATTGTAGATGATTTGAAACACTAGATGGTTTCTGTTGCATGAGCTTATAAAGGATTCAGTTGAATCTCACTATGGTATTATGGCAGTAATAGAGTATGGATATTGTGAGTTTTGTGTGTTTTGATCTATGGCTTTGATCCAAGTAGGGGAGTCTATTATTGATTAGTTGATTGCACGGTTATGTGTTGTATTGGGTTCAGTTTGAGGTATACGAGTGAATTAGTTGTGGCTTGCAAGGTTGGAGATCGAGGATGGCTTGAGTAAAGGAAATCTCGGATAAGGGTTGTGTTATGCTCTTATGGTATGTAAGAAACATGGAATGCTTTGAGTTGTTATTTGTGAAGAATGTAATGTGCGTGGGGAAAGAATTTATCTAGTTGCATTAAGGTGGGTTACTTCCTTAGGTATTGGAGTCCAAATAGGGCACAGGTCATCCGGTCTGTTCGATCAGTCTAATTGAGATTTAAGTAGAGTGGATGACTCTCGAGAACGGTTCTAATGAATTGAAGATTTATACGTGGAAATTGGGAATCTTCAGGATGTGTGTGGGCTAGAAACTGAGATTTATATGGGAGGATGTTAGGACTTGTGGTGTTTCTATTTCACTACGGATTCTACATATCAGTACCATAAAGGCGAAGGTAATGGCTTTAGATTCGTAGAAGGTCTCTTCAGAGTGGGTATCTCGATTGTGGTACTTTTGGGGTGATTAAGAGAGCATTCAATGGCTTATGAGCCTTAGGGCGGTGTGGTTTATGCTAAGGTCTCATGTGGTGAGTTTTGGTTAATGATTGTGGTATTATGGCAAAGAGAAGTATCAATTTGAAGGTAATTCAGAAGGAACTAGGATAAATAGGACAACTTGTTAGTAGGTTGGATCGGCATGGCAATGTATGCGATTGGCTCTTTTGGTCCTTTTGAGGTAGTGAGTTTCTACAGGTGTTTTATGGCAGTACTCTTGGGTTTTGGTGGCCTGCGTGGTTTGGTTGGGTTAGAGAAATTCAGTTCTGATGGTTTGGTTATGTGCAAATGGGTTTCAGAGAGTTCTCGATGGTTTCTACCACGGTTTGAGATGTATATTTTCTACTAGCATGAGGAGAATGTGATGTATAGTGATTTTCTTCGGATGAAATCAAATGGAAAAGTTCTTGGTTGATTGAGTACGTAGTTGTTTGTAGCTCGGAGTGGATTATGAACCTCTCATATTTATCATAGGATAGTATAGTTTATGCAGTATGTGGTATGGAGTTGAGATTTGCATGTGTAAGGTCACGGTTCAGTTTTGAAAGGAATGTTATAAATTCTTAGGCAACATGGACAGATTCAGATGACTAGATAAATGAGATCACTGATTGGTGTGGCTCGATAAGGGTATACATTTCAGAAAGGGCGATATGTTTGAGTTATGGATGCTTCATTGGTATTGCGGCGCTATCTTGTCTGATCAACTGTTGATATTCAAAGTTTGCTTGGTGGCACAGAAGAATTTTTAGATTTAACCCTCGTGGAATGATCGAGTATTAGAGATGTGTTAGATATTCGGGCGGTGGAGTTGGGATCAGATATGATGATTAGTGTGCTTTATGGATTTGGAGACTGAGAGTTCTCATAAGCAAGTTATTTCATGGTTATGGACTGTGAAGATGTGGGCAAGCTAGTCAATGATAGTATGTGCTATGATTTAGTCATTATGAACTTTCGGAGAGTTATTCATTTATTGTGGGGGACTAAAGTTAATTTGGGGTTCATTGGTAGGCCCAACATGGGTGTGTGTTCTGCATCGGGTCGGATATGTTGACTCCGAACTGCTATTGCTGAGGGAGGTGCCATTCGGCTATCCTTGAGCTTATTAGTATTCTGTGGTTATTTGTGAGCTACGAATATGCTACGCGGGATTGGGATTCATTGGTTAAATGCATAAATGATATGGTTTTATTTGGGCTTTATAGCGGAATTTGAGCGAGATGAGTATCTGGGTATTGCACGATTGATTGTGCATTGGGTATGTTCTTTCGGGCTGATATGGCATTGCATCATTTGCTTCTCCGTGGTTGATTCACTCTTGGTTCTAGACATCAAATTACGTGTGGTTGTTGATTTTGAGCATGGTGACTTGAGGTGTTTAGTGTGGGCAGTGTTTGGATAGGATCGCGCATTGCAGCGAAGTTATGTGGAGGTATGATCCTTCGGATTAGATTCATGTGTTATGGTTCTATGGTGTGTGATGGGTTCTTAGCATCGTGTTTTGGTGGTACTGGTGAGCTTGTGGTACAACTCTCTCATCTGAGTCATTTTTCATGATTTGAGTACATTTGGATTGTTGCTTATTGGTGCGCGGATTGCACAGATTGTGGCTTTAGATTGTATTGATACGCTATGTCACCAGAGTAGTCGTGTTGGATGACATAAAATCATTAGTCCTAGAATGGATACTATCTGATTCAATTTCAGCATGTTGGAAGGATAATATCGAAGTTTGGCTTAAGCAATTCACTATAGTCCTAGCCAAAAGAGAGGGAGCTCCATGATTGGTTTATCTAATGAATGGTTATGATTTTTGCGTGTTTCTTCATCATTGGCAGTATATGAAAGTGTTGAAATGAGGTTTTATTGGATAAGAGGTTTATTACCGGCATTGGGTTGTATGAGCAGCTGTTGTGATTAGAAGTTATCGCTATGAACGTTTGAGTTGTGCGGTATATCATGTGATTTCATCTTGAGTTGCGGATATGGTTTGATACCGCTTGTTCGGACTTATTCAGTGTATAGATGTGAGATTCTGATATTATAGATAATGTCGGAAGTGGAAATTTGGTTCTAAGGTTTATGGGCTAGGATAGATTGCGAAATTTTAGTTATGTTGTGCTATCAGACCTATATGGGATAGGGTGATATGGGATCACCCCCGAGTATGTGCTTAGTGAGGATACATGGCGATTTGATGGCTTTTGGAACAACTCTGGGCACGTTCGAAGACAAATGTATGTTTAAGTGGGGGAGGATGTAATGATCCAACTGGTCGTTTTGAGCATTTGCATTTCCCTCGCCAGTTCTCAGGTATGACTAGCCTCGTATGATGTATTATGACTTATGTAAATCATCGGTTTTGATTTTCAGGTGGAACATAACAGATATGGAAGAATGGTTCTCAACTTAAGGCAATTTGAGAGGTTTGACCAAGTCTTTGACTTTTATTACTCGATCTTGGATTTGAATATTTATGATTGGATTAGCTCTGTTGGGTGATTTTGGACTTAGGAGCGTGTTCAGAATGTATTTTGGAGGTCCATGGTAAATTTAGGCTTGAAATGGCGAAAAATGGAAATTTAGGTTTGGAAGTTTGATCGAGGGGTTGTCTTTTTGATATCAGGATCCAAATGCGATTCCGGAAATTGGAATAGCTCCATTATGTCATTTATGACTTGTGTGCAAAATTTGGGATCAATCGGACTTGATTTGATAGGTTTCAGTGTTGTTTGTGAAATTTGAAAGTTTCTAAGTCCTTAGGTTTGAACCCGAGGTGGATTTTTGGTATTTTGGTGTTGTTTTGAGTAATTCGAAGGCTCGACTAAATTTTAATAATGTTATGGGATGTGTTGGTACATTTGATTGAGGTCCCAGGGGCCTCGGGTGAGTTTCGGGGTGAGTTTTGAGCGAGTTCGGATATTTCGACACTCGGAAGTTGTTCCGGATCATGGGGGGCCGCTGTCAGCGGTGATATTTCGCTGAAGCGGTGGAACTTCCGCTGCGGCGGAAAATGGTCCGCGGCCACAGTCATGAAGAATCTGCAGGGCCACTGGTCCAATTTTGGAAGCTTATTTCTTTTTATCTACAAGGAACTTTTAGATGATTCAAAAATGAAAGTTGTAGCACTTCGTGTCTAGTTTCTATAAAGGTGAAGAAATCATAATTTGGACATATGTAGAGAAAGTTATGGCCAAAATACTAAGGCGTGTCTGTGCAGCCACCTCAATTGCGGTCAGAGGTGCTTTACCACGGTCAACGGTGATTTTCCGCAGTCAGCGGTGAGGGAATTCGGAAGGTGCATTATAAATACGAGATTTGGGGTTTTATTTCATATTTGACCTAGAGAAATCGGCTTTGGCGATTTTTCGAGGGATTTTCAAGAACACCATCGGGGTAAGTGATTCTAACTCAATTTTGGCTAAAATACATGATTATAACGTTGGATTCATCATTTGAGTAGAGATTTGAGATGAAAATTTAGGGAAAAATTATGGAACTTCATAAAATAAATATTTGGGATTTGAAAGTCGATTCAGAGTCGGAATTGAGTGAAACTAGTATGGATAGTCTCGTAATTGAATGAGTTGTCAGATTTTGAGACTTTGGTTGGATTCCGAGACGTGGGCCCGGGGGCCGGGTTTGGGCAACTTTGGGATTCTTGAGTTAATTTGATTATTTTCGCTTGGGCTTTGTTCCTTTAGCGTATATTGATGATAATATACTGATTTTTGTTAGATTTGGAGCAATTGGAAGCCGATTCGAGAGGCAAAGACATTGCGGGGTAGAGTTTGGACCGGTTTGAGGTAAGTAATGATTGTAAATATTGTCCTGAGGGTATGAAACCCCGAATTTCACATAGTGTTGCTACTTTTAGGTGACGCAGACGCTAGATGACGAGCGTGGGGTCGTGCACCGTTGGGGATTATGACTTGGTCCGTCCCGTACGACTATTAAGTTGCGTATTTGATTGAAAACTATTTGATATTATTGTGCTTTGGAAAGTATTACTATGTTTTGGACAGAATGCCATATTTGGGCCTAGTGCCAACTGTTTGGACCCTTAGGGACTTTTTACAACTATTCTTCACTGCTTTGACTTAATATTTGTACTCAGTCAACCTGTATTTTACCGATTTCATAACTCAGCCATATTTATTCCGTTTTGATACTTTAAATGATATTTTGGGTTGAGCACCTTGTTTTTAGACCGAGTGGCTTGCGAGGTTTCCTGACTGAGTGAGGCCGAGGGCCTATGTTGTGAGGATATTATGGGATCGGGCTGCATGCTGCAACAGGTTGTTACTGATTCATGATATTATGAGGCCGAGGGCCTGATTGATTGTCACGACCCTAATTTTCCACCCTCAGGAGTCGTGATAGCGCTTACTCGTAGAAGCTAGGTAAGTCATGAACTTAGGAATCATTAACTCCTTTATTTTAAAATCTTACCAATTATATTAACAATGAAATAAACAGTTAAATAACAGTGGAATGTGAGATTAAGCGGAAGTCTTAAATAAATATAAAACCAGAATGTTTCGAAAGTCAATACATGCCTCTACCCAGAACCTGGTGTCATAACATCCACGGACTACTAAGAGTACTAAATACAACTGTTTGAAAGAAATATAACATTGTTTGTCTCGAATACTTGAGATAACAGAATATATAATAAGATAGAGGAGAAGTCGGGCCTACGGACACCTGCAAATCTACCTCGATGTCTCGGTAGACTGAAGGCTGGCTCCCAAGCTACTACTGCTGATCAAATGCCACTCCGGTATCTGCACAGAGTGCAGAGTGTAGTATCAGCACAACCGACCCCATGTGTTGGTAAGTGTATAGCCTAACCCCGGCGAGGTAGTGACGAGGCTAGGATCAGACTCCAAATAAACCTGTGCAGCTATATAATATACATTAGAAATATAAACAGGTAACAATAGTTTTAAAGGGAGGGGGAAACATGCTTCGGGGAAACATATCAATACTATCAGAAACTTAATAAAGTATGGAGAAACACTCTATGTCTACAATCAATACAATAACAATACTGTTGCGGCACACAACCCGATCTCTTATCATTTAACATTGTTGAGGCGTGCAACCCGATCCCTTACCATTTAACATTGTTGCGGCGTGCAACCCGATCCACATATATAACTGTTGCGGCGTGCAACCCGATCCAACATAATATATGTTGCGGCGTGCAACCCGATCCACATATATAACTATTGCGGCGTGTAACCCGATCCACATATATAACTGTTGCGGTGTGCAACCCAATCTAATATTATATCTGGTGCGGCGTGCAACCCGATCCACATATATAACTGTTGCGGCGTGCAACCCGATCCACATATACAGTCAATAATAATCATAATTAACGTCCCGGGAAGGGATCAACAATAGACTACACTATACCGGCAAGGGAACTCAACAGTACAAGTATATACATCCCGTCAAGGGAGAAACAGCCATAACCAACTATAACCAAACTAGTTTCAACATCTAACTACCTCAGCTATAACTAAACTTGTTACAACACCTAACTATCTCAACTATAACCAAACTTGTTACAACACCTAACACGAAGAATCGTCAACCTAAACGTCTGTAATATCAATTAAGAACACAATGCAAGGGAACCTCAACTCAACAATAGACCGGCAAGGGGTAACATAATGATCTCTTCTCTTTCTCACTTTTACTTCACAATTCACTTCACAACTCGAGCCAACGCTCTAGAGTTTCGATTATCACTTATACTTTCACAATTCGTTATACAATTGGAGCCAACGCTCCTCAATGTTCGAAGGTCACAATTCTCTTCACAACCTTACTCTACAATTAGAAATCTTCACCAAGGCATGAATAACACAACAAGATCATGAAAATCACAAGATAAGACTCACGGTCATGCTTGACACCAACGCATAGATACTCGTCATCATGCATATGCTTCGTACTCGACAAAAAACAAATAGCAAATAGGACACAACTCCTAATCCCTCAAGCTAAGGTTAAACTAAACACTTACCTCGATGTCTCGAACACAGTTCAAGCTTCAATTATAGCTTTACCCCTTTATTCCACCGCCAATTCGCTCGTATCTAATCACAAATTACTTAATTACATCAATAAACGCTAAATGAATCAACCCCAATGCATGAAAATGAGTTTTACATCGCCCGGGGCCCACATGGTCAAAACCCGAGGTTCAAACCAAAACTCGATTACCCAATCCCCCACAACCCAAATATATGATTTGTTTTGAAATCGGACCTCAAATCGAGGTCCAAATCCCTAATTTTTGAAAAAACCTAGGTTCTACCCAAAACACCTAATTTCCCCCATTAAAATCATTGATTTGAAGTTGAAATCATGTTAAAAGATGTTAATGATTGAAGAAAACTAGTTTAAAATGACTTACAATTGATTTGGAGAAGAAATGTTGTTTGAAAAATCGCCTCTTATGTTTTTGGGGTTTTGAAAAATGAAAAATGACTGAAAATCCCGTCTATTTATACCCCTCTGACACCCCCTGTACGGACCGCACAAAATGGACCGCGACCGCACAGGCCTTCCTGAAGTGATATGGTCCAGTACCCTGTGCGGACCGCACGAAATGGACCGCGGCTGCACAGGTCTCCACCGTGCTCCGCATACAACCGACCGCGGACCGCACTGCAGCGCCCTGTGCGGACCGCACAAAGCCGATTGCGGCCGCACAGCCTTCATCGCGCACCGCACAAGGTTGATCACAGACCGCACTGGTGGAGTTCAGAGACCTGCAAATATTTTTCTGGTTTTAAGCCTAAAACATCCCGAAGCCTACCCGAAACTCACCCGAGCCCTCGGAACTCCAAACCAAGCACACGTACTAACTCAACAACATTATACGAACTTATCCGTGCGATCAAATCGCCAAAATAACCTCAATAACAATGAATCAAACCTCAAAATCAAGAACTTTTTCTCAAACTTTATCAAGTATCAAATTTAGCAATTTAGGTCCGAATCAAGTCAAACGACGTTCATTTTCAACCAAACTTTACAGAAATGACTTAAACCATATATACGACCTGTACCGGGCGCCGGACCCAAAATACGGGCCCGATACTATCATGTTCTAATCAAATTTCATTTCAAATTTCTTTAAACAATTTAAGAAAACAATTTTCTTTGAAAATTCATTTCTCGGGTTCGGGACCTCGGAATTCGATTCCGGGCATACTCCCAAGTCCCATATTTTACTACGGACCCTCTAGGACCGTCAAATCACAGGTCCGGGTCCATTTACCCAAAACGTTGACCGAAGTCAAATTAGCTCATTCTATAATCAAAATTTATCGTTTTTCATAGATTATCATATTTAAGCTTTCCGGCTAAGCGCTCGGACTGCGCACCCAAATCAAGGTGACTCTAAATGAGGTTTTCAAGGTCTTAGAACATGAAGTATTGTTTTAAAAAAAGTGATGACCTTTTGGGTCATCATATTCTCCACCTCTAAAACAATCGTTCGTCTTCGAACGGACAGAAGAAGGAAGTACCTGAGTCGGGGAAAAGATAGGGATAACGGCTCCGCATATCGGACTCGGACTCCCAGGTTGATGCCTCAGGAGGCTGACCTCTCCACTGAACACGAACAGAAGGAAAACTCTTCGACCTCAACTGACGAACCTGCTGGTCTAGAATAGCTACTGGGTCCTCCATATAAGATAAGTCCTTGTCCAAGTGGACAGTGCTGAAATCTAACACGTGTGATGGATCACCGTGATATTTTCGAAGCATGGACACATGAAACACTGGGTGCACGACTGATAAGCTCGGCGGCAATGCATGTCTATAAGCCACCTCTCCCACTCGATCAAGAATCTCAAACAGACCGATGAACCTAGGGCTAAGCTTGCCCTTCTTCCCAAATCTCATCACGCCCTTCATAGGCGATACTCGGAGCAATACCCGCTCTCCAACCATAAAAGCCACATCTTGAAACTTGCGGTCTGCATAACTCTTTTGCCTAGACTGAGTTGTACGAAGCCTATCCTGAATAATCCTGACCTTGTCCAAAGCCTCCTAGACCCGATCCGTACCCAACAATCAAGCCTCTCCCGGCTCAAACCATCCAACCGGAGATCGACACCGCCTACCATATAAAGCCTCATAAGGAGCCATCTGGATACTCGAATAGTAACTGTTGTTGTAGGCAAATTCTGCTAAAGGCAAACTGATCCCACGAGCCTCCAAAGTCAATGACACAAGATCGGAGCATATCCTCCAAAATCTGAATAGTCTGCTTAGACTGTCCGTCCGACTAAGGATGAAATACTATACTCAACTCAACCTAGGTGCCCAACTCTCGCTAAACTGCTCTCCAAAAACGCGAGGTAAACTACGTACCTCAGTCCGAAATGATAGATACAGGCACACCATGAAGACGAACAATCTTCCGGATATAGATCTTAGCTAACCTCTCGGATGAATAGGAAACTGCCACATGGATGAAATGCGCTGACTTGGTCAGCCTATCAACAATGACCCATACTGTGTCGAACTTCTTCCGAGTCTGCGGGAGTCCAGTAATGAAGTTTATAGTGATCCGCTCCCACTTCCACTCGGGAAGCTCAATCCTCTGAAATAACCCACCAGGCCTCTGATGCTCGTACTTGACCTGCTGACAATTCAAACAACGAGCCACATATGCTACGATATCCTTCTTCATTCTCCACCACCAATAATGCTGCCGCAAATCCTGATACATCTTTGCGGCGCCCGGATGAATAGAGTACCGGGAGCTATGGGCCTCCTCTAAAATCAACTCTCGGAGCCCATCCACATTAGGCACACAAACTCGACCCTACAATCTCAAAACTCCGTCATTATATAGGGTAACCTGCTTGGAACCTCCATGCTGCACCGTGTCTCTAAGGACGCACAAATGGGGATCATTATACTACCGATCACGGATATGCTCCAATAAAGAAGAACGAGCGACCGTGCAAGCTAATACCCGACTAGGCTCAGAAATATCTAACCTCACGAACCAATTGGCCAAGGCCTAAACATCAAAATCAAGGGGCCTCTCACCGACCGGAATATAAGCAAGATTGCCCATACTGGCTGACTTCCTACTCAAGGCATCGGTCACCACATTGGCCTTTCCCGGATGATACAAGATAGTGATATCATAATCTTTCAACAACTCCAACCACCTCCTCTATCTCAAATTCAACTTCTTTTGCTTGAACAAATATTGAAGACTCTTGTGATCCGTGAACACCTCACATGCCACGCCATACAGATAATGCCTCCAAATCTTTAATGCGTGAACTATGGCTGCCAACTCTAAATCATGAACTGGATAGTCTTCTCATGAATCTTCAACTGCCGCAAAGCATAGGCAATGACCTTGCCATCCTGCATCAATACTGCACCAAGCCCAATACGGGAAGCATCATAATAAACTGTATAAGGCCCTGATCCTGTGGGTAATACCAACACCGGTGACGTAGTTAAAGCTATCTTGAGCTTCTAAAAGCTCGCCTCACACTCGTCCGATCATATGAACTGGGCACCTTTCTGGGTCAACCTGGTCATCGGGGCTGTGATAGATGAAAAGCCCTCCACGAAGCGACGATAGTAGCTTGCCAATCCCAAGAAATTCCAAATCTCTGTAGCTGATGCTTGTCTAGGCCAGTTCTTGACTGCCTCAATTTTCTTCGGATCAACCTGAATACCCTCTGCTGACATAACATGACCCAGGAATGCAACTGAACTCAACCAGAACTCACACTTCAAGAATTTAGCATATAACTGACTATCCCTCAAGGTCTGAAGAACCACTCTAAGATGTTGCTCGTGCTCCTCCCGGCTGCGGGAATATATCAAAATATCATCAATAAAGACTATCACGAACAAATCCAAATACGGCTTGAACACTCAATTCATCAAATCCATACAAGTTGTGGGGGCATTTGTCAGCCCGAATGGCATGACCAAGAACTCATAATGCCCGTACCGAGTGCGGAAAGCTATCTTAGGGACATCGAATGCCCTAATCCTCAACTGATGGAAGCCAGATCTCAAGTCAATCTTTGAAAATACCCTGGCACCCTGAAGCTGATCAAACAAATCATCAATCATCGGCAATGGATACTTATTCTTGATTGTAACCTTGTTCAACTGCCGGTAATCAATACACATTCTCATTGATCTGTCCTTCTTCTTAACAAACAACACCGACGCACCCCAAGGCAAAACACTCGGCCTAATGAAACCCTTCTCAAGCAAGTCTTGCAACTGCTCCTTCAACCTTTTTAACTCAGGCGGGGCCATACGATACGGCAGAATAGAAATGGGCTGAGTGCCCGGAGCCAAATCAATGCAAAAGTCAATATCCCTGTCGGGTAGCATGCCTGGCAGGTCTGGAGGGAAAACCTCAGGAAACTCACTAACAACGGGTACAGAATTAATAGAAGGAACCTCAGCACTCGAATCACGAACATATGCCAAATAGACCTTCCTGAAGTGTTGCGGTCCAGTACCCTGTGCGGACCGCACGAAATGGACCGCAGCCGCACAGGTCTCCACCGCGCTCCGCACGCAACCGATCGCGGACTGCACTGCAGCGCCCTGTGCGGACTGCATAAAGCCAACTACGGCCGCATAGCCTTCACCACGCACCGGACAAGGTCGACCGCGGACAACACTGGTGGGGTTCAGAGACCTGCAATTTTTTTTGGTTTTAAGCCTAAAACATCCCGAAGCCTACCTGAAACTCACCCGAGCCCTCGGAACTCCAAACAAAGCACACATAGTAACTCAACAACATCATACAAACTTATCCGTGCGATCAAATTGCCAAAATAACCTCAATAACAATGAATCAAACCTCAAAATTAAGAACTTTTTCTCAAACTTTATCAAGTATCAAATTTAGCAATTTAGGTCCGAATCACGTCAAACGACGTCTGTTTTCAACCAAACTTTACAGAAATGACTTAAACCATATATACGACCGGTACCGAGCACCGGACCCAAAATACGGGCCCGATACTATCATGTTCTAATCAAATTTCATTTCAAATTTCTTTAAACAGTTTCAGAAAACAATTTTTTTTTGAAAATTCATTTCTCGGGCTCGGGACCTCGGAATTTAATTCTGGGCATATGCCCAAGTTCCATATTTTACTACAGACCCTCTAGGACCGTCAAATCACGGGTCTGCGTCCGTTTACCCAAAACATTGACCGAAGTCAAATTAGCTCATTTTATAATCAAAACTTATCGTTTTTCACAGATAATCATATTTAAGCTTTTCGGCTATGCGCCCAGATTGCGCACACAAATCGAGGTGACTCTAAATGAGGTTTTCAAGGCCTTAGAACATGGAGTTTCATTTTTAAACAAGTGATGACCCAAAAGGTCATCACATTGATTTATGCCACAAGGTGGCTTGTTGTTGTGAGGTCGAGGGCCTAATTGATTTATGCCACGAGGTGGCTTGTGATTATGTGAGGCCGAGGGCCTAATTGATTATGCCATGAGATTGCTTGTTATAGCGCTTGGGCTGTAGGAGTCCCTCCGGAGTCTGTACACCCCCAGTGTTGAGTGATGTGATGTAGCCCGATGGGCTGTTGTTGATTCATATTATTGCCCGAGGGGTTGTTCTTTATTCATGTTTTGCCCGAGGGGCGGTTCTTGATTCATGTTATGCCCGGGGGGCTGCTTACGAGTGATTGTGAGGTAGCCCAAGTGGATGGTTCTGTTGACATTATGCCGAGGGGCGGTTTATGGTACATGTTTTTGCCTGAGGGGCTGTCTATGTTTCCTATTATTTTTACTCGCTATTTTTATCACTCGTTTGAAACTATTGGAAGATATTTTAAAAAGAAAAAGTTTTTACTAAAACTGAGTCTGTTTTTACGAGATATACGATTCCTGTACTGTTTTGGACATATATTGTTTTTCTATAGCATTATGACATGGCTTACGTGTTTTCTTACTGCTCAGTCTTTATTTACTTTTATTACTTATTGAGTTGGCGTACTCACATTACTCCCTGCACCTTGTGTGCAGATTCAGGAGTTGCAAGTCGTGATAGTGAGCATTGATTTCTCTTTCAGTAGGTCTTCGAAGTTGGCAAGGTAGTTGCTTGACATTCGCAGCCCTGCACTTCTCCTTCTTACTTTACTCATATTGTTCTTAGTAATTGTATTTTCGGATTATGATAGCCCTTCTTGTACTCAGTAGGATCTTGTAGTTACTCGTGACTTGTGACACCCCGATGTCGGGCTTGTATATTTATTCCGCACTGGTTATTTAGTCTTATACTATGAGATTTCTTGTTAATTGATGGCTTAAAAATGACTTTTATAGAATAATGGTCTGATTTGGGAATCGTATCATCTGACCTAGTTTCATGATAGGCATCATTACAACCGGGTCAGTTTTAGGGTCGTGACAGTTAGTATGATATAATAAGCAACTTGGTATATAGAAAAATATAGGGATTTGTCATTTGCTTAAATGAATATCAAAAGAAACAAAAATAATTAATGATAACTCACTTATAAATGTTTCATCCTTATTGTTTATAGTTTGTACTTTTAACAATTTAATTCTTAATACTATATTATAGTTGATTTATATAATTAATTTTGAAAATAATTACTTGATTTTTTTTGTAAATTAGTTAATTTAAAGATTTCCTTAGGTTAATTAGTTTTAAGAACTTAATTATTTGTTCTTCACGTTAAAAATAATTTATTTTTATTGATTTAAATCTTAATATTAGCTCATCCTAAATTTTAAATATTTAAAGTCAATTACAATTTTTATCCAATAAGAATACTATGTTAGGAGTAATAATAAAGTCTCTATGACATATCACTTTTGGATTTTTATGTTAGTCTAACCTCTTTTTTTTTTTAATAAACCAGATACTTAATTAACAAAATAATAATTACATGGATGGTAAGTACGAGCGGCTGCCCAGGTGGTCAGCATTGTTTGCAATAGTGATATTTATATTACAGGACAAAGTTTTCCTACTGAAAGTAGTTCCTAGTATGTCTTCCCATAGTGCATCATTGACAAATACCGGAGGAATTGCCAAAATCCTAGTTTTGTCAACAAAAACAATCTTTTCTTTGCTCATTTCTTAGCTAGGAGGTATGCCACCTGGTTCTGCTCTCTGAAGCTATGGTTGATGAGTGAGTTCCCCAGCTGTGTGATCAAGGACCTGCATTCACAAATAAAGTTGTCGTAAGGCATATGACCATATTCTAACATTCAAATAATCTCATGTGAGTTAGTGTTAATCACAAGAGGGGTGAGGTTGTGTTCTCTTGCTATTTTAAGCCCTCAATCAATGCATGGCGTTCTGCTAGCTTGTTTGTTATGGTTGGGAAGCCTTTCATGTAGGCCGAAACCTAACCACCCTAGTTATTCGTAAAAAAACCCTATGCCCCCATTCATGAGTTACCAAGAGAGGAGCCATCAGTGTTTAGTTTGAAGTATCATCTGTCAAGGTTTTCATATAACACTGATGGTAGTCTATTATTTGTGAGGTTTGTTCCTGGCTAGTAGATGAAATTCCATAGCCTGTGCAATGACAGCATTGGTTTGGATATGCTCCTTCTTTTGTTTGAACATGTTGTTGTTCCTTGTTAGCCAAATATTCTAAAAATAGAAGGATAAAAGGAAGTGCCATTTTATGTTGTCATTAAAATGCTTATCCCTAAGCTTCTTCCTGGTTGTGTTCCAAGAATCAAGTGTGAATCCTATGTGCATAGATTGGTTGGTAGCACTACGGTATAGATTGTTCCAAAAAGATTTGGCATTGGCACAGAGGAAGAAGATGTGATTTATTGATTCCTTTGTGCAATTGTACACTTGACAACTAGGACTGACTTGGAGGCCAATGTTATGTATATACTTAAAGATAGGCCGATTGTTATGAGCTAGAATCCAAGTGAAGAATCTTATCTTATTACGTGCTTCAATTTTCCAAATCCAGATGAAAGTGGGACCATGCTCACATTATGTTCTCCACTAGGGGTTGGGGGTGGAGTGAGATGACTTGGATGAGAATAGTCCATTGCTAGTTGGTCCCCAAATAATTTTGTCTCTTGGTTCAGGTTGAGTATAAAGTTATTGATGGAAAGAGACAGTGACTTACGGATGGGGAAAGAGAGAGTTTAAGTTCCACCTCCCATTGTTGTATATTGAGGAAATTTTGATGTTCTCTTCCCCAGTTGTCTTTAGGCCACTGATGATGGAGTCAATGGGTCCCATGTTGGAAAGTCAGCAGTCAGATAGGAAGTTCACCCTGTTACCATTGTTGACAACACACCTAGAGTTTATTTTTTGCAAATTTTCTAGCCTTCTAGGATGCATTGCCAGGTTCTGGAGGAAGGTTTCCTCTAGTTTGTACTTTGTGTACAATGTTTGGCAATGAGAGTTTTGGCCCATAATGTATCAGGCTTTTGAAATAGCCTCCAGGATTGTCTTGAGTGACAAGCCTTGCTTTTTAGTTAAGTCTTTTAGATGCCCAATACACCTTGGGACTTGGGTTTAGTTATGACATCCCAACTTAGAAGGTGCATCTTCTTTTTCTCAGTTGTGGTATCCTAGATGAAGTCTTTTTGGATTTTGTTGATCATTTTGCAAGTGGAGATGGGTAGTTTGAAGAATTGCATGTCATGGCTAGGGATGCTGGCAATGCTAGCTTTTGCTAGTGTTATACGCCTTGCCATGTTGAGGAACCTTGTTTTCCAACCTGCCAGTTTGGAGTGTATGCTGTCAATAATGAACTGAAAATTACCATTGGTGGATCTTTTGTGGAAATGAGAAATCCAAGGTAATTTCTAAATTTGGTATAGGACTTGATGCCAAGGACGCTGGCATATAGGTCTATGTCCTCTTTAGAGGTGTTCTTGGAATAGATCACTTTGAACCTAATCATGTTGAATTTTTTGCCAGAAATAATATTGAAAGAGTTTAAGGTTCTAATGATGGATTCATAGTTCTTTCTGTTGGCTCTGTCAAATAGTGTGAGATCATCAGCAAAGAAGAGATGAGAAATTCTAGGGTTATTTCTACATGTGGATATGAGGGGTCTAATTTGTTAAGTCCGCTTCATAGTCAATCCGTTTAGAGATCCTATTCATGCACATTATGAAGATGTAGGGGGATAGAGGGTACCCCTACCTAATACTTCTAGAAGGTAGGAATGGTTATGTCTTATTTCCATTCAGGAGAATGGAGATTGAAGTTGAAGTGATGCAGGACATGATGAGTTTGATCATACAGTCAGGTAGATTGTAGAAGATAAGGGTGTTCTTAATCAAGGACCATTCAAGCTTGTCAAAGGCCCTTCAAGATCAATTTTGAGGATCATATTTGAGTCTTTCCCTTTCATATTGTTGAACTGGGAGATGTGTTATTGGACAATGATGGCATTGTCACAAACACTACTGTTAGAGAGGAAACTTGCCTGGCTGGGACCAATGATGGTGCTAAGGTGAGGTTTAAGCCTATTGACAATGATTATTGTGACCAACTTGTACATTGTGTTGCAGATCCCAATAGGTATAAAATCCTAAGCATGGTAGCGTTAACACATTTAGGGATGAGACAAAGATAGGTGGAGTTCACGTCAGGTGGCATTTCATTTATGCTGAAGACTTTGGTGCAAAAGGCATTGACATAGTGAGAAACAAAGTGTGAGCACTTCTGGTAGAAGATAAGATGTAGGCTATTAGGACCACGGGCTTTAGATGCCTTGAAAGAGTAGAGTGTATTAGTAATCTCGCTGGATCTCAATTGTTCCCTGAGGCTAAGTGCTGCTTCATTATAAATGGTGTTATAACCAAGCATTGTTCGGATGGCATTGAGGGCAGTGTGGGTGTGGTTATTGGTGTAAACATCCCTGAAATAGGATTAGATCATGTCCTTAGCGCCCTCCTAGTCATGGGTCCAGTTTCCCACCTCATCCTTAAGGGACAGAATTTTATTCCTCCTCCCTCTATTCATGGTGGATGTGTGAAGAACTTAGTATTAGCATCCCCATCACAAAGCTAGTTGATTCTAGCTTTGAATTTCCAGAAGTCCTCCTCATATCTGAGAATGTCTGAGTATTCCTTTGGGAGATGGGTGTCTAGGTTTTGGAGGAATCTACTGAAAGGGAATTGAGGAGAGTTCTGAATGCCCTCTAGCCTAGAAATGATGTATTTTTTCCCATGAAATATGTTCCCAAAGACGTCCTTATTCCATTTGAGGGCATTGTGTTGGAATTTTGAGGTAGCCTGGGTCAAAGTATCATTACTAGAGAAGCAATATTAGATGATCATGGGTAGATCAGGGTGACCACACCACATGGTTTCAAATCTATAAAGCTTGCCGTTGTTGGCTTTGGTATTGTAGAGGGATAGTAACAAAGGGCAATAGTTAGAGTGAGTCCTGAGAAGGTGAGTGACACTGCATCAAGGAATAGTCCAATCCAGTCGCTAGTGGCTAGGCATCTATCTAGTCTCTACAAGATGAGGCTTTGTCTATTAGAGTATCTTTTATTCCTCCAAGTGTATTTACTGCCTTTGAATCCTAATTCAATCAAGTTACACTTATTGATACAATTCTAGAAGTGGTTTGCTCTATTAGCACTAATGTTATTTCCACCAAACTTGTCCCTGGCTTTTAGGACCTCATTGAAGTCACCCCCTACTAGTCAGCTACCCTTAAAAACAAAATCTGTGTCTACCAAGTGATCCCAGAGCTTTATCCTATCGCTGAAGGTGTTGCTAGCATAGATGACACTAAAAAAAAGAACTTGGGAGGGGAAAGTACCTTAACCATGACATGAACACAATGGGGGTTGTGGATACATTCTCAAGCTTGATGAGGTCGCCTTTCCACATGACCACTATACCACTGGATTGACCTGTAGCACGAGATTGGAACTGGGCAGTAAACTGTAGCTCGTTGGTAAGGTGTTTTTGGTCAGTCATATGGGTCTCAAGAAGGATAAGCACTGCAGGTTTGTGGAGTTTGACCATAGAGGAGCAGTGTCTCCTAACTTGGAACTATTGGCACCCCTAACATTCCATATGATAAAATTCATTAGAAGCTTCTGTTGGTGTGGTGCCTTCCTCTTGACACCCTTCCCTTTGGCCAATGCCTTCAGTCTCTCCCTCCCTAGTATTGGTCATAGAAGTGTTGTGGAGTATTCTAAGTTTGGAGATGAGGGCACCTGGAATTCTAGGCTGCAATTTGACATATTTCTTGGACAGAGCGCAATAAGCATTTCGCTGAGTCGCTCTTTAAACTCTATCCCTGGATATTTTCCAACAGGACTACAACTGTTTTTGGCACCCCTAGGTTTGCTAGAGTTTCCTCCAGCTCCAAGTTTGACTCCTTGAGGAAGTCCAATGTCTGATGAAACACTGATTTTGTGGCCTCCGATGGAGTTGTTGGAGTTGGTGCTACTGATGGGGACATTGTCGGCCCTATATTTGGGATTGATGTTGGGGGACATAGGAGAAAAGAGAGGGTTTTTGGTGGTTTCTCCACACTGATTTTCGGGAAGAACAACATGGTCTGACACACTTGGCCTATCAACATGTTAAAGTCTTCCGTTGACAGACTCCTTGTCTCGGTCGAGTATTAGGCATGGAGGAGAGTTGTTAGCCAGAGTTGGTGGCCAAAAATTTCTAGACCGTGGTTCAGGCCCGTCATTATGGATTGGGCTAGGAAGAGGGGGTCTTGCATATGAATTGTTGTTGGGACTGAGTCGATCTTCAGGTTGAAGATTTATCTTTATCCCTGCATAGCTAGCTCCAGCCATGATCCTGGAGCATGATTTGGTGGGAGGGGTGCCAATACAAGTGTTAATAGGGATATGGTCTCTTCCTCCATTTTTGCTTGGTTTGGCGATGATGGTTGAGGTATTGTTGGTATCGGAAGTGTGGGCTATTAAGGTGGGAAGGTTATTACCCAAAGTGTTAATAAAAGGATCACTTCCCTTGATTGCATTGGCGATGGAAGATTTCTTTTGTTGCATGGATCTGCTTGAAGAGGCGATAGGTGTCACTTCGCTTATTCCAGTATGATGATTATCTGTTGCAGGTAGTCTACTTGGTAAATATTTGGGGTTAATCCCAGGGTCGAATTTGGTAGAGACAGTAAGGGGAGAGAAGAGAGCTTGGAGGGGTACGGAGGGTGGGGTTATGGTGTTCGTGTGTGGGAGTGTGCCTACTTGTGCGGCCTCTAGGGGCCCATCTTTGGGCCACTTGTCTTTGGTGGGCTCCATAGCCGATATTTGGGTTTGGGTAGAGGGATTTTCTTTCTTGAGTTAGGTATTTATTCCTATGGGTTGAAGAGAGGTTAGAATCTTTTTATTTGGGGTTGTGTTAGAGAGTTATGTCGAAAATTGGGGGTGGGGGTATGTAAATTGACAAATTCTATATTACCTGTTTGATTCTTCTTTCCCTTTTTTGTAGAAGGCATTGATTTTCCTTGGTATTGAAAAGTTTTGGTGTTTAGAAACTTACCTGTTATAGCATCAAATATTTTTACCAGGATTCCTTTAGCCTCTTTGATGGATTCTTGGTGTGTGACATTGGTGGTCCGTTGCTGCCCCTTTCTTATTTTTGTGGAATCAGACTGTCTGCCACTGCTCTTCATCCTTGTTCGGTTGGTGCAATGTAGATTCGTTCGATTGATGAGTGATAAGGATTGTTTGGTTGTTGCACTTATTTGTGGTATGACCAATTCTCCCACAGCCTATGCACATGATGCATTCGTCTTCGTAAACAATTGGTTGTGTGTATGATCCAATTGTGTCTGACTTGATGACTGGTGATTCTAATGGAACTTATATGCAGAGTCTAGCATACCTGCTTCTTAAGGTCGAGGAGGTGCAGGAATTCACTTTGAGGAGTCGACCTGCCCTTGCCTCTATTCTTTCTAAAATATCATGGTCATAGAATTCAGTTGGAAGTTGAGAAAGTCGTACCCAGATAGCGGTGGAGGTTAGGATGGTTGCGCCAGGGACGAACAAAGTGGGTTCCCATCTACGTACTATTAGGAATTGACCATATATGAACCACAACCCACCATGAAAGGCCTTGGTCATGCTTTTCTTTAAATTGAATTTTACGGTGAAAAAGTTCCATTCTAGATCAATTAGGATGAGATTTTTCCTAGTTTTCACAGCTCGTTCAGTTTAGCTTTAAGAGTGAGGTGCAGAATCCGTCTAGCGAATAATTTGACAATGATGGAGAAAGGCCAAGGATGGTACAATCTTGATTTATCTTCTTGAGTTAGAGCAATGAGATCATTAACGTTGGTAGTTCCGGTGATGTGTCATTTGGGAGATAGTCAAACTTGTAACTGATTTTAATGGCTAATATCCTATCCTCAAGTGCATCCTTGAAGGATTGTTTAGGGGGATTGGATCTTTCATCATTAGACCCCCTATGGTAGAGGGCTTATTTGGGGGTTCTGGTGGGATATGGTGCAAAGGATCCATGGCATCGGATGGTGATGAGGTCATACTCAAGCAGAAGAATCTGAGCTTTTAAAAAATCAGAATACTCAATACCAAATCAAAGAAATAGATGTACACTGCGGCCAAAATATTTTCCTTTTTGTTGAGTTATATAAGAGAATTTAAAGAGAGCTTAACCGATGATTGAAGTGAGCTAAGAAATGGATTAGTATAACCATTGGTGTTACTGAATCTTACCAACACTTCTCTTTCTTTTATATTCTTAAAATTAAAATATTTTCTTAATTAAGCTTGATACTCGAATTTTAAAAAAAAGTTAGAATAGATAAACTTTTGAGATTTCTATGTTTGTGATGGTTAGATATTTGTTTTTACCCCACGAATGATTTAATAACAGAAAATTTAGTTAAAATATAAAAAATTTAAATATAAGAAAATAATTGAATGACTATTTTATTATTTAAAAGAAATACTTGTAAACCTTGAAAAAAGACTCCTAAACCGGAAAATAAATAAGACTCCTAAACCATAAAAGTAAGGACTACTAAACTTGTATTACAAAAGACACTCGTAAGCCTAATATGAAAAAATGTTACTTCTGAAGTGATTGGTATTCAATACCCTAATCTAAATGTAGTTTATATGAAGGACTCCAATTAAATAACATAATTTTTTTAGATTAAAGTCCTACGTATTAGGAAAATAATTAAGTGATTATTTTTAAATATTATGAAAATAATTAAATCACTATTCCTACAATTTAGCAAAATAACTAAAATTAATGTTTTATCAAATGTGAAAGCCAGTTAAGATTTTACTTTATAAACTAATAGTAAAAATTAAATACTAAGGGTCCTTTATGCCACATGTATATCAGTGTGTATATATGATATACACTTGACATATACGTAGAGTGATATACATGTGAGATATCTATATCTATATTATATTAAAAGGAGAGTAGTATGCATTGTGGTTAAGCCAAATGACAAGCTAAAATAAAGTCACTTGGCAATTTTTTAGGACAACATTAATAATTAGAAATTATTTATAGAAACATAATTAATGGAGGTAGTTTAATGAATCTTATACATAATTTAAATAGATCTAGACAAATCTAATCTATATATCTATATTTAAATTTATATGTATATTTGTATCAATATCTATATCTATATCTATATTTATATCTATATATTGATCCACTCATAGATTTTCTTCTATGTTAGCTAGAAATATGGAGGTGAAAAATTAATTAAATTCTATGTTTGCTAGAAATATGGAGGTGAAAAATTAATTAAAAACTATAATAGAAAAAAAATAATATATATATAAAGACGTAAATTGAGATAACCTATGACTATTTATACTTTGGAGTAAGTTAAAATATAAAATAAAACTAAAAATTACTTAAGATATTAAAGATTTATTGAGTTTAAAAACTAAATAAATTCAAGCAACAAAATAAGATCTTACATAAAGTATACAAATTAATTATAAGGTAAGAGAAAAATTAAATAATCAACAAAACATATTTTAATAACAAGAAAAATAAATTCATATTAATATTAATAAATCGTGCAAACGAATATTTTATACGTAAATATTACTACAATATTTAGATATAATATGTTCAAACAATTAAGAAAATATTTTTCTATGATTAATATTTAAATTGAGTTTAGTTAGTTTAAGTTTAAAAGCATACCATAATGTTTTGAAAATATGGTCCAATTAAGAAAATAGAATGATAAAAATTATTTGAATCTGAGATGAGAAAGTATTTTAATTTTTATCTATATTATATTAGAATGAGTGTGGTAAAAATAGATATTAAATTCAAATAGACTAATAAAAATTCACATGATAATGTAATAATATTAGGTATTGAATAATATAAAATCAATAATAAAGAATAAATAGAGAAAAAAACTAAGATTTTTTATCATATGAAAAAGTGTAAAACTTATTTAAATTTGAGATGAGAAAGTTTTTTATATTATGATAAGAAAGTCATAATATAAGTCCACATAACTCAAGTCTAATAGTAAAATAAAAATCTAAAAATATTGAACAATAAAAATAAATTAGAGATAATGTAAGGACATTTATAAATCATAAGTTTAGAAAATAAAATAAAGTAAATATACAATACTTAAAAATATTATTAAATTTTATATAATTTAAAATTTTCGAGCAATATTTTTGAAACAAAATAAATATTTATTTTATAATTAAAAATTTATATATTTATCTTATATTATTAAAGAAAAGTAGTTGAGAATGATATTAAATAAAGTTACGAGTTAATGAAAAGCCACATAAAACGTAATAAGACTATATATAAGATTAAAAAAATAGGAAAATTATGTTAACTTATTAGAAATTTACTATTAGAAATGAAAAAAGAAAAGATTATTTGAATTTAAGATTAGAAAGTTATTAAAACTACGATGCGAATGCTCAACTTATGAATAATACCACGAAATTGAAGTCTTATTTATGAAAAATAAAATAATAATAATAAAAAATAAAATTTTAAATTATAAAATAAATTTTTAATATAGGTAATTTTACAAAAATTAAATTTGTATCTTAAAACTAAAAAAGAAAAAAAAAATTATGTAAAGAAGTAAAATGACAGTGAAAATATTACTACAATATTTAGATATAATATGTTCAAACAATTAAGAAAATATTTTTCTGTGATTAATATCTGAATCGGGTACAGTTAGTTTGAGTTTGAATGCATAGCATAATTATTTGAAAATGCGGTCCAGTTTAGAAAATAAAATGATAAGAATTATTTGAGTTTGAGATGAGATTTGTTTTTTGAAAATATTACGTAAAGAATTAAAATGACAGTAAAAATATTATTACAATATTTAGAAATAATGTTTTCAAAAAATTAAGAATTTTTTTTTCTATGATTAAATAAATTTTTAAAAATACAAAATAAATTTCTAATATTGTTAATTCTAATAATGAAAATTAAAAATTAAACTTTATCTTATAGCTAAAAAAGAACAAAAATTTAACTGTATCTAATACAAAATTAATTATAAGAGAACTCAATATATTTGGAACATGATAATCAAATAACTTATGTATTAATATTTTAAACGTATGATTAATATCTGAATCGAATGCAGTTAGTTTGAGTTTGAATGCATAACATACTTTTTTGAAAATGTGGTCCAGTTTACAAAATAAAATGATAAGAATTATTTGAGTTTGAGATGAATTTTTTTTAAAAAAAATATTACGTAAGGAATTAAAAATAGTAAAAGTATTATTGCAATATTTAGAAATAATGTGTTCATAAAATTAAGAAATATTTTTTCTATGATTAAATAAAATTTTAAAAATACAAAATAAATTTCTAATATTGGTAATTTTCATAATGAAAATTAAAATTAAATTTAAATTTTATCTTATAGCTAAAAAAGAAAAAAAATTTAACTGCATCTAATACAAAATTAATTATAAGAGAACTCAATACATTTGGAACATGATAATGAAATAACTTATGTATTAATATTTTAGAATAATTAAAAGTTACAATTTAAAACAAAATATGACATTATTTTGGTTATAGGTAAAATATTAATATAAAACTAATTAACATTTATAGTAGGAAAGAGAATGTATGTTAAAAAGAAAATAGAGGTAGTGTGAGGATACTTATACTTTAAATTAACTTTAATATAGATAAAATAAAATAATTAATTATATTTAAAAATATTACTGACAAATTTAAATGATTAAAATATTATGAATAAGAGGATAAAAGCATATATATCAAATTTCGAGAATAAAATATTTATTTTTATCACATACTATTAAAAGGATAATAAGCAAAACATTAATTTAATTATAAGCTAACAAAAATTATATGATGGTATAATAATATGAAATATTAAATAATACGATAACTATAAGAAAAGAACAAAAAAAAGAATTTACGTAAAAATGATGTGATGAATAACACATATTTGAATTCCTGATAAAAGTAAAGTGATTGTAAGGATTTTGTTAAAATAATATGATCTAATGTGCTCGAACAAGACAGATCACAATATGACATGTTTAGTATTATTTAATATCGACAACGGAACGAAATGCAAGTACTAAAATCAAGGGGTTAAGTTGCTAGAAATATATGTTAAAAAGATTGGTTGTCTACTACGAGATTTGATCAATAATTTCATATCCTGCTTCATAATTAAATTCTCATGTTATATAATTTTTATCTGAGAGATATATATTTTAAGGTTATTTGTACATGATTCAAACAACATAAATCACAATTTGAAATGATTTGTCCGTGTATCGCGCTAGTACTAATACTAGTTATTATAAAAGTATGAATACAATGTCGGTTTACAAAAATAACCTTAGAATATTAAGCATAATAACTCATAAAAAACGATATAACCGGAATTCTAGATATTAGTCTTATAATCCTATTAGTTTTAGGATATAATACTACACACTATGAATCCTACATAATTACCTTTAGGAATCCTCTTAGTATAATTACTTTCGGGCATAGACATATAATACGACATGTTGTACATACATCTCAACATCTTTTATGTTTTGTTTAATAATTTAAGTACAAAAAAATCTAAAAGGAGCATGTATATAGCAAGCTTCAAACAATTCTGGGACTTACGTGTCGTTTATAAAAAAAGAACTTCCGAATAGTATTTTAAAAAAATTATTTTAGCGACAAAACAACTAAAATGTCAAGTTTAAAGTGGTAATATATTCATACTTCACTTCAAAGTTCTTAATAATAAGTTATTTCTAATTTAATTAGTGATAGGCTACAACCTTTTGCCACTGTTCAAAATTGTACGCACCAAAAAGAATTGAGGCCATTAGCAAACAGTTTCATTCTAGAATTATAATTGCAATTGATTTTAAAGTCCTAATATGGTAAAGTTTTAACTTTGACAATTTTATCCAACATAGGATTATTCATTGAAAAATATACATAGATAGATATAGATAGATAAATTACTTTGGGGATAGAAACATATTTTTAGTTATGTAATCCTATTATTTTTAGGATATACTTCTTAAAAATTCCTATTACTAATTTAATTTGAAAATGTATATAATCTCCTATTACTCATTTAATTTGAGAATATATTATATTGTACAAATTCATTTAGAAAAAGAAGAGCCTATATTATTATAAAAGCAATAATACAATATTAATAGACCAAAATAACCATAAAATATTAAATGGAAGAACTCATAGGAAAAGGACATAACTGCAATAACCTATTTTTTGGACTACAATATCTTCTACGCTAATTTTTAATATTTAATATTTTAAAATTAATAAAATTCTATTTGTTAAATTCTTATTATGAATATGTAGGAAGTTTTAATAAAATTAATTTCATAAAAATCCTCCGTATTGGCAATACAAAATATTAAATGGACTGCATAAAGAGTTAAAATTGAGAAAAAAATACCCCCACGATAATATATTTTTATATTATATTTGAACTATGTTCCTATTGAAATAATATTTTTTTATCACTTTTTCGTGTAATATCGAAAAATATCCAATTGTTAAACAACAACTAAGATAATATTTAAGAAATAAATATGTGAGAAAGAGGGGGGAAAATGGCTGGTAAGAGTCAATACCACTAATATTCTACAAACATAAAGATCTAAACGCGAAATGTCAGATCAATCTTTTAGTCATTGAAAATAAAATTTATGATGGATAAAATTATAATTAAGATTAAATATTCAAAACAAGAGGTGTACTAATATTAAGATCTGAATCAACATAGAATAAAATATTTTATATTAAAACCAAATAATTAGATCTTTTAATTAATTATTTAGCAAGAGAATCCAATTCAATTATTTTTTAAATTCATGAGTAAAATTCTTCTTCGAGTTTAAATTTTTTTTAGGATACATAAATTTATTCCATAAAAAGAATATTACAACATAATTTAAAAGGGTAGTATATTATTAAGAATCAAAATATTATACAAGTGTCTGAGGAAACACAATGAAAACTAAATCCTAAACAAGTACAAGTTTTCAAGACTATATTATAAAGAGTTGACTCTGGTATAACAGGATTATTCTTTGTAGATGCCTCCGGTGGAATCGAAATAATATTTCTATGTCATGCATTACTTGCAAATATCATATCAAGAGACATGACACTGTTAACAATAATAGCAAGTGATGTACCAATAATGATTTTGTTGCGAGACCACCCACTTTAGATTTGATATACATCTTCAAACAATTTAAATAACCATCACAAATTTATAAGAAAAGCAAAATTGATAATATGGGGTGAAGCGCTTATGGCTAAGTGTCAAACGATCGAAATAATTGCCCGGAGTTCTAGAGATATATTGGATATTAATGAACCATTTGGTGAAAAATTAATGGTTCGTGAGGTAATTTCTGTCAAGTACTACAAGTAGTTCCAAAATCGACAAAAGCATAGACTGTAAAAGCTAACTTGCCAAAGTTATACTTTTGGCTTTAATTGAAAAAGATTCAACTCACAAGAAATATAAAGTAAGAACATATCAAGATTCAGTGTCTTCTTGCTTCATATCGAAAATGAAGAACAACATCCAATAAAAGATGATTTGGTTCTTCCTGAACACTTGGTTATCAACTCCAATGATAATAGTAGTGCATTTAATAAGAGAAATATTTTATCATTAGATTAAAATGCAAATTGCGCAAATCGCATGATAGAACTAAAAAGATATCTTAACTAGCAGAAATGAATATGTTGATCAACTAAATAAAAAGAGGATTGCAAAATTTTATAGTAAAAATAAACTATTTTTCAATTTTTGACTCAGCAGAAATGATACCAATAATTACTACCAAGAAGATTATACTTAAATACTTTAATACCAAATGGCCTTCTACCATACATGTTTGTTGTCAAGGTTAATATTTTTTTTACGTATTTTAGTGTCACCGTATATATATAATAGACTAAAAACATGCCTGTCATGTGAAAAATTTATATAGGCTAAGTTAAAATTGATCTTCTATTATATATAGGTTGATTTTGAAGAAAAATATGCCCGCCATGCTATTGAAAACTTCGATATGCCGAATAACTTATGTAACAACACACAAATGGTATATAAAAATTTTCACAATAACGCCTTCAAAAATAATGATACTGGTCAATATGCTTCTAAGTATAATTTTATCCCGAATTCAATTTTCGTCTTCCGAAACTAAGGAATATCCTTTTAAATTTATGTGAAAATAATTTTTAGTATGTTTATGTTTTGCAAATATAATAAATATACAAGGACAAACATCCTAAATATTGAACTATATTTATCGCAATGTATTCTCTTGCATGAACAACAGTATGTTACACTTTCAAGAGGGAAATCAAGAATTCTGGTTTAGGCAAAGCAACCAAAGTATTAGGAGGAAATATACACACAAAAAAATATTATTCACAAAGAAGCGTTCGTTAAGATACCATCACATTAAATACTTTTAAACTATAATAATAATAATAATCTAACATGACAAAATTGATCATTTATGGAAGTTTTGATGTTGTCTTTTTATTTTAAATTCATGTATTATGCTAATGTAATAATATTTTTCTGCATTTAGATGATTTTTGTATTATTATACATAAAATTACTCTCATTAATTAAATTTTATTATTCTTACATATAAATAAATGTTTAAATCATCACGTGTCATTATTAACGTGCAACACACGTTCATAAATACTAATATAGTAAAATATCGTTATATGTCATTGCATGTCATATAAAAAAAATTAGTACACCTGAAATACATAGGATATATACATGATATATGTACATATATACAGTCATTTCACCACCAGACCACCACTAGAAATCATCATATCTTATTGGCCAAATACATTAGCAGTCTTTTATACTTGTCCCAATTTTTTATTTAGACACCTTATCTTGGAGCTTGACCTATTAAACACTTAAACTATGCTGAATATGTATCTATTAAAGACACATTGATGACATGGCATAAAATTGTATGATACCTATTCAAGGGCGCGTGAGAGGATCTTTTTTCTATAATTTTCTCTCTCTCCTTTCTGCTTCTTTCTCCCTACTACCACCTCCTCCACCATCCATACTGACCCCCCACCTTCCCTTTCCACTTTTCTTTCCATGCCATCCTGTCACCACATTCCAGCATTAATCCTCAGACTATCACTATTTCCTTCAGATTTGGCCAAGACGATCAAGACTCTGGGATTATATTTATTCCATTTTAGTTCCTCAATAATATTCATTTATAGGACACCAGCAGACACATCAAACATTTGTTTAAAACGATAATTTTCACTTTTTCTTACTTTTGTTCCTTCCACCATTTTTAGGCATGGTTACGTCGAATTTCATTTTTTTTTAGCTTCTTAATTCTTTGTTCTTTGCTGGGTCTTTTCTTTTCTTCTTGTTGTTTCTTTTTGCTCTTCATGATCTTGATTCCCCATAGTTCTTTAGAACCTGCAAAGAGTGGCCTACTGGATGTCACTTTGAAATCAAGAATCCAGGCTTAACTAAATTGGGTTTTTCAGAGTTTCAATCTTTTCATAGTCCCTCTAATAATCGTTGTCATTGGAAGGTGGGTTGCTAATTTTTTCCTTTTCTGCATTTTCCGTCGAGCCCCCTCACCGGACTTTCTAGCCGTAAACTCATATCCTCTCTTAGCCAGATTCTTTGACGAAAAATATTCTAGTTAGAAACAAACTCTTCATGAGCCCTCTTTCCGGAAATAGTCAACGGTAGTCTCTTCCATAGTCATTTGTTTGACTGCTTTGCCATTTCGACGCGGTGACTGCCGCTAGCAACATCGTCACCACCACTTCTCTTTGACTCTCATCCGTCGTGTTCAACATAATGTAGAAAGTGATGGGAAACAGGTATAAACAGCAGAAGCAAATAGCAAGGTCATTTGCATGTAATATAGATAATATATAATCACAGATTTTAATCGAACATAAAATCGATACTTATCTCTTGAAGTGTGAATGAGATCGTGAAAAGAGACTCCAAGTAAGAGTGAAATCGTCCACGAGCCCGTCCTCCAGTTCCACAATCTTCTGCTGTGTGACCCGAATAATGCCCGAAATTAGCGAAATTCATGTGGGTGAATTTCTCCTAGGAAAATCATGTAGTAAAACCATTGCCTTCTTATGGAATAAAACCTCTTTATATAGCCACATGCTTTAAGGTTTAAAACATTTTCCTAAACCTGTTGGGTTTTCCTTTTCCACCAAGAAATATGATTCCATTTAATTCATAATTATTCGGGCACAACAGGGACCACATTATTTAATTAACGAGGCTTTCTATTATAGACTTAATTCGAAATATCCGAATTAATACTACCATAATAAATTATAAATTATTCCACTAAAAATTCGTAATTGCACTCCTCAGTTCAATTTCGAAATTCTGCATTAAACCTTATTTAACTCCCCATGTTAAGATTCAGATACTAATCAAATAAATTAAATTACTAACAATTTAATTCATTAATTATTTCCTTTAGACTTTTACTTAACTTATTTCATGTGACGGATACAAAATCCACCTGCAGGGTTTACACATGAAAACTTATAAGTTTTTGTAAAGGTGTATCATCAATCTCTAGACCGAGACATGGATTCCATTAACTAATTATTACTTCGCCAATGTATATCATTATTGTCCAATTTACCGGGCATATTGACCCAGAAAAGAATATCGTCTTTTAATAAATCTAAACAATAAATAATATACACAAGTAATAATAATTATATCAAGATTAAGAGTATAAGTACATCTAATGGCTAGAGAATTTATTTTATTAAGTTAGTATAAAATATTTATCCCTAAGAATCTCCCACTTAGACTCATAACCATGCATCTATAACTTTCGCAGATATCCTTTTGTATGACTACTAAATGTTTTTGCCAATAAGCTTTTGCTAAAAGGAACTTGCCAAGTTATTTTCAAATGCAATCTTTGTTTAATAATGCTTTGTCGTAACTAAATAGTTTGGTATTAAGCTCTTCAGGGATCTTGTTATAAAACTCTCCCAAGGGTACATACCAAACTATGATTTTCCTTACTATTCTCCCACTACGACGAAGTACTACTAATATTATCTTCATTACCTTACGGTACTGAAATATTAATGACTTCTTCCTGTAGTGTTCTCTGCTTAACATCACTCCCACTACTTGGAGTAGTAATTTTTTTTGGTCTATTAACATTTCTCCCACTACTTAAATGCATTTGAACGACAATTCCGACATATATAGTTGTATGGTCTTGAGCGTTTGAATTTTCAGATGATTTATTTGTTATTTTTTTGCTTAATTCCTGTAAAACTAGTTTACTTCTAGGAATATAGTTTATTAAATAATCCTATTATAGAGGACTGTTATTGTACTAACAATTACCTTCTTTTTTTAGGAAAATAAAATAAACCTCCTTTCGTTCCCTTGATATCCAATAAATGCGTAAACATTCATCCTTGATTTTATCTTATCCGTTTTCCCTTTCAGTATATATATTTCACAATTCCATATCCGAACTTGCCGTAGACCGGACTTATGTTAAGTCCATAATTCTATGGTATCACGACCCAATTCCATTATAGGTCATGATGGCGCGTAACACCATTGTCAGGCAAGCCAACGCAGAAATATTAATAACTCCTCATTTTACCTTACTAAAAAAATTATAGCAATTTCTTAATTTGAAGTTAAGACAAGTGATAATTAGTAACGTATAAAAATAATTATACAATCCCAAAAGAATAGTCTACCAATGTGTGTGCTAAGAGCTGGTGTCACAAGTATGCGAACATCTAGTAGAATATATAAAAGACTAAATCTATCCTACTGTCTAAAATAGAATAGACAACCAAAAGTAAAGAGAGACTCCATTATGCTGCTGAACGGCATAAGAAGGGAGCAGCTCACCGTGGAAGTCTCGGACTATGATCAAAAACGCGCACCAGACTGGTAGTCAAATGTACCTACCTCAGATCCTGTAAAATTATGTACAGAAGCGTAGTATGAGTACATAAACAATATGTACCCAGTAAGTATCCCGTCTATTCTCGAAGAAGTAGAGACGAGAGGTCGACTTGATACTTACTAGGGTCAAATAATATAAGAAAGTGTTATGCTAAGCATGGATGTCACAAATAAATAACAATTTATAGCAAGAAGTGATAAGGCATGTCCTAGATAATATAACAGTTAGCCATTTACATTTCAGAGCATTTAACAAAGCAAGTCATGAATAAGATTTCACATAGATATCATGCACACATTATACCGAGGTCGTACGACCCAGTCCAACCGAAAAAAACTGTGCAATGCTAGAGGGTTGAATGGCGCAAACCGTAGATGCATCTCTTTCTACCGAGGTGATCGACCCAATCACAACTATAAATTTTCATCAAGAAATTACATAAAGGTGTATTTATATTCAAATAAATTCATACAAGTGTTCAAGCAAGTGCATACATTCACATATGTTCATTTCCAAATCTCTAGCATATCCTAGGTGATCTCATTAGCATGAAAGGAAATAAACATTCACAAATGTGGCATCATACGGGCCCTAAACTACCCGGACAATTAATATAATAGTAGCTACGCACGGACTCTCGTCATCTAGTGCGTACGTAGCCCTCACATTTAGTGGCAATTTATTATTTTACCTATGGGGACAATTCCCTCTTACAAGGTTAGAAAGGAGACTTACCTCAATCCAAAGCGTACTTCCAATACCAAGAATGTGCTCAAACGCTCAATTTGGAGTCGGACTATTCAAAACTAACTAAAAGAGGTAGGAACTAGTCAATACAAGCTCACACAATCACATTCTAACTATTAAAGTAATTTCCCAACCCAAAATACAAGTTTCCTAAAATCCGACCCCGGGCCCATGCGCTCGGATTCTGAAATTTTTCGAAGAAAGTTGTTCTTTATAACCTAAGGATAAATAATACATGATTTCTACTTTATTCCAAAACAAATTTCGTGGTTAAATCTAACTTTTATTAAAACCCTAGATTTTGCTCTAATCCCATAATTTTTCCTTAATCTTTGTGTGTTAATCTACCCAAGGCTCTAGTATTAAACTAGAAATAAGTAGGATGAATTTACCTCAAGATGCTAGGTGGAATTCCTCTCTTTGAAAGCTCCTAAATCGCCCAAACAATGGTGGAAATGTGTCAAAAATGACACATTCCCGTATTAAATGAAGGCATTGCCTTCAGCAATTTCCACACCTGCGGTCAGGGGACTGCATCTGCGGTCTCGCTTCTACGAGAAGGGGTCCGCATCTGCGGAATTGGCCAGGCGGGCTGGGACCACTTCTGCAGTCTTGAAGCCGCTCCTGCGCAATCGCTTCTGCAGAGAAGGAGCCGCACCTGCAGTTCCTAGGCTCCTCCCCTTGGCCGCTTCTACGACGAGTTGACCGCATTTGCGGTCATGCACCTGCGGCTGACCAACCGCAGATGCGGTTATGACAGATAGCTGGAGCTTCAGCTCCTTGCCAATTTTTCCAACTTCACTCGAGCCTCATCCGATTGATGCTCGGGGCCCCCGGGCCCTGCCCGAACATACCGACAAGTTTGAAATCATAAAACGAACTCACTCAAACCTTAGGAACGCCCAAAACAATGATAAAATCTATGAATCACCCCCTAAAACCAATTGAATCAAACTTACGAACTTCAAGTTCTTTAATTTACCTCTAACGCACCGAAACGTACTTATACTACTCGGAATGACACCAAATTTTGCATGAAAGTCTTAAATGACACTACGGAACAATTCTCGGTCCCGGAATTCCGTTCAGAACTTGATAACACAAAATTCCGCTCCAAACCAAATATATAAGAACTTCAAAATCCTTAATTCTTTCACTATTAGGCACCAAAATGCTCTCTGGTCATCCAAAACCCAATCCGGACATACGCCCAAGTCCGAAATCATATGAACCTATTGAAACCTTTCAATCCGGATTCCGAGGTTGTTTACTCAAAACATTGACCGAAGTCAAACTTGGCCTTTTAAGCCAACCTTAAGGAACCAAGTGTTCCGATTTCAATCCAAACTCTTCCAAATCTTGAACCAACCACTCCCGCAAGTCATTAATCAGTAAAGAAAGTACAAGAAGTCTTATCTAGGGGAACGAGATTCTAAAAAGCAAAACGATCAGTCGAGTCGTTATATTCTCCACCTTTTAAACAAACGTTCGTCCTTAAACGGATTTAGATTCATACCAGAAGTGCCGAATAAGCGTGGATATCTTCTCCGCATGTCCTCCTCGGACTCCCAGGTCGCCTCCTCGACTGGTTGGCCCCTCCACTAGACCTTCACCGCAGAAATCCTCTTAGATCTCAACTGGCTATCCTATCTAGAAACAACGACAATTTGCTCCTCCTCATAATCCAAACTATCATCCAGCTGAATAGCACTGAAGTATAACACTGGGACAAGTCGGCATGATACCTCTGAAGCAGCATAGACACGTTAAAAACTTGATGAACTCCCGATAAGCTGAGGGGTAAAGCAAGCTCGTATGCAACCTCCCCAACTCGCCTCAACACCTCAAATGGGCCAATAAACCTTGGGCTCAACTTGCCCTTCTTCCCGAATCTCATAATACCTTTCATTGGCGAGACTTTTAAGAGGACCTTCTTGCCAACCATGAATGATACATCACATGCCTTCTGATCCGCGTAACTATTTTGTCTGGATTGAGCTGTACGAAGCCTTTCCTGAATCAACTTTACCTTTTCCAAGGCATCTTTCACCAAGTCTGTACCGTACAACTTAGCCTCACCAGGCTCAAACCACCCGATAAGAGAACGATATCGCCAACCATATAAAGCCTCAAATGGAGCCATCTCGATGCTGGACTGATAGCTGTTGTTGTAAGCAAACTCTGCCAAGTGCAAGAACTGATCCCACTATCCTCCAAAGTCAATCACACATGCTCTGATCATGTCCTCCAAAATCTAAATTGTCCGCTCTGACTGTCCATCGGTCTGAGGATGGAATGCTGTGATAAGCTCCACATGGGTCCCCAAATCACTCTGAACGGCTCTCCAGAAATGGGAAGTGAACTGAGGGCCTCTATCTGATATGATGGAAACAGGCACACCGTGCAACCGGACTATCTCCCGAATGTAAATCTGAGCATACCTCTCTGAAGTATAAGTAGTCGCCACTGGAATAAAGTGGGCTGACTTGGTTAATATGTCAACAATGACCCACACTACATCAAACCTCCGCAAGGTCCGGGGCAACCCAACTACAAAGTACATAGTAATGCGCTCCCACTTCCACTCTGGTATAGGCATCCGCTAAAGTAGCTACCTGGCCTCTAGTGTTCATACTTAACCTACTGGCAATTCAAACACCTAGCCACATACTCCACTATGTCTTTCTTCATCCTTCGCCACCAATAATGCTTCCTGAAGTTACGATACATCTTCGTAGCACCCGGATGAATAGAATACCTCAAACTGTGTGCCCCCTCTAGAATCCTCTCCCTTAAACCATCAACATTAGGAACAATAGGCGACCCTGGAGTCGCAAAACACCATCCTCGCCAATAGAAACCTCCTTGGCATTACCCTGTAGCACTGTCTCTTTGAGAACCACCAAATGTGGATCATAGAACTGCTAGGCCTTGATCTGCCCCAATAATGAAGGCTGAGCAACAACACACGCAAGGACTCAGCTGGGCTCTGAAATATCTAATCTCACAAGTCTGTTAGCCAAGGGCTGAATGTCCAAGGCTAGTGGCATCTCCTCTGCTGAAATGAATGCCAAGCTACCCACACTCTCCGCTTTCCTACTTAAGGCATCCGCGACCACATTTGCCTTGCCCGGATGATAACGAATGGTAATGTCATAATCCTTCAGTAACTTAAGCCATCTACACTGCCTCAAATTGAGATCCATATGCTTGAACAAATGTTGTAAGCTGCGATGATCAGTATAAACCTCACATGGCACCCCATATAGATAATGCCTCCATATCTTAAGAGCATGAACAATCGTGGCCAACTCTAAATCGTGTACATGATAATTCTTCTCATGAATCTTCAGTTGACGCGAAACATATGCAATAACTCACCCCTCATGCATCAATACACAACCCAATCCAACGCATGAAGCATCGCAATATACTGTATATATCCCTGAACCGGAAGGCAACTCAAGAACTGATGTTGTAGTCAAAGCTATCTTGAGCTTCTAAAAGCTTACCTCACAATCATCGGACCAACGGAAAGGAGAACCCTTCTGGGTCAATCTAGTCAGAGGTGATGCAATAGATGAAAAGCCTTGCACGAATCGTCTGTAATAACCTACTAACCCCAGGAAACTCCTGATCTCGGTCACTGAAGTAGGACGTGGCCAACTCTGAACTGCCTCAATCTTCTTGGGATCCACCTTAATACCCTCTCCTGACACAATATGCCCAAGAATGTCATTGACTCTAGCCAAAACTTACACTTGGAGAACTTAGCATATAGCTTCTGCTCTCACAAGGTCTGAAGTACTACTCTCAAATGCTGCTCGTGCTCCCCTAGGCTACGGGAGTATATCAAGATGTCGTCAATGAAGACGATGACAAAGGAATCAATATAAGGTCTGAATGCCCTGTTCATCAAGTCCATAAATGCTACTGGGGCATTAGTCAAGCCAAAGGACATTACCAGCAACTCATAATGCCCATATTTAGTCCGAAATGCAGTCTTCGGAGCATCCAAGTCCTGAATCTTCAACTGATGGTACCCTAACCTAGTCAATCTTAGAGAACACTCTAGCACCCTGCAACTGGTCGAACAAATCATCAATGCGCGGCAAGGGGTACTTGTTCTTGATGGTAGCCTTGTTCAACTAGCGGTAATTAATGCACATCCGCATGGTCCCATCCTTCTTCTTTATGAACATCACTGGTACACCCCAAGTTGACATACTTGGTCTAACGAACCCCTTATCTGACAACTCCTTGTCGACGCCCCCTTTTTCTCTAATCGTGGGGTCAGAAATCGGGTATATGACATTGGGAGGACAACTCTATTCCCTTTCGAGAATTGGGTTTAGAAGTTGAAGAGTTGACACCTAATAATTATAGTGCATTAGGACACTTTAAGAAGGGTTTGAGATGAAGGGACCAGAGATTAGGGTAAGGGCTAGAAATTATCTCGAGGGGAAGGTGTTAGGCACCCCTCAAGATCCACTAGTGTGGTTCCCGGCCATGTTCCAATTGTGACTTTACAAGTAAACAATCAAGGCTCAAATAAGGATTCGCACATAACATTGCGACCAAGTTGAAAATTTTCAAAGGTAAGTAGAGAGGGCAGAAATTTATGAAAAAGAGATTCGAACAGTTTTACAAGAAGAGATGAAAGCAAATAAAGGGAGGGGATTCCTAAGTTTATAATTAATATGGATCACTTCAGTGCAATACCCAGCGATCACACCTCAGAAGAGGGGTCACACGTGATATTAGCGCATCGGTCATCATATCCATATTCTACCCTTCCCAGCCCATTAAGGTATTTAAACGCGATCAGTCTCGTTTACTTATTGCATGCTAGTACCCGTCCCAACCTATCAATCCCGAGGTATCAGGACTTCTGATCCTAAAGGGGAAGGAAAGGGATATAGGCATATATGGAGTTCAAAGGTTAAAATTCTAATTGCGACATACAAAACAAGTAACAAATATAAGGATGAACAAAACAAATAGGTAAGGCTCAAGTAAACCCCTTAATCAAATAAACACTTAGTTTAGCATGTCTTGGCACATACTGATTTGGTCTTTAAATTAAATAGTGAACGGACTGATTCAACCCATATGTTTAGATAGAAAGTCTGCATTAGGAAACTTGGATCCAATTGTCAGAAATTAAGGTATTTCAAGCGAGTGATTTAAAGGGTACTGGTTTCAGGAAAAAGTAGTCTAATGTAGAGGAGTTTTGAAAAGAAAGTACAGACTGCAGTAAAAATAAAACACATAAATGGTTGTGAAAGAGTTTCAGAGATAGAATTATCTAAGGAAAGGGTAAGTCACAACTGTTTTAAAAGACAATTTCAAGGTCTGAGTAAAACGTTTAGGTAGAATGTTTAGAAAGAAACTGTTTCAGAAAAAGATGCCGATTTGAGGGATTTAAAAGCATACTGAGTCAAGAGAGTTTTTGTCAAAGAATTAAGACTTCTGAAATCGTTGTTATATTAAGACGTTAAGGACCAGTTAATAGATCTTTATTACTTTAAGCGAATCAGATGAGTTTGATGCAAATCCTATAGGCATGATATCTACTTTGATTTTTAAAACCTGTTATTGAACTTGGAAAAGATGATTGTGTTAATTAACCCTACAGTTTGCCTAATGCATATGCATTCCTTATAGGCATGATCTATATATGCATTGATTATATGAACGTTAAGTCCTATAGGCATGATTTCTATGTGATTTGTAACACAATGAAGCGTTGATCCTATAGGCATGGTCTCTAGGTGATGTGGAACCAGAAACATTGAACAACCCTATAGGCAGGATTTCTAAAAAGTTAAAATTCTAAAGTATGGTTTCTACCCCTACTGATGCAAGAATGTAAAACCCCTCCCACGCCCTTTTACTATATTCCCCAAATCCTTTATACAAATTATTACAGACCAAAAGAAAGAAAATAAATACATTAAAAACTAACAGCTAGATCCGAGCAGCCTAATTCAATCTTAATGTCCAATAACATGTGATTAACCAATTCCGGATTTCCAAAGCCTTCTCTTTATCCAAAGTGTTTCAAAGTTCCAAGGAATATCAAGAATTCCCGGCATTGCTTACACTCAAGATACCATTTAGAATTAGAATAGTGCAGTGCGGAATAGCCAGCCCTCAGGCATCCAAGTTCAGTGGGAGCTCAAGGGTCCCAAAGCATGGCTTGCAAGAGAGGGGCAGAACTTAGAGCTAGGAGTAAGTGCAAAGTGAAAAGGAATTGGGGAGCCATAACAAATGGTGGTCATACCCAGCCACAGGTGCAGACTGGCACACCCCTGACCATTTGTTTGGTCAAACAAGTTAGGAGCAGACCCTTGAGGTCAGACTTGAGTCCAAATGGCGATTAGGACACTACCAGACCCAAATCAGGCTCAACATATAAAGGGAAAAGGGAAGTGGGAATTGATTCGAGTAAAGGGTTCAAAAGAACCTAGTTCAAAGTCATGGGCAGCAATAACAGAGTGCTGTCATGGCTGGAACTGTACTCTCATACAAAGGAGTAAAGGGAAGGGATTCACATGAGAAGAGCACATACAGAGTTGCAGAAACATAAGGAAAGAAAGCGTAACAGACTAAGATGTAAACACATGGTGAAAGAGAGAGCATGACATGCTAGGAAATAAACACATAGTTAAGGAGGCATTATTTAACTAAGAATGACATACTAGTTGCAAGTACTAGAATAGCAGAACAACAAAAGCAAGTAAACAACCAGAAGTCAGCAGGAGCAAAATCGAGTCTTCAGCAAATACTTGAGAGTTCAAAGGGAACTCAAGAATGTTTCAGAAAGTAGAAAGAGAAGAGGAGCAGGGTGCTCAATACTAGAAGTTGAGAAAGTAGTAGTAGAGAAAGTATTGAAAAGTTCGAAGTCTTTTTTTTTGTATATCCGTTTTAAGTGCAAAAGGGGTAGCCCCTTTTATAGTGCAGAAGACAAGTGAGAAGAAGGTAAGAAAATAATTTTGAAAGTCAATCACACAGATTTCCCTTCAGCCAAGGGATTGATTTCAAACGGGCATGACAAATAAGGAAAGGATTTTGATTTTAAATCTTTTCTAAGGCAGTATAACAGGGGTAAATACATGGAAATTCATTTAAGGAAATAGTTCAACATTATACGGTTTGGGCTAAATAAGGGAAGGCTTAATCACAGCCAGTAAAAATAAAGGTTTGAGCCTTGGCATGATTGGATCCAACCAATAAAAGGTGAAGAGAAACTTAATTTGAAGAAAATCATTAACAATTAATCATACCCTTTTGAAAAGGGACTTGGAATCAATCACAGGCTGGCCAAAGGCCTTTTGAAAGAAGAGAAAGTCATATAAAAATCATACAGAGACAAGAGAGAGTTGTTGCAATACTAGCAAAGAAATCAGAGTAGCAAGGAAAGTTAGGTTCATAGACTCAAAGTGAGTCTTTGAAAGAGGGTCAGGGTTCTGAATGGAACCCTAGCCCAAGCACACAAACAAGCTTGTCAAAAAACCTCCAACACTAGGGTTTTCTGACTCAATCAGATACATAGGCGAAGAACAACAAGTAGAATAGGCTCAATAGCCTCTCTCAGAAACTCATGAGAGAATAAGCAAACAGAGAGAACAACAAGTTTGAAACACACGGAATACATTTAGGCAAAGCTGTGTTGCTTAAACAAGTACAGGAGAGACAAGCAATACAGGTTTAGGAAAACAGTAGAAGAATCATGCTTAGGGCTTTAAACAAAAAAAATCCAGTGAAGGCAGGCAAGGAGCAAAAGCTCAGTAAAAAATACAGTAGAGGGATATGCAAGGGAGACACATAACGCATGCTTATTGAACCCAGTAGGAGAAAGAACAAAACACAAAACAGTAGAATATGCGTAATAACGGCAAAACACAAGAACATAGGAGAAGACATGTGAGGAAAGAACATAAGACATAAGCGAAAAACTCGTAAGAAACATGGCATATATGGATTCACACAAAGAAAAGAAGAAGGAGAAGAGACAGAAGTCGTTTTAAGATTTTTGAAAACCCTAAATCGAAACAGACTAGTTTTAAGGAAAAATTGGGGAAAAGTTTTAAAACTTCGAGTATAACATAGATTTACCACAGATCTAAGAAAATAAAAGAAAAAGGAACCTCGAACAGCTTTAGGGTTTCTCAGAAACCCTAGAAACGAGAAGGCTTGGAAAGGGTCTGGTCTCGAACAGGTCTGAGCCATAGCTATGCTTTTTAAGGCTCGAACACGTCGGAACGGAGCCGGAGAGGCCATAGGACCTCAGATCTATGGAGGATCTGAACGGACATCGTTGAGGTCGAACCTCGAAATCTCGAACAACCATGATTTGGGGGTGAAGGGAGGTGAGCATAGGCCGTCCATGGCCTGAGAAGCAATGGACTCTGGAGATTTGGTCGGAGAAGACGAGGAAGACGGCTAGGGTTTTTGAGTGTTAGAGAGCGTTTGAGAGAAAGGGAGGGTTTGAGGGCGGCGGTCGAAGAGAAAATGGGAGATAGGGTTAGGTCGTTCGAAATTAAAGAGGAAAGGAGGGATGAGGGCCGTTGATCAAAATGTCAAAGGCCAGGATCTGAAGATATAAACGGACGGGTTTAGTTAAATGGGTAAGGGGTCGGGTTAAATTTGAATTGGGCTGGTCCAATTTGGGCTTGAAATTGGCTGAGATTGAGATGGAATTGTAGTTAAAATTGAAACGAATTGAGGCTAAAAATTGAAATAGCTAGTTTTTCCCCTATTATTTTATAAAAATAGTAAAAATGTTTTAAAAGCAAATTAAAGGTACTGAGTTAATAAATAATATGTAAACCTTAATTTAAAATATTGGGATCAATTTATATTTAAGAAAAATGCTATTAAATCTTAAAGAGGCTAGCATTGCAATTACATGCAATTTAGTTTTAAAATACCAAACGAATTTGTAATAATATGCAAAAATCATGCCAACTATATTTGAGGTAATTATGAGAATAAAGTAAATTATTTTAAAAAATGGAAAGTTTTGGGAATAATTATTGGGATTTTATGATGTAATAATAGGCCGTAAATTGATTTAAAAATTATTAAAAATGCCAAAACCCTTTGGGGTGCTTATATATGCACATATATGTCATTTTGAAAATATATAGGAAAAAATTGGGTATCAACACTCCTCAAGCCGCTCCTTCAACTCCTTCAACTCTTTCAGAGCCATACGGTATGATGGAATAGATATAGGCTGGGTGCCTAGAGCCAAATCAATACAAAAATCAATATCATGATCTGGTGGCATGCTAGGAAGGTTAGAAGGAAACACATCGGCAAACTCCGGACTACTAGAACTGAATCAATCATCGGAGACTCTACAATGATGTCCCGAACATAAGCTAGATAAGCCAAACAACCCTTCTCGACCATATGTCGAGCCTTCAGAAAAGATATAACCCGACTAGATGTATTAACTGAGGAACCCTTACACTCCAACCTTGGCAACTCTGGCATTACTAATGTAACAGTCTTGGCATGGCAATCTAGGACGACGTGATATGGAGATAACCAATCCATGCCCAAGATGACCTCAAAATCGGTCATGTTAAGTAACAGAAGATATGCTCTAGTCTCGAAACTGCAAAATGTAACCACACAGGACCGGTAGATCCAATCCACAACCACAGAATCACTCACATGAGTGGACACATGCACAGGAGTACCTAGAGGCTCATGAGGAATATCCAGGAAATGAGCAAACAGAGATGATACATATGAATAGGTAGACCCTGGATCAAATAGCACTGAAGCATCCCTACCGCAGACGGAGATAATACCTGTGATAATGGCATTTGAGGCCAATGCATCTGGTCTGGCCGGAATGGCATAGAATCTGGCTGGAGCACCGACTGGCTTGCCTCCTCCCGTCTGAGCAGTAGCTGGCTGACCTCTCCCTGTTTGGCCTCCACCTCTAAGACGACCTCTACCAATCTGTCCCCCGCCTCTAGATAGCTGGGCAACTAGTGCTGAAATCATAGGTTACTTACCCTGCTGTACTGCCTTGCCCCGAAGCCTGGGGAAGTACCTCCTCATATGACCAAGGTCTTCACACTCAAAACAACCCTACAGTACGATGACTTGCTTCCTTGATGGCTGACGCTGATGGCTTGTAGACCCACTGAAAGAAGCCTAGATAGTTGGTGAACGGTATAAACTCTCTGGCATAGCACTGAAATAGGAACCAGAAGAACACTAGGGACCTGAATACCCACTGGAGGGACCCTGAATAGCTGGCGGGCGGTAAGAACTCTCTGGTATGGTGCTGAAATAGGGGCGCACTGGAGCACTTTGAGGAGGTGGTGGTGCTGAATATGAAGTTTGCTAGGCGCACCCCTCCCAAACTGACCTTTGACCCTAGCCGGGGCACCTCTGAACTCTCCGAAGAATATAGCCCTCTTGTCCTGCTACATCTTCTCCCTACCTCAGACGATAGCCCTTAATCCTCTCAGCAATCTCTACCACTAGCTGATAAGGAGTCCCCATCTCCACCTCTCGGGTCATGTTGGCCCTAATGCCAGAATGCAACCCTGCAAAGAACCTCTGCACCCTCTCTGCACCAGTAGGAAGTATCATCAATGCATGGCGGGATAACTCAAAAAACCTTGCCTCATAGTCAGTCACAAACATCTGACCCTGCTCAAGCTGCTCAAACTGATACCGCAGTTGTTCCCTCTGAGAGGGTGGAATATACCTGTCCAAGAATAACTGTGTGAATTGGCCCCAAGTGATAGGAGGAGAACCTGCTGGCCTGCCAAGAACATATGACTGCCACCATCTACGGGCCCTGCCCTCCAGCTAGAAAGTAGTGAAGTCAATCCCATGCGACTCCAATATCTTCATGTTGTGCAGTCTGTCCCTGAACCTATCAATGAAATCCTGGGCATCCTCATGGCGCTCACCCCCGATGATAGGAGGGTGAAGTCTAGTTCATCTATCCAATAACTTCTGCGGGTCACCATCCGTAGCTGGCCTAGGCTCGGGCACCACTGCAGTAACTAGCTGAGCTCCATCCGCGGGTAGTGCACCCAGAGTATGATACACTGCAGCTACATGACCATGATCATGAGCAGTAGGGGTCTGTACTCTCCCTCCTGCCTGTGATGTAGCTGGATCCGCTGGAAATAAACAAGCCTAAGTTATGGTGTCCATGAACCGCAACATACAGCCCATGACCTCCTAGAAACCCGGTGCTGTCATAAAGTCCGCCGAAGTAGGCTCACCTGCGGGCACCTCGCCCTGCTCCTCAATGATAGGATCTCCGCAGGATCTGCCGATGGTGCTATTGGAACAACTTTGGGATGCCCTTGTCCCTTACCTCAGGCCGGTGACCTCTCCCGGCCTTTGCCTCTGCCTCTAGCAATGGAGAGAGCAGCCCCTCCCGGGTCTGGAACATCTGCCGTGCGTGTCCTCACCATCTGTAAGAGAATAGAAGAGGGAAATTTAGTATACCAACCACTACACGGTAGGAAATGAATAAAGAGTAGTTTCCTAGCACCCTATAGTCTCTCGAAGATAAGTACAGACGTCTCCGTACCGATCTGCAAGACTCTATTAGGTTTTTCCATGACTTGTGAGACCTACGTGAACCAAGTGCTCTGATACCATGTTATCACAACCCAATTCCATTATAGGTCATCATGGCGCCCAACACCATAGTCAGGCAAGCCAACGAGAAAATATTAATAAGTCCTCATTTTACCACACTAAAACAATTACAACAGTTTTTTAATTTGAAGTTAAGACAAGTGATAATTAGTAACATACAAATATAATTATACAATCCCAAAAGAATAGTCTACTAATGTGTGTGCCAAGACCTGGTGTTAGAGGTATGTGGGCATCTAGTAGAATATACTAAAGAATAAATCTATCCTACTATCTGAAATAGAATAGACATTCAAAAGTAAAGAGAGACTCCATCATGCTGCTGAGCCACATAGGAAAGGAGCAACTCACAATGGAAGTCTCGGACTATGATCAACCAGACTGGTAGCCAGATGTACCTGCCTCAGATCCTGTGCAATTAAGTACATAAGTGTAGTATGAGTACATAAACAATATGTACCAAGTAAGTATCCCATCTAATCTCGAAGAAGTAGAGACGAGAGGTTGACTTGATACTTACTAGGGTCAAATAATATAAGAAAGTGTTATGCTAAGCATGGATGTCACAAATAAATAATAATTTATAGCAAGAAGTGATAAGTCATGTCCTAGATAATATCACAGTTAGCCATTTACATTTCAGAGCATTTAACAAAGCAAGAAATGAATAAGATTTCACATAGATATCATGCACACATTATACCGAGGTCGTACGGCCCGGTCCAATAGAAAAGAAATTGTGCACTGCTAGAGGGTCGAATGGCGCTAACCATAGATGCATCTATTTCTACCGAGACGATCAGCCCGATCCATAAATATCAATTTTTATCAAGAAAGTACATAAAGGCGCATTTATATTCAAATAAATTCATAGTGTTCAAGCAAGTGCATACATTCACATATATTCATTTCCAAATCTCTAGCATATCCTAGGTGATCTCATTAGTATGAAAGGACATAAACATTCACAAATGTGGCATGATACGGGTCCTAAACTACTCGGACAATTAACATAATAGTACCTACGCACAGACTCTTGTCACCTAGTACGTACGTAGCCCTCGCATTTAGGGGCAATTTATTCAATTATTTCACCTATGGGGACAATTCCCTCTTACAAGGTTAGAAAGGAGACTTACCTCACTCCAAAGCGTACTTCCAATACCAAGAATGTGCTCAAAACCTCAATTTGGAGCTGGACGATCCAAAACTAATTAAACAAGGTAGGACCTAGTCAATACAAGCTCACACAATCGCATTCTAACTATTAAAGTAATTTCCCAACCCAAAACACAAGTTTCCTAAAATTCGACCCCGGGCCCACACGCCCGGATTTCGAAAGTTTTCAAAGAAAGTCGTTCTTTATAACTTTAAGGATCAATAATATATGATTTCTACTTCATTCCATAACAAATTTCGTGGTTAAATCTAACTTTTATCAAAACCCTAGGTTTTGCTCTAATCCCATGATTTTTACTTAATCTTTGTGTGTTACTCTACCCAAGGCTCAAGTATTAAACTAGAAATAAGTAGGATGAACTTACCTCAAGATGCATGGTGGAATTCCTCTCTTTGAAAGCTCCCAAATCGCCCAATCAATGGTGGAAATGTGTCAAAAATGATACATTCCCGTATTAAATGAAGGCACTGCCTTCAGCAATATCCACACCTACGGTCAGGGGACCGCATATGCGGAATTGGCTAGGAGGGCTGGGACCGCTTCTGCAGTGTTGAAGCCGCTCCTGCGCAGCTGCTTCTGCGGAGAAGGAGCTGCACCTGCAGTTCCTAGGCTCTTCCCCTTGGCCGCTTCTGCGACGAGTTGACCGCATTTGCGGTCCTGCACCTGCGGCTGACCAACCGCATGTGCGGTTATGACAGATAGCTGGAGCTTCAGCTCCTTGCCAATTTTTCCAACTTCACTCGAGACTCATCCGATTGATGCTCGGGGACCTCGGGCCCCGTCTGAACATATCGACAAGTTTGGAGCTTCAGCTCCTTGCCAATTTTTCCAACTTCACTCGAGCCTCATCCGATTGACGCTCGGGGCCCCCGGGCCCCGTCCGAACATACTGACAAGTTTGAAATCATAAAACGGACTCGTTCAAACCCTTAGAACGCCCGAAACAATGCTAAATCTAAGAATCACCCCCTAAAACCAATTGAATCAAACTTATGAACTTCAAGTTCTTCAATTTACCTCTAACGCGCCGAAACGTACTTATACTACTCAGATTGACACCAAATTTTGCGTGCAAGTCTTAAATGTCACTACGAAACTATTCCCAGTCTCGAAATTCTGTTCGCACCTCGATTACACAAAATCCCGCTCCAAACCAAATATTTAAGAACTTCAAAATCCTTAAGGAATCAACTTTTACTATTAGGCACCAAAATGCTCCCAGGTCATCCAAAACTCGATCCGGATATACGCCCAAGTCCGAAATTATCATACGAACCTGTTGGAACCTTCCAATCAGGATTTCGAGGTCGTTTACTCCAAAGGTTGATTGAAGTCAAACTTGGCCTTTTAAGCCAACCTTAAGGAACCAAGTGTTTCGATTTCAATCCAAACTCTTCCAAATCCCAAACCAACCACTCTCGCAAGTCATAAATCAGTAAAAACAAGTATGTGAAGTCTTATCTAGGGGAACGAGATTCTAAAAAGTAAAACGACCAGTCGGGTCGTTACATATGGGGTCCAAGATATTGACTTAAAAAGAACTAAAATAAAAATATAATTGCAGTTTCTAAGGCATATCCATAACGAAAAAATAAATAAATCAGAATAACTCACCATTAATCTAAATATCTCCATAAGAGTCCTATTTCTTCTCTCTACTACACCACTATATTATGGAGTATCTGACGTAGGCAATTGAGATATAATTTTATATTTTGATAAGTAACTAATGAATTTTGTAGAGAAGTGCTAGCCACCTACGATCAAATTTTAGCAATTTAATATATTTGTATGGTGTTTCTTCGTATCAAGCCTTAAAACCCTGAAATTATTCAAAGCATTCAGACTTATGGTGTATCAAATAAATGTATTCATTGTTCGAATAATCATTTATGAATGTCATAAAAATACTCAAAACCACCTCTTGCATATATATTCATTAGACAGTACAATTAAAAATTAATTAGTTCTAACTTATCACCAGCTCTCTTTCCTTTGGAGCAGAAATTTCTCTTAGTCATATTTTCTTCTAAACATGATCCATAAGTTGGTAGTGCCTCTTCTTTCAATGAACCTTAAGGTTCATCATTGACCAACTAAAATCCTATCCAGATAATTATAACTTAGACGTAAATGCACAAATAAGTTTCACTCAATTTTAAAGAATATTTTCTCTTGTAAGGTAGACTAATATTATTCAGTTCAAGAGATCGACATTAACAATAACAAGGCCATGCATTCATGTACCACAAGAGATAGAATATTTATGAAACTCAATAACACAAGAGTTATTCTAAAATAAATTAGATATCCATCTTTTATTTTGCTCAAAAACCAGAATTAAATTCTTATAACAAATGGTACATACATGGCATCCATCAAATTAATGTCTTATCACGACCAAAGGAAATTTTTGACAACTGATACGACAAACTACATGAAGTCATTATGGAGTTGAGATATACAATATTAAATAGATCATAATAAGTCAATTAACACTGAATAATAAAATTTAGATTGCTGTAACGACCCGACGGTTGTTTTGAGCTCTAGCGCGTTGTTCGGCCGTTTGAGGCCATGAGAAACTTTACTTCAGGTATTAGACTTGTACGCATGGTTGGAATTGGATTCCGGGAAGTTCAAAGTTGATTTGGAAAGAGAATTCTCATTTCGGAAGCTTTAAGTTAAAAGAATTGAATAAGATTGGATTTTTGAGTAAATGACCTTGGAATCAGGATTCAAAGGTTCCAGTAGGTTCGTATGATGATGTTACGCCCCGCAGTATTATGCCGATGTTATGCGCTGCAGTAATATATTACGATGATGTTACGCCTTGCAGTATTACATTATGATGATGTTTTGCAGTATTAAGTTAAGACAGTATTGCACCCAACAATATTACATTTCGGTGATGTTAGGCTTCACAGTATTAAGTTACGACAGTGTTGCACCCAGCAGTATTACATTACGGTGATGTTAAGCTTCGCAGTATTAAGTTACGATGATGTTGCACCCTGAAGTGTTGTACGTTGAATTTATCGTAAGGCAATTGACATCAGTCCAAATAAAATATTATTTGGAGATTATAAGGATTATGCTATTTCACAAGTGATTAGTAAATTCCTTAAGGTGAGAGGGGAAGCAAGTCGAAGAAAATGGATTTCGTTGAAATTTGGCATTTTGGGATAAAATATGGCCCGAGCTAAAACACCCGGTATTTATGGACTAATACCATATAAGGTACCACATGGCCATGATAGTAAGGTGTATAAGGTATGTAAAGAGTGAGTAATATTTTAAGTAAGTGGAGATAATTCTTAATTATGCGGATAATTATTAATTATTGGATTAGTGAGGGATTAATGAGTTGATTAAGGAATTAAGTGGATGATTTTTGGATAAGCCTTATAATCAATTATGTGGCAGTCATAGAGGTCTTGAATAATGACTCATGGTCACATTTTAATAGATGGAAACAAATGGAAAATACTTCATATCTTGAAAACACGAGCAAGACTACTTTATAATGTCAACACTACAACTAGAAAGGCCTTTGCACGTAGTTCTTATACAAAATTCCTACACCACTTCATTCCTTACATTTTGATATACTATCCCTACAAACAATAACACGAAACAGAATTTTAGTCGTCTCCTAAAATTAGAGGTTAGGAATGACTTGATAGTTAGGAAGTTTTATAGAAAACAGAACGTTGTCATCTTATAACACTTTCAACAAATTTCTAATTTTCAACACTTCATTAACCACGAGAAGTTTTTGAAGCCTAACAACGTAAAAGTTTTGCGGTTATAAAGGAGTACGGTGCAATATTTTCCAAGAATATCATATGGATTTTCCCTACTCCAGGTATATTAAGGCTATCCCTTCTTTCTTTTGGCATGATCCATACGATACGAACAAAACGTGCAAATGCACAAATTCCATAAATGACTCTATTCATAGAAGTATTAGAGATATCTATGTTGTTGAATTTCCATGTGTCACAATATTTTATCATCTGTTTATGGGTCTCAGAAAAATACGAAAGTTGAAAAGAGTTTACTTTATGATATTACTCAAAGGCAAAATGGTCTTATGACATTTCGAAAGATTTTATTAACATACTTTTCATGCATTGCATTCATGTACATTGGCCCATGACCAGATGACATTATATACACATATATATGTATGTCTATATATGTATATGGGATATGGGAAAGGTTATGGCATTATATACGCACCACCACCTAATCAGCTGGTATGCGTTGATGATTTTACCCACAATGGCCGATATGATATGATGGGATGCCCTCAGAGGATGATGATATTATGAAACATGTACCTATGCAAGACATGACATTCATACACATATGCATGACACTATAAGTATTTTATGATTTACAAAGTTTTCCAGACTTACAGGTTGAGTTAATTACTTTATATTTCTTCTATGTCTGTTATGTACTTATCTATGTGCATTACATACTCGGTATATTATTCGTATTGACGTCCCTTTTGCTTGGGGACACTACGTTTCATGCTCGCAAGTTCTGATAGACAGGTCGAGAGCCCTCCATGTGGGCTATCAGCTCAACGGAAGATGTTGGTGCGCTCCATTTGTGTCACGACCCAATTTCTCGAACCCGGTCGTAATGGCGCCTCTCGTGAAGACAAGGCCAGCCAGGCCAAAACATACCACCTCTTTTAAACAGTTAAATACCATAAGTAGTTCTAAAACATGATATAATAACCATAATTTGCGGAATTAGCCATAACAATAGTAGGAACCATCCCGACACAGTCTAAACCGGGGTGTCACAAGTCATGAGCAACTAAGAAATCCGGATACAAGTCTACCGAACACTAAATTCGATACAATAGTTCTAAAAACACGAAAATGATAAGATAAGGGAGGCACGGGGGCTGCGGACACCAACAACTACCTTGTAGTCTCCGAAAACACTACTTGGACTGGGAGGATCAACACTCAAGAGTGGACTCTGCGACGCCTGAATCTGCACACACGGTGTAGGGAGTAATGTGAGTACTCCGACTCAATGAGTAATAATCATAAATAATGGCTGAAAGCAAGAAAACACGTAAAGGCACAAAACAATTCTATATCAAGCAGTAAAATCACTTAAGGCAGTAAATCCATGAAGAAATCAAATGAAGTTCCTTTAAACCAAGTAAAACAGGTAATTTAGCAGGTGAATAACAAGTATAAATCCGCCCCTCCGGCACAGTAACAATCACTCAGAACAGTATCAGCCCCTCGGGATCACTCTCGGTACAATATCAGCCATCGGGCTCACTCTCAGTACAGTATCAGCCCCTTGGGCTCACTCTCAAATCATGATGGGTACCCGCGCTCACTGTGGGGGTGCAGACTCCGGAGGGGCCCCTTACGGCCCAAGCGCAATATCAAGCCATCTCGTGGCAATAAAAAGTATCTCAGGCCCTCGGCCTCATATCACTTAGCATATCCTCACATATGGCCCTCGGCCTCACTCAGTCCGAAAATCATCACAAGCCCCTCGGGCATTAGTAAAACAGTAGTTCTCAGCCCAAAACATCATTTAGAAATATCATTTAAGTTCAAATATGAATAAAAGTGGTTGAGTTTGTAAAACAGTAAATATCAACAGGACTGAGTTCAAGTAATAAGTCAAACAATGAGGAATTAGTGATAAAAATCCCCAGAGGGTTCAAATAGTTGGCACGAAACCCAAATATGGAAATCAGCCCAAATCATAACGATAACAAATAAGTTTTAGTCAAATACGTGGTAAAATCATCAATCAGGACGGACCAAGTCACAATCCCCAGTAGTAAAAGACCCCACACTCATCACCCAGCGCGTGACTCACCTCAATACAGCACTACTGTCACGACCCAAACTGGAGGTCCATGACTAGCACTCAGCCATACTTGCCGAGCATCAACGTGCATTTTATCTAACATTCTTTATTATCTTTTAGGGTTGACGAGATCAATATAAATGGTAGATATGGATCATGGACAACCAACAATAAAATATGATGGCATGAACATACATAACAGGGGATGACCAGACAATCAAGAAACTACATATAAGGTACGAGCTACCACACTACCATGAAAGACTATACAACAAAAACCAGCCGACAAGGCATACCAAATTATACATGAGTCGACACCTATCTATGAACCTCTAAATGAACATAAGTGCTGCAACATAGCCGGAACAGGGCCCTGACATACCCATAATGTCTATAACAAAAATGCATACCAAGACCACGGCAAGTCCGGAGAAGGGATCTCGCCAATCACTGCTGAACTGGACAACCTACTGTGGTGGAGGAGCTGCACCTACCTGTCTATCAGGGCCTGCAGCATGACATGCAGCATCCACAAACAAAAGGACATCAGTACGAATAAAGTACTAAGTATGTAAGTCAGGGAACCATAAATACGAACAGTAATGTAAGTAGGGATAGAGAATATACAACCTGTCACATCGTACCTCTGAGGGCTACTGACATGAAATGCATGATACATATGTATGAATACATAAACTTTTAAATCATACGCCTCTGTGGGCATCATCATCATCATATCGTACCCAGCCGTAATAGGCTCGGTAAAAAAATGTACTCGACCATCATAAGGCTCGGTAGTATCGTACCCGGCCACGTAGAGCTCGGTAATATCCAACTGATCAGTGGTTGCACAATAGGTGCCGTACCCGGCCGACTATAGCGCGACTCGGTAGAGTAAAATAGATACATATATATAATTTATGGTCGACTCATGGAATCACATTCTAAACCTTTCGGAGTGACGTAAGGTCGGTATCCTCTGTACACGTTATTAGGACTAATTCTTCACTATGAACCTTATAAGAATCAGGAAGTACCAACAACATTGATAACATAAGAATAAGAGAAGCAACATTAACATCAATCGTTCTATAAGAGGGAAAATAATGTAAGTACTGCTAGCTTCTAAGAGTAGAGTATCTTTGGAAGCTCATTCATTACATTATGTACAATCGGAGTCGTGCAAAAGAAGGAAAGGGATAGCCTCACATACCTTGTATATACTTCCCCAATCTCAAGCTATGCAATTTTCACAACTCCTTAGTCTACAATAAGAGAAACGATACTATCGTTATCATTTAAGCGTCATAACTATTATGTATCGACCACAACCTATTTTATGATGAAACAGACAATACCTCCCCTATATATATGACTTCACACAATTCAAAACAATCACCAAACAGCCCAAACAACATTAATAATAATCATATTGATCCTCCCAAAATAGTCCACGCACAACCTAATCACTTCATACATACGACGACCACCGTAGTCGTGTCAAACGACCCGGAAATGTTATGAAGAACTATCAGCCCACAACCCTACATATATATGGTGTATATCCACCCCCTTCCACCTCCAAAACTCCACAAAATAGTAGTAAACCACGCAGCCCAACAGAAACACAAAACAGTCCACAAAACAGTCCGCTACAAGTGAATAACTCGAACTCACGGCTTTCGATCACCGTCCTGTGAGTTCTTACATGTATAGAACGAATTACCATGAATTCACAGCATAACAAAATGTATGAAATAGGGCAGTAACTTACCTTACTTGTTGGATAACTCAGCCCTTCCCTTGGTTCTTCAAACTCTAGGTTTTATCTTCAATTAGAACTTGAAAGAGAGGGAAAATCGATTAGGGTTTGTGTGGGATTTTTGGGGAGGAGTTGCAGGGGTTTAATTTGGTTTTGAAGGTCTGAAATAAGGGTGAAATAACTGAGTTTATAATCCCTTAAAAGTCCTCTCTTGGCCGACTTTGGAACTTTTACTTTTATCCTCTCATTTTGGCAAGTAGGTGATGCACCTACTTGTCACCTACCAATCTGCGCAGACTTGCAAAAATACAAATATCTATATACTTCGAGATTGTATTGACAAACAGTTTAATGAGTTGAAAACTAGACTCATAGATCTTTAATTTTGTGGGTAGATCACCCCGTAATTCCTTGTAAATTTGGAGAAAAGCTTAGAAACATTTGACCTAATGTTTAAGTAAAATTATGAACCTAAGTTGCAACAACGTTTGTCAACTTTTGTTTCATAACTCGTTTGACCTCAAGACTTATGATACGGATATTATATGATTCAAATACCTTAATACATGACCTCTTGAGTGTATTAAGAACCTCTAGGTTTACCAGAAAACACGAGTTACAACATCCTTAATTCGTTTAACTTCTAATACTTGTTAATCACCCTTATACACCCTTGTATCACTTAAGAATTAACTTCTTATCATCTCAAAGGTAATTCCTTCTTGGATTTATGTTAACTAATATATGATATGAACTAACGCGTGTGGATATGGGTTGTAACACCCTTCCCCCCTTAAGAACATTCGTCCTTGAATGTAAGGGTTCATGGGGAGTTTAAATCATCGTGGATTCCGGCCAAGTTTCTCCCATAAATAGAGGACGAACTTGCAAGCAGTTAACTCAACATATGGTCTTACAAGAGTATGCAAAGAATTATGGACATGTACATTATCTGCATATCGCCATTTTGTATTAAGGAAGAGTATTCTCAAGTTATTGCTTACCTCATAGAGCCATTTCACCTTCCAATATATCATGTGTTCCACCAGCATCCTTGTTATCTTCATTTTGGAATAGATACAGGTATTTAGACTTCATCTCCTCTTCTGCTTCCCATGTCATTTCTTCCATATTCTTGTTCCTCCACAATACTTTGACGGAAGCTACATCTTTTGTTCTCAGCTTGCGGACTTGTCGATCTAATATAGCCACTAGCATTTCTTCATATGATAGGTCCTCTGTAACTTGTACATCTTTGATAGGGACGACTCGAGAAGGGTCTCCAATACATTTCCTCAACATAGATACATGGAATACTGGGTGGACAAATTCCAATTCGGATGGCAATTCTAACTCATAAGCAACCTGTCCAATCCGTCGAAGAATTTTATACGGCCCGATATACCTTGGACTCAGCTTACCTTTCTTCCTAAAACGCTTAATACCCTTCATTGGTGAGATCCTCAGGAAAACCCAATCACCAACCTCAAACTCCAGATCACGACGTCGGACATCGGAATAAGATTTTTGCCTGCTTTGTGCCGTCCTCAATCACTCCTGTATCATTTTCACCTTCTCAATAGCTTGGTGAATCAAATCTGGCCCATATAATTCTATTTCACCGACTTCGAACCATCCAACTGGTGATCTACATCTTCTCCCGTATAGTGCCTCGTATTGGGCCATTTTAATACTAGAATGGTAGCTATTATTGTAGGCGAATTCTATGAGTGGAAGATGGTCATCCCAATTTCCCTTAAAATCTAGAACACATGCTCGTAGCATATCTTCCAGTGTCTGAATGGTACGTTCAGCCTGTTCGTCAGTCTGCGGATGAAATGCAGTGCTGAGATTCACTTGTGTGCCTAAACCTTTCTGAAAAGACCTCAAAAAGTTAGCTGTAAATTGAGCTCCTCGATCTGATATAATAGATACCGGCACACCATGAAGCCTAACAATCTCCTTGATATACAACTTCGCATAATCTTCAGCCGTGTAAGTTGTCTTAACTGGCAGAAAATGGGCAATTTTGTAAGTCGATCAATTATCTCCCAGATGGAGTTAAACTTATGATAAGAGCGAGGTAATCCAATAATGAAGTCCATATTAATCACCTCCCATTTCCAGGTCGGAATCTCTATATTCTGAAGCAATCCATGGGGTTTCTGATGTTCTATCTTTACTTGTTGACAATTGGGACACTGGGCTACAAATTCTGCAATAGACATCTTCATGTTATCCCACTAATATTGCTCCTTGACATCATGATACATCTTTGTCGAGCCGGGATGGATGGAATATCGAGATTGATGAATCTCATTCATAATCTTCTCTCGCAACCCTGCCACATTAGGACCACATAATCGGCCCTGGTATCTCAGTGCCCCATCTCTTTCGATCTCAAAAGTCGTACTTTTACACTGCTGAATGCTCTCTCTTAATCGTACTAAGATAGGATCTTCATATTGCTGTGCTTTTACCTCGGCTACCAAAGATGATTCTGATGTATTATGTATAGTAACACCTCCGTCATCAGAGTCTAACAATCTAATTCTCATATTGGCTAGCTGATGAAGCTCTTTAGTCAACCCCCATCTACCTGCCTCAATATGTACTAAGCTTCCCATTGATTTACGGCTGAGAGCATCTACCACAATATTGGCTTTACCGGGATGATACAATATCTCGACGTCATAGTCTTTCAGTAATTCAAGCCACCTATGCTGCCTCAAATTCAACTCTTTCTACTTGAAGATGTATTGTAAACTCTTGTGATCTGTGTAGATGTCAACATGGACGCCGTATAAGTAGTGCTGCCATATCTTCAAAGCATATATTACTGTAGCCAATTCCAAATCATGGGTTGGATAATTATTTTCATGCTTCTTCAATTGTCTTGATGCATAAGCAATCACCTTCCCACGCTGCATCAATACACACCCCAAACCTATACCTGAGGCATCACAATATACCACATAACCTTCTGTTCCTTCAGGGAGAGTGAGCACTGGTGCGGATGTCAATCGATTCTTCAGCTCCTGAAAACTACGTTCACAAGTGTCAGACCACTGGAACTTGGTAGCTTTCTGTGTTAACTTAGTCAATGGTGATGATATAGAGGAAAACCCTTCTACAAACTGCCTATAATATCCTGCTAGCCCCAGGAAGCTGCGAACTTCTGATGGTGTTGTAGGTCTCGGCCAATTCTTTACTGCATCGATCTTCTGAGTGTCGACACTAATACCCTCGTCAGATATCACATGGCCAAGGAACGCTACTGAGTTCAGCCAAAATTCACATTTGGAGAGCTTAGCATATAACTTACGATCCTGAAGCGTCTGTAATACTATCCGCAAGTGGCCCGCATGTTCCGCCTCCGAACGAGAATACACTAGAATGTCATCAATGAATACAATCACGAACACATCAAGATAGGGCCTGAATATAGTATTCATGAGATCCATAAAAGCTGTTGGAGCATTTGTTATCCCGAACGACATCACCAAGAACTCAAAGTGCCCGTATCTTGTCCGGAAGGCCATTTTTGGATTATCCTTCTCCTTAACCCTCACCTGATGATACCCTGGACGTAAATCAATCTTGGAGAAATACTTGGCACCTTAGAGTTGGTCAAACAGGTCATCAATTCTTGGAAGTGGATACTTGTTCTTTATAATAAACTTATTTAACTGTCGATAGTCGATACACATCCGTAACGACCCGTCTTTCTTCCCCACGAATAGGACTGGTGCACCCCAAGGTGAAGTGCTAGGCCTAATGAAGCCCTTATCCAGCAAGTCCTTCAACTGCACCTTCAACTCTCGCAACTCTACCGGGGCCATTCTGTATGGAGGGATAGAGTTCGGTTGAGTGTCAGGCAACACATCAATGCTAAACTCAATCTCCCTTTCAGGAGGAAGGCCTGGGAGTACATCTAGAAATTCGTTGACCACGGGGATTGATTGAAGAATAGGCGGCTTTGCCTCCGCATCCCTAACGCGAATGAGATGATAAATGTAATATTTTGAGATCATTTTCCTTGCCTTAAGATAGGAAATAAACCTACCTTTCGGTGTAGCAATGTTCCCTTTTCCATTCAATGACGGGTTCACCAAGAAATTGAAACCTAACCATCTTCGTACGACAGTCAACATTTGCATAGCATGAGGCCAACCAGTCCATTCCCATTATCACATCAAAATCAACCATTTCCAACTCAAATAAATTTGCCGAGGTTTGATGACTATAAATCATCACAATGAAACCTCTATATACTCTTCTAGCAATCATCGAATCTCCTATCGGAGTAGATACCGCAAGGGGTTTACTTATCAATTTAGGTTCAATGCCAAACTTATGAGCCACAAAGGGTGTAACATATGATAATGTAGATCCCGGATCAATCAGTGCATATACATTAGAAGAAAACACAGACAATATACCTATAACAACATCTGGAGATGACTCGAGATCCTGTCGACCTACTAGAGCATAGGTTCAATTTTGAGCACCACTCGAACTCAGCACTGCACCTCTACCTCTACCACGACCTGTCGACTACTGAAAACCCCGTGCTGGAGGTCGAACGGATGAGGAAGAACCTGACACAGATCCGGTCGACTGGGCCATACCATCACCTCCTCTATTAGGACAATCCCGTATCATATGGCCAGGTTGTTCGCAAGAATAACATGCATCAGAACCTCGACGACACAGTCCAAAGTGGGCCTTGCCACACTGATCACAACATGGTGTTGGGGGTCTCATCTGACTAGTATCCATGTGATGTTGCAAGCCTGATGCTCGCGAACTTTAACCTGGACTAGAATAGGTAAATCGATCATATCGAGGCCTCTGAAATTGTGGAGGAGCACTAACTACAGGTGGCGCAGAACTCCTCGAAGACCAGGGCCTGACACTGCCTCTAAAGTCATCAGAATAACCTGCAAATCTCTCCCTCTTATGCTGGCCCCTATCCTACTCCCTATCAGCCCTCTGTTGGTGCTTACGATCCTCTAGGGTCTGGGCATAAGCCTGAATACGGGAAATATCCATGCCCTCCACCAAGGAGGCTGTCGTACACTTATTTATCAAATGTGTTCCCAACCTGTTCACAAACAGATGCACCCTATCACTCATGTCGGCCACCATATTAGGAGCATACCTTGCCAAAGAATCAAACTACATACTATACTCTCGCACACTCATATTACCTTGTCGAAGGTTCAAGAACTTATCAACTCTAGCTCGTCGTATCTCAACTGGCAAGTAGTGACGAAGAAAGGCCTCAGAAAATTCCTTCCACATAGCTGGAGGAGCATTTGGACCCCTGGATCTCTCCTAACTATCATACCAGAAAACCGCTAAATTCCGTAACCGATAAGAAGCCAACTCTACAGCCTCCGTATCGCCAGCATGCATAACCCGCAGTGTATGATGAACCTGGTCAATAAAAGTCTACGGGTCCTCCTTGGGGTCTGATCCGGTAAACACTAGAGGGTCTAAATTAATAAAATCACGAACTCTCGTACTAACTAGTTTATCAGCAGCACCTGTATTCTGCCACTGAGCCTGAGCAGCTACCAAGCTAGTCAACAACTGCAAAACACTCCGCATATCCTGGTCTGTAGTGCTAGACGGAGGAACTGGAGGCGCTGGGGGCCTTCTAATATCCTCTGGAGGAGATGGAGTAGATGAGGTATGAGAGGGCATCTCACTCTGAGCCTCACTTTGTCCTGCTCTGGCTTGGGGCACCTGACTGGTACCCTCTCCCGCTGCTGTATCAAGCCGTCTACTAATCGTTTGCTTCCTAGTCGAAGGCATCACTGAAAGAAAATAAGGTGAATATTAGAGACGAACACTTACGACTCAACCCTACGCATGATCTAGATTCATGAAGAAGGTAACAACCCTAGATGTCATGTAGCCTCCTGAGTATAAATATGGCGTGCTACACATCCATAATCAAGACTCTACTAGACACGGCTCATAGACAACCCCTAGGACACACTTTCTCTGATACCAAGTTTGTCACGACCCAAACTGGAGGGCCATGACTAGCACTCGACCATACTTGCCGGGCACCAACGTACGTTTTATCTAACCTTCTTTATTATCTTTTAGGGTTAAGGAGATCAATATAAATGATAGACATGGATCATGGACAACCAACAATAAAATATGATGGCATGAACATACATAACATACGATGACCAGACAATCAAGAAACTACATATAAGGTATGAGCTACCATGCTACCATGAAAGACTATACAATAAAAACCAGCCGACAAGGCATACCAAACTATACATGAGTCGACACCTGTCTATGAGCCTCTAAATAAACATAAGTGTTGCAACATAGCCGGAACAGGGCACCGACATACCCATAATGTCTATAACAAAAATGCATACCAAGACCATGGCAAGTCCGGAGCAGGGATCTCGCTAGACACTGCTGAACTGGACAGCCTACTGTGGTGGGGGAGCTGCACCTGCCTGTCTATCAGGGCTTGCAGCATGACATGTAGCGTCCATAAACAAAAGGACGTTAGTACGAATAAAGTAATGAGTATGTAAGGCAGGGAACCATAAATACGAACAATAATGTAAGCAGGGATATAGAATATACAACCTGTAACATCTGAGTACCTCTGAGGGATACTGACATGAAATGCATGATACATATATATAAATACATAAACTTTTAAATCATACGCCTCTGTGGGCATCATCATCATCATATCGTACCCGGCCGTAATAGGCTTGGTAAAAAAACATACCCAGCCATCATAAGGCTCGGTGTATCGTACCCGGCCACGTGGATCTTGGTAAAACCCAACTGATCAGTGGTTGCACAATAGGTGCCGTACCCAACCGACTATAGCGCGGCTCGGTAGAGTAAAATAGATACATATATATAATGCATGCTCGACTCATGGAATCACATTCTAAACCTTTCAGAGTGACGTAAGGTCGGTATCCTCTGTACACGTTATTAGGACTAACTCTTCACTATGAACCTTATAAGAATCAGGAAGTACCAAAAACATTGATAACATAAGAATAAGAGAAGCAATATTAACACCAATCGTTCCATAAGAGGGAAAACAATGTAAGTACTGCTAGCTTCTAAGAGTAAAGTATCTTTGGAAGCTCATTCATTACATTATGTACACTCGGAGTCGTGCAAAAGAAGGAAAGGGATAGCCTCACATACCTTGTATATACTGCCCCAATCTCAAGCTATGCAATTGTCACAACTCCTTAGTCTACTATAAGTGAAACGATACTATCGTTATCATTTAAGCGTCATAACTATTATGTATCGACCACAACCTATTTTACGATGAAACGGACAGCACCTCCCTATATATATGACTTCACACAATTCAAAACAATCACCAAACAGCCCAAACAACATCAATAATAATCATATCGAGCCTCCCAAAACAGTCCACGCACAACCTAATCACTTCATACATACGACGGCCATCGTAGTCGTGTCAAACGACCTGGAAATGTTATGAAGAACCCACAACCCTACATATATATGGTGTTTCTCCACCCCCTTCCACCTCCAAAACTTCACAAAATAGTAGTAAACCGCGCAACCCAATAGCAACACAAAACAGTCCACAAAACAGTCCGCTACAAGTGAATAACTCGAACTCACGGCTTTTGATCACCGTCCCGTGAGTTCTTACATGTATAGAATGAAATACCATGAATTCACAGCATAAAAAAATGTATGAAAGAGGGTCGTAACTTACCTTACTTGTTGGATAACTCAGCCCTTCCCTTGGTTCTTCAAACTCTAAGTTTTTTCTTCAATTAGAACTTGAAAAAGAGGGAAAATTGATTAGGGTTTGTGTGGGATTTTTGGGGAGGAGTTGCAGGGTTTTAATTTGGTTTTGAAGGTCTGAAATAAGGGTGAAATAACTGAGTTTATAATCCCTTAAAAGTCCTCTCTAGGCCAACTTTGGGTCTTTTACTTTTGTCCTCTCATTTTGGCAAGTAGGTGATGCACCTACTTGTCACCTACCAATCTGCGCAGACTTGCGAAAATACAAATATCTATATACTTCGAGATCTTATTGACAAACTGTTTAATGCGTTGAAAACTAGACTCATAGATATTTAATTTGGTGGGTAGATCACCCCGTAATTCCTTGTAAATTGGGAGAAAAGCTTAGAAACATTTGACCTAATGTTTAAGTAAAATTATGAACCTAAGTTGCGACAACGTTTGTCGACTTTTGTTTCATAACTTGTTTGACTTAAAGACTTATGATACGGATATTATATGATTCAAATACCTTAATACATGACCTCTTGAGTGTATTAAGAACCTCTAGGTTTACCTGAAAACACGAGTTACAATATCCTTGATTCGTTTAACTTCTAATACTTGTTAATCACCCTTATACACCCTTGTATCACTTAAGAATTAACTTCTTATCATCTCAAAGGTAATTCCTTCTTGGATTTATGCTAACTAATATATGACATGAACTAATGCGTGTAGATATGGGTTGTAACAACTACGATGTGCAATTCGGGGTTTCAAACCCTCAGGACATCATTTACAACCATTACTCACCTCGAACCGACTAATTCTCTAGCTCGCGATGCCTTTTCCCCTCAAATTGGCTACCACACGCGTCGAATCTATCCAAAATCAGAACGAATATGTCACAATATGCTAAGGGAACAAAGCCCAAGCAAAAACATTCGAAAATATCAAAAATCCCAAAATTAGCAAAACCCGAGCCCCGGGCCCACATCTCGGAATCGGGTAAAATTTAAATTTTCAGAATCCTCATACCCTCACGAGTCTAACCATACCAAAATTATCCAATTCTGATACCATTTGGTCCTTCAAATCATCATTTTATATTTTTGAAAGGTTTCACAATTTTCTTCCCAAATTCCATCCCAAATCATGAATTAAATGATGAATTCAATGATAGATTCATGTACTCTAGCCAAATCTGAGTTAGAATCACTTACCCCGATGAATTTCTTGAAAAACCTTCGAAAAATCGCCAAAATCCGAGCTCTCTAGGTCAAAATATTAAATAAAAACCAAAAACCTCGTATTTATAGAGTACCCCTCAGGTCTCAGCTTCCTCAGTCCGCACAGAACCACCGCGGTCCGCGTAAAAGCACCGCAGTCTGCACAAAACTACCGCGGCCCGCACAAAACCACCGCGGCCGCACTTTATTTTGTGCGGTCCGCACCGGATATACCGCGGCCGCACTCCTTTTTATGCGGTCCGCGCGGGTGAGTTCCGAGGCCTGCAACCCTTCTGGACCTGCTACAGCTATGATTTACAGGCTAAAATATCTCGGAACCTACCCGGAACTCCCGGAACTTCAAACCAATTGTACCAACACATCCCATGACATCGTTCAAACTTGTTCAAAACCTCGGGACGTTCATAACAACATCAAATCACCAATTTAACAGGGGATTCAAGCCTAAGAACTCCAAGAACTCTTAAATTATGCTTTCGATCGAAAAGTCTACCAAATCTCGTCCGAATGACCTAAAATTTTGCACACACATCCCAAATGACACAATGAAGCTACTGGCACTCTTGGAATTCCATTCCGACCCCTATATCAAAATCTCGCCTATCAACCGGAACCGCCAAAATATCAACTTCGCCAATTTAAGCCTAAATCTTCTCTACAACTCCAAAACCCATTTCGATCATGCTCCCAAATCACAAATCACCTCCCGAAGCTAACCAAACCATCGGAACTCACTTCTGTGCCTTCTAATACATAAGTCAACATCCAGTTGACTTTTCCAACTTAAGCCTTCTTAAAAGAGACTAAGTGTCTCATTTCTTACCAAATCCTTTCCGAACTCGAACTAATCAACCCGATCACATAAAATACGGATAACGAAGCGTAAAAAAGCTAAAGTACGGGAAAACGGAGCGGTAACTCATGAGACGACTGGCCGGGTCATTACATCCTCCCCAACTTAAACAAACGTTCGTCTTTGAACGAGTCAAGGAACATACCTGAAGCCTCAAACAGGTGAGGATATCTGCTCCGCATATCCCGCTCAGCCTCCTAGGTAGCCTCCTCCATGGGCCAACATCTCTACTACACTTTCACTGAAGCTATATTCTTTGACCTCAACTTCCAAACCAGACGACCCAAAATAGCTACTGGCTCCACATCATAGGTCAAATCATCATCCAACTGAACCGTGCTGAAGTCCAAAACATGAGACGGATCCCCAATATACTTCCGAAGCATAGAAACATGAAATACTGGATGCACACTCGACAAGCTGGGTAGCAAAGCAAGCTCATAAGCCACCTCCCCAATCCTCCGAAGCACCTCAAAAGGCCCAATGAACCGCGAGCTCAACTTCCCTTTCTTCTCAAACCTCATAACACCCTTCATGGGCGAAACCTTCAGCAAGACCTTCTCACCGACCATGTAGGACACATCTCGAACCTTCCGGTCCGCATAACTCTTCTGACGCGAATGCGCTGTACAAAGCCTCTCCTGAATCACCTTCACCTTCTCTAAGGCATCCTGAACCAAATCTGTCCCCAATAGTCTAGCCTCGTCGGGCTCGAACCAACCAACTGGAGATCTACACTGCCTCCCGTACAAAGCTTCATACGGAGCCATCTGAATACTCGACTGGTAGCTATTGTTGTAAGAAAACTCTGAAAGCGGTAGAAACTCATCCCATGAACCTCCAAAGTCAATAACACAAGCATGCAACATGTCCTCCAATATCTGAATCGTACGCTCGGACTGTCCGTGCGTCTGAGGATGAAAAGCTGTGCTCAACTCCACCTGTGTACCCAACTCTCGCTGAACAGATTTCCAAAACTAGGAAGTAAACTGAGTACCTCTATCTGAGATGATGGAAACCGGAACACCATGCAACCGAATAATCTCCCGAATATAAATCCCTGCCAACCGCTTTGATGAATAGGTAGTACACACAGGGATGAAGTGCACGAACTTGGTCAGCTGATCCACAATCACCCAAATATCATCAAACTTCTTCAAAGTCCGAGGAAGTCCAACCACAAAGTCCATAGTGATCCTCTCCCACTTCCACTCAAGAATAACCATCTACTGAAGCAAGCCAGCCGGTCTTTGATGCTCATATTTTACCTATTGACAGTTGAGACACCGAGCTACAAATCCCACAATATCTTTCTTTATTCTTCTCCACCAATAGTGCTGCCTCAAATCCTGGTACATCTTTGTGGCACCCAGATGGATAGAATACCTCGAGCTATGGGCCTCCTCCAGAATCAACTCTCTAAGCCCATCCACATTGGGCACACAAATCCGGCCCTGCATCCTCAACACACCATCGTCACCGATGGTCACATCTCTGGCATCATCATGCTGAACTCTGTCCTAAAGAAAAGCAAATGTGGATCATCATACTGGCGCTCTCTGATGTGATCATATAAGGAAGACCGAGAAACCACACATGCCAACACCCGACTGGGCTCCGAAATATCCAATCTCACAAACCGATTGGCCAAGGCCTTAACATCAACTGCAAGAGGTCTCTCCCCAACTGGGATGTATGCCAAACTCCCCCTACTAACTGCCTTTCAACTCAAAGCATCGACCACCACATTGGCCTTTCTCGGATGGTACAATATAGTGATATCATAATCCTTAAGCAACTCTAACCATCTCCGCTGCCTCAAATTAAGATCTTTCTGCTTGAACAAATGCTGAAGACTGCGATGATCAGTGAATACCTCACAAGATACGCCATACAAGTAATGTCTCCAAATCTTCAATGCATGAACTATGGCGGCCAACTCCAAATCATGAACAAGGTAGTTCTTCTCATGGGGCTTCAATTGACGAGAAGCATAAACAATAACTCTACCCTCCTGCATCAATACACAACCAATCCCAACTCTCGAAGCATCATAGTATACGGTATATGAACCTGAAGTTGATGGCAAAACTAATACTGGAGCTGTGGTCAAAGCTATCTTGAGCCTCCGAAAGCTCTCCTCACACTCGTCCGACCATAAAAATGGAGCACCCTTCTGAGTCAACTTGGTCAAGGGTAATGCAATGGATGAGAATCCCTGAACAAACCGACGATAATAGCCTGCCAACACAAGAAAGCTACGAATCTCTGTGGCTGAGGACGATCTAGGCCAACTTTGATTGCCTCTATCTTCTTTGGATCAACCTGAATACCCTTGCTGGACACCACGTGTCCCAAGAAAGCCACTGAACTGAGCCAAAACTCACACTTGGAGAATTTTGCATAAAGCTTCTCCTCCCTCAATCTCTGCAACACAACTCTCAAATGCTTTGCGTGCTCCTCCTGACTACGCGAGTACACCAAAATATCATCAATGAATATAATAACAAACGAATCCAGATAAGGTCGGAACACGCTGTTCATTAAATGCATGAATGCTGCAGGGGCATTGGTTAGCCCGAAAGACATCACAAGGAAATCATAATGACCATATCTGGTCCTGAAGGCAGTCTTAAGAATATATGAATCCCTGATCTTCAACTAGTCATAACCGGAACGGAGATCAATCTTGAAGAACACTCTCGCTCCCTCAAGATGATCAAATAAATCATCAATGCGAGGCAAAGGATACTTGTTCTTAATTATTACTTTGTTCATTGCCTATAATCAATGCACATTTTCATCATGCCATGCATACTTATTCTTCACAAACAAAACCGGTGCACCCCAAGGTGACACACTAGGCCGAATGAACCCCTTATCTAGGAGTTCCTGAAGCTATTCTTTCAATTCCTTCAACTCTGCTGGTGCTATACAATATGGCGGAATAGAAATGGGCTGAGTTCCCAGCACCAGGTCAATACCAAAATCAATATCCCTGTCCGGTGGCATGCCCGACAGGTCTGCAGGGGGAAAATCACTCACAACTAGAACAAAATCAATGCTAGGAGTCTCAGCTCCCACATCTCTCACAAACGCTAAATATGAAAGGCAACCCTTCCTAACCATACATTGGGCCTTCAAGAAAGATATCACTCTACTAGGAACATAATCAGTCACACCACGCCACTCGATCCACGGTACACCCGGCATAGCCAAAGTGACTGTCTTAGCATGATAGTCTAGAGTAGCACGATACGGAGATAGCTAATCCACGCCCAAAATGACATCAAAATCCACCATGCTCAATAGCAATAGATCTACTCGGATCTCCAGACCCCCAATAGTCACCATACATGACCGGTACACACGGTCTACAACAACAGTATCGCCCACCGAGGTAGATACTTGAACAGGTAAAGCAATAAAATCACGGGGCATACCCAAATAACGAGCAAAATATGATGACACATAAGAAAAGGTGGAACCGGGATCAAATAATACAGAGGCATCTCTATGGTAGACTGAAACAATACTTGTAATGACATCATCTGAAGCAATAGCATCTGGCCTGCCTGGAAGTGCATAGAAACGGGCCTGACCGCTCCCTAATCGACCTCCCCCTTTGGGGCGACCCCTGACTGCCTGACCTCCACCCCTAGCTGGCTGGGCGGGTGGTGAGGTAACTAGATCAGAAGTCGAGGGCTGACCCCTCTGCTGAGATGAACTAGCAATACGATGAGGACACTGCCTCCACACATGTCCAAACTCTCCATACTCAAAACAACTCCCAGGTGCTGGAGAAGGGGACTGAAGGGAATCCCTCATATCGGAGTGACTAGCTGATGCACTCGACATAGAAGAACCCTGAGCTGACAGGGCACGAGATGAACTCTGGGCTGGAAGGGCACTAAGTGATGACTGGCCCTGCTGAGTACTGTTATAACCATGCCCCTAAGATGCCCCATGATAACCTGGGCGGGCTAACTGAGCAGTCCTAAAAGAACGACCTCTACCATGCTAGAACTGGCCCCTCGAAGGAGCACCACTATAACTGCCAGATCCTCGAGGCCTCTTGACCTCCCTCTCCTCCCGATCCTGACGGCGAACCGTCTCAATTCACGAGCGATATCAACCACCTCCTCGAATGTATCACCCAACACTCTCTCTCTAGTCATTAGAATACGGAGATGATAGTTAAGGCCATCAACAAATCTCCTGATCCTCTCACGATCTATCGGAACCATCCAGACGACATGATGAGCCAACTCAGAAAACCTCGACTTATATTGTGACACAGTCGTATCCCCTATCGCAACCACTCAAACTGCCTACGCAGCTCCTCTCTGCACGACTGCGGTACATACTTCTACAAGAAGAGAGTGGAGAAATCATGCCAAGTAAGGGGCGTTGCTCCAACCGGCCTACACCTCTCATACACCTCCCACCATGTGAAGGCAGCCCCAGTAAACTGAAAGGTGGTAAATGTCGCACCACTAGTCTCAAGAATCCCTGCTGTACGGAGCATCCGCTGACACTTATCAAGAAAACCCTGGTCATCCTCTCCCTCGGCACCACTAAATAACGGAGGCTAGAGTCTACCAAACCTCTTAAGACGACGCTGCTCATCATCCAGCATAACTGGCACAACAAACTCCTGAGCTGGTGCAACTGGCTGGGCTGGAGGTGCCCCCACTGTCTGTAGTCCCTGTACTACCTGCTCAGGTGTACGAGCAGTGGGGGTCAGATTGCCTCTCCTGGCATGTGAAGTAGCTGTGGCTGTAGTGGCTGAAACTGCCGGAGCCAGGCCAGTGCAAACTGATAAGATCTGTGCCAAGGCCTCCTGAAGACCCGGAATCACGATGGGCAAAGCTGGTGCCTGAACTGGTGCTGCTGGAGAATCCATAGCTGGAGCCTGATCGGGAGCTAGGGCAGTTGGTGGATCTACAGGTGCTGCCCTCACTGCTCTGCCTCTGCCACGACCACAACCGCGTCCACGGCCTCTGGTGGCCTCAGTGGGTAGCACTGGTGGTCGTCCACCTTGTCCGGTAGCTCGCATCCTCACCATCTGTGAGAGAATGGAATAATAGAAGTTTAGTACTCGGACCAACAAGTTCGCACGACAAGAGTTTCAAGAATATGAAGTTTTTCCTAAAAAGGTTCTGCAGCCCCTCGAGAATAAATACAGACGTCTCCGTACCAATCCACGAGGCTCTACTAAACCCGCTCATGACTCGTGAAACCTATGTAACCTAGGCTCTGATACCAACTTATCACGACCCAATTTCCCGAACCCGGTCATGATGGTGCCTCTCGTGAAGACAAGGCCATCCAGACCAAAACAAATCACCTCTTCTAAATAGTTAAATACCATAAGTAGTTCTAAAATATGATATAATAACCATAATTTACGAAATTAATGATAACAATAGTAGGAACCATCTCGACACAGCCCAAACCGGGGTGTCACAAGTCATGAGAAACTAAGAAATCCGGATACAAGTCTACCGAACACTAAATCCGATATAATAGTTCTAAAAATATGAAAATGATAATATAAGGGAGGCACGGGGGCTGCGGACGCCAACAACTACCTCGTAGTCTCTGAAAACATTGTCTGGACTGGGAGGATAAACACTCAGGAGCGGACTCTATGATGCCTGAATCTGCACACACGGTGCAGGGAGTAATGTGAGTACTCCGACTCAGTGAGTAATAATCATAAATAATGGCTGAAAGCAAGAAAACACGTAAAGGCACAAAGCAATTCTATATCAAGCAGTAAAATCACAAAGGTAGTAAATCCATGAAGAAATCAAATGAAGTTCCTTTAAAACAAGTAAAACAGGTAATTTAGCAGGTGAATAACAAGTAGAAATCTGCCCCTCGGGTACAGTAACAATCACTCAGAACAGTATCAGCCCCTCGGGCTCACTCTCGGTACAAAATCAGCCCCTCGGGCTCACTCTCAGTACAGTATCAGCCCCTCGGGCTCACTTTCAAATCATGATGGGTACCCGCGCTCACTGTGGGGGTTTAGACTTCGGAGGGGCCCCTTACGGCCCAAGCGCAATATCAAGCAATCTCGTGGCAATAAAAAGTATCTCAGGCCCTCGGCCTCATATCACTCAGCATATCCTCACATATGCCCCTTGGCCTCACTTAGTCCGAAAATCATCACAAGCCCCTTGGGCATTAGTAAAACAGTAGTTCTCAGCCCAAAACATCATTTAGAAATATCATTTAAGTTCAAATACGAATAAAAGTGGATGAGTTTGTAAAATAATAAATATTAACAAGACTGAGTTCAAGTAATAAGTCAAACAGTAAGGAATTAATGATAAAAATCCCCAGAGGGTTCAAATAGTTGGCATGAAGCCCAAATATGGAAAATCAGCCCAAATCATGATGATAACAACTAAGCTTCAGTCAAATACGCAGTAAAATCATCAATCGGGACGGACCAAGTCACAATCCCCAGTAGTAAAATACCCCACACTTATCACCCAACACGTGTCTCAACTTAATACAGCACTACGATGTGCAATTCGGGGTTTCAAACCCTCAGGACATCATTTACAACCATTACTCACCTCGAACCGGCTAATTCTCTAGCTCGCGATGCCTTTGCCCCTCGAATTGGCCTCCACACGTGTCGAATCTATCCAAAATCAGAACGAATATGTCATAATATGCTAAGGAAACAAAGCCCAAGCGAAAACATTCGAAAAATATCAAAAATCCCGAAATTAGCAATACCCGAGCCCCGGGCCCACGTCTTGTAATTGGGTAAAAGTTACATTTTCAAAATCCTCATACCCTCACGAGTCTAACCATACCAAAATTATCCAATTCCCATACTATTTGGTCCTTCAAATCATCATTTTATATTTTTGAAAAATTTCAAAATTTTCTTCCCAAATTCCATCCCAAATCATGAATTAAATGATGAATTCAATGATAGATTCATGTACTCTAGCCAAATCTGAGTTAGAATCACTTACCCCAATGAATTTCTTGAAAAACCTTCAAAATATCGCTAAAATCCGAGCTCTCTAGGTCAAAATATTAAACAAAAACCAAAAACCTCGTATTTATAGAGTACCCCTCAGATGTCAGCTTCCGTGGTCCGCACAGAACCACCGCGGTCCGCGCAAAAGCACCATGGTACGCACAAAACCACCGCGTCCCGCACAAAACCACCGCGTCTGCACTTCATTTTGTGCGGTACGCGCCGCACATACGGCGGCCACACTCCTTTTTTTGCGGTCCGCGCGGTTGAGTTCCGAGGCCTGCAACCCTTCTGGACCTTCTACAGCTATGATTTTCGGCATAAAACATCTCGGAACCTACCCGGAACTCCCAGAACTTCAAATCAATTGTACCAACACATCCCATGACATCGTTCAAACTTGTTCATAACCTCGGGACGTTCACAACAACATCAAATCACCAATTTAACAGGGGATTAAAGCCTAAGAACTCCAAGAACTCTTAAATTATGCTTTCGATCGAAAAGTTTATCAAATCTCGTCCGAATGACCTAAACTTTTGCACACACATACAAAATGACACAACGAAGCTACTTACACTCTCGGAATTCCATTCCAACCCCTATATCAAAATCTCGCCTATCAACCGGAACCGCCAAAATATCAACTTCGCCAATTTAAGCCTAAATCTTCTCTACAACTCCAAAACCCATTCTGATCGCGCTCCTAAGTCACAAATCACGTCCCGAAGCTAACCGAACCATCAGAACTCACTTCCGAGCCTTCTAATACATAAGTTAACATCCGGTTGACTTTTCCAACTTAAGCCTTCTTCTAAGTGTCTCATTTCTTACCAAATCGTCTCCGAACTCGAACTAATCAACCCAATCACATAAAACACGGATAACGAAGCGTAAAGAAGCTAAAATAGGGAAAAATGGAGCGATGACTCATTAGACGACTGGCCGGGTCGTCACAATTTGCTTTGGAGTTACTTGTTTGGTTAGTATCATTTAGACATATATTGTTTGGTATGGTAGGACTCTCTCCTGACCTTTATGACATTTATGTACTCTTAGAGGCTTGTAGACATATGCCATGTGTGTGAAACATTGTACGGCCTTGTCGGCCTATGTTTTGAGTTTATAAATGATTATGTTGGCCTATTAGGCTCGTATGTCACGTGTATATGATGATGTAATAAGAAAGATACATTACGTTGGTACTCGGTTGAGTAAGGTATCGGGTGCCCATCGCGGCCCATCGGTTTAGGTTATGACAAAAGTGGTATCAGAGCAGTTCTGTCCTAGGGAGTCTAAAGCCGTATCTAGTAGAGTCTTGTTTATGGGTGTGTCGTGCACCACACTTATAAGCAGGAGGCTACAGGGAATTTAGGATTGTCACTCTTTCTTCTTACTCTAGATCGTGTGGTAGAGCTCACTTATAGAAATTCAAATTCCGAAATTCTTTTTTTATTCGTAATAAGACGATACCTACATCTGAAAAGAAGGATTGGAAAGAGAGATAGTTGTGGAAGAGCTGAGTTAGAGGAATTGGATTTTTGTAAGATGCCTACGACAAGTAAATGTGAGGTCTTTAGCAGATCATGGGTGTACTGAAAGGTGTAAGCTTCCTGATAAGAAGACTTAAGGCAAGAATGTCTATCCATCTTTATGGTGAAATACAATGAGAGATTAAGAAGATAAATAAAAGTTTCAACAAGTAAAAGAAGCAAGATGAAGAAGGGTATGAGGCACCCAGTTAATGAAGGTTAACAACGTTTATAATTGAGGCAGAGGAACATAAACTTTTTGAGTTATATTCAATAGTAATAGAGGTATATACAATTGGTCGCACCTATTCCAGATATGCCCTATGGGGGTTAATAGAAGTAGTATAAGAAGATATGATGGATGAATTGTTTGCGTCAGTTGACATTTCTGAAGGATATTGCAAATGTGCCTATAGATCTCTTTATGAGACACCCAGATGGTGCACTCTAAAATAATACAGCTAGATATGAGTACTACAAAATCCAGATAAGCCGAACAACCCTTCTCAACCATATGCCGAGCCTTCAGAAAAGAGATAATCTAACTAGATGTATTAACTGAGGAACCCTTCCACTCCAACCTTGGCAGATCTGACATTACTAATGTAAATAGTCTTGGCATGGCAATCTAGGACGACATGATATGGAGATAACTAATCCATGCCCAGGATGACGTCAAAATCGGTCATGTCAAGCAACAGAAGAACTGCTATTGTCTTGAAACTGAAAAATATAACCACACTAGGGGTGGGCATCGGTCGGTTCGGTTTGGTTATGAATATTATCGGTTTTGTCTATCGGTTATCGGTTTACAAATATCATAACCCAATAACCAAACCGATAGGATACTAGTTATCGGTTATCGGTTAATTGGTTATCGATCATTATCGGTTCGGTTATCGGTTTACCTGATAAGATAAAACAACTAAAATAATTTTGCAATGTATAGAACTGTTTTACAATGTATAAAACAGTTTCGGTATAAAATTGTTTTGCTAAAATATTTTTATAAGATTTGCAATGTATAAAACATTTTCGGTAAAATCAGTGTTCTTAAGATCTTCTTTGTTCAAATGACTAGCAGTAACTCTTTGTACATTGATATCTACTTTTTTACTCTAGTACAATATTATGTATATAGATTAAAAAGTTTATTAGTTATGAAATACAAATTTTATAACAACTGACACAAGATAACTTTGTAACAGCTCAACAATTAAAGCACACAACAAATCTCACTTCAGCTTTCAAACAAACTAAGAAAAATCTAGAGCCAGAATGCTTTCAAACAAACTAAGAAAAAGATGAAGATGAAGCAACTAAAAACTTACACGAAGAATCAAAATGAAGTTGAAGAATGCGAGTGAGAAATGCGACTGAAGAATGAAGTGAAGATGTGACTGAAGAATCTGATGGATCTGAGAAATGATGTGAAGATACGACTGAAGAGTGAAAGAAAGAAGCTGAGAAATGCGACTGAAGTTGGCCTGAGTCTTGACGGGCTGACTGGTGAGGGCGTGATACGACTGACACCGGCTTGAGTCTTGACAGGCTGACTGGTGAGGGCGTGAGGCAGAGAAACTAAGAAAGAATAGAGAAATCAAATAGTGAACTATGAATTATGAAACCCTAGTATGTATATACTTAAGGGTAAACTAGTAAATTAGTTAATCCTTATTGGGTTATTAGTACTAGTAAATTAGTTAATCCTTATTGGGTTATCAGTTTTACCCAATAATAGAATTGCCAAACCGAGCCTGAACCGATAACCTAATAATTTTTTTAACCCGTTACCGAACCGTTAACCCAATAACCCAATATCGATAACCAAATAAATAATTAACGGTTTGGATTATTGGTTTTACTCGATATATGCCCACCCCTAAACCATATAGGACCGATAGATCTGATCCACAACCACAGAATCGCCTACAAGAGTGGACACATGAACATAAGTACCCAAAGGCTCACGAGGAATATCCAGAAAATGAGCAAACAGAGATGACACATATGAATCGGTAGACCCCGAATCAAATAGCACTAAAGCATCCCTACCACAGACGGAAATAATACATGTGATAACTGTATCTGAGGCCAATGTATCTGGTCTGTCTAGAATGGCATATAATTTTGTTGGAGCAGCAGCTGGCTGGCCTCCACCTGACTGAGTTGGCTGACCTCTCCCTATCTGGTCTCCACCTCTAGGACGACCTCTACTAGTCTGTCCCCTGCCTCTGGGAGGTTGGGCAACTGGTGCTACAACCATGGGCTGATAACCCTGCTGTACTGCCTTGCCCCGAAGTCTGGGGAAAAACCTCTTTATTTGACATGGATCCCCACACTCATAAAAACCCCCCGGTGCAATAGACTGCAGTCCTGAAGTCTGAGCCTACTAACATAAATATCCACTAGAAGAACCTTGAATGGCTGGCGAGCGATATGAACTCTCTAGCATGGCACTGAAGTAAGCACTAGAAGAACCCGGATGACCGGAATACCCATCGAAGGGACCCTAAATGGCTGGTGGACGGTAAGAACTCTCCGACATCGTATTGAAATAAGGCCTCTGGAGCACCTCAGGGAGGTGCTGGTGGTGTTGAATACGGGGGCCTGCTGGGCTGACCCCTCCCGAAGTGACCTCTGCCCCTAGCTGGGGAACCTCTAAACTCTCAAAAAAACTGGGCCCTCTTGTCCTGCTGAATCTGCTCTCTACCCCTCTGGCCATAGCCCTCAATCCTGCGAGCAATCTCTACCACTAGCTGATACTCAATGCCCATCTCTACCTCTCGGGCCATGCTAGCTCGAATACCGGGGTGTAACCCCGCAACAAATATCCACACTCTCTCTGCATCTGTGGGAAGTATCATGAGTGCATGGTGAGATAGCTTAGAGAACCTCGCGTCATAGTCAGTCACAGACATCTAACCCTGCTTGAGCTGCTCAAACTGGCACCATAACTCTTCCCTCTAGGAGGGTAGAATATATCTATCCAAAAGAAGCTGTGTAAACTGACCCCAAGTCAAGGGAGGAGAACCTGCTGGTCTGTCAAGAAGGTAAGACTACCACCATCTACGCACCCTGCCGTCTAACTTGAAGGCGATGAAATCTACTCCATGGGAATCCAATATCCTCATGCTGTGCAGTATGGCCCTGCACCTGTCAATGTAATCATGGACATCCTCATGACGCTTACCTCCGAAAACAGGAGGGTGTAGCCTAGTCCATCTGTCTAATAACATCTGCGGATCGCCATCCGCAGCTAGTCTAGGCTCGAGTGTCGCTGCTATAACTAGCTGAACATCACCCGCAGGTAGAGTACCCAGAGTTTGATATATGGCAGCTGTGTGCCCAGGAGCCTGAGCAGTAGAGGTCTGTGCTCCCCCTCCTTCCTGAGATGTGGCTGGGTCTGCTGGAAATAAACCAGCCAGGGTCATCGAGTCTATGAACTGTAGCATACGGCCCATGACCTCCTGGAAGCCTGGTGCCGTCATGAAATCCGTCGGAGTAGGTTCTGCTGCGTGCACCTCGCCCTGCTTCTTATGGGATCCCCTGCTGGATCTGCCGGTGGTGCAACTAGAGCAGCTCTAGGATGCCCTCGTCCCCTTCCTTGGGCCGGTGCCCTCCCCCGGCCTCTGTATCAGCCTCTAGCAACGAGGGGAACAGCTCCTCTTAGTTGTGGAACATCTGCTGCGCACGTCCTCACCATTTGTGAGAGAATAGAAGAAGGGAAATTTAGTCTACAATCAACTGCACGATAGAAGATGAATAAAGAGTAGTTTCCTAACACCATATAGCCTCTCGAAGTTAAGTACAGACGTCTCTGTACCGATCCGCAAGACTCTACCAAGTTTTCCCATAACTTGTGAGACATACGTAAACCTAGTGCTCTGATACGATGTTGTCACGACCCAATTTCATTAAGGGTCATGAAGTTGCCCAACACCATTGTCAGGCAAGCCAACGCAAAAATATTAATGAGTTATTGTTTTACTTTACTAAAAAAATTACAACAATTTCTTAACTTGAATTTAAAACCAGTGATAATTAGTAAAGTACAAAAATAATTATACAATCCACAAAAGAATAGTCTATCAATATGTGTGCCAAGATCTGGTGTCACAAGTATAGAAGCATCTAGTAGAATATACAAAAGAATACATCTATCCTACTGCCTAAAATAGAATAGACAGTCAAACAAAAGAGAGACTCCATCAGGTTGCAGCGCAGCATCGGAAAGGAGCAACTCACCGTGGAATCTCGGCCAAGTATCAACAGTGCGCACCGGTAGGGTAGCCAAATGCACCTGCCTCAGATCCTGTACAATTAAGTATAGAAGCATAGTATGAGTATATAAACAATATGTACCCAGTAAGTATCTAGTCTAACCTCGAAGAAGTAGTGACAAGGGGTCAAATAAGTGATAATATAAAGTTCAATATTTCAATTCACAATGTACATGGATAGAAACAAGTTCAAATAAGAAATAACACTAAAAATATTCTCATCAATTAGTAATTATAGGCATTTTCTTCCTTTAACTCAAGTGACATTTCAAAAATGCATTATAAGAATTTTAAGGGGTTCCGGTTCCATTATCACACACAATTACCACTGAGGACGATCAGTTCGATCCAACATAAAAGTAAATTGAGTAGTGCCGAGGGTCGAATGGCCAGAACCATAGATGTATACAATTACCAACCTACCGAGGCGACCCGCTCCCATGAGAGTAGTAGAAATAATCACCCCGCGCACGAATACTTGCGACATGGTTAGTATAGATACAAGTTAAATTCTTTCTTTTATTCTTTTCAAAAATAATTATTTACTTGAAAACCTTGAAATTATAACATCCTCAACGAGATCTCAATAAATGCAATTCAACAATTTATAATCATATAACAATACTCATAAAGCATGATGTAACCCTAGAACTACCCGGACAAAATAGGAATAGTAGCCACGTACGGACTCTCGTCGCTTTGTGCTTACATGGTCCCCACAATCACATTACATATTAATTTAGTATACCTATAGGGAGATTTCCCTCTTACAAGGTTAGAAAAGAGACTTACCTTGCTTCGAAGCATACTTCCAATATCAAGAACATGCTTAAACACTCAATTTGGAGTCGAACACTCCAAAACTAGTTAAACAGAGTAAGAACTAATCAATACAAGATCAAGAGTTTGCATTTTAATTACTAAAGTAATTTCGCAACCTTAAACACAAGTTTCCTAAAATCCGACCCCAGGCCCACGTGCCCGGATTCTGAAATTTTTCGAAGAAAGTTGTTCTTTATAACCTAAGGATCAATAATATATAATTTTTACTTTATTCCATAACAAATTTCGCGGTTAAATCTAACTTTTATCAAAACCCTAGGTTTTGCTCTAACCCCATGATTTTTCCTTAATCTTTGTGTGTTAATCTACCGGAGGCTTAAGTATTAAACTAGGAATAAGTAGGATGAACTTATCTCAAGATGCTAGGTGGAATTTCTCTCTTTGGAAGCTCCCAAATCTCCCAAACAATGGTGGAAATGTGTCAAAAATGACACATTCCCGTATTAAATGATGGCACTACCTTCAGCGATTTTCGTACCCACGGTAAGGGGACCGCATCTACGGTCTCGCTTCTGTGCGAGGTAGACCACATCTGCGGAAATGGGGTTGGCCTGCTGGGACCGCTTCTGCGGTCTGGGGGCCGCTCCTGCGGAAAAGGAGCCGCATCTGCGGTTCCTAGGCTTCTTCCCCTTGGCCGTACCTGCGAGAGATCACCGCACCTGCAGTCTCGCACGTACGGCTAACCAACTGCAGGTGCGGTTATGACAGATTCCTGGAGCTTCAGATCCTTCTAAAAATTTCCAATTCCACCCGAGCCTCGTCCGATTGACGCTCGGGGCCCTTAGGCCCCGCCCGAACACACCGACAAGTTTAAAATCATAAAACAGACTTGCTTGAACCCTTGGAACGCCCGAAACAATGCTAAATTTAAGAATCACCCCCTAAAACCAATTGAATCAAATTTATGAACTTCAAGTTTTTCAATTTACTTCCAAAGTGCCGAAACGTACTTATACTACTCGGATTGACACCAAATTTTGCGTACAAGTCTTAAATGGCAATACGGGACTATTCCCTTTCTTAGAACTCCGCTCGGACCCCGATAACATAAAAACCCGCTCCAAACCAAATACTTAAAAACTTCAAAATCCTTAATGAATCAACTTCCACTATTAGGCACCGAAACACTCTCGAGTCATCCAAAACCCGATCCAGACATACGCTTAAGTCCGAAATTATTATACGAACCTATTAGAACCGTCGAATCCCGATTCCAAGGTCGTTTACTCAAAATGTTGACCGAAGTCAAACTTGGCCTTTTAAGTCAACCTTAAGGAACCAAGTGTTTCGATTTAAACCAAAACTCTTCCAAATCCCGAATCAACCATTCCCACAAGTCATAAATCAGTAAAGGCAAGTACAGGAAGTCTTATCTAGGGGAACGAGGTTCTAAAAAGCAAAACAATCCGTCGGGTCATTACAATAACAACAACAATAACAACAATAGCAACGACTACATCACAATTCAATAAATACATTAAAACTAACAAATTAAAGTTCAATAGAACTAAGAAATCCAAAACCAAGTTAAAACTTATTACAACTAGTTCAAAACGGGTATTATTTGTCTAGTTCAAAGTATATAAAAGTCAAGGAGTGTTTTGTACAATATCATCATCACCGTTTGATGAACTTTCATCTACAACACGGTATCGAGAAGGATCTTGTGGAGAACGGGAAGAACGATCACGGGGAGGATGGGAGGAATGATCATGGGGAGGACGGGAGGAACGATCACGTGCAGGTCGAGCCTCTGGTGATGACTCACGAGACTGGAGCAATGGAAAAACTCCAGTAGATAGAAGAGTTCTGATCTGAGCTTGCATTCCAAGGAATTGAGCATCTCTAACCCTTTCTCTTTCCTTTGCCGCTTCTAGCTCGGATGTGAGCTTTGTCACAGTCTCCCGCATAGCAGAGAGGCTCTCCCCATTAAGTTGTTTTCCTTGTGAGGAAGTCCCTATTCCTTGCATTCCACACTTATAGTGATGGAACGTTTTAGTAGGAAGCCCGTATACGTTCCCCCATTTTGGACCGCCAGCAGACTCCATCCATATTCTTTCAGCATTCTCGTTCGAAGGTTGGGTTAGCTCACCCGATTCACCAGCTAGCTGAGTGCGGATGAATTCCTCCACGTTAGGTTGGTAGCGACCCTATACAAAAATTTAAATTGAATTAGTATTTCAAAATTTATATAAAAGTAAATTAAAATAGTTAAAGAAAAGTGAAAGCTTACATATACAATCGAGGCCCGGTCCTCGACCCACCTTTCTTGATCCGTCTCTTTCTTCTTCTTTACAATATGCTTCTCCTTGAATAGCTCATCATGGTTCATTGGACGCCCCTACTTTTTTTCCTGAAAATAAATTAATTTAGTTAATAAATAGAATAGATATACTTTGAAAATTAAAATAATTTAAGCAATTACGTACCAATCTTCTTTTTATTGTCCCTAGACTGATCGCACCTCCAGTGTGCAAGGAGCCTCCCTTCTCAGATGCGCGAGCTTTCTTTCCTTTTTCGCTCTTCTCTAAGAACTTTGCGGTAAGCCATTGCCTTTGCAAATCATCCCATAAATTTTGAAGTAACCAGTCAGGCTTCTTGTTCTTCTTTCTAGCTTCGGAGAAAGTATGCGACAATCGCTTGCGAGCTTTGTGATGAAAATTTGCAACCACTTCCACGCTATAGCGGTGTTCCCATGCACACTTGCTCTATATTTCAAAAGTTAAATATTATATGGAAATATCATAAATATAAATATTAAACTGCTTAAAAGAACATTTATACCTTAAATTGATTGAAAATTTGCTCCTTCAGCGAGAATGGGAAATCAATCCAAGTCGCATAAGGCCCATCATAAAGCTTTCTGATGGCTTTGGTGAATATACTCGTAGTCTTATTACTGGGGATGAACCTACAATTTAACAATAAAAACACATTAATAACTTAGTAAAAATTTTACAAAACAGTAAACGCAAAAATAACAAATAACTCTTACCCATCACCCTCAGGGAGTGTGATGATCCTACCATATTGATCATAATGCACCTCCTCGTCATCATCGGCATCATCGTCCAAAGCATGCATATCAGAGGCATGTGTGGACGATTTAGGGGGGTCAGAGCTACTACCTCGCAGGCGAAGGCCTGGAATAGATGGAGTCGATGAATGAAGATGGTTGCGATCATTGTGACTGCGACATAGCTGGATGGACCCCAAGTGGCTGTGATACTGAAAGCTGTGACCCGAGTGGCTATGATCCACGTGGGTGTGACATGGATGGATGTGATCCATGCGATGTAGATGGCTGCAATCCATATAGTTGTGAGGCAGCTGGACTATATGTCGGACGTATAATCCTATGGCCCTATTATGAAAGATCTGGTGTCTGCATGAAGGTGTAGGGCTCGTGATGCTGTGGCATCTTAGTATAGCCGTGACATGGAGGATAAGACATATGCATCTTTGAAGAGGGTGTAAAAGATGGAGTTTTATTTTCTACCCTTCTCTTTCCCTTCCTAGACTTTTCTCGACCCTGAGAACCAGTAGGGTCATTGTTATCTTGACCCTTGCGTGCCATCTGCATAATATAATACATATTTAGATTGAAACATATAAGAAACTAGCTATAAAATGAGAGTTATTTAAAAACCCTGCTTTTTAAAGCTCATCGACGTATTGTTCCTCGTTCGAGAATTCTTCGTCCTCACTTGTTTGAGCTTTATCAGTTGATTCTTCGTCCTCATTTTCTATAATTGTTACTTCATATATATCAACTTCTTCCAATATGTGTTCAGGATGTTCCAAATCAGTTTCTAGCTGATCGTCCACTATTTGGTGAACACTGGAGATATCGTTTTGATATGCAACATCTAACACATTCTCGACTTCTACCCTACCTACAGGCTTAGTTTTTATTACAACCCACCAATCAAATTTATTCCGCCGCAATAGATAAGGAGCATAATACACTTGCCTAACATTATGTGCAATTATGAAAGGATCATAGCGATCATACTCCCTCGTATGATTAACCTCATTTATGTTGTATTGGTTGTGTACTCTTGTACCTCTTGTTGGATTTGGGTCAAACCACTTGCATCTAAAGAGTATTAATTTCTTATATGGCCAACCTGTATATTCTAGTTGTAATATTTCTTTGACCACACCATAATAATCAATATCTCCAACTTGGTTGCCATCACCACCTTGAACCCATACCCCGCTGTTGTTGCTATTTTTATTTTAGAGCAATCCTCTATATGGAACTTATAACCATTCACTACGTACTTAGACATTGTTGTGACCTTAAGCCCAGGTCCCCAAGATATATCTATCAAAACTTGATTTACACCATTATTTGGATCATTTACCTACATAGTGTTAAAAAAAATCATAAGTTAGCATAACTTACAAACATTATTACCAACATAGTGTTAGAACATTATCAGGATAAACTTACAAATTGTTTGAACCACGTATAAAATCTCATATATACAGCATCATGGCCAAATTGACCCATGAAGTGACTATGACACATCAAATATTTTTAGTAGTTGCATCGAGATGTAATCACAGTAAATTTTATATTTTGATAACTAATAAATCAATACTTATTTCAGAAATGGTACAACTTCGGGACAATTTAGCAACACATGAAGTGTAGCTGACTTGTACTTCATATCACTCAAACTTTTCTTTCTAACATCCTTAGAACATCGGCCTGGTTGATTAAATATGGACATTGGCGGATATAATGGATCATTCACATGTTCGACCGTGTGCCTTTTGGGCCTATTCCTAGAACATGGCACGTTACTCTCAAAATAATAAGAACAAAAATGAGCAGTTTCCTTTGCAAGATAAGCTTCGCATATCGATCCTTTAATCTTATTCCTCTGCTTACCAAATTGTTTGCATTTGCCAATTGTCCTACATAATGTCATGTTAGCCAAGAACATTCAAATAAAACAGAAAATTACATCAAACTTATAATATTACCTCTCAAAGAGATACATCTATCTGCATTGAACAAGCCCTCCAAGTCATGCCTCTTGTACAAGGTGGATTAGAAGGTGTTCCATTACATAAAAAAAACCACATGGAAATATCTTTTCCATCTTACTAGAAGTTACACGAATGTTCTGATCCATCCGGAGTAGGTTTTCTTCCCTTAATATGGCAGAACACAAGTCTTTGAAAAACAAACTAATCTCTGTGATAGGTTTCCAGATTCTTTCAGGCAAACCACAAAATGCAATAGGCACTAAGGTCTCCATGAAAACATGACTGTCACGACCCTAAAACTCGATCCGTCGTGATGACGCCTATCGCGAAACTAGGCCAGCCTCAACTCAACAATCAACACAACAATAATAAGTTTGAAAATATTTACGGAAGCTTTTAACAGTTAAAGAACTATTTGAAACATAAGAATTTCCAAGAATAAATACAATCGAGCCCAAAACCGGGGTGTCACTGAGTAGATGAGTGTCTAAGGAAAATACATAGTCTAACATAATATCTAAGGGAATAATTTAAATACAACTGAAAAGTAAGGTGGAAAGCCAAGGCCTGCGAACGCCGTGAAGGTACCTCAATAATCTCCTAAGTCAGAAGCCTCGATCAACCACCGCCACTAGATCCAAAGTGCCTGAATCTGTACACGAGGTGTAGGGGGTAACGTGAGTACACCAACTCAGTAAGTAACAAGTCCAACCTTTGGACTGATAGGTAGTGACGAACTCAACCTCCTCAAAGATAACATAAATAATGTACAGAAACAGGCATGCTTTAAATTAAATAAGCAACTCGAACAGTAAAACAGAGCAAGTATGAACAAGGTAAAGGAGTGTAACTCTGCTACATCCACATGTCAATGCACATACTGTATGCAATGCACCATGCTGAGTGCCTCATGTGCCCACAACCTCAAATGCTTGTCCACTCAGTATTGTATATGTCTCATACGGCCCAGGGAAGATCCATCCCGGAATAAATACATCTCTGACAATAGTCACTCAGTACTGAGGAAGGTCATTCCAGCCTATGAAGAAGATCCATCTCAAGATAATATCAATAACAACCTCACAACCACTCGGTACTGTATATGGCTCACAAGGCTTGGAAGATCCATCCCAGAATATATACACATTACTAACAACAATCATCGAGTACCGAGGAAGGCCATTCCAGCCTATGGAGAAGATCCATCTCCAATTATAAATACTTCACACAAGATCCTTGTTTAGGGAAGATCCATCCCTCAATATCATCAATTGCGCTCGCTGGGGTGTAAAGACTCCATAGGGGCTTCTCTTAGCCCAAGCGCTATATCAATCCAATGAAGGCATGATCAATATCTCGATGCAGCATGCAACCCGATCCCATACTGTCACTCAATATCAGGCTCTCGGCCTCACTCAGTCATTACTCTCCAGTCTCATACACACGGGCTCAAAATGTCATGATATTAGCCCGAACAATGATATGATCTTTCAAATAACAATAATCGAAACTGAGGCATGATATAATAAGCATGAAAAGGACTACGTACAGAATATCAATGAAGCTAATGGCATGACAGCAAGAAACGACCTCTCGGGTCTCAACAACATTGATGTGAAGCCTTAACATGATAATTAGCATGATTTGCAACTCATTAACTTAATCACAAAATTACAATGCAGATATCAGCAAGAAAGAGCCACTAAGCGGTGCCATGGAATGACCCATGTCACAATTCTCACGGTGCACGCCCACACGCCCGTCACTTGGCATTTGAATCACATCCATAGTAATCATAGAACACATAGTTCGGGGTTTCGAATCCTCAGAACCAAGTTTGGAAGCGTTACTTACCTCAAGCCAAGCCAAACTCTAGCCTGCGACGTCTTTGCCTCTCGATTTGGCCTCCAACTGCCCCAAATCTAACTAAAATCAGAACCGTAACATCAACATATGCTAAGGGAACAAAGCCCACGCGAAAATAATCAAATTACATCAACAATCCCGAAATTGGTCAAACCCGGCCCCCGAGCCCATGCCTCAAAATCCGATAAAAATCACATCAATAGAATCCTTATCCTCCCACGAGTCTATACATACCAAGAACATCAAAATCAGACCTCAAATGCCCCCTCAAATCACTACTCAAAGCTCATTAAAACTCAAGCCAAAATCTCCCAATTTTCTTCCCTAATTTCAACTAATATCATGATTAAACAATGGAAAAATCATCATAAACACAAATAATAAATCCCAAGTAACTTACCCCATTGAAAGTCCTTGATTCCTTTTGAAAATCACTGCCCAAAGCTCAAATCCCAGCCAAAAATGGTGAAGAATGACCAAAAATTCACAATGAAGCCTTTATATACACTCTGCCCAGCCCTTCCGCATCTGCGGGGCTGCATCTATGCAAAATCCTCCATTTTTGCGGAATTTCATTTAAAATCCCTCATGCGCACCTGCGGTCAGTCCACCGCATCTGCAGGCTCGCAGGTGCGTCTCAGCTTCCGCTTCTGTGATGCCAAACCGCATCTACGGCCCTTCCTCGCTTATGCGATCGTCACACCTGCGGTCCCCAAACTGCAGGTGCGGTTATAACAGAACCAACAACTTTAGTAACATTCTCTAATTTTCAAACTTTCCAATAATCATCCGAAATCATCCCGAGGCCCCGGGGACCTCATCCAAAAATATGAACAAGTCACATATCACTATTCAAACTTATTCCAACCTTTGGGAAACTTAAAACAACATCAAAATACTAAATCAACCTCGGATTCAAACCTAAGAACTTATAAACTTTCAAATTCCACAAACGACGTCGAAACCTATCAAATCACCTCCGAATGACCTGAAATTTTACACACACATCACAAATGACACCACTGACCTACTCCAATTTTCAGAATTCCATTCTGACCCCGATATCAAGATTTCCACAGCCGACCGAAAAATGTCAAATTTCCAATTTCACCAATTCACACCTTAATCAACCACGAACCTCCAAACCACATTCCGAACACGCTCCTAAGCTCAAAATCACCTAACAGAGCTATCCGAACCATCATAGTTCACATCAGAGACCTTCTACACATAAGTCAATATCCGATTGACTTTTCCAACTTAAGCTTATTCAAAAAAGACTAAGTGTATCACACCTCTCCAAAACCATTACGAACTCGAACCAACCGACCTGATACCACATAATGCAGTTAAACAAGAGATAAAAAAGTAGAAATAGGGAAATTGGGGCTGAAATTCATAAAACATCCGGCCGGGTCATTACAATGACAATCATGACTTTTCAAATGGCTCAACTTCCCTACCTCCATATCAACCTTTTTTCCAAGATTCGACGTATAACCCTTAGGCATCTTCAATTTCATAACCCAATCACAAATTTTCCGTCTTTCTTCCAATGTGAATGTGTAACTTGCTTTGGGCTTGAATATCTTACCGTTGTTTGCTATCTACAAGTATAATTCAAGCCGCCTGCAATATTCTTGTAAGTCCATTCTAGCCTTCGGGTTATCCTTTGTCTTACCTTTAACATCCATCACTGTGTTAAACAAATTATCAAAATAATTCTTCTCAATATGCATGACATCAAGGTTGTGACATAGAAGATTATCCTTCCAATAAGGCAACTCCCAAAATATACTCTGTTTCATTCAATTATGAGTAACACCGTATCTGGGGAATATATAAGGTGGAGCTTCAGTAACTTTACTGAAGTTCTGGACCCTCTCCCAAATTTTCTCACCTGAACGTATTGGAGGTGGAGAATCATATTCTATTTTATTCTTTTTGAATGCATTTTTCATCCTTCTAAACCCATGATCATGAGGCAAGAATTGACGATGACAATCAAACCATGATTACTTTTGGCCATGTTTCAAAGTGAACGCTTTACTATTTTCCATGCAGTAAGGACAAGCTAGCTTCCCAGCAGTCATCCACCCAGACAACATTCCATACGCAGGAAAATCATTAATAGTCCACATTAAATTAGCATGCAAATTGAAATTCTGCTTGGTTGATATGTCATATGTTTCAACACCATCATACCACAATTGTTTTAGCTCATCAATAAAAGGTTGCAAATATACATCAATCAAACTTTTCGGATTACGTGGACTGGGGATAATACAATTTAAGAATATATATGGACTAGTCATGCACAACTCGGGTGGTAGATTATAAGGTGTAAAAAAGACAGACGAACATGAATATAGTGTCGCAAATACAGAAAAAGGCATGAAGCCATCCACACACAAACCTAACCGAATATTCCTTGGCTCACTAGCAAAATCTGGATATGTCCTATCAAAGTGCTTCCAAGCTTCTCCATCTGAAGGATGACACGTAACACTATGTGGTCTTCTATTTTCAAAGTGCCATCTCATATGAGGAGCAGAACTCATCGACGCATATAACCACTTTAACCTAGGTATAAGAGGTAAGTAATGCATCGCCTTGATAGCGATCATATTCTCGCTGGAAAGCCTCTTGAAATGAGGCTTTTCGCAAAAGTTACAACTGTCTAAAGTTACATCATCTTTATAATATAACATGCAACCATCTTCACAACAATCAAATCTCATTTACGAACTTCCTAACTTATAAACCAATCTATTTTCCTTATAGAAATCACCAGGTAAGTTGATATTAGGGTCAACTAGTTCACTCATAAGGTCAATGAAAGAGTCCATGGCTGCTTGAGAAATATTTCAATCAGATTTTATACTTAGTAATCTAACTGCAATAGACAACTCAGAGTGCGGACTTCCATCACGTAGTGGACGACTAGCTTCCTCTAACTGTACATAAAAATGTTTTGCGTCATCATTAGGAGTTTGTTCAACATTTTCATTGGGCTCACCTCCAAAGTGTATCCCAAAAGCATCTGTAACCATATCCTGAATTCTAGAATCAAGATTTGTATTCTCCACCGACCTACTACTTTCACCAACAACCATGTTATGAAATATCCCACGGCTACCATCGATCTCTCCATGATTAGTCCACACAAAGTAATTCTCTATAAACCCCTTCCTATAAAGATGAAGCTTAACTTCCTCCGATTTTTTAAACTTCATACAATCGCACCTAACACAAGGGAACCTAATTACTCCTTCACTTTGGTATGGTGGAAGTGACATTGCATGTCTAATAAAGTCATCAATCCCTTATACTAAATCATCCTGCATCCCCGCCGACTAGGATATTTCTATTGTACATCCAAGTACGATGTTCCATCTAAAAAAATAAAACAAAAACAAATTAATTTAGTTAATTCATATCATAACCTTTTTTAGTTAATTCATATCCTAAAAGTTCAATTCACATCCTAAAATTTCAATTTATAAACTAAAAGTTCAATTTATAAACTAAAAGTCCAATTCATATCCTAAAAGTTCAATTCATATCCTAAAAGTTTAATTCATATCCTAAAATTTCAATTTATAAACTAAAAGTTTAATTCATAAACTACAAGTTCAATTCATATCCAAAAAGATTAATTCCTAAACTAAAAATTCAATTCATAAACTAAAAGTTCAATTCATATCCAATAAGTTCAATTCATAAACTAAATATTCAATTCATATCCAAAAAGGTCCAATTCATAAACTAAACGTTCAACTATAAATCCTAAAAGTTCAATTCATATCCTAAAATTTTAATTTATAAACTAAAAGTTCAATTCATAACTAAAAGTTCAATTCATATCCAAAAAGTTCAATTCATGAACTAAAAATTCAATTCATATCCAAAAGGTCCAATTCATAAACTAAAAATTCAACTACAAATCCTAAACTCTAGATTCTAACTAAACTATTCAAGACTATACAAAGTATAATTCAAATCTAACTAAACTATTCAAGACTAACTAAACTAATTAGTTAATAAAATTAATTAACAAAACTAATTAAAACAAGACCTAAACCCTAGTCCTCAATAAAATACAATGTTCAAAGAATTGAAACAATAAAATACAATATTCAAATAATTGAAACAAAACTAGAAATAACAAAGAAATGGGTTGCAATTCAAACCTAGAATTTTTAGGTGGAGAAAGAGAGGGGCGGCAGGCAGTGGCAGCTGCAGCACCGGTTGCAGCGACGGCTACAGGCGGTGGCTACACGGGGTGGGGAATGGGATTTGTGTGAGGGAAATAGAGAAAGGGAGGGGAAGGTATTGAGGGAGGAATTAGGGAAATTTTGGGGAGGAAAATAAGAGAAATGGGGGGAAACCCGTTTTTCATTCTGAATTTTAGAATTACCGACCAACGTTGGTCGGTAATTTGGTCGGTACATTAAGTATTGACCGTTTGACCAAATACCGACCAACTTTGGTCGGTTTTTTTTAAAAATAAATTTTTTTGTTATTTGTATTTCTTAAAATATTATAAGCTATTAAAAATTATTATAAACTATAAAAAATTATTATTAACTATAAATATTTATTTTATTTAACAAAAATTATTATAAATAATTATAAACTATAAGCATAATCTTTACAAAAAATTATATTAACTAGGTAATTACTTTTAATAGATTATAATAGCATCTATGTAAGTAAATTTAAGTTATATTTAAGTATATGAGTAATTTCACACACACACACACACACAAACTATATTGTAATTGATGATCAATCTTATACATTACTACGTACGTACGAATAATTAATTAATTAATAAATCAATATAATATTATTCTATTTTATGTCGAGACGTTTTATTTTTTATATTAATCTATATAGGTCAAAACGTTTTGTTTTTAATATTCATCGATGCATCTAAATAAGTTATAAGTCGATGAATCAATTTACAAGTCTATCAATCCCTAAAAGAACCTGACCATGCGTTCCTAGCGCTTCATGTTCTTATATATATATATATAATATATACGGCTATCAAAGTGTATATATATATATATATATATGTAATGACCTGACCGGTTGTTTTGAGCTTTTGTATTTTGCTTGCCAGTTCTCGGGCATGTCTAGCCCCGTGTGATGTATTGTAACTTATGTAAATCGTCGGTTTTAGTTTCCAGGGTAATCAGAATGAATTTGGAAGAACAGTTCTCAGTTTGAAGCTTAAAATTTGAAAAGTTTGACCAAGATTTGACTTATTAGTAGATGACCTCAGATTGAAATTTTTATGATTTGGTTAGCTCCATTAGGTGATTTGGGAGTTAGGAGCATGACCGGAATGTGTTTTGGAGGTCCAGAGTAGATTTAGGCTTGAATTGGCGAAATTGGAATTTTGGCATTTTCCGGTCGATAGGTGAGATTTCGATATAGGGGTCAGAATGGAATTCCAGAAGTTGTAGTAGGTCCGTTGTGTCATTTGGGATGTGTGTGCAAAATTTCAGATCATTCGGACGTGGTTTTGTAGACTTTTTGATCGAAAGCGGAATTCGGAAGATTTTGAAATCTTAGTCTTGATTTCAATGTGAATTGGTCGATCCAATATTGTTTGAGGTGTTTTGAAGATTGGTACAAGTTTGGGTAGTGGTATATGATGTGTTTGTGCTTTTGCTTTTAGTTGAGGCCCCGGGGGCCTCGGGGCAACTTCTGATGGTTGACGGAAGAATTGAGTTTGGTTTTGGCAGCTGAAGATGTTCCATTGCTGTCATAACCGCACCTGCGGCTAGGGGACCGCAGATGCGGGCCCGCAGAAGCGGATGTCTAGTCATAGGTGTGGAAGGGGACTTAAGTGATGACCGTAGAAGCGGTGCTCAGATCGTAGAAGTGGTTGCGCAGGAACGAGGAATTGGCCGCAGGTGCTAGAAGCCTGGGCCAGAAGATATAAAATATTCCCTTCGCGAATTTTTGGTTATTCCACCATTTCTAAGTTGGTTTTGGAGCTTTTTGGGAGATTATGAATATGGAATTCAAGGGAGCTTCGTTGATGTAAGATTGTTGAACCTAAAACTCATTTCTATGGTATTATTTCACGGATTAGAGCTGTAATTATTGAAATTAAGTGTCAAAAATTGAGAAATTAGGGCTTGAGATAAAGAGACCCTAAAATGGGTATTTGAAGGGTCAATTAAACTCCGATTTCAGTGTTCTTGATATATATAGAATCGTGGGAGGACGAGGATCATTTTGGCATAAATTTTATCGAGTTCTGAGACGTGGGCCCGGGGGCCGGGTTTGGTCGATTTCGGGATTTTTAGTATAAATCTGATATTTTCAAGTGGGCTTTGTTCCCCTAGCATATTGTGATGGTATGAATCTGCTTTTGGCCAGATTTGGAGCATTCGGAGGCCGAGTCGAGAGGCAAAGGCATCGCGGGCTAGAGTTTGGACCGGATCGAGGTGAGTAATGATTGTAAATGTTGTCCTGAGGGTATGAAATCTCGGATTTCACATCGTTGTGCTATGTTGAGGTGACACACACGCTAGATGGCGAGCGTGGGGTCGTGTACCATTAGAGATTGTGACTTAGTCCATCCCGAATGACTGTTTTACCGCGTATTTGATTGAAAACTGTTTGCTATCATCATGTTTTGGGTTGAATACCATCTTTGGGCTTCGTGCCAACTGTTTTAGACCCTTAGGGGATTTTTACTGGTATTTCATTACTGTTTTGACTTTATACTTGTACCCAGTCATGCTATATTCTACTGTTTTTATAACTCAGCTATGTCTACTCTTTTTTAACACATTAAATGATATTCTTAAATGATATTTTGGGCTGAGTATCATGTTTTACTGTTGCCCGAGTGGCTTATGAGATTCTGACTGAGTAAGGCCGAGGGACTGTGTTGTGAGGATACTTTTCGGTCGGACTGCACGCCGCAACAATGATACACTGATTTATGATTATGAGGCCGAGGGCCTGAGATTGTCCGCCACGAGGTGGCTTGTTAATATGAGACTGAGAGCCTATTTATTATGCCACGAGATGGCTTGATATTGCACTTGGGCCGTAAGGGGTCCCTCTCGGGAGTCTGTACACCCCAGTAAGCGTGGGTACCCTGAGTGAGTGATATATATTGATTATGCCACGAGATGACTTGTTATTGTGCTTGGGCCATAAGGGGTCCCTCCTGGAGTCTATAGACCCCCAGTGAGCACAGGTACCCAGTATGAGATGTGATATAGCCCGAGGGGCTGATGCTGTTCTATATTGTTGCCCGAGGGGTGGTTCTTGATTTATATTATGCCCAAGGGGCTGATTACGAGTGATTGTGAGGTAGCCCAAGGGGCTGGTTCTGTTGATACTATGCCCGAGGGGCGGTTTATGGTACACATTTTGCCAAGGGCTATTTATGTTTCCATTATGTTTACTCACTTTATCACTCGATTGAAACTGTTGAAAATTGTTTTTAAAAGTTTTTCACTGAAACTAAGCATGATTTACGAAGTAAATGATTTCTTTACTTTGTTGGAAATATCCTGTATTTGTTGTAGTGTATTGACGTGATTTACGTGCTTTCTTACTGCTTAGCTTTCATTTACCTTTATTACTCACTGAGTCGGAGTACTCACATTACACCTTGCACCTTGTGTGCAGATTCAGGTATTTTTGAACCAGGTAGTGGGTGTTGGTTGCTCAGAGGCAGAGTCATTGGAGTTTAGCAAGGTAGTTGCCCGACGTCTGCAGCACTGCTTTTCTCCCTCCTGATTTCATTAGACTGTATTTAGTTCATTTTCATACTTTCCATTGTATTTAGACCTTAGTAGATTCTTGTGACTTGTGACACCCCGATGTCGGGCTGTATCCGTTTCCGCACTTATTCTATTTCGCTAAATTTTGGGATTTATTTCTTATCAATGACTTAAATTGACTTATTAAAAATTGTAAGAAAAATAAATTTTGGAATTTTGTCGGCTGGCCTTGTCTTCATGAGCAGCGTCATCACGACCGGATTCGGTTTGGGGTTGTGACAAGTTGGTATCAGAGCCTAGGTTACATTGGTCTCACGAGTCATCATCAGGTTTAGTAGAGTCTCACGGATCGGTACAGAGACGTCTGTACTTATCCTAGGGAGGCTGCAGAACCTTTAGGAAAAATATCACATTCTTGAATTCTTATCGTGTGTCCTTGATTCAGCTTGAAATGTTACTCTTTGAATTCCTTCCAGGCATTCGTATGAGCGCATGAGCGCTCCGTATCAAATATGCATCGATGGCTTGTGATTCCCTGATCGAGGGACGAGACGTGATCTCTATGTGTTGGTGTTGGGCCAGTTTGGAGGACTTGAGGCCGGGGTTTTGCCTACAGCTTGAGCACTGAGGCGTTGATTGTGTGAGCACGTGCTTGTGGATTTGTATGTTCGATAGTGTCCCTATTAGTGGGAGTGATGACTGGGTAGCTATGTGATGAGTATGATGTAACTGCGAGATGTGTTCATATGAATTGAATGAGACAAGACGGGTCTGCTTGGGGGTAGTAAGGACTATTTGGTGCTTGATATCCATCTTGATTTGAGGAATAGCCCCGAGTTATGGGGGTGTGAAGAATCTTTCCATGTTTTCTAGTTGGGGGAGTGAAGTAGATTTCACGTTGTGTTATGAGTTCAGACTCAGGAAGATTAAGGATTGCGTAATGTTTATGATGGTGGAAGGAATAAAGAAATGTTAGTTTGAGGCGAAGTAGATGGGTTATCTCCTGTGGAGTGTTCTGATGTTATGTGATCCCTATGTGGTCCGTTGGAAGATCTCTTTTACCAGTGAAATGTGTGTGCTGCAATTTGAATTTAGGTCGCCTAAGAGAGTGGGCTTGACTGTTATGAGGGTGAATGCGAGATTTGCAGAAGATTTAAAGTACTAGATGGTCTGTGTTTCACAAGCTTATGAAGGATTGAGTTTAATCTCACTATGGTATTATGGCAGTAATATAGTATATGCATTATAAGTTATTGTGTGTTTTGATCTATGTCTTTGAGCCAAGTAGGGGAGTCAGCTATTGATTAGTTGATTGCATGGTTATGTGCTATGTTGGTTCCAGTTTGGGCGTACTGGTGAATCAGTTATGGCTTACGGAGGTGGAGACCGAGGATGGATCAAGTAAAGGGAATTTCAATAAAGGTTATGTATGCCTTATGGGCGTATGAGAATCACAGAATGACTTGAGTTGTTATTGGTAAAGGGTGCTCGGTGCATAGAATAAGAAGTTGCTTGGTTGCATTAAGGTGAGGTTACATTCTGCAGTGTTGGAGTGCTAATGAGGCACAAGTTGTTCGGTTATTTGATCAGGCTAATTGAGGTTTGAGTGGAGTGGATGACTGTCGAAAATGGTTCTAATGGGTTCAAGATATTACATGTAATGATTGGAGATTTTCAGGTTGTATATTTGGCTAGGAACTGAGTTTTTCATTAGAGGGTGTCAAGACTCGTGGTATTTCTATATCGTTATGGGATTGTATATATCAGTATCTGGGAGGTGAAGGTAATGGCTTTGGGTTCACAAGGAGTCACTTCAGGGTAGATATTTTGAATGTGGTGCATTTGGGAATATTTAAGAGAGTATCTAATGGCTTATGAGCCTTAGATGGTTTGGTTTTATGCTTGGGTCTCATGTGGTAAGTCTGGGTTAAGGAATGGCAGTGTTATGGGAAGAAGTATCAAGTTGAAGGTAAATCAGAATGAACTTGAATAAGTGGGATGGCTTAGTAGTAGGCCGGATCGGCAGGGTAAGGATATAATTAGTTATTTAGATGCTTATGAGGTAATGAGTTTATACGAGTGTTTCACAACAATGCTCCTGGGTGATAGTGGCCTGCGTAGCTTGGTTGAGTTAGAAGGATTCAACCTTGACTGTTTAGTTTTGTGCAAATGGAATCTGGGCAGTTGTTGATGGTTTCTACCACGGTTAGAGATGTATATTTTCTACTAGCATGAGGAGTATGGGATGTACAACGATTTTCTTCTCGATGGGATCAATAAAAAGTTCTTGGCTAGATGAGTACGTAGTTGCTTGTGGCTCAGAAAGAGTTATGAAGCTCTCATATTTATCATAGGATGACGTGGTATATGCGGTATGTTGTGTAGGGGTGAAATTTGCATGTGTAAGGTCAAGGTTCAGTTCTGAAAGAAAGGGTCATAAATTCTTGAGTAGCATGGACAACTTCAGATGACTAGATAAATGAGATCACTGAATGATATGTCTTGATGAGAGTATACATTTTCAGAAAAAGGCAAGTGTTTGAATTTAGGATACTTTAGTAGTATTGCGGCACTTTCTTGTTGGATCGACTGCTGATATTTGAGTTTGCATGGTGGAACGGAAGAATTTTTGGAGTATCTCTTGTGGAATGATTGGGTATTAGAGGCGTGGTATGTATTCGGACAGTAGAATTGGGATCGGATATGGTGATTCATGTGTTGGGTATACATTGGTTGTCTCCGTGTCATGTTATTCTGGACTATTGCGCTAAGGCAGTAGCATTGGCTATGCTGGGGATGCCACAGATTGAGTGGCGAGGTTCGACAAATTATCTTCTCAGTATGGTGGTTTCATTTTTGAAAACTCAGCGGATGGCTGAGAAGGGTTGTGTTTCTTGTTTGGCCTTCGTGATGGATATCAGTACAGAGACTGCTGCTATTGATTCAGTTCCGGTGATAAGGGGTTTTCCGACTGTGTTTCCTGCTGCCGGGCATGTCACCGGACGGGGTTGTTGATTTTGTATTGATTGAGTGTCGGGCACCATATCGTATGGCACCGACAGAGTTAAAGAAAGTGAAGTAACAGCTTCAGGGATTTCTTGATAAGGGGTTCATTGGCAGGCCACAGTGGATGTGTGTTCTAACTTGAGTTGGCTTGGTTAACTCCGAGTTGTATTATTGAGGGATGTGTTGATTCGATTGTTGTTGAGCTTATTAATGACCTTGTGAGATCTATGAGTTACCTTTACGTGTTTTGAGGCATTGGGATTTGTTGGTCATAGGCATATGTGATGCGGTTTTAATTGGGGTCTCTCAGTAGAATTCGAGTGGGAAGAGTATTGGGTATTGCTCGGCGGATGGCGTATCGGTTGTGTCCTTTCGGGTTTGTGTAATGTTATGTCAATTGATTCGCCATGGTTGTGATGATTTTCTTTGGTTCTAGACATCAAATTGCGTGTGGTTGTCGATTTTGAGCATAGTGACTTGACGTGTTTCATGCGGACCAGTGTTTGGATAGGGTCGCACATTGCAGTGAAGTTATGTGGAGGTATGATCCTTCGGGTTAGATTCATGTATTCTATTTCTACGATGTATGACAGGTTCTTAGCATTTGGTGTGGTGGTACCGGTGAGCTTGCGGTACAGCTTTCTCATTTGAGTCATTTTCATGATTTGAGTACGTTCAGATTGTTGCTTATTGGTGCACGGATTGCACGAGTTGTGGCTTCAGATTGTATTGATGTGTCATGTCACCAGAGTAGTTGTGTTGTAATTAGATGAGATTGTTGGTATCTAGAATGAATACAAATGGATTTGGTTTCAGCATGTTGGAAGGATAATATAGATGTTCGGCTTAGGAGTTTGCTATGGTCCTTGCCAAAGGAGAAGTGGCTTTACGACTGGTTGATCTGAGAAATGGTTATGACTTTCTACGTGTTTCATTTATCATTGGCAGTATATGAAAGTGTTGGAATGAGACTTTAGTTTATAGGAGGTTATTATCAGTATTCGGTTGTTGTGTGCAGTTGTCGTGATCGGGAGTAATCGCTACAAGCGTCTGAGTCATGCAGTATATCTTGTGATTGCATCTAGGGTTGCAAATATGGTTTGTTACAGCTTATTCGAACTTATTCAGAATATAGATGTGAGATTCTGATGTTGTAGATGATTTCAGAAGTGGAAATGTGGTTCTAAGGTTTATGTATTAGGTTGAATTGTGAAATTTCAGTTACATTGTGTTATCGGACCTATATGAGATAGGGTGACGTGGGATGTCACGACCCAAAATTCACTAAGGGTCGTGATGGAACCGGACACAATTACCAGGCAAGCCAACAACAAATAACTAGTAACTTCTCGTTTTAAATGTTTCTGAAATCATTTCTTTATACGTTTAAACAATACAAAATAAATTCCACTGAATAAATAATGAAACATTTAACAATTTTAAATTTCTAAATAAACCCATAGACATTCCAGAACCTGGTGTCACAAGTGCATGAGCATTTACTAGGGAATAAAATAAAAATACAGTAACTGTCCGGAATACAAGATGGACTGAAATGAAAACACCGTAAAATACTATGAAGGAAACTCTGCTGGCTACGGGTCGTCTCGATAAATGCAGCTCACCTATGTCTCCGTATCAACCATGCCGCTATGCCACTAAGCCACTAGCCACATATGAACCTGTGCAACAAAAATGCACAGCAAGTGTAGTATGAGTACGAAAACAACGTGTACCCAATGAATATCCCATCTAATCTCGAAAAAGTACAGAACAGAGGTCGACTTTGACACTTACTAGTGGTCCAATGATAATATAGTAAAAATGTGAGGAGATCAGGGAATTTTATAAAACAACAATTATAATTCATAAAGCCAGTAGCAGATAAACAACTTCCCAAATAATGATGGATTTCCAAAGATTTACTTTTCATTATCTTTATCAATTTATCTCCGGCCAGGGAAGGCAAATGCCAACATTTATAAATCTCAAGCAATAATATAAACATGCGCATATCATGCCGAGGTCGAACGGACCGATCCAACATAAATGTAAAATGTGCACTACCGAGGGTCGAACGACGCGAACCATAGATGCATCTATTATCCCGTTCGCGAATCATCCAGGCGATGTGGTCAACATAAAATAAACAAACACCCTGCTCGCGAATCATACACGCGACGCAGGTACACATAGAATCACATATTCAAATAGTTAATCAAGACTTCATCAGGGAACAACTATCTAAGGAAAATCCAAATTCATTTTTTTTACAATTCAAGAAAATGAAGCTCAATCTTATAGAAATTCTCTTACTAATCCGATGTGATTTAAGCAATTCAAACCATCAAAAGGATTACAAATATTTCCAAGTACAGCATGCTTTTGGGTCCTAGACTACCCGGACAATAGCATAATAGTAGCTACGCACGGACTCTCGTCACCTCGTGCATACGTAGCCCCACAAATAGGAGCACATAACCAATTAACCCACCTATGGGGACAATTCCCTCTTACAAGGTTAGAAAGGAGACTCACCTCGCTCCGAAGCCGATATTCCGATTCAAGAACGAGCTCAAACCTCCAATTTGGAGCCGAACGATCCAAAACTATTCATATAGGGTAAGAACTAGTCAATACATACTCGAAAGTTCATATTCTAGTTATTAAACAAATTTCCCAACCCTAAATGCCAGGTTCCTAAAATACATCCCCGGGCCCACGTGCCCGGATTCCGGAAATTTTCAAAGAAAATTGTTACCCATAACCTAAGGATCAAGAATATATGATTTTTACTCCATTCCCTAACAAACTACGTGGTTAAATCTTGTTTTTACCAAGTTCTACGTTTTTCATCTAAAACCCATGATGTTCCGTAATTTTCACATGTTAATCTACCCATAATCCATGTATTTAGCTTATGATTTGTAGAAATTACTTACCTCTTTGATGATGATGGGATCCCTCCTCAAATGCTCTAAAAAATCACCTAAGGCCAAGTGGAAAATGAGGGAAATGGGCTAAGTCTCGGAATAAAAGCCATTGCACCAGACGCAGAAGTCGCATTTGCGACTTCAAGCTTACAATTGCGATGAATGCACCACAAATGCGAAGCCCAGCTTCCCCTGCCATGGCCGCATTTGCGACAAAATTCTTCGCAAATGCGAAGAGGACAACATCGCAATAGCGATGGCCCCCTCGCAAATGCGATGTCCCCTCAGCAGCCCCCAGGTTTGCAAATGCGAGCTCCCTCTCGCAAATGCGATGTCGCAAATTTCATAAGTTTGGGTTGAAGTGCAGACGGACATTGATAAAACTAAAATGTACTTCAACCCAAACTTATGAAATTCTTCCAAAATTCTAACTTCCACAATAGGTGCCGAAACGTTCCTGGGTCTTCCAAAACCCGGTCCGGACATACGCCCAAGTCCGAAATTATCATACGAACCTGCTGGAACCTTCGAATCCATATTCTGAGGTCGTTTACTCAAAAACCCAATCTTAGTCAATTCGTTCAACTTAAGGTTTCTGAAATGAGAATTCTCTTTCCAAATCAACTCTGAACTTCTCGGAATTCAGTTCCGACCATGCGTACAAGTCATAATACCGTAAGTGAAGCTGCTCATGGCCTCAAACTGCGTAACGACGCGCTAGAGCTCCAAATGACCGGTCAGGTCGTTACGTCTTCTCCCACTTAAACATATGTTCGTCCTTGAACGTGCTTAGAACTACACTGAAGTAGTCTGAAATCACTATTTAACACCTCGTGCACCTACCTGTGCTACCACAACTCAGTTGAGCACATTAGCTCGATCAATTCTGAAGATATTCCCTTTTATTCAAGAAAATAAGCCTTAGAGCCCAATTCCAACATCTGGGACTCTGTGCCAGTCCTATTTCCAACATATGCTCACCGTATCAATAACTACACACAACACCAAAATACGAGTGCATACCTTAGCCGAATTCGCATCTTGCGCCACTTTACTCACAAGACCACAATAACATCCTCTGATCAAATTAGTCGAAATTCCACGAACCTGATGCTCCTAATGCACCTCATGATATATATAAGTCTTGCTCTAACTCTTACAATACTGCTACGACGGAAGAGATGTATAGAAATTCATAACCAACTGCCGAATCAACAATTCATTGGGTCTATACTCCTGATAGGAACTATCACCTCATTCTGAACCAAATAATGATCTTTGCTCCTTAATATACTTCATATACTCAGATTGCAATATCCTAAATCCAATGATCTCGTCTCACCCAGTTCGTACTACTCAGGCAATAAGCCACCCCAGACATGATCAAAAGTCTCATATGATGCCACAATGTGCCAATAGGCTACCAATTCGAACACGATACAAAAGGAAAACGAACTCTAAAATGGAAATCCAATTACCCCGCTCACAAATTATACATGTGACGTGGTCAACATAATTAAACAGACACACCGCTCGTGAATCATACATGCGATGCAGGCACACAACAAATAGGAGTTTTCCTCAGAAAAATAGGAAACAAAATGCATAAAAACAGATATAGGGAACTATACTCGACATCACACTATTGCGACGCTTAACCCGATCCAAACAACATAACCATAGCGGCGTGCCACCCGATCTACACATAAAATTCACATAAGGGGATACACACCGAGCTAGATTGCTCATTACAACAAAATACCGAATATCGGTCACAAGCACGCTAAGTGCATAATACCCTCCCTGGGGAGACATATAGCACTACAAGCTACGAACTCAAGTGCAACTGAGGTGCGATATACGATCTGAATCTCAAGAGCCATTCTGCTCATATAACATCATCTCTGCACGGAACCTCAACACATAAGAAATTCACCAAGTCGTCTCGCTACTCATACGGTGCAATATATCATTACATGAAATAGATGACGATGAAATAATACCTCGAATACTCTTCCATAAGGATCGCATTGCTGAAATGAACACATCTGGCCTAATATAGAGCCCATATTCACATCTAAATCCATCCACCGACCTCAAGTTGATTTTGATCGCACTGAACTAGGCTAATAACCTTTCAAAGGTCCATAATCACCCCCTTTTTCTCATGACACACAAGAACAACCATCATAACCGGAGTAATCCTTCATAGTCCGCAACCCAATAAACCGAGTGCCCTCTAGGCATCAATTCTCAATTTAACGACATCACTGCAATCTTCATACTTGGTTTAACTTCTTCAATCAATCAAGTGACTACATGCCACACTTATACAACCTTCCCATGGGCCACGCTCCTACAAACATCCGTGTTAGATAACAGGTCTGTACATCCAAACCACCGGTCGCACTAACGCTGAAAAGTGATCAAGAATCCTTAACCAGGATGCAAAGCCTTTTTCACAAAACACCGATCTCAGGTGACACCGATGACACTACCAACTTACCTTAAATATCGAAACTCCTTTCGTGCTCATCCGAGCTGATGACATCCTTGTCAACACCAAACTGCAACCTTGATCCTCACTTCAAATTCCATGCCACTCACTGCACCCAACATGCCAATATACAATAGAACACAATTTTCATCATAACTCCGGAACCTCTGATAAATTAACACTTCATCATATAAAAACTTTTCACTTAACTCACTTCAGAAGAACCATAGCAACACAAGTGAATTCTCTTAACCGTAGAATATACAAATCTCTAAGTAGTGGTATAAGCCATCATAGCCCTTCCGGGATCCGCCTACACATGACAGGCCATAGCAGAAGAATATTTTTGAATAATATCAATTACGGCGGCCGACTAGCCTCATACGCACCGTCACAAATCACTTGCATAACTTGATCACGCTGAAGGAACTAATCACTACCAGCAATATGCCAATTCAACTATGGCTAACCAACCTATCTTATTTCTAATTTATCCTTGATTGCCTTAGAAATGATAATAACTCCATTCAACACATACACACTTCATCCGCACTCATCCCGAGTGACTTTGAATCACGAGACCATGCTGTCTCAAATCCCATGAACCATTTTATACCTCTCAAATGCTACACTGCAAGTCCAAACATCATAGAACATTCTGGGCCTCTTCTCATAAGCTGCTACAAAGCTTGTTTCTTAACCGAACCTATAGGCTCGGAATCATTAGGCACCACACTTTACCCCTTTGAATCCACTAGGACCATTATTGAGAGCCACCCACTCTGACTTGGCCCCGAATATAATTGGCTCCATGAATCTTCTAGCACATGAATACCCTCTCGACGAAGCACCCCGCAGAATCACTTCCCTTGAAACCTGCATCTATACAAGGCATAAATCCTGAACCCTTCCCCAAGTCTGAACATGAGCCAATAAGGCCAACCATAGCATATATTTAACAATTCTTTTGCTCAAATTATCACTTATATTCTTTTCCCGTAGCTGAAATAACCCATTAATGTGCTAATAACCAGAAACCTCGCAAGTAGTTAACCATGCAACCCAATCATAGGCGGTGGGACTCTCCCACTTAGCTTGAAGCCATTATTACACAACTCTGGAATTCACCAGGATTCTTTCTCTTATTGACATAACCTTGCACAATCAATCGCCAAAATATCTCGGAATCTTTCTGTAAAAGCCCATTATTATATTCTGAATCATCAACCACATTCACACGACCGGTCTCTTTGCTGTATAACCAATAAAATTCCTTGTAGAAGCTTTGCCAACCATGCGGCCGCCAATCTTCTCACTAGAGACAACCCACCTGTGGAATTTACGTGCCAACATCTTCCAACGCTGCTGCACGGGATACAATCACTTCGACATCAATAACACATCCTGAGTCTGAGCTCACTCTCTACCCACACAAAACCATTCATCCCTCGTGGACATCAATTAAATGTGCGGCAATATCCTTCCAATTCAAAGTTATGTTGTATCTTTCTTCATGTCAAGAAGCTCTTTTCTGATATATCAAATCTCCTGCCACATAATAGCCCATACTTCAAATTAAATCGGTAGACCCCAATCACTAATCACTAACATTCCCAAATCATTCCAAACTCTCCTTAAGGTGCATAGTCATCCTACCACAAAGCCCATATGCAGCTCCGCCACTCTCCCACTTTGGCAAAACTCACCCCCTTTATTCGATTACTCAACCTTTGTTCCTTATACCTGGCCTTCTAGAAATTTTAACAACCGCTTGATACTCCCCACATGTCCTTCCTCATCATTTGCTGCTCAGTTGTTGCCTTAAATAAAATCTATCTTCGTAGCACTCGAACCCACAAATCGCTACTAACTTTAAACCTTTCCGAAGATCATCTTTCTCGAGCCGTCAATATTAGAAACACCGATTCAATCCTGAACCAACGCACCCCGCAATATCTAACAGTCGTTTCTCCAATATTATTTCACAATATCTTACCCCAAAGGCGAATTGTAGAAAACCACAACACCGGCAAACTTAACACATACAATCAAGGACGACGACACTACATCGCAGATGAAAATTCCACCACGCTCAAAAATACCAAGTCTCGTTACTCTATTACCCCAAATCTGGACATTCATAGGCCAATTGCTTTTCCTCCGCTGGAAATGAAATATCAAATCTCTGAATCGTGCATTGAGTAGACTTCCTTTCAAATCATTCACCGCCCCAACATATAGGCAAGTATCCTACCATCAATTCAATACTGTTCGATAACCAATCGTGAGCATTATAGCAACCTATGCACAGCCTCTAACCTCTTAGAAGCACGACTACCGAGCCGAAACTATAGAAAAATCCTTCCGCAAGGCGACGACAATAGCCCAACCAACTATACCGGGAGAAACATCCCGCACCACATTTGTAGTACCATTACAATTCTTCAATTCTCGATTTATAACAAGCAGATCATGTCGTGTAAGATTGAGTAGGAAGAAAACAAGGGCATAAGCCTCAAGAAATCAATTCGCACGATGAGGAATCAAGAAGGGAGGTGCTCCTAATTGCCTTGTAGCCTCTCGAAGATAAGTACAGACGTCTCCATACCGATCCGCAAGACTCTACTAGACTCGCTCATGACTCGTGAGACCTAAGGGAACCTAGTGCTCTGATACCATGTTGTCACGATCCAAAATTCACTAAGGGTCGTGATGGCGCTGGACACCATTGTCAGGCAAGCCAACAACAAATAACTAGTAACTTCTCGTTTTAAATGTTTCTGAAATCATTTCTTTATACGTTTAAACAATACAAAATAAATTCCACTGAATAAATAATGAAACATTTAACAATTTTAAATTTCTAAATAAACCCATAGACATTCCAGAACCTGGTGTCACAAGTGCATGAGCATTTACTAGGGAATGAAATAAAAATACAGTAACTGTCCGGAATACAAGATGGACAGAAATGAAAACACCGTAAAATACTCTGAAGGGAACTCTGCTGGCTACGGGTCGTCTCGATAAATGCAGCTCACCTATGTCTCCGTATCAACCATGCCGCTATGCCACTAAGCCACTAGCCACATATGAACCTGTGCAACAAAAATGCACAGCAAGTGTAGTATGAGTACGAAAACAACGTGTACGCAATGAATATCCCGTCTAATCTCGAAAAAGTACAGAAGAGAGGTCGACTTTGACACTTACTAGTGGTCCAATGATAATATAGTAAAAATGTGAGGAGATCAGGGAATTTTATAAAACAACAATTATAATTCATAAAGCCAGTAGCAGATAAACAACTTCCCAAATAATGATGGATTTCCAAAGATTTACTTTTCATTATCTTTATCAATTTATCTCCGGCCAGGGAAGGCAAATGCCAACATTTATAAATCTCAAGCAATAATATAAACATGCGCATATCATGCCGAGGTCGTACGGACCGATCCAACATAAATGTAAAATGTGCACTACCGAGGGTCGAACAACGCGAACCATAGATGCATCTATTATCCCGTTCGCGAATCATCCATGCGACGCGGTCAACATAAAATAAACAAACAACCTGCTCGCGAATCATACACGCGACGCAGGTACACATAGAATCACATATTCAAACAGTTAATCAAGACTTCATCAGGGAACAACTATCTAAGGAAAATCCAAATTCTTTTTTTTACAATTCAAGAAAATGAAGCTCAATCTTATAGAAATTCTCTTACTAATCCGATGTGATTTAAGCAATTCAAACCATCAAAAAGATTACAAATATTTCCAAGTACAACATGCTTTTGGGTCCTAGACTACCCGGACAATAGCATAATAGTAGCTACGCACGGACACTCGTCACCTCGTGCATACGTAGCCCCACAAATAGGAGCACATAACCAATTAACCCACCTATGGAGACAATTCCCTCTTACAAGGTTAGAAAGGAGACTCACCTCGCTCCGAAGCCGATATTCCGATTCAAGAACGAGCTCAAACCTCCAATTTGGAGCCGAACTATCCAAAACTATTCAAATAGGGTAATAACTAGTCAATACATTCTCAAAAGTTCATATTCTAATTATTAAACCAATTTCCCAACCCTAAATGCCAGGTTCCTAAAATTCATCCCCGGGCCCACATGCCCAGATTCCGGAAATTTTTGAAGTACATAACCTAAGGATCAAGAATATATGATTTTTACTCCATTCCCTAAAATATTTCGTGGTTAAATCTTGTTTTTTTCCAAATTCTAGGTTTTTTATCTAAACTTTTTGATTTTCCCTAATTTTCAAATGTTAATCTACCCTTTATCCTTGTATTTAACTTATGATGTGTAGAAATTATTTACCTCTTTGATGATGATGGAATCCCTCCTCAAATGCTCTCAAAAATCACCTAAGGCCAAGTGGAAAATGAGGGAAATGGGCTAAGTCTCGGAATAAAAGCCACTGCACCAAACGCAGAAGAGGCATTTATGTCTCCATGCTCGCAATTGTGAGGAATGCACCGCATATGCGAAGCCCAACTTCCCCTGCCATGGCCGTATTTGCAACAAAATTCTTCGCAAATGTGAAAAGGACAACATCGCAAAAGCGATGCCCCCCTTGCAAATGCGATCTCCCCTCAGTAGCCCCCAGGTTCGAAAATGCAAGCTCCCTCTCGCAAATGCGTTGTCGCATTTGCGACCCAAACACCGCATATGCGGTCATACCAATACCAGCAGTATCAAAACCTTCTCCAAATTCCATTTTTGATTTGCTAACCATCCGGAATCCACCTGAGGTCCCCGAGACCCCAACCAATCATACCAACCAGTCCCAAAACACATTACGGACTTGCTCGAGGCCACAAATCAAATCGAACAACGTTAAAACCATGAATCACACTCCATTTCAAGCTTAATGAACTCTAAAATTTCAAACTTCTACTTTCGGTGTTTAAACCTATCAAGACATGTCTGATTGACCTCAAATTTTGCACACAAGTCATATTTGTCATTACGGACCTACTCCAACTTCCAGAATCGGAATCTGACCCCGATATCAACAAAAGTCAACTCTCTGTCAAACTTTCCAAAAAACCTTCAAATTTCTATCTTTAGAAAATGACTCCAAAATGACCTATGGACCTCCGAATTAACTTCTGATCGCGCTCCCAACACCAGAATCACCATGCAGAGCTATTCTCAGACTCAGAATCTCAGACGGGCATTGATAACACTGAAATTCACTTCAACCCAATCTTAGTCAATAGGTGAGATTTCGATATAGGGGTCGAAATGGAATTCCGAAAGTTGCAGTAGGTCTATTGTGTCATTTGGGATGCGTGTGCAAAATTTTAAGTCATTTGGACGTGGTTTGGTAGACTTTTTGTTAGAAAGTGGAATTCGGAAGATTTTGGAATCTTAGGCTTGATTTCGATGTGAATTGGTCGATCCGATGTTGTTTGAGGTGTTTTGAATATTGGTACAAGTTCGAGTAGTGGTATTTGATGTGTTTGTGCTTTTGGTTGAGGTCCCGGGGGGTCCTTGAGGTGATTTCGGATGGTTGACGAAAGAATTGAGTTTGGTTTTGGTAGATGAAGATGTTCCATTGCTGTTATAACTGCACCTGCGGCTAGGGGACCGCAAGTGTGGTCTCGCAAAAGCAAGTTGGGAGCCGCAGATATGACCAACGGCAAAGTAAGTGAAAACCGCAGATGCGGGATATGAACCGCACCTGCGAGCCTGCAAAAGCGGATGTCTAGTCACAGGTGCGGAAGGGGCCGTATGTGATGACCGCAGAAGCGATGCTCGGACTGCAGAAGTAGTTGCGCAGGAGTGAGGAATTGGTTGCAGGTGCGACAAGCCTGGGCCAGAAGGTATAAAATATTCCCTTCGCAAATTTTTGGTTATTCCACCATTTCTAAGTCGGGTTTGGAGCTTTTTGGGAGATTTTGAAGAGGGAATTCAAAGGAGCTTCATTGAGGTAAGATTGTTGAACCTAAAACGCATTTCTATGGAATTATTTCACGGATTAGAGCTGTAATTATGGAAATTAAGGGTTAAAATTTGGGAAATTAGGGCTTGAGATTAAGAGACCTTAAAATGGGTATTTGAGGGGTTAATTGAACTCCGATTTTAGTGTTCTTGACATGCATAGACTCGAGGGAGGACGAGGATCATTTTGGCATAAATTTAATCGAGTTCCGAAACATGGGCCCGAGGGCCGGGTTTGGTCGATTTTGGAATTTTTGGTATAAATTGGATATTTTCGAGTGGGCTTTGTTCCTCTAGCATATATTGATGATATGATTCTGCTTTTGGCTAGATTTGGAGCATTCGGAGGCCGAGTTAAGAGGCAAAGGCATCGCGGGCTAGATTTTGGACCGGATCGAGGTGAGTAATGATTGTCAATGTTGTCCTGAGGGTATGAAACTCCGGATTTCACATCGTTGTGTATGTTGAGGTGACACACACACTAGATGGCGAGCGTGGGGTCGTGCACCATTGGGGATTGTGATTTACTCCATCCTGAATGATTGCTTTACCGCTTATTTGATTGAAAACTATTTGCTATCATCATGTTTTGGGCTGAATGCCATATTTGGGCTTCGTGCCAACTGTTTTAGACCCTTAGGGGATTTTTACTGCTATTTTCTCACTATTTTGACTTTATACTTGTACTCAGTCATGCTATATTCTATTGTTTTCATAACTCAGTCATGTCTACTCTGTTTTAACACATTAAATGATATTCTTAAATGATACTTCGGGCTGAGCATCATGTCTTACTATTGCCCGAGTGGCTTATGAGATTCTGACTGAGTAAGGCTGAGGGCCTATGTTGTGAGGATACTTTTGGGTCGGGCTGCATGCCGCAGCAGTGATACACTTATTTATGATTATGAGGTCGAGGATCTGAGATTGTATGTCACGACATGGCTTGTTGATATAAGGTCGAGAGCCTATTGATTATGCCACGAGGTGGCTTGATATTGCGCTTGGACCATAAGGGGCCCCTCTCGGGAGTCTGTACACCCTTAATGAGCGCGGGTACCCTGAGTGAGTGATATATATTGATTATGCCACGAGATGGCTTGTTATTGTGTTTGGGACGTAAGGGGCCCCTCCCGGAGTCTGTATACCCCCAGTGAGTGCGGGTACCCAGTATGAGATGTGATATAGCCCGAGGGGCTGATGTTATTCAGGGTTGTTGCCCGAGGGGAAGTTCTTGATTTATGTTATGCCCGAGGGGCTGATTAGAGTGATTGTGAGGTAGCCCGAGGGGCTGGTTCTGTTGATATCATGCTTGAGGGGCGGTTTATGGTACACGTTTTGCCGAAGGGCTATTTATGTTTCTATTATGTTTACGCACTACTTTATCACTCATTTGAAAGTGTTGGAAAATTTTTTTTAAAAGGTTTTCACTAAAACAGAGCATGATTTAAGAAGTAAATGATTTTTGTACTGTGTTGGAAATATCCTGTATTTGTTGTAGTGTATTGAGGTGATTTACGTGCTTTCTTACTGCTCGGCTTTCATTTACCTTTATTACTCACTGAGTCAAAGTACTCACATTACTCCCTGCACCTTGTGTGCAGAATCAAGTATTTCTGAACTCGGTAACGGTTGTTAGTTGCTCAGAGGCAGAGTCATCGGAGTTTAGCTAGGTAGCTGCCCGACGTCCGCAACACTGCTTTTCTCCCTCTTTATTTCATTAGACTATATTTAGTTCATTTTCAGACTTTCCGTTGTATTTAGACCTTAGTAGATGGTCGTGACTTGTGACACCCCGATGTCGGGCTGTATCCGTTTTCGCACTTGTTCTATTTCGCGAAATTTTGGGATTTATTTCTAATCAATGACTTAAATTGACTTATTAAAAATTGTAGGAAAAATAAATTTGGGAATTGTGTCGGCTGACCTTGTCTTCATGAGAGGCGCCATCACGACCGGGTCCGGTTTGGGGTCGTGACAAGTTGGTATCAGAGCCTAGGTTATATAACATATATAGCATGTTATAGTATATGTTACTGTATTCATTATTTGTATTATAACAGAGTTAATGGATTACATTCATTCATCACTAATAATGCATGACATAGATTAATAGATATAGGCTGAGACGTTTTGTTTTTACTATTAATAAATATAGGTCAGACGTTTTGTTTTTAATATTCAACGATGCATCTGAGTAAGTTATAAGTCGATGAATCAATTTACAAATAGATATATTTGATGATAAATTATATATACTAATTAGGATCTTCACAAATCTATCCCTAAAAGAAACCAACCCTGCCACATGTATATTACTGTGAAGACCCGACTGGTTGTCTTAAGAATTTACACCCCTATCCCCTATTAACTACTTTCCTAAAGTTTATTCCTGCTATTTTGATTTGCCGGGATGTTCGGTTTTGAGTTTCGAAGGGTTTTGGGATACTTAGTCCCTAAATGAGAGCTTAAGTGTTGGAAAGTTGGCCGTAGTTGGAACAATGTGAAGATGTCCTTGGAATGGAAATACGATGGTTCTGTTAGCTCCGTTGGGTGATTTTAGGCTTAGGGGCGTGTTCGGATTGTGTTTTGGAGGTCCGTAGCTAATTTAGGCTTGAAATGCCGAAAGTTGAATTTTTGAAGTTTCCGGTTCGATAGTGAGATTTTGATCTGAGGGTCAGAATGGAATTTTGGAAGTTGGAGTAGCTCTGTATTGTTTAATGTGACGTGTGTGCAAAATTTCAGGTCATTCGAACGAGGTTTGATAGACTTTTTGATCAAAAACGTATTTTTAAAGTTTTTAGAATTCTTAGGCTTGAATCCGATGAGAAATAGGTGTTTTGATGTTGTTTTGTGTATTTCGAAGGTTGAAACAAGTTCGAATGAGGTTATAGGATATGTTGGTATGTTTGGTTGAGGTCCCAAGGGCCTCGGGTGAGTTTCAGGTGGTCAATCGGACCATTTCATGAAGTTTGGAGTTGCAGAATTGCAGGTTCAGCTGTTGCAGATACTTACTCTTCGCGTTTGCGAGTGGACCCTCGCATTCACGAAGAGTCAGTGGAAGATGGTGAAATTTTAGCCTTCGGATTCACGAGGAAGGCTCTGCGTTTGCGAAGGGCTGGATGTTCGTGCATCGCATTCGCGAGAAGGGCAGCGCGTTCATGTAGAGTAATTGGTCAGCTGGGTCTGAGGTCGAGTTTGTTCATCGTGTTCGCGAGAGAGGGAGTGCGTTCACGAAGGGTAAGTCTGAGGAATCATCGCGTTTGCGAGTTTCTTTGTCGCGTTCGCATAAGAGGATTTTGGTCAAAGTCATTTTTGTGCTTCGTGAAGAAGGAAACACCTGGGTAGATTTTTAAAACCCAAAATTGAGGGTTTGAGTCATAATTCATATTTTGGACTTGGGAGCTCGGGAGATTGTAATTTTTGAAGTGATTTCCACCTGGGCGGTTTGGGGTAAGTGATTCCTACTCGGTTTAGACTAATTTCCATTAATCTACACTTAAATTCATCGTTTAATTTCGAAATTTTGGTGGAAATTGGGGGAAAAGTTCTTAGACCAAGAAATTGAGTTTTGATATTGAATTGGGATAATTGTGATATGATTAGACTCGTGAGAGTGTGAGGATTCTGAAAATATAAATTTTACCCGATTCCGAGATATGGGCCCGAGTGGCATTTTGGTTATTTTACCTAATTTCGAGTATTAGCTTAGAATTTAATTGTAGAATTAGTTACTTGACGTGTTATTTACATTATGAAATTGAATTGAATAGATTTGGGCCTATTGGAGTCGAGTACTCGTGGCAAGAGCGTGGTTTCGGATTGATTTTGAGTTGGTTCGAGGTAAGTGGCTTGTCTAACCTTGTGTGGGGGACCTTTCCCTTAGGATTGGATTATTTGGTAATTTAAATGCCTTGTATATGAGGTAACGAGTGCATAGTTGTGCTAATTGTTGGAAATCCGTTTTTTCTTTAAGTAGTTACTAGTAATGTTTCCTTTCCTGTTTTTACTACTTGCACTGTTAAGCCTGTTGTAGCTTAGGAAAGCACGTCTAAGTGATTTAATTGCTTTATTTTCTCAAACTACCTTACCTGAATTCTGTGCAGCATGCTAGGCTAGAATTTCTTGTTGCCTTAATATGAAATTTGCCATTTCTGAGTATTTTTCCTAGTGCTACTGTGTATTTACATTGGGACTACGGATGTGGGATTCTGGTAGCTACCTTACACAGTTATATGGAACTACAGGAATGCACCCGGTAGATTCCCCCAATACCGGGTATTTACATTTGGGACTACGGAACGGGATTCCGGTAGATCCCCGCGCACTATGAGTTGGACTACGGGACGAGATCCTGGGAGATCCATTGGATATGTACATATGGGACTATAGGACGGTATCCTGGGAGATCCCCGATTCTTATTGTTGGTGTTGAGCTATATTTCCTTTCCGTGTTTACCTTGTTTCTGTATAGTTGTTGTTGTGTTGTACATCCTGTGCTATTTTACTGCTGTACTTATTTATACTAATCTGTTCTATACTATTGATCTTTATATTTTATTTAACCTCAGTAGGGCCCTAACCTTCCTCGTCACTACCCAACCGAGGTTAGGCTTGGCACTTACTGAGTACCGTTGTGGTGTACTCATGCCTCTCCTACGCATGTTTTTCATGTGCACATCCAGCTACCGCTACTCAGGTCTACCATCCTTGAGTGAGGCAACTGCTTTAGAGACTGCGAGGTACATCTGCCGTGTCCACAGGCCGAGAAGTCCTTTTCTATTCCAGCTGTTAAACCTTGCCCTTCTGTATTTTCTTTCTTGTTAGATATTCTGGAGTTAGACTGTTAGATATTTCAAAGGCTTGTGTTTCCGTGAGTTTCCGGGTTTTCGAATAGTGTATTTGGTTCTGAGAACTGTTTTGTTATGTATGCCGAACGACACTTTTTACACTGCTTTTATCACTCCTCATTCTGTTTTTATTTGTTTATATTCCATATTTTGGTTATCTTTCGCAATTTAGGCTTACCAAGTTGTAGTGGACTAGGTGCCGTCACGATGGTTCACGGAGTGCAAACCGGGGTCGTGACAAGTTGGTATCAGAGCTCTAGGTTCATAGGAGTCACGGATCACAAGACGGTTATTAGAGTCTCACTGATTGGTGCGGAGACGTCTGTACTTATCTACGAGAGGCTATGTAACTGTTAGGAAAATTTCAATTCATTTGATTTCATTGTCGTGCGATGTTTTGACATCACAATTCTAAACTTCTATCTTCTATTCTCTCACAGATGGTGAGGACACGCACTACCCGAGATGATCAGGCACTCACACCCCCTACTGCAACTGTCAGAGTCCGAGGACACGCACGTGGTGCAGCCAGAGCACCTGCGCGAGCTACCGCCGAGGTACCACTAGCAGTTCTAGCCGGAGTCTAGGCACCTGACACGCCTACTACTACCACTACTCCAGCTCTTCAGGAGACTTTGGCACAGTTCATGAGCATGTACACCACTCTGGCTCAAGCAGGGTTGCTTCCCTTGCTGCAGCTACATCTCAGGCCGGGGGAGGAGCACAAATTCCCGCCGGCTGCACTCTTGAGCAGCGAGTGCATGTTGAGCAGGTCCCTAAGATTATTCCTATACCGCCTGTAGTTCCAGTTCAGCCCGAGGATAGGGCAACGACTTTCGAGGAGGAGTAGCTGAGGCTTGAGAGGTTCAAGAGCTACAAGCCTATTGTATTCAGCGGTCTAGCATCGGAGGATGCTTTGGGATTTCTAGATGAGAGTTACTGCATTTTCCGTACCATGGATATATCAGGATCGAGCGAGGTTTCCTTAACGACCTTCCAGCTTCGAGGAGCCGCCTAAGAGTGGTGGCGCACCTATAAGTTAGACAATCCGGATGAGGCTGCTTCAATGACTTGGACTCAATTTTCAAACCTGTTCCTGAGAGAGTATGTTCCTCAGAGCCTCAGGGATGCATGGCATACAAAGTTTGAGCATTTGCGCTAGGGTGCTATGACTGTCTCAGAGTATGCTGTCTGTTACACCAATTTGGCTAGGCATGCACCAACCTTGGTTTCTACTGTTCGCGAGAGGGTTCGCTGGTTTATTGAGGGCCTTATTCCCAGCATTAGGTCTAGCATGGCTCATGAGTTGGAGATGGATATTTCTTATTAGCAGGTGGTGAGCATTGCTAGTAGGATTGAGGGTATGCATGCTAGGGAGAGAGAGGAGAGGGAGGCCAAGAGGTCTCGAGAGTCGGGCCATTATTCTAGTGCCTGTACCCCAGTTGTAGGTCGCCATGGTAGGGGTTATATGAATTGCCCCGTTCATTCAGCTCTTCCAGCAGCCAGCAATGCTCCAACTCCTCCCAGATCTCAGGAGCCATATTATGCACCTCCGGTTTCTAGCGCGCCTCCTACGCGGGGTGCTTTCAAAGGTCAGTCCAGCAGACCTGGCTTGAGCCAGTCACAGCCACCACGTCCTCCCAGAGCTTGGTTTGAGTATGGTGACACACGTCATATGGTGAGGGATTGCCCCAGACTTGGGAGGGATGCACCTCCACAGACTTCTCAACCACAGCGTGCCCCGTAGAGTCTCATGCTATGGCTACAGCTCCAGTTGCTACCCCACCTACTCAACCAGCTAGAGGTGGAGGTTAGGGAGGTAGAGGTCACCCTAGAGGGGGAAGCCAGGCTAGATACTATGCCTTTCCTGCCATACCAAGGTTGTTGCCTCCGATTCTGTCATCACAGGTATTATACTGGTTTGTCACAGAGATGCATCGGTTCTATTCGATTCGGGCTCAACTTATTCTTATATGTCTTCTTATTTTGCCCCGCATTTGGGTGTACCTCGGGATTCTTTAAGTTCCCCTGCTTATGTTTCTACTCATGTGGGAGATTCTCTTGTTGTGGACCGCATCTATCGGTCGTGTTTGGTTGCTCTTAGTGGTTTTAAGACTCGAGCTGATTTATTATTGCTCATCATGGAAGATTTTGATATTATCTTGGGCATGGACTGGTTGTCTCCCCATTATGTTATTCTTGATTGTCACGCCAAAATCCTGACATTGGCTATGCCAGGTATGCTGCGTGTTGAGTGGAGGGGTACTTTAGATCACACTCCTAGTAGAGTTATTTCTTTTCTTAAAGCTCAGCGTATGGTTGAGAAGGGGTGTGAAGCGTATTTAGCTTATGTAAGAGATGTCGGTATTGATACCTCTTCAGTTGATTCAGTCAAAGTAGTACGAGATTTTCCCGATGTGTTTCCAGCTGATCTTCCAGGCCTGCTGCCTGATAGAGATATTGATTTTGGCATCGATCTGTTTCCGGAAACTCAGCCCATTTCTATTCCTCCGTATCGTATGGCTCCTCCTGAGTTGAAGGATCAGTAACAAGAATTTCTTGATAAGGTTTTTATTCAGCCCAGTGTATCACCTTGGTGTGCTCATGTCTTGTTTGTGAAGAAAAAGGATGGGTCTATGCGTATGTGTATTGATTATTACTAGTTGAACAAAGTGACAGTTAAGAACTATTATCCTTTGCCTCTATTGATGATCTGTTTGACCAGCTTCAGAGCGCATATGTGTTTTTTAAGATTGATTTGCGCTCCGGTTACCATAAGTTGAAGATTCGGGAGACAGATATCCTGAAGACTGCTTTCAGGACTCGGTATGGTCATTACGAGTTCCTTGTTATGTCATTTGGGTTGACTAATGCCCTAGTAGCCTTAATGCATTTGATGCACAGTGTGTTCCGGTCATGTCTTGACTCGTTCGTCATTGTGTTTATTGATGATATTCTGGTGTATTCCTGGAGTCGGGAAGATCATGAGCAACACCTAAGGACTGTGCTTCAGACTCTGAGAGAGAAAGAGTTATATGCTAAGTTCTCGAAATGTTAGTTTTGGTTGGATTCAATGGCATTCTTAGGCCATGTGGTATTGAGTGAGTGTATTCAGGTAGATCCGAAGAAGATAGAGGTTGTGCAGAGTTGGACCAGACCATCCTCAGCTATAGAGATTCGTAGTTTCCTTGGCTTGGCGGGTTACTACCGTCGTTTTGTGGAGGGATTTTCATCGATTGCAGCCCCTATGACCAGGTTGACCCAAAAGGGTGCTCCATTCCAGTGGACAGAGGAGTATGAGGCTAGTTTTCCGAAGCTCAAGACAGCTTTGACCACAACCCCAATTTCGATACTGCCTACAGGTTTGGGGTCCTATACGGTCTATTGTGATGCCTCGAGGGTTGGTCTCAGAGCGGTGCTGATATAGGACGGTAGGGTGATTGCCTACACGTCAAGACAGTTGAAGATACATAAGAAGAACTACCTTTTTCACGACCTTGAGTTAACTTCCATTGTTCACGCTCTGAAGATTTGGCGCCATTATTTATACGGGGTTCCCTATGAGATTTATACTGACCATCGGAGCTTGCAACACTTGTTCAAGAAAAAGGATCTAAATTTGCGCCAGAGGAGGTGGTTAGAGTTGCTGAAGGACTATGATATCACTATTTTGTATCACCCAGACAAAGCCATTGTGGTGACCGATGCTTTGAGTCACCGGGCAGAGAGTTTGGGGAGTTTGGCTAATTTACTAGCATCAGAGAGGCCTATGGCGATGGATGTTCAGGCCTTAGCCAGCCAGTTTGTGAGATTGGATCTTTCGAAGCCCAGTCGGGTTCTAGATTGCGTGGTTTCTCGGTCTTTCTTATTCTATCGTATCAGGGAGAGGCAGTATGACGACCCTCATATACTTGTCCTCATGAACAAGGTTCAGCACGGTGATGCTAGAGATGTGACTATTGGTGATGATGGGCTATTGAGAATGTAGGGCCAGATTTGTATACCCAATGTTGATGGGCTTGAGAGTTGATTTTGGAGGAGGCCCATAGCTCACAGTATTCCATTCATCCAGGTGCCATGAATATGTATCATGATTTGAGGCAGCACTACTGGTGGAAGCGGATGAAAAAGGATATAGTTGGATTTGTAGCTCGGTGCCTCAACTGTCAGCGGGTGAAGTATGAGCACCAGAGACCGAGTGAGTTACTTCAGAAGATAGAGATTCCGGAGTGGAATTGGGAGTGGATCACCATGGACTTTGTAGTTGGGCTCCCACTGAATTTGAGAAAGTTCGATGCTATTTGAGTGATTGTGGATCGGCTGACCAAGTCCGCTCACTTTATTCCTGTGTGTACTACTTATTCCTCGGAGCGGTTGGCGGAGATTTATATCCGGGAGATTATTCGTCTGCATAGTATTCTAGTGTCCATCATTTCAGATAGAGGTACTCAATTTACATCACAGTTCTAGAGGGCCGTTTAGCATGAGTTAGGTACTCGGGTGGAGTTGAGTACAACATTTCACCCTCAAACAGATGGACAATCTGAGCGCACTATTCAGATTCTTGAGGATATGCTCTGTGCGTGTGTGATTGAGTTTGGAGGGTCTTGGGATAAGTTCTTGCCATTGGTGGAGTTTGCCTACAACAACAGTTATCAGTCCAACATTCAGATGGCACCATATGAGGCTCTAAATGGGAGACAGTGTAGATCCCTGGTTGGTTGGTTTGAGTCGGGTGAGGCCAGATTATTGGGCATAGACTTAGTTCAGGATGCTTTGGAGAAGGTTAAGGTGATTCAGGATAGACTCCGCACAGCCCAGTCCAGACAGAAGAGTTACGCAGACCGGAAGGTTCGTGATGTTTCCTATATGGTTGGAGAGCGGGTTCTGCTTTGGGTTTCGCCTACGAAGGGCGTTATGAGATTCGGGAAGAAAGGGAAGTTGAGTACGAGATTTATTGGCCCTTTTGAGATATTGAGGAATGTTGGGGAGGTTGCTTATGAGCTTGCCTTACCTCCCAACTTGGTCGAAGTTCATTCGGTATTCCATGTTTCGATGCTCCTGAGGTATCACGGTGATCTGTTGCACGTATTGGATTTCAGTTCAGTCCAATTGGAAAAGGATCTATCCTATGTTGAGGAGCCAGTGGCGATATTGGACAGGCAGGTTAGAAAACTGAGGTCAAAGAACATTGCATCAGTAAAGGTTCAGTAGGGGGCCATCCGGTCGAGGAGGCGACCTGGGTGATCGAGCAGGATATGCGCAGTCGTTACCCTCATCTTTTAACTACTTCAGGTATGTTTTTATGCTCGTTCGAGTATGAATGAATGTTTAAGTGTAGGAGGATGTGACGACCCGTCTGGTTATCTTAAGAATTAATGCCCCGATCCCCTGTTAACTGCTTTCCCCATGTTTATTTCTGCTATTTTGATTTGCCGAGATGTTCGGTTTTAAGTTTCAGAGAGTTTTGGGACAATTAGTCCCTAAATGAGAGCTTAAGTGTTGGAAAGTCGAAACAGTATGAAGACGGTCTCGGAATGGAAATCTGATGGTTCCGTTAGCTCCATTGGGTGATTTTGGGCTTAAGGGCATGTTCAGATTGTGTTTTGGAGGTCCGTAGCTAATTTAGGGTTGAAATGCCGAAAGTTGAATTTTTGAAGTTTCCGGTTTGATAGCGAGATTCTAATCCGAGGGTCAGAATGGAATTCCGGAAGTTGGAGTAGCTCCATAATGTGAATGTGATGTGTGTGCAAAATTTCAGGTCATTCGGACGAGGTTTGATAGACCTTTTGATCGGAAGCGTATTTTTAGAGTTTTTGGAATTCTTAGGCTTGAATCCGATGAGAAATAGGTGTTTTGATGTTGTTTTGTGCGTTCTGAAGGTTGGAACAAGTTCAAATGAGGTTATAGGATATGTTGGTATGTTTAGTTGAGGTCCCGGGGCCTCAGGTGAGTTACAGGTGGTCAATCAGACCATTTCATTAAGTTTGGAGTTGCAAAATTGTAGGTTCAGCTGTTGCAGATACTTACTCTTTGTGTTCGCGAAGAGTTAATGGAAGATGGTGAAATTTTAGCCTTCGCGTTCACGAAGGGCTGGATGCTCGTGCATTGCATTCGCGAGAAGGGCAGTGCATTCGCGTAGAGTAATTGGTCAGCAGGGTCTGAGGACGAGTTTGTTCATCGCGTTCGCGAGAGAGGGAGTGCGTTTACGAAGGGTAAGTCTGAGGAATCATCACGTTCGCGAGTTTCTTTATCGCGTTCGCGTAAGAGGATTTTGGTCAAAGTCATTTTTGTGCTTCGCAAACGCGAGACGTTAACCACGTTTGCGAAGAAGGAAACACCTGGGGAGATTTTTAAAACCCATAATCGAGGGTTTGAGCCATAATTCATATTTTGGACTTGGGAGCTTGGGAGATTGTGATTTTTGAAGAGAGTTTCACCTGGGCGATTTGGGTAAGTTATTCCTACAAAGTTTAGATTAATTTCCATGAATCTACACTTAAATTCATCCTTTAATTTCGAAATTTTGGTGGAAATTAGGGGAAAAGTTCTTAGACCAAGAAATTGAGTTTTGATTGGGGATTTGACATTGGATTGGGATAATTTTGATATGGTTAGACTCGTGAGAGTGTGCGGATTCTAAAAATATAAATTTTACCCGATTCCGAGACGTGGGCCCGAGGGTCATTTTGGTTATTTTACCTAATTTCACGTATTAGCTTAGAATTTAATTGTAGAATTAGTTACTTGAAGTGGTATTTACATTATGAAATTGAATTGAATAGATTTGGGCCATTTTGAGTCGAGTACTCATGGCGAGAGCGTGGTTTCGGATTGATTTTGAGCCAGTTCGAGGTAAGTGGATTGTCTAACCTTGTGTGGGGGACCTTCCCCTTACGATTGGTTTATTTGATAATTGAAATGCCTTATACGTGAGGTGACGAGTGCGTACTTGTGCTAATTGTTGGAAATCCGGTTTTTCTTTAAGTAGTTACTAGTTATATTTCCTTTCCTGTTTTTACTACTTGCACTATTAAGCCTGTTGTTAGCTTAGGAAAGCACGTCTAAGTGATTTAATTGCTTTATTTGCTCAAACTGCCTTACCTGAACTCTATGCAGCATGCTAGGCTAGAATTTTTTGTTGTCTTAATATGAAATTTGCCATTTCTGAGTACTTTTCCTATTCCTGCTGTGTATTTACATTAGGACTACGGATGTGGGATTCCGGTAGCTCCCTTTACACAGTTATATGGAACTACGGGAATGCACCCGGTAGATTCCCCCAGTACCGGGTATTTACATTTGGGACTACGGAACGGGATTCTGGTAGATCCCCACGCACTATGAGTTGGACTACGGGATGGAATCCCGGGAGATCCATTGGATATGTACATATGGGACTACAGGACGGTATCCTAGGAGATCCCTGATCGTTATTATTGGTGCTGAGTTGTATTTCCTTTCCGTGTTTACCTTGTTTCTGTATAGTTGTTGTTGTCCTGTACATCCTGTGCTATTTTACTGTTGTACTTATTTATACTACTGTTCTATATTGTTGATCTTTATATTTTATTGAACCTCAGTAGGGCCCTGACCTCCTAGTCACAACCCAACCGAGGTTAGGCTCGGCACTTATTGAGTACCGCTGTGGTGTACTCATGCCTCTCCTGTGCATGTTATTCATGTGCAAATCCAGGTACCGCTACTCAGGCCTACCATCCTTGAGGGAGGCGACTGCTCTAGAGACTTCGAGGTACATCTGACGCGTCTGCAGGCCGAAATGTCCCTTTCTATTCCAGTTGTTAAACCTTGCCCTTTTGTATTTTCTTTTTTGTTAGATATTATGGAGTTAGACTGTTAGATATTCCAAAGTCTTGTGTTTCCGTGAGTTTTCGAGTTTTAGGATAGTGTACTTGATTCTGAGAACTGTTGTGTTGTGTAAGTCGAGTGGCACTTTTTAACACTGCTTTTATCACCCCTCATTCTGTTTTTATTTGTTTATATTCCGCATTTTGGTTATCATCCGCAATTTGGGCTTACCTAGTTGTATAAGACTAGGTGCTGTCACGATGGTTCACGGACGGTGAATCCGGGTCGTGACAATGTATGATTCGCGAGCGGGGTGATTGTTTATTTATGTTTGGCCGCATCGCATATATGATTCGCGAGCGGGGTAATAGATGTATCTATGGTTCGCGCCATTTGACCCTCCGGCAGGGCATAGTTTAAATATTTGTTGGATCGGATCGTACGACCTCGGCATGATTTGCGCAGGCTTGTATTACTTACCTTTAGATTTATAGATGTTGATATTTGTTCTCCATGGCTTGAGATAAATACATAAATGATGAAAATGAATTTGGAAATTTCCTATTAATAAAAGAATTGCTTACTAGCTTCATGCTATTGAGTTACAACCATCTTTGTGAAAATCCTCGATTTACTATATTATTGATATATTATTATTGGACCACTAGTAAGTGTCGAAGTCGGCCTCTCGTCTCTACTTCTTCGAGATTAGACGAGATACTCACTGGGTACATGTTGTTTTCGTACTCATGCTATACTTGCTGTGTTGCACAGGTACATGTATGTCTAGTGGCCTCCTTAGGCGCAGTGGCATGGTTGACACGGAGACTTAGGTGAGCTACATCTCTCAAGATGACCCGCAGCCAACAGAGTCTTTTTCAGAGTATAGTAGTTCTTTTCTGTCCAATTATATTCCGGACAGTTATCGTATTGTACTTTATTTCCTAGAAATTGCTCATGCACTCATAACACCAGGTTCTGGGATGATTATGGGGTATTTTGTATTAACTTTGAAACATTTTTATTTATTTTTTAATGATTATCTTTTACTAGTAAAATTGAAGGAAAATCATAGTTTTCAAAATTATTAAAACGAGAATTTAATTAAGTATTTATGGTTGGCTTGCCTGACAGCGGCGTCCGGCGCCATCACGACCCTTAGTAGATTTTGGGTCGTGATAACATGGTATCAGAGCACTAGGTTCCTTAGGTCTCATGAGTCACAAGCGAGTCTAGTAGTGTTTTGCGGATCGGTACGGTACGGAGACATTTGTACTTATCTTTGAGAGGCTATAGGGCTGTTAGGAGCACTTCCCTTCTTGATTCCTCATCGTGCGGTTTGATTACTTTGAGACTTATGCCTTCATTTCCTGCCCATTCAATCTTATGCGACATGAAGCTATGGTTCTAAATCTAGAATCGAGGAATTGTAATGGTATTGCAGATGTGGTGCGTGGTGTTTCCTCCTGTGTATTTGACTAGGCAGCGAAGGATGAGGAAGGGCATGTGGGAAGTGTCTTGTGGTGATTAAACTCCTAGAAGGCCAAGTGTGGGAAATAGGAGTCGAGTAGTCGCCTAAAGGAGTGAGTTTGACCAAAGTGGGAGCGGCAGAGTAGCATATGGGTTCAGTGGCAGGATAATTGTACACCTTGAGGAAAAGTTTAGAGTGATTTGGGAATTTTAGTGGACAGTGATTGGGTTCGTGGGCTTAATTTAAAATATTGGCTATTATACGGTGGGAGAATGGATGCCACAGAAAGGGAGTTGCTTGATACGAAGAAGGATGCAATATAACTTTGAATTAGAAGATATTGTCACGCATTTAGTTGATGTCAATAAGAAGTGAATGGACTAGTACAGTTGGTGAATGAGCAGGGGATAAGGATGGGTTACTGATTTCATAGTGACTGTACCCCGTGCATGATGTTGGAAGATGTTGGCATGTAATTTCCATAGGTGAGTTATCTCCTGTGAGCAGGTCAGCGGTCGCGTGGTTGGCGAAGCTCCTGCGAAGGATTTTACTGACTATCTAGTAAGAGGTCAAATATTTGAATGTTGCTAGAGATTCAAAGTGTTCATGAAACACTAACGGAAGGATTTCGAGGAATCTGGCAGTTTGATTGTGCAAGGTCATGTCAATAAGAGATAAATAATCTTGGTGGGTTCCATAGTTGTGTAATAGTGGATTCAAGCTAAGTGGGAGAGTCCCGCCGCCTACGATTGGGTTGCATGGTCATCCACTTGTGAGGTTAGGGCTATCGGTGTATTGGTGAGTTATTACAACTAAGGGAAAAAACATAAGTGGTAATTTCGGGAAAAGAACATAAGTGGTAATTTGAGCAAAGGAATTGATAAATGTGTGCTATAGTTGGCCTTATTGACTCATGTTCAGGCTTTGGGAAGATTCAGGATTTATTCTTCGTATAGAGGTGATTTACAAGGGAAGTGAATTAGTCGAGTGCTTTATTGAGATGAGTGTTCATATGCCAACGGAGCCTTAGAGTTTATTATATTCGGGACCAAGCCCGAATGGGTGACTCTTAACAACGGTCCTAGTGAATTCAAAGGTTAAAAATGCGGTGCCTAAGGATTCAAGACCGGAGTATGGTTAAGAATCGAGCTTTTGTAGAAGATTATGATAAGAGGCTCGAAATGTTCTATGATATTTTTGACTTGCAGTGTAACATTGAGAGGAAAATGAGAAAAACACTTTAGATTCGTAGAGGAATCATCAGAATGGGTGTATTAGTTGAAGATGCGAATGTGCCTGCAAGGAGGGTATGAAACGGTTCATGGGTTTGGAGACAATGTGGTCTCATGGAATGGGGTCACTCAAGAAGAGCGCGGATTTAGGTTGGTGATGTAAGGAATGGATCTATTATTATCTCTAAGGCAAGTTAAGTATGAATTAAAAGATGTTAAATTGGTTAGCCATGGTTGAATTGGCATAATGGTGGCGGTGATCAGTTCCTTCAGCGTAATTAAGTTATGCATGTGATTTGTGGCAGTACGTGCGAGGCTTGACGACCGTTGTAATTGATTTTATTTGGAAGTACTCAAGTATTATGGCCTTGTTATGTGTAGGCAGCTCTCGGAAGGGTCATGGTGATTTAGACCACTACTTGAGGATTTGAATGTTCTACGATTATGAGAATTCACTCGCGTGTTGCTATGGTTCTCTTGGAATGAGTTAAGTAAAAAGTTTCTATGTAATGAAGTGTTTACCCTAATAGTGGTTCAGGAGTTATGATGAAATTCTTTTACTATCGCATATTGGTTTGTTAGCTGCAGTGAGCAGTATGAAATTTGAAAGTGAGGATCAAGGTTGCGGTTCGGTGTTTTACTAGGATGTCACGAGCTCGGATGAGCAGGAAGGGGATTTGGATATTTGGAGTAAGCTGGTATTGTCTTTGTTGCGACCAAAACACTCACGCAAGTGTACGCGATCATCAAGTAATATAGTAATAAGTAAAGTATCGTTCCCACGAAGAATTATGATCAACTTATCGACTAATGCAAACTCAAACAATTATCAGGTCAAGCTAATTCATCACAAAATACATAAATAACCAATTTCTAATTTAAAGAGTAATCACACAATAATATAACGCAAAGTTTACTACACCACTTATGCAATTTTCTTTTAACAATTAATAAAAAAGATATTCCAGGGTCATGGGCTTGCTAGAGATCATGCTACGCTTTTATCTTAAGAATGATGTATTGAATTATCTGGGTTATTGATTATAGGATTAATAATATTCATAAGAATATGTCGAATTCATATGCACCTATTCAAGTTAAATTAATACTTATATTTCTATAGCATTAATATTAACTAAAATGCATTTACAATTCCTATTTTTCAACCAAACAAGGCAATTAAGTATAGTTCTATCTTAATCGCGAATCATTCACCCGATGCCTAGGATCAAGATCATGTTCTATTTGATTCTATGTGCAATCAAGAATTTCCTTTTTCATGTTTAACTCAAGATTCATAAATAGTATTTCACTGTTAGCTACGTAGTAAAATAATTAATAGCAGAATCAAATAAACAACCCATAACGATAAATTCAAGATCATCAATTTAAGCTTCAAACAACATAATCATCTAACACTCATGACCCCAGAGTATTTGGGTTTTTAGCCACTCATATTCATACAAACATCAACAATATAAGTCCTAAACATAAAACAAATAAATACTAGAAGAAAGTTTGGAAAAACGTTATTAATCCTTGCTCCAAAATGTTGTTCCTCTTGATTTTTGATACTTGAAGATGAATCTCCTCTTCTTTTTCTCTCTACAATCAGGTCTGGTCCGTCAATAATGGTTGTTTTACCCTTTTTAAATGTGTAAGAATGGGTTTTGACAATTATGCCCTTCTAAGACCAAAAGAGAATAGTTCTACGATTTTTACACATCCGCGGCGCCCCGTGCGACTCCCCGTGCGCCGCGTACATGGAATGGTCAGAGGCAGAAGACATTTTAACAGAGCAAAATAATATTTTGCTGGAAATGCACTACTGCGGCGCCCCACACGGCGCGCGCCCCAGCGCGGCAGTGTAATTTTTTGCGATGCTTCCTTTTTCTTTTGTTTTTCTATCCGGGCTTGCTATGCGACCCCCGAACACAATCCCGACTTGATTTATTTAGCTTTTACTCAGACTTCAAAGCCTCAAACTAATCAAATTCATCCCAAATTTAATTCTTAAGTCGGAATCGCTTCCTGCAAGGCATAAAGCATGAATTTAGTACAATTCATTATTATTTAAGCTCAAACATTTGTAAAATGTAACAATTAAAGTATTGTTACAATGACTAAAACACGAGTTTTTAGCCTATGATCAACACCCAACACTTAAACCATTGCTCATCCTTGAGTGATTAACATACACTTCACATAAGGACGACCTTGTAATCAAACAATTTCTCTAATAACACATGTCGACACTTAAGTACTAATTCATAATATTTCAACCTCAAGAAATAACTCACAAGTTCCACGCATTTTCATAACTTGCTTACTTACTCTAACACAAAGGTCAAAACGTTTCCTTGCTTTTACAAATCATGTGCCCTCCCACAACTAATATAGACTAGTTCCTCTCAAAATAATATTCAAGAATATTAGGAACTCAAAATAGGAAGAATTAGCTCACTCTCAGAATTGAAATTCATGTGCAACAGAAGACATACCACATGCTTGCCCCTAGTGTAATACTCTACTAATTCAGATTATTCAATCAAGGATCAAATAGGACTTTAATTGGTTGTAATGCAGGCTGAGGAAGGGTGTGATAAACATAGAACGTAGTAGCTACACCTCTTTGATAACTTCCATAAATACACCATTTCATTTCCCAATTTCAGCATCACTCTTATTGTTAAACCATCTCCAACCTTTTTGAGGTTTTACATACTAACAATAAATCCTATTCTCTTTAAGCACCATAAGTTAGGGAATGTTACTAATGAAAATTCATTCCCTATATATATATATATGTATGTATGTATGTATTTTTTCAACATTTTTTTTAAACAAACTAACCAATGTCTTCTCAACTTTAACAACATTAAAACAACACTAAGTGCTCATGAGAGATAGAGGTTCAAACAACTGATATATTTACATAAATTGGTAAGGTTTGTAATGTGGATGCCAAAGAAATAGGATTAACGGCTCAAAAGGTTTGACTAAGATATATACAACTAGGTGGGAACAATTATAAAACTGGTTCAATAAAGAGATGCCTATATCATCTCCTAGACTAAATAATTCCACTATTTCGCTTTGCTAAATACTTGAGGGCAAGTTCTAGATATCAACTGTTAAGCACAAAATATTTCAGCAACCTCACTCGCACATTGGCACACAACTCACTCAAGCTTGGATCTTTCTCGACTCTCTAGTCAAAGCAGTTAAGCATAGTCATAAATACACAATGTAAGGCACTTACTTTAGAATCAAGAACTAATGTTGAACATCACAAATAAGGTGCATACCACTTCTAAAGCATGTGCATTTGAGGAGATTAACTCTGTAAGTTAGGAACTTTTTATTCAATTGAACTAAAAAAATTACACAATACTCGGTTCAAATACACCCTTGGAAAAGAACCACGTCATAAAGAAATATCAAGGGGAAAATTTTAAATTAAACCAAAACTAGCATACACTAAACTGAAATAAAAAGGCAAATATTTTTTTTAATTTCGACTTCATTTCCCTCAAGAAAAATCCATCGTCGGGAAAAAATCAAAATTAGTATCACTTACTACCTACAAACACTATAATCTACCAAAACAAAAAGTTTAACAGTCTAATCAAAATGAAACAACTAAAAATATGAAAAATACAAAAGTAAGTACATTACAATAGGGGCAATTCACCCCACACTTACAAACTTGCATTGTCCCTAATGCAAAAAATGAAAATAGATCAGAAAAGAGGATCCCTAAGGCCATTGGCCTAAGCATCTTCATCTTCAAAGGTGCACAAATATTCCTCGTAATCTGAGGGAACAAAGTTTACATCCTCATCCGGTGGAAATTGTTCTTGCTGAGCGATTCCTAACCACTGTTGAGTGAAAGGAGATAGAGGGTGATTTTGTTATAATTCTTCCAAGTTCACTTCCCATTTGGAGGCGCGAAGGCGCAAATCAACAAATAATAACTGCAAAGTTTCTTCCACTCGGATAAACCTTTGATCGGCATTAAGTGCAGCTGCAGGCAGATTTATCACCGTCGTGACATCAAGTGCCCTGATAGGGTATGTCACTTCTATCTTCTGATCATAGTGATACTCTTGTTCAATGTAGTGCGTCCGCAACAACCGAGTGATCATACTCGGATAGTGTAGGCAGCGTCCCCCAAAAGGTCTCACCTTCGACATGTGTTCCAGCATAATTTTTTCAAGATCAACCTGCATTCCTATTAAAAGTGCATAAATCAAACAAACCTTTAGTTTTGATACGTCCGTATCACTTTGTGTCGGCATGAATTTTGCATTTATTATCTTCAAAATAACTCTTGCAGGACGGTGGAATGTTCCTTTTTTCATCTCCTTGTAAAACTCATTTGAATCTCTAGTCCACAAGGCAAAGGAATCTGCACCACATAGCTGCCTGCGAATGTTTGGGTAGTCTGGTCTACGAAGAAACCTCTGAAACAGCTTATGTGAATGCTCAGTGAAACCCATTATTTGATTTATGACCTTTGAAGAAAATGGAATCACTATGTTTCTGACCCTTAGTTGGTAACTTGCATCTAAATTGCCTCCTGGTTGCCAATTGGCATAAAATTCTTTTACCAAGTTGATATTCACACTATCACCTTGGCGAAACAACCCTTCAAACCCCAAAGCTCGAATGTTATTATATATTGCATTATACTTACGAGCGAGCTATGTTTCATCTATGGCGACTTCAGGAGTTGGTGGCACAACAGGAATAAATGATTGGAACCATTGTATTGCATGGACTGGAATAGCCTTGATGCCATATTTGCACTTTGGTACCTCGTCTGCATCAGGATCGATGTGTTCCTCTTCCTCCTCAACTGGTGCCGGAGGGGGTGCCTTTCTAACTCCCCGTCGGCTAGTAGATGCAACCTCAGATAGGCCAGTGTTTGATGTTTTACTTGGACGCCGAGACATTATACCTACACAACATGATATATTAGCTAAAACACACAAAAATCATTTTAAAAGCAAGTGGAGTAAATACCCCACACTTTTGTTATTATCATGTTGACACTTAGCATGTATAACAGGGATTCAGACTACCCTGTTCTTCAATTAGAATGACATAACGCTTATCGGCCTACCCAACATTAGAGAGAATTACAACAATTGTAAATAAAATAAAAATTCAAAAACAAGGCTGAAAATATTAAAAATAAACATAAAAAGAAATTAGTCTATTTTACAAAATCCAAAATTATTTTACAAAATATACTACATAGGCACATTAGCATGAATCCTACATATTATTTTACATATAGCAAGCGAAAAATCATGGTTTAGCCTAATGTCATAGTTGTTATAAAAAATAACATCTCACAATGCAATTTGTTTCTCAATTTGTAACATTACTTAGTTTCATGTCACTTAGACGTTTTAACAACCACATTGTAAGCATGTCTTGCATTCTTTAAATTTCAACTTGAAATGAGGCAAATTCACCATATCAACAATACAACTATACCTCACTTCACAACTATAACATCACCACATCTTCACAATAATATTCAATGCACAAATTTTCACTTTCTTACATGTATTTTCGAAATAGTGTACCCCTTAACAATCTTCAACAAGAATTCAACCCATATCACCTCAACACACCCTAAAATCCTTCATAATCACAAAGATAATATACATTCTAAGTTTTTAATACTATTTTCAACAATAATAACAAAAGAAAATTAAAAACACAATTCTTGCTAGGGTTTATATAAATACAATTGAAATAAAAAAAAGAAATACAACTTAAAATACTACTAGGTTGAAAGAAAAGAGAGAAGAGAATACTTATCTTGAAAGAAGAAGAAGGATTTTGGGGATGGATTGTTGAGTGAAATTATTTTTTACTCCTTGGGGTTGATACTTAGAGAGTCAAAGAGTTTGGAAGAGGAAATATGACTAAGGGGAAGGGGGTTTTCAGTTATTAAGGGTTTTCTTTAAAAAAATGTTATAATTTTTTTAATCAAATTATGCCTACCGCGTCAACCCCATGGCGCACCCCGCAGCGCGGTAGTGCAAAAATTCCAGCTGCTCCAAAATTTTTGTATTCTACCTCGTCTATGTAATTTTGCCTGGCGCGGTGTGTGGAATGATGCTCCATGCGACGCGGTAGGCCAATTTTTCACAGAGTTAGCCTATTTTTCGATTTTTAGCTCACAATTTACACCCCTACATCTTTGTACACTGATTTTATGCCAAATTCATGCTTGCACCTGATTTAAAACATTATAACATCTAAAATCTAATATTTCTAAACTACAATTAAAAGTTAGTGATGTTAGTCATTGGGTTGCCTCCCAACAAGTGCCTAATTTAACATCGCGGCACGACTCAACACTTCATCACACATCGACCAAAGCTACCGAGGTCTTGTGACGTTTAATATCACCACCCCAATAGTGTTTTACTCGCTGCCCATTCACCAAAAATGTACCACTTGAATTTATGTCCCACAATTCGACTGTTCCATGAGGAGTCACACATACCACAACGAAAGGGCCTGCCCAACGGGACTTAAGCTTTCTAGGAAAAAGCTTTAGCCTTGATTTAAACAAGAGAACTTCTTGACCCGGCTCAAACTCACGATGTTGGATGTGCTTTTCATTCCACCTCTTGTCCTTTTCTTTATACAACTCGGCATTTTCATAAGCACGCAACCAAAACTCATCAAGTTCATTGAGTTGTAGCAGTTTTTTTTCACCGGCTAAGTCCATATCCATATTTAGCTTTTTGATTGGCCAATAAGCTTTGTGTTCTATCTCAAAGGGAAAATGAAATGCCTTTCCATAAACTAACATGTACGGAGAAGTACCTATTAGAGTCTTGTATGCAGTTCGGTAAGCCCATAATGCATCTTCTAACTTACCAGACCAATCCTTCCTATTTGCACTCACTATTTTCTCCAAAATCTGTTTTACCTCTCTGTTTGACACTTCAACTTGACCACTCATTTGAGGGTGATACGAGTAGCAACCTTGTATCTTACCCCATATTTTGCTAGATCATTTTTCAATAATTTGTTACAAAAGTGTGTTCCTTCATCTTATCAACACCCTTGGAGTTCCAAAGCGTATGAAAATGTGCTTCTTTACGAAACTTACCACTATCATTGCATCATTAGTAGGAAGAGCAATAGCCTCAACCCACTTAGACACATAATCGACTACAAATAAAATGTATCTGTGACCGTTAGAGTATGGAATGGTCCCATGAAATCAATTCCCCAGACATCAAAGAGCTCTACTGCCAAAATATTTTGCAAAGGCATCTCGTTCCTCTTCGTGATTGTACCTATTCTTTGACACCTGTCACAATTTTTAACAAAAGCATGTGCATCTTTAAACAATTTTGGCCAGTAAAAACCCGATTGAAAAACCTTTTGTGCAGTTTTGTCTCCACCATGGTGACCTCCATAAAGAGAATCATGACAGTAATGCAATATTGAATTCATCTCCTCCTCAGGGACACACCTTCTTACCAATTGATCTGTGCATTGCTTGTATAGAAAAGGCTTGTCCCACATGTAAAATCTCACGTCATGTAAAAATCTTCTACTATGATCAGTTGTGAATTCTGATGGAGTCACCCCACTTGCAATAAAATTCACATAATCAGCATACCACGGGGTTTCATCCGAAGTGATGGCTAGTAACTGTTCATCAGAAAATGTTTCTTTGATTGATTCTCCTTCAGTTATATGGCCTTGATTTTCCAACCTGGACAAGTGATCTGCAACCTGATTCTCTGTCCCTTTTCGATCTCGAATCTCTAAATAAAATTCCTACAAAAGAAGAATCCATCGGATTAACCTTGGCTTGGCATCTTTCTTTGCAAATAAATACCTGATAGCTGAGTGATCTGTGTAAACTATGACTTTGGTTCCCACTAGATAGGACTTAAACTTATCAAATGCCCATATTATTGCAAGCAACTCTTTTTTAGTAACAGTGTGATTCATTTGTGCTGGATTAATAGTTCTGCTCGCACAATGAATGGAGTAAAAGATTTTCTCCTTCTGCCCAAAACAGCTCCAATAGCTATGTCACTTGCGTCACACATCAACTCAAATGGAAGTTTCCAATCTGGAGCAATGATAATTGGTGCAGTAACTAATCTTCTTTTCAGCTCATCAAATGCTTTCAGACATGCATCATCAAACTTGAAGGATGTATCTTTCTCAAGAAGCCTGCACAAAGGAGATGAAATTTTTGAAAAATCTTTAATGAAACGATGATTAAAACCTACGTGGCCCAAGAAACTGCAAATGCCTCTAACTGATGTCGGTGGAGGTAATTTTTCAATTTCTTCAACCTTTGCTTTATCTACCTGCAATCCATTCTTGGACACTTTGTGCCCTAGGACGATACCTTCTCTTACCATGAAATGGCACTTTTCCCAATTCAGTATCAAATTTGTTTCTTCACACCTAGCAAGTACCTTGTCAAGATTCATTAAACATTCATCAAAAGAACATCCATATACAGAAAAGTCATCCATAAATACTTCCATAAATCTTTCAACCATATTAGTAAAAATAGCCATCATACACCTTTGCAAAGTCGTAGGTGTATTACAGAGACCAAATGACATTCTTTTAAATGCATATGTCCCATAGGTACATGTAAATGTGGTCTTCTCTTGGTCTTCTAGGGCTATAAAAATCTGATTATATCCCGAGTAGCCATCCAAAAAATAGTAGTATACCTGTCCAACTAATCTATCAAGCATTTGGTCAATAAAGGGGAGAGGAAAATGGTCTTTTCGGGGATGAATTATTCAATTTTCTATAATCAATGCAAATCCTCCACCCAGTAATAGTTTGAATGGGAATCAGATCATTGTTTTCATTTGTCACTACAGTAATTCCTCCTTTCTTTGGAACACATTGTACTGGACTTACCCATTTGCTATCAGAGATTAGAAATACAATACCTACATCAAGCCATTTAATCACTTCTTTTCTTACCACCTCTTTCATGTTGAGATTTTGTGATGACCCGGCCAGTCGTCTCATGAGTTACCGCTTCATTTTCCCTATTTCTACTTCTATATGATTTGTTTATCTGTGTTATGTGGTATCGAGTTGGTCAGATTAAATCCGGAATGGTTTTGGTAAGGTTTGAGACACTTAGTCTCTTTTGAGGAAGCTTAAGTTGGAAAAGTCAACTAGATGTTGACTTATGTATTAGAGGAATCGGATGTTAATTCTGATGGTTCAATTAGCTTTGGGAGGTGATTTGAAACTTAGGAGCGCGATCGGAATGAGTTTTGGAGGTTCGGAGTAGATTTAGGCTTGAATTGGCGAAGTTGATATTTTGGAGATTCCGGTTGGTAGGAGAGATTTTGATCTAAGGGTCAGAATGGAATTCCGAGAGTTGCAGTAGTTCCGTTGTGTCATTTTGGATGTGTATGCAAAATTTCAGGTCATTCGGATGTGGTTTGGTTGGGTTTTTGATCAAAAGCGGAATTCGGAAGATTTTTAGAAACTTAGGCTTGAATCCGATGTGTTTTAGTTGATTTGATATTGTTTGAGGAGTTTTGAAGATTGGAACATGTTTGAATAAGGTTTTGGGATGTGTTGATGCCTTTAGTTGAGGTCCCAGGGGCCTCGGGTGAATTTCGGGTGGACAATCGGGCCAATTCATGAAGTTGGAACCTGCAGAAAATTGCAAGTCAGTGCTGCAGAAAACTGACCTTCACATTCGCGAGAGGGTCCTCGCATTCGCGAAAAATCAGTCGAGGAAGGTAGGAATTAAGCCTTCGCATTGGCGATGAGGTCTCTGCGTTCGCGAAGGGCTGGGCGTAGGTGCATCGCAATCGCGGGTGTGTAGTCGCGTTCGCATAGAAAGAAATGAGAGTTTGAGCTTCAGTAGAATTCGTGTTTGCGATGGATGGAACGCATTCGCGATGGTCCGTCTAGGTAAATCATCGTGTTCGCGAGGGTATAGTCATAATCGTGTAAGAGGTAAATTGGTCAAAGTTTATTTGTGCTTCGCGAACGCGAGGCTTTGACTGCGTTCGCGAAGAAGGAATTTAGGCCTGGGCAGAAGGTTTAAAAGGTCATCTTGTCCGCGAATGTGGGGTTATTTCCTTCCATTGTTGGTCGTTTTTGGAGCTTTTTAAAGAGGATTGAAGAGGGATTCAAGGGGAATCACTTGGAGGTAAGATTCTTGGACTTAAAACTCGATTCTAATGTGAATTTCACCTAAATAATCATGGAAAATAAGCCAAAAATTGAAGAACTAGGGCTTGAAAATTTAGACCTTTGATTGAGGATTTGAAGGACCATTTGAGGTCGGATTTTAGAACTTTTGATGTGTATGAACTCGTGGGGAGATAATGAATCTATTGATGTAAAAAATTTCAAATTTCGAGATGTGGGCTCGGAGGTCGGGTTTTGGTAATTTTGGGATTTGTGTCACTTATTGATTGTTTTCGCTTGGGCTTCGTTCCCTTGGCATATTTTAACGTCCCCATTCTAATTTTGGATAGATTTGATGCGAGTGGAGGACGATTCGAGGGGCAAAGGCATCACGAGTTAGAGATTTGACTGGTTTGTGAAAAAGAAGGATGGCACTATGAGGATGCGTATTGATTACAGGCAATTGAACAAGGTAACAATTAAGAACAAGTATCCTTTGCCTCACATTGATCATTTATTCGACCAGCTTTAGGGAGAGAGAGTGTTCTCCAAGATTGATCTCCGTTCAGGTTATCACCAGCTGAAGATCAGGGACTCGAATATTCTAAGATAACTTTCAGGACCCGATATGGTCATTATGAGTTCTTGGTGATGTCTTTTGGGCTGACCAGTGCTCCAGCAGTGTTCATGTATTTAATGAACAGTGTGTTTAGGTCTTATCTTGACTCGTTTGTCATAGTCTTTATTGATGATATTCTGGTATATTCGCGTAGTTAGGAGGAGCATGCAGAGCATTTTAGAGTTGGGTTGGAGAGATTGAGAGAGAAGAAACTTTATGCAAAATTCTCTAAGTGTGAGTTTTGGCTCAGTTCAATGGCTTTTTTGGGGCACGTGGTGTCCAGTGAGGGTATTCAGGTTGATCCGAAGAAGGTGGTTCAGAGTTGGCCCAGACCGTTCTCAGCCACAGATATTTGCAGCTTTTTTGGTTTGGTGGGGTATTATCGTCGTTTTGTTCAGGGATTCTCATCTATCGCATCGCCCTTGACCAAGTTGACTCAGAAGGGTGCTTCATTTGTATGGTCGGACGAGTGTGAGGAGAGCTTTCAGAAGCTCAAGACAGCTTTGACCATAGCTCCAGTATTAGTTTTGCCATTAGCTTCAGGTTCATATACCATGTATTGTGATGCTTCGAGAGTTGGGATTGGATGTGTATTGATGCAGAAGGGTAGAGTTATTACTTATGCTTCTCATCAGTTAAAGTCCCATGAGAAGAACTACCCCGTTCATGATTTGGAGTTGGCTGCTATTAGCCCTCTAACAAAGGTCCTCGGTAGGTGTGGGTTGTGACAAGGATTTTCATGATGGCCTTGGCACACAACCTGAAAAATGGGGCAACCTCATGAAGGGCTGCTCGGCATGACGGACAATGCGGGGTTTGACAAACGCAGCTTGAACGGAAGCAAGGCACATTCTACTTAGATGTGCGGGTTGGCAAAGCCATGTCAAGCAGGGGCAAAGACATGGTGAGGCAAATCAAGGAGGGACAAGCAAAAGCAAATGATACGGGCAGATTTGATCAAGTCGGGGGCGACTTGACATGGGCGGGCAACTTTGACAATGAACGTGTGCGGCTAAGTCAGTGGGTGGCAAGTTGTGGCAATGACATTGGCGCGGAGCAGTGTCAAAGGCATGGTTGGGCGCAATGCCAGCCTTGGCACAAAGCAGCTGGGCAAAAATCAGACCAAGCTGTGCACAAGCAGCAGTTGGAAAATATGTGCCAAGCACATGGGAAGCAGTTGGCAGTTGCAACCTCTTCCAAGACATGTTAATCATGGCCTAAAAGTGTGCCCACGTTTTTGTACTTTGTCTTAACTTGTTGCCCATCAGTTGGGGCTTGTCAACTGATTGTAGCCTTATCAATACTTGCTTAGGCTGTCCAAAACAGGACAGAAAACTTAGTCTAAGGCATTGTGTAGCCAAAATTTGTCTAAGTTATTTTCCTAAGGGTGGGAAAACCATTTTGGGCAAGGGAATTATGGAATTCTTTGTCTTGGCCATAGGGTTGGCTATTGTGTTATTGTATTCACTTATTAATACAAGTTGGGAAGAAATTCCTGTATATCGTGTGTGCCTTTATCTACTATTTTTGCTGCCTATTTTCATTCTAAATTCAAACGTCCCTAAAAATAAAACTAAGTGTTGGAAAGGCTGAAGTCAAGGCTGGGCTTGACTGCCGCACGAAGGTAAAACTCGGGATGAGTTTGAGTGACACAAATCACCCCTGTGACAATTGGTATCAGAGCGTGGCTGGATCGGGGCGAAGACACAACGTTCAGTGGTTGAATTTTGTGAAGAATGGATGGTGGCAATGTAGAACTTAGGGAAAAGTTTTCTGCATTAAAGGCACTCGTCGGAACTGTTGATGGGGATCAATTTCTGACTATTTTGACTCGTCTCGCCTATCTTGAGGCCGAGATGAACAAACTGAGCCAGGAGTGCACAGATCTAAAAACGGAAAATAGGTTGTTGCGTCGTGCTGTTGGCAATGATGAAGCACAGCGTGGGGCAGATCGTACCAAGGTCAGAATTCCGGAGCCTAAAGAGTTCAATGGCGCAAGGAGTGCAAGGAAACTTGAAAACTTCCTGTGGGATATAGAATAGTACTTCCATGCTGCTAAAGTGCAATATGAAGACAAAGTCCCCATTACGACTATGTACTTGGTGGATGATGCAAAGTTGTGGTGGCGTACGCGCGTGGCAGATGATGTAAGTGCTAGTAGGCCAAAGATTGACTCTTGGGAAGGGCTGAAGAAAGAGTTGAAGGATCAATTATTTCCTAGCAATGAGGACTGGATTGCTAGAGATCGTTTGAAGAAGTTGAAACAAACTGGAACGGTCAGGGATTTCGTCAAGGATTTTAGTTCTTTGATGCCGGATATTAGCAACATGTCTAAGGAAGACAAGCTGCATAATTTCCTTTACGGGTTGCAGTCGTGGGCGCAAATGGAACTCCGAAGGCAAAATGTGAAAGATCTTCCTAGTGCCATTGCTACTGCGGATGCGTTGGGTGATTTTCGGTTGGGACAAAATAGTTCTAATTTCTCTACTACTTTAAAGTCCAAAAATGGGAACAAGGACAAAGTAAAAGAGTGGAGGAAAAACGGACATGACAAGGGTAATGCTATTGAGGGCAATGGCAATGAGAAGGGAAAGCAATGTGCTGGACCTTCGATAAACAAGGGATAAAACAGCAAGTTTGATGGCTGTTTTATTTGCAAAGGGCCAAAAATGGCGAGGAATTGTCCAAGAATTGAACGGCTTTCAGCGTTGTTTGATGAAGAAAAGAGTGAAGATGAGCAAAACAAGGAAGAACATGGGCAAGCAACAGCATAATTGGGACCTATGGTGGTGCTGAAAAATTCGGAAGCTGCTTCGTCGAGGACGACAAATTATTCTGGTGGGGGTGGTTTGTTAGCCCCTTGACAAAGGTCCTCGACAGGTGTGGGTTGTGACAAGGATTTTCATGATGGCCTTGGCGCACAACCTGAAAAATGGGGCAACATCATGAAGGGCTGCTCGGCATGACGGACAATGCGGGGTTTGACAAACGCATCTTGAACGGAAGCAAGGCGCATTATACTTAGATGTGCAGGTTGGCAAAGCCATGTCAAGTAGGGGCAAAGACATGGCGAGGCAAAGCAAGGCGGGACAAGCAAAGGCAAATGATACGGGCAGATTTGATCAAGTCGGGGGCGACTTGACATGGGCGGGCAACTTTGACAATGAACGTGTGCGGCTAAGTCAGTGGGTGGCGAGCTGTGGCAATGACATTGGCGTGGAGCAGTGTCAAAGGCAAGGTTGGGCGCAATGCCAGCCTTAGCACAAAGCAGCTGGGCGAAAATCAGACCAAGCTGTGCATAAGCAGTAGTTGGAAAACATATGCCAAGCACATGGGAAGCAGTTGGCAGTTGCAACCTCTTCCAAGACATGCTGATCATGGCCTAAAAGTGTACCCACGTTTTTTTACTTTGTCTTAACTTTTTGCCCATCAGTTGGGGCTTGTCAACTGATTGTAGCCTTATAAATACTTGCCTAGGTTGTCCAAAACGGGACAGAAAACTTAGTCTAAGGTATTGTGTAGCCAAAATTCGTCTAAGTTATTTTCCTTAGGGTGGGAAAACCATTTTGGGGCAGGGAATTAGGGAATTCTTTGTCTTGGCCATAGGGTTGGCTATTGTGTTCTTGTATTCACTTATTAATACAAGTTGGGAAGAAATTCTTGTATATCGTGTGTGCCTTTATCTACTATTTTTGCTGCCTATTTTCATTCTAAATTCAAACGTCCCTAAAAATAAAACTAAGTGTTGGAAAGGCTGAAGTCAAGGCTGGGCTTGACTGCCGCACGAAGGTAAAACTCGGGATGAGTTTGAGTGACACAAATCACCCCTGTGACAATTGGTATCAGAGCGTGGCTGGATCGGGGCGAAGACACAATGTTCAGTGGTTGAATTTTGTGAAGAATGGATGGTGGCAATGTAGAACTTAGGGAAAAGTTTTCTGCATTAAAGGCACTCGTCGGAACTGTTGATGGGGATCAATTTCTGACTATTTTGACTCGTCTCGCCTATCTTGAGGCCGAGATGAACAGACTGAGCCAGGAGTGCACAGATCTAAAAACGGAAAATAGGTTGTTGCGTCGTGCTGTTGGCAATGATGAAGCACAGCGTGGGGCAGATCGTACCAAGGTCAGAATTCCGGAGCCTAAAGAGTTCAATGGCGCAAGGAGTGCCAAGAAACTTGAAAACTTCCTGTGGGATATAGAATAGTACTTCCATGCTGCTAAAGTGCAAGATGAAGACAAAGTCCCCATTACGACTATGTACTTGGTGGATGATGCAAAGTTGTGGTGGCGTACGCGCGTGGCAGATGATGTAAGTGCTGGTAGGCCAAAGATTGACTCTTGGGAAGGGCTGAAGAAAGAGTTGAAGGATCAATTATTTCCTAGCAATGAGGACTGGATTGCTAGAGATCGTTTGAAGAAGTTGAAACAAACTGGAACGGTCAGGGATTTCGTCAAGGATTTTAGTTCTTTGATGCTGGATATTAGCAACATGTCTAAGGAAGACAAGCTGCATAATTTCCTTTACGGGTTGCAGTCGTGGGTGCAAATGGAACTCCGAAGGCAAAATGTGAAAGATCTTCCTAGTGCCATTGCTACTGCGGATGCGTTGGGTGATTTTCGATTGGGACAAAATAAATCTAATTTCTCTACTACTTTAAAGTCCAAAAATGGGAATAAGGACAAAGTAAAAGAGTGGAGGAAAAACGGACATGACAAGGGTAATGCTATTGAGGGCAATGGCAATGAGAAGGGAAAGCAATGTGCTGGACCTTCGATAAACAAGGGACAAAACAGCAAGTTTGATGGCTGTTTTATTTGCAAAGGGCCAAACATGGCGAGGAATTGTCCAAGAATTGAACGGCTTTCAGCGTTGTTTGATGAAGAAAAGAGTGAAGATGAGTAAAACAAGGAAGAACATGGGCAAGCAACAGCATAATTGGGACCTATGGTGGTGCTGAAAAATTCGGAAGCTGCTTCGTCGAGGACGACAAATTATTCTGGTGGGGGTGGTTTGTTAGCCCCTTGACAAAGGTCCTCGACAGGTGTGGGTTGTGACAAGGATTTTCATGATGGCCTTGGCGCACAACCTGAAAAATGGGGCAACATCATGAAGGGCTGCTCGGCATGACGGACAATGCGGGGTTTGACAAACGCATCTTGAATGGAAGCAAGGCGCATTATACTTAGATGTGCGGGTTGGCAAAGCCATGTCAAGTAGGGGCAAAGACATGGCGAGGCAAAGCAAGGCGGGACAAGCAAAGGCAAATGATACGGGCAGATTTGATCAAGTCGGGGGCGACTTGACATGGGCGGGCAACTTTGACAATGAACGTGTGCGGCTAAGTCAGTGGATGGCGAGCTGTGGCAATGACATTGGCGTGGAGCAGTGTCAAAGGCAAGGTTGGGCGCAATGCCAGCCTTGGCACAAAGCAGCTGGGCGAAAATCAGACCAAGCTGTGCATAAGCAGTAGTTGGAAAACATATGCCAAGCACATGGGAAGCAGTTGGCAGTTGCAACCTCTTCCAAGACATGCTGATCATGGCCTAAAAGTGTACCCACGTTTTTTTACTTTGTCTTAACTTTTTGCCCATCAGTTGGGGCTTGTCAACTGATTGTAGCCTTATAAATACTTGCCTAGGTTGTCCAAAACGGGACAGAAAACTTAGTCTAAGGCATTGTGTAGCCAAAATTCGTCTAAGTTATTTTCCTTAGGGTGGGAAAACCATTTTGGGGCAGGGAATTAGGGAATTCTTTGTCTTGGCCATAGGGTTGGCTATTGTGTTCTTGTATTCACATATTAATACAAGTTGGGAAGAAATTCCTGTATATCGTGTGTGCCTTTATCTACTATTTTTGCTGCCTATTTTCATTCTAAATTCAAACGTCCCTAAAAATAAAACTAAGTGTTGGAAAGGCTGAAGTCAAGGCTGGGCTTGACTGCCGTACGGAGGTGAAACTCAGGCTGAGTTCGAGTGACACAAATCACCCCTGTGACAGCTGCAATAGTTCACGCATTAAAGATTTGGAGGAATTACTTGTATGGCGTATCTTGTGAGGTGTTCACTGATCATCGCAGTCTTCACCATTTGTTCAAGGAAAAGGATCTTAATTTGAGGCAGCAGAGATGGTTAGAGTTGCTTAAGGATTATGATATCACTATATTGTATCATTCGGGAAAGGCCAATGTGATGGCCGATGCATTGAGCCAAAAGGTAGTGAGTATGGGGAGTTTGGCTTATGTTCCAGTTGGGGAGAGACCTCTTGCAGTTGATGTTTAGGCCTTGGCCAATCGGTTCGCGAGGATAGATATTTCGGAGCCCAGTCGGGTATTGGCTTGTGTGGTTTGTCGGTCTTCCTTATATGATCGCATCAAAGAGCGCCTGTATGATGATCTGCACTTTCTTGTCCTTAAGGACAGAGTTCATCATGATGATGTTAGAGATGTGACCATTGGAGATGATGGGGTGTTGATGATGTAGAGCCGGATTTGTGTGCCCAATGTGGATGGGCTTCGGGAGTTGATTCTAGAGGAGGCCCATAGCTCGCGGTATTCCATTTATCCTGGTGTCGCAAAGATGTATCACAATTTGAGGCATCACTATTGGTGGAGAAGAATGAAGAAAGATATTGTGGGATTTGTAGCTCGGTGTCCACCTATCAGCAGGTGAAATATGAGCATCAGAGACCGGGTGGCTTGCTTCAACAGATAGATATTCCAGAGTGGAAGTGAGAGAGGATCACTATGGACTTTGTTGTTGGACTTCCATGAACTTTGAGAAAGTTCAATGCTATTTGGGTGATTGTGGATCAGCTGACCAAGTTCGTGCACTTCATTCCTGTGTGTACTACCTATTCTTCAGAGCGGTTGGCAGAAATCTATTTCTAGGAGATTGTTCTTTTGGATGGTGTACCAATTGCTATCATTTCGGATTGGGGCACTTAGTTTACTTCGTAGTTTTGGAGGTTTGTGCAGCGATAGTTGGGTACTCCAGTTGAGTTGAGTACATATTTTCACCCTCAGACGGACGGGCAGTCCGAGCGCATTATTCAGATATTGGAGGACATGTTGCGTGCTTGTGTCATTGATTTCGGAGGGTCATGGGATCAGTTTCTACTGCTTACAGAGTTTGCTTATAACAATAGCTATCAGTGGAGTATTCAGATGGCTCCATATGAAGCTTTGTATGGGAGGCGGTGTAGATCTCCAGTTGGTTGGTTCGAGCCTGGTGAGGCTAGGCTATTGGGGACAGACTTGGTGCAGGATGCCTTAGAAAATGTGAAGGTGATTCAGGAGAGGCTTCATACAACGTAGTCGAGGCAAAAGAGTTTTGGTGACAGAAAGGTTCGAGATGTGTCCTACATGGTTGGTTAAAAGGTTCTGTTGAAGGTTTCGCCCATGAAGGGTGTTATGAGATTTGGAAAGAAAGGTAAATTGAGACCTTGGTTCATTGGGCATTTTGAGGTGCTTTGGAGGATTGGGAAAGTGGCTTATGAGCTTGTTTTGCCACCCATCTTATCGAGTGTGCATTCGGTATTTCATATTTATATGCTACGAAAGTATATTGGGGATCCGTCTCATGTTCTGGATTTCAGCACGGTTCAGTTGGATGATGATTTGACTTATGATGTGGAGCCAGTAGCTATTTTAGGTCGTCAGGTTTGAAAGTTGAGGTCAAAGGATATAGCTTTAGTGAAAGTATAGTGGAGAGGTCGGCCCATGGAGGAGGCTACCTGGGAGACCGAGCGGGAGATGCAGAGCAGATACCCTCACCTATTTCAGGCTTCAGGTATGTTTCTTGACTCGTTCGAGGACGAATGTTTGTTTAAGTTGGGGAGGATATGACGACCCGGCCAGTCGTCTCATGAGTTACCACTTTGTTTTCCCCATTTATGCTTCTGTATGCTTTATTTATCCGTGTTATGTGGTATTGGGTTGGGCGGATCGAATCTGGAATGATTTTGGTAAAGTTTGAGATACTTAGTCTCTTTTGAAGAAGCTTAAGTTGGAAAAGTCAATTGGATGTTGACTTATGTGTTAGAGCACTCGGATGTGAATTCTGATTGTTAGGTTAGCTTCGGGAGGTGATTTGGGACTTAGGAGCACGATCGGAATGAGTTTTGGAGGTTCGGAGTAGATTTAGGCTTAAATTGGCGAAGTTGATATTTTGGCAATTTTCTGTTGGTAGGCAAGATTTTGATCTAGGGGTCGGAATGGAATTCTGAGAGTTGCAGTAGTATCGTTGTATCATTTGGGACGTGTGTGCAAAATTCCAGGTCAGTCGGACGTGGTTTGGTTGGGGTTTTGATCAAAAGTGGAATTTGGAAGATTGTAGAAACTTAGGCTTGAATCCGATGTGTTTTAGTTGATTTGATGTTGTTTGAGGCGTTTTGAAGATTGGAACAAGTTTGAATAAGGTTTTGGGATGTGTTGATACCTTTAGTTGAGGTCCCAAGGGCCTCATGTAAATTTCGGGTGGTCAATCGGGCAAATTCATGAAGTTGGAACCCGCAGAAAATTGCAGGTCAGTGCTGCAGAAAACTGACCTTTGCGTTCGTGGGAGGGTCCTCGCGTTCACGAAGAGTCAGTTTAGGAAAGTAGGAATTAATCCTTCGTGTTCTCTATGAGGTTTCCGCGTTCGCGAAGGGCTGGACGTAGGTGCATTGCATTCGCGGGTGTGTAATCGCGTTCGCAGGTGTGTAGTCGCGTTCGCAAAGAAGGAAATGAGAGGCTGAGCTTCAGTGGAATTAACTCATCACGTTCGCGATGGATGGAACGCGTTTGTGAAGGTTCGTCTGGGTAAAGCATCACATTCACGAGGGTATAGTCGTGATTGCGTAAGAGGAAAATTGGTCAATGTTAATTTGTGCTTCGCGAATGCGAGGCTTTGACCACATTCACGAAGAAGGAAATTAGGCTTGGGCAGAAGGTTTAAAAGGTCGTCTTGTCCGCGAATGTGGGGTTATTTCCTTCCATTGTTAGTCGTTTTTGGAGCTTTTTTAAAGGGGATTGAAGAGGGATTCAAGGGGAATCACTTGGAGGTAAGATTCTTGGACATAGAACTCAATTCTATTGTGAATTCCACCTAAATAATCATGGAAAATAAGCCAAAAATTGAAGAACTAGGGTTTGGAAATTTAGACCTTTGATTGAGTATTTGAAGGACCATTTGAGGTCGGATTTCAGAACTTTTGATATGTATGAACTCGTGGTGAGATAAGGAATATATTGATCTAAAAAATCTCAAATTCCGAGACGTGGGCTCGGGGGTCGGGTTTGGTGTAATTTCGGGATTTGTGAATTCGTTCCCTTAGCATATTTTAACATCCTCGTTCTAATTTTGGATAGATTTGACGCGAGTGGAGGCCGATTCGAGGGGCAAAGGGATCACGAGTTAGAGATTTGACCGGTTCGAGGTGAGTAATGATTGCAAATGATGTTCCGAGGGTTTGAAACTCCAGATTGCACATAGTAATGCTATACTGAGATGAGACACACGCTTGATGATGAGCGTGGGGTCGTGCACTATTGGGAATTGTGACTTGGTCCATCCCGATTGATGATTTTACTGTGTATTTGACTGAAATCTACTTGCTATCATCATTATTTTGATTGAATGCCATATTTGGGCTTCGTGCCAACTATTTGAACCCTTCGGGGATTTTTACTAATATTTCCTCACTATTTTGACTCTATACTTAAACTCAATCATGTTATTTTCCACTATTTTCATACTCGGCCTTGTTTACTCAGTTTTTTAATACTTATATGATATTTTACATGATGTTTGGGTTGAGAAACACTGTTTTACTATTGCCCGAGGGGCTTGTGAGATTTTTGTCCGAGTAAGGCCGAGGGCCTATGTTGTGAGGAAACACAGATATTGATTTGAGGTCATGGGCCTGAGATATATACGCTACGAGGTATCTTGATTGGTATAAGTCGAGGGCCCAGTGATGATGCCACGAGGTGGCTTGATATTGCGCTTGGGTCATAAGGGGCCCCTCCAGGAGTCTGTACACCCCTAGTGAGTGCGGGTACCCATTGTGATGTGAGATTGAGCCCGAGGGGCTGGTATTGTTCTATGTAATTTCCCAAGAGGCTGGTACTATTCTGAGATGTTGCCCGAGGGGTGAATTTGTTGATACTATGCTCGAGGGGAGAGCCTATATGTGTTTACTTTTCATAATTGACTATCAATTACTTACTTAATCATTGAAAAAGGCTTTTCATGAAACTACATTTAAGTTAAAGAATTTTACCTATCATTCACTGATTTACTGTTTTTAAGTGGTTTTACTGCTTCATTATATATGCTTTGTGCCTTACGTGATTTCTTGCTTTCAGTCTTTATTTACATTTGTTACTCACCGAGTTTGAGTATTCACTTTAATCCCTGCACCCCTGTGTGCAGATTCAGGCGTTGCGGATCCTGCCAGTGCGAGTTAAGAGCTCCCGACAGATATTGAAGTCCACGAGGTAGCTGCTTGACGTCCGTAGTCCCGTGTTTCTCCCTCTTTATCATTTCTATATTTTATCAGACATTTGTAATAGTTTGCAAACTTTTCATACTTGTATTAGGTTTTATAGATGCCCATGACTAGTGACACCCCGGTTTAGGGTTGTGTTGGGTTATTTTCCACAAATTGTGCTATTAGCTGCTTAAACCTTAGTTTAATTGATTATGCTTTATACTGTTTCTTATTGTTTAACTGTTTAAAAAAAATTGGAATTGGGTATAATTGGCTGGCCTTGTCTTCATGAGACGCGCCATCACGACCGGGTCCGGGTTTAGGGTCGTGACAGATTTAGGCGGCGTTGTTTTTCTATGCTCGGCTTGTGTCTTTCCTCTATGAGAATTTTATGCATGCAAAAATTTGGACTAATACCTCTTATGTCAGACATTGTCCACCCAATTTCTCTTTTATGCTCACATAGTACTCTCAGCAATTTTTCCTCCTGCAATTTAGACAAGTCAGAAGAAATAATAACAGGTAACGTATCAGAACTACCCAAATAAGCATAATGAAGGTGAGAAGGTAAAAGCTTTAATTCCAATTTTGGAGCTTCTTCAATTGATGGCTTCGGAGAAGGACCATTTGGCATGTTCAAAGGTTCAAAGGGATTTAAACCTTTCATATATTCACATGATGCATTCAAAATATGCTTCATCTCTTCAACCTCATCATTAATCTCCAAACTCTCAAACAACACGATTGCTTTCTCTAAAGAATCCTTCAAATATACGCTTGGGGCAATAATGGCGAGGAAATTGAATTGTTTTGTATACATTAAAAACAGCTTCCTCATTGTCAACTCTCATGATTATTTTTCCTTCTCTTACTTTAATTATAGCATCACATGTATCCAAGAGAGGTCTTCCCAATATAATAGGAACTTTTTCATTGGCTTCAAAATCCAAGATAATGAAATCAGCCGGGAAAATAAATTTCCCAATTTTCAGCAGCACATCTTTAATCACCCTTTCCGGGTAAGCTATGGACCTGTCTACTAGTTGGAACATCACTGTGGTGGGTTTTGGAGCTCCCAAACCCAATTGTTTGTACAAAGACAATGGCATCAAATTTATGCTCTCTCACAAATCACAAAGTGCATGGCCTACATCAACATTACCTATTGTCACATGGATAGTAAAGCTGACAGGATCCTTAAGCTTTTGAGGAAGCTTATTTTGGATCCTTGGAGTGCACTCCTCAGTAAGTGCAATTGTTTCAAATTTAGTCAATCTCCTCTTGTTAGCCACAATATCTTTTATGTACTTGGCATACATAAGAATTTCACAAGAATTTCACAAATCGCATCTACCAACGGAATATTCAATTGAATGAGACTCAACATAGAGGGAAATTTGTTGAACATGCGATCATCATTCTTTTTCTGCAATCTTTGTGGAAAAGGTGGTGGTGGCCTTGGAACATTCACGGGCGCTGAAATTGTATCATCTTTCTTTGCTTCCTGTGTTGCTTTGGGAATCAATTAACCCTCAGGTATAGGCTTGTCTTTTCTCTTCTTTGGAACTTCTTCTAATTCCCTTCCAGTTCTAAGTGTAATTGCACTAACTTGCGGATTTTTCTCTGTATCACTTGGAAGAGCACCTGCAGGCCTAGTGTTTTGATTTGCAGATAGTTGTCCCATTGTTTAAGCTCAAAGTGACCAGTGATATCAGGCTTCACAATAGCCTGAGTCATATTAGAAAGATTTGGCCTTGCAGCTTCTATCACTGGACGCCCTCCATTACCTGCCATCGTTGTTGGCTATTGTTGAACTAAAATGTCCAACTCTCTTTCTGTTTTGTATCTAACTTCCAATTCCTTCCTCGCTCTATGAAGTGGTCTTTCAATTTCAGGATCAAGAGGAAAGAGATTTCTTATGCTTCTACTCCTCCGCATTCAAGAGAAGAGCTTGCATGACACAAACAAAGTGAATTGAAAATTAATGCTTAAACAAATAGCTAAAAAAGCTTAACTCAGTCAAGTAGCTAATTTCTAATTCCCCGGCAACGGCGCCAAAAACTTTTTGCGACCAAAACACTCACGCAAGTGTACGCGATCATCAAGTAATATAGTAATAAGTAAAGTATCGTTACCATAAGGAATTATAATCAACTTATCGGCTGATGCAAACTCAAACAATTATCAATTAAAGCTAATTCATCACAAAATACATAAATAACCAATTTCTAATTTAAATAGTAATCACACAATAATACAACGCAAAGTTTACTACACCACTTATGCAATATTCTTTTAACATTTAATAAAAAAGATATTCCAGGGTCATGGGCTTGCTAGAGATCATGCTACGCTTTTAGCTTAAGAATGATTTATTGAATTATCTGGGTTATTTATTATAGGATTAATAATATCCATAAGAATTTGGCGAATTCTTATGCACCTATTCAACTTAAATTAATACATATATTTTTATGGAATTATTATTAACTAAAATGCATTTACAATTCCTATTTTTCAACCAAACAAGGCAATTAAGTATATTTCTATCTTAATCGCAAATCTTTCGCCCGATGCCCAGGATCAAGATCTTGTTCTATTTGATTCTATATGCAATCAAGAATTTCCTTTTTCAAGTTTAACTCAAGATTCATAAATAGTATTTCACTATTAGCTACGCAGTAAAATAATTAATAGCATAATCAAATAAACAACCCATAACGATAAATTCAAGATCATCAATTTAAGCTTCAAACAACATAATCATCTAACACCTATGACCCTAGAATATTTGGGTTTTTAGCCACTCATATTCATACAAACATCAACAATATAAGTCTTAAACATAAAATAAATAGATACTAGAAGAATGTTTAGAAAAACTCTTTTAATCCTTGCTCCAAAATGTTGTTCCTCTTGATTTTTGATACTTGAAGATGAACCTCCTCTTCTTTTTCTCTCTACAATCAGGTCTGGTCCGTCAATAATGGATGTTTTATCCTTTTTAATCGTGTAAGAATGGGTTTTGATAATTATGCCCTTCTAAGACCAAAATACAATAGTTCTACCATTTTTACACGTCCGAGGCGCCGCGTGCGACGCCCCGTGTTCCGCGTACATGGATTGGCCAGAGGCAGAATATACTTTAACAGAGCAAAACAATATTTTGCTTGAAATGCACTACCGCGGTGCCCCACGCGGTGAGCCCCCCAGCGCGGCAATGTAATTTTTTGAGATGTTTTGGTTTTTCTTTTGTTTTTCTATCCAGGCTTGCTATGCGACCTCCGAACACGATCCCGACTTGATTTATTTATCTTTTACTCAGACTTCAAAGCCCCAAATTAATCAAATTCATCCCAAATTTAATTCTTAAGTTGGAATCACTTCCTGCAAGGCATAAAGCATGAATTTAGTACAATTCATTATTATTTAAGCTCAAACCTTTGTAAAATGTAATAATTAATGTGTTACTGCTAAAACACGAGTTTTTAAACTATTATCAATCTTCAGCGTCACCTGAAATCGGCATTTTGTGTCGGAGGCTTTGCATCTTGGTTACGGATTCTTGATATGCTTTATAACATTAGTGTGACTGGTGGTATGGATATGCAGACTCATTATCTAGTGCGGAAGATCGTGGGAGCGTACCTCACGGAAGATTGTATAAGTATGACATGTAGTCACTTGATTGATTGAAGATTTAAACCAAATGTGAAGATTGTGGTAGTATCACTAATTTGAGAATTTATGCCTGTAAGGCACTCGGTTTATCGGGTTATGGACTGTGGAGGTTTGCTCCGAATATGAGGGTTGTTCTTGTGAGTCATTGTCACGCCCCGAACCTAGGCATGGACGTAACACGACACTCGGTGCCTGACTACATGCGACCGAGTGAACCAATTGGCTAGCTGAATCAACATGTGATATCATAACATACTGAATGCGGAAGATAAATGAACACATGATGATATACTAAAATTCTGGATGATATAAATCAAAGTGCGGAAATACTAATACAATTCTAAAACATATTTGTAGCCAACATGACTTAACATGAAAAGTCTGAGACTTTGTCTAACTGTTACTCTAGTCTATGAAGCCTCTATTGAAGTACTGAAAATACTAAATATCTATAAATACTGAAAGGCTGTAAAGTAATGATAATGCCCCGAAAGAACTGGGGATCACCAAATAGCTAGTACGAGAATCCTAGCTCATCAACCTGTAAATCATTACCTGCATTGTGAGATGCAGGCCCTGGGCAAAAGGGACGTCAGTACATTTGAATTGCACTGGTATGTAAAGCAACTGAAAGAAATAATTATAAATGCTAAAACTGAAACTAAACTGATAACTGAGAATTGATAATTGATAACTGAAATGATAACTATTGAAACTAAAACTGAAATGATAACTGATAACTGAAAACTGAACTGATAACTGAACTGATAACTAGTAATTGATAGATAACTGAACAAAGGAAGTAAGAATATGAATACTCCCTCTTCTGAATGATAAACAACCTGTTTATCTCAATAAAATATTAAATTGCGGCCTCAGGCCCAATATATATATATATATATATATATATATATATATATATATATATATATATGTGCACAAACTGCAGCCTCAGGCCCAAAGATGCATAAAGCATAAACTACGACCTCAGGCCAAAAGATGCATAAAGCATAAACTGCGGCCTCGGGCCCAAATACAAGTGTTCAACATTCAGGGATTTAAAATCAGGAACTGAGAATCATACTGTAATATATGATAGTGAAATACTGAACCACACTGAGGTACATGATACTGGAATACTGGATCACACTGAGTTACATAATACTGGAATACTGAATAGGACTAGACTGAGACATGTATTCTTGAACTGATTATGAACACTAAAACGTCAACTGTTTATGGCATACTGAGTAATCTATACTAAGACTCGGGGGCATAAAACTCAAGTCTATATTGAATACGCACTGAGCTCACAACGTTCAGAATAAAAGTCATGAACGGGTTATGAAGCTAAAGAATAGAAGTTCTACAACTACTCAAGGATCTAGGCTAAATTATATTTCTAAGGCAATTAGTAGTGTCGTAAAAGAAACACAGTGTAGGGAGAATCATTAACATTCCCAAAAATAGAGAGTTAGTCTCACATACCTTAACTTCCTGCTATTGAGCATAATACAACATTTGCTAACCCTTTCAACTTTAATCTATACCAATACAAGTCAAAGGGATTCAAAATTAGCAGTAATACTCATATCTTGGTCACTTAGGCATTTTATCAAACACTTGGTGAGTATAAAGCTTCATAATCCCTATTAATAGTATTTCTACTCCCAATAACCCATTCTATTGCTCCTAGATAAATTCTAAAGTCTCAAATGGTTATAATCAATATTATTCTTTATCACCCATAAGGTAAACAACACTCTTAACTAATAATCAACAATCAACAACCCAAACCTATAACCGTTCATGTTTTTCTATCAAACCCATCAACTCATAACTCATGAACTAGAGTCTATAATCATTAATTCAATGATAGAATCAATTAGAGGGTGAAGATATTACCTTTTTGACGTTCAATCTTCTCGAATTCGAGTTCAAGGGTTTCTTCTCTCAACAATGATGTCCCAATCGAATATCTAATGATATGGAGGGTTTACCCATGTTAATAAGGTGTTGGAAAATTGAAATAAACTTAGAATCACCATTAGAACTTACCTTGGATGCTGGAGGGACCTTTAAGGAGTTAGGTTTTTGAGAGCTTTCCATTCTAGAGCAAGTATTTATTCTTTGGGGCTGTGAGGGACGAAATAGCGCTTAAAAATGACTTCCCAAGTCGACCACCGCATCCCAATAGGCATGACCGCGGTCCCGACCATGGTAAATAGCTGGAGCACTGCCTCACGACCGCAGTCGCTGTTAAACGTGGCCGAACACGATGGTTACGCACTATTCTATAAAACGAGCATAACGTTTTGCACAAAGCTCTGTTTGGGTCCACAATATATCATTGAAAAACTATTTCAAAGGCTTATAACTTTTATGATTTGTGTTTTCCCATATGCCTTACAAATTTTAACTAAATACTGCTGGAAGATGGACCTTCTGCAAACTTAGTCAATTTTGTCAAATCTTATGCACCTCACTTTCCATCTTTATTTTGAAACAACTATTTTCACCCATACTCATCCCGATAGGACTTCGTATATCTAAAATATTTAATTAATACCAATTTAACACATCCACACCTAGTCTGAATGCACAGGGTGTTACATTATCTCCCCCTTGGGATGATTCGTCCTCGAATGATTATCCTGATTGTAACTTCTGCTAACTTCGGTCTTCAACGGGCCTGGTGGAAACATAAACTTTCATACTAAACTGTATGAATACATGACTACTGCACTTTTGAGAGGTGAACTAAATGACTACTAAATACTGAGCTGATTGAATACTGAAAGACATGGAGACTATAATATAACATTTGAATGAAAAGGTTAGTCACCTTCAAAATTTCTCCAAAACACCGCCAGCTATTATAGCATAGCACAAGCCTCACGGGGCATCATAAAGTGCATAACATGAACTATATACATGAATACTGGTCTGCCATGGATACGTAAATACTGAACTAACATCAATGTTTGAGTACTAAGTTGGCATGAATATTTGAGTATTGGACTAACATGAGTAGCTGAGTATTGCACTGACATGAGCATCTGAGTACTGAACTGAAATGAGTATCTGAGTACTGAACTGACATGAATATTTGGGTACTGAACTGACATAAGTATCTGAGTACTAGAAACTTGAATGTTATAACATGACACGTGAAATACTGGTTGTACCACCGCTAACTCTGGTGGCAACTCCAACTTATAAGCTAATTTACCGATCCTTCACAAGATTCTATATGGCCCAATATAGCAGAGACTATGCTTCCCCATCTTTTCAAATCTCATAACACCTTTCATAGGCGAAACATTCAGAAACATCAAATCATCAACTTGAAACTCTAGGTCTTTATGCCGCACATTCAAATAGGACTTTTGGCGGTTGGGGCCGTCTTCACACGCTCTTGAATCAACTTAACTTTCTCCATAGTCTGATAGACCAAATTTGGTCCAAACAACTCCCCTTCACCAACATTGGACTAACCAATTAGCGATCTACACCTTCGCCCATATAGAGTTTCGTACGTGCCATCTTGATACTAGAATGGTAGGTTATTATTAGCAAGGTCAATGAGAGGTATGTGATCATCCCAATTACTCTTAACATCAAGGACATATCCTCAACGATTTGAACAATGCGCTCTGCCTGGCCATCTTTCTGAGGAAGAAAAATTTGTGCCAAATCATTTTTGAAATAAATTCTAAAAGTTCATTTTAAACTGAGCACCATAGTCCAAAATGACGGACAATGGAGTCCCATGCAATCAGATGATTTCCTAAATGTACAACTTGGTATAATTTTCTGTTGAATCTGTAGTTTTTTTTGTTTTTTTTTGTTTTGGCAAGAAGTGTGCTGACTTGGTAAGTCAATTTACAATCATCCAATCAAATTATGCTTTTAAATTGAGCAAGATAATCCTGTTATAAATTTAATATTTACCATCTCCACTCAAAATATGTTTATTCTGTGATAAAACACTAGGCTTTCTGCTGCTCGACTTTCACTTGCTGACAATTCGAACAATTGGCCACAAAGTCTGCGATGTTCTTTTTCATGTCGTTCAACCAATAAATCTCTTTGGTCATGATGCATATTTGGGGAACCTGGGTGGGAAGAATACCTGAAATTATGGGCTTCTAACATGATCTTCCCTCTTTAAGTCCATCTATGTTTGGAACACACAATCTGTCTTAGTACCTCAAAGTACCATCATCTCCCCCTTATTCAAAAGCCATCGTCTTATACTTGTAAATCTCCTCTTTCAATTGCAACACGTAGGGATCATCAAATTGTTTCCCCTTCTGTTCGGCTACTAAGAGGAACAAGTTCTGTTCTAGACAACGACTCTATCATCTTCGGAGTCCGAAGTCGAACTCCTATCATGGCTGGTGAACTTCTTTTACCAGAGTTCTCTTATCTACCTCAATCATGAGTTATACTTCCCACACTTTATCTTCAATAACTAAGTTCGGTGATCATTCTACTCATTTGTGTTTCTTACACATGCTAGACATAATCCCTTGTGGTAATAATACAATTTTCCCTCATTACCGAACTAATTTTCTTTTTCATATCCCATGCTACTATTCAAGTTTTAGATATCCAACTGGACTTACCGACGATTTTCATATCTCTCCCTTAGACCAAAGGTTAAGGTCTTGTACTTGTAGATCATTCTCTTTTGTTGGGATCCGAACAACTTTCTTTAATTTTTGCAATTCTTTGCACTTTACGTCAATGACGACTAATCTCCCAAGTTACCTTTGAGAAATATTTCTTATTAGGAAAAACTAAATTATTTGCATAAACGGAAAATTTATGTCTTCATAACTATCATACATAATCGTAATGATTTAACTCTGCCCGCACTGTCAATCTTGGGGAAACCTCTTTTCGATAACTCTTAAAGGGTATTCTTCTATAGTTTGTTCTCTCACTACTATCTAATTTTTTTTCCATTGCCACTGTACTTCGGGTTTAACTTAAACTCTTTGGGTTCTAACATATGCGTTCGGTATTTCAAAGTACCATCCACTCACTAGAGATAACCTGGCTAAGTGGATCAAATCTTACCTCTACTAGCTCTGCTAAAATTGCTAATTCATTGTATCTACTCAAAACTTACTTACTATCCTTTCACTAACCACCTGCTAGCATCATATTTTCTTCTCCTGCTTTGAATAACTAAAGTGAAGCATAAGGTTACTCTTAACTTCCCTCATCATCTGACCATATTCTTTTGCCGCACGCTATCATTCTTTTTGAACTATGTACATGGATCACACCTAGAGGAATTTCATTTGTCTTAAACAAAATTGGAATATCAAACTCTAAACTTTCTAAACACTTCAAAATCATAACAGGTTATAAACATTCGGGGTAAATACTTAGTCACATAACTTAAGGGGAATTGTCATATACTTTATCTTACAATAATGGCTACTTCTTATAGCAACTTACTAACGTGGTACTTTCTAGTTCTAATATGAATAAATCTAAACAACTTAAAATAGTTCCCTGAAATTCACTATTGACTGCTCTTGGTTCTCATTGCATACATCATATCTTCTAGTCATTTGCATGAGTTGTATGAAAAAAACACACATTTTTGATTCCTAGGTAATTTTACCCTTAGGCTCTTTTCTGTCCAAAAATATAGTGACCAATGTTAGGGTCTGACATCTGAACTATCATCATCCAACTTGTGTCTCAATTTCCAAGAATTAGAAATGAGATTGTTTCATGAGGTAAAACACATATGAATACAATACCATACACAAACATGTCCTTCAGAGTATACCATCATCAAATAATTCACTTCATGTACCGTTCGATGAGTCTTGGGTCTTAATCCATACCTAAAATATGCGAAGGTTTCTCTATAATCACTGTTACTTATATTTTCTTTAAGAACCCATATGCATCACTGCATACTCACAAGTCACCTGGAATTTTGATACACTGAAAATTGGATATTTGGTAAACATATAACTGAATACTGGCGTAATGAATAACCATAAACTTGCTAACTGAAAGACTGCATAACTGGTAACTGAGGTAAACTAATAACCATAAGACATGATAATTACTTTTGTACTTTCTGATAAGGTTATGCTCTAATCTGTAATACTATCCATTGCATCCCACTTTTAACATCCTCTAAAGTCTCATATTTACCAACCTGTACTCCATGATTATACCCCAATGGGCAATTATCCTCTCTAGGACCTTACGTTTCTCCTACGCATCGCTTGGGCATCTAATACGTTTGGAATTTGATAGGAAGAGAAGGTTACCTTTTGCTATAAGCTTCATGGTACGATCTAGAGTAGAAAGAAGTAAGACAATCCTGAATGCCTTGGTAGTTAACCATTTATATGAGTGGCCGGCACAGACATATAAAGGAAATTCCACTGGACACGGCTTCATAGACTTCCTAGGACTCTTGAACCTAGGGATCTGATACTAAGCTTTGTCACGCACCAAACCTAGGCCTGGGCGTAACACGACACTCGGTGCTTGACTACATATGACCGAGCGAACCAATTGGCTAGCTGAATCAACATGTGATATCATAACATACTGAAAGCGGAAGATAAACTAACACATGCTGATATACTGAAAGTCTAGATGATATAAATCAAAGTGCGGAAATACTAATACAATTCTAAAACATATTTGCAGCCAACATGACTTAACATGAAAAGTCTGAGACTCTATCTAACTGTTACTCTAGTCTCTGAAGCCTCTATTGAAGTACTGAAAATACTAAATATCTATAAATACTGAAAGACTGTAAAGTAATGATAATGCCCCGAAAGAACTAGGGATCACCAAATAGCTGGTATGAGAATCCTAGCGCTCTGAATCATCAACCTATAAATCATTACCTGCATTGTGAGATGCAGGCCCCGGGCAAAAGGGATGTCAGTACATTTGAATTGCACTGGTATGTAAAGCAACTGAAAGAAATAATTATAAATGCTGAAACTGAAACTAAACTGATAACTGAGAATTGATAACTGATAACTGAAATGATAACTACTGAAACTGAAACTAAAATGATAACTGATAACTGATAACTGAACTAATAACTAGTAACTGATAACTGAACTGAACAAAGGAAGTAAGGATATGAATACTCCCTATTCTGAATGATGAACAACCTGTTTATCTGAATATTAATATTAAACTGCGGCCTCAGGCCCAATATATATATGTGCACAAACTGCGACCTCGAGCCCAATTATATGTATATATAACTGCGACCTCAGGTCCAAAATGCATAAACAATAAACTACAGGTATAGGTCTAAAGATGCATAAAGCATAAACTGCGGCCACAGGCCCAAAGATGCATAAAGCATAAATTGCGGCCTCAGACCCAAATACAAGTGTTCCACATTCAGGGATTTAAAATCAGGAACTGAGAACCATACACCAATATATAATAGTGAAATACTGAATCATACTAAGTTACATGATACTGGAATACTGGATCATACTAAGTTACATAATACTGGAATACTGAATAGGACTAGACTGAGACATGTATTCTTGAACTGATTATGAACACTGAAACTTCAACTATTTATGACATACTGAGTAATCTATACTAATACTCGAGGGCATCAAACCCAAGACTATATTGAATACGCACTGAGCTCACAACGTTCAGAATGAAAGTCATGAACAAGTTATGAAGCTAAAGAATAGAAGTTCTACAACTATTCAAGGAACTAGGCTAAATTATATTTCTAAGGCAATTAGTAACGTCGTAAAAGAAATATAGTGTAGCGAGAATCATTAACATTCCCAAACATAGAGAGTTAGCCTCACATACCTTAACTTCCTACTCTGAGCATAATACAATATTCGCCAACCCTTTCAACTTTAATCTATACCAATACAAGTCAAAAGGATTCCAAATTAGCAACAATACCCATGTTTTGATCACTTAGGCATTTAATCAAATACTTGGTGAGTATAAAGCTTCATAATCCCTATTAATGGTATTTCTACACCCAATAACTCATTCTATTGCTCCTAGATAAATTCTAAAGTCTCAAATGGTTATAATCAACATTATTATTTATCACCCATAAGGTAAACAACATCCTTAACCAGTAATCAACAATCAACAACCCAAACCTATAACGTTTATGCTTTTCTATCAAACTCATCAACTTATAACTCATGAACTAGAGTCTATAATCATTAATTCAATGATAGAATCAATTAAAGGATGAAGATATTACCTTTTTTGACTTTCAATCTTCTCGAATTCGAGTTCTAGGGTTTCTTCTCTCAACAATGATGTCCCAATCGAATATCTAATGATACGGAGTGTTTACCCATGTTAATAAACTTAGAATCACCATTAGAACTTACCTTGGATGGTGGAGGGACCTTTAAGGAGTTATGTTTTTGAGAGCTTTCCATTCTAGAGCAAGTGTTTATGTTTTGGGGCTCTGAGGGACGAAATAGGGCTTAAAAATGACTTCCCAAGTCGGCCACCGCATCCCAGTAGGCCTGACCGCGGTCCCGATCGCGGTAAATAGCTGGAGCACTGCCTCACACCGCGGTCGCGGCCAAACGCGGCCGAACGCGATGGTTACGCATTGTTCTGTAAAACGGGCATAACCTTTTGCACAGAGCTCGGTTTGGGCTCCACAATATATCGTTGGAAAGCTATTTCAAATCTACAACTTTTATGGTTTGAGTTTTCCCAAATTCCTTACACATTTTAACTAAACCCTGCTGGAAGACGGACCTTCTTCAAACTTAGTCGATTTTGTCAAATCTTATGCAACTCACTTTCTATCTTGATTTTGAAACAACAATTTTCACCCATACTCATACTGATAGGACTTCGTATGTCTAAAATATCTAATTAATACCCATTTAACACATCCACACCTAGTCCGAATGTATAGGGTGTTACATTCATGGGAAAAGGGATTATATGGACCCTTGAAAGGTTATTAGCCTAGTACGGTGCGGTCAGAATTGGATCGAGGTTGATGGGTAGATTTAAATATGAATATGGGCTCTATATCAGGCCAGATGTGTTCATTTCAGCATAGCACTCCTTATGGAGGAGTATTCGAACGTTGGATGTTATCTCGTCGTCTCGGCTATTATGATCAGAGAGTGTTATTATGGTCTTGTGAATGATGTGGTGCATGGTGTGAATTCAGCAAGGGTGTGCAGTCATGTTCTAGCACAACGTATGGTGATTGATATGGCATTCACATGTTGGAAGCAGTCCTGGCAGAGAATTCCGGATGTTGGAACTGGGCTGTAAGGCTTATTTAGCTAAATGAAAAAGGATATCTTCAGATTTGATCGAGCTAATGTTCTCAACTGAGTTGTGGTAGAATAGGTAGGTGTACAAGGTATTTAACTATGATTTCAAACAACACCAGCGCAGTTCTCAGCACGTTCGAGGACGAACATATGTTTAAGTGGGAGAGAACGTAACAATCGTTTTGAGCTCTAGCGCGTTGTTCAACGATTTGAGACCCTGAGTAGCTTCACTTCAAGTATTATACTTGCATACGTGGTTGGAATTGAATTTCGAGAAGTTCGAAGTTGATTCAGAAAGAAAATTCTCATTTCGAAAGCTTTAAGTTGGAAGAATTCACTAAAGTGTGATTTTTGAGTAAACGACCTCGGAATCGGGATATGAAGGTTTCAACAGGTTCGTATGATAATTTTGGACCTGGACGTATGTCTAGATCGGATTTTGAATGACTCGGGAGCGTTTCTGTGCCTATTGCGGAAGTTAGCATTTTGGAAGAATTTCATAAATTTGGGTTGAAGTGCATTTCAATGTTATCAATGTCCGTTTGGGATTCCGAGTTTGGGAATAGCTTCGTATGGTGATTCTGGTGTTAGGAGCACATCCAGAAGTGGATTCGGAGGTCCGTAGATCATTTCGAGGTCATTTGGAAAAAGTTATAAATTTGAAGGTTTTTGAGAAGTTTGACCGGAAGTGGACTTTTTTATATCGGGGTCGGATTCCGATTTTGGAAGTTGGAGTAGGTCCGTAATGTCGAATGTGACTTGTGTGCAAAATTTGATGTCAATCAGATGTGATTTGATAGGTTTCGGCATTGAATGTAGAAATTGGAATTTCTTAGTTTTATTAGACTCTAATTGGGGTGTGATTCGTGTTTTTAGCGTTGTTTGATATGATTTGAGTCCTCGACTAAGTCTGTGATACGTTTTGAGACTTGTTGGTATGTTCGGACGGGGTCTCGAGGGGCTCAGGTGAGTTTCAGGATGGTTTTGGACCATTTCTAGGCCATTTTTAGCTGATGGTTTTTGGCTACAGCAGTATGCTACGCGATTGCGGGGAATTGGCCGCGATCGCGATGAGTAAAGTGGGAGAAAATGGCCAGTGATTCTCGATCGCAGAAGGCCTTTCACGATCGCGTAGAGAAAAGTTTCTGTTGCACTGACCCAACTTTGGAAGCTTGTATCTCGCAATCTATAAAGAATTTGGAGATGAACCAAAAGTGAAAGTTGTATCCCTTTGTGTCTATTTTTCAGAAATTTAAATTATTTGGCATTTTGAGTTCTGTAAAAAAAGTTATAAGTGGTACACTACAGCCTATCCGGGAAGAGTTTGGAAATCACAAGGAAGAAATTTGTGTTGCATAGGGCTGACTTTGGAAGCTTATATCTTGTAATCTATAAGGAACTGGGAGATGATTAAAGCATGAAAGTTTTAGTCCTTGTATTATAGTTTTCAAAAAGTTACACCATTTATAATTTGGAGTTTTGTACAAAAAGATATGGCCATTATACTAGAGACTATCTGGAAGAGCTGGGCTTTTGTTCTTCGCGATCGCAAAGGGAAAATTTTGGGCTGAGAAATGCAGTGCTTCACGATTGCAAAGCATTTTCCACGATCGCGAAGAGTGAATACCTGCGCAAAAGAGCTATTTCCAGGTTTCGGCCATTTTTAACATATTTGGAGCTACGGAGCTCGGATTGAAGCGATTGTTCAAGCGATTTTCACCATATGGATTGGGGTAAGTGTTCTATATCCGAAAGTAATTATAGTTCATGGTTCTATGGTTATATTCATCATTTATTTCGGATTTAAATGTGAAAAATTAAGATTTTTGCAAAACTTTTCAAGAACGAACATTCAAGATTTGGAGGTCAAGTTGTTATCGAAATTTGATAAAATTGGTATGGTTGAACTCGTATCGGAATGAGTTGTTGGATTTTGTGAGTTTTTTCGGAATCCGGGCACGTGGTCCCGAGGGCCATTTTGTCAACTTTTCGTACAGAGTTAGGAATTTATTTAAATTGAATTGTTGTGAGAATTAGAGCATATATTTATGGATTTTCTCATTTATTGGCTAGTTTTGGAGCGTTGTGCATCGATTTGAGTCGTCGGAAGGCCTTGGAAGCTGGTTTTGGAACTTCTGAGCGAGGTGAGTCTCCTTTCTAACCTTATAAGAGGGAATTGTCCCCAGAGGTGAATTAATTGGATATGTACTTCTATGTGTGGGGGCTACGTACGCACGAAGTGACGAGAGTCCGTGCGTAGCTACTATTATGCTTAAGTCCGGGTAGTCCAGGACCCAAAAACATGCTTTACTTGTAATAATTGTAAACTTATTGATAGTTTAAATTGCTTTAATTTCATCAAAGTGGTAAATTGACGCTTTCTTGAATAATTGTCTCCCTAATGAAGTTTTGATTGATTGTTTGAATTTGTGTTTCTATGTGTACCTGCGTCGCATGTATGATTCGCGAGCGGGGTGATTGTTTATTTATGTTTGGCCGCATCGCATGTATGATTCGCGAGGTTCGCGCCATTCGACCCTCTAGCAGTGCACAGTTTAAATATTTGTTGGATCGGGTCGTACGACCTCGGCATGATTTGCGCATACTTGTATTTCTTGCCTTTAGATTTATAGATGTTGATATTTGTTCTCTCCGGCTTGAGATAAATGTATGAAAATGAATTTGGAAATTTCCTATTAATAAAATAATTGCTTACTTGCTTCATGCTATTGAGTTACAACTATCTTTATGAAAATCCTCGATTTACTATATTATATGTATATTATTATTGGACCACTAGTAAGTGTTGAAGTTGACCTTTCGTCTCTACTTCTTTGAGATTAGACAGGATACTCACTGGGTACACGTTGTTTTCGTACACATGCTATACTTGCTATGCATTTTTGTTGCACAGGAACATGTACGTCTAGTGGCCTCGTTAGGCGCAGTGGCATGGTTGACACGGAGACTTAGGTGAGCTGCATCTCTCGAGATGACCCGCAGCCAGCAGATTCTCTTTCAGAGTATAGTAGTTTTTTTCTGTCCAATTGTATTCCGGACAGTTATCGTATTGTACTTTATTTTCTAGAAATTGCCCATGCACTCGTGACACCAGGTTCTGGGATGATTATGGGGTATTGTGTATTAATTACTAAACATTTTTATTTATTTTGTAATGATTATATTTTACTAGTAAAACTAAAGGAAAATCATAGTTTTCAAAATTATTAAAATGAGAATTTAATTAAGTATTTATGGTTGACTTGCCTGACAGCGGCGTACGGCGCCATCACGACCCTTAGTGGATTTTAGGTCGTGACATGACTAGCTTGGTCAACTTGTTGACCACTTTACCGACCAACTTTGGTCGGTAATTTATTTAAAATAAATATAAAATATTTTTCTCCCCGTTTTCGACCAACTTTGGTCGCTTTTTTGGACAGACCAACTTTGGTCGCTAATTACCGGATTTCTAGTAGTGTGCCTTTCAGCCGCCGCCCGCATACCTTAGCTTTGTTCCCCGATTTAATTGGAACTATTTTCGTCGGCGGCAATGACGAAACTCACAACCAGCTAAAGCCTATCAGGTAAGCCTAAGGTATGAATCTTTAGGATTTTAAATATGAGCCAAAGCATTAAGACTATTACTATGACAATACAGTTTAGTGTATACCCGAAGCAGTGAACACGATTAGTGCTTCTTTAAAACACTACGCTTAAACCTTATTTCACTGTTTCCCGACGTTGCCGAACACAAGGACATCTAGGTTAATTGTTTAACCCATTTATTATTTTTTATTCTTAATAAGTCAAACAAATCAAACAATGAGTTAAGACCCAAGATGTAAGACAACATTGTGTTCTTGCACTGTTTAATGGCTTTAAACTTCACACATGATTTTCACAAGACTGTAAATCATGAAACATACGTATAATCAGACATATGCCTATCATCTATGTTATCTATTTAGATGCAAGCAAGCTGTTATGAACCCAGGCGGTGACGTGGAGGGAGACGTGAAGGACAACAGGGCTGACACCAGGGATATCAATAATGCTCAATTGAGAAAGAGCAATCATGTGAAATTCCCCTCTAAAAGGTTGGTTGATTTCATTGTGGGCCTTGCTAACAAACGTGATGGGCAAGGGTGAGTGAAGCAGCGTGTGAAGGAGTGGAATTGGTTATAAGTACTTGTCAGAAGGAATGACAGATTAGGCTATTTTGTTGCATTGTGCTTCTGCAATCTCTCATCTAATTCTCTCTGTATTTCTCATTTATTTCTTCAGTACTTCTCTTCTCATCTCACTCTCAATTTCTTAGATATTACCTATTGTTTCCTTACAATTCCATTGTTGTAATCCTTCAGTTGAAGTAATATAATCTGTTAGTTTGGTTGGTTGTATAAATTGCTTCATTGGTGCTGGTGCTTTCATCCAGAGGTTTTTCATGGAAGACCAAAAAGTACTTAAGGCCTTTATTGATGATTCAATTTGGGGTTCAATTCAAGATGTGAAGGACTCATTTTTTAAGGAAGTGGCATAGATGCGTGACCTGCTAAAGGAGGTTGTAGCGGCCAAAGCCTCGGGGGAATTTCACCGACGTGACCCAGCAATGGAGATTGTTCGCTAGGACCATGGACTAGCAAACACTGCACTCCGGCACAGACCAAAATTTGGTCGGTTCTATGGTGCCAATCCGGAGGCATGGATATTCCAGACGAAACAATATTTTAATTTCTATCGAATTGAGCTCGATGAATAGATAACTGTGGCATCATTTTATCATGACAGTGAAGCACTGGAGTGGTACAGATGGTTGTTTAGAAACAAACAATTAGTTGATTGGCCGCATTTTGCTAATAAGGTGAGGATTCGCTTCAAGCAAAAAGGTTTTGAGTCGGCGGAAGGCTGGTTAGCGAAGCTCCGACAGGTCACTACTGTGGCAGAATTGCAGGGCAGGTTTGAGTCTATTGCTAACGAAATAGACGATATTTCAGAAAGGCTTATGGTGAAGCTTTTCATTTCTGGGCTTAGAGAGGACATCAAAAATTTAGTATTAAGCCACGGTCCCAAAACATTTGAAGAGGCTCTTAACCAGGCTCATATACATGAGTGTCAGATCCAGGCTAAAAAGAGTCTAGTTCGACCCGCTTTAGCTAATAAGGGACTTCCCCTCTTACCTAGCCCTAATTCCTATTCATACCATAATCCCTCGACATCGTTCTCCAACAGTCCTTCATCCCTGGAACCAGCTAAACCTCCAATTAAACGTCTCACCCATGCGGAGATTCAAAGTCGCCATGAGCGTGGCCTATGCTATTACTTTGAAGAGAAGTTTACAGCAGGTCATAAATGTAAATCGCCTCCTCAGTTGCTTTTTCTCACTAATGGTTCCGATATGGAACCTATCTTGTCGGAATCATTCATCTCTAATGATATCTTAGCTGAAGAGCTACAGGTCCTAGAGTTTCAAGAGCAATCTGCAATTTCATATCACGCGTTAGGCGGTGGACATTTTTCATCTACCCTTCAATTTCTAGGCCATGTAAACGGAGCTCCGGTTCAGGTCTTAGTGGACGGAGGTAGTGATCATAATTTTGTTCAGACACGCATGGCCAAATTCCTTCAATTGACTATTGAAATCATTCCGGCCATCTCAGTTATGGTGGGCAGCGGTCAGCAACTACATTGTGAAGGAATTGTGCGACATGTTCCTCTTACCATTCAGGAGTGTAATATCACCATGGACTTTTATGTGCTTCCTATGCATGGTGCAGATGTGGTTCTAGGGACTTCATGGCTCTCCTCTTTGGGAAGGGTAGTGACAGATTATGCCGAGAGACTATTTGAGTTTAATTCGCAAGGGATGACTAGAATTTGTAAAGGAGAGAGCCCCAATTCAGCTTAACCAGTTCAATTACATAGTCTTCGGCGATATGCTGCAATTGATGTTGTATCTTCCTACTACTGCTTGAAGATAGTTCCATCTCATGCTACTATTGAGGAGCCCACTAATCCGAAATTGCTTGGAATTCTACGGGAATTTATTGATGTCTTTCAGAAACCTTATGGACTGTACCCACCCCAGCAACAGGATCATGCAATCCATATTAATCCTAGGGCCGAGCCAGTCAATGTTAAACCTTATCGCTACCCGTACTTCCAAAAATAGGTTATGGAAAATTAGTTGCAGAAATGCTCAAGGATGGAGTAATTAGAGCAAGCACTAGCCCATTTTCGTCTCCAGTTTTACTAGTGCGGAAGAAGGATGGCACGCGGCGGTTTTTTGTGGACTATAGGGCTCTTAATGCCATCACTGTGCGGGATAGATTTCCAATCCCTAATATTGACGAGCTTTTTGACGGACTACATTGTAAAGCCCCAGAAAATTTTGCTTAGTAATTTAAGATTTCGTGGTGCCATGGTAGGCTAATTATTTTATCTTGCGGGCAAATGAGGATTAATGATATTATGGATATCATTTGGATATGGTAATAAGTGTATAAGTCTTATTATAATTGATTTAGGGTCTAAGGAGAAGCCTAAGTCTAAGACAAGTTGGAAAATTACCAAATAGACTAAAGTTGTAAATGAGTAAGCACAAGACCTCACTTTGGACAGGTATATCTATATTTATATAAAGTTTTGTGCGATTCACAACTACCAAATGAAAGGTCTTTGAGTCTAGTTTCCAACGCTTTAAACCGTTTGTTATTCGGACACTCATACTAGAAATTATGACCAAATTACCAAAAGCAGCGCAGAATTTTACACTACCGCAGCGCCCAATGCAGTGCCCCATGCGGCACGCCTGTGGGGAGGTACAAAGAGCATCCAAAAACGTTTTCTGAGCACTTTTTTCACAACCGCGGAGCCCCATGCGGCGCGGCTATACAAAATCGGGTTTTTTGTTATAAAACAACCTCATTTCGTCAAATAGATGGAAGGGACTATTTCTTGAGCAAAAATCAGATACTTTTAGAGAGAGAGAATGCCCTAGAGTGGGAAAGTGTTCCTCATCAATTCTTCTACAACTCTTGCTCAAATCTTGAAGTATTAACAAGGAAAACCACACTATGTTTTCATCCTTGAGGTAAGATTCTATACCCTAACCCTTAATTTTGAATTTTAGCTAAAGGCGGGTATTTATCAAGAAAGTTTGTGGGTATTGGAGTTGTTATCTTTTTGCATGTATTGTCAAAAGGTGTAGGAACATGGTTGAGCTAAAAATGGAAAAGTATGGGTTGATGAAATCCTCTATAAAAGGACCATAAAGATTTAACGCTCATATGGTATTTGATAAAGTGCTCAAATGAGCTAGAATTATGAATATCTTCCTAGTTTGTATTCAATTTTTTCATGTCTCAAAATAGATTGAAGTTTCTAGAATTTCTGGAATATTGTAGTAATTAAAGGAAAGCTCAAGAAAGGTATGTATGGCTAAAAAACCCTTTTATTAGAAATTGAGCTCTGTTGGCGTTTACGAAAGTGTGATAAGATTTTAATTGGTTAATGTATTAATTTTTATTGCGCATTTATTGATTTGCAATTAACTGCACATATACGTGAAGTATGTGTCTCAATGTGAGTAATGTACCATTCTTGATAATTAGAGAAGTATGAAGAATACAATTATGTGTTGAAATGCTAGGCTATAAGCCAAGATAGAAACTGAGAATTATTCATGCTAGCTATGTGCCCACTTACCTGTACTACAACTTGAATTACTTTTGTATATGCCTATGATCACAACCTGCAAGATGAATACTGAAAATGGAAAACGATGTGATAATGGTGGCCCTGAGTTCCAAGGAATTGATATGATATATATATATATATATATATATGAAATAAAGATTCAGATGTGATGACTAATGAGAAAGGAACAAGGACTAGATAAGGCAGCCTAGCCGATCGGGTCGTGATCGGACACCATGCCGCACACATGGTGGTAATGTGCTGATATTGAATTCCGGATAAGGGAAATGAAATAGTAAATTGAGACATATGCCTCCAATGAGGCAACCTAGCCGGTCGGGTCGTGATCGGACTCCGCTCAAGATAGCGGTGGTATTGAGAACAGTGATGAAGATATGAAAGAAATGCCCCAAACTATGTTTTGGAAATTATATGAAGGATTGAATGAATTGCATATTTTATTTACTCATGTGATTTACTTGTACTTTCTTGATAATTCTTTCTAGTAAAATGGTGTTTAGTTATACATACTAGTTCTATTCGATGGCACTAACGTCCCTTTTGCCGGGGGCGCTACATTTTTTTTATGAATGTAGTTGGCTCCATTGCGAATAGTGCTGATCGCGCATAGCGGAGTACCTTCTTCTCAAAGTCTTGGTGAGCCCCTTTCTCCTTCGAGGGATTATATTGTACATCTTCTTTCACTTTTGAGGTATAGCCGGGGCCTTACTGCCGGCATTATTATCATGTCTTTTGTATTCTTAGAGGCTCCGTAGACGTTTGTGTGGGTTATGTATGGGTATTAGATAGGACAATGGACCATGTTGTAACCTTGTACTCTTGCTTTATTCTACACTATAACTTGTATGGAACCTTGGAAGTTTAACCACGTTTTAAATGTTGTGATATAAAATGAACTAAGATGTTAAATGTACTATCTTTCCTAGTTTAAATAAAGGTATTCATGGCTTCCTTATTCCTATCGAGTTGGGTAGAGAGCAGTTGATAAGGCTTGCTCAGTTGGGTTCACTCGATTGAGCGTCGGTCGTGCCTCCCGAAGTTGGGACGTGACAAACTTGGTATCAAAACCTAAGGTTTTAAAGTGTCCTAGGATGTCTCAGAGCCGTGTCTAGTAGAGTCCTTCTTATCGGTGTGTTGTCGACTACATCTATAATTTGGAGGCTACATGGATATTTAGGAATATTGCCCTTCTTCAACACTCCAGATCGTGCGATAAAACTTGACTATAAGATTGTCTTCTAACTCGTGCGTTGAGATTCGAGATAAGTTTAAACTTTCTTTCGTCTATTTCAAGTAATGTTGTCATATGAAATGACCAATGGGAAAGGCCTGAATATTAATGAGATGGCACATGTATCATGTTGAACAAATTGTACGGATATATGAGATACGTACATAGTACCAGAAGCATACTTTATATGAGAAAAATGTTTAAATTGATCACCCACCTCCAAAGAGACATTGACTTGATAAATGAGATGCGAGCTTATATGGCACCTGTTGATAGTGTGGGAAGCATGTATATGATCCTAAGGTGTAAAAGAAAAATTTGTTATATAAGCATGTGATATATGTAAGGCATGACCAGGAGAGTAATAACAATCATGTAGGTCTCTCACGGGAGACAAGAAGTAATGAAATGAGAGTCAATTGAACCCATAATGAGAAGACCCTTATGCTATGAATGTTATAAGAATCCCATAAGTGTATGAAGTTGCGTTACACTCCTAAAGAATATTGACATAAGGAATTGGAATCCCAAGTCCGTGTGGCTGAATAAGAGTAGAGAACTTATGAGGTTAATACAATGCTGACTTCAATCTCCCTAATAGTCGAACATATATGTGAGGGATAGAGATATGAAACATATGTCCATGAAGTTGCTAAATTCAAGACTTGTGTCAAAATCCGGGGCATTCGCCCTAAGTGGGGGAGGAAGGGCCATAGTAAGGCCACTTAAATACAATGAAACAAGAGTAAGACCATGTAGCTATGATGTTTGAATATTTTGTTGAAGACATGCGTAGTCTAGAAAGGTGATAATGGATAACGTGATTATCTGAAAGGATATGCTAATGATAGACCACTAGTACGCCAAAAAAATGGAAGGTTAAGGAAGGTAAATTCTTCATACATGGCAATGTGAATGATAGGGTCAACGATCCTAGAAACTAAGAGTATGTTTGTAAAGGGATTTTATACTTGTTAGAGGGTTAGGAATAATGGAACCTAAGGAAGTACTATAGGCCAAATATGGAAGGTTGCGAGTTTTTAGAATGGGTTAATCATAGATCTGTGATTTAACCAAAATACCAAGGCGTTGAGAAAGGCGAAACGAGTGGGAGAAATAAATGTGATGCTATAATAACCCAAGAGGGTATTTGGGCTTGATGGAGAGTCTCTAAAGAATCGTACAGGCAAAGAAGTGTTAAGTGATATGACGATGAACACATTTTCCCACGAATATCCTAACAAGAGTTAAGAGGTGAGCGAGTTAAAAAAATTAAGGAAAACGACCACGTAACATGTGGAAGAGTGTGTGGCTATTCACTAGCTAGGAATAATGAGGCGAGAAGAAATAAGAAGAAAATCTATAAATTGAGATGTCCATGGTTATCGCAAAACAGTTCGTATTAGAATGGTGGACTCGCCTGGAGCACAAGTGTTGATAGAAGGTATAAAGGACTAACCGTAATGTTACCGACTTGGGTAACACTGAATATCAACTAAAATATTTAGAGGGAGTTCATATCTACATATTACAATGGAAAGTGAGACTACTGGTGGTGAAATAGTGGCGTGATAAACTCAACAAACCAGACACAATGATTCCATGAGTCCATGGGGTGCAGACAAGTGTGTGGCACAATAAGGCTATCTACTATGTATTATAGCAAAATGGAATGGGAATGAATGTCCCAATCACAAAGAAAAGATAGTACTAATGTATTGGCTAGACCGAAAGGGAGAATAAAAAAGGCAAAACAACACAATCTACCCAAAGAACAAAGGGAAATGTTTGAAATGTAGTGAGAGAGGATAAACACTTGTTACGAATCAAACATGTTTAACATGATAGCTCTTAAGCCACAATACCAACAAACACTATTGGTAGCTACAATATTCGGAATAAGGTGAATTACTTATTGAGGATGGAGTAATTCTTACACTTAGAAGGAAAACAAGAAGTTTTTGTTGAAGAATTTAGTAAGATTTCAAGTTATTGTTCGGGCCAATGCTCTTTCTGAGTTGAATGTGTACTAAGGTTGTTGATACGTGTTTTGGGAAGTGTTTAACAGTATGGAGGGATCATGAGCATGTTCACAAAGGAAGTGGAATAGTTTCTTAAATCCTATAAGGCAAACAAGGAGGAAAGAGGTTGACTAGGAAAGGTCTGAGCACAATGTTACATTACATTTGATGTAATGTCGTGCATGTTGATGATATTAAGGTGTGTGCGCAGGCTAGAAGATGTATTCCTTTGAAATAGAGGGTTCTATAAGAAAACTCATCCAGTAATGTCTTTGTTGAGAATTTGGAAGAGCAAGTTGCAAGTACTCACATAAGATTGTAACCATATCAAGAAAATTATTGAAGAACTCAAATCCTAGGAGGTCATATGTAAGAGAAATGTGACATAGATGGTCCACTATTGATGCAACATGTCCAGGTGATCGCTTATGCTTCAAGGCAACCCAAGAATCATGAAAGGAACTATTCGACACAAGACTTAGAACTTGCAGCGGTAGTTTTGTATAAAGATTCGGCGACATTATGTGTATGGGATCCACGTTGATGTATTTATGAACTACAAGAGACTTCAATATATTATTTTTAAATAAAAGGAGTTGAATCTAAGACAGAGAGGATGGCTTAGGTTACACAAGTACTATGACATCGACATTCTCTATCACCCGGAAAGGCTAATGTCGTGGCAGATGCACTTAGTAGAAAATCTATAGGGAGTTTGGCTTATTTGGGGGCATATCAGAGGCCGTTAGCCAGGGAGGTTTACCAGTTGGCCAGTTTGGGAGTTTGCCTTGGGACTCTAGTAAAGGATGGGTAATTATACAGAATAGGGCCGAATCATCGCTTGTAGTGAAGGTGAAGGAAAAGCAATTCAACAATCCCTTGTTAGCACAATTAAAAGAGGGGATTCACAAACACAATAACACAGCTTTTTCCTTTGGCATGAATGATGGTACTCTACGGTACCAAGACCGCTTATATGTTCCTAATATCGACGGCCTTCGGGAAAGGATCATGGAAGAAGCTCACACATCCAAGTACTCTATGCAACCCAGTTCTACAAAAATGTATCATGATCTCAAGGAAATTTATTGGTGGAACAACATGAAAAGGGATGTGACGGATTTTGTAGAAAAATGTCCAAATTGTCAACAAGTGAAGGCCGAACATCAAAGGCCCGGTGGATTGACTCAAATCATAGAAATTCCAATGTGGAAATGGGAGATGATCAATATGGATTTATTAGTAGGGTTGTCGCGCACTCCGCGTAGGTTCGACTCAATTTGGGTGATCATTGACCGACTCACAAAATCAGCCCACTTCTTGCTAGTTAAATCTATTGACACAGCGGAACAGTATGCTCAGTTGTATATCAAAGAAATAGTCAGGTTGCATGGCACTCCAGTCTCAATCATTTCAAATCGAGGGGATCAGTTCACGACCCACTTTTGGAAGACATTTCAGCAAGGTTTGGGTACGCAGGTAAACCTTAGCACAACTTTTCATCTACAAACCGATGGGCAAGCAGAGTGGACTATTCAGACGCTTGAAGACATGTTGCGTGCTTGTACTATTGATTTCAAGGGTAGTTGGGATGACCATTTGCCACTCATAGAATTTTCTTACAACAACAGCTTCCATGCTAGTATCCATATGGCACCATTCGAGGCACTGTATGGTAGGAGATGTAGGTCTCCCATTAGGTGGTTCGAGGTTGGAGAAGCAGAATTGATAAGGCCAGACCTCGTGTATCAGGCCATGGAGAAAGTAAAGATTATTAAGGAGAGGTTGAAAACTGCTCAGAGTCGCCCAAAGTCTTATTCGGAAATTCGTCGCAGAGATTTGGAGTTCAAAGTAGATGATTGGGTATTTTTGAAGGTTTCCCCTATGAAGGGCATCATGAGATTCGGGAATAAAGTGAAATTATGTCCGAGGTATGTCGGACTGTACAGAATCATTCAGAGGATTGGTCAGGTTGCATACAAGCTCTATCTACCACCCGAGATGTCGTTGGTACATCCGGTCTTCCATGTGTCTATATTGAAAAAGGTAGTGGGAGATCCGTCTGCTATTGTACCAATTGAAGCTAATGAGGTTAATGAAGAACTATCTTATGAAGAAATCCCAGTTGCCATTCTTGATAGGCAAGTCTGGAAATTGAGAAATAAGGAAATTGCCTCTGTAAAAGTGTTATGGCAGAACCAGCAGGTTGAGGAAGCCACTTGGGAAGCCGAGGAAGAAATGAGAAAGAAGTACCCACATTGTTTGAATAGTTATGTAATAGCTTTCATGCATTTGGTTCCTATGAACTCTTATCTTTTGATTTGATCTATGTTAAAAATTTTGGTTATATATGTTGCCTATGCGGCCATGGTTGGTGTTGTACAAGTTATGTTATGTCTATGGGACATGTATATGCTGTTAGGATATGTATCTGGGGCCCTCTAACAGGTAGATAGTCCTAGTTACAAAGGAAACTCTGGCGAAATTTTCAGAAATTTAAGGAGTTAGCCAAATTCAGGGTTGTTGATATATTTCATGATTTGAAAAAGCAAAAGTTACATAAGGATGGCTAATGAATGAACCTTGATCCTCATGAGGATGAATGATCTTAAGCGGGGGAGAATGTAAAGCCCCAAAAAATTTTGCTTAGTAATTTAAGATTTCGTGGTGCCAAGGTAGGCTAATTATTTTATCTTGCATGCAAATGAGGATTAATGATATTATGGATGTCATTTGGATATGGTAATAAGTGTATAAGTCTTATTATAATTGATTTAGGATCTAAGAAGAAACCTAAGTCTAAGACAAGGTGGAAAATTACCAAATAGACTAAAGTTGTAAATGAGTACGCACGAGACCTCACTTTGGACAAGTATATCTCTATTTATATAAAATTTTGTGCGATGCACAACCTACCAAATGAAAGGTCTTTGAGTCTAGTTTCCAACGCTTCAAACCATTTGTCATTCGGACACTCATACCAGAAGTTATGACCAGATTACCAAAAGCATCGCAGAATTTTACACTACCGCAGTGCCCCATGCGGCGCCGCACCTGTGGGGAGGTACAGAGAGCATCCAAAAACGTTTTCTGAGCACTCTTTTCACAACCGCGGTGCCCCATGCGGCGCGGCTATACAAAATCGGGTTTTCTGTTATAAAACAACCTCATTTCGTCAAATAGATGGAAGGGACCATTTCTTGAGCAAAAATCAGATACTTTTAGAGAGAGACAATGCCCTAGAGTGGGAAAGTGTTCCTCATCAATTCTTCTACAACTCTTGCTCAAATCTTGAAGGATTAACAGGGAAAACCACACTAGGTCTTCATCCTTGAGGTAAGATTCTATACCCTAACCCTTAATTTCGAATTTTAGCTAAAGGCGGGTATTTATCAAGAAAGTTTGTGGGTATTGGAGTTGTTATCTTGTTTGCATGTGTTGTCAAAAGGTGTAGGAACATGGTTGAGCTAAAAGTGGAAAAGTATGGGTTGCGGGTTGATAAAATCCTCTATAAAAGAACCATAAAGATTTAACGCTCATATGGTGTTTGATAAAGTGCTCAAATGAGCTAGAATTATGAATATTTTCCTAATTTTTGTTCAATTTTGTCATGTCTCAAAATAGATTGAAGTTGCTAGAATTTATGAAATATCGTAGTAATTAAAGGAAAGCTCAAGAAAGGTATGTATGGCTAAAAACCCCCTTTTATTAGAAATTGAGCTCCGTTGGCGTTTACGAAAGTGTGGTAAGATTTGAATTGGTTAATGTATTGATTGTTATTGCCCATTAATTGATTTGCAATTAACTACACATATACGTGAAGGATGTGCCTCAATGTGAGTAATATATCATTCTTGATAATTAGAGAAGTATGAAGTATACAATTATGTGTTGAAATGCTTAGGTTATAAGCCAAGATAGAAACTGAGAATTATTCATGCTAGATATGTGTCCACTTACCTGTACTGCAACTTGAATTACTTTTGTATATGCCTATGATCACAACCTGCAAGATGAATACTGAAAATGGAAAACTATATGATAATGGTGGCCCTAAGAGCCTAGGAATTGATATGATATATATATGAAATAAAGATTCAGATGTGATGACTAATGAGAAAGGAACAACGCCTAGATAAGGCGGCCTCGCCGATCGAGTCGTGATCGGACACCATGCCGCACACATGGTGGTAATGTGCTGATATTAAATTCCGGATAAGGGAAATGAAATAGTAAATTGAGACATATGCCTCCAATGAGGCAACCTAGCCGGTCGGGTCGTGATCGGACTCCGCTCAAGATAGCGGTGGTATTGAGAACAGTGATGAAGATATGAAAGAAATGCCCCAAACTAAGTTTTGGAAATTATATGAAGGATTGAATGAATTGCATATTTGATTTACTCATGTGATTTACTTGTACTTGCTTGATAGTTCTTTCTAGAAAAATGGTGTAGTTATACATACTTGTGCTATTCGATGGCACTAACGTCCCTTTTGCCAAGGGCGCTACATTTTTTTTATGAATGTAGGTGGCTCCATTGCGGATAGTACCGATCGCGCATATCGGAGTACCTTCTTCTCAAAGTCTTGGTGAGCCCCTTTCTCCTTCACGGGGTTACATTGTACATCTTCTTATTTTGGACTTTCACTTTTGAGGTATAGTTGGGGCCTTGTTGTCGGCATTGTTATCACGTCTTTTGTATTCTTAGAGGCTCCGTAGACGTTTGTGTGGGTTATGTATGGGTATTGGATAGGTCAATGGACCATGTTGTAACCTTGTACTCTTGCTTTCTTCTACACTATAACTTGTATGGAACCTTGGAAGTTTAACCACGTTTTAAATGTTGTGATATAAAATGAACTAAGATATTGAATGTACTATCTTTCCTAGTTTAAATAAAGGTAAGCATAGCTTCCTTATTCTTATCGAGTTGGGTAGATAGCGATTGATAAGGCTTGCTCAGTTGGGTTCACTCGATTGAGCACCGGTCGCGCCTCCTGAAGTTGGGGCGTGACATACATGGTGCTGCTTATTTTTCAAAGTTGGATTTGTTAGCAGGGTATTACCAAATCAGGGTCCGGACAGAAGATATCGCCAAGACTGCATTCCGCACACACGATGGGCATTATGAATTTCTTATCATGCCATTTGTATTATCTAATGCACCATCCACCTTTTAGGCCATGATGAACCAGGTATTTCATCCCTATCTTCGGCATTTTGTGTTGATATTTTTCGACGATATCCTGGTATATAGCCCTTCTTGGCAGGACATCTTGAACACTTGCGTTCAGTCCTAGAACTATTGCGAAAACACCAGTTTGTGGCCAAGAAAACCAAGTGCTTATTTGGCCAGACTTCAGTTGAGTACTTAGGACATGTTATATCGGCGCATGGGTTAAGTGTTGATCCCAGCAAAATCACCACTATCCAGCAGTGGCCTTCACCCAATAATGTTAAGGATGTGCATAGTTTTTTGGGACTCGCTGGCTATTATCGACGCTTCATCCATCACTATGCAACAATTGCAGGCCCTCTAACTGATTTGTTAAGGAAAGATTCGTTTGTTTGGAACTCATATACTCAAGAGGCATTCGAAACTTTAAAGGCTAAGCTGAGTTACACCCCTATGCTAGCTTTACCTAACTTTTCTCAAGAATTCCAGTTGGAAACTGATGCGTCTGGGCGTGGTATATGGGCTGTTGTGGCTCAAAAGGGACATCATGTGGCTTATTTTAGCCAAAAATTGAGCATGCGCATGCAGGGAGCTTCCACTTACCATAGGGAGATATTTGTCATCACTCAAGCCGTGAGTAAATGGAGGCAGTACCTGTTGGGGCATAAATTTACTATCTACACTGATCAACAGTCCCTCAAAAATTTAACCAATCAGACCATACAAACTCCTGAACAACAAAAGTGGCTAAGCAAACTCGTGGGATATGACTTCCAAATCATTTACCGTCCAAGGAAGTTGAATCATGCTGCTGATGCCCTTTCTCGAACACCTGATACTGTGTTGCTGACCATTACTAACCGGGGCTATGAGCTGGAGCAAGAGCTCAAGTCTCTCAATCACACCCATCCAGAGTTGGTTGCAATTCAACAACAGTTAGAAGGCCAGGTTGAAGATTGTCACGTCTATGTATTTCGGGATGGACTACTACTCTTTAGGGGACGATTAGTTATCCCCTCTGATTCACCTCTACAACAACTTTTGCTACATGAATTCCATGACACTACCATTGAGGGACATTCTGGGATAGCTCATACATATCACAGACTAGCCTCCAACTTCTATTGGAAGCAGATGAAGCATGATGTACGTAGCTTTATAGCTTTGTGCCAAATATGCCAACAAATGAACGATGTCCACCAACACCCTGCTGGGTTATTACAGCCCTTGCCCATTCCAAATTTAGTCTCTGAAGATATAGCAATGGACTTCATCACCTGCCTACCTTGCTCAAAAGGTAAATCGATTATTATGACGGTGGTGGATCGTTTGACCACATATGGACACTTTATTCCTTTGACTTCTACTTTTTCAACACGCACTGTTGCGGAGGCCTTTGTAGTGGGTGTTATTCGTCTTCATGGCCCTCCAAGGTCTATAGTCACTGATCGCGACCCTAGATTTTTGCATGAGTTTTGGAAAGAAATCAATTGCTTGCAGAGGACCTCCTTAGCTATGAGTACAACTCATCACCTGCAAACGGATGGGAAATTCGAGGCTCTTAACAAATGTGTTGAACAATACCTCCGCTTCTACGTAGTCCGATGAGCCACAAAAATGGGTGGCAATGTTACCTTGGGCTGAGTATTGGTACAATACTTCGTACCAAACTTCAGCTAGCATGTCCCTTTTCAAAGCTCTATATGGGAGGGACCCTCCTACTATTGCGCACTACATACTGGGAAGCAGTCCTAGTGAGCTCGTTGAAGCCTACTTCGTGGATTGAGATTAGCTCTTTTGAAGCTCAATTTGATCAAGGCCTAGACACGAATGAAGAAACTAGCTGACAAACATAGAACTGAACTTGAGTTTGAGGTAGGAGATTGGGTGTTTGTCAAGCTTAAGCCATATCGTCAGAACTCTGTTCGATTATAACACCATCCCAAGCTAGGAAGATGTTACTTCGGTCCTTTTCAAATTTTTAAACGAATTGGTCAGGTTGCCTACAAGTTGGATCTTCCAGATAGTGAACGCATTCATCCTATTTTTCCATATTTTAATGCTCAAGCGATGTGTGGGAGAACTAGTTCAGTAGATTACACCATTGCAATTATCGAACTTCCATCCCCCCACTGTTGATGTTATCTATTTAGATGCAAGCAAGCTGTTATGAACCCAGGCGGTGACGTGGAGGGAGACGTGAAGGACAACAGGGCTGACACCAGGGATATCAATAATGCTCAATTGAGAAAGAGCAATCATGTGAAATTCCCCTCTAAAAGGTTGGTTGATTTCATTGTGGGCCTTGCTAACAAACGTGATGGGCAAGGGTGAGTGAAGCAGCGTGTGAAGGAGTGGAATTGGTTATAATGAAAGCTAGGCAAGCCAACTATTTGAATAACTTACCTTTTCCCATTTTAAATCCTTTAATAGTTATGAAACAATGGCTTATAGACAGAGGAATTTAATCAAGTAGAAGAAGGTAAGTCATTCAAATAGTTGGCTTGCCTAGCTTTCATTAGTAGGCGCCATCACGACTCCCGAGGGTGGGAAATCCGGGTCGTGACAAGTTGGTATCGGAGCTCCTTCTGCTTGAACAAATACTAAAGACTCTTGTGATCCGTGAACACCTCACATGCCACGCCATACAGATAATGCCTCCAAATATTCAACGCGTAAACAATGGCTGCTAACTCCAAATCATGAACTGGATAGTTCTTCTCATGAATCTTCAACTGCCGCAAAGTATAGGCAATGACCTTGCCATCCTGCATCAACACCTCACCGAGATGTATCACAATAAACCGTATAAGGCCCTGAACCTGTGAGCAAAACCAACACTGACGTCGTAGTCAAAGCTATTTTGAGCTTCTGAAAGCTCACCTCACACTCGTCCGACCACCTGAACTGGGCACCCTTCTAGGTCAACCTGGACATCGGAGTTGCAATAGATAAAAATCTCTCCACAAACCGAAGATAATAGCCTGCTAAACATAAGAAATTCCGGATCTCTGTAGCTGATACTGGTCTAGGCCAGTTCTTGACTGCCTCTATCTTCTTCGGATCAACCTGAATACCTTCTGCTGATACAACATGACCCAGGAATGCAACTAAACTCAACCAGAACTCACACTTCGAAAACTTAGCATACAACTGACTATCCCTCAAAGTCTGAAGAACCACTCTCAGATGATGCTCGTGCTCCTCCCGGCTGCGGGAATAGATCAAAATATCATTAATGAAGACTATCACGAATGAATCCAAGTAAGGCCTGAACACTCGGTTCATCAAATTCATAAAAGTTGCTGGGGCATTTGTCAACCTGAATGACATCACCAAGAACTCATAATACCCGTATCGAGTACGGAAAGCTATCTTAGGGACATCGGATGCCCTAATCCTCAACTAATAGTAGCTAGATCTCAAGTCAATCTTCAAAAATACCTTGGCATCCAGAAGCTGATCAAAAAATCATCAATCCTCGGCAATGGATACTTATTCTTAATTATAACCTTGTTCAACTGCCGGTAATCTATACACATTCTCAAGCGGGGTCATATGATAAGGCGGAATAGAAATTGGTTGAGGGACCAGAGCCAAATCAATGTTCATAGGTCACAATTCTTTCCACAACTTTACACAACAAATAGAAACATTCACCAAGGCATGAATAATACAATAAAATCATGAAAATCACAATATAAGACTCACGGTCATGCTTGATACCAATGTATAGATACTCGTCACCATGCCTATACGTCGTACTCAACAAGAAGCATATAGCAAATAGGACACAACTCCTAATCCCTCAAGCTAAGGTTAGGCCAAACACTTGCCTCGAACTTCCACGGCAAACTCAAGCCTCAAACACCGTTTTTCCTCTAGAATTCACCTCCAAATAACTCATATCTAGTCCAAATTGATTTAACAACATCAATAAATGCTAAAGAATTCATACCCAATGCATTATTATAGGTTTTCTATCATTTTCCCCAAAAAGTCAAAAATTGACCTAGGGCTCGCTTGGTCAAAACTTGAGATTCGGACCAAAACCCGATCACCCATTCACCCACAAGCCCAAATATACAATTAACTTCAAAATTCGACCCCAAAATAAGGTCTAAATCCCAATTAATCAAAAATCCCTAACTCTACCCAAATTCCTAATTTCTACCATAAAAACCCTAGATTTTAGGATGAAAACTGATGAAATGCAATGGGAAATCGAAAGAAAAAGGTTTAGAATCATCTACCAATATTTTGGAGAATAAATTGCTCTTTTGAAAATCGCCTCAATGCTCCCAAATTTCGAAAATATGAAGTAAATGGGTTCTGTTCGTTTTTGCTTCTGATTTAAAATCACTGGGCAGACCTTCATCGCGTTCGCGATGGGTCAGGCCCAATTGACCATTGCGTTCGTGATAACAGGCTCGTGTTCGTGGAGCTTTAGTCCCCAGAGCCTTCGCGTTCATGGTCGGGTGGCCGCATTCGCATAGAGTAAAATCCCTCTCCCCTGCCCAGGCCCAAAGGCCTTCGCGTTTGCGATAGCAGGTCCTCGTTTATCGGGAAGCCATTATGTGCAAATCTATGAAAATGATGAACTTTGCCTTTAAAATGGGAAAAAAGTAAGTTGTTCAAATAGTTGGCTTGCCTTGCTTTCATTAGTAGGCGCTATCACGACTCCCGAGAGTGGAAAATCCGGGTTGTGGCAAGTGAGTGAAGCAGCGTGTGAAGGAGTGGAATTGTTTATAAGTACTTGTCAGAAGGAATAACAGATTAGGCTATTTTGTTGCATTGTGCTTCTGCAATCTCTCATCTAATTCTCTCTGTATCTCTCATCTATTTCTTCAATACTTCTCTTCTCATCTCACTCTCAATTTCTTAGATATTACCTATTGTTTCCTTACAATTCCATTGTTGTAATCCTTCAGTTGAAGTAATATAATCTGTTAATTTGGTTGGTTGTATAAATTGCTTCATTGGTGCTGGTGCTTTCATCTAGAGGTGTTTCATGGAAGACCAAAAAGTACTTAAGGCCTTTATTGATGATTCAATTTGGGGTTCAATTCAAGATGTAAAGGACTCATTTTCTAAGGAAATGGCATAGATGTGTGAGCTGCTAAAGGAGGTTGTAGCGGCCAAAGCCCCGGGGGAATTTCACTGATGTGACCCAGCAATGGAGATTGTTCGCCAGGACCATAGACCAGCAAACACTACACTCAGTTATGGTGGGCAGCGGTCAGCAACTACGTTGTGAAGGAATTGTGCGACAAGTTCCTCTTACCATTCAGGAGTGTAATATCACCATGGACTTCTATGTTCTTCCTATGCATGGTGCAGATGTGGTTCTAGGGGCTTCATGGCTCTCTTCTTTGGGAAGGGTAGTGACAGATTATGCCGAGAGACTATTTGAGTTCAATTCGCAAGGGATGACTAGAATTTGGAAAGGAGAGAGCCCCAATTCGGCACAACCAGTTCAATTACATAGTCTTAGGCGATATGCTGCAACTGATGTTGTATCCTCCTACTACTGCTTGCAGATAGTTCCATCTCATGCTACTATTGAGGAGCCCACTAATCCGGAATTGCTTGAAATTCTACGGGAATTTATTGATGTCTTTCAGAAACCTTATGGACTGTACCCACCCCGGCAACAAGATCATGCAATCCATCTTAATCCTGGGGCCGAGCCAGTCAATGTTAAACCTTATCGCTACCCGTACTTCCAAAAATAATTTATGGAAAATTAGTTGCAGAAATGCTCAAGGATGGAGTAATTAGAGCAAGCACTAGCCCATTTTCGTCTCCAGTTTTACTAGTGCGGAAGAAGGATGGCACGTGGCGGTTTTTGGTGGACTATAGGGCTCTTAATGCCATAATTGTGCGGGATAGATTTCCAATCCCTAATATTGACGAGCTTTTTGACGGACTACATTGTAAAGCCCTGGAAAATTTTGCTTAGTAATTTAAGATTTCGTGGTGCCAAGGTAGGCTAATTATTTTATCTTGCGTGCAAATGAGGATTAATGATATTATGGATATCATTTGGAGATGGTAATAAGTGTATAAGTCTTATTATAATTGATTTAGGATCTAAGGAGAAGCCTAAGTTTAAGACAAGTTGGAAAATTACCAAATAGACTAAAGTTGTAAATGAGTAAGCACAAGACCTCACTTTGGACAAGTATATCTCTATTTATATAAGGTTTTGTGCGATGCACAACTTTACCAAATGAAAGGTCTTTGAGTCTAGTTTCCAACGCTTCAAACCATTCGTCATTCGGACACTCATACCAGAAGTTATGACCAAATTACCAAAAGCAGCACAGAATCTTACACTACCGTGGCGCCCCATGCGGGGCCCCATGCGGCGCGCCTGTGGGGAGGTACAGAGAGCATCCAAAAACGTTTTCTGAGAAATTTTTTCACAACCGCGGCACCTCATATGGCGCGGCTATACAAAATCGGGTTTTTTGTTATAAAACAACCTCATTTCGTCAAATAGATGGAAGGGACCATTTCTTGAGCAAAAATCAGATACTTTTAGAGAGAGAGAATGCCCTAGAGTGGGAAAGTGTTCCTCATCAATTCTTCTACAACTCTTGCTCAAATCTTGAAGGATTAACAGGGAAAACCACACTAGGTCTTCATCCTTGAGGTAAGATTCTATACCCTAACCCTTAATTTCGAATTTTAGCTAAAGGCGGGTATTTATCAAGAATGTTTGTGGGTATTGGAGTTGTTATCTTGTTTGCATGTGTTGTCAAAAGGTGTAGGAACATGGTTGAGCTAAAAATGGAAAAGTATGGGTTGTTGGTTGATGAAATCCTCTATAAAAGGACCATAAAGATTTAACGCTCATATGGTGTTTGATAAAGTGCTCAAATGAGCTAGAATTATGAATATCTTCCTAATTTGTGTTCAATTTTGTCATGTCTCAAAATAGATTGAAGTTGCTAGAATTTCTGGAATATTGTAGTAATTAAAGGAAATCTCAAAAAAGGTATGTATGGCTAAAACCCCTTTTTATTAGAAATTAAGCTCTGTTGGCGTTTACGAAAGTGTGGTAAGATTTGAATTGGTTAATGTATTGATTGTTATTGCGCATTTATTGATTTGCAATTAACTACACATATACGTGAAAAATGTGTCTCAATATGAGTAATGTACCATTCTTGATAATTAGAGAAGTATGAAGAATACAATTATGTGTTGAAATGCTTAGGCTATACGCCAAGATAGAAACTGAGAATTATTCATGCTAGCTATGTGCCCACTTACCTGTACTACAACTTGAATTACTTTTGTATATGCCTATGATCACAACCTGCAAGATGAATACTGAAAATGGAAAACGATGTGATAATGGTGGCCCTAAGTGCCAAGGAATTGATATGATATATATATGAAATAAAGATTCATATGTGATGACTAGTGAGAAAGGAACAACGCCTAGATAAGGCGGCCTAGCCGATCGGGTCGTGATCGGACACCATGCCGCACACATGGTGATAATGTGCTGATATTGAATTCCGGATAAGGGAAATGAAATAGTGATTGAGATATATGCCTCCAATGAGGCAACCTAGCCGGTCGGGTCATGATCGGACTCCGCTCAAGATAGCGGTGGTATTGAGAACAGTGATGAAGATATGAAAGAAATGCCCCAAACTAAGTTTTGGAAATTATATGAAGGATTGAATGAATTGCATATTTGATTTACTCATGTGATTTACTTGTACTTGCTTGATAGTTTTTTCTAGTAAAATGGTGTTTAGTTATACATACTAGTGCTATTCGATGGCACTAACGTCCCTTTTGCCGGGGGAGCTACATTCCTTTTATGAATGTAGGTGGCTCTATTGCGGATAGTGCCGATCGCGCATAGCGGAGTACCTTCTTCTCAATGTCTTGGTAAGCCCCTTTCTCCTTCAAGGGGTTATATTGTACATCTTCTTATTTTAGACTTTCACTTTTGAGGTATAGCCGGGGCCTTGTTGTCGGCATTGTTATCACGTCTTTTGAATTCTTAGAGGCTCCGTAGACGTTTATGTGGGTTGTGTATGGGTATTGGATAGGTCAATGGACCATGTTGTAACCTTGTACTCTTGCTTTATTCTACACTATAACTTGTATGGAACCTTGGAAGTTTATCCACGTTTTAAATGTTGTGATATAAAATGAAGTAAGATGTTGAATCTACTATATTTCCTAGTTTAAATAAAGGTAAACATGGCTTCCTTATTCCTATCGAGTTGGGTAGAGAGCAGTTGATAAGGCTTGCTCAGTTGGGTTCATTCGATTGAGCGTTGGTCGTGCCTCCCGAAGTTGGGGCGTGACAAACTTGGTATCAAAGCCTAAGGTTTTAAAGTGTCCTAGGATGTCTCGGAGCCGTGTCTAGTAGAGTCCTTCTTATCGGTGTGTTGTCGACCACATCTATAATTTGGAGGCTACATGGACATTTAGGAATATTACCCTTCTTCAACACTCCAGATCGTGCGATAAAGCTTGACTATAAGATTGTCTTCTAACTCGTGCGTTGATATTCGAGATAAGTTTAAACTCTCTTTCGTCTATTTCAAGTAATGTTGTCATATGAAATGACCAATGGGAAAGGCCTGAATATTAATGAGATGGCACATGTATCATGTTGAACAAATTGTACGGATATATGAGATACGTACATAGTACCAGAAGCATACTTTATATGAGAAAAATATTTAAATTGATCACCCACCTCCAAAGAGACATTGACTTGATAAATGAGATGCGCGCTTATATGGCACCTGTTGATAGTGTGGGAAGCATGTATATGATCCTAAGGTATAAAAGAAAAATTTGTTATATACGCATGTGATATATGTAAGGCATGACCAGGAGAGTAATGACAAACATGTAGGTCTCTCACGGGAGACAAGAAGTCATGAAATGAGAGTCAATTGAACCCATAATGAGAAGACCCTTATGCTATGAATGTTATAAGAATCCCATAAGTGTATGAAGTTGTGTTACACTCCTAAAGGATATTGACATAAGGAATTGGAATCCCAAGTCCGTGTGGCTGAATAAGAGTAGAGAACTTATGAGGTTAATACAATGCTGACTTCAATATCCCTAATAGTCGAACATATATGTGAGGGATTGAGATATGAAACATATGTACATAAAGTTGCTAAATTCAAGACTTGTGTCAAAATTCGGGGCATTCGCCCTAAGTGGGGGAGGAAGGGCCATAGTAAGGCCACTTAAATACAATGAAACAAGAGTAAGACCATGTAGCTATGATGTTTGAATATTTTGTTGAAGACATGCGTAGTCTAGAAAGGTGATAATGGATAACGTGATTATCTGAAAGGATATGCTAATGATAGACCACTAGTACCCCAAAAAAAAATGGAAGGTTAAGGAAGGTAAATTCTTCATACATGGCAATGTGAATGATAGGGTCAACGATCCTAGAAACTAAGAGTATGTTTGTAAAGGGATTTTATACTTGTTAGAGGGTTAGGAATAATGGAACCTAAGGAAGTACTATAGGCCAAATATGGAAGGTTGCGAGTTTTTAGAATGGGTTAATCATAGATCTGTGATTTAACCAAAGTACCAAGGCGTTAAGAAAGGCGAAACGAGTGGGAGAAATAAATGTGGTACTATAATAACCCAAGAGGGTATTTGGGATTGATGGAGAGCCTCTAAAGAATCGTACAAGTAAAGAAGTATTAAGTGATATGTCGATTAACACACTTTCCCACGAATATCCTAACAAGAGTTAAGAGGTGAGCAAGTTAAAAAAAATTAAGGAAAAAGACCACGTAACATGTGGAAGAGTGTGTGGCTATTCACTAGCTAGGAATAATGAGGCGAGAAGAAATAAGAAGAAAATCTATAAATTGAGATGTCCATGGTTATCGCAAAATAGTTCGTATCAGAATGGTGGACTCCCCTGGAGCACAAGTGTTGATAGAAGGTATAAAGGACTAACTGTAATGTTACCGACTTGGGTAACACTGAATATCAACTAAAATATTTAGAGGGAGTTCATATCTACATATTACAATGGAAAGTGAGACTACTGGTGGTGAAATAGTGGCGTGATAAACTCAAAAAACCAGACACAATGATACCATGAGTCCATGGGGTGCAGACAAGTACGTGGCACAATAAGGCTATCTACTATGTATTATAGCAAAATGGGATGGGAATGAATGTCTCAATCACAAAGAAAAGATAGTACTAATGTATTGGCTAGACCGAAAGGGAGAATAAAAAAGGCAAAACAACACAATCTACCCAAAGAACAAAGGGAAACGTTTGAAATATAGTGAGAGAGGATAAACACTTGTTACGAATCAAACATGTTTAACATGATAGCTCTTAAGCCACAATACCAACAAACATTATTGGTAGCGACAATATTCGGAATAAGGTGAATTACTTATTGAGGATGGAGTAATTCTTACACTTAGAAGGAAAACAAGAAGTTTTTGTTGAAGAATTTAGTAAGATTTCAAGTTATTGTTCAGGCCAGTGCTCTTTCTGAGTTGAATGTGTACTAAGGTTGTTGATACATGTTTTGGGAAGTGTTTAACAGTATGGAGGGATCATGAGCATGTTCACAAAGGAAGTGGAGTAGTTTCTTAATTCCTATAAGGCAAACAAGGAGGAAAGAGGTTGACTAGGAAAGGTCTGAGCACAATGTTACATTACATTTGATGTAATGTCGTGCATGTTGATGATATTAAGGTGTGTGCACAGGCTAGAAGATGTATTCCTTTGAAATAGAGGGCTCTATAAGAAAACTCATCCAGTAATGTCTTTGTTGAGAATTTGGAAGAGCAAGTTGCAAGTACTCACATAAGATTGTAACCATATTAAGAAAATTATTGAAGAACTCAAATCCTAGGAGGTCATATGTAAGAGAAATGTGACATAGATGGTCCACTATTGATGCAACATCCCCAGGTGATCGCTTATGCTTCAAGGCAACCCAAGAATCATGAAAGGAACTATTCGACACAAGACTTAGAACTTGCGGCGGTAGTTTTGTATAAAGATTCGGCGACATTATGTGTATGGGGTCCACGTTGATCTGTTTATGAACTACAAGAGACTTTAATATATTATTTTTAAATAAAAGGAGTTGAATCTAAGACAGAGAGGATGGCTCGGGTTACACAAGGACTATGACATCGATATTCTCTATCACCCGGGAAAGGCTAATGTCATGGCAGATGCACTTAGTCGAAAATCTATGGGGAGTTTGGCTTATTTGGGGGCATATCAGAGGTCGTTAGCCAGGGAGGTTTACTAGTTGGCCAGTTTGGGAGTTCGCCTTGCAGACTCTAGTAAAGGAGGGGTAATTATATAGAATAGGGCCGAATCATCGCTTGTAGCGGAGGTGAAGGAAAAGCAATTCAACAATCCCTTGTTAGCACAATTAAAAGAGTGGATTCACAAACACAATACCACAGCTTTTTCCTTTGGCATGAATGATGGTACTCTACAGTACCAAGACCGCTTATGTGTTCTTGATATCGACGGTCTTCGGGAAAGGATCATGGCAGAAGCTCACACATCCAGGTACTCTATGCACCCCAGTTCTACAAAAATGTATCATGATCTCAAGGAAATTTATTTGTGGAACAACATGAAAAGGGATGTGGCAGATTTTGTAGCAAAATCCAAATTGTCAACAAGTGAAGGCCGAACATCAAAGGACCTGTGGATTGACTCAAAGCATATAAACTCCAATGTGGAAATGGGAGATGATAAATATGGATTTTGTAGTAGGGTTGTCGCGCACTCCACGCAGGTTCGACTCAATTTGGGTGATCATTGACCGACTTACAAAATCAGCGCACTTCTTGCCAGTTAAATCTACTAACACAGCGGAACAGTATGCTCAGTTGTATATCAAAGAAATAGTCAGGTTGCATGGCACTCCAGTCTCAATCATTTCAGATCGAGGGGCTCAGTTCACGGCCAACTTTTGGAAGAAATTTCAGCAAAGTTTAGGTACGCAGGTAAACCTTAGCACAACTTTTCATCTACAAACCGATGGGCAAGCAGAGCGGACTATTCAGACGCTTGAAGACATGTTGCGTGCTTGTGCTATTGATTTCAAGGGTAGATGGGTTGACCATTTGCCACTCATAGAATTTGCTTACAACAACAGCTTCCATGCTAGTATCCAGATGGCACCATTCAAGGCACTGTATGGTAGGAGATGCAGGTCTCCCATTGGGTGGTTCGAGGTTGGAGAAGCAGAATTGATAGGGCCAGACCTCGTGTATTAGGCCATGGAGAAAGTAAAGATTATTAAGGAGAGGTTGAAAACTGCTCAGACTCGCCAAAAGTCTTATTCGGAAATTCGTCGCTGAGATTTGGAGTTCAAAGAAGATGATTGGGTATTTTTGAAGGTTTCCCCCATGAAAGGCATCATGCGATTCGGGAATGAAGAGAAATTAAGTCCGAGGTATGTTTGACTGTACAGAATCATTCAGAGGATTGGTCAAGTGGCATACAAGCTCGAGCTGCCACCTGAGATGTCGTTGGTACATCCGGTCTTCCATGTGTCTATGTTGAAGAAGGTAGTGGGAGATCCGTCTGCTATTGTACCAATTGAAGCTGTTGACGTTAATGAAGAACTATCTTATGAAGAAATTCCAGTTTCCATTCTTGATAGGAAAGTCCGGAAATTGAGAAATAAGGAAATTGTCTCTGTAAAAGTGTTATGGCAGAACCAGTAGGTTGAGAAAGCCACTTGGGAAGCCGAGGAAGAAATGAGAAAGAAGTACCCATATTGTTTGAATAGTTATGTACTAGATCATCCTCCAATTCCACAGTCTGTGTGACCCGAATAATGCCTGAAATTAGCGAAATTCGTGTGGACGAATTTCTCCTAGGAAAATCATGTAGTAAAACTATTGCCTCCTTATGGAGTAAGACCTCTTTATATAGCCACATGTTTTAGGGTTTAAAACATTTTTCTAAACCTGTTAGGTCTTCCTTTTCCACCAAGAAATATAATTCCATTTAATTCATAATATTCGGGCACAACAGGGACCGTAGTATTTAATTAACGAGGCTTTCTATTATGGACTTAATTCGAAATATCTGAATTAATACTACCATAATAAATTACGAATTGTTCCACTAAAAAGTCGTAACTGCACTTGTGAGCACGTGATTTTTGCCCTAAATATGATTATTCCCAAAATCCCAAACAAAATAATTTTCCTTTATTTTTTACAATTTTTGTGCATTTTGGTGTCATTTTCTGATATTTGTTGCATTCTATTTGCGCATGTTAATTCTTATAAAGTACAAAAATATGCATTTTTGCATTGAGGTTTTAGTATCAATTAAGGGTTAATTTGTTTTAAAACAAAACATGAAAATCACAAAACAATTAGTTCACTATTGTATTTTTTTTTTATTGTGAATTTGTCATGAAATACCTTTTGAACAATTTTAGGAATTAATTAGTCTTTGTTTTGAAATAACTAAGATTCCATGTTAGTTTTACATCTCCATAAAAATCAGAAAAAATTATAGAAATTGTAAAAGTAAGAAAAGAAAATAAGAATAGAAATTTGGCCTTAATAGAAGACCCAAATTTGGGCCAATTTGTTGGATTTTTCAGGCCCAAACGCCTTAAATCCATTCCAAATCAGCCCATCCCAAGTCCCCAACCCGGTCCTCCTCCCAGGTGTTGAAACGGCATCGTTTTCCCCAGCCCCAATCACGACCGTTGGATCTCATCAATCCAACGGTCCGGATCTAACTAGGATGTTTGGTATATAAATGTCTGAAACTTCCCCCCCCCCTACCCCATTTGCTTCATCTTCCTCACCCCACCTAGCCTCTCGAACCCTAATCCGCAAACCTTTGCCGGAGGTGAACGTTACTTGCACCGTTTAAGCCCAAAATTACACCACGCGTCCTCTTCACTCCCCTCTTTCTGTTCCACCCACTGGTTCCCCTCGAATAAGGTCGGAGCTCGTCGAATCTTCGACTGAAGTTTCCGGTCAGATCGCAGGTTGATCCAAACCAGCCCAAAGTCATACCACACAATCCCCGGTCTTTCCTCAACACTAATCCGTGGTTATTTTTCTTCAAATCTCTGTGAAACGGCTCAAATCTTAGATCTAAGAATTTCTGGCCAAAACCCTAAACCAAATCTTTGTGATTTCGAACCGTAGTATCCTTAACCATGTGTTCGCTTGTAAGAACACATGGTTAGGGATGTTACGCGTCAAAAATCTGAAAGGATTCAGACGTTAATGACTGGACGGGGTTCCTCATGCTTCTGTGAGTTTTTCCTGTTTCTTTTCACTCGCATGGTTGAAGTTTTAGTTACAGTTTTTGTTTTATTAATTGTTCTGTTAATTTTATGATTTATTTTGTGTATTAGTATGATTATGTCAATTGCTGTTAGTTCTGAGTTTGATATTTGATTGATCGATTGTGAGTTTAGGGGTTTAAGAATTAGTTTAAATTCATTTAATGTTGATCATGTTAGCTTAAGCTTTGCTTTGATTAATCCCAGTTTCTGGTTTCCCTTAGTTTGATTGAGTTGGTATATTTGAACAATTGGGTTTGGTCAGTTTGATTAGTTGATTTCTGAGTGCTAATTAATCAATTTCAGTTAGTTTTTAGATTAACTTAAGGGATTGGTTATAGCTGTTAAGGATGAGGGTGGGTTCAGTAACTTTGAGGAGCCTTCAGAGGTAGTCTGGGTATGGAAAAGGGTAGTTCTGATAGGAATAGTAATTTCAAAGCATATGAAAGGGCAGTATAGGTATTGTATGGGTACAAGAATACCCTAGGGCCTTCTAGAATGGTATTTTAGTGCACATTTCAGCACAATAGGGGTGCTTACTTGTTTAGCAAGTCAAGAATAGAGGGACTAAACTGAAAATAGGGAAGGGACTAATTAGAAAATCATAATCTGATCTATTCTCTTTTGGTTGCCTATAAAAGGGCATGAAATGCCTTGGGAAAGGGGGTTCTTCTTCTTCCTTCAGCTTTAAGCTCGAAAATCCCCACCAAAATCCCTCCTCCCTGCTTTCAATTTCAGCTGGCATTTTAATTCCAAGTTTACTCAGAAAATAAAACATCAAAAATGAAGAAATCCAAAACAATTTTACAGTTTCATTACTAGTTTTGGATTTCAGTTGAGGCTTGGGTCTAGCAGGATTGCATGGGTATTTAGATTCAGCTGTGAGGTCTAGGAGTGTATTTCAAGTGTGTGTTGCATTGATATGTGGAGTCTACTGGTATTTCTAGTTTTCAAAAGCAGTTCCTGGCATGTTCTGTGGTGTATATTGTTGAGTTGGTTGCTGTTGTTGTTCAAAGTAGGTGACTCCTTTCCTTTTCTCTATTTACCTTTCAATTTCCAGGTACATGTTTTGTAGCTCTCAAGTCTATGGAAGTGAAGTAAATATGCTGTTTGAAGTTGATCTCTGAACTCCTCCTGTTTCTGTTTGATTTTAATATATAAAACAGTTAGCTTACTCGATATTTCATGTCATTTGTGTACTAGACCAATCCTGGATTGTATAAATTGGATTGATGAACTATTAAGCATGAGTTTGTTCATTTTGACTATTAAGTGGGTGCTTGGTTATTTAGATTCGTGTATGTGATCAAAACCGGGGACTGTTAGACTGATATTCGTCATTTAGCTATGTTATAGTGTAATTTCAGTTGGTGTAGTGTAACTTGGAAATCAGGAGAAACTAAAAAATGATTTGAGATCCATGACTTCTATTCGTGTTAATAACTGGAGATTGAGCAGGAAATCAGTATGTAGTTTGGGTCAGCTTAGAATAAACGTTCGTATTGCCCTGTGTTAATTCAAAAACAGGAATTAGAAGTAGTTAAAGTGTAATTGCTTCAAAATATTCCAATCACTTTGAAATTGGTTCGTAAGTATCGTTAATTGGTATAGTTGTGTCAAATTCCACAATTGTTTAAGAATTGGCTTATGACTGGCATGTGGTTTGTTGGTGGTTTAACTCGTTAATCACCATTAGTTTACCTTAAACACTTTAATTAGCCTATTAATGGTAGTCCTTGTCCGAGTGTTATCACGTCCAGTTTAAAGTAAATTGCCAATTGCTATAATCTCGTTTCATTGTTGTACTGACTGGATTTTAGTTTGAAAGCTTGGGCTCAATATTGGCCAGCCAGGCCTATTTCATTTTAACTTAAATCGGTTTGAGGCCCGGAGGATATCATTTGACTTGGGCCAAAAGGTAATGCTAGAAGCCCAAGGCTGGGCGGAACCAAAAGCGAAGCATGCTTTTACCTGCTTGTTACTTGGGCTAATTGCAAAATCCCAAGATTGCTGAAAATTCGAATCATGGACAACCCCGGATTAAAAATAATAATTCTTAAACGATGTTAATTAATTAGGACTTTTACTTTTATTCATAAAGACAATTAAGTAGAATATTATAGAGTGCCTTAGGTTTGCCTTTTAAAACAAAATGAGATGAGCCTCGCTAAAACAAAACACATAAATTGTGGGGCCCTCGTTAAATAAGTACATTAAAATACTTAGAATTTGGGAGGGCCGTTTAGCGAATTTCACGGCCTTCCCCAAAAATAATATTGCATTAGAATCATTAGACGCGATTTAATTAAATTACTTTCTTAAACTCGGGTGCGCATTGATGCGACCCAAATCCAAATCTCGACAAAGTCGAAATGTGTCGATAACCACGGGTGCATTGATTGCGACGCGGTTCGAAACGCATTTTCACGACGTCGCAAGTCTTTTAAAATGAATAATGATAAAGCAGTGTAAAATTAATAAAAGGCACATGAGCTAGCATGTATTAAAATCAGATAAAATCAAATACAACAGTTAAGCGACCGTGCTAGAACCACGGAACCCGGGAATGCCTAATACCTTCTCCCGGGTTAACAGAATTCCTTACTCGGATTTCTGGTACGCGGACTGTTAACAGAGTCATAAATTTCCTCGGTTCGGATTCAACCGGTGACTTGGGACACCATTAATCTCCCAAGTGGCGACTCTGAATAATTAATAATTAAATCTCGTTCTGATTGTCCTTTAATTGGAAAAACTCCTTCATGCCCTTTGCGGGGTGTGTGTGAAAAAGGAGGTGTGACAGCTCTAGCGACTCTGTTGGGGAACGAACCCAGAATCTCTGGTTTCGCAGGGTTCAGAATTCGAGCTTAGATAAATTGTTGTATTTAATTGTATCTGGTTTTCCTACATGCTTTATGCTGAGTGTGCTAAATGCTACCGCTTTGATATTATCTGAACTGTATATAAACTGTGCCGACACCCTTCTCTCTTCACCTCCGGGGATGTGCTTACTGGTTGAGACTCCCTATTCTGTTAGTGTCATACCTTGAAATAAGAAAGAGGCCGGACAAGTTACCAAGCCGGATGGCCTTTTGGTTCCCGGTAAGTTGCCCCCTCCTCGACTCGAGTTGTTCGCTTGGGTACACAGTCTAGAACACTGACCCAGGTTTTGAATATAGAATAATGTGACCTCATGCCGGATCCCTAGCAGGAACGCTTATTTGCATCATGTTGCATTTGACTTAGGGGACTCAACACAGGGGTTGGGTCCGTCTAGGACTAGCAACCTGAAATGAAAAGACCATCCCGATGCATCCTATTTGCTCTGTACATATACTTGTTTAGAGCTTGCATGTTGACCGGTTTCTGAATCTCGGGAATGTTGGAAAATTGAAGAGGAAAAAAATAGAGAGAAAATAAAAAAATATCACTTAGGGAGCTAATTGAAATAAGAAATCAATGACCAATTACTGGCGAAACTCTGCCGAAATTTTTGAGAAAATGAAAAAAAGGGGAAAATGTTTATAGAAAAACAGTTTTTGTTTTAGTTTGAAAAACATAAGTTGTCTCATTATTTGTTGAAAAGGAAAGGAAAAAAGAGTCTTTTATCTTAGTTTGGAAAATAGGTTGTTTTATTGTCTGTGGAAAATGAAAAAAAGAAAAAAAGAGTCTTTCATTTTTAGTTTGGAAAAATAGGCTGTTTTATTTGTTGAAAAGAAAAAGAAAAAAGAGAGTCTTCTTTCTAAAAATAGTTTTTATCTGCTTATGAAATGCCAAAAATAAAAAAAGAGTCATGTTTTAAAATAGTTCGGTTAATTTGCCCGAACTACGCATGGTTTGATTCTCATAGAGCGTGAGATACGTAGGCAACCCTCATCGGATTCAACCTCCCCTTTGCAAAAATAACCAGAAAATATCAAAATTTTAATTTTGTCATAAATAAACCAGGTGATGCCGTTTTGTCAAAAATAGCCAAATGTTCCCAAATGGAACGCCGGTAGGCTGACCTTGCATAGATAGCCACCTTTGGTCATGTTTTCATATTTTTCCGACCCTCGCAGCCTTAAGTTTTCGTCCTCGAGGCGTTGAAAGGCCGTGTTGCAATATCGGGTCTTTTATCTTAAATAAAAACAAGTAATTTGGGGACGCTGGAAGGCTGATTTTGCAAAAACAGCCATCTTGGTCACTTTTTGGTGTGTGACCGGTCGACTGCCACGGCTTAAAATCTTTGTTCTCGAAGTGCTGAAAGGCCACGTTTGAGAATTGAGTTCTTCATTTGAAAATATAGGGTAATTTTGAGTCGATAATATAGATAGTTTTCCTGGAGTCAAATAAAAGTTTTTCTTTTTTGCTTAAGCGCTTTAATAAATGTGCAAGATGAGCACGATGGTAAATGAGCCCTTTTCAATAATGACCAAAATCCCATTTGAGCTGCAATTATGGTGGAATGATTTAGGCAAAGAAGGGCAAGACGAAGTGAAAAAATATTTGAAAGACCTTCCAGATTTATTAAACATTCAGCCTCGGGGGGATATTATCAGGGCATTGGTCGCCCATTGGGATTCGACACATAATGTATTTCATTTCTCAGACTTTGAGCTCACCCCGACATTGGAAGAAATAGCGGGGTATATTGGAAGTGATCAAGCTCCATTGAGGTTCAAATATTTGATTGCTCCTAGGGCCATTACCATACACCGATTCTTGGATTCCTTGAAAATACCCCAAACAGTTCATCATCCAGATTTTGAAAAGGGTTTCTGCAGTTTCCGCTTCATATATGATAGATATGGCCACGTGGGCGGGTTCAATAATCCAGACTTTAAGCTATGTAGTAGAAGTAACCGACAAAAATGGGAGGAACACAGACGGGTGGCTTTTATGATAGCCTTTTTGGGCCTCATAATATTCCCAAGGAAAGATGGTAATATCGATTTGAAAGTAGCAGGGGTCGTCAGTACCTTGCAAACCATGGGGAAAAGCACTTTAGCACCTATGATCGTGGCTGATATCTTCTGAGCTCTCACTGCATGCAAAGCTGGGGGCAAATTTTTTGAGGGATGTAACTTGCTGTTACAAATGTGGATGACTAAGCATTTGTGCCCTCGCTCTCAGTTATTGAGTTATGGTTCGGTTGAGAAAACTTGTATAGGTGAATTTTACACAAGAATCAAAGGGGCTAGTCTACCTGAAGGAGTCACAGCCTGGGCATTATTATTTCGGAACCTCAATGCCAGCCAGATACAGTGGGTGCTTGGATGGTTGTCTGTCGAAGAAGTCATATATATGCCAGCAGGCCGGCCGCATTTTTTGTTAATGGGACTCAAAAGCATCCAGCCCTATGCACCATATCGGGTTCTGAGGCAACTCGGGAGGTATCAAGTAGTACCGAGAGATGAAGATCTGAGTACCCAAGTGGTCGAAATTAGTCCTGACGGTCGATTCCCCGAGGAAGAAGTTCGCCAAATCTGGAGTGAGTGTCAACATTTGATGGCGAACACTTGTGTGTCTGATAGGGTTAAAGGGGAAGTTGCCCCAGGGTATCATGATTGGTTCAGAGGTGACGTGGCATGTGGGAGACCGGCTAAAAGACCTCATCTCGAAGATTTCGCCAAGTCATCCCAAGAGCAGTGGGATTGGTTAGCAAAGGAAGAAGGCTATCGAGTTGAGATCGGTAAACTGAAGCAACAAGTTGAGAGTCTGAAATTCGAGAACAGTGTACAGGTTGCCGCGGATCAAGGGGAAAAAGAATAGACTGGCTCGAAAAAATGAAGTACTTAAGGCCCAAATCCGGCAATTGAAGATAACCGTCGATAAGCAACCGAGGAGCCGATCCGATGAGCAATTGATAAAAAGATTGGAAAATGAAGTCAGGGAATGGCGGGATGAATTAGAAAAATCTAAGAATGTCATGGCAGAACTTAAAGCACAATGGGCTACAAGAACAGAGGAGCGTCGCCAGTACTTGAATCGGTTGAAAAGGGACCATGAGAAAATTATTGCCAATTTAAAGAGAAAAGTGGTTGCCCTTGAGGGTAAAGCGGTTAGACAGGCTAGAGATTTTGAAATTGAAAGTGGACATTGTACGACTTGTTGGCCCAAATGGAGGTAGAGTGCAGCAGCTGCAAGACCAACACCTGCAGGACTCTCGAGCTTTAAAGACGTGCAGCGATTAGATAAGACGCTTGCTCATAGAAAAGAAGCAAACAAAAGACAGGATTAGAGCCATTGCTTATGCTATTTTCAGGAGATGCCGGGTTTGTGAAGACATGACCCATACCACTTTTGTCTCAGCAGTGATGATCTATGTGAAGCTAACCATGAATGAGCTAGAGCAGCTTGAAAGCGATTTGGATCCTAGGCTCGCGGCGAGGCCGAACGACGCCCCGCGGACACCTTAGTTTGAAGCACTAGAATATGCATAGTCCGTGTCTGTAATTTTCTACCATTTTGAGTGAGTCTTTCGTATGTCCGTTATTTTGCAGTCTTAGAGTCTGTGGTTTGCTTTTAAGTTGCGTCTGTTAGTTTCTTTCCAGAAAAAGAAGTGTTGAGTTTGTAAGAGTTTGTTTTATTAATGAAAGTTGAAAATTTTATTTCCACCCTTTATTTTTGCATTTATTTTCACGAACTACGCTTGATCTGATTCGTGTGGGGTCACGATACGTAGGCAATCTCCATAGGATTCGACCATAATCGTAAGAAAAATAGAAAGAAGAAAAAGAAGAAAATAGAAACCGAGAAAGAGAGAAAGAAAGAAAAGAGCAGAAAAACAAAAAGAGAAAGAAAAAGCACAAGAAAGGGACGAGGTGATGAAATTTGAAAGAAGGGTAAAAAGAAACTAGGAACGAAGTGCCGGGATGACTCATGCAATCGAACAAACACATAATAGAAATAATTAACTGTATAAGTACATTCATGCCAACGTGCGGTTGTTAAATCTGTTAAGACTTAATCGCTAACAAAGTGGTTGTCTAAATGTGTGAGTCCAGGCAGGTGGTTAGTTGATTGGCAATTCTGGCAACTCACCCATACAACACCCGGTCGAAAGATCAAAGTAAAAATGACAGGGTAGGATTCAGAAATTAGCATCGTAGACCCTTAAAATGAAGTTGAGGTAACAGATGTGGGTGCTATGAAAGAAGAGATGAGGAAACTAAAAGCACAAATGGCTGAAATGCATCGGGCATGGTCTCAGGGACATCCGACACCATTATATCCCGCTAATCCATCTTACATCCCACCCCTGGCTCATGCTCAGGAGCCCACCACTCCCCACGTATCTTCAGCCTTCCCCTATCATGCCCAGGGTTATGGTACCACTTCATACGCTCCCCCAGCTCCACCCCCCAAACAGAACCCTCCACCACCCATGGTTCCAGTCTTTGTGGCACCTCCCCCAGCCCCACTACATAGATCGTCTAGTGAGCCACTATTCCAAGTTCACGATACCCAATATTACCCTCCCGAACCCACTTTTAAAGCACCTGAGCCATATACCTATTCTCCCCATTTTGAAATCCCGGGAGAGGTTGAGAAACCGGTTAAGAATACAGAACAGGAGGAAGTGATTCGTAAAGTCAAAAGCCTGGAGCAATCCTTCAGGAACATGCATGGTTTAGGTAACCAAGTCAGCGTCGCATACAAAGACTTGTGCCCTTTTCCTGATGTTCAGTTGCCTGCGGGGTTTAAAATGCCAAAGTTTGACTTGTATAAGGGGCACGGTGACCCAGTAGCCCATCTGCGTGGTTTTTGTAGCAAAATGAGAGGTGCTGGGGGAAAGGATGAATTGTTGATAGCATATTTCGGTCAAAGCCTGAGCGGGTCAGCGCTAGAATGGTACACGAGACAGGACCCCGGCCGATGGTATACATGGAATGATTTGACACAAAGCATTCATTGGCCATTTTCAATATAACCTTGAGATAGTCCCCGACCGTTTGTCATCGTTGAAACTGGAAAAGAAGCCGGGGGAGAGTTTTAGAGAGTTTGGCTTCCGCTGGAGGGAACATGTTGCAAGGGTTGATCCTCCAATGAGGGAGAGTGAGATGGTAGATTAATTCTTGCAAACATTGGAGCCTACCTATTTTGGTCATCTGGTGACGTCCGTCGGAAAATCGTTTAATGAGGTGGTAAATATGGGGGCCATGATTGAAGAAGGATTGAAATCTAACAAGATCTTGAGCTATTCGGCGTTGAAAGCAACCACCCAGGCCATCCAAAGCGGTACTGGTGGTGTGCTTGGAAAGAAGAAGTTGCTACAGTTGAAGCTAGTGCTTGGTCCAGGCCCAATAACCCTCCACTCAACTACAACCAACCCAGACCCCACCACCCAAACTACCAATACACCCCATATGTCCCACTGCAACACTATTATCCACCACTAGAACCACATTTTTCTATCCACCACGCCCAGACCTACACTCAGCCCCCGGTGCACTCGCAATGGCATGCACCGAATCCTCAAAACACACATCCACCCCCACAAAACACCTATCCCCCTCCTAGGGCAAACAGACCAGGAACCAACTTTCGCCCAAACCAAGCTTTCAGAAGTGAGAAGGCCCCAAACAGAAAAACATTTACTCCGCTGGGAGAATCTTACACTGCTCTCTTCCATAGATTGAAACAGTTGGGAATGTTGACCCCGATTGAATCCAAAGCACCAAACCCCCTTCCTAGAAACCTGGACCATTCTGTTAGCTGTGAGTATTGCTCAGGGATGTCGGGGCATGATACTGAAAAATGTTGGAAGTTGAAAAACGCAATACAAGAGCTCATTGTTAATCGCCGTATTGAAGTACAGGCTCCAGAGGCCCCAAACATCAACCAAAATCCGTTACCAGCGCATTATAAGGCCAATATGATCGAACTGATACATAAGGGGGCAGAGCCTAAAAAACCTTTGCAGGTGGTTATGGTGATTCGTTCTACGGAAGCCAAAGAAAAGACAGTGAGCGCAAGGCGAGTGGTTTAGTTAAAATCAATAAAAGAAAAGCCAGTGTTGGTAATGGGAAAGGGACCATTCGTGGCTGCAAAAAAGCCGGAGTCAGTCAAGATAGTGGTACCAGGGTCATCATCTGCACCCGTGATGGTTATGAAAGGGGCCTACGTAGAACCGGTTGTCATAAAACCGGTAGTCCAGTTACCCATAGTTGATAGCAAAGCCGTACCGGGGAGATATGACAAGGTAGTGGTGACATACAAAGGAAAGGAAATTGAGGAAGAGAGTTGTGAAGCACAAGGACTAACTCGGTCGGGACGTTGTTTTGCCCCCGAAGAGTTGAGAAAGGCTAAGGGCGCTAAAGACAATCCAGTGCCAGTCAAAAAATCTGTGACGGAAGAAGAGGCAGAAGAGTTTCTGAAAAAGATGAAAGTGCAAGATTATTCCATTGTTGAACAACTGAGAAAAACACCGGCCCAAATCTCGTTGTTGTCATTATTGATTCACTCTGACGAGCATTGCCGAGCTTTGATGAAGATATTGAATGAAGCTCATGTGCCCGACAAAATTTCAGTGAACCATCTGGAGAAAATTGCCAACAAGATCTTTGAAGTGAACAGGGTAGCATTTGCTGATGATGAATTGCCTGTGGAAGGCACAGAACACAATAAAGCTCTCTATTTGACAGTCAAGTATGAAGGGTCAATGGTTACTCGGGCACTGATCGATAACGGGTCGAGTGCTAATATTTGCACGTTGTCCCCATTGAACAAGTTGAAGATCGATGAGGATAGAATCCACAAAAATAGCATTTGTGTTCGAGGGTTCGACGGAGGGGGAACAAACATAGTAGGGGATATTATACTTGAATTGACTATTGGCCCAGTCAAGTTTACTATGGAATTTCAGGTGTTGGATGTTGCAGTATCCTACAATCTTTTGTTGGGTCGACCATGGATTCACGCGGCCAAAGTCGTGCCTTCCACGCTGCACCAAATGGTCAAGTTCGCATGGGACAGACAAGAAATTGTGTTACATGGGGAAGATCCCACATGCGCCATGAATGATGCCATTGTGCCCTTTATAGAAACTGAAGATGATAAGGGACCATGGGTTTATCAGGTCTTCGACACGATCCCGGTGAGCAGAGTGCCCGAGGGTAAAAGCATGCCATGTCCCAGGGTGGCAGCTGCGACCGTCATGGTAGTATCAGAAATGCTGAATAACGGGTTCGTGCTAGGGAAAGGTCTGGGGGCTGAACTTCAGGGCATTATTCAACCTGTGTCCCTACCCAAAAATCTGGACACCTTCGGATTAGGGTTCAAACCAACAGCGGCAGATGTTAGAAGGGCCCGTAATTTGAAAAAGAAAGCTTGGGTTCTTCCTAAACCTATTCCACGTTTGTCCAGGTCCTTCGTCAGACCGGGTAGCAAGAAACAGTTATTGGCAAAGGTGTCAGGTTCATTGATTGGGGCAGAGGGGAATTTGGATAAGGTGTTCGAGAAAGTATTTGCTGAAGTAAACATGGTTGAGGCCGGGGAAGGGTCAAGCGGAGCAGATATACAGTACATCGGACCACATGCTAACATCAACAACTGGGAAGCTACTCCTCTTCCAATTCGGAGGGAGTCGTGGTAGTGGGTTTTGTTTTCCTTTTGAAACCTGGATTATTCCAGGGCTTGTAATCCAGTTTGCTATGTTTCGTCCGTTTGGATGAGTTAAAACCCTGTTATCTTTACATTCAATGAAATACAATTTTCTCCATGCCTAATTTTCTTTCCACTTTTTTGTTTTCTATCTTTTGTACAGTTCTTTTTATGCTAATATCAATGATATGACATGCATGAGGAATCTTTGGCCCAGTTTTAAAAGCCAATCTAGCTCAGAAGTAATAATACAAGAAATCGAGTGTGATGATGGGGTGGATTGTAACAACGATGAAGCTTATGAGGAAATTAGTAAAGAATTAAGTCATTTTGAAGAAAAACCCAAACCTAACCTAAATGACACAGAAGCAGTTAATCTAGGGGATCAAGACAATGTGCGGGAAATTAAAGTAAGTGTTCATTTGGAGCCACAACTCAAGGAGGAGATAATTAAAGTATTGCAGGAGTACAAAGATGTTTTTGCATGGTCATATGATGATATGCCAGGGCTAAGCACCGATTTGGTGGTTCATAAATTACCCACTGATCCGGCACTTCCCCCTGTTAAGCAGAAGCTGAGAAAGTTCAAAATGGAAATAAGTGTGAAGATCAAAGAAGAGATTACCAAGCAGTTTGAGGCAAAAGTCATTCAGGTTACACGGTACCCCACTTGGTTAGCTAATGTCGTGCTTGTGCCGAAGAAAGATGGCAAGACCAGGGCGTGCGTCGATTATCGAGACCTTAACAAGGCGAGTCCAAAAGATAATTTCCCATTGCCAACATCCATATACTGATTGACAATTGTGCCAAACATGATATTGGCTCTTTTGTGGATTGTTACGCGGGTTATCACCAGATTCTGATGGACGAGGGAGATGCAGAAAAGACGACATTCATCACGTAGTGGGGAACATATTGTTATCGGGTCATGCCGTTTGGTTTGAAAAACACTGGGGCAACTTATATGAGGGCCATGACAACCATCTTCCACGATATGATACATAAGGAAATCGAGGTATACGTGGATGATGTGATCGTGAAGACTAGACAGCAATCCGACCATGTCAGAGATCTGAGAAAGTTCTTTCAAAGGCTTCGCAGGTACAATCTTAAACTCAATCCTGCAAAGTGTGCTTTCGGGGTGCCATCTGGGAAGTTGTTGGGGTTTATAGTCAGCCGACAGGGTATTGAATTAGACCCGTCGAAGATCAAAGCTATTCAGGAGTTGCCACCTCCAAGAAACAAAACCGAGGTGATGAGTTTGTTGGGAAGATTAAACTATATCAGCAGGTTCATTGCTCAGCTCACGACAACTTGTGAGCCGATTTTCAAATTGTTGAAGAAAGACGTTGCGGTTAAATGGACGGATGAATGTCAGGAGGCTTTTGATAAGATAAAGGGATATTTGTCGAACCCACCCGTGTTGGTCCCGCCAGAACCAGGAAGGCCCTTAATTCTATATCTGACGGTTTTGGATAATTCATTCGGTTGTGTACTGGGGCAGCACGATGTTACGGGTAGAAAGGAGCAGGCTATCTACTATCTTAGCAAGAAGTTCACATCTTACGAGGTTAAGTATACTCATCTGGAAAGGACATGTTGCGCCCTAACTTAGGTGGCACAGAAGTTGAAACATTATTTGTCATCTTACACTACTTACCTTATATCCCGCTTGGACCCGTTGAAGTATATTTTTCAGAAACCCATGCCCACAGGGAGACTTGCAAAGTGGCAGATCTTGCTTACAGAGTTCGACGTCATCTATGTGACATGGACTGCCATGAAAGCACAGGCACTAGCCGATCATTTGGCTGAGAACCCCGTCGATGAAGATTATGAGCCTTTGAAAACCTATTTCCCTGATGAAGAGGTGATGCACATTGATGAATTGGAGCAAGCTGAGAAGTCAGGATGGAAACTTTTCTTTGATGGGGCTGCAAATATGAAAGGCGTGGGAATAGGAGCGGTGCTTATTTCTAAAACAGGTCAGCATTACCCTGTTACAGCTCGGCTTCGTTTCTACTGTACAAACAACATGGCAGAATATGAGGCGTGTATATTGGGATTGAGATTAGCTGTGGATATGGGTGTACGGGAAGTCTTGGTCATGGGTGACTCGGACCTACTGGTACACCAGATTCAAGGAGAATGGGAAACACGGGATCTGAAGCTTATACCGTATCGGCAGTGTCTGCATGAACTTTGTCAATGTTTTCAGGCCATAGAATTTAGGCACATTCCAAGGATGCATAATGAGGTTGCCGACGCTTTGGGTACTTTGGCGTCAATGTTGCACCATCCAGATAAGGCTTATGTTGATCCAGTGCAGATTCAGGTCCGTGATCAGCATGCTTACTGTAATATGATAGAAGAGGAAATTGATGGCGAGCCGTGGTTCCATGATATCAAAGAGTACATTAGAGCTGGAGTATATCCGATACAGGCCACCGGTGATCAGAAAAGAACGATTCGGAGATTGGCAAGCGGGTTTTTCTTTAGTGGAGGAGTGTTGTACAAAAGAACTCCAGATCTCGGGTTGTTGAGATGTACAGATGCAAGACAGGCCACAACTATCATGACTGAGGTACATTCCGGAGTTTGTGGACCGCATATGAGTGGGTACATTTTAGCAAAAAAGATTCTCCGAGCAGGTTATTATTGGCTCACGATGGAGCGGGATTGTATCAGTTTTGTGCGTAAGTGTCATCAATGCCAAGTACATGGAGATTTGATTCATTCTCCACCATCAGAATTACATACGATGTCCGCACCATGGCCTTTTGTTGCATGGGGCATGGATGTTATTGGGCCGATTGATCCAGCAACGTCAAATGGGCACAAGTTTATTTTGGTAGCTATAGATTATTTTACCAAATGGGTGGAAGCTAAGACGTTCAAGTCTGTGACTAAGAAAGCTGTAGTCGACTTCGTGCATTCAAATATCATCTGTCGGTTTGGGATTCCAAAGGTAATCATCACAGATAATGGGGCTAATCTTAATAGTCATTTGATGAAGGAGACATGTGAGCAGTTTAAGATTACTCATAGGCATTCTACTCCATACCGTCCCAAGGCAAATGGTGCGGTTGAAGCAGCCAATAAGAATATAAAGAAAATACTCCGGAAGATGGTTGAAGGATCTAGACAGTGGCACGAGAAATTGCCTTTTGCATTGTTAGGATATCGCACCACCGTTCGTACCTCGGTGGGGGTGACTCCTTACTCATTGGTATATGGTACCGAGGCAGTAATACCCGCAGAAGTGGAAATCCCATCTCTGCCAATCATTGCAGAGGCTGAGATCGATGATGATGAATGGGTGAAAAGCCGTCTTGAGCAGTTGAGTTTGATCGATGAGAAGAGATTGGCATCAGTGTGTCATGGCCAACTGTACCAACGGAGAATGGCAAGAGCATACAACAAGAAAGTACGTCCAAGGAAATTCGAAGTCGGACAATTAGTACTGAGGCGGATTTTACCTCATTGGGCTGAAGCAAAAGGAAAGTTTGCCCCAAACTGGCAGGGACCATTTGTAATAACCAGAGTATTGTCTAACGGAGCATTGTATTTGACAGATGTGGAAGGAAAATGTATAGAAATGTCCATCAATTCCGATGCGGTCAAGAGATATTATGTATGATTGCTTTATTTTCTGAATGTATCTGTTTGTATTTGGCATATCTTAAAGATTGAAATGAGGAAGGCATTTTGTCCTGCTATCCAAACACTATTATCCCTTGTTATCCCCTTTTGAGCCTTACTTATTTATCATATCCCTCTTTCGGAATCAACGGCACTATCAGGGAACACAGGAACCGAACATAAAAGAAAGAAGAGAAAAACAAAACAAAAGAAAAGAAAGAATAACAAAAGGAAAAGAAATAAGTGAAAAACAAAGGAAAAGAAAGAGAAAGGAAAGCAAAAGAAAAGAAAGAAGAGAAAAACAAAGGAAAAGGAAAAGAAAGAAAAGGAAAAGAAAATAAAGGGAAAGAAAAGGAAAGAAAGGAAAACACAACAACGAAAGTTAATTATAATACAGTGAACTACGTTTGACTTGATCCCGAAAGGATACGTAGGCAACCTTACTCCGAGGTTCAGTCATACCAAAATAGAAATCCAAAAATCCCCAAGCAAGAAACTGGGGCAGAAGTTGTGATTGTTGTGGAAATTGGATTCCGAAAGTTGTAATTTGAACCCATTTGAATTGTTTTGAGCCTTTCATACCTTTATTTCTAACCCAATCCAAAAGCCTACATTATGGTCCAAAGAAAGACTTTCTGATCAATTTTAGGAAACGCCAAATCAAGCAGATAACGGTAATTCGTGGCAGTGGCAACATTCTGGTTCAAAGCAAAAAAAAACACAAAACAAAACAAAAGATAAAAATGAGAGAGTCTTATGGGTGAAAACCCTCACGGGCACCGTAAGGCGACGGGAGCTGACAGAAAATAAATGAGAGAGTTTTATTGGTAAAAACCCTCGCTGGCACCTTGAGGCGAAAGTGAGTTGGAAAATGTTTAAATGGAAAAAGGTCTGTGGGTGGAAAAATATTTCGAGGTACCGCAGGAAAGCAAAGTTAAGGTCTGGGTAATTCAAACAATTGATGGAAGTTCTGGGCAACAAAGTATGGCGATTGAATGCCGGTTATTTGGACAGATTGGGCCGATCAATCCAAAATGCATGTCATAACCATTGGTACCAGCTGTCTTGCTCAGATAAGTTTCTTTTCCTTCTCGTTTTGAAATAGCCATCTGGTTTTGGATTCTTCTTATCCTTGACTCAAAAATCATCGCATTTTATTTTCTTTTGAGGGTTTTATCTAGTTGAGATGTTTCAGTACTAGTCTTGGTCAATGCAAGCAGAAAGGACTTCAAAGCTCACTACCGGCTTCTGGAATTGTAAAGCACAACGTGGTCAGAGCATGTCAAAAACAACTTGATGCCAAGTGGAATACAGGGAATTAACGGAAGTTTCATCCGTGAAATGATTGGGGAATGTCGTGGGAAAGACAAAAGCTTAAACAAAAGGGTCAGAAAAATGAAATAACAGCGTGGGTGTAAAACATTTAGGTCACCGGATGTGGGGAAATTTAAAAGTTGGTCAGAAATTCAAGCGGTTCAAGGACAGTGCGTGGAAGGCAGTCAACACAAAGCAAGGCAGTGGAAGGATTTTTCAGCAAGAAGGCCATCAACTAACCACTGTTTTAAACTGACGAAAATTTCTTTGATTGTAACAGGGGCAGAAAGTTAGCCGTTGAGAAGGAATTCTCCAAAAAGGAAAAACAAGCAGTAATCAGGTTTGATCGCAAAGTGCGGTTTGATTAAATACAAGATAATCTTGAAATGCATAAGGGGAATGGAATTTGGTTGCAAAGTGTGCATGACTAGAATAAGTGCAAGTTGTCAGGACCTTCCTGGATAATAGGACATAATTCATATACCCGGGTAAGATACCTTGGTGCAGTGAGAAGTAACACCTTAGGTTCATAATTGTTTGGAGCAATCAGGAGCCCGCCTGGATAACAGAGGAATACATTCAATTTCAAATTCAGAAATCAGGAGTCCGCCTGGAAAATAGAGACATACCATTCAGATTTTAAGCAATTAGGAGCCCGCCCGAAGAACATAGGTGATACAATTCAAGTTTTTAGCTTCCCCTCACATCTCTTTGTTTATATTGAAATCAGGAGCCCGCCTAGAAGATGGAGGTGTTAAATATTTCAAGCAGTCGAAATCAGGAGCCCGCCTGGAGAACAGAGGCGATATAATTCAGTTTTAGTTTTCAATTAATCTCTTTGTCTATTTTGAAGTCAGGAGCCCGCCTGAAGAATAGAGGCATGCAATTCAAGTTTCGGAGGTCAGGAGTCCGTCGGTAGAATAGAGTCAGGAGCCCACCTGTATAACAGAGGAATACATACAGTCCAAGTTTCAGAAGTTAGGAGTCCGCCTAGGGGAATAGCAACAGGGAATTTTATCGAGAAAGAACAGGACAATGAGGCAACAAGGAGACACAGGACAACAAGGCAGCAAGGAAGTACAAGAGCAAGTTTGAAGAATTTAGATAGGATTTTTGTAATTCATAAAGCATAGTTAGTTTAGTTTCTTTTATTTTTGACGTAGTGTAATAAGGGAGGTCAGCAAGCAGTAACAGCAACAGTAACAACAGCAAGCGCAGTACAATCACAGTTCCTGGTAGTCCCAGCTACCAGACATTCCCGAACTACACTGACCTAATTCCTGTTTAGCCCAGGATATGTAGGCAACCTCCGAAGCAGGATGCAGTCAAACTTTTCAAAAATGCTTCACACAGAATTTTCAAACGGGCAAAAATCGCTCGTATTTGCTCACTTATCTTTCCCCGAAAACCTTTCATGTTTCTGAGCAAAGAGGGGCAGCTGTGAGCACGTGATTTTTGCCCTAAAATATGATTATTCCCAAAATCCCAAACAAAATAATTTTCTTTTATTTTTTACAAATTTTTGTGCATTTTGGTGTCATTTTCTGATATTTGTTGCATTCTATTTGTGCATGTTAATTCTTATAAAGTACAAAAATATGCATTTTTGCGTTTAGGTTTTAGTATCAATTAAGGGTTAATTTGTTTTAAAACAAAACATGAAAATCACAAAAAAAAAAATTAGTTCACTTTCGCATTTTTTTTATTATGAATTTGTCATGAAATAGCTTTTGAATAATTTTAGGAATTAATTAGTCTTTGTTTTGAAATAACTAGGATTCCATGTTAGTTTTACATCTCCATAAAAATCAGAAAAAATTATAAAAATTGTAAAAGTAAGAAAAGAAAATAAAAAGAAAATAAGAATAGAAATTTGGCCTTAATAGAAGACCCAAATTTGGGCCAATTTGTTGGATTTTTTAGGCCCAAACGCCTTAAATCCGTTCCAAATCAGCCCAGCCCAAGTCCCCAACCCGGTCCTCCTCTTAGGTGTTGAAACGACGTCGTTTTCCCCAGCCCCAATCACGACCGTTGGATCTCATCAATCCAACTGTCCGGATCTAACTAGGATGTTTGGTATATAAATGTCTGAAACTTCCCCCCCCCCTACCCCATTTGCTTCATCTTCCTCACCCCACCTAGCCTCTCGAACCCTAATCCGCGCTGCCCCTAAAATCTTCGCCGGCGGTGAACGTTACCTGCACCATTCAAGCCCAAAATTACACCACGCATCCTCCTCACTCCCCTCTTTCCGTTCCACCCACTGGTTCCCCTCGAATAAGGCCGGAGCTCATCGAATCTTCGACTGAAGTTTCCGGTCAGATCGCAGGTTGATTCAAACCAGCCCAAAGTCATACCACACAATCCCCGGTCTTTCCTCAACACTAATCCGTGGTTATTTTCCTTCAAATCTCTGTGAAACGGCTCAAATCTTAGATCTAAGAATTTCTGGCCAAAACCCTAAACCAAATCTTTGTGATTTCGAACCATAGTATCCTTAACCATGTGTTCGCTTGTAAGAACACATGGTTAGGGATGTTACGCATCAAAAATCTGAAAGGATTCAGACGTTAATGACTGGCAGGGGTTCCTCGTGCTTCTGTGAGTTTTTCCTGTTTCTTTTCACTCGCATGGTTGAAGTTTTAGTTACAGTTTTTGTTTCATTAATTGTTCTGTTAATTTTATGATTTATTTTGTGTATTAGTATGATTATGTCAATTGCTGTTAGTTCTGAGTTTGATATTTGATTGATCGATTGTGAGTTTAGGGGTTTAAGAATTAGTTTAAATTCATTTAATGTTGATCATGTTAGCTTAAGCTTTTCTTTGATTAATCCCAGTTTCTGGTTTCCCTTAGTTTGATTGAGTTGGTATATTTGAACAATTGGGTTTGGTCAGTTTGATTAGTTGATTTCTGAGTGCTAATTAATCAATTTCAGTTAGTTTTTAGATTAACTTAAGGGATTGGTTATAGCTGTTAAGGATGAGGGTGGGTTCAGTAACTTTGAGGAGCCTTCAGAGGTAGTCTGGGTATGGAAAAGGGTAGTTCTGATAGGAATAGTAATTTCAAAGCATATGAAAAGGCAGTATAGGTATTGTATGGGTAGAAGAATACCCTAGGGCCTTCTAGAATGGGATTTTAGTGCACATTTCAGCACAATAGGGGTGCTTACTTGTTTAGCAAGTCAAGAATAGAGGGACTAAACTAAAAATAGGGAAGGGACTAATTAGAAAATCATAATCTGATCTATTCTCTTTTGGTTGCCTATAAACGGGCATGAAATGCCTTGGGAAAGGGGGTTCTTCTTCTTCCTTCAACTTTAAGCTCGAAAATCCCCACCAAAATCCCTCCTCCCTGCTTTCAATTTCAACTGGCATTTTAATTCCAAGTTTACTCAGAAAATAAAACATCAAAAATGAAGAAATCCAAAATAATTTTACAGTTTCATTACTAGTTTTGGATTTCAGTTGAGGCTTGGGTCTAGCAGGATTGCATGGGTATTTAGATTCAGCTGTGAGGGTTAGGAGTGTATTTCAAGTGTGTGTTGAATTGATCTGTGGAGTCTGCTGGTATTTCTGGTTTTCAAAAACAGTTCCTGGCATGTTCTGTGGTGTATATAGTTGAGTTGGTTGTTGTTGCTGTTCAAAGTAGCTGACTTCTTTCCTTTTCTCTATTTACATTTCAATTTCCAGGTACATGTTTTGTAGCTCTCAAGTCTATGGAAGTGAAGTAAATATGCTGTTTGAAGTTGATCTCTGAACTCCTCCTGTTTCTGTTTGATTTTAATATATAAAACAGTTAGCTTACTCGATATTTCATGTCATTTCTGTACTAGACCAATCCTGGATTGTATAAATTGGATTGATGAACTGTTAAGCATGAGTTTGTTCATTTTGACTATTAAGTGGGTGCTTGGTTATTTAGATTCGTGTATGTGATCAAAACTGGGGACTGTTAGACTGATATTCGTCATTTAGCTATGTTATAGTGTAATTTCAGTTGGTGTAGTGTAACTTGGAAATCAGGAGAAACTAAAAAATGATTTGAGATCCATGACTTCTATTCGTGTTAATAAATGGAGATTGAGCAGGAAATCAGTATGTAGTTTGGGTCAGCTTAGAATAAACGTTCGTATTGCCCTGTGTTAATTCAAAAACAGGAATTAGAAGTAGTTAAAGTGTAATTGCTTCATAATATTCCAATCACTTTGAAATTGGTTCGTAAGTATCGTTAATTGGTATAGTTGTGTCAAATTCCACAATTGTTTAAGAATTGGTTTATGACTGGCATGTGGTTTGTTGGTGGTTTAACTCGTTAATCACCATTAGTTTACCTTAAACACTTTAATTAGCCTATTAATGGTAGTCCTTGTCCGAGTGTTATCACGTCCAGTTTAAAGTAAATTGCCAATTGCTATAATCTCGTTTCATTGTTGTACTGACTGGATTTTAGTTTGAAAGCTTGGGCTCAATATTGGCCAGCCAGGCCTATTTCCTTTTAACTTAAATCGGTTTGAGGCCCGGAGGATATCATTTGACTTGGGCCAAAAGGTAATGCTATAAGCCCAAGGCTGGGTGGAACCAAAAGCGAAGCATGCTTTTACCTGCTTGTTACTTGAGCTAATTGCAAAATCCCAAGATTGCTGAAAATTCGAATCATGGACAACCCCGGATTAAAAATAATAATTCTTAAACGATGTTAATTAATTAGGACTTTTACTTTTATTCATAAAGACAATTAAGTAGAATATTATAGAGTGCCTTAGGTTTGCCTTTTAAAACAAAATGAGATGAGCCTCGCTAAAACAAAACACATAAATTGTGGGGCCCTCGTTAAATAAGTACATTAAAATACTTAGAATTTGGGAGGGCCGTTTAGCGAATTTCACGGCCTTCCCCAAAAATAATATTGCATTAGAATCATTAGACGCGATTTAATTAAATTACTTTCTTAAACTCGGGTGCGCATTGATGCGACCCAAATTCAAATCTCGACAAAGTCGAAATGTGTCGATAACCACGGGTGCATTGATTGCGACGCGGTTCGAAACGCATTTTCACGACGTCGCAAGTGTTTTAAAATGAATAATGATAAAGCAGTGTAAAATTAATAAAAGGAACATGAGCTAGCATGTATTAAAATCAGATAAAATCAAATACAACAGTTAAGCGACCGTGCTAGAACCACGAAACCCGGGAATGCCTAATATCTTCTCCCGGGTTAACAGAATTTCTTACTCGGATTTCTGATACGCGGACTGTTAACAGAGTCATAAATTTCCTCGGTTCGGGATTCAACCGGTGACTTGGGACACCATTAATCTCCCAAGTGGCGACTCTGAATAATTAATAATTAAATCCCGTTCTGATTGTCCTTTAATTGGAAAAACTCCTTCATGCCCTTTGCGGGGTGTGTGTGAAAAAGGAGGTGTGACAGCACTCCTCAGTTCAATTTCGAAATTCTTCCATTAAACCTTATTTAACTCCCCATGTTAAGATTCGGATACTAATCAAATGAATTAAATTACTAATCTATTATTTCCTTTAGACTTTCGCTTAACTTATTTTATGTGACGGATACAAAATCCACCTGCAGGATTTACACATGAAAACTTATAAGCTTTCGTAAAGGTGTATCATCAATCTTTAGACCGAGACATGGATTCCATCAACTAATTATTACTTCGCCAATGTATATCATCATTGTCCACTTTACCAGACATATTGACCCACAAAAGAATCTCGCCTTTTAATAAATCAAAATAATAAATAATATACACAACTAATAATAATTTTATTAAGATTAAGAGTATAAGTACATTTAATGGCTAGAGAATTTATTTTATTAAGTCAGTATAAAATACTTATCTCTACTTAGTCCGTTCAATACATACAGAATGTACTAGCACAAGAAGTCGGAATTAAACTATTCTCATAATTAAGATAAATTATATTTAATCTTGTGCTACCATCATTCCTGATGGTTTGTTCAATTCCATCATTAGATTGTGAACACGATCTTTATACTTATAAGAACTGATGATTTAATATACACTAAATCATCTACTATATAAGTAAAGGACACAAACGAATATAAACTTTATTAAAATTTGAATAAATAATTATTCCATAATAAATATTATATCCAAATTAAAATTCATGGTTAATAGTATATATCCCAACAGAAATAGACGAGTTTGTGTTGGGTGAGTCTTTGTTAGCCAGCCACATGTCATAATTTTATTTGATACTTTGTCATGTCAGTGCGTTTGATTATCACACGTTTTGTTTTGTTTTGTTTTGTTTGCTAATTGTTCGTGAAGTATTTAATTGGTATAATTTATATATACATGGAGTGGCCAATAAGGTACAAGGTTAGTTAAGTGTTTAAGTGGAAATTTGTGACAAGTTTAAGGGGTTGTTTATGTATTTGGCCTAACTTATTCCACAACAAAATGCGAAGCCATTTCCATACAAATAAAAGCGAAAGAAGAAGAGAATGTTTCAGAGTTTGTCGCTGCCTGACGTCGTCTTCATCGACGACCCATGGGCTCCAGCCAGATTTTTTTGTTTCACCTTCAAAGTTAATTTTTTTAATAAAAAAAATAGAGAAGGAGTGAGAAAGCTAGCATTGGCCATAAATTTCTAAATTTATTTTAAAAAATTTGATTTGGGTAAAGTTTGGTTTGAAGATGAAAATCTGTTTGAACATAATTTTTCAAAACATATTTCACTTTTTTTTTTTTTGAAAAAATATGAAATGTGACTTATATCCATAAGTTTTAAAAACTATGAAAGATACCCAACAACTCTGAAGAAAATTCATACAAAACAAGTGAAATAAATCTGAAGAAAATTCATACAAAACAAGCGAAACAAATCTTAAGAAAATTTATACAAACATTAGCAGATTTTAGCAAATTACCTTCAACTTTTGTCTTTGTGGTAGATTGCAGCATATTGGCACAACAACTTTGGCGAAGATTTTCTTCTGTTTATACAGAAGGGCAAAGCCGTGTGAGTTTAATGAGGGAAAAGTGGGTAGATATAAATTAGTTGTGTCATAATAACAAAAAGTGAGCTTTTTTATAAAATACAAAAGTTTGAGACAATTTTTGAAATTTTTTTAAAAACCAAAAGGTAAAGATTTTGGGTAAAATCTATAGACAAACAGATATTTGCCAAAACAAATTGGAAAATATTTGGCAAAATCTATAGCCAAATGGGGTCTAAGTATATGTTTGTGACTTTTTAACAAAGAAATCGAGAGAGTAGATAATAGAGTTTTAGTGACGGCCCTGGGTGAGCTTGAATACGGAATAGAGTTCTGCCGACTCTAGGCAACAAGACTAGCTCCAAAATAGAGTTTTTATCTACTGATCGAAAGCAGCCAAAAAAAATCTTGCTAGCATAGCATGGTGATTTTTGGTAGAAGCTGTGACGGGCTGGTGGCGTATAAATGACAGTAGAAAAGAGGGGGGCGGGGGGGTGGAGAATATATTAAAAAATTGTGAGGGATAGTTTTATCAAAATTGAAGCCTCAAATCAGAGGATATTTAGGGAGAATTACATCTCTTGTCACTTGGCCCAACAACCCATCAGAAAATGGCTCATGTTTGAAGCCCTTACCCAGTATAGCCCAGGTTGTACATAATCTGATAATTAATTTTCACCAGTTAGCCCACCCCTTATTTCTTCGTTCCCTTTTTTTCTTCGTTCCCCTTTTTTCTTCGTTCTTCTTCTCCTTCCCATGTTAGCCTTTGCACCACAAAATTTCTCTACTATTGTTATTCTCTTTCAATTCTTTTCCGGATTTCAATGGTTAACTAATGATTTGAAAAATAAAAGTCACCATTACAAGTGGTTCGAAGGTTCGATTTCAGAAATTGAATTTTTCGATTTGTTAGTTGTTTGGAATGAGTGTTGTCTCAATTGATTGGAATCAGCAAGATAGGTTCAAAACTTAAATTTCAAGTAATTTGGAGTAGATTTAGGCTATATTTGAGTTAAATTTCAGAAATTGAGTTTTTCGATTTGTTAGTTGTTTGGAATGGGTGTTGTCTCAATTGATTGGAATCATCAAGATGAGTTCAAAACTTAAATTTCAAGTGATTTGGAGTAGCTTTAGGCTATATTTTTCAGAGGATGCCCAAGGAAGAAGAAGATGACTACACAAATGAATCATATCAATGGAGCTTCACATTAAACTTATATCCAAGGTTGATACATTATTTACAGGTATTTGGTGAATTTCTCGCATCATCTTCTTCTTCTTCTTCATTCTTCTTCTTCTTTTTCTTCTTCTTCTTCTTCTTATACACCTATATACATAGTGTATCAAGAATATTTTCACTCTGTGATTATACATCTTTATACACTTTTATACAACTATATCTCTTTGTATAAAAGTGTATAAGCATCGCTGACGAAATTTTTGTACGATTTTCACTTGCAATTCTTGTATAAAACTAGTCCAAATCTCCGGCAAATAACTTCAAACTTTGTATACAACCTACTTAGACTATTTTTAATAAGTTCAAACAATACCCACTCCAAATTTCTCTCAAAATCATAATCGAAATTTAACAATATTAACATTAAATGAGATGGGATTTTAGGTTTCTCGCGTCTGTTTTTGCGTTTTGCAGTTGTGATAGGTATGTATAAACCTGAAGATATACAAAATTCAAAAAAAAAACAGAGGAGTATTGGTTATGGAAGAAGACACGAATGAGTGTTGACTGAATGGGGAACTAATTTTTCTTTTCAGTTTTGTTTGCACATAATTCTTTTTTATTAATTAAATTAAATATTTATGGGTGAAAAATGAGGAGAGGGCTACAATAAGAGTAGGTAGGAATAAATGATGTTGTTATAATTAGAGAGAATGAGAAAGAAAGGATCTTATTGATATTTCGCTACACGTTTGCAAACTTGTAACTGGGCTAAAATAGTGCAAGGTCAACTTATGGAGTGCATTATTCTGTAATTTTGTCGGATATTTATTCCCTTAAATTGCTACAAAATAAAATTAAGAAAAGTCTTGTTATATAAGATAATTATTCGAAAGTGTCTATATATAAAGTTTAATTAGAACTCCTAAATCATCTTGTTGTGCAAAATTCTCAAGTAAAAACAGTTTTATTCCATATTCAATTTATACCAATTCTTGGCATTAGAACGTCTTAAGAATTTTGTCATTATTCCTACTTATAATAGCACAAGATTAATTTTTGTAAACTGAAAGCGTAATATTTTAAACGTCATGAGCTAAAAGTGACATGCAACAATAAATAACTGTCTATATTAAACTTAAGTTGGTAACCTAGATAAATATTGCACTATATAACTTATTATCTATATCTATATCTATCTATATCTATATTATAAAAGCACGAATAATTTATGCTAAATGTTGAACGATTAAAATATCCCCGAAACATTGATCGACTTTTATGCCCTTAAATATTTGTATAATTTAAGGATCTAATAGTAAATTACCTAATAATAGAATTCTTTTTCGATTTAAACTACACATATTGCCGACCCTACAACATCGATCCTACTTGAATAAGAAAAGCATGTCCATAATTTTTGTCACGACCCGAATTTTCCACCCTCGGGAGTCGTGATGGTGCCTACTAATGTGAGCTAGGCAAGTCAATCATTTAACTACTTATTTCATTACTCAATTATTTCTTTAAAACAAATATAAGACGATAACATGAAACAGCGGAACTTTAAATAATTAAGCGGAAGATAACAATTAAATATCTAAAATCTGCATCTATTATAGCACCCAAAACCTAAAGCACCCAAAACCTGGTGTCACGGTGTCATAGACGGTCTAAGATTTACTGCATACAAAGTCTGAAGAAAATGGCAATACATTGTTTCTGAATAAAAGGAAAATGAAACAGGAAATAGGGATAGAGGGAGATGTCAGGCCTGCGGACGCCTGCAGGTCTACTTTGGATCTCCGCGAGGACTGAAGGTAGCCTCCACACTACAGTTCAAAAGCTACTCCGGGATCTGCACATAGTGCAGAGCGTAGTATCACCACAACTGACCCCATGTGCTGGTAAGTGTCTAGCCTAACCTTGGCGAAATAGTGACGAGGCTAGGACCAGACTTCCAAATAAACCTGTGCAGTTCAAATATATATACAACAGAAAAGAGGTACAGAAATAACCAGACAAAATGGGAGGGGGAGCATGTTGTGGGGGAGATAACAGTTCCGAGTAGAAAGACATCAAATAAACGAAAGAAACAACATAACTCGTATATCAACAAAGAATCAGAAATCAATAAATGCACGGCATCACCCTTCGTGCTTTTACTCTCGTCCTCACCAAAGCAATCATATAATAAAAATGTACACGACATCACCCTTCGTGCTTTTACTCTCTTTCCTCACCATATAATCAATATAATCGGCATGGAATGGTACATCGTGCGGCACGGCATCACCCTTCGTGCTTTACACTCTTTCCTCACAAAACAAACAATGTAAGGCATCACGCTTCGTGATTTAACTCTCTTCCTCACCCAAAAAACAGTCACAAACAATAGGGCAAGGAAATAAAGGAAATTGCGATAAGAATCCCAGCAAGGGAGCAACAAGTCAACAATTAAATTCCGGTAAGGGAACAACATCAATAACATCAACATCCTGGCAAGGGAGATAACAAATAAATCAACAATAGCTCGACAAGGGTGACAACATAACGATCTCTTCTCTTTCTTACTTTTACTTCACAATTCACTTCACAACTCGAGTCAATGCTCTAGAGGTTCAATTATCACTTATACCTTCACAATTCATTTCACAACTCGAGCCAATGCTCTAAAAGTTCAATTGTCACTTATAGTTTCACAATTCGTTATACAACTTGAGCCAACGCTCCTCAATATTCATAGGTCACAGTTCTTTCCATAAACTTTATACAACAATTAGAAACTATCACCAAGGCATGAATGATACAACAAAGTCATGATAATCACAATATAAAGACTTGCGGGCATGCTAGACACCAACGTATAGATACTCGTCACCATGCCCATACGTCGTACTCAACAATTACCACATAGCAAATAGGACTCGACTCTTAATCGCTCAAGCGAAGGTTAGACCAAACACTTACCTCGATGCCACGAACACAATTCACGATTCAATTATAGCTTTACCCCTTTATTCCACCACCAATTCGCTCGTATCTAGTCACAAGTTACTTAATTACATCAATAAACGCTAAATGAATCAATTTGAATGCATGAAAATGAATTTTCCAAAGTTTTACCCAGAAAGTCAAAAATCACCCCGGGCCCACATGGGCAAAACCCGAGGTTCGAACCAAAACCCGATTACCCATTCCCCCATGAACCCAAATATATGATTTGTTTTGAAATCGAACCTCAAATCGAGGTCCAAATCCCCAATTTTTTAAAAACCTAGGTTCTACCCAAAACACCCAATTTCCCCCATGAAAATCATTGATTTTGAGTTGAAATCATGTAAAAAGATGTTAATGCTTGAAGAAAATGAGTTAGAAATCACTTACTAATGTTTTAGAGAAGAAATGTTGTTTGAAAAATTACCTCTTATGTTTTTGGGTTTTTGAAAAATGAAAAATAACTGAAAATCCCATCTTAATATACCCCTCTCAGACTCACTGTGCGGACCACACAAAATCAACTGCGGCCGCACAGTCACCAGTGAACCTGTGCGGACCGCACAAAATCAACTGCGGCCTCACAGTCACCAGTGCGGACAACACAAAAACCAATGCAAACCGCACTAGCAGGTTCAGAGAGCTGCAGTTTTCTGAACCTCCAATAGCCATATTTAAACCTAAGACACCCCGGAACCTACTCGAAACTCACTCGAGCCCTCGGGACTCCAAACCAAATGTGCATACTAACTCAAATACATCATATGGACCTACTCGTGTGATCACAACATCAAAATAACATGGTAAATCATGAATCAAACCTTGAAACTCAACATTTTCATCAAGAACTTTCAAAGTTCATAACTCTTCAGCCGGAAGTCCAACTCATGTCAAATAAACTCCTTTTTTCACCAAATTTTCACAGTTATCTTTCAAATACTATAAAAAATTTGTATCGGGCTATGGAACCAAAATATGGTCCCAATAACAATAGTTTTGAACATTAATTCTTTTTCTTTATTTCTTAGATAATTCAGTAAAATAATTTCTTTCAAAAATTAATTTCTAAGGTTTGGGACCTCGGAATTCATTTCTGGTCATACGCCTAAGTCCCATATTTTACTACGGATCTCCCGGGATCGTCGGAACACGGATCCGGGTCCGTTTGCCTAAAATATTGACCAAAGTCAGCCATAATCAAATTTTAACTCTAGAATTTCTATTTCTCATATTTTCATATAGAAGGCTTTCTGGATATAGGTCTGGACCACGCACATAAATCAAAGTGGGGAAAAAGGAGGTTTTTAGGCCTTAGAACACAGAATTCACTTGCAACACAAGTGATGACCTTTTGGGTCATCACATTCTCCACCTCATAAACAACCGTTCGTCCTCAACATAAGAAGGAAGTACCTAAGTCGGGAAAAAGATGGGGATAACGGCTCCGCATATTGGACTCGGACTCCCAGGTCGATGCCATGGCGGGCTGACCTCTCCACTGAACACGAACAGAAGGAAAAATCTTCGATCTCAACTGACAAACCTGCCGGGCTAGAATAGCTGTCGGCTCCTCCTCATAAGACAAATCCTTGTCCAACTGGATAGTGCTGAAATCTAACACGTGGGATGGATCGCCGTGATACTTTTGAAGCATGGACACATGAAACACTAGATGCACGGCTAACAAGCTCGGCGGCAATGCAAGTCTATAAGCCACCTTTCCCACTCGATCAAGAATCTCAAACGGGCCAATGAACTAGGGCTAAGCTTACCCTTCTTCCCAAATCTCATCATGCCCTTCATAAGTGACACTCGAAGCAATACCCGCTCACCGGCCATGAATGCCAAGTCACGAACCTTGCGGTCGGCATAACTCTTTTTCCTGGACTGAGCTATACAAAGCCTATCCTGAATAATCCTGACCTTGGCTAAGGCATCCTGAACCAGATCCATACTCAACAACCGAGCCTCTCCCAGCTCAAACCATCCAACCGGAGACTGACACCGCCTACCATATAAAGCCTCATATGGAGCCATCTGAATACTGGACTAGTAGCTGTTGTTGTAGGCAAACTCTGCTAAAGGCAAAAACTGATCGCACGAGCCTCCAATGTTAATGACACAAGCTCGGAGCATATCCTCTAAAATCTGAATGGTCCGCTCAGACTGCCCGTTCGTCTAAGGATGAAACGATGTGCTCAACTCAACCCGTGTGCCCAACTCTTGCTGAACTGCTCTCCAGTAATGGGAGGTAAACTGCGTACTTCGATCCGAAATGATAGACTCGGGCACACCATGAAGGCGGACAATCTCCCGGATATAAATCTCAGCTAATCTCTCGTAAGAATAAGAGACTACCATAGGAATGAAATGCTATGAGGTCACAAACGCAGACTGCATTTTCAAGTTCATCATCATTAAAAAGACAACATGTTACAACCCATATCCACATGTGTTAGTTCATGCCATATATTAGTTAACATAAATCCAAGAAGGAATTATCTTTGAGATGATAAGAAGTCAATCCTATTGGTCTTAAGTGATACAAGAGTGTATAAGGGTGATTAACCAATATTAGAAGTTAAACGAATCAAGGATGTTGTAACTCGTATTTTCAGGTAATCTAGCGGTGCTTAATACACTAAAGAGGTCATTTATTAAGGTATTTTAATCATATAATATCTGTATCATAAGTCTTGAAGTCAAACGAGTTATGAAACAAAAGTCGACAAAAGTTGTCGCAACTTAGGTTCATAATTTTACTTAAACATTAGGTCAAATGTTTCTAATCTTTTCTCATAATTTACAAGGAATTACGGGGTGATATACCAACCAAATTAAATATCTATGAGTCTAGTTTCCAACGCATTAAACCGTTCATCAATACGATCTCGGAGTAGAGAGATATTCGCATTTTCGCGAGACTGCGCCAAGCACCTCTCTATGGGGCCCACTAAGGCGGTTTAAGATATTTGGACATATATAGGATGCCTCCAACCCGTTTTAAGTCATTTCTTATCACTAGTTTCATACCTTAGAACCCTAGGAATATCCTCTCAAGGTTCTCTCAAGATTCAAGACCCAAAAAAGGGCAAACAACACAAATCAAGTGTCGGGAATTCCGTGGCGCTAGTAAGTCTCTTGTTCTTCTTGTTGTTGCTGATTTTTGTGTCGTTCCAGCTCGTGTGGGAGGTTGTTTTAAAGGGTTTATGTTCTGTAAATACTCCCTCATGTTCTTAATATCAATCCTAGGTGATTTCAAGCCTTCTAAAGTGATTCTAGTGCCAAAAAACACTAATTGATCGCTAGTTTTGCTTTTTGTTGTTGTGGCAGCATTGGAGGGATATTTCATGGAAATTTAAGGTCAAATTGGAGTTTTTATTTCTGTATAAAGGTAAGTAACCTCTTACTCTATATGTATTTAAGATTATCCAAGTTGCGGCTAAGCCATTGAAGCTAGAACTTGTGAAATATATATCGAAAGGCTTGGTAGTAATGTTATTATTTTGTGGACTGTTTTGCGTTGTTGTTGAGCTGCATATTTTACTACTATCTTGTGGAGTTTTGGATGAGTAAGGGTGTGGATAAACACATATATATGTAGGGTTATGGGCTGATAGTTATTCGTAACATTTCCAGGTTGTTTGACACGACTACGGTGGTCGTCGTATGTATGGAGTGATTAGGCTGTGTGTGGACTATTTTGGGAGGCTCAATATGTTTATTATTGATGTTGTTTGGGCTGTTTGGTAACTGTTTTGAATGGTGTGAGGTCATATATATATGGGAGGTGCTGTCCGTTTCATCGTAAAATAGGTTGTGGTCGATACATAATAGTTATGACGCTTAAATGATAACGATAGTATCGTTTCTCTTATTGTAGACTAAGGAGTTTTGACAATTGCATAGCTTGAGATTGGGGCAGTATATACAAGGTATGTGAAGCTATCCCTTTCCTTCTTTTGCACGACTCCGATTGTACATAATGTAATGAACGAGCTTCCAAGATACTCTACTCTTAGAAGCTAGCAGTACTTACATTGTTTTCCCTCTTATGGAACGATTGATGTTAATGTTGCTTCTCTTATTCTTATGTTATCAATGTTGTTCGTACTTCCTAAATCTTATAAGGTTCATAGTGAAGAGTTAGTCCTAATAACGTGTACAGAGGATACCGACCTTACGTCACTCCGAAAGGTTTAGAATGTGATTCTATGAGTCGAGCATGCATTATATATATGTATCTATTTTACTCTACCGAGCCACGCTATAGTTGGCCGGGTACGGCACCTATTGTGCAACCACTGATCAGTTGGGTTTTACCGAGCTCCACGTGGCCGGGTACGATTCTACCGAGCCTTATGATGGCCGGGTACGTTTTTTTACCGAGCCTATTATGGCCGGGTACGATATGATGATGATGATGCCCACAGAGGCGAATGCTTTAAAGGTTTATGTATTTATGCATATGTATCATGCATTTCATGTAAGTAGCCCTCAGAGGTACTAAGATGTTACAGGTTGTATATTCTCTATCCTTGCTTACATTACTGATCGTATTTATGGTTTCTTGCCTTACATACTCAGTACTTTATTCGTACTGACGTCCTTTTATTTGTGGACGCTGCATGTCGTGCTGCAGGTCTTGATAGACAGGCAGGTGCAGCTCCCCCACCACAGTAGACTGTCCAGTTCAGCGGTGATTGGCGAGATCCCTTCTCCGGACTTGCCTTGGTCTTGGTATGCAATTTTTGTTATAGACATTATGGGTATGTCGGGGCCCTGTTCCGGCTATGTTGCAGCACTTATGTTCTTTAGAGGCTCATAGACAGGTGTCGGCTCATGTATAGTTTGGTATGCCTTGTCGGCTAGTTTTTGTTGTATAGTCTTTCATGGTAGCGTGGTAGCTCATACCTTATATGTAGTTTTTTGATTGTCTGGTCATCCCCTGCTATGTATGTTCATGCCGTCATATTTTATTGCTGGTTGTCCATGATCCAGGTCTACCATTTATATTGATCTCGTCAGCCCTAAAAGATAATAATGAAGGTTAGATAAAATGTACGTTGGTGCTCGGCAAGTGTGGTCGGGTGCTAGTCATGGCCCTCCAGTTTGGGTCGTGACACAACAACAAAGTCCATAGTGATATGCTCCCATTTCCACTCAGAAATCTCAATCTTTTGAAAAGAACCGTCGGGCCTCTGATGCTCGTACTTAACCTGCTGACAATTCAAACACCGAGCCACATATGCAACGATATCCTTCTTCATTCTCCGCCACCAATAATGTTGTTGCAAATCTTGATACATCTTCGCGGCACCCGGATGAATAGAGTACCGGGAACTATGGGCCTCCTCTAAAATCAACTCTCGAAGCACATCCACATTAGGCACACAAACTCGACCCTGCAATCTCAAAACTTCATCATCACCTAAGGTAACCTGCTTGGCACCTCCATGCTGCACCGTGTCTTTAAGGACACACAAATGGGGATCATCATACTGCCGATCACGGATACGCTTCAATAAAGAAGAACGAGCGACCGTGCAAGCTAACACACGACTGGGCTCAGAAACATCCAACCTCACGAACTGATTGGACCAAGCCTGAACATCCAAAGCAAGTGATCTCTAACCGACCGGAATATAAGCAAGACTGCCCATACTGGATGACTTCCTACTCAAAGCATCGGCCACCACATTGGCCTTTCCCGGGTGATATAAGATAGTGATATCATAATTTTTCAACAACTCCATCCACCCCCCTCTGCCTCAAATTCAACTCCTTTTGCTTGAACAAATACTGAAAACTCTTGTGATCCATGAACACCTCACATGCTACGCCATACAGATAATGCCTCCAAATCTTCAACGCGTGAACAATGGCTGCCAACTCCAAGTCATGAACCGGATAGTTCTTCTCATGAATCTTCAACTGCCGTGAAGCATAGGCAATGACCTTTCCATCTTGCATCAACACTGCACCAAGTCCAATACGAGATGCATCACAATAGACTATATAAGGCCCTGAACCTGTGGGAAGAACCAACACCGGTGTCGTAGTCAGAGCTGTCTTGAGCTTCTAAAAGCTCGCCTCACACTCATCCGACCATCTGAACTGGGCACCCTTCTGGGTCAACTTGGTCATCGGGGTTGCGATGGATGAAAACCCCTCCACGAACCGACGATAGTAGCCTGCCAGCCCCAAGAAACTCCAAATCTCTGTAGCTGATGCTGGTCTAGGCCAGTTCTTGACTGCCTCAATCTTTTTCGGATCAACCTGAATATCCTCAGCTGATACAACATGACCCAAGAATGCAACTGAACTCAACCAGAACTCACACTTTGAGAACTTAGCATATAACTGACTATCCCTTAAGGTCTGAAGAACCACTCTAAGATGCTGCTCGTGCTCCTTCCGGCTACGGAAATAGATCAAAATATCATCAATGAAGATTATTACGAATAAATCCAAGTAAGGCCTGAACACTCAGTTCATCAAATCCATAAAAGCTGCTGGGACATTCGTCAACCCGGATGACATCACCAAGAACTCATAATGCCCGTACCGAGTGCAGAAAGTTGTCTTAGGGACATCGGGTGCCCTAATCCTCAACTGATGGTAGCCAGATCTCAAGTCAATCTTCAAGAATATCTTGGCACCCTGAGCTGATCAAACAAATCATCAATCCTCAGCAATGGATACTTATTCTTGATTGTAACCTTGTTCAACTACCGGTAATCAATACACATTCTCATCGATCCGTCCTTCTTCTTAACAAACTACACCAGCGCACCCCAAGGCAAAACACTCGGCCTAATGAAACCCTTCTCAAGCAAGTATTGCAACTGCTCCTTCAACTCTTTCAACTCCTTCAACTCAAGCGGGGCCATACGATACGGCGGGATAGAAATGGGCTACGTGCCCGGAGCCAGATCAATGCAAAAGTCAATATCCCTGTCGGGTGGCATACCCGGCAGGTCTGAAGGAAAAACCTCAGGAAACTCACAAACAATGGGCACAAAATCAATAGAAGGAACCTCAGCACTAGAATCACGAACATATGCCAAATAGGCCAAACACCTCTTCTCGACCATACGCCGAGCCTTCACATAAGAGATAACACTACAGGTAGAATGACCAGGAGTCCCTCTCCACTCTTAACGAGGTAAACCCGGCAAGTCTAAGGTCACAGTCTTGACATGACAATCCAAGATAGCGTGGTAAGGTGATAACCAGTCCATCCCCAATATGACATCGAAATCAACCATGTCTAGAAGAAGCAAATCTACATTAGTCTTAAGACCCCCAATCACGACTATACATGAACGATGGACTAGATCTACCATAATAGAATCACCTACCGGTATAGACACATAAACAGGAGCACTCAAAGAATCACTAGGCATGACCAGATACAGTGCAAAATAAGATGACACATACGAGTATGTAGACCCTGGATCAAATAACACTAAAGCATCTCTATTAGAAACTAGAACTGTACCTGTAATAACCGCATCTGAAGCCTCAGCCTCGGGCCTGGCTGGAAGAGCATAACATCGGGGCTGGGCCCTACCACCCTGAACTACATCTCTGGGACGGCCTACTGCTGGTTGGCCTCCACCTCTAGCGGCCTGAGCTCCACCTCTAGTACCTCTACCTCCACCTCTAGAACCTCTACCCCCACCTCTAGCTAGCCGGGCGGGCTATGGAATACCTGGTGCCTGAACCATGGCACGGGACCCCTGATTCTGAGAGCTACCCGGTGCTCGAGGGCAAAACCTAGCAATGTGACTCATATCACCACAAGTGTAACAAGCCCTCGGCTGCTGAGACTGTTGCCCCTGACGACCTGAATGACCACCCCGAAAACTCTGAAGTGGCGGTGCACTGATAGGATCTGGTGGTGCACTGTAGGACTACTGATCAGAATACTGCATCTGAGGACCACGACTACCGGAAGCACCGTGAGAAACCTGAAGTGCAGACTGAAAAGGCCTAGGGGGATGGCCTCTATCATATGTATCCCTACCTCCAGACGAGGTACCACCGAATCGGCCTGAACGACGGGGCCTCTTGTCCGACCCATGACCACCTCCCTGCGACAGAACCATCTAAACTCTCCGGGACACATTGGCTGCCTCTTGGAAAGATATCTCACTCCCAGCCTCCCTAGCCATCTGAAGACGAATCGGCTGAATAAGCCCATCAATGAACCTCCTCACCCTCTCTCTCGTTGGGAAGTATGATAAGAGCATGACGAGCCAAGTCGATGAATCTGGTCTAATACTGGGTAATAGTCATAGAACCCTACTGGAGGCGCTCAAACTGCCTCCGATAGGCCTCTCTCTGAGTGAAGGGGAGAAACTTCTCCAGAAATAACTGAGTAAACTGCTCCCAAGTCAAAGCTGGTGATCCGGCTGGTCTAGCCAAACAGTAATCTCTCCACCAAGTCTTGGCAGATCCAGATAAGCGAAAAGTAGCAAAATCGACCCCATTGATCTCAACTATCCCCCATGTTCCTAAGAACCTTGTGACAGCTGTCTAGATAATCTTGGGGATCCTTAGTAGATGCACCGCTGAAAGTAGTAGTGAAGAGCTTGGTGAACCTATCCAATCTCCACAAAACATCAGCAGACATAGCCGCTCCATCACCGGTCTGAGCTACCACACCCGGCTGAACTGCTCCAACTGGCTGAACCGCTGGAGTCTGAAACTGGAGAGCTACCTGCTCCGAAGTGCGAGTAGCAGGAGTCTGGGCTCCTCCTCCAGCCTGAGAGACGGTTGGTGCTACAGGAAGCAAGCCTGCTCGGGTGACACTCTCTATAAGGCCCACCAGACGGACCAGAGCATCCTGAAGAACTGGGGTAGGAATAAACCCCTCTGGGACCTGAGCTGGGCCCACCGGAACTGCTAGGGCCGGAAACTCATCATCAAAGTCAACCTGAGGCTCCGCCACCGGTGCTGCTGCTCGGGGCTGAGCTCTGCCCCTACCTCGGCCTCTAGCACGGCCTTGGCCTCGCCCTCTGCCCCTCGTGGGAGCTGTTGCTGGGGGCTCGGGCTGCTGGTCAGTGGATGAGAAAGCACGTGTTCTCGCCATCTGCGAAAGAACAGAGTAGAAATTCAATTAGCATTGAGAAACCAAACCACATGACAGGAGAGAATAAATGTGAAGTTGTTCCTAACTTCGTAGCCTCTGGGGGATAAATACAGACGTCTCCGTACCTATCCCTCAGACTCTACTAAGCTTGTCTGTGAACTGTGAGACCTATGTAACCTAGAGCTCTTATACCAACTTGTCACGATCCGGATTTCCCACCCTCTGGAGTCGTGATTGGCTTGCCTAGCTCACATTAGTAGGCGCCATCACGACTCCTGAGGGTGAAAAATCCGGGTCGTGATAATTTTCTATCAAAAAGAATTGATGTTCTTAATTACAATTTTCTATAACAGACAAGGAAACAAGGAACGTACTAAATGAAAAATTTAGTACTATTCTGTAAAAACATTTTTAGCATTTAAACAAACTGAAAAATTCTTACTATTCTTTAAAGTTAATTTTTATAGTTCATATAAAGCTTAATTTTTATAGTTCATATAAAGGTAAAACTAAATTATAGGATATATTATGTGTTCCTAAGTATGAGGAGTTATTACATAATAAATTAATTTTTAAAATATTAAATAATAAAAATATAATTAAATTATAATCTTTTAAAATATAACATCTACTTTTAAATGATAAAAAAAGTTAGAGGCAAGTTTATATGAATATTTTTCTTTTACTTGATAATAAGGTGGTTCTAATAATACAAATGAGATTGTTCTCTTTAATTTATTTATTTTTACTTCAGTATGAGTAACTGATTCCTTTACAAATTTCTCAAAGATAATCGATGGATATATGTTAGATTGTTTCCTATAACAAGTTCATTCAAGTCTTCTATATATCGAAGTTTCACAAATTTTTCCTTTGATTGGTTTACTATTAGACGCTCATGTGCCATAAATTATTTCCAATTTAATTAAAATAAAAAGCAAAATATTTAGAATATTATTATTAATATATTATGCGTGATGATTGGTTAAGAACAGTTTAAAGTAAGTGAAACACAATGATTGAATGGCTCTGTTACAAAAAAAATATATATATTACGATGTTCATATAGAATGTGAAAATCAACTGGAACTTTCCAAACAAATAGGAAGCTTGTATAATATAAGGTATTGATTTTATCTTTGTGTATTGTTCTAAGGATATTGAGTTTATGAATTTAAGTTTTGTTTTTCAAATTACCTATCTTTTTCATATTTACCTTATTCTAGATAATAAATATTTATTTTTTTATAAAATAAATATTTGTACTATTTAAGGTACTGATTTATTGAGGGATATTTTAGAGTATTAGAATAATATAATTTATTTAAATGTATCTATTCTTCATGTCCGCATAATTCTTGATTATTATCAATACCAAATATTTAAATAGTGGAGATTTATCCAAAAGTATTAAATTATCTTAACTCAAACGATTGAAATAAGTTTCAAATTATCCTATACTTCTTCGCAATTTTCCATAATATTTTCAAGTAAAAAGGTACGAACTCGACGCAATTATGTGATTCATGTGATTAATCATGTATTTTATTATTCTTACATATGTTCAAAAAATTGTGAAAAGACTTCTCAACAATGTTACGTTATATGCTTTAAAAAAACTCATCTTAATAGGTGTCATATGTAATTGTTTTTCTTGTGACTATTATTTTTATTATATTTTAAGGAGCAAGGTGATCATTTTGAGTGAAAAATGTACAAAAATCGAAATCCCTTGTAATTTATTAAATAACCATGGAGTATACAATACTTAAATCCAGAGCAAAATACGAAATTAACCGCTTTGTCAAAAACAAATTATATTAATTAGCCAAATAGTATATAAAAATACTATATAAATTATTCACATATATACCAAAAAAAATATTTATATGCTATTATTTTTAGAAGCAATTAAAAATATATACTTCTCTAAAATCTTTAATCATGGACTTGATTTATCATAATATTTGTATAATTAATATTTATTGCTTTGAATACGATAAAGTAACAAATTATTTCATCTTGTAAATAATTTATTACTAAATTTAGTTAGTTGTTCTTTCATATCAAAGTTTTGACTAAAGATTTACTCGCAATGCACGTACATAGTAACTAGTTATATTAAAAGCACGAAGATCTTTAGTGAAATATCGTTCGCTTTTTTTATCTTGTTAAAATAGAGTTCACACTTGACAAAATAGTCATTTACTATTTTCTTAATATTTAAGAATACTCATTTAAATAATTCCCTACAATTTAGGAATAGTCATTTAATTAATTCCCTACTATATAGGAATTGTCATTTAATTACTCCTTTAACATTTATAATATTGATCTTCAATTCTTTTTGGTTCTAGAATTTCAAGCACACATAGTAGGAAAGATTGTCGTTTACTACATAATAGGAAAGTTTCCTTCCAACTCCATTAATATTTAGGAGTATTATTAAAATTTTCCTTTTAAATTTAGGAGGGTCTTTTAGTTAATAAAATTTTTGTCTAATTCGTAAACAATAGGAAGGTTTCGATTTTTTTTAGTTATTAAAATTTTCACTAATTCACACACTATAAAACTTTTGATACTTTCAACTATTTCAAGTTTAGAAGTATTAAAATTTTCACACTTAGAAAGTTTTTTTAGTAAACAAAATTTTAACTAATTCACATACATATACTAGGAAAGTTTTGGTATAAATGTTTGACACTAATTTTTTATAAAATAAATTAGGTGAAAACGAACTCTTTGTTAACTTCTTTTTTATTGGAAATTTGAATATATTTTTAAACAATTATATACACAACAAGTCTTCTACAAAAGAAGTTATAATTACACATTTTCATCATTATAAAACTTTGCCTTGTTAAAGCAGCAACTATAAAATTAAGGTTCCATGTTCTTTTTCTTTGAGTAATTTTTTTTTATATTAGTAGTTGTTGCATTCATGTATTTGTATTAGTAGTTGAATTTTGAATGCACGTATTCAACCCATACGTCTTTATTTTGATGTTCTTAATTGTGAATTTTGATTGCATAGTCGCCTTTTTGCATTACAGTGTATGCTTTAATCTTTTGTCAAGTTATTTCTTCTATTATTTTTTTGTGCTCTCATTGGATCTTTTTCTCCATTTTTAACAACTTTTAATAGATCTCACATTGGAGAAAAATGTGTTAAATTATTTTTCATAAATATTATAAGATTTTATAATTAACCAAAATTTTAGTTATAACTTTTTTATTATTTGAATAAGTAAGAAATAATAATAATTAATACTTTAAAATCAATTAAGATTTTGATTTATATAAATTCTTTCTTTGTTTGAACTATATAAAATACCTATAACTATTTTTAAAATCTTCCTCATTCAAATTTAATAGTATAATGGAATGCGAATTCTCCATGTACTCTGATTTTATAACGGAATGTGAATAAAATCCTTCGCTTATTTCGGATAGTTGTATGGCCAATGATTTTGCTACTTTGAGTTCACGCATGATTCAAGACTATTGCCGAAGAAATATCAAAGAGAGGATAAAACATAGTTTTTCATTGGGATATTAAATCTTTTACGAAATCAAAGTTCTTTAAAAAGAACTTTACTTTAAAAACGTTAAATCTTTAAAAGTTATGTGTTCTTGCTGAAATTTAAAAGAAATATGACAACTTGTGAAACTTAAGAAATTGAAATCAATTTTAAGTTATATATTCATTTAATCATTTAGAACGCAATTTTCTTTTTTCTTTTTTTTATTTTATTTTATAACTTAAACACATGTTCTGATATTGAGACGGGGCATACACGCATCCTAAGATTAGTATCTAATTAAAAACACTAATAGTATAAAAGTTTTTCACACTACCCATATGTATAAGTCAAATAGTAATATATGATTGTTAAGTGGTCATTAAATGGTGTTGGAACTCGAAGTGATAATGTTCCTCTTCTCCGCCGTGATACGTTTAGTCTAGTACTACTATATGTATACGCACATGTCAAGTTGTAGTTCTTTTCCTGGAAATTAATTTAAGGTGCAACATCCCATCTGGGAGATACGATTGCCTTAATGGAAGAGGAGATTTTTATAGTTAGAGTTTTTTTAAACGTTTATTTCTCTCATCCTAGTAATAATATTATAATGAAATTTGTTTATCCTCAAAAACGGATAAAAATTAAATTTATAAGTAGTTTTAAGGATACACGAATTGATTCGATACAAAATATAAGTTACGTTGGATTAATCAGATAAAGATGTAGTAAATTATCAAACCACTTGAGGAGGAGGATCCCAGCCTTAATGATATATCCGCTCTCGATCCGGACTCGCAGTAATTAAACACTGATGAACATGAATAAGAATTTTGGATAACAAAAAAAAATAATAGTATATTGCCTTGGTATACGTGTGTTATAATGTGCTTAATGAATAACCAGGCCCCCTCCCCGTTATATAGTAGGGGAATCCTACTCTAGGTACAATTCTATAAAAGGTAAAATCCTTCCGTTTAACTAATCACTGGATTTTGCCGGTATGTGCCGAGATCCACGCCGTGATACCCGGCTGGTCACGGATATTACAGCCTTCCGTTAATCGGTTTTGATTTCCCGATAATGTTCTCTGAAGTTTTTTGGGATTTGGACCAATCCTGAGATCATGGCCCCGATATACTCGGGGGCGGGCGTCGTGCCCTCGGAGCCTGACTTGATGAGTCCCTTACCTCGATTCCGGCTTCTTGTCACCACGTCTCTTACTCGATTTATTTTATCGGGAACCAAGCCGTCTTATGTCACGACCCAAAATCCATTAAAGGTCGTGATGGCGCAGGACACCAGTGTCAGGCAAGCCAACACCAAGAAGTTAATTAAATTCTCAATTTAGTATTTTTAAAATTATTTCTTTTTCCTTACATTAACCAATATATAATAAACTTCACTGAGTAGATAATGATGTCTTTAACAAATTGAATACTGAAAAATCCCATAGTCATTCCAGAACCCGGTATCACAAGTGCATGAGTAATTTCTAGAAATTTAAAATGTAATATACAAATTGGACAGAAAGGAAAATACAATACTCTGAAGAAGACTCTGTTGGCTGCGGATCGTCCCGAGGGATGCAGCTCACCTAAGTCTCTGTAACCATGCCGTTGCGCCTAACAAGGCCACTAGACATACATGTACCTATGCAACAAAAATGCACAGCAAGTATAGTATGAGTACGAAAGCAACGCGTACCCAGTAAGTATCCAGTCTAACCTTGAAGAAGTAGTGACGAGAGGTCGACTACGACACTTACTAGTGGTCCAATAATATCAAATACAGTAGAGAAGTAAATAAATATGAACCAGAGTAAATATATGAGATAAACATGTATTAAATACATGGTACAATTCTCTTCTTTACAATTTTTGCTCGAGCTCTCAACTAGCAAGTTCCCTCCGTAACCGGAGCATATGTAACCGGAGCATATATATAAAGATATATTGGATATCATCAAGAGGTTGTCATAAATCAAATCAGGGAAAAACCCTAAGATACACCGGCTTCTAGCCAAATATTACGCACGAATTCCATAAGAATGATGTGTGTGTGTGTGTGTGTGTGTATATATATATAAGAAATGCTGAGGCGTACGACCCGATCCAACATAAAAGTAAACTGTACATTGCCGAGGGTCGAACGGCGCGAACCATAGATGCATCTATTAACCTGCCGAGGTGAATGGCCCACTCCCATGAGAGTGTGGTACATAAATCCTGCCGAGGCGAACGGCCCGATCCCATAAGAGTAGTAGAAGGAAAAACCCCACTCGCGAATCATTCGTGCGACGTGGTCAAATTTAGTTTACGGAATTTCCCCGCTCGCGAATCATTCATGTGACGTGGCCAAATATAATTTATTAATAAATCAAAATCTTTTTTCTTGATTCCTTTCAAAATAAGGACAATTCAACGTGAAACTTTTAAAGATATTTTTCCCGCTCGCGAAATGCACATGCGACGCGGTTATACATAGATTTCTTAAGTCATTATAATATCTCTCAATTCTTTCGAAAATACGAAGTTTCATGAAAACCCTTAAAAATCTTAAATTCCTCATTCAAATTCCTTTCAACACAATTATTACGCAACCCTAATCTTGTTTCTTCTCAAAACAACAATAACATAAATTAACAACAATATCAACAAAGCTTGATGTAAGCCTAAACTACCCGGATATGGGCATAGCTAGTAGCTACGTACGGACTCTCGTCACCTCGTGCGTACGTAGCCACCTCAAATAGAAGCGCATAATAATTTAGTTCACCTATGGGGTTAATTCCCTCTTACAAAGTTAGAAAGGAGACATACCTTGCTCCGAAGTTCAAAAACCGGCATTCCACGCCCTTCCGAAGACTCAAATCGATGCACAATGCTCCAAAACTAGCCAATAATTATGTAAACCTATTAACATATAATCAATTACTCATAATAACCCAATTTATAATAATTTCTAACCCCGATCGAAAAGTTGACAAAATCGCCCTAGGGCCCACGTGCCCGGTTTCCTAAATTTTTCGAAGATAAAGTTTACCCACAACCTCACGAACTCAAATATATAAATTGCTCAATTTCATGTCCAAAATCGTGGTCAAAATCTAAGAATACGAATTATTTATATCCTATTTTTTTCTATATATTTTAAATATGCACAAATACCTTCAAAATAGCAAATAAGCATGCACAAGGTTTTTATAATTCTTTTCATAATTTTAGTAGTTTAAATTGATTTATTTTCTCCCCTTTTATTCATAAAATCCCCAATAAATATTTTTCAAATTATTTTTTTTATCATTCATTTATTTAATTTCTATACTTATGCCAAAATATGGCTAGTATAATTTTTATGCATTTTTACAATTACATTTAGTATTTTTAAGCTAAATTGCATATAATTGCAATGTTAGCCCATTTTAAGGTATAATTATATTTTATATGCATAAAATTAGTCCCTATATTTTTAAAATCTTAATTATGTATTTTAAATCATTTTGGCAACTTAAATTATTTTCCAGAAATTACCTATTATTTTTATAAATTAAAATAGTGAAACATTGGCTATTTAAATAATAGCCAGATTTGGCTTTCAAATATGGCCCAAATCGGACCAATCCCAACCCAATTTCCTATTTAATAACCCGACCCAGGCCCCAATTATTCTTACTTGACCCAAGCCATCTTAAATCCTGGCAGTTGATCTAAAAGATCAACGGCCCTCATTCCTCCTTTCCTTTTTAATTTCCAAACGACCCCTAACCCTACTCATTTCCAAATCTCTGCCACCTTCAGATACTCTCATCTTCTCTCCTCTCTCAAACCTAACCCTATACTCCATCAATCGCCTCCTTCTCCGGTCATCTCCGGCGACTATCCTTTCAACTCAAGCCTTCAATGGGTCTCTCATCGCCTTGCTCATCATCTCTAAGACCTTCAAGGGTCCTGGTCCATGCCGAATTGGAACTAGGGTTTCTGCTTCCGTGTTCATGGCTTCTCTGGTGTGATTTTGGGCAAAATCACACCATATGTGTTACGATTTGTGAAGTTACAACAGGTTCTTTCGATTTCTATTTGGGTTTCCTTTTGAAACCCTAACTCTCTTCTGAATCTCTCAGATCTGTGTTATTTTCATGCTTTAAGCCCGTTTCCTTCTATGATTTGCTTATTCTCGAGCTTCTTCTGAATTATCCTCTACTTTAAACTGTTTTTACTTTCTTTGAAAACTAGGGTTTCTCGTAGTTCCTTCTACGCTTGTTTTAACCACTTTCTTTATGATTAAACCTTTTCCCTTGATTATTTTGACCGATTTTATGTTCCTACTGCTTTTTAACTCGACTCTGTTAAAAGCCCTAATTTTTAAGATTTTCTCTGCTTTGGTTCTGTGAGTTAGCATGATTTTCTTTGCTTTGGTTCTGTGAGTTAGCATGATTTTCTTTGCTTTGGTACTGTGTGTCAGCATGATTTTCTTTCCCTTGGATCTGTGTGTTAGCCTATTTACTTGATTCTTGTTAATCTCTCGTGGTCACCATGCTCCGAACGTGTTTTAATGAATTTCTAGCCTACTTATGTCACTTCTGTGTGACTATGCTCATCTGTTTATTCATCTCTTGCTTCTTTCTGTCACTATGGCTAACCTTGCCTGTTTGCTACGTCTGTGTGATCTTCTCTATTTATATGTTGAAATACAGAATCATGACTCCTTCTTGATTGATTCTGATTTCCTTAATTGGTGATGATTGAAAGATTTTCTTTTAAAGCTCTAAAAGCTTTACCCTGTCTGTTTAAGCTGACTAATTTCCTTACCATATTTGCTACGATACTTATTTCTACTAAGTTGTGTCCTTAATTAAGGTTTTATGAATTTGATCTTAATTGACTACTCTATGCCTACTGAAGCTTGACTCCTTCGTTATTTAATCATGCACTGATTTTTCTTCTTGCCTTATATGATATTGAATCTCCTCGTTTGATTTGATTCCCTTAACTTAAGGGGATATTTCCTTGATTCTCTAATTGATTGATTTTGAGTTCTTAAATTTTTAACTACTATGATTTTTACCTTATTTCACTCCCTACTTTCAACTATAAATACTCTAAGTCTTTCACAAACACAGCACACACGAACACTTGGCTTTCAAAACTACCTCTCTTACTAAAAAATCTCTGCTCTCCCTCTCTCTTGTGCTATTTGCTACTATTAGCCGGCTGCAAGCCAAGGTTAATCATTTGTGCTCTTTGGTTCTTTCATTATGCTTACTTTTATCTTCACTGGTATGTCCTAGTTTTGATTTAAAGCTCTAACAACAATATCCTTCTCTTATTGTTTCAGTTTCTTTTATTTCTAGCTTGCTTCTACCTGTGGCTCTATTGTGAAATTTGTAGTTAATTACATTATCAGCATGCTAGTATGACTCCCTACCTTTAGATCAATGTATTCCCTTATGTAGGATCCAAAGCATTCCTTGTCAGTTGTCTTTTACTTCTTGTGTGCTTACCACCCTATGAATCCCCAAATCCTTATCACCTCTTCTATGTGTTTGTATTCTTCTTGACTGGTTTGTGATTATGCCAGTATCAACTATCTCTGAGCATGTTTCAAACCAGTCTTAAGACCCTTGGTGGGTTATGCAGCCAAATATTTATGTATCCCCAAACCCCTTGACCCCTGTGTGACTATTGAATTCTAGAAACCAGCTAAGTGTGATCTTTTCCTAAGGTATTTAAGCTTGTTTAATACTCCAACCTCTTTTCAAGCAACCTCTTATGCTTTACTAATTGCTTTCAAAACAGACTCTTAATTTAGTATTTAATAAACCTCTTTCAACTTGTGTCTTGCACTTTCACTTCACTCTTAGTTAATAAGTTCTGCCCTCTCTAGTATGTGTACTGCCTTGGAATCCTCTTGAGAGCCCTCTGAACTCTGGCATACTGAGGCTGGCCTTTCCACACTGCACTGGTTCAATGCTTGGTTGTTAAGTCTAGGTGTAAGCATTACCCGAGGTCCTTGAGGCCCTTAGGGAACTTTGATACACCTAGACTCTTATTTGTCTATGGAAATGAGGCTTGTGAGACCATTGGAGGCTGTGGGAAACTTGGGCCTAATTGCAGGCTCCCTATAGAATAGCTTCTTGGTTTTCTATTTCATTTATGTAATTCATTCATTGGCCTGTAATAATTTGTAAACAGATATTTGGGGTATTTAATAAAAAGGGGTGGGTAGATGTATACTTTATGGGGTAATATAGGTAGATATCCTGCTCTTAGGACCTTGTTATTGAAATTTGACTGCTTGTTTAAGTAGAAAACATGCTCATAGGTTTGCTCTCTTGAATCTGATTGCTTTTGCATAATAGAAATCATGCCTATAGGATTTCACTTCTGGTTTCATTTGCATCAAGTAGAAATCATGCCTATAAGGTTTCACTTCCAATGTCATTTGAATCAAGTAGAAATCAGGTTCATAAGGTTCTGCATTTTGTCATGTTAGAAACCATGTTTATAGGTTCCAATAATCATATCTAAAATCAGTAGATATCATGCCCATAGGACTCAACTCCGATTCAGTTTTAATCAGCCCTTTGTATGTTGCTAAAACAGTAATACGCTTAGATATCATGTCTATAGGGATCTATACTTGCAATTTTGTCTGGTAATTCTAATTAGCCCAATAGATCAATTTCATTTCGCCTAGTTTACTTCTTAAAACCAGTTTTATTAAGTGTCAATATTTCTGAAGCCAGTTCTTTCAAAATTGCCTCGATCACATTAGAGATCATGCCTATAGGTTTTAATTTCGGAAAAACCTATCGTTTCTGCATTAAGATAAATATCAGTATTCCGCATATAGGCAAGCCCTAGGGAATTTTTAAAGACTGCATTCCCTGAAGTTGTTTCTGTTGTCTAACGTTTCTAATAAGCTAAAAAAAAGGGAGTCGCTAGGCAACTACTAGGTTATAACTGCTGGGTATAAAACGTTTGTCTGTTTCTGCGTAATCACTTAGAGATCCTGTTTTAGGACTTTGATTAATAAAGACCTTAATTGTGTTTGAGTTATGCTGCTTGTATGTTTGTTTGAGGAGGAAACTGTGAGCCTCTTAATTGCTCCCACTATGTGAAAGTCCTAAATGTTTTTGACTGTTACCTTAAAATTTTCGCCTTTTAAACCCTTGGGGTGCCTCTAGAACTACCTATAGGTAGAGGTCCTAACTACCTCCGAGACCCTTAAGAAGGGACGGGTAGCAGCACGTAACAGGTATCAGTGACCAAACAATCGCATTGCATGACCAATAAGGGGATAAGAAGAGTAGACATGGGATATGATGACTATGCGTCAATATCATGTGTAGCCCCTCATTGAGGAGTGTTTACCGGACATTACATGGGGTGATCGTATAGGATAAACAACCTAGGACCCCTCTTTACCAAATCCTCTCTTTTATTTCAACTTGTTTAAACCTTTGTAAGCATGTGATTTTTGCCCTATATGAGAATTACTCCCAAAAAATCCAAAAATAAAATGATTTTTCTTTGGTGTGCAATTTTTTGATATTTTGAATAATTATTTGTATTTGTCTGTGCGTGTTTATTTGATAAATTAATAAAAAATACAAAAATATGTCGCATTTTGCATGTAGGATTTAATTCTATAGTTGTTAGTAATTAAATTTGTTTTACAAAAATTAAAAAATTACAAAAATAAGCATCGTTTGCATTTTTAGCATTTAATGTCCAAATATACAATTTTATGCTTAATTAATACTTAATTGTGCGTTAATTGTTATTGGGAGTTAATTTGCGCTTTTATAACTTAATTTAATTCTTAATAATAGTTTAAGTATTTTTATAATTTAGTTTTAGAGAAATAAAAGAAGAAAAGAAAGCAAAAATATAAAGAAAGTCGAAATTAGGCCTCTTCTTCAATTTCAAGCCACAGGCCCAAAAATTGGCCCAATCTTCCCTACGACCCAGTCCATTTCGAACTGGGTCGACCCAGTCCATAACCCAAAAGACTCAAACCCCATATGTCTTTCATTTTTACAAAACAAAAACAAAACAAAAAAAATAAGAGAAGAAAACCCTAAAAATCTAAACCATCCGCCCCCTCCTATCTTCTTCTTCTTCCTCAAGCTTCCCCAAGCTCCTCCCATGGCAGACCTTCCCCCCTCACACCCCTGCCCCCCTCACGTCAACACACACACAACACAACCACTCTCACCCCCACGACATCCCCTCGCTGCCATGGCTGCGTTTTTCAAGTTCGTCGAGCAACTTCTACGCCACCATTGTTGCCCGTAGTTGCTTCTCCTCCTGCTGTTGCGTTTTCTTCTTCTCCAACACTGCTGCTGCTGCGTTTTTCATCCTTCATGTTGCTGTTGTGTCGTCCAAACAAACCACCACAACTACTGCCCTCCGCATCCAGCCATGGACGAGCTTCATCGAGCTCGAACTCGAGCTCCCATGGCTGCCGTTGCATCTTCTCCGACACCGCTGCTGCTACTGTTTCGTGCTGCTGCTCCAGCAGTGTTGCTGCTGCTGCCTTCTGCTTGTGGCGGGCTGCCATTCTTCGGTTTAAACGATGCCAAACGACCACCTTCTTTGGTCGTCCGTTCGTAGTCGTCTTCGACGTCAAGTTATCTTGGTGCGAGATTCGTTCTCGGACAGATTTGTTTACAATCAAAGTTCGTCGTTGATTCATCTCCGGTTAGTTGTTTTTGAGTTTTATTTTTGTCCATATTTTTGTTTGATATTTTCCGGATCCAAAATCGTTAAAGAATTCAATTCTTGTTTTGTTCGTTGTTCATCGTTGAAATTATTTTTCTAGTTTGTTCATGTTCATGTGCTTTGTTAAAATTAATTTTCAGATTTCAAAATAGAAGTTTAATTAGTTGTTTTCATGTTTATTTCATGTTTGTATTATTGTTTAAGTAAGTATTTGTTAGTTTGATGTTTGTTAGATTCAAATTGAAATTTAATCAACTATTTCTTCAATTTGTTTCATGTGTGTATGTATTGTTAGAAATTGTTAATATTGTTAAGTTCAAGTTTAAGTTCATAATTGTTTCTTCGTCGATCTTGTTATTTGTTTAAAGAATTTAGTTGTATTAAAGGAATATATTGTTTTAATCGTTTAATCCGTCATGTTTGTTGTCTTAAAATAGATTCATTCATGTTCATACTTTGTTTGGATGATCTTGAATCCGAATTTTGTATAGTTTGATTTCTTGTTTACCATTTATGATTATTGCTTGAATTGTTCTCATAATCTTGTTTAAAGTTTAATATAAGAATTGTTTGTTGTAATGTTGTTAGAGTTGATTTTAAGTTCAATATGATTGAATTTAGAAATCTTCATACTTTGTTTGTTGTTGTTATTGAATCCGAAAATAGGATTGTTTGTTGCTAAAATATTGTTCAATCAAATTTTAGTTGTTCTTGGTTGTTCAATTTGTGTTCATGTGATTTGTTGTTGAAATGTTGTTAAAATCATGTTCATGTGATATTGTTGTTATGATGTTCATCCGTGTTCATATTGTTGTTTGAACATTGTTAGAAATTGATCATATTGTCTATATTTTGGTTAAGTTTGATTAATTGATGTGTTATAGCTGATGGGTAGTTTGGTAAATTTGTAATACGTTCAGGGGTAGTTTGGTAATTTCAGTAAGGTCAGAAGGGGTAGTTTAGGAATTGTACATTTTGTAATTGTTTATTTGAAGCATGGAGGACAAAATGAAATGGGGTGGGTTGTGATATGATTATTTAATATAAAGGGGGGACAAGATTTAATTTAAAGGGGAATCTTGCATTATTTTAAATAAAGCATGGGGGACAAAATGAAATGGGGTGGTGTGATATGTTATTTAATGTAATGGGAATGATTGGGAAGATAATGAGTTTGGTAGAGAAAATGGGTTGATTTTAATTAATGGAAAGATTTTATGAGAGGGGTTATAAGAAGTCTTGAAATCAGAATAAAAAGGGAGGACAAGAAAAAAACAGAGACAGAAAAAAACGGGAGAGAGAAACAAATCTGAAAATAAGAGAGAGAAAAGGGCTGAACATTTAAGAGATAGAAAATTCCGAAAAAATATTTAAGCTTTCAAATAAAAAAAAAACTAAAAAAATATTCTGCTTTCTTTTATTGTTTGAAATCAGAATTAATTGTTGTTTCATCAAAGCTGGAAGCTTTTGTTTTTTTTGGATTACTACTCCACCGGTCCGTTACTGGGTTGTTACTGTTGCTGGGCTATTGTTGCTGTGTTGTACTGATTTTACTGCTGCTGCTGATTCTCATCTTCATTTTCTTTTGCTTCCAATATCAGGTACACAACTGACACGCTGGTTATTGTAATCCGAAATATGAAGCATGAATACGAAAAAATGAAGAGTTGAAATTTTGAATTATATTTAATTATATTCTGAATTTTATTTGTATGTATAAATTATGTAGTTTGCAAAAAATCATAATCATGTAGATATTTAATACATATAGTGGAACATTCGACGATAGCTTAACAAATGAACTATCTACATCTATTGCCTAAAAATAAATAAATGGTGTAGTAATTCCGTTGAATAAAAAATCAAACGAATAGGCCATTTAGTTAAATAATATTGGTTAATTTCAGCATATAAATGGTCTAGGATTAAAATTAGAATTGCTATGTTTTTTTTTAATTTGACAAACTGAGAACATGCCTAGTATAATGTAACTAAGTAATAACATGTAAATAAATTAAGATATTTCTCCTTTATTTTGTAGAGACAAATTTCAATAAAAAATGTAGGCATTTTAGGACTGTCCTTTTAAAAATAAAATAAGATAAGCCTCGCCTAATAAAATATACTAATTGCGGGGCCCTCAATAAATATTTAATTGAGTATTTAGAATTCGGGATGGACTGTTTAGTGAATTCCACAGTCTTACCCATAAATAATAATATGCTAATCGCTTTAGGCACGATTTAATAATAATACATTCTTAAACATGGGTGCGCATTTATGCGACCCAAATCCAAATCCTAAAACATTGAATAAAAATACGTTCCGGATCGCGGGTGCATTTTATGTGACGCAATCCAAAGACATGTTTTTAAACGATGTTCACATTCTTGTAAAAATAATAATAACAATTATGAAAGCGGTAAAAAGATAAAATTTGCACATAAGTTCATATTTGTATAAAATCAGATAATCAAGCCGAATATAACAGTTGAGCGACCGTGCTAGAACCACGGAACTCGGGAATGCCTAACACCTTCTCCCGGGTTAACAGAATTCCTTATCCGGATTTCTGGTACGCAGACTGTAATATGGAGTCATTCTTTTCCTCAATTCGGGATTAAAATTGGTGACTTGGGACACCCTAAATCTCCCAAGTGGCGACTCTGAAATAAATAAATAAATCCCGTTTTGATTGTCCTTTAATTGGAAAAAACTCCTACGCCCTTCGCGGGGGCGGAAAAAGGAGGTGCGACAGCTCTGGCGACTCTGCTGGGGATTTATGACCCAGAACCACTGGTTCAGGGTTAGAAATTCGAGCTTAGATAAATTGTTATATTTGGCCTTATCTGATTTTTACATGTGTTTGAGCCTAATGTGCTAAATGATGCTTTTACCGCTTTGATATTATGTGAACTGTATATAAATTGTGCCGAAACCCATCTTCTCTCTGAGTCTTCTGAATCATGAAGAAGGGTGTACTTCGTACGACTTCTTTTCTGTATAGTGTCAAGTCCCAATTTAGAACGAGGTTTGGATAAGTCGCAAAGCCGGTGAAGCTTCTGTATTCCCGGATTGCCGCCTCCTCCTCGGCTCGAGCTGTCCGCTTGGGTAAGCCAGGTCTAGAACAAACACCCAGGTTCTGAACCTAGTATAACAAAGCCACATGGCGGATCCCTAGTAGGAGCGTTTGTTTGCATCACGTGCATTTGACTTTGGAGGCCCAACACAGGGGTTGGGTCTGTCTAGGACAGGTGTACCAAAAATAAAAATGACCATCCTGATGCATCTTACTTGCTACTACTTGCGCATTTATTTGATTCGGACTTGTGTGCTGACTGACTTGTGAATATCAGGAATAATATTTTGAAATTGAAAAAAAACGAAATAGCGGTTAGGGAATTGATTGTTTATTTTTGAAAAGAAAACAAATGCCCAAATACTGTCAAAACTCTGCCGAAATTTTAAGAAAATGAAAAAAAAAATGTCTTTTTAGTTTGTTTTTTAAAAGCTAAGAAAAAAAAAGGTCGTTGTTCTGTTTTTGTTTTTCAAAAAAAAAAAAAAAGAAAAAGAAAAAAATATATAGTTTGTCTTGCCATGAAAATGAAAATAAAAAAGAGTCTTATTTTTAAAATGGTTTTTTTTATTATTTATTTGCTTATGAAAATGCAAAAAAAAAAAAAGTCTTTCATTATTTGTCGCAAATATATATATATATATATATATATATATATATATATATATATATATATATATATATATATATATATATAAATCCGAAAAGTTTTTTTATTTCCAAAAGATATATATATTTTTATTTGTTGCAAAGAATATTTGTCTTCCAAGAAAATTCAAAATAAAATTCCAAAAGATATGTCTTGCAAAAAATAATATAAATTTCTTTATTTTCCATTGTTGATAAAACAAAAAAAAAAATTCTTTTAAAAAAAAAAATTCCGAAAATATTTTGGATTCTTCTTTCAAAATTGAAAAGAAAATTCAAAATTCAAAAAATATTTTTTAGAAGCATTTCTTTTATCAAAAGTAAAATTCCAAAAATATTTTTTTTTCTTTAGAATAAAAAAAAACAAATGGAAATTCGAAAAAAAAAACTTCCTTTTACTTTTGAAATTCTCAAAAAGTTCAAATCAAAAGAAAAGGAATTTTTACAAGTTTTTCTTTCAAAAAGAAATCAATCAAAAAAAAATATATACTTCCTTTGAGCAGTTCTTTCACAGTTCCAATAAAAAAAAAATATTAGTTCATTTACTTATTAACGAGGCCCGAACTACGCGGGTTTGATTCTCACCGGATGTGAGATACGTATGCAACCCTCATCGGGTCCAACCCCCTTTTTTGCTAAAATAGTCAAAAACCAAAAAAATAAATAAAAAACGTGTCAAAATTTTTTATTTTGTCATAAATAAGTCTAGTGGTGTCCAACCTTCCCTTTTGCTAAAATAGCCAAAAAAAAAACATGTCAAAATTTTAATTTTGTCATAGAGAAGTCGGGTGACGCTGTTTTATGAAGACATAGCCGAATGTTCCCGAAAGGGACGCCGGGAGGCTGACTTTGCATAAATAGCCACCTTTGGGTCATTTTTAAGATTTTGACCAGTTGACCCACACAGCCTTAAAAATCTTCGTCCCCGAGGCGTTGAAAGGCCGTGTTTGCAATATTGACTTTTCTAATTCGAAAAATGATAAAAAGAGTCATAAATAAGTCGGGTGATGCTGTTTTGTCAAAAATAGCCGAATGTTCCCGAGAGGGACGCCGGAAGGCTGACTTTGCATAAACAGCCACTTTTTTTGGGTCCTGTTTAGGATTTTGGTCTAGTTGACCCACACAGCCCTATAAATCTTCGTCCCCGAGGCGCTGAAGGGCCGTGTTTGCAACATCAGGTTTTAGTATAATTTGAAAAGAAAAAAAAAAGAGTCAGCGGTCAAGTGAATACCGTTTGAATTTTTTTTTAGTCAAAATAACCCGAGCCAACTTCGGCCGCGTCTTGAACGTTCTTGCCGAAATAACCTTAGAGTATATGTCAATTGTCGAAAGGTTATTTTCGTAAAAGAATGGACAAGTGTGTAAAGTGTCATAAAATAATCCTCCCCGACCTCAAATTCATGTGAAAGTTGGAAGGGGCCACATTTGCAAAAATAACCGTTTGGTTGCATTTGTCAAACGGGGAAAGAAATTGGCCGTTTGTAAATCTTTTAATTAGAATATGTGGGTTGTTTGATTTTCCAGCTTGTAGGTCATCTTCAAACCTTTGAAACTCAGTTTGTTTTAACATGAAAATTGAAAAAAAATGTTTAGCATTGTTTATCTTTTATTGGGTCCGAACTACGCTCGGTCTGATTCATGCGGGGTCATGATACGTAGGCAATCTCCATAAGATTCGACCACCACTAAAATAAAAAAAATATAAAAAAATATAATAATAAATAAATAAAAGAGAGTGTGGAAGATTTTCAGGGGGCACAATTGTCTAACTGCTTAGGTACATTGTATCTCTGATACATGATTGTCTGTCCAATGCCCTAACACTAACGTGATGGCTTCCCTTTGATGTGTCCATATATAGAAAGTGGTTGGTTGTGGTAACTCCTCCCTGCAAAGCAAAATCAAAGGACAATGGCTCAGAACCGCAGAACCGAGTGGATCGGTACTGATGACCGACAACAATTGGTCGAACAGAACAACAGGTTGGTAGAAGAAGTGAAAATGCTGAGACAGCATGTGGCAGACATGTATCAGGCATGGATAACGGGAAAAGCACCACCCCCTCCACCGCCAAGCCTCTTGAACTCGGTCATTTCCCAAGCACCCAACACCATAATGGAAGATTCTCCATACTCTCCATCCCAACCCATTTATGGCAGCTTTCCCAGCTATCCGAGTAGCTCCATCACTCTTCAATGTTTCTCCGCTCCCCAACACCACTTCTTTCCCCGTGACCTCAAAAGCCATACCTCACTTCCCAGGTACCAGACTCCACGAAATGCTTACCCACCCATACAAGCCTACCAAAAGCCATCTGGATCAGGTTTCCGGCCCTGTCCACATGCAAGAATGAAGAGGTTGCTGAAACGAGAAAAGGCTCTCACCCCTATCGGGGTATCTTATGCCAGTCTGTTTGAAAGGCTAAGGCATGCTGGCTCGATTGAACCACTCCCCGCATGTACTCCAAATCCACTTGCAAGGAGCTTTGATCCGGCAGCGCGATGCGCCTACCACTCCAATGTCATAGGGCACAACATTGAGAGCTGTCATAGTTGGAGAAGGGAAGTAGAGAAAATGATCCGAGAAGGGCGGGTTGTGATTAATAACAGTGACATGGAGCACTCGAACCCCCTCGAGAACTTGCCGACGGAGGTTGATGAGATTGAAGCTGGTAATGGTCTCGGCAGTATTGATGCAAAGCTCAGTGGCTAAAATGCCAATTTTGATAAAGTGGGAGGACGTTTTGTTCCTTGGTCAGCAAGAGAGAAGCTTGTGGTGGCTCATTTTGTTGTCATTTATGTTGTTCGGATTATTAGGGTTATAAGTTGGATGTTGTCTTGTCCAGTTTGTTTTAGGATTTTGTTCTGGATTGTTTTGTTTGTTTTGTTATTTAAACCATTTCACCGGTAGTCTAATACAAAATCCGGTCTTTTATTATTTCCAGTCATCTTTTTGTTTAGTCCTTTTATCATTTTTGTTCAATGCCGATTCTAGGGACATGACATGCGCACCTAGTTTGGGCCTAGTCTTAAAAGTTAATCATAAAACCCTGAGAAGGTGATCAAAGCATTTAAAGGAAATAAGAACGGTTTGAGATTATTTGGAGCCCGAGTCATGTGGAACTGGGGCAAACACAAAGAAAACCGTTAAATAAAGATTCACCTAAATTGGCATGAGGGTCGTTCATAATAAAAGAGAATGAGAGTGTCGCCCAACGGTGCTTTAGAAGTGACAAATGAACAAACATATGTTTAACATAATTGTCAAGCCCAACACCGTCGGAAGAGACTATAAATCTATTGTTTGTTGTGTTGTTTGCATTTGGCATGTTTTGAAGACTGGAATGACGAAGGCATTTTGTTCTGCTACCTAAACACTTTATCTTTCGTTACCCCTTTTTGAGCCTTACTTATTTTTCTTTCATACCCCTCGTTCGGAATCAGTAAAAACGACTAGAAAACGCGAGCATGGCATGAAAACATGAAAAAAAAAGAAGAAAAGAAAACAACAAAACGAAAAAGAAAAGAAAAGAAAAATGGTAACAAAAAAAAACAAAAGAAAGTCAAATGAAAAAAGAGGAATTGGGAACTACGTTTGACCTGATTCCTCAAAGAGGATACGTAGGCGCTTCACGGCTCGATCATAGTTTTGAAAAAATATAAATCAATCAAGTAAAATATCCCCAAGCAAGAAACTGGGGCAAAAGTTGCGTTTGTGGTAAATAAATCTAGTTCCGAAAGTTGTAACTAATAACCCAGAATTAATGCATTTTTGAGCCTTTAATACCTTTTTTTTTCTAGCCCTATCCAAAACCCACATTACGGTCCAAAGAAAGACCTTCTGACCAGTCTTCAAAAGATGCCAAGTCAGACAAATGAGAGTCTTACCGGCGAACATAACATTCTGTTCCACAGCGGAAAGGACTCTAATCTCCAGCAGAGAGAGTCATACCGGCAACACTCCAAATCCCCAGCTGGAAAGTGATACAAATGAGAGAGTCATATCGGTGAAAACCTTCACAGGCACCATAAGGCGATGAAAGCTGAGAGAAGAACAAAAAATGAGAGAGACTTGATAGTGAAAACCCTTTGGGCACTACAAGTCGAATAAGATTAAGAATCCAATGGGGAATCGCCAATTGAAGATCTTGAAAGATGATTGACGGTAGAGGATAGGCCACATACGCATGTCATGGCCATTAGAGTCGGTATCTGCGTTTGATAGGTTTTTATTTATAGTTTCTTTTGTAAAAGAGTCATCATTTCCTTTGTCTTTTGTTTTGTATCTTTTATCTTTCTCCTTTCATAAAAAAAATTTTCCCCAATAGAGTCTGTCTGGTCAGAACAAGTATGAAATGACTTCAAAATATGTCATCAACTTCCCAATTATACAAAATGAGATCTGACTAGTGCATCCAAATGGTGTAGTCAGCGAGGAACAAGCGCGAGGACAGTGTCAAGAAAATATCCCCAGCAAAAGGGAATTGACAAAAGGATTGACGAGTGTCAAAAGGGATATCCTTGCCAAAACCAAAGTTATAAACCTCAAGGCCAAAGCCAATGGGCAAATCAAGGAGAGCAATGAGCATGATTTGGGAAATTCATACTAGGACTAAAAGGTCAGGGAAATGCCAGCTTCCGAGTTATGTCACAAAAGAAGACGGATATCCCCAGCAGGAAGGGATTATCCCCAGCACATAATATCATCCCCAACAAGCTGTGGAACGCAGAGCAAGGAAGGAGAAAGGGAAAAGCCATCCCAGTAGGGGTATCACAACCAACCACCATGTTTTAAACTAACAAATTTTGTTTGATTTGAAACAGGTAAAGGAAATGGCATTGATACCAGAAATGCATGCCGCAAGGGATATTATCAAACTGGGGCAGAAAATTTTCCTTCCGCTTAGAAAATTTTCTGGAAGTCAGGTACCCATGCGGGAAAGAATAAAGATAACGCCAGTCTCAAGGGAAGTGGTCTTAGAACCAGTGTTGCCCCCAACATAATAAGTTCTATGGAGGAAGTTGTTCCCCAGCAAAGGGATGAAACTTGAGCTCAGTGAAGCACTAGTTCTGAAAGAATCAGAATCCCCCAACAGTGTTAGCCTCGACAGCGTTATCCCCAGCTGATAACATTTTACCCCCCCCCCCCAACAGGTAAGTAAATAATTCCCCAACAGTGTTATCCCCAGCAAGTATTCGAGGTAAGACATTTTCAAGTCTTAAGGATATTTTGGGTTCATCCGCCCTCAAATAGGATATTTTGGGTTCATCCGCCCTTGAATAGGATATTTTGGGTTCATCCGCCCTCGAATAGGATATTTTGGGTTCATCCGCCCTCGAATAGGATATTTTGGGTTCATCCGCCCTCGAATAGGATATTTTGGGTTCATCCGCCCTCGAATAGGATATTTTGGGTTCATCCGCCCTCGAATAGGATATTTTGGGTTCATCCGCCCTCGAATAGGATATTTTGGGTTCATCCGCCCTCGAATAGGATATTTTGGGTTCATCCGCCCTCGAACAGGATATTTTGGGTTCATCAGCCCTCGAATAGGATATTTTGGGTTCATCCGCCCTCGAATAGGATTTTATTTTCAAAGTTGTTGTTGAAGCCAGGCGCCCACCTGAATAACGAGAGGAATACTTTTCTTGTCTGTCCATTGCATATTTTAGGCGCCCACCTGTATAACAAGGGAATACATTCCACGCCTTTGCCAATAGGAGACGCATTTCCTCCTAAGTTTAGTTTACCCATAGGAGACACATTTCCTCCTAAGTTTAGTTTACCCATAGGAGACGCATTTCCTCCTAAGTTTAGTTTACCCATAGGAGACGCATTTCCTCCTAAATTTACTTTTACCCATAGGAGACGCATTTCCTCCTAAGTTTAGTTTACCCATAGGAGACGCATTTCCTCCTAAGTTTAGTTTACCCATAGGAGACGCATTTCCTCCTAAATTTACTTTTACCCACAGGAGACGCATTTCCTCCTAAGTTTAGTTTTACCCACAGGAGACGCATTTCCTCCTAAGTTTAGTTTTACCCATAGGAGACGCATTTCCTCCTAAGTTTAGTTTTACCCATAGGAGACGCATTTCCTCCTAAGTTTAGTTTACCCATAGGAGACGCATTTCCTCCTAAGTTTAGTTTACCCATAGGAGACGTATTTCCTCCTAAATTTACTTTTACCCATAGGAGACGCATTTCCTCCTAAGTTTAGTTTACCCATAGGAGACGCATTTCCTCCTAAGTTAGCATTGAAGTTGGGAGCCCGCCCATATAATAGAGGCATACATTTCTGTCCTTTTACTTTTAGTTCTAGGTCGCCCACCAGTAAAATGCGGGAATACATTTCAGTTCTAGGTCGCCCACCAGTAGAATGCGGGAATACATTTCAGTTCTAGGTCGCCCACCAGTAGAATGCGGGAATACATTTCAGTTCTAGGTCGCCCACCAGTAAAATGCGGGAATACATTTCAGTTCTAGGTCGCCCACCAGTAAAATGCGGGAATACTTTCTGTTCTAGGTCGCCCACCAGTAAAATGCGGGAATACATTTCAGTTCTAGGTCGCCCACCAGTAGAATGCGGGAATACTTTTAAGTTCTAGGTCGCCCACCAGTAAAATGCGGGGAATACTTTCTGTTCTAGGTCGCCCACCAGTAAAATGCGGGAATACATTTCAGTTCTAGGTCGCCCACCAGTAGAATGCGGGAATACTTTTAAGTTCTAGGTCGCCCACCAGTATAATGCGGGAATACTTTCTGTTCTAGGTCGCCCACCAGTAAAATGCGGGAATACATTTCAGTTCTAGGTCGCCCACCAGTAAAATGCGGGAATACTTTTAAGTTCTAGGTCGCCCACCAGTATAATGCGGGAATACTTTCTGTTCTAGGTCGCCCACCAGTAAAATGCGGGAATACATTTCAGTTCTAGGTCGCCCACCAGTAAAATGCGGGAATACTTTCTGTTCTAGGTCGCCCACCAGTAAAATGCGGGAATACATTTCAGTTCTAGGTCGCCCACCAGTAAAATGCGGGAATACATTTCAGTTCTAGGTCGCCCACCAGTAGAATGCGGGAATACTTTTAAGTTCTAGGTCGCCCACCAGTATAATGCGGGAATACATTTCAGTTCTAGGTCGCCCACCAGTAAAATGCGGGAATACTTTCTGTTCTAGGTCGCCCATCAGTAAAATGCGGGAATACATTTCAGTTCTAGGTCGCCCACCAGTAAAATGTGGGAATACATTTCAGTTCTAGGTCGTCCACCAGTAAAATGCGGGAATACATTCATGTTCTAGGTCGCCCACCAGTAAAATGCGGGAATACTTTCAGCTCTAGGTCGCCCACCAGTATAATGCGGGCATACATTTCATAATTTTGCATTGAAGCAACTTTTTAGTCTTGTATTACAAAGTTTGGAATCAGTAACCCCACTAGAAGGCGGAAGGTTACAACAGGAATCCCCAGCAGTAAACAATAAAATCCCCAGCACCGGGAAGCAGAAGGTTGCAACAAGAGGTCCCAGCATAAACTCAAGTCCATGTGTCAAAAGGAAGAAAAGCATCGGAAGAAAAGCACCGGAGGAAACACAAGCCGACAAGAAAGCAAGGCAACAAGAACAAATTTTAGTCTAGCCTAGCTTCTTGTTTTCTTTTAAGCACGGTGTAACAAGGAGATCGGTAAGCAGTGATAACAGCATGCAACAACAGTAACATCGCAGTCCCACGGTAGTCCCAGCTACCAAAAACTTCCCGAACTACATTGACCTGATTCATGTTTAGCCCAGGATATGTAGGAAACCTTTGAAGCAAAGGTTCGGTCAAATCTTTTTCAAAAAATGCTTCACACGGAGTACTCGGATGGGCAAAAATCGCTCGCTTTATCTTTGCACGAAAACCCTTCGTGTATCCGGGCAAAGAGGGGCAGCTGTAAGCACGTGATTTTTGCCCTATATGAGAATTACTCCCAAAAAATCCAAAAATAAAATGATTTTTCTTTGGTGTGCAATTTTTTGATATTTTGAATAATTATTTGTATTTGTCTGTGCGTGTTTATTTGATAAATTAATAAAAAATACAAAAATATGTCGCATTTTGCATGTAGGATTTAATTCTATAGTTGTTAGTAATTAAATTTGTTTTACAAAAATTAAAAAATTACAAAAATAAGCATCGTTTGCATTTTTAGCATTTAATGTCCAAATATACAATTTTATGCTTAATTAATACTTAATTGTGCGTTAATTGTTATTGGGAGTTAATTTGCGCTTTTATAACTTAATTTAATTCTTAATAATAGTTTAAGTATTTTTATAATTTAGTTTTAGAGAAATAAAAGAAGAAAAGAAAGCAAAAATATAAAGAAAGTCGGAATTAGGCCTCTTCTTCAATTTCAAGCCACAGGCCCAAAAATTGGCCCAATCTTCCCTACGACCCAGTCCATTTCGAACTGGGTCGACCCAGTCCATAACCCAAAAGATTCAAACCCCATTTGTCTTTCATTTTTACAAAACAAAAACAAAACAAAAAAAAATAAGAGAAGAAAACCCTAAAAATCTAAACCATCCCCCCCCTCTCCTATCTTCTTCTTCTTCCTCAAGCTCACATCCCTTCCTCCCATGGCAGACCTTCCCCCCTCACACCCCTGCCCCCCTCACATCAACACACACACAACACAACCACTCTCACCCCCACGACATCCCCTCGCTGCCATGGCTGCGTTTTTCAAGTTCGTCGAGCAACTTCTACGCCACCATTGTTGCCCGTAGTTGCTTCTCCTCCTGCTGTTGCATTTTCTTCTTCTCCAACACTGCTGCTGCTGCGTTTTTCATCCTTCATGTTGCTGCTGTGTCGTCCAAACAAACCACCACAACTGCTGCCCGCCGCGTCCAGCCATGGACGAGCTTCATCGAGCTCGAACTCGAGCTCCCATGGCTGCCGTTGCATCTTCTCCGACACCGCTGCTGCTACTGTTTCGTGCTGCTGCTCCAGCAGTGTTGCTGCTGCTGCCTTCTGCTTGTGGCGGGCTGCCATTCTTCGGTTTAAACGATGCCAAACGACCACCTTCTTTGGTCGTCCGTTCGTAGTCGTCTTCGACGTCAAGTTATCTTAGTGCGAGATTCGTTCTCGGACAGATTTGTTTACAATCAAAGTTCGTCGTTGATTCATCTCCGGTTAGTTGTTTTTGAGTTTTATTTTTGTCCATATTTTTGTTTGATATTTTCCGGATCCAAAATCGTTAAAGAATTCAATTCTTGTTTTGTTCGTTGTTCATCGTTGAAATTATTTTTCTAGTTTGTTCATGTTCATGTGCTTTGTTAAAATTAATTTTCAGATTTCAAAATAGAAGTTTAATTAGTTGTTTTCATGTTTATTTCATGTTTGTATTATTGTTTAAGTAAGTATTTGTTAGTTTGATGTTTGTTAGATTCAAATTGAAATTTAATCAACTATTTCTTCAATTTGTTTCATGTGTTTATGTATTGTTAGAAATTGTTAATATTGTTAAGTTTAAGTTTAAGTTCATAATTGTTTCTTCGTCGATCTTGTTATTTGTTTAAAGAATTTAGTTGTATTAAAGGAATATATTGTTTTAATCGTTTAATCCGTCATGTTTGTTGTCTTAAAATAGATTCATTCATGTTCATACTTTGTTTGGATGATCTTGAATCCGAATTTTGTATAGTTTGATTTCTTGTTTACCATTTATGATTATTGCTTGAATTGTTCTCATAATCTTGTTTAAAGTTTAATATAAGAATTGTTTGTTGTAATATTGTTAGAGTTGATTTTAAGTTCAATATGATTGAATTTAGAAATCTTCATACTTTGTTTGTTGTTGTTGTTGAATCCGAAAATAGGATTGTTTGTTGCTAAAATATTGTTCAATCAAATTTTAGTTGTTCTTGGTTGTTCAATTTGTGTTCATGTGATTTGTTGTTGAAATGTTGTTAAAATCATGTTCATGTGATATTGTTGTTATGATGTTCATCCGTGTTCATATTGTTGTTTGAACATTGTTAGAAATTGATCATATTGTCTATATTTTGGTTAAGTTTGATTAATTGATGTGTTATAGCTGATGGGTAGTTTGGTAAATTTGTAATACATTCAGGGGTAGTTTGGTAATTTCAGTAAGGTCGGAAGGGGTAGTTTAGGAATTGTATATTTTGTAATTGTTTATTTGAAGCATGGGGGACAAAATGAAATGGGGTGGGTTGTGATATGATTATTTAATATAAAGGGGGGACAAGATTTAATTTAAAGGGGAATCTTGCATTATTTTAAATAAAGCATGGGGGACAAAATGAAATGGGGTGGTGTGATATGTTATTTAATGTAATGGGAATGAGTGGGAAGATAATGGGTTTGGTAGAGAAAATGGGTTGATTTTAATTAATGGAAAGATTTTATGAGAGGGGTTATAAGAAGTCTTGAAATCAGAATAAAAAGGGAGGACAAGAAAAAAACAGAGACAGAAAAAAACGGGAGAGAGAAACAAATCTGAAAATAAGAGAGAGAAAAGGGCTGAACATTTAAGAGATAGAAAATTCCGAATAAATATTTAAGCTTTCATCAAAGCTGGAAGCTTTTGTTTTTTTTGGATTACTACTCCACCGGTCCGTTACTGGGTTGTTACTGTTGCTGGGCTATTGTTGCTGTGTTGTACTGATTTTACTGCTGCTGCTGATTCTCATCTTCATTTTCTTTTGCTTCCAATATCAGGTACACAACTGACACGCTGGTTATTGTAATCCGAAATATGAAGCATGAATACGAAAAAATGAAGAGTTGAAATTTTGAATTATATTTAATTATATTCTGAATTTTATTTGTATGTATAAATTATGTAGTTTGCAAAAAATCAGAATCATGTAGATATTTAATACATATAGTGGAACATTCGACGATAGCTTAACAAATGAACTATCTACATCTATTGCCTAAAAATAAATAAATGGTGTAGTAATTCCGTTGAATAAAAAATCAAACGAATAGGCCATTTAGTTAAATAATATTGGTTAATTTCAGCATATAAATGGTCTAGGATTAAAATTAGAATTGCTATGTTTTTTTTTTTAATTTGACAAACTGAGAACATGCCTAGTATAATGTAACTAAGTAATAACATGTAAATAAATTAAGATATTTCTCCTTTATTTTGTAGAGACAAATTTCAATAAAAATGTAGGCATTTTAGGACTGTCCTTTTAAAAATAAAATGAGATAAGCCTCGCCCAATAAAATGTACTAATTGCGGGGCCCTCAATAAATATTTAATTGAGTATTTAGAATTCGGGATGGACTGTTTAGTGAATTCCACAGTCTTACCCATAAATAATAATATGCTAATCGCTTTAGGCACGATTTAATAATAATACATTCTTAAACATGGGTGCGCATTTATGCGACCCAAATCCAAATCCTAAAACATTGAATAAAAATACGTTCCGGATCGCGGGTGCATTTTATGTGACGCTATCCAAAGACATGTTTTTAAACGATGTTCACATTCTTGTAAAAATAATAATAACAATTATGAAAGCGGTAAAAAGATAAAATTTGCACATAAGTTCATATTTGTATAAAATCAGATAATCAAGCCGAATATAACAGTTGAGCGACCGTGCTAGAACCACGGAACTCGGGAATGCCTAACACCTTCTCCCGGGTTAACAGAATTCCTTATCCGGATTTCTGGTACGCAGACTGTAATATGGAGTCATTCTTTTCCTCAATTCGGGATTAAAATTGGTGACTTGGGACACCCTAAATCTCCCAAGTGGCGACTCTGAAATAAATAAATAAATCCCGTTTTGATTGTCCTTTAATTGGAAAAAACTCCTACGCCCTTCGCGGGGGCGGAAAAAGGAGGTGCGACAACCTTTATTTTACTTCTTGAACTATCCAACGTGCTTTACTTGCAACTTATTTGATTCAACTGTTTATATGGACTAATTTGTGAATATAAGTTCGGCTGGGACCCACAGTTGTGGACCGAGAGGGGTGCCTAACACATTCCCCTCGAGGTTATTTCAAGCCCTTACCCTAATCTCTGGTAATGCAACCCAAGAGTTAATTACTCTAGGTGCCCTAACGCACCTTAATGCGTTAGGTGGCGACTCTTCAAATACCCAATTCCCAAAAGGAAATGAGTCATTGCACCCCGTGAATGTCGAAACTTGGACTCCTCTTCACGGAGGGAAAAGGAGGGCATGACAGCATGGTGACTCTGCTGGGGATATCTTTTAGGCTCAAACCATAATGAACTTATCTTTTTATGAATTAGTCCAAGCATGCTTTATCGCGTACCCTTCTCCCTTATTTGAATTTAACTGTCCGTTTTCTTTTAAGCATTTATGATTCTTTATCCCTGAAACTGACTTGTCTCTTTGTTTTCCTTTTCTTGTAACTATCTTTCAATTATTTAAATGTTGTATTATTTTTCCTACGTCCAAATACTTGACTACATGTTATTAATTGCTGCATAAATCATGCTCCGCATCATATTCCACTCGTGCGTATGAAATCCTATAACAACGCTTTAATGAGTGGTTGCGATCTTCCTATTTACTACCCTTAAATTTGAAAAGGCTTATTTGTGGTAAAACCAGTCGATCAGCAGTGCAGTCGACGGTTCCGTGCCTTCCCCCTCAAGTTGTCCGCTTACCAGTCTAAAACCCCATAGAAACCTTAATTTGTTTAAATTGTGCATGCATCATGGTCAAACCTAGTTGGATCAGTTATGTTGTCCACATAATGATCCTTTAGGATAAGCCTTATCTAAAGTCCATCGGATTTTCCATAATCCCAACGGATGCAATCACGTTCTGTGTATTAATTTGGAGGACTAAATGCCGATATGCTGATCATAAATGTATAAATAGTCAAGTCCGGTGGGGGTAAGGCCTAACCCTTTTTGTTTTGCAGAAAATGAGGCACGAAGTCCCCAGATTCGGTATGGTTAGCAATATCCATCCATTGTTACTAGATTGGTGGGAAGATCTTTCATCGAGTGACAATAAGCATGTGAAAAAGTACCTGGGTAACTTGCCTTCCCTGCTAGATATTGAACCAAACAAAAAATTGATCGAGGCTGCTACCCTATTTTTGGATAGTGAAAGAGTTGTGTTCTATTTCGGTGACATAGAAATGACACTGTTCTTAAAGGAAATAGGAGGACTTGCAGGGTTGACTTGGGACAGTCCCGGGCAGTTGGTGCCGGAAAATCATATAGATAGGGGATTTTTGAAGATGATGGGACTGAAAAAGAATGTCGACCTAGTGTGCCTGAAGGACTCCTACATACCTTTCGAATATCTCTACAAGAGGTATGGCCACAGCAAGTCTTTCCGCACTTATCATGATGAGATCGCCCTCACTTCACTAGGTCACATCCACCGTAGAGTGTTCGTGTTCGCCGTGTGCTTTCTGGGGATGATATTGTTCCCAATGAAAAAGGGAAGAATCCATACTAGGTTGGCCATAGTTGCCAAAACTCTGATGGAAGGGATTAACGGACAGACATATACCATAGTCCCCATGATCATAGCTGATATCTATAGGGCCCTGGAACACTGTCAAAGAGGGGTCCAGCATTTCGAGGGCTGCAATTATGGATGTTGGAGCATCTCCAAAAGGGTCACTTTCATCAAGAATTTCTGCGAATGGTTTGGAACGACCACATTGCTTTCCATCACCCTAAGCAGATGACCTACATTCCGGACAGATTTGCTCAACCGAAAAGTGCCAGCGAATAGGTAGAGTTCTTTGACAATCAAACCGAGGGACGGGTGCAGTGGATGGTTGAATGGTTTCCAACGGACGAGTTCATTATCAGGTCCAGGGATGCTCCGCCTTTGTTGTTGATCGGGTTGAGAGGGATATATCCATATATCCCTATGCGAGTTATGAGGCAAGCAGGCAGAAAGCAGGTTGTACCAAGGGTCGTCAAGATGAGTCATTTCAGGGTAGATTTCCAAGACGATGACATACGTTACAAGTGCTAAGCTCAGCACATGTGGCACTACAAAATCATTATGGAGAAAAGCATTGTTGATCCAGACAGATATCACGCGGGGTGCGAGCCTCTCTACCCTGCATGGTTGGAGGACAATTTGAAAGGAGCAGTGACACCAAGGACTGGTTGAGGGAACAGAATCATAGACGAGGAAGCTGAAGCCAAGTCAAATACAACAGGTTGCGCAAGATAGTCCACGACTCTGAGAATGAGCATTGGGAGATACATGAGAGGAACGTGAGGTTAATCGAGGAATGGAAAGATATGGCAGTCACTTCCAATAGAAAACTGGAATACCTGGAGCGAGGAATAGTGGAGCTGGAGGGCAAAGTTATAAAAAGGATTGAAAACTATCAGAATGCTGAAGGAGCCGAGCGAGGACATCTGGCCCGAGCCTACTTGCTACTGGGACTGCGCAAGCTGGGAGATGTGTTTGATGGAGTCCGGAAGATCGAATCTGGGGAAGGTCCTTCTAGGACCAAATAGATTAGATTTACTTGTTTTTCTTAAAATGTAATAAGGTCAAGTGCCAGTAGCGACTTATTTTATTATTTTAGTGTTGTTTTGGATTCGTCTACTTTTATATTATGAAATGAAGCATTTATTGACATTTGAAGTTCTCCAAATTTATTTGTCGCTAGGCCTACCTCGGGCACAATGAGGCTCCCAAATTATGATGCGAGTTTATATCTCGCACTATGTGTTTAAATACTGCAAACATTTCAGGATCCCTACTAACTTGTTACCTTATTGTTTTGTTTATTTTTTATTATTATTCCCATCCCCATAGGTTGGTTCATCCATACTGGCCTAGTCAGCATATCATACTAGATCTAGAGGCCCTCCACCTCCTCCTCCTCCTCCAAGCAACACCAAAAACAGAGGAAAATCAAAGATGGACGACTTAAGTGGAATCTGAAAGGAAAACATTGAGAACGCATACTCCGGCCCCGAATGACCTGGTTTTGAGACTTAAGCAGAAGATACTAGAACTGCATGGAGAACTTGAGCAGGTCCGCAACCTGGCAAACTTGTAACTCACCCTCAATGTCCCTAATATCCACCAACAGAACGCAAAGAACCTAACACCTACTCAAAACACACAAAACTAACAGCCGCAAAATCCTACCATACCAAATCAATACGCAACTCCACCACAAAATATCAATCCATTACCAATACCAACTCCACCACCATAGCATCAACCAATCCTGTACCCACCAACCACCACTTACCATATTTCCCAAAATTCACCACCACTCAATCCCGATCCACAAAACTCCACCAATGACCATCACTATATCCAAGTCTCTGGCACCCATCAGAGCAATCCCATATACATGGAAACTATACCACTTTCTACCCAACCAATCTCCTGTGCACCGGAATCCTTTAAAAAGGACCTGCTCATTAAGAACATGGACGGAGAACTCAAGAAGTTAACAAGCCGAGTTCAAGGTGTTGAAGGCGATAGGGGAATAAAAGGTTTGAACTATGAAGATCTGTGCATACAACCCGATGTGGAACTGCCAAAAGGGTACAAACCTCCCAAGTTAGAAATGTTCAATGGTACAGGTGATCCTAGGGTTCACCTAAGGACTTACTGTGATAAGCTCGTTGGGGTTGGGAAAGATGAAAAGATTCAAATGAAGCTCTTTATGAGGAGACTTACCGGGGACGCGTTGTCTTGGTATATCAGCCAGAATCCCAAGAAATGGTCAAATTGGGTAAGCATGGCATCAGATTTCATGGATCGGTTCAGGTTCAACACAGAAAATGTACCTGATGTCTTCTACATCCAGAATCTCAAGAAGAAGCCTACTGAGACTTTTCGCGAATATGCTACTAGTTGGAGGTCGGAAGCCGCCAAGGTCAGGCCCGCTTTGGATGAAGAACAGATGAATAAATTCTTCGTCAAAGCACAGGATCCACAATACTATGAGATACTGATGGTCATAAAAATCACAAATTCTCTGATATCATCAAGCTTGGAGAAAGGATCGAGGAAAGAATCAAGAGCGGGATGGTAACAAATTTCGAGGTACTACAAGCCACGAATAAGGCACTCCAATTAGGTGGCATATCGAATAAAAGAGATGTTGAGGCAGTAATGGTGGCCCAGAAAAACTCCACTCACATACCAAACACCCCTACCCACATACCAGATACCTCCACCTACATACCAGGAATCTCCACCCGCATATCAAACACCTCCACCTACATACCAAGCATCACGACCTACATATCAACCCTCATCTCCCAGATATTCCCAACCAGCCACTATCCATCACACCTATAATTCCCAACCATCCCACTTCCAATCACCACCAACTCGCCAAAATTATCCAAGACCAAGACCCAACTTCGACGCAAGCCACCCAGATAATACACCGCCATTGCTGAGCCCATCGACCAATTGTATGAAAGGTTAAAGGCTGCAGGTTACGTCACTCCTATTCCTGCTGTGGCACTAGAAAATCCATCCCAATTGATCAATCCGAACAAAACCTGTGCATACCACTCCGGTATAAAAGGCCACACTACTGTTGAGTGCCGAACATTGAAGGATAAGATCCAGACACTAATTGACAACAAGGTCATACAAGCAAAGAAAGTCGCACCTAAAGTCCGCAACAATCCCCTCCCTGATCATAGAGGTGACAATATACATGTTATAGAAACAAATGAGGAATGGGACCCTGAGGGGTCAATTGGGCTCATCCAAGAAAGCGATGATCGTAAGGTTGCAGTTACACTCACTCCTATCATGGTTCAGACTCAGGCACCTATTGACGTTGAGGTAACTACATCAGTTCCATTTGAGGTGGAAGTAACTCCGCCCGTAGCCACCTCCGCTCCATTTGAAGTAGAAGTGGTCACACCTTTTACTGTGAAGGTGTCAACCACACCCCCATTCAACTCAAAAGCGATACCCTAGGATTATGTCGCCGAGGCTCAACAAAAAGGGAAGACTAAGATAGAAGAATCTGATGCGCACAAGGGATGACTAGAACTGGAAGAGTCTACACACCTGAACACCTGGGAGGGTCTAGTAAGGATGCCACTGCTAGGAAGCCTATCATTGAGACCGGACCGGATGACTTGTGGAGGAAAGTACAGGAAAAAGAGTATTCTGTTGTTGACCATCTGAACAAAGTTCCTGCTCAGATATCTATCCTATCGCTGCTATAGAATTCAGAAGCACACAAGAATGCCTTGATGAAAGTACTGAGCGAGGCTTATGTACCCAATAATATCACTAGTGGAGAAATGGCCAACATGGTCGGACAGGTGTTGGAGAGCCATAAAATTATCTTTCACGAAGATGAGCTGCCGCCCGAAGGTCTGAATCACAATCGAGCATTGCACATTACGGTACAATTTGAAGACAAGTTTATTGCCAGAGTCCTGGTTGATGGAGGCTCGAGTCTAAATATTTGTCCACTGGATACCCTGAAAAGGTTGGACAAAGTTTTCCATAAAATATGGACTGGAAGCATGAATGTGAAGGCTTTCGATGGGTCCCAGAGGGCCACAATCGGGGAAATCAACCTTTGCTTGCAGATGAGACCAACTTGGTTCGACGTTGAATTCCAAGTGCTCAACATACCAGCCTCTTATAATCTTCTGTTGGGCCGCCCATGGATCCATGATGCTGGAGCCGTGCCCTTCACACTACATCAAGTCGTAAAATTTGAATGGAACCATCAGGAGGTAATCATTCATGGAGATGGGAGTAACCCCATCTACACTAGTCAAACCATCTTGCCCATTGGACATAGTAGGAGGCTAGGAGGGGAAACCTATCATCACATTGAATGGGTCAATGCCGTCGAGAAGGATAAGTGGTGGAGTAGCAAAATAGAAAGCATACTAGCATGGTCCGGATATGAACTCGGCAAAGGATTGGGAAAGAACCTCCAGGGTATCACCAAGTCGATACAGCTGAAAAATCATGGCACCACCTTTGTGCTCGGATACCAGTATACATGGCAAGAGTACAGGGAGTGGTCGCCTCCATGGCGTGGACCGTATTAACCTCTTGAGCAATCGATACCCCGTTTGGAATAAGCTTTCAATCAGACAGACACAATATGGGAAACTGCTGAAGAAGAAGCACTAGCTGGCTAAAGGACTTGTTCTTGGAAGATGAGGATATGGACTGTAGTGCCATAATTGAAGAAGAGAAGGAAGAAGTCCTCTCCATTCAGACCATGGCAAAGGGAGCTATTCTCAAAAACTGGACCACCACACCATCCCGAGCCCGCCGAGTCCCTAGGTAGCTTGGTAGAATTTATAGCTGTTCTAGGCATTTAAATTTTTCAGCAATTTTGTTTTACAATTTCTTGTTTCAAATAAATGCTCGATCCGCTGAGCCAAGCTTTACTTAAAAAAATTTCTCAGTTTTAATCAAATGCATTTATCCTTTATCATTATTCATTACTAATGTTATATTTTTCCCTTTTACAGTGTTATTATTACTTTTCCTGATAAACCAGTGACTGTGACATGTAATGAGGCAACGCAACATGAGAATAGTGACTCAGAGGAAGAAGATGAGATACCCGAGGAAATTGTCAGAGAAGTTGAGAATTTTGAGAACAAGCCTAAATCCAACTTGGACGAAATAGAAGCAGTAAATTTGGGAGACGCCGATACCGTCAAATAGACCCGCATCAGCATTCACTTGTCACCAACAACAAAGGAAGAGTACACCCGTTTCCTAAAAGGATATGACAACATTTTCGCATGGTCATATAATGACATGACCGGGTTGAGCACTTCCATAGTGGCTCACAAGTTGCCTACCAATCCCATATGTCCGCCAGTCAAGTAGAAACTCAGAAAATTCAAACCAAACATGAGTTTGAAGATCAAGGAGGAAGTCACCAAGTAGATCAAAGCCAAAATTCTCAGGGTGGTTGAATACCCAACCTGGTTAGCTAACATTGTGCCAGTTCCGAAGAAGAACGGGAAGATTCGAGTATGTATTGATTATCGAGATTTAAATAGAGCAAGTCCTAAAGACGACTTCCCACTGCCAAATATACACATCCTGATCGATAACTGCCCCAAGCATGAGCTCCAATCCTTTGTAGATTGCTTCGTAGGTTATCACCAGATCTGGATGGGTGAAGAAGATGCCGAGAAGACAGCTTTTATTACGCCTTGGGGTGTATACTGCTACAAGATGATGCCATTTGGTTTAAAGAATGTTGGGGCTACATACATGAGGGCCATGACAACCATCATCCATGATATGATACACAAAGAAATAGAGGTGTGTGTGGACGATGTCATTATCAAATCCAAGAGGGCCGAAGATCACATAACAGACTTGAGGAAGTTCTTCGATAGGCTAAGGAGGTACAATTTGAAGTTGAACCCCGCAAACTGTGCATTCGGGGTTCCTATAGGAAAGTTACTGGGTTTCATCGTCAGTCGCCGGGGGATCAAGCTGGATCCGTCTAAAGTCAAAGTTATTTAGGAGTTACCACCACCTAAGAGCAAAAAGGACGTAATGAGCTTCCTGGGATAGCTCAACTACATCAGCCGATTCATAGCACTGTCCATACTAATATGTGAACCCATCTTCAAGATGTTGAGGAAAGATGTCGAGACAAGTTGGACTGAGGATTGTCAGAAAACTTTTGACAAGATCAAGGAATACCTGTCCATACCACCAGTTTTGGTCCCACCAGAACCAGGATGACCTCTGCTACTTTACCTATCAGTGTTAGATGGAGCCTTCGGATGTGTTTTGGGACAGCATGATGAGATAGGAAGAAAGGAACAAGTCATATATTACCTGAGTAAGAAATTCACACCTTACGAAGCATGGTATTCTCTATATGAACGCACTTGTTGTGCTTTGACCTGGACAGGAAGTTGAGGCATTACTTTTGTGCCTACACTACGTACCTTATATCCAGGATGGATCCTCTAAAGTACATATTTCAGAAGCCCATGCCTACTGGGAAGCTGGCTAAATGGCAGATACTACTGAGTGAGTTCGACATCGTCTATGTAACTCAAAAGGTAGTCAAGGGACAAGCATTGATAGATCACCTCACTAAAAATCCAGTGGGAGGAGAATACGAACCCTTGAAAATGTATTTTCCTAATGAAGAAGTATCATTTGTAGGAGAAGACATTACGGAAGCATACAACGGTTGGAGGATGTTCTTTGATGGAGTCGCAAATTTCAAAGGAGTAGGCATTGGAGCAGTTCTGGTATCAGAAATGGGTCAGCATTATCTGGTATCTACTAAACTCATATTTCCCTGCACCAACAACATGGCAGAATATGAAGCCTGCATACTAGGGCTCAACATGGAAGTCGACATGAACATCCAGGAGTTGTTGGTGATCAGCGATTCAGATTTGCTTGTGCACCAGGTGCAAGGAGAATGGGCTTCGAAGAATTCCAAGATATTTCTATATCTACACCATGTGCAGGAATTGAAAAGGAGGTTCACGAAGATAGAATTCCAACATGTGCCCAGAATTCAGAATGAGTTCACCGACGCATTAGCCACTTTGTCATCAATGATACAGCATCCAGATAAGAACTATATTGATCCCATTCCGGTAAGGATCCATAATCAACCGACATATTGTGCTCATGTCGTAGAAGAAGCAGATGGAAAGCCTTGGTTTCATGACATCAAGGAGTACTTATCAAAAGGAGAATATCCGGAGCACGTAAATCACATTCAGAAATGCACGCTCTGTAGGTTGTCAAATCGCTTCTTCCACAATGGAGGGAACTTGTATAGAAGAACTCCAGATTTGGGTTTGCTAAGGTGTGTCGACACAAAGGAAGCTTCTAAGTTACTTGAGGATGTGCATGCTGGGACATGTGGCCCACACATGAATGGTTTCATCATGGCCAAGAAGATACTCAGGGCAGGTTACTTTTGGATGACCATGGAGACGGATTGTATTCAGTATGTTCACAAATTCTTTCAATGTAAAGTGCATGCCGACATGATAAAAGTGCCACCAAATGAGCTCAATGCAACAAGCTCACCTTGGCCATTTGCTGCCTGGGAAATGGATGTTATTGGTTCGATTGAGCCCATGGCTTCAAACGGACACCAGTTTATTCTGGTAGCCATTGACTACTTCACAAAATGGGTAGAAGTCGTATCTTACAAAATTGTAACCAAGAAAGTCGTCGCAGATTTTGTCAAGGATCATATTGTCTGCCGGTTCGGAGTTCCTGAGACCATTATCACTGACAATGCCACCAACCTCAACAGTGATCTAATGAAAGTTATATGTGAAACCTTCAAAATCAAGCACAAGAATTCCACCGCCTACAGACCTTAGATGAATGGAGCCGTAGAAGCCGCCAACAAAAACATTAAGAAGATAATAAGGAAAATAGTAGAGAATCACAAGCAGTGGAATGAGAAATTATCCTTTGCTCTATTAGGGTACCGCACCACAGTTAGCACATCAACGGGGGCAACCCCCTATATGCTGGTCTATTGTACCGAGGCTGTCATCCCAGTCAAGGTAGAGATTCCTTCTTTAAGAGTCATACAGGAAGTTGAGCTCAGCGATGCGGAATGGATAAGAAGTCGTTATGAGCAGTTGGCCCTTATCGATGGAAAGAGAATGAATGCAATATGTCATGGCCAGCTTTATCAGAACAGAATGTCTAGAGCTTTCAACAAAAGGGTCAGACCAAGACAGTTCGCACCAAGGCAACTGGTATTGAAGAAGATTTTCCCACACCAAGATAAAGCCAAAGGGAAATTCTCTCCCAACTGGCAAGGTCCGTATATGGTTCATAGAGTACTAACAGGATGAGCACTCATACTTGCAGAAATGGATGGAGAAATCTGGCCAAAACCAATAAATTCAGACGCAGTCAAGAGATACTATGCTTAGATTATTTCACATTTCTTTTCTAATGTAGTTGAACTACGCTTGACCTGATTCCCGTTTAAGAGGGGATACGTAGGCAACCTTATGGGTTCGGTCATATCATAATAAAAATTTTATTTTCCCCCAGAATCAGAAACTGGTGCAGAATTTTGAGGAGGGACCTCAAAATTCCAGAGCAAGTCCAGCCAACGCCGTCGTGTGCCAGGAAGTCAATAATTAGTCAAGAATTGGGGAAGAATTTTGAGAAGGATTCTCAAAATTCCAAAAACGATTTAGCAAGGTTCGTCATCTGCAAATAGTTAAAAATCATCTACCAAACTGGGGCAGAATTTTGAGGAGGACCCTCAAAATTCCAACATAAGAGAGCTGCAATGCCTTTGAAATGTGTCACAGTCGCTAGTTCATCAAAAGTTACTTGATATATCAATACGTCTCCAAAACAATCATATTTTATCAATGAATGCATATTTTTGAAAGTTCTATTTTTATAACAGTCAGGCGCTATCTAGGGGAACTCGAAGGGGGCTTCCAGAGCAGAGCAGAACAAGGCCGACAGGCAAAACAAGAACCAACCTCCCCTTATGAAACTTATGATTTTTCTTTGAATGAAGGCACATTTGACAATAGAATTCTCATACAAAGCAAATTCACCATCCATCCGGCCGTTAGACGCTGAACATATCCCAGCTAAGATATACTCTACCCCTTATATGTTATTTTCTCTTTGCATGAGTCTAATCCTTGACTCCATATTTGCATGAGTCTGTCACGACCCGGATTTTCCACCCTCGGGAGTCGTGATGGCGCCTACTAATGAGAGCTAGGCAAGCCAAATGATTAAAACACCTTTCCTGCTTCCTTTCAACAATATAATAAGCAAGACAAAATCTAAACGAAAGACTTTAAATTTAAAACAAATGAAAATCAAAGGTGCAGAAGTTTGAACTAAAATGCTACCTAGAGTTTGGTGTCACTAGCTCACGGACTACTACAGAATGCTACAAACAATGTCTGAAAGGAAAATACATCGTGTTTGCCTGTTACAAGATAAACAAACAAAAAACATGGAAAGGGACTTCGGCCTGCGAACGCCAGTTAGGCTACCTCGAGAGTCCCTGGGCTGAAAATAGCTCCCAAAAGTCCTACTGTTGCGGTCCGAAAGCTGCTCCCTGATCTGTGCACAAAAATGCACAGAGTGCAGCATCAGCACAACCGACCCCATGTGCTGGTAAGTGCCTGGCCTAAGCCCGGCGAAGTAGTGACGAGGCTAGACAGGACCTACCACAATTAACCTGTACAGATATATATAACAAGTGCAATAAACAATAACAAGATAATACAAAGTAAAGCTGGGAGGGGACATGCTATCGGGGGTTCCCATGATATATATATATATAAGTGGACGGCGTGCCACACGATCCCATAATATCATATATAAGTGGACGGCGTGCCACACGATCCCATAATATCATATATAAGTGGACGGCGTGCCACACGATCCCATAATATCATATATAAGTGGACAGCGTGCCACACGATCCCATAATATCATATATAAGTGGACGGCGTGCCACACGATCCCATAATATCATATAAAAGTGGACGGCGTGCCACACGATCCCATAATATCATATATAAATGGACGGCATGCCACACGATCCCATAATATCATATAATATCTGACTTCATATAGTAGACCCCTTCAGGGGAGGATAACAACTCAATACCTTTAACCCGACAAGGGTACAACTAACAGCCCAAAATATCCTGACAAGGGAGAGTATATATCAGTCTACACATCCCGGCAAGGGAGTACTCACAACACATTCTCTTTTTAAATCACTTCTTCCTCAACTAACACATTCATGTTCGAGCTAACGCTCCAAAAGTACACCAATCACAATTCTACCTTAATCGTTCACATTATATGAAACTCATCAAGTAAACAAGGAGATTGTGTCACATTATTCGAATTAAAAGCAATTAAGACCCACGGTCATGCTAGACTCCGGTGCATAGATAACCGTCACCATGCCTATACACCGTACTCCACATTAGCAAGTAGCAAATAACATCCTAATCCTATTCCCTCAAGCCAAAGTTAGAACAAACACTTACCTCGAACTTCCACGGCCAACTCAAGCCTCAAACACCGCTTTTGCTACGAGTATCAGACTCCAAATGGCCCAAATCTAGTCAATTCAATTTCATAATGTAAATAACACTTCGCGTAACTGATTCTACAATTAAATTCTAAGATAATATGCAAAATTATGTAAAATGACCAAAATGCCCCTCAGGCCCACATCTCAGAATCGGGTAAAATTTACATTTTCAGAATCCTCATACCCTCACGAGTCTAACCATACTAAAATTACTCAAATTCGACCACAACTCGGCCTTCAAATTCTCAATTCAAGTCTATGGAATTTTCTACCATTTTTTTTAACCCAAAACGCTAATTTGTTGATAAAAACAATAATAGATTCATGTAATTTAACCAAATTCGAGTTAAAATCATTTACTCCAATCAATATGGTGATTCTCAATTCAATTCCTCACTATTCATCTTCTTCTTTCCCCCAAAATAGCATTTTCAAGACCCACCCTTAGGGTTCATACAATATCCCATTACAACTTCAAATAAAACTCATAAACATGCTATCCATACTCCAATATTACATATATATGAAGCTCAAGTGAAGGAATTATTATCTTTTGGTGGAGGAATCTCATTTTTTTCTCTTTTTGGTGTTCTTGAAGATTCAACCCATTTCCTATGGATTTGATCCATAATAATGTTAGTATTCTCATCTAGTGATGTTATATAATCATCTTTATGCCAAAATAACTTACCTTGAAGTGTATCCATGCTGGAAGAGCTCCTCCTTCTCTCTAAAATTCATTCCAAGTTGAAGAACTAACTCATTCTCTCTCTAAACCCACGTTTTCAGCTCTTTAAAATTCAACTCTAGTTCTACGTAGCCTCCTTGCATAGCCTACGCATGAAACCTACACAAGAGGCTTTCAATTTGGCCAAATTCTGATTTTTGCTACGCATGTTGCGTAGCCATACGCAGGTTGCGTAACTTGCTCTGCTAACGTTTTGTAAAACGGATATAACTTTCTGTATACACCTCCAAATGACAATCGGTTTGATGTTCTGTAAACTAGACTCATAGAGCTTTAATTTGATAGGTTGTGCCTCACACCAATCCTTATATATATGTAGATATGCTCGTCCAAAGTGAGGTCTTGTGCGTACTCATTTGCAACTTTAGTCTATTATGAAATTTTCCAACTTGGCTTAGACTTAGGACTTTCCTTAGACCCCATATCTCTTCTAATATGCCTCGTACACCTATTATCATATCTAATTGGTATCCATCATATTAATAGTCCTCGAATGAGAAGTAGAGTCGACCCCCAAACACTTAGCATAACTTATCGCTTTTCTCACACATCTCTAACTCCCAAATTTTGACTAACTCCCAATTTTTCCAAAATTTTTGCCAGAGTTTCCTTTGTAACTAGGCCTATCCACCTGTCAAAATATCCCAAGAACCAATCCTAACAACACATACACAATCCAATCAACGTAACACACACGAAAAATATTTCTGATAGTGACCTCGTAAGCAATATGTTGCTAGAAAAGAAACGCCATATACATCAACTATTTAAGTGATACTCAACTCATAGCAGGTAAGTTCTTGACAAGCGCAGAACAAGGAAGAACTATGATGATGACCCTTCGGGTCGTCACATTCTCCACCTCTAAAACAACCGTTCGTCCTCGAACGGACAAAAGAAAGAAGTACCTGAGTCGGGAAATAAATGAGGATAACGGCTCCGCATATCGGACTCGGACTCCCAGGTCGATGCCTCAGGAGGCTGACCTCTCCACTGAACACGCACCGAAGGAAAACTCTTCGACCTCAACTGTCGAACCTGCCGGTCTAGAATAGCCACCGGCTCCTCTTCATATGACAGATCCTTGTCCAATTGGACAGTGCTGAAATCTAACACGTGCGATGGATCTCCGCGATACTTCCGGAGCATAGATACATGAAACACGGGATGCACAGGTGACAAGCTAGGTGGCAAGGCAAGTCTATAATCCACCTCTCCCACACGATCAACAATCTCAAATGGACCGATGAACCTTGGGCTGAGCTTGCCCTTCTTTCCAAATCTCATCACGCCCTTCATAGGCGATACACGGAGCAATACCCGCTCACCAACCATGAAAGCAACATCTCTGACCTTGCGGTCTGCATAACTCTTCTGTCTGGACTAAGCTGTACGAAGTCTATCCTAAATAACCTGACCTTGTCCAAGGCCTCCTGAACCAGATCCGTACCCAATAATCGAGCCTCTCCCGGCTCAATCCATCTAACTGGAGACCGACATCGCCTACCATATAATGCCTCATACGGAGCCATCTTAATGCTCGATTGGTAGTTGTTGTTGTAGGCAAACTCTGCTAAAGGCAAAAACTGGTCCCACGAGCCTCCAAAATCAATGACACAGGCTCGGAGCATGTCCTCAAGGATCTGAATAGTCCTCTCGGACTGACCGTCCGTTTGGGGATGAAATGTTGTACTCAACTCAACTTGGGTGCCCAACTCTCGCTGAACCGCTCTCCAGAAATGCAAGGTAAACTGCGTACCTCGATCCAAAATGATAGATAGCGGCACCCCATGAAGGCGAACAATCTCCCTGATATAAATCCCAGCTAACCTTTCAGACGAATAGGTAGCTGCAACAGGAACAAAATGCGCTGACTTGGTCAGCCTATCAATAATGACCCAAACTGCATCAAACTTCTTCCGAGTCATCGGAAGTTCAGTAACAAAATCCATAGTAATCCTCTCCCACTTCCACTCGGGAAGCTCAATCCTCTGAAATAAACCATCGGGCCTCCGATGCTCGTACTTAACCTGCTGACAGTTCAAACAACGAGCCACATATGCAACAATGTCTTTCTTCATTCTACGCCACCAATAGTGCTGCCTCAAATCCTAATACATCTTTGTGGCGCCCGGGTGAATAGAATACCGAGAACTGTGGGCCTCCGCTAAGATCAACTCTCGAATCCCATCAACATTGGGCACACAAACTCGCCCCTGCAATCTCAATACACCATCATCATCTAAGGTCACTTTCTTGGCACCTCCACGCTGCACCGTGTCCCTCAAGACACATAAATGGGGATCATCGAACTGCCGATCACGGATATGCTCCAATAACGAAGACCGAGCGACCGTGCAAGCTAATAATCGACTAGGCTCAGAAATGTCCAACCTCACAAACTGATTAGCCAAAGCCTGCACGTCCAAAGCAAGCGGTCTCTCACCGACCGGAATATAAGCAAGACTGCCCATACTGCTGACTTCCTACTCAAGGCATCGGCCACCACATTGGCCTTTCCCGGGTGATATAAGATAGTGATGTCATAATCTTTCAACAATTCCAACCACCTCCTCTGCCTCAAATTCAACTCCTTTTGCTTGAACAAATACTGAAGACTCTTATGATCCGTGAACACCTCACACGCCACACCATACAGATAGTGTCTCCAAATCTTCAATGCGTGAACAATGGCTGCCAACTCCAAATCATGCACTAGATAGTTCTTCTCATGAACCTTCAACTGCCTCGAAGCATAGGCAATGACCTTGCCATCCTGCATCAACACTGCACCAAGTCCAATACGAGATGCATCACAATAGATTGTATAGGGCCCTGAACCTGTGGGCAAAACCAACACTGGTGTTGTAGTCAAGGCTTTCTTGAGCTGCTAAAAGCTTGCCTCACACGCGTCCGACCATCTGAACTGGGCACCCTTCTGGGTCAACCTGGTCATCGGGGCTGCGATAGATGAGAACCCCTCCACAAACCGACGGTAGTAACCTGCTAACCCCAGGAAACTCCGAATCTCCGTAGCTGAAGCTGGTCAAGGCCAGTGCTTGACTGCCTCTATCTTCTTTGGGTCTACCTGAATACCTGCTGCTGATACGACATGACCCAGGAATGCGACCGAACTCAACCAAAACTCGCACTTCGAGAACTTAGCATACAACTGACTATCCTTCAGGATCTGAAAAACCGCTCTGAGGTGCTGCTGATGCTCCTCCTGACTACGGGAGTATATAAGAATATCGTCAATGAAGACTATCACGAACAAGTCCAAATAAGGTCTGAACACTTGGTTCATCAACTCCATGAACGTTGCTGGGGCATTAGTCAATCCGAATGACATGACCAAAAACTCATAGTGCCCATACCGAGTGCGAAATGCTGTCTTATGGACATCAGACGCCCTAATCCTCAGCTGGTGGTAGCCAGATCTCAAATCTATCTTTGAAAACACCCTCGCACCCTGAAGCTGGTCGAATAAGTCATCGATCCTCGGCAGTGGGTACTTGTTCTTAATCGTCACCTTGTTCAATTGCCGGTAATCAATGCACATCCTCATCGAACCATCATTTTTCTTCACAAATAGAACCGGTGCGCCCCAAGGCGAAATACTAGGTCTAATGAAACCCTTCTCAAGTAAATCCTGAAGTTTATCCTTTAACTCTTTCAATTCTGGCGGCGCCATACGATACGGCGGAATGGAAATGGGCTGAGTGCCCAGAGCCAGATCAATACAAAAATTAATATCCCTGTCGGGCGGCATGCCCGGCAGGTCCGAAGGAAAGACCTCAGGAAACTCCCGAACAATAGGAACAGAATCAATAGACGGGACCTCAGCGCTGGAGTCGCGAACATAGGCCAGATAAGCTAGGCACCCCTTCTCGACCATGCGTCGAGCCTTCACATAAGAAATAACGCTGCGAGCAGAATGACCAGGAGTCCCTCTCCACTCTAGTCGGGGCAAATCTGGCAACGCCAAGGTCACGGTCTTGGCATGGCAATCCAACATCGCATGATACGGGGACAACCAATCCATCCCTAATATGACATCGAAATCCACCATATCCAAGAGCAATAAGTCAACACGGGTCTCAAGACCCCTAAATACCACAACACAGGAACGATGAACCCGGTCCACCACTATAGAATCCCCCACTGGTGTAGACACATATACAGGAATACTCAAGGCCTTACTAGGCATAACCAAATAGGGTGCAAAATAGGACAACACATATGAATACGTAGATCCGGGATCAAATAGCACAGAAGCATCCCTATCACAGACCAGAATAGTACCTGTAATCACAGCATCTGATGACTCAGCCTCTGGCCTGGCTAGCAAGGCATAACAACGGGGATGGGCCCCACCTCCCTGAATTATATCCCTGGGACGATCTGCTGCTGGCTGACCCCTACCTCTAGCGGTCTGAGCTCCACCTCTAAGGCCTCTACCTCCACCTCTATGTCTTCTACCCCCGCCTCTAGCTGGCTGGGCAGGCTGTGGGGCAATTGGTTCCTGAATCATCGGGCGAGTACCCTGCTGCTGCGAGTTGATGGAAGCTTGAGGGCAATATCTGGCAATGTGACTCACATCTCCGCAAGTATAACAAGCCCTCGGCTGCTGAAAATAACAAAGTGGTGGTGCACTGATAGGTGTTGATGGTGAACTGAAGAGTTGCTGGTCAGAATACTGCAGTTGAGAACCACGACCACCTGGTGTACCATAAGAAGCATGGAGAGTTGACTGAAAGGGCCTCGAAGGATGGCCTCTACCATAAGAATCCCTACCTCTAGACGAGGTACCACTAATCTACCCGAATGACGGGGCCTCTTATCAGACACATGACCACCTCCCTGAGAAAGTGCCAGCTCTATCCGACGGGCACCATCTGCCACCTCTTGAAATGTAATCTCACTCCCGGCACTCATGGCCATCTGAACACGGATCGGCTGAACCAACCCATCGATAAACCTCCGCACCCTCTCTCTCTCGGTGGGGAGTATCACAATGGCATGACGAGCGAGATCAATGAACCGAGTCTCACACTGGCTGACCGTCATAGGACCCTGTTGGAGATGCTCAAACTGCCTGCAAAGAGCATCTCGCTGAGTAACTGGAAGAAACTTCCCCAGAAATAACTCTAAAAACTGATCTCAGGTCAATGATGGCGACCCTGCTGGCCTAGCTAAATAGAAATCCCTCCACCAAGTCTTGGCGGATCCTGCCAGGCGAAAAGTGGCAAAGTCGACCCCATTGGACTCTACAATGCCCATAGTCCGTAGAACCTCATGACAGCTGAAGATGAAATCCTGAGCATCCTCTGAGGGAGTGCCACTATATGTAGTAGTGAAGAGCTTGGTGAAACGATCAAGCATCCACAAAGCATCCGCGGACATAGCCGCACCATCACTGGACTGAGCTGCAATACCTGGCTGGGCTGCCACAGCTGGCTGAACTGCCACGGCTGGCTGAACTACTGGAATCTGAGCCTGAGGAGCTACCGGCTCTGGGATACGAGTATCAGGAGTCTAAACTCCTCCCCCAGCCTAAGATGTGGCTGGAGCTACGGGAAGCAAACCCGCTCTAGAAATGCCCTCCATAAAGCCTACCAGTCGGACCAAAGCGTCCTGAAGCACTGGAGTGGCTATGAAACCCTCTGGGACCTGAGCTGGGCCTACCGGAGCTGCTGGAGCTGGAACCCCTTCGTCGTAGTCAACATGAGACTCCACCTCTGGGACTGTCGCTCGGGGCTGAGCTCTGCCCCGGCCTCGGCCTCTGGCACGGCCTCCGCCTCGCCCTCTGCCCCTAATAGGAGCTGCTGCTGGGGGCTCAGACTGTTGCGCGGTAGAAAAGGAAGCACGTGTTCTCGCCATCTGTGAAAGAACAGAGTGGAAAGACAATCAGTACTTGAGAAACAGAATCGCACGACAAGCATGAACAAGGTGAAGTTTTCCTAACTCAATAGCCTCTGTGGGATAAATACAGACATCTCCGTACCGATCCCTCAGACTCTACTGATCTTGTCCGTGAGTTGTGCGACCTAAGTGTTGTAGGTTTCTAATGGACCGATGGTGTCACAACCTGGATTTTCCACCCTCGGGAGTCGTGATGGCGCCTACTAATGAGAGCTAGGCAAGCCAAATGTTTAAAACACCTTTCCTGCTTCCTTTCAACAATATAATAAGTGAGACAAAATCTAAACGAAAGACTTTAAATTTAAAACAAATGAAAATCAAAGGTGCGGAAGTTTGAACTAAAATGCTACCTAGAGTTTGGTGTCACTAGCTCACGGACTACTACAGAATGCTACAAACAATGTCTGAAAGGAAAATACATCGTGTTTGCCTGTTACAAGATAAACAAACAAAAAACATGGAAAGGGACTTCGGCCTGCGAACGCCAGCTAGGATACCTCGAGAGTCCCTGGGCTGAAAATAGCTCCCAAAAGTCCTACTGTTGCGGTCCGAAAGCTGCTCCCTGATCTGTGCACAAAAATGCACAGAGTGCAGCATCAGCACAACCGACCCCATGTGCTGGTAAGTGCCTGGCCTAACCCCGGCGAAGTAGTGACGAGGCTAGGCAGGACCTACCACAATTAACTTGTACAGATATATATAACAAGTGCAATAAACAATAACAAGATAATACAAAGTAAAGCTGGGAGGGGACATGCTATCGGGGAGTGACAGATAAAAATGAAGTATCGGAAATAAACAGAAGAAACTCCGGTTTCCATAATATATATAGGCGTGCCACACGATCCCATAATATCATATATAAGTGGACGGTGTGCCACACGATCCCATAATATCATATATAAGTGGACAGCGTGCCACACGATCCCATAATATCATATATAAGTGGACGGCGTGCCACACGATCCCATAATATCATATAAAAGTGGACGGCGTGCCACACGATCCCATAATATCATATATAAATGGACGGCATGCCACACGATCCCATAATATCATATAATATCTGACTTCATATAGTAGACCCCTTCAGGGGAGGATAACAACTCAATACCTTTAACCCGACAAGGGTACAGCTAACAGCCCAAAATATCCCGACAAGGGAGAGTATATATCAGTCTACACATCCCGGCAAGGGAGTACTCACAACACATTCTCTTTTTAAATCACTTCTTCCTCAACTAACACATTCATGTTCGAGCTAACGCTCCAAAAGTACACCAATCACAATTCTACCTTAATCGTTCACATTATATGAAACTCATCAAGTAAACAAGGAGATTGTGTCACATTATTCGAATTAAAAGCAATTAAGACCCACGGTCATGCTAGACTCTGGTGCATAGATAACCGTCACCATGCCTATACACCGTACTCCACATTAGCAAGTAGCAAATAACATCCTAATCCTATTCCCTCAAGCCAAAGTTAGAACAAATACTTACCTCGAACTTCCACGGCCAACTCAAGCCTCAAACACCGCTTTTGCCACGAGTATCAGACTCCAAATGGCCCAAATCTAGTCAATTCAATTTCATAATGTAAATAACACTTCGCGTAACTGATTCTACAATTAAATTCTAAGCTAATATGCAAAATTATGCAAAATGACCAAAATGCCCCTCGGGCCCACATCTCACAATCGGGTAAAATTTACATTTTCAGAATCCTCATACCCTCACGAGTCTAATCATACTAAAATTACTCAAATTCGACCACAACTCGGCCTTCAAATTCTCAATTCAAGTCTATGGAATTTTCTACCATTTTTTTTAACCCAAAACGCTAATTTGTTGATAAAAACAATAATAGATTCATGTAATTTAACCAAATTCGAGTTAAAATCATTTACTCCAATCAATATGGTGATTCTCAATTCAATTCCTCACTATTCATCTTCTTCTTTCCCCCAAAATAGCATTTTCAAGACCCACCCTTAGGGTTCATACAATATCCCATTACAACTTCAAATAAAACTCATAAACATGCTATCCATACTCCAATATTACATATATATGAAGCTCAAGTGAAGGAATTATTATCTTTTGGTGGAGGAATCTCATTTTTTTCTCTTTTTGGTGTTCTTGAAGATTCAACCCATTTCCTATGGATTTGATCCATAATAATGTTAGTATTCTCATCTAGTGATGTTATATAATCATCTTTATGCCAAAATAACTTACCTTGAAGTGTATCCATGCTGGAAGAGCTCCTCCTTCTCTCTAAAATTCATTCCAAGTTGAAGAACTAACTCATTCTCTCTCTAAACCCACGTTTTCAGCTCTTTAAAATTCAACTCTAGTTCTACGTAGCCTCCTTGCATAGCCTACGCATGAAACCTACACAAGAGGCTTTCAATTTGGCCAAATTCTTATTTTTGCTACGCATGTTGCGTAGCCATACGCAGGTTGCGTAACCTGCTCTGCTAACTTTTTGTAAAACGGATATAACTTTCTGTATACACCTCCAAATGACAATCGGTTTGATGTTCTGTAAACTAGACTCATAGAGCTTTAATTTGATAGGTTGTTCCTCACACAAATCCTTATATATATGTAGATATGCTCGTCCAAAGTGAGGTCTTGTGCGTACTCATTTGTAACTTTAGTCTATTATGAAATTTTCCAACTTGACTTAGACTTAGGACTTTCCTTAGACCCCATATCTCTTTTAATATGCCTCGTACACCTATTATCATATCTAATTGGTATCCATCATATTAATAGTCCTCGAATGAGAAGTAGAGTCGACCCCCAAACACTTAGCATAACTTATCGCTTTTCTCACACATCTCTAACTCCCAAATTTTGACTAACTCCCAATTTTTCCAAAATTTTTGCCAGAGTTTCCTTTGTAACTAGGCCTATCCACCTGTCAGAGAATCCCAAGAACCAATACTAACAACACATACACAATCCAATCAACGTAACACCACACGAAAAATAATTCTGATAGTGACCTCATAAGCAATATGTTGCTAGAAAAGAAACGCCATATACATCAACTATTTAAGTGATAATCAACTCATAGCAGGTAAGTTCTTGACATTTTCATGAAACATAGAAATAAATATTTAAATTAAAGATGACATTATTAGGTCATCACAGAGTCTAATCTCTGACTCCACATTTGCTTGAGTCTAATCCTTGACTCCATATTTGCATGAGTCTAATCCTTGACTCCATATTTGCATAAGTCTGATATTTGACTCCATATATGCATGAATCTAATCCTTGACTCCATATTTGCATGAGTCTATCTCTGACTCCAAATTTGCATGAGTTTAATTCTTGACTCCATATTTGCATGAGTATAATCCTTGGCTCCATATTTGCATGAGTCTAAGCCCTGACTCTACATTTGCATGAGTCTAATCCTTAACTCCATATTAGTACGAGAGTAAGCCCTGACTCCATATTTGCATGAGTCTAATCTCTGACTCCACATTTGCATGGGACTAAGCTCTGTCCCGAATCTTGCATGAGGCTAAGCCCTACCTCCATATTTGCATAAGGCTATGCACTGCCTTCCATTTGCATGGGACTAAGCCATATCCCGAACCTTGCATGTGGCTAAGCCATGCCTCCATGTTTGTATAAGGCTAAGCGCTACCTTCTCCTAGCATGAGACTAAGCCCTGTCTCCAATCCTGCATGAGTCTAATCCCGGACTCCATATTTGCATAAGGCTAAGCACCGCCTTCTCTTTGAATGAGTCTAAGACCTGACTCCATTTGCATGAGGTTGATCCTTGCCTCCATATATGCATGAGTATAAGCCCTGGCTCCATTTGCATGAGGCTGATCATGGCCTCCATATATACATGAGTCTAAGCCCTGGCTCCATTTGCATGAGGTTGATCATTGCCTCCATACCTGCATGAGTCTAAGCCCTGACTCCATACTTGCATGAGGCTAATCCTTGCCTCCCCATTTGCATAAAGCTAATCCTTGCCTCCCCACTTGCACGGTAGTAAACATTGTCCCTCTTTGCACCAATATTGCTCTATTTTCTACCACTATCTACCTGCTTTTTAATCGGGCTAAGCTCTACCCTCTACATCGCAAGAATAAACCTTGTTTTGTTACATCATTGCATATCATGGGCTAAAATACCGCCAACCTGTCCAAAGGCGTCATAGTATAAAGGCACCATCCTCATAGACGGAGACATCATGCCATGGCTTGAGGATCTCTCAAATTTACATATCATTATTCAAAGGCGACATGGTTTGGAGGCACCATTTTCATGGTCCGAGAACATTATTTCATGGCCTGCGAATCCCTCAATAAACAATTCATGGTCCATGACTTCATGGTCTAAGGACGTCATCTTTAACCATCCGAAGGCAACCTTGATGGTCCAAAGGGAATTTGCATCATGTTTAAATTTTTGCAAGTACGTTTGTAGCATCTTTTATCTGCAGGTAACCAGCAGACAATCGTTATCCTAGCAGGAGCGATCTTGCTCCAGTTCCCTCCAATCGTCCCGATCGTAGCCGCTTGCAGATCTCATGTCCGTTCTTACAATAATTTCATCGACATACTCTGCAGGTGACTCTAGAACTACACATAGCCTAATTCCTATCAAACTTGGGATATGTAGGCAACTCGAAAACTGGATCTCAGCCTCTGTCCTATAAAACATCCCATCCGTTCAAAATTAGTCATCCTTTCTTTACCCAGAAACTCTTTCATCCTTCCCGGGTAAAGAGGGGCAGCTGTTGATATCCAATTTTTTCCTATATATTTTAAATATGCACAAATACCTTCAAAATAGCATATATATGCATATATAAGCATGCATAAGGTTTTTATAATTTTTTTCATAATTTTAAGTGTTTAAATTGATTTATTTTCTCCCCTTTTATCCATAAAATCGCCAATAACTATTTACCAAATTATTGTTTTGATATTTCATTTATTTAATTTCTATACTTATGCCAAAATATGGCTAATATAATTTTTATGCATTTTTACAATCATATTTAGTATTTATTAAGCTAAATTGCATATAATTGCAATGTTAGCCCATTTTAAGGTATAATTATATTCTATATGCATAAAAGTAGTCCCTATATTTTTAAAATGTTAATTATGTATTTTAAATTATTTTGGAAACTTAAATGATTTTCCGCAAAATTACCTATTATTTTTATAAATTAAAATAGGGAAAAACTGGCTATTTAAATAATAGCCAGATTTGGTTTTCAATTATGGCCTAAATCGGATAAATCCCCAACCCAATTTACTATTTAATAACCCGACCCAAGCCCCAATTATTCTTACCCAACCCACGCCATCTTAAATCCTGGCCGTTGATCTAAAAGATCAACGGCCCTCAGTCATCCTTTCCTTTTTAATTTCCAAACGACCCCTAACCCTACTCATTTCCAAATCTTTGCCACCTTCAGATGCTCTCATCTTCTCTCCTCTCTAAAACCTAACCCTAGACTCTGTCAATCGCCTCCTTCTTCGGTCATCTTCGGCGACTATCCATTCAACCCAAGCCTCCAATGGGTCTCTCATCGCCTTGCTCATCATCTCTAAGACCTTCAAGGGTCCTGGGTCATGCCGATTTGGACCTAGGGTTTCTGCTTTCGTGTTCGTGGCTTCTCAGGTGTGATTTTGGGCAAAATCACACCATATGTGCTACAATTTGTGAAGTTACAACAGGTTCTTTCGATTTCTATTTGCGTTTCCTTTTGAAACCCTAACTCTCTTCTGAATCTCTCAGATCTGTGTTATTTTCATGCTTTAAGCCCGTTTCCTTCTATGATTTGCTTATTCTCGAGCTTCTTCTGAATTATCCTCTACTTTAAACTGTTTTTACTTTCTTTGAAAACTAGGGTTTCTCGTAGTTCCTTCTACGCTTGTTTTAACCGCTTTCTTTATGATTAAACCTTTTCCCTTGTTTATTTTGACCAATTTTATCCTACTGCTTTTTAACTCGACTCTGTTAAAAGCCCTAATTTTTAAGATTTTCTCTGCTTTGGTTCTGTGTGTTAGCATGATTTTCTTTGCTTTGGTTCTGTGAGTTAGCATGATTTTCTTTGCTTTGGTTCTGTGTGTCAGCATAATTTTCTTTGCCTTGGATCTGTGTGTTAGCCTGTTTACTTGATTCTTGTTAATCTCTCGTGGTCACCATGCTTCGAACGTGTTTTACTGAATTCCTAGCCTACTTATGTCACTTATGTGTGACTTTGCTCATCTGTTTGTCCATCCCTTGCTTCTTTCTGTCACTATGACTAACCTTGCCTATTTGCTACGTCTGTGTAATCTTCTCTATTTATATGTTGAAATACAGAATCGTGACTCCCTCTTGATTGATTTTGATTTTCTTAATTGGTGATAATTGAAAGATTTTCTTTTAAAGCTCTAAAAGCTTTACCTCGTCTATTTAAGCTGACTAATTTCCTTACCATATTTGCCAAGATACTTATTTCTACTGAGTTGTGTCCTTAATTAAGGTTTTATGAATTTGGTCCTAATTGACTACTCTATGCCTACTGAACCTTGACCCCTTCCTTATTTAATCATGCACTGATTTTTCTTCTTGCCCTATATGATATTGAATCTCCCCGTTTGATTTGATTCCCTTACCTTACGGGGGTACTTCCTTGATTCTCTAATTGATTGATTCTGAGTTTTTAAATTATTGCACTACTATGATTTTTACCTTATTTCACTACCTACTTTCAACAATTAATACTCTAAGTCTTTCACAAACACAGCACACACGAACACTTAGTTTTCAAAACTACCTCTCTTACTAAAGAATCCCTGTTCTCCCTCTCTCTTGTGTTATTTGCTACTATTAGCCGGTTGCAAGCCAAGGCTAATCATCTGTGCTCTTTGGTTCTTTCATTCTGCTTACTTCTATCTTCACTGGTATATCCTAGTTTTGATTTAAAGCTCTAACAACAATATGCTTCTCTTATTTTTTCAGTTTCTTTTATTTCTATCTTGCTTCTACATGTGGTTCTGTTGTGAAATTTGTAGTTAAATTACATTATCAGCATGCTAGTATGACTCCCCTCCCTTTAGATCAATGTATTCCCTTATGTAGGTTCCAAAGCATGCCTTGTCAGTTGTCTTTTACTTCTTGTGTGCTTACCACCTTATGAATCCCCAAATCCTTATCACCCCTTCTATGTGTTTGTATTCTTCTTGACTGGTTTGTGATTATGCCAGTGTCAACTATCTCTGAGCATGTTTCAAACCAGTATTAAGACCCTTGCTGGGTTATGCAGCCAAATGTTTATGTATCCCCAAACCCCTTGACCCATGTGTGACTATTGAATTCTGAAAACTAGCTATGTGTGATCTTTTCCTAAGGTGTTTAAGCTTGTTTACTACTCCAACCTCTTTTCAAGCAACCTCTGATGCTTTACTAATTGCTTTCGAAACAGACTCTTAATTCAGTCTTTAATAAACCTCTTTCAACCTGTGTCCTGCACTTTCACTTCACTCTTAGTTAATAAGTTATGTCCCCTCTAGTATGTGTACTGCCTTGGGATCCTCTTGAGAGCCTTCTGAACTCTGGCATACTAAGGCTGGCCTTTCCACACTGCACTGGTTCAATGCTTGGTTTTTAATTTAGGTGTAAGCATTGCCCGAGGACCTTGAGGCCCTTAGGGAACTTTGATGCACCTAGACTCTGATTTGTCTATGAAAATGAGGTTGTGAGACCATTGGAGGCTTTGGGAAACTTGGGACTAATTGCAGGCTCCCTATAGAATAGCTTCTTGGTTTTCTATTTCATTTATGTAATTCATTCATTGGCCTGTAATAATTTGTAAATAGATATTTGGGATATTTAATAAAAAAGGGTGGGTAGATGTATACTTTATGGGGTAATATGGGTAGAGATCCTACTCTTAGGACCTTGTTATTGAAATCTAACTGCTTGTGTAAGTAGAAAACATGCTCATAGGTTTGCTCTCTTGAATATGATTGCTTTTGCATAATAGAAATCATGCCTATAGGATTTCACTTCTGTTTCGTTTGCATCAAGTGGAAATCATGCCTATAAGGTTTCACTTCCAATGTTGTTTGCATCAAGTAGAAATCATGTTCAAGGTTCTGCATTTTGTCATGTTAGAAACCATGTTTATAGGTTCCAATAATCATATCTAAAATCAGTAGATACCATGCCCATAGGACTCAACTCCGATTCAGTTTTATTCAGCCCTCTGTACGTTGCTAAAAACAGTAATACGCCTAGATATCATGTCTATAGGGATCTATACTCGCAATTCTGTCTAGTAATTCTAATTAGCCCAATAGATCAATTTCATTTCGCCTAGTTTACTTCTTAAAACCAGTCTTATTTAGTGTCAATATTTCTGAAGCCAGTTCTTTCAAAATTGCCTCGATCACATTAGAGATCATGCCTATAGGTTTTAATTTCGGAAAAACCTGTCTTTTCTGCATTAAGATAAATACCAATATTCTACATATAGGCAAGCCCTAGGGCATTTTCAAAGACTGCATTCCCTGAAGTTGTTTCTGTCGTCCAACGTTTCTAATAAGCTAAAAAAAAGAGTCCCTAGGAAACTACTAGGTTATAACTGCTGGGTATAAAAGGTTTGTCAGTTTCTGCGTAATCACTTAGAGATCCTGCTTTAGGACTTTGATTAATAAAGACCTTAACTATGTTTGAATCGTGCTGCTTGTATGTTTGTTTGAGGAGGAAACTGTGAGCCTCTTAATTTCTCCCACTATGTGAAAGTTTTAAATGTTTTTGACTGTCACCTTAGAGTTTTTGCCTTTTAAACCTTAGGGGTACGTCTAGAACTATCTATAGGTAGAGGTCCTAACTACCTCCGGGACCTTTAAGAAGGGATAGGCAGCAGCACGCAACAAGTATCCGTGACCAAACACTTGCTTTGCATGACCAATAAGGGGATGGGAAGGGTAGACATGGGATATGATGACTACGCGTCAATGTCATGTGTAGCCCTTCATTGAAGAGTGTTTACCGGACATTGTGTGGGGTGATCCTATAGGATAAACAACCTAGGACCCCTCTTTACCAAATCCTCTCTTCTATTTCAACTTGTTTAAACCTTCATTATACTACTTGAACTATCCAACGTGCTTTACTTGCAATTTATTTGATTCCACTATTTATATGGACTAATTTGTGAATATAAGTTTGGTCGGGACCCACAGTTGTGGACCGAGAGGGGTGCCTAACACCTTCCCCTCTAGGTTATTTTGATCCCTTTCCCTAATCTCTAGCAATGCAAACCAGCCCAAGAGTTAATTACTCTAGGTGCCCTAACGTACCTTAATTCGTTAAGTGGCGACTCTTCAAATACCCAATTCCCAAAAGGAAATGAGTCATTGCAACCCATGAATGTCGAAACCCGGACTCCTCTCCGCGGAGGGAAAAAGAGGGCGCAACACAAATTTCCTAGGTTTTCTTCAAAATCCCAAAATTTCTACTAATTTACATGATTTTCCATGTTAAAATCTAGATATAATCCAAGTAATTAACTTGCAATAGGTGGGAATCACTAACCAAAAATAATTTTGCAAACTCTTCTCTGATAGCCTCTAGTATAATGGCCATAACTCTTTCTACAAAACTCCAAATGACAACGGCTTTAATGTTTTGAAAACTAGACACCATGATCTACAACTTTTATGTTTTGGTCATCTCCCAATTCCTTATATATTTTGAGATATAAGCTGCTAAATTCAGCCCTATGCAACACAAATTTCTTCTTTATCCTCCCGGACAGCCTGTAGTGTATCAGCCATACCTTTTTGTACATAAATCCAAATGCTAAATAGTTACCTTTCTGAAAACTAGATACAAAGGGCTACAACTTTTATTTTTGGATCATCTCAAATTCTTTATAGATTGCGAGATATGAGCCTCCGAGGTAAGACCTATGCAACAGCGATTACCTTCTTCGCGAATGCGAGGATCTCTTCGCGAACGCGAAGAACAAAGTTCCTGAAGCCAAATCCTTCTTAGCGAACGCGAGAGGATCCTCGCGAATGCGAAGAACAACACCAGACACCATCATCAGCTATTGCAAAAAACCCCGAAATTATCTGAAACTACGCCGAAACACTCTCAAGGCCCCCAGGGCCCTGTCCAATCACATAAACTAGTCCCATAACATCACATGGACCTGCTCGAGGCCTCAAATCAGATGAAACAACATCGAAATCATGAATCGCACCCCAATTCAAGCTTAATGAGCTTTAGAACTTCAAGCTTCTACATTCGATGTCGAAACCTATCAAATTATGTCCGATTGACCTCAAATTTTGCAGTCAAGTCACATTCGACATTACGGACCTACTCCAACTTCCAGAATTTGAATCCGACCCTGATATCAAAAGGTCCACTTCCGGTCAAACTCCTCAAAAACCTTCACATTTCTAACTTTCGCCAAATGACTCCAAAATGACCTACGGACCTCCAAATTCACTTCCGATCGAGCTCCCAACACCAGAATCACCATACGGACCTATTCCCAAACTTTAAATCCCAAACGGTCATTGACAACACTGAAATGCACTTCAACCCAAACTTATCAAATTCTTTCAAAACTTCCAACTTCAACAATAGGTGCCAAAACATTCCCGAGTCTTCCAAAACCCGATCCGGACATACGCCCATGTCCGAAATCATCATACAAACTTGTTGGAACCTTCGAATCCCAATTTCGAGGTTGTTTACTCAAAAATCCAATCTTAGTCAATTCTTCCAACTTAAAGTTTTCGAAATGGGCTTCCAAATCAACTCCGAACTTCCCAGAATTCAATTCCAACCACACGTACAAGTCATTATACCTGAAGTGAAGTTGCTCATGGCCTCAAACTTCTAAACAACGTGCTAGAGCTCAAAACGACCAGTCAGGTCATTACATCTTATGGGTTCGATTTCAGCCGTATTCAGATATTCCCCTCGTTTCTTAGAGAGTAAGTTTTATGGAAACGATGAGGAATGACATTATTTCTTCGATCTCTTCTTCAACATGTTGTGACCCAAAATGATAAAGAAATTGAAACGTCTCGTCAGTGGCATCATAATGACCCCCAACGCATGTCAGCCATCGGCATGTAATGCCTAAATGCGAAACGGCACGAAGCCTCTATAAATACCCCTTCCTTCATTCCTTTTTTACTTTTGACCAAGCTTCTACCTTCGATCCTTTAGGATATTACTGCTTTCCTTTGCTCTTCAATATTCTTACCTTCGTTTTTCAAGTTACAACCTTTCTTTTACCCCTCACTTAAGCCAGTGCTCTTGATTTTCTTAGCAAGTTCTCACCTTCATCTACTCCTTCCTACTCATCATTTCAAACCTTTTATTCAGATAAAAATGGCGAAGACTTCCAAGAGAGTTCCCTATAACGGTGCTCCTTCTTCATCGCAGCCGGCCACTGAAGTCGAGGAGACCATCTGTGACGTGGTTGTCCTCAAAAGGTCAGCTCCAGGCGCGGCCACTAATGAACAGGCGGCTGATCCCCCCTTGAAAATGTTTATCCCCGAGGGATGTTTGATTAATGACGACTTCAAGGTCGAAAATCCCTCTTCGGTTCAAGGCCGATGCGAGGCGGTGTCACGGTACATCTGCTCCATAGATGACATTACTATCCATATTGAGGGATATCTGAGTGTTTACACTTATCTCTTTACATTGGGCCCGATGGACCCAGTCATCTTGGACTTCTATAGGAGGTACAACATATGACTCGGCTAAATTTACTCATTGCTATGGAGGATCGTGATCCTGCTCCGATTCTTTATGATTAAAATTTATTCATGTATGTTCACGATCAATCATCTACTCTGCTTCTACAGTCCCTGAATCTTCTTGGGGGGACTGATAAATCTTGTACGCCGAGCCAGCAAAGCCCTATTTTCAAGTATCAACGAAGACTAGGTTCGGGGTTGGCAAGGACGCTTTGACTGGGTGAGGACTACCGACATGATACATGCCGAGTAGAGGCAGTTCCCAGAGATAATGTATCACATAAGTATAACTCTCTATAAATGTTGATTTTATGTTTTATCTTCCATTTTCTCATCGCTATTTGTTGTGGTGTAGCCCTCACTCGAGTTCCAAACGACATTCCTCAGCTCAAGGAATGGATAGGAGGCATTTGTTTGCAGATGCCTTATGTCGAATGCTTGTGGCGCGAGCTAGCGAAGGTCCGCTGGGAGGCCCGTTCTCACAGTAAGCTTCCTCTCTCCGAATAAGTAGCTTTGGACTTCCTCTTTCAACACTGTGTCCTCATTCTTCTCTTCATTTTTACAGGCTTACCTAAGACCATCGAGATTAGGCCCTTGGTATGGGGCGAGGACCTGCCTGGTGATCCTTCTACTTCGGGGCAACCCTGAGCCACAGCAAGAGAGAAGAAAAGGAGGAGGGCCCCGAGTTCCCTAAGCTCGAAGAAAAAGAAACCAAGGAGAAGGTTGGCTCATAAGCCAAAGGAAATCTCCAGCTACCGAGTGCCTGACTTGGACTCGCTCTTCCGGCTCAGGGATGAACCCAAGGAGGACAAACTTTTTGTGGCCCACGAGCCGTCTGTCCCCAAGGAACAGGTGCGCCTAGGGGAAAACAAAGGAGGCTAATCCCTCTCAATTTAATGAGGCAAGTACAGAGATGAGGGTCGAGACCTCAGGAGACGCCGGCTCCGCCCTGCCCAGTATTATAAAAATTATAGGATCGCCCTTATTCACAAAGTCCATGTTCGATGAAGCTCGAGTGACGAAGGAGTGATCCAATAAAGCGGTTCATGGAGCGAATGATCCCCTCCGATGCTTCTTTGATGGTATAGACTCAACCACCCTGGAAGACTTCTCCAGGTTGGGTGACTTAGAGGTACCAAGGAAAAGTCCATTCTTAGAGGACGGTGGTCCAAACTCCAGCTCGAGGTTTATCAACCGGTTCCCCGCTCTGAGCACGGATCTAGGCTGAAAGTGATTAGTTGTTATTACCGCCTCGGAGGATGCCCAGATTTTTTCCGCCCCTGTCAGGGTAGCTAGCTACCTCCGATGCTTAGTAACCTAAGAAGACCAGGCAAAATGAATGAGGTGGATATGCCATGCTTGATCAATGAAGCACAACAGTCAGTGAACCGAGTAAGGTGTTATCACACTCTTTTATCTTTGAATTTAGTTTTCGACAACTCTAATGCCTTTTCTTTTTTTTCATTTTGCAAACCTCGGTGCTCCACCATAAAACCTTTCTTTGATACAAGGATAATCTTATCCAACTCGAGGCCGAGGTCAAAGAGCTTGTTGAGAAGAGGCATATTTATAAGCTTCTCAGCGAGCAATGCAAAGGAGAAGTCAAAAAGCTTCGGACTGAGTTAGACGTAGCTCAGAAAGAACATGCCAACTTGGTGGAATAGGTAAAGCTCTTTGAAGTTAGTGATGGCAAGTTAGACATGGTGACTAACGATCTAAACCTACAGGTCCAGCAAAATCTTGACCGCATCGACCAGCTTCGAGCCGAGTTGCATGAGGTCAAGGCCATAGCCGAAGAGTGGAAGGGAAAAATGGATCGATTGGCTTCAAATAAGGAGACTTCCCAGTAGCATCTGGCCTTGGTGGAGGTCAAACTTTAGGCAGATAAGGAGAAAGTTGAGGCCCGGTCCCGAAAAATCGAAGATCTCTAGTCTCAATTGGGCTCGATCGTTACTGAACGGGATACCCTCAGCAAGGTTCTTAAAACAACTAAGTTAGTGACGGAGATAACTAGGGTTGATGCTGAGGATATGGTGGCCTAGCATAGAGCTGACGCTGAGGCAGCCTAGGACCTCCTGAAAGTCACTATCAAATATGTGAAGTCGCAGTCTCAAAGAGAGGCTCTCGAGGAAATTCATGCCCGGGGTTTCGGCTGAGATTGAAAATGCTAAGAGGCTCGAGGCCGAAGCCAAGAAGTTGGTCGATCCCAAGGATGAAGAAAACTATGAGGGTTTTGGCGAATCCGAGGATGGAGAAGACCTCGATGGCCCCGGTGATGACGCAGGCTCTGGCGAGGATCAGGCTTAGGTGACTTGAAGATTTTTCTTTGTTTTTGTATATTTTGTTGAGGTTGTTTGGCCTTTGTAAAGATCTTTATATATATACAAGTCTTTTCTTTATTCCCTTTGGCAATTTTCAAGTTTGTTCCTTTTGGTTTTTTCTTTACGGTTGCAAAGATTTCAAATGCCTTAGCATGTAACAATAAGGTCTTGTTTAGAGGTTCGAGCAAGGCTTGTTCTCGATGTAATTTTGCTTAAAACTCGTGGGGGCTTGGTATGATCAGAAGCTTTCCCCACATTGCTTACTTAGAAGTTTTAGATTATAATTTTGTCGAGGGTAGCCTTTGAATCGGTTTGGAATTTTTGAAGGCCTTATGTTTTGGTTACAAGTTTCGGACGTCTCCAAGCCATTTTTAGGATGGTCATAGCCTTTTAAGTTCAGGTATTTCCCAATAGGCTTATTACTCCGAGCTTTTATACTCGAGCCATTGGGGCTTGTCCAGGACGACATTCCCCGAGTGGGGGTGGCTGTAGCCTTTAAAGTTCGGGCACTTCCTAATAGGTTTTTATGCCCCTGGGCTTTAACAACCCGAGCCGTACGGGTTGCCCAGGATGACAGTCCTCGAGTAGGGGTGATCTCTTGGATCTAGATAGAGGTAGCCCTTGGGCTTGATGTCCTTAAGGAACAAAATGTAGTATTTTTTAGGAGACAAAGTATGTATCTGTATGGTAGAAACTTTCTTTTATTTCTGGTCGCAACATAGAAGATTGCAAAAGTGTACAAGCTTTATGATATGGCTTATGTCACGACCCAAACCGATGAGCCGCAACGGGCACCCGGTACCTTACTCAACCGAGTACCTACGCAACGTATCTTTCGTATCATAATATCATAAGCAAATGAGCTATAGAGGTTGTCGTGAGATAAGTATAATAAAACATTGAGAAATACTCGTTATTGTCGCTCCCCCTTTTTTCCTCACGGAATCAGATTCATGACATTTTGGGTATGGGACAACTCATTCCTTTTGGAAACGGGGTTTGCATTTTTTGAAGAGTCGCCACCTAACGATTTTAAGGTGTGTTAGGGCACCCATAAGGTTCATTTCCAACTATGCTTGATAACCAGAGACAGGGTAATGGCTTGAAATTTTGTGTTAGGCACCCCTCAGGATCCACTAGTGTGGTTCCCGGCCAAACAGTTTTTTGTGAATTTGTGTAATTAGCAAATAGACAAGTAGGGCTCAAATAATAGGAGATTTAAGTTTAAATACACAGGTGTTTGAAAACGATTAATAAGAGCAAGGTTTTGAAAAAGAGTTATAATCTAAGCATGCTTATGAAGGTAAAGGGGGTGTCCTAGGTTTGTTTGTAATATGGTTCGCATCAAAGCAATACCCGGTATGACACTCCTCAAAAGAGGGGCTATAAGTGGTATTAGCGCACCGGTCATCATATCCATATCTACCCTTGCCACCCTGTGAAGGTAATTGAAGTGAGGGTTGGTCTCGACTCTTATTGCATGTTATTACCCGTCCCTTCCTATCAGTCCCGGAGGAATTTAGGACTCCTATCCTATAAGGAGGTTCTAGTCAAACCCTCAGGTTTAAAGGAAAAATACTAAGGCGACATACAAAACAAGTAGGACTGCATTTAAGGGGGGAAACACAGAAAACAAGCAGAAGGCTCAGATATGCCCCCACAAATAATACACATAGACAGCATGACTCATACACAATTAAGGTCTGAATTCAGAATCCTAAAGCAGGGTGCTTAATTGGTAACATTAGAACCAGATTTATTACATGACTCAGAAAAGAAGTCCGAACTAGGTTTACCTACTGGTTTTAAAGTTGATAATTAGACAAAGGCAGTTCCAATTTTATTTAAGTTATTACCTAAGGCTTGCCTAGGCGTAAAGCAAGATACAGTAGTTATTCAAAATTATTAAAAGAGGGTTTGGAAATTATTTACACTAGGAGCATGTTGTTCTAGTTAATATGAATGCAGTGGTTATTACTAGTTATATTAAACAGGATAATCGAGTGTAAAGCTGTTTTTACCTGTTTTATAATTAGCAATTTACACTAAGTATGAATGCGAGTGCAAATAAGATCCTAAAACATGGTGTCTAAAGTGCATGTATGAAACTCATGACGCAGAATTCCTAAGAGCAGGATTTCTAAATGCATATGGCAGGGTTGCAGCATTTCCTAAGAGCAGGATTTCTAAATGCACATGGTAGGATTGCAGAACTTCCTTAAGAGCAGGATTTCTAAATGCATAGACATAGAGCATGGATCAATGAATGAGGTGCTGAAGCAAGAAACATAAGTCCTAAGAACATGATTTCTAATGCATCGTATGGATCCTAAGCATGGTTTCTATTGCAAAATTAGGAATATAAACCTAATAACATGTTTTCTACCCTTAACAAATTATGGCATGCATATTCACCCTATCCCTTTTCACTAGCCACCCCAAGACTTGTTTAGAAATTATTACAGACCATGTGATTGAATTACATGAGAGATGTAAAATAAGAAGCTACAAATATAGTAAGCCTGATTCTGACTTCCTCTCTGAGTTATGTAATAAACCACCTCAAAAGCCAATATTATTCCATAGCCTTTCTCATATCTGGGTGTGTCAGAGTTCCCTAAGGACTTCATGGGATCCCGGGCTGTGCTTACACCCAGATTGCATAGCCAAGAATAAGTGCAATATGGAAGGGCCAGCTCTTATGTGTCCAGGTTCAGAGGGATCTTAAGGGTCCCAAAGCAAGGCTCACCCAAAAGAGTTTGTTTAAAAACTGGACTGACAAGTCCATTTTGAAGGCAATCGGTAACAGAGATGATTGGAGGCAGTTGTAGTAGCAAACAAAACTCAAACACCTTAAGAGGGGAACACACATAGAATTAATAGTCACACAAGGGGGTTAAGGGATTTGGGATACACAGACATTTGACTGTAAACACATAACCGCATCAAGGGTCTTAGGACTGGTTTGGACATGCACAACAATAGCTGATACTGGCACAATCAAAACTAGTCAGAAAGAACATAAACACATTGAAGGAATAGGGACTTGGGATTCATAAGATGGTAAGTACACAAGAAGTGATTGACAAAGCATGCCTTGAAACACATATAGGGGATTGCATAAACTAAAGGGGAAGGGGAGATATTATAGCATGCTGGTAATGTAACTAAACTGCAGGTTTCACAACAGAACCACAAGCAGAAGTAGACCAAAAATGAGAGAAACTGAAACAATAAGAGAAGCAAGTTGTTGTTGAAGCTTTAAAATTAAACTAGGACATACCAGTTAAAGAAGCAAAGTGCAGAAAAGTAAAGCAAGTAGAATTCCACAGTCTAGCCTTGGCTTTCAGCCGGCTAGAAAAGCAGGAGAACAAGTAGCAGAGAAAGAAGAGAGAGTTTGAGTGTGTATGTATGTGTTTTGAACTATATCTTCGTGTCTTTAGATAAGAGAGGGTAGAGTATTTATAGCTTTAAAAATGAGTAGAAAATAAAATAACAAGTAAAGGCTTTGCACAATTATGGAAGTAATCACCATCAGAATCCAATCAATACAAGTACTTCCCTTTAACCAAGGAATTACTGCTCAAACGGAAACTAACAGGGATAATTAAGGAACAAAAATCAATTTGAGAAAGATTGATTTTTTACCATATAAGGGATAGTAAAAGTATACGGTATATAATTAAGTCTAGGTACAGAATATACTTAATTTGGGGAAAGGATTCAGCAGGGTGAAACATCACAGCAAATAAAGGAAGGGAATCAATCAACTTAAACAAACGACTAAAATTAGAGGTTTATAAGAAAACCTTGTAATCAAACCATAACTTAAGGAAATCAAGATCAATCAACAAGGAGTCATGATTCTGCACTTCGACATATAAATAGAAAAGAATGAACAGGCATATCAGACATGCAGGGTCAAACATATTGACAAAAAGGAGCAAACTAGATGAACACAAGCATACAGAAGTGACATGAGTGGGCTAAGGACTACTCGAAGCATGGTAATCAACAAAGTCGAGTAGTCATGGCTAACACATAGAACCAAAATGAAGAAACCAGTCTAACACATAGTAACAGATAAAGAAGATCAGGCCAACACACAGAAGCGAGTAAATGAAGTCTTTAAAACTTACAGTAACAGGTCAGGAGAATCTTTAAGACATTAGGGTTTTAACAAAGTTGAGTTATAAACGGTAAGAACTCAAAATCAGTCAAGCTAAACAAAGAAAAGGATCTAAGCATAAAGAACTCAATCGAAACAGGCATGCATACAAAATGAACAAAGATAGTTCCAGAACCCCGGATAAAACCAAAAATACTTAGGGTTTTCAACACGATGAACCAGATAGAAGAAAACATAAACAAACCATTTAAAAATAATAGAATCATAAGACAACACTGAAAATCAGAGGAGAAGTTTTTTAAAAGAGGTTGGGAAAACCCTAATTTTGAAGACGGAAAGTCACTTTGAAAAAAAGACCAGAAAAACCTTTGAGAAGAAGACCAAGAGGTTCATAACATACACAGATCTAAGATAGATCTGAAATAAAAATAGGAAAGTCTTTAAAGTTAGGGTTTCGGAGAACCCAGAAAAGTGAGAAAGCTTCGAAAAGTTACCGATCTAGCCGGAAGAGTCACGGATCTTACTCGAACAGTCATGGATGGACGAAAAATGGCATGGGAAACCATGGGAGATGAGTGAACTGCCTCTGGTTCACTTGAAAGCCTCAAAATGGTGACACATGTTCAAGAGGGAGCCATAAGGCTGGTAGGTGGTGAGACCACCATAGATTCAGGCAAGGAGATGGCCGGAGAAAGTGGGTGAAGTTTATCGGAGAGGAGGGGAGGGGTAAGGTTCTAGAGAGAACCAGAGATAAAGAGAGAAAGAGAGAGGGATGGGAGTCGGTTGAGTGAAGAATTAAAGGGTTTGGGGGTCGTTTAGTTATATTTAGGAAGGGGACCTGGGGACCGTTGATCTGAATGATCAACGGTCCAGAGTGAATGGGGTAGGTGGGGATCCGGGTTTGGAAGGATTTAAAGGGTCTTCATCGGGTTTAAATTAAAATTTGGGCTGGGGAATTGGGGTCCAATTTAGGCTAGAATTGAAATACAAAAAGGGCTGTTATTTAAATAACTAGTTTTCTCTTTTAAATTTATAAAAAATAGTAAATAATATCTGAAAAATAAATTGAAAGTACTAAAGTGATTTATAATACCTAATTAACAATTTAAAAATAGAGGATCCGATTTTATGCGTATAAAACACAATTAAACCTTAAAATGGCTAATATTGCAATTATGTGCAAAACATTGTAAAAATATATAAAAATTACCTTATCCATATTTTGGCATAAATATAAAAATACAATAGAAGAATTATCAAAACCATAATTTTGGAAATAATTATTGGGAATTTTATGGATAAAAAGGGAGAAAATAAATTAATTTAAACCTTTAAAATTATGGAAAAAATAATAAAACACTTGGACATGCTTATATATGCTATTTTGAAGTTATTTTGCATAATAAAAATATATAGGGAAAAATGGGGTATCAACAGCTGCCCCTCTTTACCCGAGAAGAATGAAAGAGTTGTCGGGTAAAGATATGATGGCCAATTTTGACCGAGCGAAACGGTTAGAAGAGGTTTAGGCCGCACCCTGGCTTTTGAGCTGCCTACATATCCCTAGTTTCACAGGAATCACGACGTATGTAGCTCGGAATCCATCGGCGGAGTATACCGATGAAGCGATTTCATGAACGGACGCAACATCTAGGGCTGGGTGAATGAATGGTTTACGGGAATGGTTAGGTTTGATATGGTTGAGGGCACTGGAGCGGGATCGCTCCTGCTGGAAGGTAGTCGTTGCTCGTCGTCTTACCTGCAAATAAACAATACATGCATATATTGTGCATAAATTTAAACATGATGCAAATTCCCGTTGGACCATGAGTGTTGTCTTCGGACGATGAGGATGATGTCCTTAGACCATGATGTCCTGGGCCATGAAGCGTATGATAAAGGATTCGCAGGCCATGAAATGGTGTTCTCGGGCTATAAGGATGGTGCCTCCAAACTATGACGCCTTTGAATAATGATATACAAGAAATTGAAAGACATCCTCAGGCCATGACATGATGTTCTCGGGCTATGAAGATGGTGCCTCCGAACGATGATGCCTTTGGATGAGTTGGTGATATTTCAGCCCATGCAAGATGTAGTAGTATGATGCGGACAAGACAAAGCTTAGTCTTGCGAATTGAAGGGCAGAGCTTAGCCCGTAAGAGAAGCGAGATAAATAGTGCTTGAGATGGTGCTCAGTTTCGAAGAGAATTGGAAGCAGATCTTAGCCTCGGAAGGCAGAAAAGTAGCTCATGCAAATATGCGAATGCAGGTGGAGGTAGAGCTTAACATCGGAAGGCAGAATGGTAGCCTTATGTGATGCAGATGCAAATGGAGACAACGTTTAGTCTCGGAAAGTAGAATGGTAGCCTTATGCAAAATTGGAAGGCAAAATAGTAGCCTTATGCAATGCAGATGTAGATGGAGACAGTGTTTAGCCTCGGAAGGCAGAAAAGTAGCCTTATGCAAGAATGCGGATGGAAACAGCGTTTAGTCTCAGAAGGCAGAAAAGTAGTCTTATGCAAGAATGCAGATGGAGACAGTGTTTAGTATCGGAAGGCAAAATGGTAGCCTTATGCAAGAAATAAAATAACAGATGATAGTAGAGTTTTCTTAGCTGATAGCAGATTGCGCACTGTGATTACTAGGGAGCATTGTGACGTACGGAACATCACTGGTGTGTGTTGATAGCAAATGTTGGCAAGTGCAATGGTTCGGAGAGTCGCATTCTTGAACAATGTTTGTTCCACGGGCATACAATATATTTAATGATTTTGCAATCCTAGTGCCTGCATCCAAAGAAAAATCGTGAGTTTTATAAGGGAGGGAAGGTTAGTTCGTATCCCCGCTGGCTTTGCTTGACTCGTTCGGCTTTGATTTGGTGATATCGCCTGTATCATTGGGGTAGCGCTGCTAAACAAAGTCGTTTCAATAGTAAACATGCATAATTTTGTAAAAGTACGACATAAATGTATAGTTAAAAATAGCTTTTAGATGAACCGGTGACTGTGACATAGTTCAGGACATTGCAACCTCACCTGCTACGGAATTTTGAGGGTCCTCCTCAAAATTCTGCCCCAGTTTGATGGGTTGACATTTCTGATTGTTGGTTGTGCGGTGATCAACTGAAATTACTTCGGAATTTTGAGGGTCCTCCGCAAAATTTTGCCCCAGTTTCCAATTGTGGGGGGAAATGAAATTTTTATTGAATTGTGACCGAACCCATAGGGTTGCCTACGTATCCCCTCTTAAACGGGAATCAGGACAGGAGTAGTTCAATTTACATCATATAAGGAAAGCATAAAGATTACATATAGTAACGCTTGACTGCATCTGAATTGATCGACTTTGGCTAGACTTCTCTGTCCATTTCGGCAAGTATAAGGGCTCCTCCTGTCAAAAACTGGTGAACCATGTATGGACCCTACCAGTTGGGGGAGAACTTCCCTTTGGCTTCATCTTGATGCGGAAAAGTTTTCTTAAATACCAGCTGCCCTGGTGTGAACTGTCTTGGTTTGACTCTTTTGTTGAAGGCTCTGGACATTCTGTTTTGATAGAGTTGACCGTGGCAGACTACATTCATTCTCTTTCCGTCTATAAGGGCTAGTTGCTCATAATGACTTTTTACCCATTCTGCATCGTCAAGCTCAGCTTCTTGTATGATCCTTAGGGAAGGAATTTCTACCTCAACAGGAATGACAGCCTCTGTACCGTAAACCAGCATATAGGGAGATGCCCCAATTGATGTACAAACTGTGGTACGATACCCCAGAAGAGCAAATGATAACTTCTCGTGCCACTGTTTATGTTTCTTTATCATTTTCCTCAATATCTTCTTGATATTCTTGTTGGCGGCTTCTACAGCTCCATTCATCTGAGGTATGTAGGCTACGGAATTCTTGTGTTTGATCTTGAAAGTTTTGCACATAGCTTTCATCAAGTTGTTGTTGAGGTTGGAGCCATTATCAGTAATGATTGACTCTGGAATCTCGAATCGACAAACAATGCGGTCGCGGACAAAGTTTACCACGACTTTCTTAGTCACTGCTTTGTAAGATGCTGCTTCGACCCATTTGGTGAAATAGTCGATGGCTGCTAGGATAAACCTGTGTCCATTGGAAGTGGCAGGCTTGATTGGTCCAATAACGTCCATTTTCCAGGCGGCGAACGGCCACGGTGAGCTTGTTGTGTTAAGCTCGCTTAGAAGTACCTTTATCATGTCTGCATGTATCTGATAGTGGTGGCATTTCCAGACATACTGGATGCAGTCCGTTTCCATAGTCATCCAAAAGTAACCAGCCCGGAGTATCTTTTTTGCTAAGACAAAACCGTTCATATGTGGACCGCATGTCCCAGCATGAATTTCCTCTAGTAGCCTGGATGCTTCCTTTGCGTCGACACATCGTAATAATCCTAAATCGGGAGTCCTCCTATACATGATTCCTCTGCTATGAAAGAAGTTGTTGGACAATCTCCAAAGTGTGCGTTTCTGAGTAGGATTAGCAAGTTCCGGGTACTCTTCTTTTGCCAAATATTCCTTGATATCATAAAACCAAGGCTTTCCGTCTGCTTCTTCTTCAACATGGGCACAGTAAGCTGGCTGGTTATGGATTTTCACCAAAATGGGATCAATGAAATTCTTGTCTATATGTTGTATCATAGATGATAGGGTAGGCAATGCATCGACGAACTCATTCTGGATTCTGGGAAAATGCTGGAATTCCGTCTTTGTGAACCTCTTTCTCAATTCCTGTACGTGATGTAGATACGGGAGTATCTTGGAGTTCTTGGCCGTCCATTCTCCTCGTACCAGATGTATAAGCAAGTTTGAATCTTCAATCACTAGCAGTTCTTGAACGTTCATGTCAATGGCCATTTTGAGTCTTAAGATGCATGCTTCATACTCGGCCATATTGTTGGTGCAGGGGAACCTGAGTTTGGCAGACACCGGATAATGCTAACCGGTTTCTGATATCAGGACTGCTCCTATGCCAACTCTTTTGGAGTTTGCTGCTCCATCGAAGAAAATTCTCCAACCATCATAGGATTCTGCAATGTCTTCTCCTATGAATGATACCTCTTCATCAGGAAAATACATTTTCAGGGGTTTGTATCCTCCATCCATGGGGTTTTTAGCAAGGTGGTCTGCCAGTGCCTGTCCCTTGACTGCTTTCTGAGTTACGTAAATAATGTCGAACTCACTCAACAGGATTTGCCACTTGGCTAGCTTGCCGGTGGGCATGGGCTTCTGAAAGATGTACTTCAAAGGATCAATTCTCGATATGAGATATGTAGTATAGGTACAGAAGTAATGTCTCAGATTCTGAGCTACCCAAGTTAAAGCACAACATGTGCGTTCCAACAGAGAATACCGAGCCTCGTACGGGGTAAACTTCTTGCTGAAATAATAAATGGATTGTTTCTTCCTCCCTGTTTCATCATGCTTCCCCAAAACGCAGCCAAAAGCTCCATCCAACACTACAAGGTAGATTAATAAGGGTCTACCTGGCTCGGGCAGGACTAAGACCGATGGCGTTGACAAGTACTCTTTGATTTTGTCGAAGGCCTTTTGGCAGTCATCGGTCCATTTGGTAGTGGTGTCCTTCTTCAACAGCTTAAAGATTGGCTCGCAGATAACTGTAGATTGTGCTATGAACTGGCTGATGTAGTTAAGTCTTCCCAAGAAACTCATCACATCATTCTTGTTCTTTGGCGGTGGTAGTTCATATTCGGCTTTGACTTTCGATAGATCCAGTTCTATTCCTCGTCGGCTTACTATAAACCCAAGCAATTTTCCAGCAAGAGCCCCAAATGCACACTTTGCGGGGTTAAGTTTCAGGTTGTACCTCCATAGTCTATTGAAGAACTTCCTCAGATCTTCCATATGGTTAGTGGCCTTCTTGGATTTGATAATAACATCATCCACATATACCTCTATCTCCTTGTGTATCATATCATGAAAAATGGTAGTCATGTCCCTCATGTAGGTGGCCCCTACATTTTTCAGGTCGAATGGCATCATCTTGTAACAATACACTCCCTACGGCATAATGAAAGCCGTTTTCTCAGCATTTTCTTCCTCCATCCAAATCTGATAATAACCAGCGAAGCAACCCATGAATGACTGTAACTCATGTTTGGCGCAATTGTCAATCAGGAAGTGTATATTTGGCAAAGGGAAGTCATCTTTCGGACTGGCCCGGTTGAGATCCCGGTAGTCGACACATACTTTGACCTTCCCATCCTTCTTTGGTACTAGTACAATGTTGGCTAACCATGTTGGGTATTCTACTACCCTGAGAACCTTAGCTTTGACCTGCGTGGTGACTTCTTCCTTGATTTTTAGACTCATATCAGGCTTGAACTTTCTAAGCTTTTGCTTTACCGGTGGACATGCTGGAGCGGTTGGCAGTTTGTGAGCCACAATAGATGTACTCAGACCAGTCATGTCATCATATGACCAGGCAAATATGTCCTCATACTCCTTTAGAAATTCTATGTATTATTTCTTTTCTGATGGCGATAGGTGAATGCTGATTTGTGTTTCCTTGACGTTTTCTGCATCTCCTAGGTTGACAATTTCGGTCTCATCCAGGTTGGACTTAGGTCTGTTCTCAAAATTCTCAAATTCTTTTACAATCTCGTCAGGTATGTCATCTTCCTCTGAATCATTGTTTGTTTGTTGCGTTGTCTCATTGCATGTCACACTCATTGCTTCATCAAGATAAGTAATAGTAATGCTGTATTGGTAAAGTAATGAGAGAAAACGATAGCAATAAATATTAATTCATAAAAAAATCAAAAATGTTTTTGATAAATTGAATAACTCTTTTGATCCTTGAAGATCTTATTGCGTAAGTTGAAAAATGCGAAAAAAAAATCATTTAGTAAATAAAATAGTAAATAGTGCTTGTTTTAGCCTTGCTACCCCGAAGCTCGTCGTGTTTTGGTTGTCCTGATAGTCCAATTATTGAGATGTGCCCCTCTACTCACGGCCTGTATGGAAGGGCCTTCCTCCCCTCCTCCTCGAGAACAACACAACAGCCCATATCATTGTCCTCGAGAAACAAGTTCTTTACAGCTGCAAGTGCTTCTTCTTCATCTGACCCATAAATAACGTCGCTTGTTGGAAAGTCTACTCCAGATGCGATATCAGCTTCTCTAGTGGATATAAAGGACCACGCCATGGTAGCGACCATTTGTTGAATTCTTCCCAGGTGTGTATTCATATCCCAAACCGAAGGTAGTGCCATGTTTCTTGAGTTTTATGGGCTTACAGATTCCTTGGAGGTTCTTGCCAAGCCCTTTGCCAGGTTCATACCCACTCCAATTCAGTATACTCTCGATTTTGCTGTCCCACCATTTGTCTTTGTCGACAGCATTAACCTGTTCGATGTGGTGGTAAGTTTCTCCACCTAGCTTCCTTCATGGTCTGGCGACTGTATATAGGGTTGCTACCGTCACCGTGAATGATCACTTCCTGGTGATTCCAATCGAAATTTACTGCCGGATGTAACTGTCACACCTCCATTTTCCGCGCCCGAGAGGGTGCAAGGGAGTTTTTTCCAATTAAAGGACAACCGAAACGGGATTGGTTTAATTATTTCAGAGTCGCCACTTGGGAGATTTAGGGTGTCCCAAGTCACCAATTTTAATCCCGAATCGAGGAAAATAATGACTCTATATTACGGTCTGCGTACCAGAAATCCGGATAAGGAATTCTGTTAACCCGGGAGAAGGTGTTAGGCATTCCCGAGTTCCGTGGTTCTAGCACGGTCGCTCAACTGTTATATTTGGCTTATTTATCTGATTTTTAATACGATATGAACTTATGTGCAAATTTTAACTTTTAACCGCTTTATTATTATTGTTTTTACAAGAATGTGAACATCGCTTAAAACACGTCTTTGGACTGCGTCACATGAAATGCACCCACAATCCGGAACGCATTTTATTTGATGTTTTGAGATTTGGCTTTGGGTCGCATGAAATGCACACCCGAACTTAAGCAAGTAAATTATTAAACACGCGCCTAAAGAGACTATCGCGTTATTATTTTGCGGAGGCCGTGAAATTTGCTAAACGACCCTCCTGAATTCTAAGTAATTTTAAACAAGTATTTACTGAGGGCCCCGCAATTTGTATTTTTATTCGGCGAGGCTCATCTCATCCTTATTTTTTAAAATGAATTTGCAACGTCATGGACACGCATCTCGAACCACGTCACAATCAATGTACCCGTGATTAGAAACACATTTCGATTCCGTTGAGATTTGGATTTGGGTCACATCAATGTGCACCCGAGTTTACGAAGGTAAGATTTATTAAGGCGCGTCCTAAAGAGTCTAACGTATTGTTATTTTAGGAAGGTTGTGAGATTTGCTAAACAACCCGTCCTGGAAACTAAATGCTTCACTAATATACATTTAACAAGGGCCCCGCATCTGCGTTTTGTTTATTTTTATCGAGGCCCATCTCGTTGTTATTTTTAAAGGATGTCCTATAGCAACTACGTTTCTCGTCGTGTTTGTCTCTATCAATTGAAAGCAGTAAATAGCCTTAGTTGATTATAAAACCGGATTTAAAGTGCTATTACAGAATAATAAAACGTGACTGCACTTATGGACAACTAGTCGCAAATTATGGGCCCAAACCTAGCTCATGCGAGATGGCCAGACTTGGGCCCTGTTTTTCCGATACAGGCCTAGCTGATTTTTTCGATTTGGGCTCGGCCTTCCTGAGGTTGAGGCCTAGAACTGATTCTTTGTTCTTTATCAATTTATATGTGACAAACTAGCAAAAGGGGAAAGAACTTTAACTCATGCGGATAGTTTTCCTATTTTGGCCTACATTATAGAATATACTACACCATCAGACTAAGTCTAAAATACAACTTATTACACTGGGAATGTTTTTCACCTAACAGCATACATACATGACTATCATTCATTAACCTACATTGATATACTGAGCATGTAGGCTACTTCTATTATACAAACGAAAATGTAACTATTTTATGACATTTAATGTAACAGTTCATGTATACATAAAAACAATCTGCAGGTCCTCTCTTTTGCATTCATGCTCAAACTCTCAGTTACATTGGTGGTATCAATTGTGTACCTGGTAAGGAAAGGAAAGGAAGAAGGAGAGTGATCAGTTGAGTAGTGTGCAGTAATCACAGCATCAACAGATACACAGCAACAGCACAGCAACAAACCAACAACCAAGATTGTTTTCCACAGTCCACGAACAACCAACAATGATTCCCAGAATAAATGAAACCAGCAAATAGTCGAGTGCCAAACCAATAATTCCAGACGAAGAGTAATGATACACCAGAAGTAAAAGAAGTTCAATGCAGCAAATAACAACAGTTCAGCAACCAACAAACAGCTCAGTCAATGCAGATGACAGAACTTGGCCAAGGCAGCTTGACCAATATGAATTCTTATTCAACTTTCAGATGGTGTTTGGTTATAATCTATTTGGAAACTAACTTATGTTTTTCAGCTTTCTTTAAACTCAGTAAACCTTTCTTCAGACTAAAAGTTTCAGCTTTAAGACTAAAAATTCCAGCCTTTTGTTTTCTCTTTTTCTGAAGACTAAAAATCCACTGTTTTAGTTCTCGAATGGCCTATTTATAAGCCAAAGTGACCAAGTGCAGCTAAGCTGCCCCTCATGCTGCAACTTGCAGCCTGCCCATACCCTGTTAAAGCCCATGCCTAAGCATCTTTTGGTGCCAGCCCCTTTGTTCCCCACGCCTGGTTTTAGTTTAATCCAGAATTATGGGCTCATTTTATTTATTCATTTTAAGCCCCATACCCTTGTGTCTTGTTTCCCATTAGTATTAGTTTAATCTTAATTATTACCCTACTTGTCAGCTTCATTTAAACTAATCTTTCTGTCCTTTTTGACACCCCAGAACACCCCTGCTTAACCTTGATTATTACTGCCCTGCCTATTGCAGCATCAGGGCAGTTTTGAACTGATGAAAGTTCGAATTCAAGGCTGCCTGGGCTGAACCTTTTCAGTCATTTTTACAATGCAAACAAACTATTTTAAACCATGCTGGGGCATTCAGTTAGTGGCAACGTTCAATTAGTCATGCAACATTATTAGCTCGTTTGATTCATTAGTTATAGAAAACTAATCGACGACATTTATCGAGTCGACTATACTAATTATAACAGGTAATAATCAGTCGTTCAAATAAACAACACATACGGGGACCTAAAGGGCTTCGGACAACTTGGTCAGTCACTAGGAACCTATATAAGTTATTCATGCGACGACTATATTAATCGGACATGCTTATCATAGGATGCATTCAAATCATACACAAAAACCATCGGCCAAATAAAAGGTCTTTACAGAGATGAAAGAAATCCGAATGAAAAATAACAACATAACAACCAAACACAACGGAATATACTGACAACTTAATTAGAACTAAAACGAAAGAAAAGAAAACTTACCCAAAAAGGTTTGAAATCAAAACGACCCAAATTCTGATTCAACTTCGAACTCTTGAGGCCGAACAAACTTTAATCAGGGTGTTCTCACATGAGAACACCTTGATTAAGGTCTTTTAGACCTCAAACCCTTGTCCAGACCGGCCGGATTCCCCAGGTGCATGTGTTCTAAGGTCTGGATTTCCAGATCTGATTTTTAGGAAGTTGTGGGTAGATTCAGACCAAACCAAGCTTGGTTTGGTCACGAGGAAGGTCAGGGGAATGTCTGGTATGAAGATGGGGTGGTTTGGCATAGGTCCGGGTTCGACTCAAATCTTCAAACGAAGATTCGAGATGAGGGAAGGTGATTCAAGGCAAGAGGGTAACAGATCCATGTTCAGGAGAGTGAGGGGGTCTTAGGGTGTTCAGGAGGTGGTCACCGGCGTTCGTGCCGCCGGCTTTAATGGCGAGGGAGACGAGGGCGGCTAGGGTTTCTAATGGGAGGTCCGGGTTCGACTTGGGGACGAAGGGGTGGGGTGTTGGTATAGGGGGCGTGGGTGTAAGGGAAGGTTTATATATGGTCTATGGGATTGGATCTGAGCCGTTAGATCAGATGATCTCAACGGCTTGGATCTGAGGGTGAGAACTGAGACGGGGTCGTTTGGTAGTTAAACGGGGTCGTTTGGTTTAAGTGAGGGGTTGGGTCAGATTTGGGTCGGGTTTGAACCTGGGTTATTGAAAGTGATCCTGGACCGTTGGATTGGATTGATTGGAACGGCTGAGATGGATCGGCCTGAAACGATGCCGTTTCAGGAGATGCCTGGGCAGCCGGATTTGGACTGGGCCTGAGTGCTGGTTGGGCCTGTTATCTTGTTTAATTTTTGGCCCAAACCGATTTCCTTCACTTTTGTTTTCTAATTTCATTTTTCTTTTAAAACAAAAATAAAAATAAAAATAATAAATAACGAAATTAAAACTAAACAAACAATGCAACATTTTAACACAATTATCACAAAAATTATTTAAGTAAGTTAAAAACCTAGAACAAACGATGCACTCATATATATATATATATTTTTTGAATATTCTTTTACTGACCGAATTATGGTTTAATCATACATATTTTGTATTTTTGTTTGTTAATGATTAAGTGCAAAAATGGACAGATCCACGAATGACTAACAACACATGTCACGAAAACTCGAACAATTGTACAGCGAAACCATTTGTTACTATTTTTATTTTCTTTTGGAGCGATTGCTCGTAAAGCAAAAATCACGGGCTTACAGCTGCCCCTCTTTGCACGAAGACACGAAGGGTTTTCGCGCAAAGATAAGCGAGCGATTTTTGCCCGTCTGAATACTCCGTGTGAAGCATTTTTGAAAAAGATTTGACCGAACTTTTGCTTCAGAGGTTTCCTACATATCCTGGGCTGAAACAGGAATCAGGTCAATGTAGTTCGGGAAATTTTGGTAGCTGGGACTACCGTGTGACTATATTGCTTGCTGCTGTTGTGCGCTGTTGCATGCTGCTGTAGGATGCTACTGCTCAACCGATCTCCCTGTTACATTGCTCTAAAAGGAAAAACAAGAAGTTAAGTTAGAGTATGAGATCTCATCTATCTTCCGCTTGTTCTTGTTGTCTTGTTTTCTTGTCGGCTAACGTTTTCCTCTGACGCCTTTATTTTGTGAACTTGGAGATGATGCTGGTCCTTCACCTTTTCTGAATGTCAGTTCTCATCACTTTGCTTGATTTGCTGGGAACATGGCTTTCTTCCTTAAATCTTTCAATGGTTTCTTCAGCGGTATGGCTTTTCATCAGAATTGTTATACTGGGCATGCTACAACGTTCCCAAACTGCTTCTTTTGAGACGCGTTCCTTTTCCCTTTTGAATTGCGCGCTTGCCTCTGCAGCTGTCTGCTTCTGGGGATTTTATTGTTTCCCGTTTGGGCATCTCTGTTGTACCCTTCCGTCTTCAGGTGGGGTGACTGATTCCAAAATCTACAGCTAAAGAGTGTTCCCGCATTATACTGGTGGGCGACCTAGAACTTAAATGTATTCCCGCATTATACTGGTGGGCGACCTAGAACTTAAAAGTATTCCCGCATTATACTGGTGGGCGACCTAGAACTTAAAAGTATTCCCGCATTATACTGGTGGGCGACCTAGAACTTAAATGTATTCCCGCATTATACTGGTGGGCGACCTAGAACTTAAAAGTATTCCCGCATTATACTGGTGGGCGACCTAGAACTTAAAAGTATTCCCGCATTATACTGGTGGGCGACCTAGAACTTAAATGTATTCCCGCATTATACTGGTGGGCGACCTAGAACTTAAAAGTATTCCCGCATTATACTGGTGGGCCGACCTAGAACTTAAATGTATTCCCGCATTATACTGGTGGGCGACCTAGAACTTAAATGTATTCCCGCATTATACTGGTGGGCGACCTAGAACTTAAAAGTATTCCCGCATTATACTGGTGGGCGACCTAGAACTTAAAAGTATTCCCGCATTATACTGGTGGGCGACCTAGAACTTAAATGTATTCCCGCATTATACTGGTGGGCGACCTAGAACTTAAAAGTATTCCCGCATTATACTGGTGGGCGACCTAGAACTTAAAAGTATTCCCGCATTATACTGGTGGGCGACCTAGAACTTAAATGTATTCCCGCATTATACTGGTGGGCGACCTAGAACTTAAATGTATTCCCGCATTATACTGGTGGGCGACCTAGAACTTAAAAGTATTCCCGCATTATACTGGTGGGCGACCTAGAACTTAAAAGTATTCCCGCATTATACTGGTGGGCGACCTAGAACTTAAATGTATTCCCGCATTATACTGGTGGGCGACCTAGAACTTAAATGTATTCCCGCATTATACTGGTGGGCGACCTAGAACTTAAAAGTATTCCCGCATTATACTGGTGGGCGACCTAGAACTTAAAAGTATTCCCGCATTATACTGGTGGGCGACCTAGAACTTAAATGTATTCCCGCATTATACTGGTGGGCGACCTAGAACTTAAAAGTATTCCCGTATTATACTGGTGGGCGACCTAGAACTTAAAAGTATTCCCGCATTATACTGGTGGGCGACCTAGAACTTAAATGTATTCCCGCATTATACTGGTGGGCGACCTATAACTTAAATGTATTCCCGCATTATACTGGTGGGCGACCTAGAACTTAAATGTATTCCCGCATTATACTGGTGGGCGACCTAGAACTTAAATGTATTCCCGCATTATACTGGTGGGCGACCTAGAACTTAAATGTATTCCCGCATTATACTGGTGGGCGACCTAGAACTTAAATGTATTCCCGCATTATACTGGTGGGCGACCTAGAACTAATGTATTCCCGCATTATACTGGTGGGCGACCTACAACTTAAATGTATTCCCGCATTATACTGGTGGGCGACCTAGAACTTAAATGTATTCCCGCATTATACTGGTGGGCGACCTAGAACTTAAATGTATTCCCGCATTATACTGGTGGGCGACCTAGAACTTAAAAGTATTCCCGCATTATACTGGTGGGCGACCTAGAACTTAAAAGTATTCCCGCATTATACTGGTGGGCGACCTAGAACTTAAATGTATTCCCGCATTATACTGGTGGGCGACCTAGAACTTAAATGTATTCCCGCATTATACTGGTGGGCGACCTAGAACTTAAATGTATTCCCGCATTATACTGGTGGGCGACCTAGAACTTAAATGTATTCCCGCATTATACTGGTGGGCGGCCTAGAACTTAAAAGTATTCCCGCATTATACTGGTGGGCGACCTAGAACTTAAAAGTATTCCCGCATTATACTGGTGGGCGACCTAGAACTTAAATGTATTCCCGCATTATACTGGTGGGCGACCTAGAACTTAAAAGTATTCCCGCATTATACTGGTGGGTGACCTAGAACTTAAAAGTATTCCCGCATTATACTGGTGGGCGACCTAGAACTTAAATGTATTCCCGCATTATACTGGTGGGCGACCTAGAACTTAAATGTATTCCCGCATTATACTGGTGGGCGACCTAGAACTTAAATGTATTCCCGCATTATACTGGTGGGCGACCTAGAACTTAAATGTATTCCCGCATTATACTGGTGAGCGACCTAGAACTTAAATGTATTCCCGCATTATACTGGTGGGCGACCTAGAACTTAAATGTATTCCCGCATTATACTGGTGGGCGACCTAGAACTTAAAAGTATTAAAATTGCTTCCCCGTTCTTCCGAGAAAATTTCGACAATTGGCAGAAAATTTTCTGCCCCGGTTTTTTGTGACTTCCCTGGCGTTGCCTCTCGCTGTCATCATCAATCCTTTGTTTTCCTGCAGCAGACAAAAGGATTTAATTAGTTTTCATCGTGATGGTAGAGGGTGCCTTTCTGGCAGATGATTTTCCTTTTGTCCCCTTTTCTTGCACTTTGTTCCCATAATTGGTTGGCGGGCAAAGTTGCCTGTTGGGGGTCTCTAGCCTGCCGGGGATTAGTTTTCAATTTATCTCCTTTTCTGCTTTCTCTTTAAACGCATGATGTGGGAGTCTGCTTCTAACTCCCGAAACCACTCCCTTTTGGAGCTTACTTCTTCCAAAATTTCCGGGCACAATCACTGCATTGCCCGGGACCGGCCTTTAAGACTGTTTGTATTATCCTGCATTGGATGAATTCCCCTTCGGTTTCTGGTAGTAAGCTTTGAAAAATCCTTTCAAGACACATTTTAGGGAAAGAAATAAAAGATATGGAAAGGAGAAAATCTTTCTGAACTAACATTTTTTGTGGGAGGAGACAATCAAAAGAACTTATCTGGAGGACATGACTGGTCCCCGTGATCATGACGTGCACCATAGATTCCCGACCCAGTCTATTTGTATCAATCGATTTGCCGGATGGTCTGACTTGCTGGGGATGATAAATGACTGTCCATGCTGTTGCAAATGTGGTAGCTTTTGTTGACTCGTCTTGTCGCCTCATAGTGCCCTTCGAGGGGTTTTCACTAATGAGACTCTCTCTTTTCTCTCATCTCCCGGCGCCTTATGGTGCCTGTGAAGGTTTTCACCGATAAGACTCTCTCATTTCATATCCCTCATCTTACATCGCCTCTCGGTGCCTGTGAAGGTTTTCACCGATAAGACTCTCTCATTTTATTTCTTTCGAGGATTCGGGGCGTTGTAGATACGACCCTCTCTTCTGGAGATTCCTTTGACTATCAATTCATTCCCAGTCTTACGATCCTCTTCTTTGCTGGGGATTGGTGTATTATTCTCGGTCTTATTCTCCTGACTCGACATCTCTTGAACATTGATCGGGAGGTCTTTTGGACGTTGATGTTGGTTTTGGTGCGGAGTTAAAGAAAGGTTATGAAAAATGAAAATAATTTGATGGGTGGTGCGCTACAACTTTTGGAATCAAATCTTTGTTGGAACTTAAAACATAACCTCTGCCCCAGTTTTCTTGCTTGGGAAATTTATTTTTTATACTTATGTTGCGTTATGTGCGTTACGCACGCTGTGCCTATTATGCACACTATTATGCATCCTACATTTACTATGATGCATACTATGACCGAGCCGTGAGGCGCCTACGTATCCTCTTTGAGGAATCAGGTCAAACGTAGTTCCCACGGTTTTGTATTTCTTTATGATTTCATCTTCTTCTTCTTTTTTCTTTTTTTCTTTTTTTTCTTTTTTTTTTTTCTTTTTTTTTCCTTTTTTTTCTCTTTTCTTTTTCTCTTTTTCCATGTCTTTTCCATTAGTGATTCCAAAAGAGGGGTATGAAAGATTTCTTAAGGCTCAAAGGGGGAAGCAAGGGTTAAAAGTGTTTGGATAGAAGAAAGAATTGCCTCCGTCATCTCATTATCCAACAAACGCCAAATACAAACAAATAAATCATAATTAAAGAAATTACGCATAATATCTCTTGACTGCATCTGAATTGATAGCCATGTCGACACATCTACCCTCGACATCTGTCAAACACAAAGCACCGTTGGACAATACTTTGGTCACGATATAACGCCCTTGCCAATTTGGGGCGAATTTGCCTTTTGCCTCGACCTGATGTGGGAGGATCTTCTTCAATACCAGTTGTCCTACTTCAAACTTCCTGGGGCGCACCTTCTTATTATACGCTCTTGCCATTCTCTTCTGGTACAGCTGACCATGGCACACTGCTGCCAATCTTTTCTCATCTATCAGGCTCAACTGTTCCAATCGAGTTTTGACCCATTCATCATCATCAATCCCGGCTTCAGCGACAATTCGGAGGGACGGAATTTCGACCTCCACTGGTATCACGGCCTCAGTTCCATACACCAACAAATAAGGAGTTGTGCCTATGGAAGTCCGGACGGTAGTGCGGTACCCCAACAAGGCAAAGGGTAATTTCTCGTGCCATTGTCTGGACCCTTCCACCATTTTTCGCAGTATCTTCTTGATATTCTTATTGGCTGCTTCGACTGCTCCATTCGCCTTGGGACGATATGGGGTGGAATTGCGGTGTGTAATCTTGAATTGTTGGCATACCTCTCTCATCAGGCTGCTATTAAGATTCGCACCGTTATCCGTAATGATCACTTTTGGGATCCCAAATCTGCAGATGATATGGGAGTGAACAAAGTCCACCACTGCCTTCTTGGTTACTGATTTGAAGGTTTTAGCCTCGACCCATTTGGTGAAGTAATCAATGGTCACTAGAATGAACCTATGACCGTTGGATGCTGCCGGCTCGATGGGCCCAATGACGTCCATGCCCCATATCCCCATTCTGAGGTATTCCTTGATATTATGAAACCAGGGTTTGCCATCTGCTTCTTCTTCTACGGCATTGCAGTAGGCGTGCTGATCATGGACCTGGATGTGTAGAGGATCCACATACATTTTGTCAGGGTGGTGCAGTATTGATGCTAAGGTGGCCAAGGCATCCGCAACCTCATTGTGAACTCTCGGGATGTGTTTGGACTTCACCGATCGAAATTGCTTGCTCAGATCATGCAAGCATTGTCGGTATGGTATAAGCTTTAGATCTCGTGTTTCCCATTCACCCTGAATTTGATGTACCAAGAGGTCCGAGTCTCCCAAAACCAAGACGTCTTGGACATCCATGTCAGCAGCCAAGCGCAGACCCAGAATGCAAGCCTCATACTCGGCCATATTGTTGGTGCAATAGAAGCGTAGTTGAGCTGTAACAGGATAATGCCGTCCTGTTTCAGAAATGAGTACTGCTCCTATTCCAACCCCTTTTGCGTTTGCAGCTCCATCGAAGAAAAGCTTCCAACCTGGTTCCTCAGGTAATTCCAAATCATTCGTATGCATCACCTCTTCGTCAGGAAAATACGTTCTTAAGGGCTCGTATTTTTCATCAACAGGATTCTCTGCCAAATGGTCTGCCAGTGCCTGGGCTTTCATGGCCGTCCTCGTTACGTAGATGATATCAAATTCTGTGAGCAGAATTTGCCACTTTGCCAACCTTCCCGTGGGCATAGGTTTCTGAAAGATATACTTCAATGGGTCCAAACGGGATATGAGATAAGTGGTATATGAAGATAGGTAGTGCTTCAACTTCTGAGCTACCCAAGTTAGGGCACAACATGTTTTCTCGAGTTGGGTGTACTTGACCTCATGTACTGTGAATTTCTTGCTAAGATAGTAGATGGCCTGCTCCTTCCTTCCCGTGTCATCATGTTGCCCCAGTACACAACCAAATGAATTTTCCAGGACCGTTAGATAAAGAATCAAAGGCTTCCCTGGCTTAGGCGGGACCAATACGGGTGGATTAGACAGATATCCTTTGATTTGGTCGAAAGCCTCCTGACACTCTGCCGTCCAACCTACCGCAGCATCCTTTCTCAACAGCCGAAATATGGGCTCACAAGTTGCTGTGAGTTGAGCGATGAACCTGCTGATGTAATTGAGTCTACCCAGCAAACTCATTACCTCTATTTTGTTCCTTGGCGGTGGCAAATCTCGGATGGATTCAATTTTGGATGGGTCTAACTCAATCCCCCGTCGACTGACGATGAATCCTAGCAACTTTCCCGATAGAACCCCGAATGCACATTTGGCCGGGTTAAGTTTGATATCATACCTCCGGAGTCTTTGGAAAAATCTCCTTAGGTCTGCTACATGGTCCTCCTGACGCCAAGATTTGATGATCACATCATCGACGTACACCTCGATTTCCTTGTGTATCATGTCATGAAACATAACAGTCATTGCTCGCATGTACGTCGCCCCGGCGTTCTTCAACCCGAACGGCATTACCCGATAGCAGTAGGTTCCCCATGGCGTACTAAACGCTGTCTTCTCAGCATCCTCCTCGTCCATTAAGATCTGATGATAACCCGCATAGCAATCCACAAAGGATCCGATCTCGCGCCCAGCGCAATTATCGATCAGGATATGAATGTTGGGTAACGGAAAATTGTCCTTGGGACTTGCTTTGTTGAGGTTGCGGTAGTCGACGCACACCCTGATTTTTCCATCCTTCTTTGGGACTGGCACCACATTGGACAACCACTCGGGATATCGAGTGACCCGAATGACCTTTGATTGCAGCTGCTTAATCACTTCTTCTTTGATCTTTACACTCATTTCTGTTTTAAATTTTCTTAGTTTTTGCTTGACCGGAGGGTATGCCGGGTCAGTGGGTAATTTGTGAACCACTAAATTGGTGCTTAATCCAGGCATATCATCATATGACCAGGCAAAAACATCTTTGAATTCCCTGAGAGTTTTGATCAATTCTGCTCTGACATTCGGCTCAATGTGGATGCTAATTTTGGTCTCTTGGATGTTATCAGCGTCTCCTAGATTCACGGCCTCGGTGTCATTTAGGTTAGGCTTGGGCTTCTCTTCAAATTAGCACAGTTCTCGGTTTATTTCTTCGAAGGCTTCACCTTCGTCACTTTCAGATTCATCGTCACAAACGCCCTTTTGCATCATTGAGTCGGTTTCAGATTGATTTATTAGACTAGGTCGAAGATCCGCTGTGCATGCCATGTCATTAGAACCAGTAAAAAGAGAACTGTTCAGAAAGAAAAAGAACAAAACAAAAATTAAAATGGGACGAAAGAAAAGAACTTTATTAAATTTGTGGGATAAAAGGGTTCACACTTTTACAGAAACGAAAGTAAAATTTGGATTACACCCTTGAATAATCCGATCAAACAAACAAACAAACAAAACATTAATCAAAGCCTACTACCAAGACTCCCCTCGGACAGGAAGAGGAGTAACCGTCCAATTGTTGGTCTTGGCCTCAGGCCCCACAAATTGTATCTCTGCTCTGCTGGAACCTTCTCCAGCTTCCACCATACTGACATCCGCGAATAGTCTCTCAAAACTCTGATTCAGGTCTTCATTTATACCGATCAAAGGTCCTTGAACCTTTGGGACCGGTGACTCCTTGGCACTTGCTTTGACAAAAGACCTTGAGAGGCGTGGTACTGGTTTAGGAAGAAACCAGACCCTCTTCTTCATTTTTCGCGCTTGCTTCCTGTCTGCTGCGGTTGGTTTGAACCCCAACCCGAAAGTTTCCAGATTCTTAGGAAGGGAGACAGGTTGGACTATCCCTTGAAGCTCGACTCCCAGGCCTTTTCCCGGCACAAATCCATTACCCAGCATTTCTGATACCATCATGACTGTTGCGGCAGCTACCCTAGGGTGCGGGATGATTTCTCCTTCAGAAATTTTGTTGGCCGACCCTGTATCGAGAATCTGGTAGACCCAAGGACCTTTGTCATCAGTGGTCTCTATGAAAGGCACAATGGTTCCGCCCATGGTGCATGTTGTATCCTCGCCGTGTAACACGACCTCTTGTCTTTCCCACTCGAACTTCACCGTCTGATGTAGGGTGGAAGGCACCGCTTTGGCTGCATGAATCCAGGGTCGTCCTAACAGCAGATTGTAAGAAACTGTGGCATCTAACACCTGGAATTCCATGGTAAACAGGACTGGACCGATGGTCAGTTCAAGCACAACATCACCCACAGTGGCTGTTTCGTTTCCGTCAAACCCTCGGACACAGATGCTATTCTCCCGGATTCTTCGACGGTCGATTTTTAATTGGTCCAGGGTGGATAATGGACAAATATTGGCGCTTGAGCCGTTATCCACCAATACTCGAGTTACCACCGAGTCTTCACATTTGACAGCTAGGTATAGAGCTTTGTTATGCTCTGTACCTTCCACCGGCAGGTCATCATCTGAGAATGTTACCCTGTTCACCTCGAAGATCTTGCTGGCAATGGTTTCCAGGTGGTTTACAGAAATATCACTGGGTACATGAGCCTCGTTCAATATCTTCAACAGGGCCCGACGATGCTCCTCAGAATGGATCAGCAACGACAACAGTGAGATCTGGGCCGGTGTTTTTCTCAGCTGTTCGACCACAGAATAGTCATGTACTTTCATCTTCCTCAGAAATTCTTCAGCCTCTTCTTCGGATACTGGCTTCTTGATTGCCACTGGGTTGGTTTTTCTTAGCTCCACCGGAGCAAAACATCGACCTGATCGAGTCAGCCCTTGCGCTTCACAACTGACTTCTTCCACCTGTTTTCCTTGGTACGTCACCACTGCCTTTTCATATTTCCAAGGCACCGCCCTGCTGTCAATCATTGGCAGTTGGACCACAGGCTTTATGGTCACCCGTTCTCTACATACCCCTTTCAACACGACTGCCGGTGTGGGCAGGATCCCTGGTATTACCAACTTGCTTGGCTCGGGTTTGCTTGCTATGATGGACGGGCTCTTCCCCAATATCACTACCGGCTTGACGCCTTCTCCCTGCGACTGTACACTTGTTCCTCCACTGGTTAAGACTTCTTTCGGGGCGGCTTGGATCATCATCACTGTTTGTGAGGGTTTTCTTAATTCTCCTCCCTCACACACCAACTCAATCATGTGAGTTTCGTGGTGCGCTGGCAGTGGGTTTTGGTTGATGTTAGGAGCCTCCGGTGTCTGGACCTCGATCTTATTGGTGTCAATAAGATCCTGTATGGCATGCCTTAACTTCCAGCATTTCTCGGTATCGTGCCCGAGCATCCCTGAACAGTATTCACAACTGATTGAACGATCCAAATTCTGAGGTGGGGGATTTGGTTCCCGAGTGTGGACAGGACTAACCAAACCCAATTGTCGCAGCTTGTGGAACAAAGCGGTGTAGGTTTCTCCCAGCTCTGTGAAGGTTCTTTGCTTCCGCAACCTGTCATTCCTAGCATCTGGATTTCCCCGGAAGCCTGCCCCTAAAGGGTTTCTATATGCCCTTGGTGGAGGGTAGGTGTTTTGTGGTGGTGCATATATGTTCTGGGGAGCCGGTGCGCGCCATTGTGGGCGAACCGGAGGCTGAGTGTATACCTGGGCTTGGTGTACGGAACAATGTGGTTCTCGAGGTGGATAGAAATTTTGTGGTGGGTTGTATGGGTAGTTTGACCTGTGAGGCCTGGGTTGGTTGTAGTGCGGCCTGCCAGCCCTGGACCAACTGCCTGCCTCGATCGTGGCAACCTCTTCTTTCTTTCTTCTCAGCGCACCTCCCGTGCCGCTTTGAATCGCCTGGGTTGTGGCCTTGAGTGCCGAATAGTTCAAGATCTTGTCCGACCTCAAACCTTCTTCTATCATGACCCCTATTTTGACCACCTCGTTGAAAGATTTTCCAACCGTTGTCACCAAGTGACCAAAGTAGGTTGGATCCAATGTCTGCAAAAAATAGTCCACCATCTCTCCCTCTCTCATGGGAGGATCGACTCTGGCTGCTTGTTCTCTCCAGCGGAACCCGAACTCGCGAAAACTTTCCCCGGGTTTCTTCCCAGTTCTCAATAACGTGAGACGGTCAGGGACTATCTCCAGATTGTATTGGAAATGACCTGCAAAAGCCTGCGCCAGGTCATCCCACGTGTACCACCTGCTGAAATCCTGCCTGGTATACCATTCCAGTGCAGATCCGCTCAGGCTTTGGCCGAAATAAGCTATCAAAAGCTCGTCCTTGCCTCCTGCCCCTCTCATTTTACTACAGAATCCCCGCAAATGTGCCATGGGATCACCGTGCCCTTCATATAAATCAAACTTGGGCATCTTGAACCCAGCCGGGAGTTGGACATCCGGGAAAGGGCACAGATCTTTGTATGCCACGCTGACTTGATTGCCCAGCCCGTGCAAGTTCCTGAAGGATTGCTCCAGGCTTTTGAACTTTCTCAACACTTCATCCTGTTCAGGGGCCTTAGCCGGTTTTTCAGTCTCTGCCGGCACTTCCAAATGTGGATTGTAAGCTTGCGGCTCGGGTGCATGGAATGTAGGCTCAGGGGGATAGTATTGTGTATCGTGAGCCTGAAACAATGGCTCACTGGTCGTTCTCTGCAAAGGTGCTGATGTAGGCCCCACAAAAATGGGAATATTGGGTGTTGGGAGAGGTTGATGGGGTGGTGGAGCTTGGGAATCATGAGGGCTTCTTTCTTGATGATAGAGGGGATTTGGGCGGCTTGTGGAAGGGCCAGAGTGAGGGTACTCCGGCATGTGTCCCAGTGTTTCAGGACTCTTTTGTGTTTTGGCTAGGGCTAGTTGCATTGCATTCATTTCTAGTCCCATCCTTTCAATCTTTTCCATCGCTTCTTTTAACAACTGGCTCATCGGCCTTTCTTCCTCATTGCTATTCTCCGAAGTAGTCATGCTTGTTGTTACCGGTCCTTTGGATCTGGTTTGGTATGAATGTGTTGCCAGAATTCTTTAACAACTAACTGTCTGGTATCAGACAACAACAAACTTTGTTAGTGTTAGAGCTTAACAGATTTGATCATAACACATAGAGGATGCAATGCACCTAGGCAGTTAACCGTTTCTACATGCTTTGCTTCAAACAACATGCGTCATCCCGGCTTGCTCATTCGTCTCTTTAAAGTATTTTGCGAAACCCTGCGTTTTATTTTATTTTACAATCTTTTCTTTATTTATTAAAAGCAGTCGAATCTTCTGGGGATTGCCTACGTATCACGTCCCCGCGTGAATCAGACCAGGCGTAGTTCTGCCTTAAAGTAAAGAAACATACAATTCTTGTGAAATCATTAAATTCATTCTCAAAATTTTGCTATTACAAATTACATCAAGCAAGGAATAGCAATAGTACAGACTCCACAGTTCTTAACCCGTTTTGACTAAAAGAAAGGAAAACAACATATGGAAAAGCGACAAAGCCAAATAAACAGGACTCAACCAAAGATTAATTTTCCAACTTAGGGACACGCGAGGCATCATTCGGCCTTTCCGCGGCCCTTGGTGTGAGGTCCCTCTGCAGGTTTTTCAACTCATTCATGATTCGGTGGACGCAACCCATGATGGAAACAAGGAGGGTCTTTCGAGGCTTTTGCTTGCATGCCAGGCATCTCATGTAGATGTAATGCCCAATCTCGTCGATCTTCCCCCGAATGTTGTTCCTTTCCGCGAACAACTGCCTTATCTGTCGGTTCTTCAATCCTAGTGTTTGTGCATTGCTGGCAAGCTGGTCCTGGAACATCTCCATTTGCCTTTCCATTCTGGTCATTGCCTCGTAACATCGCCTTCTGTCAGCTTGGGCATCTCGTGTTTGCTTGAAGATCCTCTCTTGAAGATCGGCATTCGTTTCCCTTAATGTCCCGATGCTCAGCTCATAATCCCTTATGACTCGTTGCAGGCGCTGCCTCCGAGCTATCGCACCCTTTGCCCACTTGGTCCGCAATCTTGCTGTGCTGGCCTTGGCTCTTTCCAAATCTTCCTGGCATTCCGCAACCTGATCCTTTAACCCTGCTATCAATCTTTTATCTGCCCGGCTTCTCAGCTGGCTATTAGCCTCCTTTTTCATTCTCCGGATCTGAGCTTTGAGGATCTCGCCTTCTCTGATTAATCTGTTCTTTTCTCCCTTGTGGGCAGCAGACTGTAATTGGCACTCAAACTTCATATCCTGAACTTGTTGCTTCAGTTTGCCTGCTTCGGCAAGATATTCCCGCTCTTTGGCCAACTAGCCCCACTGCTCTTGTGAAGATTTGGCAAATTCTTGCAGGTGAGGTCTTTTGGTCGGTCTTCCAGATGATATCTCCCCTTTGTACCAGGCCTGATACCCGGGCGAAACTTCCCCTTTTGCCCGATTCATTACACAAGTATTGGCTTCTAAGTATTGACATTGGCTCCAAATTTGCCGAACCCTTGCTTCAGGAAACTGGCCGTCGGGACTGATCTCAATTACCTGGATGCTCAGATCCTCGTCTTTCGGCACTATCTGATACCTCCCAAGTTGCCTTAAAACCCGATGCGGCGCGTATGGTTGAATGCTCTTAAGTCCCATTAAGAGAAAATGGGGCCTGGCTGCTGGCATGTATATGACTTCGTCGATCGGTAACCATCCTAGCGCCCACTGTATTTGACTGGCGTTGAGGGTATGGAAATATGAGGTCCATGCTGTGACTCCTTCTAGTAGGTAGGTTTCATTAACTCTGGTATAGAACTCCTCTATGCAGGTCTTTCCAGCGGATCCATGGCTCAGAAACTGGGCTCGGTGACATAGGTGTTCGGTCATCCACATTTGCAACAACAAATTGCAACCCTCGAAAAAGCTTCCTCCAGCTTTGCAAGAAGTGAGTGCCCGGAATATATCAGATACTATCATGGGCGCCAACGTACTATCACTCTGTGTGAGCAACGTACTGACGACCCCTGCTATCTTTATGTCAATATTCCCGTCTTTTCTTGGGAATACTAGTAGTCCTAAGAAAGTTATCATGAAAGCAATCCGTCTATGTTCTTCCCACTTTTGGCGATTACCTTTGCTGCACAACTGGTTTTCTGGCTTATCGCATCCTCCTATGTGACCATATCTTTGATATATGAAACTCATGCTGCAAAAACCTTTTGCCAAGTCAGGGTTATGAATTGTTCTGACTATCTTTAAGGAGTCCAGGAACCGGTGTATTGCTACAGCTCTTGGAGCAATCAGATATTTGTGCCTCAAAGGAGTCTCAGCGCTGCCGATATACCCTGCTATTTCTTCTAAAGTTGGGGTAAGTTCAAAATCTGAGAAACGGAAGACATTGTGCGCAGGATCCCAGTGGGGGACTAGTGCCCTTATGATATCTCCTCGTGGCCTGATATCCAACAAACTCGTGAGGCCTTTCAGATACTTCTTGATTTCGTCATGCCCTTCTTTGCCCAAATCATTCCACCAGAGCCGCAATTGGAGGGGGATTTTACTCATGATTGAAAAGGGTTCATTCGGAGTCGTGCTCATTCTGCACATTTATTAATAAGATTTTAACAAACGACACTTATTCTGATAAAAACAAAAATATATGCGATTTTTATTTAATTTTGAATTTTCGTATATATACATAAAAAAAAACTTTCTAAAGAAGTCAACAACGGAAAATATTTTGGATTTTTGTTTCGAAAACTGGGAGCCTAAAAGAACTTCTCTTTGACTTTTGGCAAGACAAATACTTTTGCAACAAATAAAGATATATATACATTTTTGAAGTAAAGAAAAACTTTTGAATTTTTCATATATATATATATATATATATATATATATATATATATATATATATATATATATATACATATATATTGCAACAAATAAAAGTAAAGACAAAATAGGACTCCTTTTTTTTATTATTATTATTATTATTATTTTCGAATTTTCATAAAAAAGCCATTTTAAAAGTAAGATTCTTTTTTTTTTTTTTTTTAAAAAATTTATGACAAGACAAACTATATATTTCTGTTGATATTTTATTTTTTGAAAAACAAAATAGAACAATGACTTTTCCAAATTTTGGCCGAGTTTTGATAGTATTTGTTTTTTTTCTCTCTTTTTTTTTCAAAAATAAACAATCAATTCCTAACCGTTATTTCCCTTTTTTTCAATATTCCAAATATTCAAACACCGGTCAGCATGCGGGCATGAGACAAATAAATGCACGGAAAACAATAGGATGCATCAGAATGGCCTTTTCATATCAGGTTGCTAGTCCTAGACGGACCCAACCCCTGTGTTGAGTCCCCTAAGTCATATGCAACATGATGCAAATAAGCGTTCCTACTAGGAATCCGGCATGAAGTCATGTTATTCTATGTTCAAAACCTGGGTCGGTGTTCTAGACAGTGTACCCGAGCGGACAACTCGAGTTGAGGAAGGAGCTCCTTTCCGGGAACCAAAAGGCCAGCCGGCTTAGAAACTTTCCGAGCCTCTTTTATTTAGGGTATGATACTAACAGAATAGGGAGTCTCAACCAGTGAGCACATCCCCGGAGGTAAGAAGAGAAAGGTTTCGGCACAGTTTATATACAGTTCAAATAATATCAAAGCGGTAAAAGCAGCATTTAGCACATTAGGCTCAGAACATGTAATAATCAGATAATAAATAAAGCCAAATAATAACAATTATTCTAAGCTCGAATTCTTAACCCTGAACCAGTGGTTCTGGGTGTCCAATCCCCAGTGGAGTCGCCAGAGCTGTCACACCTCCATTTTCCGCGCCCGAGAGGGTGCAAGGGAGTTTTTTCCAATTAAAGGACAACCGAAACGGGATTGGTTTAATTATTTCAGAGTCGCCACTTGGGAGATTTAGGGTGTCCCAAGTCACCAATTTTAATCCCGAATCGAGGAAAATAATGACTCCTATATTACGGTCTGCGTACCAGAAATCCGGATAAGGAATTCTGTTAACCCGGGAGAAGGTGTTAGGCATTCCCGAGTTCCGTGGTTCTAGCACGGTCGCTCAACTGTTATATTTGGCTTATTTATCTGATTTTTAATACGATATGAACTTATGTGCAAATTTTAACTTTTAACCGCTTTATTATTATTGTTTTTACAAGAATGTGAACATCGCTTAAAACACGTCTTTGGACTGCGTCACATGAAATGCACCCACAATCCGGAACGCATTTTATTTGATGTTTTGAGATTTGGCTTTGGGTCGCATGAAATGCACACCCGAACTTAAGCAAGTAAATTATTAAACACGCGCCTAAAGAGACTATCGCGTTATTATTTTGCGGAGGCCGTGAAATTCGCTAAACGACCCTCCTGAATTCTAAGTAATTTTAAACAAGTATTTACTGAGGGCCCCGCAATTTGTATTTTTATTCGGCGAGGCTCATCTCATCCTTATTTTTTAAAATGAATTTGCAACGTCATGGACACGCATCTCGAACCACGTCACAATCAATGTACCCGTGATTAGAAACACATTTCGATTCCGTTGAGATTTGGATTTGGGTCACATCAATGTGCACCCGAGTTTACGAAGGTAAGATTTATTAAGGCGCGTCCTAAAGAGTCTAACGTATTGTTATTTTAGGAAGGTTGTGAGATTTGCTAAACAACCCGTCCTGGAAACTAAATGCTTCACTAATATACATTTAACAAGGGCCCCGCATCTGCGTTTTGTTTATTTTTATTGAGGCTCATCTCGTTGTTATTTTTAAAGGATGTCCTATAGCAACTACGTTTCTCGCCGTGTTTGTCTCTATCAATTGAAAGCAGTAAATAGCCTTAGTTGATTATAAAACCGGATTTAAAGTGCTATTACAGAATAATAAAACGTGACTGCACTTATGGACAACTAGTCGCAAATTATGGGCCCAAACCTAGCTCATGCGAGATGGCCAGACTTGGGCCCTGTTTTTCCGATACAGGCCTAGCTGATTTTTTCGATTTGGGCTCGGCCTTCCTGAGGTTGAGGCCTAGAACTGATTCTTTGTTCTTTATCAATTTATATGTGACAAACTAGCAAAAGGGGAAAGAACTTTAACTCATGCGGATAGTTTTCCTATTTTGGCCTACATTATAGAATATACTACACCATCAGACTAAGTCTAAAATACAACTTATTACACTGGGAATGTTTTTCACCTAACAGCATACATACATGACTATCATTCATTAACCTACATTGATATACTGAGCATGTAGGCTACTTCTATTATACAAACGAAAATGTAACTATTTTATGACATTTAATGTAACAGTTCATGTATACATAAAAACAATCTGCAGGTCCTCTCTTTTGCATTCATGCTCAAACTCTCAGTTACATTGGTGGTATCAATTGTGTACCTGGTAAGGAAAGGAAAGGAAGAAGGAGAGTGATCAGTTGAGTAGTGTGCAGTAATCACAGCATCAACAGATACACAGCAACAGCACAGCAACAAACCAACAACCAAGATTGTTTTCCACAGTCCACGAACAACCAACAATGATTCCCAGAATAAATGAAACCAGCAAATAGTCGAGTGCCAAACCAATAATTCCAGACGAAGAGTAATGATACACCAGAAGTAAAAGAAGTTCAATGCAGCAAATAACAACAGTTCAGCAACCAACAAACAGCTCAGTCAATGCAGATGACAGAACTTGGCCAAGGCAGCTTGACCAATATGAATTCTTATTCAACTTTCAGATGGTGTTTGGTTATAATCTATTTGGAAACTAACTTATATTTTTCAGCTTTCTTTAAACTCAGTAAACCTTTCTTCAGACTAAAAGTTTCAGCTTTAAGACTAAAAATTCCAGCCTTTTGTTTTCTCTTTTTCTGAAGACTAAAAATCCACTGTTTTAGTTCTCGAATGGCCTATTTATAAGCCAAAGTGACCAAGTGCAGCTAAGCTGCCCCTCATGCTGCAACTTGCAGCCTGCCCATACCCTGTTAAAGCCCATGCCTAAGCATCTTTTGGTGCCAGCCCCTTTGTTCCCCACGCCTGGTTTTAGTTTAATCCAGAATTATGGGCTCATTTTATTTATTCATTTTAAGCCCCATACCCTTGTGTCTTGTTTCCCATTAGTATTAGTTTAATCTTAATTATTACCCTACTTGTCAGCTTCATTTAAACTAATCTTTCTGTCCTTTTTGACACCCCAGAACACCCCTGCTTAACCTTGATTATTACTGCCCTGCCTATTGCAGCATCAGGGCAGTTTTGAACTGATGAAAGTTCGAATTCAAGGCTGCCTGGGCTGAACCTTTTCAGTCATTTTTACAATGCAAACAAACCATTTTAAACCATGCTGGGGCATTCAGTTAGTGGCAACGTTCAATTAGTCATGCAACATTATTAGCTCGTTTGATTCATTAGTTATAGAAAACTAATCGACGACATTTATCGAGTCGACTATACTAATTATAACAGGTAATAATCAGTCGTTCAAATAAACAACACATACGGGGACCTAAAGGGCTTCGGACAACTTGGTCAGTCACTAGGAACCTATATAAGTTATTCATGCGATGACTATATTAATCGGACATGCTTATCATAGGATGCATTCAAATCATACACAAAAACCATCGGCCAAATAAAAGGTCTTTACAGAGATGAAAGAAATCCGAATGAAAAATAACAACATAACAACCAAACACAACGGAATATACTGACAACTTAATTAGAACTAAAACGAAAGAAAAGAAAACTTACCCAAAAAGGTTTGAAATCAAAACGACCCAAATTCTGATTCAACTTCGAACTCTTGAGGCCGAACAAACTTTAATCAGGGTGTTCTCACATGAGAACACCTTGATTAAGGTCTTTTAGACCTCAAACCCTTGTCCAGACCGGCCGGATTCCCCAGGTGCATGTGTTCTAAGGTCTGGATTTCCAGATCTGATTTTTAGGAAGTTGTGGGTAGATTCGGACCAAACCAAGCTTGGTTTGGTCACGAGGAAGGTCAGGGGAATGTCTGGTATGAAGATGGGGTGGTTTGGCATAGGTCCGGGTTCGACTCAAATCTTCAAACGAAGATTCGAGACGAGGGAAGGTGATTCGAGGCAAGAGGGTAACAGATCCATGTTCAGGAGAGTGAGGGGGTCTTAGGGTGTTCAGGAGGTGGTCACCGGCGTTCGTGCCGCCGGCTTTAATGGCGAGGGAGACGAGGGCGGCTAGGGTTTCTAATGGGAGGTCCGGGTTCGACTTGGGGACGAAGGGGTGGGGTGTTGGTATAGGGGGCGTGGGTGTAAGGGAAGGTTTATATATGGTCTATGGGATTGGATCTGAGCCGTTAGATCAGATGATCTCAACGGCTTGGATCTGAGGGTGAGAACTGAGACGGGGTCGTTTGGTTTAAGTGAGGGGTTGGGTCAGATTTGGGTCGGGTTTGAACCTGGGTTATTGAAAGTGATCCTGGACCGTTGGATTGGATTGATTGGAATGGCTGAGATGGATCGGCCTGAAACGATGCCGTTTCAGGAGATGCCTGGGCAGCCGGATTTGGACTGGGCCTGAGTGCTGGTTGGGCCTGTTATCTTGTTTAATTTTTGGCCCAAACCGATTTCCTTCACTTTTGTTTTCTAATTTCATTTTTCTTTTAAAACAAAAATAAAAATAAAAATAATAAATAACGAAATTAAAACTAAACAAACAATGCAACATTATAACACAATTATCACAAAAAATATTTAAGTAAGTTAAAAACCTAGAACAAACGATGCACTCATATATATATATATTTTTTGAATTTTCTTTTACTGACCGAATTATGGTTTAATCATACATATTTTGTATTTTTGTTTGTTAATGATTAAGTGCAAAAATGGACAGATCCGCGAATGACTAACAACACATGTCACGAAAACTCGAACAATTGTACAGCGAAACCATTTGTTACTATTTTTATTTTCTTTTGGAGCGATTGCTCGTAAAGCAAAAATCACGGGCTTACAGTAACGTTGATGCCATAGCCCCAGCGGCATGAATCCATGGCCGTCCCAGCAACAAGTTGTAAGATGCTGGTACATCTATTACTTGGAAATCGACCTCGAACCAGGTTGGTCCCATCTATAAGCATAGAATAATCTCACCAATGGTAGATCTTTGAGAACTATCGAAGGCTCTCACATTGATTGCTCCATATTTTATCTCGTGCAGTCCTTTACCCAGCTTCTTGAGTGTTACCAGTGGACAAATGTTGAGGCTGGAACCTCCATCGATCAGGATTCTGGTGATGAAATAATCTTCGCATTGCAAAGTGATGTGCAGTGCCTTGTTATGCCCCAGCCCTTCAGATGGCAGCTCGTCCTCATGAAAGGTGATCTTATGGCTTTCTAGCACTTGTCCTACCATGTTAGCCATTTCCCTGCCAGTGATGTTACTTGGTACGTATGCTTCACTTAGCACCTTTAACAGAGCTTTCTTGTGCGCCTCAGAATTTTGCAGCAAAGAGAGAATGGATATTTGTGTTGGCGTCTTGTTTAACTGGTCGATGACTGAATATTCCTTGGCCTGTATTTTCCTCCAAAGGTCGTCCGGACCTGTATCAATGAGGGGTGGCCGATTGGAGGCCTGCTTGCTTGATTCGGCTAGATGTTTAGGGCTATAGACTCTAGCAGTTCTTGTCATGCCTTGTGCCATGACAGTTTCTTCAATCCTGACCTTGCCTTTCCTTCTTGCCTCGGTTGTATAGTCCCATGGTATGGCATTTGTATGGGATGGTATCATGATTGACATCATCACTGGTATTGGTACGGCTATCCTCACTCCGAACGGAACGTGTGCCTTGGGTGGCAGGACTGCAACCTCAAATGGTGCAGGTGCATTTGCTGGAGACACGTATTCAACCTCAATTGGTGCTGGTGTTTTTGCGGACGGTGTTGCTTCAAACTCAAGAGGTACAGACATATTCACCTCAGTATACTCAGACGGTTGGATCTGGACTATGATTGGATTGAGAGTGATCGTTGGTTTCTTTGGGTTTTCACCTTTTGTGATCAACCCGATTGATCCCTCAGGATCTCAGTCATCTTCTACTTCAATCATGTGGACTTCCGCCCTTATGGTCTGGCAGAGGGTTGTTGTGGACGTTTGGAGCAGGTTCTTTGCCACAATGATCTTGTTATCAATCAAAGAATGTATCTTGTCTTTCAAGGAACGACATTCATCGATGGTGTGCCCTTTCATGCCAGAGTGGTATGGACATGATTTGTTTGGGTTAACCCACTGAGAAGGATTCTCGGGGGTTGCAACAGGGATGGGGATGACATAACCAGCAGCTTTGAGCCTCTCATACAGCTAGTCGATGGGTTCAGCAATGGCTGTATATTGTTTTGGATGTCTGTGATCAAAATTAGGTCGGGGTCTATGGAAATTTTGGCGTTCAGGGGGTGATTAATAGTGAGATGGTTGAGCATTATAAGTTTGGTAAACATGAGCAGGTTGGGAGTATCTGGGTGAAGTAGGTTGATATGTGGGAGGTGGAGATGACTGATAAGTTGGTGGCGGAGCTTGGTATAAGGGTGAGGGTGCTTGGTAATTTGGGGTTGGCTGGTATGTGAGCAGAGGTGTCGGGTAAGTTTGGTATTTGAGAGGAGATTTGGTCCTTTGTGCAACCATCACGGCCCCTACATCCCTTTTCTTAGACACACCACCGGACTGTAAAGCCTTATTTGTAGCTTACAATGCCTCGAAGTTTGTAACCATACCGCTTTTGATACCTTCTTCAATTCTTTCACCCAATTTGATAATATCAAAAAACTTGTGGTTGTCAATCATCATCAGTCCCTCATAGTACTGCGGGTCCTGAGCCCGTACAAAGAACTTGTTCATTTGCTCCTCTTCTAAGGCAGGTCTGACCTTAGCATCTTCGGACCTTCAACGAGTAGCATACTCGCGAAACGTCTCCGTGGGCTTCTTCTTCAAATTTCGATATAGAACATGTCTGGTGCATTCTCTGTATTAAACCTGAATCTATCCATAAAGTCAGATGCCATGCTTACCCAGCTTGACCACTTCTTGGGATCTTGGTTGATGTACCAAGATAACACATCTCCCTTCAAACTCCTCATGAATAGCTTCATGCGGATCCTTTAATCCTTCCCTACTCCAACCATCTTGTCACAATATGTCCTCAGATGGACTCTTGGATCACCCGTACCATCAAACATTTCGAACTTAGGAGGTTTGTACCCCTCGGGCAGTTCGACATTAGGCTATATACAAAGATCATCATAGTTTAGCCCCTAGATTCCTTTGCTTCCCTCAACGCCTTGAATCCGGCTGGTCAGTTTCTTAAGTTCCTTGGTTAAGTTCCTGATAAGCAGATCCTTTTCATCAGACTCAGGTGTGCATGAGATGGGTTGGGTGGAGTATGGCATGGTCTACACGTAGATAGGAGTGTTATGGTGGCCTGGTGTATGGGTGTGGAAATGGTCGTTTGTGGAGTTCTAAGGTTTTGGGATAAGTAGTGGGGTGTTGTTTGGGGTATGGCAGGTGTTTCATTGGTTCTTTGGTAAAGCAACGTGATGGTAAAGAGCGGGATGATTCTGTTTTTTTGGGATATTTTGAGGAGGTGTGGGGTTTTGAGTGTTGGGGAAGTTGACAGCTGGGGTGCTGAGGGAAAATGACAGGCTTGCCAAATTCTGAACCTGATCGAGCTCTTCTTGGAATTTTAGCAGTTTCTGTTAAAGTTGTGACACAGTCTTGTTTGGAACCCGTATACCCTGGCTATCAATGGCCTCTACCCGTTCAGTCATGTTCTCCTTCCTGATGTTGTTCAAATCTTCCATCTTGCCCTTGTTCTTGCTTTTAACAAGACTAAGAGGAGGAGTGGGTGGAGGTCCCCAGGATCTTGTGAAATAAGATGACGATGCCAGAATGTACGAACTAACCTTTGGGGAGGGGAATAAAACAAAAATAAAGACAAAATGTAATCAAGTTAGTGAGGATTATAAAAAGTATTGCAATATTTAAACACATAGTGCGGGAATGTAAAGCGTGTCCTAATTTGGGAACCTCTTTATGCCCAAGGTAGGCCTAGCGACAGATTGATTTGGAGAACATAGAATGCTAAATGCCTCATTTTATAGACGAATCCCAAAACGACACTAAATAAGCAAGAAATAAAAGTCACTAATGGCTATTGGCCTTATTACATTCATAAAGCGAAAAAGATAAACTCCTATCTACTTGGTCCCAGAAGGACCTTCCCCAGACTCGGCATCCCTGGCTCCGTTAAACAGCTTCACCAACTTATAAAGTCCCAACAACAGGTACGCTCTTGCTAGATGTCCATCTTCGGTCCCCTCAGCCTCTTGACAATCTTCAACCCTTTTGAGAAATTTTCTCTCCAGTTCTACTATGCCCCGCTCCAAGTATCCTAGCCTTTTGTTAGCACTGATATCCATGTCATTCCATTCCTCAATCAGCTTCTAGTTAGACTCTTATATCTCTCGATGTTCGCTCTCGCATTCACGGATCCTTTTGCACAGCTAGTTGTACTTGACTTGCGCCTCGGCCTTTTCATCTATAATTTTGTGACCTCGAACGAACCCTGGCTAGCTCAGACCATCATGATTGTCTTCCAACCACCCAGAATAGAAAGGGGTACAAGAGGCATGATATCTGTCTAGCTTGATGGTGTCTTTCCCCATTACGATCTTGCAGTGCCACATATGCTGGGCTTGGCACTTGTAGGGACTATCATCATTTTGGAAATCAGCTTTGAAATGGCTCATCTTGTCGACCCTGGGTATAACTTGCTTCCTACCAGCTTGCCTCATAACTCGAAGAGGGACGTAAGGGTAGGTTCCTCTTAGACCAATCAGGATCAGGAAAGGTGCATCTCTGGATCGGGCGATGAACTCTTCTGTCAGAAACCACTCGAAAATCCATTGAACCTGTTCTTCAGTCAAATTATCAAAGAGCTCAACCCATTCTTTGGCACTCTCCGGCTGAGCAAACATGTCGGGGATGTAATTCATTCACTTTGGATGGTGGAAAGCGATGTGATTATCCCAGTCCCTCCACTGAATTTCTTGTCGGTATTCTCCCTTTTGGAGATGTTCCATGAGCCAGAGTTGAAGTAGTAGATTGCAGCCTTCGAAGTGTTTTGCTCCTCGTTGACACTTCTCTAAGGCTCGGTATATGTCTGCAATGATCATGGGTACAATGTTGAATGTTTGCCTACCAATCCCCTCTATTAGGGTTTTGGTTACCATAGCCAGCCTAGTATGGATTCTCCCTTTCTTCATCGGAAACACGATCAGACCCAGGAAGTAAAACATGAAGACAAAAACCCTACGATGGATGTGTCCCAAGGACGTGATGCGAACTCATCAGGGTAGGTACGGTATGATTTGATATGACCGTACCTTTCATACAGGTAGTCAAAAGGGATTTACGATTCCTTTAGGCATACCAATTCTGCATTCTTCTTCAAACCCGTCATTTTAAGAAAACCCTTGCCTTTGCGGTTCTCAGGCATTAACAAACCCGAAGTTTCCCACACTAGACCGGCCAGTCCTCTTATCTCCTCTAGCAAAGGTGTCATCTCAATGTCCCCAAAGCGGAACACGGCCCTTTCACAATCCCAAAATAATGTAGCAGCTTCTATGATCATGTTGTTAGGCTGGACCTCCAGGAGGAATGGTAGATTACCCAGATATTTTCTGACGAGGGTTTGATCACTAGAATGTAAATCTCCACTAGCTTAGCAATCTTGGGTGGATGTTGGTGACCATGCCGAATGTGGGGACTTCGTGCCTCATATTTCTGCAAGACAAACAAGGTTAGGCCCTTACCCCCACCAAACTCGACTATCAACAATTTCGATTACCGCAATCTGAACAGGGCGATCCCAAAAGATAACTTTCCATTACCCAACATACATATCTTGATCAATAATTATGCAGGACGAGAGATTGGTTCTTTTGTAGATTGTTATGCTGGGTACCATCAGATCCTGATGGATGAAGAAGACGCAGAAAAGACGGCTTTCATTACGCCGTGGGGGACTTATTGCTACCGGGTAATGCCGTTTGGTTTGAAGAACACTGGGGCAATGTACATGAGAGCAATGACTACTGTGTTTCATTTGTCAACCCAAATGACATCACTAGGAACTAAAAATGCCCATACCGAGTCTGAAAAGGAATCCTAGGGACATCGAATGCCCTAATCTTCAACTGAAGTTAGCCAGACCTCAAATCAATCTTCGAGAATAACTTGGCACCCTGAAGTTGACTCGACAACGGATACATGTTCTTAATCGGGACTTTGTTCAACTGTCGATAGTCTATACACATCCTCATCGACCCATCTTTGTCTTCACGAACAACATGAATGCACCCCAAGGCAAGACACAAGGTCTAATAAATCCATTATCAAGCAAATCTTGCAACTGCTCCTTTAATTCCTTCAACTCCGATGGGCCATACAATATGGTGGAATGGAAATGGGCTGAGTGCCTGGAGCCAAATCAATATAGAAGAAAATATCTCTATCAGGTGACATTCTTGACAGGCTTGTAGGAAACACCTCTTGAAACTCACAAACATCTGGGACTAAAGATAAAGTAATTAAAGTTGGAATTTTAAAAATAAAAGTAAATAAAGGTGAGATTTCTTTTTCTAAAAAAATAAAAGCAATTTGTAAGTGGGATTTCTTTTAATTAAAAAAATAAAAAAATAATAAAAAAAACAAATCTGAAAATTTCGAAAATTTTGCTATAAATAGAAGAGAAAATTTAGGAAGAAGGGTGGAAAAAAGAGGAAAAACTAGATAGAGAGAAGAAAAAAAGAGGGGGCGGAGTGAGAAGTATACACCCGATATACATTCTGTGAGACAAGACATAATGGTGGGAATTAATACATTGTTTAATATAGTGGGGGACAAAGCATGCGGTAGTAGGGAATAATGGAATTAAATAAAGAAAAGATATGTGTTAGTAGGAACTAACATATTTGTTTAATATAGTGGGGGACAAAACATTAACTAGTGGGATTCAAAAGGGGGATGGGGAGAAGATGGTGGGATTAATTTAAGTGCTGCAAGTTTGGCTATAAAGAAAAGGAGGTGGACACAAGTAAGGAGAATGTCTAGGCTACATGTTTATCCTGTTGGGACCCACTGAGGTCGTTTCTGTAGTTGAGTTATTTGCTTTCATTACTTTATATACTCAGTCATACGCATTCATATGCATATCATATCTCAGTCTCTGTTGTTATTTACTGATACCTCATATCATCATTTTTTGGCTAGTTTCATGACATTGTGAATATCTACAACAAACTATATTAAAATATAATTATTAGAAATAAATTAAAATTACAAAGAACCTCTTATATAATGAAAATACTACACATATAAAAATTCATCTAAAGAAGTAAATTTAAGATAATTTTGAAGCGGAAGAAAAATTAACTAAAATAAAAATTTCAATATAATAAAATAATATAATCAAATAAACTAGCTTGCATGTTTAAAGTGCAAGTAAAGTTATTACTAATAGTTCGTATATCTTATTAAGTAACTTATGCTAATTTTTTATTTATGATTTTCTTGTTTCAAAAAATATTTATTCTCTTTATTAATTAGAGACGTAACAGAAAAAGTTTCAACAAAAACATTTATCCTAATTTTTAAGTTTCATAAAATCAATAAATTAAAAAATTATTTATACTTTCAATTGTCGTTTAATAAGTATATTTTAATATAATTGTAGATATACAAAAATAGCAGCATTTGCAAAGTCGTTGAAAATAACCACTATTTTACTGAAGCACGGAAAGTTCCGATATAATATGCTGGATTATGGAGCTCCTGTGTATAAAGTTCCAGCATATTATGTTGGAACTCCACCATACGAAAATTTCCAGCATTGATATGCTGGATTATGGAACTCCTGCGTATAAACTTTCAGTATATTATGTTGGAACTCCAACATATTATGAAATTCCAGTACATTATGTTGGAATCTCATATATAAAAAACTCGAAGTTTTGGAGTGGATTGACTCGTTATATTTTGTATTACTGTCATTGTTGTTGTTGTGGTGGTTGTGTTGGTGCACGAGGTCTCTGCCGTGCGATTGTGTTGTCTTGTGCACGAGGTCTCTGCTGTGCGGATTGTTGTTAAGGGGTTGCACGAGGTTTTTGCCGTGCTATTGTAACTATTAATATATTGAACATACGGCGTGACAAGGCGGGATATGTATATATGCTTATATGTGGGTTGCGCATGTGGCGAGACAAGGTGGGAACATTATGATGAAAGTGTGGCGAAACAAGGCGGGCACTTATTATGTTATTATTTGCACACATGGCGAGACAAGGTGGGCTATGTTAAAATTAGCATGCGGAGCAGAAACGTTTATTCGAAATAGGCATTTTTTTCTTTTGTATCTCAGTTGCATGCATAACCCTGACTATCTTATGTATCTTATCAATTAAATCCTGAGGGTCTTTTTCTAGATTGGCACCCGTAAATACTGGAGGGTCTAACTGAAGAAATTTGTTCACCCTGGAACTTATGGAATCCCCTTGCTGGCTGGATGAACTAGGCGCAACATTTGACCTCTGGCCTAAGAGGCCACTAGCTGGGGCGAGATGAAAAAGCAGAAAAATCATAGAATAAGTCGAAATATGTAAGAACTATAAGTTTAAACATAAAGAATCAGTTTAAACAAGGTTTTTAGAAGAAGTTCTGAAAACCCTAATTTTAGAAGAAGGTGAAAACAACTTGAAATTGATGATTCTTGTAAAAGAGATTCAAGAACAGTGCAAAACATCAAAGGAACAGACTCAAATCATTTAAAAATCGTACAGATCTAGGAGATATAAGCAAAATTTAGGGTTTCAAAAGAAACCCAAGTAGAGATGAAAGAACCTGTTTACTTTGTGGCCTATCCAAAACTCACCCGAGCCCTCGGGGCTCCAAACCAAACATGCACACAAGTCCAAAAACAAGGGTGTTATTTCGAACTCATCAAAATAACAGCCCGTCGCCGTTCGATCGCGATCGAACCATTCTTTTCAGATGGCGAAGGCCCTTGGCCTTAAAAAGTGTTATTTTAAACTTATCGGAATAACAGCTCCTTTCTTTCAAAGAATATCATGCAAAAATCTCCTTCCATATTTTTAAGCGTGATTAGCAACATTAGATGCAAGACGGAAAGGAAATTTCATGGATGAGGTAGAAAATAAATTCATAAAATACAAAAAAATATACAATATTCCAAAAATCTAAGCAAAAAAGGAACTTTTTCAATGGGTATAGTTGAAATTAATTGAAAACATATAGATAAATCATACAAAATTTGAGGAAGATTGGAGGTGAACCCAAATTAGGACACGAATTTACATTCCCGCAATATGTGATTATATATTGCAAACATTTCAGAATCCTTATTGACTTATTTACCTTTTTGTTTTTCTCTATTCTTTATTCTCATCCCCTAAGGTTGGTTCGCTCATACTGGCATCATCAGCGTATCACACCAGATCTAGAGTTGTGTTATGTCCGTAAATGTCTACTTTGTTTGTTAAAATGAAAAATAAAATAAAAACACATGTTGCATGCATATATTATTTTGAAAGTATTTTGTATATGAAAAATACATAGGAAAAAATTGGGTATCAACAACTGTCCTCTTTACCCGAGAAGGATGAAAGAGTTGTCGGGTAAAGATATGATGGCCAATTTTGATCGAACGAGATGGTTTGAAGAATTTGACTGTGCTCTGGTTTTTGAGCTTCCTACATATCCCTAATCTTACAGGAATTTATAAGGTGGGCTAAAGTGCGGGGTGCTATTTCGGGAAAAATAATTTTCAAAACTAAATGTAAAGCCCATATCATTTACAATCATTACTCACCTCGAACTGGCTAATTTGGGTACTGATTCTTAGGGGGCTACCCAAATGTCGTGCTTATAAAGGCATCAAAGCTTGCCATTCAAGAGAAAAAAGAGAAAAATTTTGGAAATCAAAACGGCTGAAAAAACTACTGTTCCATTGCTTTCCTTCTACAATTTTTGAATATTTTCAATTTCTGAAGAACTCCTCTTTTACCTGGTGAAAAATGGCTTAAAGAGTGAAATTGGTTGAATTTTGGAGGCTGTTTGATTGAATCTTACTGCTGATCTTGCTGTTGTACTCACTGATTTGGTTTGGCTTTAGAATCATTCTCAAAGTCCTTTGTTCCTATATGCTGTAACAGGTACTTCCCACATCATGAATGACATGTGAGATTAAATAAATGCACAGAACGTAATAATGTCCGTTTGGGTTTAGGGAAACCCAGTGGACTTTTGGACAAGGCTATCTTAAAGGATCATTATGTGGACAACATAACTAACCCGGTTAGGTTTGATCATGATGCATGCACAATTTAAACAGAGTAAGATTTCTATGGGGTTTTACACTGGTACCCTTGAGCGGACAACTCAAGGAGAAAGGCACGGAACCGTCGATTGCACCGCTGATCGACTAGTTTTACCACAAATATGCCTTTTTGAATTTAGGGGGTAATGATATAGGAAGAGCGCAACCACTCATCAAGTGTTGCTATAATATTTGTTTGGCACGAGTGAAGTATGATGTTGAGCATGATTATGCAATAATTAAAAGCATATTGACATGTATTTGCACGTTAAGAAAGCGATAAATACAACAACTTTATAATTTAAAGTAGTAGTAAAGGAAGGAAATAAGAAAGATACGTCAGTTTTGCTTTTGAAAAAGAAATTAAATGCTTAAAGAAATTTTAAAAAGTAATTGCACATAGGGAGGTACAAATTCACAAGAACAATCTGAAATGGTAAAAGCCTAAAATTCCTAGCAGAGTCGTCATGCTATCGCGCCCCCTTTTTTCCTCACAAAATCGGGTTCATGACATTTTGGGTATGGGACAACTCATTCCTTTTGGGAACGGGGTTTGCATTTTTTGAAGAGTCGCCACCTAACGATTTTAAGGTGTGTTAGGGCACCCATAAGGTTCATTTCCAACTATGCTTGATAACCAGAGACATGGTAAGGGCTTGTAATTATCCCAAGGGGAAGGTGTTAGGCACCCCCTCAGGATCCACTAGTGTGGTTCTCGGCCAGACAGATTTTTGTAAATTTGTGCAATTTGCAAATAGACATGTAGGGCTCAAATAATAGGAGATTTAAGTTTAAATACACAAGTGTTTGAAAACGATTAATGAGAGCAAGGTTTTGAAAAAGAGTTACAATCTAAGCATGCTTATGAAGGTAAAGGGGGTGTCCTAGGTTTGTTTGTAATATGGATCACATCAATGCAATACCTGGTATGACACTCCTCAAAAGAGGGGCTACAAGTGGTATTAGCGCACCGGTCATCATATCCATATCTAACCTTGCCAGCATGTGAAGGTAATTAAAGTGAGGGTTGGTCTCAACTCTTATTACATGTTGTTACTCGTCCCTTCCTATCAGTCCCGGAGTAATTTAGGACTCCTATCCTATAAGGAGGTTCTAGGCAAACCCTCAGGTTTAAAGGAAAAATACTAAGGCGACATAAAAAACAAGTAGGACTGCATTTAAGGGGGGAAACACAGAAAACAAGCAGAAGGCTCAGATATGCCCCCACAAATAATGCACATAGACAGCATGACTCATACACAATTAAGGTCTGAATTCAGAATCCTAAAGCAGGGTGCTTAATTGGTAACATTAGAACCAGATTTATTACATGACTCAGAAAAGAAGTCCGAACTAGGTTTACCTACTGATTTTAATAGTTGATAATTAGACAAAGGCAGTTCCAATTTTATTAAGTTATTACCTAAGGCTTGCCTAGGCGTAAAGCAAGATGCAGTAGTTATTCAAAATTATTAAAAGAGGGTTTGGAAATTATTTACACTAGGAGCATGTGGTTCTAGTTAATATGAATGCAGTGGTTATTACTAGTTATATTAAACAGGATAATCGAGTGTGAAGCTGTTTTTACCTCTTTTATAATTAGCAATTTACACTAAGTGTGAATGTGAGTGCAAATAATATCCTAAAACATGGTGTCTAAAGTGCATGTATGAAACTCATGACGCAGAATTCCTAAGAGCAGGATTTCTAAATGCATATGGACAGGGTTGCAGCATTTCCTAAGAGCAGGATTTCTAAATGCACATGGTAGGATTGCAGAACTTCCTTAAGAGCAGGATTTCTAAATGCATAGACATAGAGCATGGATCAATGAATGAGGTGCTGAAGCAAGAAACATAAGTCCTAAGAACATGATTTCTAATGCATCGTATGGATCCTAAGCATGGTTTCTATTGCATAAATAGGAATATAAATCTAATAGCATGTTTTCTACCCTTAACAAATTATGGCATGCATATTCACCCTATCCCTTTTCACTAGCCACCCCAAAACTTGTTTCCAAATTATTATAGACCATGTGATTGAATTACATGAGAGATGTAAAATAAGAAGTTACAACTATAGGAAGCCTGATTCTGACTTTCTCTCTGAGTTACGTAATAAACCACCTCAAATGCCAATATTGTTTCATAGCCTTTCTCATATCTAGGTGTGTCTAAGGACCTCAAGGGATCCCAGACAGTGCTTACACCCAGATTGCATAACCAAGAATAAGTGCAGTGTGGAACGGCCAGCTCTTATATGTCCAGGTTCAGAGGGAGTTCAAGGGTCCCGAAGCAAGGCTCACACAAAAGGGGCATAACCTAGTAGCCTAAGAATATATGTGAGAGTGCTCGATATAGTTTGAAAAGAGTGTTTAAAAATTGGACTAACAAGTCCACTTTGAAAGCAATCAGTAACAGAGATAATTGAAGGTCGTTGTAGTAGCAAACAAAACTCAAACACCTTAAGAGGGGATCACACACAGAATTAATAGTCACACAAGGGGGTCAAGGTATTTGGGATACACAGACATTTGATTGTAAACACATAACCCCATCAAAGGTCTTAGGACTGGTTTGGACATGCACAACAATAGTTGATACTGGCACAATCACAAACTAGTTAGAAAGAACATAAACACATTGAAGGGATAGGGACTTGGAATTCATAAGATGGTAAGTACACAATAAGTGATTGACAAAGTATGCCTTGAAACACACATAGGGGAGTGCATTAATCTAAAGGGGAAGGGGAGACATTATAGCATGCTGGTAATGTAACTAAACTGCAGGATCACAACAGAACCACAAGCAGAAGTAGACCAAAAATGAGAGAAACTGAAACAATAAGAGAAGCATGTTGTTGTTGAAGCTTTAGAATTAAACTAGGACATACCAGTTAAAGAAGCAAAGTGCAGAAAAGTAAAGCAAGTAGAATTCCATAGTCTAGCCTTGGCTTTCAGCCGGCTAGACAAGCAGTAGCACAAGTAGCAGAGAAAGAAGAGAGATTTTGAGTGTGTATGTGTGTGTTCTGAACTATATGTTCGTGTCTTTAGATAAGAGAGGGTAGAGTATTTATAGCTTTGAAAACGAGTAGAAAATAAAGTAACAAGTAAAGGTTTTGCACAATTATGGAAGTAATCACCATTAGAATCCAATCAATACAAGTACTTTCCTTTAACCAAGGAATTACTGCTCAAACGGATACTAACAGGGATAATTAAGGAACGAAAATCAATTTGAGAAAGATTGATTTTTTACCATATAAGGGATAGTAAAAGTATAGAGTATATAATTTAGTCTAGGTACAGAATATACTTAATTTGGGGAAAGGATTCAGCAGGGGTGACACATCACAGCAAATAAAGGAAGGGAATCAATCAACTTAAACAAACGAGTAAAATTAGGGGTTTATAAGAAAACCTTGCAATCAAACCGTAACTTAAGGAAATAAAGATCAATCAAGAAGGAGTCATGATTCTGCACTTCGACATATAAATAGAAAAGAATGAACAGGCGTATCAGACATGCAGAGTCAAACATATTGACAAAAATGAGCAAACTAGATGAACACAAACATACAGAAGTGACATGAGTGGGCTAAGGACTACTTGAAGCATGGTATTCAATAAAGTCGAGTAGTCATGGCTAACACATAGAACCAAAATGAAGAAACCAGTCTAACACATAATAACAGGTAAAAGAGATCAGGCCAACACACATAAACGATTAAAGGAAGTCTTTAAAACTCACAGTAACAGGTGAGGAGAATCTTTAAGATATTAGGGTTTTAACAAAGTTGAATTAGAAACGGTAAGAACTCAGAATCAGTCAAGTTAAACGAAGAAAAGGATCTAACTATAAAGAACTCAATCGAAATAAGCATGCATACAAAATGAACAAAGACAGTTCCAGAACCCCGGATAAAACCAAAATTACTTAGGGTTTTCAACACGATGAACCAGGTAGAAGAAAACATAAACAAACCATTTAAAAATAGTAGAATCATAAGACAACACTGAAAATCAGAGGAGAAGTCTTTTAAAAGAGGTTGAGAAAACCCTAATTTTGAAGACTGTGGGTCACTTTGAAAAAACAAAGACCAGAAAAACCTTTGAGAAGAACACCAAGAGGTTCATAACATACACAGATCTAAGACAGATCTGAAAGAAAAATAGGAAAGTCTTTAAAGTTAGAGTTTCGGAGAACCTAGAAAAGTGAAAAAACTTCGAAAAGTTACCGATCTAGCCGGAAGAGTCACAGATCTTACTCGAACGGCCATGGATGGCCAGAAAATGGCATGGGAAACCATGGGAGGCGAGTGAACCACCTCTGGTTCACTTGAAAGCCTCAAAACGGTGACACACATTCAAGAGGGAGCCATAAGGCTGGTAGGTGGTGAGACCACCATAGATTCAAGCAAGGAGATGGCCGGAGAAAGTGGGTGAAGTTCATCGGAGAGGAGGGGAGAGGGGAAGGTTCTAGAGAGAACCAGAGATAGAGAGAGATCAATGGGAGTCGGTTGAGTGAGGAATGAAAGGGTTTGGGGGTCGTTTTATTTAATTTAGGAAGGGGAGTTGGGGACCGTTGATCTGAATGATCAACGGTCCAGATTGAATGGGGTAGGTGGGGATCCGGTTTTGGGTAGGATTTAAAGGGTGTGGGTCGGGTTTAAATTAAAATTTGGGCTGGAAAATTGGGGTCCAGTTTGGGCTAGAATTGAAATACAAAAGGAGTTGTTATTTAAATAGCCAGTTTTCCCATTTTAATTTATAAAAAGTAGTAAATAGTTTCTAAAAAATAAATTGAAAGTACTAAAGTGATTTATAATACCTAATTAATAATTTAAAAATATAGGATCCGATTTTATGCGTATAAAACACAATTAAACCTTAAAATGGCTAATATTGCAATTATGTGCAATTTAGCTTTAAAAATACTAAATAAAATTGTAAAAATATATAAAAATTACCTTAGCTATATTTTGGCATAAATATAAAATATACAATAGATGAATTATCAAAAACATAATTTTGGAAATAATTATTGGGGATTTTATGGATAAAAAGGGAGAAAATAAATTAATTTAAACCTTTAAAATTATAGGAAAAATAATAAAATACTTGGACATGCTTATATATGTTATTTTGAAGTTATTTGCATATTGAAAATATATAGGGAAAAATTGGGTATCAACAGTCATTGGACGATCCAACATGTAATCCAAACTTATACATATGACGTATGGCCTATAAGGCCGGCATGATCCTTTATATACTCAAAACATAGGTCGACAAGGCCATACAAGTATCCGTATACATGATATCTATCTACAAGCCTCTAAGAATACGTAATATCATAAAGATCGGGACAGAGTCCCGCCATACCAAATAATACACATCTAATCATACTAACCAAACAAGCAACTCCGAAGCAAATGGAGCGCACCAACATCTTCCGCTGAGCTGATAGCCTACTTGGAGGGCTCTCGAGCTGTCTATCGGGAACTGCGGGCATGAAATGCAGCGTCCCCAGGCAAAAGGGACGTTAGTACGAATAATGTACCAAATATGTAAAGTACATAAATAAGTACATAACAGACATGGAAGAAATATAGAGTAAATGACTCAACCTATAAGTCTGGATAACTCTGTAAATCATGAAATAATTATAGTGTCATGCATATGCATATGAATGTCATGTCGTGCATAGGTACATGTTTCATAATATCATCAGGCCTCTGAGGGCATCCCATCATATCATCTCGGCCACTATGAGCAAAATCATCGATGTATACCAGCTGATCAGGTGGTGGTGCGTATATAACGCCGTAACCTTTTCCCATATACCATATAAATATAATATACATATATACGCTTATATAACTCCATCTAGTCGTGTAAATGTATGAAATGCATAAGAAATACGTTAATAAGATTTTCTCGGAATGTCATAAAACTCAATACGCCTTTCAGATAAACTTTATCAAATACGTATTTTTTTCTGAGACCCATGAACAGATGATAGAATAATATGACACATGGAGAATCAAGAACATAAGCATTTCTAGCATTTCTATGAATAGAGTCATTTATGGAAGTTGTGCATTTGTACGTTACGTTTGCATCATATGGATCATGCCAAAAGAAAGAAGGGATGGCCTTAACATACCTGGACCGATTCTCTTGACAATTTCTCTAACACACGTCTTTTTCAAGGAATACATAACGGTGAATCGAAGTAGGGAAAAATTCATATGATATTCTTGAGAAGGATTGCATCGTATTCCTTTAGAACCGCAAAACTTTTATTGTCAAGGAACTAGTAATTTTCGTAAGAAATTTGCTGAAACCTTGCTAGATGTAGCGTCTGCTTTCCAAGTTTTAATTGGGAATAGTATTTATATGAGGCCAAATGAAGTTATGTCTGCGCTGATTTTGAATTCAATTAATCCAAAAGTTGGTAAGTTTCTTACACGTAAGAATCTTGATTTAGACTTCGAGACAATTGAAAAAGCACGAGCAAAACTATCTTACACATAATTTGGAGATGGCTGCAGTGGTATTTGCTCTAAAAATTTGGAGGCATTACCTATATGGCAAAACTTGTAAGATTTATACTGACCATAAAAGTCTGAAGTGTATCTTTCAGCAGAGAGATCTGAATCTTCGGTAGCGTCATTGGATGGAACTACTCAAAGACTGTGATTGTTCTATTTTGTATCATCTTGGAAAAGCCAATGTGGTGGTTGATGCATTGAGTAGAAAATCTATGGGAAGTTTGGCACATATAGCTCCTGCAAAGAGACTTTTGGCCAAAGATATTCAGAGACTAGAAGATACAGGTATCAGATTTAGTATTGGAAATTCAGAGGCATTGTTGGCTTGTGCTCAGGCTAAGTCTTCGTTAGTTGAGCGCATTAAGGCCACCCAATATGAGGATGAACGATTATACAAATAGAGAGATGATGCCTTGGCTGGTAAAAGAAAGGATATGATGGTTGAAAGTGATGGCATTCTTCGAATAGGCAACATGCTATGTGTAGCAGACGTAGATGGGTTGATACAAGCTATTCTTGAAGAAGCCCACAACTCTAAATACACTATACATCCTGGATCCACAAAAATGTACCATGACCTAAAGTAATTTTTTTGGTGGGAAGGTATGAAGAAAGATGTTGCTAACTTTGTTTCTAGTTGTTTGACTTGTTAGCAGGTCAAGGCTGAGCATCAGCGACCCGCAAAACTGTTACAACAAATTGAGATTCCAAAGTGGAAATGGAAAAGAATTACTATGGATTTTATCATCGGGATACCAAGAACCCTTAGGGGTTGTTTCGTAGGAGGTATTAGAAAAAATAATGCAAGCATTAGCTCTATGCATTACTAATACCTTGTTTGGTACCTTTTTTCAACTTGTGTATAACTAATACTTGTATTAGTTATACATCATACTTGGAATTATCCTATGCATAAGTAATGCATACAAAACCATGGCATTAGTAATACCAAGGCTTTAATGCATGCATTAGCATGGTTAAAGACAAAATTGTCCTTAATGCCCCTTAAAACTAGAGAATATGGAGGGTATTTTTGTAAGCAACTATTTTTTTAAAAAAATTATGCAATGCATTATAATTTTAATACACTACACCAAACAATAGATAAGAAATAATATTTGCATAACTAATGCTTGCATTACTAATGCACATTATTCCGCACTATTCTTATACACCCTACCAAATGACCCCTTAGAGGTTATGACTTTGTATGAGTGATTGTAGATCGACTGACGAAATCAACACACTTTTTGCTAGTGAAGACTACCTATGGTGGAGTGAGGTATGCACAAATATTTATGAACGAAATTGTCCGACTTCACGGAGTTCCAGTATCCATCATCTCTGATAGAGGATCACAATTCACTTCACGCTTTTGGAAATCTTTTCAAGAAGCAATGGGTATACAAGTAGATCTTAGTACTGCATTTCATCCACAGACAGACGGGCAGTCTGAATGTACTATACAGATCTTGGAGGATATGTTGAGAGCTTGCATTCTTGAGTTTGGAGGTAGTTGGGACACTTATCTACCTTTAGCTAAATTTGCTTACAACAATAGCTTCCAGTCCAGTATTCAAATGGCACCGTACGAAGCATTGTATGGTAAAAGATGACGTTCTCCTATCGGATGGTTTGAAGCTGGTGAGACTAACGTATTGGGACCCGACTTAGTACAAGAAGCTATGGACAAAGTTCAGTTGATCAGACATAGATTGCTTATAGCTCAAAGCAGACAAAAATCTTACGCGGATAAGAGAAGAAGAGATTTAGTGTTCACAATTGGGGACAAAATGTTCCTACGAGTCTCTCCTATGAAAGGTGTGATGCGGTTTGGGAAAAGAGGCAAGTTGAGCCCCAGGTTTATAGGACCGTATGAGATACTAGACCGAGTGAGAGCGGTGGCTTATCGTTTAGCACTTCCCCCTGAGTTGTCCTTTATTCATCCAATTTTTCATGTCTCAATGCTAAGAAAATGTATATCAGACTCATCTCAGGTGTTTGAAGCACCTGCTATACCGCTTGATGAGAAGTTGTCTTACGAGGAGGAACCGATGGCTATTGTTGATAGGCAAGTAAGGAAGCTACGGTCAAAAGAAATTGAGTTCGCGAAAGTCTTATGGCGAAATCATACAGTTGAAGAAGCTATTTGGGAAATAGAGGATACTATGCGAGTCAAGTACCCCCATTTCTTTTAGTCTACAGGTCCGTACTTGAGTTAAATTTGGGGACCGAATTTTATATGGTGGGGAGGATCCCATAAATTTCAAACAAGGATAAATTGGTCATTTAACAAATAAAAAAACAAAAAAAAATGATAAAGATTCAATAGAAAAGGCAAACCCTAACAGAAGCTAAAAGGAATCGACAAAAATAACAAACCAGCAGGGAAGAAAGAAAGAAAAGAGAAAAGAGGGAGGAAGAAATTGGCACAGTACGTTGGAACCATAGCTATAACTGTTGAGAATCTTAAGCACTAATTGTGTCTTACGGGTATTTCTTGAACTTTTTCTTCTGGCAGATTTTAATTTCGATTCTCACGATTGGAAGATTCTACAGAGTAATAAAAATTACACTATTTCATTCACATAATTGAGAATTTTCTTCCTAAAGAATCAATAGAGCTTTATGAAATTGGGTTAATAAATTATCTGAATAGGTTGGAGTTGATAAATTAGTAATTACTCATATGTGGGTAAATATAATTCGGCAAATTAATAGTCAAATATGAAACCTCGAGGGTTGGGTATTCTAAATTAACTATGATTTAGCCTAAACATGAAAGTTAACATGAGATCGATATTATGTAATTATAGATTGATTGGAGGAAGTTGTACGAATTGCTCGAGATGAAGCATTTGGTATTTCGGCACGAGTACTGTGAGTAGTAATCTTACTGCAATTTGTGTTCTCATAACTTGCATGATTTACACATGATTTTTAATATGAATTATATGTTACCGATTATTTTGAGTTGCGTGTGGGACAAGTCTTTTACTCGATATGATACCGAAATAGTTATTTGTGAAGATTACCGTTGTTTTAAATATTTCCGTTGTTATTAGATCTGTTTTACCGTTACTTGAATTTACTGTTATCGATATGAAATTATATGATTTGATAAGAATCGAAATGCCTTATATTGATTTAAAATATTTTTTACGAGTATATACGGATTACAGAGACAAGTATAAATGGGAATAGACATTGAAGGATCCCGTAGCTAACGACAGGTTCGTTAGACCTGGTGCACCTTGTAATTACTGATTACCGTTATAGCCCTTGCTAGTGGAAAGGTAGAACTAGCATGTCGTTACCGATTTCCCTCGAGTAGGGACTACCGTTATATTTGACTTCTTGCGAAGAAGTCCACAGTTATACCGATTACATGATCTGTTCATTGAAACCTCCCAAAATATGAATATTGATATTATATAATGGTTACCGAGCTTATTACAGAATTGCCAATCGTATTATACTACAAGAAAAACATGATGAGACTGAAAATTGTTTATTGTTTCTGAAAGGGATATTTTTATGATAATTTTTGTTTAATATACGAGCATATTTTCTGACTTGTCCCCAATAAAAACGGTTGTGGTTAAGTGGTATTATTCACTAATCTAGCGACTCATTCCCCGCTAATTGTTTTTTTACAGAGACAACAGTTGATGCGGGCAAGGATTTCGTTAATTAGAGCACACAAGTTGATAATTCTTAGCGAGCCTCCACTTGTTCGCGTGGGCGGGAATTTTATTAATTGTTATGATCTTTTCTTTGAACTCTTAGAGTCGCTCCATGGTCATTCTTTTAGTGTCTTGAGTAGTCTTTGTTATTATAGACTTATGTTGAGTAACACTCATTCTTATCAAATTTGGAGATAAAGTAGTATTTCTAATTGTTAGTGGGTGGACTGTTAAAGACAAATATTTATTTTGGTTAATTGATAAAGTCATTGTCATTTGAATTGCTATTAGGATGTTTGGTTGCTGATTTCAGACAGGAAAATTTTTGGGATGGTCCAAGAACAGGGGAAACTCTATCCTATTTTCTGTAAAATTACCGATGATGCTTACTTGGAAGCACTTGCTCCTAAGCGCCGGTCATGATCCTAAATTAAGTCGTGACATAAATATCAAACAGAGCTTCTTTCACACCTGTAACATAATTTGGCTGACATTGGAATAAAGTTCCTAAGCAATGTTTATGCTGGCGCATGATAACTTCATTATAAAGAAGTTGTGGAGAATTTTTGAAGCAGCAACAGCGCGCTGCTGCTTTTCAGCTCGCTCCTCCTTATCTAAAATAAATAGGCTATCTTTCTCAAACCACCAACTCGTAGGGTGAGACTTGGTATTACTCTTTTGAACAGATGAATCTCCGTTGGCAGCTCTAGAATCAGTGATTTTATCAAGTATTACAAACAGTTACAGAGATCTCATGCATTGGAAATAAAGAATGTAAAAGAATTAAAGTAATAAGGGCATACACAAGAAGAGCCTGGGAGATTGAAACCATTCTGAGTTATGTAGAGACTGTGCAAATCGGGAGGAAACAAAGTGTAGATGAGATGTTCATTTGAGCGGTGTAAAGCAACGTGTCAAAATTAAAGTGACGGAATTACATAATAATACACTCCACAAGTTAACTTTTCAACCGGATGACCCAGATTTAAGTTTACAAATATGTAGCCCAATATTATTAGGCTCAGATCTGAAAAAAACCTTGATGCCCTTTTTATCTGACGCAAATTTTTCATGGTTTTTTGTTCTATTTCATACCCAAGTTTATACATTCCTATCCCAGCTATAAACATACAAAAAACAGACCTAAAATCTCTTATTTTCCAATTTCTATATAGAGATAGTTTGCTCCAAAGTTTCTGATTTGACAGAAAACTCAATAAGAAAAGAAAAACTTGAAAATTCATCATTTAATAGAGAAATCAACGGAAAAATTAACTTTACAAATAAATTGTTAGATAAAAGTGAGAAAAATACAAAAATTCTATTTTTCAGTTTTAACTGCATCTGTACAATAATGTATATTGATGTATAAGTTTGTATAAACTTGTATATGAAATGTTGAATATTGTATACCAGTATTTTGCTGGCAAAAAAAAGAAGCAAACTCGGTGTTAATAGGAAACATATAGAATACGAAGTAAAAGCAAAAAGAAAAATCTAAACAAAAAGTAACCAAAACAAAAGCAAAAGAGGACTAGAAAAACTAAAAATAAAAAACATGCAACAAAACTAAAATTACTATCATGAAAGAGAAACTTACTTCAAAGAAAAGATCAATGTTGTATAACAGTATTTTCACACCCAATATACAATATTATACCCTTTATTATAATTTTGTATAATATTGTATAATATTGTAGAACGGTGTATACAAAACTGGATTTCATCTTAACCTTCCTTCTTCAACTAGTATGGTTCCCAAAACCAATGTTAATCAAACACAGTTAACCCAACACTCAAGATTCTTATCATTACAAGCTTTTACAATAATTTTTAACTTAACCCATCACTTTAGAGTTAGATTTTCCAAATCTGAATTGAACTTAGAGCTTCAAAGCTCCTTTAATGGAGTTTAGAATATGGATGCAACAAAACTTCAATTTAAAATTGGACACACATAAATCGAGATTCAATATTTGAGATCTATAAAAAATTAAGAAGATTAAGCAACTTAGTAGAGAAAATGCTTTAAATCAAGCTTGAGTTCTACAAATATTCAGATCTATGTCAGTGAGAGAAGAGAAAGAACGGAGAAAGCAAAGAGAGGCGGGTTGAGAGTATAGAGTGTGCTAGAGGAAATGAAAATAAAGAAACCCTAAAAGTGTGTTTGTAATAGTGGCTAAAGGCTGAAAATTTTCTTTCAGATTATGTACAACCTGGGCCAAACTAGGTAAGTACTTCAAACATGGGTCATTTTCTGTTGGGTTGTTAGACCAAGTGACAAGGGCTGAAATTATCCCAATTAAAGTAGGATTAACACGTGACTTTTGCCAAAATATTTACAGTTTCCCCAAAATACCCCGGACGACCCCAAGCTCCTTAAACTGTCGCTCATTAATAAAGGGGAAAATATAGTACTAATAGATATATCTCATGTTTATGAAAACTAAGACGTAACATCCTTTTTAAATAATTATGTTATTCAAACTAATATTTGTGTAAGATTTTGATATATTTTTTATTTTAAAATGTAGGAAGTCATATTACACATGTATAACCTTTTTGAATATTAAGCTTGGACCTTTTCCATAAAAAGAAGTTAAGGAGTACTCGTGCGAAATATATCAAAACATTTTTTCTTGGCGGACATTGGGAAGAAGGGACGCAAACCGCAGATCCTTTGATAAATCTGAACTTTGGTCAGTTGTCGACTCTCAGCTCGGCGGATCTCTCATTCTCTCTTCCATGATCTTCAAGTCAATCAGCTAAGAGTGTGATAAACAAGGAGAGAAGGGAGTAGAGCATGAGGCCGATGAATTTGATGGGCAGAGATCGAATTGAGGCATTTGTTTCATTTTTCGTCACTCTTCTTCCCCACGAGCTCTCCGCTTTGCTTTACTCCACCTCCACTTTTTTCTTTGTAAGCAAGAGCTCTCTCTCTCTCTCTGTCGTCTCGAATCTCATTTCAGCATCAATTCCTCAAAAACATAATTTATCCAATCTTTCTCTGGACTCATTTGAGTCAACGTTCTTCGTGGTTTAACGGATTTACTTGCTTCATTTGATGATTAATACTATGCGCAGATGAAATCAGTATTTAAATCATCAAATTGGATTTTTAATTTTTAATTTTTGATATATCCAGATTTTGAGTGCATATTTCGTGGTGCTTCCTTTACGTGATGAAGGAGCTATATCTTTAGGCTTGGGAAATCTCCCGAGCTTGTTTGTTGGATCCTTGCTACTCACACTGGTCGCTGCCCCTGTTTCCACCTTAATCTTTGCATTGCCTAATCTTTCCAAGTCCAAGGTAATAAATAACTGACTAATTCCTTCATTTATATATGTTTTCTTTTCACTGAAAAGGATAATATTGTTAATCTAATATGCGTCATACATAGATGAAGGGACTAGTCTAGTATACTTACCACCTTGTATGTCTTTTACAAAAATATTCAAAACAAAAGGGGAAGAGAATCATACATCATAAGTTTTTCATATGCATCGAGCCTCACACTCCTTTACTAGCTATAAGTTTTAATTTTTGATACGCAGCAAGTTGTCAGAAGCTCATTTAAGGCACGCTTAAGCCCTAAAGCTCAGAAAAGTTCAGGCAGCGCGCTTCGCCTGGCTTAAGTTGCGCTTCGATGTAGGCAAGACACTAAGTTGTGCGCCTCATTGCCCATGAGTTCTATCTTGAAGCTAGCGGTACTAAACAACAAATATAATTGGCAAATAAGTGTATTAGTTGTTAAAGAAAACGTTATGAATGCATTTGTTACTTTTTTCTTGAATTACATTTTGTTTTTATTTTTTTCCTACATTGCGCCTTTTTTTAATCCTAAAGCCCACACTTTAATCGGGCTTTGCGCTTAAAGCCCCAGTAGACTTGTAGCGTTTTTGAGAGCTTTTCGTCTTTGACAACACCACCACCCTGCTGCTCAAGCAGGCACTTGCAGTTAGAGATAGTATGTGAAAATTTGTGCTTTCCAGATAAGACCAGTGGATTTAATTTCCATAAGGTGCTAGTTTTAGGCCCTGTTGGAGTACTAGTAATTCTGCACGAGTGTGTGTTGTCTCTATTAGGCTTTGAGCAAAGCCTACAAGCCCTTCCCCATTTGCATTTTGAATAACTCCTCTTATGCCTCCATGCTTAAGATTAGTGTTTGGCTGTTTGCAGCACCATCAGTATTAAGCATGAAGTAGTATTCTTTTGGTGGTTTCCATTTGACCACAATAGACTATTGTATTGTACCTGTAAATTTATTGGGTCATATATGTATTTGATAAATGATAATTTTGCCTAGTTGGTATAATATTGAATTTATCTTTGATAGGAAAATGATCTGGCTGTATTTATAATGATAAGCAAGAAATTGCAAATCTTGACACTCTACGACATAAGGATATCAAATTATACACGCTATTTGTTGTCTAATGCTGTGAATTAGCTTCAGTTACTTAGTGCCTTCTTGCGTGGTGAAACCAACTTGGAACTTTGGAAACTGATTTAGGGTTGTTTTGGGCTTTTTATATGTCATGTGTAATGGTCGCTTCTTTAAATTCCAGGCTATGGTCTTGATACACAGGTTTTTTGGGGTCACTCTTGTTGCATTCTACGTCTTGTGGCTTTCTTCTACTCCCGGAAGTTCACCATTTAATATCAAGGTACAACTTCACGATTTGGCCGCCACTTTGTGATGATTCAGTCAACTGTTTTGATGAAAAATGGTAATAATGCAGGGACTGTTCTCTGTGTCCTCAACCATAAAACAGGAATTAAAAGTGGAGGCCAGTCACACGGATACTCCAAAATCGGCGAGTTGGAGCAACCATGGGTGGTTTTACGTGTCAGTGAGAATTGGCTTGTTTCTCTGGGTAAATGCTTTGGCTTTAATTCTCAACTATTGCAAAAACTTCTAGTAGTATTTTTTTTTTATCGATTCTTTGATGCTTGTCTCCTGAATAAGGTTCTTGCATCATTTTTTCTCAGGTTGCTTTGCTTAATCTTATTACTATATCTTCAACTTGGGCTAGAGTTATTGATGTGATGGATAGTGAGGTAATTATGCCTCCGATTGATTCAATAAGTTTAAACAGATATCACCTCCTACAGAAGGGAAGTTAAATGGATTTAATTGAGTACCAGTCTTAATGGTAGTAAATTTTGAGATATGATTTAACTTTTTCCTTATGCAGTCAGGTTCAAGATTGTTTGGGTTTATTGGTGCTGGTGCTACACTTGGCCAGCTGCTTGGTTCGCTATTTACAACGGGAATGGCTTGGTTAGGACCGCGTGTGTGTCTCTTTATGTTTTTTCTTGCTTCCTTATTCTTATTATTCTTTTGAGGCTCTGTTGCTTTCTATTTTCTTAGTAGTTTGTTTTTTGGTTCTTGTAGATTTACTTCTTGTTTCAGCAATTCTCATGGAACTTGCTGCACAGTCATCAAAAGGGATCAAGAAAGATGTCTTACAACTTCCTGAAGAACTATCTCCCTTCAGGTTGTCTTCTTCTTGTTGTTCTTGTTCTACCCTGATCGGGAGTATTATTAGAGTTTATTAGCAATAGAGTTGTTCCATCAGATGAGATTAGGGAAAGAGGTCTCTAATTGTATGATCAGCTCCCTCGATAGCTCCTTGATGCAAGCATTTAGAGCTATTTCTCTAGCCTCTATCAGCCTTTGGATGTCTGTCTCATGTTTCTTACCCTGCTGTTATAGTGCTATGCAGTGGTGCACGTAGGAATTTATGTAAGCAGTGTCATATTTAATAAAGCGAACAAATGAAAAAAAAATTACTATAAAAACTATCTTAATAAAAAACATTCAAATACATTTATAAAATATATGTCTTCAACGACTTTTCTTTTCTTGAATAAATAATACGGGATTTTTTAATAATTTATTGAGAAATTTGAAAAAGAGTTTTGGATTTTTAAATTCTTTATCCTTAATAATGAAGTTTTTTTAGAGCAATGATTGATTGTCTTTTTTGTTTTAACTTTCTTTCTTGGATTTCTGAACTGTCTTTCCATGTTCAGTGTCATTTCATGACTCTTCTTAGTTATAAAAAGGGAAAAATGTCTTGATGAAGCACATGTTATTTTAGGACTCTTCTTAGTTATGAAAAGAAAAGAAAAACTGGATGAAGCACAGCCGAAGAATCTAAACCGTGTCAACACATTTGTGTAGTAATCCAATGTTATTGCTGGAATGGAGCACCTCCCTTGGTCAATTGATGTCATTCTAGACTTATTTATCTGTTATTTCTTTTTTTAATTTGTCATATATAAATATATTTAGTGAATTTTTCGGCGAAGAGGTGTCACCTGACACCACTTGTATCCATGTGCATCCGCCCCTGGTGTTATTCCTGTTTTGCTGTTGCATCGGTGTCTCATCCATCTCTGGGTGGTGCACTTCTTTATTAGTGAAAGTTCTCTCATGGTGATGTGAACAAAATAGAAAGAATAACTTGTGTTATCATTCCAACAGGTGAGCAATATAAATACATCTACATCAGATGCTAACTAAGGAAAAAAATAAAAGAGATTCCTACAAATCTGCTATTTATGTACAAGAAAGAGTCTACATTCATTCTATAATAAGTGTCTAGATTCATCCTATAATAAGTGTCTACATTCATTCTATAACACTCCCCCTCAAGTATGTTGATCATGCCCAGCTTGTTACAAATGTAACCAATTCGAGTACCATTCAATGCTTTAGTGAACAAATCAGCTAGTTGCTCTCTTGTCTTCATGTAGGCAGTGGAAATCAAGTTCTCTTGAATTTTCTCACGAATAAAATGACATTCAACTTCAATATGCTTGGTTCTTTCATGATACACTAGATTTGAGGCAATATGGAGCGCAGCTTGATTGTCACACCAGAGCTTTGATGGAGTAGGATGCTTCAACCCTATTTCAGTTAAAAGATGGTGTATCCATATTATCTCACATGTTGATTGTGCCATAGCTCTATACTCTGATTCTGCACTGGACCGAGATATAATATTCTGTTTCTTACTTCTCCATGATATCAAGTTTCCACCAACAAATACACAGTAGCCAGTAGTAGATCTTCTGTCAATCTTGGATCCAGCCCAATCTGCATCTGCAAAACAATCAATGCGGGAATGCCCGTGGTTGCTATATAATATGCCAAGTCCAGGAGCTTCTTTTAAGTAACATAGGATCTGCTCCAAAGCCTCCCAATGTTTGATTGTGGGCGCGGACATGAATTGGCTAACCATACTTACTGCAAAAGCAATATCTGGACGAGTCACAGTGAGATAGTTTGATCTCCCAACTAACCTCCTGTATCTATCCGGATCATTAAATGGCTCGCCATCATCTTTCATAAGATGCAAATTAGGAACCACTGGAGTACTGCAAGGCTTGGCAGCCAACTTACCAGTTTCTGCCAGTAAGTCAAGAATATACTTTCGCTGAGATAGAAAAATTCCCTTCTTGCTTCTAGTTACTTCTACTCCCAAGAAATATTTCAATTGTCCCAAGTCTTTTGTATGAAACTTAGTGTGCAAGAAAGACTTGAGAGAAGAGATTCCTGCATAGTCACTTCCTGTAATCACAATGTCATCAACATATACAACAAGGAAAATAGATCCAGCTGTTGATTGCCCGTAGAAGACTGAATGATCACATTTGCTCTTTTTTAGCCCAAATTCTTGAACTACCTCAATAAATTTACCAAACTAAGCCCGTGGACTCTGCTTCAAGCCATATAAGGACTTCTTTAAATGACAGACCTTTCCATACTCTCCCTGAGCAACAAAACCAGGTGGTTGCTCCATATACACCTCTTCATGAAGATCGCCATGAAGAAATGCATTCTTAATATCCAATTGATACAAAGGCCAATTCTGAGAAGCTGCTAGAGAAATGAACAAGTGGACAGAATTAAGTTTGGCAACCGGAGAGAATGTGTCTGAATAATCCACTCCATAAGTCTGAGCATACCCTTTGGCCACAAGTCTGGGCTTAAGTCTTGCCACAGAGCCATCTGGATTAACTTTGACCGTGAAAACCCATTTGCATCCCACTGCTTTCTTTCCACTAGGTAAATTCACTAAATCCCAAGTATGGTTTTCCTTTAAGGCATGTATTTCCTCAAGCATTGCTTCAGACAATCCAGGATGATTGAAAGCCTCTTTTTCACCGTTTTGGGTATAGATATGGAGTCTAGAGACGCAATCAAAGATCTAGACGCGGGGGATAAGTGGTCGTAGGAGACAAAATTAGCAATAGAATATGTGGATTTGCAAGTACGTGTACCTTTGCGTAAAACAATGGGAAGGTCAAGGTCTTCTGGAGGATCAGGCGGAAGAGGAACATATGACAAAGGAACTGGTGCAGGAGACGTATCATTTGTCTCTCGCCTGCGCGAGTAAACTTGAACAATTGGTGGTCTTGCTAACACAGTTGGAGCAGGTGTTGAAGGCACAATAGTCGATTGGTGCTCGATAGAAGAGCTAGGAGATGAAGGAACATCATCTGATTGCTCTATCAAAGTACGGGTAACCTGATATACTAGCCACTCATCTTCCTCCCCCTGACTTGTAGAGATGGGAGGTGCATAGAAGAATGGTATAGTCTCTGAAAACACCACATCAATTGACACCAGATATTTGCCAAGTTCTGTAGAATAACACCGATACCCCTTCTGAAGGCGAGAATAACCAAGAAAAACACACTTCAATGCCTTGGGATCCAACTTGGTAACAGATGGTCGAACATCTCGAACATAACATGTGCTTCCAAACACCTTAGGTTCCACAGGAAATAATAACTTATTTGGAAAAAGAATACTGTAAGGCATATTAACCTCCAAGCACAATAGATGGCATGCGATTAATCAAAAAACAAGCCGTGGAGACCGCATCAGCCCAGAACTGTTTAGGAACTTTCATTTGGAACAGAAGTGCCCAAGCTGTCTCAAGTAGATGCCTATTCTTCCTTTCAGCAACTCCGTTTTGAGAGGGTGTATCAACACATGAAGACTGATGTAGTACACCATGTTGTCTCATGTAGGACTGAAATAACTCTGACATGTATTCTTTAGCATTATCACTCCTTAGAATACGCACCGAAGCATTGAATTGAGTTTTGACTTCAGCACAAAAGGCAGAAAAGTGAGTAAACACTTCAGAGCGACTCTTCATAAAGTAAATCCAAGTCATTCGGGAAAGTTCATCTACAAAAGTAACAAAATACTTATGTTCCAGTTTTAGAAACAACAGGACATGGTCCCCAAACATCAGAATGAACTAACTCAAAAGATGACTCAGCTCGCTTGTTAACCCTTGGACCTAACGAGATGTGATGATGTTTTGCAAATCGACATGACTCACAATCCAATGAAGAAATATTCTTAAACTGAGGACAGAGCTTCTTCAACAAAGGCAAAGAGGGATTGCCCAATCAAAATGTGCTTCAAAAGGAGACACGATACTAGAGCATGCAATAGACTGTGACTCCCATTCATCAAGGATATAGAGATCACCACATAAATACCCTTTACCAATAATTTGCTTTGTCGTAAGATCAAGAAACAAACAATGATTGGGAAAGAACGCTACACAACAATTAAAGTCTCTGGTGATTTTACTAACAGAAATCAAATTAAAGGCCAAGTTTGGTAGACTTAATACAGATGACAGGGTAATAGAGGAAGTCGGTTTAACAGTTCCAGATCCAACACTGCTACATGTTGTTCCATCAGCTACAGTAACTGAAGAGGGTGCTTTGTGTGATCGAAAGCTAGAAAAAATATTTGGATTACATGTCATGTGATTTGTGGCACCTGAGTCAATCACCCATTTATTTGAAGAGGTGATAAGACATGTCTTATCTGGCCCGGCAAAAGCAGTAACTGAAGAAGATTCCTTAATTGATTTATGATATTGAAGGAACTCAAGAAACTCATCCGAAACTAGGATTGTTGGACTAGAAGTTGTATCACTATTTCCTCCTTGCTTACTGTTTATAGTCATCCTATTTCCAACTAATAAAACAAAGTATCAATATAAATGTCAGAAAAGCCAATAAAGCTCAAAAGTTCTCTACCAGAATAACACTATCCAACGAAACAACGAAGGAAAGACACCCAATGAAACAAAGAAACAGAACTCCAATAGAGCCAATCTAATGGGCAATAACCAATCAAAAGTCCGGCCAATAGTGCAAGAATCAGTAACCAAGAATCACTAACCAACAGATTACTCTCAAAGCTATAAAGAAAAAAGGGCTAAAGTTCTGCACATAAAGTTGGTTCACTACTAAGGATCATGCAATCACAGAAGGAAACAAAATTTGAACACAACAAAGAAAAGGTGACAAAACCTTGACATTATGAACCGAACCTGGGACGGTCAGAGATTTTCCCAGCCGAGGTTTCCTGAACAAACAAACACCATAAGCTGGATGAAAATGTAAAGTCGATGTCGGAGAGATGGTTAAATTTCAAATTCCAAACTCTTCAAAAGTATTCTGACCCTAACTGACAGTTTCGGTAAGTTCTCTATCTAACTCCGGTAAAGCCGGAGAACCCGCTCTGATACCATGTGAACAAAACTTGTGTTATCATTCCAAGAGGTGAGCAATATAAATACATGTACATCAGATGCTAACTAAGGAAAGAAATAAAAGAGATTCCTGCAAATATGCTATTTATGTACAAGAAAGAGTCTACATTCATTCTATAATAAGTGTCTAGATTCATCCTATAATAAGTGTCTAGATTCATTCTATAACAAGTGATCTTTCGCAGCTCCCTTTATTTATTTTCTTCTGGGATACGGAAGTGTTTGATCTGGCAGGAAATGCTTTTTACAAGAAAAACTGGAAAAACCGATAGATGCTGTACCTACAAGTTACCATGAACCTAATATTTTTATCTGTACTACATAGAGTTTGATAGTCCTGGAGTATAAAGAGGATGACATTCATTTAACTCCTTAAAGAACACACCATACTCACATACCAATGATTGTAAATCTGTTTTGATGTGCTTCCTCTACACTTTACCAATTGAATACATCTCTCTAGACATTAATACCTCCCTCACAAGTTAGATAAAATGTTTATACTTCGGTTGAACACAAATTAGATAAATCCTTTTGACTAGCATGAAGATTTTACAGACTAGCAATGAAACAGAGGTGCTTTATATGAATGTCCTTGCATTGCCCTCCCCCCCCCCCCTCCCACCGCCAAAAATAATAATTAAGAGTAATTATAATCCAGTAGTCTCTGACCTTTGTCGTTTTGGGTTTAGAGAAGCTGATATCGATCAAGCCAAAGAGGACGAGAATGAATCAAAGCTCACACAGAGAACAACTTCCCCAAAATTGCCAGCTTCTGTAGCAAAGCCTCAGCTCTGGGCTATATTGGATGGGTTAAAGCTAATTCTATCTTCGGCGTACTTGTTGCACGTATCATTGTTCCTTTGGCTGAGTGCGGTTGTTTCCTCGTTTTTTTACTTTCAGGTACAATAAGAATTTCCTTTGATTTAAGTGACAGAATGGATAAGCATGTGTAATGTGGTGCCTTTATGTGATTTACTGATCTCACATAGATGACCACCTTTTTGAAAGACCAGCTTACGGTTACTGCAGCCTCACCCCCCATATTTTCATTCTTTTGCAGAAAGTAACTGTTATTGCTGCTGCAGTAACAGATCCCACTGGTAGAAGGAGATTATTTGCACAGATCAATAGCTTTATTGCTATTTTTATCCTTGCTGGACAACTTACTTTGACGGTATGGCGTAGATGTATAACATGCAAAAGTTTAATTGCTAAGCTAATCCTTTTTTCCCCCTTGTGCATGTGTCTGTGTTACCCGGGGAAGAGGGGAAGGGGGTATTGAGGGCATATTCTTTAAAAGTGTGTTCAATCTCTCTATGCTACTTGAACAACTCTAATTCAAAATTTCTCTCCTCTGCTCTCAAATTTGATGGAGGGATTGAATGGAGCCTGTGGCGAAGGCTTCTTCTTCTCCAGATGTTCTTGTCATATTGCACCACTTTCCTCATCTGAGTTCCACCGTAGAATATAAACATCTGTCACTTGGGTGTGTGTAAGAGTGTTTAATATCACGTGGGTAATATCAGTTCCAGGCGAATCAGTGGTGCATTTTGAAGGATCCCAAAGAGTTCCCATGCATGCAAAGTCAGATTAAGTAGAACTTTAAAGTGATAACATATGGACAGTCTTATAAGTTGATCAGTTTCCTAATGTCTTGAATTGCAGTTCCCTTCTTTTGTTTTTCTCTATGTTCACAACATGTTACATGATTCATTTAATCGTATCTCCAGTGCCACAAGTTTTAAAAGTCTTTATTCACTGGGTGGTTGCAGGGGCGCATCCTTACTTTTGCTGGTGTCACTCTAGCCATTTGCTCCACACCTTTTGTTGCATTCACAAATTTAATTGCTTTAGCAGTATGGCCTACATGGATTACAGTGGCTGTCTCAGAAACCCTGAGGAAGGTATTTTTTCTTCACACCTTTTTCCGAACCTCTAAAGAGAAGTAATAAAAAAATGATGACAAGAGAAGTTGTAAAGGAGGAAGCGCTCCTTCAGGGGTTTGTACCATTTTTAGTTGGAATACGTCAATAGCCCCTAAACTTTGCACAGCTCATTCAACGTACATCTAAGCTTTTCGTAGTCCTTATTACCCCATATATTTGGCTAGTTGATAGCCTCGACCTCCCTGAATCTGATGGAGGTAAGAGCCACCGCAGCCATGCGGATTTTTGTCTATGTTGTATTTTTTATAAAAAAAAAAATATTTTTACCTTTTAAAATTCATTAATTTTTTGATCATTTTTTTCAGGCGAAATTTGTAAAGAACTTGGCTAGACCTCCATTATGTTGGCTAAAACTTCTTTATTTGACTGCAAATAATGGAGTTTCAGCCAAAACTTTTTACTGATTTGGTCCGGAAAATAAGATATACACAGTTGAAACAAAAATTCATTGCATCCAAAGAAGAAATAAAAAGAAATACACAATTGCAACTCTATTATTTTGGTTATTATTTGGCAATAACTAATGAATTTCTGCCAAATTTTTTATGGATTTGGCCCGAGAAAAAGAAATACACAGTTTGAAAAAAATAGTCATTGCATCTAAAGAAGAAATAAAAAGGAATGAACAGATGGAATTTATTTTGGCTAAAACCTTTTCTATTCGGTTAAAATTAATAGAGTTTCAGCCATGGTTTTTACATATTTGGTCCAAAAAAGAAGTACATAGTTGGAACAAATAACCTTCTTCCAAAGAAGAAATAAAAAGAAATACAAAATTAGTGTAAAAATATGCATTGTATATAAAGAAGTAAAGAAGAAAGGAGAAATACACAATTGGAACAAACAGACCATTGTATGTGAAAACTAATGGTTGGAAAATACTCCACCTGGAAGCTGACTTTCCGATTTTAGTGTATCCACACTTCTTGCAACATCAGCATCAAGGAGGGCCGAGACTATCAGATAGCCAAGTATGGGGGGTAGCTAGAAATATGTGAAGTTTAGGTGTGCCGTGTGCGCTAAATAAACCGTGCCAAGTACAGGGAGGTAATGAGGTATTCTGCCTTTTTAGTTTAACAGGGAACTAACAGGTTTTGCAATGAAAAAAAGATAACTAGGGATACACTTATGCAGTTGAGCCCTATATGTTATTGTCTTTTATGGTTAGGTGGTCACGTATGTTGTTACCAGGCCTGGAAGGGAACTTCTTTTTACTGTTGTCTCACAGGATGAGAAGTATAAAGCAAAGGTATGTCACAAAATAGTGACCTGAAAGATTATCATAATTCCATATTATATATTAGCAGCGGCCTGTATTATGAATATCCGGTCTGTAGGATTTCTTGATCTTCATTTCTTAGATCTTTTCGAGAAGATATGGCAAAGCTGGTAGGTTAACATCCTTTTTATTAGGTCAGCATAAGTGTTTCACGACACCTCAAAAGGATTTTCGTGGCTGCAATAGTTGGCAGTGAGTGTTCTCTTGAATATCCCTAGCAGTAGAATGATTCTGTTTTTTTTTTTTTTTTTGTGGGCGCCAATGTGTCTATGCAGGTATGCATAGATGTGATTGTTCAAAGACTTGGAGATGCTACAGCAGCTGGAATGTACAAGCTACTCTTCAGCACTCTCAATGGCAAGGCATCAGCTGTTTCTCTATATGCCCTACCTGTATGTAAAACCTTCTCTTGACAACACTACTCCAAATGTCTTGAAATTGTTGTTGCTGTTTATACAATTCCAGATGATTGGATCCACTAATGCACACTTCTGTATAGTGATTGAAAAGCCTCAGAGAAATGAAGGTTGAATGTTCAACTTAAGTTTGGCTACTTTTTCAGGTCTGCTTCACATGGATACTGACAGCATTCTATCTTGGACACCGATACAAGCTACTTTCAATGGCTCAGCCCTCTCAACCTGCTGAAACATGTAGAAGATGATTTTTATACGCTTCATATGGAACTGAGGCCAAACATGAAGATTTTTGTATCTTTCAGCTCCTCAATGGTAAAAATAGCCACTTCCTTTTGTTCTTTGGATCAATTTCCGTTCATAATGAAGCATGTTCTCCCCTTTGAATTGGTGTTTGCTTGTTGCTCCCACCTTACTCTATGGTATTCAACAGAGCCCTCGTAACAAAATACTGATGATTACATAACTGGAAGAACATTTTAAAAAGAAACTTGAAGAACCTTATCTACACCTAGATGGACGCTGAGCTGAAGTCAAGTTATTTTGACTTTTGCAAGTGTGTGGCTACCAGTAATCACTGGCACATATTCATCTTTGATTCCTTTTTCCAATTTGCAAACTCAGTAGACTGAACCTATAGTAGAGGCAGCCTGCATTTTGGGTGACAGCTGATAGCTGTTTAATATGACTATGTTCTGTGCTAGGTCAAGTGTGAACCCTCCAAAACATGAAAATAAGCTTGTCCTCTTTGAGATTTTATTAGAAAATAGCCCCTCTGCAAGTCACTGACGTGAATATATACTCCATCCTTGGTTCAAGGATGATGCCTCAACTTCTGGCGGTTAAAGTTGCTTGTTCCAGAGCAGGGATTCAACTCTAATGGTTGAGCATCGACATAAAAGCTTGACACAGATTTTCCGTTCAGAGAACTGGAGAAGTGAATCAGGAAATCAACTATAATTCCTCAATATGCCATGAATGCCACAATTTTTATCCATTTTTGGGTGATTTCGATGTCTTTGCGATTGTTAGTTTCTCATTGGTCGATCAGAGATCCATCTCTATTGAAGGGCATTGTCCTGCAAGACGTCCAATTTAATGGCCGCATATTGGATACAATCATTACAGTATACTATATTTCGACTTCTTCGATCCAATTATACTGTAAAAATGGAAGAAGAGGAGGAGGATGTGGTGGTGGTTTAATTTAAAGCCCCAACTTTCTTGTACTAATAATCTTGCCTCCATTCCATTTGATCAGTTTCTTAACCTTTGCCACATAGGATATATTGTGCAAAAGAAATAGAAAAAACGGATTTTGGTCAAAGAGTCACTCTTTTCTTAATTCAAGACTTGGAGTGTCCTTTCGCCCAAGTGTGTTCTCCTATTAGACTTTAACAGGAATTTATGGTTGTAAGTTGTAACTAAATCTAACTTTTACCATAAATTTTGTCTAACTGGTTAGTTTTAATTTTTGTTGCTTCGGAGAATCTTCCTGTCCTGGAAGGATTTTATATGTTCTGAAGCAGCAGTTTATGTTTAGGTGGCATTATTATGTTTTCTTTTCTCCAAAACAAAGACTTCACATTACTGCATCAACGAACAACAAAGTTCAAATGTACCCTTTGCATCCTGGACAACCCAAGTTGGGAAAAACTTCTCCCGGGAGATGTCCTTCAACAAAGAAATAGAAAATTTAGCTAAACTATGCGCTACTTTGTTTAACTTCCTTGGAATATAAAGAAACTCGACGTGATCTAACATGCTTGATAGCTTCCATTCTTCACACAACACTTCTATCTCCCATGAAGTAGCCACCTGTTTTTGGATCATATCAACAACATTCTTAGCATTAGATAAAATCTTCACACTTTTCCATCCAAGAGTAATAGCACATTCAAGTGCCTTTCTTATGGCAATCGCTTCAGCAGTCATGGGTTTCCCAACATATTGAATTGAGGATCCATGGGCATGAAGTAGTTTTCCAAGGCTATTCAAAGTCGCAACACCAATATTCGCATGTCGATCATCACACCGTAATCCTGCGTCTGTAAATAATAAAACATCATCATGAAAATTTGTTAGTTTAGGCAGAAAGTCATTTCCAGTTGAATGTCGTGCAGCGAGGCAACTAGTCAATAGATCTTTATATTTTCCATACTCAAAAAGAGCTTTAGAAACAATCTCAGTTGGCTCTAACATTTCTTGATTAAAGCACCAAGCATTCCTACCTTTCCATATTTTCCACATAAGATTAACACTCAAATCTAATAATTCAGTAGATTCAGGAAAGTGCTTAGCATTTAAGAACAAATTGTACCACCACATAGAAAAGTCAGTTATGTTGTCAATATCAGGCCAATTAATAGGACTTTGTTTCCATACAAGCTGAGATTGGGGACATCTAAATAGCATATGTTCTATATCTTCACTTTCAAGACCACAAATCTTACACGTTTTATCCAGGTTCTGTAATCTTTTAGCTAAGGTATAATTAACGGGCAAAGAGTTAATCACACACTTCCTTAGAAAATGTTTAAGTTTATTTTTAATTTCTAAGTTCCTCAAAGAATCCCAGAAGCTTTTAGGAAAAGAATGACAACTCCTCGCTTGGGCTTCCGAGTTCCTAATAGTCTTACCGGCCAAACCTTTTGCTAAATAGTAACCTGACTTAACTTCATAGTTTCCAGATTTTGAGTGATGCCACAACAATCTATCATTAAGACCTATGATGGATATTGGTATAGACAAAATTGCATCTATATCTTCAGGTTCAAATGTCGTACTTATCTTATGAAGTTTCCAGGTATGCGTATCTTCGTCAATTAAGTCGGCAACCTTAAGATCTAAATTGTTTTGCATTTGAATACTTTTTGGAGTAAAACCATTCTTTCTTGGAATCCAAGGATCAGTCCAAACATTTATATTTTTCCCATTAGAGATTCTCCACCTTAGTCCAGTAACTAATAGATCTCTTCCCCACAAAATACTTCTCCAGATCCATGATCCTGTAGATGATGTAGAAGCGTCAAGGAAAGTTGAGTGTGAAAAGTATTTACTTTTAAGAACTCTTGTTAACAACGAATCCGGGTACGACAATATACGCCAAGCTTGTTTAGCTAACAAAGCCATATTGAAAGCCTTTAAATCCCTAAATCCTAAGTCCCCTCTTGATTTAGAATCACATAATCTTTCCCATTTCTCAATATGCATCTTCCTTTTAAAGTTTGTCCCCACCAAAAGTTAGAAAAAAGAGATGTAATCTCCTTGCACATACCATCAGGGAGTTGGAAGCAAGACAAGGCATACGTAGGGATTGCTGCAAGTACAGATTTAAGCATTACTTCTTTCCCTGTTGTACTTAAAAAATTACCCTTCCATCCTTTTATTTTTGTCTTGACTTTATCCTTAATAAACTCTAACATCTTTTTCTTTGAGCGTCCCACGATAGCTGGTAATCGTAAATACATACCCATCTCATTTCTTTGTTGTTGTCCACGTAAGGAAATATCTCGACTTTCTCCTCCTCCGTTACATTTCTACTAAAACAAATAGCTGATTTATCTAAATTAATCACTTGACCAGAACTTTGCTCATACTTTCTTAGAATCTCAGCTACATGAACTGCATTGTGAGCGTTAGCTAAACAGAATATAAAAGAGTCATCTGCGAAAAATAAGTGAGTTAAGCTCGGCCCATGTCTATTTAACTTTAAACCTTAAATTTCATTTTGAGTTTCAGAAATCTTCAACAAAGTAGATAAACTTTCTGCACATATTAAAAATAGATAAGGTGATAGCGGATCTCCTTGTCGTATTCCTCTAGTCGGCCTAACTGATCCAACTACCTCCCCATTTATATTAAAACTATAGGTAGGGGTAGAAATACATTGCATAATCCATTCTACAAATCTGGCATGAAAACCCATTTGCAAAAGCATTTCTGGATATATATCCATTCAACTCTGTCATATGCTTTTGACATATCCAATTTCATCGCCATAAATTTCTCTTTACCTCTGCGTTAATTTTTTAGAAGATGCATAAATTCATGTGCTAAGATAACATTATCAGTGATTTGTCTATGTCCAACGAAAGCTGCTTGAGTCGGAGATATAACCTTAGTTAAAAGAGTTTTCATTCTCGTAGCAAGAATTTTTGCAATAATTTTATAAAGAGTAGAACATAAACTTATGGGTTTAAATTGCGAGACCAAAGTAGGGCTTTTAACTTTAGGTACTAGAGTGATTAAAGTATGGTTCCACGAAGGAATTAGGTAACCTGTAGTGAAGAAGCTATCAATAGCTTCATAAATCTCTTTTGATATAATATTCCAATACCGTTGAAAAAATAAAGGAGTCATTCCATCCACACCTGGCGCTTTAAGAGGATGCATAGCGAACACCGCATTCTTTACTTCCTCTTCACTAACATCTTTTATGAGTTCTCGATTTATAGAGTCACTAGTCGTTACATTGACATGATTTAGAATACATTCAAAATTTGTCGGGTTAGATGTAGAGAATAGTGTATCATAATAGCCTCAACTTCTTGAACTATTTCAGTTTGGTCACTCACCCACCTCCCTTCAGTTGTTTGAAGACCCCTAATTATATTTCTTCTTCTTCTTTGTAAGGTTGCCATGTGAAAATAGGACGTATTCTTATCTCCATCCAGCAACCATAAGGCTCTAGAACTTTGTTTCCAGAAAATCTCTTCTTCTTTATAAGCTTGGCTTAATTCCCTTTTTAACAACCTAAGTTTATTCCAATAAAAATTATTAGCATCACTTCTATGGTCTGTAATCTGTTTCTTAATACGAATAATTTTCTTTCTAGCATTACCATTTCTTCCCCTTACCCAAGCCACTAAGGATCTACGGGACTTCTTTATTTTAAAGTGAACTCGAGATTGCTCGAACCCAATATAGTCATTGGACCAAGCTTCAGATACAATATTCTGAACCTCTTCCCGATCAACCCACCTTTTATCAAAGTAAAAACATCTTTTCTTCTTAATTTGTTCAGAATGTGAAGACAAAATTAACAAGGAATGATCAGAAGTCCCAGTATCAAGATGAGTCAAATTAGCTTCTTCAAACTTTATTTTCCAATTAGGGGAGACTAAGACCCTATCTAACCTTTCCTGAATAATACCCTCATTTTTCCTATAGCACCACCAGGTCCAAGATTTTCCTATGTAACCCAAATCAATTGCACCTAAGTTTCAAATAAAATCCTTAAAGTCTCTAAAGGTCCAAGGATCTCTAGTTCTTCCTCCTTGTTTTTCTGAATCATCAAGAGTATCATTAAAATCTCCAGTTAAAACCCAGAAGGTACCCCAATATGAAGATTTTTTAATTAATTCTTGCATTTGAGATCGACGATTAATTCTATTCGTACTTAGATACACAAAGATACACCAATATTGGCAATCAGATAAAACATCATGTATCAAAGTTTCAACACAAAAAGAAGAAGTGTGATATTGACATACCTGGATGTTGTCATTCCAGAATAAGGCTAGTCCACCTGATAAACCCATTGGTTCCACAGTAATAACATGTGCCATATCCAGTTCTCTCAGAACTCTCTGCACTATTCTATCTCTATTTTTTGTTTCACTTAAGAAAATCATATTTGGGGAGTGGAGACGCGTTGTCTCCTTCAAAAAGGGAACTGCTAAGGACCCCCCCAGGCCTCTACAATTCCACACTAAAGCTTTCATTGCATGGAGGGAAGCCATTTAGGGCTGGCCTCCCGCTCCACCACTGTTTTCTGTTTTTTAACTTCCGTTCCAGTATCAAAATTAGTTTGTTCTTTTCTTTTATCCCCCGTCGTATGTATATTTTTCTCTATCACATCAACCTCAATAAGATGATTTTCATTTAAACCTATCAATTATTTCCTTTAACATCTTCAGGACAACCCCTAATATTAGCCTTTCGTTTCCATTGTTTTCTCTTTATGTCCCCTGTATTCTTATTAGTAGTACTACTAACAGTTAAAGAGTTTTGTTTTGAATTATTGATTAGTTGAGAATTATTCACTATATGAAGTTGTAACTTAGGAGAGCTTAATAAAAGGCCGGGACATACCTTGTCTATGTTATCTTGCAATTCCTTCATTTTTTGATTGCCAGCATCCAGCATTTGTGAGGCAACTTGCAATAAGTTTTGTTGTAGCTCTATTGTGTCATTCAACATATTGTCTGTAAGCACGTGATTTTTGTCCTATGTGAGAATTACTCCAAAAAATTCAAAATAAAATAATTTTTCTTTGTGTGCAATTTTGAGAATTTTCGTGGCATTTTTGATAATTATTTGTATTTGTCCATGCATGTTTATTTGTTAAATTAATAAAAAATACAAAAAATATGTTGCATTTGCATTTAGGATTTAATTCTACAATTAGGAGCAATTAAGTTTGTTTTTACAAGAACAAAAAAAACATAAAAATAATGTACGTTGAATTTTTAGCATTTAATGTCCAAATTGTGTGATTTTATCGTAATTGCTATTTAATTATGTGTTAATTGTTATTAATAATTAATTAACACTTTTATAAATTAATTTAGTTCTATAGGATAATTTAGGATTTTAAGAATTTAGTTTTAGTTAAAGAAAAAATAAAAGAAGAAAAAAGAAGCAATAAATGAAGAAGAAAATTGGATTGGGCCTTTTCTTCAATTTTAAACCACAGGCCCAAACCAAATAACCCCTTATCCAACCCAAACCCCCACCGGGTCAACCCGACCCGGTCCTCCCCATAACCAAACGAGTTACCCCCCTCTTCCCATTTTTCATTCTTCATTTTCCCCAAACCCTAAAAACATCCGCCCCCCTCTTCTCTCCATCTTCTCCAAACGACCCCAAGCTCCAGCTCCCATAGCTGCCCTTCCATGGCTGACCCCAAGCTCCAGCTCCCACAACCACCATCTTCTTCATCGCACACACAACTCACGTCCTCATAACCACCCCTGCTGCGTCGTCATCTTCTCCAAACGACCCCTCCAGCTCCTTCGTCGTCCATGGCTGTTCTTCCTCGTCTTCTTCGAACCAACAACCCAACCTCCATAACCACCAACGACGTAGCCAACCAGACAACGCCATGGCTACTGCTTCTTCTTCTTCTTCATCTTCGGTCTGCTCAACGCGCACACATACAGTCCGTCGTGACCACCCTCCAGTCGCGAGCACCACCCAAACCCGCCATTGCTTTTGTTACATCCACCAGACGGCCACCTCCCTCCCGTCGACCAAACAGTCCCACGACCACTATCGTCGCTCTATGTCCAGCAGCCATTGCTGCTGCTTCATCTCCTCATCCCAAGCAACCACTAGTCGTCAACCAACTGCTCGTCGACCAGTAGCGTCGCCCCTCCACCAGTCCTCTTCTCCACCAGTTCGTCACCTCAAGCAGCCCCACGACCTGAAACAATCGTCTCCCAGGCCGTCTCCAAACACCAGCCATCCGAGGTCATGCTCAGTCATACATCGAGGCAGTGTGTCGAGGTTCCGTCGAGGTTGTTGGCAATCTTGGTTCGAGTTTTCCATTTCCGTTGAGGTCGTCGTTGTTCGTCGAGATCCGGTATGTCGAGGTTGCTGTCCGAGTTTCTGTTCCGTTGCGGTCATTTCCGGTTAGTTGGTTTAAGTTTCATTTTTGTCCGTATTTTGTTTGATATTCTCGGATCTGAAATCAGTATATGTTTGATTCTTTTCTTGTTCGTTGTTTATCATTTCTTGATTATTTCTTCAGTTTGTTTTTATTCATTTGTTCTTGTTTAGTTTTAATATAAAAGTGTGTTAGTTTAATCACTTGAATCCTTTATCTTGGTTGTAATGTTGTTAGATTTAATTTGAAGTTCAATTGATTATTGAGTTTAGTGATTTGAATCTACTTGTTTGTTATGTTCAATTTATTACTATTATTGAATCTGAAAGTATGTTTGTTGTTAAAAATGTTGTTCAGTCAAAATGACTTCAGTTGTTTCTTTATTGTTCATCATATGGTTTGGTTCCCTGAATCCTTAGTCTTTGTTTTGATGATATTTGACAAAATCTGAGTTTCTAGTTTAAATTTGTTGATGAAATTTGATTAGGAATTGGTTATAGCTGCTGTATTTTGATTAATTGATTAGGTGAATTGGTTATAGCTGATGGGGGTAGAATGGTAAATTATAGTATTTTCAGGGGTAGAATAGTAATTTCAGTAGTTTCAGGGGCATTTTCGGGATTTTAAGTTTTAAAAAATGATTAATTTGAGTGTTTTGTTCACTAAGTACTAATAATATTAAATTAATACATTTTTTAATACATGGTGGGGGACAAGACAAGTGGTAGTGGGAATTAATATATTTGTTTAATATAGTGGGGGACAAAGCATGCGGTAGTGGGGAATAAGGGAATTAAGTAAAGAAAAGATATGTGTTAGTGGGAATTAATATTTGTTTAATATAGTGGGGGACAACACATTAAGTAGTGGGATTCAAAAGGGGGATGGGTAGAAGATGGTGGGAATTAATTTGAGTGCTTGAAGTTTGGATATAAATAAGGGGGTTGACACAAGTTAAAGGATCAGATTTTGAAGGGTTAAACATTAACTGGTCTTTCAATTTAAGTTTTAAAAAAGGTGAGTAATTTAAGAACTAAAAACTGAAAGAGTGAGGTCTTGCTTTGACTACTAAAAATCAGAATTAGTGTTGGTTTTTTTTTTTGAATTGAAGTTCTGAGTTTCTTTCCTTAAGAGTCTGAAAGATAGAGAGTCGGAAATCGATTGTCCTATTGCATTCCCGGTTCACTTTGTTTCTTCCCATTGATTGTTGTTGGTGTTTCTGGGCTTTCATTTGGTTTGTTCCTTGAGTTTAGTTGGTTATTTGTTATTGTTTCATTGGGGTGTTGCTGGAATTCTGCTGGTTTTATTAAACACTGTTACTGGGTTGTTCTATTTCCGTTATTGTTGCTGTTGCTGTGTTGTTGCTACTGCTCCTGCTGATCCTTTTCTTCCTTTTCCTTGTGGTCCCTTTCCAGTACACATTTCTGAGATTAGTTCTGAGGTGACTTCAAACTGCAAAAAAATGCTGAATTAAAAGGCTTAACAGCTTGCCTATTAAATTGTGTTCAATTAATGTATTAGAATGTACATTAGGAAATATTGTATATGTTTATGCTCATCTTAAACATGTATTTACATTGTACAACTATACTAAAAATTGGACTGTACTTAGAATTATTTTAAGTAGTTTGAACTGTTTTCTATATGCCTATGGATACATGAATTGATAGATAGTCATTACTGGAGATTATTTTGATTTAGTTTAATTAGTGAAGTATAACTCTGAATTCATGCAAACCGGAATAGAAATGAGTCAAAGCTTGTGAATTTTTAATCATGTTAGTAATGGAGATCTGTAAATATTAGGCAGAATCAAAAATGGCCAATAATTTCGTAGAATCAGTAGGCCCACTATATTTTAAGTTAGGATCATAGTAGTAATTGCTAAGATCATTAATCCAATAGGCATGAGTTGAGTTCAAACAAGACGAGTTAACGATTAAGTTTAACAAACTTTCGAATAAGCATTAGTGATTAAGGTTAATTTCAGTTTCAAATAGTTGTAAACAATTAATTCCAACGGTTCAATTTATCTAACAATGTGGGTCTAAATTAGTTAGAGGGTAATTAGTTTATTTTGGTAATATTATTTGTAAATTCCGTATTCTATTTATAATTTCAATTTTAGTAATATTCAATTATAGAATAAGGCATGAAATAATCTCCTTTTGTCTCGATTGTAATTTTCAGTTTGCATTTGTCTTAATCCGATAAATAAGTAGCGGCCTTTTCAAGCATGTAATTAATTAGAATTTTTCTTTTTTTTAGAGACGAACTTAAATAAATAAAAATATAGTCACTTTAGGATTATCCTTTTAAAATAAACGAGATGAGCCTCGCCCAATAAAATGCACAAGTCGCGGGGCCCTCAATAATTGGTTAATAATTGTATAGACTTCGGGATCGGCCGTTTAGCAAATTTCACGGCCTTACCCAAAATAATGATACGCTATTCGCTTTAGGCGCGCCTTTAACAATTTACTTTCTTAAACTCGGGTGCACATTTATGTGACCCAAATCCAAATCTCAACCGAGTCGAAATATGTCGATAACCACGGGTACATTGATGTGACGTGGTTCGAGATACGTTTCTTCACAATGTTGTAATTCTCTGTTAAAATAAATAATAACAAAGTGGTAAACAGTAAAAATTTGCACGTAGGTTCATAATTGTGTAAAATCAGATAATTAAGCCGAATATGACAGTTGAGTGACCGTGCTAGAACCACGGAACTCGAGAATGCCTAACACCTTCTCCCGAGTTAACAGAATTCCTTATCCGGATTTCTGGTGCGCAGACTGTTAAACAAGAGTCATTCTTTTCCTCGATTCGGGATTCAACCGATGACTTGGGACACCATAAATCTCCCAAGTGGCGACTCTGAAATAAATAAATAAATCCCGTTTCGATTGTCCTTTAATTGGAAAAAACTCCCTTCCGCGCCCCTTTGCGGTGGCGCGGGCGAAAAAGGAGGTGTGACAGCTCTGGCGACTCCGCTGGGGACATAACCCAGAATCTCTGGTTCAGGGTTCAGAATTCGAGCTTAGATGAATTGTTATATTTGGCTTTATTTATTATTTGATCTTATTACATGTTTTGGCCTAAATGTGCAAAATGATGTTTTTTTACCGCATTGATATTATTTGAATTGTACATATAAACTATGCCGAAACCTTCTCTTCTCACCTCTAGGGATGTGCTTACTGGTTGAGACTCCCTATTCTGTTAGTGTCATACCCTGAAATAAAAGAGGCTCGGAAAGCTTCTAAGTCGGCTGGCCTTTTGGTTCCCGGAAAGGAGCTCCTTCCTCAACTCGAGTTGTCCGCTCGGGTACACTGTCTAGAACATATACCCAGGTTGAACCTAGAATAACTTGACTTCATGCTGGATCCCTAGTAGGAACGTTTATTTGCATCATGTTGCATTTGACTTAGGGGACTCAACACAGGGGTTGGGTCCGTCTAGGACAAGCAACCTGAAATGAAAAAGAACCATCCTGTTGCATCTTGTTTGTTTTGCACGTTTATTTGATTTAGATCTGCATGCTGACCGGCTTCTGAAATCGGGAATTTTTGAAAAATTGTGAAAAAAAAAGAAAAAAAATATAGCAGTGTAGGGAGATAATTACTTATTTTTAGAAAAATAAAATCAATGTCCAAGTAGTGTCAAAACCCTACCGAAATTTTGAAAAATGATTTTTTTTAGTTTGATTTATTTGAAAAGAAAGGAGTCTTGTTTACAAGTTTAGTTTATGTTGGGCGAACTACGCTGGTTTGATTCTCACAGGGCGTGAGATACGTAGGCAACCCTCGTCGGGTCCAACCTCCCATTTTGCAAAAATAAACAAAAAATGTCAAATTTTAATTTTTGTCATAGAGTCGGGCGATGCCATTTTTGTCAGAAATAGCCGAATGTTCCCGAAAGGGACGCCGGAAGGCTGACTTTGCATAAACGGCCACTCCTATCATTGTTTTTGGATTTTTGATCGGTTGACTCGCACAACCTTAAAATCTTCGTCCCTGAAGTGCTGAAAGGCCGTGTTCGGAAAATAGGGTCTTTCTTTTATGAAAAATAATCAAATAGTTTTGAGTCAAATAAATTTTTATTTTGTTTAATCACATTAATAAATGTGCAGAATGAGCACGACTCAAAATGAACCTTTTTCAATCATGAATAAAATCCCCCTCCAGTTGTGGCTATGGCGGAGAAGGGCGAGACGAAGTCAAGAAACATCTGAAAGGTCTCACGGGTTTGTTGGGTATCAGGCCTCGAGGGTATATTATAAGGGCACTGGTCACTTACTGGGACCTGACGCACAATATCTTCCACTTCTCGGACTTTGAACTCACCCCGACTTTAGAGGAAATAACAGGGTACATCGGCAGTGCTACGGTTCCGTTGAGGCGTAAATACCTGGTTGCTCCAAGAGCCGTAGCGGTGCACCGGTTTTTGGACTCGTTAAAGATAGTCAGAACGATCTATAACCCAGACTTGGCAAAAGGTTTTTGCACTCTAAGCTTCATATACCAAAGATATGACCACATAGGAGGATTCGACAAGCCAGAAAACAAGTTGTGCAGCAAAAGTAACCGTAGAAAGTGGGATGAACATAGACGGGTTGCTTTCATGATAACCTTCTTAGGGCTTTAGTGTTCCCAAGAAAAGACGGGAATATTGACATAAAGATAGCTGGGGTCGTCAGTACTTTGCTCACTCAATATGACAACACGTTTGCGCCCATGATTGTATCTGATATCTTCCGAGCTCTCACGGCCTGCAAAGCCGGAGGGAACTTTTTCGAAGGGTGTAACTTGTTATTGCAAATGTGGATGACCGAACACCTATGTCACCGAGCCCAGTTCCTGAGCCATGGATATTCTGAGAAAACCTGCATAGAGGAGTTCTACACCAGAATTAATGAGGTCCGCTTACCTGAAGGAGTCTCGGCATGGACCTCATACTTCCGGACCCTCAACGCCAGTCAAATACAGTGGACACTGGGATGGTTACCGATCGACGAAGTCATATATATGCCAGCAGCTAGGCCCCATTTTCTCTTGATGGGGCTTAAGAGCATTCAACCTTATGCGCCGTATCGGGTTTTGAGGCAACTTGGGAGGTGTCAGATAGTGCCGAAAGATGAGGACCTGAGCACCCAAGTGACTGAGATCAGTTCCGATGGCCAGTTTCCTGAAGCAAGGGTCCGCCAGATTTGGAGCCAATGTCAATACTTGGAGGCAAATACTTGTGTACTAACTCGGGCAAGAGGAGAAGTGTCACCCGAATATCAGGCTTGGTACAAAGGGGAATTGTCGTCTGGAAGGCCGGCTAAAAGACCTCACCTTCAAGAATTTGCCAAGTCCTCACAAGAGCATTGGGACTGGTTGGTGAAGGAAAAAGAATACAGGGCCACAATAGGCAAGTTGAAGCAGCAGGTCATAGATCTTCAATTTGAAAGAGAAATTCAGACCGCGGACGATGAAAGGGACAGAAAGAAATCAGCCCAAGAAAATGACTCCCTTAGAGCTCAAAACTGACAAGTCATAATGGATGCCGACAACCAACGGAGAAGCCGGTCCGATAAAAGGTTGATAGCAGGGTTAAGGAATCAGGTCATTGAAAGCTCAAAAGACTTGGAAAGATCCGAGGCTAGCATAGCAAGAATGCGGGCCAGATGGGCAAAAGATGCAACAGCGCGGAAAAAGCACCTATGGCAAGTGAGAAGGGATTATGATGGGATCATTGCAATATTAAGAGAAACAAATTCCACTCTCAGAGATCGGGTCTTTAAACAAGCCCGAGATGCTAGAACGGACAAGGAGCGCTGCTATGATTCAATAGCCCGAATGGAGGAACAAATAGAGAGGTTCCAAGATCAGCTCGTTGACAATACTCAAGTATTGGGATTAAAGAATCAACGAATAGAACAGCTGTGTATGGAAAGGGATAGAATCAGGGGTAGGAGCGATGTGATTGGGCACTACATCACCACGAAGTGCCTAACATGTGAGGAAATGCCCCGTGATACCCTTTTTGCCTCAGTCATGGGTTATATCCACCGGATCATGGAGGAATTAAAAAGCTTGCAAAGAGGCCTGGCACCAAAGCCCGCCGAAAGGCCAAACGATGCCTCGCGGGCACCAAAATTCAAGGCCTTAATGTATCCCTAGTTCAAGTCTGTACTTGTTTGTTTTTAAGAGTCTGTTGTCTACCCTTCTGTTCTCTTTTCATATCAAACAATGTCAATAGTGTGGAGTCTGTATTTCATTTGTTTTTTTTCAAATGGGTAGCTTGTAATAGCATATTTTGGTAATAAAATGAAAAAGAAAATATAATAAAAAATTTATGTCTTTACTTGTGGCAGAACTACGCCCGGTCTGATTCATGCGGGGACATGATACGTAGGCAATCCACATAAGATTCGACCATCACTAAAAAAAGGGGGGGAAAAGGCAAAGTAAATACATAAGCCGGAATGACGCATGTAGTCGAAGCAAAGACATGTTAGAAATGGTTAAACTGCCTAGGAACATTGCATTCCCCAATGTGAAATTGCAATATGTGTTAAACTCTAACGCTAACAAGTTTGTTGTTTATATCAGAGAAAGAGATTTCAAAACAGTTAGCTCGTTAGAACGTTCTGGCAGATTACCATTACCACACAAGATCAAAAGGGCCCATTCCGGAAAGTATGTCTGGTTCGGACAAAAGTGTTAAGGAGGAAAAGATGGAGATGCAAATGATGAAGGAGGAAGTAGACAGGTTGAGACAAGAGATAGCTGGGATGCACCTAGCCTGGGCTAAGGGACAAACACCACCAATACTTCCCCCTACTCCTACCCTTTCACCAGCTCGGACTTCGGAACACCCTTCCACTGGTCCATCAACGAGCTTCCCCGTTGCCCAATACTATCAAGGGGAAACTTCCTATAATTCCCAAGCTTCACCACCCAAACAAAACCCTTCTCCACCAGCTGTTCCTGTTTTCGTGGCACCTCCACCCGCCACATTGCAAAAATCATCTGATGAACCAGTGTTTCAGGTTCATGACAATCAATACTATCCTCCTGAACTCACCTTCAAAGCACCCGAGCCATACACCTACACCCCTCACCTTCAGCTCTCGACAGAAACTGAGAGGCCAGCCAAGAATCCGAAGTAGGATGAAGTGCTCCGTAAAGTGAAAAGCCTGGAGCAATCCTTCAAGAATATGCATGGATTGGGCAGCCAAGTCAGTGTGTCCTATAAAGATCTGTGTCCCTTCCCCGATGTTCAATTGTCGGCAGGTTTTAAGATGCCAAAGTTTGATCTATATGAGGGACATGGTGATCCCATGGCACATCTACGAGGTTTCTGTAGTAAAATGAGAGGGGCAGGTGGAAAGGATGAGTTGCTGATAGGTTATTTCGGTCAAAGTTTAAGCGGGTCCGCATTAGAATGGTACACGAGGCAGGATCCTAGTAGGTGGTTTACCTGGGACGATCTAGCACAAGCATTTGCAGGTCATTTCCAGTATAACCTTGAGATCGTCCCCGACCGTCTCACACTGTTAAAACTGGAGAAAAAGCCTGGAGAGAGCTTCAGGGAATTCGGATTCCGTTGGAGAGAACAAGCAGCAAGAGTCGATCCACCAATGAGGGAAGGTGAAATGGTGGACTACTTCTTACAAACGTTGGAGCCAACTTACTTTGGTCACCTGGTGACGTCAGTTGGTAAATCTTTCAATGAAGTAGTAAAAATGGGCGGCATGGTTGAAGAGGGACTCAGGTCCAACAAGATAGTGAGTTATTCGACGATCAAGGCCACAACTCAGGCTATCCAAAGCGGCACGGGAGGTGCGCTCGGAAAAAAAAAGAGGAGGTCGCAACAGTCGAAGCAGGTACTTGGTCCAAATCCAAAGGTCCTTCCCCTCGCTACCAACCCAGACCCCATTACCCAAATTATCCACACACTCCATACAACCCTCCACAACCCTATTATCCACCTCAAGAGCCACATTTCTCCGTCCATCACGCCCAAACTTACACCCAGCCTCCGGCTCGCCCGCAATGGCGTGCGTCGGCTCCCCAACATACATATCCACCTCCCCAACATACATATCCACCTCCACAAAACACATACCCACCTCCGCAAAGCACATACTCACCACCAAGGGCCTACAGGAATCCTTCAAGGCCAATCTTCCGCGGAAATCAGGCTTTCAGGAACGAGAGGGTGCAGAGGTCGAGAACATTCACTCCGCTGGGAGAAACCTATACTACTCTGTTCCACAAGTTGAGGCAGTTAGGCCTATTAAGTCCTGTTGAACCCAAATTACCAAATCCCCTTCCCAAAAATCTGGACCACTCAGTAAGCTGTGAATATTGTTCGGGGGCTCCCGGGCATGATACTGAGAAGTGTTGGAAGTTGAAGACTGCCGTACAAGATCTTATTGACACAAATAGGATCGAGGTTCAGGCACCAGAGGCACCCAACATTAATGACAACCCGTTACCGGTGCACCATGAGGCCCACTTGATCGAATTAGTGCACGAAGGAGGGAAACCTAAAACACCCTTACAAACGGTAATGATGATTCGTGCTAGTCCCAACGAAAAGTCGACCAGTGGAAAGACAGTGGTACAATTGGGAAAAGTAGATGACAAGCCATTTGTGGTAGTGGGGAAAGGTTCGTCTGTTGCTGCGAAGAAGCCAGAGTCAATCAAGGCAGTGCTGCAGGGAGTATCAAGCACACCAGTGTTGGTGGTGAAGGGGCTCCACGTAGAACCAGTTGTTATCAGGCCAATAATGCAGTTGTCGATAACAAATGAGAAAGATGTGCCATGGAGCTACAGTCAAGTGACAGTGATGCATAAGGGGAAGGAGGTTGTGGAAGAAGTATGCGAGGCCCAGGGGTTAACTCGTTCGGGAAGGTGTTTTGTTCCCGCAGAATTGAGAAGGGCCAATCCTGTAACAATAAAAAAACCAGTAACGGAGGAAGAAGTAGAGGAGTTTTTAAAGAAGATGAAGGCACAGGACTACTCCATTGTAGAGTAGTTAAGGAAGACCCCAGCCCAGATCTCGTTGCTATCCTTGTTGATCCATTCAAACGATCATTGTCAGGCATTAATGAAGATTCTGAACGAAGCCCATGTCCCGGACAAGCTCTCAGTGAACCATTTGGAGAAAATAGCGCACAAAATCTTCGAAGTAAACCGAGTGACATTATCTGATGATGAGTTACCAGTAGAGGGTACAGAACACAACAGGGCACTCTACCTGACGGTAAAATGCGAAGAATCGGTGGTCACTCGAGCACTAATTGATAATGGGTCAAGTGCCAATATCTGTCCTTTGGCCACTCTGAACAAACTGAAGGTTGTTGATGATAGGATCCACAAGAACAGCGTCTACGTCCGAGGTTTTGATGGGGGCGGTATTGACGCAGTGGGTGATATCATACTGGAATTGACAATTGGTTCGGTCGAGTTCACCATGGAATTTCAAGTGATAGATGTGGTGGTGTCGTATAATCTTTTGTTGGGACGACCCTGGATCCACACAGCCAAAGCAGTGCCTTCTACACTGCATCAGATGGTCAAATTTGAATGGGATAGACAAGAGATTGTGGTACATGGGGATGACGGCACACATGCCGTCAGTGATGCCATTGTGCCCTTCATAGAAACCGACGATGAAAAGGGCCCATGGGTTTATCAGGTTTTTGACGCAGTCTCAGTAGACAAAATTCCTGAGGGTGGGGGCCTTCCACTTCCCAGAATCGCAGCTGTGACCTTCATGATAGCCTCGGAGATGTTGAACAACGGGTTTGTACCAGGAAAAGGTTTGGGGATTGATCTGCAGGGAATGGTCCAGCCAGTTTCTTTGCCCAAGAACCTGGATACTTTTGGATTGGGATTCAAGCCTACCGCAGCGGATGTAAAGCGGGCCCGCAAGTTGAAGAAAAGCATCTGGGTCCTTCCTAAGCCAATCCCGCGCCTATCCAGATCATTTGTCGGAGCGGGTATCAGAGAGTTGTCGGTACCGAAGGTTCTCGGACCACTGATCGGGCCAGATGGAGATTTGAATGAAGGCTTTGAAAGGCTGTTTGCCGATGTCAACATGATAGAAGCTGGAGAAGGTTCCAGTAAGGCAGACATATAGTTTGTGGGGCCTAGGGACAATGTCAACAATTGGACAGCTACTCCTCTTCCTACTCGGAGGGAGTCCTGGTAGTTGGCTCTGATTTTCTTTCTTGTTTTCTGGATTAATCCAGGGTTGTAATCCGGATTCCTTTTTTATTTTTATTGTGTTCATCAAAGTGTGAAACCTTGTTATCCCATAATTCAATAAAATAAAAAGTTTCTTTTTCATTCCTTATTTTATTTTTCCTTTTTAATTTTATTTTTCTTCTTTTCTTTTTCTGAACAGTTCTCTTTATACTGGTCTTAACGACATGGCATGCACAACGGATCTTCAACCTAGTCTAAAAGATCAATCTGATTCCGAACTAACTATATAAGAGGTCGATTATGATAATGAATCGGAATATGATGAGGATGAAGCCTTCGAAGAGATAAACAGAGAGTTAAGCCAGTTTGAAGAAAAATCCAGGCCCAACTTAAATGACACAGAAGCCATCAATTTAGGGGATGCAGTCGATATCAGGGAAACTAAAATAAGTATCCACATTGCACCAAATATCAGGGAAGAATTAATCAAAATACTTATTGAGTTCAAAAATATTTTTGCATGGTCGTATGATGACATGCCGGGTTTAAGCGCGGATTTAGTGGTTCATAAATTGCCTACTGACCCGGCATGCCCTCCCGTCAAGCAGAAGTTGAGGAAGTTCAAGACGGATATGAGTGTGAAGATTAAAGAGGAAGTAACCAAGCAGCTGCAAGAAAAGGTTATTCATGTCACTCGATATCCTGATTGGTTGGCTAATGTGGTGTCGGTGCCGAAGAAAGATGGGAAGATCAGGGTGTTTGTTAATTACCGCAATCTGAACAGGGCAAGCCCAAAGGACAACTTTCCTTTACCCAACATCCATATCTTGATCGACAATTGTGCCGGACGTCTGGGTATCATCAGATTCTGATGGATGAAGAAGATGCGGAAAAGACGACATTCATTACGCCGTGGGGAACTTATTGCTACCGGGTAATACCATTTGATTTGAAGAATGCTGGGGCAACGTACATGAGAGAAATGACTAATGTGTTTCATGACATGATCCACAAAGAAATTGAGGTGTACGTGGACGATGTGATCATAAAATCCAAGCGTCAGGAAAACCACGTAGCAGACTTAAGGAAGTTTTTCTAAAGGCTTCGAAGGTACAATATTAAGCTCAACCCAGCCAAATGTGCATTTGGAGTTCCATCTGGAAAGCTATTGGGATTCATCGTCAGTCGGCAAGGTATTGAACTAGACCCGTTGAAGATCAAATCTAACCAAGATTTGCCACCGCCGAAGAACAAGACAGAAATAATGAGTCTGTTGGGAAGGTTGAATTACATCAACAGGTTTATTGCACAACTCACAGCAACCTGTGAACCCATTTTTTGGCTACTGAAGAAAGATGCTGCGATAGAATGGACGGCAGAATGTCAGGAGGCATTTGACCAGATCAAAGGATATTTATCAAATCCACCTGTGTCGGTTCCACCTGAACCGGGGAGACTGTTAATTCTTTATCTAACGGTCCTGGAAAATTCGTTTGGCTGCGTGTTGGGGCAATACGACATTACAGGAAGGAAGGAGCAAGCCATCTATTATCTCAGGAAGAAGTTTACAGTGTATGAGGTTAAGTACACTCAACTCGAGAAGACATGTTGCGCCCTAACTTGGGTGGCCCAGAAATTGAAGCATTATTTGTCCTCATATACTACTTATCTCATTTCACGCTTGGATCCACTAAAGTATATTTTCCAGAAGCCTATGCCCACAGGGAGGTTGGCGGAATGGCAAATATTACTCACAGAGTTTGACATCGTCTATGTGACGAGGACGGCCATGAAATCCCAAGCACTGGCCGATCACTTGGCTGAGAATCCTGTTGATGAAGAATACGAGCCGTTGAGGATGTATTTTCCTGACGAGGAAGTGATGCATATAGATGAGTTGGAATTACCTGAGGAACCAGGTTGGAAGCTTTTCTTTGATGGAGCCGCAAATGCGAAGGGAGTTGGAATAGGAGCGGTACTTATTTCTGAAACAGGACGTCATTATCCTGTTACAACTCAGCTGCGTTTCTATTGTACCAACAATATGGCTGAGTATGAGGCATGCATTTTGGGTCTGCGACTAGCTGCAGACATGGATGTCGAGGATGTTTTGGTCTTGGGAGATTCGGACCTCCTGGTGCATCAGATTCAGGGTGAATAGGGAACACGGGATTTGAAGCTCATACCATATCGACAATGTTTGCACGATCTGAGCAAGCAATTTCGATCAGTGAAGTTCAGACACATCCCAAGAGTTCACAATGAGGTTGCCGATGCTTTGGCCACTTTAGCATCAATGTTGCATCACCCAGACAAAATTCATGTTGACCCATTGCATATCCAGGTTCGTGATCAGCATGCTTATTGCAACATGATAGAGGAAGAAATGGATGGCGAGCCATGGTTTTATGATGTCAAGGGGTACCTCAGGATGGGGATATACCCGGATCAGCCACTGGAGATCAAAAGAGAGCCATTCGGTGATTGGCCAATGGATTTTTCCTCAGTGGAGGAGTGTTGTACAAAAGAACCCCTGATTTGGGATTGTTGAGATGTATAGACGCCAGTCAAGCCACGACAGTTATGACAGAGGTACATGCTGGAGTTTGTGAGCCACATATGAGCGGATATGTATTGGCGAAGAAGATTCTTCGAACAGGGTACTATTGGCTCACTATGGAGCGTGATTGTATCAATTTCATGTGAAAATGCCATCAGTGTCAGATACATGGAGATTTGATTCATTCTCCACCGACAGAATTGCATACAATGTCAGCACCATGGCCATTTGTTGCCTGGGGCATGGATGTCATTGGACGTATTGAGCTGGCAGCTACCAACGGTCATAGGTTCATTCTGGTGACCATCGACTATTTTACTAAGTGGGTTGAAGCTAAAACTTTCAATTCGGTAACCAAGAAGGCAGTGGTGGATTTTGTTCACTCCCATATCATCTGTAGATTTGGGGTCCCAAAAGTGATCATCACGGATAATGGTGCTAATCTTAACAACAATTTGATGAAAGAGGTATGTCAGTAGTTTAAGATTACACACCGTAATTCCACACCATATCGTCCCAAGGCAAATGGAGCAATTGAAGCAGCCAACAAGAACATCAAGAAGATACTGAGGAAGATGATAGAAGGGTCCAGATAATGGCATGAGAAATTACCATTTGCATTGTTGGGTTATCGCACTACTGTTCGGACTTCAATAGGTGCAACTCCTTATTTGTTGGTATATGGAACTGAAACAGTAATACCGGCGGAAGTTGAAATTCCATCCCTTCGGATTGTCGCTGAAGTTGAGATTGATGATGACGAGTGGGTCAAAGCCCGGTTGGAGCAGTTGAACCTGATTGATGAAAAGAGATTGACAGCTGTGTGTCATGACCAGTTATATCAAAAGAGAATGGCGAGAGCCTACAACAAGAAGGTGCACCCCAGAAAATTTGAGGTGGGGCAGCAGGTGTTGAAACGAATCCTGCCACATCAGGCCGAAGCAAAAGGCAAGTTCGCCCCGAATTGGCAAGGACCATTCATTATAACCAGAGTGTTGCCCAATGGCGCTTTATGTTTAACAGATATCGACGGGAAATGCGTCGACATGGCTATCAATTCTGACGCAGTTAAGAGATATTATGTATGATTTCTTTTGATTGTAATTGTTGTTTGTTTGTGGTTGGCATTTATCGGAGAATGAAATGACGGAGGCAATTCTTTCTTCTATCCAAACACTTTAACCTTTGCTTCCCCTTTTGAGCCTTATTTATTCTTTCATATCCCTCTTTTGGGATCAGTAATTAAAATGAAAGAAAAAGAAAAGAGAAAAATAATGATGATAAAGAAAAGTCACAAGAAAAATAAAGGAATGGGAACTACGTTTGACCTGATTCCTCAAAGAAGGATACGTAGGTGCCTCACGGCTCGGTCATAGTGTAACATGGTGTGCATAATGTAACATAATGTAACAAAATAAAAATCGCCAAGCAAGAAAAACTGGGGCAGAAGTTTGCATTTATAATTTTGGTAAGAAAGTTTGATTCCAAGAGTTGTATTGTTTTACCCATCAAAATTATTTTGAACTTTTGATATCCTTTTTCCTTTTGGCCATACATAAAAACCCATATTGTTGTCCAAAAAAGACCTCCCGATCAGTATCTGAGAAGTGCCAAGTCAATGCAAATGGAAGTCGGGAATAACACTCTGATCCCCAACAAAGAAGAAGATCATAAACTGGAAATGAATTGATAGGCGAAAGAATCCCCAGCAAAGAGAGTCATATCGACAACACTCCAATCCCCAGCTGAAAAATAAAATAAAATGAGAGAGTCTTATCGGTGAAAACCTTCACAGGCACCATGAGGCGACGGGAGTTGAGAGAAATGAGAGAGTCTTATTAGTGAAAACCCCTCGAAGGGCACTATGAGGCGACAAGGAAAGATTGGCGGAAAAGGTCCACATTTGGCAAAGAGTTGAGTATTTATTTATCCCCAGCAAGATGAGGCCATCCGAAAGATTGATTGATACGAATAGACTGGGTTGATCAATGCGGAATGCACGATATGATCGTTGGGATTGGTTATATCATTTAGATAAGTTCTTTTCTTTCCTGTTTCCCAGTATTTGTTCAGAAAGACTTCTTCTTTTTCTATTTTTTGAAATCATCACTTTTTCATTTCTTGGTTTAAAGATTTTACCTCCCCAGCAGTTTGTTTTTGAAAAGGATTTTCAGAGCTAACTACCAGTTGCCAAAATGGTGCAAAGCAAAATGCGAATAGGACAGGCCAAAGATAAGGCGATAAAGCAAAAAGAAGTTGGTGCAAGACCAAATGATGAATGGGTCTAAATCCCAAGAGGACCAAATTTCTAGGGGAAGTTGGAGAAAAACAGAAAAGCAACAGTTACAAAGTTATGGATCAAATTCCAAGAGGATCCCCAGCAGATTTGCGAGATACAGGAACAACTCCGACAGATTCTCGACAAAGCTCCACAATGGTCGGACAACACAGAGCGGGGAAGGAAGAGAAAAGAAAAACCATCCCCAACAAGAATATTAGCCCCAGCAAATAATATCATCCCCAGCAAGTTTTATAGCAAAGCAGGGAAAAGAAAAGGGAAAAAACCATCCCCAGCAGAAGTGGCACGACCACTCGCCCCGTTTTAGACTAACAAATTTTTCTTTGATTTAAAGCAGGGAAAGGAAATATTATTGACAGCAGAAAGACAGGGTCACAAAAAAGATTATCAAACTGGGGCAGAAAATTTTCTCTCATTACGAAAATTTTCTTGAAATCAGATTGCCATTTGGGAAAGAGAGAAGATAACACAAGTTTTTGAAGGAAGTAAAATCCCCAGCAGTATACGAGAAGGGAGATACAAGTTTTAAAAGAAAAGCAATCTTGGAAGAAGCAAGATAACCTAAAGTTGTAAAAGCAATGACCTTTGAATCAATATCATCCCCACCATTGTTAAAAGGAGGAAGATAATTCTCCAGCAGTGTTATTCCCGGCAGGTTTCAGGGAAGTGAAAGCACCAGCTTTAAAGGAAATATTCTTTGAAGAAGGAAAATGACATATTGGTGAAATAAAATATCGGTGTTATCCCCAGCAGTTTTCAGAGGAATAAAACACCAGTTTTGAAGGAAGCAGTTGAAGAAGTCAGGAGCTCGCCTGGAGAATGGAGGTGTTACATTTAAAAATTTGGAGAAATCAGGAGCCCGCCTGTAGAACGGAGGTTGTTATATTCTAAGTTGGAGAAGTCAGGAGCCCGCCTGTAGAATGGAGGTTGTTAAATTTTAAGTTGGAGTTAGGAGCCCACCTAGAGAATGGAGGCCGAATTATTTTTAAAGTTGTTGAAGTCAGGAGCCCGCCTGGAGAATGGAGGCCGAATTATTTTTAAGTTGTTGTTGAAGTCAGGAGCCCGCCTGGAGAATGGAGGCTGAATTATTTTCAAAGTTGCTGATAAAGTCAGGAGCCCGCCTGGAGAATGGAGGCCAAATTATTTTTAAAGTTGTTGAAGTCAGAAGCCCGCCTAGAGAATGGAGGCTGAATTATTTTCAAAGTTGTTGATGAAGTCAGGAGTCCGCCTGGAGAATGGAGGCCAAATTATTTTTAAAGTTGTTGAAGTCAGGAGCCCGCCTGGAGAATTGAGGCCGAATTATTTTTAAGTTGTTGTTGAAGTCAGGAGCCCTCCTGGAGAATGGAGGCTGATTTATTTTCAAAGTTGCTGATGAAGTCAGGAGCCCGCCTGGAGAATGGAGGCTGAATTATTTCGAAGAAGTAGTTGAAGTCAGGAGCCCAGCTGGAGAATGGAGGCGTTATATTTTAAGAAGTAATTGTTGTTGAAGTCAGTAAAGCAGTGGGAGACAACAAAATCCCCAGCAGAAGAAGGAAGTTCAAGATTCAATGGAAAAATAATGCGAAGCTCCCGAGAAGGACATGAGCAGTTCGAGATCGGCAGTCAAGGGTGAATACAAGATAAATTAGAAGTAAAGAAATGCCAGAGGAGTCACCGAGACATCAAAGCAACAAAAGACACAAGAGCATGGCTGAAGATCTAGATAAGATTTTGTAATTCATAGATTATAGTTTAGTCTAGCTTCTTGTTTTCTTTCAGCATGGCGTAATAAGGAGGTCGGCAAGCAGTAATAACAACATGCAACAACAGTAACATTGGAGTCTCATGGTAGTCCCAGCTACCAAAACTTCCCGAACTACATTAACCTGATTCCTTTTTAGCCAGGGATATGTAGGACACCTTCGAAGCAAAGGCTCGGTTAAATCTTTCAAAAAAAATGCTTCACACGGAGTACTCGGATGGGCAAAAATCGCTCGTATCTGCTCACTTTATCTTTGCACGAAAACTCTTTGTGTTTTCGGACAAAGAGGGGCAGCTGTAAGCACGTGATTTTTGTCCTATGTGAGAATTACTCCCAAAAATTCAAAATAAAATAATTTTTCTTTGTGTGCAATTTTGAGAATTTCCGTGGCATTTTTGATAATTATTTGTATTTGTCCATGCATGTTTATTTGTTAAATTAATAAAAAATAGAAAAAATATGTCACATTTGCATTTAGGATTTAATTCTACAATTAGGATCAATTAAGTTTGTTTTTACAAGAACAAAAAAATCATAAAAATAATGTACGTTGCATTTTTAGCATTTAATGTCCAAATTGTGTGGTTTTATCGTAATTGCTATTTAATTGTGTGTTAATTGTTATTAATAATTAATTAACACTTTTATAAATTAATTTAGTTCTATAGGATACTTTAGGATTTTTAGAATTTAGTTTTAGTTTAAGAAAAAATAAAAGAAGAAAAAAGAAGCAATAAAAGAAGAAGAAAATCGGATTGGGTCTTTTCTTCAATTTTAAACCACAGGCCCAAACCAAATAACCCCTTATCCAACCCAAACCCCCACCGGGTCAACCCGACCCGGTCCGCCCCATAACCCAAACGAGTTACCCCCTCTTCCCATTTTTCATTCTTCATTTTCCCCAAACCCTAAAAACATCCTCCCCCCTCTTCTCTCCATCTTCTCCAAACGACCCCAAGCTCCAGCTCCCATGGCTGCCCTCCCATGGCTGACCCCAAGCTCCAGCTCCAGCTCCTACAGCCACCATCTTCTTCATCGCACACACAGCTCACGTCCTCACAACCACCCCTGCTGCGTCGTCATCTTCTCCAAACGACCCCTCCAGCTCCTTCGTCGTCCATGGCTGTTCTTCCTCGTCTTCTTCGAACCAACAGCCCAACCTCCATAACCACCAGCGACGCAGCCAACCAGACGACGCCATAGCTTCTTCTTCTTCTTCTTCTTCTTCTTTGTCGGTCTGCTCAACGCGCACACATACAGTCCGTCGTGACCACCCTCCAGTTGCGAGCACCACCCAAACCCGTCATTGCTTCTGTTACATCCACCAGACGACCACCTCCCTCCCGTCGACCAAACAGTCCCACGACCACCATCATCGCTCCATGTCCAGCAGCCATTGCTGCTGCTTCATCTCCTCATCCCAAGCGACCACTAGTCGTCAACCAGCCGCTCGTCGACCAGTAGCGTCGCCCCTCCACCATTCCTCTTCTCCACCAGTTCGTCACCTCAAGTAGCCCAACGACCTGAAATAGTCGTCTCCCAGGCCGTCTCCAAACACCAGCCATCCGAGGTCATGCTCAATCATACATCGAGGCAGTGTGTCGAGGTTCCGCCGAGGTCGTTGGCAATCTTGGTTCGAGTTTTCCATTTCCGTTGAGGTCGTCGTTGTTCTTCGAGATCCGGTATGTCGAGGTTGTTGTCCGAGTTTCTGTTCCGTTGCGGTCATTTCCGGTTAGTTGGTTTAAGTTTCATTTCTGTCCGTATTTTGTTTGATATTCTCGGATCTGAAATTAGTATATATTGATTCTTTTCTTGTACGTTGTTTATCATTTCTTGATTATTTCTTCAGTTTGTTTTTATTCATTTGTTCTTGTTTAGTTTTAATATAAAAGTGTGTTAGTTTAATCACTTGAATCCTTTATCTTGGTTGTAATGTTGTTAGATTTAATTTGAAGTTCAATTGATTATTGAGTTTAGTGATTTGAATCTACTTGTTTGTTATGTTCAATTTGTTACTGTTATTGAATCTGAAAGTATGTTTGTAGTTAAAAATGTTGTTCAGTCAAAATGATTTCAGTTGTTTCTTTATTGTTCATCATATGGTTTGGTTCCCTGAATCCTTAGTCTTTGTTTTGATGATATTTGACATAATCTGAGTTTCTAGCTTAAATTTGTTGATGAAATTTGATTAGGAATTGGTTATAGATGTTGTATTTTGGTTAATTGATTAGGTGAATTGGTTATAGCTGATGGGGGCAGAATGATAAATTGCAGTATTTTCAGGGGTAGAATGATAATTTCAGTAGTTTCAGGGGCATTTTCGGGATTTTAAGTTTTAAAAAATAATTAATTTGAGTGTTCTGTCCACTAAGTACTAATAATATTAAATTAATACATTTTTTAATACATGGTGGGGGACAAGACAAGTGGTAGTGGGAATTAATATATTTGTTTATTATAGTGGGGGACAAAGCATGCGGTAGTGGGGAATAATGGAATTAAGTAAAGAAAAGATATGTGTTAGTGGGAATTAATATTTGTTTAATATAGTTGGGGACAAAACATTAAGTAGTAGGATTCAAAAGGGGGATGGGTAGAAGATGGTGGGAATTAATTTGAGTGCTTGAAGTTTGGATATAAATAAGGGGGTTGACACAAGTTAAGGGATCAGATTTTGAAGGGTTACACATTAACTGGTCTTTCAATTTAAGTTTTAAAAAAGGTGAGTAATTTAAGAACTAAAAACTGAAAGAGTGAGGTATTGCTTTGACTACTAAAAATCAGAATTAGTGTTGTTTTTTTTTTGAATTGAAGTTCTGAGTTTCTTTCCTTAATAGTCTGAAAGATAGAGTGTCGGAAATCGATTGTCCTATTGCATTCCCGGTTCACTTTGTTTCTTCCCATTAATTGCTGTTGGTGTTTCTGGGCTTTCATTTGGTTTGTTCCTTGAGTTTAGTTGGTTATTTGTTATTGTTTCATTGGGGTGTTGCTGGAATTCTGCTGGTTTTATTAAACACTATTACTGGGCTGTTCTGTTTTCGTTACTGTTGTTGTTGCTCCTGCTCCTGCTGATCCTTTTGCTGATCCTTTTCTTCCTTTTCCTTGTGGTCCCTTTCCAGGTACATTTCTGAGATTAGTTCTGAGGTGACTTCAAACTGCAAAAAAATGCTGAATTAAAAGGCTTAACAGCTTGCCTATTAAATTGTGTTCAATTAATGTATTAGAATGTACATTAGGAAATATTGTATATGTTTATGCTCATCTTAAACATGTATTTACATTGTACAACTATACTGAAAATTGGACTGTACTTAGAATTATTTTAAGTAGTTTGAACTGTTTTCTATATGCCTATAGATACATGAATTGATAGATAGTCATTACTGGAGATTATTTTGATTTAGTTTAATCAGTGAAGTATAACTCTGAATTCATGCAAACTGGAATAGAAATGAGTCAAAGCTTGTGAATTTTAATCATGTTAGTAATGGAGATCTGTAAATATTAGGCAGAATCAAAAATGGCCAATAATTTCGTAGAATCAGTAGGCCCACTATATTTTAAGTTCGGTTCATAGTAGTAATTGCTAAGATCATTAATCCAATAGGCATGAGTTGAGTTCAAACAAGACGAGTTAACGATTAAGTTTAACAAACTTTCGAATAAGCATTAGTGATTAAGGTTAATTCCAGTTTCAAATAGTTGTAAACAATTAATTCCAACGGTTCAATTCATCTAACAATGTGGGTCTAAATTAGTTAGAGGATAATTAGTTTATTTTGGTAATATTATTTGTAAATTCCGTATTCTATTTATAATTTCAATTTTAGTAATATTCAATTATAGAATAAGGCATGAAACAATCTCCTTTTGTCTCGATTGCAATTTTCAGTTTGCATTTGTCTTAATCCGATAAATAAGTAGCGGCCTTTTCAAGCATGTAATTAATTAGAATTTTTCTTTTTTTAGAGACGAACTTAAATAAAAAAAATGTAGTCACTTTAGGATTATCCTTTTAAAATAAACGGGATGAGCCTCGCCCAATAAAATGCATAAGTCGCGGGGCCCTCAATAATTGGTTAATAATTGTATAGACTTCGGGATCGGCCGTTTAGCGAATTTCACGGCCTTACCCAAAATAATGATACACTAGTCAGTTTAGTTGTGCCTTTAACAATTTACTTTCTTAAACTCGGGTGCACATTTATGTGAGCCAAATCCAAATCTCAACAGAGTCGAAATGTGTCGATAACCACGGGTACATTGATGTGACGTGGTTCGAGATACGTTTCTTCACAATGTTGTAATTCTCTGTTAAAATAAATAATAACAAAGCGGTAAACAGTAAAAATTTGCACGTAGGTTCATAATTGTATAAAATCAAATAATTAAGCCGAATATGACAGTTGAGCGACCGTGCTAGAACCACGAAACTCGGGAATGCCTAACACCTTCTCCCGGGTTAACAGAATTCCTTATCCGGATTTCTGGTGCGCAGACTGTTAAACAAAAGTCATTCTTTTCCTTGATTCGGGATTCAACAGGTGACTTGGGACACCATAAATCTCCCAAGTGGCGACTTTGAAATAAATAAATAAACCCCGTTTCGATTGTCCTTTAATTGGAAAAAACTCCCTTCCGCGCCCCTTTGCGGTGGCACGGGCGAAAAAGGAGGTGTGACATTGTCATCCGCTGGCAACTGCTCCTGCACATCTATCTTCTCCAAGCCAATATTCAAACCTCGCATTGAGGTAGTTTTAATACCATTTGAAGTTCCAGCCCCGATGTTATTCCAAACCTCGACACTCTCCTTCGCTCTAGATTCATAATTTGTTGCTTCCATAGGTTGCATTTGGTCACTCTGAAGATCCTCTTTTCTTATGTCAGGATGCATTTCAACCAAGGTAGTATCATCTGCCAAAATTAGCAGACTTTTACTACTTCCTGCACCGCCTTTTCCCTCAACTAGTTCAAGGTTATGATTTTTCACCCCAGTATACCCATCGTTATTAGTATTTACACCTTGACGACACTGATTATCTGAAGATAGTAAAGGATTCTCAGCTCGTAACCATGTCCTAAACTGGTCACTTTTGAGGTTTCCTGATCTTATATCCTTTTCTCTTTATACACAAGTTCTATCATTGTGTCCTAGCATACCACAGTAGTAGCAAACATAAGGTAGGTTTTCATATCTTATTTCAACCCAAGTTGTTTCCAAGCCTAACTTGAGCAATTCTCCCCTAGGTAATGGCCTGTTAATGTTCATTGTAACTTTAATCCGCATATATCGCCCCTCTTTGCTTCCATTGTCAGGGATTACAATATCAACGGTACCTCCCAAGGCTTGCCCTATTTTACGCCCAACATCCTTTGATAGCCAATGTAATGGGATAATCCAAACTTGAACCCACAAATTACAAATATTAAACACCTGGGAATCACTCTTCAAATCTGGTTCCCAAGGATGGATATTAAGAAGGTATTTGTCATACAACCATGGTGTAGCAAACCATATTTTATCCTTACTTTCCTTATCTTTGAAAATAAATTGAAAAAAGTTCCATCCAATTTCCTTTATCCGCAGCCCTACTGGGTGCCCCCAAACCAATGACATGGTGTTTTTGACTCCCTGAAAATTCACTTTTTATCATAAATCACCTTGCCAAAAAGACTTACCTCACAATCCTTCATACTTGACTGAATATCTGGATATTCAATTGCTACAACATCGTTTTCTTCCTCTGTAAGAATAAATTTATTTAGGCGGTCAGTAATTGTATCAGCCATCTTTCCAATGGAAGGATTCCCGCCCCTATGTAGTTGAGTCGGTAGTATTTTTAACCTGTTTGCACCAAAAGATAGGGTTCTTCTAGTATTTAACTTAAGTACTTGCCTTCAGAGAGTTAACATCCAAACCTCTCTCTTAAACATCTTAGTCTTCTGAACAGAGTGTTCCAATTAAAATTAGTAATAATACAACCCATTGGATATTATACTAGGCATTCTTTAATTAATATCAAATTTAGTACTCACTATTTCTCAATTAATTAGATGAGATACGAGAGTGATAACATTACCTCCAAATATATGTATTGTTCTCTGTTGGTGCAGTAACTGGATTGATGGGCTGATTCAGTGCTTAAGCTAGCCTAAAGGCACTCTTAAGTGTTTAAAATATTAGATATTGTCTACTAAATATTCGACTTCATAACATTTGTTATTACTAGAAACAATATCCTTTTTGAAATTACTTGCAATTATAGAGAAATAGATCGATAGACTCATATATATGGCATAACAATTTTTAAAGAGTTATGCACACTTACAACAGATTAACTTAGTTTTACTTATTCAATTTAGAGGAAATAATCAGAGCTTCTAGCTCTACAGGCATCGAATATATTTATTGATGAAAACCCTTATTTTGTTGTCAGCTGCTTAGGGCACAATTACTGATGTTTTCTTGCCTCAATTGCCCTGCTAGCTAAAGTTCTAACAAAATCTAACTGAGTAGATTGAAAAGCCCCAATAATTAAGAGAAAAGTAGAGCCAGAACAGAACTCACTGGAGCCAATGTTTAAAGAGAAGAGTGGAACCGAACCTGTTCCCAGTAGAAGTTAAATAAAAGCAGAACCTGATTTGGATGTCGCTAAGCCACCGGCGTTCGCCCGTGAATTTCGTGAATCGCCGGATCTTTCCTGTTGATTTCGTTGCGATTTGATCGATTTGAATGTTGGGTCAAATTGATTTAGGATTTAGTAGATAATAGGGAATTTGCACAAATTGATACCCGCAAAGGATGAAATCAGTAGTTATTATGTTTCCTATTGACAAAGTGTTAGAGAGTGGGGTTTGAGAGGTGGAGACTAAATTTGCAGCAAGGATTGAGACCTCACAAGGAGGAAATAGCTCTCATGCTAGAGAGAGAAAGCCCTCAGTCAAGACGAGGGAGAGAAAAATTATCCTCGAGTTAGTTAATCGCAGTATGTGGTCAGGGGCGGATGTAGCCTTTCGGTACGAGTTCAATTGAATCCATAACTTCCGATATAGAGTATGAATTTATATGTAAGAACCTAATAAAATCTCAACAAGTACTAGATTTGAACCCATAATTTTAATAGTATAATGAGTTCAATGTTAAAATCTTAGAAGTTGAATCCATTAAATTTAAATTCTGGATCCGCCTCTGTATGTGATTGAAGACATAACTTGTCCACAGATCGGGGAATCTTGATATATGAATACAGGAAAAAGAGTACAAAGAAGCTCTTGAAGCCTTCAAAATTCAAACAAAAACATATATGATGAAATAGATGAATAACTTGCTATGAGCAATAAATAGGAGAGGGAAAATACAAAAAGACATAAAGTGATTAATGGGAGAAAGGTAAAGTCAAGAAAAAGTAAAAACAAGAAAGAGAAAACACAAAAAGACAAAGAGTAAATAATGGGAAAAAGGAAGTTAAGGAAAAGTACATGTAATTATTTTGGAGCGTTACATGTGTGGTATTGGTACCCAATTGATGAATCCGAAACTTAAATAGTGCCAAAAATGGCACAAAATACGTTTGTACTGTTAAAAAAAAGAAGTTATATAAATACATAAAACGCAGTATAATACTGCATTTTACTTTAACGGAAAGTTAGCTGTTAAAGTTAAATGTCGTATTATACTGCGTTTTATTAAAAATTAATTTTTTTAAGAAAAATGCAGTATAATACTGTATTTTCCTATAATATTAGGGCCCACTTCTGCAGGACATTTAAATCCCTATAATTTATTATAGGAAATGCATTATTGTAATGCGTTTTCCTATAATAAATTATAGGGATTTAAATGTCCTGCAGAAGTGGGCCCAAATATTATAGGGAAACGCAGTACAATATTGCATTTAACTTGAACGTAGTATTGTACTGTGTTTCCCTATAATATTTGGGCCCACTTCTGCAGGACATTTAAATCCCTATAATTTATTATAGGAAAACGCATTACAATAATGCATTTTCCTTAAATGCAGTATTGTACTGCGTTTCCCTATAATAAATTATAGGGACCCTTCTTCTTCCTTGGCTTCACGACAGAAGCCATTCTCGTTCCCCACCACTGTTGGTCCCCCCCTCCCGCGATTTGAAAAAAGAAATTCTTGGGCCTCACCCGTACACAAAAAGCGAAGAGTGTGGGTCCCGCACATATCACAAGCCTTGGATTCCATCTTTCGGATTGAAAAGTTCAATTTGGATCTATTTCAAAAAACTTAAATCGAGGTATTTCGATTTTGTTTATGTCGAAACTCGTAGAGCATATACATATTTGTTTTATTGAATGTATTTTCACGTTGATTTGTGTTATATTTGTGTTTAAATTTGTATGTTATTTTTACCCGGATTGAATTATTAGCCTTGGGACAAAAAATAGTTAATTATTAGCCTTGAATTATTTATTTAATTTGTTGTTCATATGTATGTTATGTTTGTTGTTTTTATATGTAATAGGGGCCTTTTAGCGTAGTAAAATATAGAGCCTTTTAGCGTAGAGTCTCTGTAGTTTAAGTGTGTACTAACTACAAACTCTATCCAATTACTCTTTACAAAATTAATTATTTAATTTATTAAACTAACAAAATTCTAAAAATGTTAAAATTGGCATACATAATAATTAAGGAAAACTTGGTGCTACCGGGCTTCAAATATCGAGCCTGGAACCCATAGATAATTACTCAGTCCAATTAAATAATAAATTATTTAATTTATTAAACTAACAAAATTCTAAAAATGTTGAAATTGACACGCATAATAATTAAGGATAAATTGGTGCAACCGGGCCTCAAATATTGATCCTGGAACCCATAGATAATTACTCAGTCCAATTCAATTATTTGATTTATTAAACTAACAAAATTCTAAAAATGTTGAAATTGACACACATAATAATTAAGGAAAACTTGGTGCTATCGGGCCTCAAATATCGAGCCTGGAACCCATAAATACTTACTCAGTCTAATTCAATAATTAATTGTTTAATTTATTAAACTAACAAAATTTTAAACATATTGAAATTGACACACATAATAATTAAGGATAACTTGGTGCTACTAGGCCTCAATATCGAGCCTGGAACCCATAAATAATTACTAATTAAGGATAGTTTGGTGCGATCGGGCCTCAAATATCGAGCCTGGAACCCATAGATAATTACTTAGTCCAATTAAATAATTAATTATTTAATTTATTAAACTAACAAAATTCTAAAAATGTTGAAATTGACACACATAATAATTAAGGATAACTTGGTGCAACCGGACCTCAAATATCGATCCTGGAACCCATAGATAATTACTCAGTCCAATTCAATAATTAGTTATTAATTTATTAAACTAACAAAATTCTAAAAATGTTGAAATTGACACACATAATAATTAAGGAAAACTTGGTCTACCGGGCCTCAAATATCGAGCCTGGAACCCATAGATAATCACTCAGTCCAATTCAATAATTAATTGTTTAATTTATTAAACTAACAAATTTTTAAACTTATTGAAATTGACACACACAATAATTAAGGATAACTTGGTGCTAATGGGCCTCAAATATCGAGCCTAGAACCCATAGATAATTACTAATTAAGGATAGTTTGGTGCGGCATCTCACAACACTCTCTTACACTGTAGATTTTTACAGCCCTAATTAGACGAGCTTTATCGGGGAAATTCATGCCCTTTGCCAGCACCGCTGGTCTAGACTCATCTAACATTGCTAATCGAATTTCGTCATCATCCCTTGTGAGGGCATCCACATCCGGCATACTTGGCAAATTATCAAGTTAGGGAATATTCCGCTCATGAAATGGCACGTGGGACTCGTACACTCTTGGTCTAGCGGGAGGTGGAGGAGCATGCTCCCTCGTCAGCTCAGGTTCGGCATCCACTTCCTCCTCGTCATCACCCTCATCATGGAAGGGTGTGTCATCTCCAGACCCATCCGCATTGTTGTCATAATCACTATCATCTTCCTGACTCTGTGCATCTGCCAAATCACGAGTCAGTACGTCGTCTATGGGCAGCTGTGTGAGGTCAGGAACATCAAGATGCTCGTTTTCACTGCACAAAAAGAACAAAATGATAAGCTACCCAACTAGATAAATACTTTACATATAGCTATATCACTTTACTTACAAGTCGTACTATCTTGCCGTTTTATGATGTATATTTTCTTGTTGGTGATGACTCCCGGATGGACCACCATGGTCCAATACGCCAGAACTACGCATATTCCAACTAGGGGCGGGGTCATAACTTGTAAAATTCATATCCGGACGGTACCTCCTATGAAAAATATGAGTGTTAATACAAATCCAATTAAAACATAAAATAAACATCGCTAAATCGTAGAAAAATTAAAGTTTACCAGTCGTCTTGTGGATTATATAAAGTCGAAAAATTATTTTGTGGCTGCTCATTCGCCGGTGGTGTCAAGTTTAAATCAAGGCAAGCTCTTTCATCAGCAATCTGTCCGGCAAAAACTGCTCCAGAATAACCACCCGATGACTAAGGGTTATCCCTACTATGCACGCCCTCATTATTAGGAACGTCTTCAACCTTGACGTACATTTCCAATAATTTTATTACAATAAATTCCCTGTATTCATCTGAAATCCGCAAAAAATCTCTAAGAGTTTCATCATCTTCGATGTTAAACTCAGAATAATAAGCAAACCCCTGCGGGGTCACTGAATACGAAAATCTACCGGCTACTTTAAGGTTAACCGAACGTTTTCTCACACATATTTTTATGTAACAACGATACAAATTTATCGTACCCCATTGTAAGCGGCAATTTAACATTACACTGTGGAGGTGAGCTATACCTTACAGAGTTATTCTCCAGCACAACCTCACCCCCCCACTCCCCCCCAATATAATGAAACCCTTATTTTTAGCTCTTCAGACATTATAAAAAAAATGATTGATAAGAAGAAGAGAGAAGTATGAACGGAAGGAAAGTTTTGAATGGATTTTCATAAAATTTAAACGCCTTTAAATAAGGCAAGTCCGAGCTTGGGGTGCAGAATTTTTTTATGTAAAACGCAGTATACTACCACGTTTTATATATTTTAATTATTGTTATGTCAGTTATCCGCAGAACACTTGGTGGACCCAAAAATTAGTGTAAAACGCAGTATAATAATACGTTTTAGTGTAAAATGCAGTATTATACTACGTTTTACACAAAAAATAAATATTCTCTGCAGACGAGTTTATTAAGGTGGGCCCAAATTTTATAGTTCTTTATAGGGAAACGCAGTACAGTACTGCGTTTAAGGAAAACGCAGTATTATACTGCGATTAAGGAAAACGCAGTATAATACTGCGTTTTCCTAAAAAAATTAATTTTTTAATAAAACGCAGTATAATACGGCGTTTAACTTTAACGGCTAACTTTTCGTTAAAGTAAAACGCAATATTATGCTATGTTTTATGTATTTATGTAACTTTTTTTTTAACAGTAGAAACGTATTTTGTGCCATTTTTGGCACTATTTAAGTTTCGGACTACCCAATTGATGGTTCACTACTAAAGATTACTGTATTAAGTGAAATATAATCAGTTTATACAGATACTAAATAGCTCTACCCATCAAAGATTATTAGGCATGAGAAGAACTCAGCTAACCGCAAGACCATACCCTTAAACGCATCAAACAATGCTGCGCCTACAAGATCAACTAATTGGCAGTTAACCGAGCAAATATGATAGATGAGATGTGGTTAAGCTACAGCAATATAAAAGCTCTTTAGTATATACAACATAAAATCCTTTCACACTAATCTTGATTCACGCCACATTTTCTCCGAGGAATACATTTGTTTGCGAGTGTACCCAACCCTTTGCACAGATTTATTGCTCATTTTTTGGCTCAGTTATCTATTAAAATCATTTGAGACTATTACAAACAAAGCAAAGCTTGAATCATTGTACAAGGTTTTGAACGTCCAACAAAACTCAAAATAAGTTCAGTTTCTTTCCCAACTTCTTACATTCTCCAACTCTCCACCGATATGTAGCCAATGACATCTTCGTTTGTCCTATTGATTCGTCTTGTCAAATATAGAGGAGAAACAAAAAGATTTGCATAATAAAACTTAAGACTGCAGCAAGGATACGACTCCAGTAATTGAATGTGTCAAAAAATGAACGAGGTTGACCTAAAATCATGTAAAAAGAAGTTTGTCTTAAAATGTCCTACTGTAACTTAAAATCTATGCAGACTTAACATAAAATGAGCCGTAGCTAATAACTATAAAAAATATACCTACTAGTTAGTCTATAGTTACTCGTTATTAATACAATTGCATAAACTTTGGTGTTCAACATGTGTTTTCTTAGTTGGATTGGAGATCGTATGACAACGTAAAGATAGCTATGACATTTGAAAAATGAATTGTTCTAGAGATCCATAACTTGTTCTACACGATATACTATTGAATAGTGAAATAAAATGAACCACAATGAATAGAGAAGATTCATATAACTGACCTAAATAATTTGGAATTAAAGCATAATAGTTATTGGTAATTCTCAATTACTAGTTTATTTGACATGCTGTACTGTGCCTCTTAACATATTAAGCATGTAATATACTGTACTGATCTTTGGATATATTTCAATTGAAAATTCAATGAAGCGAATAAACAATCCAATAAAAGAAAATCCAAAAACAAAATTACAGATTCGCTTCATTAAAAAAAAGGTCGAAACCTTCACTTTGGATATTCAAAGTGCGAATGTTTCATTTTATAACAGAACCAGGAAAATCCATCTGCACTGCCCCATTATCCTTCCTAATCATTAATGCCCAAACGATTAATCTTGGCTGCCAGACCATGTACTTGTGTATTTGACTCCAGCCTGCATGCACAAGCAAAGCCAATCAACAAAACTCAAGTAAAGTAATCTACCTTTTTCAGAACCGTTCAACATTCAAATATAGAACAAGAGAAAGAACAGAGACAGAAACACGAAGGAATCAAACACAAAAGAAAAAGAAAGAAGAACGGAAAGGGATTGTTCTTCCATTAAAACAGACTGCAATATCATGTTATCCTAGGAAAAACATCAACATCAACATCAACATCAAAATCAACATTCACCTCTCTCGTAACACAACATAGCTAGTTGTACCGGTTTTCTGTATCTTGGTGATCCTCTTCAATACATCAGCAAAAGCAGCCTTATCCTGCATCAAATTAATTAATGAAGTCACGCAAGGAAAGGAGGAATCTACCATATCACAAGAAGTAAGAGCAGTGTCAAATCTTGGCTGACATGCATTTACGCTGAGGACATCTAGTTCTGCTTTACATTTTTAGGGTGCTTATTCAAAATATCAACTCAAATATGAAGAGGCTCAGACTCTATGATGCATTTGGTCAGCAACAAAATTTTAAGTCGATAAATTTGTATTGCAATGCCTCCCTGCATTTACGAGCCTAATCTATAGGTCAGTGAGCAACAAACAGGCAAATCTGTCTCGACAAACCAGTCTTGTCATACCTCTCTACGTTGCAAACGAGATTTAAATTTGCTGACAAGATGCAGTGTGGTCACTGATTTTCTCTGCAACAGAAAAGCTCTAATTTCATCTTCGGTAACAGGACCTGTGGCAAGACTTTGAGCAGTTTTGGGAAAGGGTGATGCACGCTTTATGAGAAAACTGTGATTCGCTGTAGATGAAGATTCATCTTCCACAGGTATTGCATCCTGCATGATATGAAGAGAAGGAGATCGGCATTAATATAAGAAGGGAAAGAATCACTCCTTAGAAAATCAAGGAGTTAGTTAATAGTAGTCTCAAAATCATAGCTTTGTTAAACAGTACAGGTAAGTCAGCTGACACAGAAGCAAGAATCAACTTCCCAATTAAGAGTTTTCTTTTCTTATATTCTTTTAATTTGAAGGGGAATTTTGGCATAACTGGTAAAGTTGCTGCCACGTGACCAGGAGGTCACGGGTTCTAAGCCGTGGAAACAGCCCCTTGCAAAAATGTAGGGAAAGGCTGCATACGATAAACCCTTGTGGTCCGACCCTTCCCCGAACCCCTATGCGCCGGGCTGCCCTTTTTTCTTTAAATTACAAGGACCAAAAGTGGGTTTCTAGATGGGTGTGAAACTTAAGATGCCTTGGACAGCATCTAATTTTCATGCAAAGGACACATCTAAAGCAAATAAATATCATGGATAGTAATTTCATACGGTTTCTGCATTTCCACTACATTCTCTTTGTGGACAAGTTGGGTCTTAGAAGTCCAACATTCTCTCCTCAAGACATTATTTGTGAAACATTAATAGTTTTACAATTATTCTTTTGTACTCCCCATCACCTAGTACTCGTGAAGCACTCCTATATTTAGGTCATTCAATTTTTATTCTGTGTGTTACATCTTTGCCTATCGTGCCATTGCCCCAGAAAGACTATGCCAAGTATCTAAAGTGTCAACATTTAAGAACCACAATCGGATCTAATCTCATTTTTCTCATAGAGAGTAAACTTGCAACATCTCCAATCTGCTTCTACTTATCGTAAAACTCTTATGCTCCATAGTACTTTTCCATGGTTCCAACTCTTTGTTAACATTAGCTACTTCTGTCAATTAACATAATATCATCTGCAAAATGAATGATTCATGAACGCTCAATTTGTATACTATTAGTTACCTCATCCATAATTAGGATATAAACTACATACTCGATACAAATCATAGGTTCTAAAAAACTCAATATCTCCTCCACTATTCTCACATTTGTTCCCGCTACTTCGTTCATCTCTTTTAGAAAAATATGTATCTTTCTTCCTTTTCGAGCACTCCCCAAAAATTAATGAATTTCACTCAATCATATAAATTGTGCACGGACAGCCCTATAAAGGCTTCTCTCTAGCATGAATAACTTTTAAACTCATGTCATCATCATATCAAACAAAAATGAAAATGAAAAATAAGTTGAATATATACAAATAATAATAATACTAACAACATAATAATAATAATAATAATAATAATAATAATAAAGTTATCTATCATTTTTACTGGCATATAAATCTAGGATTATATTAAAAAGACTAAAACCTATTACCAAATAGAAGATATCACCTATATGGATCTTATTCTTCCATTATTCCCTGTCTTTAGCTAAATCTGTATTAATCCTTAAGGAATTGTATAAATTTCGAGACAACTTTTTTCCATGTGATTTTAGGTCTACCTCGCCCCCTTTTAACACCTTCACTCACTACAGTTTCACACCTATGAACTGGTGCATCTGTAGGTCGATGCAGGACATGACCATACTATCTCAATCGACCTTCTCTCATTTTATCCTCAAGACATGCTACTTGCACCTTCTAACGTATGTGTGATTATTTTAAGCTACTTGTATGAATATAACAAAAAAGTGTAAAAAGGAAGGTGAAGAAATTATAGGGCGGCAGACGCTCTTGATCTCAGTGGGAGAAACGGAGGTGGTTGGGTTAAATGAAGACAAAATGAGGGGAAGGATAATATACTACCGTAACATCTTCTACCAGCCATCACATCCTCCATTGTATATAGAAAAACAAAACGTGAATCTGTCTATATTCAACAGAAGATAAGGCTTTATTTTTATAAAATGAGTCCTACGGAACAAAAATGGATAAAATATCACCTTTAAAAATCAATTCTCCAAACTATAATGCAACTCCACATTGTTGAGTGACAAAGTATTCGAATGTTCTTGCAGGACAAAAAATTGTTTGCTTCTGCCATACAATTTTATTTATCACTTAGCACTCAGATTGGGTGCCTATATCCACGAAGTCTTGAATTTCTCAACTACAACAACGAAAAACTAGCATTTACTTAGTACTGCACTGTCAAATCAGCACCATCAAACTCAAACACACTGATATCTTTGCAGAAGCAAAAAACCTAGCCATATGTCCACCTAACCAATTGCCTCAAACAGAATGAAGGACATAATGCTTCAAAAACCAAGAAACCCAAAGATTTCCACAAAATTTGACGAACACTCGGGAGAAACTACTAGCATCTATCAATTATATGTCTCAATCCCAAACTAGTTAGGATCGAGAATATGAATACTCAGCACAAACCTACCTGTAACACAACATAGCTAGCTGTACCGGTTTTCTGTATCTTGGAGATCCTCCTCAATACATTAGCAAAAGCAATCTTATCCTGCATCAAAATTAATTAATAAAATCAGGTAAGGGAAGGAGGAATCTACCATATCACAAGAAGTGAAGTAAAAGGATTTTAAAAACTTGGCTGACATGCAGTTATGCTGACAAACCAGTCTTGTCATACCTCTCTACATTTTAAACGAGATTTAAATTTGCTGACAAGACTCAGTTTGGTCACTTGTTTTCTCTGCATCAGAAAAGCTCTAATTTCATCTTCGGTAACAGGACCTGTCGCAGGACTTTGAGTAGTTTTGGGAAAAGGTGATGCACATTTTATGAGCACACTGTTATTGGCAGTAGATGAATATTCATCTTTCACAGGTATTGCATCCTGCACGATATGAAGAGAATGAGATCGGCATTAATATAAGAAGAGAAAGAATCACTCCTTAGAAAATCAAGGAATTAGTTAATAGTCGTCTCAAAATCATAGCTTTGTTAAATAATACAAGTGAGTCAGCTTCAACGGAGGTAAGAATCAACTTCCTGATTTAGAGTTTTCTTTTCTTAGATTCTTTAGACTAAAAGGACCACAAGTGGCTTTCTAGATGGGTGTGAAATTTGAGATGCTTTGGACATCATCTAATTTTCATGCAAAGGACACATCTAAAGCAAATAAATATCATGGACAGTAATTTCGTACGGTTTCCGCATTTCCACTACATTCTCTTTGTGGACAAGTTGGGTCTTAGAAGTCCAACATTCTCTCCTCATGACATTATTTGTGAAACATTAATGGTTTTACAATTATTCTGTTGAACTCCCTACCACCTAGTACTCCTGAAGCACTCGTATATTTAGGTTATTCAGTTTTTATTCTGTGTGTTACATCTTTGCCTATCATGCCACTCCCCCAGAAAGACTATGCCTAAGTATCTAAAGTGTCAGCATTTAAGAACCACAATCGGATCTAATCTCATTTTTCTTATAGAGAATAAACTTGCAATATCTTCAGTCTGCTTCTACTTATCGTAAAATTCTTATGCTTCATAGTACTTTCCATGGTTCCAACTCTTTGTTAATGGTAGCTGCTTCCCTCAGTTAACATAATATCATCTGCAAACAAATGCTTCATAAATGCTCATTTTGTATACTACTAGTTACCTCATCCATAATTAGGATAAAAAGTACAGACACAATACAAATCATTGGTTCTGAAAAACTCAATATCTCTTCCACTATTCTCACATTTGTTCCCGCTACTTAATTCACATCTTTTAGAAGAATATGTATCTTTCTTCCTTCTCGAGCACTCCCCAAAGCTTAATATATTTCATTCAATCATATAAATTGTGCACTGGACAGCCCTATAAAGGCTTCTATCTAGCATAAATATTTTTTAAACTCATTTATCAAACAAAAATAAAAATGAAAAAATATATATAAATAAACTGATCAAAAATATATATATATATACATACAAATAATAGCAATAATAATATTAAAAGTTATTTATCACTTTTACTGGCATATAAATCTACGATAAGGTCAAAATACTCCTAGAAAAGCAATAGGTTCAAAACCAACGTACTAACAGGACTGAAACCTATTACCAACTAACAGATATTACCTATATGGGTCTTATTCTTCCATTATGCCCTATCTTTAGCTAAGTCTTCATAAGCTACTGGTATGAATATAACAAAGAAGTGTCACTTAGAAGGTGAAGAAATTATGGGGTGGCAGAAGCTCTTGATCTCGATGGGAGAAACGGAGGAAAGGATAATGTGCTTGGGTTAAATGAGGATAAATGGGGGGAAGGATAATATACTACCGTAACATCTTCTACCATCCATCACATATTCCATTTTCTATAGAAAAACAAAACGTGAATCTGTCTTTATTCAACAAAAGATGAAGCTTTATTTTTATCACATGAGTCGTACGGAACAAAAATGGATTCAATATCACCTTTAATAATGAATTGATCGCCAAAAAACTATACACATGCACCTCCACATTGTTGACTGACAAAGTATTCCAATGTTCTTGGAGAAGGACTAAAAGTTGTTAGCTTCTTCCGTACATTTTATGTATCACTTAGCACAAGCAAAAAACATATCAGACTGGGTTCCTATATCCACAAAGTTTTGGATTTCTCAACTACGGCAATGAAACCACTAGCATTTACATAGTGGTCAATGAACTAGGAAGAGAACCATTATCCTCACCACGGCCTAGTGGTCAAAGAACTGGGAGGAGAACATGAAGTCTCAGGTTCAATTCCAGTTGGCAATAAATTCTAAGTCTTGGACCCGGTACTTGTGGTGAGAAACAACACGTACCCGGTAGAATTATCAAGGTGCCCACAAGTGGCCGAATTCCCACCATCATTAAAAAAAAAAAAAAATCCTGCAGCATGTCTTTGTTCCAGACGAAAAGAGAAAATAACTCAAAGAGAATCACTAGCCACAATTGAGACATTAATTAACTATGGCGAAGGAATAAAATTTTGTGTAATAAGACGTAATCTTATGCACTTCTATATTTTTTCGTACTCGGATAAATGGAAAAACGTACTCGGATAAATCGTGTAATTGGAGCACGCATTCGGTGCACTTATCGTTGAAGGGGAAGGCCGTTATTTATAGATGGACCCGACGCGATTTCGGTTCTGTTTCCTTTGCCGCCTCAAGTTTGGAAAACTGTTCTTTGGGGAAGTTGGGGATAATAATGACTTTTTGAAGAACTTTATTTTTTCCTTTTCTAGAAAATCTTTCCTTTTGTGTGTATGTGTGTTAACGTTAATATTTCAATTCTGATCACATTAATGCAGCAATTGATAATGGAAAAAAGTTCAAGTTTTATTTATAAAAATATATTTATACAAGTAGATTATTTAAATTTTAATTTGACTCCACATAAATATCTAGTAAGCACAAGTTACCAACCTAGAAACAGTAAGGTAGGTAACTTGTTGGAGCTGATAGAGTCCATCAAAAGTTATATACCATCGGCATATAAAACTTAGGCTCTGCATATTTGTAACAAATATATAATCTCATAATAATTTAACAAAAGTGGAGTATCCTGGGAGATAAATCAGTAGTAAAATTATATTGGTCAAATATTGAGTTTTTTTTTCTTACACGTCAAGATATTTATTGTGACGATATTGCTAATAGAATAGTAGCTTGTTTGGCCAAGCTTGTTTTTGTCCAAAAGTACTTTTTTTTTTGTCAAAAGCATTTTTGGCCAAAATTGAGGTGTTTGGCCAAGCTTTTAGAAGGAAAAAAGTGCTTTTGAGGAGAAGCAGAAGCAGAAAAAAAATAACTTTTCTCCAAAAGCACTTTTTTGAAAAGCACTTTTGAGAAAAATACACTTAGAAGCAGTTTTTTTAAAGCTTCTCTAATTGATGCTCAGAAGTGCTTTTCAAACTAATTAGCCAAATATAAACGGCTTCTCACCAAAAGCACTTTTGAGAAAAGCATTTATGAAAAAAAGTAATTTTCAAAATAAGCTGATTTTTGCAGCTTGGCCAAACGGGCTATAAAAATCCAATATCTATGTCGCCTTTTACTCTACTTTTGGTTTAATTGTTGTGATTAGATGTATGGAGTGAAAATGTGGAAGCATGATTCTATGATGGACGTGGTTTCATATCTAATCAATTGGCACCTATATACGTAGAAATCGACTTTTATAATGTTGACATAATTTTCTACATAGAATGTGGGTTAGATGGTCCAAACATCTTCACTTAGCTATTTAGATTTTATCTTTTATTTTCTATAGCAAAAGAATGATGGATTGAACATTAGTCGGTTATAAATAAATGAGAAGTATAACAGCCTCTCCCACCCTAGTATGTCTGTATTGAGAAAAATCAAGTTAATATTTGGAATTAATTATGTGCTGACATGTCAAGATACGTGGATCAATGAAAGATTGACAGCTAGAAAAAAGTATTCAAAGAGACACGAACCTTAATAGGCACGGGCAAAGATTCGAGAAAACAAGAAGGAGCGGTTACTCAGATATCTTGGTAATTTGAAGAGACATCGGAGGAATGAATCTAGATAGCAAAAAGTACTGATACGTATTATCTGAAATTAATGAGCATCAATGATGGAAAATGTTATAGAACCTTCACGAAACAGTTACGATTGCCAATTATAACGTTTTTTTAATACCATAAATTGCTCATAATGGCTCTATTATGAGAGAAAAGAAACGTAGCACTTAGAAATAGTTATAAAAGGAGAAGAATAATATTTGTAAAGGACACAGAATATTATTGGAATATACTGATTTACTTTGCTTTGCTTACTCTGCTACCTTTCAATTTAATTCTTCCTTTTCATTACCTAGTCGTTTCCTTATTTGATTATCAGTAACCCGAGTTCTTCTAAAATTAAGCTTTGATCGAAATTCTTATTTTCTGGTTAAACAAATTGGTTCCGTTATCGGGAATCTGATAATCTTTTGCTTTCTAAATCGATTCGTTTGTCAAAACAATCATGTCGAATGTCAACGACAACAACCAACAAAATTTACAACACCAAGAAAATCAGCAACATCAGCTAAACCAACAATGTGAAGGAACTCCAGCTCCCTCACCACAACATTTTCCTCGACAATCATGAGAGGGGACTCCTGACGGATCTAAATCGAATATAAATGAGTAGCATGCAAATGATCAAGCTATTGATGAAGCTTTGAAAAAATTAATCGCTCAGCAGGTCAGTAATGCTCTTCAGGCTTTCACTAACCAGTTGCCAGTTGTACCGCCAACACCCTAGAAAATCCTCGCTCAGGACTCGTTAACTCAGGCAGTGGAGGAACTCCCAGTGAATCTCGTGATGGTGGGTCAGGTAACCCAGTTAATTCTGATTTACAAAATTTAGTACTAACTTTGCAGAAATAGTTCAAGGAGCAGAGCGACCGCATAGAGCAAATACCTAGAGTGCCGCCCGTCATCAAGGGAATAGAGATGGACAAATACTCACAACAACCTTGGAAGCCAAGTGTTGCTCTTTTACCAATTCCAAAGAAATTCAAGATGCCTGATATTCCAAAATATGATGGAACAACTGATCCATGGGATCACGTAACTGCATTCACAACCGGTGTAAAGGGCAATGACTTGACCAAGCAAGAAATTGAATCAGTACTGGTCAAAAAATTCGGAGAAACATTCACGAAGGGAGCGTTAACATGGTACTCTCTTTTACCTGAAAATTCTATAGATTCTTTTGCTGAGCTTGCAGATTCATTTATCAAAGCACACTCGGGAGCTCAAAGAGTTAAAAAAAACGAATGGAGGACATTTTCAAAATAAAACAAGGAGATACAGAGTTGCTCAGGTAATTTGTAGACAGATTCCAGCGTGAGATGATGATGTTGTCACGTGTACCTGATAACCGGGCGGCTAGGGCCTTTTCCAGTAATCTAAATGAAAAAAGCTCGGAAACCACGAGGAGACTCAAGGAAAGTTTACGAGAATTTCCAGCAACATCTTGGAATGATGTCTGTAATAAATACAACACGAAGTTGCGAATAGAGGAAGATACTATCATTTAGTCTCGGAAAGATGAAAAAGTGAGTTCAAGACGAGCTGAAACTGAAAAAAGGTCCGGTAAAAACAGGTACGAGCCTTACATAGGACCAGCAGGAAGGGACACGCGTTCAAAACAGGAATACCCAAGGTATGATCCTAAGTCAAGAGATAGAGAGTCAGGTTCATCATCAAGGTTTGGAAAAGAACGAAACACGCGAGATACGCGAGATGGCGACAGAAACTCGAAAGCAAAAATCGCCAGTTATAGTTTTAATGTTCGCACATCTGAGTTGGTGATTGTTTTAAAAAGCATGGGAGACAAGGTACGGTGGCCAAAGGAAATGAGATCAAACCCAAACAGGCGAAATCCTGATTTTTTGTGCGAGTTTCACAACGATCACGGTCACAAAATGGCGGATTGCAGATTGCTACAAGGTGAAGTAGAACATTTATTAAAACAAGGGTATTTCACTAAACTGTTTAGTGAAAAAGGAAAGCAGACATATATGAAGAATAGACAGGAACCGCCAAAACTTCATTCACCAAAAAGGACGGTCAATGTCATAAGTGGAGGGGAAGAGATCAATGGTGTGACATATACGGCAGCGAAGAAGGTGTCAAAAATTACAGTTACCTACGGGAAGCGAGTTCAACGGGATTTGGAAGAAGATAGTATTACATTTGATGATGCAGATGCAGATGACATATTGATCCCGCATAATGATGCACTGGTAATATCTTTATTTGTACATGGCACTAACGTAAAGTGAGTTTTGATTGACCCAGGTAGTTTCATGAATATCTTCCTGTTGAGAGTGATAAACGAGATGCAAGCCGATGATAAGCTGATACCTAAGGCACACACCTTGTCTGGTTTTGACAACTTGAGCGTCATAACAAAAGGCGAGATAACACTCATCCATTCGCAGAAGGAGTAGTCAAAGACACCAAATTTTAGGTAGTAGAAATGGATATGGCTTACAACATAATTCTCGGCAGACAATGAATTCACGGAATGGACGTCGTTCCATCTACGTTACATCCAAGTTTTCATCACAATGGGGAATATGACAAATCCATGGTAATCAACAAGCTTCTCGAAATATTAACTCTGTGGCAGATTCAAACACCAAAAGTGACGAAAAATAGCAATCACAGAATTCAATTGAGGATGCAGCAACACGAGCCTCAACTAAAGATGGGCAAACAGATGTAGACTCGAGGACTGATACTATTCAAGAGCAGAAGAAAATGAAAATATCAAAACAACGTTCGAAGAACTGGAAGTTGTGGTACTGTTTGTACATTGGCCAGATAGAAAAGTTTACATTGGAACCAACCTCAGCCCCGAGATGAAATGTAAGTTGATTAAATTTTAAAGGCTAATGCAGATTATTTTACTTGGTCCCATTCAGATATGACAGGTACACCACCAGAGGTAATGACCCACAAATTAAATGAAAATCCATCATACCTACCTGTCAAACAAAAGAAAAGGAAGCAAGGCTTCTTCAAGAATTAGGTGATTCAAGATGAGGTGCAAAAACTTTTAAAAATTGGGTCCATTTGTGAGGTAAAGTATCCATATTGGTTGGCTAATACTGTAGTAGTACCCAAAAATAATGGTAAGTGGCGAGTTTGTGTAGATTATACTGATCTAAATAAAGTTTTCCCTAAAGATTCTTTTCCATTACCGCACATAGATCAACTAATTGATGCTACTGCAGGGCATGAATTATTAAGTTTTTTAGATGCCTATTCAGGATATAATCAGATTAAAATGGATCCTCTAGATAAAAAAAACTTCCTTTATCACGGACAGGGGGACTTATTGTTACAAAGTATGTCGTTCGGTTTAAAGAATGTTGGGGCCACATACCAAAGGCTAGTGACCAAAATGTTCCAAGAACACCTAGGAAAAACTATGGAAGTGTATATAGATGATATGATGGTCAAATCCCAACAAATAGGGGATCATATTCAACACTTGACTGATACATTTCAGATTTTTCGCAAATTTAACATGAAGTTAAATCCCGAGAAATGTGCATTTGGCGTGTCATTAGGTAAGTTCTTGGGATTCCTTGTTTCTAACCGTGGCATTGAAGTAAATCCTACGCAAATTAAATCTATTGAAGAAATTTCGGATATACTCACGAGCAAAAAGGAAGTACAAAGGTTGACATGAAGAATAGCAGCCTTGGGAAGGTTTATTTCCAAGTCATCAGAAAAATGCTTCAAATTCTTTTCAGCTTTAAAAAAGCAAAATCAATTTGAATGGTTTGAAGAATGTCAACAAGTGCTTAAAAATTTAAAGGCGTACCTGCCAAATCCACCATTGCTAGCCAAACCAAAAGATGAGGAGAAATTGCTTATCTACCTTGCAGTTTCAGAATTAGCGCTAAGTACCGTATTAGTTCGAGAATACCAAGGTAAACAATCTCTGATTTATTATGTTAGCAAATCTTTGCTAGATGCTGAGACTCGATATCCTCATTTTAGAGAAACTTGCATTAGCCTTAATTATGGCATCTAGAAAGTTAAGACCTTATTTCCAATGTAATCCTATCTCTGTGATAACCGCCTACCCCTTACGTAATATATTGCATAAACAAGAGTTATCTGGTAGATTAGCCAAGTGGGTTATAGAACTAAACGAATATGACATTACATATCAACCTAGAACTGCAATAAAGTCACAAGTTTTAGCAGATTTCACGGCAAATTTTAGCCAAGGGATACAATTGGAAGCAGAAAAAGAACTGCAGGTACTTAATGAATCTAATCCAGGTACTTGGACCTTATTTACTAACGGTTCATCAAATGTAAAAGGAGCAGGTCTAGGTATTGTTCTGGTACCACCTGCGGGTGAAACCATACGACAAGAAATAAAATCTCATCCCATTACCAATAATGAAGCGGAATATGAAGCTGTGATTGCAGGTTTAGAATTGGCACGATAGCTCGGAATAGAGCAGGTCATAATCAAAAGCGATTCGCAGCTCGTGGTTAACCAAATGCAGGGGACTTATACAGTTAGAGAAGCAAGGATGCAACAATACCTGGAAAAGGCATGAGATTTGGTCAGGCAGTTTTAAACTTAGAAAGTCATGCAGATACCAAGGGAAGAAAATGCCGAGGCAGATGCTCTAGCTAACCTTGCATCCGTTGCAGAAGTAACAAATGAAGAAAACGGTTCCGTGATACATTTGTTTCATTCAGTGCTCGACCAAGACAAAAACGAGGTAAATTACAATAATCTAACTTGGGATTGGAGAAACGAGATTGTCAATTTTTTGCAGTATGAAATACTACCTGAAGACAAGAAAAAGGCTCAAGCACTTCGTCAAAAAACTGCTCGTTATTGTTTAAATCAAGGCAATCTATATCGAAAAATGTTCAGTGGCCCTATAACAAGATGTCTTGGGCCTTCTCAAACGGAATATATGATGAAAGAAATACACGAGGGACATTGTGGGAATCACGCTGGAGGAAGATCTTTAGTAAAAACCATAATTAGAGCTGGCTATTACTGGCCAAAATGGAAGAAGATGCGGAAAGTTTTGTGGCTAAATATGACAAGTGCCAAAGATATAGCAACAACATGCATCGACCAGCTGAATTATTACATCCGATTATGGCGCCATGACTTTTATGAAGTGGGGGATGGATATCGTAGGTCCACTACCACAAGCCAAAGGTAAGGTAAAATTTTTGTTAGTGCTCACTGACTATTTTACTAAGTGGGTAGAAGCGGGAGCTTTCAAACAGGTACGAGAAAAAGAGGTCAGAGACTTCATCTGACAAAACATCATATGCCGATTTGGGGTGCCAAAGGAAATCGTATGTGATAACGACCCGCAAACTATACGTGCACAAATCACATAATTCTTTCAAAGTTGGCAAATTAAAAGGATTACCTCGACACCTTACCATCCGGTGGGCAATGGACAAGCTGAATCAACAAATAAAGTCATTATCAACAACTTGAAGAAAAGACTGAAAAAATCAAAGGGCAATTGGCCAGAGGTACTACCTGGAGTCTTGTGGGCTTACCGAACAACAACAAAAACAAGTATGGGAGAAATACCATTTTCACTTGTATACGGAGCTAAAGACTTAATTCCAGTCAAGATAGGGGAACCAAGTACGAGATATACTCAATCTACCAAAGAGTCGAACGAAGAAGAGATGCGGGTAAACCTGGATTTACTTGAAGAAAAGAGGGAACTGCATTAATAAGGATGACAACGCAAAAACAAGTTATTGAGCGGTATTACAATCGGAAAGCTCGTCTCAGATACTTCAAGATTGGGGACTACGTACTCAAGAAAGTTTTCCAATCCACGAGGGCAGCCAACGCAGGAAAGTTAAGTCCAAACTGGGAAGGGCCTTACAAGATTTATGGTATCGCAGGAAAAGGTACATACGAGCTTGAAATAGCAAGATTCTACCTTCAAATTGGAATGTTGTTCATCTGAAGAAATACTACTTCTAAAGGAAGGAAATACCAACAGTCAGGTATCCCCATTCAAGATTTTTTATTTTTTAATTGTTAAAATTTTACTAATGATTTTAGATGATAGGCAAAAAGCTAGCCCACACTAAATGATGAATTACGACCTGAAAGACACGTGAAAAGGACATAATTCCCTGTCTAGGGTTACAACTATTCTGATGGAAATATAATGGGTTAAGCAGTCTTCATCTAAAATTGTACCTCCTAGTCCCGTATGTTTTTCCTTTTCAGGAAAAGGACCGCATAGAAGGAATAATCAAGTTCTCGAGATTTCATACTTCAAAGCTCAAACACTTGGGGGACTATATAATATGAATATGGTATATGCATGAAGAAGGCAAAGAAGCCATAAATAATTAAATTTCAAGTCAAGCCTAAAGTCTACTCAACAAATATCAAGTTTAGAGCAAAGTCACGAGCCAAAAAATGCAAACTTAATCCAAAAACTATGATGAATACACTTGTGGATACAAATTCCAAACTCCTACGAATGTTTAAGTTAAAGGCAGTATTTAGCCATGGGTCATAAAGAAACCCTTGAATTTGTTTTACAAATCTGTTGTAAAGAAAACAATTATGAAAGAGTTATAGAAGATATCTAAATACGTGTAAGATGTTATTTAAGCTTGACAAAGTTCGAATAATAATTTTATCAAAGTTATTCCAAGAAATATGTGTGTTCCTATTTCTCCTTTTACATGTTTACACCATTATAAAGTTGAGACGTCTTCTTCATTAAGTGTCGTATATAAAAGGGCCCTCTTTTATAATTCATGTTTGATTCAAAAATCCATGAAATTAACTAAGCATTTCTAAAAATGCAAAAAGTTAAAAGGGTAAAACAAAAACCAGCACATTGAAATTAAAAAGAAACAAGACCCTGAACTTATAAAGAAAAAAGGCAAGAGCAAATCATTAAAAGAGTATAACAAAAACTCAAGTCGAAGGAATTATAAGTTGAAACAAAAACCTTTATAATATTCAGTTAAAACTAAGTATACACTTAGTTCTAACTTAATTGTCATTACAAAATCCCCGAAAAGACCAGGGGATATGTTGTTACTAAAAACATTTTCCCTAAATGAGACCAGGGATAAAACCACCAAATATTCCACCAACAAAAAAAAGGGGTTAAACTTCACAAACAAACTTTCACTGTGGAGCAGGTTCTGAAGAAGAATTCAGGATGACATCATCAGCAGCAGAAGGCTCGATTTGATCAGAAGGAGCTGGGACATCCACCACACCGTGATCAGCTTCAACATTTTCGGGAGTATCAGCTATGGGTAAAGAAAAACTTTGGCTTTGCTGAATTTTTTCTATTGTTTCCTTAATCTTTTCTAACTCAGCATCCAAGTTAAAACTTTCCTGGCTTACCTCCATAAGAGTATCATGGCGTGTGTTCAAAATGGCCTCACTTACTTCAACAACAGCCTTGTCCTCAAGAGCCTCGTAGTCTCTTTCCCAATGGTCAATTTCACTCTTGAGCTCCTCCTTCTCAGCCAAAGCAGCATCATAAGAAGACTGCAAAGGGGCAAGTGAACTCTCCAAAAACTTGACCTTTTCAGAAGACACTCAGAGATCTTCTTGGGTCTGGGTGAGTGTTTGAACAAACTCACCAACATAAACCTCTTTCTCATTCAGCAAAGCCTTAAGGCCTCTAATCTCTTCAGTAGCTTTGGAGAGTTGTTCAGCAAAAGACGACTCGAAGAGGTTTTTATCCTTGCCCGCCTGGTTGGAAGAAGTTTTCTCAACTGCTAGCTCCGATGCCATGACTCTTAGCTGCTGCTCTAAGGGACATTTGTTTTGTTCTAAAACTTCCATCTCAAGCTGAAGACTTTCATACTGCTCTTTCCAATTGTCTGCCCCAATCTGGTAATCATGCATCAATTGCTCTGTATGGGAAACCCTTTTCATCATCTCTGTACCGATGAGATTGATCTACATAAAAAGAAGGATAAGAATCTTAGCAAAAGGAGAATGGAATAGAACATGAAAAGAAATTAATACCTTCAATGATGATTGCATGATGTCATTCATCCAAATCAAAGAACTATGACTTTCTAGCTTGGACTTTTCAACTGGACCAATCAAGGGTTTCAACCATACGTCATCTTGGCCTGACTTCTTCAAAAGATTACCATCGGTAGGAATCTTAATGGTAATTTGCTTCATCACTCTACTTCCACTTGAAGAACCAACTTCAGTTCGAGAAATATTAGTAGCATGGACTGTAAAGGAAGTCATAATGGCTTGAGGTAGAGCAGAAACAACAACAGTAAGAACAAGCAAAGGGCGTTCCATTGGGATAGATACGGGTAAAGAGGCAAAAGGCACTTCCTCACACACCAAATCAAAACCTTCATTATCATACCCACACGAAAAAAGTTGTTCATCAGAGTCACGAGCTGCCATGGGAGTCTCTTCGTCAGAACTCACTAAAGTGGCTTCAACAGGCTCGGTCATAGGAACAGAACGAGGAGGAATAACTTCGTCATCCGAAATGACGCGTCTTCTAGCCCACGACCTTCTAACCAAAGAACTTCCATCCCTTCCTGCTCCTCTTCAGATTCCTGGGGTTTGCCAGCTTTCCTTTTCGATGAAGAGCTTAAGATTATCTCCTGAGCTCCTGCCAAAGAAAGTCTAGAAGCTGCGATTGACTCAGCGCTTACACCACGAATAGGAAATCCTGATAAAAAGAAGGGTCAAATACACTCTAAAGAAAGAATGAATAAAAATAGAAGGAAAGGAATAAAGTTTTTACCGTGAGTATTAACCTTTCACCAAACCTATTTGAAAGGTATTTCCAAGATCTAACTTCCATCGGAGCAATGGTCAACAATTTCTCTACTCAACCACGGAAATTGGAATCTTTTCAACAGTTCCCATGGTTGCTGAAAAAAGAAAAGTGAAACAGTCACGGGAAGTACAAACCCTTTCTCAAAAAAGGGAAAAGAGAAGAAAGAAAGTTGTAAAGAAAACTTACGTGCAAAATTCCACTTTTCGGGGAATGGTATATTTTCTTCACCTACTAACCCTACCGTAGGAGCAGCAACAAATCTGGCGTACCAGCCACGATTATCATCCTCAGGGCTGACTAAAACCCTCTTACTCTTAGCCACCAAAGTAAAAATTCCATGCCAGAACAACTTAGGAGAGTAGAGATGGAGCAGATGAAAAAAGGTGAAAGACAATTTAGCCAAATTAGCCAAATACCTTAAACATGCAACAACCTTCCATACAATAGGGCCGATTTGTCCTAAACACACATTGAAGAAGCGACAAAGTTCAATAATGACTGGATCAATAGGGGGTCTAAAGCCCAAGGTAAAAGGGTACGTATGTCGCACCTCCTTTTCGCCGCGCCCGCGGGGCGCGTGGGGAGTTTTCTCCAATTGAAGGACAGTCGAAACGGGATTTGTTTATTTGTTTTAGAGTCGCCACCTGGGAATTTTAAGGCGTCCCAAGTCACCAATTATAATCCCTGAATCGAGGAGAATATGACTCTGTTTATTATTCTGCGAACCAGAAATCCTGAGTAAGGAATTCTGTTAATCCGGAAGAAGGTGTTAGGCATTTCCGGATTCCGTGGTTCTAGCACGGTCGCTTAACTGTTTTTATTATTGGCTTAATTACCTTGATTTTATTAAATACATTGATGTTACATGTTTTTACTACCGCTTATTGATGACCCTTCTTTGAATCGAATTACGCGTACGTATATTCGTGTTAAAAAAAATTGCGGACTTGTGTCACGCGTACGTGTACACAATAACTTTTTATAATATATTTATTAAGCAATCATTTTTCGAAATTGTGTTGGATCAAGAATATTTGTTTTTCTTGAATAATGAACCGTACATCTCGGGTTTTTATGAAATTGATTTAACGCCTTTTGGAAAAATCCTTTTATTAAATATTCGTTCGAAATTGCGCGTACGCATAATCCGAATTTTTGCTTTTAAAAATATAATCAGGGTACGCGAACGTATCCCTAATTGTGCAAAATATTCGTAATGATATTAGGGATTTTCCACAAATTGTTTATTATATCTATACATTTTTATGTGAAAATCATGATAAATTCCCATTTAAGGTGCCCTTAAATTCTTTAAAAAGAATTTACAATTTATTAAATGTTGACCGTTGATTATATTTTCCGAATATAAGTTATATTCATTTCAACTATTCAATTTCAAAGGACAGAATACAAATATGATTAATATTATTTAAAAAAAAACAAATATGACATATATATATATATATATCAAAGAATAAATTGCATATAAAACTGAAAATGAAAAAATGAATGATTCATAAAGGAAGGAAATATTTTCCAAAAATTTTTTTTCATGATTTACTTAATGCAAATTCTATTTCTAATTACCATTGATATCAAGTGTTGCAATTGGTACTTATACATCTCGTTTCATTCTCATATAATCGCTTTTAATCTAATAAGCCTAATTATTTGATCAATTTGTCTTATGAAGGTATATAGGTATCGAGTTTATAAGAAAGGAATTATTATACAAGTTAATTCAATAAAATTACCTTACATGCAACTTAACTGTATATCGTAAACATTCATAACATTTTAACATTGTAACAAGCTACATCATATCACCTTTCGCCAACGTTTATACACACATCTATTATCTTATAAAAATATACCAACAACACCATCTTAACCTTATTTAACAATAAATATCACTACTGTAATTTTCTTGGCATTTCTACATCACTTCTTGCTTAACTAACAACAAAATTAAATAATGACCAACATTCATGCCATATTCCCTACTTTGACAATTTAATATGATTAAACTAATGAGATAATGAGCTAATATTATTACAAATCTTTATACGAACTTTTAAAGTAAGACAATTAGCTCATAGCTATCAAATTGAATTCACTACTAATTAACTAACATAAAACAAAAATGAAATTTAAATTGATGAACTTGGACAAATAGAAAACAGAATTTCAATTCAAACTTCATTGATGAGTCATGTTGAATCTCTTTCCAACTTAAAATTTAAAAGACATGTACCTGGTATTGGAAAACAAGAGAAGATGAAGCTGAGAAGCAGCAACAGTAGTAACAATGTAGCACAACAACGACAGTCCAGCAACACAGGAATAGACCAGTAACAGTAGGAATAGTAGTAAACCCAGGAGACTATAAACGACTCCAAGTATAGAGAAGAAGTAAAAGGCAGGAAGGTTCTGACTATTTCAGATCTTAAGCGAGGCAATGAAACAGTAACTATTCTTTTCAACTTCAAAACTCTCCAAAATGAATTCTGTCCCTGTATATTCAGTGTATCCAGAATGTATATCGGGTGTATACTTCTCACTCCGCCCCCTCTTTTTTTCTTCTCTCTATCTAGTTTTTCCTCTCTTTTTTTCCACCCTTCTTCCTAAATTTTCTCTTCTATTTATAGCAAAATTTTCGAAATTTTCAGATTTATTTTTTTATTATTTTATTATTTTTTTAATTAAAAGAAATCCCACTTACAAATTGCTTTTATTTTTTTAGAAAAAGGAATCCCACCTTTATTTACTTTTATTTTTAAAATTCCAACTTTAATTACTTTATCTTATTTAAAATCCCACTTTTTATTTTTTTTAAAAAGAGAATCTCACTTTATTTAACTTTTCTTTAAAAAACAAACCACTATCTTTTCTTTTTCTTTTAAAAATGCTACTTTCAATTACTTTAAATTTTTTTAAATTTTCAGATACCTTTATATTTATTTTTTAATTCCAACCTTCTTTTACTTTTAATTTTTTTTTTTTAAAAAAAATTTTCTACATTCTTTTACTTTTTTTTTTAAAAAAAAACATTCCCGAAATTATTATATATGTTTTTTTAAAAAAAATAAAAAAATAAAAATAAAAAAATAAAAAAAAATATTTTCGGATTTTTTATATATATAAAAAAAACAAAAAATAAAACTATTAATAGTGATAATTCACCTTTTATTTTTTATTTTTTTGGTTTTGTTTTGTGTTGGACAAAAATGAAGATGGGGTGTTGGGTTAATGGAGCGGACCGGGTCGACCCGGTTTGAAACGGACCGGGTCATGGGAAAAGTTGGGCAATTATTTGGGCCTGTGGTTTGAAATTGAAGAAGTGGTCCAATCCGATTTTTCTTTGTATTTTTGTTCTCTTTTCTTCTTTTATTTTTCTAAAACTAAATTATAAAAGTACTTAAATTATTATTAAGAACTAAATTAAGTTATAAAAGCGCAAATTAACTTCCAATAACAATTAACGCACAATTAAGTAATAATTAAGCATAAAATTGTTCATTTGGACATTAAATGCTAAAAATGCAAAAGATGCCTATTTTTGTATTTTTTTATTAATTTAACAAATAAACATGTATAGACAAACATACAAATAGTTACACAAAATATCACAAAAATTGCACACAAAGAAAAATTATTTTATTTTTTGAATTTTTTTGGAGTAATTCTCATATAGGGCAAAAATCACGTGCTTACAACTGCCCCTCTTTGCCCGAAGACACGAAGGGTTTTCGTGCAAAGATAAAGCGAGCGATTTTTGCCCATCCGAGTACTCAGTGTGAAGCATTTTTTTTATTTTTTTTATTTTTTTTTTTGAAAAAGATTTGACCGAACCTTTGCTTCAAAGGTTTCCTACATATCCTGGGCTAAACAGGAATCAGGTCAATGTAGTTCGGGAAGTTTTGGTAGCTGGGACTACCGTGGGACTGTGATGTTACTGCTGCTTCGTGCTGTTTTTACTGCTTGCTGACCTCCTTATTACACCTTACTGTAAAGGAAATACAAAATTAAACTAGACTATGGTACATGAATTATAAAATCTTATCTAGATCATGCTCTCGCGTTTCTTGTTGTCTTGATATCTTGGTGACTCTTGGGCATTGGTCTTATTCCGTATTCCTTTTGGAACTCTTGTTGTTTCTTGTTGGGGATCTTGTTGGACTCCTCTGTTTTATTGATTCTAAGTGTGCTCCTTTTTCATATGAGCGGGCTTTTGATTTCAACACTTCAATTGCATTTCCTCGTTCTTCAGGTGGGTGCCTCGACTACTTCTTTTCTTTCTTCATCCTCATTTTCCAGGTGGACGCCTGATTTCTTCTTTTTCTCATCCTCATTCTCCAGGTGGACGCCTGACTTCTTTAATTCTCATCCTCATTCTCCAGGTGGACGCCTGACTTCTTCAATTCTTATCCTCATTCTCCAGGTGGACGCCTGACTTCTTTTTTTCTCATCCTCATTCTCCAGGTGGACGCCTGATTTCTTTAATTCTCATCCTCATTCTCCAGGTAGACGCCTGATTTCTTTAATTCTTCATCCTCATTCTCCAGGTGGACGCCTGACTTCTTTTAATTCTCATCCTCATTCTCCAGGTGGACGCCTGACTTCTTCTTTTTCTCATCCTCATTCTCCAGGTGGACGTCTGACTTCTTTAATTCTCATCCTCATTCTCCAGGTGGACGCCTGATTTCTTCTTTTCTCATCCTCATTCTCCAGGTGGACGCCTGACTTCTTTAATTCTCATCCTCATTCTCCAGGTGGACGCCTGACTTCTTCTTTTTCTCATCCTCATTCTCCAGGTGGACGTCTGACTTCTTTAATTCTCATCCTCATTCTCCAGGTGGACGCCTGATTTCTTTAATTCTCATCCTCATTCTCCAGGTGGACGCCTGACTTCTTCTTTTCTCATCCTCATTCTCCAGGTGGACGCCTGACTTCTTTTTTTCTCATCCTCATTCTCCAGGTGGACGCCTGACTTCTTTAATTCTCATCCTCATTCTCCAGGTGGACGCCTGATTTCTTTAATTCTTCATCCTCATTCTCCAGGTGGACGCTTGACTTCTTTTAATTCTCATCCTCATTCTCCAGGTGGACGCCTGACTTCTTTAATTCTCATCCTCATTCTCCAGGTGGACGCCTGACTTCTTTTAATTCTCATCCTCATTCTCCAGGTGGACGCCTGACTTCTTCTTTTTCTCATCCTCATTTTCCAGGTGGACGCCTGACTTCTTCTTTTTCTTTACCAGGTATTTCCTGACACAAATATTGTTTTTGCCCCTGTTTTAAATCAAAGAAAACTTCGTTAGTTTAAAGCAGGGTGGTTGGCTGTGGTATTCTTGCAGATGGTGATGTTTCTCTTCGTCTCTCTTTATTGCCTTGGAATGATTGAAAAGACTGTTTTGTCTTTGTAATTGATCCTTGACTATAGGATTCCCCTCTGTGTGTTTTCCTTCAAAACCTTTCAACTATAATCATGTGCCTCTTCTGACTTTGCTGATCCACTTTTGATTTCATCTTTCTTACACCCGTATTTTATCTCCCACCTTTCGTGGCTGTATTTTGTAACCTTGAATCTTGGTAGTATACCTTGACATTCCTTCTTATTTGTTTGGAATAAAACTTATCTCAAAGCTTGGAGAAAGTAAGATTATTAGTAACGAAATACGCTGATTTCGACAATTATAGAATGAAAAGAAAAATCCAATTTTTTGGATGACTGTTGGAAAAGGAATAAAGGACTTATCTGATTGGAATTACTGGCACCAATGATCAGGGTATGCATTTCGGATTAATCAACCCAGTCTTTTAATCCATCTCCTCTCAATTGTCTCAAGGAGTTTTCACCGATAAATTTTCCTCGTTTTTCACTTCTTCACTTCCTTTTCGCCTTATGGTGCCTGTGTGGGTTTTCACCTATAAGACTCTCTCATTTTACTTTTCTCTCAACCTCCGTCGCCTTATGGTGCCCGTGTGGGTTTTCACCTATAAGACTCTCTCATTTTACTTTCTTTCCTTGTTTGTACCAGAGTGTTATGAACCACTTCATTTGCTTGCCTCAGCATTTTTCTAAGATTGATCAAAAGGTCTTTTTGGTATTAAGGTTAGGAATGGAAAAGGTATTAAAAGCTAAATAGCTTTGGTATGGGTTTAAAATTACAACTCTTGGAATCTTTTCTTATTTCCAATACAATTCCTGCCCCAGTTTCTTGATTGGGGTCTCTTAATATTTCTTTTCCGTGCACATTGTGCATGTTGTGCACCCTATGACCGAGCCGTGAGGCGCCTACGTATCCTTCTTTGAGGAATCAGGTCAAACGTAGTTCACTACATAATAGTGAAGATTTTGATCTTTTTTTTTATTGATTCCAAGAGAGGGTAGGAAAGAAACAAGTATGGCTCAAAGGGGAAGCAAATGGTATAGTGTTTGGATAGCAGAATAAATTGCCTTTGTCATTTCAATCTTCGAAATAGTGCTAAATACAAACATTCAAAAAGTTATGCATAATATCTCTTTACCGCGTCAGAATTGATCGCCATATCTATGCATTTGCCTTCAATATCTGTTAAACATAGTGCACCATTCGATAATACTCTGGTCACAATGAATGGTCCTTGCCAATTCGGAGCAAATTTGCCTCTTGCTTCAACCTGATGTGGAAGAATACGTTTCAGCACATGCTGACCTACTTCAAACTTCCGGGGACGCACCTTTTTGTTGTATGCTCTTTCTATTCTTCTTTGATATAATTGACCATGGCATACTGCGGTCAATCGTTTTTCGTCAATCAAATTTAACTGTTCTAGACGGGTTTTGACCCATTCATCATCATCAATCTTTGCTTCGGCGATGATCCGAAGGGAAGGAATCTCAATTTCTGCAGGAATTACTGCTTCAGTGCCGTATACCAACAAATAAGGAGTTGCTCCTACTGAAGTGCGAACAGTAGTGCGGTATCCCAATAATGCAAATGGTAATTTTTCATGCCATTGTTTTGAACCTTCTACCATTTTCCGAAGTATCTTCTTTATGTTTTTGTTGGCTGCTTCTACTGCTCCATTAGCCTTGGGCCGATATGGGGTAGAGTTACGATGTGTAATCTTAAACTGTTGACATACTTCTTTCATTAAGTTGCTATTGAGATTAGCACCGTTATCTGTGATGATCACCTTCGGGATTCCGAATCGACATATGATATTTGAGTGGACAAAATCGACCACAGCTTTCTTGGTTACTGATTTGAATGTCTTGGCCTCAACCCATTTGGTAAAATAATCAATAGCTACCAGAATGAATCTGTGTCCATTGGATGCTGCCGGCTCAATTGGACCAATCACATCCATGCCCCAAGCAACGAAAGGCCATGGTGCCGACATTGTGTGCAACTCGGATGGTGGAGAATGAATCAAATCTCCGTGTATTTGGCATTGATGACACTTGCGTACAAAACTGATACAATCTCTCTCCATGGTAAGCCAATAGTAACCAGCTCGGAGGATTTTCTTTGCCAACACGTATCCACTCATGTGGGGTCCGCAAACTCCTGAATGTACTTCAGACATGACAGTTGTAGCTTGTCTGGCATCTATGCATCTTAACAATCCAAGATCTGGTGTTCTTTTATACAAAACTCCTCCGCTCAAGAAGAATCCATTTGCTAATCGCCTAATGGTCCTCTTTTGATCTCTTGTGGCTTGTGCGGGATATATTCCCATTCTGATATACTCCTTGATGTCGTGGAACCATGGTTCACCATCAAATTCTTCTTCAACCATATTGCAATAAGCGTGTTGATCGTGGACTTGAATATGTATCGGATCTACATAAGCTTTGTCCGGATGGTGCAACATTGATGCCAGGGTAGCCAATGCATCGGCTACCTCATTATGGATTCTTGGAATATGTCGGAATTCCACTGATTGAAACCGCTGACAAAGATCATGTAGACATTGTCGGTATGGTATGAGCTTCAAGTCTCGGGTTTCCCATTCTCCTTGAATTTGATGTACCAAAAGATCCGAATCTCCCATGACTAAGATTTCTCGGATACCCATGTCTGCAGCTAGCCTTAACCCCAAAATGCAAGCTTCATATTCAGCCATATTATTGGTGCAATAAAATCGCAATTGAGCCGTAACAGGATAGTGACGCCCTGTTTCAGAAATGATTACAGCTCCTATTCCGACTCCTTTCATGTTGGCGGCTCCATCAAAGAAAAGTTTCCAGCCAGGTTTTTCGATTTGTTCCACCTCGTCGATATGCATTGTTTCTTCATCAGGAAAATAAGTCTTCAACGGCTCATATTCCTCATCGACCGGGTTTTCGGCTAAATGATCGGCCAGTGCTTGAGCCTTCATTGCAGTTCTAGTCACATAGATGATGTCGAATTCCGTGAGCAATATCTGCCACTTTGCAAGTCTTCCCGTTGGCATAGGCTTTTGAAAAATGTATTTCAAGGGATCCAAACGAGAAATGAGGTAAGTAGTGTAGGATGACAAATAGTGTTTCAATTTTTGAGCTACCCATGTTAGGGCGCAACATGTCTTTTCCAGATGAGTATACTTAACCTCATAAGCTGTGAACTTCTTGCTAAGGTAGTAGATGGCCTGTTCTTTTCTGCCAGTGAGGTCATGCTGCCCCAATACACAACCAAATGAATTTTCCAAAACCGTCAAGTAAAGAATCAAAGGTCTTCCTGGCTCTGGCGGGACCAACACGGGTGGGTTTGATAAGTACCCTTTTATTTTATCGAACGCTTCCTGACACTCATCGGTCCATTTGACTGCAGCATCCTTTTTTAACAATTTGAAAATTGGCTCGCAGGTTGTTGTGAGCTGAGCAACAAACCTGCTGATATAATTTAACCTTCCCAACAAACTCATTACTTCAGTTTTGTTTCTTGGGGGTGGCAGTTCTTGGATGGCTTTGATCTTTGACGGATCTAGCTCAATGCCTCGTCGACTGACTATGAATCCCAGCAACTTTCTGGATGGAACTCCAAATGCGCACTTGGCAGGGTTAAGCTTGAGGTTGTACCTGCGAAGTCTTAAGAAGAACTTCCTCAAATCCTCAACGTGGTCGGCCTGATGCTTTGATTTTATGATCACATCGTCCACGTATACCTCAATCTCCTTGTGTATCATATCATGAAACACTGTGGTCATTGCTCTCATATAGGTTGCTCCGGCATTTTTTAAACCGAATGGCATTACCCGGTAGCAATAAGTTCCCCATGGTGTGATGAATGCCGTCTTTTCTGCATCTTCTTCATCCATTAGAATTTGATGATATCCGGCATAACAATCCACGAAAGACCCTATATCATGCTTGGCACAATTGTCGATCAAAATATGGATATTGGGTAATGGGAAATTATCCTTTGGACTTGCTTTGTTGAGATTGCGATAGTCGACGCATACTCTAATTTTGCCGTCTTTCTTTGGTACAGGAACGATATTAGCCAACCAAACAGGATATCGAGTGACTCGAATGACCTTTGCTTCCAATTGTTTGGTGATTTCTTCCTTAATTCTCATACTCATCTCAGGCTTGAATTTTCTCAGCCTCTGCTTGACAGGAGGCACTGTTGGATCGGTGGGCAATTTGTGGACCACTAAATCAGTGCTCAAGCCCGGCATGTCGTCATACGACCAGGCAAAAACATCTTTGAATTCTATGAGTGCTTTAATTAACTCCTCTCGGATCTTTGGCTCCAGATGGACACTTATTTTAGTTTCTCGGATATTACTCGTGTCCCCTATATTGATGTCCTCGGTATCACTCAAGTTAGGTTTGATTTTTTCCTCAAAGTGAATTAACTCTTTACTAATCTCTTCAAAAACCTCATCTTCATCATATTCTGATTCATAATCACAATATATTTCTTGAATTATTATTTCGGAACCAGATTGATTTTTAAGACTGGGCTGAGGATTCCTCATGCATGCCATATCACTAGAGCCAGCGTAAAAGGAACTGTATAGGAAAGAAGAAAAAGAAAAGAAAACTATCAGGAACGATAATAAAAAGGAAACTGCTTTTTATTGGATGATGAAAAATAACAAGGTTTGCACACTTCAACCAAACTGTAAGATAAACTTTGGGATTACAACCTTGAAATAACCCAAACAAACTGAAAGAAAATCAAAATAAACTACCAAGACTCCTTTCGAATTGGGAGAGGAGTGGCTTTCCAATTATTGAGCTTTGTTTCTGGTCCAACGAATTGAACTTCTGCGTTGCTACACCCTTCTCCACCTTCCAACATATTCACATCACTAAACAATTTCTCGAACCTTTCAATTAATTCTTCCTCAGGATTGACCTGGGATTTAGGAATTGTTGTTATCGGGCGATTTTTAGCACCGGTCTTGACAAAAGACTTCGACAGCTGTGGTACTGGTTTTGGAAGAAACCATGCTTGGTGTTTCAACTTCCTGGACCTTATCACGTCATTGGCGGTAGGTGTGAACCCTAAACCGAATGTTCCCCAGTTCTCGGGGAGAGATACTGGTTGTACAATTCCTTGCAGAGATAAGCCCAGACCTTTGCCGGGTATAAAGCCATTCTTCAGCATTTCATAAGCTACCATGACTGATGCAGAGGATATCTTTGGATTCGAAAGGTGTTTCCCCTCTGGAATTTTCTCTACCGACACCGTGTCGGACACTTGGTATACCCATGGTCCTTGGTCAATTTCTGTTCTCTCGACCGGTACAATGGTGTTGTTGTGAGCATTTAAACTTTCTTCTCCATACACGACTACTTCTTGATGATCCCATTCAAACTTGACAGCCTGATGTAGTGTTGATGGGACTGCTTTAGCAGCATGGATCCATGGTCGACCCAACAACAAGTTGTAAGAAACAGTCATGTCCAACACTTGAAATTCCATGGTGAATTCAACTGGCCCTATAGTTAGTTCCAATACTATGTCGCCAAATGAATCTCTGCTTCCACCGTCAAATCCTCGTACGCAGATACTATTCTTTTGGATCCTCTCCTCTTTAATTTTTAATTTGTTTAAAGTGGAGAGAGGGCATATGTTTGCACTGGACCCATTGTCAACCAATACCCGGGTTACTACGGAGTTTTCACATTTCACGGTGAGGTAAAGAGCTCTATTATGCTCGGTACCTTCCGCAGGCAATTCATCATCGACAAATGTAATTCTGTTTGTCTCAAAGATTCTGTTGGCTATTTTTCCCAAATGATTTACAATCTTTTCAGGAACATGAGCTTCATTCAGGATTTTCATCAACGCCAGACGGTGTTCCTCTGAATGGATCAGTAAGGACAATAATGAAATTTGAGCGGGGGTCTTCTTTAATTGATCCACCACAGAATAATCATGGAGTTTCATTTTTCTTAAAAACTCCTCCGCCTCTTCTTCCGTCACAGCTCTCTTTGTTGGCATTGGTTTGTTTTTAGTTTTTCTCAGCTCTTCGGGAGTAAAACATCTTCCCGAACGAGTCAAGCCTTGTACCTCACACACTTCTTTCTTGATTTCTTTGCCTTTGTACATTATGGTCACCCGTTCATAGTTCCATGGGATGGCTTTGTTGTTGATGATTGGCAGCTGAATTACAGGTGCAATAATAACTCGATCTGTACGTGCTCCTTCCACAATTACGACGGGTTTGTTAGCAACCCCTGGTACTATCACCTTTGTCCTCTCTTGTTTTGCGGCAACTTTGTTCGATGATCCCTCATCGACTATCATAGACGGTTCACCACCATTCTTGTTATGCTTAGACACCGGCTTTTCCTCCATTAACTGCTTATCTGGCTTGGTTTCATGAGACTTGATCATCATGACAGTTTGTGACGGCTTCTTTGTCTCCCCATTAGCTTGTATGATTTCTATCATGTTAGCCTCTTGATGGGCTGGCATTGGATTTCTATTGATATTTGGAGCTTCGGGGTTTTGAACCTCGATTTTATTAGTATCAATCAGCTCTTGTATTGCATTTTTCAAATGCCAACATTTCTCTGTATCATGGCCTGGTGCACCGGAGCAATATTCACAGCTAATGGTGTAATCCAGATTCTTTGGAGGAGGATTGGGTAGTTTGGATTGTATTGGTCTCAGCATGTCTAGCTGTCTCAGCCTGTGGAACAGACTAGTGTAAGACTCTCCCAATGGAGTGTAAGTTTTCTTTTTCTGTTCCCTTTCTCCCCTGAATGCTGGCCTAGGCCTGAAACCTGGTCCGGGATAGGCTCGTGGGTAAGTATTTGGTGTGACAGGAGCACGCCAATTGGTGTGAACAGGTGGCTGATTGTATGCTTGAGCATGGTTAATGGCAAAATGAGGCTCTGAAGAGTGATAGTAGTGTTGGGATGAATCATGGTGGTAAGCTGATTGGCGAGGTCGTTGTTGATTATAGTAAAGCGGTGAACCTCTGGGTCCCGGCCAAATTCCTGAATCAACTACGGTTGCCTCCTCCCTCTTCTTTCTTCCGATTCCTCCTACCCCGCCTTGAATAGCTTGAGTAGTTGCCTTAATTGCTGAATAGCTCATGATTTTATTTGTCTTGAGGCCTTCTTCCACCATACCTCCTATCTTCACTACCTCGTTGAATGATTTTCCAACTGCTGAAACCAAGTGGGCATAGTAAGTTGGTTCCAAGGCTTGGAGGAAGTAGTCTACCATTTCGCTCTCCTTCATAGGAGGATCCACTCTTGCTGCCTGTTCTCTCCACCGAAAACCATACTCTCTGAAACTTTCATTGTGTTTCTTCTCAAATTTGGTCAAAGATAATCGATCTGGGATGATTTCCAGATTGTATTGGAAATGGTATGCGAATGCCTGTGCCAGGTCATCCCAGGTGTACCATCTTCCATGGTCCTGGCGTGTATACCACTCCAAAGCTGATCCACTTAGACTTTGACTGAAGTAAGCCATCAATAATTCATCCTTTCCCCCAGCTCCTCGCATCTTGCTACAGAAACCCCTTAAGTGGGCTACTGGGTCGCCGTGCCCGCTGTATAGGTCAAATTTGGGCATCTTGAAGCCAACTGGCAATTGTACATTAGGGAATAAGCATAAATCTTTGTATGCTACACTGACTTGCCCACCTAATCCCCGCATGTCTCGGAACGACTGTTCTAGACTTTTGACCTTCCTGAACATCTCTTCTTGTTCAGCATTTTTGGCTGGCTTGTCAATTTCGGTTGGGAGATCAAACCGAGGAGCAGTTGAATTGATTTCGGAGGCTTTGAAGGTGGGCTCCGGGGGTAATATTGGTTGTCTTGGGCCTGAAATGTCGGCTCACTAGGAGATTTGTGAAATGTAGCAGGGGGAGGTGCTACGAAAACAGGAGTCATAGGTGGAGGAAGGTACGAAACTGGTTTTGGAGGTGGAGACTGTGGTGTCTGAGAGGTGGTGCCTCGGTAGTGCTGATAAATGGGGAAACTTGGGGATAATTCAGTGGTGATATTATCCTGAGTTTGGATCATTGATGGAGCAGGGTTATTTGGGTAAGATGGGGGTAACTGTCCTGTAGACCAAGCTTGGTACATTTCAGCCATTTGCTGCTTGAGCTTAAGCATCTCTTCTTTCATTTTCCCGACATCCATCTCTTCTATCTCCATACCTGTGTCAACATCTGGGATAGACATACTTTCGGGTATTGGTCCTTTTGATCTTGTGTGATAGTGATAATATGCCAGTATACTCTTTAGAAAAACTAACTGGTTGAATTCTGAAAATGAACAAACTTGTTAGTTTCGAGAGTTTAACACATATATAATCACACGTTGAGATGCAATGCTCCTAGACAAATAATCCCTTTCTATTATGCATTCGCTCGGTTGCTTGTATCGTCCCAGCTTTTGAATTTTTTTTTATTGTTATTCACTTTTATTTATTACAGATATCTTTATCGTGGTGGTCGACTCTTAGAGATTGCCTATGTATTATGTCAAACATAAATCAGACCTTGCGTAGTTCGGACCAAAGTTAATCATGTTTATTTATTACACAAAGATGGAATTACATTCGAAAACTGTAAGAAAATAGCTTGAAACACACACACTTAAATCAGAATAAAAGATACAATTTATAACATCTCACAAAATGCCCCACTTTCCACTTTTGTTCTCTAATATTGGATTATCTGCTCAATGTGGGGCTTGACCTGGATGGCCTCCCAGCGTACGATACATCCTTTCCAACTCTATTGCTAGATGACGAGCAAAAGTGGGCGCATGCTCTGTAAACCTTTCATAATCCATTCCTTGGCAGTTTACATAACTTTGAGATGTGAAGACTGCCAAGTCGTGGACTTGTGCCCTGAAACCTTGGAGACGTTGGTCTTGGTCCTGCAATTGCTGCTGACGAGTGGTGGCTATGTCTCTGACACGGTTTTCACGATCTAAAGCTGATTCTAATAGAGCTCGGAGTCTGGCCTGCTCTATTCTTGCTTGTGATCTTTCCCTATCGAGGTCTGCTTGTTGGTATTCTCTGTTGCATCTTCTTGCCTCTTCTAGTTGTGCACGAAGCTGGTCTTCTGATCGCATCCAATAGTCTTTTTCCTTCTTGAATTGAGCCTTGTCTTTTTCGGATTGCCTATCCTGGCGTTCCTTGTTAGATCTGGCTTCTTCATTTAATTGTTGGATCCTTTCTTTTGCTTTGCTCAATGCCCTTTCGTTTTCTGCAAGAATAGAGTCAAAATCTTGCATTTTTTCGAAGAGATTGGCGATGGTTTTTTGATCTTTCCAGCTTCTCTTTGGCGTTTCAGAGATTCTTTTCATTTTTTGGAATCGAGCATGAAGATTTTCATTCTCACAAGCTAGACTCTTTTTCTCGCCTTTGGCTTCTTGTTCTTGCAAATCTTTCTCCAAACTGAGGCTTCTTAGATTTTCTTTTAGGGCATGGATAGTGGCTTTGTACCCTTTTTCTTTTTCTCCCCAGATTAACCGTTCTCGGATTTTATCATTGAAATTTTGAACATGGGGTTTTTTTGTTGGCCTTTTTAGCTCAGGTTCCGGTACATCATCCACGCGGGACCGCTTTTCGAACCACCTTGCATATCCAGGATTTATCTCACCCTTGGTAGCGTCTAGGACTTGAGTATCACTTTTCAAGTATCGGCACCCATTCCACATCTGCTGAAGTAGAGCTTCGGGAATAGTGGCTTCTGGGTGTAATTCGATTACTTGCATACTCAAATCTTCCTCATCAGGAACTATTTGATATCTCCCTAGTTGTCTTAGGACTCTTAGTGGTGCATATGGCTGAATGCTTCTCAATCCCAATAGTAGTAGATAACTATTTGAGGTTGACATATGTATTACTTCTCTCATCGGGAGCCATCCCAGAGTCCATTCAATTTGATTTGCCGTTAAAGCCTTTAGATGAGATACCCATGCTTCTATCTCTTCTGGAGCTTGGTAATTTTTTGTTCTTTCCTCATAGCTCTCGATGCAATTAGCTCTGTTCGACCCATACTGTATGATCTTGGGTTGTTGTTGGAGATGTTCAATCACCCACATTTGCAACAAAATTTTGCATCCTTCGAAAACCTTCGCCCCTGATTTGCATAAAGTCAAAGCCCGATAAATATCTGACAGAACGATGGGGACAAGGGTGTGATTTTCTTTAGTGGTGAGGATTTGCACAATTTTTGCGGTGCGAATATCAATTGTTCGCTCTTTATTTGGGAAGACCATGACTCCTAGAAAAGCCACCATGAAAGCAAATCGTCGGTGTATCTGCCAAGTGTCTTTGTTTTGCTTATTAGTAAGGCCTTTCTCATGAATTTCGAACCCATCTGACTTTCCAAATCTGGAATACAAAAAGTTGAAGGAACAACATCCATTGATGACATTGCTTTTCCTGATTTGACTGCTGATGTTCAGAAGACCGAAGAATCGATGTATTGAAGGAGCCTTTGTGAATATCAAACTTTGATTTCTTAAACTTCCGTCAAAACCAACATAGCCAGCTACCTCCTCTAATGTAGGAGTAAGCTCAAAGTCAGAGAAACGAAAAACATTGTGTACAGGGTCCCAGAAAGTTACTAATGCCGTAATCAGATCATCCCGAGGCTTAACTTTCATAATGTCCGTGAGATTTCCCAAATGCTTGACGACCCATTTTTGACCGTCTTCGCCTAAATCATACCACCACATTTGAAGCTGACATAAAAATTCCTCCGTACTTGTGGATGAGGGGCTTTGTGTAGTGCTCATTTTGTATCTGAAATTTAATTTTAATAAAGTCAAAATTTATACTAAAATCATTTTCGAAATTTTTTCTTTTATTTTTTAAAAAAAATTAAAACTATATTTTTCGAAAATTTTAAGGCAACTCATTTTATTCCTTGCTTCTTACCATGATTTTATTTAAACTGGTCAACAAGCATGTTCGAGGCAAATGAATGCACAAGTAGCAAGTAGGATGCATCATGATAGTCTTTTAATTTTTGGGTTCGCCTGTCCTAGACAGACCCAACCCCTGTGTTGAGTCTCCAAGGGCAAATGCATATGATGCAAATATTCGTTCCTACTAGGGATCCGGTATATGGCTGAGTTATTCTAAGTGTAAAACCTTAGGTTGATTGTTCTAAACCTGGCTTACCCAAACGGACAGTTTGAGCCGAAGCGGGGGCAACGTACCGGGAGCACGAAAGTCTGCCCGGCCTAGTTACTTGTCCCAACTCCGTCTTATTTGGTATGACTTTAACAGAAAGGTGGGTCACGCGCACGTGTACACCATAAATTCAGAAGACTCAGAAAGAAGGGGGTTTCGTAGCAGTTGTATATATTCACAATTCAAATAATATTAAAGCGGTAAAAAAAAACATTTAGCATATTAGCATATAAACAGTTGAAAATTATATAGTAAGTAAGCCAATAAAACAGATATTTTAAGCTCGAATTCTTTAAACCCTGAACCAACGGTTCTGGGTTAAGATAACACAAAGTCCCCAGCAGAGTCGCCAGATCTGTCGCACCTCCTTTTCGCCGCGCCCGCGGGGCGCGTGGGGAGTTTTCTCCAATTGAAGGACAGTCGAAACGGGATTTGTTTATTTGTTTTAGAGTCGCCACCTGGGAATTTTAAGGCGTCCCAAGTCACCAATTATAATCCCTGAATCGAGGAGAATATGACTCTGTTTATTATTCTGCGAACCAGAAATCCTGAGTAAGGAATTCTGTTAATCCGGAAGAAGGTGTTAGGCATTTCCGGATTCCGTGGTTCTAGCACGGTCGCTTAACTGTTTTTATTATTGGCTTAATTACCTTGATTTTATTAAATACATTGATGTTACATGTTTTTACTACCGCTTATTGATGACCCTTCTTTGAATCGAATTACGCGTACGTATATTCGTGTTAAAAAAAATTGCGGACTTGTGTCACGCGTACGTGTACACAATAACTTTTTATAATATATTTATTAAGCAATCATTTTTCGAAATTGTGTTGGATCAAGAATATTTGTTTTTCTTGAATAATGAACCGTACATCTCGGATTTTTATGAAATTGATTTAACGCCTTTTGGAAAAATCCTTTTATTAAATATTCGTTCGAAATTGCGCGTACGCATAATCCGAATTTTTGCTTTTAAAAATATAATCAGGGTACGCAAACGTATCCCTAATTGTGCAAAATATTCGTAATGATATTAGGGATTTTCCACAAATTGTTTATTATATCTATACATTTTTATGTGAAAATCATGATAAATTCCCATTTAAGGTGCCCTTAAATTCTTTGAAAAGAATTTACAATTTATTAAATGTTGACCGTTGATTATATTTTCCGAATATAAGTTATATTCATTTCAACTATTCAATTTCAAAGGACAGAATACAAATATGATTAATATTATTTAAAAAAAAACAAATATGACATATATATATATATATATCAAAGAATAAATTTATATATATATATATATATATATATCAAAGAATAAATTGCATATAAAACTGAAAATGAATGATTCATAAAGGAAGGAAATATTTTCCAAATTTTTTTTTCATGATTTACTTAATGCAAATTCTATTTCTAATTACCATTGATATCAAGTGTTGCAATTGGTACTTATACATCTCGTTTCATTCTCATATAATCGCTTTTAATCTAATAAGCCTAATTATTTGATCAATTTGTCTTATGAAGGTATATAGGTATCGAGTTTATAAGAAAGGAATTATTATACAAGTTAATTCAATAAAATTACCTTACATGCAACTTAACTGTATATCGTAAACATTCATAACATTTTAACATTGTAACAAGCTACATCATATCACCTTTCGCCAACGTTTATACACACATCTATTATCTTATAAAAATATACCAACAACACCATCTTAACCTTATTTAACAATAAATATCACTACTGTAATTTTCTTGGCACTTCTACATCACTTCTTGCTTAACTAACAACAAAATTAAATAATGACCAACATTCATGCCATATTCCCTACTTTGACAATTTAATATGATTAAACTAATGAGATAATGAGCTAATATTATTACAAATCTTTATACGAACTTTTAAAGTAAGACAATTAGCTCATAGCTATCAAATTGAATTCACTACTAATTAACTAACATAAAACAAAAATGAAATTTAAATTGATGAACTTGGACAAATAGAAAACAGAATTTCAATTCAAACTTCATTGATGAGTCATGTTGAATCTCTTTCCAACTTAAAATTTAAAAGACATGTACCTGGTATTGGAAAACAAGAGAAGATGAAGCTGAGAAGCAGCAACAGTAGTAACAATGTAGCACAACAACGACAGTCCAGCAACACAGGAATAGACCAGTAACAGTAGGAATAGTAGTAAACCCAGGAGACTATAAACGACTCCAAGTATAGAGAAGAAGTAAAAGGCAGGAAGGTTCTGACTATTTCAGATCTTAAGCGAGGCAATGAAACAGTAACTATTCTTTTCAACTTCAAAACTCTCCAAAATGAATTCTGTCCCTGTATATTCAGTGTATCCAGAATGTATATCGGGTGTATACTTCTCACTCCGCCCCCTCTTTTTTTCTTCTCTCTATCTAGTTTTTCCTCTCTTTTTTTTCCACCCTTCTTCCTAAATTTTCTCTTCTATTTATAGCAAAATTTTCGAAATTTTCAGATTTATTTTTTTATTATTTTATTATTTTTTTAATTAAAAGAAATCCCACTTACAAATTGCTTTTATTTTTTTAGAAAAAGGAATCCCACCTTTATTTACTTTTATTTTAAAATTCCAACTTTAATTACTTTATCTTATTTAAAATCCCACTTTTTATTTTTTTTTAAAAGAGAATCTCACTTTATTTAACTTTTCTTTAAAAAACAAACCACTATCTTTTCTTTTTCTTTTAAAAATGCTACTTTCAATTACTTTAAATTTTTTTAAATTTTCAGATACCTTTATATTTATTTTTTAATTCCAACCTTCTTTTACTTTTAATTTTTTTTTTTTTTTAAAATTTTTTTTTTTTAAAAAAAATTTTCTACATTCTTTTACTTTTTTTTTTAAAAAAAAACATTCCCGAAATTATTATATATGTTTTTTTTAAGAAAAAATAAAAATAAAAAAAATAAAATAAAATATTTTCGGATTTGTTTTATATATAAAAAAACAAAAAATAAAACTATTAATAGTGATAATTCACCTTTTATTTTTTATTTTTTTGGTTTTGTTTTGTGTTGGACAAAAATGAAGATGGGGTGTTGGGTTAATGGAGCGGACCGGGTCGACCCGGTTTGAAACGGACCGGGTCATGGGAAAAGTTGGGCAATTATTTGGGCCTGTGGTTTGAAATTGAAGAAGTGGTCCAATCCGATTTTTCTTTGTATTTTTGTTCTCTTTTCTTCTTTTATTTTTCTAAAACTAAATTATAAAAGTACTTAAATTATTATTAAGAACTAAATTAAGTTATAAAAGCGCAAATTAACTTCCAATAACAATTAACGCACAATTAAGTAATAATTAAGCATAAAATTGTTCATTTGGACATTAAATGCTAAAAATGCAAAAGATGCCTATTTTTGTATTTTTTTATTAATTTAACAAATAAACATGTATAGACAAACATACAAATAGTTACACAAAATATCACAAAAATTGCACACCAAGAAAAATTATTTTATTTTTTGAATTTTTTTGGAGTAATTCTCATATAGGGCAAAAATCACGTGCTTACAACGTATACACAAAAGAAAAGCCAGCTTTGAAAGAAGTAATCCTTTGATTTGCATTAGGGATCAGAATTGGAAAATCGAAACTCCAATGGCAATCTCTACGAACAATAGAGATCAAGCCTTCAGTAATCTGTGAAGGGAAAACATCAGCACGATCATGAGAAGACATAGAGGAAACCTAGTTACTAATTGATTCTCTATCAGTATAAAAAGAAAGTTCATAAAGGATAATCTCGTCTACTGTAGGTTCACGGGGACATAGAGGAAACCTGATTCCTAATTGATTCTCTATCAGTATAAAAAGAAAGTTCAGAAGGGATAATCTCGCGTAGGTTCACGAATTGGCTCATTGGAATCGATACTTCTGTCAGAAGACCTATGTGTCAGAGAAGCCCTAGTTCTAGAAGATGAAGGAAGAGTGGAACTAGGTAGAGAAGAAGAAGAGCCTCTAATAGAAACCGACCCTAGACTACGCAATCTTCCCCCTCTCCTGCTTCTAGTAGGAGCAAGAGGAAGTTCAACTACAATAGGAACTCTTTGGGGATTAGGGTTCGAAGAAGACATAGCTGTACGAGGAAGAAGAGAAGATTGAATACTCAAAGATGGAAAACTTTTCTAAGAAAGAAAAGACAAAGGGTATATTTATACTCAGAAGCAACCGTTAAACAAAAAGGTAATGATGGGAACGTTATAATAAAAACTGTCACTTCGTGATTGATGTAAGCCGTAAAAGAGCCTTAAAAGACGCTGAAGGGTTACAGAACTAATCAAAAGTCACCACGTGTCACATGCATTAAATGGAAGTGACATACGAAGCATCAGTTCTGGAGAAGGTATAATGATATGTAGAATGGTGGCAAAAATTCCCGCTTTAATGAGATCCATTTCCCAAATATTCAATTGATGAATAAATGACAAGTGGGGGACTATCTGTATTGGAAAAAATCAAGTTAACATTTGGAATTAATTATGTGCTGACATGTCATGACACGTGGATCAATGAAAGAATGACAGCTAGCAAAGAGTATTCAAAGAGACACGAGCCTTAATAGGCACGGGCAAAGATTCGAGAAAACAAGAAGGAGCGGTTACTCGGATCTCTTGGTAATTTGAAGAGACATCGGAAGAATGAATCTAGATAGCAAAAAGTACAGATACATATTATCTGAAATTAATGAGCATCAATGATGGAAAACGTTGTAGAATCTTCACGAAACAGTTACGATTGCCAATTATAACGTTTTCTTAATACCATTAATTGCTCATAATGGCTCTATTATGAGAGGACAGAAACATAGTACTTAGGAATAGCTATAAAAGGAGAAGAATAACATTTGTAAAGGACAGAGAATACTACTGGAATACACTGATTTACTTTGCTTTGCTTACTCTGCTACCTTTCAATTTAATTCTTCCTTTTCATTACCTAGTCATTTCCTTATTTGATTACCAGTAACCCGAGTTTTTCTAAAATTAAGCTTTGACCGCAATTCTTATTTTCTGGTTAAACAATGTCTCTATTTACTAACATTTGATCGTAAGTTTACTAGAAGGATTTTATGTAGCAAAAACATTTGGGTTTTATGAGGGACAATTCTCTCCCACGCTAGTTGTCTCTACTTACTAAGATTTGATCGTGAGTTGATGCGAAATGATAGAAGCATAATGGAATATCAAGAAAAAAAGGATTTTTAATGAACAATATTTGGATTTAGATGATATATACGTGCATTTTGAAATAGTCCTCGCGTTTACTGTATTCTTTTAGTAAGTTATGACAAACACCACTATACTATATTCTATTCAATTGTAAATGCATTCTTTTTAATTTTAAAATTAATAAATATTATTACATTAATCTTCAAGTTGATTAATATCTTTAACATATCGAAAAGATTAAATTAACTCGTATAAATGCATCAAGTATAGATTTGTTAAATTGTGAATCTCAGAGGAGGTTTTGAATGAGCCATTTTGATTACAAAAAATTAGTCAATCCTCATTAATATAAGTGCAGTCAATTTATCAAATTTGATACTGATACAGTTAGAAAATCATATAAATGTGTATTTGCCTGACTAACCTGATTACTGTGAAATTAGTATAATATAACATATAGATAGATAGACGTCACCGCGAAAATTTTTAAAATATGAAGACGAGAACTCAACCTTACATAAGCACAAAGCTTTTTCAGTGGAAGTGGGAAAGAAAATTTAGCTCTCCTTTTCACATATAACAGTTCTTTAATAATAATTTTTAAATAAAGAACCAAGAATCCTCACGGTTAATACTAAATAAAACATGAAAGGAAATAAACGTCACAAAAATTTATAGACCGGTTCGATATTATTTTTGCTTTCAAATTAAAATAGTTTCGCATATCTAAGGTACCATTTATTATCTACTCGTACATATTGCTCTATAATGATTGAATGTGTCAAACACGAACATGGTATAGTAACTTAAAATCCCTGCAGACGTAACGATACGTCGATAGGAGGTGTTATGTAGAACAATGCGTCGATAGTTTAGACGTGAAACTCATTGATTTACCTAAACCTTTCATATAATTCATACAAGCCACCTAGAACAACTTCATTATTATAATCTAGAATATCTTGATCCTAAATTTAATTTCCTTCAAGGTCGTCTACTTTTTCAATGTGTAACTTTAGCAGTCTTACCCTAACCTTCTGGATTTATCACACAACTTCAGTGAGTCAGTTCCACATTGCTTGGATAGCATGGCTGAGCTATCGGTGCTAGACTTGAGAAAGAATAATTTCAATGGGAGTCCCACTGATGGTAAGCACCCTCCACTTCCAACCAAGAGGTTGTGAGTTCGAGTCACCCCAAAAGCAAGGTGGGGAGTTCTTGGAAGGAAGGATGCCGATGGTCTATTGGAAACAACCTCTCTACCCTAGGGTAGGGGTAAGGTCTGCGTACACATTACCCTCCCCAGACCCCACTTGTGGGATTATACTGGATTGTTGTTGTTGTTGGAGTCGTCCAATGTAATGTACTCAAAGCACTTCAAATTGATTCCCATTCAAGTCAATGGTCATCAATGAAGTGCTCCGAGTACATAACAGTGGAAGACTTCCCATTCAAGGAGACTGCAACGAGTCCAGCACCAACAGGTGTGATAAATCCAAAATGGTGAGGCTGCTCCACTTACATGTCGAAAAGGGTAGACGAAAGTTAAATGTAAGATCAAGATTCTCTAGATTATAGTGATGAAGTTGTTCTAGATGGCCTGTAAGTGAATTATATGAAATGTTCAAGTGAATCAAAGAGCCCCACCTCTTTCCTATCAACCTATTGTTCTAAGAACACCTCATTGTAAGAAGTACAAAAAGAGGACATAAACCCCCTCAACCTATTGGTCTACAGAACAAGGATAAACAAGGTGCTCCCCAATAATGAACTTTCAATTGATGGGCTCACTTTATTACAGGGGTATACAACTATAAAGAATCTACTGACCTAATATGTTACAGCAACATCTAATTCATATGTCAAATTGCATTTGAGACCTCGTAATTCTCATACCAGTCGTTTTATGCAACGCTGCAATAAAAGTTCCGAATTTGCAGCATGCTATAATGGGGCTTCTTCTCTTCAAGGGGCAGCTTCTCGCTCTCTGGAATACATCCATGCTGTAGGAACCAAATAGTATAAGATGTGTTAGTTTACACATATTGTGTCATTCTATGTAAAAGAGTAAAATTGGCTTTGCCTAGATGCATCAACTACACAGTGAATCACTAAGCAAGATCATTGTTAATATTATAGTTCCAATTGTAGTTACAATGTAACTCGAGATGACCTGACTGGAAGCACATCGCGAAAGATACAGCTACTGAGTTCTGTTTGCACATGGAAAATAATAACATTTACAAACTAAAAACAGTAATTCGCAGATCATATGCATACCATAAGGCCTAAAGCAAGCATCTTTTCTTTTGATTTTTTTTTTCTTTCTGGGGTATATAAAGACCCCTTCAAACTAGTCCCTCATTTTCAATTACGATCTTTAAATTCCTACGAACAACTTCTAAGTGGTATTATTACCCTCTTTCTCGGCCAACTCCAATATTAAGAACGGAAGTGCTTGTCATGCACAAATCCTTACTTGCCATATGTCAATTTCATTAAAATAATTCTCCATTTTTCCTTTTTATTTATGCTTTTCTTTTATTTATTCCTTTTCTTTCTTTTTCTTAGTCCATCTTCCTCTTCTGAAGCTTTTAATTCTGCAGAGAATTTTGGGGTTTCTAATAAAAGGAAAAGAAGACCAGCTGGTACACCAGGGGATCTAAATTTTTGAGACTTTTGAAAACTTGTATCAATTTTTAAGACAGAAGTGTTAAGATTGGTGTGAAAAGGACACTTTCATGTTAGTGTATATTATTCAAAAGTAGGTTTAAAAAGAACCTCAAAGTTTTAGAATTATCAGAACACCCTTGAACGGGCCCCACCCCTATAAAAAAAAAAAAGAGAACCCCTCCCCCGCACTCATTCCCGCCCCCAGCCCCATTCCCCATTCCCCATTCCCTTGTCACGTTTTTTTCTTCTTATTCTTCTTCTGTTGTGTTCAATCACTTCTTCTTTCTTCAATATTATTTTCTGACAGATCTGCTTCTTCGAGGTTCTTGTTCTTTATTGAGAAAAATTGGTGAAAAAAGAACAAAACATTTGGAGATCGACCCTTACACTATTGAAAAACACTTGACCATAATTTGCTAAATTGGCGAATGCATTACTTATGTTGTATGGGCAGAGTGTTGGCCAGTCAAAAACTCTCATGTCCACAAGATGAGAGTAGCAGAAATGAGGATGTTGAGATGAATGTGCGGACATACCAGGATTAATAAGATTATGAATAAGATATTCGGGTCAGGGTAGGAGTGACCCCGGTGGAGGACAAGATGCGGGTAGTCGAGAGTGTTTCTTTTGCATACCAGTAATATTGGTGTTAATCTTGTATTCAATTATTGTTAGATTTCTATTAGTACATGTTCCTTTCACTTTGCTTTTCTTATTATCTTGTTGTTGTTACTACTTGTTACTAATGCTTTCTATCACTTTCCTTGAGCCGGTAGGGGTAAGACATGCGTACACACTACCCTCCTCGGACCTCACTTGTGGAATTATACTAGGTTTGTTGTTACTGTTGTTGCTTATTTACTTCAAGGGAGATTTTTAGTCTATTTGCCACTGTTGGTAAGTAAAGATGAGTGTTTTAAGCTTGTTTTCTTCATCTGTAGTGTAGATATTGCAGATTTTCTGCCATTTTTTAAACTTCCTGATATAATCCTAGGTAATTGTTTCAAACATCCTAAAAGTCCATTCAAGACGTTTCAAACATCCTCTCAGGATGATGATTATTTTTACCAGATTTAGTTTAAAAAGTAGCATATCCATTCAAACCATCCAAAAAACAAATAATATTCACATAAATAAATTTAAACAAAAAAAATTAGCAAATCATCCATTCATACCAGCAAAAAAAATATAAAAGTATCCATCAATTACAAAGCATATCATAGTTCCATGTTCTTGTGAAAGATGTCCACAGCTATTTTCTCACCAAACTCGCTATTCATCTTGTCCATCATAGTGTTGGTGATGAGGTGCTCAATGAACATTAAGCACCACACTCCACAACTATTATAGGTGTCATCACGTGGAAGATCAAAAAGCCTTTTAGGCAGTCATTCATCGTTCAGCGATTCTTCAGGCAAGTGCATGAAAAGGCCATTGGATCGGAGGTATCTTGGGAATAATGTGCCGATGGAATACAAAAATTTACCCAACTTATCATCGATGTACATAGAGTATTGCAGTCATAAACAAGCATCCTCGACTATTCAATAAGAAATACAATTATGACATAATGATTCATCTCAATGTTGTATACACAGATGATCCTCTTCACACCATCCCAAGGTGGACCACCACATAAAGGCATTTTTCCTCGGGCGTACTCGAGATCATCCTATTGAAATTGATACTCATTTAATATCATGGACAAAGATGGAGCAGCATTCACCTTGTCCACCCGATCACATAGAGTATTATAGCATTCCTTCAAGATATAAAAAAATTTACAATCTAGGATGATATCTGTTTAATCATAGTGCTTGGAGTACCTTTTGTGTCTAATACGCATAAGGGCCAAGAAATTCTCCATATGTTGCAGGATCAAAATTAAATTACTAATCATATATACCGGTATTAATTATCCATCGGGAAAGTAAAAAATAAACCAGATCAGCTACATATCCATAAGGATGTTTCAAACATCCTCTAAGATGTTTGAAACTGCAAAGTGAAAATAATCAAGTCAAACATCCATAATAATGTTTAAACATCTTATCGGATGTTCAAAACTGAAAGGTAATAATAAATCAAGATGAAAAGTTTATGAATATGGTACCAACCAAAATTGAAAATCTTGCATATTCTTGAAGCCTTCATAATCGAATACCCCACATGCATATTATGTCTGAGGCCCCTTATTTTTGATAAATGCCATGAGGGCATTTTTCCTCTCCCAGTCAATCGGTTTATAAATGTCAACTTTCAGCCTCTCCTCACTGACGGTTATGGAGGTTTCTTATTCCTGGCCCTTTTCAGCATCCTTTCCATTTTTCTTCCTGTTAGCGGAAACGTAAAAGAAAGAACACAAGATTTAACGTGGTTCGGATCAAAATAATCCTACGTCCACCAGAGAACAGTTGTTTTTTTAATATTAACAAAGGAAGGGGAGAGTTCCCAATTACACTTAAGAGAATTTCTCTCTTAACTCTGTACTCACTACAATGTGTTGTATTATTTTTTGGATGATTTCTACAAATGAAGGAGTGCATCTATTTATAGAGGTAAAGACCTCCTCTTGATGTCATTGGTGACATCAAACTACCTCCTTTTGATGTCATGGGTGACATCAAAGGAGGAAGCTTCCTCCTAGCATCCACACCAACTCTTTCCACCAACTCTTCCAATTGGCATGCCATTGTTGACTAAACATAAACCAACGCCTTCAATCTCCACCTTGGTTTGCGTTTCGAGCGTGCGTGTGAACAACTCTGGCCAAAACTTCTAAGCTTACTGGGCAACCCCGTTGTAAGAAACAAGAAGAATCAAACCATTGTTGAACATACCACCTCCACCTAACAACTGTTCTCTTCGGAGTTGCATCAGTTGATGCACACCCCCGCCAAGTCCTTGCAGTGTGCAAACTTAGCGAGTGGGACTATCTTGGTCAACATATCTGCAGCATTATCGTCTGTGATAACCTTCACGACCTTGATAGTTCCCTCTTCAACAACATCTCGAATAAAATGAAATCTGACATCAATGTGTTTAGTGCGCTCATGAAATCTCTGATTTTTCATTAGATGAATAGCACTCTGACTATCACATCTAAGAGTTGATTCCAGCTGAACCAAACTCAATTCCGCTACTAAACCTTTCAACCAGATAGCTTCCTTCACCGCCTCCGCTGCTGCCATGTATTCTGCTTCTGTCGTAGACAAAGCGGCAATCGACTGCAGAGTCGACTTCCAACTAACGGCACTGCCAACGAGGGTAAAGATGTATCCAGTTGTGGACCTTCTTCTGTCAAGATCTCCTGCATAGTCAGAATCTACATAACCGAAAATTGAAATACCTCCACCACTTTTTCGAAAGGTCAGACCAACACCAGAAGCTCCTTTGAGATATCTCAATATCCACTTGATAGCTTCCCAATGCCTCTTTCTTGGGCTGGACATGTATCTACTTACCACACTTAAAGATTGAGCAATATCTGGACGTGTGCATACCATAGCATACATAATGCTACCAACTGCACTGGCATAAGGAATCTTTGACATATGCTCCACCTCATCCTCGGACTGAGGCATTTGTAACTCTGAAAGTTTAAAATGAGGAGCTAATGGTGTACTTACAAGCTTGCACGTATGCATATTGAATCTCTTGAGAACCCTTTCAATATACCTCTTCTGAGAAAGATGTACAACACTGTCTTCTCTTGAAATCTCCATACCAAGAATTTTCTTTGCAGCTCCTAAATCCTTCATGTCAAATTCCTTACTCAACAGTTTCTTCAAAGCATTTATCTCTGTAATGTTGTTAGCAGCAATAAGCATATCATCAACATACAACAGTAAATAAATCATTGAGTTACCAGACATCTTCTTGTGATACACACAGCTATCAAATGCACTCCTTGAGAATTCATGTGTAGTCATGAATGCATCAAACCTCTTGTACCACTGTCTAGGGGATTGCTTCAAACCATACAAAGACTTCTTTAGTTGGTATACGTGATCTTCTTTTCCCTCAGCTAGGAAACCTTCAGGCTGATCCATATAGATTGTCTCTTCTAGATCATCGTGTAAGAAAGCAATTTTGACATCAAGTTGTTGAAGCTCCAAGTCAAATTGGGCAACCAATGCTAGTAGCACGCGAATTGAGTTATGCTTCACGACTGGAGAGAAAATCTCATTGTAGTCAATTCCCTCCTTCTGACTGAATCCTTTTGCAACCAATCTCGCCTTGAACCTAGCATCTTCCACTTCAGGAATTCCCTCTTTCTTTCGGTAGACCCACTTGCATCCAACTGTCCTCTTCCCCTTTTGTCTTTTCACTAAGACTTATGTCTGATTCTTGTGAAGAGACTCCATCTCTTCAGTCATGGCTAACCGCCATTGTACAGCATCCTTGCAAGAAGTTGCTTCAATATACGAGGAGGGCTCCAGATCCTTAATCTCTTCTTGTGCAGCTACGAACGCATATGCAATCAAGTTTGCTTGATCTATAAGGCGTTTCGGTTCTCGTGTCTGCCTCTTCTCCCTCCCCTTTGCAATTGTGTATGGTTCATTGACAGCAAGTTCTTCAAGGTCTACATCTTCTGACTCATCTTTAACCTGAGTCTCTTGATCCTTTTCCTTGGCAAGCTCCACCGGAAGCTCCACCTGCTCGTCGTTCTTGTTTCCTGAAAACTCCACGGAAACTTTACGGGGATCAAGTATAGCGGATTCATCAAAGGTGACATCTATACTAACTATAAATTTGAGTAAAGACAAACACCAAAGTTTGTACCCTTTTACTCCATCCACATACCCTACGAATATGACCTTCTTAGCCCTTGGTTCAAGCTTTCCTTCATTAACGTGATAATAAGCTGGACACCCAAATACTCGTAAGTATGAATAGTTAGAGGGTTCACCTGACCATACCTCATTCGGAGTCTTAAAGTCAATTGCCGATGCTGGAGATCGATTGACAATATGAGCAGCAGTGTGAATTGCTTCAGCCCAAAATACTTTGGACATTTTGGCTTGTAGGAGCATACAACGAGCCTTTTCAAGAAGAGTTCTGTTCATTCTCTCGGCAACTCTATTCTGTTGTGGGGTATGCCTGACAGTCCTATGTCTTGAGATCCCATGAACCTTGCAGAATTCATTAAACTCTTCATTGCAAAACTCCAAGCCATTGTTTGTGCGAAGATACTTGATTTTCCGCTCCATTTGATTTTCAACCAAAATCTTCCACTCTTTAAATGCTTCAAAAGCATCACTTTTTGCCTTCAAAAAATGCACCCAAACCTTTCGTGAGAAATCATCAATAAAAGTGAGAAGATACCTCTTTTTGCCCTTCGATGGAAGTTTAGAGGGACCCCATAAATCTGAATGGATGTAGTCTAGCATTCCTCTTGTCTTGTGTTTGCCAGTGCTGAAGCTGACCTTCTTTTGCTTCCCTAGAACGCAATGCTCACAGAAGTTAAGTGTGCTGATCTTCTCACCTTCCAAAAGGTTACGATTGCTCAACATCTCCAGTCCACGTGCGCTCATATGACCTAGTCTCATGTGCCATAGTCTTGCCTTGTCATCATTAGATAACTGCACTGTAGATGCATTTGCAGAGCCAACAATGGTGCTTCCGGCCAATGTGTAAAGGCCGTTCTCCAACTTGCCTTTCAGCATGACTAAAGAACCTTTAGTCACCTTTATAGTTCCTGCTTCGCTCATGTACCTGTAGCCTTGTTCATCCAGAGTACTCAGGGAGATCAAATTCTTCTTCAGATCAGGAACATGACGGACTTGTGTAATAGTCCTCACGACTCCATCATGGCAGCGAACCCGAACTGAGCCAATGCCAACTATTGCACAAGTTGCATTATTGCCTATTACTACGGTTCCTCCACTTTTCTCATAGCTGCTAAACCAGTCTTTTCGGAACGTCATATGCAGAGTGCAAGCAGAGTCTAACACCCATTTGTTTCCATAACTACTATTATTATTACACGATGTTGTTAGTACATAATCATTATCAAAATCATGTACCTGTTCAACTATGGATGCACTCGCCTTTTCCTTGGACTTTGACATTGGGCAGTCTCGTTCAAAGTGCCCCTTCTTGCCACAACCCCAACACTCTGTATTTTTCTTGTTCACACGAGACTTTGATCTGTGCTTTGATTTGCTCTTTCCATGTTGGCTAGTCCGGCCTCTCACAAAGAGCCCACTGGCCTGGTCATCTCTATCTCCTTCAATGTGCCTCCGCACATCACTAGAGTTAAGTGACTGCCGCACTTGCTCAAGCTTGATAGGCTCCTTGCTATACATCATTGAATTCTCAATATCACGATATCCTGAAGTCAATGAAAATAGCAAAGCACATGCAAGCGTCTCCTCCTCCTTTTAATTCCTGCAATCTGTAAGTCCATGACAAGTTTATTGAACGCATCTAAATGATCTTGTAACGAAGTACCTGACCCCATATTAAATGTGTGAAGACGCCGTTGTAACAACATCCTTGTTGTCACTGATCGGTCTTGGTATAGCCCTTCTAGCTTTTCCCATAACTGTTTGGCCGTCTCTTCGGTACCCGTACTCACTTCACAAAGCACGTTAGGTGCAAGGGATAGTTGGATTGCACTCAATGCATCCCCTTCAATCTTCTCCTTGTCGGGAGTTGATATATCCTTAGGATACTTTCCGTCAATAGCATGGATTGAACCTTCCCTCCGCAGTAACGCCATCATCTGGATCTTCCAGATATTGAAGTTGTTGCGTCCACTGAATCTATCAATTTCAAACTTCATGGAACTCATCTTTGCTTGTTCTTCCTCCTTGGATCATTAAAGAATCCTGTTGCTCTGATACCAATTGTTAGCGGAAACATAAAAGAAAGAATACAAAATTTAACGTGGTTCAGATCAAAATAATCCTACGTCCACCAGAGAACAGTTGCCTTTTTAATATTAACAAAGGAAGGGGAGAGTTCCCAATTACACTTAAGAGAATTTCTCTCTTAACTCTCTACTCACTACAATGTGTTGTATTATTTTTGGGATGGTTTCTACAAATGAAGGAGTGCATCTATTCATAGAGGTAAAGACCTCCTCTTGATGTCATTGGTGACATCAAACTACCTCCTCTTGATGTCATGGGTGACATCAAAGGAGGAAGCTTCCTCCTAGCATCCACACCAACTCTTTCCACCAACTCTTCCAATTGGCATGTCATTGTTGACTAAACATAAACCAACACCTTCACTTCCTCTTTTAGTTCCTTTTTTATTCAGTATAAACTTCATCATTTTCATTTGCTCTCTCAACTGATCCAACATAACATTCCTCCGATTCATTTGCTTTTTTTCCAGACAATTGGGGCATGTGCGGGGATAGTGGATACTAGATGTACCCGCAACAACACGATCTTTTATTTCCTCACTCTTTTTTCCAATAAAAGAAGCTCATTTTTCATCATAACTAAAAACCTACCCCCCTCCCTGCCATTATCATCATCAAAACACATTTCTCTACCATCATCATAACCAAAATGTTCTTCCCCATGCCATCACCATCATCGTCACGAATAACTTCTCTTATTTTACCAACTTCACCAACAGATTTTTCTCCTGTACTATTATCTCCTCCAACCACATAGCTATCTCCAATTTGTAAGGTTTGCAAACTACCCTTCTCTATCTTAAGGGTACATTTTGCTTAGGCTATCCATCTTCATGTAAGATAACAAGATTTTGAATGTAAACCTCCTTTTTTTTCAGCCTCTGTAAGGTAAAGAAAAGGGTGCACCACCTGGGAACAGAACGATTTATAAGCAAAGATATTAGAAGCATGCTTGAAACATCTTATAGATATTTAAACACTTTCTTCAGCATGCTTCAAACATCCACTAGAATGAGCCTTACCAGATTATCTTTGATTTGAAATGGATCAGGACTGTCCTTTTTTACTTTCTCAAACAACCACATTTTCATCCTCGACCATATCCTCAGTTTTGGATTATCTTTTGACCACAAGGTATGGCTTCAAACGCCCAATCTTACATTGTGCGATCAAAAAGTAAATAGAAAATTATATAAATAACACAAAAATAGAAATAATGAATAAGATTTATTCAATTACAATGAAAGCCTAGGTGGTGCACCCTTTTCTTCATCCTCCAAAGGCCAAAAAAGGGAGGCTTACATCCAAAATCTTGTTACTTTACCAAACAAAGAGGACATGATGATGGATAGCTAAGTAAAGAGTTGGAGGGAGTGATAGTCTTAAGATATTTGGGCGGTGTCAAAATGTGCCCTTAAGATAAAGAAAGGTAATTTGGAAACCCCACAAATTGGAGATAGCTATATGATTGGAGGAGATGATGGTACAAGAGAAAAATTTGTTGGTGGAGATCGTAGAATAGGAAGAGAAGCTGTTTGTGATGATAATGGCGATGACATAGGGGAAAAACATTTTGGTCATGATGATGGCTGAGAAATGCATTTTGATGATGGTAATGGTAGGGGGAGATTTTAGTTACGATGATGAAAGAAGAGCTACTTCTATTGGAAAAAAGGGGTGAGGAAATAAAAGATCATGTTTTTTGCGAGTACATCTAATGTCCATTGTCCCTGCATATGCCCTAATTGTTTGGAAAAAGAAAAAGAGCACGAGAGGAATGCTATGCAAGATCAATTGAAAAAGTAAATGGAAATGATGAAGTTTATGCAAAAGACCTTAGATGAAGAATTAGTTCACAAACTATCGAAGAGACTTGTGGTTCTTTTCCCGAGCAATTCGGGATCCTTTAGTGAAAAAAGGAACAAAAAGAGAAAGATAACCGGAAATGATGCTAAAAAGGGCCAAGAACAAGAAACCTCCATAGAAATCAGTGAGGAGAGGCTGAAATTTGACATTTATAAATTGATCGACTAGGAGAGGAAAAATGCCCTCATGACATTTATCAAAAAATGAGGGGCCTCAGACACAATTTACATGGAGAATGTTCGATCATGAAAACTTCAAGAGCATCCAAGATTCTCAATTCTGGTTGGAGGATAAGGTACATATTCATAAGCCTTTCATCTTGATTTATTTTTACTTTCCATTTTCAAACATCTTATTAAAACATCCTTTTGGATGTGACACGTACTCTAAGATGTTTGAAGCATCCTTATGGATCTGTGACTGATCTTGTTTATTTTTACTTCCAGTTTCCTGCAGCATAATGATGTTTAATACTAGTATTTGTGGATTAATGATTTATTTATCTTGATAATGCAACATATAGAGGATTTCTTGGCCCTTATGCGTATTAGACACAAAAGGTACCCCAAGCACTGCGATCAACCAGATATCATCATGGATCGTAATTTTCTTTATATCTTGAAAGAACGCTATAATACTCTGTGTGATATGGTGGACAAGGTGAATGCTGCTCCATCTCTGCCCATGATCTTGAATGAGTACCAATTTCAAAAGAATGATCTAAAGTATGCTCGAAGAGAGATGTCTCTATGTGGTGGTCGACCTTGGGATGGTGCAAAGAGGATCTTCAGTGTATACAACATTGAGAGGAATCATTATGTCATAATTGTATTTCTTATTGAAGAGTCCAAGATGTTTGTTTATGACTGCAATACCTCTGTGTACACCGATAATAAGTTAGGTAAATTTTTATATCCCATCGACACAATGTTTCCAAGATACCTCCGATCCTGTGGCCTTTTCATGCATTTGTGCCCTTTTCATGCAATTGCCTAAAAAATCCCTAAATGATGATTGACTGCCTCAAAGGCTCTTTGATCTTTCCACGGGATGACATCTATAATAGTTGTGGAGCATGGTCATTAATGTTCATTGAGCACCTCGTCACTAACACTCCGATAGACAAGATAAATGGCAATATTATTAGCGAGTCCAAGAGAAAATGGCTGTGAACATCTTTCACAAGAATATGAAACCATGATATGCATTGTAATTGATGGATATTTTTATGCTTCTTTGGATGGTATAAACTAAGTTGCTCAGACACGGGTGCGGTGTTTAACACGGGTGCGGATCTAGAGGTCGAATCCTTTGAGATGTAAATTCTAAAATTCGGGAGTACGGATCCTAGTATAGATACGGGTGAAGGGATCCGGCTAAAAATAATTCAAAAAAATAAAAATATAAAAATATCTCTAAATTATGAGAAATTTTGTGAAATACTTACCTATAGCTTGTACAATAACTACCCAGTAAAATCCCACATAGTGGGGTCTGGGGAGGGTAACGTGTACGCAGACCTTACTCCTGTCCTAATAGGGGCCGAAAGACTGTTTTCAATAGACCCTCGGCTCAGAAAGACGAAAATAAAGTAAAAAAACAAGAGGAGAGAATTCATTAGTAACTCCAATAGAAACCGTAATAGTAACATACACATAAAAACCGAAAGATGAATGACATGCAATAACAGTAACCATAATCTAAGGCCCGAGGCTAAGACAAACAACAAGAATAGTGTGGGTCCAACATAAACTGCAAGCCATCTAAGACCAACCCTAATCCAACCCCGCCTCACCCCCGGAATGAAGTAAGGAAAGCTTTACTACCCCTATCCTACAACCCTAATGCTTGACCTCCAGGCCTTCCTATCAAGGGTCATGTCCTCGGAAATGTGCAGTCGTGTCATGTCCTGCCTGATCACCTCTCCCTAATACTTCCTAGGTCTCCCTTTACCTCTTCTCGTACCCACCACGGCCAACCGCTCACACCTCCTCACTGGTGCATCGAGGTTTCTTCTCTGCACGTGTCCGAACCATCTAAGCCTCGCTTCCCGCATCTTGTCATCCACAAGGGCGACGCCCACCTTCTTTCGAATATCTTCATTCCTAATCTTGTCTATCCTAGTGTGTCTGCACATCCACCTCAACATCCACATCTCTGCTACTTTTATCCTCTGGATATGGGAGTTCTTAACCGGCTTTGTCCCATACAATATGGCTGGTCTAACTACAGCTCTATAATACTTACCTTTGAGTATCGGCGGCACTTTCTTGTCACACAAGACTCCAGATGCAAGCCTCCATTTCATCCAGCCCGACCCTATGCAGTGAGTAACGTCCTCGTCGATCTCTCCGTCCCCCTGAATCATTGACCCAAGGTACTTGAAGCTATCTCTCTTGGGGATGACTTGTGGCCCAAGCCTCACGTCCCCGCCTACATCCCTCGACTCAGCGCTAAACTTGCATTCTAGGTACTCTGTCTTAGACCTGCTCAATTTGAAACCCTTAGACTCGAAAGTCTGTCTCCAAACCTCCAATCTCTCGTTAACACCGATCCTCATCTCGTCAATTAGAACTATATCGTCAGCAAATAACATACACCATGGCATCTCCCCTTGAATATGGTGTGTCAAAGCATCCATCACCCAGGCAAATAAGAACGAGCTAAGCAATGAGCCTTGGTGTAATCCCATAACAACCGGGAAATGCTCTGATTCGCCTCCCACCGTCCTAACCTTAGTCTTAGCTCCATCATACATGTCCTTGATCGCTCGTATGTAGGCTACTGGCAGGCCCTTCGCCTCAAGACATCTCCAGAGCACCTCCCTAGGAACCTTATCATACGCTTTCTCCAAGTCAATAAACACCATGTGCAGATCCTTCTTCTTATCCCTGTATTGTTCCACCAACCTCCTAATAAGGTGGATAGCTTCCATCGTGGAGCGGCCCGGCATGAACCCAAACTGATTGTCGAATATAGACGTCGTCTTCCTCACCCTCACCTCCACCACTCTCTCCCAGACTTTCATGGTATGGTAAGTAACTTGATACCCCTATAATTGTTACAACACTGGATATCACCTTTGTTCTTGTACAACGATACCACTGTACTCGACCTCCATTCCTCCAGCATCATCTTCGTCCTAAAAATTACATTGAACAACCCAGTCAGCCATTCCAATCCTGCTCTACCCACACACTTCCAAAACTCCACCGGAATTTTATCTGGCCCGGTCGCTCTACCACTACTCATCTTACGCAATTTCCCCACGACCTCCTCCACCTTAATGAGCCTGCAATACCTAAAATCTTGGGGACTCTTCGAATGCCCTAAGTCCCCTAGCGCTATATCCCGGTCCCCCTCCTCATTCAGAAGACCGTAAAAGTACGTTTGCCATCTCTGCTTAATCTGAGACTCCCATCAATACTCTACCATCCTCGTCTTTGATGCACCTTACTTGGTCTAGATCCCAGGCCTTCCTTTCCCTCGCTTTAGCCAGCCGAAACAACTTCCTTTCCCCGCCTTTCTCCCCTAATTCCTCGTATAGACGGCTAAACACTGCATTCTTAGCCTCCGTGACCGCCAGCTTTACCTCCTTCCTAGCCACTTTGTACCTCTCTCTATTCGCACTCCTCTCCTCCTCGCTTGTGTTCCCTGCTAACTTCGCATACGCTACCTTCTTCGCCTCCACTTTACCTTGGACTGTGTCATTCCACCACCAGTCTCCTTGGTGCCTGCCAGAAAAACCCTTCGATACACCTAGCACCTCTCTCGCCGCCTCCCTCACATAGTTCGTCGTCGTCGACCACATAGTGCTCGCGTCTCCACTACTCCTTCAAGCTCTCATAGCAGATAACCTCCCCTCCAACTCCCGAGCTTTATCCTTGGTTAAAGCTCCCCATCTAATCCTCGGTCGGCCACGAGCATACCTCTTCTTCCTCTTCACCATAATGCCGATGTCCATCACTAAGAGCTTATGCTGAGTCGCGAGGGTCTCTCCCGGGATAACCTTGCAATCCTTGCACAACCCTCTATCACACCTTCTGAGGAGAAGGTAATCGATCTGAGTCTTCACCGCCGAACTCTGGAAAAGTCACCAGATGCTCCTCCCTCTTCGGAAAAGTCGAGTTCGCAATCACCAGCTCGAAAGCTTTAGCGAAGTCTAACAGCGAAGTACCTCCTCCGTTCTTATCCCCAAAGCCAAAGCCACCATGCACCTCGCCATAACTACCAACAGCCGCCCCAATATGGCCATTAAAATTCCCTCCAATAAATAACCTTTCAGTAGGTGGAATACTGCACACAATCTCGTCCAAGCCCTCCCAAAAGTGCCTCTTAACCTCCTCATCCAAGCCCGCTTGCGGGGCGTAAGCGCTAACGACATTGAGGATGCATTCACCGATCACCAACTTAATAAACATCAGCCTATCATTCACTTGCCTAACCTCAACCACAGACTCTCTAAGATCCCTATCCACAAAAGATACCCACTCCATTCTTACCCCTCACGACTCCAGAGTACCACAACTTATACCCATCCGCATTCCTCGCCTTCGTCCCTGCCCACCTAGTCTCCTAGACACAAGCTATATTAACCTTTCTCTTCTGGAGAATCTTTGCCAACTCAATAGACTTACCCGTCAGCGTGCCTATGTTCCACGACCCGATCCTCAATCTACAAGCTCCCTCTTTCCCCTTACCCTCCTTTCCTCTCGTCCCAACCCCTGACCCCCTCCCCACCCCTTACTCACCCCCGATACCCCTCGAGGACATGACCTTGTTCTACCATCTCATACCACAGTCACTATACCTACGACAAACTCCGAAAAACACTAACACAGACCCAAACTAGAAAATAACCGGTTGCAACTACAAGTATTCTAATAATATGCTTAAAGTGATGCTAACTAAATAACCACAAATTAACCAACATAGAGAAAGACACAAGAAAACGGGAGGTACCAACTCCCGATGGAAAGAACCTGGAAATATGACTTGATGCGCCCGGTGATGCTCCGTTCTACTCGCCCGTATGCCTCGCACTTGCCTGGGCAGCCGCAGCAATTCCCGCGAATATAACCCGGGTGCTTTGGAACCCGACGTCCAGCCCTTTGTGACTGCCAAATGGCCTGCTCTGCTTTGCCCGTGCACCTCCCACCCGTCACCAAACAGCCACCAAAAGTGCCACCTGAAACACACACAACACAACACGGGACCAAGAAAAGGAGGGGACTGTCACCAGAACGGTCGCTGGAAAACAATGCCGGTCCGAGAAACAATGGTACAGCGAGGAAAGGTTTGACGAAAGGGAAACCTAGAGGAGGGTGGTCTGGTTGGGTCGGAAAAGCAGACGGAAGATCAGACGGCGTCGGTGGGTCGTCGGTCGCCGACCTAGCTGCTAGTAGGGTTAAAAGAAAGAGAGGGACGCGGGGAGAGAGAAAGGAGAAAGAAAGGAGAGAGAAAGAGAGGGACGCAGGGAGAGAGGAAGGAGAGAGAAAGGAGACGAGTACTTACCTGGACGAGTGCCGGCGGCGCTGTGGGTTTGCCGGTAGATTTGCCGGCGAGGATGAAGATGTTACCGTTATCGAAGAGAGAGAAACTAGAAGCTAGCTTTTCAAGAAAATATTTTGATTATAAATTACTCATATCAGTGAAAGCTCGGAAATCCGAGATTCGGTGATTACCTATAGCTTGTGAAGTGTGGATTTTTATTTCTCAAGTTGTAGACATGATTTCTAGATTTTTGTCCATTCTTGAATTCTCCTCCAAGTTAACTTTTATATAGTTATCTTCCATTTACAATTAAATATTAATTTTTATAATTTAGATTAGATCTCTAATTATTATTATAAAAATCAGACACTGTGTAAGTTTCACTACAAAGAGTACAATATTGTTAAATAATAATATTCAAATAAAGTTAAAGGTCTTTCACTTTCCCAAATTGTCGAACGCTCTGGCTTCCTCAATCTCAATTGCTGTTCTTTTTGCCCGATCAAGATGAGAAGCAGAAAGTAAAGGATTGATTTCCTAGATAGGGTATGCCATTTTCTTCAAATTTACCCTGGTTTTGATTTTGATTTCGAGAATCAAATTGTATCTTGTCTCAAATTTGCCGTCGTGGTAAAGTACTCAAAATCATTTGACTAGATCCGGTACGGAATCTACGAATCTCACACCCATACCCATACCCACACCAATGTCGTGTCAACACGGGTGTGTGGCACCTAAAATTCCATGTCAAAGCAACTTAAGGTATGAATGGATGATTTGCTAATTTTTTTGGTTCAAATTTATTTTTATGGATATTATTTGTTTTTTGGATAATTTGAATGGGCATGCTACTTTTTAAACTAAATCTGTCAAACATCCTGGTAGAAGTTTGAAACATCTCTCAATGGATGTTTGACCCCAACCCTGAACATCAAACATCATACTAGATGTTTGAAACATCTCAAAGGATGTTTGAAGCATCTCACAATATTAATTTGTTTATTCTACGGCTGACTGAACATTAATCCATGGGTCAAAAATATTAACATATTGAATACTTTGAATAATTGATCATTAACATATTGATTCTACGAATAATTAACCACCAACCTATTGATTCTCTGTATGATTAAACATTAACATATTGATTCTAAAAATACTCAAACATTAACCTATTGACTCTAGGAATACTTGATTGTAAGCATATTGAATGCTTATCAATAGTGTAGAATAGACTAAATATCTCCCTTGAAGTAATGCACAAGTCAATTTAGCATATCACGTTCAAGTGCTTCTCAATGGTGCAAGGGAAATAGGGACCAGGAGCGTGAATAGGTGAATGGGAAAAGAGGGCTAGGAGCGGGAATGGGTGTTGGGGAGGGTTTCCCATTTTTTAGAGGGGGTGGGCCTGTTAAAGGCCTTTGTGATAATTCCAAGTAAAAATTGCACGGGGCGCCCTATTTGGTCACCCCCATTTAACCCATACCCATTTTTTTTAAAACTTTTAACTTGCACCCACTTTTAAAATAACTTCAGCCCTCTTTCTCCTCCTCCTTCTCCTCCTTTGTTTTCTTCTTCTTCTTCTTTCTTTCTTTCTTCGTTCTCGTCGTCCAATTCATAATCTTATAGGGAATCGAAGGAATCCCCTAGACTTATTCTTTTTACTTTCTCATGTACATAATAATGATGTGAATGCTTGAATTAGTCAAACAATGAATTAAGTTGACAATGCTCAGCATATATCATGCTATAAATATCACTATTGTTGTTGTCAATTTCCTCACCAAGAAATCCAAAAGAAAAACAAGCTAGATATGGCTAAATACACAGCCTTTGTTGCCCTTCTCTTCTGTCTTCTCCTTGTCGCTACTACTGGTGAGTCAAATTAAGTAGCTTTTTTTTTAATCAAATTAAAGGATTGGGGATGTTCAGGATTGTCCCAAGATACAAAACAAAAACAGCTCTAGAGCTGAAGTTCCTCAGTTCCAAAACAAAAACTTCAGCTCAAGTTCGCCAGTTACAAAACAAAAACTTCGCCAGTTACAAAAACAAAAACTTATAACAAAAATTTCAGCTCTAGAGCTGAAGTTTGCCATTTACAAAACAAAAACTTCAGCTCTCAGTTACAAAATGAAGTTCGCCAGTTACAAAAATAAAAACTTACAAACAAAAACTCGCCAGTTACAAAACAAAAACATCAGCTTCAGGCCCGGCTACTAGAATGCTGAAGTTTTGCGTGATTGCCTTTGCTACTTCAGCCCCGTATGCTGAAGTTATGCAAAAAAGCGGGTACGCTTGCAATTTTTTTTGCAAAGCGGGCACAAGTTAAAACGTGACACAAAAAGCAGGTATAGATGTAAATGCCCCTAATTCTAAACTTTGATGTTCTTTTTAAACCTACTTTTAAATAATAAACACTAACATGGAAGTGTCTTTCTCACACCAATCTAACACTTTTGTCTTAAACATTGATATAAGCTTTCGAACTCAAAAATTTAGAACCGTCAAGATACATTTACTAAAAAAAACTTGCAAAAATAAAATTTTAATCTTTTTTTCCTTCACGCTCTTTAAGAAAAAGATATACACTCTCTACGCCAGTTGGCCAAGAAAAAGGGTAGTAAACCACTTAGAAGTTTTTTTTATTTAGGGGGGGGGAGGGGGTTGAGGGTGGTACTAAGAACCCCCCCCCCCAAAAGCCCCCAAAACTTTATGGTCGTAATTGAAAATTAGGAACAAATTTGAGGTGGTCCTTATGTATTACAAATATTTTTCTTTTAAGGTTTCTGTATCCTTCAGTTTGACTCTTCTCGAGCACCAAGTTGAGACCAGGTTTGCGTGCTTTCATGAAACAAATTTTCCAGTGTTCAAGGAGAACTAAGAAAAATGAACAAGTGCTGGACTATCGTTCAGTTTTATACTTTTAGTGATGAAAGACATCCTAGGATGTTGAATACACATCTTTTATAGTCATGGCTATGTGAGCCAAAAAATAGCACCTTTATTTTTCTAATCAAACTTTCAACTGTAAATGGAAAAGTGAATAGAGAATACTTTCATACCAAAGAGTCTTGGGTGACAATTAACACACATAAAAACAATGATGTATTTTCTAGTTGTCGAGGAAAACAAAAGCCTTTATCACTTGAATGATGGTCTTGCAATATCTTCCTAGGATAAGCTTATATCACCCAACAGACTCGAGCATGGTAAACATGAAGCAGAATAATTCCCAGAAATTGAGAGAAAATCCAAGACAATAGTCAAATGATGGATTAAGGAATACCTATCCATAATAATAATAATAATAGAATAAAAGGATGAGCTAGAGAAATAGCCTAACCAGCATTCTCAAGTGTCACGAAGGCCCCGGACACGATCTTGAATCAGTTTCCTTTCCCAATCTGCTACATCTGCAAAGGCATAATCTGGTAGATTCTCAAACGGCTCCTTCCACTGATCATTTTTAGCCAAATCATAAGTAGCTGCTCTTATCGACCTTTTGTTGGGCCCACAGGGTCTCTTTGATGTGAGTGTATCATAGGCGGTATTTAGCTGCTCAACAAGCACTTCAAGATATCAGGACATAGTGCTATTAAGAGTTGCTAATGCGCTTTAATTAACAGACAAAGGATAGCAGGAATATTGATTCACAAATAATGTTTCTGAATTTGGAAAAAATTTAATGTTCATATAAAAGGTGAAATCTTACATCCATTCCACAGAACCAGAACATATAAGCAATTGAAACAGCAGGAGCCCTTCCCAATCCAGCAGTGCAATGTACGTACACTCTTCCTTTTCCTTCTGAAATTGCCCACTCTAGCAATGAAACAGCTTTAGGTAATACACCCCTTAAGGAATCTGGATCAAAATCTTTTGCCTGCAATTAAAGTTTTGCGATGATCAAAATACACAAAATGAGTGGGGTGTCTTGGAAAAAATAATATTGCAAAACCTAAGAACATTTTATTTTCTTAGGCTAAAAACCTGGAAAAAAAAAAAGAAGTATTTTGAACTCCAGAATTCTTAATGGAAAGAAAAGAAAAACAACCAAATGGTGCCCTTCTTCTATCACATGTCTATAAACTATATCCACTACGCCGAAAACGTCAAAGCCTAGTTATTTTCTATAACCAGGAATTTTTGGATATGGAGCCAGAGCATTATATGTACACTATAAAAACAAGTCTGCAAGATTCTGAAATATGGACAGTCACTGATTTCCTGAATCAGTTATCATTGCTAGGGAAATATAATGCATACCTTACATATTTGATGTTAGCGCTTCATCTATTGACCATAACAACGGCCAAGATAGTGAAGTATAGGATTAACAAAAAGTAAACTAGTTCAATTCACATCAAAGTTGTTGACCATTGAAGGGAATACGTGTTATCATTATTTCACAAAGCTGCATATTATAGCGTAGACCAATGGTTTAAGGGATAGAGGTCTGTGTTCTCTTTCTTGTCACCCTCCTCCAAGAAATGGCAAGTACCAGCTCAAAAAAAAAAACCCAAAAAAAAAAAAAGATTTACTCACAGGCCTTCTCATGTGATGAATTCCAAGCTCTGAACATCTTCTGACTATAGACTGGAGGTCTATTCCCCAAAACTCAATATCTTTGTCCTGCTGCAAGTTTAGTATAAAAGCGACATTCTCCTCTTTTTTCAAATGATCTATATCTTCAACTTTCTGGGGCTGGGAGCCAACTATGAGATTTTCTGTTATCAATGTGTAGTTCATTCCTGTAGTGAAAGGAATATAATTGTAAGGTGTCTATCAAACCTTCTTTGTATAGCTATAATCTCTTGGTGATAAATGTCATTAATTAATTATATAAAGAAACACAGGTTATAGAAGAGCAAATATTTGGATTTTAGCATCATTGTATGGCCCAATCTTAAGAAATCAACTAATTCAATATAGAGCAATAGCATCACACATTGTACATCAGATGCTCCTCTCTGACCATTTTTATGACAAAAGATATAGATCCATTAAGCAAGGGGCTTATTTGGGTTCGTCCATTGTTAATATTGACCATAGTTTTAAGTTACAGTAGTCACTTCTCAGATTCAACCTTGAGTAGGAATGTAAAGTTTTGTGTTAAAAAGTTATTTTAGAAAAAAAGAAAGGGGGAAAAGGGCGATCTAACACTTTAATCTTCTTCTTTGTACATAAACAGAAGCTTGGCCTACATAAAGTCATAAAATATGTACATAACCCAGTATTAGAAAGCCAAAGAGTAGACCAAGATCCACTTTTCTAGGGGCATCAAATTCAGTTAAAATGCTAAACCCACCTCCTTCTAAAAGTTAAGTTACTAACACCTAAATCTTCTTAAAAGGTAAAACAAAATTAAAAAAGTTACTAAAAGAGAATTAACAATATGAAAAAGAGCATCTCTAAACGATGTAACTAGAAATTACTGAAACTGCTACATAATACAGAAGAAACATTGTTGTTATGCTGGTAAATAAGCAAATCTGATTTTGGATCAGCGAAATACCAAGATCATGGTGATATTCGTAAGGGTTCCTCATCATTCGCTTCATAGCTAAGTTGTATTCCTCCATCTTATTACTTGAGACGCTACTGCTAGTATAGTTTTCTTCAACTTCACTTTCAGGAAGTTTGCAAGAAATTGGGACGGACGAGTTTGCATTTTTCTTGGTTAAAGAAGGGACTAAAAATGGATTCTTTTGAAGAGGGAAGGTTGTTACAAGCCATGGAGAACATAAGCAGCAGGTGGAGTTCCAGAGAGTTCCCATTTCTCTCTTGAGTTCCCCTATCATATTTTATTTTCTATGGTCACTATTTGACTCAAGTCTCAATGCCGCTGTTTCCACAGTCATAGCATATTTTGGGCCTAAAATGTATGGGCTTACTCAAAATTGCCGCCCCATGAGTCCAAACCATCTCACCTTAGACTCGATGGAGTTTGAACTGCTCCATTCATGGAGTTTGAATAGCAGATTCCAAACTCTTCTGGGTTTTCAACATCCAAAACTGTTAAAATGTTCAAATTTTAGTAAAAGTTTTTCGTGTTTTAGCTACATATTTTTTTGTCACGATTTATTTTGCATTAAAAAATGGTTAAACTTGATTAGCAATCCAAAAGGTAGCTATTTGCCAATTTCTCACACAAAATCCGTTGTAGTATGTACATACACGTGCATCTCATTTAATTATTGTCAAATTATATAAAAATACTAATTCAAAAGATAATATCACCAAAATAATCCTAAAAACTTAAAAAATTGAAAAACTCAGGCACCTAAAAATTTGAGGTTGCAGGTTTACATCTTTGGATCCCAATGTCTGCGACATTTCATAATCATATCACTCCAAGTATATGTCTAAGAGGATGGAAGACACACTTCTCTTCTTTAACTAATAATGATTGAGATAACTATTTTTATTTATTTTATTATATATTTCACTTTTTTGAGCATGCACAAAAAGGAAAATCCAATCTGTTTCTAGGTTTTCACTCCTCAAACATGATTAATTTATTTTTCATAGTAACTTTTTCGTGATAATAACAAATGTTTGTGATATAATGTTTATGTGTTCTTGAGAAAATATAAATAAGAAAATAAAATACATGAGTTGTAAAGTTATACATATATGAGAATTTGAATATAACATTTATCTGCTCTTAAGAAACATAAATTAGAAGATAAAATACATGAGTTGTAAAAATTAATTTTTTAAGATTTTGAAGACTTCTAGATTCATTTACCATGATAAAGTTAAACCATCCATTTATTTTCTAAACGGCGAAATTCATCAAATGTACACGAAAAGTAAAAGAAAAAAAAATTGAAACTTAACAGAAATAAAAAATACGACATAAACACATAAAACTGAAGAATACACTCAAAACCCCTTCAAAAAACAATTACAATACTCAAAATTACTGAACAAACAAAATTATACATAGCAATAAAAGTGATAACTTCAAAAAGGTACTCAAGATCATAACATGGCATATAATCACACAATTAACTGAATTTCACACCGTCCTTTTCAGATAAGAAGAACAATTGAGTCTAAACAAATAAATACAAAAAATAAAAAATATAAAATCGCTTTACAAAGTATTTCGCGGACTTCAAGGCAAAACAAAATAACATAAAATTTACTAACAAAAATAATTGAAACTTGAAAAGACATGCATCAAGAGAGAAAGTACAAGTAGTGATATTCACAACCAACAAAATCTACAAAAACTTTTTCAAAATAATTACAGCAAACTTTCAAGGCTAACTAGATAAATAACAGAAAATTTAAGCAAGAAAATTGAGACTTGAAAGAGAGAGAAAAACTAAAAACCAGAAAAGAGCATAGGAAATAATGAATTTATAGGACTTGAACATGACCCTTTTTAATTCCACTTATTCAATATAAATAATGAGATTATAATAGTGTCTTTTCATTTGCTGTCAAGTTTAGGCAACTGACTATTAAAATAAAATGGAGTGCCCAAGAGACAATGAAAGGACGTCGCTCTTAATAATTCTCATTTACTCAACATAAATTATAAGATTATAATAATAGTCTTTTTATTTTCTATTTAAGGTACTTATTATTTAAATAAATACTTGTTTAAAGAGTACATTAATGATAGCCACGGAAGATACTATATTGGATCAGTAGTTAATTTTCAAATTTATTATACAATATATTTTTTAGTGGGGTAATATTTATTACGATGTATAATTACATTTTTGTACAAAAAAAACATTACAAGAGTAGCATTTGATTGAAAGGCAAAATGGTCGATTAGTTTGTGATATGGATATTTTTGTCTTTTATCTTAGGCTTAGAGGCTTCACACTTATAATATAGTATGATATATATATATATACACACACAATATTAAAAGCACGAAGGCTCTTATTGAAATTTTATTCGTTTTTTTTACCCTTTTAAAATAGAGTTACACTAGATAATATAGTCATTTAATTATTCCCCTAATATTTAGCACTTTTAAGTCAACTAAAATTTTGCTTATTAAAGTTTTCCTTATTTAAACTACTATATAGGAAATCCTAATATTTAGGACATCAAAATCAATCAACTGAACAAACTGTTTATAGATTTTTTTTCTCTTATACGCGTACAAACTAATTAGAAACGTACACATCAAATTTTATTAAGCATTTTATGGTTCCGTAAATGTATACTTTTCTCCCCAATTAAATGATAAACCTATCGTATATGCATTAAAATCTATATAATTATTTTCTTGAAAAATATATGTATGTCATTAAAGTGTATTCTATATTTTGACTACCTATAATCTTTAACCTATTTTGACCATCTAAAAGTATGAATACTATGAAAAACTTAAAAACCAAATTTTAAAATAATGCGGGTGAAAAATATGAAAAAGTAATAAAAAAAACATAAATATATAGCTAACTATAGTCTGGAAATAAATAAACATAATCATTGGAAACAATTACTATTATTTTAAATTATGTAGAATTTTAAATCAGTTAAATTTTGATTATTAATTTTTTTTTCATTTGAGTTATGTAGAAAAATCTAATAATTAAAAGTTTAAATCAATAAAGATTTTACCTTAAATCAAATTATTTTCTTATTTGGACTATGGAATACAACTTTAACACATTGCATGTTAATCTTAATATTACAGGATTTCCCTACTAAATGGGATCAACATTTCTAATTTTAGAAAGTTATCTAATTTATTTTTATTTATAATTCAATTATATTATTTAATAATATTTATTTATGTAATTTTTTAAAAAAAAATTATTCATCGACATGGAAAACACGTGCAAAGCGCGTACTCTAAGACTAATATAATATAATTAAATATATATACTAGTCTCTTTGTATGTGCGTTGCACGTGTACTCCATACAAATTTCTTACTAATAGCTAAACAATAGTTATAAATTTTTAATATGCATACATAGCCTAAATATATTTGATTGGGTTCTCAAGTAGAAAATTAGATATACAAGAAGTTTACATCTCTCATATGAAAAATGATTGCTCCAATAGGTGAAACTGGAAGTAACATTCTTTGACCCACTTTATCTTCTCTATATCCTTTAACCATAAAAGTATCAATTGTGTATTGGCATAGTTGTATTCTTAAGGTTGTCACACTCATTTTTACCCCCAAAAGAAGATATGTGTTATTATATGGATTGTGGATTAAAGAGTTTTTCCAATTAAAGTGACAAACTTGAATAGAGACTATTTTATTTACAGAGTCGCCACTGGAATTGATTTTTGAGCGTTCCAAGTCACCTTTTTATTTGAATCCCCATTCAAAGGAAGATTTGACTCTTTTCATGTTGGTCTGCAAAAAAAATAAAGTCCGGGTAAGGAATTTTGTTGACCGGGGAGAAGGTGTAAGGCATTCCCGAATTTTGTGGTTCTAGCACGGTCGCTTTATTGACTTAAACTTGGCTTGAATTAATTCTGAATGAACTGTGATTTATTTGATTTTTATGTATTTCCTATGTGTGCTTTTATTTATTACAAAAATAAATAAATAAATTTATTTGAATAATATTAAATTTTCAAAGCGCGCCTACTAATTGCCTAGCATTGAAAAATAATTAAGTATGATTAAATTATTTAAAAGAAAAACAGATTATTAAAATTGATGGCTAAATTAAAATGCTAAAAGACTGACCAACTTTTATTTAAACATGGGCCAGTTTAGTTTATTTGAGAAAATGGGCCAACTTGAGTTTCATGGAAATGGGGTACTGGGCCTGTTTAAGAAAAATATAAAAAGGCCCCAACTATTTAAGGAATGGGCTAGCTGCTTATTGTTTTTGAGGCATGACCAGCAAAATAAAATTATTTAATATATATATATATATATATAGATATTACTAAAAACTGATTATTGAATCTAGTATTATGACCCACTCTATTAATACTAAAGGCTATTAACTACTACATTAAAAGAAACTGAAAGAATAAAGTAACCATAAGCAAACAAAAGATAAAGAAAAATTAAATGCATGAAATTGAGCAAAAGAAAGAGAGAACGTTACTTTAGCTTATGGATTCCCACAACTAATCATACTTAGCAAAATACGATCATAAAGTCGTATAGTCATGCATTTGTCAAGACAGAGTGTCTGAGGACTTTTATTTCAAAAAAAAAAGTCCAAAACTACCAACTTAAGCATGTGAATATGTATCACTAACATTTCTATTTTTACTAGCAATTTCTCATGAAACCAAGGTGACAATAAGTCATAATAACAAAGCAACTATGGACTAAAGAGGTTTAAACATGTTGTCAGCTGGAATATTCATAGAAATCCAAAATTTATCATATGTACTCACACACAAAACCTTACAAGAACGGAATGCTTTTAAATCTTAGAATAAACTGAAAAAAGAAAACTTCAAATTGCTTCGTCTCCATTCAATCCTGATCAAAATTGCAGTAGCATTTTAAGAGAATTATCTGGATACCAGAAAGAAAATGTCAACAGGGAGAAGGGCTGAGCTTCAGCAACAAAAGCAGCCAAAAACATCAACAATCCAGCAGCAAATAAGTGTTAAAATAACCCGAAAACCTTAGAGAAGAGACCCAGAACCAACTCTAAAGAAGACTACATTTTTCTAAAAGTTTGCACTCTAAAATTCACTCACAATTTCAACTTACTTTATTTATGTTCAGCTGCTAATTTTTCTCTCAAATTTTTTTTTGTCTTTAAAACATTTCTAAAGATGTGTGTAAACAACAACAACAACAACCCAGTAAAATCCCACAAGTGAGGTCTGGGGAGAGTAGTGTGTACGCAGACCTTACCCCTATCCCGAAGGGGTAGAGAGGTTATTTCCGAAAGACCCTCGGCTCAAGATAATAAAAAGACAAAAGGAGAGAATATTAGATTCACCACGGAGATCATAGGGAAAAAGGAACATGAAATGCAGAAGAAAAATGCAAAGTAAAAACGATGGCTAGTAAATGGATCCTGCGTCGAAAATAAAAAATAGTAAGACACGACGTTACCCCTAGCTATCTTAGACAAAACCCCACCGGACTAGCTCACAAAGGTACAAAGTAACGCAAGACTCAACTACCTCATAGCCTACATCCGTAATACTCAACCTCTATAACTTCCTATCAAGTGTTATGTCCTCAGAAATCTGAAGCCTTGCCATATCCTGCCTGATCACCTCTCCCCAATACTTCTTAGGCCGCCCTCTACCTCTTCTCGTGCCTTCCACAACCAGCCGCTCACACCTCCTTACTAGAGCATCTGGGATTCTCCTCTGTACATGTCCGAACCATCTGAGCCTCGCTTCCCACATCTTGTCATCAATGGGAGCCATGTGCACCTTCTCCCGTATATCATCATTCCTAATCTTATCCATCCTAGTGTGCCCGCACATCCACCTCAACGTCATCATTTTTACTACTTTCATCTTTTGGATATGTGAGTTCTTAACAGGCCAATACTCAGCCCCATACATCATGGCCGGTCTAACCACCGCTTTATAGAACTTACCTTTGAGTATCGTTGGCACTCTCTTGTCGCACAAGACTCCAGATGCTAACCTCCACTTCATCCATCCTACCCCAATACGATGTGTGACATCCTCGTCGATCTCCCTTTCCCCGTGGATAACCGAACCAAGGTACTTGAAGCTACCTCTACTTGGGATAACCTGGAACTCAAGTCTCACATCCACGCCCACTTCCCCCGGCCCAGCACTGAACTTACACTCGAGGTATTCCATCTTCGTTCTGCTTAGCTTGAAATCCTTAGACTCAAGAATTTGTCTCCAAACTTCCAATCTCTCGTTAACACCTGCTCTTGACTCATCAATCAGAACTATGTCATCGGCGAATAGCATGCACCATGACACCTACCCTTGAATATGGTTTGTTATCGCATCCATCACTAGGGCGAACAAGAATGGACTGAGCGCAGAGCCTTGGTGTAACCCCATTTCAACCGGAAAAGGCTCAGAGTCCCCTCCTGCTGTCCTAACCCGACTCTTAGCCCCATCATACATGTCCTTAATTGCCATAACATAAGGAACCGACATACCTTTTGCCTCCAAGCATCTCCAGAGAACTTCTCTAGGAACCTTGTCATACGCTTTCTCTAGGTTAATAAACACCATGTGCAGATCCTTCTTTCTCTCTCTGTACAGTTCCACCAAACTCCTAACAAGGTGTATAGCTTCTATGGTAGAACGCCCGGCATGAACCCGAACTGGTTGTCGGATACAAATACTGTTATCCTCACTCTCGCTTCAACCACCCTCTCTCATACTTTCATGGTATGACTCAATAATTTGATACCCCTATAATTGTTACAACTCTAGATATCACCTTTGTTCTTATACAATGGAACCACCGTACTCCACCTTCACTCACCCGGCATCCTCATCGCCTTAAATATAACATTAAACAATCCAGTCAACCACTCCACACCTGCTCTTCCTACACACTTCCAAAATTCCACCGGAATCTCATTTGGCCCGGTCGCTTGGCCCCTACTCATCTTACATATAGCCTCCACGACCTTATCGACCTCGATACGCCTGTAGTGCCCGAAGTCACGGTGACTCTCGGAATGCTCCAATTCGCCTAGCAGAATATCATGATCCTCTTTTTCATTCAGAAGTTTATGAAAGTAAGTCTGCCATCTCCTCTTAATTTGGACATCTTCCACCAGTACTCTACCATCTTCGTCCTTAATGCATCTCACTTGGTCCAAATATCGAGCCTTCCTTTCTCTCAACTTGGCCAGCCGGAATAACTTCTTCTCCCTACCTTTTCCCCCAGTTCCTCGTACACACGACCATAAGCCGCATTCTTATCCTCTGTGACCGACAATTTAGCTTCCTTCCTAGCTACCTTATATCTCTCTGTGAAGTTAGGATTTTAAAGTGTTTATGTCCCTGCTTGCCTATGCTTTGAGTATAAATTAATACAAAAACAGTCCCAAAATGCTCACAAGTTGTGCTTGATTGCAGGGTTGATTGACAAAGTGATGAAATGTCAAAGATCGGCTCAAAAAGGAGTGAAACCTGCTCAAGTATCAAAGACCAAGAGAAGTGAAGAAAAAGGGGCCTAGTGCGGACCGCGTAACAATGACCACGGCCGCACTAGGAGGTTCAGAGACTGGACATTTTCGAGCCTAAGGTCACACGACCACGGTAGGATTCACGTGGCCCGCGGAAAATCTTCGCGACCGCACTCCTGCTCTGTGCGGTCCGCGTTCATAGGGTTCAGCAAAGGGGCATTTGTCCTCATGCGGTCCGCGATCACGTCTATGCGGACCGCGCCAGTTGCCTTTGCGGCCGCGGTACACTCCCACGCAGTCCGCATCCCCCAGTTCAAGTCATTAAACAACTGAAACCCAAGAGCCAGTGCGGCCGCGGTCCGTTTTGTGCGGCCCGCACTGACCCTATAGGGGTATTTCTGTCCAGTTTTTCCAGCCTAGTATAAATAGAACATTTTACTATTTTTTTAGGAGAGGGTCAGATCTGAGAATAGGAGAATACCTACACTTGGTGTTGTAGCCATTTTTGGCATATTTTCTTCCCATTAACAATATATTATTGTAGTTTCTTCTTAGTAATTAATTAATATATGTAGTTCTTCATCTATTTCTTCCGTTTCTTCTTTAATTATGTGTAACTAAACCCATTAGCTAGGGTTGTGGCTCAACCCTAGTGTGGGTAATTGATGGGTATTGCCATCTAGGGTTAGATTGACTATGGGTGTTTGTTATTTGGGTTGATTTTATGATTTAATTTAGAATTGGTGGTTGCAAACACTGATTCAAGCTTTGTGGGGTTAACTCTTCTTGAGAAAGAGAGTTTATGACCTCAAAATTGACCCAACAAGGAATTGGGATGGACTCATGAGAAATGATAGTCCCAATTAATAGGTTAAATCTCGAGAGAGTAATCACCCTACTTGAACCCTAGTTGCTTGGTCTAATTTGCCAACCCAATTGGTCTCGAGAGAGTCAATTGGGTAAAATTATTCTCTCTACCGAGAGGTGTGAGAGTGGGTAAAAATTGTGCAATGATTATAGCATAACCCCCAAATAAGTCAATCGAACCTAAGTAACATCTACCTGTCAATTAGCCACCAAGGTAATGCCACAACCTTAGTGCTCTTCCTTCCCATTAATTACAACTTAGCAATATTCTCTTAGCATAATCTAGCTTTAATCCGTAGTTTTATAATAGTAATTATAAATACAAAAACTCAAAAGATGATTGAAGTGACATTAGAAGCACAACCACAACTCTAGGCTAGAGAGAAAATACAACTCCACTACTAGCTCCTTGTGGAAATTCGATCCCGGACCTCTATTAGGGTAAAATCTATTGCGATCCGCTCTTCCTACCATAGTGTAGTGTCGAGTTGGCAGCGATTAACTTTTTGGTGTCGTTGCCGGAGAGCTTACGGTGTTGACTATCTATTTAGTTAGTTTTGTGTTTTGCTTCTGTTTCCTTCTTGTTTACTAATTTTGTTTGTGTCGATCAATCAGGTACAATGGCTCTTAATGCAAATGACCCTCTCAGCAATGTGATAGCGGGGGATGAGGTAGAGGATCTAGAACCAGATGAGGTCTTACCTCAACTTCCACGGAGAGGGCGACATGTCAATGTAAATGTAAATAAGAACAACAATATTCCAGACCCTCCTCCTCCACCACCGAGAGTGGCTCCCAGAGTTTTACTAAATCAAGGATACGCCAGTGCTATTGTTCCTCCCCGAATTCGGGCGGGGAACTTTCAAATCACAAATGTTATGCTGACCTTGCTCGAGCAAAGAGGGTATTTCACGGGTGCCTCCGATCAAAATGCCTACAAGAACTTGAAGTGGTGCGTGGATACATGCTGGGGTAGCAAGCAGACCAACGTGTCCGAGGATGCATTGAGGTTGAGGCTTTTCCTGTTCTCTCTTCGGGGTAAAGCATTGGATTGGTTAGAAAGGCTCCCCAATTATTCTATTACAACATGGGATGAATTGGCGGACAAATTTATTTCCAATTTCTTTTCTCCAAGTCATATGGCAGCTCTTCGGGATGAAATTCTAGCTTTCAAGCAAGAGCCAACGGATCCTTTGCACGAGATATGGGAAAGATATAGAACAATGGTGAAAGAGTGCCCTAATAATGACATGACCGAGGCTATGATTCAACAAACCTTTTATCGGGGTATCAACAACACGAATCAATGCATTGTGAACCAATTGGCTGGAGGGAACTTTATGAAACTTTCTTACCAAGAGGCATGTGATGTACTTGATGAAATGGCCGACACTTCTTCGGCATGGCAAAGCCGAGCAAATGTGCCCCAAGGTGACCCCACGGTCATCCATTTGCACAAGGAATTGCACGATCATGGCCAAGCCATCGCCAAACTTACAACAACTATGAATCAATTAGCAAAGGCGCAATTGCAACAAGTCCAAAACCCACGCCAAGTCAATGCAATGGAAGGTGTTTCTATGTTGAAAAGTAGGCAAAGAGGACAACAACCTCAAGGTAATTGTGAACAATGTGACAACAACAATGATGGTGGTGGTTATTCAAATGAGTGCTATGATGATCAAAGCGAAGAGGTCCAATATGTCAACAACTACCAAGGGAATAGAGGTAACTTTTCTAACCAACAATGGCGTTCTCAAGGAAATTAGGGCAATCAACAACAAGGCGGAGGTAATTGGAATAACAACAACCAAAACAACAATTGGGGTAATCAAAGCAACCAAGGAAATTGGAATGGGAGTAAAAATAATTGGGGCAACAACAACAATCAAGGAGGGTGGAACAATAGCGAGAACCAAGGCAACCAGGGGCAAGGCTTTCAAAGGCCCCCCATGTACCAACAACCGAACAATCCACCCCCTTTCCTTCTCAAGGTCCGAGTTCGTCCGGAAGTAATATGGGGAGAATTGAAAGCATGTTCGAGCAAATGATGAAAAAGAACCAAGATTTCGAGGCCCAATTAGCTTCGCATAACACATCTATCCGGAACTTGGAGGTGCAATTAGGCCAAATCTCTCAAGCATTGAATACTCATCCCAAGGGTGCACTATTAAGTGACATGATGGTGAATCTGAATGGTGGGAATAATAATCATGTGATGGCAGTTACAACAAGAAGTGGGAGAGGCGGTGATGTGAATGCCTCAATGCAAAAGCAAGTTATGGATGAAGATGTTGAGTTGCTGGATGATGATGTACCTTTGATTGTTGATGATGTGGTTAATCAAAATGCAAACAATGATGTGCAGATTGATATTAATGATGAGGCCGATGTAGAGACTCAAGATGCCGTGAACCCGTCTAGGGAACACGTGATTGACATGTCCGATCCGGTTGTACAAAAAGCCAAGGCACCTTTGCCTAGGCCACCTCCACCTTATCCTCAACGGTTAGCAAAGCAAAAGTGTGACAATCAATTCAAAAAATTCATTGACATGATGAAGAGCCTCACAATCAATGTCCCTTTGGTTGAGGCACTTGAGCAAATGCCGGGGTATGCGAAGTTCATGAAAGATTTGGTTAGAAAGAAGAGGTCGATGGAGTGTGAAACAATTAAGATGACTCATCAAGTGAGTGCCATAGTGCATTCAATGGCACCCAAGCTTGAGGATCCCGGAGCTTTTATCATCCTTTGTACCATCGGAAGTGCGGATTTTGCAAAGGCCCTTTGTGACTTGGGGACTAGTATTAATTTGATGCCGTACTCGGTATTCAAGAATTTGGGAATTGGGCAACCTCGACCTATCTCAATGAGACTTCAAATGGCGAATCGATCGATGAAGCGACCCTTGGGCATAATCGATGATGTTTTTGTCCGTGTTGATAAATTCATATTACCGGCTGACTTTGTCATATTAGATTGTGAGGTGGATTTTGAAGTGCCGATTATTCTTGGAAGACCTTTCCTAGCTATGGGGAAGGCATTAGTTGATGTTGAAGAGGGTGAGTTGACATTCCAAGTGGGAGATGAGAAGGTGGTATTCCATGTTTGTAAATCAATGAGACAACCAAATAGCACGGAGGTGTGTTCTTTTGTGGACATTGTCACAACCGTGATAGTGGATGACACAAGTTCCATGATCAATGTTGAAGAGCCTCTTGAGGTCGTGGTTCTTAACATGGATGTCAATAATGATGATAGTAGAGTGGAGTGCGTAAATGCATTGCATGGTATGAGTTCATATTCTTATGAGCCTAGAAGGCTATCTTTGGATCTTGAAAACCACAAAACTCCACCAACGAAGCCATCGATTAAGGAGCCACCGGTGTTGGAATTGAAGCCACTTCCTCCATACCTCAGGTATGGATTCTTGGGTTCAAATTCTACTTTACCTGTCATTCTTTCTTCTTGCCTTACTAACATGCAGGTTAAGGCCACCTTGGCAGTTCTTCAAAGGCGAAAGAGGGCAATCAGATGGACTCTAGCTGATATTCGAGGTATAAGCCCTACCTTTTGCATGCTTAAAATCATATTGGAGGAGGATGTGAGGCCTTCACTTGAGCATCAAAGAAGACTAAATGAGGCTATGCAAGAAGTAGTAAAGAAAGAGGTTATCAAGTGGCTTGACGCAGGTGTGGTTTATCCCATTTCTGACAGTTCATGGACTTCTCCGGTGCAATGTGTACCGAAAAAAGGTGAAATGACTGTGGTGACCAACGACAACAATGAGCTTATTCCGACTCGGACAGTGATGGGTTGGAGAGTTTGCATGGATTACTGAAAGCTGAACAAGGTGACTAGAAAAGATCATTTCCCATTGTCATTCCTTGACCAAATGCTCGATCGTCTTGCGGCCCGGCTTTTTGTTGTTTTTTGGATGGTTACTCGGGGTACAATCAAATTCTCATTGCCCTGGAGGACCAAGAGAAGACGACTTTCACATGTCCTTATGGCACATTCGCTTTCTCCAGAATGCCATTTGGATTATGTAATGCTCCGGCGACCTTCCAACGTTGCATGATGGCTATTTTCACCGACATGGTGAAGGATATCTTGGATATCTTCATGGATGATTTTAGCGTGGTTAGGGATTCTTTTAAGGAGTGCTTGGTAAACTTGGATAGAGTGTTGGCCCGGTATGAAGATACCAACCTTGTTCTAAACTGGGAAAAATGCCACTTTATGGTAGAAGAAGTTATAGTGTTGGGTCACAAGATCTCGAAGCGAGGAATTAAAGTTGATAAGGCCAAGATCGAGGTTATTTCAAGGCTTCCTCCCCCTACTTTTGTCAAAGGGGTGAGGAGTTTTCTTGGGCACGCGGGTTTCTACCGGAGGTTCATCAAAGATTTTTCTAAGGTAGTTAACCCGTTGTGCAAATTGCTAGAGAAAAATGCCAAGTTTGTTTTTGATGAGAAATGCATGGAGGCTTTTGAGCTCCTTAAACAAAAGTTGACCACTACCCCCATCATCAGCGCACCAAATTGGAGCTTACCATTCGAGCTCATGTGCGACGCGAGTGACGTTGTGGTGGGGGCAGTTTTAGGCCAAAGGATCAACAAGATGTTCCATCCGGTGTACTACTCAAGCAAGACTATGAATGAGGCTCAAAAGAACTACACAGTCACCGAAAAAGAGTTATTGGCTATTATTTTTGCTATGGAAAAGTTTCGTCCTTATCTTATGGGGGCTAAAGTTATTGTGCACACCGACCATGCCGCCCTTAGGTATTTGATGACCAAGAAAGATTCAAAGTCAAGATTGATGAGATCGGTTCTTCTCCTTCAAGAGTTTGATTTAGAAATTGTTGACCGGAAGGGTAGCGAGAATCAAGTGGCGGACCACTTGTCCCGTTTGGAGGAGGAGGGGAGGCCTTGTGACGGCCTTGAGATCAATGATACATTTCCTGACGAGCAACTCCTTGCGGTGTCAATGAGTGGAATACCGTGGTTCGCCGATATTGCAAACTATCTTGTTACCGGAATCATCCCGTGTGAGCTCTCTTCTAACCAAAGGAAGAAGCTCAAACGGGATAGCTTGGATTATTATTGGGACGAGCCCTATTTGTTTAAGATTTACACTGTTGGTGTGATTCGACGATGTGTCCCGGAAGAGGAGCAATTGGGTATTTTGGAAGCTTGCCATTCCTCACCCTATGGTGGACATCATGGCGGGGCCAGAACGGCTTCTAAAGTGCTTAGTTGCGGATTTTATTGGCCTACTTTGTTTAAAGATGCCGGTATGTGGTCAAAAGATGTGATGAATTCCAACTAGCCGGTGGAATTTCAAAAAGGGATGAAATGCCCCTCAATACAATTCTCGAGGTAGATATTTTTGATGTTTGGGGCATCGACTTCATGGGTCCTTTCGTGAGATCTTGTGGAAACACTTACATTCTGGTGGCAGTAGATTATGTCTCCAAGTGGGTTGAACCCGTGGCTTTGCCCAACAATGAAGCCCGGAGTGTTGTGGCATTTCTTAAAAAGAGTATCTTCACGAGGTTTGGCACTCCCGGTGCTATCATTAGTGACGGGGGATCTCACTTTTGCAACAAAGCTTTTAATTCATTGCTAGCCAAATATGGAGTTGATCACAAAGTAACCACCCCTATCATCCTCAAGCTAGCGGTCAAGTGGAAGTCTCCAACCGAAAAATTAAGACTATCTTGTCTAAAACTATAAATGCAAATAGGACCGATTGGTCGAAAAAATTGGATGATGCTTTTTGGGCCTATCAGACAGCTTACAAGACTCCAATTGGTATATCCCAGTACCGGTTGGTGTTTGGGAAAGCTTGCCATCTTCTGGTGGAATTGGAGCACAAGGCTATGTGGGCCTTGAGGAAGTTGAACTTAGAATGGGATGTTGCTGCAAATCTGAGGGTTGAACAACTTAATGAGCTCGATGAGTTTAGATTCCATGCATACTCCAGCTCGTCCTTGTATAAGGACAAAATGAAGTACCTTCACAACAAATATGCTCGGGGCAAGGAGTTCAAAGTTGGAGATATGATTCTCTTGTTTAATTCCCGGTTACGTTTGTTTCTAGGTAAGCTCAAGTCAAAGTGGAGTGGGCTATTTGAAGTTGTGTTCGTGACCCCGTTTGGTGCTCTTGATCTTAAAAACAAAAGTGGTGAAGTCTTCAGAGTCAATGGTCACCGGGTCAAGCATTATCTCGGAAAGTTCGATGGCAGCCACGTAGTGGCGTTTCTTCATCTAAAGTGATGTGGTGGTAACATGCGTCATGCCACGACGTTAAATCAGGCGCTTCTTGGGAGGCAACCCATGTGTAGCTTAGGATTTTTGAGCTAACTATTTATGAGATGTTGCAGGGATTGTGTTGAAGTAGTGCAAAACAAAGTTGGAAAATGGCATAGTCTCTGAAGATTGCCAGCTGGAGGAGGAGCCCAGACTCCAGCTACTCGCACTCCAGAGCAGATGTCTCCCCAGTTTCAGACTCCAGCAGCTCAGCCAGTTAGAGCAGTTCAGTCGGGTGTGGTAGCTCAGACCGGTGATGGAGTAGCTATGTCTGCCGACGCTTTGTGGTGATTGGACAGGTTCACCAAGCTCTTCCCTACTACTTTAGCTGAGTCCTCATAATCTTCTCCTGATTTTCCAAGAGCTTCTTCAGTGTGTCCTCAATGGACTGAGGAAACTGAGTAGTGGAAGGTGCTGAATGGGCCTCAACTATAGCAGACAATGTAGACAACTTGGATGTCGCAGCTGACATCCAGTTGTTCAAACTAGCTAGTGTCCGGCTCAACTTCTAGGCCATGAAAGGATGAGTCCGGGAAGAAGGGACCCCCGTGTCAACTGAAGTACTGGGGCCAGCAAAGAAGGAGGGTCGTGGAGGCAAATCATCATCAGTGGTGACCGTAGGCATGGTGGAAGGCTCTGTGGGGGGCTCAACCGAAGACACTACCGCCATTGGCTCCTCAGACTGGCCAACTGGAGTAGAGGAAGGCGGCTTGTAACTTTTGTCTTTGGGGTTGTCTGGCCCCTTCAAACTGTACCAGGAAAATGGAGCCACAGGTTTTACCTTGACGTCAAACGGTCTTTTCTTCCCCTCCAAGTCCCGGAAATACATAGTAAGGGTGATGGAAAAGGGTAGTTCTGGTCATGCTCAACCCCTACTGCAGAAATGGTGCGGGACATCACATTTCCTACATTGATAGGGGAACCTACCATAATAGAAGCAATAAGAACCGCTCGGGCAAGTGGAATAGTCTGATCATGAGTGGTCGGGTCGAGCCGACTGCATACAAAGGTCAACCACCCTCTAAACTCGAAGTTGAAAACTCTTCGAAGTATTTTGGTCCCTACTTGTAGCCATTCTGGAACCGTACTCAGGATTTCCAGGTAGGAAGCTAACCACAGACGAACCTCTTCGCCCATTGCTAACTTTTCATTGTACAGGGACTCATCTTCGTCAATGAACCCCAAATACTCATTCAACGCCTTCCCGGTGAAAACCACATTTTTGTTTCTCACTTTCATATCTTTAGTGCCTTTCATGATATGAGCCACATTGCTGTAAAACTCCTTGATCATATGCTCATTTGCCTTCAAACAATTGTCTTTAAAGAACTCCCAACCCGCTCGAGCCTGGAACTGTCTATGCACATTGGGGTTTAGGGGTAGAAGGTCTTTGTCAATAAAGCTCTGCTCAAGTATCAACTTCCGTGCCGACCACCATTCTCTAAATTTGTGGAACGCCACCTGGCTGACAAACCGATCTTCCCAAACTTTAGGTTTTCTAGCTCTCTCAACACCCCCAACCTGGGGCAACCCACTGTTCGGTTCCTCATTATCACTATTAGTCCCGCCTTCTGCACTCTCCCCAGATACTGAAGCTGTGGGGGAGGTGGAGTATTCACCACTACCTGCTGCTGAGCTATCAGACGACTCAGAATGTATACGTTGTGGGGCTTGGGCAGTATGTGAAGCCGGGACTGCAGTAGCTGGCCCTGAATCAGAATAGAGGTCCTGGGATGGTACGTACTCACTCCCCGATTGGTCGTCTATAGCAATTTGTTTCCTTGTTTTCAGTTTAGGTCGGGAAGTGAGTTTAACTTGTTTCCCTTTTCCTCCCCGGGAGGAGTCACCTCGGTCGGGTTGTTTAGCACCTTTTCCTCGTTGTTTTACCATTGTCTGCAAACAAACACATCTAACATTGTTAGTTGAAGCACAGGCAGTGAAACATGTGACTGAATTAAAATTGCTGAAGCAAAATGAAAGTTGCAGACACTGCTGCAGAACCAGGCACCACGGACCGCACCATCAGGAATGCGGCCGCGTTGGAGGCACCGCGGACCGCGCTAAGGCGACCGCGGGCCGCACTGATCAAAACACCAGGAAGGGTTTTCTCTGAATCTCAGTCCGCGGTCCGCACAAAATGGGGTCACGGCCACGGTGGGCCAGTGCGGACCGCACAAACATTATCGCGGCCGCGCTGGACACAAGTTGTTCCTCAGTCATTCAAGCATCGCGGACCGCATGGAAGCGTAACGCGGACCACATTAGGGAAACGCGGGCCACATTAGGTTAGGTTCAGTGAGTAAACTAGGGATTTCATGCTTTTGTTCTATTTTTGTTCAACTTTTTACCCCTACTTGTCCCTACTCATGTACCCAATCCTTAGTTATTTCAAACTAACATGGAAGCTACCCTAGACTAACAATTTAAAGACAATTGTGAAGGCAAAGAAGTTACAGACTACTGGCAAGCAATTAAAATAAAAATAAAAGAGTAATAATCAAAATGCATGAAATGTTACTAGGATTATGAATAATGAATGCAATCTATCCACACAAGCAAGAATCTCAGTTTTGGACGGGGATGAACAGTAGAATTAGGGTTCTGGGTTTCCAATTTGCCAAAAGTGTAAAATGAGACCCTTGGTCTCTATTTATAGAGCCCTAGTAGGACCCGTACTCACCTACCAGCGCGGCCGCACAAAAGTGACCGCGGACCGCACTGGGTTTATTTGTGTGACCCCTTGTGATGAAGCCTACGCAGACCGCACAAACGTGTACCGCGGTCGCGTCAGCCCACCGCGGACCGCACTAACTTGACCGCGACAGCGGTGAAGAACTTCAGAGAGTCCCCCTTTTGACTCATGCCAGTGCGGACCGCACAAAATGCACCGCGGCCGATGAGGACTCAGGACGCCTTGACTATGGCGGTGGATTCACATGGCAAGGCTTTGAGGGAGCTTGCCAAGGAGCACAAGAAGATGAGGAAATAAAGGGTGTCCAAGGAGTCGGTGAGAGTGCTACGGACTGATATGGACAGGCTATTGGCAGACCAGATGCCTTTAGACTTGTTATTTGGGGATCCAGCCCCAGCAGCAGTACTAGTGCCACAGCCACGGCAGGAGCAGGAGCAGGAACCCAAGCCCCCAAGAAAGAAGAGGAAGCTCCCCAATTCAGTTGGTGCAATTATTGAGCTACCAGACCCACATGAGACCCCCTCCAGTGATGCACCTATCAGTCAGCCGGTTCAGGAGCAGGCCCTAGTCCCAGCAGGAGATCGGGAACCAGTCTGAGGTTCTCATACATACAGAGGACTTGGGGACCACTGATGATCCCATGCAGATGGACCAAGCCTAGGGAGATCCTATATCCTTTCTTTTGTTTTGATATTTATTTGATAGTTGGCATTGGGACAATGCCAACTTTTATTAGTGGGGGTGCGCCCTACTTTTTCTAGATGACTGTATATATATAGATTCTTAGTTTATTTTTATTGATTTTGTGTCTTTTTTACTTTGGGCTGTATATAACTTTACATTTCTGTATATATTCATCCCCCGTTGTATATTCTACTCCCCTATTGTACATATTCATTCTATTTTCTATTTTCGCAAAATTTTCATTTTTAGCTTTGTAGTTAGGCTCGTAGCCGCTTGTTTTGATTTTGGCGTTTCCAATAAGCCCTTGGTTTTCTTAATGCCATGGTTCTTTCCAAGGGTGGAGTATTGTGCGAACCGGGTGGCTCTTCCCAATGATAGATGGCGTGACAACCTTCTTAAGAGTTTGAGTTCGTTTCTTTGATTTTTCTTTTGTTTTTGATAGCGTAGTTAAAGGAACCTCAAGCAAGGCTTCACTTGGTCCTAACACATTTGCCTTTGATCCCATGGTCAAAGACATAATGTTGTGTTCAGGATGGTGAAAGTCGTGGCTTTGAGACTCTTGCGTTGACCAAACGATCATCATGTGGTCTTTTTGGACCATTGTGTGTTTAAATCATAACTAAGGTCGTTGTGGGCCCTCGACTCGATGTCTTTAGCAAATCCCTAGCGTGTGTGGTAAGGAATTGAAATTTGAGTCCAAGTCCCGAGCCAATGGTCTAGAACTTGCCCTGAATGTCTGTTGAGGCGAAATCCTAGGTGAAATTTGACTTGAGAAATGATTATAGGCTCTCCTTGATCCAAAAGCTAAGTTGAACAATTTCATAGCCTTCCAATGAAATAATCCCTAGTTAATCCTTTTGAGCCTTAAACCTTTTTTTTTCAAGAACCAATGCTACAAGCCTATACCCGTTCTAAAGATTACCCTCTCTTGGCACCCAAATCTTCCCTTGAGTAATGGAAAAAATCTAAGTTTGGGGGGAGAGACAAGAAAGGAAGCAAAGCAGTAAGGTACAAAATAAAGAAAAGAAGGCAATGAAAAAGCAAGAAAAGAAAAAGGACAAAAAGAAAGTCCCATGTGAACAAGAACAAAAAGGGATTCAAGGAAAACAAAAGTGAAAAAAAGGTGTGGAGAAAGTAGAAAAAGGAGAAATGTTTTGAATTGTATAAGAAAGAGTGACAATGTGTCTCTCTAACCCCTTGTGAAGAAGTGAAATCCTCAAAAAGAGCCAAGAAAGTTGTGCCGAAATGAATCAAAAGAAGTGCTTAAGGGAAGATTGAACCCACGTGAATAAAACATATGTCCTACCCTTGCCTAAAAGCTTTCACAATGACTCCACAAAAGCCCTATTTGATCTCAAGTTGAAGGGAGCTTACATTAGTGGATACTTACATAAGGGACAAGCATATGATACTTAGAGCCGGACTTGTGACCTTCCTTTTTTAGAGAGATGAGTGAAATTTCATTTGCTTCGATATGTGTGTCAATATTTAAAAGGTGAGATTTGCTTAGGGAGAGTTGATGATGTGAGAGTTTGAGTTCCACAATGACCAAAGTAAGTGAGAAAAGCTCTTTGATGAAATGTGTCAACTTTTGATGCTCTTGTGTCGCACTTGATCCATAGTTTTCAAAGTTTTAAATGTGTTAATGATGCATTCGTATTGAGAGCAATTGTTAGTCCCAATTGATGCTTGTTGAGGTTATTTTAGGATAGCTGGAATTACTGGGATGTTCCTTTAAGGGGTGAGTCTTATTTTGTTTGCTTGAGGACAAGCAAAGGTTTAATTTTGGGGGAGTTGATAAGTTAGGATTTTAAAGTGTTTATGTCCCTACTTGCCTATGCTTTGAGTATAAATTGATACAAAAACAGTCCCAAAATGCTCACAAGTTGTGCTTGATTGCAGGGTTGATTGATAAAGTGACGAAATGTCAAAGATCGGCTCAAAAAGGAGTAAAACCTGCTCAAGTATCAAAGACCAAGAGAAGTAAGGAAAAAGGGGCCTAGTGCGGACCGCGTAACAATGACCGCACCCGCACTAGGAGGTTCAGAGACTGGACATTTTCGAACCTAAGGTCACGCGGCCGCGGTAAGATTCATGCGGCCCGCGGAGAAGCTTCGCGGCCGCACTCCTGCTCTGTATGGTCCGCGTTCATAGGGTTCAACAAAGGGGCATTTGTCCTCATGCGGTCCGCGGTCACGTCTGTGCGGACCGCACCAGTTGCCTTCACGACCGCGGTACACTCCCACGCGGTCCGCATCCTCCAGTTCAAAGTCATCAAACAACTGAAACCCAATAGCCAGTGCGGCCGCGGTCTATTTTGTGCGGTCCGCACTGACCCCACAGGAGTATTTTTGTCCAGATTTTCCAGCCTAGTATAAATAGAACATTTTACTATTTTTTAGGAGAGGGTCAGATCTGAGAACATGAGAATAGCTACGCTTGGTGTTGTAGCCATTTTTGGCATATTTGCTTCCCATTAACAATAGATTATTGTAGTTCTTCTTAGTAATTAATTAATATGTGTAGTTCTTCATCTATTTCTTATGTTTCTTCTTTAATTATGTGTAGCTAAACCCATTAGTTAGGGTTGTAGCTCAACCCTAGTGTGGGTAATTGATGGGTGTTGCCATCTAGGGTTAGATTGACTATGAGTGTTTGTTATTTGGATTGATTTTATGATTTAATTTAGAATTGGTGGTTGCAAACACTGATTCAAGCTTTGTGGGGTTAACTCTTCTTGAGAAAGAGAGTTTATGACCTCAAAATTGAGCCAATAAGGAATTGGGATGGACTTATGAGAAATGATAGTCCCAATTAACGGGTTAAATCTCGAGAGAGTAATCACCCTACTTGAACCCTAGTTGCTTGGTCTAATTTTCCAACCCAATTGGTCTCGAGAGAGTCAATTGGGTAAAATCATTCTCTCTACCGAGAAGTGTGAAAGTGGGTAAAAATTGTGCAACGATTATAGCATAACCTCCAAACAAGTCAATCGAACCTAAGTAACATCTACCCGTTAATTAGCCACTAAGGTAATGCTACAACCCTAGTGCTCCTCCTTCCCATTAATTACAACTTAGCAATATTCTCCTAGCATAATCTAGCTTTAATCCGTAGTTTTATAATAGTAGTTATAAATACAAAAACTCAAAAGATGATAGAAGTGACATTAGAAGCACAACCACAACTCTAGGCTAGATAGAAAATACAACTCCACTACTAGCTCCTTGTGGAAATTCGATCCCGGACCTCTATTCGGGTAAAAGCTATTGCGATCCGCTCTTCCTACCATAGTGTAGTGTCGAGTCATCAGCGATCACTCTCCATGCACGCTCGCGTCTCCTCCTCACCTATGCTCTCCACTAACTTCAGGTATGCCGCCTCTTCGCTTCCACTTTGCCTTGGACCACTTCATTCCACCTCAATCTTCTTTGTGCCCACCCGAGACACCGGTTGAGACCCCTAATACCTCTCTCGTAGATTCCCTTATACAGTCTGCTGTCGCTGACCATATAGTGTTCGCGTCCTCACTACTCCTCCAAGCTCCCATAGCCGACAACCAACACTCTAACTCTAAAGATGTGTGTAAAGACTTGTCAAAATGTGTGATAGAGTGTAAAGGATATTCAGACTATATCCTAGAGGATATGGAAAGACCTCACCTTTATAGGAGAGGAAGAGGACTTTTGGGACAGATTTTGTTTTATCCAAAAATCTGTCCAAAATGATAGATTTTTGACCCAAAATCTGTCCAAAACCAGAAATCTATCCAATGAACTGTTTACCTTACCAACTGTGGACAAAATTTTGGATTATTGTACTCCAAAACAGTCCGCAATAGTGAAAGCAACCAAAGATGGACCCTATACTCAAGATGTAACGACCCGACTTGTTGTTTTGCCTTCTAGAATCTCGTTCCCCTAAATAAGACTTTCCGTACTTGCTTTTACTGATTTATGACTTGGGGGGATGGTTGGTTTGGGATTTGGAAGAGTATGGGTTGAAATCAAAACACTTGGTTCCTTAAGGTTGGCTTAAAAGGCCAAGTTTAACTTTGATCAACATTTTGAGTAAACGACCTCGGAATCGGGATTCAAAGGTTCCAACAGGTTTGTATTGATTTTGTACTTGGGCGTATGTCCGGATTGGGTTTTGGATAACCCAGGAGTGTTTTGGTGCGTAATAGTGAAAGTTGGTTCTTTAAGAATTTTGAAGTTCTTGAAATTTGGTTTGGAGCGGGTTTTTGTGATATCATAGTCCGAATGGAATTCTGAGATCGGGAATAGTTCCGTAGTGTCATTTAAGACTTGCACGCAAAATTTGGTGTCATTCCGAGTAGTATAAGTATGATTCGACGCATTCGGCAAATTTTTGAAAACTTGAAGTTCAAAGTTGATTCATTTTGGGTTTTGGGGTATGATTCTTGGTTTTGTGGTTGTTTTTCGCATTTCGAGAGTTCAAGCAAGTCCGAATTATGTTTTCAAACCTGTTAATGCCTTTGGACGGGGTTCCGGGTGGCTCGGGTGAGTTTTAGACCACCTGGAGCTAAGTTGGAAAACACCAGATTTCTGCTTCTGGTTTCCTTCTTCGCGAAAGCGGATGGACTCTCGCATTTTCGATGAAGGATTTAGGGGACTGGCCTTTTTTCCTTTCGCATTCGCATAGGTAAGGTCGCGTTCACGGGGCCCTAGCCCCTTTGGCCTTCGCGTTCGTGATTTCAGGGCCGCCGTTCGCGTTGAAGCCTGGGCTATTGGTTGCCCTACGCGTTCGCGTGCTAGGCCTCACGTCGCGAATAGTAGATGACCCAATGCATTGCGTTCGCGTGGGTCTTCTCACGATCGCGTAGAGCCTATTTCTGGGCTCCTCTCTTTTAGTTATCGCGATCGCGAGGGCTTGGTCGCGATCACGTATAAGGACCCTTGGGAAGATTCATCTTTTTAAAAACGGGACTTAGGAATTTATGGGGTCATTTATTTCAATCTTGGGCGATTTGGGAGCTTCAAAAAAGGAGATTTCAACCTAGCTTTGTGAGGTAAGTAATTTCTACCGAATGTGAGTTTAATACGTAGCTTATGGGTGGATTACAATATGTAAATTAGTGAAAATTATGGGATTAGAGTAAAACCTAGAGTTTTGATAAAAACAAGATTTAACCACAAAAGTTGTTGTGGAATGAAGTAAAAATCATATATTTTTTAACCTTTGGTTATGGGTAACAACTTACTTCAAAAATTTTCAGAATCCGGGCATGTGGGCCCGGGGATGAATTTTCGAAATCTTGTAATTTAGATTGGGGAATCCCTTTAATGGTTGGGATATGAACTTTTAAGCCTATATTGATTAGGTTTTATGCTATTTGGACAGTTTTGGAATGTTTGGCGCCAAATTGAGAATTGGGGCATAAGCTTAGACCGGAAAGTAGACAGTGAGTAAGGTAAGTCTCCTTTCAAACCTTGTAAGAAGGAATTATCCCTATAGGAGAAATAATTGAATAATTGCCACTAATTGCGGGGGCTACGTATGCACAAAGTGACGAGAGTCTGTGCGTAGCTACTATTATGCTTAAGTCCGAGTAGTCTAGGACCCAAATGCATGCTTTATTTGCTATTTTTGTAACTTTATTGTCAATTTAGATTGCTTAAATCATGTTGAACGTGGCAAATGAATTTGTAAAGATGAATATCATTTTCTTGACCATTTAAGAGAAGTTGACATTTCTTTGAATAATTGTTTCCCTGATAAATTCCTGCTTGACTGTTTGTTGTGTTTATTTATATTTGACCGCGTCGCATGTGTGATTCGCGAGCAGGGTAATAGATGCATCTATTGTTCGCGCCGTTCGACCCTCAGGTAGTGCACACTTTATTTTTTTGTTGGATCGGGCCGTACAACCTCGACACTATTTGCGCATACTTCTTGCATGATATTGTTTTATGATTTGAACTGTTTCAAATGCCTTGAAAGGGGAATTGTTATCTGAGATATTATCTGGAAAAGAACCTATCATTTCATGTTGTAAATTGTTATTTATCCGTGACATCCATGCTTAGCATAACGCTTAAATTATATTATTTTTGACCCTAGTAAGTGTCAAGTCAACCCCTCGTCACTACTTCTTCGAGGTTAGACTGGATACTTACTAGGTACATATTATTATGTACTCATACTACACTTATGTACTTAACTGTACAGGATCTGAGGCAAGTACATCTGGCTACCTGTCTGGTGCGCATCCTTGATAGTAGGTCGAGATTCCACGGTGAGCTGCTCCCTTCTTATGCTGTACAACAGCGTGATGGAGTCTCTCTTTGTTTTTGACTATCTATTCTATTTTAGACAGTAGGATAGATTTATTCTTTTGTATACTCTACTAGATGCCCATATACTTGTGACACCAGGTCTTGGCATACACATTGGTAGACTATTCTTTTGGGTTGTATATTTATTACTTTAAGTTGCTAATTATCATTGTTTAAATTCAAGATAAGAAAATGTTGGACTTGTTTTGGTAGAGTAAAAATGAGAACACATTAATAACTTCGAGTTGGCTTGCCTGACAATGGTGTTGGGCGCCATCATGACCTATAATGAAATTGGTTCGTGACAACATGGTATCAGAGCACTACGTTCACGTAGGTCTCACAAGTCATGGGAAATCCTAATAGAGTTTTGCGGATCGATATGGAGACGTTTGTATTTATCTTCGGGAGGCTATAGGGTATTAGAAAACTACTCTTTATTCATTTCCTATCGTGCAGTGGTTGGTATACTAAATTTCCTTCTTCTATTCGCTCACAAATGGTGAGGACGCGCACGACAGATGTTCCAGACCTGGGAGGATCTGCTCCTCCCGTTGCTAGCGGTCGAGGAAGAGGCCGGGGAGGGCACCAGTCCGAGGTAGGGGACGAGGGTGTCTAGAGCTATCCTAGTAGAACCACCGGCAGATCCTGTGGGGGATCCTATCATTGAGGAGCAGGGCGATGCGCCCGCAACTGAGCCTACCCCGGCGGACTTCATGATAACACCGGGTTTCCAGGAGATCATGGTCCATATGTTGCGGTTTATGGACACTATGACTCAGGCTGGTTTATTTCCAACAGATCCAGCTACATCCCAGGCGGAAGGGGGAGCACAGACCTCTACTACTCAGTCCCTTGGTCATGCAGCCACAGTGTATCAGACTTCAGGTGCACTACCCGCGGATAGGGCTCAGCCAGTTGCTGCAGTGGTACCCGAGCCCAGACCAGCTGCGGATGGTGACCCGCAGAAGTTATTAGACAGATGGACTAGAATACACCCTCCTATCTTTAGGGGTGAGCGTCATGAGGATGCCTAGGATTTCATTGATAGGTGTAGGGACAGATTGCACATCATGAGGATATTGAAGTCTTATAGGGTTGACTTCACTACTTTCTAGCTGGAGGGTAGGGCCCGTAGATGGTGGCAGTATTATATTCTTGGCAGGCCAGCGGGTTCTCCTCCCATAACTTGGGGTAGTTCACACAGTTATTCCTTGATAGGTATATTCCACCCTCTGAGAGGGAAGAGCTGTGGTATCAGTTTGAGCAGCTTGAGTAGGGTCAGATGTTCGTGACCGACTATGAGGCGAGGTTTTCTAAGTTATCCCGCCATGCATTGATGATACTTCCTGCTGATGCAGGGAGGGTGTGGAGGTTCGTTGCAGGTTTGCATTCTAGCATTAGGGCCAATATGTCCCGAGAGGTGGAGATGGGCACTCCTTATCAACTAGTAATGGAGATTGCCCGGAGGATTGAGGGCTACCGTCTGAGAGGTAAGGAGCAGGCACATCAGGACAAGAGGGCCCGATTCTCCGGAGAGTTCAGATGTGCCCCGGCTAGGGGTAGAGGTCAGTTTGAGAGGGGTCAGCCTAGCAAGACCCCATATTTAGCACTACCACCTCCTCGAGGTGCTCCAGCGCGCCCTTATTTCAGTGCCATCCCAGAGAGTTCCTATCGTCCGCCAGCTATTCAGGGTCCCTCCAGTGGGTATTCAGGTCCGCAGGGTTCTTTTGGTTCTTATTTCAGTGCTATGCCTGAGAGTTCATACCGTCCACCAGCCATTCAGAGTTCCTCCAGTGGGTATTCAGGCCATCAGGGCCAAACTTCCGGATAGCAGTCTATGGTGCCGAGAGGTTGTTATGAGCGTGGAGATTTGGGTCACATAAAGAGGGCCTGCCCTAGACTTTGGGGCAAGGCAGTACAATAAGGTCAGTAGCCCATGATTGCAACACCTGTTGCCCAGCCTCCCAGAGGCGGGGGACAGACGGGTAGAGGTTGTCCTAGAGGTGGAGGCTAGACAATGAGAGGGCAGCCAGCTACTACTCAGTCAGGCGGAGGCCAGCCAGCTGGCACTCCGTCCAGATTCTATGCCATTCCGGCTCGACCAGATGCATTGGCCTCAAATGCCGTTATCATAGGTATTATTTATGTCTACGGTGGAGATGCTTTGGTACTATTTGATACAGGGTCTACCTATTCATATGTGTCATCTCTGTTTGCTCATTTCCTAGATATTCCTCGTGAGCCTTTGGGTACTCCTGTTCATGTGTCCACTCTTGTGGGCGATTTTGTGGTTGTGGATCGGATCTACCGGTCCTGTATGGTCACATTCTGTGGTTTTGAGACTAGAGCAGATCTCTTGTTGCTTGATATGATCGATTCTGACAGGTCATCCTGGGCATGGATTGGTTATCTCCATATCACACCGTCCTAGATTGCCATGCCAAGACTGTTACATTAGCAATGCTAGGGTTGCCAAGGTTGGAGTGTATGGGTTCCTCAGTTAATACACCTAGTCGGGTTATCTCTTTTCTGAAGGCTCGACATATGGTCGAGAAGGGTTGTTTGGCTTATCTAGTTTATGTTCGGGACACCACCACAGAGTCTCCGATGATTGATTCAATTCTAGTAGTCTGGGAGTTCGCCGATGTGTTTTCTTCTAACCTTCCTGGCATGCCACTAGATCGTGATATTGATTTGGCTCCAGGTACCCAGCCTATATCTATTCCACCATACCGTATGGCTCCGAAAGAGTTGAAGGAGTTGAAAGAGAAGTTTGAGGAGTTGTTAGCAAAGGGGTTTGTTAGACTAAGTATGTCACATTGGGGTGAACCAGTATTGTTTGTAAAGAAGAAGGATGGGACCATGCAGATGTGCATTGATTACCGCCAGTTGAACAAAGCTACCATCAAGAACAAGTACCCGTTGTTGCGCATTGATGATTTGTTCGACTAGTTGCAGGGTGCTAGGGTGTTCTCTAAGATCGACTTGAGATCAGGATACCATCAGTTGAAGATTCGGGACTCAGATGTTCCGAAGACTGCTTTCCGTACTAGATACGGTCATTATGAGTTTCTGGTGATGTCCTTTGGCTTGACTAATGCCCCATCAACGTTTATGGACTTGATGAACATGGTGTTCAGACCTTATATTGATTCCTTTGTTATCGTCTTCATTGACGACATCTTGATATACTCACGTAGCTTGGGGGAGCACGAGCAGTATTTGAGAGTAGTGCTTCAGACCTTGTGAGAGCAGAAGCTATATGTTAAGTTCTCCAAGTTTGAGTTTTGGTTAGAGTCAGTGGCATTCTTGAGTGTTAGGAGAGGGTATTAAGGTGGATCCCAAGAAGATTGAGGTAGTTCAGAGTTGGCCACGTCCTACTTCAGTGACTGAGATCAGGAGTTTCCTGAAATTAGCAGGTTATTACAGTCAATTCGTGCAGGGTTTTTCATCTATTGCATCACCTCTGACTAGGTTGACCCAGAAGTGTGCTCCTTTTCGTTGGTCCGATGATTGTGAGGCGAGCTTTTAGAAGCTCAAGACAACTTTGACTACAGCACCAGTCCTAGTGTTACCTTTCGGCTCGGGGATATATACTGTGTATTGTGACGCTTCACGCATTGGCTTGGGTTGTGTATTGATGCAGGAAGGGCGAGTTATTGCATATGCTTTGCGTCAACTGAAGATTCATGAGAAGAATTATCCTCTGCACGATATAGAGTTGGCCACGATTGTTCATACTCTTAAGATATGGAGGCATTATCTGTATGGGGTGTCATGTGAGGTTTATACGGATCATCGCAGCTTACAACATTTGTTCAAGCAGAGGGATCTCAATTTGAGGCAGCGCAGATTGCTTGAGTTACTGAAGGATTATGACATCACCATTCTTTATCATCTGGGCAAGGTAAATGTGGTCGAGGATTCCTTAAGCAGGAAAACAGAGAGTATGGGTAGCTTGGCATTCATTCCAGTAGGGGAGAGGCCACTAGCTTTGGGCATTCAGCTCGTAGCTAACAGACTTGTGAGGTTGGATATTTTAGAGCCCAGCCGAGTCCTTGCGCGTGTTGTTGGTTAGTCTCCATTATTGGGGCAGATCAAGGCCCGACAGTTCGATGATCCACATTTGGCAGTTCTTAGAGAGACGGTTCTACAAGGTAGTGCCAAGGAGGTTTCTATTGTCGAGGATGGTGTTCTGCGACTCCAGGGTCGCCTATGTTTTCCTAATGTTGATAGCCTAAGGGAGACAATTCTAGAGGAGGCACACAGTTCACGGTACTCCATTCATCCGGGTGCTACGAAGATGTATCGTGACTTGAGGCAGCATTATTGGTGGTGGCAGATGAAAAAAGACATAGTGGAGTATGTGGCTAGGTGTTTTAATTGCTAGTAGGTTAAGTATGAACACCAGAGGCCAGGTCGCCTACTTCAGCAGATGCCTATACCTGAGTGGAAGTGGGAGCGCATTACTATGGACTTCGTAGTTGGGTTGCCCCGAACCTTGCAGAAGTTTGATGTAGTATAGGTCATTATTGATAGGTTGACCAAGTCATCACACTTTATTCCGGTTGTGACTACTTATACTTTAGAGAGGTTGGCCTAGATTTACATTCGGGAGATAGTCCGGTTGCACGATATGCCTGTTTCCATCATATCAGATAGAGGCCCTCAGTTCGCTTCCCATTTCTGGAGAGCCGTTCAGAGTGAGATGGGGACCCATGTGGAGCTCAGCACATCATTCCATCCTCAAACCGACGGACAGTCGGAGCGGACAATTCTGATTTTGGAAGACATACTTAGAGCCTGTGTGATTGACTCTGGAGAACAGTGGGATCAGTTCTTACCTTTGGCCGAGTTTTCTTACACCAACAGCTATCAGTCCAGCATCGGGATGGCTCCCTTCGATGCTTTATATGGTCGGCGGTGTCATTCTTCTATCGGGTGGTTTGAGCCTGGTGAGGCTAAGTTGTATGGTACGAACTTGGTAAAAGATTCCTTGGAAAAGGTGAAGTTGATTCAGGAGAGACTTCGCACAGCTCAGTCCAGACAGAAGAGTTATGCGGATCAGAAGGCGCGCGATGTATCATTCATGGTTGGCAAGAAGGTTCTCTTGAAAGTCTCACCAATGAAGGGTATTATGAGATTTGGGAAGAAGCACAAGTTGAGCCCAAGGTTTATTGGCCCATTTGAGGTGTTGAGGCGAGTTGGGGAGGTTGCTTACGAGCTTGTTTTACCCCCCAGCTTATCAGGAGTTCATCCAGTTTTTCATGTATCGATGCTGCAGAAGTATCACGCCGACTTGTCCCATGTGTTAGACTTCAGTACTATTCACCTGGATAAGTGTTTGGGTTATGAGAAGGAGTTAGTTGCCATTGTTGATAGACAGGATCTCCAGTTGAGATCCAAGAGGATTTCTGCGGTGAAGGTTCAGTGGAGTGGCCAACCAGTCGAGGAGGCGACCTGGGAGTTTGAGGAGGACATGCGGAGTAGATATTTGCACTTATTCAACACTTCAGGTATGAATCTAAACCCGTTCGAGGACGAACGTTTATTTAAGAGGTGGAGAATGTAACGACTCGATTGGTCGTTTTGCCTTCTAGAACCCCATTACCCTAATAAGACTTCCCGTACTTACTTTTACTAATTTATGACTTGCGAGGATGGTTGGTTCGGGATTTGGAAGAGTTTGGGTTGAAATCGGAACACTTGGTTCCTTAAAGTTGGCTTAAAAAGCCAAGTTTGACTTCGGTCAACATTTTGAGTAAACGACCTCGAAATTGGGATTCGAAGGTTCTAACAGGTTCGTATGATGATTTCGGACTTGGGCGTATGTTTTGGATGACTCGGGAGCATTTTGGCGCGTAATAGTGAAAGTTGGTTCTTTAAGAATTTTAAAGTTCTTAAAATTTAGTTTGGAGCGGGTTTTTATGATATCGAAGTCCGAATGGAATTCTGAGACCGGGAATAGTTCTGTATTATCATTTAATACTTGCATGCAAAATTTGGTATCATTCCGAGTAGTCTAAGTATGATTCGACGCATTCGGCGAATTTTTGAAAACTTTAAGTTCAAAGTTGATTCATTTTGGGTTTTGGGTATTATTCTTGGTTTCATTGTTGTTTTTCGCATTTCGAGATTTCGAGCAAGTCCAAATTATATTTTCAGACCTGTTAGTGCCTTTGGACATGGTCCCGGGTGGCTCGGGTGAGTTTCGGACCCCCCAGAGCTAAGTTGGAAAACACCAGATTTCTGCTTTTGGTTTCCTTCTTCGCGAATGCAGATGGCCTCTCGCGTTCGCGATGAAGGATTTGGGGGACTGGGCCTCGCGGTCGCGAATAGTAGACAACCCAGGGCATCGCGTTCAAGTGGGTCTTCTCGTGATCGCGTAGAGCCTATTTCCGGGCTCCTCTCTTTTAGCTATTGCGATCGCGAGGGCTTGGTTGCGTATAAGGACCCCTGGGAAGATTTATCTTTTAAAAATGGGACTTAGGCATTTATGGGGTCATTTATTTCAATCTTGGGCGATTTGGGAGCTTCAAAAGAGAGGATTTCAACCTAGCTTTGTGAGGTAAGTAATTTCTACGGAATGTGAGTTTAATACATAGCTTATGGGTAGATTACAACATGTAAATTAGTAAAAATTATGAGATTAGAGTAAAACCTAGGGTTTTGATAAAAATAATATTTAACCACGAAATTTGTTATGGAATGGAGTGAAAATCATATATTCTTGATCCTTCGGTTATGGGTAACAACTTACTTCAAAAATTTCCGGAATCCGGGCACGTGGGCCCGGAGATGAATTTTAGGAATCTTGTAATTTGGATTGGGGAATCACTCTAATGGTTGGGATATGAACTTTTTAGCCTATATTGATTAGTTTTATGCTATTTGGATAGTTTTGGAGGGTTTGGCGCCAAATTGAGAATTGGGGCATAAGCTTAGACCGGAAAGTAGACATCGAGTAAAGTAAATCTCCTTTCTAACCTTGTAAGAGAGAGGTGTCCCTATAGGAAAAATAATTAAATAATTGCCACCAATTGCGGGGGCTACGTACGCACAAAGTGATGAGAGTCCGTGCGTAACTACTATTATGCTTAAGTCCAGGTAGTCTAGGACCCAAAAACATGCTTTATTTACTATTCTTGTAACTTTATTGTCAATTTAGATTGCTTAATTCATGTTGAATGTGGCAAATGAATTTATAAAGATGAACATCATTTTCTTGACCATTTAAGAGAAATTGACATATCTTTGAATAATTGTTTCCCTGATAAATTCCTGCTTGACTGTTTGTTGTGTTTATTTATATTTGACCGCGTCGCATGTGTGATTCGCGATCGGGGTAATATATGCATCTATGGTTCACGCCATTCGACCCTTCGGCAGTACACACTTTATTTTTTTGTTGGATCGGACCGTACGACCTCGGTACTATTTGCGCATGCTTCTTGCTTGGTATTTTTTTGTGATTTGAACTGTTTCAAATGCCTTGAAAGGGGAATTGTTATCTGAGATATTATCTGGAAAAGAACCTATCATTTCCTGCTGTAAGTTGTTATTTATCCATGACATACATGCTTAGCATAACGCTTGAATTATATTATTTTTGACCCTAGTAAGTGTCAAGACGACCCCTCGTCACTACTTCTTCGAGGTTAGACTAGATACTTACTAGGCACATATTATTTATGTACTCATACTACACTTCTGTACTTAATTATGCAGGATCTAAGGCAGGTACATCTGGCTACCCGTCTGGTGCGCATCCTTGATAGTAGGTTGAGATTCCACGGTGAGCTGCTCCCTTCCTATGCCGTACAGTAGCGTGATGGAGTCTCTCTTTGTTTTTGACTGTCTATTCTATTTCAGATAGTAGGATAGATTTATTCTTTTGTATACTCTACTAGATGCCCATATACTTGTGTCACCAGGTCTTGGCACACACATTGGTAGACTATTTTTTTGGGTTGTATATTTATTACTTTAAGTTGCTAATTATCACTGTTTTAAATTCAAGATAAGAAGATGTTGGAGTTGTTTTGGTAGAGTAAAAATGAGAACACATTAATATCTTCGAGTTGGCTTGCCTGACAATGGTGTTGGGCGCCATCATGACCTATAATGAAATTGGGTTGTGACACAAGTACTCTCCCTTTCTTTTCTTTCCTCTCAATCTCTCAGACCAGATTCTATATTCAAACCAAACACATGACTCATATTACTCAAATCTTACTAAAATACACTCATAACTGTTAAAGTGATAATATGCTAAGCATTTCAACACACACTATCATCTAGCATTCAACCTATAGATTATCAATTCATTAGAACAAATGAACGCATGACTTGAATAACTCAACTAAACAAATTAACCATACTTCAGAATGAATCAAGATCACTGATGCCTTTGAACGGTGATCAATTAACACAAATAAACAGTATTACTGAACTTCATATATCCTATATCAATCAGTTAATAGAAGAACCAACAAACAAAACTAGAAGCTAATCAATCTAACTGTCAAACGATGGTCCTAAACCAACATGAAACAACCAAACTACCAACTGGTAGTCCCAAACCAAAACACGATTTGAATCTAGCAAATATCATCTAGTTAAACATAAAAAGATAAAAACAAGATAAACTAACAGAAATGTCATGCTTCCCAGGATATGCAAATCAAAACGGATAACACGACTAATACAAACTAGACTAAACGAGTTCATATTAACCAAAAGACTTAAAGTTTGAAACGAAATGCATAATTCAAACTAATATACATGAGTCGAAACCAACACTTAAAACTACCTATAAATGATATAAACTTTATTGAAGCAAAACTGAAACTAATTGAAATTGAATACTACCCAATTACGTGAGATTAAACGAGACGGAAACTAAAATATGATCCTAGTCTTAATTAACAGAACTAAAAATCAGAAAAAGGGAAATGGATAAAGGTTTTACCACACGAGGAAATCGAGGCCAACCCAAGTAGCGAGGAAACGTCTAAGGTGTCGGATGGTGGTTGTTCGACCTTCAAACGAGCGTTTCTTTCTACCACACATTGAATCCAATGAGTTTCAATGTCGTGCTAGAGAGAAGCGAATGTATTTGGGTCAGAATAGGCTAAAACAACAGGGGGCAGTAGGGTGTGGTGGTTGCCGGCAGTGGCGGTGGTTGCCGAAATCCGGCCGGACTTCTGTTGTAGTTTTGAAATGAAACAACCATTGGATGATAGATCATGTGGAGCTCTACACACCTATGTAAGTATTTTATGAATAAGAGGTCTAAAATTCGACGAATTTACAAAAATAAAGTGGGCAAGGGTTTTGGAGTTTGGTTTATTCGTGGAGTTTGGGATGGATTCAAGGGATTTGGTTCGTGGATTTGGAAAGGGGGAAGTGAAGGGAGGTCGTGGTGTGAATTTGGGGTGGATTGAATGTGGTCCGCCGATGGCTAGGGTTTCGTCCAAGGTTATATCTACGAATTTGGGGGTGGGGGTTGAAAGTTTTGAGGTTTGGAATCAAAAAGAGGAGAGTGAGGGGAGAATAATGGTGTAAATTTTGTGGTTTTTGGACGACATCTGCCGGCGGTGGCGATTTTTGGTCGGCGGAGCCATCGTGGGGAGCGGCGGAGAGACAGAGAGACAAGAGAGTGATGAGAGATTGAGGAGAGAGGAAGAAGAAAATAAAATAGGGAAAAATGGGGGGCCAAATATCTGATCTTGAGGCCTTATATACATAGAGTGGAGAGTGAATTAGAACCCTTAGATCAAAGTGATATGAACGGATAAGATTTAATCTCACCTCACTTATCAAAACGATGTAGTTTTGAGGCGTCTCTCATACCACAAACCTGGACCGGGTCCTGGGCCCCGATTTTGGTCCAAATTGGCCTGATTTTGTCATTACAATGGCTAGCCCAATCTTTTATCCCCTTTATCAACTATTTAAAATAAACTAATTCTAAAAATTAAAAATAAAAGATAAAAATACACACCCAACAATACTAAAAGATATAATCTAAGAGAAAAAAACAAAGAGCAAAAATAAGGCATTTACAGCTGCCTCACTTTGCTCGAGAACATGAAGAGTTTTCGTGCAAAGATAGTGAATGTCATGACTAATTTTGCTCACCTATGACTCTAATGAAAGCATTTTTGAAAAAGGTGACCTAACTTTGCTTCCGAGGTTGCCTACATATCTTTGGCTATAAAGGAATCAGGTCGATGTAGTTCTGAGAAAATTTGGTAGCTGGGACTACCGAACACTAGAATTAAGACTGTTGTTGCTGTTGACTATTACTTGCTGCTTGCATCAAAAAAAGAAGAGAACTACATATTCTTACAAGCTAAGAGTTAAAAAATTCCTATCTATGTGTCTTCTGGAGTCAAATCTTGATTCTTGACTTGCTCGCTTGTGTTGACCTTAGATTGGATCTTGATTCTCTTTGAAGAAAAAATTATGACTCAATATCGATTTCTTACTTTCTGGATCAGAATTTGAGAAGATGAATCTTTAGAAGCTGGGTTACTGACACATTGTCAAAGTTAACTCCAACTATCGTGTGATCGAAAGACTTCTTCCTTCTGATGATAACTAAAACTTCAAGCTTTGATCGTCATAACCTGTGCTCTACGGCGGGGCCTACAAAGCCATCAAAAACGAACAAAACGAACAAAATTCTTCTGTCCTAGTCTGGCACTAGGAAAATTTGTGAGTTATTAGAGAAAGCTATAAATTATCTAATTCACTGAAAGGAAGACAAAGACAGTAGTATAAACTACTATGTGAAGCTATGCCACTACGAGGTAGTACCCTGTGTTACCAAAGGAATGGAATTAGACAGTAGTATCCTATATTACTTAAAAGAAACTTAACCAGGGGTTGGCACCCTGTATTACTGAAAATGAAATATAACCAGGGGTTAGCGCCCAGTATTATGGATAAAGTGCTGAATCCCTCTAGACGAAAAGTTTCTACCTGAGTTAAACTACATAAAACAACCTGAACGAAGAGTACTTTTACGCGAAACTATGAGTTGGATCCCCCTAGGCGAGATGGCTCTACCTAAGTTAAGCTACGTAAAACAACCTAAGCGAAGAGTACTTCTACCTGGAACTATGAGCTGGATCCCCCTAGGCGAAATGGTTCTACCTGAGTTAAGCTGCGTAAAATACCCTAAGCGAAGAGTATTTCTACCCGGAAATATGAGCTGGATCCCCCTAGGCAAAAGGATTCTACCTGAGTGAAGCTGCCTAAAACACCCTTAGGAGAGAGTACTTCTACCCGAAACTATGAGCTGGATCCCCCTAGGCGAAAGGATTCCTCCTGAGTTAAACTACATAAAACAACCTGAGCGAAGAGTACTTCTACCCGGAACTATGAGCTGGATCCCCAAAGGTGAAGTGGTTCTACCTGAGTTAAGCTACATAAGAAACCCTGAGCGAAGAGCTCTTCTACCCAAAACTATGAGCTGGATCCTCCTAGGCGAAATGGTTCTACCTAAGTTAAGCTACGTCAAAACAACCTGAGCGAGAAGAGTACTTCTACCCAGAACTATGAGATGGATCCCTCTAGGCGAAACAGTTCTACCTGAGTTAAGCTATGTAAAACAACCTGAGCGAAGAGTACTTCTACCCAGAACTATGAGCTGGATCCCCCTAGGCGAAATGGTTCTACCTGAGTTAAGCTACATAAGACACCCTGAACGAAGAGTACTTTTACCTGGAACTATGAGCTGGATCCCCCTAGGCGAAATGGTTCTACCTGAGTTAAGCTACATCAAAACAACCTGAGCAAAAAAGTACTTCTACTCGGAACTATGTGCTAGATCCCCCTAGGCAAAACAGTTCTACCTGAGTTAAGCTACATAAAACACCATGAGTGAAAAGTACTTCTACCCGGAAATATGTGCTGGATCCCCCTAGGTGAAATGGTTCTACCTGAGTTAAGCTATGTAAAACACCCTGAGCGAAAAGTACTTCTACCCAGAACTATGAGCTGGATCCCCATAGGTGAAACAGTTCTACCTGAGTTAAGCTACGTAAAACACCCTGAGCGCAAAGTATTTCTATCCGAAAATATGAGCTGGATCCACCTAGGTGAAACAGTTCTACCTGAGTTAAGCTGCGTAAAACATCTTGAGTGAAGAGTACTTCTACCCGGAACTATGAGCTGGATCCCCCTATGCGAAATGGTTCTACCTGAGTTAAGCTACGAAAATAGGAGGTGTGAACAATAGTGATGCATGCTGGAAAAAAAAATGGAGATTTTAAGGAGCTTACGTTTGGTGACATTCATTCTTTTAGAATCAACATTTTGCACTACTTTGTTCCTACTTCAAACAAAGAAAAATTTGTGAGTTTTCAAAGTGGTGGTTGGTTTGTGGCCTTGATGCCCTGAGTAGTTTGATTTACGGCCACTGCTGTCGAAGAACCGATTCTGTCAGCATGGTACCGAGATGCTCGGTTGCTCTGTATCATTTTCTAGAGACCTTGGCTTTCCAATGTTGCCCCCAACTATTTCATACCCAGATGTCTATGGTACCTCTACCCTTGTCTCTAAGGCAAGGTAATTTTTCTTTAAAATCAAACTCAGTTATCTTGCACCCAGTATCAGTTTGTGTCTGTAGTGCTTATAACCTTTTCTCATCAAGCAGGTCTTGCTTAGGCGACCTTTTCAGTTTTTTGAGACACTTTGTTTGCCTTATCAAATGAGATCACAGATGGATTCGTGACTTTGTCAATGCCATATATGCCCCAAATTGTGCTCGATATTACAGGGAAACTGTAGCTAGTTTTGCAACCATTTCTTTGCTTTGCTTTTGATGCAGGATTAGATCGAAAGGGACTCAAAGAAAAAATTATAGGTAAAAACTAAATAATAATTGAAAGTGAAAAAGAATTGTGCTTAAACAAAAGGTGTCCCTTTCGGGAAAAGGAATAAGGAGACTTATCTGGAGGTATGTGCCGACTTCAATAAATCATGACATGCATTTTAGACTAAACGCCTGATCCGTCTGAGCTGTCTAATTCTCGAAATCCATCGCAAATGTTCATCTTGAAATTGTCTTGGTTGTGCTCATGCCGGAGAATTGAAGACCCTCATTCGGCTAGTAGCGCCCTTTGCAGCTTTTCGCTAACTAACCTCTCTCATTTCTCTACTAACCATCGCTTTATGGTGTCCATCTGGGTTTTTACCAATAAAACTCTGTCATTTCTCTGCTCACTATCGCCTTATAGTGCCCGTACGGGTTTTCATCGATAAGACTCTCTCATTTCCTTTTTTTTACTAAGATCCTGCATGCGGAAGTTTGCCTAACAACCTTGGCATAGGGACTTCAAACATTCTCAAAGATCGATCAAAAGTTTCTAACAGGGAAAAGGCGAAAAGAACCTTGAACTTAATTACAACTTTTGGAACCGTTTTTATAGGAAAAACCGTAAAATAAAACAAACTTCTGCCCCAGTTTTAGAGTATTAGGAATATAGATTTTTTGTTGATGGGACCGAACTCAGAGTAAGGCTACCTACGTATCCTTTTGGAATCAGGTCGACGTAGTTCAATGACTCAGAAGATTTGTCGTTTGACCCTTTTTTATGCTTTTACAAGTACACAGGTTCTAGAAACAGAGAAGACAAATACGTCTCAAAAGAGTTAACAAAAGGGTGACACCTATCTGGAATAGTGAGCAAATGATAGCCTTCATCATCTCGATCTGATAAAATCAATGCGTGAAAATTCTACAGCGGGTATATATCAAACATAATATCTTTTGACTGTATCTGCATTAATAGTCATGTCTGGTACCCGTCCTTCTTTATCTACCAAGTGCAAGGCCCCTTTTGGTAACACTTTCTTGATGATGTAGGGTCCTTGCCAGTACGGTGCGAACATTCCTTTAGCTTCAACCTGGTGTGGAAGGATGCATTTCAAAATGAGTTGGCCTACCTTGAAGTGCCTTGGACGCACTTTCTTGTTGTAAGTGCGTGCCATTCTTTGCTGGTATAACTGTCCAAAACATACTGCTTCTAGTCGTTTTTCATCAATCAACATTAGTTGTTCTAATTGGGTCTTGACCCACTCAGTGTCTTCAATCTCTGATTCTACAATAATTCAGAAAGAAGGAATTTCGACTTCAGCGGGTATTATAGCTTCAGTTCCATATACAAGCAGATACGGAGTTACACCAACAAATGTGCGAACAGTCATGCGGTATCCCAAAAGAGCAAAAGGCAACTTTTCATGCTATTTCCTGGAACCTTAGATCATTTTCCTAAGAATCTTTTTGATGTTCTTGTTCGCCGCTTCAACGACTCCATTGGCTTTTGGCCAGTAAGGGGTAGAATGGCAATGCATGATTTTAAATTGTTTGCATACCTCCTTCATCAAATGACTATTTAGATTGGCTGCATTGTCAGTGATAATGGTCTTTGGGATACCAAAGCGACAGATGATGTTGGAATGAACAAAGTCTACCACTGCTTTGAAAGTGATGGCCTCCACCCGGTGAAGTCAATTGCAACCAAAATGAATCTATGCCCATTTGAAGCCTTTGTATCGATTGGCCCAATAGCATCCATTCCCCAAGTAATGAAAGGCCAAGGAGAGGACATGGGATGCAACTCTGAAGAAGACGAGTGAATCAGGTCCCCATGAATCTGGCACTGGTGACACTTGCGAACAAAACTGAAGCAATCTCGCTCCATAGTAAGCCAATAATACCTTGCCCACAAAATCTTCTTTGCCAAAACATATCCATTCATGTGAGGTCTGCATACCCCCGAATGCACTTCATTCATGATCCGCTTCGCTTCTGTGGCATCTATGCATCTCAACAAGTTTAAATCTGGGGTCCTCTTGTACAGAATTTCCCCATTCAGGAAGAAATCACTGGTGAGCCGCTTTATAGTTCTTTTTTGATCTCCTTTGGCATGCTCTGGATATTCTCTTATTTTCAGGAATCATTTTATGTCATGATACCATGGTTTACCATCCGGTTCTCTCTCAATTATATTGCAGTAACCGTGTTGATTTTGAACTTGGATTTCTTGTGGATCAATATGAGTGTTGTCTGGATAAGGGAGCATCGAGGCTAAAGTAGCCAAGGCATCGACTAGCTCGTTGTGGAACTTGGGAATGTACCTAAACTCGATGGATTTGAATCTTTTGCTCAAGTCTTGCACACATTGTCTGTATGGAAGAAGCTTGATGTCTCGAGTCTCCCATTTGCCCTGGGCTTGCCAGATAAACAAGTTGAAATCTCCCATAACTAATAGTTCATGCACATCCAGATCGATGGCCATTTTCAGACCCATGATACAAGCTTCGTATTCTGTCGTATTATTGGTATAGAAGAACCAAAGTCAGGCTGTTGCAGGGTAATGACGTCCAATAGGTGAGATGAGGATTGCCCTGATCCTAACTCCTTTGATATTGACAGCCCCATCAAAATACATTTTCCATACAGGGTTATCGTCTAGAACTACTTCCTCTATTGAGTTGACCTCTTCGTCTAGGAAGTATGTTCTAAGAGACATATACTCATCATCAACTGGATTCTCTGCCAAATGATCTACCAAATCCTATGCTTTCATCGCTGTGTGAGTGACATAGACGATGTCGGACTCTGTGAGCAGGATTTGCCATTTTGCGAGCCTACCAGTGGGCATTGGATTTTGGAAGATGTACGTCAAAGGATCTATTCTGGATATGAGGTAAGTAGTGTACGCCAAAAGATAATGTCTCAGCTTCTGAGTGACCCAAGTCAAGGCACAACATGTTCTTTCTATAATAGATAATGTGAACTTCTTGCTCAAATAATAGATTGTCTGTTCCTTTTTGCCTATTGCATCATGTTGCCCCAGAACTCATCCAAAGGAATTATCCATCACTGATAGATATAAAAATAAAGGCCTACCAGGTTCAGGTGGGACCAGTACATGGGGTTTTGATAGATAATCTTTGATCATGGCAAAAGCTTTTTGGCAATTGTCCATCCACTTGATAGCGGCATCCTTTTTCAGCAACTTAAATATGGGCTCACACATGGTTGTGAGCTAAGCAATGAACCTACTGATATAGTTCAACCTCCCGAGAAAACTCATGACTTCCTTTTTGTTCTTCGGGGTGGCAGATCTCGAATGGACTTTATCTTAGATGGATCCAATTCGATGCATCTCCGGCTGACTATAAAACTGAGGAGTTTCCCAGATAGAACCCCAAATGCACACTTGGTTGCATTAAGCTTAAGGTCATACCTTCGAAGCCGTTGGAAGAACTTTTTCAAATCGCACACGTGATCAATTTGTGTCTTTGATTTTATGATGATATCATCGACATATACTTCAATATTTGTGCATCATGTCGTGAAAAATGGTATTCATGGCCCTCATGTAAGTTACCCCTGCATTCTTTAAACCGAATGGCATGATCCTGTAAAAATAAGTACCTCACGGAGTGGTGAAAGCGGTCTTTTCTGCATCATCCTCATCCATTAGAATTTGGTGGTACCCAGCATAGCAATCCACGAACGATTGTATCTCATGCTTTGCGCAATTATCTACAAGAATGTGGATATTTGGCAAAGGAAAATTATCCTTTGGACTTGCTTTGTTCTGGGCCCTATAGTCAACACAGACTCTGGTTTTTCCATCCTTCTTTGGCACATGCACAACATTTTCCACCCAAGTGGTGTATCGGACAGTTCTGACCACATTGGCACTCAGTTGCTTCATTATTTCCTCTTTTATTTTGTCATTCATGTCTATTTTAAATTTTGTTGCTTTTGTTGGACTGGTGGAAAACCAAGATACGTAGGAAGCTTATTAACCACTAGATCAACACTTAAACCCGGCATATCATCGTAAGACCAAGCAAACACATCTCTGTATTCAAATAAAAGTTGAATCAAGGCATCTCTGTTTTTTTGTTCAGTGTGAATGCTTATCTTCATTTCTCTAACTTCTTCATGACTTCCGATATTAATCGGCTCAATTTCATTGAGGTTGGGCTTAGGCTTGTTTTCAAATTGTTCCAACTCTCTTTTATTTCCTCAACAACCTCATCTTCAGCATATTCAACCTCTTGATGCATTATTTCGATATTAGACAGCTTTTTAAGATCTAGGCGTGAATTCCTCATGTATGTCATGTTATTAAAGCCAACATTAACAAAACTAAAATGGAAATAAAATGATAGGAATTAGGAAAAAGAAAAGATACAAAACATAATACAAAACTGAACTGCATTTCATTGAATTCGAAAGGATAGAAGGGTTAACATCAAAACAAAACAATCATATTGAGATGTTTGGATTACAACCCTGAAAGTAACCTAAAATATAAAAACGAAGCTGCAAAAGTAAACTACCAAGACTCCTTCCTTGTGGGGAGAGGAGTTGCTTCCCAGTTGGTGAGCATGGTGTCTGGGTTAATTAGTTGCATATAGGCATGACTAGTGCCTTCACCAGCTTGGATCATATTCACTTCAGAAACGCATCTGGATGAGGCCATTTCAAATTTCATCAATATTTGCATGCGCCGAGGAATTTTGACCCTCTTGGAGTCGTGACTTGACAAAAGTGTAGAAAATGTGAGGGATATGTTATTGCAAGACCCATCCATGCTTTTTGCGGTGCTTGGATTTGTTCGTCTGCTTGTGTTGGCCTGAAGCCTAAGCCAAAAGTACCCTGCTTACTGAACGGAGAAATAGGCTCCGAAATTCCTTACAATGATGCCCCCAAGCCTTTTCCTGCCACATAACCTTGTCTCAGCATAACTGCAACCACCATTACAGATGTGGCGGAAAGACAAGTATGCAAAATGGGCTTTCCTTCCTCAATATGGCCCATAACAACCACTTCAAAAGCCTGATAGACAATGGACTCACACCCTTCCTTGGCCTTAATACAGGGGATTAACGGGTCTTTATAAATGGAAGACTCGTCTTTCCCGTGAACAATAATTTCTTGCCTGTCATGTTCGAATTTGAGCATTTGATGTAAGGTGGATGGTACAGCTCGGGCTGTATGGATCCATGGTCTTCCAAGAAGAAAGTTATAAGAAGTGACCATGTCCACTACTTGGAAGACAATCTCAAAGTCAACCAGCTCAATCGTCATGGTGAGGATGATCTCTCCAATGGTATCTCTCGCCGAGCCATCAAAAGCCCGAATGCGAACATTGCTAGGTCAGATTCTATCTGTATTGATCTTCATGCTTTGCAAGGTAGAGAGAGGGCATACATCTATACTTGAGCCTCTATCAACCATGACTCACTTTACATAATTCCCCTCACATTTGACCATCAAATGCCAAGCCATATTGTGCCCGGCTCCCTCCTCTGGAAGTTCATTATTAGTAAAGGAGATTCTGTTCACCTAGAAAAATCTGTTGGCCATCTACTCTAACTGATTCACTGTGGTCTCCTCTGAGACATGTGCCTCGCTTCAGATCTTGATTAGTACGCATGCATGCTCTTTGAAATGTATGAGCAGAGATAGTAGAGAGATTTGGGAAAGAGTCTTTCTTAGCTGGTTGATGATTGAGTAATCTTGAACTTTCATCTTTTTCAAAAACTCTTCCGCCTCTGCTTTTGTGACAGGTTTCTTTATTGGCAATTGGCCTTCTTTGATTTGCTTGGCCTTTCTCAACTCTTCTGGAGAGTAACATATCCCTGATAGAGTCAAACCTCCAGTTTCCCCCACTTCCTCTATGATTTCCTTGCCTTTGTAGGTCATCATAGTTTTGTTGTAGTTCCAAGGAGTGGTTTTCATGTTTGTCATAGGGTGTTGCATGGCAGGTTTAATTATGATCGTCTCTATTATACCTTTTGTACCTCCCTAATTCTGCCTTGTGATGGGGTGGCCTCCTAGTACATACAACCTTGGGCTTGAATCATTGGAGCGAACTTCCAACCTTGAGACCTTGGGAACAAATAAAGTTACGTTTTCTGAGCTTGGGGCACCTTTTACAATCAACGGAACATCTCAGCTTGGACTTACTTCCAGACCTGTTCCTTATTGAATTTCACCCACTATCATTTCTGCTTGACCGACCGGCTTGTATTCTTGATCTCGGCCAATCATTCCCACAAAATGAACATCATTGTGTGTTGGCAACAGGTTGTTTGTCATATTAGGAGGGTCCTCGCCATTTGTCACTATAATTAATTTTTCAAAAATGAGTCTCTCTATGGTTCTTTTCATAGTCCAATAGTCATCAGTGCTATCCCTCGGGGCACCTGAATGATATTTACATCTAGCATTTGCTTGAAATCCATGTGAATCAGGATGCATATGGTGGGGAGCGATGGGTCCAATCACGCCATTTGCTTCATCTTTTGGAATAGACTAGAGTATGATTCAGCCAATGGAGTGAATTTTTCCGTCGACCTCTGCTCTCGACCATAATCCTGCCTGGTACGAGCATTATAGGGTGCCCGAAAATTTTGCTGCTGAGGTAAGAGGATCCTTGGAGCTAGTGCCCGTACCTGCTGATTGGGAGGTCGAGCTTAGGATTGAGCATTGAACACTGTATACTGTGGTGGGCCCACAGAGTATTGATGAATTGGAGGGGGATAATAATGTTGAGGGCAGCTGGATTGCCCCTACTGAACTTACACATAAGTGTGTGATGCCCCTCTTTGAACTTCCTTGGATCCCGAGGTCATCATGGACCCTTCATCTCTCTTTTTTCTATTTGCCAAACTTCCCGACCCACTTTGGATTGCTTGGGTGGTGGCTTTTAGAGCAACTTGACTTACAATTCTTCCAGTCTTGGGGCCATTTTCGACCATCTCCCCTATTTTGATTGCTTCTGCAAAAGGCCTACCTATTGCGAACATCATGTTTTGAAAGTAATCAGCTCTTGAGCCTGCAGAAAAACAGTGATCAATTCGTGATTATCCATGGGTGGCTTAACTCTAGCCGCTTGCTCCTTCCATTTGATGGCATACTCCCTAAAGCTTTCAGTCGGATTTTTCTTCACATTGGATAGGGAATTGCGATCTGGTGCAATATCAATGTTGTACTGGAATTGTTTGACAAAGGCCTGGGCCATGTCGTCCCAGACATGCCAATGAGAGATATCTTGGTCAATAAATCATTTGGAGGCCACCCCCACGAGACTTTCCCCAAAATAAGCCATCAGCATCTCTTCCTTTCCTCCTGCACCCCTCAGCTGGTTGCAGTACCTTTTTAAGTGGGCGATAGGGTCGCCGCATCCATCATATTTCTCAAATTTTAAGGTCTTGAACCTTGGTGGCAAATGGATGTGAGGGTACATGCATAGATCACTGAATGAAACACTTTTGTGACCACCTAGTCCATGTATATTCTTTATGTTATGTTCAAGACTTTTCATTAACCCGGCCATCTCATCTGGCTCAACCGTTGTGGCAAGATTTTCATTTTCCACTGGTGACTCGTACTAAGGAGTTTCATTGTATGGAGCCGAGACCCTGAAAGCCATATTTGAAGAATAGTATTGGCCATCATAAGCATGAGATATGGGCTCATTGTTAGAATGAGATGGTGGCTCATTGTTCCGGTGGTGGCGGGATTGTATATACTGGTGCGCCAGACACGACGAGAGGGGTGTTCCTGACCGGTGCGACTAGAGGTCGCATATTAGAGGTACCGGGGGCAGCATGGAGGCTATAGTTTTGCACATACCATGGTGGTAGAATGTGATCACTCGTTGCATGGAGCGGTGGTTGAGTAGCCTGGGGTATGGTGGAAGTTCCTCTGAGGGAGGGTGGAGGTCGACCGGAAACCCAAGCTTGATATACATCTGACAGTTGCTGTCTCAATTTTCTTATTTCCTCCAACTCTTGCTCAACTGACTGACCCTGCAGATTGTTACTAACCAACTCAATTTCATCACTATTATCCATTACCACCGCTCTTTTAGATCTTGTGAAGTAATGATGTGTTGCCAGTTTCACCACAAACCAACCACCTTAAGCTTACTATATAAGAGGCAAAAAATGTGTTAAGGTTAAGCATTTTACAGATAGGAATCACATGTAGATATGCTATGCTCCTAAAATATCACCATCTCTAACGTGCTTTTGGAAGGCTTCATGTTTCATTCCGGCTTATCAGCTTGTTGCTTATTGACACTGTTATTTCCTTCTCTCTTTTTTTTCGTTTTTTCCTTTCACTCGCCTTATTTTGATCCCTTACTTTAGAGTCATTAAAACAAATATGTGATCAAACTTTTTATGGGCTGTCTATGTATTATGTCGCCGTATAAATCAGATAATTACATAGTTCATGTACATGACCATTTTATTTACAAAACAAACTTCTTTTTGGTTCATTTTTCATTTTTTCTAAACAAAATCTTTTTCATTGATTTTCAATATATTATTTTTGATACAAGACTCAAAAACAAGAATTACATAAAGATAAACAAGACCAGACCTGACTCAAATATACTTTTTAGGATAAAAAGCAAAACAACAAGACTCAAAACACCAAAAGACTCTTACAGACTCAAAAACAACAAAAGAATAATGAAAAATGACTGATAACTAAAAGAAGACTTTGATCTCTGTAGTATAATCCACCAGCATCACTGTAATCAAGGCACTTGTTCCTGCGGCTGACCCCCAACATTGCGGTATATCCTCTCCAAGTCGGCAGATATATGACGAGCAACGTTCAATGATACTTCTACAAACCGCTCAGACATCATTCCCTAGAAACTCCTGCATGCTCTTAAGGTATATGTGGCTACCTCGAGGATCTTTCCCCTAATGTATTCCTGAGCCAAATGCAACTCTTGATTTTGCTGACCACGGGTCTTAGCTAGATCCAGTGCATCACGCTCGTGGTCCAAGGCCATATCTTTTTGGCGCCGAATTTCTAGTAACTCCCCCTCCAACCGATTGATCATCTTTTGGTAGTGGTGTTTCTATCTCAAACTCACTGATCTGGCACTCCTTTCTTAATTCAACTCCTTCTAACTGATCCCTTAAATCTTTTATTAGTGGAGCATAACTCATGCGCTCATGATCACGGACTACCCTGAACCGGGCTTCTCTATCTTCTTGTTGCTGAGCGGTAGCGACTTTGTTCTTCATTCGAATTTGGGCTTTGAGTGCTTGCATCTCTCGTGCCCGCTAAGCTTTCTCTTTCTCAAAAGCATCATACATCAGATCCTTATCTACTTTAACGATGCCGAGCTCTTCTTGCTGTGCTCCAAAGGCAGATTCATAACCCCTTTTCATTTCTTCCGCAGCCAGCCCAACTCTGTTTTGAATCTCCACCTCCCACTTTGCAGTGCTCTTCACGATTGTCCCTGGTCTATCTGCGAGAGCATATTGATTATAGAACCACTCAAGATAAGAAGGATTCATCTCACCCATTCTCGATTTGCCACCATGGTGCCACGCTCGAGTATCTTAGTGCCATTCCAAACACGTTGAGCATAAGCTTCATAAAGGGGATCCTCTGATGTTGCTTCCCAAATAAAGTTTTCCATGGTCTCTACTGGGGGCACTATTTGTTTGTGACCCAACTGACGTAGAACTCTTATGAGAGTATATGGCTGATAACCTTGAAGCCTCATCAAGATCAGAAATGGATGGCAAGATTACTTATAGATTACATATTCTACGGTGAACCAAGGATAATTCCATGTAATCTGATCATCTATTAAGGAGTGAAGATGTTCCCTCTAATCTTGGACACTTTCTAGAAAACTGCGAATCTCAAGCTCACTCATCAATCTAGCATTATACTGGCAAACATGATTATCCCAACAAGTACGGTGGTCTACCTGATAAGGACAACAAAAAAGATGATTCATGAACCACATCTAAAGTAGGAAGTTGCAACCTTCAAAGAAACCTTTTCCTTCCCAGCACCTAGTCAAGGCATGAAAGGTATCCGCTAACACCATTGGAAGAATGGAGGAATCATTTCTTTTCATCATGGCTGTGACTATCCCATATAACCAAATGTTAATCTTCTGATCCTCTCTTAGGAAGACCATGCACCCCAAGAAAGCTATAATGAATGTTTTGCGTCCATGGGCTCACCATGTGTTGGTTCTGTTTGTTAACCAGCTTCGTCCCATATTCTGAGAACCCCCTTTCATGTATGTACCTGTCATATAAGAAATCTAGGCAGACCTGCCCTTGCGCCACATATGCTATCTCGGTGTGGCTGATCCACATCTGCTCAAGGAACTTGGTAGCAGTGACATCCTTGGGAGCCAAAAGTCTCTTTGTTCGACTCTTGTGCCCCAGATCTGCATATTCAGTGAATTCCTCCAAGGTAGGAGTCATTTCAAACCCATTGAGACAAAACACATTATTCTTCGGATCCCAGAAATAAACCAAAACCTCGATGAGTTCTCGCTTGGGCTCAATATCCATGTTGTTCCACCATCGCTTCAATAAACTGGGCACTTTTTCAACAATCTTAAATGGCGAGTGCTCTTCATCTCTCGGCCTTTTGTCAGGTCTCCTACTAACTGAATACATATCTTACTTATATAAATAAATTATGAGGTCAAGTCCTAATCTAAACTCAAAGAAATGACATAAAGCAGATTTTGGATAAGACAACGGACAAACTTCTTTTGGGAGAAAGGTTGGACTTTAGCAGGATTACTCAGGTATCTCACCGAGGAAACAAAATTGGCCGGACAAAGGACAAAATGATAAAAAGTGACGAAGAGGACAAGATGGTTATTTTTATGAAAATGGCTTTTCAGTACCTCCAAGAAAAGTACTAAGGCAGTCCCGGTAAAAACAATCGAACACATGGATAAGCGGGTTAAAAATAAATAAAGCTTATTTTTTACGAAAACACCAATTTTAAAAAAAAACTGTAAGGTTGACTTGGCAAAAATGGTCGATAACAAAGGACGGCATGACAAAAACAAAATGACTATTTTTACGAAAATAGCCCTTCGACACTTCCGAGGGAGGTTGAAAAGTTGTCCCGGCAAAAACGGACAGAAATAAAGACAAAATGGTGAAAGATGTTAAAAAGGAGCAAAGTAATCATTTTGTACGGAAATAGCCTTTCCGCACTTCTGAGAAAGGTTTTAAGGCTATTTCAGCAAAAATGGTTCAACATCGGGGAAAATGGTAAAATATTAGCTAAATTTATGAAAACAACCATTTGGCAGTTCCGAAGAAGGTTTTGAGGTTGTATTAAAAACATGATCGGACACAAAGACAAAAACAATGAAAAAGACAAAAATCAGCAAAACTATCGATTTATTATTATTATTAAAGATTGAAAAATATTACGTACACACCGACTCGAAAACTCTTGCAAAAATGGGGGCCGAACCCGATGAAGGTTTCCTACGTACCCCACTGGAATTGTGAGAATCGGACCAGCGTAGTTCGAACCAAGACTAGACCATTTTTATTTTTCTTTTTTTATTTAGCAAAAATGAATTATCTGCACAAAACTGGGGGAATGATTTTTTTATTTTATTTCGCTCAACTAATTTTCTAAAGCCGGTCAACAAATGCAAGCAAGCCTTCCAAATGATGCAACAAGTAGCACATAAGTGAACATGATGGTCTCAAAAAGGATACCTGTCTTATACGGACCCGACCCCTGTGCCGAGCTTCGCTAAGTCAAATGTATGTGATGCAAATAAAGCGAACCTACTAGGGATATCCGGCATGAGGTTTGTTCTTCTAGGTTTAAATCCTATTGGAGAAGGTATCTAGGGGTATGAGGACTTGTACGCATGGTCGAAATTGAATTCCGGAAAGTTCTAAGTTGATTGGAAAGAGAATTCCCATTTCAAGTGCTTTTAAGTTGGAAGAACTGACTAAGATTGGACTTTTGAGTAAACGTCCTTGGAATCAGGATTTGAAGGTTCCAACAGGTCCGTATGATGATTTCGGATTTTGGCGTATGTTCAGATTGGGTTTTGGACGACCCGGGAGCGTTTCAGCGCCTGTAGTGGAAGTTAGCATTTTTTGAAGAATTTCATAAGTGTGGGTTGAAGTGCATTTTAGTGTTATCGATGTCCGTTTGGGATTTCGAGTCTCGGAATAGATCCGTATGGTAATTCTGGTATTGGGAGCGCGATCAGAAGTGAATTCGGAGGTCCATGGGTCATTTTGGAGTCATTTGGCTAAAGGTAGAAATTTGAAAGCTTTTGAGGAGTTTGACCGGAAGTGGACTTTTTGATATCGGGGTTGGATTCTGATTCCTGAAGTTGGAGTAGGACCGCAATGTCAAATACGACTTGTGTGCAAAATTTAAGGTCAATCGGATGTGATTTGATAGGTTTCGGTATCAAATGTTGAACTTTGAATTTCTCAAGTTCATCAAGTTTGATTTGGGGTGTGATTCGTGATTTTAGCGTTGTTTGATGTAATTTGAGGCCTCGAGCAAGTCCTTAATGTGTGTTGGGACAGGTTGGTGTGATTGGACGGGGTGCCGGGGGCCTCGGGTGGATTCCGGATGGTTAACAGATCGATTAGGACTTAAAGAAGGAGCTGAAGGGGGTCTGGTTGCTGGTTTAACCGCTTCTGCGGAGGCTTTACTGCAGAAGCGGCCCCGCAGAAGTGAGGAAGAGAACTGTAGAAGCGGTTAGAAGTGAAGGGGTCAGAGGCCGCAGGTGCGAAGGAATTTCCGCACTTGCGCGATTGCAGATGCGGTCTGGGCGGTGCAAAAGTGGATTGGGGCAGCTGGAGGTTCCCACAGAAGCGGAATTAAGTGACCACAGGTGCGAAGGTTGCTGGGCAGAAGAGGATTTTATAAAAACAGAGATTTGGTTCATTTCATTCCATTTTCTCTTGTTTGAACGATTTTTGGAGAGCTTCAAGTGGGAGTTTTCATCATCAACGGCAAGGTAAGCTATCCCAACCTATCTTGAGTTAAATACATTATTATATATGGTTTTTAGCATGAAAATTGGTAGAAACTTGGTGTTTGAGGGAAAACCTAGAAAACTGGCATTCTTGGATTTTGACCACGATTTTGGGTATGAAATTAAGAGTAAATTACATATTTGAGTTTGTGAGGTTATGGGTAAACTTTATTTTCGAAAAGTTTCGGAATCCGGGCACGTGGGCCCAAAGGCAATTTTGTCAACTTTTCGAGCGGAGTTGGAATTTTATATAAATTAAATTGTTATGGATATCAGGGTGTATTTTCATTAGTTTGACCGTTATTTGGCTAGTTTTAGAGCATTGGGGCATCGGTTTGAGTCGTTGGAAGGGCTTGGAAGCCGGTCATTGGATTTCGAAACGAGGTAAGTCTCCTTTCTACTCTTGTAAGAGGGAATTGTCCCCATAGGTGAAATAATTGGTTATGTGCTCCTATTTATGGGGGCTACGTACGCACGAGGTGACGAGAGTCCGTGCGTAGCTACTATTATGTTTAACTCCGGGTAGTCTAGGACCCAAAAGTATGTTATACCTGAAATATTTGTAATCTTATGGACAACTAAAATTGCCTAAATCATATCGAATTAGTAAAAGAATTTCTAAAAAGGGTTAAACCTCATTTTCTTAAATCATTAAAAGAGAATTGGCTTTTCCTTGGATAAATGTTCTTGATGAGTTCTTAATTGACTGTTTGAATGTGTGTATGTATGAGTACCTGCGTCGCATGTATGATTCGCGGGCGGGGGTAACTCTATTATTTATATTTGATCGTGTCGCACGTATGATTCGTGGGCGGGGTAATAGATACATCTATGGTTCGCGCCATTCGACTCTCTGGCAGTGCACAGTTTAAATATTTGTTGGATTGGGTCGTACGACCTCGGCATGATTTGCGCATGCTTGTAATGCTTGCTTGAGATTTACAAATTGATATTGCCTCCCTGGTCTGAGATAAATTGATAAATAATGGATTATGAATTTGGAGACTTCTAAATATAAAAAGGAATGTTACTTGTTTCTTGATTTACTTGAGTTTATTGCCGTTTTTAATAAATCAATGATTATTCGCATTATTAATATATTATTATTGGACCACTAGTAAGTGTCGAAGTCGACCTCTCATCTCTACTTCTTTGAGGTTAGACGGGATACTTACTAGGTACACGTTGTGTCACGGCCCGAATTCCCCACCCTCGGGAGTCGTGATGGCGCCTACTAATGGGAGCTAGGCAAGCCAATTATCAAACAATTACCTTTTTACCAATTTTATTTTTCTTTAACAAACATAAAGTGATAACGCATAAATAACGGAAGTTTAAATTTAAGTGGAAGAAAATAATGAAATATCTAATATCTGCATTTATTATAACTACTTAAGCCTTAATCACCTAAAACCTAATGTCACAGTGTCACAGACGGTCTAAGATTGCTACATACAAAGTTTGAAGAAATAACAATACACTGTTTCTGAAGTAAGGAAAATGAAAAAGGGAATAAGGGATAGAGGGAGATGCCAGGGCCTGCGGATGCCTGCAGGTCTACCTTGGATCTCCGCGTGGATTGAAGGTAGCCTCCAAACTACGGTCCAAGAGCTGCTCCGTGATCTGCACATAGTGCAGAGTGTAGTATCAGCACAACCGACCCCATGTGCAGGTAAATGCCTAGCCTAACCTCGGCGAAGTAATGACGAGGCTAGGACCAGACTACCAAATAACATGTGCAATTCAATATATATAGCGGAAAAGAAATACAGAAATAAACAGTCAAGTATGGGAGGGGAGCGTGTTGCGGGGGAGATATCAATTCTAAATAGAAAGACATCAAGTAAAGGAAAGAAACAATATAACTCGGGTATCAACAAAGAATCAGAAATCAATAAATGCACGACATCACCCTTTGTGCTTTTACTCTCGTCTTCACCAAAGCAATCATATAATAAAAATGTGAACGGTATCACCCTTCGTGCTTTTACTCTCTTTCCTCACCATATAATTAATATAATCGGCACGGAATGGTACATTGTGCGGCACGGCAACACCCTTCGTGCTTTACACTCTTTCCTTACAATCATACACGACATCACCCTTCATGCTTTACACTCTTTCCTCACAAAAACAATGCACGACATCACCCTTCGTGCTTTAACTCTCTTCCTCACCCAAACAACAATCACATACAATAAGGCAAGGGAAATAAATGAAATTATAATAAGAATCCCGGCAAGGTAACAACATCAATAATATCAACATCCCGACAAGGGAGATAACAAATAAAGCAACAATACCCCGGCAAGGGTGGCAACATAATGATCTCTTCTCTTTCTCACTTTTACTTCACAATTCACTTCACAGCTCGAGCCAATGCTCTAGAGGTTCAATTATCACTTATACCTTCACAATTCTATACAACTTGAGCCAATGCTCCTCAATGTTCATAGGTCACAATTCCTTCCACAAACTTTATACAACAAATAGAAACCATCACCAAGGCATGAAAGATATAACGAAGTCCTGATAATCACAATATAAAGACTCACGGGCATGCTAGACACCAATGTATAGATACTCGTCACCGTGCATGTATATCGTACTCAACAATTATCACATAGCAAATAGGACTCGACTCCTAATCCCTCAAGCTAAGGTTAGACCAAAACTTACCTCGATGCCACAAACACAACTCAGATTCAATTATAGCTTTAGCCCTTGATTCCACCATCAATTCGCTCGTATCTAGTCACAGTTACTTAATTACATCAATAAACGCTAAATGAATCAACCCCAATGCATGAAAATGAGTTTTCCAAAGTTTTACCCAAAAAGTCAAAAATCGCTCCGGGCCCACATGGTCAAAACCCGAGGTTTGAACCAAAATCCGATTACCTTCCCCCACGAATCCAAATAAATAATTTGTTTTGAAATCGAACCTCAATTCGAGGTCCAAATCCCCAATTTTTGAAAAACCTAGGTTCTACACCAAAACATCCAATTTCCCCTATGAAAATCATTGATTTTGAGTTGAAATCATGTTAAAAGATGTTAATGATTGAAAAAAATGAGTTAAAATTAACTTACAATCAATTTGGAAGAAGAGCTGTTCTTGAAAAATCGCCCTATGGAGTTTGTGTTTTGAAAAGATGTGAAAATGGGTTAAAACTCGTCTAAGTATAAAAGTTGCAGGTCTCAGATGTGGGAATTGCGAACTCCGACCTCTGCTAGGTTGGGAAATGCGAAGGGGGTCTCGCAATTGCGAGATGGGAATAGTAAAGACAGGGTCGCATTTGCGACTCAAGGCTGAACAGGGGAGTTTCGCATTTGCGAAAGGAGCCTCGCATTTGCGAGACTGGAGCTGGCCTGGCTTCCTTCGCAATTGCGATCAGCCACTCGCATTTGCGAGCCAGGCTTCGCAAATGCGAAGCTTGCAGGCCTGCTATGCACAACTAAAAATCTGCAATTTTTCTAAGTCTGAAATGCATCCCGTGGCCTATCCAAAACTCACCCGAGCCCTCGGGTCTCCAAACCAAACATGCACACTACCTCAAAAACATCCTACGGACTTATTCGTGTAATCAAATCACCAAAATAACATCATGAGCATCGAGTTAAACCTCAAGATCAATGAAATTTCTCAAAACTTCTTTAAACACCAAATTTTGCATTTAAGGTCCGAATCACGTCAAATGGATTCCGTTTCTTACCAAACTTTATCATTAACACATATAAATCATATTGAACCTGTACCGGGCTCCGAAACCATAATACGGGCCCGATACCACAGGTTTCACATAACATTTCACTTTCAAAAACCTTTATATTTTTTTCAAAAAACAATTTCTTTCAAAAATTTATTTCTCGGGCTTGGGTCCTCGGAATTCGATTCCGGGCATACGCCCAAGTCCCATATTTTCCTAAGGACCCTCCAGGACCGTCAAATCACGGGTCCGGGTTCGTTTACCCAAAATATTGATCGAAGTCAAATTAATTCATTTTATAGTCAAAATTTATCATTTTCCATAGATTTTAACATATAGGCTTTCCGGCTACGCGCCCGGACTGCGCGCACAAATCGTGGTGATGCTAAAATAGGTCTTTAAGGCCTCGGAACGTAGAATTTATTTTAAAAATAAGTAATCATATTCTCCACCTCTAAAACAACCGTTCGTCCTCGAACGGACAGAAGAATAAAGTACCTGAGTCGGGGAAAAGATGGGGATAACGGCTCCGCATATCGGACTCGGACTCCCTGGTCGATGCCTTAGCAGGCTGACCTCTCCACTGAACACGAACAGAAGGAAAACTCTTCGATCTCAACTGACGAACCTGCCGATCTAGAATAGCTATCGGCTCCTCCTCGTAAGACAAGTCCTTGTCCAACTGGACAGTGCTGAAATCTAACACGTGGGATGGATCGTCGTGATACTTCCGAAGCATAGACACATAAAACACTAGATGCACGACTGATAAGCTCGGTAGCAATGCAAGTCTATAAGCCACCTCCCTCAATCGATCAAGAATCTCAAATGAGCCAATGAACCTAGGGCTAAGCTTGCCCTTCTTCCCAAACCTCATCACACCCTTCATAGGCGACACTCGAAGAAATACCCGCTCACCGACCATGAATGCCAAATCACGAACCTTGAGGTCAGCATAGCTCTTTTGCCTGGACTGAGCTATACGAAGCCTATCCTGAATAATTCTGACCTTGCCCAAGGCATCCTGAACCAGATCCGTACCCAACAATCGAGCCTCTACTGGCTCAAACCATCCAACCGGAGACCGACACCGCCTACCATATAAAGCCTCATAAGGAGCCATCTGAATACTCGACTGGTAGCTGTTGTTGTAGGCAAACTCTGCTAAAGGCAAAAACTGATCCCACGAGCCTCTAAAGTCAATGACACAAGCTCGGAGCATATCCTCTAAAATCTGAATGGTCTGCTCGGACTGCCCGTCCGTCTAAGGATGAAACGTTGTGCTCAACTCAACCCGTGTGCCCAACTCTCGTTGAACTGCTCTCCAGAAACGTAAGGTAAACTGTGTACCTCAGTCTGAAATGATAGACATGGGCACACCATGAAGGCGAACAATCTCCCGGATATAGATCTCAGCTAACCTCTCGGAAGAATAAGAGACTGCCATAGGAGTGAAATGCGCTGACTTGGTCAGTCTATCAACAATAACCCACACTACATCGAACTTTCTCTGACTCCGTGGGAGTCCAACAACAAAGTCCATAGTGATATGCTCCCACTTCCTCTCGGGAATCTCAATCTACTGAAATAAACCACCGGGCCTCTAATGCTCGTACTTAACCTGCTGACAATTCAAACACCGAGCCACATATGCAATGATATCCTTCTTCATCCTCCTCCACCAATAATGCTGCTGCAAATCCTGATACATCTTCGTGGCACCCGGGTGATTAGAGTACCGAGAACTATGGGCCTCCTCTAAAATCAATTCTCGGAGTCCATCCACATTAGGCACAAAAACTCGACCCTGCAATCTCAAAACTCCATCATCACCTAAGGTAACCTTCTTGGCACCTTTGTGCTGCATCATGTCTCTGAGGACACACAAATGGGGATCATCATACTGTCGATCATGGATGCGCTCCATTAAAGAAGAAACGAGCGACCGTGCAAGCTAACACATGACTGGGCTCAGAAACATCCAAGCTCACGAACTGATTGGCCAAAGCTTGAACATCCAAAGCAAGCGGTCTCTCACCGACCGGAATATAAGCAAGACTGCCCATACTGGTTGACTTCTTACTCAAAGTATCGACCACCACATTGGCCTTTCCTAGATGATATAAGATGGTGATATCATAATCCTTCAACAACTCCAACCACCTCCTCTGCCTCAAATTCAACTCCTTTTGCTTGAACAAATACTGAAGTCTCTTGTGATCCGTGAACACCTCACATGCCACGCCATACAGATAATGCCTCCAAATATTCAACGCGTGAACAATGGCTGCCAACTACAAATCATGAACCGGATAGTTCTTCTCATGAATCTTCAACTGCCGCAAAGCATAGGCAATGATCTTGCTATCCTGCATCAACACCGCACCAAGTTCAACACGAGATGCATCACAATAAACTGTATAAGGCCCTAAACATGTGGGCAAAACCAACACCGGTGCCGTAGTCAAAGCTGTCTTGAGCTTCTGAAAGCTCGCCTCACACTCATCCGACCATCTGAACTGGGCACCCTTCTGGGTCAATCTGGTCATCGGGGTTGCGATAGATGAAAACTCCTCCATGAACCAACGATAGTAGCCTGCCAATCCCAAGAAACTCCAAATCTCTGAAGCTGATGCTGGTCTAGGCCAGTTCTTGACCGCCTCAATCTTCTTCGGATCAACCTCAATACCCTCTGCTGATGCAACATGACCCAGAAATGCAACTGAGCTGAACCAGAACTCACACTTCGAGAACTTAGCATATAACTAACTATCCCTCAAGGTCTGAAGAACCATCCTAAGATGTTGCTCGTACTCCTCCTGGCTGCGGGAATAGATCAAAATATCATCAATGAAGACTATCACGAATGAATCCAAATCAGGCCTGAACACTCGGCTCATCAAATCCATAAAAGCAGCTGGGGTATTTGTCAACCCGAATGACATCACCAAGAACTCATAATGCCCGTACCGAGTGCGAAAAGCTGTTTTAGGGACATTAGATGCCCTAATCCTTAACTGATGGTAGCTAGATCTCAAGTCAATCTTTGAAAATACCTTAGCACCCTGAAGCTAATCAATCAAATCATCAATCTTCGGCAATGGATACTTATTCTTTATTGTAACCTTGTTCAACTACCGGTAATCAATACACATCCTCATCGATCCATCCTTCTTCTTAACAAACAACACCGGCGCACCCCAAGGCGAAACACTGGGTCTAATGAAACCCTTCTCAAGCAAGTCTTGCAACTGCTCCTTCAACTCTTTCAACTCAGGCGGGGCCATACAATACGATGGGATAGAAATGGGCTGAGTGCCCGGAGCCAAATCAATGCAAAAGTCAATATCCCTGTCGGGTGGCAAACCCGGCAGGTCTCAAGGGAAAACCTTAGGAAACTCATGAACAATGGGCATAGAATCAATAGAAGGAACCTTGGCACTAAAATCACGAACATAGGCCAAATAGGCCAAACACCCTTTCTCGACCATACGCCGAGCCTTCACATACGAGATAACACTGCGGGTAGAATGACTAGGAGTCCCTCTCCACTCTAAATGAGGTAAACCCGGTAAGGCTAAGGTCACAGTCTTGGAATGACAGTCCAAGATAGGGTGGTAAGGTGATAACCAGTCCATCCCCAATATGACATCAAAATCCATCATGTCTAAAAGAAGCAAATCTACACGAGTCTCAAGACCTCCAATCACAACTATACATGAATGATGGACTCGATCTACCATAATAGAATCACCCACCGATGTAGACACATAAACAAGAGAACTCAAAGAATCACAAGGCATGACCAGATATGGTGCAAAATAAGATGACACATACAAGTATGTAGACCATGAATCAAATAACACTGAAGCATCTCTATCACAAACCAGAACCGTACCTGTGATAACTGTATCAGAAGCCTCAACCTCGGGCCTGGCTGGAAGAGCATAACATTGGGGCTGGGCCCCACCACCCTAAACTACATATCTAGGACGGCCTGCTACTGGCTGGCCTCCACCTCTAGCGGCCTGAGCTCTACCTCTAATACCTCTACCTCCACCTCTAGCACCTCTACCCCCACCTCTAGCTGGCTGGGCGGGCTGTGGAACACCTGGTGCTTGAACCATGGCACGGGAATCCTGATGCTGAGAGCTACTCGATGCTCGAGGGCAAAACCTAGTAATGTAACCCATATCACCACAAGTGTAACAAGCCCTCGGTTGTTGAGACAGTTGGCCTTGATGAACTGAGTGATCACCTCGAAAACTCTAAAGCGGCGGTGCACTGATAGGAGTTGGTGATGCACTGTAGGACTGTTGATCAGAATACTGCATCTGAGGAACACGGCCACCTGAAGCACCATGAGAAACCTAAAGTGCTGACTAAAACCTAGGAGGATGGCCTCTACCATATGAATCCCTACCTCAAGACAAGGTCCCATTGAATCTGCTTGAATGACGGGGCCTCTTGTCCGACCCATAACCACTTCCCTGTGACAAAACCATCTCCACTCTCCTGGCCACATTGGTTGCCTCCTGGAAATATATCTCACTCCTAGTCTCCCTAGCCATCTGAAGACGAATCAGTTGAATAAGTCCATCAATGAACCTCTTCACCCTCTCTCTCGGTGGGAAGTATGATAAGAGCATGACGAGACAAGTCGATGAATCTGGTCTCATACTGGATAACAGTCATAGAACCCTGCTGGAGACACTCAAACTGCCTCCTATAGGCCTCTCTCTGAGTGATGGGGAGAAACTTCTCCAGAAATAGCTGAGTAAACTGCTCCCAAGTCAAAGCTGGCGATCCGACTGGTCTAACCAAATAGTAATTCCTACACCAAGTCTTGGCGAATCCAGACAAGTGAAAAGTAGCAAAATCGACCCCATTGGTCTCAACTATCCCCATGTTCCTGAGAACCTCGTGACAGTTGTCTAGATAATCATGGGGATCTTCAGAAGATGCACCGCTGAAAGTAGTAGTGAAGAGCTTGGTGAACCTATCCAACCTCCACAAGGTATCGGCAAACATAGCTGCTCCATCACTGGTTTGAGCTACCACACCCGGTTAAACTGCTCCAACTGGCTGAACTACTGGAGTCTGAAACTGGGGAGCTACCTGCTCTAGAGTGTGAGTAGCAGGAGTCTGGGCTCCTCCTCCAGCTTGAGATACGGCTAGTGCTACAGGAAGTAAGCCTACCCGAGTGACACTCTCCATAAGGCACACTAGATTGGCTAGAGTATCCTAAAGTACTAGGGTAGCAATAAACCCCTCTAGGACCTGAGCTAGGCCCACCGGAACTGCTGGGGCTGGAACCTCATCATCAAAATCAACTTGAGGCTCCACTACTGGTGCTGGTGCTCGGGGCTGAGCTCTGCCCCTACCTCGGCCTCTAGCATGACCTCGGCCTCGCCCTCTACCCCCCGTGGGAGCTGCTGCTAAGGGCTCAGGCTGCTGGTCAGTGGATGAGGAAGCGCATGTTCTCGCCATCTGTGAAAGAATAGAGTAGAAATTCAATTAGCATTGAGAAACCAAACCACATGATAGGAAAGAATAAATGTGAAGTTTTTCCTAACTCTGTAGCCTTTGGGGGATAAATACAGACGTCTCCTTACCAATCGCTCAGACTCTACTAAGCTTGTCTGTGAACTGTGAGACCCATGTAACCTAGAGCTCGGATTGCCCACCCTCGGGAGTCATGATGGCACCTACTAATGGGAGCTAGGCAAGCCAATTATCAAACAATTACCTTTTTACCAATTTTATTTCTCTTTAACAAACATAAAGCGATAATGCATAAATAACAGAAGTTTAAATTTAAGCGAAAGAAAATAATGAAATATCTGAAATCTGCATTTATTACAACTAATTAAGCCTTAATCACCCAAAACCTGGTGTCACAATGTCACAAACGGTTTAAGATTGCTACATACAAAGTCTGAAGAAATAACAGTACATTGTTTCTGAAGTAAGGAAAATGAAACAGGGAATAAGGGATAGAGGGAGATGCCAGGGCCTGCGGATGCCTACAGGTCTACCTTGGATCTCCGCGTGGATTGAAGGTAGCCTCCAAACTACGGTCCAAGAGCTGCTCCGTGATCTGCACATAGTGCAGAGTGTAGTATCAGCACAACCGACCCCATGTGCAGGTAAATGGCGAAGTAATGACGAGGCGAGGACCAGACTACCAAATAACCTGTGCAATTCAATATATATAGTGGAAAAGAAATACAGAAATAAATAGTCAAGTATGGGAGGGGAGCATGTTGTGGGGGAGATATCAATTCTAAATAGAAAGACATCAAGTAAACGAAAGAAACAATATAACTCGGGTATCAACAAAGAATCAGAAATCAATAAATGCACGACATCACCCTTCGTGCTTTTACTCTCATCCTCACCAAAGCAATCATATAATAAAAATGTGCACGGTATCACCCTTCGTGCTTTTACTCTCTTTCCTCACCATATAATCAATATAATCGGCACGGAATGGCACATCGTGTGACACGACATCACCCTTCGTGCTTTACACTCTTTCCTTACAATCATACACGACATCACCCTTCGTGCTTTAACTCTCTTCCTCACCCAAACAACAATCACAAACAATAGGGCAAGGGAAATAAATGAAATTATAATAAGAATCCCGGCAAGGGAACAACAATTCAACAATTTAGTCCCGACAAGGGGACAACATCAATAATATCAACATCCCGGCAAGGGAGATAACAAATAAAACAACAATAACCCGGCAAGGGTGGTAACATAATGATCTGTTCTCTTTCTCACTTTTACTTCACAATTCACTTCACAGCTCGAGCCAATGCTCTAGAGGTTCAATTATCACTTATACCTTCACAATTCGTTATATAACTTGAGCCAACGCTCCTCAATGCTCATAGGTCACAATTCCTTCCACAAACTTTATACAACAAATAGAAACCATCACCAAGGCATGAAAGATACAATGAAGTCATGATAATCACAATATAAAGATTCACGGTCATGCTAGACACCAACGTATAGATACTCGTCACCGTGCCTGTACATCGTACTCAACAATTATCACATAGCAAATAGGACTCGACTCCTAATCCCTCAATCTAAGGTTAGACCAAACACTTACCTCGATGCCACGAACACAACTCAAGATTTAATTATAGCTTTACCCCTTGATTCCACCATCAATTCACTCGTATCTAGTCATAGTTACTTAATTACATCAATAAACGCTAAATGAATCAACCCCAATGCATGAAAATGAGTTTTCAAAGTTTTACCCAAAAAGTAAAAAAATTCCCCCAAGCCCACATGGTTAAAACTCGAGGTTTGAACCAAAACTCGATTACTCATTACCCCACAAACCCAAATATATAATTTATTTTGAAATCGGACCTCAATTCGAGGTCCAAATCTCCAATTTTTGAAAAACCTAGGTTCTAACCCAAAACACTCAATTTCCCCCATGAAAATCATTGATTTTGAGTTGAAATCATGTTAAAAAATATTAATGATTGAAGAAAATGAGTTAAAATTAACTTACAATGGGTTGTATTTTGAAAAGATGTGAAAATGGGTTAAAATTCGTCTAAGTATAAAAGTTGCAGGTCTCAGATGTGGGAATTGCGAACAGGGGTTCGCAATTCTGCTAGGTTGGGAAATGCGAAGGGGGTCTCGCAATTGCGAGATGGGAATAGTGAAGACAAGGTCACATTTGCGACTCAAGGCTGAACAGAGGAGTTTCGCATTTGCGATAGGAGCCTCGCATTTGCGAGACTGGAGCTGGCATGGCTTCCTTCGCAATGCAAAGCCTGCAGGCCTGCTATGCACAGCTGAAAATCTACAATATTTCTAATTCCAAAATGCATCCCGTGGCCTATCCAAAACTCACCCGAGCCCTTGGAGCTCCAAACCAAACATGCACACTACCTCAAAAACATCTTACGGACTTATTCGTGTAATCAAATCACCAAAATAACATCATGAACATCGAATTAAACCTCAAGATCAATGAAATTTCTCAAAACTTCTTTAAACACCAAATTTTGCATTTAAGGTCCGAATCACGTCAAATGGATTCCGTTTCTTACCAAACTTTACCGTCAAAAATTATATTGAATCTGTACCGGGCTCCGGAACCATAATACGGGCCCGATACCACAGGTTTCACATAACATTTCACTTTCAAAAACCTTTATAATTTTTTTAGAAAATAATTTCTTTCAAAAATTCATTTCTCGAGCTTAGGACCTCGGAATTTGATTCCGGGCAAACGCCCAAGTCCCATTTTTTTCTACAGACCCTCCGGGATCGTCAAATTAGGGGTCCGGGTTCGTTTACCCAAAACATTGACTAAAGTCAAATTAATTCGTTTTATAGTCAAAATTTATCATTTTTCACAGATTTTCACATATAGGCTTTCCGGCTACGCGCCCGGACTATGCACACAAATCGAGGTGATGCTAAAAGAGATTTTTAAGGCCTCGGAATGTAGAATTTATTTTAAAAACAAGTGATGACCTTTTGGATCATCACACGTTGTTTTTGTACTCATACTACACTTGCTGTGCATTTTGTTGCATAGGTTCATGTGTGGCTAGTGGCTTACTGGAGTAGCGACGTGGTTGATGCGGGGACTTAGTTGAGCTGCATTTTGAGAGACAATTCGCAGCCAGCAGAGTCTTCTTCATAGTATTGTACTGTATTTTTCATTCCTGTCCAATTGTATTCTGGACAGTTATTGTATTTTATTCCATTCCCTAGTAAATGTGTAATGACCCGACCGGTCGTTTTGAACTTTTGCACTTTGATCGCTAGTTCCCGGGCATGACTTGCCCCGTGTAACGTATTATGACTGATGTACATCGTTGGTTTTGGTTTTCAGAAAAAAAATCAGAATGAATTTGAAGGAACAGTCTCAGTTGAAAGCTTTGAATTTGAAAGGTTTGACTAAGAGTTGACTTATTTGTATATGAGCTTGTATCGGAAATTTTATGATTTGGATAGCTTCGTTGGGTGATTTATGACTTAGAAGCGCAATCGGAATGCATTTTGGAAGTCCGTGGAAGGATTTGGCTTGAATTGACAAAGTTAATATTTTGGCGAATTCCGGTTGATAGGTGAGATTTTGATCCAAGGGTCGGAATGGAATTCCGAGAGTTTCTGTAGTTTCGTTATGTCATTTGTGATGTGTGTGCAAAATTTTAGGTCATTTGGACGTCGTTTGGTCGACTTTTTGATCGAATTCGGATTTCTAAAGTTTTGGAATTCTTAGGCTTGAATCCGTGGGTGATTTGACGTTTTGATGTTGTTTTGAGCGTTCCGAAGGTTGGAACAAGTTTGAATTATGTTATGGGGTATGTTGGCATGTTTGGTCGGGGTCCCATGATGCTCAGATATGTTTTGGAAGAGTTTTTGGAAGATTTTGTCATTTTGAGCATAAGCATGTAATGATCCAAAAGTCCATTTTTAGTTCTAGAGATCGAAATTTGATTTTGAGACTTCCATAATTTTGATAATAAATTATAGGACTGATCTGGAAAGTTTGGTCTAATTTTATCAAGTCGCGAATGGGTTTTTGACACGAAACATGAGTTAATTGTTTAACGAGTGAAATGGGTATTAAACTGAGCAAATGAGCTCCGAATTGAGTTTCAACTGAAGGGCTATGTTCGTATTATTATTTGTGACTCATAGGAACAAGAATCATTGAATTTCGAGTTCGTATGATGGAGTTAGAGCTTTTTTAGTGAAAAGAAAAGCTGCTGCAATTTTCTGGGCAGTTTCTGCATTTTTCGCACGTGTGAACAGTGACCGCACCTGCGTGAACAATACCCATGTACAGTACACGTGAACAGTACATGAACATTACACGTGAACAGTAAAAATGTATGAACAGTACCCCCGAAATTCTGGACAGTTTTAAGTCCAGCAGTCCGGTTTTTGATCATTTTTTTGACTACCAAGCTTGGGTTTTGGGCAATTTTGAGCGAGAAATCACGAGAATTCTTGGGGTACGTGTTCTTGAATCCCTTGTTATTATATTTCTTGAATAAATCTTCATTTTTGGCGTTAGATTATTGATATTTTAAGATAAATGAAGGAATTTTCTAAAATTCCATAAAGATGAATTTCTAAGATTTGAAAGCCAAATCCGATGTCGGATTTTGGTAAATTTTTTTTGGTTGGACTCGTGGTTGGATGGGGGTTCATATTCCGTGACTTTTGTCATATTCCGAGATGTGGGCCCCACGGGCGAATTTTGAGTGCAATTTCGGATTTTTAATGGAAAATGTAGAATTTCATATGGAATTAATTCCTATAATTTTTATTAACAGAATCGAATTATTGTGTCCAGGTTCGAGGCATTCAGAGGTCGATTTGAGAGACAAAGGCATCGCGAGCTAGAGGATTAGCCGGTTCAAGGTGAGTAATGATTGTAAATGATGTCTTGAGGGTTTGAAACCCCGAATTTGCATATCGTAGAGCTATATTGAGGTGAGACACGTGCTGGATGATGAGCGCGAGGTCTTTTACTACCGGGGATTGTGACTTGGTCCATCCTGATTGATGATTTTACACATATTTGATTGAAACTTATTTGTTATCATCATGATTTGGGCTGATTGTCATACTTGGGCTTCGTGCCAATTATTTGAATCCTTCAGGAATTTTTATCACTATTTTCTCACTGTTTTGACTTATATTTAAACTCAGTCCTATTTATAATTATTGTTTTACAAACTCATCCGCTTTTATGCAGATTTGAAAACTCAAATGATATTTCTAAATGGTATTTTGGGCTGAGAACTACTGTTTTACAAATGCCCGAGGGGCTTATGATGATTTCCAGACTGAGTGAGGCCGAGGGCCATATGTGAGGATATGCCGAGTGATATGAGGCTGAGGGCCTGAGATACTTTATATGCCATGTGGTGGCTTGAGTGATGTGAGGCCGAGTGATATGATGCCAAGGGCCTGAGATACTTTATATGCCATGCGGTGGCTTGAGTGATGTGAGGCCGAGTGATATGAGGCCGAGGGCCTGAGATACTTTATATGCCATGTAGTGGCTTGAGTGATGTGAGGATATGCTGAGTGATGATGCCACGAGGTGGCTTGATATAGCGCTTGGGCCGTAAGGGGCCCCTCCGGAGTCTGCACACCCACAGTGAGCGCGAGTACCCATTGTTCTGAGTGATTGATACTATGCCCGAGGGGCTGATATGAGTGATTGTGAGGTAGCCCGAGGGGCTGATACTATTCTGAGAGTGAGCCCGAGGGGCTGTTACTATTCTGATATTGAGCCCAAGGGGCTGTTACTCTTCTGATATTGAGCCCGAGGGGCTGGCACTATTCGGATATTGAGCCTGAAGGGCTGGTTCTGTTGATATTATGCCTGAGGGGCGGTTTGTTGTACATGTTTTGCCCGAGGGACCGTTTACATTTCTATCATTTTTGTTACTCACTTGTAAACTACTTGCTTTACTTGTTGGAAAAAGGGATTTTCACTTGATTTCTCACTGCTTTACTGTTTAAAGTGATTTTACTGCTTCAGTATGGAATACCTTGTGTTTTTGCGTGATTTCTTGCCTTCAGTCTTTATTTATTATTATTACTCACTGAGTCGGAGTACTCACATTACTCCATGCACCTTGTGTGCAGATTCAAGTATGTTTTGGCTGATCGGAGGCAGAGTCATCAGGGTTTAGCAAGGTAGCTGTCGGCGTTCGCAGCACTGTTTTTTTCTCTCCTCATTCATTAGTCTGTACTTGTACACTCCAGGATTTCAGTTGTATTTATACCCTAGTAGATGCTCGTGACTTGTGATACCCCGGTTAGGGCTGTGTCGGGTTGTGCTTCCATTAATTATATCATTAAATCACATTTAAACTATTTATTAATGTTTAACTATTTTTGAAAAGGCGATATGGGTTTGTTGGCTGTCCTTGTCTTCACGAGAGGCGCCATCACGACCAGAGTGAGGTTTAGGTCGTGACAAGTTGGTATTAAAGCCTAGGTTACATAGGTCTCACGAGTCATGAGCAGGTTTAGTAGAGTCTCGCGGATCGGTACGGAGATGTCTGTATTTATCCTTGAGAGGCTGCAAAACCTTTAGGAAAACTTCACATTCTTGAATTCTTATCGTGCGTCCTTTGATTCAGCTTGAAATGTAACTCTTTGAATTCCTTCCACGCGTTGTATGCGCGCATGAGTGCTCAGTATCAGATGTTCCTTGATGGCTTGTGATTCCCCGATCGAGGGGCGAGATGTTATCTTTGTGAGTTTGATGTTGGGCCAGTCTGGAGGACTTGAGGCTGAATATTTGCCTATGGCTTGAGCACCGAGGTGCTGATTGTGTGAGCAAGTATTTTTGAACTTATATGCTCGGTAGTGTCCCTATTAGTCGGAGTGACAGTTGGATAACTATGTGATGCGTATGTTAGTACTGCGAGATGTATCCATCTTGATTTGGGGTATAGCCCCGAGTTATGGGTGTACAAAGAGTCTTTTTATGTGTTCTAGTTGGGAGTGAAGTAAATTTCATGTTGCGGTATGATTTCAGACTCAGGAAGACTAAGTGACTGCGTAATGGTTATGACAGTGGAAGGTATAGATAAGTGTTAGTTTAAGGCGAAGAAGGTGGGTTATCTCACGCGAAGTGTTCTAAGGTTGTACGATCCTTATGTGTCTATTAGATTTGCGAGTGAAGGATATGTGTTGCAACTTAAATTGGGTCGCTTAGTGAGTGGGTGTAACCATTGCGAGAGTGGAATGCAAGATTTGTAGAAGAGTTAAAATTCTAGATGATCTGTGTTTTCACAAGCTTATAAAAGATTTGAGTTTAATCTCATTATGGTATCATGGCATCAATAGAGTGTAATCGTTATGAGTTATTGAGCGTGTGTTGATCTATGGCTTCGAGCCAAGTGGGGGAGTCTGCTATTGAATAGCTGATTGCACGGTTATGTGCTCTAATGGTTCCAGTTCGAGGCGTATTTGTAAATCAGTTGGGGCTCGAGTAAAGGAAATTTCAATAAAGGCTATGTTATGCTTTATGGGTGTACGAGAATCGGGGAATGACTTGAGTTGTGGTTGGTAACAAATGCTCGGTGCATAGAGCGGGAAGTTGCTTGGTTATATTGGAATGAGGTCACATTCTGCAGTGTCAGAGTGCTAATGAAGCACAGGTTGTTCGGTTCGTTTAATCAATCTAACTACGGTTTGAGTAGTGTGGATGACTCTAGAGAATGGTCCTATTGTGTTCAAAACTTTGCATGCAATAATTGGAGGCTTCTAAGTTGTACTTATGGATAGAAACTGAGTTTTCAGTGGAAGATGGCAAGACTTGTGGTATTTTCTATATTAATTATGGGATTCTATATATCAGTATCGGGAAGGTGAATGTAATGGCTTTGGGGAACACTTAAAGAGTATTCAGTGGCTTAGGAGCCTTAAACGGTGTAGCTTTATGCTTGGGTTTCATGTGATAAGCCTAGGTTGAGGAAATTGTGGTGCTACAGCAAGAAGGAATATCAAGTTGAAGATGAATAAGAAGGAATTTAGGTAGATGAGGTATCTTGATAGTAGACCAAATCAGTATGGTAAGGATATGATTAATTCCTTATGTGTGTTCGAGGTAATGAGTTCCTACAACTATTTTGCAACAATACTCTTGGGTTTTGATGGTTTGCTTAGCTTGGTCTAGTTAAAAGGATTCAGTCCTGACAGTTGAATTTGTACAAATGGAATTGGGATAGTTCTTATTGATTTCTACCGTGGTTGGAGATTTGCAATTTCTCCGAGTGTGAGAAGCATGGGATATGTAATGATTTTTCTTCTAGATAGGATCAATGGAAGTTCTTGGCTAGATGAGTTACAGTTCAGTTCTAAAAGGAAGTTTATAAAACTCTTAAGCAGCGGGTAGCCTCAGATGATTAAGGAAATGGTACTGCTAATTGGAAATGATTTGACGAGAGTCTATGTTTTAGTAAAAGGGCAATGTTATTAAGTTGATAGCACTTCGGTAGTATTGCGGCACCTTCTTTTTAGATCGACTGGTGATATTCGGGTTTGCTTGGTGGCACAGGGAAATTTTAGAGTATCTATAGTGGAATGATTGGGTATTAGAGGTGTGGCATATATTCGGACGGCGAAACTAGGATAGGATATAGTGATTCATGTACCGTATGGACATGGAGACGGAAGTTCTCATATTCAGGCTATGTTGTAATTGTAGATCGTGTGTATTAGCACTGTTTAGTGACTACCAAGATTTGGAGGCTTGAGTGGATCTTTCTTTGTTTGGTATATATTTTGGATGTGATGTTGGGGATTTAGACTATTCGTCTCAGTGTTGGGTTATTCTGGACTATTGCTTCATGGGCTAGGTTGGAAATGCCAAAGGTTGAGTGGCGATGTGCGTCGGGTTATGTTCTAGTGGAGTGGTTTATATTTCATAGACCCAGCAGACGGCTGGGAAGAATTGCTTTTCTTAATTGGGCCTTCATGATGGATGTCAGTGTAGAGGTTTATACCATTGATTTAGTTCCGGTGTTGAGGGACTTTCCGGAAGCGTTTCTTGTGGTCGGGTATGTCATCGGGCGAGGTTGTGGATTTCGGTATTTATGTGATGTCGGGCACCGTATCGTATGGCTCCGACAGGAGTTATGGTAGTTGAAGGAGAAACTTTAGGCTTCCTTGGTAAGGAGTTCGTTGGCAGGCCAATGTGGATGCATGTTCTAGCTCGAGTCGGCTTGGTTGGCCCCAAATTGTATTGTTGAGGGATAGGTTGATTCGACCATTATTGAGCTTATTAGTGATCTGGGGAGATCTATGAGTTGCCTTTCTGTGTTGCGAGACATTATGATTTATTGGTTATGGGCACATATGGTGCAGTTCTAATGGGGTTGATAGTGTAAGTCGAGCGGGAACAGTAATCGGGTGTTGCTCGGTGAATGGTGTATCAATTACGTCCTATCGGGTTTGCGTGGTATATGTTACTTGTTTCACCCATTGGTGTAATGATTTGCTTTGGTTCCAGACGTCAAATTGTGCATGGTTGTTAATTTCGAGCATAGTGACTTGAGGTGTCCCATGTGGAGCAGTGTTTGGATAGGATCCCGCATTGTAGCGAAGCTATGTGGAGATATGACCTTGCGGGTTAGATTCGTGTGTCCTATTCTATGATGTGAGACGGGTTCTCAGCCCTGTGTTGTGGTGGTACTGGTGAGCTTGAGGTACAACTCTTTCATTTGAGTCATTTTCATGATTTGAGTATGTTCGGACCGTTGCTTATTGGTGCACGTATTATGCTAGATGTGGCTTAGGACTCTATTGGTGTGACATGTCACCAGGGTAGTGTGTTGGGTCAGAGGAGATCGTTGGGATCATTAATGAAAATAAACGGATTCGATTTCAGCATGTTTGATGGGTAAATATTGAGGTTCAGTTCAAAAAAAATTTGCTATGGTAATTGCCAGAGGAGAAATGGCTTCATGAATGGTTGATATGGGAAATGGTTATGGTTTATTGCGTGTTTCATTTATCGTTGGCAGTATATGAAAGTGTTGGAATGAGACTTTAGCTGATAAGAGGTTTTCTATCGGTATTTGGTTGTTATGGACAGCTGCTGTGAATAGAAGTTATTGCTGTGAGCGTTAGAGTTATATGGTATATCATGGGATTGCTCCCGAGGTTGCAGGCCTGGGTTACTACAGCTAGTTCGGGTCTATTTAAAGTATAGGTGTGGGGTTTTGATCGTATTGATGGTTTCAGAAGTGAAAATGTGGTTATATGGTTTATGGGCTAGATTGGATTGTGTAATTTTAGTTAAACGGTGTTATCGGACCTATATGAGATAGGGTGACGTGGGATCACCCCCGGCTATATGCATGGTAAGGTTATTCAGCGATTGGTGGGATTTTAGAACAGCTCTGGGTACGTTCGAAGACGAACGTGTGTTTAAGTGGGAGAGGATGTAATGACCTGACCGGTCGTTTTGAACTTTTGCACTTTGATCGCTAGTTCCCGGGCATGACTTGCCCTGTGTAACGTATTATGACTGATGTAGATAGTTGGTTTTGGTTTTCAGGAAAAAATCAAAATGAATTTGAAGGAACAGTCTTAGTTGAAAGCTTTGAATTTGAAAGGTTTGACTAAGAGTTGACTTATTTGTATATGAGCTCGGATAAAAAAATTTACGATTTGGATAGCTTCGTTGGGTGATTTATGACTTAGGAGCACGATTGGAATGCATTTTGGAAGTCTGTGGAAGAATTTGGCTTGAATTCAAAGTTAATATTTTGGCGAATTTCGATTGATAGGTGAGATTTTGATCCGAGGGTCAGAATGGAATTTCGAGAGTTGCTGTAGCTTCGTTATGTCATTTGTGATGTGTGTGCAAAATTTTAGGTCATTTGGACGTCGTTTGGTCGACTTTTTGATCGAATTCAGATTTCGGAAATTTTGGAATTCTTAGGCTTGAATCCGAGGGTGAATTGATGTTTTGATGTTATTTTGAGCATTCTGAAGGTTGGAACAAGTTTGAATTATGTTATGGGGTGTGTTGGCATGTTTGGTTGGGGTCCCAAGAGGCTCGGATATGTTTTGGAAGAATTTTTGGAAGATTTTGCCGTTTTGAGCATAAGCATGTAATGATCCAAAGGTCCATCTTTAGTTCTAGAGATCGAAATTTGATTTCGAGACTTCCGAAATTTTGATAATGATTTATAGGACTGATCTGGAAAGTTTGGTCTAATTTCATCAAGTCGCGATTGGGTTTTTGACACGAAACATGAGTTAATTGTTTAACGAGCGAAATGGGTATTGAACTGAGCAAATGAGCTCCGAATTGAGTTTTTGACTGTAGGGATATGTTCGTATTATTATTTGTGACTCATAGGAACAAGAATCATCAAATTCCGAGTTCGTATGATGGAGTTAGAGCCTTTTTAGTGAAAACAAATCTACTGCAATTTTCTGGGCAGTTTCTACATTTTTCGCATATGTGAATAGTGACCGCACCTGCGTGAACAGTACCCATGTACAGTACACGTGAACAGTAAAAACGTATGAACAATACCCTCGAAATTCTGGACATTTTTAAGTCCAGCAGTCTGGTTTTTGGTCATTTGTTTTGACTGCCAAGCTCGGGATTTGGGCAATTTTGAGCGAGAAATCACGAGAATTCTTGGGATAAGTGTTCTTGAATCCCTTGTGATTATATTTCATGAATAAATCTTCATTTTTGGCATTAGATTATTGATATTTGAAGAGAAATGGATGAATTTTTTAAAATTCCATAAAGATGAATTTTAAAGATTTGAAAGCCAATCCGATGTCGGATTTTGGTAAAAAAAATTTGGTTGGACTCGTGGTTGGATGGGGGTTCATATTCCGAGATGTGGGCCCCACGGGTGAATTTTGAGTGTAATTTTAGATTTTTAATGAAAAATGTAGAATTTCATATGGAATTAATTCCTATAATTTTTATTAACTGAATCGAATTATTGTTGCTAGATTCAAGGCATTCGGAGGTCGATTTGTGAGACAAAGGAATCGAGAGCTAGAGGATTAGCCGGTTCGAGGTGAGTAATGATTGTAAATGATGTCCTGAGGGTTTGAAACCCCGAATTTGCACATCGTAGTGCTATATTGAGGTGAGACACGCGCTGGATGATGAGCGCGGGGTCTTTTACTACCGGGGATTGTGACTTGGTCCATCCCGATTGATGATTTTACGCATATTTGATTGAAACTTATCTGTTATCTTCATGTTTTGGGATGATTTCCATACTTGGGCTTTGTGCCAATTATTTGAATCCTTCGGGAATTTTTATCACTATTTCGTCACTGTTTCGACTTATATTTAAACTCAGCCCTGTTTATAATTATTGTTTTACAAACTCAGCCGCTTTTATGCAGATTTGAAAAATCAAATGATATTTCTAAATGGTATTTTGGGCTGAGAACTACTGTTTTGCAAATGTCTGAGGGGCTTATGTTGATTTCCGGACTAAGTGAGGCCGAGGGACATATGTGAGGATATGCCGAGTGATATGAGGCCGAGGGCTTGAGATACTTTATATGCCACGCGGTGGCTTGAGTGATATGAGGCCGAGTGATATGAGGCCGAGGGCCTGAGATACTTTATATGCCACGCGGTGGCTTGAGTGATGTGAGGCCGAGTGATATGAGGCCAAGGGCCTGAGATACTTTATATGCCACGTGGTCGCTTGAGTGATGTGAGTATATGCTGAGTGATGATGCCACGAGGTGGTTTGATATAGCGCTTGGGCAGTAAGGGGCCCCTCCGGAGTCTGCACACCCACAGTGAGCGCGGGTACCCATTGTTCTGAGTGATTGATACTATGCCCGAGGGGATGATATGAGTGATTGTGAGGTAGCCCGAGGGGCTATTACTGATCTGATATTGAGCTCGAGGGGCTGTTACTGTTCTGATATTGATCCCGAAGGGTTGTTACTGTTCGGATATTGAGCCTTAGGGGCTGGTTCTGTTGATATTATGCCCGAGGGGCGGTTTGTTGTACATGTTTTGCCCTAGGGGCCATTTTCATTTCTATCATTTTTGTTACTCACTTGTAAACTACTTGCTTTACTTGATGGAAAAAGGGATTTTCACTTGATTTCTCACTGCTTTACTGTTTAAAGTGATTTTACTGCTTCTGTATGGAATACCTTGTGTTTTTGCGTAATTTCTTGCCTTCAGTCTTTATTTATTATTATTACTCACTGAGTCGGAGTACTCACATTACTCCCTGCACCTTGTGTGCAGATTCAGGTATGTTTTGGCTGATCGGAGGCAGAGTCATCAGGGTTTAGCATGGTAGCTGTCGGCGTTCGCAGCACTGTTTTTCTCTCTCCTCATTTCATTAGTCTGTATTTGTACACTCTAGGCTTTCAGTTGTATTTATACCCTAGTAGATGCTCGTGACTTGTGACACCCCGGTTAGGGCTGTGTCGGGTTGTGCTTCCATTAATTATATCATTAAATCATATTTAAACTGTTTATTAATGTTTAACTATTTTTGAAAGGCGATATGGGTTTGTTCGCTGGCCTTGTCTTCACGAGAGGCGCCATCACGACCAGAGCGGGGTTTAGGTCGTGACAAGTTGGTATCAAAGCCTAGGTTACATAGGTCTCACGAGTCATGAGCAGGTTTAGTAGAGTCTCGCGGATCGGTACGGAGACGTCTGTAATTATCCTCGAGAGGCTGCAGAACCTTTAGGAAAACTTCACAATCTGGAATTCTTAATCGTGCGTCCTTTGATTCAGCTTGAAATGTAACTCTTTAAATTCCTTCCACGCGTTTGTATGTGTGCATGAGTGCTCAGTATCAGATGTGCCTTGATGGCTTGTGATTCCCCGATCGAGGGGCGAGATGTGATCTCTGTGAGTTTGATGTTGGGCCAGTCTAGAGGAATTGAGGCCGAATATTTGCCTATGGCTTGAGCACCGAGGTGCTGATTGTGTGAGCAAGTATTTTTGAACTTATATGTTCGGTAGTGTCCCTATTAGTGGGAGTGACAGCTGGATAACTATGTGATGAGTATGTTAGTACTGCGAGATGTATCCATCTTGATTTGGGGTATAGCCCCGAGTTATGGGTGTGCAAAGAGTCTTTTCAAGTGTCCTAGTTGGGAGTGAAGTAAATTTCATGTTGCGGTATGAGTTGAGACTCAGGAAGACTAAGTGACGGCGGAATGGTTACGACAGTGGAAGGTATACATAAATGTTAGTTTAAGGCGAAGAAGGCGGGTTATCTCATGCGAAATGTTCTGAGGTTGTACGTTCCTTATGTGTCTGTTACATTTGCTAGTGAAGGATATGTGTTGCAACTTAAATTGGGTCGCTTAGTGAGTGGGTGTAACTGTTGCGAGAGTGGAATGCGAGATTTGCAGAAGAGTTAAAATTCTAGATGATCTGTGTTTTCACAAGCTTATAAAAGATTTGAGTTTAATCTCATTATGGTATCATGGCATCAATAGAGTATAATCGTTATGAGTTATTGAGCGTGTGTTGATCTATGGCTTCGAGCCAAGTGGGGGAGTCCGCTATTGAATAGTTGATTGCACGGTTATGTGCTCTAATGGTTCCAGTTCGAGGCATATTTGTAAATCAATTGTGGCTCGAGTAAAGGAAATTTCAATAAAGGCTATGTTATGCTTTATAGGTGTACGAGAATCGAGGAATGACTTGAGTTGTGGTTGGTAACAAATGCTCGGTGCATAGAGTAGGAAGTTGCTTGATTATATTGGAATGAGGTCACATTTTGCAGTGTCGGAGTGCTAATGAAGCACAGGTTGTTCGGTTCGTTTAATCAATCTAACTACGGTTTGAGTAGTGTGGATGACTCTAGAGAATGGTCCTATTGTGTTCAAAACTCTGCATACAATAATTGGAGGCTTCTAAGTTGTACTTATGGATAGAAACTGAGTTTTTAGTGGAAGATGGCAAGACTTGTGGTATTTTCTATTGGGATTCTATATATCAGTATCGGGAAGGTGAAGGTAATGGCTTTGGGGAACACTTAAATAGTATTCAACGGCTTAGGATCCTTAGACGGTGTAGCTTTATGCTTGGGTTTCATGTGATAAGCCTAGGTTGAGAAAATTGTGGTGCTACAGCAAGAAGGAATATCAAGTTGAAGATGAATCAAAAGGAATTTAGATAGATGGGGTATCTTGATAGTAGACCAAATCGGTATGGTAAGGATATGATTAATTCCTTGTGTGTGTTCGAGTAATGAGTTCCTACAGCTATTTTGCAACAATGCTCTTGGGTTTTGATGGCTTGCTTAGCTTGGTCTAGTTAGAAGGATTCAGTCGTAGAAGTTGAATTTGTGCAAATGGAATTGGGAGAGTTCTTATTGATTTCTACCGTGGTTGGAGAGGTGCAATTTCTCCGAGTGTGAGAAGCATATGATATGTAATGATTTTTCTTCTAGATGGGATCAATGGAAGTTCTTGGCTAGATGAGTTACAGTTCAGTTCTAAAAGGAAGTTCATAAAACTCTTAGGCAGCGGGTAGCCTTAGATGATTAAGGAAATGGTACTGCTAATTGGAAATGATTTGACGAGAGTCTATGTTTTAGTAATAGGGCAATGTTATTAAGTTGATAGCACTTCGGTAGTATTGTGGCACCTTCTTTTTAGATTGACTGGTGATATTCGGGTTTGCTTGGTGGTACAGGAAAATCTTAGAGTATTTATAGTGGAATGATTGGGTATTAGAGGTGTGGCATATATTCAGACGGCGAAATTGGGATAGGATATGGTGATTCATGTGCTGTATGGACGTGGAGACGGAAGTTCTCATATTCAGGCTATGTTGTGATTGTAGATCGTGTGTATCAGCACTATTTAGTGACTACCAAGATTTGGAGGCTCGAGTGGATCTTTCTTTGCTTGGTATGTTAGATTTTAGATTTGATGTTGGGGATTTAGACTGATCATCTTAGTGTTGGGTTATTCTAGACTATTGCGTTATGGGCTAGGTTGGAAATGTCAAAGGTTGAGTGGCGATGTGCGTCAGGTTATGTTCTAGTGGAGTGGTTTATATTTCATAGACCCAGCAGACGGTTGGGAAGGATTGCTTTTCTTAATTGGGCCTTCGTGATGGATGTCAGTGCAGAGGTTTCTACCATTGATTCAGTTCCAGTGTTGAGCGACTTTCCGGAAGCGTTTCTTGTGGCCGGGCATGTCGTCGGGCGAGGTTGTGGATTTCGGTATTTATGTGATGCCTGGCACCGTATCGTATGGCTCCGGCAGGAGTTATGGTAGTTGAAGGAGCAGCTTTAGGCTTCTTTGGTAAGGAGTTCGTTGGCAGACCAATGTGGATGCGTGTTCTAGCTCGAGTCGGCTTAGTTGGCCCCGAATTGTATTGTTGAGGGATAGGTTGATTCGACCGTTATTGAGCTTATTAGTGATCTGAGGAGATCTATGAGTTGCCTTTCTGTGTTGTGAGACATTATGATTTATTGGTTATGGGAACATATGGTGCGGTTCTAATAGGGTTCATAGTGGAAGTTGAGCAGGAAGAGTAATCGGGTGTTGCTCGGTGAATGGTGTATCGGTTACGTCCTATTGGGTTTGCGTGGTATATGTTACTTGTTTCACCGTTGGTGTAATGATTTGCTTTGGTTCCAGATGTCAAATTGTGTGTGGTTGTCAATTTCGAGCATAGTGACTTAAGGTGTCCCATGTGGAGCAGTGTTTGGATAGGATCGCGTATTGTAGTGAAGCTATGTGGAGATATGACCTTGCGAGTTAGATTCATGTGTCCTATTCTATGATGTGAGATGAGTTCTCAACCCTGCGTTGTGGTGGTACTGGTGAGCTTGAGGTACAACTCTTTCATTTGAGTCATTTTCTTGATTTGAGTATGTTCGGGCCGTTGCTTATTGGTGCGCGTATTATGCTAGATGTGGCTTAGGCCTCTATTGGTGTGACATGTCACCAGGGTAGTGTGTTGGGTCAGAGGAGATCGTTGGGATCATTAATGAAAATAAACAGATTCGATTTCAGCATGTTTGATGGGTAAACATCGAGGTTCGGTTCAAAAAAAAATTGCTATGGTAATTGCCAGAGGAGAAATGGCTTCATGAATGGTTGATCTGAGAAATGGTTATGGTTTATTGCGTGTTTCATTTATCGTTGGCAGTATATGAAAGTGTTGGAATGAGACTTTAGCTGATAAGAGGTTTTCTATCGGTATTTGGTTGTTATGGGCAGCTGCTGTGAATAGAAGTTATTGCTGCGAGCGTTAGAGTTATATGGTATATCATGGGATTGCTCCCGAGGTTGCAGGCATGGGTTACTACAGCTAGTTCGGGTCTATTCAAAGTATAAGTGTGAGGTTTTGATCGTATTGATGGTTTCAGAAGTGAAAATGTGGTTCTATGGTTTATAGGCTAGATTGGATTGTGTAATTTTAGTTAAACGGTGTTATTGGACCTATATGAGATAGGGTGACGTGGGATCACCCCCGGCTATATGCAGGTAAGGTTATTCAGCGATTGGTGGGCTTTTATAAAACAGCTCTGGGTACGTTTGAGGATGACCGTGTGTTTAAGTGGGGGAGGATGCAACAACCCGACCGGTCATTTTGAACTTTTGCACTTTGATCGCCAGTTCCCGGGCATGACTTGCCTCGTGTAACGTATTATGACTGATGTAGATCTTTGGTTTTGGTTTTCAGGAAAAAATCAGAATGAATTAGAAGGAACAGTCTCAGTCGAAAGCTTTGAATTTGAAAGGTTTGACTAAGAGTTGGCTTATTTGTATATGAGCTCGGATCGGAAATTTTATGATTTGGATAGCTTCGTTGGGTGATTTATGACTTAGGAGCGCGATCGGAATGCATTTTGGAAGTCCGTGGAAGGATTTGGCTTGAATTGGCAAAGTTAATATTTTGGCGAATTCCGGTTGATAGGTGAGATTTTGATCCGAGGGTCAGAATTGTCTGAGAGTTGTTGTAGCTTCGTTATGTCATTTGTGATGTGTGTGCAAAATTTCAGGTCATTTGGATGTCGTTTGGTCGACTTTTTGATCGAATTCGGATTTCGGAAGTTTTGGAATTCTTAGGATTGAATCCGAGGGTGATTTGATGTTTTGATGTTGTTTTGAGCGTTCCGAAGGTTGGAACAAGTTTGAATTATGTTATGGGGTGTGTTGGTATGTTTGGTCGGGTCCCATGAGGCTCGGATATGTTTTGGAAGAGTTTTTGGAAGATTTTGCCGTTTTGAGCATAAACATGTAATGATCCAAAGGTCTATTTTTAGTTTTAGAGATCGAAATTTGATTTCGAGACTTCCGGAATTTTGATAATGAATTATAGGACTGATCTGGAAAGTTTGGTCTAATTTCATCAAGTCGTGATTGGGTTTTGGACACGAAACATGAGTTAATTGTTTAACGAGCGAAATGGGTATTGAACTGAGCAAATGAGCTCCAAATTGAGTTTCGACTGAAGGGCTATGTTTGTATTATTATTTGTGACTCACAGGAACAAGAATCATCGAATTCCGAGTTCGTATGATGGAGTTAGAGCCTTTTTAGTGAAAAGAAAAGCTGCTGCAATTTTCTGGGCAGTTTCTGCATTTTTCGCATGTGTGAATAGTGACCGCACCTGCGTGAACAGTACCCATGTACAATACATGTGAACAGTATGCGTGAACAGTAAAAACATATGAAGAGTACCCCCGAAATCCTGGACAATTTTAAGTCCAGCAGTCCGGTTTTTGGTCATTTTTTTGACTGCCAAGCTCGGGTTTTGGGCAATTTTGAGCGAGAAATCACGGGAATTATTGGGGTAAGTGTTCTTGAATCCCTTTTGATTATATTTCATTAATAAATCTTCATTTTTGGCGTTAGATTATTAATATTTGAAGAGAAATGGAAGAATTTTCTAAAATTCCATAAAGATGAATTTTAAAGATTTGAAAGCCAATTCGATGTCGGATTTTGGTAAAAAATTTTTGGTTGGACTCGTGGTTGGATGGGGGTTCATATTCCGTGACTTTTGTCATATTCCAAGATGTGGGCCCCACGGGCGAATTTTGAGTGCAATTTCGGATTTTTAATGGAAAATGTAGAATTTCATATGGAATTAATTCCTATAATTTTTATTAACTGAATCGAATTATTGTGGCTAGATTCGACGCATTTAGAGGTCTATTTGAGACACAAAGGCATCACGAGCTAGAGGATTAGCCGGTTCGAGGTGAGTAATGATTGTAAATGATGTCCTCAGGGTTTGAAACCCCGGATTTGCACATCATAATGCTATATTGAGGTGAGACACGCGCTGGATGATGAGCGCGGGGTCTTTTACTACTGGGGATTGTGACTTGGTCCATCCCGATTGATGCTTTTACGCATATTTGATTGAAACTTATTTGTTATCATCATGATTTGGGCTAATTGTCATACTTGGGCTTCGTGCCAATTATTTGAATTGTTCGGGAATTTTTATCACTATTTCCTCATTGTTTTGACTTATATTTAAATTCAGTCCTGTTTATAATTATTGTTTTACAAACTCAACCACTTTTATGCAGATTTGAAAACTCAAATGATATTTCTAAATGGTATTTTGGGCTGAGAACTACTGTTTTACAAATGCCCGAGGGGCTTATGATGATTTCCGGACTAAGTAAGGCCGAGGGACATATGTGAGGATATGCCGAGTGATATGAGGCCGAGGGCTTGAGATACTTTATATGCCACGCGGTGGCTTGAGTGATGTGAGGCCGAGTGATATGAGGCCGAGGGCCTGAGATACTTTATATGCCACGCAGTGGCTTGAGTGATGTGAGGCCGAGTGATATGAGGCCAAGGGCCTAAGATACTTTATATGCCACGTGGTCGCTTGAGTGATGTGAGGATATGCTGAGTGATGATGCCACGATGTGGTTTGATATAGCGCTTGGGCAGTAAGGGGCCCCTCCGGAGTCTGCACACCCACAGTGAGCGCGGGTACCCATTGTTCTGAGTGATTGATACTATGCCCGAAGGGCTGATATGAGTGATTGTGAGGTAGCCCGAGGGGGCTGATACTATTCTGAGAGTGAGCCCGAGGGGCTGTTACTGTTCTGATATTGAGCCCGAGGGGCTGGCACTTTTCTGATATTGAGCCCGAGGGCTGGTTCTGTTGATATTATGCCCGAGGGGCGGTTTGTTGTACATGTTTTTCCCGAGGGGCCGTTTGCATTTCTATCATTTTTGTTACTCACTTGTAAACTACTTGCTTTACTTGTTGGAAAAAAGGGATTTTCACTTGATTTCTCACTGCTTTACTGTTTAAAGTGATTTTACTGCTTCAGTATGGAATACCTTGTGTTTTTGCGTGATTTCTTGCCTTCAGTCTTTATTTATTATTATTACTCACTGAGTCGGAGTACTCACATTACTCCCTGCACCTTGTGTGCAGATTCAGGTATGTTTTGGCTGATCGAAGGCAGAGTCATCAGGGTTTAGCAAGGTAGCTGCCGGCGTTCGCAGCACTGCTTTTCTCTCTCCTCATTTCATTTGTCTGTATTTGTACACTTCAGGCTTTAGTTGTATTTATACCCTAGTAGATGCTCGTGACTTGTGACACCCCGGTTAGGGCTGTGTTGGGTTGTGCTTCCGTTAATTATATCATTAAATCATATTTAAACTATTTATTAATGTTTAACTATTTTTGAAAAGGCGATATGAGTTTGTTGGCTGGCCTTGTCTTCACGAGAGGCGCCATCACGATCGAAGCGGGGTTTGGGTCGTGACAAAATGCTCATGTACGTGTGACACTAGGTCCTGGGATGATTATGGGGTATTTTGTATTAACTTCTAAATATTTTTTTCTTTGATTTGAAAGGATTATCTTTTACTAGTAAAATTGAAGGAAAAATTATAGTTTCCAAACTTATTAAAATGAGAATTTAATTAAGTATGTATGGTTGGCTTGCCTGACAGCAGTGTCCGGCACCATCACGACCCTTAGTGGATTTTGAGTCGTGATATGAAATAACAAAACGATCCTACTAGGGATTACCAGGCATGTGGCTTGTTCTTCTAGGTTTTTTAAAATCCTAGGGGATGAAGTGTATCTAGACTAGCCATAAAACGAGCGAACAACTCGAGTTGGGAAGGGGTAGCATACCGAGAGCAATACTTTTCCGGCTTAACTACTGGACTTCTCCCCCTTCTTAAATATGGGTGACTAATAATCCTTCACTAGGAACCCAGGCCCACCGGCTTTATCTCAACAAATAATGGGGCGCTTATCCGCGATTCCTGAGGTTGTATTCAGTAGACTCAGAGGGGGTGCGCAAGAAGACAATTTATAATACAGTTCAACAATATCAAAGCGGTAAAGAGTAGGCAAGTAGCACATTAGGCCCAAATAGATCACAGTTATATACAAAAAAATAATGAAGACAAATAAAGTCAATGTACAAGCTCGAATTCTTGATTCCACAGTAGAATCGCCAGAGCTGTCACATCCCTTTTTACCCCCAAAAGAAGATATTTATTATTATATGGATTGTGAGTTAAAGAGTTTTACCAATTAAAGTGACAAACTTGAATAGGGACTATTTTATTTACAGAGTCGCCACTTGAAATTGATTTTTGAGCGTTCCAAGTCACCTTTTTTATTTGAATCCCCATTCAAAGGAAGATTTGACTCTTTTCATGTTGGTCTGCGAAAAAAACAAAGTCCGGTAAGAAATTCTGTTGACTGGGGAGAAGGTGTGAGGCATTCCCCGAATTTCATGGTTCTAGCACGGTCTCTTTATTGACTTAAACTTAGCTTGAATTAATCTTGGATGAACTGTGATTTATTTGATTTTTATGCTTCTCTTATGTCCACTTTGATTTATTACAAAAATAAATAAATAAATTTATTTGAATAATATTAAATTGTCAAAGCACGCCTACTAGTTTCCTAGCGTTTAAAAATAATTAAGTATGATTAAGTTATTTAAAAGAAAAACAGATTATTAAAAATTGATGGCTAAGTTAAAATGCAAAAAGACTGACCAACTTTTATTTAAACATGGGCCAGTTTTGTTTATTTGAGAAAATGAGCCAACTTGAGTTTCATGGAAATGGGGTACTGGGCATGTTTAAGAAAAATATAAAAAGGCCCCAACTATTTAAGGAATGGGCTAGCTGCTTATTGTTTTTGAGGCATGACCAGCAAAATAAAATTATTTAATATATATATATATATATATAGATATTACTAAAAACTGATTATTGAATCTAGTATTATGACCCACTGACCCACTCTATTAATACTAAACGCTATTAACTACTACATTAAAAGAAACTGAAAGAATAAAGTAACCATAAGCAAACAAAAGATAAAGGAAAATTAAATGCATGAAAATGAGCAAAAGAAAAGAGAGAACGTTACTTTAGCTTATGAATTCCCACAACTAATCATACTTAGCAAAATACGATCATAAAGCCGTATTGTCATGCATTTGTCAAGACAGAGTATCTGAGGACTTTATCTCAAAAAAAAGTTCAAAACTACCAACTTAAGCACCTGAACATGTATCACTAACATTTCTATCTTTACTAGCAATTTCTCATGAAACCAAGGTGACAATGAGTCATAATAACAAAGCAACTATGAACTAAAGAGGTTTAAAGCATGTTGTCAGCTGGAATATTCAGAGAAATCCAAAATTTATCATATGTACTCACACACAAAACCTTACAAGAGAACAAAATTCTTTTAAAGCTTAGAATAAACTGAAAACAAGAAAACTTCAAATTGCTTCGTCTCCATTCAGTCCTGACTCAAAATTGCAGTATCATTTTAAGAGAATTACCTGGATACCAGAAAGAAAATGTCAGCACGGAGAGGGGCTGAAATTCAACAACAAAAGCAGCCAAAAACATCAACAATCCAGCAACAAATAAGTGTTAAAACAACCTGAAAACCTTAGAGAAGAGACCTAGAACCAACTCTAAAGAAGACTTATATTTTTCTAAAAGTTTGCACTCAAAAATTCACTCACAATTTCAGTTTACTTTCTTTATGTTCAGCTGCTATTTTTTCTCTTAAGTTTTTTTGTCTTTAAAACAGCTCTAAAGATGTGTGTAAAAACTTGTCAAAATGTGTGATAGAGTGTAAAGGATATTCAGACTATGTCCTAGAGGATATGGAAAGATCTTACCTTTATAGAAGAGGAGAGAAGGACTCTTGGGACAGATTTTGTTTTAGCCAAAAATTATCCAAAATGATAGATTTTTGACCCAAAATCTGTCCAAAACCAAAAATCTGTCCAATGAACAGTTTGTCTTACCAACTGTGGACAAAAATTTGGAGTATTATACTCCAAAACAGTCCGCAATAGTGAAAGAAACCAAACACGGACCCTATATTCAAGTACTCTCCCTTTCTTTTCTTTCCTCTCAATCTCTCAAACTAGATTCTATGTTCAAACCAAACACATGACTCATATTACTCAAATCTTACTAAAATACACTCATAACTATTGAAGTGATAATATGCTAAGCATTTCAACACAGACTATCATCAAGCATTCAACCTATAGATTATCAATGTATTAGAACAAATGAACTTATGACTTGAATTACTCAACTAAACTAATTTACCATACTTCAGAATGAATCAAGATCACGGATGTCGATGATCAATTAACACAAATAAACAATCTAGTTGAACTTCATATAACCTATATCAATCAGTTAACAAAAGAAATTACAAACAAAACTAGAAGCTAATCAATCGAACTATCAAATTGTGGTCCTGAACCAACATGAAACAACCAAACTACCAACTGCCAGTCCCAAACCAAACCAAAACATGATTTGAATCTAGCAAATATCATCTAGTTAAAAATGAAAAGATAAAAACAAGGTAAACTAACAGAACTGATCATGTTTCCCATGATATGCTAATCAAAACGTATAACACGACTAATACAAACAAGACTAAATGAGTGCACATTAACCAAAAGACTTAATCTTTGAAACAAAATGCATAATTCAAACTAATATACATGAGTCGAAATCAACACTTAAAATTACCTATAAATGATATAAACGATATTGAAGCAAAACTGAAACTAATTGAAATTGAATACTACCCAATTACGTGAGATTAAACGAGACAGAAACTAAAATATGATCCTAGTTTTAATAAACAGAACAAAAAATCAGAAAAGAGGGAAATGGATAAAGGTTTTACCACACGAGGAAATCGACCTTGAAACGAGCGTTTCTTTCTACCACACTTTGAATCCAATGAGTTCCAACATCGTGCTAGAGAGAAGCGAACGTATTTGGGTCGGAATAGGCTAAAACAATAGGGGCATTGGGGTGTGGTGGTTGCCAGCAGTGGCGGTGGTTGCCAGAATCCGGCCGAACTTCTGTCGGAGTTTTTGGGTGAAACCAACATAGGATGATAGATCATGTGGAGCTCTACATGCCTATGCAAGTATTTTATGAATGAGAGGTCTAAAACTCGACGAATTTACAAAATAAAGTGGGCTAGGGTTTCGGATTTTGGTTTATTCGTGGAGTTTGGGAGGGATTCAAGGGATTTGGTTCATGGATTTGGAAATGGGGAAGTGAGGGGAGGTCATGGTGTGAATTTGGGGTGGATTGAAAGTGGTCCGTCGGCGGCTAAGGTTTCGGCCAATTAGATCTACGGATTTGGGGGGGGGGGGGGGGTTGAAAGTTTTGAGGTTTGGAATCAAAAAGAGGAGAGTGAGGGGAGAAGAATGGTGTAAATTTTATGGTCTTTGGACGACATCCGCCGGTGGTGACGATTTCCGGCCGGCGAGATAGAGAGACGAGAGAGTGATGAGAGATTGAGGAGAGAGGAAGAAGAAAAGAAAATAGGGAAAAATGGGGGGTCAAATTTCTGATCTTGAGGCCTTATATAAATAGAGTGGAGAGTGAATTAGAACCCTTAGATCAAAGTGATATGAATGGATGAGATTTAATCTCACCTCACTTATCAAAACGATGTAGTTTTGAGGCGTCTCTCATACCACAAACCTGGATCGGATCCTGGGCCCCAATTTTGGTCCAAATTGGACCGATTTTGTCTTTAAAATGGCTAGCCCAATCCCTTATCCCCTTTATCAACTATTTAAAATAAACTAATTTTAAAAATAAAAATAAAAGATAAAAATACACACCCAACAATACTAAAAGATATAATCTAAGAGAAAAAAAAAAAGAACAAAAGTTAGGCATTTACAAAAGTTGATTGCTCTTTTAAAATATTGAAGCCTCACTTTTTCTATTTCAACATACATGTCATACACAAAATCTTCAGTTTCTTCGTGTACACCTACAAGTAATATGTATTTAATACACCAATAAGTGCTAGAATTCAAATTACATCGTTGAATACTAAGAATTGGATTGCCAGATGAGTCCTTTTTTATCCATCGACTAAATTAGGTAATTAAGTAAGAAAAATTAAAGAAAAAGATTCACATATGCCATATACTATTCAAAGTAAAATTTTATATTTTTCAGTAAAATATTTGAGCTTAATATATCATCATTGAAAAAACAATTTGAGTTGCATAATGAGTCCTCTTTTATCTACTGCTGAAAATTAGATAATCAATAGGTCATAATATTTAATGTGCTACTCAAAATTACTTCAAGTTCATATTTTTCAATAAAATATTTGAGCTTGATATCTTATTCGGGTGGCTATGGTCCTTCTTCACTTAACCTTATCACTGCAAGTAGCTCTCCTCAATTAATTAAGTGAGTTTAGATAAAGACAATATAAGTTGAAGTGTGTTTCCTGTAAAATAATTTTATGAATGCAACAAACTAAAAGCATTAGAATGGGGAAACTTGCAGAGTCGTTGGTAAATTTGTGCGCATTCATCTTGTTCAAATATAGGATCTTGTCTGCAAGAGTAAGAAGCATATAATAGCAGTATTATAAGTCAAGTGGCAACATCTTTCATCAGATATCATATTCTAGATTTATTTATATTACAAGATATTATATTCTAGATCTATTTATATTACAGAAGATTGTACTACAAAGCTTTTCGATATTTGGTAAGAGTTGTTTTGTAATCTTAATTAGATGAAGAAGTTTGGGATAAATAAAAAGAACTAAAAAAGAGAAAGGCAAATGCTAATGACAAGAGAAGCAACTATTGAACTTAGAGGTGGAATCTTTTGCTTTTACAAGGAGGTTAAACTCTTCATATGTCATTGCAAGATGAACGTTTATTTGGAAACGTCAATAAAATATAAATTAGATAAAATGTTAGCAATTGAGATTATTACTTGCAAGTTGATGGAGGAATGATTGAATAAATCAAGAATTTGCTCGTTATTATTTATTCCATGCGTGCCTCCAATTCCTGTACCAAAATAACCAAAATAGCGATATCACCATATCCATGCTTGAAATAAAAATAAGATCAATATTATAAGTAAAAATTCCATCCTCACTATTCTATTGCAATGAAGAAAGTCCCACATAAACTAATGCAAGAAGTAATCTAAATCCACGGTTATGTGAGCTCCTTTTATTTTTTATTAATATTTTCACATAGGCTCTTTAATACATAATATTTATGATATTTAATTTTGATATACAATTATTTCAAAATAAAAAAAAATAATGTAGAAAATAAATGTTGAACCGAGAATGATCCAATTATTTTAGTTGGACTTGCTATTAACCAGGAAAAAACTCCAAATCCTTATAAACTTCAAAACAAAATGCCAACTCTAAACACTGCTTATTTTCTCTACCAACATTTGGAAGCAACAACCAAATATATTAGAGAATAAATTGAAATTACAAGTAACAACGTAATAGATTCTCACTTTGAATATAAAGCCTCATTCCTCAAACAAATTCTGCTCTATACCAGGTCTTAAAAAAAGGCAAATTTTTTGGTATACGGGCACTTTTCAAGACTCAACGTCAAAAATGCTGGAAAAGAGAAATACCATAATAATGAAATAGGACTTTTTATAACTGTGCTTTTCAAAAACGACCAAGTGTAAGGAGCTAAATTAAATCCAGAATTTTCAATTTAATTTCTGTCGTTGTAAACCCGGAGACAACTAAATTCGGGCTGTAACAAATTATAAAAGTAGACCTACAAATCCATAAACTTACCCGTAACTGAAAATAAGTTGAGAAACAAATATATAAACTCAAAACGGAATCAATAGAACCATTTCACAGAACATATCCCAATTCAATAACAAATTGTAAAAGTAGATATAGAAATCTGTATTTGAAAATAAGTTGAGAATTAAACAAAAAGCATAATTTTTAAAAAGGAGTCAAACGTGGTGAAAGTTTTAGCCTACAGGGTAAAACTAAGAAGAGTGAGTTAAAAGTGTCAAAAGAAATTTTAATTTTAAAGAGGATAAATGGTGGCAACTCTTCTTCAAAAAAGAGGCCGCCTTGAGCTTGGAGTCTTTTCCGTAGAGTGGCTTCTGTTCGTAGGCGTATTTTAGGTTTCAATACAGTGTTTTTTGGTTAATAATAATAAAAGGATATTTGGGTATTTAAGTTAATTAAAAGGATACTTTAATAGATAATAAAGGGGTAATTTGACTTTTAAATTGTGATGTTCCTGTTTTTAATATACTAGTCTTACGATACGCGCAACTAACCTATCTAAATGAGTATAAAACTTTTAAAAAATTATATAAGTATTATTTTTGAATTAAAATAAATGTAAATTTATTTCAACAAAGAATATTGATTATGTATAGTTAATTCAATACGGAATATCAATTTATACCTTTCGCTCTCTATGTTTTTTTTAGCTCTTTTAACTACTACCTTAAATTACTTATGAATAGATGTAACTAATTTATTTTCATTAATTTCAATATATAAATTTATCTTATTTATGTTTTACTTTTCGAGTATTGTAATTGGATTTGTAATTTAATATGTGTATAAATTTACAATATGTATTCAACTTTCAAATAATTAACTTAAAGTTCATTATAGTAATTTATTACTTTAAATTGAAATACTACCATTATTTTCTAAACGTAAGCATGCCGTATTAAACTTATATATGTTTTCATACTCGACCTAGTATGTTGTAAGTTGGTCTATATATTATTAGTAATCTTTAATTTTTGAAGACTTAAAATTAGATCTAAATTTTATTAGTAGATATCTAACACATTTGTATATATTTTGTCTAATACACATAAGAAAAAGTCATAATTACTTTACACAATTTGTTTACGGAAATGATTTATAAGTAAATTTTTATTTGGTTTTAAATTCCTAAAATTTAGGAGTTTCTATATATGTAGTTCGAACAAGGGAAGATTTAGTTACCAAAATTTAGTTGATTTTAAAGTTCTAATTAGCTATCTATAGATATCATTTGCTATATTACGGATTGTAGATAAGTTTTCTGTTGTTATAAGATGTATTAGATGTATTTAAGCTACTGTATTCATGAATATAGTAGCAAAAACAGGCGTGAATCAGGGAAGTCCAGCTAATCAGTTGTTGTATTCGACTGTATTCATGGCGTGAAATATGAGATTACAGCGGGATATATTATTATATTTGACTGTATTCGACTGTATTCACGGCGTAAAACAGGGGATTACACTGTTTTTAAAAGGAAAGTGAATCAATTAACATAATAGACTCCTAATATAACTCAACAAACTCAATTATAACACACAAATTTTGTATTTCCAGTTATAAAAAAGATTCTCAACCGAAAAATACCCCAAAAATATAGCAATTTTCAGAGAAATTATATAATACATCTGAATACATAAATTATATTTATTAAAAAAATATATGAATACATTCATGGCATATAGCGAGACAGTGAATACAATGGAATACATAGAATACAACGGGATACATTGAAATACAATGAAAAAAAGACAGTGAATACAATGAAATACATGAAAATACAGCGAGATACATTGAATTACAATAAAAAAAAAGACAATGAACACCCTGCTTTGAGTTTGCCTTTTCCTTTTGTTGTTCGACTGACGAAGCATTTTTGCATGAAATTGTGACCTACGGTTTCGATTGATGAGGTCAAGGGTTTGGATTTTGCAATTTCGGTTATTCGCATCATCTTGATTTCATTGCGTAATGCTCAAAACCTAGGATGAATCTGGCTTTGCAATGAAAAGTGAAAGTGACGATGTAATTGGAAACCCTCAAAAACCCTTCTTGGGTCGCGTCAAATACGGTAATTATGTGAGAGAAAAATCTGCAAAAGGAGAGAGAAAAATAATAGCGTATACAGTGGCTTAAGTATATGAGTTAACCATAAATAGATATTTTTTTATAAACATTAAAAGGTAGGTATAGAATATAATTTTTTAAAATGGTATTTATTTAAAATAAATAAGGTGTTAAGTTTTGCTATAGGCAGGGGAAAATTCCTAATAAAAACCCTTCAACCTCACTTTTATGCGTCACCCCCTTCCCAGCCGCCTCCCCTACGTCCCCTTCCCAGCTGCCTCCCCATTTCTTTCATTTTCCCATTTTCTTCTTCAACAACAATTTCTCTCTTCACATGTATAGAGCAAACCAACAGAATCACTGGCTAGATAGTCCGGCGCCTTCTCTCTTTCCAGGTATGTTTATGCATTTACATCTTAGAATTTTTGTGATGACCTAAAAGGTCATCACTTATTTTAAATCAAAACTTCCGTGTTCTGAGGCCTTGAAAACCTCATTTAGAGTCACCTCGATTTGTGTTCACAGTCTGGGCGCGTAGCCGGAAAGCTTAAATATGAAATTTTGTGAAAAATGATAAGTTTTGACTGTAAAATTAATAAATTTGAGTTCGGTAAACATTTTGGGTAAACATATCTGGATCCGTGATTTGACGGTCCCAGAGGATCTGTAGGAAAATATGGGGCTTGAGCGTATGCTCGGAATCGAATTTCGAGGTCCCGAGCCCGAGAAAATGAATTTTTAAAGGAAATTGTATTCTGAAAATTTTTAAGAAAATTTGAAATGAAGTTAGATTAGAAAGAGATAGTATCGGGCCTATATTTTAGTTCTGGCGCCTGGTACAGGTCGTATATATGGTTTAAGTCATTTCTGTAAAGTTTGGTTGAAAATGGACGTCGTTTGACGTGATTCAGACCTAAATTGCTAAATTTGATACTTGAAGAAGTTTGAGAAAAAGTTCTTGATTTTGAGGTTTGAATCATTGTTATTGAGGTTATTGTGGCGATATGATCGCACGGATAGGTTTGTATGATGTTGTTGAGTTAGTACGTGTGTTTGGTTAGGAGCCCCGAGGGCTCGAGGGTGTTTCGGATGTGTTTCGACAAGTTTTGAACTTAGGAAAAAATTGCAGATTCAGAGAAGTTGCAGGTCTCTGAATCCAGGTCTCGCGGTCCGCGGTGGGGACTCCGTGACCGCGGTGGGATTTGTGCGGTCCACGGTGACCAAGGCCAAGCCTCCGCGGCCGCGCTCGATTTCTTGTGTTCCGCGGTGGAGCTCCGCGGCCGCGGTCCTTTTTATGCAGTCCGTTGTGGAGCTCCGCGGCCGCAGTCCATTTTATGCGGTCCGCGGTGGAGCTCCGCGGCTGCAGTCCTTTTTATGCGGTCTGCGGAGAGGGTCTGAGAGAAGTATATTTAAACGGACTTTTCAGTTATTTTTCACTTTTCAAAACTCCAAAAATATAAGAGGCGATTTTTCAAATAACCTTTCTTCTCCAAATCAATTGTAAGTCATTTTTAACAAGTTTTCTTCAATCATTAACATCTTTTAATATGATTTCAACTTCAACTCAATTATTTTCATGGGGAAAATTGGGTGTTTTAGGTAGAACTTAGGTTTTTCAAAAAAAAAATGGGGATTTGGACCTCGATTTGAGGTCCGATTTCAAAACAAATTACATATTTGAGATCGTGGGGCAATGGGTAATTGGGTTTAGGTCAGAATTTCAGGTTTGGACCAAGTGGGCCCGAGGTCGATTTTTGACATTTTGGGGAAATCTTTATAAAACCAATTTTTATGCATTAGAATTGATTCATTTAGCATTTATTGATATCGTTAAGCAAATTGTGGCTAGATACAAGCGAGTTGGTGGTGGAAACAAGAGGTAAAGCGGTAGTTGAGGCTTGAATTATGTTCGTTGCATCGAGGTAAGTGTTTGGTCTAACCTTAGCTTGAGGGATTAGGAGTTGTGTCCTATTTGCTATTTGCTTCTTGTCGAGTACGACATATAGGCATGGTGATGAGTATCTATACGTTGGTGTCAAGCATGACCGTGGGACTTATATTGTGGTTTTCATGATTTTATTGCATTATTCATGCCTTGGTGAAGATTCCTAATTGTTGTATAAAGCTTGTGGAAAGAATTGTGACCTATGAATATTGAGGAGCGTTGGCTCAAGTTGTATAGTGAAATTTTGAAAGTATAAGTGAAATTGAACTTCTAGAGCATTGGTTCAAGTTGTGAAATGAGTTGTGAAAGAATAAGTGATAATCGAACCTCTAGAGCATTGGCTCGAGTTGTGAAGTGAATTGTGAAGTAAAAATTGAGAAAGAGTTATTAAATTGTTTCCTTACCGGGATATTGTTGCTTTGTTAATTATCTCCCTTGCCAGAATGTTGAGATTTTTGATGTTGTTCCCTTGCCGGGATTTAATTGCTTAATTGTGTTCCCTTGCTGGGATTTCTATTATTATTTTGTTTATTATCTTGATCCTTTGTTTGTGATTGTTGTTTGGGTGAGGAAGAGTGTTAAAACACGAAGGGTGATGTCGTGCATTGTTTGTTATTGTGAGGAAAGAGTGTTAAAGCACGAAGGGTGATGCCGTGCATTGTTTGTTATTGTGAGGAAAGAGTGTAAAAGCATGAAGGGGGATGTCATGCCGTACGTTGTACCATTCTGTGCAGATCTATTGATTATATGTTGAGAAAAGAGAGTAAAAGCATAAAGGGTGATGTCGTGCACATTTTAATTATATGATTGATTTGATGAGGATGAGAGATAAAAGCATGAAGGGTGATGTCGTGCACGTTTTTATTATATAACTGCTTTGGTGAGGCTGAGAGTAAAAGCACGAAAGGTGATGCCGTGCAATTGTTGATTTCTGCTTCTTTGTTGATATTCTAATTATGTCGTTCTTTCCTTACTTGATGCCTATCTATTCAGAACTATTGTCTCCCCCACAACATGTTTCCCCATCCCACATTGACTGGATGTTTCCGCTTCCCGCATTGACTGGTTATTCTTATATCTCTTTTCCGTTGTATATATATATATGAACTGCACAGGTTTATTTGGAGTCTGGTCCTAGCCTCATCACTACTTCGCCGAGGTTAGACTAGACACTTACCAGCACATGGGGTTGGTTGTGCTGATACTACACTCTGCACTGTGTGCAGATCCAGGAGCAGCTTTCGGACAGTAGTTGGAGGGCTTCCTTCAGTCCACCCGGAGACCCAAGGTAGACCTGCAGGAGACCGCAGGCCCTGGCATCCCCCTCTATCCCTTTTTCTCTATTTCATTTTTTTTCGTTCAGAAACAGTGTATTGTATTTCTTCAGACCTTGTATGTGGTAATCTTAGATAGTCTGTGACACCAGGTTTTGGGGTATTTGAGGTTTTAAAAGTTATAATAGACGTAGCCTTAAGATATATAATTGTTGACTTCCGCTTATTTATTTAAAATTTTGCTTTTATCATATTATCGACTTGTGTTGTTAAAAAGAAGCAACGATGAAAGTGTAGCAAGTAGTTAAAATTTGGCTTGCCTAGCTCCCATTTGTAGGTTCCATCACGACTCCCGAGGGTGGAAATTCGGGTCGTGACAAGTTGGTATCAGAGCTCTAGGTTGCATAGGTCTCAGAGTTCACAGACAAGCTTACTAGAGTCTGAGGGATCGGTACAGAGACATCTGTATTTGTCCCCTAGAGGCTACAGAGTTAGGAAAAACTTCACGTTTATTCATTCGTATCGTGTGGTTTTGTTTCTCAATGCTAATTGAACTTCTACTCTATTCTTTCACAGATGGCGAGAATACGTTCTTCCTCATTCTCTGCTCAGTAGCCCGAGCCCCCAGTAGCCGCTCCCATGAGGGGCAAAGGGCGAGGCCGTGCTAGAGGCCGAGATAGGGGCAGATCACCGCCCCGAGCAGCAACTCCAGTGACGGAGCCTCAGGTTGATTTTGATGAGGAAGTTCCGGCTCCAGCAGTTCCAGTGGGCCCAACTCAGGTCCTAGAGGGGTTTATTGTTACCCTAGTTCTTCAAGATGCTCTGGTCCGATTAGTGGGCCTCATGGAGAGGGTCACCCGAGCGGGCTTGCTTCCTATAGAACCAACCGTCTCTCAGGCTGGAGGAGGGGCCCAGACTCCTGCTACTCGCACTCCGGAGCAGGTAGCTCCTCAAATTCAGACTCCAGCAGTTCAGCCAGTTAGAGCAGTACAACCGGGTGTGGTAGCTCAGACTAGTGATGGAGCGACTATGTCCGCCGATGCTTTGTGAAGACTAGATAGGTTCACCAAGCTCTTCACTTCTACTTTTAGCAGTGCATCTACTAAGGTCCCCCAGGATTATCTAGACAGTTGCCACGAGGTTCGCAGGAACATGGGCATTGTTGAAACCAATGGGGTCGATTTTGCTACATTTTGCTTGTCTGGATCCGCCAAGACTTGGTGGAGGGATTATTGCTTAGCGAGACCAGCCAGATTGCCAGCCTTGACTTGGGAGCATTTCAAACAGCTATTCATGGAGAAGTTTCTCCCCGTTACTCAGTGAGAGGCTTATCGGAGGCAGTTCGAGCGCCTCCAGCAGGGTTCCATGACTGTTACCTAGTATGAGACCAGGTTCATCGACTTAGCTTGCCATGCTCTCATTATACTCCCCACCGAGAGAGAGAGGGTGAGGAGGTTTATTGACGATCTTATCCAGCCGATTCGTCTTCAGATGGCTAGAGAGGCTGGAAGTGAGATTACTTTTCAGGAGGCGGCCAACGTGGACCATAAAATTGAGATGGTTCTGTCATAGGGAGGCAGACATGGGTCAGACAAGAGGCCCTATCATTCAGGCCGATTCAGTGGTACCTCATCCGGAGGTCGAGATTCGTATGGTAGAGGCCATCCTCCTAGACCCTTTCAGTCAGTGCTCCAGGTTTCTCACGGTACTTCAGGTGATCGTGGTCCCCATATGCAATATCCCGATCAGCAGTCCTACAGTGCACCACATGCTCCTATTAGTGCACTGCTGCTTCAGAGTTTTCGGGGTAGTCATTCAGGCTGTCATGGCCAGTAGTCTCAGCAGCCGAGGGCTTGTTACACTTGTGGTGATATGGGTCACATTGCCAGGTTTTGCCCTCGAGCACCGAGTAGCTCTCAGCATCAGGGTTCTCGTGCTATGGTACAGGCACCAGGTGTTCCACAGCTCGCCCAGCTAGCTAGAGGTGGGGGTAGAGCTGCTAGAGGTGGAGGTAGAGGTACTAGAGGTAGAGCTTAGGCCGCCAGAGGTGGAGGCCAGCCAGCTGCAGGCCGTCCCAGAGATGTAGTTCAGGGTGGTGGGTCCCAGCCCCGATGTTACGCCCTTCTAGCCAGGCCCGAGGCTAAGGCTTCAGATGCAGTCATTACAGGTACTATTCTGGTTTGTGATAGAGATGCTTCAGTGTTATTTGATCCAGGGTCTACCTACTCGTATGTGTCATCTTATTTTGCACTGTATCTGGTCATGCCTAGTGATTCATTTGAGTATTCCTGTTTATGTGTCTACACCAGTGGGTGATTCTATTATGGTAGATCGAGTCCATCGTTCTTGTATTATGGTGATTGGGGGTCTTGAGACTCGTGTGGATTTTGTTTCTTCTAGACATGGTCGATTTCGATATTATATTGGGGATGGACTGGTTATCACCTTACCACGCTATCTTGGACTGTCATGCCAAGACTGTGACCTTAACCTTACCGGATTTGCCCCGTTTAGAGTGGAGAGGAACTCCTGGTCATTCTACCCGCAGTGTTATCTCCTATGTGAAGGCTCGGCGTATGGTCAAGAAGGGGTGTTTGGCCTATTTGGCATATGTTCGTGATTCTAGTGTTGAGGTCCCTTCTATTGATTCTGTGCCCGTTGTTCGAGAGTTTCTTGATGTTTTCCCTTCAGACCTGCCGGGTATGCCACCCGACAGGGATATTAACTTTTGCATTGATTTGGCTCCGGACACTCAGCCCATTTCTATCCCACGTATCGTATGGCCCCGCCGGAGTTGAAAGAGTTGAAGGAACAGTTGCAAAACTTGCTTGAGAAGGGTTTCATTAGACCTAGTGTTTTGCCTTGGGGTGCGCCAGTTTTGTTTGTTAAGAAGAAGGACGGATCGATGAGAATGTGTATTGATTACCGACAGTTGAAGAAGGTTACAATCAAGAATAAGTATCCATTGCCGAGGATCGATGATTTGTTTGATCAGCTTCAGGGTGCCAAGGTGTTTTCAAAGATTGATTTGAGATTTGGCTACCATCAATTGAGGATTAGGGCATCTGATGTCCCTAAGACAGCTTTCTGCACTCGGTACGAGCATTATGAGTTCCTGGTCATGTCATTTGGGTTGACCAATGCCCCAACAGCTTTTATGGATTTGATGAACCAAGTGTTCAGGCCTTATTTTGACTCATTCGTAATAGTCTTCATTAATGATATTTTGATATATTCCAGCAGCCGGGAGGAGCACGAGCAACATCTTAGAGTGGTTCTTCAGACCTTGAGGGATAGTCAGTTATATTCTTAGTTCTCAAAGTGTGAGTTCTGGTTGAGTTCAGTTGCATTTCTGGGTCATGTTGTATCAGCAGAGTGTATTTAGGTTGATCCAAAGAAGATTGAGGTAGTCAAGAACTAGCCTAGACCAGCATCAACTACAGAGATTCGGAGTTTCTTGGGATTGGTAGGCTACTACCGTCGGTTCGTGGAGGGGTTATCATCTATCGCAACCCCAATGACAAGGTTGACCCAGAAGGGTGCCCAGTTTAGATGGTCGGATAAGTGTGAGGCGAGCTTTCAGAAGCTAAAGACAGCTCTGACTACGGCACCGGTGTTGGTTTTGCCCACAGGTTCAGGGCCTTATACAGTTTATTGTGATGCATCTCATATTGGGCTTGGTGCAGTGTTGATGTAGGATGGCAAGGTCATTGCCTATGCTTCGCGGTAGTTGAAGATTCATGAGAAGAACTATCCAATTCATGACTTGGAGTTGGCAGCCATTGTTCACGCATTGAAGATTTGGAGGCATTATCTGTATGGCGTGACATATGAGGTGTTCACGGATCATAAGAGTCTTCAGTATTTGTTCAAGCAAAAGGAGTTGAATTTGAGACATATGAGGTGGTTGGAGTTGTTGAAAGATTATGATATCACTATCTTGTATCATCCAGGAAAGGCCAATATGGTGGCCGATGCGTTGAGTAGGAAGTCAGCCAGTATGGGCAGTCTTGCTTATATTTCAGTCAGTGAGAGACCGCTTGCCATGGACGTTCAAGCTTTGGCCAATCAGTTTGTGAGGTTGGATATTTCTGAGCCTAGTCGTGTATTGGCCTGCACGGTCGCTCGTTCAACTTTATTGAAGTGTATCCGTGATCGGCAATATGATGATCCCCATTTGTGTGTCCTTAGATACCCGATGCAGTGCGGAGGTTCCAAGCAGGTTACCTTAGATGATGATAGAGTTTTGAGATTGCAGGGTCGAGTGTGTGTGCCAAATGTGGATAGGCTCCGAGATTTGATTTTAGAGGAGGCCCATAGCACCCGGTACTCTATTCATCTGGGCGCCGCAAAGATATATCAGGATTTGCGCCAGCATTATTGGTGGCGGAGAATGAAGAAGGATATCGTAGCATATATGGCTCGTTGTTTGAATTGTCAGCAGGTCAAGTAAGAGCATCAGAGGCCTGGTGGTTTATTTCAAATGATTGAGCTTCCCGAGTGAGAGTGGGCGCGGATCACTATGGATTTCGTTGTTTGCTCCCGCAGACTCGGAAGATTGTTCGTCTTCATGATGTGCCTGTATCTATCATTTCGGACCAAGGTACGCAGTTTACCTCGCATTTCTGGAGAGCAGTTCAGCGAGAGTTGGGCACCCAGGTTGAGTTGAGTACAACATTCCATACTCAAATAGATGGGCAGTCCGAGCGGACTATTCAGACTTTGGAGGATATGCTCTGAGTTTGTGTCATTGACTTTGGAGGCTCGTGGGATCAGTTTTTGTCTCTAGCAGAGTTTTCCTCTTACAACAGTTACCAGTCGAGTATCCAGATGGCTCCTTATGAGGCTTTATATGGTAGGCGGTGTCGATCTCCGGTTGGATGGTTTGAGCCTGGAGAGGCTCGATTGTTGGGTACAGATCTGGTTCAGGAGGCTTTGGACAAGGTTAGTATTATTCAGGATAGGCTTCGTACAGCTCAGTCCAGGCAAGAGTTATGCAGACCGCAAGGTTCGAGATTTGGCATTCATGGCAGGTGGGCGCGTATTGCTTCGAGTGTCGCCTATGAAGGGTGTGATGAGATTTGGGAAGAAGGGAAAGCTTAGCCCTAGGTTCATTGGCCCGTTTGAGATACTTGATCGAGTGGGATATGTGGCTTATAGACTTGCATTGCCGCCGAGCTTATCAGCCGTGCACCCAGTGTGTAATGTGTCCATGCTCCGGAAATATCACGACGATCCATCCCACGTGTTAGATTTCAGCACTGTCCAATTGGACAAGGACTTGTCTTATGAGGAGGAGCCGGTAGCTATTCTAGACCGACAGGTTCGTCAGTTGAGGTTGAAGAGTTTTCCTTCTGTTCGTGTTTAGTGAAGAGGTCAGCCTCCTGAGGCATCGACCTGGGAGTCCGAGTCCGATATGCAGGGCCGTTATCCCCATCTTTTCCCCGACTCAGGTACTTCCTTCTTCTGTCCGTTCGACGACGAACAGTTGTTTTAGAGGTGGAGAATGTGATGACCCAAAAGATCATCACTTGTATTAAATCAAAACTTCCATGTTCTGAGGCCTTGAAAACCTCATTTAGAGTTACCTCAATTTGCGTGCACAGTCCAGGCGCGTAGCCGGAAAGCTTAAATATGAAATTTTGTGAAAAAAGATAAGTTTTGACTGTAAAATGAATATATTTGACTTCGGTTAACATTTTGGGTAAACGGACCTGAATCCGTGATTTGCCGCTCCCGAAGGGTCCGTAGGAAAATATGGGACTTGGGCGTATGCCCGGAATCAAATTCCGAGGTCCCGAGCCCGAGAAAATGAATTTTTAAAGGAAATTATTTTTTGAAAATTTTTAAGGAAATTTGAAATGAAGTTTGATTAGAAAGAGATGGTATCGGGCCCGTATTTTAGTTCCGGTGCCCGGTACAGGTCTTATATATGGTTAAGTCATTTCTGTAAAGTTTGGTTGAAAACGTACGTCGTTTGATGTGATTCGAACCTAAATTGCTAAATTTGATACTTGATGAAGTTTGAGAAAAAGTTCTTGATTTTGAGGTTTGATTCATTGTTATTGAGGTTATTTTGGCGATTTGATCGCACGGATAAGTTCGTATGATGTTGTTAGGTTAGTACATGTGTTTGGTTAGGAGCCCCGAGGGCTCGAGTGTGTTTCGACAAGTTTTAAACTTAAGAAAAAGTTGCAGATTCAGAGAAGTTGTAGGTCTCTGAAGCCAGGTCTCGCGGTCTGCGGTGAAAACTTCGCGGCCGCGGTGGGGACTCTGCGACTGTGGTGGGATTTGTACGGTCCACAGTGAGCAAGGCTAAGCCTCCGCGGCAGCGCTCGATTTCTTGCGGTCCGCAGTGGAGCCCCGCGGCCGCAGTCCATTTTATGCGGTCCGCGGTGGAGCTCCGCGGCCGCTGTCCTTTTTATGCGGTCCGCGGAGTGGATCTGAGAGGAGTATATTTAAACGGACTATTCAGTTATTTTTCACTTTTCAAAACCCCAAAAACATAAGAGGCGATTTTTCAAATAACCTTTCTTCTCCAAATCAATTGTAAGTCATTTTTAACTAGTTTTCTTCAATCATTAACATCTTTTAACATGATTTCAACTTCAAATCAATTATTTTCATGGGGGAAATTGGGTGTTTTGGGTAGAACCTAGGTTTTTCAAAAATTGGGGATTTGGACCTCGATTTGAGGTCCGATTTCAAAACAAATTATATATTTGAGTTCGTGGGGGAATGGGTAATCGGGTTTTGGTTCGAACCTCGGGTTTTGACCATGTGGGCCCGGGGGCAATTTTTGACTTTTTGGGTAAAACTTTAGAAAACTCATTTTCATGCATTAGAATTGATTCATTTAGCATTTATTGATGTAATCAATTGTGGCTAGATACAAGCGAGTTGGTGGTGGAAACAAGAGGTAAAGCAGTAGTTGAGGCTTGAATTGTGTTCATTGCATCAAGGTAAGTGTTTGGTCTAACCTTAGCTTGAGGGATTAGGAGTTATTTTCTATTTGCTATTTAATTCTTGTCGAGTATAACGCATAGGCATGGTGACGAGTATCTATACGTTGGTGTCAAGCATGACCGTGGGTCTTATATTGTGGTTTTCATGATTTCGTTGCATTATTCATGCCTTGGTGAAGATTCCTAATTGTTGTATAAAGCTTGTGGAAACAATTGTGACCTCTGAATATTGAGGAGCATTGGCTCAAGTTGTATAGTGAAATTTTGAAAGTATAAGTGACAATTGAACTTCTAGAGCATTGGTTCGAGTTGTGAAATGAGTTGTGGAAGAATAAGTGATAATCGAACCTCTAGAGCATTAGCTCGAGTTGTGAAGTGAATTGTGAAGTAAAAATTGAGAAAGAGTTATTAAATTGTTCCCTTACCGGGATATTGTTGCTTTGTTAATTATCTCTCTTTCCAGGATTTAATTATTTAATTGTGTTCCCTTGCCGGGATTTCTATTATTATTTTGTTTATTCCCTTGCCCCTTTGTTTGTGAATGTTGTTTGGGTGAGGAAGAGTGTTAAAGCACGAAGAGTGATGCCGTGCATTGTTTGTTATTGTGAGGAAAGAGTGTTAAAGCACGAAGGGTGATGTCGTGCCGCACGACGTACAATTTCATGCCGATTCTATTGATTATATGTTGAGAAAAGAGAGTAAAAGCACGAAGGGTGATGCCGTGCACATTTTGATTATATGATTGTTTTGGTGAGAACGAGAGTAAAAGCATGAAGGGTGATGTCATGCACGTTTTTAATATAACTGCTTTGGTGAGGCTGAGAGTAAAAGCACGAAGGGTGATGTCGTGCAATTATTGATTTCTGCTTCTTTGTTGATATTCTAGTTATGTCGTTCTTTCCTTACTTGATACCTATCTTTTCAAAACTATTGTCTCCCCCCCAGCATGTTTCCCCCTCCCACATTGACTGGTTATTTCTGTATTTCTTTTCTGCTATATATATATATATATGAACTGCACAGATTTATTTGGAGTCAGGTCCTAGCCTCATCACTACTTCGACGATGTTAGGCTAGACATTTACCAGCACATGGGGTCGGTTGTGCTGATACTACACTCTGCACTGTGTGCAGATCCAGGAGCAGCTTTCGGACAATAGTTGGAGGGCTTCCTTCAGTCCACCCGGAGACCCAAGGTAGACCTGCAGGAGACCGCATGCCCTGACGTCCCCCTCTATCCCTTTTTCTCTGTTTCATTTTCTTTCGTTCAGAAACAGTGTATTGTATTTCTTCAGACCTTGTATGTAGTAACTCTTAGATAGTCTGTAACACTGTGACACCAGGTTTTGGGGTATTCAAGGTTTTAAAAGTTGTAATAAACGTAGCCTTAAGATATATAGATGTTGACTTCCGCTTATTTATTTAAAATTTTGCTTTTATCATATTATCGACTTGTGTTGTTAAAAAGAAGCAACGATGAAAGTGTAGCAAGTAGTTAAGTCATCACTTGTCTTAAAACGAAACTTTCATATTCTGAGGCTTTGAAAACCTCATTTAGAGTCACCTCGATTTGCGTGCGCAGTCCGGCCGCGTAGCCAGAAAGCTTAAATATGAAATTTTGTGAAAAATGATAAGTTTTGACAGTAAAATGAATAAATTTGACTTCGGTCAACATTTTGGGTAAACGGAGCCGGATCCGTGATTTGACGGTCCTGGAGGGTCCGTAGGAAAATATGGGACTTGGGCGTATGCCCGGAATCGAATTCCGAGGTCCCGAGCCCGAGAAATGAATTTTTTTAAAGAAAATTGTTTTCTAAAATTTTTTAAGGAAATTTGAAATGAAGTTTGATTAGAAAGAGATGGTATCAGGCCCATATTTTGGTTCCGGCTCCCGGTATAAGTCTTATATATGGTTTAATTCATTTCTGTAAAGTTTGGTTAAAAACGGACATCGTTTGACGTGATTCGGACCTAAATTGCTAAATTTGATACTTGATGAAGTTTGAGAAAAAAGTTCTTGATTTTGAGGTTTGATTCATTGTTATTGAGGTTATTTTGGCGATTTGATCGCACGGATAAGTTCGTAGGATGTTGTTGAGTTAGTACGTGTGTTTGGTTAGGAGCCCCGAGGGCTCGAGTATGTTTCGGATGTGTTTCGGCAAGTTTTGAACTTAGGAAAAAGTTGCAGATTCAGAGAAGTTGCAGGTCTCTGAAGCCAGGTGTCATGGTCCGCAGTGGAAACTTCGCGGCCACGGTGGGGACTCCGTGACCACGGTGGGATTTGCGGTTCGCGGTGAGCAAGGCCAAGCCTCGCGGCCGAGCTCAATTTCTTGCGGTCCGCGGTGGAGCTCCACGGCCGCAATCCATTTTATGTGGTCCGCGGTGGAGTTCCGTAGTCGCTGTCCTTTGTATGCGACCCGCGGAGAGGGTCTGAGAGGAGTATAGTTAAATGGACCTTTCAATTATTTTTCACTTTTCAAAACCCCAAAAACATAAGAGGCGATTTTTCAAATAACCTTTCTTCCCCAAATCAATTGTAAGTCATTTTTAACTAGTTTTCTTCAATCTTTAACATCTTTCAACATGATTTCAACTTCAAATCAATTATTTTCATGAGGGAAATTGGGTGTTTTGGGTAGGACCTAGGTTTTCACAAAAATGGGGATTTGGACCTCGATTTGAGGTCCGATTTCAAAACAAATTACATATTTGAGCTCGTGGGGGAATGGGTAATCAGGTTTTGGTCCGAATTTCGAGTTTGGACCAAGCGGGCCCGGGGTCGATTTTTGACTTTTTGGGGAAATCTTTATAAAACCTATTTTCATGCATTTGAATTGATTCATTTAGCATTTATTGATATCATTAAGAAAATTGTGGATAGATACAAGCGAGTTGGTGGTGGAAACAAGAGGTAAAGCGATAATTGAGGCTTGAATTGTGTTTGTTGCATCGAGGTAAGTGTTTGGTCTAACCTTAGCTTGAGGGATTAGGAGTTGTGTCCTATTTGCTATTTGCTTCTTGTCGAGTACGACGTATAGGCATGGTGACGTGTATCTATACGTTGGTGTCAAGCATGACCGTGGGTCTTATATTATGATTTTCATGATTACGTTGTATTATTCATGCCTTGTTGAAGATTTCTAATTGTTGTATAAAGTTCGTGGAAGGAATTGTGACCTATGAACATTGAGGAGCGTTGGCTCAGGTTGTATAGCGAAATTATGAAAATATAAGTGACAATCGCACTTTTAGAGCTTTGGCTCGAGTTGTGAAATGAGTTGTGAAAGTATAAGTGATAATCGAACCTCTAGAGCATTGGCTCAAGTTGTGAAGGAAATTGTGAAGTAAAATTGAGAAAGAGAAAAGATCATTATGTTGTCACCCTTGCCAGGATATTGTTAATTTATTTGTTGTTCCCTTGCCGGGATTTAATTGTTTAATTGTTGTTCTCTTGCCGGGATTCTTATTGCAAAATTTCCTTTAATTCCTTACCCTATTGTTTGTGATTGTTGTTTGGGTGAGGAGGAGAGTTAAAGCACGAAGGGTGATGCCGTGCATTGTTTGTTATTGTGAGGAAAGATTGTAAAGCACGAAGGGTGATGCCGTGCCGCACGATGTACCATTCCGTGCCGATTTTATCGATTATATGGTGAGGAAAGAGAGTAAAAGCAGGAAGGGTAATGTCATGCACATGTTTATTATATAATTGCTTTGGGGAGGACGAGAGTAAAAGCACGAAGTGTGATGCCGTGCATATGTTGATTTCTGATTCTTTGTTGATATCCGAGTTATGTTGTTTCTTTCATTACTTGATATTATTTGATTTACTTCGAGGTTATAGATTCCCTTACCCTATTTTCCTTGTGATTGTTGTTTGGGTGAGGAAGAGCGTAAAGCACGAAAGGTGATGCCGTGCATTGTTTTGGTGAGAACGAGAGTAAAAGAACGATGGGTGATGCCGTGCAAATTGTTGATTTCTGCTTCCTTGTTGATATTCTAGTTATGTTGTTTCTTTCCTTACTTGATGCCTTTCTATTCGGAACTATTATCTCCCCCACAGCATGCTCCCCCCTCCCACATTGACTGGTTATTTCTGTATCTCTTTTCCGATGTATATATATATATATATATATATATATATATATATATATATATATATATATATATATATATATTTGTATTTTATGTATGAACTGCACAGGTTTATTTGGAGTCTGGTCCTAACCTCATCACTACTTCGTCGAGGTTAGGCTAGACACTTACCAGCACATGGGGTCGGTTGTGCTGTACTACACTCTGCATTGTGTGCAGATCCAGGAGCAGATTTCGAACAGTAGTTGGAGGGCTTCCTTCAGTCCACCCGGAGACCCAAAGTAGATCTGCAGGAGACTACAGGCCCTGGCGTCCCCCTCTATCCCTTTTTCTCTGTTTCATTTTCTTTCGTTCAGAAACAGTGTATTGTATTTCTTCAGACCTTGTATGTAGTAACTCTTAGATAGTCTGTGACACTGTGACACCAAGTTTTGGGGTATTTGAGGTTTTAAAAGTTGTAATAGACGTAGCCTTAATATATATAATTGTTGACTTGCGCTTATTTATTTAAAATTCCGCTTTTATCATATTATCGGCTTGTGTTTGTTAAAAGAGGCAAAAATGAAAGTGTAGCAAGTAGTTAAGGTTTGGCTTGACTAGCTCCCATTAGTAGGCGCCATCACGACTCCCGAGGGTGGGAAATCGGAGTCATGACAAGTTGGTATCAGAGCTCTAAGTTACATAGGTATCACAGTTCACAGACAAGCTTAGTAGAGTCTGAGGGATCGGTACAGAGACATCTGTATTTATCCCCAGAGGCTACAGAGTTAGGAAAAACTTCACATGTATTCTTTCCTATCGTGCGATTTTGTTTCTCAATGCTAATTGAACTTCTACTCTATTCTTTCACAGATGGCGAGAATACGCGCTTCCTCATCCTCTGCTCAGCAGCCCGAGCCCCCAGTAGCCGCTCTCACGAGGGGCAGAGGGCGAGGCCGAGGCTGTGTTAGAGGCCGAGGTAGGGGCAGATCTCAGTCCAGAGCAGCATCCCTAGTGACGGAGCCTCAGGTTGATTTTGATGAGGAGGTTTCGTCTCTAGCAGTTCCGGTGGGCCCAGCTCAGCTCCCAAAGGGGTTTATTGCTACCCCAGTTCTTCAAGATGCTTTGGCCGATTAGTGGGCCTCATGGAGAGTGTCACCCGAGCAGGCTTGCTTCCTGTAGCACCAGCCATCTCTCAGGCTGGAGGAGGGGCCCAAACTCCTACTACTCACACTCCGGAGCAGGTAGCTTCTCAGATTCAGACTCTAGCGGTTCAGCCAGTTCGAGCAGTACAGCCGGGTGTGGTAGCTCAGACTGGTGATGGAGTGACTATGTCCGCCGATGCTTTGTAGAGACTGGATAGGTTCACCAAGCTCTTCACTTCTACTTTCAGCGGTACATCTACTAAGGACCCCCCGGATTATCTAGATAGTTGCCACGAGGTTCTCAGGAACATGGGCATTGTTGAAACCAATGGGGTCGATTTTACTACATTTCGTTTGTCTGGATCCGCCAAGACTTGGTGGAGGGATTATTGCTTAGCGAGACCAGCTGAATAACCAGCCTTGACTTGGGAGCAGTTCACGCAGCTATTCCTCGAGAAGTTTCTCCCCGTTACTCAGCGAGAGGCTTATCGGAGGTAGTTCGAGCGCCTCCAGCAAGGTTCTATGACTGTTACCCAGTATAAGACCAGGTTCATCGACTTAGCTTGCCATGTCTTATTATACTCCCCACCGAGAGAGAGAGGGTGAGGAGGTTTATTGATGGTCTTATCCAGTCGATTCATCTTCAAATGGATAGAGAGGTTAGGAGTGAGGTTACTTATCAGGAGGTTACTTATTGATGGTCTTATTCCTCGAGAAGTTTCTCCCCGTTACTCAGCGAGAGGCTTATCGGAGGCAGTTCGAGCGCCTCCAGCAAGGTTCCATGACTGTTACCTAGTATGAGACCAGGTTCATCGACTTAGCTTGCCATGTCTTATTATACTCCCCACCGAGAGAGAGAGGGTGAGGAGGTTTATTGATGGTCTTATCCAGTCGATTCATCTTCAAATGGATAGAGAGGTTGGGAGTGAGGTTACTTATCAGGAGGCGGCCAATGTGGCCCGAAGAGTTGAGATAGTTCTGTCATAGGGAGGTGGACATGGGTCAGACAAGAGGCCCCGTCATTCAGCCCGATTCAGTGGTACCTCATCCGGAGGTCGAGATTCGTATGGTAGAGGCTATCCTCCTAGAACCTTTCAGTCAGTGCTCCAGGTTTCTCACGGTACTTCAGGTGATCGTGGTCCCCATATGCAATATCCCGATCAGCAGTCCTATAGTGCACCACCTGCTCCTATCATTGCACTGCCGCTTCAGAGTTTTCGGGGTATTCATTCAGGCTGTCATGGGCAGTAGTCTCAGCAGCCGAGGGCTTGTTACACTTGTGGTGATATAGGTCACATTGCCAGGTTTTGCCCTCGAGCACCGAGTAGCTCTCAGCATCAGAGTTCTCGTGCTATGGTACAGGTACCAGGTGTTCCATAGCCCGCCCAGCTAGCTAGAGGTGGGGGTAGAAGTGCTAGAGGTGGAGGTAGAGGTACTAGAGGTAGAGCTCAGGCCGCCAAAGGTGGAGGCCAGCCAGCTGCAGGCCGTCCCAGAGATGCAGTTCAGGATGGCGGGGCCCAGCCCCGATGTTACTCCCTTCCATCCAGGCCCGAGGCTGAGGCTTCAGATGCAGTCATTACAGGTACTATTCTGGTTTGTGATAGAGATGCTTCAGTGTTGTTTGATCCAGGGTCTACCTACTCGTATGTGTCATCTTATTTTGCACCGTATCTGGTCATGCCTAGTGATTCATTGAGTATTCATGTTTATGTGTCTATACCGGTGGGTGATTCTATTGTGGTAGATCGAGTCCATCATTCCTGTATTGTGGTAATTGGGGGTCTTGATACTTGTGTGGATTTATTGCTTCTAGACATGGTCGATTTCGATGTTATATTGGGGATGGACAGGTTATCACCTTACCACGCTATCTTGGACTATCATGCCAAGACTGTGACCTTAGCCTTACTGGATTTGCCCTGTTTACAGTGGAGAGGAACTCCTAGTCATTCTACCCGCAGTGTTATCTCATATGTGAAGGCTCGGGATATAGTCGGGAAGGGGTGTCTGGCCTATTTGGCATATGTTCGTGATTCTAGTGCTGAGGTCCCTTCTATTGATTCTGTTCCCGTTGTTCGAGAGTTTCCTGTTGTTTTCCCTTCAGACCTGCCGGGTATGCCACCCGATAGGGATATTGACTTTTGCATTGATTTGGCTCCGGGAACTCAGCCCATTTCTATCCCGCCGTATCATATGGCCCCGCCTAAGTTAAAAGAGTTGAAGGAGTAGTTGCAAGACTTGCTTGAGAAGGGTTTCATTCGGCTGAGTGTTTCACCTTGGGGTGCGTCGGTGTTATTTGTTAAGATAAAGGACGGATCGATGAGAATGTGTATTGATTACCGGCAGTTGAACAAGGTTACAATCAAGAATAAGTATCCATTGCCGAGGATCGATGATTTGTTTGATTAGCTTCAGGGTGCCAAGGTGTTTTCAAAGATTGATTTGACATCTGGCTACTATCAGTTGAAGATTAGGGCATCTGATGTCCCTAAGACAGCTTTTCGCACTCGGTACAGGCATTATGAGTTCCTGGTCATGTCATTTGGGTTGACCAATGCCCCAGCAACTTTTATGGATTTGATGAATCGAGTGTTCATGCCTTATTTGGACTCATTTGTGATAGTCTTCATTGATGATATTTTGATATATTCCCGCAGCCGGGAGGAGCATGAGCAACATCTTAAAGTGGTACTTCAGACCTTGAGGGATAGTTAGTTATATGCTAAGTTCTCGAAGTGTGAGTTTTGGTTGAGTTCAGTTGCATTTTTGGGTCATGTCGTATCAGCAGAGGGTATTCAGGTTGATCCGAAGAAGATTGAGGCAGTGAAGAACTGGCCTAGACTAGCATCAGCTACAGAAATTCGGAGTTTCTTGGGATTGACAAGCTACTATCGTCGGTTCGTGGAAGGGTTCTCATCTATCGTAGCCCCGATGACCAGGTTGACCCAGAAGGGTGCCCAATTCAGATGGTCAGACGAGTATGAGGCAAGCTTTTAGAAGCTCAAGACAGCTCTGACTACAGCACCGGTGTTGGTTTTGCCCACAGGTTCAGGGTCTTATACCGTTTATTGTAATGTATCTCATATTGGGCTTGGTGCAGTGTTGATGCAGGATGACAAGGTCATTGCCTATGCTTCGAGGCAGTTGAAGATTCATGAGAAGAACTATCCGATTCATGACTTGGAGTTGGCAGCCATTGTTCACGCATTGAAGATTTGGAGGCATTATCTGTATGGCGTGGCATGTGAGGTGTTCACGTATCACAAGAGTGAGCAAAAGGAGTTGAATTTGAGACAAAGGAGGTGGTTGGAGTTGTTGAAGGATTATGATATCACTATCTTGTATCATCCAGGAAAGGCCAATGTGGTGGCCGATGCGTTGAGTAGGAAGTCAGCCAGTTTGGGCAGTCTTGCTTATATTCCGGTCAGTGAGAGACCACTTGCTTTGGACGTTCAGGCTTTGGCCAATCAGTTTGTGAGGTTGGATATTTCTGAGCCTAGTCGTGTATTGGCCTGCACGGTCGCTCGTTCTTCTTTATTGGAGCATATCCGTGATCGGCAGTATGATGATCCCCATTTGTTTGTCCTTAGAGACACGATGCAGCGCGGAGGTGCAAGCGGGTTACCTTAGATGATGATGGAGTTTTGAGATTGCAAGGTCGATATGTGTACCAAATGTGGATGGGCTCTAAGAGTTGATTTTAAAGGAGGCCCATAGCTCTCGGTACTCTATCCATTCGGGCGTCACGAAGATGTATCAAGATTTGTGGCAGCACTACTGGTGGCGGAGAATGAAGAAGGATATCGTAGCATATGTGGCTCGTTGTTTGAATTGTCAGTAGGTCAAGTACGAGCATCAGAGGCCTGGTGGTTTATTTTAGAGGATTGAGCTTCCCGAGTGGAAGTGGGAGCGGATCACTATGGATTTCATTGTTGGACTTTCGCAGACTCGAAGGAAGTTCGACGTAGTATGGGTCATTATTGATAGGATGACCAAGTCAGTGCATTTCATTCATGTGGCGGTCTCCTATTCATTCGAGAGGTTAGCTAAGATCTATATCCGGGAGATTGTTCGTCTTCATGGTGTGCCTGTATCTATCATTTTGGACCAAGGTACGCAGTTTACCTCGCGTTTCTGGAGAGCGGTTCAGCGAGAGTTGGGCACCCAGGTTAAGTTGAGTACAACATTCCATCCTCAGACGGACGGGCAGTCCGAGCGGACTATTCAGATTTTGGAGGATATGCTCTGAGCATGTGTCATTGACTTTGGAGGCTCGTGGGATCAATTTTTGCCTTTAGCAGAGTTTGCCTACAACAACATTTACCAGTCGAGTATCCAGATGGCTCCTTATGAGGCTTTATATGGTAGGCGATGTCGGTCTCCGGTTGGATAGTTTGAGCCGGGAAAGGCTCGATTATTTGGTACGGATTTGGTTTAGGAGGCTTTGGACAAGGTCAGGATTATTCAGGATAGGATTTGTACCGCTCAGTCCAGGCAAAAGAGTTATGTCGATCGCAAGGTTCGAGATTTGGCATTCATGGTAGGTGAGCGGGTATTTCTTCGCGTGTCGCCTATGAAGGGCCTGATGAGATTCGGGAAGAAGGGCAAGCTTAGCCCTAGGTTCATTGGTCCATTTGAGATTCTTGATCGAGTGGGAGAGGTGTCTTATAGACTTGCATTGTCGCCGAGCTTATCAGTCGTGCATCCAGTATTTCATGTGTCCATGCTTCGGAAATATCATGGCGATCCATCCCACGTGTTCGATTTCTGCACTGCCCCATTGGACAAGGACTTGTCTTACGAGGAGGAGCCGGTAGCTATTCTAGACCGGCAGGTTCGTCAGTTGAGGTTGAAGAGTTTTCCTTTTATTCGTGTTTAGTGGAGAGGTCAACCTGCTAAGGCATCGACCTGGGAGTCCGAGTCCGATATGTGGAGCCGTTATCCCCATCTTTTCCCCGACTTAGGTACTTCCTTCTTCTGTCCGTTCGAGGATGAACGGTTGTTTTAGAGGTGGAGAATGTGATAACCTCGGGTCATCACTTGTTTTAAAATGAAACTTCCGTGTTTTGAGGCCTTGAAAACCTCATTTAGAGTCACCTCAATTTGCGTGCGCAGCCCAGGCACGTAGCTGGAAAGCTTAAATATGAAATTTTGTGAAAAATGATAAGTTTTGACTGTAAAATGAATAAATTTTACTTCGGTCAATATTTTGGGTAAACGGACCCAGATCTGTGATTTGACGGTCCCGGAGGGTCCATAGAAAAATATGGGACTTGGGCATATGCCTGAAATCGAAATCCGAGGTCCCGAGCCCGAGAAATGAATTTTTTTAAAGAAAATTGTTTTCTGAAAATTTTTAAGGAAATTTGAAATGAAGTTTGATTAGAAAGAGATGGTATCGGGCCCGTATTTTAGTTCCGGCGCCCGGTACAGGTCTTATATATGGTTTAAGTCATTTCTGTAAAGTTTGGTTGAAAACGGACGTCGTTTGACGTGATTTGGACCTAAATTGCTAAATTTGATACTTGATGAAGTTTGAGAAAAAAGTTCTTGATTTTGAGGTTTGATTCATTGTTATTGAGGTTATTTTGGCGATTTGATTGCACGGATAAGTTCGTAGGATGTTGTTGAGTTAGTACGTGTGTTTGGTTAGGAGCCCCGAGGGCTCGAGTGTGTTTCAGATGTGTTTCGACAAGTTTTGAACTTAGGAAAAAGTTGTAAATTCAGAGAAGTTGCAGGTCTCTGAAGCCAGGTCTCGCGGTCCGCGGTGGAAACTTTGCGGTCGGGGTGGGGACTCCGCGACCGCGGTGAGATTTGTGCATTCCGCGGTGAGCAAGGCCAAGCCTTCGCGTCCGCGCTCGATTTCTTGCGGTCCGCGGTGGAGCGTCGCGGCCGCAGTCCTTTTTATGTTGCCCGCGGAGAGGGTCTGAGAGGAGTATATTTAAACGGACCTTTCAGTTATTTTTCACTTTTTAAAATCCCAAAAACATAAGAGGCAATTTTTCAAATAACCTTTCTTCCCCAAATCAATTGTAAGTCATTTTTAACTAATTTTCTTCAATCTTTAACATCTTTTAACAAGATTTCAACTTTAAATCAATTATTTACGTGGGGGAAATTGGGTGTTTTGTGTAGGACCTAGGTTTTCACAAAAATGGGGATTTGGACCTCGATTTGAGGTAGATTTCAAAACAAATTACATATTTGAGCTCGTGGGATAATGGGTAATCGGGTTTAGGTCCGAATTTCGGGTTTGGACCAAGCGGGCCCGAGGTCGATTTTTGACTTTTTGGGGAAATCTTTATAAAACCTATTTTAATGCATTAGAATTGATTCATTGAGCATTTATTGATATCGTTAAGCAAATTGTGGCTAGATACAAGCGAGTTGGTGGTGGAAATAAGAGGTAAAGCGGTAATTGAGGCTTGAATTGTGTTCGTTGCATCGAGGTAAGTGTTTGGTCTAACCTTAGCTTGAGTGTTTAGGAGTTGTGTCCTATTTGCTATTTGCTTCTTGTCGAGTACGACGTATAGGTATGGTGACGAGTATCTATACGTTGGTGTCAAGCATGACCGTGGGTCTTATATTGTGATTTTCATGATTACGTTGTACTATTCATGCCTTGGTGAAGATTTCTAATTGTTGTATAAAGTTCGTGGAAGGAATTATGACCTATGAACATTGAGGAGTGTTGGCTCAGGTTGTATAGCGAAATTGTGAAAGTATAAGTGACAATTGAAATTTTAGAGCTTTGGCTTGAGTTGTGAAATGAGTTGTGAAAGTATAAGTGATAATCGAACCTCTAGAGCATTGACTCGAGTTGTGAACTTAATTGTGAAGTAAAATTGAGAATGAAAAGAGATCATTATGTTGTCACCTTGCCGGGCTGTTGTTGATTTATTTGGTGTTCCCTTGCCGGGATTCTTATTGCAAAATTTCTTTTAATTCCTTACCTTTTTGTTTGTGATTATTATTTGGGTGAGGAGGAGAGTTAAAGCACGAAGGGTGATGCCGTGCATTGTTTGTTATTGTGAGGAAAGAGTGTAAAGCACGAAGGGTGATGTCGTGCCGCACGATGTACCATTCCGTGCCGATTTTATCGATTATATGGTGAGGAAAGAGAGTAAAAACACGAAGGGTGATGCCGTGCACATTTTTATTATATGATTTCTTTGGTGAGGATGAGAGTAAAAGCACGAAGGGTGATGTCGTGCATTTGTTGATTTCTGATTCTTTGTTGATATCCGAGTTATGTTGTTTCTTTCATTACTTGTTATTTGATTTACTTCGAGGTTATAGATTCTCTTACCCTATTTGCCTTGTGATTTTTGTTCGGGTGAGGAAGAGCGTAAAGCATGAAGGGTGATGCCGTGTATTATTTTGGTGAGAACGAGAGTAAAAGCACGAAGGGTGATGCCGTACAAATTGTTGATTTCTGCTTCCTTGTTAATATTCTAGTTATGTTGTTTCTTTCCTTACTTGATGCCTTTCTATTCTGAACTATTATCTCCCCCATAACCTATTTTCCCCTCCCACATTGACTGGTTATTTCTGTATCTCTTTTCCGCTGTATATATATATATATATATATATATATATATATGAACTGCACAGGTTTGTTTGGAGTCTGGTCCTAGCCTCGTCACTACTTCGCCGAGGTTAGGCTAGACACTTACCAGCACATGGGGTCGGTTGTGCTGATACTACACTCTGCACTATGTGCAAATCCAGGAGCAACTTTCGGACAGTAGTTGGAGGGCTTTCTTTAGTCCATCCAGAGACCCAAGGTAGACCTGCAGGAGACCGCAGGCCCTGGCGTCCCACTTTATCCCTTTTTCTCTGTTTCATTTTCTTTCGTTCAGAAATAGTGTATTGTATTTCTTCAGACCTTGTATGTAGTAACTCTTAGATAATCTGTGACACTGTGATACGAGGTTTTGGTGTATTTGAGATTTTAAAAGTTGTAATAGACGTAGCCTTAAGATATATAATTGTTGTCTTCCGCTTATTTATTTAAAATTCTGCTTTTATCATAATATCGGCTTGTGTTTGTTAAAAGAGGCAAAAATAAAAGTGTAGCAAGTAGTTAAGGTTTGGCTTGCCTAACTCCCATTAGTAGGCGCTATCACAACTCCCGAGGGTGGAAAATTTGGGTCGTGACAGATTTGGCTTGCTTAGCTCCCATTAGTAGGTGTCATCACGACTCCCGAGGGTGAAAATCCGGGTCATGACAAATTTTCAATCCCATACACCTATTTGATTTGAAATTTTAGATTTATATTATAATAATTTGATAGATATTGTGCAGTATTGTGATAGGTATTGAGTGGAACCTTCAAGATTATAATGTAATGTTGGGAGGAGCCACAGTTCGTCAAAAAGACATTACAAATAAAAATTAGATGAAAATCCTTTCAAAAGTTTATAGAAAAGTATTCAGGTTTGTTTTCTTATCTTCTTCCTTTGAATTTTTCCCTCTTGTTATATGCTAAAAATTCTTGTAATAGATTATCTAGACATAATTTTTCTCTCTTTGAACTTTCATTTTGTATTGTTACAAATCAAACTTACATATTTGTTTTAATGGTTCGCTCATTCTTTGGTGCTAATTTTTGTTTTTCTTAATTTGCAAGGTGCATTTTAATCTGTTGAATGCAAGCAGATCAAAGATCAGTCTTGATGCAAAAAGTGAAATTACTTTATCGTTGATTGCAGAAGATAATCTGGTAGCAACATCTTCAATCTCCAGATCAAATACTTAGAGCTTAGTTTTATTTTGATGTGGAACCCTTCAAAATTCGTAGATTAGAGTTCAATAACCGAGTGAACTTTAGATATATAATTGTATATTTCAGAATTAATTTTTGAAACTTTTTGATGTAAATTTGTATAATAAAGTGATATTCAAAGTTTATTATTGTTTGTTATATGGTTTGATCAAAGATGTATGGATATGGAATATTTGAAAAATGTAAAAATATTTAGTGAGGTTTAAAATGAATATAGCAACACATAGGACATAAACATTTATTATCTCTAATAAATAATTTTTTTATAAATAAAAATAAAATATATAAAAATCTAGTCACCAGATAAAATATAATAAAAAATTAATTATGGATATTTTAACGATTTATAGCTATGAAATTATGGGTTTGTCGCTAAATATAAATACTATAATACAAATCTAATATGTGAGCACAACTACATATTTGAATTTTGTGGCTAAATAAATAACATCTTTTGCCACAGAATATCCCTTTGTGGCTAAAATATAGAAGATAGCTACAAAATTGATTAATTGTGGCAAAAGAATAAAATTATTTGCTATAAGTAAATATTTTTTGTGGCAAAATATTTTATTAATATAGCTACATCATAAAATTATTGTAGCAATAAGTATTAATCCTTAGCCACGAAATATTGACGGAAAGAGGAATTCTATCCATTAAAGAAAGCCAAAAATCCAGGAAGTCGCTAAGAAATGAAGTAAAGAAAGCGACTTCAAAAGCTTGGTGTATAACCTCAGCAGTATCTTCTGCTAGCTCGCGCTCTAGTCTTTCATTGATCTTTTCTACCCCTCGCTCTATGAGGATGCGCGGCTATCCAGAACGTGCAAAGTAAAATAGCGGTAAAGCCAGGAGGTTGGCAGGAAAGGTGACTTTCTTAAGTTTGTAGCTAACTTTTAGCTACGCTACTTCTAGCTACGGATGCTACGAAAAAAATTATTGTGGCTAAAGTGTTTAGCCACGGAAATTTTCATGTTTAGCTACAACGTAGTTTGTAGCTGTATATGTATAATGTTGTAGTGAGCCATGAAAACAGTGGGCTTTTCCATGATTATACTGTTTACTCCTATAATATAAGCTTTATAACTTTTAAGTAAAAAGAAGTGTTTCTACTTTAAAATAGGCGTCATCACGATGGTTAGTTTTTGGTCATGAGAAATAGAGAGCAGTGTCGTTCAACGTTGAATAGTAGAAGGGAATATTTGACCTTTTTCACTATAACTTATATTATTATAAAAGCACGAATAATGATGTTGGTGGACAAAAATATCCCTCAAATATTTCTTACTTAAAGCAATTGAATGAAGGATATAAATGTAATATTGGATAGAAAGTACTCCAAGTAAACTTTTTCCTGTTGGGACTTAATTCCTATATTTAAGTAGCGAATAATAAAAAAACTTCCTCAAATAATGAGTAATTAGAACTCGCTTTCAATGAGTAGTACACAAATAATACAATTAAATCTATGATTAACTCATCTACATAACACATTAGTCTATTCGAATCCTTTTTTTTGGACAGTCCAAGTTAGAATCACATTCTGTAATATTAATATCTTATAAGATCAAATTAGTCTTTGCATAAAATAAAATTAGTCTTTACAGAATCACATTCTGTAATATTGATAACTTAACATGGTACTTTTATGAGAATACACATTCATGGGAAATACAAAACCAGAACTAAACGGCAAATTCTGCTTTTTCTTGTAATGTGAGATTAATATTTTCATCATGTACCAAACCGACAGGGTGAAAGGCAATTGCTGCCACCTACCGAAAGTCTTAAAATTCAGGTGTTCTCTTATTTAAAAAAATACTGATATTTTATGTGAAGCCTACAATCTATGTTATATCAAACTCTATACAATTGCACGCTGCAAATCCCAAGTGGTTAGGGTTACCAAGTTTCTAGTAGTTGGTATATTTCAACTTTTTAGATATGAATAAAATTGAGAATAACCATATTGGTTTAGATAGCTTTGATCTCCTTTCCTTTTTCTATTTGAAACAAATTTACAATTTAATCTGATTCTGAAAAATGAGGAGTAAACACTTCTATAAAAGCAACCCGTATTCCAAATGCTAGATCATAAACTTTTTAAGAAGTATTAGTTTTTAGCTTTGGTAGAAGAAGAAAAGAAAGTTCCGCAAACTTCTCGAGAGGTGTTTAACTTTTTGTTTTTTTATAGAGCCTGATTGCGTGGTAAATATTTCTTTTATGTTACTGAGAAAAATAACGTTCATAAATTATGGGTAGCCTATTCTTGATTGTTTATATATTTAATCCGGAAATTATGGTCAACTTATCAAGACGAGTAGGTTTGTTGGCTTTTATACAATTCAATTTGATTAGCGGATTTCAAAAAATATTTTGAATCTCCTAATATTGCAAAGGTTATCTTGGTAGCTTTGTTTATATCATAGAATCGTTAGATCTTCTAATCTATGTTATTATCCGTTTAGATCTTCTAACTCCTTGTTATTGATATTGCCAGCACAAGTTGCCACTTTTGATTAAAAATTATTTGATTTTTCCTTTAAATTAAATGGATTTCAATAGATAATAGAAAGTTGATTAGATATTATTTTGTAGCTTTTTCTTAGTTATTAAAGGTGTTTTGAGAATGACATTGGAAGTTGATCATTAATAGGATATAAAAACGCAAGAGGTGAAGGTTTGCATATGCAATTAAGCTTTTGTGGGCGAAGAAATAATATTTTTTTGTACATTTGTATTATATTTTTAACTTTTCGGTATTTACTTTTTGGTAACTTGTCTAGACGGTACTTCTCGATGAACATGAAGTGGAAAGATATATTAGAACAAAACAAAAGCTACTACATCATAAATGGTTGTGAAAGATCATATTGTATGTTTCTAAATTATAAGTACATAATAATATATTTACCTTAGTTAAATTAATTAATTTTGCTCGTTTAGAAGATGTTCAATTATTTTGAGTTCAAGTATTATGCGAACATAATATAGTAACATTGATTATCAGCATTTAACTGATTATTGTATTTTTTATGTCAATTTCTTTACCACGATCTTTTCGTAAAAATTGCACGGGGTACCCTATTTGGTCGTCCCCATTTAACCTATACCCATTTTTTTAAAAATTTTTGAACTTGTACCAACTTTTTAAATAACTTCAGCCCCCTTTCTCCTCTTCCTCCTCCTCCTCCTCCTCCTTCTTCTTTCTTTCTTTGTTCTCATCGTCCAATTCATAATCTTATAGGGAATCGAAGGAATCACCTAGACTTATTCTTTTTACTTTCTCATGTACATAATAATGATGTGAATGCTTGAATTAGTCAAAAAATAAATTAAATTGACAATGTTGAGCATATATCATGCTATAAATATCACCATTGCTGTTGTTAGTTTCCTCACCAAAAAATCCAAAAGGAAAACAAGCTAGATATGGCTAAATACACAGTCTTCATTGCCCTTCTCTTCTGTCTTCTCCTTGTCGCTGCTACTGGTGAGTCAAATTAAGTAGCTTTTTTTTTTATCAAATCAAAGGATTGGGATGTTCAGGATTGTCCCAAGATACAAAATAAAAACTTCTTTCGATAAAAACTTCAACTCTAGAGCTGAAGTTCACCAGTTATAAAACAAAAACATCAGCTCTAGAGCTGAAGTTCACCAGTTACAAAAACAAAAACTTACAAAGAAACTTCAGCTTTAGAGCTGAAGTTCGCCAGTTACAAAACAAAAACTTCGCCAGTTACAAAAACAAAAACTTACAAACAAAAACTTCAGCTCTAGAGCTGAAGTTTGCCAGTTACAAAACAAAAACTTCAGCTCTAGAGTTGAACTTCAGGCCCGACTACTAGAATGCTGAAGTTTTGCGTGATTGTCTTTGCTACTTCAGCCCCGTATGCTGAAGTTATACGAAAATGCGAGTACACTTGCAAATTTTTTTGCAAAGCGAGCACAAGTTAAAACGTTACACAAAAAGCGGGTATAGATGCAAATGACCCATCTTTTCTTCCTAAACACATATAATTATCTCATTAATAAAACTTGGTATTGCTTCACATAAATAATTGGTTGAACCATTATGTGCTAATATTAACGTGCAACGCACGTTCATAGAAATTAGTATTATTATAAAAGCACGAATGTTAAACACTAAATGTTGAGTGACAAAAATATCCCTAAAATATTAACTGACTTTTATGCCCCTAAAAAGCTAAATTATTTCTTCAAAGAGATACTTCATATTGGATAAAATTTAATAATTAGCTTTACCTAATATTTAGAACTTTGAATACTATTGAAATTGTCTCTGTCACGACCCCAGTTCGCCCTCCGTGAACTGTCGTGACGGTACCTAGTCTCTACGACTAAGTAAGCCTAACAATGCGGAAAAGTAAATATAAACTTGCGGAAAGGTAAATTTAAAAGCTAAGAATAACCAAGTGAAAGCAGTATATAGGATGCCGCTCGGCATATACAACACAACATCTCAACTTCTACATCACTATCCCAAAACTCGGAAACTCACGAGAACACAAGCTAGAAGAAATATAGTAAAGTGCTCAAATCCCCAGAATGTCTATATCAACAGTAAGATAGAAAAGGCTAACACTACAGGATAGAATAAAGATAGAGACTTCTTGGTTCGTGGACGTGGCAGATGTACCTCGAAGTCTCCGAAAGATCTCCCTGCCTCAAGGGTGATAAGCCTGGATAGAGGTACCTGGATCTGCACATGAAAAACATGTGCAGAAAGGGGCATGAGTACACCACAACAGTATTCAGTAAGTGCCAGGCCTAACCTCGGTTGGGTAGTGACGAGAAAGGTCAGGGCCCTACTGAGGTAAATAATAATAAGCATGACAGGATAAGATAAATAGTATAAACGAGAATCCATAGTAAGAACCGATACAGTATGATAAAAATACAATAATAGAAACAGAAATAAAGGCATAACACAAGGAAAACACCGCTCACAACAAGGATAACAACGGCAGATTTCTTAGTATCTGGAGGATCTCTTGGTATCCTCAATATGAACACTAGGGATCTTTTAGTATTCCGAGGATCTCTTGGTATCCTCAATATATATGCCAGGGATCTCTTGGTATCCCGAGGATCTCTTGGTATCCTCAAAAAATACACTAGGGATCTCTTGGTATCCTCAATATGAACACTAGGAATCTCTTGGTATCACGAAGATCTCTTGGTATCATCAATATATATGCCAGGGATCTCTTGGTATCCTGAACCTCAGTCCAGATCATAAATACATGCAGGTGATCTCCCGGGATGCCGTCCCGTTGTCCCAAATTTAAACACACAACAGCCGCTCAAGAATATTAAAGTAAATACTAAATTCGTAACAAGTAAACAGTTAATTCTAGCCTAACATGCTTCACGAAATACAATTTAAGACAGTTTAAGCAAATAGGAAATAAGTCGACTAAGCATGCTTTTCTAAACTAATACAAGCTATGTTTGCAAGTAGAATAAAACATGTAAGAAAGGAACTCAGTTTAAATACAAGTAAAATTGGATTTTAAACAATTAGCTCAAGTACGCGCTCGTCACCTCACGTACAAGGCATTTAATTACCAAATATCATATCCTAAGGGGAAATATCCCCCACACAAGGTTAGACAAGCCACTTACCTCGAACCGGCTCAAAATCAACTTGAAACCACACTTTTGCCACGAGTATCCAACTCCAAATGGCCCAAATCTATTCAATTCAATCGCATATTGTAAATAACACTTCAAGTAACTGATCTTACAATTAAATTCTAAGCTAATATGCGAAAACATGTAAAATGACCAAAATGCCCCTCAGGCCAACATCTCGTAATCGGGTGAAATTTATATTTTCAGAAACCTTGTACTTTCACGAGTCTATACATAACAAGAATACTGAAATCGGAGTCCAAATGACCCCTCAAATCCTCAATCAAAGGTCTCTTAAACTCAAACCCTAATTACCCCTTTTTCCCAAATTTCTCACCATTAATTAGGTCTTTAATCACATAAAAATGAGTTATGAAGTCAAGGACATTACCTTCAATCGATTTCCCTTTGTTTTCCTCAAAAATGCCTCTCTAAAGCTCCAAACCCGCATGAAAATGGTGGAAGAATAGCCAAATTTCGCAAAGGCAACTATTTATATGTTCTGCCCAGCGATTTCCGCATTTGTAGCCCTGGGACCGCATCTGCGGTCCCGCTTCTGCGGAACAAGTGTCAATGGCCAATTTTCCGCACATGCAGTCTTCCACTCGCAGATGCGGTTTCGCTTCTGCGGAACCTGCTGAACAAACCAAAATCCGCTTCTGCGGTCTCCTTAGCCACGTCTGCGGTGCCGCATCTGCGGTCCCCAAGCCGCAGATGCGAAAATACCAAAAGCAGCAATGCTACAGCTGCTGCAACACTTCTTCAACCTTCCCGTCAACCATCCGAAATCATCCCGAGGCCACCGGAACCTCCACCAAAAGCACCAATATCACCTAATACCTTATTCAAACTTGTACAAATCCTTAAAACACCTAAAACAACATCGGAAACTCGAATTAATCAAGGATTTAAGCCTAAGAACTCCAATTTTCTCCAAATACGCTTTCGATCAAAAACCTAACCAAAACACATCTGAATGACCTAAAATTTTGCACACATATCCCAAATGACATGACGGAACTACTGCAACTTCCGGAATTCCATTCCGACCCTCGGATCAAAATCTCACTATCGAACCGGAAACTTCAAAAATTCAAACTTCGGCATTTCAAGCCTAAATTAGCTACGGACCTCTAAAACACATTCTGATCACGCTCCCAACCCCAAAATCACCCAACGGAGCTAACATAACCATCAGATTTCCATCCCGGGGCCGTCTTCACACTGTTCCGACTACAGTCAATTTTCCAACACTTAAGCTCTCATTTAGGGACTAAGTGTCCCAAAACTCTCTGAAACTCACAACCGAATATCCCGGCGAATCAAATTAGCATAATTAAACTTGGGGAAAGCAGTTAATAGGGGATCAGGGCGTTAATTCTTAAGATGACCGGTCAGGTCGTCTCATCCTCCTACACTTAAACATTCATTCGTCCTCGAGCGAGCATAGAGACATACCTGAAGTAGTGAAGAGATGAGGGTAACGACTGCACATATCGTGCTCGATCTCCCAAGTCGCCTCCTCAACCGACTGGCCCTACCACTGAACCTTTACTGATGCAATATTCTTTGACCTCAGCTTTCTGACCTGCCTATCCAATATCGCCACTGGCTCCTCAACATAAGATAGATCCTTGTCCAACTGGACTGAACTGAAATCCAACGCGTGCGACAGATCACTGTGATACCTCCGGAGCATCGAAACATGAAATACTGGGTGAACTCCTACTAAGCTGGGAGGTAAGGCAAGATCATAAGAAACCTCCCCAACACGCCTCAATATCTCGAAAGGGCCAATAAACCTCGGACTCAACTTCCCTTTCTTCCCAAATCTCATGACGCCCTTCATAGGCGAAACCCGAAACAGAACCCGCTCACCAACCATATAGGAAACATCACGAACATTCCGGTCCGCATAACTCTTTTGTATGGACTGGGCTGTACGGATCTATTCTGAATCACCTTAACCTTCTCCAAAGCGTCCTGAACCAGGTCTGTGCCCAATAGTCTAGTTTCACCCGACTCAAACCAACCCACCAGGGATCTACACTGCCTACCATATAAAGCCTCATACGGTGCCATCTAAATGCTGGACTGATAGATGTTATTGTAAGCAAACTCCGCCAATGGCAAAAACAGATCCCAAGACCCCCCAAACTCAATCACACACGCACGGAGCATATCCTCAAGAATCTGAATAGTGCGCTCGGACTGTCCGTCCGTCTGAGGGTGAAATAATGTACTCAACTCTACCCGAGTACCTAACTCATGCTGAACAGCCCTCCAGAACCGTGACGTGAACTGGGTGCCTCTATCTGAAATGATGGAAACTGGAATACCATGCAGACGAACAATCTCCCGGAAATAAATCTCCACCAACCGCTCTGAAGAATAAGTAGTACACACAGGAATAAAATGAGCGGATTTGGACAACCGATCCACAATTACCCAAATGGCATCAAACTTCTTCAAAGTCCATGGGAGCCCAACTACAAAGTCCATTGTGATCCGCTCCCACTTCCACTCCGGAATCTTTATCTGCTGAAACAACCCACCTGGTCTCCGGTGCTCAAACTTCACCTGCTGACAGTTGAGACACCGAGCTACGAATCCAAATATATCTTTCTTCATCCGCCTCCACCAATAGTGCTGCCTTAAATCCTGATACATCTTCGCGGCACCCGGATGTATGGAATACCACAAGCTATGGGCCTCCTCTAGAATCAACTCTCGAAGTCCATCAACATTGGGTACACAAATCCGACCATGCATCTTCAATACCCCATCATCACTAACAGTCACATCCCTAGCATCACCGTGTTGAACCTTGTCCTTGAGGACAAGAAAATGAGGGTCATCATACAGCCGCTCCCTGATGCGATCAAATAAGGAAGACCGAGAAACCACACAAGCTAGAACCCGACTGGGCTCCAAAAGATCCAATCTCACAAACTGGTTGGCTAAGGCTTGAATATCCATCGCCATAGGCCTCTCTAATGCTGGTAAATAAGACAAACTCCCCAAACTCTCTGCCCGGCGACTCAAAGCATCGACCACTACATTGGCCTTGCCTGGGTGATACAGAATAGTAATGTCATAATCCTTTAGCAACTCTAACCACCTCTTCTGGCGCATATTTAGATCCTTTTGCTTGAACAAATGCTGCAAGCTCCGATGGTCAGTATAAATCTCACAGGGAACCCCATATAGATAATGGCGCCAAATCTTCAGGGTGTGAACAATGGCATCAAACTCAAAGTCATGGACATGGTAGTTCTTCTCATGTATCTTCAACTGTCTGGACGCGTAGGCAATCACCCTACCGTCCTGCATCAACACTGCTCTGAGGCCAACCCTCGAGGCATTACAATAGACTGTATAAGACCTCGAACCTGTAGGCAGCATCAAAATTGGGGCTGTGGTTAAAGCTTTCTTGAGCTTCTGAAAGCTCGCCTCACACTCCTTCGTCCACTGAAATAGAGCACCCTTCTGGGTCAACCTAGTCATAGGGGCTGCAATCGATGAAAACCCCTCCACAAAACGATGATAGTAACCCGCCAAACCAAGGAAACTGCGAATCTCTATAGCTGAGGATGGTCTGGGCCAACTCTATATGGCCTCTATATTTTTCGGATCCACTTGAATGCCCTCACTCAATACCACGTGGCCTAAGAATGTCACTGAATCCAACCAAAACTCACATTTCGAGAATTTATCCTATAAGTTCTCTTTCAGAGTCTGCAGCACAGTTCTTAGGTGCTGCTCATAATCTTCCCGACTCCAGGAATACACCAGAATATCATCAATAAAGACAATGACAAACAAGTCAAGATACGGTCGAAACACATTGTGCATTAAATGCATAAAGGCTGTTGGGGCATTGGACAACCCAAATGACATAACAAGGAACTCGTAATGACCATACCGAGTCCTGAAAGCAGTCTTCGGGATATCTGGCTCCCGAATATTCAACTGATGGTCACCTGAGCACAAATCAATCTTAGAAAACACCCGTGCACCCTGAAGATGGTCAAACAGATTATCAATAGAGGCAAAGGATAACGGTTCTTCACGGTAACCTTGTTCAACTGGCGATAATCAATACACATCTGCATAGAACCATCTTTTTTCTTCACAAACAAGACAGGAGCACCCCAAGGTGATACATTGGGCCTAATAAAACCCTTATCAAGCAATTCCTGTAACTGATCATTCAACTCCTTCAACTCAGGAGGAGCCATAAAATACGGAGGAATAGAAATGGGTTGAGTGCCCGGCAACAGATCAATGCCAAAATCAATATCTCTATCAGGCGGCATGCCTGGAAGGTCAGCTGGAAACACATCGGGAAAGTCTCGTACTACTGGAACTGAATCAACTGAAGGGGTATCAATAATGATATCTCTCACATAAGCTAAATATGCATCACACCCCTTTTCAGCCATATGCTGATCTTTAAGAAAAGAAATTACTCTACTGGGGGTGTAATCTAAGGTACCCCTCCACTCAACACGCAGTACACCTGGCATAGCCAGCATCACAATTTTGGCGTGACAATCAAGAATAGCATAATGGGGTGACAACCAGTCCATGCCCAAGATAATATCAAAATCAATCATGTTGTAACAATAAATCGACTTTGGTATCAAAACCACTAAGCAACCAAACACTACTGATAAACGCGGTCCACAACGAGAGAATCTCTCACAAGAGTAGAAACATAAATAGGGGAACTCAAAGAATCCTGAGATACCCCCAAATGTGGAGCAAAATAAGAAGAGACATAAGAATAAATAGAGCCTGGATCGAATAGAACCGATGCATCTCTGTGACAAACCAATATAATACCTGTGATGACAGAGTCAGAGGCAACAGCCTCGGTACGGGCAGGAAGGGCATAGTATCTGGCTTGGCCTCCCCCTCTAAGGAAACCTCTACCTCCCCGACCTCCACCTCTAGCTGGCTGAGCAGGTGGGTAGCAACTGGAGCTGTAACCATAGCCTGAGAACTCTGCGGGGCATACTGTGGTTGGGAAGTCTGTGGAGGTGCCCTCCTCCCAAGTCTAGGGAAATCCCTCACCACATGGCGTGTGTAACCACACTCAAAACAAGCTCTGAGAGGACGTGGTGGCGGTGAGTGGCTAGGGCTAGGTATGCTAGACTGACCTCTGAAAACACCCCGCGCAGGAGGCGTGCTAAAAATCGGAGGTACATAATACGGCTCCTGAGGCGTAGAAGGAGCTGGAACACTGCTGGCTGCTAGAAGAGCTGAATGAACGGGGAGGCTCATATAACCCCTACCATGACGACCGAAAGCTGGGGCACGGGCACCTGAGAAATGGCCCAACTCTCGAGACCTCTTGGCCTCCCTTTCCTCTCTCTCTCCCTAGCATGCATACCCTCAATCCTCCTAGCAATTCTCACCACCTGATGATAAGAAATATCCATCTCCAACTCACGAGCCATGCTAGATTTGATGCTAGGAATAAGGACCTCAATAAACCGGCGAACCCTCTCGCGGACAGTAGCAACCAAGGCTGGTGCATGCCTAGGCAAACTGGTGTAACGGACAGCATACTCTGAAACAGTCATAGCACCCTGGGGCAAATACTCAAACTCTACGCGCCATGCATCCCTGAGACTCTGAGGAACATACTCCCTCAGGAACAGATCTGAAAACTAAGCCCAAGTTAGTAAAGCAGCCTCATCTAGACTGTCTAACTCATAGGTGCGCCACCACTCATAGGCGGCTCCTCGAAGCTAGAAGGTAGTGAAAAACCCCGCTCAATCCAGAAATACACATAGTACGGAGCATACGGTAACACTCATCAAGATATCCCAGAGCATCCTCCGATTCTAGACCACTGAATACATGAGGCTTGTACTTCTTGAACCTCTCAAGCCTCAGCTGCTCGTCCTCGGAAGCAGCTGCCCTGTCCTCGGGCTAAACCGGCACTGCAGGCGGTGCAGGAATAATCTCAGGGACTTGCTCGACATGCACTCGCTGCTCAGGAGTGTGGGCGGCGGGAGTCTGTGCTCTTCCCCCTACCTGGGATGTGGTTGCAGCAAGGGGAAACAACCCTTCCTGAGCCAAAGTGGTGTACATACTCATGAACTGTGCCAGAGTCTCCTGAAGGGCTTGAGTAGTAGTAGCCGTAGGTGTATAAGGTTCTTGGACTCTGGCTGGATCTGCTGGTGGAAGCTCGCACAGTTGCTCTCGTTGCACCACGGCGTGCCCTCGGCCTCTACCCCGGTCCCAGCCTCTGACGGCTGCAGTAAGGGGTGCGGGTGCCTGATCATCTCGAGTAGCATGGGTCCTCACCATCTGTGAGAGAATAGAAGACAAAATTTAGAATTGTGATGTCAAAATATCGCATGATAAGGAAATCAAATGAAGTGGAATTTTCCTAACAGTTACATAGCCTCTCCTAGATAAGTACAGACGTCTTCGTACCGATCAGCGAGACTCAAAATAACCGGCTTTTGATCTCTGACTCCTATGAACCTAGAGCTCTGATACCAACTTGTCATGACCATAGTTCTCCCTCCGTGAACTGTCGTGATGGCACCTAGTCTCTACGACTAAGTAAGTCTAACAATGCGGAAAAGTAACTATAAACTTGCGGAAAGGTAAATTTAAAAGCTAAGAATAACCAAGTGAAAACAGTATATAGTATGCCACTCGTCATATACAGCACAACCACTCAACTTCTACATCACTATCCCAAAACCCGGAAACTCACGGGAACACAAGCTAGAATAAATACAGTAAAGTGCTCTAATCCCCAGAATGTCTACATCAACAGTAAGATAGAAAAGGCTAACACTACAGGATAGAATAAAGATAGAGACTTCTTGATCCGCGGACCTGGCAGATGTACCTCGAAGTCTCCGAAAGATCTCCCTGCCTCAAGGGTGATAAGCCTGGATAGAGGTACCTGGATCTGCACATGAAAAACATACGCAGAAAGGGGCATGAGTACACCACATCGGTACTCAGTAAGTGTCAAGCCTACCCTCGGTTGGGTAGCGACGAGGAAGGTCAGGGCCCTACTGAGGTAAATAATAATAAGCATGATAGGATAAGATAAACAGTATAAATGAGAATCCATAGTAAGAACCTATACAGTATGATAAGAGTACAATAACGGAAAAAGAAATAAAGGCATAACACAAGGAAAACACTGCTCACAGCTAGGATAACAACCGGGGATCTTTTGGTATCTCGAGGATCTCTTGGTATACTCAATATGAACACAAGGGATCTCTTGGTATCCTCAATATGAACACTTGGGATATCTTGGTATCCTCAATATATATACCAGGGATCTCTTGGTATCCCGCACCTCAATCCAGATCATAAATACGTGCAGGGGATCTCCCGGGATGCCGTCCCGTAGCCCCAAATTTAAACACATAGCAGCCGCTTAAGAATATTAAAGTAAACACTAAATTCGTAACAATTAAACAGTTAATTCTAGACTAACATGCTTTATGAAATACAATTTAAGACAGTTTAAGCAAATAGGCAACTAAGTCGACTAAGCATGCTTTTCTAAACTAACACAGGCTATGTTTGCAAGTAGAATAAAACAGGTAAAAAAGGAACTTAGTTTAAATACTTAAAGTAAAACCGTATTTTAAACAATTATCTCAAGTACGCACTCGTCACCTCACGTACAAGGCATTCAATTACCAAATATCATATCCTAAGGGGAAAGGTCCCCCACACAAAGTTAGACAAGCCACTTACCTCGAACTGGCTCAAAATCAACTTGAAACCACACTTTTGCCACGAGTATCTGACTCCAAATGACCTAAATCTATTCAATTCAATCGCATATTGTAAATAACACTTCAAGTAACTGATCTTACAATTAAATTCTAAGCTAATACACGAAAACATGTAAAATGACCAAAACACTCCTTAGGCCAACGTCTCTGAATCGGGTGAAATTTATATTTTTAGAAACCTAGTACTCTCACGAGTCTATACATAACAAGAACACTAAAATCGGAGTCCAAATGATCCCTCAAATCCTCAATCAAAGGTCTCTTAAACTCAAGCCCTAATTACCCATTTTTTCCAAATTTCTCACCATTAATTAGGTCTTTAATCACATAAAAACGAGTTGTGAAGTCAAGGACATTACCTCTAATCGATTTCCCTTTGTTTTCCTCAAAAATTCCTCTCAAAAGCTCCAAACCCGGATGAAAATGGTGGAAGAATAGCCAAATTTTGCAAAGGCAACTATTTATATGTTCTGCCCAGCGATTTCCGCATTTGCGGCCCTGGGACCGCATCCCAAAATGTTGACCAAAGTCAACTTAAATGCATTTTAAGTCAAAATTTCAATATTTTTCATAGATTTTCACATAATAGCTTTTTGGCTACGCGCTCGGACTGCGCACGCAAATCGAGGTGATGCCGAAAGAGGGTTTTAAGTCCTCGGAACGCAAAATTCATTTTAAAAACAGGTGATGACCTTTTTGGTCATCACATTCTCCACCTCTAAAACAACCGTTCGTCCTCGAACGGACACAAGAAGTAAGTACCTGAGTCGGGGAAAAGATGGGGATAATGACTTCGCATATCGGACTCGGACTCCCATGTCGATGCCTCAGTAGGCTGACCTCTCCACTGAACACGAACAGAAAGAAAACTATTCGATCTCAACTGACGAACATGCCGGTCTAGAATAGCTACCAGCTCCTCCTCATAAGACAAGTCCTTGTCCAACTGGACAGTGCTGAAATCTAATACGTGGGATGGATCGTCGTGATATTTTCGAAGCATGGACACATGAAACATTGGATGCACGGCTAATAATCTCGGCGGCAATGCAAGTTTATAAGCCACCTCTCCCACTCGATCAAGAATTTCAAATGGGCCAATAAATCTAGGGCTAAACTTGCCCTTCTTCCCAAATCTCATCATGCCCTTCATAGGCGACGTTGATACCCAATTTTTCCTTATATATATTTTCTAATATGCCAAAAACTTTCAAAATAGCATATGTATGCATATATAAGTATGTCCAATTGTTTTATTATGTTTCCTTAATTTTTAAAAGGTTTTAAACAAATTTATTTCCTTATTTTCATCCCTAAAATCCAATAATAATTTACAAATTATTATTTTTTGATGATTCATTTATTGGATTCTCATATTCATACTAAAATATAGCTAATATAATTTTTTTCATATTTTTACAAAGTTATTTAGTATTTTTAAAGCTAAATTGCATATAATTACAATATTAGCCTCTTTTAGATTTAATTGTGTTTATATTTATCAAATTAAGTCCAGTATTTTTAAATTGATAATTATGTATTACAAATCATTTTAGTACCTTCAATTTGTTTTCAGAAATTAATTTGCTATTTTTTATAAAATAAATAAGGGAAAAGTGGCTATTTAAAATCTAGCCCCAATTGCATTTTAATTACAGCCTGAGTTGGACCCCCAATGTAAACCCAATTACCCAGCCCAATTTCCATCTGAACAGACCCAAGCCCAAAATCCGCCTACCCGACTCAAGACCCGCTAAGTCCTGGCCGTTGATCTAAAAGATCAACGACCCTCACGATTCCTTTCCTTTTTTTAATTCCAACGACCCCCAACCCTAGACTCATTTCCAAACTCTGTCGCCTTTGAATCCCCCTTATCTCTCAATCCTCTCTCAAATCTTCTCAAACCCTAGTCGTCGCCATCAAACTACAACCCTAATACCTCTCAAATCTATGGCTTACGAGGTCATCGGAGTCCTGTATCCACCTCTCATGGCTTCTACATGTTCGATTTTGTGGTCTCATGACCAAATCGTGAAGGGGCTTTGTCCAGTCTTTGCTCGATGACTATTTTTCGGTCGTCTCTGACCTTTCTCCAGGCCAGCCATGGCTATTCGAGTCAGACTTTTGACTCTCCTGCTTAGATCGAGGGTTTTCAAAGCCTTTCTCATTACTTGGGGTTCTTCTGAAACCTTAACCTCTAAGTTTCTTTCGATTTCTCTTAGATCCGTTTCAGATCTATGTTTGCTCTAAACTTTTAAGCATTTTTTTCGAAGTTTCTTTTAAAACTCTGCTTTCAAAACTCCTTATCTTTTCAATTAGGGTTCTGTTAAGTTATTTCAAAAACTTTTCTTCGATTTTTGACATGTTTTGCTGTGTTTGCTCGTATTATTCTTCTGCCTGAGTTTGCATGTTAAAAGTCTTAATTCCTTTTGAACTGTTTATTAGACTAATGCTGGTTTGCTTGAGTTTTGTCCAATTTGTTTGTTTATCCATCTTTTAAAACTCTTCCATTGTTGAAAACCCTATTGCTTTGGATCTGAGACTGTTAGTTTAAGTACAAGGCTTAATTTGAAGTTCTTTATTTCGAAACCTCTATTCCTTTGTGTGATCCTTTTGATTCTGGGTTCCTATTTCCTCTAGAACTCAAGTATGCTCGAAACCCTAATTTTTCAAAAGGGGTTTTCCTCACCGGCTACTGCGAGACCTTCACATGCTTTGATATTCTATGTTTCTTCACCGCTGATTCAATTGACTATCATGCTTCGAGTGTTGCTATCCCTTGAATTTTCTTTTTGTGCTACTATTGTATGCTATTTTCGTTTTGCTAACAGGTTTGGTCTCGCATGTATAATGTTTATGCACCCTATTTATATGTTGAGTTTCCTTCTTTGACTGATTTTCAGACTTGTGACTGATTTCAAACTTTTCCTTTGTGAAATTCTGATTTCACCTGCCTGTTAAGGTTAACTGATTTCTTTTCCTATTTTGCCTTACTGAATCCTTTCAAAAATTAGAGTATTTCTGTACCTAGACTCTATTGTTTGCTTAATGTTTTACTACTTCTTTTATGGCGATTGTCAGCCTCCTAACAAATTGATTTCCTTCCTTGTTTTGAACCTGTCAATGCCCGTTAAGCAAGTGATCCCTTAATTAAAGGGAATCACTTCTATAATTGATTCTGAATCATGATTATTTCCATGTTTGTAGCTTATTACCTCTCTCTTATTCGTTTTCAAAATCTATAAATACCATGTACTTCTTCTCTTTCAAACACACACGAACACAAGGCATAAACACTTGAGTTCAAACACACACTACACTAAACCTCTCTCTCTTCTCTGCTACTACTATATTGCTACCTTACCTAGCCGGCTGAAAGCCAAGGCTAGGCTGTGGATAAATTTGCTTATTTTTTGCATTTGCATTTCTTACTAGTATGTTCTAATTAAGATTTATGCACCAACAATAACATGCTTATTTACTGGCATTTTTGTCTTTCTACTGTTTGTATTTAGCCCAGTACCATTGTTTAGCATGTTGTAATTTATATTCTCTCACTATGTGCAATGCTTTTTATAAACCTCACTAACTTGTTACCTTTTTGTTTTTACTTTTTGTTTTATTATTCCCCTTCCCCAAAGGTTAGTTCGTGCACTCTGAAAACATCATCCTATTCCACGAGATCCAGGGGTCCTCCACCCACTCCTCCTCTTAGTCCTATCAAAAACAAGAACAAAGGGAAGATGGAAGATTTGAATAACGTCAGAAAAGAGAACTCAACTGAACGGGTAGAGGTCACTCATGGTCACGGTACTCAGGTTCCTAAGGAAAATGCATCCCAACTCAAACAAAAGCTGCTGAAATTCCAAGAAGAGGTTGATCAGGTTCGGAACTTGGCAAATCTGTCATTTTCCCTCACCACTCCAGATATCAATTTTCCAAACGCTCAGAACCCCACAGCTCCACAAAATATCCCAAAGTAACAAAACCATCCCTCTCCTCACTACAACTCCAACACCTTTCATACCTCAAACAACACCTCATTACTCATCCCAGAACTCCAAAACCCCACAAATGACCACTTTCACACCCACCATAACACCCCTATCTACGTGGAAACTATGCCACAGTCTACCTAACCCATCTCAATCATACCCGAGTTTGATGACAAGGATTTGCTCATCAGGAATTTGGCAGAAGAACTTAAGAAATTGACTAGTCGGATTCAAGGCGTTGAAGGGAGTAAGGGAATTGAAGGGCTGAACTACGAAGATCTTTACATTCAGCCCGATGTCGAACTGTCCGAGGGGTACAAACCTCTGAAGTTTGAAATGTTTGATAGTACAAGGGATCCAAGAGTACATTTGAGAACATACTATGACAAGCTGGTTGGGGTAGGAAAAGACGAAAGAATTCGTATGAAGCTTTTCATGAGAAGCTTGAAAGGAGATACTTTGTCCTAGTACATTAGCCAAGATCCGAAGAAGTGGTCGAACTGGGTAGGCACGGCGTCCGACTTTATGGATAGTTTTAGGTTCAACACAGAGAATGCGCCAGATGTGTTCTATATTCAAAATCTAAAGAAGAAACCTACAGAAACATTTCGCGAGTATGCTACTCGCTGGAGGTCCGAAGCTGCTAAGGTCAGACCTGCCGTAGATAAGGAACAAATGAATAAATTCTTCGTCCGGGCTCAGGACCCGTAGTATTATGAAAGGCTAATGATGATTGAGAGCCACAAATTTTTTGACATTATCAAGCTGGGTGAAAGGATTGAAGAGGGCATCAAAAGCAGTATCGTTACAAACTTCGAGGCAATAAGGCCTTACAGTCTGGTGGTATGTCCACAAAAAGGGACATAGGGGCCGTAATGGTTGCACAAAGAACCAAATCTCCCATCAAATACCAGATTTACCCAACACCTCCACTCACATATCAACCAACTCCGAACTACCAAACACCCTCACCCTCCTACTAAACTCCACCACCCACTTATCAATCACCTCTACCTCCCACATATCAGCCTACTTCACCCAGATATTCCCAACCCGCACATGTTTACAAGCCTATAATGCTCAACCATCCCACTATCAATCCCCTCCTACACGCTAAAACTTCCCTAGACCTCGACCAAACTTTGACCGAAGGCCTCTGAAATAACGTACAGCCATTGCTGAACCTATTGACCAATTGTACAAAAGACTCAAAGCTGTTGGTAATGTCACCCCCATCCCTGCTTCAACCCCTGAGAACCCCTCTTAGTGGACTAACCCGAACAAATCTTGTGCATATCATTCTGGCATGAAGGGACACACCATCGACGAATGTTGTTCTATGAAGGACAAGATCCAGACTTTAGTTGACAACAAAATTATTGTGGCAAAGGAACCCGCTTCGAATGTCCGCAATAACTCCCTATCGGATCATAAGGGTGGAGGAGTTCACATGATTGAAATAGAGGATGATTGGGATCTTGAGGGATCAATCGGGTTGATCGCAGAAAGTGATGACCCAAAGAAGCCAATAGTTACTCTCAATCCGATCGTGGTCCATATTTAGCCCTCTGGGGACGCTAAGGTAAACATATCTGTGCCATTTGAGTTTGAAGCAACGTCATCTGCAAAAACACCAGTGCCAATTGAGGTCGAATTCGTGTCTCCAGCAAATGTATCTACACTGTTTGAAGTGGCAGTCTTACCACCCAAGGCACATGCTCCATTCAGAGTAAAGATAGCCACGCCAATCCCAGTGGCAATGTCGACCATGACGCCATTCCATATGAAGGCTATACCATGGGACTATACAGCCGAGGCAAGGAGGAAAGGCAAGCTTAGGTTCGAGGAAACTATTGCGGCACAGGGTATGACGAGAACTGGTAGGGTTTATACCCCAGAACATCTAGCTGAGTCAAGTAAGCAGGCCTCCAACCGGCCACCCATTATTGAGACAGGTCCAAACGATCTTTGGAGAAAGATACAGGCCAAAGAGTACTCGGTCATCGACCAGTTGAACAAAACGCCGGCACAAATCTCCATTCTTGCTTTGCTACAAAATTCTGAGGCACACAAGAATGCCCTGTTGAGGGTACTGAGTGAAACATACGTGCCAAGCAACACCACTGGTGGGGAAATGGCTAATATGGTAGGACACGTATTGGAAAGTCATAAAATTACTTTTCATGAGGATGAGCTGCCACTTGAAGGGTTGGGTCACAACAAGGCACTGCACATCACCGTACAATATGAAGACTATATTATCACCAGAATCCTGATCGATGGAGGGTCCAGTCTCAATATTTGTCCGCTGGTAACAATCAAGAAGTTGGGTAAGGGGCTACTTGAAATAAAGGACGGAGCTATCAATGTGAAAGCTTTCGACGGCTCCCAAAGGTCCACCATTGGGGAGATTAGTCTGTGTTTGCAAATGGGGCCAACTTGGTTGGATGTTGATTTCCAAGTGATAGACGTACCGGCATCTTACAATCTGTTGTTGGGACGGCCATGGATTCATGCTGCTGGGGCCGTAGCATCAACACTACATCAGGCGGTAAAGTTTGAATGGAATCACTAGGAGGTGATCATTCACGGCGATAGTAGCAACCCTATATACAGTCGCCAGACCATTCCGTCAATCGAAGGAAGAAGGAAGCTGGGTGGAGAGACTTACCATCACATCGAACGGGTAAATGTTATTGACAAAGACAAATGGTGGGATAACAATATCAAGAGTATACTGAATTGGAGTGGGTACGAACCTGGCAAGGGGCTTGGCAAGAACCTTCAAGGAATCACTAAGCCCATAAAACTCATGAAACATGGCACCACTTTCGGTCTGGGATATAAGTACACCTGGGAAGAATTCAACGACTGGTCGCCACCATGACGCGGTCCTTACTATCTGCTGGAGCAGCCAATACCACATCTAGAGCATACTTTCCAACCGACCGATATTATTTATGGGTCAGAGGAAGAAGAAGCATTGGCAGCGGTGAAAAACTTGTTCTTAGAAGATAATGACATGGATTATTGTGTTGTTCTCGAGGAGGAGGGGGAGGAAGGCCCTTCCATACAAGCTGTAAACAAAGGGGCACGCCTCAATAACTGGACTATCAGGACAACCAGAGCCCGACGAGCCTCGAGCATTACTATTACTTATCTTTATGAACCAATGACTGTGACATGCAATGAAACAACGCAACAAATGGACATAGATTCAGAGGAAGATGACATACCAGAAGAGATTGTTAAAGAAGTTGAGAATTTTGAAAACAGACCCAAGTCCAACCCGGACGATACCGAGGTTGTTAACCTAGGAGATGCAGAAAATGACAAAGAAACACGAATCAGCGTCCACTTATTGCCATCAGAAAAGAAGGAATACACAGATTTTCTAAGAGAATAAGAGGACATATTCGCCTAGTCGTATAATGACATGACTGGTTTAAGTACGTCTATTATGGCTCACAAACTACCAACTGATCCAATATGTCCGCCGGTAAAGCAAAAGCTCAGAAAGTTCAAGCCTGATATGAGCCTGAAAATCAAGGAAGAAGTCACTAAGCAGGTCAAAGCTAAGGTTCTCAAGGTAGTAGAATACCCGACATGGTTAGCCAACATTGTACCGGTTCCAAAGAAGGATGGGAAGGTTAGAGTCTGTGTCGACTACCGGGATCTCAACCAGGCCAGTCCGAAAGATGACTTCCCTTTGTCGAATATACACATCCTGATTAACAACTGTGCCAAGCACGAGTTGCAATCATTTGTAGATTGTTTCGTTGGTTATCATCAGATCTGGATGGATGAGAACTGGTAGAGTTTATACCCCTAAACATCTGGCTGAGTCAATCAAGCAGGCCTCCAACCGGCCACCCATTATTGAGACAGGTCCAGACAATCTTTGGAGAAAGATACAGGCCAAGGAATACTCGGTCATTGACCAATTGAACAAAACACCAGCGCAAATCTCCATACTTGTTTTGCTACAAAATTCTGAGGCACACAAGAATGCCTTGCTAAGGGTGCTGAGTGAAGCATACGTGCAAAGCAACATCACTGGCGGGGAAATGGCTAACATGGTAAGACAGGTATTGGAAAGTCATAAAATTACATTTCATGAGGATGAGCTGCCACCTGAAGGGTTGGGTCACAACAAGGCACTGCGCATCACCGTGCAATGCGAGGATTGTTTTATCACCAGAATCCTGATCGATGGAGGCTCTAGTCTCAACATTTGCCCACCAGTAACACTCAAGAAGTTGGGAAAAGGATTGCATTAGATAAAGGATGGAGCCATCAACGTGAAAGCCTTTGACGGTTCCTAAAGGTCCACCATTGGGGAGATTGGTCTGTGTCTGCAAATGGGGCCAACCTGGTTCGATGTTGATTTCTAGGTAATAGATGTGCCAGCATCTTACAATCTGCTGTTGGGACGGCCATGGATCCATGTTGTTGGGGCCGTAGCATCAACACTACATCAGGCAATAAAATTCGAATGGAATCATCAGGAGGTGATCATTCACGGCGACGGTGCATGATCTCGCGAATTACTTCTGAATAAATTCAGAAATTATATGTAAGAACCATAGCATTTCGCGATTCATTGGGGAGCAACCCTATATACAGTTGCCAGACCATTCCGGCAATCGAAGGGAGAAGGAAGCTAGGCGGAGAAACTTACCATCACATTGAACGAGTAAATGTTGTTGACAAAAATAAATGGTGGGATAACAAGATCAAGAGTATACTGAATTGGAGTGGGTACGAACCTAGCAAGGGGCTCGGCAAGAACCTCCAAGGAATCACTAAGCCCATAAAACTCAATAAATACGGCACCACTTTCGGTCTGGAATACGAGTACACCTGGGAAGAATTCAACAACTAGTCGCCACCATGGCGCGGTCCCTACTATCTACTGGGGCAACCAATACCACATCTGGAGTAGACTTTCCAACTGTCCGATATTATTTATGGGTCAGATGAAGAAGAAGCACTAGCAGCAATGAAGAACTTGTACTTAGAAGACAATGACATGGATTGTTGTGTTGTTCTCGAGGAGGAGCGGGAGGAAGGCCCTTCCATACAGGCTGTAGGCAGAGGAGCACGCCTCAATAACTGGACCATCAGGACAACCAGAGCCCGACGAGCCTCGGGGTAGCAAGGCTAAAACAAACATCATGCACTGTTTTATTTACTAAATGATTTTCTTTTGCATTTTAATTCCCGCAATAAGAGCTCCAATGTTCCCAAACAATTATGCAATTTATCCAAGCATTTTAACTTTTCTTATAATTCGACGCTTATTATTATTTTTCTCTCATTACTTTACTTATACAGCATTACTATTACTTACCTTGATGAGCCAATGACTGTGACATGCAATGAGACAACGCAACAAACGGACATAGATTCAGAGGAAGATGACATACCATAAGAGATTGTTAAGGAAGTTGAGAATTTTGAGAATAGACCTAAGTCCAACCTGGACGAGACAGAAGTTGTTAATCTGGGAGATGTAGAAAACATCAAAGAAACACGAATCAGTGTTCACTTATCACCGTCAAAAAAGAAGGAATACATAGAATTTCTAAGAGAATATGAGGACATATTCGCCTAGTCGTATGATGACATGATTGGTCTGAGTACATCTATTGTGGCTCACAAACTGCCAACCGATCCAACATGTCCACCGGTAAAGCAAAAGTTCAGAAAGTTCAAGCCTGGTATGAGTCTAAAAATCAAGGAAGAAGTCACTAAGCAGGTCAAAGCTAAGGTTCTCAGGGTAGTAGATATCCCAACATGGTTAGCCAACATCGTACCAATACCGAAGAAGGACGGAAAGGTCAGAGTCTGTGTCGACTACCAGGATCTCAACCGGGCCAGTTCGAAAGACGACTTCCCTTTGCCGAATATACACATCCTGATTGACAATTGCGCCAAGCTCGAGTTGTAATCATTTGTAGATTGTTTCGCTGGTTATCATCAGATCTGGATGGATGAAGAAGATGCTGAGAAAACGGCTTTCATTACGCCGTAGGGGATGTACTGTTACAAGATGATGTCGTTTGGGCTAAAGAATGCTGGGGCCACCAACATTAGGGCCATGACTACCATTTTCCATGATATGATACACAAGGAGATAGAGGTATATGTGGATGATATCATCATCAAGTCCAAGAAGGCCACTGATCACAGGGAAGATTTGAAGAAATTCTTCAGTAGATTGCAGAGGTACAACCTAAAACTGAATCCCGCAAAGTGCACATTTGGGGTTCCGGCTGGAAAATTACTGGAGTTTATTGTGAGTCACCGAGGAATAGAATTGGATCCATCAAAGGTAAAATCCATTCAAAAACTACCATCGCCAAATAACAAGAAGGATGTGATGAGTTTCTTGGGGAGACTTAACTATATCAGCCGATTCATAGCACAGTCTACAGTTATTTGTGAGCCAATCTTTAAGATGTTGAAGAAGGACGCCGCTACCAAATGGACTGATGATTGCCAAAAGGCTTTCAATAGAATCAATGAATACCTGTCAACACCACCAGTCTTAGTCCCACCCGATCCAGGTAGATCCCTAGTACTCTACCTCGTAGTATTGGATTGAGCTTTCGGCTGCGTTCTGGGGCAGCATGATGAAACAGGTAGGAAGGAGCAGGCCATCTATTATCTCAGTAAGAAGTTCACCCTGTACGAGGCCTGGTATTCTCTATTAGAGCACACCTGTTGTGCTTTGACTTGGGTAGCTCAGAAACTGAGGCATTATTTCTGTGCCTATACCACATATCTCATATCAAGGATGGATCCTTTGAAGTACATCTTTCAGAAGCCCATGCCCACTGGCAAGCTAGCCAAGTGGCAAATCCTGTTGAGTGAATTTGACATTGTCTATGTGACTCAGAAGGCAATCAAGGGACAGGCACTAGCAGATCACCTTGCTGAAAATCCCGTGGATGGAGAATACAAACCCCTGAAAATGTATTTTCCTAACGAAGAGATATCATTTATAGGAGAAGACATCACAGAATCCTATGATGGTTGGAGAATGTTTTTTGATGGAGCAGCAAATTTCAAAGAAGTTGGCATAGGAGAAGTCCTAGTATCAGAAACCGGTCAGCATTATCCGGTGTCTGCCAAACTCAGGTTCCCGTGCACCAACAACATGGCCGAGTATGAAGCCTGCATCCTAGGGCTCAAAATGGCTATTGACATGAACGTTCAAGAGTTGCTAGTGATTGGAGATTCAAACCTACTTATACATTAGGTCCGAGAAGAATGGGAAGCCAAGAACTCCAAGATACTTCTGTATCTGCATCATGTAAAAGAATTGAGAAAGAGGTTCACAAAGACAGAATTCCAGCATGTTCCCAGAATCTAGAATGAGTTCGCCGATGCATTGGCTACCCTGTCATCTATGATACAGCATCTGGACAAAAACTTCATTGATCCTATTCCAATAAAGATCCATGATCAGCCAGCTTATTGTGCCCATATCGAAGAAGAAGCAAACGGAAAGCCCTGGTTTCATGATATCAAGGAATATTTGGCAAAAGGCGAATACCTAGAACTTGCAAATCCTACTCAGAAACGCACACTTCGAAGGTTGTCTAACAACTTCTTTCACAACAAAGGAATCCTGTATAGGAGGACTCCTGATTTGGGGTTACTAAGGTGTGTCGACGCAAAAGAAGCATCCAGGCTACTAGAGGAAATTCACGCTGGGACCTACGGTCCACATATGAACGGTTTTGTCTTAGCAAAGAAGATACTCCGAGCTGGTTACTTTTGGATGACTATGGAAATGGACTGCATCCAGTATGTTCGAAAATGCCACCGCTGTCAGATACATGCAGACATGATAAAGGTACCTCCAAATGAGCTCAATACAACAAGCTCACCATGGCCGTTCGCCGCCTGGGGAATGGATGTCATTGGACCAATTGAGCCTGCCGCTTCCAACGGGCACATATTTATCCTGGTAGCAATCGACTATTTCACCAAATGGGTCGAAGCAGCATCTTACAGAGCAGTAACCAAGAAAGTTGTGGAGGACTTTGTCCGCGACCGCGTTGTTTGTCGATTCGGTATTCCAGAGTCAATTATTACTGATAATGGCTCCAATCTCAATAGTGACTTGATGAAAGCTATGTGTGAAACTTTCATGATCAGAAACAAGAATTCTACAGCCTACATGCCTCATATGAATGGAGCCGTAGAAGCCGCCAATAAGAATATCAAGAAGATATTAAGGAAAATGATAGAGAAGCATAAGCAGTGGCACGAGAAGTTATCATTTGCTTTATTGGGATATCGCACCATAGTCCGCACATCAACCGGAGAAACCCCCTATATGCTAGTTTACGGTACAGAGGCAGTCATTCCCACTGAGGTAGAAATTCCTTCCCTAAGGATCATACAGGAATATGAGCTCGACAACGCAGAGTAGGTGAAAGGTCGTTATGAGCAACTAGCCCTTAAAGACGAGAAGAGAATGAATGCAGTTTGCCATGGTCAACTCTATCAGAACAGAATGTTCAGAGCCTTCAACAAAAGAGTCAAGCCAAGACAATTCACACCGGGACAGCTGGTGTTAAAGAAATTTTTCCGCATCAAGATGAAGCCAAAGGGAAATTCTCTCCCAACTGGCGGGGTCCATACATGGTTCACTGGGTTTTGATAGGAGGAGCCCTCATACTTGCAGAAATAGATGGAGAAGTCTGGCCAAAGCCCATCAACTCAGATGCAGTCAAGCGTTACGATGTGTAATTTTTATACTTTCCTATATGATGTAAATTGAACCACCACTGACCTGATTCCCGTTTAAGAGGGGATACATAGGAAGCCCTATGGGTTCGGTCACAATTCAATAAAATTTCCATTCCCTCCCCCTCCCCCCTCCCCCTCCCCGCAATCGGAAAGTAGGGCTGAATTTTGAGGCGGACCCTCAAAATTCTGAAGTGATTTCAGCCAATCGTCGCAAGCAACGGTCAGAAGCATCAACCCATTAACTGGGGTAGAATTTTGAGGAGGACCTTCAAAATTCCATAGCAAAAGAGGTTGCAATGTCCTGAACCACATCACAGTCGTCGGTTCATCTAAAAGCATTTCTTAATTGTATACTTATATTATATTTTTTACAAAATCATGCATGTTTATTACTAAAATTGTCTTGTTTAGCAACGCTACCCTAATGATACATACAGTATTACCAGATCAAAGCCAAGTAGGTCAAGCAGAGCCAGAGGGGATACAAACTAACCTTCCCCTTTTACAAAACCCACGATTTTTCTTTGGATGCTGGCACTTGGATTGCGCAATCATCAAACATATTATACACTCACGAGATGAACATTGTTCAGGAATACAACTCTCAGAACCGTTGCATTTACCCATATTTGCTATCCATACACACCAATGACATTCCATGTGTCACAATGTCCCCAGCAATCACAATATCGCAATTTGATATCAGCTAAGAAAGCTCTATTACCACTTGCCATTTTATTTCTTGCATAAGGCTACCATTCTACCTTCTGAGACTAAATGTTGTCTCCATCTGCATTTTCTGCATTGCATAAGGCTACCATTCTGCCTTCCGAGACTAAACGTTATCTCCATCTGCATTTCTGCATCGCATAAGGCTACTCTTCTGCCTTCCAAGACTAAACGTTGTCTCCACCTGCGTTTTCTACATTGCATAAGGCTACCATTCCGCCTTTCGAGACTAAACGTTGTCTCCATCTGCATTTTCTGCATTGCATAAGGCTACCATTCTGCCTTCCGAGACTAAACGTTGTCTCCATCTGCATTTCTGCATCACATAAGGCTACTATTCTGCCTTCCGAGACTAAACGTTGTCTCCATCTGCATTTCTGCATTGCATAAGGCTACTATTCTGCCTTCCGAGGTTAAGCTCTACCTCCATCTGCATCTGCATGGTTGAAATATCGCCACCCTATCTGCATCTGCATGGCTAAAATATCGCCACCTTATCTACATTTGCATGGCTGAAAGATCGCCGCCTTATCTACATTTGCATGGCTGAAAGATCGCCACCTCATCTACATCTGCACGGCTGAAAGATCACCACCTCATCTACATTTGCACTGAAAGATCGTCACTTCATCTATGTTTGCACAGCTGAAAGAATGCCACCTCATCTACAATTGCACGGCTGAAAGATCACCACCTCATCTACGTTTGCACGGCTGAAAGATCGCCACCTCATCTACATTTGCGCGACTGAAAGATCGCCACCTTATCCACATTTGCATGGCTGAAAGATCGTCACCTTATCTCCATTTGCATGGCTGAAAGATCGCCTCCTTATCTCCATTTGCATGGCTGAAAGGTCACCACCTACTACATTGCATGGGCTAAAAGATCGCCAACCCATCCAAAGGCGTCATTGTTCGGAGGCACCATTTTCATAGCCCGAGAACACCATGGCATGGCTTGAGGATCCCCTTTTAATCTTTTGCATATCATTATTCAAAGGCATCAAGGTTCGGAGGCATCATCCTCATAGCCCGAGAGCATAATTTTATGGCCTGTGAATCCTTTATTATACGCTTCATGGCCCAGGACATCATGGTCTAAGGACGTCATTCTAACCGTCCGAAGACAATCCTCATGGTCCGACGGGAAATTGCATCATGTTTAAATTTATGCACAATATATGCTTGTATTGCTTTTTGCAGGTAAACCGGCGAGCAAACGGCCATCTCAGCAGGAGCGATTCTACTCCGGTTCCCTCAGCCTTATCAGACCTTAACCATTCACCCCATCCTAGATATTACGTCCGTTCTTGAAAGTCTCCATTGGCATACTCCGTCGACGGATTCTGAACTACATATGGCCTAATTCCTGTAAAACCAGGAATATATAGGCAGCTCAGAAACTAGGGCACAGCCTAAACTTCTTCGAACCGTCTCGCTCGGTCAAAATTGGTCATCATATCTTTACCCGACAACTCTTTCATCTTTCTCGGGTAAAGAGGGGTAGTTGTTGATACCCAATTTTTCCCTATATATATTTTATAATACGAAAAATACTTTCAAAATAGCATATGTATGCATATATAAGTATGTCCAATTGTTTTATTATTTTTCCTTTATTTTTAAAAGGTTTTAAACCAATTTATTTCCTTATTTTCATCCCTAAAATCCAATAATAATTTCCAACATTATTATTTTGATGATTTATTTATTGGATTCCTATATTCATACTAAAATATAGCTAATATAATTTTTGCATATTTTACAAAGTCATTTAGTATTTTTAAAGCTAAATTGCATATAATTGCAATATTAGCCTCTTTCAGATTTAATTATGTTTATATTTATAAAAATTAAGTCCATTATTTTTAAATTGATAATTATGTATTACAAATCATTTTAGTACCTTCAATTTATTTTCGGAAATTAATTTGTTATTTTTTATAAAATAAATAATGAAAAAGTGGCTATTTAAAACCTAGCCCCAATTGCATTTCAATTACAGCCTGAATCGGACCCCCAATGTAAACCCAATTACCCAGCCCAATTGCCATCTGAACCGACCCAAACCCTAAATCCGCTTACCCGACTCAAGACCCGCTAAATCCTGGTCGTTGATCTAAAAGATCAACGGCCCTCACATTCCTTTCCTTTTTTAATTCCAATGAACCCTAACCCTAGACTAATTTCCAAACTCCGCCGCCTCTGAATCCCCCTTCTCTCTCAATCCTCTCTCAAATCTTCTCAAACCCGAGCCGCCGCCATCAAACTACAACCCTAATACCTCCCAAATCTATGGCTTCTGAGGCCATCGGAGACCTGTATCCACCTATCATGGCTTCTACGTGTTCGATTATGCGGTCTCATGACCAGATCGTGAAGGGGCTTTGTCCAGTCTTTGCTCGATGACTGTTTTTCGGTCGTCTCTGACCTTTCTCCAGGCCAGCCATGGCTATTCGAGTCAGACTTTTGACTCTCCTGCTTAGATCGAGGGTTTTCAAAGCCTTTCTCATCACTTGGGGTTCTTCTGAAACCCTAACCTCTAAGGTTCTTTCGATTTCTCTTAGATCCGTTTTAGATCTATGTTTGCTTTGAACTTTTAAGCATTTTTTCGAAGTTTCTTTTAAAACTCTTCTTTCAAAACTTCTTATCTTTTCAATTAGGGTTCTGTTAAGTTATTTCAAAAACTTTTCTTTGATTTTTGACATGTTTTGTTGTGTTTGCTCGTATTATTCTTCTGCCTGAGTTTGCATGTTAAAAATCTTAATTCCTTTTGAACTGTTTATTAGACTAATGCTAGTTTGCTTGAGTTTTGTCTGATTTGTTTGTTTATCCATCTTTTAAAATTATTCTATTGTTGAAAACCCTATTGCTTTGGATCTGAGACTGTTAGTTTAAGTACAAGGCTCGATTTGAAGTTCTTTATTTCGAAACCTCTATTCCTTTGTGTGATCCTTTTGATTCTGGGTTCCTATTTCCTCTAGAACTCAAGTATGCTTGAAACCCTAATTTTTCAAAAGCGGTTTTCCTCACCGGCTACTGCGAGACCTTCGCATGCTTTTGATATTCTATGTTTCTTCACTGCTGATTCAATTGACTATCTTGCTTCAAGTATTTCTATCCATTGAATTTTCTTTTTGTGCTACTACTGTATGCTATTTTCCTTTTGCCAACAAGTTTGGTCTTGTATGTATAATGTTTATGCACCCTATTTATATGCTCAGTCTCCTTCTTTGACTGATTTTCAAACTTGTGACTAATTTCAAACTTTTCCTTTGTGAAATTCTGATTTCACCCGGCTGTTAAGGTTAACTGATTTCTTTTCCTATTTGGCCTTACTGAATCCTTTCCAAAATTAGAGTATTTTTGTACCTACACTCTATTGTTTGCTTAATGTTTTACTACTTCTCTTATGGCGATTGTCAGCCTGCTGACAAATTGATTTCTTTCCTTGTTTTGAACCTGTCAATGCCCGTTAAGCAAGTGATCCCTTAATTAAAGGGAATCACTTGTATAATTGAATCCAAATCATGATTGTTTCCATGTTTGTAGCTTATTACCTCTCTCTTACTCATTTTCAAAAACTATAAATACCCTGTACTTCTTCTCTTTCAAACACACACGAACACAATGCATAAACACTTGAGTTCAAACACACACTACACTAAACCTCTCTCTCTTCTCTGCTACTACTACATTGCTGCCTTACCTAGCCAGCTGAAACCCAAGGCTAGGCTGTGAGGAAATTTTCTTATTTTTTACAGTTGCATTTCTTACTGGTATGTTCTAATTAAGTTTTCTGCACCAACAACAACATGCTTATTTACTGTTTCTTGCATTTTTGTCTTCCTACTATTTGTATTTAGCCAAGTCCATTGTTTAGCATGTTGTAATTTCCTTTCTCCTGTTCTGAATCAATGTATTATGACTTGTGAATCCTAAATCCCTAGCCCAATGTGTTTAATACTTGTGGGCATAACAGCATTGGAAATTGTTGTGCATGAACCAAACTTGATCCTCCTAGGATCATAACCTCCATATTTCTCCTATGTTGTGTGTTCTTGTTGATTTACAGGCATGTTAGCACTTCCTATTGTCGTGCATGCCCAAATTTAATCCATGCCTAAGTGTATAGGCTTCTTGCAATGGATTCTGAATCCCCTGCCCCTTTGTGTGAAGTTATTGACTCCCTGAAATGTTAAAGGCTATCTCTCATCACTCCCCCTCGCCTTTATTCCCTTAGCTCCTAAAACTTAGTTTCTGCACTTTCACTCTCTTCTTAGACGTAAGTTATGCCCCCCTCATGTGAGCCTTGCCTTGGGACTAATGAGCTCACTCTAAACTTAGACATATGAGGGCTGGAATTTCCACACTACACTCATCTCTATTTTGGTTATGTAACTTGGGTGTGAGCACTGCTCGGGGTCCTATTGAGGCCCTTAAGGAACTCTGACACACTCAAGTCTGAGAGAGGCTTTGGATCAATGGCATTTTGAGGTGGATTATTCCATAAATCAGAGAGGAAGTCAAGAATCAGGCTTCCTCTGGTTGTAACTTTTCTTTGTACTCTTCTGATGTAATTCAGTATTCCTGGTTTGTAATAATTTGTATTGAACATTTGGAGCTGGCTAGTGAAAAAGGGTTGGGTAGTTACGCATGCTCAAATATAGAAAACATGCCTATAGGACTACTTTTTCTACATGTTCAATTCGCATTTAGAAAATATACCTATAGGACTGCTTTTAAATTCTGCATACTCACATCGCATTTAGAAACCATGTCTGTAGGACTTACTTTAAATCCTGCTTGTTCACATCTAGATAATCTGCCTATAGGAATTATTTAAAATTTTGCGCGTTAGTCACTATTTAGATATCATGTTTTTAGGGCCCAATTGGTTATAACCCAGTAGCATGTTAAAATCGATATAATTTATAGAAATCATGCTTATAGGAATTCCCCAGTAAGAACCTGTATATTTCCATTGTTTACTAGATATTATGCCTATAGGCTTTAACGTTATTTATTTAAATACTTTGTATACAAAGGCTTAAAATCAGCAATTATGTCTAAAATCGGTAATCCTAGATCTCGTGTTAATAGGAGTAAAAATCAACGATAGTGGATACTGTTATCTGCAGAAACTAAAACTAGTCTAATTTAAAATTCGTCCATTCTGGACCCTTTTAAATAATCTAATTCCCTTATTTTAACAAGGTTTAGCAAGCATGCCTATAGGATTTCAAGCAATTCGTTTTGAGTTATCACTATTTTACCACCTTCTGAATTAAGTAGATATCATGCTTGTAGGACCCCATCTAAACACTTAGGCAAGCCTTAGAGTAATAACTGTAAAATTGAATCTGCTTTTTTGTTAATTGCTACAACCAGCAGGCAGGCCTGATTCAGACTTCTTATCTGAGTTATGTAATAAACAAATTTGTTTCAATAATCAAACTCCCCTCGTCTTTAGTATTTTAATCAGACCTAAAAAGTATGTGCAAGTCATGCTAGTTATGTGCTTTTGTTCAAGGAGGTGTATTTGAGCCTTTATCTATTTATATGCTTCCCCAACATGCAGTACGTGTTTTATATGTCGCCTTAGACTTTTATCCTTTGAAACCAATTAGCCTAATATCCCACCCTTTAGGACTAGTAGTCCTAAGTGCCTCCGGGACTGATAGGAATAGGACGGGTAATAGCATGCAATAGTAATCGAGACCAATCCGCGCTTTAATACATTAACGGGGTGGGAAGGGTAGATATGGATATGATGACCGGTGCGCTAATGTCACGTGTAACCCCTCTTTTGAGGAGTGATCACCGGTTATTGCATCGACGTGATCCATATTAAATATAAACCTAGGACCCCCCCCCCCCCCTTTTCCTTTTATTAGCAAACTCTTTTTAAACTCTTCTTTTAATTGTTCTTTCTTTTTATGTGTTTAGATCCCTTAATATTTGAGCCCGTACTTGTATATTTTCTAAATTCACAATAAACTGTTTGGCCGGGAACCACACTAGTGGATCCTGAGGGGTGCCTAACACCTTCCCCTTGGGATAATTTCAAGCCCTTACCCAATCTCTGGTTATCCAAACAAACTTAGAATTGAACTCCATTGGTGTCCTAATGCACCTCAAATCATTAGGCGGCGATTCTTCAAAATGCTAAACCCAATTCCCAAAAGGAACGAGTTTCCCTCCAAATGTAATAAACCTGATTTTGCGAGAAAAAGGGGGCGCGACAGGCGACACTCGAAGCAATACCCGCTCACCGACTATGAAAGCCAAATCTCGAACCTTGCGGTCGGCAAAGCTCTTTTGCCTGGACTGAGCTGTACGAAGCCTATCCTGAATAATCCTGACCTTGTCCAAGACATCCTGCACCAGATCCGTACCCAACAACCGAGCCTCTTCCGGCTTAAACCATCCAACCGGAGACCGACACCGCCTACCATATAAAGCCTCATAAGGAGCCATCTGGATACTCAACTGGTCGTTGTTATTGTAGGCAAACTCTGCTAAAGGAAAAAACTGATCCCACGAGCCTCCAAAGTCAATGACACAAGCTCACAGCATATCCTCCAAAATCTGAATAGTCCACTCGGACTGCCCGTCCGTCTGAGGATGAAATGTTGTGTTCAACTCAACCCGTATGCCCAACTCTCACTGAGCTGCTCTCCAGAAATGTGAGGTAAACTACGTACCTCGATCAGAAATGATAGACATGGGTATACCATGAAGATGAACAATCTCCTGAATATAGATCTCAGCTAACCTCTCGGAAGAATAGGAGACTGCCACAAGAATGAAATGTACTGACTTGGTTAGCCTATCAATAATAACCCACACTGCGTTGAACTTCCTCTGAGTCTGTGGGATTCCAACAACGAAGTCCATAGTGATCCGCTCCCACTTCTACTCTGGAATCTCAATCTTTTGGAACAAACTACCAGGCCTCTGATGCTCATACTTAACCTACTGACAATTCAAACACCAAGCCACATATGCAATGATATCCTTCTTCGTTCTCCGCCACCAATAATGCTGCCGCAAATCCTGATACATATTTGCAGCGCCAGGATGAATAGAGTACCGGGATCTATGGGCCTTCTCTAAAATCAACTCTCGGAGTCCATCCATATTAGGCACACAAATCCAACCCTGCAATCTCTAAACTCCATCATCACCTAAGGTAACCTGCTTGGCACCTCCGTGATGCACCGTGTCTTCAAGGACACACAAATGGGGATCATCATACTGCCGATCACGGATACGCTCCAATAAAGAAGAACGAGCGACCGTGTAGGCTAACACCCGACTGGGCTCAGAAACATCCAACCTCACAAACTGATTGGCCAAAGCCTGAACATCCAAATCAAGCGGCCTCTCACCGGCCGGAATATAAGCAAGACTACCCATACTGGTTGACTTCCTACTCAAAGCATCGGCCACCACATTAGCCTTTCCCGAATGATATAAGATGGTGATATCATAGTCCTTTAACAGCTCCAACCACATTCTCTGCCTCAAATTCAACTCCTTCTGCTTGAACAAGTACTGCAGACTCTTCTGATCCGTGAACCCCTCATATGCCATGCCATACAGATAATGCCTCCAAATCTTCAACGCGTAAACAATGGCTGCTAACTCCAAATCATAAACTGGATAATTCTTCTCATGAATCTTCAACTGTCGCGAAGCATAAGCAATAACCTTGCCATACTGCATCAACACCGCACCAAGCCCAATACGAGACGCATCATAATAAATGGTATATGGCCCTGAACCTATGGGCAAAACCAACACTGGTGTCGTAGTCAAAGTTGTATTGAGCTGCTGAAAGCTCGCCTCACACTCGTCCGACCACCTGAACTGAGAACCCTTCTGGGTCAACCTAGTCATCGGGGCTGGGATAGAAGAAAACCCCTCCACCAACCGATGATAGTAGCATGACAATCCCAAGAAACTCTGGATCTCTGTAGCTAATGCTGGTCTAGGCCAATTCTTGACTACCTCAATCTTCTTCGGATCAACCTGAATACCCTTTGCCGATACAACATGACCTAGGAATGCAACTGAACTTAACCAGAACTCACACTTCGAAATCTTAGCATACAACTAAATATCCCTCAAAGTCTGAAGAACCACTCTAAGATGTTGCTCGTGCTCCTCCCGGCTGCGGGAATATATCAAAATATCATCAATGAAGACTATCACAAACGAATTCAAGTATGGCCTGAACACTCGGTTCATCAAATCCATAAAAGTTGATGGGGCATTTGTCAACCCGAATGACATCACCAAGAACTCAAAATGCCCGTACCGAGTGAGGAAAGCTATCTTAGGGACATCGGATGCCCTAATCCTCAACTGATGGTAGCTAGATCTCAAGTAAATCTTCAACAATACCTTGGCACCCTGGAGCTGATCAAACAAATCATCAATCCTCGGCAATGGATACTTATTCTTGATTGTAACCTTGTTCAACTACCGGTAATCAATGCACATTCTCATCGATCCATCCTTCTTCTTAACGAACACCACTAGCGCACCCCAAGGCGAAATACTGGGTCTAATGAAACCTTTCTCAAGCAAGTCTTGCAACTGCTCCTTTAACTCTTTCAACTCAGGCGGGGCCATACGATACGGCGGAATATAAATGGGCTGAGTGCCCGGAGCCAAATCAATGCAGAAATCAATATCCCTGTTGGGTGGCATACCCGGCAGGTCTGAAGGAAATACCTCAAGGAACTCACGAACAACAGGCACAGAATCAATGGAAGGAACCTCGGCACTAGAATCACGAACATATGCCAAATAGGCCAAACACCCCTTCTCGACCACAGCCTTCACATCAGAGATAACACTACGGGTAGAATGACCAGGAGTCCCTCTCCACTCTAAACGAGGTAAACCCGGCAAGGATAAGGTCACAGTCTTGGCATGACAGTCCAAGATAGTATTGTAAGGTGATAATCAGTCCATCCCCAATATGACATCAAAATCAACCATGTCTAGAAGCAACAAATCGACACGAGTCTCAAGACCCCCAATCACAACTATACAAGAGCGATGGACTCGATCTACCACAATAGAATCGCCCACCAGTGTACACACATATACAGGGGCACTCCAAGAATCACTAGGCATGACCAGATATGGTGCAAAATAAGATGACATATAGGAGTATGTAGATCCTGGAGCAAATAAAACTGAAGCATCTCAGTCACAAACCAGAACAGTACTTGTGATAACTACATTGGAAGCCTCAGCCTCAGGCCTGGCTGGAAGAGCATAACATCGGGATTGGGCCCCACCACCCTGGACTACATCTCTGGGACGTCCTGCAGCTGGCTGGCCTCTACCTCTAGTAATCTAAGCTCCACCTCTAGCACCTCTACCTCCACCTCTAGCTGGCTGGGCAGGCTGTGGAACACCTGGTGCCAAAACTATGGCATGGGAACCCTGCTGCTGCGACTGAGTACCCACTAACCTCAGAAAAACCCTCCGGATATGACCATACTCACCGCACTCAAAGCATCTACCTGAATGTTGTGGCTGAAGAAACTGAGACTGACTTTGGAGACCTGAATGACCGCCCCGAAAACTCTGGAGCGGCGGTGCATTAATAGGAGCTGGTGGTGCACTGTAGGACTGCTGATCAAAATAATGCATGTAAGAACCACGACCACCTGAAGTGCCGTGAGAAACCTGAAGTGGTGACTAAAAGGGCCTAGGAGGATGGCCTCTACTATACGAATCCCTGCCTCTAGACGAGGCACCACTGAATCTGCCTGAATGACGAGGCCTCTTGTCCGACCCATGACCACCTCCCTACGACAGAATCATCTCCACTGTCCTGGCCACATTAGCCACGTCCTAGAAAGAAATCTCACTCCCTGTCTCCCTATCCATCTGAAGACGGATCGGCTGAATAAATCCATCAATGAACCTCCTCACCCTCTCTCTCTCTCTCTCGGTGGGAATTATGATAAGAGCATGACGGGCCAAGTCGATGAATTTGGACTCTTACTGAGTAACGGTCATAGAACCCTGCTGGAGATGCTCAAACTACCTATGATAGGCCTCTCTCTGAGTGATGGGGAGAAACTTCTCTAGAAATAGCTGAGTAAACTGCTCCCAAGTCAAAGCTGGTGATCCGGCTGGTCTAGCCAAGCAATAATCTCTCCACCAAGTCTTGGTGGATCCAGATAAGCGAAAGGTAGCAAAATCAACCCCATTGGTCTCCACTATCCCCATGTTCCTAAGAACCTCATGACAACTGTCTAGATAATTCTGGGGATTCTTAGAGGATGCACCGCTGAAAGTAGTAGTGAAGAGCTTGGTGAAACCTATCCAACCTCCGCAAAGCCTTCGAAGATGTAGCTGATCTATCACCGGTCTGTGCTGCTGTTCGGCTAAAGAAGCGGTACGTGATCTCACCGTTTGCAAAAGGACAAGAGTAGAGGTTTCAATTTAGCATTGAGAGAACAAAATCACACAACAAAAAAGAATAGATGTGAAGTTTTTCCTAACTCTTTAGCCTCTGGGGGATAAATACAGACGCCTCCGTACCGATCCCTCAGACTCTACTAAGCTTGTCTGTGAATTGTTAGACGTGATTTTCCTAATCCACCTAGGGGTGTGTCACGACCCGGATTTCCCACCCTCGGGAGTCGTGATGGCGCCTACTCGTAGAAGTTAGGCAAGCTGCGAAATGAAAAATCCCTAACTCTTTCATTTTAGCCCTTTTTAACAATTTGAATTAACAGGTAATCAACATTGAAATATTAACGATAAATAAAATCAAGCGGAAGACTTAGTTTGATAAAATAACCAAAGCCAGTACTACAATGCCAACATACGCCTCTACCCGAAATCCGGTGTCACAATATCATGGACTGTCTATGAGTACTACATACAAGTGTCTAAAATGAAAATACAATTTGTCTCGAAAACAAGTGAAACAGAACACATAAAAAGATAGAAGAGAACATCGGGTTGCAGACACATGCAAGACTACCTCGGGATATCTAGCTGGATTGAAGACAGCCACCGAAATGCTATGGTCCAAGAGCTGCTCCGGGATCTACACATAGTGCAGAGTGTAGCATCAGTACAACTGACCCCATGTGCTGGTAAGTGCCTAGCCTAACCTCGGCGAAGTAGTGACGAGGCTAGGGCCAGACTACCAAATAAACCTATGTAGTTATATAATATACAACGGAAAATAAAACAGGAATAAACAAGTACAGATGGGAGGGGGTACATGATGCAGGGGTATATCAATATCGATAGTAAATCAAGAAAAAGGCATAAGGACAACTTAGAATTTACAACAAAACAATAAGGAACTTGTAAAAATCTATAAACACTTTATATCATCAACTGTTGCGGTGCACAACCCAATCCCAACACATAACAACACTGTTGTGGCGTGCAACCCGATCTAATTATATCATTATTGCGGCATGCAACCTGATCCATATATAATATTGTTGCGGTGTGCAACCCGATCCAATTATATCATTGTTACAGCGTGCCACCCGATCCACATATAATGTTGTTGCGGCGTGCAACCCGATCCAATTATATCATTGTTGCGGCGTGCAACCCGATCCAAATATATCATTGTTGCGGCGTGCAACCCACTCCACATATAATATTGTTGCGGCGTGCAACACGATCCAAATATATCATTGTTGTGGCGCGCAACCCGATCCATATATACAATCAACAACAATCATAACAAGAGTCCCGGCAAGTGATCAATAAAGAACTACTCTATCCCAGCAAGGGAATTGACAGTATCAGTAACTACGTCCCGGCAAGGGATATCCAGCTATAACCAAACTTGTTCCAACTTCTAACTACCTCAGCTAACACCAATACTCAGCCATAAGTAATTTCCACGAGAATAATCATAATCCTTGCTCAATATAGAGAATCATCAAACTTAAGCATCCGTAGTATTATTTAAGAACACAACAAATTTCAATTTAAGACTCATGGTCATGCTTGACACCAACATATAGATACTCGTCACCATGCCTATACATCGTACTCAACAAGGACCAAGTAGCAAATAGGACACAACTCCTAATCCCTCAAGCTAAGGTTATACCAAACACTTACCTCAAACTTCCACGGCCAACTCAAGCCTCAAACACCGCTTTTCCTTTTGAATTTGGTCCAAATCAATTGTATCTAGACATAATCGACTTAATAACATCAATAAACTCTAAACAATCCAATTCCAATACTTAATTATAGTGTTCCCATCATTCTTCCCAAAAAGTCATAAATTGACCCCGGGCCTGCTTGGTCAAAACACGAGGTTCGGACCAAAACCCGATCACTCATTCACCCATGAGCCCAAATATATAATTAGTTCCAAAATTTGACCCCAAAACGAGGTCTAAATTACAATTATATAAAAAGCCCCAACTCTACCCAAATCCCTAATTTTCTACCCTTAAGATCATGATGTAAGCCTGGAAATCTAATGGTTGTTAATGGAAATTGAAGAAAATGAGTCTAAGATTACATACCTATGGATTGATAGTGAAATCCCCTTTAAAAAGTCGCCCAATTTGGAGTTTGGAAGAAAAAGTTATGAAATTTTGATTAAATCCCGATTTGGCTTCTGTTTTAAAATCACTCGACGGGCCTTCATCGCGTTCGCGATAGGCCTGTCGTGTTCGCGATGAGTTAGGCCTCAGTGACCTTTGCGTTCGTGACATTAGGCCCGCGTTTGCGGAGCTTTGACCCATCGAGCCTTCGCGTTCGCGTAAAACAAAATATGAACCCTCCCCCAGGCTTTAACTTTACGCGTTCACGGAGCTTTGACCCCTTGAGCCTTCGCGTTCGCGGGCCAGTGGCCGCGTTCGCGTAAAACAAAATATGAACCCTGCCCCAGGCCTTTAACCTTACGCGTTTGCGATTGCTTGGACGCATTCGCGAAGGGTATTCCCCCCTCATCCTCGCGTTCGTGAAGAAGAAATTTAGCACCTGGGAGATTTGCCTTACGCGTTCGTGAGTGAGACCACGCGAACGCGAAAAACAAAATCCCTGGTCACTGAACAGCCAAAAACATGCAACTTTTTTATGAGTTCAAAACTTTCCGAAACTCACCCGAGCCCTTGGGGCTCCAAACCAAACATACGTACTAACTCAAAAGCATCATATGAACTCATCCGTGCGATCAAATCGCCAAAATAACCTATTAAACAATGAATTTAGCATAGAAATCTAAGAAAATTCTCAAAACTTTCAAAGTAGAAATTTTCACAACTACGGGTACGAATCACCTCAAACGACTTCCGTTTCTTACCAAATTTCACAAACTCATCTTATTTCACATATAAGCCCTATACCGGGATCCGAAACCAGAATACGGTACTGATACCATCAAATTCTAATTGCATTTCATTTCAAAACTCAAAGAAATTTTCAGAAAAAAAAATTCTTTAAAAAATTCATTTCTCGGGCTTGGGAACTCGGAATCCAATTCCGGGCATACGCCCAAGTCCCATATTTTTCCACGGACTCTCTGGGACCGTTAATTCACGGGTCCGGATCCGTTTACCTAAAATGTTGACTGAAGTCAACTTAAATGCATTTTAATTCAAAATTTCAACATTTTTCACAGATTTTCACATAATAGCTTTCCGGCTACGCGCCCAGACTGCGCATGCAAATCGAGGTGATGCCGAAAGAGGTTTTTAAGGCCTTGGAATGCAGAATTAATTTTAAAAAATAGGTGATGACCTTTTGGGTAATCACATGTACCTGCTTCAGATCCTGTACAATTAAGTACAGAAGTGTAGTATGAGTACATAAATAATATGTACCCAGTAAGTATCTCGTCTAATATCGAAGAAGTAGAGACGAGAGGTCGACTTGATACTTACTAGGGTCAAATAATACAATAAGGTATTATACTAAGCATGGGAGTCGCAAATAATCAACAGTTTGTAGCAAGAGGTAATAAGTCAGGTTCTTAACAATTTTACAATTAACCATTTATATATCAAGTATTTAGCAGAACAAGTCATGGATAAGATTTCACATAGATATCATGCGCACATTATGCCGAGGTCGACGGCCCGATCCAATAGAAAGTAAACTGTGCACTGCCAGAGGGTCGAATGGTGCGAACCATAGATGCATCTATTTCTACCGAGATGATCGGCCCGATCCACAAATATCAATTAATATCAAGAAAAACACATGAAGGCACATTTATTTTCAAACAAATTCATACAAGTGTCCAACAAGTGTATACATTCGCTTATATTCCTTTCCAAGTCTCTAGCATATCCTATGTGATCACATTAGTAAGAAAATATAGAGACAATCACAAATATAGCATGATACGGGTCCTAGACTACTCGAACAATTAACATAATAGTAGCTACGCATGGACTCTCATCACCTAGTGCGTACGTAGCCCCCACATTTAGTAGAAAATTATTCAATTATTACACCTATGGGGATAATTACCTCTTACAAGGTTAGAAAGGAGACTTACCTCTCTCCAAAGTGTACTCCCAATACCAAGAACGAGCCCAAACCCTCAATTTGGAGCCGAACAATCCAAAACTAATTAAATGAGGTAGAAACTAGTCAATATAAGCTCACAAGATCGTATTCTAGCTATTTAAGCAATTTTCCAACCTTAAACACAAGTTTCCAAATATCTGACCCTAGGCCCACGTGCCCGGATTCCAAACATTTTCGAAGGAAGTTGTTCTCTATATCCTAAGGATCAATAATATATGATTTCTAATTCATTTCATAACAAATTTCGTGGTTAAATATAACTTTTATCAAAACCCTAGGTCTTGCTCTAATCCCATAGTTTTCACTAATTTTTTGTGTGTTAATCTACCCAAAACCCAAGTATTAAACTCACATTAAGAAGAATTAACTTACCTCACAATGCTATGTTGGAATCCCCTCTTTGAAAGCTCCCAAATTGCCCAAGTGTAGAGATCAAATGAAATAAATGGCCTAAGTACCGTTTTTAAAAGTTGTGCCCAGGTCTCTGATGTCGCATTTGCGACATCAGGTTTGCAAATGCAAACTCGCAATTGCCGCAAGATCTTCACAATTGCGAACTGGCTCCCACCTGCTGCCTTCATCGCAATTGTGATGGTTTCCTCGCAAATGCGAGGTCGCAATTACGAACAAATTCCTCGCATTTGCGAGACCTGCAATTTCTCACATAAACACCAGAAAACTGGGTGTTTTTCACCCCCAACCCATGCCCGAAACTCACCCCGAGCCCTCGGGGCTCCACTCCGAACACCCACACAAGACCAACAACATTGTACAAACTTGCTCGAGCAATCAAATCGCCGAAATAATACCTAAAACCACGGATTCAACACCAAAACGCATGAAATCCTTAAGAACATTCAAATTCCTATCTTTACAACCGGACGTCCTAATCACGTCAAATCAGTCCCGTTTCTCACCAAATTTCACAGACAAGACTAAAATATTATATTGAACCTGTACCGAGCTTCGGAACCAACATACGGTCCCGATACCAACATGATCAAGCATTATTCCTTTTCATTAAATCCTTAGAATTTCAATTTAACAATTTCTAATAAAAATTCGTTACTCAGGCTAGGGACCTCGGAATTCAATTCCGGGCATACAACGAGGTCCCATATTTTACTACGGATCCTCCAGGATCGTCAAAACATGAATCCGGGTCCATTTGCTAAAAATATTGACCAAAGTCAAACTTAGCTTTTTAGAAAATCTTAAGGAATCAAATTAGCATATTTCAACCCAATTCCTTCCAAATCTTGAACCAACCCTCCCCGCAAGATTGTAAATTAGTTAAAGCAAGTGCGGGAAGTTTTATTATGGGAACGGGGTTCTAAAAAGCAAAACGACCAGTCGGGTCGTTACATTCTCCACCTCTTAAACAAACGTTCGTCCTCGAACGGACATAGAAAAGTACCTGAGCTACTGAATAAATGTGGATATCTGCCCCGCATGTCCTCCTCAGACTCCCAGGTTGCCTCCTTGACTGGTTGGCCCTTCCACTGGACCCTCACCGCAGAAACCCTCTTGGACCTCAACTGGCGATCCTGTCTATCAATAATGGTAAATGGCTCCTCCTCATAACCCAAACTCTCATCTAGCTGAATAGTACTGAAGTCTAACACATGGGTCAAGTCGGCATGATACTTCCGAAGCATCGATACATGAAAAATCAGATGAACTCCCGATAAGCTGGGGGGTAAAGCAAGCTCATAAGCAACCTTCCCAGCTCGTCTCAACACCTCAAAGGGGCCAATAAACCTTGGGCTCAACTTGCCCTTCTTCCCAAATCTCATAATGCCCTTCATTGGCGAGACTTTCAAGATAACCTTCTCGCCAACCATGAATGATACATCACGTGCCTTCTGATCTGCGCAACTCTTTTGTCTGGACTGAGTTGTGCGAAGCCTCTCCTGAATCAACTTTACTTTGTCCAAGGCATCTTGCGCCAAATCTGTACTGTATTACTTAGCCTCACCCGGCTCAAACCACCCGATAGGAGAACGACACCGTCGACCGTATAAAGCTACAAATGGGGCCATCTCAATGCTGGACTGATAGTTGTTGTTGTAAGCAAACTCTGCCAAGGGCAAGAACTGATCCCACTGTCCTCCAAAGTCAATCACACATGCTCTAAGCATATCCTCCAAAATTTGAACTGTCCGCTTGGACTGCCCATCGGGTTGAGGATGGAATGTCGTGCTAAGATCTATACGGGCCCCCAATTCACTCTGAACGGCTCTCCAAAAATGGGAAGTGAACTAAGGGCCTCTGTCTAATATGATGGAAACAGGCACACCGTGCAATCGGACTATCTCCCGAATGTAGATCTGAGCATACCTCTCTGCTATATAAGTAGTCGCCACTGGAACAAAGTGGGCCGACTTGGTCAACCTATCAACAATGACCCATACTGAATCAAACTTCCGCAAAGTCCGCGGCAACCCAACTACAAAATCCATGGTAATGTGCTCCCACTTCCACTCTGGTATAGGCATATGCTGAAGTAGGCCACCCGGCCTCTGGTGTTCATACTTGACCTGCTGGCAATTCAAACCTAGACACATACTCCACTATGTCTTTCTTCATCCTCCGCCACCAATAATGCTGCCTCAAGTCACGATACATCTTCATAGCTCCCGGATGAATGGAATACTGCGAACTATGTGCCCCCTCTAGAATCCTCTCCCTCAGACCATCAACATTAGGAATACATAGATGACTCTGGAGTCGCAAAACACCATCCTCACAAATAGAAACCTCCTTGGCACCTCCCTGAAGCACCATCTCTCTTAGAACCGCCAGATGTGGATCATCGAACTGCCGGGCCTTTATCTACCCCAATAATGAAAACTGAGCAAGCACACATGCAAGAACTCGGCTGGGCTCTGAAATATCCAACCTCACAAGTCTGCTAGCCAAGGACTGAATGTCTAAAGCTAGTGGCCTCTCTCTACTGGAATGAACGCCAAACTACTCGTACTCTCTGCCTTCCTGCTTAAGGCATCCGCGACCACATTTGCCTTGCCCGGATGATAAAGAATGGTGATGTCATAATCATTTAGTAACTCAAGCCACCTGCGTTGCCTCAAATTAAGATCCCTCCACTTGAATAAATGTTGTAGGCTGCGATGATCAGTATAAACCTCACATGACACCCCATACAGATAATGCCTCCATATCTTAAGAGTATGAACAATCACAGCCAACTCTAGGTCTTGCACAAGATAATTCTTCTCATAAACCTTCAACTGACGTGAAGCGTATGCAATAACTCGCCCCTCCTACATCAATACACATCCCAATCCAACGCGTGAAGCGTCGCAATATACCGTATACATCCCCGAATCGGAAGGCAACACAAGAGCTAGTGTTGTGGTCAAAGCTGTCTTGAGCTTCTGAAAGCTCTCCTCACAATCATCGGACTAACAGAAAGGAGCACCCTTCTGGGTCAATCTAGCGGAGGTGATACAATAGATGAAAAGCCCTGCACGAATCGTCTGTAATAGCCTGCTAACCCCATGAAACTCCTAATCTCGATCACGGAAGTAGGACGTGGCCAACTCTGAACTGCCTCAATCTTCTTGGGATCCACCTTAATATCCTCTCCTGACACAACATGCCCCAAGAATGCCACTGACTCTAGCCAAAACAACTTGGCGAACTTAGCATATAGCTTCTGCTCTCGCAATGTCTAAAGCAATACTCTCAGATGTTGCTCGTGCTCCCCCAGGCTACGTGAGTATATCAAGATGTCGTCAATGAAGACGATGACAAAGGAATCAATATAAGGTCTAAACACCCTGTTCATCAAGTCCTTAAATGTCGTTGGGGCATTAGTCAAGCCAAAGGACATCACCAGAAACTCATAATGGTCATATCTAGTCCGGAATGCAGTCTTCAGAACATCCAAGTCTCGAATCTTCAACTGATGGTAACCTGAATTTAAGGCGATCATAGAGAACACACTTTCACCCTGTAACTGGTCAAACAAATCATCGATACGTGGCAACGGATACTTGTTCTTGATGGTGACTTTGTTCAACTGGCGGTAATCAATGCACATCAGCATAGTCCCATCCTTCTTCTTCACAAATAACACTGGCACACCCCAAGGTGATACACTAGGCCTAACAAACCCCTTCGCTAACAACTCCTCAAGTTGCTCCTTCAACTCCTTCAACTCCTTAGAAGCCATACGGTACGGTGGAATAGATATAGGCTGGGTGCCTGGAGCCAAATCAATATCACGGTCCAGTGGCATGCCAAGAAAATCAGAAGGAAACACGTCGGCGAACTCTCGAACAACTGGAACTGAATCAATCGTCGGATACTCTGCGGTGGTGTCCCGAACATAAGCCAAATACGCCAAACACCCCTTTTCTACCATTTGCCGAGCCTTTAGGAAAGAGATAACTTGACTAGATATATCAACTGTGGAACCCTTCCACTCCAACCTCGGAACCCCTGGCATTGCTAATGTAACAATCTTGGCATGGCAATCTAGGACGGCGTGATATGGAGATAACCAATCCAAGCCCAGGATGACCTCAAAGTCGATCATGTCAAGCAATAGGAGATCCGCTCTAGTCTCGAAACCACAGAAGGTGACCACACAGGACCGGTAGATCTGATCCACAACCACAGATCGCCCACCGGAGTGGACACATGAACAGAGTGCCCAAAGCCTCAGGAGAAATAACCAGGAAATGAGCAAACAGAGATGACACATATGAATAAGTAGACCCTGGATTAAATAATATCGAAGAATCTCTACCGCCGACGGAAATAATACTTGTGATGACAGCATCTGAGGCTAATGCATCTGGCCTGGCCGGAAGGGCGTAGAATCTGGGTGGAGCGCCGACTGGTTGGCCTCCACCTGACCGAGCAGTAGTTGGCTGGCCTCTCCCTACCTGGCCTCTACCTCTAGGATGACCCCTACCAGTCTGCCCTCCACATCTAGGTAGCGGGGCAGCCGGTGCTGAAATCATAGGCTGTTAACCCTACTGCACTGCCTTGCCCTGAAGCCTGGGGTAGTATCTCCTCATATGACCAAGGTTCCCGCACTCAAAACAACCCTGCGGTGCGGTGGCCTGCTGCCCTGATGGCTGACCTTGATGGCTTGTAGACCCACTAGAAGAAGCCTGAATAGCCGGTGGACAGTATGAACCTCCGGCATAGCACTGAAATAAGAATAAGAATAATCCTAAGGACCCGAATACCCCCCGGAGGAACCCTAAATAGCTGGGGGGCGATAAGAACTCTCTAGAATGGCACTGAAATAGGGGCGCGCTGGAGCACCCCAAGCAGGTGGTGGTGCTGAATATGGGGCTCTGCTGGGTTGTTCCCTCCCAAGGTGACCTCTGCCCCTATCGGGGACACCTCTGAACTCTCCAGAGAATCTAGCCCTCTTATCCTACTGCATCTGCTCCCTACCCCTCAGATGGTAGCCCTCAATCCTCCGAGCAATCTCCACTGCTAGCTGATAAAGAGTCCTCATCTCCACCTCTCGAGCCATGTTGGCCCTGATGCCAGAATGCAACCCCACAACAAACCTCCACACCCTCTCTGCGTCAGTAGGAAGTATCATTAATGCATGGCGGGATAGCTCACAAAACCTCGCCTCATAATCGGTCACGGAGATCTGACCCTGCTCAAGTTGCTCAAACTGATACCATAGCTCTTCCCTCTCACATGGTGGAATATACCTGTCCAGAAACAATTGCGTGAACTGACTCCAAGTGATAGAAGGAGAACATGCGGGTCTACCCAGAACATAAGACTGCCACTATCTGCGGGCCCTTCCCTCTAGCTGAAAAGTAGTGAAGTCGACCCCATGCGACTCCAATGTCCTCCTGTTGTGCAGTTTGTCCCTGCACCTATCAATGAAGTCTTGAGCATCCTCATGACGCTCATTCCCGAAGACAGGAGGGTGAAGTCTAGTCCATCTATCCAATAACTTTTGCGGTTCACCATCCACAACTGGACATCAGTCGTGTGTGTCCTCACCATCTGTGAAAGAGTAGAAGAGGAAAATTTAGTATATCAACCACTGCACGACAGGAAATGAATAAAGAGTAGTTTTTCCTAATACCCTATAGCCTCTCGAAGATAAATACATATGTCTCTGTACCGATCCGCAAGACTCTATTAGGTTTGACCATGATTTGTGAGACCTACGTGAACCTAGTGCTCTGATACCATATTGTCACGACCCATTTCCATAATAGATCGTGATGGTGCCCAACACCATTTTCAGGCAAGCCAACGCTGAAATAAAGTTAAGTTCTTATTTTACTTTCACCATACGTAAGTGCAGAAATTCCTTAAGTTAAAGTTAAAACCATAAACTATCAATAATGTGCCAAAAATAATTATACAAACCCAAAATAATAGTCTACTAATGTGTGTGCCAAGACCTAGTGTCACAAGTAGTGGGCAACTAGTAGAATGTACAAAAGAATAAAACTATCCTACTGTCCGAGGTAGAAAAGATAGCAAAAGTAAAGGAAGACTCCATCAAGCGGATGAACGACACAGGAAGGGGACAGCTCATCTTGGAAGACTCGAACTATGAATCAGGGTCGCGCACTAGACTGATAGCCAAGTGTACCTGCCTCAGATCCTGTACTATTAAGTACAGAAGTGTAGTATGAGTACATAAACAATATATACCCCGTAAGTATCCCGTCTAATCTCAAAGAAGTAGAGACGATAGGTCGACTTGATACTTACTAAGGTCAAATAATACAATAAGGTGTTATACTAAGCATGGGAGTCGCAACTAATCAACAGTTTGTAGCAAGAGGTAATAAGTCAGGTTCATAACAATTTTACAGTTAACCAATTATATATTTCAGATAGATATCATGTGCACATTATGCCAAGGTCGACGGCCCGATCCAACAAAAAGTAAACTATGCACTGCCAGAGAGTCGAATGGCGTGAACCATAGATGCATCTATTTCTACCGAGGCGATCGGCCCGATCCACAAATATCAATTAATATCAAGAAAAACACATAAAGGTGCATTTATTTTCAAACTTATTCATACAAGTGTCCAACAAGTGTATACATTCGCTTATATTCCTTTAAAGTCTCTAGTATATCCTAAGTGATCACATTAGCAAGAAAATATAGAGACATTCACAAATATAGCATGATATGGGTCCTAGACTACCCGGACAATTAACATAATAGTAGCTACTCACGAACTCTCATCACCTAGTGCATACGTATCCCTCACATTTAGTAGCAAATTATTCAATTATTACACCTATGGCGACAATTCCCTCTTACAAGGTTAGAAAGGAGACTTACCTCGCTCCAAAGTGTACTTCCAATACCAAGAACGAGCCCAAACCCTCAATTTGGAGCCAAACGATCCAAAACTAGTTAAATGAGGTAGGAACTAGTCAATATAAGCTCACAAGATCGTATTCTAGCTATTTAAGCAATTTCCCAACATTAAACACAAGTTTCCAAATATCCGACCCCGGGCCCACTTGCCAGGATTCTGAAATTTGTCGAAGGAAGTTGTTCACTATAACCTAATGATCAATAATATATGATTGCTAATTCATTTCATAACAAATTTCGTGGTTAAATATAACTTTTATCAAAACCCTAGGTCTTGCTCTAATCTCATAGTTTTCACTAATTTTTGTGTGTTAATCTACCTAAAACCCAAGTATTAAACTCACATTAAAAAGAATTAACTTACCTGTCAATGCTATGTTGGAATCCCCTCTTTGAAAGCTCCCAAATCGCCCAAGTGTAGAGATAAAATGAAATAAATGGCCTAAGTCCCGTTTTTAAAAGTTGTGCCTAGGTCTCTGATGTCACATTTGCGACATCAGGTTCGCAAGTGCGAACTCGCAATTGCCAAAAAATCTTCGCAATTGCGAACTGGCTCCCTTCATGCTTTCATTGCAAATGCGATCCTGGGGTCACAAATGCGGACCCTGCAGGGTTCGCAAATGCGATGCTGTCCACCTGCTGCATTCATCGCAATTGCGGTGGTTTCCTCGCAAATGTGAGGTCGCAATTACGAACAAATTCCTCGCATTTGCGAGACCTGCAATTTCTCACAGAAACACCAGAAAACTGGGGTGTTTTTCACCCCCAGCCCATGCAGAAACTCACTCGAGCCCTCGGGGCTCCACCCCAAACACCCACACAAGTCCAACAACATTGTAAAAACTTGCCCGAACGATCAAACCGCCGAAATAACACCTAAAACCACGTATTCAACACCAAAATGCATGAAATCCTTAAGAACATTCAAATTCCTATCTTTACAACCGGACATCTGAATCACGTCAAATCAGTCTCGTTTCTCACCAAAAATTCACACACAATAAAATATTATATTGAACTTGTACCGGGCTCTAGAACCAACATACGGGTCCGATACCAACATGATCAAGCATTATTCCTTTTCATTAAATCCTTAGAATTTCAATTTAACAATTTCTAATAAAAATTCATTACTCGGGCTAGGAACCTCGGAATTCGATTCCGGGCGTATGCCCAGGTCCCATATTTTCTTACGGACCCTCCGAGACCGTCAAAACACGAATCCGAGTCTGTTTGCTAAAAATATTGACCAAAGTCAAACTTAGCCTTTTAAGAAAATCTTAAGGAATCAAATGAGCATATTTCAACCTAATTCCTTCCAAATCCCGAACCAACCCTCCCCATAGGTCATAAATTAGTTAAAGCAAGCGCGGGAAGTTTTATTTATAGGAACAGAGTTCTAAAAAGCAAAATGACTAGTCGGGTCATTACAGTTACATTGAACGTCTATATGTATGTGTATAGTAGCCAACATATAATTTCATTCATTAAGGTCATGCGTATATTGATAGCGACCATATAATTACGTTTAATATGGTTCCACTAGTCAATTGATACCAATCGTTATATTTTTGGATATAATTAGCAATTTAATTATGAAATATAAATAATAAGTAGATATGGATTCATATTTGCTTGCACCACCAAATTTTCATTGAACGTCTCTATATATATAACAAGTAGATATTGATAGCGATCATAAATTACGTTTACTATGGTTCCACTAGTCAATTGACACCAATCGTTATATTTTGGGATATAATTAGCAATTTAATTATGAAATATAAATAATAAGTAGATATTGATGCTAGTTAATTATATTGTTGCACTTTATATATAGCTACAATGAACGTCTATATAATAAGTAGATATTGATAGTGACCATAAATTACGTTTACTATGGTTCCACTAGTCAATTGACGCCAATCGTTATATTTTGGGATATAATTAGCAATTTAATTATAAAATATAAATAATAAGTAGATATTGACACTAGTTAATTATATTGGTGCGCTTTATATATAGTTACATTGAACGTCTATATATATAATAAATACATATTGATGGCGACCATAAAATTATGTTCTATGGTTCCACTAGTAAATTGACACCAATCGTTATATTTTGGATATAATTAGCAATTTAATTATGAAATATAAATAATAAGTAGATATTGATACTAGTTAATTACATTGTTGCGCTTTATATATAGTTACATTGAACGTCTATATATATAATAAGTAGATATTGATAGCTCTCTCTCTCTCTCTCTCTCATATATATATATATATATATATATATATATATATATATATATATATATATATATATATATATATATATATATATATATATATATATATATATATAATAAGTAGATATTGATAGCGACCATAAATTATGTTTACTATGGTTCCACTAGTCAATTGATACCAATCGTTATATTTTGGGATATAATTAGCAATTTAATTATGAAATATAAATAATAAGTAGATATTGATGCTAGTTAATTACATTGTTGCGCTTAATATACAGTTACATTGAACATTTATATATATGTGTCACGACCCCGGTTCACCCTCCGTGAACCATCGTGACGGCACCTAGTTACGACTAGGTAAGCCTAAATTGCGGAAGAAAAACCAAATCGCGGAAATTAAACGATTTAAAACAGAATTAGAGTAATAAAACAGTGTTTAAAAGTGCCGCTCGGCATACACAATATTTAACTCTCAAGGCAGTACGTACTTCCAAGACCCGGAAACCCATGAATCACAAGCTAAGGATATTACATAGTGCTCTAACTCCAGAATAGTCTAAAACAAGTAAATACAGAAGAGTTGTAACTACAAGAGAGAATAGAGAGAGACTCCTCGGTCTGCGGACGCGGCAGATATACCTCGAAGTTTCCGAAGGGTCGCCTCGCCTCAAGGGTGGTAAGTCTGAGTCAAGATACCTAGATTTGCACATGAAAAACATGTGCAGAAAGGGCATGAGTACACCACAGTGTTACTTAGGAAGTGCCAAGCCTAACCTCGATCGGGTAGTGACAAGGAAGGTCAGGGCCCTACTGAGGTTAAATACAATATAAAGGTTAACAGTGTGGAATAAAACAGTATAATTAAGTGTAACAGTAAGGAATAACATAGAATTGAAAGGGAAACAACAACTATTACAGAAACAAGGTAAGCACAGAAAGAAATACGGTTCAGCATAAAAATAACAATCGGGGATCTCCCAGGATACTGTCCTGTAGTCCCAAATATACATATCCAATGGATCTCCCGGGATCCCATCCTGTAGTCCAACTCATGGTGCACGGGGATCTACCGGAATCTCGTTCTGTAGTCCCAAATGTAAATATCTAGTACTGGGGGAATCTACCGGGTGCATTCCCGTAGTTCCATATAACTATGCAGGGGGATCTACCGGAATCTCACATCCGTAGTCCTAAAATAAACAGACAAGGGGGAGCTACGGAATCCCACATCCGTAGTCCCAATGTAAATACACAGCAGGAACAGGGAAATATTCAAAAATGGCAAATTTCGTATTAAGGCGAACAAGTAATTCTAGCCTAGCATGCTGCATAGAATTCAGGTAAGGCAGTTTGAGCAAGTAAAGTAATTAAGTCACCTAGACATGCTTTCCAAAGCTAACATAGGCTTAATGGTGCAAGTAATAAAAACAGGAAAAGAAACATATCAGTAATTGCTTAATGAAAACCGGATTTCCAACAATTAGCATAAGTACGCACTCGTCACATAACGTACAAGGCATTTCAATTACCAAATATACCAAATCCTAAGGGGAAGGTCCCCCACACAAGGTTAGACAAGCCACTTACCTCGAACTAGCTCAAAATCAACTCGAAATCACGTTCTTGCCACAAGTATTCGACTCCAAATGGCCCAAATCTATTCAATTTTATTGCATAGTGTAAATAATACTTCAAGTAACTGATTCTACAATTAAGTTCTAAGCTCATAAGCGAAATTAGGTAAAATGACCAAAATGCCCCTCGGTCCCACGTCTTAGAATCGGGTAAAATTTATATTTTCAGAATCCTCATAATCTCACAAGTTCATGCATACCAAAATTATCCAAATCTAAGGTCAAATTCCCACTCAAAAGTCGAATTTTAGGTTTAAGAACTTTCTTCCAACTTTTCCCCAATTTTCGTCTCCAATCCGAAATTAAATGATGAAACTAACTATATATTGATGGAATATAACTATAAAGGGTTAAAGAATTGTTACCTAATGATCTCCTCTTCAATTTTCTCTAAAAACCACCCTCTCCCGTGCTCCAAATCGGATTTCCAACTTTTGAAACTAAACCCTCGAAATTTCCTATTTCTGCCCAGCTGTTACCGTATCTGCGGTCCTGGGACCGCTTCTCTAGACCCACTTTTGCGGAATACGGGTCGCATCTACGACTTCTTACTTAAAACCAATCTTCCGCATCTACGACTCCCCATGCGCAGATGCGGTACCGCTCCTGCGGAAATCCTACCGCTTCTGCGGTCCCTACTGAACTTCCCCATTTCCGCTTCTGTGATAGATCCGCCGCTTCTGCGGTTTCGCACCTGCAGTCCCACACTCGCAGGTGCTGTTATGACAGAAGCTGCAACTCCAAAATTCCAAAAATCTTTCCGTCAACCATCTGAATTCATCTCGAGGCCCCCGGGATCTCAACCAAACCTACCAACATATCCCATAACTTCATTAAAACTTGTTTCAACCTTCGGAAGGCTCAAAACAACATCAAAACACCTATTTTTCATCGGATTCAAGCCTAAGAATTCCAAAAACTATAAAAATACGCTTTCGATCAAAAGGTCCATCAAACCTTGTTCGAATGACCTGAAACTTTGCACACACGTCACATTCAACAATACAGAGCTACTCCAACTTCCGGAATTCCATTCCGACCCTCGGATCAAAATCTCACTATCAAATCGGAAACTTCAAAATTTGACCTTTCGGCATTTCAAGCCTAAATTAGCTACGGACCTCCAAAACACAATCCGAACACGCCCTTAAGCCCGAAATCACCCAACGAAGCTAACGGAACCATCGAATTTCTATTCCGAGGACGTCTTCATAGTGTTCCGACTACGGTCAACTTTTCAACACTTAAGCTCTCATTTAGGGACTAAGTGTCCCAAAACTCTCCGAAACTCAAAACCGAACATCCCGACAAATCAAAATAGCATAAATAAACTCGGGGAAAGCAGTTAATGGGGGATCGGGGCGTAAATTCTTAAGACGACTGGCCGGGTCATCACATCCTCCTACATATAAACATTCGTTCGTCCTCGAACGAGCATAAAGGCATACCTGAAGTAGTGAAAAGATGAGGGCAACGGTTGCACATATCTTGCTCGGTCTCCCAGGTCGCCTCCTCGAACGGCTGACCCTACTACTAAACCTTTACTGATGCAGTGTTCTTTGACCTCAGCTTTCTAACCTGCCTATCCAATATTGCCACTGGCTCCTCAGCATAGGATAGATCCTTGTCCAACTGGACTGAACCAAAATCCAACGCGTGCGATGGATCACCGTGATACCTCCGGAGCATCGAAATATGAAATACCGGATGAACTCCTGCCAAGCAGGGAGGTAAGGCAAGCTCATAAGCAACCTCCCCAACACGCATCAATATCTCAAAAGGGCCAATAAATCTCGGACTCAACTTTCCTTTCTTCCCGAATCTTATAACACCCTTCATATGCGAAACCCGAAGCAGAACCCGCTCTCCAACCATATAGAAAATATCATGAACCTTCTGGTCCGCGTAACTCTTCTGTCTGGACTGGGCTGTACGAAGTCTATCCTGAATCACCTTGACCTTCTCCAAAGCATCCTGAACTAAGTTTGTGCCTAATAATCTAGCCGCGCCCGAATCAAACCAACCCATCAGGGATCTACACCGCCTACCATATAAAGCCTCATATGGTGTCATCTGAATGCTGAACTGATAGTTGTTGTTGTAAGCAAACTCCGCCAATGGCAAGAACTGATCCCAAGACCCTCCAAACTCGATCACACATGCACGGAGCATATCCTTAAGAATCTAAATAGTGTGCTCGGACTGTCCGTCCGTCTGAGGGTGAAATGTTGTACTCAACTCTACCCGAGTACCCAACTCATGTTGAACGGCTCTCCAGAACTGTGATGTGAACTGAGTATCCCTATCTAAAATGATGGACACTGGAATACCATGCAGACGAACTATCTCCCGAATATAAATCTCCGCTAACCGCTCTGAAGAATAAGTAGTACACACAGGAATGAAATAAGCGGACTTGGTCAGCCGATCCACAATCACACAAATAATATCGAACTTCCTCAAAGTCTGTGGGATCCCAACTACAAAGTCCATGGTGATTCGCTCCCACTTCCACTTCGAAATCTCTATCTGCAGAAGCAACCCACCCGGTCTCTGGTGCTCATACTTCACCTGCTGACAGTTGAGGCACCGAGCTACAAACCCAACTATATCTTCCTTCATCCGCCTCCACCAATGGTACTGTCTCAAATCCTGATACATCTTCGCAGCACCCGGATGAATGGAAAATCGCGAACTGTGGGCCTCCTCCAGAATCAACTCCCGAAGCCCATCTATATTGGGTACACAATCCGACCCTACATCCTCAATACCCCATCATCACCAATAGTCACATCTCTGGCATCACCATGCTGAACCTTGTCCTTGAGAACAAGCAAATGAGAGTCATCATACTGCCGCTCCCTGATACGATCAAATAAGGTAGACCGAGAAACCACGCATGCTAGAACCTGACTGAGCTCCGAAAGATCCAATCTCACAAACTGGCTAGCTAAGGCCTGAACATCCATCGGCATAGGCCTCTCTGATGCTGGTAAATAAGCCAAACTGCTAAAACTCTCTGCCTAGCGACCCAAAGCATTGGCCACCACATTGGCCTTGACCGAGTGATACAAAAAATAGTGATATCAACTTGTCACGACCCCGACTTGTGAGACTCTAATAAACCGGCTTGTGATTCATCACTCCTATGAACCTAGAGCACTGATATCAACTTGTCACAACCCCGATTCGCCCTCTGTGAACCATCGTGACGGCACTTAGTCTCTACGACTAGGTAAGCCTAAATTGCGGAAGATAAACTAAATTGCCGAAATTAAACGATTTAAAACAGAATTAGAGTAATAAAATAGTGTTTAAAAGTGCCGCTCGGCATACACAATATTTAACTCTCAAGCCAGTACGTACTTTCAAGACCCGGAAACCCATGAATCACAAGCTAAGGATATTACATAGTGGTCTAACTCCAGAATAGTCTAAAACAAGTAAATACAGAAGGGTTGTAACTACAGGAGATAATAGAGAGAGACTCTTAGGTCTGCGGACGCGGCAAATATACCTTGAAGTCTTCGAAGGGTCACCTCACCTCAAGGGTGGTAAGTCTGAGTCAAGGTACCTGGATCTGCACATGAAAAACATGTGCAGAAAGGGCATGAGTACACCACAGTGTTACTTAGGAAGTGTCAAGCCTAACCTCGATCGGGCAGCGACGAGGAAGGTCTGGGCCCTACTGAAGTTAAATAAAATATAAGGTTTAACAGTGTAGAACAAAACAATATAAATAAGTGCAACAATAATATCACAAGATATAAAGGGAAACAACAAGTATTACAGAAACAAGGTAAGCACAGAAAGAAATACGGTTCAGCATAAAAATAACAATCAGGGATCTCCCAGGATACTGTCTTGTAGTCCCAAATATACATATCCAATGGATCTCCCGGGATCCCATCCTGTAGTCCAACTCATGGTGCACGGGGATCTACCGGAATCCCGTTCTGTAGTCCCAAATGTAAATACCTAGTACTGGGGGAATCTACCGGGTGCATTCCCGTAGTTCCATATAACTATGCAGGGGTATCTACCGGAATCCCAAATCCGTAGTCCCAAAATATACAGACAAGGGGGAGCTACCTGAATCCCACATCCGTAGTCCCAATGTAAATACACAGCAGCAACATGGAAATATTCAGAAATGGCAAATTTCATATTAAGGCAAACAAGTAATTCTAGCCTAGCATGCTGCACAGAATTCAGGTAAGGCAGTTTGACCAAGTAAAGCAATTAAGTCACCTAGACATGCTTTTCTAAGCTAACAACAGGCTTAATGGTGCAAGTAATAAAAACAGGAAAAGAAACATACTAGTAATTACTTAATAAAAACCGGATTTCCAACAATTAGCACAAGTACGCACTCGTCACCTTACGTACAAGGCATTTCAATTATCAAATACGCCAAATCCTAAAGGGGAAGGTCCCCCACACAAGGTTAGACAAACCACTTACCTCGAACTAGCTCAAAATCAACTCGAAATCACGTTCTTGTCACAAGTATTCGACTCTAAATGGCCCAAATCTATTCAATTCAATTGCATAATGTAAATAACACTTCAAGTAACTGATTCTACAATTAAGTTCTAAGCTCATACGCGAAATTAGGTAAAATGACCAAAACGCCCCTCGGGCCCACGTCTCGGAATCGGGTAAATTTTATATTTTCAGAATTCTCATACTCTCACGAGTTCATGCATACCAAAATTATCCAAATCTAAGGTCAAATTCCCACTCAAAAGTAGAATTTTAGGTCTAAGAACTTTCTTCCAACTTTTCCCCAATTTTCATCTCCAATCCGAAATTAAATGATGAAACTAACTATAGATTGATGGAATATAACTAAAAAGGGTTAAAGAATTGTTACCCAATGATCTCCTCTTCAATTTCCTCTCAAAATCGCCCTCTTTCGAGCTCCAAATCGAATTTCCAACTTTTGAAACTAAACCCTCGAAATTTCTTATTTCTGCCCAGCTGTTACCGCATCTGCGGTCCCGCTTTTGCGGAACATGGGTCGCATCTGCGACTTCTTACTTAAAACCAATCTTCCGCATCTGCGACTCCCCATCGGCAGATGCGGTACCGCTCCTGCGAAAATCCTACCGCTTCTGCGGTCCCTGCTGAACTTCCCCATTTCCGCTTCTGCGATAGATCCGCCGCTTCTGTGGCTCCGCACCTACGGTCCCATACTCGCAGGTGCGGTTATGACAGAAGAACAGTTGAAGCTGCAACTCCAAAATTCCAAAAATCTTTCCGTCAACCATCTGAAATCATCACAAGGCCCCCGGGACCTCAACCAAACCTACCAACATATCCCATAACTTCATTCAAACTTGTTCCAACCTTCGGAATGCTCAAAACAACATCAAAACACCTATTTTTCATCGGATTCAAGCCTAAGAATTCCAAAAACTCTAAAAATACGCTTTCGATCAAAAGATCTATCAAACCTCGTCCGAATGACTGAAACTTTGCACACACGTCACATTCAACATTACAGAGCTACTCCAACTTCAAGAATTCCATTCCGACCCTTGGATAAAAATGTCACTATCAAACCGGAAACTTCAAAATTCGACCTTTCGGCATTTCAAGCCTAAATTAACTACGAACCTCCAAAACACAATCCGAACATGCCCATAAGCCCGAAATCACCCAACGGAGCTAACAGAACCATCGGATTTCCATTCCGAGGCTGTCTTCACACTGTTCCGACTACGGTCAACTTTCCAATACTTAAGCTCTCATTTAGGGACTAAGTGTTCCAAAACTCTCTGAAACCCAAAACCGAACATCTCGGCAAATCAAAATAGCAAAAATAAACTCGGGGGAAGTAGCTAATGGGGGATCGGGGCGTAAATTCTTAAGACGACCGGTCGGGTCGTCACAATTGTGTATAGTAGCCAACATATAATTTCATTAATTAAGGTCATGCCTATATTGATAGCGGTCATATAATTACGTTTACTCTGGTTCCACTAGTCAATTGACACCAATCATTATATTTTGGATATAATTAGCAATTTAACTATGAAATATAAATAATAAGTAGATATTGATGCTAGTTAATTACATTATTGCGCTTTATATATAGTTACATGGAACGTTTATATATATAATAAGTAAATATTGATAGCGACCATAAATTATATTTACTATGGTTCCACTAGTCAATTGACACCAATCGTTATATTTTAGGATTTAATTAGCAATTTAATTATGAAATATAAATAATAAGTAGATATTGACACTAGTTAATTACATTGTTGCGCTTTATATATAGTTACATTGAACGTTTATATATATGTGTATAGTAGCCAACATATAATTTTATTCATTAAGGTCATGCGTATATTGATAGCGACCATATAATTACGTTTACTATGGTTCCACTAGTCAATTGACACCAATCGTTATATTTTGGGATATAATTAGCAATTTAATTATGAAATATAAATAATAAGTAGATATGGATTCATATTTTCTTGCACCACCGAATTTTCTTGGTTTGAATCCATTTTTTAAATAGGGTAAAGTGTCTACTTGACTTGGTTTGATATGAAGGAAGTATAATAAATCATATACCGTATTTATTTTCAAGAAAAGAAGAAAATACAATAATTTATATACACACTAAATCGTATAATTTGTATAAACATAAAATACACATAAATACAATGGAAATACAAATATAATACACAAGACTCTTCAACTCCCAACATTTAATTTTCGCATATTTCAAGGCTTGGAATTTAATAAATTGCACGGGGCGCCCTATTTGGTCACCCCCATTTAACCTATACCCATTTTTTAAAAAGTTTTAACTTGTACCTACTTTTTAAACAACTTCAGCCCCCTTTCTCCTCATCCTTCTCCTCCTCAAAGTTATATCCGCCCTCAATCCGAATTCAAAGTTGAGAGATTTTTCATTGATTCAGGAATCACCCCTCCAAAGTTATTATCATCCAAACCTAATTCCTCAAGATTTGTGGCATTTGTTAAGGACGAGATGAAGCTTAGGTCATCATATCTCCGCTTCCCAGGAGGTTGCTGGATATGCTTAAATGACTAAGCTTATACAATTTCTCCAACTTAGGAACTTGACTTGTAAGGCTGTTGCTATCTACGAAAAGATACTCAAGATTCGACAAATTTGATAATGAAATAGGAAGTGGTCCTGAAAAAGAATTTTCAGATATGGCTATGTAGTAAGGTTGTATTGTGGGCCGGGGCCGGGCCTAAATGGGCTAAATGGGTCGGGCCAAACGGTCTTGGGCTTAGCGGTCCTAGAGGGTGGAACCGGCCCACTACGGGCCTAAGCCCACATGGTCCCGGGCAAAATGGGCCGGGCTAAACGGGCCTAAGTATTCCGGGCTATTTATTTTTTTTGAATTTTTTTATCTAAAGCAATTTCTTGTAAATTATATATATATATATATATATATATATATATATATATATATATATATATATATATATATAATTTACAAGAAATTGCCTTAGATAAAAAAAAATTCAAAAAAAATAGTCAAGGCATGTTTCTTCTTTATTTTAACAGTACAACACAAACACAAACATAGAAACTTAACATAACTTAAATTCAGTACAACTAATGAAAACACATGACACAGGAAACATAAAGATACACTACTAGGCTCAACACGTACATGTCATTGTTTAGTTACGACCGCCTAGTATTCTCTGCTCCAACCACTTAAATTTGTCTTCCAGCGTATTTTTTTCTTCTTCCACCTCTTTGAGTTTCTCCTTCAACTCCGCAACTTCTCGTTTAGATTGTCGCTCTCTTTCCCACTGCTTCAAACACAAATAATGAAGATACTGCAACTTTTCTTTGTAGTATTCTTACTGACAGGATTCATCAATCCGTACCTCAAAATTGCAAACAGGTTCGTCGGGAACCCTATAAAACTTGTTTATACACGCCCAGTAGCGGCGTCCAGCTTCACCATCATCCCAACAGTCTTGCATCATGCATTTTTTGCCGCACTCGCACCTTGGCACATAAAGAGGTTCAGACATTTGTTAAAGCGTAAAGAAAAACTTTGCTTTTATGGAAATATTTGCTATTGGTTATTGTTAAGCGCAGAAAATAACTAGAATGTGCCCGTTATTTGTAGACAAGCCAACACACAAAACGTAGTATAGTACCGCGCTATATATATTCATTTTTTCTGAAACGAAACAACTTTTTTGCAGTCGGTTAGCTTTTCAGACCGACAAGACAATACATAAAAAGTAGTCCACCACCACCTACACATATTCACTTTTTCTGAAACGAAACAACTTTTTCGCAGTCGGTCAGCTTTTCAGACCGACAAGACAACACACAAAAAGTAGTCCACCACCACCTATACATATTCACTTTTTCTGAAATGAAACAGCTTTTTTGCAGTCGGTCAGCTTTTCAGACCGACAAGACAACACACAATTTATGCTTTTAAGTTGATTTGAGATATTTTGTGTTAAATTATATGGCTTATGTGTGTGTGTGTCTATATATATTAAGATGAACTAGGTATCAAAGCTGCAAATTAAAGTTTACATTTAATACTTCAAATTAAAGTTCAATGCTTTCAACATAATACTTCAAATTAATCTAACAAACTAAAACATTAAGCATAATACGTCTAATAATTTTAAAATAACAGAAATTGTCTCAAATCAACTTAAAATCTTAAATACGAATGTCTGGAGAACGCGCAAGACAACTCTTTATATGCCTCCTTAAACTGTCTGTGCCCTCCTTTGGACGACGAGTGTAGACTCGAACACAGATCTTGCACTTTATTATGTAAATTTCTTCATTTTCTTCTACCACATTAAAGTGTTCCAAAATAAATGGGTGCAATCTAGAATCACCGAGCATGATTTAACTTGAATTAAGAATTTGAGTTTGAGAAATGAGAGATGAGTGAAGACTTGAAGACTTGAATACTTCAATTTGAGTTTGAGAAATGAGAGAGATTGATGATTTTGTGAGTAAAAATGAAAAAATGAGGGGGTATTTATAGTTGAGAATAGGGAAAAAGTGTGATTACAAAAAGTTTGGGGGCTAAATGGCTAAAATGGCAGGCCAACGACTAGTTTTTAAACTTCTAATCGTCGGCTTTTTAAATTTTTTTTTTTAAATAGCCATTGGGCCCGTTAGGCCCGGTTGAACCGGCTCAGGCCCGCCTGCCGGTCTCATGCTAAACGGTCCCGAGCTCGCGGTCTATTTTGGGAGGACCGACCCATAGTGGGCTTTTAGGATCGTTAGGGACCGGCCCATTTGAACCGACCCGTTTGGCCCGTTTGCTAGCGGTCCCGGGCTAGGGCTGGCCCACAATACAACCTTACTATGTAGTACAAATTAGGAAGAGTGATTCCCCAATATGGTGGAAGAGTCCCTTTGAATTTGTTCAGTTACAAACAAAAACTTCAGCTCTAGAGCTGAAGTTCGCCAGTTACGAACAAAAATTTCAGCTCTAGAGCTGAAGTTCGACAGTTACAAAACAAAAACTTCGCCAGTTACAAAACAAAAACTTCAGCTCTAGAGCTGAAATTCACCAGTTACAAAAACAAAAACTTCAGCTCTAAAGCTGAAGTTCGTCAGTTACAAAACAAAAACATCAGCAATTACAAACAAAAACTTCAGTAAATAGAGAACAAAACTTCAGCTACTATGCTTAAGTTCAGCAATTACAAACAAAAACTTCAGCAAATAGAGAACAAAACTTCAACTATTATGCTTAAGTTCAGCAATTACAAATAAAAACTTCGGCACACTTGCTACTTCAGTCCCGTCTACTAGAATGCTGAAGTTTTGCGTGATTGTCTTTGCTACTTCAGCCCCGTATGCTGAAGTTACGCGAAAAAGTAGGTACGCTTGCAATTTTTTTGCAAAATGAGCACAAGTTAAAACGTGACCCAAAAAACGTATATATATGGAAATGCCCCCGTTTAGCATCACCCTTTATTAAGATAGTTTTTAAAATTTCTCTTAGAAGTTGAAAATAACTCCAAAACATTGAACTATGTAGCTAAAATTAATGCTAGGAGTTGAAAACGCTTAGGGTTGAATAAGATTCATTACAATTCGCACGTTCTGTAGCCATCATTTTATCATTTAATAGGATCCAAATTACATAGCCAACTTCACTGTGCATTATCCGATGAAACTAAATCATTAAGAAAACAACTCCATAATCCTTGACCCATTAAATATTTACTATAAATTACAAAACAAATCAAGGGTAAAAGAAAATTAAAAAAAAGATTCTTTGACACATGGAACCATCAAGCATTTGAAAAAAGATCTTGTAGTAAATAAGTGAAAAATAGAAAATACTGGAGGAATAGAAAATACACAGGTCTTCGCTCAAAGAAAGGTGCAGTATCAACGGCAACACAGCAGCCTTTCAACTATTTCATGTGTGTGGGCAACAAGATTGATTCGAAGAGGAGCAAAAGACCTTGTATACCCATATTTTTGTAGAGTTTTATTTGCAATTTTGAGAAATGGGTTTGAGCTGGAATTGCTTTTGAAAGTATTTTGAGTAAATATATATATATATATATATATATATATATATATATATATATATATATATATATATATATATATATATATTGTACAGATGGACACAGGGTGGCAATATGATACCGGTTATCTCTTGCTTAATGGGAGGATATTTTAGACGGTAAATTTAGAGAGAAATTTGGTCGTTTAGTTTCTAACGGGTATTTTAGTAAAATGAGTTCACACTATTAAAAGTCTTCACACTTAAAGTCATAACTGAAAAGTTAGCTTGAGATAAATAAAACAAAATAATACATGATCAAAGTTTAGATATTTTAGTAATTTAAATAATTAGAATACTTGAAAATTATATAAAAATAAAATGGTACAAACGTTTTGAAACGACCCGAAATGAAAAATGTTACGCATACCTGAAACAGGTTGTGACTAGTCATTTACATAAAACATAATGTTCCTGTTAAAGAGGTTTCAGTTTGGAACACCGTCATACGAAATGCTGAAGAAAACTGTAGTAATCTATAAGACCACTCCGAATATCAGTTCCTTTTCAGTGCGTTAACTGATCAATACCAGCACAGCTTAAGATTTGGCACATCATCATTTTATACAGAGAGTGAAGAAAGTGATCCACTGTTTCACTTAACAAGTATACAGGGTTTGTGACCCAATTTCCCGCTCCAGTAATGTTTTATGAGCTACCCTGCAATCTCTCCTTTCGAAGGCGCTCTAGTTCTTTGGCCATTTGCCAATGTTCAAGGGTTAAAGAGGTTTCACCAAAACTTAGTGATATAAGACGTCCCATTGTCAGCAACCTGCAGCACACATCGGTTTTAACACAACCAATGGCGTGACATGAAAACCAAACAAATAAAACTAATACTCCAACTGACCTGCTGAAATCTTGGCTACTTAAGCTTCTATCTGCCTGCCTGGCAGCTACTAAGTCATCTTCTACCACCTGTAATGTGGCAATCAATAATGAGTTAGTACTACTTTGAAGGCTTACGATCACAAACAATAAGCATGGAGCTTTAAGGGGATTTTTACCAAGGCGCAATCAATAATGAGTTAGTACTACTTTGAAGGCTTACAATCACAAACAATAAGCATGGAGCTTTAAGGGGATTTTTACCAAGGCGAGTGGTTATTGATCAACTATCAAAATCACTGTAACATAAAAAGAGTTTAAATGGAAAACAAATGTTTATACCAAATTTAAAGTGACCATTTTTTTTTCTGAAGTGACCATTTTATTTTAACAAAATGTTTGGGAGTTTTGAGGTTGCATGGAATACAAAGTGTTTAAACTCGTCTTCTGACTTTGTCTTAAACCATGAGAGGCAGATGTCTAGCATAAACTCTTACCTTCTGCATTTCTTGCTCAATAGAGTGTGACAATGATCTCATAGTAGCCAGGTACCATCTCCAAGATCGCAGCACTTCTGTCTCAACATCTTGAGCAGCATCTAATGACAATGGACGGAATGGTAAAACCAAATCTGCTGGGAGTATATTGGATTTCCCCTCAGAAAGAACTAGCAACTGAGTGTCCGCAGGTATGTCCATCTTATAATAAGTGAAGTCATATTCAACCTAGAAAAAGAAGGGAAGAACAAGTGGATATAAGATAACTTCAGTTTATACTTCCGAAAGCAAATACGCCTAAACAACCCAACCTGCATGAATATTATTAAACTGGTATTATTATCATACCCAATTATTATCTATTACTTTGGCATATACTTTTAACCTGGTATTATTTTCATACTCAATTAATATCTGTTACTTTTTCATATATTACTGTCTTCCAGTATGCGGACACAAAAGAAAACATATTTGCAAAGATAAGCATCATTCCATAATTACCTTTTGCAATTCCAACAAGCTTTTCAGGACCCTTGCGTTATCAACCCCAGTAGAGTTAAGAGTCCCTGCTTGTAGTTGTGTCTCATCAATGGTTAAATGAGAGCCTTCAGCAAGTTGCAGTATCCCTGATACCAGTCTGAAGCATCCACCACGAAATTACACAAAAGGCTAATAATGACATGTCAACTGAACATAAATATCACTAAATCTGGTTTATCATATTGAACTACCAAATACCTGTTAGTTTGATAATCTTTTCTTGGGGCAAGAGAAACTTTGTTAAGGTAATCCACTGTTAAAGGTACATAATGTGTAAATGGTAGAAGGTTCTTGAGTGCAAAATTAAGACGATGACCAAAAATAGACAGAGTTTCCTTGGTAAAACATGTTAGGTTCAAGGAAAGCTTTCCAACAGCAATTGAATCCACTCTGGCATGCACCTGAAAAGAAGAAGGTACTTGATATCAGTATCTCACAAATAGAAAGTCTCTAATCTATCCAGCTACAGGTAAGACGAGTGAGTCATTTTCATGCCTTAGACAACAGATGCAATAACATGAAATTAGCTGCAACACCATCATTTCCTAGGACAGTCGTGAGGTGCCCTACTAGAGCTTCCCTTATTCCTTTCACCAGTTGTGATTTAAGCTGCAACAATAATAATAGATGAGCAAGAAGGATCATTAGTCATAACAAGCAAAACAAAAACAGTAATTAGTCTAGAATGCAAGAAAATTTTATGCTCGCGAAGTAGCCCAACTGGCATTATTTCGCAGATACTGTCAGAAAAACATCCCCTCCTATCCCACCCCCCTCCAAAAACATAGAAAAATAAAATAAAAAAGATCAGAATAAATAGGTAAAGATAATAAGAGTTTGCCATTCAACTACCTCGAATGTGAGTGGGCCTGAAATAAAGTCTTGAGCGGTAAGCTTCCTGTGAACAAGGCAATGGAGTCGAGGTACCTGAAACAAAGAGGTGTCTTTAAGTGCATGCTCAAGAGACTTGAATGCTTCTAAATATATTTACACCGCTGGCCTTTCAACAGAATCATTCTGCATAGTTGATTTAGCTTCTACCAGATATCAATGTAGCCTTGGCTTTAGCTTAAGCAACTATATGCCATCAAATGATTTAATAGATGAAGATACCAGGAGCAAATGCAGAGGCTTCTATCAAACAGAAATATATTGTACCCTGATCCGTCATTGGATGCTATATAGAATGGAAAAAGTCCTACAACTGTGATGTTCCCTTTTACTTTGCTCCAAGACACAGAATATCACACTACCATTGTAGAAATAACGATTTTAGTTTTAGTTACCATCTCTTGATTGGCTGAGAGCAAGGAAAAGCATTAAGGTGGTTTGCTGAACAGAGAAGATATTCGAACCAAAAGACCATAGCAGGATGTTGTCCAAGGAACACAGTCATATGAAGGTAATTATTGGATTGCAATGCTCAGAACCAAAGATTGCCTTTGACAACTAAGTAATTCAGAGAAGTAAAACATGTTGAAGGGAAGTTCATGTTTGTAGAAGTATTCTAAGTATCAAACCCGGTAGTGACCGATAATAATAATAATTAGTCATAATTCTGCCTGAATCACTTCAACACCCTAAAACTCACTCCATATGACTAAAGCAGGCCTCATCACATAAAAGCATTTGAAGAAGAATACCTTGCTAGGAGGCATCTGGACCAATGTATCATCACAGAAGCTGCTCTCCAAATCCTTGTTGTCATTTTTGTCTACTGGAAACTCCGGATCAAATGTGAAGACGCCAATAAACTCAAAAACATCATTTAGCTTCAAATCAGAATCAGGAGAGTCGTATATCTGTAAGGATTAAAAATGTAAATAGTTAGAATCCACAAAGATTATTCAACAGGCTTTGAAGGAATTCCAGGAGGGCCTTACGAAAATTCAGAAATCCGACGTTCTGACGGATTAAAAGATCCTGAATGGAATGATTTTGGATATCGGTTCATTAGTAAAAAACCTTCTCCAACTTTTGAATTGTCAAAACAAGAACTTTATGTGAGAGTTGAAGCCCCAAAAGGAAAATTGGGAATTTTTCTCATAGGAGATCGGAGCATTTTTCCTTGGAGATGGAAAATTCGCCCACCAAGTTTTATCAGTTTGCAAATTCTTCCTAAGATAGTTAAAAGAATGAAATTGGATGATATAAGGATGAGGTGCATATGCAAAGTTCAGCTTAAATGAGCAACTCAAGATTTACCTTCACAAGACATGGAAAAGAAGTTGTGTCAAAATTTGGAAGCACACTCGTAGCAGAACCAACTCCCTCAGTTGGAGTGCTTCCTGAATTTGATGAACCTGAAGCAATTCCATCCTCTCGCTGGTTTATTAACAAAAAAAGGAAGCTTATTAGATGTTGATGGACAAAGAGTTGATAAAAAAACAGATAATGCAAACATTTTATTAATAGCAACCAACATAAGCACAAGTTTACATACACAATTTTCAAGTCAAGGACAGCTAGTAATTGAAGGTTGAACAAAGTAAGACAATGAAGTAATAACAAACTCAGTGTGCCATACCATCTTTTTGTTGGATGTGGAATCATGAACCTCCTCATCTGTGACCTATCAATAAAAACATCATTAAAATGCCTTGTGTTAATATGCTTATTTGTCATCTGGTTAATTTATAGCAAAATAAAATTCCGGAATATCCAGACAAAGAGATGGATATCTACTTGCATATCGACGTCATTCATTGCTAGATCATTGTCCCTCTGGCGCTTCTCCCTCTGTGGAGATGAAGAAATTGCGCATGGATTTAGCAAGGCTCCAGAAGAAGGTTCAATCCATGAATTCTGCCCTGGAACCTAAATCAAGACAAGAATACATAAACAACTTTGTAAACATAAGCAAATATGAGTTTCAGTTTATCTATTCCATCAATGTAAAAAAGAATTATACAAGAGTAAGTCTGCTTGAAAGGACAAGAACGAAATTCTCTTAGAAAACAACTGACGAAAAATAATCACTCCAAGCTAAGATCATAACTCCTACTAGAAATCAAATTTAGGAAATTTATCCAACCTATGAAATATTTATATGACACTATTTCTTTATATGTCTGTTCCAAAAGATGACACATTACTATATTTGGAAACAATTCAAATTTAAGCTTTTAGCAACCTAAATGCTATAGTATGTTTTAGATCACAAGCTTGAAAAAAAAATCTTTACTTTCTTAAATTGTATGCCTTGTCAAAGGAGGGAATATAAGATAATCATTTTTATAAATACTAACAAATTAAATTTATTAAAGCCTAACATGAATTTTGTTTTGATACAGAAAGTTTATTTACTTGTGAAAAGTAGTGGCCGTAGTCAGTGGAGAAACAAGGACTTACAGGAACACAGTAAAGTAAACGCCGCTCCCACACACGCATGTCAGGTGAAGAACCCGTAGCCATAGGGAATTGAGACAAGTCAGCAAACTTATTTGTTCTCCAAGTTTCTCCCTCCTTAAATTAGAACACCAAAAAAAAAAACAAGTGTTAGAAAAAAATTGGTCAAAGAAGACATTAGGTTCTCTGTCAGTATGAGAAATCAAGGGACAAATGATACCTTGTATGCGCCAACATAGAATTCATTACCCAACATGTCTTGTATCATTCCCCGAAATCGAACTAGAGTGTTGGGCTGCACCCATGTCATTGTTGAAGGATTCAGAAATGGAACCTTAGAAAGACCGCCATCGTCAAAAAGGAACTGACTGAAAAGATCAGTGGCGCCCCAGTCCTTGCCGTCGAATGTGGCTGGATCAGAGCCTGAAGCTACCGCCTTTTCAAATGTCAATCGGACGGCTCCCAGTGGATTTGTGAGGCAATCATACGGTAAGCCCACCATTTTTAATTGTATTCTCTGATCAATTGGAAAAATGATGAGACGAAATGCAGAGAGGCTAGGGTTGAAGGAGAATGGCAGTTAGTGGCATTCCCTCTCCGAGTCCTAAGTAGGTGCACGTTTTCCCGCCAAGTTGTGGAGGCTGCTGGATTTCCCGCCAAGTTTCAGGGCCCAGTTTTGGACTAGGCTCTAATCGGACGATTCTGCAGTCCGGCCCAACCTAAAAGAACATAGGGGGAAGTGCACGGTTAGCCTCTAATAACCCATGTATTTACTTTTAAGTCACTGTTTAAAATGTCTTTAGTCTTTAGCCACTACTTTAATAAACTTTAACTGTCCTGATGAAAATACCTTTCTGCTCATGTCCTTAACTTTTGAACTTAATTTCAAGACTTCAGGACTATATGTCCTTAACTTTTGAACTTAGAACTCTAAGTTCAGGACTACATGTCCTTAACTTTTGAACTTGAAACTCTAAGTTTAGGACTTCAGGACTATATGTCCTTAACTTTTGAACTTAACTTCAGGATTTCAGGACTACATGTCCTTAACTTTTGAACTTGGAACTCAAACTTCACGACCACGTCCTTAACTTTTGAACTTGTAAGTCAAAGTTAAGAACCTATTGTCCTTAACTATTGATCTTGTAACTGTAAGTTAAGGACTGTCTGTCCTTAACTTTTGAACTTGTTAGTCTAAGTTTAGGACCAAGTGTCCTTAACTTTTGAACTTGTAAGTCTAAGTTCAGGACCAAGTGTCCTTAACTTTTGAACTTGGAATTCAAAGTTAAGGACTAAGTGTCCTTAATTTTTGGAACTTGTAAGCCAAAGTTCAGGACCAAATGTCCTTAACTTTTGAACTTGGAACTTGAAGTTCAGGACCAAGTGTCCTTAACTTTTTAACTTGTAACTCAAAGTTAAGGACCAAGTGTCCTTAACTTTTGAACTTGGAATTCAAAGTTAAGAACCTATTATCCTTAACTTTTGAACTTGGAATTCAAACTTCAGGACTCATTGTCCTTAACTTTTGAACTTGTAACTGTAAGTTCAGGACCTATAGTCCTTAACTTTTGAGCTTGTTAGTCTAAGTTCACGACCAAGTGTCCTTAACTTTTGAATTTGTAACTCTAAGTTAAAGACTGTCTGTTCTTAATTTCTATGTTTGTAACTCTAAGTTAAGGACCAAATATTCTTAATTTTAGAATTTCCAATTATAAGTTTAGGACCTACATAAAAAAAAAAAAAAGAATTTGATTCTTTGAAATATGAAAACTCAATTGGTATTCTGGCAACTAATCTTCCACTTCCAAAAAACAGCCTAAGACCATTAATTCACTCCACAAAATATCTTCAAAACCTCTTTCAACAAATACCCCATTTGCACTGATTTTTGTTTGTGAATATCTCAAACAAAGAAAGGAGAAACACTTGTTTGTGTTTTTCCTTTTATTTTCTTGTATTTTCCAGCTAAAAATTATAGATTAAATGAACTAACTTCCTCTGCAAGAGCCACGCCCAGCTTGATTAGTTCTTAATAAAGAAACAAGAGCTGAGAAGCGAGGGTTTGAGAAGAAAAACAATGGAAGAAAGGGTAAAAATGTCTTTTCATATTAATTTTAATAGAATAGTGACTATTTTTTCTCAACATTAGAATTGCTGGATAAAAAATAAATACCACCTTAAATAGTGGCTACCCCATGCCATTTTTACAAGAACATACTTCATAATCTGTTTTTTTTGGTCATAACATACTTCATAATCTCAAAATAGAGAAAATTTACCAAAAATTAGTTTCGACGGAAGAAAAGAAATCAATTTGTTTATTTCTATAATATTTATAGTTTAAAAAATAAGTGTGGTTTTGTACCACAAATCCAAAATGGCAAGATGTAATATGCAATTAAATAAATATTGGAAATTGTTCGGGAGTATACGGTCAATAGGCATAGCAATGGGATTTTTACCTATTTATGGAATTATAAATTTATTTATTCCTCTTAAAGAAATTATCACTTAATTACGTTCTCATATACATATACATATAATTAGATTCTCTCCCCCTCTCCCTTTTTCTCAGGTATATTTATCCATAAGTGTTAAATTAAATGGAATAAGAGAGTAACAAACTTCAACCAGTACAAGAATATTTAATTTTCCCAACCTTTCCAGCCACTCAGTGTGTGTGATGAGAAGCACGCCTTTTGTCATGTCATGGCCATTAGTTGACCTCTATGAAGATCTTATAAGCCAAAATTAATTATGAAGGATTTAATAAGCCAACAATTTACAAATTATGATAAGATGTGAGGTAAGCTAACATCGTGATCTTTGGAACAGCATGCAAGGTGAACATCATTAAAAATATCAAGCTTTGAATTCGAAAATTAAATTTTATGAAATTATTAGTACTTATTTGGATTGGTATTATTACAAATGATTGAAAATATTCTTTGGAATTTATATCTCGATTTTTAGAAAATTTGGTGAACATTCGAGTAGAATTTAGTTGGAATTTCATATTGAAACTCAAAAGGAAAAGACATAATTAAATTGTATATATTTAGTATGTCAGGTGTACAAGCGACATATAAAATATATACAACTAATATAATTATATACTTATTGTTATATAAGTTGTAAAATTATACTCCATCCGTTTCAGTCTATGTGAACCTATTTCTTTTTTGGCCCGTTCCAAAAAGAATGACCCCTTTCTAAATTTGGAAACAATTTAGTTTAAACTTACAATTTTACCCTTAATGAGAAGTTCTTATAACCACACAAATACTCTGGTCCCTTTTTAACTTGTTTAGGACCACGAATTACAAAAGTCTTATTTTTTTCTTAAATTTTGTGCCCGGTCAAACAAGTTCACATAAATTGGAATATAGGGAGTAATTTTTTATCGAACTATGTAAAACAAAAATCTCTGTATAAGTTATTTATGAGTTGTATGTAAATTGCAGTTTTTGATCGGATTCTGTACAATAAAAAATTATTGTCGTATATAAAATACATTTTGACCAGATTTCTATTGTGAGCACGTACTTTTTGCCCCATATATAAATTACTCCTAAAAAATATTTAAAATAATTTTAATTGTTTTGTAGAAATTTAGGTATTTTATTTGTGTATTTGATTGTATTTTTATCATATGAGTAGATCATTTGCATCATTAGGAATATTCTAAAACCATCAAAAATATCCCCCCCCCCCCCCCCCATTTTGCATTTTTTGGTTTTTATTTGAAAGTTTTAAAGGCATAATTACATAGATATTTGATTAAAATACAAGAATATATTAGTCATTTTTATTTTTGCATCTTCCTTGCATTATTTAGTTAGTATCAAGTAGTTAATTAGTTTAAATGGTAAATGGAATAGGCATCAAATTTTTAATTTTGTCAAAATAGGTTCAATTTAGGTGTTAATTAAAGATGGTTAATTTTGCAAAATCTAATCCTACGGTTTGCAACTAACCACACCAAACCGTTATAACTGTCCGAAAATTCCCCCTAACCCCCAAAGGCCCCTCATTCTTCATCTCTCTCATCTCGCATCCCAAGCCCTAGCCGCCCCTAAATTCCCAAATCCCTCACTAACGGCTCACCTCCAAATCCACCCAAATTAACACCCCACAATACTCACACCCTGCTAATCCCTAATCCTCGCCCATTTCCCCAGAAAATCACCCAAACTTCCCTATGATTGCTTGGTCCGCTTTTGTCCTCGACACCTGAGTTTAAGGGGTTCGTTTGTGCAGGATGCCTTATTTTTTCTGGAAGTTTTGACTCTCATGAGTCTTCTCTTCCAAGAAAATTCGGTCAGAACTCCATTTCGGGCCGAATTCCTTGGAGGAAAGAACCTTTGGGTGGTTAAATTGTGTAGAATAAGGCATCGCAACTCTTCTTGTTTTTGTCTACTCAGAGATGGTAAGACCGTCGCTACTGTCTTTCCCATGATTTTCTTTTTTTACTTGAATTGTCTTAGTTTCAATTATTACATACACTGTTAACCTGTTTTTTTTGGGAATTACCCGTTTTTTACTTATGATTCTATAATTTTCTAGTTGTTTTAATTAGGTTTATTTTCTTTAGGTTTGTTAGATATCGATTTGTTTGGTCTTAGCATGTTAATTCAAATAGGATTTAAAAGTAATTAATTCTGTGCTTATTAATTAGATTAGCAATTATCAGTTTTCAATCTTCTCTTAATTTTATTTTTCAGTTGGTTGATTGATTGCATAAGCTTGGTTTTGTTCAAATCATTAAGTCCATGCCTTGCTTGTTTATTGATTGAAGTGATCAGTTATTTCTGAGTTCAGTTGGTTTTAATCCGCATTAGCAATTGATTTTAAGTATGAAAATCTTAGAAAGTTTAAGAGAGAATTTAGAAAAAGTTTAAATGGAGGAATGGTTATTAACAAGAACTTAAGGGGGGGTAATTGGGAAAGCAAAGATAGGAAATCTGAATTAGTTATATGGGAAGTTTCTAGAAAGGGGTTAAAATGTAATAAAAACCAGAAATCAGGCTAGAAATTGGGGTAAAAAAGGTTAATTTCAGAAAAGGAAAGGTGCTGGAAAAAATAGAGAAAAGGACAGCTGGTAGAAAAGAGGACAGCTGTCCAAATCTATTAAGAAAAGATGCCCTTTTTCCTTATTTCAAGTACTGCACTCCTCAGATTATTCACTGGCCATTTTTCTATATAAGACCTCACATCCCTGCATACACACACACACACAAATCCTTTGAAAAATCCAGAATCCTTTTTTTCATTTTGACACTGATTTTTACACTGATTTCTGAAAGAAAAATACTCTAAAAAGTTCCATCAAGCTGAGATTTGAGGCTGTTTCTTTTGTTTTGTTGCTGTTGATCTTGCTGAATTCATCTTGTGTCGATTTTTCTTATCCTTTAGGTGGCAGAAGTTTCAGTTTGTTCCAAGCTCAGGTACATATCTAGAAACCTGTATGGCTTTGGATTTTTCATTATCAAACTTCTCCATTTTCTTCTATGAGATATGGATATGTTGTTGCTTTCATGTGATGTTTTATGCTTAGTTTGTTTGGTATGCTTGTTTGGTTAAGTTGATATTGGAATTTGAATCATGCTTCTAGTTGTCACGTACAATCAGCTTATAAAAAACTGAAACTTATTAAGATCTTGATGAATGATGATTTCTTTCTGTGGTTTATGATATTGGTATGTTTAGTTTAATCTATCTTTGTTTCTCCTAATGAGCATATGATTCTCTTGGTTAGTTTTAGGAGAAATATGGGAGCTATGTTGACCCAATAACTGGGCTGGTTGGTTATTGATTGTTCACTCATCTGAATGTAAAGTTATTGCTAGCTAAGAATTAACATGAGCCCATGAGTTTCAAAATAAACATGTCTATTAGCGCTGTTTTCTGTACACATATGAGGGTACAGTTGTGAATCATAAGTTTCAATTTGAAACCAAACGTGCGGTTGATTATGAGTTAGTGGCTCCAGATTTATATGTTGTAATATTGTTCAAGTCAAAAGAAAAGTAGAAGGCGTTTGGTTCATAGCATTGTCTGTTAGTATAAGTAAGGATTTAAGTTAACTCCCTCTGTTCCTTTCAGCTATATAATAATTTTAGTTCTAATATTTATGTATTAATGTATAAGAAAATCTGTAACTGATGTTGTTATTTCTGATGTTTGCAAAATTACATTGAGAAGCCATGTTGATTAATTGGGCTGGGCAGTTGGCCCATATAGGGTTATTTAGCTAATTTAAAAAGGACTTGAAATTCTGCATGTATTTGGGCTCAATATGGAACCCATTTAAGAATTTGGACCCGTCTCATGATCAGGCCAATTGTTGCAGAAGGGTGGGGACGACTTGGGCCTCACTTTGGCCCATGTGTACTTCATATTTTGGCTTGTTTGAAACCTCAACGCAAGATTATAATTGTGCAGTTTAGGGCTATCATTTGGAATATTAGCCAACTAATTTGATTGATCAATTAGTTGATTGTTATAAAATAGAACCAAACATTTGCTACACTTTGCCCCTTCATTATGTGTGTTTGTTTACTTCATGGACAAAATATCGCATGCCTCCATTTTAAATAAGATTCAACTCATGTCTCCAAAATTCGATGCCCATACTAATACTACCTAACGAGAATCAGAAATGTGGTGAATACATTCATTTCATAGGATGCTTTAGGCACGTTCTAATCTATTATTGTGATTGTGTACACGTTCGTGTGACATAATTACGATTCCCAAAATTAATCAAGGTATGCGTTTGTACGACTTTGGCCATAATAATCATAATAATAAAGCGTGATTAATCATGTACATGAACGTGTGACATGATTTTAGCGCCCAAAATAAAGCTGATTTACACACATGTAATCTATTTCAAAGATAAATCCATAAACACCATAATTAAAAGCAGTAAAAGGTAAAATGCACATATGTTCAAAAAATACGTAATTAAACAATTAGTTAAGCCAAGTATGATTAAAAGCGATCGTGCTAAAATTATCGAAAATATCTAACACCTTCTCCTAGGTTAACAGAATTCCTTACCTGGTCTTCTGGTTTTCGTGGATTTTGAAACAGAGTTAAATTTCCTCGATTTGGGATTTAAATTAAATCGGTGACTTGGGACATCATAAATTATTTCAAGTGGCGACTCTAAATTAAATAATTCCATTTCGATTAATATCACTGTAATTGAAAAAACTCCCTATTCCTCGAAAAAAAGAGGCGTGACAGCTCTGGCTGCTATGTTGGGGAACAAACCCATAATCTTTGGTTCAAGGTTCAGAACTTGAGCTTGTAATGTGATCTATACTTGGCTTTCTTGATTGTTGTTATTACTGTGTTTGTAGGCCTAAAGTGCTAAATTGCCACTCATTTACCGTTTTGATATTATTTGAACTGTATTAATGTCTTCTCAGGCCTCCCTTCCGAGTCTTCTAAAATATGGTGCACACGTATGAGGTTGGATCAACAACTAGGCCGGATAGACTTTCGTGCTCCCGGTACATTGCCCTCACCTCGGCCCAAGCGGTCCGCTTAGGTAAGCCCTGTCTAGAATACACCTCTAGGTTTTTAAACCTAGAATAACATAGCCTCATGCCGGATCCATAGTAGGAACTTTTGTTTACATCACATGCATTTGAGTTTGGGGACTCAACATAGGGGTTGGGTCCATCAAGGACATGTGTACCCGAAATAAAAGGTCATCTTGATGCATCTTACGTATTATTTGTGCATTTATTTATTTCGGCTTATATGTTGATCGGCTAGGGAAAGAAAATCAAGAGAAAACCAAAAGTGAGGTAGGAGAGAGAAATTTGCCCGATTCTAAAAAACCCCGGTATTTAAAAAAGTCTCGAAACTCTATCGAAATTTTGGAAAAAAAATTTAAAAAGAAAATCATTTCAAAATGAGTCAGTATCTTCAAAAAAAGGCATGTTTTTCTGTTGTGTCAAAACTAACCGAACTACACAAGTTTGATTCTCACCGGATGTGAGATACGTAGGCAACCTTCATAGGGTTCAGCCTCATTTTTGCAAAATAACCAAAAGTAATAAAGTGCGTCCGGTGTTTTGGTCAAATGAGTAAGCCGACCCAGCTTCGGTTGCGTCCCGAGTTGTTTTTGCCGGAATAGCCTTAGAACATCTCCAAATTTTCGAAGGGCTATTCTCGCAAGAACGAACATGTCTATCAATAGGGAATCACTTTTTCCCATAAAGTGCCCTTTCCCCGGCCTCAAACTTTATTTGAAAGTGTGAAGGGCCATTATTGCAAAAATAGCCACCTTTGCTTTAGGGCTAATACTTGCATAAATAGCCACCCTCCCTTTGATTTGTCCTTAGAAAATTGAAAGCTTGATTTGCAAAAAGAGTCCATTGGTTTGTCTTTTGAAACTAGAGTCAACCCTAAGCCTAACTATCCACCGGTACAAAATGAACACTGTCCAGAACCCGCCATTAACGGTTGTAGAGCAGGCTCCACTACAGCTTCAGATGCAGTGGTACGACTTAGATAAAAATGGTCAGGATTGGGTAACAAAGCATTTGGGCGCTCTTACAGATATTATGAAAGTCAAACCACATGATGATCTGATTAAGGCCTTAGTAACTTTCTGAAATCTCGCTCACAATGTTTTTCACTTCTCAAATTTTGAGCTTACTCCCCCTTTGGAAGAAATAGCCGGATATTCTGGTTTCGGCCGAGACTTGATAAATCAACAACTTATATTCCCAAGGCCTCTCTCTGTGCACCGATTCTTTTGATCTTCTGAATATCAATAAACAAATGAGGAAAAACAGTGTAAACAAAGGATGTTGTTCCTTTTACTTCCTATACTCCAAATTTGGGCACTCAACTGGGTTTGAAATACATAAAAAGGTCCTAAACAACAAGCAGAATAAGACCACATGGCAAATTCATCGTTGCTTTGCTTTCATGGTGGCGTTTCTGGAAATTATGGCCTTCCCAAATGAAGAACGGACAATTGATAACTGCATGGCCTGAATTGCGCAAGTCCTCACTACCAAAGAGGATTACACGCTTGCTCCAATTATTTTTGTAAAACATTTATCGAGCATCGACATTGCGTAAATCCAGGGCAAAGTTCTTCGAAGGGTACAATATTTTGTTGCAAATGTGGTTGATTGAACATCTCCGCCATCACCATAAATTCATGAGTTACGGCCCAAACAAGAACAACTTCATTGAGAATTATGAGGATAGGGTAAAGGATTATAATTCTCCAAAAGGGGTTAAAGCCTGGATATCCCATCTAAGATCTTTAAATGCAAGTCAAATTGAATGGATTTTGGGATTGCTCTCGGTAAGGGAAGTCATACACGTGACGGCTACAAAAAGCTATTTGTTGTTGATGGGTTTGAGAAGTGTCCAATCGTATAAACCGCATAGAGTTCTCAAACAGCTAGGAAGGTACCAAGTGGTGCCCGAAGATGAATATTTGAGTGTCCAAGTCATTGAGCTACGCCTAGAAGCTCCACTCTCTGATACTTTAATTCAACAAATTTGGAATGGCTACCGATACTTGAAAAATGATACCCAGGTGCCCAACCCCGCGAGAGGTGAGGTTGACCTAGGTTATGCTATATGGTTTGAGAAAAGGTCTCGCGTTGATGATGAGCCCGAGCCTTAAAGGCCCGCGAAAAGGCCTCTTATTCAGGCTTTTGATGATAAAATCCGAGAACAATTGGCATGGGGAGAAAAGGAAAAGGGCTACCAAGCAACCATTCATGCCTTAAAAGAAAAGCCGAGAAGCCTCAAATTTGAGAATGACTTGCAGAAGAAGCTGAAGGTGAAAAGAAAAGTTTAACCCGAGAGAATGAGGCGCTCCAAGCCCAACTCCGGGAAATGAGGATAGTCGCTGAAACGCCTATGAGGAGTGAGAGGGATGAAAGAATCATAAGCAACTTGAGGCTAAAGGTGCATGACTATGCAGCTGATCTGACAAAGGCCGAGGAAGACTTGGCAAAAGCTCGAGCAAAGTTGGAAAAAGGTGAAAAAGAACAGGCAAGGTCAGCCCACCAATTAAAGCAAATATATGATAGAGAAGTCACAATTTTAAGGAAAAAGCTGGCCACCCTCGAAAACAAAATGGGTCAGCAGACAAAGGACTTCAAAACAGAAAGATGCACTGATTAACCAATTGGAAGAAAGCACGGTGTAGTGGCAAAACCAAAACAATGAGGCCATGTAAATAGTAGAAGTTCGGGAGCAATAGATTGGGCGATTGCTCCAGGAGAAAGGCGCTATCAAGCTCAAAATCAAGGAAATAGCTTACTACGCGGCCATGAAGTACCATGAATGTGAAAATATACTCGAGCAATGTTCTTCCACTTGGTACTATTCGCTCGCCATATCATTGCCGACCTCGAGCTCCTTCAAGAAGAGCTTACAAGAAGACTTGCACCGAGACCAGCTGAAGCCACTCGAGCTCCTGGAATAACATTTGAGGCTCATTTGTGTTCTTGATTTTTCAGTTCTTGAGTTTGTACCTTTTATCGAGTTTGTTTGTCATGTCATCCATGTTGAGTCTGTTATTTTATTTTGAGTCTGTATGTTTTCCTTTTTTGAGTCAGTTATCAGTACATTCGAGTCTTTGTAATAAAAAAAACCAAAAATAATTATTAATGAAATTTTGAAAACCCCCAAAAATTTTCTTTTCTTTCATTTTGCATTTACTACCCTGAACTACATAATGGTTTGATTCATTCAACGTCATAATACGTAGGCAATCCCCATCGGATTCAATGCCATTAATTAAATTGAGTGAAAAAAGAAGAAGAAAGAAAAGGGTGACGAAAAATAACAGAGAAAAAAACAAGAGCGAAAAAACAACAAAAAGAGAAAGAAAAAAGAAATCAAGATATGAAGTGAATGGACGAAAAAAAGAGCTGCAGAAAGAAAAAGAGATAATGAAAAGCGGAATGAAACACGCGACCATTGCAAAGACATTTTAGAAACATTTAACTCTTCACGTGCATTGCATCCCCAATGTGTGATTCCCTATTTGTTAAATGTCTTAAAACTGACAAGGGCATTGTGTGTCCAAAATTAGCCAGGTCTTGTTCAGATGGTTGGTTTTGACGGTAATCTAGCTTCTCATCGGTACTTTACAGGATCAAAAGGAAGAGTCTCAATGTCTTCAGAAAGCAGTCTCCGTATAATCGATCCTGAGGATAATGCTGCATCGGTTCTGTCACAGCATGAATCGGCCATTGTTGAAGAAAACAAGAGGTTGCGTCTCCGCATGTTGGAAATGTGGGACATATGGTCCAATTGTAGAGACCACCAAGTACAATCCCTGGATTTCCCGAGTTGATCCCCAGGACGGGTGGAACCACCAACATTCCCATCTCCATGACCAACCCATTTATCCCGTTTGGGTACCCTACTATGTCATCCAACTTTACCGGTACGTCTTCTGAGGTCCGTCCCTTGGCGCTGTTTTCAGGGGTACCTTCAACGTTGTTCACGGCACCACCAGTCTTCACCATGGCACAACTGATAAGTAAGGATTTTGACCGCTTGCTCTCTTTTACTTGCGTTTTAGCTAAAAAATGCTTAAAGGTATTCCTGAGAACTAACGAAATGTGCTTACTTGCAGGAATATTGGGAAACGAGCCAAAGAAGTCAAAATCAACTCATAAAAGAGTCACAAGTGAACAAGAGCCAAAACAAGGCAAAAAAGGCTAGTAGTGCGGCCGCAGAAGAGAGATTCAAAGAGCAGTGTTTTGGCCAGCTCAAGGATTGCGGACCGCACCAAAATTGTGCGGCCGTAGGAGGTCAAGTGCGACCGCAGTCATTATTATGCGGTCCGCAAGATTAAAGAATCAGAGAGCTGTTTCAAGTCCAAAAGCAAATGAGTGCGGACCACCTTACTTTTGTGCGGCCGCATAGTCAGAAGTGCGGCCGTACCCACTTTTATGCTGACCGCAGAGGTCTGAAGTTCCAAGACTAAATTCCCAAGACTGCGGACCGCACAATAAAATCAGAGAGCTGTTTCAAGGCCAAAAGCAGAAGAGTGCGGACCACATTACTTTTGTGCGGCCGTAGTCAAAAGTGCATCCGCACCCACTTTTATGCGGACCGCAAAGGCTTGAAGTTCCAAGCCTAATTCCCAAGACTACGGACCGCACAATAATTGTGTGGCCGCAGAAGCCCATTGTGAGGATCGCACCAGAATTATGCGGCTGCACAACCTTCGCAGGTCATTTTTGTCAGATATTTTCAGCTTAGTATAAATAGTACTTTTTGTCATTTTTAGGTTAAGTTCAGTTTCCAGAAGTGCACCTAAGCCGTTTTCTTTACTTCTTTGAGTAATTTTGTATTAGATTTACTTCTAGAGATTGGATTTTCTTTGTCTAGTCAATTATTGTGCATTCTATTTCAATTTCTTCTTGTATTTCTTTATTTTTCATGAGTAGCTAAATCTTTAGCTAGGGTTGTGACCCAACCCTAGTGTGGGTACTTGATGAGTATTTAATTTTAGGGCTTGTTTGTGATTGGATTAGTGATATTTAGCCTTGTTTATGCTTAAATTCTAGAATTAATTGTAAAGATAGACTAAGTTTAGAAAAACTTGGCTAACAAGGAATTGGGGTGAACTCAAGAAATTGATAGCCCCAATTAAAGGGTCAAATCTAGAGATACTAAGACCCAACTTGAGCATCACTTGATTTGTGCAATATCCATTTGGCTTGAGAAAGTCAAATTGGGCAAAATCACTCAAACTACCGAGATGTATAGAGTGAGCAATTGTGTGTGATTGCTATATTACGATCCCCATTAATCAAACTTGCCCTATAGTTTACAACCCTTTAGATAACTACCTAGGTAGAAGTCACGACTCTAGATCCTTTATCATTTTAAAAATAACCAAAATCAAAAGCATTGTCTTTTAGTTTATTATTTGCAAATAATAGTATAAAGTAGAAATAAAAACATCAAACAAGAATGTGGAAGTGCAAATTGAGGTACATTATACAATTACACTAGGTATACACCTAATCCTATTTCTAACTCCCTGAGGAATCGACCCCGACTCATATTGGGTTTTATTATTGCTTCGACTGCCTCACTACCTAATTGTGTGTGAGTTGGGTGACATCAATTTTTGGCGTTGTTGCCGGGGAGTTAAACAGATTTAGCTATATATCTAGGTTTTTGTGTGCTTTGTCTTATTTTCCTTCTAAGTCACTAATTTTGTTTTTGAATATCTTTTAGGTACGAAAATGGCTCTCAACAATGAGCCCATCAGAAATGTGCCATTGGGGGAGGAATTGGATGATGATCAAGTTGAGGAGGTTCCTCTTGAACCTCAAGCAAATAGACTAGGCCGCCTGCCTCTAAATAATGTTCCCGTCCCTCCCCCACCTCCACCAAGAGCAGCAGCACACCGACAACTACCGAATAAGGGTTATGCAAGTGCTATAGTCCCGTTAATGCGGGCAACTTCCAAATCATCAATGTGATGCTTACACTACTTGAGCAATGAAGATTCTTCACCGGGGTTCCGAGTCAAAATGCCTATAAGCATATCAAAGGGTTCGTCGATATTTGTTGGGGGAGCAAGCAAACCAATGTCTCCGAAGATGCACTGCGGTTGAGGTTTTATCCCTTTTTATTATACGGGGAAAGGAATTCGACTGGCTAGAGAGATTGCCCAATCATTCCATCCACACTTGGAATGAATTGGCGGAGAAGTTCATCCCTAAATTCTTCTCTCCGGGATATATGGCGACTCTTCGGGATGAAATTCTTGCGTTCAAGCAAGAATCCAATGAAACATTGCACGAGATTTGGGAAAGATATCATACCATGGTTAAAGAGTGCCCGAACAATGATTTGACTAAGGCCATGATCCAACAGACCTTCTACAGGGGAATCAACACAACAAACCAATGTGTGGTTAACCAACTCACCGGAGGGAACTTCATGAACACTCCATATGCCGAAGCATGTGAAATTCTTGATGAGATGGCGGATACCTCTTCAGCATGGAAAAGTAGACCAATGTTCCGCAAGGTAACCCTAATGTTATGCACTTACACAAGGAGCTACATGATCATGGGCAAGCTATTGCCAAGTTGACAACTACCATGAACCAATTGGCCAAAGCTCAGCTTCAACAAGTTCAAGGGCCGAAACAAGTGAATGTAATGGAAGGTGTGAATATGATGGCAAACAAGAGGCGACAACAAGGTCAACAAATGCAAAACCGTCCGGAACAATTCATGCAAAATGATAGTGGTTATGAACAAGGTGATTCATTCAATAAGCAAGAAGAAGAAGTTCAATATGTCAAACAATTATCAAGGTAAAAAAAACAATACTCAAGGACAAAATCAACAACAATGGAGGTCACAAGGGAACCAAGGTAATTGGAACAACCAAAACCACCAAGGCAATTGGAGTGGTGACAATCCTAATCAAGGCAACTAGAACAATCAAGGAAATCAAGGAAATTGGGATAATCAAGGCAATTGGGGTGACAACAATCAAAACAATTGGGGAGGAAATAACCAAGGAGGGTGGAAGAACAACAACAATCGGGGGTCAGGTTTTCAAAGGCCCCCGATGTTCCAACAACCAAGCAATCCACCTCCCTATCCTTCTCAAGGCCCAAGCTCTTCTTCCAATGATATGGGTAGAATTGAAAACATGTTTAAACAGATGATGGAGAAGAATCCCGACTCCGATGCTCAAATAGCCTCGCACAACACTTCTATTCGGAATTTGGAGGTTCAATTAGGCCAAATCTCACAAGCTTTGAACACTCGTCCTAAGGGGGCACTACCTAGTGATACGGTGGTGAACCCAAAGGATGGGAATAATACGGGACATGTTATGGCCGTAACTACTAGAAGTGGAAAAGGTGGAGATGCAACCACCTCAAATCAAAGAAGGATTGTGGATGAAGATGTTGTGGTTCAAGAAGATGAAATCCCAAGCAATATGGTTCAAGCTAATGAAGAAGTGAGAATTGACATAGATGAAAGTGTGGAGGAGACGCAAGAAGAGGTGAACCCGTCTAGGGAACACGTGCTAAGGCATCAACGCCAAGACCTCCTCCACCATACCCTCAAAGTCTTGCAAAGCAAAGTAGTGAGAACCAATTCAAAAAGTTTATTGATATGAAGAAGAGTGTGTCAATTAATGTGCCGTTGGTTGAGGCATTGGAACAAATGCCGGGATATGCAAAATTCATGAAGGATTTGGTAACCAAGAAAAGATCAATGAATTGTGAGACCTCATGATGACTCATCAAGTGAGTGTTATTGTGCACTCAATGGCTCCGAAGTTGGAAGATCCGGGCACTTTCACAATCCCTTACACTATTGGGAGCGCTGATTTTGCCAAAGCACTATGTGATCTCGGGGCAAGTATCAACTTGATGCCCTATTAGGTGTTCAAAACTTTGGGAATTGGACAACTAAGACCCACATCTATGAGGTTGCAAATGGCGGATCGAACAATGAAGAAGCTTTTGGGTATTATTGATGATATATTGGTTTGAGTTGACAAGTTCATCCTCCCAGCGGACTTTGCGATCCTTGATTGTGAAGTGGACTATGAGGTGCCTATCATTTTGGGTAGACCTTTCCTTGCTACGGTAAGGCTCTTGTTGATGTGGAAGTCGGTGAGCTTTCCGGGTGAGTGACGAAAAAGTGGTCTTCCATGTGTGCAAATTAATGAGGCCATCGAATAGCAATGAAGTTTGTTCGTTCGTGGATTTGGTGATGGATGTGATTGTTGATGATGCTAGTGCCTCAATGAACATTGAAGATAAATTGGAGGCCGTATTGCTTTACCTTGATAAGGATGAGGAGAGTGATGGCTATGTGGAGTATGTAAATGCATTGCAAGGCATGGGGTCGTACACTTATGAGCCCCGAAAGCTATCTTTGGATCTTGAAAATCAGAAGACTCTTCTAACAAAGCCCTCAATTGAGGAGCCTCCTACCTTGGAGCTAAAGCCATTGCCCCCGCACCTCAGGTATGAATTCCTTGGCTCTTCTTCTGCTTTACCGGTTATCCTTTCTTCTTGCTTTACTAATATGTAGGTAGAGTCCACATTGGAGGTGCTACAAAGGAGGAAAAGAGCAATCGGATGGACTTTGGCAGATATCCGGGGCATAAGCCCCACCTTTTACATGTACAAGATTATTTTGGACCCTCCGTTGAACATCAAAGGAGGCTAAATGAAGCAATTCAAGAGGTGGTCAAGAAGGAGATCATAAAGTGGTTGGATGCCGGCGTTGTATACTCCATATCCGATAGTTCATGGACTTCTCCGGTTCAATGTGTCCCAAAGAAAGGGGGAATGACCGTGGTTACCAATGACAAGAGCGTCTTTATTCCTACAAGGACGGTGACCAGTTGGAGGGTGTGTATAGACTATCACAAGCTCAACAAAGTTACAAGAAAAGATCATTTCTCACTTCCCTTCCTTGATCAAATGCTTGATAGGTTGGCCGGGCGTGCTTTCTATTGTTTCCTCGATGGGTATTCCAGCTACAATCAAATTCTCATTGCTCCGGAGGATCAAGAAAAGACTACCTTCACTTGTCTCTATGGTACTTTTGCATTCTCACGGATGCCCTTTGGTTTATGTAATGCACCGACGACTTTTCAATGGTGTATGATGGCCATTTTTACCGACATAGTGGAGGATATTCTTGTGGTCTTCATGGATGATTTCTCTGTGGTTGGAAACCCTTTTGATGATTGCTTGAACAATTTGGATAGGGTCTTGGCTAGATGTGAGGAGACTAATTTGGTGTTGAATTGGGAGAAATGTCACTTCATGGTTGAGAAAGGCATTGTTCTTGGCCACAAAATTTCAAAGCATGGTATTGAGGTTGATAAGGCCAAGATTGCGGTGATCTCCAAACTTCATCCCCCTATATCCGTGAAGGGAGTGAGTAGCTTCTTGGGTCATCGGGTTTGTATCGCCGATTCATCAAGTATTTTTCCAAGGTGGTAAACCCATTGTGCAAACTTTTGGAGAAGGATGTCAAGTTCATTTCAATGAAGATTGTATGGAGGCATTCGAGTTGCTTAAGTTCAAGTTGACTACTACTCCTACTATTACCGCACCGGATTGGAGCTTGCCTTTTGAGCTCAAGTGTGATGCTAGTGATGTTGCGGTTGGAGCGGTGTTGGGTCAAAGAATCAATAAAATCTTCCATCCGGTCTACTATGCTAGCAAGACCATGAATGATGCCCAAGTCAACTACACAGTGATCGAAAAAGAGCTACTTGCTATTGTCTTTGCTATGGAGAAGTTTTGGCCGTATTTGATGGGTACTAAGGTGACTGTTCACATCGATCATGCGGCGCTTCGGTATTTGATGAGCAAGAAAGATTCTAAGGCAAGGTTGATGTGGTAGGTGCTTCTATTGCAAGAGTTTGATCTAGAGATTCAAGACCGCAAGAGTAGTGAAAACCAAGTGGCGGATCACTTGTCCCGATTGGAGGAGGAGGGAGTCCACATGACGGCCTTGAGATCAATGATTCATTTTCCGACGAGCAACTCCTAGCCGTTTCAATGATTGGGATGCCATGGTTTGCCGATTTAGCCAACTATCTTGTGAGCGACATTGTCCCAAATGAGTTCTCTTTAAACCAAAGGAAGAAGCTCAAACGAAATTGCCTTGACTATTATTGGGATGAGCCGTATCTCTTTCGGATATGTACCGATGGTATGATCCGGCAATGCGTGCCGGATGAAGAACAAATGGGTATTCCTGAGGCTTGCCACTCTTCACCGTATGGTGGTCACCATGTTGGAGCAAGAACAGTGGCAAAAGTTTTGAGTTGTGGATTCTATTGGTCTACGCTCTACAAGGATGCTAGTTAGCTTGTCAAGCATTGTGATGAATGTCAAAGGGCCGGTGGGATCTCTAAGAAGAATGAAATGCCTCTCACCACCATTTTGAAGATAGACATCTTCGACGTGTGGGGTATTGATCTCATGGGTCCATTTGTTAGTTCTTGTGGGAGCACCTACATTCTAGTCAGTTGATTATGTTTCCAAATGGTCGAGGCCATTGCTTTACCCAACAATGAAGCGAGGAGTTTGGTGGCATTCTTAAAGAAAAGCATCTTTACAATGTTTGGTACTTTGAGGGCCATTATTAGTGATGGGGGTTCGCATTTTTGCAACCGAGCTTTGATACCTTACTCAGAAAGTATGGTGTCACTCACAAAGTATCGACCCCCTACCATCCTCAAGCAAGCGGGCAAGTTAAAGTCTCCAAGCGGGAGATCTAGAGTATTTTGTCAAAGACTGTCAATGCCAACCGGACGGATTGGTCAAGAAAACTTGATGATGCTCTTTGGGCTTATAGGACGGCCTACAAGACGTCGATTGGGATGTATCCATATCAATTGGTGTTTGGGAAGGCGTGCCATATTCCGGTAGAACTCAAATATAAGGCCATGTGGGCTTTGAAAAAGTTGAACCTTGAGTGAGATGTCGCAGCAAACCTGAGGGTGTCACAATTGAATGAGCTTGATGAATTTCGGTATCATGCCTACATAAGTTCGTCCCTTTACAAGGCGAAGATGAAGTACCTCCATGACAAGTACATCCACAACAAGGAGTTCAAAGAAGGTGATCTTGTGCTATTGTTCAATTTCCGATTAAAGATGTTTCCGGGCAAGTTGAAATCAAAAAGGAGTGGGCCCTTTGAAGTAGTGAATGTAACCCCCTTTGGTGCTCTAGATTTGAAAAATAAGAATGATAAGGTTTTTAGAGTCAATGGGCACCGGGTTAAACATTATCTTGGCAAGGTTGATCATGGCCACATTGTGGCGGTTCTTCATTTCAAGTGATTGGTAATCTGCGTCGTGCCGCGATGTTAAATCAGGCGCTTCTTGGTAGGCAACCCATTTCTTTTTCTTTCTTTTATTTTTCTTCTTTTAGATAGGCTTGGTTTTGTGCTAACCAGTTTTGAAGTGTATGCAGAAATGGATGTGCATTGCAAGGACTGTGCATGAAAAATTTGGCTAAGTGTCAAAGTGCATAGTCTCTGAAGTTGGCCTGTCAAAATGCTTAAGGAATTGCGGCCGCACACATTTTTATGCTGTCCGCACTAATGCTACGGCCGTACTCATTTTTGTGCGGTCTGCAACCAGTCGTCTCAAGGGCAGGTAAGGAGTGCGGTTCGCATCAAAATTATGCGGCCGCACTCAGGTAAAAAATTGGGTCCCACGGGTAAAAGTATAAATAGGGCTTCCTGCATCTTTTTAGACTTTTCGATCTTCTAAGCCCTGAAGCTAAGCTTGCAAAGTAATTTTTCCCCATTGCTCTCAAAATTTTCCCTCATTTCATCACCTGCATCTTCATTACTGGTATGTTAATTTCTTCATTAGATTCTTCATCTTTTGTTTGCTTTTGCTCTTTGATTTAGGGTTAATTACATGCTTAAAATGTCAATGTTTAGTTGTTTTTGCTTAGAATCATGAGGGTAGCTTTTCGAACGATAATTGGGGTTTGGGTAAGTAACTAATAATGTTTAATTGCTAAAATCATGACAATTTGAGGACAAAATTGAATAAACCCTAGGACATGCCCATAAAGTTTGAATTATGCGACGCACACATTTTTTGTGCGGTCCGCAGTAGAGGCTATGCGTCCGCACACACTTTTGTGTGGTCCGTAGACCTCTGAGTTAGGATAATGGCGTGCTTGGCTTGTGCGGCCGCACCCAAAATTGTGCGGTCCGCAATGGACTTGCGTGGCCGCACTCATTTTTGTGCGATCCACAGTGATGAAAATTCAGAGAACCTAGTAGTCTGAACCTGGGGCTGTGCAGTCGCAGACAAAATTGTGCGGTCCGCACTTTTGGCTATGCGTCTGAACTCATTTTTGTGCGGTCCACACCGGGCAGACTGCGGCCGCACTCAGTTGTGCGGTCTGCATTGCCCCTTCTAAGAATGTTTTGTTGTAACATTCTATCATGTTTATGTATGCATTATGAGCTTCAATTGTAACTAATTTCTAGTTCTTATGGGTTGCAAACAATGGTTCAATCACGTGGCAAAGAAGATATAGCAAAAGGAAGGGCAGAACCCTCCCGAGGCCGGGGTCGAGGTAAAAGCAACCTCCTCTAGCACCTTAAAGAGTCATAACCAAGAAACCAACCACAAGCAGAGCCCCTGATACCTCGAAGACCAGTGAGTATGTCCCATCCGGGGAAGCTTCTGAGGGTAACTCCGTGCAAGCACAGTCGGAAGCCCAATCACAACAAATCCCAGGGAGATTCCATTTGGTCGATGAGTCTTCTTCAGCTGCCAGTTCGTCTGAAGGCTCGAAAGAGTGTAGTCAAGATTCTGAGCCCTCTTCCTCACATGCTCCCCCTGCTCCAATAAATTTAGATGATGATGATGTTCCAGATGATGGGAGAGGGGGCGATATTGCAGTGGCCGGGTTAGAAAGATCAAGGAGGCCAGAGATATGGGAGGACAAATTTGTCAGTGCCAATGCCTTTACCAAGTTTAGGGAATGGTGGCCATAGAGGTCGCTCACTCTTGAGCGACAATTTTTGATGAAAGATTTGAACAAGCACAACCTCAATGTCCTTAGGCAATTCGAGGAGCGGAAAGGTTGGAAATGGTTCACCAACACCATCCTAGATGCAAATGAGTACCTAGTCAAGGAATTCTATGCAAATGTTGCTCATATAAAAAAGGGTACTAAGGTGACAAAAATGCAGAATCTGAAAATCCGCTTTGACCCCTGTGCACTGAAAAAATATGTGGGGTTTGAAGAAGTAGAAGTAGTGCAATACTTGGAAAAACTAGCTATGGGTGATGCAACTCGTCCATGGTTAGCTGAGATTATGGTCAACACCTCCGTGGCTCACAGCAAGGGTTCCAATTATCCGGGTCACCCTAAACTTTGAAGCAAAAGGGTGAAAAATGTTCGTGTGTGGCCGCATTGACCCATGTATCAATGAAAACATGCTCCGACTTCCCCGTGCAGTCTTGGTGGCTTCGATTATGGCCAGGTACCCGATAAATGTTGGTGCCATCATGTCCACCAACATCACTCTAGTTGTCTAGAAGGATGAAAGATCCTATCCATACCCAAAATTCCTCACTGAATACTTCAAGGATCAAGGGGTGGAGTCGAAGCATTATGATACAGAAGTGAAGGCCGAGAAGCCTTTCTCCTGGTACCATCTTCAGGGAGCTGACAACCCGAAATCCAAGGGTAAAGCTACTACCTCCACTGGCCAGTCTGGAGAGCTAGCAATAGTGGTTATTGATTCAGCTATCAAGCCTTCCACATCAGCCGGTACTTCCACCAGGACAACAACCATGCCACCATCTTCATCCACCGGACCACCTGCTTCTGCGAGTCTATCAATGTCATTGCCAGTGTCGGCTTCATCTACATATTCTCAGACTGAGCTGTGAGTCTCCCAAACATTGGTAAGCCTTAATAACTGGATGCAGGCAGCTATTACAAAGATAACTGCTATATCTAGTGATGTTGCAGCATAGTCCGCAGCCCCAGCAGAGCCAGAAGTACCTCCGTTAGTGGAGGAAACATTGAAAAAGATACTGGAAAACCAGAAAACCATTATGAATACTCCAGTGGAGCATGAGAAGGTCATTGAGGACTTGAGAAAGCAAGTAAAAAAGATGAAGAAGTCTCAAGTATCGAAGAGATCAGTGGACAAGTTGATAAGGGAGGTCACTAAGTTTGCATCTGCCGGAGATCTGCCATTGGACCTGCTTATGGAGCCTTCAGTCCCAGCAGCAAAAGGCAGCACCAGAGGCAGCAGCCGGCCAGTCTGAGGAGCCGGTTGCCACTTCCCACACTGCTGAGGAGATGATCCAAATGCTCAGCAACCCAGTTGTCCCTCAGCCAGGTGATGATGAGATACAGCTTGAGGCCGAGGTTGCTGATGATCCTATGCATACTGAGATCACATAGGGATTTCTCTCAACTATATGGCCCTTTCCCTGTTCTTATTTTTGTTAAGCATTGAGGATAATGCTTATTTTCATTTGGGCGGGGGTGGTCTATTTTGATTATTTGACATTTGGGTTGTAATAACTCTGATACTATTTTTTTCATCTTTATTTTCCTTTGGTATGTATATATTTTCCCCATTTGATGTAGATATTCATTTTCCTTATGTATATATTCATTTGATATCGATTTGTTTATTCATTTATCTCGCTTTCCGTAGTTTATTTCATAACTTCTCTAGTTTGCTTTTCCTTAGTAGTATATCTTCTTATTTACTTTAGTAGCTTATTTTTAATCTGCTAGCTTCTTTTTACATTTTGAGTGAACAATAAGCTTTTAGTTTTCTTAATGTCACGGTTCTTTCCAAAGGTGGATTATGTATGAACCGGGTGGCTCTTCCCAACGATGGATGGCGTGACAACCTTCTTAAGGGATTGAGCCCATTTTCTTTTATGTTTTGGTAAATATAGTAGTATTGAATAAAAGGGGTCTCAAGCATGCTTCACTTGGTACCAACATATTTACCTATGATCGTATGGTTAAAAATAAGTTGTTGGCTTAAAATAGCTCTAGTTGTGACTCTTTTGACACTTGTGTTGACTTAAGTAGTCATCTAGTGGTTCAAATCGAGCCATTTGTGATTCTCAATCTTAGCTAGGGTTGTTGTGGACCCTCAACTCTGTTTTCTTTAGCATTCCAGAAGCGTGAGAGGTGAGATGTTTAGATACAAGTCCAAGTACCTGTGCTAATGGTCTAGAACTTGCCCCAAATGTTTGTCTAGGAGAAATTCTAAGTGTAGCTTGGCTTGATAAATGATTGTAGGCTCTCCTTGATCCAAAATTGAAATTTAAAATCTTCCATAGCCTACCAATATAATATCCCAGTCAACCCCTTCGAGCCTAAGCCCTTTTTCTTTTAATAACCACGTTACAAGCCTTTATCCGTTTTGTATTGACTCTCTCTTAGCACCCAATCTTTCCTTAGCATTCTTGAGAAACAATTGGTAGAAACATAAGTTTGGGAGAGATACAAGGAGATTGAAGTGATATAACGTACAAAGAAGACAATGAAATGAAGAAAAGGGAAGACAAAAAAAAGAAAGAAAGAACAAAAAGAAAAATGCCAAAAAGAAAGTGAATAAAGTGAAAGAGTTGAAGGGAATTCAAAAGAAAACAACGATGAAAGTCATGGAGTAAATATAAAAGGAGAAAAATGAATTGTCATGATCAAGAAAGAGTGACATTATGTCTCTCTAATTCCCCTGAGGAAATAGAAAATGACTTAAAGAGTCGAGAAAGTATGAGCCGAAAAGAGAAAATAGAGTGCTTAAGGAAAGATGAAACCATTATATTCCAACAAGTCCTACTATGATCCAAAAGCCTTCATTACATTCCGCAAAAGCCCTACATGATTTCAGGTTAAGTGAGCTTACATTAGTGGTGATTTACATGAGGGGAAAGCTTATGGTACTTAAAGCCGGACTTGTGACGTTCATTTGAGAGAGATGGGCGAACTTTTCACAATCCTTGCTTCGAGTGTTGCATTCTTAAGTGAGATTTGCTAATGGAGAGTAGAAGAGGAAGAGTGTGGGATCCACAATGACCTATATGAAAGAGCGAGCTTCCTTGATGAATAGAGTCAACTCTTGATGCTCTAGTGTCACACTATAACTATTGTACTCAAAAGGTCAAATCATTGCGTTATTGATAATTTATATGTGTTGTGGGTAATTGTTGGTCCCAATTGATGTGTAATTGATTCACCTTAGGCTAGCTGAAATATCCCTTTTTTTAATGGAGGTGGGAATTGCCTTAATTTCTTGAGGACAAGCAAAAGCTTAAGTCTGGAAGAGTTGATAAGTAGAGATTTTGACCGCTTACTTGCTCTCTTTTACTTGCGTTTTAGCTCAAAAATGCTTAAAGGTATTCCAGGAAACTAACAAAATATGCTTACTTGCAGGAATATTGGGAAACGAGCCAAAGAAGTCAAAATCAACTCATAAAAGAGTCAAAAGTGAACAAGAAACAAAATAGGGCAAAAAAGGCTAGCAGAGCAGACCACACAATTCTAGTGCGGCCGTAGAAGGGAGATTCAAAGAGTAGTGTTTTGGCCAGCTCAAGGAGTGTGGAGTGCATCGAAATTGTGCGGTCGTAGTAGGTCAAGTGTGTCCGCAATCATTATTATGCGTTCCGCAAGATTAGAGAATCAGAGAGCTGTTTTAAGTCCAAAAGCAGAAGAGTGTGGATCACATCACTTTTGTGCGACCGCATAGTCAGAAGTGTAGCCGCACCCACTTTTATGCGGACCGTAGAGGCCTGAAGTTCCAAGCCCAAATTCCCAAGACTGCGGACCGAACAATAATTGTGCAGCCACAGAAGCCCATTGTACGGACCGCACCAGAATTATGCGGCCGCACAATCTTCGTAGGGGCATTTTTGTCAGATATTTTTAGCTTAGTATAAATAGTACTTTTTGTCATTTTTAGGTTAAGTTCAGTTTCCAAAAGTGCACCTGAGCCATTTTCTTTACTTCTTTGAGTAATTTTGTATTAGATTTACTTCTAAACATTAGATTTTCTTTGTCTAATCAATTAGTATGCATTCTATTTCAATTTCTTCTTGTATTTCTTTATTTTTCATGAGTAGCTAAATCATTAGCTAGGGTTGTGACCCAACCGTAGTGTGGGTACTTAATGAGTATTTAATTTTAGGGCTTGTTTGTGATTGAGTTAGTGATATTTAGCCTTGTTTATGCTTGAATTCTAGAATTAATGGTTGCAAACATTGATTCATGCTTATTTGACCTAGTCTTTACTTGAGAAAGAGAGACTAAGTTTAAGAAAATTTGGCTAACAAGGAATTGGGGTGAACTCAAGAAATTGAAAGCCCCAATTAAAGGGTCAAATCTAGAGATAGTACGACCCGACTTGAGCATCTATCACTTGATTTGTGCAATACCCATTTGGGCTTGAGAAAGCCAAATTAGGCCAAATCACTCAAACTACCGAGAGGTATAGAGTGACCAATTGCGTGTGATTGTTATATTATGATCCCGATTAATCAAACTTGCCCTATAGTTTACAATCCGTTAGGTATCCACCTAGGTGGAAGTCACGATCCTAGATCCTTTATCATTTGAAAAACAACCAAAATAAAAATTATTGTCTTCTAGTTTATTATTTGCAAACAATAGTATAAAGTAGAAATAGAAATATCAAACAAGAAAGTGGAAATGCAAATTGAGGCACATTATACAATTACACTAGGTATACACCTAATCCCATTTCTAACTCCCTAAGAAATCAACCCCGACTCGCGTTGGGTTTTATTATTGCTTCGACCACCTCACTACCTAATTGTGGTGTGAGTTTGGGCAGCATCAACAACCAACCGTGCCCCGTCCATACTTTGAGCCTTTAACATTCACCTTCCAAGGCCTGCAATTTCAGCCGGACATAACTCATATTACTCCAGACTCATACGCTCAACAACCATAATATGAGTCCACAATTGAACAAGAAAGAGTAGTTGGGAACCCCTAGAAGGAATAAATGGCTCGAAAAATGAGAAACTTAGGACAAAGCTTAAAAAACATGCAAGGCCTGAGTGGCCAAAAAAGTGTTTCCTATTTAGAGTTGTGCATGTTCCCAAATGTTCATCTACCTATCGGCTTCAAAATGCCAAAGTTTGAAAAGTATGATGGGCACGAAGATCCAATTGCTCATCTTAAAAGATACTGCAATCAGCTACGAGGGGCTGGTGGGAAAAAGAATTGTTGATGGCCTATTCCGGAGAAAGCCTGACAGGAATCACTTCAGAATGGTATATGGATCAGGAAATCTCCCATTGGCACATATGTGATGATTTATCTCGAGATTTTGTCAGACAGTTCTAGTACAATGTCGACGTAGCTCCAGACAGAAACTCCCTTACTAACTTGAAGAAGAAGACCGCGGAAAGTTTTTGCGAGAACGCTATCAAATGGCGCGAGCAGGACACTAGAGAAAACTTGCCCATGGACGAAACAAAAATGGTTATAGTCTTCTTGCAGGCCCAAGAGGCTGATTATTTTCAGAATATGATGTCCGCCATGGGCAAACCATTTGTGGAAGCAATCAAAATCGGGGAAATGGTAGAGAACGGTCTGAAAACTAGCTGGATATTGAGTCAAGCTGCTTTGAAAGCTACCTCCCAAGCCATCTAGAACGGCTCAAGGGGTTTGGCTAGTCGTAAAAAGGGGGAGGAAGGAGCCATAATAGCTTCAGGTTCAAAAGGGCCCCGCCGATCATTTGATCACTCTTACATGGCGTCAAGAACCCCATAACACTACTATCTACACCAAGATGCAGCTTATGCCGTGGCATCGCCTCACTATGCAATGATAAACGCCCAACCTTACGCACGAGCACAACATCATTACAGTCAAGCCCGAGCTCCACTTCCTAAAAATAACCATCCCTATCAAGCCCCGTATAACCCCCATCTACCACAAAGCACACATCAACACAATCCACGCCCTTGTGAGCCTCCCAGGAGAAACAATTTCACCTCTATTGGTGAATCTTATTCCAGTTTGCTTCAGAAGTCGACCCAACTGGGTCTGTTGCAAAATTCCGAATCCCCATCATACTGGGGTGGTACCAAGTGTACTTACCATTGGGTAGTAGACGACCACGATACAAAAGATTGTTGGACCCTCAAAAGGGCGATTGAAAGCTTGATAGAACAAAAAAGAGTTGTGTTGAGGGACGAGAAAGTCCCTAATGTGACCAACAATCCATTACCGGCTCACAACAATGGGCCGGTCATTGGAATGATTTATGACGACAAGGAATTTGATCAAGCATTGAAAGTCATCATTGTCATCGCCGATTCAGAGGCAAGACCCAAAGCGGTGGCGAAACATGCCAAAACTGAGAAGAAAATCACTCTGGTTCCTCAAGCTGTAGAAACAAAGACTAGGGCAGGCTAAGAACGTGGTTCTTTATGTTCCTAAGGCCCTGAGAAAAGAACAACTCATCCTAAACACTCCCAAGAAATTCAAGTAAAGGAAGGCTACGTTGAATGTGCCAAGATTATATGTGCCAAAGGGGACCTACGTAGTGCGGGGCCGATAATTTCACCAAGGCTGACTGAGCCCGTCATTATCAGCTGCGCACCATAGAGTCCTATGAAAGATACCACCACAGTTCCCTGGAATTACAATAGAACCGTGGTTACATACATGGGGAAAGAAGTTATGGGTGAAGTGAATGAAATGAATCAATCTGCGAAGTACCATAACCTAGAAAAGTTAAAGAAATCCAAACTGAATAGGGTTAAACGGTTGCCATCCAAGAAGCCTGTAAACAATGAGGAAGCAAAAGAGTTCTTTAGAAAGATGAAAACTTTGGAATATGCAATAGTCAACCAACTTCGGAAGACTCCTTCCCAGGTCTCACTCTTATCTCTGCTGCTGAGTTAAAATGAACACCAGAAAGTGCTACTTAAAACACTAAATGAAGCATATGTCCCAGTTGATAATTCTGTTGAACAATTGGAGACAATGGCCAAACAATTCTTTGAGGTTAATAAAATTTCCTTCAGCCGCGATGATTTGCCCCAGAGAGAGCCTCCCACAACAAAGCCCTCTACCCTAACTGTCAAATGTGAGGGCTGTTATGAGAGTGATGTTAGATGGTGGTTCCGGGCTCGATATTTGCCCTCTCTCAACACTTTAGAGAATGGAGATTGGAACGAAAAGAATTCGAGCTAACAACGTCTGTGTACGGGCTTTTGATGGGGTCAAGAGAGACACAATAGAAAAAATTGATTTGATTGGACTATTGGCCCATGGATTTTGAGGTGACTTTCCAGGTTTTGGACATGGACACCTCATACAATTTCCTTTTAGGAAGACCATGGATTCATGCTGCCGGAGCTGTTCCTTCCACTCTTCACCAAATGGTCAAATTTTAATATGATAATCAAGAAATTGTTTTCCATGGAGAGGGCGAGCAGTCCATCTACCGGGACCTTTAGTCCCATGTCTTGAAGCTAGCGAAGGCAGCGAGCATATTATATACCAAGCTTTTGAAATTGTGGTCACTGACCAATGTGAAGAAGGGGCCCCATTACCTCAACCTTGCTTGCCTAATGCTTCGGTCATGGTCGCCACCCAAATGATTAGACATGGGTACAAGTCCGAAAAGGGGCTCGGGGTATCTCTACAAGGCATCACTAAGCCTATTACTTCAATCACTAATGAGAAGTTTTCGATGTGGCTTTCCGAGCTACAGAGTTCGATAGAAAATGGGCTGATGAGCGCAAAGAAAAAGGGTGGGTCCTGTCCCAGCCCATTACACATCTCGCCCAATCATTTGTCAAACCAAAATATGTGGAAGAAAAAGAAGAGGCCTTCACGGCCGAAGAAATTGATGATATTTAAGAAGGCTTGAAACAAATGCTATATGAGTCTCACATTGTCTAGCCAGGGGAAGGCACGAGCAATGCTGAGGTGCAGTATATGGGACCGGACTATGCTATTCCCTGTTAGATGGGAGTCCCGGTAGTCCAGTCTTGCCATCTCTTCTACATTACGAGATATTTCAGGGCATACATCGAATGTATTTACTTTATAGTCTTTTGATTTTGATGTAAACCCTCATATCTTCAATTAATTGGAATGGAATCAATATGTCATCGTCCATAAATGTCTCTTTTTCTTTATTCTGATTTTGCTATTTTTCTTATCTTTTTCTTTTCAATTCTAATAATGCGGACTTAAATAACATGACATGCTTGCGGATTTCATGCACAGATTCTAACCTTGAAATAATGAATCATGAACCAGAATATGATGAAGATGAGGCTTTTAGGGAAATAAATCGAGAATTGGAACAAGTTGAGAATAATCCTAAGCCAAACTTAAATGAAACCAAGCAGTTAACTTGGGCAGTTCAAAAGAGATCCGAGAAACCATGATAAGCATTCACGCTGATGAAAGAATCAGAGATGCCTTGATCCAACTTTTGTTTGAATTCAAAGACGTCTTTGCATGGTCTTATGATGATATGCCAGGGCTCAGCGTTGACTTGGTGGTACATAAATTGCCCACCTATCCTGGTTATCCATCTGTCCAACAAAAACAAAGAAAGTTCAAAACAGACATCAGTGATAAGATCAAAGAAGAAGTCACCAAACAACTGAAGACTGGTGTGATCTGAGTGGTCCGATACACCACGTGATTGTCCAATGTAGTTCTAGTGCCGAAGAAAGATGGAAAACCCAAGTATGTGTTGATTATCGAAATTTGAACAAAGCAATACCTAAAGACAACTTTCCATTGTCAAACATCCACATTCTAGTTGATAATTGTGCCAAATATGAGATACAGTCTTTCATGGATTGTTATGCTGGGTATCACCGGGTTCTGATGGATGAATAAGATGCAAAAAAGACGGCTTTCACCACACTTTGGGGTACTTACTATTACAGGGTCATGCCATTTTGTCTGAAAAATGCCGGGGCAACCTACATGAGAGCTATGACTGCCGTTTTCCATGACATGATGCACCAGGAGATTGAGGTGTATGTGGATAATGTGATCATTAAATCCAGAACGCAAGAAGACCATGTGCGAGATTTGAGGAAGTTCTTCGAGCGTCTGCACAGGTATGACTTGAAATTAAACCCAGCTAAATGTGCATTCGGAGTTCCGTTTGGGAAACTTCTGGGTTTATAGTCAGTCGGAGGGGTATTGAATTAGATCCAACAAAGATAAAGTCTATTCAGGATTTGACACCTCCTAAAACTAAGAAAGAGGTCGTGAGTCTGCTAGGAAGATTGAATTACATCAGTAGATTCATTGCTAAGCTTACTACCACTTGTGAGCCCATATTTAAGTTGTTAAAGAAAGACGCGCCAATCAGATGGACAAATGAGTGTCAAGAAGCTTTTGATAAAATCAAAGAATATCTTTCAAATCCTCCACTGTTGGTTCCACCCGAGTCGGGAAGACCTTTGTTCTCGTACCTGACAATCTTGAAAAATTCTTTCGGTTGTGTCCTGGGGCAACACGATGTGACTGGGAAGAAAGAGCAAGCCATATATTATCTGAGCAAGAAGTTTACCAGTTATGAAACCAAATACACTTTGTTAGAAAGAACTTGTTGCGCCCTAACGTGAGTCGCCCGGAAGCTCAGACATTATCTGCTGGCTTACACAACATATCTCATAACTAGGATGGATACTTTGAAGTACATATTCTAGAAGCCAATGCCCACGGGAAGGTTAGCTCACCGAGTTTGACATTGTCTATGTCATTCGCAAGACGATGAAAGCCCAAGCCTTGGCAGATTATCTAGCTGAGAACCCGGTCGATGATGAATACCAACCCCTAAGCACTTATTTTCCTGGCGAGGAGGTAAATTCGGTTGAAGTAGTTCCATAGGACACCAATGTCTAGAAAATGTTCTTTGATGGGGTTGTAAGTGCAAAAGGTGTCGGGATTAGAGCAATTCCGATTTCACCCACAGGTCAACACTATCCGGCCATAGCCCGGCTCCATTTCTTCTGTACAAACAACACTGCCAAGTATGAAGCCTGCATCATAGGAATGAATATGGCAGCTGATCTAGATGTAGAGGAATTATTAATCATAAGGAATTCTGATTTAATTATTCGGCAAGCCCAAGGTGAATGGGAAACTCGAGACATCAAACTCATCCCATACAAGCAACATGTGAAAGATCTTAGCAAACAATTCAAGTCCGTCGAGTTCAGGTATATCCCTCGATTCCACAATGAGTTAGCTGATACGCTAGCTACTTTGGCCTTAATGCTACCATACCCGTGTAATGTCCATATTGACCCGCTGGAAATCCAAGTTCGAGAAAGGCATGGTTATTGTAACGTAGTTGAAATGGAGCTAGATGTTTAACCGTGGTATTATGATATAAAAAGGTTTTTGAAAACAAAAGAATATCCTGAGTGTCGCGCCCCCTTTTTTCCTCCGTGGAGAAAGTCCGGGTTCTGACGTTTATGGGGGTAATAACTCATTTCCTTTTGGGATTTGGATATTTTGAAGAGTCGCCACCTAACGGATTATGGTGCGTTAGGGCACCTAGAGAGATTAACTCTTAGACTAGTTTGCATTACCAGATATTTAGGGTAAGGGCTCGAAATAACCTTGAGGGGAAGGTGTTAGGAACCCCTCTCGATCCACAACAGTGGGTCTCGGCAGAACTTATACTTATGAATTAGTCCTTTAACAAATAAGTAGTTGAAACACATAATTGCAAATAAAAGCATGTTGGACATGGTATGACTCAAAGAATTTGAATAAGTTGCATATAAAGAGTAAGGTTTAAACATCGGGAGTTGGGAAAGAGGGGTCCTAGGTTGGTTAGCCTATAAGATCACCCCACATAATGCCCGGTAAACACTCCTCAATGAGGGGCTACACGTGACATTAGCGCGTAGTCATATTATCCCTTTCTACCCAATTCCTTCCCCTTGGTCATAGCTTAAAGCATTCTAGAAACCTTGAAAATGTCCTATGTGTGCACTACCCGTCCCTTCCTTGTGGCCCTGGAGGTATTTTAGGACCTCTACTTTTGGACAGTTCTAGACCTTCCTAAGGTTTTAAAGGATAAAAGTCTAGGAGTCAATCAAGAACAAGTAGGACTGTATTTAAAGAGAACAGATTATAGGCTCATAGTCACTTCCACAAATAGAACAAGTAAATGCACGTCTTCAAACAATAGCCATGTATTTAAGAGAAAATCCTAGAACATGATATCTAGGTGGGCAGGGATTATGCAGTATTGACTTAGGAAAAAGTGTAAAAGATCCTATTTAGCTTGCATATTGATTTAAACCTGTTGAAGTTGGACAATTTTAAATAACCAAAGCACAATTTCAGAGTTACAAAATTGAAATCGTCCTATAGGCTTGCCTAAACACAGAACAGTAATGTCCTAAGAGCATGATATCTACATTGATGCACTAAAATAGTGAACAGTTTTAAACGGATATTTGAGGTCCTATAGACATGTTTCTAGCGGTAGTAAATTAAGGCAGTGTTTGAAAACTCATTAAAGAAGCGGACAGTTGATTAACTAGTTCAAAAGGAACTAACATGGATTAAACTGATTTGTTTAACTAAATTAATTTTAAGCTCTATAGGCAGGATTTATGATTTTAATTTCTATAGGCATGGTATCTAATTGTTAAGAGAAGATGTTGGAACTTATAAACATGATTTCTAGGGAAACAAATGTAAATACATGTTGTAACAGAAACTGAACTTAATCACTTTACACCTCATAGACATGATATCTAATTATAAAGCTATTTAAATTCTATAGGCATGATTTCTAATTATAAAGTTGATTTTAATCCTATAGACATGATTTCTATTATTAAAGCCATTTAAATCCTATAGACATGATTTCTAATATTGTGAAAACATAGCAAGTGCATTAACACAATCCTATAGGCATGGTATCTACCCGAATTACCCAACAGATATAACTACCCACCCCTTTTCACTAATCACCCTAATATTGTTTACAAATAATTATTATAGACCAGCTGAATAAATTACATAAACAAGTAAAGAAAAAGAAGAAGTTAACTATAGGGAGCCTGAAGCAGGCCCAAATGACTTCCCAAGCCTCCAATAGCCTCAAATGCCAAAGTTCCATAGACAGTATCGTGTCTAGGTGTGTCAAAGTTCCCTAAGAACCTCAAGGATCCCGGGCAATGCTCATACCTAGACCTTTCCTCGACAATAACTGATTTAAGTGCAGTGTGGAAGGGCCAGCTCTGACATGCCAGAGTTCAGAGAGATCTCAAGGATCTCAAGGTGGTACACATGCCAGAGGGGCACAACCTAATACTCTAGGAGTAATGTGAGAGTGCTTGACCTAGTTTTGAAATGGTTTTGATATGAAAAAATAGTGTTGAAAATGGCTCAATTAAGTAAAGAAGTTTTATAAAAATAGGAATTGATTAGTAATAAAACAGTTTGAAAGAAACAATGGACTTGTGAGAAATCAACAAACAGTTTAAACAACATCATTCAGACACAAATTTCACTCAGGGAGTATAAGAATTGGGGACACATAGAACATATTAATGTAACAACAAGAGCACAAAAGTTTCCTTTTCAGAGTTCTTTATGGGATTTAGGAGTCAATTACACAGCCATAGAACAAACAGTAAGAACATAGTTATACTAGGCAGAATTGAACATAGGGTCAGAAGTACTTAGGGAGTAGTAAGTAACGTAGCAAAGTAGATTACTATGAGGAATTGGGTAAACAAACAGACAGACAATCATACATGGAGTAGAGTCAAATTGAGACATGCTAGAGAAAGCAATAGACAAGTCATCAGACATGTTAATCATAAGTTGAATAGGTAGTACTCATATATGCTAAGTGAAACCAGGATTTAAGCATGCTAGTTACATATCAAAAAGCCAAGTGATAGACAAGAATAAGTAAACTAATGCAGTAAGAGAACACATAGAGTTTTGAACTTGTAATTAAATTAGAACATACCAGTTAAGGATAGAAGACAAAGTATTTCTTAAATTAATCAGTCAATCACAAATTGTTTTTCCACAAAAATACTTTTGTTTAACCAAAAAATGAGATTTCGGTCAAAGCTTTAATTTAAAAGAACTCGGGTTACTGATAATCAAAAGTATATATGAAAGAAAGTAATTTGGCTAGCAATAAGATAATCAGAAGAAAAGCAAGTAAATCGGTATATTCAGATAATATTTCGTGTGTTTACAATTGATCCATTATCTCCCTTTTATAGCTACTTCGAAGATATGTGTTTTGCCTTTGTCATAATAAGGCCATTATAGGTAATTAAAGACATTAAATGCTACATTACATAATCATTATATTTAATACAGATTCTCTAATGTTTTTAGTATTTAAGGCTCATTAAATACTGTATCTGTACTCCCGTGAACTGTCAGATTCATTCCCTTTGATTCCTGGACTTAAATAGGTACGGTCGTTGAATCTTTTGAGTATCTGCTTGTGCTTCCTCTTATGCCTCTGCTCGTATCTGTTGCAACTCGTGTCTCTTTGCCAATCATAACTCTTTGACCAGTCTACGTGTCATGTCACGTCATCTTCTAATCACTTAAATATATAAACTCATTTTTTCCCAATACAGATAGTCCCCTCACTTGCCATTTATTCATCAATTGAATATTTAGGAAGTGGAATTCATTAAAACGGAAATTTTTGTCACCATTAATGCTATAATAAAATCAATACTTCATTTGTTACTTCCATATAATGCTCTTCATGCGTGGCACCCTTATACTGAATCTGCGACGTTGCAATGCCTTTTAAGGCTTTTTCACAACTTCACTAATCACGAAGCATCAGTTCTCATTTTGACTTTTCCATCAGTGCTCCTTTTCTTTGACAGTTGCTTCGTAGTATAAATATAATTTTCTTCTTTGTCTTTATCACATAAAGTTTTCAAAACATTTAGTTCTTGAATCTTTATTTGTTTCTTTCTCGCATTGTCATGTCTTCATCAAACCCTAACCTTAGAAGGGTCCCCATAGTTGATAACTTCCCTGATGTCTCCAGTAGGAGCAGAAGAGGAGGTAGGCTTCGTAATTTGGGATCTTCATCTTTGCATGGTTCTTCTCTTCCTTCGCCTAGTTCTGGCCCCTCTTGTAGAACTAGGGGTTCTTTTTCACAAAGATCTTCTTCTAGGGGTAAAGAACCTTCTGAACCTCTTCGTAAACCTTTAGTAGAGGAAATAGTTCCTGCGGAATTATCTTTTTTCAATGACAGAGAATCTCTTAGAAATCAAGTATCTTCTTTAGACCATGCTGATATCTATCCCACTCAAATTATTGAAGGTTTGATTTCTTTAGTTCGTAGAGACTGCCATTGGGATCATGACTTTCCTATCATTATTCCCAATCCGAATCAAAGAATTACCTCTTACTTAGCCGGATTTTCATTTGTCTATACGTACCCTTTCACTTTAGGATTCAAACCTGCTATTGATCTTGTTATTCTCGAGTTCTGCCGTTTCTTTGATATTTGCTTAGGTCAAATTGGCCCAATAATATGGAGAGCTTTCGCCTGTTTGAGACATTTGATCAACACAGCCAGTGTGCCTTTTACTTTCCCGCATCTGATTCACCTTTACTCCCCTAGACTCTTTCGCAATGGTGTTTTTACACTAGTAGCCAGGAGCAAAAGAGTTCTAGTGAGCCCTGAAGATGACAATGACTGTGGCTGGTATGCCAAGTTTGTTGTTGCCCCCACTGTTGGTTTAGTGGGTGATGAGAACGTTCTCTTCCTTGAGAAGTGGAATTTTGCACGTGAGTCTTCTAACTTTCTCGTACTTTTTTCTTCGATTTTGTTGATTTTTCTAATTTTGCCTTTCTTTTTCAGCAACCATGAGAGTTGTAGAAGATGTTCCCAATTTTTGTGATTGGGTAGACAAGCTGTTGAAGATTGCGCCAATGGATGGTAGATCTTGGAAGACCATTTCCCAACGATTTGGTTGGAAAGTAAAAACTCATGGTAAGAGCTTTTATCTTACATATAATTTTTATTTCTCTGAACTAATTTCAATCCTTCTTTCTATCAAGATTTGCTATTCGAGGAGTTACTGCCGAGGCGGTCGCGGCTTCTCGTGTCTCTTTGGAAAGGGCCCAAGAAATAATATTGGGTTCTTCATAGAAAAGAAAAGCTGTTAATGACCAAGGCTCTAAAGAAGAGGAAGACGAGGGCTCTTTGATAACAAGGCCACGGGCTCGAAGATGCATCATTTCTGATGATGAAGAAGAAGCATCCCCCTGCCGTTCTATTCCCCTTACCGAGTCTATTGAATCACCCGTAGTGATTCTTTACGATGATGTTGCTCACGCTGCTGCTCATGACTCTGTTGAGCAGCTTTTTATCAGCGGGTTTGGTGGTGAAGGCTTAGGACCAGTTTTGGATGAAGCACCTCTGGCTTCTTTTTCTACACCCGTGTCTATGACTCCTTCTTTACCGATCTCGGCTGTTTCCGTTCCTCCCCAAATTGTCTTTACTACTTTTACTGCCCCCGCTTCTACTGTTCCTCCTTCAACAATTCCTCCCCCAATCATTCACCGTGCTGAAGTTGGCTCCTCAAGTAGGAGTAGTGCTATGAGGCAAGTAATCATTGAAGTCCCTGCTGAGGGTAATCTCTTAAGGAAATCGGGTCAAGCAGATGTATGCTAAAGCCCTTAATTGGACCAATTGAAAGAGCCAAGCTAGAGAGCCATAACTCCTTGACTTTGATGAATGATATTGTGCACGCTTCTTTAAAGGTATTCCCCTTCTCTTTTTTCCTTTGTTGTGCTTTAAAATTTTCCTATCTTTGAGATTCTCATTTCCCTTCCTTTTTTTTATAGACCAATCTTATCAGCACGGAGATGATGAAAAAGGTTGCACTCTCAGAGCAATTAGTGCGTGATTCTCAATTAGAGGTGTGCAATTGGAAGGAACAATATGAAATCCTTCAGATTGATGTGGAGTACTTAGAAGAAAGTAAGAGTACCTTGGAGCAGTAGGTACGGGCCTTGACTTCAAAGTTGGCAGTTGAAAAGGCTTCCTCAAGTCAAGCGTATAAAGAAAAGGCTCGTCTTGAAACCTCTTTCTCCGAGCAACTGTCCAAGGCAAGTGAAGAGATTAGAGAGTTGAAGGCTCTCTTGGGTGAGAAAGAGGCTTATGTTGGAGAGCTCGTGCAGAATTTGACTCAAGCACAAGAAAACCTCCGAGCTTCTTCTGATAAGGTTTGTGCCTTGGAGAGTTTCCATGCCTCTCTTCAAGCTTCTTACACTTCTTCCTTGGCTGAAAATGAGAAATTAAAGAATGAAATTGCTGACTGGAAAAGGGATTATGAAATCCTTTAGGATAAATCTGACATTGAAGTGAGTTGGGCATTTTTGAATTCTCGCCGTGATACCCTAGTTGAAGCTAGCCAAGAGACTTTTAACTTGGAATCTGAGTTAGATAAAATCAATGAAACTATTGAGAAGTCTCAGCAAACTCAAGATTTTCCTTCTCCCGTGGCCGAAGCTTCCGTGAATGTTGAAGTTGATACGGGTATCCCAACTCCTTCAAGCCCAGTTGAGCCCGCTGCTGTTGATGCACCTGCTTCAGTTCCTACCTCTTCTTAGTGATAAGTTTAAGTCATTTGAATTTCTTTGTGTTGTTTTGTTTTTTTGGGAACATTATGGTAAAACCATTGGTCTCATTTAAGGATTTGTTTTGGAAATTCAAGTCCCCGGACCTTTCATGGGGAAATTTGTATAAACAATTCGCAGTTTATGACTAAGTTCGTACTTAGTCTTAAGCTTTTTAATATTAAGAAGTTTTCTCGTTACTATCTTGAACTTCCGTTTAGTGTATTCTTGCCTTTATTTCTAAGAACTTATAGAATAATTTGCATTTTTATTCTTTAAAAATTCTTCTATTAACTTCATGAATATTTACATTAATCATGAATTTTATAAAAGAGGACCCTTTTATATTTGACACTTAATGAAGAAGACGTCTCAACTTCATAATGGTGTTAACATACGATAAAAGAAATAGGAATACACATGTTTCTTTGAAATAACTTTGACAAGTTTTTATTTGAACTTTGTCTAGTTTTGAATAACACTTTACACGTATTTGAATTACATCTATATCTTTCTCCTAAATGTTTTCCTTGTAACAGATTTAAAAAAGAAAAATAACCACGAGGTTTTTATCTATAACCCCTTTCAGTACATAGCCTTTACCCTAACTATGGTAAGGTTTTTCTTTGGCCTTAGCTCGTGACGTTGCTCTGTACTTCATTCAATGAGTGAACTTTTCAGGGCTTGATCTTCTTTGCCTTCCTTATACACATGCCCGTGTATATTATGTAGTCTCCCAAGTATTTGAGCGTTGAAGTATGAAGCCTCGAGCATTTGATTGTTCCTCTTATTTGGTCATTTTCCTGTAAAGGAAAAACATACGGGACTCGGAGGTATGATTATAGATGAAGACTGCTTAACCCGTTTGAATTTCTATCAGAATAATTGTAACCCTAGGCCAGGAAGTTTAATTTATTCCACGTGCCTTGCAGGTCGTGACTCATCATTTAGTATGGGTTAGCGTTTTGTCTATCATCTAAAATTATCAGTAAAATTTTAACAATTCAAAAATTAAATTTTAAAATATGGATACCTGACTATGGGTATTCATCAGAAATAATATCTCTTCAGATGAACAACATTCCAATGTGACGGTAGTATCTTGCCTTCCATTATTTCCAGCTCGTATGCTCCTTTACCTGCAATATCATGAATTCTATAGGGTCCTTCCCATGTTGGACTTAATTTCCCCGAGTTAGCTGCCTTCGTAGATTGAAAAACCTTTTTGAGCACGAAGTCCCCAATTTTGAAGAATCTGAGGCGTGCTTTTCATTTGTAGTATCGTTCTATGACCTGCTTCTGTGCTGCTATTCTTATTAGTGCAGCTTCTCTTCTTCCTTCAAGTAAATCAAGATTTACACACATTTCCTAGTCATTAGATTCTTCTGTCGCTTGTGTGAAACGAGTACTCGGCTCTCATATCTCAACTGGAATTAAAGATTCAACTCCATAAACCAATAAAAATGGTGTTTCTCCTGTACTTGTTTTTGTTGTTGTGCAATATGTCCATAAAACACCAGGTAACACTTCTGGCCAATTACCTTTGGATTCCTCTAAGCGCTTCTTTAAATTGTTGATAATGACTTTGTTTGTTGACTCAGCTTGCCCATTACCCACCGGATAATAAGGTGTAGACGTAATCCTTTTAATCTGCCAACTTTGAAAGAATTCTGTGATTTGAGTGCCTATAAACTGAGGACCATTATCACATATGATCTCATTTAGCACACCGAATCGGCATATGATATTCCGCCAAATGAAATCTTTAACTTCCTTTTCTCGCACCTGTTTAAATGCTCCTGCCTCTACCCATTTAGTAAAATAATCAGTGAGTACGAGCAAAAATTTTACCTTTCCTTTTGCTTGTGGTAGTGGATCCACGATATCCATCACCCATTTCAAATGGTCACGGTGCAATGACCGGATGTAATAGCTCCGCGAGCCTATGCATATTATTACCATACCTTTGGCATTTATCACATTTAGCCACGAAACTTTCCGCTTCTTCTTCCATTTTGGGCCAATAATAACCTGCCCTAATTAAGGTTCTTACAAATGACCTTCCACCTGCGTGATTCCTACAATGCCCCTCATGTATTTCTCTCATTACGTATTCCGTCTGAGAAGGTCTGAGGCATCTTGCTAAGGGACCACCGAACATTTTTCGGTAAAGATTGCCTTGCTTTAAGCAATACCGAGTAGCCTTTTTTCGAAGCGCATGAGCTTTTTTCTTATCTTTAGGGACGATACCATATTGCAAAAAAACAACAATCTCGTTCCTCCAATCCCAAGTTAAGTTATTAAAATTTACCTCATTCTTATCGAGGTCGAGAACTGAATGAAACAAATGAATAACTGAAGCATTTTCATTGTTTTCCACGTCTGTCGCAGATGCAAGATTAGCTAGGGCGTCGGCTTCAACATTTTCATCCCTTGGTATTTGTGTTACTTTCCAGGTTTGAAATTGATTTATCAAATCTCGTACCTTCTCTAAGTATTGCTGCATCCTTGCTTCCCTGGCCGTATAAGTCCCCAACATTTGATTAACTATGAGTTGTGAATCGCTTTTGATTATAATCTGATTTATGCCAAGTTCTCGTGCCAGTTATAAACTTGCAATCACAACTTCATATTATGCCTCATTGTTAGTTATAGAATGACATTTTATGGCTTGTCGAATGGTTTCACCCGTAGGTGGTACCAAAACAATCCCTAAACCAGCACCCTTTACGTTAGATGAACCATCAGTAAACAAGGTCCAAGTTCCCGGGTTAGCTCCGTTGAACACCTGCAACTCTTTTTCTGCTTCTAATTGCATCCCTTGTCTAAAATCATCCACGAAATCAACTAACACTTGAGATTTTATAGCAGTTCTAGGTTGGTAGGTGATATCATATTTACTTAATTTTATAGCCCATTTAGCTAACCTACCTAACAATTCATGCTTATGTAATATATTGCGTAATGGATAAGCAGTTACTACAACAATAGGATGACATTGAAAATAAGGCCTGAATTTTCTAGATGCCATAATTAATGCAAGTGCATGCTTTTCTAATTGAGGGTACCGTGTCTCCGCATCTAACAAAGATTTGCTAACATAATAGATTGGAGATTGTCTACCTTGGTCCTCACGGACTAAAACAGCACTTACCGCTACTTCTGAAACAGTAAGGTAGATAAACAATCTTTCCCCAGCCTTTGGTTTTGCGAGCAATGGTGGATTTGATAAGTATGTTTTCAAATTTTTGAGTGCCTGCTGACATTCTTCGTTCCATTCAAAGTGATCTTTCTTTTTAAGAGCTGAAAAGAATTTAAAGTACTTTTCTGATGATTTAAAAATGAATCTTCCCAAGGTTGCAATTCTTCCTGTCAATCTCTGTACTTCTTTTTTGCTTGAAAGCATATCAGGAATTCTTCAATGGCCTTAATCTATGCGGGATTCACTTCAATACCACGGTTAGAAACAAGAAAACCCAAAAACTTACCTGACGCAACACCAAATGTACATTTCTCCGGATTTAATTTCATATTAAATTTGCGCAAAATCTGAAATGTATCAGACAAGTGTGATATATGGTCTCTCGAATGCTGAGTTTTAACGAGCATATCATCTATATAAACCTCCATGGTTTTTCCTAGATGTTCTTGAAACATCTTCGTAACCAACCTTTGATATGTTGCACCAACATTTTTGAGACCAAAAGGCATTACTTTATAACAGTAAGTCCCCCTGTCTGTTATGAATGAAGTTTTTTCCTCATCTACCGGATCCATTTTGATCTAATTGTACCCTGAATATGCATCTAAAAAACTTAATAGTTCATGCCCTATAGTAGCATCAATTAGCTAATCTATATGTGGTTGTGGAAAAGAATCTTTAGGACAAGCTTTATTAAGGTCTGTGTAATCCACACAAACTCGCCACTTACCATTCTTTTTTGGAACTACAACAATATTAGCTAACCAATTAGAATACTTTACCTCGCGGATGGATCCAATCTTAAGCAATTTTTGAACCTCTTCTTGAATCACCTGGTTCTTGAAAGTTCCTTTCTTTCTTTTCTTTTATTTGACCGGAGGGTACGTTGGGTCTTCATTCAATTTGTGAGTCATTACCTCCGGTGGTATTCATGTTATGTCAGAGTGGGACCAAGAAAAACAGTCCACATTAGTTTTCAAAAAATTCAATTAACTTACCTCTCATGCCTTGGCTTAGATTGGCCCCTACGTAGACTTTCTTATCAGACCATTGTGCAAATAACACTGCAGCCTCCAGTTCTTCAATTGTTGTTTTGATATTTTTGTTCTCTTTTGGTTCTTGACTGGTATCAGGCCTTGAATCCACATCTGTCCGTCCTTGTTCAGTTGAGGTTTGTGTTGTGGTGCCCTCAACTGTCTTCTTCTTTATTCGTTCTTGAATTTGCTACAGAGTTGATGCTCCTGGATGTATGTTGATCTCCGTGGATTTGACATATTCCTCATGGCGATGGAAATTTAATAACTTGATACAAGGTTGAAGGAACGACATCCATTTCATGGATCCATGGTCTCCCGAGGATCATATTGTAAGCCATCTCCATATCTACTACTTGAAACTTTGTATCTTTGACAACTCCTTCTGCAAATGTGGTGAGTGTTACCTCTCCCTTCGTCACAACATTAGAATTGTCAAATCGAGATAAAGTATGCGCCTTTGGTATTAATTTATCCTCAGCTTGCATTTCACGTAATACTCTTAGCAAAATAATGTTCGCAGAACTACCTGGATCAATCAAAACTCATTTCACATTAGTATCATGTACAATTAAAGATATTACCAGGGCATCGTTATGAGGAGATAATACGCCATCCGCATCAGCATCATCAAATGTAATGATGTCTTCCTCTAATACATGTCGCGCCCGTTTCCCTTGGGTAATTGTGACTTTGGAAATTTTATTAGCTGCAGTGTACGTTATGCCATTGATGTCTTCACCCCCGCTTATAACGTTATCGGTCCTTTTTGGAGAAGGTGGTTTAGGGGGTTCCTGCCTATTCTTCATAAAAGCTTGCTTACCTTTATCACTGAATAACTCGGTGAGATACCCTTGTTTTAATAAATGATCAACTTCACTTTGTAAAAATCTACAGTCTGTTGTTTTATGCCCGTGATCATTATGAAACTCACACCAATGATAAGGGTTGCGCCTGTTTGGATTCGATCTCATCTCTTTTGGCCACCGTACCTTGTCACCCATGCTTCTCAAAACAGCTACGAGCTCGTAAGTGCTTACATTGAAATTGTAACTGCTAAATCTCGCCTTCAAATTTCTATCATCATCTCGTGACTCATGGGTGTTTCGATCATTCCTAAATCTTGATGAAAGGCCTGACTCTCTATTCCTTGATCTGTGATCATACCTTTGATTGTCCTGTTTTAACCGTGAATCTTTTCCCACAGGTCCTATGTATGGCTCGTACCTATTTTTACCGGACCTTTTTTTGGTTTCCGCTCGTCTCGAACTTACTTTTTCTTCTTTTTGGAATCGTGGAACAGTATCTTCTTCTATCCTGTTACAACCCATATCCACATATGTTAGTTCATGCCATATATTAGTTAACATAAATCCAAGAAGGAATTATCTTTTAGATGATAAGAAGTCAATCCTATTGGTCTTAAGTGATACAAGAGTGTATAAGGGTGATTAACCAGTATTAGAAGTTAAACGAATCAAGGATGTTGTAACTCGTATTTTCAGGTAATCTAGCGGTGCTTAATACACTCAAGAGGTCATTTATTAAGGTATTTTAATCATATAATATCCGTATCATAAGTCTTGAAGTCAAACGAGTTATGAAACAAAAGTCGACAAAAGTTGTCGCAACTTAGGTTCATAATTTTACTTAAACATTGGGTCAAATGTTTCTAATCTTTTCTCATAATTTACAAGGAATTACGGGGTGATCTACCAACCAAATTAAATATCTAGGAGTCTAGTTTCCAACGCATTAAACCGTTCATCGATACGATCTCAGAGTAGAGAGATATTCGCATTTTCGCGAGACTGCGCCAAGCACCTCTCTATGGGGCCCACTAAGTCGGTTTAAGATATTTGGACCTATATAGGATGACTCCAACCCGTTTTAAGTCATTTCTTTTCACTATTTTCAGACCTTAGAACCCTAGGAACATCCTCTCAAGGTTCTCTCAAGATTCAAGACCCAAAAAAGGGCAAACAACACAAATCAAGTGTCGGGAATTCCGTGGCGCTAGTAAGTCTCTTGTTCTTCTTGTTGTTGCTCATTTTTGTGTCGTTCCAGCTTGTGTGGGAGGTTGTTTTAAAGGGTTTATGTTCTGTAAATACTCCCTCATGTTCTTAATATCAATCCTAGGTGATTTCAAGCCTTCTAAAGTGATTCTAGTGCCGAAAAACACTAATTGATCGCTAGTTTCGCTTTTTTGTTGTTGTGGCAGCATTGGAGGGATATTTCATCGAAATTTAAGGTCAAGTTGGAGTTGTTATTTCTGTATAAAGGTAAGGAACCTCTTACTCTATATGTATTTAAGATTATCCAAGTTGCAGCTAAGCCATTGAAGCTAGAACTTGTGAAATATATATCGAAAGGCTTGGAAGTAATGTTATTGTTTTGTGGACTGTTTTGCGTTGTTGTTGGGATACGTATTTTACTACTATCTTGTGGAGTTTTGGAGGAGGAAGGGTGTGGAGAAACACCATATATATGTAGGGTTATGGGCTGATAGTTATTCGTAACATTTCCAGGTTGTTTGACACGACTACGGTGGTCGTCGTATGTATGGAGTGATTAGGCTGTGTGTGGACTATTTTGGGAGGCTCAATATGTTTATTATTGATGTTGTTTGGGCTGTTTGGTGATTGTTTTGAATGGTGTGAGGTCATATATATAGGGGAGGTGCTGTCCGTTTCATCGTAAAATAGGTTGTGGTCGATACATAATAGTTATGACGCTTAAATGATAACGATAGGATCGTTTCTCTTATTGTAGACTAAGGAGTTTTGACAATTGCATAGCTTGAGATTGGGGCAGTATATACAAGGTATGTGAGGCTATCCCTTTCCTTCTTTTGCACGACTCCGATTGCACATAATGTAATGAACGATCTTCCAAGATACTCTACTCTTAGAAGCTAGCAGTACTTACATTGTTTTCCCTCTTATGGAACGATTGATGTTAATGTTGCTTCTCTTAGTCTTATGTTATCAATGTTGTTGGTACTTCCTGATTCTTATAAGGTTCATAGTGAAGAGTTAGTCCTAATAACGTGTACAGAGGATGCCGACCTTACGTCACACCGAAATGTTTAGAATGTGATTCCATGAGTCGAGCATGCATTATATATATGTATCTATTTTACTCTACCGAGCCACGCTATAGTTGGCCGGGTACGGCACCTATTGTGCAACCACTGATCAGTTGGGTTTTACCGAGCTCCACGTGGCCGGGTACGATTCTACCGAGCCTATTATGGCCGGGTACGATATGATGATGATGATGCCCACAAAGGCGAATGCTTTAAAGGTTTATGTATTTATACATATGTATCATGCATTTCATGTAAGTAGCCCTCAGAGGTACTAAGATGTTATAGGTTGTATATTCTCTATCCTTGCTTACATTACTGATCGTATTTATGGTTCCTTGCCTTACATACTCAGTACTTTATTCGTACTGACGTCCTTTTATTTGTAGACGCTGCATGTCGTGCTGCAGGTCCTGATAGACAGGCAGGTGCAGCTCCCCCACCACAGTAGACTGTCCAGTTCAGCGCTGATTGGCGAGATCCCTTCTCCGGACTTGCCTTGGTCTTGGTATGCAATTTTTGTTATAGACATTATGGGTATGTCGGGGCCCTGTTCCGGCTATGTTGCAACACTTATGTTCTTTTAGAGGCTCATAGACAGGTGTCGGCTCATGTATAGTTTGGTATGCCTTGTCGGCTAGTTTTTGTTGTATAGTCTTTCATAGTAGCGTGGTAGCTCATACCTTATATGTAGTTTCTTGATTGTCTGGTCATCCCCTGCTATGTATGTTCATGCCGTCATATTTTATTGCTGGTTGTCCATGATCTAGGTCTACCATTTATATTGATCTCGTCAGCATTAAAAGATAATAATGAAGGTTAGATGAAATGTACGTTGGTGCTCGACAAGTGTGGTCGGGTGCTAGTCATGGCCCTTCAGTTTGGGTCGTGACAAACTTGGTATCAGAGCAAGTCTGTCCTAGGGGTTGTCTATGAGCCGTGTCTAGTAGAGTCTTGATTATGGATGTGTAGCGCGCCACATTTATAATCAGGAGGCTACATGACATCTAGGGTTGTTACCTTCTTCCTGAATCTAGATCATGCGTAGAGTTGAGTCGTAAGTGTTCGTCTCTAATATTCACCTTGTTTTTTTCAGTGATGCCTTCGACTAGGAAGCAAACGATTAGTAGACGGTTTGATACAGCAGCGGGAGAGGGTACCAGTCAGGTGCCCCAAGTCAGAGCAGGACAAAGTGAGGCTCAAAGTGAGATGCCCTCTCATACCTCATCTACTCCATCTCCTCCAGAGGATATTAGAAGGCACTCAGCGCCTCTAGTTCCTCCGTCTGGCACTCCAGACCAGGATATGCAGAGTGCTTTGCAGTTATTGACTAGCTTGGTAGCTGCTCAGGCTCAGAGGCAGAATACAGGTGCTGCTGAGAAACCAGTTAGTACAAGAGTTCGTGATTTTATTAATTTAGACCCTACAGTGTTTACCGGATCAGACCCCAAGGAGGACCCACAGACTTTTATTGACCAGGTTCATCGTACACTTCGGGTTATGCATGTTAGGGATACAGAGGCAGTAGAGTTGGCTTCTTATTGGCTACGGGATTTAGCGGTTCTCTGGTATGATAGTTGGGAGAGATCCAGGGGTCCGAACCCTCCTCCAGCTGTGTGGAAGGAATTTTCTGAGGCCTTTCTTCGTCACTACTTGCCAGTTGAGATACGACGAGCTAGAGCTGATAAGTTCTTGAACCTTAGACAAGGTAATATGAGTGTGCGAGAGTACAATATGCAGTTTGATTCTTTGGCAAGGTATGCTCCCCATATGGTGGCCGAGATGAGTGATAGGGTGCATATGTTCGTGAATGGGTTGGGACCACATCTAATAAATGAGTGTACGACAGCCTCCTTGGTGGAGGGCATGGATATTTCCCGTATTCAAGCTTATGCCCAGACCCTAGAGGATCGTAAGCGCCAACAGAGGGCAGTTAGGGAGCAGGATAGAGGCCAGTATAAGAGGGCAAGATTTGCAGGGTATTCTGATGACTTCAGAGGCCGCATCAGGCCACAGTTTTCGAGGAGTTCGGCGCCACCTGTAGCTAGTGCTCCTCCACAGTTTTAGAGGCCTCGATATGATCGATCCTATTCTGGTCCAGGTCAGAGTTCGCGGGCATCTGGCTCGCAACATCACAGGGATACTAGTCAGATGAGACCCCCAACACCACATTGTGATCAGTGCGGCAAAGCCCACTTTGGACTGTGTCGTCGAGGTTCTGATGCATGCTATTCGTGCGGGCAGCCTGGCCATATGATGCGGGATTGTCCTAATAGAGGAGGTGATGGTATGGCTCAGCCGACTGGATCTGTGTCTGGTTCTTCCTCATCAGTTCGACCTCCAGCACGGGGTTTTCAGCAGTCGACAGGTCGTGGTAGGGGTAGAGGTGCAGTGCTGAGTTCGAGTGGTGCTCAAAATCGAACCTATGCTCTAGTAGGTCGACAGGATCTCGAGTCGTCTCCAGATGTTGTTACAGGTATTATATCTGTGTTTTCTTATGATGTATATGCGCTGATTGATCCGGGATCTACATTATCATATGTTACACCCTTTGTGGCTAATAAGTTTGGCATTGAACCTGAATTGATAAGTAAACCCCTCGCGGTATCTACTCCGATAGGAGATTCTGTGATTGCTAGAAGGGTATATAGAGGTTGCACTGTGATGATTTGTAGTTATCAAACCTTGGCAAATTTATTTGAGTTAGAAATGGTTGATTTTGATGTGATAATGGGAATGGACTGGTTGGCCTCATGCTATGCAAATGTTGACTGTCGTACAAAGATGGTTAGGTTCCAATTTCCGGGTGAACCCGTCATTGAATGGAAAGGGAACATTGCTACACCGAAAGGTAGGTTTATTTCCTATCTTAAGGCAAGGAAAATGATCTCAAAAGGTTACATTTATCATCTCGTTCGCGTTAGGGATGCGGAGGCGAAACCGCCTACTTTACAATCAATCCCTGTGGTTAACGAATTCCCAGATGTTTTCCCAGATGAACTCCCGGGCCTTCCTCCTGAAAGGGAGATTGAGTTTAGCATTGATGTGTTGCCTGACACTCAACCGATCTCTATTCCTCCATACAGAATGGCCCCGGCAGAGTTGCGAGAGTTGAAGGTGCAGTTGAAGGACTTGCTGGATAAGGGCTTTATTAGGCCTAGCACTTCACCTTGGGGTGCACCAGTCCTATTCGTGCGGAAGAAAGATGGGTCGTTACGGATGTGTATCGACTATCGACAGTTGAATAAGTCTACTATAAAGAACAAGTATCCACTTCCAAGAATTGATGACCTGTTTGACCAACTCCAGGGTGCCAAGTATTTCTCTAAGATTGATTTACGTTCAGGGTATCATCAGGTGAGGGTTAGGGAGAAAGATATTCCAAAGACGGCCTTCCGGACAAGATATGGGCACTTTGAGTTCTTGGTGATGTCGTTCGGGCTAACAAATGCCCCAGCAGCTTTTATGGATCTCATGAATACTATATTCAGGCCCTATCTTGATGTGTTCGTGATTGTATTCATTGATGACATTCTATTGTATTCTCGTTCGGAGGCGGAACATGCGGGCCACTTGCGAATAGTATTACAGACGCTTCAGGATCGTAAGTTATATGCTAAGCTCTCCAAATGTGAATTCTGGTTGAACTCAGTAGCATTCCTTGGCCATGTGATATCTGATGAGGGTATTAGTGTCGACACTCAGAAGATCGATACAGTAAAGAATTGGCCGAGACCTACAACACCATCAAAAGTCCGTAGCTTCCTAGGGCTAGCAGGATATTATAGGCGGTTTGTGGAAGGATTTTCCTCTATATCATCACCATTGACTAAGTTAACACAAAAAGCTACCAAATTCCAGTGGTCTGACACTTGTGAACGTAGTTTTCAGGAGCTGAAGAATCGATTGACATCTGCACCAATGCTCACTCTTCCTTAAGGAACAGAAGGTTATGTGGTATATTGTGATGCCTCAGGTATAGGTTTGGGGTGCGTATTGATGCAGCGTGGGAATGTGATTGCTTATGCATCAAGACAATTGAAGAAGCATGAAAAGAATTATCCAACCCATGATTTGGAATTGGCTGCAGTAATATATGCTTTGAAGATATGGCGGCACTACTTATACGGCGTCCATGTTGACATCTACACAGATCATAAGAGTTTACAATACATCTTCAAGCAGAAAGAGTTGAATTTGAGGCAGCGTAGGTGGCTTGAATTATTGAAAGAATACGACGTCGAGATATTGTATCAACCCGGTAAAGCCAATGTTGTGGCAGATGCTCTCAGCCGTAAATCAATGGGAAGCTTAGTACATATTGAGGCATGTAGATGGGGGTTGATTAAAGAGCTTCATCAGCTAGCCAATATGAGAATCAGATTGTTAGACTCTGATGATGGAGGTGTTACTGTACAGAATACATCAGAATCATCTTTGGTAGCAGAGGTAAAAGCACGACAATATGAAGATCCTATCTTAGTACGATTAAGAGAAAGCATTCAACAGTGTAAAAGTATGGCTTTTGGGATCGGAAAAGATGGGGCACTGAGATACCAGAGCCGATTGTGTGTGCCTAATGTGACAGGGTTGCGAGAGAAGATTATGAATGAGATTCATCAATCCCGATATTCCATCCATCCCGGCTCGACAAAGATGTATCATGATGTCAAGGAGCAATATTGGTGGGATAATATGAAGAAGTCTATTGCAGAATTTGTAGCCCAGTGTCCCAATTGTCAACAAGTAAAGATAGAACATCAGAAACCCGGTGGATTGCTTCAAAATATAGAGATTCCGACCTGGAAGTGGGAGGTGATTAATATGGACTTCATTATTGGATTACCTCGCTCTTATCATAAGTTTGACTCCATCTGGGTGATAATTGATCGACTTACAAAATGTGCCCATTTTCTGCCAGTGAAGACAACTTACACGGCTGAAGATTATGCAAAGTTGTATATCAGGGAGATTGTTAGGCTTCATGGTGTGCCCATATCTATTATATCAGACCGAGGAGCTCAATTTACGGCTAACTTTTGGAGGTCTTTCCAGAAGGGTTTAGGCACACAAGTAAATCTCAACACTGCATTTCATCCGCAGACTGACGGACAGGCTGAACGTACCATTCAGACACTGGAAGATATGCTACGAGCATGTGTTCTAGATTTTAAGGGGAATTGGGATGATCATCTTCCACTCATAGAATTCGCCTATAACAATAGCTACCATTCCAGTATTAAAATGGCCCCATACGAGGCACTATACGGGAGGAGATGTAGATTACCAGTTGGATGGTTCGAAGTCGGTGAAACAGAATTATATGGGCCAGATTTGATTCACCAAGCTATTGAGAAGGTGAAAGTGATACAAGAGCGATTGAGGACGGCACAAAGCAGGCAAAAATCTTATTCTGATGTCCGACGTCGTGATCTAGAGTTTGAGGTTGGTGATTGGGTTTTCCTGAGGATCTCACCAATGAAGGGTATTATGCGTTTTGGGAAGAAAGGTAAGCTGAGTCCAAGGTATATCGGGCCGTATAAAATTCTTCGACGGATTGGACAGGTTGCTTATGAGTTAGAATTGCCATCCGAATTGGAATTTGTCCACCCGGTATTCCATGTATCTATGTTGAGAAAATGTATTGGAGACCCTTCTCGAGTCGTCCCTATCAAAGATGTACAAGTTACAGAGGACCTATCATATGAAGAAGTGCCAGTGGCGATATTAGATCGGCAAGTCCGCAAGCTGAGAACAAAAGATGTAGCTTCCGTCAAAGTATTATGGAGGAACAAAAATATGGAAGAAATGACATGGGAAGCAGAAGAGGAGATGAAGTCTAAATACCCTTACTTATTCCAGAATGAAGATAACAAGGATGCTGGTGGAAGACAGGATACATTGGAAGGTGAAACGGCTCTATGAGGTATGCAATAATTTGAGAATACTCCTTCTTAATACAAAATGGTGATATGTAGATAATGTAAATACGCATAATGCTTTGTGTAGCCTTGTGAAGCCATATGTTGGGTTAATTACATGCAAGTTTTGCTAGTGACCATTTTATAGGGGAAAATTGATCGGAAATTTCCATTGGAATCCACGATGATTTAAACTCCCCATAAACCCTTACATTCGAGGACGAATGTTCCTAAGGGGGGGAGGGTGTTACAACCCATATCCACATGTGTTAGTTCATGCCATATATTAGTTAACATAAATCCAAGAAGGAATTATCTTTTAGATGATAAGAAGTCAATCCTATTGGTCTTAAGTGATACAAGAGTGTATAAGGGTGATTAACCAGTATTAGAAGTTAAACGAATCAAGGATGTTGTAACTCGTATTTTCAGGTAATCTAGCGGTGCTTAATACACTCAAGAGGTCATTTATTAAAGTATTTTAATCATATAATATCCGTATCATAAGTCTTGAAGTCAAACGAGTTATGAAACAAAAGTCGACAAAAGTTGTCGCAACTTAGGTTCATAATTTTACTTAAACATTGGGTCAAATATTTCTAATCTTTTCTCATAATTTTCAAGGAATTACGGGGTGATCTACCAACCAAATTAAAGATCTAGGAGTCTAGTTTCCAACGCATTAAACCGTTCATCGATACGATCTCGGAGTAGAGAGATATTCGCGTTTTCGCGAGACTGCGCCAAGCACCTCTCTATGGGGCCCACTAAGTCGGTTTAAGATATTTGGACCTATATAGGATGACTCCAACCCGTTTTAAGTCATTTCTTTTCACTATTTTCAGACCTTAGAACCCTAGGAACATCCTCTCAAGGTTCTCTCAAGATTCAAGACCCAAAAAAAGGGCAAACAACACAAATCAAGTGTCGGGAATTCCGTGGCGCTAGTAAGTCTCTTGTTCTTCTTGTTGTTGCTCATTTTTGTGTCGTTCCAGCTCGTGTGGGAGGTTGTTTTAAAGGGTTTATGTTCTGTAAATACTCCCTCATGTTCTTAATATCAATCCTAGGTGATTTCAAGCCTTCTAAAGTGATTCTAGTGCCGAAAAACACTAATTGATCGCTAGTTTCGCTTTTTTGTTATTGTGGCAGCATTGGAGGGATATTTCATGAAACTTTAAGGTCAAATTGGAGTTGTTATTTCTGTATAAAGGTAAGAAACCTCTTACTCTATATGTATTTAAGATTATCCAAGTTGCAGCTAAGCCATTGAAGCTAGAACTTGTGAAATATATATCGAAAGGCTTGGAAGTAATGTTATTATTTTGTGGACTGTTTTGCGTTGTTGTTGGGCTGCGTATTTTACTACTATCTTGTGGAGTTTTGGAGGAGGAAGGGTGTGGAGAAACACCATATATATGTAGGGTTATGGGCTGATAGTTATTCGTAACATTTCCAGGTTGTTTGACACGACTACGGTGGTCGTCGTATGTATGGAGTGATTAGGCTGTGTGTGGACTATTTTGGGAGGCTCAATATGTTTATTATTGATGTTGTTTGGGCTGTTTGGTGATTGTTTTGAATGGTGTGAGGTCATATATATAGGGGAGGTGCTGTCCGTTTCATCGTAAAATAGGTTGTGGTCGATACATAATAGTTATGACGCTTAAATGATAACGATAGTATCGTTTCTCTTATTGTAGACTAAGGAGTTTTGACAATTGCATAGCTTGAGATTGGGGCAGTATATACAAGGTATGTGAGGCTATCCCTTTCCTTCTTTTGCACGACTCCGATTGCACATAATGTAATGAACGATCTTCCAAGATACTCTACTCTTAGAAGCTAGCAGTACTTACATTGTTTTCCCTCTTATGGAACGATTGATGTTAATGTTGCTTCTCTTAGTCTTATGTTATCAATGTTGTTGGTACTTCCTGATTCTTATAAGGTTCATAGTGAAGAGTTAGTCCTAATAACGTGTACAGAGGATACCGACCTTACGTCACTCCGAAAGGTTTAGAATGTGATTCCATGAGTCGAGCATGCATTATATATATGTATCTATTTTACTCTACCGAGCCACGCTATAGTTGGCCGGGTACGGCACCTATTGTGCAACCACTGATCAGTTGGGTTTTGCCGAGCTCCACGTGGCCGGGTACGATTCTACCGAGCCTATTATGGTCGGGTACGATATGATGATGATGATGCCCACAGAGGCGAATGCTTTAAAGGTTTATGTATTTATACATATGTATCATGCATTTCATGTAAGTAGCCCTCAGAGGTACTAAGATGTTACAGGTTGTATATTCTCTATCCTTGCTTACATTATTGATCGTATTTATGGTTCCTTGCCTTACATACTCAGTACTTTATTCGTACTGACGTCCTTTTATTTGTGGACGCTGCATGTCGTGCTGCAGGTCCTGATAGACAGGCAGATGCAGCTCCCCCACCACAGTAGACTGTCCAGTTCAACGCTGATTGGCGAGATCCCTTCTCCGGACTTGCCTTGGTCTTGGTATGCAATTTTTGTTATAGACATTATGGGTATGTCGGGGCCCTGTTCCGGCTATGTTGCAACACTTATGTTCTTTTAGAGGCTCATAGACAGGTGTCGGCTCATGTATAGTTTGGTATGCCTTGTCGTCTAGTTTTTGTTGTATAGTCTTTCATAGTAGCGTGGTAGCTCATACCTTATATGTAGTTTCTTGATTGTCTGGTCATCCCCTGCTATGTATGTTCATGCCGTCATATTTTATTGTTGGTTGTCCATGATCTAGGTCTACCATTTATATTGATCTCGTCAGCCTTAAAAGATAATAATGAAGGTTAGATGAAATGTACGTTGGTGCTCGGCAAGTGTGGTCGGGTGCTAGTCATGGCCCTTCAGTTTGGGTCGTGACATATCCTTAGCTTCGTGCTATACCTATTGTAAACGTCATTCCATGTTGTAGCTGGGAATTCACGAAGATTTTCCTTGAGTCGCCTCATAGCTTCTGAGCTCTTTTCATTCAAATTACTTGTGAAAGCTATAGCTACCCAATTATCAGGTACACGTGGTAATGTCATTCTTTCACGTTGGAATATGTCTACGAACTCCCTAAGCAATTCTGAGTCCCCTTGCTTGATCTTGAAAATGTCTTCCATTCTTTTTTCTACTTTTTGAGCTCCTGAGTGTGCTTTGATGAAAGAATCTGCAAGCTCAGCAAAAGAATTTATAGAATTTTCGGGTAAAAGAGAATAGCATGTTAATGCACCCTTGGTGAGTGTTTCACCGAATTTTTTGACTAATACTGATTCAATCTCCTGCTAGGTCAAGTCGTTGCCTTTTACGCCTGTTGTGAATGCAGTCACGTGGTCTCGTGGATCTGTTGTTCCATCGTATTTTGAAATATCAGGAATTTTAAATTTCTTTGGAATTGGGAGGGGAGCAACACTTGGCTTCCAGGGTTGTTGCAAATATTTATCCGTATCTATCCCTTTGATTACGGGCAGTACCTCGGGTATTTGCTCTATGCGGTCACTTTGCTCCTTGAGCTGTTTCTGCAATGTTAGTACTAAACTTTGTAAATCATAATTGACTAAGTTACCTGGTTCTCCCTCCTGTGATTCGCTGGGGGTTCCATCGCTACCTGAATTAACAAGCCAGGAACGAGGGTTTTCCAAGTGTTGTTATTTGGAGTAGGTGTGAGTGGTGCAGCAGGTAACTGGCTAGCAAAAGCCTCAAGAGCTTTATTGACCTGTGCAACAATTAGTTTCTGCAAAGCTTCATCGATAGCTTCAACATTTTCAAATTGAGCTTTTCCATTTGTATGAGATCCGTCAGGAGAGCCTTCACGAGACCACCGAGGAGAGCCTTGTGGAGAAGGGAGCGGGGTTTGACTACCCTGTGGATTTCCCTGAAGTTGTTGGTTTCCTTGAATGTTGTCATTGTTGTTCGACATGGTTGATGCAACAAGGAAAGTTAAGCTAAACGAGGATAGATTATCAAATTTCCGGTAACAGAACCAATTTGTTTAACCAAAAAATGAGATTTCGGTCAAAGCTTTAATTTAGAAGAACTCGGGTTACTGATAATCAAAAGTATATATGAAAGAAAGTAATTTGGCTAGCAATAAGATAATCAAAAGAAAAGCAAGTAAATCGGTATATTCAAATAATATTTCGTGTGTTTATGTTGATCCATTCTCTCCCTTTTACAGCTACTTCGGAGATATGCGTTTTGCCTTTGTCATAATAAGACCATTATAGGCAATTAAAGACATTAAATGCTATGTTACATAATCATTGTATTTAATACAAATTATCTAACGTTTTTAGTATTTAAGGCTCATTAAATACTGTATCTGTACTCCCGTGAACTGTCAGATTCATTCCCTTTGATTCCTGGACTTAAATAGGTACGGGCGTTGAATCTTTTGAGTATCTGCTTGTGCTTCCTCTTATGCCTCTGCTCGTATCTGTTGCAACTCGTGTCTCTTTGCCAATCATAACTCTTTGACCAGTCTACGTGTCATGGCACGTCATCTTCCAATCACTTAAATATGTAAACTCAATTTTTTCACAATACAACTTTATTAAAAACAAGTTGATTTCAGAAGCTCGCTGTCTTTGTCTCTGTTTTATGGTAGAATTCTTTTTAGTAATTTTTTTATCAACCTAGTTCAGCCTCGCTTAAGTCGGTTTCTTGTTTAACATTTCCTACTTAAGTCAAGAAAGGGAGCAATATACATTTCGATTGTATCAGGGTAATGAGAATTTAACCTGGTCTCTATCTATCCTTATTTTTTGCACGTACAAAGATCTTGATTGCAGATTAATTTTATAATCGTGATATTCAGATCAGTTTGTACGTATATTAATTCTTATCAGCATGGATAGGAGTGTACAAAGAAAACCAATAAATCACACCAAATTGATAATTCGAGTCAAATCGGAAAAAAAATCCGATTGTGGTTTGGTCTGATTTGGTTTAGTATTAGAAAAAAACCCGATCATAATTGGTTTGATTTAGTTTTAACTAAGAAAAATCAAACCGAAATCAAATCAATCCAATATTATATTTATACAAATTTTAAATATATTTTATACATATAAATATTTATTGTAATGTAATTTATAAATATTTCTTAAATTTTTTTTACAAATTTATCTTTTAACATATTATTTCAAGTTTGCACTTAACATTCTTGAATGACAAATAAATTTTATTACCCATAAATATAGTAACTCAAACAAAATTCAAATCAATACTAATGCTAACAAAAGAAATTCTATTCAACACTAGGAATGTCGACAGTGTTGGATATCTATTTTTTTTTTTAGTTTTACATCGGTTTATAATGAAAATGCATAACTTAATATATCTTTTTCTTTAGGGTTCGTTTGGCTGGGAAACATGTTATTCCATGATTAATTATTCCGGGATTAGTTATCCCACCCACCCATAGGGATAAAAAAATACTACAGTCCTGAGATAATTAATTTCGGGATTAGTTATACCATGATTTTATCCCAACCAAACGTGGGATAAACTCATCTCAAATCTAACTCCGAATTAATTATCCCATAACCCTATACCAAACGAGCCCTTAGTGCTTGGTTATGTAATTAATAGTACTTATTAGCTATATTTATTTTAGCATGACCTATATATATATATATATATATATATATATATATATATAATATTTTTAGATTATGTTAATTTTTATCTAGGTTTATTAATTAGCAATATTTGATTTGGCCAAATACATATACAACCCATCCAACTTGGCACTATTTTTTATTTTGGCACTCTATCTCTATCTTGTTCCATTTTGGCCCTCCAACTCTATTTTATATGTTCCATTTTGGCCTTCTAACTCTATTTCTTATGTTCCACTTTAACACAAAAGCTGAAATCAGTGCAAAAAATATAGCGCGTGTGTATACACAGATCTAAGGTGTAATAAATATCCAATTAAATATCGCCGCCTAGTTTTTTCATCCATGTCAAATGGGTCAATACTAAAATACCTGAACCCGACCGTATTTTTTCTGGGTTTATTTTATCTAAACGGGCTAGGTATGAAATCGGTAGATGAAAGATTTGGAACTTAGAGAATGAAGATGGGCTAACAGTGGATGAAAAAATCAGGTGGAAATATTTCATTGGATATTTATTACACCTTCGATTTGTGTATACACAGCGCTATATTTTTTGCACTGATTGCAGCTTATGTGTTAAAGTGGAACATAAGAAATAGAGTTGGAGGGTCAAAATGGAACAAGGTAGAGATAGAGTGCCAAAATAAAAAATGGTGCCAAGTTGGATGAGTTGTATATGTATTTGGCCATTTGATTTATACCATTTTATTATCTTTGTTATTGAATATTTTAGTATAATGCTATGACCTATCTCATATTATTGTGTTATTTTCTTGGAAAACATATTATATAGTTGTATCTTATTAGGACTAAAAAAATATTTGGAGCACAAGTTGTATATTTTATGCTATGAAGATTTTAACAGAAAAAATCCCGAAAAACCCCGAAAAATCCGAGATTGAAAAATCCGACTTTGTTGGTTTGGCCGATTTGGTTAATAAATTTGTATACAGTCAAAATCGAGCTTGCCTTTTTTTTTTTTGTATTCCTAATCGATACTGGAACATGGCCGGCCAAGGATCGACCTCATTTTATATCGGACCATGATGCGAAGATAGATTGCCGAACTCACGACCCTGAGATTGATCGAGATTGAGATCATCCAAGATCGAGACCAAGCAGGATAGAGATTGAGCAAGATCAAGGGAAGCTTACTGAGCCAAATAACGGAAAGTCGAAATATCCGCGATCGGACGAGGATCGTGGCAGAAATCTCGGCATGTATCAAGAAGAGACCGATTAATTAGCTAATAATGAGATTTCTTACTCTATTTAGAATTGTATCAAGTGCATGACTCCCCTACTATATAAAGAGGATCTGATCATTTATAAAATGCATCATATTCACGCAATATAAAGCAATATACTACCTTTCTCTTAATCTTTCAATACTCTGTTACTTTGTTCATATTTTTCTAGTGGAATATTCGTTTAGTTCGAGGGCGACCTAGCTCGAGGTCCAAGGCTATACATTTCCTTTAATTGTTATCCATTTTTAGGGTAAATAGTTTTGCGCCTACCGTGGGGATAAGGATAATAGTGATTGTCTGGTACTAACTTTTGTGATACACACAATTTTATACTTGTTCTTGTAAGTGTCTTTGATTCCAGGATCAGCATGTCCAACTCTCAAGCAACACCCACACACAGACAATGGCCTTGGTCTCCATGACGAAAACGACAACATAGCCACCCCAGGGAATGAAGTGCCTCAAGTTAACCTCGATGGACTCCCGGCTGTAGACCTAATCGATGTCAGTTCCCATGTTGCCATTAATGCAAATTTGGCCAGTGATCCTAAGAGTAGCGTCTGCAGAGACGTTCGATCAGTCGTTCAGAACGCACAAGGCGGTGAAGAAGGCGGTATCAACCTTCGAGTGATATTCGAAATGTTGCAAGCTTAACAAGCTGCAATAGCACAACTCCAAAACCAAAACCATGCACCGAGTAGGATCGAGCCCGAGCCATCACAAGAAGTTGTTCGTAGGGCCGAATAAGTGTTAAAGAGATCAAATGGAAATGAATCAGGGACCGATCCCGCAATCATAAAGATGCTCGAGGAACTAACAAAAAGAGTTGAATCGGGGGAGAAACAAATTGAAGCAAATGACAGGAAAGTGGAAACCTATAATTCTAGGGTTGATCAAATTCCGGGGCACCACCAATTTTGAAGGGTTTGGATTCAAAGAAGTTCGTTCAAAAACCTTTTCCCCCGAGCGCGGCCCCAAACCAATTCCCAAGAAGTTCTGCATGCCAGAAATTCCTAAGTATAATGGAATAACCGACCCCAATGAGCATGTCACTTCTTACACATACGCGATTAAGGGGAATGATCTGGAGGACGATGAGATCGAGTCCGTATTGTTGAAGAAATTCGGGGAGACCCTGTCGAAGGGAGCGATGATATGGTACTATAACTTTCCACCCAACTCCATCGATTCTTTTGCCATGCTTGCAGATTCCTTCGTTAAAGCACACGCTAGAGCTATAAAGGTCGAGACTAGGAAGTCGGACCTCTTCAAGGTAAGGCAGAAAGATAACGATATGCTCAGAGATTTTGTGTCTCGATTCCAAATGGAACATATGGATCTACCACCGGTCTCCGATGATTGGGTCGTTTAGGCCTCACCCAAGGACTAAATGTACGAAGCTCGGTGACTTCACATCAACTAAAGCAGAACTTGATCGAATATCCAGCTGTTACCTGGGCTAATGTGCATAATCGGTACCAATCAAAGATTAGGGTCAAATACGATCAGTTGGGGAATCCTTCCGCATCCATTTATCCTATCAGGCCCATTGATAGAGTTAATAGGGACATCGACCGAGATCCATGATTGAATAGGGATCGCTACGAGCCATACAATTAAGATCGAAGAGGCAACGGGCCTGGGCGCAACCCTATTCAAGGTGAAAGGAGAAACAATCGAGGTTAGAGCTCTTGGGGGCTCATGAGCAAGAATGGTTTCGACAGGGATGTCGGGCCCAAAGAAGCACCGCGACTATCAAAATATAATCTCAATGCTGATGCATCCACCATCGTATTAGATCGAGTGTATCAAAGATACTAGATGGCCTTGACCTCTGCAGACCGATCCAGCCCAGAGAAATCCCAACCAGATGTGCAAGTATCATGGCACCCATGGTCAAAGAACAGAAGATTGCATGCAGCTAAGGGAGGAAGTAGCCCGGTTGTTCAACGACGGGCACCTTCGAGAATTCTTAAGCGATCGGGCCAAGAATCACTTCAAAAATAGAGATTCAAATAGACAAAACGAGCAAGAAGAGCTACTACATGTGATTCACATGATTGTTGGAGGGGTCGATATACCTCAAGGACCAGTATTAAAATGTACCAAGATGTCGATCACAAGGGAGAAGCAAACTCGGGATTACATACCAGAAGGAACCTTTTCTTTCAATGACGAGGATGCAAAATGATCGTACAACCCCATAATGATGCACTGGTAATATTTGTACTTATAAATAAGACTAAAGTTAAACGTGTTTTAATTGATCCAGGTAGCTTGGCCAATATCATTCGATCGAGGGTCGTAGAACAGCTCGGCCTACTAGATCAGGTTGTGCTCGTGGCTCGAGTGCTAAATAACTTCAACATCGCATGTGAAACCACCAAAGGCGAGATAACTTTGATAGTGAACATGGTTGGGACCATCCAATAGATGAAGTTCCATGTGATCGAGGGTGATATGAGGTATAATGCCATATTCGGGAGGCCGTGGATCCACAACATGAGGGCAGTGCCCTCGACCCTTCACTAGGTTCTAAAGTTCCCGACCTAGAGGGAGTCAAAATAGTTTACAGGGAGCAACCAACTGCCAAGGAAATGTTTGTCGTCGACAAAGTGATACCGATATTGGCACTCTCATCAATAAAAGGGTCAATTTCAAAGGGAAAATAAGAGGTCAAATAGCAACCACAGACACCAGCCTCGACCCAATCAGAGAAGCAGGGGATTGACGAGGAAGATGACTATGGGGTTCCTCAATCTTTCATAGTCCCTGATGTTTCCGACGCCACTTAGTCAACAGTCGAAGAGATGGAACAAATCATACTGACCTAACATCAGCCCGAACGAAAGGTATACCTGGGCACGGGGAAAGCCCCCGAGCTTAGGGGAAAACTTATTCAATTCCTTAAACCTAACATGGATTGCTTTGCTTGGTCCCATCTCGATATGACAGGGATCCCACCAGAAATCACCACCCATAAACTAAGCCTAGACCCGAAGTTCTATCCGATGAAGCAAAAAAGAAGACCCCAGTCCGAGGTCAAACACACTTTCATTAAAGACGAGGTAACCAAACTTCTCAAAATAGGGTCCATCCGGGAAGTAAAATATCCTGAATGGTTAGCGAGAAGTAAAATATCCCGAATGGTTATCGAACGTATTAATAGTCCCTAAGAAGGGAAACAAACTTAGAATATGTGTAGATTAAAAAGACCTAAATAAAGCATGCCCCAAGGATTATTTTCCTTTTCCCAATATCGATCACATGATCGATGCTACGGCCGGCCATGAAATCCTCAGTTTTATCGACACCTATTCCAGGTACAACCAAATACAGATGATCCCGAAAGACCAGGAAAAGACCTTGTTCATCACTAAGTATGGTACCTACTGCTATAATGTAATGCCATTCGGATTAAAAAATGTTGGTGCAACCTATCAACGCCTAGTAGACCGAATGTTCGAAGAACAAATAGGGAAATCTATGGAAGTTTATATTGATGACATGCTAGTTAAGTTCCTATGAGCAAAGGACCATTTGAAGCATTTGCAGGAAACTTTCAGTATACTGAAGAAATACAACATGAAGCTCAACCCAGAAAAATGCACGTTCGGGGTTGGCTATGGCAAATTTCTCGGCTTCATAGTATCCAATCGAGGAATCAAGATCAACCCCAACAAAATCAAAGCTATTGAGGACATCCCGGTAGTGGACAACGTCAAGGCCATACAGAGGTTAACGGGGCGCATAGCCGCCCTGGGGTGATTCATCTCGAGGTCCTCCGTTAAGAGTCATCGATTCTTTTCGTTACTGAAGAAGAAGAATAACTTCGCATGGACTTCATAATGCCAATAGGCCTTGGAGGAGCTTAAACGATACTTATCGAGCCTGCTGCTGCTTCACACGTCGAGGGTAGATGAAAAGCTTTACTTGTATCTGGCAGTATCAGAGATAGCGGTAAGTGAAGTCCTGGTCCGAGAAGAACAAGGTACGCAATTCCTTATCTATTATGTTAGTCGGACCTTAGGTGAGGCCTAAACTAGGTATCCCCATCTAGAAAAATTAGCTCTCGCTTTGATAAGCGCCTCTAAGAAGCTAAAACCATACTTTCAATGTCATCCCATATGTGTTGTAATGACTTATCCTCTTCGAAATATTTTGCATAATCTCGAGCTTTCGGGACGATTGGCAAAATGGGCTGTAGAAATGAGCGGGTACGATATTGAGTATCGACCCCGAATAGCCATCAAGTCTCAAATCTCGGCAGACTTTGTGGCTAACTTCACGCCGACCTTAGTACCCGAGGTTGAAAAGGAAATATTAGTCAACTCGGGTACATCTTCGGGAATCTGTACCCTCTTTACGGATGGTGCTTTGAACGCAAAGGGGTCCAGACTCGGCATCGTGCTAAAACCACCCACAGGTAACGTGGTTAGACAATCTATTAGAACTGTAAAATTGACTAACAACGAGGTCGAATATGAGGCTATGGTTGAAGGTCTCGAACTAGCCAAAGGCTTGGGAGCGGAGGTGATCGAAGCCAAATGTGACTCTCTCCTCGTTGTGAATCAAGCTAACAGAACCTTTGAAGTTCGAGAGGATCGAATGCAAAGATACTTGCACTAGCTATAAGTAACTCTACACCGATTCAAGGAATGGATTTTGCAATATGTGCATTGAGATAAGAATAGCGAAGTCGATGCCCACACAAACCTAGGATCATCGGTCGAAAACAATGAACTTAATTTGGGGGGCTGTCGTACAACTCATGAGGTCAGTGGTCGAGGAAGGCCACGCCAATATAAACTCCACAAGTTTGACCTGGGATTGGAGAAACTAATATATAGAGTATTTGAAGAATGAAAAACTTTCCTCGGACTCAAAAGAATCGAGAGCCCTGCACACAAAGGCAGCACGATTCACCTAGTCTGAAGATGGGACCTTGTTCAAAAGGATGGTCCATTAGCAATATGTTTGGGACCAGGAGATACTGAATATGTTCTAAGGGAAGTCCACGAGGTCACTTGCGAAAATCATTCCGGTGCCGAATTATTGGTCCACAAAGTAATCAAAGCTGGATACTACTAGGTCGACATGGAGAAATATGCAAAAGAGTTTGTTCAAAAATGCGACAAGTGCCAAAGACATGCACCGATGATTTATCAACCGGGGGAACTACTTCATTCGGTCTTGTCCCCATGGCTATTCATGAAGTGGGGAATGGACATTGTTGGCCCTCTTCCATGGGCCCCAGGTAAAGATCAATTTACTGATTATTTCTCTAAGTGGGTTGAAGCACAGGCTTTCGAGAAATTCAGGGAGAAGGAAATCATCGACTTTATTTGGAATCACATCATGTGTCGATTCGGGATGTCTTCCAAAATTGTATGCGACAATGGAAAGCAGTTCATCAGCAGCAAGGTGACTAAATTTCTCGAAGATCACAAGATCAAAAGAATCCTATCAATACCTTATTATCCCAACGGAAATGAACAAGCCGAATCGACCAACAAAACCATCATCCAGAACCTTAAGAAGAGGCTAACTGACGCAAAAGGAAAGTGGAAGGAATTTCTACCTGAGGTTCTTTGGGCATACTGTACAACATCGGAGTCTAGTATCGGGGCTACCCCATTCTCATTAGTTTATGATGCCGAAGCTCTGATACCGGTCGAGGTCGAAGAACCAAGCATTAGGTTCTGATATACGAATGAAGAGTCGAATAACGAGGCTATGAATATGAGCCTAGAATTATTAGATGAAAGACGTGAAGGCGTCCTCTTCCGATTGGCCGCCCAAAAACAACGGATCGAGAGATACTACAATCGAAGAGCCAATCTTCGATATTTCAGTGTCGGGGACTTGGTACTAAGGAAAATAACCCTCGACACCCGAAATTCGAATGAAGGGAAATTGGGGCCGAACTGGGAAGGACCATACTAGATTCTCGAAGTCATTGAAAAATAATCCTACAAGCTCGGAACAATGAATGGAGAACAACTACCGAGCAATTGGAACCTACATCACCTAAAACGATATTACTGCTAAGGTACGACCCTTTTATATTTCCTTTTGCTTTAAACTAACACTTGCAGGTGGTCAATAAGAAACAATAATGGATTTATCGGCATGAAGTCTTTAGGTCTGAAAGCACGCGTTGTACTCTTTTTTCCTTAGACCGGTTTTGTCCCAAATGGGTTTTCCGACGAGGTTTTTAACGAGGCAACAGTGGATCGTGATAACTTAGAATCAAAGGCCGTTCACAAATCGGTATCAAAAATTGTATTTACAGTATCCTAGATTTCTCTAAAATCAACCTCGAATACTGGGGGGATTACACTCGGATATCGAATTGTTCTAGCAAGGAAATTATTTCGAAATGGAAGGGTCTTGATAGGTAAGATTTACTATAAGGGCCAAACGATCAAAACGAACCGTGCCCACGTAGATTGCTCGAGCCCTGACATAAAACATGTACGCATGTGTGACTATTTTTGACGAGAATAAAGAGAAGTACTTCCTTGCAACTATCTTATGTCTTGGAAAAATTTCAACTTTACAATCCCGTACTTTCGATCTTTTAAGAAAATGGGCTCAAGGGCTGATTATAATCAAAGTTCGGATGGTCACTCCCTCACTCGGGGACTGTCGTTCGGAAACCAACTTATAAATAGATCAAGATATTAAAATATCGGGGATGCAAGACCTATCAGGCAACCCCCGAATGTTAAAGGCCACAATCATACCCACTTGGGGACTGTTATCTTAGGCAAGCTTGGATAATTGGGGGAAGGAAGCCCACTAGGCTACACCCAAAATTAAAAGGCCACGGCCATATTAGCACGGCTCGGAGACGTCCGAAAATCGTAACAAAAATAGGCCTTCAAAATTTACATAACCAGTTCTAAAGGCTAACCCTCGGCAAAACTATATTTTGAAATTACTTATTTCGGGAGAAAGTTCCTGATGACACTGAATCCAAAGTGCCCCAAAACTAAAAAAATGTGAAGGCATGATTTGTTCAAACATATACAACTTAAGATGTTTTGTGCTAAGACACTCTGACCTTTGTGAATACAAGCAATAAAACAAAGGAAAAGTTTGAGAGTCGAAAAGGGTAGAAAGACTTATATATATACGTCCAAATACAAAATTTACAACAGCCAAAATGGCCTCTAAAAAGATACAAAAGAAAGCAAAAATACAAAGGCCTGAGTAGCCTAGTCTTCGTCGGAGGCAACATCTCCATTCTCTGGATCTTCCCCATTTTCGAATCCGCTTAGGCTCTCGGAGTCTTCCTCAGGAAAGGTCAGCTTCCAGGATTTGGTCTCCTCTACTTTGGCAGTCTCGAGTTCGGCCACAATATCGAAACCTTGAGCCTAAACCTCCTCGAGGGCTTCCCTTCGAGCTTTCCATTTCGCATAATTCACCATACTCTTGGACTTCACTTGGATGGCCTCGACGTCAACCTTAAATTGGGCCACTTCAGCATCAGCTTTAGTGTTGGCCATGGCCACCTAAGATTTGGCCATCTCGAGTTCGTTGGCCAAATTCTCCTTATCGGAGAGAACCAAATCTAATTGGGACTGGAGCTCCTCGATTTTCGTGGCCTGCGCCGAGGCTTTCTCCCTTGCAGCTCGAGGCTGAGACTCGGGCGACTCCAGCTTTGCTTGGATGGCCTCCTTTTTTGAAGCTAAGATGCCCATACACCCCTTAAACTTTTCAGCTTTAGCTCGTATGTCATCTATTTGTCTCTGAAGGTCCTTGATCCGTTCGAGTCTCTAACGGACCTGCAAAATCAGATCGTTAGTTGTTATCTCCAACTCATCTTCACTATCGTGAAGCACTGGGAATACCTGCTCGGCCATCTCAGCATGCTCATCTCGAGCCATTACCAAATTTTCCAGAAGCTTCTCAATGAGAAGCTTGTAGGTATCGCTTTTCTTAGTGAGGTCCTGAACCTCAGCCTTGCGCTCCTCCCGGATTTGAAGGAATGCCTCGTGGTGCAATACCGAAGCCTACAAGTAAGAGAGAAAATATTAGAGTTATCTACAACTCAAAATTTAAAAAAGATAATGGAATGGCCCTCGAAGTTACCCGATTCAGAGCATGCTGGGCCTCGTTGAACAGGCAAGCGGCTCCCACCGCATCCATTGCGGCTTGGTCCTCTTCAGTCACCAAGCATCTCAAGTAGCTAGCGATCCCCATGAGGGGGGGGGGGAGAAGACTCGGGCATCCTTCGGAACAGTAAGAACTATGGTACGCCTACGATCAGGGTTAAGACTAGGGGTCGGGAATAGTTCCACTAGTTTTGGGCTCGATGAAGACCCACTGACGTCCAGTGATGGTGTCTTCTTCGGCACCGGTAATTCACCAAGACCGGTGACATCTACTAAAGCTTCGAGCGACCCCTAAGGACCCTCCCAAGAGCGACATACCAAGTTAGCAGCCTCGTGGATCGTGGCGTCCAAAAATTGAGGGGACTCAGAGATATCAATCACTCTGAGATTGTCCCTCAAGACATCTTCAGCTATTCGAGAAGCCTCGTCTCTGGTTCCTCCCTCGATCATCTCAGTTTGGGACAGAGCGGCCTCGACCTTTTCTGGCTCCGGAACTTCGGCCGAAGCTCCATCATCAACTTCCTCCAGTTCGGAGGGCTTTTGTGTCGAAGCACCAACCCGAGCACGGGCCACCACCTAGGAGTTGTCTTCTTCCTGCTCTTCTTCGGACTCATCCCTTAATCGGTGGATTGAGTTCGAAGGCATAGTAACGGCATCCTCTCGACCTGCGAGATCTCTTTGCCGGGCTTTTCTTCTCCAGGCTCGGGCAACTCGGAGCCTCTTTCCTCTTCTTCTCTTGGGCCTGCTTCAGAGCAGATGGTTGGGGAAAGACTTCTTCATCACCAGATGGCAGTCTCATTGTAACATCCTTTACAAGACCTACAAAAAGAAAAAGGATGAGTAATTTCGAGAAGAAGCGTAGGCAATAGCCATTCCAGGGAAGAAACCTACCATGATTACGGGCCTCCCATTGGCCCTTCGACAACTCCATCCAGGCACGTTTGGAGTAGGGTCTCTGTGACACTAGGCTTTCGACCCATTGCTTAAGTTCCAGAATTGGTTCCGGCATCTGGGCCACAGCTGCAACACCAAAACATACATGAGCAAAGGAAATAGGAAGTAAAACAACAAATTAAACATTCAAGGTGAAGTGTACTTACGTTTCATGTTCCACTTCTTAGGGAACGACATATCTTCAGCGGGGATCAGGTCCGAAATCTTTATTCGGACAAATCAGCCTATCCAGCCTCGATCCCGAGACTCGTCTATATTGGAGAACGGGGCTCTATTGGCCCGATGGACAAGCTTAATCAATCCCTCGATAGAGCCGGAGACTGTAGAGGCGCATGAGGTGATCGGGGGTGAAGGGACATCCCTCAATTTTTCTTGTGAAGAAGCGAAGGAGAATGACTATTCTCCAGAATGAAGGGTGGATTTGGCCGAGGGTGACGTCGTACCTCTTGTAAAAGGCAACGATGATGGGGTCTAAGGGATCCATCGTGAAGGGGTAAGTGTAAACACTTAGATACCCCTCCACGTATGTGGTGATCGATTCCTCAGGAGTACGAACTACTACGTCCTTGTTCACCCAGTGACACGCCTCCTTTACCTTTTTGAGAATGTCTTTGGTAATGGTACATATATACCTCGAGATCGGTTCACATCGGCCCAGCACTGCGGGAGTCTTTTCGAGCTTAAATTCAGCGTTGGTTGGACACCCCGTCAGAACAAAATCCTCAGGGTGGGGTTCCGCCGGAGCCTCATTGCCGGCAGGTCGTGATGAAGAAACAACCTCCTTTTGTGGCACAATTTTGGAAGTTTTAGCCATTGATGAACAAGAGAAAAGCGAATTGGGATGATACGCTATTTGATTAGGGTTCAAGAAATTTGGGTATGAAAATTGCTAAGCAAAGAGATTTATCGAAGAAAAAGCTAGAGTGGGTAGAACGTAAAAGTTTGAATGAGGAAAGGCTTGGGTTTTATAGGTAGTTATCGACGGTTCAGAATCGGTGGTGGCCGACAACAACTGACAGGCATTTAATGCCTCAGTACCCGAACCAACGAGACGTTTCAGTATCCACTTGTCGTTGATGTCATAGCCGGGTTCGTCGCTGACGTCATGGCCCGTCGAGTCAGGATTGAAAAAGTTCATATCGTTTCTCGTCATCTTCTCTCCGAGAAACGAGGGGACTATCTGTATACAGTCAAAATCGGGCTTGCCTTTTTTGTATGACTAATCGAGACTGGAACATGGCAGGCCAAGGCTTGACCTCATTTTATATCGGACCATAATGCGAAGATAGATTGCCGAACTCACGACCCTGAGACCGATCGAGATCGAGATCAGCCAAGATCGAGATCGAGATCAGCCAAGATCGAGACCATGAAGGATAGAGATTGAGCAAGATCGAGGGAAGCTTACCGAACCAAATAACGGAAAGACGAAATATCCGCGATCGGACGAGGATCGCGGTTGAAATCTCGGTACGTATCAAGAAAAGGTCGATTAATTAGCTAATCATGGGATTTCTTATTGTATTTAGAATTTTATCAAGGGTAGGACTCCTCTACTATATAAAGGGGATCTGATCATTTGTAAAAAGCATCATTTTCACGCAATACGAAGCAATACACTACCTTTCTCTTAAGCTTTCAATACTCCATTACTTTGTTCATATTTACCAGTGGAATATTCGTTTGGTACGAGGGCGACCTAGCTCGAGGACCAAAACTATACATTTCCTTTGGTTTGCTTTTATTTTTATTTATAGTTAATTTTAATATCAATTTACGTATTTTTTCAGTTTGTGCCAAGTAAAATCACGTGTCCTTAAAACCACGTATAAATTTAATTATTATTCGTTTTTAGGTTAAACAAAATTTAAAAATTCGACACCATTAATTTAATTTGATAATTAAAAACTCCGAATCAACCTAACTTAGTACACCCTCAAGCATGGCTTTCGGAGTAACAGGCTTAGACCACTGACACTCATCAGGATGACTCCTAATTTGCTTTCTAGTTTCATTTTCTTCAACATCCGAAGAGAAAGAAGTACAAAATGGCCAAAGAGAATGCTGTAATAATGATATTGGAAATTTCGACCAAAAAAAAAGTTTTTGTACTTTTACGAGTTTATAAAAGGTATCCATGAACACAAAGATACAAACAAAAATAAAATATGAATTAATTAGTACTAAGTGGTCCTCGATAGAATTCATCTTGAGAAGAGGTTGGTGAAAAAATTTCCAGATTTGGACTTCTCAAGGCAAGCCACGTGTGCATATCTTCCAAAATTGTCCACTTGCCGTGCTTCTCCTCTCGTATCCTTCTTGCAAACCTTGCACGTCTTGTCTACCCATCCCTCCTCCACATATTCCCCTTTTACTGTTTCAATGAAAAACAATTTGAAACGATCAATTGCGTGCTAATTAAGCCACACATTAATTACATTCTTTGTAATATACTCCCTCCGTTCACTTTATTTAAGAAATAATAAATGAAATACATAATTTACCACGATATTCATATTAATTGATGCATATTTTATTGGCTTTGAGAAAATTAGTTGAAATGAGTAATAAATACTGTGGGTATAACAATTTTTTTTTTAAACTTTTCTTGATATGCGTAAAGTGACGAGTGAAAATAAAAATCCAATTTTAATATACCTGCCAAGTAAAAGTGAATGGAGGGAGCAAAAGTTAAAAATGATTAGCTATAATTAATTACCTTCAACTAAGCCACATATTAATTACATTTTAATGTAGTAGAAGTTATATTGATCAGTTATAATTAATTACCTTCAACGTAGGACTTGAAGAAATCTTTGTATGTCCCGCCGATCTTCCTTCTCAGAGCTCCATACTATAGAAAGGCCATTAATAGGTCTTCATAAGTAAACAAGTACATGTAATAAAAAATAGACGTAACTTATACACACCGACAGCGTAAATATTTTTTTTTTAAAATACTATCAATATAGTTTAACATATTGTGTAGCAGATAACATATTTTGTTTTTCAGGTTACCAATTCACGTTTTGTGTAGTTATCTAAGTTATTGGCAAATGATTAATACCTGTTCTCTGGACATCCTCTCGCCAGATTGAGTAGCTTCTCTAGCTTCATCGATAAGCTCGGCGTCTTTAGCTGATCTAACCTGAGAAAAATCGAGAGCTTCTGTTACACTTGAAAACAAAGATTGCTTCTTTTTTTCCTTGGGTTCTTCTGTATCCTCTTTCTTTGCCTTTGCTGAAACTGCGAATACAAGTTTTGAGCTAGGAAGAATAGTACTAGGGAAATATTGATCTGAACCACCCAAATAGTTTGGCATAATACCATTTTGAGAAGCTGTAAAGGGAATAGCTCTCAGTCCCATTGTTTCTGAATTGAGGTTTAATTACTAGTGACTAAATTTACTTCCAAGCTGCAGCTTTATATTGGTCTATCATCTATGGGAGAAATTTGTTTGTGGCATAGTTATTTTTAGACTAAAGAACAAAAAATGCAGGGCCAGTGATAACTGGTGGTTGATAACAGATGACGTGGCTTTTGGCTCACAACTAAAATTAACATCAAATTTTGCAATCTTTCCCAATAATAATAAGTACTACTTACTATCCTCGCACACAAAGCAGCTCTGGGCCCCTTACATGGAATCCGAAACCAAAATGCGGTTTTTTTGGACTCAAACTACACAAATAGGTGGTAAAAAAAAATGACCTTTTTATATATAGCGCCATAATACCTGGCGCTATATACTAACAGTAATGACACCGTTAAAGTATAGCACCAGGTATTGTGGCGCTATACTGTAAAAGCTGACATGGCCAGGTATAGCGCCACAATACCTGGCGCTATATATACATCATTAATGTATAGCGCCAGGTATAGTGGCGCTATACATAGATATTTTATACCCCTCCGTCTTCCACTCGATTTATCCTCCATTTTTAAACCCCCATCTTTCTTGGCCCCCACCAAATACCTCGTTTCTGCCATTTTTTTTAAATTTTTTTTTTGGGTCCCCCCGACACATAAAACTCGAAGAAAAAGGGTCCCACATTCGAGTAGAGTTTTGTGCTATTGTTGATTCACAATTCCGGAGTCAAAATTTCAATTTTTTTGCTTTGACAAAATTCTAAATCGAGGTATTTCGATTTATTTTAAGTTGAAATAGTTATAATAATGTATATTATTTGATTTGTATGTGTTCTATTTCGGTTTGTGTTTTTTTTTTCGAAACTAGCATGTTAAATTTATCCGGATTTAATATTAATGTTTTCTAAAAAATATAAATTAGTAAAATAAATTTGTCTGTTAATATCCTGATTTATATATATGTGTTTTCATGCCGTTTTGTATTTTATTTGCAATTAAATTTATTTGTTGTTTATGGTTAATTTAGATTATTTTTTAGCGTAGTAAAATCCAGACCTTTATATATATATATATATATATATATATATATATATATATATATATATATATATAATTTGTACAATTAAGTTATTAAAAAATATGAATTTAAATTATAATAAAAACACATAATTATTAATGATAGTTTAGTGTCACTGGTCCTCAAAATATCGAGCCCTGAACCCATATATATATAATTTGTACAATTAAGTTATTAAAAAAATATGAATTTACAGTTGACGACATGGACGCGACTATACATCCCGGCCCCCGGACGTTGGATCTATTAGCCCTACAGCCCCAGCATAGATCCGAGTATATATGGGACGGACAGTTGCTTACGCAGACTTTCCGGGCTAGGAGAGTGGATCTATTGTGGGAGTTTTTGAGTCCTCCCCGCGTTCTACATCCCCGCGTGGTCCATTACTTGGAGGAGATGGGATTATATAGGATTATTAGGATTGGCCGGATACAGCTCGACTATGCTTTGATCACGGCCTTGATTGAGCGGTGGCGACCGGAGACGCACACTTTCCATTTGCCCATCGGCGAGGCCACCATCACACTCCAGGACGCTGAGATTTTATATGGCCTGTCCGCTGATGGCTTGCTAGTTTTACTGCCTGCGACCATAAAATATTATTCGCGGCAGGCATATTGGGATATGCTGCACATGCTCACGAGTTTCATGCCGGAAGACGAGGCGGTAGTGTCTGGGTCCAGTCGTATACAGTTGGTCCCCATTAGAGACCACCTGGTGCAGATCCACCATACTATCACCGATGAGTCTGCAGAGGTGGATGTACAGCGATATACGAGGCTGATGTTGCTCCTTCTATTTGGGGGGGTCTTGTTCCCGAACACTTCGGGGAACCTAGTGAGCCTCCGTTTTTTGCATCATATTGCCCGGTTCGAGGATACATTTTTGTACAGCTGGGGTGGTGATGTCATCTCATATCTGTACAGGCAGATGTGCCGGGCTTGCATCGGCACACAGAGACACGTTGGTGGCTTTCTGTCGCTTCTACAGGTGACAACATATTCAAATAATATGTCCATTAGTTACAATTATACCTAGTTATAGTTAATCTTATACTTTACGTCAACTTTGTATGTTAGGTTTGGGTCTGGGAGCGATTTCTGCAGTTTCAGCCACCTCTACCACAACTACCGGCTAATGTAGAAATTCCGCAACTTCTTCTAGCCTGTAGGTGGGTTATGTGTCGTACTCTTGCACGAGAGTATGATGCCCATCATAATCTCCCACTCTGCAGGGATGTGTTGGATCTGCTGGAAGACGCACAGGTGAATATCTAACTAAACTTACTTGTTATAGATTAACTTAGTGTTGTGCATACTAACGGTTTGTGTTCTTATTTGATAGTTCATCTGGACGCCGTACAACGATGAAGTGATAGGTACCCTGCCAGCGTATTGCACGTTCGACCGACATATTTGGAGGGCTTCTGTCCCGCTCATATGCCTCAATATTGTCGAGCACCATGCCTCCGAGCGGGTATTTCATCAGTTTGGCCTGCCGCAACATTTACCGACTCCGCTTGCATGGCATGCTTTACATTATGAGAGGGATGATCGGTCCAAGGCGGACGACACATTTATGGCATGGCTTAACGAGCAGTTGGGTACCTGGGACAGGCGAGGGGACTTGACCCCACCTCCGCAGCACTTTCCTATTCCACGTTATATGGCATGGTACCGCACTGTTTCCCGACTTTTTATCGGGAACCCAGTTCATCAGGCACACGGTCGGTACGTCCCATACACTGGGAGACACGAGGCCCTGGTATGTTTTCTGTTATTATTAGTTATATAGCTATAATTTAGTGCCAAATATGTAGTTTATATTTTTTACTTTGTGCAGGCGATTGGATTGCATACCGTCTATCATATGGGGAAGCAGATGCAGAGTTATGTCCACGATCCTGTGGCCATGTAGGAGTATAGTCGTCGATTCATGGATGTGGCTGCCCAGATACTGCAGCGAGCCCGATCGGATCAGCATTTGGCGCACGAGGCTGATTATATGAACCCAGTGCAGTACCATTGGGGTCGTGGTATCCCACGAGCTGGTGGTGGACGACGAGCTGGTGGTGCCGGACGATGTGGACCTGGGCGGAGAGGAGGTGGTCCCCAGCAAGGGGGCGTTGAGGTTGCTGCTGATGATGTTGCTGCTGATATGGCAGGTGGCATGCATGAGACGGACATGTCGTCTTACAGCCTTGGAATTTATCGCACTCCAGTGCCATCGCAGGTGACCCCATCGGGTCAGTTATTGATCACGGGCTCGGATATTCAAGGAGTGGATTGGGGTAGATACTGCCCAGGCCCGTCTACCACTGTTGAGGATCGACCGACCCGAGATTTTTATAGTGGGCGCCGACTGAGTTATGGCTCCACATCACATGCGCATGTATGAGTTTATTAGTATTGAATTTGAATTTGTGTTAACTGTAACTTATTTATTTTCTTTAACTTTATTAATTTCCTTTTAAGGCTTCATGCGATGCAGCGACAGATGACTACATTCAGGATCTAGAGACGATGATGGTAAGACAATATAAATTGTTGTGAATTGTTATATAGTTTTCTATACTAAGTTTCATATTATTATGTAGCCTTCTACTGGAGCTGACAGCACCACCGATACATGTCATCCTGCGCCGCATCCGGCTATAAGGAGACGACTTGATGATGATGATCCTGATAGCGTACCCGGGCGGGAGGGGATGCGCCTCAGGCCAGCGGCTGCATTGAGACACACCGGATGCGGGACACATTGACATGGTGTAAATAATATTTTTGTATACATTAACAATATTATTTAATCGAATATGCGCATTACTTTTTTTAGTTCTCCATTCGTTTGATAGTTTCATAAAATAAAATTTAGTACAACACAAGTACTTAAACTTAACTTCAATTTCAATTAAAATAAAATTTAGTACAATACAAGCACTTAAACTTAACTTCCATTTCAATTAAAATAAAATGTAGTACAACTCAAGCACTTAAACTTAACTTCTACTTCAATTAAAATAAAATTTAGTACAACACACAAGGAAAACATTATTACAGCACAAACACAATCACAAACACAAACATAGTAGGCCAACATAATAAAAATACATGAAATATGAAAAATACACAAAACACATACATGCCAATGTTTAGCCCCGGTTGCTATTTATTCTCCGCTCCAACCACTTAAATCGTTCTTCCAGTTGTTCTTTTTCTTCTTCTACCTCTTTCAGTTTTGCCTTCACCTCCGCAAGTTCCAGTTTATATTTTTTTTTCGATCCTTTTGTGCTTCACAATTCCATTGTGTTTTCCATTTTTCTTTTCCCACCTCCTTCAGGTTTGCCCTCAAGTCTGCAATAATTCTATTGCTTTCTTTTTCATGTTCCTGTTGTCTTAAACACATATTATGAAGAAACTGTAGTTGTTCTCTGTAACATTCCTGATAACATGGTTCATCAACCCATTCTTGAAAATCACAAATAGATTCGCCGGGAACCTTGTAAAACTGGTTCATACAGTGCCAGTAGCGGCGTTCAACTTCACCACCTTCCCAACAATTTTGCATCAAACATGCTTTTCCACAGTTGCACTTTGGTGGACGAAGAGGTTGAGCCATTTGTGTAATATTTGCTTTTAGTAAAAAAACCTTACCTTTAATAAAATATTTGCTTTTAGTAAATTTTGAGCACACAACATAACTACAATGAGCCCGTTATTTATAGGCGAGACAACACCCACATAACGTACTATCTAATGGCGCTATACTTTGCGTGTTAAATATCATGATGTTGACAAGACAACTTTATGTCAGTTGGTCAGCTTTTTCAGTTTGACAAGACAACACACACATAACGGACTATCTAATGGCGTTATACTTTGCGTGTTAAATATCATGATGTTGACAAGACAACTTTATGTCAGCTGATCAGCTTTTTTAGTTCGACAAGACAACACACACATAATAAATATACAGATAATTTTATTAAATTATTATTTAAATAGGTAAAATGGGAAAGTACAAATAATAGTTAACAAGCATAATTTTATTTCATAAATCTTGCAACATAGATATAACAACTAATTATTACAACATCAACTCATGGGTAGTTAGGTACACTAGAAGAACACCCACCACGAGCTTGATTAGTTTTGCCACCCAAACCAGCTGAAGGACATTTACGACGGTTGTGTCCTGTTTGCGAGCATATACCACATTTGCGTGCATAAACGGTGTCACTAACATCCATTTGGTTCCGTATACGTGTTCTCTTCTGCACATGTCTTTTACGCAAATAGGACTTGTTACACACCATTTTAAATGGTTCCGGAGGCCAATAATGCTCAGTACCCACTGGCTGCAACTGACCACTATATGTGTTTAGGTACTTGGAAACACTATATTGTTGATCAACATAGTTGGTCTCCGCATAACCAAAACGTTGAAAATACTTGATGGCATGTGAGCAAGGCATGTGGTAGATGGACCATTTCCCACAGGAGCATAACCTTACAGATTCATTTACAGTATGTACATTATTACTCCGATTATTATGGATAGCGGTGCGAACTTCAAAAATACCTCTTTCGTTATCATACTGCAAAAATGAATGCCAATGTGCTCGTCGTCTGTATTTCTCAAATCTCTTCATAGGCACTGGCATAAATTCAACACCCCTCTCCATCAATTCCGTTGCAGCTGCAGACCGTTCAACTAACCTCTCTGCTATCTGCTTGAACGATATCCGCACCATGGCTGTGACGGGCAATCCTCTTACCGACTGCAATAACCCGTTGAAGAACTCTGACACGTTTATAGTAAGAATTCCCCATCTCCTTCCACCATCCGCATGCAACGTCCACTTTTCAGGGTCATGTCGCATTAACCAATGATAGGCTGCCTCGTCTTCTTGCCTGATAGAATCCATATGCCTCCGAAATTTATGCTGTTGGTGGTCTGTTGCTGCCATCCACATCAAATCATGTAGATCCTTATTGGGATGTGCCTTCTAGAAATTGGCCTTAAAGTGCCTTACACAGTAACGGTGGTATGCATAAGGTTCTTGCCATGCAGGCAAGTTCTCCACAGAACTTAATATACCACCGTGCTGATCAGATATTAGACAAATACCTGAACGCTGTTTGACAACGTGCTCTTTCATGTGGTTCAAAAATAGCGTCCACGTCTCTGTGCTTTCATTGGCACAAACAGCAAAAGCTAGAGGAAATATATGTCCATTAGCATCCACTGTCACGGCTATCAATAGCTTGATATCGTACTTTCCATAGACATGAGTTCCGTCTATGGATATTACTGGCCGGCAATGCGAAAAACCATCAATTGCTGGCTTAAACGCCCAGAAAACGTAATTGAATATGTATTCTGGTGTTCCCGGACTCTGCTCAAGCTTCCATTCAACAACTGTCCCGGGGTTAAAGTGCTGCAGTGCGTCCATGTACTTTGGCAGAGATGCAAATGACTTAACCCAATTACCGTAGACAATTTCAAACCCTCGTTTGCGCCCTAGAAATGCCTTTCTTTTCGTAATGGTATGGCCATATTCCTGGTGGACCGATGTAATACACTCTTTGATTGTATACCTTATGGACGCTTCGATATGCTGAATAAGTACAAGAGAAATCAAGTCAATATCCAAGTTGAAGTGATTCCCGTTGAATGTATCAATTTCGCATGTGTGGATGAGAATGTATTTACCCACTTTCCACATACCTGTCTTCTCCTTGGTCGCACGCAACATCCAATTACATGGCCAAAACCACCTGCGACAAACAACCTTGTATACCATCGTACTTGACTCCCATACATGCATCTCACGACACTCTTTTACGTTGTGCATTTTACAAGCCCTGCTTAAGCGTGTTTTATCAGGAAAAAGCATCCCCTTTGCAAGCACCGTTGGTCTAGACTCATCCCAAATTGCTGTCTGAATTTCATCAAAATCCCTTGTTAGAGCTTCCACATCCGGCACGGTTAGCAAGTTATCAATGTAAGGAATCTCCCTTGAATGAAATGACACTTCATACTCATACACTCTTCGTCTAGGGGGGTCTCTCTTCAAATCAGGTCCTTCCTCCTCATCCTGGTCATCACCATCCTCACGAAAAAAGGGTGTCTCGTCTCCGGATTCATCGGCATTGTTATCGTAATCACTGTTCTGTTCCTCACTCTGTGCATCTGCCAGATCCCGATGTAATACGTCGTTTTCGGTCAATTGAGTGAGTATGGGTGGTTCAACTTGCTCGTTTTCACTGCACAACCAACAAAAATATAAGCTACTGAATTAATAAATGATTTCCATATGGCTATATCACTTCACTTACAAGTCGTAATGTGATGAAATTTCATGATGGGCGTTTTCAATTAAGTGATGACTACCGGATGGGCCACTTGTAAAATTCATATCCGGCCGGTACCCCCTATTAAATATACGAGCGTTAATACAAATTCAATACGCCAAAAATATACATAATTAACACAAATGAAAATTGAAGTTTACCACTCGTCTTGTGAATTATGAAAAGCAGGGTATAAATTATTTTCTCGCTGCTCATTTGTCGGCGGTGATAAGTTTAAATCAAGGAAAACTCTTTCATCCGAAACCTGTCCTGCAAAAACTGCTCCATAATAACCACCCGATGTCTGGGGGTTATCTCTGCTACGCACAACCTCGTTTTTTGGAACGTCTTCGACCTTCACATACATCTCCAACATTGTGATTACAAGAAACTCCCGGCATTCGTCCGGAGTCCTCAGAAAATCACTCAAAGTTTCATCATCGTCGATGTTAAACTCCGAGTAAAAAGAAACCCTTTGCAGAGTGACGAAATACGGATATCTTCCGGTTACTTTAAGTATCACTGAACGTTTCCTCACATTCAGTTTTTTGCATAACAACGATATCAATTTATCGTACTCTATTGTAAGTGGCAATTTAACATGACACTGAGCATGTAAACTGTAGCCCACAGAGTTATTCTCCATCACAACCTCACCTCCACCCCCCCCCCCCCCCCCAATATAATGAAACTCTTATTCTACGCTCTTCAGACATAATGAAAAAATGCTGGAGAATTTAAGAACAATAAATGTTTCAACAAGAGGTAACAAAATTTTTGAATGAATTTCTATACAATCCTAACCTCTTTATATAGGAAATGGCTAGCCGAGATTTTTTTTATATAGGTATAGCACCCAAAAAGTTGGCACTATACGCTTTTGAATTATTGAAGTCACGAATTATTGGTGGGGCCAGGAAAATCTATGTATAGCGCCACTATACCTGGCGCTATACATTAATGATGTATATATAGCGCCAGGTATTGTGGCGCTATACCTAGCCATGTCAGCTTTTACAGTATAGCGTCACAATACCTGGCGCTATACCTTAACGGTGCCGTTACTGTTAGTATATAGCGCCAGGTATTATGGCGCTATATATAAAAAGGTCATTTTTTTACCACCTATTTGTGTAGTTTGAGTCCAAAAGAACCACATTTTGGTTCCGTACTCCCCTTACAAGTGGCAAGAATGTTTGACCGCTCGCCTCTATCATGTGGTAAATGAATTTTGGCACGATTCTTCCTATATTCAGAATAAGAAATAAGAATCACGAGCCATTTAACAGGTCTAAAATATTTGGGACCTCATTGCCAATTTAAAACAGAGATATTATTAAGAGACGAATAAGTTTTTTTATTTGTCCCAAGGCTAAGACTTAGTGGTGAAACAGTTGGAGTAACAATCTTAATTAACTGATTGAGGCGTGCACAAGTTTGTTTTAACACCATCCTTATAAAAGAAAATATTTCTCTGTGTTTCGTACTTTGGGAAAATAACATTTTCTTTTGGAAAAGATCAAATGAATTGCGTGTTTGAGTCTTTGAGAAAGGATCTCACGCTACCTTTCATATTACATATATATTGTCTTAATTATTTTTCACCAACGGTGGATACTTTTTGGACAAACTACCACGTTTCAAGACTATTTAGGTGAATTTTGATCCTATTATAGCGTTGAAGGCAACTAACGCGTCATACTCGTACTACTGAAGTTTTTCTTTGCATATGAGATAGTTGTGTGGAATACAGGTTTAAATGCTTGAATTTTTTTGTTAATGTTGATATGCTAGCGACTAAATAATTTCAGCAATCAATAGTTGCTCCAGTTACCTAGAACATCAAATAATTATTTAAGACTTTAAATTAAATACTAAATAGAAAGAGGAGTTCTTAATTGCATTAGCTGTTTCTGTCAGTATTTTGTCAAGAAGGACCACACAAACAGCCCTTCAGAGACTTCAATTTCCAGTTAAAGGGATTTTGCTGCAACACTCCACATTTTTATAAAAGTTTTGAGACACGCTATTTATAAAATTAAATTATTATTATTAATATTTTCTTGCCTATAATGAAAAAATATATATACACTTAAATAATTGGATATACAATTAGAGAAATATTAATAATTTTAATATTATTAATTATTAAAAGTGGGTATCATTAATTATTAGTTAAAAAAAATGGGGCCTAAAGCCCATAAAAGGGCTGATGGAATAAAAAGGCTTCAAGCCTTAATGAAACAGAACAACGTCCTGTTATTGCAAAAGCCTTAGACCAAAAATAGAGCAAACTCACGAAACAGAGAGCCGGGAAACTCACGCAGGCAACGGAAAAATCTAGGGTTTCTTACAAATCACTAATTCTTGAACTCAGGTATGTAAAATCCCCTATTGTCAATTACCCTACAGTAGTAATAGGTAAGAATTGAATAGTTAATTCCCTGTTTCCTCAATATCAACAATAAATTTCATATTTAGGCGTAGTATTTTAAAATTGATTAAAATGCACTGGTTGTTGTAGAATCGATTGTTTGACTGGTGGCAATTGGACTGGAGCCTACGTATTGGCTCGAAAAGTTTTGAGGTGAGTTGATATAACCCTTTACTAAAGTGGTTTAACTCAGAAAGCACGTATACAAGGTGTTTGATAAATTGCTTAAAAGATTTTATATTTACTTAATTGGAGAGAGTGAGTACCTATTAACTTAGAATTGTTCTAGCAAAAGTTTAGATGATTTATTATGATATATGTGTGTAAATTTTCAGATTTTTGTATTATTCTTATATGCCATTTTCATGTTGAAAATTCATGAAAAAGCAAGAATATTTAGAAATTTTGAATGTTTATTTCATTCTTATGCCCTACCTTACATTTAAGAATTCTAGAATAAGTATGTTTGAAAGATTTAGACTTGAAAAGTCACAAGAAGAAGTTTTAGAAAGAAATGTTTTTTTAGGAGTATCCTTTATTCTAAGAAGGGGTCATCGTCCATGCCGAGGGTCCTGACCAAGGCGTTTACTTCCTGAAACTACTTGTGCCAAAGTAGGGAGCACACGAGCCGAGAGTCTCGTTGTTGAGAATTTACTTAGCGATGCTAAGATATGATACATGAGCGCTGAGAACCATGAAGCGAGTGACACCTCGTAGATTGGGCCTATTCGATCAGGTTGAGATCGAACCTGTGCCGATCACACGGTGACTGAGACAGAATTAAGTCAGGATAGTTGGAACTCCCAAAGTATAAAGAGAAGTAATGTTTTTTAGAAAAAGAAAAGAATTTCTTTTAGAATATTCATAAACTACTATTATGCTATTATTTTAGAATTGTTCTTAGAGGCTTTATGTTTTCTATGCATTTATATTCTTTGCTCGTAAGATGTATTGTATTAAAGTTGTGTCCCCTGTTATTGAGACTCACTGAGTATAATGGATGGTACTGACGTTCTTTTTTGGGAACCTACGTTGGTCTGCGATACAACATAGGAACCGGTTTTGCAGGCGAGTAGGCTACGGGTTAGGACTTCCTTCTCTTCCAGTGCTATTGGTGAGCTCCGCTTTTGTTCGTGGAGTGTTCCTTTGAGTCATCTTTATTTAGTTATTTCTTTGTTTACTTAGAGAACTGAAAGAAATCTTATGTCCTGAGTAGTGCGTTAGTTTATCAGTAGAGGCTTCATAGACATAGTCGTTGGGTTAAGATTCAGATGTTTTTGATAATAACTTAGCAGTAATTCAGTAGTTACTACAAATAAAGTTTTGGAGTTGATTTATTTAAATATTTAAAAGTAATCAAAAGTATTTGGTTAGAGTATTGCCTTGTTGCATATAAGGTTTGGAGTTATAATAAATTTGATAAACAAAGATGGTTCGCTCGGTCATGTTTAGTGATCGAGTGCCGGTCCTGGCTTGTTCAGAAAATGAGTCGTGACAAACTTGATATCAGAGCCTCAGGTTTAAGGAGTCCTAGGGGTCTATGAAGCCGTGTTAGTAGAGTCTTGTTTATGGGTATGAAGCGCGCCATACTTATAAACAAGAGGCTTCAAGCATTTAGGAAAAATTTCATTTTTTCATACTTTAGATCGTGCAGTAGATCCTACCTCTAAGAAAATATCTAATGTATTCGTTTCTCCAGAACTCGTAGAAATGGCTCGTACTCGCAACTCTCCCGATGTGGGTCAGATGTATAATATTGTCAACACTGCTATGGAGATGTTTAAATCCTTTATGGCCAACCAGAACGAGAGAAGAGATGAGATTTCACCTCAATCAAATAGATAGAACAATTCTGAGTCCTCAAGAGTGAATAAATTTTTGAAGTTTTGTCCTCTAGTGTTCCATGGTTCTATAGTTGATGAAGATCCAATGTTGTGGCTGGAGGGTGTCAAGAAAGCCCTCCGAGTGATGAAAGCATTTGATGATGAAGCTGTGGAGCTGGCTGCTTACCAGCTTAGAGATATGACTGGCGCTTGGTTTGAGATATGGGAAAAGGAAAGAGATGAAGATGATGGTCCGCCTACTTGGGAAGAATTTGAAGAGGCCTTCATGGCTAACTTTATCCCATAAGAGGATAGGGAAGCTAAGTCTACAGAGTTCGAACAACTTAAGCAAGGGAATATAAGTGTGCAAGAGTACTAAGGGTTGGCTAAGCATGCTCTTCACATTGTTAAGATAGAAAAAGCAAAGATTCGCAGGTTTGTTGGCGGTTTAGCTTACGACATTAAGGATATGATATCAGCTACAGCAGTAGGGATGACAACCTTCTCCTCTATTGTGGGATTTGCCAAGCACTTAGAAAAAGGCAGACAACAAAGGAGAGAAGAAAAAGAGCATAACAAGAAAGCCCGGACAGCGTGCAGGTTTAATGGTACATCCAGAGGAGGTGGAAGGGATTCCTCTAATAAGGAGTCATTAGCACCAGCTCAGTCTAGTCATCAGTCAGGTGGTGGGTCTTCCTTCAGACGTACTCAGAGTTATAGAAATCAGTATCGCCAGAATCAAAATTTTAGGACATCATCCTCACATAGCCAGAGTCAGGCTGAGCAACATTCACACCAACAAGGTCTTTGTGGAACATGTAAGCAACAACATTTAGGTTAGGGCAAGCTCTGTTTTCATGGTTGCTATCATTGTGGAGACATTGGTCATATAAAAGCCAACTGCCCAAAGTTGCGATGTAATTTTATTGGTGGATCAACTCGTCCTTCTAGTTCCTCAGCTACTGCAGTTGCACCACCCCAGGCTAGTGGTTCTCATAATCAGGCCGGGTATGGGGCAAAGGTGCAAATCGAGTCACCCAGGGAGGGGGATAACCCCGTTTGTTTGCTACACTTGATCGTCAGAGTGCAGAGGCATCTGTAGAAGTTATTACAGGTATACCTTTAGTCTGCTCACATAATGCTTATGCCATAATGGATCCAGGTTCAACGCTTTCATATGTGACTCCATACTTTGCAATTAACCTCGAACTAGAACCTGAACAACTTAGTGAGCCATTCCTAGTATCTACTCCAGTTGGCGACTCAGTGAAAGTCACCAGAGTCTATAGAGGTTGTATAGTTTCAGTCCAAGGTCGCAACACCAAAGCCGATCTCATAGAGTTATAAATGGTGGATTTTGATGTGATCATGGGTATGGATTGGTTGTCTTCCTGCTATGCCATGTTAGATTGTCATGCCAAGATAGTCAGGTTCCAATTTCCAAATGAAGAAGTCTTAGAGTGGAAGGGTAGTTCAACATCGCTTGTAGGTAAGTTTATTTCTTACCTTAAGGCACAACGAATAATCGGTAAGGGGTGTCTCGCCTATTTGGCTCACATCATTAATCCAGAATCAGAACCACCAACTCTTCAGTCTGTGCCAGTTGTTAGAGAATTTCCAGAAGTTTTTCCAGATGACCTTCCCGGACTTCTTCCTGAAAGAATCATAGACTTTGGCATTGATATCATGCCAGGCACTCAGCCCATATCTATACCTCCTTATAGGATGGCTCCAGCAGAAATTAATGAGTTGAGAGAACAGTTGAAAGACCTTCTTGACAAGGGCTTCATCAGGCCGAGTGTTTCACCGTGGGGTGCCCCGGTCCTGTTTGTCAAGAAGAAAGATGGGTCTCTCAGAATGTGCGTCGACTATCGGTAGTTGAATAAAGTTACCATTAAGAACAAGTATCCACTGCCAAGAATTGATGATTTATTTGATCAACTTCAGGGTGCAAAGTACTTTTCAAAAATAGACTTGAGGTCGGGGTCCCATCAGTTGAGAATCAGAGAAGAGGATATATCTAAAATAGCCTTTAGAACTCGCTACGGGCACTATGAATTTCTAGTAATGTCCTTCGGGTTGACAAATGCTCCAACTGCATTCATGGACCTCATGAACAGAGTTTTCAAGCCATTCATGGATACCTTTATTATTGTGTTTATAGATGATATTTTGGTGTACTCTAAGAGCAAGGAAGATCATGCAAAACACCTCAAAATAGCCTTGCACACCTTGAAGGAGAATGAGTTTTATGCCAAATTTTCAAAATGTGAGTTCTGGTTGCAGTTAGTGGCATTCTTAGGCCACGTGGTATCTAGTAAAGGAATAAAAGTAGACCCTCAGAAGACAGAAGCAGTCAAAAACTGGCCAATGCCGACAATGCCAACCAAAATTAGAAGTTTCTTGGGGTTAGCTAGTTACTATAGAAGGTTTGTAGGGGGGTTTTCCTCACTTGCAGCTCCATTAACTAAGTTTACTCAGAAAGCAGTTAAGTTCCAGTGGTCAGACGCTTGTGAGCAGAGTTTTCAAGAGTTAAAGAGGAGGTTGACCACTGCACCTGTATTAACCTTGCCGATAGGTTCGGGTGGGTTCACAGTGTATTGTGATGCTTCAGAGTTGGTCTCGGTTGTGTTCTTATACAAAATGGAAAAGTTATTGCTTATGCTTACAGGCAGTTAAAGAATCATGAAAAGAACTATCCCACACACGACTTGGAGCTTGTAGCAGTGGTATTTGCATTAAAGATATGGCGACACTACCTTTATGGCGAGCATTCTAAAGTGTTTACAAATCACAAAAGCCTCCAGTACATTTTCAAGCGAAAGAATTAAATTTGAGACAAAGAAGGTGGCTCGATCTATTGAAAGATTATGATCTTAATATCCTTTATCACCCCGGGCAAAGCTAATGTGGTAGCATATGAACTTAGTAGGAAGTCAATGGGTGTCTTGGCCCATCTTGCAGTACAAAGGCGATCTTTAGGTCGAGAAATTAAAAAACTAGCAAATGATGGAATTAGATTAGATAAGACCGAAGAAGGAGGTATAACTGCTTATGCATTAGCGCAATCCTCCCTTGTTGCGCATGTTAAGGCTAAGCAAGACGAAGATCCGTACTTAGTAAAATTAAAAGGAGTCAGAAATAAAGAAATCACTGCTTTCACTCTAGGAAGTGACGGGGTTTTGAAGTTGAATGATCAGTTATGTGTGCCTGATGTAGATGGTCTTAGGAAGGCCATAATGGAGGAAGCTCACAGTTCGAGGTACTCTATCCACCCAGGTGCTACCAAAATGTATCTAGATTTAAAAGAGTTGTATTTGTGGAAAGGCATGAAGAAACAAGTAGCAGATCATGTGGCTAAATGTTTAAATTGCTAGCAAGTCAAAGCCGAGCATCAGAGGCCTGGTGGCCTAGCTCAAGATATAGAGATACCACAGTGGAAGTGGGAGATGATTAATATGGATATCGTAGTAGGTCTACCTCGCACGTACCGTAAACATGATTCAATTTGGGTTATTGTAGACCGACTGACATAGTCCACGCATTTTCTACCAATAAAGACGACAGATTTCACAGAGCAGTATGCGTAGTTGTACATTAAAAAAATAGTCCGATTGCATGGTACTTAGTTTCAATCATATCTGACAGAGGCCCTCAATTCACGACACATTTTTGGTAGGCATTTCAGAAAAGATTATGTACCAAGGTCAATTTAAGCACCGCTTTCCATCCACAAACCGATGGCCAGGCAGAAAGGACCATTCAGTCTCTCGAAGATATGCTACGTGCGTGTGTTATAGATTTTGGAGGTAATTGGGATGATCACTTGCCACTTATAGAATTTGCTTACAATAACAACTATCAGGTCAGCATTGGTATGACTCCTTATGAAGCATTGTATGGGCGGAGATATAGGTCTCCAGTGGGTTGGTTTGAACCAGCAGAGGTGCCATTGATTGGTCCAGAGTTTGTTTGTGAGGCCTTGGCTAAAATTCAGCTAATTAGAGAAAGACTTAAAGCAGCTCAGAGTCGTTAAAAGTCTTATTCTGACAAGAGGCATCGTGAGTTAAAGTTCATAGTTGGTGATAAGATGTTTTTGAAAGTTTCACCAATGAAAGAAGTTATGAGGTTTGGTAAGAAAGGTAAGCCCTAGATTTATCGGACCTTATGAAATTCTAGAAAAGAAAGGAAACGTGGCTTATAAGGTAGCGCTACCCGTTGAGTTGTCCTCTGTTCATCCTGTCTTTCATTCATGATGAGTCGCATATAATACCTGCCGATACCATAAAAATTAAAGAAGGCTTGACTTATGAAGAGGTACCTATAGAAATTCTCGATAGGCAAGTAAGAAAGTTGAGAACAAAAAATTTAGCATCAGTAAAAGTTTTGTGGAGTAATCATGATTCAAAAGAGGCTATGTGGGAGGTCGAGGAAGATATGAGAAAGAAATATCCATATTTATTAGGTATGTGAACCTAAGTTTGGTTTGACATTTATATTTCATTTATTAAATACAAGTTAGAAAGTATTTCTGTCTTTCCTAGATTATACTTAGTTGTTGTAGTAATTTAGTTTATGCCGTAGTATATTTAATTCATTAAAGTGATTTACTTGTGCTAGAGTTGTTGTACTTTAGATTCTTGTTAGTTATTGTGGTACCTCCTTGCCGAAGTGTGAGTAATTAATTTATGAGCTGCGTATGGCGCCTATGAATGGCCTGTTAGGGTATATTTGGTTGATGTTGGTGTAGTTGTAGTATTTGTGATAGGGATATTTTTTTAATAGTCTCATTTACAAGGAAAACTCTGCCGAATTTTTGAAAATTTAGAGAGTTAGCCAAAATTTTGAGTCCCTTGGAAGAGTGAGTAGTGCTAAGAAAAATTTAAGAGGTTCAAGGACCTAAGGGATGATTGTTAGCTTAAGAATAAGGCTCTAGTAACACTCGAGGACGAATTTTTTTAAGGAGGGAAGATTGTAACACTCCTCAAATTTATAAAAGTTTCGAGACACGCTATTTATAGAATTAAATTATTATTATTATTATTATTTTAATATAGTATATATATATATATATATATATATATATATATATATATATATATATATATATATATATATATAGACACACACACATTGTATATACAATTAGGGGAATATTATTAATTATTAAAAGTGAGTATCATTAATTATTAGTTAAAAAAAAGGAAAAAAGGGGCCTAAAGCCCATAAAAGGGCTGTTGGAATAAAAGGGCTTCAAGCCTGAATGAAATAGAACAACGTTCTGTTATTGCAAAAGCCTTAGACCAAACATAGAGCAAACTCACGAAACAGAGAGCCGGGAAACTCACGCAGGCAACAGAAAAATTTAGGGTTTCTTACAAATCACTAATTCTTGAACTCAGGTATGTAAAATCCCCTATTGTCAATTACCCTACAATAGTAATAGGTAGAAATTGAATAGTTAATTCCCTTCTTCCTCTATATCAACAATAAATTTCATATTTAGGTGTAGTACTTTAAAATTGATTAAAATGCACTGGTTGTTGTAGAATCGATTGTTTGACTGGTGGCAATTGGACTGGGGCCTACGTATTGGCTCGAGAAGTTTTGAGGTGAGTTGATATAATCCTTTACAAAAGTAGTTTAACTCACAAAAGCACGCACACAAGGTGTTTGATAAATTGTTTAAAAGACTTTATATTTACTTAATTGGAGCGAGTGAGTACCTATTAACTTAGAATTGTTCTAACAAAAGTTTAGATGATTTATTATGAAATATGTGTGTAAATTTTCAGATTTTTGTATTATTCTTATATGCCATTTTCATGTTGAAAATTCATGAAAAAGCAAGAATATTTAGAAATAATTTTGAATGTTTATTTCATTCTTATGCCATACCTTACATTTAAGAACTCTAGAATAAGTATGTTTGAAAGATTTAGACTTGAAAAGTCACAAGAAGAAGTTTTAGAAAGAATTTTTTTTTTGGAAGTATCCTTTATTCTGAGATGGGGTCATCGTCCAGGCCGAGGGTCCTGACCAAGGCGTTAACTTCCTGAAACTACTTGTGCCAAAGTAGGGAGCACACGAGCCGAAGGTCTCGTTGCTGAGAATTTACTTAGCCATGCTAAGATATGATACTTGAGCGCTGAGAACCATGAAGCGAGTGACACCTCGTGGATTGGGCCTATTCGAACAGGTTGGGATCGAACCCGTGCCGATCACACGGTGACTGAGACAGAATTAAGTTAGGATAGTTGGAACTCCCAAAGTATAAAGAGAAGTAATTTTTTTTAGAAAAAGAAAAGAATTTCTTTTAGAATATTCATAAACTGCTATTATACTATTATTTTAGAATTGTTCTTAAAGGCTTTATGTTTTCTATGCATTTATATTCTTTGCTTGTAAGGTATATTGTATTAAAGTTGCGTCCCCTGTTGTTGAGACTCACTGAGTACACTGGATGGTACTGACGTTCTCTTTTAGGAACCTACGTTGGTCTGCGGTACAACGTAGGAACCGATTTTGCGGGCGAGCAGGCTACGGATTAAGACTTCCTTCTCTTCCAGTGCTATTGGTGAGCTCCGCTTTTGTTCGTGGAGTGTTCCTTTGAGTCATCTTTATTTAGTTATTTCTTTGTTTACTTAGAAAACTGGTCAAGAAATCTCATATCCTGAGCAGTGCGTCAGTTTATCAGTAGAGGTTTCATAGACATAGTCGTTGGGTTAAGATTCAGATGTTTTTGATAATAACTTAGCAGTAATTCAATAGTTACTACGAATAAAGTTTTGGAGTTGATTTATTTAAATATTTAAAAGTAATCAAAAGTATTTGATTAGAGTATTGCCTTGTTGCATATAAGATTTGAAGTTATATAAATTTGATAAGCAGAGATGGTTCGCTCGGTCATGTTTAGTGATCGAGTGCCGGTCCCGGCTTGTTCAGAAAATGAGTCGCGACATTTTCTTTTCCAGCCTTATCTTTGCGGCTGTTTTTATACTTTATCTGTTCTCTATTTCAAGAATGATACATCAAAACTTAAATAGATAAGAGATCAAAATGATTAACTACAGTAATCAGCATAATTACATTTACCCCTCTAATTAAAAACGTCCTAATAAGATACAAAGCTATACGAGGAAAGTGAGATGCGTGGTTTGTCAATTACAACTTAAACAATGTAGGCCATCCCAACTTCAAGAAGGGAAGCTGGAGGCACCTTGAGGGATACATCTGCACCCCTACAATTCCTCCTAAGGAAATTATAACCATAATTGATAGCCAACCTCTTCAACATAGATGATCCTTGTTTTGCTTTTACATGTGAATGTCCTAGTACAAATGCTGTTCCAGCTTGTTGTGCTGCATACAAATCTTCTAGCTCCTCCTGCAGCTGACCATCCATTTCTTCCCTTGAATCGACTTCCGACTCATTATCTATGGCAAATCTCACTCTTCTTTCCACAGGTTGCATTTCGATGACATCCGTCACACTTTCAGCTGTAGGGAACCCCACAGACACACTTGCCGGTTGCACATTGTCCTCGAGCTCGAAAGCTGGTGTACCTGAGAAAGCCAGAGTTCCTATAACGGTCAGTCTGCATTCTCCTGACGAAGCACCAGAACGTGAGCCGTCATCCTCGTTGTCAATGATTCCATGTGTCTTGTACCAATCATACCGGATGAAATCAGCCAGCCTACTGACAAGTTCAGATTCAAAGGAGTCGACATCCTGGTGAACGTCACGGTAACCATAACGGACGATGCATCTATAAGAACGATGAGCTGCGGGACCAACGCGACCTACAAGGTATCTCTCAGCGGGGGGCACAAAAGGGACAGGCACAGATTTCACACACACAAAAACAAGTATGCGGTGGTAGGCAGGGAGGTTAGTAACAAAGCGTGAAAAGTTGGCAGGAATCCCAGAAGTCAAATCAGTGAATACGAGGCCGATGCCAGGGACTCGAGTAATACCCAAGCTTGGACCTAGTGCCAGCAGCCATTCTAATGAAACCTTATTATGGAGATCATATTCATACTTCTTAACTGTGGCATAATGCCAAACAAACATGACAGTAACCAAAAAGAGTGCAAGGAGGATTGGAAGCCAAGCACCCTCAAGAAACTTAATGACGGAGGCTGAGAAGTAGAGTAACTCAATAGATCCAAACAGAAGGAGAAATCCAAGGGCCAGTATTGGAGGCTTGTTCCAGCAGAGGATGATAACTAATGAAGTAAGGCAAGTGGTCACCAGCATCACCGCCATCACTGCTAGTCCTGCAATTGATAAAGGAAGAAACTGCGACACCTTAAAATTATACACTGAAATAGCAAGTTAAGTGCTTGCTTAACTTCTATACAGCTTCATAATCGGGGAGGAGAGACAAATAGAAAAAGAAAACAAAAAGGAGCTATTTAGGCTGAGACGGAAAAATGACCGACGACAGTATTTGATGCCTTTATAAAGTTGTTTTTGGAGAAAGCATGGTTGGTTCTAGTACCTGACGCATTTCCCATGTGCTTTGTATCTCTGAATCCAATAGTCACAGCAACACAAAGAATCATGAGTATCCAATTGATCTCGGGAATGTATATCTGGCCATGTATTTTGGCAGAGGTGTGAACAACCTTGACTCTTGGGAAGCAGCCAAGAGATTGACTCTGGTTGATAATTGAGAATGTTCCGCTGATGATTGCCTGACTTCCCACAACGGAAGCCAGAATTGCTATTACTAGCACTGGCCATCTCACACAATCTACAATTGCAATTAAATGAAAAAAGAAGAAGGAAATACTCAATGATAAAATATGTTTGAAATTCAAATGAAAATGGATAAACATGATCAGGAAGCTTGCTCTACAAAACCAGCCTGTGTTCATGATATAAAAAATTAACTACTAGTAGTAGTTATCTAGGCCCAATCCCACCCATTCAACGCCTTAATGCAGTAAATACTATGGAAATACCCACGACTTGATTGAGGATAGACCAGACTTGGCTCATTATTTAGAAAAATCATTTCCAGAGTCCATGCCCTTCACAATAAGCACTTGTCCACTTCACATGTCTTAATGCAAGAACTGGATAAGAGTCCAAAAATAATTATTCCCTCCATCCTAATTTATGCAGCACTTTTCGCTTCTCGAGAGTCAATTTGACTAATCTTTGAAACTAAATTGAATTAGATCAACTCAATATTTTAAAGTTAAAATTTAGTTATTAAAAAGCTACATGAAAAGTACTATAAGTTGCAATTCTTCTCATGTCAATATAATGAAAATATACATTTTAAAATGTTGGTCAAAGTTCTCACTATTTGAGTTTAGCGAAACGAAAAGTGCCACATAAATTGGGACAGGGGGAGTATCATGTTTAGATGTCAGGTCTTTCAGGTTTCAACTTCATACATAAACAGTTACATCATGAAGGACTTGAATAAGTTAAATAAGACATTTCCAAGGATATCAACTACAAGGTTGGCAATTTCTGCTGACAATGAAATTCTCACATACTAGAGCAGTGGTTGTCTTTGTGTTCCGGGTTGCTAATCTTCTGTACTAATGATGATCCATGCATTGGGAATGTCATTTAGAATTGTATGGATGGTAGTAGACATCCCTAGAAACTGATATCTTCTTCTTTGAATGTAAAACTTTTACTCCCTTGATCCCAACAATCTTTCCATTTTAAGATATCACAAATGTTTGATCATTTCACTGGTGATATTATTCTATTATCTATATATCTTTCAGAACTTCCAACATATCAACTTCATTTAACCATCAAATCTTAAAGATGTTTTCCCTCACTTTCCAACCAAAGATTCAGTATTTTTCTTCCACTATAACTACTATATTATACACGTCCTCTCTTTTTTTAGGACGAGCTATATTATACATGTCAAATTACTATTTATCTACTGAAGTGTTTAAACTGAAAGCTCAAACTCCATCCAGAAAACTACAGTACCAAGCAATCAAGTTAAAACGAGTAGATTATCAGCCCACATCAAACATAACTATGCATGCCCTTGTACCACATGAACTTGATTAATATTATTTCCTCTACCAACTGATTGAATGAAAAATGTTACCTGGAACTGATACATAGAAACCAATCTTGTGAATGGTGTGGTGATGCTTTGATAAGAAAGCTGCTTGACCCATATATGCCAAAATTAACGCTGGATAAACCAGAAAGGTGAATGCAATCTGTGGCAGGATAACAAATTAGAAATACAATCTACTGCTGTAGGCATTCAGAAGGACAAAACATTGGTTCATGGAGTTTACTTGAATTGCAGAGTATGAGAAGTGCCCAAGATCAGCAAACATTGCTTCAGACCCTGTTGTACGATAATAAAACATTTCAATATTCATTAATGAAACACTGGGCAATCGTCGCAGTGAATCACTGTCCTATATAGTAGTACACTGTTGATATCGTGATTATACCCTAACCAAGTCTAGATATATATCCTTCGCATTTTAGCTTCAAATACTATCAAAGCACGACAAAGGTGGACAACGATGAATATCAAATTATTATAAGTATCAGGCCAAACATTACATCCATATACAATTCTCTCTGCTTCACATTTTTGTTGTTTCTTTTCTCTTATGATTAATTTGACCAATCTTTCGAGCTATATTGGATATAGAATTAATTCATTTATTTCAATGTAAAACTCAGACATTCTGAAACTACATAAGAGAAATAAAAGTTGCAACTTTTTCCATGTCAAAGTGATGAAAGAATACATAAAAAATTCTCAAAGATAACTTCGCTTAGCTCTTGGAAAGGGAAGACAGACAACCATTTTGTGACACGGAGAGTACATTTAAGCAATTGGCTGATTGTATTATATGCATTTTCCAAGCAAGTAATCTCATGTTACAAATTTCAATCAAGTCCAGGTTGATGATGCATGCTAAACTTATTTCATGTTGATTTTTACTAGAATAGACATCAACTAATCCTGGAACCATAGCTCACGTGCTACCACAAATTTGACCCTGCATTTTGCCAATTGACTTGCTTTTAAATGCCACAGAACATGCACCTGACACATGAACAGGTAAACCCACACAAAGCAAGGTAGAATAGCATCACTTTTGTAATGTGCTAGCTGGCAGCACCTGATTTATATAATAGCTGCATACTTGACTTCAGAGTATATATAAAAAAACAGAATTTATGACCGAAGTAATACAAAAAACCAAGTATAAGAAGATACATTACCAGTTATGCAGAGGAGAATTCCACCCAAAGACATCCATCCTCCTTTTCTTGTTTTCTTCAGGAACTTTACCATGTAATAGGGGGAAAGAGCTTTATAAACAAGTGGATTCCAGTGGATAATGTTGTATAATCCAAGAGCACTAATGCAGAGTAACCAGATCAACACAATTGGTGCAAAACAAAAACCAACTCGATGTGTGCCATAATGTTGTAATGCAAACAGACAGACTAATATGAAGCAAGTTATTGGAATCACTGCATCTGCATAAGAAAAAACATGGATGTAAGTAGATAAAAGTGGAAGTAACAATTTATCACCAACTCTATATGGAATCATAATTAAACAATAACTTCTTTAAAGATATGCGGTGATGAACACTTAAACAGTAAAATACGTCTAACAGAAAAGAAATAACCCAGTTTTCATTGATGTTCAGTGATGAAGAAGCTTACATTGATGGTGATCCCGAGACATCGATAACTCAAGGCCAGAAACTGCAGAGAAAACTGCACACGAAAGAAGGTTCCGTATCAGCATCTATGATAATTCTAGAGAACATAAATTTAATGGAAAACAGCCTACCAGATATGGCTGGGGTAAGCAGTCCATCTCCAATGACCATACAAGTGCCAAGAAGCACCAAGATAAGCAAAGCAGTATGCAAGAATTTGTGTTTCTCAAGAAGCAACTTCACCCTTGAGCTGTTCTTAGTCTCGGGAGGATGCTCAAGTTTGTAGGTAGAAAGAGCTTCATCGGCAACTTGTCTGTTCGGAAGAAGGCTTACTTTGGCATGCCTGCATATTAAGGAATAGAGAGCAAAAGTACCACCTACAGCAGAAAGTCTATAAAGGTCAGTTTAATGACCAAATACTCGTTAATTTGACCAAATACCAAAAACATCGTTGTGATTTATGGTACATACCCTCTCCATTATCATCAGCTCGAAGTACGATAAAGACATATTTGAACAAAGGAACTAAGGTTAAAGTCCAAAAAACGAAAGAAAGAACGCCGAAAATCTCTTCGTTGGTCTCGGAATGATGAATGTCTTCTGCAAATGTGCTCTTGTAGACATAGAGAGGGGAAATACTGAGATCCCCATACACTACCCCAAGACTTTGGTATGCCAGAATCAGTGTACTCTTCCAAGATTTCTTTAATGCAAAATTAACAAAGCAAAAGGAGAACAATTATGACTGTAATTCATCAATATGATACAAGCTTCAATAAGTCTAAAAACTTAAGCAGATTGAAGAACAATGAAATATACACACACCTTTGAAGTGTCCCAACACTTCCCGTAGTCAATATCCATTCTTCTCAGCAGCTTCTTGCACTAAGTTGGGTCACTTGAAGTATAAATTCTTTATCATGTGATAAATCCTGAAAGAAACAAAATATTCACAAAGATGTTTGAAGCAACATTTCAATATATAACACCTAATTGGCACTGAGCCATATCTCCACTTTCCATCCCCAAATAAAGAAGTTAAATGCATGAAGATCCTTTTTTATTAACCCCACTTGGCCACTTAATGGCTTCAGCTTGCAGCAGAATGCATTTCTGCACAATGCAGGGACAAGAAAAGTAAAAACTCATAGGCATTTGCATTTCTTTCTTATTGTAGTTAACAAACAAAACAAGGACAGGGGAGGATTTAGGGGGCTCAAGGGTGTTCACCCGAATACCCTTCGCCGAAAAATTACACTGTATATATATAAGGCAAAATCTGTTTTTTATCTTTATATATTAAGTTTTGAACACCCTTAACACAATCTAAAAGTGGGTTCAAAATCTACATAAGATTATGTGTTCAATTCCCACTAGCTACAAAAAAAAAATTTTGAACCCCTTTCGTGAAGATCCTGCCTCCGCCACCACTAAACAAGGAAAGGGAAAACCTACTCTTTGTTGCTTCTGAAACAAATGGTTAGATTCAACCAAAAGCTACAGCTAAGACTATCTATTTAACAGTTCCAGTTTTCGATTAGCACAGTGTAAAGAGGAGCAAGAAGAAAACAAGAAAACGTACAAGTGTGTGTGTGAGAGAGATTAACGAAAACCAAAAGCACATGATTCAACGGCAGTTGCATTATCAAATCAATCACACCAAAGTTGAGCCCCACGTAAATTAAGGCTATTTGTAAGGACCATAATAAGTTCCTCCCACCTCGGTCCCCACTCCCCACACCTCCCCTCCCACTCTACTCTACATGTATATGTACAAAATTTACAGGTCACCAAGATAATAGTATACTACAAAATACTATACAGTGATATAGTGTAGTAAGTGGATTGCCTAGTTTGCCAAACTCCCCAACCTACACGACTCTTGAGTGCCACATCTATATTTGCCAAGAAATGATTAAAAAAATGTTCAAATTGAAACAAAAAAAAGTTTTTCTTTTTTGCTCCACAATCATGACGTTTATGCAAATTGTTTTATAACAATAATGTCCAAGCTAGCTTGCGACTAATTTTAGGTACATGTTACCTTCCACCAACATAATTATCGGTAAAAGAAATCACTCAGTGGTTTTGTATTTGAACCAGACTTCTTATGCCTCTCAACACACTTCATCGACCACTAAAACTCACACTCTTGATTTCATGACGTTGATGCAATTGACAAACAAAAAGCACATCTTGACATGGCAAAAAGAAGCAAAACGTGAAAATATGAAAAGGGCTGTTTATGAAATAGTGCATATAGCTTTCACTAAAACTAAAAGGATGAAAAACTTACCAGAATTGATGTTTGCCTCTAAAGCACAACAAGAGCAAAAATGGGGATGAATCTTGGTAAGAGATAGATAGATAGATAGTGAAGCTGAAAAGAACAGGCTCGAAAAGTAACGCTTAATTGTTTTTTATTATATCTATCTTCTTAAAGATGAGGCAGCAGCACGTGATCAGAACATGGACCCCCTTTTTCCCCTTCTCTTCTGTTCTGCTATTTGCTCACGATTCCAACGCCTTATCTTACTGTTTTAAAATTCCCTTTTTCATATTCTTGCGCTTTTTCACCTTGTCTGAAAATGACCCTGTAACTAAAACCTACTAATTTGGAAATTATACTTCCTTAATCAAATGTAAGCTGGTTTAACTGCTCACAAACTTTAAGAATAGCACTATTCATAAATGCATCAGTTACGCTCAGCTGCATAGGCAAACCTAACTTACCAGATCCATATAAAAGCTTAAAGAAATGCTACTAATAAAAAAGCAGCTGTCCATATTCTGACCATTTTATCTTCTTGGATTTCTCCCTGAAAAGATGTACCCACTATATTATCCCATTACAGATCTAGGACTAGATGGATATACATTCAAGAACAAATATTACCACTATATATCCCACTAATGAAAGCTGCTTCTGTTCTGTGTCTGGGTAGAGTAAAGAGAGGAGGGGTAGTGAGGGTAATTTCAGTATAGAATGTAGTTAGTGGTGGTAAGTTAAGAAAGAAACCGACATATATTCAGGGTGTTTTTGAATGTGCAGAGCTGACAAAGTGAGAATTGAGAATCTTGGCACTTACATAAAGAAGGAGGAACTGGGAAATGAAGAAATTTTGTTGAAGTCGATACAAAGATTTTAGGACCCATGTTCCAAGAATTAAGCATCATTACTTTACTCAGTACGGAGTATTTATTAAGGTGGTATTGGACTAGTCCATTGACACCGCCTGAGGACAATAGGGGAAAAAAAAGGAAAAGGAATATGGTTTTCTTTTTTTAATCTTCTGCACGTACACATTAGACAAGAAACAATGTGAGACACATGTGATTCCCAAATCAACAAATCGCCGAAACCATGGTTGGTATGTCCTTTTGGTGAAGCACAGTGGCATTCTCTTTTAGAAACAAAAGGAGCAACATTCAGAATCATCCCCCCTCCCTAATAGAGCCCGATGTTACATGTCGTAAAAAATACTCAACTAACTCAGACAATTCTTGCGGGTGAATACATAGTTCTCGACAATCTAATTTTGAGCTTAATGATTCCATAAAAAAGAGAAAGAAAAAGTGTAATTTAACATTGTTATTTGTCAATTGAAAAAAATCTAATCTAATTACAAAGTATCAAAGAATGTGTTTTTTGTTCTTTTTATTTTTTCTGCACGCATACATTATACAAGAATGTGAGACAAATATGATTCCCGAAAATCAGCTAATCACCGAAACCATAGTTGGTTTATTAGTTGTCCTTTTGCTGAATTTTGAAACTTCAAAGCAAAGTGGCTTTCTTTTTAAAAATAAAAGGGGTAAGATTCAGAATCACCCTTTCCCATAGACGCCACCCACCTTATTCTGCTTGACAGTCTAATTTTAAGCTTAGTGATTCCATAAAAAAGAGAGAATAAGAAAAGGTATATTCATATTGTTATTGTCCAATACAAGTTTAATCTAATGAGAAATTATCAAAATGAATAGCGGCTGATTCTACGGTGATTGTCGGAAACTCATCCCTCTATGACATATTATTGTTGTTTTCTTGGCTCCAATTTACTTTCTTGGGCCATGGTATATGCACATGACATAGTTCTAATTGACAAGACGCGAGATGGTATTAACGAGAGACTGGAGGTTTGGAGGCAGACCCTAGAGTCTAAGGGTTTCAAGTTGAGCAGGACCAACACGGAATACTTAGAGTGCAAGTTCAGCAATGGTACCCAGGAAGGGGATATGGAGGTGAGGCTTGATACGCAAGTCATCCCCAAGAGAGGTAGTTTCAAGTATCTTGGATCTATAGGGCGGATTTAGGGGGGCGCAAGGGGGTTCACCCGAACCCCCTTCGCCGAAAAAATACACTGTATATATAAGGCAAAATCTGTTTTTTAACTCTATATATTAAGTTTTGAACCCCCTTAACACAATCCAAAAGTGTAGTTTAGTGGTCAAGGGGGTTCAAAATCTACATAAGGTCATGAGTTCAATTCCCACTAGATACAATTTTTTTTTTTAACCCCCTTCGTGGAGATCCTGCCTCCGCCACTGCTTGGATCTATAATACAAAGTAATGGGGAGATTGATGAAGATGTCACGCATCGTATCAGAGCAGGATGGATGAAGTGGAGGCTCGCTTCCGGCATCTTGTGTGATAAGAATGTGCCCCTGAGACTTAAAGGTAAGTTCTACAAGGTTGTAGTTAGACCGCCTATGTTATATGGAGCAGAGTGTTGGCCGGTCAAGAACTCTCATACCCAAAAGCTAAAAGTAGCTGAGATGAGGATGTTGAGGTGGATATATGGGCATACCCGGTTGGATAAGATTAGGAATGAAGTTATTCGGGAAACGGTGGGAGTGGCCCCTGTGGAGGATAAGATGCGGGAGGCTAGGTTGAGATGGTTCAGGCATGTTAAGAGGAGAAGCGTAGAAGACCCAGTTAGAAGGTGCGAGCGATTACCCTCGGTGGGTAGTAGGAGGGGTAGAGGTAGACTTAAGAAGTCTTGGGAAGAGATTATTACGCGGGACATGGCACAATTGGAGCTGACTGTGGACATGACCCTAGACAGGAGGGTGTGGAGGTCAAAGATTAGGGTAGAAAGTCCGTAGGCAGTCGAGCGTTTCTCTTTGTTTTACTCAATTCGTTAGCATTAGTATTAGTATGATATCTTTTATCCATAGATGACTATCACTACCTAGAGTTTGACTGTATTCTTGGATTCAATCTTATTTCATCTTGATGTTATTCCTACTTGTTGAAATTACCTTTTCTTTTCCAGTTGTTCTCTAGCCGAGGGTCTATCGGAAACAGCCTCTCTGCCCTTCCAGGGGTAGGGCTAAGGCTGCGTACATCTTACCCTCCCCAGACCCCACTTGTGGGAAACTACTGGGTTTGTTGTTGTTGGGCAACCAAATTTTAAAGGATCTTTATATAAATAGTTGGTTGGGTTTATTATTATTTTTTTAGTCGGTATATATAATCTTATAAATTGATTTACACTGTTGTGTACACACACACACATACATACATATATATATATATATATATATAACATGAAAAGTTCTATTATATTTCCACCGTTTATTTTTAGTTTAAGTAGTTGGGTAGGTGACTAAAAGGGCAGCCCGGAGCACAAGACATCTCACGTTCGCACATAGTTCAAGAAAGAGCCACACTCCAGTAGCGAAACCAGAAATTTTACTAAGGAATGTCAACATATAGAAAAAATTAACATACGAAGTAGTTGAGGGTATTCAACGTATATTATATATCTACATAAAAATAAATTTTTGACTCAACTACACAGTGTTATTTTCTGGCGAAATACAAATATTAATATTTGCTTCCACAACTTGAATTCATGACCTACGGGTCACAAAGAAATAATTTTATCATTGCTCCAAGGTGGGGTTAATTCTTTCAGTTAAATACAACCACTAATTTTACATTCTGCTTAGAAGCTAAATGTCACGCTTTTGCTTCTGTTACATCACTCTCTGTCCGATAGTTTTTTCACTATGATAAAATTAGCTACACTTTCATGTATCAACTGATAGGCAAGGAGGCCCCTTTACTAAGGCTTCCTTGTTTACTTCTCCATTTCATTTGTGACTTTCCAATTTTAATTTTTTTTCTTTCTCCTGCTCAAAATGAGATGGGATGATAGACAATATTTAAGTGCTGTTTATGTAAATTTAAAAGATGTAATTTTATTGCATTAATATGTGCAAGTATAATGCCATATACGTTAAGATATTATCTATACATATTTGCAGACTCTTTAACGGGAGAAATTCAAAAACAGCCAGATTTACGATTGGTCGTTCAAAAATAGCCCTGTTTCAAAAGTAATCGAAATTTAGCCACTTTTTATATAAAGATAAATCTGAGCGAAAACATTGTTCAAAACCCAGAAAATGCGCCAGTATATTATACTGAAGTTCCAGCATGAGTATGTTTGAACTCTAGCATATTATACTGGAGTACAAGAATAAGTATGCTGGAACTCCAACATAATATGGTGGAGTTCCAGCATAAGTATACTAGAACTCCAGCATAATATACTGGAGTTCCAGCAAGTATAATTATCCAGTATAATATACTGGAGTTTGGAGCATCAGTGCTCCAGTCTCCAATATATTATACTGGAGTCAGCAAAGTATACCGGTCCAGCATAATATGCTGGAGTTCATACACATGTGCACCGAACTCCAGTATATTATGCTGGATCTGTCTCTGTTGCAGCAAAATAGTGGCTATTTTTTATTGACTTCGTAAACGTTGGTTTTTAATGACCAGTCCGAAAACTGGCTATACCGTGCTATTTTTACCTCTTTAATTGTCCTAACTGTAGAGTTTTCTTTACATTCCTATAAAATAGTAACATTTAATTGAAAGTAATATTCGTGAATCTTTGGGAAAGAAATGTTTGTTATTAGTAACAGGCTTTTTTTCGCGGACGCCTAATTCTTGCAATGAAACTCGTGATTGATCGAAACACATGTATTTTGGCAAAAAAAACTCATACAGGACAAAACCCTTTTTCTGCTTAGGTGTTGTTCTATTACTAAGAAATAATAACGTTTGGTCCATTTCTAAAATTCTCAATCACGTGACCAAGTGACATGTACCAGACATTCACGGTCCCTCGTTACATTCCGACAAACGTTGTGAAGTCAATTTTTACACAATTATTACTCTCAAATGATAACCTTACGGGTAGTTTGGTAGAGTAATTCCGAAATAAAGTTTGAGATTAACTTTATTCCATATTAAGTTTGGGATATTAGCTAATCTTGAAATAACTTTTGCATTAAAATAATGGGATTAGTTATCTCATATAAAAGGTGGGATAACTAATCCCATGAGATATCACACCCCTTTAGATATCCCGGGATATCCCACAAGAGGTAAGGCTTATGCCTTAGGGCCTCAAATTTGGGGGCCCCATTTTTAAAAAAATAATAGGTTTATATGTATTTTAAAAAAAATAGTACTTTTAATTCAAAATGTAGAATTTTTAAAGTAAATGAAATAAAACTTTTTAGATATATAAATAAAGTAACCATTTGACTTATTTAAAAATGGGTAAATGAATAGTTTTCTCAACGCTTCAATTTAAGTTGATTTGACAATTTAACTTTTTACTCCTTTATTAGATAACGTGTAAAATTTTTACTTATCTTCCTTAATTTGTCCAAATCAATTTTTATTTTTCTAATCTCTTCATATTTCAAAAAACCTTACATATTTTTTTTTCTTTCTCTTTAATATTCTTACTCACATTCTTTCCCCAAGACGCTATTAGTTTAAGAGTTCTACATTACTTTTAAGCTTCCTATAATTCTATACTTCTACTACTCTATAATATCTTATCTAAAATCAATAATGTCTAAAGAAAGACTGAATGAGTTGGCTATAATACCAATTGAAAAAGAATTATTAGAAAAAATCGATTATAAAAAAGATTATTAACAACTTTATATCTCAAAAAGTTAGAAGAATAGATTTCAAATAAAAATATATCTTATAACTTTCTTTTAAAAAGTTAGACCTTATATTAAATTTTGGCTTTAGGTGCCGCATGTGCTTTAACCGCCCTTGACCCTACTCAATAGCTCACAAATTAAAATGTAATGACCCGACCGATCATTTTGCTTTCTAGAATCCCGTTCCCTTAAATAAGACTCCTCGTACGTGCTTTTACTGTTTTATGACTTGTGGGGATGATTAGTTCGAGATTTGGAAGAGATTGGGCTGAAATCGGAACACTTGATTCCTTAAGGTTGGCTAAAAAACCTAAGTTTAACTTCGGTCAACGCTTTGAGCAAACGACCTCGAAATCATAATTTGACAGTTTCAATAGGTTCATATGATGATTTCGGACTTGGGCGTATGTTCGGATCAGATTTTGGATAATCCGGGAGCGTTTCGGCGCCTAATAGTGAAAGTTGGTTCTTTGAAGGTTTTTGAAGTTCTTTAAATTTGGTTTGGAATAGGTTTTGGTGATATCGAGGTCCAAATGAGATTCCGAGACTGGAAATAATTCCGTAATGGCATTTAAGACTTGTACGCAAAATTTGATATCATTCCGATTAGTTTAAGTATGATTCGACGCGTCCGTAGAGATTTGGAAACTTGAAGTTCATATTTTGATTCAATTTGGTTTTGGGGTGTGATTTTTGGTTTTGTTGTTAATTTACGCATTCCGAGAGTTCGAGCAGGTCCGTATTATGTTTATAGACTTGTTGGTTTAGTTGGACGGGGTCCTGAAGGGCTCGGGTTTGTTTCGGACCGCCCGGAGCTAAGTTGAGGAAGCCAGATTTTCCCAGTTCTGGTTTCCTTCTTCGCGAACGCGGGAGGGCCTCCCGCGTTCGCGAAGTAGGATTTAGGGGCAGCGAGCAATTGCTCTTTGCGTTCGCGAAGCCTCGTGATCCTTGGCCTACGCGTTCGCGTAAAGGAAAGGGGTCGGGGAGGGGTTAGTACACTTTGCCTTTCACGTTCGTGTAGGTGCTGTCGCATTCGTGATGCCCATGTAGCTTAGGCCTTCGCGAACGCGAGGCTTCTTCCGCGTTCGCGAACGAGGGGAATTTAGCTGGCAGAACCTCGTTTTTAAATACGGGACTTAGGCTTTTTCCTCTCATTTTTCACACACTTGGGCGATTTTGGAGCTTCAAAAAGGGGGATTTTAACCTAGATATTGAGGGTAAGTAATTTCTACCTAATGTGAGTTTAATACATAAATTATGGGTAGATTTTAACATGTAAATTTGTGAAATTTATGGATTTGATGAAAAACCTAGGTTTATGATAAAAATGGGATTTAACCATGAAATCTGTTATGGAACTTAGGGAAAATTATATATTTCAGTTCATGAGGTTATGGGTAACAACTTTCTTCGAAAATTTTTGGAATCCGAGCACGGGGCCTGTGGTGAATTTTAGGAATACTACATTTGGGATTGGGCAATCACTTTAATAGTTGTAATATGAACTTTTGGACATGTATTGATTAATTTATATACCATTTGATTAGTTTTGGATTATTCAACACCGAATTGAGGGTTTGAGCACAATCTTGGATCGAAAAGTAGGCTTTGAGACGAGGCAAGTCTCTTTTCTAACCTTGTAAGGAGGAATTAACTCCATAGATGAATTGATTAATATGTGCTCCTATTTGTGGGGGCTACATACGCACGAGGTGACGAGAGTCCATACGTAGCTACTAATTATGCCATTGTCCAGGTAGTCTAGGGCTCATACCATGCTATACTTACGATGTTTGCACCCTACTTGTTAACTTAATTGCTTAAATCATGTTGGAACTTGATAAAAGAATTTTAAAAGGTTAAATTTCATTTACTTGAATTCTTGGATGGGTCACTTGACTGTTATTGAGACTTGGTATTTTCTTTAAACATTAGTCTCTTAATAAATCTTAAATCGACTGTTATAAAGTATTTTTCTCTTTTGTGGAGTGGGCCAAACGCCTCGGTAGTATATAGATGCATCTATGGTTCGTGCCGTTTGACCCTCAGTAGTGCACCATTTAAATATTTTATGTTGGATCAGGCCGTACGACCTCGACACAAAATTGCGCGTATTAAATCTTTGGAATCAATTAAAATTGCTATTGCTTCATTGACTTGAGATATAACTTGTTAAATGATAGAAATAATCTTGGGATTTAGTATTAGTGAGAGGATTGCCTATTATTTCCTATGATTGAGCTTTCAACTATATTTATGTAATCCATGCTTAGTTATAATTTCAACATTTTATTGTTAGCCCATAGTAAGTGACAAAGTCGACCCCTCGTCACTACTTCTTCGAGGTTAGACTGGATACTTACTGGGTACATGCTATTTATGTACTCACGCTACACTTCTACACTAAATGTGTAGGATCTGAGGCAGGTGTATCTAGATATCAGTCCGACGTGCATCCCTGATTCCTAAGACTTCGAAGTGAACTGCCCTTCTGTGCCCGTTCTGCTGCAGCCAGAGTCTTTCTTTTGCTTGTATTTTTTGTCTATTTCACTTAAAATAGTAGACTAGTATTCTTTTGTATATTCTACTAGTTGCTCATATACTTGTGACACCAGGTCTTGGTGGTTCATGCTAGTAGACTCTTGATGGTTTTTGGGTTATCTTTTTTATCTCACTACTTTAAAATCTTGATCTCTCATTTTTATTAAATTCTTACTTCTTATTTATGTAAAAACTAAAAATCAACTATGTTAAATCATTAAAAGAAAGGATCATAGAGTTAGTTCACTATAGGCTTGCCTAGCAGTAACGTTGGGCACCATCACAACCTATAAGAGAAATTGGGCCGTGACAACATGGTATCAGAGTACTAGGTTCACGTGAGTCTCACAAGTTATGAGCAAGAGTAATAAAGTCTTACGGATCGGTGCAGAGATGTCCGTACTTATTTTTAAGAGGCTATAGGGCATTAGGAAACTACTCTTTCTTCATCTCCTATCGTGCAGTTGATGTTATACTAAGTGTCTTTCTCTTATTCTCTCACAGATGGAGAGAACGTGCATGGAAGATGTTCCAGACTCGGGAAGAGCTGCTCCCCCTATTGCTAGAGGCTGAGGCAGAGGCCGGTGGAGGTCACCAGCCTGAGGTAGGGGACGAGGACGCCCTAGAGTTTCCCCAGCTATACCACCAACGGATCTAGTAGAGGATCCCATTATTGAGGAGCAGGGCGAGGTTTCTGCAGCAAAGCCAGCCCCAATAGATTTCATGTCAGCACTGGGCTTCCAGGAAGTTATGGTCTGTATGATACAGTTCATGGATTCTATGACCCATGATGGTTTATTTCTAGCAGACCCAGCCACATTTCAAGTGGGAGGGGGAGCACAGACCCCTACTGCTCAGGCTCCTGGATAGGCAACTGCCATATATCAGACCCCGGGTACACTACCCGTGAATGGAGCCTAGCCAGTTGCAGCAGTTGTACTTGAGCCTAGACCAGCTGCGACCGGCGAGCCGCAGAAGCTATTGGATAGATGGACCAAGATTCACCCGACATAAGGATCCTCAAGACTTCATTGATAGGTGCAGGGACAGACTGCACAACATGAGGATATTGGAGTCCCATAGGGTGGATTTCACTACTTTCTAGCTGGAGGGAAGGGCTGTAGGTGGTGGTAGTCTCTTCCTCTCGGCAGACCAGCAGGTTCTCCTCCCATGACTTGGATCAGTTTACACACCTTTTCTTGGATAGGTATATTCCACCCTCCTAGAGGGAAGAGTTGCGGTTTCAATTTAAGCAGCTCCAGCAGGGTGAGATGTCAGTGACCGATTATGAGGCGAGGTTCTCTAAGTTGTCTCGCCATGCGATTATGATACTTCCTACTAATGCTGAGAGAGTGCGGAGGTTTGTTGTGGAGTTTCACTCAGGTACTCAGGCCACTATTAGAGGGGTGGAGAGCAGATGTAGTAGGACAAGCGAGTCTGTTATTACGGAGAGTTTAGAGGTGCCTCGGATTGGGGCAGGGGTCAGTTTGGGAGAGGTCAGCCTAGCAGGCCCACATATCCAGCACCATTACCTCCTCGGAGTGCTCCGGTTCGACCCTATTTTAGTGCCATGCCAGAGAGTTCTTGCCACCCACCAGCTATTCAGGGTTCTTCTAGTGGGTATTCAGGCCATCAGGGACAGACTTCAGGTCAGCAGATTACCATACCGAGAGGTTATTTCTAGTGCAGAGATCTCAGTCATGTACGGAGGATCTGCCCCAATATTCGGGGCAAGGTAGTACAGTAGGGCCATTAGCCCATGATTACAGCACCGACCGTCCGACCGCCCAGAGGCGGAGGGCAGACGGGTAGGAGTCGTCCTAGAGGTGAAGGCCAGGCGGGGGGAGGTTAGCCAACTATTGTTCCATCAGGCGGAGGCCAGCCAATCGGTTCTCCAGCTAGGTTTTATGCTTTTCCGGCCAAACCAGATGTAGTGGCCTTAGATGTTGTGATCACAAGTATTATTTCTATCTGTGGTAGGGATTCTTCGATATTATTTGATCCAGGGTCTACCTATTCATATGTGTCATCTCTGTTTGCTCATTTCCTAGATGTTTCTCGTGAGTCTTTGGGCACTCCTGTTTATGTGTCTACTCATGTAAGTGATTCTGTTATTGTGGATCAGATCTATCAGTCCTGTATTGTCACATTCTGTGGATACGAGACTAGAGCGGATTTTCTGTTGCTTGATATGAAGGTCATCCTACGCATGGACTGGTTATCTCCATACCACTCCATCCTTGATTGCCATGCTAAGACTGTTACCTTAGTGATGCCAGAGTTTCCTAGATTGGAGTGGAAGGGTTCATCTGCCAGTGCATCTAGCCGGGTTGTCTCTTTTCCGAAGGCTCAACATATGGTCAAGAAGGGTTGTTTGGCTTATCTAGCTTATGTTCGGGATAATACTGTAGAGACTCCGGCGATTGATTTAGTACCAGTAGTCCGGGAGTTCTCCGATGTGTTTTAATCTTCCATGCACACCACTAGATCGTGATATCGATTTCTGTATTAACTTGGCTCCAAGTACCCAGCCTATATCTATCCCATCGTACCGTATGGCTCCAAAAGAGTTAAAGAAGTTGAAGGAACAACTTGAAGAGTTACTAGCAAAGGGGTTCGTCAGACCAAATGTATTACCTTGGGCTGTACTAGTGTTATTTGTGAAGAAGAAAGATGGGAATATACGGATATGCATTGATTACCGCTAGTTGAACAAAGTTACCATTAAGGACAAGTACCTGTTGCTGCGTATTGATGATTTGTTTGACTAGTTGCAGGGTGCTAGAGTGTTCTCTAAGATCGACTTGAGATTGGGGTACCATCAGTTAAAGATTCGGGACTCAGATGTTCCGAAGACTGCTTTTCGTACTAGATATGACCATTATGAGTTTCTAGTGATGTCCTTCGACTTGACTAATGCCCCAACGATGTTTATGGATTTGATGAATCAGGTGTTCAGGCCATACAATGATTCGTTTGTCATTGTCTTCATTGATGACATTTTGATCTACTCGCATAGCATGGAGGAGCACGAGCAACATTTAAGAGTGGTGCTTCAAACATTGCGGGAACATAAGCTGTATGCTAAGTTCTCCAAGTGTGAGTTTTGGCTAGATTCTGTATCATTCTTGGGGCATGTAGTATCAGGCGAGGGTATTAAGGTGGATCCTAAGAAGATTGAGGTAGTTCAGAGTTGGCCTCGTCCTATTTTGGTGACTGAGATCAGGAGTTTTTTGGGTTAGCAGGTTATTATTGTCAATTTGTGGAGGGCTTCTCATCTATTGTAGTGCCTTTGATTAGATTGACTCAGAAGGGTACTCCATTCCGTTAGTCCGATGATTGTTAGGTGAGCTTTCAGAAGCTCAGGACAACTTTGACTACAACACTAGTTCTAGTATTGACTTTTGGTTCGGGGATGTATACTGTGTATTGCGACGCTTCACGTGTCAGATTGGGTTGTGTATTAATGCAGGAGGGGCGAGTTATTACATATGCTTCATGTCAGCTGAAGATCCATGAGAAGAATTACCCTGTGCACAATTTGGTGTTGGTCGTGATTGTTTATGCTCTTAAGATCTGGAGGCATTATCTTTATGGGGTGTCTTGTGAGGTTTACACTAATCATCGCAACATGCAACATTTGTTCAAGCAAATGGATCTCAATTTGAGTCAGTGTAGATGGCTTGAGTTACTGAAGGATTATTATATCACCATTCTTTACCATTCGGGCAAGGCGAATGTAGTTGTGGATGCCTTGAGCAAAAAGGCAGAGAGTATGGATAGCTTGGCATTCATTTCAGTAGAGGAGAGGCCACTAGCTTTGGACATTCAGTCCTTGGCTAACAGACTTGTGAGGTTGGATATTTCAGAGCCCAACCAAGTTCTTGCGTGCGTCGTTGCCCAGTCTTCACTATTGGAGTAGATCAAGGCTCGTCAGTTTGATGATCCACATTTGATAGTTCTCAGAGAGACGGTACTACAGGGTGGTTCCAAAGAGGTTTCTATCGGCGAGGATGGTGTTCTGCGACTCCAGGGTCGTCTATGTGTTCCTAGTGTCGATAGCTTGAGGGAGAGGATTCTAGAGGAGGCACACAGTTCTTGGTATTCCATTCATCCAGGTCCTACAAAGATGTATCGCGACCTGAGGCAGCATTATTGGTGGTGGCGAATGAAGAAAGACATAGTTGAGTATGTTGTTAGGTGCCTAAATTGCCAGCAGATTAAGTATGAGCACCAGAGGCCAGGTGGCCTACTCCAATAGATGACTATATCGGAGTGGAAATGGGAGCGCATTATTATGGACTTCGTTGTTGGGTTGCCGCGGACTTTGCGGAAGTTTGATGCAGTTTGGATCATTTTCGACAAGTTGACCAAGTCGGCACACTTCATTCCACTTGTTACTACGTATACTTCAGAGAGGTTGGCCCAGATTTATTTTCAGAAGATAGTCCAGTTGCATGGTGTGCCTGTTTCCATCATATCAAATAGAGGCCCTTAGTTCACTTCACATTTTTGGAGAGCAGTATAGAGTGAGTTGGGGACCCGTTAGAGCTCAGCAAAGCATTTCATCTACAGACCGACGGGCCGTTAGAGCAGATAGTTCAGATCTTGTTAGACATGCTCAGAGCATGTGTGATTGACTTTGGAGGGTAGTGGGATCGATGCTTGCCTTTGGCTGAGTTTGCTTACAACAACAGTTATCAAACCAACATCGAGATGGCTCCATTTGAGGCTTTATATGGTCGACGATGTCGTTCTCATATTGGGTGGTTTTAAGTTATATGTTACTAACTTGGTGAAGGATGCCTTGGAAAAGGTAAAGTTGATTCAGGAGCGACTTCATACAACACAGTCCAGATAGAAGAGTTACGCGGATAAGAAGGCGTGTGATGTATCATTTATGGTGGGCGAGAAGGTTCTCTTGAAAGTCTCGCCAATGAAGGGGATTATGAGGTTCAGAAAGAAAGGCAAGTTGAGCCCAAGATTTATAGGCCTATTTGAGGTATTGAGACGAGTTGGGGAGGTTGCTTATGAGCTTACTTTGCCTCCCAGTCTATCGGAAGTTCAACCGATATTCCATGTATCTATGCTCCGGAGGTATCATGCCGCCTTATCACATATGTTAGACTTCAACATGATTCAGTTAGATGAGAGACTGGGTTATGAGGAGGAGCTAATTGCCATTATTGATAGGCAGGTTCGCCAGTTGAGATCCAAGAGGATTTTCACAGTAAAGGTTCAGTGGAGGGGCCAACCAGTCAAAGAGGTGACCTAGGAGTCCGAGGAGGACATATGGAGTAGATATCCACACTTATTCAGCACTCCGGGTATGATTCTAGACCCGTTCGAGGATGAATGTTTGTTTAAGAAGTGGAGAATGTAACGACCCGACCGGTCATTTTGCTTTCTAGAATCCTGTTCCCTTAAATAATACTCCCCGTATGTGCTTTTACTATTTTATGACTTGCGGAGATGGTTAGTTCGAGATTTGGAAGAGTTCATGTTGAAATCGGAACACTTGGTTCCTTAAGGTTGCTAAAAAGGCTAAGTTTGACTTTGGTCAGTGTTTTAAGAAAAACGACCTCAAAATCGGGATTTGACAGTTCCAATAGGTTCGTATGATGATTTCGGACCTGGGTGTATGTTCGGATCAGGTTTTGGATGACCGAGGAGGATTTCGACGCCTAATAGTGAAAGTTGGCTCTTTGAAGGTTTTTGAATTTCTTTAAATTTGGTTTGGAGTAAGTTTTGGTGATATCGAGGTCCAAATGGGATTATGAGACTGAGAATAGTTCTGTAATGTCATGTAAGACTTGTACCCAAAATTTGGTGTCATTCTGAGTAGTTTAAGTATGATTCGACGCGTTTAGAGCGATTTGGAAACTAGAAGTTCATATTTTGATTCAATTTGGTTTTGGGATGTGATTTTTGATTTTGTTGTTATTTTACGCGTTTTGAGAGTTCGAGCAGGTCCGTATTATGTTTATATACTTGTTGTTATAGTTGGACGGGGTCCCGAAGGGCTCGTGTGTGTTTCGGACCGGCCGGAGCTAAGTTGAGGAAACAATATTTTCCCAGTTCTGATTTCCTTCTTTGTGAACGTGAGAGGGCAATAGCGTTCGCGAAGTAGGATTTGAGGGTAGTGAACAATTGCTCATTGCGTTCGCGGTCAGGCTCTCCCATTCGCGAAGCCTTGTGATCCTTGGCCTACGCGTTCGCGAAAACCCTCTCGCGTTCGCGTAGAGGAAAGGGACTGGGGAGGGGTTAGCACACTTTACCCTTCGCATTTGCGTAGGTGCTGACGCGTTCACGGTGCCTAGGCAACTTAGGCCTTCGCAAACGCGAGGTTTCTTCTGTGTTCGCGAAGGAGGGGAATTTAGCTAGGTAGAACCTCGTTTTTAAATACGGGACTTAGGCTTTTTCCTCTCATTTTTCACACACTTGGGTGATTTTGGAGCTTCAAAAATGGAGATTTCAACCTAGCTATTGAGGGTGTCGCGCCCCCTTTTTTCCTCCGCGGGGTCTGGGTTTCGACATTCACGGGGTGTAATGACTCATTTCCTTTTGGGAATTGGGTATTTGAAGAGTCGCCACCTAACGGATTATGGTGCGTTAGGGCACCTAAAGTGATTAACTCTTGAGTTGGTTTGCATCACCAGAGATTAGGGTAAGAGCTCGAAGTAACCTCGAGGGGAAGGTGTTAGGCACCCCTCTTGGTCCACAACCGTGGGTCCCGACCAAACTTATATTCACAAATTAGTCCACATAAACAGTTGAATCAAATAAGTTGCTAGTAAGGCACATTGGATAGTTCAAGTAGTAAGATAAAGGTTTGAACAAGTTATAAAAGACGAAAGTTTTAAATAAAGAGAGGATTTGGTAAAGAGGGGTCCTAGGTTGTTTGTCCTATAGGATCACCCCACGCATTGTCCGGTAAACACTCCTCGATGAGGGGCTACACGTGACATTATCGCGTAGTCATCATATATCATGTCTACCCTTCCCATCCCCTTATTGGTCATGCAAAACGAGTGTTTGGTCAATGATTCCTATTGAGTGCTGCTACCCGTCCCTTCTTAATGGTCCTGGAGGGAGTTAGGACCCCTACCTATAGGCAGTTCTAGACGTACCCCTAAGGTTTATAAAGGCGAAAACTCTAAGGCGACAGTCAAAACATTTAGGAGTTTACATATAATGGGAGCAAATAAGAGGCTCATAGTTTCCTCCTCAAGTAAACATACAAGCAGCACGACTCAAACACAGTTAAGGTCTTTATTAATTAAAGTCCTAAAGCTGGATCTCTAAGTGACTATGCAGAAACAAACCAAACTTTTATACCCGGAAGTTATAACCTAGTAGTTGCCTAGGAGTTAAGCCTGTTAGAATCAGAAACGCTAAGCGACAGAGCCAGCTTTAGAAAAATGCAATTTTGAAGACGCCCTAAGACTTGCCTATATGCAATATACTGGCATCTATGTTAATGCAGAAATAAATAGTTTTCGAAATAGACTCCTTTAATACCTATAGGCATGATATCTAATGATATTAAAGCAATTTTGAAAGAACTTGTTTCAGGAAATGCTTGACACTTAATAAAACCAGTTTTGAAAATGAACTAAGCGTAATGAAGTTGATTTATTATGCTAATTAAATTGTCAAACAAAATTGCGAGTAGAGATCCTTATAGGCATGATATCTAGACGTATTACTGATTTTAGTCGATTTGCAGCAACATACAGAAAGACTTATTAGAACTGAATCGGAGTTGAGTCTTATAGGCATGACATCTACTAATTTAAGACATAATGGTTTGGAACCTATAACATGGTTTCTAACATGATAAAATACAGAACCTTATGAACATGATTTCTACTTGATGCAAACGAAATTAGAAGTGAAATCCTATAGACATGATTTCTATTAGGCAAAGCAATCAGATTCAAAAGAGCAAACCTATGAGCATGCTTTCTACTTATGCAAACGGTCAGACTTCAAAAATAAGGTCCTAAGTGCAGGATTTCTACTCATATTACCCTTTAAAGTATGCATCCACCCACCCTTTTACTAAATACCCTAAATATCGGTTTACAAATTATTACAGGCCAATGAATGAATTACATAAGTAGAAATAGAAAATCAAGAAACTATTCTATAGGGAGCCTGCAATTAGGCCCAAGTTTCTCAAAGCCTCCAATGGTCTCACAAGCCTCAATTCCATAGACAAATTAGAGTCTAGGTGCATCAAAGTTCCCTAAGGGTCTCAAGGACCCCAGGCAATGCTTACACCTAGACTTAGCAAATATGTATTGAACCAGTGCAATGTGGAAAGGCCAGCCTTAGTATGCCAGAGTTCAGAGGGCTCTCAAGAAGATCCCAAAGCAGTAAACATACTAGAGAGGGCAGAACTTATGACTAAGAGTGAAGTGAAAGTGCAGGACACAAGTTGAAAGAGGTTTATTAAAGACTGGATTAGAAAGTTTGTTTTGAAAGCAATTAGTAAAACAACAGAGATTGTTTGAAAAAGAGGTTGGAGTAGTAAACAAAGCTTAAACAACTTAAGATAGGATCACACACAGCTAGTTTACAGAATCCAAATGAATTCAGTAGTTACACAAGGGTCAAGGGGTTTGGGATACACAAACATTTGACTGCAAACACATAACCCAGCAAGGGTCTTAGGACTGGTTTGGACATGCTCAGAAATAGTTGACACTGGCATAATCACAAACCAGTCAGGAATGACACAAACACATGGAGGGGATAGGGATTTGGGATTCATAAGATGGTAAGTACACAGTAAGTAAAGACAATTGATAAGGCATGACTTGAAACACACATAAGGGAATACATTAATCTAAAGGGAAGGAAAGACATAATAACATGCTGATAATGTAACTTAACTACAAGTTTCACAACAGAATCACAAGTAGAAGCAGACTAGAAATAAGAGAAACTGAAACAATAAGAGAACCATGTTTAAATTAAAACTAGGACATACCAGTGAAGAGAGAAGTAAGCAGAATGAAAGAACAAGAGAGCACAAATGATTAGCCTTGGCTTGCAGCCGGCTAATAGAAAAAAATAGCACAAGAGAGAGGGAAGAGTAGAGATTTTTAGTAAGAGAGGTAGTTTTGAAAACCAAAATGTTCCTGTCTGTTAATGAAAGACTTAGGGTATTTATAGTTTTGAAAATAGGTAGAAAATAAGGTAACAAGTAAAGGTTTAGCACAATTATGGAAGTAATCACAATTAGAATCCAATTAGTACAAGTACTCCCCTTTAATCAAGGAATCACAGCTTAAACGGATACCAACAGGGATAACCAAGGAAAGAAAATTAGTTGAGAAAGACTGATTTTTACCATATAAGGGGTAGTAAAAGTATAGAGCATATGATTAAGTCTAAGTACAAAATATACCAATTAAGGAAAGGATTCAGCAAGAATGAAGTATCACAGCAAATAAGGAAATGGAATCAGTCAATTTAAATAGACGAGTAGAATTTTAGGGGTTCGAAAGAAAATCTCACAATCAAACCATCAATTAAGGAAATCAGAATCAAATCAAGAGAGGGTCATGATTCTATATTGCAACATATAAATAGAGAAGAACGAATAGACGTAGCAAGCAGACAAAGTCAACCATATCGACAGAAAGAAGCAAGAGATGAACAAACAAAATGAACATAGTCATACAGAAGTGACATAAGTAGGCTAAAGACTCAGTAGAAAACCCATTCGAAGCATGGTAACCAACATAAACTTTAACATGATCAAGTAATCATGCTAACACATAGAACAAAATGAAGAAGGTCTTAGAATATTAGGGCTTTTTAACAGAGTCGAGTTAAAAAGTAGTAGGAACGTAAGATCAGTCAAAACAAGCAAGGAAAGAGGTTTAATCATAAAGAAAATTGGTTAAAACAAGTGTAGAAGAAACTCCGAGAAACCCTAATTCTTAAAGAAAGTAAAACGGTTTAAAGTTGAGGATCTTTCAGAAGAAGTTCGAGAATAGTGCAAAACATAGGAAGAAACAGACTTAAAACATAAAAATAGCATAGATCTGAGAGATTCAGACGAGAGTTAGGGTTCTAAAGGAAACCCAGATAGGAACGAAAGAACCTGTTGTAAACTTCACCGATCGTAACATATAAGGTGTGATTTTGCCCAAAATCACACCGGAGAAGCCATGAGTAACAGAAATAGAAATCCTAGATCCAAATCGGCATGGCCCAGGACCCTTGAAGGCCTTAGAGATGATGAGCAAAGAGGTGGAGTGACCATTGGAGGCTTGGGGTTGAAAGGTAGTCGCAGGAGATGTCCGGAGAAGGAGAGGCTACAGTTGAAGAATGATTAGGGTTAGGTTGAGAGAGAAGAGAGACGAGAGCATCTAAAGGCAACAGGGGTTTGGAAATGAGTAGGGTTAGGGGGTCGTTTAGGAATTAAAAAGGAAAAGTCGTGTGTGGACCGTTGATCTCCCAGATCAACGGCCAGGATTCAATTGGGTAGGTGTTTATGGGGTTTGGATCAGGTTAATTGGGCAGGACATTAGGCTGGGGAGCTAATAGGAAATTGGGCTAGGGAGGGGTCCGATTTGTTCTACAATTGAAAGCCAAATCTGGCTATTATTTAAATAGCCAGTTTTCCCTATTTTAATTTTAATAAATAATAAGTAATTTCTGAAAATAATTTAAGGTGCTAAAATGATTTAAAATACGTAATTAACATTTTAGAAATATAGGGACCAATTTTACACATATAAAAAGTAATTATATCTTAAAATGGGCTAACATTGCAATTATATGCAATTTAGCTTAAAAATACTAAATGTAATTATAAAAATGCATGAAAATTATATTAGCCATATTTTGGCATAAGTATAGAAATAAAATAAATAAATTATCATAACAATAATTTTAAAAATAATTATTGGGGATTTTATGAATAAAAGGAGAGAAAATAAATCAACTTAAACCCTTAAAATTATGGAAAAAATTATAAAAACCTTGTTCATGCTTATATATGCATATATATGCTATTTTTGAAGGTATTTATGCATATTTAAAAAGAGGGATTTCAACCTAGCTATTGAGGGTAAGTAATTTCTACCTAATGTGAGTTTAATACATAGAATATGGGTAGATTTTAACATGTAAATTTATGAAATTTATGGGTTAGATGAAAAATCTAGGTTTTTGATAAAATGGGATTTAACCATGAAATTTATTATGAAACTTAGGAAAAATCATATATTTGAGTTCATGAGGTTATGGGTAATAAATTTCTTCAAAATTTTCCGGAATTCGGGCAAGTGGGCCCGGGGTGAATTTTAAGAATTCTACATTTGGGGTTGAGCAATCACTTTAATAGTTGGAATATGAACTATTGAACTTGTATTGATTAATTTATATACCATTTGATTAGTTTTGGATTTTTCGGCACCTAATTGAGGGTTTCAACACAATCTTGTATCGGAAAGTAGGCTTTGAGACGAGGTAAGTCTCTTTTCTAACCTTGTAAGAGGGAATCGACCCCATAGGTAAATTAATTAATATGTGCTCCTATTTGTGGGGGCTACGTACGCACGAGGTAATGAGAGTCTGTACGTAGCTACTATTTATGCTACTGTCCGGGGTAGTCTTACGATGTTTGCACCCTACTTGTTAACTTAATTGCTTAAATCATGTTGGAACTTGATAAAGAAATTTTAAAGGGTTAATTTTTTTTTACTTTAATTCTTGGACGAGTCACTTGACTATTATTGAGAATTGTTATTTTCTTTAAATATTAGCCTCTTAGTAAATTTTAAATCGGCTGTTATAAAGTGTTTTTCTCTTTTGTGGAGCGGGCCAAACGCCTCAGTAGCAGATAGATGCATCTATAGTTCATGTCGTTCGATCCTTGGCGGTGTACAGTTTAAATATTTTATGTTGGATCGGGCCATACGACCTCGGCATAAGTTGCACGTATTAAATCTTTGAACTAATTAAAATTGATATTGCTTTATTGACTTGAGATATAAATTGTTAAATGATGGAAATAAACTTGGGATTTATTATTAGTGAGAGGATTGCCTATTATTTCCTGTGATTGAGCTTTCAACTATATTTATGTAATCCATGCTTAGTTATAATTTCGACATTTTATTGTTAGCCCATAGTAAGTGTCAAAGTCGACCCCTCGTCACTACTTCTTCGAGGTTAGACTGGATACTTACTGGTATATGCTGTTTATGTACTCACACTACACTTCTGCATTAAATGTGTAGGATCTGAGGCAGGTGCATCTGGATATCAGTTCGGTGCGCATCCGTGATTCCTGAGACTTCGCGGTGAGCTACCCTTCTATGCCCGTTCTGCACCAGCCGGAGTCTTTCTTTTGCTTGTATTTTTTTTTATCTATTTTACTTTAGACAGTAGACTAGTATTATTTTATATATTTTACTAGTTGCTCATACACTTCTCACACCAGGTCTTGGTGGTTCATACTAGTAGACACTTGATGGCTTTTGGGTTATCTTATTTATCTCACTTCTTAAAAAATCTTGATCTCTCATTTTTATTAAATTCTTACTTCTTATTTATGCAAAAACTAAAAATCAACTATGTTAAATCTTTAAAATAAAGGATCATAACTGTAGGCTTGCCTAGCGGTAACGTTTAGCGCCATCACAGCCTATAGGAGAAATTGGGTCGTGACAACATGGTATCAGAGTACTAGGTTCACGTAGGTCTCACAAGTTATGAGCAGGCGTAATAGAGTTTTACGAATCGGTGCGGAGATGTCCGTATTTATCTTTGAGAGGCTATAGGGTGTTAGAAAACTACTCTTTCTTCATTTCCTATCGTGCAGTTGATGTTATACTAAGTGTCTTTCTCTTATTCTCTCACAGATAGTGAGAACGTGCATGACAGGTGTTCCAGACCCAGGAGGAGCTGCTCCCTCTATTACTAGAGGCCAAGGCAGAGGCCGATGGAGGACACAGCCCGAGGTAGGGGACGAGGACGCCCCAAAGTTGCCCCAGCTATACCACCAGCAGATCCTATAGAGGATCCCGTTATTGAGGAGCAGGGCGAGGTTCCTATAGCAGAGCCAGCCTCGATAGATTTCATGTCAGCACCGAGCTTCCAGGAGGTTATGGGTCGTATGCTATGGTTCATGGATTCTATGACCCAGGCTGGTTTATTTCCAGTAGACCCAGCCACATCTCAGGTGGGAGGGGGAGCACAGACCCCTACTGCTTAGGCTCCTGGACATGCAGTTGTCGTATATTAGACTCCGGGTACACTACCCGTGGGCTGAGCCCAGCTAGTTGTAGCAGCTGTACCTGAGTCTAGACTAGCTGTGACCGGTGAGCCGCAGAAGTTATTGGATAGATGGACCATGCTTCACCCTCCTATGAGGATATTGAGTCCCATAGGGTGAATTTCACTACTTTCCAGCTGGAGGGCAGGGCCCGTAGGTGGTGGCAGTCTCATCTTCTTGAAAAACCAACAGGTTCTCCTCCCATGACATAAGATCAGTGTACACGCCTTTTCTTGGATAGGTATATTCCACCCTCCTAGAGGGAAGAATTGCTGTTTTAGTTTGAGCAACTCCGGTAAGGTCAGATGTCAGTGACCGATTATGAGGTGAGGTTTTCTAAGTTATCTCACCATGCACTTATGATACTTTCTACTGACGTGGAGAGAGTGCAGAGGTTTTTTGCAGGGTTGCACTCAGATATTCAGGCCACTATGGCCCGGAAGGTTAAGATGGTGACCTCTTATCAGCTAGTAGTAGAGATAGCTAGGAGGATTGAGGGTTCCCGTCAGAGGGGTAGAGAGCAGATGCAGCGGGACAAGCGCGTCCGGATTGTGTTTTAGAGGTCTGTAGCTGAGCTAGGCTTGAAATGGCGAAAGTTGAATTTTTGGGAAGTTTGACCGGAAGTGGACTTTTTGATATCAGGATCGGATTTTGATTCTGAAAGTTGGAGTAGGTCCGTAATGTTGAATATGATTTTGTACAAAATTTGAGGTCAATCGCACGTGGTTTGATAGGTTTCGGCATCGGTTGTTGAAGTTTGAAGTTTCAAAGTTCATTAAGTTTGAATTGGAGGGTGATTCGTGATTTTTGCATTGTTTGATGTGATTTGAGGGCTCGATTAAGTTCTTATGGTGTTTTAGGACTTGTAGGTACCTTTGGTTGAGGTCCTGGGGGCCTCATGTTGATTTCGGGTGGTTAGCGAATCGAATTGGAAGTTGGAGGAATGGCAAAAACATTGCAGCTTTTGGTGTAATCGCATCTGCGGTGGGGTTGACCGCAGGTGCGGACTCGCACGTGCGGAAGGAAGAGTCCAGGTGCGGTTTGGAGAAGCCTGGCCTGTGGGAGCAGGTGCGAGGCTATAACCGCAGAAGCGGAAGATGAGCTGAGTGAGGATTCCGCAGAGGCGAACAAAAGTCCGCTGGCGCACACTCACAGGTGCGGCCTTGGACTCGCAGAAGTGGACCAGAGGACTTTAGTCAAGTTTGCACCTGCGATGGAATTTCGGCAGGTGCGGTTCTGCTGGTGTGGCTATATGTTTGCAGGTGCAAAGATTGGTGGGAAGAAAAGAGGGATTTCGAGGGTTTTATCCCATTCTTCACTTTGGGACTTTGAGAGCTCGAATTTGGGCGATAATTTGAGGAATTTTTAGAGGAAGCTTTTGGGTAATGATTCTTAACTCATTTATGGTTATATTCCACTAATCTATAGTTCATTTCATTATTTAATTAAGAATTTGGTTGAGAAATTTGGGGAAAAAGTTGAAAGGTTCTTCAACTAGTTTTTGAGTTTTGATTTAGATTTTAATATCGGATTTGGATAATTTTGGTACGAGTGAACTCGTGAGTGAATGAATGTTCTTATTTTGTGACTATTACCTGCTTTCGATACGTGGGCCCAAGTCGACTTTTTGGGGCGATTTTCTAATTTCTTGCTTAAGCCTTGATTTCATTTATTAGATTAGTTTCTTATAGTTATATTTATGATATGTGTTTTCTATTGTCTAGATTTGGGCAATTCGGAGTCGAAAAATCGTGAAAAAGGCATTCTTACTGATTGATTGAGCTTGGTTCGAGGTAAGTGGCTTGCATAACCTTGTGTGGGGGAAATCCCCTTAGGATTTGGTACTGTTGTGTTACGTGAGCATTGTGTACGCGATATGAAGAGTGCGTACCCGGTCTAATTATTGCAAAATCCAGTTTTTACTGAGTAGTAACTTGTTTTCATCTTAATTGAGTTATACTAGTATGTGTAGTTATCCTATTTAGTCTAATATCCCATGTCTACGTGCTTTAATTGCTTATTTGAACTATTTGCAGCATGCCTAGTTGATTTTCCTATTTTTTCCTTGATTTGTATCAGTCTTAACTGTAGAATTCTTGCTGTTAATTATTGTATTATCGGTTTGAGCCGTGTGTTTACTTTTGGGACTACGAGGCGGTACCTCGGGAGATCCCCCTACACATTTACTTTTGAGACTACGAGGCAGTACCTCGGGAGATCTCCCTACACCTTTACTTTTGAGACTACGAGGCGTTACCTTGGGAGATCTCCTTGCACATTTACTTTTGGGACTACGAGACGGTATCTCAGGAGATCCTCCGCTTTTTTATCCCTTTCCACTTTGTTAATTCTAGTCTCTTATTACACTGCACTATTTTTTTGCCTTATTTATTTTATATATATACCAGTAGGGCCCTGACCTAACCTCGTCACTACTCGACCAAGGTTAGGCTTGGCTCTTACTAGGTACCGTTGTGGTGTACTTATGCTACTTTTCTTTACATGTTTATGTGAAGATCCAGGTAATTCTTATTAGCCACGTCTATAGTGAGCAGTGATAGTTTGGAGACTTCAAGGTATATCTACAGCGTACGGAGACCTCGGAGTCCCACTTTATTCCCTCCTATGTCATTTATCTTTCCGTACTTTTTCTTAGACTCTGGTGTATAGCGATATTAGCTTTCTTCCGTAGCTTGTGACTTATGATTTTTTGGGTTTTGGGAACTCTGTATATACTCTAAGTGTTGGTTATTGCACATGCTGAGCTGCTTTTTTTTAGTTGTTAAAGTTTTGCCTTCATTTTCATTATTCCGCAAATGTAGGCTTACCTAGTTGTAGAGACTAGGTGTCATCACGACATCTCACGGAGGGAGGATTGGGTCGTGACAAGTTGGTGTCAGAGCTCTAGGTTCATAGATGGCCTGAACATCAACTGCAAGAGATCTCTCCCCAACTGGAATATATGACAAACTCCCCATCTGTACTTATCTTCTGGAGGCTATGGAACTGTTAGGAAAATTTCACTTCTTTTGGTTCCTTGTCGTGTGAAATTGTTGACTTCGAAATTCTAAACTTCTATCTTCTATTCTCTCACATATGGTGAGGACACATATAACCGGATCAGATGACCACACACTTGCGCGCCCTGCTAGAGCCGCAAGAGGCCGGGATCGGGGTAGAGGCCGAGCACGTCCACGTGGTGGCTGGTTCAGCCAGAGCACCTTCACGAGCTGCTACAGAGGAGCCTCTAGTAGCTCCAGCTGGAGGGAAGACACTTGAGGTACCTGTTGCTGCACTAGCCCTTCAGGAGGCTCTAGCCCAGTTGCTGAGCATGTTCAGCACCTTAGCTCAGGCTGGATTGATTCCACTTGCTCCTACCACATCTTAGGCTGAGGGAAGAACATAGACTCCCGCCGTCCATACCCCAGAATAGCAGAAGTACCACCCTCCTACTTTCAGTGGATTGGTGTCAGAGGATGCCCAAGATTTTCTTGAGTAGTGCCACCGTATCCTCCATACAGTGGGTGTAACAAAGTCGAGTGGGGTTTTTTTCACTACGGTCCAACTTAGAGGAGCGGCTTATCAGTGGTGGCGTGCTTATGAGTTGGGTAGTCCGGCTGAGGTAGCTTCTCTTACTTGGACTCAATTCTCGGATATGTTCTTGAGGGAGTATGTTCCCCAGAGTCTCAGAGATGCATGGCGTGCGGAGTTTGAGTAATTGCACTAAGGTTCCATGACCGTGTCAGAGTATGAGGTTTGCTTCAGTGATTTGGCTAGGCATGCACCAGCCTTGGTTACTACAGTTCGAGAGAGGGATCCCAGCATCAGGATTAGCATGGCCCATGAATTGGAGATGGATATTTCCTACCAGCAGGTTGTGGGTATTGCTAAGAGAGTAGAGGGCATGCTTGCTCGTAAGAGAGGAGATAGAGGCCAAGAGGTCTCGAGTGGCACTTATAGTGGTACTCATGCCCCAGCTGCAGTTCATCATGGTAGGGGTTATGTGAGTTACCTCGTTCATTTAGCACTTCCAGCCGCCAGTGGTATTCCGGCTACTCCTAGGCTCTAGGAGCCTTAATATGCATCGCCAGTGTCTAGTGTGCCTCCTGCGTGGGGTGCTTCTAGCAATCATTCAAGCAGTCCTGGCCTGATCCAGCCACAACAGCCATACCCTCCGAGAGCTTATTTTGAGTGTGGCGACACTCGCCGTATGGTGAGGGATTGCCCCAAACTTAGGAGAAGTGCACCTCCACAGACTTCTCAGGAACTGCGTGCTCCACCGAGCCCTCAGTCTATGATTACAACACCAGCTGCCACCCCACCTGCTTAATCAACTCAAGGTAGAGGTCGGGCAGGTAGAGGTCGCCCTAGAGGGGGAGGACAGGCCAGATATTATGCTCTTCCTGCTCGTACAGAGGCAATTGCATCCGACTCTATCATTACAGGTATTGTTTCGATCTGTCATAGAGATGCGTTGGTTTTATTTGATCCAAGCTCCATTTATTCTTATGTGTCATCTTATTTTGCTCCATTTTTGGGCATATCCCGTGATTCTGTGAGTTCTCCTGTTTATGTGTCAAGATCTGTGGGAGATTCTATTGTTGTTGACCGTGTGTATCGGTCGTGTTTGGTTGTTCTTAGTGGTTTTGAGACCAGAGCCAATATATTATTGCTCAGTATGATAGATTTTGATATTATTTTGGGCATGGACTGGTTGTCGCCCCATTATGCTATTTTTGATTGTCACACCAAGACCGTGACACTGGCTATACAAGGCTTACCACAGTTAGAGTGGAGAGGTACTTTAGATTATACTCCCATCAGAGTTATTTCATTCTTAAAGCTCAACAAATGGTTGAGAATGGGTGTGACGCGTATCTAGCTTATGTGAGAGATTTTAGTATTTATACCCCTACAATTGAGTTAGTTCCAGTAGTGAGAGATTTTCCAGATATATTTCCAGTTGATCTTCTGGGCGTGCCGCCTGATAGGATATTGATTTCGGTATTGATTTATTGTCGGTCACTCAGCCCATCTCTATTCCTCCTTATCGTATAGATCCTTCCAAGTTGAAGGAGTAGTTACATGAATTGCTTGATAAGGGCTTCATTCGACCCAGTGTGTCACCTTAGGGTGCCCCAGTCTTGTTTGGAAGAAGAAGGATGGTTCTATGCATATATTATCGCCAGTTGAACAGAGTTACAGTGAAGAACATGTATCCATTACCTCGTATTGATGACCTATTTGATCTGTTACAAGGTTCCAGGGTGTTTTTCAAGATTGATTTCCATTCAGGCTATCATCAGTTGAAGATTCGGGAGCCAGATATCCCGAAGACTGCTTTCAGGACTCGGTATGGTCACTACGATTTCCTTGTGATGTCATTTGGCTGACCAACTCCCCAACAACATTCATGCACTTAATGCACAGTGTGTTCCGGCCCTATCTTGACTCTTTCATCATCGTATTCATTGACGACATTCTAGTGTACTCCCGGACTCGGGAAGATCATGAGCAGCACCTGAGGACTGTGCTCCAGACCTTGAGAGAAAAGAAGCTATATGCAAAATTTTCGAAGTGTGAGTTTTGGCTAGACTTAGTGGCATTCTTGGGTCATGTAATATCGAGTTACAGGATCAAGCATGATCTGAAAAAGGTGGAAGCAGTGTAGAGTTGGCCCAAATCGTCCTCAGCTACGGATTTTCGGAGTTTTCTTGGGTTGGCGGGGTATATCGTCGATTTGTAAAGGGTTTCTTGTCTATTGCAGAACCTATGACCAGGCTGACCCAGAAGGGTGCTCTGTTCAGGTGGATAGAGGAATGTGAGGAGAGCTTTTAGAAGCTCAAGACAGCTTTGACCACAGCTCCAATATTGGTTTTACCTATAAGTTCAGGATCTTTTACCGTATATTGTGATGAGTCGTGGGTTGGTCTCGGTGCGGTGTTGATGCAGGACCGTAGGGTGATTGCCTACACGTCCAGACAATTGAACGTGCATGAAAAGAACTATCATATCCACGACCTTGAGTTAGCAACTATTGTTCATGCCTTAAAGATTTGGCGGCACTATTTTTACGGTGTCCCTTGTAAGATCTACATCGATCACCAGAGTTTGCACTATCTGTTCAAGCAGAAGGATCTTAACTTGCATCAATGCAGGTGGTTAGAGCTGCTTAAGGATTATGATATCACCATTCTATACCATTCCGGGAAGGCCAATGTGGTGGCCAATGCCTTGAATCACTAGGCGGAGAGTTTGGGAAGCTTAGCATATCTACCAGCAATAGAGAGGCTATTGACATTGGATGTTCAGGCCTTAGCCAACCAGTTTGTGAGATTGGATATTTCTAAGCCGAGTCGAGTGTTAGCTTGTGCGGTCTCCCAGTCTTCTCTTTATGATCGTATCAGGGAGCGTCAGTATGATGACCCCCATATGCTTGTCCCCAAGGACACGGTTCAACATGGTGATGCTAAGGAGGTCACTATTGGAGATGATGGTGCATAGAGGATGCATGGCAGGCTATATGTGCCCAATGTAGATAGTTTGCGTGAGCTGATTCTCCAGGAGGCTCACAGTTCACGGTACTCCATTCATCCGGGTGCCATGAAGATATATCAGGATTTGAGGCAGTATTATTGGTAGAGGAGAATGAAAAATGACCTAGTGGAATATGTTGCTTGATGGCTAAATTACCAACAGGTGAAGTATGAGCATCAGCGGCCTGGCGGATTGCTTCAGAAGTTAGAGATTATGGAGTGGAAATGGGAGCATATCACTATGGATTTTGTTATTGGACTTCCATGGATTCAGCGGAAGTTTGATGCAGTTTAAGTGAATATGGATAAGCTGACAAAGTCAGCTCATTTTATTCCTGTGATGACTACTTATTCTTCCAAGCAGCTGGTGTCACACCTCCTTTTTCACCTATACCCCGTAAGGGTATAAGGGAGTTTTTTCAATTTAAGTGACAATCGAAACGGGATTTATTATTAGGAGATTCTGAGTCGCCACTTGATAGATTTATGATGTCCCAAGTCACCGGTTCCAATCCCGAATCGACGAAAAGATTGACTCTGTTTAATAGTCTGCGAACGCAGAAATCCGAGTAAGGAATTTTGTTAACCCGGGAGAAGATGTTAGGCATTCCCGAGTTCCGTGGTTCTAGCACGGTCGCTCAACTATTATATTCAGCTTAATTATCTGATTTTAATACATGTTTTAGCCTATGGTGCAATTTTAACTTTATAACCGCTTTTATTCATTTTTATTTTTTTATGAAGATCCAACGTCATCTAAAACACATCTTAAACCACGTCACACAAATGCACCTGCGGTCCACGATACATTTATCTAACGTTGTTGAGATTTGGATTTGGGTCACATAAATGTGCACCCGAGTTTAGAAATTAAACATCACAACTACGTCACGGGAACCATACCCGTAGCTATAATGATTTTTATTATACACGCGCCTAAAGCAAACTACGTTCTATAATAAGCATGACCTGATTAATTCACACATAATCGCATGATATATGTCAGCGAGGCATTTGAAGTGGATTGGGAAAGTATTTTTAAACTCATAGATAAAATACTCAAGCCAACAAAATTCATTCCACACATTTAGAGATGAATTAAACAATTAGGCATAAAGTAAATCCAAACTGTCTTGCACAAAACATAAGTTCACGAGAATCATTTTTAATACGTTCACGAGAATCTGAAAACGTGAGAATAGTATTTAACTGACTATATACATCTTAAGTCATTTTGGCAAACTGAATTAGGAGATACCTAACAAAAGATTAAACCTCAACCACAAACAAACTGACTATACAACATAACATTTTAAAAAAAAACTCAGTGAAGCATTCCTAAACATAGAAAATAATAGTTTTCATTCACCACCACAACCAAAATAAAACTAACGAATTCCAATTGAAAATGCAATAACAGTAGCAATAATAGAGATTCCATGTTAAATGCAATCTAAACCAAAACTCAATATCATATTTATATCACCAAATTGAAGAGGTAAAGAGAATGAAGAGATGGACCTTAGTTGCTGCTTATCTCTTAACGTGTATAACAAACGAAAATCTTCTATGCGGCAATTCAATAACAAACTAAAAACCTGAACCTTGAACCGGAAATAGAGCTTCAAACGGATCTCACCCGTACAACCTCAAAACTCATCGGAAAGTTAAAAAAACCAGCCGGATCTGAAAGCCCGGCGAGAATCAGAATATTGCAGGCACACGCCGCTATTTCCGCGGCGACGAGCTGCGATTTGAGCTACTATTTTCATGTTCTTAGAGCTGTTCTACAACTGGTTGCAACGGAGATTAGAAGTCAATTTTTGAAGGAAGAAGACAAGTAGCTGCTGTTGCATTTTTGTCGCATAAGCAGCTGTACTTTAACTGTTTCTTTGAACTGTTTGAACAACTAAACTCGAGCTATTCCATTGCTGGTTTTGCTGCCCTTTGGCTGAAGCTCAGAGGTGATTCAAGCTCGATTTTGCTAGGCTTTTAATTGGTATTGAAGTTGTTTATGGCATTTTCCGGCGAGCTGTTATGAACGGGAAGAAGCAGAAGCAGCGATGGATGAAGGGAGATGGGCTCATCGACATCAAGGCTGTTGTGCTGTCGATTTTTGCTGCTTAGGTTTCAAGTCTTGGAAATCTTTTGGTTAGGTTGCTGCGGCTGGTCTGTTCTTAGGAAGAAGAAGGAGAGGGCTCCTAGGGTTTCTAGGTCTATTTCAGAGGAAGATGAAGGGGAAGGTCTTCTCGGTTTTTTGGTTGTCTATACAAATCAGAAGAAAACAGCTCATTCCCCCTCCCAGAGTCTCTTAGCGTTAGTCTATATAAGCTTAGGGTCTAGGTTTATATTTTGTGTATTTTGCTAATTAGTCCCTAGATTTGTTGTTGTGTTAAGTTCTTTGGGTCTTTTTATTTATTTTTATTCCAAAGAAGAATCTAGAAGGGTCCCTAGGCTTAATGGACTAATCCGACTTGGGCCAAGAACTGGGTTCTAAAACTCTTAAAATTATGATCCAACACCTTAATTGACTCATTTTAAAATAAGATAAAAATACTACCCCATGCAAAAGCTAACATGAAACTATTATATATTTTTTGTATTTTCAAGATTATGTAAAGATAAAAATAAGATACTATTTTGTATATTTTTTATTTAAATTTATGAAAGATACGTAAGCTAAAATATTTTTTTGTAATTTTCCATTTTTATGACGAAAATAAAGGAAAGAAGTCAAAAATAGTTGAAATAGCTATATTAGGCCTAAATTAAATATTTACATGCTAAAGTATAAAACATCTTGGGGGAGGGTCAAAAATCACATGTCTACAGCTGCCCCTCTTTAACTGGAAACGCGAAGCGTTTTCGGACAAAGAACGACTAGACAGGTTTTTTGACCCGACCCTTATTTAGGAGAGACTAAAGCTAAGAGAAAGGGGGAATGTGACCGAGCCCTAGTATCTGAGCTGCCTACATATCCTTGGCTATAAAGGAATCAGGCCACGTGTAGTTCAGAGGTGAGTGAGATGATGTAGTATGCTAAGGTGGAGAGCCAGTTGAGGTGCCGTTCTGCCGAGGTTCCGGTCCGCAATCCTGTTATTACATCAAAAATCAAAACATGAAAAATACTAGCTAAGCCTGTCAACTACGAGTTACAAGATTCCTATTTATAAGTCTTCTGAAGCTTGATTTTAAGTCTTGAATGGTTCTTCATGCAGACCTTAGATTTGAACCTTGACGCTTGCTAGTTGCAGGTGCTAGCTCGTTCTTCTATAGCTTTTTGGATCAAGACCGGACATGTAGTGCTTGTGACTTCCACCATGTCTTAAGCAGTTCACATCTTCCATCAACTTTTGCATTTGGATTCACTTCTTGCCTTTCTTTTTTTTTTCTTTATTGTGACTAACTTCTGTTGATCACCTCAGACTGTTGACTCGCATTCTTGTCGTGAGATTCTTTAGTTGCTGACTTGAATTGCAATCTGAGATGCTTTTCCTTTTCTTCAGGTGGACGCCTGATTGTTGAACTCGAACTGTATTCCCTTGCTCTCCAAGTGGGCGCCTGACTGCTGAACTTGAATTATATTTCCATGCTTTCCAAGCGGGCTCCTGACTGTTGACTTGAAATGTATTCCCTACTCTCCAGGCGGGCTCATGATTGCTGAACTTGAAATGTATTCCCTTCTCTCCAGGCGGTCTCCTGACTGCTGAACTTGAAATGTATTCCTTGATCTCCAGGCGGGCTCCTGACTTCAACAAAATAGACAAAACAAAGAAAATTTTCTGCCCCCGTTTGGGTATCTGGGCACACATGTAAGTGTAAAATGGATCATATTACCAAATATCAATAAGAACTTGAAAGCTAAAACTTGAATTGTACTCCCTTGTTCTCCAGGCGGGCTCCTGATTGCTGACTTGAAATGCATTCCCTGCTCTTCAGGCGAGCTCCTGACTGTTGACTTGAAATGTATTCCCTGCTCTCCAGGAGGTCTCCTGACTGCTAAACTTGAATGTATTCCCTACTCTCCAGGCGGGTTCCTGACTGCTAGACTTGAACTGCTTCTCCCTATTCTCCAAGTGGGTACCTGATTTCAACAAAAAATAGACAAAACAAAGAAAATATTCTACCCCAGTTTGGTAACTGGGCACATATGTAAGTGTAAAACGAACCACATTACCAAATATCAATAAGAACTTGAAAACTAAAACTTGAGTTATACTCCCTTATTCTCCAGGTGGGCTCCTGATTGCTGACTTGAAATGCATTCCCTGCTCTCCAAGCGGGCTCCTGACTGCTAAACCTGAATGTATTCCCTGCTCTCCAGGTGGGCTCCTGACTGCTAGACTTGAATGTATTCCCTGCTCTCCAGGCGGGCTCTAACTGCCAGACTTGAATGTATTCCCTGCTCTCCAGGCGGGCTCCTTACTGCTAGACTTGAACTGCTTCTCCCTATTCTCCAAGTGGGTACCTGATTTCAACAAAAAATAGACAAAACAAAGAAAATATTCTGCCCCAGTTTGGTAACTGGGCACATATGTGAGTGTTAAACCGAATCATATTACCAAATATTACTAAGAATTTGAAAGCTTGGTCCCATTATCCAGGGGGTTCCTGACAACTCTTAATTAAACGACAATTTTAAATCTAAGTTATATCTTCTAAAGGTGTGACTTATGCTAAGTTTTTCTATCCAAGCAAGTTTTAAAACTACGTCTCATTATCCAGGAGGGTCCTGAAACTCAAAATCAAGTCTTGTCCTAAAAAATAACACTTTTACGACTGAATTACACTACCCTACGACAGAATTTACGATACATCTTGTGATCTAATGGAAATTTTAAAACTAGATCCCATTATTCAGGGGGGGGGGATCCTGAAAACTCATAATTGAATTCTATCTTAAACATGCAAACTTTGAAACCAACTTACCTTCCTCTATGTTATTCATGATTGTTTTGAATTTTAACTAAGCCACATTTTCCAGGAAGGTCCTGAGAGTTTACGGTCAAACCTGTCTGGTGCTTGCTTTTCCTTGCGGAGGGTTTCTCCAAAACAAATGAAATTTCTGCCCCTGTTTCAATCAAAGAAAAATTTTGTCAGTTTAAAATGTGGTGGTTGGTTTGTAGCCTTGACTTTGAGGGTGATTGCTCCTTCACTTCCCATGATAACTGATTTCCACTCGAGGACCTTGCTTGCTTATGGACTAACCACTTTCTCTGTCATCCTTATCACAGAAAATACCCCTTCTCCGTTCAGACCCAATTCCCTTTATCTGTTGCATTGCTCATGAACTGACATTTACCAACCTTTGTGTTTCACCAAAAATACCTTTGATCTGTCCATCTAACACCCTCCATCAGTTTCATCGTGCTCTTGTGTTGACATGAATTCCAAAGCACATTAATTGCCATCCACTTAGTGCGTATGATGTTCCTTCCCGACTTAAATCATTGGCCTTGGCCTTGAAGTCTATTGTTCCATCACTTGTCACGATAACTTTAATTTCTGCTTGGAATACCTTGCTTGTCACTAATTAAAGACTTTCTTTGTTGATCTTATCACAGAGAATACCTTTGACCCGTTCACCCAACATCCTCTATCTGTTGCACTATTCACGAATTAAATATACCAAACCTTTGTATTTCTCATGGACTCCAAAGCATGTTGATTGCTACCAACTCAGTGCGCTTGTTGTTCTTTCCTAACTTATGCCACTTTGATGTGCTAGCCAGATCTCGTTTTGTGCAATTGGAAAGCTGGTGGCAAATTTTGAAGTCATTTCTCACTTATTCTGACCAAACGGACTCAGGAAAAAGAAGTAAACAAGACAAAAGGAATAGAGTAAAGGACAAAGGAAAGAGATGATTCCTAACAAGAAAACTACAAAGTAGAAACCTATTATACCCGTGAATCGTGAAACTGGACTTCAATGCTCCGATTATCCAATCCGATTCACAATCCTTATTCGACTTGTAGTGCCCGAAGTGTTTTCACCATCAAGCCTCTCTCATTCTGTTCTTTCTCTCAACTTACCGTCGTCTTACGGTGCCCGCGAGGGTTTTCACCAATAAGACTCTCTCATATTTGGATTTCTCTCAGCTCTCGTCTCCCTACGGTGTCCGTGAGGGTTTTCACCAATAAGACTCTCTCATTTTTCTTATTTTTCTGCTTGGACTAGAGTGTTGCCCCTGATATGAATTACCTCTCCTTGCTTGATTTGGCATCTCTCGAAGACTGATCGGGAGGTCTTTCTTTGGACCGTAACGTGGGCTTTTGGATAGGGTTAAAAAGGAAGGATATCAAAGGCTCAAAACAATTCACCTAGGTTCAAAATTACAACTTTCGGAACCAGATTTCTTACAACAACCACAACTTCTGCCCCAGTTTCTTGCTTGGGGACTTTTGGATTTTTATTTTGATGAGACCGAACCGTGAGGCTGCCTACGTATCCTTAAAAGGAATCAGGTCGAACGTAGTTCATGACATAGGAATTACTTTATTGTTGTGATTTTCTCTTTTCTCTTTCTTTTCTTTCTCTTTTTTTTGCTTTCTTTTTCTCTTTTTGTTGTTAGTCTTTTTTTTTTCTTTTCATTCTTTTCTTTCTCTTTTTTTTTCCTATTTTTTTGATTTTCATTTTTCTTCTCTCCCTTTTCGTTTTTTTCTTTTCTCCTTTTCCTTTACTTATCATTCACGCTTGTGTTTTTGATCTTTTCTACTGATTCCGAAAGAGGGGTATGAAAGAAAATAAACAAGACTCAATGGGGTAACGAAGGATAAGATGTTTAGATAACAGAACAAAATGCCTTCGTCATTCTAATCTTCAAAACACGCCAAGTACAAACAACACAATTAAACAAACCAAGAAAAACATTCCTACCATCTTTTGATTGCGCCAGACTTGATGACCATATCCACACATTCGCCTTCTACATCTGTTACATACAAAGCACTATTGGACAACACTCTCACTCTCACTACCACGAACGGCCCCCTACAAATTTGGGGCAAACTTGCCGTTATCTTCACCTGATGCAACATGATGCATTTCAATAGTGTATTTTTATGTTCTATCTGCTCCAGTTTCGCACAATTCGGGCTTGAAGTGATCTCAAAATACCTTTACTTATTTCCCTCAAATGTCCCTACATCTTCAACATTGTTTCGTTGCTTCATGACTAAACTGATTTTTAAAACCAGGTTGAGAATTACTCGTGCATGTCATGTCACTAGAATCAATTAGAAAAAGAATTATAAAAAGAGAAGGGAACTAAATGAAAATGACTAGAAATTACAGAAAACAAAAAATTGCATTAGACAGATGGTGAAATGGTTTGAACAACAAAACAAACAAACTAAACTGGGGTCACAAACCTAGACAACACTAGACAGGCTACTATGACTAAACAAACTAGGCAAAATAAAATGATAGAAGGGTTTGAGTCACAAGACAATATCCGGATTACAACCCTGAAATAACCCGGACAACAGAAATGACAACAAAATAAACCACCAAAACTCCTCCCTAACTTACCAAGAAATGAGCGTCTTTCCAATTGTCAAGCTAGGCATCTTAGCCACTGAATTCCGCATCAATATAATTACGACCCTCACAAACCTCCATCACATTGTTCTTAATAAATTGCTTTTGGATTCCCTTTGCTGGCTCGTTCTTAAGATCAACCTCTGATAGCACTGAAAACGTTGCAGCGCGTGGACCTTTGAGGATCTCAGAATAATTCTCATATTCCTTTTCAAAACAAATCATACTCACCATATGCATCTCATTACGAACAGGCGATGGACTTTGGCTAGTGTCTGCTGCATCTGGATTTTGCACGACAATGTCACCTGCATCAATAAGCTTCTGAATTGCTTTCTTCAGATTCCAACACTTCTCTATGTCATGCCCCTGGGCATCTGAGCAATATGCACACCTTTGAGAAAAATCAAACTTCTTTGACAGAGGGTTTGACATTTTTATATGAATCGGCTTCAACATGTCCAATTGCTTCAACTTTTGGAACGAATTGGCGTATGATTCTCCAATAGGGGTGAAAGCCTTTTCTTTTTTCAGCAAACTCTCATTCGTAAATGCTTGATTAGGCCGAAAACCTGATTTAGGAGGTTTTCGGTAGGCTCGTGGGGGTGGATAGGCATTTTGTGGAGCTGGGTACTGGGAAAGTGATGTACGATTTTGGGAGTTCCGTGGTGAGAAGTGGCATTGGGGAGGATCACCTGGCGCACAAGGATATCCACGGGGACGATGTTGAGGCTGGAAATGCTGATCGGGAAAGCCCATCGGATCGTCTTTTCTGTTTCTCTTTCTTCCACCTAAGCTTACTGAGGTGTTCTGAATGTCTTTCGAACAACTCATGATTTTACCTGACTTGATTTCCTCTTCCACTAGCTCCCCTATTTTTAACACATCTTTGAAAGGCTTTCCCAAGGCCGAGATCAAATGACTGAAGTAGGTGGGCCCCTAGGCTTGTAGGAAAAGCTCAACCATTTCTTCTTCACCAATCGGGGTATTGACTCGAGCAGCTTGCTCCCTCCATCTGAGCGCAAACTCCCTAAAGCTTTCCTCTGGCTTCTTTTCCATTTTATATAGGGAGGAGCGGTCTGGGGTAACACCCGATTTGTATTGAAAGTATCAAACAAAATCTTGAGCCATGTCACCCAATGTAGGCCACTTACCAATATCTTGACGATTATGCCATTCCAAAGCTGACCCGGTCAGGCTCTCACTGAAGTACACCATCAATAAATCATTTTTCTCGCCAACACTTCTCATTTCACTGCAATAATCCCTCTAATGGGCTACCGGATCTCCACACCCATCATACAAGTTAAATCTTGGCACTTTGAATCCCGCGGGCACGCGAACATCAGGGGACACAGACAGTTCTTTGTAAGCCATGCTACCCTGGTCTCCCCTTCTTTGTTTGTTCTTTAAGGATTGTTCTATGACTTTCAGCCTCCTGGGTATCCCATCTCGCCCTTTTCTTCCTATGAACTTTTCATTTTCAACATGAGGTTCATCCCGCGGGCCCTGCTTGTATGAGTTGGGAACCTTGTGGGCAACCTCTGAGGGGTAATATTGGGCATCGTGAGTTTTGAGTGGATGTTCATTGTTGGGGATGGTGGATAAGACAGGAGGGAAATTTTTGAGAAAGGTAATTGAAAGATGAGTGATGAAGCTACTAGGGTGGTTGGGAAAGCCATGACAAACGGGTGGAGCTGGAGAGTATGGAGGATCATCTGGCACTGTGACCGGTGTTTGGGTAAGGGTAGCATTTAAGGAAGCTAGGTGGTGGTGGGGGGTGGTGCCTTCCCAATCATCCAGGCCCAATACATGTCCGCCATGTGTTGTCTTAACATCCTCACCTCTTCAAGCAACCCATTGTCCTGTTCAACCAATTGCTTTTGGGCGCCTGTATCAACCAACTCAATTTTGTTGTTGTCTGCCATTGTCTTTTGACTTTATGTTGTGGAGAGGAGTTACTACTTCGAGAACCACAAACCAACCACCTTTTTGCTATAAAGATATCAAAAGGAACAAAATGGGGTCATCCCGTTAGCGTTAGGGCATTTAACAACAAAAATATCACATTGCGTGCAATGCACCTAGCAACAATTAATGGTTCTAGAATGACTTTGAGGGTCATAAGGTCACTTGGCATCATCCCAATGTGTCCATTTGAATCTTCTCTTTTCTTTTCTTTCCTCGCACTTCTTAGCTCGCTCATTTTCTTTCCCCTTTTCTTTCTGATTGTCGCTCTTTTCTTCCTTCTCAATTCTCACCTCCCATAATTTTACCATCTTTTTCTCTCTTTTTTTTCCTTTTTTCTTTTCTTTTAAAAAATAAAAAAAATGATTTGATCGAGCTCTATGTAGGTTGCCTACGTATCATGACGCCGCATGAATCAGATCTTTGCGTAGTTCGGAAAAATCGGGAATAAAGCAAATAGACTAACGTTCTCTTTTTCCTTTTTTTTACCTTAATAACTACTCTGATTAGAAAAGAAAAATAAAAGAAACAAATCTTTTTTTTAAAAAATTTCCAGACTTAATGTGCTATAACCTATCCTATACTCAAGCTTATCGAGCATATATTTTTTCTCTTTTTTTTGAAACAAACACTCTATGGGAAATTATTCAGGAAAAGTCCTACAGGAGAAAAATATTTTTTGATTCTTTTTTTTAAGAAGGAAATTTAAAGAATAAACCAAAGAAACATATTTTGAATTTTCATTTGATATCCTGATGCAAGATTTCGAAACAAGCAATGAAAAAGATAAAACAAAATATTTTTGGATTTCAAATTGATTGCCTAAAGGAAGAAACTTTAAACAAAAGATAAAGTATGTTCTTTTTTTTTTCTATGTACAATATACTAAAGTTATAATGAAAACAAAATTTTTTCTTTTTCATTAATTTCCCAAAGAAGAACCTCAAAAGAAAATCTTTTTTTTTTGGATTTCTGGAATTAATATCTTAGAGAAAACCTTTAAAGAGGTACTAAAAAAACAAATATTTTTTTTATTGTTAGTCCTAATAAAGGAAATATAAAAACAATTTTTATTTTAAGTCCTAGATATTAATTGCCTAAGGGAAAACCACCTCAATTTTTTTTTATTTCTACAATTAGTATTCGAAAGAAAACTTATAACGGAAATATAAAACGCAAAATTTCTTTCTTTTTTGCTTTTTTTTTTTTTGGATTTTTGACTTGTAACACATTTCCAAATACAATAACAAAAGAATCGGCAAACTTAACTAGACTATTACAAACTCAAAAATCAACTAAATGACTGAATACTACTGTACAAGACTAGAAAGTAAAACATGAACAAAAGACTCTAAAATATAAAAAGCTCCTCAGGCAATTCCCGAATGCAGTGATCCTGGGGTATCTGTCATGCTCACACTCCGATAATTAGATCCACCCATGTATGAGAAAACTTAAACCAACACTATGTGAGATGAAAACATTCCCTACTAGACACACGCAAGACAAGGTTGTGATCATTTTTCTAAAATTAACCTATGTAGCTAAAAGTGGCTAAAAATGCAAGATTTGGCTAAGACCCCGCAAAGCCAAGAACCTAAGATTTACAAGGAAGACCGGACCCTATGTGGGCTGCCTACGTATCACGCCCCGAAAGACGAGAATCAGGTATGCGTAGTTCGGGCAGATTGGATACGGGCGAGAATAATAAAAAACAACTGACATATAGAAAACACATTTTTTTCTTTTTTTTCGAAAAATGATGAAACATATAAAATCTTTTTGTTTTTTTTTTATTTTTGAAAAATGATAAAAAGTGCAAAATCTTTTTGAAGTTTTCATGCTCTTTTTTCTTAATAAAATGTAACAAAAATATAATTGGGCCCTACTCGCTTCATCCTCACACTTCAGCCTCTCTTTTTTCTCTTTTTTTCCTCTTTATTTTTTGTTCACTTATCATTGGTCCGCCAAATGACCCTTTTACCCTTGAAGAAATGCAACATGTAGCGCATAGGATGCATCAAGATGGTCTTTTATTTTTTTGGGGTATGCCTGTCCTAGACGGACCCAACCCCTGTGTTGAGTCCCCAAAGTTGAATGCACATGATGCAAACAAACGTTCCTATTAGGGATCCGGCATGAGGTTGAGTTATTCTAGGTTCAAAACCTGGGTATATGTTCTAGACTGTGCACCCGAGTGGATAACTCGAGCCGAGGAGGGGGCTACGTACCGAGAACCAAAAGGTCATCCGGCTTAGTAACTTGTCCGAGCCTCTTTCTTATTTCAAGGTATGACACTAACAGAATAGGGAGTCTCGACCAGCGAGCACGTCCCCGAAGATGAGAAGAGAAGGGTTTTATAGCAGTTTATATACAGTTTCAGATAATATCAAAGCAGTAAAAGCATCACTTAGCACATTAGGCCCAAACATGTAACAAAATCAGATAAAGCCAAATATAACAATTTATCTAAGCTTGAATTCTGAACCCTGAACCAGAGATTCTGGGTTCGATCCCCAGCAGAGTCAACAGAGCTATCACACCTCCTTTTCACCTACACCCCCGTAAGGGTATAAGGGAGTTTTTTCAATTTAAGTGACAATCGAAACGGGATTTATTATTAAAAGATTCAGAGTCGCCACTTGAGAGATTTATGGTGTCCCAAGTCATCAGTTCCAATCCCGAATCGAGGAAAACATTGACTCTGTTTAACAGTCTGCGAACACAGAAATCCGGGTAAGGAATTCTGTTAACCCAGGACAAGGTATTAGACATTCCCGAGTTTCGTGGTTCTAGAACGGTCGCTCAACTGTTATATTCAGCTTAATTATCTGATTTTAATACATGTTTTAGCCTATGGTGGAATTTTAACTTTATAACAGCTTTTATTCATTTTTATTTTTTTAGGAAGATCCAACGTCATCTAAAAAACATCTTGAACCACGTCACATAAATGCACTCGCAGTCCACGATACATTTATCTAATGTTGTTGAGATTTGGATTTGGGTCACATAAATGTGCACCCGAGTTTAGAAATTAAACATCACAACTACGTCACGGGAACCATACCCGTAAATATGATGATTTTTATTATACACGTGCCTAAAGCAAACTACGTTCTATAATAAGCATGACCTGATTAATTCATACATAATCGCATGATATATGTCAGCGAGGCATTTGAGGTGGATTGGGAAAGTGTTTTTAAACTCATAGATAAAATACTCAAGCTAACAAAATTCGTTCCACACATTTAGAGATGAATTAAACAATTAGGCATAAAGTAAATCCAAACTGTCTTGCACAAAACATAAGTTCACGAGAATCATTTTTAATACGTTCACGAGAATCTGAAAACGTGAGAATAGTATTTAACTGACTATATACATCTTAAGTCATTTTGGCAAACTGAATTAGGAGATACCTAACAAAAGATTAAACCTCAACCACAAACAAACTGACTATACAACATAACATTTTAAAAAAAAACTCAGTGAAGCATTCCTAAACATAGAAAATAATAGTTTTCATTCACCACCACAACCAAAATAAAACTAACGGATTCTAATTGAAAATGCAATAACAGCAGCAATAATAGAGATTCCATGTTAAATGTAATCTAAACCAAAAATCAATATCATATTTATATCACCAAATTGAAGAGGTAATAAGAGAATAAAGAGATGGACCTTAGCTGCTGCTTATCTCTTAACGTGTATAACAAACGAAAATCTTCGATACAGCAATTCAATAACAAACTAAAGACCTGAACCTTGAACCGGAAACAGAGCTTCGAACGGATCTCACCCGGACAACCTCGAAACTCGCCGGAAAGTTAAAAAAACCAGCCGGATCTGAAAGCCCGGCGAGAATCGAAAAATTGCACGCACACGCTGCTATTTCCGCGACGATGAGCTGCAATTTGAGCTACTATTTTCATGTTCTTAGAGCTGGTTCTACTGCTGGTTGCAACAAAGATTGGAGGTCAATTTTTGAAGGAAGAAGACGAGCAGCTGCTGCTGCATTTTTGTCGCATAAGCAGCTGTACTTTCACTGTTTCTTTGAACTGTTTGAACAACTAAACTCGAGCTATTGCATTGCTGGTTTTGCTTTCCTTTGGCTGAAGCTTAGAGGTGATCTCGATTTTGCTGTGCTTTTAACTGGTATTGAAGTTGTTTATGGCATTTTCCGGCGAGCCGTTATGAACGGGAAGAAGCAGAAGCAGCGATGGGTGAAGGGAGATGGGCTCATCGGCATCAAGGCAGTTGTGCTGTCGATTTTCGCTGCTTAGGTTTCAAGTCTTGGAAATCTTGTTGTTAGGTTGCTGCGGCTGGTCTGTTCTTAGGAAGAAGAAGGAGAGGGCTCCTAGGGTTTCTAGGTCTTTTTCAGAGGAAGATGAAGGGGAAGGTCCTCTCGGTTTTTTGGTTGTCCATACAAATCAGAAGAAAACGGCTCATTCCCCTCCTCCCCTTAAAGTCTCTTAGTGTTAGTCTATATAAGCTTAGGGTCTAGGTTTATATTTTGTGTATTTTGCCAATTAGTCCCTAGTTTTTTTTTGTGTTAAGTTCTTAGGATCTTTTTATTTATTTTTATTCTAAAGAAGAGTCTAAAAGGGTCCTTAGGCTTAATAGACTAATCCGACTTGGGCCAAGAACTGCGTTCTAAAACTCTTAAAATTATGATCCAACACCTTAATTGATTCATTTTAAAAAAAGATAAAAATACTACCCCATGCAAACGCTAACATGAAACTATTATATATTTTTTGTATTTTCAAGATTATGTAAAGATAAAAATAAGATACTATTTTGTATATTTTTTATTTAAATTTATGAAAGATACGTAAGCTAAAATATTTTTTGTAATTTTCCATTTTTATGACGAAAATAAAGGAAAGAAATCAAAAATAGTTGAAATAGCTATATTAGGCCTAAATTAAATATTTACATGCTAAAGTATAAAAAATCTTGGGGAGGGTCAAAAATCACATGTCTACAGCTGACTCGAGTTTATATCTGCGAGATTGTCAGGCTTCATGGTGTGCCGGTATCTATCATCTCTGACCGGGGTACGTAGTTTACATCACGGTTTTGGAGGGCCATACATCATGAGTTAGGTACTCAGGTTAAGTTGAGCATATCATTTCACTTTCAGACGGACGGACAGTCCGAGCGCACTATTCTAATACTTGAGGATATGCTTTGTGCCTATGTGATGGAGTTTGCGGGTTCTTGAGATCAGTTCTTGCCACTTCCGGAGTTTGTCTACAATAAGAGTTATCAGTCGATCATTTAGATAGCACCGTATGAGGCTATGTATGGTAGGCGGTGTCGATCTCCAGTGGGTTGGTTTGAGCCGGGCGAGGCTAGGTTATTGGATATAGACTTGGTTCAGGACGCTTTGGAAAAAGTTAAGGTGATTCAGGATCGACTTCCCACAGCCTAGTCCAGACAGAAGAGTTATGCAGATCAGAAGGTTCGCGATGTTGCATTCATGGTTGGAGAGCAGGTCCTGCTGCATGTGTCACCCATGAAAGGTGTTATGAGGTTCGGGAAGAAGGGCAAGTTGAGCCCAAGGTTTATTGGCCCGTTTGAGGTATTGCGGCGTGTTGGGGAGGTTGCTTATGAACTTGCCTTACCTCCCTGCCTGGTAGGAGTCCATCTGGTATTACATGTTTCTATGCTCCGGAAGTGTCATGGCAATCCGTCTCATGTGTTGGATTTTATCTCAGTCCAGTTGGACAAGGATTTATCTTATGTTGAGGAGCCGGTAGTTATTTTGGATAGGCAGGTTCGAAAGTTGAGGTCAAAGAACATTGCTTCAGTGAAGGTTCAATGGAGGAGTCAGCCAGTCGAGGAAGCGACTTGGGAGACCGAGCATGATATGTGCAGTCGTTATCCTCATCTTTTCACCACTTCAGGTATGTCTCTACACTCGTTCGAGGATGAACGATTGTTTTAAGAGGGGGAGGATGTAATGACCTGGCTGGTCGTTTTGAGAGTAATAGCCCCAATCCCCTATTTACTACTTTCCCCGTATCATTTTTTGCATATGTGACTTGTCGGGAGATTCTGTTTTTAGTTTCGAGTGATTTGGGACACTTAGTCCCCGAAACAGAAGCTTGAGTCTTAGTCCCTAAAACGGAAAATTGAGTTCTAAGGTTTTGACTGTAGTTGGAACTGTATGAAGACGACTCCAGAATGGAGTTTCTTCAGTTCCATTAGATCCGTTGGGTATTTTGGACTTAGGAGCACGTCCGATTATGTTTTGGAGGTTTGTAGCTGAGCTAGCTTGAAATGGAGAAAGTTAAATTTTTGGAAAGTTTGACCGGAAGTGGACGTTTTGATATTAGGGTCAGATTGCAATTTCAGAAGTTGGAGTAGGTCCGTAATGTCGAATATGACTTGTGTGCAAAATTTGAGATCAATCGGACGTGGTTTGATAGGTTTTGGCATCAGTTGTAGAAGTTTGAAGTTTCAAAATTCATTAAGTTTGAATTGGAGAGTGATTCGTGATTTTAACGTTGTTTGATGTGATTTGAGGGCTCGACTAAGTTTGTATGGTGTTTTAGGACTTGTAGGTACCTTTGGTTGAGGTCTTGGGGGCCTCGGGTTGATTTCGGATAGTTAGCGGATCGAATTAGAAGTTGGAGGAACGACTGAAGCATTGTAACTTCTGGTGTAATCGCACCTGCGGTGGGGTTGACCGCAGGTGCTAACTCGCACGTGCGGAAGGAGCACCGCAGGTGCATTTTGGAGAAGCCTGGCTTGTGGGCACAAGATGAGGCTAGAACCGCAGAAGCAGAGCCGCTCCTAGGGAGAAAGGATCGCAGAAGCAGAAGGCAAGCTGAGTGAGGATTCTGCAGAAGCGGACAAAAGTTCGCAGGCGCGCACTCGCAATTACGGCCTTGAGCTCATAGAAGCGGACCAGAGGATTTAAGTCAAGTCCATACCTGCGATGGAATTTCAGCAGGTGTGGTACCGTTGGTAAGGCTATATGTCCGCAGGTCCAAAGATCGCTGGGCAGAAAAGAGGGATTTCGAGGGTTTTATCCCATTCTTCACTTTGGGTTTTTGAGAGCTTGGATTTGGGCAATAATTTGGGGGATTTTCAGAGGATGCTTTTGGGTAATGATTCTTAACTCATTTATGGTTATATTCCACTAATGTATATTTGATTTTATCATTTAATTAAAGAATTTAGTCGAGAAATTTGGGGGGAAAGTTGGAAACTCAACTAAGTTTTTGAGTTTTGATTCGGATTTTGATATCGGATTTGGATAATTTTGGTACGAGTGAACTCATGAGTGAATGGGTATTCGTATTTTGTGATTTTTACCCCATTCCAAGACATGGGCCCCGATCGACATTTTGGGACGATTTTCTAATTTCTTGCTTAAGCCTTGGTTTCATTAATTAGATTAACTTTTTATAGTTATATTTATGATATGTAATTGCTTTTGGCTAGATTTGGGCCATTCGGAGTCAGAAAATCGTGGAAAAGGCATTCTTACTGATTGATTGAGCTTGGTTCGAGGTAAGTGGCTTGTCTAACCTTGTGTGGGGGAAATCCCCTTAGGATTTGGTACTGTTATGGTATGTGAGCGATGTGTACGCGAGGTGACGAGTGCGTACACGGGCTAATTGTTATAAAATCCGATTTTTACTGAGTAGTAACCTGTTTTCATCTTAACTGAGTTATACCGGTATGTGTAGTTATCCTGTTTAGTCTAATATCGTATGTCTACATGCTTTAACTGCTTATTTGAATTCTGTGCAGCATGCCTAGTTGATTTTCCTATTTTTTTGTTGATATGTATCAGTCTTAACTGTAGAATTCTTACTGTTAATTGTTGTATTTATAGGTTTGAGTTGTGTATTTACTTTTGGGACTACGAGGCGGTACCTCGGAAGATCTCCTGCACATTTACTTTTGAGACTATGAGGTGGTATCTCGGGAGATCTCTCTGCACCTTTACTTTTGAGACTACGAGATGGTACCTCAGGAGATCTCCTTGCATATTTACTTTTGGGATTATGAGACTGTATCTCGGGAGATCCTCTACTTGTTTATCCCTGTGTGCTATACTGTTATTTGTTGTGGTTTCCTCTTTGTTAATTCTAGTCTCTTATTACACTGCAATATTTTTCTGCCTTATTTATTATATATATATATATACCAGTAGGACCCTGACCTCGTCGCTACTCGTCCGAGGTTAAGCTTTGTACTTATTGGGTACCGCTGTGTTGTACTCATGCTACTCTTCTGCACATATTTATGTGCAGATCCAGGTACTTCTTATCAGCCACATCATCGGTGAGTAGTGACAATTTGGAGACTTCAAGGTATATCTGTCGCGTCAGCATACCTCGGAGTCGCCCTCTATTCCCTCATATGTCATTTACCTTTCCGTACTTTTTCTTAGACTCTGGTATATAGAGATACTAGCTTTCTTCCGTAGCTTGTGACTTATGATTTTTCGGGTTTTGGGAACTATGTATATACTCTAAGTGTTGGTTATTGCACATGCCGAGTGACATTTTTTTATCTGTTGTTTAATTATCTGTTGCAGTTAGATGTTAAAGTTTTGCTTTTATTTTCGTTATTTCGCAAATATTACGGTTACCTAGTCGTAGAGACTAGGTGCCGTCACGACATCTCATAGAGGGAAGATTGGGTCGTGACACATGGTGTGTTTGGTAGGAAAGGATATAACGCTGTGGCATACACCCCTACCGTAAACAAAGTTAAGAAAAATGTCTCCAACCCTAATGGTTGTTCACTGTGGCATCTGACCCCTCAGTTATCCATGTTATTATTTTTATTGGTCCCACAAAAAAATAAAACCTTACCTTAAAATTCGGTCGTTCCTTATTATCAGGGGGAACCAACGTAGTAGTGCCATGTTTATTTGAATTCAGTATTTTCAGCGCAAAACATTAATTTAAGGGTGTACAAACCGAACCGAAAAACCGTAGCAAACCGAAAAGTCAAACCAAACCAATTAAAAAATCCGACTAGGTTTGGTTTGATTTGGTTTGGTATTGAGCAAAATAACCCAAACCAAGACGGACATATATATATATATATATATACTTTTAAAATTTTATATAAAATTTTCATTAAAAAATGTCTAGAAATATTTGGGATTCTCTTGCGGAATATAATATTTAATAGTATATGAAGTGCTCCATATTTGTTAATCTTAAATAATGAATTGTACGATCACTTTCTCATCAAGTGTTACTGAAATGCGTCAATCTCTTTGTTCTTCCATATTCATATCATATGTTAAGATTTATTAAATTCTTATATCTTTTTCGAATGTGAAGTGATAATTATTATTTAGGTATCATATTGATTTTTATGTTTAATTACTAAATTCGGTTAACCCTGAAAGTATACATCAATGAAAAAATATTGTCAGACGACTAAAAATTAACCATTATGTGTTACTAAGAGAATTCTCCCATAAGAATATTTTAATAGATATATGTTTGTCAATTTTTTATATTTTTACTAAACATACATTTACTTATAAAAAATTTAACAAAGTAAGATTGAAATAATATTTAATTAACAAAAAACCCGAAAAACCCGACAAAACCGAACCAATCCAAACCGATATAGTTGGTTTTGTTTGGTTTTGATAAAACTGAACTAGTCCGGTCCATGTACACCTCTACATTAATTTATATGTAAAAAGTATCTAAAATGAGAATAAATAGTAGATATGAACCCATAACTTTAACAATAGAATACATTAAATATTATTTTTTTAAAGGTTGAACTCATATAATTCAAATCCTGGATCTGCATCTACTTATAACTAATCAATTATAAGAAAATTAAAAAAAATACGGTATGTGATTTTTCCATGTTCGCCAAGCCCCCATTTATACTTTACAACTTGTTTGGATGGTTGTTGCCTATTGTTACTTTAAATACAATGTTTGTTTTGATTGTTACTTATACTTTATTGTATCGTATCGTTAAATCCGTTGTTACTTAACGGCGAAAAGTATCACTTTATGGAACGGCGAATTTGGTGTGGTGGCGTTGTTACCTTATTTTTTCCTCTCATCTTGTCTTTCCTTATTATTAAATAATTATATTTTATCTTTTATCCTACTCTTTTATATAATAATTGTACTTTGTATCCTATTTTTTCTTAGTAACATTACAAGTTTATTTTTTATATTGTTGGTGCATAACATTATGAAACGATAGTAAACGATACAATCTATCTAAATATTTTATTTATTAAATAATACAATATAATATATATTATAAAACGACATGTAACAACAATCCAAACAAGCTGTTAGTGTAAAAATTTGGTAGGAATTGAAAAACTTTAAAAAAAATTCTTTAGCAGCAAAAGACAGCCCCACAATCTTGAGGTTCATGTCATTATAAAGTAAGAAAAAGCAGAGCTTGAGCTTGATTGGCGTTAGGCATGAAAACATGGGTCTAATAAATATTTACCTACTTTAGTTTCCCCCACCCCGGTATCAAAACGGAACAAAAACGTCAACGTTAAAAAGGACTGATACATCGGGTAGAGCTTTCACTAAAATGATGAAAAACTTGCTAGAATTGATGTTTGCCTATAAAGCACACTAAGAGCATAATTGGCTATGGATCTTGGGGAGAGGTAGAGAGATAGTAAGGTCGAAAAGGACTTGGAAACTAATGTCAATCGTTGCATGACCATAAACGAAGGTGCAATTTATATAGGAATTTTAGAGGAGGATTTTTGTATAGATCAAAATCTGACTGTCACAGTTGAGTTGACTAACGTCCACCCAAGCGATAGGGTAGTAAAAGACGACATGACCCACTCTATATCCGGCTCTCTCAACACCCGTCGAGTCAAAAGGATCAATGTCTAAAGGACGGTCAAGGCACACCTGGTGTAAGAGAGCGTCGGACCAAGTAAATTGCAAATGTGCATTGACTATATATAGTAAGGGAAAACCTTCGATAGAGGGGCTCTCTTTTCGATCCTCTCCTATAAGTTCTCCTCTTGTAATCTTCAGTAGGAGGGAGTAATCTCCAAAAAAACATGTAAAACTACCTCTCCCATTGATTAATGGGAGCCACAATGACGAATTTCAATAAGATCGATTATATCTATTTCATCTTATATACTATTTATTATGTTAGCTCATTGATCTGAAATTTATTATGTTTGACTAAGATTTACCCCTTCATTTTCTTTGATTGATTTATTCAAAAAGGTTCCAATATCTTTTGAGGCAAACGATTTGGCTCCGTCTGTGGGGATTTCTTAGTGAAATTTCCTAGTCTCTTCCAGATCGAAGACAAGAAACACGATTATCCACTGAAAAGAGCGCTAAGGCAAAACCCAACCCACGCAGAACAAAGGCGCATCATAGAAGGGGAAGGAAAGCCGAGTAGAGTCACTGATTTCAGAAATCCTCGCCTCATCAACCATCGAAATGCCAAACAAAACGAGCAACTTTACAAACTTGCTCTCATTTCACTGGTCCATCGGATGAGGTTAAGGAAATTATCATTTTAACTCACCTTCTGCTCTTTGCTCAAGCAGGAACACAAATGCCGTGCGGGCGAGCAAGCAAAGAAACATCTCAATTAAAAATGAGAAACTACCACAAGACGATCGAAATACCGCCCGCCGGTGGCACCTCCAAGCCGGAAGGCAGGAATCAGACAAGGAAACTGCAATGTGTGCGCAGAGCGAACATAAGCGAAACAACAACGTTTCGTACTCTCCGATGTTACACTCTCTAATGCAAACAATGTCAAACGAACTGGGACTCCCCCAGAGGATGTCTGATTCTCCAAAAACTGGGACTGACGACTGGTTACTATTTCGATAAGTTCGAAATACCCTTTAAGGCAAGGGCCTTCGCCAAAAAGAAAAGTTCGACCTCGATCGAACGACGACGGGTTACTATTTTGTTTAGTTCGAAATAATACCCTTTAGGGCCAAGGGCCTTCGCCAAAAGAAGAAGTTCGACCAAGATCGAACGACCACGGGTTACTATTTCGATAAGTTCGAAATACCCTTTAAGTCCAAGGGCTTTCACCAAAAGAAGAAGTTCGACCATGATCGAACGACGACAAGTTACTATTTCGATAAGTTCGAAATACCTTTTAAGGTCAAGGGCCTTCGCCAAAAAGAAGAGTTTGACCTCGATCGAACGACGAAAGGTCACTATTTCGATAAGTTTGAAATAACACCCTTTAGAGCCATGGGCCTTCGCCAAAAGAAGAAGTTCGACCACGATCGAACGACGACGGGTTACTATTTCGATAAGTTCGAAATACCATTTAAGGCCAATGGCCTTCACCAAAAAGAAGAGTTTGACCACGATCGAACGATGATGGGTTACTATTTTGATAAGTTCGAAATAACACCCTTTAAGGCCAAGGGCCTTCGCCAAAAGAAGAAGTTCGACCATGATCGAACGACGACGGGTTACTATTTTGATAAGTTTGAAATACCCTTTGAGGCCAAGGGCCTTCGCTAAAAAGAAGAGTTCGACCTCCATCGAACGACGACGGGTTACTATTTAGATAAGTTCCAAATACCCTTTAAGGCCAAGGGCCTTCGCCAAAAAGAAGAATTCGACCTCGATTGAACGACGACAGGTTACTATTTCGATAAGTTCGAAATAACACCCTTTAGGGCCAAGGGCCTTCGTCAAAAAGAAGAGTTTGACCTCGATCGAACGACGACAGGTTACTATTTCGATAAGTTCGAAATAACACCCTTTAGGGCCAAGGGCCTTCGCCAAAAGAAGAAGTTCGACCACGATCGAACGACGACGGGCTACTATTTCGATAAGTTCGAAATACCTTTTAAGGCCAAGGGCCTTCACCTAAAGAAGAAGTTCGACCACGATCGAACGACGACGGGTTACTATTTCGATAAGTTTGAACTACCCTTTAAGACCAAGGGCCTTCGCCAAAAAGAAGAGTTTGACCTCGATCGAACGACAACATGTCACTATTTCGATAAGTTCGAAATAACACCCTTTAGGGCCAAGGGCCTTCGCCAAAAGAAGAAGTTCGACCACGATCGAACGACGACGGGTTACTTTTTCGATAAGTTCGAAATACCCTTTAAGGCCAAGGGCCTTCGCCAAAAAGAAGAGTTCGACCACGATCGAACGATAATGGGTTACTATTTCCATAAGTTTGAAATACCCTTTAAGGCCAAGGGCCTTCGCCAAAAAGAAGAGTTCGACCACGATCGAACGACGACGGGTTACTATTTCGATAAGTTTGAAACACCCTTTAAGGCCAAGGGCCTTCGCCAAAAGAAGAAGTCTGGCCACGATCGAACAACGACGGGTTACTATTTTGATAAGTTCGAAATACCTTTTAAGGCCAAGGGCCTTTACCAAAAAGAAGAGTTTGACCTCGATCGAACGACGACATGTTACTATTTAGATAAGGTCGAAATAACACCCTTTAAGGCCAAGGGCCTTTGCCAAAAAGAAGAGTTCGACCTCGATCGAATGACGACAGGTTACTATTTCGATAAGTTCGAAATAACACCCTTTGTAGCCATGATCCATCACCAAAGGGAAAAGTTCGAAATATATCTAAGGCCAAGCACCGTCAGTAAACAAAAAGGGAAGAAAAGACCGGTCCTCTCCATACGGGAATTCATCTCGCGCCAAAGTCACAAAAAAGCGAAAACAAAGATAAAGTACGAGGCAAATAACAACGAAAAAATTCTTCTTTATACAAGGTCACCGCGCTAACGACAGCAGATTTCATACGGCCCAAGACAATAATAAAAAAAGAGAAAGGATCAACAACAATCTATGATGAATAAAAAAACAAAAAATAGACTAAGACAACATTCTTTCACTCGGCGTCATCACCGCCACCATCATCTCCGGGAAGCTCTCCCTCATCATCCGCGCCCTCTTCGACCTCCAGAGTCGTAGAGTCATAACCACAGTTGACACGGGCCTCCCACGCCTTTGCTCGTGCTTCTTCATATGCGGCCTCAGTAATATTGCCCGCCTCCCACAGACTCTTGTATATATCCCGCTGAGCTTCAGCATGAACCCAAAGCTCGTGTAGGCGGTGGGGAACAACGGTAGAGGAAGACTCAATCTGAGCCAACAGTCGCTCCTTTTCAGCCTTGAGGGTGGCGACCTAATCTCCTAAGGTCAAAGCTTCTTGATCGATCTCACCAATGCGCTCATTAAGCCTCGCCTCCATTAGAGTTGTCGTCTCTCTCTCCGACTCTTGCTTAGATTGGAGGACACAGATAGTGTTCTCCAGGGCCGCCACCCTTGCTGAAGCCGCAGACCAGGCACTCTCGATACTCTCCAGCCCGATGACCTTTCTCTCCAACTCGGCCATCTTTCCCATCCACTCTGCACTCATCGCCTCGGCCTTGATAAGGTTCTGTTCCATTTCGGCCTGCATTGACCTCATCCTCCCCTGCAGATAGTCACACTCTGCAGCCACCCCCTTTCCCACCTCGAGCTCTTCATCCTTCACGCGAAGCTACTCTTCGAGCACACTGTTCCTGCGAATGGCCTCCATCAACTGCTGATCTCTTTTCTTTAATTCCTCGCTGAGGGATCAAGCACCAGGATTCTCCCTCAGTCGCTCGTGCATCTCTCGGCACTTGTCGCGATAGCGTCGATACTTTTCCAACATATTCAAGAAAAGCTTGGCCCGAATGTCGGCCCTGCGCATACTCTCCACTTCCACCATGTACGTCTGAAAAACGAGAAGGTGGGTTAAAGCCATATCAACAAGAAAAATGGGAAAAGTTTAAAAGACGAGGGGAGCGTACTCTCAAACCCATAGCGGCCACCTCATTCATCAAATCGACAAACGATATCTCACCAACAAGGGACCTGCGTCCAAATTTTTCATAAAAGGCCGACCAGGTGCGAACCCCTACCGTATGGGGAAGGATGGCGCTCACCCACTCGTGGATACCTTCGACAGATGGAGGCGGAAATTTCTCGGCTGCAGAGACATAACAGGGTTTAGTACTGTAACGGAAAATGGTCGGGTATATCTCTGACTAAAAGCATAAGAAACTTACGTGCAAAGTTCCATTTCTCAGGGAACCCCATTAGATCCGCCACAATGAGCTCAGTCCGCACATAGAAATAATTCTCATAGAAACGATGGTTAGCCCTTTCGTCCATTTTCACCACCAGACTCTTCGACCCCCGAGGACGCATGTGAAGCATCGTGCCGTAGATAAGCTGAGGGGAGAAGATATTGAGCATGTGATCCAAGGTGATCTCACGACTGGCGAGTTCCGCAAACTTGAGCAACATAAGGAACACTTGTACAGGTACGACGAAAGTTGGGTGGGGCATACCTTATAAAAACAGCAGAAGTCTACCACTAGGAGAGGGAGAGGAAGTGTGTATCCAATAAGAAAGGGGTAGGCGTAAAACATGCAGTACCCAGGGCGGTCAGAATGAACTATGTCGTTTCCTATCGCCGGTTGCATGTCGACTTAACCGGGGATCCCCCACCTGGCTTTCAACTCTGCAATGTCTTCTTCTCTCATAACAGAAGGGACAGGCTCCGGCTCCGCCCCGGCGTGACTACTGAAGTCGGTTAATTCTCTCCCAGGACGAGGCAAAATCTCAACTACCGACGGGACCTCCTCGTCTTCCACCTCTTCTGCCCCCTAGTGTCCTGAGCAATATTTTTCGGTGCCGGAATTGTGACAGGGAGATCGGTGCGTGAGGAATCACTAGCCATTTTGTCAAGATGACGCGGCAAAAAGACAACGCAAAGAAAGGATGAAAATTTTCAATTAACTGAGGGCAAACGAAAACTCAGAGTATCAGGAAGAAAGTATATCTGCAGAATTCTTTCGAGTAAAAGGCAAAGAAGTGTGTCAATCGAATGATGAGTTCCTTCTATTTATAAGAGACACAAATCCCCCAAGCACGAAACCCAAGAGTCGCTAATCAAATTTGATAGGGCATGAAACATTTCAGTTCCCCAGGAACGTGTGTCATAATGGCGGCAACCATGAAATAACGCTTTGATACCAAACGACGTTTCGGTTCTGAAACAGTGGCAACGGTCCAAGGGTATCGAAAGAACGCCGTCATCTCACTTGAAACCTAAGTAATGTAACTAAGGAGCGAGAAGTCAGATTTCGCTCGAATTCGTCGCAATCATGATCCGTCTTCCAGGCCCAACAGAGGACGACCTCGACAGACGGAGGGATTAAATGTATTGGTCAAAATCTGACCATCACATCCAAGCTGACCAACGTCCCGCCCAAGCGACAGGGCAGTAAAAGACGACATGGCCCACTCTACATCCGGCTCTCTTGTTACCCGTCGAGTCAGAGGAGCAATTCTAAAGGACGGCCAAGGCACACCTGGTGTAAGAGAGTGTCGGACCAAGTAAATTGCAAAGGTGCCTTGACTAGGGATGTTCATGATTCGGTTTGGATCGATTTTTCCCTAAAAAGAAACCAAACTAAGTAAGTCGGTTTTTCAAATATTAGAACCAAACCAAACCAATTAAGTCGGTTTTTCTCAATTCGGTTTATGTCGGTTTTTTGGTTTTTTCAGTTATTTGTCGATTTTTTTTTTAAATATAAGACATACACTACCAAACACATATTCTGGCGGCCACATTTTCAATGTAACGCTATCAAATCAATTACCCTTTGAGAAATCTATTATTTACCAAAATATATTGATGATAATTGAATCAATGATGAATAATTTAAGGACTCAATTAAAATATGTTATTTTTAACACGAAATGGAATCTTACACTAAACAAAAGAAACCTACCAATCAAACTAGAATGTAAAGATAAAGAACTATATTAAAAGTGCAAACTATTAACATTTACCATAAATATTTTGAAATTTTGTATAACAATATACATATATATAGGCGTAATAATAAATTTGAAATAGCTACTCATATAGTCGGTTTGGTTCGGTTTTTTTCTGATTAAAACCAAAATTAAACCAAATTTGATCGGTTTTTAAAATTCAAAACCAAAACAAAACCAAAAAATAACGAGTTTTTTGGTCGGTTTGGTTTGGTTTGGTTTTTCGGATTTTTATGAACACCCCTAGCCTTAACTATATATAGTAGGGGAAAACTTTCGATAGATGGGCTCTCTTTTCGATCCTCTCCTATAAGTTCTCTTCTTGTAATCTTCAGAAGGAGGGAGTAATCTCCAGAAAAACATGTAAAACTACCTCTCCCATTGATTAATGGATGGGAGCCACAATGACGAAATTCAATAAGATCGATTATATCTATTTCATTTTATATACTATTTATTCTGTTTAGTTCATTGATCTGGAATTTATTATATTTAACTTTTGATTGATTTATTCAAAAAAGTTCTAATATCTTTTGAGTTAAAATTTTGGTTCTATTGATCGCGAAAAATAATACTCCCTTGGACTTTCCCAAGTAAATTCTCGGTACATCCAAAAAGGCAAGTTTAAAAATATTTCCGTGAAAGATAAGCACGAATATACCTCGGTAAATTTACATGAGGATTTGTTAAATTTACAGGGATTCCGTTAGCCGTATATTTAGCTGAAAATATTTTCCTGCAGATTTAATTGGCGAGTTAATTACTCAAAAATTTACATGAAATTTTATTAGGTGTGGATTTACATGAGAATTTCTTCCTGTAATAATTTAACTGATTTCTTTATAGCGAGGCAGCAACACGTGATCAGAACATGGACAAACCCCCCCCCCCCCCCTCCCCCCCACATTGTTCTTTTTCTATTTGCTCACGATTCCAACGCTTATCTATCCTTTCCATTTCAACGTGTAAAGCTACTGCTGAATTTCCTTTTGATATTCTGTCCGTTCCACTGAAATCTCCCATTTTGGAAATCTAAGCTCTTTAATCAAACTGAGGCTGATTTAATATGAAAGAATTAACATTACCGTTTAAATTAAAAATAATCAACGGATAATATATAATTTATATATAATATATTCATAATAGGTGTATAATGTGTATATTTTATGTATACTAGTTAAAAAAACAAACGGTGAATCCAACCGTTAGTTGTGTAAAGTGTTGGAATTTGGACTTACGTTAATTGATTATAGCCTGAAAGGATAGTGACGTGGCTCAAGTGGTGGATAAATAAAAGGCCTAATATTAAATATTGTGTGTGTGGATAAGTGAGGCCCAATAACTATTGGCCTGTGATGGGTAGTCACTCTTTATAAATAGAGGTCAACCCCCCTTTCCCTAGCTATTAGAAAACCCTAGCGTATTCTGCCTCTTGAATACGTGATAAAGGTAGACGTCCCATCGCTCAAGTTCTCCGGACTGTGAGAGCGTTGAGCTAGTGGATCGTGGAAGTTGGTCTCAGGCGTAATCGCCGTTGCTGCCGCTGTTGAATCGATGGAGTTGAACAGTACGCTTTCTTAATCTTTAACTCAAGATTATGATTTTATATTTGTATGATTGTGTCTTGATCTCTACTATGGCTGCGATTTAATAATCTTACAGTTGGTATCAGAGCCACCATAGTCAGGGATTAAGATCAATAATTAATCTTGAATTTAAACGAAAAATAATTGTTATAAGTTTCGACGATAGTTCGACACTGTTTTTACCGAAAAATCATCTAATCTCTATGTTGTTGCTAACATCATAAAGGGGTTAAAGTCCCTTATTTGTTAAAGAATTCTGATTTTTATATGTGGACTTGTGATTGATAATAACAAATTACTGGCGGCGGTCAGAAGCCCTAGGTGGCTTAGTTAATTGAATTATTCCTATTTTGTAAAGAAATAGAAAGATTCCTTTACTTAATTTTGTCTCATGTGATTTGTATTGAATTAGATGTGATATTGGAATAAAAAATTCCTTTTATAAAAATTAGATCTTGCCATGTTTACATGGAAAGCTACAACTTTGATCGGTTTGGTATATAATTGGCGATCAATTTTCTTTTTGTCTTATCGAAGGATATTCTGTTCATGTCCAATATAACAATTGTATTAAAGTCTGTGTTTAATGTTTTGTTTGTACACGAAGTATGGAATTCAACTAAAAAATGATACTGAACAATTCAATCGTGTACGGGCTTATTCACATGTATATGGTACTACTTAAATAAGAATTTATGATTAATAAATAGTTCTACCAAAGTGGTCTATTTATTTGAAGTCATTGAAAATTCTTAATAATCTTATACATGTGAAATAATATAATATATGTGGATTGAGAATTATGATTAATAAATAGTTTCACCAAAATGATCTGTTTATTTGAGTCATTAAAATATTCTTAATGCACATGTATAAATTATCCTTAACAGAGTGATACGCTAGTGTTGGAGGTTTATCTTTTTGATACTAGTGACACCAAATGAATTTGTGAGATAAAATATTGTATTTCAACCCAAAGGATGAATCTTAATATCTTGGATTCTCATGTATATATATAAAATAAATAAATAAGGATAATTTGATGTAAGAGGAGGTTTTGTGTCTCTTGCCTAAAAGAAGGACACAATGTATGCCTTGTACTTTTGGTCTTGGATAATAGGGGGAGGAGGTTTTGTATCTCTTGCCTAAAGGTGGGATGCAATGAATGCCTTGGAATCCTTGATTTTTTTTAAAGGGGAGACAGTTGCATCTTCCACCCAAAGGAGGGATGTAATTGATGTCTTTGACTATTTTGGTTTATATACGCATGCCCATAATTCTATCTAATTTTGTGTTGTTTGCTTATACAGCTGTTAACAACATAACTACTCAATTGAATTCCATTGAAACTCTGACTAGTAGCAACTACAAGAAGTGGAAATAGGATGTTGAAACAGTGTTAGGTCTGATGGACCTGGACTTTGCATTGACTGAACAAAAACCTGCTGAACCTATGACTACTAGCACTGCTAATGAAAAGGTTAAGTATGAGAAATGGATGAAGGCTAATAAATTGAGCCTTATGATCATGAAGAGATCCATTTCTGATCACATAAAGGGTGCAATTAAGGATAATGGAAATGCAAAAGATTTTCTGAGTGCCATTGGACAGAAATTCCTAGAAACTGACAAAGCTGAGATAGGTAGTCTGATTTATTCCTTGTCCACCATTAAGTATGACCTTGTAGGTAGTGTCCGTGATCATATTATGAAATTGGTTAACATTTCTACCTAACTGAACAATTTAGGTGTAACTATTACTGATGATTTTCTTGTTCACCAATCTCTAAAGTCCCTTCCTGAGCAGTTTAACTAACTTAAGACAACCTACAAAAGGATAAGTGGAATGTTGATGAGCTTATTACTGTTTATGTGGTAGAGGAAGGGAGGATCCAAAAGGAGAATGTTGAGGGTGTAGTAAACTTTGTTAGTTCATCTAGGTCAGCTGCTTATCCCTCTTATAAAAGAAAAGGTGGCCCCAAATTTCACAAAAGGAAACATGGTCAGTCTCATCATCCAGGTGGTAATAGTAGTCATACTAATAAGCCTAGTATTAATCAAGGTGAGTCTCATAATCCTCTTGGTCCTCAAGCTGTAATTAAGAAAGAAATCATGTTCTGGGATTGCAAACAAGTAGGTCATAAGAAAGCTGGTTGTCCTCTGAAAAAGAAATCAGGTAATCTTTTGGCTTTTGTCTGCTTTGAAACTAGTCTTGTTCATGTTTCTTTAAATTCTTGGTGGTTGGATAGTGGTGCAACTGTTCATGTAACCAATGACTTGCAGGATCTAGTAAGTAGACGGAAGCCAAAAGAGGATGAAACCAGTGTTGTTGTGGGCAATGGGCTCAAAGCAAAAGTAGAGTTTATAGGGACATCTATTTTACCTTTTAAAAATAATTCTAGTATTTGTTAGAAAATACTGTTTTTGTACCGTCTATGAGATAGAAATTAGTTTCGGTTTCTCTTTTGGACAAAGCTGGTTATTCATTTCAACAAAGTAATGGTATTATTAAAATTTCCTATGATTCACATGCTGTTGCTGATGCCTTTTTAAGTGATGGTCTATATCGCTTGAATGTATTGAATGAAACTTTTTCTGCAATACATGTTGAAAATATTGCCCACAAAAGGTCTGCTATGAGTAAAACATCTTACCTATTATGGCATAGGCGTCTTGGTCATATTTCTAAAGAAAGAATTGAACGATTGGTAAAGGAAAATATTTTACCTGTTCTTGATCCAAAAGATTTCGAAACTTGCGTGGATTGTGTTAAGGGTAAAATGACCAAGGTCAAGAGAAAGGGTTCCACTAGGAGCTCTGAACTCTTAGAAATTATTCATACTGATATTAGTAGACCTTATGTACCTACTTTCACTAATCATAGGTATTTTATTAATTTTATTGATGACTTTTCAAGATACTATTATATATATCTTTTAAAAGAAAAATCTGAAGCACTTAATAAATTTAAAATTTATAAGACTGAAGTTGAAAAACAACTTGGGAAGTCCATTAAGATAGTGAGGTCTGACCGTGGTGGTGAGTACTATGGAAAATATGATGAGTCTGGTCAATGTATGAGGCCTTTTGTTTTATTTTTGCAAGAATGTGGGATAGTAGCATAATATACCATGCCAAGTACTCCTGAGCAGAATGGTGTGGCTGAAAGACGGAATCGTACTGTAATGGAAATGGTGAGAAGTATGATGTCAAGGACTAGGCTACCTGAGTATCTTTGGGGTGAAGCCTTAAAACAGCTAACTATATCCTTAATAGAGTTCCTACAAAATGTGTCTTGAAAACTCCATTTGAACTATGGAAAACCCCAAAACCTAGCTTGAATCACTTTCACATTTGGGGATGTCCAACTGAAGTTCGTATTTATTCACCCACAGAAAAGAAAAATAATCCTAAAACTACCAGTTATTTCTTTATAGGCTATTCTGATCACTCTAAAGGTTTTAGGTTTTTCTGTCCTGGGCGTGGCACTAGAATCGTTGAGTCTATTGCAAAATTTCTTGAGCATGATGTTTGTGATTGTGATTGTTTATGTGGTAAGGAAATTGTATTGAAAGAGAAGGAAGTCATTGTCCCTGTTCCTGTTGTACATGAAAAGGTGGTAAACCAACCTATTCATGAGGGGGAGAATCAAGGAAACAACGATGCAGATCCCATAGTTCCCGAGCAAAATGTTCACCATGAACCACTCCGTAGGTCACAAAGAGAAAGAAAGTCTGCTATCTCTGATGATTTTATCGTGTATGTGACTGGAAAGCTTAGTGATACCGAAGAGCTGGTCGATCCTTTATCATATGCTCAAGCTATTTCCTCTCCATTTGTTGATAAATGGTGCGAGGCAATGAAAGATGAAATGCGCTCCATGGAATACAATAGAGTGTGGGAGTTAGTTGAATTGCCTGTAGGATTTAGGCCTATTGGTTGCAAATGGGTGTTTAAAACTAAAAGAGACTCCAAGGGAAACATAGACCATTATAAAGCAAGGTTGGTTGCTAAGGGTTGAACTCATAAAGAAGGTACTGATTATAAAGAAACATATTCTCCTGTTTCATCCAAGAATGCTTTTAGAGTTGTGGTGGCTCTTGTGGCCCATTTTAATCTAGAGTTATACCAGATGGATGTTAAAACTACTTTCCTGAATGGGAGTCTTCTTGAAGAAGTTTACATGGTTCAACCTGAAGGGTTTAAAAAAGCTGGTAAAGAATATCTAGTGTGCAAGCTTAACAAATCCATATATGGGCTTAAACAAGCCTCTAGGCAGTGGTATTTGAAATTTGATGAATTATTACAAAATTTGGATTTGTGAAAAATAAGCTTGATGAATGTGTTTATCTTAAAATAGCTAATGAGAGTTTCATTATTAAGGTTCTCATGTTGATGATATTTTGCTTGCCACAAATGATTTGGGCTTGATGATGAGATCAAATAATTTTTGTCTCGGTTTTTTGTTATGAATGATCTTGGTGAAGCCTCTTTTGTTCTTGGGATAGAAATTAAAAGAGACAGGTCACATGGTTTATTAGGTTTATCACAGCGTTCCTACATTGAGAGTGTTCTTAAAACTTTCAATATGCAAGACTATAGAACTGGTGTTGCACCTGTTGTAAAAGGGGATAAACTTAGTAAAGATCAATGTCCGAAAAATAAAGTTGAAATGAGAACCATGAAAGATGTGCCATATGCAAGTGTTGTTGGTTGTTTGATGTCCATACAGGTTCGTACAAGTCCTGATATTGCATTTGCTGTTAACATGTTGGGAAGATTTTCTTCTAATCCTGGGTGGACACATTGGCTGGCTGCAAAGAAAGTAATGAGAATCTATGTTGGTTGATCCTTTGACTAAAGGTCTTAGGCCAATAGTGTTTAATGAACATGCTAAAAACATGTATATTTTAGAGTCTTTTGATGTGCTTTAGTCAGTGGGAGTTACTTTGTAGTTGCTGACTGAGATATTACTTTTAATAAATTCTAATTTTATGCAAGCTTGTGTTATTTTATATTTGTTATGCTTATTGACTAACATGATAATTTATTTATTTTTTATTTCCAATTGGATATTGCATAAACTCATGATATCTTTGAGTTTTGCTGCTTGTTGCCTTGATTATCCTTGGCTATGTGAGTAGTGTGGCCACTGTAGAGTCTATAATCTTTTTTCAAAATAATTTTCTTAAAACTCAAAAGTTTTAAAATTGTTTTCTTGTCCTCAATTAATGTTGGCGTCCAAGTGAGAGAGTGTTTGAATTTGGACTTATGTTAATTGGTTATTGCCTGAAAGGATAGTGACGTGGCCCAAGTGGTGGATAAATAAAAGGCCTAATATTAAATATTGTGTGTGTGGATAAGTAAGGCCCAATAACTATTGGCCTCTGATGGGTAGGCACTCTTTATAAATAGAGGTCAACCCCTCTTTCCCTAGCTATTAGAAAACCCTAGCGTATTCTGCCTCTTGAATACGTGGTAAAGGTAGACGTCCCATCGGTCAAGTTCTCTGGGCTGTGAGAGCGTTAAGCTAGTGGATCATGGAAGTTGGTCTCAGGCTTAATCGTCGTTTGCTGTCGATATTGAATCGATGGAGTTGAACTGTACGCTTTCTTAATCTCTAACTCAAGATTATGATTTTATATATGTATGATTGTGTCTTGATCAGAAGTAAATCCAAACAATTATTTGTGTAAAGATTTTACAGCCAATAATTAAATGCATCAGTTATGAATTAAACTCAGCTGCATGGATAAACCTTACCCTGCCATTTATCGATAACCACAAACAAATTTGAGAGATTCTGATATAAAATAGCATCCATATACTTTGTGCTAGGTAAATTGGGGCATTTCGAGAGTCACTGAGACTTTAGGTACCGTAGGAGCATTAAGATTGAGGAGGTCGTGGGGGCTATGCGTAATATGAGTAGGGGCAGAGCAACAGCACCAGACGAAATTCAGATAGAATTTTGGAGGTGTGTGTGGGTAGAGCAAGATTAGAGTGGCTGATTGAGCTGTTTAATGTTATTTTCAAGATAAAGAGGATGTCGGATGAGTGGAGATGGAGTACGGTGGTACCGTTGTACAAGAACAAAGTTGATATCCAGAGTTGTAACAACTACAAGGGTATCAAATTACTAAGTCATACTATGAAAGTTTGGAAGAGGGTGGTAGAAGTGAGGTGAGGAGGACAGTGTCTATATCCGACAACCAGTTCAGGTATATGCCGGGTCATTCAACTACAGAAACTATCTACCTTATTAGAAGGTTGGTGGAACAGTACAAAGATAGGAAGAAGGATCTTCACATGGTGTTTATTAACCCGGAGAAAGCGTATGACAAGGTCCATAGAGAGGTTCTTTGGAGATGCATGGAGGCAAAAGGTGTGCCGGTTGCTTAGATTAGGGCGATTAAGGACGCGTATGATGGAGCTAAGACTCGAGTTCAGCCCTCTTATTTTCCCTAGTGATGGACGTACTGACATAACATATTCAAGAGGAGGTACCATGGTGTATATTATTCACTACTGACATAGTTTTGATTGATGAGACACGAGGCGGAGTTAACGAGAGGTTGGAGGTTTGGAGACAGGCCCTTGAGTCAAAGGGTTTCAAGTTGAGCACGACTAAGAAGGAATACCTGGAGTGCAAGTTCAGCGCCGAGCCGAGGGAAGTGGGCATGGACGTGAGGCTTGAATCACAGGTCATCCCCAAGAGAGGTAGTTTCAAGTACCTTGGGTCTGGAATCCTGTGGGACAAGAAAGTGCCACTGATACTTAAAGGTAAGTTTTATAGAGCGGTGGTTAGACGAGCCATGTTGTATAGGGCTGGGTGTTGGCCAGTTAAGAACTCACATATCCAGAAAATAAAAGTAGCAGAAATGAGGATATTGAGGTGGATGTGCGGGCACACCCAGGAAGAACAAGATTAGGAATGAAGATATTCGGGAGAAGGTGGGTGTGGCTCCTATTGATAACAAGATGCGGGAAGCGAGGCTTAGATGGTTCGGGAATATACAGAGGAGAAGCCCATATGACCCGGTTAGGAGGTGTGAGCGGTTGACTTTAGCGGGTACGAGAAGAGGTATAGGGTGGCCTAAGAAGTATTGGGGAGAGGTGATCAGGCAAGACATGACGTGACTTCAAATTTCCGAGGACATGGCCCTTGATAGGAAGGAGCGAAGGTCGAGCATTAGGGTTGTAGGCTAGGAGGTAGTTGAGCATATTTCTACTTCGTACCAGTGTGAAGCTAGTCTGATAGGATTTTGTCTTGGACTACTAGTGGTTAATGTTGTGTTCACACTACTCTTCAATTTGCATAGTGTCGGGCCTTATTTACTGGTTATTGTTATTGCTTTTCATCTATTTTCTGGTTCTTATGATGCTGTTATTATTTCTATGGTTTCTGTCGATGGCATTGATGTATTGTTTCTTTCGCCTTCTTGAGCCGAGGGTCTATCAGAAACACTCTCTCTACTCCTTCGGGGTAGGGGTAAGGTTTGCATACATTCTATCTTTCCCATATTCCACTTGTAAGATTTTTCTAGGTAGTTGTTATTGTATATATAACCACAAACAAACTTTGAGAGATTCTGATATTAAGTAGCATCCATATACTTTGACTTTTATCTTCTTAATTGGACATGTAAAAACTATATAACTAATGAGGTGAGAATTATTAAAGATTATATAAATAAATAACAAACCCATTTCTGATCAATGTAGAAGACTCTAACACGAGAAATACGAAAATTTGACAAAGGTGATCCAAGATTAAATAAGTACACTGATGTTGTTCTATTAGTCCAGTGCACTGGTGGAGCATAGGGGAGATAAAAGCAAAAGGAATATATGCTGATTGCTGGCTTTTTGGCTAAATCTTTACGCATGCATACAAATACAATGAACAAGTAACAATGTGTACCTATGATACTCAAAATCAGCAAATCACCGAAATCACGGTTGGTTGTCTATTTGCTGAATATTCAAACTCAAACGCAAAGTGGCGTCTACTTTACATGCAGAGATTAAAAGGGATGAGGTTGGCAATGCAATTTAAGAGATGAAATAACAATCAATCCCCGTCGAAGAGTCTAATTTGTTGTGCTTAATCGGTCTAAATGTAAAATGCAATATTGGAGTACCAAATTCCATCCTTCATTATTTAGGCAAATAATTATATTAGCACTAGGTAAAGGCATAAATCAGAATTACTGACCGCCAAAACAAAACCTTAAATAAAGCAAATATTTAAGTGAGTGACTATAAAACTTATTATAGTCAAATAGTATCAGTAAAAGTCTCTCACGATAACGTGAGGAAGCCCTTAACTAAAAAGATGAATTACCTAAATGCCCTTCTTTTAAATACCTTATTTTTACCAAATTTTTTAAATAAACATCAAATTTATTTGAAGGGATATGATGCTTCACATTAGTGCAAGCAGTGACTCTTCACAATTATTAAATCTAAAGGCAGACATTTTTGGTGGGCATATCAATTGATTTATAAAATAAGAATGTAAACATAAATCCTAAATTTTAGAAAGGCAACCCAAATTAAAAAAGAAAAAAAATCATGGTTCTTGTTCATATCTATTTGGAATACAGTGCCTTCTTACCAGATAAATTTCTATGGACTTTTTCAACCCTTTTATTTCCCTTGAATATTGGCTTATGATTTGTGTGATACTGCAATCAGCATATAACGACCCTAGGAGTCATCGGGACCGGTTTACCTATAACTTCGACATGCAAATGCCACACATTTCATCAGTTAGAGTTTTACCAACGGCTATTTATTTTTTCTATGTCAGGTAAACTCCTACTATAATACATGGTGAGTTCTAATATGACTAATTCTTTAATCTATGTGAATTTTTATCTTTTTCAATTAATTACCTTTTTGAATGATTTCTTGGTAGTTATTTTGTTTTTAGGTTCTTATTTTAACCAGACAATTTTGATTTTGATTTATTTACAAAGTTCTTAAATAATGTTCAAACACTGACGCGACAACTCCCATGGTACATTGTGAACTCTAATATGATTATTCAGTACATCTTTATTTTTGTCTAATTCAATTGCTGCAACCGATTATCCTTGTCATGGCTTGACTCCAGTAGTTCACTACGATTTCAAACCAAGCAACAATGATCTGCAGGGCACTCTAAATGAGAGCAATGTCTTAACAAAATTTCTTGAGTTTATGATCACAAGAAACCTTTGCCAACATGGTTCAACAATGACCTTGAGGACAAGGTCAATTTCAAGTGGGAAGGATTGTTATGATCGGGAATTAGTTATCAAAGGAGGTCACGTGTTGGGCTTGTTCTCACGTGAGTCAATAACTTTCAACTCTTATTTCACCGATGTGGAAACTTTCTAATATATAGAGACAAGCAAGCAGTGAACAGGGTATTCAGAATTTTAATCCATTTTCGTAGCTTCTGCTTCTCACTTCTCTTTCTCTCTCTCTCTCTCTCTCTGTGTATCTCTTCGCTCCCTTCTCGTCTCTTCTCTTCTCCTTCTATTCTTCTTATCCATTGAATTAGGTAGTTCGATTTAGGAATTGATGTATTCATTCCCAAGCCTGTAACTGATTGTACAAATTCGTTTGATCAATAAACTTTCCAATTTAGTTTCAATTCTTGAGTACATTACAATTGGTATCAGAGCCTAATCTTGGCACCTTTCCGAGTTGGCAACCATGGCAGAAGAAACCGTATTTGAGGATTTTGCAAAGACAATTCAGTCGGCTGGGGTTCGAAAGAGGGAAAACTTTGATAAATTGGGTAAGAGATTGGATGGATTAAATCAGAAATTGGACAAAATCTTGGAAATGCTTGGAATCAGTATGGAAGATAAGGGAACTGATTATCATGTCTTTACGGAGGATCAAGAAAGTGCAACAAAGGAAATAGAAGTTGGAGAATCTAGCGATCAAGAGGTTCCATCAAGTGACAGTATCTTAAGATCAGTTGATGCGCCTAACAAACCTATGGTAGAACCCATGAAGCTTGAAGATGCCTATGTTGGAAAATGTTTAAGCCTCAAGCAAATTGAGGCAAGGAACAAAATTTTCATACCTCCACTTGAAATCGTTAGGAAGTTAGAGCCAACCAAATATGCCGAAATTGAGGTATGTCAGTAAGTTCCTCTTAGTCTTGATCTCGAATCTCTCTTGTGTGAGCGCCACATGGTGAGACAATGTGCTAAGAATTTTATGTGCATAATCACTGGTGTCGTGTTTGGTAGGAGTGAGGAAATTCATGATTCACTCAAGCTGTTTGATGAATTGCTCGAACTAGATGTCACGCCTATTTTATGTTTGTTTGCGAACTCCTCTTACGTGTCTGAAGATCAGAATGATGAAACTTATATAGTGTTTGATCCTGGAGTTACTACAATTGATGTGTTCTATATTAGCCTTATGCAGTTTATTGAGTCTAAATTTCCCTCGTTATTGAGTGCTAGCTCTCAATCATGGTTACTAATTTGGGATACAAGCATAGTGTTTGATTGGCTAAATCAATTGAAGGAGTTGCTCGATGGAGAAATTGCAGCTTGTGCCTCATTTCCTTTATATTTGTATTCTTTGAATTACACTAAAATACGGCTCGCTAACATTTCTAAGGGTGTGAACCAGTGGACTAAGAGGCGGCTTAATGGATTGTTTGATGTTTACTGGAAAAAAACAAAATCTGTTCTTGGTGAATTATAGGATAATGGCTTAGCAGGTTTTTTGTTCGGAGGGGGAAAGTTTAATGGTGTAGTGGCTTCCATTTTATTGTTGATTGCAATCTTAAGGACCCAGGCAATGGATAATGGGCTAATGTTCTATGAGAAATGTATGGTACTTCTATATTTATTGTTACAAGTGTATGAATTTGAGAAAAGGCACAACAGGGAAGGCAAGAGGCCAAATAAGAAGATATGTTGGGAGGTATTCCTTGAATTTGTAGCTCTTGAATCGGGTAGCGTGATGATAGTTACTCTCTTGAAATCGTGGAAAATGAAGGTAGAATACAGTGAAGGGTTCAAGTTCCGACTCTTGAATTTTCCACTCAATGATTGTTCAAGTGAAGGCATATTTAAGGATGCATTGGCTGGACGTGGTTTGCTGCTACAAGTTGCTAAAGGACTCACTGTAAGAGACTTGATAGTTTTGAAATACTACGGATCTCTTGGTAAAACGTCTCTAGATGGAAGAATAACTGCTTACGAAAATTTACTATGTACTAATGATGTTCACTACATCCCTGGTTCCTTGAAAACACTTGGACTGCATAAAAATTTTGAAAGTGCAAACCAACTAGCAATTGTCGAAGGTTGTGAAGAGATGCTCCCTGCAGGTAAAGAATTCAAGGGAGGACTTGTAAATGCCAAAACTACATTGTGTCCATTGACAATAACAATTATGGTAGCTGTTGGAAGTTGAACCACCAGCTTCTTAGCATGTCTGATTATCACAAGTTGAACTATCAATATTGAAGGTTGTGGTATAAGTAGTTTACGAGGTTATGTCAATATTATTCTTGTTCTTAACCTTAAGAGAAGAAGTTATTATGGAAGGAAATATATGCTTGGTATTAATTTGGCTGCTGCAACCGATTACCCTTGTCATGGCTTGACTCCAGTAGTTCACTACGATTTCAAACCAAGCAACAATGATCTGCAGGGCACTCTAAATGAGAGCAATGTCTTAACAAAATTTCTTGAGTTTATGATCACAAGAAACCTTTGCCAGCATGGTTCAACAATGACCTTGAGGACAAGGTCAATTTCAAGTGGGAAGGATTGTTATGATCGGGAATTAGTTATCAAAGAAGGTCACGTGTTGGGCTTGTTCTCACGTGAGTCAATAACTTTCAACTCTTATTTCACCGATGTGGAAACTTTCTAATATATAGAGACAAGCAAGCAGTGAACATGGTATTCAGAATTTTAATCCATTTTTGTAGCTTCTGCTTCTCACTTCTCTTTCTCTCTCTGTGTGTGTATCTCTTCGCTCCCTTCTCGTCTCTTCTCTTCTCCTTCTATTTTTCTTATCCATTGAATTAGGTAGTTCGATTTAGGAATTGATGTATTAATTCTCAAGCCTGTAACTGATTGTACAAATTCGTTTGATCAATAAACTTTCCAATTTAGTTTCAATTCTTGAGTACATTACAATTGGTATCAGAGCCTAATCTTGGCACCTTTCCGAGCTGGAAACCATGGCAGAAGAAACCGTATTTGAGGATTTTGCAAAGACAATTCAGTCGGCTGGGGTTCGAATGGGGGCAAACTTTGATAAATTGGGTAAGAGATTGGATGGATTAAATCAGAAATTGGACAAAATCTTGGAAATGCTTGGAATCGGTATGGAAGATAAGGTAACTGATTATCATGTCTTTACGAAGGATCAAGAAAGTGCAACAAAGGAAAAAGAAGTTGGAGAATCTAGCGATCAAGAGATTCCATCAAGTGACAGTATCTTAAGATCAGTTGATGCACCTAACAAACCTATGGTAGAACCCATGAAGCTTGAAGATGCCTATGCTGGAAAATGTTTAAGCCTCAAGCAAATTGAGGCAAGGAACAAAATTTTCATACCTCCACTTGAAATCATTAGGAAGTTAGAGCCAACCAAATATGCCGAAATTGAGGTATGTCAGCAAGTTTCTCTTAGTCTTGATCTCGAATCTCTCTTGTGTGAGCGCCACATAGTGAGACAATGTGCTAAGAATTTTATGTGCATAATCACTGGTGTCGTGTTTGGTAGGAGTGAGGAATCCCATGATTCACTAGAGCTGTTTGATGAATTGCTCGAACTAGATGTCACGCATATTTCATGTTTGTTTGCGGACTCCTCTTACGTGTCTGAAGATCAGAATGATGAAACTATTATAGTGTTTGATCCTGGAGGTACTACAATTGATGTGTTCTATATTAGCCTTATGCAGTTTATTGAGTCTAAATTTCCCTCGTTATTGAGTGTTAGCTCTCAATCATGGTTACTAATTTGGGATACTAGCATAGTGTTTGATTGGCTAAATCAATTGAAGGAGTTGCTCGATGGAGAAATTGCAGCTTGTGCCTCATTTCCTTTATATTTGTATTCTTTTAATTACACTAAAATACGACTCGCTAACATTGCTAAGGGTGTGAACCAGTGGACTAAGGGGTGGCTTAATGGATTGTTTGATATTTACTGGAAAAAAACAAAATCTGTTCTTGGTGAATTACAGGATAGTTGCTTAGTAGGTTTTTTGTTCGGAAGAGAAAAGTTTAATGGTGTAGTGGCTTCCATTTTATTGTTGATTGCAATCTTAAGGACCCATGCAATGGATAATGGGCTAATGTTCTATGAGAAATGTATGGTACTTCTATATTTGATGTTACAGGTGTATGAATTTGAGAAAAGGCACAACAGGGAAGGCAAGAGGCCAAATAAGAAGATATGTTGGGAGGTATTCCTTAAATTTGTAGCTCTTGAATCGGGTAGCCTGATGATAGTTACTCTCTTGAAATCATGGAAAATGAAGGTAGAATACAGTGAAGGGTTCAAGTTCCAACTCTTGAATTTTTCACTCAATGATTGTTCAAGTGAAGGCATATTTAAGGATGCATTGGCTGGACGTGGTTTGCTGCTACAAGTTGCTAAAGGACTCACTGTAAGAGACTTGATAGTTTTGAATTACTACGGATCTCTTGGTAAAGCGACTCTAGATGGAAGAATAACTGCTTACGAAAATTTACTAAGTACTAATGATGTTCACTACATCCCTAGTTCCTTGAAAACACTTGGACTGCATAAAAATTTTGAAAGTGTAAACCAACTAGCAATTGTCGAAGGTTGTGAAGAGATGCTCCCTGCAGGTAAAGAATTCAAGGGAGGACTTGTAAATGCCAAAACTACATTGTGTCCATTGACAATAACAATTATGGTAGCTGTTGGAAGTTGAACCACCAGCTTCTTAGCATGTCTGATTATCACAAGTTGAACTATCAATATTGAAGGTTGTGGTATAAGTAGTTTACGAGGTTATGTCAATATTATTCTTGTTCTTAACCTTAAGAGAAGAAGTTATTATGGAAGGAAATATATGCTTGGTATTAATTTGGCTGCTGCAACCGATTACCCTTGTCATGGCTTGACTCCAGTAGTTCACTACGATTTCAAACCAAGCAACAATGATCTGCAGGGCACTCTAAATGAGAGCAATGTCTTAACAAAATTTCTTGAGTTTATGATCACAAGAAACCTTTGCCAGCATGGTTCAACAATGACCTTGAGGACAAGGTCAATTTCAAGTGGGAAGGATTGTTATGATCGGGAATTAGTTATCAAAGGAGGTCACGTGTTGGGCTTGTTCTCACGTGAGTCAATAACTTTCAACTCTTATTTCACCGATGTGGAAACTTTCCAATATATAGAGACAAGCAAGCAGTGAACATGGTATTCAAAATTTTAATCCATTTTCGTAGCTTCTGCTTCTCACTTCTCTCTCTCTGTGTATCTCTTCGCTCCCTTCTCATCTCTTCTCTTCTCCTTCTTCTGCTCTCCTCTTCTTCTTAATTCTTCTTATCCATTGAATTAGGTAGTTCGATTTAGGAATTGATGTATTAATTATCAAGCCTGTAACTGATTGTACAAATTCGTTTGATCAATAAACTTTCCATTTTAATTTCAATTCTTGAGTACATTACATGGAATGATGCTATTTGATAATAAGATCATTGTGGATTTTATGGCGAACCTTTAAAGAAAAAACTACTGCAAATAAGTAATAGCAGATTCTGAATCTTTCAGACATCATGCTGCACCTAATATGAACTCTCTTGATGGCTATACCGATCTTTGAAGTGGATGGATCAGTTCAATGCTCTGCGCTAGACTAGAAAGCCATAAATTATTCTTCCTCCTAGATCTCTAATTTATTTAACAATTCCTTATCCTCCGTGACTTTTTAATATCTCCTTTCTTCAAATGATAATGGTAGAAACCTTTAAGTTATGATCTAAAAGTTGTAGTCTTCTATGGATAGACTTGGCGCAATTTTATCTTTTGGAATTAAAAATAGTCTTAGAACAATTTTAACACTAGAGGGATGTTGTCCATGATAGAGAAACTGCCATTCCTATTTAGAGTTAATATTTGTATTTTTGGTATGTTTACATGTATATTTAAATGATTTAAACATCTAATTGGGTTTAATATTGGCTGATTATTATGTTTTAATTATTAATAGTGATTTCTTATTCCGTTAAACTATGTTACCCAATTATTTATAAATAAAAGAGACTATTTAATTGTGATATAATTTTTTAATAGACGAAAAATATTTAAAAATTATAATTAGATAGAATATTTACTTTTTAGTGTGAGTACATGGGTGATGGATTTGTTGTGATCATATGTTTGACACTATTTCTATTAAATAAATTTTGCTCCTTTGGTCGACATCCTGTAATCATGAGGAGGTTTTACTAAGTAATGGAGTTACGTACTGTTCAGCTTAAGTTAATCAATTTTCGTATTTGTTTTGGACGAACTTTTATTTAAGAATTATTATTCTTTTCATAAAAATTTAGCCTTAATGGTGAATTGTATTAATTACAGGTTTTTCACATAGCCTATTTTAAGTTGCATTTTCAAATTAGAAGGACCATATACACCAGGAATATCATCTATAAGAAAGTATTAGGTAAGATATATTTCATTACATGTTTGTACCTTTTAAAAACAAAGAAAATAAAAAAAAAATCATATATTTTTTTCATTTGAGTAGATTCACACGATATTCAATCATCTTGACCTCGATAAATAAGTCATCCTACAATTATCCACATTAATAATTTATGAAAACACATACTTTATTTTTTTAAATCTAAGTATAATTATTTGCTTAAAGTTTTATTTTAAAATGTTAATATTATTTTACTAAAAAGTATACTAAATGACTTGAAATATACGTGCAACACAAGTGCAGATAAACTAGTTATAGTCAAATAGTATCAACAATGGAAGTCTCTCACACAAAGGTAAGATCCGATGAATCGGAAATAATTAATTAAGAATTCAAGACTTTTACGGAACTAATTCTCACTGTCCTCTTTCATCTTCTCATTGCCCATCCCCATATAATATAATTTCATTTTTTAAACATTTAAGCATGTGGCTATAGGTGCACCTCACGGAACATTGAAGTTTTTACTGGTAATTAATTGACTTTTTCTTTACTCGTAAAATGATACAGTTAAATTTGTAACACAGTTTATAAATACGTAAATTAAATTAATCCAAAGATAGAAAGTAACAAAGAACAGAAATAGATTAATTAAGAATACTTGAAGGAAAGGACAAGCCAATGTGAAATGAGCTTTTCCAGAAGCAAGAATAAGAATAGAGTATCGAGTAATTAAAAAGATATTAATAGAAAGCAAGTGTAAATCTAGCCTTTCTTTACAATGAGTACAAATTCTTCTATTTATAGCTAAATTCAGAGAGACAAGATCCCCAAATCAAGCTCCCCTCTAATATGAATAAAGACCCCTCTTGATAGCTGCATAACGATTGATTACTATAAATGCAAAGATTTTTTGTAACGGCCGCTCCGTGTATGCACAGAATATCAACACAAACCTCACTCACACATTGACATATAACTCACTTAGGATCGGATCTATCTCGACTCTCTAGTCAAAGCAGTTAAGCAAAGTTACAATCACACAATTTAAGGTACTTATCTATGAGTCCAGAACTGAGTCTAGGCATCACAACTAAGGCACTCACCACTTTCAAGGCATATGTAGTCAAGGAAAATTGTTTTAAATTAGTGCTATGACTTAAGATTCTATTTTTCTAAAAAACTAACTACACTTGGTTCAAGTAAAATTCTTATAAAAGAACCGCGGCACACAAAAAAACCAAGAGGGAATTATTACACTACCTAAGAAAGTAAACTAAAATAAAATAAAATAAAAGACATATTTTGGATTTTTAATTTTTTTTTTGTATTTTTCTCGTTCGATATCAAATCCATCAAGAAGCCAATTGACGAAATATGTCGTCGGGAAGAGTCGAAACTAAATAATTATGATTACTAACTATTACAGGTCGATAGAATTTAGAGTTATAATTATAGACCATATTGTCTAAGAAAGCAAGAAACAAATTAAACAAAGCCAACTAGCAAATAGAAAATAAATACAAATACAAACAAATAGGAGCACCCCACCCCACACTTAAGAAATTGCATTGTCCCCAATGCAAAACATTAAAAACAATAGTGAAAAGGTAACTTCATGAGGCCTTTGGCCTACTCCTCATCAACACCCTCAAAGGTGCGCAGGTACTCCTCATCATCGGAGGGAACACAATTTATGTCCTCATCCGGTGGCATTTGTGCTCCATCTGCCAAGCCCAACCACTGGTGAGTGACCACGGAGAGGGGGTAGTCCTCCTGCAGCTCTGCCAAGGCACATATAAGTAAATAGCAGCTGTAGTGTCTCCTCGACACGAAGCAATCTCTGATCCATAGGAACAACAACAGAAGGGGGGTCTGTCACAGCTGTGACATCAAAGGCCTTAGGAGGTCGCAACACCAGAATCGTCCGATCATAATGGAACTCCTCCTCCATATAGTGCGTCCGCAGAAGCCGAGTGATCATGCTCTGGAAATACAGGCGGTGGGTCCCAAGTGGTTGTACTCGATCCATGTGCTCAAGTATACTCTTGCCAAGATCGAACTTCATCCGAGTCAAGATGGCATAAATGAGATACACCTTCAGCCTGGAGACATCAATGTCATTTTAGGTAGGCATAATCTTTGCATTAATCAACCGGAGAATGACCCTGGCGGGATGCTGGAAATTCCTCTTCTTCATGTCTTTGTGGAACTCATTAGCATCCCGTGTCCACGTGGCAAGATAATCAGCATCATATAGCTGGCGCCTAATATCAAGATAGGGAGACCAATGCAGCAACCTCTGGAACAACTTATGAGAGTGCTCTATGAACCCCATAACACGATTTATCATCTGTGAGGAAAAAGGGATCATCTTGCCTCTCACCTGCACCTCATACACCGCAACCAAAATGGACTCAAACTGCCAATTGACATAGAACTCCTTTACCATGTTCACGTTCACCGACTCACCGGGACGGAAAAAGCTTTCAAAATCCAGGTATCTGATGTTGTTGTAAATCTCCGAGTACATCCTGGCTAGCTTGCGATCATCAATACCAACTTCCAGGTCGGGGCTTACCACCGGAACAAAGGTCCTGTACCAATTTGTAGCATGAGCTGGCATAGTCTGAATGCCATACTTGCAGCCCGGTACTACATCCGCATCTGGATCAATGCGCTCCACTTCCTCCTCCACTAGGGCGGGGGGAGGTCCCCGCCTACCTCCTCTACGACTACTAAAGTCAACCTCGGAGGAACCTATGTTAGCATGTTTGCAAGGACGCCAAGACATTGTACATGCACAAGACAAACACAATTAGCCACAATACTTAAAACAAAAAGCAAGATCAAATGGAGTAACCACCCCGCACTTATATTATTGGTATGTTCGCAAGTACGATGTATATCGAGGACTAAGACTATCCCATTGAAAGCATGCCACAAGTAATCAACAACCCACCCAACCACCAACATAATATTACAACAACAAACCACAGACTATATTAGTGTAAAATACAAAATCAAGAAGCTACCCTAGTAACTAAGAAAAAGTATAAGAAGTTATACTAATTTACTACTAACAAAATTAAGAAGTTGCAATACAACACTACACAAGTACTTAGCATGAATCAGACATCCCAATTAATACCTAGCAACACATTAGCATGGGGTAGTCAATCGATTAGTACTTGGGGCTAACACATTAAAGTTTCACAACATAAGAACATGACCTCCCACCCAACACTTATCATTTGGCAATACATCCCACAAAGCACTTCCTTTCTAAATTAGCAACACTAATATAATTTTATGTCACTAAGGCATTTCAACAAATACATTGTGGTCACATCTTTCACCATCTTATTTCAATTCAAAGTGGGTTAGAACCACCAAACAACCACATCAAATACACCACCCAACACAACCATAACACTACCACATCTTCATAATAGCACAAAGTACACAAATTTGACACACAATTCACCAATTTTCATCCATAGTGGCACCCCCACCAAACTTCATCATAAAATAACTCCTCATACTAAAAATCCTCCACAATCATAAGAATAATAAAAAACCCCACAAGTTTAAGCAAAATTTTCGACCAAAATATGAATATTAACAAAACAAAATTTAAAAACTACGTATGGTTAGAAATATTAACTGAACTACCTAAATTTACTATTAAAAGAGAAAATATGAGAAAAGAGAACTTACCTTGATGAGTAATGAAGGTGGGAGAATTTGAGGGAAAGAAATTTGAAGAAGAAGAAGAAGAAGAATGGGGGATTTGGGTGTGAGTTAGAGAGAGTATTTGAGAAGAGAGTAAAAAATAAAGGGAAGAGGGGGGTTAGTGTACTGGAAGTCCGTTTTTTTTGTTTTACTTTGTTATTTTTAAATTTCTAGCCGAAACATTTGTGCATCCGCGTCACGGGGTGCGTCGCCCCATGCGGAGTGGAAATGGAGATGTTCAAAAGCTGGTTGTTTTGACAAACCCAACCCTTTGCCTAGCATGGCGCCCCATGCGGCCTACTGGGCAATGTTTCTCAGAGTTCTGATTTTCTTTCATGTTCTAGCCTACGGGTTGCACCCCTACTCTATTATGTACTTATTTTGTATCCAATTCATGCTCATACATGTTCAAACAATTATCTAAACTCTTAAACTCTAATAATACTACACTACAATTATCTAACTATTCTACAAAAGCAAAAAAAAGGTTAAAAGTAGTTCTGAGTTATAGTCATCACCTTAACTCCGTCACTTGGGCTCATTTGATCACAATGGTAGAATATTTCTTGTCAAATACTCCAACCTGGTACGATTTCAACCTGTGCCCGTTCTCTTTAAAGCTTTCATTCTCTCTCTCATCTTGGATCTCAATGGCGCCATACGATGAGACATGTTTCAACACATACGGACCTGTCCATCTTGACTTGAATTTTTGGGGGGAACAACCTAAGTCTACTATTGTATAGTAAGACTTTGTCTCCTTAATGAAATTCCTTTGGCTTAATTGGGTGATCATGCCACCTTTTTGTCTTCTCCTTAAAGATTCGTGCATTTGCATACCCGTACAGTCTAAACTCCTCAAATCCGTTCATCTGCGCCAACTTGTGTTTACCTGCAAGACTAAGATCAAGATTAAGCATCTTAATTCCCAATAAGCTTTATGTTTTATCTCAACAGGTAGATAACACGATTTTACATACACTAATTTGATCGGTGAAGTCCCTCTGGTTATTTTGAACGCAGTTCTGTACGCCCATAGAGCTTCATCCAACTTTATAGACCAATCCTTACGAGTCGCACTAACCGTCTTTTCAAGAATTCGTTTAAGTTCATGGTTAGCCACTTCAACTTACCCACTAGTTTAGGCATGGTAAGGGGTTCTTGTTTTTTGTGTGACCCCATACTTAGACAGCAATGCAGCAAACTGCTTGTTCATAAACTTCTATCTATTGTCACTGATAAAAACTCGAGGTGTCCCAAAGTAGGTAAAAATGTTCTTCTGTAAGAACTCACACACCACCCGAGCATCATTGGTCCTAGTAGGGATTTCTTCGACCCGTTTAGAGACGTAGTTAATGGCTACTAGGATATATTCATAAGAATGAGATGATGGGAATGGGCCCATGAAGTCAATGCCCCAAACGTCAAAAATTTTACATACCAGAATGGAGTTGAGAGGTATTTCATCCCTCTTATTAATATTACCTGCCCTTTGACACTTGTCACATGCAACTACATACGCCTGTGCATCTTTGTACAAAGTGGGCCAATAGAAACTGGCTTTCATGACCTTTGATGCAGTGCGATTTCCACCATAGTGTCCTCCAGCTACTCCATAATGGCAATGAGACAGAATGCTTGCCATCTCTCCTTCACACACACATCTTCAAATCACACCATCTGCATACAGTTTAAATAAAAAAGGGTCTTTCTAAAGATAACTTTTTACCTCACCTTGAAGCTTCCTTCTTTTATCATGAGAGAGGTCACAGGGCAACCATCTACTCCAACCAAAAAGTTAGTTGTATCATCATACCAAAGCAGTCTTTCAGAGACTGCAGCAATAGAAAAAATCTGCTCATCAAGGAATTGTTCCCTTATTTCAACTATTTCTACTAGAGGTCTCTCAAGTCGAGACAGATGATCGGAGACTTGATTTTCTATGCCCTTCCTATCTTTGATCTCCAATTCAAACTCTTGGAGCAACAACACGCACCGCATTAGACGCGGCTTGGACTCTTTCTTACTCAACAAGTATTTCAAAGCTAAGTGATCAGTGTGTACAATCACTTTATTCCCCACCAAATATGTGCTAAACTTGTCAAAAGTAAAGACCACAGTGAGAACTCTTTCTCAGTAGTGGCATAGTTGACTTAAGCATCATTCAGTGTCCTACTTGCATAGTAGATGGGCCTAAACATCTTATCTTTTCTTTTCCCCAAAACTGCCCCCACAGCTACATAACTAGCATCACATATCATTTCAAATCGCTGGCTCCAATCAGGGGTCACCATAATGGGAGAACTAAGTTTTTCTTTTATCAATTCGAATGCTTTTAAGCACTCTACAGTGAACACAAACTTAACATCCTTCGCTAGCAATGCAGTCAATGACTTGGTAATGCTGGAAAAGTTTTAATAAATCTTCTATAGAACCCAGCATATCCCAAGAAACTCCTTATGCTCTTCACAGAAGTCGGTGGAAGGAGCCTAGCAATTACACCAACCTTGTCTCTATCAACTTCAATGCCATGTGTAGTCACTTTGTAGCCCAGGACAACTCCTTCTTTCACCATGAAGTGGCACTTCTCCCAGTTAAGAACCAGGCGAGTGGCTTCGTAACGTTCAAGCATAAGCTCCAAATTCTTCAAGCAATCATCAAAGTCATCACCAAGAGGGTGAAATCATCCATGAATACCTCTAGACACTTCCTGTTTAGATCGGAGAATATAGATATCATGCACCTCTGAAAAGTGGTCAGTGCATTACAGAACCCAAATGGCATCCTCTTATAAGCAAAAATACCCGATAGGCAAGTGAATGTAATCTTCTCAACATCTTCTAGGGAAATGGGTATCTGATTACAGACTGAGTACCCATCCAAGAAATGGTAACATCCATGTCCAGCCACTTTCTCGAGCATCTGATCAATGAAGGGAAGTGGGAAGTGGTCTTTCCTTGCTGCATCATTCAGCATTCTATAATCAATGCACATTCTACACCCAGTGACTGTTCTCGTGGGGATCAATTCATTGTCTTCAATCTTTACCACTATCATATTTACATTCTTAGGTAAAATTTGTACTGGACTAATCCGCTACTACCAGAGATAGGGAAAATCACTCCCACATCTAGCAATTTGATGATCTCCTAGTGCACTACCTCCTCCAGATTTTTATTCAGCTTGCGTTGGGGCTGCACCACTGGCTTACTATTTTCTTCCAGTAGGATTTTGAGCATGCAAATGGCTGGACTGATTCCTTGAATATTAACCGTGGTCCAGCCAATGGCCTTTTGTACTTTCTCAGTAGCTCCACCAGCTTTTGCTCCTGTGTACCTGTCAAGTAAGCAGAAATAAAAACAGAAAATTATTACTATCAAGAAAAGCATATTTCAAGTGATTAGGGAGGACATTCAATTTCATATTAGGCTTAGAAGCTGCCTTCTTCAGTTCCTCCTCATCATCCACTTGATCCTAAGTCTCAAGAGCTTCATCCTCTTTCTTTATTTCGGGGTCTTCATCCTCTATGGTGCTAGACTGAGTAATGTAATACACCTCTCTAAAGTATCCCCCACAAGCTTGTCAAACTTGTATTTTTCAGCAGATTCTCCTACAACATCTAGCTTGAAACATGAGTAGGCCGATGCCTCATCACTGCGATATTTCATCATCCTCTTTATCCGGAACGCTATTTGCTCATTGCCCACTCTAAGATCAAGTTTCCCCTCATAGATATCAAGGATAGCTCTGCATGTACATAAAAATGGCCTCCCTAGAATTAGAGGTACATCCTTATTCACTCACTTCCATATCCACCACAATAAAGTCTACGGGGAGCACAAACTTATCCACCCGTACTAGAATATCCTCAATGATTCCCTCAGGGAAAATGGTGGTCTGGTTAGCCATTTGTAGGTACACTGGTATTGATTTGATCACTTCGAGCTCACCTTCCAGTTTCCTAAACACAGACAAAGGCATTAGATTTATTGAAGCACTAGAATCAAAGAGAGCCTTGTCGAATTTCTCACTCCCCAACGAGCATGGTATGGTGAAGCTTTCTAGGTCCCCACACTTTTGGAGAATTTTATTTTGCAATATGGCACTGCAGTGCGCATTCAGCTTGGCCACTGTTGTCTCCTCTAATTTCCTCTTGCTAGACAGGATTTCCCTCAAGAACTTTGCATAAGCCGACATCTGAGTGAGTACCTCTGTAAACGGAATGTTCACATAAAGTTTCTTGAGCATCTCCATGAACCGCCCAAAATATTTGTCAAGTTTTTCCCGCTTCATCTTTTGAGGGAATGGTAGAGCTGGCATGTGTCTAATTTCTTCAATCTCATTTTGTACCCCACTACTCTGACCTTTCTGCTCTTCACTCTTTTTCTCTTCTAGTGTCTCAGTCTACTTGTTCACCACCTCGGATCTAGCTTTCACAACTAGGTCAGCCAATGTTTTGCCACTTCTCAGAGATACAGCTTTGATTGTTTCTTTTGGGTTCTTTTTCAGTGTCGGAGGGTAAGAGTCTCAAGAGCCCTCTCAGATAAAAAATTTGTAGTTTACCCCATTTGTCTTTCTAAATTCCGGATGGTTGTGCCCTGAGGCTCAAAATTTTCATCTGTTTTGTTAATAAACGCCTTCATGAGATCTTCCATACTATACTGATTTGACTGTGGTGGCTGGTACTGCTGCCTCTGCTGGTTCTGAAAACTTGGTGGTCCTTGACCCTAGGGTCTAGGATTAATTATTTTGCTGCCATAATTTTAGAATCCCCACTAGGTGAACTCCACGAAAAATCTGGATGTATTTGTCCCATAGTATTATAGTGGTCCCACTCTGGTAGTTTCCTCTATTATAGTTCCCCACAACGTTAACATCCTCAGCTGAAGCTTGACACTCATGTGCAGGGTGTCACATTCCACAAAAGTCACATGCTGCTTGCGGCTCACTCTGTACTTTGGCCAATGTCAACTTTCTTATCTCCTTGGTCATGGTGTCTTGTTAGGCTTGCACTGATGTATTAGAGTCCACATGGTGAACCTAAGCTGATTTTTGTTTGTCACTACTTTCACCTTGGCCATTGGTTAGCACCCTCAAATAATTCATCAAGGATTGAGACAACCTCCTCTGGAGTTTTTTTATTTGTGGACCTCCACATGCAGTACTCAGAGTTCATCGTGAGGAAGGTGTCAGTCAATCCCAAAAATCCTGGAGTTGCATCCGCAAATCAATTTCATTGTGCTGATACTTTCTGACTGTCTCCTTGAATCTTTCCCAAGCTTCGAAAACTATTTTTGTCTCTTCTGGCAGAAATTGTGGATTTCCCTTCTGAATTTCCCTATTTTTGCAGCTGAGAAGTACTTGTCAAGAAACATTTTGGTCATATCTTCCCTTGTCCTTATCGACCCTATGGGTAAGCTATGAAGCCAGTGCTTGGCGTCATCCTTCAATGAAAAGGGGAATGCCCTTAGGTAGACTGCATCTTTTGATACTCCATTGTACTAGAAGGTGTTCATGATTTCTTCAAAGTATATCAAGTGAGTGTTAGGATCTTCATTCACCTTCCCTCTGAAGATACAATTGTTTTGGATGGTTTGAAGCAAACCTTGCTTCAATCGAAGTTGTTTGCTTCTATGGGTGGAAGTCTGACACTTGACAGTCCTTGATTATAGAAATGGTCTAACATAGTCACCCAGTGATCTCCCAGGTCTGGGTGTTGCATTCTCGAACTGGTCTTCAACCAAGGGCAGGTTTAGATTGTATCTTCGACCCCCACCATCTTTGATAGTGTCCTCAGTAGCTCTAAGGGTTGCCTCAACTGCTATTCATGCAGCTTCTTGTTGTGTTGCCTCTCTTGCAGCTAAGTCTACTCCATCAATCTCTTTGTTTGCCATGTTATCTTGAGTCAAAGTATGACCAAAGAAATGTTTTCTTCATTCTCTTTCTCTTCTCAATTGTCGCAGATGTTTCTCCAACTCCGATTTATAGGGTATCACTTCCTTTGAAGAAGATTGAGTCATACACCAGAGAAATTAAACCTGTATCCTGCACACAAGTGAGAAAATGTGAATACACTAAAGTAAAAATTGATTTCTGAATTAGTACTAAAACTATTTTAAACACTAGTGATTGCCCATTCCCGGAAATGGCGCCAAAATTTGAAGAGCGCAAAACACAACACAAAATTATTGCTCGCTAGTCAAAGATAATATAGTTTAATTATCGTCTCCACAGGGATTGGATTTAAACACTATTGGAATAATCTTCAATTGATTACTATCCAGGAAAATTAATACTTGATTTGATGATTATCAACTATGATTAACTACTAAAAATTAAGGAATTAACAATTGATAACAAAAGACAGTAGATGAGCAACAAAGAAATATCAATGAGAGAAATGGGTAATTGACTAGATATGTGCAAAATAATTGACTCGGGATCCAATTCTTGAGTTAGTTCCCTCTATAATACTGTTTCTTCTCATGAATTCAACAGATAATTAGATTACACTTGAAGCTAATGTTCCTCTTTCTATTAAATGTTAATTTCAGTAATTAATCCAATTGAAGCATGGTAAACAATTGCAATGAATAAAATGATGGTTATGATTTAAAGGGTAACTTCTCACGATTATTTCCCTATTTTCTAGTTCGATTAATAATTCAAGAGGCTCTTTCTATTATATATTTGAATCATGAATTAAACTAGAGCATAAGATGTAAAGAAATTCAATACCAGGCTCATTTTTCGATTAACAAAAATAAGAAATAACTTCATAATAAGAATTAAAACTCCATTAATTAATTCCAACAATTATCAAGAATCGAATCCTTAATCAAGTTATCAAATCACCGTATCTGTCAACACCCTAATGAGAATTACTCCATAGCAATGGAAAGGTAATCTCAATGAGGTTTAAAAACAAAGAAAACATCAATGTTAATGATTCGAAACAAACTCTCGTATTGCATCGATTATTGGTTGAAATCTTGATGAATTCTTACGTCTTCTTGCCTTGGTTGCTTTTCAAATCTTTCGTAGGCTAAAAGTCCCTTCAAAAACGTATTTTGGTGTATTTATACCTTGTAGGAACTGTCACGACCCCGGTTTGCCCTCCGTGAACCATCGTGACGACACCTAGTCTCTACGACTAGGTAAGCCTAAATTGTGGAAGATAAACCAAATTGTAGAAATTAAACGATTTAAAATAGAATTAGAGTAATAAAACAATGTTTAAAAGTGCCGCTCGGCATACACAATATTTAACTCTCAAACTGATACATACTTCCAAGACCCGGAAACCCATGAATCACAAGCTAAGGATATTACATAGTGCTCTAACTCCAGAATAGTCTAAAACAAGTAAATACAGAAGGGTTGTAACTACAAGAGAGAATAGAGAGATACTCCCCGGTCTACGGACGCGGCAGATATACCTCGAAGTTTCCGAAGGGTCGCCTCGCCTCAAGGATGGTAAGTCTGAGTCAAGGTACCTAGATCTGCACATGAAAAACATGCGCAGAAGGGGCATGAGTACACCACAACGGTACTTAGTAAGTGTCAAGCCTAACCTCGGTTGGGTATTGACGAGGAAGGTCAGGGCCCTACTGAGGTTAAATAAATTATAAGGTTCAATAGTGTAGAATAGAACAATATAAATAAGTGCAGCAATAAAAGTATCACAAGATAGAAAGGGCAACAACAACCATTACAGAGACAAGGTAAACACAGAGAGAAATACGGTTCAACATCAAAATAACAATCGGGGATCTCCTAGGATACTGTCCTGTAGTCCCAAATATACATATCTAATGGATCTCCCGGGATCCCGTCCTGTAGTCCAACTCATGGTGCGCGGGGATCTACTGGAATCCCATTCCGTAGTCCCAAATGTAAATATCAGTACTGGGGAATCTACCGGGTGCATTCTCGTAGTTCCATATAATTGTGCAGGGAGGATCTACCGAAATCCCACATCCGTAGTCCCAAAATAAATAGACAAGGGGGAGCTACTGGAATCCCACATCCATAGTCCCAATGTATATACACAGTAATAATAGGAAAATATTCAGAAATGGCAAATTTCATATTAAGGCAAACAAGTAATTCTAGCCGAACAAGCTGCACAGAATTCAGGTAAGGCAGTTTGAGCAAGTAAAGCAATTAAGTCACTTAGACATGCTTTCCTAAGCTAACAACATGCTTAATGGTGCAAGTAATAAAAGCAGAAAAGGAAACATACTAGTAATTACTTAATGAAAACCGGATTTCCAACAATTATCACAAGTACACACTCGTCACCTCACGTACAAGGCATTTCAATTACCAAATATAACAAATACTAAGGAGAAGGTCCCCCACACAAGGTTAGAAAAGCCACTTACCTCGAACCGACTCAATAATCAATCCGAAACCACACTCTTGCCACGAGTACTCGACTCCAAATGGCCCAAATCTATTCAATTCAATTTCATAATATAAATAACACTTCAAGTAATTGATTCTACAAAGAAATTCTAAGCTAATACGCGAGATTATGTAAAACAACCAAAACGCCTCTCGGGCACACGTCTCGGAATTGGTAAAAATTTATATTTTCAGAATCCTCATACTCTCACGAGTTCATGCGTACCAAACATATCCAAATCTAAGGTCAAATTCCCAATCAGAAGTCAATTTTTTAGTCTAAGAACTTTCTTCCAACTTTTTCCCAGTTTTCATCGTCAATCCAGAATTAAATGATGAAACTAACAATAGATTTATGGAATATAACTAGAAAGGGTTAAAGAATTGTTACCCACTGATTTCCTCTTCAATTTCCTCTCAAAATCGCCCTCTCTCGAGCTCCAAATCGAATTTCCAAATTTTGAAACTAAACCCTCGAAATTTCATATTTCTGCCCTGTTGTTACCGCATCTGCGGTTTTGGGACCGCTTCTGCAATCCCGCTTTTGCGGAACACGGGTCGCATTTGCGACTTCTCACTTAAAATCAATCTTCCGCATTTGCGACTCCCCATTCGCAGATGCGGTACCGCTCCTGCGGAAATCCTACCGCTTCTGCGATCCCTGTTGAACTTTCCCATTTCCGTTTCTGCGATAGATCCGCCACTTCTACGACTCCGCACCTGTGGTCCCACACTCACAGGTGTGGTTATGATTGAAATACCAGCAAACCTGCAATCTCCCAAAGGCCAAAAGTGCCCGTTTGAGCATCCAAAACACACTCGAGGCCCCTGGGACCTCAACCAAACCTACCAACATATCCCATAACTTCATTCAAACTTGTTCCAACCTTCGGAACACTCAAAACAACATCAAAACATCTATTTTTTATCGGGTTCAAGCCTAAAAATCCCAAAAATTCTAAAAATATGCTTTCGATCAAAACGCCTAACAAGCCTCGTCCGAATGAGCTGAAATTTTGCACACACGTCACATTCAACACTCCGGAGCAACTCCAACTTCCGGAATTCCATTTCGACACTCGGATCAAAATCTCACTATCGAACCGGAAACTTCAAAATTCGACCTTTTGGCATTTCAAGCCTAAATTAGCTACGGACCTCCAAAACACAATCCGAACATGCCCTTAAGCCCGAAATCACCAAACGAAGCAAACGGAACCATCGAATTTCCATTCCGAGGCTGTCTTCGCACTGTTCCGACTACGGTCAACTTTTCAACACTTAAGCTCTCATTTAGGGACTAACCCAAAACTCTCCGAAACTCACAACCGAACGTCCCGACAAATCAAAATAGCAGAAATAAACACAGGGAAAGCACTTAATAGGGGATCAAGCGTTAATTCTTAAGACGACCGGCCGGGTCGTCACATCCTCCTACACTTAAACATTCATTTGTCCTCGAACGAGCATAAAGGCATACCCGAAGTAGTGAAAAGATGAGGGTAACAGCTGCACATATCTTGCTCGGTCTCCCAGGTCGCCTCCTCAACCGGCTGACCCCGCCACTGAACCTTTACCGATGCAATGTTCTTTGACCTCAACTTTCTAACATGCCTGTCCAATATTGCCACTGGATCCTCAACATAGGATAGATCCTTGTCCAACTGGACTGAACTAAAATCCAACACGTGCGACGGATCACCGTGACATCTCCGGAGCGTTGAAACATGAAATACCAGATAAACTCCTACCAAGCTGGTTAGGTAAGGCAAGCTCATAAGCAACCTCCCTAACACGCCTCAATATCTCAAAAGGGCTAATAAACCTCGGACTCAACTTCCTTTTCTTCCCAAATCTCATAACGCCCTTCAAAGGCGAAACCCGAAGCAGAACTCGCTCTTCTACCATATAGGAAATATCACGAACCTTCCGATCCACGTAACTCTTCTGTTTGGACTAGGCTGTATGGAGTCTATCCTGAATCACCTTAACCTTCTCCAAAGCATCCTGAACCAAGTCTGTGCCCAACAATCTAGCCTCACCCGGCTTAAACCAACCCATCGGGGATCTACACCGTCTACCATATAAAGCTTTATACGATGCCACCTGAATACTGGACTGATAGCTATTATTGTAATCAAACTCCGCCAATGGCAAGAACTGATCCCAAGACCCTCCAAACTCAATCACACACACACACGAAGCATATCCTCAAGAATCTAAATAGTGCGCTCAGATTGTCCGTCCGTCTGAATGTGAAATGTTGTACTTAACTCCACCCGAGTACCCAACTCATGCTGAACGGCTCTCCAAAATTGTGATGTGAACTAAGTACCTCTATCTGAAATGATGGAAACTGGAATACCATTCAGACAAACAATCTCCTAGATATAGATCTCTGCCAACCGCTCCGAAGAATAAGTAGTACACACAGGGATGAAGTGAGCGGACTTGGTCAGCTGATCCACAATTACCCAAATAGCATCGAACTTTCTCAAACTTCGTGGGAGCCCAACTACAAAGTTCACGGTGATCTGCTCCCACTTCCACTCCGAAATCTCTATCTGCTAAAGCAACCCACCTGGTCTCTGGTGCTCATACTTCACCTGCTGACAGTTGAGGCACCGAGCTACAAATCTAACTATATCTTTCTTCATCCGCCTCTACCAGTAGTGCTACCTCAAATCTTGATACATCTTCGCGGAACCAGGATGAATGGAATACCGCGAGCTATGGGCCTCCTCCAGAATCAACTCCCGAAGTCCAACATTGGGTACACAAATCCAATCCCGCATCCTCAATACCCCATCATCACCAATAGTCACATCTCTAGCATCACCGTGCTGAACCTTGTCCTTGAGGACAAGCAAATGAAGGTCATCATACTGACGCTCCCTGATACGACCAAATAGGGAAAACCGAGAAACCACGCAAGCTAGAACCTGACTGGGATCTAAAAGATCCAATCTCATAAATTGGCAGGCTAAGGCATGAACATCCATCGCCATGGGCCTCTCTAATGCTGGTAAATAAGCCAAACTCCCCAAACTCTCTGCCCGGTGACTCAAAGCATCGAGCACCACATTGGCCTTGCCTGAGTGATACAAAATAGTGATATCATAGTCCTTCAGCAACTCTAACCACCTCCTCTGGCACAAATTTATATCCTTTTTCTTGAACAGGTGCTGCAAGCTCCGATGGTCAGTATAAATCTCACAAGGCACACCGTATAAATAATGGCGCCAGATCTTCAGGGCGTGAACAATGGTAGCTAACTCAAGGTCATGGACCGGATAATTCTTCTCATGTATCTTGAACTGTCTGGACGCGTAGGCAATCACCCTACCGTCCTGCATCAACACCGCTCTAAGGCCAATCCTCGAGGCATCACAATAAACCGTATAAGACCCCGAACCTGTAGGCAGTATCAAAATTGGGGTTGTAGTCAAAGATGTCTTGAGCTTCTGAAATCTCTCCTCACACTCCTCCGTCCACTGGAACAGAGCACCTTTCCGGGTCAACCTGGTCATAGGGGCTGGAATCGATGAAAACCCCTCCACAAAACGACGGTAGTAACCCGTCAAGCCAAGAAAACTACAGATCTCTGTAGATGAGGATGGTCTGGGCCAACTCTGCACGACCTCTATATTCTTCGGATCCACCTGAATACCCTCACTCGATACCACGTGGACTAAGAATGCCACTGAATCCAACCAAAACTCATATTTCGAGAACTTAGCATATAACTTCTTCTCTCTCAGAGATTGAAGCACAGTCCTCAGGTGCCGCTCATGGTCTTCCCGACTCCGGGAATACACCAGAATATTATCAATAAAAATAATGACGAACGAGTCAATATACGACCGAAACACACTGTGCATCAAATGCATAAAAGCTGCTGGGGCATTGGTCAGCCCAAATGACATGACAAGGAACTCTTAATGATCATACCGAGTCCTAAAAGCAGTCTTCGGGATATCTGGCTCCTGAATCTTCAACTGATGGTAACCTGAGCGCAAGTCAATATTAGAAAACACCCGTGCGCCCTGAAGCTGGTCAAACAAATCATCAATACGAGGCAAAGAATAACGATTCTTCACTGTAACCTTGTTTAGCTGGTGATAATCGATACACATACGCATAGAACCATCCTTTTTCTTCACAAACAAGACAGGAGCACCCCAAGGCGATACATTGGGCTGAATAAAACCCTTATCAAGCAATTCCTATAACTGATCCTTCAACTCCTTCAAATCAGGAGGAGCCATACGATACAGAGGAATAGAAATAGGCTGAGTGCCCAGCAACAGATCAATGTCAAAATCAATATCTCTATCAGGCGGCATGCCCGAAAGATCAGCTGGAAACACATCGGGAAAATCCCCTACTACTGGAACTGAATCAACGGAAGGGGTATCAATACTAACATCTCTCACATAAGCCAAATACGCGTCACAACCCGTCTCAACAATACGCTGAGCTTTAAGAAAAGAAATACTCTACTGGGAGTGTGATCTAAAGTACCCCTCCACTCAACACACGGTACACCTGGCATAACCAACATCACGGTTTTGGTGTGACAATAAAGGATAGCATAATGGGGTGACAACCAGTCCATGCCCAAGATAATGTCAAAAATCAGTAATGTTGAGCAACAATAAATCGGCTCTAGCCTCAAAACCACTAAGAGCAACCAAACGCGACCGATAAATGCGGTCCATAACAAGAGAATCTCCCACAGGAGTAGAAACATAAACAGGGGAACTCAAAGAATCCCGAGATACACCTAAATGCGGAGCAAAATAAGAAGACACATAAGAATAATTGGAGCCTGGATCGAATAAAATTGATGCATCTCTATGACAAAACAGGTGAATACCTGTGATGACATAATCAGAGGCAACATCCTCGGTACGTGCAAAAAGGGCATAATATCGGGTCTGGCCTCCCTCTCTAGGGCGACCTCTACCTCCCCAACCTCCACCTCTAGCTGGCTGAGCAGGTGGGGTAGCAATTGGAGCTATAACCATAGCCTGAGAACTCTGCGGGGCACACTGTGGCTGAGAAGTCTGTGGAGGTGCACCCCTCCCAAGTTTGGGGCAATCCCTTACCATATGGCGTGTGTCACCACAATCGAAACAAGCTCTGAGAGGACGTGGTGGCTATGACTGGCTCAGGCTAGGTCTGCTGGACTGACCTCTCAAAGCACCCCATGCAGGAGGCGCGCTAGATACCGATGGTGCATAATAAAGCTCCTGAGGCATAGGAGGAGCTGGAATACCACTGGCTGCTGGAAGAGCTGAATGAACAGGATGACTCATATAACCCCTACCATGACGACCTGCAGCTGGGGCACGAGCACCATAGAAATGGCCCGACTCTCGAGACCTCTTGGCCTCCCTCTCCTCTCTCTCCCTAGCATGCATACCCTCAATCCTCCTAGCAATGCTCACCACCTGCTGATAAGAAATATCCATCTCCAACTCACGAGCCATGCTAGAACTGATGCTGGGAATAAGACCCTCAATAAACCGGCGAACCTTTTCGCGAACAGTAGAAACCAAGGTTGGTGCATGCCTAGCCAAACTAGTGTAACGGATAACATACTTTGTGACAGTTATAGAACCCTGGCGCAAATGCTCAAACTCTACGTGCCATGCGTTTCTGAGGCTCTGAGGAACATACTTCTTCAGGAACAGATCTGAAAACTGAGTCCAAGTCAGTGAAGCAGCCTCATCCGGGCTGTCTAACTCATAGGTGCGCCACCACTCATAGGCTCCTCGAAGCTAGAAAGTAGTGAAAGAAACCCCACTCGATCCTGATATATCCGTGGTACGGAGAATGCGATAGCACTCATCTAGAAATCCCAAAGCATCATCCGATGCTAGACCACTGAAAATAGGAGGCTTGTACTTCTTGAACCTCTCAAGCCTCAACTGCTCATCCTCGGAAGCTACTGCCCTGTCCTTGGGCTGATCTCGGACTACAGGTTGTACAAGAATAATCTTAGGGACCTGCTCAATATGCACTCGCTTCTCAGGAGTGCGGGCGGCGGGAGCATGTGCTCCTACCCCGGCCTGAGACTTAGCTGCAATAAGGGGAAACAACCCTGCCTGAGCCAAAGTGGTGTAATGCTCATGAACTATGCCAGAGTCTCCTAAAGTGCTGGAGTAGTAGCAGCAGTAGGCGTATCAAGTTCCTGGTCTCCGGCTAGATCTTCTAGTGGTACCTCGGTGGAAGCTCGCGCAGGTGCTCTAGCTGCACCGCGTGCGCATCCTCGGCCTCTACCCCGGCCCCGGCCTCTGACGACTGCAGTAGGGGGCGCAAGTGCCTAATCATCTCGGGTAGCGCGTGTCCTCACCATCTGTGAGAGAATAGAAGACAAAAGTTTAGAATTTTGATGTCAAAATATCGCACGACAAGGAAATCAAATGAAAAATAGAATTTTCCTAACAGTTACATAGCCTCTCATAGATAAGTACAGACGTCTCCGTACCGATCAGTGAGACTCTAATAAACTGACTTGTGATCCATGACTCCTATGAACCTAGAGCTCTGATACCAACTTGTCACGACCCCGGTTCGCCCTCCGTGAACCATCGTGACGGCACCTAGTCTCTATGATTAGGTAAGCCTAAATTGCGAAAGATAAACCAAATTGCGGAAATTAAACGATTTAAAATAGAATTAGAGTAATAAAATAGTGTTTAAAAGTCCCGTTCAGCATACACAATATTTAACTCTCAAACCGATATATACTTCCAAGACCCGGAAACTCATGAATCACAAGCTAAGGATGTTACATAGTGCTCTAACTCCAGAATAGTCTAAAACAAGTAAATATAAAAGGGTTGTAACTACAAGAGAGAATAGAGAGAGACTCCTCGGTCTGCGGACGCGACAGATATACCTCGAAGTCTTCGAAGGGTCGTCGAGCCTCAAGGATGGTAAGTCTGAGTCAAGGTACCTGGATTTGCACATGAAAAACATGCGCAGAAAGGACATGAGTACACCACAGCGGTACTCAGTAAGTGCCAAGCCTAACCTCGGTCGGGTAGTGACGAGAAAGGTCAGGTCCATACTGAGGTTAAATATATTATAAGGTTCAACAGTGTAGAACAGAATAATATAAATAAGTGCAGCAATAAAAGTATCACAAGATAGAAAGGGCAACAACAACTATTACAGAGACAAGGTAAACATAGAGAGAAATACAGTTCAACATCAAAATAACAATTGGGGATCTCCCAGGATACCGTCCTGTAGTCCCAAATACATATCCAATGGATCTCCCGGGATCCCGTTCTGTAGTCCAACTCATGGTGCACGGGGATCTACCGGAATCCCGTTCCGTAGTCCCAAATATAAATACCCAATACTGGGGGAATCTACTGGATGCATTCTTGTAGTTCCATATAACTGTGCAGGGGGGATCTACCGGAATCCCACATCCGTAGTCCCAAAATAAATACACAGCAGCAACAGGAAAATATTCAGAAATGGCAAATTTCATATTAAGGAAAACAAGTAATTCTAGCCTAACATGCTGCACAGAATTCATGTAAGGCAGTTTGAGCAAGTAAAGCAATTAAGTCACTTAGACATGTTTTCCTAAGCTAACAACAGGCTTAATGGTGCAAGTAATAAAAACAGGAAAGGAAACATACTAGTAATTACTTAATGAAAATCGAATTTCCAATAATTAGCACAAGTACGCACTCGTGACTTCACATACAAGGCATTTCAATTACCAAATATACCAAATCCTAAGGGGAAGGTCCCCCACACAAGGTTAGACAAGCCACTTACCTCGAACCGGCTCAATAATCAATTCGAAACCACGCTCTTTCCACGAGTACTCAACTCCAAATGGCCCAAATCTATTCAATTCAATTGCATAATGTAAATACCACTTCAAATAACTGATTCTACAAAGAAATTCTAAGCTAATACGCGAAATTAGGTAAAATGACCAAAATGCCCCTCGGGCCCACATCTTGGAATCAGGTAAATTTATATTTTCAGAATCCTCATACTCTCATGAGTTCGTGCATACCAAAATTATCCAAATCTAAGGTTAAATTCCCAATCAAAAGTCGAATTTTTGGTCTAAGAACTTTCTTCCAACTTTCCCCAATTTTCATCGCCAATCCGAAATTAAATGATGAAACTAAAAATAGATTGATGGAATATAACTAGAAAGGGTTAAAGAATTGTTACCCATTGATCTCCTCTTCAATTTCCTCTCAAAATCGCCCTTTCCCGAGCTCCAAATCGAATTTCCAACTTTTGAAACTAAACCCTCGAAATTTCATATTTCTGCCCAGCTGTTACCGTATCTGCGGTTCTGGGCAGAAGCGGTCCCGCTTTTGTGAAACACGAGTCGCATTTGCGACTTCTCACTTAAAACCAATCTTCCGCATCTGCGACTCCCTATCCGCAGATACGGTACCACTCCTGCAGAAATCCAACCGCTTCTGCAGTCCCAGCGAAACTTCCCCATTTCCGCTTCTGCGATAGATCCACCACTTCTGCAGCTCCGCAACTACGGTCCCACACTCACAGGTACGGTTATGACAGAAGAACAGCTGAAGCTGCAACTCCAAAATTCCAAAAATCTTTCCGTCAACCATCCGAAATCATCCCGAGGCCCCCGGGACCTGAACCAAACCTACAAACATATCCCATAACTTCATTCAAACTTGTTCCAACCTTCGGAAAGCTCAAAACAACATCAAAACATCTATTTTTTATCGGGTTCAAGCCTAAAAATACCAAAAATTCTAAAAATACGCTTTCGATCAAAAAGTCTATCAAACATCGTCCAAATGACCTGAAAGTTTGCACACACGTCACATTCAACACTTCGGAGCTACTCAAACTTCCAGAATTCCATTCCGACCCTCGAATCAAAATCTCACTATCGAACCGGAAACTTCAAAATTCGACCTTTCGGCATTTCAAGCCTAAATTAGCTACGGACCTCCAAAACACAATCCGAACACGCCCTTAAGCCTGAAATTACCCAACGAAGCTAACAGAACCATTAGATTTCCATTCCAAGGCCGTATTTATACTGTTCCGACTACGGTCAACTTTCCAACACTTAAGCTCTCATTTAGGGACTAAATGTCCCAAAACTCTCCGATACTCACAACCGAACATCCCGACAAATTAAAATAGTAGAAATAAATACGGGAAAAGTAGTTAATAGAGGATCGGGGCATTAATTCTTAAGAAGACCGTCGGGTCGTCATAGGAACGGGCCCAGACAAAACTGCCCTTTCCTAACTAAAACGAGAAATAACTTTGACTAATATGTACAGGCGTGTCGTGCCCTGCACCATGCCATATGGTGCGCTTGTGAGGATATTAAAAGAGTGAACTTTCTGACAGGGAGCAACTTTTACACAGCTGCGCCATGCTACGTGGCGTTCCATGCGGCGCGGCAGTGTTGTTTTCTTAGAGTAATTCTTTTCGTCCACTTTTTGACATTTGGACTTGGTCCTTGACCCCCGAATGTGATCCCCGCTTAATTTCTTGGGTTTCTACTAAGATTTCAAAGCTCCAACTTGTTCGATTTAGCTTCAAATTAACTTTTTAACTCGGAATCACTTTCTACGAGACATAAACACTTAATAAGTGTAATTCACAATCATTTAAGCTCAAACACACATAAAATATAGTAATTATTGTGCAATACTATAGCTAAAACACGGGTTCCTATCCTACCATCAGCTACCTTCTTCAATCGATATCTTATTTTCAAACCCTTGTTCCCGATTCCAATATCTTCGAAACTCACACAACACCGGATATGCTCGTAACTGGTGCTAGCTATTTGCTGACTCATACCCTACCTGTCTTTACTACCACGTGCCAACTCGACGAACGTCCACCTTTCGTTAGTTTTACCTTATACAAATAGTCCTCCTATTTTTCGGTGACTAAACATGATATTAACGGGAAGTAGATAAGACTTCTTTTCTTGGAGGGTTAGATCCTGAACAATTTCTGACACTTGAAAGGATGCACATCTCCTTGCATTTAATGAGACAAGCATGTGTTATCTCGTGATTCGGCAAATACTTACGCCAGTTACCTAGGTAATGATGTACGTGCATTATATCGCCGATAAACTTCTCCCCTTCTTATCACTTTTACCTTTCACTTTTACAAACGTTCCTTCTTCGAATTCTCCTAAAGATTTTCTACAATTCCCATTTTCTCAATAAAATTTTCATATTCATACTTTTTATCTCCATGTCTTCTGTTATAACTTCCCCCGGTTACATAGGCTCTTACATCGGTGGTGGCCCATCTAAGAAGAACAAATGTAAAGAACCTGATACTGGTCCCCCATCTATTAACACAATCATCCCCTCTCAATTAAATTGTGAGACAGATCTTCATATTCAACAGGAATCCTCTAACCCAAAAAATGACAAAAACATAGCTGTTAAAAAAATACCCTTCTTCTATTCGCCTGGCTAATATTCCTGTTGTAAAAGAGGATTGTGGTTGGAATAATATTGAGGTTTTAGCCCCTAATAAAGTGGAAAGGATCACTTTCAGTAAACCAAGGTACATGTACGTTTACACGTACCCTTTCATATTAAGGATGAGCTAGGAAATCGATCCCATCATCTTAGAATTTTGCCAAAACTACCAAGTTTGCTTAGCTCAAATACATTTGTCAATATGATGAATGGTAGCTTGCCTTCGGTTCTTGTATTCCCAGGCCAGTGAAACCCTTACTCTTGCTCATTTGATCAACCTCTACGGCCTAAAGATTTACCATGGAGGCATGATCAAACTCAGTAAACGCGATTACCATGCCATCGTCACCAGCGTTGATGATGATAATGATCGTGGTTGGATGGAGAGGTTCATTGTCGTTGCTATCGGGGACATTCTACAGGCGTCAGAACCTCCTATCCCTGAATCCTGGAATATACTCATAAGTTTTTCGAATAACTCATTTTCACTGTGTTAAAGAAAATTTTCCCTTTTGCTATCTTTCCCTTCTCTTATTTCAGTTATCCGTTGGGTTCCTCTAGTGGTTCAGAACCTAACCCAAAGGGTGCAAATTTTATAAGATAATTTCACATCAAACTCCCGTAAGTGGAAGGGCATTTCACACAGATTCAACTGGAAGGCTAAGAACCATGGTGAGTAAAACTTCCCATTTCCCCCTTTTATCATCAACCTTATGCATTACAAAATTTTTACTTTTTTCCACAATATGTAAGCCTTCCGAAGGGTTCTTCTATCTGCCCTACTATCGAGGTCTCATATGACCCAAAGGTGGCTCAGCAATGCACTCAAGAAGCCCTTGATCGGAAGAGGGCTCATGATGCCGTTCTTGCTTCTGGTGAAGGCGCATCTTCTCTAAGTCCCCAGACCAAGGGGAAAAACTAAAAGGAAAACGTACCTCCAAGGCTTAGGCTCAAGAGAAGCCTCCAATAGAAGAAACCCTGGTCCTTGACGAAGAAGAAATTGAAGATAATGATGAAGTGGTTTCTCTTCAAAGTAGAAGAAAAAGAAGAACTTCCCCAGCTCAACCGAATGACCTTCAAGGACTCTTTACAGAGTTAGACATAGTTGAAAATGCTGAGTCCCACTTTCGGGCTCCAGTTATTGCCTTCGGTCAGAGGGGTTCCACTTCTAATATTCCCCCGCCTTCTGCTTCAACACCAGCTCCCGCATCATCAGCTTCAGCCTCACCTCCAGCCCCAATCGATCAGGAGGAAGAGGTGCATTCTCCTCGGTCACCTAAGCAAGGGAATATAGAAAATACCTTCCTGACACCCATTCTAAACCCTAACAGAAAATTTAGTGTTACCTTTTCGGTTTCAAATGAGTGCCACTTGCTTTCCAAGCCGGTGGGAGTTGTCAACTAGTTGAAGCCTTTGGCTTCGAGCAAAGACTGGATAAAGATGGACGCTCTTTCTTCGGAATGTCTAATTAATAACAATATGCACTTTGTTGCCCAGGTATCATCTTATTCTTCTCTTTTTCCTTTTCACTTGTTAATCATTATATTCAATAACTTTATATTTGACTTTATAGGCTAACCTTCTCACCTCCGAGGGATTATAGAAGATGATCATATCCAAAGAGACACTTGCTACCGAGTGGGATCAAATTGCTGCTGAACGGGACTACCTCGCTGAGTGCCTCCCAGATTTAGAGGCAAGGCTTGCTCCGATGGGCGAACTTGAAGCCTCGTTGGAGCAAACGCAGTAGGAGAAAATGGCCTATAGTCAAGAGGCCCTTAGTTGCATGCTGAGTTGCAAGATGTTGTGACTTCGGCAGCCAAAAGCAGGTCTGTTTTCATGGAACAAATCAACAACCCGGAATCAAACTTGCGTTTCAAAGCCGGGGAAGCTGCTGTGGCCGAGGAGTAGAGGTCAAGAATGGAGGAAGGCTCAAAAAGGTCATGGAGCAAAATCGTGAACATGCAAAGACAAACAATGACCTTTGCAGGACCTATGATATCTTGAGGGTTGAAAATGATCGGCTGCAGTCAAAATTCAAAGGCTCCAAACCAAACTCCAGGATCAGGAGGATTCTTTCATGCTTGAGAAAACTCATGCAGCTTATCACATGAGGAGGAAAACTTTGGAGGATGCCAAAGAAGGCATTTCAAATATAGACAACTGCATTGCTGAAGCTCTCAATTTGGAGACAACCGCCTTCGAGAATATTCCTGCCTGCCCATTGCTTCAAAATCCCCGAGCACTGCTTTGAGTCCTCAGAAATAGAGAAGGAGCTTGATGAAGAAGAAAATGATAAGGATGAATGTGCTGAACTAGACGTTGAGCAACCTTCTAAAGATGCAACAGAGACTTCTCGTCCTCCGGACTCTACTGACAAAATAAATTAGTGTATTTTTTTCTTTTTGTAATTATGATGAAACTTTTATTGAGTTCGGAATTTTTGAAATAAAAGATATCTTTTACTTAACTTCTTGTGCAAAATACATCTTTATTTTTTTATTGATAAAATTTGGGAATTTTTATATCCGATAACCCGGGCATTTATACTTTCAATTTTACCCTTTAGTCGTGAGGATTTCATTAGATATGGCCCTTATGTTTACGGTGCTCTTGAAAAGGACTTATCCTGTTCATTCCGGTACTAGTATTTGAAGTTTAAGTAACATTCAAATGAAAAAGACCATGTCGCATCATTTAGACAAGAAATAAGATAAAAATAAAAAAAAAAATTTATTCCTTCTATTTTTAAATGTAGATTTACATGAGCAAGAATGTTTACATTCGCTTAAGTAAATAAAGATACCAAAGTGGCTAACTTGTACTACTTATTTCTACGGGGTTGATCATTCAGTTCCCGATCCTGAAGGTCTTTCAAAACAACTGAACTTTTAAACTTTTAAGTTCAAGATAAAGCTACCGGTTCTACATTCCTCGGTTTCATTGACACTTTTAGTGCTTTGATATACAATAGTTTCCCCCAGTGTTCGGATACAAGATATGAAAATTTGAACACTGGAGTTCTTGTTGTCATCAACGATCCTTCTTTGGAGTATGTTTTACGTTGATGCCTCATTAAAAGCCTTGCCAGAAGAATTCAACTGGGACAAAAACTAGACGAAGGAAAAAAGAGTGCAACACATACTTTCAGTATCATCAAGGATCTTCAATAATAATATCTTTGAGGTGAGTCACGTTCCAATTGCTTGATAATTTTGGTCTATCTTGATTATTCAGTTGATATGACCCTTTACCGTTTATAGCTGAAATCCACTAAGATCCTTCCTAGGTTGGTCCCAACTTTCCGGCATTGATTTTCCGGGTATTATGAGCTACCTTTTATAAAACCAAATCTCCGACTTTAAAATATCGAAGATTAGCTCTGCGATTATAATATCGTTCCATTCTTTATTTTTGTGCCACCATCCTTACATATGCTAAATTTCGACGCTCCTCAAGCAAATCCAGCTTAATCAATATTGCTTTATCATTTTTCTGCTCATTTGCCCGGGAATACCTTATGGTCTGTTCTCCAATCTCTACCAGAATCCAAATACATTAGTTAAAAATGAATGGATCAAAGTAATATCACAATTGTGTAAGCCCTCCGGTGGGCGCCAAACTTTTTACCCGTAAAATAGTACAGTTGAATTTGTAACGTAGTTTATAGACACGTGAATTAAATTGATCCAAAGATATCAAGTAACAACGAAGAAAAATAGATTAATTAAGAATACTTGAAGAAAGTACAAGTCTGGATGTGAAGTGAGCTTTTCCGGAAGCAAGAATAAGAACAAAGTATCGAGTAAAAAGATGTTAATAGAACGCAAGAGTAAGTTTAACCTTTTTTTCATACAAGTATTTCATGTCCTTACAACGAGTACAAATTCTTCTATTTATAGCTAAATTCAAGGAGACAAGATCCCCAAATTAAGCTCCCCTTTAATTTAAATAATGACCCCTCTTGATAGCTGCATAACAGTTGAGTACTGTAAATGCAAAGATTTTTTGTAACGGCCGCTCCTTGAATGCTGCCTTCTTTAACCGATATCTTATTTTCAAACTCTTGTCCCGGTTCCAATGTCTTCGGAACTCACACAACACCGGTTATATGCTCGCAACCAATGCCAGCTATTTGCTAACTCTTACCCTTCCTGCCTTTACTGCTACGTGTCAACTCGGCGAATGTCCAGCTGTCATCCGTCAGTTTTACCTATACACTTTTATTAATGACCAATGTAATATGGACAAAGCCACAACTTAACCACAACTCAGTTAGCTGTCCAACGATAATAAAAATTATTAACCAACCCCTTGTACAACAAATTAAACTTCTTAAGCGATTAGGCACATCTTCTAGGAGGTTTTTCTTAATCCCTCTATGAAACAGCGCAGCATTGAAGTTTCTCTGGTATATATACCGAATGTATGTATAGTTTTCGTTTGGAATTAAATAAACTACGGTAGAATCGAAGTATAGTGTTGAACAAGTAGATGTCACATGTGATTACATCATGTATAACTTAGAGCTATTAGGCGGAGCTTTCTCAATCCAAGCTAACTAATAGAAAAAATATCTTATAATTTGGTTTTCTCAAGTTTTCACTCGCGGTATCCTAAATACTTGAAATCTTTCTTCGTGAGTGTTTTCTTTGGTTTCCTAATCTTTCAACTACAGTAAACCGACAGCAATGTAAAAAGAAGATGCATGTTTACGGTTGCCTTAAAAATCTTGTATATATGTGCGAGCGCTTCTTTGCTGATGTAAATCAATTGACTACACAACACAATGGACATATCAAATTGAGTCGTGAATGAATCTTGAGAAAGAAAATATTGTGACTTCTCTCGTAATGTTTTCGTCTTGAATGACGCCTAATTTTTTTCTATTTTATCAAAAGTCGAAAGAAAATGGAACTCGTGATAGATCAAACATATGTACGTATTATTCAAGCTCTTTCCGTTCATACGGGACGATATGTGAATAAGTACAGAAAAAACATTTAATTTCGCTACTATTTTAAACGGTGGTAGTCCACGTCTAATATTCCTAATCACGTGACTAAGGGACACGTACAAGACATTTCATTCCTCATCACTGCATCCTGACAAACTTTGCGAAGCCCATCTTTACACCATTATTTCTTCTTTCATTAAAATAACCTACTGTACGACTCAACTTATTATCCCAAAAAATGGCTTTAAATTTACAATTTTATACGATGGAGCAACATCTTTTGTTTCTTTAGAAAAAAATACAGAGAACAAATGAAATCGTGTTATAAATATATTATATTATGGATGTTCATTTAGTACTCCGTTGTAAATAAGCTTCCTGAAGAAGCTTATCCATATGGGACTCCACCGTAAATATGTTTATCTATTTAGTACTATATTGAAAATAAGCTTCCTGAAGAAGCTTATCACTTCGGTACCCGGTTATGGATAAACATTACCCCCAGTAGAAGTTTATCCATATCAGGTATAATGAGCTTATCTTTTCAGTACCCAGTTATGGATAAACATTACCCCCGTAGAAGATTATCCATACCGGGTATAATAAGCTTATCCATTCAGTACTCCGTTATGGATAAATATTGCTCTCAATAGAAGATTATCCATATCTGGTACAACAGCAGCTTACACAGCAGCTTGTAGCAGCTTACACAACAGCTTGTAGTAGCAGCTTACACAACAACTTATAGTAGCTTACACTGCAGCTTGTAGTAGCAGCTTACACAGCAGCTTGTAGTAGCAGCTTACAGAGCAGCTTTCTTTCTTCTATAAATAGAAGAGATTTCAGTTTATTATGTACATCAGTTTGAATTCAAATAATATATCAGTTTCTCTCTATACTTGTCTTTGTTTTATAGTCTTTGTTTTATAACACGTTATCAGCACGAAGCTCTACCATCTCGAGCAAATATTTTGAAAGTATCTGAGGTAAGAACTTTCTTTTCCTAAATAATGTCAAATCTTTCTAAACTTGAATTTGTAGCCCTGGATATATCGGGCAAAAGCTACATGTCTTGGGTGCTTGATGCTGAAATTCATCTTGATGCGATGGGTCTGGCAGACACCATCAAGGATAAAAATCAGGCATCAAACCAAGACCGTGCCAAAGCAATGATATTCCTACGCCATCACCTTGATGAGGGCCTGAAAATGGAATATCTCACTATTAAAGATCCAGTCATACTGTGGAATAATTTGAAAGATAGATATGACCACCTGAAGATGGTCGTTCTTCCACAGGCACGTTATGATTGGACTCATCTAAGGCTACAAGATTTTAAATCTATCAGTGAGTATAATTCTGCTATGTTCAGAATTATTTCCCAATTAAAATTATGTGGTGATAATATTAATGATCATGATATGTTGGAGAAAACTTTCACCACTTTTCATGCCTCGAATATGCTCCTGCAGCAGCAATATCGAGAGATGGGATTTAAAAAGTATTCTGAACTTATCTCACATCTTCTTATAGCAGAGCAACATAATGGGCTATTAATGAAAAATCATGAAAGCCGACCTATTGGTTCTTGTCCATTCCCTGAAGTGAATGAGACAAACTTCCACCAAGCTAAACGTGGAAGAGGTCGTGGCCCCAGTCGTGGTCATGACCGTGGTCAGGGAAGAAACCCCAATCATGGTAATAATAATGCACCAAAGAAGCCTTCTCACCACCAGCAGTGGAAAAGGAAGGAACAAAAGCATGAAGCGGTGCAAGTGCCAAATGTAAAAAATGCATGCTATAGATGTGGAGGAAAAGGGCACTGGTCACGTACTTGTCGTACGCCAAAGCACCTGGTTGAGCTTTATCAAGCCTCACTGAAGAAGACAGAGAAAAATGCTGAAGCAAATTTTATTTCTGAAGATAATTTAGACTTCATGCATTTGGATGTAGCTGATTACTTTGCACTCCCAGAAGGAGAAACAAGTCATGTAATCGGTGGTGAATCTGTAGAAATGTAAATATTTTAATTTTTGTTATTTGTAATAGATAGTATGGTTATGTAATTGTTGTACATAAAGAAAAATTATGATTTGATGTTTACTATAATATATCTTATTTATGTCATTTTAAAGAATATGGATAATATTATTAGATCAACTTAAACTCTAGCAGAGTTTGCAAGAAATATACAACCACCAGAAGTAGTTATATTTCATACATCTCATTATAATTATATTTTGTTAACCACCAGAAGTGGTATATGTCTATGATCATCAGAAGTGATAATTTAGGCTTTCTATAGTTACAATTGAAGATAAGCTACATAAATATTCTCTATATTAAATGCACGCCTCGATTTGCTCCTGAAGTAGTAAATATTTTAAAAGAGGTTGAGGCATCACAATTTGATGTGATTAATGCGCATTCAGATAATTATGTTCGATTTCCTGAAGGATGAGAACTTTTGATAATATTAATCCATTCCCTGAAGTGAATGTGACAATACTAATAAGTCGGGTAAATATGAACGCGCTCTTGATGTGAATACATTACAATTCACCTCCAGAAGAGTTAATATATTTGAGAGAATATATACTCAATATTTCGTATTTTAAATTTGCTCCTGAAGAAGTAACACAGTTGAAATTGCCTCCTGAAGTGGAAAATATTATGAAGAAGCGTTTTCGTGTGCTTAAACAATTGTTTTACATTGTTTATTTGATTGTGATTTTCTCTCATGACACCAGCAGCGTCTGAGCAATATTTGATAGTACAAAATGTATCAATAACTCCTGAAGAGCTAAATGTTTGCCTAAAGAATACATGACACCAGTAGTGCCAGATAAATATTAGATTGTGGATAATAAATTAAGTCTCTCGAAGAGCTTATATACAAATATGTCATTCATATTATATGATTATGGTCAAAACATATGTTGTAGTAAACCTGAAGTTTACTAATATAAATGGCTATCATAGTGAGACTACAAATGATTGGAAGATTGATAATCTTCATGTTTCCACAATCATAGGGGGTAAAATAATATGTATGTGAGAAGTTACCCGCCTTATTCTTTAATTTGTTACTATATCATGTATCACAGTAAACTAGAAGTTTACTAAAGCAAAAGTTTATGCCATAGTAAACCAGAAGTTTACTAAGAGATAGCACATGACATGATAAACTTGAAGTTTTCATTTGCCATTTTTAAATGAGCTATTTGAAAATTCAGATAAGCATATACTAAAGAACTAGAAGATTCTTCAGGAATTCTTATGTGTTGCTTGTTCTCATAATGAATGATTATACCAGCTAAAGTTGGGACTAAGACCCCTGATTCTGAAATATATAAAAGGTGAATATGGGCCCGTTCACCTATCATGTGAACCACTTATAGGTGCATATTTGAGATGGTTACATGTGTAATTATTGTCAACCTGCAGTTTGGCATTTGGAATTGCTTTTCTCGATTAAAAGCATAATTTTCAGATTATGAAATCAAGACAGTTCATCTTGATAATGCTGGTTTATATCCAAGCTGGTTTAGCATTGAATACCTCCTATTAATGTCTAAACCATTGCTTATGAGAACAAAGCTTCATGTATTGGTCTAAGATTTTCTAAATTGCATATAGCAGCACTTGTATGCATCAGATCAACAATATATGATAAGTCCTCCCTTCACAATTGGTTTAGGATCAGAAACCAAATATTTTTACTATCTTTTATTGTGTGGTATGTGATTAATTTCTCTACCATAATACACAAAGATATGTTTCCCAAAGATGATTGAGGATATATGTTAGTTTTTCTAACATTTGAAGGATGGAATAAACAGTTGAAAAATATGTTATATGAATCGAATTATCATGATCCTCACTTAGAAGATAATTCAAGTCGAATGCCAGAAGCATTTGCTGATCCAAAATTAAATATCATATTTCAGCTGCAAATGCTCCTATTAAAATTAAAGTCCCTGAAGGATAGAGTTTACTGTACGCATGAAGCGTGGTAGACCAATCGGTTCCAAAGGTAACAATCCTTGAAAAATAGTAGGAGCTAATGATCGAAATGATCATAATGAGGAGGAAATAAGCTCTAGAAGAGCCCACAACATAACATTTCATGAAACTCCCCAAAAAGTTCAGGTACCTGAAAATAAAGAAAGTGATGAGATCTCCACAAGTTATGTCGCTTCGGAACTGACACAAAATGATCGTCGACGATATATTTAATACAATATAGTGCACAATATTGTAAACGATTGTGAGGATCGGACTAGCAGTCCAGACACTTGAAGATGTCGTACCATTTAGATACAAGTCTCAACCTATTTGACTTATTTGGCTAAATCTATATGAAGATCCTTGAAGGATTGAAAATGCCCGAAGCATATAATTCAAAGTCTTGAGAAATGTACTCGATCAAATTATAAAGATCTTTGTACGGTTTAAAGCAATCTGGGCGCATGTGGTATAATCGCCTTAGTGAATATTTGCTGAAAGAAGGTTACATAAATGATGTTATTTGTCCATGTATTTTTATAAAGAAAATGGCATCAGAATTTGTTATACTTGTTGTTTATGGTGATGACATAAATCTTGTTGGAACTCCAGAAGAGCTTCAAAAGGCAATTGAATATCTTAAGAAAGAATCTGAGATGAAAGATCTTGGAAAGACAAAACTTTGTCTTGGTCTGCAAATTGAATATTTAGCAGATGAGATCTTTATCCATCAATCTGCCTATACAGAAAGGGTCTTAAAACGCTTTTACATGGACAAAGCGCACCCATTGAGTACACCAATGGTTGTTCGATCACTTGAAGTAAATAAGTATTTGTTCCGACCTCCAGAAGAGGACGAGGAACTCCTTGGTCCTGAAATACTCTATCTCGGTGTAGATGGTGCACTTATTTATCTTGATAATGCTAACAAAAGTGGTGCAGATCATATTGGTAATGCAGGTTATTTATCCGATACCCATAAAGTTCGATTTCAAACCGGCAAGCAGGGAATGCATATGATTGAGATCAGTGATTCATTCGAGAAACATGTGGGTTGGAATGTGATAAAAGACCCACAATATTATACGGAGACAACGTTTCATGCATAGCGCTATTAAAGGAGGATTTATAAAAGGAGATAGAACGAAGCACATTTCATCAAAATTGTTCTACACACACGATCTTCAGAAAAGTGGTGACATTGATGTGCAACAAATCCGTTCAAGTAATAATCCAGCAGATTTATTCACTAAATCTTTGCCAACTTCAACTTTTGAGAAGATGGTATACAAGATTGGAATGCGGAGATTCAAATATTTGAAACAAGGTTTTCATCAGGGGGAGTAAAATACGCGATGCACTCTTTTTCCCTTACTAAGGTTTTTCCCAGGGGGTTTTCCTTATAAGGTTTTTAATGAGGCACCTAACAATGCGTCTTACTAAATATGTGTACTCTTTTTCCTTCGCTGGGATTTTTTTTCCCACGTGGTTTTTCCTAGTAAGGTTTTAATGAGGCACATTATCTTTTAATGAACATCCAAGGGGGAGTGTTATAAATATATTATATTATGGATGTTCATTTAGTACTCCGTTGTAAATAAGCTTCCTGAAGAAGCTTATCCATATGAGACTCCACCGTAAATATGTTTATCTATTTAGTACTATATTGGAAATAAGCTTCCTGAAGAAGCTTATCACTTCGGTACCCGGTTATGGATAAACATTACCCCCAGTAGAAGTTTATCCATATCGGGTATAATGAGCTTATCTTTTCAGTACCCAGTTATGGATAAACATTACCCTCCGTAGAAGATTATCCATACCGGGTATAATAAGCTTATCCATTCAGTACTCCGTTATGGATAAATATTGCTCTCAGTAGAAGATTATCCATATCTGGTACAACAGCAGCTTACACAAGCAGCTTACACAACAACTTATAGTAGCTTACACTGCAGCTTGTAGTAGCAGCTTATACATCAGCTTGTAGTAGCAGCTTACAGAGCAGTTTTCTTTCTTCTATAAATAGAAGAGATTTCAGTTTATAATGTACATCAGTTTGAATTCGAATAATACATCAGTTTCTTTGTTTTATAGTCTTTGTTTTATAACAAATTGGGTATATTGCCCTCCAAATATGACTAAGAATGAATAAAGAAATACTTCTGACCTTCAAGTAAACATGATCTCAATCAAGACAAAATGCAAACTAATCCCCTCGTTTTTCTTCTTACACGTGGATATAGAAATATATTACGTGTCCACGAAAGTTAGGGACGAATTAATTATTGTGTCTCTTTTATTCGTCTGATTTTATTGTTTCTTTTGACCAGATATTTTGAAAAACATGACAGCGGGACCATGCACCGGTTAGGCATCATTACTGAAATAGAATTTTCGCATTGATCTTACCCTATTGTTGCATTCTTACACCAAGATTTTCTTTAAAAGAGGGCCAAAATAGAAAAGAAAAATGTGAGTTTAAGGGGGAGTTGGGGGGCCGAAAGCGGATCTAGAATTTAAATATAATGGGTTTAATTTTTAAAATTTTTAGTATTAACCTATTGTATTGTTAAAATTATGGGTCCAAACCTAATATTTTTTGAGATTCTAGTAACTTTTTATATATAAATTCATACTGCATATCAAAAATTAGTAAAAGTTGTACGGGATGCCTTATTTGGTCGCTCCCATTTATTTTATACCCATTTTTTAAATTTTTTTTAACTTGTAACCAATTTTTAAACAAGTTACCCCTTTCTCCTCCTGCTTCTCCTCCTTCGTTTTCTTCTTCTTCTATTAACAACTGAAAGACACTATGATTAATTCTCTAATACTATCACCATCTTAAGAGAAATTTTTATTCTGTCATGTATAGAACCCCAACATCAACGGAATCCGATTACATTCTCTTTCCCATTTTCCTTTTCCTTCCTGAAATGGTCATCCCAGTATTTCCAATGAACTTTCTCTTTACATTCTTTTCAACTTTCTCTTTCCACTTTCCACTCACTGGAATCCATGGATTCTTCTAAAAACAACATTTACCAGCCATTTTTGGAAAATAATGGAAATTCTAATTTGTCACCTCAATTATCCGAAACCCATAATTTTGAATCAAGTAATGAACTTGAAACTGTACTTTTAAACACTGAAATACCACTATGGAATAAACTCCGTTTAGCTACATGCATTGAAATGAAGCTCCTTTTTCATTTTGAGCTGATTGCTGCTTCACTTGGAAATACTGGCATTCACATTTTTTAAATTTTTACAAATAAACTAAATAACTTCAGCATCTTCTGCTGCTGAAACTTTTGAACAAGCTTATTCAGGACAAAAAACTTCAGCTTATTTAGTATTGAAATTTTTATAAATGAACTAAATAACTTCAGCATTTTCTTCTGAAGTTTTTGAAAAAGCTTTATGACAAAACTAATGAATACAGGACAAAAAAAATTCAGCTATTTTAGTGCTGAAGTTTTTACAAATGAACTAAATAATTTCAGCATCTTATCCAGGACAAAAAAACTTCAGCACTGCCTTTGCTACTTCAGGCCCGTCTACTAGAATGCTGAAGTTTTGCGTGATTGTCTTTGCTACTTCAGCTCCGTATGCTGAAGTTACGCGAAAAAGTGGGTACGCTTGCAATTTTTTTTACAAAGCGGACACAAGTTAAAACATGACCCAAAAAGCGAGTATAGATGCAAATCCCCCCCAAAAATTATAGATTCAGTTGAATCGTTTCCGCCCCTAATGGTTGGAGGATGGGGGAAAGGTGGACGAGAGAAATTCAAAAATAGCCAGATTTACAACTGGTTGTTCAAAAATCATTATTTGTTTGGATTGGGTGTTGTTGTAAATAATTTGGAATATGTTTAGGAGTTTATATCTCAATTTTGAGGGGTTTTGGTGAAGATTAGACTTGGTTTTGACTGAATTTCAGATTGAAACTCGAAGAAGAAGAAGAAGACATATTTCCAGAAATTGTAGATAAATTGTAGAATTGTAGATCAATTGTAGATAAATTGTAGATTGAGAAGACTAAAACTTCTACAAATCTTCTACAATTATGTTGAAAATGCCAATTATGCTACAATTGAAAATGGGAATTGGGATATTAAAATTCAATGTATCCAGTGTGTAGATATCTACAAATTTTCTACAAAAAATCTACAAAGAAACTACAAATCAGTTTACGTATGTATAAAGCAGTATTGTTTTGAAGGGTATCTACAAAATTACTACATTTATAGTACAATTACGCTACAATCTATGTTGAAAAAAAATATTGACTACAAAATTTTCTCTTTATCTACAAAATTTCTACAAATAAACTACAAATCAATTTTTCCAGGATTGATGAAGAACAAAACAGCAGAAGATGGGCCACCAGAGTTGCTCTTTATTCATTGTGGCCATACAAGTAAAATTTCTGACTTCTCATGGAACCCATGTGAAGACTGGGTCGTCGCTAGTGTTGCTGAAGACAATATACTACAAATCTGGCAGATGGCGGAAAACATCTACCACGATGAAGATGATATACTTAATGGGTCTCATCTCTGTATTTTTTGAGAAGAAGAAGGAATGGAGAAGAGAAAGAAATGGGAGGGGGAAAACAAATATGGTCAGATCTTAGGAATTAAGGGGAGAGAGAAACGTGGGATATATGGATACCTTTAATTAAGGAGTAAAAACTGCGCATTAATTAGACCCTTAATTAAGTATGGTATAAGATTGGTAATTTGGTATACGAGTTTGTAATTAAATCAAACCTTAAACATTGAGGGTAATAAGGTTTCATATATGATATAGATAGGTAAAAATCCCTTTATCACACATTATTAGTTACAGTCTTAAATTATTCGTGATCTTAATTACCCCCTTAACTAGATATTTTGAGAGCCATTATCTCCCTAAACGCTGATGTGATAAATTGTATGGGTGCACTCGCCTGCCACGTGGATTTTTCTGTATATGTGTGATTTTTTTGAAAAATAAAATATATTTTTACCTCTTTAAGTATGTTACCTTTTTAGATAATTTTTTTGAATATAATTTATAATAAAACTTGGATAGAACTACATTATTTAGGCTAAATTTTTTTATTTTACTAAAAACAATAAAGTTTTAGTTAATCTTTTTTTGAATTTAACCTGAAAATAAAGATTTATACAATTGAAATAAATAGTCAAGACATCTAAAAAGTTATAAAAATACATAGTTTGAAATTAATTATTTGGCTATAATTTTTTATATAGCTCTAAATTATGGTGCTCTAAAAATATACTTTTTACATATTTTACCTGAAAAAAATAAAAATACACAGTTAAAACTAATAATTATTGCATAAAAAGAAGAAATAAAAAGAGTGAACAATTGCAAGAAATAACTTATTATTTCTAACATACTTATTACTTTAAAAGATACTTATTGCACAAATGTAAGGTAAGGCTGCGTACGATAGATCTTCGTGGTCCGGCCCTTCCTCGGACCCCGTGTATAGCGGGAGCTTAGTGCAGCGGGCTGCCCTTCTTTTTATTGCTCTAAAAATGTATCCATAGAGTAAGTTATTTTTTGCAATTGTACACTCTTTTTATCTCTTCTTTTGATACAATTACTATTTATTTCAACTGTGTATTTTTATTTTTTTGAGGTAAATTCTGTAAAAAAAATATATATTTTTAGAGCACCATAATTTAGAGCTATATAAAAAATTATAGCCAAAATATTTAATTTTAAACCATGTATTTTTATAACTTTTTAGATGTCTTGGCTATTTATTTCAATTGTATAAATCTTTATTTTCAGGTCAAATTCAAAAAAAAGATTAACTAAAACTTTATTATTTTTAGCCAAATAAAAAAATTTAGCCTAAAAAAGTAACATACTTTAAAAGGTAAAAATATATTCTATTTTTTTAAAAAAATGCTACATATACCGAAAAATCCACGTCGCAGACAAGTGCACCCACATAATTTGCCACATCAGTGTCCAGGGGGTAATAACTTTCAAAAGGCCTAGTTGAGGGGGATAATTAAGACCACGAAAGGTTGTACCTAATAATCTGTGACAAGTTTAGGGAGTAAGGTATTTTGCAATCTTTTAATCTAGCGAACATCTATCATTCGCTTCTGTATTTGATTCAAAAAGATTAGACAAAAAATAAAAAAGATTTCAGTTTCATAAGTACGATGATAAAATGAGGGTTTCAAACACTACAAAATTTATTACACATAATCAACCTGTTGCATTGTTAACTGCAAGCCTTAAAATGTTTAATTGGATTAGGTTTCTAGCTTATTATCAAGACCGATTATAATTAGACTTCGAGAAACAAAAAGCAGAACAAAGAATGTAGGGAGTATAAAATGGAGTCCAAAATCAAAGTGGTATATTTAGACTCAAAGTACAAAAAGAGGTGAAAAAAATATCAGGTGACCATTTTACGTATAACACATGAATAGCATGCGCTATATTTGAATTTTAAATGTCGGTTAAAATATAAGTAAAACGTATATATGGGATGTATTATACCTGAAGTTGAAAAGACATTAGGTATAGCTTATCGCATATATGCGCTATACTTATATTAAAAATGGCCCAACCTTCTTCCTCGCGACAGATTGGCAAAAACGGTTCCCTCCCCCCATTTTTAAAGCTTAAATCTCCATTGGAGCCCACTCGTCCCCCGAAAATCGTGTCCCCTCAGTATTTTAGCTAGCTAAAACCCGATCCATGGCGTTGTCGTGTAATGGATCTTTTCTATTGCTCGTTTCGGTGGTCAAATCATCAATTTTTCTCAATTTAAAAAACTCTAAAACGAGGTATTACGACTCACTTTTATAGTAAAACTCATGTATATAAATTACTAATTAATTATTTTTACTGTGTTGTATGCTTTTTGTGATCGTTTTTTTGATATAGTTATTTTTTTATTTTTTTATCTGGATTAGTTTATTTATGTGAAAAAATTATGAAAATTCTATATTGTTCGTTTGTTGAATAATTAGTGTTATATGTGACTTTAGTATTGTACATATAATAATATGTGGCTTTATTGTTGTTTAGTGCCCTTTAGTGTTATGTTGTGCCTTTTATTATTATGTAGTACCCTTTAACGTAGTAAAACTGCTAATAAATTTTAGTTTATGTTAGTTGATGTTGTTTATGACCATTTAGAGTAGTGTGACTTTAGTGCTCTTTAGGATTCTCTAGTCTAGAACAAACACTATGTGCCCTCATTAACTAACTCGATTAGAGTACTCAATTATAGATTAAATGTATTACTAGATAATTATCAAATATTAGATATGAATCATAAAATAATTACTTGACATGACGAAAGAGATGCTGCCGAATTTTTTGGCAAAATATAAAAGTTAACAAACAAATCGTTACGAATGAAATAAATTGAATATTATTTAGTATTAAGTTTTTATTATTTTTAATACAAATAATTATTAAATATATCTTGATTAGTTATGAAGTTAAATATTTAATTCTGTAATAACCCAAAAAATCTGAAGAAAAGATGACAGTTCAAACATAACCCTGCCGAATTTTAGTCAAAAAATATAAGAAACTAACATATAAAATATTAAAATAGAAAATTTATCAACCTAAGTATTTTTTTATATGAATAATTATAAAATATATCTTGATTAGTTATAAAAATTATATATTTAATTCTCTTATAACCCAAAAATATCTGAAAAATAGATGACAGTTCATACAAAACTCTACAAAATTTTAGTCAAAAAATATAAAAAACTAACATATAAAATAATAATATAGAAAATTTATCAACCTAAGTATTTTTTATATGAATAATTATTAAATATATCATGATTGGTTATGCTCATTAACTATCTTGGTTAGTCACTATCACTTATTATTCTACGCTTCCAACCACTGAAATTTTTCTTCCAACCAATTATTTTCTTCTTCTGCCTATTTCAGTTTCTTCTTCACTGCCGCAAGTTGTTCTTACAGTTTCAAGATCTGGAGTTCGTATTCACCAGTCAGATTCTAAATGTTTAGCAAACATGATTTGTAGTATTCCTGGTTAATGTGTTCATCATACCATTCTTCAAAATTACATTGATTTCCGTCCTACAAATGAGGATGATAACAAAAGACAATTAATTAACATGTTATAAATAATCTATTAACTAACATAACTTTTAATAATAATAATTTACAACTTGTTTGCACATCCAACATCTGCATCCTAAATAGCAATTTGACCAACATGAATTCAAAATCTCACGTTTGCCATAATAACACCTTGGTACGTTATTGCGTCCAAACATGTCGTAATGCTCGAACTTGAAAAATTTATGGAAAGTTATTTTCTTCGTTTGGTTACACCGTAAATAATAATGCAAAATGTGCCGGGGGGGGGGGGGGGATTATAGGCAGCTAAGTGTGATTTTAGGTTACATAATGCATATTGGTGATGTGCTACGTTTCGCGTGCTAATAATTCTTTACGGTACAAGTCGGTACAACTTTTTTAGGTCGACATGACAATACACATAACACATATTGGTGTTACGTTACATTTCGCGTGCTAATGATTCTTTACGATACAAGTTGGTGCAATTTTTTCAGGTCGACTGCTTTTTTAGGTCGAAATGACAATACATATAATGCATATTGGTGATGCGCTACGTTTAACATACAAGTTCATGCAGTTTAGTTCTTTTTAAATTGAACCAACATTCTAGTATTCAAAAACTATTTCAAGAACCATTACAACATCCATTTCAGAAATGCCACTAACATTTAATAAGTGGTTTAAGAAGAGGCAAAAAGGTGAAGGTAGTTCAACAAATCCACATGGAACACGTCATAACAAAATCGATTCCTACCTTGAAAAAAATATGATAGGTTGCTATACTGATTTGGTTGATGACAAGTGGTATGGTGTTCTACGTCCCTCGGAAAATAAGCCTATCAATATACACACTGATCTTAAAGTTACATGGCACATTATTAAGGGGGAATCGCATTCTACAAAGCCTGAAGGTATGCGAATATGGGGTGAAAAACTATAATGGGTTCCCCTTTACTCAAAAAGTGTGATTGTGAAGTACTATGCCATTGGCATGGGCTAGTTGTACTACAAGCACTGTTTGCAACCTTAAAAACAAACACACACAAAGAATAACCAAAAGTGATTTGGCATTTGATGAAAGAGATTTTAGAGATGGAAAAAGCACTAGCCGTTCATCATGCACTGGATGATCTTAACTACCTGCAAGAAATGGAGGATTAGTATTGGGATTTATTAGAAAATAAAAAAATTACATAGAGACACTAATTATCCTGTATTTCCAACAGTTGTCGAGTAGGAGGGACTACCTAAGTTTCTTCCGCAGACGTTGGACGTAGAAGTCCCATACTATTGTAGAAACCAAGCAAATGATTTTATTGATAATAGCGATGAAATATGAGAAATGTGTGTCAACTGGGGCATAGATTATGATGCCCTCGGTCAGGACGGAAGCGTACAAGATGTTGACGAAGAAGATGACGACAATGACAATGAAATAGTGCCGGACAGTGACGATAATGGTAAATGAAAATATTTATTTGTTGAAGTTATTTTTAATTGTTGTATTGAATCTTCAATGCTAAATGTCAATTAGATTTAGGCTTATTGGAAACTTCATTTTATTTCATAAATATTGCAAATAGCACAATTACAGACATTTAGTACAACAAAAATATTATAACAAAACACTAAGTTTATCCTTAAAAATTGGGCACATTGGATGAACTGCCACCGGGAGCTGAATTACCACCGCTTCCCAAACCAACCGAAGGACATTTATGGCGACCGTGTCCTTTTTAGGAACATATACCACATTTACGCGTATAAATGGTATCACCAATATCTATTTGGTTCCATATCCGCGTTCTTTTTTGCACTTACTGTTGACGCACATAATCCTTGTTACACACCATTTTAAATAGTTCCGGCGGTCAATAATGCTCAGCACCCACTGGTTGAAAGTGGCCAATATAGGTGTTTACGTATGCAATAATACTATATTCTTTATCAACGTACCTCGTTGCCGCAAAACCTGTATGTTGAAAGTACTTCATCGAATGTGAGTATGGAAAGTGATGGATCGACCATTTCCCACACGAACATATTCTTCTGGATTTATTGATAGTGTAGGTATTATTACCGCGGTTTTAATGCATACCGGTGCGAACTTCAAAAATATTTCACTCGTTGCAATACTGCAAAAATATATGCCAATGTGCTCGCTTCCTATAGCTCTCAAATCGTTTCATCGGCTGTGGCATACATTCAACACCCCTTTCCATCAATGACGATGAACTTCTAGATCTTTCAACAAACCTCTCCACCATCTGCTTAAATAACATCCGCACCATGACAGTGACCGCCAATCCATGGGCAGACTTCAACAACCTGTCGAAAGACTCTGACAGGTCTGTAGTCAAAGTCCACCATCTTCTACCACCATCCTTATGCAAAGTCCACTTGTCAAGCTCATGTTGCATCGACCAATGATATGCTTCTGGGTCTTCCTAGCTAATCAATTCCATTCGCTTTCTGAATTTACACCCTCGATGATTTGTTGCAGCCATCTACATTAAATCATGTAAGCTCTTATTCGGATGAGCCCTCTGGAAGTTGGTATTTAAGTGCCTAACAGAGTAACGGTGGTAGGCATACAGTTCCTGCCATACATCCAAAATTTGTATAAAACGTAAAATATCACCATGCCTATCAGACATTAGACAAATACCTGAACGCTGTTGTGATGATCCGATAGGTCATCTAGAGTTTTAAACCTTAATTCTATATTTTAAAACCTTAAATAATTTCTTTTTACCTTTCTCGATTTGCGTTCACGGTCCGTGTCTTTTTCGAAAGGCTTTATTATGAAAAATTAATTAAAATGTGAATTCATACCTTAAAAATCCATTTGAGTTGAGTTTGGTCAACGTTTTGAGCAAACAGATTCAGATCTGTATTTTGACGGTCCTGGTGGATCCATATCGTAATTTGGAACTTGGGTGTATTCCCGAAATCGAATTTGAAGGTCCCTAACTTGAGTTATCGCATTTTATCGAAAAGTTTAAGTTTAAAGATTTAAAGAATTTAAAGATTTGACCAAAGTTTGACTTTATTGCTACCGGGTCCGGATTTTGGTTCTGGAGCTTGGCATAGGTTCATTACTTTATTTAAGACTTGTCTGTAAAATTTGGTGAAGAATAGAGTTGGTTTAATGTGATTCAGACGTCTGGTTGTTAAAATAGAAATTCTTAAGTTTCATTAAATATTTCATTTGATTTGGTGCCCGATTCGTAGTTCTAGGTGTTATTTTGGTGTTTTAATCACGCGAGCGAGTTCGAATGAGGTTTTTAGATGGGTGTGCATGTTTGGTTTGGAGCTCCGAGGGCTCGGGTGAGTTTTGGAGTGGCTACAGAGTGAATTTGGACTTTGAATCATAGTTGGTGCAAGTGTGTGTTCTGGTGTTTTTGTAGATCTCGCAATTGCGAGGTCTAGCTTGCAAATGCGAGCCTCACATTTGCAAAGAAAACTTCGCATTTGGGAGCAGGGGTTGGGGGCCGGTTTTCGCATTTGCGAGATCTGGGGCCTCAATTGTGATCTCTTCAGGTTTGCATTTGCGAACATATTATTCACATTTGTGAAGGTAGCAAAGATGCAAGGGCTTCGCATTTGCGAGGGCTTTTCGCATTTGCGGGGTTCGTAATTGCAAATCCCAGGTCGCAATTGCAACATCTGCCCCTGGACTTAAGCTGAGTTAGACGGAATTTTTCTCATTCTTCCCAATTTTCAAACCTTTCCTTAGAGGCGATTTTCTCAAGAACTCTTCTTCCCCAGTTCATTGGTAAGTGATTCTAACATACTTTCTTTTAATTTTCCAATACATTTCATTAGATTTCAACCTTAAATCTAGGATTTTTATGGTAGAAATTGGGGATTTGGGTAGAATGAAGGATTTTTATAAAATTGGAATTTAGATCTCAAATTGAGGTCAGATTTTGAAACAAAGTACATAACCGGGCTTAGGGGTGAATGGGTAATTGGGTTTTGGTCCGAATTTTGGATTTGGACCAAGCGGGCCTGGGAGTTAACTTTTTTAATAATGAACTAATTGAACCTCTTTCATTCATGGGTAGTTCCTAAGGCTTATTTTGAATCATTTGGTTATTAATTTGCTAGATTTAGTTGGTTCGGAGGCTTGTTCAAAAGGCAAAGCCGTTGTTGAGCTTTGAGTTGATTTTAGAGCGAGGTTGTCATAGTTAACCTTGACTTGAGGGATTAGGACTTGTTTGCCTATTTGCTACATGCTTAAATGTTGGGTACAACGTATATGTGAGGTGAGGGCTAATCTTGCGTTGTTATTGGGTTAAAACATGCGGGTGGGACTTGTTTCTTATAATTTATTTCCTCCTTTGATTATGATATCCATGCTTAGACTAGTTTATTACTTAATTGATCGATCTTTCCTCATTTATGAACTATTGGTGATAATTGAGTATTTTTGGAAGTTGAGGTTCGGTATTGTGAAATCGTTGTTGACGTAAGGTTTATTATTGCTTATTCTATCTCCCAAATGTTATATATATTCATTGCTATATGGTAAGGGAGAGTGTTAAAGCATGAAGGGTGATGCCGTGAAAATATTATTATTTTGTCTATTGAATTATACATAGTGAGGAAGAGAGTTAAAGTATGAAGGGTGATGTCGTGCAATATTTATCATTTCATGATGAAATTGAGAGTAAAAGCACGAAGGGTGATGTTGTGCCGTAATTATCAGCTAATGGAAAGATTGAGACTAAAAGTACGAAGGGTGATGCCATGCCATTATTATTTTTTCATGGCGAGGTTGAGAGTAAAAACACGAAGGGTGATGTCGTGCAGTCTTTATTCATTATGTTTATCGATTTTCATTGGTTTAAGATTTATGAACTATTTCATGTTGTCATTTCCTATTGTATTTGCCGTATCTTGTACCCCCTTTCACATGTACCCTCCTACCTGTGCATGTTTAATATCTATTTATTGTTATGTTGTATATATATCCTCTTTTGTTCAGGTTTAAATACGTGGGTGTCCTGTCATAGCCTTGTCACTACCTCGTCGAGGTTATGCTCGACACTTACGGAGTACATTAGGTTAGTTGTACTCATACTACGCTCTGTAGTTCTTCTGCAGACTTTGGTATTGGTCTCAGCTGTCTGTGAGGTGCATCAGCTCGGATTAGCTTATTTGGAGACTCGAGGTAGATCTGCTAGTGTCTGCAGACCTTGAAGTCCCCTTCTTCTTTCCTTATTAATGTTCTTTTCATTCGAGACAGTTGTAATTATTTCAGACTCTACTTGTAGAAACTCTAGAAGCTCATGTACTTCTGACTCCAGATCTGAGTTGTATTAGATATTTGGTTATTATGCTATTTCGTACTTTATTTTGTTTCATTCTGTTTAATTGGTTAAATTGTTTGAATTGTTTGAAATTGGCAAAAGAATTATTCTAATGTTGGCTTGCCTAGCGAGTGAAATATTAGGCACCATCACGGTCCCGAAAGGTGAGAATTTCGGGTCGTGACAAGTTGGTATCAAAGCCCTAGGTTGCCTAGGTCTCACGAGTCACGAGCATGCTTAGTAGAGTCTGGAGGATTGGTACAGAGACATCTGTACTTATCTTCCAGAGGCTATCGAGTTTAGGAACAATTTCACTTATATACTTCTCTGTTGTGCAATTTTATTTTATCATTGATAATTGAACTCTTTTATTCTTGTTCTCTCGTAGATGGCAAGTACACGTACTGTATCTTCAGTTGGACAGCAGCCGGAGCCCTAGTGGCAGCTCCTACAAGGGGTAGAGGCCGAGGCAGAGGTAGAGCTCATCCTAGAGCTCAAGAAGCACCACAAACAGTGGAGCCTTAGGTGGATTTTGATGAGGATGTTCTAGCTCAGACTGTACCTGTTGGATCAGCTTAGGTCCTGGAGGGGTTCATCGCCACCCAAGTGCTTCAGAATGCTCTAGTCCGTTTGGTTGGCCTTATGGAGAGCGTGGCCCAGGCCGGTACATTTCCTGTGGCACCAATCATCTCTCAGGCTGGGGGAGGAGCAAAAACTCCCATACTCAAACTCCGAAGCAGATGGCTCCCAAGTATCATACCCCATCAGCCCCGCCAGCTGGGATAGTTCAGCCGGTTTTTAAGGCACAGATCGGTGATAGGCCCGCCATGTCTTCAGAGGGCTTATTGAGATTGGAAAAGTTTACAAAACTCTTTCCAGTTCACTTTAGTGGTGCACCTTTTGAGGACCCACAAGATTATCCTGACCACTGCCATGAAGCGCTGCGGAACATGGGTATAGTTTAGACCAATGGGGTCAATTTTGCTATGTTTCAGATGATGGTTTCTGCCAAGAAATGGTGGAAGGATTTTATGTCGACCAAACCAGCTGGGTCTCCTGCTCTTACTTGGGACGAGTTCTCTCAGCAATTCATGGAGAAGTTCCTCCTTATCACTTTGAGAGAGGATTACCACAGGCAGTTTGAGCGTCTCCAACAGGTCAGTATGACTGTTACTCAGTACGAGACCCGTTTTATGGATCTAGCTCGTCATGCTCTTCTCTTGCTTCCTACTGAGAGGGAGAGGGTGAGGAGGTTTATTGATGGACTTACTCACCCTATCAGGCTACAAATGGCCAAGGAGACCGGAAGTGAGATTTCCTTTCAGACGGCCACAAATGTTGCTAGGTAGATCGAGATAGTTCTTTCACATGAGAGAGGGCAGGGGTCTGATAAGAGGCCTTGTTATTTTGGTAGCTTCAGTGGTGCTTTATCTGGAGGCAGGGGTACTTTTGGCAGAGGCAATCTTCCCAAGCCATTTCACTCAGCGCTCCAGGCATCTCACAGTGCTTCAGGTGGTCGTGGCTCTCATATGTCTCATCCCGACCAGCTAGCCTACAATGCACCACCAGCTCCTATTAGTGCACCTCCTCTTCAGAGTTTTCAGGGTGGCTACTCAGGTCGACAGGGTTAGTTTCTTGATCAGCAGTCACAGCAGCCGAGGTCCTATTATACTTGTGGTGATCTGAGGCACATTGCTAGATTTTGCCCTCGGGCACTAGGCAACTCACAGCAGCAGGGTTCTCGTGCCATGGTTCTGGCACCAGTTGCTTCACCGCCCGCTCAGCTAGCTAGAGGTAGGGGTCAGACAGCTAGAGGTGGAGGTCAAGCCGTTAGAGGCGGAGGTCAGGCTGTTAGAGGTAGAGGTCAGCCAGTTAATGTCCGTTCCAGAGATGTAGTTCATAATGGTGGGGCCCAACCCCGATGTTACGCTTTCCCAGCTAGGCCTGAGGCTGAGTCATCTGACACCGTCATCATAGGTATTGTTCCAGTTTTCCATAGAGATGCTTCAGTTCTATTTTATTCAGACTCTACTTATTCCTACATGTCATCCTATTTTGCTTTATATCTGGTTGTGCCTCGTGATTCTTTGAGTGCTCTTATGTATGTGTCCACACCTATGGGAGATTCTATTATTGTAGATCGTGTCTATCGTTCGTGTGTGGTTACTATTGGGAGTATTGAGACTAGCGTAGATCTTCTACTTCTTGATATGGTAGATTTTGATGTCATCTTGAGTATGGATTGGCTGTCACCTTATCATGCTATATTGGATTTTCACGCCAAGACGAAGACCTTAACTTTGCCGGGGTTGCCTCGGTTAGAGTGGAGAGGAACTCCTGGCCATTCCACGAGCAGAGCTATCTCTTATGTGAAGGCTTGACGTATGGTTGGGAAGGAGTGTCTAGCTTATTTGGCTTATGTTCGTGATTCTAGTGCGGAGGTTCCTTCCATAGATTCGGTGCCAGTTGTTCGTGAGTTCCCAGAGGTGTTTCCTACAGATCTGCCGGGGATGCCACCCGACAAAGATATTGACTTCTGTATTAATTTGGCTCTGGGCACTCAACCCATTTCTATTCCGCCATACTGTATGGACTTGCTAGATTTGAAAGAATTGAAGGAGCAGTTGCAAGATTTACTTGATAAGGGCTTCATTAGACATAGTGTCTCGCCCTGGGATGCACCTGTGTTGTTTGTGAAGAAGAAAGATGGATTGATGAGGATGTACATAGATTATCGACAGTGGAACAGAGTCACCATCAAGAAAAAGTATCCATTGCCGAGGATTGATGATTTATTTGATCAGCTTCAGGGTGCCAAGGTGTTTTCGAAGATTGATTTGAGCTCTGGCTACCATCAGTTGAAGATTTGGGCATTTGATGTCCCTAAGACAGCTTTTCGGACTCGGTACAGGCATTATGAGTTTGTAGTGATGTCATTTGGGGTGACAAATGCCCCAACAACATTTATGGATTTGATGAATTGGGTGTTCAAGTCTTACTTGGATTTCTTCGTGATTATATTTATTGATGATATCTTGATCTACACCCGCAGTCGAGAGGAGCACGAGCAACATCTTCGGATTGTTCTTCAGACTTTGAGAGACAACTAGTTATATGCCATGTTTTGAAAGTGCGAGTTTTGGTTGGACTCGATCACTTTCTTGGAGCACATCGTATCGGCAGAGGGCATACGGGTAGATCCTAAGAAGATTGAGGCAGTTCAGAACTGGCTTAGACCCACTTCAGCTCTGGAGATCCGGAGTTTCCTGGGTTTGATGGGTTATTACCATAGGTTCGTGGAGGGGTTTTCATCTATAGCAGCCCCATTGACAAGATTGACCCAGAAGGGTGCCCCATTCAGATGGTCAGACAAGTGTGAGTTGAGCTTTCAAAAGCTCAAGACCGCTTTGACTATAGCACCAGTGTTGGTATTGCCCACTGGTTCAGGATCTTACACAGTATGTTATGATGCATCTCGTATTGGGCTCACTATAGTGTTGATGTAGGATGGTAGGGTGATTGCATATGTGTCGCGGTAGTTGAAGGTTCATTAGAAGAATTACCATGTTCATGACTTAGAGTTGGCAGCCATTGTTCATGCGCTAAAGATTTGGAGGCATTATCTTTATGGCGTGTTGTGCGAGGTATTCACAGATCATCGAAGTATGCAGTATTTGTTCAAGCAGAAAGATCTCAATTTGAGGCAGAGGAGGTAGTTGGAGTTGTTGAAAGACTATGACATCACTATCTTGTATCATCCTGGGAAGGCCAATGTGGTGGCCAATGCCTTGAGTAGGAAGGTGGTGGGTATGGGCAGCCTTGCTTACATTCCAGTCGGTGAGAGACCGCTTATATAGGCTGTTCAGGCTTTGGCCAATCAGTTCATGAGGTTAGATGTTTCAGAGCCCAATCGTGTTCTAGCTTGCACAATTGCTCGGTCTCCCTTGTATGAGCGCATTAGAGAGCGGCAATATGATGACCCTCATTTGCTTGTCCTTTAGGACACGGCGTGGCACGGTGGTGCCAAGCAGGTTATGGTTGAAGATGATGGGGTTATGAGGATGCTGGGCCATATTTGTGTGTCCAATGTAGATGAACTTTGTGAGTTGATTCTTGAAGAGGCTCACAATTCCCGACATTCTATTCATCCGGGTGCCGCCAAGATGTATCAGGACTTGTGGCAGCATTATTAGTGGAGGAAGATGAATAAGGACATAGATGCATATGTAGCTCGGTGCCTAAATTGTCTACAAGTAAAGTACAAGCATTAGAGGCCTGGTGGTTTACTTTAGAAGTTAGAGATTCCTGAGTGGAAGTGGGAGCGTATCACTATGGATTTTGTTGTCGGACTCCCACAGACTCAAAAGAATTTCGACACGGTATGGTTTATTGTAGACATGCTAACCAAGTTAGCACACTTCATTCCTGTGGCAGTTATTTATTCTTCAGAGTGGTTGGATGAGATTTAAATCCTAGAGATCGTCTGCCTTCACGGTGTGCCCGTGTCTATCATTTCTGATCTAGGTATGCAGTTCTCCTCGCACTTCTGGAGGGCAGTACAACGTGAGTTGGGTACGCAGGTGGAGTTGAGCACAACATTTCATCCCAAAACGGACAGACAATCCGTGCGCACTATTCAAATATTGGAGGATATGCTTCGCGTTTGTGTGATAAATTTCGGGGGTTCTTAGGATCAATTCTTTCCACTTGTGGAGTTTGCCTATAATAACAGCTATTTATCGAGCATTCAGATGGCTCCCTATGAGGCATTATATGAGAGGCGGTGTCGTTCTCCAATTGGGTGGTTCGAGCTGGGGAGGCTCGGTTGTTGGTTACAAATTTGGTACAGGATCCCTTGGATAAGGTCAAGAGTATTCAGGATCGACTTCGCACAGCTCAGTCTAGGCAGAAGAGTTATGCTGACCGTAGAGTTTGTGATGTTGCATTCATGGTCGGAGAGAGGGTATTTCTCCAAGTTTCACCCATGAAAGGTGTGATGAGGTTCGGGAAGAAGGGTAAGTTGAGCCCTAGGTATATCAGACCCTTTGACATTCTTCAGAGAGTGGGTGAGGTGGCCTACAAGCTCGCATTTCCACCTAGTTTATCAGTAGTCCATCTGGTGTTCCACGTGTCTATGCTCCGGTAGTATCACAGTGATCTGTCCCATGTGTTAGATTTTAGCTCAGTCCAGTTGGACAAGGAGTTGACTTATGAAGAGGAGTCGGTGACTATTCTAGCCCGGCAGGTTCGACAGTTGAGGTCAAAGAGTTATCCTTCAGTTCGAGTGTAGTGGAGAGGTCAGCCGGTCGAGGCAGTCACCTGGGAGTCCGAGTCGAACATGCGGAGTAGATATCGCCACCTTTTCACTAGTCCAGGTAATTTTCTATGTCCGTTCGAGGACGAACGATTGTTTTAGAGGTGGAGAATGTGATGACTTGATAGGTCATCTAAGGTTTTTAAACCTTAATTCTATATTTTGAAACCTTAAATAGTTCCTTTTGCCTTCCTCAATTTGCATGCATAGTCCGTGTCTTTTTTCGGAAAGCTTTTATTATGAAACATTGATTAAAATGTGAATTCGTGCCTTAAAAATCTATTTGAGTTGACGTCGGTCAATGTTTTGAGCACACAGACCCGGATCCATATTTTGACGATCTCGATAGGTCCGTATCGTGATTTGGGACTTGGGCGTATGTCCGGAATCGAATTCGAAGGTCCCTAGCTCGAGTTATCGCATTTTGTTAAAATTTTAAAGTTTAAAGAATTTAAAGATTTGACCAAAGTTTGACTTTATTGCTACCGAGTCCAGATTTTGGTTTTGGAGCTTGGCATAAATTCATTACTATAATTAAGACTTGTCTGCAAAATTTGGTGAAAAACGAAGTTGGTTTGACGTGATTCTGACGTCCTGTTGTTAAAATAGAAATTCTTAAGTTTCATTAAAAATTTCATTTGATTTAGTGCCTAATTTGTAGTTCTAGGTTTTATTTTGGTATTTTGATCGCGCGAGCGAGTTCGTATGAGGGTTTTGTACTGTTGTGCGTATTTGGTTTGGAGCCCCGAGGGCTAGGGTAAGTTTCAGATATGTTACGGAATGAATTTGGACTTAGAATTATAGCTAGTGCAAGTGTGTGTTCTGGTGTTGTCTGCAGATCTTGCAATTGCGAGCCTCATATTTGTGAAAAAGACTTCGCATATGCGAGCAGGGGCTGGGGGGCTGGTTTTTGCATTTACGAGATATGGGGTCGCAATTGCGATCTCTTCAGGTTCGCATTTGCGAACATATTGTTCGCATTTTCGAAGGCAGCAGAGGTGCGAGGGTTTCACATTTGCAAGGACTTTTTTGCATTTTGCGAACCCCGTGTCGCAATTGCGACATTTGCGCCTGGGCTTAAGCTGAGTTAGACATAATTTTTCTCATTCTTCCCAATTTTCAAACCTATAAACCTTAGAGGCAATTTTTCAAGAACTCTTCTTCTCCAATTCATTGGTAACTGATTCTAACATACCTTCTTTTAATCTCCTAATACATTTTATAAGATTTCAATCTTAAATCTAGGATTTTTATAGTAGAACTTTGGTATTTGGGTAGAATTAGGGATTTTTCTAAAATTAGAATTTAGACCTCAAATTGTGGTCAAATTTTGAAACAAAGTACATAGCTGGGTTCGGGGTTGAATGGGTAATCGGGTTTTGGTCCGAATTTCAGGTTTGGACGAAGCGGATCCTGGAGTTTACTTTTGTTAACTTTTTCAATAATGACCTAATTGAACCTCTTTCATTCATGAGTAGTTCCTAAGGCTTATTTTGAATGGTTTAGTTAATAATTTGCTATATTTGGTTGGTTCGGAGGCTTGTTCGAAAGGCAAAGCCGTAGTTGAGCTTTGAGTCAATTTTGGAGCGAGATAAGTATCGTGGTTAACCTTAACTTTAGGGATTAGGACTTATTTGCCTATTTGCTATATGCTTAAATGTTGGGTACAATGTATATATGAGGTGACGAGGACTCTTGTGTTGTTATTGGGTTAAAGCATGCAGGTGGGACTTGTTTCTTGTAATTTAATTCCCCCTTTGATTATGATATCCATGCTTAGACTAGTTTATTACTTAGTTGATCGATCTTTCTGCATTTATGAACTATTGGTGATAATTGAGTATTTTTGGAAGCTGAGGTTCGATATTGTGAAATCATTGTTTACGTAAGGTTTATTCTTGCTTATTCTATCTCCCAAATGTTATATATATATTCATTGTTACATGGTAAGGAAGAGTGTTAAAATACGAAGGGTGATGCCGTATCAATTATTGTTTCGTCTATTGAATTATACATAGTGAGGAAGAGAGTTAAAGCATGAAGGGTTATGCCGTGCCATATTTATCGTTTCATTATGAAATTGAGAGTAATAACACGAAGGGTGATGCCGTGCCGTAATTATCAGCTTATGGAAAGATTGAGACTAAAAGCACGAAGGGTGATGCCGTGCCATTATTATTGTTTCATGGTGAGGTTGAGAGTAAAATCACGAAGGGTGATGCCGTGCAATCTTTATTCATTATGTTTATCGTTTTTCATTGGTTGAAGGTTTATGGACTATTTCATGTTGTCATTTCCTATTGTAGTTGCCGTATCTTGTACCCCCTTTCGCATGTCCCCTCCCATCAGTACATGTTTAATCTCTATTTATTGTTATGTGTGTATATATATATATATATATATATATATATATATATATATATATATATATATATATATATATATATATATATATATATATTCAAGTTTAAATATGTGGGTGTCCTGTCATAACCTCGTCACTACTTCATTGAGTTAGGCTCGACACTTACGGAGTATATTGGGTCGGTTGTACTCATACTACACTCTACACTTCTTATGCAGACTTTGGTATTGGTCCCAGCTGTCTGTGAGTTGCATCAGCTCAGATTAGCTTATTTGGAGACTCGAGGTAGATCTGCTGGCGCCCGCAGACCTTGAAGTCCCCTTCCTCTTTACTTATTTACTGTTCTTTTCATTCGAGACAATTGTAATTATTTCAGACTCTGTTTGTAGAACCTCTAGAAACTCGTGTACTTGTGACTCCAGATCCGAGTTGTATTAGATATTGGGTTATTATTCTATTTCGTACTTTATTTTGGTTTCATTATGTTTAATTGGCTAAATTGTTTGAAGTGTTTAAAATTGGCAAAAAATATATTCTAACATTGGCTTGCCTAGCGAGTGAAACGTTAGGCGCCATCACAGTCCCGAAAGTGGAAATTCCGGGTCGTGACAGCTGTCTGACAATGTGCTCTTTCAAGTGGTTAAAAAACAATGTACAAGTCTCTTGACTTTTATTGGCACAAATAGCAAATGCGAGGGGAAATATGCTTCCATTAGCATTTACTACAACGGCGATCAACAACTTAATATCATACTTTCCATATACATGAGTGCTGTCTATGGATATTACCGTCCGACAATGCACAAAACCATCAATGGCTGGTTTAAATGCCCTGAATACATATCTGAATATGAATTCTGGTATTCCCAGACTCCGCTCAAACTTCAATAACAGTCCCAGGGTTAAAGTGTTGCAAAGCAGCCATGTACCTGGGTAGAGCGGCATATGACTTATCCCGGTTACCATAAACAATCTCAAACGCGCGTTTACGCCCTAGAAATGCCTTTCTTTTGGTAATGGTAGAGCCATATACCCAGTGGACATATATTATATACTCTGTAATCTTGTACCTTATGGACGATTCAATATGTGGAATCAAGATAAGAGAAATCAAGTTAACATTCAAGTTAAAATGATTCCCACCAAATGTGTCCATATCACAAGTGTTGGTGCCAATGTATTTTCCCACAATCCACATATTTATTATCAACTTTCTAAGCACGCAACATCCATCTACAACCTTGAAACCATCTATGAAAAATAACCTTATATACTTCCGGAGATAGACTCATGAACCTCCATCTCACAATACTCTTTTATACTGTATATTTGCACCGCCCTGCTAAGACGCGCTTTATGAGCAAAAAGAATATTCTTTGACAACACCGTTGGTCTAGATTCATCCCACATTGCTATCCGAATGTCATCAAGATTCCTTGTGAGGGTATCCACATCCGTCATACTGGGCAACTCATCAAGGTAGGGAATCACCTTTGAATGAAAAGGTCACATGGGACTCGTACAATCTGGGTCTAACGGGAGGTGGAGTCTGCATATATGGAGCATGCTCATTGGTGGCATCATGCTCCCTCGGCAAAGCAGGTTGCTCATTCTCATTTCGTTTCCTCATCATCGTCGCCCTCATCAGGGAAGGGTGTATCATCTCTAGACTCATCAGCATTGTTGTCATAATCACTATCATCTTCCTGACTCTGTGCATCTGCCAGATCATAATTAAATATACCATCTTCGGGCAATTGAGTAAGGACATGACCTTCAAGTTACTCGTTTTCACTGCACAACTAATAAAATAATGAGTTTCTCAAATTCATCCCAACATTATATATTAACTTTATCTCTTAAGTTATAATTCATAATCTATTGATATCCCATGATGCACATTACCGAATTACTGATGACTCTCGGATGGACCACCATGATCCAAAATACTAAAATTGAGCATATTCTAACTGTTTGTTGGTTCATAACTTGTAAAATTCATATCAGGCCGGTACCCCCTTTGGATTATATGAGTGTTAGTACGAATATAATACATAGAAAAACATACTAAGACAAAGGAAAATTAAAATTTACCACTCGGAGTGTGAATTATGTAAACTTGGCGAGAAATTATGTTCTTGCTCCTTATTCGCCCGAGATAAGTTTAGATTTGGCCAAACTCTTTCAATCGGAACCTGTTCGGATAAAACTGCTCCAAAAACACCACTTGATGATTGAGGGTTATCCCTATTTTGTGGAACCTCAATATTGCAAACGTCTTCAGACTTGACGTATATTTCCAGCATTTTTATTACAAGAAGTTTCTGGTGTTCATCCGGTCCTCAAAAAATCTTTCAGAGTTTCTTCGTCTTAGATGTTAAACTCAGCGTAACAAGCAACCCTTTGCGAAGTAAGAGAATATGGATATATTCCGGTTACTTTAATATTAACCGAATATTTTCTCACACTCTTTTTTTTTACATAATAACGATACCAATCTATCGTACTCCAATGTAAGTGGCAACTTAACAATACACTGTGGAGAACAACTATAGTGTATTGAGTTATTCTCCACGACAACCTCACCCCACCAATATAACGCAACTCTAATTTTTCGCTCTTCAGACATTATGACAAAATGCAAAAAAAGTTAAGTAAATAAATATTTTGGAATGAGTAAAGGAAAATAAAAAGGATGCAGAAGACTGAATTTTTGAAGAAAGAATGAAACTTCTTAAATAAGCAAAAAAGTTGTGCGGGTTACAATAATTGGAAGGTATAACACATTAATCAAAAGCACTATCGCCACCAGTTATTGTGGGTTAGTCGATTAAGAAGTATAACGCATGGATGACATATACTTTAACGGACAAATGTGCCGTTAAGGTATAACACATGCCATTCGTGTGCTACACATAAAATGGTTACAGATTATTTTTTTCACTTATTTTTGTGGTTTGAGTCCAAAAAAGCCACACTTTAATTCGGACTCCATGATAAAATGGCATTAATGCCCGGGGCCAGTTGCAAAATTCAGGAAATGTAATCCATTTTGGAAGCCTAAAATTTCAACAAGTGGATGCATGTAATAATTCCCAAGTTGCTGTAACGGTCTTTTTCTGACTGTGTGGTTCTTATAGTCATATTTTGTAACTGTTTTCAGGAATATGATAAAACAATCATTCTAATTAGGGAACAGGATGTTATTCAACTGGACATTTAATCAAACTTAACCAAACATGGCTTTAATTAAGTTGTAGTTAATGCTCATATCTCACTCTAACTATTTAAGTGAACATTCCAATCCTATTAAATGTTCTCCATTTCTTTACCTTCCCAGCCTGGCTGCCTCCACTAAGTAATTATTTAATCATTAATGGTGACATGAACGTAATTCTACATACCATTTTAAAATGAAGGGACAGTATTTCTCCATTCTTGATTAATTTAGGAACAAGAACTTGAAATATTAAGTTAGGAAAGGAAAAGGAAGTTTTATTTTCGGTAAAAACAGTATACTCTCTAATAATGAAAGCAAGATAACTAAATTTAATGGTAAGAGTTTGTCATGACCCAAACCGGACCCGGTCGTGATTGCTCCGATCGTGATGGCGTCTCTCGTGAAACAAAGTCAGCCGACACAAACTCCCAAACCAATTAAAGCAGTTATAATAATTAATTTAAGTCATAAATAAACTATAAATCCCAAAATAAAGAGTGAAATAAAACAATTGCAGAAACAACACAGCCCGACATCGGAGTGTCACCAGTCATGAGCATCTAAACATCTGTCTAAGAGTATGAAAAGGGCTACACAGTCTATTATAGAGCTAGTACAAAGGAAAGTAAAGATAGGAAGGAGAAGCACTAGGCTGCAAATGCCGAGCAGCTACCTGGTCAACTCCGAACAGCCTGCTGGAAAACAATCAACCCTCGCTAGCGTGACCCGAGGCTCCTGAATCTGCACACTGGTGTATGGAGTAATGTGAGTATGCCAACTCAGTAAGTAATAAAAGTAAAGACAGCTGAGCGATAAGAATATACTTAAATCACAGCAAAATGCTACAAGGAGGCAGTATAAAACCAGAACAATGTAATAAAGCAGTAAAAGCTCGTAGAAACATCTTAGTTCAGTAAAAACCTCTTTAAAATATCTTTTAGCAGTTTAAACGAGTAAATGAAATCAGGGAGAAAAGATAGATACATAAATCATCCCTCGGGCAAAATACCGATAGAACCAGCCTCTCGGGTTATCTCACAATTACTCGTATCAGCCCCTCGGGTAATAACATGGAACAACATCAGCCCCTCGGGCTAACGTACATCTCACACTGGGTACCCGTGCTCACTGGGGGTGTACATACTCTGGGAGGGGCCCCTTACGGCCCAAGCGCAATAACAAGCCATCTCATGACATAATCTAACAGGCTCTCGGCCTCATATCAAGCCACCTTGTGGCATAACAACTCAGGCCCTTAGCCCCATAATCATGAATCATTATAATACTGCTGCGGTGCGCAACCCGATCCCTTAGTATCCTCACAATACAGGCTCTCGGCCTTACTCAGACAGAATCTCATAAGCCACTCGGGCAACAATAAAACATGATGCTCAGCCCAAAATATCATTTAAAATATCAAAAACGGGCAAAGATGGCTTAGTTGTGAAAACAGTAGAATATAGCATGACCGAGTATAAATATGAAGTCAAAACAGTGATAAATACTAGTAAAACTCCCCTAAGGGTCCAAAACAGTTGGCATGAGGCCCAAATATGACATTCAACCCAAAATATGATGATAGTAAATAGTTTTCAATCAAATACGCGACTAAATAGTCATACGGGATGGACTAAGTCACAGTTCCCAATGGTGCATGACATCACGCTCGTCATCTAGCGTGTGCGCCACCTCAAAGTAGCACAGCGAAGTAAAATTCGGGGTTTCATACCCTCAGGACAACTTTTACAATCATTACTTACCTCTATCCGGTCCAAACTCTAGTCCGCGATGCTTTTGCCTCTCGTCTCGGCCTCAACTCGTGTCAAATCTATCCAAAATCAGAATCCTCATGTCAAAATATGCTAAGGGAACGAAGCCCATGCGAAAATAATCAAATTACAACACAAATCCTGAAATTAACCAAAGCTGACCCCCCGACCCACATCTCAGAATCCGATAAAAATTACATAAATAAACTCCTTATCCTCCCACGAGTTCATCCATGTCAAAAGTACCAAAATCCGACAACAAATGACCCCTCAAATCCTTAATCAAAGGTCTCCAATCTCAAGCCCTAGTTTCTTCAATATTTACCCATAAATTTCCATAAATTTCAAGCCTAATCAATGAAATAACACTATAGGAACGAGTTTTATGTGCAAAAATCTTACCTCAATGAAGTTCCTTTGGATTCCCTCTTGAAAATCCCCCAAAAGCTCCAAAATCGACTTAAAATGGTGAAGAAAGGCTGAAAATCACGAAGGATGAAATATATACTTTCTGACCCAGGCTTCTCGCACATGCGGTCCCTACACCGCACCTGCGATATCGCATCTGCGGTTTTCACTTAAAAGCCCACTTCCGCATCTGCGACCATACGCCTGCACCTGCGCTATCGCAGGTGCGCTCCAATAGCCGCTTCTGCGGTTTTAGCTGACTTCCCTCTTGGCCGCATCTGCGGCTTGCCTTCCACTTCTGCGGGCATCGCACCTGCGGCCTCCCAATCACAGGTGCAGTTATGACAGCAACAATAAACTTCAGCTGCCAAACTCAACTACAAAAATCTCCCGTCAACCATCCGAAATCACCCCGAGGCCCCCCAGGACCTCAACCAAAAGCACGAACAAGTCACATACCACTATCTAAACTTATACCAATCTTTAAAACACCTCAAACAACATCAAATCAACCAAATAACATCGGATTCAAGCCTAAGGTTCCAAAAATCTTCCGAATTCCGCTTTTGATCAAAAAGTCTATCAAACCATGTCCGAATGACTTAAAATTTGGCACACACATCCCAAATGACACTACGGACCTACTCCAACTTTCGGAATTCCATTCCGACCCTTATATCAAAATTTCTTCTATCAACCGTAAAATGCCAAAATTCCAATTTCGCCAATTCAAGCCTAAATCTACTCTGGACCTCCAAAACACATTCCGATCACACTCCTAAGTCCCAAATCACCTCCCGAAGCTATACGATCCATCAAAATTCACATCCGAGCCTTTTTTCACATAAGTCAACATCCGGTTGACCTTTCCAACTTAAGCTCACTCAAAAGAGACTAAGTGTCTCAAACCTTATCAAAACCTCTCCGAACCCGAGCCAACCAATCCGATAACACGTAATACAACAGAACAAGGCAATAAGAAGAAGAAATAGTGGAAACGGAGTGGTAACTCATGAAACGACCGGTCGTGTGGTTACATCTTCCCACTCTTAAACAAACGTTCGTCCTCGAATGGGTCAAGAAACAAACCTAAAGTCTTAAACAGGTGAGGATATCTGCTCCGCATCTCCCGCTCGATCTCCTAAGTAGCCTCCTCCACGGGCCGACCTTTCCACTGCACTTTCACTGAAGCTATATCCTTTGACCTCAACTTTCGAACATGATGCTCAAAATAGCTACTAGCTCCACATCATAAGTCAAATCATCATCCAACTGAACCGTGTTGAAACCCAAAATATGAGACGGATTGCCAATATACTTCCGAAGCATAGAAACATGAAATACCGGATGCATATTCGATAAGCTGGGTGGCAAGGCAAGCTCATAAGCTACCTCCCCAATCCTTCGAAGCACCTCAAAGGGCCCAATGAACCGAGGACTCAATTTACCCTTCTTCCCAAATCTCATAACACCCTTACCTTCACCTTGTCTAAAGCATCCTGCACCAAGTCTATACCCAATAGCCTAGCCTCACCCGACTCAAACTTACCAACTGGAGATCTACACCACCTCCCATATAAAGATTCATATGGAGCCATCTGAATACTCGACTGGTAACTGTTGTTATAAGAAAACTCTACGAGCGGTAGAAACTGATCCTATGACCCTCCAAAATCAATGACACAAGCACGCAACATGTCCTCCAATATCTGAATAGTGCGCTCGGACTGCCCTTCCGTATGAGGGTGAAAAGTTGTGCTCAACTCAACCTTAGTACCCAACTCTATCTGCACGGCCCTCCAAAACTGCAAAGTAAACTGAGTACCTCTATCTGAAATGATGGAAACCGAGACACCATGCAAACAAACAATCTCTCGAATATAGATCCCTGCCAACTACTCTGAAGAATAGGTAGTACACACAGGAATGAAGTGCACGGACTTGGTTAGCCGATCCACAATCACCCAAATAGCATCGAACTTCTTCAAAGTCCGTGGGAGTCTAACTACAAAATCCATAGTGACCCGCTCCCACTTCCACTCTAGAATATCCATCTGCTGAAGCAAGCCACCCAGTCTCTGATGCTCATACTTCACCTGCTGACAATTGAGACACCGAGCTACAAATCCCACAATGTCCTTCTTCATTCTCCTCCACCAATAGTGCTGCCTCAGATCCTGATACATCTTCGCGGCACCCGGATGGATGGAATACCATGAGCTATAGGCCTCCTCTAAAATCAACTCCTAAAGCCCATCCACATTGGGCATACATATCCGACCCTGCATCCTCAACACCCCGTCATCACCAATAGTCATATCTCTGGCATCATCGTGCTGAACTCTGCCCTTAAGGACAAGAAAATGAGGATCATCATACTGGCGCTCTCTGATGCGATCAAATAAGGAAGACCGAGAAATAACACAAGCCAATACCCGACTAGGCTCCGAAATATCCAACCTCACGAACCGATTGGCCAAGGCCTGAACATCAACTACAAGAGGTCTCTCCCTAATAGGAATATACACAAAACTCCCCATACTCACCGCCTTCCTACTTAGGGCATCGGTCACCATATTGGCCTTCCATGGATGTTACAAGATAGTAATATCATAATCCTTTAGCAGCTCCAACCATCTCTGCTGCCTCAAATTGAGATCCTTTTATTTTAACAAGTACTAGAGGCTACGATGATCAATAAACACCACACAAGACACACCATGCAAATAATGCCTCCAAATCTTCAACGCATAGACAATAGCAACCAACTCCAAATCATGAACAGGGTAGTTCTTCTCATGGGGCTTCAACTGACGAGAAGCATAAGCAATAACACTACCCTCCTGCATAAACACACACCCAATACCAACTCTCGAAGCATCACAATACACTATATATGAACCTGAAGTTGATGTTAAAACTAACACTGAAGCCGTGGTCAAGGCTGTCTTGAGCTTCTGAAAGCTCTCCTCACACTCATCAGGCCACCTGAATGGAGTACCCTTTTGAGTCAACTTGGGCAAGGGCGATGCGATAGATGAAAATTCCTGAACAAATCGACGGTAATAACCCACCAACCCAAGAAAGTTGCAAATCTTTGTGGCTAAGGACGATCTGGGCCAACTCTGAACCGCCTCTATCTTCTTCGAATCAACCTGAATACCCTCGCTGGACACCACATGCCCCAAGAAATCCACTGAACTGAGCCAGAACTCATATTTGGAGAACTTTGCATAAATCTTCTCCTTCCTAACCTCTACAACACAACTCTCAAATTCTCCGCGTGCTCCTCTTGATTACGCGAGTACACCAGAATATCATCAATAAAAACAATCACGAACGAGTCAAGATATGGCCGAAACATGCTGTTCATCAAATGCATGAACGCTGCCAGGGCATTGGTCAGCCAAAAGAAATAACAAGGGACTCATAATGACCGTATCTGGTCCTGAAGGTTGTCTTAAGAATATCCGAGTCCCTGATCTTTAACTAGTGATAACCTGAACAGAGATCAATATTGGAGAACACTCTCGCTCCCTGAAGCTGGTCAAATAAATCATGGATATGAGGCAAATGATACTTGTTCTTGATTATTACTTTGTTCAACTGCCTGTATTCAATGCGCATCGTTATTGTGCCATCCTTCTTCTTCACAAATAGAACAGGCGCACCCCAAGGCGACATACTAGGCCAAATAAACCCCTTATCAAGGAGTTCTTGAAGCTGCTCCTTTAACTCCTTCAACTCCGCTAGTGCTATACGATACGGTGGAATAGAAATGGGACGAGTGGCCGACACCAGATCAATATCAAAATCAATATCCCTGTCCGGTGGCATGCCCGATAGGTCTGCAAGAAACACATTGGGAAGATCCCTCACAACAAGAACAAAATCAATACTAGGAGTCTCTGCACCGACATCCCTCACAAAGGCTAAGTATGAAAGACAACCTTTCCCAACCATCCGATGGGCTTTCAAGAACGAAATCACCCTACTGGGAACAAAAATAGTCGAACCTCGCCACTCAATACGTGGCACACCTAGCATAGCCAATGTCACTGTCTTAGCATGACAGTCCGAAATAGCACGACCCAGAGATAGACAATCCATGCCCAATATCAAAGTCCATTATACAAAGGAATAACAGGTCCACTTGGGTCTCCAGACCCCCAATAGTCACCACACACGACCGGTACACATGGTCCACAACAATAGTATCGCCCACCGGAGTAGATACATGAACAAATGAAATAAGAGACTCACATGGCGTATCCAAATAACGAGCAAAATATGATGATACATATGAAAAAGTGGAACCAGGATCAAATAACATAGAGGCATCTCTGTGGCAGATTGAGACAATACGCAATCACAGCATCTGAAGCAATAACATCGAGTCTAGCTAGGAGTGCATAGAAATGGGCCTGACCACCACCTGATCGACCTCCCCCTTTGGGGCGGCCCATAACAAACTGTCATCTATCCCTAGCTGGCTGGGTGGGTGATGGTGAAGTAACTGGCGCTGAAGTCGATGGCTGACTCCTCTGCTGAGATGAACCCCCAAGACGACGAGGACACTGCCTCCATATATGGCCCAACTATCCACACTCATAACAACTCCCTGGTGCTGGAGACGGGGACTGAAGGGAACCCCTAGCACCGGAATGACTAGCAGATGCACATAGTATAGAAGAGCCCTAAACTGATGGAGCACGAGACGAACTCTGAACTGGAAGGGCACTAAGTGATCAATGGCCCTGATGAGAACTGTGAGACCATGACCCGATAGCGCCCCATGATAACCTGGGCGAGCTGACTGAGTATGCCTGAATGGACGACCTCTGCCGTGCTGAAACTGACCCCTCGAAGGAGCACCACCATAACTACCAGATCCCCGAGTAAGGTGGCAAGTAGGCCGGTTAGACCCAGGCCCGGCCCAGGCCCGCGAGCCCATATGGGTAGTAAGCCTAAACGGGCCTGCCCGTTTAAGCCTGGGACCAGGGGGTTTGAGGCCCATGTAGGCCGGTTCACAAGTGAAGCCCGTTAGGACCGAGACCGTTTGGGCCTAGGACCGGCTCCTAAGTGGTCCGGTTCAACCGGTCCCAAACGGTCCTAAACGAGCCCAACGACTATAATTTTTTTTTTCTGTTTTAAAAATCTGACAGTTGGCTATTGAAAAAATAGCCGTTATGGCTGCCAAAATGGTCGTTGGCTATTTATAAAATAGCCATTTAACCCCACCCCCCAAACTTTCTTTTAATCCCAAAATTTTTATAATTACACTTTTTCCCTATTTTCAACTATAAATACCCCATCATTCTTTCATTTTTCTTCGCCTAATCATCAATCTCTCTCTAATTTTCTTCTAAAATCTGTTACTTTGTTGTTGCAACTTGTGTAAAAAATTGTGAAGTTGGTGAATTGAAGTATTCAAGTCCTCAACGATAATTAATTTCAACAAGTTGTTCGCCAATTCTGTAAACTCGTTCCAACTGTTTAGTTTTAATATTATATTTTTGTTAGTTTTATTTAATTACTTTGTATAATTATAATTAAGATGGCATATTCCTTACAAAAAACTTAGTAAAAATAAGGGAAAATCCAATAGTGGTGAATCTAGTGGCCAATTTATTCCTCCCCTACCCAAACCCCATACCCGCCCTCCACCTGCTCCTATTCTTGATAGTGATAATACTTTATTACAATTTACAGATAGTCAATATGTGCATAATTTTGGTGGTGGTGAACGCTTAGATGATGAATATATGAACAACCCTTATGATAATCTAACTATAGATGAAGAAGATGAGAAGGAAATAGATTTAGATGAAACACAACCGGATGATGATACACCCACTAGTCATGTTGCTCAAGTTAACCCAACTAATCCAAATGATGCCCCGGATGACCCCCCTATTACTACCCCTACTTTTTCTAGACAACCTTCTAAACGGGCCGAAATATCTCTTGCTTGGTCATTGTTTATTCAAATAAGAGAGAAAAATAAAGCTAAGTGTAAAACTTGTGGCAAAGAGTTAGCCTTTAACTATGTTGATCGGGGGGGGGGGGGGAGTTTGAGGAGACACATAATGATATACCCTCAAGATAAAGTTAAATATAATCAAATAAAAGTTGCGGCCGGGGGGGACAAGTCTACCTAGTCAGCCTGACCCTAGTACCGGGTCAAATCAATTTCAACCGGGAATTAACACTGTTACCGGCAGTATTTTATATTATGATCCAAGAAAAGATAGGGAAGAATTAGCAAAAATGGTTACTATTATGTGCTTACTCTATATTTTTCCTTCTAACCCTCACTTTGTGCATTATATTAGAAGAATTTTTAATCCTACTTATAAAGGATGGTCTCGCACAACCGTAAAGAGCGATATTTATAAATATAAATATGAATATGAACAATACTTGCTATTTATTTACTCATATTAATTTTCGTGTTGTTATTACTACTGATATTGGTAGAAGTGGTAATGACGCTGATTATCTTACTGTTACAAGTCATTGGATTGATGAGGAATGGATAATGCAAAAGCGCATTATTGCTTATAGAATAATTAATTCACGTCACATAGGGCAGTTTATTTCTAGCACGGTTACAGATATTTGTAGATATTTTTGCCTTAGTGATAAAATAATGTTAGTTTGAGGAGACACATAATGATACACCCTCAAGATAAAGTTAAATATAATCAAATAAAAGCTGCGGCCGGGGGGGGGGGAGGGACAAGTCTACCTAGTCAGCCTGACCCTAGTACCGGGTCAAATCAATTTCAATCGGGAATTAACACTGTTACCGGCGGTATTTTATATTATGATCCAAGAAAAAATAGGGAAGAATTAGCAAAATTGGTTACTGTTATGTGCTTACCCTATAGTTTTTCTTCTAACCCTCACTTTGTGCATTATATTAGAAGAATTTTTAATCCTACTTATAAAGTATGGCCTCGCACAACCTTAAAGAGTGATATTTATAAATATAAATATGAATATGAACAATATTTGCTATTTATTTACTCATATTAATTTTTGTGTTGTTATTACTACTGATATTGGTAGAAGTGGTAATGACGCTGATTATCTTACTGTTACAAGTCATTGGATTGATGAGGAATGGATAATGCAAAAGCGCATTATTTCTTATAGAATAATTAATTCACGTCACACAGGGCAGTTTATTTCTAGCACGGTTACGGATATTTGTAGATATTTTTGCCTTAGTGATAAAATAAAATCAATTTCAATGGATAATACTACTAGTAATACTAATGCTATAGCCTTGCTTACCACTACACTAAATCCTGTATTTAGTAACATTCATGTTAGATGTATTTGTCATATTTACCATTTTATTGTGGATGATGGTATGAAAATTTTAAATGTTGAAATTAAAAAGGTTAAAATGGCTCTTAGTTGGCTTTTTTATTCAAATCGTAGAGGTAGACTTAGAGAATATTTTAAAAGATGCGATAAATTTGGCCTAAGAGAAAGAAAGATTCCTAAACCTTGTCCAACTAGATGGAACTACATATATGGCAGTTTAGTTGTTGCATATGAATATAGAAACCCCATAAACTCAGCGTTTAATGCTCATATAAGTGATGATGATAAGCACCTTACAAATGCGGATTGGGCTAATGTTAAAATGCTTGTAGATTTTTTAGAAACATTTCATGTTGCTACAAATGAATTTTTTGGGTAATATTATCCTACTATTTCGAACTGTTTAGTTTATCTTGCAGATCTTGCAAATTTGTTTGCTCATTTTTCAGATGGTGGGGAAATTTATGAAGTAGCCATTGATTCTATGAGAAAGAAATTTTAAAAATATTTTTTCTCTATTCCCCCTATTTAAGGTATTGATGCCTTGTTAAATCATACTATGAAATTATTAGGTGGTCCTAAATATTGGTATCGATTTATTTATAATGGTTTAGCACTTGCACCAGAGGAGTTATCTACCCTTTTGGACGCACAAACCTCAATTAAAATAAATGCTCTAACTATTTATAGTTGTAACGACCCAGCTGCTTGTTTTGAGAAATTTTGTTCAGTTCGGTAGATTGAGGTCACGAGTAGCTTCATATTATGTATATCGACTTACGTGCGCAGTCCGGGCATGAAATTGGAAAGCTTTTATGTGAAAATATGAAAAATATAGTAATTTATAGAGTTAAAATATAGTTTTTAGTTGACTTTGTTCAATATTTTTGGTAAACGGACCAGGATTTGTGTTTTGACAATCCTAAGAGGTTCACAGTAAAATATGGGACTTGGGCGTATGCCTGGAATTGAATTCCGAGGTCCCTAGTCTTAGAAAATAATTTTTGAAGAAAATTATTGTGCTAGTTTTTAAAGGAAATAAATAAATGAATTAATGTTTGAACTTGTTAGTATCAGACCCATATTTTGGTTCTAGAGCCTGGTACAAGTTTATTATGATATTTAAGTCCTATCTGTGAAATTTGGTGAGAATCAGAATTGATTTGACATGATTTGGACGTCCGGTTGAAAAGTTAAAAAAATCATGAGTTTTGAGGTTAAATTCATAGTTTTTGAAGTTATTTTGATGATTTGATTGCACGAGCAAGTCTGTATGGTATTTATAGACTTGCGTGCATGTTTGGTTTGGAGTCCCGAAGGCTTGGGTGAGTTTCGGATAGGTTTAGGCTATGTTGCGCTTCTTTTTGGATGCTTCATCGTCGTTTCCTCAAGAAAAAAATGATACTACATTGAGTAGATGAGATACAAATTCAGTTTTTATTGAACCATTAGATCCGTATCAAAATTACGGATTCATAGAAAAAAGAATCATAGAATTTGGACATCGTATGAGGAAGTTATGCTCATTTTCGTGTCGGGAAAAATTGCTGGTTTCTGGTGTTGTCGCAAATGCGAACCTTTTCATCGCAATTGCGATGCCCAGTTAGCAAATGCGAACTTCTTGTCGCAAATGCTACTTCTTCCAGCCATGCTTTGTTCGCAAATTTCCAGGGTTCGCAATTGCGAACCCTGGGTCGCAAATGTGACATTGAGGCCTGTTAAGTGAGATTTTAGACGGGATTTTCACCCATTTTTCAAGTTTCTCAAACCCTACACTTCCATAGGCGATTTTCCAAGGTCCTAAACTTCTCCAAATCATTGGGTAATTGTCTCTAATCAATTTCCAACTATATTTTTTAATTATATCTTAGATTTAACATCAAATTCATGAGAATCTAAAGGAAAATTTGGGGAAAATTGTGAAATTTTTCAAAAATGTAAAATGATGATTTGAATGACCAAATGATATCAGAATTAGATAATTTTTGTATGGGTGAACTCGTAGCAGAATGGGTGTTCAGTTTTTGTAAATTTTATCGGGTTTCGAGGTGCGGGCCCGAGGAGTTAACTTTTGTTGACTTTTTGCAAATTGTATAAGAATCATAGTTTTGTCAATTGAAATTGTTTTCTCTTGCATTGTTTAATTTGTTCAAGTCATTTTTGGCTAGATTAAGCCGAGCGTTGATGAATCGGTAAAGAAAAAGCTAAATTGAGTATTAAATTGGCCGGATTAAGGAAATATCTTGTCTAACCTTGTGTGGGGGACTTCCCCTTAGGATTTGAGTCATCTATGCTAATTCTAGTCTGTGCATGCGAGGTGGCAAATATGTGCTTGGACTTATTTGTGGGAAATTTGCTCTAGGGTTCTTAGGTCCTTATGTCCATTATGTGAAAAGTATCCCGTTATCATTGGGTTTTCTCATTGCTTAAATTGCCTCTATATGCTTCATGTGACGTTGTTAGCATTCCTCTAACTCTTATGTGTTACATTGACTCTTAATTGCCTTAATTGAAGTGATTTCCTTCCTTATTGTTTTGATACTTCTTGATTGTGAGTTCCTCTATGACTTCGTGCAAGTATGTTACATGTCCAATTGTTGTGGTTAGCGGTGTAATTGTCACGTGATTATTATGTCTTGTTGTTTTGTTAAGGTTATTTTGCTTCATGGTTTCTCCGTGATTCTCTTGTTGCTATGTAATCATACTCTTGGTGGTGGAATTTCCTTGTGATTGGATTGTTGGATTATTGTTGATTCCCTTACCGGGATGTTATTGTTCATATTGTTGATTCCCTTGCTGGGATGTATTGTTTCTATTGTTTGGGTGGGGATACCAAGAGATCCCTAGCACATATATTAAGGATACCAAGAGATCCTCAGGATACCAAGAGATCCCCAGCACATATATTGAGGATACCAAGAGATCCTCGGGATACTAAGAGATCCCGAACATATATATTGAGGATACCAAGAGATCCTCAGGATACCAGGAGATCCCTAGTACATATATTGAGGATACCAAGATATCCTCGGTATACCAAGAGATTCCCAGCACATATATTGTGGATACCAAGAGATCCTCGGGATATCAAGAGATCCCCACCACATATATTGAGGATACAAAGAGATCCCTAGCTCATATACTGAGGATACTGAGAGATCCCCGAGTATTTACGTTTGGAACTACAGAACGGGATCCTGTGAGATCCCCTGTCGATATTCTGTGAGTGTACACGAAGGGTGATGTCGTGCACTTTCTGTTTGCTGTGTTTATTTGTTTCTATCAATTCAAGCGGTTTAGATCCCCTTACTGCTGTGATTCTTTGTATTGGAACCCATAGTGTTGTCAATACCTCACCATATTTATATATATATTTCAATACCTCAAATTTCAATAATTTCTACTAAGTTGTAATTTATTAAATCCCATGTTAAAGGTAATAATTCATTCGATGTTGTATTTTAATTGAAAATGATACTTTCTTTTATTGAAATGATTTCTAAAAATAACTTTATCTTTTCTTGTTGAGTTCCTAATTGGCTTAGAAATTATACTCTACTTTATGTTATGTAAATGAGACTCCTGAACATCTTAATTTCATTGGTTATGGACCCTATGTACTGAGTAACATGAGAACGTTGTTGTGCAAAGAGAGGTAGAAATATGTGTGCACAAGGTGCCGGTGTGCTAAAGGTTTGGTAATTGAGGTTATGATATGAGACATCAAGTTTGGGATGGCCGGAATTGTGCATCAGAAATGATATGATTTATTGAACTGACATTGCCTTTCTTGTTTGAGTACATTTTTACTTGTTTGTGTTCCAGCTATGTTGGTATTAATTTATTTAGTTATCTTTCATTTCCATCCGTGATTCCCTTTATCGTTTCTACTGATTGTCGTTTGGTGCCTCCACACTGTTGATATTACTTCGTTATCTCTATGTTAATAGTTTATTATCATGTCTTGTTTTATTTATTTGACCAGTAGGTGTCTAGATTGTTCCTTGTCACTACTCCACCGAGGTTAGTCTTGATACTTACTGGGCACCGCTGTGGTATGCTCATACTACACTTCTGTACATTTTTGTATATAGATACAGGTATTTGATCGATAGTAGTTGTGCGGGTCGTTGCGGTAGAGACTCAAGGTAAACCTGTTGTAACATTTGCAGGTCTCAGAGTCACCTTCAATTGTACTTATTTCCATATGTTCCTTTTATTTCAGAACAGTGATGTATTTATTTTGTATAACTACTCTTAGAAAGGCTTATGACTTGTACCACAGGTTTTGGGAATTGTAATTTGCTAAGAATTATTTAATTTAAAGTTAGTAAGTATCCATATTATTACAAAAAAGGTTAGACTTACCTAGTTTAGAGACTAGGTGCCATCACGACTCCTTTGGAGGGAATTTGGGTCGTGACAAGTTGGTATCAGAGCTCTAGGTTCATAGGTGCTACGAGTCATAAGCAGGTTTAGTAGAGTCTTGCGGATCGGTACGGAGACATCTGTACTTATCTTCGAGAGGCTAAAAAACTATTAGGAAATTTCACTTCTTTCATTCCTTATCGTGCGATATTGATTCAGCTCGAAGTATATAACTTTTGTTCCTTTACATCCACTCGTTTGTAATATTACGCTCTCGGTGTTCGCTATGCACCAGTGGTTGATGCCACAGACAGGCTACGAGGGAGTCAAGGATGCTCAAACATTTTCTTAGCGTGTCATCCAGACTGGAGACACAAAGGTATTAAGAGACTATTTAGTTGTTTACATGGAGGTGCATCGGAAGAGTGGTGTGTGTTGATTGAGGATAGTTGGCGGTATTGGAGTACCTTGTGATTTGTGTTGTACGAGCTGTGAAAGTTAGCTTTGCGGATCATTAGACGTCGTTTTCTATGGCTTCGCGCCAAGTGGAGGAGTCCATCAACGACATTCAGATTGCATAGCCAGACTTACGTTTGTTTCGGCCTGAGGTATATGTATATGTGGTATTGGTAGGTTCCCGGAATTTGTATATGACTAAGGTCTGAGATCTTGCACGGGACGATGTTGGGACTTTGATTGCAATTATTGCATATCGACTATCCGAATAAATAGGTCAGCTTTGTGATGTTGGGTTAGCATAACAATGAAATGATTGGTCCTTTGAATAGGAATTCTCTACAGGCATTTGTGCCAGCACTCTTGGATTGGACGGTTTGTGTGACACGGTTGAGTTGGGGAGGTGCAGTCCTGATGGCTTAGTTGCATGCGGGCAGATCTCGGAGGGTTTTTGATGGTTTGGGCAACAACTTGAGTCGGTTGGTTACGATGGACGTAAGGAATATGTGGTACATTATGACTTTCTCTTAAATAGGTATCAGAAATTAATAGAGTGTTGACCTTGTTGGCTATCATATGTGAAGGGTTTGCATTTTTGGAAAGGACCTTGAGTTTCGATTTGCGGGTGCATGGCTGGAAGCATGGTGATTACTAGGTTTTGAGGCTTTTGAGGTTCATGTTTTGTTACGTGGCAAGAAACTCTATATGGTGCTTCAGTAGAATAATAGGGTGTGAGTGATATATCAGCCATTTGATTTGCGTAGTTGAGTTGGGTATGGAAATTTTAGTATTCCAAAGGTTTGGGGCTAGATGCTTTCATATGTTGACTAATTCCTATTTGTAGACTTTGAAGAAATGTTGAGAATTGGATAATTAGTAGTATGTATTATCGACAAGTTGTTGTCGATCTTTTTGAAGCATATTTATCTAACTGGAAAGGATCAGGATTTGGTTGGGACTATTTGGAATATCAGCAAGAATATGTACGATGTGTTAGATCAAGTTTGTGTGCCTATGTGAGATTGTCATTTTGGTTATGTTATCAGGCAGAACAGATATTATTTGTGCCCCTAGTCTATGTTATGTGCTACTCTTTTATGATGTGTTAGGCAGTGAGGTTGTATGATTATACCCCACCCATGTTGTAATTCTGTTCAGACCTTATGGCGAAGCAGGCGAGATAGCCCTCGTGATGTTGATTTGCTCATTGCACCTTATATGTGCTTGCTTCTCTCATATTTTATTGCTTCTATTCATTGTTCCGACAGTTTTACTTGTGCACTCTATTGTGCCTGATATCGATATTTATAGGATTAGTGGACCCGAGCATTTTGGGCTTGATGAGTATTTGGTAGTGGTCTGCGCGCTGCATCAGATGTTATGTGGGATACCCTTTCATCATGTTTATTTGGTGTTGTGTTTTCCCTCTATGGGACGATTTGATGAAAACCACACTTTTGTTGTTGCATATGTTGTACTTGTTAGATAATGCTTCTACTTTGTTTTCCTTTATTTGTGCTGTATAATTGAGTTATTGCTGGTTTGGTGTACGAAAGTGTATTGTGAGAATCCATGTTGATCGTGATGAGTTGTTAGTTGGGATGCTTGTATTGGTTGAGATGAGGTTCTTAGACTTGAGATTGGTACTATGGTATTGAGGGTGAGGAGTGTTTGGAAGTGAGAGGGTGCTTCTGCTAAGATTTGGGTAATGGCCCTTGGCGGGCGAGAGAGCTTCTTGACTTGTTGACTTCATGGTGGCTATGAGTGTCCACATGTTTCTCTATAATGGGCTTTGTTGTGGAAGTTCGGAACAAAGGTTATATTCAATGTGAGGTGTATTTCTGGCATTCAGGATGTTATTTGAACAGCTATGGTGGTCAAAGGTTATTGCTTCGGCCATTTGAGTTGTGTGGAACAACATGTGATTGTATACTGGATTGGAATTTTGGCTCGATTCAGCTTGTTCAGGTTCATGCAGTGTGATAATGTGGGATTCAGGTCCTATGATGAATTTCAGACGTTGAGGTTTGGGTTATGTCCTAAGGTTATGGACTAATGATGAGGTGCAACCATCAGTTAAGTTGCATTGTCATTCCTACATAGGTTTGGGTGATGGGAAATCACCCCGGGTGTATGTATGAGGAGCTTATGCAGTGGTTTGATGGCTTTGGAATGACTCCGGGCACGTTCGAGGATGAACGTATATTTAAGTGGAGAAGGATGTAACGACCAGGCAGGTCGTTTTGAGCAATTTTGTTCGGTTCGGCAGTTTGAGGTCACGAATAGCTTCATATTATGTGTGTCGACTTGTGTGCGCAGTCCGAGCATGAAACCGGAAAGCTTTTATGAGAAAATATGAAAAATATAATAATTTCTAATGTTAAAATTTAGTTTTTAGTTGACTTTGGTCAACATTTTTTGGTAAACGGACCTGGATCTATGTTTCGATGATCCTGGGAGGTCCGCGCTAAAATATGGGATTTGGGCGTATGTCTGGAATTGAATTCTGAGGTCCCTAGCCTTAGAAAATAATTTTGAAGAAAATTGTTGTGCTGGTTTTTAATGGAAATAAATAAATGAATTAATGTTTGAACTCATTGGTATCGGACCCGTATTTTGGTTCTAGAGCCTAGTACAAGTTTGTTATGATATTTAAGTCCTATCTGTGAAATTTGGTGAAAATTAGAATTGATTTGACGTGATTTGGACGTCCGGTTGAAAGGTTAGCAAATTATGAGTTTTGAGGTTAAATTCATAGTTTTTGAAGTTATTTTGATGATTTGATCGCTCGAGCAAGTCTGTATAATATTTTTAGACTTTGCGTGCATGTTTGGTTTGGAGCCCCAAAGGCTTGGGTGAGTTTCGGATAGGTTTAGACTCTGTTGCGCTTGTTTTTGGATGCTTCATCTTCGTTTCTTCAAGCTTAAATGATACCATATTGAGTAAATGAGATCCAAATTCAGTTTTTATTGAACCATTAGATCTGTATCGAAATTATGGAGTCATAGGAAAAAGAATCATTGAATTTGGACATCGTATGAGGAAGTTATGCTCATTTTTGTGTTGGGAAAAAATGTTGGTTTTTGGTGTGGTCGCAAATGCGAACCTTTTCATTGCAATTGCGATGCCCAGTTCGCAAATGCGAACTTTTTGTCGCAAATGTGACTTTTTCCAGCCCTGCTTTGTTCGCAAATTGCGAGGGTTGGGTCGCAAATGCGATATCTGAGGCCTGTTAAGTGAGATTTTAGATGGGATTTTCACCCATTTTTCAACTTTCTCAAACCCTACACCTCCATAGGCGATTTTCCAAGGTCCCAAACTTATCCAAATTATTGGGTAAGTGTCTCTAATCAATTTTCAACTATATTTTATGATTATATCTTTGATATAACATCAAATTTATGAGAATCTAAAGGAAAATTTGGGAAACATTGTGAAATCTTTCAAAAATGTAAAATGATGATTTGAATGACCAAATGGTATCAGAATTAGATAATTCTTGTATGGGTGAACTCGTAGTGGAATGTGTATTTGGTTTTTGTAAATTTTGTCGTGTTTCGAGGTGCGAGCCCGAGGAGTTAACTTTTGTTGACTTTTTGCAAATTGTATAAGAATCATAATTTTGTCAATTGAAATTGTTCTCTTGCATTGTTTGATGTATTCAAGTTGTTTTTGGCTAGATTGAGCCGAGCGTTGATTAATCGGTAAAGGAAAAGCTAAATTGAGTATTAAATTGGCCGAATTAAGGTAAGTATCTTGCCTAACCTTGTGTGAGGGACTTCCCCTTAGGATTTGAGTCATCTATGCTAATTGTAATCCGTTCATGCGAGGTGATGAGTGTGTGCTCGGACTTATTTGTTGGAAATTTGCTCTAGGATTCTTAGGTCCTTATGTCCATTATGTGAAAAGTATCCCGTTATGATTGAGTTTTCTAATTGATTAAATTGCCTCTATATGCTCCATATGACATTGTTAGCTTTCCTTTAATTCTTACGTGTTACATTGACCCTTAATTGCCTTAATTGAAGTGATTGTCTTCCTTATTGTTTTGATACTTCTTGATTGTGAGTTCCTCTATGACTTTGTGCATGTATGTTACATGTCCAATTGTTGTGGTTAGCGGTGTAGTTATCACGTACTTATTATGTCTTGTTGTTTTGTTAAGGTTATTGTGCTTCTTGGTTTCTCCGTGATTCTCTTGTTGCTGTGTAATCATACTCTTGGTGGTGGAATTTCCTTGTGATTGGATTGTTGGATTGTTGTTGATTCCCTTTCCAAGATTTTATTGTTCATATTATGGATTCCCTTGCCAGGATGTATTGTTTCTATTGTTTGGGTGGGGATACTAAGAGATCCCTAGCACATATATTAAGGATACCAAGAGATCCCCAGCACATATATTGAGGATACCAAGAGATGCTCGGGATACTAGGAGATACACATATGTTGAGGATACCAAGAGATCCTCGGGATACCAAGAGATCCTCGGGATACCAGGAGATTCCCAGCACATATATTGAGGATACCAAGAGATCCTCAGGATACCAAGAGATCCCCAGCACATATATTGAGGATACCAAGAGATCCTCGGGATACCAAGAGATCCCTAGCTCATATACAGAGGATACTGAGAGATCGCAGAGTATTTACGTTTGGGACTATGGGATGGGATCCCGGGAGATCCCCTATCGATATTCTGTGAGTGTAAACGCACGAAGAGTGATGCCGTGCACTTTCTGTTTGGTGTGTTTATTTGTTGCTATCAATTCAAGTGTTCTAACGGTTTAGATCCCCTTACTGCTGTGATTCTTTGTGTTGGAACCTATAGTGTTGTCAATACATTGCCATATTTATATATATATATTTCAATACCTCAAATTTCAATAATTTCTACTAAGTTTTAATTTATTAAATCCCATGTTAAAGGTAATAATTCATTCGATGTTGTATTTTAATTGAAAATGATACTTTCTTTATTCAAATAATTTCTAAAAATAACTTCATATTTTCTTGTTGAGTTCCTAATTGGCTTAGAAGTTGTACTCTACTTTATGTTATATAAATGAGACTCCTTGAACATCTTAATTGCATTGGTTATGGACCCTATATACTGAGTAACATGAGAACGTTATTGTGCAAAGAGAGATAGAAATATATGGGTACAAGGTGTCGGGTGTGCTAAACGTTTGGTAATTAAGGTTATGATATGAGACATCGAGTTTGAGATGGCTGGAATTGTGCATCAGAAATGATATGTTTTATTGAGTTGACATCGCCTTTCTTGTTTGAGTACATTTTTACTTGTTTATGCTCTAGCTATGTTGGTATTAATTTATTTGGTTATCTTTCGTTTCCATCCGTGATTCCCTTTATTGTTTCTACTGATTGTAGTTTGTTGTCTACATGTTGTTGATATTACTTCGTTATCTCTATGTTAATAGTTTATTATCATGTCCTGTTCTATTTATTTGACCAGTAGGTGTCCGGACTATTCCTCGTCACTACTCCACCGAGGTTAGTCTTGATACTTACTGGGCACCGCTGTGGTGTGCTCATACTACACTTTTCTACATTTTTGTGAACAGATACAGGTATTTGATTGATAGTAGCTGTGCGGGTTATTGCAGTGGAGACTCAAGGTAAACCTGCTATAGCATTCGCAGGTCTCGGAGTCACCTTCAATTGTACTTATTTCCATATGTTCCTTTTGTTTCGGAACAGTGATGTATTTATTTTGTATAACTACTGTTAGAAAGACTTATGACTTGTACTACCAGTTTTGGGAATTGTAATTTGTTAAGAATTATTTAATTTAAAGTTAGTAAGTATCCATATTATTACAGAAAAGGTTAGGCTTACCTAGTTTAGAGACTAAGTGCCATCATGACTCTTTTGGAGGGATTTTGGGTCGTGACAATAGTGCTTATCAAATTGCACTAGATAATGCTAGACCAGATATTCCAACTCCTTCTTCTTTTAGTTCTCAATCATCTAAAAGAACTGCAGGAGTAAGAGCACTTAGTTCTTGGACCGAGTTCAGGGGTTCTCAAGGTTGTACCACTAGTGATTGTTCACAACTAAATGAGCTTGCAGTTTATTTGTCACAGGGACTTGAGCAGGAGAATCCCGACAGCTCATTTAATCTTTTGGAATGGTGGAAGGGCAAAGAAAGATGCTTTCCGGTCATTTCAAGGATGGCCCGATATATTTTAACCATTCAAGCTTAAACAGTGGCATCAGAGAGTGCTTTCAGTGAATCAAGATTACAACTCGGTGATTATAGAGTGTCTACGAGGGAGAGCTTGAAAAAATCAGTACTTTTCAGAGATTGGATCCGTTCGAAACGAAGAATTTTGGACTTGCTGAATCACAATCAGAGGTAGACAAAGCTTACGAAGAAATGCTAGCTGAACTTGCGGAGGAAGCAGCTTCGCCCGGAAGCGGTGATGAACAAGCTTCTTTTCCACCACCACCAACGGAAGCTCCTCTGAACCTTGATGGATTTATGAAATTTGCAAGAGATACCATGTAAAATCAATATATAACTTGTATTTTGGCACATCTTGATTAGTTTCTTTTTCTTATCAATGGTGGTATTAACACATTGTTGTGCTCATTCCATAGGGAAAAGGAAGACTAAGAAAGATATTGCCATGTTTTTTAATGCTATAGTAAAATTATAAGGCATTGCTTTTCATATCTCTTTACAATATTTTTGTATTTATATTTGGATTAAAAACTATAGGTCACAATTCTATAATAAATTTATAAGGTATCGCCTTAGATATTTTTTTTAACATCTTTTTGTCTCTAATTTCTATTTATTTATTTTTTTTTAAAAAATCAATATTTAGCCATTGGGCCCACTTAGTCTGCGGGCCTAGCCCCTTTAGCCAAGGACCATGAATTCGTGGGCCCGATCCCGGTAGATAAAAAAAACATGAAAAAAATAGTCAAGGCCCGTTTCTTCTTTATTTTAACAGTAACTACACAAACATAGAAACTTTAAATTCAGTACAACTATTGAAAACACATGACACGTGAAACATAAAGATACACTACTACGCTCAACATGTACATGTCATTGTTTAGTCACGACCGCCTAGTATTCTCTGCTCCAACCACTTAAATTTGTCTTCCAGCTTATTTTTTTCTTCTTCCACCTCTTTGAGTTTCTCCTTCAACTCTACAACTTCTCGTTTGGATTGTCGCTCTCTTTCCCAGTGCTTCAAACACAAACAATGAAGATACTACAACTTTTCTTTGTAGTATTCCTGCTGACAGGGTTCATCAATCCATACCTCAAAATTGCAAACAGGTTCATCGGGAACCCTATAAAACTTGTTCATACACGCCCAGTAGCGGCGTCCAGCTTCACTATCATCCCAACAGTCTTGCATCATGCATTTTTTGCCGCACTCGCACCTTGGCACATAAAGGGGTTCAGACATTTGTTAAAGCGTAAAGAAAAACTTGAAGACTTAAGAATTAAGAAATGAGTGATTGTTAAGCACAGAAAATAAATAGAATGCGCCCGTTATTTATAGACAAGACAACACATAAAACGTAGTATTGTACCGCGCTATACATATTTACTTTTTCTGAAACGAAACAACATTTTTGTAGTCGGTCAGCTTTTCAAACTGACAAGACAACACACAAATGTAGTATTGTACCACGCCATATATAATCACTTTTTCTGAAACGAAACAGCTTTTCCGCAGTCGGTCAGCTTTTTTGACTGACAAGACAACACATAGTTTATGCTTTTAAGTTGATTTGAGATAATTTGTGTTACTTTAAAATTATTAGACGCGCTATAAATGTTCACTTTTTTTTAAACGAAACACCTTTTCCGCAGCCGGTCAGCTTATTAGACCGACAAGACAACACACAATTTATGCTTTTAAGTTGATTTGAGATAATTTGTGTCAAATTATATATATATAGGCGAAATACATAGATTACCACCTGAGCTTGTCTCCAAATCCCTGTTACACACCTGTAGATTACGAAAATAATTTTATACACTCAACCTTTTAAAAATGTGTCTATGACACACCACTTTTGTGTTTGACCACTTCTTTTAAATAGGTATATTTCATGCACCAATTAAATCATGACACGTGTCATGAAGTTAAAAGAAAAAAGAAAAAGAAATCCATCTTCTTCCTCGATAAAAACCAACCACCATGGTTGCTACAACCTCCATCTCAGTTTCAAGATCAGAGAACATGAATACAGATCAACAACCAAAATTTTCAACATCAGCCTTAGATTTCTTCAAGTTTAATCCAACTCAAAAATTCAAAGTACTCTTCTTCAACCTTCTTAAACAAATTTCGATCCAACTGCTTAGTTTATCTCTAAATGAGTTTAAATTGAAATGGAGCTTCTAATATACAACTAATTCAACCCCCAAATACCAATTTCAACAAACAGCAACAATTTCAAATAATTAATTTCTGAGTCTTGCGCAATTTGTATAAATAACGCGGACAAGAACGGGTGAAAGCAAAAAATCTTAAGATGATTTTATGTTGGAAAAACAAAACCCCTGCCAGAGATAGGTGCAGAAGAAGGGTAAGGGGTTTAGGATTGCAGCGGGCTGGGGTTGAAGCAAGGTTGAAGGGCAATATTTGAGAAAAAATGCTTTATAATGGATTTGGGGTGAGATCCAGGTTCAGGAGTTAGAGGAGAAGCTGTTGAAGTTATGAGAAGTATTCTTTATAAGCATCAATGGAGGAACTGGTTGAAACTTGATTAATAAAAATAAAGAAGATGACTAAAATGAAAAAAATGAAAAAGTAAAGAAACTGGACATGTATCGTCCAAATGAGGCTTTAGATACAAAACATTTACAGTTCACGTGCCTCATTTGTGTGTAAAATACGCGCTTGCCACGTAATTAAAATAGTGTGTCATAGATACATTTTTTAAAGGTTGGGTGTGTAAAGTTATTCTCATAATCAACAGGTGTGTAACAGGGATTTGGGAACAAGGTCAGGTGGTATTTTATGTATTTTACCTATATATATATACATCTTAATATAGCTAATGTTATATCGGAATTCGAATATATATTATACATTATATCTTATATAGTAGTTAGTATATACAATCTTATATATGATAATATGCTATATAAGGCATTTTTTTTGTAAATTATCTAAATTATATATATATAATTTAGATAATATACAAGAAATTGCCTTAGATAAAAAAAAATTAAAAAATAGTCAAGGCCCATTTAGGCCCGGCCCACGAAGACCGAGTCCCTTTGAGCCCTGACCGTTTGAGCCCGACCCGCGAAGCCCGTTTGGGTCCCGACCCGGAATGGACTTGGCCTCCCTCTCATCTCGCTCCTCGCGATGAACTGACTCAATCTCGCGAGCAATGTCAACAACCTCCTCAAAGGTAGCACCAGACACCCTCTTTGTGGTTATGAGAATTCGACGTTGATACATGAGGCCATCAATGAACCTCCTAATCCCCTCTCTCTCTCTCCGTAGGAACCAACCAAACATTATGACGAGCTAACGCCGAGAACCTCATCTCATACTGTGTCACAGTCATATCTCCCTAACCTAGCCACTTGAACTGCCTGCGCAGCTTCTCTCTACGAGACTGTGGCACATACGTTTCCAAAAAGAGAACGGAGAACTGCTACCAGGTAAGGGGTGCTGCACCAACAGGCCTACACCTCTCATAAGCCTCCCAACAAGTGAAGGCAGCTCCAGAAAACTAAAAATTAGTGGAATCGACCCCGCTGGTCTCTAGAATACCCGTTGTACGAAGAATCCTCTGATACTTGTCCAAGAAACCGTGGGCATCCTCACCCTCTGTACCACTGAAAGTCGGAGGCTTAAGTCTACCAAATGTCTCCAATCTATGTTGCTCATCCTCTGGCATAATAGGAGCTGCATAGTCCTGAACGGCTACAACCGGCTGGGCTGGAGGTACCCCTAGTGTCTGAATTCCCTGCATGACCTGCTCAGGTGTGCGAGCGGCGGGAGTTTGAGTGCCTCCCCCGGCTGGAGAAGTAGCTGCAGCTATAGTGACTGAGACCACCTGATCTAGGCCAGTGCATAATGATAGAATCTGGGCCAGGGCCTTCTGAAGACCCGGAAATATAATGGGCACAACTGGTGCCTGAACTGGTGCTGCTGGAGCGTCCACAATTGGGACCTGATCACGAACTGGGGCGGCTGGTGGATCTGCGGGTGCTGCCCTAGCTGCTGTGCGGGTTACACCCCTGCCCCTACCACAGCCTCAAGCGCATTCTCAACCTCTAGTAGCCCCAACTGGTGGCATTGGTGGTCGTCCATCCTAACCGATAGCACGTGTCCTCAACATCTGTGAGAGAATAGAATAATAGAAGTTTAGTACTCGGATCAATAGATTCGTACGATAAGAATTTCAAGAATATGAAGTTTTCCTAAAGGTTCTTCAGCCTCCTGAGGATAAATACAAACGTCTCTATACCGATCCGCGCGTAACGACTCTGCTGGTCGTTTTATGTGTTACCTCTCCATTTTCCCCATTTCTGCCTCTTATTGTTTTGTTCAGCTGAATTACATGTCATCGGGTTGATTGGTTCGGGTTCAGAGAGGTTTTGGTAAGGTTTGAGACACTTAGTCTCTTTTGAGTAAGCTTAAGTTGGAAAAAGTCAATCGGATGTTAACTTATATGCATAAGGGCTTGGATGTGAATTCTGATGGTTCAGATAACTTTGGGTGATGATTTTGGACTTAGGAGCGTGATCGGAATGTGTTTTGGAGGTTCGGAGTAGATTTAGGCTTGAATTGGTAAAATTGGAATTTTGGCATTTTCTGGTTGATTGGTGAGATTTTGATATAGGGGTCGGAAAGGAATTACGGGAGTTGCAGTAGGTCCGTTGTGCCATTTGGGATGTGTGTGCAAAAGTTTAGGTCATTCGGACATGGTTTGAGAGACTTTTTGATTGAAAGTGGAATTTGGATGTCTTTGGAATTTTGGCTTGAATCCGATGTGATTTTGGTGTTTTGATGTTGTTTTGAGCATCCCGAAGGATGGAATAAGTTTGAATAAAGTTATGGGATATGTTGGCAGGTTTGGTTGAGGTTCCGAAGGCCTCTAGTGAGTTTCGGGTGGTTGAACGGATCGTTTCAAGTTGAAAACGATTGCAGAAAATCTGTTGTTAGTGTTGCAGACAATTGTGCTTCGCGTTTGCGAGTAGACCCTCGCGTTCGTGAAGGGTTGGGGTATGAGGCAGGAGCATTGGCCTTCACGTTCGCGATGAGGGTACCACATTCGTAAAGGGCTGGGTCATTGTTCATCGCGTTTGCGATGGGGATATCGCGTTCGTGAAGGTTCGAGTGGCTGAGGCATCGGGTTCGCGAGGGGTGGTGGCATACGCGTAAGAGAAATTTTGGTCAATGGTATTTTGTGCTTCGCGAACGTGAGGCTTTGACCGTGTTCGCGAAGAAGGGTTTCAAATCGCTGGGCAGAATGTTTAAAAGACCATTTTCGCGATTTTTGGCCTAAGTTCACCATTTTTTACTCGACTTTTGGAGCTTTTTGAGAGAGATTGAAGAGGGAATCAAAGAGAACTTCTTGGAGGTAAGAATTATGGACTTAATACTTGATCCTATTGTGATTTCTACCTAATTAAACATGAAATTTGGGATATTTGAAGCCTAAATTGGGGAGTTAGGGCTTGGATACTTGAGACCTTAATCTAGGGATTTGAGGGGTCAATTGTGGTCGGATTTTGGTGTTCTTGGTACGTATGAATTCGTGGGAGGATAAGGATTTCGTGGTTGTAATTTTTATTGAATTTCGAGATGTGGGACCAGGGGCCGAGTTGGATCAATTTCGGGAATTATGTTGTAATTTGATTATTTTCGCATGGGCTTCATTCCCATAGCCTATTCTAATATTATGATTCTAATTTTAGGTAGATTCGGCGCGAGTTGAGGCCGAGGCGAGAGGTAAAGGCATCGTAGAGTAGTATTTCTTCCGGTTTGAGGTAAGTAACCATTGTAAATCTAGAACTGAGGGTAGTATTTCGTATTGTTTTGACAAATGAGGTGACACCCATGCTAAGTAACGAGCGCGTGGGCGTACATTGGTAGGGATTGTGACTTGGTCCGTCCTGTAGCGACTATTAAGCCGCGTATTTGATTTGAAATCTTATGATATCACGTATTTTAGAGATTGATACTATATTATGGGATGTATGCCATGTTTGGGGCCATATGCTCAGACATGTTTTACCTGTTTATTATTTAAACTTGGTTTTTATCACTCTACTTCTTAAAATGTGAAAACTGTTTAGGCTGAGTTTCCTTGATTTCCACTGTTATGTCAAAGTGACTATGAGGTTAATGACTGAGAGAGGTTGAGAACCTTATGGTGAGGATTATATATATATTACGGATCGGGCTGCACGCTGCAGCAATATTATATGAATATATTATGGATCGGGCTGCATGTCGTAGCGATATATATTAGATTGGACTACGTGCCACAACGACATAATGCTTGGGTTGTAGGAGCCCATCTGGAGTTTGTACACCCCTAGGAGCGTAGTCTACTATAAACTACAGATCGGGTTGCACGCCGCAACGGTTATTATGATTATTACTATTGTTGGCCCAAGAATAGGTGAAGTTTTGAAGAATGACAAATGAACTCAGTCATGGACCAGGTCCATCTTGTGAAGCACTGTCATGATCAACCTACACATGTGAGATGCACGTGGAGGAGATAAGTCCTACTGATCAAGCAACAATATCTCCTGATCTGATCGTAAAGGTTGCATATTGGATAAGGGGAGAAAGTCTCCTTATATGAAGAGAACACAATGCGAATAAAGAGAGTGTTAGAGTTTGATATCTTCAAGGACTCAACTACTATAGAAGATCAGAAATTGAGTCCCAATCAAACTCTGATTTCTAACCTATTAAATGACAGTGATTGTTCTCTTTTACAGGTATTGCACAAACGCAGAAGTTAAACTAAATTGAAAGCAAAAGAGCAAGGTGATTTTGCAAGCAATTTATGTGAGATTTGAGTGTGCACTCCTGAAGCTACTTGAACAAGATAGAAGAACCAGTTCCATTGTGTTTTATCTTATTCTAGTTCAATTGTAGTAGGTGGTTTAAAGTTGTACCTTTCAGCTTTCATAGAAGCAATTGTATTAGGTACTTTAAGTGTTCAAGTTATAAGCTAACTTGAAGTCTTCAAAACAGTTGAGGCTGTGTGTTACAAAGGATTAGAGTTAATCCTTAGGTTTACAAAGAGTTTTCGTAAATGCTGTTTTGGCTCAGTAATTTTAGTGGAAGTTTGGAAAAATCCTACCGAGTAGTAGGTCGTGGTTTTTTCACCTTTTGAGCCAGGTGTTTTCCACGTAAAAATCTCTGTGTTCTTTATTTTATGTACTTTTTATTTTGCAAACAGTAGTAGTTAGAACACCTAGAAGAACCAGGTTCTTCTAGAGCAAAAATTGGGTACCAAACAAATCACCCCCCTCTTATGTGGTATTGATGTTTGGAACATCAATTAGTATCAGAGCGAGTTATCCTTGAAGAGGCTAACACCTTAGGAAAAGATCAACATGAGTGCACCACCTGGGAACTGGGAAGGGCAATCCACTGCTAGGCCTCCACTTTTCAATGGTTAGTACTATTCTTGGTGGAAGAACAGGATGAGAGATCACATCATAGGAGAAGACTATGAACTCTGTGACATAGTCACTAATGGTCCTCTAGCAACTACTAAGAAGAATGCTAAAGGAGTGGATGTGCCAAAGACAAGAGCTGACTGCACTGCTGAAGACCTGAAGAAGTGGGAGAAGAATGCCAAGGCCAAGAAATGTCTTGTGTGTGGACTAGGTCCAGATGAGTACAGTAGAATTCAAAGTTGTACCATTGCTAAGGAATTCTGGGACACTTTTCAAGTGGCTCATGAAGGAACACCTCAAGTGAAGAGGTCTAGAGGAACACTGCTGTATTCTCAGTATGAGAATTTCACCATGAAGGAAGAAAAAACCATCGAAGAGATGTATACAAGGTTCACCACACTGACAAATGAACTTAAGTCCCTTGGAAGTATTATTCTTGAAGAATACAAAGTTGAGAAGATTTTGACAAGGGTTCTGCTAGTCTTTTGGAAAGCAAAATCACTGCTATTCAGGAATCAAAGAACATTGCTACCCTCAAGCTGTATGAACTAATTGGAAACCTTACTGCCTATGAACTGAGAAGTCAAACCATGAAAATGGATGCACCAAAAGGAAATGGCTGAACGAAGGAATAAGAAGAAGGAATAGGTTCAACCAAAAAGGAACAAAGGATCAACAAAGGCTATAGTTGCTGCCTGGGGAGAAACATCAGATGAGGACTCAGAAGATGAAGCTGGAGATGAACAAGCACTTATGGCCATCGGAGAATCAGATGATGAACAAGAGGTAAGTATTCTTCATCTCAAAGAGAAGATTAAATTCCTGTCTAAAGAAAGGTTGTCTGAGCTACTACTAGACTTCATTGATGAGTTTGAGATAATTAACAATGAGAAGGAAGAGCTATCTAGGGAATGTATGATCCTAAAAGCCAAGTGCAAAAATCTAGAGTCTAGGGCTAATGAGAGTGAAAGTGAAAATACTGAGTTGAAGAACCAAGTTCTTGAACTTGACACTAGTGTCCTAGAACTTAGGTCTGAGAACTTAAAACTAAAACTAGGAACAGGAAAGAAGAAAGCTGATCACACACATCTCACCCTAGAAGAAAACTTAGGAAAAATGAAGGATGAGCTGTACAGGAAAGATGAGCAGATAAGAGTATTAAAAGAAAATCTAGGGAAGGTAAAACATGAACTAGACAGAACTTGCAAATGGAACAAGGCTTGGCTACAAGAACATCACAGTAGCAACAAAAGAGGACTTGGTTATGGGACTAAAGCACCTAAGTATGATCCTAAAAGTAAGTACCTCACTCTTCCTGAGAACAAAATTTGCACACACAGTGGCAAGACTGGCCATTACAAAAATGAATGTAATGCAAAAGAAAAGACCAGTCAAAAGAACAAAACTTTTGTTCAAGAAAAAAATAGGCTGCCTGGGTGGGCTAGAAGGAATCTGATTTATCCATTTTCCCATAGAAAGGGACCCAAACTAGTTTTGGTTCCTAAGACTAACCCCTGATTTCTTTTTGCAAGTCCAAGTGAATGGAAGTAGCCAAATATGGTACATGGATAGTGGTTGCTCAAAACATATGACTGGAAGCAAGAACCAATTGCTTTCACTTGAGGACTTAAGGGGAGGCAATGTATCCTTTGGAAATGGAAAGAAATGTGAGATCATTGGGGTTGGAAAGGTAGGTAAGATAGACTCTCACTCCATTGAGAATGTCTACTTAATAGATGGCTTGAATTACAACCTGATCAGTGTGTCACAATTATGTGACAAAGGTAACCTTGTAGCATTCATCTCTACTAAATGCTTTGTGATTAACCTTACCACTGACAAGATTGTTTTGCAGGGAAAAAGAGTTAACAATATTTACATTGTATATTTGTCTACTCTCTCAGAAAATGAACTAACCTTCCTAAGTATGCTGGACAATGATCCCCTCCTGTGGCACAAAAGACTTGGTCATGCTAGTCTGAATCAACTAAACAAATTGGTTTCTAAGGACTTGGTGATAGGGGTACCCACTATCAAGTTTAAAGAAGACAAAGTTTGTGAGGCCTATGCAAGGGGGAAGCAGGTAAGATCATCTTTCAAAAGCAAGAAAATGGTAAACACAACCAAGTCGTTGGAAATGGTCCATATGGATCTCTGTGGTCCAATGAGAACCATGAGCAGAGGAGGAAAGAAATATGTAATGGTACTTGTTGATGTTTATTTCTAGATTTACCTGGGTACTATTTCTAACATCTAAAGATGAAGCATTTGACATGTTCACTGCCTTTGTTAGAAAAACTCAGAAACAATTAGGAAATCAACTTGCATTAATTAGGTCTGATCATGGAACTGAATTTGAAAATGCTAAGTTTACTGAATTTTTTGATGAAAATGGTATAGTTCATAATTCTCTGCCCCTAGGACCCCTCAACAAAATGGAGTAGTTGAAAGAAAGAACAGGACTCTTGAAGACATGGCTAGGACTATGCTTCTTTCTAGTAAACTGCCCCATAGCTTCTGGGCAGAGGCTGTAAACACTGCATGTTACATTATCAATAGATGCATGACTAGACCTCTTGTAGAGAAGACTCCCTATGAGTTACTTAAAGGGAGAAAACCAAATATATCCCATCTTAGGGCATTTGGATGCAAGTGCTTTGTGCACAATAATGGAAAAGACTCCCTAGGTAAGTTTGATCCCAGAAGCGATGAGGGAGTATTCTTAGGATATTCTTCACATAGCAAAGCATATAAAGTGTTCAATAAAAAAACTTTGTGTGTAGAAGAAAGTGTACATGTAGTATTTGATGAAACTAACATTCTTTCCGAGAGACATGAGCATGAAGATGAAGCCATTGGATTGGTAAAGGATTTGACTGAAGCCTCAGCACAAGTCATAGTGGCACCAAAAGAAGGAACAGGTAATGGAACGGGTTCTTCCATCCAGGGCAACCTAACAGGGGGAACTGATCAAAGAGGAATTGAAATAAATCCCTTAAAAGAGCCTATTCATGACCCTGTTCCTCAGCAACAGAACATGGGAGAAACATTTAGCAGAAACCAGTTAGTTGTAAAACCTCACAAGTATCAAAGTTCTCATCCTATTGAGAACATTATCACTGATCCAACATCTAGAGTCAAAACTAGATCAGAATTAAAGAATTTGTGTGCTTTTGATGCCTTTTTATCTCTTATTGAACCTAAAAATGTTGTTGAGGCTTTGCAGGATGCAGATTGGGTGAATGCAATGCAAGATAAACTCAATCAGTTTGATAGAAATCAAGTTTGGCATCTAGTTCCAATACCCAAGGACAGATCAATTATTGGTACAAAATGGGTCTTCAGAAACAAACTTGATAAAGATGGAACAGTTACAAGAAACAAGGCAAGACTTGTGGTCCAATGTTACAGTCAAGAGAAAGGCATAAATTATGATGAGACTTTTGCTCCAGTTGCAAGACTAGAGGCAATCAGACTCCTCATAGGCTTTGCAGCATACATGGAATTCACTCTTTATCAGATAGATGTCAAAAGTGCCTTCCTGAATGGATACCTGAAAGAAGAAGTGTTTGTAAAATAACCTCTAGGGTTTGAGAGCAAAGAATGTCCTGAGCATGTGTACAAGTTAGACAAGGCTCTCTACGGACTCAAACAGGTCCCAAGAGCATGGTATGAACGACTGTCCAAATTCCTACTGGAGCATGGTTACAAAAGAGGTAAAATTGACAGTACCTTATTCTTAAGGGAAAAAGGTAAGGATCTCCTTGTGGTACAAATATATATTGATGACATAATCTTTGGGGCCACCACTGATAAGCTAAGTAAGGAATTTGCAAAATTAATGGGGAGTGAGTTTGAAATGAGTATTATGGGTGAGCTTAACTTCTTCTTAGGCTTGCAGATCAAACAAAGTCGTAATGGAACCATGATCCATCAGCAGAAATATGCAAAAGAGCTTATCAAAAAGTTTAAAATGGAAGAATCAAAAGAAATAGACACACCCATTGCAACTGCCACTAAATTAGACATTGATGAACCTGGTTCATCAGTTGATCAAAAGTTGTATAGGGGTATGATTGGTTCACTCTTGTATCTTACTGCCAGCAGACCTGACATTGTTTTTAGTATAGGGCTTTGTGCTCGTTTTCAGGCAAATCCAAAAGAGTTTCACTTGACTGCTGTCAAGAGGATACTAAGATATCTAAAAAGCACCACTGATCTGTGTGTTTGGTATCCCAAAGGTAGTAATTTCAATCTAGTAGGATATGCTAATGCTGATTATGCAGGTTTCCTAGTGGATACGAAGAGCACCTCAGGTATGGCACACTTCCTTGGTTCATGTCTAGTGTCATGGGCTACTAAAAAGCAAAATTCATTGGCCTTATCTACTGTTGAAGCTGAGTATGTTGCTGCTACCTCTTGTTGTGCTCAATTTCTATGGATCAAACAGCAGCTAGTAGACTTTGGCATTGAAGTTGGTTCCATTCCTATATTCTGTGATAACACTAGTGCTATAAGTATGACAAAGAACTATGTTCATCATAAGAGGACTAAGTACATAGATGTCAGACACCATTTTTTAAGAGACAACTATGAGAAAGGTTTGATCTCCATAGAATTCTATTCTATTGATAAGCAAATTGCTGACATCTTCACTAAAGCACTGAGTAGAGAAAACTTTGAGAGGAATAGATTGGAATTAGGGATGATTAAGATCACCTAATAGATCCAGCTTAGAATGCAAAAAAAATTTTGGCTAGGAATTCTAACCTTGTGTAAATATCTAAATTAATTCTTACTCAGTTTTATATTTTAATTAGTATACTCCTGTGACATGTGTATATATGACTCAGTGATCTCTTACAACATTTTCTCTATTATGGCATTTGAAGCATGTTTAAGAGAGTTCTATATGAAGAACCTAGTTCTTCAGTATGGGTTCATATGAAAGCTCAGGTATGTTTTCTATACTCTGCACAATTAGAAAGATTAATAATTCAATCATGAGCAGAAGTCCTATACTTGTCAAATTCCTAGAACACTCTAAACCGTGATGTTTGTCTAATATCTAGGGAATCCAAATCTATCATTATAATTCTGGAATTTCAGTTTGATTAGACTTCTATTTGACCCCTGTAAAAGCTGCCGTTACTTATTTAATGTCTAATCCGCTTTAAATACACACCACATCTCCAGTCTTCTTCATAATTCTAAAACCGTCAAAAATTCCTCTTCAATTCTAATTGCCCTCTTCTCCAAAATTCCCAAATTCTCTCAAGAAACGAAGAATCATGTCTAACCCACAAGATCATCCTAGCAGTCCACCACCACCATCTCCCTCAAATTCATCCTCATCTACTCCACCCAGTGTATATCCAAAACCTAGGTTTCGAAGGCAGAAAATGTTTGCTCAAAAAACTGTAGCATCTGGGGCTCTGAGGAAGGTTTTAAATGAAAGGATGAAAGCTAGCCAAGTGAAAGAAAGCCCAGCTCCAAAGTCGGATTCTAGCTCTGAGTCTGAATCTTTTTAATCCGCGACTGAGGGAGATGGACATGGGTCTTCTGACTCTGAAAAGACTCAAGAATCTCCTTCTGAGGTAAGTTCTTCTGTGGTTGAAAACTTAGAAACTAGGTTTGTTCTGGTTGGACCCATTAGGGATGTTGAGTTGCCTGAGATGAGTAGGAGTGGAGGTAAAAAGAAGTCTGAAAAAGAAAAAGAGAGAGAGGGTGCATGTGGTGAAGAGAGGGAAAAAGGGAAGGGAGCAGTTCTTGCTATATGGGGGTTGCACAAAATAGGTTAGAAGAGAGTGGCATAATGTCAGGGGGAAATGGTTCTGGGGAAGCAGCTGAGGGGTTGGTTAATCTAAGCAAACAAAGAGATGGACCTGTTTCATCTGCTAAAGAAACCTTGGCTGACCTATTGAAAAAGGTTGGGGCAAGTTATGACCCAAAGAAATGCAAAGCTACTACACCAAAGCCCCAAATGTTCCCAAGCCATCCAAGAAAAGAAAAGCCTCATCCCCAACACCTACTGCCTTTTCAGTGCCTAGGGGTAGAGACACAAGAAGCAGGGTAAAACAGAGTGAAGTTGATCTACAAAAGGCTTTAGAAAAAACCAAGAAAAGGAAAAAGGATAAAGGAAAGGGAACTGTTGCAGAATCCTCCGAGGTTGTTGAGGAAGAAGAGATGGAACTAGTCCATCAAGAGAGAGGTACAACAGTGGAGGTTCCCACACCCAAGCCTAAGAAACCCAAGACTTCCTCCAAGAAGTCCTCCTCTGTGCCTGTAGCTACTGAACCCACACTAGCCAAGAGGATAAGATCTGCAGTGAAAGCTAAACAAACCAAAGTTTCTGATGATGATGATTGGAATGAAGAAGAAGAAGAAGATGAATCTGAGAAGGTACAGGATAAGTTTGCCATTTTTGGCAGAAGAAAAATCTTAAAAGGTAGATTGTTGAAGGACCTGGTGGAATCAGGGATGATGAGATTGGTAGACTCTTTGGCTGCTCAGGGATGGAAGGATATGGTCCTCCAGATGGAAGGTAGGCTAGCTAGAAATGAGTTGATTGAATTTATGGCAAATGCTGCTGTTAAGGATGGAGTTGTCAGTAGCCAGGTGAAGGGAGTTCAAGTGCAGTTTGATGCTGTGAAACTGGGAGAGATTCTGGACATACCCTCTATATTTTTTATATATACAAAATACTTTCAAAATAAAATATGTACGCATATATAAGCATGCCCAAGTGTTTTAGTATTTTTTCCGAATTTTTAAAGATTTTTAAAATTAATTTATTGCTCATTTCAGCAATATAAAAACCAATAATTATTCCCAAAATTATCATTATGGTGGATTTTTATTTCCCATATTTGTACCAAAATATAGTTAAGGTAATTTTTATATATTTTTACAAATTTATTTTATATTTTTAAAGCTAAATTGCATATAATTGCTATTCTAGCCTACTTTAAGATTTAATAGTATTTTTATAATTATAAAATTGGTTCCAACATTTTTAAATCAATATTTATATATTATTAACTGATCTAGTACTCTTAATTTATTTTCAAAATCATTTTACTATTTTTTATAAAATAAAAAGGAAAAAACTAGCTATTTAAAACCTGGCCCATTTTTTATTTCAATCATAGCCAAATTGCCCCCCCTAATTGACCCAATTTTGAAACACAATTGGACCGGCCCAATTCTAATCTAAACCGACCCCCTACCCAACCAATTAACCCGCCTGGCCCTTTCTTTCAATCCAGTCCGTTGATCATTTAGATCAACGACCACGATTACCCCTTACCATTTTTAATTCACTAACCCTGCCCTGAACTCCTCATTTCCATCTCTCAACTGCCTTTGAATACTCTCCCTCTCTCAAACTCTCTCGAAGGTTCTTGAAACCCTAGCCTCTCTCACCCCCCTTCAACCGCAATCTCACCAGAACCCATGGCTTCTCAGGCCATAGATGGCCTGTACTCACCCTCCTCCACCATTAAACCCTGGGTGTTTGAAGTTTCGAGGTCCAACCTCGATGGTGTCCTTTCAGATCTCTACAGATCCAAGGTTCTATGGCCTCTCCGGCCTAGCTCCGGCGTATTCAAGCATCAGAAGCCTATTTCTGACCTCTCTAACTCAAGATCGGACCTTCTTCCAATCCTTTCTCATTTCTAGGGTTTCTCTGAAACCCTAAGCTATTCGAGGTTTTTCTCTGGTTGTTTTCTTATATCTATGCTATGTTTGTTCTTTACTTGAGTTCTTAAATGCTTTCCCTAATTTTCTTTAAAAAATTACTTCTCTTCGATTTAGGGTCTCTGAAATGGTTTTAAAATGTTTTCTGACTCCTCTTCTTCTTCTCTTTGTGTGAATCTATCTATGCTATATTTTTATGTTCTCTTTTCTACCTCGCATGTCCTTCTCATGTGTTCTTATGTTCGCCTTATTTTGCATGTCCTTCTATTGTGCTCCGTTATTTCTTCTACTGGTTTCTATATCATGCTTTCACATGTTTATCTTATGTGTTCGTTTACCCCTATGTTCCTCTACTATATTTTCTACTAAGCTTTTAGGTCTTTAGTTGCCTTCTTATGGATTTTGTTTGAGTTCTTTGTTAAACATGTTTCCTCTACTGTTCTCTTAAGTGCTATACTATCTCATTTCTCTTCTGAATCTTATTTAAGTTCCAAGCTTTCTTAAAACGTGTTCTTTATGCTTCAAATTAGTTCTTCATTCTATTTGCCTTGAACCTACTATTTTATCTGTTTGTTTTCACATGAATCCCTGAAAGAGACCTCTGAGCCTGTTTCAGTTATTTGTTTTCTCTTCTCTGTATCTGACTCGAGTTGAAAACCCTGGTATTTGGGGATTTTTTGGCGAGTTTGATCTTGTGTTTTGGACTAGGGTTCTATTTGGGACCCTGGACACTCTCAAACTCATTCTGAGTCTATGTACTGGATTTGAGCCTCTTTGTTATGACCCAGAACTCTTCTATACTAGGCTTTTTCGCATGATAGTTCTTTCTTGTTCGATATGTCTGTATGCTTTATATATGAGGAATTTTGCCTTTAAAAGTTTTTGTCAACTTGTGATTGATTCGGAATTCCTCTTAATAAGGTTTGATTGATTGTAGCTAATTTTCCTTAAGTAAAACCCTTTCCTCATTTTTTCTGACTTGGTTCATTCGAACAAAGCCTGCAATTTTGATTTTATTGGCTGTTGAGTGATCGTCTTTCTTTATTTGCACAAACCATGTACCAATAGACTTTTGCCTTAAATAACTTTTGTGTATTTACCCTTTTTGTGCTACTTTGGAAAAGATTTTGATCAAACTCTTTCCTTAATTATCTTGCCCGTTTGAAATCAGAATCCCTTAATTGAAGGGAGACCTTATGTGATTGATTTCGAAACTATTTTCTTACCTTTTCTTACTTGCTTTCTGCACTATAAAGGGCACGACCCTTCTGCACTCTTACACACTTCTAATTCAATACTCTTTAAGATCTTGAGTTCAATACTCTGACAACACTTATTGAACACCTTCAATTTCAATACTCCCACATTCTCAATTCAACACTTTACTCTCTTCTGAAATCTTCTTGTTGTGTGTTTGCAATTTCGCTTTACTACTTCTCTTCTTATTTCCCTGAAACTGGTATGCTCTAATTTGACTTTCAGCTTCATCCCCATGTGTTTTCTTTACAGTTTCAGCAATCTTGTCTACTTTGCTGTTTATGTTCTGTATTGAATATGTTGTCTCTTTACATCTGTTGCTATGTGAATTCCCCATACCCTTATTCCCTTCTATGTGTTTGAGTTAAAGTTCAAAGCATGGCAACATCCAAATTATTGCTCATGTCTGGGCTTGATCCTTTAATGGATCCTAACTCCCAAACAATGTGGCTAACAGGCTGGTTGGGGTGTGCCATCACTTCCAATTGCTGGGTATGACCACCAGCCTGTCTTGGCATTCCCCAAAATCCCCTCTATGCACTTGCACTCTCTCTTAGATTCTAAGTTCTGCCCCCCCCCCCTCCTATGAGCCTTGTTTTGGGACCTTGAGCTCCCTCTGAACTTGGACATTTGAGGGTTGGCCCTTCCACAATGCACTATAATCATAGGAGAAAGGCTTTGGAATTTGATCTTTGGAGTTGGTTTGGCCCTTCCATAATGCACTATAATCATAGGAGAAAGGCTTTGGAATTTGATCTTTGGAGTTGGTTTACTTCATGCTTCAGACAGAAGTCTGAATCAGGCTCTCCTTAGTTGGGAATTTTAGCTTTCTGATGTAATTTTATTTTACTTTTCTTTATTCATTCTTGGCTGAAATAATTTGTAATAACTTATGGGGTCTTAGTGAAAAGGGGAGGGTCACTCATATATGCATAAGGGTTTATATCATGTTCATAGGTATTTACTGCTGCAATCATGCCCTGTTTTCACTTCTGCATTTTTCATATAGAAATCATGTTTACAAGTCCTGCACTTCTGCGTTTTTCAAATAGAAACCATGCCTACAGGTTCTGCATTTCATATAGAAATCCTGTCTATAGCCTCTGCATTTCATACATAGATACCATGTCTATAGCTTCTGCATTTCATACATAGAGACCATGTCTATAGGTTTCTGCGTTTCTGCCTATCACATAGAGAACATGTCTATAGAGTTTCCTGAATTCTGCATATACATCTATCACTAGGCAAACACATTTATAGGCTTAAATAATAAAAATCAGCGTTTTAAACACCATGCCTATAGGATTTCTGCATTTTCGTAAAGGTTAAACTCAATAACGCTTAGAAAACATGTCTATAGGAGTAACCAACTGATCTGAATCGTTTACAAGTCTAAAATCAGTAGTAACGTTACTCAATGTCTGCAGAACTTATGTTTTCTATAATCAATAGGCCTTCTTCTTGTAAAAACCAGTACACTTCTGCATTATTAGATGTCATGCATGTAGGTTTCACTTAGGAAAGCTATAAGGTAAAATTAGCTAATTGAATCAGACTCTGTTAATTCCAACCAGTAGGCAGGTCTGATTTCGGTTTCTTATCTGAAATATGTAATAGAACAGTCTGCCTCCTTAAAGATTAAGTTTAATTCAGACCATAATCAGTATCTGCAAGACATGCTAAACAATCTGTCTTTAAGTGAGGAGGCCCATCTGAGCCTCTTAAATTGTTATGTGTTTCCCATATCTACCTTATGTGTTTTTGTTTGTCGCTTTGGAATTTTATCCTTTTAAACCATACAAAGCCCAAATCTCCTTTCCCTTTAGGACTAGTAATCCCAAATGCCTCCGTGACTGATAGGATTGGGGCGGGTACTAGCATGTAATAAGTAACAAAACCATTCCGCGTTTAATTACCTCAACGGGTGTGGGAAAGGGTAGATATGGATATGATGACCGGTGCGCTAATACCACGTGTAACCCCTCTTCTAAGGAGTGATTACTAGGTATTGCATTGATTTGATCCATATTATTTATAAACCTAGGACACCCCTTCCCTTTACTTGTTTATTTTATTACTTTCAAAATTTTAAACTCCTTTTTCTCAAATTTCAACTTCCTTGTTTCTTCAAACATTAACTTATTTGCAATCACAATGTGACAACCCTTCATATTTGAAACCCTTAATTGCTTATTTATTGTTTGTACTTAAGTCACAATTGTAGCATGGCCGGGAACCACACTAGTGGGTATTGAGGGGTGCCTAACACCTTCCCCTCGAGATAATTTCTAGCCCTTACCCAAACTCTGGTTTTTCTAAACAAATTCTTCCTAGTGTCCTAATGCACTTAGTCGCTAGGTGACAACTCTTCAAATAAAAATACCCAATTCCCAAAAGGGAACGAGTTGTCCTCCCAAATGTCATAAACCCGATTTCGCAAGAAAAAGGGGGCGCGACAACTGGGAGAGATTCTGGACATACCCTCTGAAGAGTTTGATGACTATACTAGTAAAAGGTGGACATGCCTAGACTCCCTCCCCACTGCCCTTGAAATCACCAAAAGGTTCTGTGATTCAGAGAATGTGAATGAAGCCACAGTTGTGCAGAAAAGTGAGATGAGGCCTCAGCACAAAGTGGTGTTTGAGTTTGTCAACAAGTGCTTATTGCCAAGACAGGAGAGAAGGCACACTACCAACTACATGGATCTGGTTCTTTTGGAATGCCTGGAGAGAGGAAAGCAAATCAATTGGCCTACCCTCATAGTCAAACTTCTAGATAGGGTCATAAATGGTTTCAAGGCTCATGCTACCCCATATGGTTTCATACTAACCAAAGTTCTGGACAGGTTCAATGTGCCTCTGAAGAAATGGTAAATGGCCTCGAGCAAAAAGCACTTTGGCATCAAAACTCTTCTTGCTTGTGACTATCCAGTCAATGCCATCCCAGTTGAACCTGGTTCATCCTTGAGGACACCCATCAATAGCAAGGTTAGGACTTTGGTTCAGGAATGTGCAGCTAAGGATGCTGAAATTGCTAGGCTCAAGGCTCGTGTGGTTGATGTGGAAGCTGAGAGGGATGGTCTCAGAATTGGGCTTGAAAAAGAAAAAGAGATGAATGATGGAATTCTTCAGAACATGCTGAATCTTCTCCAAACTCAACCCTCCAGTTCCTCCAAGCCTTAGGACTCCTAGTTTCTGTCTCCTGAACTAGTTCTAGTATCCCTAGTGACCCAGATTAGGGATTTTTCTATTTTTTGCTCATGGTTTGGATGTTTTTCTTTCTTTTTGTGGATTGTTAGTGGCAACATGTCTCTCTCAGTGACAATTACTATTTTTCTTGTTCAATGATTATTCTGACCATGATAGTTTAAATATGTTTGTTTGATTACTGATGATTGCACCATGATTGCACTTGCAGTTAACCTAGTGGCCATGAGTACTTATTAAACTTTAGAATTCACATTGTGTATGCAACTTTTCGATGATTCCAAAAGGGGGAAGAGATATTGTTCTTTACACATTATTCTGAAATAAGTGATATTTATAACCTAATTAACTTGGTCCTTGATGAAAAGAAAATTTTCTAAGTTTAGTGTTGATGGTTAAGCTGAGTTCTTACAGGTTTTTTGATCAGTAAAAAGCACAGAGTTTGTTATCATCAAAAAGGGGGAATTTGTTTGCCCAAGAACAGGTGAAGTTTTGAAGAATGACAAATGAACTTAGTCATGGACCAGGTCCATCTTGTGAAGCACTGTCATGATCAACCTACACATGTGAGATGAACGTGAAGGAGATAAGTCCTACTGATCAAGAAGCAATATCTCCTGATCGGATTGAAAAAGTTGCATATTGGATAAGGGGAGAAAGTCTCCTTATATGAAGAGAACACAATCCTGATAAAGAGAGTGTTAGAGTTTGATATCCTCAAGGACTCAACTACGATAGAAGATCAGAAATTGAGTCCCAATCAAACTCTGATTTCTCACCTATTAAATGATAGTGATTGTTCTCTTTTACAAGTATTGCACAAATGCATAAGTTAAACTAAATTGAAAGAAAAAGAGCAAGGCAATTTTGAAAGCAATTTATGTGAGATTTGAGTGTGCACTTCTGAAGCTACTTGAACGAGATAGAAGAACCAGTTCCATTGTATTTTTTCTTATTCTAGTTCAATTGTAGTAGGTGGTTTAAAGTTGTACCTTTCAGCTTTCATAGAAGCAATTGTATTAGGTACTTTGAGTGTTTAAGTTATAAGCTAACAAAGAGTTAATGTAAATGCTGTTTTAACAAAGAGTTCATAGAAGCAATTGTAAGCTAACAACTGTGTGCTACAAGGGATTAGAGTTAATCCTTAGGTTTACAAAGAGTTTTTGTAAATGCTGTTTTGACTCAGTGATTTTAGTGGAAGTTTGGGAAAATCCTACTGAGTTGTAGGTCGTGGTTTTTTCACCTTTTGATCCAGGTGTTTTCCATGTAAAAATCTCTGTGTTCTTTTTTTATGTACTTTTTATTTCGCAAACAGTAGTAGTTAAAACACCTTGAAGAACCTGGTTCTTCTAGAGCGAAAATTGGGTACCACACAAATCACCTCCCCCTCTTGTGTGGTATTGACGTTTAGAACATCAACTATTATGAGATATTATTGAGCATGAGTGCTGAGTGTGAGTACTGTGTAACGAGAGTTGAGTCATGAGTGACCGAGAGGCTATATCTATGAGTGATACCTTGCCCGAGGGGCCCATTTATGATACTTTTGCTGATTTCACTCTTCTTTATAATGAGCCTCTGTTGAAAACTGTTAAGTAAATGATTTCAAGTATTTCAATTGAAAATGAAGTTTTTACGAAGTAACTGGCTTTTAAGCTATTGAGTTTGGTTTGATACTCTGTTGCATACTCTTATATATGATTTTAACTGCTCGTCACTGCACTCAGACCTTATTTACTTTAGTTACTTACTGAGTTGGCGTACTCACGCTACTCCCTCCACCTTATGTGAAGATCCATGTGCCTGAGTGCCAGAGTGAGGGTCCCCAACATTATCGGAGCTTACCGGAGATTGCAAGGTAGCTGCACTGCGTCCGTAGCCCTGCTTTCCTCCTTCCTATCCTTGTTTTCCACATTTTTAGATTTGTTATGTAATAGACAGTCAGACTAGTTATATTTAGAGGCTCTAGACTTGTGACGCCAGATGATTGGGCTATGTTTGGTTTGTTGTTATAGTGTCTTTCCGCACATTTCAGTGATTTAGATATTTCTTATGCAAGTTTGGTTTGGGTTGGCTTGCCTAGTATTGTGATAGGCGCCATCACCTCCGGGGTATTTGGGGCCGTGACAAGTTGGTATCAGAGCCTAGGTTACATAGGTCTCGCGAGTCATGAGCCGGTTTAGCAGAGCCTCACAGATCGGTACGGCGACGTCTGTTTTTATCCTCGAAAGGCTGCAGAACCTTTAGGAAATCTTCATATTCTTGAAATTCTTGTCGTGCAAATCTGTTGATCCGAGTTCTAAACTTTTGCTATTCCATTCTCTCACAGATAGTAAGGACACGAGCGACCGGTGAGGATGCACGACCATCAGTACCACCAGTTATGGTCACTAGAGGCCAAGGACGTGGTCGAGGCCGTGGTAGGGGTAGGGGTGTGGCCCGCACAGCAGCTAGGGCACCACCTACAAATCCACCAGCAGCCCCAATTCAGGATCAAGTCCCAGTTGTGGCAGCTCCAGCAGCACCAGCTCAGGCACCAGCTGTGCCCATTGTGATTCCGGGTCTTCAGGAGGCCCTGGCTCAGATTCTATCAGTATGCACTAGCCTAGCTCAAGCAGTCTCAGTTACTACAGCCGCAACTACTTCTCAGGCTGGGGGAGGCACTCAGACTCCCGCCGCTCGCACACCTGAGCAGGTCGTGCAGGGACTTCAGACACCGGGGGAACATCTAGCCCAGCCGGTTGCAGCTGCTCAGGACTATATAGCTCCTGCCATGCCAGAGGACGAGCAGCGCAGGTTGGAGAGGTTTGGTAAACTTTAGCCTCCGACTTTTAGTGGTGTAGAGGGTGAGGATGCCCAGGGTTTCTTGGACAAGTGTTAGAGGATTCTTCGTACAGCGGGTATTTTGGAGACCAACGGGGTCTCTTTGTCATGACCCGGATTTCCCACCCTCGGGAGTCGTGATGGCGCCTACTCGTGAAAGCTAGGCAAGCCAACTATTCCGATTTAATTACCCTTTTCAAGTCTTTAAGTTCTTATAATTTCAAAATAACATATCAAAATAGCGGAAATACAAATATCAATAACAAAGCGGAAGACTAAATCTGATAATTTAACTTAATACAAACTGCGGAAGTCTATATACAACTCTACCCAAAATTTAGTGTCACAAATTCAAAGACTATCTAAGAATACTACGACACTTACCTCAAACTTCCACTGCCAACTCAAGCCTCAAACACCGCTTTTCCTTTAGAATTTGCCTCCAAATTACTTGTATCTAGCCCAAATTAATTTAACAACATCAATAAATGCTAAAGAATTTGTACCCAATGCTTAATTATAGGTTTTCTATCATTTTTCCAAAAAAGTAAAAAATCGACCCCGGGCCCGCTTGGTCGAAACTTGAGGTTCGAACCAAAACCCGAACACCCATTCACCCATGAGCCCAAATATGCAATTAGTTTCGAAATTCGACCCTAAAACGAGGTCTAGATTCCAATTATTCAAAAAGCCCTAACTCTACCCAAATTCCTAATTTCTACCATAAAACCCCTAGATTTTTGGATGAAAATTGATGAAATGCAATGGTAAATCGAAAGAAAAAGGTTTAGAATCATATACCAATGCTTTAGGGAAGAACTTGTTCTTTGAAAATCGCCTCAATGCTCTCTAGTTTTGAAAATATGAAGTTATGGACTCAATCCCGATTTGCTACTGTTTTTAATTCACTAGACAGGCCTTCTTCAAGTTCGCGAAGGGCCTATCGCGTTCGTGAAGGGTCAGACCCAGTTGCCTTCGCGTTCACATTTAGTGGCTTACTTTCGCGGAGCTTTAGCTCCTCAAGCCATCGCGTTCATGGGTCGGTGGCCGCGTTCGCGTAGAACAAAAATCCCTTTCCCCCTGTCCCGGCCAAAAGGCCTTCACGTTTGCGATAGCAGGTCTGCATTCGCGAAGGGTAGCACCCCCAAGGCTTCGCATTCTCGTCGTGTTTCTCGCGTTCACGTAGAAGGAATTGTCCTTCAGCCGGAATTACCCTTCGCGTTCGCGAACGCGAAGAACTAAACTCCAGAATACCAGAAACTGAAAACCTGCAACTTTTCAAAGTATAAAAACCTTCCGAAACTCACCCGAGCCCTCGGGGCTCCAAACCAAACATGCATACTAACTGAAAAATATCATATGGAATTACCCGTGCGATCAAATCGCCAAATTAATAGCTTTAACAACGAATTTAGCATCAAAATCAAAGAAAAATCTCAAGAACACTTAAGTTTCAAATTTCACAACCGAGGGTCCGATTCATGTCATTTCAAGTTCGTTTCTTATCAAATTTTACAGGCTCAATATAAACACCATATAAGACCGGTACTGGTCTTTGAAACCAAGATACGAGCCCGATACCATCAATTTCAAAAACATTCAAATTTCCAAAAAACTCTTAAAATTTCAGTTAAATAATTTTCTTCAAAAATTTATTTCTTGGGTATGGGACCTTGGAATTAAATTCCGGGCATACGCCCAAGTCCCATATTTTCTTACGGACCCTCCGGGACTGTCAAGTCATGCGTCCAGGTCCATTTACCCAAAATGCTGACCAGAGTCAACTTAAATTAAATTTTATAGGCCATATTAGTATTTTCATCAAATTTCCACAATGAAGCATTCCAGATATACGCCCGGACCGCGCACCCAAATTAAGATGAGGAAAAAGGAGGCTTCTAAGGCCTGGAAACATAGAATTTACTTGCAAATCAAGTGATGCGTGATGACCTTTTGGGTCATCACACGCTTTCACTACTTTTCAGTTTTCTGGAGCTGCCTTCACTTGGTGGGAGGATTATGAAAGGTGTAGGCCTATTGGTGCAACACCCCTTACCTGGGAGCAGTTCTCCATTATCTTTCTATAGAAGTATGTGCCACAATCTCACAAAGAGGAGCTACGCAGGTAGTTCGAGCAGCTGTGTCAGGGAGATATGACTGTGATACAGTATGGGATGCGGTTTTCTGAGTTAGCTCGTTATACGGTCTGGTTGGTTCCTACAGATCAAGAGAGGATCAGGAGGTTCGTTGATGGCTTCACATATCAGTTTCAGATTCTCATGACTAGGGAGAGGGTGTCAGGTGCTACTTTCGAGAAGGTTGTTGGCATCACCTACGAGATTTAGTCAGTTCGTCGCTGGGAGCGAGAGGAGAGGGAGGTTATGAGGCCTCGAGGATCTAGTAGCTTTGGTACTGCTCCTTCGAGAGGTCAGTTTCAGCACGGCAGAGGTCGTCCATTCAGGTAGGCTTAGTCATCTCGCCCAGGTTATCGTGGGGCATCATCGGGTCATAGTTCTCACGATTATCATCAGGGCCATTCATCACTCAGTGCCTTTCCATCCCAGAGTTCGTCCCGTGCTCCATCGGTTCAGGGTTGTTCTATACCAGGTGTATCTGCTAGTCATCTCGGAGCTAGGGGTTCCCTTCAGTCCCCATCTCCAGCACCGGAGAGTTATTATGAGTGTGAAGAGTTTGGGCATATGAGGAGGTAGTGTCCTCATCTTCTTAAGGGTCCATCCTAGTAGAGGGGTCAGCGCTCGACTTCAGCTCCAGTCACTTCACCACCCGCTAAAGCAGCTAGGGGTAGGGGTCAGTCAGCTAGGGGTCGCCCCAGAGGGGAAAATCGATCAGGTGGAGGTCAGGCTCGTTTCTGTGCACTCCCAACTAGACCAGATATCATTGCTTCAGATGCTATGATTACAGGTATTGTTTCAGTCTGCCGCAAAGATGCCTTTGTGTTATTTGATCCCGGTTCTACTTTTTCATATGTGCCATCATATTTTGCTCATTATTTGGATACGCCCCGTGAGTCTCTTGTTTTATTTGTTTGTATATCTACTCCGGTGGGCGATATTATTGTTGTGGACTGTGTGTACCGGTCGTGTGGTGACTATTGGGGGTCTGGAGACCCGAGTGGATCTATTTTTGCTCTTTATGGTGCACTTCGATATTAAATTAGGCATGGATTGGCTCTCTCCATTTCATGCTATTTTGGACTGTCATGCTAAGACAGTGACATTGGCTATGCCGGGTGTGCCATAGATTGAGTGGCGAGGTTCGACGGATTATGTTCCCAGTGGGGTGATTTCGTTCTTGAAGGCCCACCAGGTGGTTGGGAGAGGTTGTCTTTCTTACTTAGCCTTTGTGAGGGATGCTGGTGTAGAATCTCCTAGTATTGATTCTATTCCTGTTGTGAGGGATTTTCCCGATGTGTTTCCTGCAGACCTGTCGGGTATGCTACCGAATAGATATATTGATTTTGGTATTGATCTAGTGCCGGGCACTCATTTCTATTCCACCGTATCGTATGGAACCAGCGGAGTTGAAGGAGCACCTTCAAGAACTTCTTGATTAGGGGTTTATTCGGCCTAATGTGTCGCCTTGGGGTGTGCCTGTCCTATTTGTGAAGAAGAAGGATGGCACGATGAGGATGTGCATTGATTACATGCAGTTGAAAGAGGTTACAATTAATAACAAGTATCCACTGCCTCGTATCGATGATTTGTTTGACCAGCTTTAGGGAGCGAGATTGTTCTCCAAGATTGATCTCCGTTCAGGTTATCACCAGTTGAAGATCAGGGACTCGAATATTCTTAAGACAATTTTTAGGACCCGATATGGTCATTAAGAGTTCTTGGTGATGTCTTTTGGGATGACCAATGCCCCAGTAACATTCATGCATTTGATGAACAACGTGTTTCGTCCCTATCTCGACTCGTTTGTCATAATTTTCATTAATGATATTCTGGTGTATTCGCGTAGTTAGGAGGAGCACACAAAGCATTTGAGAGTTGTGTTGCAGAGGTTGAGGGAGGAGAAGCTTTCTCGGGGCAAGTGGTGTCCAGCGAGGGTATTCAGGTTGATCTGAAGAAGATAGAGGTGGTTTAGAGTTGGCCAAGATTGTCCTCAGCCACAGAGATTCGCAGCTTTCTTGGGTTGGCGGGTTATTACCGCCGGTTTGTTCAGGGATTTTCATCAATCACATCGCCCTTGACCAAGTTGACTCAGAAGGGTGCTTTATTCAAGTGGTCTGATGAGTGCGAGGAGAGCTTTCAGAAGCTCAAGACTGCCTTGACCACAACTCCAGTGTTGGTTTTTCCATCAGCTTCAGGTTCATATACCGTATACTGTGATGCTTCGAGAGTTGGGATTAGTTGTGTATTGATGCAGGAGGGTAGAGTTATTGCTTATGCTTCTCGTCAGCTGAAGCCCTATGAGAAGAACTACCCTGTTCATGATTTGGAGTTGGCCGCTATAGTTCATGCATTGAAGATTTGGAGGCATTATTTGTATGGCATATCTTGTAAGGTATTCACTGATCATCGTAGTCTTCAGCATTTGTACAAGTAGAAAGATCATAATTTGAGGCAGCGGAGATGGTTGGAGCTGTTAAAGGACTATGATATCACTATTTTGTACCATCCAGAAAAGGCCAATGTGGTGGCCGATGCCTTGAATATGAAGGCGGTGAGTATGGAGAGTTTGGCATACATTCCAGTTGGGGAGAGACCTCTTACAGTTGATGTTCACGCCTTGGCCAATCGGTTCGTGAGGTTGGATATTCGATCGCATCAGAGAGCGCCAGTATGATGATCCTCATTTGCTTGTCCTAAAGGACAGAGTTCAGCACGATGATACCAGAGACGTGACCATTGGTGATGACGGAGTATTGAGGATGTAGCGCCGGATATGTGTGCCCAATGTGGATGGGCTTCGGGAGTTGATTCTGGAGGAGGCCCATAGCTCGTGGTATTCCATTCATCCGGGTGCCGCGAAGATGTATCAGGATCTGAGACAACATTATTGGTGGAGGAGAATGAAGAAGGACATTGTGGGATTTGTAGCTCGGTGTCTCAATTGTCAGCAGGTGAAATATGAGCATCATAGACCGGGTAGCTTGCTTCAGCGCAGGTGCGGTTATGATAACAACAACAACAACAACAACCCAGTATAATCCCACAAGTGGGGTCTTGGGAGGGTAATATGTACGCAGACCTTTCCCTTACTCCGAGGGGCAGAGAGGCTGTTTCCAGGAGACCCTCGGCTCAAGAAAGCGACAAGAGACGATATATTAGTACTATCAATAGACTCATAATAAAATAACATAACATAAAATAAAATAACAGCAATATAAGAAATATAGGAAGTATGAAAAAGATGGAAGATATAATAATATCCAGCAGATAAAGCCCTGCATCAATAGCTGACCAGTAGCATCTTAAGACTAACTCCTAACTGACTTGTCTCACTCTAGTGCGCTGTAGAGATACTCACAACTTTCCCCTAACCTTAATGCTCGACCTCCACACTTCTCTGTCAAGGGTCATGTCCTCAGTAATCCTAAGTCGTGTCATGTCCTACCTAATCACCTCTCCCCAATACTTTTTAGGTCTCCCTCTACCTCTCCTCACCACAGCAGGTGCGGTTATGATATCAACAATAAACTTCAGCTGCCAAACTCAACTCCATAAATCTCCCGTCAACCATCCGAAATCACCCCGAGGCCCCCGGGACCTCAACCAAAAGCATGAACAAGTCATATGCTACTATCCAAACTTATACCAATCTTCAAAATACTTCAAAGAATATCGAATCAACCAAATAACATCGGATTCAAGCTTAAGGTTCCAAAAATCTTTCGAAATTCGCTTTTGATCAAAAAGTCTATCAAACCACGTCCGAATGACCTGAAATTTTGCACACACATCCCAAATGACACTACAGACCTACTTCAACTTCCGGAATTCCATTCCGACCCCTATATCAAAATCTCGCCTATCAACCGGAAAACGCTAAAATTTCAATTTTGCCAATTCAAGTCTAAATCTACTCCGAACCTCCAAAACACATTCCGATCACACTCCTAAATCCCAAATCATCTCCCGAAGCTATCCGAACCATCGGAATTCACATCCGAGCTCTTTTTCACATAAGTCAATATCCGGTTGACTTTTCCAACTTAAGCTCACTCAAAAGAGACTAAGTGTCTCAAACCTTACCAAAACTTCTACGAACCCGAGCCAACCAAACCAATAACACGTAACACAGCAGAACAAGGCAATAAGAAGCAGAAATGGGGAAAACAGAGCGGTAACTCATGAAACGACCGATCGGATCGTTACAAAGAGCAAATTGAATCACCAACATGAGTACATATAAATAATGTTTATTCCATTTAAGAATCAGGCCCGAGGCACTACAATATATGATAAACATCACAAATGTTTACATATATGCACATATATATATTTTCTGTAAAAATGTACATAAGTTGAATAACATTCAAATAAAATTAAGTGATACATGGCCACAATATAATAGATAAGGCCAGTATCCATTACCCCCAGAATAAGCGCTAATTAAGTAAATCCCAAACTATATGGAATGAAATAGAAAACGAAACAAACATCAAAGTATATATAATAGTAACTTTTTATGTACCCATGAGACAAAAGTTTGTCTGAAGGCTCTAAGATATATGATGTTATCAGTTCAGTTTCCAACACCAGGACTAGGAATATCTTCGTGTTGTCTATAGACATCATCAAAGACATCATGGTCTCCAGCATAATCCTCTGTTTTCTTAATTTCCCCAGAAATTTGATCTTCAAATTTGAGCTTTGTTCCTCCCCTTGTCACAGGACTAGCCCAATGTCCTCCAACAGAACCACAACAATCTCGAGCTGAAGCTCTCAAAAGTTGCCCATGTAGTAACAGGAACAAGAACAAGACCACAAATAACATAAGATTTGCTTTGGTTTTCATTGAAAAGGAAATGAGGAATATAATTAAAGTGAAGAGAAAAGAGACAGGCAAATGTAAAGGGTATGGCGTGTTTAATGGGAATCCTTTTTTATAGTAGTAGTAGTAATTCATGAACACGCCGTAATCATAGTGATGTAAAGAGATAATGAAAATGCAAAATTCATGATTACAGTAGAAGGGACCATATGTTGAAATGTTCAGCTGACTCATAAATTTAATTAGTTAATCACCAGATATTCTAGATTATTTTGCATGATCTTTTTTGACACGACGTCCTCCATTCTTGATTTCATTTATTATTATTAGTGTTTTTTTTTCTTCAGTTAGGGGTCTTATTGAATAATTTCTTTCTTTTTGATGGTTCCTTTCTAATTCTGTTGTTCCAACTTTCAAAATCTCACCTACTGCAAAAGCAAAAATATAAAGTAGCTTTGATCTAGTAGCTAGCGAATGGAACTTAGAAAGGTGTCACATTTGGCCATCTAAACAAAATTGTGATAGACCCTCCCCCCCTACCTCCACCTTTTGGAATAAAAATGTACATTGTCCTAAGATACTCAAAGGTAATGTATATATAAAATTGTGTATGCTGATTTAATTATTTATTCCAAACAACAGACGATTGAAATTGTGTAGTTCTTGGCAGTCAAGAAACCCCACCAATTAGGCTGTATACCCCAAATATCGAGAGGATAAGATCACTAGATTTTAAATGGCACCAAAGTGGGGTATAGGGAGAGGCCATCTTGGGTTTTCACTTCAAATCTCCAGCATATCAATTCCCAAAAAGTTTTATTTGTACTTTTAAGCTGCTTTATTTTTTAAATTTAATTTTGGAATAATTATTGCATATTAGTGACAAGGTGTTGACGTCATTGACAATCTCATAGTATCTGATCTAGTTTAGCACGATATTATCATTTTGCTTCTTCCTAGTAATTTCTGTAGATAAACAAAATCATCCTTTGTTGTTAATTTCTCTTTATCTTCATGTTGGCATTTCTAACATAATTGGCCTTGGTGTAGTGAGCAAGCTACACTTGTGTATCACTACATTAAAATTTAACGACTATGAAATGTTATTATGAATCTCCTCCATATATATCCCTCTCAACACTTTACAGTTTCTTCCTAAAACGCAAATGAAATAGTTTCAGATTTTTGATCTATCCTAAACTTTGCAATTAACATTATTTAAAAAATATTCCACAAAAACATTAAGTAGGTAGCACTGGATTAGTTATGCAACTTATCCGTCACGTGGATCTTTGTTTTACTAATTCCTTTTTTCCACAATTTTTTCGAAACAAAGATATAAGAAAGATAATGATTTATTGTTACGACGACCCTATAATTATGTTAAGAAATTTTAACAACTCCACTGAAAATCTCTACAAAACTGAAGGACGCAATTTACGAATAAGCAATTTTAAGACGGAGTTACTGAAATGCCAACTTCGAACTTGTTAGGGACGATTTATCCAACACAAAAGAGAAAATCATTAGGAAAGAGAAGGGATCCTAGAGTATATTATTAGTATATTGATCATCGCCCGACTCTAATCCTAAAAAGGATAATCGATCGTTGCAAATATAATCCGATCTAAAAGTCTGGAGTCGAATTCCACAGAGAACTAAGGTTTAGCTAAACTGTTCACTATCACCAAAAAGGCAAGCTTGAACAATTCCTAAGTTATAAATATTAAGATTCTTATGTCTAACTAATTAACTAATAAATTAAAATAGAAAATTAATAACTAAAGATACTAAGGGTTGGAAACAAGATTAAGGAGGTCTAGAGTTATGATTTACCCAATTGTCGGAATCCTTCCCACTACATCTCCTATAACTTCGCCTAATTATTCTCTACTGATCATGAGTACTTCGGGTGTCGTAATTCTCTCCCCAGCAACTACAACAATTTACTAGACATATTCTCCCGAACTACGCTAGCTGGCACAATCTTACAGCTCACTATGACCACGTCAAGGCTTTGTTATTCCTAAACCCACCTTTAAACCTGTCGTATTGACTCCTCATATACGTTAGGAGTGACGTTGTTCAACAACTACCTAAATATGTACCCTTTCCCAAGCAATACATAATAAATAGGCACAGTCAAATGATGGCCATTCAGTCCGTATAAATAAGCACGTAGTTGAACAAGTAAAGAAATTCAAATGCTAAATTATATTCAAACTTAACAAGAATTCATCCTCCAAAAGGTTTCATCAAAACCCTAAATAATAAATTAGTTACTCATAGTAATATGTGAAAATACAATACTAAAATTCACAACCAACAATAGAAAACAAGAAAAAGAAAGGAAAAACTTACTGGTTGAATCTTCCTCCTTGCTCCTCGTGTATTTTTACCTCCAAAGGTATTGTGTAACCCTAAAGTAGTGTCTCATCCCCAAAAGTTATGTTTTAGGATGTATTTATATGACCTAGATAGGGTGGAGGGCCGTCCAAGGCAATCCAAAATCGGATATGAGAGTTGGAATTCGCGTCTGCCTTCGCGCGTGGCACGCCCATATATGCGATATTAGCTTTTGCATTTTTCAGTTCGCGAAGCGATCCGTGCCTTTGCTTCGCTTTGCTGTTTTATGCCTTCATTTTTCTCCTTTTTCGAGTACGTTTTCGTGCCACGCACGAAATTGGACGAGCTCCCAATTCTTTCCACCTCTTATTTTTGTGTCGAATTGTCATCTTTTGATCATTTATCATCCAAACTCGTTCCTACACATAATGAGCATATTTCACTTCACAAACCATGTAATCTCCCGTGACTCACACAAGAATTAATATGCAAATATACTCAAAAAATATGCACTTTTCATCATTTATCACCACACCACACTTAAACTCTTGCTCGTCCTCGAGCAACATAAAATTAAGCGCATAAGCAAGAAAACCTTTCAAAACATACATAAGCATCACACCAATGACAATGGTTTATATCAACGATTAAAACCCAACGTATGCACTCTTCATACATTTCCTCAAGATATAAACTCATGCCAAGATTATTTAAAATATTTGTGTGACTCTTCTAACATCCTAGCATCAAATATTGACTCCACTACATTCCTCTTTGTGACCCGCTTCTTGTGCAAACTAAAGATACGAGTTCCTTACCAATCCGTTGTAAAGCATGTGCCCTCACCAACAAAACAAAGAGAGTAATCAGTCCGCACACTCAAATATGAATTCAAGTATAATTTAAGGACTCACAGAATGAAAGAATTCACTCACTCTCGCAAAGAAGCTCATGTACCCCCAAAGCTCGTACCATAGTCTTGGCTGTAATGTAAGTATCTACTAATTTAAGCTCGCAAAGTGTAGGATCAATTAGGTCTTAATGGGTTGTAATGTAGGCTAAGGGAAGGGTAGGATAGATATGGATAATAGTGACTAACCCTCCTAAGCACTTTTAATACAGTATACTTTAACTATTAAGCATATCCTATTCATGATCACTCAACATATCGCTACAAAACTGCAAATAATGTAGCACATTAACTTTAAGCATATCTAAATAAGTACTAGAACATATCAAAGTGAATTGGATGGTTTTTTTTTTATTTTTTATTTTCTTTTTCTTTCTTTCTTTTTTTTTTTTTCAAAATCTTTTCAACACCTTCCATAAATTGGTATTTCCAGCTAGTGGCTCTCTCAATACACACATGCACCTTTTGGCCTTTTTATGGTTCCACTCAAAGACTACCCAATCTCTTTTCCTTCTCTTGTAGCGACTTAAGTTCTTTCGGAAGTAAAAGTTCAAAAAGATTTAATTAAGAATAAAAGAGATTCATCTTGTAATGTGGGTACCAAAGAAAAGATTTACAGGCTCAAATGGGCTAACAAAAGATAATTTTTATCAAATAGACTGAAGGATCAATCAAAGAAACGCCTATATAATTTCCTAAACTCACAAGACTTAATCATTTCGCTTCGACTCACACATGGGGAAAGTTCTAGACTAACAAAGGATGGCACAGAGTACAACCAAAATCTCACCTCACACAATATATATGACTTACTCAGGACGGCTCACACCCCACTCTCAAGTTAAAGCAACTAGCATGTTATCATATAATCCAAACACTAGGAAGTAACAATAGGAGTCAATAGACGAGCCCAAATGTCAAAATAAATACATATACTTTCAAAGGCATATAATCACAAGAATAAAAAAAAAGTACTCAGTGCAAATGCTCCAGCTCTAAGCCCCAACGTAAAACATAACAAAAAGCATAAATACTCAAGTTCTTCCATTATATTATCAGTTGAAAAAAAAAAGAAAAAAAATCTTTTTGTATTTTTCTTTAGACTTTAATCCCTCAAGAAAAATATCTAGGAAGTCCATCGTTGGGAAAAGTCCAAAATTTTTGAAAATTCTTTAAAAAAAAAATTATTACCCGGTTCAAAGAATCGTCCCTTGGAAAAGAACTGTGGTCATATGAAAACCCAAGAGGGATTATTTCTAACTTTTTTTTGAAACTTTTTTTTTCAAATGCATATAAAATAACACAACTAAACTAGCATAGGAATCCATCCAAACAGTTTCTTTACCCTACACTTAAAATTGTGCATTATCCCCAATGCACACCTATAAATACAAGAGGGCAAGAAAAACTCCCTGGTAGACCATAGGCCAAAGAATTAACATCTCATGGGGTGCTCAGACTTCTCCCAGACTCGATTCTTTGTGCGGACACCCCACACTTAGTTCTTACCATCTCACTTGATTTCGCTTTCTTCCAATTGCCTTGCTTCACATGCTCCTAGAGAAATCAAAAACAACACTACCGGAATAATACAATAATAAAAATAAAAAATAAAAATATAAATAAAAAAATCAATAAAGTTGGATTGCCTCCCAGCAAGTGCTTGATTTAACGTCGCGGCACGATGCAAATAAGTTTTTGCCTCCACCTTGAGCTTATGAATTGAACCCCAAGTTTTGCTTCAAGTTTATGATTGTGCTCTTGGAGCGGTACAAATTCTCGCGAGACAAAAATTAAATAAAGTCTCATGCAGTTTTTGTCTCTCGATCTAGGAGTGTCACCTTGCCTAGACAGCCTTGAAAATTTTAAAATATAACACTCATCTACTGTTGATACCCAATTTTTTCCTATATTTTTTTATATGCATAAATACCTTCAAAATAGCATATATATATATATATATATAAGCATGCATAAAGGTAGTTATAATTTTCACCTAATTTTAAAAATTTTAAATTGATTTATTTCCTTCCCTTTTACTCATAAAATCCCCAATAATTACCCTCAAATTATTGTTGTGGTGATTTAATCATTTAATTTCTATATTTATGCCAAAATATGATTAAAATATTTTTTATGCATTTTTATAATTGTATTTTTATATTTTTAAAGCTAAATTGCATATAATTACAATATTAGCCCTGTTAATGTATTTACATTTATATGCATAAAATTGATCTTCTATATTTTTAAAATGTTAAATATATATTCTAAATCATTTTGGTACACAAAATTATTTTCTAGCAATTATTTATTATTTATTATAAATTATATAGGGATAAATTGGCTATTTAAAATATAGCCAGATTACATTTCAATTTTAGCCTTAATTTTAACCCAACCCCAGCCCAATTTCGTACTAAATTACCCAACCCAAACCTAAAAGCTGCCTACCCCACCCAGAACTAATTAAATCTCAGATCAACGGCCCGTATTAACTCCTTCCTTTTTTAATCCTAAACGACCCTAACCCTATGTCATTATCCCAAATCTGCCGCCTCTGTATTCTCTCATCTCCTCTTCTCTCTCAGTAACTCAACCTAACCCTAGCCTTTTTAATTGCCGACCTCTCTTCTCTAGTCTTCTCCGGTGATCTCCCATCAACTCCTAAGCCTCCAATGGCTCCTCTAATGCCATGCTTGCCTTCTCTAAGGTCTTCAAGGGCCTAGGGCCATGCCGACTTGCATCTAGGGTTCGTCACTTGTCTGTTCTTGGCTACTTCAGTGTGATTTCGAGCAAAATTATGCTGCATTTGTTACGATCCTTGGGATTCTAGACAGGTTCTTTCATCTCTATATGGATTTTTTCTGAAACTCTGATTTCTTCCTATATCTCTTAGATTTTTACATATTTATAACGATTTGAGTTTGTTTCTTTAATAGTTTACACTATCCTTGGAACTCTTTTACAAGAATCGTTGATTCCAAATGCTTTTCGTCTTATTCTAAAAATTAGCGTTTCGGAACTTCTTCTAAAACTTTATTTAAATTGATTTTTATGTTTAAACTTCTGTTTCTTGCATATTTCGATTGATTCTGTGAGTTTACTGCCTCTTCAACTTGCCTATGTTGAAAGCCCTAATTTTTCTAGGTTTCTTCTTTTGATTGTGACTGGCATGTTCTTGTTTGAGTTTATATGACTATCTCGCTTCGAATGTATTTCTACTGAGTTTCTTATGCCTAACCTACATCAGCTCTATGTGCTTGTGTTCGTCTTGACTGGTCAAGATTTGCCTCTTTGCTTTCTATGTTTGGTTACTCCTATCTCACTCTATTTATATGCTGAAACATTAACTCATGATTCTTTCCTTGATTAACTCTGAACTCCTTGTTTCTTGGCTTTATTTGAAAAACTTCCCTTTAAACTTTTGATTCTCTAGTTTTAGCTTGTTTATTTGCTTATTCATGGGAACCCATGTTACTCTCCTTAAATTAGTAATTTCGAATCCTTGATTCCATGATTTACTATATGCTGATTTTCGATTATTTCTATATTCTGCAACTTTATTTTGTTTTCTTACCTTATTTGGTTAACCGAGTATTTTACTGATTCTTCATTAGTTATTTCCTTAATTGAACCCTTATGTACTTACCCATAATTGTCTATTTTGTACCTTATGCTCTACTTGATTTCTTTCCTTAATCATTTCTGCCTATTACCGTTGATTGATTGCCCCTTAATTAAAGGAGTACTTGCATTGATTTGATTCTGATTAGTATTTGGTTCCATAATTACTATGCTACTATGATTCTTGCCTTATTTTTTATCTAATTTCGAACTACTATATATACACACTCTCTCATTAACACAAACAGGCGAACATTGGTTCAAAAACTCTCTCTTTCACACTAAAAAGCTTTATGCTCTCTTTTGTGTCACTTACTACTGTCTAAAGTCAGCCGGCTGCAAGCCAAGGCTGACTACTGGGTTCTCTTTCACTTTGTGTTTACTAACCCGTTACTGGTATGTTCCAATTTTAATTCAAGTCCCAAAAATAATATGCTCCTCCTATTACTTCAATTTGTCATGTTTCTAATATGCTTTAACCTATGGTTTTATTGTTCAACATGCAATTAGCATGTCTACTTCATTGACTTCTTTACCGCATGTTATATACTCCTTAGGATCCCCTTCTAGTATGTCTTAATGTGTCTATGTTTCCCTGATCCCTGGCATGCCCCCCATTCCTGTGTAAAGTAATTGGCTGTCCTAAGTTTCTTGATTCTGTATTAACTATACAGTTCATGCTATACTTTAAAAAGCCTTGACCCCCTTTTAAGGGCCCTTCTGGTTCTGTACCTATGTGTATCTATGTTTACTATGTGCCCTGTGCTTACCCCAAATACCCATTACCCCTAAGTAGATGTGTGCACCTGTCTGACTCCATGTATTGAAGTGCTGATAAACTTCTTCTGGTTCTGTATTTAGTTTGGTTGATTGCTGATCACTTACCCTTTTTAAAATTGTATTATTCAATAACTCCCTATGTATTTTACAAAACCATTTCAAGCAAATGTTTTTAAATACTGTTTTCCTACTGAAATCTTTCAAACTATGTCAAGCACTATCCCTCTACTCCTAAGTCACTAGGTTCTGCCCCCTCCAGTGTGTGTACTGTCTTGGGATCCTCTTAAGAACCCTCTGAACTCTAGCACACTGAGGCTGGCCCTTCCACACTGCACTTATTCAATGTGGTTACCAACTCTAGGTGTGAGCACTGCCCGGGATCCTTGAGATCCTTAGAGAACTTTGACGCACCTAAACAATGATATTGTCTATGGAATTTGAGCATTCGAGGCTGTTGGAGGCTTTGGAAATCTGGGCCTATTTGTAGGCTCCCTATAAAATAACTTCTTATTTTTCTTATATATTTATATAATTCATTCATATAGTCTCTAATAATTTGTAAACAAATATTGGGGCAACTAGTAAAAAGGGTGGGTAGTTACATTTTTATAGGGTAATACAGGTAGAAATCATGCCTATAGGACTTTACATTTTTTCTATGTTTGCCTTACCATGTTAGAAATCATGCCTATAGGTCTCAAGTGGTTCCGACAATAGAAATCATATCTGTAGGTCTTAAAATCAACCTCACAAGTAGATACCATGCCTATAGGATATGATCCAATCCAACTTCTGTTATAACAGATATTATATGTGCTTTCATTTGTTACCATGCCTACCACTTTCTAACATCAGTTTTTAAACACAATTAGATATCATGCCTATAGGGAACAACACCAGAAATTCTACCTATAGATTTAAACCAGTTTAGTTTAAATAAATCAATCCAGTTCACGATTAGTTCATTTTGAAACTAGTTTAATTAGTGGTTTGTTTTCCTTGAGATGAGTTCTTAAAAAACTGCTTTAATCTATCATTAGACATCATGCCTATAAGGATTCAAGAGTCTGTTTTAAAAAACCTGCCTTGTTTTACTATATAAAACGTAGTTATTAGTATTCCGCGTATAGGAAAGCCTATATGGAGTTTTTAAAATCTTGCAATTCTGAAACTATTTATGTCACTTAATGTTGTTCTGATTTAATAGGCTTAATAAATCAGTAGGCAAACCGATAGGGCCATTACTTCTGAGTTTATAAAATAAACTGCCTATCTTCTATGTCTTGATATTTACTTAGACATCATGTCTTAGGATACTGTTTAACAAAAGGCCCTTATTTGTGTTCGAGTCGTGCTGCTTATGTGCATTATTTGTGGAGGTAAACTTGAGCCTTCAATTGCTTCTTTCTTGCCTTATGTGCTAAGGTCCTAATTGTTCTTGCTTGTCGCCTTAGTATTTTCTCCTTTAAACCTTAGGGGTCTATATAGAACCACCTATAGGTAGATGTCCTAAATCCCTCCAGGACCATTAAGAAGAGGCGGGTAACAGCACGCAATAGAGATCGCTGACCAACACTCGCTTTAGTGACCATTAATGGGATGGGAAGGGTAGATATGGGATATGATAACTACGCGCTAATGTCACATATATCCCCTCATTGAGGAGTGTTTACCGGACATTGTGTAGGGTGATCCTATAGGCTAACCAACCTAGTACTCCTCATTTTCCCAAAATTCCTTTTTGTTTAAAACTTTGTTTTATACAACTTGTTCAAAATCTTTATCTTATTATTTGAGTGCTTTACTTGCAACCTATCTGACTAAAAAGTTCCCCTGACTTTATGCTACCCCCTTAATCAGATCCCTAATTCAAATTATACTTCCCCCTTTTAGCATCATTAAAAAGACACAAGCAGTTAAACATCATAAAAAAGTCTAGCCGAGCTAACTCATGCCACATATGTGCACAAAACATGATAGAGAAGAGAAACAGAGAATACAAGCAATGAGATAATAAAAAAGGATAGATTTTGTATATATAAAACATATGTCTTTGCTTAAAAAGCAAAGGCAGAATTGGACTATTAAAAACGGGAGCAATACTGTTACATCCCAACCACATTAAAAAAAGAAACAAAATTTCTGCCAAGTCATAAAAACTAAAAAGAGACAATCCAGAAACTGGTCACTAAAGGGGTAACTTAGGGGGCACTAGGAGCAGAGGGCTTGGAAGCTGCAGCAAGAGTTTGGAGAACTAGGTCTATTCGGGCATTAGCTGACTTTTGCTCATTGAGCAGTTCTGCTTTCAGGTTCTCCACTTGTGCCCTGAGATTTGCATTTTCTGTGGTCAAACCAGCCAGTTCCTCATTTGAATCTGGAGCCCCTTGGGCCTGCTGACCTTCCAGGATAGCATTCCTAGCTTTCAACCTTCGAATCTCCTCAGTTGCGCTATTTTGAGCATTAATGAGCTTTGAGATGGTTGATGTACTGCCTAACCCCCCATTCTTCTCTATGCACTCACATTTTTCCAACGTTGTCTGTGAGAAAGTCTGCTTCTTGGTTCCTACCTTGCTTTGTCCCAGTGGCACTTTGAAAAATTTGAACACTTGAGTAAGTAGAAACTCGTATGGAAGACCATGATTGCCATCTTTGAAGGTTGCTACCTTCTGCATATGTTCGATCATGATAGTTGGCAAGTTCACAGGGTTAAAGCCATCCAGTTGCTCCATTAGAAACAGATTAGATGTAGAAGTCATGGACCTCCTCTCAGCACGAGGCAATAAAACTTTGTTCACTAGCTCGAAGAGCAATTGATAAACAGGGAGCAATGCCTTCTTGTGAATCTGGTTCCCCTTTTGGTTCGCATTATCCTTTATCACAACATTCCTGAAGTTAGATCCACACGCATCTTTCACACTAGACACACCAACTGTAGGGACCTTAATAATATCTCCAAGCAGACTCACATCGAACACGATATCTACGCCATTCACCAAGGCACAAATATGGTCGGTATCAATAGGAAAGAAGCTGGCAAAGAAGCTTTGAACCTCGTCCTCGTACACTTTAGGTGCATCCATTTGGAATAGATGCCCCCATCGTTGAAACTCAACCATCTCAAGAACGTATCGCATACCAGCCATATCAGAGATTGCCGGGTCAAAAGTACGACCCAGCAGAACCTTTTGGTGCCTTAGGCATTCTGAAGATGAACTACTTTCACTCCTCAGCTTTTTCACAGAACCAGGTTCCTTAACCGTTTCAGACTTTTGTTTGTCAGACTTTGCACCACTTGATTTTGCTTTTCCCTTAGACTTGACTAACATATCCTCATCAAAAATTGAGGGCTCACTCATAACATCCTTCAACTTTGAACTGGGGATTGAAACTTTCTCCACTGAAGCAGGCTGCTTCTTTTTCTAGGACCTTCTCACCAAGGAACCAGGTTCCTCTGGTGTTTCCTCTTCCACTTTTACCACAGGGACTTTTTTCTCACACACAACAACATTGTTTTTTACCAGTCTCCTCCTTTTCTTTTGACTACTCTATCTGCTCTTTTGAATGGCAGAATCATAAGCTACCTTCGCTTGTAACCTTGTAGTTGGACGCTTAGTAGAAGACTCAGGGGTGATCACTTCCCTTCGCTTGACTAGGAAATCCTCCTCTTCACTTGACCTTGTCTCAGGCTCTAGGATGTCCAAGGGCTCAATAGCAAATGCAAGAGTAGAACTGGCCTGGAAGTAAGTACCCTAACCAGTTTCCTCCGAAGAGGGGTCGGGTTCATCACGAGAGGGCCTAATAGTTTCTGATGATGCAGAGCCTTCAACAGCCACCATGGCTCCTGCTTCCCTCGTACCCTGTGCATCGTTCCTCTGAGACATGGAAGCACAAGAAATTACCTCATGTAAGACTCCATCAGCAGATACCACAAAGATGTTCGCGATATTTTCTTCCTCAATAGGCTCCATAGCCACCACATAATCTGAAGTAACGATGGCGAAAACCTCTGCGACCTCAGGACTTTTACCATGTTCTCCACTTTTCCCTTGATCAAGAGGAATCTCAGAAGATAGAGAAGAAGAATCAACAACTTTAGGGTTTTCTGAGATAGTTGCCTTAGAACTAGAGGGTGACACAAAAACTGGGTTAAGAGTGATTTTAGTGATAAGGACAGGGATGGTTACAAAGGACTCATCGGAGATGGAGGACTCAATGGTTTGATTAGGGTTAGTGATGACTGGGGCGTGAATTTCGGGGTTTGTGTCAGCCATTGAGGAGATAGAGAGAGAGGATTCTTTGGAGAAGTTCTAATGGAGGACTGTGGTCTGTGAGGAAGGGAGAGGGTTTTAATGAAAGAGGTTAATTATGAAGAGAGAGATAGGAACTGATTCTGAAACAGCGGTTGTGCTTGGAGAGTTGCAACATTTCAGAGGGAGATGGAATGCTTTGAAGTGAAAAAACGTGACAGTAGGGTCTTAAAAGGTGGATGACATGGCAGTTAATATTTGTACCTTTTCAAGACGTGTATTAAATAATGCACAAAACTACTAACCTTTGGTACAAGAACCAGGTTCTTGACCTGTTATTTGAAAATATCATTCCTCTTTTATCATCCATGCACTGCATCTACAACTTCTATACTCATCATGCGTGTTTACCTGCAACGGTATTGAAGTGAGTTAGACTTGGCCAGAAAATACTTTAGCTAGTTTTACTTGAAGGTGATTTTCATAGCCAATTGATGAGGAATCAGGTGCTCAATTTGGCTTCAAAGGCCCCAGCGTCACCCCTGTTTCTTTCAAAATATTCCCTACTCAATGCTTTGGTAAAGATGTTTGCAATTTGGTCTTCTGTGCTGCGGAACTTCATACAGATCAACCATTTCTCTACATTGTCCCTCAGAAAATGATGTCTCACATCAATGTGCTTGGTCCTTTTGTGTTGAATTGGATTCTTGGCCATGTTGAGTGCACTGGTGTTATCATATAGAAGAGGCACCCATTCAGCAAATACCCCAAAATCTTCTAGTTGCTGCTTAATCCATAGGAGTTGAGCATAGCAGGATGTTGCAGCTACTTATTCTGCTTCAACTGTTAAAAGAGCCACAGAGTTTTGCTTCCTTGTGCCCCAAGAGATGAGACATGATCCTAGAAAGTTAGCCATTCTAGAAGTGCTTTTCCTGTCCACAAGATAACCTACGTAGTCAGCATCAGCATACCCAATGAGATTAAAACTATCACCTGAGCGGTAATACAGGACCAGGTCCTATGTTCCCTTAAGGTATCTCAAAATTCTTTTGGCAACCTTCAAATGAGATTTCTTGGGATTTGATTGAAACCTTGGACATAGCCTCACACTAAAGACAATATCAGGTCTGCTGGCAGTGAGATAAAGAAGAGACCCAATAATGCCTCTATACATAGTTTGATTCACAGGAGATCCAGTTTCATCCATGTCCAGTCGAGTAGCCGTAGCAATAGGAGTGTCTATCACCTTTGATGCTTCCATATCGTACCTCTTCAAGAGCTCCCTGATGTATTTCTACTAACAAATGAATGTACCTTTTGTGGACTACTTCACTTAAAGACCCAAGAAGAAATTCAGTTCCCCCATCATGCTCATTTCAAACTCACTTCCCATGAGTTTTGTAAATTCTTCACACAGAGAATCAGCTGTTGCCCCAAAAATGATGTCATCAACATAGACCTGAATGATGAGCAGGTTCCTTCCCCATTTCTTTAGGAACAAGGTGTTGCCAATTTTCCCTCTTTTAAAGCCATTTTTTAAGAGGAACTTTGATAGCCTTTCATACCAAGGTCGGGGATCCTGTTTCAACCCATACAATGCTTTGTCCAGTTTAAACACATATTCAGGGTATTCATGACATTCAAACCCTGGAGGTTTCTTCATATAGACTTCTTCCTTAAGAAGTCCATTCAAAAATGCACTTTTGACATCCATTTAGAACAAGGTGAATTTCATATGAGATGCAAAAGCGATTAGGATTCTAATAGCTTCCATGCGAGAGACCGGAGCAAACATTTCATCATAATCAATACCTTCCTCCTGATTGTAGCCTTGAACTACTAGCCTAGCCTTGTTCATTGTAGTGTTTTCATGTTCATCAAGCTTATTCCTGAATACCCACCTGGTTCCTATAATTGTTCGATCTAAAGGTCTAGGTACCAGGTTCCAGACATTGTTCCTTTCAAACTAAAGTAGCTCATCTTGTATGGCTGTAATCCAATCTGCATCTTTCAGGGCTTCCTTGATATTTTTGGGTTCTATTTGGGAGAGAAAGGCTGAGAAGGCAGGAATTTTTGGCTTTTGACCTGGTTTGTACTCCAGAATCTAGGGGAGTAATTATGTTGTCAAGAAGATGAGAACTTTTGTATCTCCAGTTAGACATTTGAGGTTCATTTGATATTTAACTGGTTCTCTTATGTTCTTCTCTCGGGTACTAGTGGAGTACCCTGGACTGAATCAACCACTCTTTCTTCAACTTCAGTGGTTGTAATTGAGGTACCTGGTTCCATTGAAGAAGAGGCAGCATTGTCTTCACTTGGCTCTTTCACTTGGCTCATCATATCTTCCTTTCCATTTGTCATGTCAGTGACTTCGCCAAGAACTAGTAAGGGTTCTCCATCTTGATCATCTTCAGCACTTTTCTCACAAGAGGGTTATGACTTATAAAAAATAACATGAACACTTTCCTCAACACATTGAGTCCGCTTGTTGTATATCTTGTAAGTTTTGCTTTGAGAAGAATAGCCCAGAAATATTCCTTCATCACACTTGGCATCAAATTTTCCAAGCTGATCATTTCCGTTGTTGAGAACATAGCATTTGCACCCAAACGTTCTTAGGTGAGTCAACTTGGGTTTCATTCTATTCAGCAACTCATAGGGGGTTTTGTTCAGGAGAGATCTAATCATGTACCTGTTCACCAAGTAGCAGGCAGTGTTGACCGCTTCAACCCAGAAGTTCTTTGCAATTCCACTATCGATCAGCATTGTTCTTGCCATTTCTTCAAGAGTTCTATTCTTCCTTTCTACTACTCCATTTTGCTGGGGTGTTCTTGGAGCTGAGAAGTTGTGAGTAATGCCATTTTCATTGCAGAACTCATCAAATTTGGCATTGTCAAATTCTGTTCCATGATCTGATCTAATATATGCGACTCTAGACTCCATCTTCACCTGGATTTTCTTCACAAAAGCCACAAACACCTCAAAGGTTTCATCTTTAGATCTAATAAATAGAGTCCATGTGAATTCGGAGTAGTCATCCACTATCACAAAAATGTATCTTTTTCATCCCCTACTTTGCACTCTCATAGGGCCACATAAATCCATATGCAAAAGATCGATTGACTTTGAGGTGCTTACATCCTTTTTAGACTTAAAAGAAGACTTCACATGCTTTCCTTTAGCACAGGCATCACAAACTTTCTGTACTTTGAACTTTGACATGGGCAGACCATGGAAAGGTCCTTCTGAATTAGTTTGTTCAAAAGAGAGAAGCTTGTGTGCCCCAATCTTCTGTGCCAGAGTTCAGCATCATAATCAATAGCTTTCAGACAACTCAGATCACCACTTTGCAAGGACGCAAAATTAGTAACATAGATGTTCTTGTATATCTTGGCCACAAGTACCACTTCACCGGTTACCAAATTAGTAACTGTACATATCTTGGACAAGAATTCCACCTTGTTTCCTTTGTCACAGATCTAAGAGACACTCAAGAGACTGTACTTAAGACCATTGACATAGTACATATTCTCAATAGAGTGAGTGTGTGATTTCCCGACTTTTCCAACTCCAAGAATGTACCCCTTTTTCCCATTGCCAAAGGATACACTCTCTCATTACAAGGCTTTTAGTGAAAGAAAGTCCATGGTATTTCCAGTCATGTGCTTTGAATATCAACTATCTATGAACCATTGTTGACTACTTCCTTTCACCGTTCACTGTACAAGGAGATAAAGAGTTAGTTTTAGGAACCTAAGCAAGTTTGGGTCCCTTGTAGTAGGCAAGAGGATGAATAAGAGCTCTCTTGGTCCATGCAGGTAATATTCATTTTTATGGATGGAACCTGGTCCCTTTTTAGTAGATACATTTTCAGCAAACACTTTGTTTTTCTGAATGGACTGGACCCTGTCTTGGCAATTTTCCTTGAAATTCCCATTGTTCCCATAGTAGGTACACAACCAGTTATCTAGTACAGTCGCATACTTGCTATGGGGGTTGTAAGGCGTTTTCTCCCTTTGAAACCCTATTCCCTGCCTGTTTACACCATTATTAACGTACATGACAGTGATAGCTTCTAAGGACCAGGTCCACTTTAGGGACTTTTCAAGATCATTTTTTACTCTTTCCAGCTCAGTTTAGAGATGCTTTTTTTCTCAGTTTCAACACACAACCTAGTTCTCACAGCCTTCAACTCTTTTTCAAGCCTAATGTGTTCCTCACTAGCTACCTCTTTTCCTTTTCCAGTATTTCTGGGTTTAGACTCAGTTCCTAGTCCCTCTAGTGTTTCCCTCAGGTCTACAACTACTACCAAGAGATCATCTCTTTCTTCCTCAATCTCAGTCACTCTTTTCACTAAGGCCTCCTTTTCTTTACTGAAGTTATCAATGGTTTCCTTATGTTCAACAACTACAGCCACAAAGTCATCTCTTTCATGCTCTATGGTGGCAATTTTTTCGGTTAAAATATTTTTTTTCTTTCTCCAACTCACAAATGGTTTCCTTCAGATCAACTACACACACTACCAGATCATCTCTGGTTTGTTCAGCTTCTCCTAGTTCTAAGGTCAAGGCATCCTTATCCTCCACAAGACTATGATAGGCATCAATCAATATATTAGCTAAAGACATAAGTTTCTTATAAGAGTAGGATTTTAGATTTCTCTGAACATCCCTGAAATTTACCTCATTGTTGTCATCGTCTTCATCATCATCATCTGATTGGGCCATCAAAGAAAATGTTGAATCATATTCATTTTCCTCGCTTTCAACTGCCATCATGGAGTTGTCACCAACATCAGTTTCATTTTCAGATTCACTAGAGGAGTCTTTCCATGCTACAAGAGCTTGTTTCACCACATTGTCAGCAGATCTCTTCCTTTTAAAGTTCTTGTCAGGAACCGGGTTCCTCTTAGCTGCTTTCTCAGGGTTGTACTTGGAGAACTCTTGCTTCATGAGAGGATAGTCTTTGATGAAGTGCCCAGGCTTTCTACATTTATGGCAGAGATGATAGTTTTTTGGTTTGCTAGAGCTGCCCCTTTTCAGCATTCCTCCATTCCTTCTGACCATCTTCTGAAATCTTTTGGTTAAGTAAGTCATGTCACTGTCCTTCTCACTTGATTCATTGCTATCAGCTTTGAGTACCGGGTTCTTTTCTTTCTTTGATTCTCTTCTTTCACTGGCTATCTTCCTCTTTATCTCGTAGGTCTTCAGATTTCCAAATAACTCATCTATGGTCAGCTCCTGCAGGTCCTTTGCTTCAGTAATAGCATTCACCTTGCTTTCCCAAGAACTAGGCAGGATATTGAGAATTTTCATTACTAGTTTGTTCCTATGAATGGTTTCAACAAGTGAGTGTAACTTATTTATGATGGAGGTGAATCTTGTGTTCATATCTTGAGAAGATTCATCGTCCTTCATACTAAAGAGTTCATACTCGTTAGTGAGCATATCAATCTTAGATTGTTTTACTTAAGTGGTTCCCTCATGAGCTGTTTGCAAAGCTTCCTATATCTCCTTAGTAGTTTCACAAATAGAGATTCTATTGTATTCATCAGCTCCTATTCCAAATACTAAAATCTTCTTGGCACGAAAATTCTTCTCCACAGCTTTCCTGTCTGTGTCGGTGTACTCTTTTCTGGTTTTTGGCATTAAGAATGGAAGTTCTTCAAGTACCTTTGTTGGGACGTACGAACCATCACATATGACATCCCATAACTCAGAATCCTCAACCATGATAAAATCATGCATTCTTGTCTTCCACCATCCATAGTATTGCCCATTGAACCTGGGTGGTCTATATGTAGATTGACCTTCTTCAAAGTTTGGTGGAGCAGCCATACAGATCCTTCCTAGGTGTTAGCCTGATAGGAGGAACCCGCTTTGATACCAATTGCTAGTTTATATGAGTCCACCTAACTATAGAGTACCTGGTCCTCTATGAGTTTTTACTGAGAATGCTAATGAAACAGTAAGTAAATAAGTCACGGGATTTTTACGTGAAAAAATCACAACTCAAGGGGACAACAACCACGACCTACACTTATAGGCTTTCAACTTCACTAACTTGTAAACACACTATTACAAGCCACTTTGTAATGACTCCATTGTCACTCACTAATTACACAGACTTTAACTTATGACAAACTCTAGTCACAACACAAACTCAGAAAGTTTATGGTTTTACAAAGGGGTTCCTAAGAAACGCTTCTAGCTAAGAAATTTAGGAATTACAATAAGAACAATCAAAAAGTTACAACTCAACTAAGGACAACAAAATACTAGATTTAGGAACTGGTCCATAGTAGCGTTTAACTTTGATCTTCAAGCTCTTGAGAATTAAGTTCACTGTTCTGCTGAAGGTTTGATATCTTGAATTGAAATCTCAAAATGTTCAAATGATATTTTGATATAATGCTCTTGTTAATACACCTTGATGACTTCACTTGAATGATGTAAGCACTTGGTTGGTCAAAGGACAAATGACCGTTGGAAACAATGCAGTGCAGGCAGTCACATCACTTTCCAATTATACCCAATTGACTTCATACTGCTATGAGGGAACCACAAGGGTATCAGGTCCTTGTTTGGTTCTCTATCTCCTAAAGCTATAGCAGTTCATATTTAGCTGGAGTCCGTTGATTTGCAGTGTAGACCAAGTGTGTCAGGTTCCTTATCTGGTTCTTGACAGTAAGTTTGTTAGATCATCAAAACATAAGGCAAAGACATTGAAAACCCATCACCTTCAAAGAGGATCTCAACAATTCCATAAACTCTCGGAATATGCATAAAGAGATCAAAATATGATATCTCCAAAATTCCATGAAACTCTTGGAATATTCATTAAGAGATCAAAGACATGTCAAATATGTCTTGTTTAAAGTCTTGCGTTCGATAAATATGCCGCTAAGGCCCTCGAATCACGTAGAGTAAATCAGAGGAAAGGATCAAGGGATAAACAGAGTTGTAACCTATAAAGTTTATCAATAAATTCTTTTTTTTCTTTATAGTTGTTTGTGATTATAGTTTTATTTTTCTCTGTATAAATTCATTGCAAACAAATTAGCACGCCCAGTGGGACCAGTTCTTCCCATCATCTTTTCCTCCTGCAAATCTAAAACTACAAGTTTCAAGATTATTTGTTGTGATGGTCGGGTACTTCAAGTCTCGTCCTCAAGTTTCAGCAAGCCTACGCCTCGACAAACATTGAAGTAGGGGAAATTTGTAGACACTGAAATTTTAACAGATCAAGATAAATCCTAAATTTAAGACAACTCTTAAAATATTAGGAGTCTATTAGGGTTACTTGGTTCCTACTCCACCCAAATCCTAATTCAAGCCTATAAATAAGGCTACATATGTCCTTCAAAGAGGATCTCAATAATTTCATAAACTCTCGGAATATGCACAAAGAGATCAAAATATGAGATCTTCGAAATTCCATGAAACTATTGAAATATTCATTAAGAGATCATAGACATAACAAATATATCTTGTTTAAAGTCCTGTGTTCGAGAAATATGCCGCTAATACCCTCAAATCACGTAGAGTAAATCGGAGGAAAGAATCAAGGGATAAACGGAGTTGTAACCTATAATATTTATCAATAAATCCTTTTTTACTTTATAGTTGTTTGTGATTGCAGTTTTATTTTTCTCTGCATAAATTCATTGCAAACACCTCCTTATGCATATTATGGAGGAAACCACTCATGGCAAAATTGTCAAAATGTTCCCGAGAGCGAGTTATTTTCACCAACTCAATCTTATGTGTGGGTTGTGTGTGATATATATGGTGGTCAAGATGCTCACTTTCATGGTTGTTCTTTTATTTCTTATCTTCCCCCAACCCCTTACTTTGATGGTTCTTCTTTTTCTTGTGAAGTTAATAGGAACAAAGAACCCAGGGATAATAACCTAAAAGAGATCAAGGATATTTTAAGGTACCTTATGCAACAAAATAATGAGAAAAAATGCACATACAAAGGCAAGATGCTACTATTCGCAATCTGGAGGCACAAATGAGTCAACTTGTTGAAGCATTTAATGCTCAACAAGCCAATATTGTGGATAGTAGTCAAGAAGAGCATGAATTAGATACCGAAATTGAGGTTCTACTGGAGGAGGTCAGAATAGAACACTAATAATCTAACAAACTAGAATTTGAGGATACCGATGTTGAAGAAGTAATACTAGAGTCAACCAGAGACGTTGAAGATACAAATTTAGTTGATTCTAGTATGATTGGTGTTGAGGAGATCAAAAATTTTGAAATTCATGTATTTGAGCGCGTTGGACCTCATTCCAAACACTTCTCTACATTATATTCGTATGGTGAAATGGGAATGGATCCTTGCGAGCATAAAAAGGTGTCCAGGGAAGAGGTAGATGTCACGCTTCCTTTTTCCCTCTACGGAGAGAGAGAAGTCCGGGTTTCGACATTCATGGGGGGTAATAACTCATTTCCTTTCGGGAATTGGGTATTTGAAGAGTCGCCACCTAACGAGTTATGGTGCGTTAGGGAACCTAGAGTGATTAAATCTTGGATTGGTTTGCATGACCAGAGATTAGGGTAAGGGCTCGAAATGACCTCGAGGGGAAGGTGTTAGACACACCTCATGGTCCACAACTATGGGTCCCGATCGAACTTATATCTATGAATTAGTCCAAAAAGAAGTTCCTATTACTTAATTTGGTTTTCTTTGATCTAAATACATTTTATCAATGTCTAAGTTTGTCATCTTCAAAAAGGGTGAAATTGATGGGTTTTCAATATCTTTGCCTTATGTTTTGATGATCTAACAAACTTACTGTCAAGAACCAGATAAGGAACCTGACACACTTGGTCAACATTGCAAATCAACGGACTCTAGCTAAATGTGAACTGCTATAGCTTCAGGAGATAGAGAACCAAACAAGGACCTGATACCCTCGTGGTTCCCTCATAGCAGTACGAAGTCAATTGGGTACAGCTAGAAAGCAATGTGACTACCTGCACTATTTTTGCTTGCACTGCACTGCACTGTTTCTAGCGGTCACTTGTCCTTTGACCCACCAAGTGCTTACATCATTCAAGTGATATAATCAAGGTGTATTAACAAGAGCATTATATCAAAACATCACTTGAACATTTTGAAATTTCACTTCAAGCATTCATGCCTTCTGCAGAACAGTGAACTTAATTCTCAAGAGCTTGAAGAAAAAAGTTAAACGCTACTACAGACCAGTTCCTAAATCTAGTATTTTGTTGTCCTTAGTTGAGTTGTAACTTAGTGATTGTTCTTATTGTAATTCCTAAATTGCTTAGCTAGAAGCGTTGCTTAGGAACCCCTTTGTAAAACCATAAACTTTCTGAGTTTGTATTGTGACTAAAGTTAGTCATAAGTTAAAGTCTTTGTAACTAGTGAGTGACAAAGTGGCTTGTGGTAAGAGTATCACAAGTTATTGAGTTGAAGTCTTTGTAATGGAGTCATTACAAGGTAGCTTGTAATAGTCAGTTTACAAGTTAGTGAAGTTGAAAGCCTACAAGCGTAGGTCGTGATTTTTGTCCCCTTGAGTTGGGATTTTTCCACGTAAAAATCCCGTGTCTTATTTACTTGCTATTTCATTAGCATTCTCAGTAAAATATCATAGAGGACCAGGTAATCTCTAGTTAGGTGGACTCATATAAACTAACAGAAGGACATATGTAGCCTTATTTATTGGCATAAATTAAGGTTTGGGTGGAGTTGGTACCAAGCAATCCTAATAGACTCCTAATATTTCAAGAGTTGTCTTGAATTTAGGATTTATCTTGATCTGTTAAAATTTCAGTGTCTACAGGAGGATCAAAAGTAGAATTACCAATATCAAAACTCTCATAATTCCAAGATGCCATGTTTTAAAATCAACAAGTAAAACAAAAATTAAAAAAATCAAATAAAAATAAAAGTTCAAACTTGAAACCTAGCAATATTTACACCTTTAGCTACACCGTTAGTTCCATAGCAATGACGCCAAAATTTGATTACGCCCAACTCTAGTTCTAAAAAGGATAAGCGGTCGCTGCAACTATAATCCGGTCTAAAAGTCCGGAGTCGAATCTTATAAAGAACTAAAGTTTAGCTACAACTGTTCACTATCACCAAGAATACAGGCTTGAACAATTTCTAAGTTATAAATATTAAGATTCTTATGTCTAACTAATTAACTAACAAATTAAAATAGAAAATTAACAACTAAAGATATTAAGGGTTATGTTGCACCCCATATTTTCGTATGTGGAAGTATGCCATAAGTAAATTGATATTGTAATGACCCGACCGGTCGTTTTGAGCTCTTGCGGGTCATTCAACAGTTTGAGGCCATGAGCAGCTTCACTTCAGGTATTATGACTTGTGCGCACGGTCGGAATTGAATTCCGGGAAGTTCGGAGATGATTTGGAAAGAGAATTCTCATTTCGGAAGCTTTAAGTTGAAAGAATTGACTAAGGTTGGATTTTTGAGTAAACGACCTCAGAATAAGGATTCGAAGGTTCCAGCAAGTTTGTATGATGATTTCGGACTTGGGCGTATGTCCAGACTGGGTTTTGGAAGACCCGGGAACGTTTCGGCGCCTATTATGGAAGTTTGAATTTTGGAAAAATCTCATAAGTTTGGGTTGAAGTGCATTTCAGTGTTATCAATGTCTGTTTGGGATTTCGAGTCTAGGAATAGCTCCGTATGGTAATTCTGGTATTGGGAGCACGATCAGAAGTGAATTCGGAAGTCTGTAGGTCCTTTTGGAGCCATTTGGCTAAAGATAGAAATTTGAAGGTTTTTGGGAAGTTTGACCGAGAGTTGACTTTTTGATATCGGGGTCAGATTCCGATTTCGGAAGTTAGAGTAGGTCCATAATGTCAAATGTGACTTGTGTGCAAAATTTGAGGTCAATTGGCATTAATTGACAGGTTTCGACATCGAATGCAGAAGTTTGAAGTTCTAAAATTCATAGAGCTTGGATTGGATATGGATTCATGATTTTGGCGTTGCTTGATATGATTTGAGGCCTCGAGCAAGTCCGCAATGTGTTTTGGGACTGGTTGGGGTCCCAGGGGCCTCGGGTGGATTCCGGATGGTTAACGGATAAATTTTTGAATTTGAGGAAGAATTGAGGCAGCTGATATCTGGTGTAACCGCACCTGAGAGGTTTTGGCCGCAGGTGCGGAGCCGCAAATGCGATTTTGGGTTAGAAGTGTAAGGACCACAGATGCGGTCATCTCGCCGCAGAAGCGGGACCGCACCTATGGTGGTTGAGGCACAGAAGCAAAAAGGGCATCCTGGTGAGAAACCGCAAAAGCGGGTAGTGGGTCGCACCTGCGGAACCGCAGAAGCGGTCAAGTGACCGCAAGTGCGGAATTGCTGGAGGTAGTAAGGTTCTTTAAAATCGGGGGTCTTGGCCATTTCCCTCCATTTTTCTCTTGTTTGGGCGATTTTTGGAGAGCTTCAAGAGAGGGATTTTATTATCAAACATGAGATAAGTTAATTTCACCCCTTATGAGTTAAATACATGGGTTTGTTACGGATTTGAGCATGAAAACTAGTAGAAACTTGGGGTTTGAGGGAAAACCTAGAAAATTGATATTCTTGAATTTTGACCACGATTCTGGTATGGAATTAAGAGAAAAATCATGTATTTGAGTTCGTGAGTTCATGGGTAAACTTTATCTTCTAGAAATTTTGGAATCCGGGCACGTGGGCCCGAGGCAATTTTGTCAACTTTTCGATCGGGATTAAGAATTTTTATAAATTGGATTGTAATGATTAATTGAACATATACTAATGGATTTGCATAATTATTGGCTAGTTTTGGAGCATTTAGCATCGATTCGAGTCTCCGGAAGGACGTGGAATGCCGGTTGTGGATCTTCGGAGCGAGGTGAGTCTCCTTTCTAACCTTGTAATAGGGAATTGTCCCCATATGTGAAATAATTGGTTATGTGCTTCTATTTGTGAGGGCTACGTTCGCACGAGGTGACGAGAGTCCGTGCGTAGCTACTATTATATGTAAGTCTGGGTAGTCTAGGACCCAAAAACATACTATACTTGGAATATCTGTAATCTTGTTGGCAGTTGAATTGCTTAAATCCTATTGAATCGGTAAATGAATTTTAAAGAGGATTAAACTTCATTTTTTTAAATCTCTAAAAGAGAATTTGCTTTTATTTTGATAAATGTTCCCCAGATAAATTCTTAATTGGCTGTTTGATGATGTATTTATATATGTACCTGCATCGTATGTATGATTCGTGAGCAGGGTGATTGTTTATTTAAATTTGACCGCATTGCATGTCTGATTCGCGAGCGGGTTAATAGATGCATCTATAGTTTGCGTCGTTCGACCCTCGGCAGTGCACATTTTACATTTATGTTGGATCGGACCGTATGACCTCGGCATGATATGCACATGCTTGTATTGCTTGCCTGAGAATTTTAAATGTTGATAATTGCCCTTCTTGGCCAGAGAAAAATTGATAAAGATAATGAAAAGTAAATCCCTAGAAATCTTTTATTATTTGAGAAGTTGTTTACCTGCTTTGCGGCTTCATGAGTTAAATTTTGCTTTATGAAATCCATTAGTTTCTCACACTTTTACTATATTATCATTGGACCATTAGTAAGTGTCAAAGTTGACCTCTCGTCTCTACTTCTTCGAGATTAGACGGGATACTCATTGGGTATACGTTGTTTACGTACTCATACTACACTTGCTGTGCATTTTTGTTGCACAGGTTCATATGTGGCTAGTGGCTTAGTGACATAGCGGTATGGTTGATACGGAGACTTAGTTGAGCTGCATTTATCGAGACGACCCGTAGCCAGCAAAGTCCCCTTCAGAGTATTGTACTATTTTTTTTCATTATTGTCCACTTTGTATTCTGCATAGTTACTGTATTTTATTCCATTCCCAAGTAAATGCTCATGCACTTGTGACACCGGGTTCTGGGATGATTATGGAGTATTTTGTATTAACTTCTTAAAATTCATATTTGATTTGAAACAATTATCTTTTACTAGTAAAATTTAAGGAAAATCATAGTTTTCAAAATTCTTAAAATGAGAATTTAATTAAGTATTTTGGTTGGCTTTCCTGACAGCGGTGTCCGGCGCCATCACGACGCTTAGTGGAATTTGGATTGTGAAAATATGGTATCAGAGCACTAGGTTCCCTTAGGTCTCATGAGTCATGAGCGAGTCTAGTAGAGTCTTGCGTATCGGTACGGAGACGTCTGTACTTATCTTCGAGAGGCTGCAGGGCTGTTAGGAGCACTCCCCTTTCTTGATTCCTCATCATGCGGTTTAATTCCTTGAGACTTATGCCTTTATTTCCTTCCTATTCAATTTTGCGCGAAGCAAACCCCTTGTTATAAATCGAGAATTGAAGAATTGTAATGGTACCACAGATGTGGTGCAGGATGTTTCTCCCGGTATAATTGGTTGGGCTATTGTCATCACCCTGCGGAAGGATTTTTCTGTCGTTTCGGCTCGGTAGTTGTGCTTCTAAGAGCTTGGAGGCTATGCACAGGTTGCTATGATGCTCACGATTGGTTATCGCACAGTGTTGACTTGATGATAGGATACTTGCCTATGTGTTGGGGCGGTGAATGATTTGAAAGGAAGTCCACTCAGTGCACGATTCAGAGATCTTATATTTCATTTCTCGCGAAGGAAAATCAATTGTCCTATGAATGTCCGGATTTGGGGTGATGGAGTAACGTGACTTGGTATTTTCGAGCGTGGTGGAATTTTCATCTGCGATGTAATATCATCGTCCTCGATTGTATGTGTTAAGTTTGCCGGTGTTATGGTCTTCTGCAATTCACCTTTGGGGTAAGATATTGTGAAATAATATTGGAGAATGACTGTTAGATATCTCGGGGTGCGATGGTTCAGGATTGAATCAGTGTTTCTAATGTTGACGGCTCGAGAAAGATGGTCTTCGGAAATGTTTAAAGTTAGTAGCGATTTGTGGGTTCAAGTGCTACGAAGATAGATTTTATTTAAGGCAACAACTGAGTAGCCAAGGATGAGGAAGGACATGTGGGGAGTGTCAGGCGGTGGTTAAATTTCTAAAAGGCCAGGTATAAGAAACAAAGATTGACTAGTCGATTAAAGGGGTGAGTTCCGCCAAAGTAGGAGAGTGGCGGAGTTGCATATGGGTTTTGTGGTAGGATGACTATGCACCTTAAGGAGAGTTTGGAATGATTTGGGAATTTTAGTGATTGTTGATTGGGGTCTACGGATATTTTGAAGTATTGGCTATTATGCGGCGGGAGATTGGATACGTCGGAAGGGAGTTTCTTGATATGAAGAAGGGTACAACATAATTTTGAATTGGAAGGATATTGTCGCACATTTAATCAATGTCCACGATAAGTGAATGGACTTGTGCAGCTGGTGAATGAGCACGGGCTCAGGATGGGTTATTGATGTCGTAGTGGGTAATTTCCACAAGTGGGTTATCCCCTGTGAGCAGGTTAGCGGTCGCGTGATTGGCGAAGCTTCTACGAAGGATTTTACTGGCCATCCGGTAAGAGGTCGAATATGTGAATATTGATGGAAATTCAGTGTGTTCATGAAGTGCTAATGGAAGGATTTCAAGGAATCTGGCGGTTTAATTGCGCAAGGTTATGTCAATAAGAGATAACGAATATTGGTGGGTTCCAGAGTCATGTAATTGTGGCTTCAAGATAAGTGGGAGAGTCCCACCACCTACAGTTGGATTGCATAATCGTCTATTTCTGAGATTTTCGGTTGTTAACATATTGATGGGTTATCTCAACTAAGGGAAATGAACATAAGAGGTAATTTGGGCAAAGGAATTTTTAAAGGTGTGTTATGGTTGGCCTTATCGACTCATGTTCAGACTTGGGGAAGGATTCAGGATTTATGCCTTGTATAGATGCGGGTTTCAAGGAAAGTGATTCGGCCGGGTGCTTCGTTGAGAGGGTATTCATATGCTAGAAGATTCATGGAGTTGATTCTATTCGGGGCCAAGTCAGAGCGGGTGGCTCTCAACACCGGTCCTAGTGGATTCAAAGGGGTAAAGTGTGGTGCCTAATAATTGCGAGCCTATAGGTACGGTTAAGAAGCAAGCTTTTGTAGCAGCTTATGAGAAGAGGCCCAGATGTTCTATGATGTTTTGACTTGCAGTGTAGCATTTGGGAGGAAAATGAGAAAAGACTTCGGATTCGTAGAGAGATTATCAGAATGGGCATACTAGTTGAGGATGCGAATGGGCGCACAAGGAAGGTATGAGATGGTTCATGGGTTTGGAGACAATGTGGCCTCATGGAATGGAGTCACTCAAGATAAGTGCGGATTTGGGTTGGTGATGTAAGGAATGGAGCTATTATTATCTCTAAGGCAAGTTAAGGATGAATTAGAAGAAGTTAGATTGGTTGGCCATGGTTGAATTGGCATAATGGTGGCGGTGATCAGTTTCTTCAGCGTGATTAAGTTATGCATGTGATTTGTGGCGGTACGTGCGAGGCTTGACGGCCGCCGAAATTGATTTTATTTGGAAGTATTCGAGTATTATGGCCTTGCTATGTGTAGGAGGATCCCGAAGGGGTTATGGTGGTTTAGACCACTACTTAGAGATTTGCATATTCTACAGTTATGAGAATTCACCTGTGTGTTGCTATGGTTCTCCTGAAGTGAGTTAAGTGAAAAAACTTTATATGATGAAGTGTTAATCTATTAGTTGTTTCGGAGTTATAATGAAAATCGTGTTCTATTGTATATTGGCATGTTGGGTGGAGTGAGTAGTATGGAATTGGAAGTGAGGATCAAGGTTGCAGTTCGGTGTTGACAAGGATGTCACGAGCTCGGATGAGCAGGAAAGGAGTTTGGATGTTTAAAGTAAGTTGGTATTGTTTTCGGCATCACCTGAGATCGGTGTTTTGTGAAAAAACCTTTGCATCCTGGTTAAGGATTTTTGATCATTTTTCAGTGTTAGTGCGACCGGTAGTTTGGATGTACATACCAGTTATCTATTACAGAAGGTTGTGGGAGCATGCCCCACGTTGATGTTGTATAAGTGTGGCATGTCGTCACTTGATTGATTAAAGAGTTAAACCAAGTATAAAGATTGTGGTGGTGTCGTTAAATTGAGAATTGATGCCTAGAGGGCACTTGGTTTATTGGGTTGTGGACTGTGGAGGATTACTCTGGATATGATGATTGTTCTTGTGTATTATGAGAAAAGGGGATTATTATGGACCTTTGAAAGGTTATTAGCTTAGCTTAGTGCGATCAGAGTGAGTTTGAGGTCTGTGGATGGATTTAAATGTGAATATGGGATCTACATCATACCAGATGTGTTCATTTCAGCAATGCGCTCCTTACGGAAGAGTAGTCGGGGTGTTATTTCATCATCATCTATTTCATGTAATGACATGTTGCGCCGTGTGAGTTGTGAGACGGCTTGATGAATTTCTTATGTGTTGAGGTTCCCCGTAGAGATACTGTTATATGAGCAGAATGGCTCTTGAGATTTAGATAGTATATCGCACCTCAGTTGTGCTTGAGTTTGTAGCTTATATCGCTATATGTCTCCCCGGGGATGGTATTATGCACTTAGCGTGCTTGTGACCGACATTCGGTATTTTGTTGTAATGAGCAATCTAGCTCAGTGTGTATCTCCTTATGTGAATTTTATGGGTGGATCAGTTGGCACGCCGCCATTGGTATGTTGTTTGGATCGAATTACGCGCCGCAACAGTGTGATGTTGAGTACAGATTCCTCTATCTGTTTTTATGTGTTTTGTTTCCTATCTTTTTGAGGAAAACTCATATTAGTTGTGTGCCCGCGTCGCATGTATGATTCGCAAGTAAGGTGCTTGTTTAATTATGTTGACTGTGTCGTATGTATGATTCGCTAGCGGGGTAATTGGATTTCATTTTCAGAGTTTGTTTTCCTTTTGTATCACGTTCGAGTTGGTAGCCCATTAGCGCATTGTGGCATCATATGAGACTTTTGGTTACGTCTGGTTGGATTATTGCCTGAGCAGTTCGTACTGGGTGAGACGAGATCATTGGATTTAAGATCAGTTCAATCTGATTATATGAAGTATATTATGGAGCTAAGACCATTATTTGGTTCAGAATGAGGTGATGGTTCTTGTCAGGAGTATAGACCCAATGATTTGTTTATTCAGCAGTTGGTTATGAATTTCTACATATATCTTCTGTCGCGGCGGTATTGTAAGAGTTAGAGCAAGACCTATGCATGTCATGAGGTGCAATGGGAGCATCAAATTCGTGGAATTTCGAATAATTTGATCAGAGAATGTTATTGTGGTCCTGTGAGTAAAGTGGTGCAAGGTGTGAATTCAGCTAAGGTATGCAGTCATGTTTTGGTGATGCGTGTAGTTATTGATACGTTGGGCATATGCTGGAATGGGCCTGGAAGAAAATTCTGAATGGTGGTATTGGGCTCTAAGGCTTATTTGCTTAAGTGAAAAAGGATATCTTCAAATTGATCGAGCTAGGGTGCCCAGCTGAGTTGTGTTAGCACGGGTAGGTGCTCGAGGTGTTAAACAATAATTTCGAGCAACTCCAGCACAGTTCGTAGGTAGTTTGAGGACGAAGGTATGTTTAAGTCGGAGAGAATGTAACGACCCGACCGTTCATTTTGAGCTTTAGCATGTCGTTCAGTAGTTTGAGGCCATGAGCAGCTTCACTTCAGGTATTATGACTTGTGCGCACGGTCAGAATTGAATTTCGGGAAGTTCGGAGATGATTTGGAAAGAGAATTTTCATTTCGGAAGCTTTAAGTTGAAAGAATTGACTAAGGTTGGATTTTTGAGTCAAATGTGACTTGTGTGCAAAATTTGAGGTCAATCGGGCATGAATTGACAGGTTTCGGCATCGAATGTAGAAGTTTGAAGTTCTAAAGTTCATAAAGTTTGGATTGGAGGTGGATGCATGATTTTGGCATTGTTTGATATGATTTGAGGCCTCGAGCAAGTCTGCAATGTGTTTTGGGACTGGTTGGCATGATTGATTGGGGTCCCAGGGGCCTCGGATGGATTCCAGATGGTTAACGGATCAATTTTGCAATTTGAGGAAGGAATGAGGCAGCTGATATCTGGTGTAACCGCACCTGCAAGGTTTTGGCTGCAGGTATGGGTGATTAACGGGCTAACCGGGCCAGTCCGGACCTCCCTTTTTTGAACCCGTACGGGTTATGGTCCGGGCCGGTTCCGGGTTGGTTCTTAACGGGTTTAACGGGTTCGGGTTCAACCGGGTAAAAACTAAACCGTACGGGTTACGGGTTGAGAGGACCGGGCCGGGTCGGGTTTAGTGTAATTTTATTTTTTTTTGTTGGAATTTTGTATAAATATTGTAATAAGTGCAATAAGTGCATTACAAAGTACTAACATAAAGAATACAAGGAAGATGGGAAAAAATGCACTTATTGCAAGTGCTACTTTTATTTCTTAATTAAAATTTCAAAGTTTCAAACTTACAAATTGAAAGGTTTACATTTTTTTCAACAAGTAAAATAGTAAATTCAAAGGTTTTGCATTGCCTTAGTAAGTTCATCATAATCAATATGAACCGATTGACCTTCTTCTGGAGTGTTAAATTCGGATGGGTTTCCATGTGTTAATATATCTCCAAGTTCCTCGTCTTCTAGGCTATCAACATCTTCACGTCCTTGATTTCTTCATTCCGATCTAATCCAATCTCTGAAACATACTAAAACTTCCAAAGCATTTCTTCCCAATGAGTGGCGGGTGTCTCCAAGTTGTTGTCTTGCTTGGCTAAATGCACTCTCCGATGCAACAGTAGAAATTGTCCCAATGAGTGGCGGGTGTCTCCAAGTCCCCCCTAAATTTCCTCCAGTCAAATGTTTAAAATCACCTTTACAAAGTTTGCATTTAATTCTATCAGTACCTTTTATTATTTCAAAAATATTCCAAACCTTACTTCTTTTTCTACGATTAGTAGTCGGAGCCACAGGTGGTCTACTTCTAGTGCCACGACCACCACCCCTTGTAGCAACCCCAATACTACCAACTCCAACACTAGTAGGTGTAGCTGGTATCTCATCTTCCATTCCTATTTCATTATCTTCTATTCCAAAATCTTCTTGTAATTGTTCATAATCTATATCTAAATTATCATTAGGCGATGATTCGGAAACATGTGTAAATGAAAATGGGTTATTACTATTACTACCAGATGCTGAAGGACTATCTCTTTTTTTAATTCCCCTACTAGTAACTCTTTTACACGCTCTTTTAGCAGCATTAAACATATTGTAAAAATTAAAGTATAAGATAAAATTAAATATGCAATTAAAATAGTAAATGAGAGAAAGAGTTGGAGGGAGTGCATCGAATTCGCCAATAAATTGAGCACTTGATTAGGCAATCCCGAGGTTACCACGAACAAATGCCAAGCAAGTATTTCAATTTTGAACTTCAATTGTTCAAAGTTCAAACTTCAAATTCCGAATGACAAAATACGATAAATTAAATTCAAGAAAAGAGAGCCAAATAAAATTAGATTGAAGACTTGAATTCTTGCAAATTGGAGAATGAGAGAATGAGAGAAATTGAGATTGAGAAATGAGTAATGAGTGAAGAAATGAAGAAGAGGGGGGGGGGAGGTATTTATAGTTTTAGAGAAGGTTAGTTTTGTAAATTGAAAAGGGTTAAAAATTAAAAAAAGGCTATTTGTGCAGTTTTTCCGTTGGCCAACGGACCAAAAACCTGACTGTTGCCAACGGTCGGTGGGGCCCACAAGTCAGAAAAATTAAAAAAAAAACTAGCCGTTTAAATCGGGCAGGTCCGGGCCGGTTAACCCGGTAAGAGTTACTGTTCACTCTACCGGGTTCAACCGGTTCCGGTTACCCGTTTGGGCCAGATGAACCGCGCAAACCCCCCAAACCACCCTACCCAGCCCAGCCCAGCCCCTATTACCGGTTCGGGCCTGTTCCGGGTTATACCGGTCTGGGCCGGTCCGGAACTGGTCCAACCCAGCCCGTTTAACACCCTTAGCTGCAGGTGAGAAGCTGCAGAAGCGGCCAGGAGAGCCGCAGATGCGATTTTGGGCTGGAAGTGTAAGGACAGCAGATGCGGTTATCTCGCCGCAGAAGCGGGACCGCACATGCGAGAATAAAGGCGCAGAAGTGGAAAGGGAAGCTCGGAGAGAAACCACAGGAGCGGCAGAGGGGCCGTACCTACGGAACCGCAAAAATGATCGTGTGACTGTAGGTACGGAATTGCTGAAGGTAGTAAGGTTCTTTAAACTCAGGGGTCTTGGCCATTTTTCTCTTGTTTGGGCTATTTTTGGAGAGCTTCAAGAGAAGGACTTCATCATCAAACATGAGGTAAGTTAATTTCACCCCTTGTGAGTTAAATACGTGGTTTTGTTACGGATTTGAGCATGAAAACTGGTAGAAACTTGGGGTTTGAGGGAAAACCTGGAAAATTGATATTCTTGGATTTTGACCACGATTCTGGGTATGGAATTAAGAGAAAATCATGTATTTGAGTTCGTAAGTTCATCGGTAAACTTTATCTTCGAGAAATTTTGGAATCCGGGCATGTGGGTCCGAAGGCAATTTTGTCAACTTTTTGATCGGGATTAGGAATTTGTATAAATTGGATTGTAATGAGTAATTGAACATATACTAATGGATTTGTATAATTATTGGCTAGTTTTGGATAATTTAGCATCAATTCGAGTCTTCGGAAAGGCATGGAATGCCGGTTGTGGATCTTCGGAGCGAGGTGAGTCTCCTTTCTAACCTTGTAAGAGGGAATTGTCCTAATAAGTGAAATAATTGGTTATGTGCTTCTATTTGTGGGGGATACATATGCACGAGGTGACGAGAGTCCGTGCGTAGCTACTATTATCATTGGACCATTAGTAAGTGTTGAAGTCGACCTCTCGTCTCTACTTCTTCGAGATTAGACGGGATACTCATTGGGTACACGTTGTTTACGTACTCATACTACACTTGCTGTGCATTTTTGTTGCACAGGTTCATATGTGTCTAGTGGCTTAGTGGCATAGCGGCATGGTTGAGACAGAGACTTAGGTGAGCTGCATTTATCAAGACGACCCGCAGCCAGCAAAGTCCCCTTCAGAGTATTTTACTGTGTTTTTTTCATTTCTGTCCACTTTGTATTCCGGACAGTTACTGTATTTATTCCATTCCCTAGTAAATGCTCATGCACTTGTGACACCGAGTTCTGGGATGATTATGGGGTATCTTGTATTAATTTCTTAACATTCATATTTGATTTGAAACGATTATCTTTTACTGGTAAAATTGAAGGAAAACTATAGTTTTCAAAATTATTAACATGAGAATTTAATTAAGTATTTTGGTTGGCTTTCCTGACAGCAGTATCCGGCGCCATCACGACCCTTAGTGAAATTTGGGTCGTGACAGATATAAGCTCGGAAATGAGATGTTACATCCTTCAATTTCGTACGTTAAAGTTTTGTTGTAAGTTAATCGACGTAAGTTTGGGAAAGAGATTATTTTTGAGGTTATAAGTGTTATGCTATTTCAAAAAAGTAATAACTAAATCCTTGAAGGTGAGAGGGTAAGCAAATCAAAGAGTATGAATTTCGTCGAAGTGTGACATTTTGAGATAAAATACGGTCCAAGCTACAATACCCCATATTTATGGACTAGAGCCATACAAGGTACCACAAGACCATAATAGTAAGATATATAAAGTGTATTAAAATGAATAGTATTTTAAGTAATTTGAGATAATTCTTAATTATGTGGATATTTGGTTAATTGTGAATTTTTGTTGGAAGATTAACTATGTAATTAAGGAATTGTAGATAAAATCCAAAGGGCCCCAACGTGGTAGCCAAGGGCATTAGTTAAATACGACTCTTATGTCATAAAGTAATGTGGAAACTTATGAGAAATTAGTAGCTTAGTAACCCCTCTAAAGTGGGACCCACCGAAAGGTTAAAGACAACCTTTCTAATTCACAATTGAATTGCTCATCTTAAAGAAGAAAGCTTCAGCAAAGGTATTTTTGCAATGGAACGTGATTGCCTCAAGTATTTCATATGAAGGCTAATTAATACTATAGCAACATGGGATTTGTGATTCTAAGGGAGTACGGTACAATCTTTCTCAAGAATACCATATGGATTTATCCGTACTTCGATCCTCTGTTACGTGATTTGTCGCAAATGACGTATGTTAGAGGGATTGTCAAGAGAATAGGCAAAGGTATATTAAGGCTATCCCTTCTTTCTTTTTGGCATGATATGTACGACATACACAAAACGAGCGAACACACAAATTCCATAAATGACTCTATTCATAGAAGTATTAGAGGTGCCTATGTTCTTGAATTCTCATGTGCCTTATAATTACATCTTCTGTTCATGGGTCTTAGAAAATACGTAAGTTGATAAAATTTACTTCATGATACTAATCAAAGGCATAATGGTCTGATGATATTTCGAAAGATTTTATTAACGTACTTCTCATGCATTGCATTCATTTATACATGTAAATTGACCTATGACCAGATGGAGTTATATACGCATATATATATATATATATATATATATATATATATATATGTATGTATATGGGATATGAAAAAGGTTATGGCGTTATATACGCACCAGCACCTGATCAGCTGGTATACATTGATGATTTTGCCCATAATGGCCGAGATGATATGATGGGATGCCCTTAGAAGCTTGATGATGTTATGAAAACATGTACCTATACACGACTTGACATTCATACTCATATGCATGAAATTATAAGTATTTCATGATTTATAGAGTTATCCAGACTTACAGGTTGAGTCATTCACTCCACGTTTCTTCCATGTCTTTTATATACTCGTTTATGTGCCTTACATACTCAGTACATTATTCGCACTGACGTCCTTTTGTTAGAAACGCTACATTTATGCCTGTAGGTATGTACAATTAGTTTGACGAGCCCTCATAATAGACAAGGTTAGTATTATGCAAATGATCGATAAGACTCCACCTCATCCGTAGTGCAGCCGAGTCTATGAGTTATCGTGTCCGAATTTTGCTACAGACTTATGGGTTGGCCGATACCCTGTCCCATTTGATGTCAAATAGTCTTAGAGGCTTTGTAGATAGAGGTTCATTTTGTACAGTATGTCAGAAGCCTTGACGGCCTATATGTATTCATGTTTTAAGAAAGATGGTTCATTAATACAATGCTTTCCCACTTATAGTTATACATTACGAGTTGTGGCCATGTTAGCCCAGTTACCAATGATAGTACAATAAAAAAGATATATTATATTTTTACACAATTGATTAAGGCACCGGATGCCCGTCGTGATCCTTCGGTCTGGGTCGTGACAGGTTGGAAACAAGATTAAGGAGGTCTAGAGTTATGATTTCCCCAATTATTGGAATCCTTCCCACTACGTCTCCTATAATTTCGCCTAATCATTCTCTACTGATCGTGAGCTCTTCAGGTATCGTAATTCCCTCCCGAGCAACTACAATAATTTACTAGACATTCTCCCAAACTACGCTAGCTGGCATAATCTTACCGCTCACTATGACCACGTCAAGGTTTTGTTATTCCTAAACCCACCTTTAAACTTGCCTTATTGATTCCTCGTATACGTTAGGAGTGACGTTGTTCAACAACTACCTAAATATGTATCCTTTCTCAAGCAATATATAATAAATAGGCATAGCCAATTGATGGTCATTCAATCCACAAAAATAAGCAAATAGTTGAACAAGTAAAGAAATTCTAAGGCTAAATTATATTCAAACTTAACAAGAATTCATCCTCCAAAAGGTTCCATCAAAACCCTAAGTAATAAATTATCTATTCATATTTGTATGTAAAATACAATACTAAAATTCACAACCAACAATAGAAAACAAGAATAAGAAAGGAAAAACTCAGTGGTTGAATTTTTCTCCTTTCTCCTCGTGTATCTTACCTCCAAAGGTGTTGTGTAATCCTAAAGTAGTGTCTCCTCACCCAAAGTTATGTTTTAGGATGTATTTATATGACCTAGGTAAGGTGGAGGGCCGTCCAAGGCAATCCAAAATCGGATAGGAGAGCTGGAATCCGCGTCTGCCTTCACGCGTGGTGCGCCAATAGACGCAGACTTAGCTTTTGCAATTTTTCAGTTCGTGAAGCGATCCGTGCCTTCGCTTTGCTTCGCTGTTTTGTGCCTTCATTTTTCTCCTTTTTCGAGTCCGTTTCCGTGTTAGGCACGAAATTGGACGAGCTTCCACTTCTTTCCACCTCTTGTTTTTGTGTCGAATTGTTATCTTTTAATCATTTATCATCCAATCTTGTTCTTACACATAAGAAACATATAATGAGCATATTTCACTTCACAAACCATGTAATCTCCCGCGATTCACACAATAATTAATATACAAATATACTAAAAAATATGCACTTTTCCATCATTTATCATATATTACTTTAATTCTTCTAGTTCTACAGCATGTGACGTTTTTGTGATGGATTTGTAACAATTTATTGAAACAAATATAAATAAGTGATTCATTGCTCATTATTTTATATGTATCAAAGTTGTTCAGTCAAATGCCATTCCTTGTACATAATAATAATAATAATAATAATAATAATAATAATAATGTGGAATATGGGTTGAAATTGATATAATTGAAGTTTAAAAAACTCAATAGGATCAAGTAAGGATTTAGATGACGCGCACAACATAGAAATCTAACCATAACTTGTAATGTACAAGCCGTGAATCTAAGTTCCCACTTGATAGACGTGCTAGTCAATGCCTTAACTATAGTTGACTATTCTTCATTTTTTGTTTTTTTAAATTTATAATTGTCAAAATCTGATCGTTGTGGTCGACCCAATCGGGACCACGTCCAAATAGCGGGATAAGGAAAGGTGCCATGACTTACTCCAAACCATGTATTCACAGAACGACGAAAACGGACGCGGTATGAAGGGGCTATGGCCCGAAAACATAGCAAGGACTCCATGACTATATATATAGGGAGGGGACCTTCCTAGAAAGGGGGGTTTTTTCTCTCCGTCTCCTCTGTAATCTCCTTAGTGAAAAGAAAGTAAAACAAGCTTCTATTGATTATGTACAATAGTCATCTTCACCGATTGGTGAAAGAAGAAATGAAAGGCTTCGACAGTTTATTGCTCCTATTTCATTTTACGTATCATTTTCTGATTTGTTTACAGATCTAGAGTTTACTATGTTTGACTAAGATTTACCTCTTCAATGTTTTTAATTTGATTTAATCAAAAAGGTTTCAATACCTTTTGGGTCAAACAATTTGGCGCCGTCTATGGGGATTTCTTAGTGAAAACTTCCTGGTTTTCTCTAGATCAAAAACCGGAAACATGACCACCCACCAAAGAGAATGATAATGATACGCTTGCAACTATTTCAAAGAAAATGGAGGAGACGGAAAAGGAGAATCAAGCACTCCGTGACCAAATGAGGGGAAAGAGAGTTGGTACGGTTACCGAATTCAGAAAACATCGCCCCTTTCAACCATTAAACCACCAAGCAAAATAAGCAACGCCACAGATCTACCTTCATTCTCCAACTCATTAAATCAGAATAAGGAAATATCATCCTGGCCCACCTTCTGCTTATTGCTCGAACAAGAACGCGGGCGCCACGCAGGCAAGCGAGCGAGGAAACAACCCAACAGAAAAATGGGAAATCACTACAAAATGACCAAAATATCATCCACCAAACAAACTCAACCCCTAGGAAACGATACCCCTTGAGTGTCCCTCCCTTGCCCTCGCCAAGAAGGCGTCCCAAGAGGGCTTTCCCGAGGAAGTAAAAACCGAGCCGACGAGGGGGAAATCCCTGAAGTCAAAGTGTAATTCATCGTCCCGCCCGCCAATGACATTTCTAGACTAGAAAGTAAAAAAGTTAGACAAGGAAACTCTAATATGCGTGTGTGAAATGAGTGTGGCAAAGTAGCAACGTTCTTTGCTCCTCGACATCACTCTCTCGATGAAAATAAAATCAGGCAAACTGGGACTCTCCCAGAAGATACCCAACTCCCCAAAAAACTGGGACTCATAACGGGTTAATATTTCGATGAAAGTTCGAAATAACATCCTTAAGGCCAAGAGACTTCGCCAAAAAGATGAGTCTGACCTAGATCGAACAACGACGGGTTAATATTTCGGCGAAAGTTTGAAATAACTCCCTAAAGGCCAAGGGCCTTCGCCAAAAAGATGAGTTCAACCTCGATCGAACAACGACAGGTTAATATTTCGATGAATGTTCGAAATAACACCCTTACGGCCAAGGGCCTTCGCCAGAGAAAAGAGTTCAACCTCAATCGAACAACTATAGGTTAATATTTCGATGAAAGTTCGAAATAACACCCTTAAGACCAAGGGCCTTTGCCAAAGAAAAGAGTTCAACCTCGATCGAACAACGACGGGTTAATATTTTGAGGAAAGTCCAAAATAACAGCCTTAAGGCCAATGGCCTTTGCCAAAAAGATGAGTTCGACCTCGATCGAAAGGCGACGGGTTAAAATTCCGACGAAAGTTCGAAATAACACCGTAAAGCCAAGGCCCTTCGCCAAAAAGATGAGTTCGATCTCGATCGAACAATGACGGGTTAATATTTCAACGAAAGTTGAAATAACACTCTTAAGGCCAAGGGCCTTCGCTAAAAATATGAGTTCGACCTAGATCAAACAATGACGGGTTAATATTTCGACGAAAGATCGAACTAACACCCTTAAGGACAAGGGCCTTTGCCAGAGAAAAGAGTTCGACCTCGATCGAACGACGGCGGGTTAATATTTCGATAAAAGTTCATAATAACACCCTTAAGACCAAGGGCCTTTGCCGAACAAAAGAGTTCAACCTCAATCGAACAATGAGGGGTTAATATTTTGATAAAAGTTCAAAATAACACCCTTAAGGCTAAAGGCCTTCGCCAAAAAGAAGAGTTCGACCTAGATAGAACAATGACAGGGTAATACTTTGACAAATGTTCGAAATTACACCCTTGAAGCCAAAAGCCATCGCCGAAGAGAGAGTTCGAAAAATCCCTAAGGCCAAGGGCCATCAGAAAAAAGAAAGGGAAAGAAAGACTGGGACTCAGAACAGGATAATACTTCGTTATAAGCCCGAAAGTAACATCCCTACGGCTAAGGTCGTTATCAGAAAAAGAGTTTGATACCATTGGGACTATGATGGGACAACATCTCGACACAATTTTGAAAACACCGTCTCGCCAGCAAAAGCCGTCATTAAGGCCCCATTCAACCCGCGTGACGCTAAATTCCCAAAGAGTAGGGAACTCGTCATGCGGGAAGCTACTTCGCACCAAAGTTATGAAAAGCAAAATAGGGAAAAAGTACAGAGGGCATATAACAATGAAAAATTCCTCTTTATACAAAGTCACTGCGCAAACAGTCACAGATTACATACGACTTGAACCAACAGAGTCTAAAAAAATGAAACAACAACAACAAACAACAAACAAAAGAAAGACAGAAAATAGACAAAGACAACAATTCTTTCACTCAGCGTCATCAACGCCACCCCCTTCACCACCATCTCCAGGAAGTCCTCCCTCGTCATCCGCACCCTCATCAGCTTCCGGCGTCGTAGAGTCATATCCACAATTAACACGAGCCTTTCATGCCTTCGCCCATGCTCCTTCATATGCGGCGTCGGTAACATTTCCCGCCTCCCATAAACTCTTATATATGTCCTGTTGGGCTTCAGCATGAACCTAAAGCTCATGCAAAATGATGGGAAACAGCGGCAGAGGAAGATTCGACTCGAGCCAATAGTTGCTCCTTTTCGGCCTCAAGGGAAGCGACTCGGTCAATCTCACCAATACGCTCCTCGAGCCTTGCTTCCCTTAGCGTGGTCGTGGCCCTCTCCGACTCCTGCTCGAAGGGGAGGACCCGTATAGTGTTCTTTAGGGCCGCCGCCCTTTCCAACGCCGACGACCAGGCGGTCTCGATGTTCTCCAACCCGGCAACCTTTCTCTCCAACTCGGCCAATTTTCCCATCCACTCCGCACTCATCGCCTCGACCTTGATAAGATTCTGATCCATCTCAAACTGCATCGATCGTAGCTTCCCTTGAAGATATTCACACTCTATAGTGACCCCTTTGCAAAACTCAAGCTCTTCGTCCTTCGCACGAAGTTGCTCCTCGAGTACGCTCTTACTGCGAATAGCCTGCATCAATTCCTGATCCCTCTTCTCCAATTCCTTGCCAAGAGATCGATAATCAGGGTTCACCTTCAGCCGCTCCTGCATCTCACGGCACATGTTGCGATAGCGCCGATATTTCTCCAACATCTTCAAGAAAATCTTGGCCCGAAGTCAGCCCTGCGAGCGCTCTTAATTTCCACCATGTACGTCTGAAAAACGAGAAAATGGGTTAAGACCATATTACCGAGAAAAACAAAAGGAACATGAAAAAAAAGTGCAATGTACTCTCAAGCCCATAGTGGCCACTTCATGCATCAAGTCAATATCGGGAACGTCCCAAAGAGCTGCGTTCTCGTCAGCAAGCACAAGATGTCGAACTGCGGTACCAGGTCCTCCGTGTACCCTAGGAGATTGATACCCGACGAGATCTCAAGAATACAGGTCGGGCCTCCCGCATGAACCACCGAATGGGTAAGACCCTCTTCAAACATCCAAACATTATCGGGATCAAGGTCAGACTCAAATTCGTAGTCGTCGACCAAGACACCATTTCCCCTCTCTGCGGCCGATGAGGAAGCACGACCTGGCAGTGAAGATGAATGCCCATCCAAAGCAGCAGCAACAGTCTCAGGAGTCTGACCCCCCATCATGGCAGGCTGTCGGTCTATCATAGCAATCGGGACCTTCGTCGATGGGGCAGACACAACAACTGGCTCTATCTCCAGAGTTGGAGTGGCATCAACTCCCGCCTCTGACCCCGTCAGGGGAAGGTCTTCCTCTAAAAGTATCACGGCCGTAGGAGCCGTTTCAGACTCCACACACCATCTCTTTGATGACCCCTCTCCTTCTGCAGTACGGGAAAATTCCTCCGCTGGGTAAGTGACCGGGGTCGGAGCCCTAGTTAGAGGGGTAGCCTCCATGCATACAGTCATGGCCGTAGATTCAACTGAGGTGGCCCTCAACGAAGGTCAGACAGTAGATGCTGAGGCAGGGTGAGCAGACGATGTAGGATGACAAAAGGCTAGTGGAGGAGCCCTCTCTCTCCGCACTCTCCCTGACATCGACGAACATCACATAAGAAACAAAGTAAAAAGGGAAGGAAGAAGAACACCAAACGAAAATGATATTACTCACCAGTAAGAGGCTTGCGTCCATATTTCTCATAGAAGGACGACCATGTACGGACCCCCGCCGTATGAGGAAGGATGGCGTTCACCCACTTGCGGATACCATCAACGGGTGTAGGAGGCAGTTTTGCGGCTGTAAAAACATAAACAGTTTTAGTACTACTCAAAGGAAAGCAGTCGGGTATTCCAACCCAAAGTATAGGGACTTACGTGCAAAGTTCCATTTCTCAGGGAACCCCATAGGATCCGCCACAAGATGCTCGGTCCGCACATAAAAGTGTTCTCATAGAAGCGACAGTTGGCTCTAACGTCCATCTTTACCACCAAGCTCTTCGACCCTCGGTGGCGCATGTGAATCATCGTGCCACGAAAGAGTTAAGGGGAGAAGATATTGAGCATGTGCCCCAAAGTGATCTCACGACCTGCAAGCTCCGCAAATTTGAGCAGCATGAGGAACAATTTATGAAGGTATGGCGTAAGGTGAGTTGGGCATACCTCGTAAAAGCGGCAAAAATCTACCACCAAGAGAGAGAGAGAAGAAGCGTGTATCTAACAATAAAGGGTAGGCGTAGAACGCACAATACCCTGGGCGGTCAAAATGGACTATGTCATTCCCCACCGCCAGCAGTATTTCGACATAGTGAGGAATTCCTCACCTAGCCCTCAAGTCTGCAATCCTCTCCTCATTTATGATGGAGGAAGCAGGTTCTGGTTCCTCCCCAGCGGGACTGTGGAAATCAGTCCATGCTTTCCTAGGGCGAGGCAAGATCTCAACCACCGACGGGACCTCCTCGTCTTCTGCCACTTCTACTCCTCCAGTGGCTAGAACATCATCTTCCGACGCCGGAATTATGGCAGGAAGGTCAGCGCGAGAAGAATCACCAGCCATTTGTATCAGTTTGATAAAGGAAAGGGGCAAAGAAAAGAAAAGAAAAGATGAAAGTTCTTGGCTAACCAGAGAAAATCAAAAATCCGAAGTATCAAGAGAAAGGAAGATTCGCGAAGTTCTTTCAAGTAAAGGCAATGAAGTGTGTCACTCGAATGGTGCATTCCTTCTATTTATAAGAAATATAAATTCCCAAGCACGAAACCCAAAAGTCGCCAATCAAAGCTGATGGGGCACGAAACGGTTCAATCCCCTGGGAACATATGTCATAATGGCAGCAACCACAAACAATGTTTCAAGTTAAACGATGTTTCGATTCCGAAACGGCTGCAACGGTTCAGAGATATCGAAAGGGTGTCGTTACGCTACTTGATTCTGAAAATCATACCCAAGAGATAGACAGTCAGATTTCTCTTAGATAAGCAAAAATCATCATCCGTCTACCGGCCCAACAAGGGACAACCCCGGCAAACGGAGGGACTAACTATATTGGTCAAAATCTGACCGTTGTGATCGACCTAATCGGGACCACGTTCAAATAACGGGATAAGAAAAGACGCCATGACTTACTCCAAACCACGTATTCACATAACGATGAAAACGGACGCGGTATGAAGGGGCTATGGCCCGAAAACATAGCAAGGACTACATGACTATGTATATAGGGAGGGGACCTTCCTAGAAATGGGGGCTTTTTCTCTCCCTCTCCTATGTAATCTCCTTAGTGAAAAGAAAGTAAAACAATCTTCCATTGATTATGTACAACAGCCATCTTCACCGATTGATGAAAGAAGAAATGAAAGGCTTCGACAATTTATTGCTCCTATTTCATTTTACGTATCATTTTCTGATTTATTTACAGATCTGAAGTTTATTATGTTTGATTAAGATTTACCTCTTCAACTTCTTCAGTTGATTTAATCAAAAAGGTTTCAATACCTTTTGGGTCAAACAAAATTCGGTGACCATAATCCTATACTAGAAAAATCAGAAAATAGGTCGAAAGAAATAAGAAAATATATAGCAATTCATGCAAGCAAGAGCGAAGCAGTGACGTCATTGAGTAAAAAATTCTAGCAGAGTAAACTAGTCCAAGGACTTAAAGCACTGGAATATTAAATGAGAGTAGGTGAGTCAATTTTTTTCTTTCTCAATTCTCATACTGCTTACTTTTCTCACCGTTATTGGGTCGTAATTTTCTTTAGGAAAACTTTGCAAATACAGAAAGGAAAAGTTAATAAGCATATTGATTGTTGACAGAGAAATTTAACTTTAGCACTTTGAAACTTGATTTAATGTGCGCTAGTGCTGTTATTTGGCTCTTTATTGTTTTCATGACCGTTTGCAACCTAAGGAGAATTTTTACTCTCACGTTTACTCGAGATTCATTTTTTTTTTGTTAGTTTTAACTTTATTTTCAGTATCTGCCGGATATATTTGATTTTTTAAGAATTGAAATATTAATTTTAACGAGGAAATTAGCTTCTCTTTATCTCTTAGCATATTTGATAGATGATTTGTTGGGTCTAAACTGACTTACAAGGCTCTCGGCTAATTACAACACCAGATAGGAACATCATATACAAAGAAACCTTAAACTCTAAGGGGTAGTTTGGTAAGGGAATAAGTTAGTTTCGAGATTATAATACAGGGATTAAATAGTGGTGAGATTATTTAGTAGATATATTTTTATTGAGAGATGTTTGATGGATTGGACTAAAAATGAAATATACGGGTATAATATAAATACGTGTTTGATGTATCCCCAATAAATTGGATAAACTTTTATTTTTAATTTTAACCTTGACTTTTGTAAAGGACTTTGGGAAAAGAGCCTTGAGAAAAGGACATCTTTATTAATGTAGTATTTTATCCCATAATTGAATAATCCCGGGATTATACCGCAATATGGTATAAATTAATCCCGAAATTGCTAATGATTTCGAATTTAAAAATTCAATCAAACATGGAATAAAATAATCCCTCGCCTACTTTCGAAATTATGATCCCTTATCGTACCTCCAAACGACCCCTAATTGTTTATGCCATCTTATAAGTAAACTTTAAGGAAAATACATTTAGATAAATTGTGTACCAAAGCAAACGGAGTACAAGAAACACATGTACAATAAAATACTGGAAAAGCAGTTCAGAAATGGTGCCACAAATCAAAAATATTTTGCACAGCTTCTACAGCAAGCTGTAAATTTACATCGACCATGATCCAAAACTAAACATTGTACGTGGTCGGTCCAACGAAGATACATTTGGCAAAGACAGCTGTGAGGTAGCGGATGACGTGCGTCCCAAGCTTTGGTTCAAAGGCTGCAATCAATTGGGATTTGGATTTAGCTTATCAGGAAAAAGAATCACCGACTTTGCTGGAAAGTTCCTGCTTACAACCCTCCACGTTGGATATTCTCACCTTGATTTTGGGTTTGAATTCTAGAAATAGAAAATTTCTTAATAAAGAGTGTTTTACCTTTTCTAATGGATTTACTTAACTGCAAATACTATTTACCAGATTGATTAAGTTTTAAACACTGTCTGAATGATTAAAAATATTGAATCCTCCCCTGATTTTTCTCCTTCTATACATCCATTTTCTCTTTCATACACTGGTGGATTGTTCGTTATTTAACCAATGTGATTTTATTAGCAACATGGAGTTGAATATTTTCTCGTTCCAAAATATTGTATTCATACAAACCAATCACATTAATAAATATTATCGGCGACTAGATTTAGCCACATCAGTAGTTCTGTGTTACTCAAAGTCCAAATTTGTTTGCTCATACCATGACGATTTTCAGAAAATGCCAGCGGACTTGTATCTTCCAATAACGTTGCTGTGTACTCAACGTGTTAAATAAGATTAATGGGGATTTCTCCCTTCTTTCTAGGAAAATGACGCAATAAACACACCCGAAGAAAGTAATAAAAACTCCGCATTTTAATTTTCGTATACATGACTACACTATATTTAAAAATTATTACACGAAGTAGTTATTGTAACTTAGAAAAATGAAGCATAATATACTGGAGCTGACCAAATTATATTGAATACGCTAAATCCTTCAGTACATAAAAGTTAAGTTCAAAGTGAAAATGTACTTACACTTTACAAATTACAAGTCATAAGTCAAATTACAATATATTTGTATTTTTTATTTTTATTTTTTATTTTTTTTGGTTAAGAAGATATTTATATATTACTACTAGCATACAAAAAAAAAATTACACGGGTATGTCACTGGTGGGGGTACTGTAGGACCCCTAGCGTAGCAATGTTTGATAGTTTGATAGTGTATCAAACTAATTTGAGGAATTAGTTTGATAGTGAAAGAACCACCCTTAATAGTAATCAAACTCTTTTTAGCCAATATCCCTAGTAATAATCAAACTTAACTAACTAGTGTTGCTGCCATCTTAATAGCGTGTGCAATGTGAAAGCGTGTCGACTTTGCCCCAGAAATTCTTATTCCTAACACTACGACTTCTGAAGTTAGCTGACTTTTTCAAATATGCACAACTGTCTTTTTTGCTCACTTTCCTTCTTCGTATAAATCTCCTCAAAGCACAGCACTTTGATATGACAAAATCACTCTCTAAAGTCTCATTTCTCATTTATCTCTCTCTCAGTTTGACACCCACCTAGCTAAAAAAAAAGAATCATGGCCGACGCCAAATTCTGCTACAAGCTCAGCCAAATCACAGCAATCCTAGTGGTTTTCCTCTTGATATCCCAATCTTCATGTGCTAGACCACTTAATGACGATGTTTTAGCCGGTGAATTTTCGCGCAATATTGTACTTCTGACTGGGGACAACATTAACCTACTACATAAGTCATCCATTTCAAGTTCAGGAAAAGATTTGAACGAAGAAGTTGAAGCTACAATCAAGCTGAGAAGAGAACGTGTGAACTTGCTATTACATAGGCTTCCTAAAGGGAAGAAACCGGTGTCCGGACCCAGTAAAAGAACCAATGGACTCAACGACTAGGGAGAAGCAGAAGATAGAAATGCATGTCATATAGTATATGATCTCCATCTCTTGTATACATTTATTGATTCTTTTCTCCATTTTATTTCATGTTGTTGATGTTTTGTCTTCTTTTTTTTCATTTTATTGTTTCCTCAAGTTTGACGGTAGATTTAAGCTGTAAATTTTACTAGTAAGATTATGGGGAGTAGGAAGTAGCTTGCTAGGAATAGTCGACGACTATATGTCGATTAATGTACCACATATGCTTTGAATTTCTTCAGTGTAAGCTATCTCATTTTTGAGCTTGTTTGACTTAAAAGATATCGAAACCTTTTTGAATAAATCATTCAAAGAAAATGAAGGGGTAAATCTTAGTCAAATATAATACATTCCAGATCAAAGAGCTTATAGTGTAGATAATATATAGGATGAAAGAAACAAAGTCGATCTTATTGAAATTCAACATTGTGTCTCTCATCAATCAATGGGGGAGATAACTTTACATGTTCTTCTGTAGATTACTTTTCTCTTATGAAGATTACAAGAAGAGAGCTCGGGAGAGAGAAAGGAAAAATTCCCTCCCCCCCCCTATCGAGGGTTTTTCCATACTATATATAGTCAAAGCATCCTTGCCATTTACTTGGTCCAACACTCTCTCGCACCAAGTGTGCCTTGATCGTTCTTTTAGACACTGCCCCTTCTGACTCGACGGGTGTCGAGAAGGAGATGTAGGGTGGGCTATATTATCTTTTACTACTCAATCACTTGGGCGGGATGTTGGTCAGCTCGGCTGTGACGGTCAGATTTTGACCAATACAGTTAGTCCCTCCGTCTGTCGGGGTCGTCCCCTGTCGGGCCTGGCAGATGGATCATTGTTGCTATGAATTCGAGAGAAATCTGACTTCTTATTCCTCAGTTATGTCACTTGGGTTTTCGGTGAGATGGCAGCATTCTTTCGATACCCGTGGATTGTTGCGGCTGTTTCAGAACCGAAAACATCGTTTAGCATCAAAGCGTTATTTCGTGGCTACCGCCATTATGACATACGTTCCCGGGGAACTAAAACATTTTGTGCCCTATCAGGTTCGATTAGCGACTATTGGGTTTCGTGCTCGGGGGATTTATGTCTCTTATAAGTAGAAGGAATTTAACATTCGATTGACACACTTCTTTGCCTTTTACTCGAAAGAATTCTGCTGATATACTTCCTTCCTAATACTTCAAGTTTTCATTTTCCCTTAGTTAACTGAAAATTTTCATCCTTTCTTTCCGTTGTCTTTTTGCCGCCTCATCTAAAAAAATGGTTGGTGATTCCTCTCACACCGATCTCCCTGTCACAATTCCGGCACTGGAAAATGCTGCTCAGGCCACTGGGGGTGGATGCGGTGGAAGACGAGGAGGTCCCGTCGATAGTTGAGATTTTGCCTCGCCCTAGGAGAGAATTGACCGACTTTAGTAGTCGTGCCGGGGCAGAGCCGGAGCTTGTCCCTTCTGTTATGAGGGAAGAAGACATTACAGAGTTGAAAACAAGGTGGGGGATCCCCGGTTATGTCGACATGCGACCGGAGGCAAGAGACGACATAGTTCACTTTGACCGTCCTGGGTACTGCGTATTTTATGTCTACCCCTTCCTTATTGGATGCACACTTCCTCTCCCTCTCCTGGTGGTAGACTTCTGTCGTTTCTATGAGGTATGTCCCATCCAACTTTCACCGTACCTGTACAAGCTGTTCCTTATGTTGCTCAAGTTTGCGGAACTCGTCGGTCGTGAGGTCACCTTGGATCACATACTCAGTATCTTCGCCCCTCCTCTCATCCACGACACAATGCTTCACATAAGTCCTCGGGGGTCGAAGAATTTGGTGGTGAAAATGGACGACAGGACTAACCGTCATTTTTATGAGAATTATTTCTATGTGCAGACTGAACACATTGTGGCAGATCCGATGGAGTTCCTTAAGAAATGGAACTTTGCACGTAAGTCTCATGCTTTTAGTCGGGGATATATCCGACCATTTTCCGTTACAGTACTAAACCCTATTATGTCTTTGCAGCTGTGAAATTGCCTCCTCTTCCTGTTGAAAGTATCCGTGAGTGGGTGAGCACTGTTCTCCCTCATACAGCGGGGGTCCACACGTGGGCGGCCTTTTATGACAAGTATGGGTGCACGCCTCTTTCTGGTAAGATGTTGTTTCTGTTCGCCATTTTTCTCTTTTCCCTCTTTGTATTTAATTCCTCACGTGTTGTTCGTCGGTGTCAGGGAAGGTACGGAGAGTGAGGGCTCCTCCGTTAGCTTTCCGGCAGCCAACCTCATCTACTCACCCTGTCACGGTACCCACCGCCCGACCTTCGTTGAGGGCTACTTCAGTTGAGTCTGCGGCCGTAGTTACTCCTGCGAGGGCTGCTTCTTAGACCAAAGTTCCGACCTGTGTCGTTCGTCCGACGGGTGAATCTCCGCCTACTAGGGAAGAAGAGGGGCCATCAAAAAGACAGCGAGTGGAGTTCGAAACAGCACCCCCAACAGTGATTCATCTAGACGACTCTCCTTCGACGGGATCTGGAGAGGGGCTTGTCGCGGTTCCCCTCGTGGGAATGGAGCCAGGCGTTCCCTCGGCATTGCCTCGGCTCAATCAGCGATTCCCACCATTGTTGGTGGTCAGCAACCTATCATGGCGGAAGGTCAAATTTTAGGGGCCGCCGTTGTAGTTTCGGACGTACCCTCATCCTCTACAGTTGGTCGTGCTTCCTCTTCAGCTGCTGAAAGAGGAAAAGGCATTGTGGTCGATGATTATGAGTCTGAATCGGACCTCAACCCTGATGATGTCAGGATGTTTGGGGAGGGACTTACTCACTAATAATTAGGGAATATGATGCATTTTACACTCCTTCTTGCTTAAGTTTTGATTAGAAATGTGTACAAAATAGTCCCATAGGCTCACAAGATGTGCTTGATTGCAGGTTTGATCAACAAGGTGACAAGGTGTCAAAAACAAACTCAAAAAAGGAGTGAAACTTGCATAAGTACCAAGACAAGACAAAGCTCAGTCAAACAGGGCCAGTGCGGCCGCACACCATTCTGTGCGATCCGCAAAGATGAAGTTTAGAGAGGGTGCTTTTCAGGCCAGAAGGCAATGCGTCCGCAACGGATTTCGTGCAGTCCGCATTGAGTTCATCGTGGCCGCACTCGATTTCGTACGGTCCGCAGAGCCAAGGTTCAGAGAGGTGGCATTTTGGATGATGAAGCCCAATGCAGTCCGCGGTCCATTTCATGAGGACTGCACTAGAAGCCACCGCGGCCGCACTCGAATTTGTGCGGTCCGCATTGCCCAAGTTCAGAGAGAAGATTATTGGAGCCTAGAGCCTTAGTGCGGCTGCACTCGATTTTGTGCGGTCCGTACTAGCCCCGCAGGGGTATTTTTGTCCAGAATTTTCAGCTTAGTATAAATAGCTTATTTTTCCATTTTTAGGTCATCAGATAGTTTTGTACTCAGAGCTGCGCTCATGACTTCATTTCTTTTACCTATTTTGAGTAATTTTAGCTTAATTTCAACATTGAATCTTCAAGTTTAATTTAGCAATTAATTATTATGAGTTTTTCTTCATCTATTGCCTTGTTTTCTTCTTTAATTATGAGTAGCCAGACCCATAAACTAGGGTTGTTGCTCAACTCTAGTGTGAGTAATTGATGGGTCTTGTGTTTTAGGGCTTGATTGACTATGTGTGTTTGATATTTGGACTAATTTTATGTTTAATTGTTGAATTAGTGGTTGCAAACACTAGCTATTGTTTCGTTGACTTTGGCTCTTCTTGAGAAAGAGAGCCTAAGTCTCTGAAATTTGTTCAACAAGGAATTGGGGCGTACTCAAGAGATTGATAGCCCCAATTAAAAGGTTAAACCTAGAGATAGTAATACCCGACTTGAACCTCAATTGCTTGCACAAATTTGCGTACCCAATTGGACTTGAGAAAGTCAATTAGGGCAAAATCACTTGAACCACTGAGAGGTGTAGAGTGAGTAGAATCGTGCAATGGTTATATCATACTCCCCAAATATGACAATCTAGCGTTAGACTCAAGAATCCGTTAATTAACCACATAAGAGAAAGTCACTGCCCTAGTGCCTTTTATCTATTTGATCAATTCTCAATAGTCATTACCAGAAAATGGGCCTATGAGAACAGTTATTTTGGCAACGGTTCACAAACAATTGCCATAGATCTGATATAGTAACGGTTGAAACTGTTACAATAGAATTTGGGTGTTATCTGCACACTAATGACATCAAACCGTTGCAAATATAACAAAACCATTGCCATAGAGTTTTGTTTCGCAACGTATTTGTGAACCGTCGCAAACATGTATATGGCAACGGTTTTGTGAAAAAAATTGCTATGGGAATAGTTATTTATTCCCCCTCGTTTTTTTCGCTGAAAATTTACTGGCCCGCCAAGCTAATTAATTAAGTGACCTATATTTTATATTTTTTTAACTAATTTAATACAAAAACCCCTCCGCCCAGAACTACTCCCCTCATCGATACCAAACTCCCATCGTCTAACACCCAAAATCTCCTTGTCGATACACCAAAAATCCCCTTTCTGATCTCTTTTCTTTTTGCATCTTTGCCGAGTTAAAGATTAATGGCTGAGTTTCATCAAATACCTCTTCATTAGACCTCAATAATTATCAAACCCTAGAGTACCCGAAGCCCAAAACTATGAGGATAGTCGGGGACTTCTCCGGCACTTCTTCAGGGACTTCCGTCGGTTTTCTGGCACTTCTCCGGCACTTCTTCAGGGACAGTTGCTTCGCCGGCACTCCTTCCCCAAATCCCCAAATTCTAAAATCAGATTTGTGCTCGAATCAGAGAAGCCCAAAATCACCATAGCATGGTAATTTTCTTAATTCTTTTGGTCATTTTTACTATTTTTGCTACCAATTCTATACGTTTTTAATGTGTTTTTTAGTTCTTGGCAAAATGGCTCTTAATTAATGCTGTAGTCTTTTGGGTTCTATGTTTAATTCATGTTGTAGTCCTGTGTTTTTAGTTCTATGTTTAAAAGTGATTTTTGGTGCCGATTAGGTGATCGTATTTGTGTTTTGATCCATTTTTATTATGCAGCCATGGAACTCCAAATGGCATCTCCTTTGGTAGTTGAAATTCTTGATTTTGGAAGTGGTTCTTTTTGGCATCACATTGTAGCTATAGCTTCTCCACAAAACTTAACAATTCAAACACATTATTTATGATAAATTTATATTTTAAGGGAATAGCAACATAAAAATCTCATGTTTCCCATGCTTTCTAACTTGCAGTAGTGTTATATGTAATCCTTGCACTATTTCATTTGAAATATTGTAGAAACTTAGATTCTTTGTAACCTCAAAATGTATTCAACTTATTGTGTCTACATCATGGTGTACTAGAATACGGGTATCCATTTATTTGGTTGCTGAGTATAACGCTGTAGTAGTCTGCTGTAAATTGAATAATGAGTTCTCTTAGAGGTCGAACCTGTCAAGTTTAAATCTTGGATCCGCTTATCTATCTTCCATTTTGTTTGTAAATTTTCACAATGCTGCTTTTGATATGCCTGATCAACACTGATTTATCTTTAGAATGATGTCTAGAGTTATTCTTATCCCACGTAAATGGATTTCTTTCGATATATTTGTTGATGTTGAATTTCAACTAGCAAAATAGTAGCACCAATTACTTCTATTTCACATTTTAAAACAATTTTCTTGCTGGCCATGTGCCTGCTGCTCTGGAGATTAGAACTCAGCTTATAGGACTACTACTGAAGATATTGGTCTCTACTGCTGAAGGGGGTTATGATTGCCAGAAAATTTTCTTCCTGATGTTTATGAATTACTTAAGAAGTTCTTCTATAAATATGGATGTGTTGTTTCCAAGGAGAGTTGGATCCTGGATAAGTTAGCAACTGCTTGAGTTGTGAGCCCTTTGCGAAACCGACTACAGATCTACTATATCTAATTTGCTCTGTTGACTTAACTAAGTACTCATGTCTAAGCAATTGAGTTTTCCCATATATTAGTCTTATACCTTGAGTTAATGTCCTAAAGTACAGTAATTATTGAAATCCTATGAACTAGACTGAGATACTGATCACCGGTTGATATTTGTAGTGTTGCAGTTTATAAGGCATTATACAAGAGCTTTGGTAGCTTTGCTGCAGATGTCGTTGCCGCCATAGACCAGGTACTTTTTCATTTTTAGTTACGAGAGTAGAGAAGAAGGGTACAAAAGAAAGGAATGTATATGTGTTTGAACTTCATACAAACAAAGGAAGAAAGAAAAATAAGTGATGCAGGTGTTGTTTCCCTGCATTGCTTGTACTTTGATCTTTTTGATTATAACCTTTCAAAGAACAACCAAAAATGGGATATAATTTTCTATTTTCTGATTTTTAGTGTGTGGACATTTACATTGACCTAGAATCATTCCCCTCACTGAAATTTTGAGATTTCCAGTTCCTTCTGACAGTGCTCTGAATTTTCTTCTCTTGACCTGAGTTTTTCCATATAAACAGCTAAAAGAAAACAAAGAACAAGACATCATTATCCAGTTTGTTTCCATGAGCTCGACCTTGAACATGCAGATGTAGATTTTCTATAACTGTCATGATACCTTCAACAAAATATATGTGCTTAATCTTATGACAGGAGTGGTCACCCAAATTCCACCATGTGGCAGCATCACGTATTGATGCTTGTCTTACTAGTGGTAAGGCAACCTTGTTAAAAATGATGGTAAAGAAGGAAAAAGATCTCCTAGTTATTGGACAACTGTTCATGTATGAAAATCTTATTTCATATTAAATTGTACTCTCTTCTTCATCATTGTAATAATCATGAGGAGCATCTTAACAAAGCAAAAACAAGATAGATCTTCATTCCTTAGAACTGATACTTATCTGTTTTCATTGATAGGCAGCCCAGGATGGTGTGGACATAATTAAATTTCAAAGGAAGTTATCCCCGATACTTATCTCCAATCGCATTCCAGCGGGATCACTTGCATCTTTGCGAAATTAAAGGGTTTAGTTGTTGACAATAAAAAGAACCTTTCAAGCTACAAGGTCAAATGAAAATGAAGAACGACAATCAGAAGCTGGATTACCTCCATCCTTGCGAAACCAAAAGCTTTCGTTGTTGATAACAAAAAGAGTCTTGAATATAAGGTCAAATGCAAATGAAGAACGACAATCAGAATAAGGATCTCAATTGCAAGAACAAGTGCAGCAAGTGACACGGAATAAAAGGATGCTATGAGACAAAATATTACAATGAACGTCATCGCACGACTTCAGCGTCTGAACCCAGAATTGTGACTTGATCCTGACATGTTAAGGTTCAGTGCACGTTCACACGTTCACCTGCACGTTCACACGTTCACCTATAGATGCTTCCTCTGCACAACAAGTTGCTATTCAACTAAACAGTCGACCATCTGCTGGTAGTAACAATCAAGATCAGTACGTACCAAATGTTATACATGTTCTTCTATTTCTTCTACTTCTCCTCCTTCCTTGGTTGGGATTTTGCTTTGGTTCAAGGCAGAGTGGATATGGTAATATCTTTTTTTTCTTCTTCTATTTTTGTTTTAATGCTTCAAAAATTAATTAGTAATTTCTGAAATCACAATTTTACTTCTTTTCTATCTAATTAAAGCATAAAATTGTTAGCGTGCAAGAGAAGCTGAATTTTAAGGGGTTTTTAATGTTAATTTTCCTGAATCCTTGTTTCTCAAAAAATTACTAGAAGCCTTGGTCCTTGGACAATGCTGGAGGCATTACTTGTAGTTCATACATGAATATGCCCCAAATCAGGTAAATCACTTTTACAGTCTCGCCTTTGATCAAACTTTGAATTCTTAATGCTAAGGTATGCAGTACAACAACAAACCACTAACAAAAATAACACTAATCACATAGTATATATATCTATAATAAACAGAAGCTTTATATATGATGAAAGTAACAGTAGTTAATATACCTGAAGAATTAGCAAGTAAACAAGTTGTCGCCCAAATTCCTCATTCTATCATATATCTGTGACTGTCGTCTTTGTGATAATAATATACCAACATTTCCAAGCAAGCATTTATAAATGAACTTACTAATGAGTCTTCCCATCATAGCTTGATAGTTTGAATGTTTTGGTCTTTGGTAATAATATCAGATTGTTATAATGTTGCGTATAGTTTGTTGAGATGAATAAGTTGGATTAATAAAAGAAGAACGAAAACAGTTAAATGCTTGAGTATTCTTAGACCGGATTCTGTTGAAGGGTGATAACTTTATTTATCCTCTTTTGTAGGTGGAGTAGATCAAGAAATGGATGATGAAGACGATGAAGAACTAGACTTTACTTGAATTGAATTTTGTATTATTATAGATGAATGTTATAGAATCTTTTGTTACTAACATTTTTGAAACTTATTTACTCTTTTGAAATGTACTAAACTTATGCACTCATGGGGTAGAACATTTGCTTTATGGATAATTTTGTATTATTAATAGTTTCATTTTAAGATGTATTTAAATTTTAGTGTTATTATAATTTATTATATGGATAAATATTTATTTATAACAGGTGCTATATTTTGGTTTTAACTAAACTGATACAATAGCCTACTAGAACAATTGTAGTAGGACACAAATGACGTTCCAGCAGACAATGTAAACCATTGCAATAGGTCCCACTAACTGTTCAAAATACAATATAACTGTTACGATAGCCTAAAGACCGTGGTTATATTCAACATAACCGTAGAAATAGCTTACATAAGTGTTGCTTTAAATAATATGGTAACGATTAAAAACCGTTGTATAAACAATACAATAACGGTTTTGAACCATTCCAATTGAAAAAATAATCGTTCCAACAGAGAAAGGGAAAACCGTTGCGATAGACGTATCTATTGTCACGGCGATGCAAACCGTTGCAAGAACCGCTCCAGTAGACCTACGGGTACGCCGACTGATGTGACGGTCTTTAAACCGTTCCAATATCCCTATGGCAACGGTTTGGCAGTCTGTGGGAACGGTTTTTCAACCGTTACTGTAGACCAATTTTTCAGTAGTGAGTCTAATCTTAGCTTTATTTAGCATAATTTAGCATCGTAGTGTTATACAATTAGAAGTAAAATAGAAAACCCAAAATGTTTAGAAGTGTAATTTCCAAATTATACAACTCCACTTTAAATAGACACTCAACTCCAATATATATTGCCCTGTGGAAATCGATCCCGAGCTTATTGGGTAAAAGCTGCTTCAACCTCTCTCGCTGCTCAATAGTAGTGCAGGGTTGGCCTCGATCACTTTTTGGCGCCGTTGCCGGGGAGCTAACGATTTTGGCTATCTATCTAAATAGTTTTGTGTATTGTTCTTTTTTCCTTCTCTGTTACTAATTTGTGTGTGTCACAACTTCAGGTACAAAATGGCAGCAAACCTAAACAACGCACCTATTGGAGATCTTTGGTCGAGGGAGGAAGTAGATGACAATGTTGAAGATGAGGTCCCTATAGTGCCTCAAGGACAAAGGAGAGGCTGCCAGGCCAATGATAATATTTCAGACCCTCTCCCGCCACCTCCAAGAGTGGCTCCTCGAGTGCTTCCAAACCAAGGCTATGCAAGTGCAATTGTCCCGCCCCGGATTAGGGCAGGTAATTTTCAAATTACCAATGTGATGCTGATATTACTGGAGTAGCTTGTGTATTTCACGTGCGCTGCCAATCAAAATGCTTACAAACATCTTAAGGGGTTCGTGGATACTTGTTGGGGGAGCAAGCAAACAAATGTATCCGAGGATGCACTTCGGTTGAGATTCTTTCCATTCTCACTTAGTGGGAAGGCATTGGATTGGCTTGAGCGACTTCCCAACCATTCCATCACTACTTGGTATGAGTTGGCGGACAAGTTCATTACAAAAAATTTCTCACCGGGGCATATGGCAGCATTGAGAGAAGAGATCTTAGCTTTCAAGCAGGAGCCCACAGAACCTTTGCATGAGATTTGGGAGCGCTATAGAACAATGGCAAAGGAATGACCCAACAATGATATGACTGAGGCGATGATCCAATAGACTTTCTACCAGGGCATTAACACAACAAAGCATAGTGAACCGACTTGCTGGGGGCAATTTCATGAAGCTATCTTTTGATGAGGCTTGTGACATTCTTGACGAGATGGCTGATACTTCTTCTGCTTGGCAAAGTAGATCCAATGTGCCACAAGGTGACCCCACGGTCACTCATTTGCACAAGGAGTTACATGATCATGGGTAGGCTATAGCTGAGCTGACAACTACAATGAACCAACTCGCAAAAGCACAATTACAACAAGTTCAAAATCCTCACCAAGTGAATGCTATGGAGGGTGTCAACATGCTTGTCAACAAACAAAGACAAAGAGGGAAACAAAACCAAGGGAATTCAGAGCAATTTTATAATGATTGTGGGGGATTCCAAGATGATGGTTAGGATGGGCAGAATGAAAAGGTGCAATACGTGAATAATTATCAAGGCCAAAGGGGCAATTCTTCCAACCAACAACAATGGAGACCCCAAGGCAATTGGGGCAATTAACAACAACAAGGCAATGGTAATTGGGGGAACAACAACCAAACCTCCAACTGGGGAAATCAGAACAACAATCAAAACAATCAAGGAAATTGAAATGGTAACAACAACAACTGCGGTGGTAATAATAATCAAGGTGGATGGAACAATGGCAACCTAGGAAACCGGGGGCAAGGCTTTCAAAGGCCCCCAATGTACCAACAACCGAACAATCCACCCTCATTTCGATCCCAAGGCCCGAGTTCCCCTAATAATGAAATGGGGAGAATTGAGATGATCTTTGAATAGATGATGAAAAATAATGCGGACTCTGATGCTTAGTTGGCTTCCCACAATACCTCACTTAGAAACTTGGAGATTCAATTAGGCCAAATCTCACAATCCTTGAATACTCATCCTAAGGGAGCAGTACCTAGTAATACGGTGGTTAACCCGAAGGATGGGAACAATCATGTTATGGCTGTAACTACAAGGAGTGGAAGAGGCGGTGATGTTAATGCCTCCAAACAAAAGCAAATTTTGAGTGATGATTTTGAGTTGCAAGAAGATGAAGTTCCTTTGGTGGTTGAAAATGTGATTGATGAGAACGTGAATGAAGAAGTGAGGATTTATATTCAAGATGCCGAGGTGGAAACTCAAAATGATGTAAACCTATCTAGGGAACACGTAATAGACATGCCAGAGCCGGTTGTGCCTAAAGCCAAGGCTCCTTTGCCAAGGCCACCTCCACCTTATCCTCAAAGGCTCGCGAAGCAGAAAAATGAGAATCAGTTTAAAAAGTTCATTGACATGATGAAGAGCTTATCCATTAATGTGCCTTTGGTGGAGGCTCTTGAATAAATGTCAGGCTATGCTAAATTCATGAAGGACTTAGTGACAAAGAAATGGTCCATGGATTGTGAAACTATAAAGATGACCCACCAAGTTAGTGCAATAGTGCATTCAATGGCCCTGGAGCTTGAAGATCCCAGTGCGTTCACCATTCCTTGCACCATTGGGAGTTCAAACTTTGTTAAGGCTCTATGTGATTTGGGGGCTAGTATCAATTTGATGCCCTACTCAATTTTCAAGACTTTGGGTATTGGGCAACCGAGGCCAACTTCCATGAGATTGCAAATGGAGGATAGAATGATGAAGAGACCATTGGGTATTATTGATAATGTGCTTGTCTGGGTGGACAAATTTATCTTGCCAACTGATTTTATGATCTTGGACTGTGAGGTAGATTATGAAGTTCCAATCATATTGGGGAGACCTTTCATTGCTACAGGGAAGGCCTTAGTTGATGTGGAAGCACAGGAACTCACCTTCTGGGTGGGTGATGAAAATGTGGTCTTTCATGTTTGAAGTCAATGAAGCAGCCCAACAGTACCGAGGTGTGCTCTTTTGTGGACCTTTTCACAGTAGTGATAGTTGATGATACCAGTACAATGATCAATGTGGAGGACCCTGTTGAGGCCGTATTGTTGAATGTTGATGTCAATGAGGATGCAAGCCGGGTGGAGTGTGTGAATGCTTTACATGGAATGGGCTCATACTCTTATGAGCCTAGAAAACTCTCTTTGGATCTCGAGAATAGGAAGTCTCCACCAATAAAGCCTTCAATTGAGGAACCTCCGATGTTGGAGTTGAAACCGTTGCCTCTACACTTCAGGTATGAGTTCTTAGGCCCTAGTTCTACTTTGCCAGTTATTCTTTCTTCTTGTCTTACTAATATTTAGGTTGATGCCACATTGGTGGTGCTTCAAAGGCAGAAAAAGGAAATTGGATGGACTTTAGCTGATATTCAGGGGATAAGCCCCGCATTCTGTATGCATAAGATTATTCTGGAAGATGATGCAAAACCCTCCTTGGAACATCAAAGGAGATTGAACGAGGTAATACAAGAAGTTGTGAAAAAGGAGGTGATCAAGTGGTTGGATGCCAGGGTTGTGTACCCCATCTCTGATAGCTCTTGGACTTCGCCGGTGCAATGTGTACCGAAGAAGGGTGGCATGACCATGGTTGCAAATTCACAAAATGAGTTGATTCCTACCAAAACCGTCACCGGTTGGAGGGTATGCATGGACTACCACAAGCTGAATAAAGTGACCCGCAAGGATCACTTTCCATTGCCTTTTCTTGATTAGATGTTAGACCGACTTGCTGGGTGTGCCTTCTACTGTTTCTTTGATGGGTATTCTGGATACAACCAAATCTTGATTGCTCCGGAAGATCAGGAGAAGACCACATTCACTTGTCCATATGACACCTTTGCCTTTTCTCGGATGCCTTTTGGGTTGTGTAATGCACTGGCTACATTTCAGAGGTGTATGATGGCCATTTTCACCGATATGGTGGAAGATATTCTAGAGGTGACGTGGACGACTTTAGTGTTGTGGTTGATTCATTTGATGAGTGCTTAAAAAATCTTGATAGAGTCTTGGCCCGTTGTAAAGAAACCAATCTTGTTCTCAATTGGGAGAAATTCCACTTTATGGTGGAAGAGGGCATAGTTCTTGGGCATAAAATTTCAAAGCATGGTATTGAGGTAGACAAAGCAAAAATTGATGTAATTTCAAAGCTCCCTCCCCTACCTCTGTCAAGGGAGTTAGAAGTTTTCTTAGGCATGCGGGGTTCTATCGGAGATTTATCAAAGACTTTTCGAAGGTAGTGAATCCCTAATGCAAGTTATTGGAAAAAGATTCCAAGTTCGTGTTTGATGAAAAGTGTATGCAAGACTTTGAACTTCTCAAGCATAAGTTGACCACCACTCTTATCATTACCGCACCTAATTGGAGCTTGCCCTTTGAGCTCATGTGTGATGCGAGCGATGTTGCGGTTGGGGCATTTTTGGGTCAAAGAGTGAACAAAATGTTTCATTCGGTGTACTATGCGAGCAAGACAATGAATGATGCTCAAGTGAACTTAATGGTGACCGAGAAAGAACTCTTGGCTATTGTGTTCGCAATGGAAAAATTTTGGCCGTATCTTATGGGTGCCAAGGTCATAGTCCATACCGATCATGCCGCATTCCGGTACTTAATGAGGAAGAAAGATTCCAAAGCTAGACTAATGCAATGGGTCTTGTTACTTAATGAATTTGATTTGGAGATTGTGGACCGGAAAGGTAGTGAAAACCAAGTGGCGGACCACTTGTCCCGCTTGGAGGAAGAGGGGAGGCCTCATGGCCTAGAGATCAATGATTCATTTCCCGACAAACAACTCCTTTCGGTGTCGGTGAATGGTATGCCATGGTTTGCGAATGTTGCTAATTTCCTTGTGACTGGTATAATCCCGTATGAGCTCTCTTCTAACAAAAGGAAGAAGCTCAAACAGGATAGTTTGGATTTTTATTGGGATGAGCCGTACTTGTACAAGATTTGCACGAATGGTATGATCCGAAGGTGTGTCCCGGAGGAAGAGCAATTGAGTATCTTGGAGGCTTGTCATTCCTCTCTCTATGGTGGCCATCATGGAGGGGCGAGGACGGTTTCCAAAGTTCTTAGTTGTGTGTTTTATTGGCCAACTTTGTACAAAGATGCAGGTGATTTTGTGAAGAGATGCGACGAATGCCAATGAGCGGGTGGAATTTCGAAGAAAGATGAGATGCCTCTCAATATCATTCTTGAAGTGGATATCTTTGATGTATGGGGCATTGATTTTATGGGCCCATTTGTTAGCTCTTGTGGGAACACATACATTCTTGTGGCGGTTGATTATGTTTCAAAGTGGGTTGAAACCGTGGATTTACCTAACAATGAAGCCCGGAGTGTTGCTGCATTTCTCAAGAAGAGCATTTTTACAAGGTTTGGTACTTATCGTGCAATCATAAGTGAAGGGGGGTCTTATTTTTGCAATAGAGCTTCTGACACATTGCTTGTAAAGTATGGTGTCAACTACAAGGTTTCTACTCTCTGTCATCCTCAAGCGAGTGGCCAAGTTGAAGTCTCAAACAGGTAAATCAAGAGTATATTGTCAAATACGGTCAATACAAATAGGACCGCTTGGTCAAAGAAGTTGGATGATGCTCTATGGGCTTATAGGACTGCTTACAAGACTCCGATTGTTATGTCTCCGTATCAGTTGGTGTTTGGGAAAGCTTGCCATCTACCGGTTGAGTTAGAGCACAAGGCCATGTGGGCTTTGAGGAAGCTAAATCTTGAATGGGATGTAGCAGCCAATTTTCGTGTGGAGCAGCTCAATGAACCTGATGAATTCCAATTCCATGCCTACTCTAGTTCTTCCTTGCACAAGGATAAGATGAAGTACCTTCATGATAAATATGCTCGTAGCAAGGAGTTCAAAGTGGGTGATTTGGTTCTCTTGATCAACTCTCGGTTACGTCTATTTCTGGGAAAGCTTAAGTTAAAATGGAGTGGACCTTTTGATGTGGTGTTTGTGACTTCGTTTGGTGCACTTGATTTGAAGAACAAAATGGGAAAGTTTTCAGAGTGAATGGGCATAGGGTCAAGTACTACTTGGGAAAAATTGATGACAGCCACGTGGTGGCACTTCTTCATCTCAAATGATTTAATGGTAACCTGCGTCATGCAGCGACGTTAAATTAGGCGCTTCTTGGAAGGCAACCCATGTGTTTTTCTTCTTGTTTTTCTTTGATTTTTATTGTAGTGTAGGATTTATTTTTGGACTGACTGGTTGTGAGATGCTGTAGGATTGTGTTGATGCAGTGCAGGAAAAAATTGGAAGATGACTACTCTCTGAAGATTGTGAATGCAGAATGCACTGCCATTTTATGCGGCCGCAAAGACCTCAGTGTGGGGGCAAGAAATCAATGTGGACCGCGCTGATGAATTGCCAAAAGTGGAGGTTATTTGAAGTTTACCATCGTGACCGCATTGCATTTTGTGCGGTCCGCGGTGGTCCACTGCGACCGCATTGCATTTTGTGTGGACCGCAGTGGTTATCTTGTCTGAGCCCTGTGGTTTCGAGCACCGCGGACCGCGGTAACATTTTGTGCGGTCCGTGGTGGGTAGGTATACTAGGCCCCAAGACATTCTCTATAAATAGGACCTGAGGCCCTCCTTTTATACTTTTCGATCCTTTACTCTCAGAACTTAAAAAATTCACTATTCATATCCCTTCTTGCTCGTAATTAATTGCTAAGACTCATCTATGTTCAGTACTTCTCATATCTAGTAAATCTAACTTCCTCTTAGTTGCTTAATTTTGTTATTTTCTTTTAATATTTTTGTTTTTCTTTGTTCTTCTTCCTAGCTTTCCCATATTTTTTTTCGATTTGGTAGCTTAGGGTAGTTAATTTCTTGTTTAAAGTAGGTTTAGGTAGTTAAATGACTGAACCAACACTTAGGGACTCTTTAATAGGTGAATAAGTGGACTAAAATTAAACAAATCAAGAACCCTAAGTTAGTGCTGCTACTGGGTACTTTGTGCGGACCGCAGTGGAATTTGTGCGATTCGCGGTGCCCTTGTGCGGTCCACAATGACATTTTGTACGGACCGTGGTGAACAATGTTCTGCATTCTGATAAGTGAGGACCGCGGCCGCATTGCATTTTGTGCAGTCCGCGGTGCCTCAATGCGGACCCGCGGTTCATTTATTCAGAGAGTGGGTAGTCTGAACCCCACCTCTATGCGGACTGCGGTGCCATTTTATGCGATCCGCATTGGCCTCTTTGCGACCGCACTACATTTTGTGCGGTCCGCACTCTGCAACAAGTGAACTGTCTGCAACATTTTTTCTGCAACTGTGAATTACAATATTTTTTTGGATACTAACAAGTCTAATGAATGTTGTTTGCAGACAATGGTAAAATTAAGAGGCAAGGGTGCTAAACAGCCAGGTAGAGGAGAGTCCTCCCGGGGTGGGAAATAAAAGATGATAAAGTTGACCCCCAAGCCCGTCAAAACATAAAAAACACAAGGAAAATCATTCAAGCTACTAATAGGGCTATTGACCAGTCGGGGAGTGAGTACGAGCCCTCCCGGGAGGCATCATTAGACTCTGCTCCAGAGTACATTGCTGACTGGCCGGAGAGAAATAGATTGAGAGATACACCCCCAACATCCCCCACTGCCCAAGCTTCAGTTCATGTATCTACTGAGTTGTCTAAGGGCTCAGTTGACGACAGTGAAGAGGAGTACTCCACCTCTCCCACAGCTTCATTATCCGGAGAGGATGTAGTGCCGGAGGAGCGGGAAGAAGCAGAAGGGGGTGAGCCCCAAGTTAGCGGGGTTGAGAGGACTAGGAACCCGAAGGCATCAGAGGATTGGTTCGTCAGTGAGATTGTCTACAACAAGTTCAGAGAGTGGTGGCCAAAGAAGCGGTTACTTCCGGAGATAAAAATCATTACCTGGGATCTTTTGCCTCACAATCCAAATGTGTCGAGGCAATTCAATGATAGAGTTGGATGGTACTACTTTCGGGCAAGTGGCTGACGCAAATGAACATTTGGTGAAAGAATTCTACACCAACGTGGCCCACATCAAAAAGGGTACGACGTCACCAAAGTCCGGAACTTGAAAGTGAAGTTTGATGGGAAGACCATCAATGACTATTTGGGCTTCATAGAGGAGGATGAGTCCATGTACCTTGACAAGATGAAATTGGGAGAAGAGGCCCGTTCGTGGTTGGCGGAGTACTTGGCAATCCCAAGTACCACTCCCGATTGGCTGACTGTCGGGGTAAAAATATTGAGGAGGACACTAAATTTTGATGCAAAGGGGTGGGAGACATTCGTCTGCAGCAGGCTAGATCCTAGCACCCATGAAAAATCACTCCCACTTCATCGGGTGATCTTACTTGAATCAATCATGACAGGGTACCCGATCAATGTCGGGAATGTGATGTCCCAGGTTATTTCATGGGTGGTGAGTGAGGGTGACAGGTCCTACCCATTCCCCAACTTTCTGACAATGTACTTCGAAGACCTCAATGTGGAGAAGCGGGGATTTGATGTGAAGGTGAATGTAAAGGCACCCTTCTCATGGTATAGCCTGCAGGGTGATGACAACCCCAAGGGCAAGCACTCCAAATGAAAATCCACAGTTTCAGCTAGCCAGTCTGAAGAGACAGTAGTGGTAGTGACTACTCCATAGCCTCCTCCCACTGCATCAGATATGACCCCTAGTCCATCTACCTCTGCAGATCCTGACATACCCTCCACCACTACCTATCCATTGACTGCCCACCGCCTGAGCCAGACCCTCACTAGCATCAACAACTAGATGCAGACATCTACTTCTAAGCTGTCTATGTTATCTTCTACCATGGAAACTCAGTCGGCACCTACACCTCCACAGGTCCCACAGTCTATTGAGGATGCTCTTAAGGATATTCTGGACAATCAGAAGAAGATCCTTGATACTCAAAAAGTGCTCATGGACGCTGTTGATTCACATAGAAAAACTCTCAAGGAGCTTGCTTGGGAGGCCAAGAAGATGAGGAAGACTCGGGCTTCTAAAGAGTCTATGAAAGAGTTAAGGGTCGAGGTTGAGAGGTTTAAGGCACATCATGTGCCTTTGGATTTGCTACTACATGACCCTGAACCAGCATCCCATCCCCAGCCAGAGCAGTCAGAGAGGCCCCCTTGAGGAAGAGGGTGATCCCCCAAACAGATGATGCAATGATCCAGTTGGCAGACCCACTGGAGTCTTCCTCCAGACAGCCACATAATGCAGCTCAGAAGCCTGTCTAGGCCCAGGTCCCAGTAGCAGAGCCACAGGTCACATGGAGCCAGTCTTAGGTTCCCGAGCATATTGAGGACCCAGGGACCAGACAGAGGACCCCATGCAGACGGATGGCCCATAGGGAGTTTCTGTATCCTCCTTCCTTTATTTTTGGTGCTTATTTTGCTTAATTGGCATTGAGGACAATGCCGTCTTTCATTTGAGGGGGTAGGCCCTACTTTGATTGATTTGGATGACTGTATATATATGATAGATTTTTATTTCTTTCTTTTTTTTCATCTTTGGTATGTATATAATTTCCGCATTTCATTACATTTTTCATATTTTTTTACCTTGGTTCTGTATATAAAAGTTATGTTACATTGTATATATTCATCTCCCTTATTGTACATTCGATTAAACCCCCCTCTTGTATATATTCAGTTTACTTTCCACAATTTTTCTTTCTTAGTTTTTATTTTATGTTAGTAGCTTCTTGTTTTGAATTTTTGCAATAAGCCTTTGGTTTTCTTAATGCCACGATTCATTCCAAAGGTGGAATTTGTGTGAACCGGCTGGCTCTTCCCAATGATGGATGACGTGACAACCTTCTTAAGGGTTTGAGTCCATTTTTCTTGTTGCTTTTTAATAGTTAGTGGTAAGGGTGCCTCAAGCAAAGCTTCACTAGGGCCTAGCACATTTGCCTTTGATCTCATGGTCAAAAACAAATTGTTGTGTATAAGATGGTGAAAGTTCTGATCTTGAGACTCTTGGGTTGGTCAATAATTATCAAGTGGTTTTTCAGGACTGTTGTGCGCTCAAATCTTATCTAAGGTTGTTGTAGGCCCCCGACTCTATGTCTTTTGCGATCCCATAGCTTGTGTGGTGAGAAATTGCATTGCAAGTCCAAGTCCCGAGCCATTTTTCTAGAACTTGCCCTGAATGTTTGTCGAGGTGAAATCCTAAGTGTAATTTGACTTGAGACATGATTATAGGATCTCCTTGATCGAAATGATAGCTTGAACATTTCCATAGCCTACCAATGATAAAATCCCTAGTCAACCATTTGGAGTCTTACACCTTTTTCCTTCAAGAACCATGATACAAGCCTTTACCCATTCTAAAAGATACCCTCTCTTGGCACCCGATCTTTCCTTAGCACATGGAAAAAGTATAAGTTTGGGGGGGGGGAGACGAGAATTGCAACAAAGTGGTAAAAAAGCACAAAATAAAAAAAGGAAAGGCAATGAAAAAGAAAGAAAAGCTAAAAGACAAAAAGAATGTTCAATGTAGAAATGAATAAAGGGATTCAAGAAAAGCAAAGAATGAAAGGTGTGGAAAATTAAGAAAGGAGAAAAGAGTTGAAATGAACAAGAAAGAGTGATAGTGTGTCTCTCTAACCCCTTAGAAAGAAGTGAAATGACTTAAAGAGTCAAGTGAATGCATGCCAAAATGAAACAGAAGAAGTGCTTAAGGGAAGATAGAACCTACTTAGACCAAACATTTCCAACCCTGAACCAGAAGCCTTAACTATGTCTCCACAAAAGCCCTATATGATCTCTAGTTGAATGAATCTTACATTAGTGGTGACTCACATAAGGGGAAAGTATATGGTACTTAGAGCCGGACTTGTGACTTTTTCTTGAGAGAGATGAGAGTATTTCCATTAACCTCGTTTTGAGTGCCACTATCTTAAAGGTGAGGTTTGCTTAGGGAGAGTTGAGGATGTGTGAGTTTGGGTTCCACAATGACCAAAGTAATAGAAAGAGTTTCTTTGATGGGTTGAGTCAACTCTTGATGCTCTTGTGTCGCACTAAATCTATGGTGTTTAAAAGAGTGAATGTTTTTAATGCTTCATTTGTATTGAGGGCAATTGTTAGTCCCAATTGATGCTAGATGAGGTCACTTTAGGACATCTAAATCTTCTTGGATTTTCTCTTAAGGGGTAGGTCTTATTTTGTTTGCTTAAGGACAAGCAAAAGCTTAATTTTGGGGGAGTTGATAACTAGGGAATATGATGCATTTTACACTCCTTCTTGCTTAAGTTTTGATTAGAAATGTGTACAAAATAGTCCCAAAGGCTCACAAGTTGTGCTTGATGGAAGGTTTGATCAACAAGGTGACAAGGTGTCAAACACCAGCTCAAAAAAGGAGTGAAACTTGCACAAGTACTAAGACAAGACAAAGCTCAGTCAAACAGGGCCAGTGCGGCTGCACACCATTCTGTGCGGTCCACAAAGATGAAGTTCAGAGAGGGTGCTTTTCAGGCCAAAAGGCAATGCGGCCGCAAAGGATTTCGTGCGGTCTGCAGAGCCAAGGTTCAGAGAGGTGGCATTTTGGAGGATGAAGCCCAATGCAGTCCGCGGTCCATTTCAGGCGGACCACATAGAAGCCACCGTGGCCGCACTCGAATTTTTGCGGTCCGCATTGCCCAAGTTCAGAGAGAAGATTATTGGAGCCTAGAGCCTTAGTACGGCCGCACTCGATTTGGTGCGGTCCGCACTAGCCCCACAGGGGTATTTTTGTCCAGAATTTTCAGCTTAGTATAAATAGCTTATTTTCCCATTTTTAGGTCATCAGATAGTTTTGTACTCAGAGCTGCGCTCGTGACTTCATTTCTTTTACCTATTTTGAGTAATTTTATCTTAATTTCAACATTGAATCTTCAAATTTAATTTAGCAATTATTTATTATGAGTTTTTCTTCATCTATTACCTTGTTTTCTTCTCTAATTATGAGTAGCTAGACCCATAAGCTAGGGTTGTGGCTCAAACCTAGTGTGGGTAATTGATGGGTCTTGTATTTTAGGGCTTGATTGACTATGAGTGTTTGACATTCGGACTAATTTCATGTTTAATTGTTGAATTAGTGGTTGCAAACACTAGTTATTATTTAGTTGACTTTGGCTGTTCTTGAGAAAGAGAGTCTAAGTCTCTAAAAATGGTTCAACAAGGAATTGGGGCGTACTCAAGAGATTGATAGCCCCAATTAAAGGGTTAAACCTAGAGATAGTAATACCCGACTTGAAGCTCAATTGCTTGCACAAATTTGCATACCCAATTGGACATGAGAAAGTCAATTAGGGCAAAATCACTTGAACCACCGAGAGGTGTAGAGTGAGTAGAATTGTGCAATGGTTATGTCATACTCCCCAAATATGACAATCTAGCCTTAGACTCAAGAATCCGTTAATTAACCACCTAGGAGAAAGTCAATACCCTAGTGCCTTTTATCTATTTGATCAATTCTCAATAGTCTAATCTTAGTTTTATTTAGCATAATTTAGCATCGTAGTATTATACAATTAGAAGTAAAATGAAAAACCAAAAATGTGTAGAAGTGTAATTTGGAACAAATACACAACTCCACTTTAGATAGACACTCAACTCCAATATTTAGCTCCCTATGGAAATCGATCCCGACCTCATCGGGTAAAAGATGCTTCGACCTCTCTCGCTACTCAATAGTAGTGTAATGTTGGCATCGATCACTCACTCGGTGGTTCGTGCGGGAGTCTCGGCCCGTATTCTTGAGATCCTTTCGGATGTCAATCTCTTGGGGGACACGGAGGATCTGGTGCTTCAGTTTAGCATGCTATGCTCCGTAGCCGAGAATGCAGCCCTTCGGAATGTTCCCGATGCTGACTTGATGGATGAGGTGGCCGCTATGGGCTTAAGGGTATGTTACGCTTACTTTCGCTTTCCCCTCATCTCTCTTGATGATAGGATTATAACCCGTCTTTTCATTTTTCAGACATATATGGTAGAAGTGGAGAGCATTCGCAGGGCCAACATTCGGGCCAAGATTTTCTTGAAGACGTTGGATAAATATCGTCGCTATCGCAACAAGTGTTGCGAGATGTATAAGCGGATGAACCCCGATAGTCGGGCTCTTGGTGAGGAGTTGGAGAAAAGGGACCAGGAATTGATGCAGGCTATTCGCACCAAGAGCGTGCTTGAGGAGCAACTTTGAATAAAGGACGAGGAGCTCGAGGTAGGCAAAGGGGTCGCCGCAGAGTGCGAGCATCTACAGGAGAAAGAGGTCAATGTAGTTGGAGATGGATCAGAACTTGATCAAGGTCGAGGTGCTGAGCGTGGAATAGATGGGGAAATTGACTGGGCTGGAGAAAAAGGTTGCTGGGTTGGAGAGCATTGAGAGTGCTTGGTCCGTGGCTTCGGCGAGGGCGACAGCCCTAACAATACCATCTGCATCCTCCAGTCCAAGCAGGAGTCGGAAAGAGCAACGACCACCCTTATAGAGGCAAAGCTTGAGGAGCGCATTAGCGAGATTGACCAAGAGGCGTCGGTTTTGGGAGATCGGGTCGCAGTACTGGAGGCAGAAAATGAGCTATTTTTGGTTCAAAATGAATGTTCCACCACCGCCTTTCCCTGCCACATGCACGAGCTTTGGGTTTATGCCGAAGCCTAGAGGGATATATACAAGAGTTTGTGGGATACGGGTAATGTGACTGAGGCTGCATATGAAGAGGCACGGGTGAAAGCGTGGGAGGCTTGCGTCAATTGTGGATATGACGCGGCAATGCCAGAAGCCAATGGGGGTACGAACGCCGAAGGAAAACTTCCCGAAGATGACAGTGGAGAGGGTGGCGATGATAATGCAGAGTAGAGGAATAGTGATATTGACCTATTTTCCGTTTGTTGTTTTTTCCCCATTTTTCATTCGTAGTCGATTGTCGTTGATCCTTTCTTTTTTTTGTTGTTTGTTTTTATTTATATTGTTGACTTGGGACACATGTAATCCACGACCATTTGCATAGAGACTTTGTATAAAGAAGAATTTTTCGCTGTTATTTGTCTTGTATTCTACCCTTGTTTTCATTTTGCATGATTTCGATGCGAGATAGATTCCGGCACGGTGAGTCCCGGTCTTATTGCACTTTTTGATGGTCCTTGGCATTAGTAATATTTCGTACTTTCTCTATGGCGATGGCTTATGGCCTTAAAGGATATTTGCCGAAACATTAACCCGTCGTTGTTCGATCGCGATCGCACTCTCCTTTTTGGTGAAGGCCCTTGGTCTTAAGAGGGTGTTATTTCGAACTTATCGAAACAGTAACCCGTCATCGCGATCGAGGTCAAACTCTTCTTTGAGGTGAAGGCCCTTGGCCTTGAAGGATGTTATTTCGAACTTATCGAAATAGTAACCCGTCGTCGTTCGATCGAGGTCGAACTCTCCTTCATGGCGAAGGCCCTTGGCCTTAAAGGGTGTTATTTCGTACTTATCGAAATAGTAACCCATCGTCGTTCGATCGAGGTCGAACTCTTCTTTTTAGCGAAGGCCCTTGGCCTTAAAAGGTGTTATTTTGAACTTATCAAAATAGTAAACCATCGTCGTTCGATTGAGGTCGAACTCTTTTTTTTGGCGAAGGCCCTTGGCCTTAAAGGGTGTTATTTAGAACTTATCGAAATAGTAACCCATCGTCATTCGATCAAGGTCGAACTCTTCTTTTTGGCGAAGGCCCTTGGCCTTAAAGGGTGTTATTTAGAACTTATCAAAATAGTAACCCGTCGTCGTTTGATCGAGGTCAAACTCTTCTTTTTGGCAAAGGCCCTTGGCCTTAAAGGGAGTTATTTAGAACTTATCAAAATAGTAACCCGTCGTCATTCGATCGAGGTCGAACTCTTCTTTTTAAAAAAGACCCTTGGCCTTAAAGGGTGTTATTTCGAACTTATCGAAATAGTAACCCGTCGTCATTCTATCAAGGTCGAACTCTTCTTTTGGCGAAGGCCGTTGGCCTTAAAGGGTGTTATTTCGAACTTGCCTTAATAGTAACCCATCTTCATTCGATCGAGGTCGAACTCTTCTTTTTGGCGAAGGCCCTTGGCCTTAAAGGGTATTATTTCGAACTGATCAAAATAGTAACCCGTCATCATTCGAACGAGGTCGAACTCGTCTTTTTGGCGAAGGCCCTTGGCCTTAAAGGGTGGTATTTCGAACTTATCAAAATAGTAACCTGTCGTCGTTCGATCGAGGTCGACTCTTCTTTTTGGCGAAGGCCCTTGTCCTTAAAGGATGTTATTTCGAACTTATCTAAATAGTAACCCGTCGTCGTTCGATCGAGGTCAAACTCTAATTTTTTGCGAAGGCTCTTGGCCTTAAAGGGTGTTATTTAGAACTTATCAAAATAGTAACCCGTCGTTGTTTGATCGAGGTCAAACTCTTCTTTTTGGCAAAGGCTCTTTCCCTTAAAGGGTGTTATTCCGAACTTATCGAAATAGTAACCCATTATCGTTCGATCGAGGTCGAACTCTTCTTTTTGGCGAAGGCCCTTGGCCTTGAAGGGTGTTATTTCGAACTTGTCGAAATAGTAACCCGTCGTTGTTCGATCGAGGTCGAACTCTTCTTTTTTGTGAAGGCTCTTTGTCTTAAAGGGTGTTCTTTCGAACTTATCGAAATGGTAACCCATCGTTATTCGATCGAGGTCGAACTTTTCTTTTTGGTGAAGGCTTTTGGCCTTAAAGGGTGTTATTTCGAACTGATCAAAATAGTAACCCGTCATCGTTCGATCGAGGTCGAACTCTTCTTTTTGGCGAAGGCCCTTGTCCTTAAAGGGTGGTATTTCAAACTTATCAAAATAGTAACCCGTCGTCATTCGATCGAGGTCGAACTCTTCTTTTTGGCGAAGGCTCTTGGCCTTAAAGGGTGTTCTTTCGAACTTATCAAAATAGTAACCCGTCGTCATTCAATCGAGGTCGAACTCTTCTTTTTGGCGAACGCCCTTGGCCTTAAAGGGTGGTATATCAAACTTATCGAAATAGTAACCCGTCGTCGTTCGATTGAGGTTGAACTCTTCTTTTTGGCGAAGGCCGTTGGCCTTAAAGGGTGTTATTTCGAACTTATGGTAATAGTAACCCATCGTCATTCTATTGAGGTCGAACTCTTCTTTTTGGCGAAAACCCTTGGCTTTAAAGGGTGTTATTTCGAACTTATCAAAATAGTAACCCGTCATTGTTCGATCAAGGTCGAACTCTTCTTTTTGGCGAAGTCCCTTGGCCTTAAAGGGTGGTATTTCGAACTGATCAAAATAGTAACCTGTCGTCATTCGATCGAGGTCGAACTCTTCTTTTTGGCAAAGGCACTTGTCCTTAAACTATGTTATTTCGAACTTATCGAAATAGTAACCCGTCGTCGTTTGGTCGAGGTCGAACTCTTCTTTTTGGCGAAGACCCTTGGCCTTAAAGGGTGTTATTTAGAACTTAACAAAATAGTAACCCGTCGTCGTTTGATCGAGGTCAAACTCTTCTTTTTGGCGAAGGCCCTTGGCCTTAAAGGGTGTTATTTCGAACTTATCGAAATAGTAACCCGTCGTCATTCGATCGAGGTCGAACTCTTCTTTTTGGCGAAGGGTCTTGGCCTTAAATGGTGTTATTTCGAACTTGTCGAAATGGTAACCGATCGTCATTCGATCGAGGTCGAACTCTTCTTTTTGGTGAAGGCCCTTGGCCTTAAAGGGTGTTATTTTGAACTGATCAAAATAGTAACCCGTCGTCGTTCGATCGAGGTCGATCTCTTCTTTTTTGTGAAGGCCCTTGGCCTTAAAAGGTGGTATTTCGAACATATCTAAATAGTAACCCGTCATTGTTCGATCAAGGTCGAACTCTTCTTTTTGGCGAAGGCTCTTGGACTTAAAGGGTGTTCTTTCGAACTTATCGAAATATTAACTCGTCGTCATTCGATCGAGGTCGAACTCTTCTTTTTGGCGAAGGCCCTTGGCCTTAAAGGGTGTTATTTAGAACTTATCAAAATAGTAACCCGTCTTTGTTTGATCGAGGTCAAACTCTTCTTTTTGGCGAAGGCCCTTGGCCTTAAAGGGTGTTATTTCGAACTGATCAAAATAGTAACCCGGCGTCATTTGATTGAGGTTGAACTCTTCTTTTTAGAGAAGGCCCTTGGCCTTAAAGGGTGGTATTTCGAACTTATCAAAATAGTAACCTATCGTCGTTCGATCGAGGTCGAACTCTTCTTTTTGGCGAAGGCCTTTGGCCTTAAACTATGTTATTTCCAACTTATCGAAATAGTAACCTGTCATCGTTCTTTCGAGGTCGAACTCTTCTATTTGGCAAAGGCTCTTGCCCTTAAAGGGTGTTATTCCGAACTTATCGAAATAGTAACCCATTATCGTTCGATCGAGGTCGAACTCTTCTTTTCGGCGAAGGCCCTTGGCCTTGAAGGGTGTTATTTCGAACTTGTCGAAATAGTAACCCGTCGTTGTTCGATTCGAGGTCGAACTCTTCTTTTTTGTGAAGGCTCTTTGTCTTAAAGGGTGTTCTTTCGAACTTATCGAAATGGTAACCCATCGTTATTCGATCGAGGTCGAACTTTTCTTTTTGGTGAAGGCTTTTGGCCTTAAAGGGTGTTATTTCGAACTGATCAAAATAGTAACCCGTCATCGTTCGATCGAGGTCGAACTCTTCTTTTTGGCGAAGGCCCTTGTCCTTAAAGGGTGGTATTTCAAACTTATCAAAATAGTAACCCGTCGTCATTCGATCGAGGTCGAACTCTTCTTTTTGGCGAAGGCTCTTGGCCTTAAAGGGTGTTCTTTCGAACTTATCAAAATAGTAACCCGTCGTCATTCAATCGAGGTCGAACTCTTCTTTTTGGCGAACGCCCTTGGCCTTAAAGGGTGGTATATCAAACTTATCGAAATAGTAACCCGTCGTCGTTCGATTGAGGTTGAACTCTTTTTTTTGGCGAAGGCCGTTGGCCTTAAAGGGTGTTATTTCGAACTTATTGTAATAGTAACCCATCGTCATTCTATCGAGGTCGAACTCTTCTTTTTGGCGAAAGCCCTTGGCTTTAAAGGGTGTTATTTCGAACTTATCAAAATAGTAACCCGTCATTGTTCGATCAAGGTCGAACTCTTCTTTTTGGCGAAGTCCCTTGGCCTTAAAGGGTGGTATTTCGAACAGATCAAAATAGTAACCTGTCGTCATTCGATCGAGGTCGAACTCTTCTTTTTGGCAAAGGCACTTGGCCTTAAACTATGTTATTTCGAACTTATCAAAATAGTAACCCGTCGTCGTTTGGTCGAGGTCAAACTCTTCTTTTTGGCGAAGACCCTTGGCCTTAAAGGGTGTTATTTAGAACTTAACAAAATAGTAACCCGTCGTCGTTTGATCGAGGTCAAACTCTTCTTTTTGGCGAAGGCCCTTGGCCTTAAAGGGTGTTATTTCGAACATATCGAAATAGTAACCCGTCGTCATTCGATCGAGGTCGAACTCTTCTTTTTGGCGAAGGGTCTTGGACTTAAATGGTGTTATTTCGAACTTGTCGAAATGTTAACCGATCGTCATTCGATCGAGGTCGAACTCTTCTTTTTGGTGAAGGCCCTTGGCCTTAAAGGGTGTTATTTTGAACTGATCAAAATAGTAACCCGTCGTCGTTCTATCGAGGTCGATCTCTTCTTTTTAGTGTAGGCCCTTGGCCTTAAAAGGTGGTATTTCGAACTTATCTAAATAGTAACCCGTCATTGTTCGATCAAGGTCGAACTCTTCTTTTTGGCGAAGGCTCTTGGACTTAAAGGGTGTTCTTTCGAACTTATCGAAATATTAACTCGTCGTCATTCGATCGAGGTCGAACTCTTCTTTTTGGCGAAGGCCCTAGGCCTTAAAGGGTGTTATTTAGAACTTATCAAAATAGTAACCCGTCGTTGTTTGATCGAGGTCAAACTCTTCTTTTTGGCGAAGGCCCTTGGCCTTAAAGGGTGTTATTTCGAACTGATCAAAATAGTAACCCGGCGTCATTTGATTGAGGTTGAACTCTTCTTTTTAGAGAAGGCCCTTGGCCTTAAAGGGTGGTATTTCGAACTTATCAAAATAGTAACCTATCGTCGTTCGATCGAGGTCGTACTCTTCTTTTTGGCGAAGGCCTTTGGCCTTAAACTATGTTATTTCCAACTTATCGAAATAGTAACCTGTCATCGTTCTTTCGAGGTCGAACTCTTCTATTTGGCAAAGGCTCTTGCCCTTAAAGGGTGTTATTCCGAACTTATCGAAATAGTAACCCATTATCGTTCGATCGAGGTCGAACTCTTCTTTTCGGCGAAGGCCCTTGGCCTTGAAGGGTGTTATTTCGAACTTGTCGAAATAGTAACCCGTCGTTGTTCGATCGAGGTCGAACTCTTCTTTTTTGTGAAGGCTCTTTGTCTTAAAGAGTGTTCTTTCGAACTTATCGAAATGGTAACCCATCGTTATTCGATCGAGGTCGAACTTTTCTTTTTGGTGAAGGCTTTTGGCCTTAAAGGGTGTTATTTCGAACTGATCAAAATAGTAACCCGTCATCGTTCGATCGTGGTCGAACTCTTCTTTTTGGCGAAGGCCCTTGTCCTTAAAGGGTGGTATTTCAAACTTATCAAAATAGTAACCCGTCGTCATTCGATCGAGGTCGAACTCTTCTTTTTGGCGAAGGCTCTTGGCCTTAAAGGGTGTTCTTTCGAACTTATCAAAATAGTAACCCGTCGTCATTCAATCGAGGTCGAACTCTTCTTTTTGGCGAACGCCCTTGGCCTTAAAGGGTGGTATATCAAACTTATCGAAATAGTAACCCGTCATCGTTCGATTGAGGTTGAACTCTTCTTTTTGGCGAAGGCCGTTGGCCTTAAAGGGTGTTATTTCGAACTTATCGTAATAGTAACCCATCGTCATTCTATCGAGGTCGAACTCTTCTTTTTGGCGAAAGCCCTTGGCTTTAAAGGGTGTTATTTCGAACTTATCAAAATAGTAACCCGTCATTGTTCGATCAAGGTCGAACTCTTCTTTTTGGAGAAGTCCCTTGGCCTTAAAGGGTGGTATTTCGAACTGATCAAAATAGTAACCTGTCGTCATTCGATCGAGGTCGAACTCTTCTTTTTGGCAAAGGCACTTGGCCTTAAACTATGTTATTTCGAACTTATCAAAATAGTAACCCGTCGTCGTTTGGTCGAGGTCGAACTCTTCTTTTTGGCGAAGACCCTTGGCCTTAAAGGGTGTTATTTAGAACTTAACAAAATAGTAACCCGTCGTCGTTTGATCGAGGACAAACTCTTCTTTTTGGCGAAGGCCCTTGGCCTTAAAGGGTGTTATTTCGAACTTATCGAAATAGTAACCCGTCGTCATTCGATCGAGGTCGAACTCTTCTTTTTGGCGAAGGGTCTTGGACTTAAATGGTGTTATTTCGAACTTGTCGAAATGTTAACCGATCGTCATTCGATCGAGGTCGAACTCTTCTTTTTGGTGAAGGCCCTTGACCTTAAAGGGTGTTATTTTGAACTGATCAAAATAGTAACCCGTCGTCGTTCTATCGAGGTCGATCTCTTCTTTTTAGTGTAGGCCCTTGGCCTTAAAAGGTGGTATTTCGAACTTATCTAAATAGTAACCCGTCATTGTTCGATCAAGGTCGAACTTTTCTTTTTGGCGAAGGCTCTTGGACTTAAAGGGTGTTCTTTCGAACTTATCGAAATATTAACTCGTCGTCATTCGATCGAGGTCGAACTCTTCTTTTTGGCGAAGGCCCTAGGCCTTAAAGGGTGTTATTTAGAACTTATCAAAATAGTAACCCGTCGTTGTTTGATCGAGGTCAAACTCTTCTTTTTGGCGAAGGCCCTTGGCCTTAAAGGGTGTTATTTCGAACTGATCAAAATAGTAACCCGGCGTCATTTGATTGAGGTTGAACTCTTCTTTTTAGAGAAGGCCCTTGGCCTTAAAGGGTGGTATTTCGAACTTATCAAATAGTAACCTATCGTCGTTCGATCGAGGTCGAACTCTTCTTTTTAGCGAAGGCCTTTGGCCTTCAACTATGTTATTTCCAACTTATCGAAATAGTAAACTGTAATCGTTCGTTCGAGGTCGAACTCTTCTATTTGGCAAAGGCTCTTTCCCTTAAAGGGTGTTATTCCGAACTTATCGAAATAGTAACCCATTATCGTTCGATCGAGGTCGAACTCTTCTTTTTGGCGAAGGCCCTTGGCCTTGAAGGGTGTTATTTCGAACTTGTCGAAATAGTAACCCGTCGTTGTTCGATCGAGGTCGAACTCTTCTTTTTTGTGAAGGCTCTTTGTCTTAAAGGGTGTTCTTTCGAACTTATCGAAATGGTAACCCATCGTTATTCGATCGAGGTCAAACTTTTCTTTTTGGTGAAGGCTTTTGGCCTTAAAGGGTGTTATTTCGAACTGATCAAAATAGTAACCCGTCGTCGTTCGATCGAGATCGAACTCTTCTTTTCGGCGAAGGCCCTTGGCCTTAAAGGGTGGTATTTCAAACTTATCAAAATAGTAACCCGTCGTCATTCGATCGAGGTCGAACTCTTCTTTTTGGCGAAGCCTCTTGGCCTTAAAGGGTGTTCTTTCGAACTTATCAAAATAGTAACCCGTCGTCATTCAATCGAGGTCGAACTCTTCTTTTTGGCGAACGCCCTTGGCCTTAAAGGGTGTTATATCAAACTTATCGAAATAGAAACCCGTCGTCGTTCGATTGAGGTTGAACTCTTCTTTTTGGCGAAGGCCGTTGGCCTTAAAGGGTGTTATTTCGAACTTATCGTAATAGTAACCCATCGTCATTCTATCGAGGTCGAACTCTTCTTTTTGGCGAAAGCCCTTGGCTTTAAAGGGTGTTATTTCAAACTTATCAAAATAGTAACCCGTCATTGTTCGATCAAGGTGGAACTCTTCTTTTTGGTGAAGTCCCTTGGCCTTAAAGGGTGGTATTTCGAACTGATCAAAATAGTAACCTGTCGTCATTCGATCGAGGTCGAACACTTCTTTTTGGCAAAGGCACTTGGCCTTAAACTATGTTATTTCGAACTTATCGAAATAGTAACCCGTCGTCGTTTGGTCGAGGTCGAACTCTTCTTTTTGGCGAAGGCCCTTGGCCTTAAAGGGTGTTATTTCGAACTTATCGAAATAGTAACCCGTCGTCATTCGATCGAGGTCGAACTCTTCTTTTTGGCGAAGGGTCTTGGCCTTAGAGGGTGTTATTTCGAACTTGTCGAAATGTTAACCGATCGTCATTCGATCGAGGTCGAACTCTTCTTTTTGGTGAAGGCCCTTGGCCTTAAAGGGTGTTATTTTGAACTGATCAAAATAGTAACCCGTCGTCGTTTGATCGAGGTCGATCTCTTCTTTTTAGTGAAGGCCCTTGGCCTTAAAAGGTGGTATTTCGAACTTATCTAAACAGTAACCCGTCATTGTTCGATCAAGGTCGAACTCTTCTTTTTGGCGAAGGCTCTTGGACTTAAAGGGTGTTCTTTCGAACTTATCGAAATATTAACTCGTCGTCATTCGATCGAGGTCGAACTCTTCTTTTTGGCGAAGGCCCTTGGCCTTAAAGGGTGTTATTTAGAACTTATCAAAATAGTAACCCGTCGTTGTTTGATTGAGGTTGAACTCTTCTTTTTAGAGAAGGCCCTTGGCCTTAAAGGGTGGTATTTCGAACTTATCAAATAGTAACCTATCGTCGTTCGATCGAGGTCGAACTCTTCTTTTTAGCGAAGGCCTTTGGCCTTCAACTATGTTATTTCCAACTTATCGAAATAGTAAACTGTAATCGTTCGTTCGAGGTCGAACTCTTCTATTTGGCAAAGGCTCTTTCCCTTAAAGGGTGTTATTCCGAACTTATCGAAATAGTAACCCATTATCGTTCGATCGAGGTCGAACTCTTCTTTTTGGCGAAGGCCCTTGGCCTTGAAGGGTGTTATTTCGAACTTGTCGAAATAGTAACCCGTCGTTGTTCGATCGAGGTCGAACTCTTCTTTTTTGTGAAGGCTCTTTGTCTTAAAGGGTGTTCTTTCGAACTTATCGAAATGGTAACCCATCGTTATTCGATCGAGGTCAAACTTTTCTTTTTGGTGAAGGCTTTTGGCCTTAAAGGGTGTTATTTCGAACTGATCAAAATAGTAACCCGTCGTCGTTCGATCGAGATCGAACTCTTCTTTTCGGCGAAGGCCCTTGGCCTTAAAGGGTGGTATTTCAAACTTATCAAAATAGTAACCCGTCGTCATTCGATCGAGGTCGAACTCTTCTTTTTGGCGAAGCCTCTTGGCCTTAAAGGGTGTTCTTTCGAACTTATCAAAATAGTAACCCGTCGTCATTCAATCGAGGTCGAACTCTTCTTTTTGGCGAACGCCCTTGGCCTTAAAGGGTGTTATATCAAACTTATCGAAATAGAAACCCGTCGTCGTTCGATTGAGGTTGAACTCTTCTTTTTGGCGAAGGCCGTTGGCCTTAAAGGGTGTTATTTCGAACTTATCGTAATAGTAACCCATCGTCATTCTATCGAGGTCGAACTCTTCTTTTTGGCGAAAGCCCTTGGCTTTAAAGGGTGTTATTTCAAACTTATCAAAATAGTAACCCGTCATTGTTCGATCAAGGTGGAACTCTTCTTTTTGGTGAAGTCCCTTGGCCTTAAAGGGTGGTATTTCGAACTGATCAAAATAGTAACCTGTCGTCATTCGATCGAGGTCGAACACTTCTTTTTGGCAAAGGCACTTGGCCTTAAACTATGTTATTTCGAACTTATCGAAATAGTAACCCGTCGTCGTTTGGTCGAGGTCGAACTCTTCTTTTTGGCGAAGGCCCTTGGCCTTAAAGGGTGTTATTTCGAACTTATCGAAATAGTAACCCGTCGTCATTCGATCGAGGTCGAACTCTTCTTTTTGGCGAAGGGTCTTGGCCTTAGAGGGTGTTATTTCGAACTTGTCGAAATGTTAACCGATCGTCATTCGATCGAGGTCGAACTCTTCTTTTTGGTGAAGGCCCTTGGCCTTAAAGGGTGTTATTTTGAACTGATCAAAATAGTAACCCGTCGTCGTTTGATCGAGGTCGATCTCTTCTTTTTAGTGAAGGCCCTTGGCCTTAAAAGGTGGTATTTCGAACTTATCTAAACAGTAACCCGTCATTGTTCGATCAAGGTCGAACTCTTCTTTTTGGCGAAGGCTCTTGGACTTAAAGGGTGTTCTTTCGAACTTATCGAAATATTAACTCGTCGTCATTCGATCGAGGTCGAACTCTTCTTTTTGGCGAAGGCCCTTGGCCTTAAAGGGTGTTATTTAGAACTTATCAAAATAGTAACCCGTCGTTGTTTGATCGAGGTCAAACTCTTCTTTTTGGCGAAGGCCCTTGGCCTTAAAGGGTGTTATTTCGAACTGATCAAAATAGTAACCCGGCGTCATTTGATTGAGGTTGAACTCTTCTTTTTAGAGAAGGCCCTTGGCCTTAAAGGGTGGTATTTCGAACTTATCAAAATAGTAACCTATCGTCGTTCGATCGAGGTCGAACTCTTCTTTTTGGCGAAGGCCTTTGGCCTTAAACTATGTTATTTCCAACTTATCGAAATAGTAACCTGTCATCGTTCGTTCGAGGTCGAACTCTTCTATTTGGCAAAGGCTCTTGCCCTTAAAGGGTGTTATTCCGAACTTATTGAAATAGTAACCCATTATCATTCGATCGAGGTCGAACTCTTCTTTTTGGCGAAGGCCCTTGGCCTTGAAGGGTGTTATTTCGAACTTGTCGAAATAGTAACCCGTCGTTGTTCGATCGAGGTCGAACTCTTCTTTTTTGTGAAGGCTCTTTGTCTTAAAGGGTGTTCTTTCGAACTTATCGAAATGGTAACCCATCGTTATTCGATCGAGGTCGAACTTTTCTTTTTGGTGAAGGCTTTTGGCCTTAAAGGGTGTTATTTCGAACTGATCAAAATAGTAACCCGTCGTCGTTCGATCGAGGTCGAACTCTTCTTTTTGGCGAAGGCCCTTGGCCTTAAAGGGTGGTATTTCAAACTTATCAAAATAGTAACCCGTCGTCATTCGATCGAGGTCGAACACTTCTTTTTGGCGAAGGCTCTTGGCCTTAAAGGGTGTTCTTTCGAACTTATCAAAATAGTAACCCGTCGTCATTCAATCGAGGTCGAACTCTTCTTTTTGGCGAACGCCCTTGGCCTTAAAGGGTGTTATATCAAACTTATCGAAATAGTAACCCGTCGTCGTTCGATTGAGGTTGAACTCTTCTTTATGGCGAAGGCCGTTGGCCTTAAAGGGTGTTATTTCGAACTTATGGTAATAGTAACCCATCGTCATTCTATCGAGGTCGAACTCTTCTTTTTGGCGAAAGCCCTTGGCTTTAAAGGGTGTTATTTCGAACTTATCAAAATAGTAACCCGTCATTGTTCGATCAAGGTCGAACTCTTCTTTTTGGCGAAGTCCCTTGGCCTTAAAGGGTGGTATTTCGAACTGATCAAAATAGTAACCTGTCGTCATTCGATCGAGGTCGAACTCTTCTTTTTGGCAAAGGCACTTGGCCTTAAACTATGTTATTTCGAACTTATCGAAATAGTAACCCGTCGTCGTTTGGTCGAGGTCGAACTCTTCTTTTTGGCGAAGACCCTTGGCCTTAAAGGGTGTTATTTAGAACTTAACAAAATAGTAACCCGTCGTCGTTTGGTCGAGGTCAAACTCTTCTTTTTGGCGAAGGCCCTTGGCCTTAAAGGGTGTTATTTCGAACTTATCGAAATAGTAACCCGTCGTCATTCGATCGAGGTCGAACTCTTCATTTTGGCGAAGGGTCTTGGCCTTAAATGGTGTTATTTCGAACTTGTCGAAATGGTAACCGATCGTCATTCGATCGAGGTCGAACTCTTCTTTTTGGTGAAGGCCCTTGGCCTTAAAGGGTGTTATTTTGAACTGATCAAAATAGTAACCCATCGTCGTTCGATCGAGGTCGATCTCTTCTTTTTAGTGAAGGCCCTTGGCCTTAAAAGGTGGTATTTCGAACTTATCTAAACAGTAACCCGTCATTGTTCGATCAAGGTCGAACTCTTCTTTTTGGCGAAGGCTCTTGGACTTAAAGGGTGTTCTTTCGAACTTATCGAAATATTAACTCGTCGTCATTCGATCGAGGTCGAACTCTTCTTTTTGGCGAAGGCCCTTGGCCTTAAAGGGTGTTATTTAGAACTTATCAAAATAGTAACCCGTCGTTGTTTGATCGAGGTCAAACTCTTCTTTTTGGCGAAGGCCCTTGGCCTTAAAGGGTGTTATTTCGAACTTATCGAAATAGTAACCCGTCGTCATTTGATCGAGGTCGAACTCTTCTTTTTGGCGAAGGCTGTTAGCCTTAAACGGTGTTATTTCGAACTTTCCGTAATAGGAACCCATCTTCATTCGATTGAGGTCGAACTCTTCTTTTTGGCGAAGGTTCTAGGACTTAAAGGTTGTTATTTCGAAATTGTCGAAATGGTAACCGATCGTCATTCGATCGAGGTCGAACTCTTCTTTTTGGTGAAGGCCCTTGGCCTTAAAGGGTGGTATTTCGAACTGATCAAAATAGTAACCTGTCGTCATTCGATCGAGGTCGAACTCTTCTTTTTGGCAAAGGCACTTGGCCTTAAACTATGTTATTTCGAACTTATCGAAATAGTAACCCGTCGTCGTTTGGTCGAGGTCGAACTCTTCTTTTTGGCGAAGACCCTTGGCCTTAAAGGGTGTTATTTAGAACTTAACAAAATAGTAACCCGTCGTCGTTTGATCGAGGTCAAACTCTTCTTTTTGGCGAAGGCCCTTGGCCTTAAAGGGTGTTATTTCGAACTTATCGAAATAGTAACCCGTCGTCATTCGATCGAGGTCGAACTCTTCTTTTTGGCGAAGGGTCTTGGCCTTAAAGGGTGTTATTTCGAACTGATCAAAATAGTAACCCGGCATCATTTGATTGAGGTTGAACTCTTCTTTTTAGAGAAGGCCCTTGGCCTTAAAGGGTGGTATTTCGAACTTATCAAAATAGTAACCTATCGTCGTTCGATCGAGGTCGAACTCTTCTTTTTGGCGAAGGCCTTTGGCCTTAAACTATGTTATTTCCAACTTATCGAAATAGTAAACTGTCATCGTTCGTTCGAGGTCGAACTCTTCTATTTGGCAAAGGCTATTGCCCTTAAAGGGTGTTATTCGGAACTTATCGAAATAGTAACCCATTATCGTTCGATCGAGGTCGAACTCTTCTTTTTGGCGAAGGCCCTTGGCCTTGAAGTGTGTTATTTCAAACTTGTCGAAATAGTAACCCGTCGTTGTTCGATCGAGGTCGAACTCTTCTTTTTTGTGAAGGCTCTTTGTCTTAAAGGGTGTTCTTTCGAACTTATCGAAATGGTAACCCATCGTTATTCGATCGAGGTCGAACTTTTCTTTTTGGTGAAGGCTTTTGGCCTTAAAGGGTGTTATTTCGAACTGATCAAAATAGTAACCCGTCGTCGTTCGATCGAGGTCGAACTCTTCTTTTTGGCGAAGGCCCTTGGCCTTAAAGGGTGGTATTTCAAACTTATCAAAATAGTAACCCGTCGTCATTCGATCGAGGTCGAACACTTCTTTTTGGCGAAGGCTCTTGGCCTTAAAGGGTGTTCTTTCGAACTTATCAAAATAGTAACCCGTCGTCATTCAATCGAGGTCGAACTCTTCTTTTTGGCGAACGCCCTTGGCCTTAAAGGGTGTTATATCAAACTTATCGAAATAGTAACCCGTCGTCGTTCGATTGAGGTTGAACTCTTCTTTATGGCGAAGGCCGTTGGCCTTAAAGGGTGTTATTTCGAACTTATGGTAATAGTAACCCATCGTCATTCTATCGAGGTCGAACTCTTCTTTTTGGCGAAAGCCCTTGGCTTTAAAGGGTGTTATTTCGAACTTATCAAAATAGTAACCCGTCATTGTTCGATCAAGGTCGAACTCTTCTTTTTGGCGAAGTCCCTTGGCCTTAAAGGGTGGTATTTCGAACTGATCAAAATAGTAACCTGTCGTCATTCGATCGAGGTCGAACTCTTCTTTTTGGCAAAGGCACTTGGCCTTAAACTATGTTATTTCGAACTTATCGAAATAGTAACCCGTCGTCGTTTGGTCGAGGTCGAACTCTTCTTTTTGGCGAAGACCCTTGGCCTTAAAGGGTGTTATTTAGAACATAACAAAATAGTAACCCGTCGTCGTTTGGTCGAGGTCAAACTCTTCTTTTTGGCGAAGGCCCTTGGCCTTAAAGGGTGTTATTTCGAACATATCGAAATAGTAACCCGTCGTCATTCGATCGAGGTCGAACTCTTCATTTTGGCGAAGGGTCTTGGCCTTAAATGGTGTTATTTCGAACTTGTCGAAATGGTAACCGATCGTCATTCGATCGAGGTCGAACTCTTCTTTTTGGTGAAGGCCCTTGGCCTTAAAGGGTGTTATTTTGAACTGATCAAAATAGTAACCCATCGTCGTTCGATCGAGGTCGATCTCTTCTTTTTAGTGAAGGCCCTTGGCCTTAAAAGGTGGTATTTCGAACTTATCTAAACAGTAACCCGTCATTGTTCGATCAAGGTCGAACTCTTCTTTTTGGCGAAGGCTCTTGGACTTAAAGGGTGTTCTTTCGAACTTATCGAAATATTAACTCGTCGTCATTCGATCGAGGTCGAACTCTTCTTTTTGGCGAAGGCCCTTGGCCTTAAAGGGTGTTATTTAGAACTTATCAAAATAGTAACCCGTCGTTGTTTGATCGAGGTCAAACTCTTCTTTTTGGCGAAGGCCCTTGGCCTTAAAGGGTGTTATTTCGAACTTATCGAAATAGTAACCCGTCGTCATTTGATCGAGGTCGAACTCTTCTTTTTGGCGAAGGCTGTTAGCCTTAAACGGTGTTATTTCGAACTTTCCGTAATAGGAACCCATCTTCATTCGATTGAGGTCGAACTCTTCTTTTTGGCGAAGGTTCTAGGACTTAAAGGTTGTTATTTCGAAATTGTCGAAATGGTAACCGATCGTCATTCGATCGAGGTCGAACTCTTCTTTTTGGTGAAGGCCCTTGGCCTTAAAGGGTGGTATTTCGAACTGATCAAAATAGTAACCTGTCGTCATTCGATCGAGGTCGAACTCTTCTTTTTGGCAAAGGCACTTGGCCTTAAACTATGTTATTTCGAACTTATCGAAATAGTAACCCGTCGTCGTTTGGTCGAGGTCGAACTCTTCTTTTTGGCGAAGACCCTTGGCCTTAAAGGGTGTTATTTAGAACTTAACAAAATAGTAACCCGTCGTCGTTTGATCGAGGTCAAACTCTTCTTTTTGGCGAAGGCCCTTGGCCTTAAAGGGTGTTATTTCGAACTTATCGAAATAGTAACCCGTCGTCATTCGATCGAGGTCGAACTCTTCTTTTTGGCGAAGGGTCTTGGCCTTAAAGGGTGTTATTTCGAACTGATCAAAATAGTAACCCGGCATCATTTGATTGAGGTTGAACTCTTCTTTTTAGAGAAGGCCCTTGGCCTTAAAGGGTGGTATTTCGAACTTATCAAAATAGTAACCTATCGTCGTTCGATCGAGGTCGAACTCTTCTTTTTGGCGAAGGCCTTTGGCCTTAAACTATGTTATTTCCAACTTATCGAAATAGTAAACTGTCATCGTTCGTTCGAGGTCGAACTCTTCTATTTGGCAAAGGCTATTGCCCTTAAAGGGTGTTATTCGGAACTTATCGAAATAGTAACCCATTATCGTTCGATCGAGGTCGAACTCTTCTTTTTGGCGAAGGCCCTTGGCCTTGAAGTGTGTTATTTCAAACTTGTCGAAATAGTAACCCGTCGTTGTTCGATCGAGGTCGAACTCTTCTTTTTTGTGAAGGCTCTTTGTCTTAAAGGGTGTTCTTTCGAACTTATCAAAATGGTAACCCATCGTTATTCGATCGAGGTCGAACTTTTCTTTTTGGTGAAGGCTTTTGGCCTTAAAGGGTGTTATTTCGAACTGATCAAAATAGTAACCCGTCGTCGTTCGATCGAGGTCGAACTCTTCTTTTTGGCGAAGGCCCTTGGCCTTAAAGGGTGGTATTTCAAACTTATCAAAATAGTAACCCGTCGTCATTCGATCGAGGTCGAACACTTCTTTTTGGCGAAGGCTCTTGGCCTTAAAGGGTGTTCTTTCGAACTTATCAAAATAGTAACCCGTCGTCATTCAATCGAGGTCGAACTCTTCTTTTTGGCGAACGCCCTTGGCCTTAAAGGGTGTTATATCAAACTTATCGAAATAGTAACCCGTCGTCGTTCGATTGAGGTTGAACTCTTCTTTTTGGCGAAGGCCGTTGGCCTTAAAGGGTGTTATTTCGAACTTATCGTAATAGTAACCCATCGTCATTCTATCGAGGTCGAACTCTTCTTTTTGGCGAAAGCCCTTGGCTTTAAAGGGTGTTATTTCAAACTTATCAAAATAGTAACACGTCATTGTTCGATCAAGGTCGAACTCTTCTTTTTGGCGAAGTCCCTTGGCCTTAAAGGGTGGTATTTCGAACTGATCAAAATAGTAACCTGTCATCATTCGATCGAGGTCGAACTCTTCTTTTTGGCAAAGGCACTTGGCCTTAAACTATGTTATTTCGAACTTATCGAAATAGTAACCCGTCGTCGTTTGGTCGAGGTTGAACTCTTCTTTTTGGCGAAGACCCTTGGCCTTAAAGGGTGTTATTTAGAACTTAACAAAATAGTAACCCGTCGTCGTTTGATCGAGGTCAAACTCTTCTTTTTGGCGAAGTCCCTTGGCCTTAAAGGGTGTTATTTCGAACTTATCGAAATAGTAACCCGTCGTCATTCGATCGAGGTCGAACTCTTCATTTTGGCGAAGGGTCTTGGCCTTAAATGGTGTTATTTCGAACTTGTCGAAATGGTAACCGATCGTCATTCGATCGAGGTCGAACTCTTCTTTTTGGTGAAGGCCCTTGGCCTTAAAGGGTGTTATTTTGAACTGATCAAAATAGTAACCCATCGTCGTTCGATCGAGGTCGATCTCTTCTTTTTAGTGAAGGCCCTTGGCCTTAAAAGGTGGTATTTCGAACTTATCTAAACAGTAACCCGTCATTGTTCGATCAAGGTCGAACTTTTCTTTTTGGCGAAGGCTCTTGGACTTAAAGGGTGTTCTTTCGAACTTATCGAAATATTAACTCGTCGTCATTCGATCGAGGTCGAACTCTTCTTTTTGGCGAAGGCCCTTGGCCTTAAAGGGTGTTATTTAGAACTTATCAAAATAGTAACCCGTCGTTGTTTGATCGAGGTCAAACTCTTCTTTTTGGCGAAGGCCCTTGGCCTTAAAGGGTGTTATTTCGAACTTATCGAAATAGTAACCCGTCGTCATTTGATCGAGGTCGAACTCTTCTTTTTGGCGAAGGCTGTTAGCCTTAAAAGGTGTTATTTCGAACTTTCCGTAATAGGAACCCATCTTCATTCAATTGAGGTCGAACTCTTCTTTTTGGCGAAGGCTCTAGGACTTAAAGGGTATTATTTCGAACTTGTCGAAATGGTAACCGATCGTCATTCGATCGAGGTCGAACTCTTCTTTTTGGTGAAGTCCCTTAGCCTTAAAGGGTGGTATTTCGAACTGATCAAAATAGTAACCTGTCGTCATTCGATCGAGGTCGAACTCTTCTTTTTGGAAAAGGCACTTGGCCTTAAACTATGTTATTTCGAACTTATCGAAATAGTAACCCGTCGTCGTTTGGTCGAGGTCGAACTCTTCTTTTTGGCGAAGACCCTTGGCCTTAAAGGGTGTTATTTAGAACTTAACAAAATAGTAACCCGTCGTCGTTTGATCGAGGTCAAACTCTTCTTTTTGGCGAAGGCCCTTGGCCTTAAAGGGTGTTATTTCGAACTTATCGAAATAGTAACCCGTCGTCATTCGATCGAGGTCGAACTCTTCTTTTTGGCGAAGGGTCTTGGCCTTAAAGGGTGTTATTTCGAACTGATCAAAATAGTAACCCGGCGTCATTTGATTGAGGTTGAACTCTTCTTTTTAGAGAAGGCCCTTGGCCTTAAAGGGTGGTATTTCGAACTTATCAAAATAGTAACCTATCGTCGTTCGATCGAGGTCGAACTCTTCTTTTTGGCGAAGGCCTTTGGCCTTAAACTATGTTATTTCCAACTTATCGAAATAGTAACCTGTCATCGTTCGTTCGAGGTCGAACTCTTCTATTTGGCAAAGGCTCTTGCCCTTAAAGGGTGTTATTCCGAACTTATCGAAATAGTAACCTATTATCGTTCGATCGAGGTCGAACTCTTCTTTTTGGCGAAGGCCCTTGGCCTTGAAGGGTGTTATTTCGAACTTGTCGAAATAGTAACCCGTCGTTGTTCGATCGAGGTCGAACTCTTCTTTTTTGTGAAGGCTCTTTGTCTTAAAGGGTGTTCTTTCGAACTTATCGAAATGGTAACCCATCGTTATTCGATCGAGGTCGAACTTTTCTTTTTGGTGAAGGCTTTTGGCCTTAAAGGGTGTTATTTCGAACTGATCAAAATAGTAACCCGTCGTCGTTCGATCGAGGTCGAACTCTTCTTTTTGGCGAAGGCCCTTGGCCTTAAAGGGTGGTATTTCAAACTTATCAAAATAGTAACCCGTCGTCATTCGATCGAGGTCGAACACTTCTTTTTGGCGAAGGCTCTTGGCCTTAAAGGGTGTTCTTTCGAACTTATCAAAATAGTAACCCGTCGTCATTCAATCGAGGTCGAACTCTTCTTTTTGGCGAACGCCCTTGGCCTTAAAGGGTGTTATATCAAACTTATCGAAATAGAAACCCGTCGTCGTTCGATTGAGGTTGAACTCTTCTTTTTGGCGAAGGCCGTTGGCCTTAAAGGGTGTTATTTCGAACTTATCGTAATAGTAACCCATCGTCATTCTATCGAGGTCGAACTCTTCTTTTTGGCGAAAGCCCTTGGCTTTAAAGGGTGTTATTTCGAACTTATCAAAATAGTAACCCGTCATTGTTCGATCAAGGTCGAACTCTTCTTTTTGGCGAAGTCCCTTGGCCTTAAAGGGTGGTATTTCGAACTGATCAAAATAGTAACCTGTCGTCATTCGATCGAGGTCGAACTCTTCTTTTTGGCAAAGGCACTTGGCCTTAAACTATGTTATTTCGAACTTATCGAAATAGTAACCCGTCGTCGTTTGGTCGAGGTCGAACTCTTCTTTTTGGCGAAGACCCTTGGCCTTAAAGGGTGTTATTTAGAACTTAACAAAATAGTAACCCGTCGTCATTTGATCGAGGTCAAACTCTTCTTTTTGGCGAAGGCCCTTGGCCTTAAAGGGTGTTATTTCGAACTTATCGAAATAGTAACCCGTCGTCATTCGATCGAGGTCGAACTCTTCATTTTGGCGAAGGGTCTTGGCCTTAAATGGTGTTATTTCGAACTTGTCGAAATGGTAACCGATCGTCATTCGATCGAGGTCGAACTCTTCTTTTTGGTGAAGGCCCTTGGCCTTAAAGGGTGTTATTTTGAACTGATCAAAATAGTAACCCGTCGTCGTTCGGTCGAGGTCGATCTCTTCTTTTTAGTGAAGGCCCTTGGCCTTAAAAGGTGGTATTTCGAACTTATCTAAACAGTAACCCGTCATTGTTCGATCAAGGTCGAACTTTTCTTTTTGGCGAAGGCTCTTGGACTTAAAGGGTGTTCTTTCGAACTTATCGAAATATTAACTCGTCGTCATTCGATCGAGGTCGAACTCTTCTTTTTGGCGAAGGCCCTTGGCCTTAAAGGGTGTTATTTAGAACTTATCAAAATAGTAACCCGTCGTTGTTTGATCGAGGTCAAACTCTTCTTTTTGGCGAAGGCCCTTGGCCTTAAAGGGTGTTATTTCGAACTTATCGAAATAGTAACCCGTCGTCATTTGATCGAGGTCGAACTCTTCTTTTTGGTGAAGGCTGTTAGCCTTAAATGGTGTTATTTCGAACTTTCTGTAATAGGAACCCATCTTCATTCGATTGAGGTTGAACTCTTCTTTTTGGCGAAGGCTCTAGGACTTAAAGGGTGTTATTTCGAAATTGTCGAAATGGTAACCGATCGTCATTCGATCGAGGTCGAACTCTTCTTTTTGGTGAAGGCCCTTGGCCTTAAAGGGTGTTATTTCGAACTGATCAAAATAGTATCCGTCGTCGTTCGATCGAGGTCGAACTCTTCTTTTTGGCGAAGGCCCTTGGCCTTAAAGGGTGGTATTTCGAACTTATCTAAACAGTAACCCGTCATTGTTCGATCGAGGTCGAATTCTTTTTGACGAAGGCTCTTGGCCTTAAAGGGTGTTCTTTCTAACTTATCAAAATAGTAACCCGTCGTCATTCGATCGAGGTCGAACTCTTCTTTTTGGCGAATGCCCTTGGCCTTAAAGGGTGTTTTTTCGAACTTATCGAAATAGTAACCCGTCGTCGTTCGATTGAGGTTGAACTCTTCTTTTTGGCGAAGGTCGTTGGCCTTAAAGGGTGTTATTTCGAACTTATCGTAATAGTAACCCATCGTCATTCGATCGAGGTCGAACTCTTCTTTTTGGCGAAAGCCCTTGGCTTTAAAGGGTGTTATTTCGAACTTATCAAAATAGTAACCCGTCATTGTTCGATCAAGGTCGAACTTTTCTTTTTGGCGAAGTCCCTTGGCCTTAAAGGGTGGTATTTCGAACTGATCAAAATAGTAACCTGTCGTCATTCGATCGAGGTCGAACTCTTCTTTTTGGAAAAGGCACTTGGCCTTAAACTATGTTATTTCGAACTTATCGAAATAGTAACCCGTCGTCGTTTGGTCGAGGTCGAACTCTTCTTTTTGGCGAAGACCCTTGGCCTTAAAGGGTGTTATTTAGAACTTAACAAAATAGTAACCCGTCGTCATTTGATCGAGGTCAAACTCTTCTTTTTGGCGAAGGCCCTTGGCCTTAAAGGGTGTTATTTCGAACTTATCGAAATAGTAACCCGTCGTCATTCGATCGAGGTCGAACTCTTTATTTTGGCGAAGGGTCTTGGCCTTAAATGGTGTTATTTCGAACTTGTCGAAATGGTAACCGATCGTCATTCGATCGAGGTCGAACTCTTCTTTTTGGTGAAGGCCCTTGGCCTTAAAGGGTGTTATTTTGAACTGATCAAAATAGTAACCCATCGTCGTTCGATCGAGGTCGATCTCTTCTTTTTAGTGAAGGCCCTTGGCCTTAAAAGGTGGTATTTCGAACTTATCTAAACAGTAACCCGTCATTGTTCGATCAAGGTCGAACTCTTCTTTTTGGCGAAGACCCTTGGCCTTAAAGGGTGTTATTTAGAACTTAACAAAATAGTAACCCGTCGTCGTTTGATCGAGGTCAAACTCTTCTTTTTGGCGAAGGCCCTTGGCCTTAAAGGGTGTTATTTCGAACTTATCGAAATAGTAACCCGTTGTCATTCGATCGAGGTCGAACTCTTCTTTTTGGCGAAGGGTCTTGGCCTTAAATGGTGTTATTTCGAACTTGTCGAAATGGTAACCGATCGTCATTCGATCGAGGTCGAACTCTTCTTTTTGGTGAAGGCCCTTGGCCTTAAAGGGTGTTATTTTGAACTGATCAAAATAGTAACCCGTCGTCGTTCGGTCGAGGTCGATCTCTTCTTTTTAGTGAAGGCCCTTGGCCTTAAAAGGTGGTATTTCGAACTTATCTAAACAGTAACCCGTCATTGTTCGATGAAGGTCGAACTCTTCTTTTTGGCGAAGGCTCTTGGACTTAAAGGGTGTTCTTTCGAACTTATCGAAATATTAACTCTTCGTCATTCGATCGAGGTCGAACTCTTCTTTTTGGCGAAGGCCCTTGGCCTTAAAGGGTTTTATTTAGAACTTATCAAAATAGTAACCCGTCGTTGTTTGATCAAGGTCAAACTCTTCTTTTTGGCGAAGGCCCTTGGCATTAAAGGGTGTTATTTCGAACTTATCAAAATAGTAACCCGTCGTCATTTGATCGAGGTCGAACTCTTCTTTTTGGTGAAGGCTGTTACCCTTAAACGGTGTTATTTCGAACTTTCCGTAATAGGAACCCATCTTCATTCGATTGAGGTTGAACTCTTCTTTTTGGCGAAGGCTCTAGGACTTAAAGGGTGTTATTTCGAAATTGTCGAAATGGTAACCGATCGTCATTCGATCGAGGTCGAACTCTTCTTTTTGGTGAAGGCCCTTGGCCTTAAAGGGTGTTATTTCGAACTGATCAAAATAGTATCCGTCGTCGTTCGATCGAGGTCGAACTCTTCTTTTTGGCGAAGGCCCTTGGCCTTAAAGGGTGGTATTTCGAACTTATCTAAACAGTAACCCGTCATTGTTCGATCGAGGTCGAATTCTTTTTGACGAAGGCTCTTGGCCTTAAAGGGTGTTCTTTCTAACTTATCAAAATAGTAACCCGTCGTCATTCGATCGAGGTCGAACTCTTCTTTTTGGCGAATGCCCTTGGCCTTAAAGGGTGTTTTTTCGAACTTATCGAAATAGTAACCCGTCGTCGTTCGATTGAGGTTGAACTCTTCTTTTTGGCGAAGGCCGTTGGCCTTAAAGGGTGTTATTTCGAACTTATCGTAATAGTAACCCATCGTCATTCGATCGAGGTCGAACTCTTCTTTTTGGCGAAAGCCCTTGGCTTTAAAGGGTGTTATTTCGAACTTATCAAAATAGTAACCCGTCATTGTTCGATCAAGGTCGAACTTTTCTTTTTGGCGAAGTCCCTTGGCCTTAAAGGGTGGTATTTCGAACTGATCAAAATAGTAACCTGTCGTCATTCGATCGAGGTCGAACTCTTCTTTTTGGAAAAGGCACTTGGCCTTAAACTATGTTATTTCGAACTTATCGAAATAGTAACCCGTCGTCGTTTGGTCGAGGTCGAACTCTTCTTTTTGGCGAAGACCCTTGGCCTTAAAGGGTGTTATTTAGAACTTAACAAAATAGTAACCCGTCGTCGTTTGATCGAGGTCAAACTCTTCTTTTTGGCGAAGGCCCTTGGCCTTAAAGGGTGTTATTTCGAACTTATCGAAATAGTAACCCGTTGTCATTCGATCGAGGTCGAACTCTTCTTTTTGGCGAAGGGTCTTGGCCTTAAATGGTGTTATTTCGAACTTGTCGAAATGGTAACCGATCGTCATTCGATCGAGGTCGAACTCTTCTTTTTGGTGAAGGCCCTTGGCCTTAAAGGGTGTTATTTTGAACTGATCAAAATAGTAACCCGTCGTCGTTCGGTCGAGGTCGATCTCTTCTTTTTAGTGAAGGCCCTTGGCCTTAAAAGGTGGTATTTCGAACTTATCTAAACAGTAACCCGTCATTGTTCGATGAAGGTCGAACTCTTCTTTTTGGCGAAGGCTCTTGGACTTAAAGGGTGTTCTTTCGAACTTATCGAAATATTAACTCGTCCTCATTCGATCGAGGTCGAACTCTTCTTTTTGGCGAAGGCCCTTGGCCTTAAAGGGTGTTATTTAGAACTTATCAAAATAGTAACCCGTCGTTGTTTGATCGAGGTCAAACTCTTCTTTTTGGCGAAGGCCCTTGGCCTTAAAGGGTGTTATTTCGAACTTATCGAAATAGTAACACGTCGTCATTTGATCGAGGTCGAACTCTTCTTTTTGGTGAAGGCTGTTAGCCTTAAACGGTGTTATTTCGAACTTTCCATAATAGGAACCCATCTTCATTCGATTGAGGTTGAACTCTTCTTTTTGGCGAAGGCTCTAGGACTTAAAGGGTGTTATTTCGAAATTGTCGAAATGGTAACCGATCGTCATTCGATCGAGGTCGAACTCTTCTTTTTGGTGAAGGCCCTTGGCCTTAAAGGGTGTTATTTCGAACTGATCAAAATAGTATCCGTCGTCGTTCGATCGAGGTCGAACTCTTCTTTTTGGCGAAGGCCCTTGGCCTTAAAGGGTGGTATTTCGAACTTATCTAAACAGTAACCCGTCATTGTTCGATCGAGGTCGAATTCTTTTTGACGAAGGCTCTTGGCCTTAAAGGGTGTTCTTTCTAACTTATCAAAATAGTAACCCGTCGTCATTCGATCGAGGTCGAACTCTTCTTTTTGGCGAATGCCCTTGGCCTTAAAGGGTGTTTTTTCGAACTTATCGAAATAGTAACCCGTCGTCGTTCGATTGAGGTTGAACTCTTCTTTTTGGCGAAGGCCGTTGGCCTTAAAGGGTGTTATTTCGAACTTATCGTAATAGTAACCCATCGTCATTCGATCGAGGTCGAACTCTTCTTTTTGGCGAAAGCCCTTGGCTTTAAAGGGTGTTATTTCGAACTTATCAAAATAGTAACCCGTCATTGTTCGATCAAGGTCGAACTTTTCTTTTTGGCGAAGTCCCTTGGCCTTAAAGGGTGGTATTTCGAACTGATCAAAATAGTAACCTGTCGTCATTCGATCGAGGTCGAACTCTTCTTTTTGGAAAAGGCACTTGGCCTTAAACTATGTTATTTCGAACTTATCGAAATAGTAACCCGTCGTCGTTTGGTCGAGGTCGAACTCTTCTTTTTGGCGAAGACCCTTGGCCTTAAAGGGTGTTATTTAGAACTTAACAAAATAGTAACCCGTCGTCGTTTGATCGAGGTCAAACTCTTCTTTTTGGCGAAGGCCCTTGGCCTTAAAGGGTGTTATTTCGAACTTATCGAAATAGTAACCCGTCGTCATTCGATCGAGGTCGAACTCTTCTTTTTGGCGAAGGGTCTTGGCCTTAAATGGTGTTATTTCGAACTTGTCGAAATGGTAACCGATCGTCATTCGATCGAGGTCGAACTCTTCTTTTTGGTGAAGGCCCTTGGCCTTAAAGGGTGTTATTTTGAACTGATCAAAATAGTAACCCGTCGTCGTTCGGTCGAGGTCGATCTCTTCTTTTTAGTGAAGGCCCTTGGCCTTAAAAGGTGGTATTTCGAACTTATCTAAACAGTAACCCGTCATTGTTCGATCAAGGTCGAACTCTTCTTTTTGGCGAAGGCTCTTGGACTTAAAGGGTGTTCTTTCGAACTTATCGAAATATTAACTCGTCGTCATTCGATCGAGGTCGAACTCTTCTTTTTGGCGAAGGCCCTTGGCCTTAAAGGGTGTTATTTAGAACTTATCAAAATAGTAACCCGTCGTTGTTTGATCGAGGTCAAACTCTTCTTTTTGGCGAAGGCCTTGGCCTTAAAGGGTGTTATTTTGAACTTATCGAAATAGCAACCCGTCGTCATTTGATCGAGGTCGAACTCTTCTTTTTGGCGAAGGCTGTTAGCCTTAAACGGTGTTATTTCGAACTTTCCGTAATAGGAACCCATCTTCATTCGATTGAGGTTGAACTCTTCTTTTTGGCGAAGGCTCTAGGACTTAAAGGGTGTTATTTCGAAATTGTCGAAATGGTAACCGATCGTCATTCGATCGAGGCGAACTCTTCTTTTTGGTGAAGGCCCTTGGCCTTAAAGGGTGTTATTTCGAACTGATCAAAATAGTATCCGTCGTCGTTCGATCGAGGTCGAACTCTTCTTTTTGGCGAAGGCCCTTGGCCTTAAAGGGTGGTATTTCGAACTTATCTAAACAGTAACCCGTCATTGTTCGATCGAGGTCGAATTCTTTTTGACGAAGGCTCTTGGCCTTAAAGGGTGTTCTTTCTAACTTATCAAAATAGTAACCCGTCGTCATTCGATCGAGGTCGAACTCTTCTTTTTGGCGAATGTCCTTGGCCTTAAAGGGTGTTTTTTCGAACTTATCGAAATAGTAACCCGTCATCGTTCGATTGAGGTTGAACTCTTCTTTTTGGCGAAGGCCGTTGGCCTTAAAGGGTGTTATTTCGAACTTATCGTAATAGTAACCCATCGTCATTCGATCGAGGTCGAACTCTTCTTTTTGGCGAAAGCCCTTGGCTTTAAAGGGTGTTATTTCGAACTTATCAAAATAGTAACCCGTCATTGTTCGATCAAGGTCGAACTTTTCTTTTTGGCGAAGTCCCTTGGCCTTAAAGGGTGGTATTTCGAACTGATCAAAATAGTAACCTGTCGTCATTCGATCGAGGTCGAACTCTTCTTTTTGGAAAAGGCACTTGGCCTTAAACTATGTTATTTCGAACTTATCGAAATAGTAACCCGTCGTCGTTTGGTCGAGGTCGAACTCTTCTTTTTGGCGAAGACCCTTGGCCTTAAAGGGTGTTATTTAGAACTTAACAAAATAGTAACCCGTCGTCGTTTGATCGAGGTCAAACTCTTCTTTTTGGCGAAGGCCCTTGGCCTTAAAGGGTGTTATTTCGAACTTATCGAAATAGTAACCCGTCGTCATTCGATCGAGGTCGAACTCTTCTTTTTGGCGAAGGGTCTTGGCCTTAAATGGTGTTATTTCGAACTTGTCGAAATGGTAACCGATCGTCATTCGATCGAGGTCGAACTCTTCTTTTTGGTGAAGGCCCTTGGCCTTAAAGGGTGTTATTTTGAACTGATCAAAATAGTAACCCGTCGTCGTTCGGTCGAGGTCGATCTCTTCTTTTTAGTGAAGGCCCTTGGCCTTAAAAGGTGGTATTTCGAACTTATCTAAATAGTAACCCGTCATTGTTCGATCAAGGTCGAACTCTTCTTTTTGGCGAAGGCTCTTGGACTTAAAGGGTGTTCTTTCGAACTTATCGAAATATTAACTCGTCGTCATTCGATCGTGGTCGAACTCTTCTTTTTGGCGAAGGCCCTTGGCCTTAAAGGGTGTTATTTAGAACTTATCAAAATAGTAACCCGTCGTTGTTTGATCGAGGTCAAACTCTTCTTTCTGGCGAAGGCCCTTGGCCTTAAAGGGTGTTATTTCGAACTTATCGAAATAGTAACCCGTCGTCATTTGATCGAGGTCGAACTCTTCTTTTTGGCGAAGGCTGTTAGCCTTAAACGGTGTTATTTCGAACTTTCCGTAATAGGAACCCATCTTCATTCGATTGAGGTCGAACTCTTCTTTTTGGCGAAGGTTCTAGGACTTAAAGGTTGTTATTTCGAACTTGTCGAAATGGTAACCGATCGTCATTCGATCGAGGTCGAACTCTTCTTTTTGGTGAAGGCCCTTGGCCTTAAAGGGTGTTATTTCGAACTGATCAAAATAGTATCCGTCGTCGTTCGATCGAGGTCGAACTCTTCTTTTTGGCGAAGGCCCTTGGCCTTAAAGGGTGGTATTTCGAACTTATCTAAACAGTAACCCGTCATTGTTCGATCGAGGTCGAATTCTTTTTGACGAAGGCTCTTGGCCTTAAAGGGTGTTCTTTCTAACTTATCAAAATAGTAACCCGTCGTCATTCGATCGAGGTCGAACTCTTCTTTATGGCGAAGGCCCTTGGTCTTAAAGGGTGTTATTTCAAACTTATCGAAATAGTAATCTTTCATCGTTCTATCGAGGTCGAACTCTTCTTTTTGGTGAAGGCCGTTGGCCTTAAAGGGTGTTATTTTGAACTTGCCGTAATATAACCCATCTTCATTCGATCGAGGTCGAGCTCTTCTTTTTTATGAAGGCCTTTGGCCTTAAAGGGTGTTATTTCGAACTGATCAAAATAGTAACCCATCGTCATTTGATTGAGGTTGAACTCTTCTTTTTGGCGAAGGCCCTTGGCCTTTAAAGGGTGGTATTTCGAACTTATCAAAATAGTAACCTATCGTCGTTCGATCTAGGTCGAACTCTTCTTTTTGGAGAAGGCCCTTGGCCTTAAACTATGTTATTTCGAACTTATCTAAATAGTAACCCGTCATCGTTCGATCGAGGTCAAACTCTTCTATTTGGCAAAGGCTCTTGGCCTTAAAGGGTGTTATTCCGAACATATCAAAATAGTAACCCATTGTCATTCGATCGAGGTCGAACTCTTCTTTTTGGCAAAGGCCCTTGGCCTTAAAGGGTGTTATTTCGAACTTATCGAAATATTAACCCGTCGTTGTTCGATCGAGGTTGAACTCTTCTTTTTTGCGAAGGCTCTTTGTCTTAAAGGGTGTTCTTTCGAACTTATCGAAATGGTAACCCATCGTCATTGGATCGAGGTCGAACTCTTCTTATTGGTGAAGGCCCTTGGACTTAAAGGGTGTTATTTCGAACTGATCAAAATAGTAACCCGTCGTCGTTCAATCGAGGTCGAACTCTTCTTTTTGGCAAAGGCTTTTGGCCTTAAAGGGTGGTATTTTGAACTTATCAAAATTGTAACCCGTCATCGTTCGATCGAGGTAGAACTCTTCTTTTTGGCGAAGGCTCTTGGCCTTAAAGGGTGTTCTTTCGAACTTATCGAAATAGTAACCCGTCGTCATTCGATCGAGGTCGAACTCTTCTTTTTGGTGAAGGTCCTTGGCCTTAAAGGGTGTTATTTCGAACTTATCTAAATCGTAACCCGCCGTCGTTTGATCGAGGTCGAACTCTTCATTTTGGCAAAGGCCGTTGGCCTTAAAGGGTGTTATTTCTAACTTATCGTAATAGTAACCCATCGTCATTCGATCGAGGTTGAACCCTTCTTTTTGGCGAAGGCCCTTGGCCTTAAAGGGTGTTATTTTGAACTTATCAAAATAGTAACCCGTCATTGTTCGATCAAGGTCGAAATCTTCTTTTTGGCGAAGGCCCCTGGCCTTAAAGGGTGGTATTTCGAACTAATCAAAATAGTAACCTGTCGTCATTCGATCGAGGTCGAACTCTTCTTTTTGGCAAAGGCCCTTAGCCTAAAACTATGTTATTTCGAACTTATTGAAATAGTAACCCGTCGTCATTCGATCGAGGTCGAATTCTTCTTTTTGGCAAAGGCTCTTGGCCTTAAAGGGTGTTAGTTCGAACTTATCAAAATAGTAACCCATTGTCATTCGATTGAGGTCGAACCATTCTTTTTGGCGAAGGCCCTTAGCCTTAAAGGGTGTTATTTCGAACTTATCGATATAGTAACCCGTCGTTGTTCGGTCGAGGTCGAACTCTTCTTTTTGGCGAAGGCTCTAGGACTTAAAGGGTATTATTTCGAACTTGTCGAAATGGTAACCGATCGTCATTCGATCGAGGTCGAACTCTTCTTTTTGGTGAAGGCCCTTGGCCTTAAAGGGTGTTATTTCGAACTGATCAAAATAGTAACCGTCGTCGTTCGATCGAGGTCGAACTCTTCTTATTGGCGAAGGCCCTTTGCCTTAAAGGGTGGTATTTCGAACTTATCTAAACAGTAACCCGTCATTGTTCGATCGATGTCGAAATCTTCTTTTTGACAAAGGCTCTTGGCCTTAAAGGGTGTTCTTTCTAACTTGTCGAAATAGTAACCCGTCGTCATTCGATCGAGGTCGAACTCTTCTTTTTGGCGAAGGCCCTTGGCCTTAAAGGGTGTTATTTCGAACTTGTCGAAATAGTAACCAATCATCATTCGATCGAGGTCGAACTCTTCTTTTTGGCGAAGGTCGTTGGCCTTAAAGGGTGTTATTTTGAACTTATCATAATAGTAACCCATCGTCATTCGATCGAGGTCGAACTCTTCTTTTTGGCGTAGGCCCTTTGCCTTAAAGGGTGTTATTTAAAATTTATTGTTATAGTAACCCGTCATCATTCGATCGAGGTCGAACTTTTCTTTTTGGCGAAGACCCTTGGCCTTAAAGGGTGGTATTTTGAACTGATCAAAATAGCATCCTGTCGTCGTTCGATCGAGGTCGAACTCTTCTTTTTGGCAAAGGCCCTTGGCCTTAAAGGGTGGTATTTCGAACTTACCGAAATAGTAACATGTCGTCGTTCGATCGAGATCGAACTCTTTTTTTGGCAAAGGCCCTTGGCCTTAAAGGGTGTTATTTCGAACTTATCAAAATAGTAACCCATCGTCGTTTGATCGAGGTCGAACTCTTTTTTTTAGCGAAGGCCCTTGACCTTAAAGGGTATTATTTCGAACTTATCGAAATAGTACCCCGTCATCATTCGATCGAGGTCGAACTCTTGTTTTTCGCGAATGCTCTTGGCCTTAAAGGGTGTTATGTCGAACTTACCGAAATAGTAACCCGTCGTCAGTCCTAGTTTTTGGAGAATCAGACATTTTCTGGGGGAGTCCCAATTGGTTTGACATTGCTTGCCTCAAAGGGTGTAACGTCGAAGAATACAAAACGTTGTTGTTTCACTTTGGTTCGTTTTGCGCACATGTTGTTGTTTCCTTGTATGACTCCTGCCTTCCGGCTTGGAGGTGTCACCGGCGGGCGGTATTTCAGTTGTTTTGTAGTAGTTTTTCGTTCTTTAATTGAGATGTTTCTTTACTCGCTCGCCCGTGCCGCCTTTGTGTTCCTACTTGGGAAAGAACCAGAAGGTGAGTTAGAGTGGTACTTTCCTTACCCCCACCCGGTGGTCCGATGGAGGAGAACAGGTTGTTGTTTGGCATTTTAATGGTTGATGGGGCAAAGATTTCTAAATTTGATGATTCTGCTCGGCTCTCCTCCCCCTACCATGTTGTGCCTTTGTACCACGTGGGTTAGGTTTTTCCTTCGCACTCTTTTCGGTGGGTAATCGTATTTCTTATCTTTGATCTGGGAGAGACTAGGAAATTTCACTAAGAAATCCCCACAGACGGCGCCAAATTGTTTGACTTAAAAGCTATCAGAACCTTTTCGAATTAATCAATCAAAGAAGACGAAGAGGTAAATTTTAGTCAGACATAATACATTCCAGATCAAAGAGCTAATAGTGTGGATAATATATAGGATGAAAGAAACAAAGTTGATCTTATTGTAATTCAACATTGTGGCTCCCATCAATCAATGGGGGAGATAGCTTTACATGTTCTTCTGCAGATTACTTTTCGCTTATGAAGATTACAGTAAGAGAGGTCGGGAGAGAGAAAGGAAAAATCCCCCTATCGAGGGTTTTTTCCTACTATATATAGTCAAAGCATCCATGCCATTTACTTGGTCTGACACTCTCTCGCACCAAGTGTGCCTTGATCGTTCTTTTAGACACTGCCCCTTCCGACTCGACACGTGTCGAGAACGAGATATAGGGTGGGCTATGTTATCTTTTACTACTCAGTCACTTGGGCGGAACGTTGGTCAGCTCGGCCGTGACGGTCAGATTTTGACCAATACAAAACTTTTCTTTCTTTTAGTGAACTTTACGATGTATTTTGAATGAAACTTTCACGAGAATTTTTCTTTTCTGAGCCCATATGATCATGGTTTGTGCTCCAGGGAATTGATAAGTCATCGTTGCCTAATTTTGGGGAAGTGCACGGTTAGACACTAATAACACATGTATTTATTTTTAAGTCACTGTTTAAAATATCTTTAGTCTTTAGTCACTGCTTTAATAAACTTTAACTGCCTGAAAGAAAATACCCTTCTGCTCATGTACTTAACTTTTGAACTTAACTTCACGACTTTAGGACTACATATCCTTAACTTTTGAACTTGTAATTCTAAGTTCAGGACTTCAGGTATGATGACTCAAAATGTCATCTTTAAATTAAATAATCATCTCGGTATTTTTAAGACCTTGAAAAGCGGTATCAATAATTCCTCGACTTATGTGCGCAATCCGTATAATTTTCCAGAAGGTTTTTATGTGAAAAATGGATTAAATTGTGAACTAGCGCTTTAAAACTCAACTGAGTTGACTTCGGTCAACATTTTGAGCAAACGAACCCGGATAAAAGTTTTGACCATTTCGGTAGTTCCATATCGTGATTGGGGACTTGCTCATATGCCCGAAATCGAATTTGAAGGTCCCTAGATTAAATTATCACCATTTAACGGAATCTAGAAATCTAAGACTAAAGATTTCTTAGGTTTGACCGGAGAGTTGACTTTTTGATATCGGGGTCGAAATCTCGTTCTCAAATTTTTTATAGCTTCGTTATGTCATTTATGACTTGTGTGCAAAATTTGAAGTCAATCGGACTTGATTAGATAGGTTTTTGCATCGAATATAGAGTTGGATGTTCTTAGTTTCATTAGGCTTGAATGGGGGTGTGATTCACGATTTTAGCATTATTTGATGTGATTTGAGATTTCGACTAAGTCTGTATTATGTTTTAGGACTTGTTGGTGTATTTTGTTGAGGTCCCGAGGGCCTCGGGTGGATTTCGGAAGGTTAACGGATATAAAAAGGCTGCTGAATTTTCTTTTACAGCATATGAACAGTACCGTGTACAGTACTCATGAACAGTACCGTGTACAGTACCCCGTGTATAGTAAAAACGCGTGAACATTACCCGGAATTTTTCTGGACAGAACATTAAGTTCTGAAAGTCCCATTTTCCATTTTTGTCAAATTGGAGTTCGGGAAGAGGTGATTTTCGGGAGATTTTCACAGAAAAACAACGGGGTAAGTGTTCTTAACTTAATTTTGGTTAGATTACCCGAATCTATTACTAGTTTTGGTAATAAATCTATGAATTTAGTTGGAAGAGTTTGAAAACTCTCTCTGATAGATTTGAGGATTTGAGGATTTGAGGGTCGAAATGTTATCGAAATTTAGTAATTTTAGTATGGTTAGACTCGTGGTTGGATGAGGTTTTATATTCCGTAATTTTTGTCGGGTTCCGAGATGTGGGCTCCACGGGTGAATTTTTAGTGCAATTTCGGATTTTTAATGGAAAATGTAGAATTTCATATGGAATTAATTCCTATAATTTATTTTGACTGAATCGAATTGTTTATTACTAGATTTGAGAATTTCGGGCACGAATTCGCGAGACAAAGGCTTGTTGGAATTTTGAATTGGTTGCAAAGCGAGGTAAGTGTTTGGTTTAACCTTAGCTTGAGGGATTAGGAGTTGTGTCTTATTTGCTACATGTTAATTGTGGAGTACGACGTATAGGCATGGTGACGAGTATCTATACGTTGGTGTCAAGCATGCCCGTAAGTCTTGTATTATAATTGTTATGACCCCATTGTGGTTTATTGCGCTTCATATGTTATTATCACCATTGTTCCCTTGCCGGGATGTTAGTTTGATATTATTGTTCCCTTGCCGGGATGTTTGTTTTGATAGTATTGTTCTCTTGCCGGGATGTTGTTGAAATATCATTGTTCCCTTGCCGGGATGTTGTTATATTGCCCTTTTTCCCTTGCCGGGATTCCTTGTTATTATTGTTGGCTTGTAACTGGGAGCGACTGATACGCCTATCACAAGATATAATAAAATGGGAGCGGGTGGTACGCCTACCACAAGATATAATAAAATGGGAGCGGGTGGTACGCCTACCACAAGATATAATAAAATGGGAGCGGGTGGTACGCCTACCACAAGATATAATGAAATGGGAGCGGGTGGTACGCCTACCACAAGATATAATAAAATGGGAGTGGGTGGTACGCCTACCACAAGATACATGAAATGGGAGCAGGTGGCACGCCTGCCACGAGATACAGGAAATGGGATCGGGTTGCACGCCTGCAACAAGATGTGAAAAGAAAGTGAAATCTGCCTTTGTTTTCCTTATTCTTGTTAGTGGTTGGATTTTGATTCCTTTATAATTCTCTTAATATTCTGTTTTTACCCTTTTTTATGGTCAATACTCCAAATTTCAACAATTGTTACATTTTTAGCTCAATTGATTTCTCAACTAAATTTTCCTTAAACCGTTTGAGGTTGTACTTTACCTAAAAAGAAATTTCTACTATGTTTTGATTTATTGGTTTCTCGTATTAAAGGTAATGACTCATTCGATATTGTACTTTAATTGAAATGGGTATCTTCTTTATCAAATGATTTCTTAAAATAACTTCATCTTTTCTTGTTGATTTCCTAATTGGGTTGGAAGTTGTACTCTACTTTATGTTAAGTGAATGAGGTGTCACAAGGTGACCTTTACTCGAAAGAATTATATTCAAAAGATACTTATTTGAATGAGTTATATTTGAAGGACTTGATAAACTGATTGCACTTGTATCTATTATTAGTTGAGAAACATTTATGGTGTTCTTGTTGCATGCTATTTATCACTGGTTGATCATTGTTGCCATCATTGTTATCTGCTTCCTATTATTTTTGTACGCTATACTGCACAGATTTATTTGCTAGTCTGGTCCTAGCCTCGTCACTACTTTGCCGAGGTTAGGCTAGGCACTTACCAGCACATGGGGTTGGTTGTGCTGATACTACACTCTGCACTGTGTGCAGATGCTGATACCGGAGTGCTTGGACCGTAGTGAGGGTGCTGTCTTCAGCCCACACAGGCGACACGAGGTAGTCCTGCAGACGTCCGCGGGCCTTGGCGTCACCTCCTATCTTTTTTTCTTTATCCTGTTTCCTTTACTCATTTTAGAAATAGTGTATATTTTATCTTTCAGACTTTGTATGTAGTATTCTTAGACCGTCTGTAAAGCTGTGACACCAAATTCTGGGTAGAGTTGTATTTAGACTTCCGCAGTTTTGTATTAAGATAAGTTGTCAGATTTTGTCTTCCGCTTAATTATTTTCGCTATTTGCATTATATCTACTCATCACTGTTAATAGTTTAAAACTGGAAAAGGTTAAGTAATTAGGATAATTTGGCTTGCCTAGTTTTCACCAGTAGGCGCCATCACGGCTCTCGAGTGTTGAAATCCGGGTCTTGACAAGTTGGTATCAGAGCCCTAGGTTACATAGGTCTCACAATTCACATACAAGCTTAGTAGAGTCTGAGGGATCGATACGGAAACGTCTGTATTTATACCCTAGAGGCTACAGAGTTAGGAAAAGTTTAACCCCCATTCTTCTCTGTCGTGCGATTTTGTTCTCACATTGCTAAATTAAAACCTCTACTCTTGTCCTTTCACGAATAGCGAAGAACGTGCCGCTTCTTCAGCCGAACAACATCACAGACCGGTGATAGATCAATTATGTCTTCGGAGGCTTTGCGAAGGTTGGATAGGTTTCACCAAGCTCTTCGCTACCACTTTCAGCAGTGCATCTTTTGAGGATCCACGGGATTATCTTGACCGCTGCTATGAAGTATTGCAGAACGTGAGAATAGTCGAAAGCGATGGGGTTGATTTTGTTATGTTTTAGATGACAAGTAGAGGTAGTGGAAAGATAATGTATTTACTAGACCAGTTGTGGCTCCGACGGAAGATGTAGACGTATCAAGAGATCACCTAATGAATCATGTTGGGGTTCAACGTACCTTGACATCTAGTTGATTTATTTGAGTTGTGAAGGTCAAATATTGTGGATTATCGGATGTCGTGACCTATGGCTTCGTGCCAAGTGAGGGGAGTCCACTATCAACAATCAAATTGCGGGGTCATGTGTTATACCAATTTTGGCCTGAGATGTATTTATGTGGTATTGAAAGGTTTTCCAAAAACTTGTATATGATTAAGAGTTGATATTTGAATGGGATGATGATGAGACTTGAGATATTCCCTCGTCCTTAATAATTCTACATTTCAGTATCAGCGGGGTCATGGAAACATATTCAGTATACTCGTAGTGCTTAAGTTCGCGTGAGGCAGTCATCTTTTAATGTACTAGTGGCATGGAATTTCCTGCAATGGTTATTTAAGTTATCCGATACAGACTCAGTATGAGCAATCGAACTGCGGATGGGTTGTTATGAAAATGGTGATACTAGGAACATCCTGAGAAATTATCCTAGACTTGGGAGAGTCATATTTCATCAAAGCACTCAGGCTACGTGCCCCATTGCAGTTAGTACTCCACTTACATGGCCAACCATAGGTAGGGGTCAGGATATTAGAGGTGGAGGTGAGACTCCTAGAGGTGGAGACCCAGTACGTTGATATATTTTCTATGGTATGGCTGAGGTTGCTACACCAGACGGTATCGTTATAAGTACGGTCTCGAATTATTATAAAGTCAAAATTTCCTTAACTTGATTCGGTTTTGAGTATCGAGGAAAGTTCTCCTATTGTGCTCCACTTATGAGTGAGCTTTGTAATTCTTAAATCTACATATGTGAATAATTTTGTTGGGAGATTATACGGAGATAGCCATGTCTATCGTTATGTGTTGGCCACTAAAAATAGCTGTGAGTCTAAAAATGACTTTTGTGAATCAATTCGATGAGTTTAATGTAATTTCTAAATAATTGATTTTAGTTGTAAATTATATGCCCTACCGGTATGAGGGATCATTGTATGTTGTGATTTTGTTTAACCAAGACTATTTGAAAGAAGGAAGAAAGGAAATGAAAATTTTTAGTTGGCACAATGTGCAAAATACTTGTGATTCAGAGTTGAGGATGAGATCCTCACATTTTTATATGAGATGAAATATTTAAACCGGGCTACAAGCTGAGGTGGATGTTATAGAAGCACGAGGTCCTAATGGTGAAAATTTTATGTGTTTAAATTCTCCTTTTGTGAAATTAAAATTTGTGCTATAGCACTTGTAGGGAGTCATGCCTATTAGGCTTATTTAAAAATTCTTGTATGAATATTTCTGTGCATAATTTGCCAAAATTATATTGTAACTATTAAGTTTTAGCCTACAAGGTGAGAGCCCAGGTGGCGTTAAATTGTGACTCGTTACTTCGGGTAAGTAATTATAAGATCTCCATGCCTTGTTGTTAGTAAACTGGAGGTTTGAAACAAAATTTTGTTAACATGAGGTTAATTGGCGATGTTGTAATTATGAACAACTATTAAGACCAGAGATGTGGTTATGGTCATACATAGGATGCGTTTTATGTCAAGATATCATTGTGATAATGGTGTGCTTGTAATGCAGAGATTAATGTTGTTGATATATACTTTGTGGTGCGTTGTTGGGTCGTGGACATGTTGTTAGGAGTTGTTTTGGTGTTACTCTGACAGGTGAATAAGCTTATTTTCAAAGCTTGGCCAAATAGGCTATAAGAGCAGAGAAATTGGTGTTGGACTCAAGAAAATAGAGCTAAAATAGAGTAAGTAGGCTTTAATTAATTTAGCAAGAAATGTCTGGAGCTTAATATCAAGTTTAACAAGCTAAGCGTCAAGGTCCAAAACGAATTCAGCTTCAGTTGAGAGAGAAGTATAAAATGATATAATAAGTAGAGATCCCGTACAAATTGAACTAAACATCGGGAAACCATTGTGAGGACAAACTCATTAGGGAATTTTCAAAGTTAAACTCTAATACTAATTGGAAGAATTCGAACATACAACTGATTTCTAGTCGTTACAAATCCGCTCGAAAATTATAAAAGTGAACGTTGGCTCCAACGTTTTGTGGCATCACATTGAGTAATATATTGATTACCTAGTAAAAATAAGGGGTATTATCGTATTAGTCCGCGTCAAAAATTATTTAAATGCCGAATATATATATATATATATATATACATATAGGTAACAGATGCTTAAACATTGTGGACATCCGTTTAAGACTTTGGGCTTCTTTGTTGTTAGAAGAGTTGTGCTTGAGATGGAACAGTACTGTTGTACCTAGCAGCCTATTGGAAGTTGTCCATATGCTAAGCGCATGAATTACTACCCATTGGCCACAGCGCCTAAATCAGGAGACCGCGAGGTAGGAAGTATAGAAAATAGGGAAAATACCAGTTATGCCCATTTATAAATATTTTATTACAAAAATAGGTCAATCCTAAAATATTACTAATATTATCCAATTAGCTATTTATAGCTAAAAAAGTATCAAATTTTTGCTTTTTTTATGTGGGTGTTATTAGAATAGATTGTGTACATCTTAAGGAGCTTGAATCTGAGTTTTACGATAATTTGGTGGAGTTTTGAGGTGATTTAAATTGAAAATTCGAAGTAGAATAAGATGAACATGAAAAAATGATATGTGTATCACTTCTGTATCAAACATGTATCATATTTATATCAAATGTATATCACATATATACCTGCGTGTGAGATACATGTGTGATACATGTTTGATACATGTGTTGCAGAAGAATTTTTTGAACTTGATTTTAACTACGAATTTTGATACTAAATCAGTCCAGATTACCTCTAATCTTCCTCAAGTTTTGTATATTGACCCATCTATGTTGTTTTGATGAATCTCAATCATACCCATTGAAAAAAGTCATTTTTTGCTTAGATTTTTGGAATCTTGTATATATATATATATTTATTTTTTTTGTATTTCATCACCTTATTTGTTACTTCATCCACGAAATTTTCTTTCCGTCTTGCATCTAATGTTGCTAATCATGCTTTTAAATATGGAAGGAGATCTTTGTGTGTGATTCTTGGAAGGAAAGAACCTTATTTATTTGTGTTTTTAATTTTTATGTGTTTGGCTAGTTTTGATAAGTCTATGATTAATGACCAGAGGTTGGTAAGTTGGGACTTTTTTGGTACATTTCTGTAAGATTCCCTAGAAAATAAGCCTGATAAAGGGTGTGTTTGGTACGAAGAAAATTGTTTTCCTATAAAATATTTTCATGAAAAATGAGTGGTTTTATCACTTTTTTTCCCTTGTTTGGTTGGTGAGTGAAAAATATTTTCCGTAAAATATTTTCTAGTGTTTGGTTAGAAAGTAAAATATATATTTTTTTGAAATATATATTTTTATGATACTCTCTCCTCACCCCCTCCCCCTTCCCCCAAATCCTTATGTTTCCTTGCTCCCTCCCTCCCTCCTCCAAATACCCAGCGTTTTCAGAACTCTATTTTTCTTCAAGAATTTAATTATTCTTATAAAAATTCACATAAAACCAAAGGAACTAATATGCCGCTTTACTTTTTTATGCAAAAATTATGTTGAAATTTGTGCTCCATAACTAAAAGAAATACTCTTTTTTGGTTGAAAAAGAAAGCACTCTTTCTACAATATGAAAATAAATTGCTTAATTATTGAAATAAAAGAAAATAATTTTTCTACTTCATGAAAATAAAATACTCATTTTGTTAAAAAGAAAAAAATTACTTTTTTATATCATGAAAAAAAATTCTCATTTGTTGAAATGAAAAAAAATCTATTTATCACATGAAAAGAAAGTATTATTAATAATACTTTTATTTAGGGTGGGGTTGGGTGGGTGGGTGGGGGGTGTGGGGGTGCGTTGTTGGGGGTTAGTGGGGATGAAGAATAGGGTGGGAAAGGTTGAGAAGAACCTTTGGAAAATATTTTTCCTTATTTTGATAGGGAAAACATTTTCCTCCAATGAGTTCACGAGGAAAATGTTTTCCAAAATATTTAAGCCAACCAAACATAAGAAAATTGGAAAACACTTTCCGGAATATGTTTTCTTTCATACCAAACACACCCAAAAAGAAGAGGAGTTTTCAGAAACCACTACATGAAGTGGCTATTAACGTGCCATAGGTACAATATTCATATTTACTAGCCGTAGCTATAATTTTGTTGCTACTGTACTTATTCCATGTATGCGCAACTGTATCTATACTATATTAAAAGCATGAACGCCATTAGCGAAATGTCGTTCGTCTTTTTTATTGTCACGACCCAAAAATCCCTACGAATTAGTCGTGATGGCACCTAGTCCCTAAACTAGGTAAGCCTAATATTTACAGAAATAACATTTATATTCATTAACTTCAAATTAAATAACTCTGAACAATTACAATTCCTAAAACTGGTAGTACAAGTCATAAGCCTTTGTAAGAGTAGTTATACAAAATAAATGCGATACTTTTCCAGAATAAAAAGGAACCAATGAAAATGAATACAAACAAAGGTGACTCAAATAAGGAAGGCGATGTTTACTCAGTCGATCACATCATTTCTGATACACAATTCCAACCATCTCAAAACTCGATGTCTCATATCACAACCTCAATTTCCGAACTTTTAGCACACACGACACCTTGTGCCCACATAGTCTTGTCTCACTTTTCATAACGTCATATTCATGCTACTCAGTACATAGGGACTATAACCAATGTAATTAAGATGTTCAAAAAGTCTCATTTATATAATATATAGTAGATTGCAGCTTCTAAAGCAATTAGGAAATTAGCAAGAAAAGATTAAGTTATTTTAAGAAATCATTTGAATAAAGAAAATACCCTTTTCAAATAAAATACAACATCGAATGAATTATTGCCTTTAATATAGGATTTAATAAATTAAAACTTCCTACTTAATGAACATAAGGACCTAAGTATCCTAAAGGCAAATTTTCCACAAATAAGTCCGAGGACACACTCGTCACCTCGCGTGCACGGATTACAATTAGCATAGAAGACTCAAATCCTAAGTGGAGGAGTCCCCCACACAAGGTTAGAAAAGATACTTACCTCAATTCAGCTAATTCAATACTCAATCTAGCTTTTTCTTTACCAATTCATCAACGCTCGGCTCAATCTAGCCAAAAACGACTTGAATACATCAAACAATGCAAGAGAAAACAATTTCAATTAACAAAGCTATGATTCTTATACAATTTGCAAAAAGTCAACGAAAGTCAACTTCCCGGGCCTGTACCTCGGAACCCAACAAAGTTTACAAAAACAAAATACCCATTCTGATACGAGTTCACCCATACAAAAATTATCTAATTCCGATACCATTTGGTCCTTCAAATCATCATTTTACATTTTTTTGAAAGTTTTCATAATTTTCATTTTCCTTTAGATTCTCATGAATTTTATAGTAAATCTAAGATATAATCACAAAATATAGTTGGGAATTGATTAAAGATAATTACCCAATAACTTGGTATGAAAATCTCTTTACAAAATCGCCTCATCTCGACTCTAGGGTTCAAAAATATGAAAAATGAAGCAACAACTCGGAATACCCAGCTTTTAGCAGGCTGCAGATGTCGCATTTGCGACACAGGGTTCGCAAATATGAAATCGCAAAAGCGAAGAAAGCTTCGCAAATGCGAAGCCTGGACTTACCCTGCTAAGGTCGCATTTGCTACAGATACTTCGCAAATGTGAATGTCGGTATTCGCAAATACGGTAGCCTCATCGCAAAAGCAAAAAATGCCCAGCCGCCAGGCATCGCAAATGCGATGGCCACATTTGCGACCAGAACATCGCAAATGCGAAGAAACCAGACCAGAAAATTCAAAATTTATGAGAGCTATTCTGAAACCACTCCGGAACTCACCCGAGCCCTCGGGGCTCCAAACCAAGCACCCACAAAACTATGAATACTTAACACAAAAAATCGCTTGCGCGATCAGAACACCAAAATAACCTCTAGAACCATGAATCGGATGCCAAAACGCATGAAAATCACTATGAACTTCAAGAACTTTTAGAATTGTAACAAAGCGTCCGAACCATATCAAATCAACTCCAAACGATACCAAATTTTGCAGGCAAGTCCGAAATTACATAACGAAGTTATTCCAACTTTCGGAATCTCATTCCGACCTCGATAACACAAAAGTCAACTATGGGTCAAACCTCTCCATTTTCCAAACTTCAACTTTTCTAACTTTTGCTGAAATGCTTCAAATTACCTTACGGGCCTCCAAATCCAGATCCGAACGCATACCTAAGCTCAAAATCACCATAGGAAGCTATTGAGATCATCCAAAACTCAGTCTGGAGCCGTTTACTCAAAAGTCAAATTCCGGTCAAATTTTCGCCGCTTAAGCTTCCAAAACTAGATTCCTTCTTCCAATTCGACTCCGATTCATCCGGAAACAGAATCCAATCATGCACGCAATTCGATACGCATAATATGAAGTTTCTCATGACCTCAAACTGTGGAACCAGACACAATTTCTCAAAATGATCAGTCGGGTCATTACATCCTCCTCCAATTAAACATACGTTCGTCCTCGAACGTGCCCAGAGTCGTTTCAAAGCCATCGAACCACCGCATGAGCTCCTCACATATACACCTGGGGGTGATTCCCCCTCACCCAAACCTATGTAGGACTGACAATGCAACTTAGCTGAAGGTCTTACCTCATCCTTAGTCCATAACCTTAGGAAAAAACCCAAACTTCAACATCTAGAATTCATCATAGGACTCGAACCCTACATCATCACACTGTATGAACCTGAAAAAGCTGAATCGAGCCAAATATTCCAATACAGAATACGATCACATGCTGCCCCACACAACTCAAATGCCCGAAGCAATAACCTCTGACCACCATAGCTGCTCAAATAATATCCTGGATGCCGACAATACACTTCACATTGAATATAACCTTGTTCCGGACCTCCACATCGCTGCTCATGATAAAGAAATATGCGAAAACTCATAGTCGCCCGTGAAGACAACAAGTCAAGAAGCTCTCTCTCCCACCAAGGGCCATTGCCCAAATTTTAGCAGAAACAATCTCATACTTCCAAACACTCCTCACCCCCAATGCGATAGTGCTAAGCTCAGGTCTAAGAACCTCATCTCAACTAATACAAACAACCCAACTAACAACTCATCACGGAATCACGCGGATTCTCACACCACGCAGCTTGTACACCTAACCAGCAATAACTCATTATGCAACACAAATAAAGGAGAGCAACATATAAGAATTATCTAGCAAGTACAACATATGTAACAACATAAGTATAGTTTTTCATCAAATTGTCGTACGGAGGGAAAACACAACACCAAATAAACACAAGGAAATGGAATCCCACATAATATCCGATGTGGTGTGCAGCCCGCTCCAAATACTCATCAAACCAAAATGCTCGGGTTTACTGATCATATGAATACAGATATCAAGTACAACAGAGTACACAATTATAACTGTTAGAAAATGAATAGAAATAAATAAATAGACATGGAAGAAAGCAAGCATGACTAAGGCGCAATAAGCACGTCAGCAACACGAGGGCTATCTCGCCCGCATCGCCGTAAGGTCTAAACAGAATTACAACATGAGTAGGGAATAATCATACAACCTCACCGCCTAACACAACATAAAAGAGTAGCACATAACATAGGTTAGGGGCACAAATAATATCCATTCTGCCTGATAACATAACCATAATGACAATCTCACAGGAGCACACAAACTTAATCTGATACAAAATACATATTCTCGTTGAGCTTCCAAATAGCCCATAACCGAATCCTGATCCTTCCCAATTAGGTAAAATATTCTTCAAAAATCCACATCAACCTATCGATAGTGCATGCTATTAATTATCCAATTCTCGACATTTCTTCACAATCCGCAATCAGGAAATAGTCCACACATGAGGGCATCTAACCCAAAACCTCAGGAATACCAAGACTTCCATACCCAAAATCAATTACACAAATCAAATGGCTGATACATAACTCACATCCCACTATCCTGTCTAAGAACCCACATAGAATTTCTGGCCGCGTAACAGAACATGAACCTCGAAAGCCTCAAAACCCAGTAATCACCATGCTACTAGCTATGCACCCGCAAACCAAAACTCAAGGTCCATTCCAAAAATGCACACTCTTCATATATGGTAGCTAACAATGCCAACGCCCAATTAATTTCTGATACCTATTCAGGAGAAATCCACAATGTACAACATATCTTTATGCCCGTAGCAGCTAGTAGACTCAAGCCGTTGCCCAAATCATCGAGAACTCCCCGAGATCCACCTGCACATAACTAATCCATTAGGACCGCAACTTCCCAACTCAACCGAGTCACACAAACTGTCCAATACTAGAGTGTTTCCATAAATGCCAGTAGATAATTCCTATTCAAAGGACCACTTACTTTCATTGCCACGCTGACCCAACACCACGGAACTGACCCAATTTTTTGGATAGTCAATATGCAACGATCCCAATCAAAGCCCCAAATACAGCCGGTCTTAACACGAACCACGTAGCCCAGAAGATCATAAACCACCACATTTCCTCTGAAACACCCCGTCCTGCTGCAACCACGATGCCCACGCTGAATAGACCTTCTGTGAATTTGAAGTTGTTTCTCCGACCCCCCTCTTGATATTGAAATGTAGATTCATTAATGACGCAGAAACATTATAAGCCCCGATATCATCCCACACAAGATCTTAGACCTTAGTCATATACAAATTTCGAAAGCATTCCAATACCACATATATACATACTTCAGGCCACAACTGATGTAAATCTGACTCTACATTCTGGATGCCACTACTGGACTCCTCTACTTGGCGTAAAGCCATAGAAAACATCATCTGATGATCCACAAAACTAACCTTCACAGCTCGTACAACACAAATCACAAGGTACTCCAATATCACCAACTATCCTCAATCAACATCCACCTCGTGACCCCGCCACAATCTCAACGACTAACCAACCAATTAAACCTTCTCAAGCTTGCACTCATCAAGCAGATGCCGAGAATTGTTGTGCCTCCATATGAACAACTTAATAGTCTCTCAATACCTTTGTATCTTCAGTCTGGACAACACGTTGAGACAATGTCTGAGCATCCCTGACTCCCTCGTAGTCCGTCTGTAGCATCACAAACCACTGGCGTATAGCGGACACTAAGAGTGTAATATACTTTTAGCTGAATCAATATTGCATGATAAGGAATGAAAGACATGGAATTTCCTAATAGTTCTGTAGCCTCTTGTGGATAAGTACAAACGTCTCTGTACCGATCCGCAAAACTCTACTAAACCTGCTTATGACTCGTAGCATCTATGAACCTAGAGCTTTGATACCAACTTGTCACGACCCAAAAATCCCTCCGAAGGAGTCGTGATGGCACCTAGTCCCTAAACTAGGTAAGCCTAACATTTATAGAAATAACATTTATATTCACTAACTTCAAATTAGATAACTCTGAACAATTACAATTCCCAAAACCGGTAGTACAAGTTATAAGATTTTCTAAGAGTAGTTATACAAAATAAATGCGATACTGTTCCAGAAAAAAAGGAACCAATGAAAATGAATACAAACGAAGGTGACTCCAAGACCTGCGAACGCAGTAGCAAGTTTACCTTGAGTCTCCATCGCGATGATCTGCACAGCTAATACCGATCAAATACCAAGATCTGTACAAAAAAATGTACAGAAGTGTAGTATGAGCACACCACAGTAGTGCCTAGTAAGTATCAAGACTAACCTCGGTGGAGTAGTGACGAGGGACAGTCAAGACAGCTACTGGTCTAATAAAGTGAACATGATTTAGTAATAAACTAACAATGGTAAAGGCAACAGTATAATACCAATAATAGGGAAGAATCAAATACAAACAGAAGAGACAATAAAAAGGAAACATGAATGGTAACATAAGATAACCAAGTGAATTAACATCAACAAAGCTGGGACACAGACAAGTAAAATATACTCAAATAAGGAAGGCAATGTTAACTCAGTCAATCACATCATTTATGATACACAATTCCAATCATCTCAAAACTCGATGTCTTATATCATAACCTCAAATTCCAAACTTTTAGCGCACGCGACACTTTGTGCCCACATATTCCTGTCTCACTTTGCACAACATCATCTTCATGCTACTCAGTACATAGGGACTATAACCAATGCAATTAAGATGTTCAAAGAGTCTCATTTATATAATATATAGTAGATTACAGCTTCTAAACCAATTAGGAAATCAGCAAAAAAAGATGAAGCTATTTTAGAAATCATTTGAATAAAGAAAATACCCTTTTCAAATAAAATACAACATCGAATGAATTATTACCTTTAATATAGGATTTAATAAATTAAAACTTAGTAGAAATTCCTTTTTAAGTAAGATTCGATATTATCGGGTTAAGAAAATTTAATTGAGAAACTAATTGAAATAGAACATAACATTTATAAGAGTTTGAATTATTGAAAATTAAATATATACATGGCGAGTTCAAATTTAAAAGTCATAAATAGCAGCATAGTACTAATTCCTTGATTTTTAATCACGATATTACTAATAACTTAACAGGACAGGAGGAAATGATTCAACGTAATAAATTTACTTTAAAAATTAATTCACCAAAATAATAGTTTCAGGGAAGGAGCGTAAGGAACAACGACAAGTAAACAACTCAATGCCAATAACCCTATCCTCACAACTCAGTGAAACCCGAAATACAAACTGTCAAGTCTTAAATAAATGAACTAGGGTATTCTTAGTATTCAGCTATAACCAAATCCTAAAGTAAAACAACCGAATAACTTGTACAATCAAGGGGAATAAATAAGCATATTTATATTGATGTGGTGCGCATCCCGATCCCACCAATCCTCCCTTATTCCTCCGTAAAAACTACAGTAAAAGTAAATAGAATATATATTTGTTGCTGCATACAACCCGATCCCACCAATCCTCCCTTATTCCTTCTTAACAATTACAATGAGAGTAAATAGTGTGTATATATATATATATATATATATATATATATATATATATATATATATATCACAATATCCGCAACCCAATTCCACCTATTCACCCGTATTACTCCTTGTTGCGGCGTGCAACCCGATCCCACCAGTTCACCCTTATTACTCCTTAATATATATATATCACCCTTATACCTCCTGTTGCAGTGTGCAACTCGATCCCACCTGTCCACCCTTATTACTCCTTGTTGCGGCGTGCAACCCAATCCCACCAGACAACATCAATTCTCCCTTATTCCTCCTCAACTTATCAACAACTAGACAGTTTAAAATCAACTGCAACAACAATTCAACAACCCAATCACAAGGATTTCTACTAACAAGAGTATGAGTACACGACAATAAGAGAATCATGGAAAAACCAAGAAGCACAACAACTTTTACAAAAACAACAAGACATATAAGACACGTGATAACTACACTGGCAACCACAATAATTTGGACACATAACATATATGCATGGGGTCATAGAGGAATTCACAATTAAGAAATAACAAACCGATAATGAGGACAATCACTTCAATTAAGGCAAATAAGGGCCAAGTAACAAGTAAGAGTTAGAGGAAAGCTAACAATATCGTATGGAGGATATAAAGATAAATCAGGCAATTAGGAAACTCAATCATATCGGAATACTTTTCACTTATTGAACATAAGGACCTAAGTATCCTAAAGGAAAATTTTCCACAAATAAGTTCGAGCACACACTCATCACCTCGTGTGCACGGACTACAATTAGCATAGAAGACTCAAATCCTAAGGGGGGAGTCCCCCACACAAGGTTAGGCAAGATACCTCAATCTGGCCAATTCAATACTCAATCTAGCTTTTCTTTTACCAATTCATCAACGTTCGGCTCAATCTAGCCAAAAATGACTTGAATATATCAAACAATGCAAGAGAAAATAATTCCAATTAACAAAGCTATGATTCTTATACAATTTGCAAAAAGTCAACGAAAGTCAACTTCCTGGACCCGCACCTCGAAACACAACAAAATTTATAAAAACCGAATACCCATTCTGATACGAGTTCACCCATAAAAAATTATCTAATTCCGATACCATTTGGTCCTTCAAAATATCATTTTATATTTTTTGAAAGATTTCATAATTTTCCCCAAATTTTCCTTTAGATTCTCATGAATTTGATGTTAAATCTAAGATACAATCTCAAAATATAGTTGGGAATTGATTAAAGATACTTACCCAATGACTTGGTATAAAAATCTCTTCACAAAATCGCCTCACCTCGAATCTAGGGTTCAAAAATATGAAAAATGAAGCAAAAACTCGGAATACCCAGCTTTTAGTAGGCTGCAGATGTTGCATTTGCGACACAGGGTTTGCAAATGTGAAATCGCAAAAGCGAAGAAAGCTTCGCAAATGTGAAGCCTGGACTTACCTTGCTAAGGTCGTATTTGCGAAGTTTTGGCATACGCAAATGCGACAGCCTCATCGCAAATGCGAAAAATGCCCATCCGCCTAGGCATCGCAAATGCGATGGCCGCATTTGCGACCAGAACATCGCAAATGCAAAGAAACCAGACCAGAAAATTCAAAATTCATGAGAGCTATTCCGAAACAACTCCGAAACTCACCTGAGCCCTCGGGGCTACAAACCAAGCGCACACAAAACTATGAATACTTAGCACAAACTCGCTTGCGTGATCAGAACACCAAAAAAACCTCTAGAACCACGAATCGGATGCCAAAACGCATGAAAATCATTATGAACTTCAGGAACTTTTGGAATTGCAACCAAGTGTCCGAACCATTTCAAATCAACTCCAAATGACACCAAATTTTGCAGGCAAGTGTCACGACCTAAAACTAACTTTGTTGTGATGGCGCCTAACGTGGTACTAGGCAAGGCAACACACTACCAAAACCAATCAATATTTTCATTTTTTAAGACAAAACCTAAAGCAATTTAACTTGCATAAGAAGTTTAAATCAAAACAACAGTGCAGAAAGAAACACGCCATCTGGGTGTCACTAGTCATGAGCATCTACTACAACCGTCTGACAACATCAAGACTAACATAGCCTGAAAATAACTGAATACAACTAAGGGAAGATAAGGAGTGAGAAAAGTAGGGCTGCGATCGCCAGACAGCTACCTTACTAACTCTGATGGACCTGCCACTGAATAATCAACACCCGCTACCGAGTTTAGAAATACCTGAATCTGCATACAAGGTGCAGAGAGTAATGTGAGTACGCCAACTCAATAAGTAATAAAAGTAAATAGAGACTAAGTAGTAGTGACGGGCAATATAACATATACAGTTCATATCATGAAATCTCAGTAAAATACAACAAGATTTTAAAATCAGGGTTTTGAATCAACTCGGCTCATTTAAATCCAGTTTCAATAAAACCATTTAAAACATCTTTCAACAGTTTTCAACGAAGTGATGCAACAATGAGTAAAAATGATGAAAACATAAACAACCCCTCAGGAGAAACTCACTCGTATATAGCCCCTCGGGCAACATAAATCAAGAACAGCTCCTCGGCGAACATCACTTGTGAATAGCCCATCGGGCAAACATGAATCATAAACATCCCCTCGGGCAAACCTCACAGTCACCCATATACAGCCCCTCGGGCATTACCTCACAATCGCTCGTAAACAACCCCTCGGGCACAACATGAATCAAGAACAACCCCTTGAGCAAAACATCATATCACTCACTCAGGGTACCCGCGCTCACTGGGAATGTACAGACTCCGGAAAGGCTCCTACAGCCCATGTACTATAACAAGCCACCTCGTGGCATAAATCAATCAGGCCCTCGGCCTCATAACAAGCCACCTCGTGGCATAAATCAATCAGGCACACGGCCTCACAAGAATCATGAATGAATAACAACATGCTGCGGCATGCAGCCCGAACCCATACTATCCTCACAATACAGGCCCGTGGTCTCACTCAGTTAGAAACCTCTCAAGCCACTCAGGCTATCAGTAAAACAGGGTGCTCAGCCCAAAACAACATTTTTTATATGCATCAAAACAGTATAGTAAAGACTTAGTTATGAAATCAATGAGTATAACATGACTGAGTATAGATTTTCAATCGAAAATAGTAAGAGGATAGTAAGAAAAAGGCCCCACAGAGTCCAAATAACTTTTGCACAAGGCCCAAACATGGCATTCAGCCCAATTTATAGAAAATTCTTTCTAAAACACATAAGTATCATATAATTTAAGTCAAATATGCAACTTTATAGTTGCTACGGGATGGACCAAGTCACAATCTCGAATGGTGCACGCCCACACGCCCATCACCTAGCATGTGCATCACCTCAAAATAGCAAAGCAATGTGAAATCCGGGGTTTCATACCCTTAGGACAAGATTTACAATCATTACTTACCTCAAACAAGCCAATTCCAATACCGAGCAAGCCAAGCGATGCTCCAAAAATGCCATCTCACGCGTTTTGACCTTCGAACGGCTCGAAACTAACCAAAAACAACTCAAATACATCAAACAATGCTAAAGCAACCAATCCCAATCGAAAAAGATCGAATCTTTAATAAAAAGTCCAACCTAGGCCAGCATCTCAGAACCCAACAAAACTCACAAAATTTGACAACCCATTCAATTATGAATCCAACCATACTATTTTCATCTAATTCTGACTCCGAATCGATGTTCAAAACTTAAAAATTCATATTATGAAACTTTAGGCCAAAACTCCCCAATTTTCACTTTGAAATCATCAATCAAATGCCAAAAACGAAGGTGGATTCATGAAATATAACCAAAACCAAGTAGAGAACACTTACCCCAATACATATGGTAAAAATCGCCTCCAAAATCTCCCAAATTCGAGCTCCCCAACTCAAAATATGATCAAATGAGCAAACCCTTATTTTATATATTTTTTTGCTAGCTATTCTGCTTCGATTCTTGTGTCAAATTATCCCGATACTCACTTTTGATGCTTTAATGGATTCCTTGTGAAAGATTAATCAAGTTAGGCTCTTGAATTACTCCATTTGACCTTATATTAAAGGAGATATGTTGGTTTCAATATTTGAAAATAGTGAAGATTTTTAAATACGAATTCAGTGGCAATTTCGTAATTAATCTGAAAAATATGGAAACCTAATTCTTAGTAAAATGATCATAAAATCTTCATACGATGTCCAAATTCGACGATTCATTTTGTTATGACTCCATAGTTATGATACAGATCTAATTCTTCAATAGAAACAGAAATCGGAGCCCATTTGCTTAATGTAGTACTATTTATGCTTACAAAACGATGTCGAAACATAAAAGGCGAGCGCAACACAACCCAAACCTATCTGAAACTTACCCGAGCCCCTCGAGACCATATTCGAACATACCAACAAGTCTCATTTCATAACACGGACCTACTTGAGGCCTCAAAACACACATAACAATATTGAAACGACGAATCACACTTCAATTCGAAATCAATGAACTTGAAACTTCAAACTTCCACAACCGATGCCGAAACCTATCAAATCATGTCCGATTGACCTCAAAGGTTACACACAAGTCACATTTGACATTATGGACCTGCTCCAACTTTCGGAATCGGAATCCGACCATCATATCAAAAAGTCCACTCCCGATCAAACTTTCCAAAATTCCAACTTTCGCTATTTCAAGCCAAATTCTACTATGGACCTCCAAATCACAATCCGGACGCGCTCCAAAGTCAAAAATCACCCAACGGAGCTAACAGAACCATCGGAAATCTAATCCGAGATCAACTTCTAAAAAGTCAAAAGTTGGTTTCAAATTTAAAGCTTCTAGCTGAGAATCATTCTTCCAAATCAATTTCAAATACCCTGAAAACCAAAACTAACGATTCACATAAGTCATAATACTTCCTACGGAGCTACTCATGCCTTCAAACAACCGAGCAAAGTGCAATTTCTCAAAATGACCGATCGGGTCATTACATCCTCCCCCACTTAAACATACGTTCATCCTCGAACGTGCCAGGAGTTGTTCCAAAAGCCATCAAATCAGCGTATAACCTGACTATGCACATACCCGGGTGTGATCCCACGTCACCCTATCCCATAAAGGTCTGATAACACAACATGACTGAAATTTCTTAATCCTACCTAGTCCATAAGTCTTAGGGCTCAATTTCTAATATCAGAAATTTTCTATAAGATCAGAATCTCGCATCTACACACTGTATAAGTCAGAACAAGCTGTATCAAATCATATCCCTAACCCAAGATATAATCACATGATATACCACATAACTGATACACTCAAAGTGATAACGTCTAATCACAACAACTGCTCAAACAATCCCAATACCGGTAATAAACCTCTTATTAAACGAAGCCTAATTCCAACACTTTTGTATACTGCCAATGATGAAAGAAACACTCAAAAATCATAATCATTCCTCAGTTCAACTAGTCATGGAGTTCCCTCTCCTTCGACAAGGACTATAGCAGATTTCTAAGTCAACTTCCGATATTATCCTTCCGACCATGCTGTACCCAATTCTGATAGTATTTATTCTAGGTCCAATGACCTCATCTCATCCAACACGACCACTCTGATAACATGACACATCAATACAATCCAAAGTCATAACTTGTGCAACTCGTGTACCCAATAGCAACATCCCAAATGTACTCAAATCATGAAAAAAATGACTCAAACGAGAGGACTGTCCCGCAAGATTAACAAGTATTGCCACAACGAAATACTGAAAATCCATCACACCCCGTAGGACCATCACATGAATCTAACACAAAGGTTCATACCTTAACATAATTTCTCTGCAATGTGTGCCCCATCAAAACACTAATCCATGGCATATACCTCATGCCACCTTGCTCAAAATCAATAACGACGCACAATAATGTCAAGTAATCAAAGTGCATTACCATAACCACAGAGAAGCAAATGACATAACGCCACACAAAACCCGAAAGAGCATAACCAATAAGCCATCCACCAAGCAATACCCAATACTTTTCCCGCTCAAATTCCATTATAAGACCCCAATAGAACCGCACCATATGTTCATATAACCAACAAATCATAACCCCTCATAACATAGAAGAGCAGCTCATAGATCACTCCAGAACACGAATAAGCTCAACAACAATCGAATGGCACATCCCTCAACAATAGCAGTTCAGACTTAAAAATCCAATCTGGTACAGAACATACCTCTATGTTGGGCCTACCAATGAACCCCAAATGAGCTCTGGTCCCCCACGATAGATAAATAACCCTTCGAAACTCTACAATGACTGAATCACAACACATACTAACCGTTGACTAACCTTTCACAACCACGAAACAATCTACTCAGAAGAACTCCCAGTCTCTAAATCCATAGAAAATACGAATCACCATCTCTGATCTCAACTCCACTGCCTGAATGCCCATACTTTTCCAATTACACAGTCAACCCATGAGGAATACTTCTAAAATTCTTCTGTGCCACAAAGCAAAATTTGAACTCCAGCAGTCGATCAAACAAGAGAGTGCTGCAATACCAATGAAGTATCCATAACTCCCACACATCGCCTTTTTGAAATGTATACTCTCATCAAGCCATACTAGTTAGTATTATCATTTGCCTAGTCATCAGAAACTGTCCATACTACAATAAGAATTTATGACCTTCCTTTCGGAACTGAACCATGACCTTATACATACAAATCTCAACCCTACACAACATACCACATATACCATGCCATCCCATGATAAATATGAGAACTTCAAAATCCACTCCGAGTCACAAGTAACTACACACTCAACTAGCCAAGAACTTTCCATTTGATCCCATCTAGGAGAAGATTACTATACATCACATGTTCCTCATGCTAGTAGAAGATATACCTCTCTAACCGTGGTAGAAACCATAAAAATCTCTCCAAATCCCATTTGCTCAAAACCCAACCGTCAGGACTGAATCCTTCTAACCCAAACAAGCTACGCAGGTCACCAAACCTCAAGAGCATTGCCACGAAACACTTGTAGAAACTCATTACCTCATAAACACCCAAAGAACTAATCATACCCATTACCATGCCGATCCAACCTATTACCAAATTGTCCTATCTATCAGAGTTCCTTCTGAATTGCATTCACATTGATACTTCTCCTTGCCATAATACCTCAATCCTCAACCCAGATTAACCACACAAGACCCTAACATAAACCACACTACCCTAAGGCTCATAAGTCGCTGAATGCTCTCTTAAGCACCCCAAAAGTACCACAACCAAGATACCCACTCTGAAGAGACCTTCTATGAGTTTCAAGTTGTTCATCTTACTTTCTTGATACTGAAATGTAGAATCCACAACGATGTAGAAATACTGCAAGCCTCGACACCATCCAATGTAACTCTTAGCTTCTAGCCACATACAAACCTGCAAAAATTCTCAATTGCCACATATAAATCTTGAATTCATTAGAACCGTTCTCGAGAGTTATCCACTCTGCTCAAATCTCAATTAGATTAATCAAACGGACCGATCGACCTGAGCCCCATTAGCACTCGAACACCCAATGATGTAACTCCACCTTAATGCAACCTGATAAATTTCTTCTCCACGTACATTACATCATTCACCAATAACAACTCAAATCATTCCATGATTCTTATATACTCATAAAACCTAATACAACTCGTATTTAGAAATTCCCTTTACTCGAGTCATCCTTGATCTCAACCTCTGCAAGTCATAACTGATTCACCAGTATACCTCAAACTGAAACTAAAATGACACTTAACTATGCAATCAACTTATCAATAGAAGACTCCTCTACTTGGCTCAAAGCCATAGATCAAAACACACAAAAACTCACGATGCACATACTCTATTACTACCATAATACCATAGTGAGATTGAACTAAATCCTTCATATGCTCGTGCAACACAAACCATCTAGTACTTCAAATCATCTGCAAATCTCGCATTCACCCTCGTAATAGCCAAGAGAACTCTTATACGCAATCCAAACTCAATCTGCAACACATATAATTCACTAGTAAAGGAGGACTCACTACAAAATAGCATAGGGATCACATGCCCTCAGGACACCCTGCAGGAGATAACCCACCTGCTTCGTCTCAAACTAACATCTCTTTATACCCTTCCACCGTCATAAACATCACGCAATCACTTAATCTTCCTGAGTTTGAACTCATATCACGACATAAAATCTACTTCATTCCCCAACTAAACAACATAAAAGATCCTTCAGCACACCCATAACTCGGGGCTATACATCAAATCAAGATGAAAATCAAGCACCAAATAGTTCTTTCTACCCTCAAGTAGACTCTCCTCGTCACATCCAAATCATATGAACACATCACACAGTCACATCATACTCATCACGTAGCCATCCAACCATCAGTTTTACTAATAGGGACACTACCAAACATATAAATCTAAAAACACATGCTCACCCAATCAAAACCTCAATGCTCAAGCTACATGCAAAGCTTTGCCCTAAGTCCTTCAGACTGGCCCAACATCAACACACAAAAATAATATCTCGCCTCTCGTTCAGGGAATCACAAGCCGTCGATGCACAACTAATACCGAGTGCTCATACGCGCATACAAACGCGTGGAAGGAATTTCAAGAGTTACATTTCAAGTTGAATCAAGGTCGCACGATAAGAATTGAAGAATGTAGGATATCCTAAATGTTCTGCAGCCTCTCAAAGATAAGTATAGATGTCTCCGTACCGATCCACGAAACTCTACTAAACCTGCTCATGACTCGTGAGACCTATGTAACCTAGACTCTGATACCAACTTGTCACGACCCAAAACTAACCCTGTCGTGATGCCGCCTAACGTGGTACTAAGAAAGTTGACACACTACAAAAACCAATCAATATTTTCATTTTTAAGACAAAACCAAAGCTATTTAACAATAAACCTGCATAATGAGTTTAAATCAACACAACAGTGCAGAAAGAAAGCCCAACATCGGGGTGACACTAGTCATGAACATCTACTACAACCGTCTGACAACATCAAGACTAACATAGCCCTGAAACAATTGAATACAACTAAAGGAGGATAAGGAGGAGAAAAGCAGGGTTGCGATCGCCAGGCAACTACCTAGCTAACTCTAATGAACCTGCCAATAAGTAATCAACACTCGCTACCGGGTTCTGAAATACCTGAATCTGCACACAAAGTGGAGGTAGTAATGTGAGTACGCCAACTCAGTAAGTAATAAAAGTAAATAAAGACTGAGCAGTAAGAAAACACATAATCCACGTCATAACACCACAACAAATACAGGATGTTTCCAAAATAACATATAAATCAAGTCATCTCGTTAAACATCAAATTTCAATAAAAATCCTTTGAAACTGTCTTTCAACAATTTTTCATAACAAAGTGATAAAATAATGAGTAAAAATAGTAAAAACATAATCAGCCCCTCGGGCAAAACTCACTCGTATACAGCCCTTCGGGTAACATAAATCACAAATAGCCCCTCGGGCAAGACATATATCATAAATCGCCCCTCGGGTAACATAAATCACAAACAGCCCCTTAGGCAAGACATGTATCATAAACCGCCCCTTAGGCATAACATGAATCAAGATCAGCCCCTCGGGCAACATCATATCACTCACTCTGGGTACCCACGCTCACTGGGGGTGTTCAAACTCTGGAGGGGCTCCTACAGCCCAAGCGCTATAACAAGCCATCTCGTGGCATAAATCAATCAGGCCCTCGGCCTCATAACAATAAGCCACCTTGTGGCATAAATCAATCAGGCCCTCGACCTCATAATATCATGAATCAGTAACAACCTGCTGCATCGTGCAGCCCGATCCCATAATATCCTCACAACAAAGGCCCTCGGCCACACTCAGTCAGAAACCTCTCAAGCCACTCGGGCTAATAGTAAAATAGGGCGTTCAGCCCAAAATATTATTTATAGTATCAAAACTGAGTAAATAAGGCTGCGGTATGAAATCAGTAAAACACAACATGACTGAGTACAAATATTAAGTCAAAACAGTGAAGAATTGTAGTAAAAAGCTCCTAAGGGTCCAAACAGATGGCAAGAAGCCCAAATATGTCATCCAGTCCAAAGCATAGTAATACTTCACAAAACACAATAGTATCAAATAGTTTTCAATCAAGTATGCGACTTAATAGTCGTATGGAACGGACCAAGTCACAATCCCCAACGGTGCATGCACCCACGCTCGTCATTTAGCGTGGGCGTCACCTCAAAGTAGTGAAATAATGTGAAATCCGGGGTTTCATATCCTCAGGACAAGATTTACAATCATTAGTTACTTCAAACAAGCCAATTCCAATACCGAGCAAGCTAAGCGATGCTCCAAAATGCCATCTCGCGCATTCCGACCTCTGAACGGCTCGAAACTAACCAAAAACAACTCAAATACATCAAACAATGCTAAAGCAACCAATTCCAATTCAAAAAGGTCGAATCTTTAATCAAAAGCCCAAAATCGGCCAAAAAGCCCAACCCGAACCCACATCTCAGAACCCGACAAAATTCACAAATCCGACAACTCATTCAACTATGATTCTGACCATACCAGTTTCATCCAATTCCGACTCCAAATCTATGTTTAAAACTTAAAAATTGACTTTATGAAACTTTAGGCAAAACCCCCCAAATTTCACTTTGAAATCATCAATCAAATTCCAAAAACGAAGATGGATTCATGAAATATAATTAAAACCGAGTAGAGAACACTTACTCTAATACGTATGGCGAAAATCGCCTCCAAAATCACTTAAATCCGAGCTCCCCAACTCAAAATATGACCAAATGAACAAACCCTTATTTTATATATTTTTTTGCCATCTATTCTACCTTGATTCTTGTGCCAAATAATCCCGAAACTTGCTTTTAATAACTCCAATGGATTCCTTGTAAAATTTTATCCAAGTTAGGCTCTTAAATTAATTCATTTAACCTTATATTAAAAGAGATATGATGGTTTCAATATTTGAAAATAGTGCAGATTTTCAAATACGAATTTAGTGGCAATTTCGTAATTAACCTCCAAAATCTGGCAACCCAATTCTTAGTAAAATGACCATAAAATCCTCATATGATAGCCAAATTTGATGATTTTTTTGCTATGGCTCCGTAATTACGATATAGATCTAATGCTTCAATAAAAACCTAAATCGGAGTTCATGTGCTTAATGTAGTACCATTTATGCTTGAAAAACAACGTCGAAACATAAAAAACAAGCGCAACACAACCCAAAGCTATCCGAAACTCGCCCGAGCCCCTCGGGACCTTTTTCAAATATACCAACAAGTCTTGTATCATAACACGGACCTACTTGAGGCCTTAAAACATACATAACAACATCGAAACGATGAATCACACCTCAATTCGAAATCAATGAACTTGAAACTTGACACTTCCACAAGTTATGCCGAAATATATCAAATCATGCCTGATTAACCTCAAATGTTTTATGCAAGTCAAATTTGACATTATGGGCTTGCTCCAACTTCCGGAATCGAAATCCGACCCTGATATCAAAAAGTCCACTCCCGATTAAACTTTCTAAAATTCCAACTTTAGCTATTTTAAGCCAAATTCTACTATGGACCTCCAAATTACAATCCAGATGCACTCCTAAGTCCAAAATCATCCAGAGGAGCTAACGGAACCATCCAAAATCCAATCCGAGATCAAATTCTAAAAAATCAAAACTTAGTCAAACCTTTCAAATTTAAAGCTTGTAGCTGAGAATCATTCTTCCAAATCAATTCCAAATAACTTGAAAACCAAAACTAACGATTCATATAAGTCATATACTTCCTACGGAGCTACTCATGCCCTCAAACAACCGAGCGAAGTGTAATTGCTTAAAATGACTGGTCGGGTCATTACACGTCACTTCTTCAGACCCCGCGCATAGTGGGAGCTTAGTGCACCAGACTGCCTTTTTTAGGCTTTTATTTTTCAAGGAAATGTAGGACCAACCTTCACTTTCAAATTTTTAAAAGACAAAAATTATCAATTTTTTTATTCTTATTATTGGACAAGTCTTTAATATTTTCAATAAAAGTATGTCACATAAAATCTTTTTAACTAAATGTAGTTTTTAAAAAAAAAGTTCAAACAAAATGTGATAATTTTGAATTCAAAATTAGATTACTTAAACAACATTAAATTTTATAAGTTATTCAAATAATATGATGTTCTTGCTGAAACTAAATCGGCAACATGATTACTTGTGAAGTTGCGCAGATGAAATTAAAGGAGTGAAACTTAGTTTATTTAAGTTGAATATAAGGAATGATGATTGAGGACTTCTATAGGGTAGAATTTCATAATTTATTGATTACATGTATAGAATCAATGTTATCAATTTCAGAAGCTTAAATTTTTATTTTATGAGTCAATCATTGTTTTTAATATAATATTTAGTTTTTAAAAAATTTATTCATCGAGATAAGGCACACATGCAACTGTCACGTCCCCAGTTCGCCCTCCGTGAACTGTTATGATGGAACCTAGTCTCTACGACTAGGTAAGCCTAACAATTTACGCAAAAAGGAAACGAAAGATAAAACCAACCAAAAACTGCGGAATAAAAATTAACAAAACGTTTAAGATACCGCTAGACATATACAATATAAACTCTCAAACTGAAACAACTCCAAAAATCTGGAATCTCATAAAATTACAAGCTAAGGATAGTACATAGTGCTCTAACTCCAGAATGTCTAAATCAAAGTAAATACAGAAGGCTATAAGTATAAGAGAGAATAGAGAGGGACTCCTCGGTTTGCGGACGCGACAGATATACCTCGAAGTCTCTGAAGAATCGCCTCGCCTCAAGGATGGTAGGGCTGAGTCGAAGAACCTGGATCTGCACATAAAAAACATGCGCAGAAAGGGCATGAGTACACCACAACGGTACTTAGTAAGTGCCAAGCCTAATCTCGGTCGGGTAGTGACGAGGAAAGTCAGGGCCCTACAGATTATAGATGAAAAACACGGTAAAATAGTATAGAATATGACAATATAATTTAAGTGCTAACAGTCTATAACAAATAAAAACACAGAAAGAATCTGAATCAGTATACAAATAGCAATAGAGGATCTCCCGGGATACCGTCCCGTAGTACCAAATATAAATGTCCATAGGATCTCCCGGGATACCATCCCGTAGTCCGAATCATAAAGGTGCAGGGGAAACTCCCGAAATATCAATCCGTAGTCCCAAAGTAAATATCCAGTACAGGGGATCTATCGGGTGCTGTACCGTAGTCGCAAATATAAATGTGCTAGGGGATCTACCGGAATGCCGATTCATAATCCCAAAGTAAAAAAACAGGGGGATCTCCCGAGATACCGTCCCGTAGTCCCAAAGTGAACACACAACAATAACACAAAGAATATTCAATTAAATCCAATTTCATTCCAAGGTAAAACAAGTATTTCTAACATAGCATGCTCCACATAATTCGAATAAAGCAGTTTGAAAGAGTAAGGCAATTAAGTCACTTAGACATGCTTTCCTAAACTAACAGTAGGCTTAAATTGCAAGTAATGCACATCAAGGAAGAAAAACACAGTTATAGTTACTTAATGAAAATTGGATTTTCAATAATTAGCACATGTACGCCCTCGTCACCTCACGTACAAGGCATTCCATATCACAATAATACCAAATCCTAAGGGGAGTTCCCCCACAAGGTTAGACAAGCCATTTACCTCGAACCCGCTCAATCAACTCAATACCACGTTCTTGCCACGAGTATCCCACTCCAAATGGCCCAAATCTATTCATAGTAATTACATAATGTAAATATAACTTCAAGTAACTAATTCAACTAATTAATTCGAAACTAATACACGAAATTAGAAAAATCGCCCAAAAAGCCCCCCGGGCCCACGTCTCGGAATTGAGCAGAATTTACAAATTCGGAATCCTCACACTCTCGCGAGTTCATATATACAGAAATTACTACAATCCAACATCAAAATCTTGATCAAAACTCAAAAATTAGGCCTAAGAACTTTTCCAATTTTCCTAAAATTTTTTACCCTAAATTAAAATTTAAAGGATGAATTTAAGCATAGATTCGTAGAAATTAATCAAAACCGAGTAAGAATTACTTACCCAAAACACACAGATGATAATCTCTCCCAAAATTGCCAATCCCGAGCTCCCAAATCAATTTCTAAGGTTTTGAGACTAAACCCTCGTTTCTGCCCTTTTTTCTGACCAGTGGAATCGCATCTGCGGCCCTGGACCGCACCTATGGTCCCGCTTCTGCGGATACCATGTTGCACCTGCGACTTTTCATTAAACCACAATTCGGCACCTGAGACTCCATTACCATACATGCGGTCTCGCAGCTACGTTCGACTTCTCGCACCTGCGGCTTCTGGAGCCTAGGGACGCAAGTGCGATTATGACAGCTTCAGCCAACTTTAGATTTCTCCTAAGTTCAATTCAACTTTCGTTAAACACCCGAAACTCACCCGAGGCTCTCGGGACCTCAATCAAACATGCCAATCAGTCCTAAAACATCATACAAACTTATTCCAACCCTCGAATCATATCAAACAACGCTTAAACCGCAAATCGCTCCCCAATCCAAGCCTAAGGATTTCCAAAACTTCCAAATTCCTCTTTCGATCAAAAAGTATATCAAACCTTGCTTGAATGACTTGCTATTTTGCACGTACATCACATTCAAACTACGGAGCTACTCCAATTCTCGGAATTCCATTCCGACCCCTAGATCAAAATCTCACTATCGAACCGGAAACTTCAAAAATTCAACTTTCGGCATTTCAAGCCTAAATAAGCTACGGACCTCTAAAGCACAATCCAAACACGCCCCTAAGCCAAAAATCACCCAACGGAGGTAACGGAACCAACGAAATTCCATTCCGAGGCCGTCTTCACATTGCTCCGACTACAGTCCAAATTCTAAATCTTAAACTTTCATTTAGGGACTAAGTGTCCCAAAACACTCCGAAATCCAAAACGAACCTTCCCGACAACTTACAATAGTAGAAACAAACACGGGGAATACAGTTAATAGGAGATCGAGGCGTTAATTCTTAAAACGACCAGCCGGGTCATTACATCCTCCGCCTCTTAAAACATTCGTTCGTCCTCAAACGAGCATAGAGACATACCTGAAGTAGTGAAAAGATGAGGGTAACGACTGCACATATCCTGCTCGGTCTCCCAAGTCGCCTCCTTGACAGGCTAACCCTACCACTGAACCTTAACGGATGCAATTTTCTTTGACCTCAACTTCCGAACCTGCCTGTCCAATATTTCCACCGGCTCCTCAACATAAGATAGATCCTGGTCCAACTAGACTGAACTGAAATCCAACACGTGTGACGGATCGCCGTGATACTTCTGGAGCATCGAAATATGAAATACCGGATGAACTCCTGCCAAGTTGGGAGGTAAGGCAAGCTCATAAGAAACCTCCCCAACATGTCTCTATATCTCAAAAAGACCAATAAACCTCGGACTCAACTTCACATTCTTCCCAAACCTCATAACGCTCTTCATAGGCGAAACCCGAAGCAAGATACGCTCTCCAACCAAATAGGAAACATCACGAACCTTCCGGTCCGTGTAACTCTTCTGTTTGGACTGAGCTGTACGGAGTCTATCTTGAATCATATTAACCTTCTCCAAATCATCCTAAACCAAGTCTGTGCCCGATAACCTAGCCTCACCCGGCTCAAACCAACCTACCGGGGATCTACACCGCCTACCATATAAAGCCTCATACAGTGCCATCTGAATGCTGGACTGATAACTGTTGTTGTAGGCAAACTCCGCCAGTGGCAAGAACTGATCTCAAGAACCTCCAAACTCCATCACACACGCATGAAGCATATCCTCAATAATTTGAATAGTGCGCTCGGATAGTCCGTCCGTGTGGGGGTGAAATGATGTGCTCAACTCCACCTGAGTGCCTAACTTATGCTGTACGACCCTCCAGAACTGTGATGTGAACTAAGTACCTCTATATGAAATGATAGAAACTGGAATACCATGCAGACGAACAATCTCCCAGATGTAAATCTCCGCCAACTGCTCCGAAGAATATGTACACATGGAAATGAAGTGCGTGGACTTGGTCAGCCGATCCACAATCACCCAAATGGCATCGAACATCTTCAAAGTCCGTGGGAGTCCAACTATGAAGTCCATGGCGATTCGTTCCCACTTCCACTTCGGAATCTCTATCTGCTGAAGCAACCACCCGGTCTCTGGTGCTCTTACTTTACCTGCTGACAATTGAGGCACTGAGCTACAAACCCAACTATATCCTTTTTCATCTGCCTCCACCAATAGTGCTGTCTCAAATCCTGGTACATCTTCGCAGCACCTGGATGGATGGAATACCGCGAACTATGGGCCTCCTCTAGAATCAACTCCCAAAGCCTGTCAACATCAGATACACATACCCGACCCTGCATCCTCAATACCCTGTCATCACCAATGGTCACATCTCTAGCATCACCGGGCAGAACCATGTCCTTGAGGACAAGAAAACGAGAGTTATTATACTGACGCTCCCTGATACGATCAAATAAGGAAGACCGAGAAACCACGCAAGCAAAAACCCGACCAGGCTCCGAAAGGTTCAATCTCACAAACTGGCTGGCTAAGGCCTGAACATCCATCGCCATGGACCTCTCCGCTGCTGGTAAATAAGCCAAACTCCCCAAACACTCCGCCCGGCGACTCAAAGCATAGACCACCACATTAGCCTTGCCCGGGTGATACAAAATAGTGATATCATAGTCCTTTAGTAGCTCTAACCACCTCCTCTGGTGCAAATTAAGATCCTTTTGCTTGAATAGGTGCTACATGCTCCGGTGATCAGTATAAATCTCACAAGGAACACTGTAAAAATAATGACGCCAGATCTTCAAGGAGTGAACAATAGCAGCTATCTCGAGATCATGGATAGGATAATTCTTCTCATGTACCTTCAACTGTCTGGACGCATAGGCAATCACCCTACCGTCCTGCATCAATACCGCTCCAAGGCCAATCCTCAAGGCATCACAATAGATAGTATAAGACCCCGAACCTGTAGGCAGTATTTATATTGGGGCTTTAGTCAAAGTTGTCTTGACCTTCTGTAAGCTCACCTCACACTCTTCCGTCCACTGGAACAGAGCACCCTTCTAGGTCAGCCTGGTCATAGGTGCTGTAATAGATGAAAACCCCTCAACAAATCGACGGTAATAACCCGCCAAGACAAGAAAATTGCGGATCTCTGTAGCTGAGGATGATCTGGGACAACTCTGCACTGCTTCCACTTTCTTTGGATTCACCCGTATACCCTCACTCGATACTACGTGACCCAAGAAAGCCGCAGAATCCAACCAAAACTCAAATTTCTAGAACTTTGCATATAATTTCTTTTCTCACAAAGTCTGAAGCACTGTCCTCAGGTGCTGCTCATGATCTTCCTGACTCCGGGAATACACCAGAATATCATCAATAAAGATAATGACGAACGAGTCAAGATATGGTCGAAACATATTGTGCACTAAATGCATGAAGGCTGCTGGGGCATTGGTCAGCCCAAATGACATAACAAGGAACTCGTAGTGACCATATCGAGTCCTGAAAGTAGTCTTCAGAATATTTGGCTCCCAAATCTTCAACTAATGGTAACTTAAACGCAAGTCGATCTTAGAAAACACTCGTGCACCCTGTAACTGGTCAAACAGATCATCAATTCGAGGCAAAAGATACCGGTTCCTTATTGTAACTTTGTTCAACTGGCGATAATCAATACACATAAGACAGGAGCACCCCAAGGGGATACATTGGGTCGAATAAAACCTTTGTCAAGCAATTCCTGGAACTTCTCCTTCAACTCCTTGAACTCAGAATGAGCCATACGATAAGGAGGAATAGAAATGGGCTGAGTGCCCGGCAATAGATCAATGCCAAAATCAATATCTCTGTCGGGTAGCATACCCGAAAGATCAACTGGAAACACATCAGAGAAGTCCCGTACTATTAGGAATGAATCAACTGTAGGGGTATAAACACTAACATCTCTCACATAGGCCAAATACGCATTACACCCTTCTCAACCATTCGTTGAGCCTTAAGGAAAGAAATAACTCTACTGGGAGTGTGATCTAAAGTACCCCTCCACTCAACTCGTAGAATACTCGGTATAGCCAACGTCATTGTTTTGGTGTGACAATCAAGAATAGCATAATGGGGCGACAACTAGTCCATGCCCAAGATAACATCAAAATCTACCATGCTGAGCAATAATAAATTGGCTCTGGTTTCAATACCACTAAGAGCAACCAAACACGACTGATAAATACGGTCCACAAAAATAGAATCTCCCATAGGAGTAGAAACATAAATAGGGGAACTCAAAGAATCCTGAGATACGCCCAAATGTGGGGCAAAATAAGAAGACACATACGAAAAAATGGATCCTGGATCGAATAAAACTGATGCATCCCTATGACAAACCAGGACAATACCTGTGATGACAAAATCGGAGGCAATAGCCTTGGTACGGATAGGAAGGGCATAATATCTGGCCTGGCCTCCCCCTCTAGGATGACCTCTACCTTCTTGACCTCCACCTCTAGCTGGCTGTGTAGGTGGGGTAGCAACTAGTGCTATAATCATAGCCTGAGAAATCTGTGGGGCACGCTGTGGCTGAGAAGTCTGTGGAGGTGCACCCCTCCTAAGTTTGGGGCAATCCCTCACCATATGGCGTGTGTCACCATACTCAAAACAAACTCTGGAAGGATATGGTGGTTGTGACTGGCTCAGGCCAGGTCTGCTGGACTGACCACTGAAAGCACCCCGTGCAGGAGGCACACTAGATATTTGAGGTGCATAATAAGGCTCCTGAGGTCTAGGAGGAGCTGGAATACCACTGGCTACTAGAAGGGTTGAATGAACGGGGCAACTCATATAACCCCTACCATGACGAACTACAGCTGGAGCATGGGCACTAGCATAATAGCCCGACTCTCGAGACCTCTTGGCCTCCCTCTCCGCTCTATCCCAAGCATGCAACTCTCCTCTCTATCCCGAGCATGCATACCCTCCACTCTCCTAGCATTGCTCACCACCTGCTGATAAGAAATATCCATCTCCCAACTCACGAGCCATGCTAGACCTGATGTTGGGAATGAGCCTCTCAATAAACTATCGAACCCTCTCTCGAATTGTAGAAACCAAGGCTGGTGCATGCCTAACCAAGTTGGTAAAACGGATAGCATACTCCGAAACAGTCATAGTGCCCTGGCACAAATGCTCAAACTCTGCGTGCCATGCGTCCCTGAGGCTCTAAGGGACAAATTCTCTCAGGAATATATCTAAAAACTGAGTCCAAGTAAGAGATGCTTCCTTAGCTGGACTGTCCAACTCAAAAGTGAGCCACCACTGGTAGGCTACTCCTCGAAGCTGGAAGGCAGTGAAAGAAACCCTACTCGATCCTGATATACCCATAGTGCAGAGGATACGGTGACACTCCTCCAGAAATCCCAAGGCATCATCTGATGCTAAAACACTGAATACAGGAGGCTTATACTTCTTGAACCTCTCAAGCCTCTGTTGCTCATCCTCTGAAGCCGTTGCCCTATCCTCGGGCTGATCTGGGACTGCAGGCAGTACTGGTATAACCTCTGGGATTTAATCAACCTGGATCTGCTGCTCAGGAGTGCGGGAAGTGGGAGTCTTTGCTCTTTCCCCAGCCTGGGATGTGGCTGCAGCAAGGAGAATCAGCCCTGCCTGAGCTAGAGTGGTGTACATGCTCACGAACTGTGTAAGAGTCTTATGAAGAGCTGGAATAGTAGTAGCAATAGGCGTATCAGGTGCATAGACTCCGGCTGGAGCTACTGGTGGCTCCTCTGTGGTAGCTCACACGGGTACTCTGGCTGCACTACAGGCACGTCCTCGGCCTCTTCCCCGGCCCTGACCTCTGACGGCTCTAGCAGGGGGCGCGGGTGCCTGGTCATCTCCAGTAGCACGTGTCCTCACCATCTGTGAGAGAATAGAAGACAAAAGTTTAGAGTTGTGATATCAAAAATCTCGCACGACAAGGAAATCAAATGAAGTGGAATTTTCCTAACAGTTACATAGCCTATCGCTGATAAGTATAGACGTCTCTATACCGATCCGAGATACTCTAATAAACCGACTTGTGGTTCATGACTCCTATGAACCTAGAGCTCTGATACCAACTTGTCACGACCCCAGCTCGCCCTCCGTGAACTATCGTGACGACACCTAGTCTCTACAACTAGGTAAGCCTAATAATTTGCGAAAAAAGGAAACGAAAGATAAAACCAACCAAAAACTGCGGAATAAATATAAATAAAATGGTTAAGATGCCGCTCGACATATACAATATAAACTCTCAAACTAAAACAACTCCAAAAACGTGGAATCTCATGAAATCACAAGCTAAGGATACTACATAGTGCTCTAACTCCAGAATGTCTGAATCAAAGTAGATATAGAAGGCTATAACTACAAGCGAGAATATAGAGGGATTCCTCGGTCTGTGGACGCGGTAGATATACCTCGAAGTCTCTAAAGAATCGCCTCGCCTCAAGGATGGTAGGGCTGAGTCGAAGAACCTGGATCTGCACATGGAAAACATGCGCAGAAAGGGCATGAGTACACCACAGCGATACTCAGTAAGTGCCAAGCCTAACCTCGATCGGGTAGTGACGAGGAAAGACAGGGCCCTACTGATTATAGATGAAAAAAGGTAAAATAGTATAAAATACGACAATATAATTTAAGTGCTAACAGTCTATAACAAATAAAAACACAGAAAAAATCTAACTCAGTACATAGAAATAGCAACAAAGGATCTCCCTGGATACCGTCCCATAATCCCAAACGTAAATATCCAAAGGATCTCTCGGGATATCGTCCCGTAGTCTGAATTATAAAGGTGCATGGGAAATTTCCGGAATACCAATCCGTAGTCCCAAAGTAAATATCCAGTACATGGGATCTACCGGGTACTGTCCCGTAGTCCCAAATATAAATGTGTAGGGGGATCTACCGGAATACTGATCTGTAGTCCAAAGGTAAACAAACAGGGGGATCTCCCGGGATACCATCCCGTAGTCCCAAAGTAAACACACAACAGTAACACGAAGAATATTCAATTCAAGCCAATTTCATACTAAGGTAAAACAGGTATTTCTAACCTAGCATGCTACACATGATTCAAATAAAGCAGTTTGAATAAGTAAGGCAATTAAGTCACTTAGACATGCTTCCCTAAACTAATAGTAGGCTTAAATTGCAAGTAATGCACAACAAGGAAGAAAAATACAGTTATAGTTACTTAATGAAAATAGGATTTTCAATAATTAGCACATGTACGCACTCGTCACATCACGTACAAGGCATTCAATATAACAAGAATACCAAATCCTAAGGGGAGTCCCCCCCCCCACAAGTATAGACAATCCACTTACCTCGAACCCACTCAATCAACTCAATACCAGGTTCTTGCCACGAGTATCCGACTCCAAATGGCCCAAATCAATTCAAAGTAATTGCATAATGTAAATATAACTTCAAGTAACTAATTCAACTAATTAATTCGAAGCTAATACAAAAAATTAGGAAAATTGCCCAAAAAACCCCGGGCCCACATCTCGGAATCGAGTAGAATTTACAAATTTGGAATCTTCACACTCTCACGAGTTAATATATGCAGAAATTACTCCAATCCGACAACAAAATCTTGATTAAAACTCCAAAATTAGGCCTAAGAACTTTTCCAATTTTCCTCCAAATTTTCACCCTAAAAATTAGAATTTAAAGGATGAATTTGAGCATAGATTCGAGGAAATTAATCAAAATCGAGTAAGAATTGCTTACCCAAAATACCCAGGTGATAATCTCTCCCAAAATTGCCAATCCCGAGCTCCCAAATTAATTTCTAAGGTTTTGAGACTAAACCCTCGTTTCTGCCCTTTTTTGACCAGTGGAACCGCATCTGTGGTCCCACTTCTACGAAGACGATGTGGCACCTGCAACTTTTCATTAAACCACAATTCCGCACCCGCGACTCCATTACCGCACCTGCGGTCTCACAGGTGCGTTCGACTTCTCGCACCTGCGGCTTCTGGAGCCTGGGCTAAATTCTGCTTCGACCATCACCAAGCCGCTTCTGCGGTACCATACCTGCGGTCCCACACACGCAGGTGCGGTTATGACAGGTTCATCCAACTTAATATTTCTCCTAAGTCCAATTCAACTTCCGTTAAGCACCCGAAACTCACCCGAGGCCCTCGGGACCTCAACCGAACATACCAACCAGTCCTAAAACATCATAGAAACTTATTCCAACCCTAGAATCATATCAACAACGCTAATACCGCAAATCTCTCACCAATCCAAGCCTAAAGATTCCCAAAACATCCAAATTCCGCTTTCGATAAAAAAGTCTATCAAACCTCGCCCGAATGACCTGAAATTTTGCACACACGTCACATTCAACACTACAAAGCTACTCCAACTCTCAGAATTCCATTCTGACCCCTAGATCAAAATCTCACAATCGAACCGGAAACTTCAGAAATTCAAATTTCGACATTTCAAACCTAAATAAGCTATGGACCTCCAAAACACAATCCGAACACGCCCCTAAGCCTGAAATCACCCAATGGGGCTAACAAAACTGACGAAATTCCATTTTGAGGCCTTCTTCACACTGCTCCGACTATGGTCCAAATTCTAAAGCTTAAACTCTCATTTAGGGACTAAGTATCCCAAAACACTTCGAAATCCAAAACGAACCTTCCCGACAACTTACAATAGAAGAAACAAACACGGGGAATGCCGTTAATAGGGGATCAGGGCATTAATTCTTAAAACGGCCTGCCGGATCATTACAACAACGCATGTACTTTAGATTTATGAGTCTCTTCTACCTATAAATAATAATTATTTCACAGTTTTATTATCGTGTCTTTGCTATAATACTGTGCAAGTTCTAAGTCTTCTCTATTCACGGTGTCTTGCTTCTGTGATATCTATATTAGACTAGGTTTGGCATTAATGAAGAATATTCCTCAGTATTAAATATGCATCCATTGCAAATAATTTTGGCATTCATGGCCTACCATTACAAATTCATCAATGGGCTCCTTTATTGTCCTTTAAGAGGGACTTGATCCTAGGATCTTGTTACCTAGGTATATTCAACATCCATTGTAAGGGGCGGAAAATCTCTGCCAAAACTTAAGCTATATTTTATTCTCAAGCTAAATAATACAACTTTATTTTTCGTCTAGAATTTTTCTTGTCGGTGTCTTCGGAAGCATTGCTCCCGAAACCAGGCTTGCCATTTCCTTTGATTTCAATGCTAAGTCTTATTTTTCATTTAATTTATTTATTATTTTTGGATCAAATCAGTTCGCTTGTCTATAAGTCACGCAACAAATTCAGTTATGCCATTTAACAGGTAAATAATATATAATTTATAAAGAAAATCCAATTAATTTTAGTAAATAAAAAACTTTTATTAAAACGAATAAATAAATTTGTATAGTAGTATATATAGGAAAAAGTCCATTTGCTACTACGTACTACTTTGCATGAGCCGAATTCCAATACCAAGCAGTAAATTCATCAAGTTGGCTTGGGGATATGATGCAACTATAGAGGTTATAATCGAGACATGTTCATAGAGTTAAAATAGTATGGGCTAGCTAGTTTTCGCACTGGTCATTCAAAAATAACCAGCATTTGCAAAGTCATTGAAAAATAGCCACTATTTTGCTGCAACACAGAAAGTCCCAGCCTAATATACTGGATATTGATGCATCTGTGTATGAACTTCTAGCATATTATGCTGGAATTCTAACACGCGAAAAGTTCCAGTATAATATACTGGAGATTATAGCACTAGTTTATAACGACCCGACCGGTCGTTTCATGAATTACCACTGTGTTTCCCCTATTTATGCTTCTTTGTATGTTGTTCAGCTGTATTTCATTGCATTGTGTTGGTTAGTTTGGGTTCGGAGTGGTTTTGTAGAGAAATGAGACACTTAGTCTCTTAAGTTGGCCTTTTAGTTGGAAAAGTCAACCGAAAGTGGACTTGTAAGTAAACGATCCCGAAATTTGGTTTTTGTGATTCGGATAGCTTTGGGAGGTGATTTGGGACTTAGGAACGTGATCGAAATGGGTTTTAGAGGTCCGAGGTAGATTTAGCCTTGAATTGGCGAAATTGGAATTTTGGCGTTTTCTGGTTGATAAAGGAGATTTTGATATAAGAGTCGGAATGGAATTTCGGAATTTGGAGTAGGTCCGTTGTGTCATTTGTAACGTGTGTACAAAAGTTTAGGTCATTTGGATGAGGTTTGATAGACGTTTTGATCGAAGGCGGAATTTGGAAGTTTTGGAATTCTTAGGCTTGGATTCGAGGTTGATTTGGTGTTTTAGTGTTGTTTTGAGTGATTTGAAGGCTCGACTAAGTTTGAATGAGGTTATGGGATGTGTTGGAATGTGTGGTTGAGGTATCGAGGGCCTCAAGTGAGTTTCGGGTGGTTAAACGGGTCAAATCCTTGTTTTGAAAGTTGCAAATTTTCTTCAGTTCTGTTGTAGGCATTTTAGTTCTTCGTGATCGTGTAGAATGGTTGTCGACGCCCCCTTTTTCTCTAACCGTGGGGTCAGAAATTGGGTATATGACATTGGGAGTACAACTCTATTCCCTTTCGAGAATTGGGTTTAGAAGTTGAAGAGTCGCCACCTAATGATTATAATGCATTAGGACACTTTAAGAAGGGTTTGAGATGAAGGGACCAGAGATTAGGGTAAGGGATAGAAATTATCCCGAGGGGAAGGTGTTAGGCACCTCTCAAGATCCACTAGTGTGGTTCTCGGCCATGTTGCAATTGTGACTTTGCAAGTAAACAATCAAGGCTCAAATAAGGATTCGCACATAACATTGCGACCAAGTTGAAAATTTTCAAAGGTAAGTAGAGAGGGCAGAAATTTATGAAAAAGAGATTCGAACAGTTTTACAAGAAGAGATGAAAGCAAATAAAGGGAGGGGAGTCCTAAGTTTATAATTAATATGGATAACTTCAATGCAATACCCAGTGATCACTCCTCAGGAGAGGGGTCGCACATGATATTAGCGCATCGGTCATCATATCCATATTCTACCCTTCCCACCCCGTTAAGGTATTTAAACGCGATTAGTCTCGTTTACTTATTGCATGCTAGTACTCGTCCCAACCTATCAGTCCCGGGGTATCAGGACTTCTGATCCTAAAGGGGAAGGAAAGGGATATAGGCATATATGGAGTTCAAAGGTTAAAATTCTAATTGCGACATACAAAACAAGTAACAAATATAAGGATGAACAAAACAAATAGGTAAGGCTCAAGTAAACCCCTTAATCAAACAAACACTTAGTTTAGCATGTCTTGACACATACTGATTTAGTCTTTAAATTAAACTTAAACAACGAACGGACTGGTTCAACCCATATGTTTAGATAGAAAGTCTGCATTAGGAAACTTGGATCCAATTGTCAGAAATTAAGGCATTTCAAGAGAGTGATTTAAAAGGTACTGGTTTTAGGAAAAGTAGTCTAATGCAGAGGAGTTTTGAAAAGAAAGTATAGACTGCAGTAAAAATAAAACACAGAAATGGTTGTGAAAGAGTTTTAGAGATAGACATATCTAAGGAAAGGGTAAGTGGCAACTGTTTTGAAAGACAATTTCAGGGTCTAAGTAAAACGTTTAGGCAGAATGTTTAGAAAGAAACTGTTTCAGAAAAGATGCCGATTTGAGGGATTCAAAAGCATACTGAGTCAAGAAAGTTTTGTCAAAGAATTAAGATTTCTAAAATCGTTGTTGTATTAAGACGTTAAGGACCAGTTAATAGATCATTATTACTTTAAGCGAATCAGACGAGTTTGATGCAAATCCTATAGGCATGATATCTACTTTGATTTTTAAAACCTGTTATTGAACTTGTAAAAGATGATTGTGTTAATTAACCCTACAATTTGCCTAATACATATGCATTCCTTATAGGCATGATCTCTATATGCATTGATTACATGAACATTAAGTCCTATAGGCATGATTTCTATGTGATTTGTAACACAATGAAGCGTTGACCCTATAGGCATGGTCTCTAGGTGATGTGGAACCAGAAATATTGAACAACCCTATAGGCAGGATTTCTAAAAATTTAAAATCTTAAAGCATGGTTTCTACCCCTACTGATGCAAGAATGTAAAACCCCTCCCACACCCTTTTACTATATTCCCCAAATCCTTTATACAAATTATTACAGACCCAAAGAAAGAAAATAAATACATTAAAAACTAACAGCTAGATCCGAGCAACCTAATTCAATCTTAATGTCCAATAACATGTGATTAACCAATTCCGAATTTCCAAAGCCTTCTCTTTATCCAAAGTGTTTCAAAGTTCCAAGGAATATCAAGGATTCCCGGCATTGCTTACACTCAGGATACCATTTAGAATTAGAATAGTGCTGTACGGAATAGCCAGCCCTCAGGCATCCAAGTTCAGCGGGAGATCAAGGGTCCCAAAGCATGGCTTACAAGAGAGGGGCATAACTTAGAGCTAGGAGTAAGTGCAAAGTGAAAAGGAATTGGGGAGCCATAACAAATGGTGGTCATACCCAGCCACAGGTGCAGATTGGCACACCCCTGACCATTTGTTTGGTCAAACAATTTAGGAGCAGACCCTTGAGGGTCAAACCTAGGTCTGGATAGAGATTAGGACACCACCAGCCACATGTCCAGGCTCAAGCAAATAAAGGGGAGAAGGGAGTGGGGATTGATTGAGTTAGGAGGTTCAAAGAACCCAGTTCAGAGTCATAGACATCAATATCAAAGTGTTTTATGGCTAGAACTATACTCACATACAAAGGGGAAAAGGGAAAGGGAGTTCCCATAAGATAAGCACAACAGGGTTGCAGAAACATAGTAAAGAAGAACATAACAGACTAGGAAGTAAACACATAATGAAGAAGCATTATTCAACTAAGAATAACGTACCAGTTGCAAAGTAAGAACAAACAGAACAACAGAGCAATCACGGCAAGCAAACACAGCAGGAGCAGACTTAAGTTCAGCAGAACACTGTGTTTTTTTGCAGAAAAGTCTGTGAAAGCATGTGTAAAAACCCTTTTTTTAGTGCAAAAGAGCAGTCCCTTTTATAGTGCAGAAGGTGAGTAAAAAAAAGTAAGAAAATAGTTTTGAAATCAATCACAAGTTGTTTCCCTTTGGTTAAGGGATTTGATTCAAACGGGCAAAATAAATAAGGAAAGGATTTGTTTTAAACAACCTTTTGTAAGGCAGTATAACAGGGGCAAATACACAGAAACCTATTTAAGGAAACAGTTTAGTAGTACACGGTTTAGGTCAAACAAGGAAAGACAATCAATCAACCAGCCAGTAAAATCGGGATTCGAATCTTAGTATGAATGAATCCAAGCAGAAAAAGGTGAAGAGAAACTTAATTTGAAGAAAAACATTAACAATCAATCATACCCTTTTGAAAAGGGACTCAGAATCAATCACAGGCTGGACAAAGGCCTTTTGAAAGAAGAGAAAGTCATATAAAAACCATACAGAGACAAGAGAGAGTTGTTGCAACACTAGCAAAGAAATCACAGTAGCAAGGAAAGTTAGGTTCATAGACTCAAAGTGAGTCTTTGAAAGAGGGTCAGGGTTCTGAATGGAACCCTAACCCAACCACACAACCAAGCTTGTCAAAGACCTCCAACACTAGGGTTTTCTGACTCAAATCAGATACATAGGCGAAGAACAACAAGTAGAATAGGCTTAATAGCCTCTTTCAGAGACTTATGAGAAACAAACAGAGAGAGAAACAAGTTTGAAACATAGGGAATACATTTAGGCAAAGCTTGTCACTCAAACAAGTTCAGAAAAGAAAAAGCGATACAGGTTTAGGAAAATAGTAGATGAAACATGCTTAGGGTTCAAACAAAGTCCAGTAAAGGTAAGCAAGGATCAAAAGCTCAGTAAAAAAAATACAGTAGAGGAACATACGAGATAGACATATAAAGCATGCTTATAGAACCCAGTAGAGGGAAGAACATAACACAAAAATAGAAGAACATGCATCGTATGGCAAACATAAGAACACAAGAGAAAACTCATAAGAACATGGTACAAACAGATTCACACAAAGAAAAGAAGAAGGAGAAGAGACAGAAGTCGTTTTGAGATTTTTTCGAAAACCCTAAATTGAAAGCGAACTAATTTTGAAAAGAAAATTGGGGAAAAGCTTTAAAACGTTGAATATAGCACGGATTCACAACAGATCTAAGTAAATAAAAGAGGAAGGAACCTCGAATGGCTTTAGGGTTTCTCTGAAACCCTAGAAATGAGAAGGCTTGGAAGAGGTCTGGTCTTGAGTCAGAGATGGCCATGGCTAGGCTTCTAAAGCTCGAATACATCGGAGCGAGGCCGGAGAGGCCATAGAACCACAGATCTGAGAAGATCTGAACGAACGCCGTTGAGGTCAAACCTCGAAATCTCGAACACCCATGGCTTAGGAGTGAAGGAAGGTGAGCACAGGTCGTCCATGGCCTGAAAAGCCATGGACTCCGGCGAGGTAATCGTCGGAGAAGATGAGGGAGGCGATTAGGGTTTCGGGTGCTTGAAAGCGTTGGGTGTTCGAGATTTCGAGGTTTGACCTAAACGGTGTTCGTTCAGATCTTCTCAGATCTGTGGTTCTATGGCCTCTCCGGCGTCGCTCCGATGTATTCGAGCTTTAGAATCCTAGCCATGGACATCTCTGACTCAAGACCAGACCTCTTCCAAGCCTTCTCATTTCTAGGGTTTCAGAGAAACCCTAAAGCTATTCGAGGTTCCTTCCTCTTTTATTTACTTAGATCTGTGGTGAATCTGTGCTATATTCAATATTTTAAAGCTTTTCCCCAATTTTCTTTTCAAAATTAGTTTGCTTTCAATTTAGGGTTTTCGAAAAAATCTCAAGACGACTTTTGTCTCTTCTCCTTCTTCTTTTCTTTGTATGAATCTGTCTGTACCACGTTCTTATGAGTTTTCTCTTGTGTTCTTATGTTTGCCATACGATGCATGTTCTTCTATTTTTGTGTTTTTTTTCTTCCCTCTAATGTTCTGTAAGCATGCTTTACATGTCTATCTCGTATGTTCCTCTACTGTATTTTTTTTACTGAGCTTTTGATCCTTGCTTACCTTTACTGGACTTTGTTTGAACCCTAAGCATGTTTCATCTACTATTTTCCTAAACCTGTATCGCTTTTTCTTTTCTGAACTTGTTTGAGTGACAAGCTTTGCCTAAATGTATTCCCTATGTTTCAAACTTGTTTCTCTCTCTGTTTGTTTCTCATAAGTCTCTGAAAGAGGCTATTAAGCCTATTCTACTTGTTGTTCTTCGCCTATGTATCTGATTTGAGTCAGAAAACCCTAGTGTTGGAGGTCTTTGACAAGCTTGGTTGTGTGGTTGGGTTAGGGTTCCATTCAGAACCCTGACCCTCTTTCAAAGACTCACTTTGAGTCTATGAACCTAACTTTCCTTGCTACTGTGATTTCTTTGCTAGTGTTGCAACAACTCTCTCTTGTCTCTGTATGGTTTTTATATGACTTTCTCTTCTTTCAAAAGGCCTTTGTCCAGCCTGTGATTGATTCTGAGTCCCTTTTCAAAAGGGTATGATTGATTGTTAATGTTTTTCTTCAAATTAAGTTTCTCTTCACCTTTTTCGGCTTGGATTCATTCACACTAAGATTCGAATCCTGATTTTACTGGCTGGTTGATTGATTGTCTTTCCTTGTTTGACCTAAACCGTGTACTACTAAACTGTTTCCTTAAATAGGTTTCTGTGTATTTGCCCTTGTTATACTGCCTTACAAAAGGTTGTTTAAAACAAATCCTTTCCTTATTTATTTTGCCCGTTTGAATCAAATCCCTTAACCAAAGGGAAACAGCTTGTGATTGATTTCAAAACTATTCTCTTACTTTTTTTTACTCACCTTCTGCACTATAAAAGGGACTGCTCTTTTGCACTAAAAAGGGGTTTTTACACATACTTTCACAGACTTTTCTGCACAAAAACACAGGCTTGTACACATTCGAATACTGATTTCTTTCACAAAAATTCTACTCTCTTCTTCTACTTTGTGCTTGCTGAAACAATTTTGTGCTCTCTCTTTAAAACTCTCAAGTGTTCTGCTGAACTTAAGTCTGCTCCTGCTTTGTTTTCTTGCCGTGATTGCTCTGTTGTTCTGCTTGTTCTTACTTTGCAACTGGTACGTTATTCTTAGTTGAATAATGCTTCTTCATTATGTGTTTACTTCCTAGTCTGTTATGTTCTTCTTTACTATGTTTCTGCAACCCCGTTGTGCTTTTCTTATGGGAACTCCCTTTCCCTTTTCCCCTTTGTATGTAAGTATAGTTCTAGCCATAACAACACTTTAATATTGCTGCTTATGACTCTGAACTGGGTTCTTTGAACCTCCTAACTCAATCAATCCCCACTCCCTTCTCTCCTTTATGTGCTTGAGCCTGGACCTGTGGCTGGTGGTGTCCTAATCTCCATCCAGACCTAGGTTTGACCCTCAAGGGTCTGCTCCTAACTTGTTTGACCAAACAAATGGTCAGGGGTGTGCCAGTCTTCACCCGTGGCTGGGTATGACCACCATTTGTTATGGCTCCCCAATTCCTTTTCACTTTGCACTTACTCCTAGCTCTAAGTTCTGTCCCTCTCTTGCAAGCCATGCTTTGGGACCCTTGAGCTCCCACTGAACTTGGATGCCTGAGGGCTGGCTATTCTGCACTGCACTATTCTAATTCTAAATGGTATCCTGAGTGTAAGCAATGCCGGGAATCCTTGAGATTCCTTGGAACTTTGAAACACTTTGGATAAAGAGAAGGCTTTGGAAATTCAGAATTGGTTAATCACATGTTATTGGACATTAAGATTGAATTAGGCTGCTCGGATCTAGCTGTTAGTTTTTAATGTATTTTTTTTCTTTTGGTCTGTAATAATTTGTATAAAGGATTTGGGGAATATAGTAAAAGGGTGTGGGAGGGGTTTTACATTCTTGCATCAGTAGGGGTAGAAACCATGCTTTAGGATTTAATTTTTTAGAAATCCTACCTATAGGGTTGTTCAGTATTCTGGTTCCACATCACCTAGAGACCATGCCTATAGGGTCAACGCTTCATTGTGTTGCAAATCACATAGAAATCATGCCTATAAGACCTAACGTTCATGTAATCAATGCATATAGAGATCATGCCTATAAGGAATGCATATGCATTAGGCAAACTGTAGGGTTAATTAACACAATCATCTTTTACAAGTTTAATAACGGGTTTTGAAAATCAAAGTAGACATCATGCCTATAGGATTTGCATCAAACTCGTCTGATTCGCTTAAAGTAATAAAGATCTATTAACTGGTCCTCAACGTCTTAATACAGTAACGATTTCAGAAGTCTTAATTCTTTGACAAAACTCACTTGACTCAGTATGCTTTTGAATCCCTCAAATCGGCATCTTTTCTAAAACAGTTTCTTTTTAAACATTCTACCTAAACGTTTTACTCAGACCCTGAAATTGTCTTTCAAAACAGTTGCCACTTACCATTTCCTTAGATATTTCTATCTCTAAAACTCTTTCACAACCATTTCTGTGTTTTATTTTTACTACAGTCTATACTTTCTTTTCAAAACTCCTCTGCATTAGATTATTTTTCCTGAAACCAGTACCTTTTAAATCACTCGCTTGAAATACCTTAATTTCTGACAATTGAATCCAAGTTTCCTAATGCAGACTTTCTATCTAAACATATGGGTTGAACCAGTCCGTTCGCTGTTTAAGTTTAATTTAAAGACCAAATCAGTATGTGTCAAGACATGCTAAACTAAGTGTTTGTTTGATTAAGGGGTTTACTTGAGCCTTACCTATTTATTTTGTTCATCTTATATTTGTTACTTGTTTTGTATGTCGCAATTAGAATTTTGTCCTTTGAACTCCATATATGCCTATATCCCTTTCCTTCCCCTTTAGGATCAGAAGTCCTGATACCCCGGGACTGATAGGTTGGGACGGGTACTAGCATGCAATAATTAAACGAGACTGATCGCGTTTAAATACCTTAACGGGGTGGGAAGGGTAGAATATGGATATGATGACCGATGCGCTAATATCACATGCGACCCCTCTTCTGAGGAGTGATCGCTGGGTATTGTATTGAAGTGATCCATATTATTTATAAACTTAGGACTCCCCTCCCTTTATTTGCTTTCATCTCTTCTTGTAAAACTATTCGAATCTCTTTTTCATAAATTTCTGCCCTCTCTACTTACCTTTGAAAATTTTCAACTTGGTCGCAATGTTATGTGTGAATCCTTATTTGAGCCTTGATCGTTTACTTGTAAAGTCACAATTGCAACATGGCCGGGAACCACACTAGTGGATCTTGAGGGGTGCCTAACACCTTCCCCTCGGGATAATTTCTAGCCCTTACCCTAATCTATGGTCCCTTCATCTCAAAACCTTCTTAAAGTGTCCTAATGCACTACAATCATTAGGTGGCGACTCTTCAACTTCTAAACCCAATTCTCGAAAGGGAATAGGGTTTTTCTCCCAATGTCGTATACCCGATTTCTGACCCTACGGTTAGAGAAAAAGGGGGCATCAACAATGGTCCGCGATCGCGTAGGCTTAGTCAATCAGGGGTGAGATTTGTTCTACACGATAGCAAAGGTAAGGGCGCAATCGTGATTGGTTGTGAAGTTGTTGTTCGTGAACATGGGGTCAGGGTCGCGTTTGCGTAGAAGGAGAGGAGATGGTGAGGAGTAGGAAGGTTGTTCTATGCGATCGCGTGGGAGAGGCTGTGATAACATAAGTTTGTGAAGCCAGTGCTTCGCGATCGCGTGGAGGTGTTCGTGATCGCGTTTGGTTAAATGGGGTCAATCATAATTTTTTCTTCACGATCGCGAGGTTGTTTCCGCGATCGCAATGAAGGCATTAAATCGTTGGATAGAATGTTTAAATAGCTATTTTCGCAATTTTTGGCCATAGTTCACCATTTTTGAGTCAGTTTTGGAGCTTTTTGGGGGTGATTGAAGGGGGAATTCAAGAGAACTTCTTTAAGGTAAGATTAATGAACCTAAAACTCGATCCTATGTTGATTCTTACTTGTTTAAACATCAAATTGTGAGTTTTGAAGCCTAAAATTGCGGAGTTAGGGCTTGAAATTGGAGACGTTGATTTGTGGATTTGAGGGGTCATTTGTGGTCGGATTTTGATGTATTTGATATGTACGAACTCGTGAGAATGTATTGGATTCTAGTTCTATAATTTTTATCGGAATCTGAGACGTGGGCTCGGGGGTCGGGTTTGGCCAATGTCGGGATATTTTTAATTAAATTGGTTATTTTTGAGTGGGCTTTGTTCTCTTAGCATATTTTGATGGTATAAATATGTTTTTGGGTATATCTGGAGCGTCTGAAGGCCGAGTCGAGAGGAAAAGGCATCGTGAGCTAGAGTTTGGACCGGATTGAGGTAAGTAATGATTGCAAATGTAGTCCTGAGGGTATGAAACCCCGAATTTCACATCGTTATGCTACTTTGAGGTGACACACACGTTAGATGACGAGCGTGGGGTCGTGCACCATTGGTAATTTCACTTGGTCTGTCCTGTATGACTATTAAATCGCGTATTTGATTGAAAACTATTTGATATCATTGTGTTTTTGAAAGTATTATCATGTTTTGGACTGGATGCCATATTTGGGCCTCATGCCAACTATTTTGGACCCTTAGGGGATACTTACTATTATTCCTCACTGTTTTGACTTTATATTTGTACTCAGTCATGTTGCATTCTACTGTTTGCATAACTCAGCCATATTTACTCCGTTTTGATATTTCTAAATGATATTTTGGGCTGAGCATTATGTTTTACTGTTGTCCGAGGGGAATTAGAGATTTTTGACTGACTGAAGCCGAGGGCCTGTGTTGTGAGGATTATAATGGGATCGGGCTGCGTGCCGTAGCATGTTTACTGATTTGTGATATATGAGAGGCCGAGGTCCTGATTTGTTATGTCACGAGATGGCTTGTGATAGCGCTTGGGCTGTAGGAGCCCCTCCGGAGTTTGAACACCCCCAATGAGCACATGCACCCAGTGTGAGATGTGATATTGCCCGAGGGGCTGTTGTTATTTGATGTTATTGCCTGAGGGGCTGATACGAGTGATTATGAGGTAGCCCGAGGGGCTGGTTCTGTTTATATTTTGCCCGAGAGGCAGTTCTGGTATATGTTTTGCCCGAGGGGCTGTTTACTTTTATATCTTTTTTGTCACTGTTTTCACCACTCGTTTGAAAATATTAAAAGATGTTTTAAAAAAGGTTTTGCTGAATTGAGATGTTTTCACGTGTTTTACTACTTTACTGCATTGTTCTGGACTTATACTATTTTGTTGTAGCATTATGCCATGGTTTACGTATTTTCTTACTGCTCAACTGCCTTTACTTTTATTACTTACTGAGTTGGAGTACTCATATTACTCCTTGCATCCTGTATGCAGATCTAGGAGTCTCTGGTTCTAGACGGGTTGTAGTTGCTCATGACTAGTGACACCCCGATGTTGGGCCGGGTTTTTATTTCCGCACTGTTCTATTCTACCTTACATTTTGGGATTTTAGCTTATTAATGAATTTAAGTGACTTATTATAATTGTTTGGTTGGTTTTGAGGTTGTGTCGGCTGGCCTAGTTTCAAGATAGGCGTCATCATGACCGGGTCTGTTTTAGGGTTGTGACAAGTTGGTATTAGAGCCTAGGTTATATAGGTCTCACGAGTCATGAGCAGGTTTAGTAGAGTCTCGTGGATCGGCACGGAGACGTCTATATTTATCCTCGGGAGGCTGTAGAACCTTTAGGAAAACTTTATATTCTTGAATTCTTGTCGTGCGAATTTGTTGATCCTAGTACTAAACTTCTGTTATTCTATTCTCTCATAGATGGTAAGGACACGTGCTACCGGTCAAGATGGACGACTACTAGTACCACCTGCTGGGGCTACTAGAGGCCGAGGATGCGATTGAGGCCGTGGTAGGGGCAGGGGTGTAGCCCGCACAACAACTAGGGCAGAACTTGTAGATCCACCGGCTACCCCAGTTCATGATCAGGTCCCAGTTGTGGATGGTCCAGCAGCACCAGCTATGCCTATTGTGATTCCAGGCTTTGAGGAGGCCCTAGCCCATATTCTATCAGTGTGCACTGGCCTAGCTCAGGCGGTCTATGTTACTACCGGCGCAGGTACTTCTCAAGCCGGGGGAGGCACTCAGACTCCCGCCGCTCGCATACCTAAGCAGGTTGTATAGGGACTTCAGACATCGGGGGCACCTCCAGCCCAGCCGGTTGCAGCTTCTCAGGACCATGTAGCTCCTGTTATGCCAGATGATGAGCAGCGTAGGTTGGTGAGGTTTGATAGATTTCAGCCTCCGACTTTTAGTGGTGCAGAGGGCGAGGATGCCCAGGGTTTTTGGACAAGTGTCAGAGGATCCTTCGGACCGCAGGTATTCTGGAGATCAGTATGGTCTCAATCAATACCTTCCAGATCTCAGGGGCTGCACTTAGTTGGTGGGAGGCTTACGAGAGGCGTAGGCCTGTTAACACAGCGCCCCTTTCTTGGCTTGTTGAGGCGTAGGCTTACGAGAAGTTTGCACCTGAGTCTCGCCGAGAGGAGCTGCGCATGCAGTTTGAGCAGCCTCGGTAGGGTGACAGATCTGTTACACAGTATGAGATGCGGTTATCTGAGTTAGCTCGTCATGCGGTCTGGTTGGTTCCCACAGATCGAGAGAGGATCAAGAGGTTTATAGATGGCCTCGATTTTCAGCATCGGTTGCTAATGACCAGAGAGAGTATCTGGTGCTACCTTTGATGAGGTTGTTGAGATAGCTGGACAGATAGAGATGGTTTGTGGTCAGGAGAGGATTGAGAGGGAGGATAAGAGGCCTCGTGGTCGGGGTGGATTCAGTGGTACTCCTCATGGGGGCCAGTTTTAGCATGGCAGAGGCCGTATATTTAGGCATGCTCAGTCAGCTCTCCTAGGTTATCGTGGGGCATCATCGGGTCATGGTTCTCACAGTTCTCATCAGGTCCATTCATCACTCAGTGCCCTTCCAGCCCAGAGTTCATCCCGTGCTCCATCAATTCAGGGCTCTTCTATGCCAAGTTCTTCTACTAGTCATCCTGGTGCTAGGGGTTCCCTTCAGTCATCGTCTCCAGCACCAGGGTGTTGTTATGAGTGTGGAGAGTTCGGTCATATGTGGAGGTAGTGTCCTCATCGTCTTAGGGGTTCATCTCAGTAGAGGAGTCAGCCATCGACTTCAGCACCAGTTACTTCACTGCCCACCCAGCCAGCTGGGGGTGGAGGACAGTGACCTAGGGTTCGCCCCAGAGGGGGAGGTCGATCAGGTGGTGGTTAGGCCCATTTCTATCCACTCCTAGATAAACCCGATGCTATTGTTTTTGATGCTGTGATTATAGGTATTGTCTCAATCTGCCACAGAGATGCCTTTCTGTTATTTGATCCTGGTTCCACTTTTTCATATGTGTCATCGTATTTTGCTCGTTATTTAGATACACCCTGTGAGTCTCTTGTTTCATATGTTCGTGTATCTACTCCGATGGGCGATACTATTGTTGTGGACCATGTGTACCAGTCGTGTGTGGTGGCTATTGGGGGTTTGGAGACCCGAATAGACCTTTTGTTGCTCTGTATGGTAAACTTTGATGTGATATTGGGCACGTATTGGCTATCTCCGTGTCGTGCTATATTAGACTATCATGCTAAGACAATGACGTTGGTATGCCGGATATGCCATGGATTGAGTGGCGTGGTTCGACTGATTTTGTCCCAGTAGGGTGATTTCGTTCTTGAAGGCCCAACAGATGGTTGGGAAAGGTTGTCTTTCATACTTAGCCTTTGTAAGGGATGTCAGTGCAGAGACTCTTAGTATTGATTTTGTTCTTGTTATGAGGGATTTTCCTGATGTTTTTCCTGTAGACATGTCGGGCATGCCATCGGACAGGGATATTGATTTTGGTATTGATCTGGTGCCGGGCACTCAACCCATTTCTATTCCACCGTATCGTATGGCACCAGCGGAGTTGAAGGAGTTAAAGGAGCAGCTTTAGGAACTCATTGATAAGGGGTTCATTCGGCCTAATATGTTGCCTTAGGGTGCGCCTGTTCTATTTATGAAGAAAAGGGATGGCACGATGAGGATGTGCATTGATTATAGGAAGTTGAACAAAGTCACAATCAAGAACACGTATCCTTTGCCTCGTATCGATGATTTATTTGACCAGATTCATGGAGTGAGGGTGTTCTCCAAGATTGATCTTCGTTCAGGTATCACCAGTTGAAGATCAGGGACTCGGATATTCTTAATACAGCTTTCACGACCCGCTATGGTCATTATGAGTTCCTTGTGATGTCGTTTGGGCTGACCAATGCCCTGGCAACGTTCATGCATTTGATGAACAACATGTTTCGGCCTTATCTCGACTCATTCATGATTGTTTTCATTGATGATATTCTGGTATACTCGCGTAGTAAGAAGGAGCACGTGTAGCATTTGAGAGTTGTGTTGCAGATATTGAGGGAGGAGAAGCCTTATGCAAAGTTATCCAAATGTTAGTTTTGGCTCAGTTCAGTGGCTTTCTTGGGGCACGTCATGTCCAGTAAGGGTATTCAAGTTGATCCGAAGAAGATACAAGCGGTTCAAAGTTGGCCCAGACTGTCCTCAGCCACAAAGATTCGCAGCTTTCTCGGATTGGCGGGTTATTACCATCGGTTCGTTTAGGTTTTTTCATCTATAGCATCACCCTTAACAAAATTAACTCAAAGGGGGATCCATTCAGGTGGTCGGATGAGTGTGAGGAGAGCTTTCAGAAGCTTAAGACTGTCTTGACCACAACTCCCGTGTTAGTTTTGCCAACAGCTTCAGGTTCATATACAGTGTATTGTGATGCTTCGAGAGTTGGTATTGGGTGTGTGTTGATGATGGAGGATAGAGTTATTGCTTATGCTTCTCATCAGTTGAAGCCCCATGAGAAGAACTACCATGTTCACGATCTAGAGTTGGCTGTCATTGTTCACGCGTTGAAAATTTTGAGGCATTATTTGTATGGTGTGTCTTGTGAGGTGTTTACTGGTCATCGTAGCCTCCAGCACATTTTCAAGTAGAAGGATCTCAATTTGAGGCAGCGGAGATGCTTGGAGCTGCTAAAGGATTATGATATTATTATCTTGTACCATCCGGGAAAGGCCAGTATAGTGGCCGATGCTATTAGCCGAAAGGCGGTGAGTATGGGCAGTCTTACATTTATTCCTATTGGGGAATGACCTCTTGCAGTTGATGTTCAGGCCTTGGCCAATCGGTTCGTGAGGTTGGATATTTCGGAGCCCAGTCGGGTATTGGCTTGTGTGATTTCTTGGTCTTCTTTATTTGAACGACTCAGAGAGCGCTAGTATGATGATCCTCATTTACTTGTCCTTTAGGACAGAGTTCAGCATGACGATGCCAGAGATATGACTATTGGTGATGATGGGGTGTTGAGGATGTAGGGCCGGATATGTGTGCCCAATATGGATAGACTTCGGGAGTTGATTCTAGAGAAGGCCCATAGCTCGTGATATTCCATTCATCCGGCTGCTGCGAAGATGTATCAGAATTTGAGGCAACACTATTGGTGGAGGAGAAGACATTGTGGGATTTGTATCTCGGTGTCTCAATTGTCAGCAGGTGAAATATGAGCATCAGAGACCGGGTGGCTTGCTTCAGCAGATGGATATTCCAGAGTGGAAGTGGGAGAAAATCACTATAGATTTTGTAGTTGGACTCCCACAGACATTGAAGAAGTTCGATGCTATTTGGGTGATTGTGGATCGGCTGACCAAGTCCGCTCACTTCATTCCTGTGTGTACTACCTATTCTTCATAGCGGTTGGGAGAGATCTATATTTGAGAGATTGTTCGTTTGCATGGTGTCCCAGTTTCCATCATTTCAGATAGAGGTACTTAGTTTACTTTGAAGTTTTGGAGAGCCGTGCAGAGAGAGTTGGGTACTCAGGTTGAGTTGAGCACAATTTTTCACCCTCAGACAGACGGGCAGTCCGAGCGCACTATTCAGATATTGGAGGACATGTTGCGTGCTTGTGTCATTGATTTTGGAGGGTCATGGGAGGAGTTTGCTTATAACAACAGTTATCAGTCAAGTATTCAGATGGCTCCATAAGAGGCTTTGTATGAGGGACGGTGTAGATCTCCAGTTGGTTGGTTTGAGCCGGGTGAGGCTAGGCTTATGGGTACAGAGTTGGTGCAGCATGCTTTAGACAAGGTGAAGTTGATTTAGGAGCGGCTATATACGGCATAGTCGAGACAAAAGAGTTATGTTGATAGGAAGGTTCGTGATGTGTCCTACATGGTTGTGGAGAAGGTTTTGTTGAAGGTTTCACCCATGAAGGGTGTTATGAGATTTAGGAAGAAGGGTAAATTGAGTCCTCGGTTCATTGGGTCTTTTGAGGTACTTCGGAGGATTGGGGAGGTGGCTTATGAGCTTACTTTTCCACCTAGCTTATCGAGTATGCATCCGGTATTTCATGTTTCTATGCTTCAAAAGTATATTGGCGATCCGTCACATATTTTGGACTTCAACACGATTCAGTTAGATGATGATTTGACTTATGATGTGGAGTCAATGGCTATTTTGGAGCATCAGGTTCGAAAGTTTAGATCAAAAGATATAGCTTTAGTGAAAGTGCAGTGGAGAGGTCGGCCCGTGGAGGAGTCTACCTGGGAGACCGTGCGGGAGATGCGGAGTAGATATCCTCAACTATTTGAGGCTTCATATATGTTTCTTAACTCATTCGATGAAAAATGTTTGTTTAAGAGGGGGGAGGATGTAACTACCCGACCCGTTGTTTCATGAATTACCGCTCCGTTTCCCCCATTTCTGCTTCTTTTTATGTTGTTCAGCTATATTTCATCGCATTATGTTGGTTAGTTTGGGTTCAGAGTGGTTTTGTAAAAAAGTGAGACACTTAGTCTCTTAAGTTGGCCTTTCAGTTGGAAAAGTCAATCGGAAGTTAACTTGTAAGTAAATGATCCCAAAATTTGGTTTTTATGATTCGAATAGCATCAAGATGTGATTTGGGACTTAGGAGCATGATCAGAATGGGTTTTGGAGCTCCAGGATAGATTTAGGATTGAATTAGCGAAATTGAAATTTTGGCGTTTTCCGGTTGATAGGGGAGATTTTGATATAAGAGTCGGAATGGAATTCCGGAAGTTGGAGTAGGTCTGTTGTGTCATTTGTGATGTGTGTGCAAAATTTCAGGTCATTCTCACGAGGTTTGATAGACCTTTTGATCGAAGGAAGAATTTGGATGTTTTGGAATTCTTAGGCTTGAATTCGAGGTTGATTTTGTGTTTTAGTGTTGTTTTGAGTGATTCGAAGGGTCAACTAAGTTTGAATGAGGTTATGGGATGTGTTGGCATATTTGGTTGAGGTCCCGAGGGCATCCAGTGAGTTTCAAGTGGTTAAACGGATCAAATCCTTATTTTGAAAGTTGCAGATTTTCTTTATTTCTGTTGCAGGCATTTTTGTTCTTCGCGATCACGTAGAATGGTCCGCGATCGTGTAGTCTTAGTCTAGAAGGGGTAAGATTTGTTCTATGTGATCACAAAGGTTGTGATTGTGATTGGTTGTGAAGTTGTTGTTCATGAACGCCGGCTTAGGGTCACATTCGCGTAGAAGGAGAGGAGCTGGTGAGGAGTGCGCAGGCTGTTCTATGCGATCGCGTGGGAGAGGCTGCAATCGCGTAAGTTTGAGGAGCCAGTGATTTGCAATCGCGTGGAGGTGTTTGCGATCGCGTTTGGTTAAATGGGGTCAGTCATTATTTGTGCTTCACGATCGCAAGGCTTTTTCCGCGATTGTTGTGAAGAAATTAAATCGCTGACAGAATGTTTAAATAGTCATTTTTGTGATTTTTGGCCATAGTTCACCATTTTTGAGTCGATTTTGGAGCTTCTTGGGGGAGATTGAAGGGGGAATTCAAGAGAACTTCTTTGAGGTAAGATTAATGAACCTAAAACTCGATCCTATGTTGATTCTTACTTGTTTAAATATGAAATTTGTGGGATTTGAAGCCTAAAATTGGGGAGTTAGGGCTTGAAATTGAGACTTTGATTTGAGGATTTGAGGGGTCGTTTGTGGTCGGATTTTGATGTATTTGATATCTACGAACTCGGGATTTTTTATGTAAATTGGTTATTTTCGAGTGGGCTTTGTTTCCTTAGCATATTTTGATGGTATAAATTTGTTTTTGGTTTGATTTGGAGTGTCCAGAGGACGATTCGAAAGGCAAAGGCTTTGCGGGCTAGAGTTTGGACCGGATTGAGGTATGTAATGATTGCAAATGTTGTCCTAAGGGTATGAAACCCCGAATTTCACATCGTTGTGCTACTTTGAGCTGACACACATGTTAGATGACGAACGTGGTGTAGTGCACCATTTGGGATTTGACTTGGTCCGTCCAGTACGACTATTAAGTCGCGTATTTGATTGAAGACTGTTTGAAATCATGTTTTGGGCAGGATGCTATATTTGGGCCTCGTGCCAACTATTTTTGAACCTTAGGGGATTTTTACTACTATTCCTCACTGTTTTGACTTCATATTTGTACTCAGTCATGTTGCATTCTACTATTTTCATAACTCAGCCATATTTACTCCGTTTTGATATTTCTAAATGATATTTTGGGCTAAGCATTATGTTTTACTGTTTCCCGAGGGGCTTGAGTGACTTATGATTGAGTGAGGCCGAAGGCCTGTGTTATGAGGAATTTTATGGGATCGGGACATGCACCACAGCATGTGTACTGATTTGTGATATATGAGAGGCTGAGGACCTGATTTGTTATGTCACAAGATGGCTTGTGATAGCGCTTGGGCTGTAGGATCCCCTCTGAAGTTTAAACACCCCCAGTGAATGCGGGTACCCAATGTGAGATGTGATATTGCCCGAGGGGCTATTGTTATTTCATGTTATTGCCCGATGGGATGATATGAGTGATTGTGAGGTAGCCCGAGGGGCTGGTTTTGTTGATATTTGCCCGAGGGGCGGTTGTGGTATATGTTTTTCCCGAGGGGCTATTTACTTTTCTATCTTTTTTGTCACTGTTTTCACCACTCATTTGAAACTATTTAAAGATGTTTTAAAAAGGTTTTGCTAAACTGAGATGTTTTCACGTGTTTTACTACTTTACTACATTATGCTGTGGTTTACTGTGAAGACCCGATCAGTCGTCTCATCAGTTACTGCTCCATTTCCCCCATTTCTGCTTCTTATTGCTTGATTTATCGGTTCTTTGTGTGATCGGGTTGGTTGGATCAGGTTCAGAGAGTTTTTGGTAAGGTTTGAGATACTTAGTCTCTTTTGAGAAAGCTTAGGTTGAAAAAGTCAACCGGTTGTTGATTTATGTGTTAAAGGGCTTAGATGTGAGTTCCGATAGTTTGAATAGCTTAGGGAGGTGATTTGGGACTTAGGAGCATGATTGGAATGTGTTTTGGATGTCCGGAGTAGATATAGGCTTTAATTGGCAAAATTGGAATTTTGGTGTTTTTCGGTTGATAGGTGAGATCTTGATATTGGGGCTGGAATGAAATTCCGGGAGTTGCAGTAGTTCCGTTGTGTCATTTGGGATGTGTGTGCAACATTTCAGGTCATTCAGGCATGGTTTTGTAGAGTTTTCTATCAAAAGCATAATTTAGAAGATTTTGGATTTTTAGGCTTGAATCCGATGCGAATTTGGTGTTTTAATGTTATTTTGAGCGTTATGAAGATTGGAACAAGTTTTGAAGGATGTTATAGGTTATGTTGGCATGTTTGGTTGAGGTCCCAGGGGTCTCGGGTGAGTTTCGGGTGGTCAATCGGGCCATTTCATATTTTGGAAAGTTGCAGAAATCCGTTGTTTGGTGTTGCAGACAATTGGCCTTCGTGTTCGCAAGTGGAGGCTTGCATTCGCGAAGGATTAGTAGGTGACGCTAATGGTTTGGCCTTCACGTTCATGAGGGATATCCCACGTGTGCGAAGGGCTGGGCCATTGAGCATCGCCTTTCCGAGAAGGGGAGCCGCGTTCGCGAAGGTTGGAGTCAGGAGGCATCGCGTTCGCGAGAGGTAAGACGCGTTCGCGAAGGAGGAAAATTTGGCCAACTTAAGTTTGTGCTTCGCGAACGTGAGGCTTTGACCGCGTTCGCGAAGAAGGATTTGAATGCCTAGGCAGAATGTTTAAATAGCCATTGTCCTCGATTTTGGGGCTAACTTCCACCATTTTTGAGCGATTTTGGAGCTTTTTGAAGAGGATTGAAGATGGATTCAAGGGGGAACACTTGGAGGTAAGATTTACGGACTTAATACTCGATCCAAATGTGAATTCTACCTAATTAATCATGGAATTTAAACCTAATATTGAAGAACTAGGGCTTGTAATTGGAAACCTAGAATTTGGAATTTGAGGGGTCGTTTGTAGTTGGATTTTGATGCTTTTGATATGAATGAACTCGAGGAGTGATAAGGAGTCTGTTGATGTAATTTTTATTGGAATCCAAGACGTCGGCTTGGGGGTAGGGTTTGGCCAATTTCGGGATTTGTGTTGTAATTTGATTTCTTTCGAGTGGGCTTTGTTCCCTTAGAATATTTTGATGGTTTTGCACTGATTTTGGTTAGATTTGGAGCATACGTAGGCCGATTCGAGAGGCAAAAGCATCGCGAGCTAGAGATTTGGACCGGATAAAGGTGAGTAATGATTGTAAATGTTGTCCTGAGGGTATGAAACCCCAGATTACACATCGTTGTGCTATATTGAGGTGACGCAGACACTAGATGACGAGCATGGGGTCGTGCACCGTTGGGGATTGTGACTTAGTCCATCCCGAATGACTATTTTAACGTGTATTTGATTAAAAAATATTTGCTATCATCATGTTTTGGGCTGAATGCCATATTTGGGTCTCGTGCCAACTATTTGAACCCTTAGGAGATTTTTACTGATATTTCCTCACCGTTTGACTTTATACTTGTACCCAGTCATGCTATATTCTACTGTTTTCACAACTCAGCCATGTTTACTTTGTTTTAACACTTAAAATGATATTTTGGCATCATGTTTTACTGTTGCTCGAGTGGCTTATGAGATTCTGACTGAGTAAGGTCGAGGGCCTGTGTTGTGAGGATACACTGATTCATTATTTTGAGGCCGAGGGCCTGAGATTGTACGCCACGAGGTGTCTTGTTGATATGAGGCCGAGAGCCTATTGATTTTGCCATGAGATGGCTTGATATTGCGCTTGGGCTGTAAGGTTCCTCTCCCGGAGTTTGAACATCCCCAGTGAGTGCGGGTACCCATTGTGATATGAGATATAGCCCGAGGGGTTGGTGTTGTTCCATGATATTGCCCGACGGGCAGATCCTATTGACTTTGTTCCCGAGAGGTGGATTTTTATGTGTTTATCTATTCTAGCTGCCTTTCATTTAATTGTTTAACTGTTAAAAATGTGTTTTAAAGAAGCTTCTTCTGAACTAACTGCTTTTACATGTTGTCATCGTTTCATTGTTTTTACTGGTTTTATACTGCTTCTTTATAGCATGTTGATGTGCTTTTATGTGATTTCTTATTGCTCAGTCTTCATTTATTATTATTACTCACTGTGTTTGAGTACTCACTTTACTCCCTGCACCCTATGTGCAGATTCAGGAGCTTCGGGTCCCGCTAGCGAGTGTTGACTTCTCACAGCTCAGGCAGATTCGGAGATTCACTAGGTAGTTGCTCGGCGTCCGCAGCCTAGTGCTTCTCCCCTATCTTGTTTACTCTGATTTATTTTTGTAATAGACTATGTAGACTTTTCCTGTCTTTATTTGGATAATAGTCACTCATGACTGGTGACATCCTGATGTCGGGCTATGTCTATTCCGCAGCTGTACCATTTCAACTTCTTTTGGGATTATTATTATGTTAAAGACTTACTTTGTATTATTTTAATTGCTTAAAATTAATTGGGAGTGTGTCGGCTGGCCTTGTCTTCACGAGAGGTGTCATCACGACTAGGTCTAGGTTTAGGGCCGTGACAAGATGGTATCAGTGCCTAGGTTACATAGGTCTCACGAGTCATGAGCAGGTTTAATAGAGTCTCGTGGATCGGTACGGAGACATCTGTATTTATCCTCGATGCTGCAGAACCTTTAGGAAAAACTTCATATTCTTAAAATTCTTGTCATGCGAATATGTTGATCCGAGTACTAAACTTTTATTATTATATTCTCTCACAGATGGTGAGGGCACGCGCTCCCGGTCAAGATGGACGACCACCAGTACCACCAGCTGTGGCCACTAAAGGCCGAGGATGCAGTCGTGGTCACGGTAGGGGTAGGGGTGTGGCCTGCACGGCAGCTAGGGCAGCACCTGCGGATCCACCAACCGCCCCAGTTCAGGATCAGGTCCCAATTGTGGATGCTCCAATAGCACTAGCTCAGGCACCAGTTGTGCCCATTGTGATTCCGGGTCTTCAGGAGGTTTTGACTCAGATTCTATCAGTATGCACTGGCCTAGCTCAGGCGGTCTTAGTTACTACAGCGGCAACTATTTCTCAGGCCGGGGGAGGCACTTAGACTCCCGTCGCTCACACACACCTGAGCAGGTCGTTCAGGGACTACAAACACCAGGGGCACATCCAGTCCAGCCGGTTGCAGCTGCTCAGAACTATGTAGCTCCTGCCATGCCAGAGGACGAGCAGTGCAGGTTGGAGAGATTTGGTAGACTTCAGCCTCCAACTTTCAGTAGAGGGCGAGGATGCCCAGGGTTTCTTGGACAAGTGTTAGAGGATTCTTCGCACAGCGGGTATTCTGGAGACCAGCAGGGTCGCTTTCACTACTTTTCAGTTTTTTGGAGCTGCCTTCCCTTGGTGGGAGGCGTATGAGAGGCGTAGGCCTGTTGGTACAGCACCCCTTACCTCGCAACAATTCTCTGTTCTCTTTCTAGAGAAGTATGTGCTGCAGTCTCGTAGAGAGGAGCTGCGTAGGCAGTTTGTGTGGTTGCGTCAGGGAGATATGACTATGACGCAGTATGAGATGAGGTTCTCCTAGTTAGCTCGTCATTCTATTTGGTTAGTTCCGACAGATAGAGAGGATTAGGAGGTTTGTGGATGGCCTCACTTATCAACTTCGTATTCTCATGACCAGGGAGAGGGTGTCTAATGCTACTTTTGAGGAGGTTGTTGACATTGCCTGTGAGATTGAGTCAGTTTGTCGCCAGGAGCGAGATGAGAGGGAGTCCAAGAGGCCACGAGGATCTGATAGATTATGGTGGTGCTCCTTCGAGAGGTCAATTTCAGCACGGCAAAGGCCGTCCATTCAGGCATGCTCAGCTAGCTCGCCCAAGTTATCGTGGGGTGTCATAAGGTCATGGATCTCACAACTCTCATCAATGTCAGTCATCACTTAATGCCTTTCCAGCCCAGAGTTCGTCCTGTGCTCCATCAGTTCAGGGCTCTTCTATGCTAGGTGCATCTGCTAGTCATTCTGGTGTTAGGGGTTCCCTTCAGTCCCCGTCTCCAGCACCCGGGAGGCAGTGTCCTCATCGTTTTGTGGGTTCATCTTAGCAGAGGAGTCAGTCATCGGCTTCAGCACCAGTTACTTCACCATCACCCGCCCAGCCAGCTAGGGGTAGAGGTTAGTAAGCTAGGGGTCGCCCTAGAGGGGGAGGTCGATCAGGTGGCAGTTAAGGCTTTTTCTATGCAGTTCCAGCTAGACCCGATGCTATTGCTTCCGATGCTGTTATTACATGTATTGTCTTAGTCTGCCACAAAGATGTCTCTGTATTATTTGATCCCAGTTCCACATTTTCTTTTGTGTCATCATACTTTGCTTGTTTTTCTGGATCCGCTCCGCGAGTCTCTTGTTTCACTTGTTCATGTATCTACACTGGTGGGCGATACTGTTTTTGTAGACTCTGTGTACCGATCATGTGTGGTGACTATTGGGGGTCTAGAGATCTGAGTGGATCTTTTGTTATTATGTATGGTGGATTTTGATGTTATTTTGGGCATGGATTGGCTATCTCCATGTCGTGCTATTCTGGACTGTCATGCTAAGATAATGACATTGCCTATACCGGGTATGCCACGGATTGAGTGGCGAGGTTTGACCGATTATGTTCCTAGTAGCGTAATCTCATTCTTGAAGGCCCAACGTATGGTTGGGAAGGGTTCTCTTTTGTATCTAGCCTTTGTGAGGGATGTCGGTGTAGAGACTCCCAGTATTGATTCTATTCCAGTTGTGAGGGAGTTTCCCGATATGTTTCCTGCAAACTTGTCGGGCATGTTATCAGACAGGGATATTGATTTTGGTGTTGACCTGGTGCCGGACACTCAGCCCATTTCTATTCCATCGTATCATATGGCACCAACGAAGTTGAAGGAGTTAAAGGAGCAGCTTCAGGAACTCCTTGATAAGGGGTTCATTCGGCCTAGTGTGTCGCCTTGGGGTGCGCCGGTTCTATTTGTTAAGAAGAAGGATGGCACGATAAGGATGTTCATTGATTATAGGCAACTGAACAATGTAACAATTAAGAAAAAGTATTCTTTGCCTCGAATTGATGATTTATTCGACCAGCTTCAAGGAGCGATACTGTTCTCCAAGATTGATCTCTGTTTAGGTTATCACCAACTGAAGATCAGGGACTCGGATATTCTTAAGACAACTTTCAGGACCCGATATGATCATTATGAGTTCTTGGTGATGTCTTTTGGGTTGACCAATGCCCCAACAGCGTTCATGCATTTGATGAACAGCGTTTTCCAGTCTTATCTTGACTCGTTCGTCATAGTCTTCATTGATGATATTCTGGTATACTCACGTAGTCAGGAGGAGCACGCAGGGCATTTGAGAGTTGTGTTGCGGAGATTGAGGGAGGAGAAGCTTTATGCAAAGTTCTCCAAGTATGCGTTTTGGCTTAGTTTAGTGGATTTCTTGGGACACGTGGTGTCCAGCAAGGGTATTCAGGTTTATCCAAAGAATATAGAGGTGGTTCAGAGTTGGCCCAGACCGTCCTCAGTCACAGAGATTCGTAGTTTTCTTGGTTTGGCAGGCTATTATCGTCAGTTTGTTCAAGGATTCTCATTTATCGCATCGCCCTTGACCAAGTTGACTTAGAAGGGTGCTTTATTTGTATGGTCGGATAAGTGTGAGGAGAGCTTTCGAAAGCCTAAGACAGCTTTGACCACACCTCCAATGTTAGTTTTGCCATCAGCTTCAGGTTCATATATCGTGTATTGTGATACTTCGAAGGTTGGTATTGGGTGTGTTTTGATGAATGAGGGTAGAGTTATTGCTTATTATTCTATTCAGTTGAATCCCCATGAAAAGAACTACCATGTTCATGATTTGGAGTTGGCTGCCATTGTTCATGCGTTGAAGATTTGGAGGCATTATTTGTATGGTGTGTCTTGTGAGGTGTTTACTGATCATCGTATCCTCCAGCACTTGTTCAAGCAGAAGGATCTCAATTTGAGGAGCGGAGGTGGTTGGAGTTGCTAACGGATTATGATATTAATATTTTGTACCATCCGGGCAGGGCCAATGTGGTGGCCGATGCTTTGAGCTGAAAGGCGGTGAGTATGGGGAGTTTGGCATATATTTCAGTTGGGGAGAGACCTCTTGTTGTTGATGTTCAGGCCTTGGCCAATCGGTTTGTGAGGTTAGATATTTCGGAGCCCATTCGGGTATTGGCTTGTGTGATTTCTCGGTCTTCCTTATATGATCACATCAGAGAACGCAGTATGATGATCCTCATTTGCTTGTCCTTAAGGACAGATTTTAGCACGATGATGCCAGAGATGTGACTATTGCTGATGATGAGGTGTTGTGTATGCAGGGTCGGATATGTGTGCCCAATGTAGATGGGCTTCGAGAGTTGATTCTGCAGGAGGCCCATAGCTCACGGTATCCCATTCATCAGGGTGCCACAAAGATGTATCAGGATCTGAGACAACATTATTGGTGGAGGAGAATGAAGAAGAACATTGTGGGATTTGTAGCTCGGTGTCTCAATTATCAGCAGGTGAAATATGAGCATCAGAGACCGGGTGGCATGCTTCAGCAGATGGATATTCCAAAGTGGAAGTGGGAACGGATCACCATGGACTTTGTATTTGGGCTCCTATGGACTTTGAGGAAGTTCGATGCTATTTAGGTTATTGTGGATCGGCTGACCAAGTCCACACACTTCATTCCTGTGTGTATTACCTATTATTCAAAGCGGTTAGCAGAGATCTATATCTTGGAGATTGTTCGTTTGCATGGTGTCCCAGTTTCTATCATTTCTGATAGGGGCACTCAGTTCACTTCGTAGTTTTGGAGGTCTGTGTAGCGAGAGTTGGGTACTCAGGTTGAGTTAAGCACAGCTTTTCACCCTCAAATAGACAGGCAGTCCGAGCGCACTATTTAATTATTGGAGGACATGTTGCATGCTTGTGTCATTGATTTCGGAGGGTCATGGGATTAGTTTCTACGACTTGCAGAGTTTGCTTATAACAACATCTACAAATCGAGTATTTAGATGGCTCAATATGAGGCTTTGTATGAGAGGTAGTGTAGATCTCTAGTTGGTTGGTTTGGGCCGGGTGAGGCTAGGCTATTGGGGACAGACTTGGTGCAGGATACTTTAGAAAAAGGTGAAGGTAATTTAGGAGAGGCTTCGTATAGCGCAGTCGAGACAAAAGAGTTATGTTGACAGGAAGGTTCGGGATGTGTCCTACATGGCTGGTGAGAAGGTTCTGTTAAAGGTTTCGCCTATAAAGGATGTTATGAGATTTGGGAAGAAGGGAAAATTGAGTCCTCAGTTCATTGGGCATTTTGAGGTGCTTTAGCGGATTGGGGAGGTCGCTTATGAGCTTTCTTTGCCACCCAACTTGTCGAGTGTACACCCGGTATTTCATGCTACTATGCTCCGGAAGTATATTAGGGATTCTTCTCATGTTCTGGATTTCAGCACGATGCAGTTAGATGGTGATTTGACTTATGATGTGGAGCCAGCAGCTATTTTGGAGCATCAGGTTTGAAAGTTGAGATCAAAGGATATAGCTTCGGTGAAAGTGTAGTGTAGAAGTCGGCCCGTGGAGGAGGCTACCTGGGAGACCGAGTGGGAGATGCGGAGCAGATATCCTCACCTGTTTGAGGCTTGAGGTATGTTTCTTGATTTACCGCTCTATTTTCCCCATTTCTGCTTATTATTGTTTAGTTCAACTATATTATATTTTAATCGGGTTGACTGGTATGGTTCAAGGACGAACGTTTGTTTAAGAGAGGGAGGATGTGACGACCCGGCCAGTCGTCTCATGAGTTACAACTCCGTTTCTCCCATTTCTGCTTCTTATTGCTTGGTTTATCGATTCTATGTGTGATCGGATTAGTTGGCTCGGGTTTGGAGAGTTTTTGGTAAGGTTTGAGAAACTTAGTCTCTTTTGAGGAAGTTTAGGTTGGAAAAGTTAACCGGATGTTGACTTATATATTAAAGGGCTCGGATGTGACTTCGGATGGTTTGGATAGCGTCGGGAGGTGATTTGGGACTTAGGAGCGTGATCGGAATTTAAGCCTAATATTGAAGAACTAGGGCTTGTAATTGGAGACCTAGAATTTGGGATTTGACGGGTGGTTTGTGGTTGGATTTTGATGCTTTTAATATGAATGAACTCGGGGAGTGATAAGGAGTCTATTAATGTAATTTTTATCAGAATCTGAGATGTGGGCCTTGGGGTCCGGTTTGGCCAATTTCGGGATTTGTGTTGTAATTTGATTTCTTTCGAGTGGGCTTTGTTCCCTTAGCATATTTTGATGGTTTTGCACTGATTTTGGTTGGATTTGGAGCATCCGAAGGTCGATTCAAGAGGCAAAGGCATCGCGAGCTATAGATTTGGACCTGATAGAGGTAAGTAATGATTTTAGATGTTGTCCTGAGGGTATAAAATCCTGGATTACACATCGTTGTACTATATTGAGGTGACGCACATGCTAGATGACGAGTGTGGGATCGTGCACCGTTGGGGATTGTGACTTAGTCGATCCCGAATGACTGTTTTACCGCGTATTTGATTGAAAACTTTTTGCTATCATCATGTTTTGGGCTGAATGTCATATTTGGGCCTCGTGCCAACTATTTTAACCCTTAGGGGATTTTTACTGATATTTCCTCTCCGTTTGACTTTATACTTGTACTCAGTCATGCTATATTCTACTGTTTTCATAACTCAGCCATGTTTACTCTGTTTTAACACTTAAAATGATATTTTGGGCTGAGCATCATGTTTTACTGTTTCCCGAATGGCTTATGAGATTCTGACTGAGTAAGGACGAGGGCCTGTGTTGTGAGGATACACTAATTCATGATTTTGAGGCCGAGAGCCTGAGATTGTACGCCACGAGATGGCTTGTTGATATGAGGCTGAGAGCCTATTGATTATACCACGAGATGGCTTGATATTGTGCTTGGTCCATAAGGGGCCCCTCCCGAAGTCTGTACACCCCCAGTGAGCGCGGGTACCCATTGTGATATGAGATATAGCCTGAGGGGCTTGTGTTGTTCCATGATATTGCTCGAGGGGCGGATCCTATTGACTTGTGCCCGAGGGGTAGATTCTTATGTGTTTATCTGTTCTAGTTTCCTTTCATTTAATTATTTAACTGTTAAAAAGGTGTTTTAAAGAAGCTTCTTCTAAACTAACTACTTCTACATGTTGTCATTGTTTCATTGTTTTTACTGGTTTTATACTACTTCTTTATAGCATGTTGATGTGCTTTTACGTGATTTCTTATCACTCATTCTTCATTTATTATTAATACTTACCGAGTTGGAGTACTCACTTTATACCGTGCACCCTGTGTGCAGATTCAGGCGCTACGAGTCCTGCTAGTGAGTGTTGACATCTCACAACTCAGGCGGATTCGGAGATTCACTAGGTAGATGCTCGGCGTCCGCAGCCCAGTGCTTCTCCCCCTATCTTATTTACTCAGTTTTAGTTCTGTAATAGACTATGTAGACTTTTCCTGTCTTTATTTGAATAGTAGTCACTCATGACTGATGACACCCTGATGTCGGGCTATGTCTATTCTGCAACTATACTGTTTCACCTTCTTTTGCGATTATTATTATGTTAAAGACTTAATTTGTATTATTTTAATTGCTTAAAATGAATTGGGAGTGTGTCGGCTGGCCTTGTCTTCACGAGAGGCGCCATCACGACCGGGTCTGGGTTTAGGGTCGTGAAATTTACGTGATTTCTTTCTGCTTAGCTACCTTTTCTTTTATTACTTACTGAGTTGGCGTACTCACATTACTCCCTGCACCCTGTGTGCAGATTCAGGAGTCTCGGGTCACGCTAGCGAGTGTTGATATATCTTCCAGCAGGATTTTGGAGTTGACTAGGTAGTTGCTTGGCATTCGTAGCCCAGTGTTTCTCCTTCCTATCTTTATTCCGCTTTGTATTAGCTTTGTTTCAGACTATGTTGTCTTTTCATATTTCTAGACGAGTTATAGTTGCTCATGACAGGTGACACCCCGATGTCGGGCCGTGTTTTTGTTGCCGCACTGTTCTATTCTATCTTACATTTTGGGATTTTAGCTTATTAATGACTTTAAGTGACTTATTATAATTGTTTGGTTGGTTTTGGGGTTGTGTCGGTTGGCCTAGTTTCACGATAGGCGTCATCACGACCGGGTCCGTTTTAGGGTCGTGACATATATTATACTGGAACTTTTGTGTAATATACTGGAGTATTTTTCCGGATTTTAAATAGTGTTTTCGTTCAGATGTATCTTTACATAAAAAGTGGCTAAATTTCGATTACTTTTGAAACTGTGGCTATTTTGAATGACCATTTGTAAATCTGGCTAATTTTGAATTTCTCCCGTTCATAGCTGGTTGAGAAGAAATGGCATGGCGTAGCCATTTTTACGGTTGGCTATCCAAAAATAGCCATCATCGGTAATGTAATCGATTTCTAGCCATTTTATCTTAAAATATATTAATAAATGACATAATTGCCCTCGAAATTTTTAACATACTGTTTAGATACTTTTTATATTTTATCGCCCTTCTCTTTGTTTTTACAGCAGTGTACAGATTTCGCTTTCGTGAGAGCACTTTTCTTTGAATCTAGTCTGGGTTAGGTCCAATTTTTTTCAAAATTATCTGGGTGAGTGTTATTTTTACAATAATATGTTTGAATATTCATTGTTATTGTTGTTTCGTTAGGTTTAATTTTGATTTCCGTATCGTTAGCGTTTAAATATTTGTGGTATTTTAACTTTTACGATTTTTTTTCTGTTCATTAGTTCGTCTTATTTCTGATTTATGTTGTAATGTTTGTAATCGTTGTGGAATTTGTTTTGATAAGTTTTTCCAATACTAGTCTCTTATATTAGAGTTAATTTTCAAGTATTTTTTTTCTTCAAATGCATTATAGATTTCTCCAGTTCTTGCTAAAACTTGAAATTCAGAACAATGTGGTGGGCTTCATATTTAAATATGGTGTAGTATTTTATACGGGAAATCTGTCTTCTAAAGGCTTGTTTCCCATTATTTTATATTGTGTGGTTTTTTATTATATTTTTTGTTTATCGAGTTTAGAAATAAATTTTGTCCAGTATATTATACCGGAATCTGTCCTGTGAATGCTTGTCTTTTAGTATGTTATACTGAATGATTATGATAATATAGTTGAATTTTGTTTTATTCCAGTATATTTTACGGGAAGTCTGCTTTGTGTAAGCTTGTTGTCCAGTATGTTATACTGGATGAGTTGTTTTTAGATTATAATTTTGTTTTATTTGTGATTAATTTTTTTTGAATTATAATTTGTTTTCTTCTTTTTTAATATGCTCTTTCATCCAGTATGTAATATTTGAATTTTGTTTGATTAAAGTATATTTTACGTGAAGTCTGATGTGTGTAAGCTTGTTGTCCAGCATGTTATACTGGATGAGTTCTGTTTAGACTATAATTTTGTTTTATTAGTGATTAATATTTTGAATTATTATTTATCTTTTTTCTTTTTTTAATATGCTCTTTGATCCAGTATGTAATACTTGAGTTTTGTTTCATTCTAGTATATTTTATGGGAAGTCTGGTGTCTGTAAGCTTGTTGTCCAGTATGTTATACTGGATGAGTTCTATTTAGACTATAATTTTATTTTATTTGTGATTAATATTTTTGAAAGATTATTTGTGTTTTTCTTTTTTAATATGCTCTTTGACTATATTTCTTCTTTATACCTCAGTATTTGTTTCTGGAGTTTTATTCCCGCTAATTAACTTGATCTAGTATATTATACTGGAAGACTGCCATCTGTAGGCTTTGTTGTCCAGTTCATTATACTGTATGAGTTCTGTTTATATTTTGTTTCTGTTATATATACTGGATTCTGATTGTGTTTACTAATCTAATTTGTAATATGCTTTGTTTTCATGATTTTATAGAAATGGAATCTTCAAGTAGTATATTGAAGATACGTATTTTTGAAATATTGAAGTTTTTGTCTTATAATTATACGAAATCTTGCTTATATATGTTGTATTTTGATTTTAGGAGGGAGATAGATTTTATGATTTAACCAGTGGTTTCCTGCTGATTGTTATTGGAAAGGCGATCAAAATTTTAAGCAAACTATTTCGTCCTTTTTGTCTGGAACTCAAATGGATGTTTTAAAGAACGGTGTATTTGGGAAGTTTTTAGAGTTGAATGAAGTGAGTCACTCTGGGAAGTTGACTCATTGTTTGTTGCTGTCTCAACTTTTTTACAGGGATAAAAGCAAAATGATTTTTAAAGTTTTTGGGAACGACATAGCATTTACAGAAGATGATTTCCATTCTATTACCGGGCTTAAGATTGAGGCGTTCTGTCACGACCCGGATTTCCTACCCTCGGGAGTCGTGATGGCGCCTACTAGTGAAAGCTAGGAAAGCCGACCATTTGAACAAATTACCTTTTTCCCATTTTAGTTCTTTAACAAATGTAAATCAATAATTTATAAACAACGGAAATTTAAAACAAGCGGAAGAAACAATTAAACCATTTAAATAATTCCAACATGATTTCTTAAACAAAAACTACCCAAGACTGGTGTCACAACTCCATAGACGGTCTAAGAATTCTACAAACAAGGTCCGAAAAATAAATGCAACACTATTTCTGAAGTACATAAGTGAAACAGGAGGAAATGATAGAAGGAGACGCCAGGGCCTGCGGATGCCTGCAGGACTACCTTGGATCTCTGTATGGACTGAAGGTAGCCACCCAAGCTAAGTTCCAAAAGCTGTTGCTCCAGGATCTGCACACAGTGCAGAGTGTAGTATCAGCACAACCGACCCCATGTGCTGGTAAGTGCCTTGCCTAACCCCGGCGAAGTGGTGACGAGGCTAGGACATAACTACCAACTAAACCTGTGCAGTTAAAGCATATATATATATATATAGCAAGTAATAATAAAGAAAACTATCAGTTAAAGATGGGAAGGGGACATGATGTGGGGGAATATTATTTACCAACAGTAACTCAGGAGGAAAACATAAAGGACAATTTAAAATTCGCAGCATAAGGAATAAGGAAACAGAACAAATCAATGTCCACTTTTATCCTTTATTGTTGCGGCGCGCAACCCGATCCAAATCATATATCACTGTTGCGGCGTGCAACCCGATCCAAATATAATATTGTTGCAGCTTGCAACCCGATCCAAATATAATATTTTTGCGGCGTGCAACCCGATCCAAATATAATATTGTTGCGGCGTGCAACCTGATCCCAATATACAATTCAACACCAATCACAAAAGAGTCCTAGCAAGGGAGCAATAAGGAAACAACAATATTCCGGCAAGGGAACCGACTGTAAGAAGTAAATACGTCCCAGCAAGGGAATCAACTATGTCACGACCCAAATTCCACTAAGGGTCGTGAAGGTGCCGGACACCACTGTCAGGCAAGCCAACAAAAATACTTAATTAAATTCTCGTTTAAATAATTGTGAAAACTATGATTTTCCTTTAATTTGGCTTGTAAAAAAGATAATCTTTACAAAATAAATAAAAAATGTCTAGAATTTAATACAGAATACCCCATAATCATCCCAGAACCCGGTATCACACATACATGAGCAGTTTCTAGGAAATAATGTAATACAACTACTGCCCGGAATACAAATTGAACAGAAAAGAAAATACAGTACAATACTTTGAAGGAGACTCTGCTAGTTGCGGGTCGTCTCGAGAGGTACAGCTCACCTAAGTTTCCATACCAACCATGCTGTTGCGCCAAACTAGGACACTAGACATACATGTGCCTGTACAACAAAAATGCATAGCAAGTATAGTATGAGTACAAAAACAACGTGTACCTAATGAGTATCCTGTCTAATCTCGAAGAAGTAGAGACAAGAGGTCTACTTCAACACTTACTAGTGGTCCAATGATAATATAGTAAAAATGTGAGGAGATCAGGGAATTTTATAAAGCAACAATTATAATTCATAAAGCCAGATAGCAGGTAAACAACTTAAGAAATAATAATGGATTTCCAAAGATTTACTTTTCATTATCTTTATCACTTTATCTCCGGCCAGGAAAGGCAAATGTCAACATTTATAAATCTCAAGCAACAATACAAGCATGCGCATATCATGTCGAGGTTGTACGACCCGATCCAACATAAATGTGCAATGCCGAGGTTCGAATGGCGCGAACCATAGATGCATCTATTACCCTGCTCGCAAATCATCCATGCGATGCAGTCGACATAAAATAAACAAACACTCTGCTCGCGAATCATACATGCAACGCAGGTACACATAGAATCACATATTCAAACAGTTAATCAAGACTTCATCAAGGAACAACTATCCAAGGATGTGATTTATGTAATTCAAACTGTCAATAGGATTACAAATATTTCCAAGTACATCATGTTTTTGGGTCCTAGACTACCCGGACAATAGCATAATAGTAGCTACATTTGGACTCTCGTCACCTCGTGCATACGTAGCCCCCACAAATAGGAGCACATAACTAGTTAACTCACCTATGGAGACAATTCCCTCTTACAAGGTTAGAAATGAGACTCACCTCACTTAGAAGCCTATATTGCTATTCAAGAACGCACTCAAACCTCCAATTTGGAGCCGAACGATCCAAAACTATTTAAATAGAGTAAGAACTAGTCAATACATGCTCAAAAGTTCATATTCTAATTATTAAACCAATTTTCCAACCCTAAATGCAAGGTTTCTAACATTCATCACGGGCCCACGTGCCCGATTTCCGGTAATGTTTGAAGAAAATTGTTACCCATAACCTAAGGATAAAGAATATGTGATTTTCACTCCATTCCCTAACAAATTTCGTGGTTAAATCTTGTTTTTACAAAATTCTAGGTTTTTCATTTAAAACCCTTGATTCTCCCTAATTTTCACTTGTTAATCTGACCATAATCCATTTATTTAACTTATGATGTGTAGAAATTAATTACCTCTTTGATGCTGATGGAATCCTTCCTCAAATGCTCTCAGAAATCGCCTAAGGCCAAGTTTGAAATGAGGGAAATAGGCAAAGTCTCGGAATAAAAATCCACTGCACCAGATGCAGAAGTCGCATTTACGACTCCAGGCTCGCAATTGCGATGTCGCATTTGCAACAAAAGAACCGCAAATGCGAAGCCTAGCCTCCACTGACATGGTCAAATTTGCGACAGAATCCTCGCAAATCCGAAGAGGACAGCATCGCAAAAGCGATGGCCCCCTTGCAAATGCGATCCCCACTCAGCAGCCCCAAGTTCGCAAATGCGAGCCCCCCCTCCCCCCACCGCCCGCAAATGCGATGTCGCATTTGCGACCAAAACACCGCAAATGCGTTCATACCAGTACCAACAGTCCCATTTCTTAGAAAATCACTTTGAAGCTATCCCGAATCTCACCCGAGCCCCCGGAGCTCCAAACCAAACACCAGTACAAGTCTAAAAACATAACACGGACTTGCTCGAAGCCTCAAATCACATCAAACAATGCTAAAACCATGAATGTCACTACAATCCAAGCTTAATGAACTTTAGAATTTCAAACTTCTACATTCGATGCTGAAACCTATCAAATCACGTCTGATTGACCTCAAATTTTACACACAAGTCATATTTAACATTACGGACCTACTCCAACTTTCGGAATCAGAATTCGACCCCGATATCAAAAAGTCCACTTCCGGTCAAACTTCTCAAAAAATCATTAAATTTCTATCTTTAGCCAAATGACTCCAAAATGACCTACAGACCTCTGAATTCACTTCCGATCGCGCTCCCAATACGAGAATCACCATACATAGCTATTCCTAGACTCGGAATCCCAAACGAGCATTGAAAATACTGAAATGCACTTTAACCCAAACTTATGAGATTTTTCGAAAATGCTAACTTCCACAATAGGCGTTGAAACGCTCCCGAGTCTTCCAAAACTCGATCCGGACATACGCTCAAGTCAGAAATCATCAAACAAACCTGTTGGAACCTTCAAATCACAAATATGAGGTCGTTTACTCAAAAATTCAATCTTAGTCTATTCTTTCAACTTAAAGCTTCCGAAATGAGAATTCTCTTTCCAAATAAACTCCGAACTTCCCGGAATTTAATTCCGACCGTGCGCACAAGTCATAATACCTGAAGTGAAGTTGTTAATAGCCTCAAATTGCTAAACAACATGCTAGAGCTCAAAATGACCGGTCGGGTCGTTACATTCTCTCCCACTTAAACATACGTTCATCCTCAAACGTGTTAAGAACTGCGCCGAAATTGTCTGAAATCACTAATTAACACCTCAAGAACCTACCCGTGCTACCACCACTCAGATGGTCACCTTAGCTTGATCAAATCAGAAGATATCCTTTTTCACTTAAGCAAATAAGCCTTAGAGCCAAATTCCAACATCTGGAATTCTCTGCCAGACATGTTTCCAACATATGCTCACCGTATCAATAGCTACACGCAGCACTAGAGCATGACTACATACCTTAGCTGAATTCACATCTTGCACCATTTTACTCACAGACCACAATAACATTCTCTGATCCATTATTCGAAATTCCATGAATCTGATGCTCCCATTGCACCTCATGACATACATAGGTCTTGCTCTAACTCTTACAATACCGCCATGATGGAAGAGATGTGTAGAAATTCATAACTAACTGCCGAATTAACAAATCATTGGGTCTATACTTCTGACAAGAACTATCACCTCATTCTGAACCAAATAATGGTCTTAGCTCTGTAATATACTTCATATAATCAGATTGCACTGATCCTAAATCCAATGATCTCGTCTCACCCAGTACGAACTGCTCAGGCAATAAGCCACCCAGACATTACCAAAAATCTCATATGATGCGACAATGCGCCAATAGGCTACCAATTCGAACGCGATACAAAAGGAAAACAGACTCTGAAAAGGAAATCCAATTACCACGCTGGCGAATCATATATGCGACGCGTTCAACATAATTGAATAGACACCCCGCTCGCGAATCATACATGCCACACCGGCACACACCTAATATGATATGAGATTTCCTCAGAAAAATAGGAAACAAAACACATAAAACAGATACGGGAAACTGTACTCAACATCACACTGTTGCGATGCACAACTTGATCCAAACAACATACCCATGGCGGCGTGTCACCCGATCCATACATAAAATTCGCATAAGGAGATACACACCGAACTAGATTGCTCACTATAACAAAATACTGAATGTCAATCACAAGCACGCTAAGTGCATAATACCATCCCTGGGGAGACATAGAGCTATAAGATACGAACTCAAGCACAACTGAGGTTCGATATACGATCTGAATCTCAAGAGTCATTCTGCTCATATAACATCATCACTACGCGGAACCTCAACACATAAGAAATTCACCAAGCTGTCTTACAACTCACACAGTGCAATACATCATTTCATAAAATAGCTGATGATGAAATAACACCCCGACTACCCTTTCAAAAGAAGGGCATTGCTGAAATGAAAACATCTGGCATGATATAGAGCCTATATTCATATTTAAATCCATCCACAAACCTTAAGTTGATTCTGGTCGCATTGAACTAGGCTAATGACCTTTCAAAGGTCCATAATAACTCCCCTTTTCTCATAACACACAAGAACAACCATCATAACCGGACTAATCCTCCACAGTCCACACCCCAATAAATCGAGTGCCCTCCAGGCATCAATTCTCAAATTAACAATACCACCACAATCTTCATACTTGGTTTAATTCTTCAATCAATCAAGTGACTACATGCCGCACTTATACAACCTTCCCGTGGGGCATGCTCCCGCGACCTTCCATAATAGATAACAGGTTTGTACATCCATACCACCAACCGCACTAAAGCTGAAAAGAGATTAAGAATCCTTAACCAAGATGCAAGGCCTTTTTCACAAAACACCGATCTCAGGTGATGTTGAAGACAATGCCAACTTACTCTCAACATTCAAATCCTTTCTCTGCTCATCCGAGCTCGTGACATCCTTGTCAACACAGAACCGCAACCTTGATCCTCTCTTTCAAATTCCATACCACTCACTACACCTAATATGCTAATATGCAATAGCACATGATCTTCATCAAAACTCTTGAACCACTAATATGGTAAACATTTCCTCACCTGAAAACTTTTTACTTAACTCATTCCAAGAGGACCATAGCAACGTGCGAGTACCTTCTCATAACCTTAGAACATTCAAATCCTCAATTAGTGGTTTAAACCACCATAACCCTTCCGGGATCCGCCTACACATAACAGGCCATAATACTTGAATATCCAAATATATTCAATTACGGCGACCGTCGAGCCTCGCGCGCACTGCCACCACTATGCCAATTCAACCATGGCTGACCAATCTAACTTCCTCTAATTCATCCTTAACTTGCCTTAGAGATAATATTAGCTCCATTCCTTACATCACCAACCTAAATCCGCACTCATCATGTTACCCCATTCCATGAGACCACATTGTCTCAAATTCCACGAACTATTTCATATTTCCCAAATGCTATACCGCAAGTTAAAACATCATAGAATATTCTGGGCCTCTTCTCATAAGCTACTACAGAAGCGTGATTCTTAACTGTACCTATAGGCTCAAAATCATTAGGCACCAAACTTTACCCCTTTGAATCCACTAGGACGTTGATGAGAGCCACCCGCTCTGACTTAGCCCCGAATATAATCAACTCCACGAATCTTCTAGAACATGAATACCCTCACGACGAAGCACCCAGCAGAATCACTTTCCTTGAAACCCGTATCTTTACAAGGCATAAATCCTGAATCCTTCCCCAAGTCTAAACATGATCGAATAAGGCCAACCAAAACACACCTTTAACAATCCATTTGCTCAAATTACCACTTATGTCCTTTTCCCTTAGCTGAATTAACCCATCAATATGCTAATAACCAGAAACCTCGCAAGTAGTTAACCATGCAACCCAATCATAGGTAGTGGGACTCTCCCACTTAGCTTGAAGCCACTATTACCTACCTCTGGAATTCACCAAGATTCTCTATCTCTTATTGACATGACCTCATGCAATTAAACTACCAGATTCTGTGAAATCCTCCCATTATCACTTCATGAACACCCTGAATTTCCAACAACATTCACATATTCGACCTCTTACTAGAATGGCCAGTAAAGTCCTCCGGAGAAGCTTTGCCAACCAAGCGACCACTAACTTGCTCACAGGGAATAACCCACCTGGGGAAATCACTTTCTGACATCTTCCAATGCTGATGCACGGGGTATAATCACTACAACATCATAACCCATCATGAGTCCGAGCTCACTCTCTAGCTGCACAAGTCCATTCACCCCTCGTGGACATCAATTAGATTTGCGGCAACATCCTTCCAATTCAAAGTTATGTTGTATCCTTCTTTATTTCAAGCAGCTCCTTTCCGCTATATAAAATCTCCTACCGCATAATAGCCCATGCTCCAAATTAAACTCGTAGGCCCCAATCACCAATCTCTAAAATCCCAAATCATTCCAAACTCTCCTCAAGGTGAATGGTCATCCTACCACCAGCCCATATGCAACTCCGTCAAACTCCCACTTTGGCGGAACTCACCCCTTTAGTCGGCTATCCGACCTTTGCTTCGCATACCTGGCCTTCTAGAAATTTTAACCACCGCCTGACACTCCCCACATGTCCTTCCTTATCTTTTACTGCTCAGTTGTTGCCTCAAATAAAATCCATCTTCGTATCACTTGAACCCACAAATCGCTACTAACTTTAAACCTTTCCGAAGATCATCTTTCTCGAGCGGTCAGCATTAGAAACACTGATTCAATCTAGAACAACTACACCTCGCGATATCTAATAGTCATTTCTCCAATATTATTTCACAATATCTTACCCCAAAGGAGAATTGTAGAAAAACATAACACCGGCGAACTTAACACATTCAATCGCGGACGACGACACCACATCGCAGATGAAAATCCCATCACGCTTGAAATCACCAAGTCTTGTTACTCCATCACTCCAAATCTGGACGTCCCTAGGCCAATTGTTTTCCTTTGCTGGAAATGAAATATCAGATCTATAATGTGCACCGAGTAGGCTTCCTTTCAAATCATTCACTGCCCCAACACATAGGCAAGCATCTTGCTATCAAGTCATTAATGTGCGATAACCAATTGTGAGCATTATAGAAACCTGTGCATAGCCTCTAAGCTCTTAAAAGCACAACTACCGAGCCGAAATGATAGAAAAATACTTCCGCAAGGCGACGACAATAGCCCAATCAACTATACCGGGAGAAACATACCACACCACGTCTGTAGTACCATTACAATTCCTCAATTCTCAATTTATAACAAGCGATTCGCATCGCGTAAGGTTGAGTAGGAAGGAAATAAGGGTATAAGCCCCAAGGAATCAAATTGCATGATGATGAATCAAGAAGGGAAGTGCTCCTAACAGCCCTGTAGCCTCTCAAAGATAAGTACAAACATCTCTGTACCGATCCGCAAGACTCTACTAGACTCACTCATAACTCATGATACCTAAGGGAACCTAGTGCTCTGATACCATGTTGTCATGACCCAAATTCCACTAAGGGTTGTGATAGCGCCGGACACCACAATCAGGCAAGCCAACCAAAATACTTAATTAAATTCTCGTTTAAATAATTGTGAAAACTATGATTTTCCTTCAATTTGTCTAGTAAAAGATAATCTTTACAAAATAAATAAAAGAATATCTAGAAGTTAATAAAGAATACCCCATAATCATCCCAGAACCCGGTGTCACAAGTACATAAGCAGGTTCTAGGAAATAATGTAATAAACCTAATGCTCAGAATACAAATTGGACAGAAAAGAAAATACAGTACAATACTTTGAAGGAGACTCTGCTGGCTGCGGGTCGTCTCGAGAGGTGCAGCTCACCTAAGTCTACGTATCAACCATACCGCTATGCCACTAAGCCACTAGCCACACTTGAACCTGTGCAACAAAAACGCATAGCAAGTGTAGTATGAGTACGAAAACAACGTTTACCCAATGAGTATCCCGTCTAATCTCGAAGAAGTAGAGACGAGAGGTCGACTTCGACACTTACTAGTGGTCCAATGATAATATAGTAAAAATGTGAGGAGATCAGGGAATTTTATAAAGCAACAATTATAATTCATAAAGCCAGATAGCAGGAAAACAACTTCCCAAATAATAATGGATTTCCAAAGATTTACTTTTCATTATCTTTATCACTTTATCTCCGGCCAGGAAATGCAAATGTAAACATTTATAAATCTCAAGAAACAATACAGGCATGCACATATCATGCCGAGTTCGTACGGTCCAATCCAACATAAATGTAAAATGTGAACTGCCGAGGGTCGAACGGTATGAACCATATATGCATCTATTACCCTGCTCGCGAATCATCCATGCGACGTGGTCAACATAAAATAAACAAACACCCTGCTCGCGAATCATACATGCGACGCATGTACACATAGAATCACATATTCAAACAGTTAATCAAAACTTCATCACGGAACAACTATCCAAGGAAAATCCAATTCTATTTTTTACAATTCAAGAAAATGAAGCTCAATCTTTTAGAAATTCACTTACTAATCCGATGTGATTTAAGAAATTCAAATCGTCAATAGGATTACAAATGTCACACCTCCTTTTTCCGCCACCGCGAGGGGTGAAGGAGTTTTTTCCAATTAAAGGACAATCGAAACGGGATTTGTTTATTTATTTCAGAGTCGCCACTTGAGAGATTTAGGGTGTCCCAAGTCACCAATTTAATCCCGAATCGAGGAAAAGAATGACTCTGTATTACAGTCTACGAACCAAAAATCCGGATAAGGAATTCTGTTAACCCGGGAGAAGGTGTTAGGCATTCCCGAGTTCCGTGGTTCTAGCACGGTCGCTCAACTGTCATATTTGGCTTAATTATCTGATATAATACATATTATAAACTTATGTGCAAATTTTATCCCTTAGCCGCTTTTATTATTATATTTCAAAAGAATGTGAACATCGTTTAAAAACATGTCTTTGGATTGCGTCACATGAAATGCACCCGCAATCCGGAACACATTTTTATTCAATGTTTTGGGATTTTGATTTGGGTCGCATGAAATGCACACCCGAGTTTAAGAAGGTAAGATTATTAAAATGCGCGCCTAAAGCAATTAGCGTATTATTATTTTTGGGAAGGCCGTGGAATTTTGCTAAACGGCTCATCCCGAAGTCTAAGTAATTTTATTTAAACATTTATTGAGGGCCCCACAATCTGTGTGTTTTATTTGGCGAGGCTCGTCTCATTTTTATTTAAAAGGATGAACCTATAGTGACTACATTTTTTCTATTAGGTTCGTCTCTAAAATAAAAGAAAATCCCTCAATTAATCACGTGCTAAAAAAGACGTAACTTATTAGTTATTAGTTTATGGCTAATGCAAATGGAAAAATGCAGTCGAGTTTGTACAAAGAGAGATTGCTTTCGTTCTATATTCTATTATTTAATAACACTAGAACATGAGATTGGCACACAATAATATCAAAACAGAGTAACTATTCTTTGATTAATTTAAACTAACATTATTAGATGAAGGAGTTATTATACATGCGACCCCATTATTCATTAATCAATCAACTACATTTTTATACAAAGAAAGAAAATTCTATTCAAACACAAATCTAAACAGGAGGAATTCAACAGGAACAAAGCCTGATTAATATTTCATTTTTTGCTTCAAGCCGAGAGTGTACAAATGTGTACCTGGAAATGGCAGTATAAGAAGAATAGAAGTAGGATTCAGCAACAGTAATAACACAGCAACAGCAGGTTCAGCAACACCGCAAAACCAGTAACGACCAGTAGAATAACCCAGTAATGGATTGAAAAATCAGCAATACCAAAGTGCAATCGCAGTCAAAGCAGAAGAGAGACAGATACAAGATGCAGTAGTTTACTGATTTTGAATAACACTCGAGGAAAGACAAACGGAAATTATTCAAGTGAAAGTTCAAATTGTCTTTCTCTTTTCAAAACTCTACCACACTTCTTCAGATTTTCAGAATGTATTACTCTCCAAAAATATTCTCCCCAAAAATCTCTCTAGAAAATAATCCTCCTAATAATAATCTTCCTTCCCTTAAGTGTAAAAGTCTCGTCCCAATAATGTGTCAAATGACCCTATATATAACAAGACTCTTGTCTTGAATCCCCAACCCGAAATATTCCACTCAAAGCATGCTTTGTTTCCCACTTTCTTCAACAAATGAATTATTCCCCACTATTTTGTGTCTTGTCCCCCATTATATTAAATAATTATATCAACCCCCACCCCATTACATTTTGTCCCCCATGCTTAACATAAATAATTATTCAAAATGTTCAATTCCCAAACTACCCCTCCGACCTTATTGCAATTACCATTTTACCCCTGAACGTACTGCAATTTACCAAACTACCCCATCAGCTATAACCAATTCACCTAATCAATCTCAACCAAAATATAGCCAATATGAACAATTTCTAAACAATTCAACAACAAATCATATGAACACAGATGAACAACATCAAATTAATGTGAATAGATTAACCATATTGGGAACCAATACTGGTTAACTTAGACCAAAAATGGATGAGCACGGAAACAACAATATTAACAACACAACACATGATTCAAACTAAATCAACAAATCAAAAACCAAATCATAAACTCACATTAAATCACTGGATTAAAAATGAACTTCAAACAAAGATGAACATGAAATAAATCTATTTTAAACAACAAAACATGACGGATTCAAATGATTAAACCAACATATTTCCCTATTACAACTAAATTCTTTTAGACAAATAACAAAAACAAAACCGAAGAAGAAACAATTATGAATTTAAACTTGAATCTAACAACATTAACAATTTCTGAAAAATACATAAAACACATGAAACAAACTGAAGAAATAATTAATTAAATTTCAATTTGAATCTAACAAACATTAAACTAACAATTTCACATGAACAAATTGAAAAATTAACATAACAATGAACACGAACAAAACAAACATTTCCCGATTTTAGATTTGAGAATATCAAAACAAAATACGGACAAAAGTAAAACTCAAAACCCACTAACCGGATCGAAACGACGAATAATGACTGACCAACGACGAACTCATATGAACTGTTTTGATGACCCCAACCAAAACTCGAACAAACGACGACGAAGAAGATCCTAAGAAGCAACTGAAGGAGGTGAAGGCAGCGATGAAACAGTAGCAGCAGCTGCGTAGTTGTCCAAAGCTGGATGTAGCAGGAGGCTTCGAAGACGATGAAGTGAAGCAACAAACGATGGGGTGTGTTTGGACGTAGCGAAGAAGAAGCAGTAGCAGCTGGTCGTTTGGATGGAGAAGATGACGGCAGAAACAGTAGCAGCCATGTGCGTGAAGGAGACGCAGCAAGCAGAAGCAGAAACCGATGTTTGGACGACACACAATTGCGCTTGGAGCTTACGTCATTCATGGCGGACGAAGCAGTGGCAGCGCTAGGACTGGTTGTAGTTTGTGACGAGAAGATGAAGCAGCAGTGGCAGCGCTAGGACTGGTTGTCGTTTGCGACATGAGGTCGCTCATGGTGAAGCTCGCAACTGGCGTGAGGAGGAAGATGGCGATGGCTGGAGCTTGATGTGGTTGACGAAGCAAGAGATGAAGTAGAAGCAGTCGCGGGGTTGAGGGCAGCCATTGATGTGTGTTTTGGAGTTTGGAGAAGATGGAGAGAAAAGAGGGGGGGAGGGGGCGGATCTCTTTAGGTTTTTTAGGGTCTTTTGTTTTGTTTTGTTTTTTGAAATGCAAGATAGGGGGGTGTTGGGTATTTGGGGTTATGGACCGGGTCATGGGGAAGGTTGGGCATTTTTGGGCTTGTGGTTTACAATTGAAGAAGTGGCCCAATCCGATATTTTTGTATTTTTGCTCTCTTTTCTTCTTTTATTTTTCTAAAACTAAATTCTAAAAATCCTTAAATTATTATTAAGAACTAAATTAAGTTATAAAAGCGCAAATTAACTCCCACTAATAATTAACGCACAATTAAGTAATAATTAAGCATAAAATTGTACAGTTGGACATTAAATGCTAAAAATGCAAAAGATGCCTATTTTTTTGTAATTTTCAATTTTTGTAAAACAAACTTAATTACTAAAATTGTAGAATTAAATCCTACATGCAAAATACGACATATTTTTGTATTTTTTATTAATTTAACAAATAAACATGCACAGACAAATACAAATAATTATCCAAAAATGTCACAAAAATTCTCAAAATTGCACACCAAGGAAAATCATTTTATTTTGAATTTTTGGGGAGTAATTCTTTCATAGGGCAAAAACCACGTGCTTACAGCTGCCCCTCTTTGCCCGAAGACACGAAGGGTTTTCGTGCAAAGATAAAGTGAGCGATTTTTGCCCATCCGAGTACTCCGTGTGAAGCATTTTTGAAAAATATTTAACCGAACCTTTGCTTCAAAGGTTTCCTACATATCCCTGGCTAGAAGGGAATGAGGTTAATGTAGTTCGGGAAGTTTTGGTAGCTGGGACTACCATGGGACTGCAATGTTACTACTGTTGCATGCTATTACCACTGCTTACTGATCTCCTTGTTACACCGTGCTTAAAAGAAAACAAGAAGTTAGGCTAGACTGCAACTTGTTCTTGTTGCCTTGCTTTCTTGTCGGCTTATGTTTCCTCCGGTGCTTTTCTTCCGTGAATTTGGGGATGACACTGGCCCTTTGCTTTTCTGAATACCAGTTTTCATCATTTTGCTCGGTCCGCTAGGGATATGGCTTCCTTCATTAAGCTTTTCGGTAGTTCCTCTGGGGATACGGCTTTCTTCATCAGTTTTGTTATGCTGGGCATAATTAAATGTTCACAAGCCGCTTCTTTCAAGATGCGTCTTTTCTTCCTTTTGACTCAGGCGCTTGAGTTTGTGCTGGGACCTCTTGTTGCAACCTTCTGCTTCCCTGTGCTAGGGATTTTTATTGTTTCCTGCTGGGGATTCCTATTGTAACCTTCTGCCTTCTGGTGGGGTTATTGCTTTCAAGATCTGCAGTATAAGACTGAAAAGTATTCCTCTGGTTATATAGGTGGGCGCCTGACTTCAACAAACAACTTTGAAAAATAAAACGCCTTTCCTCTCTTCAGATGGACTCCTGACTTCAACAACTTTGAAAATAAAATGTCATTCCTTTCTTTAGGTTGGCGAGATTTCAACAACTTTTAAAATAAAACGCCTTTCCTCTCTTCAGGCGGGCTCCTGACTTCAACAAACAACTTTTAAAATAAACGCCATTCCTCTCTTCAGGCGGGCTCCTGACTTCAAAAACAACTTTAAAAATAAAATGCCATTCCTTTCTTTAGGTTGGCGAGATTTCAACAACTTTTAAAAATAAAACGCCTTTCCTCTCTTCAGGCGGGCTCCTGACTTCAACAACTTTGATAAATAAAATGTCATTCCTTTCTTTAGGTCGGCGAGATTTCAACAACTTTTTAAAAATAAAACGTCTTTCCTCTCTTCAGGCGGGCTCCTGATTTCAACAACAACTTTGAAAATAAACGTCATTCCTCTCTTTAGGCGGACTCCTGACTTCAAACAAACAACCTTTTTTTAAAATAAACGTCATTCCTCTCTCCAGGCGGGCTCCTGACTTCAACAACAACTTTAAAAATAAAATGTCATTCCTTTCTTTATGTTGGCGAGATTTCAACAACTTTTTTTTAAAAAAAATAAAATGTCTTTCCTCTCTTCAGGCGGGCTCCTGACTTCAAACAAACAACTTTTAAAATAAACGTCATTCCTCTTTTCAGGCGGGCTCCTGACTTCAACAACTTTGAAAATAAAATGCCATTCCTTTCTTTAGGTTGGCGATATTTAAACAACTTTAAAAATAAAACTCCTTTCCTCTCTTCAGGTGGGCTCCTGACTTCAACAACTTTGAAAATAAAATGCCATTCCTTTTTTTAAGTTGGAGAGATTTAAACAACTTTAAAAATAAAACGCCTTTCCTCTCTTCAGGCGGGCTCCTGATATCAACAATAGCTTTGAAAATAAACGTCATTCCTCTCTTCAGGCGGGCTCCTGACTTCAAACAAACAACTTTTAAAATAAATGCCATTCCTCTCTTCAGGCGGGCTCCTGACTTCAACAACAACTTTGAAAATAAACGCCATTCTTCTCTTCAGGCGGGCTCCTGACTTTAACAACTTCGAAAATAAAATGCCATTTCTTTCTTTAGGTTGGCGAGATTTAAAAAACTTTAAAAATAAAATGTCTTTCCTCTATTCAGGCAGGCTCCTGATTTCAACAACAACTTTGAAAAATAAAACGTCTTTCCTCTCTTTAGGCGGGCTCCTGATTTCAACAACAACTTTGAAAAATAAACGCCTTTCCTCTCTTCAGGCGGGCTCCTGACTTCAACAACAACTTTGAAAATAAAATGTCATTCCTCTCTTCAGGCGAGCTCCTGACTTCAACAACAACTTTAAAAATAAAATGCCATTCCTATGGGTAAAACAAACTTAGGAGGAAATGTCTCTCCTATGGGTAAAACTAAACTTAGGAGGAAATGCTTCTCCTATGGGTAAAACAAACTTAGGAGGAAATGCTTCTCCTATGGGTAAAACAAACTTAGGAGGAAATGCCTCTCCTATGGGTAAAACAAACTTAGGAGGAAATGCCTCTCCTATGGGTAAAACAAACTTAGGAGGAAGTGCATCTCCTATGGGTAAAACTAAACTTAGGAGGAAATGCTTCTCCTATGGGTAGGAATGAACTTAGGAGGAAATGCCTCTCCTATGGGTAAAACTAAACTTAGGAGGAAATGCATCTCCTATGGGTAAAAATAAACTTAGGAGGAAATGCCTCTCCTATGGGTAAAACAAACTTAGGAGGAAATGCTTCTCCTATCGGTAAAACAAACTTAGGAGGAAGTGCATCTCCTATGGGTAAAAACAAATTTAGGAGGAAATGCATCTCCTATGGGTAAAATAAACTTAGGAGGAAATGCATCTCCTATGGGTAAAACAAACTTAGGAGGAAATGCATCTCCTATGGGTAAAACAAACTTAGGAGGAAATGCATCTCCTATGGGTAAAAATAAACTTAGGAGGAAATGCATCTCCTATGGGTAAAAACAAACTTAGGAGGAAATGCATCTCCTATGGGTAAAAATAAACTTAGGAGGAAATGCATCTCCTATGGGTAAAAACAAACTTAGGAGGAAATGCATCTCCTATGGGTAAAAATAAACTTAGGAGGAAATGCATCTCCTATGGGTAAAAACAAACTTAGGAGGAAATGCATCTCCTATGGGTAAAAATAAACTTAGGAGGAAATGCATCTCCTATGGGTAAAAATAAACTTAGGAGGAAATGCATCTCCTATGGGTAAAAATAAACTTAGGAGGAAATGCATCTCCTATGGGTAAAAACAAACTTAGGAGGAAATGCATCTCCTATGGGTAAAATAAACTTAGGAGGAAATGCATCTCCTATGGGTAAAAACAAACTTAGGAGGAAATGCATCTCCTATGGGTAAAATAAACTTAGGAGGAAATGCATCTCCTATGGGTAAAAACAAACTTAGGAGGAAATGCCTCTCCTATGGGTAAAAACAAACTTAGGAGGAAATGCATCTCATATGGGTAAAAATAAACTTAGGAGGAAATGCATCTCCTATGGGTAAAAATAAACTTAGGAGGAAATGCATCTCCTATGGGTAAAAAACAAACTTAGGAGGAAATGCATCTCCTATGGGTAAAAAACAAACTTAGGAGGAAATGTCTCTCCTATGGGTAAAACTAAACTTAGGAGGAAATGTCTCTGCTATGGGTAAAATAAACTTTAGGAAGTGCGTCTCCTAGGGGTAAACCATTTCCTTAAAAACTTGTGTTGTCTTCCCTCGTAACTGCTGGGGATTATTTTGGTGGGGATGAATTTTCCTTTTCTTCCTTACCCATTCTGGGTTGTCTGACCCTCTTGAAACTTGGTCGAAACTTTGTCGAAGATGCTTCTACATCTCGATGATCCGCTGGGGATAACACTGCGAACTGCTGAGTAACCCTGCTGGGGATAACACTGCTGAGGATAACTCTGCTGAGTAAATATGTTATCTTACTTCTTCCAAAACTACTTCCTTTTAAGTAGGATGTTTCATTCTTCTGCAAACTACTTCCCTTTTTTTTTGTGCTTCTTCCTTCGAAGACTACCTCCCTTAAGACTCGTTTTGCCTTTCCCCAAAAGGAACCGCTGAGGATACCGATTTTCACCAAACTTGTGTTGGACTCCTCGAAACTGCTGGGGATAACACTGTTGGGGAATTATTTACTTACCTGTTGGGGGATAAAATGTTATAAGCTGGGGATAACGCTGTCGAGGATAACACTGCTGGGGGATTCTGTTTCCTTCAGAACTAGTGCTTCACTTTTCGGAAGGCTGTTGGGAATCATACTGGCCTTTTGCTTTTCTGAGAACAAGTTTCATCCCTTTGTTCTGTCTGCTGGGGAACAACTTCCTCCATTGAAACTTATTATGTTGGGGGCAACACTGGTTCAAAGACCACTTCCCTTGAGACTGGTGTTATCTTTATTCTTCCCCGAATGGGTACCTAACTTCCAAAAAATTTTCTAAATGGAAGGAAAATTTTCTGCCCCAGTTTGATAATCTTTCTTGTGGCATGCATTTCCGTTATCAATGCCATTTCCTTTACCTGTTTCAAATCAAACAAAATTTGTTAGTTTAAAACGTGGTGGTTGGTTGTGATACTCCTACTCGGATGGTTTTCCCTTTCTCCTTCCTTGCTCTGCATTCTACAACTTGTTGGGGATGATATTATTTGCTGGGGATATCCCTCTTCCTTTGTGGCATAGCTCGGAAACTGGCATTTCCCCGACCTTTTAGTCTAGTATGAATTTCACACACCATGCTCATTGCTCTCCTTGCTTTGTCCACGGGCCTCGGCCTTGAGGTTTATACCTTTGATTTAGGCTGGGATACCCCTCGTGACACTCATCAATCCTTTTGTCAATTCCCTTTTTCTAGGGATATCTTTCTTGACACTGGCCTCGCGTTTGTTCCTTGCTGACTATACCACTTGGATGTACTAGTCAGATCTCATCTTGCATAATTGTAAAGCTGATGGCATATTTTGAAGTCAATTCTCACTTGTTCTGACCAAACAGACTCTACTGGGGAATGTTTCTATGAAAGGAGAAAGATAAACAAAAGGGGAACCAAATAAAGGACAAAGGAAAAAAATGACTTTTTAACAAAAGAAACTATAAATAAAAACCTATCAAACGCCGATACCGACTCTAATGGTCGTGACATGCACATGTGGCCTATCCTCCGCCGTCAATCGTCTTTCAAGATCTTCACTTGGAGATTCCCCATCTGATTCTTAATCTTATTCGACTTGTAGTGCCCAAAGGGTTTTCACTATCAAGCCTCTCTTATTTTGGTTTTTTTTCTCTCAGCTTTCATCGTCTTATGTTGTCCGTGAAGATTTTCACCGATAAGACTCTCTCAGTTGTATCACTTTCCAGATGGGGATTTGGAGTGTTGCCGGTATGATTCTCTCTGCTGGAGATTAGAGTCCTTTCTGCTGTGGAACAGAGTGTTATATTCACCGGTAAGACTCTCATTTGTCTGACTTGGCATCTTTTGAAGACTGATCAGAAGGTCTTTCTTTGGACCGTAATGTGGGTTTTTGGATAGGGCTAGAAAGAAAGGGTATTAAAGGCTCGACAAAAAACAAAATAAATTTGAGGTTCAAAATTACAACCTTCGGAACCATATTTGCTTACAACAAGCGCAACCCTTGCCCCAATTTCTTGCTTGGGGATTATTTATTTAAATTTTTTTTTTATTTATTACACCATGCATACCATGCACATTATGCACACTATGCACCCTATGACCGAGCCGTGAAGCACCTACGTATCCTCTTTGAGGAATCAGGTCAAACGTAGTTCCCAATTCCTCTGTTTTCTTCTGACTTTCGTTTTTCTTTTTTTTTTGTTATCATTTTTCTTTTCTTTTCTCTTTTTCTTTTTTTTCGTTTTGTTGTTTTCTTTTCTTTCTTTTTTTTTTCTTTACCTGTCATGCTAGTGTTTTCTAGTCGTTGCTAATGATTCCGAACGAGGGATATGAAAGAAAAATAAATAAGGCTCAAAAGGGGGTAACGAAGGATAAAGTGTTTAGGTAGCAGAACAAAATGCCTTCGTCATTCCAGTCTTCAAAACATGCCAAGTGTAAACAGCATAAAGATTTGTAGCCTCTTCTGAGGGTTCTGGACTTGACAATTATATTCACACATTTGCTTTTTCATTTGTCATTTCTAAAGCACCGTCGGGCGACACTCTCACCCTCATTATCATGAACGACCCTCGTGCCAATTTGGCGAATCTTGATTTTAACGGTTTTCTTTGTGTTTTACTTGCCCTAGTTCCACATGACTCGAGCTCCGAATAATCTCAAACCGTACTTATTTTTTTAAACGTTCTGATCACCTTTTCGGGGATTTATGATTAACTTTTAAGATTAGGCCCAAACTGTGTGCCCATGTCATGTCACGAGAATCGGCGCTGAACAAACAAAAAGATGACTGGAAATAATAAAAGACCGGATTTTGCATTAGACTGCCGGTGAAATGGTTTGAATAACAAAACAAACAAAAACAAACCAGTATAAAATCCTAAAACAACCTGGACAAAACTTAAACAAACCGCTATGACAAAGCGGAAAGATAAGCGGAAAGATATTGACACAAAACAATATCCGAATTACAATCCTAATAATCCGAACAACAGAAATGACAACAAAATAAGCCACCACAAGCTTTTCTCTTGCTAACCAAGGAACGGAGAGTCCTCCCATTTTATCAAAACTGGCATCTCAGCCACTGAGCTTCGCATCAGTATTGCCCAGACCATTGCCAACTTCAATATCATCAACCTTAGTCAACAAGTCCCAATAGGATTCGAGTGCTTCTGTTATCAGGTCTGATCCCCGCAAAGTGTGCTCCTGGGTCTTGTATTTCCGGCTTACCACAAACCAACCACCTTAACTTTCTTTGTGATTCAAAGCAAAACAGGTTAGAATGGACTCAATCGGTCCTCATTATTAACAACATTTTTTCTATTTTTTTTTCTTTTTTTTTCATTTTTCTCTTTTTTCTCTTTTTTCGATTTTTTTCATTTTTTTTCTTTTTAGTCGTGGTCGAATCTTATGGAGATTGCCTACATATCATGACCCCGCATGAATCAGACCTTGCGTAGTTCGGACCAATGAAAGGTAACAACAATGAAACATTTTTTTTTTGGAATTATCAATTTTCATAATAAAACAAACTGGGTTTCAAAGGTTTAAAGATGACCTACAAACTTGAAAATCAAACGACCCACATATTCTAATCAAAAGTTTCACAAACTCAAAAACAAACGGCCAGCTCCCTTTCTCTGTTCGACAAATGCAACCAAACGGTTATTTTTGCAAATGTGGCCCCTTCCAAATTTCACATGAATTTTGAGGCTGGGGAGGATTATTTTATGACACCTTACAAACTTGTCCGTTCTTTTACGAAAATAGCCTTTCTACAACTGAAAGATACTCTAAGGCTATTTCGGCAAGAACGGTTTAAGACGCGGCCGAAGCTGGCTCGGCTTATTTTCTACTAAAAATCCAAACGGTATTCACCTGACCGCTGACTCTTTATTTTTATTTTTTTCAAATTACAATAAAAACCTGGTGTTGCAAACACGGACCTTCAGCGCCTCGGGGGCGAAGATTTTTAAGGCTGTGTGGGTCAACTGGACCAAAAATCCTAAACATGACCCAAAAGGTGGCTGTTTATGCAAAGTCCGCCTTTCGGCGTCCCTTTCGGGAACATTCGGCTATTTATGACAAAACAGCATCACCTGACTTATTTATGACTCTTTTTATCGTTGTTCAAATTAGAAAACTTAATATTGCAAACACGGCCTTTCAACGTCTCGGGGACGAAGATTTTTAAGGCTGTGTGGGTCAACTGGACCAAATCTTAAAAAAATGACCCAAAGGTGGCTCTTTATGCAAAGTCAGCCTTCTGGCATCCCTTTCGGGAACATTCGGCTATGTTTTGACAAAACAGCGTCACCCGACTTCTTTATGACAGAATTAAAATTTTGACATGTTTTTTTTATTATTTATTTGTTTTTGGCTATTTTAGCAAAAGGTGGGGTTGGACCCGATGAGGGTTGCCTACGTATCTCACATCCGGTGAGAATCAAACCCGCGTAGTTCGGGCCAGTAAATAAAGTAAACAAATTAGCTCTTCTTTTTTTGTTTGAATTTTGGACTTTTTCGAAAGAGAAACTTAAAAAGAAGAATATTTTTTTGGATTTTGTTTTTGGAATATTAAGACTCTTTTTCATTTTCATTTTTGGCATTTCATAAGCAAATAATAAAACCACTTTCAAAACACGACTCTTTTCATTTTTTTTCTTTTTTTTTGGCATTTCATAAATAAAAAAAATTATTATTATTTTTCTAAAAAAAACAAGACTTTTTCCATATTCATCTTTTATGGCAAGACAAACTATTTTCCTTTTCTATTTTTTGAAAACAAGACAGAATAACGACTCTTTTTTTTCTTTTCAACTTCAACAAATAATAAAACAACCTATTCCTAAACTAAAATAAAGACTCTTTTCTTTTTCTTTTTCTGCGAACAATTTCCAAAAATAAAGACTCTTTTTTTTATATATTTTTCCTTTGCTTTTAGTAAAACAAACTATTAAATATAATTTTTTTTAGAGTTTCGACATTATTTGGACATTGTTATTTTTTCAAAGCAGAAGATTAACCCTATACACTGCTATTTTTTCTTTTTTTTTTTGTTTTTTTTTTTCAAATTTTTTCAATATTCAAAACCGGTCAGCATGCAAGTCCAAAGCAAATAACATGCACAAGCAGTAAGTAGGATGCATCAGGATGGTCTTTTCTGTTTCAGGTTGCTATTCTTAGACGGAACCAACCCCTGTGTTGAGTCCCCTAAGTCAAAAAATGCACATGATGCAAACAAACGTTCCTACTAGGGATCCAACATGTGGTTTTGTTATACTAGGTTCAGAACCTGGGTGTTTGTTCTAGACCTGGCTTACCCGAGCGGACAGCTCGAGCCGAGGGGGGGTAGCGTACCGGGAATACAGAAGCTTCACCGGCTTAGCAACTTGTCCGAACCTCGTTCTAAATTGGGAATTAGACACTATACAGAAAAGAAGTCACACGAAGTGCACCCTTCTTCATGATTTAGAAGACTCAGAGAGGAGATGGGTTTCGGCACAGTTTATATACAGTTCACATAATATCAAAGCGGTAAAAGGCAACTGATTAGCACATTGAACCAAAACATGTAACAAAATCAGATAAAACCAAATATAACAATTTATATAAGCTCGAATTTCTAACCCTGAACCAGTGGTTCTGGGTCTTGTTCCCCAGCAGAGTCGTCAGAGCTGTCACACCTCCTTTTTCCGCCCCCGCGAGGGGTGAAGGAGTTTTTTTCAATTAAAGGACAATCGAAACGGGATTTGTTTATTTATTTCAGAGTCGCCACTTGGGAGATTTAGGGTTTCCCAAGTCACCAATTTAATCTCGAATCGAGGAAAAGAATGACTCTGTATTACAGTCTGCGAACCAAAAATCCGGATAAGGAATTCTGTTAACCCGGGAGAAGGTGTTGGGCATTCCCGAGTTCCGTGGTTCTAGCATGGTCACTCAACTGTCATATTCGGCTTAATTATCTGATATAATACATATTATAAACTTATGTGCAAATTTTATCCCTTTGCCGCTTTTATTATTATATTTCAAAAGAATGTGAACATCGTTTAAAAACATGTCTTTAGATTGTGTCACATGAAATGCACCCGCAATCCGGAACACATTTTTATTCAATGTTTTGGGATTTTGATTTGGGTCGCATGAAATGCACACCCGAGTTTAAGAAGGTAAGATTATTAAAATGCGCGCCTAAAGAAATTAACGTATTAATATTTCTGGGAAGGCCGTGGAATTTTGCTAAACGACTCATCCCGAAGTCTAAGTAATTTTATTTAAACATTTATTGAGGGCCCCGCAATCTGTGCGTTTTATTTGGCGAGGCTCGTCTCATTTTTATTTAAAAGGATGAACCTATAGTGACTACATTTTTTCTATTAGGTTCGAAAGAAAATCCCTCAATTAATCACGTGTTGAAAAAGACGTAACTTATTAGTTATTAGTTTACGGCTAATGCAAATGGAAAACTGCAATCGAGTTTGTACAAAGAGAGATTGCTTTCGTTCTATATTCTATTATTTAATAACACTAGAACATGAGATTGACACACAATAATATCAAAACAGATTAACTATTCTTTGATTAATTTAAACTAACATTATTAGATGAAGGAGTTATTATACATGCGACCCCATTATTCATTAATCAATCAACTACATTTTTATACAAAGAAAGAAAATTCTATTCAAACACAAATCTAAACAGGAGGAATTCAACAGGAACAAAGCCTGATTAATATTTCATTTTTTGCTTCAAGCCGAGAGTGTACAAATGTGTACCTGGAAATGGCAGTACAAGAAGAATAGAAGTAGGAGTCAGCAACAGTAATAACACAGCAACAGCAGGTTCAGCAACACCGTAAAACCAGTAACGACCAGTAGAATAACCCAGTAATGGATTGAAAAATCAGCAATACCAAAGTGCAATCGCAGTCAAAGCAGAAGAGAGACGCATATAAGATGCAGTAGTTTACTGATTTTGAATAACACTCGAGGAAAGGCAAACGGAAATTATTCAAGTGAAAGTTCAAATTATCTTTCTCTTTTCAAAACTCTACCACACTTCTTCAGATTTTCAGAATGTATTACTCTCCAAAAATATTCTCCCCAAAAATCTCTCTAGAAAATAATCCTCCTAAAAATAATCTTCCTTCCCTTAAGTGTAAAAGTCTCGTCCCAATAATGTGTCAAATGACCATATATATAACAAGACTCTTGTCTTGAATCCCCAACCCGAAATATTTCCCTTAAAGCATGCTTTGTTTCCCACTTTTTTCAACAAATGAATTATTCCCCACTATTCTGTGTCTTGTCCCTCATTATATTAAATAATTATATCAACCCCCACCCCATTACATTTTGTACCACATGCTTAACATAAAGAATTATTCAAAATGTTCAATTCCCAAACTACCCCTCCGACCTTATTGCAATTACCATTTTACCCCTGAACGTACTGCAATTTACCAAACTACCCCATCAGCTATAACCAATTCACCTAATCAATCTCAACCAAAATATAGCCAATATGACCAATTTCTAAACAATTCAACAACAAATCATATGAACACAGATGAACAACATCAAATTAATGTGAATAAATTAACCATATTGGGAACCAATACTGGTTAACTTAGACAAAAAATGGATGAGCAAGGAAACAACAATATTAACAACACAACACATGATTCAAACTAAATCAACAAATCAAAAACCAAAACATAAACTCACATTAAATCACTAGATTAAAAATGAACTTCAAACAAAGATGAACATGAATTAAATCTATTTTAAACAACAAAACATGACGGATTCAAATGATTAAACCAACATATTTCCCTATTACAACTAAATTCTTTTAGACAAATAACAAAAACAAAACCGAAGAAGAAACAATTATGAATTTAAACTTGAATCTAACAACATTAACAATTTCTGAAAAATACATAAAACACATGAAACAAACTGATGAAATAATTAATTAAATTTCAATTTGAATCTAACAAACATTAAACTAACAATTTCACATGAACAAATTGAAAAATTAACAAAACAATGAACACGAACAAAACATACATTTCCCGATTTTAGATTTGAGAATATCAAAACAAAATACGGACAAAAGTAAAACTCAAAACCCACTAACCAGATCGAAACGACGAATAATGACTGACCAACGACGAACTCGTATGGACTGTTTTGACGACCCCAACCAAAACTCGAACAAACGACGACGAAGACGATCCTAAGAAGCAACTGAAGGAGGTGAAGGTAGCGATGAAGCAGTAGCAGCAGCTGCGTAGTTGTCCATGGCTGGACGTAGCAGGAGGCTTCGAAGACGATGAAGTGAAGCTACAAACGATGGGGTCTGTTTGGACATAGCGAAGAAGAAGCAGTAGCAGCTGATCGTTTGGATGGAGAAGATGAAGGCAGAAACAGCAGCAGACATGTGCGTGAAGGAGACGCAGCAAGCAGAAGCAGAAACCGATGTTTGGACGACACACAATCTCGCTTGGAGCTTACGTCGTTCATGGCGGACGAAGCAGTGGCAACGCTAGGACTGGTTGTCGTTTGTGACGAGAAGATGAAGCAGCAGTGGCAGCGCTAGGACTGGTTGTCGTTTGCGACATGAGGTCGCTCATGGTGAAGCTCGCAACTGGCATGAGGAGGAAGATGGCTATGGCTGGAGCTTGGTGTGGTTGACGAAGCAAGAGATGAAGCAGAAGCAGTCGCGGGGTTGAGGGCAGCCATTGATGTGTGTTTTGGAGTTTGGAGAAGATGGAGAGAAAAGAGGGGGGGTGCAGATCTCTTTAGGTTTTTTAGGGTTTTTTGTTTTGTTTTGTTTTTTGAAATGCAAGATAGGGGGGTGTTGGGTCTTTGGGGTTATGGACCGGGTCGACCCATGTGGAGATGGACCGGGACATGGGGAAGGTTGGGCATTTTTGGGCTTGTGGTTTACAATTGAAGAAGTGGCCCAATCCGATTTTTTTGTATTTTTGCTCTCTTTTCTTCTTTTATTTTTCTAAAACTAAATTCTAAAAATCCTTAAATTATTATTAAGAACTAAATTAAGTTATAAAAGCGCAAATTAACTCCCAATAACAATTAACGCACAATTAAGTAATAATTACGCATAAAATTGTACAAGTGGACATTAAATGCTAAAAATGCAAAAGATGCCTATTTTTGTAATTTTCAATTTTTGTAAAACAAACTTAATTACTAACAATTGTAGAATTAAATCCTACATGCAAAATGCGACATATTTTTGTATTTTTTATTAATTTAACAAATAAACATGCACAGACAAATACAAATAATTATCCAAAAATGTCACAAAAATTCTCAAAATTGCACACCAAGGAAAATCATTTTATTTTGAATTTTTTGGGAGTAATTCTTTCATAGGGCAAAAATCACGTGCTTACAGCTGCCCCTCTTTGCCCGAAGACACGAAGGGTTTTCGTGCAAAGATAAAGTGAGCGATTTTTTGCCCATCGCTACCCACGGACTTTCGTCACCTCGTGGGTACGTAGCCCCCACAAATAGGAGCACATAACCAATTAACTCACCTATGGGACAATTCCATCTTACAAGGTTAGAAAGGAGACTCACCTCGTTCCGAAGCCTATATTCCAATTCAAGAACGCGCTCAAACCTCCAATTTGGAGCCGACGATCCAAAACTATTCCAATAGGGTAAGAACTAGTAAATACATGCTCAAAAGTTCATATTCTAATTATTAAACCAATTTCTCAACCCTAAATGCAAGGTTCCTAAAATTCATCCCTGGGCCCACGTGCCCGGATTCCAAACATTTTTGAAGAAAATTGTTACCCATAACCTAAGGATCAAGAATATATGATTTTTACTCCATTCCCTAACAAATTTCTTGGTTAAATCTTGTTTTTACCAAATTCTAAGTTTTTCATCTACAACCCTTGATTTTTCCTAATTGTTTTTCATCTACAACCCTTGATTTTTCCTAATTTTAACATGTTAATCTAACCATAATCCATGTATTTAACTTATGATGTGTAGAAATTACTTACCTATTTGATGCTGATGGAATCCCTCATCAAATGCTCTCAAAAATCGCCTAAGGCCAAGTGGGAAATGAGGGAAATGGGCTAAGTCTCAAAATAAAAAACCATTGCACCAGACGCAGAAGTCGCATTTGCGACTCCGGGCTCGCAATTATGATGTCGCATTTGCAACAAAAGTGCCACAAATGCGAAGCCCAGCCTCCCCTGACGTGGTCGCATTTGCGACAGAATCCTCGCAAATGCGAAGAGGACAGCATCGCAAAAGCGATGGCCCCCTCGCAAATGCAATCCCCCACTCAGTAGCCCCAGATTCACAAATGCGAGCCCGCCCTCGCAAATGCGATGTCGCATTTGCGGCCAAAACACCGCAAATGCGGTCATACCAGTAGCAGTAGTCCCATTTCTTAGCAAATCACTCCGAAGTTATCCCGAATCTCACCTGAGCCCTCGGGGCTCCAAACCAAACACATGTACAAGTCTAAAAACATAAAACGGACTTGCTCGAAGCCTCAAATCACATCAAACAATGCTAAAACCATGAATCGCACTCCAATCCAAGCTTAATGAACTTTAGAATTTCAATCTTCTACATTCGATGCCGAAACATATCAAATCACGTCTGATTGACCTAGAATTTTGCACACAAGTCATATTTGACATTACGGACCTACTCCAACTTCTGAAATCAGAATCCGACCCAAATATCAAAAAGTCCACTTTCGGTCAAACTTCTCAAAAACCACCAAATTTCTATCTTTAGCCAAATGACTCCAAAATGACCTATGGACCTCTGAATTCCCTTCCGATCACACTCTCAATACCAGAATCAGCATATGGAGCTATTCCTAGACTCAGAATCCCAAACGAGCATTGATAATACTGAAATGCACTTCAACCCAAACTTATGAGATTCTTCCAAAATGCTAACTTCCACAATAGGCGCTGAAACGCTTACGGGTCTTCCAAAACCCTATCCTGACATACGCCCAAGTCCGAAATCATAACCTGTTGGAACCTTCAAATTTCAAATCCGAGGTCGTTTCCTCAAAAATTCAATCTTAGTCCATTCTTTCAAGTTAAAGCTCCCGAAATGAGAATTCCATTTCCAAATAAACTTTGAACTTCCCAGAATTCAATTATGACCGTGGGCACAAGTCATAATTCCTAAAGTCAAGCTGTTAATGGCCTCAAACTGCTGAACGCCGTGCTAGAGCTCAAAACGACCGTTCGTGCCATTACAAGCTATAACCAAACTTGTTCCAATATTTAACTTCACAAAAGAAACCTCATCTAGAACCAATACTCAACCATAAGCAATTTCCACGAGATTAATCATAACTCTTGCCCAACACAGAGAATCAACAACTTAAGCATTTGTAGTACTTATTATGAACACAACGATTTCAATTTAAGACTCACGGGCATGCTTGACACCAACATATAGATACTCCTCACCATGCCTATACATCGTACTCAACAAATAACACATAGCAAATAGGACATAACTCCTAATCCCTCAAGCTAAGGTTAGACCAAATATTTACCTCAAACTTCCACGGCCAACTCAAGCCTCAAACACCACTTTTCCTTTAGAATTCGCCTCCAAATTACTTGTATATAATCCAAATTAATTTAACAACATCAATAAATGCTAAATAATCCAATCCCAAGGCTAAATTATAGGTTGCATATCATTTTTCCCAAAAAGTCAAAAATTGACCCCGGACCCGCTTGGTCAAAACACAAGGTTCGGACCAATACCCGATCACCCGATCACCCATTCATCCATGAGCCTGAATATATAATTAGTTCCAGAATCCGACCCCAAATCAAGGTCTAAATTCCAATTATTCAATACCCTAATCCCCAATTTTCTACCCTTAAGAACATGATTTAGGCCTAGAAATCTAATGGGTGTTAATAGAAATTGAAGAAAACGAGTTTAAGAATACATACCTATGGTTTTGTGATGAAATCCCTCTTAAAAAATCACCCAAGTTCGAGTTTAAGTGAAAGAGTTATGAAAATTTTGAAGAATCCCATAATTGGTCTGTTTTTAAAAGACTGGGCAAAAATAGGTTGTGTGTTCGCATAGGTTTCCCCTCCCCTATCCTTCGTGTTTGCATCACAAGGGATGTGTTTGCATACAGTTAAAACTACCAAGCCCCCCGACCCATTCCTACTCTATGCGTTCGCAACTGACCCGGTGTGTTCGCGTAGAGTAAATTCCCAAAGCTCCGCGTTCGCACCCAGGTTTGTGCGTTCACACAGTGTTACCTAGCCCCCTTCCCCGTTTGTACATTGTGTTCGCATGGATTACCATGTGTTCGCATAGAGTAAAGACTCAGACACCAGATACAACAAAGAAACACCAGATTTTTTCCAAGTCTTAACCACTCCAACACCTATCCAACACTCACCTGAGCCCTCGAGGCTCCAAACCAAACATGCACACCAACCTAAAAACATCATACGGACTTGCTCATGCATTCTAATCACCAAAATAATATCAACAACTATGAATTTAGCATCTAAAATCATGAAATCACTTAAGAACATCAAATTTTCCAATTTTCTCAAATACGGTCCGATTCACGTCATTTCAACTCCATTTCTTACCAAATTTCATAGACTCAACTTAAATCACATGTAAGACCTGTACCGGGCTCCGAAACTAGAATACGGGCCCGATACCATCAAATTTCAAACACATTTCATTTCCAAAACTCATAAATATTCCAGAAAATAATTTTCATTAAAAATTCATTTCTCGGGCTTGGGACCTCGAAATTCGATTCCGGGCATACGCCCAAGTCCCATATTTTCCTACGGACCCTCCGAGACCGTCAAATCATGGATCCAGTTTTGTTTACACAAAATATTGACCGAAGTCAACTTAAATTTATTTTAAAGGCAAAATTCATCATTTTTCACAGATTTTCACATAATGGCTTTCCGGCTACGTGCCCGGAATGCGCACACAAATTGAGGTGAGGAAATAGGAGGCTTCTAAGGCCTCGGAATGCAGAACTTACTCGTAAATCAAGTGATGACCTTTTGGGTCATCACACGTTCGATTATAATTTCGTCGATGCTAGAGAGAATTGTTTGAAGGAATGGTATTTATCTGATATGAAAAAGGGTTTGAAGGTAGATAATTTGTATAAATTTATGCAAAAGCTTTCTCGACTCCGTGCTAGTGCAGCAGATGATGTATGTGTTGATGTCGAGGTCAGCGATGAAGATGTAGCAAAGCTTGCTGAGATTTATTTATTAGAAGTTGTTCTTTTGGCTAAAGAGCATAGTAGAAATATAACTTATTGTTCTATGAAAATCATAGACGACTCAGAACTTTGTGCTTCTTTTCCATGGGGAAGTTTCTGTTTTGATAAGCTTAATTATAATTTGTCTTATCTTCTAACAACTGAGTTAGTGAAAAAGAAACCAATTGGTAGGATCGAATCTTATACGACACTTGGATTCCCATTTTTATTTAATGTATGGATAATGGAAGTGTTTAATGATTTTCGTCAATTTTCAAAATATGAGGATCGGGGGTCAATTAGGATGTCCAAAATATGACACACTTTGCAATGATTTCTTCACTAAAGCAAGTGTAAGTTCATAGTATGTGAATTTTTATTATATATATATGATCATATATTTTGTTTTAATCTAATTGTTTATCTTTCTGTTTATTTAATAGAACTTTAAAGTTTTCAAGGTGAATCCATCATATCTTCTCCAACCTTCATCAAAAGTTAATGTTAGCGACATTGTGAATGTAAGTTGTTGTTTCTCTGATTTTATTTAGTCTTACTTTTTATTAATTTCTACTAATTTCTACTATCGTATACTAGATTTGGTTTTGATAACTTGCATTTCAAATTTTGGTTGCTATATATTATTCTGGGAGTCTGTTCTCAGAATCTTTATTTTCCAGTTTTTCTACTATAAGTGGAATATACTCGATCAGTATAAAATATTATACTGACTGGATGATTATAACACTTGTAACGACCCGACCGGTCGTCTTGAGCTCTAGTGCATCGTTTAGCAGTTTGAGGCCATGAGCAGCTTCACTTCAGGTATTATGACTTGTGCGCATGGTCGGAATTGAATTCCGGGAAGTTCAGAGTTGATTTGGAAAGAGAATTCTCATTTCGGAAGCTTTAAGTTGAAAGAATTTACTAAGATTGGATTTTTGAGTAAACAACCTTGGAATCAGGATTTGAATGCTCCAGTAGGTTCGTATGATGATTTCGGGCTTAGGCATATGTCCGGATCGGGTTTTGGAAGAATCGGGAACGTTTCGGCAGCTATTGTGGAAGTTAGTAGTTTTAAAAAATTTTAATAAGTTTGGATTGAAGTACATTTCAGTGTTATCAATGCTCGTTTGGGATTCCGAGTTTGGGAGTAGTTTTGTATGGCGATTATGGTGTTGGGAGCGCAATCGGAAGGGAATTCGGAGGTCCGTGAGTCATTTTGGAGTCATTTGACTAAAGATAAAAATTTGAAGGTTTTAAGGAGTTTGACCGGAAGTTGACTTTTTGATATCGGGGTCGGAATCCGAATCTGGAAGTTGGAATAGTTTCGTAATGTCAAATATGACTTGTGTGCAAAATTTAAGGTCAATAGGACATGATTTGATAGGTTTCGGTATCGAATGAAGAAGTTTGAATTTCTAAAGTTCATCAAGTTTGAATTGGGGTGTGATCGTGATTTTAGCATTGTTTGATGTGATTTGAGATCTCGAGCAGGTCCGTGTGATGTCATGGGACTGGTTTGTGTGATTGTATGGGGTCCCGGGGTCCTCAGGTGTGTTTTAGGGTGGTTTCGGATCGAATTTGGATAAAAAGTTGCTGCTGATTGCTGGTGTCTGGTTTCCTTCTTCGCAAACGCGAAGGAGGTCCCGTGTTCGTGAAGAGGAAAGTGGGAGGCTGCTAGATTTGACCTTCACGAACACAAAGTGGAGAATGCAAAAGCGAAGGGGTGGGCTGAGTTGACTACGCAAACGCGAAGTGGAGAATGCGAATGCGAAGGGGTGGGCTGAGTTGACTACGCGAACGCGTATGGGTGATCACGAACGTGTAGAAGGAAATAGGGGAGCTGGGCCTAAGGTCATTTGCCTACGCGAACGCGACGCCTGGAACACAAATGCGTAGGGTCTGGGTAGCTGGCCTTTGCGAATACGAGCTACGGGTCGCGAACACAATAAAGAAATTTTGGGGCTGAAGAAGGTTGTGCTTCACGAACATGAGGACATTTCCGCATTCACGAAGAAGGGCATTGCTGGGCAGTGAGTTGTTTTAAGACGGGATTTGACCCATTTTCTTTCATTTTCTCTTGGTTTGGACGATTCTTAAAGGGTTTCAAGAGGGGATTTTCATCATCAATGGCAAGGTAAGTTATCCCCACTTATTATTAGTTAAATACATTGATTATGTATAGATCTTAACATGTAAATTAGTAGAAATTTGGGGTTTTTGGGGAAGGCCTAGAAATTTGATTGTCACTACCCAAAATTCACTAAGGGTCGTGATGGCACCAGACACCGCTGTCAGGCAAGCCAACCATAAATACTTAATTAAATTCTTGTTTTAATAATTTTAAAATCTATGATTTTTCTTCTCTTTAACAAATAAAAGGTAATATTTACAGAATAATTAAAAATGTTTACAATGTAGAATTGAACAATCCCATAACTATCCCAGAATCCAGTGTCACAAGTGCATGAGCTGTTATTAGGAAATAATGTAATACAACAACTATCTGAAATACAAATTGGATAGAAAAGAAAAATATAGTATAATACTCTGAAGGAGACTCTGTTGGTTGCGGGTCATCTCGAGAGGTGCAACTCTCCTAAGTCTCCGTATCAACCATGCTATTGCGCCCAACTAGGCCACTAGACATACGTGTGCCTGTGCAACAAAAATACACAGCAAGTGTAGTATAAGTACAAAAACAACGTGTACCCAATAAGTATCCCGTCTAACCTCGAAGAAGTAGTGACGAGAGGTCAACTTCGATACATACTAGTGGTCCAATAATAATATTTTAATAATATGAATAATTATGGATTTTATAGGGCAATTATACACTAATAACTCTTGAAGCAGGTAAACAATTCCTTTACATTTCCAAATGTTTTTATTTCATCATGTTTATCAATTTATCTTCGACCAGGAAGGCAACATCAATTTTGTAGATCTCAAGCAAGCATCACAAGCATGCGCAAATCATGTCGAGGTCGTACGGCCCGATCTAACAAATATTTAAATTGTGCACTACCAGAGGGTCGAATGGCGTGAATCACAGTTGCATCTATTTAATCTGCCGAGGCGTTCGGCCCGTTCCAAAAATAAACACACACAGACAGTCAATCAAGAAGTCATCAGGGAACAATTTTCCAAGGAAATGGAAATTTCTCTTTTTAATAGTTAAGAAAATAAAGTCAAACCTTTTAGAAAATTCATTTACTAATTCGATATGGTTCAAGCAATTTACATTGTCAATAAGGTTAAAAATATTTCAAGTATAGCATGTATTTGGGTCCTAGACTACTCGGACTTAAACATATAGTAGCTACGCACGAACTTTCGTCACCTCGTGCATACGTAGCCCCAATAAATAGAAGCATAGAACCAATTATTTCACCTATGGGGACAATTCTATCACGACCCAAATTCAACCCGGTCGTGATGGCGCTTAACGTGAAACTAGGCCAGCTGACACAACTCCGGAATCAACCATTATTCAATAAAAGTTATTTTTATACCATTTATTAATCGATAATCTCATGATATAAATTTAAAAGAGTAGTGCGGAATAAATACACAAGCCCGACATCGCGGTGTCACTAGTCATGAGCATCAACTAAAATCTAAATACAACGAAAAAGTCTGAAAATGTACTAAATACAGTCTAAGGAAAACAAGATGGAGAAAGTTGTGTTGTGAATGCAGAGCAGCTACCTCGCTAAACTCCGATAACTCTGCCTCTGAGCGATCAACCCGCTACCGGGTTCAGAAATACCTGAATCTGCACACAAGGTGCAGGGAGTAATGTGAATACGCCAACTCAGTAAGTAATAAAATTAAATGAAGACTGAGCAGTGAGAAATTACATAAACCACGTCATAGCACCACAGTGGTTACAGTATGTTCCCAAAACAGGATACCGTTCAAATCATTTCGTTAAATTTCCAACTTCAGTAAAATCTTTAGAAAATATCTTTCTAACCTTTTCAATAGAGGTTTAATGAAATATATATAGTGAAAGTGATAAAAAATCATAATCGGCCCCTCGGGAAAAACATGGTTCGTATACAGTCCCCTTGGGCAAACAGAAATTCATAACCATCTCGTAACATAAAAATTTCAATGGAAGTAACATAGCCAAATCAGTGACAAAATTCCAAACACCTTGTAAAAACTTCAGTTTAAAGGAAAGTTGTTTAAAAATATTTGTTTAACATTTTCAATAGAGGCTCGGTCTAAAGATGAATGAAAGCAGTAATTAAATCAACACATTCAATAGAAACTCACTTTGAGGAAGAGTGAAACCAGTAAGTTCACAAACAGGCCCCTCAGGCAAAGCATCACTCGTATACATGTATATATATAGTCCTTCGGGCAAGCCTCTCTGTCACTCGTGACTCAACTCGTATCAGTGAGCACTCACGCTCAATAGGTACCATATAATAACGTTGTGGCATGCAACCTGATCCATATATCATTGCAACATGCTGCCCGATCCATATATATAGTCAACTGCGCTCACTGGGGTGTGCAGACTCCGGAGGGGCTCCTATAGCCGAAGCGCTATATCGATGCGGCGTGCAACCCGATCCATATAAATACATATATACACATACATGTATATATATATTGTTGCGGCATGCAACCCAATCTATTATCCTCACAATCAGGCCCTCGGTCAATCTCAGTCATCAATCTCACAATCAGGCCTTCGGCCTCTCGTAGCCATCAACCTCACAAGTCACTCGGACTTTCAGTAAAACAGAGCGTTCAGCTCAATAGCATTTATAGTGCCAAAATTTAGTAAATAAGGCTGAGTTAGGAAATTTCAAAAAATGCAGCATGACTGAGTACAATTATTAAGTCAAAACAATGAGGAAAGAAGTAAAAGTCCCATAAGGGTCCAAAACAGTCGGCACGAGGCCCAAACATAGCATTTAGCCCAAAACATGATAATAACAAAAAGTTTTCAATCAAATACGCAGTTAAACGGTCATACGGGACGGACTAGGTAACAATCCCCAATGGTGCACGACCCCACGCTCGTCATCTAGTGTGTGTGTCACCTCAAAATAGCACAATGATGTGAACTCCGGGGTCACAAACCCTCAAGACAGCATTTACAATCATTACTTACCTCTATCTGATCCAACCTCTAGCCCGCAATGCCTTTGCCTCTCGAATCACTCTCCACTTGCTCCGAATCTAACCAATATCAGTCCCACATCATCAATACACGCTAAAGGAACAAAGCCCAAGCGAAAATAATCGAATTAACTCAAAAATCCCAAAATTGGCCAAACCCGACCCCAGGGCCCACATCTCAGAATCTGACAAAAATCACATCAATAGAATCCTTATCCTCCCACGAGTCTATACATATCAAGAACATCAAAATCGGACCTCAAGTGGCTCCACAAATCCCCACTCAATGGTCTCTTAATCTCAAGCCCAAATTACCCATTTTGCACTGATTTTTCCCAAAATCTCATCACTAATTATGCCTTTAATCACATATAAATGAGTTTGAAGTCAAGAATCTTACCTCCAAGATATTACCCTTTGGTTTCCCCAAGAATCCCTTTCAAAAGCTTCAATCCCGTTCAAAAATGGTGAAAAATTAAAGAAGGGTCGCGGATTGGCTATTTCATATTGTCCAGGTTTAACCCTTCGCGAACGCGGCCACACACTCGCGTTCGCGTAGCACAATTTGCTACAGACCAAACATCCACCTACGTGGACGCAGGGACCATCTCGCGAACGCGATGCACCACTGAATGGAACTTTGCGATTGCGACACCCACTACGCGAACGCGGAGCACAAATCCTCCTTTGCTTCCAGTTTCCCTTAGAGAATGCGTGTATCCCCTCGCGAATGCGTAGAACGAAAATCATCATCACACAAAATACCCTTCGCGAATGCGATGCACCTCCGCGGACACGATGAACAAAAATGTCTGCAACAAAAACCAGCAAAACTACCAAGTCCAACGTTCAAAATTTGATCCGTTAACCACCCGAAACTCACCTGAGGCCCTCGGGACCTCAACCAAATATGCCAACATATCCCACAAGATCATTCAAACCTATTCCAACCTTCGGAACGCTCAAAAAAACATCAAAACACCGAACTTACATCGGATTCAAGCCTCAGAACTCCAAAAACTTTCAAATTCCACTTTCGATCAAAAAGTCTATCAAACCTCGTCTGAATAACCTAAACTTTTGCACACACATCACGAATGACACAACGGACCTACTCCAACTTCCGGAATTCCATTCCGACCACTAAATCAAAATCTCACCTATCAACCGGAAAATGACAAAATTCCAATTTCGCCAATTCAAGCCTAAACCTTCCACGGACCTCCAAAGTACATTCCGATCACGCTCCTAAGTCCCAAATCACCCAATGGAGCTAACCAAATCATAAAAATTCCAATCCGAGGTCATCTACTAACAAGTCAAAACTTGGTCGAACCTTTCAAAATGTTAAGCTTCAAACTGAGAATTATTCTTCTAAATTCATTCTGATTACCCTGAAAACCAAAACTGACGATTTATATAAGTCATAATACATCACACAGGGATAGTCATGCCCGAGAACTTGCGAGAAAAGTGCCAAAGCTCTGAATGACCCGTCGGGTCATTACATCCTCCCCACTTAAACATACGTTCGTCCTCGAACGTGCCTAGAGTTGTTCTGAAAACCATCAAATCGCTGTGTAAACTTACCATGCACATACCCGGAGGTGATCCCATGTCACCCTATCTCATATAGGTCTGATAACATAATGTAACTGAAATTTCACAATCCAAACTAACCCATAAACCTTAGAACCACATTTCCACTTCTGAAACCATCTACTAGATCAGAATCTCACATCTATACTCTAAATAAGCCCAAACCAGCTGTAATAACCCATTCCTGCAACCTCAAGTGCAATGACATGACAAACCATATAACTCAAATACTTGTAGCGATAACTTCTAATCACAGCAGTTGCTCAAAACATCCAATTTTCGATAATAAGTCTTTTATCAAATAAGGCCTCATTCCAACTTTTCTATATACTGTAAATGATAAATGAAACACGTGAAAAGTCATGACCATTCCTCATATCAACCATCCGTGAAGCACATTCTCCTTTGGAAAGGACCATAGCAAATTTCTAAGCCGAACATCGATAGTATCCTTCCATCAGGCTGAAACCGAATCCGTTTGTATTCATTATAAATCCCCAACGATCTCATCTAATCATACACAACTACCCGGTGACATGACACATCAATACCATCTAAAACCACAACTCGTGCAATTCGCGCACCAATAAGCAACAACCCGAACATACTCAAATCATGAGAATGACTCAAATGAAAGAGATGCACCACAAGCTCGACAGTACCACCACAACACAATGATGAGAACCCATCATATATCGTAGAACCAGAACACACGAATCTAACCCAAAAGATCATATCTCGACATAACTTCGCCTCAATGTGCGACCCCATTCCAAACGCTGGTTCACATGAGACACCCCAAATCAACATGCTCAAAATCATCAACCAAGCACATTTTGATGCCTAGCACCTAAAAGTGAATAACCATAACCATAGAGAAGCAAATACGCAATGCCATATCAGTCTGAAAGAACATACCCAATGCGTAACAAATAATGCAACTACCAATTACCCATCTCGTTCAAATTCTGCTATAAAGCTCAAATGGAATCGCACCATATGCGCATATAACCCACAAATCACAACTCCTCGCAACATAGAAGGGTAAATCATAGATCACTCTAGAACACGGATAAGCTCAACAACAATCGAATGGCACATCTCTCAATAATAATAGTTCGGGTCAATAATTCTGAACCAGTGTAGAACACACATCCATGTTGGGCCTACCAATGAACCACACATCAACTCTGGTCACCCACAATAGATAAATAACTCTCCGAAGGTTCACAATGACTGAATCAAAGCACATACTATCATCTGACTATCTTACCCTCACCTTTACAGTCCATAACCGTGAAATAACTTGTTTATAAGAACTCCTAGTCTCCAAATCTGTAAAGCACATGAATCACCATACCTGATCCCAATCCACCGTCCAAATATCTAACAAATTCCTACTACTCGATCATCCCACGAGGGGTACTTCTAGAAAGAATTCTTCTGTACCACCAAGCCAACCTTGCATATCAGCAGTCGATCAGACAAGATAGTGCCACAATACCAATAAAGCATCCATAACTCAAACACATCGCCCTTTCTGAAATGTATACCCTCATCAAGCCACACCAATCAGTGATCTCATTTATCTAGTCATCTGAAGCTGTCCATGTTGCCTAATAATTTATGACCTTCCTTTCAAGACTGAACTGTGACCTTACACATGCTAATCTCAACCCCATGCAACATATCGCATATACCCTACTATCCAATGATAAATATGAGAACTTCACAATCCACTCCGAGCTACAAGCAACTATGTACTCAACTAGCCAAGAACTTTTCTATTTGATCTCATCTAGGAGAAAATTATTATACATCCCATGCTCCTCGTGCCAGTAGAAAATATACATCTCTAACTGTGGTAAAAACCATCAAGAACTCTCCGAATTCTATTTGCACAAAACTAAACCGTCAGAATTAAATTCCTCTAACTCAACCTAGCTACACAGGCCATCAACACATAAGAGCATTGCTACGAAACACCTGTAGAAACCCAGTGCACCATAAGCACCCAAGAACCCATCATATCCCTTACCTTGTCGATCCGACCTACTACCAAGTTGTCCCAATTCTCTGAGTTCCTTCCAAATTGCCTTCAAATTGATACGTTTCCTTGATAGTACACCACTATCCTTAACTAAAACTTGCCCCACGAACTTTAGCTAAAAATCACATCGGCCTTAAGCTCATAGACCCTCGCATTCATCTAAAGCACCCCCAAAAGTACCATAACCGAGATACCCGCTCTGAGAAGACCTTCTGTGAATCTAAATTAATTACCTTCACCTTCCTGATACTGATGTGTAGAATCCATAATAATATAGAAATACCACAATTCTTGACACCCTTCAATGCAAACCTCAGTTTCTAGCCAAATATACAACTTGAAAATCTCCAATTATTACGTGTAACGTCTTGAACCCATTAGAACCATTCTCGAGAGTAGTGTACTCTGATCAAACCTCACTTAGATTGATCAAACGGACCAGACGACCTATGCTCCATTAGCACTCCAATACCGCAGAAAGTAACCCCAACTTAATGCATCCAAATAAATTCCTACTCCATATACATTACATCCTTCACTAATAACAACTCAAGTCATTCCCTAGATTCTTATATGCTCATAAAGCACAACATGACCCCTATCCAAAATTTCCTTTATTCGGGTCATCTTTGATCTCAACCTCCGTAAGCCATAACTAATTCACCAGTATGACCCAAATTGGAACCAACACAGCACATAACCGTGCAATCAACAGATCAATAGTAGTCTCCCACACTTGGATCAAGGCCATAGATCAAAACACACAATAACCATAATGCATATACTCTATTAGTGCCATAATACCATAGTGATATTAAACTCAATCCCTCATAAGCTCGTGCAACACAGACCATCTAGAACTTTAAATCTTCGGCAATCCTCGCCTTCACCCTCACAACAGTCAAGCCCACTCTCATAGGCAACCTAAACCCAAGTTGCAACACATATATTTCCCTGGTAACAGAGATCTTCCAATAAATGACATAAAGGATCACGCAAACTTCTAAACAATCCACAGGAGATAGCCCACTTGCCTCGGCTCAAACTAACATCTCCTTATACCCTTCTGATGTCATAAACATTACACAGTTACTTAATCTTCCTGAGTTTGAACTTATATCACAACGTGAAATCCACTTCACTTCCCAACTAGGCAACATGAAAAGGTCCTTCAATACGCCCACAACTCGGGCTAAACATCAAGTCACGATGGAAGCCAAGTACCAAATAGTTCTTACTACCCCCAAGCAGATCCTTCTAGTCTCATTCAATTTATATGAACATAACTCGTAGTCACACCATACTCATCACATAGCTATCTAGTCATCACTCCCACTAATAAGGACACTATCGGACATATAAATCCAAAAACACGCATTCACAAATCAACAGCTCGGGGTTCAAGCTATAGGCAAAACTTGGCCTCAGGTCCTCCAGACTGGCCCAACATCAACACATAGAAATCATATCTCGCCCCTCGATCAGGGAATCACAAGCCATCGATGCATATCTGATACTGAGCGTTAATGCATGCATACGAACGCGTGGAAGGAATTTCAAGAGTTACATTTCAAGCTGAATCAAGGACGCACACAAGAATTCAAGAATGTGAAGTTTTTTCTAAAGGTTCTGCAGCCTCCCGAGGATAGGTACAGACATCTCCGTACCGATCCGCGATACTCTACTAAACCTGCTCATGACTCGTGAGACCTATGTAACCTAGGCTCTGATACCAACTTGTCACGACCCAAATTCAACCCGGTCATGATGGCGCTTATCGTGAAACTAGGCCAGCCGACACAACCCCCGAATAAACCATTATTCAATAAAAGTTATTTTTATACCATTTAATAATCGATAATCTCATTATGTAAATTTAAAAGAATAGTGCGGAATAAATACACAAGCCCGATATCGGGGTGTCACTAGTCATGAGCATTTACTAAAATCTGAATATAACGAAAAAGTTTGAAAAAGTACTAAATACAGTCTAATGAAAATAAGAGGGAGAAAAGTTGTACTCCGAACGCCGAGCAGCTACCTCGCTAAACTCTGATGACTCTGCCTCTGAGTGATCAATACCCGCTACTGGGTTCAATAATACCTAAATCTGCACACAAGGTGCAGGGAGTAATGTGAGTACTCCAACTCAGTAAGTAATAAAAGTATATCAAGGCTGAGTAGTAAGAAATCACGTAAACCACGTCATAGCATCATAGCGGGTAACACATGTTTCCAAACAGGATAAAAATCAAATCATTTCGTTAAATTTCCAACTTCAGTAAAATCCTTTAGAAAATATCTTTCTAACCTTTTCAATAGAGGTTTAATGATATATATATATATAAGTGATAAAAATCATAATCGGCCCCTCGGCCAAATCATAATTCGTATATAGCCCCTCGGGCAAACATAAATTCATAACCATCTCGTAACTTAAAAATCTTAGTGGAAGTAACATAGCCAAATCAGTGACTAAATTCCAAACACCTTGTAAAAACTTTAGTTTAAAGGAAAGTTGTTTAAAAACATTTGTTCAATATTTTCAACAAAGACTCGGTCTAAAGATGAGTGAAAGCAGTAATTAAATCAACACATTCAATAGAAACTCACTTTGAGGAGGAGTGAAACCAGTAAATTTACAAACAGGCCCCTTAGGCAAAGCATCACTCATATGCATGTATATATATAGCCCCCCGGGCAAGCCTCTCAGTCACTCATGACTCAACTTGTATCAGTAAGCACTCATACTCAGCACTCACGCTCAATAGGTACCGTATAATAACCACTACGACATGCAGCCCAATCCATATATATAGTCAACTGCGCTCTCTAGATACATACATACATACATACATACATACATACATACATACATACATACATACATACATACATACATACATACATACATACATACATACATACATACATACATACATACATACATACATACATACATACATACATACATACATACATACATACATACATACATACATACATACATACATACATACATACATACATACATACATACATACATACATACATACATACATACATACATACATACATACATACATACATACATACATACATACATACATACATACATACATACATACATACATACATACATACATACATACATACATACATACATACATACATACATACATACATACATACATACATACATACATACATACATACATACATACATACATACATACATACATACATACATACATACATACATACATACATACATACATACATACATACATACATACATACATACATACATACATACATACATACATACATATATATATATATATACACTGTTGCGGTGTGCAGCTCGATCCATAAATATAAAATCCTCACAACCAGGCCCTCAGCCTCTCTAAGTTATTAATCTTACAATCAGACCCCCGATCTATCTCAGTCATCAATCTCACAATCAGGCCTTTGGCCTCTCTCAACCATCAACCTCACAAGTCACTCGGACTATCAGTAAAACAGGGCGTTCAGCTCAAACATAATATATAGTGCCAAAATTTAGTAAATAAGGCTGAGTTAGGAAATTTCAAAAAATACAGCCTGACTGAGAACAATTATTAAGTCAAAACAGTAAGGAAAGTGGTAAAATTCCTATAAGGGTCCAAAACAGTCGACACGAGGCCCAAATATAGAATTTAGCCCAAAACATGATAATAACAAACCATTTTCAATCAAATACACAGTTAAACATTCATACGGGATGGACTAGGTCACAATCCCCAATGATATACGACCCCACGCTCGTCATCTAGCATGTGCGTCACCTCAAAATAGCACAACGATGTAAAATTCGAGATTTCAAACCCTCAGGACAGCATTTACAATCATTACTTACTTCTATACGATCCAACATCTAGCTCACGATGCCTTTGCCTCTCGAATCAGTCTCCCATTGCTCCGAATCTAACCAAAATCAGTCCCACATAATTAATACATGCTAAAGGAACAAAGCCCAAGTAAAAATAATCGAATTAACTCAAAAATCCCGAAATTGGCCAAACCCGACCCCGGGCCCACGTCTCGGAATTTCGACAAAATTAACATCAATAGAATCCTCGTCCTCCCACGAGTCTATACATATCAAGAACACCAAAATCGGACCTCAAATGGCCCATCAAATCCCCACTCAAAAATTTCAAGCCCTAATTACCTATTTTGCACTGATTTTTCCCAAATTTCACCACTAATTAGGCCTTTAATCACATATAAACGAGTTATGAAGTCAATAATTTTACCTCCAAGAGATTACCCTTTGGTTTCCCCAAGAATACCTCTCAAAAGCTTTAATCCCATTCAAAGATTGTGAAAAATTGAAGAAGGGTCGCGGATTGGCTATTTAATACTGCCCAGGTTTAACCCTTCGCAAATGTGGCCACACACTCGCGTTCACGTAGTACAATCTGCTATATACCAAAGATTCTCGTACGCGGACGTGAGGACCATCTTGCGAATGCGATGCACCACTGAACGGACCTTCGCGAACGCGGAGCACAAATCCTCCCTTGCCTCCAGTTCCCCTTCGCGAACGTGTATCTCCCCTCGCGAACGCGTAGAACGAAAATCATCATCACACAAAATACCCTTCGCGAACGCGATGCACCTCCGCGGAAGCGATGAACAAAAATGTCTGCAACAAAAACCAACAAAACTGCCAAGTCCAAAATCAAAAATTTGATCTGTTAACCACCCAAAACTCACCCGAGGCCCTCAAGACCTCAACCAAATATGCCAACATATCTCATAACATCATTCAAACCTGTTCCGACCTTTGGAACGCTTAAAACAACATCAAAACACCAAAGTTACATCGGATTCAGGCCTAAGAACTCCAAAAACTTCCAAATTCCGCTTTCGATCAAAAAGTCTATCAAACCTCGTCCGAATGACCTAATATTTTGTACACACGTCACAAATGAGACAACGGACCTAATCCAACTTCCAGAATTCCATTCTGACACCTTAATCAAAATCTCACCTATCAACCGGAAAACACCAAAATTCTAATTTCGCCAATTCAAGCCTAAACCTTTCACATACCTCCAAAGTACATTCTGATAACGCTCCTAAGTCCCAAATCACCAAACGGAGCTAACCAAATCATAAAAATTTCAATCCGAGGTCATCTACTAAAAAGTCAAAAATTGGTCAAACCTTTCAAATTTTTAAGTTTCAAACTGAGAACTGTTCTTCCAAATTCATTCCGATTATCCTGAAAACCAAAACCGACGATTTATACAAGTCATAATACATCACACGGGGCTAGTCATGCCGTAGAACTGGCGAGCGAAGTGCAAAAGCTCAAAATGACCAGTTGGGTCATTACAAATTCCCTCTTACAAGGTTAGAAAGGAGACTTACCTTGCTCTGAAGTTCAATCACTAGCATACCACGCCCTTCCGAAGGCTCAAACCGATGCACAATGCTCCAAAACTAGCCAATAATTATGCAAACCCAATAATTTATGCTAAATTACTCATAATAATCCAAGTCATAATAATTTCTAACCCCGATCGAAAAGTTGACAAAATTGCCCTCGGGCCCACATACCCGGATTTTGAAGTTTTTTGAAGCTAATCTTTACCCATAACCTCACGAACTCAAATATATAATTTACTCCCAATTTTGTGCCCAAAATCGTGGTCAAAATCCAAGAGTACCAAATTTCTAGGTTTTTCTTCAAAACCCCATTTTTCACTAATTTTCCATGATTTTCCATGTTAAAATTTAGATATAATCCAAGTAATTAACTTGCAATAGGTGGGAATCACTTACCTTGATATGGATAATGAAAATGGAACTCCAAAATCGCTCCTAGGTTGGCTCTCATGAAGGAAATAAGATGAAATGAGCCAAAACCATTTCTTTACACTTATACACTGCCCAGACGACTCTTCTTCACGTTCGCGAGACCCCCATCGCGTTCGCGAAGAAGAAAATTCCCAAAAACCATTTTTCAAACTATTCTCAAATAACCTCTAGTATAATGGTCATAACATTTGGTACAAAACTCCAAATGAAAAATGGGTTAACTTTTTGTAACTAGAAACCAAGATCTACAATTTTTATGTTTTGGTCATCTCCCAATTCCATATAGATTTCGAGATATAAGCCTCCAAAATCAGCCTTGTGCAACACAAATTTTTTCTTCATCTTTTCGGATACCCTATAGTGTACCAGCCATAACCTTTTGTACACAAATCCAAATGTTGAATGGTTTACTTTTCTGAAAACTAGATATAAAGAGCTACAACTTTTAGTGTTGGATCATCTCCAAATTCCTTATATATTGCGAGATATGAGCCTCCGAAGTCAGACCTGTGTAACAGAGATTTCCTTCTTCGCGAACGTGAAGAACAAAGTCCTTGATGACAAATCCTTCTTCGCGAACGCGATAGGATCCTCGCGAACGCGAAGAACAACACCAGATACCAACACCAGCTATTGCAAAATAGCCCGAAACTACCCCGAAATACACCCGAGGCCCCGTCCAAACATACCAACAAGTGACATAACATAACACAGACCTTCTCGAGGTCTCAAATCACACCAAACAACGCTAAAACCATGAATCTCACTCCAATTCAAGCTTAATGAACTTTAGAATTTCAAACTTCTATATTCGATGCTAAAACCTATCAAATCACGTCCGATTGACCTAAAATTTTGCACACAAGTCACATTCGACATTACAGACCTACTTCAACTTCCGGAACTGGAATCCGACCCCGATATCAAAAGTCCACTTCCGGTCAAACTTTTCAAAAACCTTCAAATTTTCTAACTTTCGCCAAATGAAGAGTCCGGAACCCAATTGTGGTTCTTTTGGACTCAAATTACGTAAATAAGTGTAAAAAAATTACATTTCTATATATAACTCCAAAATACGCCACGCTATACCTTAACGACAACTTTGTCGTTAATGTATAGCGTGGCATATTTTGGTGTTATATATACTGACGATTTGACTGATAGGTATAGTGTGTTGTATTTTTACGCTATACATATAGCGTAAAAATACAGCACGCTATACCCCTAATTAAATAATCCCCTTCGTCTTCTTCCCCGACCAGAACTTCCCCTCCCCATGTTTTTTACTTCAACCTATTTCTGGTCCCCCCACCCCATTGTCGTCTTTGAAAAAAAATTGTGGGCCCCTCCCATCACACAAAGCGTTAAGAACGTAGGTCCCACATCATAGTAGAGCATCGTATTATTGTGTTTTCACTCTTTCGGACTCAAATTTTCACACAAAACACTATATCGAGGTATTTCGATTTATTTTATGTCGAAACTTGTATAATAATGCATATTAGTTGATTGAATGTGTTTCCATGTCGTTTTGTGTTTTATTTGCGAAACTAGTATGTTATATTTATCCGGACTTAGATATTAGTGTTCTAAAAAAAAGTAAAATTGAGAAATAATTTTTTCTGTTAATATCTGGATTTAGATATTCGTGTTTCCATGTCATTTTGTGTTTTATTTGCGAAACTAGTATGTTATATGTATTTTTGTGTATGTTATGTGATAAAAATGTATTTGTTGTTTATATTTAGTTCAGATTATTTATTAGCGTACTAAAATGTAGAACCTTTTAGCGTAGTAAACTGCAGAGTATTTTAGCGTAGAATCCCTATAGTTTAAGTATTTCTTATACTGGCAGATGAAAATATATACTTTGAATAATTAAATAATTAAAAATTAAAAATGTAAATTATAAAACAAACACACACAAAATTATCAAAATATTGAATTTGACACACATAATTATTCATGATAGTTTGGTGCTACTAGGCCTCAAATATTGAGCCTGGAACCCAATAGGTATATATACTTTGTACAATTACATATTAAAAATTAAGAATTTAAATTATAAAACAAACACACACAAAATTATCTAAATATTGAATTTGACATACATAAATATTCATGATAGTTTGGCGCTAATGCGCCTCAAATATCGAGCCTGAAACCTAATAGGTATATATACTTTGTACAATTACATATTAATCATACAATTAATGTTGTTTAATTTGCTTTTGACGACATGGACGCGCCGCCTATACATCCCGGCCCTTACTCTCGTGAGCTATTAGTGCTACAGGGCGATCATAGGTCCGCCCATATATGGGACGAAGAGTTACTGTCCAAGACTCTCCGCGCTATGAGAGTGGACGACCTGTGGGATTTTTTGAGGCCTAGAGTTATCCATACTCGTGTAGTCCAGTGCCTACAGGATACGGGATTTTATAGGATTATTGAGATCGGGCGGATGCAGCTCGACTAGGCTTTGATCATGGTGTTGATTGAGCGCTGGTGACCGGAGGCGCACACTTTTCACCTGCCCTTTGGCGAGGCCACCATCACGCTGCAGGACGTGGAGGTTTTATATGGCCTGCATGTTGATGGCATGGACGTTTCACTGCCTATTTCTATGAGATCTATGTCGCGCGATGATTATTTGGACATGCTGCAGCAGCTCACGGGTTTAGGCCACAGGACGAGACTGCATCGTCGGGTGCCAGTTGCTTGACTTTGACCCCTATTAGACAATACCTGGAGGTACTCCACCCCGATATCACCGACGATACAGAGGATATACACATTACCCGGTATACGAGGTTGTTATTTCTTCTTCTATTTGGAGGGGTCTTGTTCCCGAACACTTCGGGGAACCTAGTCAGCCTAAGATTTCTTCATCATATTCAGCTTCTAGATGAGTTACCCTATTACAGCTATGGTGTTGCTGTTCTCACCTACATGTACAGGCATATGTGACGTGCGAGCATGGGCACCTAGAGAGATGTTTGCGGTTTTCTACCACTTCTACAGGTGACAACATATTCGAACAATCTATTCATCAGTTCCAACTCTAGCTAGTTAGAATATATCTTAAACCTTATGTTAACTTTGTATGTTAGGTTTGGGCCTTGGAGCGGTTCTTGCAGTTTCGGCCACCTCTACCACAATTACCTCTTAATGTAGCACCTCTGGATATCCCTCTAGCTAGAAGGTGGGTTCCCCGCCGTACACTTTCACGAGAGTATGATGCTCATCATAATCTCCCCCTCTACAGAGATGTGTTGGATCTGCTGGAGGGCACACAGGTAAATATGTACCTAAACTTACCTGGTATAGATTAACTTAGTGTTGTGTATACTCACGTTTTGTGTTTTTATTTGATAGTTCATCTTGACACCATACAATGATGATTTGATAGCTGGCCTACCAGATTATTGCTGGGCCGACCGACTGATTTGGAGCACTTCTGCCCCGTTCATATGCCTCGATATTGTGGAGCATCATGCCTCGGAGTGGGTACTTCGCCATTTTGGCCGCCCGTAGTATATACCGAGGGGGCCTATATGGGAGCCTATACATTATCGAAGGGATGATCGTTCCAGGGCGAACGACGCATTTATGGCATGGTTAGCGGTGCAGATCCATATTTGGGACCAGCGAGATCAGATGATTCTGCCCCCACCTACACAGAGCCAGGAGGTGGCTATTTAGAGGTATATGTCTTGGTACCGCCACGTTACCCGACTTTTTATCGGGAACCCTATTCATCAGGCTAGCGGTCGGTACGTTCCATACGTCGGGCGACATGAGGCCCTGGTATGTTTTCTATTATTATTAATTATATAACTGTAACTTAGTGCAATATATGTAGTTTGTATTTTATACATTGTGCAAGCTATTGGACTACATACAGTCTATCAGATGGGACTGCTGATGCAGGATCATGTCAGCGATCCTGCGGCCACCTTGTAGGATTACAGCCATCGATTTGTAGAGTTGGTTGACCGGACATTGCAGCGAGCCCGGGAGGATTAGAATTTGGCACACATGCCTGATTATGTAGATCCAGAGGAGTACGAGCGAGGCGCTGGTTCCGCACGAGGTGGTGGTGCCCGACGAGGCAGGGGTGCCAGACGACGTGGAGGTGGGCGGAGAGGAGGTGGTCCCCAGCAAGGGGGCGTTGAGGCCTCTGCTGATGATGTTGCTGCTGATCTGTCGTGTGGCCTACATGAGACGGACATGCCGTCATACAGCCTTGGGATGGATCTCACTCTAGGGACTTCGCAGGTGACCCCGTTAGGTCAATTATTAATCATGGGCAAGGACCTTTCTAGAGTGGATTGTGATACATACTTTCCAGGCCTGTCTACTGTTGTTGAGGAGCGGCTGACCCGAGATTTACATAGTGGGCGCCGGCTGAGTTATGGTTCATCATCACAGGCGCAAGTATGGTTTTCTTAGTATTGAATTACAATTTGTCTTTATTTTCCATAACTTTATTAATTTTCTTTTAAGGCTGAACGCGATGCTGAGATGGCTGCGACAGATGATTACATTCAGAAGCCCGATGAGTTGGTAAGACAATTTAAATTATTGTAACTTATTATATACTTTGCTATGATGAGCTTTCTATTCTTATGTAAGTTTCTACCACTGATGATCATGTTGCGGCACATCCAGCTATTAGGAGGCGACTTGATGATGACGATCCCAATAGTGTACCCAGGCGGGATGGGATGCGCCTTAGGCCAGCGGCTACGTTGAAGCAACACATTGATTTTCTTTCCTTTTTTTGTATTTGATGTAAATAATATTTTTGTATATACATTACCAACAATTTTTATATAATATGCGCATTACTTTTTTATTTCTCCGTTCATTAGTTAGTTTCGTACTACAACACAAACACAAGTATTAAAACTTAAATTCCATTACAATTAATAAAAATAAAGTTCATTACAACTAATTTAGTTTAATACTACAACACAAACACAAACATAGCAACTTAACATAATTAAAATTCAATACAACTAATAAAAATGCATGACACAAGAAACATAAAGATAAAGTGATACACTAAATAGATACATGTCAATGTTTAGTCCCTGCCGTGAATTATTCTCTACTCCAACCACTTAAATTATTCTTCCAGCTTATTTTTTCTTCTTCTACCTCTTTCAGTTTCGCTTCCAACTCCGCAACCTCTCTTTTATGTTCTATTTCATGTTCCCACTGTTTTAAACACAAATTATGAAGATCGTTCAAAGATTCTTTGTAGTATTCCTGATAACAGGGTTCATCAACCCATACCTCAAAATCGCAAATAGGTTCGTCGAGAACCTTATAAAACTTATTCAAACATTCCCAGTAGCAGCGTCCAGCTTCACCATTATCCCAACAACTTTGCATCATGCATTTTTTTCACACTTGCACCTTGGTACATAAAGAGGTTGAGACATTTGTGCGTTAAAAAACCTTGCTTTTAGTTATTGTTGCAGAAAATAACTAGAATGAGTCCGTTATTTATAGGCAAGACAACACACATAATATAGTATTTATCAACACTATATATACACATAACGTAGTATTTAACCGCGCTATGCTTTGTGTGTTAAAGGTTCTGTCGGGTATGAAACAGCTTTATGTCAGTTGGGCAGCTTTTTCAGTTTGACAAGACAACACATATTGTCACACCTCCTTTTTACCGGTGTCACACCTTCTTTTTTACCTACACCCCCGGAAAGGGCATATGAGGGAGTTTTTTCCAACTTAAATTGACAATCGAAACGGGATTATTTATTTAAAGATTCAGAGTCTCCACTTGGGACAATTTATGGTGTCCCAAGTCACCGGTTCAAATCCCGAATCGATGAAAAGATTGACTCTGTACGACAGTCCGCGAACCAGAAATCCGAGTAATGAATTCTGTTAATCCGGGAGAAGGTGTTAGGCATTCCCAAGTTCCGTGGTTTTAGCACGGTCGCTCAACTGTTATAATTGGCTTATTATCTGATTTTAGTACATGTTCTAGCCTATGGTGCAAATTTAACTTTATAACCGCTTTTATTTAATTAATTAAAGGAAGATTGTAACGTCATTTAAAATATGTTTCAAACCACGTCACATAAATGCACCCGCAATCCGCAACATATTATATCTAACGTCGAGATTTGGATTTGGGTCACATAAATGCGCACCCGAATTTAGGAGTGTGATATTATTAAACTAACGCTCCTAAAGCAACTTTGCGAGGGCCATGAAATTTACTAAATGGCATGCCTCGGGCTCTAAGGATCAATTCCAGATTAAGTAAAGTGAGGGCCATGCATTTGAGATTTTATTTGGCATGGAGCGCCTCAAATTATTTTAAGAAAAAGGGTTATATATTTTAAAGGCAAACTAGAGGTGCTTCTATTTTAATTCTTCTAAACTACTTGAGATTATTGCAAGGCCATGGGATATGGAAATCAATAGTGAAAAATGGATTAGCTATTGATTCGTTAACAAGTTCAAATCCCTACGGCCTGTTAGAAATTGCCATCCATATTTGAAAATTACCCAAAGAAACTAACATATCCATCTTATAAGTAGAGATAGAATAAATGTAGAACAAACAAAATAGTTTAACATAGCTAAAGCACATATTTCAATTTCAGAGCTCATTTCAAATGAACACATTCAATTCTTCAAGCTACTCAAACGACAAATCTGTGGCTTTGCAAATGAAATTCTAACAACAAATAATTACCAACAACAAACACCCAAATTATCCCTTAACATCTAAAAACTCAAATATCTAATTTCAACCTACTGAAAATTCAGAGCCTATCAAAGAAGGAATTCCTTAAAAATCAGTTTAGCAAATAGACGTGCTAGATTTAACAATTGAATATGGAACCCACAGCATTTTTCCTTGAAAATCCTCAAACGGCAAAAGAACCCAAAACAAACATTTATGAAAATGATGTCTTTTATATTCCTTTTCTCCTTCAACCATAACAAGACACTTCCCATAAATAAATAAACAAAGGCAAGATTTAACAATCAGAACATATCCGTAACTGGACGTGAACAACGCGACTGATCGTACCCGAAAAATTTATTAACCCTCAATGAAACTACAACCAGACCTCGAAACCAGCATCACCTCGACGTACGACTGGAATGAACTCCCTAAACGACGACCTCCGACGAACCCGAAGCTCGCCGGAAAGAGATGCTAAACGAGCTTGAGTTGATAAAACTTACTAGCTGTTCTGTTTCATGGGTGGCTATGGAGGGTAGTCGTTTGGCGTGATGTTTCTGTTACTGGCGATGGACAACGACTGGTGAAAGGCTGGGTGCTGTTTTGGGTCTGTCCGTATGAGTTCTGACGAGTGGGTTTGTGACTGAAATAAGGTTGCTGGTGTTATGGGTTGTTTTCCGGTGAGCTGGTTGAGTCGCTGGCATGAGGAGGAGGACGAGGGGAGGTTGTTTTGGTTGATGAAGGTTTAGAGTCGTCAGTTGTTGTGTGTTCTACGTGAGGGGTTTGCTGGTTTTCCGGCGAGTTCTGTGATGAGGGAGTGGTTGGTGGACGACTGGTTCGCCGGCGATTGCGATGGTGTTGAAAGAGTGGAGGAGCTCCGGCGTGTTTGAGTGGTGTGGCTGGATCTCTTTGGTCTTAAGTTGCTAGGGTTGGTTTTTATGTTTTCATGAGGAAGATGAAGTTATGGAAGGGGGGGTCGTTTGGAGAAGATGGAGTCGGGGGGTGGGAACAACATAATGCGCAGCTTTCAGCTTTTTTCGTTATTTGTTTTTTGATTTTTTAAGCACTTATTTATAGGTAGAGTCTAGGTTTAGGTTTATCTTTGTGTATTTCTCCCAGTAGTCCCTAAGTCTTTTGTGTTAAGTCCTTAGGGTCCTCTTTATTTGTTTTTTTATTCCAATGAAGAATCTAGAAGGGTCCCTAGGCTCAATAGACTAATCCGAATTGGGCCAAGAATTGGGTTCTAAAACTCTTAAAATTATGATCCAACACCTTAATTGACTCATTTTAAAGTAAGATAAAAATACTACCCAAGCCAAAGGCTAACATGAAACTATTATATATTTTTTATTATTAAAACTATATAAAGATAAAAATAAGTACTATTTTTGTATATTTTTATTTAAATAAAGATACGTAAGCTAAAAATATATTTTTTCGTAATTTTCCATTTTTATGACAAAAATAAAGTAAAGAAGTTAAAAATAGTTGAAATAGCTATATTAGGCCTAAATTAAATATTTACATGCTAAAATATAAAAAATCTTGAGGAGGGTAAAAAATCACATGTCTACAGCTACCCCTCTTTGAATGGAAACGCGAAGCATTTTCAGACAAAAAATGACTAGATAGGTTTTTGACCTGACCTTTATTTGGGAGAGACTAAAGCTAAGAGAAAAGGGGAATGCGAGCGAGCTCTGGTATCTGAGCTGCCTACATATCCTTGGCTATAAAGGAATCAGGCCACGTGTAGTTCAGAGGTGAGTGAGATGATGGAGTATGCCGAGGTGGAGATCCGGTCGAGGTGCCGTTCCGCCGAGGTTCCGGTCCGCGGTTCCTGTTATTACATCAAAATCAAAACATGACAAAGACTAACTAAACCTATCAACTACGAGTTACAAGATTCCTATCTATAAGTCTTCTGAAGCTTAATCTTGAGTCTTGAATGGTTCTTCATGCAGACTTTAGATTTGAACCTTGGCGCTTGTTAGCTGCATGTGCTAGGTTGTTCTTCTTCATATTTTCGGACCAAGACCGGGCATGTGGTGCTTGTGACCTCGGCCATGTCTTGAACAAATCACATCCTTCATCAACTTCTGCATTTGGGTTGACTTCTTGCCTTTCTCCTTTTTGCTTTATTGTGACTAACTTCTGTTGATCACCTCGGACTGGTAACTCGCATTCTCGCCGCGAGCTTCTTTGGCTGCTGACTTGAATCACAATCTGAGATGCTTTTCCTTTTCTTCAGGTGGACGCCTGATTGTTGAACTTGAATTATATTCCCGTGCTCTCCAGGTAGGCTCCTGACTGCAAACTTGAAATATATTCCCTGCTCTCCAGGCAGGCTCCTGATTGCTAAACTTGAAACGTATTCCCATGCTCTCCAGGCGGGCTCCTGACTGCTGAACATGAATGTATTCTCTGCTCTCCAGGCGGGCCCCTGACTTCAAAAAATAGACAAAAACAAAGAAAGTTTTCTGCCCCGATTTGGGTATCTGGGCACATATGTAAGTGTAAATCGAACCACATTACCAAATATCAATAAGTACTTGAAAGCTAAAACTTGAGTTATACTCCCTTGTTCTCCAGGTGGGCTCCTGATTGCTAACTTAAAACGTATTCCCTGCTCTTCAGGTGAGCTCCTGACTGCTGAACTTGAATGTATTCCCTGCTCTCCAGGCGGGCTCCTGACTGCTAACTTGAAATGTATTCTCTACTCTCCAGGCAGGCTCCTGACTGCTGAACTTGAAATGTATTCCCCGCTCTCCAGGCGGGCTCCTGACTGCTGAACTTGAAATGTATTCCCTGCTCTCCAGATGGGCGCCTGGCTGCCGAACTTGAATGTATTCCCTACTCTCCAGGCGGGCTCCTGACTTCAACAAAATAGACAAAACAAAGAAAATATTCTGCCCCAGTTTGGTGGCTGGATACAGATGTGAGTGTAAAACTAAATCATGTTATCAATAAGAACTTAAAAGCTAAAACTTGAATTGTACTCACTCGTTCTCCAGGTGGGCTCCTGATTGCTGACTCGAAATATATTTCCTGCTCTCCAGGCGAGCTCCTGACTGCTGATTTGAAATATATTCCCTGCTCTCCAGGCGGGCTCCTGACTGCTGACTTGAAATGTATTCCCTGCTCTCCAGGCGGGCTCCTGACTGTTGAACTTGAAATGTATTCCCTGCTCTCCAGGCGGGCTCCTGACTTCAATAAAATAGACAAAACAAAGAAAACTTTTCTGCCCCAGTTTGGATATCTGGGCACAGATGTGAGGGTAAAACTAAATTGTATCATCAAATACTACTAAGAATTTAAAAGCTAGGTCTCATTATCTAGGGGGATCCTGAAAACTCTTAACTAAACGACAATTATCTTTTAAAGGTGTGACTTCTGTTACATCTTGTTATCTAAGAAGGTCTTAAACTACTCCCCATTATCCAGGAGGATCCTGAAGATCACAAGTCAAGTTTTATCTTAAGAGCGATAATTTTACGGCTAAATTATACTACCCTACATTAGAACTTACACTAAATCTTGTTATCTAATGGAAATCTTAAAGCTAAGTCCCGTTATTCAGGAGGGTCCTGAGTCCTAATTGAATCATATCTCGAACATGCAAACTTCTAATCTAACTTATATTCCTTTAGGATACATTTATGCTAGATTATGTTATTTCTGAACTTTAAACTAGGTCCCATTTTCCAGGAAGGTCCTGAGAATCAAAAATCAAACCTGTTTGGTGACTGCCTTTCTTTACGGAGGGTTTCTCTGAAACAAACGAAATTTTCTGCCCCTGTTTCAAATCAAAGAAAAATCTTTTCAGTTTAAAAATATGGTGGTTGGTTTGTGGCCTTGACTTTAAGGACGGTTGCTCCTTCACTTCCCATGATAACTTTGATTTCCACTCGAAGACCTTGCTTGTTTATTGATTAAACACTTTCTCTGTCACCCTTATCACGGAAAATACTTCTGATTCGTTCCAACCCAATACCCTTCATCTATTGTATTGTGCTCTTGCATGTACTAAACCTTTGTGTTTCTCATGAATCTAAAAGCACAACAATTGCCACCCACTCATCGCGCATGTTGTTTTTTTCTTGACTTAAACCACTGGCCCTGGCCTTGAGATCTGTTGCTCCTTCACTTGCCACGATAACTTTGATTTCTGCTCGGAGGACCTCTCTTGTCACTAATTAAACACCTTTTGTCAATCTTACCACAGAAAATACCTTTGATCCATTCACCAAACCCCTCCATCTTGTTGCATTGTTCATGAATTGATATGCACCAAACCCTCGTGTTTCACCAGAAATACCTTTGATCCGTTACCTAGCACCCTCCATCTGTTGCATTGTTCTTGAATTGATGTGTACCAAACCTTTGTATTTCACAAGGGTCCCAAAGCATGTTGATTGTTACTGGCTCAGTGCGCTTGTTGTTCTTTCCTGACTTATGACACTTTCATGTACTGGCCAGATCCCATTTTGTGCAATTGGAAAGGTGGTGGCAAATTTTGAAGTCATTTCTCACTTATTTTGACCAAACAGACTCAGGAAGAGGAAGTAAACAAGACAAAAGGAATAGAGTAAAGGACAAAGGAAAGAGATGATTCCTAACAAGAAAACTACAAAGTAGAAACCTATCAGATATGGACACCTACTCTAATAACTATGACATGCCCCTGTGTCCTATTCCGTCAATAAGCCTGATGTTTAACTCTTGTTGTACCTTTAAACCGTGAAACTGGGCTTCAATGCTCTGATTATCCAATCTGATTCACAATCCTTATTCGACTTGTAGTGCCCTGAGAGTTTTCACCATCAAACCTCTCTCATTTGTTCTTTATCTCAACTTACTTTCACCTTACGGTGCCCGCGAGGGTTTTTACCAATAAGACTCTCTCATTCTTGGATTACTCCCAGCTCCTGTCGCCCTACGGTGCCCGTGAGGGTTTTCACCAATAAGACTCTCTCATTTTCATTATTTTTCTGCTTGGACCAGAGTGTTGCCCCTGATATGAATTACCTCTCCTTTCTTGACTTGGCATCTCTAGAAGACTGATCGGAAGATCTTTCTTTGTACCATAATGTGGGCTTTTGGATAGGGCTTTTGAAGGATATCAAAGGCTCAAAACAATTCACATGGGTTCAAAATTACAACTTTCGGCATCAGATTTCTTACAACAACCACAACTTCTGTCCCAGTTTCTTGCTTGGGGACTTTTGGATTTTTATTTTGATGAGACCGAACCGTGAGGCTGCCTACGTATCCTTAAAGGAATCAGGTCGAACGTAGTTCATGACATAGGAATTACTTTGTTGTTGTGATTTTCTCTTTTCTCTTTCTTTTCTTTCTCTTTTTTGCTTTCTTTTTCTCTTTTTGTTGTTTTTCTTTTTTTTTCTTTTCATTCTTTTCTTTCTTTTCTTTTTTCCTTTTTTTTTTGATTTTCATTTTTCTTCTTTCCCTTTTCATTCTTTTCTTTTCTCCTTTTCCTTTACTTATCATTCACGCTTGTGTTTCTGATCTTTGCTACTGATTCCGAAAGAGGGGTATGAAAGAAAATAAACAAGGCTCAAAGGGGTAACGAAGGATAAGGTGTTTAGATAGCAGAACAAAATGTCTTCATCATTCCAATCTTCAAAACACGCCAAGTACAAACAACACAATTAAACAAACCAAGAAAAATATTCGTAACATCTTTTGATTGCGCCAGACTTGATGACCATATCCACACATTCACCTTCTACATCTGTTACATACAAAGCACCATTGGAAGACACTCTCACTCTCACTACCACGAACGGCCCCCTACAAATTTGGGGCAAACTTGCCGTTATCTTCACCCGATGCAGCATGATGCATTTCAATAGTGTAATTTATGTTCTATCTGCCCCAGTTTCACACAATTAGGGCTTGAAGTGATCTCAAAATGCCTTCATTTATTTCCCTCAAATGTCCCTACATCTTCAACATTGTTTCGTTGCTTCGTGACTCAATTGACTTTTTAAAACCAGGCTGAGAATTATGCGTGCATGTCATGTCACTAGAGTTAACAGGAAAAGAACTATGGGAAAAAAAGAGAACTAAACAAAAATGACTAGAAATTACAGAAAACAGAAAATTGCATTAGACAGATGGTGAAAGGGTTTGGACAACAAAACAGACAAACTAAACTGGGGCTACAAACCTAGAAAACACTAAGTGAGATAATACGACTAAAGGAACTAGACAAAATAAAGGATAGAAGGATTTGAGTCACAAGACGATGTCCGGATTACAACTCTGCAATAACCCAGACAACAGAAATGACAACAAACTACACCACCAAAAGCTCCCCTCCAGCTGACCAAGAAATGGAGCGTCTTTCCAATTACCAAGCATGGTATCTTAGCCACTGAATTCTGCATCAGCAATACTAGGACCTCCATAAGTCTTCATCACATTGTTCTTAACAAATTGCTTTTGGGTTCCTTTTGTCGGCTCGTTCTTAAGATCAACCCCTGATAGCGCCGAAAGCTTAGTAGCACATGGACCTTCGAGGCTCCCAGAAGAATTCTCACATTCCTTTTCTGAATAAATCATACCCACCATATGCGTCTCATTATGCATAGGCGATGGACTTTGGCTAGTGTCTGCTGCATCTGGATTTGCACGACAATGTTGCCTGCATCAATAAGCTTCTGAATCGCATTCTTCAGATTCCAACACTTCTCTATGTCATGCCCCGGGGCATCTGAGCAATAGGCACACCTTTGAGAAAAATCAAACTTCTTTGGAAGAGGGTTTGGCATTTTTATCTGGGTCGGCTCCAACATGTCCAATTTCCTTAGCCTCTGGAACAGACTGGCATGTGACACTCCCAATGGAGTGAATTTTTTCTTCTTGTGTAACCTCTCGTTCTTAAAGGCTTGACTGGGCCGGAAACCTGATCCGGGGGGTTTTCGATAGGCTCGTGGGGGTGGATAGGCATTTTGTGGAGCTGGGTACTGGGAGAGTGATGTACAACTTTGGGAGTTCTGTGGAGAGAAGGGGCATTGGGGAGGATCATCTGGCGCATAAGGATATCCACGGGGACGATGTCGAGGCTGGAAGTGTTGATCGGGAAAGCCCATTGTATCATCTTTTCTATTTCTCTTTCTTCCACCCAAGCTTACTGGGATGTTCTGAATGTTTTTTGAACAACTCATGATTTTGCCTGACTTGATTCCCTCTTCTACTAGCTCCCCCATTTTTAACACATCATTGAAAGGCTTCCCCCAGGGTCGGGATCATATGACTGAAGTAGGTGGGCCCCTGGGCTTGTAGGAAAAGCTCAACCATTTCTTCTTCACCAATCGGGGTATTGACTCGAGCAGCTTGCTCCCTCCATCTGAGCACAAACTCCCTAAAGCTTTCCTCTGGCTTCTTTTCCATTTTAGATAGGGAGGAGCAGTTTGGGGTAACACCCGATCTGTATTGAAAGTATCAAACAAAATCTTGAACCATATCACCCAATGTAGGCCACTTACCAACATCTTGGCGATTATGCCACTCCAACGCTGCCCGAGTTAGGCTCTCACTGAAGTACGCCATCAACAAATCATCTTTCTCGCCAACACTTCTCATTTTATTGCAATAATCCTTCAAATGGGCTACCGGATCCCCACACCCATCATACAAGTTAAACTTTGGCACTTTAAATCCCGCAGGCAGACGAACGTCGGGGGACATAAACAATTCTTTGTAAGACATGCTACCCTGGTCTCCCGTTCCTTGCTTGTTATTTAAGGACTGTTCTATGCCTTTCAGCCTCCTGGGTATCCCATATCGCCCCTTTCTTCCTGTGAACTTTTCATTTTCAATATGAGGCTCACCCCGCGGGCCCTGCTTGTATGAGTTGGGAACCTTGTGGGCAACCTCTGAGGGGTAATATTGGACATTGTGAGCTTTGAGTGGGTGTTCATTGTTAGGGATGATGGATAAGACAGGAGGGCAATTTTTGGGAAATATAATTGGAAGATGAGTGACGGAGCTACTAGGGTGGTTGGGAAAGCCATGATAAGCGGGTGGATCTGGAGAGTATGGGGGATCATCTGGCACTATGACCGGTGTTTGGGTAAGGGTAGTATTTAGGAAGCTAGGTGGTGGTGGGGGTGGTGTCTTCCCAGTCATCCAAGCCTGATACATGTATGTCATGTGTTGTCTCAACATCTTTACCTCTTCAACCAACCCATTGTCCTGTTCAACCAACTACTCTCGGGCCCCGGTATCAACCAACTCAGTTCTGTTGTTGTCTGCCATTGCCTTTTGACTTTGTGTTGTAGAGAGGAGTTACCACTTTAAAACCACAAACCAACCACCCTTCTGCTATGAATATAACAAAATGAAGCCATCACGTTAGCGCTAGGGTATTTAACATAAGATAATCTCACTTTATGTGCAATGCACCTAGCCATAGTTATCGGGTCTAAAATGACTTCGAGGGTACAAAGGTCAGTTGGCATCATCCCATTTTGTTCATTTCAACCTCTCTTTTCTTTGTTTTTCTAGCACTTCTTAGCTCGCTCATTTTCCTTCCCCTTTTTCTTTCTGATTATCGTTCTTTTTCTTCCTTCTCATTTCTCACATCCCATGACTTCACCCCCTTTTTTTCCTTTTTTTTTCTTTTTTTCCTTTTAATAATAAAAAAATGATTTGATCGAACCCTATGTAGGTTTTCTACATATCATGACCCCGCATGAATCAGATCTTTGCGTAGTTCTTGAAGAACGAGAATAAAGTAAACAAACTGACGTTCTCTCTTTCTTTTTCTTTTTCTTTTTTTTTTACCTTAATGACTACTCTGCTGAGAAAAGAGAAATAAATGAAGCAAATCTTTTTTTGAATTTTCTAAAATTAATGTTTTATAACCTATTTTAAACTCAAGCTTAACGGATTTTTTTTCTTTTCTTTGAAACAAATACTCTATTAAGGAAAAACTCTAGAAGAGAACGATATTTTTTGATTCCTTTTTTTTAGGAAGAAAATCTAAAGAGTGAACCACAGAAAAATGTTTAGAATTTTCATTTGATATTCTGATGCAAGGTTTCGAAACAAGCAATGAAAAAGATAAAACAAAATGTTTTTGGATTTCAATTTTGCTTGCCTAAAGAAGAATTTCTAATGATAAACAAAGGATAAAGTACGTTTTTTTTTCTATGTACAATATCCTAAAGTTCTAATGAAAATAAAAAGAATTTTTTTTCCCACTAATTTCCCCAAGAAACACCTCAAAAGAAATTTTTTTTGGATTTTGGAATTAATACCTTAAAGAAGAATTTTAAAGAAGTACTAAAAGAAAATTCTATTTTTTTTCGAATTTTGGTCCTAATATAGTAGAGGAAATATAAAAACAATTCATTTTAAGTCCTAAATATTAATTGCCTAAAGGAAAAACAATCTCAAAGGAGAATTATTTTTATTTCTTATAACAAAAACGCAAAATTTCTTCTTTTTTCTGGATTTTCGACTTGTAACACATTTCCACATACAAAATAAGAATACAATAACAAAAAACTCGGCAAACTTAACCTGACTATTACAAACTCTAACATCACCTAAAAGACTAAATACTACTATACAGGACTAGAAAATAAAACAAAAACAATTGACTCAAAAACATAAAATGGCTACTCGAGCAGCTCCTGAATGCAGTGATCCTGGGGTATATGTCATGCTCAAACACTAGTAAGTAGATCCACACCTGTATGAGAAAACTTAAACTAGCACTATGTGAGACAATAACATTCCCTAAGACACATGCAAGACATGATTAAGGCTATTTTTGCAAAATGACTTATTTGGCCAAAAGGTGGCTAGAAGTGCAAAATTTGGCTAAGACCCCGCAAAGCCAAGAACCTAAGATTTACTAGGAAGACCGGACCCTATGTGGGTTGCCTACGTATCACGTCCCGAAAGACGAGAATCGGGTATGCGTAGTTCGGGAAGATAGGATACGGGCGAGAAATAAAAATAACAACTAATTTAGAGAAAATATATTTTTTTTTTCTTTCTCTTTTTTTTTTTTGAAAAATGATGAAACATGTAATCTCTTTTTTTATTTTCTTTTTCCCCTTTTTTGATTTTTGATTTTTGTAAAATGATGAAAAAGTACAAAAAAAAATTTGAATTTTCCAAGCTCTTTTTTTTTCTCTTAACAAGACGTAACAAAAAGCATAATTAGGCCCCACTCGCTTTGTCTTCACACTTCACCCTCTCTTTTTCTTTTTTTTCTTTTTTCTTTCTTTTTTCATTATTTTTTTTCATTTCTTCATTTACCCTCAGCTATCATTGGTTCGCCAAATGACCCTTTACCCTTAAATAAATGCAACATGTAGCACATAAGATGCATCAGGATGGTTTTTTATTTTTTGGGGTATACCTGTCCTAGACGGACTCAACCCCTGTGTTGAGTCCCCTAAGTCAAGTGCACATGATGCAAACAAGCGTTCCTACTAGGGATCCGGCATGAGGCTGAGTTATTCTAGGATTAAAACCTGGGTGTCTTGTTCTAGACAGTGTACTCGAGCCGGGGGGGCTGCATACCGGTAACCAAAAGATCATCCGGCTTTGCAACTTGTCCGAACCTCGTTCTATTTGGGATATGACACTAATAGAAAGAAGTCACGACCAGCGTGCACTCCTCATGAGAGAGAAGAGAGGGATTTCATAGCAGTTTGTATATACAGTTCAAATAATATCAAAGCGGTAAAAGCAACATTTAGCACATTAGACCCAAACATGTAATAAAATCAGATAATGGATAAAACCAAATACAACAATTCATCTAAGCTCGAATTCTGAACCCTGAACCAAAGATTCTGGGTTCGGTCCCCAGCCGAGTCGTCAGAGCTGTCACACCTCCTTTTTTACCTACACCCCGGAAAGGGGCATATGAGGGAGTTTTTTCCAACTTAAAGTGACAATCGAAACGGGATTATTTATTTAAAGATTCAGAGTCGCCACTTGGGATAATTTATGGTATCCCAAGTCACCGGTTCAAATCCCAAATCGAGGAAAAGATTGACTCTATATGACAGTCCGCGAATCAGAAATTCGAGTAAGGAATTCTGTTAACCCGGGAGAAGGTCTTAGGCATTCTCGAGTTCCATGGGTTTAGCACGGTCGCTCAACTGTTATAATTGGCTTATTATCCGATTTTAATACATGTTTTAGCATATGGTTCAATTTTAACTATATAACCGCTTTTATTTAATTAATTAAAGGAAGATTATAACGTCATTTAAAATATGTTTCAAATCACGTCACATAAATGCACCCACAGCCGCAACACATTTTATCTAACGTCGAGATTTGGATTTGGGTCACATAAATACACACCCGAATTTAGGAGTGTGATATTATTAAACTAACGCGCCTAAAGCAATTTCGCGTTTCCAACTTTGCGAGGGCCATGAAATTTACTAAATGGCACGCCTCAAGCTCTAAGGATCAATTCCAGATTAAGTAAAGTGAGGGCCATGCGTTTGAGATTTTATTTGGCATGGCGCGCCTCAAATTATTTTAAGAAAAAGGGTAATATATTTTAAAGGCAAACTAGAGGTGCTTCTATTTTAATTCTTCTAAACTACTTGAGATTATTGCAAGGCCATGGGATATGGAAATCAATTGTGAAAAATGGATTAGCTATTGATTCGTTAACAAGTTTAAATCCCTGCGGCCTGTTAGCAATTGCCATCCATATTTGAAAATTACCCAAAGAAACTGACATATCTATCTTATAAGAAGAGAGAGAATAAATGTAGAACAAACAAAATAGTTTAACATAGCTAAAGCACATATTTCAGTTTCAGAGCTCATTTCAAATGAACACATTCAATTCTTCAAGCCACTCAAACGACAAATCTATGGCTTTGCAAATGAAATTCTAACAATGACTAATTACCAACAACAAACACCCAAATGATCCCTTAACATCTAACAACTCAAATATCTAATTTCAACTTACTGAAAATTCAGAGTCTATCAAAGAAGGAATTCCTTAAAAATCAGTTTAGCAAATAGACGTGCTAGATTTAACAATTGAATATGGAACCCACGACATTTTTCCTTCAAAATCCTCAAACGACAAAAGAACCCAAAACAAACATTTATGAAAATGATGTCTTTTATATTCCTTTTATCTTTCAACCATAACAAGACATTTCCCATAAATCAATAAACAGAGGCAAGATTTAACAATCAGAACATACCCGTAACTGGTCGTGAACAACACGACTGATCGTACCCGGAAAATTTATTGACTCTCGACGGAACTACAACCAGACCTCGAAACCAGCATCACCTCTACGTATGACTGGAACGGACTCCTTGAGCGACGACCTCTGACGAACCCTAAGCTCGCCGGAAAGAGATGCTAAACGAGCTTGAGTTGATAAAACTTACTAGCTGTTCTGTTTTATGGGTGGCTATGGAGGGTGGTCGTTTGGCGTGATGTTTTTGTTACTGGCGATGGACAACGACTGGTGAAAGGCTGGGTGCTGGATTTTGGGTCTGTCCGTATGAGTTCCGACGAGTGGGTTCGCGACTGAAGTAAGGTTGCTAGTGTTATGGGTTGTTTTCCGGTGAGCTGGTTGAGTCGATGGCATGAGGAGGAGGACGAGGGGAGTTGTTTTTATTGATGAAGGTTTAGAGTCGTCAGTTATTGTGTGTTCGACGTGAGGGGTTTGCTGGTTTTCCGGAGAGTTCTGTGATGAGGGAGTGGTTGGTGGACGACTGGTTCGCCGGCGATTGCGATGGCGTTGAAAGAGTGGAGGAGCTCCGGCGTGTTTGAGTGGCGTGGCTGGATCTCTTCGGACATTGAGATGGAGTTTAGGTTTTTTGGTTTTGAAGGTGATTAAATCTCATGAGGGAGGGGTCGTTTGGAGAAGACGATCCGAGGGGGGGTCGTTCCTTGCGCAGCTTTTCAGCTTTTTCTTGTTATTTTTCTTTTTTTTTATTTTTTTAAGCACTAATTTATAGGTAGAGTCTAGGTTTAGGTGTATCTTTGTGTATTTTGCCCATTAGTCCCTAGGTCTTTTGTGTTAAGTCCTTAGGGTCCTCTTTATTTGTTTTTTTATTCCAAAGAAGAGTCTAGAAGGGTCCCTAGGATATATGGACTAACCCGAATTGGACCAAGAATTGGGTTCTAAAACTCTTAAAATTATGATCCAACACCTTAATTGAATCATTTTAAAGTAAGATAAAAATACTACCCCATGCCAAAGGCTAACATGAAACTATTATATATTTTTTATTTTTAAAATTATATAAAGATAAAAATAAGTACTATTTTTGTATATTTTTATTTAAATTTATGAAAGATACGTAAGCTAGAAATATATTTTTTCGTAATTGTTCATTTTTGTGGCAAAAATAAAGTAAAGAAGTTAAAAATAGTTGAAACAGCTATATTAGGCCTAAATTAAATATTTACATGCTAAAATATAAAAAATCTTGGGGAGGGTCAAAAATCACATGTCTACAACCGGGAAGAGGAAAGAAAAGAGTTTTTCCAATTTAAGTGACATTATTTGAAAATGGATTAATTTAATCTAATTTAAAGAGTCGCCACTTGGAATAAATATTTACGGTGTCCCAAGTCACCATTTATTCAAAAATCCCAATTCAAGGAATTGACTCTGATTAAGTCTGCAAAACACAGAAGACCGGGTAAGAAATTCTGTTAACTCGGGAGAAGATGTGAGGCACTCCCGAGTTCCGTGCTTCTAGCACGGTCGCTTTACTAATTATACCTGGCTTAACTAATTCTGGATATTTTATGTTCTAGAGAAATTTATGCACTTTTGCCTTAAACCGCTTTTAGTTGCTTGATTATTTGTGATTAAGGAATTATCTTGAAACGAGTCATGCGTACGTGTAATCGTTTTGTTTGGCGCGTCAAGAATCATGTCACGCGTACGTTTACACAATTCACAACAGTTAATTATTTAAGAAAGCTTGGCCAAAGTTGCATGAACTCGTACCTTAATTTATTTTAGAAATTGTAATTATGCCACGCGAACGTGTACACAATCACGATGATAGATTAAGCCGTGCCTAAAGCATTTTCTACGAATATTCATTTTTTAAATCGTATTCGTATCACGCAAACATATACACAATTAATAACATTTTTTATTATTAAGATTGTTTGACTAATGTCGCGCGAACGCGTACTTTTGTCTTAATTTTTGGAATCATAATTATTTTACGCGAACGTGTACATAATCACAATAATAGATTAAAAGCGTGCATAAGTCGTACTACCACGTGAATTGCTTCATACTACATATGAGATTAATGGAGTAATAAATTAAACATCTTTGAAAAAGGTGGAAATTATTTTAAGTCATAACTTTCAAAGTTCCATCATTATTTAGAAAATTCGGATAGGAATACATAAAGTTTAATTGGATAGACTATGACTAGTTAGAGGGAAGTCAGTACAATCTTTTCGATGGAGGAATTTTTTTTTGTTTGTTTTTTGTTGTTCATATTTGAAGAAAAATATTGTCAGAAGTATTGCTATTAATTTTAAAACTTAACATTATTTTGAAGTATCAAGGATTATAAAAACAGAAAAAATATTATTTTTACTAGTTAAATTGCTATTGACGGCCTTTTTTAACACATGATTTATTCACAACATATTCTTTATATACAAACCAAGTTATAAACTATCAACATGGGGATTATTTTACTGTTCACCACCTTAATTCTTCAATACACATATAAACACACTTAATTAAAAAAAAAAAAATTGCAATATCATCACTAGAATTAAGTAAGCCAGCAAGGATGACATTAAAAAAAAAAAACTTTGAAAGATGATTGTTAATTAATAACATGATTCCTGAAAATTTTAAAGGTAACTATAATGGAAATATTATTTTAGGCCATGAGTAAAAGTTTGGTAATCAAATTTAGCTTGAACCGATACCCTAACAAATATTCAGTTCACTCTAGTTCGAAAAAAAATACTCAAAACAACTCAAAGATACAGATATGGAAATAAAAAGATGAAGCTAAAATTAATCAGAACCAACAATGATATCTTTCATGTTGATGATAAAAATTCAAATATTATCTTTTTTGTGAAGCTTTTTACAATAAAATCACGGTTACAACCTACTGATTTTCAAAGCTAGCAATGCTAACTTTTTAAGAATCTCGAACTCGAAACCACAGACGAAATCTTGAACTCCCTTTCTCTTTCTCGTTGCTTTCTTGTGACTTCCCTTCTCTTTTCTTTTTTATAAGGAAAATTTGGTAGTTTGTTGTTCCCCTATTTGGAGTGGGGGAACGTGAGTTTGAAGTTGGGAGTTAGGGATTGTGGGGGTGGGGACGTGAAAGGTGGGGTGAGGGAGTTAGGCTAGAAAATGGGATTGTGGGATTAGTAAATTAAACATAAGATTTTGAGATAAAGTTTACCATACTTTTATCTCTTTGATGTTACAACAACAACAACAATCAAGTATAATCTCATTTAGTGGGGTCTGGGGAGGATAGTATTTACGCAGATATTACCCCTATCCTGGGATTCTTAGGACAGAAAGGTTGTTTCCAAATAGACCCTCGGCATCCTTCTCTTTGACGTTAAAGTTCCTCTAATTAATTTTTTTTTAATTTATAAAAATAAGAAGTTAACCAACATTTCTTATAATCCTCGAGTGCAAATTTGGAGTTGAGCCGACGGAAGCGGGAGTAGAAGTGAGGCTTGACTCTCAAGTCATTCCCAAGAAAGGTAGTTTCAAGTACCTTGGATCGGTTATTCAGGGGATCGGGGAGATTGACGAGGATGTCACACACCGTATAGGGGTGGGGTGGATGAAGTGGAGGTTAGCGTCGGGAGTCTTGTGTGACAAGAAAGTGCCACCGTTACTAAAAGGAAAGTTTTATAGAGCAGTGGTTAGGCCTGCCATGTTGTATGGAACTAAATGTTGGCCGGTAAAGAACTCACACACCCAGAAGATGAAAGTAGCAGAGATGAGGATGTTGAGGTGGATGTGCGGGCATACAAGGATGGATAAGATTAGGAATGAAGATATTCGAGAGAAGGTGGGTGTGGCCCCCATGGAGGACAAGATGCGGGAAGTAAGACTCAGATGGTTCGGGCACATTCAGAGGAGGAGCACTGATGCACCGGTGAGGAGGTGTGAGCGACTGGCTGTAGTGGGCACGCGGAGAGGTAGAGGGAGACCTAAGAAGTATTGGGGAGAGGTGATCAGACATGACATGGCACGACTTAGGATTACTGAGGACATGGCCCTTGAGAGGGATTTATGGAGGTCGAGCATTAGGGTTGTAGGTTAGGGGAGAGTGTGAATATTTCTACAGCACAATAGAGGGAGACTATCCCGTTAGGAGTTAGACTAGGAATGTCATTAGGCGTCTATTGATGCAGGGCTTTACCTTCTAGTTGTACTATACCAGCCATCTATTTCGTATTTTCGTTGTCGTATCCTGTATTTCATATTTCATATCTCTTATATATTGTTGCTGTTTTATTACGCATTTTTACGGTACTAATGTATCATCTCCTATTGCTTCTTTTGAGCCGAGGGTCTCCTGGAAACAGCCTCTCTACCCTTCGGGTAGGGGTAAGGTCTGCGTACATATTACCCTCCCCAGACCCTACTTGTGGGATTATACTGGGTCGTTGTTGTTGTTGTTGTTGTTGTAAATATTTACATGTACTTTAAATAATACTAAGAAAAGATACCATAACTTACTCATTAAAATTCTAATTAAAAGAAATCAATTTTTTTTTTGTAAATGGTTTTTCTTGTAAATAGAAATAAAATTTATACTTTAAGAATGTGGATATTTTTGTAGTTTTTAATTTAATTGTTTTTTTAAAGAAAACCTATTAAGGGTAAGATAAAAGTTTAAAATATCAATATTAGACCTAAAAGAAATATTTACACTTAAAATAGTTTCGAATTCAGGTGTGGTAAAAGATTAGTTGTTCACATCATGCCCCTCTTTGCTTGGAAACATGAAGAGTTTTCAGGCAAAGAAAAAATGAACAAGATGACTGATTTTTGACCTCACCATTATTTAAAAAGAAAAGAAGAGAAAAGAAAAAATTGTGACCGAGCCTTGGTTTTAGGCAGCCTACATATCCCGGGTTGTAAGGGAATCAGGTCACGTGTAGTTCAAGTGAAAGAAAAGTGATGGAGTATTCTTAAAGGGAGAGTCGAGTGAGGTTTCGTCGAGGTTCCGATCCGCGGTTCCTACTATTACATCAAAATGCAAAGAAAATTACATACTTTTGAAATCTAAGAGTTACAAAATTTCTATCTAAATACCATCTGGAGTCTTGTCTTGATTCTTGACTTGCTTCCTTCATTGACTTTAGACTGAAACTTGATGCTCTCTGATATAACAGACTATGAAATATTCTCACAGGCTTGTTTCTTGATCAGATGATGAGAAGATGGACCTTGAGACCCTATGTCTCCACATATATTATGTCAAAGCTGGTTGCGGCTGGTATTGAGATCAAACAATCCATTTTCTTCGGCAAGAGCCAGAATCTTATATTTGCACATCTAATCCGCGCTTTGCAGAAAAACCTACAAGCCATCACAAACAAACAAAACGAACAAAAAATTTCTGCCCCAGTTTGCACTAGAAATTTTTTGTGAGTTATTAAAAATACAATAAACTATCTTTGCTATTGCAGAATGAAGAATTGAAAAAGACATGGTTTTTTTTGAATATAGGGGATGTCGTACCCTATATTAACAAGATGGAAGGCAACTAGAGGGTATAGTACCCTGTGTTAGAAATAAAATAACGCTTGCAGCGTTCTGAGATACTACTAGGGAATGTCGTACCCTATGTTGGCAATAAAATGAGGCTCGTGGCGCTCTAAGATGCTACTAGGGAATGTCGTATCCTATGTTGGCAAAATTTAATGCAGATCAGGGGATGTAGTACCCTGTGTTGGCAATAAGATAAGGCTTGTGACACTCTAAGATGCTACTAGGGAATGTCGTACCCTATGTTGGCAAAAAGTGACTAGGGGATGTAGTACCCTATGTTGGCAATAAGATGAGGCTCAAGGCACTCATAGGATGCTACTAGGGAATGTCGTACCCTATGTTTGCAACAAGAAATGCAACCAGGGGATGTTGAACTATGTGTTGGCAATGAGGAGAGGCTCTTGGCACTCTATGATGCTATTAGGGAATGTCGTACCCTATGTTTGCAATAAAATGAGGCTTGTGACGCTCTGAAATGCTACTAGGGAATGTCGTACCCTATGGTGGCAAAACGTAATGCAGTTAGGGCATGCAGTACCCTGTGTTGCAATAAGGTGAGGCTCATGTCACTTGGGATGCTACTAGGGAATGTCGTACCCTATGTTTGCAATAAAATGAGGCTCGTGGCACTCTGAAATGCTACTAAGGGATGGCATACCCTATGTTGGAAATAAATAATACAGCCAAGGGATGTAGTACCCTGTGTTGAAGATAGGGTATTCCCTAAAATGAAACTAAAAATAACCTGATTACATGTATATTAGAAGGAAATCAAGGTTTTGAGAACTTCACTTGGTAGTGTTCGTCTTTCCACGAACTGTTTCCTAAAAATTTTCTATTCCTGTTATGAACAAAGAAAAATTCGTTAGTTTTAAAATGGTGGTCGATTGTAGCCTTTATTATTTCAATCTCTTGATCTCGGCTCATCTTCTTTAATGATTTCAACTACAACTGATTATTTCCTAAATACCAACTGCATTTCTGACCTTGGAGAACCTTTAGCTTTTCCAAACTTTGGTATGACGGTACTTACCCTTTTTCAACTTTATGTTGCCTTTGTGGCATTTCGCTTTTGACTTCTTTCTTCCAAATTATTCAATTTCAGAGCATTGGGAGACTTTTGGGTTTTCAAACTTTTCCAATGACCTTTAGTCACGTGGGGCTTAACCTTTTAGCTTTATTTTGCCTTTGCTGGATCTTCAATTTGATTTTCTTCTTCCAAAGTTTTCAATTTCAAAGCATCGTTCAATCATGGTCAGTCGGGGTCGACTTGATGCCCTTGCCGAGGTTGGGTGTCTTCTTGAACATTGGCACGTGTCAAACAAAATCCTAATAAATCAATCTTGCCATCCTTTCTTTGTCTTAGTTTCAGAACAGAATTAGACCGAAAGGGATTCAAAGAAAAACAAACAATAAAATGGACAAATGAACTTAGATGAGAGGTATCCCTTTTGGGGAAAGGAAAGAAGGACTTATCTGGAGTTCATGTAGACTTCACTGAAAATGACATGCCTCTTGGACTGGATGCCTGATATGTGTAAACCGTCAAACTCTCAGAAATTTATCACAACTCATGCTTTCAAACTAAGAAACCTTGCCAGGGTTCTTTTGATGACGAACGGTCGTGAGGATCCTATTTTCGATCAGTGGCACCCTTTGCGGGTTTTCACCAGCTAACCTCTCTCGTTTCTCTTATCAACATCGCCTTGTAGTGCTCTTTCCGAGTTTTCACTAACAAGACTCTTTCATTTCAATTTCTATGCTTATCATCTCCTTACGGTGCCCCCAAAGGTTTTCACCAATAAGACTCTCTCATTTTAGTTCTTTCATTTTGATTGTCTCAGATCCAAACGATTGTATCCTCTAATCCTTTAAACATTCTCGCCGATTGATCGGAATGACTTGAAAAGGATTTGGGTAAAAAGAATTTGGACTGAATTACAACTTTGGAACCTTTCACACAAAGCCATTGTCGAAATATTATAATATCTGCCCCAGTTTCACCTTTTAGGTAATTCAGATTTTTTTTTTGGTATGACTGAGCCTCAGAGAAAGGCTGCCTACGTATCCTTTCGGAATCAAGTCAAACATAGTTCAAGGAACTCCATTTTTGATTTTTTTTGTTTTTTTGTTTCTTTTGCTTTTTTGTTTTGTTTTTCTTTCTTTTCTTTGTCATTTTTTAATAATAACTTCTAGATTCCAAAGAGGGTAATCAAAGAGAGGGAACCGACTCAAAGGGTTTGCAAAAGGGTTCATGATATTTGGGTAGCGAAAAAGAAAGCCTCTGTCATACCAATCAGAAAATGTTAACACCAAGTAATGAGTTAATTATTGTAACTTTTGGCTGCATCTGCATTGATTGTTGTCTCGGGGATATTTCCTTCGATGTCTCCCAAGTACAACTCTCCATTTGGAAATATTCTTGTTACAATGTATGGACCTTTGCAATTTGGAGTAAATATTTCCTTAGCTTCTTCATGGTGCGGGAGAATATGTCTCAGGACGAGTTGCCCTACTTAAAATTTCTTGGGACGTACTTTTTGTTATAAGCATGGGCCATTCTTTGTTGTACAACTTCCCATGGTAGCCTCCAGTCAATCACTTTCCATCAATCAAAGACAATGTTTCAATCGGGTCTTGACTCAATCTTCATCAGCGATCTTGGCATCACCAATGATCGGAAGAGAGGGAATCTCATTTTCGTTTCAATTCTTTGTTTATTTTCTTACAAGCCTTATCTTCAATACATTATGCTTCTTGGTTCATTATTTCGAAATCTAACAGCATTTTAGGATCTGGGCATGAAGTCCGCAAGCATGTCATGTTATTAAAATCTGCATCTACAAAACTGAAAAGAGATTAAGAAAGGTGACAAGATTAAGAAAAGAGACATTCATGGATGATGAAATATTGGTTTCATTTATTTGAATATTTTAAAAAAAGATAGAAGAGTTTACATCAAAATGTAAGACAGTAAAGTAAAAACATTCGAATGACACACTAAAATAACTTGAAAGGCAGAAAAGATAGCAAGACTGGCTACCGAGACTCCCATCTAATCGGGAACGTTTCTGGGTTAACGCCCATTTTTTTCTCTTCAGCCGCAGCAATGGCTACTATGACTTTCAATGCTGGATCAAATTCCCCATTATCATCCCAAGCAGGCCATGTCCTATTGCTCAAATCTGGTAAAGTCAACCCCACATTTCTTATTTTTCACCGTCAACTTGCCTATTTGCCTTCTCGTGACCTTGGATCAACAACAGTGGTGCTTGTTCTATTTGTTGAGAAGATGCTTTTACTTCCAAGGTATCTTGGATTATTTGCGTGATTCGCCATTGCAAACTAACAAACCGACTACCTTTAACTAGCTTTTATTTCAAAACAATAAGCATGTTAGAATAAATACTCTTTCTTCTTCTTTTTTTTTTCTTTTTCTTTTACCACTTTATTCTCTTTTTTTTTTCTTTTTTTTTCCAAAATGATTTGATCGAACCTGATATGGGTTGCCTGCGTATCATGTGGAGTCATGAATCAGACCTTGCGTAATTCGGGAAGATTAGGAATAAAGTAAATAAACTAACTCTTTTTTTGTGTGTGGATATTTTCTAAAGAAAGACTTCTAAAGAATAAAGAAAATATTTTTTGGTTTTTAATTTTTTTTTGGGAATTTTCGAAAGAAAAACTCTTGAAGAAGAATGAAAATATTTTTGAATTTTGAGAAGAATTTAAAAGAAAATATTTTTGGATTTTTAAAAAGTGGGGGCCAGACCCGCTTAAGGTTACCTACGTATCTCACATCCGGTGAGAATCAGACCTGCGTAGTTCGTAAATATTTCAGGAATAGGATTACACTTTTTTGAAAAAATTCAGGCTTATTTTTCAATAATCTTTTTGAGGTAAATACCGAGATTTTTTGAAAACCGGGTAAATTTTCTCTCTCATATTTTCTCCCTTCTGGTTTTCCCTCAATTTTTTATAATTTTTTTTAGAAACAGGTCAACATGTACAGGCCGAATCAAACATAATGCACAAGTAGCACATAAGATGCATTAGGATAGTCTTGTAATTCTCGGGTACACCTGTCCTAGGCGGACCCAACCCCTGTGTTGAGTCCCCAAAGTCAAATGCACATGATGCAAACAAACGTTCCTACTAGGGATCCGGCATAAGGCTATGTTATTCTAGGTTTAAAACTTAGGGGGAGTATTTTAGACCTGGCTTACCCAAGCGGACAGCTCGAGCCGAGGTGGGGGCGACGTACCAGGAGCACGAAAGTCTACTCGGCCTAGTTATTGACCCAGCCTCGTTCTAATTGGTATGACTTCTAACAGAAAACTGGGGCATGCGCACATGTGCACCATAAATTCAGAAGAATCAGAAGGGAGGCGTAAGAAAACAGTTTAATACAGTTCAAATAATATCAAAGCGGTAAATGAACAACAACTAGCACATTAGGCCCAAAAAATATAATAACATCAAATCAATAAATCCAAGTATAAATTACTTTACAAGCTCGAATTCTGAACGCTAAACTAGAAGTTTCGGGTTCTTTTCCCCAGCAGAGTCGCCAGAGTTGTCACACCTCCTTTTTACCGGGAAGAGGAAAGAAAGGAGTTTTTCCAATTTAAGTGACATTATTTGAAAAGGGATTAATTTATTCTAATTTAAAGAGTCGCCACTTGGAATAAATATTTACAGTGTCCCAAGTCACCATTTATTCAAAGATCCCAATTCAAGGAATTGACTCTGATTAAGTCTGCGAAACACAGAAGACCGGGTAAGAAATTCTGTTAACTCGGGAGAAGGTGTGAGGTACACCCGAGTTCCGTGGTTTTAGCATGGTCGCTTTACTAATTATACCTAGCTTAACTAATTCTGTATATTTTATGTTCTAGAGAAATTTATGCACTTTTGCCTTAAAACCGCTTTTAGTTGCTTGATTATTTGTGATTAAGGAATTATCTTGAAACGAGTCATGTGTACGTGTAATCGTTTTGTTTGGCTCATTAAGAATCACGTCACGCATACATGTACACAATTCACAATAGTTAATTATATAAGAAAGCTTGGCCAAAGTCGCATGAACGTGTACCTTGATTTATTTTAAAAATTGTAATTATGTCACGCGAACGTGTACACAATCACGATGATAGATTAAGTCGTGCCTAAAGTATTTTCTACGAATATTCATTTTTAAATCGTATTGGTGTCACACGAACGTATACACAATTAATAACATTTTTTATTATTAAGATTGTTTGACTAAAGTCGCACGAATGCGTACTTTTGTCTTAATTTTTGGAATCATAATTATTTCACGCGAACGTGTACGTAATCACGATAATAGATTAAAAGCGTGCCTAACACGTACTACCACGTGAATTGCTTCATACTACATATGAGATTAATGGAGTATAAATTAAACATCTTTGAAAAAGGTGGAAATTATTTTAAGTCAACACTTTCAAAGTTCCACCATTATTTAGAAAATTTGGATAGGAATACATAAAGTTTAATTGGATAGACTATGACTAGTTAGAGGGAAGTTAGTACAATCTTTTCGATCGAGGATTTTTTTTTTTTTTTTGTTTGTTTTTTTATGTTCAGATTTGAAGAAAAATATTGTCAGAAGTATTGCTATTAACACTTTCTAAAATTAACATTATTTTGAAGTATCAAGGATTATAAAAACAGTAAAAAAATTATTTTTACAAGTTAAATTGCTACTGACGGCCTTTTTTAACACATGATTTATTCACAACATATTATATACAAACCAAGTTATAAACTATCAACATGGGAATTATTTTACTGTTCACCACCTTAATTCTTCTATACACATATAAACACACTTAATTAAAAAAAATTAAATAATTTTGCAATATCATCATAAGAGTTAAGTAAGCCAGCAAGGATGACATTATAAAAAAACTTTGAAAGATGATTGTCAATTAATAACATGATTCCTGAAAAATTTAAAGTTAACTATAATGAAAATATTATTTTAAGCCATGAGTAAAAGTTTGGTAATCAAATTTAGCTTGAACCGACGCCCTAACAAATATTCAGTCCACTCTAGAACGAAAAAAAAAATACTCAAAACAACTTAAAGATACAAATATGAAAATAAAAATATGAAGCTAAAATTAATCAGAACCAACAATGCTATTTTTCATGTTGATGATAAAAATTCGAATATTACCTTTTTTGTGAAGCTTTTTACGATAAAATCACGGTCACAACCTACTGATTTTCAAAGCTAACAATGCTACCTTTTCAAAAACCTCTGAACTCGAAACCGCAACCGAAATCTTGAACTCCCTTGCTCTTTCTCGTTGCTTTCTTCTGACTTCCCTTCTCTTTTCTTTTTTATAAGGAAAATTTGGTAGTTTGTTGTTCCCCCATTTGGAGTGGGGGAACGTGAGTTCGAAGTTGGGAGTTAGGGATTGTGGGGGTGAGGACGTGAAAGGTGGGGGAGAGGGAGTTAGGCTAGAAAATGGGATTATGGGATTAGTAAATTAAACATCAGATTTTAAGATAAAGTTTACCATACTTTATCTCTTTGACGTTAAAGTTCCTCTAATTATTTTTTTTTTTAATTTATAAAGATAAGAAGTTAACCAACATTTCTTGTAATATAAGAAAACTAAATATTTACATGTACTTTAAATAATACTAAGAAAAGATACCATAACTTATTCATTAAAATTCTAATTAAAAGAAATCAATTTTTTTTGTAAATAGTTTTTCTTGTAAATAAAAATAAAATTTATACTTTAAGAATGTGGATATTTTTGTAGTCTTTAATTTATTTATTTTTAAATAAAACCTATTAAGAGTAAGATAAAAGTTTAAAATATCAATACTAGACCTAAAAGAAATATTTACACTTAAAATAGTTTTGAATTCAGGTGTGGTAAAAGATTAGTTGTTCACACACATAACGTAGTATTTATCCGCACTACATATACACATAACGCAGTATTTAACCACACTATGCTTTGCATGTTAAAGGTTTTGACGGGTACGAAACAGCTTTATGTCAGTTGGGCAGCTTTTTCAGTTCGACAAGACAACGCACATATATAAAATAACAAACATAATTAACATTAAATTAATCAGCTTTATGAAATTTCAATGTTATTTCCAGTTCTTCCGAATATATAATTTTTTTTAATTATCATTAAAAAAACTGAAATGGAAAAGTTCAACTCATAATTAACAAACATAATTTTATTTTATAAATCTTGCAACATAAACAAAACAACTAAATATTACTAACATAAACTCATTGATAGTTAGGCACAATAGAAGAACACCCACCACAAGCTTGATTACTATTGCCACAAAAACCAGTCGAAGGACATTTTCGACGGTCGTGTCCTGTTTGCGAGCATATCACATCTGCGCGCATAAACGGTATCACTAACATCCATTTGGTTCCGTATACGCGTTTTCTTCTGCACCTGTATTCGATGCAAATAGGACTTGTTACACACCATTTTAAATGGTTCAGACGGCCAATAATGCTCAGCACCCACTGGCTGCAACTGCCCACTATATGTGTTTAGGTACTTTGCAATACTATATTGTTGATCAGCATAGTTGGTTATACCTAAACAAACTTTTTGAAAGCACTTGATGGCATGTGAGCAAGGCATGTGGTAGATGGATCATTTCCCACAAGAGCATAACCTTGTAGATTCATTTACAGTATGTACATTATTCCCCCGATTTTGATGGATAGCGGCGCGAACTTCAAAAATATTTTTTTCGTTATCATACTGCAAAAATGAATGCCAATATGCTTGCCATCTGTATTTCTCAAATCTCTTCATCGGCACTGGCATAAATTCAACAGCCCTTTCCATCAATGGGTTTGTAGCTACAAACCTTTCAACAAACCTCTCCGCCATCTGCTTGAACGACATCCGCACCATGGCCGTGACAGGAAATCCTCTTGTCAACTTCAATAACCTGTTGAAAGACTCTGACACATTTGTAGTCAGAGTTCCCCATTGTCTTCCACCATCCACATGCAAAGTCCACTTTTCAGGGTCATGTCGCATTAACCAACGATAGGCTGCCTCGTTTTCTTGCTTGATATATTCCATGTGCCTCCCAAAATTTATGCTATTGGTGGTCTGTTGCTGCCATCCACATCAAATCATGGGGATCCTTGTTAGGATATGCCTTCTGGAAATTAGCTTTAAAGTGCCTCACACATTAACGGTGGTAGGCATAAGGTTCTTGCCATGCAGGCAAGTTCTCCACAGAACTTAAGATACCATCGTGCCGATCAGATATTAGACAAATATCGGAACGTTGTTTGACAACGTGCTCTTTCAAGTGGTTCAAAAAGAGCGTCCACGTCTCTTGGCTTTTATTGGCACAAATAGCAAAAGCTAGAGGAAATATCTGTCCATTAGCATATACTACCACGACTATCAACAGCTTGATATCGTACTTTCCATAGACATGAGTGTCGTCTATGGATATTACGGGATGACAATGCGAAAAACCATCAATTGCTGGTTTAAATGCCCAGAACATGTAATTGAATATATATTCTGGTTTACCCGAACTCTGCTCAAGCTTTCATTCAATAACCGTCCCGGGGTTAAACTGCTGCAATGCGGCCATGTACCTGGGCAGAGCTGCAAATGACTTATCCCAGTTACCTTAGACTATTTCAAACGCTTGTTTGTGCCCGAGATATGCCTTTCTTTTGGTAATGGTATTGCCATGTTCCTGGTGGACTGATATAATTCACTCTTTGATTTTATACCTTATGGACGCTTCGATGTGTGGAATAAGGACAAGAGAAATCAAGTCAATATCCAAGTTGAAGTGATTCCCGTTGAATGTGTCCATTTTGCATGTGTGGGTGGGAATGCATTTACCCACTTTCCACAGACCTGTCTTCTTCTTGCTCGCACGCAACATCCAATGACATGGCCAAAACCACCTGTGACAAACAACCTGGTATACAACCAAACTTGACTCCCATACCGTCATCTCACGACACTCTTTTACGTTGTGCATTTTACAAGCCTTGCTTACGCGCGCTTTATCAGGAAAAAGCATGCCCTTTGCCAGCACCGTTATTCTAGAATCATCCCATATTATTGTTCGAATTTCATCAAAATCCCTTGTGAGAGCTTCCAAATCCGGCATGCTTGGAAAGTTATCAAGGTAAGGAATCTCCCTTGAATGAAACGACACTTGGGACTAGTACACACTTTGTCTAGGGGGTGGAGAATACTCTCTCGTTGAATCAGGTCCTTCCTTCTCATCCTCCTCATCACCATCCTCACAAGGAAAGGGTGTCTCGTCTCTAGATTCATCAGCATTGTTGCCGTAATCACTGTTCTCTTCCTCACTTTGTGTATCTACCAGATCCCGATTAAATACGTCATCTTCGGGCAATTGAGTGAGTACATGTGGTTCAACGTGCTCATTTTCACTGCACAATCAACAAAATAATAAGCTACTGAAATTAATAAATACTTTCCATATAGCTGTATCACTTTACTTACAATTCGTAATGTGATGAAATTCCATGATGGACATTTTCATTTAGGTGATGACTACTGGATGGACTACCATGATCCAACACACCAACACTATGCTTGGGTTCATAATTTGTAAAATTCATATCCGGTCGGTACCCTCTGTTAAATGTATGAGTGTTAATACAAATTCAATACAACAAAAATATACATCATAACATAAAGGAGTTATGAAAATTGAAGTTTTCCACTCGTCTTGTGAATTATATAAAGCAGACGGTGATAAGTTAAAATCAAGGAAAACTCTTTCATCCGGAACTTGTCCGGCAAATACTGCTCCAGAATAACCACCCGATGACTAGGGGTTATCCGGAAACTGTCCGGCAACCTCATTGTTGGGAACGTCTTCGACCTTGACGTACATATCCAACATTTTAATTACAAGAAATTCTCGGTATTCATCCCGAGTCCTCAAAAAATCCATCAAAGTTTCATCATCGTAGATATTTAACTCCGAGTAAAAAGCAGCCCCTTGTGGAGTGACGGAATATGGATATCTTTCGGTTACTTTAAGTATCACTCGGTGTTTCCTCACACTCATTTTTTTGCATAACAACGATATCAATTTATCGTACTCCATTGTAGGTGGTAATTTAACATGACCCAGTGGAGATAACTATACCTCACAGAGTTATTCTCCAGCACAACCTCACCCCCTAATATAATGAAAATCTTATCTACGCTCTTCAGACATTACGAAAAAATGCTTAAGAATTTAACAAGAAGAAAAGATTGAATGGGAGTTAGAATTTTTTGTGAATGGATTTTCCTAAAATCCTAACCCCTTTGTATAGGAAATGGCTAGCCCGGGGGGTTGAAAGTTTTGATGTATAGCGCTCTTTGAATATACGCTATACACATTTGAATTATTGTTATGTCAGTTAATTTATTAGTAGGCCCATAACAGGGGTATAGCGTACTGTATTTTTACGCTATAAAATACAGCACGCTATACCTGTCAGTCAAATCGTCAATATATATAGAGCCAACATACGCCACGCTATACCTTAACTGCAAAAGTTACCGTTAAGGTATAGTGTGGCGTATTTTGGCGTTATATATAGAAAGGTAATATTTTTACACTTATTTACGTAATTTTAGTCCAAAAGAACCACAATTGGGTTCCGGACTCCTCCAAACTGACCTACGGACCTCCAAATCCACTTTCGATCGTGCTCCCAATACCAAAATCAACATACAAATCTATTCCCAGACTCGAAATCCCAAACGGACATCAATAACACTGAAATGCACTTCAACCCAAATTTATGAAATTCTTCCAAAAATGCTAACTTCCACAATAGGCGCTGAAATGCTTCCAAGTCATCCAAAATCCAATCCGGACATATGCCAAGTCCAAAATCATCATACGAACATGTTAGAACCTTCAAATCCCGATTCCGAGGTCGTTTACTCAAAAATCAAACCTTAGTCACATCTTTCAACTTAAAGCTTCCAAAATGAGAATTTTCTTTCCAAATCAACTTCGAACTTTCCAAAATTCAATTCTGACCATGCATGCAAGTCATAATGCCTGAAGTGAAGCTACTCATGGCCTCAAACTGCCGAACAACGTGCTAGAGCTCAAAATGACCGATCGGGTCATTACATTGATATTCTTGGATTTTGACCATGATTTTGTGCATGAAATTGGGATCAAATTATATATTTGAGTTTGTGAGATTATGGGTAAACTTCATCTTCAAAATTTTTTGAAATTTGTGACGACCCAGTCAACCGTCTCATGAGTTACCGCTCCGTTTCCCTCATTTCTACCTCTTTATGCTTTGTTTATCCATGTTATGTGGTATCAGGTCGGTCGGATTGAGTTCGGAAAGGATTTGGTAAGGTTTGAGATATTTAGTCTCTTTAGAGTGAGTTTAAGTTGGAAAAGTCAACCGAATGTTGACTTATGTATTATAGGGCTTGGATGTGAGTTCCTATGATTTGGTTAGCTTCGGGAGGTGATTTGGGACTTAGGAGCATGATCGGAATGAGTTTTGGAGGTTCGGAGTAGAATTAGGCTTGAATTGGCGAAATCAGATTTTGGCGATTTCCAGTTGATATGTGAGATTTTGATATAGGGGTCGGAATGGAATTTTGAGAGTTGCAGTAGCTCCTTTGTGTCATTTGGGATGTATGTGCAAAATTTCAGGTCATCCGAAAGTGGTTTGGTTGGTTTTTGATAAAAAGCGGAATTCGGAAGATTTTGGGAAATTAGGCTTGAATCCGGTGTGTTTTGGTTGATTTGATGTTTTTTGAGGTGTTTTGAAGATTGGTACAAGTTTGAATAAGGTTTTGAGATATATTGGTTGTTTTGGTTGAGGTCCCGGGGGCCTCGGGGTGATTTCGGATGGTCGATGGGGAGTTTGAGGAATTGTTGCAGCTGCAGATTGTGATGCTTCTGGTATTTCCGCACCTGCGGATTGGGGACCGCAGGTGCGACGCTGCATATGCGGGAAAGGGGCCATAAAAGCGGAATTTAGTAAGGTGTAAGGCAACTGCAGAAGCGGTTATAGGTACCGCACCTGCAATGCCGCAGATGCGGGAATGGCACCGCAGATGCGGAAAGTGGTGAGTTAAGTGATTTTCGCAGAAGCGGATGAATAACCGCAAATGCGGTATAGCAAAAGTGGTAAATAGGGCCGCATATGCAAAAATGCCTGGGCAGAAGGTATAAATTGTGCTCTTCGCGATTTTGAGCTATATTCACCATTTCTAATTCGGCGTGAGAGCTTTTTCGACGATTTTGAAGAGGGATTTCAAGGGAACTTCATTGAGGTAAGTAATTTGGACCTAAAACTCGTTCCTATACTATTATTTCACAGATTAGAGCTTTGATTAATGGATTTAAGGGCTAGAATTGGGGAGCTAGGGCTTGAAAACTTAGACCTTTGCTTGAGGATTTAAAGAACCATTTGAGGTCAGATTTCAGAACTTTTGATATGTATGAACTCGTGGGGAGACAAGAAAGCTATTGATGTAGAAATTATCGAATTTCGAGACGTGGGCCCGAGGTTTGGGTTTGGAAAATTTTGGGATTTTTGGTATTATTTGATTGTTTTTGCTTGGGCTTCGTTTCCTTAGCATATTTTGACGCTGTGATTCTGATTTTAAATAGATTCGATGAGAGTGGAGGCCAATTCGAGGGGCAAAGGCATCGCGGAGTAGTATTTTCACCGGTTTGAGGTAAGTAACCATTGTAAATCTGGAATTGAGGGTACAAACCCCGGTATTTGACTTGTTTTGATAAATGCGGTGACGAGCGTGTGGGCATGCACCGATAGGGATTGTGACTTGGTCCGTCTCGTAGCGACTATTGAGCCGCGTATTTGATTTGAAACCTTATGATATTCTGTACTTTAGTCATTTATACTGCATTATGGGATGTATGCCATGTTTGGGGCCTTGTACCGACCTGTTGATACCCTTAGGGGCATTTTTTCTGTTTTTCCTCACTTTATTTGTAGAAAGCGTATCCTCAGTCATGTTTTACCTACTTAAATGTTTAAAAGTGGTTTTATCACTCGACTTCTAATTGTGAGGACTGTTTGGGCTGAGTTCCCTAATTTCTATTGTTGTGCCCGAGAGGCTGTGAGGTTAATGGCTGAGAGAGGTTGAGAACCTAATAGTAGGATATTATATGTATATATTATGGATCGGGCTGCACGCCGTAATGATACTTATATGGATCGGGCTACATATCGCAGCGATATATATATTGGATCGCGCTGCATGCCGCAACGATATATATATTGGATCGGTCTGCACGCCGCAGCGATATGACTCTTGGGCTGTAAGAGCCCCTCCGGAGTCTGTATACCCCCAGTGAGTGTAGTCGACTATAAATTATGGATCAGGCTGCACGCCGCAGCGGTTACTATGATTTCTATTATTATGAGATATTAATGAGATTGAGTATTTAGAGTGAGTACTGAGTGACGAGAGTGAGTCACGAGTGACTGAGAGACTGCCCGAGAGGCCATGTTCTGAGTGATACCTTGCCCGAGGGGCCCAGTTATGATGTTTTCAATGATTTCAATCATCTTTTTAAATAATCCTCTGTTGGAAAATTGCTAAGTATATGATTTCAAGTGTTTTGAACTGAAATTGATGATTTACGACGAAACTAGTTTTAAACTGTGAAATTGACATGTTATCCTGTTGTTTATTCAGTTATATGATTTTTAACTGCTCATTACTGCTTTCAGACCTTATTTACTTTAGTTACTTACTGAGTTGGCATACTCACATTACTCCGTGCACCTTGTGTGTAGATCCAGGTGCCCGAGTGGTAGAGTGAGGGTCCTTAGTTAATCCAGAGATTGCCGGAGATTTCAAGGTAGTTGCATGGCATCCGCAGCCCAGTTTTCTCCTTCTTATCTTTTTCTTTTCTGCATTTTCTAGACTTATGTTGTATCAAACAGTCAGTTATGTAGTAGAGGCTCTAGACTCGTGTCACCAGATATTTGGGGCTGTGTAGTTCATGTTTATTTGACTTCCGCTTATATTTTTTTGTCTTAAACACTTATTATGGAAATTTGGTATCTAAACCTGTGTTAGAAAATGGTTTTATAAAAGGAACTTGTTGTGGTTAATGGTTTGGGCTGGCTTGCCTAGTAATGTCATAGGCGCCATCACGATTGGGTATTTGGGGTCGTGACAAGTTGGTATTAGAGCATTGGTTACATAGGTCTCACCACTCATGAGCCGGTTTAGTAAAGTCTCGCGGATTGGTAAGGAGACGTCTGTATTTATCCTCGAGAGGCTGCAGAACCTTTAGGAAAATCTTCATATTCTTGAAATTCCTGTCGTGCGAATCTGTTGATCTGAATACTAAACTTCTGTTATTCCATTCTCTCACAGATGGTGAGGACACGTGCTACTGGGAAGGATGGACGACCGCCAGTACCACCAGCTGGGGCCACTAGAGGCTGAGGATGCGGTAGAGGTCGTGGTAGGGGCAGAACAGCTAGGGCAGTACCTGCAGATCTACCAGCTGCCCTAGTTCAGGATCAGGTCCTAATTGTGGACGCTACAGCAGCACCAGCTCAGGCACCAGCTATGCCCATTGTGATTCTAGGCCTTTAGGATGCTTTAGCTCAGATCTTATCAGTGTGTACCAATTTTGCTCAGGCGGTTTCAGTTACTACGGCCGCAACTACTTCTCAGGCTGGGGGATACACCCAGACTCTCGTTGCGCACACACCTGAGTAAGTTGTGTAGGGACTCCATGCACCCGGGGCACCTCCAGCCCAGCCGGTTGCACCAGCTCAGGAGTTTGTGGAACCAGTTATGCTGGACGATGAGCAACATCGATTAGAGAGGTTTTCTAGACTCAAGCCTCCGACTTTTAGCGGTGCAGAGGGCAAGGATGACCAAGGGTACTTGGATAAGTGCCAGAGGATGCTTTGTACAACGGGGATTCTAGAGACCAGTGGTGTAACTTTTACCACCTTTCAGTTTTCTGGGGCTGCCTTCACTTGGTGGGAGGCGTATGAGAGGCGTAGGCCTGTTGGTGCAGCGCCCCTTACCTGGTAGCAGTTCTCTATTCTCTTTCTGGAGAAGCATGTGCCACAGTCTCACTAAGAGGAGCTGCGCATGCAATTTGAGCAGTTGTATCAAGGAGAGATGACTGTGACGCAGTATGAGATGCGATTCTCCAAGTTATCCCATCATGCAGTTTGGTTGGTTCCCATAGATCGAGAGAGGATTATGAGGTTTGTTGATGGTCTCACATATCAGCTTCGGATTCTCATGACTAGGGAAAGGGTGATAGGTGCTACTTTTGAGGAGGTTGTTGACATCGCTCGTGAGATTGAGTCGGTTTGCCGCTAGGAGTGAGAAGAGATGGAGGCCAAGAGGCCTCGGGGATCTGGTAGCTTTAGTGGTGCTCCTTCGAGGGGTCAGTTCTAGTAGGGCAGAGGCAGTCCATTCAAGAAGGCTCATTTAGCTCGCCCAGGTTATTGTGGGGCATCATCGGGTCATGGTTCTCACAGTTCTCATCAAGTCCACTCATCACTTAGTGCCCTTCCAGCTTAGAGTTCATCCCATGCTTCATCAGTTCAGGGTTCCTTCTACTGGTTATTCCGGTGCTAGGGGTTCCCTTCTCTCCCCATCTCTAGCACCGGGGAGTTGTTATGAGTGTGGAGTTATTGGGCATACGAGGAGATAGTGTCCTTGTCTTCATGAGCAGAGGGGTCAGCCCTCGACTTCTGCTCCAGTTACTTCACCACCCGCCCAGTCAACTAGGGGTGGAGGTTAGTCAGCTAGGGGTCGCTCTACAGGGGGAGGTCGATCAGGTGGTGGTCAGTCTCATTTCTATGCCCTCTCAGGTAGACCAGACGCTGTTCCTTCAAATGCCATGATTTCAGGTATTGTTTCAGTCTGCTATAGAGATGCCTCTGTATTATTTGATCCTGATTCCACCTTTTTTATGTGTCATCATACTTTGCTCGTTGTCTGGATACGCCCCGTGAGTCTCTTGTTTCACCTGTTCATGTATCTACTCCAGTGGGCGATAGTGTTGTTGTAGACCATGTGTACCACTTGTGTGTGGTGACTATTGGGGGTCTGGAGACTTGAGTGGATTTTTTACTATTGTGTATGGTGGATTTCGATATCATTTTGGGCATGAACTGGTTATCTCCGTGTCGTACTATTCTGGACTTTCATTCCAAGATAGTCACATTGGCTATATCAGGTGTGCCATAGATTGAGTGGTGAGGTTTGACTGATTATGTTTCCAATAGAGTGATCTCATTCTTGAAGGCCCAACATATGGTTGGGAAGGGATATGTTTCATATCTAACCTTTGTAAGGGATGTCGGAGCTGAGACTCCCAATATTGATTTTGTTCCAGTTGTGAGGGATTTTCCCGATGTGTTTCCTGCAGACCTGCCGGGCATGCCACCAGATAGGGATATTGATTTTGGTATTGACCTAGTTCCGGGCACTCAGCCCATTTCTATTTTGCTGTATCATATGCCAGCAGTAGAGTTGAAGGAGTTAAATGAGCAACTTTAGGAACTCCTTGATAAAGGGTTCATTCGGCCTAGTGTGTTACCTTGGGGTGCATCGGTTCTATTTGTGAAGAAGAAGGATGACACTATGAGGATGTGCATTGATTATAGGCAATTGAACAAAGTAACAATTAAGAACAAGTATCCTTTGCCTCACATTGATGATTTATTCAGCCAGCTTTAGGGAGCGAGAGTGTTCTCCAAAATTGATCTCCGTTCAGGTTATCATCAGTTGAAGATCAGGGACTCAGATATTCTGTTAATAGCTTTCAGGATCCGATATGGTCATTATGAGTTTTTGGTGATGTTTTTTGGGCTGACCAATGCCCCAACAACATTCATGAATTTGATGAACAGTGTGTTTCGGCCTTATCTTGACTCGTTTGTCATAGTCTTCATTGATGATATTCTGGTATATTCGCATAGTCACGAGGAGCACGCGAAGCATTTGAGAGTTGTGTTGCATATATTGAGAGAGGAGAAGCTATATGCAATATTCTCCAAGTGTGAGTTTTGGCTCAGTTCAGTGGCTTTCTTGGGGAACATGGTGTCTAGCGAGGGTATTCAGTTTGATCCGAAGAAGATAAATGTGGTTTAGAGTTGGCCCAGACCGTACTCAGTCACAAAGATTCGCAGCTTTCTTGGTTTGGTGGGTAATTATCGCCGTTTTGTTCAGGGATTCTCATCTATCGCATCGCCCTTGACCAAGTTGACTCAGAAGTGTGCTTCATTTGTATGGTCGAACGAGTGTAAGGAGAGCTTTCAAAAGCTCAAGACAGCTTTGACCATAGCTCCAGTGTTAGTTTTGCCATCAGCTTCAGCTTCATATACCATGTATTGTGATGCTTCGAGGGTGGGTATTGGTTGTGTTTTGATGCAGGAGGGTAGAGTTATTGCTTATGCTTCTCGTTAGTTGAAGCCCCATGAGAAGAACTACCCCATTCATTATTTAGAGTTGGCTGCCATAGTTCACGCTTTGAAGATTTGGAGGCATCACTTGTATGGTGTGTCTTGTGAGGTGTTTACTAATCATCGTAGCCTCTAGCACTTGTTCAAATAGAAGGATCTCAATTTGAGCAGCGGAGGTGGTTGGAGTTGCTTAAGGATTATGATATCACTATATTTTACCAGCCAGGAAAGGCTAACGTGGTGCCCGATGCTTTGAGTCGAAAGGTGGTGAGTATGGAGAGTTTGACATATATTCCAGCTGGGGGGAGACCTCTTGCAGTTGATGTTCAGGCCTTGGCCAATCGGTTCGTGAGGTTAGATATTTCAGAGCCTAGTCGGGTATTGGCTTGTGTGATTTCTCGGTCTTTCTTATATTATCGCATCAGAGAGCGCCAGTATGATGATCCGTATTTGCTTGTCCCTAAGGACAGAGTTCAGCATGATAATGCCAGAGATATGACTATATGTGATGATGGGATGTTGAGGATGTAGGGCCAGATTTGTGTGCCCAATGTAGATGGGCTTTGGGTGTTGATTCTGGAGGAGGCCCATAGCTCGCGGTATTCCATTCATCCGAGTGCTGCGAAGATGTATCAGGATTTGAGGCAGCATTATTGGTGTAAAGGAATAAAGAAAGACATTGTGGGGTTTGTGGCTCGGTGTCTCAATTGTCAGCAGGTGAAATATGAGCATCAAAGACCGGGTGACTTGCTTCAGCGGATAGATATTCCAGAGTGGAAGTGGGAGAGGATCACTATGGACTTTGTTGTTGGACTTCCATGGACTTTGAAGAAGTTTGATGCTATTTGGGTGATTGTAGATCGGCTGACCAAGTTCGCACACTTCATTCCTGTGTGTACTACCTATTCTTCAGAGCGATTGGCAGAGATCTATATCCGGGAGATTGTTCGGTTGCATAGTGTCCCAGTTTCCATCATTTCAGATAGGGGCACTCAGTTTACTTCGCAGTTTTGGAGGTCTGTGCAGCGAGAGTTGGTTACTCGGGTTGAGTTGAGCACAACTTTTCACCCTCAAATGGACAGGAAGTCCGAGTGCACTATCCAAATATTGGAGGACATTTTACATGCTTGTGTCATTGATTTAGGAGGGTCATAGGATCAGTTTCTACCGATTGAAGAGTTTTCTTATAACAACAACTACCGATCGAGTATTCAGATAGCTCCGTATGAGGCTTTGTATGAGAGGCGATGTAGATCTCCAGTTGGTTGGTTCGAGCACGGTGAGGCAAGGCTATTGGGGACAGACTTGGTGCAGGATGCCTTAGAAAAGGTGAAGGTGATTCAGGAAAGGCTTCTTATAGCATAGTCGAGGCAAAAGAGTTATACTGACAGGAAGGTTCGAGATGTCTCTTACATGGTTAGTAAGAAGGTTCTGTTGAAGGTTTCGCTCATGAAGGGTGTTATGAGATTTGGGAAGAAAGGGAAATTGAGTCCTCGGTTCATTAGGCCGTTTGAGGTATTTCGGAGGATTGGGGAGTTGGCTTATGAGCTTGCTTTGCCCCTAGCTTGTCAAGTGTGCATCCGGTATTTCATGTTTCTATGCTCCGAAAGTATATTGGAGATCCGTCTCCTGTTTTGGATTTCAGCACGGTTCAGTTGGATGATGATTTGACTTATGATGTGGAGCCAGTAGCTATTTTTGGTCATCAGGTTTGAAAGTTGAGGTAAAAGGATATAGCTTTAGTGAAAGTGCAGTGGAGAGGTCCGCCCATGGAGGAGGCTACCTGGGAGACCGAGTGGTAGATGTGGAGCAGATATCCTCACCTGTTTGAGGCTTCAGGTATGTTTCTTGACTCGTTCGAGGATGAATTTGTTTGAGTTGGGGAGGATGTGACGACCCGGCCAGTCGTCTCATGAGTTACCGCTCCGTTTATCCCATTTCTACCTCTTTATACTTTGTTTATCCGTGTTATGTGGTATCAGGTCGGTCGGATCGAGTTCGGAAAGGATTTGGAAAGGTTTGAGACACTTAGTCTCTTTAGAGTGAGTTTAAGTTGGAAAAGTCAACCGAATGTTGACTTATGTGCTAGAGGACGCAGATGTGAGTTCCGATGGTTCGGTTAGCTTCAGGAGGTGATTTGGGACTTAGGAGCGTGATCGGAATGAGTTTTTGCGGTTTGGAGTTGATTTAGGCTTGAATTGGCGAAATCGGATTTTTGACGATTTTCGGTTGATAGGTGAGATTTTGATATAGGGGTCCACATTGAATTCCAAGAGTTGCAGTAGCTCCGTTGTGTCATTTGGGATGTGTGTGCAAAATTTCAGGTCATTCGGATGTGGTTTGGTTGGGTTTTTGATCAAAAGCGGAATTCGGAAGATTTTGGGAACTTAGGCTTGAATCCGATGTGTTTTGATTGATTTGATGTTGTTTGAGGTGTTTTGAAGATTGGTTCAAGTTTGAATAAGGTTTTGGGATGCGTTGGTGCTTTTGGTTGAGGTCCCGGGGGCCTCAGGGTGATTTCAGATGGTCGACGGGGAGTTTGAGGAATTGTTGCAGCTGCAGATTGTGCAACTTCTGGTATTTCCGCACCTGCGAATTGGGGACCGCAGGTGCGACACTACATATGCGGGAAAGGGGTTGCAGAAGCGGAATTTGGTAAGGTGTCAGGAAACCGTAGAAGCGGTTATAGGTACCACACATGCGATGCCACAGATGCGGGAATGGCACCGCAGATGCGGAAAGTGGTAAGTTAAGTGATTTCCACAAAAGTGGATGAATAACCGCAAATGCGGTACTGCAGAAGAGGTAAATAGGGCCGCAGATGCGAAAATGCATGGGCAGAGGGTATAAATTGTGCTCTTCGCGATTTTGAGCTATTTTCACCATTTCTAATTCGGTTTGGGAGCTTTTTGGACGATTTTGAAGAAGGATTTCAAGGAAACTTCAGTGAGGTAAGGAATTTAGACCTAAAACTCGTTCCTATGCTACTATTTCACGGATTAGAGCATTGATTGATGGAATTTAAGGGCTAGAATTGGGGAAACTAGGGCTTGGAAACTTAAACATTTGCTTGAGGATTTGAAGGACCATTTGCAGTCGGATTTCAGAACTTTTGATATGTATGAATTCGTGGGGAGATAAGAAAACAATTGATATAAAAATTATCGAATTTCGAGATGTGGGCCCGAGGGTCGGGTTTGGCCAATTTCGGGATTTTTGGTATTATTTGATTGTTTTCGCTTGGGCTTCGTTCCCTTAGCATATTTTGACGTTGTGATTATGATTTTGGATAGATTCAATGCGAGTGGAGGCCAATTCGAGGGGCAAAGGCATCGCAAAGTAGTATTTTCACCAGTTTGAGGTAAGTAACCATTGTAGATCTGGAACTGAGGGTACAAACCCCGGTATTAGACTTGTTTTGATAATTGTGACGCACATGCTAGGTGACGAGCATGTGGGCGTGCACCGATAGGGATTGTGACTTGGTCCGTCCCATAGCGCCTATTGAGCCGCATATTTGATTTGAAACCTTATGATATTCCGTACTTTAGTCATTTATACTGTATCATGGGCTGTATGCCATGTTTGGGGCCTTGTGCCGACCTGTTGATACCCTTAGGGGCATTTTTACCATTTTTCCTTACTTTATTTGTTGAAAGCATATCCCCAGTCATGATTTACCTGCTTAAATGTTTAAAACAAGTTTTATCACTCCACTTCTAATTGTGAGGACTGTTTGGATTGAGTTCCCTAATTTCTATTGTTGTGCCCGGGAGGCTGTAAGGTTAATGACTGAGAGAGGTTGAGAACCTAATAGTGATGATATTATATGTATATATTATGGATCAGGCTGCATGCTGCAGCGATACTTATATGGATTGGGCTTCTCGCCGCAGCGATATATATATTGGATCGGGCTGCACGTCACATCGATATATATATTGGATCGGGCTGCATGCCGCAGTGATATATATATATTGGATTGGGCTGCACGCTGCAGCGATATGACGCTTGGGCTGTAGGAGCCCCTCCGGAGTTTGTACACCCCCAGTGAGCGTAGTCGACTATAAATTACGGATCGGGCTGCACGCCGCAGCGGTTACTATGATTTCTATTATTATGAGATATTAATGAGCCTGAGTACTGAGAGTGAGTACTAAGTGACGAGAGTGAGTCACGAGTGACTGAGAGGCTGCCCGAGAGGTCATTTTCTGAGTGATACCTTGCCCGAGGGGCCCAGTTATGATGTTTTCAATGATTTCAATCTTCTTTTTAAATAAGCCTCTGTTGGAAAATTGCTAAGTATATGATTTCAAGTGTTTTGAATTGAAATTGATGATTTACGACAAAACTGGTTTTAAACTATGAAGTTGACCTGTTATCCTGTTGCTTATTCAGTTATATGATTTTTAACTACTCGTCACTGCTTTCAGACCTTATTTACTTTAGTTATTATTGAGTTGGCGCACTCACGTTACTCCCTGCACCTTGTGTGCAGATCCAGGTGCCCGAGTGGCAGGGTGAGGGTCCTCAATTGATCCGGAGGTTGTCGGAGATTTCAAGGTAGATGCATGGCGTTCGCAGCCCTGTTTCAAGTGTTTGGGGTGAAAACTTGACTAACAAAAAAAGGAAACTGGGAAAGAAAAAAAGAGACATGGGACCTAATATGTAAACAAAGTGGCACATCCAGTAAAAAATACTGGATATTATGGTTTTGCATGGTATATCTACAGCATAATATACAGGAAATAAAATTTTAAATTATTTAATTCCAGCAAATTAACTTGGAATTTGCATCTAAAGACAATGTACCATCTAACGTTTACTCTATACAGGTTTTGGCACGTTTAAGTGAATATCTAATAAAAGTACAAACATGGATACGCAAAGAAAGTACTTCAGTTGTCATGATCCGGATTTCCTACCTTCGGGGGTCGTGATGGCGCCTACTAGTAAAAGCTAGGCAAGCCAACTATACTGATTAATTTACCTTTTTCATTTTTAACCTCTTAACAATTTCAAGTTCAAATATTATAAACAATAGAATTAACAATGCAGAAGAGCGAAAATTTAACAATTAAGTTAATGCCAATACGAATCCATAAACATAAACTACCCAGAATTGGTGTCACAATCTCACGGACTATCTAAGAATACTACAAATAAGGTCCGAACAAAATAAATACATGTTTGTCTGTGTAATAGTAAAGAACAGAAGGAAAACTAGATAAGAAGGGGATGCCAAGGCCTGCGGACGACTGTAGGACTACCTCGGGTCTCTTGATGGACTGAAGGCAACAACCCTTGGCTAAGGTCCGTATGCTCCAGTACCGGGATCTGCACAAAATAGTGCAGAGTATTGCATCAGTACAACCGACCCTATGTATTGTATAAATGTCGAGCCTAACCTCGGCAAAGTAGCGACGAGGCTAGGACACAACAAATAAGATAACCTGCAATTAAACAGTATCTAGCAGAATAACAATAATAGAAGAAACTCAAAAGTAACAGGGGAGGGGTAACATGCTTTGGGTGAAATACCAACGTAAAGAATCATAGTAATAATGGAATAAGACAATTAAGGTACTTGAACTGAGAACAACAAAAAATCATAACAAACAGGCAATAAGTGTACGACATCACTCTTCGTGCTTTTGCTCTCAATCCTCACCAATGCAATCAAGTAATGAAAATGTGCACGACATCACCCTTCGTGCTTTATCTCTCTTCCTCACCATGTAAATATCAGAAATGTGCACGACATCACCCTTCATACTTTATCTCTTTTCATCACATTATGCATCAATATCATCAAAAAATGTACATGGCTTCACTCTTCGTGCTTTATCACTCGTTCCTCACTATATGTATGAATATGAATGTGCACGGCATCACCCTTCGTGCTTTATCTCTCTTTCCTCACCCAAACAATAGCAACAACAACATCCCGGCAAGGGAACCAATAACAAGAATAAAAACATCCCGACAAGGGAATCAACAGTAAGAAATAAATATGTCCCGACAAGGGAATCAGCTATAACCAAACTTGTACCAACAATTTACTTCACAAATAAAACCTCAACTGGAGCCAATGCTCAACAATAAGCAATTACCACGAAGATAATCATAAGTTGTGACGACCCAAAGGGTCATCACCTGTTTTCTTACCCATTACGTGCTTCCGAGGCCTTGAAAACCTAATTTAGAGTTTCTTCGATTTGCGTGCGCAATCCGGGCGCGTAGCCGGAAAGCTTAAATATGAAATTTTGTGAAAAATGCTAAGTTTTGATGTTAAAATGAATAAATTTGACTTCGGTCAATATTTTGGGTAAACGGATTCGGACCCGTGATTTGACGGTCCCGGAGGATCCGTAGGAAAATATGGGACTTGGGTGTATGCCCAGAATAGAATTCCGAGGTCCAAAACCCGAGAAATAAATTTTTGAGTAAAATTGTTTTTTTGAAATTGTTAAGGAAAATTGAAATGAAAATTGATTAGAACGTGTTGGTATAGGGCCCGTATTTTGGTTCCGGCGCCCGGTACAGGTCTTATATGGTATTTAAGAGGTTTTTGTAAAGTTTGGTTAAAATCGGGCGTTGTTTGACGTGTTTCGAACTTGAAATCTTAAATTTGAACTTGATGAAGTTTTTGGAAAAACTCTTGATTTTGAGGTTTGATTCATTGTTTTTGAGGTTAGTTTGTCGATTTGATCGCACGAATAAGTTCGTATGATGTTGTTGAGTTGGTGCATGTGTTTGGTTAGGAGCCCCGAGGGCTTAGGAGTGTTTCGGAGGTGTTTCAGAATCGTTTTAGCCTTGTAAAAGTTGCAGGTTCAGGAAATTGCAGGTCTCTAAACCCTTTAGTCCGGTCCGCGAGAAATCGCGTGCGACCGCGGAGGGGCCAGCGCGGCCGCGGTCACCTTTGTGCGGGGCGTGGTGGAGGCTGTACGGCCGCATTCGCCTTTGAGCAGTCCGCACAGGGTGCTGAACTGCAGGTCTTCAGGGAGGGGCCAGCGCGGTCGCAGTCGCCTTTGTGCGGTCCGTGGTGGAGGCTGTGCGGTCGCGGTCCATTTGATGCTGTCGGGACTGAGTGTCTGAGAGGGGTATAAATAAATGGGAATTTCAGTTATTTTTCACTTTTCAAAACCCCAAAACATAAGAGGCAATTTTTCAAACAACCTTTCTTCTCCAAAACGTTGGTAAGTGATTTCTAACTCATTTTCTTCACTCCTTAACATCTTTTAACATGATTTCAACTTCAAATCAAAGATTTTCATGGGAGAAATTGGGTGTTTCAGGTAGAACCTAAATTTTCTAAAATTGGGGATTTGGACCTCAATTTGAGGTCCGATTTCAAAATAAATTATACATTTGGATTCGTGGGGGAATGGGTAATCGGGTTTTAGTCCAAACCTCGAGTTTCGACCACGTGGGCCCGGGGGTGATTTTGACTTTTTGGGTAAAACTTTGGGAAAACTCATTTTCATGCATTGAGGTTGATTCATTAGCACTTATTGATATAATTAAGTAACTTGTGACTAGAATCGAGCGGATTGGTGGTGGAATCAAGGGGGTAAATCTATAATTGAGGCTTGAGTGGTGTTCAAAGTTTCGAGGTAAGTGTGTGGTCTAACCTTAGCTTGAGGGATTAGAAGTTGAGTCTTATTTACTATGTGCTAATTGTCGAGTACGACGTATAGGCATGGTGATGAATATCTATACGTTGGTGTCTAGCATGACTGTGAGTCTTTATATTGCGGATATTCTGATCTTGTTGTATCTTCATGCCTAAATGATGATTTCTATATGTTGTAAAAAGCATGTGAATGAAATTGTGATCTTTGAAGTTCGAGAAGCATTGGCTCGAGTAGTAATACGAATTGTAAAAGTATATGAGATAAATGGAACCCTTTGGAGCATTGGCTCAAGGGGTAAATTGAGTTATAAAGTAAGAAGTAAAAGAAAGAGAAAGAGTTATTGAATTGTTCCCTTGCCGGGACTTAGATGTTTAATTGTATTCCCTTGCCGGGATTTCTATTATTATTATTTGTTTAATCCCTTGACCCTTATTTGTGATTGTTGTTTGGGTGAGGAAGAGCGATAAAGCACGAAGGGTGATGCCGTGTATTATTTTGGTGAGAACGAGAGTTAAAGCACGAAGGGTGATGCCGTGCAAATTGTTGATTTCTGCTTCCTTGTTGATATTCTAGTTATGTTGTTTCCTTCCTTACTTGTTGATATTCTAGTTATGTTGTTTCTTTCCTTACTTGATGCCTTTCTATTCGGAACTATATTCACCCCACAGCATGTTTCCGCTTCCCGCATTGACTGGTTATTCTTATATCTCTTTTCCGTTGTATATATATATATGAACTGCACAGGTTTATTTGGAGTCTGGTCCTAGCCTCATCACTACTTCGCCGAGGTTAGGCTAGACACTTACCAGCACATAGGGGTCGGTTGTGCTGATACTACACTTTGTGCTCTTTTGCACAGATTCAGATCTTGGACAATAGCAGTAGCGCGGGAGCCTGTCTTTAGTCTAGTGAGACACCGAGGTATCCTTGCAAGTGTCTGTAGGCCCGGCGTCTCCTCTATCTTTTATTTCAGTCTGTTATCTCATGTTTTCGAGACAAACAGTTTATATTTTTCTTTCAAACAGTTGTATTTAGTACTCTTAGAAGTTCGTGAGTAATGTGACATCAGTTTATGGGTAGAGGCATATGTTGATTTCCGCATTATTGTTCATTTTCTTTAATTTACGTCTTCCGCATATTTATTTTATTCCATTGTTTTCATGATATTACTGATAATTGTCAAAAGAAGTAGCAGTTAAGAATTGACTTGCCTAGCTCACATTAGTAGGCGCCATCACGACTCCCGAGGGTGGGAAAATCCAGGTCGTGACAAGTTGGTATCAGAGCTTTAGGTTACATAGGTCTCACAACTCACGGACAAGCTCAGTAGAGTTTGAGGGATCGGTATGGAGACGTCTGTACTTATCCCCCAGAGGCTATAGAGTTAGGAAAATTTCACACTTGTTCTTTCTTGCCGTGCGGATTTGTTCCTCAAATGCTAATTGGATTTCTACTCCGTTCTATCGCAGATGGCGAGAACACGCGCTTCCTCATCTACTATTCAGCACCCCGAGCCCCCAGCAGCAGCTTCCATTAGGGGCAGAGGGCGAGACCGAGGCCGTGCTAGAGGCCGAGGTAGGGGCAGAGCTCAGCTCCGAGCAGTAGCACCAGTGGCGGAGCCTCAGGTTGTTTTTGAGGAGGAGGTTCCGGCCCCAGCAGTTCTGGTGGGCCTAGCTCAGGTCCTAGAGGGGTTCATTGCCACCCCAGTTCTTCAGGACGCTCTGGTCCGATTGATGGGCCTCATGGGGAGTGTCACCCGAGCGGGTTTGCTTCCCGTAGCACCAACCACTTCTCAGGCTGGAGGAGGGGCTCAGACTCCTGCTACGTGCACTCCAGAGCAGGTAGCTCCCCAGGTTCAGGTTCCAGCGGTTCAACCAACTTTGGCGGTTCAGCCGGGTGTAGTAGCTCAGACCGTCGATGGAGCGGCTATGTCCGCCGATGCTTTGTGGAGGCTGGATAGGGTCACCAAGCTCTTCAGTTCTACATTCAGCGGTACATCTACTGAGGATCCCTAGGATTATCTGGATAGTTGTCACGAGGTTCTTCGGAACATGGGGATTATTGAGACCAGTGGAGTTGATTTTGCTACCTTTCGTCTGTCTGGATCTAGCAAGACTTGGTGGACGGATTATTGCTTAGCTAGACCAGCTGGTTCGCCATCTTTGACTTGGGAGAAGTTCACAGCATTGTTTTTGGAGAAGTTTCTCCCCATGACTCAGAGAGAGGCCTTTCGGAGGCAGTTTGAGCGCCTCCAGCAGGGTTCCATGATGGTCACCTAGTATGAGACCAGGTTCATCGATCTAGCTCGCCATGCTCTTGTCATACTTCCCACCGAGAGAAAGAGGGTGAGGATGTTTATTTATGGTCTTATTTAGCTGATTCGTCTTCAGATGACCAAGGAGGCCGGGAGTGAGATCACTTTCCAGGAGGTAGCCAATGCGGCTCGCAAAGTTGAGATGGTTCTATCACAGGGAGTGGTCATGGGTCGGATAAGAGGCCCCGTCATTCAGGTAGATTCAGTGGTGCATCGTCTGGAGGCAGAGATTCATATGGTAGAGGCCCTCCTCCTAGGCCCTTTCAGTCAGCTCTTTAGGTCTCTCACGGCGCTTCAGGTAGTCGTGGTTCACAGATGCAGTATTCTGATCAGCAGCCTTACAGTGCACCACCAGCTCCCATCAGTGCACCGCCGCTTCAGGGTTTCTGAGGTGGCCATTCAGGTCGATAGGGCCAGCAGTTTCAGCAGTTGAGGGCTTGTTACACTTGTGGTGATCCCGGTTACATTGCTAGGTTTTTCCCTCGAGCACCAGGTAGCTCTCAGCATCAGGGTTCTCGTGTTATGGTACAGGCAAGAGCATTCCACAGCCCACTCAACCAGTTAGAGGTAGGGGTAGAGGTGCTAGAGGTGGAGGTAGAGGTCCTAGAAGTGGAGCTCAGGCCGCCAGAGTTGGAGGCCAGCTAGCAGCAGGCCGTCCCAGAGAGGTAGTTCAAGGTGGTGGGGGAACAACCCCGATGTTATGCCCTTCCAACTAGGCCCAAGGCTGAGCTTCAGATGCAGTCATTATAGGTGCCATTCTGGTTAATAATAGAGATGTTTCAGTGCTATTTGATCCAGGGTCTACGTATTCGTATGTGTCATCTTATTTTGCATCGTACCTGGTCATGTCTAGTGATTCATTGAGTATTCCTGTTTATTTGTCTACACCGGTGGGTGATTCTATTGTGGTCGATTGAGTTCATCATTCTTGTATTGTAGTGATTGGGGGTCTTGAGACCCGTGTTGATTTGTTGTTATTAGACATGGTCGACTTCGATGTTATATTGGGGATGGACCGGTTATCCCCTTACCACGCCATCTTGGACTTTCACGCCAAGATTGTGACCTTAGCCTTACCGAATTTGCCCCATTTAGAATGGATAGGGACTCCTGGTCATTCTACCCGCAGTATTATCTCGTACGTGAAGGCTCGGCGTATGGTCGAGAAGGGGTGTTTGGCCTATTTTCCGTATGTTCGCGATTCCAGTGTTGAGGTTCCCTCTATTGATTCGGTGCCCGTGGTTTGTGAGTTTCCTGATATTTTCCCTTCAGACTTGCCGGGTATGCCACCAGACAGGGATATTGATTTTTGCATCGATTTGGTTCCGGACACTCAACCCATTTCTATTCCACCATATCGCATGGCCCCGCTAGAGTTGAAAGAGTTCAAGGAGCAGTTGCAAGACTTGCTTGAGAAGGGTTTCATTAGACCCAGTGTTTCGCCTTGGGGTGCGCTGGTGTTGTTTGTCAAGAAAAAGGATGGTTCAATGAAAATGTGCATTGATTACTGGCAGTTGAACAAGGTCACCTTCAAGAATAAGTACCCACTGCCGAGGATTGATGATTTGTTCGATCAACTTCAGGGTGCCAAGGTATTTTCAAAGATAGACTTGAGATGTAGCTACCATCAGTTGAGGATTAGGGCATCCGATGTCCCTAAGACAGCTTTTCGCACTCGGTATGGGCATTATGAGTTCTTGGTCATGTCATTTGGGTTGACAAATGCCCCAGCAGCTTTTATGGATTTGATGAACTGAGTGTTCAGGCCTTATTTGGACTCATTCGTGATAGTCTTTATTGATGATATTCTGATATATTCCCGCAGCCGGGAGGAGCACGAGCAGCATCTTAGAGTGGTTCTTCAAACCTTGAGGGATAGTCAGTTATATGCTAAATACTCTAATTGTGAGTTCTGCTTGAGTTCAGTTGCATTCCTGGGTCATATTGTGTTAGCAGAGGGTATTCAGGTTGACCCGAAGAAGATTGAAGCAGTCAAGAATTGGTCTAGACCAGCATCAGCTACAGATATTCGGAGTTTCTTGGGATTGGCAGGCTACTATGATCGATTTGTGGAGGGGTTCTCATCTATCGCAGCCCCGATGACCAGGTTGACCCAGAAGGGTGCCCAATTCAGATGGTCAAACTAGTGTGAGGGGAGCTTTCAGAGGCTCAAGACAACTCTGACTACGGCATCGATGTTAGTATTGCCCATGGGTTCAAGGCCTTACACATTCTATTGTGATGATTCCCGTATTGGGCTTGGTGTAGTGTTGATGTAGGATGGCAAGGTCATTGCCTATACTTCGTGGCAGTTGAGGATTCATGATATCCGGTTCATGATTTGGAGTTGGCAGCCATTGTTCACGCATTGAAGATTTGGAGGCATTATCTGTATGGCGTGGCATGTGAGGTGTTCACTGATCACAAGAGTCTTCAGTATTTGTTCAAGCAAAAGGAGTTGAATTTGAGGCAGAGGAGGTGGTTGGAGTTGTTGAAGGATTATGACATCACTATCTTATATCACCCGGGAAAGGCCAATGTGGTGGCCGATGCTTTGAGTAGAAAGTCAGCTAGTATGGGCAGTCTTACTTATATCCCAGTCAGTGAGAGGCCGCTTGCTTTGGATGTTCAGGCCTTAGCCAATCGATTCGTGAGGTTGGATATTTCTGAGCCTAGTCGGGTATTAGCTTGCACGGTCGCTCGTTCTTCGTTATTGGAGCGTATCCGTGATCGGCAGTTTGATGATCCCCATTTGTGTGTCCTTAGAGACACGGTGTAGCATGGAGGCACCAAGCAGGTTACCTTAGATGCTGATGGAGTTTTGAGATTGCAGGGTCGATTTTCTGTGCCTAATATGGATGGGCTTCGAGCGTTGATTTTAGAGGAGGTCCATAGTTCCCGGTACTCTATTCATCCGGGCGCCGCAAAGATATATCAGGATTTGCGGCAGCATTATTGGTGGCAGAGAATGAAGAAGGATATTGTTGCATATGTGGCCCGGTGTTTGAATTGTCAGCAAGTTAAGTATGAGCATCAGAGGCCTGGTGGTTTATTTCAGAGGATTGAGCTTCCCGAGTGGAAGTGGAAGCTGATCACTATGGACTTCGTTACTGGACTTCCGCTGACTCGGAAGAAGTTCGATGCAGTTTGGGTCATTGTTGATAGGCTGACCAAGTCAGCGCATTTTATTCCTATAGCAGTCTCCTATTCATCCGAGAGGTTAGCTGAGATCTATATTCGGGAGATTGTTCGACTTCATGGTGTGCCGGTATCTATCATTTCAGACCGAGGTACGTAGTTTACCTCGCATTTTTGAAGAGCAGTTCAACGAGAGTTAGGCACCCAGGTTGAGTTGAGTACAACATTTCATCCTCAGACGGACAGGTAGTCCAAGCGGACTATTTAGATATTAGAGGATATGCTCCAAGCTTATGTCATTGACTTTGGAGGTTGTGGGATCAGTTTTTGCCTTTAGCGGATTTTGCCTATAACAACAGTTACCAGTCGAGTATCTAGATGGCTCCTTATGAGGCTTTATATGGTAGGTGGTGTCGATCTCTGATTGGATGGTTTGAACCGGGAGAGGCTCAGTTGTTGGGTACGGATCTGGTTCAGGAGGCCTTGGACAAGGTCAGGATCATTCAGGATAGACTGCTACAGCCCAGTCCAAGCAAAAGAGCTATACAGATCGCAATGTTCGAGATGTGACTTTTATGGTTGGTGAGCGGGTATTTCTCCGAGTGTCGCCTATGAAGGGCGTGATGAGATTTGGGAAGAACGACAAGCTTAGACCTAGGTTCATTGGTCCATTTGAGATTCTTGATCGAGTGGGAGAGGTGGCTTATAGACTTGCATTGCCGCCGAGCTTATCAGCCGTGCATCAAGTTTTTCATGTGTCCATGCTTCGGAGGTATCACGGCGATCCATCCCACGTGTTAGATTTCAGCACTGTCCAGTTGGACAAGGACTTGTCCTATGAGGAGGAGCCGGTAGCTATTCTATACCGGCAAGTTCTTCAGTTGAGATCCAAGAGTTTTCCTTCTGTTCGTGTTCGATGGACAGGTCAGCCTCCTAAGGCATCGACCTGGGAGTCCGAGTCCGATATGCGGAGCCGTTATCCTCATTTATTCCCCGACTCAGGTACTTCCTTCTTTTGTTCGTTCGAGGACGAACAATTGTTTTAGAGGTGGAGAATGTGATGACCCTTTGGGTGCTTCCGAGGCCTTGAAAACCTCATTTAGAGTTGCTTCGATTTGCGTGCGTAGTCCAGGCGCGTATCCAGAAAGCTTAAATATGAAATTTTGTTAAAAATGCTAAGTTTTGATTTTAAAATGAATAAATTTGACTTCGGTCAACATTTTGGGTAAACGGACCCGGACCCGTGATTTGACGATCCCGAGGGTCCGTAGGAAAATATAGGACTTGGGCGTATGCCCGGAGTCGATTTTCAAGGTCCCAAGCCCGAGAATGAATTTTTGAGTAAAATTGTTTTTCTGAAATTGTTAAGGAAAATTGAAATGAAAATTTATTAGAACGTGTTGGTATCGGGCCCGTATTTTGGTTCCGACACCCGGTACAGGTATAATAAGGGATTTAAGAGGTTTCTGTAAAGTTTTGTTAAAATTGGACGTTGTTTGATGTGTTTCGGACTTGAAATCTTAAATTTAAACTTGATGAAGTTTTTGGAAAAACTCTTGATTTTGAGGTTTGATTCATTGTTTTTGAGGTTAGTTTGGTTATTTAATCGCACGAATAAGTTCGTATGATGTTGTTGAGTTAGTGCATGTGTTTGGTTAGGAGCCTTGAGGGCTCGGGAGTGTTGCGGAGGTGTTTCAGAATGGTTTTAGCCCTGTAAAAGTTGTAGGTTCAGGAAGTTGCAGGTCTCTGAACACTTTAGTGCGGTCCGCGAGAAATCGCGTGCGACCGCGGAGGGGCCAGCGCGGCCGCGATCGCTTGTGTGGGGCGTGGTGGAGGTTGTGCGGCCGCGGTCGCCTTTGTGCGGTCTGCATAGGGTGCTGAACTGCAAGTCTTCAGGGAGGGGCCAATGCGGCCGCGGTCGTCTTTGTGCGGTCCGCGGTGGAGGCTGTGCGGCCGCGGTCCATGTGATGCGGTCCACACTGGGTGTCTGAGAGGGGTATAAATAAACGGGAATTTCAGTTATTTTTCACTTTTCAAAACTCCAAAACATAAGAGGCGATTTTTCAAACAACCCCAAAACTCATTTTCTTCACTCCTTAACATCTTTTAACATGATTTCAACTTCAAATTAAAGATTTTCATGGGGGAAATTGGGTGTTTTTGGTAGAACCTAGGTTTTCTAAAATTGGTGATTTGGACCTCACATTGAGGTCCAATTTCAAAACAAATTATACATTTGGATTCCTGGGGGAATGGGTAATCGGGTTTTGGTCCGAACCTCGGGTTTCGACCACGTGGGCCTGGGGGTGATTTTGACTTTTTGTGTAAAACATTGGGAAAACTCATTTTAATGCATTGGGGTTGATTCATTTAGCACTTATTGATGTAATTAAGTAACTTGTTACTAGATTCGAGCGGATTGGTGGTGGAATCAAGGGGGTAAAACTATAATTGAGGCTTAAGTGGTGTTCAAAGCTTCGAGGTAAGTGTTTGGTCTAACCTTTGCTTGATGAATTAGGAGTTGAGTCTTATTTGCTACGTGATAATTGTCGAGTATGACGTATAGGCATGGTGACGAGTATCTATACGTTGGTGTCTAGCATGACCGTGCGTCTTTATATTGCGGATATTCTGATCTTGTTGTATCTTCATGCCTAAATGATGATTTCTATATGTTGTAAAAAGCATGTGAATGAAATTGTGATCTTTGAAGTTCGAGAAGCATTGGCTCGAGTGGTAATACGAATTGTAAAAGTATATGAGATAAATGGAACCCTTTGGAGCATTGGCTCAAGGGGTAAATTGAGTTATAAAGTAAGAAGTAAAAGAAAGAGAAAGAGTTATTGAATTGTTCCCTTGCCGGGACTTAGATGTTTAATTGTATTCCCTTGCCGGGATTTCTATTATTATTATTTTTTTAATCCCTTGCCCCTTGTTTGTGATTGTTGTTTGGGTGAGGAAGAGCGATAAAGAACAAAGGCTGATGCCGTGCATTGTTGCTATTGTGAGGAAAGAGTGTAAATCACGAAGGGTGATGTTGTACCGTACGATGTACCATTCCGTACCGATATTCATTGACTATATTGTGAGGAAAGAGAGTAAAAGCACGAAGGGTGATACCATGCATATTATTAAGATACGATTGATTTGGTAAGGACGAGAGTAAAAGCACGAAGGGTGATGCAGTGCATTTGTTGATTTCTGATTTCCTTGTTGATATCCGAGTTATGTTGTTTCTTTCATTACTTGCTGTTATTTGATTTACTTCGAGGTATTAAATTTCCTTACCCTATTTGCATTGTGATTGTTGTTTGGGTGAGGAAGAGCATAAATCACGAAGGGTAGTGCCGTGTATTGTTTTGGTGAGAATGAGAGTAAAAGCACGAAGGGCGATGCCGTGCAAATTGTTGATTTCTGCTTCCTTGTTGATATTCTAGTTATGTTGTTTCCTTCCTTACTTGATGCCTTTCTATTCGGAACTATATTCACCCCCACATCATGTTTCCCCTTCCCGCATTGACTGGTTATTCCTGTATCTCTTTTTCGCTATATATATATATATATATATATATATATATATATATATATATATATATATATATGAACTGCACAGGTTTATTTGGAGTCTGGTCCTAGCCTCGTCACTACTTCGCCGAGGTTAGGCTGGACACTTACCAACACATGGGGTCGGTTGTGCTGATACTACACTCTGTGCTCTTTTGCACAGATCCATGTCTTGGACAGCAGCAGTAGCGCGGGAGCCAGCTTTCAGTCTAGTGAGACACCAAGGTAGCCTTGCAGGCGTCCACAGGCCCGGCGTCTCCTCTATCTTTTATTTAAGTCTGTTATCTTATGTTTCCGAGACAAACAATTTATATTTTTCTTTCAAACGGTTGTATTTAGTACTCTTAGAAGTTCGTGAGTAATGTGACACCAGTTCATGGGTAGAGGCATATGTTGATTTCCGCATTATTGTTCAGTTTCTTTAATTTACATCTTCCACATATTTATTTAATTCCGTTGTTTTCATGATATTACTGATAATTGTCAAAGAAGTGATTTGTTAAGAAGTAGCAGTTAAAAATTGGCTTGCCTAGCTCACATTAGTAGGCGCCATCACGACTCCCGAGGGTGGGAAAATCTGGGTCGTGACATAAGTATTGCTCAACACGGGGAATCAACAATTTAGGCATTTGTAGTACTTATTAAGAAATACAATGCTTACAATTTAAGACTCACAGGCATGCTTGACACCGACGTATAGATACTCGTCACCACACCTATAAGTCGTACACTACACTAGCACATAGCAAATAAAGCACAATACCTATTATCTCAAGCCAAGGTTAGACCAAACACTTACCTCGAACATCCACGACAAACTCAAGCCTCAAACACTGCTTTTACTTTAGTATTCGCCTCCAATTTACTTGTATCTAACCCAAATTAATTTAACAATATCAATAAATGCTAAAGAATTCATACCCAATGCTTAATTATAGGTTTTCTATCATTTTCCCCAAAAAGTCAAAAATCGACCCCGGGCCCGCTTGGTCAAAACTCAAGGTTCGGACCAAAACCCGATCACACATTCACCCATGAGCCCGAATATGCAATTAGTTTCAAAATTCGACCCCAAAACGAGGTCTAAATTCCAATCATTCAAAAGCCCTAATTCTACCCAAAATCCCTAATTCTACCATGGAAGAACAATATTTAGGCCTAGAAATCTAAGGGGTGTTGATGGAAAATGAAGGAGATAGGTTTAGGAACACATACCTATGATTTGGTGTTGATTTTGCTCTTCCAAAATTGCCTAGGTTCTGATTTTGGGAAAAGAGATGTGAAAATATGGCTTATTCCAGTTTTCGCTACTTTTTAAAAGAGCTGGGTGATAGTGTTCATTGCGTTCGCGTGAGCACAGTCGCGTTCGCAAAGAGCTGCCAGTGGTGGACTTAAGAGATCGCGAAGGCTTAGCCCAGCCTGGCCTTCGCATTCGCGATAGAGGGATCGCGTTCGCGTAGTTCTCCCTAGGTTCCCATACCAGCCCCCTCCTAAAGCTACGTGTTCGCGGTTGACCGGTCTCGTTCGCGTAGAGCAACCCCCTACCCCCAATGATCCGTGTTCGTGACCTAGGTATCGCGTTTGCATAGGGCAAATTCCACTCCTAGCCCAGTTCCTTTTCGCGATCGCGATGCACAAAATGTCTGTGCAACAAAAGCAGCAAACCTGCAACTTTATTAAGTGTAAAAACATCCCGTGGCCTATCCAAAACTCACCCTAGCCCTTGGGGCTCAAAACCAAACATGCACACAACCCTAAAAATATCATACGGACTTACTCGTGTGATCAAATCTCCAAAATAATGCCTCGAACTATGAGTTTAGCATCAAAATCAAAGAAAAATCTCCATAACTCTTAAGTTTTAAATTTCATAACCGAGGGTCCGATTCACGGCATATGAAGTCTGTTTCTTACCAAATTTTACAAGCACAACTTAAACATCATATAAGACCTGTACCAGGCTCCGGAACTAAAATATGGGCCTGATACCATCAAATTCAAACACATTTAAATTTCCATAAACTCCTATAATTTCAAATAAATAATTTTCTTCAACAATTCATTTCTCGGGCTTGGGACCTCGGAATTCGATTTCGGGCATACGCCCGAGTCCCATATTTTTCTACGGACCCTTCGGGACCGTCAAATCATTGGTCCTGGTCCGTTTACCTAAAATGTTGACCGAAGTCAACTTAAATTCAATTTTAAAGGAAAAATTAGCATTTTAATCAAATTTTCACATAAAAGCGTGTAACGCCCCGTAATATTATGTCAATAATACGTCCCGCAGTATTATATTACAACGATGTTATGCTCTGTAAAAATATGTTACGATGGTGTTAGCCTCTACAGTAGTATATTACGATTAATGTTATGTCCTGCAGTATTAAGTTACGATAGTGTTGTACCTGTCAGCATTACATTACAGTGATGTTACACTTCGTAGTAATAAGTTATGACGATGTTGCACCCTGCAGTATTTTAGGTTGAATTTGTTATAAGGTAATTGACATCAGTCCAAGAAAAAGATTATTTGGGGATATTAAGGAGTATGCTATTTCACAAGTGATTAGTAAATTCATGAAGGTGAAAGGGGGAGCAAGTCTAAGAAAAACGAATTTTGTGAAAGTTTGGCATTTTGGGATAAAATACGGCCCGAGCTAAAATACCCGGTATTTATGGACTAGTGTCATACAAGGTACTACATCGCCATGATAGAAAGGTGTATAATGTATGTAAAAAGTGAGTAATATTTTAAGTTAGTGTGAATAATTCTCAATTTTTGGGTAATTGGTTAACTACCGAATAGCGGGATATTACCTAGTTAATTAATTATTTATTTATTTGATAAGATTAAATTCCCATCCCCACCCCACGTGGAATCCCTATATGGTTAACTAAATGACTCACACATCTCGTTGAAAGGTGGCAAGTTTGGAGGAATAATATCTTTTTGGTTATGAATTGCAGCTTTTGAATGGGATGGATTATATTGATTTGGAAATGCCCATGTGTAGAATCTGTCAGCAAATTGGTTATTGAGTTGAATTGTTCACTTTAAACATGCTATGTCATTGAATGCTAATTATGAAATCCCAATGTAATTGAGAGTGTAAGTTAAGTTCTTAACTACCCGTTTTCCTTCTTTACTACACCAATATACCTAGTAGAGATCCTATACTAATTAATTGTTGCATAGCCAAAGGGCAAGAAAGGTGAGGTCCCATATGCTAGGCATATCAGTACTATGGGAAGATGTACTGTCTAAAGAAATTATTCGTTCATCTCTACATGATCATATCACCTTTGTTCTCCAAGAGTTGAAAAAACTATGTGCCATGTGTCTTCCACTTTTCATCCTCTATATTCTCAATATGTCAACTTTTAACACCCTAGAATAGCCACAATAACATATTCAGAGTATGACCTTTCTTTATTCTAGCAATCAAATAAGTACAGTTTAAAGGACAAAGTAACCAACTTTAAGAAGGATAAAAAGGAGTTTCTAAAGCTTCTTGAGCACTTTACTTGTAGATGAGCACGGTACAATCTTTCTCAAGAGAATTAGCTCAGGTATGTTAAGGCTATCCCTTCTTTCTTTTGTCATGATCTATACGATATGAACGTAATGTGCAAATGCAAAAATTTCATAAATGACTCTATTCATAGAAGTATTAGAGATATCTATGTTCCTGAATTTCCATGTGTCACAATATTTTATCATCTGTTCCTTGGTCTCAGAAAAATATGAAAGTTAGAGAAAAAAAGTTTACTTGATGATATTGCTCAAACACAAAATGGTCTTATGAAATTCCGAAAGATTTTATTAACGTACTTTTCATGCATTGCATTCATATACATTGACTCATGACCAGATGGCGTTATATACACGTATATATGTAAATATATGTATATGGGATATGGGAAAAGGTTACGGCGTTATATACGCACCACCACCTGATCAGCTGGTATATGATGATGATGTTGCCCACAGTGGCTGAAATATGATTCAAACGGCGTTATATACGCATATATATGTATATATATATATATATATATATATACGTATATGTATATGGGATATGGGAAAGGTTATGGAGTTATATACGCACCACCACCTGATCAGCTGGAATGCGGTGATGATTTTGCCCACAGTGGCCGATATGATATGATAGGATGCCCTCTAAGGCTGATGATATTATGAAACATGTACTTGTGCATGACATGACATTCACATGAATATGTATGATGCTAAAAGTAATTTATGATTTACAAAGTTATTCAGATTTACAGGTTGAGTCATGTACTCTATATTTCTTCCATGTCTCTTATGTATTTATTTATGTGCCTTACATACTCGGTACATTATTCGTACTGACGTCCCTTTTGCTTGGGGACGCTGCGTTTCATGCCGCAGGTCTCGATAGATAGGTCGAGAGCCCTCCAAATAGGCTATCAGCTCAGCGGAAGATATTGGCGTGCTCCATTTGCTTGGGAGTTGCTCGTATGGTTAGTATGTTTTAGACGTGTATTGTTTGGTAAGGCGGGACTCTGACCCGACCTTTATGATATTTATGTACTCTTAGAGGCTTGTAGCCGTATGTCGTGTATATAAAAGATTGTACGGCCTGGTCGGCCTATGTTTTGAGTTTATAAAGGATCATGTTGGCCTAAGAAAGGTACGTTATGTTGGTACTCGATTGAGTAAGGTACCGGGTACCCGTCGTGTCCCATCCGTTTGGGTCGTGACAAAAGTGGTATTAGAGTAGTTTTGTCCTAGGGAGTTTGCAAGCCGTGTCTAGTAGAGTCTTGTTTATGGGTGTGTCGTGCACCACACTTATAAACAGGAGGCTATAGGGCATTTAGGACTGTCACTCTTTCTTCTTACTCTAGGTCATGTGGTAGAGCTCACTTATAAGAACTCAAGTCCCGAGCTTCTATTTTTATTCATAATAAGACGATGCCTACATTTAGAAAGATGATTGATTAGACATATAGCTGTGAAAGTATTGAATTAGAGGAACTCGACTTTGTATCGTGCTTATAATAAGTAAATATGAGGTCTTCAGCAGATCATGTGCGTACTGAAAGGTGTAAGCCTCTTAATAAGGAGCCTTAAGGCAAGAATGCCTATCCACCTTTATGGTGAAAGGCAATGAGAGATTAAAAAGATAAATACAAGTTTCAACAAGCAAAAGAAGCAAGATGAAGAAGGGTATGGGGCGCCCAGTTAATGAAGGTTAACAACGTTCGTAATTGAGGTAGAGGAACATAAGCTTTTTGAGTTATATTCAACAGTAACAGAGGTATGTACAATTGGTCACACCTATTTCAGTTATGCCCTGTAGGGGCTAACATGTATAGTTAAGAGAAGGATGGGATATCAAGATCCGGCTGGGTTAGAGTAACCCAAATTGGTAAATGGATTACTTTCATTTGTTGGCATTTACAAAGGGTATTACAAATGTTCCAATAGATCTTCTTTTGAGACACCCAGATGGTGCACCCTAGAATATTATGATTAGATGTGAACACTAGTATTCAGAAGATAGGCAGTGAAAGCCTGGATGGGATAAATATTACCTTAAGCGTGGCTCTCATCCCTAGTAGGGCGAGGATGTTGAGCAACCCAAAGAGCCATTGGATGAAGAAAAGGGAAGTTAAAAGTGAAAGAATGTCATATTGAAGTTTTCACAAGAAAAGCGATATGCAAAAATATTAGCAGAGTAATGAGAAGAGAGATAAGGAAGCATTATGAATAAGGTGCGATACATGGATGAAAACGGTAGAGTGTTACAGAACCTATAGTCAAATGAAGGAAGAGACGAAAGGTTATGGGCCTTATGACAACGAAAGAGTATAGGCAATAAGGTTATATCCTCATTTCGAGAAATAAGTTCGTGATTCCAACGGGACTACCAGAGGGGAGAGTTAATCCCTAGAGTAACAGAAATCGGTATGGACTGTAAACAAGATAAACTAAATATGAATTAGGGACTGAATGATTGGAAAGTACTCGGCATCATGGGAATTTCAGATTTTGTTCTGACGGTAATAGAATGGACCACAGAACAAGATTCACGATGAATTCAGAGAATAGTTATTCAGGGAGACGCTTCCCTAGAGCAAGAAATATGAGCAAAGTTAAGCTTAAGAGACAATATGTGCCAGCTACGCTAAGTGTCACCCTCGCGAGTAAGGGAATTTGTCATCCTTGGTACAGAAGAATTGCCGCAAAGCGAGTAAGGATCATTGATGTTGAGAAACAACGCCAAAGATGAAGAGGTAAAACATCTATAGGTAGATCATCATGGCTTCAACTATTAGTACACCCCTAAAGGAGGGGGGATATGGAGTAATGTGGAATTAAGTCAAAATTAAGTGGTTCTAGTGACTATGGAATGGCAGAGGAAGAATGCCATAAATGAAAGAGGAATGAGATGGCACTTATCCAAATCTTACAGATACGCTACGATTCAAGAATATTGTGCAAGAACGATGTCAAGGAGCAGAAGTAAAGACTTCCTGCCCGAGCTGTTATTAATAAATTAGGAGCCAGTGTGAGACATAAGTTAAAACAAAGTAAATAACCCAAGAAAGATTACGAGGAATATTAATATGAGAATGGGCCAACGAGTAGTTGGTAATTGGTCAAGAAGATCTCAGTTATGGCTAAACAGGAGGTTATAGACGAGTCATCAGATCGTGTAAGATAAACATAGTAGAACCCAACATGGAGAGTTCAGCCTCGTAGAGTATCATTATAATACTTGAGATATATTCAAACAAGAGTCGGGGTAGTTAAAGGTACCGTATGCGTGTTACGGGGATAAAAGAAAGTGCCACTGGAAGGCAGTCAAAATATCAGTTCAGAAGCAACCATATAAGCATAAGGGCATGGAAGTAAGCAACTGTAGATGATTACAGGCAAGTAAGGACATCAGAAAAGGTTCGTAATAAGCTCACAACTTTACGAGAGTCAAGGGTTCTCCCTAAATACTACAACGAAAGACTAGCTGAGGAGATAAGAAATAAGGCTTCAACCTAAGCATAACAACCTAAAGAGGAAATGGTCATATAACAACAATCTCGCAACAACATTGTAAGCATTCCAAAGGAAAGTGGCACCTACCATGGCTAATGAATGGGAAGTAAGAGTTAAAAGTAATATTCGAGATCATATGAGTTGTATAAAAACTCTAGCAAGTGTGGGAGCTAAGATAAGCTAAGTATGGACGCAACGAGGGGGTAGAAAGACCAGGAAAAGTAATAGCTTACGTTGAAAGAAAGCTAAGATGGAACAAAAGAATTATTTGATCAATGATCTAGAGTTAGTACGTTATGGATACACTCAAGATTTTGGAGCATTATCCAAGCAACATATTTGTTGACAATCATACAGCCATAGAAGACTCCGGTAAAAGTTAAAAGAAAGAATTAAGCCTAGGGCACAAACAAAGGATTGAATTGTTAGAATATTGTATCATGGATATTCTATAATGCCTATGAAAGGCTAAGGGAATAACTGATACCATGAGCCAAAGATCGGAAGATAGCTTAAGCCTACGTAAAGGCTAATCAGAAGGAAAAGGAAACTAAAGAACTACATCACCTAAGTAAATCAGGAATCTGATTATTGGACCTAGAAAAATTATAGAAGTTGTGCTGGAGAACATGACAGAATCATTCTTAATATCAGATGTTCAAGAGAAATAACACAACAACCATAGTCTATAATGTCTCTACAAGGAAGCTAGTTAGAAGAAGTACCAGCCTCATAAGAAGTCAGTACGAACCTTCCACCAGATTGTGTATTTACCAGAGGTGCGAGTATTATAATAGAGCTTCAAGTTATGGACGTGAATTACACCTAGGTAGAAGGGAGGTTATGAAGGAGATAAAATATATGATACGAGATTTTAAGTAAGTAAGGTAAAAGTGAACAACGTATGAGATACTCAAATGCAGAAAGTTGTGAATAGTCCATATTTTGGATAGAAGGCTATAAGCACGGGAGTCCAATAACCGGGAATGATAGCGGCCCATCGGTTAAAAAAAAGAAAATAGGAGAAGAGAAGGAGAAAAGATTTCGCTGGCGACACGAAATTAGGATACCCTAATAAGGTGAATCACATTGAGACACTATGAAATATAATTATGGAAATCACTTCAAATATTCCTCAATAAAACGTAACCCCTAGCGGTAATGTATTACGTAAGAAGTTTCAAGTCTTCAAGTAGAGGATTATAGATCAACATTGAGGAGAATCAACAATGGTCAGATACAAGTTACAAAGTATGACATGAGATTAGGCCATGATTCTTAAGATGAACGGTAATGAAGGAGCATTGAAGGACTAAGTTTTATCCCTAAAAAATAAGTAACAAAAGTAACTGGGAGCTTGGTAAGCATACCTCAGTAAAGATAGATTGAAGAAAAAAATTATGGTATAGTATAACCCATGGAAATGCAGTAAAGTCATATGAATGGATAACCAGATCTATGAAATAAGATATGGCCATATTCATAAGTTTTACAAAGTATCGAGCAAAGGACTTCAATATACCTATAGAGGCCCAGAGAGGCATCCTATTAAGCCTTGTATATACAAAGTAAGACCTACAGATTGACTAAAAGATAAAAAGAAAAAGTAAAGAGGAATCACATAAATGCACCTACAAAGCCAAGGTCATACAGGCTGCATGACAGGAGGTAACAGAAGTTGCAAGATTAGGAAGATTTCGACCGCAGGTCATGATATGAGTAAAACGACTAAAGGGGGGAATACCCTAGACCTTGGATTTATTAAAAGAGAAACTTCTTAAATGGAAAGAAGAGAATTTAGGTATTCACAAGAGCTATAAGTTACGAAAATGATAAGAGTATCAGTTAACATTCGAGGACGAATGTTCCAAAGGAGGGAATGATGTTACGTCCCGCAATATTACGTCAATATTATGTCCCGCAGTATTATATTATGACGATGTTATACTCTGTAGTAATATGTTACGATGGTGTTACCCTCTGCAGTAATATATTACGATTGATGTTACGTCCTGCAGTATTAAGTTACGACAGTGTTGTACCCGACAGTATTACATTACGATGATATTACGCTTCGTAGTAATAAGTTATGACGATGTTGCACCCTGCAGTATTTTAGGTTGAATTTTTCGTAAGGTAGCATCAGTCCAAGGAAAAGATTATTTGGGGATATTAAGGAGTATGCTATTTCACAGGTGATTAGTAAATTCATGAAGGTGAAAGGGGGAGCAAGTCTAAGAAAAACGAATTTTGTCAAAGTTTTGCATTTTGGGATTAAATACGGCCCGAGCTAAAATACCCGGTATTTATGGACTAGTGCCATACAAGGTACTACATGGCCATGGTAGAAAGGTGTATAAGGTATGTGAAAAGTGAGTAATATTTTAAGTTAATGGGAATAATTCTCAATTTTTCGGGTAATTGGTTAATTACCGGGTAGCGGGATATTACCTAGTTAATTAATTATTTATTTATTGGATAAGATTAGAATTACCATCCCCACCCCCACGTGGCATCCCTATATGGTTAACTAAATGACTCACACATCTTGTTGAAAGTTGGAAAGTTTGGAGGAATAATATCTTTATGGCTAAGAATTGCAGCTTTTGAATGGAATGGATTATATTGATTTGGAAATGCCTATGTGTAGAATCAGTCACCAAATTGGTTATTGAGTTGAATTGCTCGCTTTAAACATGCTATGTCATTGATTGTGAATTATGAAACCCCAATGTAATTGGGAGTGTAAGTTAAGTTATTAACTACCCGTTTTCCTTCTTTAGTACACTAGTATACCTAGTAGAGATTCTATACCAATTAATTGTTGCATAGACAAAGGGCAAGCAAGGTGAGGTCCCATATGCTAGGCATATCAGCACTATGGGAAGATGTACTGTCTAAAGAAATTATTCGTTCATCTCTACATGATCATATCACCTTTGTTCTCCAAGAGTTGAAACAAACTATGTGCCATGTGTCTTCCACTTTTCATCCTCAATATTCTCAATATGTCAACTTTCAACACCCTAGAATAGCCATAATAACATATTCAAAATATGACCTTTCTTTATTCTAGCAATCAAATAAGTACAGTTTAAAGGCACAAAGTAACCAACTTTGAGAAGGATAAAAAGGAGTTTATAAAGCTTCTTGAGCACTTTACTTGTAGATGAGCACGGTACAATCTTTCTCAAGAGAATTGGCTCAGGTATGTGAAGTCTATCCCTTCTTTGTTTTGGCATGATCTATACGATACGAACGAAATGTGCAAATGCACAAATTCCATAAATGACTCTATTCATAGAAGTATTAGAGATATCTATGTTCCTGAATTTCCATGTGTCATAATATTTTATCATCTGTTTATGGGTCTCAGAAAAATATGAAAGTTGAGAAAAAAAGTTTACTTTATGATATTGCTCAAAGACAAAATGGTCTTATGAAATTCTGAAAGATTTTATTAACGTAATTTTCATGGATTGCATTCATGTGCATTTACCCATGAACAGATGGCGTTATATACGCGTATATATGTAAATATATGTATTTGAGATATGGAAAAAGGTTACGGCGTTATATACGCACCACCACCTGATCAGCTGGTATATAATGATGATGTTGCCCATAGTGGCTGAAATATGATTCAAACGGCGCTATATACGCGTATATAGGTGTGTATATATAAATATATATATGTATATGGGATATGGAAAAGGTTATGGCATTATATACGCACCACCACCTGATCAGCTGGAATGCGATGATGATTTTGCCCACAGTGGCCGATATGATATGATGGGATGCCCTCAAAGGCTGATGATGTTATGAAACATGTACCTTTGCACGACATGACATTCATACGCATATGCATGATGCTAAAATTTATTTATGATTTACAAAGTTATTCAGATTTACAAGTTGAGTCATGTACTCTATATTTCTTCCGTGTCACTTATGTATTTATTTATGTGCCTTACATACTCGGTACATTATTAGTACTGATGTCCCTTTTGCCCGGGGACGCTGCGTTTCATGCCTGCAGGTCTTGATAGACATGTCGAGAGCCCTCCAAATAGGCTATCAGCTCAGTGAAAGATATTGGTGCGCTCCATTTGCTTCAGAGTTGCTCGTTTGGTTAGTATGATTTAGACGTGTATTGTTTGGTAAGGCGGGACTCTGTCCCGACCTTTATGACATTTATGTACTCTTAGAGGCTTGTAGCCATATGTCGTGTATATAAAAGATTTTACGGCCTGGTCAGCCTATGTTTTGAATTTATAAATGATCATGTTGGCCTATTAGGCTAATATGTCACGTGTATATAATGATGTAATAAGAAAGATACATTATGTTGGTACTCGGTTGAGTAAGGTACCGGGTGCCCGTCACGGCCCATCGGTTTGGGTCCTGACAAAGCGTTCCGGATATACACCCGGACCACGCATGCAAATTGAGGTGAGATAAAAGGAGGTTTTTGAAGGTCTCGAAACATAAAATTTACTTTCAAAATGAGTGATGACCCCCAAAGGGTCATCACATTCTCCATCTCTAAAACAATTATTCGTCCTCAAACGGACATAGAAAAGAAGTACCTGAGTTAGGGAAAAGATGGAGGTATCGGCAACATATACCGGACTCGGACTCCTAGGTAGCTGCCTCGGTAGGCTGACCTCTCCACTGAACACGAATAGAAGTAAAACTCTTCGATCTCAACTGACGAACCTGCCGGTCCAAAATGGCCACCTGCTCCTCCTCATAGGTCAAATCCTTATCTATTTGGATATTGCTGAAGTCTAACACGTGGGATAGATCGGCGTGATACTTCTAAAGCATGGACACATGAAATACTGGATGCACAACTGATAATCCTAGTGCAATGCAAACTGTAAGCCACATCTCCCACTCTCCGAAGAATCTCAAAAGGGCGAATGAATCTAGGGCTTAGCTTGCCTTCTTCCCGAATCTCATCACGCCCTTTATAGGAGACACTCGAAGAAACACTCACTCTCCGACCATAAATGCCACATCACGAACCTTGCGGTCGGCATAACTTTTCTGCCTGGACTGAGCTGTACGAAGCCTATCTTGAATGATCTTAGCCGTATCCAAGGCATCCTGAACTAACTCTATACCCAACAACCGAGCCTCTCCCGGCTCAAACCATCCAACTAGTGACCGACACCGCCTACAATATAGTGCCTTAAAGGGAGCCATTTGAATGCTCGACTAGTAGCTGTTGTTGTAGGCAAACTCTGCTAATGGCAAGAACTGATCCCAAGAACCTCCAAAGTCAATAACATATGCTCAGAGCATATCCTCCAAAATCTGAATAGTACCCTCAAATTGTCCGTCCGTCTGAGGATGAAATGCTATGCTCAACTCGACCTATGTACCCAACTTACGATGTACTGCCCTCAAGAATTGCGAGGTAAACTACGTACCCTGGTCAGTAATGATAGATACGGGCACACCATGAAGACGAACAATCTCCCGAATATAAATCTTTGGCAACCGCTCAGAAAAATAGGAAAATACCACAGGAATGAAATGCACTGACTTGGTCAGCCTATCAACAATACCCATACTGCATCGAACTTCTTCTGAGTTCGTGGGAGTCCAATAACGAAATCCATAGTGATCCGCTCCCACTTCCACTCAGGAATCCCAATCTTCTGAAACAAACCACCATGTCTCTGATGCTCGTACTTTACCTGCTGACAATTCAAACACCAAGCTACATATACAACAATATTCTTCTTAATCCTCCACCAATAATGCTGTCGCAAATCCTGATACATCTTAGCGGCGCCTGAATGAATAGAGTACTGGGAACTATGGGCCTCCTCTAGAATCAACTGACGGAGTCCATCCATATTAGGCACACAAATACAACCCTGCTTCGTCAAAACTCAATCATCTCCAACTGTAACCTTCTTGGCACCTCCATACCGCACCGTGTCTCTAAGGAAAAGCAAATGAGGATCATAATACTGCCGATCTCGGATATACTCAAATAATGAAGAACGAGCGACGGTGCAAGCTAGAAGACGGATGGGCTCAGAAACATCCAACCTCACGAGCTGATTGGATAAAGCCTAAACATCCAACCTCACGAGCTGATTGGATAAAGCCTGAACATCCAAAGCAAGGGGCCTCTCACCGACTGTAATATACGCAAGACTGCCCATACTGGCTGACTTCCTACTCAAAGCATCGGCCACTCCATTGACCTTCCCAGGATGATACAAGATGGTGATATCATAGTCTTTCAATAGCTCCAACCACCTCCTCTCCCTCAAATTTAGCTCCTTCTACTAGAACAAGTATTGCAAACTCTTGTGATTCGTGAACACCTCACATGACACGTATAAATAATGCCTCCAAATCTTCAGCGCGTGAACAATGGTTGCTAGCTCCAAATTATGAACTGGATAATTCTTTTCATAGATCTTCAACTTTCACAAAGCATATGCAATAACCTTGCCATTCTGCATCAATGCCGCACCAAATCCAATACGAGATGCATCCCAATATACTGTATATGGCCCTGAACCTGTCGGCAATACCAATACTAGTGCCGTAATTAAAGCTGTCTTGAGCTTCTGAAAGCTTGCCTCACACTCATCCGACCACTTGAACTGGGCACCCTTCTGGGTCAACCTGGTCATCGGGGCTACAATAGATGAAATCCCCTCCACAAACTAACAGTAATAACCCGCCAAACATAAGAAACTTCGGATCTCTGTGGCTGATGTAGGTCTAGGCCAGTCCTTGACTGCCGCAATCTTCTTAGGATCTACCTGAATACCCTCTGCTGATACAACATCACCCAATCATGCAACCGAACTCAACCAAAACTCGCACTTCGAAAACTTAGCATACAACTGACTATCCCTCAGAGTCTGATGAACGACTCGAAGATGTTGCTCGTGCTCCTCCCGGCTGCAGGAATAAATCAAAATATCATCAATGAAGACAATCACGAAGGAATCCATGTAAGGCTTGAACACTCAGTTCATCAAGTCCATGAAGGTTGCCGGGGCATTTGTCAACCTGAATGACATCACTGAGAACTCATAATGCCCGTACCGAGTGCGAAAAGCTATCTTAGGGACATCAGATGCCCTAATCCTCAACTGATGGTATCTAGATCTCAAATCAATCTTTGAAAATACCTTGGCACCCTAAAGTTGTTCAAACAAATCATCAATTCCCGGCAATGGATACTTGTTCTTGATGGTGACTTTGTTCAACTGTCGATAATCTATGCACATCCTCATTGATCCATCCTTCTTCTTAACAAACAACACCAGCGCACCCCAAGATGAGACACTAGGTCTAATAAAGCCTTTATCAAGCAAGTCTTGCAACTATTCTTTCAATTCTTTCAACTCCGGCAGGACCATACGATATGGCGGAATAGAAATGGGCTGAGTGCCCGGAGCCAAATCAATGCAAAATTCAATATCCCTGTCGGGCGGAATACCCAGCAGGTCTGCAGGAAATACCTTTGGAAACTCACAGATAATGGGTACAGAATCCGTAGAAGGAACCTTATCACTAGAATCATGAACGTACGCCAAATAGGCCAAACATCCCTTATCAACCATACGCCGAGCCTTCATATATGAAATAACCCTGCTGGTAGAATGACCAGGAGTCCCTCTCCACTCCAAACAAGGCAACCTCGGCAATGCTACAGTCACGGTCTTGGCATGATAGTCCAAGATAGTATGATAAGGGGATACAATCCATCCCCAGAATGACATTGAAATCTACCATATCGAGAAGTAAGAGATCTACTCAGGTCTCATAACCCCAAATAACGACCATACAAGCACGATAAACATGATCTACCACAATAGAATTACCCACCAGTGTAGACACATATATAGGAGCACTCAAAGAATCACGAGGCACAACCAGATAAGGGGCAAAATAAGATTATACATAAGAATATGTGGACCCTAGATCAAATAGAACTGATGCATATCTATTGCAAACTGAAACCGTAGCTGTGATAACTACATTGGAGGCCTCAGCCTCAGGTCTGGATGGAATAGCATAACATTGGGGTTGGGCCCCACCACTCTAAACTACATCCCTAGGACGGCCTCCTGCTGGCTGGCCTCCACCTCTAGCTGCCTGGCTTCCACCTCTAAAAGCGGCCTGACCTCCACCTCTAACACCTCTACCCCTATCTCTAGCTGACTGAATGGGCGGTGGAACACACGGTGCTAGAACCATAGCACGAGAACCCTGGTGCTGATAGTTGCTCGAGGCTCGGGGGCAAAACCTAGGAATGTGCCTCGTATCGCCGCAAGTATAGCAAGACTTCGGCTGTTGAGATTGCTGACCCTGAAATTGGACATGACGACCTAGATAACCACCCTAAAACTCTGGAGTGGAGGTGCACTGATAGGAGCTAGTAGTGCACTATAGGGCAACTGATTAGAATACTGCATATGAGAACCACGGCCACCTGGAGCACCATGAGAAGCCTGAAGTACTAACTGAAATGGCCTAGGAGAATGGCCTCTACCAAAAGAATCCCAGCCTCCAGATGAGGCACCACTGAATTTTCTAGAATGACGAGGCCTCTTATCAAACCCCTGACCGCTCCCTTGAGCTAAAACCATCTCAACCCGCCTGTCCACATTGGCCACATCTTGGAAAGAAATCTCGCTACCTGTCTCCTTAGCCATCTACAGTCTAATAGGCTGAGCAAGTCCATCAATAAACCTCCTCACCCTCTCTCTCTCGGTGGGGAGTATCAGAAGAGCATGACGATCCAAATGAATAAACCTCGTCTCATACTAGGTGACGGTCATAGAACCCTATTGGAGACGCTCGAACCGCCTGTGGTACTCCTCTCTCTGAGTGACGGGAAGGAACTTCTCGAGAAATAGCTGCGAGAACTGGTCCCAAGTGAGAGCTGGTGATCAAACTGGTCTGGACAAACAATAATCTCTCCACCAGTTCTTGGCAGAACCTGACAGAGGAAAGTAGCAAAGTCGACCCTATTGGTCTCCACTATCCCCATGTTCCGAAGAACCTCATGACAGCTGTCTAAGTAATCCTGGGGATCCTCTGAAGGTGTACCACCATAAGTAGTAGTGAACAACTTGGTGAACCTGTCCAATCTCCACAAAGCATCGACAGATATAGCTGCTCCATCACTGGTCTAAGCTACTACACCTGGCTGAACTGCTTTAACTGGCTAAGCTGCTGGAGTCTAAAACTAGAGAGCCATCTACTCCGGAGTGCATGTAGTAGGAGTCTGTGCTCCTCCCCTAGCCTAAAAGACGGCTGGTACTACAGGAAGTAAGCCTGCCTGAGTGACACTTTCCATAAGGCCCATTGGACGGAACAGAGCATCCTGGAGTATAGGGGGGCCCACCGAAACTTTCTGGGCCGGAACCTCATCATCAAACTCAACCTGAGTTTTGCCACTGGTGCTTCTACTCTGGGCTGAGCTCTGCCCATGCCTCGGCCTCTAGCACAGCCTTGGCCTCGTCATCTGCCCCTCGTAGGAGCTGCCATTGGGGGCTCTGGCTGCTGATCGGCATATGAAGCGGTATGTGTTCTCACCATCTGCAAAAGAATAGAGTGGAAGTTCAATTAGCATTGAGAAATCAAGTAGAATAATAGAGAAGAATAGAAGTGAAACTGTTCCTAACTCTGTAGTCTCTAGGGGATAAGCACACACATCTCCGTACCGATCCCTCAAACTCTACCAAGCTTGTCCATGAATTGTGAGACATAATCAACCGAGAGTTCTGATACCAACTTGTCACGACCCGGATTTCCCACCTTCGGGAGTCGTGATGGCGCCTACTAGTGAAAGCTAGGCAAGCCAACTATACTGATTAATTTACCCTTTTCAGTTTTAACCTCTTAACAATTTCAAGTTAAAATATTTTAAACAGTGAAATTAACAATGCGGAAGAACAAAAATTTAACAATTAAGCTAATGCCAATACGAATCCATAAACATAAACCACCTAGAACTGGTGTAACAATCTCACAGACTATCTAAGAATACTACAAATAAGGTCCGAACAAAATTAATACATGTATGTCTATGAAATAGTAAAGAACAGAAGGAAAACTAGATAGGAAGGGGATGCCAAGGTCTGCGGACGCTTATAGGACTACCTCGGGTCTCCTGATGCACTGAAGGTAGCAACCCCTAGCTAAGGTCCATATGCTCCAATACCGGGATCTGCATAAAATAGTGCAGAGTGTAGCATCAGTACAACCGACCCCATGTACTGAGTAAGTGTCGAGCCTAACCTCGGCGAAATAGTGATGAGGCTAGGACACAACAAACAACATAACCTGCAATTAAACAATATCTAGCAGAATAATAGTAATAGAAGCAATTCAAAAGTAACAGGGGAGGGGTAACATGCTTTGGGGGAATACCAACGTAAAGAATCACAGTAATAATGGAATAAGACAATTAAGGTACTTGAACCGAATACAACAAGAAATCATAACAAATAGGCAATAAGTGCATAACATCACCCATTGTGCTTTTACTCTCAATCCTCACCAGTGCAATCAAGTAATGAATATGTGCACGACATCACCCTTAGTGCTTTATCTCTCTTCCTCACCATGTAAATATCAGAAATGTGCATGGCATCACCCTTCGTGCTTTATCTCTCTTCCTCACAATATGCATCAATATCCATGAAAATATACACGACATCACTCTTCGTGCTTTATCACTCTTTCCTCACCATATGCCTGAATATGAATGTGCATGGCATCAACCTTCATGCTTTATCTCTCTTTCCTCACCCAAACAATAGCAAAAACAACATCCCGGCAAGGGAACCAACAACAAGAATAAACACAACCCGGTAAGGGAATCAACAGTAAGAAATAAATACGTCTCAACATGGGAATCAGCTATAACCAAACTTGTACCAACAATTTACTTCACAAATAAAACCTCAACTGGAGCCAATACTCAACAATAAGCAATTACCACGAAGATAACCATAAGTCTTGCTCAACACGGAGAATCAACAATTTGGGCATTTATAGTACTTATTAAGAAACACAATGATTACAATTTAAGACTCACGGGCATGCTTCACACCGATGTATAGGCCAAATAAAGTACAATAGCTATTCCCTCAAGTCAAGGTTAGACCAAACACTTACCTCGAACTTTCACGACCAACTCAAGCCTCAAACACCACTTTTCCTTTAGAATTCGCCTCTAATTACTTGTATATAACCCAAATTAATTTAACAACATCAATAAATTCTAAAGAATTATACCCAATTCTTAATTATAGGTTTTCTATCATTTTCCCCAAAAAGTCAAAAATTGACCCCGGACCAACTTGGTCAGAACTCGAGGTTCGGACCAAAACCCGATCATCCATTCACCTACAAGCCCGAATATGCAATTAGTTTTGAAATCCGACCCCAAAATGAGATCTTAATTCCAATCATTCAAAAAGCCCTAATTCTACCTAATCCCTAATTCTACCATGGAAGAACAATATTTACGCTTAGAAGTCTAAGGGGTGTTGATGGAAAATGAAGGAGATAGGTTTAGGAACACATATCTATGCTTTGGTGTTGATTTTGCTCTTCAAAAATCTCCTAGGTTCTGATTTTGGGGAAATATATGTGAAAATATGGCTTATTCCCATTTCTGCTACTGTTTAAAAGAGCTGGGCGACAGTGTTCATCGCGTTCGCGAAGAGCTGCCAGTGGTGGACTTACGTGATCGTGAAGGCTTAGCCCAGCCTTGACTTCGCGTTCGTGATAGAGGGATCATGTTCACGTAGTTCTCCCTAGGTTCCCAGACTAGCTCCCTCCTAAAGCTACGCCTTCGCGGTTGACCGGTCGCGTTCGCATAGAGCAACCCCCCTCAATACTCCACATTCGCGACCTGTGTCTCGCATTCGCATACGGCAAATTCCACCCCTAGTCAAGTTCCCTTTCGCGATTGTGATGCACAAAATGTCTGTGCAACAAAAGCATCAACCCTGCAACTTTCCTAAGTGTAAAAACATCACGTGGCCTATCCAAAACTTACCCGAGCTCTCGAGGCTCCAAACAACACATGCACACAACCCTAAAACCATCATACAGACTTACTCGTGCGATCAAATCGCTGAAATAATGCCTCGAACTACGAGTTTAGCATAAAAATCAAAAAAAATCTCCATAACTCTTAAGTTTCAAATTTCACAATCGAGGGTCCGATTCACGTCATATGAATTCCGTTTCTTACCAAATTTTACAGGCACAACTTAAACACCATATAATACCTGTACCGAACTCCAGAACTAAAATAGGGGCCCGATATCATCAAATTCAAACACATTTAAATTTTCAAAAACTCTTATAATTTTAGTTAAACAATTTTCTTCAAAAATTCATTTCTCGGGCTTGGGACCTCAGAATTTGATTCCGGGCATACGCCCGAGTCCCATATTTTTATACGGACCCTCAGAACTGTCAAATCACGGGTCCGGGTCCATTTACCCAATGACCGAAATCAACTTAAATTTAATTTTAAAGGCAAAATTAGCATTTTTATCAAATTTTCAGATAAAAGCGTTTCGGATATAAGCCCAGACCGCACACGCAAATTGAGGTGAGATAAAAGGAGGGTTTTAAGGCCTCGAAATATAGAATTTACTTTCAAAATGAGTGATGACCTTTTGGGTCATCACATCAGTGCTTAAAGCGTGAAGCAGCTTGACAAGAACACACCATCAAAAATATAATCTCCAATACTTACTACTTTATTTCAATCAATAAATCGATCAAATTTAAGATAAAAATAAACGCAGGTATATACCAAAATTCTTCATTTTAGTATTGTTTAATGTTTCAAGTGGTTGAGGTGAAAACTTGACTACAAAAATAGGAAATTGGGAAAGAAAAAAAAAAGAGACATGGGACCTAATGTGCAAACAGAGTGGCACATCCAGTATAAAATACTGGATATTATGGTTTCGCATGATATATCTCCAGCATAATATACATAAAATAATATTTTAAATTATTTAATTTAAGTAAATTAACTTGGAATGGGCATCTAAGGACAATATACCATATAACGGTTACTCTATACAAGTTTTGGCACATTTAAGTGAATATCTGATAAAAGTACAAACATGGTTGGGCAAAATAAATACTTCAGTGCTTAAAGCGTGAAGAGGCTCGATAAGAAACACCATCAAAAATATAATCTCTAATCCTTACAAATTTATTTCAATCAATAAATCGGGATTTTGGATAAAAAATCTGGATTGTGCATATCTAGTATAGAATATTGGACATAATGCTTTCGCATGATTAATCTCCAGCATAATATACAGGAAACAAATATTAAAATTATTTAATTCCAGAAAACTATTCTAGATAAAAATATTCCACTGTTTTACACTTCTCCATAATAATATACTGGCTTATATTACTTCATAAGTAACATTTCCAGCATAATTTATAGAGAGCAACCAAAATAAGAACTCCAACTAATTATACTTGTAACGACCCGACTGGTCGTTTTACTTTTTTGAACCTCGTTCCTATATTAAAGACTGCCCGTACCTGCTTTAACTAATTTATGACTTGCGGGGATGGTTGGTTCGGGATTTGGAAGAGTTTGGGTTGAAATCGGAACAATTGGTTCCTTAAGGTTGGCTTAAAAGGCCAAGTTTAACTTCGGTCAACATTTTGAGTAAACGACCTTGGAATCCGGATTAGAAGGTTCCAACAGGTTCGTATGATGATTTCGGACTTGGGCGTATGTCCAGATCGGGTTTTGGATGACCCGGGAGCGTTTTGGTGCCTAATAGTGAAAGTTGATTCCTTAAGGATTTTGAATTTCTAAAATATTTGGTTTGGAGCGGGTTTTTGTGTTATCAAGGTCCGAATGGAATTCGAGACCGGGAATAGTTCCGAAGTCTCATTTAAGACTGACACGTAAAATTTGGTGTCAATCCGAGTAGAATAAGTACGTTTCGACGCGTTAGAAGTAATTTGAAGAACTTGAAATTCATAAGTTTGATTCAATTGATTTTAGGGGGTGATTCTTAGATTTAGCGTTGTTTCGGGCGTTCTGATGATTCGAGGGAGTCCGTTTTATGGTTTCAAACATGTCGGTATGTTCGGGCGGGGCCTAGGGGCCCCGTGCGTCAATCGGATGAGGGTCGAGTGAATTTGGAAAAATTGGAAAAGAGCTGAAGCTCTAGCTATCTGTCATAACTGAACCTGCGGTTGGTCAACCGCAGGTGCGGTCAACAAATCGCAGAAGCGGCCAAGAGGAGTAGCCCAGGAACCGCAGATGTGGCTCCTTCTCCGCAAAAGCGGCTACGCAGGAGTGACTCAAAGACCGCAGAAGCTGTCCCAGACCACCGGCCCAACTCCGCAGATGCGGACCCCCTCTCATAGAAGCAGACCGCAGGTGCGAAAATCGCTGAAGGCAGTGCCTTCATTTAATATGGGAATGTGTCATTTTTGAGACATTTCCACCATTATTTGGGTGATTTGGGAGCTTTCAAAGAGATAAATTTCACCTAGCATGTTGGGGTAAGTTCATCTCACTTATTTCTAGTTTAATACTTGAGCCTTGGATAGATTAATACACCAAGATTAAGGAAAAAACATGGGATTAGAGCAAAACCTAGGGATTTGATAAAAGTTGGATTTAACCACGAAATTTGTTATGGAATGAAGTAGAAATTATATATTATTGATCCTTAGGTTATGAAGAACAACTTTTTTCGAAATTTTTTGGAATTCGGGCACATGGGTCCGGGGTCGGTTTTTAGAAAACTTCTGTTTAAGGTTGGAAAATTACTTTAGTAATTAAAATATGAACTCTTGAGCTTGAATTGACTAGTTACTACCTCATTTAATTAGTTTTGGATTGTTCGGCTCCAAATTGAGGGTTTGAGCACGCTCTTGGTATTGGAAGTATGCTTTGGAGCGAGGTATGTCTCCTTTCTAACCTTGTAAGAGGGAATTGTCCCCATAGGTGAAATAATTGAATAATTTGTTACTAAATGCGGGGGCTACGTACGCACTAGGTGATGAGAGTCCGTGCGTAGCTACTATTATATTGATTGTCCGGGTAGTTTAGGACCCGTATCATGTCATATTTGTAAATGTTTATACCCTTTCATGTGAGCGAGATCACTTAGGATATGCTAGAGATTTGAAAATACACATATGTGAGCATATGCACTTGCTTGAACACTTGTATGAAAATATTTGAATATGAATGCGCCTTTATGTACTTTCTTGATTATAATTGATATTTGTGGATCGTGCCGATCGCCTCGGTAGAAATAGATGCATCTATGGTTCGCGCCATTCGACCCTCTGGCAGTGCACAGTTTCTTTTCTGTTGGACCGGGCCGTACGACCTCGACATAATGTGCGCATGATATCTATGTGAAATCTTATTCATGACTTACTTTGTTAAATGCCCTGAAATGTAAATGGCTAACTGCAATATTATCTAGGGAATGTCCGATCACTTCTTGCTATAAATTGTTATTTATTTGTGACATCCATGCTTAGCATAATTTTAGCATAATACTTTCTTATACTATTTGACCCTAGTAAGTATAAAGTCGACCTTTTGTCTCTACTTCTTCGAGATTAGACGGGATACTTACTGGGTACATATTGTTTATGTACTCATACTACTCTTCTGTACTTAATTGTACAGGATTTGAGGCATGTACATCTGGCTACCAGTCTGGTGTGCGTTCTTGATCGTAGTCTGAGATTCCACAGTGAGCTGCTCCATTCCTATGCCGTTTAGCAGCATGATGGAGTCTCTCTGTACTTTTCACTGCCTATTCTATTTTAGACAGTAGGATAGATTTATTCTTTTGTATATTCTACTAGATGCCCACATACTTGTGACACTGGGTCTTGGCACACACATTGGTAGACTATTCTTTTGGGGTTGTATAATTATTTTGTACGTTACTAATTATCACTTGTTTTAAATTTAAATTAAGATATTGTTGTAACTCTTTTAGTAAAGTAAACCTAGAACTTATTAATATTTCCACGTTGGCTTGCCTGATAATGGTATTGGGCGCCATCATGACCTATAATAAAATTGGGTCGTGAAAATACTAGAGTTGCATCAGCAAAAATTATGAAATCTAAGATATTATACATAAAAAAACCACCATCAAAAATATAATACCCAATCGTTATAACTTTATTTCAATCAATAAATAGGTAAAAATTAGGATAAAAAATCTGGATTGTGCACATACAGTATATAATACTGGACATTATGTTTTTGTATGATATATCTCCAACATAATATACAGGAAACAAAATTTTAAATTATTTAAATCTAGAAAATTGTTGTAAATAAAAAATTTCCAATGTTTTACACTTCTTCATTATAATATACTGGCTTATATAGCTTCATAAGTAGTATTTCCATCATAATTTATAGCAACCAAAATAATGACTTCATCTAAGGAAAAAAATTAAGGATTGTATACACCTAGTATAAAATACTGGACATTATGCTTTGAAGTGGTATATCTCTAGCCTAATATACAAAAAATAAAATTTTAAATTATTTAATTCCAGCAAATTGTTCTAGATACAAATTTTCCACTGTTTACCACCTACTTTTCATGGAATGTGCGAAAAGTTACTTTTCTCTGAACGTAAAACAGCAAAAAGTCCTGAAAAGTTATCTTTACATTTATACATATTTAATTGAGTAGGTGCACACTTTGGCTATATTAAACAATCAGTTCACTAGAAAAATTTCACAGTCATCCATAAACTTCTATCATATTCATCAGTAGCCTTTTAGCTTTTTCAAGAAAACCATGTCTGATGCTAGCGGAAGCATGAAGCTTACAATGGATGAACTTATGTAGAAGTGGGAGAGTTTAAAGTTTGATTGGGATAGTAAAGTACCAATGGATAATATTATGCAAAAGTGGGAGCAAATAAAGGCTGATTGAGAAAGAATCAGACCTCAGTTTTTTGCCGATGAATCATTCCAGAACAGGCTGAACGTAAAACGCAGTTCTGAAGGTTATTCAACCTTGTTCGACAAGGTTTTCCAGAAGTTTGATTCTTTTAAGTATCCCAATAGGGACGACTATGCGAAGCTCGAATATAGCTTAAAGAATTTGTCACGACCCAATTCCCCGAACCCAGTCGTAATGGCGCCTCTCGTGAAGACAAGGCCAGCCAGACTAAAATAGGCCACCTCTTTTAAATAGTTAAATACCAGAAGTAGTTCTAAAACGTGATATAATAACCATAATTTGCGGAATTAACGATAACAATAGTAGATGTGAGCACGTGATTTTCGCCTCACGAAAACTACTCCAAAATAAATCAAAAATAAAGTTAATTTCTTTTAGTGTGCAATCTTGGAAATTGTGTTACGTTTATTAATTGTTTGTGTTTTGTCCGTAAATATTTGTTTTGTTATAATTAAACAAAATTAAAATAAAAAATACATGTTTCATGCATAACTAGGATTTAATTATGCATTTAATAATTGATTCAAAAATAATAATCACAAAAATATGCATTTGTTCTAGTTTTAATGTTTCATTATGTGATTAACTCTTTGTTTATGTGTTAAATAATTGTTAAAAGGTGATTAATATTTTTGGAAGGTTGAAATTGTTTTATAATTTTTATTAGGATTTTTTATAATTAGGGATAAATTTAGGAAATGAAAAATAGGTTGAAAAAATAAAAAAATCGGACCTGGATTAAAATCCAGGCCCAAACCAAGTTACCCCCCCCCCCCACAGCCCAATCCAAACAACCCAGGTCCGGTCCAATTCAAACGAACCAAAACGACAACGTTTGGTCGTCCCTCATCAAGGGCCATTGGATTAAATCAATCCAACGGCTGAGATACCCTACCCTTACCCGGAACCCTCTACCCGACCCATTGCCCCGACTCAGCCCGACCCTGGCATTAAACCAAATGACATCGTTTGGTTTAATGAACTGATCCTGGCCATCAATTCTGTTTGATCCAACGGCTTAGATCAATTCACCCTTCCCCTATATAAAGTTCAAACCCCTACCCCGGCCCCCTAAATAAGCACCCCCCCTTCCTTACTATTCATCGTCTTCCCCGAACCAAACCCTAACCCTAGCTGCCCTCATTCCCCACCGCCTGAAACCCGGCGGCAACAACGCCGCCGGTCACCACCTTAACACCCCAGAACCCCCTGAATATCCTCTATCCAAATATGTTAGCCACTTGGCTCGAATCCTCCTGAAGGTTCTCTAATCTTCATTTGAAGATTCGAGCCAAACTCAGATCTAAACCAAACAGCCCCTAATTAACACCATAGCATCCCCTATCCATCCTCATCACGGATCTATTAGTAGCATGGTTCGAATCTTCATGGAAATACTCGAATCTTCATTTGAAGATTCGAGTGAAACCTAACCCTACTCAGATTCCTTCCAAATTAACACCAAATGACCCCTAGGCTTCCCTCACCCTTGTGTCATCTTTGGTTCCCTTCGAATCTGCCCAGAAGTGTTCGGATTTAAGATCCAAAATCTGAAACCCTAAAAAAAATTTCAATCTTGGAATTTTTTCAATTCAAACGAGGGATTGAGGTTTAATCGACCTTAGTCGAAGTATTTTCAGTTGAAAATACTTCGACTAAGGTCTGTTTGATTTCAAAAGTCCAAATCCAAGTTGAGTTCGAGTCTGAATAAATTTGAAGATTCAGAGGTATTTTTTTTATTTCTTTTGTGTATTCTACGTGTGTTTTTGTTTGTTTTAATAACCTGTGTAATTTTTCATATTTCTGTTTATTTCTGTGATTCTGTCTCCTACCCGTCTACTTGATCAAAATGTGAATTGTTTCTGTTGGTTATGATTATTTACAATGTGTGTAATCGACTCGATTAAGTTCGTCGATTAGTTACATTATGAATTCCCGTTTGTGATAATGCTAGTTGAAACAATCTGTTTCTATTTTTATGGACTGTTTGTTGATAGATGTTGTAGATAATCTCTTTAATTAATACTCGTCGGCTAAATCATCCTAGTTTATATGAATCTGTCAAAATAAGTGCTGTGTATATGTTATTTCCTGAACATTAAGTTTCAGGGCAGTGTCAATATATTGACAATGCTCCTGTGTTTGTTTGATTCTAGTTCAATGTTAAAGTTCAGTTTGAATTGTTATAATAATCAGTGTAATGTTATTGTGATGTTAAGTTTGAATTCAAGTTTACAAATGTTGGATAGATACAACTGTGTTAGGAAGTTGATTAGGATTGGTTCTAGCTGTTAAAATCAGAAGGATAATCAAGCCTGGACAGATTTTAAAATCTGTTTTGTATCAGATTCTGAATTTTAGTTTAAAGGCAGTAATAACAGTAATTACAGTAGGATTTCTGGGATATTTCTGGGATAAAACAGTGAGGGTAATCTGATAATAATAGTGGGCTGAAAGTGGAATGTTAATGGTTTTTAATTTAATGGGATAATGGGAAACAAAGGGTAATGGAATGCTGGAAATCAGGAAAAGGGTCACTTAATGGGATTTAAAGTTTTTAAAAGCAGATTTTGATATGATTTTCTGTTTTTAAAAGAAAGAAGGGGTCCAGGCAGCACCTAAAAAGAAAGGGACAGACCTGTATAAATACAGGAAGCAAACAGATTTTTAGGGACTCAGAGATTTAAGGAGATTTTAGGACAGAAAAGAGATTTTAAGACTGAGATTTTGAGAGAGATTTTTAAGACTGGGATCTGAAAAAAAAAAGAGAGAAAATCTGATTTTGGAAGGCATTAGGGAAATCAAATTTGAAACTCAGATTTTGAAGAGAAAGAATACACATAGAGTGAGATAAAAAGAAAGAGAATTAAGCAGAAAATCAGAAATGAAAATCTGAAGAGAAAGAAGAAAACACGAAAAGAAACAAAAAGAGATCACACACATACACACACAATCTGAAACATATGTAGAAGAAGAAAAGAAAAATCAGAAACATATTTTTGAATCTGTCCGGGTCTGTTTTTAGTGGTATTTTTTGGTTCAAATCTGAAATTTCTTAAAAAATACTGTTACTGTGCATCTGGTTTCCTCGGATCTTATTATTGCTCAAATTTGTGGAAAGACTGCTATTCTGCTGATTTTGTTACTGCTGCTACTGCTGAAATTTACTCCTTCTACCTTCATTTCCAGGTGCATATCTTCTAAACTCATGTTGTGAAAAGCTTCAACATGGCAAATAAATGAAGTTTGGAGTTATAATTCTGTCTTCCACTCATCTAAGTTCTTTAGTTTAAATTTCAGTTTTGTTTTATGTTGGTTAATACAGTAATATGCTTGGCATGATGACTACTAGTCAAACGTTTCCTTTTTGAAGTTCGTATAAACGTTGTAATAATGCTATTCATTTCAGAATTTCATTAAGTATAATTATGGTCGAATTGTCAAGATAAGGAATATAGTTGAAAGTTAGCTATTATTTAAATTCTGTGACATTATTAGTCAAGTAAAGAGTGGTACCGAAATGGCAAAAACTATATCACTAGCCTATTCTGTAAAAAATCCGATTTAGTTGTGGATCGAATGATGTTAGTTTTATTTTGTTCACTTATGGCATAATAATGTTTATGTTTATAATCATCAGTTGAAGAATGCATTAGTACGATCCGTTATGTTCACAATGTTGAAATATGACGAATAATGTCGTATGCAATAATCTCTTATTAAGTCAACAGGTAGAATATTTCCCTTTCTTAATAACAAATGGCCTAGGAATTTATACAACGCGAAAGTGAGTGTTTAGCAATAGTTCACATAGATTGAGAATCAAATTGGTTTGATTATAGATATGTATATCCCAAACTCAATCATAAGAAGAATTAATCAAAGAATAATTTCGCCTATTAGATTAATAACAAACGACGTAGAAGGAGATTAGATTTATAATGTGTAACAATTTTAAGAATGATGAGAAATAGCATTCGCTACAAATGGAATAATAATAATCTCACTTTCTCTCATAAATCACATTTTTTTTTAATTTTTTTATGCCATTCATTTTGGGGTATATACATATTGTATTTACTAAAATAGTATTAGTCATATGCTTATTTTGCCCTTTAAATTTGAATAGCTTTGAGGAATATAAGTCATACGCGAAAAAATATAATTTGCGATCAGCGTCTAATAAATTGTGAATTCTTTTCAAAGAATTTAAAGGCCTCTCAAAAAATGGGAATTTCTCATGATTTTCACATAAAAATGTATGAATATAATAAACAATTTGTGGAAAATCCATAATACCATCACAAATATTTTGCGCGATTAGGGATGCGTTCGCGTAACCTGATTATAATTTTAAAAGCAAATTCGGATTATGCGTCCGCGCAACTTCGAGCAAATATTTAATAAAAGGGATTTCTCCAAGGATGTTAAAATAATTTCATATAACACGAGATGTGCAGTTCACTGTTTAATCATACAAGGGCGACGGTGTTCTTAATTTTATTTCTAACTTCGAACGTATGATTTTTTTTAATAAAAAATATATAAAAAAAAATATATATATTATCAACCTTTTGTGTACACGTATGCGTGGTACGATTCTCCGTAATTATACGAATATACGTACGCGTAATTCGTTTATATAATTGTAAACAATAAACAGAAATGGTAACAAACTCATGCAATAAAAATGTATTTAGTAAAATCAAGATAATTAAGCCAAGAATAAAAACAGTTGAGCGACCGTGCTAGAACCACGGAATTCGGAAATGCCTAACACCTTCTTCCGGATTAACAGAATTCCTTACTCAGGATTTCTGGTTTGCAGAATAATAAACAGAGTCATATTCTCCTCGATTCAGGGATTAAAACTGGTGACTTGGGATGCCTTAAAATTCCCAGGTGGCGACTATGAAACAAATAAATAAATCCCGTTTCGACTGTCCTTTAATTGGAGAAAACTCCCTACGCGCCCCGCGGGCACGGAAAAAGGAGGTGCGACAGCTCTGGCGACTCTGCTGGGGACAAAAGAGTGAAAACTGTAACCCAGAACCACTGGTTCAGGGTTTAAAGAATTCGAGCTTAAAATAACTGTGATAATTGGCTTGTTTACTATATGATTTTCAACTGTTTATATGCTAATATGCTAAATGTTGATTTTTACTGCTTTAATATTATTTGAATTGTGAATATATACAATTGCTACGAAACCCCCTTCTTTCTGAGTCTTCTGAATTTATGGTGTACATGTGCGCGTGGCCCACCTTTCTGTTAAAGTCATACCAAATAAGACGAAGTTGGGACAAGTAACTAGGCCGGGTAGACTTTCGAGCTCCCGGTACGTTGCTCCCGCTTCGGCTCAAACTGTTCGTTTGGGTGAGCCAGGTTTAGAACAATCAACCTCATGTTTTTCACTTAAAATAACTCAGTCATGTACCAGATACCTAGTAGGAGCGTATATTTGCATCATGTACATTTGGCCTTGGAGACTCAACACAGGGGTTGAGTATGTCTAAGACAGGTGAACCCGAAATAAAAAAGACCATCTTGATGCATCCTACTTGCTACCTGTGCATTCATTTGCCTCGGATTTGCTTGTTGACCAGCTAAAATGAAAATAGTTTTTGAGAGCCGAGGAATAAAATGGGTTATTTTTTAGAAAATTCGCAAAAAAAAATAGTTTTGAAATCTTGAAATAAAAAGTGTTTAATAAATAAAAATTGAAAATGATTTTTTTTTTTAGTCTTGACTTTATTAAAATTAAATTTCAGATACAAAATGAGCACCACACAAAACCCCCCATCCACGAATACAGACGAGTTTCTATTTCAGCTTCAAATGTGGTGGTATGAATTAGGCAAAGATGGTCAAAAATGGGTCGTCAAGCATTTGGGAAATCTCACGGATATTATGAAAGTTCAACCACGTGATGATCTGATTGCAGCATTAGTAACTTTTTGGGACCCTGTTCACAATGTCTTTCGCTTCTCTGATTTCGAGCTTACTCCTACATTAGAGGAGATAGCTGGATATGCTAGTTTTGACGGAAGTCTAAGAAATCAAAACCTGATATTCACAAAAGCTCCCTCGGTACATCGATTCTTCGGTCTTCAAAACATCAGCAGTCAAATCCGGAAAAGCAATGTCATCAATGGATGTTGTTCTTTCAACTTCTTGTATTCAAGGTTCGGAAAGCCAGATGGATTTGAAATTCATGAGAAAGGCCTTACTAACAAGCAAAACAAAGACACCTGGCAGATTCACCGTCGCTTCGCCTTCATGGTGGCTTTTCTAGGAATCATGGTCTTCCCAAACAAATAGCAGACAATTGATATTCGCACGGAAAAAGTTGTATAGGTCCTCACCACCAAGGAAAATCACGCTCTTGTCCCGATCATTCTCTCAGACATTTATCGGGCGTTGACTTTATGTAAATCAGGGGCAAAAGTCTTCGAAGGATGCAAAATTTTGTTACAAATGTGGGTGATTGAACATCTCCAACAACAGCCCAAGATCATACAGTATGGGCCAAGCTATAATAATTTCATCGAGAGTTATGAGGAGAGAATGAAAGATTATAAGTCCCCAGAAGGGATAGAAGCCTGGGTATCTCATCTAAGGGCTTTAACGTCAAATCAAATTGAGTGGACTTTGGGATGGCTCCCGATGAGGGAAGTGATACACATGTCAACCTCGAATAGTTATTTGCTATTATTGGGATTGAGAAGCATCCAGCCATATGCGCCACTAAGAGTTCTAAGACAACTAGGGAGATACCAAGTAGTTCCTGATGATGAAGATTTGAGTATGCAAGTAATCGAATTACACCCTGAAGCCACTATTCCCGAGGCTTTAATTCAGCAAATGTGGAATGGATGTCGATACTTGAAAAGTGATACTCAAGTCCCAGACACTACAAGGGGTGAAATAAATCCTGGGTATGCAAGGTGGTTCGAGAAACGGTCTCGCGTAGATGATGTACCAGAAACCGAGCTAAGTAGGCCAACAAAAAGACCCCATGTTCAAAGCTTTAATGATAAAATCCAAGAGCGGTTGATTTGGGGAGAAAAGGAAAAAGGGTACAAAGCAACTATCCATGCCCTAAAAGAAAATCTGAGGAGCCTCAGTCTGGAAAAAGATTTGCAAGCACAAGAAGCCGAAGGCGAGAAGAAGAGTCTAGCTTGTGAGAATGAAAATCTTCACGCTCGATTTCAAAAAATGAAAAGAGTTTCTGAAACACCAAAGAGGAGTTGGAAGGATCAAAAAACCATCGCCAATCTTTTTGAAAGAATGCAAGATTATGATTCCATTCTTGCGGAAAACGAAAGGGCGTTGAGCAAAGCTAAAGAAAGAATCCAACAATTAAACGAAGAGGCCATTTCTAATAAGGAACGCCAAGTAAGGCAATCCGAAGAAGACAGGGCACAATTCAAGAAGGAAAAAGACCATTGGATACGATCAGAAGACCAGCTTCGTGCACAACTAGAAGAGGAAAGAAGATGCAATAGAGAACATCAACAAGCAGACATCAACAGGGAAAGAGCGCAGGCAAGATTAGAGCAGGCCAGACTCCGAGCTCTATTAGAGTCAGCTCTAGATCGTGAAAACCGTGTCAGAGATATAGCCACCACTCGCCAGCAGCAATAACAGAACCAAGACCAACGTCTCCAAGATTTTAGGGCACAAATCCATGACCTGACAGTCTACACCTCTCAAAGTTATGTAAACTGCCAAGGAATGGGTTATAAAAGGTTTACAGAGCATGCACCCATTTTTGCCTGTCATCTAGCAATGGAGTTGGAAAGGATGTATCGTACGCTGGGAGGTCATCCAGGTCAAGCCCCACATTGAGCAGATGATCTAATAATTGACAACAAAAGTGGAAAGTGGGGCATGTTGTGAGATGTTAAGAGTTGTATCTTTTATTTTTATTTAAGTGTGTGTGTTGCAAACCATTTTCTTATAAAGTTTTCAAATGTAATTCCATCTTTGTATAATGAATAAAAGTGATTGCCTTTAGTCCGAACTACGCAAGGTCTGATTCATGCGGGGGCATGATACGTAGGCAATCTCTATAAGATTCGACCACCACAATAAAATATATATAAGAAAATAAAATAAAATAAAAGTGAGTAACAATAAAAATTTCAAGAAAGCTGGGACGACACAAACAGCCAAGCAAATGCATAATAGAAAGGGGATATTTGTCTAGGAGCATTGCATCTCAACGTGTAATTATATATGTGTTAAACTCTCAAAACTAACAAGTTTGTTCATTTCCAGAATTCAAGCAGTTAGTTTCTCTAAAGAGTATACTGGCATATTATCATTATCACACGAGATCAAAAGGACCAATACCCGAAAGTATGTCTATCCCAGATGTTGACACAGGTATTGAGCTAGAGGAGATGGATGTCGGGAAAATGAAAGAAGAGATGTTTAAACTCAAGCAGCAAATGGCTGAGATGTACCAAGTCTGGTCTACAGGACAGTTACCCCCATCTTACCCAACTAACCCTGCTCCATCAATGACCCAAACTCAGGATAATATTACCACTGAATTATCCCCAAATTTCCCCATTTACCAGCACTACCGAGGCACCACCTCTCAGACACCGCAGTCTCCACCTCCGAAACCAGTTCCATACTTTCCTCCACCTGTGACTCCTGTTTTCATAGCACCTCCCCCGGCTACATTCCACAAATCTCCTAGTGAGCCCATATTCCAGGCCCAAGACAATCAATATTACCCCCCGGAGCCCACATTCAAGGCCTCCGAAATCCATTCAACTACTCCTCATCTTGACCTCCCAACCGAAAGTGACAAGCCAGCCAAAAATGCTGAACAAGAAGAGATGTTCAGGAAGGTCAAAAGTCTAGAACAATCGTTCCGAGACATGCGAGGGTTAGGTGGGCAAGTCAGTGTAGCATACAAGGATTTGTGTTTGTTCCCAAATGTACAATTACCAGTTGGCTTCAAGATGCCTAAATTTGACCTATACAATGGGCACGACGACCCAGTAGCCCACTTAAGGGGTTTCTGCAGCAAGATGCGAGGAGCTGGGGGAAAGGACTAATTATTGATGGCTTACTTCAGTCAAAGTTTAAGCGGATCAGCTTTGGAGTGGTATACATGCCAGGACCATGGGAGATGGTACACCTGGGATGACTTGGCACAGGCATTCGCATACCATTTCCAATACAATCTGGAAATCATCCCAGATCGACTATCTTTGACAAAATTTGAGAAGAAACACAATGAAAGTTTCAGAGAGTATGGCTTCCGGTGGAGAGAACAGGCAGCAAGAGTGGATCCTCCTATGAAGGAGAGTGAAATGGTAGACTACTTCCTCCAAGCCTTGGAACCAACTTACTATGCCCATTTGGTTTCAGCGGTAGGGAAATCATTCAACGAAGTAGTGAAGATGGGAGGTATGGTTGAAGAAGGCCTCAAGACAAATAAAATCATGAGCTATTCAACAATTAAGGCAACTACTCAAGCTATTCAAGGCGGGGTAGGAGGAATCGGAAGAAAGAAGAGGGAGGAAGCAGCGGTAGTAGATTCAGGAATTTGGTCGGGACCTAGAGGTTCACCGCTTTACTACAATCAACAACGACCTCGCCAATCAACTTACCACCACGATTCATCCCAACACTACTATCACCCTTCGGAGCCTCATTTATCCATTAACCATGCACAAGCATACAATCATCCATCTGTTCACGCTAATTGGCGTGCTCCTGCCATACCAGGTACTTACCCACGAGCCTATCCCGGATTAGGTTTCAGGCCTATGCCCGCATTCAGAGGAGAAATGGAACAGAAAAAGAAAACCTACACTCCATTGGGAGAGTCTTACACTAGTCTATTCCATAGGCTAAGACAGCTGGACATGCTAAGACCAATACAATCCAAGCTACCCAATCCTCCTCCAAAGAATCTGGACTATACCATTAGCTGTGAATATTGTTCCGGTACACCAGGCCATGATACGGAAAAATGCTGGCATTTGAAAAATGCAATACAAGAGCTGATTGATACTAATAAAATCGAGGTTCAAAACCCCGAAGCTCCCAATATCAATAGAAATCCAATGCCAACCCATCAGGAGGCTAATATGATAGAAATAGTACAGGTTGATGGGGAGACAAAGGAGCCGTCACAAACTGTCATGATGATCAAGTCTCATGAAGCCAAGCCAGATAAGCAGTTAACAGAGGAGAAGCCGGTACCTAAGCAGAGCAGAAATGGTGATAAATCATCTATAGTAGATGAGAAGGGGTCTTCGAGCAAGGTTACCACAAAGCAAGAAAGGTTGAAAGTGGTAGTACCAGGGGTTGCCAGCAAACCCATTGTAGTCGTGGAAGGAGCCCGTATAGATCGGGTTATCATCAAACCTATAACCCAGCTACCAGTGATCAATAACAAAGCCATTCCATGGAACTATGAACGGGTGACTATAATGTACAAGGGAAAAGAAGTCAAGGAAGAAGTCTGTGAGGTGCAAGGCTTGACTCGTTCGGGAAGATGTTTTACTCCCGAAGAGTTAAGAAAAACTAAAAATAATCCAACACCAATAAAGAGAGCTGTGACGGAAGAAGAAGCGGAAGAGTTTTTAAGAAAAATGAAACTCCATGACTATTCTATTGTGGATCAACTGAAGAAGACGCCCGCTCAAATTTCATTGTTGTCATTACTGATCCATTCAGAGGAGCACCGTCTGGCTTTGATGAAAATCCTGAATAAGGCTCATGTTCCTGAAAAAATCTCTTTAAATCATTTGGGAAGAATAGCCAACAGAATCTTTGAGGCAAACAGAATTACATTTTCTGATGATGAATTGCCTGTGGAAGGTACCGAGCACAACAAAGCTCTTTATCTCACCGTGAAATGCGAAAACTTCGTAGTAACCCGGGTATTGGTTGACAACGGATCAAGTGCAAACATCTGCCCTCTCTCCACTTTAAGCAAATTGAAAGTCAAAGAAGAGAGGATCCAGAAGAATAGTATTTGGGTACGGGGGTTTGACGGTGGAAGCAGAGATTCATGTGGCGACATAGTGTTGGAACTGACAATAGGGCCGGTTGAATTCACAATGGAATTTCAAGTGTTGGACATAACTGTTTCTTATAACTTGTTGTTGGGTCGACCATGGATCCATGCTGCTAAAGCAGTCCCGTCAACACTACACCAGGCTGTCAAGTTTGAATGGGATCATCAAAAAATAGTTGTTCATAGGGAAGAAAGCTTAAATGCTCACAGCAGTGCCATTGTACTGGTCGAGGGAATAGAAAATGACCAAGGACCATGGGTATACCAAGTGTCTGATACAGTGTCGATAGAGAAAATTCCAGAGGGGAAGTACCTTCCGAATCCAAAGATAACCTCTGCATCAGTCATGGTAGCCTATGAAATGTTAAAAAATGGTTTTATACCCGGCAAAGGTCTGAGCTCATCTTTGCAAGGAATTATACAACCAGTATCTCTCCCCGAGAACTGGGGAACATTTGGTTTGGGATTCATACCCACTGTCACCGACGTGAGAAAGGCCAGAAAGCTGAAACAAAAGGCATGGGTTCTTCCAAACCTAGTCCCACATCTATCAAAGTCTTTTGTCAAGATCGGTGCTAAAAATCGCCCGATAACAACAATTCCTGAATCCTTGGTAAAGCTTGAGGAGGAATTAATTGAAAGATTCGAAAAATTGTTTGACGATGTGAATATGGTGGAAAGCGGGGAAGGTTGTGGCAACACAGAAGTTCAATTCGTTGGGCCAGAAACAAAGCTTAATAATTGGAAAGCCACTCCTCTCCCCATTCGAAAGGAGTCTTGGTAGTTTATTTTGATTTTCTTTCAGTTTGTTTGGGTTACCTCAGGGTTGTAATCCCAATGCTTATCTTACAGTTTGTTTGAAGTGTGCAAACCTTGTTGTCTTTCATCATCCAATAAAATACAGTTTCTTTTTTCATTATCATTCCTGATAGTTTTCTTTTTCCCTTTCTTCTTTTTCTGTACAGTTCTTTTTATGCTGGCTCTAGTGATATGGCATGCATGAGGAATCCTCAGCCTAGTCTTAAAAATCAATCTGGATCTGAAATAATAATTCAAGAAATATATTGTGATTATGAATCAGAATATGATGAAGATAAGGTTTTTGAAGAGATTAGAAAAGAGTTAATTCACTTTGAGGAAAAAACCAAACCTAACCTGAGTGATACCGAGGACATCAATATAGGGGACACGAGTAATGTCCGGGAAACTAAAATAAGTGTCCATCTCGAACCAAAGATCCGAGAAGAGTTAATTAAAGCACTCATAGAATTCAAAGATGTTTTTGCATGGTCATATGACGACATGCCGGGCCTGAGCACGGATTTAGTGGTTCACAAATTGCCCACCGATCCAACGGTGCCTCCTGTCAAGCAGAGACTGAGAAAATTCAAGCCTGATATGAGTGTGAGAATTAAGGAAGAAATCACCAAACAGTTGGAAGCAAAGGTCATTCGAGTCACTCGATATCCTGTTTGGTTAGCTAATATCGTTCCTGTGCCAAAGAAAGACGGCAAAATTAGAGTATGCGTCGACTACCGCAATCTCAACAAAGCAAGTCCGAAGGATAATTTCCCATTACCCAATATCAATATTTTGATCGATAATTGTGCCAAGCATGATATAGGATCTTTCGTGAATTGTTATGCCGGGTATCATCAAATTCTAATGGATGAAGAAGAGGCAGAAAAGACGGCATTCATCACACCATGGGGAACTTATTGCTACCGGGTAATGCCATTCGGTTTGAAGAACGCCGGAGTAACCTACATGAGAGCGATGACCACAGTGTTTCATGATATGATACACAAGGAGATTGAGGTGTACGTGGACGAAATCAGGCGTCCACCTGGAGAATGAGGATGAAAGAATTAAGAAGAAATCAGGCGTCCACCTGGAGAATGAGGATGAAAGAATTAAGAAGAAATCAGGCGTCCACCTGGAGAATGAGGATGCAGAATTGAAGAAATCAGGCGTCCACCTGAAGAATGAGGATGAGAATTAAAGAAATCAGGCGTCCACCTGGAGAATGACGATGAAAGAATTGAAGAAATCAGGCGTCCACCTGGAGAATGAGGATGAGAATTTAAGAAGAAATCAGGCGTCCACCTGGAGAATGAAGATGAAGAATTAAAAAGAAGTCATGCGTCCACCTGTAGAATGAGGATGAGAATTTAAGAAGAAGTCAGGCATCCACCTGGAGAATGAGGATGAAGAATTGAAGAAATCAGGCGTCCACCTGGAGAATAAGGATGAGAGTTTAAGAAGAAGTCAGGCGTCCACCTGGAGAATGAGGATGAAGAATTGAAGAAGTCAGGCGTCCACCTAGAGAATGAGGATGAAGAATTGAAGAAATCAGGCGTCCACCTGGAGAATGAGGATGAGAGTTTAAGAAGAAGTCAGGCGTCCACCTGGAGAATGAGGATGAAGAATTGAAGAAATCAGGCGTCCACCTGGAGAATGAGGATGAGAATTAAGAAGAAGTCAGGCGTCCACCTGGAGAATGAGGATGAAGAAATTAAGAAGAAATCAGGCGTCCACCTGGAGAATGAGGATGAAAAATTTAAGAAGAAATCAGGCGTCCACCTGGAGAATGAGGATGAAGAATTGAAGAAATCAGGCATCCACCTGGAGAATGAGGATGAAGAATTGAAGAAATCAGGCGTCCACCTGGAGAATGAGGATGAAAAATTTAAGAAGAAATCAGGTGTCCACTTGGAGAATGAGGATGAAGAATTGAAGAGATCAGGCGTCCACCTGGAGAATGAGGATGAAGAATTAAAGAATAAGTCAGGCGTCCACCTGGAGAATAAGGATGAAGAATTAAAGAAGAAGTCAGGCATCCACCTGGAGAATGAGGATGAAGAATTGAAGAAATCAGGCGTCCACCTGGAGAATGAGGATGAGAAATTTAAGAAGAAGTCAGGCGTCCACCTGGAGAATGAGGATGAAGAATTAAAGAAGAAGTCAGGCGTCCACCTGGAGAATGAGGATGAAAAATTGAAGAAATCAGGCGTCCACCTGGAGAATGAGGATGGAATTAAGAAGCAGTCAGGCGTCCACCTGGAGAACAAGGACAAAGAAAAGAAGCAGTCAGGCGTCCACCTGGAGAATAAGGACAAAGAAAAGAAGCAGTCAGGCGCCCACCTGGAGAACAAAGGAATACAATTGAAGCAGCAGAAGTCAGGCGCCCACCTGGAGAACAAGGGAATACAATTGAAGCAGCAGAAGTCAGGCGCCCACCTGGAGAACAAGGGAATATAATTGAAGTATTGAAATCAAAAGCCCGCTCATATGAAAAAGGAGCACATTTAGAATCAATAAAGAAGAGGAGTCCAATAAAGTCCCCAGTAGGAAACAACAAAAGTCATAAACAGAGAAAGAAAATACGGGACACAATGAAAGGGAATGCGGAATAAGCCAAATGCCCAAGAGTCACCATGATATCAAGACAACAAGAAACGCAGGGCATGATCTAGATAAGATTTTATAATTCATGTACTATAGTCTAGTTTAGCTTTTTGTATTACCTTAGAGCAAGGTGTAATAAGGAGATCAGCAAGCAGTAAAAGCAGCACGAAACAGCAGCAACATCACAGTCCCACGGTAGTCCCAGCTACCCAAAACTTCCCGAACTACATTGACATGATTCCTTTATAGCCAAGGATATGTAGGAAACCTTTGAAGTAGAGGTTCGGTCAAATCTTTCAAAAAATGCTTCCCACGGGGTATTCAGATAGGCAAAAATCGCTCGTATCCGCTCACTTAATCTTTGCACGAAAACTCTTCGAGTTTCCGCGCAAAGAGGGGCAACTGTGAGCACGTGATTTTCGCCTCACGAAAACTACTCCAAAATAAATCAAAAATAAAGTTAATTTCTTTTAGTGTGCAATCTTGGAAATTGTGTTACGTTTATTAATTATTTGTGTTTTGTCTGTAAATGTTTGTTTTGTTATAATTAAACAAAATTAAAATAAAAAATACATGTTTCATGCATAACTAGGATTTAATTATGCATTTAATAATTGATTCAAAAATAATAATCACAAAAATATGCATTTGTTCTAGTTTTAATGTTTCATTATGTGATTAACGCTTTGTCTATGTGTTAAATAATTGTTAAAAGGTGATTAATATTTTTGGAAGGTTGAAATTGTTTTATAATTTTTATTAGGATTTTTTATAATTAGGGATAAATTTAGGAAATGAAAAATAGGTTGAAAAAATAAAAAAATCGGACCTGGATTAAAATCTAGGCCCAAACCAAGTTACCCCCCCCCCCCCCACAGCCCAATCCAAACAACCCAGGTCCGGTCCAACTCAGGAACAAATCCAAACGACGACGTTTGGTCACGCTTCATCAAGGACCGTTGGATTAAATCAATCCAACGGCTGAGATACCCTACCCTTACCCGGAACCCTCTACCCGACCCATTGCCCCGACTCAGCCCGACCCTGGCATTAAACCAAACGACATCGTTTGGTTTAATGAACTGATCCTGGCCATCTATTCTGTTTGATCCAACGGCTTAGATCAATTCACCCTTAGGCTTCCCTCACCCTTGTGTCATCTTTGGTTCCCTTCGAATCGGCCCAGAAGTGTTCGGATTTAAGATCCAAAATCTGAAACCCTAAAAAAAATTTCAATCTTGGAATTTTTTCAATTCAAACGAGGGATTGAGGTTTAATCGACCTTAGTCGAAGTATTTTCAGTTGAAAATACTTCGACTAAGGTCTATTTGATTTCAAAAGTCCAAATCCAAGTTGAGTTCGAGTCTGAATAAATTTGAAGATTCAGAGGTATTTTTTTATTTCTTTTGTGTATTCTACGTGTATTTTTGTTTGTTTTAATAACCTGTGTAATTTTTCATATTTTTGTTTATTTCTGTGATTCTGTCTCCTACCCGTCTACTTGATCAAAATGTGAATTGTTTCTGTTGGTTATGATTATTTACAATGTGTGTAATCGACTCGATTAAGTTCGTCGATTAGTTACATTATGAATACTCGTTTGTGATAATGCTAGTTGAAACAATCTGTTTCTAATTTTATGGACTGTTTGTTGATAGATGTTGTAGATAATCTCTTTAATTAATACTCGTCGGCTTAATCATCCTGGTTTATATGAATCTGTCAAAATAAGTGTTGTGTATATGTTATTTCCTGAACATTAAGTTTCAGGGCAGTGTCAATATATTGACAATGCTCCTGTGTTTTTTTGATTCTAGTTCAATGTTGAAGATCAGTTTGAATTGTTATAATAATAAGTGTAATGTTATTGTGATGTTAAGTTTGAATTCAAGTTTACAAATGTTGGATAGATACAACTGTGTTAGGAAGTTGATTAGGATTGGTTCTAGCTGTTAAAATCAGAAGGATAATCAAGCCTGGACAGATTTTAAAATCTGTTTTGTATCAGATTCTGAATTTTAGTTTAAAGGCAGTAATAACAGTAATTACAGTAGGATTTCTGGGATATTTCTGAGATAAAACAGTGAGGGTAATCTGATAATAATAGTGGGCTGAAAGTGGAATGTTAATGGTTTTTAATTTAATGGGATAATGGGAAACAAAGGGTAATGGAATGCTGGAAATCAGGAAAAGGGTCACTTAATGGGATTTAAAGTTTTTAAAAGCAGATTTTGATATGATTTTCTGTTTTTAAAAGAAAGAAGGGGTCCAGGCAGCACCTAAAAAGAAAGGGACAGACCTGTATAAATACAGGAAGCAAACAAATTTTTAGGGGCTCAGAGATTTAAGGAGATTTTAGGACAGAAAAGAGATTTTAAGACTGGGATCTGAAAAAAAAAGAGAGAAAAAATCTGTTTTTGGAAGGCATTAGGGAAATCAGATTTGAAACTCAGATTTTGAAGAGAAAGAATACACATAGAGTGAGATAAAAAGAAAGAGAATTAAGCAGAAAATCAGAAATGAAAATCTGAAGAGAAAGAAGAAAACACGAAAAGAAACAAAAAGAGAACACACACATACACACACAATCTGAAACATATGTAGAAGAAGAAAAGAAAAATCATAAACATATTTTTGAATCTGTCTGGGTCTGTTTTTAGTGGCATTTTTTGGTTCAAATATGAAATTTCTTAAAAAATACTGTTACTGTGCATCTGGTTTCCTCGGATCTTATTATTGCTCAAATCTGTGGAAAGACTGCTATTCTGTTGATTTTGTTACTGCTGCTACTGCTGAAATTTACTCCTTCTACCTTCATTTCCATGTACATATCTTCTAAACTCATGTTGTGAAAAGCTTCAACATGGCAAATAAATGAAGTTTGGAGTTATAATTCTGCCTTCCACTCATCTAAGTTCTTTAGTTTAAATTTCAGTTTTGTTTTATGTTGGTTAATACAGTAATATGCTTGGCATGATGACTACTAGTCAAACGTTTCCTTTTTGAATTTTGTATGAACGTTGTAATAATGCTATTCATTTCAGAATTTCATTAAGTATAATTATGGTCGAATTGTCAAGATAAGGAATATAGTTGAAAGTTAGCTATTATTTAAATTCTGTGACATTATTAGTCAAGTAAAGAGTGGTACCGAAATGGCAAAAACTATATCACTAGCCTATTCTGTAAAAAATCCGATTTAGTTGTGGATCGAATGATGTTAGTTTTATTTTGTTCACTTATGGCATAATAATGTTTATGTTTATAATCAACAGTTGAAGGATGCATTAGTACGATCTGTTATGTTCACAATGTTGAAATATGACGAATAATGTCGTATGCAATAATCTCTTATTAAGTCAACAGGTAGAATATTTCCCTTTCTTAATAACAAATGGCCTAGGAATTTATACAACGCGAAAGTTAGTGTTTAGAAATAGTTCACATAGATTGAGAATCAAATTGGTTTGATTATAGATATGTATATCCCAAACTCAATCATAAGCAGAATTAATCAAAGAATAATTTCGCCTATTAGATTAATAACAAACGACGTAGAAGGAGATTAGATTTATAATGTGTAACAATTTTAAGAATGATGAGAAATAGCATTCGCTACAAATGGAATAATAATAATCTCACTTTCTCTCATAAATCACATTTTTTTTAATTTTTTTATGCCATTCATTTTGGGGTATATACATATTGTATTTACTAAAATAGTATTAGTCATATGCTTATTTTGCTCTTTAAATTTGAATAGCTTTGAGGAATATAAGTCATACGCGAAAAAATATAATTTGCGATCAGCGTCTAATAAATTGTGAATTCTTTTCAAAGAATTTAAAGGCCTCTCAAAAAATGGGAATTTCTCATGATTTTCACATAAAAATGTATGAATATAATAAACAATTTGTGGAAAATCCATAATACCATCACAAATATTTTGCGCGATTAGGGATGCGTTCGCGTAATTCCTTTAAACCAAGTAAAACAGGTAATTTAGCAGGTGAATAACAGGTAGAAATCCGCCCCTTAGGCACAATAACAATCACTCAGAACAGTATCAGCCCCTCGGGCTCACTGTCGGTACAATATAGCCCCTCAGGCTCACTCTTAGTGCAATATCAGCCCCTTGGGCTCACTCTCAAATCATGATGGGTACCCGCGCTCACTGTGGGGGTGCAAACTCCGGAGGGGCCCCTTACGACCCAAGCGCAATATCATGCCATCTCGTGGCAATAAAAAGTATCTCAGGCCCTCGGCCTCATATCACTCAGCATATCCTCACATATGGCCCTCGGCCTCACTCAGTCCGAAAATCATCACAAGCCCCTCGGGCATTAGTAAAACAGTAGTTCTCAGCCCAAAACATCATTTAGAAATATCATTTAAGTTCAAATACGAATAAAAGTGGCTGAGTTTGTAAAACAGTAAATATCAACAGGACTGAGTTCAAGTAATAAGTCAAACAGTGAGGAATTAGTGATAAAAATCTCCAGAGGGTTCAAATAGTTGGCATGAAGCCCAAATATGGCAATCAACCCAAATCATGACGATAACAAATAGGTTTCAGTCAAATACGCGGTAAAATCATCAATCGGGATGGATCAAGTCACAATCCCCAGTAGTAAAAGACCCCACGTTCATCACCCAACGCGTGTCTCACCTCAATACAGCACTACGATGTGCAATTCGGGGTTTCAAACCCTCAGGACATCATTTACAACCATTACTCACCTCGAACCGGCTAATTCTCTAGCTCGCGATTCCTTTTCCCCTCGAAATGGCCTCCACGCGCGTCGAATTGGCCTCCACGAGCGTCGAATCTATCCAAAATCAGATACGTCACAGTATGCTAAGGGAACAAAGCCCAAGCGAAAACAATCGAATTCTCACAAATTTCCAGAAATTGGTCAAACCCGACCCCTGGGCCCACATCTTGGAATTTGACAAAATTCACAAACTAGAATCCTATACTCTCACGAGTCTATCCATATGAAAATTATCCAATTCTGATACCATTTGGTCCTTCAAATCATCATTTTATATTTTTGAAAGATTTCACAATTTTCTTCCCAAATTCCATCCCAAGTCATGAATTAAATGATGAATTCAATGATAGATTCATGTACTCTAGCCAAATCTGAGTTAGAATCACTTACCCCGATGAATTTCTTGAAAAACCTTCGAAATATCGCCAAATTCCGAGCTCTCTAGGTCAAAATATCAAATAAAATCCAAAACCTCATATTTATAGAGTACCCCACAGATTTCCACCTCCGCGGGCCGCACAAAATCGACCGCGGTCCGCACAAAAATGACCGCGGCTGTACAAGCTTTTCTCTACAGTGACAGGCTTTAGTATTTTAGCCATACCTTTCTCTATAGATGTCCAAAATGTGATATCTTTACTTTTCTGCAAACTAGACACGAAGGGCTACAACTTTTGTTTTTTAATCATCTCAAAATTTCTTTGTAGATTAAAAGATATGAGCTTCCGAAGTAGGACCAGCGGAATGTTCTTCACCGCGTCCGCACACCATTTTGTGCGGTCCGCTCAACACCTACCGTGACCGCACTTCATTTTGTGCGGTCCGCACAGCACACACCGCAGCCGCACTTCTTTTTTTGAGGACCGCGCAGGTGAGTTCCGAGGCCTGCAACCCTTCTGCACCTGCTACAACTATGATTTTCGGCCTAAAACATCCCGGAACTTATCCGGAACTCCCGGAACTTCAAACCAATTGTACCAACACATCCAATGACATCGTTCAAACTTGTTCAAAACTTCGGAATGCTCACGACAACATCAATCACCAATTTAACATAGGATTCAAGCCTAAGAACTCTAAGAACTCTTAAATTATGCTTTCGATCAAAAAGTCTATCAAATCTCGTCCGAATGATCTAAAATTTTGCACACACATCCCAATTGACACAACGAAGCTACTGTCACTCTCGGAATTCCATTACAACCCCTATATCAAAATCTCGCCTATCAACCGGAACCGCCAAAATATCAACTTCACTAATTTAAGCCTAAATCTTCTCTACAACTCCAAAACCCATTCTGATCGCGCTCCTTAGTCACAAATCATCTCCCGAAGCTAACCGAACCATCGGAACTCACTTCCGGGCCTTCTAACACATATGTCAACATCCAGTTGACTTTTCCAACTTAAGCCTTCTTAAAAGAGATTAAATGTCTCATTTCTTACCAAATGCTCTCCGAACTCGAATTAATCAAACCGATCACATAAAACACGGATAACGAAGCGTAAAGAAGCTAAAATAGGGGAAAACGGAGCGGTAAATCATGAGACGACTGGCCGGGTCATCACATCCTCCCCAACTTAATCAAACGTTCGTCCTCGAACGAGTCAAGAAACATACCTGAAACCTCAAACAGGTGAGGATATCTGCTCCGCATCTCTCGCTTGGTCTCCCAGGTAGCCTCCTCCATGGGCCGACCTCTCCACTGCACTTTCACTGAAGCTATATCCTTTGACCTCAACTTTCGAACCTGACGACCCAAAATTGCTACTGGCTCCACATCATAGGTCAAATCATCATCCAACTGAACCGTGCTGAAGTCCAAAACATGAGATGGATCCCCAATATACTTCCGGAGCATAAAAACATGAAATACCGGATGCACACTCGACAGGCTGGGTGGCAAAGCAAGCTCATAAGCCTCCTCCCCAATTCTCCGAAGCACCTCAAAAGGCCCAATGAACCGCGGACTCAACTTTCCTTTCTTCCCAAACCATGTAGGACATATTTCGAACCTTCTGGTCCGCATAACTCTTCTATCGCGAGTATGTTGTATGAAGCCTCTTCTGAATCACCTTCACCTTCTCTAAGGCATCCTGAACCAAATCTGTCCCCAATAGCCTAGCCTCGCCGGGCTCGAACCAACCAACTGGAGATCTACAATGCCTCCCATACAAAGCCTCATATGGAGCCATCTGAATACTCGACTGGTAGTTGTTGTTGTAAGAAAACTCTGCAAGCAGTAGAAACTTATCCCATGAACCTCCGAAATCAATAACACAATCACGCAACATGACCTCCAATATCTGAATAGTACGCTCGGACTGCCCGTCCATCTGAGCGTGAAAAGGTGTGCTCAACTCCACCTGAGTACCCAACTCTCACTGAACAGACTTCCAAAACTGGGAAGTAAACTGAGTACCCCGATTTGAAATGATAGAAACTGGAACACCATGCAGCCGAACAATCTCTCGGATATATAAATCTGCTAACCACTCTAAAGAATAAGTAGTAAAGATAGGAATGAAGTGCGCGGACTTGGTCAGGCGATCCATAATCACCCAAATAGCATCGAACTTCTTCAAAGTTCGTGGAAGTCCAACAACAAAGTCCATAATGATCCTATCCCACTTCCACTCAAGAATAACCATCTGCTGAAGTAAGCCACCCGGTCTTTGATGCTCGTATTTCACCTGTTGACAATTGAGACACCGAGCTACAAATCCCATAATATCTTTCTTCATTCTTCTCCACGAATAGTGTTGCCTCAAATCCTGGTACATCTTCACGGCTCCCGGATGAATAGAATACCGTGAGCTATGGGCCTCCTCCAGAATCAACTCTCTCAGCCCATCCACATTGGGCACACAAATCCAGCCCTGCATCCTTAACACCCCATCATAACTGATGGTCACATCTCTGGCATCATCATGCTGAACTCTGTCCTTAAGGACAAGCAAATGCGGGTCATCATACTGGCGCTCTTTGATGCGATCAAATAAGGAAGACCGAGAAACCACACAAGCCAACACCCGACTGGGCTCTGAAATATCCAACCTTACGAACCGATTGGCCGAAGCCTGAACATCAATTGCAAGGGGTCTCTCCCCTACTGGAATATATGCCAAACTCCCCATACTCACTGTCTTTCAGCTCAAAGCATCGACCACCACATTGGCCTTTCACGGATGGTACAATATAGTGATATCATAATTCTTAAGCAACTCTAACCATCTCCGCTGCCTCAAATTAAGATCCTTTTGTTAGAACAAATGTTGAAGACTGCGATGATCAGTGAACACCTCACAAGATATGCCATACAAGTAATGCCTCTAAATTTTCAATGCATGAACTATGGCAGCCAACTCTAAATCATGAACGGGGTAGTTCTTCTCATGGGGTTCAACTGAAGAGAAGCATATGCAATAACTCTACCCTCCTGTATCAATACACATCATAATCCCAACCTAAAGCTGATGGCAAGACCAATACTGGAGTTGCGGTCAAAGTCGTCTTGAGCTTTTGAAAGCTCTCCTCACACTCGTCCGACCACACGAATTAAACACCCTTCTGAGTCAATTTGGTCAAGGGCGATGCGATAGATGAGAATCCCTTAACAAACCAGCGATAATAGCCTGCCAACCCAAGAAAGCTAAGAATCTCTGTAGTTGAGGATGGTTTAGGCCAACTCTGAACCACCTCAATCTTCTTTGGATCAACCTGAATACCCTCACTGGACACCATATTCCCCAAGAAAGCCACTGAAGTGAGCCAAAACTCACATTTGGAGAATTTTGCATAAAGCTTCTCCTCCCACAATTCCTGCAATACAACTCGCAAATGCTCCGCGTGCTCCTCCTAACTACGTGAATACACCAGGATATCATCAATGAATACTATAACGAACGAATCAAGATAAGGCCGGAACACGCTGTTCATCAAATGTGTGAATGTTGCTGGGGCACTGGTTAGCCTGAAAGACATCACAAGGAACTCATAATGACCATATCTGGTCCTGAAAGCAGTCTTAAGAATATCTGACTCTCTGATCTTCTACTAGTGATAGCCCGAATGGAGATCAATCTTGGAGAGCACTCTCGCTCCCTGAAGCTGGTCAAATAAATCATCAATGCGAGGCAAGAGATACTTGTTCTTAATTGTTACCTTGTTCAATTGCCTATAATCAATGAACATTCTCATTGTGCCATCCTTATTCTTCACAAACAAAACTGGCGCACCACAAGGTGACACACTAGGCTGAATGAACCCTTTATCTAGGAGATCCTGAAGTTGTTCATTCAATTTTTTCAACTCCGCTGGTGCCATATGATACGGCGGAATAGAAATGGGCTGAGTGCCCGACACCAGGTCAATACCAAAATCAATATCCTTGTCCGGTGGCATGCCTAGCAGGTCTGCAGGAAAAATATCGGCAAAATCCCTCACAACTAGGACAGAATCAATACTAGGAGTCTTAGCTCCAACATCCCTCACAAACACTAAATATGAAAGGCAACCTTTCGCAACCATACGTTGGGCCTTCAAGAAAGAGATCACTCTACTAGGAACATAATCAGTCACACCACGCCACTCGATCTGTGGTACACCCGACATAGCCAAAGTGACGATCTTATCATGACAGTCTAGAATAGCATGACACGGAGATAACCAATCCATGCCCAAAATGACATCGAAATCCACCATGCTCAATAGTAATAGATCCACTCGGGTCTCCAGACCCCCAATAGTCACCACACATGACCGGTACACACGGTCTACAACAACAGTATCGCCCGCCGAGGTAGATACATAAACAGGTAAAGCAAGAAACTCATGGGGCGTACCCAACTAATGAGCAAAATATGATGACACATAAGAAAAGGTGGAACTGGGATCAAATAATACAGAGGCATCTCTGTGGCAAACTAAAACAATACCTATAATGACAGCATCCGAAGCAATGGCGTCTGGCCTGCCTGGAAGTGCATAGAAACGGGCCTGACCTCTCCCTGATCGACCTCCCCCTCTGGGGCGACCCCTGGCTACCTGACCTCCACTTCTAGCTAGCTGGGCGGGTGGTGAAGTAACTAGAGAAGAAGTCGAGGGTTGACCCCTCTGCTGGGACGAACTAGCAATACGACAAGGACACTGCCTCCACACATGCCCAAACTCTCCACACTCAAAACAACTCCCAGGTGCTGGAGAAGGGGACTGAAGGGAACCCCTCACACCGAAGTGACTAGCTGACTCACTCGGCATAAAAGAACCATGAGTTGAAGGGGCACGAGATAAACTCTGAGCTGGGAGGGCACTAAGTGATGACTGACCCTACTGAGTACCTTGATAACCATGACCCGAAGATGCCCCACGATAACATGGGTGGGCTGACTAAGCAAGCCTAAAAGAATGACCTCTACCATGCTGGAACTGTCCCTTCGAAGGAGCACCACTATAACTGCCAGATCCTCGAGGCCTCTTGGCCTCCCTCTCCTCCCGATCCTGATGGCGAACCGTCTCAATCTCGTGAGCGATATCAACCACCTCCTCAAACGTAGCACCCAACACTCTCTCTCTAGTTATCAGAATACGGAGATGGTAGTTAAGGCCATCAACAAATCTCCTGATCCTCTCACGATCTTTCGGAACCATCCAGATGGCATGACGAGACAACTCAGAAAACCTCGACTCATACTATGACATAGTCATATACCCCTATCTCAACCACTCAAACTGTCTACGCAGCTCCTCTCTGCGAAACTGCGGCACATACTTCTCTAGGAAGAGAACGGAGAACTCATGCCAAGTAAGGGCGCTGCTCCAACCGACCTACACCTCTCATACGCCTCCCACTAAGTGAAGGCAGCCCCAGAAAACTGAAAGGTAGTAAATGCCACACCACTAGACTCAAAAGTCCCTACTGTATAGAGCATCCGCTGGCACTTATCCAAGAAACCCTAGGCATCCTCGGCCTCTGCTCCGCTAAATGTTGGAGGCTGGAGTCTACCAAACCTCTCAAGATGACGCTGCTTATCATCTGTCATAACTAGCACAACAAACTCCTGAGCTGGTGCAATCGGCTGGGCTAGAGGTGCCCCCAGCGTCTGAAGTCCTTGCACTACCTACTCAGGTGTGTGAGCAGCGGGGGTCTGATTGCCTCCCCCAACCTGTGAAGTAGCTGCCGCTATAGTGGCTGAAATTGCTTGAGCCAAGCTAGTGAAAACTGGTAAGATCTGTGTCAAGGCCTCCTGAAGACCCAGAATCACGATGGGCACAGCTGGTGCCTGAACTGATGCTGTTGGAGCATCTATATCTAGAGCCTGATCTGGAGCTAGGGTAGCTGGTAGATCTATAGGTGTTGCCCTTGCTGCTCTGCCTCTTCCGCGACCACGACTGCGTCCACGGCCTCTGGTGGTCTCAGCTGGTGGTAGTGGTGGTCGTCCACCTCGTCTGGTAGCTCGCGTCCTCACAATCTGTGAGAGAATGGAATAACAGAAGTTTAGTACCTGGACCAACAAGTTCGCACGACAAGAATTTCAAGAATATGAAGTTTTTCCTAAAGGTTCTGCAGCCTTTCGAGGATAAATATAGACGCCTCCGTACCGATCTACGAGACTCTACTAAACCTGCTCATGACTCGTAAGAGCTAAGTAACCTAGGCTCTGATACCAACTTATAACGACCCAATTCCCCGAACCCGGTCGTGATGGCACCTCTCGTGAAGACAAGGCCAGCCAGACCAAAACAGACCACCTCTTTAAACAGTTAAATACCGTAAGTAGTTCTAAAACGTGGTATATAAAACCATAATTTGCGAAATTAACGATAACTACAGTAGAAACCATCCCGACACAGCCCAAATCGGGGTGTCACAAGTCATGAGCAACTAATAGTTCTGGATTCCAGTCTACTAGATACCAAATCCATTATACAAGTTCAAGAACATAAAATAAGTAAGATAAAGGAGGCACAGGGGCTGCAGACGCCAACAGCTACCTCGTAGTCTCCGAAAACACTACCTGGACTGGGAGGATCAGCACTCAGGAGCGGACTCTGCGACACCTGAATCTGCACACACAGTGCAGGGAGTAATGCGAGTACTCCGACCCAGTGAGTAATAATAATAAATAATGGATGAAAGCAAGAAAACACGTAAAGGAACAAAGCAATTCTATATCAAGCAGTAAAATTATTTAAGGCAGTAAATCCATGAAGAAATCAAATGAAGTTCCTTTAAACCAAGTAAAACAGGTAATTTAGCAGGTGAATAAAAAGTAGAAATCCGCCCCTTGGGCACAGTAACAATCACTCAGTACAGTATCAGCCCCTCGGGCTCCCTCTCGGTACAATATCAGCCCATCAGGCTCACTCTTAGTACAGTATCAGCCCCTCGGTCTCACTCTCAAATCATGATGGGTACCCGCGCTTACTGTGGGGATGCAGACTCCGGAGGGGGCCCTTACGACCCAAGCGCAATATCAAGCCATCTCGTGGCAATAAAAAGTATCCCAGGCCCTCGGCCTCATATCACTCAGCATATCCTCACATATGGCCCTCGACCTCACTTAGTCCGAAATTTATCACAAGCCCCTCGGGCATTAGTAAAACAGTAGTTCTCAGCCCAAAACATCATTTAGAAATATCATTTAAGTTCAAATACGAATAAAAGTGGCTGAGTTTGTAAAGTAGTAAATATCAACAGGACTGAGTTCAAGTAATAAGTCAAACAGTGAGGAATTAGTGATAACAATCCCCGGAGGGTTCAAATAGTTGGCACGAAGCCCAAATATGGCAATCAGCCCAAATCATGACGATAACAAATAAGTTTCAGTCAAATACGTGGTAAAATCATAAATTGGGACGGACCAAGTCACAATCCCCACTATTAAAAGACCCCACGCTCATCACCCAACGCGTGTCTAACCTCAATACAGCATTACGATGTGGAATCTGGGGTTTCAAACCCTCAGGACATCATTTACAACCATTACTCACCTCGAACCGGCTAATTCTCTAGCTCGCGATGCCTTTGCCCCTCGAATTAGCCTCCACGCGCGTCGAATCTATCCAAAATCAGAACGAATACGTCATAATATGCTAAGGGAACAAAGCCCAAGCGAAAACAATCGAATTATCACAAAATTCCAGAAATTGGTCAAACCCGACCCCCGGGCCCACATCTCGAAATTTGACAAAATTCACAAACTATAATCCTTATACTCTCACGAGTCTATCCATACAAAAATTATCCAATTCCGATACCATTTGGTCCTTCAAATCATCATTTTATATTTTTGAAAGATATCACAATTTTCTTCCCAAATTCCATCCCAAATCACGAATTAAATGATGAATTCAATGATAGATTCATGTACTCTATCCAAATCTGAGTTAGAATCACTTACCCCGATGAATTTCTTGAAAAACCATCGAAAAATTGCCAAAATCCGAGCTCTCTAGGTAAAAATATCTAATAAAACCCAAAACATCGTATTTATAGAGTAACCCACAGATTTCCACCTCCGCGTGCCACACAAAATCGACTGCGGCCTGCACAAAACCAATGCGGTCCTCACAAAAACGACTGCGGCCGCACAAGCTTTCCTCTACAGTGACAGGCTTTAGTATTTTGGCAGTAACTTTCGCTACAGATTTTCATATTGCAATATCTTTATCTTTTTGGAAACTAGACACGATGGGCTACAACTTTTGTTTTTGAATCATCTAAGAATTCCTTGTAAATCAAAAGATATGAGCTTCTGAAGTAGGACCAGCGGAATGTTCTTCACCGCGGCCGCACACCATTTTGTGCGGTCCGCACAACACCTACCGCGGCCGCACTTCATTTTGTGCGGTCCGCACGGCACATACCGTGGCCGCACTTCTTTTTGTGAGGACCACACGGGTGAGTTTTGAGGCCTACAACCCTTCTAGACCTGCTACAGCTATGATTTTCGGCCTAAAACATCCCGGAACCTACCCGGAACTCCCGGAACTTCAAACCAATTGTACCAACACATCCCATGACATCGTTCAAACTTGTTCAAAACTTCAGAACGCTCACAACAGCATCAATCACCAATTTAACATAGGATTCAAGCCTAAGAACTCCAAGAACTCTTAAATTATGCTTTCGATCAAAAAGTCTATCAAATCTCGTCCGAATGACCTAAAATTTTGCACACACATCCCAAATGACACAACGAAGATACTGTCACTCTCGGAATTTTATTCCGACCCCTATATCAAAATCTCGCCTATCAACTGGAACCGCCAAAATATTAACTTCGCCAATTTAAGCCTAAATCTTCTCTACAACTCTAAAACTCATTCTGATCGCGCTCCTAAGTCACAAATCACCTTCCTGAAGCTAACCGAACCATCAAAACTCACTTCCGAGCCTTCTAACATATAAGTCAACATCCGGTTGACTTTTCTAGCTTAATCCTTCTTAAAAGAGACTAAGTGTTTCATTTCTTACAAAATCCTCTCCGAACTCAAACTAATCAACTCGATCACATAAAACACGGATAACGAAGCGTAAAGAAGCAAAATAGGGGAAAATGGAGCGGTAACTCATGAGACGACTGGTCGGATCATCACAGAATCTTCCTTATGATCTTATGGACAGAATAATAATTGAACAAAATCAGTTGCTTCGTGATTTCAACAAGTTGAAGAATGATCTGGTGAGACTTTGTGGTCTTTAGCCCGGGTATCCTATAATTATCTCCGATTCGGATGATGATGAGATATATCGAGAAATTGAGGAGTATTATTCTAATGAGGAAGATGATGTTTAGTTTTCCTTAATCCTTTTTTTTATGTTTTTCTTTTGTGTTTTTATTTATGTTTTCTTTATTTTTGTGTGGCTTTTCTTTTGTTTTGGGTGCTTTTTACATGTGTGATCGTTCTTTGTAATATTTCTTTTATGTTTCTGATATTACAGAATATGATCCACATCGTATCAAACTCTTTTCCAGAAAATTATATGTAAATGACAACTCCAGCATAGAACGATAATAAATCATCAAATGCAGCAGATTATACATCTTATGAAAATAATTGTTCGGTATAAAATACTGTATAATATGCTTTCGTATGATATATCTCCAGCATAATATACAGGAAGCAAAAATTTTGATGTCCCTAATTCTAATAATTTGTTATGGATACAAATTTTTCATTGTTTTACACTTCTCCATTATAATATATTGGCCAATATCGCTTCATAAGCAGCAATTCCAGCATAATTTTCAGGAGGCAACCAAAATAAGAACTCCAACTAATTATACTAGAGTTGCATCAGCAAAATTTATGAAATCTAACTTAATATACATAAAAACACACCATAAAAAATATAATCTTCAATCAATAAATAGCTAAAATTAAGCAAAAAAAAAATATGGATTGTGTTTAGCCAGTATAGAATATTGGACATTATGCTTTTACCTTGTATATATCCAGTATAACATATAGGAAGCAAAAATTTTAAATTATTTAATTCCAGCAACTTATTCTCGATACAAATTTTTTACTGTTTTACAGCTCCATTATAATATACTGGCCTATATAGCTTCATAAGTAGCATTTCTAGCATAATTTACAGGAAGCAACCAAAATAAGAACTCCAACTAATTATACTAGAGTTGCATCAACAAAAATTATGAAATGTAACTTAATATACATAAAAACATCGCCATAAAAAAGTAATCTCCAATCCTAATAACTTTATTTCAATCAAAAAATCGCACAAATTTAGGGAAAAAAATTGTAACGACCCAACCGGTCGTTTTGAGCTTTTGCACTTTGCTCGCCAGTTCTCGGGAATGACTAGTCCCGTGGGAGGTATTATGACTTATGTAAATCGTCGGTTTTGGTTTTCAGGGTAACCAGAATGAATTTTGAAGAAACAGTTCTTACTTCAAAGCTTAAAATTTGAAAGATTTAACCAAGATTTGACTTGTTGATATATGATCCCGGATCAGAATTTTTATGATTTGGTTAGCTCCGTTAGGTGATTTGGGACTTAGGAGCGTGATCGGAATGTGTTTTGGAGGTCCGTAGTAGATTTACGCTTGAATTGGCGAAATTAGATTTTTGGCATTTTCGGTTGATAGGTGAGATTTTAATATAGGGGTTGGAATGGAATTCCGGGAGTTGCAGTAGTTCTGTTGTGCCATTTGGGATGTGTGTGCAAAATTTTAGGTCATTCGGACGTGGTTTGGTAGACGTTTTGATCAATAACGTAATTTGGAAGTTCTTGGAATTCTTAGGCTTGAATCAGATGCAAATTTGGTGTTTTAATGTTGTTTTGAGCGTTCTGAAAGTTGGAACAAGTTTGAATGATGTTATGGGGTATGTTGGCATATTTAGTTAATAGTTCGAGGGCCTCGGGTGAGTTTCGGGTGGTCAATCGGATCATTTCATGTTGTGAAAAATTGCAGAATTACTACTGTTGGTTTTGCAGGTTTTGACCTTCGCGTTCACAATGCATGTCCCGTGTTCACGGAGGGTTAAGGTATGATGTTGTGGAATTGGCCTTCGCGTTCGCGAAGATGGTTCCGCGATCGCGAAGGTGTGAGGTCTATGGTCATCGCGTTCGCGAGGCTCATGTCGCGTTTGCATATAGGAAGAGGGATAGTTGGGTCCCCAATGCATTTCTCTACGCGTTCGCCTAGTAGCGGTCACGTTCGCGAAGTGTTGAGTTAGTTGTGCATCGTGTTCACGAGAGGGTTCTCGCGTTTGCGGAGAAGGAATTCCGGTCGGTGAAGTTGTGTGCTTCGCGAATGCGAGGGATATGTCGCGTTCGCGATGAAGAAATATATGGGCAGACAGTTTATATTTTAAAATCGAGGATTTAAGTCCAATACCATAAAAGCCACTGGAGAGCTCGGGAGAAGGTGAAATTTGAAGGGATTTTCAGTGGAGCAATTGGGGTAAGTATTCTTCACTCGTATTTGGTTTAATTCCATGATTTAGTCTTGAATTTCATCATTTAATTTGAGAAATTAGAGTGAAATTTGGGGGGAAATGGAAGAAAAGTTTGAGAATTGTTTTGGAGTTTTGAATGAGCAATTGAGGTCGGATTTTGATGAATTTGATATGGGTAGACTCGTGAGAGGATGAGGTTTCTATTATTGTAATTTTTATCAGATTTCGAGATGGGGGCTCGGGGGCCGGGTTTGAGCAATTTCGGGATTTTTGATGTAAATTGGATATTTTGAAGTTGGCTTTGTTCCCTTAGCATATTTTAATGGCTATGTACTGATTTTGGTTAGATTTGGAGCATCCGGAGGTCGATTTGAGAGGGAAACGACATTGCGGGCTAGAGTTTGGACCGGATTGAGGTAAGTAATGATTATAAATGTTGTCCTAAGGGTATGAAACCCCGGATTGCACATCTTTGTGCTATATTGAGGTGACGCACACACTAGATGACGAGTGTGGGGTCGTGCACTGTTAGGGATTGTGACTTAGTCCATCCCGAATGTTTGTTTTACTGCGTATTTGACTAAAAACTATTTGTTATCATGATATTTTGGGTTGAATGCCATATTTGGGCCTCGTTCCAACTATTTGAACCCTTAGGGGATTTTTACTGATATTTTCTCACTATTTTGACTCTATACTTGTACACAGTCATGCTATATTCTACTGTTTTTAATAACTCAGCCATGTTTACTGTGCTTTAACACTTAAAATGATATTTTAAATGATATTTTTGGCTGAGCATCATGTTTTACTGTTGCCCGAGTGGCTTGTGAGATTTCTGACTGAGTAAGGCCGAGGGCCTATGTTGTGAGGAAACATTGATTATGCTTATGAGGCTGAGGGCCTAAGATTTGTATGCCACGAGGTGGCTTGTTGATATGAGGCCGAGAGCCTATGTGATTATGCCACGAGATGGCTTGATATTGCGCTTGGGCCATAAGGGGCTCCTCCAGGACTCTGCACACCCCCAAAGAGCGTGGGTACCCATTGTGATGTGAGATATAGCCAGAGGGGCTGGTATTGTTCCATATATTTGCCCGAGGGGCTGATTCTGTTGGTATTGTGCCCGAGGGGTTGATTCTGTTGATATTGTGCCCGAGGGCGATTCTATTTATCTTTTCTAGTTGCTTGTCATTTACTTGCTTAACTGTTAAAAAGGCATTTTTAAAGAAGCTTAAATTGAACTAAGGTGACGTTACATGATTTCACAGTTTCATTGTTTTTACTTGCTTTATACTGCTTCTTTACAGCCGGTTGATGTGCCTTACGTAATTTCTTATTGCTCAGTCTTAATTTATTATTATTATTCACTGAGTTAGGGTACTCACATTACTTCATGCACCTAATGTGCAGATTCAGGTATTTCTGAACCCTGTAACGGGTATTGGTTGCTCAGAGGCAAAGTTATCGGAGTTTAGCAAGGTAGCTAGCTGCCCGTTCGCAGCACTGCTTTTCTCCCTCTTGATTTCATTAGACTGTATTTAGTACATTTTTAGAATTTTCGTTGTATTTAGACCTTAGTAGATGCTCGTGACTTGTGACACCCTGATGTCGGGCTGTATCTATTTCCGCACTTGTTCTATTTCGCCAAATTTTGGGATTTATTTCTTATAAATGATTTAAATTGACTTATTGAAATTGTTAAGACTGAATTTGGGAATTTTGTCGGCTGACCTTGTCTTCACGAGAGGAGCCATCGCGACCGGGTTCGGTTTGGGGTCGTAACACAAATCTGGATTGTGCCCATCCAGTATAAAAGACTTGGAATTATGCTTTCACATGACATATATCCAGCATAATGTGCAAGAGGTAAAAAAAATTAATTATTTAATTCCAGCAAATTGTTCTAGATAAAATTTTTCCATTGTTTTACACTTTTCTATTATAATATACTGGCCAATATCGCTTCATAAGTATCATTTGCAGCATAATTTACAGGAAGTAAAAAAAATAAGAACTCCAGCTAATTATACAAGAATAGCATCAACAAAATTTATGTAATCCAACTTATTATACATAAAAACACACCATTAAAAATATAAAGTCCAATCCACATTATACATAAAAATATAAAAATAGAAACACAAACACATGCTAAAATATATATTCCAGTATATTAATCTTTTTTCATTTTTAATCCCTTAACAGTGGTTAACAAACATCATATAAACGACGGAAATAATGAAGCAGAAGACTGAAATATAACGAGTTTAATATTACCTATACAAATCCTCAAACATGAACTAAAACTACCCAGATTTGGTGTCACAATTTCACAAATTGTCTAAGAATGTTACAAATAAGATCTGAATAAAAATACACGAATCTGTCTCTAAATAAGTAAAAACAAAAGGAAATGATAGAAGGAGACACCAAGGCCTGCGGACGCCTGCAGGACTACCTCGGGTCGTCTGTTGGACTGAAGACAGCACCCTCACTGCGGTCCAAAAGTTGTAGCATCGGGATCTAAACGCAGTGCAAAGTGTAGTATCAGCACAACCGACCCTATGTGCTGGTAAGTGCCTAGCCTAACCTCGGCGAAGTAGTGATGAGGCTAGGACCAGACTACCAAATAAACATTTGTAGTTAAATCATATACAGCGAAAAATAAAAGAAGATATTCACAGTCAAAGATGGAGAGGGGAAAACATGCTACGGGGAGTATCAGATAAAAACAAAATACCAAAGAGGAATGTTCCAGGCGTGCAACTCAATCCCATTTATATATCTCGTTGCAGGCATGCAATCCGCTCCCATTTCATATATCTCATTACAAGCGTGCAACCCGCTCCCACTTCATATATCTTGTTGCAAGCGTGCACCCCGCTCCCATTTCGTATATATCGTAGCAGGCGTCCAACCTGCTCCCATTTCATATATCTCGTTGCAGGCATGCAACCCGCTCCCATTTCATATATCTCATTGCAGGAGTGCGAACTGATCCTACTTCATATATTTTGTTGAAGGCGTGCAACCCGCTCCCATTTCATATCAATATCAATCACAAAAGAACCCCGGCAAGGGAACAAAAGTATAACAACAACATCCCGGCAAGGGAAACAATATCGTAAACAATAACATCCCGGCAAGGGAGACAATATCATAAACAATAACATCCCGGCAAGGGATAAAATATCATAATCAATAACATCTCGGCAAGGGAGACAATATCATAAACAACAACATCCCGATAAGGGAACCAACAATGATAATCAACATATTAAGCACGAATAAATCTCAACGGAGTCACAACAATTACAACACTAGACCCACGGGCATGCTTGACACTGACGTATAGATACTCGTTGCCATGCATATACAATGTACTCCACAATTAACACATAGCAATTAAGACACAACTCCTAATCCCTCAAGCTAAGGTTAGACCAAACACTTACCTCGATGCAACAAACACAATTCAAGCCTCAACTGCCGCTTTACCTCTTGTTCCACCACCAATACGCTTGTATCTAGCCACAAGTTATTTAACTATATCAAAAAATGCTAAATGAATCACTTCTAATGCATGAAAATAAGTTTTCTAATGATTTCCCCAAAAAAGTCAAAAATCAACCCCGGGCCCACATGGTCAAAACCCGAGTTTCGAACCAAAATCCGATTACCCATTCCCCCACGAACCCAATTATATAATTTGATTTGAAATCTAACCTCAAATCGAGGTACAAATCCCCAAAATTTGAAAAAAAAACTAAGTTCTACCTAAAACACCCAATTTCCCCCATGAAAACCTTTTATTTTGAGTTTAAATCATGTGAAAACATGTTAAAGAATATGTCGCATTTGCGACCATGAAGCAATCCGGTGACCTTCGCATCTGCGAGGGACCTATCGTATTTGCGAAAGAGGGGGCTTCACAATTCCCACAAATGTTTCGCATTTGCGAAAAGGGCCTGCCCAGGCTTGGTTCGCATTTTTCGAGGCCTGGGTCGCAATTACCAAGCCTGATAACTTCGCAATTGCAAATCCTGTTCTCGCAATTGCGAGATCAAAGGCGTAGGAAAAAATAACACACTTGATCCTAAGTCCAATTCCACTATGTGGCCTATCCAAAACTAACCCGAGCCCTCGGGGATCCAAACCAAACATGCACGCAAGTCCAAAAACATCATATGGACTTGCTCGTGCGATCAAATCATCAAAATAACATCAATAGCTATGTATTTAGCATCAAAATCAAAGAAAATCTCAAGAATTTTCAAAGTTTAAAAATTTTCAACTATGGTTCTGAATAATGTCATATGACCTCCGTTTCTTACCAAATTTTAGATGCTCTAATCAAATACCATTTAAGACTTGTACCGGGCTTCGATACCAAAAAAGGGGCCCGATACCATCAAATTCCAATACATTCAAATTTCCAAAAACTCTTAAAATTTTAGTTAAATAATTTTCTTCAAAAATTCGTTTCTCGGGCTTGGGACCTCGGAATTCGATTCCGGGCATACGCCCAAGTCCCATATTTTACTACGGACCCTCCGGGACTATCAAATCACGTATCCGGGTCCATTTACCCAAAATATTGACCGAAGTCAACCTAAAGTCATTTTAAGAATTAAATTCACCATTTTCACAGAGTTTCACATAATGGATTTTTGGATACACGCCCGGACTATGCACGCAAATCGAGGTGAGACAAAATAAGAGGTTTTAAGCCCTCGGAACACAGAATTTATTTCTAAAACAAGTGATGACCGTCATCACATTCTCCACCTCTAAAACAATCGTTCGTCCTCGAATGGACATAGGAAGGAAGTACCTGAGTCGGAGAAAAGGTGGGGATAACAGATTTGCATATCGGACTCGGACTCCCAGGCCGATGCCTCAACAGGCTGACCTCTCCACTGAACACGAACAGAGGGGAAACTCTTCGATCTCAAATGACGAACCTACCGGTCTAGAATAGCTACCGACTCCTCCTCATAGGACAAGTCCTTGTCCAACTGGACAGTGCTAAAATCTAACACGTGGGATGGATCACCGTGATACTTCCGAAGCATGGACACATGAAATACTGGATGCTTGGATGATAAGTTCGACAGCATCGCAAGTCTGTAAGCCACCTCTCCCACTCGATCAAGAATCTCAAACGGGCCAATGAATCTAGGGCTAAGCTTGCCCTTCTTCGCAAATCTCATCATGCTCACCGACCATGAATGCCATATCACGAACCTTACGGTCGGCATAACTCTTTTGCTTGAGCTATACGAAGCCTATCCTGAATAATCTTGACCTTGTCCAAAGCATCCTATACTAGATCCGTACCCAACAACTAAGCCTCTCCCGGCTCAAACCACCCAACCGGCGATCGACACCGCCTACCATATAAAGCCTCATAAGGAGCCATCTGGATACTCGACTGGTAGCTGTTGTTGTAGGTAAACTCTGCTAAAGGAAAGAACTGATCCCACGAGCCTCCAAAGTCAATGACACAAGCTCGGATCATATCCTCCAAAATCTAAATAGTGCGCTCGGACTGCTCGTCCGTCTGAGGATGAAATGTTGTGCTCAACTCAACCCGTGTGCCCAACTCATGTTGAACTGCACTCCAGAAATGTGAGGTAAACTGTGTACCTTGGTCCGAAATGATAGACACAGGCACACCATGAAGACGAACAATCTCCCGGATATAGATCTCAGCTAACCTCTCGGAAGAATAAAAGACTGCCACAGGAATGAAATGTGCTCACTTGGTCAGCCTATCAACAATAACCCACACTGCATCGAACTTCCTCTGAGTCTGTGGGAGTCCAACAATGAAGTCCATAGTGATACGCTCACACTTCCACTCAGGATTCTCAATCTTCTGGAACAAACCACCAGGTCTCTAATGTTCGTACTTTACCTGCTGACAATTCAAACACCGAGCCACATGTGCAAGAATATCCTTCTTCATCCTTCTCCACCAATAATGTTGGCGCAAATCTTGATACATCATAGCAGCGCCCGGATGAATAGAGTACCGGGAACTATGGGCCTCCTCTAGAATCAACTCTCAGAGCCCATCCACATTAGGCACACAAACTCGACCCTGCAGCCCCAAAACTCCATCATCTCCTAATATAACCTGCTTGGCACCACTGTGCCCCTAAGGACACACAAATGAGGATCATCATAACGAGCGACCATACAAGCTAACACACAGTTGGGCTGAGAAACATCCAAACTCATGAACTGATTGGCCAAAGCCTGAACATCCAAAGCAAGCGGCCTCTCACCGACCGGAATATACGCTAGGCTGTCCATACTAGCTGACTTCCCACTCAAAGCATCAGCCACCACATTGGTCTTTCTCGGATGATATAAGATGGTGATATCATAGTCTTTTAATAGCTCCAACCACCTTCTCTGCCTCAAATTTAGCTCCTTCTTCTTGAACATGTATTGCAAACTCTTGTGATCCGTGAACACCTCACATGAAACCCCATACAGATAGTGCCTCCAAAACTTCATGTGTGAACGATGGCTGCTAACTCCAAATAATGAACCAGATAGTTCTTCTCATGAATCTTCAACTGACGTGAAGCATAAGCAATGATCTTGCCATCCTGTATCAACACTGCACCTAGTCCGATATGAGATGCATCACAATAAACTGTATATGGCCCTAAACCTATGGGCAAAACCAACACCAGCACCGTAGTCAAAGCTGTCTTGAGCTTCTGAAAGCTCGCCTCACACTCGCCTGACCACCTGAACTGGGCACCCTTCTAGGTCAACCTGGTCATCGGTGCTGCAATAGATGAAAACCCTTCCACAAATCGACGGTAATAGCCTGCCAAACCCAAGAAACTCCTGATCTTTATAACCGATGCAAGTCTAGTCCAGTTCTTGACTGCCTCTATCTTCTTTGGATCCACCTAAATACCCTCTACTTATACAACATGACCCAAGAATGCAACTGAACTCAACCAGAACTCACACTTCGAAAACTTAGCATACAACTAACTATCTCTCAAGGTCTGAAAAACCACTCTTAGATGCTGCTCATGCTCCTCCCGGCTACGGCAATAGAACAAAATATCATCGATGAAGACTATCACGAATGAATCCAAGTAAGGCTTGAACACTCGGTTCATCAAATCCATAAAAGCTGCGGGGGCATTGGTCAACCCAAATGACATCACCATGAATTCATAATGCCCGTACTGAGTGCAGAAAGCTATCATAGGGACATCGGATACCTTAATCCTCAACTGATGGTAGCCACATCTCAAGTCAATCTTTGAAAATATGTCGGCACCCTAAAGCTGATCAAACAAATCTCAATCCTCGGCAATGGATACTTATTCTTGATTGTAACCTTGTTCAATTGTCGGCTATACACATCCTCATCGATCCGTCCTTTTTGACAAACAACACCGGCGCACCCCAGGGCGAGATTCTAGGCCTAATAAAGCCCTTATCAAGCAAGTCTTGCAACTTCTACTTCAATTCTTTCAACTCAGGCGGGGCCGTACGATACGGCAGAATAAGAATGGGCTGAGTGCCCGGAGCCAAAATGATACAGAAGTCAATATCCCTGTCGGGTGGCATACCCGGCAGGTTAGAAAGAAATACCTCAGGAAACTCACAAACTATAGGCACAAAATCTATAGAAGGATCCTCAGCTCTAGAATCACGAACATATGCCAAATAGGCCAAACACCCCTTCTCAACTATACACTGAGCCTTCATATATGGGATAACACTACGGGTAGAATAACCATGAGTCCCTCTCCACTCTAAACGAGGCAAACCCGGCAAGGCTAAGGTCACAGTCTTGGCATGATAGTCCAAGATAGCATGGTAAGGTGATAACCAGTCCATCCCCAATATGACATCAAAATCAACCATGTCTAACAGTAACAAATCTACTCGAGTCTCAAGACTCCCAATCACAACTATACATGAACGATAGACACGATCTACCATAATAGAGTCACCTACAGGCGTAGACACATATACAGGAGCACTCAAAGAATCACTAGGCATGACCAGATACAATGGAAAATAAGATGACACACAGGAGTATATAGATCCCGGATCAAATAAAATTGAAGCATCTCTACGAAAACCCAGAACAGTACCGGTGATAACTACATGGGAACCTCAGCCTCAAGCCTGCCTGGAAGAGAATAACATCAAGTCTAGGCCCCACCACTCCAAACTAAATATCTGGGACTACCTTCTGCTGGCTGATCTCTACCTCTAGCGGCCTGACCTCCACCTCTAATACCCCTACTTCCACCTCTAGCACCCCTACCTCCACCTCTAGCTAGCTGAGCGGGCGGAGGAACACTCAATGCCTGAACCATGGCACGGGAACCCTGGTGCTGAGAACTACTCGGTGCTCGAGGGAAAAATCTAGCAATATGCCTCATGTCGCCATAAGTAAAACAATCCCTCGGCTGTTGGGGTTGATGACCCTGAAAACTCTAAATTGGAGGTGCACTAATAGGAGCTGGCGATGCACTATAGAGCTACTGATCAGAATACTGCATATGGGAACCACGACCACCTAGGGCACCGTGAGAAGCCTGAAGTGCTGAACGAAATGGCCTGGGAGGATGGACCCTACCAAAAGAATCCCTGCCTCCAGATGAGGCACCAGTGGACCTGCCCTAATGACGAGGCCTCTTGTCAGACCTCTGTCTACTCCCCTGTGATAGAACCATCTCAACTCTCCTGGCCATATTGGCCGCATCCTGAAAATAAATCTCATTCCCCATCTCTTTAGCCATCTGCAATCAAATCGACTAAATGAGTCCCTCAATGAACCTCCTCTCTCTCTCTTTCTCTCTTTATCTCTCTTTTAGTGGGAAGTATAAGAAGAGCATGACGGGCCAAGTCCATAAATCTAGTCTCATACTGAGTAACAGTCATAAAACCCTATTGGAGACGCTCAAACTGCCTCCGATAGCTCTCCCTCTGAGTGACACGAAGAAACGTCTCCAGGAATAGCTGAGAAAACTGATTCCAAGTCAAAGCTAGTGACCCAACTGATCTAGCCAAACAATAATCTCTCCACCAAGTCTTGGGGGATCCAGATAAACGGAAAGCAGCAAAGTCGACCCCATTGGTCTCCACTATCCCCATGTTCCTGAGAACCTCATGATAGTTGTCCAAATAATCTTGGGGATCCTCAGAAGATACACTGCTGAAAGTGGTAGTGAAGAGCTTGGTGAACCTGTCCAATCTCCACAAGGCATCATTAGACATAGCTTCTCCATCACCGGTCTGAGCTACCACACCCGGCTGAACTGCTCCAACTATCTGAGTTGTTGGAGTCTGACACTGAGGAGCCATCTGCTCCGGAGTGCGGGTAGTAGGAGTCTGGGCTCCTCCTCTAGCCTGAGAGACGGCTGCTACTACAGAAGCAAGACTGCTCGAGTGACACTCTCCATAAGGCCCACTAGATGGACCAGAGCATCTTGGAGTACTAGGGTAGCAATAAACCCCTGTGGGACCTGAGCTGGACCTACCGGAACTGCCTGGGCCGGAACCTCATCATCAAACTCAACTTGAGGCTCCGCCACTGATGTTGCTGCTCTAGGTTGAGCTCTGCCCCTACCTCAGCCTCGCCCTCTGCCCCTCGTGGGAGCTACTGCTAGGGGATTGGGCTGCTGATCAGTGGATGAGGAAGCACGTGTTCTTGCCATCTGCGAAAGAACAGAGTAGAAATTCAATCAGCATTGAGAAACCAAACCGCACAACAAGAAAGAATAGATCTGAAGTTTTTCCTAATTCTATAGACTCTAGGGGATAAATACAGATGTTTCTATACCGATCCATCAGACTGTACTTAGATTGTCCGTGAATTGTGAGACCTAAGTAACCTAAAGCTCTAATACCAACTTGTCATGACCCGAATTTTCCACCATCGGGAGTTGTGATGGCGCCTACTAGTGAAAGCTAGGCAAGCCAAATTATTCTAATTACGTAACTTTTTCAGTTTTACTCCGTTAATAGTGGTGAAAAAACATCATATAAACGGCAAAAATAATAAAGCGGAAGAGTTAATATAAGGACTTTAATATTAGCGATACAAATACTCAAACATGAACTAAAACTACCCAGATCTGGTGTCACAATTTCACAGACTTTCTAAGAATGCTACAAATAAGATCTTAATAAAAATATACGAATCTGTCTCTGAATAAGTATAAATAGAAGGAAATGATAGAAGGAGACACCAAGGCCTGCGGACGCCTGCAAGACTACCTCAGGTCGCATGTTGGACTAAAGACAGCACCCACACTGCGGTCCAAAAGCTGCAGCACCAGGATCTGCACACAGTGTAGAGTGTAGTATCAGCACAACTGACCCCATGTGCTGGTAAATGCCTAGCCTAACCTTGGTGAAGAAGTGATGAGGCTAGGACCAGACTACCAAATAAACTTGTGCAGTTAAATTATATACAGCAGAAAAGAAAAGCAGATATTCACAATCAAAAATGTGGAGGGGAAAACATGCTAGGGGGAGTATCAGATAATAACAAAATACCAAAGAGGAATGTAAAGAAACAAGAATTTAATTGCCAACAATAATGAGGAAAACAAACACAGTATTCACTTTCATTTCTTTTTTGTTGTAGGCGTGCAACCCGATCCCATTTTATATATCTCGTTGCAGGCATGCAACCCGCTCCTATTTTATATATCTCGTTGCAGGCGTGCAACCTGCTCCCATTTCATATATCTCATTTCAAGCGTGCAACCCGCTCCCACTTCATATATCTTGTTGTAGGCATGCAACCCGATCCCATTTCATATATCTCATTGCAGGCGTGCAACCCGCTCCCATTTCATATATCTCGTTGCAGGCGTGTAACCCGCTCCCATTTCATATATCTTGTTGCAGGCGTGCATCCCGCTCCCATTTCTTATATCTCGATGCAGGCGTGCAACTCGCTCCCATTTCTTATATCTCGTTGCAGGCGTGCTACCTGCTCCCATTTCATATCAATATCAATCACAAAAGAATCCCGGCAAGGGAACAAGAGTATAAAAATAACATCCCGGTAAGGGAAACAATATCGTAAACAATAACATCTCGACAAGGGAGATAATATCATAAACAATAACATCCCGATAAGGGAGACAATATCATAAACAATATCATCCTAGCAAGAGAGACAATATCATAAACAACAACATCCTGGCAAAGGAACCAACAATGATAATCAACATATTAAGCTTGAATAAATCTCAACGGGGTCACAACAATTTCAACACTAGACCCATGGGCATGTTTGACACCGACGTATAGATACTCATCACCATTCCTAGATATCGTACTCCACAATTAACACATAGAAATTAAGACACAATTCCTAATCCCTCAAGTTAAGGTTAGACCAAACAATTACCTCGATGACACGAACATAATTCAAGCCTCAACTGCCGCTTTATCTCTTGTTCCACCACTAATTCGCTTGTATCTAGCCACAAGTTACTTAACTATATCAATAAATGCTAAATGAATCACTTCTAATGCTTGAAAATAAGTTTTCCAATAATTTCTCCCAAAAAGTCAAAAATTGACCCCGGACCCACATGGTCAAAACCCGAGTTTCGAACCAAAATCCGATTACCCATTCCCCCACGAACCCAATTATATAATTTGTTTTGAAATCGAACCTCAAATGAAGTCCAAATCCCCAAAATTTGAAAAATCTAAGTTCTACTCAAAACACCCAATTTTTCCCGTGAAAACCCTTGATTTTGAGTTGAAATTATGTGAAACGATGTTAAATATTAATGAAAACTAATTATAAATTACTTACAATCAATTAGGAAGAGTACTAATCTTTGACAAATCGCCCAAAAGTGTTTTAGGTTTGAGGGGGTTTGAAAAATGAGAAATTTTTGGCTAAGTTATGATTTTGGAGGTTGCAGATGTCGCAATTACAACCAGGGTTTGCAATTCCGAACACCTTCAGGGCCTTCTATCTTCGCAAATGCGAAGAATATGTCGCATTTGCAACCATGAATAAATCCAGTCACCTTCGCATTTGCGAGGGACCTATCGCATTTGCGAAAAAGGGGGCTTCGCAATTTCAACAAATGTTTCGCATTTGCAAAAAGGGCCTGCCCAGGCTTGGTTCGCATTTGCGAGGCCTGGGTCGCAATTACCAAGCCTGAGAACTTCGTAATTGCAAAGCCTGATCTCGCAATTACGGGATCAGAGGCCTGGGCAAAAATAGCAGATACCAGCACTTGATCCTAAGTCCAATTCCACTCTGTGGCCTATCCAAAACTCACCCGACCCCTCGGGGCTCCAAACCAAACATGCACGTAAGTCCAAAAGTATCATACGGACTTGTTCGTACGATCAAATCATAAAAATAACATCAATAACTATGAATTTAGCATCAAAATCAAAGAAAATCTCAAGAACTTTCAAAGTTTCAAATTTTTAAACTAAGTTTCCGAATCACGTCATATGACCTCCGTTTCTTACCAAATTTTACAGGCTCCACATAAATAACATTTAAGACTTGTACCAGGATCCAGAATCAAAATACGAGCCCGATACCATCAAATTCCAATACATTCAAATTTCCAAAAACTCTTAAAATTTCAATTAAACAATTTTCTTCAAAAATTTATTTCTCGGGCTTGGGACCTCGGAATTTGATTTCGGGCATGCGCCCAAGTACCATATTTTCCTACGGACCCTCCGGGTTTGTCAAATTACGGGTCCGGATCCGTTTATCTAAAATGTTGACCGAAGTCAACCTAAAGTTATTTTAAAAACAAAATTCACCATTTTCACAAATTTTCACATAATAGCTTTCCGGATACATGCCTGGACTGTGTACGCAAATCGAGGTGAGACAAAAAGAAGTTTTTAAAGCCTCGGAACAAAGAATTTATTTCTAAAACAAGTGATGACCTTTTGGGTCATCACACTTCAATCAATAAATTGCTCAAATTAAGCAAAAAAAAAATCTAGATTGTGTTTATCCAGTATAGAATACTGGAAATTATGCTTTTACATGGTATATCTCTAGCATAATATACATCAATCAAAATAAGAACTCTAACTAATTATACTTGAGTTGCATATGTAAAAATTATGAAATCTAACTTAATATACATGAAAACACACCATAAAAAGTATAATTTCCAATCGTTAAAACTTTATTTCAATCAATAGATCGCTCAAATTAAGACAAACAAATCTGGATTGTGACAATCCAGTATAAAATACTGGATATTATGCTTTCACATGATATATCTCTAGCATAATATACAGGAAGCAAAATTTTAAATTTTTTAATTCAAGCAAATTGTTCTTTGATATAAATTTTTCATTGTTTTACACTTCTCCATTATAATATACTGGCTTATATCACTTCATAATATCATTTACTGCATAATTTATAGGAAGCAACAAAAATAAGAACTCCAACTAATTATACTAGAGTTGCATCAACAAAAATTATGAAATCTAACTTATCATACATAGAAACACACCATAAAAAATATAAACTACAACCAATTGATATTTATTTCAAACAATAAATACCTTGAATTCCATAAACATCCAATATAAATTACTGGGCAATATGCTTTCACACTATAAATCTCCAGCATAATATACAGGAAGCAAAACACTAAAAAGTCGTAAATTCAAACAATAAATTCTGCATATCAATCAACAAAGTATTCATATTTTGTATATAATACTAAAACAATGTTTATGAATGTTTTTTCACTTAAGAATAACAAAGTGATAAAGGATATTTATAAAAGTAATATCCTGTCTCTCCATAATCATCACCAACCATTTTTGGAGGAGTTGAATAATCTGATTTGTGTTTCCAATCTCCATGTCCCTATAGACTAAAATCAATATACTCACGATAATATTTCATTGTATTGGGCATAAATGTCATAAGATCTTCACCCTTCATCAACATATCAATATATCATATAACAAATGCGCCACAACTTTTGTTTGCTATCTATTTTGGTGATTCTTTCCAGCGAACCACAAATGGTTCATACACATGCCCAAATGTAGGATGAAAGTCACCAAATCTACAATGTTCCAAAACCACAGGAATGAAATGCTTATAAGCAATAAGCTGCTCCTTTATAATATCATACTCATCTCCCTTGAACAACGAATCATATATATCTATGGTCATCTCATTCAAGTCTAACACTTCCAAAAAAATATGTGTACAAGAATCTAATGAAATTTCACCATTTACCAATTCTGCAAGAAGTCAAAGCGGACAGAAAACTTTTTCAACAGATGTTCATGGAATCCCATATTTATGATTCTCACCCAATAGATATTGACAAAGCCCAAAACCCAATCCAGAAGGTTCATTCCATAATTATAACTCATTCCAATCTTTTGGATTATCATTCCACTCCTTATATGCAAATTTCAAAATATCGTTAAGGTCCACATCTGTTGTTGAAGCAAATGGATACTCATTGATGTGATATATATGCTTCTTCCTCGGATAATACAATAAAAATTATATGTGCTGAATAAAAAACAAAAATAAATATATGTCAAATATAATACAAAATAAAATCATGAGTTCACAACGTAAAAGACATATACATACCGCATCATGAAAACAATACTTCTCATCTACAATCTCTTTAAAGAACATTGTCGACTGAATTTTCTCATTGTAAAGTTCATATGGCATTGCTTCCAGTACAGGATCTTCTTTCTAAATATCAGTTACTCCCCTAAAAAAATAAAGACAGAACAAATATGAAAAATAAAATAAAAAAGAGTTGTTAAATATCATATAAAAATACAATAAACAAAATAGCAAAACTCACTTTGGTAGACGGCCTTTTTCTCTCGTGTTGTTTTAAATAAGTGTGACAAACCGACACAAACCGGCCAGTCGTCTCATGAATTACCGCTCTATTGTCCCCTTTCTGCTTATTTATGCTTTGTTTATCGTGTTATGTGGTATCGAGTTGGTCAGATCGAATCCGGAATGATTTAGGTAAGGTTTGAGACACTTAGTCTCTTTTGAGGAAGCTTAAGTTGGAAAAGTCAACCAGATGTTGACTTATGCATTAGAGGGCTCGGATGTGAGTTCTGATGGTTCGAATATCTTCGGGAGGTGATTTGGTGCTTAGGAGCACGATCAGAATGAGTTTTGGAGGTTCAGAGTAGACTTAGGCTTGAATTGGCGAAGTTGATATTTTGGCGATTTCCGGTTGTGTCATTTGGGATGTGTGTGTAAAATTCCAGTTCATTCGGACGTTGTTTGGTTGGGTTTTTGATCAAAAGCAAAATTCGGAAGATTTTAGAAAGTTAGGCTTGAATCCAATGTGTTTTGGTCGATTTGATATTGTTTGAGGTGTTTTGAAGATTGGAACAAGTTTGGATAAGGTATTGGGATATGTTTGTGCTTTTGGTTGAGGTCCTAGGGGCCTCGGGGTGATTTCGGATGGTTGACGAGAAGTTTGAGGAATTTTGCTGCTACTAAACTTTTGCTGCTTCTGGTATTTCCGCACCTACGGATTGGGGTGTGACGACCCGGCCAGTCGTCTCATGAGTTACCACTCATATTCCCCCATTTTTTCTTCTTTATGCTTTTTTTATTCGTGTTATGGCGTATCGGGTTGGTCGGATCAAATTCGGAAAGGATTTGGTAAGGTTTGAGACACTTAGTCTCTTTGAAGGAAGGTTAAGTTGATAAAGTCAATTAGATGTTGACTTATATGTTAGAGGGCTCAGATGTGAGTTCCGGCATTTCGGTTAGCTTCGGGAGGTGATTTGGGACTTAGGAGCGCAATCGGAATGCGTTTTGGAGGTCCGGAGTAGATTTAGGCTTGAATTGGCGAAATCGGATTTTTTGCGATTTCCAATTGATAGGTGAGATTTTGATATAATGTCCGGAATGGATCCGAGAGTTGCAGTAGTTTCGTTGTATCATTTGGGATGTGTATGCAAATTTTCAGGTCATTCGAACGTGGGTTAGTTGGGTTTTTGATCAAAAATGGTATTCAGAAGATTTTAGAAAGGTTTAGCTTGAATTCGATGTGTTTTGGGTGATTTGATATTATTTGAGGTATTTTGATGATTGGAATAATTTTGAATAAGGTATTAGGATGTTTTTGTGCCTTTGGTTGAGGTCCCGGGGGCCTTGGGTGAGTTTCGGGTGGTCAATCGAATGATTTTGAAGTTAAGATAGTTGCAGAAATTGCAGGTTCAGCAGTTGCAAGTATTTACTCTTCGCGTCTGCGAGTGGACCCTCGCATTCGTGAAGAGTCAGCTGAGGGAGGTGGAAATTTAGCCTTCGTGTTCACGAGTCAGGTTACGCGTTCACGAAGGGATACGAGATTATGTATCGCGTTCGCGGGCATGTAGTCGTGTTCGCATAGAAGGAATTGAGAGGCTGAGCTTTAGTGGAATTAATGCATCGCGTTCGTGATGGATGGAACGCGTTCGCGAAGGTTCATCTGGGTAAAGCATCACGTTCGCGAGGGTCTTGTCGCGTTCGCGTAAGAGGATTTTGGTCAAAATTATTTTTGTGGTTCGCAGAAGGATTTTCAGGCCTGGGCAGAAGCTTAAAAGGTCGTCTTGTCCACGAATGTGGGGTTTATTTCCTCCATAGTTGGTCGTTTTGGAGCTTTTTGAAGGAGATTGAAGAGGGATTCAAGGGGAATCACTTGGAAGTAAGATTCTTGGACTTAAAACTTGATTATTATGTGAATTCCACCTAGAAAATCATGGAAATTAAGCCAAAAATTGAAGAAGCTAGGGCTTGGAAATTTAGACCTTTAATTGAGGATTTGAAGGACCATTTGGGGTCGGATTTAAGAACTTTTGATACATATGAACTCGTGGGGATATAAGGAATCTATTGATACAAAAATTATTGAATTCTGAGATGTGGGCCCGGGGGTCGGGTTTTGGTAATTTCAGGATTTTTGGTATTATTTGATTGTTTTCACTTGGGCTTCGTTCCCTTAGCATATTTTGATGCCGTGATTCTGTTTTTGGATAGATTCGATGTGAGTGAAGGCCGATTTGAGGTGCAAAGACATCGCGGAGTAGTATTTTCACCGGTTCGAGGTAAGTAACCATTATAAATCTGGAATTGAGGGTACAAACCCCGGTATTTGACTTATTTTGATAAATACGATGACGCACATGCTAGGTGACGAGCGTGTGGGCGTGCACCGGTAGGGATTGTGACTTGGTCCATCCCGTAGCGACTATTAAGCCGCGTATTTGGTTTGGAATCTTATATTATTCCGTATTTTAATCATTTATACTGTATTAGGGGTTGTATGCTATGTTTGGAGCCTTGTGCCGACCTGTTGAGACCCTTAGGGGCATTTTTACTGTTTTTCTCTCACTTTACTTGTTGAAAGCATATCCTCAGTCATGTTTTACCTGTTTAAATGTTTAAAACTGGTTTTATCACTCCACTTCTAACTGTGAGAGTTGTTTGGGCTGAGTTCCGTGATTTTTGTTGTTGTGCCCGAGAGGCTGTGAGGTTGATGACTGAGAGAGGTTAGAACCTAATGGCGAGGATAGTATATGTGTATATTATGGATCAGGCTGCACGTCGCAACAATATATATATTTGGATCGGGCTGCGCGCCGCAACAATATAGTGCTTGGGATGTAGGAGCCCCTCCGGAGTCTGTACACCCCCAGTGAGCGCAGTCGACTATTTAATTACGGATCGAGCTACACGTCGCAGCGGTTACTATGATTATTATTATTATTATTATTATTATTATTATTATTATTATTTTGAGATATTAATGAGCCTAAGTGATGAGAGTGAGTACTGAGTGACGAGAGCTGAGTGACAAGTGACTGAGAGGCTACCTGAGAGGCCATATTTTGAGTGATACCTTGCCCGAGGGGCCTAGTTATGATATTTTTACTGATTTCATTCTTCTTTTAAAATAAGCCTTTGTTGGAAAAATTGTTAAGAATATGATTTCAAGTGTTAAACTGAAATTTGATGATTTTTACGATGAAATTGGTTTTAAATTGTGAAATGGATTTGTTATCCTATTGTTTATTCAGTTATATGATTTTTAACTGCTCGTCACTGCTTTCAGACCTTATTAACTCTAGTTACTTACTGAGTCGGCGTACTCACGTTACTCCCTGCACCTTGTGTGCAGATCCCGGTGCCCGAGCGGTAGAGTGAGGGTCCTCAGCTGATCCAGAGGTTGCCGAAAATTTCAAGGTAGTTGCACGGCGTCCGCAACCCTGTTTTCTCCTTCTTATCTTGTTCTTTTCCGCATTTCTCTAGACTTTTGTTGTATCATACAGTCAGTTATGTAATAGAGGCTCTAGACTCGTGACACCAGATGTTTGGGCTGTGTTGTCTTATTTTTTATTGGTTTCCGCATTATTTTAGCTATTTTTAAAACACTTCTTATGAAAACTAGTATTTAGACCTATGTTGGAAAAATTGTTTTATAAAAGGAATTCGATGTGATTGATGGTATAGGCACCATAACGACCGGGTATTTGGGGGTCGTACCATGGGGACCACAGGTGCGACGCCGCACGTGCGGGAGATAGGCCGCAGAAGCGGAAAACGGGCTTGAGGAGCAGGAAACACAAAAACGGCTAATAGGACCGCATCTGCAAAGTCGCAGATGCGGATAATGGATCGGAGATGCAGAAATGGGAGTTTAAGTGAGGACCGCTGATGCGGTGGTTTTTTACCACAGATGCGGTACCGCAGAAGCAAAAATATAACCGCAGATGTGAAAATGTTTGGGCAGAAGGTATAAATTGTGGCCTTCACGATTTGAGCTATTTCATCATTTTTGAATTCGGCTTTGGAGCTTTTTGGATGATTGGAAAGAGGGATTTCAAGGGAACTTCATTGAGGTAAGGAATTTGGACCTAAAACTTGTTCCTCTACTTTTAATAAATGTATTAGAGGTAGAAATCATGGAAATCATGCTATTAATACGCTATTTTGCAAAATATTTTGACTGGACTGTGGTGTCAACATATTATATGTCCCATCATTTATTTTTCCAATAATAGCATCAATATTTGTACCAGCTGTAAGTCGGTTTCATCTGGACTACAGTATGCTCTTTCTTCATTCACAAAAAGGACCTTTCACTATATCTGCACCAGTTGGTGCTCCTTGATCAGTACATTTGATATTTTGTCCATCGTGGACTGATTCAATATCCATGGCTGATAGCATTGATGACGCAGCTCCGCTATTTTGCTTATTATCTTGACTGCACTGTGGTGTTAAAATTGGATATGTCCCATCAACTATTTTTTTGTATGATAGTAGCAACATCCGTACCAATTGACTGAACTTGATCAAGTGCACTACATGCTAGTCTTTCTTCACCACATGGGCTTTTCACTGAAATTCCATCACCTGTTGCATGTTCATTAGTAGTATCTTCATCACAACAATCTTTCACTAAACTTCCAACCACTACTTCAGCTTCATTATTTTTCCCTCCTTGGAATGATTCAACATCCATGAATGATGGAATTAACAATGCAGCTGCGGTATTTTACAAAATATTTTTAGTGCTCTGTGGTGTAGAAATATCATATATCCCATTAATTATTTTCTCAATGATAGCATTAACATCTATACCAGTTGAAATAACTTGAACAAGTGCACTACATTCCACTTTTTGTTTATCACAACGACTTTTCACTAAACCTCCAACAACTACTGTAGCTTCATCTATGCCTAATGGAATTAACGATGCAACTGCGGTATTTTGCAAAATCTTTTCACTGGGCTGTGGTGTAGAAATCTCTTGTTTCACATCAGCTATTTTAACCATCATAGCTTCAACATCTGTAGCAGCTGTGAGAACTGGTTCAACTGCATTATAGTCTGGACTTTTTTCATCAGAAGGACCTTTTAATAAAATTCCACTACCTGCTACAACGTCTTCAATAACTTCTTTATTTTGCGCTCCATGAACTGAAGCAATATCCATAGCCAATGGTATTGAATCAAAATGTGTTCGAACTTCATTAGCAACTTCTTCATTCTGTTCTTCACGAACTGACTCAATATCCATGATTGCTGGCATTGAAATAGAAGGTCCTGTCTCCTCAAACTCTTTATTGCCTTGTTCATCCTGTTTTGGTAAATCAACATCTTCCTCTTGTTCATCCAGTTTGTCCCCCGACAAATAAGCAAAATCTCTATTAGAATAATTCTCTCCACCAGCATCAGCCCCCAATGAATTTTGATCAACATCTCTATTAGAATATTTCTCTCCATCAACATAATCTCCTTGTACATTACTTTCACTATTTCGATGTTCACTACTTTTGTCATGTTTTCATTTGAAAATCTGGAACAATCTCTTAATCCACTGCTTTCATCTTCATCATTCAACAAGCCATGTTAATTTTTCTTTTTACTTCCTTCTTTAACACTTTCAATGAACTCTAAAACAATATTAAGCTTCTCATTAATAACCTGCAACAATGAATAAATAATATTAAAATACAATATATTATTGTACGAACAAAATCAACACTAAAATAAAGTACCAAACTAGTTAATTACCTTAACAAAGTTATTAACGTGTTTCTTTATCTTTTTCGACTAGATTTAATATTTTCTTCATCATTATCTTAAAATTAACCTGATCTACACGTATAATGTCTTCAAGTTTGGCAAATACCCTCTGAAAAGAAAAGAAAAATATTAAGAATTTCAATATCATAAAATAGAAACATTATTATCGAGTGTAAACACAATTCAAAAAGGCTAGCATATAACTTTGTATAATAAATTATTAAAACTGAAAAACATAGTGAAATGAAGTATATTATACTTATCCAGTATAATGAACTGGACAACAAAGCCTACAAATTGAAGTCTTCCAGTATAATATACTGGATCAAATTAATTAGAAGGAATGAAACTCCAGAAACAAATACTGGGTTATAGAGGAGAAACATAATCAAAGAGCATATTAAAAAAGAAAAGGACAAATAATAATTCAAAAAAATTAATCACAAATAAAACAAAATTATAGTCTGAACAGAACTAATCCAGTATAACATACTGGACAATAAGCTTACACATAGCAGACTACCCGTAAAATATACTGGAATCAAACAAAACTCAACTATATTATAAAAATCATCCAGTATAACATACTGAAAGACAAACATTCACAGGACAAACTTCCAGTATAATATCCTGGACAAATTTTTATTACTAAACTTGATAAACAAAAAACATAATAAGAATCCACATAGTATAAAATACAGGGAAACAAGCCTTCTAAAGACAGACTTCCCATTAAAATATACTGGAATCAAACAAAACTCAAGTATTACATTTATCCAGTATATTACACTAATCCAGTATATTATACTATTGATGTATATTGTATGAATATATTAAACTTAAAAGTATATTAAAATTATTGAGTGTTGTCATGACCCACAATCTACTAAGGGTTATGATGGCGCCCAACACTGGTGTCAGGCAAGTCAACCATAAATACTTAATTTAATTCTTGTTTAAAATTTTTTTGAAAACTGTAAGTTTCCTTCAATTCAACTAGAAAAATGTAATCTTTACAAAATAAATAAAAGAAAGTTTAGAAGTAAATACATAATATCCCATAATTATCCCAGAACCAAGTGTCACAAGTACATAAACAGTTTCTAGAAAATAAAGTAATACAACAATTGTCCGGAATACAAATTGGACAGAAATGAAAATACAGTGCCATACTCAGGAGGAGATTCTGCTGGTCACGGATCATCTTGCAAGATACAGCTCACCTAAGTCCTCGTATCAACCATGCGGCTACGCCACTAAGCTACTAGCCACACATGAGTCTGTGCAACAAAATGCACAGCAAGTGTAGTATGAGTATGAAAATAACGTATACCTAGTAAGTATCCTATCTAACCTCGAAGAAGTAGAGACGAGAGGTCGACTCCGATACTTACTAGTGGTCCAACAATAATATATTAATAATGCGAACAATCATGGATTTATTAAGAACGACAGTAAACTCAAGTAAGTCAAGAAACAAGTAAACATTCCTATTTATATTTAGAAGTCTCCAAATTCATAATCCATGATTTATCAATTTATCTCAGACCAGGGAGGCAATATCAATTTGTAAATGTCACGACCTCAAATACCCGGTCGTGATAGCGCCTATCACAATACTAGGCAAGCCAACCCAATCAAGTATCCACCATCAATTTCTTATAATAAAAAAACATTTTTTTAACATTTAATTAATTCTCAATTTTTCATAAGAAATATCTAAATCACTGAAATGTACGGAAAACAGTGAAACATCAAACCAACACAGCCCAACAATCTGGTGTCACAAGTCTAGAGCCTCTAAATACAACTAGTCTGATTGTCTAATACATAACAAGTATAAAAATGCAGATAACAAGGATAGGAAGGAGGAAAGTAGAGTTGTGGACGCCACACAACTACCTTGCAGTCTCCGGTAAGCCCCGATAATGCTGGGGACCCTCACTCTGCCGTTCGGGCAACTGGATCTGCACACAAGGTGCAGGAAGTAACCTGAGTACGCCAACTCAATAAGTAACTAAAGTAAATAAGGTCTGAGTGCAGTGACGAGCAGTTAAAAATTATATATAAGAGTATGCAACAGAGTATCAAACTAAACTCAACAATTTAAAAGCTAGTTACTTCGTAAAAACTTCATTTTTTTAATTTAAATACTAGAAATCATTTACTTAGCAGTTTTCAACAGAGGATCAATATAAAAGAAGAGTGAAATCAGCAAAAATATCATAAATGGGCCTCTCAGGCAAGGTATCACTCATAGACATAGCCTCTCGGGCAAGCCTCTCGGTCACTCGTGACTCAACTCTCGTCACACAGTACTCACACTCAGCACTCAGGCTCAATAATATCTCATAATAGTAATAATCATAATAACCGTTGCGGCATGCAGCCCGATCCATAGTTTATATCGACTACGCTCACTGGGGGTGTATAGACTCCAAATGGGCTCCTACAGCCCAAGCGTCATATCGTTGCGGCGTGCATCCCGATCCAATAATATATATATATATCCTCACCATTAGGTCCTCAACCTCTCTTGGTCATTAACCTCACAACCACTCATAAATAACAGTGGAAATCAGGAAAACTCAGCCGAAACAGTTTTTACATTTTAATAAGTAGAGTGATAAAAATCAAGTTTAAACAATAAACAGGTAAAATGTCACGACCCAAACCGAAGGGCCGTGACGGGAACCCGATGCCTTACTCAACCGCGTACCAACGTAACATATCTTTCTTATCATGTTATCATGAGTAAATGAGCCAGAAAACCCGTCATGAGATAACAAGAATAAAACATAAGGGAATACTCAACATATGAAGACCCAACATGATATACAAACTAATATATGTGACATACGGGCCTATAAGGCCAACATGACCATTAGTAAACTTGAAACATAGGCCGACAAAGCCATACAATTATCCATACACCTGACATATGTCTACAAACCTCTAAGAGTATATAAAATCATAAAGGTCGGGACAGGGCCCCGCCATACCAATCGATACATATCCAAAGCATACTGACCAAATAGGTAACTCCGGAGCAAGTGGAGTGCACCAACACCTTCGCTAAGCCAATAGCCTACTAGGAGGACTATCAACCTATCAATCGAGACCTGCGGGCATGAAATGCAGCGTCCCCAGGCAAAAGGGACGTCAGTACAAATAAAGTACCGAGTATGTTAGGCAGGAAAGCTTAAACAAGAACAGTAATGTAAAGAGAGAGATAGAGGAGATACAACCTGTAACATCTGAGTGCCTCTGGGGGTTACTGATATGAAATGCATAATACATATATATACATAAACTTTTTAAAACATTCGCCTCTATGGGTATCATCATCATCATATCGTACCCGGCCTCAAAGAGGACTCGGTAAAAGCGTACCCGACCATCATAAGGTTCGGTAGAATCGTACCCGGCCACGTACCCGGTCGACTATAGATCAGTGGTTGCACAATAGGTGCCATACCCGACCCGGCCATAGAGCGGCTCGGTAGAGTAAAATAGATACTATATATAATGCATGCTAGACTCATGGAATCACCTTCTAAACCTTTTGGAGTGACTTAAGAGCACTATGGACATCCATACCCTCAATATGAACCTTAGTAGGATTCAAGGATCATACACACTTGCTTAGAATAATTTTATAAGGAAAGAACAACATGGACAACCTTAGTTGCTAGGAGTAGATCCGTTATGAAGTAGCATATTCATTTCACTTTAGATCATGCCAAAAGAAAGAAGAAAGTGCCTTAACATACCTTAAACCTGCTGAGTCCCTAATCACTTCCAAGCAACTCTTCAAACAAGTCAACTCAATCTATCATAGTATAAGGAGATTCAAAATCAGTGCTGAGCAAAGGCTAAGTCTATAACTTAAGCTAGTAGCTCGTTTACGTAAATTTTGGCAGCATCTCCCTTGTAACAAGGGCCTCCTCCAATACCATATACAAACAACAATGACCAGAGCAATCCATCAATACATAATTATCAATATCAAGACACCATATAACAACAACAAGTCACAACTACATTACGACGAGTGGCAAGCTCCGATTGGAATCCGTATACCTCTTATCAATCCTTATAGACTTCTTACTTCAACATAAAAGTATCATTAACATGATAATGAAGTCATTAATCAATGATTCCAGCCTTATACCATATATTTATAACAACGAAAATAATCCACAACTTCAACTATCCTCAATTAGCAACTTTATTCACTAGTTCATGTCTAGCCCATCCATTTAACTTAATGAACATCAAGATAACCTTAGGCACAAGTAAGAACACAATATAAATACCTCCTACAGCAACTTCAAGTCAAAAATCCAAGTTATATTCAGTTTACAACAACCCTCAATAGCAATACAACACCATAGAAGTGACTTAAGCTAACCCAAGTATTATCTTGTAGTTTATCATCCTAACAACTTAACCAACATACAAGCAAGATTAAGCACAATTAGTAGGCTGTTATACTCACCTTAGACAGCAGCAACAACTTGGAATTTCATCCAAATACAGCCCACAACAATCCTCAATGACAACACAACCTCAAAGAGGTGTTGTTCTTCACTAGAACTAAGTTTTGATGTTGAAATATGGTGTAATCACTTTGGAATCACTTCAAACCCTTGTGGTATATGTTTAGGAGGGTTAGGAGAAGTTTGGAGACAAACTTTAGTTGAAAAGTGAGCAAAAATAGGCGTTCAAGCCGTTTATAAATTGAAGTAGGTCAACCACCGCCTAAGTGGGTCCCATTAGGAGCTGCTTGCGCGGTCTCGCGAAAAAATAAATATCTCTCTACTCCGATGTCGTATTGACAAACGGTTTAATGCGTTAGAAACTAGACTCGTATATCTTTAATTTGGTAGGTAGAAAATAACAACAACGGAATCAATATCCTCCCACGAGTTCATACATACCAAGAATACAAAAATCCGACCACAAATGGCCCCTCAAATCTCTAGATTAAGGTCACAAGTTTTCAAGCCCTAACTCCCCACTTTAGGCTTCAAATCCCCCAAATTTCATGTTTAATTAGGTTGAAATCACAATAGGATCGAGTATTAAGTCCATTATTCTTACCTCCAACAAGTTCTCTTTGATTCCCTCTTCAATCTCTCTCTAAAAGCTCCAAATCTGAGTCAAAAATGGTGAACTTAGGCCAAAAATTGCGAAAATGGCCTTTTAAACATTATGTCCAGCGATTTGAAGTGCTTCTTCGCGAATGCGGTCAAAGCCTCGCATTCACAAAGCACAAGATACCATTGAACAAAAATCCTCTTACGCGAACGCGACCACACCTCGCGAATGCGATGCCTCAGCCACTCGAACCTTCGCAAACGCGATATCCCCATCACGAACGCGATGAACAATGACCCAGCCCTTTGCAAACGCGTAACCCTCATCGCGAATGCAAAGTCCAAGCTCCTGCCTCACATCCCGACCCTTTGTGAACGTGAGGGTCCACTCGCGAATGCGAAGCACAATTGTCTGCAACACTAACAGCAGATTTTCTACAATCTTTTTCAACTTGAAATGATCCGTTCAACCACCCGAAACTCACCCGAGGCCGCCGGAACCTCAACCAAACCTGCCAACATATCCCATAACTTCATTCAAACATGTTTCAACCTTCGGGACGCTTAAAACAACATCAAAACACAAAAATCACATCGGATTCAAGCCAAAAATTCTAAAAACTTTCAAATTCCGCTTTCGATCAAAAAGTATATCAAACCACGTCCAAACGACCTGAAATTTTGCACATACATCCCAAATAACATAAAGGACCTACTGCAACTCCCGGAATTCCATTCTAACCCCTATACTAAAATCTCACCTATTAACTGGAAAACACCAAAATTCCAATTTCGCCAATTCAAGCCTAAATCTACTCTGGACCTCCAAAATACATTCTGATCATGCTCCTAAGTCCCAAATCATCTCCTAAATATATCCAAACCATCGAAATTCACATCCGAGTCTTTATTCACATAAGTCAACATCTTGTTGACTTTTCCAACTTAAGCTTACTCAAAAGAGACTAAGTGTCTCAAACCATACCAAAACCTCTCCGAACCCGAACCAATCAACCCGATTAAAATATGATATAGTTGAACTAAATAATAAGAAGCAGAAATGGGGAAAATAGAGAGGTAAATCAAGAAACATACCTCAAGCCTCAAATAGGTGAGGATATCTGCTCTGCATCTCCCGCTCGATCTCCCAGGTAACCTCTTCCACAGGCCGACCTCTCCACTACACTTTCACTGAAGCTATATTTTTTGATCTCAACTTTCGAACCTGACGCTCCAATTTAGCCATTGGCTCCACATCATAAGTCAAATCAACATCTAACTAAACCATGCTGAAATCCAAAACATGAGACAGATCGCCAATATACTTCTAGAGCATAGAAACATGAAATACCGGATGCACACTCGATAAGCTGGGGGGCAAAGCAAGCTCATAAGCCACCTCCCCAATCCTCCGAAGCACCTTAAAAGGCCTAATGAACCGAGGACTCAATTTACCCTTCTTCCCAAATCTCATAACACCCTTCATGGGTGATACCTTCAACAGAACCTTCTCACCCACCATGTATGACACATCCCGAACTTTCTTGTCAACATAACTCTTTTGCCTCGACTGCGTTGTACAAAGCCTCTCATGAATCACCTTCACCTTGTCTAAACTCTCCTGCACCAAGTTTGTACCCAATAGCTTAGCCTCACCCGGCTCAAACCAACCAACTGGAGATCTACACCACCTCTCATACAAAGCCTCATATGGAGCCATCTGAATACTCGACTGGTAACTGTTGTTATAAGAAAACTCTACGAGCGGTAGAAACTGATCCCATGACCCTCCAAAATCAATGACACAAGCGCGGAACATGTCCTCCAATATCTGAATAGTACGCTTGGACTGCCCGTCCGTCTGAGGGTGAAAAGCTATGCTCAGCTCAACTTGAGTACCCACTCTCGCTGTACAGACCTCCAAAATGGTAAACTAAACTGAGTTCCCCTATCTAAAATGATGGAAACTGGGACACCATGCAACCGAACTATCTCCTAGATATAGATCTCTGCCAACCTCTTTGAAGAATAGGTAGTATACACAGGAATGAAGTGTGCGGACTTGGTCAGCAGATCCACAATCACCCAAATAGCATCAAACTTCTTTAAAGTGCGTGGGAGCCCAACAACAAAGTCCATAGTGATCCGCTCCCACTTCCACTCCGGAATATCCATCCGCTGAAGCAAGCGACCCGGTCTCTGATGCTCATATTTCACCTACTGACAATTGAGAAACCAAGCCACAAATCCCACAATGTCTTTCTTCATTCTCCTCCACCAATTGATGTCTTGGATCCTGATACATCTTTGCGGCACTAGGATGAATGGAATACCGCGAGCTATGGGCACACATATCCGGCCCTCCTTCCTCAACACCCCATCATCATCAATGGTCACATCTCTGTCATCATCGTGCTGAAATCTGTCCTTAAGGACAAGCAAATAAGGATCATCATACTGGCACCCTCTGATGCGATCGAATAAGGAAGACCGAGAAATCACACCAGCCAATGCCCGACTGGGCTCCGAAATATCTAACCTCACAAACCGATTGTCCAAGTCCTGAACCTCAACTGCAAGAGGTCTCTCCCCAACTGGAATGTATGCCAAACTCCCCATACTCACTGCCTTCCTACTCAAGGCATCCGCCACCACATTAGCCTTACCCGGATGGTACAAAATAATGATATCATAGTCCTTTAGCAGCTCCAACCATCTCCGCTGCCTCAAATTGAGATCCTAATATTTGAACAAGTGCTAGAGGCTACGATGATCAATAAACACATCACAAGACACACCATACAAATAATGCCTCCAAATCTTCAACGCGTGAACAATGGCAGCCAACTCCAAATCATGAATAGGGTAGTTCTTCTCATGGGGCTTCAACTAACGAGAAGCATAAACAATAACTCTACCCTCCTGCATCAATACACACCCAATACCAACCCTTGAAGCATCACAATACACGGTATAGGAACCTGAAGTTGATGGCAACACTAACACTAGAGATGTGGTCAAGGTAGTCTTGAGCTTCTGAAAGCTCTCTTCACACTCATCCGACAACCTGAATAAAGCACCCTTCTAAGTCAACTTGGTCAAAGGCGATGGGATAGATGAAAATCCCTGAACAAACCGGCGGTAATAACCCGCCAACCCAAGAAAGTTGTGAATCTCTATGGTTAAAGACGGTCTGGGCCAACTCTGAATCGCCTCTATCTTCTTCGGATCAACCTGAATACCCTTACTAGACACCACGTGCCCCAAGAATTCTACTGAACTGAGCCAAAACTCAGACTTGGAGAACTTTGCATAAAGCTTCTCCTCCCTCAGCCTCTGCAACACAACTCTCAAATGCTCCGCGTGCTCCTCTGACTACGCGAATACACCAGAATATCATCAATGAAAACTATGACAAATTAGTCGAGATACGGTCGGAACACGCTATTCATCAAGTGCATGAATGCTGCTGGGGCATTGGTCAGCCCAAAAGATATCACTAGGAACTCATAATGACCATATCGGGTCCTGAAAGCTATCTTAAGAATATCCGGGTCCCTGATTTTCAACTGATGATAACCTGAACGGAGATCAATCTTGGAGAACACTCTCGCTCCCTGAAGTTGGTCAAACAAATCATCAATGTGAGGTAGGGGATACTTGTTCTTAATTGTAACTTTGTTCAACAGCCTGTAATCAATGCACATCCTCATCGTGCCATCCTGTTTCTTCACAAATAGAATAGGCGCACCCCAAGGCGACACACTAGGCCGAATAAACCCCTTATCAAGGAGTTCCTGAAGCTGCTCCTTCAACTCCTTAAACTCCGCTGATGCCATATGAAACAGTATAACAGAAATGGACTGTGTTCTAAGCACCAAATCAATATCCCTGTTCAGTGGCATACTCGGCAGGTCTGCAGGAAACATATCGGGAAAATCCTTCACAACAGGAACATAATCAATACTAGGAGTCTCTGCAACAATATCCCTCACAAAGGCTAAGAATGAAAGACAACCTTTACCAACTATCCACTGGGCCTTCAGAAACGAAATCACCCTACAGGGACAAAATAAGTAGAACCTCGCCACTCAATCCATGGCACACCCACATGGGCAACGTCAATGTCTTAGCGTGACAGTCCAATATAGCACGACACAGAGATAGCCAATCCATGCCCAATATAACATCAAAATCCACCATACATAACAACAAAAGATCCACTTGGGTCTCCAGACCCCTAATAGTAAACACACATGACCGGTATATACGGTCTACAACAACAGTATCGCCCACCAGAGTAGATACAAGAACAGATGAAACAAGAGACTCACGGAGCATATCCAAGTAACGAGAAAAGTATGATGACACATAAGAAAAGGTGGGACTAATAACTAGGGATTTTGATATATTTTACACTCCTTCTTGCTTATGTTTTGATTAGAAATTTGTACAAAATAAACCCAAAAGGCTCACAAGTTGTGCTTGATTGCAGGTTTGATTAACAAAGTGACAAGATGTCAAAGATCAGCTCAAAAAGGAGTGAAACTTGCACAAGTACCAAGACAAGACAAAGCTCAGGCAAAACAGGCCCAATGCGGCCGCACACCATTTAGCGCGGTCCGCACAAGTGAGGTTCGGAGAGGTTGATTTCTAAGCCAACAGGTAATGCGGCCGCATGAGATTTAATGTGGTCCGCATTGGAGTCACTGTGGCCGCACTCGATTTAGTGCGGTCCGCAGATCCTTAATCAGAGAAGTGCCAGTTTGGAGTTTGAAACCCAATGCGGTCCGTGCTCCATTTCATGCAGACTGCACTAGAAGCCACCGCGGCCGCACTCAATTTTGTGCGGTCCACATTGCCCGAGTTCAGAGAGCTGAATTTTAAGTCAAGAGCCTTAGTGCGGCCGCACATGATTTTATGCGGTCCGCACTGCCCCGCAGGGGTATTTTTGTCCAGATTTTTCAGCTTAGTATAAATAGCTTATTTTCCCATTTTTAGGTTATCATATAGTTTTGGTACTGGGCTGTGCTCGTGACTTCGAATATCTTAGCTATTTTGAGTAATTTTAGCTTCATTTCAATATTGAATCTTCTAGTTTATTTTAGCAATTAATTAATATGAGTTTTGCTTCATCTATTTCTTTGTTTTCTTCTCTAATTATGAGTAGCTAGACCCATAATCTAGGGTTGTGGCTCAACCCTAGTGTGGGTCATTGATGGGTCTTATGTTTTCGGGCTAGATTGACTATGGGTGTTTGATATTTGGGCTACTATCATGTTTAATTGCTGAATTAGCGGTTGCAAACACTAGTTTGTGTTTAGTTGACTTTGGCTCTTCTTGAGAAAGAGAGCCTAAGTCTCTGAAATTGGTCCAACAAGGAATTGGGGCGTATTCAAGAGATTGATAGCCCCAATTAAAGGGTTAAACCTAGAGATAGTAATACCCGACTTGAACCTTGATTGCTTGTGCAAATTTGCATACCCAATTGGTCTTGAGAAAGTCAATTCAGGCAAAATCACTCGAACCACCAAGAGGTGTAGAGTGGGTAAAATCGTGCAAAGGTTATATCATACTCCCCAAATATGTCAATCATGCCTTAGACTCAAGTATCCATCAATTGACCACCTAGGCTAAAGTCACTACCCTAGTGCCTTTTAACCATTTGAACAACTCGCAATAGTTTACTCTTAGCTTATTCTAGTTTTATTTAGCATTGTAGTTTGATAAAATTAGAAGTAAATCAAAAACCCAAAAATGTTAAGAAGTGCAATTTGGAACACATACACAACTCCACTTTAGACAAACACTCGACTCCAACTTCTAGCTCTCTGTGGAAATCGATCCTGACCTTAATCGGGTAAAAGCTGCTTCGACCCTCTCTCGCTACTCAATAGTAGTGCAGGGTTGGCCTCGATCAGGAACCGGGATCAAATAACATAGAGGCATCTCTGCGGCAGACTAAGACAATACCTGTAATCATAGCATATAAAGCAACAACATCTGGTCTACCTGGGAGGGCATAGAAACGAGTCTGACCACCACCTGATCGACTTTCCCCTCTAGGCCGACCCCTAACTGACTGACCACCACCCCTAGCTACCTGAGCGGGTGGTGAAGTAACTAGAGCTAAAGTCGAGGGCTGACCCCTCTACTGGGACGGACCCTCAAGAAGACAAGGACACTTCCTCCTCATATGCCCAAACTCTCCACACTCAAAAAAACTCCCCGGTGCTGGAGACAGGGACTGAAGAGAACCCCTAGCACCGAAATGACTAGAAGATGTACCTGGCATAGAAGAGCTCGAAACTAATAGAGAACGGGACGAACTTTGGGCTGGAAGGGAATTGACTGTTAAATGGCCCTGATGAGAACTGTGAGAACCATGACCCGATATTGCCCCACGATAACCTAGGCGGGCTGACTAAGCTTGCCTGAATGGACGGCCTCTGCCGTGCTGAAACCGACCCCTCGAAAGAGCACCCCCAAAGCTACCAGATCCCTGAGGCCTCTTGGACTCCCTCTCCTCTCGCTCCTTGCGACGAACTAACTCAATCTCGCGGGCGATGTCAACAACCTCCTCAAACATAGCACCCTAGTCATGAGAATCCGAAGTAGATATCTGAGGCCATCAACGAACCTCCTGATCCTCTCTCAATCCGTGGGGACCAACTAGAATGTATGACAAGCTAGCTTATAAAACCGCATCTTATATTGTGTCACAGTCATATCTAACTGATGCAACTGATCGAACTACCTGCGTAGCTCCTCTATGTGAGAATATGGCACATATTTCTCTAGAAAGAGAACGGAGAATTGTTGCCGGGTAAGGGGCACTGCACCAACAGGCCTACGCCTCTCATAAGACTCCCACCAAGTAAAGGAAGCTCCAGAAAATTGAAAAGTAGTAAATGTTACACCACGTGTCTCCAGAATACCCGTTGTACGAAGAATCCTCTAACACTTGTCCAAGAAACACTGCTATCCTCTCTCTCGGTACCACTGAAAGTCGGAGGCTAAAGACTACCAAACCTCTCCAATCAACATTGCTCGTCGTTCGGCATAACTGGTACAACATACTCCTGAGCTGGTGCAACTGGCTGGGCTAGAGGTGCCCCCGATATCTGAAGTCCCTACACAACCTGCTCAGGTGTGCGAGCAACAGGAGTCTGAGTACCTCCCCCAGCCCGAGAAGTAGTTGCGTCTGTAGTAACAGAGACTGCTTGAGCCAACCCAGTGCATACTGATAGAATCTGAGCCAAAGCCTCCTGAAGGCCAGGAATCATAATAGGCACAGCTGGTGCCTGCGTTTGTGCTGCTGGAGTGTCCGCAACTGGGACCTGATCCTGAATTGGGGCGGCTGGTGGATTTGCAGGTTCTGCCCTAGCTGTTGTGCGAGCTACACCCCTGCCTTGACAACGGCCTCGACCGCGTCCTCCGCTTCTAGTGGCCCCAGCTGGTGGTACTAGTGGTCGTCCATCCTAGCCAGTAGCATGTGTCCTCACCATCTGGGAGAGAATAGAATAACAGAAGTTTAGTACTAGAATCAACAGATTCGCACGATAGGAATTCAAGAATGAGAAGTTTTCCTAAAGGTTCTGCAGCCTCCCGAGGATAAATACAGATGTCTCCGTACCGATCCGTGAGACTCTACTGAACCGGCTCATGACTCGTGAGACCTATGTAACCTAGGCTATGATACCAACTTGTCACAACCTCAAATACCCGGTCGTGATGGCGCCTATCACAATACTAGGCATGCCAACCCAATCAAGTATCCACCATCAATTTCTTTTAATAAAAAAATATTTTTCTAACATTTAATTAAGTCTCAATTTTTCATATTAAATATCTAAATCACTGAAATATGCGGAAAAAAGTGAAACATCAAACCAACACAGCCCAACAAGCATCAACTCTCATCACACAGTACTTACGCTCAACACTAAGGCTCAATAATATCTCATAATAGTAATAATCATAATAACCACTGCGGCGCACAGCCTGATCCATAGTTTATAGTCGACTACGTTCACTGGGGGTGTACAGACTTCGGAGGGGCTCCTATAGCTCAAGCGTCATATCGCTATGGCACGCAGCCTGATCTAATATATATATATCGCTGCGGCGTGCAGTCCGATCAATAATAGTTTCATAAATATTGTTGTAGCATGCAGCCCAATCCATAATGTATATATAATCCTCACCATTAGGTCCTCAACCTCTCTCGTTCATTAACCTCACAGCCACTTGGACATAACAGTGGAAATCAGGAAAACTCAACCCAAACAGTTTTCACATTTTAAGAAATAGAGTGATAAAAACCAAGTTTAAACAATAAATAGGTAAAACATAATTGAGGATATGCTTTCAAACAAATAGAGTGAGGAAAACAATGAAAATGCCCCTAAGGGTCTGAACAGGACGACATAAGGCCCGAAACATGACATACATCCCATAATATAGTATCAATCTCTAAAATACGAGATATCATAAGATTTCAAATCAATTACGTGGCTTAATAGTCATTACGGGATGGACCAAGTCACAATCCCTACCGGTGCACTCTCGTCACCTAGCATGTGCATCACCTCATTTGTCAAAACAATACGAAATACCCGGGTTTTATACCCTCAGTTCCTGATTTACAATGGTTACTTACCTCAAACTGGATGAATTACTACTCCGCGACACCTTTTCCCCTCGCCTCGACCTCAAATCGTGCCGAATCTATCCAAAATCAGAATCGTAACATTAGAATATTCCAAGGGAATGAAGTCCATGCGAAAATAATCAAATTATACCAAAAATTCCGAAATTGGTCCAACCTGAACCCCGGGACCATGTCTCTAAATTCAATGAAAAATCACATAAATGGAATCCTTATCCTTCCACGAGTTCATACATACCAAGAATACCAAAATCCGACCACAAATGACCCCTCAAATCCCTAGATTAAGGTCTCAAGTTTTAAAGCACTAACTTCCCAATTTAGGCTTCAAATACCCCAAATTTCATGTTTAATTAGGTGGAAATAAAAATAGGATTGAGTATTAAGTCCATAATTCTTACCTCCAAGAAGTTCTCTTTGATTCCCTCTTCAATCTCTCTCAAAAAGCTCTAAAACCGAGTAAAAAATGGTGAACTTAGGCAAAAAATCACAAAAATGGCCTTTTAAACATTCTGCCCAGCGATTTGAAATCCTTCTTCGCGAATGTGGTCAAAGCCTCGAGTTCGCAAAGCACAAAATAACGTTGATCAAAAATCCTCTTACGCGAACGCGACCACCCCTCGCGAACGCGATGCCTCAGTCACTCGAACCTTCCCGAACGCGATATCCCCATCGCGAACACGATGAACAATGACCCAGCCCTTCGCGAACGCGGGACCCTCATTGCGAACGCGAAGGCCAACGCTCCTGCCTCCCACCCTAACCCTTCGCGAACGCGAGGGTCCACTTGCGAACACGAAGCACAATTGTCTGCAACACTAACAACAGATTTTCTACAATCTTTCTCAACTTTAAATGATCCGTTCAACCACTCGAAACTTACCCGAGGCCCCTGGGACCTCAACCAAACCTGGCAACATATCCCATAACTTCATTCAAACTTGTTCCAACCTTCGGGACGCTCAAAACAACATCAAAACACCAAGAACTTCCAAATTCTGCTTTCGATCAAAAAGTTAATCAAACCACGTCCGAATGACGTGAAATTTTGCACACACATCCCAAATGACACAACGGACCTATTTCAACTCCCGGAATTCCATTCCGACCCCAATACCAAAATCTCACCTATCAATCGGAAAATGCCAAAATTCCAATTTTGCCAATTCAAGCCTAAATCTACTCCGGACCTCCAAAACACATTCCAATCACGCTCCTAAGTCCCAAATCATCTCCCAAAGATATCCGAACCATTGGAATTCACATCCGAGTCCTTATTCACATAAGTCAACATCCAGTTGACTTTTCCAACTTAAGTTTACTCAAAAGAGACTAAGTGTCTCAAACCTTACCAAAACCTCTCCGCACCCGAACCAATCAACCCGATAACATATAATACTGCTGAACAAAACAATATGAAGTAGAAATGGGGAAAACGGAGTGGTAACTCATGAAACAACAGGCCAGATCATTACAGTAAATCTCAAATAAGCATTACAAGCATGCGCAAATCATGTTGAGGTCGTACGGCCCGATGCAACAAATGTTTAAACTGTGCACTACCAGAGGGTCGAATGGCGCGAACCATAGATGCATCTATTACCCTATTCGCAAATCAAACATGCAATGCGATCAAATATTAATAAACAATCAGCCCACTCGCAAATCATGCATGCGACGCAGGTACACATAGAAACACACATTCAAATAGTCAATCAAAACTTCATTCGGGAGACACATATTCAAGGAGGTGTCAATTTCTCTTTTACAAGGCGAGAAAACAAAGTTTAACTCTTTTAGAAAATCATTTACCATTTTGATACGATTAAAGCAATTTAAGATGTCAATAAGGTTACAATTATTTCAAGTAAAGCATGCTTTTGGGTCCTAGACTACCCAGACTTAAACAAAATAGTAGCTACACACGGACTCTCGTCACCTCGTGCGTACGTAGCCCCCACAAATAGAAGCACATATCCAATTAATTCACCTATGGGGACAATTCCCTCTTACAAGGTTAGAAAGGAGACTCATCTTGCTCTGAAGTTCCAAAACCGGCTTCCAAGCCCTTCCGACGACTCAAATTGATGCTCCAATGCTCCAAAACTAACCAATAATTATGTAAACCCATTAATATATGTTCAATTATTCATTATAATCCAATTTATAACCATTCCTAACCCTGATAGAAAAGTTGACAAAATTACCCTCCGGTCTACGTGCCCGGATTCTGTCACGACCTCAAATACCTGATCGTGATGGCGCCTATCACATTACTAGGCAAGCCAACCCAAACCATTAACCACAACACGTTCCTTTTATAAAACCATTTTCTAACATAGGTTTAGATACCAAATTTCCATAATAAGTGTTTAAGACAACAAAATATAAGCGGAAGTCAAATAAACATGAACTATAAGCCCCAAATATTTGGTGTCACAAGTCTAGAGCCTCTACTACATAACTGATTGTCTGATACAACATAAGTCTAGAAAATGTGGAAAAGAGCAAGATAAGAAGGAGAAACCAACGCAATCTAATAACACAGTGTAAATATTAAAAATCATTTGCGGAAAACCTTCATCATTTTTAAAACAAATCGTTTAAGACATAAAAGAATGATCTATATTATGATACAATCATCCCAAAACCATGGTGTCACTGAGATCATCAGCATCTAAGGTAAATACATAGACTGGCAAAGTGTCTAAGAACCAAGAGAAAAATACAACTGGAAATGAGAAGGAGAGCCAAGGCATGCGAATGCCATGCAGATACCTCATCAACTCCACAACCTGCAACCTCGATCAACGGCTGCTACTGTGCCCCGATATACCTGGATCTGCATACAGGGGTGCAGAGGGTAACGTGAGTAAACCAACTCAGTAAGTAACAAGTCCAAACAATGGACTAACGGTAGTGACGAACCAAACCTCAACAGGTGGCAACATTTAATTATACAGAAAAGTAGACATGCTTACAGTTTAAGTAAATTCTCAGCAGTGAATAAACACAGTATGAACAATACAGAGTATAAAGCTCAGGAACCCCTAAGTACCAATGCATAGATAGCATGATCAATATTACGTATAATACTTCCACTCATAGTGCTCAACCACTCGGTACTGTATATGACCCATTCGGCCCAGGAAAGATCCATCGCAGAATATATGCAGCACTGACTATAAGTCACCCAGTACTGAGGAAACAGGACGATCCAACCTCATAGAGAAGATTCTCCATACCAATACTGTGGACAAGATCCATGTCCAGGAAAGATCTATCCCTTAATATCGTCAACTGCGCTCACTAGGGGTGTAAAGACTCCGGAGGGTCTACTCTGAGCCCAAGTGCTATATCAATGCCAGCGAAGGCATGATCAACATATCGTTGTGGTGTGCAACCCGATCCCATACTGTCAATCATGTTACGCCCCACAGTATTACGTCGATGTTATGCTCTGCAGTAATATATTACGATGATGTTACACTCTCCAGTAATATATTGTGATAATGTTACGTCCTGCATTATTACATTACGATGATGTTATGCTTCACAGTAATAAGTTACGATAGTATTGCACCCAGTAGTATTACATTACGATGATATTACACTTCGCAGTAATAAGTTATGACAATGTTGCACCCTGCAGTATTGTACGTTAAATTTGTCATAAGTTAATTGACATCAGTCCAAGTAAAAGATTATTTGGAGATTATAAGGATTATGCTATTTCAAACAAGCGATGAGCAAATTCATGAAGATGAAAGGGGAAGCAAGTCAAAGAAAATGAATTTTCGTCAAAGTTTGGCATTTTGGGGTAAAATATGGCCCGAGCTAAAATACTCGGTATTTATGGACTAGTGCCATAAAAGGTACTACATGACCATGGTAGTAAGGTGTATAAGGAATGTAAAAAGTGATTAATATTTTAAGTAAGTGAGAATAATTCTCAATTTTGCGGATAATGGATTAATTACCGGGTAACAGGACATTACCTAGTTAATTGGATAAGAGTAATAATGGTCTTGTCCATGTGGGACCATGACAATCAAGGATAGTATGACTAATGCATATTATAGATTAGTGTCAGACTTTGTGACAAGTAGTTTTTTTGAGCATTAAAGTCAAGTGGATCCTAGAAAGACATTAAGAGAATTTGAAACTTGAGAGAACTCATTGTTGGAAACTCCTGAATGTGAGCTCATTTCATTTCAACGTAAAGCTCCATTCCATTTCATTTCAAAAAATGTGTGCTTCATTACATTTCAACGTGAGCTTTTAAAAATTCCAGAAACATGAGCTTTCATAGATCTTCAAGAATTCAGAAACGTGAAATTTCATACAAAGTTATACTATGTAGTAGCAGCGGGATTTGGCAATTCTATGGGAATACAGTGCATTCCTTCTGAAGAATATCATACAGATTTTCCTCTACTTCGATCCGTCATTACGTGTTCGTCACAAAAGACGTATGTTAGAGGAACTTTCAAGAGAATCGGTCCAGGTATGTTAAGGCTAAGTTTTTCCTTCATTTTAGCATCATATCGTAATTACAGAAGTTTGATAACGAGGCATAGAGAAAAAAAAATTTATCCCGGAATTTACGTATATTTTGCTATTCTCGCAAATTACATATATTTGCTTAGTTTTTTAAGTTACCATATTCTTCTTATTGGGACTACATATTCAGTTGAGTATTTCCTTCTTCCGGTCAAAAGAGTAAAGAGTTTACATATATACAGTATTAAAAGTATTTTCATTATCAACGAGCTATAATCGATGGGCAGGCCTCTATTGGGCAACCTCTGATCAGATGGTAAGTTATATACCAAGCCTACTATGGCCAAGCGCTTATGAGCAAGCCCAGTTGGCCAAGATATAGAGCCTAGTATGGCCGAGCGCCTATGTGCGAGCCTACTACGGCAGAGTAGTTATATATATATTCCGATCCTTATAGGGCCGGACAACTATTTTACTTACTATATTAAGAGAGTTGAGTCAGTATCAGCAGGTAAGCATATCTTTAGATTATCTTTGACTTCCAGCTACTTGCAGTTATTATATTATCAGTTTAGTTTCAGCTTTTAGTATATTGACTTACATACTCAGTACATTATTTTGTACTGACGTCCCTTTTTGGGGGTGCTACATTTCATGCGTGCAGGCCAGACATATAGACGGGTAGGCCTCTTCAATAAGTGTTTCCCGAGTTAGCTTGATCGGTAAGCTCCATGCCTTTCGGAGTTTCCGGGTCTAGAACCTTATGTACATCTTATATATATACGTATATATGTTATGAGTAGGTCGGGGAGTTGTTCCGATCATAGTATATCCATCAGTAGAGGCTTGTAGACATATCCCATCAGTTAGTACAATATGTTAGGCTTACAGGCCTTGTATGTATATTTGGTTGGTTTGTCAGCTGTAATAGTTATGCTGTCCTTATCGGCCCAGCTTTATATTGACATTTAGTCAGCATTCACAGTTATCTTGAAATGTGGGCCATGGCCAAAGTATGACATCATATGTTCAGAGTCCCTTAGTTGCAAGTTGGTACGCAAGGATAGGTGAGGCACTGGGTGCCAGTCTCGCTCCCAGGTTCGGGGCATGACAAAAGTGGTATTAGAGCAGTTATGTCCTAGGAAGTCTACAAGCTGTGTCTAGTAGAGTCTTGTTTATGGGTGTATCGTGCACCACACTTATAAGTAGGAGGTTATATGGCATTTAGGATTGTCACTCTTTGTTCTTACTCTAGATCGTCTGGTAGAGCTCACTTATAAGAATTCAAACTCCGAAATTCTATTTTCATTCATAATAAGAGGATACCTATATCCGGAAAGAAGGTTGGAAAGAGAGATAATTGAGAAAGAGCTGAGCCAGAGGAATTGGATTTTTGCATGATGCCTGCGATAAGTAAATGTGAGGTCTTTATCAGATCATGGGTGTACTGAAAGGTGTAAGCTTCATGATAAGAAGCCTTAAGGAAAGAATATCTATCCATCTTTATGGTGAAAGAAAATGAGAGATTAAGAAGATAAATACAAGTTTCAACAAGCAACAGAAGCAAGATGAAGAAGGGTACGAGGTGCCCAGTTAATGAAGGTTAGCGGCATTTATAATTGATGCAGAGGAACATAAGCTTGTTGAGTTATATTCAATAGTAATAGAGGTGTATACAATTGGTCGCACCCATTCCAGATATGCCCTATGGGGGTTAACATAAGTAGTATAACAAGGTATGATGGATGAAATATTTGCGTCAGTGGACATTTCCGAAGGATATTGCAAATCTGCTAATAGATCTCTCTATGAGACACCCAGATGGTGCACTCTAAAATAGTACAGCTAGATATGGGTACTACAAAAATAGGCACTGGAAGCCTAAAGGGATAAATATTACCTTAGTATGGCTCCCATCCCTAGTAGAACGAGAATTCTTGGCAACCCGAAGAGCCAATGGATGACGCAAGGGGAGCTAAAAGTAAAAGAATATAATGTTGAAGTTTTCAAATAAAAGTGATAGGCAAAAATATTAGTAGAGTAATGAGAAGAGAGATAAGGAAGAATTATAAGTAAGATGCGATACATGGATGACAACGATAGAGTGTTACAGAACCTATAGTTAAATGAAGAAAGATACGAAAGGTGATGGGCCTTAAGACAATAAAAGATTATGGGCCATACAGTCATATCCTCATTTCGGGAAATACGTTCGCGACTATAACGTGATTAACAACAGGAAAAGTTAGACCCTAGAGTAATAGAAATTAGTATGGACTGGTGAATAAGATAAACTAAACATGAATACGGAACTGAGTGATTTGATGATAGTCAGCATCATGAGAATTGCATATTGTATTCCGACAATAATAGAATGGACAACAGAAGAGGATCCATGATGAATTCAGAGAATGATCGTTTAGGGAGACGCTTCCCCAAAGCAAGCAATGTGAGCAATGTTAAGCTAGAAAGACTGTATGTGCTAGTTACACTAAGTGTCACCATCGCGAGTGAGGATTTTGTTATCCTTGGTACAAAAGGATTACCACAAGGTGAGTAAGGGTCATTGATAATGTGAAAAGATACCAAAGATGAAGAGGAAAAACATCTATAGGCAGGTCGTCATAGCTCCAAGTCTTAATACTCCCCTAAAGGGGGGAATATGGAGTAATAAATGAAGAATGCGGTAAACACGAAAAAGGAATAAGATTACACTTATTCGGTTCCTACGTATATGCTACAATTCCAGAACATTATGCAAATACGACGTCAATGAGAGGAAGTAAGGATCCTTGCCTGAGATGTTATTGATAGAAAAGGAGTCAGTGCGAGACATAAGTTAAGACAAAGGAAATAACCCAAGAAAGATTTTGCGGAATATTGACATGAGAATGTGTCAACGAGTAGTTAGCATTTGATTCAGGAAGAGCCTAGTCACGACTAGGCAAGAAGTTACAAACAAATCCGCAGATCTGTCACGACCCGAATTCCCCACCGTCGGGAGTCGTGATGGCGTCTACTGTCGGAGCTAGGCAAGCCAACCTTAACATACCTTTTCAACTAATTTTCAACAAGATAATAATAAAAACAATAAATTCAAGTGGAAGCCTTAATTTAATATTAAATGAACGAAAATGCGGAAAAATTAACATCATCCTCTACCCAAGATTTAGTGTCACAATACTCACGGACTACTATAAGATACTACAAATAAGAGTTTGAAAGAAAATACATAAGGAGTCTGCTTCGATACAATGAAAACAAACACAAATAAAATAGATGAGACTCAGGGCCCACACACGCTAGCGAACTACCTAGGAGTCTCTGGACTGAAGGCACGCTCCCAGTCTACTGCTACTGCAGTCCGTAAGCTACTCCCGAATCTGTGCACAAAAAGGGCTCAGAAGTGTAGCATCAGCACAACCGACCCTATGTGCTGGTAAGTGCCTGGCCTAACTCCAGCGAGGTAGTGACGAGGCTAGACCGGACCTACCTCAAATAACCTGTACAGATATATGTGCAACAACGGAAAGATATACAGAATTTAAACAGATAATAGGGAGGGGACATGCTGTCGGGTGTAACAATTTAGATATAAGACCAACGAACAGAGAGATGGAAACTGAATAATTAGCATCTATGAAAGAGAGCAAGTGAATCAACAGGTGCACGGCACCAACCTTCGTGCTTTTACTCTCAATTCTCACCAAAACTGTCAATTATAGTGCACGGGCATCACCGTTCGTGCTTTTCCTCACATAACTCTCACATCAAGGCACGAAATGACCCTTCGTGCTCAAATAATTAGAGACATGGCACGGAAAGACCCTTCGTGCATAAATAATTAGAGACATGGCACAGAAAGACCCTTCGTGCATAATTATCAAAACATGGCATGGAAAGACCCTTCGTGCATAATCGCTCTTCCTCACCCAATCATCAGTCACAACCAATCGGGGAAAGGGAATATACAACAAGATTAAATATCCCGGCAAGGGAGAACAAATCAACAATAGGTCCCGGCAAGGGAAAAATACCACACTTCCTTCTTTAACTCATCTGCTTCTCAACTATCACTTCATAATTATATTAGCAAGTAATTAGCCCAACTGTTTCACATCTTTCGAATTTAAAAGCAACTACGACTCACGGTCAGGCTAGACTCCGGTGTATAGATAACCGTCACCATGCCTGTACACCATACTCCACAGTTAACACGTAGCAAATAATATCCAAATCTTAATCCCTCAAGCCAAAGTTAGAACAAACACTTACCTCGAATGCTCCAAACTCAACTCACGCTTCTAGTATAGCTTTACCTCTTGATTCCACCACTAATCCGCTTGGATCTAGTCATAAGTTACTTAATCACATTAATAATTACTAAATGAATCATCCCCAATGCATGAAAATAGATTTTTCAAGGTTTTTCCCAAAAAGGTCAAAAATACCCCCTGACCCACGTGGTCGAAACTCGAGGTTCGGACCAAAACCCGGTTATCCATTCCCCCATGAATCCAAATATATGATTTGTTTTTAAATCGGACCCCAAATTGAGGTCCAACTTCTCAATTTGTAGAAAACCTAGGTTCTACCAAAAACACCCAATTTTCCCCATGAAAATCTTTGATTTGAAGTTGAAATTATATTAAAAGATGTTAAGGAATAAAGAAATTAAGTTATAAAATCGTTCTGGAGAAGAAACATTGTTTGGAAATTGCCTCTTAGGTTTTGGGTTTTTGAAAAGTGAAAAATGACTGACATTTCCGAACTTGTATACCTTTCTGAGGACCTGGCGCGGACCGCACAAAAATGTGTTGCGGCCGCGCCGAGTGGGAGAAAAATTGGGGCTTCTCTGAACCCTTCCAGCTCGGACCGCACTGTTTTGGTGCGCGGCCGCACTGGTTGACCTGAAACCCTAGCCCTCAGACTCAGCCACGCGGACCGCACAGAAAGGCATCGCGGACCGCGCGGAAATGACTGCGGCCGCGCTGGTGTCTACAACACCTGAACCTGCATTTTCTTAAGTCCAAGACCTCCTGGGATCCATTCAAAACTCACCCGAGCCCTCGGGGCTCCAAACCAAACATGCACACAACCTTAAAAACATCTTACGGACTTACTCGTGCGATCAAATCGCCAAAATAACATCATATACATAGGATCAAGCCTCAAACACATGATTTTCTTTTCTTCAACTTTCATAACTCAAATTCTCCATTTTTAGTCCGAAACACGTCATATGACGTTCGTTTTTAGCCAAACTTTACAGATAGTGCTTAACACATATTTAAGACTTGTACCGAGTGTCGGAACCAAAATACGAGCTAGATACCTATATTTTCTAACTCCTTTTCATTTCAAATTTTCATATCAAATTTTAGAATAACAATTTCTTTCAAAAATTCATTTCTCGGGCTTGGAACCTCAGAATTTGATTCCGGGCACACGCCCAAGTCCCATATTTTTCTACGGACCCTCCGGGACCGTTGAATCACAGGTCCAGGTCCGTTTACCCAAAATGTTGACCGATGTCAACATTATGCATATTAATACCTAAATTCATCAAATGTTTCACATAATTCACATATTTAAACATAAAAACTTTCCGGCTACACGCCCGAACTACGCACGCCAATCGAGGCAACTAAAAGCGAGGTTTTCAAGGCCTCGAAAGCGCGGAACAAGGAAGAACTACGGTGATGACCCTTCGGGTCGTCACAAGATCATGCAAGATAAATGTAGTTAACCACAACATGGAGAATTCAGCCCCGTAGTTATGACATTGTAATACTTGAGATATATTCATATAGAAGTTGGAGAAGTTAAAAAGGTACTGTATGAGTGTTACGAAAATAAAAGAGAGTGCCACTAGGAAGACGGTCAAAATATCAATCCAGAAGTAACCTCACAAGCACAAGGGCGTAGAGATAAGTAACTACGGATAAGTATAGGCAAGGAAGGACAGTAGAAGGTCCGTCGAGTATACGATATAATAAGCTCGCATCTTTACAAGAGTCAGAGGATCCACCCTAAGTACTATAGTGAAGGACTAGCTGAGGAAATGAGTAAGAAGGCTTCAACCTAAGCACAATGACCTAATAAAGAAATGGTCATGTAAAAACAGTCTCACAACAAAAATTGTATGCCCTCCAAAAGAAAGTGGCACCTACCGTGGCTAATGAACGGGGAGAAAGATCGAAGGTATTATTCGAGACTATATGAGTTGCACAAAAATTTTGGCATGTGTGGGAACTAGGATGAGTTAAGTATGCACGCAACAAGGGGCAGAATGTGACGACCTGGCCGGTCGTCTTAAGAATTTATGCCCCAATGCCCTATTAACTGCTTTCCCCAAGTTTATTTCTGCTATTTTGATTTGCCAGGATGTTCGGTTTTGAGTTTCAGAGAGTTTTGGGACACTTAGTCCCTAAATGAGAGCTTAAGTGTTGGAAAGTTGACCGTAGTTAGAACAGTGTGAAGACGGACTCGGAATGGAAATATGATGGTTTCGTTATCTCTGTTGGGTTATTTTGGGCTTAGGGCTGTATTCAGATTGTGTTTTGGAGGTCCATAGCTAATTTAGGCTTGAAATACCGAAAGTTGAATTTTTGAAGTTTCCAGTTCGATAGTGAGATTTTTGATCCGAGGGTCGGAATGGAATTCCGGAAGTTGGAGTAGCTCCATAGTGTTTAATTTGACGTGTGTGCAAAATTTCAGGTCATTCGGACGAGGTTTGATAGACGTTTTGATCTAAAGCATATTTTTAGAGTTTTTGGAATTCTTAGGCTTGAGTCCGATGTGAAATAGGTGTTTTGATGTTGTTTTGTGCATTCTGAAGGTTGGATCAAGTTTGAATGAGGTTATAGGATATGTTGGTATATTTGATTGAGGTCCCGGGGGCCTCGGGTGAGTTTCGGATGGTCAATCGGACCATTTCATGATGTTTGAAGTTGCAGAAAACTGTTGTATGTGTTGCAGACCAGTTGTTCTTTGCGTTCGCGAGTGGACCCTCGCATTAGCGAAGGGCTAGGATGTGGAGCTGAACGTTTGGCCTTCTCGTTCGTGAGGGAGATCCCACATTCGCAAAGGGCTAGGGTCTTTGAACTACACGTTCGCGAGAAAGGGGTCGCATTCACGATGGGCTGGGAAGCTGAGCATTCGCGTTCGCGAAGAAGGGATGCGTTTGCGAATAAGGGATAATGTTCAACGTCAATTTGTGCTTCGCAAATGCGAGTCTTTGACTGCGTTCATGAAGAAGGATTTAAATGCCTGGGCAGAATGATTTAAAAGGTCTACCGCGATTTTTATCCTAAGTTCCTCCATTTGTGGGCGATTTTGAAGCTTTTTGAAGAGGATTGAAGAGGTATTGAAGGGGAATCACTTGGAGGTAACATTTTTGACTTCATAACTTGTTTATATATGATTAAAGACCTAACTGGTGGTTAGAAATTTGGGAAAAATGGGTAATTAGGGCTTGAGATTAAGAGACCTTAACATTAGTATTTGAGGGGTCAATTGAACTCCAATTTCAGTTTTCTTATTATGTATACACTCATGAGAGTACTAGATTTCTGAAAATGTAAATTTTACCCGATTCCAAGACATGGGTCCGAAGGGTGTTTTGGTCATTTTACATAATTTCGCATATTAGCTTAGAATATCTTTGTAGAATCAGTTACTTGAAGTGTTATTTACATTATGCAATTGAATTGAATAGATTTGGGTCATTTGGAGTCGAGTACTCATGGCAAGAGCGTAGTTTCGGGTTAATTATTGAGCCGGTTCGAGGTAAGTGGCTTGCCTAACCTTGTGGGGAGGACCTTTCCCCATAGGATTTGGTATACTTGGTAATTGAAATGCCTTGCACGTAAGGTGACGAGTGCGTACTTGTGCTAATCATTGAAAATCCGATTTTCATTAAGTAATTACTAGTATGTTTCCTTTCTCGTTTTTATTACTCGCACTATTAAGCCTGTTGTAGCTTAGGATAGCATGTCTAAGTGATTTAATTGCTTTATTTGCTCAAACTGCCTTACCTGAATTCTGTGCAGCATGCTAGACTAGAATTACTTGTTGCCTTAATATGAAATTTGCCATTTCTAAATATTTTCCTATTGTTGTTGTGTATTTACATTTGGACTACGGATGTGGGATTCTAGTAGATCCCTCTTGTGTGTTTATTTGGGATTACGGATGTGGGATTACGGTAGACCCCCCTGTACAGTTATATGGATCTATGGGATTGCACCCAGTAGATTCCCCCAGTACTAGGTATTTATATTTGGGACTACAGATCAGGATTCTGGTAGATCCCCGCGCACTAATAGTTGGACTACGGGACGGGATCCCAGGAGATCCTTTGGATATGTATGATGGACTATGCGACGGTAACCCGGGATATCCATTAGATAGATGTAATTGGGACTACATGACGGTATCCTAGAAGGTACCCCGGTTGTTATCTCTATGTTGAGTTGTATTTCCTTTCCGTGATTATTTTGCCTCAATTCTAGTTGTTGTTGCTCTTTCGATTCTATGTTATTTATTACTGTTGCACTTAATTATACTATCTTGTTCTACACTATTATAACTTGTATTTTGTTTAACCTCAGTTGGGCCCTGACATTCCTCATCATTACCCGACCGAGGTTAGGCTTGGTACTTACTGAGTACCGCTGTGATGTACTCATGCCCCCTCTTACGCATGTTTTTCATGTGCAGATCCAGGTACTGCGACTTAGTCCTATCACCCTTGAGGCGTCCCTCTCTATTCTAGCTTTTAAACATTTGCCCTTCTGTATTTCTTTTCCTTGTTAGATATTCTGGAGTTAGAGTACTGTGTAGTGATCCTTAGCTTGTGATTCATGGGTTTCTGGGTCTTGCAGATATGTATTGGTTTCCGAGAGTTAAATATTGTGTATGCCGAGCGGCACCTTTAAACATTGTCTTATTACTCTAATTCTGTTTTAAATTGTTTTACTTCTGCAAAATGGTTTATTTTCCGCAATTTAGGCTTACCTAGTCGTAGGGACTAGGTGCCGTCATGACGGTTCACGGAGGGCGAACCGGGGTCGTGACATAGAAAGACCAGGAAAAGTAATTGCACACGTTTAAAGAAAGATGAGATGGAATGAAAGGAATTATTCGATCAATGATCTAGCATTAGTACGTTATGGATACACTCAAGATTTTGGAGCATTATATTTATTGGCAATCATACAGTCATAGAAGACTCCGGTATAAGTTAAAAGGAATAATTGAGCCCAAGCATAGACAAAGGATTGAATTGTTAGAAATTTGTATTATGGATATTCCGTAACGCCCATATAAGGCTAAGGTAATAACTGATACCATGAGCCACATATCGGAAGATAGCTTAAGCCTACATGAAGGTTGATCGGAAGGAAGAGGAAGCTAAAGAATTACATCACCCAAGTAAATTAGGAGTCTGATTATTGGACCTGGAAAAATTATAGAAGTTGTGATTGAGAACATGACAGAATCACTCTTAATATCAGATGTTCAAGAGAAATAACACAACAACCATAATCTATAATGGTTCTACAAGAAAGCCAGTTAGAAGAAGTACCAGTCTCAAAATAAGTCAGTACAAAGCTCCCATCAGATTGTGTATGTTGCAGAGGTGTGAGTATTATAATAGAGCTTCAAGTTATGTACGTGAATTACACCTAGGTGGAAGGGAGGTCAGGAAGAAGATCGTGAATAGTCCATACTTCAGATAGAAGGCTATAAGCACGGGGATCCAATAACCAGGAGTGATAGCGGCATCGCCGACATGTCTTCCACCCTATGGTTTCTAAATATTGAGAGATCTATTTACGAGAGTAGAGAAAAGTTGGAGATGATGTGATGTCTCGCTTGACGTTCCAAAATAACATAAGGAAATCTATGGTGCAAGAAAGTTGAAGGAAAGTTGCGAGTAGTTTAAATGGATATGTAAAAGTCGCAAGCTAAAGTATGGTAGAGCGACAAAGTTTTAATGAAACATGAGTAAAGATGAGGAAAGGCAAGTGAAAAGGTGATGAGCATGGATAAGTCCTCGAGATTTAGTCCATGGAAACAAGAGAGGTAATGGTTTCTCTAAGTTATTGAGAGTTCAGTATAGCCTGAATGAACTCAAAGGAGTCTAAGATTAATAACATTTAGAAGGAATGAAATGCTGACCTGGTAATTAAATGAGGGTATAATCGTGACAGATAAAGATGATGTTTGGGCCTTCGTTTGAATAATGATTTGAAAAAAAAGAAGAGAAGGAGAAAAGATTTCGCTGGCGGCACGAAATTAGGATACCCCCCATATGGTGAATCACATTGAGACACTATGAAATACAATTATGGGAATCACTTCGAATATTCCTTGATGTAACGTAAGCCTTAGTGGCAAAGTATTACTAAGAAGTTTCAAGTTATCAGTGGTATATTGTAGATCAATATTGAGGTAAATCAACAATGGATGGACAAAAGTCACAAAGTATGAGATGATAATAGGCCATCATTCTAAAGATGAGCAATAATGAGGAAGCATTAAAGGACATAAATTTATACATATGGAATAAGCAGCGAGAGTAAGCTGGGATTTGGTAGCGGACCTTATCAACAATAAATTAAAGTAAGAGTTATGGTAGTAAATTCATACGGATGGCTAAACGGACTTATGCAATAAGATATAGCAATATTCGTAAATTCAACAATGTACCGAGCAAAGAACTTCAATATACTCATAGATGAGCAAAGGGACATCTTATCACGATCTATATATAAAGCCTAGAGATTCGGCACCTTTAAAGTCAAAATCATACAGGTTGTATGTGAAAGGTAGCAACAGTTACGAGACTAGAAGGATACCGACTACAAGTTGTGGTGTGAGAAGGAGGCCTAAGGGGGGAATGCCCTAGACTTTGGACTTATTCATAAAATAGTCGCCTAGATGGAAAGAGAAGTTCTAAAGTATTCGGAAGATATAAGTTATGAAAATAATAAGTGCATCAGTCAAAATTCGAGGACGAATGTTCTAAAGGGGGAATAATGTTACGCCTCACATTATTACGTCGATGTTATGCTTTACAGTAATATATTACGATGATGTTACCCTCTGCAGTAATATATTACGATGATGTTACATCTTGAAGTATTAAATTACAATGATGTTACGCTTCGCAGTAATAAGTTACAACAGTATTGCACCCAGCAATATTACATTGCGATGATATTACACTTTGCAGTAATAAGTCATGACAATGTTACACCCTGCAGTATTGTACGTTAAATTTATCGTAAGGTAATTGACATCAGTCCAAGTAAAACATTATTTGGAGATTATAAGGATTATGCTATTTCAAACAAGTGATGAGTAAATTCGTGAAGATGAAAGGGGAAGCAAGTCAAAGAAAATAAATTTTGGTCAAAGTTTGGCATTTTGGAGTAAAATACGGCCCGAGCTAAAATATCCATATTTATGGACTAGTTCCATACAAGGTACTACATGACCATTGTAGTAAGGTATATAAGGAATGTGAAAAGTGAGAAATATTTTAAGTAAGTGGGAATAATTCTTAATTTTGCGTATAATGGATTAATTACCGGATAACAGGATATTACCCAATTAAGTGGGTAAGAGTAATAATGGTCTTGTCCACGTGGGATCATGACAATCAAGGATAGTATGACTAATGAATATTATAGATTAGTGTCACACTTTCTGACAAGTAGTCTTTTTGAGCATTAAAGTCAAGTGGGGCCTAGAAAGACATTAAGAGAATTCATTTGAAACTAGAGAGAAATCATTCTTGGAAACTCTTGAATGTGAGCTCATTTCATTTCAACGTAAATCTCAATTCCATTTCATTTCAAAAAACGTGAGCTTCATTCCATTTCAAGGTGAGCTTTCAAAAATTTCAGAAACATGAGTTTTCATGGATCTTCAATAACTAAAAAACGTGCGATTTCATACAAAATTATACTACGTAATAGTAACGGGATTTGGCAATTCTAATAGAATACAGTGCAATCCTTCTCAAGAATATCATACGGATTTTTCCCTGCTTTAATCCGCTGTTACGTGTTCGTCACAAAAGACGTGTGTTAGAGGAACTTTCAAGAGAATCGGTCCAGGTATGTTAAGGCTAAGTTTTTCCTTCATTTTAACATGATATCGTAATTACACAAGTTTGATAACGACACATAGAGAAAAAAATTGTATCCCGGAACTTACGTATATTTTGCTAGTCTCGCAAATTACATATATTTTTCTAGTTTTGTAAGTTATCATATTCTTCTTATTGGGACTGCATATTCAGTTAAATATTTCCTTCTTCCGGTCAAAAGAGTAGAGCGTTTATATATATACGGTATTAAAAGTATTTTCATTACCATCGAGCTATAATCGATAGGCAGGCCTCTATTGGGCAACCTCTGATTAGATGGTAAATCATATACCGAGCCTACTATGGTCGAGCACTTATGAGCGAGCCCAATTGGTCGAGATACAGAGCCTATTATGGCCGAGCGCCTATGAGCAAGCCTACTACGGCAGAGCAGTTATATATATATATATATACCAAGTCTTATAGGGCCGGACAACTATCTTACTAACTATATTAAGCGAGTTGAGTTAGTATCAACAGGTAAGCATATCTTCAAATTATCTTTGAGTTCTATCTACTCGCAGTTATTATATTATCAGTTCAGTTTCAGCTTTCAATATATTTCCTTACATACTCAGTACATTATTTTGTACTGACGTCCTTTTTCTGGGGCTGCTGCATTTCATGCATGCAAGTCAGACAGACAGACGTGTAGGCCTCTTCAATAAGTGTTGCCTGAGTTCAGCTTGATCGGTAAGCTCCATGCCTTTCAGAGTTTTCGGGTCTAGAACCTTAAGTAAATGTTGTATATATATATGTATATATGTTATAAGTAGGTCGGGGAGCTGTTCCGATCATAGTATATCCATCAGTAGAGGCTTGTAGACATATCCTGTCAGTCAGTGCGATATGTTGGGCTTGCAGGCCTTGTATGTATATTTTGTTGGTTTGTCAGCTGTAATAGTTATGATAGCCTTGTTGGCCCAGTTTTATATTGACATTTAGTCAGCATTCGCAGTTATCTTGCAATGTGGCCCATGGTCAAATTATGACATCATATATCCAGAGTCCCTTAGTTGCAAGTTGGTACATAACGATAGGTGAGGCACTGGGTGCCGATCTTGCCCCCAGGGTCGGGGCGTGACAAATCAATATCAGGCTCTCGGCCTCACTTAGTCAATACTCCATAGTCTCACACACTAGGGCTTAAAATGTCATGATACAAGCCCGAACAATGATATGATATGTCAAATAGTCGTAATCGAGACTGAGGCATGATATAATATGCATGAACAGGACTGGGTATAGAATATAAATGAAGCTAATGACATGACAACAAGAAACGACCTCTCGGGTCTCAACATTGTTGGCGTAAAACCTTAACATGATAATTAGCATGATTTGCAACTCATTAACATAATCACATAATTACAACACAGATAAAAACATAAAAGAGTCACTAAGCGGTGCCATGGAATGATCCAGGCTGCATTTATCCTAGTGCACGCTCACACGCCCATCACTTGGCATTGCGTCACCTCAACAACAATCATAGAACACGTAGTTCGAGGTTTCGAACCCTTAGAACCAAGTTTGGAAGCGTTATTACCTCAAGGCAAGCCAAACTCTAGCCCGCGACACCTTTGCCTCTCGATTCGGCCTCCAAATGCCCCGAATCTAACCAAAATAAGTATATAACCATCAATATATGCTAAAGGAACAAATCCCACTCAAAAATAACCAATTTACATTAAAAATCCCGAAATTGGTCAAACCCGACCTCCGAGCCCATGTCTCGGATTCCGACAAAAATAACAAAACTAGAACCCTTACATTCTCACGAGTTCATACATATCAAATACATCAAAATCTGACAACAAACGACCCCTCAAATCCTTAAATCAAAGTCTCTAATTTCTAGCCCTAAATCCCCAATTTTAGGCTTTAAATCCCATATATTTCATGTCTAATTAGGTAGAAATCACCATAGAATCGAGTATTGAGTTCAAAAATCATACCTCCAAGTGTTTCCCTTTGATTCCCTCTTCAATCCCTCTCTAAAAGCTCCAAATCCGGCCAACAATGGTGAGAAATGGCCTGAAATTTGCAAAGATGGCTATTTAAACATTCTTCCTAGGCATTAATTCCTTAATCGCGATCGCAGAAAATGCCTCGCGATCGCAAAACACAAAAACTGTCTGCCCTTATTTAACCTTACATGATCACAATAAACTCCATGCGATCATGAAGCTACACCACACAGACCTATGCGATCACGTAGAGCAATCACCTCAGCCCTTCTTCAGATCACTTTCTCCTACGCGAACGTGACTCTGACCACGCGTTCGCAAAGCACAGCTTCATACACATACGTGATCGCAACCCTACCTCTGCGATTACATAGAACAACTCTACCTCTACCCCCAAATAATCCTACGCAATTGCGGACCCTTCTACCCGATCACGAAGAACAAAATGTCTGCAACGGACCTGAAGGAAAATCTGCAACTTCCAAAACAAGAATTTGATCCGTTTAACCACCCGAAACTCACCCGAGGCCCTCAGAACCTCAACAAAACATGCTAACATAACCCATAACATCATTCAACTTGTTCCAACCTTTGGAACACTCAAACAACATCAAAACATCAAATCATCATAGAATTCAAGCTTAAGAAATTCCAAAACTTCCAAATTCTGCTTTTGATAAAAAAGTCTATCAAACCTCGTCCGAATGACCTAAAATTTTGCACACACACCACAAATGACACAACAGACCTACTCCATATTCTGAAATTCCATTCTGACCCCTATATCAAAATCTCCACTATCAACCAAAAAATTCAATTTTACTAATTCAAGCCTAAATCTACTCTGAACCTCCAAAAAACATTCCGATCACGCTCCTAAGTCCCAAATCACCTCACAAAGCTATTTGAATCATAAAAACCAATTTTCGAGATCATTTACTCACAAGTCAACATCCGGTTGACTCTTCCAACTTTATAATCAACTTAAGAGACTAAGTGTCTCATTTCTCTCTACAATCATTCTGAACCCGAGAAAATCAATTCAACACAACAAAAAAGAGCCGAACCACACAAAAAGAAGCAGAAATGGGAAAATTGGGTGCTAAAACTCTCGAAACGACCGATCGGGTCGTTACAAATGATGAATTTTGGTATATACCTGCTTTTATTTCTTATCCTAAATTTGACCGATTTATTGATTGGAATAAAGTTGTAAGTATTGGAGATTATATATTTGATGGTGTGTTCTTGTTAAGCCGCTTCACGCTTTAAGCACTGAAGTACTTGCTTTGCCCAGCCAAGTTTGTACTTGTATCAGATATTCACTTAATCGTGCCAAAACCTGTATAGGTAATTGTTATATGGTACATTGTCCTTAGATGCCCATTCTAAGATAATTTGCTTGAGTTAAATAATTTAAAATTTTATTTCCTGTATTTTATGTTGGAGATACATCATGCGAAACCATAATGTCCAGTTTTTTATATTGGATGTGCACAATCCAGATTTTTTATCCTAAATTCCAGTACTTTACATAGCCATTAGGTGCAGTCTTTTATGCATTTTTAACCACAAATTATATTATATATTTGGAGTTGTGCATCATTTCGTCTGAATTTCAGTACTTTACATAACCATTGCGTTCAGTCTTTTATGCATTTAACCACAAATTATATTATACGTTGGGAGATGTGTTACAATAATAATTATATTTTCACTCATTTCTTAGGAGTCTATATTTTATGGATAGTAAGTCGGATTTCATAATTTTACGGCATTATACTGATCTAGTATAGTAGAGTCTATATCAGTTTTGCAAACGATGTGCCTTTCCCTAAATGGTATGTTTATATTTCGTGTGTCCCACATATATTACCTCGAATTTCAAAATACACAACCATTAGGGTTTAATTGGATATTCCCGAACTTTAATTTTTTAAATTTCAAGTTTAATTTCGAGTGAGAATTGTTGATGTTGTATTGGTAGAAAGCACTCTCTCAAGCGTAAAAAACCTATTCATCCAATCTCATGTCATCGGAATTTTCTGATTTTGTTATGGATATTGAATATCATTCTCCTACAATGGCAGAATCTTATATGAAAGATGCTCCAAGTGCGCTTGCAGTTGGAGAATCATCATCATCAAGTGGAACAAAAGCTGTTTGTTTAGGACAAACGCGTTTACAAAGGGCTAAAGCACGAAATACCTCTAGATCATCTTCGAATACCTCTGGGACAACTAGTATTAGAATAACACGTTCTCAAAGTGCTAAGGAATGAGAAATTAGTGGTTCTAAAAGTGCCAAGGAACCAGAAGTTGATATTTCTCAAAATAATATAAAGCCTACAAAAAAAAGGAAGGTTTCTGAATCAATTATTCATCAGAGAAGACATTCCAAATCATATTGGAAGGTAAATTATATTACACCTTATTTATGATAGATACTTTGTATAATGTATACCCATGTGATATACTTATATATGTGTGTGTATTATATTGCAACTTAGTGCAAGTGATAGACCAAAATTTGGCAGTAACTTCAGTTCTGAGATTGTTAGCAATTTGAAAACAAAATCATCAACAACACAACTTGAACTTTTTAAGTCAACTTGCTTTGGCTAATTGTTGAATTTTCCTAGTATAAAACTGCAAACACAATTAGTATACTATTTGTTAACCAAGGAGGTAGAAAAAGGGAAAGCGAACGAAATGACTTTTCTTGTCAATGGGGTTAAGCTACGTTTTGGTTTGGTTGAGTTTGCTTGTGTGAGTGGATTAAAATGTACCGGTGATTTACAACTTTGTAGTGAAGCTACACAAAAGAATAATCGTTCAATTGGAAAGTACTTTGTGGATTACCCTTCTGTTTCTAAAGAATACCTTATGGATTGTTTTCTTACAAAAACATTTGAGTCTGATGAAGATGCTATTAAGATGGCAGTGCTATTTATTATAAATTCATTCCTCTTTTCTATTAAGAACACAAAACTGGTTGATAGGAAGTACTTGGACTTGGTTGATGATGGTGATTACAATAGTTTTCCATGGGGAATAGATGTATATGAGGAAACAGTGAGAACAATGTCAGGTATTTTGGATAAGCAGCAACAATATTATTTGAATTTCAGGATTCTCTTATGCTATTCAGATATGGTTCTATGAATATTTTAGATATTTGCATAATTTTGTTGTTGTTCAGTGTCAAAATACATCTCCACAAATTCTTAGATGAAAGGTTACACAATAGCTGAAATTTGAGGAGTTAAATGACAAGCTCTATGGCTTACCTTCTGAGAAGGTAAATTAATATCTTTTTTGTTTTCAAATGTATTAAAAATTACTTTTGTTAATTTTGTTAATAAATTTTAGTAAAATGTATGTTTATATAGTTGAATTTAAGGAATATGTCTCTTGAGAATGAGATGGTGGATAATGTTAATCAGAAGCACCTTAGTTCAGATGATGATTTTGTTGATCATCCACTAATAGTTTAAAACGACAGTACAAAATAATGATTAATATGAATGCAAAAAGGCAGCGAAAAGCTTCTAATGTTTTGGAGAAGAAGGGGAAAGATGGTAATAATTTGAAGAAGCAGGGGAAAGCTGCTAATGAAACATCAAAAATGAAAAGTATTGATGCTAATGATTTGGAGAAGCAGATGATAGACAATGTCTATGTCAGTTCTACAAGTGGAAAATTAAAAATGTATTTTAAAGTTATGGTAGCAAATAATGACCTTGTTGATTCTACACCTGAAAAATCAAAAATGAAAAATGAAACTGCAAATGATTTGGAGAAAAAGGTTGTGGAGAATATTCATAACAAACATTAAAGTATAGGTAAATCCTCTGTTGACCCACCACCTAAAGATAGTGAGTAGTATATTCAGTTTAAGATTTTGCAAAATGGCCAAGTTGAATTGAAGAAAGAAGTATCATTATTAAAGAAGGAATACAAGGATGAACTAGTGGATTCAAAAAATTATCTTTCTAAGAAATTTATTGAGGTGTTCAGTTCAATTGATTCAATGAAGAAGAGCACGTTACAGGTATACTAGTACTTATTGTTTCATTATTTCCTTTTTTGGCATTTTTAAATCAAATATCATTTTATTTAAAGTTTTTGATGTAGCATCAGCACAATGCAGATGTGTAAAAAGATGTAGAAGGTGATAGTGATCGGAACCAGGATGCAATCAATAAAAACAAAAAAGGTATACTAGTATACTGTATATTATATTGGAAGTGTGATGTTTAAATAAATGTTGTGCAGTTTTATTTACTGGATCAGTATAATTTAGGCGATGAGTATAAAATATACTATTTTTAATGCTTCAATTTCTGGTTCTGCAGAAAATCCACATGATATCAAAGAACATGATGTCAATAATGAACATGAGAAATTAGAAGATTTTAATTTAGAATCGATAAAGGAAGGGACTTCTAGTATTGAAACATAAAGTTGTATATTCAAAAAAATTATTTAGATTTTTCTGACATATTAATGTATTTTTTATGTAGTATCTGGTTTTGTTGATGTTGGAATTCCAGATGAAGATAAGTGGTTAAAAATGTGTGATTCAAAGGCTCATAAATTAACAGCTGAGCTTTGTAAACAAACAACAAATGAAGATATTCCGTGTGGTAAGATGTCTAAAGAGTCATTAATTGAATATGTTCCAGCTGTAGAGGTTTATAAAAAATCATCAACTGATATGATACCAGATCATGAAATTGAGATAAATGACTCTTAGATTGATTGTCAGATTCATAAATTAACTTCCGAGTATGTTAATGAGTCCATAGGTGTTGCTCCTGTAATGACATCTATTCCAAAATGCTCTAAACCTCAAGATACTGCAACTTCTTCCTTACCTATTCAGTCAGGTTTTGAAGGTGTCCAAGCTTATGAGATTTTGGAAGGCTCTACTGAAGAAGATGCAACAAGAATAAAAAAACCTCTTGTACCTCGTGTTATTGTGAAAGGTGTCATGACCCAAAATCCATCAAAGGTCGTGATGGCGCCGGACACCTCGGTCAGGCAAGCCAACATTGAGTAATTAATTAAACTCTCATTTTAATATTTTAGGAACCACAATTTCCTTTTATTTAACTAGTAAAAAGGTAATAATCACTGAATAAATAAAAATGTTTACAACTTTTAATATTAAATATCCCATAATCATCCCAGAACCCGGTGTCACAAGTGCATGAGCAATCACTAGAAAATCAAATGAAGTACAATAACTGTCCGGAATACAGATTTGGACAAGAAGTAAATACAATACACTGAAAGAGACTATCTCAGGCCAGGGAGAAATAAATATCAACATCTATGAATTTCAAGGCAAAAAATATAAGCATGCACAAATTATGTCGAGGTCGTATGGCCCGATCCAATAAATATTTAAACTATGCACTGCCAGAGGGTCAAATGGCGCGAACTATAGATGCATCTATTACCCCGCTCACAAATAATACATGTGACGCGGTCAAATATAAATAAACAATCACCTCACTCGTGAATCATATATGCGACGCCGGTATACATAGAAACACGCATTCAAGTAGTCAATCAAGACTTCATTAGGGAAAATCAATTACCCAAAGAAATAGCAATTCTCTTTAACGGTCATGAAAATGATGTTTAATTCCTATAGAAATTCATTTACCAATTCAATATGATTTAAGCATTTTAAATCGGCAACAAGATTCCAAATATTACAAGTAGAGCATGCTTTTGGGTTCTAAACTACCCGGACTTATGCATAATAGTAGCTACGCACGGACTCTCATCACCTTGTGTGTACGTAGCCTCCACAAATAGGAGTACATAACCAATTAATTCACCTATGGGACAATTCCCTCTTACAAGGTTAGAAAGGAGACTCACCTCGCTCCGAAGCCCACTTTCCGATCCAAGATTATGCTCAAACCCTCAATTCGGTGCGGAACAATCCAAAACTAATGAAATAGTGTATAAACTAATCAATACATGTTCAAAAATTCATATTCCAACTATTAAGGTGATTACCCAACCCTAAATGTGTGACGATCCGGCCAGTCGTCTTAAGAATTAACGCCCCGATTTATTATTAACTGCTTTCCCCAAGTTTATTTCTACTAATGTGATTTGTCGGGATGTTCGGTTTTGAGTTTCGGGGAGTTTTGGGACACTTAGTCTCTAAATGAGAGCTTAAGTGTTGGAAAGTTGACCGTAGTCGAAACAGTGTGAAAACGTCCTCAAAATGGAAATCTGATGGTTTTGTTAGCTCCGTTGGGTGATTTTGGGGTTAGGAGCATGTTCGGTTCGATAGAGAGGTTGTTAGCTTTCGGTTCTGTTAGCTTTCCGTTCGATAGAGAGGTTTTGATCCGAGGGTCGGAATGGAATTCCGAGAGTTGCAGTAGATCTGTTGTGTCATTTGAGATGTGTGTGCGAAATTTCAGGTCATTCAGACGTGTTTTGGTTGGGTTTTTGATCAAAAGCAGAATTCAGAAGATTTTAGAAACTTAGGCGTGAATCCGATGTGTTTTGGTTGTTTTGATGTTGTTTGAAGTGTTTTGAAGATTGGTACAAGTTTGAATAAGGTTTTAGGATATGTTGATGCCTTTGGTTGAGGTCCCGGGGGCCTCGAGATGAATTCGGATGGTTGACGGAGGAAATTTCGGAGTTGAAGTCGCTGCAGCAGCTGGTCTTCTGGCATTTTCGCATATGCGATTTGGGGACCGCAGATGCGGAGCCCCATAAGCGGCTTATGGGACCGCAGAAGCGGAATTTGGGAATTTCCTCAGGAACTGCAGATGCGGTGAAATGTTCACAGAAATGGATCCGCACTTGCGGTTAGAGTTCCGCAGATGCGAAAGTTGGTCCTTAAAAGAAAGTTGCAGATGTGACACTTGTTCTGCAGAAGCGGGAGAACAGATGCAGTCCCATGACCGCAGATGCGAAAACTGCTGGGCATTATTTTAAAAGGGGTTCCACGACTTGGGGTTTTATTTCCACCATTTTTAATCGTTTTTGGAGCTCTTTGAAGGAGATAGAAGAAGGATTCGAAGGGAATCGCTTGGAGGTAACATCCTTGACTTCATAACTAGTTTTTATGTGATTAAAGACCAAATTAGTGGTGAGAAATTTGGGAAAAATGGTTAATTAGGGCTTGAGTTTAAGAGGCCTTTATATGAGGAATTGAGGGGTCATTTAGACTCTGATTTTAGTGTTCTTATTATGTATAGACTCATGAGAGTATGAGGTTTCTGAAAATATAAATTTCACTCGATTCCGAGACATGGGACCGAGGGGCGTTTTGGTCATTTTACATAATTTCGCGTATTAGGTTAGCATTTAATTGTAGAATCAGTTACTTGAAGTGTTATTTATACTATGCAATTGAATTGAATAGATTTGGGCCATTTGGAGTCGAGTACTCATGGCAAAGACGTGGTGTTTGGTTGATTTTGCGCCGGTTCGATGTAAGTGGCTTGTCTAACCTTGTGTGAGGGACTTTCCCCTTAGGATTGCTATATTTGGTAATTGAAATGCCTTGTACGTGAGGTGACGAGTGCGTACTTGTGCTAATTGTTGGAAATCCAGTTTTCTTTAAGTACTTACTAGTATGTTTCCTTTCTTGTTTCTATTACTTGCACTATTAAGCCCGTTGTTAGCTTAGGAAAGCATATCTGAGTGACTTAATTGATTCATTTGATTTAACCTGCCTTACTTGAATTATGTGCAACATGCTAGGCTAGAATCACTTATTGCCTTAATATGAATTTCGCTATTTCTGTTTATCTTCCTGCTGCTGCTGTGTATTTATTTTGGGACTACAAATGTGGGATTCCGGTATCTCCCCCTTGTCTGTTTACGTGGGTACTACGAGTTAGATTCCCGATAGACCCCCCTGCACATTTACTTTGGGACTACGGGTTAGATTCTGGTAGATCCCCCTGCACAGTTATATGGAACAACGAGAATGCAACTGGTTGATTCCCCCAATCTGGGTATTTACATTTGGGACTACGGATTGGGATTCCGGTAGATCCCCGTGCATTGATAGTTGGACTACGGGACGGGATCCCAAGAGATCCTTCGGACATATATATGATGGACTACGGGACGGTATCCCGGAGATCCATTGGACAGTTGTAATAAGGACTATAGGACGGTATCCTGGAAGGTGCCCCGGTTGTTATCTCTGTGTTGAGCTGTATTTCATTCCATGGCTTGTTTTGTCTCTGTTCTAGTTGTTGTTGTTCTGTCAATTCTATGTTAGTCCTTACTGTTGCACTTATTTATACTGTTTTATTTCATACTGTGAACCCTTATATTGTATTTAACCTCAGTAGGGCCCTGACCTTCCTCGTCACTACCCAACCAAGGTTTGGCTTGGCACTTACTAAGTACCGCTGTGGTGTACTCATGCCCCTTCTGCACATGTTTTCATGTGCAAATCTAGGTACTTCTACTCAGGCCTACCATCTTTGAGGGAGGCGATTACTAAGATAATTCGAGGTTGATCTGTCGCGTCCGCAGACCAAGGAGTCCCTTTCTATTCCTGCCTTTTATTTTTTAGCCCTTCTTTACTTTCTGTTCTTATTAGACAAATTCCGGAGTTAGAGTTATGTAGTATTTCTTTTTCTTAGCTTGTGATTCGTGGGTTTCTGGGTCTTGGATTTGGATATTGGTTTTGAGATTTATATATGGTGTATGTCGAGCGGCACATTTAAACACTGTTATTGCCTTATTTCTACTTTTAAATTGTTTTTTTACTTCCGTAAGTTTTGGTTATCTTCCGCAATTTAGGCTTACCTAGTCATAGAGACTAGGTACCGTCACGATGGTTCACGGAAGGTGAATCGGGGTCGTGACAAGTTGGTTTTAGAGCTCTAGGTTCATAGGAGTCACAGATCACAAGTCGGTTTATTAGAGTCTCGGTGATCGGTGCAGAGACATCTGTACTTATCTACGAGAGGCTATGTAACTGTTAGGAAAATTTCCACTTCATTTTATTTCCTTGTCGTGCGATATTTTGACATCATAATTCTAAACTCCTAGCTTCTATCCTCTCACAGATGGTGAGGACACGTGCTACTCGATATGATCAAGCACCTGCGCCCCCTACTGCAGCTGTTAGAGCCCGAGGCCGGGGTAGAGGCCGAGGATGCACACGTGGTGCAGCCAGAGCACCTGAGCGAGCTGCCACTGAGGTACCACCAGTGGATCCAGCTGGAGTCCAGGCACCTGACACGTCTACTGCTACTACTACTACTCTAGCTCTTCAGGAGACTTTGGCACAGTTCATGAGCATGTACACCACCTTGGCTCAGGCAGGGTTGCTTCCCCTTGCTGCAGCTACGTCTCAGGCCGGGAGAGGAGCACAGACCCCTGCTTCCCGCACTCCTGAGCAGCAAGTGCATGTTGAGTAGGTCCCTGAGATTATTCTTGTGCCGCCTGCAGTGCCAGTTCATCCCGAGGACAAGGCAACGACTTCCAAGGATGAGTAGTTGAGGCTTGAGAGATTCAAGAAGTACAAGCCCCCTGTATTTAGTGGTCTAGCATCGGAGGATGCTCTGGGATTTCTTGATGAGTGTTACCGTATTCTCCGTACCATGGGTATCTCAGGATCGAGGGGGGTTTCTTTCACTACCTTCCAACTTCGAGGAGCTGCCTATGAGTGGTGGCGCACCTATGAGTTAGACAATCCAGATGAGGCTGCTTCATTGACTTGGACTCAGTTTTCAGATTTGTTCCTAAGAGAGTATGTTCCTTAAAGCCTCAGGGACGCATGGCGCGTAGAGTTTAAGAATTTGCACTAGGGTGCTATGACTGTCTCAGAGTATGCTGTCCATTACACCAGTTTGGCTAGGCATGTGCCAGCCTTGGTTTCTATTGTTCATGAGAGGGTTCGCCGGTTTATTAAGGGCCTAATTCCCAACATCAGAACTAGCATGGCTCGTGAGTTGGAGATGGATATTTCTTATCAGCAGGTGGTGAGTATTTCTATGAGGATTGAGGGTATGCATGCTAGGGAGAGAGAGGAGAGGGAGGCCAAAAGGTCTCGAGAGTCGAGCCATTATTCTGGTGCCCGTACTGCAGCTGCAGGTTATCATGGTAGGGGTTATATGAGTCGCCCTGTTCATTCATCTCTTCTAGCAGCCAGTAGTGCTCTAGCTCTTCCTAGACCTCAGGAGCCTTATTACGCACCACTGGTATTTAGCGCGCCTCCTATGCGGGGTGCTTTTAGAAGTCAGTCCAGCAGACCTGGCCCTAGCCAGTCACAACCACCACGTCCTCCCAGAGCTTGTTTTGAGTGTGGTGACACACGCCATATGGTGAGGGATTGCCCCAAACTTGGGAGGGATGCACCTCCACAGACTTATTAGCCACAGTGTGCCCTGCAAAGTTCTCAAGCTATGGTTACAGCTCCAGTTGCTACCCCACCTACTCAGCCAGCTAGAGGTGGAGGTCGGGTAGGTAGAGGTCGCCCTAGAGGGGGAGGCTAGGATAGATACTATGCCCTTCCTGCCCTTACCAACGTTGTTGCCTCCGATTCTGTCATCATATGTATTATATTGGTTTGCCACAAAGATGCATCAGTTCTATTCGATCCAGGCTCTACTTACTCTTATGTGTCTTCTTATTTTGCTCCGCATTTGGGCGTACCTCAGGATTCTTTGAGTTCCCCTGTTTATATTTCTACTCATGTGGGATATTCTTTTGTTGTGGACCGCGTTTATCGGTCTTCTTTGGTTACTCTTAGTGGTTTTGAGACCAAAGTCGATCTATTATTACTCAGCATGGTTGATTTTGATATTATTTTGGGCATGGACTGGTTGTCACCCCAATATGCTATTCTTGATTGTCATGCCAAAACCGTGATGCTGGCTATTCCAGGTGTACCGCGTGTTGAGTGGAGGGGTACTTTTAATCACACTCCTAGTAGAATTATTTCTTTTTTTAAAGCTCAGCGTATGGTTGAGAAGGGGTGTGACGCGTATTTAGCTTATGTGAGAGATATCAATATTGATACCCCTTAAGTTGATTCAGTCCCAGTAGTATGGATTTTCCCGATGTGTTTCCAGTTGATCTTCCAGGCATGCCTCCTGATAGAGATATTAATTTTGGCATTGATCTATTGCCGGGCACTCAGCCCATTTCTATTCCTCCATATCGTATGGCTCCTCCTGAGTTGAAGGAGTTGAAGGATAAGTTATAGGAATTGCTTGATAACGGTTTTATTCGGCCTAGTGTATCACCTTGGGCTGCTCATGTCTTGTTTGTGAAGAATAATGATGGTTCTATGCATATGTGTATTGATTATCGCCAGATGGACAAGGTTACAGTGAAGAACCGTTATCTTTTTCCTCATATTGATGATCTGTTTGACCAGCTTCAAGGCGCACAGGTGTTTTCTAAGATTGATTTGCGCTCAGGTTACCATAAGTTGAAGATTTGGGAGCCAGATATGATGAAGACTGCTTTCAAAACTCAGTATGGTCATTACGAGTTACTTGTTATGTCATTTGGGCTGACCAATGCCCCAACAACCTTTATGCATTTGATGCACAATGTGTTCCGGCCGTATCTTGACACGTTCGTCATTATCTTTATTGATGATATTCTAGTGTATTCCCGGAGTCGGGAAGATCATGAGCAACACCTGAGGACTGGTCTTCAAACTTTGAGAAAGAATAAGGTATATGCTAAGTTCTCAAAATGTGAGTTTTGGTTGGATTCAGTGGCATTCTTAGGCCACGTGGTATCAAGTGAGTGTATTCAGGTGGATCCGAAGAAGATAGAGGTCGTGCAGAGTTGGCCCAGACCATCCTTAGTTACCGAGATCCGTAGTTTCCTTGGCTTGGCGGGCTACTACCGTCGTTTTGTGGAAGGGTTTTCATCGATTGCAGCCCCTATGACCAGGTTGACCCATAAGGGTGCTCCATTTCAGTGGATGGAGGAGTGTGAGGCGAGCTTTCAGAAGCTCAAGACAGCTTTGACCACAACCCCAATTTTGGTATTGCTTACAGGTTCGGGGTCTTATATGGTCTATTGTGATGCCTCGAGGGTTGTCCTCGGAGTGTTGTTGATACATGATGGTAGGGTGCTTGCCTACGCGTCCAAACAATTGAAGATACATGAGAAGAACTACCCTGTTCACGACCTTGAGTTAGCTGCCATTGTTCACGCCCTGAAGATTTGGCGTCATTACTTATACGGTGTGCCTTGTGAGATTTATACTGACCATCGGAGCATACAACACTTGTTCAAGCAAAAGGATCTAAATTTGCGACAGATGAGGTGGTTAGAGTTAATAAAGGACTATGATATCACTAGTTTGTATCACCCGGTCAAGGACAATATGGTGGTCGATGCTTTGAGTCGCTAGGCAGAGAAGTTTGGGGAGTTTGGCTTATTTACCAACATTGAGAGGTCTGTGGCGATGGACGTTCAGGCCTTAGCAAGCCAGTTTGTGAGATTAGATCTTTCGGAGCCCAGTCGGGTTCTATCTTGAGTGGTTTCTCGGTCTTCCTTATTTGATCGTATTAGGGAGTGGCAGTATGATGACCCAAATTTGCTTGTCCTCAAGGACAAGGTTCAGTACGGTGATGCTAGGGATATGACTATTGGTGATAATGGGGTATTGAGGATACAGGGTCGGATTTGTGTACCCAATGTTGATGGGCTGCGAGAGTTTATTCTAGAAAAGGCCCATAGTTTGCGGTATTCCATCCATTCGGGTGCCGCGAAGATGTATCAGGATTTGAGGCAGCACTATTGGTGGAGGCGGATGAAGAAGGATATAGTTAGATTTGTAGCTCAGTGCCTCAACTGTCAGCAAGTGAAGTTTGAGCACCAGAGACCGGGTGGGTTGCTCCAACAGATAGAGATTCCGGAATGGAAGTGGGAGCGGATCATTATGGACTTTGTAGTTGGGCTCACACGGACTTTGAGGAAGTTTGATGCCATTTGGGTGATTGTGGATCGGATGACCAAGTCCGCTTATTTTATTCCTGTGTGTACTACTTATTCTTCGGAGTGGTTGACGAAGATTTATATCCGGGAGATTGTTCGTTTGCATGGTATTCCAGTGTCCATCATCTCAGATATGGGTACTCAGTTTACATCACTGTTCTGGAGGGCAGTCTGAGCGCACTATTCAGATTCTTGAGGATATGCTCTGTGCGTGTGTGATTGAGTTTGGAGGGTCTTGGGATCAGTTCTTGCCATTGGCAGAATTTGCTTATAACAACAACTATCAGTTCAACATTCAGATGGCACCGTATGAGGCTTTATATGGGAGGAGGTGTAGATCCCCGGTGGGTTGGTTTGAGCCGTGTGGGCTATACTATTGGGCACAAACTTGGTACAGGATGCTTTAGAGAAGGTTAAGGTGATTCAGGATAGACTCCGTACAGCCTAGTCCAGACAGAAGAGTTACACGGACCGGAAGGTTTGTGATGTTTCATATATGGTTGGAGAGCGGGTTCTGCTTTGGGTTTTGCCTATGAAGGGTAATATGAGATGTGGGAAGAAAGTGAAGTTAAGTCCGAGGTTTATTGGCCCTTTTGAGATATTGAGGCGTGTTGGGGAGGTTGCTTATGAGCTTTCCTTACCTCCCAGCTTGGCAGGAGTTCATCTGATATTTCATGTTTCGATGCTCCGGAGGTATCACGGTGACCCGTCGCACGTGTTGGATTTCAGTTCAGTCCAGTTGGACAAGGATCTATCTTATGTTGAGGATCCAGTGGCAATATTGGACAGGCAGGTTAGAAAGTTGAGGTCAAAGAACATTGCATCAGTGAAGGTTCAGTGGCGGGGTCAGCCGGTCGAGGAGGTGACCTGGGAGACTGAGCAGGATATGCACAGCCATTATCCACATCCTTTCACTATTACAGTTATGTCTCTATGTGTTACAACCCATATCCACATATGTTAGTTCATGCCATATATGAGTTAACATAAATCCAAGAAGGAATTATCTTTGATATGATAAGAAGTCAATCTTATTGGTCTTAGTATTAGAAGTTAAATGAATCAAGGATGTTGTAACTCATATTTTCAGGTAAATCTAGAGGTGCTTAATACACTCAAGAGGTCATGTATTAAGGTATTTTAATCATATAATATCCGTATCATAAGTCTTGAAGTCAAACGAGTTATGAAATAAAAGTCGACAAAAGTTGTCGCAACTTAGGTTCATAATTTTACTTAAACATTAGGTCAATGTTTCTAAGATTTTATCCTAATTTACGAGGAATTAAGGGGTTATCTACCCACCAAATTAAAGATCAATGAGTTTAGTTTCTAACGCATTAAACCGTTCATCCATACGATCTCGGAGTAGAGAGATATTCGCGTTTTCGTGAGACTGCGCCAAGCACCTTTCTATGGGGCCCACTAAGGCGGTTTAAGATATTTGGACCTATATAGAATGCCTCCAACCCGTTTTAAGTCATCTCTTTTAACTATTTTCAGACCTTAGAACCCTAGTAACATCCTCTCAAGGTTCTCCCAAGATTCAAGACCCAAAAAAAGGGCAAACAACACAAATCAAGTGTCGGGAATTCCGTGGCGCTAGTAAGTCTCTTGTTCTTCTTGTTGTTGATCATTTTTGTGTTGTTCCAGCTCATGTGGGAGGTTGTTTTAAAGGGTTTATGTTCTGTAAATACTCCCTCATGTTCTTAATATCAATCCTAGGTGATTTCAAACCTTCTAAAGTGATTCTAGTGCCGAAAAACACTAATTGATCGCTAGTTTCGCTTTCTTGTTGTTGTGGCAGCATTGGAGGGATATTTCATGGACATTTAAGGTCAAATTGGAGTTGTTATTTATGTATAAAGGTAAGGAACCTCTTACTCTATATATATTTAAGATTATCCAAGTTGCGGCTAAGTCATTGAAGCTAGAACTTGTGAAATATATATCGAAAGGCTTGGTAGTAATGTTATTGTTTTGTGGACTGTTTTGCGTTGCTGTTGGGCTGCATATTTTACTACTGTTTTGAGGAGTTTGGGAGGAAGAAGGGTGTGGAGAAACACCATATATATGTAGGGTTGTGGGCTGATAGTTATTCGTAACATTTCCGGGTCGTTTGACACGACTACGGTGGTCGTCGTATGTATGAAGTGATTAGGCTGTGCGTGGACTATTTTGGGAAGCTCAATATATTTATTATTGATGTTGTTTGGGATGTTTTGTGATTGTTTTGAATGGTTTGAAGTCATATATATAGGGGAGGTGTTGTCTGTTTCATCGTAAAATAGGTTGTGGTCGGTACATAATAGTTATGACGCTTAAATGATAACGATAGTATTGTTTCTCTTATTGTAGACTAAGGAGTTGTGACAATTGCATAGCTTGAGATTTGGGAAATATATACAAGGTATGTGAGGCTATACCTTTCCTTCTTTTACTCGACTCCGATTGTACATAATACAATGAACGAGCTTCCAAAGATACTCTACTCTCAGAAGCTATCAGTACTTACATTGTTTCCCCTCTTATGGAACGATTGATGTTAATGTTGCTTCTCTTATTCTTATGTTATCAATGTTGTTGGTACTTCCTGATTCTTATAAGTTTCATAGTGAAAAGTTAGTCCTAAAAACATGTACAGAGGATACCGACCTTACGTCACTCCGAAAGGTTTAGAACGTGATTCCTTGAGTCGAGCATGCATTATATATATGTATCTATTTTACTCTACCGAGCTGAGCTATAGTCGGCCGGGTACGGCACCAATTGTGCAACCACTGATCAGTTAGGTTTTACCGAGCTCCACGTGGCCGAGTACGATTTTACCGAGCCTTAGGACGGCCGAGTACGTTTTTTACCGAGCCTATTATGGCCGGGAATAATATGATGATGATGATGCCCACAGAGGAGAATGTTTTAAAAGTTTATGTATTTATACATATGTATCATGCATTTCATGTCAGCAGCCCTCAGAGGTACTCAGATGTTACAGGTTGTATATTCCCTATCCCTGCTTACATTACTGATCGTATTTATGGTTCCCTGCCTTACATACTCAGTACTTTATTCGTACTGACGTCCTTTTATTTGTGGACGCTGCATGTCGTGCTGCAGGTCCTGATAGACAGGCAGGTGCAGCTCCCCCACCATAGTAGGTTGTCCAGTTCAGCGGTGATTGGCGAGATCCCTTCTCCGGGCTTGCCTTGGTCTTGGTATGCATTTTGTTATAGACATTATGGGTATGTCGGGGCCCTGTTCCGGCTATGTTGTAGCACTTATGTTCCTTTAGAGGCTCATAGACAAGTGTCGACTCATGTATAGTTTGGTATGCCTTGTCGGCTGGTTTTTGTTGTATAGTCTTTCATGGTAGCGTGGTAGCTCATACCTTATATGTAGTTTCTTCATTGTCTGGTCATCCCCTGTTATGTATGTTCATGCAGTCATATTTTATTGCTGGTTTTCCATGATCCAGGTCTACTATTTATATTGATCTCGTCAGCCATAAAAGATAATAAAGAAGGTTAGATAAAATGTATGTTGGTGCGCGGCAAGTATGGTCGGGTGCTAGTCATGGCCCTCCAGTTTGGGTCGTGACAAACTTGGTATCAGAGCAAGTCTGTCCTAGGAATTGTCTATGAGCCGTGTCTAGTAGAGTCTTGATTATGGATGTGTAGCACGCCACATTTATAATCAGGAGGCTACATGACATCAAGGCTTGTTACCTTCTTCCTGAATCTAGATCGTGCGTAGAGTAGAGTCGTAAGTGTTTGTCTCTAATATTCACCTTGGGGTGCGCCAGTCCTATTCGTGCGGAAGAAAACGGGTCGTTACGGATGTGTATCGACTATCGACAGTTGAATAAGTCTACTATAAAGAACAAGTATCCACTTCCAAGAATTGATGACCTGTTTGACCAACTCCAGGGTGCCAAGTATTTATCCAAGATTGATTTACATCCAGGGTATCATCAGGTGAGGGTTAAGGAGAAGGATATTCCAAAGACGGCCTTCCGGACAAGATACAGGCACTTTGAGTTCTTGGTGATGTCGT